>NC_083401.1:86350733-92156789 GCF_020745735.1 Hemiscyllium ocellatum
GCAAGGCAAAATGTAATTCTGCTGGTACAATGTAATGTTTAAATGTTCTGCGATATATACATGAAAGAATTGAAACCAACATGTTCATTCTAAAAGATGACAGACTTAACAAACAATCCAGGCCTTTTTCAATATATAATTTCAGTTGCATCACACTGTAAACTTTTGCTATAAATTCTGTGTCTTACCACCTTATACTCTACAACCACCTGATGAAGGAGCAGCTCTGCAAATGTTAGTGCTGCTTAATAAACCTGTTGAACTATAACCTGGTATTGTGTGATTTTTAATTTTGTACACCCCAGCCCAACACCAGCATCTCCAAATCAAGGATACTGAGAGATACTGAGAGGAAGTGGAAAGTTTGGCCAGAATAACCCAAGAAATAGAACCAGTAGATAAAGTGATTAAGGAGCATATGGTATTGTTTCCTTTACTAGATGAGGTGATGAGTTTAATAACAGAGATTATGCTAGCTTTGTATGAAATACTAGGTGGACCACAGTCTGATCACTGCATTACAGAAAAGATGTATTCAGACTAGATAGGGTACTTAGAAGATTTGTGAATATGATATTCATGCATGGATTTAGTTATGAGAAAAGATCGAAAAGACTGCAGTTGTCTTCTTTGGAATAGAGGGAGCTGATGGGAGATAATACTTTCTCACGAGATATGCTGGCTGCTTTCCCCTCTCAGTATCTACTCCAAATGACTTCTCATCTTCCATGATCTCAAACAATATCTTAGCCAATCAAGTTCTCTCGCCGCTGAGACCATGGCTGTCTTATCCTCCGTGTAAATTCCCCAATTTATTTTCACAGACACCCTTCACTGGCTATCTCTTCTTGTCATGCTAATCCCATTGTCTCAACCACAGAGAAGGCTATCTCCAATCACTTCCTTGCCTCACTCACCACCCACATTCTCATTTCCATGACCTAACCCTATCTATTTCGATATCCATTCCCAGAAAAGACCGTATCTCCAGATGAAATAACTGCACATAGGCTGGTATCCCCTGAACTGAGGAGATTCCAATCTCCAGGTTATATTTTCTCCCCCTGGTTATACTCTTATTCAAAATTCACATTACAGTGTCAGGCACAACACATAACTTCAGTCACAATACATCAAGAACAAATCCCCAAAAACAGAGACGTTAACAAACAACATTCTACAAAAAACATTCAGTTCCAACAGTAAATCAAAATCCACATAAGATAACATTGCCACAAACACAACCATGACAAAGTATATAGGACACTGGAAAAAGCACATCACATTGCAAACAGAGAGTTCCAAGTCCACATAAAGTTATAGTGTTTCAACACAATACTTAGCAGTCACTATACATTAGACAATGTGCTGAAGAACAGAAGCATTGACATAAAACATCGTGTAGAAGCACATCTCATATCAATCAGTACAAATTTTACAGACAAACACATGTTCCCTGAGGCTATGGGTCGGCCTACACATGGGTCAGGCTCTCTGTTGGACTACATATGAGCCAAGCTCTCTGACAGCATATACACCGGCCAAGCTCTCTGTCGGCCTACACATGGTCCAAGCTCTCTGTCAGCCTGCACAAGAGCCAAGCTTTCTGTCGGCCTGCACACTGGCCAAGCTCTCTGTCAGCCTACACATGGTCCAAGCTCTCTGTCGGCCTAGCTCTCTGTCGGCCTACACATGGGCCAAGCTCTCTGTCAGCCTAGCTCTCTGTCGGCCTACACACTGGCCAAGCTCTCTGTCGGCCTAGCTCTCTGTCGGCCTACACACTGGCCAAGCTCTCTGTCAGCCTACACATGGGCCAAGGTCTCTGTCAGCCTATACACTGGCCAAGCTCTCTGTCAGCCTACTCATGGGCCAAGCTCTCTGTTAGCCTACACAAGAGCCAAGCTCTCTGTGGGCCTACTCACTAGCCAAGCTCTCTGTCAGCCTACACATGGGCCGAGTTCTCCATCGACCTACACAGTGGCCAAGCTCTCTGTCGGCCTACACACAGGCTAAGTTCTCTGTTGGCCTGCATATGAGCCAATCTCTCTCTCAGCCAACACACGTGCCAAGTTCTCTGTCGGCCTACACATGGGCCCCGTTTTCTGTCAGCCTACACACTGGCCAAGTTCTCTGTCGGCCTACACAGTGGCCAAGCTCTCTGTTGGCCTACACAGTGGCCAAGGTCTCTGTCGGACAACACATGGGCTAAGCTCTCTGTCGGCCTGCATACAAGCCAAGCTCTCTGTCAGCCTATATGCCGGCCAGGTTCTCTGTTGGCCTACACACTGGCCAAGCTCTCTGTCACCTACATACGGGCTAAGCGCTCTCTCGGCCTACACACAGGTTGGCCATCAGTTGGATCAGCTCTACATGGAGACACACAGAGGCATAGTCCATGCAGAATGACACATTCCAAACATATAAACAGAATCCACACATAAAAGCAGAGTCCATGCCCAAAGGCTGAATGCACAAAAAAACAGAATTTGCTCACAAAAACAGAGTCCACACATGGAAACAAAGTTTTCACCCAGAAGCACAGTCCTCACCCTTGGGGCACAGTCGACACCCTTGGGGGGGAATGGTTCATACTCTCGGGGCACAGTCCATATCCTGGGGTCACGGTTCTCACCCTGGGGGGCACAGTCCATATCCTGGGGGTCACAGTTCTCACCCTGGAGGGGCACAATCCACACCCTGAGGGTCATGGATCTCACCCTGGGGGGCACAGTCTACATCTTGAGAGGCACGGTTCTCACCCTGGGGGGCACAGTCCACCCCCTGGGGTCACAGTTCTCACCCTGGGAGGCGCAGTTCTCACCACAGGGGCATAGTCTTCACATTGGGGGACATGGTCCTTACCTGGTTCTCTCCCCAGGAGCACAGTTCTCACGTGGAGAATCGGTCTACGTGCGAGGACATGGTCCACTAAAATAGCATGGTACTCACATGAAGGCATGGTGCACATCCATGAAGGCTCAAACTCTTTACAAAGCTTCAGTCCAGGACCCACATCCCACTACAGCAGCACAAAGACCAGGGCCTGTCACCAAGTCATCCTGTAGTTCACTAGTTCTCCCCAGTAATACTGCTATATCCAGCCATTTCAGAGTCAGTCCCTGAACTGAGGAGATTCTAATCTCATGGTTATATTTTATCTTTTATTTGTATACTTAATAATAATAACACATTGATAATACCACATGCTGCCACATTCCTCCCTTGTACGAAGCTACCTGATCCTACTTTCTTTAAAGCTTCTCTTAGTCCTGAACTTACATTTTTTCCTAAGTTCTCTCCTATCTCTTTTCACCCCCTCTCTGATTTCATCTTGACCATGAGACCCACTTTATGAACCTTATTCCCACAGTCAACAGACATCTCCTCCTGGCTCTCCATGGTAAATGGTTTTGTAAATTGTTCTTCGACCTCATTTGTCTTCTTTTAATATGTCATCATCATCCTCTTCTCCAGGAAACACCTTGAGGCCACCATCCGATCTCTAACCTCCCTTTGCTCTGAAAATTCCTTGAATTACATTGTCACCTACTAAATCCATTCACATCTTCCCAACTATCTGCTCTGGCTACAGTAACAAAATGGCTCTTTTCAAAGCCACAAAAGGCATCCTTTGTAACGTTGACAAAATGCAGATTTTCCCTCTTCATTCTCTCTAACATGCCTGTGTCTTTTCATATAATTCACGCATCATCTTCCAAATCTGTCCTTCTGCTGGAGAGGACTACTCTCAACTCATTCCACTCTTATCTCCCTAAGCCGTAGAATCACTTGTAATAGCTTCTGTTCATAACCTTGCACAGTTACGTCTGATCTCACACAAGGATCTATTGTTCATTCCCTGCTATTTCTTATCTACGTGTTACCCCTTGACATCACCCAAAAGCCTAGCACTAGTTTTGAAATATCATCGCATCTTCATCGCATCTCTCAAATCCTCTGCTGTTGCTAAAATATCAGACTGCTTGTATGGCAACCTGTACTGGATGAGAAAAATTATCTCGGATTAAATGTTGGAAATATTGAAGCTAACTGGAAGGAGAATTTGGAAGAATACACTGGGAGTGAAAAAATAAAATTCTCAATTTTATGAATAATTGGCTCTTTGGGCTTACTCTGCCATTTAATAAGATCATGGCTGAACTCATTTTAACCTCAACTCTGTGTTCCTGCATATCGCTACATATCCATCTCCTTGGCAATCAAGTATCTCCCTAACTCTGCCTTAAAACTATTTGAAGATTTGGCATTCACTACCTTTTGAGGAAGAGAATTCCAAAGCCTCTCAACCCTCAGAGTTTTTTTTCTCTCGTCTCTGTCTTAAAGAGGCAACATCTGATTTTTAAAATTATGACCCCCTAGTTGCAACATCCTTTCAACATCCATCTGGTCAAGTTGCCTCAGGATCTTATCGGTTTCAATTAAGTCACTTCTGACTCTTCTAAAATCCAGAGGATACAGGTTTAATCTGCTTAGCCTTTCCTCAGAAGGCAAGCTTTTCCTTCCAGAAAGGCGGGAATTGTGCCATTAAATGGTGAGGATATTATTTCCAGTATTTTCATCTCACCATTAGGTGGCCTTGCTTCATTTCTATGCAGATCATGATTTTCCCAGATGATTATGAGAAATTAGCTGATGTCAATCATTGAGACTTGATTGTTTGAACAGCTCCCTGTCTGATGAAGATCTCTGGTTGTTTCTCTGGACCTCCATGTCACCTCCATTCACCAGCATTTTAGGTCACTCTCCAGGGATAATAACTGCCTCCACCTCTCATCCATTGTGACTGGCACCTTGCCCTTACACGTTTCATCTCATCAACATCTTACGTTGCAGTGCTCCTGCCAGGTGACTGTGCGCACAGAGACACACACTCACCTCATACATCCACACAGACATCATTAAAGGGATCTCAGGTTGTTTTCTTAGCACTTCCTTACTTTTGCATCCACAACATCTCTGCCTTGCCTTGCCATTCAGCACATAGCCTTTTCAGTGAGACCTTAGAGCATCTCGAGCTTGATTTGCATTTTAGTGCAGGCAGAAAGCCAAGCAGCTTGTCATGATTGCCCATGCCTGGTTGCCCTTGAGAAGGTGGTGATGAGCTGGATTCTTCAACTGTGTTGATGTCAGTACACTCACGGTGCTGAGAAAGTTCCTGGATTTTGTCACAATGACACTGAAGGGTAATATTTTTCCTGGTGTTTGACCTAATATTTTTCCAAATAGATGGTGAGAGGTTTAGCAGGAATCTGCATGTTTTTCCATATATCTGCTTCTCTTGTCCGCCTAGGTAATAGTGGTCATATGTTCAGAAGGTGTTATCAATGAAGTCTTGGAGAATATTTCCAGTGCACCTCCTCGATTGAGCACATTTCTGCTATAGAGCAGGTGGGGCTATCAGGGATGAGTGTGTTTTTATTGATGTGAGCTGCTCCACTGGCTTGGATGAGTGAAGCTGAAACAGCACTCAAGAAGCTTAATACCATCTGGAACAAAGTAGCCCTTTTCCTCCTGTACCTATCTGAGAAAACCAATGTGGAAATTCTCTGCCTGCAAAATAAAGGGGCGATTTTATCAATATGTGCTCTAAAGTTGAATTTTCCTCACCCAAATCTCAGTGCATTGCCCAGACTTCCTCAGAATTAATGTCAATGTACTGGAGTGCTTACCAGGAATGGAACACCCTACACATACAAATATGTATGCTGTGTGGCTGTGGCTGAGGAAGCTGGAAATAAACAAAGACATTTTAAAGAACAGAGATAACATTTTTATCTTGTCTGTAAGCAACAGGTTCTCGATTAACAAGGGATTGAAATAATATCAAGGATTTGCAGAAATATAGCTTTGCAGTTAAAATCAGATCCGCCACGATCTTATTGAATGGTGGAGCAGGCTTGAAGAGATTAGTGGTCTACTCTTATTCATTATTTGTTTGTTTGTAAAACAAAGTGGGATTAACTTATATCAATAAATGTTTGATCATTTGAAAGCTAAGAAAGTGTATTTTTCATGAAAAATACTGTCCATATTTGTTCTAAGGAAGAGATATTCTTTCTCACAGTGAGTTAAATTTTATGGGCAGGAGTGGGGCTCTGTAATACTCAGTGTTCACTGTTCACCCTGGAAGCACTGTTAGATATTAAACAAGCCAAGTGAAACATGGTCACCCTGCAGCAACAATCCACACCAAGTGGTCTTCAGTAGATAAATGAGGTACTTCCCCTCCTTCATTGGGAGGAGGTCCCAACATCAAGAGTTGCTGGCCAATCAGATTGCAACTTTAGCAGTCTCAGCAGCACCAAAACTCACTAGTGGGCACTGTTGTAACTGCAATTAGGTCTCAAGCCTAAGATAGCCACGGCAATTGAACCTAGGCAAGTCTTGATTATGGACATGGAAGGATCAGAAAGCCAAGGGAAGAATGTTCTGGCCTGTGTGTATTTGCCAACTTATTATGTATGGTGTAACATGATATTCTGACCATTTAGCTTGTTACAAGTTCAGTAAGTTAACTATCATTTTAAAAATATGGCGAGTGGGTAGCTGATATCAACATCCACCTGCTCACTGTTTTATGGGGATTGGGAAAAGGGTGGGTAGGGAAGGGATATTACAAATCTCCTTCCCTCCTGTGAATGTACTCCAAACAGGGGTTATAAAATCCAGCCCAATCATCTCATGCATAGGCAAAATGACATTAATCTTCAATAAGTTTGAAAACAAATAATTAAGGAAGTTTTGCATTCAAATAACACTATTGTTTAATGACAAATGTAGTAGCTAATTTGCACATGAATCAAAACAAGACATTGAAAGGAAAATCTGTTTCAGCTTTGTTAAATTTGGGTTAAATATTGTTCAAGCATCCAAAAGAACTCCTCTGTGCCTCTTCAAATAGTGAATTACAATCTTTTACATCCACTTGAGAATTAAGGTATTTATTGTCTCACCCAAAAGATAACACCTTTACAGAATCTCTCAGTCATTTGCTACCCTAGTTTATATGTTCACATTTCTGAGGGGCTCTTGATCCCCTAACCTTGTCACTCACGGTAGAGTTTAGGCATTGATGTGATTCCGATCTAAAGATTTGTCCAGTGTTCTTAATAAGATAAGTGTGTTTACTATGTGTTTATAACAGAAAAATGTGACTTTTTTTTTGCTTTTCTGCTCTACACTGTCCAAAGCTAAAAGGTTGAAAAAACATCAAGGCCAACACCCTATGCACAGATTCTAGGAGTTCATATGAGTAATGCAGTGTGATACTGCTCCTCACTCTAAAAAGATGGAACTGACCTTCACTTTAAATATTTCTTAAAACCAAATAATTGAGATCACAACATCACCATGTGAGATACATGGAAGAACACCTTTAACTCTGGCAAAGTTCATCTAAAAGTCAATATGTTACAGCATTGTGCTGACTCCACCAACATTCAAACAGTGTCCTTAAAATAAAACGTTTGTCTCTCTCTCTCACTCTCTCAGCCATAATCACTCATTTATGAAAATGAAACCTAACTGCTCTTTTTTGTAACTTAGAAGGAACTCGGTAAGGTCTTTGTAAAGTAGCCTTGTGCATTGCAGCACATGTGTCTTTTTCATAAGCTTCTTAAAATTCTACAAGATGTATCACAGTGACTATGAAAGAGGAGGTAAAATTAGTTTCTTCAGAAAATTCCACATAAACAAGTGCTTTTTTCTTCACAGCAATGAAACCATCCATCATTTTGAAGCTTATTCTTGGCCAGTTTCTCATTGACATAAAAATGTTGATATGAGAGACTCTTGGCATTCGCCCATGCCTTATATAACCAGGACACAGCAAATCATAAATATCAAGGTGTAGTTCAAAGTGCAGAAGCATAAGCACCACATACCAGGTTTCAAGCTATTAAATGTAATTTAATGGACCAAAATAAAGGAGCACATTCCTGAGTGAAATTTGTTCAATACAATGCCTGTGGCAATAATCAAGATTCAAATGAATGATCACAATAACCAGTGCAATGTTAAACCTTTAAGGTGTGCCAGGTGGAAAATCTAAGACAACAGTCTTGAATCTTGCATTTTAAAGCATTGCTTTGGATTTTCTATACAGCGTGTAGGAGACTCATGACTCAAGGTTCAGGCCCCCTTAAAACTTACTCAGGGAATGTCAAATTAAATTGCTCTTCCATCCCCAAAAATCCTGTCATTTCATGTCAGTGAATTGCACACACAAGAGCATGGTACTATTCAACAGATATCTTTTTGGCTGGGCTTCCACCATCCCACTTGAGACAAATGTAAGCAGGACCGAAAAGAAAATAGCCCATACATGGCTAGAATGACCCTGTTGGTTCTGTCCTTGTCTATTTTCCCAAGGATGGAGGAGTGAGAAGGGTTAAGAACTTTCCACCGCCTGTAGCGGGGCAATTGACATGCTTGTGGGCATAAGGCCTGAGGCAAGGATGTCAAGTGGTGAATGTTGAGGTGGCACCTGTTAAAAGACATCTGTGTGCTGAGGTATTGTTCAAATTCTGTTGGCTGTGTTAGGGCCCCTAACTCAGATCTCTCATTCCCCTCACTCTACCTCACCCACATGCTTCCTCACGTCTGTATCCAGCATATCATCCTCAAACCCAAACCCATATCATCCTCTCCTATGCCCATTCAAATTCTTCAATTTCCCAAATCCCCTTCCCTCCCATACATCCTCATTGCCCCATTTCCATGCTTCTCCTCATTCCATATTCTTAAACATCCATTCTACCCCAAAACGTGTCCTCCTGCCCTCACCTCTTCCATATATCCATATTCGCTTCAGTCTTCCTTACTCCCACTCGACAACATTTCTTATCACTTCAATCTCACATAATGCTTAGCTCCAATACACTAACTATATATCTAAGAAAGCGCACCAAAGTCCCTATGTCCTCAGAAAGTTAAAGAAATTCAGCATGTCCACAATGACTCTCACCAAGTTTTATAGATGCATCACAGATTGGTATGGCAACTGCTCTGCCCATGACTGCAAAAAATGTCAGAAAGCCGTGAACACAGCCCAGTTCACCACGCAACCAACCTCCTATTTATTTGATCCGTCTATACTTCCACCTGCCTTGGGAAAACAACCAATATAATTAAAGACCCCTCCTACCCCTATTATGCTCTCCTCTACCACTTTCATCAAGTAGGATATACAAAAGTATGAAAACACGTAATAACAGATTCAAGAACAGCTTCTTCCTTGCTGTTACCAGATTTCTTAATGGACCTCAAATATATTGAATTTAATCTTTCTTGGCACCTTCTCTGTAGCTGTAATACCCTGAACAGATGCCAACTCCGCAGAAATCTGATGTTCTCTCTCCTGCACTCATTCTGCATCCAAATATCTAATTAATCAATCTTTCTGTTCTTATGCTCACTGGCACATAGCACTGGGCATAATCATGAGATGACTGCTCTTGAGATCCTGCTTTTTTATTTTCTTCCTACAGCCCTGAAATCTGCCTTCAGGACCTAATCCCTCTTTTTTGACATATATGGGTAGCACCATAACTTTTGCCAATCTCCCTCTTCCAGAAGGTTGGTCTGCAGCTGCTACATGACATCAGAGAGGCAACACACCACACTGGAATCAGAGTTCATGCCACAGAAATAATTGTCTAATCCATTAACTATACAATTCTGTATAACTATACTTCTTCCATTTTCTTCCTCTTTTTTGAAGTGCTAAGTGCCTGTTGGTGCCATGGTGTCTCTGAGGAACCCGACTGAGGTGCTTCTGTCCTCTTCAGTAATGAGGGAGACACTGGACTAATGGTATCATCACTGGACGGTTAGTTCAGAGACTGTTAATCAGGTAAAGTTCTAGGGACAAGGGTTTAAGTGCTTTCATTGCAGATTTTGGGATTTGAATTCCATAAAAGTCTAGAAGAAAGAATCTAATGATGATCATAAATACACTGCCAATTGTTGGAAAAACACATCTGGTTCATTAATGTCCTTTAGGGAAGGAAGCTGCCATACTTACCTCAAGTGGCCATGTGGGCTCCATCTACTGCCCTCTGAATTCTGACAAAACATTATCAATGAAGCAGATCCTAAGAACTACATGGTTGGAATGAGACAGAAACTATTTCCTTTCACACTCATTTCTCACTCTGGAGACTTTATTTTTTGTCAAGACACCTTTCTCCCCTTCCGTACTTAATTCCCACTTTGAACCTAATTCCTAGATATTCACACATGTGACTCCAGATGCAAAGCAATGTGGTTGAGTCTCAGGGCAATTGAAAATGGACAATAAATGCTGACTTAGCTAGCAATGCCCTCGTCCCATGAATGAATTAAAAAAGAGTAATAGCAGTTTGTGGGAAAAAAGTAAACCACTTTGTCTGCCTACCACT
The DNA here is from genome assembly GCF_020745735.1 of Hemiscyllium ocellatum. NCBI lineage: Eukaryota > Metazoa > Chordata > Chondrichthyes > Orectolobiformes > Hemiscylliidae > Hemiscyllium > Hemiscyllium ocellatum. The sequence continues at coordinate 86,361,155 of NC_083401.1, forward strand.
TGCTCAAAGAAACCATGTTGTTTTTAGCCAAAGAGAGTCTACCCATAATGCCACTGGCACCTCAACTTGACCACACTTAGCTCAGGAACTAACAGTGAAACAAGAGATTACCTAAGCAGTTTCCCAACTGAAGGGATACAATAACGACATGATTGCTAACTGGTTTTCCTACCTCACAGTAGTATCTCCCTCCTAAAGGCATTCCCTGTCACTCCAGGCACTCAATCCCCACTAACCCCACACAGTCTAAGTAGCACCAAGTTATCTGACAAGAATGAACTACTACCCTAAGGACCTATCGAAGCCAGGATTCTAGCCATTTGATTAGATTCCCTACAGTATGGAAACAGACCCTTCGGCCCAACAAGTCCACACCGACCCTTCTAACAGTAACCCACCTAGACTCATTTCCATACCTTTACCCCTGACTCATGCACCTTACGCTATGGGCAATTTATCACACCCAATTCACCTGACCTGCATATCTTTGGACTGTGGGAGGAAACCAGAGCACCCATAGGAAACCCGCGCAGACACAGAGAGAATGTGCAAACTCCACATAGACAGTCACTCGAAGCAGAAATTGAACCTGGATCCCTGGCGCTGTGGGGCAGCAGTGCTGGCCACTGTGCTTCCCTTAGCACCCATTTCTGTAGATTAGCTAAACCTCCAGTTGCGATTGTTAACCGATGAATACTGCTGGACAAGCAATTGTATTCCATTAACTATAACTGAAACTGTAATTAACATTACACTGCAGTAACCCTACAAAACTGACTGTACCTAGTGCTCGGGGAGAAGAATCCTTGACTTAACTGTGCAAAACATCCATTTTATATTAATCCAGTCAATTTCTCTACCCCACAATATCATGAAAAATAAATTAGTGCTCATCAATTTCACAAGATCCGTGTGTCGCCTCTACTTGTAATAGGACAATTCTCCTACACAATTATCAAACAAGATGGACTCAGGGGACTCCTATATTACCTGCCTGGATTTCTTAGACTGCAATGTGACCATCTCCTGCTGCATGATGTGCACATAGTCCTCTGCCTGGCAGATACACTCAGTGTCTCCAGCTGCTGTTCAAGTTCTGAAAATCAGAACCGAAGCTTGTGCAGCCAGTGACCATTCCTGCAGGATGTGTTTGCAGGGACATGTCCTTGGTTTCACATATACTGCAAGATATCCATTCCACTTGACCCTTTTGACCTGCAATCCAATAACTCAATAAAAACTCCCATAAAAGCTATTGTTACCCTTAGATTATGTATGAACTTCCCTGAAAATGTAACAAGCTATTTCTCAGATGTATGATAGAATAAAAGACTGGAGACTTAAACACCACCTAAATATCTAACATTCACTTGAAATGTTTTAGAAATACTGACCAAACCTGGTCACCACTCAGCCGATCCACCTGCATTCGTGACAATACACATACGTTTCATGGCCTGTACCCTATTTCCTTTCCCATTCACCTCTTACGCTGGAGATTTTATTTTTTGTCAATGCATCTTTCTCCCCTCTCTGCCCTTAATTCCCACTTTAATCCAAATTCCCAAATATTTACTCTGTCTCTGTCTCACACCGGCCATGTGGTTCTTTGGTTCTGTATGTCGTTTAGTCAGAATTCAGAAAGCGGTAGATGGAGCCCACATTACAAGATTCTTATTGTAAAGCTATTGAGTTGCCTGAACAGAAACGAATAGCACTCCTTTAATATTAACACATCTATGGGATCAAAATGATATGTCAACTTCAACAGAGCTGTCAGAATACCTTTAGAGCTTGAGACTGTAAGTATAATTAGATCTTGACTGATCTTGTAAATCAACTAGGAGAAAGTGAGGACTGCAGGTGCTGGAGATCAGAGCTGAAAAATGTGTTGCTGGAAAAGCGTAGCAGGTCAAGCCGCATCCAAGGAGCAAGAGAATCGACGTTTCGGGCATAAGCCCTTCTTCAGGAATGAGGAAGGTGTGCCGAGCAGGCTAAGATAAAAGGTAGGGAGGAGGGACTTGGGGGAGGGGCATTGGGAATGTGATAGGTGGAAGGAGGTTAAGGTGAGGGTGATAGGCCAGAGAGGGGGTGGGGGTGGAGAGGTGGGGAAGAAGATTGCAGGTTAGGAAGGCATTGCTGAGTCCAAGGGTTGGGACTGAGATAAGGTGGGGGGGAGGGAAAATGAGAAAGCTGGAGAAATCTGCATTCATCCTTGTGGTTGGAGGGTTCCTAGGCGGAAGATGAGGTGCTCTTCCTCCAGGCGTCGTGTTGCTATGGTCTGGCGATGGAGGAGGCCAAGGATCTGCATGTCCTTGGCAGAGTGGGAGGGGGAGTTAAAGTGTACAGCCACGGGGCGGTTGGGTTGGTTGGTGCGGATGTCCCAGAGGTGTTCTCTGAAATGTTCTGCAAGTAGGTGGACTGTCTCCCCTATGTAGAGGAGGCCACATCGGGTGCAGCGGATGTAGTAAATGATGTGTGTGGAGGTGCAGGTGAATTTGTGGCAGATATGGAAGGATTCCTTGGAGCCTTGGAGGGAAGTGAGGGGGGAGGTGTGGGCGCAAGTTTTGCAATTTCTTGCGGTTGCAGGGGAAGGTGCCGGGAGTGGAGGTTGGGTTGGTGGGGGGTGTGGACCTGACGAGGGACTCGTGGAGGGAGTGGTCTTTCTGGAACACTGATAGAGGAGGGGAGGGAAATATATCCTTGGTGGTGGGGTCTATTTGGAGATGGCGGAAATGACGAAGGAAGATACAATGTATCTGGAGGTTGGTGGGGTGGTAGGTGAGGACCAGTGGGGTTCTGTCCTGGTGGCGATAGGTGAGGACCTGTGGGGTTCTGTCCTGGTGGCGATTGGAGGGGTGGGGCTCAAGGGCAGAGGAGCAGGAAGTGGAGAAGATGCAGTGGAGAGCAACGTCAACCATGTCTGAGGGGAAATTACAGTCTTTGAAGAAGGAGGCCATCTAGGTTGTTCGGTATTGATCTTTTAAATCTCCTGCCCTATCATCACATCTCTTGATTTTCTTAGTGTCCAAATATATTCATCAAACGAACATCATATCTTATGGGATTCTAGAGCACAACATCTATTCAGCAAATATAAGAGGAGGTGGTGGCATGGTGATAATGTCACTTGACTTGTACTCCAGAAAGTCAGGCAAATGTTCTGGGAACATGGGTTTGATTTCCAACATGTTGGAAGGTGAAACAAAGCACAGGGAATGCTGGAGAAACTCAGCAGAGAAACAAAGTTAATATTTCAAGTCTGATGTGATTTTTCTTCAGAAAAAGTTCAGATCCTCTGGGGACAGGGTGTGGCTGTCATTTAAATGGATCTTGGTTTCATTGTTAAACACATCAGCACAACCTCACAATAATCAGACACAGTCAATAAGTGGAACAGTACTGGGTGAACATGATTTCATGGACTTGCTCAGTCTGGGATAGGGTGGAGTCAGGGCAGTAATACGTTCTGTCTTTCTAAGCATTCCACAGTTTTGTGATTCATAAAAAAGTAGGGTTGCTAATACATAAATAGATATTATTAATCCGATATCCTAGCGGTCAGTTCAGAATGAAATGAGAAGATTGGAAGAGGATTTGTGAAGAGTAACAAATAGAGAATTTCATATCAAAAGAAAATATTAGAATGAAATCTGTTAAGTTTATAAACATGGAAGATACAAACATGGTTATTTTTGTTTCTGTATTGTTAACTAGGTCAATTAAAACTATTTCTTGTGGAATCCCTGTCTCATTGCAGTGCTTACTTCTTACAGTCACACATTGTTTTAATTATTGTTTTTACTGTGACATTTCATTGTTCTCAGATCTAGAAACTTTCTTTTCTGAAGAGATTTACTGTGATTCATTGGGATGCTTACTTCTTACAGGGAGTCATTATATTATTCCAGAGGATTCGTTTTTGCTCATTACCGTTTGACATGCGGCTGTTAATTCTCTCATTTCTTGCAGAAATTCACCACGATGCTCATTCCTTGCAGACCAATTACGAGCAATCACACAATCGTTGTTTCGTTTTCTCCAGCTCGGAGATTCATCACATTATTTCTAAACAGAGCACCATAATCACCTTTTCTCCACTACATGACGTGGACTTCTAATGATACATTGATTTTCATTGCTCATATTCCTAAAAAGGGATGTACACGAGGCTCTCATTTGTTTCACAGCTCTGCTGCAAAGGCTCTTGTTTGTTGTAATGATTCATCACCATGTTTATGACTCTTTCAGGTGTTAAATATTGTGCAGCTTTATTTAATGATTTGCTGTGATGTGTTCATTGAGGCTCACTGAGATTCTTTTGCTTCCCAAAGGATTTGATCAGGCAGTCATTTCACACAAGTTACGAGAATGTTCTCATATCTCACAATGATTTAAATATTCCACATTTACTTCCAGCGTAGGTACCATTCCGGCATAAATACCATTGACTTTGTCCTTTACACTTGGATGATTTTTTTATGCCTCTATTTCAGACTAAATCATTCTTCAAATAAAATTGATGAATGTGTATTTATTTAACTAAGCTTTGCATGTCTGTTTATACCCCCGTTTTTATGACACCAATCATAATTTTTTTTCGTATTTCATACATCATCAAATTCTGGGATCTCTGTGCTCATCTGACTATGGCAAAAATTAATAAGTGGAAGCCATTCCCCTACCCTACATTTACCCCTGACTAATGCACCTAACCTACACATTCCCGGACACTATGGGCAACTTAGCACAGCCAATTCACCTGACCTGCACATCTTTGGATTGTGGGAAGAAACCAGAGCATCCAGAGGAAACCCATGCAGACACGAGGAGAATGTGCAGACTCCACACAGACACAGTCATCCCAGTCTGGAATCAAACCCGGGTCCATGGTATTGTGAGGCAGCAGTGCTAACCACTGAGCCACTGTGCCACCCCAAAGTTCCGTTTCCATGGACTTTCAGAAGGCTTTTGGTAAGTCCCACATAAAAGATTACTGTGTAATATTAAAGCACATGAGATTGGGGGTAGTGTACTGACATGGATAGAGAATTGGCTGGAAAGCTGGAAACAGACAGGAATAAATAAATCTTTTTTGCAAATGGCAGGCAGTACTGCAGGTATCGATGCTTGATCTTCAGCTATTCATAAATTAATTATTTAGATCAGAAACTAAATATAATTTCACCAAATTTCCAGATGACACAAATCTGGAAGGGAGAATGAGCTGTGAGGGCGATGCAGAGATTCTTCAGTACAATTTAGGAAAATTGTAATATTAAAGTGGACAAATGTGCAGCCAATAGAATGTAATGTGGACGCATACGAGGACATTCACTTTTGTTGTAAAAGCAGGAAAGCAGATTATTATAGATCGGAAAGGGGGAGATACAATGAGACCTGGATGTCCTTGTACACCAGCCACTGAAAGTAAGCATGCAGGTACAGTAAGTGATAAAGAAGGCAAATGGCATGTTGGCTTCATAGTGAGAGGAATCAAATGCAGAAGCAAGGATGCTACAGTTTTACAATGCCTTAGTGAGATCACACCAAGAGTATTGTGTGCAGTTTTGATATCCTTCTCTCATCAAAAATGCTTTGGAAATGGAGTCCTGCAATGGCAGGACAAGTAAATGAAGAGAGATTGGAATATGTTCACTAAAGATTAGAGGAATGAATGGTGGGGATGAAAGGTCTCAAAGAAACCTGTAACAGTCTAACAGGAAAATGCAGGAAAAGTGTTGCTGATGATCATGAAGCAGGAATTAGGGGTCACAGCTTAAGGATAAGGAGTAGGCCATTTAAGACTGAAATTTAGAAAAATGTCTTCATCCAGAGAGTGCTGAGCCTGAGGAATTTTCTATCACAGGAAGAGACTGAGGACAAAACATTGAATGTTTTTAATGAGGAATTATAGTTCTAAATGCTAAAGGGATCAAAAGGTATGTGAAAGAACTGGAAGTAGGATATTCGGTTGAAGGCTCAGTCATGATCTGATTGAATAGTGGAACAGATTCAAAGGGCCGAATGGCCCACATTTAATCCTTTTCTTACATTTTTATGACAAGGTTGCAGCTATATATTCAGAGCACTGAAACCTTTGAGATGGTGACCATGAGACTTTTTACATGAAAGGATACTATACTAACAGGTGTCTGTGGCAGTGTCCAAGTTGTTTTTTCAATTTGTGAGACCGAAACTGCAACTTGTCTTTACTTAATGCTTTTGATTGGGTAAATGGTATAATGCACTTTATTGCAGTGACGATGATGGATCAGAGTTGATGTTAGAATTGATCTGGCCTCAGTCTGTGCAATGATTATGTTACAGAAATTGTCTCGTCTGGGAATGGATCTGAGGCAAGAGGCTATTAACACAATGGGAAAGGAGGGATTGGAGGTTGTGCTGGTGAACTTGGTGTTATTACAGTACATATGAAACTTGACATCGTTTCTTCAGATGGTATTGGGAATGGACAATATATGACAACTAGTGAAAAATAGGTGGGGCAAACACATGGTTAATTCAAAGGCAAGACATTTTAATGTTGCCACATATGGAGAAGCTGGAAAATAACTTTTAAAAGGATTGGCTAATTTAAAGAAATTGCAAAATAATTAATATTTTGTTTGCTTTTAAAATGATTAAACCATGGTGAAGGACTAATGATTATCCTGAAAGGTATCATGTTGGTTAAAAAGAGTAGGTGAAAAGATTAAATGTATGATTCATCTATTGAACACTCCTAGAGAGGAATGACTTTCTTAGGGTCTAGTGGTTGGGAAATCATAGCTCATAAATTTTAGCTCTCACCAAGACAGGTTCATTCAGGAAATCAGTCCTCCCATAAATTTGCCTGACATGGCCTATACATAGCTCCAACTGTAACACAAATGGTTGACTCTTCAATGTTCTTATAGGAGCTAGGTGCATGCTAGGAAATATATGCAAAATTTGGCATTGGAAGAACAAAGCTTTAAAAGCAGACTCATTTTCAGACACTGCTGACAGTTCTGAGCCTATTATTTCTCATTTGTTTGCATGCGCTTTACTATTTCCAAGTGTTAGTTAGATCTATGCTATTGTGGACAAGGGCAGAAAAGGAAGGAGGATAAATATTACTTTATGGTGCACCTTCACAATCTAACTCCCTGCTTACCCTTGATCAGGGAGAGAATATGAGACCGAAAGTTGTAGGAAAAGAAGTACATTATTCAGCCCATCAAGTCTACTGCATCATTCAATGAGATCATCACTAATCTGATCATCCTCAACCCTGCTTTCCTTTCTTTTTCCACATAATTCTTGATTTCCCTTACAGATTAGAATTAAGTCTATTTCAACCTTGAATAAAATTAACATCTTAAACCTCAACAGCTCTCTGCGGTAATGAATTCCACGATTCCACAAAAATAAATCCTTCTCCTTTCTGGTTAAATAATCTCTGTCATTACCTTGACATCATGTCCTCTGATCCCAGACTCTCCAACAAGGGAGAAATAACCCCTTCGCACCTAGTTTATCAAGCCCCCTAAGAATCAGTGAGATTTATCATTCTCTGAAACTCCAATGACTACAAGTCTAACTAACTCAATCTCTCCTCATAAGAAAATCCCTCCATACTTGGGATTAATGTAATGATCTTCTTTAGACTGCCACCAATGCCAGTATAACCTTTTCTTAGATAAGGCGACCAAAACTGCTCACAGTATTCACTGTGGCCTGACTAATGCCATGTACAGTTGCACCAAGAGCTCTCTATTTTTTATGCTCCATTCCCTTTAAAATAAACAACCACCTTTCCATTTGCCTTCTGTTAGCTTCTGTTGTACTCAGTAATTTGCTGATTTCAGCTGGTTTGAATCACCCCCAGATCCCTCGTTCTAGACATTGGACTTATTTGAGAATGCAAAATGAAGAATGCATTAGACAGCTGCATAATCTCTGCATTTAGGTAAATACAAAGAGGTAAGTATAATGCAAGAAGATAAAGGTCAATGCAATAAGCAGTGAAATTAATGCTATCAGCTAAACAGCCAGCAGTAATTAGATACACTATTAAATTAATCACAGATTAAACACAATTAGAATCTAAACAGTAGGTTTAATCACAAAAAAGTTAATCATGTTTCCTACCCTTGGTATTCCCTTCATGTCACCTCCCACCTTCTCCTCCTTGCTAGCTCAGTCAGATACTTTGGGATCTTGGGAGTTTAAGCTCACCATTGGGTAAAACATGATTTTGAAGTACAGCTGGCTGTTCTCGCTGGCCATACCCTGTGCCTCAGTGAAGACTTTGGATTGCCTAGGCCTTCAGTCTAAGTTGAGTCTGCTGATGCGATAGGACATGCATTGGATTTATTGAGTAAGTATTTGGTTTTCCTTACTTTCTAGTGGTTTTGTGGGCAGGTTTGCACCTCAGAATGTGTCTGAGGCTTTGTGGTATTGGTGAGGTCGGTGGTGTTCTGAGATTGTTGGTTCTTAGGTCTGCTGGTCGCTGTTGGCTGCTGTTGGCCCCCTTGTATGGAACAGGCCTGTGCCAGTAGTTTTCAGAATTGCTATCGGAATCCCTCTTCTGGTGATAGCTCTCGGAAAAAGCCACTGGAATTAGCTGTTGGAAATCGTCTTTGGGGATCTCTGATTGGAATGCCTCCTAGGGAATAGCTGCTTCAGGTGAAATCAGTGCATACAATTGTACTGATTGTGGGCCCTTATCTTTGCAGTAAACCTGTGCTTGCCAATTCCCTTTCCAGTGTTCCCTTTGAGGTCAGTTGGCTTCCTGGTAGTTAAGAAGTGTGTGTGAATGTGTTTCAAATGAAGTTGAATGCCCAATATATCTTTGAGTTCATTTTGATTGATGTTGAATGTTTGAAAATGTGTTGTCCACTTATTGTCAGTACTAGGTATCCTGAGGTGTAAACACTAGTTCCAGTCGGGGGTACAAAGTTAAAAATCACACAACACCAGGTTATAGTCCAACAGGTTTAATTGGAAGCACTAGCTTACAAAGCGCCGCTCCTTCATCAGGTGGTTGTGGAGGACACAATTCTAAGGCACAGAATTTATAACAAAAATTTACTGTGTGATGTAACTGAAATTATACATTGAAAAATACCTTGATTGTCTGTTGAGTCTTTCATCTGTTCGAATAGCATGATAGTTTCACTTCTTTCATGTGTAAATCACAAAACCGTTTTTTAAAAAGTTGCATTCTCAGGTTAGCTGTAACAATAGACAATATGTTAGAGGTGTTAGCCTCCTGTGTTCTCTGTCTATGCCATGATGTTTAGATTGATTCTAATCTAAAAAGTGAGATAACAAAGTTTTACATGAATTCATGCAGTTTTTGAGCAAAGTACAATGTAACTCTGCAAGTACAAATTCACCCCACAAAATATGTGTGTGTGTGTGTCTGTCTGTCTGTCTGTCTGTCTGTCTGTCTCTCTGTCTGTCTGGGTTGGGGGTTGCATCCGTTGCTCCCGATGCAGTATCCTCTACACTAGGGAGACTGGATGCGTCTTAGCAGAGTGCTTTAGGGAACATCTCCGGGATACCCGCACCAATCAACCACACCGCCATGTGACCCAACATTTCAACTCCCCCTCCAACTCTGCCAAGGACATGGAGGTACTGGGCCTCCTTCACCACTGCTCCCTCACCACCAGACGCCTGGAGGAAGAACGCCTCATCTTCCGCCTCAGAACACTTCAACCCCAGGGCATCAATGTGGACTTCAACAGTTTCCTCATTTCCCCTTCCCCCACCTCACCCTAGTTCCAAACTTCCAGCTCAGCACTGTCCCCATGACTTGTCCTACCTGCCTATCTTCTTTTCCACCTATCCAGTCCACCCTCCTACCTGACCTATCACCTTCATCCCCTCCCCCACTCACCTAATGCACTCTATGCTACTTTCTCTCCACCCTCATCCTCCTCTAGCTTATCTCTCCACGCTACAGGCTCTCTGCCTTTATTCCTGATGAAGGGCTTTTGCCCGAAACGTCGATTTTGCTGCTCCTTGGATGCTGCCTGAACTGCTGTGCTCTTCCAGCACCACTGATCCAGATTCTGGTTTCCATCATCTGCAGTCATTGTTTTTACCTTGAGAACACAGGGGGCTAACACCTCTAACATATTGTCTATTGTTACAACTAACCTGAGAATTAAAAAACATTTTTGTGATTTACACATGAAAGAAGTGAAACTATCATGCTATTCGAACAGATGAAAAACTCAACAGACAATCAAGATACTTTTCAATGTATAATTTCAGTTACATCACACTGTAAATTTTTGCTATAAATTCTGTGTCTTAGAATTGTGTCCTCCACTACCACCTGATGAAGGAGCATCGCTCCGAAAGCTAGTGCTTCCAATTAAACCTGCTGGACTATAACCTGGTGTTGTGATTTTTAACTTTGTACACCCCAGTCCAACAGCGGCATCTCCAAATCAGTCAGGAGTGTGAGGTTTGGTTGGTTGTTCTCTTAGAGAAGGTGTAAATTGGAATTCCAGGCTGAACAATGGCTCCAGGCAACCATTGCTGTGTTTGTGTATTTTTCCCCAGAGCTCAGTCCAGCTGTCCCTTTTACTTTTAAATGTTTTGAAAAGCCCAGGGTCTTGGCCAGTATTTTAGATGATGGGATTTTTGCTCAATCCGATACTTCCTTATTACCTTCTGGACTTGGTTATGATGTTTTGGTGATTCATGCTCTCGAATCTTGAAATCAGTCTGTTATAACTTTCTGCAGTCTTTTTCCATTTAAAGAACGTTCACCTCCTTTAATATTTCAGCCAAAGTGCGACACCTCACATTTCGGAATATTATATTCCATCTGCTAAGGCTTTGTCCACTCAATTAACCTAACTTGACCCCACTAGAGACTTGTTCTGTCATCCCAACTGCTTGCATAGCATTATCAGATAAAAGCACAGTATTCCAACAGAAGATATGATAAAAAGAGAAATATCTCAGCTTTATATTTGCATATATACTCAGGCAAAAGCTTCACAAAAGATTAACAATCCAGCTAGAAAATATGCCTTGCAAAAAGCTGTTCGCATTATGAATACATTAAAAATGATCAACTACAAAACTTATCACTTTCTATGCACATAACACTTAGGTCAGGAAGCTTTTACTTTGCAGCCTAGTTGACTACGTTTCATCCTGCATGTTTTTCATCCGTAAAAATGACCTTGTTCCTGAGCAGTTAAGACAAAAAAAAGTCAGAATGTTGCTTCTACATTAGTGAAAGCCAATTAAATTCCAGCTTGGATGATGACTTGATGTCGATCCTGGTGGCTTAACTGTCAATTGTCTAAATAATTTTCTTTGATGTAAGCTAGGAAATGTTTAATGTAACCAACAAAATTAATATTAACATCATCAGCATAATCTTTCATCAGAAATGTTATTCCAAGACATCTAAAGCAACCCAAAGCAAGAAAACGTTTGCTACACTTTTGTACATGTTCGCCTTTTTCTTCAAGTTGGTTTCTAATGTATCCATCAAAGGATTTAAGGATTTCACTCAAAACTTGTCTCTTGGATAAAAAATTTCATCTGCATCAAATTCGTAGCTATCATTGAGACATTTTCTCAATTTTTCTTTTATTCACACACTTGTAGTCTACATCAGGCACATTTCCTTCCAATATAGATTTAACTTAAATAAACATTTCTGGGGTTACTTTCAAGGTGTGAGAAGGTAATGTGTAAAGCTATTTACATGAACCAAGGACTAACAATGCAGCCAGAAATGCCTTGCTGGATCAGTGGAAATGGCCTAACAAACAATTTTAAAGTTCTCACGATCTTTAATTCCTCTGTTTTATCCCTCAGAATGATTGCTTTTCTCCTATTTCCACCTTTTTCACTTGTCGTCAGTATGAAGATACGTAAGGGCATCAGCCATTGAGCCATAATTCACAGCTATGGCTGAAGTAACCTTCAACTACTCTTATCAGAGAGAGGTGTTTCGGTACAGTGTAATCAGGACCTAAAAATGATTTGAATACTGTCCAGCATTTTGTAGAGGGAGAGAAAAAATTGTATACCTGTTGCGATACAGCAAAAAGACTTACTGCATTCAAACAGCAATCAACTGCAGTATTGCCAACAAGATTGACTGAATTTCCAATATGTGGAATAAATATAGCAATCTTATTTTTCTCTGGAGGTTATTGCTGCATGCTATTATACCTTCCTGCTTTGTTAGCTGCAGTGTCATGAAACAGTCCTCTGCACTTGCTGAAATCACTCTGCTGTTTTTGTCTGGATAATTCAGCACCATATTGGCCACACTTTTGCTATTATGCCTTTTTTAATACAAAAAAGTTAGAAATGGAAAATGGCAAAGAGGAAAATGTTCAACAGGAAAGCCATCTTCAGGTGACACCAAGCTTGCAATAATAGGTCTGACAGTAACAATTGGTTGATCAACATGTGACAGATCTAATATCAAGACAACAATGAGACTGTCTTATCCTACGTTTCTCAAGTCATCCAGCCATTAGCTGGACAAATTCATTACATGTTATCTTTGAAAAGTATGAAGGCCCGGATCCACAGGAGATTTCTGGGAGGCCTGTTTGTGGTTCTTCCTCTGCCCGGATGCCACTTGGTAACAGTCTATCTCCCTGTGAGGAAGGGGCACGTGGAGCGCAGGTCAACTTCCCAATCTCCTTGTTGTCATGACTATAGTACTGAGGACAAATGCGTGGGGCATTGGAGTGCAGGCATGTGCGGCTCTCTAGCAGATCCTGATAGAAGTGTCAGCAGAGCTATAGAGTCATAGAGATGTACAGCATGGGAACAGACCCTTCGGTCCAACTCATTCCTGCTGACCAGTAATCCAAATGTAATCGAGTCGCATTTGCCATCACTTGGCCCATATCCCTCTAAACCTTCCTATAGAGTCATAAGTTCATAGAGATGTACAGCAAGAAAACAGAACCTTCGTTCCAACTCATCCATGCTCATTAGATATCCTAACCCAATCTCGTCCCACCTGTCAGCACCTGGCCCATATCCCTCCAAACCCTTCCTATTCATATATCAACCCAGATGGCTTTTAAATGTTGCAATTGTACTAGCCTCCACCACTTCCTCTGGCAGCTCATTCCATACACGTATCACCCTCTGCAGGAAAAACTTACACCTTAGTTCTCTTTTGTATCTTTCCCCTCTCACCCTAAATCCATGCCCTCTTGTTCTGGACTCCCTCACACCAGGGAAGTAATTTTGTCGATTTATCCTATTCATGACCTTCATGGTAAACCTATATAAGATCACCCCTTAGCCTCCAACACTCCAGCGAAAACAGCACCAACCTATTCAACCTCTCCCTATAGCTCAAATCCTCCAACCCTGGCAACATCCTTGTAAATCTTTTCTGAACCCTTTCAAGTTTCACAACATCTTTCCGATAGGAAGGAGACCAGAATTACACGCATTATTCCAACAGTGGCCTAACCAATGTCCTGTACAGCCGCAATGTGACCTCCCAGTATTGAGAACTCCTGTACTCAATACTCTGACCAATAAAGAAAAGCATACCAAACGCCTTCTTCACTAACCTATCTACATTTGAATCTACTTTCAAGGAGTTATGAACCTGCACTTCAAGGACTCTTTATTCAGTAACACTCCCTAGGACCTTACCATTAAGTGTATAAGTCTTGCTAAGATTTGCCTTCCCAAAATGCAGCACCTCGCATTTATCTGAATTAAACTCCATCTGCCACTTCTCAGCCCATTGGCCCATCTGATCAAGATCCAGTTGTAAGCTGAGGTTGAGGATCTTAACTCTGGAATTAGACTGTTGTCATGAATAATCATTTTTATGCATGCTTTTATTAACCACAAAATGGCTTCTTCATATAAAGTATCATAACAAAATGGCTTTAGCTTGCAAATTAACAATGTGTTTAAAATGGCTTCTCAAGGCTGCATTCCTGCATTGCTGAGCTAACTGAATTAAAGATCAAGCAAAACAATGGACCCTTCACAGCATGAAATTAACTAAGCTAGATAGGACATCACTAACTATTTTAGTTAACCTTGAAATGCAGGTAGGAAGAGACAAATGTGTAGTAAACAACTTTGTTTTCAGAAAATATAATTGGGTTAACCTGCTGTCCATCATGTCATTTATTATATTTTATTGGATTTATTCTATAATTAACATTGTACTGTCTCTGAAGAAACATATAACAATTGCCTTATTCTAAGTGAATTCGCGCAGCTTTTCCAGAGTACCCAAAAGAGTCTAACCTCTGTGTTGCTGGATAACCTATACCTGGCGTCATAATAAATTGTTAAAACTTGCTGAAGCAGACTGCATTCCTGTTGATTATTTGACCGATCATGGAACTGAGGGACCCCTCTCCTAGGGGTCGAAATCTGCAAGGTAACCTTCATTGCTATCCACTACATATCCAAGTTTGGTATCATATGCAAATTTACTAACTGTACCTCTTATGCTCATCATTTATATAAATAACAAAAAACGGTAGACCCAGCACCAATCCTTCTGGCACTCCACTGGTCACAGGCCTCCAGTCTGAAAAACAACCCTCTACCACCACCCCTGTCTTCTACCTTGGAGCCAGCTGTGTGTCCAGTTGGCTAATTCTCCCAGTATTCCATGAGATCTAATCTTGCTAATCAGTCTCCCATGGGGAACCTTGTCGAATGCCTTACTGAAGTCCATATTGATCACATCTACCTCTCTGCCCTCATCAATCCTCTTTATTACTTCTTCATGGGATTGAAAGAAGCAAAAATGGCCCTTAGTAGAGTGATATGCTCTTCTTGTCAGCTATGGGAGTTTACTGAGAGTTTATGGTTTACTGAGAATTATATGTGCAAAAAATGTCATTGGTTGCAAATCCTATCAGATTGAATGGATCAGTTGGAGCGACCGTTCGAGGCAATGAGGAATTTACAGGATCAAGGGGGTGTAATGGATGGCAGTTGTATGAAGGGAGAAAAGTTGTACAGGTGGATTAACTCCAAGAAAGGTAAGCGAAAAAGACTGGTAGTGCAGGAGTTTCCTGTGGCTATCCATATTTCAAACAAATATGCGGTTTTGAAAAATGTAGGGGGTGATGGATCCTCAGTAGAATGCAGCAGGAACACCCAATTATCTGATATTGAGACTAGCTCTAATGTAACAAGGGGTACGTTGTGTTCCAAGAGATCGATTGTGGTAGGGGACTCTCAGTCAAGGCACAGACAGATATTCTGCGGCCAGCAGCAAAAAATCAGAATAGTGTGGTGCCAGGATCAAGGATGTCTCGGAGAGGGTGCAAAATGTTCTCAAAGTGAAGAGGCACCAGCAAGAAGTCATTGTACACATTGGTACCAAAGACATAGGAAGGGAAAAGGTTGAGATTCTGATGAGAGAATATAGAAAGTTAGGCTGGAATTTAAAAAGGACGTTTTTGAGAGTAGTATATCTGGATTACTTCTGGTGTTGGGAGCTAATGAGGATAGGAACTGGAGGACAGAGCAGATTGAATGCATGGCTGAGGAGCTGTGCAGGAGAGGAGGATTCACATTTTTGGATCTTTGGGATCTCATCTGGGATAGACATGACCTGTACAAGAAGGACAGATTGCACCTAAATTGGAAGGGGACTAATATACTGGCAGGGAGATTTGCTAGAGCTGCTCAGGACGATTCAAATTAGTAAGGTGGGAGGGGTGAGACCCAGGGAGATAGTAAGGAAAAAAGTCAATCTGAGACTGGTACACTTGAGAAAAAAAATGAGCCAAACAGTCAGGGCAGGCAGGGACAAAGCAGCAAACAAGGTAGGACTGATAAATTAAACTGCACTATTTAAATGCAAGGTATCTAACTGTGAAGGCAGATGAACTCAGGACATGGTTAGGAACATGGGATTGGAATTTCATAGCAATTACAGAAACATGGCTCTGGGATGGACAGGACTGGCAGCTTAATATTCCAGGATACAAATGCTACAGGAAAGATAAAAAGAGAGGCAAGAGAGGAGGGTAGGTGGCATTTTTGATAAGGGATAGCATTACAGCTGTGCTGAGGGGGCATATTCCCGGAAATACATCCAGGGAATTTATTTGGGTGGAACTGAGAAATAAAAAAAGGATGATCACATTATTGGGTTTGTATTATAAACCCCCTAATAATCAGCGAGAAATTGAGAAACAAATTTTAAGGAGATCTCAGTTATCTATAAGAATAATTGGGTAGTTATGTTCGGGGATTTTAACTTTCCAAACATAGACTGGGATTGCCATAGTGCTAAGGGTTTAGATGGAGAGGAATTTGTTAAGGATGTACAAGACAATTTTCTGATTCAGTATGTGGATGTACCTACTAGAGAAGGTGCAAAGCTTGACCTACTCTTGGGAAATAAGGCAGGGGGGGTGGCACTTTGGGGCCAGCGACCATAATTCTATTCATTTTAAAATAATGATGGAAAAAGATAGACCAGATCTAAAAGTTGAAGTTCTAATGTGGAGAAATGCCAATTTTGTTGGTACTAGGCAAAAACTTTCAACAGCTGACTGGGGGCAGATTTTTCGCAGATAAAGGGATGGCTGACAAATGGGAAGCCTTCAGAAATGAGATAACGAGAATCCAGAGACAGTATATTCCTGTTAGGATGAAAGGAAGGGCTGGGAGGGATAGAGAATGCTCGATGACTGAAGAAATTGAGGCTTTGGTTCAGAAAAAGAAGGAAGTGTCTGCCAGGTATAGACAGGATAGATCAAATGAATCCTTAAAAGAGTATAAAGGAAGTAGGAGTATACTTAAGAGGGAAATCAGGAGGGAAAAAAGGGGACATGGCAAATAGAGTTAAGGAGAATCCAAAGGGCTTTTACAAATACGTTAAGGACAAAAGGGTAACAAGGGAGAGAATAAGGCCCCTCAAAGATCAGCAAGGCGGCCTTTGTGTGGAACTGCAAGAGATGGGGGAGATACTAAACGAGTATTTTGTCTCAGTGTTTACTGTGGAAAAGGACATGGAAGATATAGAATGTAGGGGAATAGATTATGACATTTTAAAATGTCCACATTACAGAGGAGGAAGTGCTGGATGCACTTAAAAGTGGATAAATCCCGAGGACCTGATCAGGTGAACCCTAGAACTCTGTGAGAAGCGATTGCTGGACATCTTGCTGAGATAGTTGAATCATCAATTGTCACAAATGAGGTGCTGGAAGACTAGAGGTTGGTTAATGTGGTGCCACTGTTTAAGAAGGGTGGTAAGGATAAGCCAGGGAACTACAGACTGGTGAGCCTGATATTGCTGGTGGGCAAGTTGTCGGAGGGAATCCTGAGGGACAAGATGTACATGTACTTGGAAAGGCAAGGACTGATTAGGAATCATCAAAATGGCTTTGTGCATGGGAAAGCACCAACTTGATTGAGTTTTTTGAAGAAGTAACAAAGAGGAATGATGAGGACAGAACAGTAGATATGATCTATATGAACTTCAGTAAGGTGTTTGAGAAGGTTCCGCATGGGAGACTGGTTAGCAAGCTGAGATCTCATGGAATATAGGGAGAACTAGCCATTTGGATACAGAACTGGCTGGAAGGTAGAAGACAGAGGGTGGTGGTGGACGGTAGCTTTTCCGATTGGAGGCCTGTGACCAACTGTGTGCCACAAGGATCGGTGTTGGGTTCATTGCTTTTTGTCATTTAGGTAAATAATTTGGATGTGAATATAGGAGGTATAGTTAGTAAGTTTGCACCGGTCTTTGTTCCCTGGCTTTTCCATACCACGTTTCTTAAAGTAACACCACATTAGCTAACCTCCAGCCTTTCAGCACTTCACCTGTGACTATCGATGATACAAATATCTCAGCAAGAGGCTGTTGTGGATCAGGCACAACCTGCCAAAACAGTTTTAATCAGGTAGCCCAGACCTGAACTTTGCAATTTATTTTAGGTAAGTGTACAGTGAATATTCCCGGAGTGAATTAGCTGAACTGACTGCCAAGTTTTAAACAAACAGAGTTTATTTACAAAATTACGGAAAGAAACACAAAGAACAGACAATAGAATGCCAGATAACTTATCCTATCGAAAAAGCCAACAGACTATCCCGACTGAATGATGCTGTTCCAAAAAATACTTGCAATAGTTCTAACAAACACATTCCTTAGCACAAAGAATAAAAATGAAACAAACCAGGGCTATATTGAAGTTAGAGAGAGAGAGAGAGTAGCTGGCTGGACTTGGCCCAACAGCCTTTCTTCACACACACTACTACTGAGCTGACCAAGCGCTCTAATCTAAATGAAGGCTACACAGCTAGCTGACCACTGCCATTTGAATATACTGGATATTTTTTTCAGGACATGAAAGCCTTAGGTTGCAGGCATTACCTGTTTAGGGTAAACAAGAAGAGCCCCAATAAACCTTTCAAGCTCAGCCTAGTTTGAGCCTTGAGTCATTGTGAACTTCTCTGAGAAAAACCAAGGACACTCTAATCCTGTCAAAGGAATAGGTTCATCACAGGACCCAGCAATCACTTCCATAGGTTGCCACAGCTTTCTATCTGATGTCTGATCAGGTCCTGGGGATTCATTCACTTCTATGCATTTCAAGACATCCAACACCTCCTACATGTAAACCATCTATTTCATCACATTCTATATCTTCCATGTCCTTCTCTAGAGTAAACACTGATGCAAAATACTCGTTTAGTATCCCCCCATCTCCTGCAGTTCCACAAGTATGCTGCCTTATTGATCTTTGAGCGGCTCTATTCTCTCCCTGGTTACCCTTTTATCCTTACCCTTTGGATTCTCCTTAACCCTATTTGCCAAAGATATCTCACATCCCCTTTTTGCCCTCCTGATTTCCCTCTTCAGTATACTCCTATTGCCTTTATACTCTTCTAAGGATTCACTCAATCTACTCTGTCTGTACCTGACATACACTTCCTTCTTTTTATGAACCAAAACTCGATTTCTCTAGTCATCCAGCATTCCCTGCATCTACTAGCCTTACCTTTCACTCTAACAGGAATATATCATCTCTGGATTCTTGTTATCTCATTTCTGAAGGCTTCCCATTTTTCAGCCGTCCCTTTACCTGCAAACATCTGCCCCAGTCAGCTTTTGAAAGTTCTTGCCGAATACCATCAAAGTTAGCCTTCCTCCAATTTAGAACTTCAACTTTTGGATCTGGTCTATCCTTTTCCATCACTATTTTAAATCTAATAGAATTATGGTCACTGGCTCCAAAGTGCTTCCCCACTGACACCTCAGTCATCTGCCCTGCCTTATTTCCCAAGACGAGGTCAAGTTTTGCACTTTCTCTAGTAGGTACATCCACATTCTGAATCAATAAGTTTTCTTGTGCACCCTTGACAAATTCCTCCCCATCTAAACTCTTAGCATAATGACAGTCCCAGTTTATCTTTGGAAAGTTAAAATCCCCGACTATAACCGTGCTATTAAAATTATAGTTAACTGAAGTCTCCTTACAAATTTGTTTCTCAATTTCCCACTGACTATTGGGGGGGGGTCTATATACATTCCCAATAAAGTGATCATCCCTTTCTTATTTCTCGGTTCCACCCAAATAACTTCCCTGGATGTATTCCCAGGAATATCCTCCCTCAGTGCAGCCGTAATGTTATCCCTTATCAAAAATGCCACTCCCCCTCCTCTCTTGCCTCCCTTTCTGTCCTTCCTGTAGCATTTGTATCCTGGAACATTAAACTGCCAGTCCTGTCCATCCCTGAGCCATGTTTCTGTAATTGCTGTGATATCCCGCGCCCATATTCTCAACCATGTCCTGAGTTCATCTGCCTTCCCTGTTAGGCCTCTTACATTGAAATAAATGCAATTTAATTTGTTAGTTCAACCTTATTCTCTGCTTTGTCCCTGCCTGCCCTGATTGTTTGATTCGCTTTATTTTCTCAACTATACAGTCTCAGATTGATCTCTTTCCTCATTATCTCTCTGGGTTCCAACTCCACCTCCCCCCTACCTTCCCCATGACCCCCCACCCGCACCCCACACCCCTCCCCACCCCCACCATACTGGTTTAAATTCTGCCTAGCAGCTCTAGCAAATCTCTCCGCCAGTATATTAGTTCCCTTCCAATTCAGGTGCGATCTGTGCTTCTTGTACAGATCACTTCTACTTCAGAAGAGACTCCAATGACTCAAAAATGCAAATCCTTCTCTCCTGCACCAACTCCTCAGCTATGCATTCATTTGGTCTATCCTCCTATCCCTACCCTCATTAACTCATAACACTGGGAGCAATCCAAATATTACTGTTCTCGAGGACCTCCTTTTTAAATTCCTGCCTAACTCTCTATATTCTTCTTTCTGCAAGTTTGTGAAGGTTTGTAGCTCAGGTTGAGGTTTAGGGTATAGGTTTGCTCGCTGAGCTGTAGGTTTGATATCCACACATTTCATTACCTGGCTAGGTAACATCATCAGTGGCGACCTCCAAGTGAAGCGAAGCTGTTGTCTCCTGTTTTCAATTATATCTTTCTCCTGGATGGGGTCCCTGGGGCTTGTGTTGATGTCATTTCCTGTTTGTTTTCTGAGGGGTTGATAGATGGCATCTAGATCTATGTATTTGTTTATGGCGTGGTGGTTGGAGTGCCAGGCCTCTAGGAATTCTCTGGCATGTCTTTGCTTAGCCTGTCCCAGGATAGATGTGTTGTCCCAATTGAAATGGTGGTTTTTTTTCATCCGTGTGTAGGGCTATGAGGGAGAAAGGGTCGTGTCTTTTTGTGGCTAGCTGGTGTTCATGTATCCTGGTGGCTACCTTTCTTCCTGTTTGTCCTACGTAAAGTTTGTGACAGTCCTTGCATGGAATTTTGTAGATGATGTTGGGTTTGTCCATGGGTTGCACTGGGTCTTTTAAATTTGTTAGTTTTTGTTTGAGAGTGTTGTTGGGTTTGTGTGCTACTAGGATTCCGAGGGGTCTCAGTAGTCTGGCTGTCATTTCTGAAACTTCTTTGATTTATGGTAAGGTAGTTTGGGTTTCTGGCTGTGTTTTGTCTGCTTGTCGTGGTTTGTTCTTGAGGAATCTGCGCACCGTGTTTTTTGAGTATTCGTTCTTCTTGAATACATTGTATAGGTGGTTCTCTTCTGTTTTCCAAAGTTCGTCTGTGCTGCAGTGTGTGGTGGCTCATTGGAATAGTATTCTGATACAGCTTTGTTTGTGTGTGTTGGGATGGTTGCTGGTATAGTTCAGTATTTGGTCAGTTGATGACAAAGGTGTCATCTACATAGCGGACCCAGATTTTTGGTTTGATGGTTGGTAGGGATTCTTCTTTCAGAACCTCATGCTTTTCCCTTCCTATGTCGTTGGTACGAATGTGTACAATGACCTTCTGCTAGTCCCTCTCCCCTTTGAGAACATTCTGCACCCTGAAGGCTTCCCATTTTCCAGCCATCCCTTTATCTGTGAATATCTGTCCCCAGTCAGCTTTCAAAAGTTGGGCAAGAACTTTCAAAAGTTGATTGGAGGCAGATGTTCTCAGGTAAAGGGACGGCTGGAAAATGGGAAGCCTTCAGAAATGAGATAATGCGAATCCAGAAAATGTATATTCCTGTCAGGGTGAAAGAAAGGTTTGTAGGTATAGGGAATGCTGGATGACTAAAGAAATTGAGGGTTTGATTAAGAAAAAGAAGGAAGCGTGTGTTAGGTATAGACAGCATAGATCGAGTGAATCCTATAAAGCATATAAAGGCAGTAGGAGCATACTTAAGAGGGAAATCAGGAGGGCAAAAAGGAGACATGAGAAAGCTTTGGCAAATAGAATTAAGGAGAATCCAAAGGGTTTTTACAAATAATTAGGGACAAAAGGGTAACTAGGGAGAGAATAGGGCCTCTCAAAGATCAGCAAGGCGACCTTTGTGTGGAGCCGCAGAAAATGGGGGAGATACTAAATGAGTATTTTGCATCAGAATTCACTGTGGAAAAGGATATGGAAGATATAGACTGTAGGGAAATAGATGTGACACCTTGCAAAATGTCCATATTACAGAGGAGGAAGTGCTGGATGTCTTGAAACAGGTAAAGGTGGATAAATCCCCAGAATCTGATTAAGTGTACCCGAGAACTCTGTGGGAATTAAGAGTAGTGATTGCTGGGCCTCTTGCTGAGATATTTGTATCATCGATAGTCACAGGTGAGGTGCCGAAAGACTGGAAGTTGGCTAACATGGTGCCACTGTTTAAGAAGGATGGTAAGGACAAGCCAGGCAACTATAGACCAGTGAGCCTCATTTCAGTGGTGGGCAAGTTGTTGGAGGAAATCCTGAGGGACAGGATGTACATGTATTTGGAAATGCAAGGACTGTAGGGATAGTCAACACGGCTTTGTGCGTGGGAAATCATGTGTCACAAACTTGATTGAGTTTTTTCAAGAAGTAACAAAGAGGATTGATGAGGGCAGAGCAGTAGATGTGATCTATATGGACTTCAGTAAGACGTTCGACAAGGTTCCCCATGGGAGACAGGTTAGCAAGGTTAGATCTCATGGAATACAGGAGAACTAGCCATTTGGATACAGAACTGGCACAAAGGTGTAGGTGGAGGGTAGTTTCTCAGTCTGGATGCCTGTGACCAGTGAAGTGCCATAAGGGTCGGTGCTGGGTCCACTACTTTTTGTCATTTACATAAATGATTTGGATGCGAGCATAAGAGGTACAATTAGTAAGTTAGCAAATGACACCAAAACTGAAGGTGGAATGGACAGCAAAAAGGGTTACCTCACATTACAACAGGATCTTGACCAGATGGGCCAAAGGGCTGAGAAGTGACTGATGGAATCTAATTCAGATAAATATGAGGTTCTGCATTTTGGGAAAGCAAACCTTAGCAGGACTTATACACTTAATGGTAAGGTCCTAGGGAGTATTGCTGAACAAAGAGACCTTGGAGTGCAGGCTCATAGCTCCTTGAAAGTGGAGTCGCAGGTAGGTAGGATAGTGAAGAAGGCATTTGATATGTTTTCCTTTATTGGTCAGAGTATTGAGTACAGGCGTTGGGAGGTCATGTTGTGGCTGTACAGGACATTGGTTAGGCCACTGTTGGAATATTGCATGCAATTCTGGTCTCCTTCCTATTGGAAAGATGTTGTGAAACTTGAAAGGGTTCAGAAAAGATTTATAAGGATGTTGCCAGGGTTGGAGGATTTGAACTATAGGAGACACTGAACAGGCTGGGGCTGTTTTCCCTGCAGTGTCAGAGGCTGAGGGGTGACCTTATAAATGTTCACAAAATTATGAGGGGCATGGATAGGATAAATGGGCAAAGTCTTTTCCGTGGGGTGGGGGAGTCCAGAACTAGAGGGTATAGGTTTAGAGTGAGAGGGGAAAGATATAAAAGTGACCTAAGCGGCAACTTTTTCACTAAGTGGGTGTTACATGTATGGAATGAGCTACCAGAGGATGTGGTGGAGGCTGGTACAATTGCAACATTGAAGAGGCATTTGGATGGGTATATGAATAGGGAGGGTTTGGAGGGATATGGGCTGACTGCTGGCAGGTGGGACGAGATTGGGTTGCGATATCTGTTCAGCATGGACGTGTTGGACCGAATGGTCTGTTTCCATGCTGTACATCTCTATGACTCTATGACTTTAATCACATAAACTTGTCAAATTAATGCCCACACAACTACTGACTTGTTCGCCATCTCTTTAAGGCCTTGGGATGCAGTCCAGTAGGACCTAGAGACCTGTCAACCCACAGCTCCATCTGTCTGCTCAGTACCGCTTCCTTAGTGATTCTAATTTCACCAAGTTCCTCTCTTTCTCCCACCTCCTGATTTACAACTCATACTGGAATGCTTTTTGTATCCCCTATAGTGAAGGAAAATATGTTTTCATTTCCTTATTACCGATGATTAATTCCCTATTCTCACTCCCTAGAGAACTCAAATTGATTTTGCTTACTCTTTTCCTTTTTAAACACCTGTTGAAGTATGTGCTTTCCATTTTTGCATTTCAAGCTAGTTTCTTCATACTCTCTTCCATACAGACTGATCTTTTAATCATTCTCAATTAATCTTAATTATTCTTCATTATATTCCATCTAATCATCTTTGTGCAATGGTATTTTTTTTCCTTAAATCTGATCCCTTTCTTAACTGTGATAAACTCGTTTATCACAGATATCAGGTCCTTCATTTAGAAGTTAGCTCTTTATTCGGAATGGCTGTCTTGGTCACTACCATACACTGTCTTGGTCTTTGTCTAACTTTTCATTGAGGCTTGAAGCAGTTCACGATTTATCATTTTAACCATTACATTGCCAGGTCAGGGGCCTTCACATGGTCAAGAGGATCTCATAAAGACAAAACTTTTTCCATTAAGAGAGTACCTTCTATTTGTGATACAGTCACTGAAATGCTTTGTTTCTTTTCAGCTCTCTTTCAACACTACATGGGTTTCCTCTCTTGTACAGTTTTCACTCTTTGCAATGTTTTCTGATTTACAGAAATGTATTACCCACTGAGGCATTCTGATTATTTTCTTACTGCCTGCCATGTTCCCTGTTGTGCATTTACTGTTGCATGTTTTCAGCTTTGAAGTACTTTCCTTCACTGTCATCTAGTGTTGAGGTGGACTTTAAAATCAGTCGTCCATTGTTTCACATTGCTCCTAGGCATCTGCTAAGGGTTCGTCTTAGTTCTGTCATTGAATTACTAGCCTCACATCTGGTTCTATGTGTCTGATCACAAGTGCTACCATGAAGTTGGATGAGGCCTTACTCACTGGTGTCAGTGACCATTAACAGGCTTTATTAAATTACCTCTTTACAAGGGACATTTGATTTCTTGGAACTCTACAGATGGAGGCTACTGTTCAATGCGACTTGATGTTACCATGACAGACTCCTTTTCCACATAGTTTGGAGCTATTCTTAGTATAACGATACAGTTAGCTCATTAATCCATATTGTCTGAACATCTGTATTGAGATAACTAACTAAACATAGTAAAATATCCCTAGGCATTGCAAAAGAGCATTTTCAAGTAAACTGTGATATTGAGACACATAAGGAGATGCTAGGGCTGATGATCAAAATCTTTGGCAAAAATGAGCATTAGAAAATCAGTTAATGTTAGTGAAGGAATTCTGGAACCTAGGTCCTGAGCAGCTGAAGATATGGCTTCCAATAATGTATGAAAATCTGAAATTCTCAGCAGAGTGGAAACTGGAGGAGTATAGAGTCTTCAGAAGGCTGTAGGCCTATAGAAGGTTAGAGAGATAGGAGGAACAAAGCCATGAGGAGAGTAAAGGTATTCCCTGACCGAGAACCTATATCTGTCAGCCAACATGAATTAAATTGGGTTTAACAAGATTCAAATATGTTAGAACACCAAAGCAGTGCAATTTTTATTTTGTTTGTTTCATTATGTCATTTTCAATTAAATTATTTAGCACTCAATGTCATTGAAATGTATGGAATTATATATTTCAAATCAGTTCATACAACATGCAACAGACAGGATACACCTTTTGAATGCTTGTCAATTGTCATCAAGAGATTTTGTTTTATCAAAATGAGATATACATTTCTGTTCCGATAATGAGAAATCTATCATGAAGAATGTAGCAGCACTGTGGCATTCTTGGAGAATATTAGAAGCATAGATGCTGTGAAAGATCGAATTTGCAACTCGTTTCAGCAATGCTATTATTATTCATATTGTAGGTGACTTATTTTTAATTTGCAATAGTTCAGACTGTTTAGATTATTTTACAATTGTACTGACCACCTTTTCTCCCCCAGATCTTTAGGTCTTCAAGGTTTTAAAAAATAGAAGATAAATTGTGATCCAAAACAAACTGGACAATCGAAGTGTCTAACCTTGGAAATGCTGATATTGTTCTCCATGCTGAAATTTAACTCAATTTAAATGACTAGCTGAGTGCCCTTGCTTTTGTGATGGCAACATTCCTGGCATATATACTGCTGTGTACATGCCATCTAGAGAACTGACAATGAGCTTGCACAAAAAAAGCTGACAGCCCTGATAAAAGCTGACAGCTCGAAATTAGTAATTCAGAAACAACTCAGTAAGTAGTCCAATAAGCACTGTGTAGGATTTTAAAGGATCTTGAATTTACGATTCAATCCTTTTGAGAAAATGTTACTATGCGACTTGAAAACAAATAATCATAATGAGATTGGAAAGGACCTCAGTTTGTCTTACAACCACCAGTACAACAGGAGGGATTATTTAGCTGCACAAGAAGTAATTTTGTTTTTGCTATGTCAGGTTTGCATGCCTGACAGGTGAACCAAGCAGCCAAAATGTGAATCTTTTTTCTGATATTATTTGGAGCGTGTGTGCCCATTCCCTTTAATTTTAATTATTCACACTATTCAGTTCATTTTCCAATGTCCAGCAGTCTGCTGCAATTATTGCTATGAAAGCACAAGTATTGGTAATGGATCCATGACAGAAACATATGATTCTTTATTGTTGAAACATGCAATTGCAAAATAGAAAGCTCCACAACTCTTAAGGAAATATCCACAGTTGCCACTTCACAAAGTTCTAGTCTTTTGATGTCATCCAGCATATAGAGGTATAAAGATGTACAGCATGGGAATGGACCCTTCGGTTCAATTCGTCCATGCCAACCAGATATCCCAACCCAATCTAGTTCCACCTGCCAGCACCCCACCCCTATCCCTCCAAATCCTTCCTAATCGTATACCCATCCAGATGCTTTTTAAATGTTGTAATTGTATCAACCTCCACCACTTTCTCTGGCAGCTCATTCCATGCATGTACCCCCCTCTACGTGAAAATGTTGCCCCTTAGGTCTCTTTTATATCTTTTCCCTCTCACCCTACACCAATGTCTTCCAGTTATGGTCTCCCCCACCCCAGGAAAATGCTTAGTCTATTTCTCCTGTCCATGCCCCTCATGATTTTATAAACCTCTATTAAATCACCCCTCAGCCTCCAATGGTCCAGGTTAAACAGCCCCAGATGATACAACCTCTCCCTCCAGCTCAAACCCTCCAACTCCGTCTTTTCTGAACCCTTTCAAGACTCACAACATCTTTCCAACAGGAAGGAGACCAGAATTGCACGCAATATTCCAACAGTGGCCTAACCAATGTCCTGTACAGCTGCAACATGACCTCCGAACTCCTGTACTCAATACACTGATCAATAAAGGAAAGCATACCAAATGTCTTCTTCACTATCCTATCTACCTGCGACTCCACTTTCAAGGAGCTATGAACCTGCACTCCAAAGTCTCTTTGTTCAGCAACACTCCCGAGAACCTTACCATTAAATGTATAAGTCCTGCTAAGATTTCCTTTCACAAAGGGCTGCACCTCACATTTATCTATATTAACCTCTGTCTGCCACTCCTCAGCCCATTGGCTCATCTGATCAAGATCCTGTTGTAAACTGAGGTAACCTTCTTTGATGCCCACTACACCTCTGATTTTGGTGTCATCTGCAAACTTACTAGCTGGACCTCTTAAGGTCACGTCGAAATCCAGCACCAATCCTTGTGGCACTCCACTGATCACAGGCCTTCAATCTGAAAAACAACCCTCCACCACCACCCTCTGTCCTCTATCTTTGAACCAGATCTGTATCCAAATGGCTAGTTCTCCCTATATTCCATGAGATCTAATCTTGCTAACCAGTCTCCCATGGGGAACCTTGTTGAACGCCTTACTGAAGTCCGTACAGATCACGTCTACCATTCTGCTCACATCAATCCTCTTTGTTACATCTTCAAAAAATTCAATCAAGTGAGACATGATTTCCCATGCACAAAGCCACGTTGACTATCCCAAATACATGTACATCCTGTCCCTCAATACCTTGCCCATCACAGACGTCCGGCTCTGTAGATCACTGGCTTATCCTTTCTGCCTTTCTTAAATAATGGCAGAAAGGATAAGCCAGTCATTAGCCAACCTCCAGTCTTCTGGCATCTCACCTGTGCCTATTGGTGGTACAAATAAATATCTCAGCAAGAGGCCCAGCAAACACTTCCCTAGCTTCCCACAGAGTTATAGGGTACACCTGATCAGGTCTTGGTGATTTATCCACTTTCATGCATTTCAAGACACCTAGCACTTCCTCCTCTGCAATATGGATATCTTTCAAGATGTCGCTATGTATTTCCCAACATTCTATATCTTCCATATCCTTTTCCACAGTAAAACTGATGAAAATACTTGTTTAGTATCTCCCCCATCTCCTGTGGCTCCACACAAAGGCCGCTTTGTGAACTTTGAGAGGCCCTATTCTCTCCCTGGTTACCCTTTTGTCCTTAATGTATTTGGAAAAACCCTTTGGATTCTCCTTGACTCTATTTGCTAAAGCTATCTCATGTCCCCTTTTTGCCCTCTTGATTTCCCTCTTAAGTATACTCCTACTGCTTTTATACTCGTCTAAGGATTCACTTGATCTATCCTGTCTATAACTGACAGACGCTTCCCTCTTTTTCTGAACCAAACCCTCAATTTCTTTAATCATCCAGCATTCCCTGTACCTACCAGCCTTTCCTTTCACACTAACAGGAATATATTCTTGTTGTCTCGAGGAATTAAGGGCTACGGGGAGAATGCTGGTAAGTGGAGTTGAAATGCCCATCAGCCATGATTGAATGGCAGAGTGGACTCGATGGGCCGAATGGCCTTACTTCCACTCCTATGTCTTATGGTCTTATGGTCTTATATTGTCTCTGGATTCTCGTTATTTCTGAAGGCTTCCCATTTTCCAGCCTTCCATTTACCTGCAAACATTTGCCTCCAATCAGCTTTTGAAAGTTATAGAGTCTTAGAGATGTACAGCATGGATACAGACCCTTCGGTCCAACCCGTCCATGCCGACCAGATATCCCAATCCAAACTAGTCCTACCTGTCAGCACCTGGCCCATATCCCTCAAAATCCGTCCTATTCATGTACCCATCCAAATGCCTCTTAAATGTTGCAATTGTACCAGCCTCCACCACATCCTCTGGCGGCTCATTCCATAAACGTACCACCCTCTGTGTGAAAAAGTTGCCCCTTAGGTATTTTTTTACGTCTTTCCCCTCTCACCCTAAACCTATGCCCTCTAGTTCTGGATTCCCGCACCCCAGGGAAAAGACTTTGTCTATTTATCCTATCCATGCCCCTCATAATTTTGTAAACCTCTATAAGGTCACCCCTCAGCTTCTGACGCTCCAGTGAAAACAGCCCCAGCCTGTTCATCATCTCCCTGTAGCTCAAATCCTCCAACCCTGGCAACATCCTTGTAAATCTTTTCTGAACCCTTTCAAGTTTCACAACATCTTTCCAATAGGAAGGAGACCTGAATTGCACGCAATATTCCAACAGTGCCCTAACCAATGTCCTGTACAGCCGCAACATGACCTCCCAATTCCTGTACTCAGTACTATGACCAATATAGGAAAGCATATCAAACGCCTTCTTCACTATCCTATCTACCTGAGACTCCACTTTCAAGGAGCTATGAACCTACACTCCAAGGTCTCTTTGTTCAGCAACACTCCCTAGGACCTTAACATTAAGTGTATAAGTCCTGCTAAGATTTGCTTTCCCAAAATGTAGCACCTTGTATTTATCTGAATTCGACTCCATCTGCCACTTCTCAGCCTATTGACCCATCTGGTCCAGATTCTGTTGTAATCTGAGGTAACCCTCTTCGCTGTCCACTACACATCCAATTTTGGTGTCATCTGCATACTTACTAACTGTACCTCTTATGCTCACATCCAAATCATTTATGTAAATGACAAAAAGTAGTGGGCCCAGCACTGATCCTTGTGGCATTCCACTGGTCACAGACCTCCAGTCTGTAAAACAACTCTCCACCACTGCCCTCTGTCTTCTACCTTTGAGTCAGTTCTGTATCCAAATGACTAGCTATCCCTGTATTCCAGGAGATCTAACCTTGCTAATCAATCTCCCATGGGGAACCTTGTCGAACGCTTTACTGAAGTCCATATAGATCACATCTACTGCTCTGCCTTCATCAATCTACTTTGTTAATTCTTCAAAAACTCAATCAAGTTTGTGAGATTTGATTTCCCATGCACAAATCCAAGTTGACTATCCCTAATCAGTTCCTTGCCTTTCCAAATACATGTACATCCTGTCCCTCAGGATTCCCTCCAACAACTTGCCCACCACCGAGGTCAGGCTCACCGGTCTATAGTTCCCTGGCTTGTCTTTACCACCCTTCTTAAACAGTGGCACAACGTCTTCCAGCACCTCACCTGTGACTATTGATGATACAAATATCTCCGCAAGAGGCCCAGCAATCACTTCTCTAGCTTCCCACAGAGTTCTCAGATCAGGTCCTGGGGATTATCCACTTTTAACCATTTCAAGACATCCAGCACTTCCTCCTCTGTAATCTGGACATTTTGCAAGATGTCACCATCTATTTCCCTACAGTCTATATCTTCCATATCCTTTTCCACAGTAAATACTGATGCAAAATATTCATTTAGTATCTCCCCCATTTTCTGTGGCTCCACACAAAGGCCGCCTTGCTGATCTTTGAGGGTCCTTGTTCTCTCTCTAGTTACCCTTTGTCCTTAATATATTTGTAAAAACCCTTTGGATTCTCCTTAATTCTCTTTGCCAAAGCTATCTCATGTTCCTGTTTTGCCCTCCTGGTTTCCCTCTTAAGTATACTCCTATTTTCTTTATTCCCTTCTAAGGATTCACTTGATCTATCCTGTCTATACCTGACATAGGCTTCCTTCTTTTTCTTAACCAAACCCTCAATTTTTTTATTCTGGATTAGTGGTGGTGGAAGAGCACAGTAGTTCAGGCAGCATCCGAGGAGCAGCAAAATCGACGTTTCGGGCAAAAGCCCTTCATCAGGAATAAAGGAAGAGAGCCTGAACGGTGAAGAGATAAGCTAGAGGAGGGTGGGGGTGGGGAGAAAGTAGCATAGAGTACAATAGGTGAGTGGGGGAGGGGATGAAGGTGATAGATCAGGGGAGCGGGGGGAGTGGATAGGTGGAAAAGAATGCTGTCCCTTATCAAACATGCCACTCCCCCTCCTCTCTTGCCTCCCATTCTGTCCTTCCTGTAGCATTTGTATCCTGGAACATTCAGCTGCCAGTCTTGCCTATCCCTGAGCCATGTTTCTGTAATTGCTATGACATCTCAGTCCCATGTTCCTAACCATGCCCAGAGGTCATCTGCCTACCCTGTTGGATATCTTGCATTGAAATAAATGCAGTTTAATTTATCAGTCCTACCTTGTTCTCTGCTTTGTCCCTCCTTGCTCTGACTATTTGGCTCACTTTCTTTCTCAACTGTACCAGTCTCAGACTGATCTCTTTCCTCACGATCTCCCTGGATCCCACCCCCACCCCCCTGCCTGTCCCAACCTTAGTAGTTTAAATCCTCCTGAGCAGCACAAATAAATCTCCCTACATTATATTAGTATATCATCCTCTTCCAATTTAGGTGCAATCCATCCTTCTTGTACAGGTCACTTCTATCCCAGAAGAGATTCCAATGATCCAAAAGTGTGAATCCTTCTCCCATACATCAGCTCCTCAGCCATGCATTCATCAGTCCTATCCTCCTATTCCTGCCCTCACTAGCTTGTGGCAATGGGAAAAATCCGGATATTACTACTCGCGAGGACCTCCTTTTTAAATTCTTGCCTAACTCTCTGTAATCTCCCTTCAGAATCTTAACTTTTTCCCTTCCTATGTAGTTGGTACCAATGCGTACAATGACCTCTTGCTGGTCCGTCTCCCCTTTGAGAACATGCTACACCTTCTCTGAGACATCCTTGATCCTGGCACCAGGAAGACAACACACCATT
The DNA here is from genome assembly GCF_020745735.1 of Hemiscyllium ocellatum. NCBI lineage: Eukaryota > Metazoa > Chordata > Chondrichthyes > Orectolobiformes > Hemiscylliidae > Hemiscyllium > Hemiscyllium ocellatum. Next base: position 86,392,986 of record NC_083401.1, read on the forward strand.
TTGATTTTTCATCACTGGCCACAGAAATGTCTGTCTGTGCCTCGGACTATAGAGCTCCCTAACACAATTGATCTCTTAGAACTCGACATGTCCCTCATTGCATTAGAGCCAGTCTCAATATCAGAAACTTGGCTGATCATGCTGTGTTCCCTGAGAATCCATCACCCCCTACCTTTTCCAAAACAGCATAACTTGATTGAAATGGAGATAGCCGCAGAAGATCCCTGCACTATCTGCTTATCTCTCTTGCCTTTCCTGGAATTAACCCATCTATGTGACTGTATCTGTGGCTTTTCTCCTTTCCTATAACTTCCATACATTACATCCCTTTGCTCCTGTAAATTCCTTATTTGCATCTGACTGTCACCCCAAAAGTTCTATTTGTTCTGATAGGATTCACAACCGACGACATTTGTTGCAGATATAATTCTCAGTAACATGTGAATTCTCTCTAAATTCCCACATCTGTCAAGAAAAAGCATATCACTCCACTGAAGGCCATTTTTGCTTCTTCCAAGCTGCAGACCCAGAAAATAGCACTATCTTATTCCTGTACAAAACACTGCCTCTGGCAACTTAATACTTGTCGCTTATATTTTTAAGTTTAATCAAGAGACAAATCTCAATAAAACATATAATTCAGAAAGAACTCACTCTACTCACTACTGCAGACTTACAGCAAGGCCCCAAGGCCACACTAAAACTATTCACTTCTCTGTTTCTGTGCTTTGACCTCTCCCAAACAGGTTCCTCCAAGATCAGTTGGGAATTTCACTGTTTGTTAATTTTCCCAGACGCACTTCAGTGTCCAGTGATATCATAAAACTATAAAGGTAGCTGTGGAAGACATGCCACTTTCATTGACTAGGTCAGTTTGTGCTCCATCTACTCATACATGCATCTTGGAAATATCTGTGCATCATGATTAAAGACCAAAATTATACTTGCAGCATTATTTGCAATCAGATTTGCAGGACCTGATAAAAAGAAGAGCAAATTAATTGGTTACTCAAGTTTGTTCCTCTTATTTGTGAGTGTTGTAGTGCATTGAGGAGATCTAACTCTTTATCTTGTTGTCACACTTGTGCAATTAATGAGCTATAATTATATTGAGAATTTTATCCCTGAAATGCAAAATAATCTATACAAGGTTTTGTTTATTCTTTCCCTGGGTGTGGACATTGTTAGAAGAGCCAGCATGTATCGCCCATTCCATATTGCCCATGATGAGGTAGTGCTAAGCTGCCTTCTTGAACCACATTAAAAATCACACAACACCAGGTTATAGTCCAACAGGTTTAATTGGAAGCACACTAGCTTTCAGAGCTGATGAAGGAGCGTCGCTCCAAAAGCTAGTGTGCTTCAAATTAAACCTGTTGGACTATAACCTGGTGTTGTGTGATTTTCAACTTTGTACACCCCAGTCCAACACCGGCGTCTCCAAATTATTCTTGAACCACAGTATTCCAACTGGTGAACAAGCACCCAAAGTACGTTCAGAAGGGACTTGCAGGACTTTGATCCAATGACAGTGAGAAAACACAATCAATTTCCAATTGGATGATGTGTGGCTTGGTGAGTAAATTTGAAGTGGTAGCTCAGTTTCTTATGCACTTGTCTTCCTAGGTGGTACAAGTTATCTTGGAAGGTGCTATTAAAAGTGCCATGGTCTTATGATACAGTTCACCTTGTCTTAGGACCCATTGGTGGTATAGCAGGGAGTTTATTTTTGTTTCAGTGTTTGAGATATTGATTATGTAGTCTGCTTTCTGCTGAAAAGTGTTGACCCTTTTGAATTTTGTCAGAGCTCATTAAGGTAAGTGTAAAGAATTACATGCACTCCTGACTTGCGTCTTGTGCATGGTGGATAGGCATAGGGATATCAAAAGGTAAGGTATGTGCCTCGAAATTCCAATATTGTTAACAATGGGGCATTTAGCACAGCAGTGATTATAGGGTCATACCTTTAAATGTCAAGAACTAATGATTAGATTCCCTCCTGCTGGAGATGGTCATTGTTTGGCACTTGCATGATATATCAGCGCCAAAAGCAAATGTGGTCCAGATCTTGATATATGTCAACAGTTGCTGCTTGGGAATCTGAGGACTGGTAAATTGTACAGAACATTATGCAATCATCAGTGAACATCCCTACTTCTGATCTTCTGATAGAGAGAAGGTCTTGAAGAAGCAGCTAAAGATGGTTGGGTTTAAGACACTACCCTGGGAAGCTCCTGTATTGTTGTTCTAGGGGTGAACTGAATGGGCTTCAACACACACAACCATCTTCCTTTATGCTTGGTGTATCTCTGAAGATTGACATCAGCTTTGCCAGGGCTCCTTACCTTTTGGGGCAATAATTGGATTTATCCAGCTATTTGTGTACAGGTCATATCTGGGCAATTGTATGCATTGCTGCATAGATGCCAGTATTATAGCTGTACAGAACAGGTAGGGATGCAGATGGTTCTAGAGCACAAGCCGTCAGTACTATTGCCGAAATGTCATCAGGGCCCACTGTCTTTGCAGCATTTAGTGCCTTTAACTGTTTCTTCAAATCACATGGAGTGAATAGAATTGATTGAAGACTGGCATCTATGATGTTAGGGACCTGAAGAGAAGGCAAAGATGGAGTTTTCGCTTGGCACATTTGGCTGATGATGGATGCAAATACCCAGCTTTGTTTTTTACATTAATGTGCTGGATCTCCCCTTCATTGAGAGTGGAGTAATTTGTAGAAGATCCCCCTCCTGTTATACATTTAATTGTCCACCACCATTTATGGCCTCTGTGGCAGGACTGCAGAGCTTGGATCTGATCAGTTGGTTGTAGAATTGCATAGCTTTGTCAACAATTTGTTGTTTATGTTGTTCAGCACAAAAGAGCACTGTTTTGTAGCCTCACCACGTTGAGCCTCATTTTTAGTTATGTCCAGTGTTGGTCCCGACATGCCTTCCTGCACTCTTCAGTGAGGAAAGGCTAATCCTCAACTTAATGGTAATAGTAAAATGGGGAGATATGCCCAACTATGAAGTTACAGATTATGGTTGAATACAGTTGTATTGAGAGGTCAGGTGATCCTTTCTGTGTTGTCATATAGAATATTCTGATACACATAGAACTACTGAGTTATTCTTCATGACTGGATTGGTCTTGATGAGGTTATTAAATGTAAACAACCTTTCCTGGTCATATCTTTGCAAATGACTCTTCCAATAAATAAAGGTTACTTGCATATCTCTAATTAAAAAGACTCCTTTCACAGTACTGATCATAAGCTCTTTGACTCCAATCTGAAAATCTTGAAAGTGTTTGTATTTAGATTTTTATTCTATTAAAATGGGGTATGGATGAACAGTAGCAGAATTCTACTAAATCAATAAAAACTGAAAGAATTGTGGGCACTGTAAATTTGAAACAAAATTTTGTTTCTACTAAATCAATATTTTCCATCCGTTCTTAACCAAGGAAGAAGAAAACTTTCAAAGTCATAGTGAAAATTAAGTGAATAGTTATATTATAGGTGGACTTTCAAAGGACAGTTGATAAGGTGCCACACTAAAGATTAATACAGAAAATAAGAGCACATGGGGTTGAGGGTAATGTATTAGCTTAGATAGAGGATTGACTAGCCATCAGAAAGCAGAGAATTGGGGTAAATGTGACTTTTTCTGGTTGGCAGGCTGCAACTAGTGAGATGTCGCAATGTTTGATCCTCAGGCCTCAACTATTCACAAAGCATATGAATAACTTGGATTCATGGGTAGAATGCATTTAGCTAAATTTGCAGATGACACTAATATAAGTGGGAAAGTAACTTGCAATTAGGAATATGGATAGGTTAGGTGAAGGGATCAGAATTTGGCAGATGGAGTTGAAGACAGATATTCATGAGGTTATCCAGTTTGGTCAGAAGAATAAATCAACAATTTATCCTCAAAGTGAATAGAAACTACAAAACGCGTTGGTGTAGAGGGATCAGGGTGTCCTTGTGTATGAGTTGCAGAAAGCTAGAAAGCAGATACAGCAGATAATAAGGAAGGCAAATAGATTTTGGGCAATTATTGCCAAAGGAATGGAGTATCAGTGTAAGGAAGTGTGGCTGAAATTATACTTGAGCACTGCAAGCAGGTTTGGTCTCCTTAAGGAAGGATGTAATTCATTGGAAGCAGTTCAGATTAATTCCTGAGATGAAAGACTTGTTTTATAAGGTAAGATTGGGCAGTTTAGGACGATACTAGCGTAGTTTAGAAGGATGAAAGGAGGTCTAATTGAGATGAATATGATGCTAAAGGAGATTGACAAAGTAGATGGAGAGCAGATGTTTGCGTTTGTGGGGATTCTAGAATGAGAAGCCATAGCCTTAGACTAACTGTTAGCAGATTTAAAACAGATAAGGAGGGTCATCTCTCAAAGGGTCATGAATCTGTGGAATACTCTAGCCCAGAGAACACTGGTGCACTGAATAAATGCAAGGAAGAGATAGACAGATTTTTAATTGGCTATGAGTTGAAGATTATGGGAGCAGGCAGGAAGATTGAGTCCAAGATGAGATCAGTTATGATCATATGAAATAGTGGAGAAGACTCAAGAGGCTGAATTGCCTACTCCTGTTCCTAGATTCTACATTCATATGAAAGCAGACATTGGTGAGTCTCTGGATAACAAATAAAAATGATAATGAGGAAGTATTAGAATGGCTGGCTATATTTAATATTGATGAGTTACAAGAACTTGACAGATGCATTTGAGAATACCAAAGGATTTAAGGGAATTGCGGAAACCCTGGTCATAACCTTCCAATTGTGCTTTGTTACAGGAGTGGTTCCAAAAGAATGGAGACCTTCCTTATTGAAAAATGGTGTAAAGATAAGTTGAGCAATTAGAAACCAGTCAATTTAAGATAGGTTGTGGGAAAGATTTTAGAAACAATAATCCAGCAAAAAGTCAATTGGACAAATGAGCCTATTTAAGGAAAAATTGTGTTTTAAAATTACTGGGTGAAGTTTTTGTTGAAATTACGGAGGTGACTGATGTGTTGTATATGGGCACCCGAAACAAAAGGAAATTGATGAAGTGTTGTCTGTCATATTTGTCAATAATGTTAATTCCATAAAATAAAGTGTCAAAACTAATATGTTTTAGTTTGCGTAACAGTTAGCAGACTAATAATGAATGAAGAAAGGTAGACAGGGCTCCCTGGGCTTTGGTATTTGGACTGCTGATGTTCTTGGTATCTTTCAATGAACTAGACCTAGATGTAAGGTGAATAATTTCAAAATGGGCAGCTGGCACAATACCCTGTTGTAGTATACCTCTGTGGAGTAGAGTGACAGGCTTCCAGGGAGCTAGTGGAATGAGTATATTTGGAATTTTATACAGCAAGGCAATACATCTGAGGAGGAAAATTGAGGAGATGCAATGTAAAGTAAAGCATACAGTCTTAAAGGAGGTGCAGGAACAGGGGCCAGCTAACTTTCCGCTAACTGGAGAAGTTCTTCACATCTGTTACAAAAAGGGGCTATGTGTCATTTGCCAATAGTGAGGAGCTAGATAAAGTTTTCGTGCTAGCTTAAAGATTTTCTAAAATGAGCACATTAATGGAAACTTCAGAATCTAGATTGCAGTCAATTTCATCTCATTTGTCAGTGGAGACTTGAGTCCTTTTCTTGCACAAAAGTTAACAGAACTCTGCAATTTCTCCCATCAATAAACTTGCTTTTCTAGAGCAATTGCAATCTTCACATAAAGACCAACTTTTATTTGGTAAGGATATAAAATAATTTTGTGTTAAGGTAGGTAAATAGATAGCATACCAAAGTCATGCACTCACTAATGCCCTTAAAAGAGTTTTTCTATTCTGTCTACCTAGCATTATTAAATTCAGATGATAAAGGTTTCTGTGGCCGTTATACTGACTTCATAGGAATATGGACCAAGTACATAGATGTACTGAGATATTATTGCATTTTCATCGAAAACTAGGATTAAACTAAAAAGAATTGAAATGTGCAAGATCAAATCACATATATAATTAGATCAAGAAGAATATGCCATGAGAAAATGAGTCTAAAAGAATGTCAGCGAGAGAGGCTGCACATAAAAAGGCTTTGTCAAACAGATAGACAGTCTGATAAATTTTTAGATTAGATTACTTACAGTGTGGGAACAGGCCCTTCGGCCCAACAAGTCCACACCGACCCGCCGAAGCACAACCCACCCATACCCCTATATTTACCCCTTACCTAACACTATGGGCAATTTAGCATGGCCAATTCACCTGACCCGCACATCTTTGGACTGTGGGAGGAAACCGGACCACCCGGAGGAAACCCACGCAGACACGGGGAGAACGTGCAAACTCCACACAGTCAGTCGCCTGAGGTGGGAATTGAACACAGGTCCCTGGCGCTGTGAGGCAGCAGTGCTAACCACTGTGCCACCGTGCCACCCCAGTTACTATTCACTCACTTTGCTCAATAATTAAGAGTAGCCTTGCATGGGTGAATTGTTATAAAGTACAGTAAAATATACCTCACCCGGTTGACTGCCACTGCTATTTGAAATAAAGCAGCTTTATAAGGGTTTAAATCAAATCAATACTCAGAATGAGTTGTATTACCAAATTGGCTGAAGAAATTCCTATTTTGTTTGGTTGCAAGTCTCAACTGGTTCATTAAGGAAAAGGCTATGCAAAAGAAAAGTAGAAATAAATAAATCAACTTTTTTGTAACACAGAGAACCCATGTGCCCCTCTTGCAATTATTCACAGAACATTGAAGGGAATGTCCAACAGTTCATTCAGATAAATGGGTCAGAATTTTACTTTCTTAACTTGCAGGGAGTAGGTCAGTCTGAACGTTGTGGGGAACATGGAATTCAGTACTCCCCTCACTGCATAGTGTTAGTCACGATGGATCAGTTCCACACACACAGGGCCAAGCTGATTGACAACTTGGCCTCCCATCAGGCAGGGAGCCAGCATAAAATGCTGCAAATTCATGCTGGTGGAGTCGAGGTCAGTGGGGAGGGGTGGGGGATTCATCAGGTGGGCTGTAAATTCTGAATTAAGAGTATGCTGTAATCAAGAGTTGGTGGGGGTGGTGGGGAGTGGTGTTTGGGAGCCTAGCTAGGGGCACCTTGTGCTGGAGGGGGAGAATACTCACATTCAAAGTCTTGTTAGGACTCTCAGAGGATGAATTAATGGATGTATTTGATCTTGGAGATCGGTCAGGGAGGCATTTGGGTCCAGGAGGTAGATGCTAAGGAATTTACTCTCTGCATTCACCAAGTTCTCACCTCATTGCAGCCACCAGGTTTCCAAACTGCAGTGAAAATTGAAAACTAAAACAGCAAAAAGGCTGATTATCAGAATTAACGTTTCAGCCAGTCTGCATCCTTGGATCAGGTTGGTTACAAATGCCACTTTCTCATTTCATTTAAAGCTGAAAACGGGTGGATTGGATGAGCAAATGAATTTTTACACTGTAACCAGCCACCTCACCCAAACCTGCTTTTAAGGTTAACATTCCCCCTATTGTATCTGTCCCTGGGAGATCTAAAGGAATGTAGGGGAATGAAAAAGCTTGGCATTTTCTCAAAAAGTTATGAAAGTTTCCTTTGTTTTGTTGTTAGTAATAGTCTTGTGTGAAATGAATAAGAGAAATCTAAACCTTGCAGATTTTCTCCAGAAAAAGTTGCCAATAAAGTGACAGGTTCACTCAATACACAGTGTAGGGTGGCATATGGAAACCAAAAGCAACTCACTGGTGTAGCAGGTATGTTCTTGAGGCTAGGGTATGTTATTTGAATTTCATGCTGAAGGTCCGATTTCCAACTGGTGACCTTTTTGGCAAAACACACAATGAGACTGATAAACATGGGATTACTTGTATTACATTTTTATTTACATTACAGCCATTGGCCAAATTGCCACCGATAACACTAAGAGCTCACCAATAACATGCTCTGCATCCATTTTAGATGACATCTTCGATCTCTGTGCTGTAGCCTTATGTAAAGGACCTATAAGATCAATTCGAATTCAGATAGCTGATGTGTTTCAGTAGAGAATTCTGTGCTTGGATTTAGTTGGTTGAACAGTCAATAGTCGACTGAACAAAATGAAATCAAGTTTGGCATTGGAGACATAAGACATTAGCATCTAAGTTAGAGTGTTTGAGGGAGTGGAGGTTGCAGGACAAGTTCACTGTTATGGAACAGTTAGGTCAGTATTTGAATTAAACACTGAGGACTTCAAATGTGAGGCATTTGCATGCTTATAAATGGCATAATATTGCTTATATATGTCTACTACATTGTTGTGAATAATTACTCATATTTTCTTTCACCAACACAATTTCTATAGTGCCTATCAATGGCCCATGATACATTCACATTCTGGCTTCTGATTTTCTGTGCAAGCTTTTGTTCTACACCCAACCAAATCTACGTGGCTGTAAATGAGGGGAAGTACTCATTGAAAAAGTGAACCAGGAACAAGCACTGCAGGGCCAGCCAAAGCCATTCATCAGGAAGAATGAGCACCTTGAGAATGAATTTCCTGAAACTTTGCCAAGTGCATGACAAAAATCCTGCATGTCAACAGAGTCTGCCATATATCCAGCAAAGTGGAAAAAGGTCAGAGAAAATGTGTCCCTTATGTTTGCTGTTATTGGAGCATTCATGCTTTTATTTTAGCTGGCACTGTCTGTCGTTGACATTGGCTTCTTCAGTAGGTAACAATTCCATCTCTGAGTATTTTTCACTTCAATGTTCACAAAATGCATGAGACAAATTTCAGAATGAGTAAACACATTTCCATTTTTGGTAAGTTTGATTTGTGTTATAGATTTTTCAGTCTGGACATTGAAGCTACTAACAATCGATACAGAATGGTAAAGCTGCTGATCATATATACAAGAGTAAATAAGGTACAGGTTAATATATAAAGCAGATCATTATCAAGTATATATACACAACATAAATGTGAACTCGAGAGCACATCATTATATCAATTAACATTGATTTTCATGAAAACACAAACATTGTTGGATATCAAATATCTCTGTTTAAAACAAAACCCTCCAGGAATGGTTCCATTGTTGCTTTTGAAATAAACTCCACTTCAATGGCAATAAGAATTTAAATTCTGAAAACAGCAGCTGTTCTGGCAGTTTAGGTTATTTCAACTGTTGCAGAAACAGATGGGCAGCAACTTATAAATGAATTTGTTTGATATAAAAGAACGTAAACAATTGCTACAATTGTACCATGTGGGACAATGCACTTAACTCAGTACCGCAGTTAAAAAACATTGTATTCAAGTACTATAAAGTTTCAATTCACTGCATGTCACAAATATACCCACTGTTTAATAACAACCCCAGATGTTGCAAGTAAATTGAATCCAATAAATTGCGACTCCCTGTGCTTGAAATCCAATTTATCAGCCTGTCCCATGAGGGAAAGCCCATTAGTACTGACAGTTTGAATCATATTGGCTTCTGAAGCATTCCCTGGAAAAAGATACTTCTGTTAGATACACTCCATTAATTGGCAATAATCATATCTAGTTTTATACGGAGGTGTGTGCTTTCTGCTTCCATAAAACAAGCAGAATAATCCCTGAACAAGCCTTTGACTGCCATTCCATGAAGATCCAGTCAATATGCTCTCCAGGCTAAAGTGTTTCTGGCAATATTTCTCCTTTCACATGCACCCCCATTCCCCATCCCAGTCACTGCCACTCAGTTAGCTCCCATTGCACTGTTCCATATTACAATCTGGTTGAGAATTGATGAAAGTCAGAGAGAAAATGAAGTGATTTTACAAATGAACTTGCCATTCAAACTAGCAATTTGTCCATCAGTGGAGGCTTTAGACTCTGGCAAAAATGTTACTCCTCCATTTGCTTTTATGGATGGTGCAGCACATTCTGTCTAGACCAAAGTGGAGGAACCCCCTGCCCTCTAGAATGGTCCAAGCCGCAGAACCACATCTTCTCCAGCCCTACACACTTCTTCATTATGGCCCTGGTCGCTTCATATGACCAGATGGAGTCCAGTGCTGTTGATGCTCATTGGGAGCTGCAGCACCTGCCATCATCTAAATGTGAAATGCAACTGGGAAATGGTTGGGGCAATGCCCAGGGTGAGCAGAGTCAGTGTCAGTTTGATGGACCAAAACATAACATCTGGTGAAGGTGCTGTGCCAGCTGAATGACTATCACATTATATCAAAAAGTCTGCTGTGCTCCGTCCCTCTTCACTCCCAGACTCACATCAGAAACATCACTTATTGAATCCATTAGACTCCAGCATATGATGCAGTGATGTTTCTCTTGCCCCAGAGCAGCCTTGGATGTTCCACAAGTAAGGGACCACTGGCATGGGGCAAATTGCCTTTGAGTAATGTTTGAGGCCTAAGCACCTTGTGAATAAAATGCAACTGGAGTTTGCAGATGCATGCTTCATGTAAGTGGCCCGAGAATGTTCTAGAATCCATCAGACATGGATCCTGCGCTTTTGCCCATCAAAATGACTCCGCCCACACTGGAATCATCCCAGCCATTTTCCAGTTGCATTTCTCAGCTAGCTGATGGAAGGGTACATATCTCACAGTCTTTCAAGGACAGGCGAAATAATCAACCGTTACATGATAGAGTGGTGCAGCACCAGCTGCAAGAAGCCAGGTGGAATTTTACTGACATCAGGCCCCAGTAGATATGAGCTGGGCGATTTGATCATTGTATGTTTGTTGTTGGTTGAAAAGCAAGCAGTCTCTGTCTGTTCCTATATATTCGAGGGTAGCTAATGTAACCACATTATTTAAAAAAGGAGGAAAAGAGAAAACAAACTTCACAATGTGTTGACCTGACATAGGTAGTAGAGAAACGCTAGAGTCAGTTATGAAACATTTAATAGCAGAGCATTTGGAAATCAGTGAAAGTACTGGACATAGTCAGCATGGACTTACAAAAGGAATATAATAGAATCATAGAGAAATTCAGCACAAAAACTTTCCCTTCGGTCCAACTCGTCCATGCTGATCAGATATCCCAACCTAATCTAGTCCTATTTGCCAGCACCTGGCTCTTATCCCTCCACACCCTTCCTATTCATAAACCGATTCAGATGCCTTTTAAATGCTGCAATTTAACTAGCCTCCACCACTTCCTCTGGCAACACATTCCATACACATACAACCCTCTGCTTGAAAAAGTAGCCCTTTAGATTCCTTTCATATCTCTTCCCTCTCACCCTAAACCTATGCCTGCTAGTTCTGGACTCTCCCCCCACCCCCCACCTCCCCCCCCCCCACTCACCCCCCCAACCCACCCCCGCAGGGAAAAGACTTTCACTATTTATGCTATACATGCCCTTCATGATTTTGTAAACCTCGCTAAGGTCATCTCTCAGTCTCCGACGCTCCAGGGAAAACAGCCCCAGCCCATTCAGCCTTTCCCTATGGCTCAAATCCTCCAACCCTGGCAACATCCTTGCAAATCTTTTCTGAATCCTGTCAAGTTTCACAACAACTTTCCTATATCAAGGAGACCAAAATTGCGCGCAATATTCCAAAAGTTGATGAGGGAACCAAACATAACATCTCCAAATTTGCAAGTGACTCAAAGGTGGGTGAAATGGTAAATAGTAGAGACTGCAGAGATACTTCAGTATAATTTGGCCAAGTTGAGTGAGTGGGCAAATGCATGGCAGATGAAATATAATGTGGATAACTGACGTGCCTTGGCAAGATAGAAACAAATTGAGAGGTTTTGAACAGGTACAAAAGAAACAAATCAACAAAGGCCTTCGTCGATAGTAGAAAGTACAGAGGGGACCTGAAGAAAACTATGAATTTCAGCGATAAAGAGAGGCTGGATAGGCTCAGGTTGTTTTCTTTAGAGCAGAGAAGGCTGAGAGGGGAACCTGACTGAAGTATATAAGGTTATGGGGGAACATGGATATGGTAGACAGAAAGAATAATTTTAAAGTGAAAGGCAGGAGAAGGAAGTGGCAGATGCAGGTACAGTTTCAACATTTAAACAGGTACATAAATAGGAAAGGTTTAGAGGGTTTTGGGCTAAATGCAGGCAAGTGAGACTAGTTTGAGAAACTCAGTTGCAATGATTGAATTGGACCAAAGGGTCTATTTCTTTGCTGTCTGACTCTCTGACTCAATGACTCAAGGTTTTAAGGGGATTTGTAGATTTGGTTTCTCACCTGCATGCTGGTAGAGGTCTGGAAAGCACTGACTGGGAGGATAGTTGAGGTAGGAGGCTTCACAACCTTTAAAAGTACCTGGATGAGTACTTGAAGTATTATAACATTCAAGACTAGGGCAGGACATTGGGAGTAGAATTGATTTGAAGTAGTTTTTGCTGATGCAGACTCAATGGACCAAATATTGAATAATTATATGATTGAATGTTTTCAAGAAGGAGGTAGATAGGGTTCTAAGGGCTAAAGGGATCAAAGAGAATGGGGCAACATTGGAAATAGGGGACTGAGTTGGATAATCAGACACGATCATATTGGCTGGCAGAACAGGCTTGAAGAGTCAAATGGCCTATCCCCTTTCCTATCTTCTATGTTCCCAGAACAATTACAGCCTCTGTTGGTCTGTTGTTTTTCTTTCTTTTCTTTTTACTGTTACAGAATAAAAGTAAATGTTTTCACCCAATTGAAGGCTTCCCAAGATGTGGTTCTCCCACATTGAACATGAGAAGATGTTAATGCTACACTGGGTTTTGGGGAAAGAGTAGATCTCCCTCAGATTGGGTTTTAAGATGGCACAATGCTAAATACAAGTGGCCTGTGTCATTTGTATCTTGTAGCTTTGTTACAATGTCTGTCAGTCAGACTAATGAAGTTATAAAATAGTAAATTGTTTATGAGCGTGCACTTGTATTTATGACTTGGCAGTGCTGGTGTTGGACTGAGGTGGATAAAGTTAAAAATCACACAACATCAGGTGGTTATGGAGGTTAAGATCATGCTCACAGAATCTATAGTCAAAGGAGTTCAGTGTCATGGAGATGTGATGCAGTAAACAATCTTAGATTAAAAATTTCATCTTTTATAATGGGATATGCTGGTTTCTGTTTTTTGATAAAAAAAAACAGTCACTGCAGATAGTCAATCCATGTGACATTTTACTTTGGAAATAAGTCTGACTCAAGATTGGAATACAGACAGACTCTAACCTCACACCTTTAATGCATTTCCTGAGCTGAGATGTCACCTTTTTTTATAAAATCTAAGTTATCTTGGGAATGTGACTTGAAAGAATTTCTGGGATTTGCATATTAATGAATCAAAACCTGCAACCCATTCTAAAATATGGATTTCTTAACAGCAGAGTAAAAGGTGAGGTCTGCAGATGCTGGAGATCAGAGCTGAAAATGTGTTGCTGGTGTTCCTTGGATGCTGCCTGACCTGCTGCGCTTTAACCAGCAACACATTTTCATTTCTTAACAGCAATCTAATATATTGTTCAATATATTGCATCGGTTGCATGACACAGTGATCTTGTATTGTAAATTCAGTGTCTTATGATCCTGATGAAGAAGCAGTGTTCCAAAAGCTAGAACTTCCAAATAAAGCTGTTGGACTATAACCTGGGGTTGTGTGATTTTTAACTTTGCCCACCTTAGTCCAACACCAGCACCTCCTCAACATTCCTTCCATAATGACATTGGATCTTGCAGAGTATGATCACTATCCCCAGAGTGCTCACCCAATGAAACTCATCAACTTGACCAGCTTCCTTCCGTAGGATTAGGGCCAGCACTGCACCATGTCTATTAGGACTATTTATTTACTGGCACGAAAATCTCTCCAGGATGCACTTTAAAAATTCCATTTTGTCTAATCTTTTCACATGAAGACGATCCTATTTAATGTTAGCAAATTTGAAATCCCCTGCAATGATTAGTCTTTTTCTCTCACACTGTGTTATTTGCCTACATATCTGCTTGTCTATCTCCTTCTGACTATCACCTATGCTCTACCTCTTCTGACATCCTCCCTCATAACTGTAATAATGGTTTCCTTTAGTAATAATACAAAGCCACCACCTCTGTTGGTCTCCCTCGATCACACCTGAACTCTCTGTATACCCTGGAATATTGAACTCTCAGCCTTGTCCTTTCTTCAATCATTTCTCAGCAATTGCAACAATATCATATTCCCATGTGTTGATCAAAGCTCTAAGATCATTCATGTAACTAGTCAAACTCCTTCCATTAAAATGGATACCATTTAGCTTTCTATCTTATCTTGCCCATATCTTCTCCACTTACTGGACTGTCTGAGCATTTCTTCTATATCTCCTTGGATCTTGGTCTTGATCTACAAATCCCCTTTGTCCCATTACCCTACCAAATCTCTCCAACAGCATGAGTGAACCTCCCAGCAAGGATAATGGACTGATTCTGTTTCAACTTATACATGACCCACCTTCTCTAGAAACTGTCCCAATGATCCAGAAATCTAAAGCCTTCCCTCCAAGACCATCCCTTTAAACATGTGTTCATCTGACACACCTTCCTATTCTTATAGGAAATGTGGAGCTGGAGAGAGCACATTAGCTGAAAATGTGTTGCTGGAAAAGCGCAGCAGGTCAGGCAGCATCCAAGATGCAGGAGAGTTGACATTTCGGGCATGAGCCCTTCTTCAGGAATCTGCTGCTCCTTGGATGCTGCCTGAACTGCTGCGCTTTTCCAGCAACACATTTTCAGCTCTGATCTTGAGCATCTGCAGTCCTCACTTTCTCCTAAAAGAGCACAGTAGGTCAAGCAGCATCAGAAGAGCGGGAGAGTTGATTTTCAGACAGGACCTTCATCAAGACATTGCACAGGAAGTAATCTGGAGATTACAACCTTAATATCTTCCTCTTTAATCTACTATCTAAATTGATTAACTCCTGTTACAGAATCTCATTTTTTTTTGTAACCTGTGCCGTTCGTACTGATGTGTCCCTCGATGCTCACTGTTCACTCTTCCCTTTCAGAATGCCCTGCAGCAATTTAGCGACATCCCTGACTGTGGCGCCAGGGAAGCAACATACCATTCGAGAGTCTCGTAGCAGCCAGAGAACCGCCTGTCAGTTCCCTTTACAATCAAGTCCCCAGCTCATGGTCTTTTTCTTCCTCTCCAGCAGAGTCAACTATATCTTATTATCTGTGTTAAACATCCCACAAATTGTCCTCTTGAACATCTTATTTATATGCATTTATGAACAACTTAACATCAAATGTTGTTCGATTAAAGCTATGAGTATGAGTATGACTATGAGTATGCATGTTACTTGAGAATGTGCCCTCCGGTGATATTTTTTTCATCAATTAAGGAACTCCGCATGGCTCTGTCAGATGAAACATTTCCTGTACTTATTATGCAATTTTACCCTCTTTTGTTAATTGTTCAAACGTCACAGTCCTCATGCTCATGACCTCTGTTCTGCTGCAGTACAATGGTTGATTAACTATATTTTGATCTTCATGCTTTTTGATTGGCAAGAAAAACCTCTGTTCTCAAGTTTTTCGAAGAGATGGGGGAGGGAGAGGTGGATGTAGAGTGAGCGAGATGTTTTGAAGCTTCATTCCTGGTGAAGCAGGACAGGTGAAGATTGATTCATTCCTCTTTTATCCAGTTATTAACTGGAAGTAGTATTCTCCTGTGGAGGAGACAGAAGCTAGGATATATAATTTATGAATAAGAAATCTCCCTTTAAAGACAGAGATAAAAGGAACTTTTAAAAAATTTCGGATAGTCATTGGGAGTGTGAAATTCTCTTCCCAGGAAGTAGTGAAAGCTGGGTCTTTAAATTATACAAGTCTGTGTGAGAATTTTGATAGACAAGGGGGTCATGGATTATGGGATGCAAACAGGGAAAGTGGAAATGAGGCCACAGCTAGTTCAGCCATGTCGCTAGTGTAGGGTGGAGCAGGAAAGAAGGGCCAGAATGGCCTACTCCTGCTCCTAACTCCTGTGTAACTATTTTCTGTTCCAGCAGATGGTATATCAATCTTCCAAGGGTGATAAGCCCTGCTCTGTCTTTCCAATAATTAAGTAATCAATAAAGCACACTATTGAGTGGGGAATACTCAGTATCTATGGGTAGTTTTATTTCATATTTGTCATGTTGGAAGGAGCAGGGAGGTCTTGCAAGCTCCTTGGTACTGCTGAGTGAGGCTGATATTTTCCCTCGAATATGCCTTCTTTGGGCCACGGAATGGTGAATAGAAATGGTG
The DNA here is from genome assembly GCF_020745735.1 of Hemiscyllium ocellatum. Lineage (NCBI taxonomy): Eukaryota > Metazoa > Chordata > Chondrichthyes > Orectolobiformes > Hemiscylliidae > Hemiscyllium > Hemiscyllium ocellatum. Next base: position 86,409,247 of record NC_083401.1, read on the forward strand.
GACAGGGACATGGGGAAAGGCAGGAGATTGGCACTAAATAATAGAACTGATGTAGGCAAGACGGGCTGAATGACCTCTTTCCATGCCGTGACAATTCTCTGTGATTCAGTCCACCAGTCTTACACCGGTAGCCATTTCAAAACAGGCCATGCTAGTCTGTTGGGAAGTATAGCTGATTAACTGCTATTCTCTGTCAGCTGGTTACCTGAGTCCTTGTTGGGGAAGCAATGGCAGAATGGGGGTTGGGAAGGGAGAAAATCTCACCTACAGTTTCTTTATGTCTTATCCCCGAATCGTTTCCCTTTAGTCTTCATTCAGAAATGGTCTTTTTTTTGTAATTCTTGCATTCACATAGTAAATTCATACCACAGTAAAATTAAACAGACCACACCTGTGGCCTACTCAGCACATCTAATCCAGGGAGTATTTTTGAAAAAAAAACTAGTCTTCAGTTGAAAACAAAACAATAAATGCTTCTTTTAAATTATAATTGCTGAAGGCTAAGTGTAAAGCAACCATCATTTTATATTATCATTGTTCATTGGACCATATCTGAACCCCTTCTTTGGTTCTTATTTTATAATTTTATCATATGCAAATTCTGTGTTTTGTGCTTTATCACATGACCTCTTATGTCAATGTGAACATATCATTGCAAATTATCGAATAGATAGATAGTTTTCAATGTTATCACATGATACATTAATATAATTGCTCAAAACATATACTTGCAACATGCTATGTTAATGTTTCCCTAGTGTTTTGGATTATTTGTGACATAGTTCTCTAATATCGATAATGAAATGCGTTGTTGTCATGAATGCTTCAGATGGTAATCAGCAAACCAGAAAGAAAATCCAAACTCAAAGAATTTTGATTCTATCCGCTTTACATTGAATTTACAGCATTTTCCAGATGATGCCTACTAAGATAGCATCACTCAAGTATCACTTCAACCCACAGAATAGTGAAGTACAATTCATGATCCAGTAAACAAATCATTGAAATGTAAATATTCATAAAATATTTGGAAACAATGGCAACGCAAAATCTATGGACTGCATTGTTGCATACTTTGAAGGAATGCAAATGAGCAGAAAATGAGCTTGTGGGTTTACAAGCATCATAATACTTGTAAACCCACAAAATCAAAATTGTGAAGATTATGTTGATGAGGTTCCTATCAAAAATCTTTCTAAATCAATCAATACAGATTAAACACAGCAATTAAACTGAACACTGAAGCAATGAGAAGCTATTAGAGAAAGCAAAATTTCTTTTTAAATTAAAATAAAACAGAACCCAATAAATAAAATAATTATTTCTGGGAATTGTAAAAACAACCAGAAACAGATGAATAATAGAATGTCAAGAGAAATTCCGTTATAGCTTCACAGGCTCAAATGCAACTTGAGAGGGAGTTAAATGTGGGTGAAGACTCAAGATTATGGCTGAACCTCATTAGAATAGATTCAGAAATTAAAACATAGATTTGATGCTAGACACAACCTTCTATACAATGCAGCAATAGGTTTAAGAGCACTAGGAGACTGCTTTGCAAATGAGGTGAACCAATAATGTTCAGTAAAGAAAACCAATCAGTCTTACCAGAGGCAAACTGTGGTTTCTGAGTGAGGCATCAAAAGCGTGTCATTTCTAAATAGTCTCACTGCTAGCTGTCCTGTTTCCTCACATTAATGCAGTGGGCAACAGTTGCCCCAAATATTTTATCAGCCTATCTATTTATTTAGTGCATTACAGTGAATTGTTTTCTTGCTATCATCAGTGTAATCAACTAATCAAATATGAAGTAGCAATCTAGAAGGCTGAGCATTGCTATGTATAATTCTGGTGCCCAAGAGTCTGTTATTTAAAACGTTACTTTATCCAGGATTCAGTTTGCAATAGATATAAATCTCCACTTGAAAGCAAATAACATTTTTGTTTTATATATATGAATGCAAACAAATTCGTTTCATACTAAAACCACCAGATATGAACCAGACGCATAGAATGTGCAATACTCTAACCAGTGCCCATACTGAAGCAAATCATGCTGACAAATGTGATAGACTTGAACAGATAATAGAGTCTAGACCAAAGTAAGACAGTGACTGAAAACTGATCAAATAGAATGCAAATAAATAAAATTGGGGATTTTGCCAAGAGATAAAGCAAATGCCTTCATCTGCAAAAAGAGTCAGACTCATTCAATTTCTGACTGAAACTTAACAGAACAAATGTACATTTGCACTTGAATCTATAAGGTGGCAAATTGGTTTAAATCCTCTGTTTGCCATGCAACGAAGAATGTCAAAAATGAATGATTTGTCTATGGGATGTGACTGACGCTGACAAGAGCAGCATTTATTGTCCATCCCTAATTGACCTTGAGAAGATGATGGTGAACCACTTTCTTAACCTACTGGTGTAGCTATACCCACAGTGCTATTGGAAGGGAGTTCCAGATTTTGACCCAGTAACAGAGAAGGACCAGTGCTTTACTTCCAGCTCAGGAAACCATGCGACTTGAATGGGGAAGCTCTGGGATGGTGTTCCCATGCATTGACTGCTTTTTTCCTTCTTAGTGGTCCAGGTTGCAGTTTTGGATGCTACCATTGAAGGGGTCTGTGTAAATTGAGCTAGTGCATCTGGTAGATGACACACACTACTGCCCCTGAGGCAGGAGTTAAGAAAGTGTCTATTTAAGGTGGTTCATGGGGAGTGATAAAGCAACTGCTTATCCTGGATCATAGGACCATAAGACGTAGGAATAGAAATAAACATTCAATTGATTAAATCCAGCCTTCATTCAATGAGTTCATATCTGATCTGATCCTCAATACCACTTTCCTGCCTTTTCGTCATAACCCTGATTCCCTTGCAGATTATAATTCTATCTGTCTCAGTCTTGAATACCCTTAATAACCCCACCTCTACAATACCTCTGCAGTAAAGAATTCTACAGATGGATGACCCTCAGGGAGAAGAAATTTCTCCTCATCTCTGTTTTATATGTTCCAGCCCCTTATTTTGCAGTTATACCTTGTGGCCCTAGGTTCTCAGACAAGGGAAAACAAACTCACTGTATCTACTCTGACAAGTCCCCTAAAAACTTGTATGTTCCAACAAGTTCTCATCTGATTCTTTTAATCATCAAAGAATACAGACCCAATCTATTCAACCTCTCCCCTCCAGTCCTGGTATGAGTCTCTAGACTGCCTCCAGTGCCAATATATCTTTCTTAGATAATGGGACTAAACTGTTCACAGTATTCCAGCTGAGGTCTGACTACTACTTGCTATCATTTTAGCAAGGCCTTCCTGTTTCTATACTCCATTCTCTTTACAATAAAGATCAATAATCCATTAGCCCTCCCGGTACATGCTGATCTTGGATACTAAATTTTTGTGACATATGAATGAGGATCCCCAACTCCCTCTGTGTTGTAGCTTAATGAAGTTTTTCTCCCTTTAAATAATGATCAATTCTTCTATTCTTCCCACCAAAATACATGCCCTGACATTATATTCCATCTGCCAAGTTTTTGCCCGTTTACTTAACCCGTTTATATTCCTCTGCAGACACTTTGTGTAATCCTCTTCACTTGCCTTCCCAAGTAATTTTGTGTCATCAGCAAACTCAGCAATAGCACATTATTTTGATTATCCAAGTCATTCATTTTGGCCCCAGCATTGGTCCCTATGGCACTCCTGCAGTTACAGGTTGTCTTGCTAAAAATGATCTCCTTATCCCAATACTCTGTCTTCATCAGGCCTTTATTCCTGATGAAGGACTTTTGCCCGAAACATCGATTTTCCTGCTCTTCGGATGCTGCCTGACCTGCTGTGCTTTTCCAGCACCACTCTATTCTAGACTCTGGTTTCCAGCATCAGCAGTCCTCACTTTTACTTCCTTATCCCAATTCCCTGACTTCTATTTGTTAGCCAATCCTGTATCCATGATCAGATATTACTTCCATCACCATGGGCTCTTATTGTATTAAATAACTTAATGTGTGATGCTTTATCTAAATAAATTGCATTAACAGGTAAGTGGGGAAAACAGAGAGGGTTGATGTGTAGATGAGCAGTAGTGATGAGACTCTGTAAAACTAAGGGGTGCAGATAAACATTTCTCTGGGCATGAGCGAGATTCCATGGTATGTTGCCTTTTTGGCACCAGGGCTAGGGATGTTTCTGAGCAGGCACGGGATTTTCTGAATGGGGACAATAAGCAGCCAAAGATTGTTGTCTATATTGGTACAAACAACATTGGCAGAACAAAGAGAGTTCAGGGAGTTCAGAAGGAAGTCAATAAGCAGTACCTCAAGAGTTTTATTCTTGGGAACACTCCCTATGCCACATGTCAGTGAGGCTAGGATTAGGAAGATAATAAGATGTTGATTTCTTGTTATCACATGTGCCTAAGTAAAGTGAAAAGTTTTGTTTTGTTTTGTGTGTGCAGTACTGGCAGATCAATACAAACAAGAACATGCAGATCATAGGGTGCTTAGACAGACCGAGGCATCCAAGGTTACAGGAGGTGCACAAAGCAAGATCACATTAGATTTGAAATTAATGAGATCCATCCAGCAGTGTAATAATGGCAAGGAAGAAGCTGTTCTTGAACTTGATGGTGCATGTGTTCGGGGTTCTGTATCCTCGGTCTGATGGAAGAGGTTTAAAGAGAGCATTATCGGGGTGGGAGGGGTCTTTGATGATTTTGGCAGCCTTTCCATGGCAACAAGAAGTGTAGCTCGAGTCCCTAGGTAGGAGATTGGCTTCCATGATGCTCTGGGCTGTGCACACAGCTTTCTGTAGTTTCTTATCATCCTGGGCAGAGCTCAGCCCCATTGATGTAGATGGGGCCTGTCCTTCTCCTTTCTTCCTGAAGTCAATGATCAGTTCTTTTGTTTTACCAACATTGAGAGACAGATTGTTATCATTGCACCATGACACCAAGTCCTCTATCTCCTTCCTGTATTCTGAGGCATCATTGTTTGATATCCAGTTTACAACAGTGGTGCCGTCAGAAAACCCGTAGATGGCAATCGTATGAAATTTGGCTGCACAGTACGGAGTATACAGGGAGTACAGTAGGCAGCTGAGTACACATCCTTTGCCGGTGCCAGTGTTGAGAATTGTTATGGAGGAGGTACTTTTGTCTGTCTTCAATGTTTGTGATCTGTGGGTCAGGAAGCTGAGGATCCAGTTGCAGGAGCTAAGACCTAGGTTTTGAAGTTCTGAGATTAGTTTGGCAGGGAATATGGTGTGGAAGGTGGAGTTGTAGTCAATAAGTAGGAATCTGATGTATGGATCAGTTGGAGGCATAGGCAGAAAAAAATGGCAGATGGAAATTAATCCAGACAAATGTAAAGTGATACATTTTGGAAGGTCAAGTACTGGTGGAAATGATACACTGAATAGCAGAACTCTTAGGAATATTGATATACAGAGGGATCTGAATGTGCAGGTCCACAGATCACTGAAGGTAGCAGCACAGGTACATAATGTTGTAATCAAGGCTTATGGCATGCTTGCCTTCATTGGAAGGGGCATTGAGTATAAGGATAGACAAATTATGGTGCAGCTTTATGGAACTTTAGGTAGGCTTCACTTGGAATATTGCATACAATTCTCATCACCACACTAGGGTATGGATGCTTTGGAGAAGGTACAGAAAAGGTTTGCCTGCGATGGGGGATATTAGCTATTAATAAAGGCTGGACAGAGTGGATTCATTTTCACTGGAACGCAGGAGGTTGAGGCGCAACCTAATAGAAGTTTATAAGATTGTGAGTGCCATGGATAGTGTGAAAAGTATGAGACTTCTTCCCAGATGGAGGGCCTCGAATGCATTGCCAGAGGAAGTGTTGGAAGCAGACACAATAGTGGCAATCAAGAAGCATCTGTTGAATACAATAATAGGGAGTATAAGGATACAGAACCTGTAAGTGAAAAGAGTTTTAATATGGAAGGGCAAAATGTGTTGGAGGGCCGAAGGGCCTGTTCCTGTGCTGTATTGTTCTTTGTCCTTTGTTCTTATCTCCTAGGGATAAACATAGGGTGTGGGAAATGGCGTCCGCTATGGACCTGTTGTGCTGGAGTTAAGTAAATTGCAGGAGATTGAGGCAGGCTGGGAGGTTAGAGTTGATGTGCGCCAGTAATAACCTCTCAAAGTATTTATGATTATGGAGGTTAGAGCCACCTGGAGGTAGTCATTGAGGCAGGTACCACGTATTTTCTTGGTACTGAAATGACGGTGGCTTTTTTGAAGCAGGTGGGGCCAAGATGAAAATCATGGATGCTAGTACATTTAGAGAGGTGTTTGTTGATAGTCTAAGGCATGTCAATATTAAGGAGGAGGCATTGGGTGTCTTGAAAAATATTATGGTAGATAAGTCCCCAGGGTCTGATGGGATCTATCCCAGGAATACTGATGGAGGTAAGGGAAGAGGATGCTGAGGCCTTGCCAGAGATCTTTGTATCCTCTTAAGCCTCAGGCAAAATGTCAGAAAACTGGAGAATAGCCAATGTTATTCCTTTATTCAAGAAGGCCAATCTAGGAAATTAAAGACAGTTGAGTCTTACATCAGTGGTAGGGAAATTATTGGCAACGACTTTTTGGGACAGGGTAAGCATACATTTGAAGAATAGATTTATTAGGGATAGTCAGCATGGCTTTACACAGTGGAGATCTTGCCTCACAAACTTGATTGAGTTTTTTGAGAAAGTGACAAAAATAATTGATGAGGGTAAGTCAGTAGATGTTGTCTACATGATCTTTACCAAACCATTTGACAAAGTGTCTAATTATACCATCAAATCCGATGGAATCCATAATGAGTTAGCAAGTTGTAATGAAAATTGGCTTGGCCATAGAAACAGAGGGTAGTTGTGGAGAGGTGTTTTTCCAACTGGGGTCTATGTTCAGAGATATTCCACAAGGATCAGTGCTGGGACCTCTGTTATTTGTAATCCATATAAATGTTTTGGATGAAAAGGAAGGTGGTCTAATTATTAAGTTTGAGGTTGACACAAAAATATGATGGAGTTGTGGATAGTAACAATGCACATCAAAAGAATCAAGAGGATGTAGGTCAACTCAGATGTTGGGTGGAGAAATTAAAGATGGAGGAAACACAAGAAGAAAGTATACTGTAAACAGCCAAGCCCTTAGGAACATTGATATGCAGAGGGATCTTGGGTTACAAGTCTGTAGCTCCTGAAAGAGGCATCATATATGGCTATGTTGGTAAAGAAGGCATATGGAATGCTTACCTTCGTCAGTTAGGGCATTGACTATAAAAGTTGGCAAGATGTATTGCACATATATAAGGCTTTGTCAGGCCAAAGGGTCAGACCATTTATTGTACTGTGCATAGTTTTTTTTTTAGATTACCTACAGTATGGAAACAGGCCCTTCGGCCCAACAAGTCCACACCGACCCGCCGAAGCGCAACCCACCCATACCCCTACATATACCCCTTACCTAACACTACGGGCAATTTAGCATTGCCAATTCACCTGACCTGCACATCTTTGGACTGTGGGAGGAAACCGGGAGCACCCGGAGGAAACCCACGCAGACACAGGGAGAACGTGCAAACTCCACACAGTCAGTCACCTGAGGCGGGAATTGAACCCAGGTCCCCGGCGCTGTGAGGCAGCAGTGCTAACCACTGTGCCACCGTGCCGCCCTGGTTTTGGTTGCCATACTACAGAAAGGCGGTGGAGGCCTTGGAGATGGTGCAAAAGAGGTTTACCAGGATGTTGCCTGATTGAAGTGTATTAGCTATAAGAAGAGGTCAGACAAACTTGGATTCTTTCATGAGAGTGTTAGAGGCTAAGGAGTAACGTGATATTAGTATATAAAAGTGAGAGGCATGGATAAGGTGGATAGGTGGAGGCTTTTTTCCCAGGGTGGAAATGTCAAATGCCATGGGACATAGACTTAGCACAAGAGGGGAAAGTTTAAAGGAGCTGTGTGAGGCATGTTTTTCATACAGCGGGTCGTAGGCTATAGGAAGGATCGTGTTAAACTAGAAAGGGTACAGAATACATTTACAGGGATATTATTTACACTGGAGAGCTTGAGTCAGAAGAAGAGGCTGGATCAGCTGGGACTTTGTTTCCTGAAGTGTAAGGTGTTGAGGAGTGATCTTACAGAGGTTTATAAAATCATGAGCGGCACAGACAAAGTGAATAGCCAAGGTCTTTTTCCAAGGATAGGAGAGTCCAAACCTAGAGACCCCAGCTTCAAAGTGAGAAGAGAAACTTAAAAGGGACCTGAGGGGGAAATTTTTCACACAGAGGGTGGTGTGAGTATGCAATGAGTTGCCAGAAGAAGTGGGAGAGGTGGCTCCAATTACAACAGTTAAAAGGCATTTGGGCTGGTAGTTGAGTAGGAACGCTTTCGACGGATATGGGCCAAATGCTGGCAAATAGGACTAGTTAGATTTAGGATACTTGTTTGGCATGGATGAGTTGGACCAATGGGTATGACTCTATGCTGTATGACACAATAATTCGAGTTGAAAGTAGAACTGCACAATATCTGCTCCCAGGAGGAGCAATTTCACTCCAGGACTTCCCAGATGGACCCCTATTTCAAGGATTGTAATTTCCCCTCCTACATGGTCAACAATGCCCTCCGGTGTATCTCCTCCACTTCTCACAACTCCACCCTTGAACCCCACCCCCCCCAACCGCAACAAGGAAAGAACCCCCCCTCCCATCTTTCACCTTACTAATCTCCATATACAATGCATTATGCTCCACCATTTTCACCACCTACAATCAGACCTCACCACCAGAGATATATTTCCCTCCCCACGCCTATTTGCGTTCTGCAGAGACCATTCCTTTCACGACTCCCTCGTTAGGTTCATGCCCCTCACCAACCCAACCTACAGACTCAGCACGTTCCCTTGCACCCACACCTCCCCCTTCACATCCATCCAAGGCCCCAGAAGATCACTTTGAATCTGGCAGAGATTTTCCTGCACATCCACCCATCTCATCTACTGTATCTATTGGTCTCGATGTTATCTCCTCTACATCAGGGAGACAGGGCACCGACTCACCGACATCTCTGGGACATATGCACTAAACAATCTCACCACCCTGTGACCGACCACTTCAACTCCCCCTCCCATTCCCCAAAGGACATGCAAGTCCTTGGCAGCCTCCACCGCCAAATCCAAACTACCCACTAACTGGAGGAAGAACAGCTCATCTTCCGCCTTTGGACCTTTCAAACACATGGCATCAACATTGACTTCACCAGATTCCAAATATCCTCTCTCCCCACCTCATCCCAGATCCAACCCTCCAACTCTGCATTCTTGGCCTGTCCTACCTGTCCATCTTCCTTCCCATCTATCTGCTCCACTCTCCCCAGTAACCTATCACAATTACCCCCCACCTGCATCCACCTATCACCTTCCCTGCTATTTTGCTCCAGACCCACTCCTACAGCCACACCCCTATTTATCTCTCAGCTCCCATCCCCCTCCACATTCCTGATATTGAGCTGATGAAGGGCTTATGCTCGAAACGTCGAATTCCCTATTCCTGAGATGCTGCCTGGCCTGCTGTGCTTTGACCAGCAACACATTTTCAGCTTTTTACTTATGCCTGAAATGTTCACTTTCCTGCTCCTTGCCTGATCTGATGTGCTTTTCCAGCCCAATACTTTTTGTGAATGACTTGACGTGCCTGCAGCGTGCTGCCAGGGGAGGTGACAGAAACAGATATGATCATTACGTTTAAGATGCATTTAGACAGACACGTGAATGGGCAGGGAATAGAGGGATGCGACCATGTGCAGGCAGATGGCATTAGTTTAGAGTAACATCATGGTCAGTAAAGACATGGTGGGCTGAAGGGCCTCTAATGACATTTCATTTTTATCAAATATTCTTTTTCTAATCAATTGTACACATTACCAGAAATTTTTTGGCCATCTAATTCAAACTGAAGCCCTTTTACGTTAAAGACTATTCACCAGTCATCTCCTTTCCCTACACTTGTATCACACTGTTATTCGTGGCATTATTCCGTTGCTGGTCTCCCTACAAATCAGCATCTCCATCCACACCTTTTATCTTTTCCCTCTCACTTCTCACTTTGGAGAGGTTACTTTTTGTCAAAAATCCAAATTATGTATTTTTATCAGTTCCTTCTTGCACTGATTTCCATCTTGAGCCAAGCATCCAACAGCTCAGTCAGTCAGTCAGTCACTCGGCAGTTATCTCACTACGCTGAACTCTTGTGCACACTGACTATCCCCTTCAATGATCTGTTCTTCATCTGTTTGGTACAGGCGGGCCACCCATGGCGCCACTGGTCTGTCTTTTGCTGCACTCCCCAAGGATCCATCACTCTCATTGTTAGCTACAATAGAAAATTGGCCAGCGAGCCAACTCATTGCTTTCTTTAGTGATGCCAATAAAGATGACAGATCATTCCATTTCCTACTAGCCTTTGAAGATGTCGAAGCAAGCAGAATTTATGTATCTTCAAGTGTTTTGGTTATCACAGATTTACAGTGAATGTAAATTCATTAGTGCAATAAACAATGTTGTGCAATTCTATTGCTGTAAGTTAGACCCAACATTCATAAAGAATTTTATTTTGATCAAAGTCAGCATTTTCTGTCCTGTTAGAGCTATGGGGGTGATATTCAGGGAGTTGATTCCAGACAATCTTTAACAATTGCTAGAATATGTGGAAGGAGGAATGATTTATGAAAACACTGCGGGAAATGTGTATTCAGTTTATCATTCACCAACTGGGAGATGGAAGGCTGGTTGCAATATCTCAACATTGCTTCAATTACTCATAAAAGTGTACAAAATCTTCACAATGATTTCAAAATGTGGAGCAGTAACCCAAAAACCACGTCAGTTATTTCTTATAAAACTAAACTATGTTTCCTTGTTTAAAAGAAAGCTATCAAATATGTTTTAGATGTATAGACTTAAACATATGTTTGTGTTCCCTGGTCTGAACCTACCTGTGACTCCCGACCCGCAGCATTATGACTGACTCATAACTGCCCTTTTTAATAACCTAGAGAGCCTGTCAGTTCATGAGTGACCAGACCTTGCCTACAACATCCCCGTCCCATCAAACAGTAATGGGAAAGAAAACTATCAAAAGGGTAAGTAACAGATTGCTAACAACCACTGTTTTAGATCTACTTGATTGTTTTGATGTCATCAAAAACATTGGGTAATGACATCAAATCTCTGATGTGAATATTCCCAAAGTGAATAGCTGTAATAATCTTGAAATGTCATTTTTTTTTAAACCAAAATCTCTTTCTACAATTACAATTGCCTTTGTGTGCATTGTTATCAATTCAGATGTGTACGAATGCTTGTAATTGCCGTTTTTACAGAATATTGTTGTAGGAGTGCCTCATAGCAGTGTCCTAGCCCCAACTGTCTGTAGCTCCTTCATCAACGACCCTCCTCAGTTGTCAGCTAAGAACTGGGGATGTATGCTGCTGAGTGCTCAATGTTCAGCAAAACATCCAGCTACTGAAGCAGTTCATACCCATATGGTCAGAAGTCACATGACACCAGGTTATAGTCCAACAGGTTTATTTGAGATCACAAAGTTTCAGAGCGCTGCTCCTTCATCAGGTGAAGTGAAGAGAAGCACACAGGCACAGACTTTATAGGCAGAGAGATCAAAAGATTGGGCAAATGGTATGAGTGGAGTGTCGACAAGCTGAACAATAAGTCTTCGTAGATGATCAAAAGTGTCAGACTGTGTGAGTAAAGTGTCAACAACTGAATAGCAAGTGAAGGGATGACCTACTATTCTATTAATTGAGGCAGAGATAATTACAGAAAAATAAAAATAAGGTGGTGCTGGAAATAAACCAAAAGGCTGGAATAACATGGTAGATATGCCAGTCCCAAGTAGAGAGTCTAACCAAAGTAATAAGTAATCCAAAACTGTACAAAATAATTACAGTAGAGAGATGATAAGAAGTTATCAAAGTGATGGTGCTAAAACAGGACAGTTAGGAAGATGTTACAGATACAGGACAGTGTGGCGGGGTTATATGTAATGCGACATGAACCCAAGATCGTGGTTGAGGCCATCTTCATGGGTACAGAACTTGGTTATCAGTTTCTGCTTGGTGAATTTTTAGTAAATACCTCTCTGTCTCAATTAATTGGATTACAGGTCATCCTTTCACTTGTTATTCAGCTGTTGACACTTTACTCACACCATCTGATATTTTCAGACGGTGAGTGCTCGATGATACTGCAGAAGAATAGTGGTGAAACTACTGAACTATTCTACAAGACACATTATTTTTTAATTCCTATCACTCATGAACTGAAATGCTCAGTAGATTATTAAAAAGGGCAGTTATGAGTCAGCCATAATGCTGCGAGTCTGGAGTCACAGGTAGGTTCAGACCAGGGAACACTGGCAGACTTCCTTCCATGAAGGTCATTTTTATGATAATTGATAATAGCTTGTTGTCTACCATTTCTTAGACTAGCTTTTAGTTCCAGACTTTTTATTAAGTGAACTAATTGTACTCGGTGTCACGGTGCAAAGACAAAGCCATAAATTACAATAAACATGACATCTTACCTACAGAATTATTTTACAAAGGCAGGGGGAATAAAAAGTAAACTTTCCCAAAGTTTTTGTGCACACATTGCTAGTAAAACAACTAAAAATATCTCCTTATCTAACATTGCATCCTTGAATTACAGAAACTTGTCAGTTAAGTAAGAGGGGTCATTCAACTTCTCCATTTCCAGACTTCAACCACATGCCAATTTAGCAGTAAGACTTAGAGATCTAAGGCTGAAATAGAGACAAACACGATGGGTGAGATAATTGCATTTTAATAGAAATTGGGCAGCATTGAATAAAGTATTATTGACATCAAAGCAGTGCACAATGTACTGTTGCAGATTATATCACAATACTCCAACCCAGAGGTGACAGTTCATTAGATTACAAGTTTAGGCATTTTCCAAAATGTTGATGCAAGCTTGACACAAGCAAGTGTGCTTTAACATTCTGGCAATGTTAAACGATGTGATAATGATTAGGAAAGCTGCCAATTGAACCTCAAATAGACTTTAAAACTCATTAAAACAGCTGATCCTGCCTGTTATCATTAAAAAATACAGTTTATTGAAACTCAGTAAGATGCTGGACAAGATAGGCATCTCTGAAATAAAACTTGACATTTATGGGAACAATAGGTTATCAACAACAAGGACAATAATGAGGTGGAATCTTATCAGACTCTGAGCAACGTGGGCTATGGGAAATGAGGGGTAAAGTTGGGAAAGATGTTCAATGAGCTCCATTTCAATGTTGAGATCATCTCAATACAATTTTTTTGTTTTTCCCAAGCGGCATGGTGAGATTCTCACCAGTCAGCATTAAGTTCCCAACTGACACTCATTATTGCTTGGTAAACATCTCGTTAGCAGTCCCATTCACCGTGGGTTGCAATCTCACCATTCTTGCCGCAGAAACCAGTCATTCAGGAAAACTTGAGATGGAAATCAGTGTGAGTTCTTGGTGGGTTCAATTTGCTGCTTTCTCCAGCAGAACTCCATCGCTGCAAACCAAGGACCACCATCTTGGGGAGGCTCCAGGGACCACATGAAATAGAAGAAGGAGTAGGCATTTCAGTCCCTCATCCATTCTCTGCCATTCAATTGGATCATGGCAGATCTTACATTTCTCATGCTCACTTCCTTGTTGATCCCCCTACTGAACAAGAACCTATCCATCTCAGGCTCATTACATGCACCCCATCTAAAGTCAGTAGTATCCAACATGTGCCAGCCTCTTTGAAGCTTCATGGCACCTATCTAATCCACATACAGAGCACTTCAACACTTCAGTGCTGCATTTCAAACTACACTTCATTGGGAGCTATCATTGTAATGTTGCAGGAAGAGAACTGTGCTCAGAGGCATACACCCAGATCATGGGCTGGACCAAGCTGCACCTCTACATCATTTACAAACTCTCACAGTTCCCACTCACTGCCAGCATGCCTGGATGCTTGCACTATCCCTGTATTACCTTGTCTTTTTGCACTTTGCCCCTATCAGCCAGAGATACCAGACCAATATAACTACTGCTTTGTCATGTTATTTAGTACAAACGCAAGGCCAGGGGGTGTCAGCAGGCCTCAGTCCAGTCAAGGTAGGGGCGGAGGGAGGGTTAGCCTTCGCTCAGGGAATCGCAGCACAGTAAACATAAGAACATAAGAATTAGGAGTAGGAGTAGGCCATTTGGCCCATCGAGCCTGCTCTACCATTCAGATCATGGTGGATCTTTCCATGTACTCAGCTCCACTTAACTGCCCACTCACTATAATTTTTAATTCCTTTACTGTTCAAAAATCTTTCTTTGCCTTAAAAGCATTCAATGAGGTAGTCTCACTTCTCCTCAACTGGTTTCCAAAGATAGAATTCTTTTAGAGAAAGCAGCGAGTTGTACCCACCAAAAATTCTACAGATTTATAACCTTTCGGGTGAAGAATTTACTCCTCAACTCAGTTCTAAATCTGTTGTCCCTTATTTTGAGGTTTTGCCACCTAGTTCTAGTTTCACCTGTCAGTGGAAACAACTGCCCTGCTCATATCTTATCTATTCCCTTCATAATTGTATTTGTTACTATACGATCCCCCTCATGCTTTTGTCAGTCAGAAGTATCCTTTGGTACCAGTTCAGGCCTTGTTTGGGGCAGCCAGAGTCAGGATCCTTTGCCCATCTTATCTCTTTTGGCCCTGTTATGGGATGAGAAAGAGGCAGCTATGACAGAAGGTGAAAGTAGGTGGCACAGCTATTACTTTTCACACAACTAGGGAGATGTCTCGCACAAGTGAAGAGGAAGCACAGAGGGCATGCAGATTATTGGTGTCACGTTTTGGGTGAGGTTAGAATAAGTGAGGATGATGTTGCAGGCCATATCGAGAGGGTTAGTGCAAGTGGGAGGTAAGTCCAGTTGCAGAGATAGAGTGAGCAAGATGCATCAGAGAGAAGAGGATAGCCATACTATGTTGTTATGATGATTGGTAGCCTGTGATCAACAGGGTACCATGGGCTTTGGTGCTGGTAAGTTTGCAAATGACATGAAAATTGGTGGAATTGTTGATACTGAGAAGGATGGCCTCAGGCTATAGTCAGATACTGATCAGCTGGTAAATTGGGCAGAGCAATGGCAGATGGAATTTAATTGTAATGAGTGCAAGGTGATGCATGTTGGGAAAAAGTGAGAACTGCAGATGCTGGAGATCAGAGTTGAGAGTGTGGAGCTGGAAAAGCACAGCAGGTCAGGCAGCATCCAGGAAGTGGGAGAATTGATGTTTCAGGCATAAACCCTTCATCAGGAATCAAAAATTCCATTCCTGATGAAGGGCTTTTGTCCAAACTCTTGATTGTCCTGTTACTCAGATGCTGCCTGATCTGCTGTGCTTTCCCAGCACCACACTCCCAATGCATGTTGGGAGATCAAATACTGCATATACAGTGTTTGGTAAATGTTAAGGAATTACTAAGGAACAGAGACATCTTGGTGTACACATCCATAGATCCCTGAGGGTGCCAGCACAGGTAATCGGGCTGGTGAAGGAAGCATATGGCTTCATTTGGAATACAGGAGGAAAGAAGTCTTGTTATAACGTTATAAAACATTGATTAGGCCGCAGATGGAACATTGTGTAGAGTTCTTGTCAACATACCCCATCAGTAGAACATAATTGCACTGGAGAGGGTGCAGAGGAGATTGAATAGGATGTTGCCTGGGATGAAAAGTCTCAGTTATAAGGAGAGACTGAATAGGCTGGCAGAGGAGGCTGAGGGGAGATTTGATTAAGGTTTACAAAATTAGGAAAGGCATAGACAGGGGAGATTTTGAGAATCTCTTATCATTGACAGACCAGTGGGCTTAAGTTTAAAGTCAGGGCTAAGTGTTTTAAAAGAGATCTGAGGAAAAAATACTTTCACCCAGAGGTCGATAAATATTTGCTAAGTATTGCCTGAGAGAGTGGTGGAAGCGAGTACTCTTGCAACATTTAAGAAGCATCTGGATGAGCACTTAAAATGCCGAAACATATAGACCAAATGGGATTAGTATAGTTAGGTGTTTGTTGATCAGTATAGACATGGTGGGTTGAAAAATTACTAACTGGATCTATGACTCAATACACTAGCAGAGTCAATAAAATAATTGACATTCTTTTGACTGAGCTGGGCGTTAGTTA
This sequence comes from Hemiscyllium ocellatum, assembly GCF_020745735.1. NCBI lineage: Eukaryota > Metazoa > Chordata > Chondrichthyes > Orectolobiformes > Hemiscylliidae > Hemiscyllium > Hemiscyllium ocellatum. The sequence continues at coordinate 86,425,525 of NC_083401.1, forward strand.
CTCCAGATGGCAGCAGTTGCTGCAACTTGGGTGGCAACCTTAGACCAGACAGGTATTGGCTGGTGTTGTGACCTCCACTATTGGTCCTGGGGAGCAGGCAGTCCTACTTCTATACTACCACATCCAGAAGGACCTCCAGGACCATACCTGGAAGGCAAGGCATGTGTGTTATGTCTGGGGCAAATACCAGGAACTGTGCAGGGCAGATCTGGATTGTTTGTGCTTTTCTGGGCGCACAATGGACTTTTACAGATGGCATTGCCATCTTGGTCAATTCCAAGTTCTCCAATGAATAGTGTGTCGCTCCAACAACTGTGCATGCTAAGATGTAAGTTGAATGTGTTACTCACCATTAGGTCTGAAACTGAGTGAAAGTGAGGGCTGCAGATGCTGGAGAGTCAGAGTTGAAAAGTGTGGCACTGGAAAAGCGCAGCAGGTCAGGCAGTGTCCGGGGAACAGGAGAGTCGACGTTTTGGGCATAAGCCCTTCATCAGGAATCAAATGTCGAAACTCCTGCTCCTCGCTTGCTGCCTGACCTGCTATGCTTTTCTAGTACCAGACATTTTTTGGCTTTATTAGATCTGAAACTCGAAACAATGCAATGAGTTTGGTAAGATCCGGTGAGTAAACCCAGATGGCCTCATAGTGAGAATTGCTTCACCAAAATCGATGCAATTTTCACTTAGATAATAAGCTGTAAGCTTCAGTCCATGGTGAATGAATGATTTTATTTAATATTGTGTATTTTACAGTGAGAAAAACAGTAAAGTACTGCAAAAAGCAATCTTGCAGCATAGTGAAAATAGTTTTAAGAATACAAAAAGAAATAACAAGATATAGCTTAAGGACGGTCCATCGGTCCCAAGCCAGCTCATAATCAATGACACTGTGCCAATATCCCTCTTCCACTAGCTCACTGCTGTCTACATTGGACCCAACCAACATTGTATCATCACTTGCATCTTTCACCTGTAGGCTGATTCTCCTCTGCCAACGTCAGAGTCACATCTTTCAACGCTGATGACGCTGTGAGGGCCAGCCACCACCACCTCGACATGACCAGCATCAGACCCAACCAACAATGAAGTTGTTATCTTCAGGTGCCATCTTTCACCTACTCACTGACATTACCTACACCAATGTAACAGTCACCAATTTCGATGCCAAGTCCCATGCTCGCCCTGGAAAAGTAAGAAGGGGTTAATTTGCCACCACCTGAGGCCTGCGCTGGGCCGAGTCGAATCTGTACTCAAGTTTGAAGCTAAGCATAAAAAAAGGTGATTAACACAATGATATTAGTGAAGATCTAAAAGCTTTCTTTTAGCCTTTGTGACATTTACTATCATACAAAGGTTAGCTGCTGGTATTATTTCAAACAATGTAGGAAGATATAGTAGAAGGTAATAAGGGGACTTGTCGTATTAAAGCCAATGGCAATGAGAATCTGCAAAACCATTTCCATTGATGGTTGCATCGAGAGACTGTGCTTTCACAATGCTAGCCTTGGCAGTGTAAGATGTTGCATCAGTTTATCTCTGTATCCTCTGACATTAGTTGACCACAACTTCCATTGGATTGCTAAAAAGCAAAATACTGTGGATGCTGAAAATCTGAAGTGGAAAACGAAAACTCCAGAAATACCCAGCAGTTTGGTGGCATCTGTGGAAAGAAAACCAATTTAACGTTTCAAGTGAACAGGGACAGGAAATTCTGCAGAAGGAATGAATCCAGAGAGAGTTCAACAGAGGGTATAGGAGGGAGCAGCACCAGGCATTGCTAAAAATGAGGTGTCAACCCAATGAAGCTACCAAACAGGAGCATTTGCACACCAGAGAGCATAAGTAGCAAGTGACAGACAGAACTAAGTGGTCCCTCAACCAACAGATCAGATCTAAATTCTGCAGTCCTGCTACGTCCAGTCATCAATGGCAGTGAGCAATTAAACAACTTCACTGGAGGAGGAGGCTGCACAAATATTCCCATCCTCAATGATGGAGGAGCCCAGCACATCAGTGCAAAAGATAAGGCTGAAGCATTTACAGCAGTCATCAGCCAGAGGTGCTGAGTGGATACTCTAGCTCGGCCTCCTCCAGTGGTCCCCAGCATCACAGAAACAAGCCTTCAGCCAATTCAATTCACTCCGCATGATATGAAGAAACAGTTGGGGGGCATTGGATGAGTTATAGGCCCTGACAATATTCTGATATTAGTACTAAAGATGATGCTCCAGAACTTGCCCCTAACCAATAATAAAATGTATTTATTTTGATGAAATACAGCCAAAGTTTTTACACTACATTGCCCACAGATTGATCTTGTTCCTTAAGCTGTTTTAAGAAGTTCAAACCTATGCTCTCCCTACTCAAGAGGCCAGTTGCATCATTGTCACCTTGCCTATTGAGGAGAAGGCATTCACTGAGGAATATACGAATTTGCGTCAATGCTGTAATGGGTGGGGGGAGCACACCACTCAAATATCATTGTCACCTCAGCCTGCAGGGAAAGACAACACACAATGGCTGTGGGATGCGTCAAATGGGTTATGATGCAACAAATCAGATCAACATTTGCAATGGGAGAGGAGACTCAACTGGTACTGTGAAGATGCCATCGCAAACCAGGGCGATTCTGGAAGTTGTGATTAGCTGAGCTATGTGATTGGTTTATCTTCAGGTATAGTGCATAGGGAACAAAATGCCCGTCCAATGTGTTTGACTCTTCACCTGCTCTCACCTTCGCTGTGCTGAGGCACCTTCTGACTTGCTTGAGCTTGTGTCATATCTCTTCTATATTGCCTCTAGTGGAGTCAAAGCAGAGTGGTCCTGCATAGTCATCACTGGCTTTAACAGTCTGCACCGTTATATTTAAGTCTTGCACAAGCCACCAGCACAGTCATATTAACCCCAGTTGTGCCTCAATCCAGATTAGACCAGGGACCACTGAGTGAGCAGCACATCACAACTTAGCAGAAGGAGATGAGAGAGGCAAAGTCAGCTCTGGGCAGTGTCTTTAGAGGCTGGAGAAGAGACACAGCTATTCTTCTGGGAGATGGTGAGGACTGCAGATGCTGGTGAATCAGAGTTCAAAAATGTGGTGCTAGAAAATCACAGCAGGTCAGGAAGCATCCGAGGTGCAGGAGAGTCAACTTTTTGGGCAAAAGCACTTCATCAGGAATGCCCACCTTGAAGAAGTCCTCCTCCTCTCTTCACAAGGATCTCAGTGAGTCTCTCTCTCACTGCGCCCCCCAGTTCACCTCCTCTGCCCTGAAGTTTTTTCCACCATGTCCAGAAGCAGACCTGCTATAACAGCCACATCTCCTTCCTCAGCGCCTGCCACGCCACTGACTTATCCCACATGGACTCCAGATGACATTCAGACCATCGCAATTTAGACCTGACCAGGACAACCACCACCTGCAGCAAATCCAAAGCCTCCAGAAATGGTTCTCCCTCTGGATGCTGCACTCCACTCTCGCAGCCTTGCTCCACCACTTATTTTCCCAGTCATCTCTGCCCAACTTTGGGCCATACTCTCCGAGAACTGCAAAGGACCTCTGCTGTTATTCATCCTGAGGAGGATCCACAAACACAGCAAATGCTTTTTCTCCAGCTTAAGTACACCAAAGTTTCACATACTTACTTCCAAATCCGGGATTCCTTGACCAGTTCAGACTCTTCCCTTGACCTCCAGAACTGGTTGGACACCATTATTCATGTGGTAACAACAGGCACCACTACTGCGGCAAATGATGACATCACTTCCGCACTTGCCATCAAGCTGACCATGGCCACCCACCCACTGTACCACCTCTTTGATTGCAGTCAGCTCCACTGCCTCTGCAATCGCAGCTGAAACCTCTGTCGGCAAAACCTCCATGAATGCTGACTGCTGTGTCACTTCCACCCCCATGATCACCGGCGCTTACACCATTTCCACCCCTGCTGGCATCACTCATCGAAGCTTCACCAACCATGTTGGCTTAGCAGCCATTGCCAAGAACTCCACTGCTGAAGACACTGTTTTTGCCAAAACCACCCCCACAGGTGCCACTGAACACACTGTCTTCAATTCCCCCCCCCAACCCGACTACCGTAATTTATGCCACTTCCTCTGGTGACATCACCAATGATCACATGACCACCCTCACTCCGGAGATAGTCTCTGTCCCCACTCCCAACTCCAGCTTGACACCAGATCCTAGACCCCAGCCCTGCTGAGTTTTTACCATGCCCTCAGACCTCCCCCTCCCTGAGGATCCAGCCCTCTCACCCACTCCAACCTCTCACACTCGCAATGCACAGCCCTCCGCTCCAACCCTAACCTCACCAAATTTCTGATGAAGGGCTTATGCCTGAAACGTTGACTCTCTTTATCCTTGGATGCTGCCTGACCTGTTGTGCTTTTCCAGTGCCACATTTTTCAACTCAGCCATTCTTCACCAGGTGAAGACATTGACCCTGAGGTGCCCCCAAAAAAATAGATTCTTTCTCAAGTCTCAGAAGAAGTTTACTTTCTGAAATCCTTGCTGCATTGCAAGTTATGGGCAGACTATTGAGTTGTCCAGTCTCCATGATAATGTAATAGCTTGTGTGCATGGCATCCTGTAGTGAGAGACAAGCTAACCTCTTAGAGAGCTGTGCAGCAGCAACATGTGGGAGTGCAAACACAGAGAGAAACAGTTTGTGTTTCAAGTGAATAAGAACAGAAAGCTTTCAATGCACAGAAAGAGTGAGCCTTTCTGCAGCATGGGCTGCTCAGTGTTGATAATGGCATGGGGCGGCTGATTCACAGTGTACCCAACTGGCGCCCTCTAGGCAATGGTGCTAACCTTCAATCTCTCAACCCTTCTGACTGAGGAGCTTGCAGCCTGTGGATTGGACCCTTTGACACCTCAGAAACTGAGGATAAAAGCCTCAAGCATCTCAAACAGATGCAGCAACAAACTGCCTCAGTGTCACCTTCAGTCTCAACAGGAGCCCCATGTCAAAACACAGCCATTAGTACTCTGCAGTCACCAGGATGAAGCGCTTATTCATTCTCCTCATCCTCTTCTTCACCCTTCCCATCTGCATCCAAAGAAGAGGGGCATTTAAGGTCTGCTTCTGCCAGCTCCAGCTTTCTTCATATTGTTGGGTTGTGCAATGTGCAGCAGCTAGCTACAAAAGAACTCTCTGGCTATATCGCATAGTGAAGCTACACAGAGCCTGCTCTGATTGACTACATGGGTCTCACCTCCTTCAGCTAGGGCTCATTCATTCACCAGAGCTTCATCTCTGGCACTTGATTTCACATCCCTATCTAGTATACTACCAGCTGCTGCTCAAAACTGAAAACCTCTCAACATCAATGGTATAAATGTACACCACTGGTGAGCAGCTGAGCATTAATCTCATCTTCTTCAATATGACATACCAGACTCAAAATATTAACTCTGTTTCTCTCCACAGATGCCACCAGATCTGTTAAGTCCCTCTAGACTTCTCTGTGTTTATTTCCAGCTTCCAGTGTATTTTGTCTTTATTCGAGAGTTAGTTGGAGGGATCCAGCTTCCTGTCTTTACACTCCCTTTGAAAACTGCATTGTGCCGACACCTAGGAATTGTCAAAGCTTACAATCTTTCACAGCTGCAAGGAAGACAAAAGATCTTCTATTAAACAATGGATGAAATAAAGACCAAGACAGTTTTACCATGGAGTAAGTTCACAGAATCCCTACAGTGTGGAAACAGGCCATTAGGCCCAAAAGGTCTACACTGACCCTCCAAAGAGTAACCCATCCAGGCCCATTCTCTTACATTTACCCCTAATGCACCTTGCCTACACATCCCTGAACACTACAGGCAATTTAACATGGTCAATTCACCTAAACTACACATCTTTGGAAACCGGAGCACCCAGAGGAAGCCCACACAGACACAGGGGAGAATGTGCAAACTCTATACAGACAGTCACCTGAGGGTGGAATCAAACCAGGGTCCCTGGTGCTGTGAGGCAGCAGTGCTAACCACTGAGCCACTGTGCTGCCTGTTGCTGCTGTTGAGAGAGTATGCATGTGATGAGAGAGTGTAAAGTATAGATCTCTGGAAGTATTGAGAACAGGAGCTCAAGACAGTCTCAATGTCTACAAGATGTCTGTAACCTTGGGTGGAGCCAGAAGATGAAGGATGACATTATTTGGATTCCATGTGAAATAATTTGGAGCTTGAGCCAATTGTTGAGGAAGTAAATATAAACTGTGTTTTTGTCAACAACATGCCATTCCTCACGTTATCTGGAATGTGGCTCTCTTGCCTTTTCTGACATCATTATAATTCAAATTCTAAGAGCTAGTGGCATGTAGAATTTGGTCAATTTAATGATTATGGAAGGTTATAGCTGCTGAAACTTTCATCAGCTTATCATGATTAAAGAGGGAGGATCCGCTTCCTCGCCATTATATTTGTCCTCATTTATCTTGCCACTAACATGGGACTTGGGAAGAAAAATGGGACACTGTGCCACCTTCCCAAGAGATAGTCAGTAAATGCTGGCCCAACCAGAAGTAAAAGCTTTAAAAAGAAACTACGACACTTTCTTCTCAAATTTTCTTTAGGTTTCAGGATCTAAAGTGAAGCAGTTCTTGTCAGTCTCAGCAACAAGTTATTAACTCATATTTGATTATTCTTAACGTAGTGCGGACATAGGTATTCCCATGTTGACCATCTTAATATAAGTACATGATAATGATCCCTCAGTTCCAGCAGCAAGTGCACATTTAATAGATCTTTGAATATGATAGGAATAGGAATTAGCTGTAAATATGACTCCTGTTTTGGATCTCACGTTTGCGTAGCTCCAAGGCATAAAACACAACCCTGTCGGGTAATATGACAGGAGTGCATTACGCACAAGAATCAAATGACAAAATGTCCTGTAACATGCTTTTGACCCCCACTGTTAGCAGATACAGTGAGTAGATTTTGTGCAAATGTGCTCCTCATATACTGTACATGTTGGAGTGGGCTGTTCAAGGGAAACTTTGAGGTCAGTAACAGAAAATGTGCTGCAGACTTACAGTTTTGACTTGAGAGTCTACCACCTCATTCATGATGAGATCAGTGATCATTTGCTTCATTGTAGACTTCAGTTGTGAGTGTCAGCTTTATTAGAATCTGTGACAGCTTTCTACCTCAGGAGGAATATGTTAATGTTCCATACTTTGACTTGTCCAAAAATGCAAGCTGAAGGAGCTGTTATTTATGACGCAGATTATTAATAACACTACCTATAGTTCCTGATTCTCAACATCAATCGACTTGCAAAGGCCTTTGAGTCAAGCACATAAACACAGATTTTTTAAAAATCAGGAACGCTGAAAATTAAACCTGGGAGGAAAGAAGTGTTCCTTCAGTATCTAAAAAGAGAAATGGTAGGTTAATATTTTAGGTGGTTACCTTTTTCAGATCTGTAATAAAGAAGATAAACTTTATGACTAGATTGAAACAAAAATGAAGCACGCAACAAGTTTTCATTAACGACAGCAATTTATATTAAATAGCACCATAATAGGGAAGAAAGACAGAATTGCATTTAGGCAGCACTTTTCATGACACCCAGAAATTCCAGAGCACCTTACAGGGAATGATATTATTGAAGTTTAGTCACAGGTAATGTGTAAGAAACACAGCAGCCAGTTAGCACGCCATTCACTCCCACAATCAGCGATGTGACAATAATCAAAATTTGTGGTGGTAGGTTGAGGCCAGGATAACTCCCCTGCCCTTCTTCAAAATAGTGACATGGCATCCTTTATGTTCACACTATGGGACAGAAAGGCTCTCAGCATGCCATCTCATCTAAAAGATGGCACCGCTGGCCATTCAGTGTCTGCCTTCATTTTTGAACTCACAGCTGACTGAGTCAGAGGCAATGCTGCTGTCACAGTCACATTTAACACACAACATTGGAAAGTATTCATAGCACACAAGTGGCAAACAATGATCATCTCCAATAAGTAATGACTCATTGACATTTAATGGCACGACCATTGCTGAATCCCCAATATTCTGGATGCTACCATTGAGCAGAAATTGACCAGGACCAGGACCTGTGTTCGAACTTTTATATTTTCTACATGACAGAAGAGTGAGAAAGAGAGAGGGGTAGTGGACAACAAAGGTTACCTCAGATTTCAATGGAATCTTGATCAGATGGGCAAATGAGAAGTGGCAGATGGAGGTTAATTTAGCTAAATGGAGGGAAAAGATTTACAAGCATGTTGCCAGGTTTGGAGGATTGGAGGAATAGGGAGAGGTTGAATCGGCTATGGCTGTTCTCCCTGGAGTGTTGGAGACTGAGAGGTGACCTTATAGAGGTTTGTAAAATCATGAGGGGCATGAATATGATAAATAGACAAAGTCTTGGGGTGGGGCAGTCCAGAACTAGAGGGCATAGGTTTAGGGTGAGAGGGGAAAGATATAAAAGAGACCTAAGGGGCAACTTTTTCATGCAGAGGGTGGTATGTGCATGGAATGAGCTGCCAGAGGAAGTGGTGGTTAGTACAATTGCAACATTTAAAAGCCATCTGGATGGATATATGAATAGGAAGGGTTTGGAGAGATGTGGGTCAGGTGCTGGCACTAGATTGGGTTGGGATATCTTGGTTGGCATTGACCAGTTGGACCAAAGGGTCTGTTTCCATGCTGTATATCTCTATGACTCTGACTGTATATGAGCAGTCTTTGATAATGTTGGCTGCTTTCCTGAGGCAGTGAGAAGTATAGATGAAGTAAATGGATGGAAGACAGGTTTGCGTGATGGACTGAGCTGTGTTCACAACTCTCAGTAGTTACTACTGCTCTTGGGCAGAGCAGTTGCCATACCACACTGTGATGCACCCACTTAGGATGCATTCTACAGTGCAGGTACATAAATTGGTAAGAGTCTTTATGGATATGCTGAATTTCCTTAGCCTCCTGAAGATGTAATGATGTTGATGTGCTTTCTTGAACATCACGCCAGCATGGGACAAGACCAGCTTCAATATTTGAGGAGACAATTGAGGCAATTGGTGCTGAACATTGTACAATAATTTGTGAATATCATGACTTCTGGCCTTATGACAGAAGGAAGTTCATTGATGAAGTAGCTGAAGATGATTGTGCCTGGGACACTATCCTGAGGAACTCCTGCAGAGATATCCTGGAGCTGCGATAACTGACCTCTAACAATACAAACATCTTCCATTGTACCAGGTATGATTCCAACCAGTAGATAATTTTCCTCTTTGATTTCCATTGCCTCCAGCTTATTGCCACACTCAATCAAATGCAGCCTTGATGTTAAGGGCTGTCACTCTCACATCACCTCTGGCATTCAGCTCTTATGTCCATATTTAAGCCAAGGCTGTAATGAGGTCTGGAGCTGAGTGGCCCTGGAGGAACCCAAACTGTGCATCACTGAGCAGGTTACTGCTGAGCAGGTGTTGCTTGATAGCACTGTTGTTGGTACCTTCCATCACTTTACTGATGATTGAGGGGATACTGATGGGGCGGTAATTGGTTTTGTCCTCCTTCTTGTGTACAGGATACAGCTGGCCAATTTTCCACATTGTTGGATAAATGCCAGGTGTATGGGAAAATCTTGTGTCGGGCCACAGCAAATTCTGGAGCACAATTTTTCAGTATTATTATCGGGAAGTTGTTACAGCCCAGTGTCTTCAACAGCTTCTTGATTTTATGTGGAGTGAATCAAATTGGTTGAAGACTGGTATCTGTGAAGGTTCTTGTTGAAGTCTAGATTAGAGTGGTGCTAGAAAAGTACAGCAGGTCAGGCAGCATCCAAGGAGCAGGGAAATCAGCATTTCAGGCAAAAGCTCTTCATCAATCATTGTGATTCCTGATGAAGGGCTTTTGCCCGAAACGTCGATTTTCCTGCTCCTCAGATGCAGCCTGACCTGCTGTGCTTTTTCCAGTACCACTCTAATCTAGACTCTGGTTTCCAGCATCAGCAGTCCTCACCTTTGTCTTGTTAAAGACTTTTAGACCATAAGACAAAGGAGCAGAAACATGAACTCAACTACATAGAAGGAGAACAGCAGCATCCATCACCTGGAGGTTCCCCTTGAAGCCATAGCAACTTTGTCCATCACTGTTTCTTCATTGTCACGCAGTCAAAATCCTGGAAATCCCTCTCAAAAAGCATTATATGCTGCAGTGGTTCAAGAAAGAAGCTCACCATTAACTTCTCAAGGAAAATCAGAGATGAACAATCACTATTTGGCCCACCAGTATTGCCAACAAACATTGAAAGAATAAAGAAACAAATCCCAAGACCCTTCAGGGAGCATTATTCAGAAAACATTTCATTCTAGCCACACACAGGAACAATCAACAGAAGTTTGATTACAGTGAAGAGGTAAAGGACCATTTTAAATGACAAGGCAGCTAAATTTTTAAATCTCCTTGGAATATAATTTTAAAAGCTAAGTAGCAGCATAGAATGGTAAAGGTATAAATTGTTGAAAAAAGATATTGGCAGGATGATGGGAAAGGTTACTTCAGTAAGTTTTCAGACAGAGAGTTTGCAGAATGCTTAACAGACTGAACTGTATGTTTTCTGTGGATTGGTTTGAGTAATTTTTGAAGCCGTTCGAAGAGATGGTAAATAAATCTGATGAGAGTTGAAGAGGCAAGCCACGGAAAATCCATAGCTAGCTTGAGGATAGAACAGAAGTACTATGCAAACAGCTGCAAGATGGATGAGGCTCCACAGTAAGTAATAGGAAAAAAAGATGCTCATCCCACTGCAGTTAGGAAACTCAAACACAAACAACAGAATGCTATAGGGGTTTGAGCAATGTGAACTATCGTGAGATTAATAGTGAGATTAGATGAAAAATCCTGTGAGGCCCATTCTGACAATGTTAGCATAGATTACCTTACTGAGTGCACTGGCAACTAACATTGGTTTGCTGAAAAAGGGACATAGAGACCCAACTCACAGATTGGACCAGACTGCATTTTGACTCCTTAACACTCTGTTCACTCACATACTATCCATTTCCCACTTCAAACCATTGTAGAAAATGACATTGGAAGTGTCAGTGTCGTGGCCTGTCAACAGAATAGACATACAACAGAGATGCCTGCAGAGCTGGTGGCTTAAACAGGTCATTCACTCTCTAAGCTTCTTTTATAAAGTTTAAAGAACGTGATTTTCTCAATATTAATCAATTTCAAAATGTTTGAAATTCATTCTTCTGTAATAATCTCTAAATAAAGAATTTAGAATGGTATCAATTGCATTTTATGTAATTATGTAAACTGCATTTCAAAAGCACTACACTATAAGGCTGACCATTTGTTTTTAATTTCCAATTTTAATTTGTTCCTTTTCACTGAGCCCCTTAATTGTTGCCACTGCAACTACATCGTTATGAGTGACCTGTACTCAATTCTTCCTTAGTTTGAACAACATTGCCCCTCCCTGAAATGTACCTCAGAAACCTGAAAGATTCCTGATCAATCTTTGCTGAATTCAACTGCCTGTTGTGAATTCCTGCACCATAATCACACGTCCAGGCAGATATTGTTGCTTTCTGTTTCTTGCTGTTATTCAGGTGAGCAGCCTTGATACTTCACCATTCTGCTGCTGATCTTTCTTTTGATTATTCGTCTGTGGGTGTCACTGACTGGGCCAGTAATTATTGCCCATTCCTAGTTGTTCTTGAGAAGGTGGTGATGAGCTGCCTTCTCGAACCATTGCAGGTCACCTGCTACAGGTTGACCCACTGTATCCATAGGGAGGGTATTCTGGGATTTTGACTCAGCGACCCTGAAGGAATGGCGATACATTTCCAATCCGTAATGGGGAGTGGAGAGGAGGAGAACTTGCAGGTGGCGGTGCTCCCATGTATCTGCTGCCCTTGTCCTTCTGGCTGGAAATGGTCATGGGTTTGCAAGATACTGTCTAAGGAGCCTTGGTGAATTGCTGCAGTGTATCTTATAGATAGTACACACTCTGCTATTAAGCATCAGTAGTAGAGGGAGTGGATGTTTGTGGATGTGATACCAATCAATTGAGCTGCTTTGTCTTGGATGGTGTCAAGCTTTTTGAGTGTTGTTGAAACTGTGCCCAAACAGGCAAGTGCAGATTATTCCATCGCATTCCTGACTTGTACCTGGTAGATGATGGATGAGATTTGGGGAGTCAGGGGTGAGTTACTCAGTGCAGTATTCCTAGCCTCTGACCTGCTGTGGAAGTCACAGTATTTATATGGCAAGTTCATTCATTTTCTGGGCAATGGTAAGCCCACTAAATGTTGATAGTGAGGGATTCATTGATAATAGCACCAATGAATGTCAAGGAGCGGAGATTAGATTATCTATTATTGGAGATAATCATTGTCTGGAATTTTTATGGCACAAAAATTATTTGCCACTTCTTAACCCAAGCCTGGATATTGCCCATATCTTGTTGCATTTGAACAGGGTTTGCTTCATTACCTGAGGAGTCGTGAATGGTACTGAACATGGTGCTATCATTGGTAAACATTCCCATTTCTAACCTTATGATGGAGGGAAGGTCATTGATGAAACAGCTGAAAATGGTTAGGTGTAGGACACTACCTTGAGGAACACTGCAGAGATATCCTAGACCTCTGATGACTGACCTACAACAACCTCTATCTTCCTATGTTCAAGATATGACTCCAATCAGCAGAGAGTTTTCCACTAATACCCATTGATTCCAACTTTGCTCAGGCTGCTTGATGCTGGACTCAGTTGAAAGCTGTCTTGGTATCAAGGGTGTCACTCTCACCTCCTCCCAGCAACTGAGCTCTTTTGTTCCTGTTTGAACCAAGGCTGTACTGAGGTCAGGAGCTGAGTGACCCTGGTAATGTCACTGAGCATTATGTATAACTGCAAGGCTGGAGGTGTCATCCATTATTATTTCTTTCTGTGTTACTTTATTTTTACTTTATTTTTCCACCAGCAAATTACTCATGACATTAGCTAAACAGACATTTATCAATTATTTTGATATGATTAAATATGTAAATTTTAGGTAAGCCCACATTCTGTGGACTAATCAACTAGCCATTGCATCACTAATACAATCCGGCAATATAATTAACACTGGGATGAAAAACTGTGTTTAATAGATTACTAATTTGACACAAAAATGACATTTCCTACAATATTTCATTTAAATTTCCTGCGATCAGACTGTTAAACATCATGTTAAACAGCATTGTCCCTGCTCATTACAATAATCTTTCCTCCATATGACTGAACAAACACTTTGGTCAGACATAAAATTACCAATATAAAGCAATCCACTTTTATAAAAATGGCAGATGAAAACAGGTATTAAGTTATCTCATTATTCAAAGTAAAACCACAAGACAAGGAAACTGGGAAGATGATCACAAAGATGAAGACAATGATAATCCAAATCCAAATTACTGGCATTGAGGGTACAATGGTGAAATCATGGTTATCACTTCAGCTTAAAGTTTACATTTCTGACAAGCTGGTTTCATATTTAACTGCTGCAACAACATGATCAAAAACTTACATTCAGCAGAATTTCTTAGGCAGGAAAGTACCGAATGTTGTGACACTGAAATCAAATCAAAGAATGATATTGAAGCAACAGTACAAAATTGTTGGTCCATCAACTTACAGGGAGGGGCGTATAGACTGAGGATATTTTCCATGGAGCTTCAGAGGCTGAGGGGTGACCTTATAGAGGTTTATAAAATCTTCGGGGTCGTAGATAGCATGAATGGCCACGCTCTTTTCCCCAGAGTAGCAGAGTCCGAAACTAGAGGACATAGGTTTAAGGTGAGAGGGGAAAGATATAAAAGGGATCTGAGGGGCAGATTATTCATGCAGAGGGTGGTGCATATATGGAATGAACTGCAAAGGATGTGGTGGAGGCTGGTACAATTACAACATTTAAAAGGCATCTGGATGGGTTTAGAGAGATATGGGCCAAGTGCTGGCAAGTGGGACTAGATTACTTTCAGATATCTGGGCGGCATGGGCAAGTTAGAGCAGTGGGTCTGTTTCATTGCTGGACAGCTCCATGATTCTCTGGTTCTAAGTGGGTTTAAAAGATACTTTTAGAGAAAGGAAGTGCAGAGGCATTTGCCAGTTTCCTATCATTAGCCTACATTTGAATCTGTAAATGCAAAGAAGGATAATCAACATCACTGTTAGTTCCAACAGAAATTAGTCCAGACATGTAAATATTGTTCCCAAATCTTTTCTGTCAGGTCCCAGAGACTTTCTTGGGAACATACATATGTACAAAATAAGAATAGGATTAGAATATTCAACCCCTTTGTGTCTGGTCTTCTATTTAATGAGGTCATGGCTGTTGTCATTGTGGCTTTCCTATCTTCTTCCAAGAACTGATTTGACACAAGCTTAAAAAATATTCAATGACCCTGTATTCACCAAAAGTCTTTGTCTTTATCTTAAATGAGCTCCCTAGTTCTTATTGCTACCACAAGGGGAAACATTCTCTCAGCATCCCCCTGTTAATTCCCATCAGAACCTTACCTGCTTCAATACAATCACCTCATTCTTATTACGGCAGATGCAGACCTAACATTTCCTCATAGGTTAACCTCATTATCCCAGGAGGGAGGTAGATTCTCTACCTGTCTCAGTCAAAACTACTAATCTCAGAGGACCATAGTTACGTAGGGGTTTCCCATACCAGGAACTGCTTTGTCCATGACTGAACACAACATTGGATAGCCTTTATGTTGGGCAAAGGCAGTTCATCAGAGGTACAGAACAGATTGAGATCAAAGCTGTAACGTGGCTAGTGTCCCTGCAAATGTTATCTTTTATTTATAATAGGAATAGCTAAGCATATTTCCAGGATCTTTTAAAAAGAAAGCTTGTATAATTATCCAATAATGTGTACTTTATACAACTACAAAGTTTAATGTTGTTGTGATTACCTATTGTGAATGAGAAGTTTAATTAAAATATTTGGTAGTTATTATTCAGGTAAAATGGAACAAGTATTTCTGTCCTGGTAGTTTGACAAATGATAAACATTTCTGGCTACCTTTTAAATGCATATATTTTAAGATAGTAAAATGCTCATTTTATTTCTTGCCAAAGCACAAGTAAATGTGTTGTCATTTTAAATTCTGCCATTTGCCATCATACATTTTTTTTAAATGCATCCCATCATCCAGTAATTGCATTATGACTATGAAGAGTCAAGCTTGAGAAACATCATTTCCAACTCCTTTTCATTGCAAGGATATCAAATAAAATTGGCTTCAGAACAAAGATGAAAGTCATCTTTTTAGAGAAATGTATCTTTTGATGAGAGAGAAAGTGGCGAACATTGGTGAAGGCATTTTTCTTGTGTTTTGCTTCAACCACATTTGAATTAAAATTGACATTATCATCGAAAATAAAAATAATCACTTCAAACTTCAAGACTGAAGAAACTTTGTTGCCAAGGCATCTGCCCACAAACTTTCATCTGATTTCAGAATCCACTGTTCTATTTTGTTTCTGTCAATTTTTAAATTAATTGGTTTTGTTGTTTTATTTCTTGACAGATTATACAAAATTTCAAAAGGAGCAATTCTTGTACACTTGGGACCTTGATTCCAAAATGAATAAAACCATTCTTTGTTTTTTTTTTCATTTCAGGCACAAATACATGAAGGGATAGACAGCTGGGAAAGTTTAACATCATTTTTAAGCCTTTCCCTATTCTTCTGAAAGAAGTAGATTAAAATGAACCCCTGCAATGACCTCGTCAATGGAGATCTCAAATTATTCTGAAACATAGAAGCCTAAAAATTGATGCCATTGGCAGGTTGGCATGAAAGTCAAACAGCCTTTGACAATGAAGTGGAACCCTTCAAGAATCACATTTCGAGAATATAGCTAGCCAAGGATTGGCTGTACTCAAAACATAGCACTTTTGAAATTGCCGTCAAACATTTGGCCTTTTGTTTTATAGTTTCTCATTGATATGTTCAGAGATGTTATTACATATCTTTGGCACAGATGGCATTTGAACCCATGACCACCGGGCTCAGAGGTAGGGATACAACTGCATCACAAGAACCTTTCACTCTTTCTCTTATATTCAAAGGGTTTAACACTTTTTTTAAAAAAATTAATTCATGGGATGAGGGCAGGTCAGCATTTATTGCCCAGAAGGCAGTTAAGAATCAACCACATTTTAGTCACATGTAGGCCAGACCAGATAAGGGTGGCAGTATCCTTCCCTAAAGGAGATTAGCGAACCAGATCAACTGACATTAGTCATTTGGTTGCCATTAGACAACTTGTTTTCTTTAAGTTCTTCCCTCAGGATTTTTCCAACAATGGTTTCATAGTCATCACGAGACCTTTAATTCCAATTTTTTATTGAATTCAAATTCTAATGTTGGTATTTGAACCCTGATCCCCAGAACATTACCTGGGTCTTTGGATTAAGAGCCTAGCAATAATAGCAATACGCCATTGCCTCCCCATACTTATTTCAGGTGCAGACTCCGAACATCACATTTTATGCCTTTACAATATGACAGGCAGTGTGATAGAATGGGGGGCTACAAGTTGGAGAACTGGCTGAGTTACTTTTGTAGGGAAACAGCATCGCCATGAGGAGGTACAATGTCTCTGGTGTTGAAGGGAAGAGGTACTGGCAAGTGGATGATGGAAATGGCTGCGACCACACCCAGAGTGAGCGGGGTAAGTGCTGTTAGCAATGAGGGAGGGGTCTACAAACAATAGCGGTGTATAGCCCTTCAAAGGGCAACACCAGCAGATTTGCACCCATATAGTGAACTGTTCACACTTCGAAGCGAGCATTCCTTAATACCCTTAAGCATTAGCTTACTGTGTGTAGTCCAATTCCTTACTCCAAGCTCCTCTGACCATTTCCTGCAGCCCAATAATTGAACCCCATTGATGTTTGTGATGTAATAGTGACATATGTGGAACTGAGCTGCCAAATTCCCAGGAACCTGCTGTTTCCCCCATTACTTTTTCATGGTGCAACTGTTGTTCACAGCACACCTCGGTCCATCGAACATCATCGAGGGACAAGAGATGGGGCTTTAACACCTTCATCTATATTTTCAGACACACAGAGACGCACACAAAGAGATGATGGTCAGAAGTGAAACTTTACTTAGTGCCGTGAGAACTTATTACATTCAAGAGTCATCCAAGCCACCAAGTTTAATTAAGAAGCCTCCTTCTTCCTTTCCCTCCAAATACGATTCGGTGCAGTCCTTGGCTCTGCAGCTGGAGGTGGAGATTGCCTGCTATATTGCAGAACCCATTGTCAGCTCAGTATGGTTGACCCCAGGGGATGCTTGTGTCTCGAGGGCACTGACATGTTGAGTGTGTCCTTGCTAGCAGCAAGTGCAGCTTCCTTGGCCTCCCACAGCACTGAGGTCAGCATACAGGGTGGAGGTGGAAGGCAAAGTCTCTTCTTAAACACTACACTATTGAGATCTGATTTGGCGATACTGGTGTTGGACTGGAGTGTACAAAATTAAAAATCACACAACACCACATTATAGTCCAACAGGTTTATTTGGAAGCACTAGCTTTCTGAGTGCTGCTCATTCATCAGGTATATTTGATAACCTAAAGGAATGTTGCTGTAGGTGAAAGGTATTGAAGAGAATTCCTTAGAAATAAGAAGCAAGCAGTCACAGGACACTGTATATACAGACACCTAAAGACGGAGATGTGTGTTGCAATGTGCAGGTAGCAGTCTCAAATTAAAGCACAAAACAAAAAGTGGTGGCATTGAAGGAAAATCCCTTATGAACCATGATCTTTATGTTAAAACAGAAGCCAAGGGACAGTGCTGAGAAGGGAAGACTCAAAAGTCTTTAACAATGCAGCTGAATAAATATGAGAAAGCACACAAAGCCAGGCCAAGATCTTGAAAGAAATCAATAAAAAAAGATTCTGAATAGTGGGAAAGATGTTCGCAGAGACAAAATATCAGCAAGAATTTTCAAAGTTGTTTAACGGTTTAAGCAAATTGAAGCCTGAGTATCACGTGATTCTGAGACAAATCTGCATCCTCCGATTGCAAATACAAAATAAGACCATTCGACATAAGAGCAGAAATTTGAGTCTGCTCCATCATTCAATCAGGACTGATAAGTTTCTCAATCCCATTCTCCCACTTTCTCCCCGTAATCCTTAATCCCTTTAATTCTCAAGAACCTATCTATCTCCATCTTAAATATAGTCAGTGATCTGGCCTCCACAATCTTCTGTGGTAATGAATGCCACACATTCACCATTCTCTGGCTTAAGAAGTTTCTCCTTATCTCTGGTCTAAAAGGTCTTCCCTTTATTCTGAGGCTGTTTCCTCAGGTCCTCGTCTCTCCTACCAATGGAAACATCTTCACAACATCCACTCTATCCAGGTAATTCAGTATTCTGTATGTTTCAGTTAGACCCCCCCTCCCCCCCTCATGCTTCTAAATTCCATTGAATACAGACCCAGAGTTCTCAAAATTTCCTCATGTGTTAAGGGCTTAAGGTGTTCATTCCTGAGACCATTCTTGTTAACATCCTCTGAACCCACTCCAGGGTCAGTACATCCTTCCTGAGACATGGAGCCCAAAACTGCACACAATACTCCAAAGGTGGTCTGACCAGAGCCTTACTGAGCCTCTGAAGTACATCCCTGCTTTTATATTCAAGTCCTTCCACAATAAATGCCAATGTTGCATTTGCCTTCCTAACTACTGACTCACCCTGGAAGTTTACCTTGAGAGAATCCTGGACTAGAACTCTCAAGTCTCTTTGCACTTCAGACTTCTGAATTTTCTCCCCATTTAGAAAATAGTCCATGTTTCTATTCTTCCTACCAAAGTGCATGATCACACATTTTCCCACGCTGTACTTCATCTGCTACTTCTTTGCCCACTCTCCTAACTTGTCCAAATCCTTCTGCAACCTCCCTGCCTCCTCAATGCTACCTGCACCTCTACCTATCTACATATCATCTGCAAACTTAGCCAGAATGCCCTCAGTTCCTTCATCAAGATTATTAAGGCATAAACTGAAAAGTTGTGGGCCCAACATTGAGCTTTGTGGAACACCACTTGTCGCCAGCTGCCATCCTGAGAAAGGCCTTTTAGCCCCACTTTCTGCTTTCTGCCAGACAGCTAAGTTTCTATCCATGCTAGCACCTTGCCTCTGACACCATGGGCCCTTATCTTCCTCAGCAGCCTGCTGTGTGACACCTTGTCAAAGGCCTTCTTGGAATCCAGGTCAATAATATCCATTGGCTGTCCTTGGTCTAACCTGCTCTTTACTTCCTCAAAGAATTCTGACAGATTTGTCAGGCATGACCTTCCCTTGATGAAACCATGCTGACATTGCCATACACTTCCAGGTGTTCAGAAATCTCATCCTTCACAATGGATTCCAGGATCCTACCCACGACCAAGATTAGGCTAATTGGTCTGTAATTATCTGGTTTTTTGCCTTACCCCCTTTTTGAACAGGGGTGTTACTGTAGTGATTTTCCAGTCCTCTGAGACCCTCCCCGATTCTAGCAATTCCTGATGCCTTGACTATCTCTTCAGCTATCGCCCTTAGAGCTCTGTGGTGTACTCCATCTGGTCCAGATGATTTATCCACCTTCAGGCCATTCAGTTTATCTAGCACCTTCTCCTTGATGATGGCTACCATACTCAGCTTTGCCCCCTCACTCTCTTGAAGTTTTGGAATATTACTTGTGTCTTCCACCATGAAGACTGGCGCAAAGTAATTATTCAGTTCTTCAGCCATTTCCTTGTTCCCCCAATTACTATCGCTCCTGCATCATTTTCCAGTGGCCCAATGTCCACTTTTGCCTCTCTTTTGCCCTATATATATTTAAGAAATTCTCACAGTCTTCCTTTATTTTGCTGACTAGATTACCCTCATTTTTAATCTTCTCCCTTCTTTTTTCTTTTCTTGTTGCCTTCTGTTAGTCTTTGTAAGTTTCCCTATCCTCTGGTTGCCCACTGCCCTTTGTCACATGATATGCTTTCTCTTTTGCTTTTATGTTATCCCTGGCTTCCCTATTCAGCCATGGTTGCCTCGTCCTCCCCCTACCATGATTCTTTTTCTTCAGGATGAATCTTTGTTGTGTCTCCTGACTTATTCCCAGAAACACCTACCTATCATCGCTGTTCCATGTCTTCTTTCTCCCAGTCAATTCTACCCAGCTCCACCCTCATGCCTCTGTGGTTGCCTTTATTCAGCTGCAATGCCATTACCTCTGATTCTGTATTCTCCTTCTCAAATTGTAGGGTAAATTTAATCACATTATGATCACTGCTCCCTAAAGGTTCCTTCACCTTAAGCTCCCTTATCAAGTTTTCCTCATTACACAACACTAAATCCAGTAGTGCCTGTTTCCTCATGGATTCCACCACAAGCTGCTCCAAAAAGCCATCTTGTAGACATTCCATAAATTCCTTGCCTTACATTCCATGACCAACCTGATTTTTCCAGTCTATCTGCATATTGAAATCCCTCATGATCACCTTCTCTATATCTTGCACCCTAGCTCCTGACTACTGTTTGGAGGCATGTACATAACTCCAACAAATGGTTTTTTTCACCTTTGCAGTTCCTCAATTCCACCCACACAGATTCTACATCATCTGACCCTACTTTGTTTCTTACTATTGATTTAATTTCATTTCTTACTAATGAGGCAACCTCACCCCCTCTGCCTATCCTGCCTATCTTTTTGATTGGATGTTTATCCTTGAATATTCATCTTCCAATCTCAGTTGGGCAGCATGACTGAAAGCAAGATCGCATCATCACTGACAGAGCTGACATAATGGTGCTCAGGGCTCGTAACTATACCGAAGACAAATGCAGAAGTGAGATTGTGGGTGGATCTTAGTTAAACAAAGGAATAAAAAAGGTTACCACATTTCACTTATCAATGACAGTTTGCCATATTTAGCAAAAAGTGCACTTTTCACAAAAAAATCAAATGCCAAAAGTGAGTTCTAACAGATACTCTTAGAACAAAAGTCAAGATTGCCGACATTTGTTACATCATTCTGGGGATATTTCTTCAATCATCTACTATTTGGATCTCCTCAGCACCAGAAATTTTCCAAGGAGCCATATCCAGATGGGAAGCAGGGAAGTGTTTGCCACATGGATAATATCTTACTGCATGGGACAACAAAGAGGCTCAGGGCAGTGACAGAGATCCTGCAGAATGTAAGCCTTACACCAACTAAGAAATGCTAATTCTCTGGAATACAGCTCACATTTCTAGCACACAATATCCAGGTACAAGGTGTTACTGTGGATCAAAGGAAGGCAAAAGCCATCAGCGGATTTCTAGCACTGAATTCTGTAAAAGATGTGTCGTATTTATGAGGCATGATGAATCAAGTGGAACAGTTTGTCCTCAACTTAGTCAGTCTTACTGCACCCATAGACAGCTGTCGGAAAAGAAATACCCAGCTAAGGGAACCTGGGACTAGCTGCAGCTTTTGAAAAGATTAAAGAGAAGTTACTTTACACTGATGTTCTCACAAATTACAATCCAGACACATTCAGTACAGTAGCTGCAAGCACATCATCTACTGGAGTAGGAACAGTTTTTGTTCAAGGACAAATTGTTGGAACATGAAAACCGGTTTATGTTCTGAGTGCTTTTATGGAAACTGAACAGAGGTATTCGATTTCAGAGAAAGAAAGTGTTAGCAGTTACATACAGATGTGAAAGATTCATAGATTAGTCATTGGGCTGAAATTTTCGGTCAAGGTGGACTATAAAGATTTCTAACATTATTGCAAGTGAAGGAAATAAAAAAAAATTCTATGCATAAAAAGATTCAGATTTATGCCAATTAGATTCAGTTATATAAATAATCTATGTTTCAGGCAAGGCATAAGTAGTGATGGGTACACTCTCAGGAGCAACAGTGGATTGTGCAGACAAAGAAGAACTTATCCTTGCAGAAGAAGCAGAACCATATACTGTGACTAAATCCAGAACTTTATTGACACTGAGCGCAAATTCCGATAAAATTGTGCTGCTCAAAGACCTGACTATGTGTATGCAGAGGTCAAACAATTCTGTCTGCAGTGTTGTGGAAATATAATCAAGCAGACAAGATGCTGAAAAGGTATCATGAACAAAAGCAACACTTGATAATAGGGGAAGATTTACTGGTGTACAATCATAGGATGGTGAAGAGAATTCCTATAGAAACTATGTGAGGAGTAGTTAGTTATTATGAAGTGCAGAGCAAGAGCGCAACAATCAGAATGGTGTCCAGACATTTCAAAAGACATAAAGGAATTTGATTTTATTGTGTTAAATGTGTATCACAGGCAGCAAAACAAACCAATGCTTTCATCAAGACTTTTGGAAAGGCCATTGGAAATGCTAGCCATGGATTTGTTTGATTTTAGAAGGAAAATGTATTTAGTTCCCATTGACTATTAGTCATTATGGATTAATGTGGCAAGACTTCATTCAATCACCACAGACTCAGTGGTCAGAGCAACAAAACAGATCTTTGCAAGACACAATTTTCCAGAAGAATTAATATCTGACAAAGGAATTCAATTTGTGAACCAGGGTGCTCACTTTAAAAATAGGCATTGACCAGGTGACAAGTTGTCCACTCCATCCTCTGTCAAAGACAGAGGTAGAAAGAGCAGGCAAGATTGTGACGTCGCTGGGGCTGTGTAAGAATCCAGTCTGGCAATCAGCTGTGCTCAGTTACAGAGCAACATCATTTAATAATGGATACTCATCAGCAGAACTGTTACTGGGAAAGAGTTTAAACAGATGTACGAGCTTTAGATTAAAAAACTCAGCATCACAAGAAGGTTAAAAAAGAAGGTAGAGAGCAGCCCCAGCAAAAAGCAGCAGAAATGGTACAACTCTAAACACAGAGTGGAAACCCTGTTAGTCTTAAAGCTGGGGTAGAAAGTCCATTTATTGGACATGTCAGATGCCACAATCATCAGAAAGGTAGACCAATGAGGACCTTATATTGGTAAAAACAATGACTGCAGATGCTGGAAACCAGATTTTGGATTAGTGATGCTGGAAGAGCACAGCAGTTCAGGCAGAATCCAAGGAGCAACGAAATCGACGTTTTGGGCAAAAGCCCTTCATCAGGAATAAAGGCAGTGAGCCTGAAGCGTGGAGAGATAAGCTAGAGGAGGGTGGGGGTGGGGAGAAAATAGCACAGAGTACAATGGGTGAGCGGGAGAGGGGATGAAGGTGATAGGTCAGGGAGGAGATGGTGGAGTGGATAGGTGGAAAAGGAGCTAGGCAGGTAGGACAAGTCCGGACAAGTCATGGGGACAGTGCTGAGCTGGAAGTTTGGACCTAGGGTGAGGTGGGGGAACAGGAAATGAGGAAACTGTTGAAACATTGATGTCATGGGGTTGAAGTGTTCCGAGTCGGAAGATGAGGTGTTCTTCCTCCAGGCGTCTGGTGGTAAGGGAGCAGCGGTGAAGGAGGTCCAGGACCTCCATGTCCTCGGCAGAGTGGGAGGGGGAGTTGAAATGTTGGGCCATGGGGTGATGTGGTTGATTGGTGCGAGTGTCCCGGAGATGTTCCCTAAAGCACTCTGCTAGGAGGTGCCCAGTCCCCCCAATGTAGAGGAGACCGCATCAGGAGCAACGGATACAATAAATGATATTAGTGGATGTGCAGGTAAAACTTTGATGGATGTGGAAGGCTCCTTAAGGGCCTTGGATAGAGGTGAGGGAGGAGGTGTGGGCACAGGTTTTACAGTTCCTGCGGTGGCAGGGGAAAGTGCAAGGATGGGTTGTAGGAGGGCGTGGACCTGACCAGGTAGTCACGGAGGGAACGGTCTTTGTGGAAGGCGAAAAGGGGTGGGGAGGGAAATATATCCCTGGTGGTGGGGTCTTTTTGGAGGTGGAGGGAATGTCGACAGATGATTTGGTTTATGCAAAGGTTTGTAGGGTGGAAGGTGAGCACCAGGGGTGTTCTGTCCTTGTTATGGTTGGTGGGGTGGACCTTATATTGTCATAACAGCAGAAGAGGCGTTCTGGAGGAACAGGAAGGCATTAATTGCATTCGAGTTAAATAATGAGACCAGGTATGAGCAGTCCTAAGGTGAGATACCCCAATTTATTATGGCTGCAGATAGAACATTTCATACCGTTAAACTCCAAGGTGAGAAGGAACCAAATACCCCTTTGGTTATTTATCCATCCCTCAGTAGGTCACAACAATGCTAATTTTCACAGGCTCTCTTCCCTTGTGGTTACATTTTTCCTCGACACAAATGTATTCATGTTATAGAAAGAGCAGATTTAACCAGACTTTCTTGATTTAACAAAAAGAGTGAATTTAATTCATTACTAAACGCAATATGAAATATACATATACGCAGAATAGAAATCATAAGTGAGCCCAAAAAGATATAAGTTTTAAAAAGACATACAGATCAGTCTCTAAATTATTCATGGAAGACTGGATGGTTAAATGTTGTAGCTGTTGCAGTGGTGTAACCAGTGACGTTTGAAGTTGGTGGTTGAACAGGGAATTTTGTCCTTTGTCATTGTCTGACTGGCAGCACTCAGAGAGATAGTGAGAAAGAGGAGTCTTTTTCTTTTGCTTTATGTGCAGTGTAGGGGTGTTTAGACAGCTGTTCTCAATACTGGGACAATCTCAACACACTGGCCCATCAACACACACAGAGCAGGGGGAGACATTGAAATTCCTCCTGGGCAATTCCATTTACATTGCAGACTTCAGAGGACTCTGATGGAGTAGTAACTGAGATAAAACTACAATATTAAGTACAATTAAACATACTCTTACTTGCCTCATGCATTCCCAACCTCTCCCAGAGCCCACACACCCTGAGACCCTCTCCTCCCCACCACCCCCGCCTCCCCCCAATCCATACCCCTCAACCATGGATCACCACCCTTGTCCCTTTACACCAGAGCATCCTACCCATTTGCTAACATTTCTCTTTCCTCCTGGCACTTTACGCTGTATTTAGCTGATGCCCGCATTACCTGACATGCTATCCCACTCATCTGCATCGTATATCTGGTACCCTATCCCCATCACTTGGCATCCTACAGGCCTGGTATCCTGTCCTCCTACCCATCTGTTTCCATCAAATGAGCAGAGCTGCAGTACAAAAAGTTTGAAATTCAGTCTAATAATAATGAATTTTTTTTTTGCAAAAAATAGTCATAGTTTCCTAAAGCAATCTGCCAGCACCCTAAGATCACAGTTAGCTTATGTTCTTCTGGTTTGACAGCAGATGTTAAAGTAACTGGCTGAACATGTCAAAATACAGCAGCTGGCTGCTGGAAAAGAGGGCCATGGTTTAACTTCTCCTGATGGTTCCATGCGATGAAAGAACTGTCAGAATTGAAGTATGGCTCTGCATTTCAGAAAAAGTAGGATCTCCCCTCAGATACACAGTCCTCCCTTCTTTTATCAAAAACAAATCAAAGGACAGGAGTGGCAATCTGCATGAGATTGTCCCTCTCTGAAAAATGCTGCCTTTTTTTGTGCGCTCCTATGACAGTATATGATGAGAGATCCAAAGATAACCACATTTGTAGCCCTATAATCCTCAATCAACATCAGGTGGGAGCCAGACTATGAGATCAAACTGCCAGGTAACCAGGAACCAGTCCTGGTGGTGGGGACTGGAGGAGAGGGTGTCTCTCAATCCCAGGAATCCTGTGTCCAACCATTGGTCCCACCAGCAGGTAGTGAGAAGACATTCCTCTGCCCTCTCCACCAAACCCCTTCACCATCCCAAACACCATTCTTGCTGCGAGCTCTCTGACTAGCACCAAATGAGTGCACACCGTTGCTCAGACGATAACCTCCTCACCTTAGGTATGCGACAGTGCCAGTATTGGCCTCTGTCCTCGATAGCCATGCCAGAACCGCAGAACTATCAGCCTCTGATTGGCCAGCAGATTTTAGAAGCAGTACATTTTGGGAGTGAGGGAATTGTTACAGGTAAAGCCAGAATCCTGACTGCTTCACCGCTCACAAAAATGGTGACAGTGCTTTGGCACATGCTGTCCAGCCCAGGGCAGGCCCATCATCATGACCACTAACTTCTGCCCATTGGTTCTGTTTGCATTACAGCTGGCACTACACTTTATATGTATCTCTTTGCAAGGATTGCACTTTGGGGTATCCTGTACTTATGAGAAGCAATTATAAAGGCATTTGTTCTCCACCTCCACACTATTGCTGCATGGCCTGCTATATATTTCCACATTTTTTTTTTCATTTTTCTGTGAGATTTTCAATAGTTTTAAAATTTTGGTTTTACCTTTCTACTGATAGTAGATCGCTAACAATTGGAAATCAAACCAGTAACTGTCATGTCAGGGTAAAAGTAATCCTTTGACAGGGTTAAATTCCTCGTTCGCGGAGATGGGGGTTTTAGGAAGTGTTTTGCAGGAGGATGAGTGGGCTTGCCAGTAAG
This sequence comes from Hemiscyllium ocellatum, assembly GCF_020745735.1. NCBI lineage: Eukaryota > Metazoa > Chordata > Chondrichthyes > Orectolobiformes > Hemiscylliidae > Hemiscyllium > Hemiscyllium ocellatum. The sequence continues at coordinate 86,452,033 of NC_083401.1, forward strand.
ATTAGAAGGAGATAGCTTTAGAAAGGAGTTGTTTTGACTAAACCCTTAAACTAGCAATTAAAAATGCTGAAATCAAATTGCAGGCTGTTTAAAAAAACAAGGCTATACTTCCTTCAACTGCACATATAAAAATGTCAGGAAGGGCTTAATCAGTAAGAACAAGCATGCTTGCCAAATACTTCAGATCAGAAAAAGATGCGATGAATGTTTTCTGAAGGACTTCAGTGGGTTTTATAGCAGATGGAAAACAAATCTAGTAGTTTGCTGGATTGAGTGACATTTATGTGCCATCACATTTTCTAATTTATAAAAAAAACACATCCAAAATTATGGTCTGAAATCATTGTAGATTTCAACTGCTAGTTGCCTGTGGAAATACTACATCTCAGTTTCTTTTCATGCCTGTAATAAAAGGATACCTCAATGTTTAAAGAGTTGAAGTAAATTATTTGGATTGTGCTCTGGGTATTAATTGACCTAAGCACTGAGACGAAAGGTCCTGCAATTCAGTAGCCATGGCTGATTGGGGTCAACTGCCTTCATGATCAGTGGGCATTTTGTACTGAGAGAGGAGGAACACTTTGTGTTGAGTGTTCATCCAAGAATGAGCATCTGATTACTTGGTATTCTTCCCATTCTCAGCAGGTCCCGTTATCACATTCAAATTGTAACAAAGTCCTCAGAGCTGGAAGAATTCTCAACAAACCTACTTATTTCAGTGAAGCTTCCATTTCTAATGGCAGATGTAGCAAGCACTAATATTCAGAATGACTGAATTTGGGGCATAAACAAAATATATGCTTTAAAGATCCTGTTGGCCACATCTTTCTGACAGTCATCGGGTATGGAAGATAATATTTCTCTCAGTTGCCTGCAGGACCTAAGTTTTTGAATTGGTTTTTAGCTGCGGGAAACAGTACTGAAGATCTGTGTCTGTGCTGGAATATTCCCAGCCCCTGGACAAAGACGGCTATGACCAGAAAGTTAGGAAAATCAGATTAGATATCCAAAGGGGGGGGGGGATCCACAAATTCAAGAGCCAAGAATCCCATTCTCCAACCACATGTTGAATGTTGAGATGAGCTTGTCACTAGTGAACAGTGACAGATGTTTTGTATGGATTTTCACTCATTAAGAGCTTCAATTATTGCTTAATGTCGATTTATTAATGTGTAGTTATATTTTTCCAGCTACTAGATTGAAACTGGACACCAAGAATTCCTGACATGTATGTCCGAGTATCCAAGCACTGCAGCTTGCTATTTGCTCCTCCGACTCGCTCTCTCCAACACCTGACACCAACACCTCAGAGCATCTGCCATGGGCAGTGACTACGTGGTGTCCCCATCCATGGACATTAACATCCGACATGTGTTAATGTCACCAGATCATCATGGCACATCCCTGGTCCACTTAGAGTATGGTTCTTCACTTCAATGCAACAGGTTGAATCATAAAAGGAATAAAAGAGAAGTGAATGAAAAGAAAAAAACTTAGAAAGCAATGTAAAAGATTGGAGGGACTGGTGGTACAGTATACAATCACCAGTTGAAATACATTTATCAAAACAAGGCAATTATCACTCATAATATTGGAAAGGTGTGCCATGCTTTAATTGGCCCCAGTTAAGAGGGAGACAATGACTTTTATATTCTTGGGCCATAAGTTATGATATTATGATGAAATCATGAGCATGGCTCTTAAATGTGTATTACTTCCAGCTGTAAGACATAACACATCTTTCTTTCTGTCTACACCCACATTACCAATTACCTGTCATCAGCTTGTCTTCCGCTTGCCTTTATATATGAAATAGTCGCAGGAGTAATCCATTTGGCCCCTAAAGCCTGGATCATAGCTTCAATTCCTGTTTAGTGCCAGCTCTTCATTGCATACAACTCCTCAATATTTCAACATTTATCTAGATCCTTTTTAAATACTTCAGTGATTTGGCCTTCACACACTCTGGGACATAGAATTCCAGGTACTCACCATCCTCTGAGAAAAGAAATTCCTTCATACTTTAATTTTAAATGAGTGGCTTTTTTTTTAGACTAGATTAGATTACTTACAGTCTGGAAACAGGCCCTTCAGCCCAACCAGTCCACACCGACCCTCCAAAGAGCAACCCACCCAGACCCTTTCCCTTACATTTACCCCTTCACCTAACATTATGGGCGATTTAGCATGGCCAATTCACCTAACCTGCACATCATTGGACTATGGGAGGAAACCAGAGCACTCGGAGGAAACTCACACAGACACGGGGAGAATGTGCAAACTCCACTTAGACAGTTGCCTGAGGCGGGAATTGATTCTGTAACCATGTTCCTTAGTTTGAGATTTGCCCAAATATAAACATGTTTAGTTGTTTTCCTATTGTCTGTCCAGCTCACAGCCTCCTCTTTTTCCCTTTTCTGTTGCATATTCCAACATTATTTGAATTATGCCTATTTTAAAGGTTGTGAATTTCTTCAGGGCATAATTAATTTAATTGAACTCATATAAGTGCGAGAATAAAATGACTGCTGTTGAATAATGACTTTATTTCCATAATTTTATGCAACTAACTGAATAACAAAATATTATATCTTGAGGGAGTTTTCACATTACTAAATTTTCCAGTCCTAGTTAACGTTGTATGGAGTGTTACCTCTCAGATGTACATTTAAATTTTTAAGTAAGTTAAAGTCTTTCTTAAGTCTCTTAACTACCCATGCATTCAGAAGTCTTGGCTGAAAGAATTGAATTAGGAATAGGCAAAGTCTAAAATTGGATACTTTTCGATTTGGCTGGATCCCTTAATGATTGCAAACTAAAAGTCACCCTTGCTGTGCAAACTTTAAAAGAAAATGTTATTTTTAACAACGACTTTCTAAAACATGTATAATTCAAATATATTGACATATATGCTGAAGATGTTCTGTCATTCTGATTAAAGAGGGAAACCTCATGGTCAGTGTAGGCTTCAAATAATAAAACCATTCTGGATGTGAGGCCCACTACTTACAGCAGACACACTGCGCCTTGTAGTCGAGCTACCACCTGACACAAACACTGGTCCAGTTTCTGGTCGATGTAGGTGTAGATTCAAGAAAATAATTTGGGATTAAGCTTTCCTGATTGTGCCTATTGCCTGTTCTAACATCCAAGCCAGAGTAATGAATAGAGTATAACATATATTGGCTTTTGTCCAACAGATTTATTTGGAAGCATTAGCTTTTGGGGCACTCTGAAAGCTAGTGCTTCCAAATAAACCTGTTGGATTATTACCTGGTGTTGAGTGATTTTTAAACTTTGTCCCCCCAAGTTCAACACCGGCTCCTCCACATCATGTATTGCCTTTGTCACTTTCAGTGTTCTGATAGTTGTGTGTAAGCAGCAACAGCAGGGGCTTTAGGGACATGGTAAATGCCTGAAGATGATGAGCCTACTGAAAAAGACTAAATGACAGTTAAACACTTTAATGAGGTGTGAACAGCTGCTCAAACTATCAAAATAGTTGGCACACTTAATACAGATTAAGAGCTGCCTCTGTATGTGATATCTCTGGCAATGGTTGATAGTCAGCATTTGTACAATGTAGCCAGCTGTCTGGGATAAGCAGTGACCACACAACTGGAGAGGACAATACCGGACTGCCACAAAATGTGGCCAGGATCCCCTTGATTTTCCCTTCATTGAAAATTTCCCCTTTGACTTTCCAACTGGACGGGAAGCAGGCAAATTTTATTAAGAGCACCATCTGAGTTGCCAGATTAGAATAAATCACAGATTTCCCATTGCATGACAAAAATCAATGATGACAATGATTCAGCAAATGATGGCTGACTTCCTGTTAAAACCTCTATGCATGAGAAAATGAGTTCCAGGTATTACCATGTTACAGCTGGACATGTCAGATCTCAGACTGAATCACATTTCGTTTTTTTTTAATTAGTGTTGGTCTTTCATTGAATCATATGCACACAGGTTGCAGGTTTGCTTTCAACAATAAGTCAAATGTTTATTACATAAGTAGCAATGAAGTAAGACAAAGAAAGCTATCCACACATAATGTAGTCTGAAAATATTCACTACATAAAGCAAAAGAAAACTCATATTTTTAAAAATGTATTTACAGGATGTAGGTGTCACTGACTAGGTCAGTGTTTATTGCCTATCCCTCATTGCCCATGGGGCAGTTAAGAGACAACGAGATGGCTGTGGGTCTGGGGTCAGGTGTAGGCCAGACCAGGTCAAAATGGCAGTTTCTCTCCCTAAAAGACATTATTAAACAAAATGGGTTTTCTAATAATCAGCAATGAGTTTGTGGTCATCATTAGATTTTTAAAATAAAATCACATTTCACCATCTGCTTTGAAGGGATTCGAACCCAGAACATTTTCTGGTTCTCTAGTCAACAGACTACTGATAATACCACATGGTCATCACCTCCCCAGCTATACTCACCAAAGGCATCATTTTACAATGGTTGATTGTGAACACCATTTCTACAATATAGCCAGCTATCTGGGATAATCGGTGACAACTCAGCAAAGCCAGAGAGATGGTTCATACCCATCCAATCTAGGTTTGACTTAACTGCTTCTTCTCAATTCTGGTTCTAGACCTGATTTGGAGATGCCGGTGTTGGACTGGGGTGTACAAAGTTAAAAATCACACAACACCAGGTTATAGTCTAACAGGTTTAATTGGAAGCACACTAGCTTTCAGAGCGACGCTCCTACACAATCACCTGATGAAGAAGCATCACTCCAAAAGCTAGTGTGCTTCCAATTAAACCTGTTGGATTATAACCTGGTGTTGTGTGATTTTTAACCTGGTTCTAGACCAGAAGACTTCTTACCGAGTTCTCATACAACTGAAGGCTCATATATTCTCAGTCTTTTAATAATCTGAAGAGCTCCAACAAACACCCTGGGTTTGGAATTTTCACAGACTAAACTCTATAACTTCCTCATCTGCTCTGAACAATCTACTTTTTCCTAGAAGATACTACAGTCCAGTCAGTTCTCCTTCAAACTTTCAGAAAGTTTTTGAACTAAACAACAAAAAAATTGCTCGCACTGATCTCTTGTTGTAAACCACGACAATACAAATAAAATTCCATTTACATTCCAGGAGGCACATCGCATTTTGAAATCATGGTTCCAAGAAAATTGTCCTCGTTAACTTTTTAAACCCGTTCACAAAAGAAGACCAACTCCCATCATTTCAAAATATGTAAATATTCAAGGAGCAAAATGAAAAGAGGAAATAAATACAATAACCATAACTGGAGAAAAGGTAATTGATGGGGCCAAAGATCAATATATCAATATATCGCCCAGGACTGATTTAATGCTTCTGATGAAATTAAACAAAGTACTGCAGAGGTATCGATTACACTGGTAGTAATTTCCCAGGAATGCTTCAATTCTAGAAAAGGTCTAGAGGATTGAAAATCTGCCAATGTTATTTTAAAAGGGAAAGAGACAAAACAGGTAACTATAGGACAGTTGGCTTCATGTCTGTTATTGGGGAGAATGTTAAAGTCTATTGGAAAGGATGCAATAGCAGAGCATTTAGAACTACCTAATATGATTAAACAGAGTTAGCATGCTTCATCAAGCATAAATCATGATAGACAATTTTACCAGAAATCTTTGAGGAGGAAACAAGGAGGATAGATAAAGGAGTAGTAGTGAATATAATATATCTGGATTTCAAAATGCAAGGTACCATACAATAGGTTGATAAGGCATATTAAACTAAGAGCCTATGGTGTTCAAGGTAGTATATTAGCATGGGTAGGGGAGTTGGGATGAGGTGGTATTTCAGACTGGTAATCCGTAACCAAAGGAGTGCCAAAGAGATTGGTACTTAGGTCACGGTTATTTACAATATATGATAACAACTTTGTTGATGGAGGTGAATCTACTATAGCCAAGTTTGTGGATGACAGCAAAATAGGTGGAGTGTCAAACAATGAGGATGATGTAAAGAGTCTGTAGAGAGATAAGTGAGTAGGCAAAAACCTGGCAGGTGGAATATAATGTGGGAAGATGTATATTTATGCACTTTTACAGTAAGAATAGAGGAGCTGAATATTATTTTAATGGAGAAAGATTGCACAAAGTTACAGAACAGAATGAATTGGGAGTTCTCATCCGTTAATCAGAAAAATCTTGCATCCACGTTCAACGGGTAAAAGGGAAAGCAAGTGGAAAGGTGGTCTTTATTTCAAAAAGAATAGAGAATAAAAAAAGGAAAGTTTTGCTAAAAATGTATAAAGCATTAGTCAGACCTCAGCTGGAATACTATCAACAGTTTGGATATCTTATCTAAGGAAGGATATACTGGCATTAGAAGCAGTCCAGAGAAGGTTAATCCCAGGTAGAGAGGGACTGTCTTATGAGGAGAGGTTGAGTAGCCCCAGTATGCATTGGAATAAAACAGAATGAGTAATGACTTGATTGAACCATAGACAATTCTTCAGGGATTTCACAGCTTCAAAGGCTGTTTCCTCTTTTGAAGATTCTTGGACCAGAGGGTATAATCTCAGATTCAGGAACTGCACATTTAAGATGAAGATAGACTCAGAGAAACATTGAGATGTACAGCACAGAAACAGACCCTTCAGTCCAACCAGATATCCTAACCTAATCCAGTCCCATTTGCCAGCACTTGGCCAGATCCCTCTAACCTCTTCCTATTCATATACCCATTCAGATGTCTTTAAAATGCAGTAATTGTACCAGCCTTCACCACTTTCTCTGGCAGCACATTCCATACATATACCACCCTCTGTGTGAGAAATATTGCCTCTTAAGTCCCTTTTATGTCTTTCCCCTCTCCCCCTTGAACCTATGCCCTCTAATTCTGGACTGGCCCACCCCACAGAAATAAGGCGATTCAGCCAATCAAGTCGACTCTGCCATTCAGTGGCTGCTCTGCTAATCCTCAACTGCACTTTTCTCCATCACCCCTTATTCCCTTCATGATTAAAAATAGCCTTGAATATACTTAATGATCCAACCTCAACAGCCCTCTGTTGGAAAGGATTCCACAGATTCAATACCCTTTGAGAATACAGACCTTATCTATTTAGCCTATCCATATCCCTCATGATTTTATAAGCCTTTTTAAGGTCTCCTCTCAGCCTCTGATGCTCCAGGGCAAACAGCCCCAGCTTATTCAGTCTCTCTCTCTCTCTCTCTCTCTCTCTCTCTCTCTCTCTAGTTCAAACCCCTCAACCCTCGCAGTATCCTTTTAAATCTTTTTGAATATTTTCAAGTTTCGTAACACCCTTCTGGAAGGGTACCAGAATTGCACACAATATTGCAAAAGTGGCCTAAATAATGTTCTGTACAGCCACAACATAACCTCCTAACTCCTCTACTCAGTCCTGTGACCAATAAAGGAAAGCATACTAAACGTCTTCTTCACTATCCTATCTATCTGTGTCTCTACTTTCAAAGAATTATGATCATGCACTCCAAGGTCTCTTTGTTTAGCAACACTCTCCAGGACCTTACCATTAAGTGGATAAGTCCTTCTCTGATTTGCCTTTCCAAAATGCAGCACCTCACATTTATCTAAATTAAACTCCATCTGCCGCTCCTCAACCCATTGGCTCATCTGGTCAAGTTCCCATTGTACTCTGAGGTAACCTTCTTCGCTGTCCACTACACCTCCAATTTTGGTGTCATCTGCAAACTTACTAACTACACCTTCTATGTTCACATCCAAATCATTTATATAAATGATGAAAAGCAGTGGACCCAGCACCGATCCTTGTGGCACTCCACTGGTCACAGGCCTACAGACTGAAAAACAACCCTCCACCACCACCTTCTAGCTTCAAGCAAGTTCTGTATCGAAATGGCTAGTTTTCCCTGTATTCCATGGGATCTAATGTTGCTAACCAGTCTCCCAACCTTGTCAAACTCCTTACTGAAATCCATATAGATCACGTTCTACACTCTGCCCTCATCAATCCTCTTTGTTATTTCTTCAAAAATCTCAATCAAGTTTGTGAGGAATAATTTCCCATGCACAAAGCCATGTTGGCTATTTTTAATCAGTCCTTGCCTTTCCAAATAAATGTAAATCCTATCCCTCCAACAACTTGCCCACCACCGATGTCAGACTCACTGGTCTATAATTTCCTGGCATTTCCTTAACCCCTTTCTTAAATAATAATCTCTCAAAGGATATTGAATCTGTGGAATTCTTTACCACAGGGGGCTGTTGAGGTTGGATCACAAAGAATATTCAAGGCTATTTTTAATCACGAAGGGAATAAAGGGGGTTAAGAAGAAAAGTGCAATTGAGTATTAGCAGAGCGGCCATGATCTCATTGAATGGTAGAGCAGACTAGATTGGCTGAATCACCTTATTTTGCTCCTAAGCCAAGATCATAAGAATATAAGACATAGAAGCAGAAGTATCCTCATCAATCCTTGCTGATCCCTCATCAACTGAGCAAAAAGAACGTGGAATGTCCAGGAAAAAATGGTAGACAAATGGGAATGATCAACAAAATGAGTCAATCAAAGGTATTTACTAAAGTGCCATGTAACAGGGTTGTTAGCAGAGTTAAATCCATGGAGTAGAGGGGAGAGTGCATTATGCATACAATGTTAACTGAGTTACAGTCACCAGAAAAGAATGCTGAAGAAAAAAACAGGACAATGTATATAACCGATGATCAATCCAGCTTTTGCTCTTGTTGATTGTTCACATGCTTCCACATAGAGTTAGAAAAGATTAAAGTGGCATTTGGGAGGATAGTCACATTATAGTGAACTTGAATTTTGATTGTCTACCTGCAATATATTCAAGGATTTATCATGCCCTATTTGAAAGTAGCATTTTAATAGGAGATTAGCTGTATAACAATATCATCATACAATATGATTCCAACTCACCTTTATTGTGAACTTTTATCACTTGCTTGATTTCAAGATAGGTTTATGCAGATTTGTGAGTTATTAATAAATCCAAGCTGAAGCTATTTTACATCATAGCATTCATTCAGTTATCAGACAGTGTGATTATAGATTTGTGAGATGGGCAAAAAATATCTGTTATCTTTTTCTAAATATTTATGCAAAGTATGTATGTAAAACAGAATAGTGCTGGTAATAGTTTATTTATTCAATATATGTTAAAGATGGCATTGGATAGGAATGCTAGGTTACACAGTTTTAATGAAGTAATATATAGCATGATTCATCCAGAAAACGGAGAGGTAATAGACTGGATTCTCCAAAGATGGCAATTGTCACACCTTCTGTTTTTATGAAAGGAAGGGGTTGCACATTCTTAAGAGGAGATTCCAATCAGGCCCACCTTCAGTACTGCAGAGTGTACATCCATTCTGACAGTTCTCTCGTGGTGCAGAACTGTTGGGAGTAGGCAAACTCCACTCCCTTTGCACAGCAATCAGATGCTCTTTCCTGCCATTGACAGATTCAGAATCACAGTCACTTTGACAGCTGCTGCCACACAGCGAGTACATCAGGTAAGTGAAAGGTTAAAGAGCTGCAAGGGTAGGTGTCAGTGTGCCAGGTGCTAGGATGGGTACTAAGTAGAGTGCAAGCTGGAGAAGAGGGGTAGTGTGCTACTGGTAGGGTAGAGGTGGAGATACAGATAAGGAAGGTGTCAGATAGGTAGGGTACCAGCTAGTTAGGATGCCAAATAGGAAGAGGGTAACGCCAGATAGGAAATGTGCCAGGATGCAAATGGCAAGGGGGCTAAGTAATGGATTGAGTGTTTCAGGTAGTTTGAGGTGGATGGGTGAAATTGGATTGGGAGGTGGGTCAGGAGGGATTTGGGAATTGGAGGTGCAGGTCTCTCAGAGGGTGTAGTCATATTCAACAACTGGGATCAGGTTCTGTCTGACAGAGGGAAGCAGGTAGGATGACATGGAGGTCAGTTCAGATCTGGTAGTAGAGTTCATTTCAAAGGAGGTAAATTATCTATTTAATAATCTCACTTTTCCTAAGTAAATTTCACTTGCAATTCCTTTAGAGTCTGCTACAAAGGGGATTCAGAAGGATCCCCAAGTGCAGCTCTTCTATATACTGGAACAATGACCATCTGGCTGCTGGAAATCCAGGCTAATATTATTTTGTTTTGTTTTGACGCTTGCTTATGCACAAATAGCAAACTGTATGTTTGGTAAAACTCATCAGTTACTTACAAAACAAATAACCATTGGGCCTACATCATTTCATGGTCTCTCTATGCCTCTCCATTGGGTGCTTATTAAATATTTCTTTCTTCCAGAATGTAACTTCTTGCATTTACCCATATTCAATTTCACTCACCATTCATCTGCAGCTTTTTTTCCAGAACTTGCTGTAATATTTTAGTTGTTTCATTAGATTTTATTATGATAGCCTTATCTCTCCAGCTTTGTAACATTTTACTGAATGCATTTTAATTTTGGATTCAGATAAGACTTTTTGCATATATGGGGGAATCAATAGGGATGTCATAATTGATAACTGGAATATCCACTGCATTTACAGACCTAATCTCAAATCAGTCATTTAAATAGAACCCACTGCTTTCTTCCTTTCTTTCAGTAAGCTGTCTGACAGTTGAAGGTTCTATAATGAATAGATGATAAATGAGCTAAGCAAATATTCAATTTGTCAATTATAATTAGATACAAATATTGAATCTTCTATTGTGCTCATAAACTCCTAACAATTTTATACCAGTACTGGGTGGGTATGTTTTAAAGTTAACACTTTAAACTGTGAGCTGAATCTTAACTCCAAAAAAATATATGGTTTGGTTCATGTTTCATGGTAAGCTGCAAAATACAAACCCAACTTAACCATTTCCGGTTTTAACAAAAGTGGTGATAGTGGTGGCGCAACACTCAAGTCGCAGGAAGCAGACTGGTGATTTAAATATTATAATGAGTCTGCATTTAGGCAAATATTCAATCTATAATTGCAGTCAGCGATTTATTTCCAGGCTTTGAGAAACGTAGCAGCTTGAACGAAATGGGGGACGTGCATCCTTGCACAGCTTGTGGGCTGGGAGGAACAGGAGTACTTATCCAACAAATGCACTTCTAAAGCCCTCTACAGTCAGACCGCTCATCGCCCCACAACCATCAGACTCCCACATGAACCCTGCATCATCAGAAATCTTGACCACTGTCACATCTCCCCACTCCAGGATGAACAATTCCCAGTCACCATTCAAACCACAAATACCTCAGGATATGGACTCAGCTAATCAATGATCTCAGCTTCCTTCCACAATCTTGTTGTAAGCTGCTGGCAATATGGGACAAGTCAGATCATCAAATGAAAGCCGACTTGATATATGATGAGTTTATTTTTTTTGCGGTTGTTTATAGTAACAGTTAGTCACTGAGCATACTCAAACAAGGCTGAAAGTGTTCTTGAAGAAATGGACGCAGGTTTAGGACACAAAACAAAAAAAAACACAAAGCTACATAGAGTCATAGAATCATAGAGATGTACAGCATAGAAATAGACCCTTCAGTCCAACCCATCCACGCCGACCAGATATCCCAACACAATCTACTCCCACCTGCCAGCACCTGGACCTTTTGCCTCCAAACCCTTCCTATACTTATACCCAGCCAAATGCCCCTTAAATGTTGCAATTGTACCAGCCTCCACTAATTCCTCTGGCAGCTCATTCCATACCCGTATCACCCTCTGTGCGAAAAAGTTGCCCCTCAGGTTTCTTTTATATCTTTCCCCTCTCACCCTAAACCCATGCCCTCTAGTTCTGGACTCCCAGACCCCAGGGAAAAGACTTTGCCTATTTACCCTATCCATGCCCCTCATAATTTGGTAAACCTCTATAAGGTCACCCCTCAGCCTCCAACACTCCAGTGAAAACAGCCCCAGCCTGTTCAGCCTCTCCCTAAAGCTCAAATCCTCCAACTGTGGCAACATCCTTGCAAATCTTTTCTGAACCCTTTCAAGTTTCAAGGGCTGGCTCAGTGGTTAGCACTGCTGCCTCACAGCACCAGGGTCCCAGGTTCGATTCCAGCCTCGGGCAATTGTCTGTATGTGGAGTTTGCACATTCTCCTCATGTCTGCGTGGGTTTCCTCTGGGTGCTCCGGTTTCCTCCTACAGTTCAAAGATGTGCAGGTCAGGTGGATTGGCCATGCTAAATTGCGCATAGTGTAAGGTGCATTAGTCAGGGGTAAATGGGACTGGGTGGATTATTGTTCGGTGTGGACTTGTTGGGCCAAAGGGCCTGTTTCCACACTGTAGCGAATCTAATCTAACATCTTTTTGATGGAAAGAGACCAGAATTGCACGCAATATTCCAACAGTGGCCTAACCTATATATAGATGATCATGTATAAACAGAGAAAACAAAGGTTCAGTCTCTTTTCCAGCAATATGGGATGAGTTTAAACTAGTTTGTCAGGAGAATGGAAAACTGAAGGGTAACCCAAACTGGAAGGAAGTCAAGAGATATTAAGGAGTCTGGAAGATGGAAGGCACAAAGTAGAACATTGAATATGTTTTGAAAGAGAAATTCATACAGCATGCTCTACAAGGTAGACCACCTAAAGGCATAAATAGAGATTTACCTGTGTGATATAACTGCCATGACAGAAAATTAGCTGCACTGTGACCAGAATTGGAAACTGAATATTCAAGGATATTTGACGTTTAAGAAGGGCAAAAGAAAGGGGATGTGAAGTTGCACTGAAATTTAGGAATGGGATCCGTACATCAGTAAGGAAGGATCTTTAATTGAAAACAAAAGGCATGGAATTTATGTAGAGCTAATGTATAGCAAGAGGAGGTAGCCATTGATTAGAGTTATTTATAGCCCACAAAATAGTAGGGGTAGTGCGAGGCCAGGTACTTATCAGGAGATGAGAGAAGCTTGGGGAACATATTTATCCTGGGTGACTTCAATTTATATTTAGACTGGGTAAACCAATACAGTATTAAATCTGTGGAGGACAAGTTTCTGGTGTTCATTAGAGTTGCTTTTCTAGAGCAATATGTTCAAGAGTCAACTGGAGAACATACTATTTTAGATCTGCTATGATGTAATGAAAAAGGAATAATAAACAATCTTGTAAAAGAACCTTTAGGATGACTGACCACAATATGATAGAATTTTTCGATATGTTTGAAAGTGAGATAGTTTAATCTGAAGCAAAGATGTTCATTTGAACAAGGGAAGTTATGAAAGCATGAGGCACAAATTGTCAGCTAGATTAGGAAAATACATTACAAGGCATGACTTATATAAAGGCAATCGGTAGAATTTAAAGAACCGTTACACTGGTTACAGCAATTATACATTCCTTCATGGTGTAAAAGCTTCAGAAATTCCAGTCGTCAAACAGGACTGACAAAGGAAGTTCAGGATTGTATATGATCAAAAGGAAAGGCCTTTACATTTGCCAGAAAAAGCAGTAAATCTCGAGATTGGGAGCTTTTTAGAACATTGTTAAGGAAGACCAATAAACTAATAAGGAAAGGCAGAGTAGAATAGGAATGCAATCAAACAAAAAATATAAGAATTGACTCAAAAAGCTTTGATGAAACATAAAAGTAATTAAAACAATTTTGTCCATGACAGGTGGAGTCTGAAGAGTTTATAATGTGGAGTAGAGAAATGGCAGATAAGCTAAATGATTACATTGAGTCTGTTTCACTGAGGGAGACAAAAGAAATCTCACAGAAGTAGAGATCCAAGAGGCTAAGGAGTATGAGGAGTTGAAGCAAATAAGCATTAATATGATGATAGCACCAGCTCTATGTAGTCTATTCATTGCTTCCAGCCCAATATTAGCAGAAATACCTGTCTTCCTCAACTATTTTCAGATCTGAGGAAGGTTCGCAGGGTTCAAAATGTTAACTTTGTTTTTCTCTCTATGGATTCTGCCAGACCTGCCGAGTTTCTCCATCACTTTATTTTGCACCTGATCTAAATCCTGTTTCTTCTGAACCAAATTCAAATCACACACGTCCTGGGTCCTTTCTCTCTGTCGATCATAAAAGATCAGTTTTATAAACCCTTCATCAACTAACCCCAAAGATATCCCGCTTGGAACGTAACTGAAGTCACATGTTTTCTTAGAAATGATGTAGGTAGTTCACTATTCCAAACTACCTGATCTCGTCAAAAAAAGCTTTCACAGAACTGCAAATTAGCATCTACTTTAGCCATGCTTTCAAATTCACAAAATGATAATAATATATTGTGCACCATATCTCAGTACCACCTTCTTCAAACTCTCTAACTCCCCTCAATACACTGAGCTCTGCTTGTTGGTTCAGCTTATTGAGCAGGCTTCCAGCCTGTCAGTTTGGCTGCCTCTTGGTAAGGCAACTCCACAGGGCATTCACGAAAGAAATTCTTCTGAACGTCCACCATTACAACAGTCTTGCTCTGCCTGTAACTTGCATTCAAGTTAAAATCTAGACCCTTTAAAACTGTTTAAACGTCAGCATCAAGGTTACTGTGAATAGGTCAAAGGGAATAAGCAAGCAGGTATTGCATTTCACTTAAAACGTGGTTCACTAAAACATAAAGGAGCCAAGTTTCAAGGTTTCCATGAGTGAAAGAATGAGGATTTTTTTTATTACTTAACCCAGGAAAAAGATAATAAAGTGCGACACCAAACAATTACACAAAGAAGCACAAAGGCAATAGGTTTAAAAAGGAGAGTGTCTTGTCCAGGCAGAGAGGAATAAGGCTCTGTAGTTTTGAAGTCCTTAGAAGGCTTCGAGGTGTTAGATTTTAAACTTGAGGCTATACTTGATTAATTATTGCTTGCATTCATAGTAACAACAGGATTTTTAGATCACTTTCAGTAGCAAGGATAGGGTAGGCATGAGGTAGCAGAGAGAAAGTAGTGGCACTTCCCCTGGTAGGGAATAAAAGATTGCTGTTCTTAAAAGCACAGCTAGACATTCTTCCAGACATTTGAGACTGCACAGATTTAGGTGGCAACCTCAGACCAGGCTAGCAGTGTCTGATAGTATGACCACTTCTGCAGGTCATCCACGTCACCCCATCAATCTAGACATTCAGCTCCCTGTCCGCAAAGTAGGTCACCAATTTCCCCTATCCTGTCATGTCTGGAGAAAATGTCAGGAACCATGTAGGACAGCCTCAAAATGCCAGTACTCACATTTTAAAGGTGACCTGGTTTCAAGGGCTGCCAGTTAATTCTGATATATCCAATGAATACTGAGGTCTTCTAACTACAATGTAATTGTAGAATCAGGTTAGGCTCAGAAGATAGGAGTGTCATAATGACCCAGTATGTAGTTATTGAGATGGGTTAGTGAGATACAGTGAGATATCCTGCTTGGCCTCTCAGAGAGATACCCTCCATGAAACTCAAATAAATTTATACTGATCAAGAATATCCTAAGAACTGTTTAAGAAAGGTGGTAAGAACAAGCCAGGGAACTATAGACCATTGAGCCTGATGTCGGTGGTGGGCAAGTTAATGGAGGAAATCCTGAGGGACAGATGTACATGTATTTGGAAAGGCAAGGACTGATTCAGGATAGTCAACATGGCTTTATGCGCGGGAAATCATGTCTCAGAAACTTGATTGAGTTTTTTGAAAAAGTAACAAAGAGGATTGATGAGAGCAGAGTGGTAGATGTGACCTATGTGGACTTCAGTAAGACATTCAACAAGGTTTCCTATGGGAGACTGGTGAGCAAGGTTAGATCTCACAGAATACAGGGACAACTCACCATTTGGATACAGAAGTGGCTCAAAGGTAGAAGACAGAGAGTGGTGGTGGAGGGTTGTTTTTCAGAATGGAGGCCTGTGGCCAGTGGAGTGCCATGAGGAGTGGTGCTGGGTCCACTACTTTTAATCATTTACATAAATGATTTGGATGTGAAGATAAGAGGTACAGTTAGTAAGTTTACAGATGACACCAAAATTGGAGGTGTAGTAGACCACGAAGAAGGTCATCTTAGATTGCAACGGGATCTTGATCAGATGGGCCAATGGGCTGAGACGTGGCAGATGGAGTTTAATCTAGATTAATGTGAGGTGCTGCACTTTAGGAAAGCAAATCTTAGCAGGACTTATACACTTAATGGTAAGGTCCTCGGGAATGTTGCTGAACAAAGAGACCTTGGAGTGTGGGTTCAAAGCTCCTTGAAAGTAGAGTCACAGGTAGATAGAATAGTGAAGAAGGTGTTTGGTATGCTTTTCTTTATTGGTCAGAGTACTGAGTACAGGAATTGGGAGGTCATGTTGCGGCTGTACAGGACATTGGTTAGGCCACTGTTAGAATATTGTGTGCAATTCTGTTCTCCTTCCTATCAGAAAGATGTTGTGAAACTTGAAAAGATTTACAAGGATGTTGCCAGGGTTGGAGGATTTGAGCTATAGGGATAGGTTGAATAGGCTGGGGCTGTTTTCCCCAGAGCGTCGGAGGTTGAAGGGTGGCTTTATAGAGGTTTATAAAATCATAAGGGGCATGAATAGGATAAATAGACAAAGTCTTTTCCCTAAGGTACGGGAGTCCAGAACTAGAGGGCATAAGTTTATGGTAAGAGGAGAAAGATATAAAAGAGACCTGAGGGTCAACATTTTCACACAGAGGGTAGTACATGTACGGAATGAGCTGCCAGAGGAAGTGGTAGAGGCCAGTACAATTGCAATATTTAAAAGGCATCTGGATGGATGAAGGAATAGGAAGGGTTTGGAGGGATATGAGGCAGGTGCTGGCAGGTGGGATTAGATTGGGTTGGGACATCTGGTCGGCATGGATGAGTTGGACCGAAGGGTCTGTTTCCATGCTGTACATCTTTATGACTCTATAATCAGCCCAGTGTCTTCCTTTACTTGTTTCCAAATGATGTTTCTTGTCTTTTTCCTTCTTCTCAAAGCACTTATTGAAATATAGTTCAGTGTATATTCTAGAGTTTAGCTCCATTGTCTTTCAAGCTGATTAACTGACAGGAAAAACCTTAATCTCCCAACATGTGAACTTATTAAAGATGCATGAATTAGACAGCATTTCTTGATGCTGACTTAGTTGTTTAACTCTGCTTTCTTTGGATAAAAAAGTAATTTTACAGCTTTCCTTGATTTGCTGTCAAGTTATCTTAAGAGGTATTTTCGGTCAGTATTTATCTTGCTTAATAAAACACTTAAATTCATGAATGCCTCAGGTATTAAAATCAGCCTTTGGAAGCTGAGTATTGAGAGTCTATTTTTACTGCAGAGTATAACATTGTTGAGCATCCTGGAGTATCTTGTAATGGCATTATTGTTCTTAATAAGTGAAAATTATTTGATTTATGAAATGCACATTTATCCATTGCAGAAAATACTTTTTTACACTTGTCTGATATTATGTGTTCATTTGACAGAGAATGAAGAATTTCCTTGGATAACTCACAGCGGGAACAAGATAAAAGAATCTCATTCATAGAAGGTTTTGTGAGAGGCTGCTGAATTCTTTAGCAATATATCACCTAAAAAGAAAATCTCTGGCATTCTGCCTCATTTCCAGAGTGAACAGCAGAATAAATGTGTCATCATCACAGGTTAAAAACATTCCACATGATATGGAGAATAATTGACAGATTCAGACACTTGCAAAATAATTTTTCTTCTATTTTATAATAAGTTAAGGACATTAGAAATAGGCACATATGAACACCTTTGGGGACCTTAAGCCTACTCTACCATTCAAAATGATCATAGGTGACCTTCTATCTCAATTATATTTTTCTGCACACTCTTCATTTCTCTTATTTCCAGAGATCAAAGATTAACTGATTTCAGTCTCCACAATATTAAAGTCTAAAACTCCTCCATCTCTGTATTAGACAATTCCAAGAATTCAGAATTCTTTGAGTGAAGAATTTTCTCCTCCTCTCAGTCCTACTCCTTATCCTGAGATTGTGAACTCTTGCCCTAGATTTCCAGTTGAAGGGAAATACCTTTTGATGACTACCTTGACAAGTCCCTTCAGAATCATGTATGTTTAATGAGATCATCTCTCATTCTTTTAAACTACACAGAACATAATCTCAATGTGCATGACCTTTTATCACAATACAACTCTGTCACACAAGGGAAAAAAATGGTTTTTTTTGCTGTTCTGCTCTGAAGCAAGTATAATCTTACTTATGTATGGACAGCAGAAGTGCACACCATACTCCAGACGTAAACCCCAATTTTTATGAAGACTTCTTTATGCTTGTATTCTAATCCCCTTGCAATCCGCTGTCCTAATTGCTCCCTGTACAGGCATTGTGCAGCACAATGGCTCAGTGGTTCACATTGCTGCCTCACAGCACCAGGGACATGGGTTTGATCCCACCCTCAGGCAACTGTCTGTGTGGAGTGTGCACATTCTCTCCGTGTCTGTGTGGGCTTCGTGTCTGGGTGCACTTGGTTTCCTCCTTAAGTCCAAAGGTGTGTAGGTTGGGTGGATTGGCCACGCCAAATTGCTCGTAGTGTCCAGGGATCTGCAGGCTATGTGGATTAGCCGTGAGAAATGTGGTTTTACAGAAATAGGGTAGGGGCTGGGTCTATTTGAGATGCTCTTGGGAGGGTCAGTGGGATTCTTCCACACTGGAGGGATTCTATGTTAATATTTTGCATTCCTTCACTGAATACACCCAAGGATCTCAAGTTTACATTCAAATGTCGTATTGAGGTACACTACCTCTCAGATTTACTGTAATGAATATGGCCATGGCCTCCTGTGATATTACTGGTACTGTAGGGATCCTGGCCTATAAGTGAATGGCTCTCTGAGGCAGGACTTCCTATTCCCAAGTAATCTCTGCCACCAGTTGATTAATGGCCAATTGACTGTTAATTAGATTAGATTACTTACAGTGTGGAAACAGGCCCTTCGGCCCAACAAGTCCACACTGACCCGCCGCCCACATTTACCCCTTTACCTAACACTATGGGCAATTTAATATGGCCAATTCACCTGACCTGTACATCTTTGGACTGTGGGAGGAAACCGGAGCACCCGGAGGAAACCCACGCAGACATGGGGAGAATGTGCAAACTCCACACAGTCAGTCGCCTGAGTCGGGAATTGAACCCGGGTCTCTGGCGCTGTGACGCAGCAGTGCTAACTGCTGTGCCACCGTACTGCCCATTGCCACCGTGCTGCCCATATGCTGTGGCGCAGCTGTCTTTCTGATGCCTGACCCTTGGTGGCTTTCTTTCCAACATTTTCTTCATTATTCATTCACAAGATGTCAGCATCAGTAACAGAAGCATTTGTTGCCCATCCCGAATTACCCTTGAGAAAATGATGCTGAGTCACCTGCTTGAACTGTTATAGCCCACTGTGCTGTTGGGAAGGGAATTTGAGAATTTAGACCCAGCTGCAAAGGATCTTTTGGTTGAGACTGTCTATTCAGAAGATAATGGTTCCTCAGATTGTCACTTGGATTAATCATCAGTCAGGACGTATTCCAACCAAGTATGGATCAAATTAACAAGATGAAGGGCTTATGCTCGAAACGTCGAATTCTCTATTCCTGAGATGCTGCCTAACCTGCTGTGCTTTGACCAGCAACACATTTGCAGCTCAAATTAACAAGAATCTAATAGTGTAGTTTTCCTGCCAGTCATCAACGTATATGTTGCGTATAGTAATATCAGTAAACCCAGAACCAAACTATGTATGTACATCTATGATATTGTGTGTTGTTCAAAAACTTCAAGCTATCTGTCTCAATAGAAACCTGACTCTCTATCATATACGTTATGTTGGGTAACATAGAGATGACCCTGAAGTGTATCTACTACCACTGGAGCTATCACATTTTGAACATAGAATTCAGTTATTACCTATAGGGACCTATCAAAATTTAGTTCCTCAGGTTTCTCTCAAATTTTATTTTACTACTGATGTTAATTGCCTTAATTTTGCAGATCACATTAGCCCCTTGATTATCCTTTATTTCTGTTATGTCATTTGTACTTAGTACAGTGAAGACTGATGCAAAATACGTGTTCAACATCTCTGCCATTTCCTCATTCCTCATGATAATTCCTTAGGTCCCTTCCTCTTAAGGGCTGAATGTTGCTTGCTATGTGGAGCACAGTGAGGATTCATGCTGATTTCACATTGGATATTGCCTTTGTGTTTCTTTGATAGGAGTGCACCTCATTTATTAATGAATTTTAAGTAATACAAATCTAATATACATAATTCTCAATAACCTTTACCCCTTAATCCATGGATATGTGTGCAGGCAAGGACATGTGACTAGCAATCATTACCTGTAATCCAGGTTGAAAGTGTGGTAGGAAATAGAAATGGGCAGAACTACAATAGCCAACTGGAGGCTCAAAATTTCAAAGTGTCACATTGGACTTGAAACACTAAATCTATTTCATTTTCCACAGATGTCATGAGACCTGTTGAGTTCCTCAAGTTTTCGTTCTGTTTGTTTCAGATTTCTGGCATCCATAGTATTTTGCTTTTAAATTTTATTATTTAAATAGCTTACCCTGCAACTTATTTCTAAACATTAAAATTAATATAATTCTGGAAGATATGAATAATTGTTATTCACTTGGTGCCTTTCAAATATTAAAACAATTCAACAATAACCACCTATCAAAAAAATGATTTAAGGACAATAATTTATCCTAGAGCTGAAATAATCACTTGAGAAATTAAGAAAAACTGAAAAAATTAAAGCAAAATATTTTAATTTTTTCAAAGTTAAAAATCACACAACACCAGGTTATAGTCCAACAGGTTTATTTGGAAGCACGAGCTTTCAGAGTGCTGCTCCTTCATCAGATGGTTGTGGAGTCTAAGATCGTAAGACATAGAATTGATAGCAAAGATTTACAGTGTGATGTAACAGAAATTATGCATCAAAAAAAGACCGGGATTGTTTGTTAGGTCTCTCATCTTTTAGAATGGACATGTTGGATTCAGTTCTTTCATATGTATATTCCAGAATTTTCTACATTCTCAAGTGAACTTTCACAATAGATGTCATGTCGGCCCAGATATTGCATTGAAGCTGTGAGGTACCCTGTGTGAGGCTGTCTGTGCCCCAGTGTTCAGACTGATTCTAATCTAAAAAAGGGGGTTTACAGAATCTTCCATGGATTCATGCAGTTTTTGCTCAAACCACCTGCGCTCCGAAAGCTAATGCTTCCAAATAAACCTGTTGGACTCTAACCTGGCGTTGTGTGATTTTTAACTTTGTAGAGTCATAGAGATGTGCAGCATGGAAACAGTCCCTTCGGTCCAACTCACCCATGCTGACCAGATATCCCAACCTAATCTAGTTCCACCTGCCAGAACCCGGACCATTTCCCTCCAAACCCTTCCTATTCATATACCCATCCAAATGCCTCTTAAGTGTTGCAATTGTACCTAAGATCTAACCTTGCTAATCAGTCTCCCATGGGGAACCTGTCAAACGCCTTACTGAAGTCCATATAGATCACATCTACCGCTCTGCTCTCATCAATCCTCTTTGTTACTTCTTCAAAAAACTCAATCAAGTTTGTGAGACATGATTTCCCACGCACAAAGCCATGTTGACTATCCCTAATCAGTCCTTGCCTTTCCAAATACATGTACATCCTGTCCCTCAGGATTCCCTCCAACAACTTGCCCACCACCGACGTCAGGCTCACTGGTCTATAGTTTCCTGGCTTGTCCTTATCACCCTTCTTAAACAGTGGCACCACGTTTGCCAATCTCTAGTCTTCAGGCACCTCACCTGTGACTATCGATGATACAAATATCTCAGCAAGAGGCCCAGCAATCACTACTCTTAATTCCCACAGAGTTCTCGGGTACACTTAATCAAATTCTGGGGATTTATCCACCTTTACCCGTTTCAAGACATCCAGCACTTCGTCCTCTGTAATCTGGACATTTTGCAAGTTGCCACCATGTATTTTCCTACAGTCTACATCTTCCATATCCTTTTCCACAGTAAATACTGATGCAAAATATTCATTTAGTATTTCCCCCATTTTCTGCCGCTCTACACAAAGGCTGCCTTGCTCATCTTTGAGGGGCCCTATTCTCTCCCTAGTTACCCTTTTGTCCTTAATGTATTTGTAAAAACTCTTTGGATTCTCCTTAATTCTATTTGCCAAAGCTATCTCATGTCCCCTTTTTGCCCTCCTGATTTCCCTCTTAAATAAATTCTTCCTTCCTTTATACTCTTCTAAGGATTCACTCGATCTATCCTGTCTATACCTTACATATGCTTCCTTCTTTTCTTAACCAAACCCTCAATTTCTTTAGTCATCTAGCATTTCCAATACCTACCAGCCTTTCCTTTCACCCTGACAGGAATATACTTTCTCTGGATTCTTTTTATCTCATTTCTGAAAGCTTCCCATTTTCCAGCCGTCCCTTTACCTGTGAACGTCTGCCCCCAATCAGCTTTCCAAAGTTCTTGCCTAATACCCTCCAAATTGGCCTTTCTCCAATTTAGAACTTCAACTTTTAGATCTGGTCTATCCTTTTCCATCACTATTTAAAAACGAATAGAATTATGGTCGCTGGCCCCAAAGTGACTCCCACTGACACTCAGTCACCTGCCCTGCCTTATTTCCCAAGGGTAGGTCAAGTTTTGCACCTTCTCTAGAAGGTACATCCACATACTGAATCAGAAAATTGTCTTTTACGCACTTAAGAAATTCCTCTCAATCTAAACCCTTAACACTATGGCAGTCCCAGTCTATGTTTGGAGAGTTAAAATCCCCTATCACAACTACTCTATTATTCTTACAGATAGCTGAGATCCCCTTTCAAGTTTGTTTCTCAATTTCCCTCTGACCATTAGCAGGTATATAATGAATCCCAATAAAGTGATCATCCCTTTCTTATGTCTCAGTTCCACCCAATCGCTTTGTTGGATGCATTTCTGGATGTATCCTCCCTGAGAATAGCTGTAATGCTGTCCCTTATCAAAAACACCACTCCCCCTCCTCTCTTGCCTCCTTTTCTATCCTTCCTGTAGCATTTGTATCCTGGAACATTAAGCTGCCAGTCCTGCCAATCCCTGAGCCATGTTTCTGTAATTGCTATGATATCCTAGTCCTATGTTCCTAACCATGCCCTGAGTTCATCTGCCTTCCCTGTTAGGCCCCTTGCATTGAAATAAATGCAGTTTAATTTTTTCGCCCTACCTTGTCCCTGCCTGCTCTGACTGTTTGACTCGCTTCTGTTCTCAACTGTACCGGTCTCAGATTGATCTCTTTCCTCACTATCTCCCTGGGTTCCACCCCCCATCACTATCTCCCTGGATCCCACCCACCCCTCTCCAAGTTTGAATTCTCCTGAGCAGCTCTAACAAATTTCCCTGCCAGTATGTTAGTACCCTTTCAATTTAGGTGCAATCCGTCCTTGTTGTACAGGTCACTTCTACCCCAAAACAGCTTCCCGTGATTTAAAAATGTGAATCCTTCTCCCATACACCAGCTCCTCAGCCATGCATTCATCTGCTCTATCCTCCTATTCCTGCCCTCACTAGCTCGTATCACTGGGAGTAATCCAGATTGTTAACCCCAGTTCAGCACCAGCACCTTCAAATCATTATGTTTTTTAAAAACTCTCTGGACTGAATCGTGTGATATTTTGGACAGAGTATAATTTTCAACAAGATTCGTAGACAGATTCTTTCCTTGAGGCCTAGCGGGTTTCCTCATGCTATTGTCCCAAACTCATCCACTCACCTATGGTGCCCCACTTGTGTTTGATGTGAGCTGGATTCTCCCACTTCCCGTAGCTGGAAAAAATTGACAGTGGCTAGATGTCCTGAAATACACTGGCATTCCTGGTGCTGTGCCAAAAATCTGTCCTGGTCCACTCATATGGATGCAACAGTTAAGAAAGCACAACAACATCTGTGCTTCCTCAGGTGGCCGAGGAATATTGGCATATCCATAAAGACTTAGACCAATTTTTATAGATGCACCATAGAAAATATTCTATCAGATGCTTCATGGCTTGGTTTGACAATTGCTTTGCCCAGGACCATAAGAAACTATAGAAAGTTGTTAACACAGTCCAGACCTTTACACAAGCCAACTTTCCATCCATTGATTCCATCTATATCACTGTCTCGGGAAATCAGCCAACATAATAAAAGATCTCTCCTACCCTGGTTATAATCTCTTCCAATCTTTTCTGTCGGGCAGAAGATACAGAAGCTTATACACACGTACCAACAGATTCAGGACCAGCTTCTTGCCTCACTGCTACTAGACCTCTGAATGGACCTCACAAATTTTAAATTTAATGTTGTTCTTGCTCCTTGTGCACCTTGTTTGCAGCCATAATACTGTATTCCTCACTCTGTTCGAATATCCTAATGCACTTTGTATGGTATGATCTGTCTATACTGCTCACAAACCAAAACTTTTCACAATACCTAGGTACGTGTGACTATATAAATCAAACAAAATCAAAAAAGATCAATGCCATTGTACACCCAGACAGGCACTGGCATTCCAAAGCTTCCCTGACAGGCTGCACATTCTTCCAGAGAGTATGATGGATGAGGGGAAATTGGTGCTGTGATTTACCAACAGGAATTTTGACATCCCGATGGATGAGCTGCTATAGAGGAGTGCCATCCTCTTGCCCAAGATCTACCAGGTGAGGCTGCAACACCAGCCCCTGCCAGTATGGCTCACGCTAACTACCCAGATCAGTGCATTGGTAGAGCACTCTACAATTCAGGAAGAAGGTCAATGATTTTCTACTCTTCACCAGGAGAAGTGCCATCATTTTTCCCTTGTTACATCACACTCACTTAACCTCTGCTATTGCACCCACAATCCACTGAGTTTACCATGCAACTCTCTCATTTTTACATTCAAAAGTTCCCCTTCCTCACTCTCACACACCCCATCCACCAACCCGCTTAGACCTGCATGCCCCCTATGCTGCACATTCACTCACTTATATCATTTCGCCACATTTCCTCCACCTAAAACCAATACAAAAATATGTGTTAGATACATTCATTGCACCCAATCACTCCCTTTCTCTCATTCCAGGAGAAAATAGCCCATAAAAGGGCTGAAAGAGCCAGGAAGGGACCTGGATGCTTGACATCTGCCTCCTCACGCACACTGTGAGGAAAGGAGTATGGCACTGGCTGGAGAGGACTGGGACAACTCCTGTGGAGATGCCAAAACAAATATGTCCCCACAACTAAAAGAGAAGCCTTGTCACTTGCAGCGCAGCTCCTATTATCAATGCCTTTTTCATCTGATTGACATTATAAGCCTTTGCTGCAACACCTTTTTATTTTTATGACATACAGATCCCAGTGACATATCCAAGATCTCAGCAGGCAAGAGGATGTCACTGTCACACCCTCCCTCCTCCATCTCTGACGAAGAAGCCACAGTACCTCAGAGAAAGCACTGACAAGGCTAACTCCTGTACCCTCCCCCAGCTCAGATACTGACCCCTCAGAAGATACTTTAGCCAGATTAGGGTCAGAGCACTTACTGCAGCTCATTGAGGAAGAAATACCCCAGGCCTTAGTGCTCAGAGGACCTGCTGGTGACCAAGGACCCGCTCAGCCCCAGGCAAGAAAAGGCTTTGAGGTGTTGGCTACTTGTGATCGCATACAAATACCCAGGCATACCCTGGAACTGCAGTAGGTTTGTGTGTGTGTCTGCATGTCTGTGTGCATGTGTGTGTGCACGTATCTGTGTCTTTGTCCACCAGAAACAATTTATTTTTTTAAAAATTGGCATGTAATTGGCTAAGGGGCATGAAACAGACAATTATAATGATTAGATGTTTATCTGACTGGAGAAAAATATCCAATCTTCTACAACAAAACCACTTCATAGTCTTCCGAAAGAGAAGCAATCACTCAATCCCTTCGGAAAGCGCCAAAACAGGACTTTAAAAAAATCATAATCCTCCTGTTATGTTTGCTCCAAGAATTAAAAAACAAGACTGAAATCAGCAGCTTATTTGGTAATTTGCAGTGATGATTCATCCCACAGGGGGAAGATGTGCTGGTTCATCATAGATTAAATAGGCATGTTGACATCTTTATTTCTTACTGATGTAAGTTTCCATGGATTTAAAAGAGTGAGGAATCCCTAATGGTTAATTAACTGAAACAGACACTGTCATTTAGAAATGGCTTAGGTTATCAATAAAGTTTGTTGATAGATAGCATATTTAGAGTTCATTAAACAATGAGGGATCTGCTGTTTACTAAAGTCTAAGAATTAAACTCAGTTTTTAGCTCTTAGTGATCGACAACAGAGACAGGGCCACAAACTGGAGAACTCCATTTCAATGTTTAGTCCCTGTTGACACTGTAAGCTGTATCAAAAACATAAATGATGGAAATAATCAGCAGGTCTGGTCATGTCCCTGAAGAGCGGAGCAGTGTGAGCAATTCAGCATTGATAGCCTTTTCATTTGATTTGTGATATGATTTGATTTATTATTTTCACACGTACCTAAGTACAGTGAAAAGTTTTGTTTTACATGCAGTACAGGTAGATCATAACATACAAAGACACAAAGATCTTAGATGATTGAACAGAGTGAGGAATAAAAAGTTACAGCTGTAAAGAAGGTGCACGAAAAGCACGATCAACATTAGATTTGAAATTTGAAAGGTCCATTCAGACATCGAACAATAGAGGGGAGAAAGCTGTTCTTGAACCTGTTCGTACACGTGTTTAAGCTTTTGTATCATTGCCTGACAGAAGAGGTTGGCAGAGATCATAACGGGGGTGGGAGGGATGATGTTGGTAACCTTTCCGTGGCAACGAGAAATTTCATCAAGGACAAAAACATGAAAGAGCAAATCTGTTTCCCTCTTAATGATGCTGCCAGACCCTGCAAACTATTTCTAGCATTTCCTGTTTCAAATTCAAGCTCACAACATCAACGTCACAACAATATGATGACGCCTGACACTGTTAAAGCCTGTCCATTAGACTACTACTTTGGATAATCCAACACACTAATGTAAAAATAATGGACTGGCTCTTGCAATTTTGCGCCATATGCTAATATTCTGGTTCAAATCTTACCATGGCCTGTGGAATAAATATTCAATTAGAAAGACTGGAATTGAAAACTATTCCCAGTACTGAAGCAAAGTGGCTCAGCTAAGCTTCTCCAGTACAACTACAACATTAACATAGACCCACCAATTTGGAAAAATTGTCCAGAAATGACATGTACACAATAATCAGGACAAATGCAATCCAATTACCATCCTATCAGTCCACTTTAGATCATCAATAAAGTTATGGAAGATGTCCTCAACAGTGTTTGCAAGTAAACTTGCTTAGTGATAACTTGTTCTTCGATGTTGTGATGTTCAGTGCAGAACAGGCCCTCGATGTTGCGCCGACCTGTGAATTATTCTCAGCTTGTCCCCCTACACTATCCCATCATCATCCATTTGCTTATCCAAGGATTGTTTAAATCTCCCTAATGTAGCTGAGTTGACTACATTAGCAGGTAGTGCATTTCACACCCTTACCACTCTCTGCACAAAGAACCTGCCTCTGACATCTGTCTTAAATCTATCACCCCCTCAATTTGTAGTTATGCCCCGTCATACACGCTGACATCATCATCCTAGGAAAAAGACTTTCACTGTTTACCCTATCTAATCCTCTGATCATCTTTTATATCTCTATCAAATCCCCCCGTAGCCTTCTTCTTGACAATGAGAACAGGTTCAAGTCTCTCACCCTTTCCTCACAAGACCTTCCCTCCAGCCCAGGTAACATCCGGTAAATCTCCTCTGCACCTTTTACAACGTTTCCACATCCTTCCTGAAATATGGGAACCAGAATTGTACACAATATTCCAAGTGAAGCCGCACCAGCGTTTTGTATAGTTGCAGCATGATATTGAGGCTCTGGAACTCAATCCCTCTACCAATGAAACCTAACACACCGTATGCCTTCTTATTAGCACTATCCACCTGAGTAGCAACTTTCAGGGATCTATGTACATGGGCTCCAAGATCCCTCTGCACATCCACACTACCAAGAATCTTTCCATTGACCCAGTACTCTGCCTTCCTGTTATTCTTCCCAAAGTGCATCACCTCACATTTAGCTGCATTGAACTCCATTTGCCACCTCTCAGCCCAATTCTGCAGTTTATCCAAGTCCCCCTGCAACTTGTAACATTCTTCCAAACTGTCCACCATTCCATCGACTTTAGTGCCGTCTGCAAATTTACTAATCCATCCACCTATGCCTGCGCCTAAGTCATTTATAAAAATTACAAACAGCATTGGTGCCAAAACAGATCCTTGTGGCACATCACTAGTAACCGGACTCCAGGCTGAATATTTTCCATCAACCACCACTCGCTGCCTTCTTTCAGAAAGCCAATTTCTAATCCAAATTGCTAAATCACCCTCAATTCCATGCCTCTGCATTTTCTCCAACAGCCTACCATGTGGAACCTTACTAAAGGCTTTACTGAAGTCCATGTATATCATGTCAACTGCCCTACCCTCATCTACATGCTTGGTCACCTTCTCAAAAAACTCAATGAGGTTTGTGAGACACAACTTGCCCTTGACAAAACTATGTTGACTACCTGAAATCAAATTGTTGCTTGCTAGATGATTATAAATCTTATCTCTTCTAAGCCTTTTGAAAACCTTTCCTACAACAGAAGTAAGGCTCACTGGTCTATAATTACCTGGGCTATCTCTACTGTCCTTCTTGAACAAGGGTACAACATTTGCAATCCTCCAGTCCCCTGGTACAATGTAGACCATGATGACTCAAATATCAAAAACAAAGGTTCTGCTAACTCCTCCCTAGTTTCCACAGAATCCTCGGACAAATCCCATCCTGCCCAGAGGACTTGTCTACTTTCACTCCTTCAAAAATTAATAACACCTCTTCGTAACTAACCTTGATCCTTTCTGATCTAATTTCTCATGCCTTATTCTTCTCCTCAACAATATTCTCCTTTTCCTGAGTAAAAACCGAGGAGAAATGTTCATGTAGCCCCTCTCCGATCTCCACAGGGTCCACACTCAACTTCCCACTTTTGTCTTTGACTGGCCCTATTCCTACCTGAGCTGAAAATGTGTTGCTGGAAAAGCGCAGCAGGTCAGACAGCATCCAAGGAACAGGAAATTCAACGCCTCGGGCATAAGCCCTTCTTCATTCCTGAAGAACGGCTTATGCCCGAAACGTCGAATTTCCTGTTCCTTGGATGCTGCCTGACCTGCTGCGCTTTTCCAGCAACACATTTTCAGCTCTGATCTCCAGCATCTGCAGACCTCACTTTCTCCTATTCCTACCCAAGTCATCCTTTTATTCCTCACATACCTATAGAAAGCTTTAGGGTTCTCCTTTATTCTATTGCTAAAGACTGCTCGTGTTCTCTCTTTGCTCTTCTTAACTCTCTCTTTAAAGCCTTCCTAGCTGGTCTGTAACTCTCCATCGCCTCATCTGAACCATCTTGCCTCATCAACACATAAGCCTCCTTCTTCTTCATAACAAGAGATGCAACTTCTGTAGTAAACCACGGTTCCCTTACCTTATTACTTCCTCCCTGCCTGACAGGGACATGCCTATCAAGGACACACAATATCTGTTCCTTAAACCAGCTCCACATTTCCATTGTCTGTATCCCCTGCATTTTGCTACCCCACTTTATGCATCCTAATTCTTGCCAAATCGCATTATAATTGCCTTGCCCCATCGATAACTCTTGACCTGCGGCATGTACCTATCCCTTTCCATCACTAAACTAAACGTAACTGAATTATGGTCACTCTCTCCAAAGTGCTCACCTACAACTAAATCAACTGGCCTGGTTCATTACCAAGCACCAGATCCTGTGTGGCCTCACCTCTTGTCGGCCCTTCGACATACTGTGTCAGGAAACCCTCCTGTACACATTGGACAAAAACTGATCCATCCATCGTACTGGAGTTGTAGCATTTCCAGTCAATGTTGGAGAAGCTAAAAGTCCCCCATAATGACCACCCTGTTCCTTTCACTCCTATCCAGAATAATTTTGCTAATCCTCTCTTCCACCTTCCTGGAACTCTGCAGAGGCCTATAAAATATCCAAGCAGTGTGACCTCTCCTCTCCATTTCTAACCTCAGCTCACACTACCTCAGTAGATGAGTCCTCATCAAAAGTTCTCTCAGGCACCATTATACTATCCTTCACCAACAAGGCCACGCTTCCCCCTCTTTTACCGCCTTGCCTGTTCTTAATGAAAGATCTAAACCCTGGAGCCTGCAATATCCATTCCTCACCCTGCTCTATCCATGTCTCCAAAATGACCACAACACCAAAGTCCCAGGTACCTATCCATGCTGCAAGCTCATCTACCTTATTTCAGATACTTCTGGCATTGAAGTAAACACACTTCAAACCACTTCGCTGTCTTCCTACTCTCACCCTCCTGTGCACTGCAACTACACCTCCGGTTCCCATCCCTCTGCTGAGCTAGTTTAAACCCACTTGAATAGCACCAGCAAATTTCTCATCCAGGGAAATCAATATATTAAGATGATGGGGATGACTCAGGAAAGGATTGGGTCTTTCAGTGATATACATGGTGACCTGTGCATGAATGCAGAAGACATTCTCAGGGTTCTAAATGAATGTTTTCCTCTGTTTTACAATTATATAGTCAGAGAGGAATGTGAAATGTTACATAGAATAAGCAGAATGGAAAACGGAAAGGCTGGATAGACTGACACCTTGAAGGAGTATAAATTTTTTCCACATATGGAGTCAGATATTATGAGGGGGCATAGCTTTAAATTAAGGGGTAATAGGTATAGGACTGATATTAGGGGTAGATTCTTTACTCAGCGAGTCGTGAGTTCATGGAATGCTCAGTAACAGTGGTGGACTCTCCCTCTTTATGGGCCTTTAAACGGGCATTGGATAGGCATATGGAGGAAAGTGGGCTAGTGTAGGTTAGATGGGCTTGGATCGGCGCAACATCGAGGGCCGAAGGGCCTGTACTGTGCTGTCTTTTTCTATGTTCTATGTTCTATGTAAATCACCAGGATCAATGGATTGTATCCTCTAGAGTCGAAGGAAACCCAGGAGAAAATAGTGGATGCTCAAAGGAGCATTTTCCAATCCTCACTAAATGCAGGTGAGGTACCAGAGAATTTAAGGTGTACAAGTATTGCAACATTATTTAAAAGGTTGCAAGGGATAGGGCCCCGGGTTGGCAACTTTCTGGAATTGATACTTATATGCTGTGACTTTCCTATGGTCCTAAATTGCCATCCGTTTTTTACAATGCTCTAGAAGTGTAATTGGGTTTGTCTTCATCCTATATGAGTTTACGATAGAGACACCACACAATATTTCACAGCAGAAGCAGAAGAGCTCCCCAGATGCATTTGAACATATTCATCAAAGAAGATTATCAACAGTGACGTTTCCCCACTGCTCTCTTTGTTGATCGAATTGTCTCCCAGGAGATGTTACTACTTGGGACTCTATCCTTTATATACATGTTTAAAAGCTGAGTTATAAGGGATTTACTGAAGCAGAGTTGTTAGGGCATAAAGTCGTCAATGGAAAGTATGAACTTGCAACTAGCTGGTAAAAAGTGTTTGAGGTTTCATCAAAATCATGTTCACAACATGATGAATTACTTCTAAATACATCTGCTTGCTTGGCCAGCTAATGCTCAAAATGAACAAAATAACCTTAAGAAAGATTTAATAATATATCTTTGAAATCTATCACCATGGGGAGTTGGAAAGGAGAGCAGGTGAAGGTCAGCCAGAACAGTTAGATTTTGACTTTTTGTATTGAATGGACAATGGTCAGTACCTTACACAGTTCCTCAGATGTTGGCTACATGCAGTGAGACCTGGGCATCATAAAGACTTAAGTTGATATATAGCAAATAATAGTTATACCACACACAATTGTCTGACAATGACCCATCTTCAACGAGAGGGACTTTAACTATTTCTCCTTTGATGTTCGATGATATTGCTATAACTAAATCGCCTATCATCAACTTCCCAAGGATTACAATGGATCAGAACCTTAACTGGACAAAGTATGAATTGTAAGGATTACAGTTATTTTGTTTGGGAATATATAAAGTGAAAAAGTAGATATTTGGACTGTTTTGTTGGAGAATGAACCTTTTGGTTTTTTTCAAGAAAATTGAATCTATTTGGTCACTTATTGGTTACACAAAGATGTGTTTTTTTGAAGAAACTAGATTTTGCTACTTTAGGGAAACATGATAGAACCAGGTATCTGTAAAAACATTGATCAATATATTATTCTTTTTATTCATTTGTGAGATATAAGCAGTTTGTCACAAATCTGTGGAGCAGTGGAACATAGACATCAAGAGAGCATGCATTAAGGGAGAATGCCTCTCTCTCACACATACACACACTCTCTCTCTCTATGCATGTGTTGAGATACTAAAAAACTTTGCAAAAAGAAAAATAAACAGCTAACTCAAGCCAAAACCAAAACAGCCATCAAATTGAGAAATGCTGCAGTTCACAACAATGATATATTATTGCCAAGAACAGAGAAAGCATTGTGATCTCATTCAACCCCATTTGGTTTGGGCTCTAATCCATAGACTTTGTAACTTTTTCCTTTTATTTTTCACCAACAATATTCCAAAAATAACTGCTTGCCTCATTTTTCCTGACCGTTCTATATGTGAATTAAATTTATGTGTATTTTAATTAAAGGCGGATATGCTTTAAGTTTGCACTAAGAATGAGTGGTATATTTGGCATACATTAGAATGTAAGTTTATGAAAATAAATTAGTTTTTGTTTTCTTATTTGATGATGAAACCTGGTGTGATTTCATTTTATCTTAGACAGTGGTCGGAGTCAGGCAAATTTGCATCCTAAAGGTTACATTGGTCATATTTCACAGTTAAAAATCATACAATGCCAGGTTATAGTCCAACAGGTTGATTTGGAAGCACTAGCTTTCAGAGCGCTGCTCCTTCATCAGGTGGTTGTGGAGTATAAGATCATAAGACACAGAATTTATAGCAAATATAGTGTGATGTAACTGAAATGATATATTGAAAAAGACCTGGATTTTTTGTTAAGTCTCTCATCTTTTAGAATGACCATGTTGGTTTCAGTTCTTTCATATGTAAATCTTAGAACTTTTGTTTAAAGTCACCTTCTCAAGTGAATTTTCATAATAGGTGCCTTGTCGTCTCAGAAAATGCATTGAAGATGTTAGGTGCCCTGTGTGAGGCTGTCTGTTTCACAATTTCATATTCCACATGCTTGATGCCTTGTAGAATAGTTGCGTTTGATTTCTAGCATACAATTCACCCAAGTGTCATAACAGGTTCAAAAGCAGAACTAAGGCTGGGAATTCTGTACTGAGTAATTAATTATTCTCCAATGCTTGTCCACCATTTACAAGGCAGAGGACAAAGTGAAGACTGCAGATACTGGAGATCAGAGTCGAGAGTGTGGTGTTGGAAAAGCACAGCAGGTCAGGCCACATTCAAGGAGGGGAGAATTGACGTTTCGGGCATAAGCCCTTCATCAGGAAAACGGTCAATCCATCCTGATTCTCCTGCTCCTTGGATGCTGCCTGACTGGCTGTGCTTTTCCAGCACCACACTCTTGACCACCATTTAGTAGGCACAACCCAGGAGTGTAATGGAATACTCTCCACCAGCCTTTACGCATGCAGCTCCAACAACACTCAATAAACAACTCACTTGATTTTTCCTCACTGACCATCTCAAAATTTCACTTCACCAAATTGGGAGATACATGTACCATCTATAAAGTGCAACAAACTCATAAATCTACCCTTGACAGCACCTTCCAAAGCCATGATCTCTGGCACCTAGAAAGTCAAGGCCAGCAGGTACTTGTCTTTACTCCCACCTGTAAGTTTCCCTCCAAGCAAAACATTGTCTTGGCTTGGAACTATATTGCACAGTCACTGAATCATAGTCCTGGAACTCCCTTCCCAATAGCGCTGAAGGGATACCTACGCAGTTCAAAAAGGCAGATCACCACTACTTTCATTAGTCCAATTAGGATCTTGTCAGCAATACTCACAGCTCATGAACAAGGGTTATGGAGAGTAAGGGAGAGAATGGGGTTGAGAAACTCTCAGCCATAATTGAATGGCAGAACAGACTCGATGGGCTGAATGGTCTAATTTCTGCTCCCATGTCGTCTGGTCTTACGGTATTATTTTTTAAAAAGTTAAATGATTGATAGAAAAATATCAGGATGCTTTATATCTCACCTGAATTACATTTCCATCAAAGTCAATGAAATAAGAATGAAGAGAGAAGTAAAACAGGCTGCTGGTTCAGTAACATGCTTTACATTATTGTAGAAAATGAGTTTCTACCCAATATGGCTCAGAGACATGTAGCTGTAATCTGTAGTTGCTGAGATCTGCAATTTTAATGATAATTTTATTTGCTAAAACCCTTAATCAAATCTTATTTCGCTGAAATAATGCGATGATCAGAACAACTGCCAAGCTGAAGTTGTAGTGGACTAATTCATTAATTCCTCTGGGACTTGCTCTGCTATAAACCTGCTTGGCATGGAACGAGAATGATACCATATCATATTGATGACTCATTTAATTTATAGTGCTATCTATTGACAATTTAGGAAGAACTAAATACATTGACGTTCAGTACAGAGTTAAATGAAAATTTAATTTCCTTAACTTTGCCAACACTCTTTTACACATTCCAAACACAGTTCATTCTCATCTGTTCTCAAATTACATTACCATCTTTACTGTCTCTGGGTTAACTTGCTGCAACTTTCTCAGAAAGGAGCTCAACACTTCTCAAGGGCAATTAAGGCTGAGCCAATAATGCCCTCAAGCCATGAACAGACAAATAAAAGCGAATATTGAACGTACAGATACACTTGGAACTTTAAGGCCCTTCTGCACATTTGAGATGGGAGGAGAGTTCAAAACTAGAGGGCATAGATAGAACAAAGAAAAGTACAGCACAGAACAGGCCCTTTGGCCCACAATGTTGTGCCAAGGTTTAATCCTAATGTAAAATATAGTAACTTAACCTACACACCCCTCAATTCACTGCTTTCCATGTGCATGTCCAGCAGTCGCTTAAATGTCCCCAATGAATCTGTTTCCACCACTACAGCTGGCAATGCATTCCATGCATTCACTACTCTCTGTGTAAAGAACCTACCTCTGACATCTCCTCCATACCTCCCTCCTAATATTTTCAAACTATGACTCCTCGTGCCAGTCAACCCTGCCTGGGAAAAGTCTCTGGCTATTGACTCTATCTATTCCACTCATTATTTTGTACACCTCGATCAGGTCTCCTCTCTTTCTCCTTCTCTCCTGAGAGAAAAGTCTGAGCTTATTCAACCTTTCTTCATAAGGCAAGCCCTCCAGTCCAGGCAGCATCCTGGTAAACCTTCTTTGCACACTCTCCAAAGCCTCTGTATCTTTCCTATAGTAGGGTGACCAGAACCGGACACAATATTCCAAGTGTGGTCTCACCAGGGACTTGTAGAGCTGCAGCTAAACCTTGTGGTTCTGAAACTCAATCCCCCTGTTAATGTAAGCCAAAACACCATATGCTTTCTTAACAACCCTATCCACTTGGGTGGCAACTTTGAGGGATCTATGGACTTGCACACCCAGATCCCTCTCTTCCTCCACACTGCCAAGAGTCCTGTCTTTAATCCTATATTTAGCATTCAAGTTCAACCTTCCAAAATGCATCACTTCACATTTATCCAGGTTGACTTCCATCTGCCATTTCTCAGCCTAGCTCTGCATCCTGTTTATGTCGTGCTGCAGCCTGCAGTAGCCCTCGATACTATCGACGACACCTCCAACCTTTGTATCATCTGCAAATTTACTAACCCACCCCTCAACCTCCTCATCCAAGTCATTTATGAAAACTACAAAGAGCAGAGGCCCAAGAACAGGGCCCTGTGGGACACCACTCAACACTGACCTCCAGGCAGAATACTTTCCATCTACAACTACTCTCTGCCTTCTGTCAGCCAGCCAATACTGAATCCAGATAGCCAAACCTCCCCGTATCCCATACTTTCTGACTTTATGAATGAGCTTACCATGGGGAACCTTATCAAAACCTTATAAATTTAAGGTGAGAGGAAAAGATTTAAAAAGGACCTGAGGGGCAACTTTTTCACAGAGAGGGTGGTGCATATGTGGAATGAACTGCGAGAAGAAGTGGTAAATACAACATTTAAAAGACTTTTGGACAGTTTGATGAACAGGAAAGGTTTAGAGGGATATGGGGCTGAATGCAAGTAAATGGGACTAATTTCATTTGGGAATCCTGGTCAGCATGTACGAGTTGGAGCATGTTGTATGGCTCCATGACTGTGACAGTGAGTGGTGGTAAGGATAGAACCGATACAGAAACTGAATTTAAGATTACGTATGCAAAATATCCTGATGACTCAGTTCATTAAAAAAAAATGCATAAGTTGCTTCTAGAAACAAAACCACTGGGGTTCGATTTCTGCTCAATGTTCGGTGAGTTGAATTTCGATAAGGTGGTGGAAGAGACAAAACTGGTCATGAAGGGATAAATGTGCTGCTGTTCTCACTCCTGATTGGTAACATTTGTTATTGCTGCTGCTGAAAAATGAGTGTATATTTTTATAATGGATGAAACAGTATTATTGAGGCCTTAAAGGTAATGAATGTCTTCCATCTGACAGGTAAAGTGGAACATTCCCCTTTCCGGAGGTGGGGAGAGTGGTGGTAGGAAGAAACAATAATTGGACAAGTTGGCCCTGGAGAGAAACTCATCCCATTTTGCCCCCTTATTAAGTAAGTTCTGGTGAAAATGTCTCAGGCCAATCTTCTCAACCTAATGCCTTTCCATAGTCAGTTAATAGCCACCTAAAGGCCTCAACTGTTTGGTCACAGATCACTTGCCTCCACAGTGAGTCGATAAGGGGTTAGGAAAGAATGGCAGTGCTCCAGTGGGGAAAAGGGCTGACTCCAATAACCCCAGTCTTGCGTCAATAGGAGGTACCGATGGGGGCGAGGGGTTAAAAATGAAATCTATCAGAAATCAACGTCATATATTTTTAAAAAGAACAAGTTTGTTCTTCTCCAGGCTTGCCAGATTGCTGCATTTCTAGCCAAATGAAAATTAAGTGACTTTATCCATAATTTTCCATGTAATTCAAACAAACTTACTGAAAGATTTCACTAAAAATAACCATCAAAGTGAGTACTTGGTCAGACTGCATTTTCTCTCTTAATGCTCTCTACCATCTCGCCAAACTTGTAGAATAAATGATATGCTTGTTTTAGAGAGTGAGCCTGCAGACAAATATCTTTGTGGTATGTCCTGCTCCACTATTGTTGCTTCATTGGGCTTTTCCAGCATCTGTAGTCCTCACTTTCTCCTTCATTGGGCTTTTGTCAAATTGTGCCCAAAATCAGTGTTGAAAACCCTTCAGACATTTCCCCCCACTTTATTGCAGGTGCATTTTATTTAAAACATACATATAAAACATGCTTACTTAAACACTATACCTAGTATTTTCTAATTTACATGTCAGACAGGTAGCAGATGTAAAATATAACCCATGCTTGGAAACTTGCTCCAACTGGGAGCAGTCTTTAGATTAGACTAGATTAGACTTACAGTGTGGAAACAGGCCCTTCGGCCCAACAAGTCCACACCGACCCGCCGAAGCGCAACCCACCCATTCCCCTACATTTACCCCTTGCCTAACACTACGGGCAATTTAGCATGGCCAATTCACCTGACCCGCACATCTTTGTGACTGTGGGAGGAAACCGGAGCACCCGGAGGAAACCCACGCAGACACGGGGAGAACGTGCAAACTCCACACAGTCAGTCGCCTGAGTCGGGAATTGAACCCGGGTCTACAGGCGCTGTGAGGCAGCAGTGCTAACCACTGTGCCACCGTGCCGCCCACATCTTATCCTGCATCAAAATGCTTTGCATTCTGGCTTCATGCTAAGACTTGAACACATGATCTATGTTGATACTTTACTGCATTGTTGAAAGGAACACTGCACTGACAGAGCTATCACCTTTTAGCTAAAATGGTAAACCATCTTAAAAGGCCATGTCTGTCTATGAAAGAAAGAAGAAAACAACTGTCTTAGTTATCAGACCTTTTCGCAATTTGGTGGAACTTGTTTGAAGATAGATTGGGCAAACTGACCTGTATTCTATAGGATTTTGACGAATGGGAGATGATCGCTTGTTATACATTCATGGGACAAGGGCATCACTGACCAGCCAGCATTTATTGCCCGTTCCTGTTGCTGTCAAGAACATGCTGGGGAGCTTTGAAACCTATAAACATACTTAAAGGAATAGAGAGGGTAGATACAGGTAAGATGTTTCCTTTAGTTGGAAAAGGGACATAATTTAAAAAGACGAGGGATGCCACTTAGTTTGAAGATGTGGAAGATTTACTCAGAGGATTGTGAAGCTTTGGAACTGTCTACCAAAGAGAGTTCTGGAGTCTCAATCTTTTAATATGTTTAAGGTAGAGATTGATAGATTTCTAATTATCAGTGATGTACAGGGTTTGGGGAATGGGATGAAACAAAAGCATTGAAGATCTGCCACATTATATTGAATGGCAGGGCAGGTACGACAGGCTAAATGGCCTACACCATTTCTATGTTTCTGTATCCTGCCTTTCGTGATCACTTAATGTCTCAGAACAGTTTACAGTCAATGAACCAGTTTTGAAATGTAGTTAATAATGTATTATAGGAAACAGTATTAATCATAATTTCAGTAAGGATACTGAGCTTGATGAAACAAAACATTAAAGCCTTAGTAGTACTGAAAAAAGTATACAGTACAGTAGCTTTCACACTTGGGATTCTTCTCAATTGACATCCAGGTTTAAAATGATCTGTGTTAAATCCTACAGACCCACATCTTGCTGTGATATATCTAATAAAACTGAGCAATTCTTGTGAGTTTAGAAACCTGAAATTGCAATCCCTCTGTATGGTGGAACAATTATCTCCTGAAAGAGACAATGAACAAAGTATACGCTGCTCCTTTACTTCCAGGTTCCAGAATTAAATCAAGTCCTGATAGTTAGGATTAAAGTCTGCTCTAATGTATGCATGGCCCAGTGTGAAATTATTTGGAAAATCTCATTCCAGTTCTTAATGGTCATGGGCTACTGCACAAAACTGCCTTCATACATTATTAACTTGCCTGATTTGAGAAGTGTGAAAATGTCACATGTGAGTGTAATATACTTCTGAGTTGGAACACGGCAGATAGCTTTATTCTGAATTTAATCATGCATGCAAAACCTGTAAATGGATAATACTGATGAAAAAGGCACTTATCTTCTTAGTTCTGGTTTCTTCAGGAATAGACCTGGATTTTAATAGCCAGCTTCTGATTCACCCACCCAGTCATCGTCAAACTCGCCCTCACTCTGTCAGCTTTACTGACTGAGTTGGTGGAGAGTGGGATGGGTCTTCTCAGTGATGGGGTAATGTGTTAATCACCACTTAACATGCCCACCCTCAAAATTTAATGCAAAACTGAAACTAGCCTGTCAGCAAGGTTTTTAACAGTAACTTATTACTTGCATGTGTACAGTAGTGAATATCCTCAGGTGATAAACAAGGGGCAGGTTGGGAGAGGACAATCTGGATAACGTGTACATTGCAACTCACCCATTGTTAATGAACCAGCTATATGCTATTGAGTCAGAGGGAATTAAAGAGTTCCATTCTGATTCAA
This sequence comes from Hemiscyllium ocellatum, assembly GCF_020745735.1. NCBI lineage: Eukaryota > Metazoa > Chordata > Chondrichthyes > Orectolobiformes > Hemiscylliidae > Hemiscyllium > Hemiscyllium ocellatum. The sequence goes on from NC_083401.1 coordinate 86,491,825, forward strand.
GTGCTGAATTAACCAATCTTTCCCTTAGAACAGCAGGGCATTTTTCTAAATTCCGTAGCTGAGATCGGTATGTGAGTTACAGTCAAGGCACCCACTCTGAACATTGAATGAACTCCACTCCTGACATTTACAACAGGACTAGTGTAATTTGTTGATATGTTTTGACGAGAATGGAAAGTATTTGTGTTGCCTGCCACTTTTAGCTTAGGTAACATTTCAAGTTGTACCAATTGTTATCATTTGCATGGAGTAAAATATTATTCAGCACAAAACTATCAAAAAATGTCTGGCATATTTTGACTCTGAACTTCTCCTGTTGAAGATTTCCTTTACTTCCTTTGGAGATGAGAGAAGAGCAATGTTGATGACTGGAAGAAGTGGGTGTAATTTGGATGTGATTATAGTCAGTAATTTGCGCCAGATTTGGGACAGATCACAACTTTGTTTGTTTTCCATTAAAGAAGATATAGAGTCATGGAGTCATAGAGATGTACAGCATGGAAACAGACCCTTCAGTCCATCTCATCCATGTCGACCAAATATCCTAACCTAATCTAGTCCCATTTGTCAGCACTTGGCCCATATCTCTCGACATCTGTTAAGAAATCATATTAAGGAAGGGGAATGAGTTCTTCTTAGAGTTTCCTGTATGAGATCACTTGAGAATATTGCAAGTAATAGTAAGATCATAATGAGGTTGCAGAGGGAAACAAATGGTCCTCATAAGAGAAACGAAAACAGAAAGTCCTGAAGAAACTCAGCAAATCTGATAATGTCTGAACAGAGAGAAGCAGTAATAATGTTTACTTGCTAATGTTAACTCTGTTTTTCTCTCTACAGATGCTGTTAGAACAGTTGGGTTTCTCCAGCAATTTCTGTTTTGCTTTCAAATTTCCACCATTGGGAGTCCTTTTACTTCATTAAAGACTCACAATGTTGGACAGTGCTGCACATCTGCTTCCTCGAAATGGATTGTGGACTGTCTACCTAGGTGTGACAATTATAAATTATTAAGGCAACATTATGCAAACTATGCGGTGGCATTAAATCAAAATATTATCAAAAAAAGGCCTTGGAATGTTAAAGAAGCTACATTCCCTCAAATGGCTTTTTGAGGGTGGAAGTGGGCATGACAGAATTTTGATGCCTTTGATCTCATGACAAATCCTGACATCAGAGCATTTCAATGTTTTGGACATTGACTGGTGTCATTAAAGTGTAGAAAGTTCTGAAGAAGGATCACTAGATTCAAAACATTAACTTTGTTTTCTTGCTGCAGATGCTGCCAGACCTGGTGAGTTTTTCCAGCAATTTCTGTTTTTATTGCTGATTTCCAGTATCCTCAGTTCCTTTTTTTTGATATGAGCAATCCACCTGGAAGACAATTTGAGGAAGTTGTTTTGGGACTAGCACATAGAAACTCAGGAACACAATTCAATGGTATTGTTGAGGAGATTATTTTCTCAAGAAACTGTAATTGTTCATAATTAACAACTCCTGCCACTGAGTAATGTTCAACAACATCTGGAATGCACAAGTATTTTTGGCAACCAAAAGTTGCTGAAGAGCCAAATGTGAAAATTTGGTTATTTGATATTATTTCCATGTTTGAAAAGAACACCCCTACCTCCAAATAGGCAGCAAATTGTGCACCAATTTCTACATATCAACCCCATCATCTCTATCTTCCAACTGGTCATCATGGAGACAGTAATATAACACTGTAATACTGAGCAAGAAAATTTTGAATTGATTACAAAGTAAAGAATCTGTTTATGCAGTAAACTACTTTGGAATCTATTACCTGATCTGTTCACACATCCCTGCCAGCATTATTGACACAAAACACCAGTAAAAATACAGTCATATCTAACATTTACATTGGCAAACATCCTCGAAACAATACATGACTTTACATTGACTGGCAAGGATAGCTTTCCAAAGTAACATCCCATTAACAAGTACATGATACAGAACTTGGCATTTACACTTGGCAACTGTAAACCTAAATGAAGACAACAATTCAAAAGAGCAAAGCCAACTACCCTTCTTTTGAAAGTATGTCAGTTACATAACTGATCCCCCTGTGAGTTTGAGTAATACTCGAATTCATTCTAATCTAATTCATTCAGAAAGGTTTTTGTCATAATACGTTTTAATGTTGGTGACCACTGCAATTACAAATAAACAACTTAGCAAATAGAATTCCAAATCTATTCCAACTAGTTAATGTTTTATTTATTTTTAAATGCTATCATAACAATTAATGTCTGATAAAAATCTATTACAAATATAAAGGTTATTGTATTATTACATACAGAGCAAAGGGTCAGCAAAGTAAACTTATGCTTGATTTTTTTAATAGATATTTTTATTAGAAATTTAACATTTTTGCAAGTTTATAAAAATAAACAAAACTCTCAAATACAAACATTGATGTACAATTAAATCAAATATACAATAGTCAAAATTTAACAAAGGAAAGAAAAAAAACCAAAATAAAATAAAAAAAAACAAAACTCAACATTCTACTAATCTAACCTATAACTAACCAGAGTGTATATTTAAGTCTCTTACATGCTCGGAATGTATTAACATCAAATGTAATAAAACCCATATTCGTGCGGGATTCCTCTCCCAAGGGGCCCCGGAGCAGCCAGGTTTGTAGTCCTCACTAAATAAAGGCTCTTGTTAGGATGGCCGAAATATCTGCATTTATGTAGTTCAAAAAGGGCTGCCATATTTTATAAAATAATTCAGTCTTTCGGTGCACCATATTTGTAAGGAAGTCAAGGGGAATATATTCCATAATTAATCTGTGCCAATTTGAAAGTCCAGGGGGGCCCTCAGCCACCCAGTTCATCAAAATATTTTTCCTTGCACAGAAAGAGAGAATAGAAAATAGTCTCTTCCCGTGCGTATCCAGGGAGGAAAAGTTCGAAAAGCCCAAAAGGAGAGATACAGGGTCCACTCTAATTTCCGTTCCTAAAATGTCTGTCAGGGTACTTGCTACTTTAGTCCAATATCTACGGATCTTATGACAAGTCCATAGGCAATGTACCAGAGTGCCCACCTCTATTTTGCATTTGGGACACATTGGAGATGCTCCTGCCTTAAATTTTGCTTGATTTTTTTTACTCAATAGAGTCATAGAGTCATAGAGATGTACAACACGGAAACAGACCCTTCGGTCCGACCCATCCATGCTGACCAGATATCCCAACCCAATCTAATCTCACCTGCCAGCACTCGGCCTGTATCCCTCCAAACCCTCCCTATTCATACACCCATCCAAATGCCTTTTAAATGTTGCAATTGTACCAGCCTCCACCACTTCCTCTGGCAGCTCATTCCATACACGTACCACCCTCTGCGTGAAAAAAATGCCCCTTAGGTCCTTTTTATATCTTTCCCATTTCACTCTAAACATATGCCCTCTAGTTCTGGACTCCCCCACCCCAGGGAAGATACTTTGTCCATTTATCCTATCCATGCCTCTCATCATTTTATAAACCTCTACAAGGTCACTCCTCAGCCTCTGCTGTTCCAGGGAAAACAGCCCCAGCCTATTTAACCACTCCCTATAGCTGAAATCCTCCAACCCTGACAACATCCTTGTAAATTTTTTCTGAATCCTTTCAAGTTTAACAACATCCTTCCAATAGGAAGGAGACCAGAATTACACGCAATATTCCAAATGTAGCTAAATCAATAACCTGTATAGTCACAACTTGATCTCCCAACTCCTGTACTCAATACTCTGACCAATAAAGGAAAGCATACCAAACACCTTCTTCACTATCCTATCCACCTGTGACTCTACTTTCAAGGAGTTATGAACTTGCACTCCAAGGTTTTTTTGTTCAGCAACACTCCCTAGGATCTTACCATTAAGTGCTGATAAGATTTGCTTTCCCAAAATGCAGCACTTCGCATTTATCTAAATTAAACCCCATCTGCCACTCCATGGCCCATTGGCCCATCTGATCAAGATCCCATTATAATGTGAGGTAACCTTCTTCGCTGTCCACGACACTTCCAATTTTGATGTCATCTGCAAACTATACCTTCTATATTACATCCAAATCATTTATATAAATGATGAAAAGTAGTGGACCCAGCACCGATCCTTGTGGCACTCCACTGGTTACAGGCCTCCAGTCTGAAAAACAACCCTGCACCACCACCCTCTGTCTTCTATCTTTGAGCCAGTTCTGTACCCAAATTGCTAGTTCTCCCTGTATTCCATGAGATCTAACCTTACTATCCCATGGGGAATGTTGTCGAACACCTTACTGAAATCCATATAGATACATCCACTGCCTTGTCCTCATCAATCCTCTTTGTTACCTCTTCAAAAAGCTCAATCAAGTTTGTGAGACATGATTTCCCACGTACAACACTATGTTAACTTCCTCTAATCAGTCTTTGCCTTTCCATATACAGGTAGTTGCTTAGGTCAATAGACCTCTTGAGTTTGATCTGCCATTCAAATAGATCATGACTGATCAACTTCATCATTTTCTGCACTTTCTGTAACCCTTCGTATCATTGTGAGAATTATTTTGTAGTCATTGCACATTTGTGGGTAAATGTTGTTAGGTGAGGCTTCTGGTGAAACCAACTCACCTTCTCTTTTCCAAATGCATCTGATTCATCGACTTGTTAATACTGAAAACCTCTCTAATTTGTCTGTAGAATAACTTTGATCCTCAACCAATTTCCTAGAAATTACTGTTGGCAAGTGAAAGCTTTGTCCTCCCCTCATATAGTTGTTAATCCATTTCATCTAAATCGATTAACACCTCTGTTAAAATACTGGACAAAGGAATACCTTAACCATTAATTTCACATGCAGTCATTAACAGGTTCAAATCTTTATATTTTTCTATTTATTATCGAGATTATGCAATCAGAAAATTAGTGACCATAATATAGCAAAATACCTTTCAGCTCATCATACTAATTCCAGTAGTAGCTAAATAATAATTTCATTTCTCTGCCTTTGACAATTTTAAGCAAGTATTTGTTCACAAAAAGTTGCACAAGCTATTCTGCTAAGAACAAAAACTCTTAAGCTACAACTGTCATACCAGCTTCTCAGGAACCCCACACTATGTAAAGCAGGGTATCAGATTTACCATAGAACAAATGTACTTAAAAGTTTAGATAACCCCCATACATCTCATGGTAATATACATATCTCTTCCATAAAGGAAGTAGCTCAACACACACTTCAAATCTTGAAGTATTCTAGCCCTTTATGTTAACTGATCTCCCAGACATAATGTAAGGATCTCAGCATAAACAAACACAACATGCACCTAATGTCAAAGACTGAAATTCCTTTCAATCACCTTTCATTTTTTGGAGCCACCTTCTACAGAAGCCTCATTGTTTTTCTCCTGACAGAGGAGGGGCCGTCAAAAACACGAGAGGGTGAGACAGTTGGGAAGAAAGAAGCTCAGAAATAGTACGTGGGCTGGCATATTGCTCTAGTGAACTAAGCTAAAAATATGTGAGAGCTTGTTATTGGAAAGGCAAAGGCTATTGATAATGTCATTTTTTTACCTGTCTTTTTCAAACAAACTAATGTACTTCCTACTGCATCTGTGATCTTATAAAAGTCAATGCAAGATGTTAATTTTTAAAATTTCCTGTCCATTTCATTACTTTATCTTTAATTCCACTTCCAATATTCTGAAACAATTTTGTTTTATTTATTTATGAATTACAAATTACATAAAGGGATAAACATAATCATAGAATCATGGAATCCCTACAGTGTGGAGGTCAACCATTCAGCCCATTGAGTTCACACAACGCCTCCAAACAATATCTCAGCCAGACCCATTCCCTTACTCTATTCCTGTAACCCTGCATTTCCCATGGCCAATCTACCTAACCTGCAATCTTTGGACTGTGGGAGGAAACCAGAACACCAGTTTCTTTCCATTACATTAAATGTAACGTTACTAGGGGTTGGTTAGCTCAGTTGGCTGGACAGGGTAGTTTGCAGAGTGACACCAAAAGCGTGGATTCAATTTCTGTACAGACTGAGGTTACCATGAAGATCCCACTTTCTCAACCTCACCCCTTGCTTGAAGTGTGGTGACCCTCAGGTTAAACTGCCATGAGTTAGTGTTCTCTGAAGAGAGAGGGGAGCTATGGTGACTTTACCTTTGATCTAAATATAAATTTTAAACAATGAGGAAACAGTTAATAATGTGAGGCAGCTAATAACATTTTGTAACAGTCTCAAATGGTATTCTGAACAATCCACCTGTATTCCATTACTACAAAAAAAAGTGAATGTAACTTTCCAAAAGTTGTTAAATCAATCAGAGATGGCTACAAATCACAACGAGTGGTGATAATTCCATTTTGGTTTACCAGAGTATGTACAATAGGAGTAAAGTTAGTATCTGTAAGTTTGTAAGTGAGAGGCAATTAAGGACATCTGCAATGGAATAATGATAACAACCTGCACAGTAAACACTAAAGTTGGACTCACTGTAACATAAAGATAAAGCCAAAAAATGGAAAATTGTTTTAAAAACTATGAATGGAAGATCACCATTCATAGTAGCTATAGTCATAGGACAGAAATAGAAAAAATATGTGAATGAGGTGGCAATGATGGATAACTCAAACCAGGCAGTTTGTGTCTTCCAGAACCTTCTGTTTTTATTACAACCAAAGAAATATTTTTGAAGTATAATCACTGCAACAAAGTGCAATGCTTTTTAATGCAAAACATCGCCCACAAATGATTAAACATCTTGTAGTAAGGGCAGTAGATAATGTTGGTTAGAGCTGAAGCTTCTGAAAATGACAGCTTGACAGGATAAATGCTCTTAAATGTGGATACCTGTGGGCCTGCTTTCTTTGAGGGGAACGGCAGGGAGAAATTGCAGGATTTGTAACAATAAATGCTTTATTTCTCATGTGCATTTTGTTTCAGAGTCACAGGTTAAAAGTTTCAGTCAATGTATGGTACCCTCTCAAACTGCACAGTAGTTTTGATAGAAATTAGAGCTGCCAACAATTAAAACATCAGACATTTTTTGACATGACTTATTATTTTTATGGGTTATTTATTTTGAAATGTGGTTTTACTGCAGAGATCATAGTGTGTGAAATATTTCAGGTTCATTTTCAATATTAACAGCTTTGTAGAGGTACAAGTTACTGTTGTAATGTGTGTAGTAATTACATTTCCCAACATTCAAGCAAGTGGTTTTGCAGCTATAACAATTTAGTTAACAGTTGGAAGAAGATGAATAGAGCTAAAAAATAACCTCTTGACAGTTATTTCTTTGTTTGAAACATTTCTGATTTTTAATATATCTAAACCGATGGTGAGAAATTAAGACGTATGGATTTGTGAGAGTGTTTTCTATTGTGTAATAAGGAAAAGGTGTTGGTTTCCAGGCAGGGTGAGGCCAGGGTCGCTTTGTAATAAAGTTGCTTTTACTTTACTTGGTAAAACTAGGACATTGCTTCAGGGCTCAACAGTAACCAAGACAATCTCTCCTATTCAAAACATCCCTTTCCATGCTTTATGAAATGGTCTATTAAAGTATCTGTAACATCTTCCTCCAGAATACCTTCATTCCATTTTATTCTATTATCTAATTGTGTTAGCAGGTCATTCAACTCCTGGCCTATTTTCATATGGTACGCAATATGAAACCAAAACATTTGCTTTATTGGTTCAGGCATTGTTCAGTAAAGTTATTGCTGTTATAAGTTTAAGAAATGTAACGCTTTCAAATGCTGGTCCAGTTTAAAGTGAGGTTTGGGAGAAAGTTGAAGCCGATCATTGGAGGAATGAGTTCAGTGTTTCATAAACTGCCCTCCAGTGTGAACACTTTTCAAGGCTTGGAAATTATCACGATCCCTCAGCAAACAGGCGGTGAGTGGGGAAGGGGTGAAGGAAGTGAGGAGACACATTACAGCATGAGAAAAGGAAACAGCTACTGCTGCCCTTGAGCTCCTGACCCAAATATTTCAACTCATTTGGGGTCATGATCCCTTTTTGGTAATCTCTGCCTTATTGGACTGAATGGCCTCCTCTGTGCTGTTTCATTCTATGATTCTACATTTTGTCCACGTCTTTTCCACAAACTATGAGCTCCACTTAATTAATTGATTCAATACAACTTTTCATGTGACCTTTTGTATTCGAACTCCATCTTTGCATATTTTCCCTCCAAGTCCAAACCCATTTTTGTTTTTATTGATTTCTTTCTAATTTATTTTAACCCACGCTCCTGGTTGTTACATTGTAAACTTTTGTGGGCCTTCCTCACCATGCCATTGTACATTCAGCAGCAATTAATCAGTAAACCTACTATTGTGCGCTGCATTGATGAGGACATCCCTAGATTTTATTGACCCTCACACAGGTTACTAGTGTCAGATTGGGTTCCTCTCTGTGTCAAAACCTTGCTGGTTCCTGCCCCAGTCCAGAAAATTCACCACATTTTTAAGTTTATTCACGAGATGTGGGTGGCACAGTGGCACAGTAGTTAGCACTGCTGCCTCACAGCACCTGAGACCCGGGTTCAATTCCCAACTCAGGCGACAGACTGTGTGGAGTTTGTATGTTCTCCCCGTGTCTGCGTGGGTTTCCTCCGGGTGCTCCAGTTTCCTCCCACAGTCCAAAGATGTGTGGGTCAGGTGAATTGGCCATGCTAAATTGCCCGTAGTGTTAGGTAAGGGGTACATGTAGGGGTATGGGTGGGTAGCGCTTCAGCGGGTCGGTGTGGACTTGTTGGGCCGAAGGGCCTGTTTCCACACTGTAAGTAATCTAATCTAATCTAATCTAAATGTGAGCTGGATGGCCAGCATTTATTGTTCATCCCTACCTTAAAGCAATGGCCTCTCATTTCAGATTGCCCCATATGAAGAAATATCCTCTTTAGAACATAGAACATAGAACAATACAGCACAGAACAAGCCCTTCAGCCCACGATGTTGTGCCGAACATCTATCCTAAATTAAGCACCCATCCATGTACCTATCCAATTGCCGCTTAAAGGTCGTCAATGATTCTGACTCTACCACTGCCACGGGCAGCACATTCCATGCCCCCACCACTCTCTGGGTAAAGAACCCACCCCTGACATCCCCCCTATACCTTCCACCCTTCACCTTAAATTTATGTCCCCTTGTAATACTCTGTTGTACCCGGGGAAAAAGTTTCTGACTGTCTACTCTATCTATTCCTCTGATCATCTTATAAACCTCTATCAAGTCACCCCTCATCCTTCGCCGTTCCAACGAGAAAAGGCCGAGAACTCTCAACCTGTCCTCGTACGACCTATTCTCCATTCCAGGCAACACCCTGGTAAATCTTCTCTGCACCCTCTCCAAAGCTTCCACATCTTTCCTAAAGTGAGGCGACCAGAACTGCACACAGTACTCCAAATGTGGCCGAAACCAAAGTCCTGTACAGCTGCAACATCACTTCACGACTCTTGAATTCAATCCCTCTGCTAATGAACGCTAATACACCATAGGCCTTCTTACAAGCTCTGTCCACCTGAGTGGCAACTTCCAAAGATCCCTCTGTTCCTCCACCTGACTAAGAACTCTACCGTTAACCCTGTATTCCGCATTCTTATTTGTTCTTCGAAAATGGACAACCTCACACTTGGCAGGGTTGAACTCCATCTGCCACTCCTCAGCCCAGCTCTGCATCATATCTAAGTCCCTTTGCAGCCGACAACAGCCCTCCTCACTGTCCACAACTCCACCAATCTTCATATCATCTGCAAATTTACTGACCCACCCTTCGACTCCCTCATCCAAGTCATTAATAAAAATTACAAACAGCAGAGGACCCAGAACTGATCCCTGCTGAACTCCACTTGTAACTGGGCTCCAGGCTGAATATTTACCATCTACCACCACTCTCTGACTTCGACCGGTTAGCCAGTTTTCAATCCAATTGGCCAAGTTTCCCTCTATCCCATGCCTCCTGACTTTCCGCATAAGCCTACCATGGGGAACCTTATCAAATGCCTTACTAAAATCCATGTACACTACATCCACTGCTCTACCCTCATCCACATGCTTGGTCACCTCCTCAAAGAATTCAATAAGACTTGTAAGGCAAGACCTACCCTTCACAAATCCGTGCTGGCTGTCCCTAATCAAGCAGTGTCTTTCCAGATACTCATAAATCCTATCCCTCAGTACCCTTTCCATTACTTTGCCTACCACAGAAGTAAGACTAACTGGCCTGTAATTCCCGGGGTTATCCCTATTCCCTTTTTTGAACAGTTATCCCTATTCCCTTTTTTACATTTACTTTGCCATTGACCTAAGGATCTGGATAAAGGATTCAGGCCAGATTCATTCTCAAAATTCAAGCACCTTCAAAATTCTAACCCTAACCTTAACCTTAAACTTCAAAAATACTAACACTGAGAAACTAAGAGATTTTTTACATGTATAGCTACAAAAGAATTTCAAGAACAAAATGTTGAGGCTATATTTGCATATCTGATTAATACTTCCATCTATTGGAGTTTAGACCGAAATTAAAGTATAACTTGGGATTTGTGCGTCAGGCCACTTGCAGTGAAATGGTTTGAATAGCTAAAAATGGGTGTTCACAAATCTGATGTTAATCGACAAAGGATTTTGTTGGCTTTCCTCTGAAGTCCCAATGGGAATCTAAGACAATCCTATGAGGATTCTCTCTCATTTTGCTGAGCTTGTCAGAATTTGTGACTGATCTCATTCTGAAAATCTGAATTTGTTCATGTCTTGATTCATGGAGCAGGATTTCACCATTCCCGACAGGAATCACGAGTTGGCCAACTTTGCAATGCTGTGCTCCCATGTCATTATTTTCACATGATGGAGTAAGGGGCTGGAGTTGTTTTGGGGGCCTACTGAGACCAGATGAGGAAACAGCACCATAATCTGTATTGTGTGCAGAAGTGTCCTGCCTGCCTCTGACACCATCCTGGAATGACTGCTTTTGGATGCAACTTCATGGCAGGAGTGATTGACTCTGAATACTTGTTGACAACAATATCTGGGATACCTTAGCAGGCACATATTGGAGTCTTCCGTCAGAGTAGTCAGCCCATCAGAATGAGTGACCTTGGATGGAGGTGTCTAACATTGTGTCTGCAATAATAGACAATGTCTGCCTATGGATCCTGTGAATGGGTTAGAGCCACTTCCTCAGAGAATTTGAGGCTATCCCTTGTTTTCCAATATCCATGCTGAGAGTTGAAAGAGCAGGAGTAGAAGGCTTATCCACCCTTAACACACACAGTTTAAAGTGCATCATGGCAACTAACTGGAAAACAGGCACAAATGTGCAGGAGGTCATTGTGATGGTCACCTGCCAGCTGGATATTTAACAAATGTTTCTGCTACCTTTCACAAATCTGGGTCTGTCTAGATCTCCCTCAGCATCCTGATGGTAATATGTGTGTAATCCACAATGCACTGGACTTGCAGGGAGCTGAGCTACAAATGCAAATCCAGTTACCTTCTGCATCTGATAGGTTGCATCACCTGACTACTTTCTGAAGTCAGCCAACCTCACAAAAAGGTCAATGGTTATGCTATCACGATATCGGTCAGCAGCTGATTGGAATATCCTGTAGAGGTCTAGCAGCAGTTTCCGGAAAGAAACCTGAGACCATGAGGTTGAAAGCCATGATGAACCTTGCATGATGAGCAGCTCGTAGTGATGGGTTGATTTTGAGGTGTGCACGCAGGCTGTGACTAACTCTGAAGAGTCAAAGTTTTCTCCTGTCCTCAGGTCAATACCTCTCGAAAGGGGAACCTGCTGCAGGATGGGCACTCCTCAGTGCACCTCTGGGTGAAGCTATCCAACTTATTATAGTCTCAAATGGGCTATCCCAAATTTTAAGCTCCTGCAAATTATGGACCAGGCCAATCCCCTCAAAACTTTTCTAGAAGGTAGTCCAGACCCTAAATTTTCTAGTTGTTTTGAGCAGGTGTCAAGTGGATATTCCGGGAACACCAACAAAAGAGAACAGAATAAAAAATAACTTAATCTATATGAAAACCCAACAGACTATTCAACTTTCTGTCACTCCGGATAACCATTTAGTTTATATTTGCCACCATTTTTGGCAATATCGGCTTTTATAAAAAGTGCACTTTGGAATTACGAGTTTGAAATGTCCACAGTACTTTGGGATTCTGACCAGTGTCTCCTTTATGCTGGCTGCTGAGGGTGTGGATCTTGCAGTCTGGAGGCTGTTCCTCATGGAACACTGATTCCGCCGGGTCTAAATGACTTGTCAGTATTCTGGAACTGCCCCCATGCCCAGTTTCGAACTTACACTTTGATGGTGGATCAGTAGAGCCTCACTTAAAGAACTGACCCCCTGATGGGTGAGGATTTATAGCCATGCTTCGTGTGCTTGGGGACTTCTCTCCTGCAGAGAGAAAGTGAGGACAGCAGATGCTGGAGATCAGAGTCGAAGAGTGTGGTGCTGAAAAAGCACAGCCAGTCAGGCAGCATCCGAGGAGCAGGAGAATCAATGTTTTTAGCATAAGCACTTCAGCAGGAATGCTCTCCCCTGCCACCTGCACTGGCACAGATCCAAGCCTCACCTGAACACTTTTGCAACCAATGTAACAGAAAAGCATCCTTACTTGTGTAGTTGAGAGAACTGCCCATATTTGTCACTGTCACAAACACACTGAGGTAAAGTGTTTCACACAAGCTCCTGGAAGCTACCTGTTTCACTTAAAATCTCAAATGTGACAAAATTTGAATTGCATGTAGGCAGCAGTATGGCAGACCAACGCCAGTCTGCGTTCTGCCAGGTAGCTACCTAATTCCTCAGTGGGTTAAACACAATCTCTTAGTGAGTTTGTGGAAAGAGAGAGGTCAGGCTTTCCCCATTGCAGATCTCTTCAGCCTTATGTACTCAGCCCAATGTGCATGTCTATCTTATGGTGTAATGGCAAAATCCAAACCATGACGTTGATCCTTTTAAAGGAAGGCTGCTGGTTGCCTTGCAGCATTCCTTGTTGTCAGTCACCTTGTTATAAAGGGAGTGCAGTCGTTTGGATATTAGGATGGGAAGAAATTAGATATTGCAGCATGATTGACAGGAACTTCTGGAGCTATGTGCAAATCCCAGTACCCTGACTGCGTGTGAAATCCCAGGATGTTTAACATCCAATAGGCAATTACACAGTTGCTGAAACCCTCCCTGACATAGAGAGAGAAACTTTGGAGTGTTCTGGCTGACTTAGCTTAATAATTAGCCAGCTAAGGGTAAAGACCTTAAAACCTACAGTAACTCTTGAGAAATCAATAAACTGACAAGCTGTCTCACCACTGACCCTTCAATTGTCCCCTAGCTTCTCAGTAACCCACCATTCCACACCTGACCTATGACCTGAATGCCAATGATAACCCATTGGACCTGGCACCCTCTTCTCAGACTTGAATGCCCCGCATCAAATCCACATCCCCAACATGATCCAGCTCTACCTCCTCCAACCCATGAACCAGATACATATCCCCCACAACTGTCCGTCATTGACATTAAACTCAGTAGTGATCTCTGCACTCAACATGCCCTCCATACAGCCAACAAGCCTCCAGTGAAATCCCAGATTTCCATCCAACACCTGTCTTGCCAGAGCCAATTACCTAGAACCTGACTCCTTATCCCTGAAACAAGTTTCCCAAAATATGCACCGATTTAGCTGCCATCCTGCTACCCTATCCAGCTGCCCACCCTAGTCACATGCCACTCTATATACTTGCCACCTTTTCTTCTAATGTGCCCATGGCTTGTGGGTGTTGCTGGCTATGCCAGTGTTTATTGTCCATTGCTATTGCACTGGAGGAAGTGATGGTGACCTGTCTTATTGAACCACTGCAATCTTTGGAATGGAACGCCCATAGTGCTGAAAGGAAGAGAGCTCTTTATTGAACAGCAGTAAAATAACGCTGTGGTCACCTGTGCGGGCTGGGCCTCAATTTGGTCCCAAGTTCAGGACTTGCAGAATACTGATAAAATCCCAATTTATATTTCACCAGTATTGCTCTGCTAACACTCAACTTCAAGTCTCCAATTTTATTTGACCCTTCCTCCCCAATCTAATTGAAAAGAAATGAATCTGCCTTTAGTCACACCTCCAGGGATATGCTCCAAGTGCTGAAAAATTGGTTTCGGTGGCATATTTTCCCCGACAATAGCAGAATGGCTTCATTCTAAGCCATAAATCTTTGAACATTTTCTAAATATTCTATGAGTCTGAAAAGAGTATCTGCGGGGATAAATGCAGAGGTTAGGGGAGTAATAGCACGTGAATTACTTCTCAGAAGAACCAGCATGGATACAATGGGTTGGATGGCCTCTCCTATGCAGTGACGATGCTATGATTCATGGTCTTTGCATACAATATAACTCTATGGTTCACAATCCTGTCAGGAGTGTGTATCTCTATTCCAACACACAGTAACACTGTCCCATAGAATTACAACCTAATGCTTATGTCTTTTAAGCAATGACTCTTTTCCGCTCAAAGGAAGGGCTCTTTGGAAACAGGGTTTTCTGTTGCTATTTAACACTTTGTTATTTGTCCTTGTAAGGAGCAGGAAAACAAAATGAATCACATTTGAAGCATAATTAAATGACTGAAGTGACAATTGTGTAGCAGGCATGGACGATGAATGAGGCTATATCATACACATAATGAATGAACTTGGGCTGGTCACGCAGTGTGCTTTGAGGACAAATACGGTTAATTTTGTGGCAAGGTGAAACAGATTTGCTCAGTCTCATGGAGCTGACAAGGAAAAGAAGCTCCAGTGCAACAGTGATCGTGGACACAGCTGGTTTGACCTTGTGACATTACAATTATGTGCATTACACAATTAAATTACTACAGATAAAATAGCAAACTACAAACCCCATTTGACCCTTCCAAATTCATCACACCCAAGAAATATGGTTTTGCTGTTTACTTGGAGCAGATGTCAGAAACCAGGGATTTTAAAACTTTCGATGCAGAGCTCAATGATTTCAGCAAAAGAAGGGCCAAAAAGGTATTTTGTTTTTGCCCATTCCTCTTCTCAGTTACTCAAGCAACTAAATCAATAATTGTCCAGGTAATCTCAGTTACATTTCATGTTCTAATTGTGAATGGGTTCCTGTAATCCAGTGGTACTGTTCAGCACTGCATAATTTCAATAAGGTGTTTAACCCCAATCTCAATCTCAAAATCACATCAGGTCCACCATTAAGCAGCCAATTCCCACATCTCCAGTTCTGGAGAAGAATCATATTGAAGTAGAACATTAAATGTGTTGCTCTCCACAGCTGCTGAGCCTTTTCAGCACTTTGCCTTAGTTCCCATATTTCAATGCAGTTTTCTCCTTTTTTACCTCATAGCCATCTCTGCTCAGTTCTATATACCCATTGTCATTACCTCCAGATTCAACATCGCCACTGGCCATCCAACTCCAATTCAAATAGAATTTCACCATCCACATCATCCCACACAAAGTTACAATATTTCCATCATTCTTGCTCTAACCAAACTCAATCTTAGGAGCTTACAGCAGATTTGCGCCTTTGGTATTTCTTCCAAATCCTTGCTAGTTCAAGACTAAACAAACAATCAGACATAACTAATGTTGTTGGAATTTCAAGAAAAATTGTGAATGATAGTTTCAAAAATGCTATGTAAGTTATTACTTTCCTTGTATAATATGCACATAGTAAATACTTGATCCTGATTCATTTAAAAGATGTGTTTAGTGATGGATGAAGACTTCCCTTGTATGCTAGCATTTCTTATCTATTGTTCTAATACTTCCACTACTATTTGCAATGTACATTGCCTCAGTTCTAATGTGGGTATTAAGATAAAGCAGAAAACTCAACCAACAAATATTGAACAAAAAATAAATTGAAAGCAACAAGCATTTAGAAGAATAACGTTTAGGTTATTTAAAACCAGGAAAATTAAATAAAACTGAACACAGTTCACAAATTAAAGCATGTGAGGTATATAGATTCCCTGGGTTTCTTTTGAACATTTTCTTAGCCTTTCTGACTGAATTCACAACAATATTTAGTTATAACCTTTTAGAAAAGCATTTTATGAAACACAAATGATGCTTCTAATAAATGTTAAACAATTACAAATCATAGTATGAAATAACTCTCTTTCTAGCAACTACTAGTTTCACTAAAAATCACAAGCAAAATAAAATCATTAATGATGTGTTAATCATCATCATATTGTTGATATTTTTAGCTTGATACATGCAGCTCCAAATATATTCTCTCTGCCAGAGGCTCAATACCTTTGTATCCAAGCTGTTTGTTTAGCTCTGATCCCCAAATTTTATTCTAATCTCTCCCCTCGGAACTACGGACTTCATCACCCCACTATTACCCAAATAGCACTAATCCATATCGTTGAGAATGGGTGATCATCTCACATTTTATTTTTAGTCTCCACGGTCAGTTGAAGCAAATATTTCTTTTATTTTTAACACACAACTTCCACATTTTAATGAATGCAAGATGCAGATAAAGCTTGGGTGTGCACATAGAGGCCAAGCTCCAAATCATTGTTCCTAAATCCATAAGTGTATATGAGAGAGATACCTGAGGCAAAACATCTAGAAGATAAGGTCCTCCATGAGGCTGCTTCTGTCATGCAAAACTGCCTCCCAATTGCCAGGATGCATGGTGAGGCATTGGATACATTGATCACTTCTTTGGGAGCTACCTCTCTGTGAAGATAGACATTAGTAATCAAACTCATCATTACCTCAAGCTTGCCAGTACAGCTTTCAGATGTCTGAGGAACAAGTGCTACACGGCAAAGGCCTCAAACTCAATACCAACCTCATGGTCTGCAGGTTGGCGGTATCACCAGCCCTCCTGTAGGTGTCAGAGACTTGGTTAATGTATAGCAGATACCTGAAATCCATACAAAAACTATCACTAGCAATGGCTCCTCAAAATCTTGCAGGTCCACTAGAAGGATGGATGCTCCAATATCAGCATCCATTCTCAGGTAAATATCAAGTCATTGGTTGCAATCATTAAACTGCATTCAGCAGGTCACATCATCTATATTTCTGAAACAAGGCTCCTAAAAGCTTCATTGCTGTAAGTGATTACCAAGAGAACTGAAGAAATGCTTCAAGGACGCTCTCAAAGCTACCCTGATTACTCAACTGCCTCACTGACTCATGGGAATCTCAAGCCCAAAAGCACCCAAATTGGACACGAAGCATCCATGAAGGAGCCACACATTTCACACATATTCAAAAGGCCCAAGTGGAGGACAACCACAAACAGAAAGAACATACCAAAAAAATCCAAGCAACCTACGTGGTAATTTCAGCAAATATCACTTGCCCCTACTCAGGCAAGGTTTGAAGATCCAGTATTGGACTCACTTCAGGACTCACAATATTAGTGTGGAATAAAGTCATCACAATCCAGAGGGAAAAGATTTACAAGGATGTTGCCAGAGTTGGAGGGTTTGAGCTATAGGGAGAGGCTGAATAGGCTGGGGCTATTTTCTCTGGAGTGTCGGAGGCTGAGGGGTGATCTTACAAAGGTTTACAAAATCACGATGGGCATGGATAGGGTAAACAAATAAGGTCTTTTCCCTGGGTTGGGGCGGAGGTCCAGAACTAGAGGGCATAGGTTTAAGATGAGAGGGGAAAGATTTAAAGGAGGACCTAAGAGGCTACGTTTTCACACAGAGATTGGTGCGTTTTTGAAATGAGCTGGCAGAGGGAGTGGTGGAGCTAGTACAATTATAACATTTAAAAGACATCTGGATGGATATGCGAATAGGACAGATTGAGAGGGATATGGACTAAGTGCTGGCAAATGGGAAGAGAAAAATTTTGGATATCTGGTCAGCATGAACAAGTTGGACTGAAGGGTCTGTTTTCATGCTGTATATCTCTATGACTCGATGACTGCCTAAGAAGAAGAATATGGCACTTAATCTGCAGTATTAGAGGCATAGAAAAAAAAACTGTTCTTACAATTACAATGACTGTTTATTATCATAATCCAAGAGCTATCATTAAATCACCATTAATGATTGGCTGCTCTGCAGAAACTACAATTGTTCCTGAAGAGAGGTTTGTAAGTTCAGTGTCATTTACAATGCCAAAAGAATATTCATGAATTAGTTTATTGTGACAGGTTATGAATAAAAGTTAGTTTGTTTTGATAAGGGATTGAGTAGAGACATAGAGTCATGGAGATATACAACAGAGAAACAGATCCTTTGGTCCAACTTCTTCAGGCCAACCAGATATCCTAAATAAATCTAGTCCCATTAGCCAGCATTTGGCCCATATCCCTTTAAACCCTTCCTATTCACATATCCATCCAGATGCCTTTTAAATGTTATAACTCTACCAGCCTCCACCACTTCTTCTGGCAGCTCATTGTCTACACGCACATTCTCTCTGTGAAAAAGTTGCCTCTTAGGTCCTCTTTAAATCTTTCCCCTCTCACCTTAAACCTATGCCCTCTAGTTTTTGACTCACCCACCTCAAGGAAAAGATCTTATCTATTTACTCTTTCCATGCCCCTCATGATTTTATAAACCTCTATAAGGTCACCCCTCAGCCTCCGATACTCCAAGTAAACTGGCCCCAGCCTATTCAGCCTCTCCCTATAGCTCAATTCCTCCAACTCTGCCAACATCCTTTTAACTCTTTTCTGAAAACTTTCAGGTTTCACAACATCCTTCCTTTAGCAGGGAGACTAGAATTGCATGCAGCATTCCAATTATGGCCTAACAAATGTCCTGTCCAGCTACAACATGACCTCCCATACCCTCTACTGAATGCTCTGACCAATAAAGAAAAGCATACCAAACGCCTTCTTCACTATCCTATCTACCTACAACTCCACTTTCAAGGAGCTATGAATCTGCACTCCAAGGTCTCTTTGTTCAGTAACACCCACCAGGACCTTCTCATTAAGTATATAAATCCAGCTCTGATTTGCTTTTCCAAAATGCAACACTTTGCATTTACCTAAATTAAACTGCATCTGCCATTCCTCAGCCCATTGGCCCATCTGATCAAGATCCTATTTTAATCTGAGGTAATCTTCTTTGCTGTCCACCACACCTCCAATATTGGTGTCACCGGCAAACTTACTAACCAAGCCTTTTATGTTCACACCCAAATCATTTTTATAAATGATGAAAAACAGTGGACCCAGCACCAATCCTTGTGGCACACCACTGGTCACAGGCCTCCAGTATGAAAAGCAACCCTGCACCACCACCCTCTGCCTTCTACCTTCAAGCTAGTTCTGTATCCAAATGGCTAGTTATCCCTATATTCCATGAGATCTAACCTTGCTAACCAGTCTCCCAAGGGGAATCTTGTTGAATGCCTTACTGAAGTTTACATAGACCACGTCCACTGGTCTGCCCTCATCAATCCTCTTTGTTACTTCTTCAAAAAAACTCCATCAAGTTAGTGAGACATGATTTCCCACACACAAAGTCATGTTGACATTCCGCTAATCCGTCTTTGCTTTTCCAAATACATGGGTCGAGAGTGTGGTGCAGGAATGAAGGACCTGTGCCCAAAATGTTGATTCTCCTGCTCCTCGGATGCTGCCTGCTTTTCCAGCACCACACTCTCAACTCTGACCTCCAGCATCTGCAGTCCTCACTTTCTCCTTTTCCAAATACATGTAAATCCAGTCCCTCAGGATTCCGTTCAACAACTTGCCCACCACTGATGTCAGGCTCACTGGCTTATAGTACCCCCACTTGTCCTTACGACCTTTTTTAAATATTAGCACCACATTAGCCAACCTCCAGTCATTTGGCCCCTCACCTGTGGCCATCGATGACACAAATATCTCAGCAAGGGGCCCAGCAATCACTTCTCTAGCTTCCCACAGAGTTCTAGGATACATCTAATCCGCTCCTGGAGATTTATCCATCTTTATGTGGTTCCACATAGGCAACCTTACTGATCTTTAAGGGGCTCTATTCTCTCCCCAGTTACCCTTTTGTCCTTAATGTATTTGTGGAATCCCTTTGGATTCATCTAATTCCTATTTGCCAAAGCTATCTCAAGCCCCCTTTTTACTATCCTGATTTCCCTCTTAAGTATACTCCTATTGCCTTTATACTCTTCTAGGGATTCATTCGAACTATCCTGTCTATACCTGACATATGCTTCCTTATTTTCTTAACCAAACCCTCAATTTCTTTAGTCATCCAGCATTCCCTATACCCACCAGCCTTCCCTTTCACCCAAATAGGAACATACTGTCTCTGGACTCACGTTATCTCATTTCTGAAGGCTTCCCACTTTCCAGCCATCCTTCTACCTGTGAACATCTGCCCCCAATCAACTCTTGAAAATTCTTGCCTAATAATGTCAAAATTGGCCTTCCTCCAA
This sequence comes from Hemiscyllium ocellatum, assembly GCF_020745735.1. Taxonomy (NCBI): domain Eukaryota; kingdom Metazoa; phylum Chordata; class Chondrichthyes; order Orectolobiformes; family Hemiscylliidae; genus Hemiscyllium; species Hemiscyllium ocellatum. The sequence goes on from NC_083401.1 coordinate 86,512,283, forward strand.
TTTATAACTTTAACTTTTATATCTGGTTTATCCTTTCCCATCAATATTTTAAAACTGATAGAATTATGGTCGCTGGCTCCAAAGTGCTTCCTCTCTGACACCTCAGCCTTATTTCCCAAGAGTAGGTCAAGCTTTGTATCTTCTATAGTAGGTGCACCCACATACTGAATCCGAAAATTTTTCATGTACACATTAACAAGTTCCTCTCCAACCAAGCCCTTAACACTATGGCAGTCCCAGTCTACATTTGGAAAGTTAAAATCCCCTGCCATAACCACTCTATTATTCTTACGATAACTGAGATCTCCTTGCAAATTTGTTTCTCAGTTTCCCATCAACTACTGGGAGTATTTGAGGATATTTTTAAAGTTTTCTTTGGGCTATATTATTTTGGAATGTTCTGCCCGTGCGGATGTATGGAAAGGAGTGGGTTGACACGGAGGCCCGAGCACAGCCAGCCGGATTGTTGGACTGGAAACCGGCATGAGCAGTCAATGCTTTGCGAGTCCAGTCAGAGCACGTGTGGAAACCCTCCCTCCTCCCCATGTTGATCTACTGCAGGCCCTTAATCGAAAGACTGCAATGTTTATCCTTTTAACTTTATTTCTTATTTTTCTAACATATGCTATAAATAACTGTGAGGTAACGTAACTTGTTTTTCTTTATTTCTCTAAGATTTGTAGCTTGGTACTTTGTGCCTAAGATGGCACTGTTGTGGGGTGACATTGTAAACCTTTCACTGTATTCCTGTACTTGAGTACATGGGGCAGTAAACCTTAATCTAATTCTAATCTATTTTTAAAAATTTATTCCAGTGATTTGGACCTGACTGGATGGGCTACCATTTATTGTCCATCCCTAGTTTAGGGTGGCACAGTGGCTCAGTAGTTAGCATTGCTACCTTACAACACCAGGGACCCAGGTTCAATTCCAGTCTTGGGCAACTGTCTGTGTGGAGTTTGCACATTCTCCCCTTCTCTGTGTGGGTTTCCTCTCACAGTCCAAAGATATGCAGGTTAGGAGGAATAGCTAAATTGCAAAATTTTCCATAGTGTCCAGGATGTGCAGGTTATGTGGATTAGCCATGGGAAATGTAGGCATACAGAGATGGGGTGGATCTGAGTGGGATGCTCTTTGGAAGGTCGGTGTGGACACAACACTGTAGGGATTTTATGATTCTAGTAACACTTGAGAAGGTGGTGGTGGTGGTAGTGAGCTGCCATCTTGAATCACTGCAGTCCATTTGGTGTAGGTTAACCCACAACCCTGTTAGGTGAGGAATTCCAGCATTTCTTGACTCATGCTGCTCAACTTAGGAGCAGAGTTTCAGAGTTGATTCAACACCAAGCTTTGGTGACAGTTTTGTTCCTATCTGGACAGGAAAGATTTTGAAGGAAATAGGCCAAGTGCAGGGAAATGGGGTTAGCATTGATGGACATTTTGATTGGATTGGACAGTTTAGGCCAACATCCATGCGGTAAGACTCTATGAATCCATGGAAAGGGATGGGAAGAGCTCAAAATTTGGCACTGACACAATGTGCCAAACCAACTAGGAAAATACCAAATGAATTCTTTTTCTGGACTTGCTCAACTCAACTGTAGCAGCAATTTGCTTTTGGTTTCAGCATCCTGACTTACGATAGAGAAAGCATTCTTTTGACCTGTTACCCAATAACAGTTCACTTTTACTTTGAATACCTGTATACATTACTGGCCTGACAGCTACAATTACCTTGATTATTTTGTTAGGTTTCATGTTAGAAGACGATAATATACCTGACATTCCAGGGAAACTAATAATGAACCAAAATTTCATTGCAAAAATTAATAGCAAATAGTAAACAGTAATAAAGTGAGTGGCACTGAAGGTTAATAAATTCCCAGCACTTAATGATTTTTAACAGTGCTTTGAGGGAAATAGGTTTTGAAATTATACGTGTTTCATCATAATGATTCAAAGTGCTTTCTATGTCAAAAACATACAAATGTTACTCCATTACTTAAGCCAGCTAAGAAAGAGAAACAAGTGTTGATCAGTTGATCTTCCACTGTTGTGAGGAAATTATTGAAATCCATATTTAGAGACAGAAAAACTGTCTATTCGAGCGCTACAACAAGGTTCCCATTGGACACTGGTTAGCAAGGTTAGATCTCATGGAATACAGGGAGAACTAGTCATTTGGATAAAGAACTGGCTCGAAGGCAGAAGACAGAGGGTGGTAGTGGATGGTTGGTTTTTAGACTGGAGGCCTGTGACCAGTGGTGTGCCACAAGGATCAGTGTTGGGTCCATTACTTTTTGTCATTTATATAAATGATTTGGAAGTAAACATAGGAGATATAGTTCGTAAGTGTGCAGATGACACCAAAATTGGAGGTGTCATGGACAGCAAAGAAGATTACCTCAGAATAAAATAGGATCTTGATCAGATGGGCCAATGGGCCGTGGAGTGGCAGATGGAGTTTAATTTAGATAAATGCGAAGTACTGCATTTTGGAAAAGCAAATCTTAGCAACGCTTAATGATAAGGTCCTAGGGAGTGTTGCTGAACAAAGAGACCTTGGAGTGCAAGTTCATAGCTCCTAGAAAGTAGAGTCGCAGGTAGATAGGGTAGTGAAGAAGGCATTTGGTCTGTTTGCTTTGTTGGTCAGAGCATTGAGTACAGGAGTTGGGAGGTCATGTTGCGGTTGTACAGGATATTGATTTGGCCACTTTTGGAATATTGCGTGCAATTCTGGTCTCCTTCCTATTGGAAGGATGTTGTGAAACTTGAAAGTGTTCAGAAAAGATTTAAAAAGATGTTGCCAGGATTGGAGGATTTGAGCTATAGGGAGAGATTGAACAGGCTGGGGTTTTTTTCACAGGCTGAGGGGTGACCTTGTAGGGGTTTATAAAATCATGAGGGGCATGGATAGGATAAGTAGCCAATGTCCTTTCCCTGGGGTGGGGGAGTCCAGATCTAGAGGACATGGGTTTAGGGTGAGAGGGAAAAAAGAATTAAACAGACCTAATTTGCAACATTTTCATGCAGAGGGTGGTGTGAATATGGGATGAGATGCCAGAGGAAGTGGTAGAGGCTGATACAATTGCAACATTTAAAAGGCATCTGGATGGGTATATGAATAGGAAGGTTTTAGAGGGATATGGGTCAACTGCTGGCAAATGGGACTAGATTAAGTTGGAATATCTGGTTGACATGACGAGTTGGACCGAAGGGTCTATTTCTGTGCTGTACATCTCTATGACTGTACAACTGTATGATAGATAATAGTGATAATATATGTGTACCCAGTTGAAAGAAATTATTAATAATGCCCACAAACATCTATTCTGGATTTCAACAATATACTAAACTTATTCACAACTTACATAACAAAAAAGAAAGCTATATATCCAAGTTTGCCAATAAAACAATTGTTTGAAATGTAAGTAGCAGAGAAGAAATAACATTTCCCGATAACACTCCTGCCAAAATAAATTCTTATATCTGTTATGTTCTAACCTCATGATTTAGTACCACTTTCATGTTAACATCAGTAGGCCAAAATATGATATCCCCATTAACTCAAAAATAAAAATAAACTGAGTGCAGAAGAAAGCTACAAAATATCTGTCAAAGTGAACGTTATCTAAAATCCATTTTTCTTTTCAACAGTAAATAAAATGCATGAGCTCCTTGTGATATTTATGTTTGGAGGGTCATGCAAGCAATCTTATTTATGCTAATGAGACTCCATGGTAATTTCTGAGCCATTTGATAAGTGGACAAATTTCCAAATAGCACAATGGTGCAACTTTTATGATCCTAATGTACATTCTTAAAAGCAGAGGATACGCCGTATGAATACATTTATTAAGATTAATCTCTATTTGTTTTGAACATGCACAATGTATAGATGAAAGGCTAATGTTCATAGAAAACCATTCACTGAAAGCAATTGCAGATGAACTCACTTGGAAGAAACTCTGACGTATCTTGAGCTGTTTGATGTTCTAATTCTGCCACACAGTTAAGGTTCTAAAAACATGTCTTGTGCTTGCAATTATCTGATCCGTCCAATCTATCTCACATAAAATGATCACACAATACAGGGCAATGAACATTAAATTACAAATCTCTGAAAGTCTAACAGCTCTATTTACAACCTTGATAATTATAAGGTGAATCTTACCACAACATGTAGACAGTTTAAAGTGAATATTCTGATTTCTTCCTTTCTCATGAACTCTGAACTGTAGCTCAAAATTTTAAGCGGGTGTGCAGGATAGGATTTGGTGTTTAATGGAACCCACAAGAGCAGGAAACATGGACGGTGAGAAGACAGAATTAGGCTACATGCAAAAGTTTGATATTCCAATGGTTGGCATTGACCCACAGATAAGTCAACAGTGTGTTCTTTTTCAGTAGTTCATGAGTTGTGGATTTCCCTGACTGGGTTAGCTTTATTGTCAATCCAAAATTTCCCTGGAGAAGGTGCTGTTGAGCTTGTTTGTTCAGCTGCTACAGTGGTTGTGGTGTAGGCCACCCTCAATGCTGTTGGGGAGGGAATTCTAGGATTTTGATGCAGCGATGGTGAAGGAACAGCAATATATTTCCACATCGGGATGGTGTGTGACTTGAAAGGGAACTTGCAGGTGATGGTGTTCTCTTGCAGCTGCTGCCATTGTCCTTCTAGGTAGCAGAGGTCATGGCTTTGGAAGATGCTGCCCAACCAGCCTCACAAGCCATTTTAATGTTTTGAAGGTGAACACCGTATGTCAATGGCGAAGGAAGTGCAAGCTGAAGGTGGTAGGTGGACTAGCAATCTGGTGAGCTGCTTTGTTCTTGATAGTGTTGAGTTTTTGAGTGTTGAAGCAGCACACATCCAGGTAAGTGGAAAGTATTCCATCACATTCCCGACTTATGGTTTGTAGGTGGTGGACAGGCTTTGTGGTGACAGGATATGAGTTACTCATGGCAAGGTTCCTAACCTCTGACTTGTTCTTGTAGCATCAATATTCATATTCAACAGTCCAGTCCTGTTTCTAGTCATTATTAATCATGGAGAACTCAACTATGCAATGCCATTAGATGTAAAAGAGCAATGGTTAGATTCTCTCTTGTTGGAGATGGTTATTGTCTGGTACTTGAGAATTACCACTTATCAGGCCAAGTCTGGATGTTGTCCAGGTTTCACTGTAATTGAACACAGAGTGCTTCAGTATCTGAGGGGTCGCAAATGATACAAACATTGTGGTGCTGAACATTGGTGATCATCCCCTTATGACAGAGGGAAGGTCATTGATAAAGCATCTATAGATGGTTGCACCTAGGACACCAATATCTATTCAGTGAAACATGCTGAAGTACAGAGCAGGAGTCATATTACCATCATCCACCTTCAGTCTCACCAACTTGGTGAAAGGTGCTGCTCCAGCTGAGTGGCCGTATCAAAAAGAGGGGGCTGTTTGACAGCTGTTTGACAGCTCCCTGTCAATCTCAGACCCAAATCTATCAGTCAACATCTCACTGTCTACATCACAGACCATTATTAAACTTACATAGCAGATAAGGAAGCAATGGGTCCCCATCCCACAGATCCATTTTAAGTTATACAAACAATGGATCAACTTTAGCCAGTATTCACCTATTTTAAGTCAATGCTGCTAGTGTCAACATCATTAAAATGTGCAATTTGAAAAACGACTGGCATTTTGCAAATTACCTTTGACCAGCATTCGAATCTAAGTACCTTTGTTTTGTCTGAATGATAAATGGGTAATGAACTGGTGTGATCTAGCACAGATGGCATTGGTCATTGTCCTGTTGCATTGGATGTGCATAACTGAGAGGTCCCACACAGGTCACCCACTGCTCCCTAGGGAGGAGCCAGTCAGATAGATGTTCAAAATGGCTGTTACCTTTGCAGCCACTGGGAGAGGATGGCCTCCTACTCCTGCAGTATTCAGGTCCTACTCCAGCATCTGGTACAGTTCCATCATAGTGTCCCAGGACATATGGAGTCTGTGTCAATAACACTTCTAGCTCATTGCCAGGAAATTGAGCAAGGGCCAAAAACCCAATCCATCTGAGGACCCAATACATCCCAGGGAGCCCTAAGACTGCAACCTCTCCCTCAGCACCTGCACTATCTGCTGCTGCTCTTGGGCTTGTAGTTGGTGCTGGTTCACTTGAATCCACCTTTAGTTTCTAAGGAAGGCAGCTACAACGAACATCACCCCAGAAAGCAGTGTCCTGCTGGAAATGATCTACATTGGGAACATATGGAGCAGAAAAGAGCTCATTGGGTCTCAGAAGAGTCATTGGCGACACATTCTACAATCTGCATGCATTCCTCCATGTAGTGTCACATGCTGAACCCTGATAAAAAGGGTCAAGTTTCCATCAACAAGATGGTTAACAAGTTATGATCCACTTTAATTGCCTACTCTCTGCTGCCCAGAAAGAACCTTCCCTCACTATTAGGCAAAAGCATTAAAGATATGAATTGCTCCCATCATTGAGATTGGATTCAAAAGATGCCTCATTCAATTCTGCCACAAATCTCAGCCTACATTGTACAAGCCTCTATAGGATTTCATTTGTTATGACAAACTGTGCTATTCCTTAGCTCATATTTTCCTTTCTCCTGGAACTGTCCCTCCATCACCTGTTCTGGAAGTATTCTCATAGAGCTGCCAGTTTCCATTTTCAGTGTCAATATTATCTTCCACAAGCAGGTAAGGAGAGCTGTCAGAGAGAATTCAACAGTTTTTAATAAGTGCTTAGTTACTTTCTTACAGAACCATTGACAACAGTGGATGGGGTACATTTTCATTCTTTATCTGCCATGTTTCATTACTGTCATTAAAAGTCTGCTAGAGCTTATTGAAGTGTTACCATAACTGAAGTAAATTTCCAATTGTCTTGTTTATAGGTGTCACCAAATCTTGGTGGGTCAACTCTTTTCTGAATTAACTAACTCCAGTCAGATTATAGAAATCGAGATTATACAAATCACACCAGATATCCAATTCAGCTGCACGCAGAAGGATTCCAGTATACATTCGATTTGATACTTGATGTTTGGTAGACATTCCACATTTAAATACGATGTAGAGTGTTTATTACAATTAGATTTCCCCAACACTGGGTTATAAATTTGTCTTCTCTTTATGGAATCAGGCAACCTCTCATTTATCTTTCAGTTGCAATTACTATTAACCTGGCAGCATTTCCACAAACAGACATTGTAGAAAATTATAGATATGTAGAAAACTATATGTTGTGTATTACTACTAACCATGTGGATGGACATTCATTGATGGCGAATGTTTACTCAATATCTTTGCATGTTACACCTTCTATTTGAAAGGATCACAGATTCCTAATAAATCTAATAAAGATGTTGTATTCTTTTAAATTTGTGGCATTACTAAGAATGATTGGATTTAATTATGATCCAGCAATCTTTAGTTTGGCAATACTTTTACTGCATTTAAACATCCATTCCATCTTTGAAATTTAATCAACATTAACACCTTTCAGAAAATATGTACAAATGTGTTATGTCATGTCTCTTTAAATCTAAAATGGCAGCCGGCACCAGACTGGCTGGTCCACCATAAGGATCTCCTTTGAACTGTCTCAGAATCAAGTTTGATGTGCTAAATTATGTTCTTGCTGGCAAAAGCAATGGTTCTGTGTTTTCAATTGAACAGTTTGCAAACCATGGTGTACCCTTGGCTTGAGCCAAATGTTAAAATCATTTGTCTGGAAACTGTAACAGTTCGGAACAGCTGTGCAATCCCAGACTCGTGCGAAATGTATGTATTTCAATTTACAAGGAGAGTGCATTGTTATAGCATATTAGATGATAGCAAGTGCAATTGTCAATGGGTTATATGTCATTGTTCTTATGTCTTTTTTCTCTAGTATGTACTATATCTTTGAATATATTTATATTCTGAGCTGTAATCAATGTTTCAAAGATTAATTAAACTCAAGAAGGTCTAGTAGAACAGAAAAAAAAGACACATTTTTCCTATTGCCAAGTATTTCTGTTGACTATAGGCCAGATATTCCAAGAGTACAGTCAGTTCTGCAGTAACACGTGTTCTTTCAACACAAATTGGTTTTCAAGACATTGAACAATTGAGACTGTTATAACAAATATTATGTTATTTGTAGAACACAAACTTTCCTTACCTGTATTGGCTATAATGCAATTCTGGCCCCATTAGTTTAAACAGTCCAACTATTGAACGATTTTCTTATAATGTGGGATCGCACAAGAACGGAACTATCGTGTTATGTCAGAATCAACTGTACTCATTTGAAAAGCACAAATGATTCTCCCTCAACTAATGCTGACTACTTCTGTATTCAGTAATTTGATTGCCTAATTTTGATGCTTCATGTTTTATATCTTGTGTATTGCTTTAATGCAATAACAGTACTTTTAACTGAAAATATCTCCAGATGTACGAGATTATATCTAAAAGGACTTCACATTAAGTAGAAATAAAATGAAATAAACAGGGGGATTAGGGAACAGAGAGCATTGACGGATAGCTGCAGTGTCTAAATCAAACTGAAAGTTGTTGAAGAGGCAATTACAAGCCTGAAAGGAAGTGAAAAGCTATAGGAAGCAAGATATGGAATTCCTAAGAACTGTACAATAATGGTTAGCGAATTGACAGTAACAATTTCAAAATGATGATGGATTTTGATCGAATAGGTATAATAGCCTAGTTCCACTGGAAGAATAGTAGCTAACCAAAGGACATGGATGTAAGATAATTAGCCGAAAGGCCAGGGTGCAGATATGGAAATAATTTATACACCGTAAATTGTCATGATCTCAAATGCATTGCCTGAAAAAGTTAATGGAAATGGATTCAGTTGTAAATTTCAAAAGAATATATAACAAAAACATAGAGACACACACTGTTATTGAATTGGATGGAGAAGCGGAATTATTTGATAGTTTTTCTGAGAGCCAACACAGAGATAATGGGCTGAATAATCTTCAGCTGTGTTATATAATTGTTCGATTCAATGGTCGAACCATTGAGAGAGTAGGGAGCATAGGTAACAGCATACACACACAGCCTGAGCTTTACTCACCTTTTGGTGACTGGCAAAATGATTGGCAACATGTCAGGAGTTGCTCAATATTTTGCCATCCTATTTTACCAACTTCATAATGTTGGTAGATTGGTTGCCCACCAGGTACTCAAATGAGCCAATTGACGTTCTCTTCAGGCATTCTTTTTTTCCATATTGGCAAAGCCTGTGAGCATTTGGGAGAGTACTGGGCCATCTTGCAAGGTCAGAGAGTGGGAGTGGATCATTCTTTATGGGTTCTCCAAGATCATAGAGGGATTCCTGGTTGCAATGAATGCCCTCTCAAAAGCAGAGTTGCTGGACCCTCTGCCATAATCCCACATTAATCACCTTAGTTTGAGGATGACAGACCATTGGAGCACCCTCTTGTTGCAGCAGCTGTCTCCAACTTGGCCACCAATAATGCTGGCACTGTGAAGTTCCTAGCTCTTAGATTGGCCAGAAAGCTCTTGGAGACGTTGCTCTGCAGTAAAGAGTTATCCTTACTCTAAGAATAACAGCGAAGCATGTGTGTAAGGGGCAAGGTAGTGGTGGTGTTAGATCACAAGGAACTGTGTCTCTAGGGTTCCAGGCACTGTCCACTCTAACAAACCATTGTAAATAGTTATGTTTAATAAAGTTTATTAACTGTCACTTCTCTAAATAAAGATCTGTTATTATGACATAGGATGAGGCAGACTGCCAAAAATACAGGAATTAGTAAAAGGTAACAGAGAATCCAAGGACTGTACTGAGGATGGAGAAGGCAAGAGCATTTGGAGACTCCACCTGCATAAAGTGTGCAGGGAAAGAGAATAGGATTGACACCATTGGTGAAAGCTAGGCCCAGGCAGTATTGTAGAGAGTCATGAGCAACATTCCCAGTCACTTCTTTTCCCCTGCTGCACAGAATACCATGTGTGGCAGTGACATCAGAGGAAGAACCTATTCTTCGACGTATTGAGCACATGCACTGTGCTTCCCAATAGCTGTCCAGTCACATGGCATGCAGCTGAGAGGGAACATCCGACATGACTTTTTAAAATTTACTTGATGGCTTGTGGGTGGTGCTGGCGAGGCCAAAATTTATTGCCCATCCCACATTACCTTTGAGAAAGTGACGGTGAGATGCCTTCTTGGAGTTGTAGGTTATTGACCTAGTAACAAGGAACAAACCAAGATGTGTTATTATAGGATCCTGGATGAGTTACTGGAGTTTATTTGTAGATAATACACCCTGCTGCCACTGTGTATTTGCAGTGAAGGGAATGAATGTTAAGGTGCTGGATGGGTTACCAATCAAGTGAACTGCTTTGTCCTGGATGGCATTGAACTTCCCCAATCTAAGCAAGTGGAAAATATTCTACCACTCTCTTACATTGTGGTGTAACTGGTAGACATGGTTTGAGGAATCTGGATGTAAGTTAATTACTCTCTGCAGAATTCCCTGGCTCTGATCTACTCTTGGAGCCAAAGCGTTTACATGATTTGATATATTTTCTGGTCAAGTATGTTAACAGGAAATTCAGCAATGAATATTGAAGGGAGACGGATGCTCCCTTTATTGTCAAAGATGATCATTATCTATCTATTGTATGACATGGGTGTCACTTACCACTTATCAGCCCAAGCTTGAATGTTGTCTCGGTTGTATTGCATTTGGACATCACTATCTGTGGAGTTGTGACTGGCATTGAATCCTGTGCAATCATCAATGAATCCCACTTCACACCTTAGGATGGTGGGAAGGTCAACAAAGCAGCTGAAGGTGGTGAGACTTAGGACATTACCCACAAGAACTCCTGTAGCGATGTCCTAGGGCTGAGATGATTGACCTCCAAAACACCACATCCATTTTTGTTTGTCTTGGGTATGACTTCAGTCTCCTGTAATAAGAACAACAGCCAAATACAACAGCAGGTCAATCCGCAGGTTATGGTCACATTAAACAGAGACTAATGCTGCCAGCTTCCTCACTGACAACTGGAAACAGCTGCACACAGGTTGTAGCTAACACATAAACCCAGCACTGATTTACTCGACCCTGCAGGCATCATTAGATGATCCTGTGGCTTTCATGAATCACAAGGGTTTCTACTTCAATGATTTGCAGCTAGTGTGTGGTCAGCAATAATGTATCATCCCAGTTTATTTAATGTGAACAAAACTCTGATTGTTCAGAGTTGGCTTTCGATATTTTTGTCCCCCCTCGGCCTTTGTTCCTGATCTCAGCAGGCCCCCAAACTCTGGCTCAATATCTACTCACATTAGCAGATTACCAAAAATATCACAATTGTTGTATCATAAATACATCTGCTCAAGGCAGATTGCAAGGGAACTGCAGCCTATGGAAAAAACGTTAGCCCATTTTTGTTAAACTGTCCTTAAACTGCTGAAAGCCAAAGTAGTATTTTCCAACCACCCAAAGCTAACACCTACCTGTAGAAATCATTTTCTACCTACCAGAGTGTAACAGTTCACCGTGATTTCTCCCATCTCTCCCCATAAATGGTGTTGATGTTTTTATGATCTTAACCACTCTTCCTGACAACTTGTTTTCTGATGTAAATGAGTTTACATTATACAAAACCACTGCAAGTTGTTCCATTTGTCTAGCCTGCTAGATCTCTCAAATCTTCTTCATTTACACTGAGGGGCATATTCCACAGTGCTGCGCAACACGAACAGCACATGCTCAAACTTAAACATGAACACTCTTTTGGAATTTGTCAGTTATTTCTGGCCACTAGGCCTTCATTGCTGACTGAGGACTGTACGCACAACCTTGCATTATCAACAATGTCACTGACTTCCAAAAGGAAACTGTGGATGAGCCACTGTGTGAAGCAGTTAAAGAATGGTGGGCCCTCACAGATTCGGCTGCATCAAGAATATAATGCAAGAATGTCCCTGCAGGCTACTCCCTACTCTGTCAGACAACATGTCAAGATAAGATTGAAAGCAACAACAGCAGATTTATGTATGTATATCATAACAAAAAACTCCATAGCACTAAAGGCACAAATATGTCCCTTAATGTGTTTATAAATTAATAGCGCACATGAGTCATCAGGACTTACGTTATGTTTAAATGACGACATTGTTACTTCTAAAACCTTTCAGTTTACAAAGCAGGAGGAAGCCAGTCAGCTCAGTATACTTGTGTCACTTTTTTTTCAATCCAAAACTAATCCCATTGACCTATAATCGCTTTATCTTCCTCAAATACTTGATTTGCATTGTTAATAAACAAAACTACATTTGAATCACTTGTTGATTTGGTTTGAGGATCCATGCTGCAACAGTTTACCATGTGAAGGTTTTTTTTTCTAATCTGATCCTTACTGTCACAGCAACAATTTTATTCTTAATACTCATTTTTCATTCCCCACCCAAAGTATGTGGAGTTTTTTGAGTAAACGATAAATATTGGCAATTGCTTAACAGAACTCCTGAAGAATTTAACTCGATAATATGGACATGTTGAGTATTTAACATTCCACGAAAAATCATCATTACCTTAAAAATAGATGAATGCTTGAGAGTACGTAAACAAGGCAAGATTTTGAACTTAAGTAGTGTCAAAAAAGACCCTCAAATCAAATGCAGTTCAATCTAGAAGGGCAAACTTTAAGCGATAAGACGACATTTAGTGTCGATTTTGCTGTAAGTGGATCCAATCGCGTTGGCAAATTGATGGTTCTTTGACTGCATTAGCAGACATGTGTATAAAGAAACCACCTTGGTGAGTAAACCACCATGACCGAGGACTGCAGTGATTAAACATAGATGACAAAAATAGAGCAAAAGGAATAAATTATTTCACGAGATTCAAGGAGACAAAAATGAGCCTGCAAATCAGAGATAATAATGACTGACATAAATGAAAAATAGTGTTTGACACACAACTTGCAACATTCTGTATTAATTACCCAATTCAACTTCTTTAATGTGGAGGAGCTGATGTTGAGCGAGGGTGGACAAAAATCACAGAACACCTGGTTATAATCCAACTCCTTGCTGGATTATAACCTGCTGTTCCTTCATCGGGTGTTTGACCTAAAGAATCACCTGAAGAAGAAGCAGCGCTCCGAAAGCTAGTGCTTCCAAATAAACCTGTTGGACTAGAACCTGGTGTTGTATGATATTTAACTTTATCTAACTTCTTTAACCGTTTGAGGACAACATTTTTTTAAGGGTATGGCCAAAATCGATATGAAGGATGCTCTGGAAAGGCTGTGATTAGGCTGAATGTGTTGGCAGGTGTAAGTGGCTTACATTCCAGGTTGCTAAAGGAGATGATGGAAATGTCTAGCATGCTCTAGCAATATTCCCTAGATATGGGATTGTCAGAAGATTTAAGAGTTGAAAACGTGACACTCTTCTCAAAGAAAAGCTGATCAGTTTAACATCAATGGCGATTAAAATTTGATGAACAATAATCAGGAAAAAAATAAACATGTACTTGAGTTAATTAAGGATTGCCAGATTCAATGCAAAAGGTAGATCATGCTGCAATGATCTAACAGAATTCTTTGATGGAGTAGCTAAAGTCGATCAACTTTTGACAAAGCATCACATAAAAGCCTTGCTAAACAAGATTGAGTAGGAGAGGGTCTGTGAGCTTGGGTAAAAATTTGACTGGGGGGCAGAAAACAATGAGTCATGAAATATGGTTGTTTATCAGAGTGAAACCTAGAAGTTGGCGATGGTCCCTAAGGGTCAGTACTAAGAACATTTGTTGTCTATAAGTAACTTGGATATTGGAGTACAGAGAAAAATGTCAACACTTGCCAATAATATTAATGATGGTGCGTTAAATAATTAGGATGGTACAAAAACTGTGAGGTGATACATTTAACTGTAGGAATAGGAACACCCAATACAGAATTAATGACGTACTTCTAAAGTGGATACAGGGACAATGGTATGTGGCAGGATATATTGAGAATAATTAGCAAATCTCATTGGATTTTGGCTTCATTAAAGGGGAAAAGTACAAAAATAGGAAAGGTATGCTGAATCTTGGACTTATTACAGCACATGTCTGCATTGACTCTCTGAATGAAGATCCCACGTAGCATCTTTCTCCTGCCCACTCTTGGTAACCTTGCTCATTCTTCTATTTGAAATGGGCCAGCACGGTGGCTCAGTGCTGCCTCACTGCACCAGATAACTTGGGTTCAATTCCATCCTCAGGTGACTGTCTGTGTGGAGTTTGCACATTCCACCCATGTCTGCGTGGGTTTCCTCCAGGTGCTCCAGATTCCTTCCACAGTCCAAAGATGTGCAGGCTAGGTGCTTTGGCCATGGGCAATGCAGGATTATAGGTGGCGGGGAGGTTGGGTCTGGGTAGGATGCTCTTCGGAGGATTGGTGTGGACTTGATGGGCCAAATGGCCTGCTTCCACACTATAGGGACTCTATGAAATGTCTGTCTATTTCTCTTCTGAAAGCCTTAATTGAGCCTATCTCCAACATATCTTCAGGTAGGGCATTGTAGATCTTAATTACTTGTTAATCTCTGGAATTAATTGAAAAAAAAGTCCCTTATATAATTTTTTGCTTCTTTACTCAATAATTTAAGTCTATTTCTTCTTGTTTGTGATGCTTTCGCAAATGGCATTATTTACTTCCTATTTATTCTGCCCAAAACCTCATGACTTTGAAAAGTTCAATCAGATTTTGGAAAGGCAAATAGGGGCAAGACTTATACACCGAATGGTAAGGTCCTGGCAAGTGTTGCTAAAGAAAGAGACCTGCAGTGCAGGTACATAGTTCCTTATTAGTGGAGTTGCAGTTGGTAGGATAGTGAAGAAGGCATTCAGTATGCTTGCCTTTATTGGTCAGATTATTGAGTACAGGAGTTGGGACATCATGTTGCAGTGCTACAGGGCATTGGTTAGGCCACTGTTGGAATATTGCGTGCAGTTCTGGTCTCCCTCTATTGGAAGGATGTTGTGAAACGTGAAAGGGTTCAGAAAAGATTTACAAGGATGTTGCCAGGGTTGGAGGGTTTGAGCTGTAAAGAGAGGCTGAACAGGCCAGGGCTGTTTTCCCTGGAGCGTCGGAGGCTGAGGGGTGACCTTATAGAGGTTTATAAAATCATGAGGGGCATGGATAGGGTAAATAGACAAAGTCTCTTCCCTGGGGTGGGGGAGTCCAGAACGAGAGGGCATAGGTTTAGGGTGAGAGGGGAAAGATTTAAAAGAGACCTAAGGGGCAACGTTTTCACACAGAGGGTGGTATGTGTATGGAATGAGCTACCATAGGAAGTAGTGGAGGCTGTTACAACTGCAACATTTAAAAGTCACTTGGATGGGTATATGAATAGGAAGGGATTAGAGGGATATGCGCCAGGGGCTGGCAAATGAGACTAGGTTAGGTTAGAATAATGGATGAGTTGGACCAAAGGGTCTGTTTCCACGCTGGACATCTCTATGACTCTATGAGATGTCCTCTCTGCCTTTTTCCTTTCCATAGAGCACAGTTTCAGTTTCTCAAATCTATCTTCATAACTGAAATTCCTTATCTCTGGAATTATTCTCACAGACATTTTCTGCACTCTATCCAATGGCTTCACCTCTTTCTAAAAGTCCTCCAGAACTAGAAATACTCACAATACTCCAGCTGAGGCTGGACTTACATAAGTTCAACATAATGTCTTAGCCCTTGTACTCTGTCACATTCCACCTGAAACCATCAATAGGGGTAAACTTTTATTGCTGCAGCTCCATTGTTGTTTATGTCCTTGAAAGAAAAATTTGTTCATGAAAGCATATATGATGCTAAAGTAGCCATCTAGTACAAAAGTGACTGCAACAAGTACAAGGCATGTCCTTGTGAAGTATTATGGGATACGGCTTTGCTTGCATCCCTCTGACCAGATTGCAGATCCTGGAGTACGTTGCATCTACACTGAGTCTCAATACAACTTCAGAACTAGTAGATTGACAATTGGCATGTTTTTCTCACTTTGGCAAATATGGGAGAAACATTGAATATAGTGCAGACCACTCTCCATTACTCTTATAGACCTCACCATAGCTTTTGATCTTGTCAGCAGACCTAATGTCAATGAAGGAACAACAATCTAGTTCCAAGTCAAGATAGTGTTTCCAGTGGAGGAGAATTTGCATGAGAACAAGCCCACAGTTTCATTAGTTTCAATTAAAGTGATATCAGATGCTTTCAAGATCAACAGTCAATAAATCAGGGCTGTAACTTGGCAGCAACTCTGTTTCATTTGTTTTTCTTCATCATCCTGTTGTATGCTTTCAGAGTCACAATTTGCTTCCATCAAATAGTGGCAAGATCAGAGACACTATCTTTGGTCCAGGCTGAGCATTGCTACCAGTAGAAAAGCTTGCAATATAAGGCAGCAGCCAGGGGATGAAGAGGATTGAAGAAGGAAGTCATCATGAGTGAAATGGGTGGTCATGGTTTGAGAAAGTTGTGACTGTCGATATAGGAAGGACATTGTGAAGTTTAGGGAAAGATTGAATGACAGGAGGAGTGAGATATTGGGAATGAGGGTGCGGAGTAATGGAGTTCAGCCAGTTGTAAGTTGTATAAAGAGGCAAGTTGTTGGGTGAGACAAATTTCTCCAGCTTCACTGACCATGAAGCTGTGTTTACCTGATGGAACTAGCCCTTTGTATCCTTACTTACCTAATAGGTTAACAAGCCTTGAGAATCTCCGTGGGTTGAAAACAACACCCTGTTAAAATACTGTACAGGCAGGCAGCCTCCTGAGAAAACAATAAACCGTCCTTCTGGGAGTGGATTGGTTGTCTTCCTTTACCTAAGAAAAATTTTCCGTTCATCTACCCATTCTATATTACGACCAACTTTAGTTTGATCTCACATGAGACTTGCAAAGGAGGTCTGAGGTGTGAACATGCACTTTAATCAGGAATTGAGTAGAACTCCACCTTCATATATAGGTTTGTATGCCTGATGATCATTGGCAGGATATAACAGGGAGGGATGAGAATGTGAATCTATATGAAACACTGACCTGAAGCCACACAGGCCATTTCAGAAGTCCACACGTTGTTTCTTAGTCTTGCACAGTTGAACAGCACTTAAATAATATGATAGCTATCCTACAAGTCCAATTGAAAGAGATCCTGAACTACTTGCAGATTAGTAAATGGATCATTTCTACTGTCTACTTGTGTTTTGTTTGCATCTTTGGGGTTTTCTTGTACTTGGCTAAAGTTTATCTAAGTCGGCAGGGAATTCTCTGCTGATCTCGAAATTTTTTTATGTCATTTAAAATCTCGTGCTGAAAGAAATTACTTCCAGATCTGTTTGGTTGCTAAGACAACCTTTGAAAATTTAACATGTCTGAGAAAATGAAGACGTGTTGTTCAGGGTGGGAGAAGCTACCAGAAGAGAAGCAAGGAGGAGGGATGAAGGATGCACAGAATAATTCTCTTCCTTCATCTTTCACAAAGAGCAATGAATCTTAGCTTCAAATGAAAACTTGTGAGTAAAATCTGCCAACTGTTTGCAACCACAATTGAAACATCAAAACAGAGCAAAGACAATGTCATCTTTGGTTGGCAAAATGACAATGATTCTTATCTTTTATACATCGGACTCCTTCCAGATTGCTTCTGGAGAAAATGTTGCAATTAAGTACTGCTTCTGGAGCCACGGAGCCTCTCTATGCAAACAGAAACACATTTCTCTCACACCCACATATCAGAGACAAGTAGGTGAAGTGAGCGTAAGGATGTTCAAGGATTGCAGGATTGACGGATGGATTGCTATAAAAGCCTGGAAGCCACTTTCATCACTGCCATTCAGAGCTGTAATGGCAGAAGTCCGACTTTCCATTATTGCAATCAGAGATTTAATCAAAACTGCAGCCAGAGTTGTAATGGAAGCTGTGATGTTCGCCATCAGATCCTGAATCCTGGTGAGTTCTGTCATATTTGGTTTTGGAATACATCCACTGACATTTTGTGCTTGGGGCACCAACCTTGTCTTAGCAAGTAGGGTTCTTATGGTAAACAAAATATAACTTATCACATGATAGCAATCAAGACCAAGTTACATTGTTGAATGAACATTATTACCAAGGCTGTGGATATAAGTCTTTACTCCTTGAGATTGTAAGTTGTTCAGCTTTATCCTCACTCAAGTCCATATGGTGAGGGAACAGTAATCTAGTTCCAAGTCAGGAAAGTGTTCCCAATGGAGGGGAACCTGCATGAGAACATGCACACAGTTTCATTAGTTGCAATGAAGTAATACCAGACACGTTTAAGATCAGCGATCAATAAACCAGGGCTACGGCTTGCAGGAACTCTCTTTAGTTTAGTTTATTTTACTTTATCTTGCTACTGTGCACTTTGCACCACAATTTGCTTCAATTAAATACTGGCAAGACCAGAGCCACTATCTTTGGCCCAGGCCGAATACTGCTAACATTGCTTCCGTCTGATTGAATTGGTTGGATATTAATGCAGTATCCTTTCAGAATCATTACCTTATACAGTTAGTCACATAGATGTGCTGATGGGGTGGCCAATTAATCCATTTGGAACAGGAGGGCTCTGAGCTCTGCAATAAACCCTGTGTTAAGTTGGAGTCAGACTCTTTTATGCATATAGACATTGTCTATAGGCTTTCTGGCAGATATCCACTGAGCCAAACATTTGCTTAGGTGCAGTCAGCAGACTTCTTCCATGTCTTGGCTCAGCAAAACCTCCCTCTGTGTTCTCTGTAAAAGAACTCGTTGATGATTTTATCCTTGAGCAAAGAGGCACCTGTGTTTTTATTTCTGCCTGCCTGGATCATGCACGTTAGTGCCCTGTTTCTCAGTGCCTGAGTTAGTGACTGTTAGATTGGTGTTTCTTAATCTTCACTATCTTTCCTTCCTCCTTGCTGAGATGGGATCAATTCTTGGGCATCTGAAAGGTTAAAAGAAACACAAGAGTTGGGTTGTGGTGTGGAGAGGAGAAAGTAAGTATGCTAACACCAGCTATAGCTGGTGAATCAGAAAAGATTTGAGAGTGAGTGAAAAAAGAAAGAGAGAGAGAGAGAGAGAGACACACACACACAAATAGGTAAGCAGTTATCTTCAACATAGTTTCCTCCTGTAACCATCTGTCTGTGATGCCTCTTCCCAGGGTGTCCTGTACATTTTTTTTCTGAGTGTTAAAACAGGCGAGCATGTTATTATGTATGTTCTCCACAAGCTTTTCCTGTCTACCTCCTGTTATTCAGAACCTTTCTCCAACAGGAGAAAGACAAGTGGATGACAGAGTGTACTGTATTATTTCTGGATGTTATGACTCTCATGAGTCAGCCGTGCTGCCTGCATCATAATGAATAGAATAGCATATCATCAGTTCTATGTGCATTTTCAGGAATTCTTCAATAAAACCTCCAGTCTACTTACGCCAAAGCATTTGTCTAATAAATTGACAGTTATTAAACTTTATTTCATCAGTACATCTTTAATATTCATGATCAATGGTCTGCTATCTGACAGCATTTACACAGAACAATAACCTGCCCACTGGCATTCAGTTTGATTTCTACCAGAGCCATTCAGCTCCTGATCTCATCCAACCTTGGCTCAAACATGGACAAATAAGGTGAATTCCTTTGGTGAGAGGATAGTGATTGCCCTTGACCAGCTGTGGTATCAAAGTTCCCCGGAGAAACTGAAGTCAGTGAGAATCAGGAAAAGTCTCTCCACTGGTTGAATAAAACCCCATGGAGAATGGTTGAGGTTGTTGGAGGTCAAACATCTCAGCTACAGGACATCACTGCATGAGTTCTTCTAGATGGTGACCTAGGCCAAGACATTTTTAACTGCTTCAACAATGACAATGCCTCCATTATGCAGTGAGAAGTAAGGATCATTGCATAATACAACTCCTCAGACACTGATGTTATCTTGTCCACTTGCAATAAAAACTGGACAAGAGTTAGGCTTTGACCAATTAGTGACTACATAAAGTCATAAGTGATAATATCTATACCATTCAACTGCCAGGAAACACAGTAAGATCAGATGGGGTGGTTGGTCTGGCCTTATCCTTCAGCATATTATTTACAGCTGCTAGCGTTCACCTCAGGCACTCATTGCACTTTGCCTCAATTCTTTGGGTGGGGTCTATTGCCACTGTTTAGTCAGAGCAGATCCAAGTGAGTGAACTTTAACAGTATCTATTGAGTATAACTATATACAGTGGGTGGTGAAAGAGGACATTTCTGGCATCTTACAGACTCAGGTCCCAGCTCCAGGTGATGAAACGATGTCAGTCCTTTTGCGCATTCTCAGTAGATTTTTAAAGCAAAAATGTAGTTAACTCTGTACTCCACAGCCAATTAGGAGTAAGTGAGGACTGCAGATGCTGGAGATCAGAGTTAAGAGTGTGGTGCTGGAAAATCACAGCAGGTCAAGCAGCATCCGAGGAGCAGGAGAATTGACATTTCGGCCATAAGCCCTTCATCAGAATTCTTCTGCTCCTCAGATGCTGCCTGACTCGCTGTGCTTTTCCAGCACCACACTCTTGACTCCACAGCCAATGCCCATCTTCAGTAAGAGGGAATCTAACCATCTCCCCTTGACAGTCAATAATCATAGGAGGAGAAAGTGAGGACTGCAGATGCTGGAGATCAGAGCTGAAAATGTGTTGCTGGAAAAGCGCAGCAGGTCAGGCAGCATCCAAGGAGCAGGAGAATCGACGTTTCGGGCTTGAGCCCTTCTTCAGGAATGAGGAAAGTGTTTCCAGCAGGGTAAGATAAAAGGTAGGGAGGAGGGACTTGGGGGAGGGGCATTGGAAATGCGATAGGTGGAAGGAGGTCAAGGTGAGGGTGATAGGCCGGAGCGGGGGTGGGGGCGGAGAGGTCAGGAAGGAGATTGCAGGTTAGGAAAGTGGTGCTGAGTTCGAGGGATTTGACTGAGACAAGGTGGAGGGAGGGGAAATGAGGAAACTGGAGAAATCTGAGTTCATCCCTTGTGGTTGGAGAGTTCCTATGTGGAAGATGAGGCGCTCTTCCTCCAACCGTCGTGTTGCTATGGTCTGGCAATGGAGGAGTCCAAGGACCTGCAAACAATAATCATATCATTACTGAAAGCCCTCAGTATCAATATCCCAGGATTACCATTGACCTAAAACTAATCTGGCCCACCCATACAATTCTATGGCTGCAAATGTCAATTGCTTGAAATTCTGCAATGAATATTCACATTCTCCTTTCCCAAAGCCTTTCCCATATTTTTCAAGGCAGAAATCAGGAATGTGATAAAATGCTTTCCATTTGCTTGAGATGGATGCAGCTTCAATAACACTCCAAAAACTCAACACCATCCAGTAGTAAGCAGCCTGATTGATTATCATCCATTCCATCAACTTGAAACATTCAGTCTCCCCATTACCAGTATACAGTGGCAGCAGTGTACTTCCAATCTACAACTTCAATCACCAAAAAGGCAAAGGGCAGTAAGTACATCAGAACAGCACCACCAGCAAAGTTTCCCTTCAAGTCATATACCACTCTGACTTGCAAAAACAAATGTCATCATTGCTTCACTGTCACTGAGTCAAAAGCCTGAAACACTGTCCCTAACAGTACTATACGTGAACTCATACAACATGAACTGCATTGGTTCAAAAGGTGCCTCACTGGTACCTTCTCATGGATAATTAAGAATGAGAAACACATACCAGTTTGGTAATGATGCCTAGATGCTATTAAAATAAATGCAATTACAGGTTGACATTTTTAGACATGTCTGCTTTTTAGTAATTGGTATTCTGACATCACTCAGTAGTCCATTCCAAATTATATTTGATTTTTCTTTTTACAAAAATACAAGATAAATGGCAACCAGCCTCTAATATTGCTGATAGGAACAACAACTTATATTTCCAATAACTGGTTTTTCATTTCATCTATTGTAAAATAAATGAATTAATTTACGCTGAAAGCATTACTTATAGACAGAAAAATGTAACAATTGGCTGATGAAAACAGAACATTTACAATTATAAGCAATGTGGTTCTGTGATATTGGGAGTGATGATTAACAGTTTGTTTGTACATGATTTATCTGCATAAAAAGCAATGTTGAAATCAGCAAGGCTGACACCAAATGTTTTTTTATCACTGAAACTGCCGTGATGATACATTCAGAACAAAGGTTTCAAAGCTTCATTTTTTAAATGTTATTCTTTTCTACCTTGATTTAGCTTTATGTCAGATAAAAACCTCTTGCAGCTGGTGTCATTTTTACTGAATTGAATATATAAGGAAGCAAATAATATAATTATAAGCCTGTATAAACCAGCATTTGTGAATCTATAATTGATTGTGCATTGAGAGAGAGATATGAAACAAAGCTGTTCTTGGAATGAGCCATAGAAACTAAGCATAGAACTTAATACATAGACTTTGAACACATGCTGCTTTCAATATGTCCACAACCCAGCAATTGTCTTGTTCTTTCCTGCTGCTTTAATCTCCAGGTACTATTCAAACATAATCAGCTCGACTGCTGAGCAAATAATGTACAATTGTTGGATTTTGAAAATTGCAATGTAATGGAAAACTGCTGCACCTGGAGATTTCAGAAACTTGGTGCTTTGGATCCCTTTTCTTGAAGGCTGTCTATATAAAAGACTATCCATACATCCATTTTTGCGCATGGTTAACTAAGCAGTCAGTATTATGAAGTCTACATTAGAGCCAACAGAAGTTAGAAGGAACAACATGTTTGGAACTATTGGTTTTGAGTCTGTGTTAGGGGCATATTCCATAGGCCTCAGATTTCCTGAATCTGGCATAAATATAAAGAAATGACATAAAACACTGCTTAAGCCACAGCTGGGATTTTGTGTGCAGTCCTGGTTCAAATTATAGGAAAGACATAACTGCTCTGGAGAGAACACAGACTGGTGTCAGGACTTACAGATGACAGGTATGAAGAAATTTTTGATAGACTAAGGTCATTTTCCTTTGAACAGGGAAGCCTGAGGGTTGACTTGATTGAGGTGTCCAAAATAATGAAGGGCTTGGATACAACAGACAGTGGAGACCTGTTTCTCCCAGTGGAGAGGTGAGTTACTAGGGGGCAAACATTAAAGGTGATTGATAGAAAGATTAAAGAACTTTTTTTTGGCCAAAGGATAGTCAGTCTGAAATTTGCTGACCACTTTGGTGGTTTAAACAGAACCTGGATCTGCACCTGCCAAGTTATGGACCAAGAGCTCATGAATGGAGTTAGAATGCATGGCTGGTTTATTCAGTCAATGCAGACATGAAAGGCTGCATGGCCTCTTTCTGTACTGCAATGTCACTACGGTTCGATAAATTTCAGCAATAAATTGAGCAAGTTATTTTATGCTGTTACCTAACTAAAGGTAGAGTGTACTTTTGACTGTGATGATCTGTGGAAAACTGGCAGCTCTTTTACATCAGACCTAATTTTCTTTCCTCTTTACTTTTATCTGGAAACATGTAAAAAGGATGGCTAATTTGCCTCTCACACTGGCACACAAATTCAGCATATCTGCAAATGCTTTCAAAATAGTATCACTGAAACACAAATTATTAGATAGCAATACTGAGTGATAAGTCCTAACAAAGCAAACCTTGCATGCTATTCATAACTAGATGGACAGAATTGAAAAGCAGGTAAATTATGTTCAGCTTATGTAGAAGTCTTTGTTAGACTACACGCAGAGTATTGTCAATTCTGCTCTTCATATTATAGGAATGACGTAGAGGCATTGGGGAAAGTGCAATAAAGAAAGACTGGAATGATACTAGAACCAAGACATTACAATTATCAGGAAAAACTGAACAGACTGAAGCTTTTTCTCTAGAACCTGATAGCAACCTTCAGGATTAAGAATGGGTTGAATAAGAGGGAGATCAAGAAATAGTGCAGAGACTTTCCAACCCCGAATGGAACAGAGGAACAGGAATAGACCATTCAGTCCCTCAAGGCTGTCCCACCATTCAGGGGAATCATGACTGATCTGTGACCCAACTCCATATATCTGTCTTTGACCCAGATTTGGCACGGTAGCTCAGTGGTTAGCACTGTTGCCTCACAGCACCAGGGACCTGGGTTTGATTCCAGCCTTGAACAACTGTCTGTGTGGAGTTTGCCCATTCTCCCCATGTCTGCTTGGGTTTCCTTTGGGTGCTCTGGTTTCCTCCCACAGTTCAAGAATGAGGTTGAAAGTCACACAACGCCAGGTTATCTGAAATTACAAGCATTCAGAGTATTGTGCCTCGTTCAGGTGTAATGAAGGCAGCACCCAGACACAGATATAATCAGAGACATGAAAAGATCATACAAATGGTGTGAGTGGAGTGTTGGCTGGCCACATAATAGGTCTCCGCAGGTAATAGCCTTTTTGGGATCCTCTCTGCTTTCTTGCATCTCTGCAAAAACTTGATGTCTGTGACGATATGCACAATCTTCTTGGAGATCCTCGCCACTTTGAGCCGGAATTTGTGGTATCTATGGTAACCATGATGTGGAGGTGCTAGTGTTGGACAAGGTCAAAAGTCAGAGATTTGCATTTTAGGTGGATTGGTTAAACTGCCCATAGTGTCCAGGGATGAGCTGGCCAGGTGGATGAGCCATAGGAAATGGAGGGTAAGGAGGTGGGTCTGGATGGGATGCTGTTCAGAGCAGTGGTTTGGACTGAATTGTTCAAATGGCCTGATTACAGGCCGTAGAGATTTGATGATTCTATCCCTTAATACCTTGATGTGGCCATTGGTGAGATAGTTGGGTTAATATGATGACAATGTTCAGTACTGGCAAACATGACAATCTAGCTGGCTTCATATCTACACTGAAAGGCAGGGCTACATTAGAGTACAGTGTGGCTACAAGTTCTGAATGATCTGGCTGTATGCAAAAAGGCAGGGCAAGGCAGAGATATAGTGAGCAACCAAAGTCTCTGAGCACAAAGATAATAAATGAAGAGTCTTCTGTTGCATCCTGTTTCAGTGCTTGACCTGTGTGCAAAATGGCAATGCAGCAACATAGAGACATAGAGTCATGAGATGTACAGCATGGAAACAGACCCTGCAGTCCAACTCATTCATACCAACCAGACATCGTATATAAACCTCGTCCCATGTGCCAGCATTTGGCCCATATCCCTCTAAACTCTTCCTGTTCATATACTGATCCAGATGCCTTTTAAGTGTTCTAATTGTACCAGTCTCCATCGCTTCCTCTGGCAGCTCATTCCATATACGTACAATCCTCTGAGTGAAAAAGTTCCTTAAAGTCCCTTTTATATTGTTTCCCTCTTACCCTAAACTTATGCCCTCCAGTTTTGGACTCCCCCATCCAGGATAAAAGACCTTGCCTATTTACCCTATACATGTTACTCAAGCTTTTATAAACCTCTACAAGGTCACCCCTTAGCCTCCAATGCTCTGGGAAAATTTCAGCTTTTCAGCCCCTCCCTATAGCTCAAACCCTCTAACCTTGGCAACATCTTCATGAATCTTTCAAGTTTCAAGTTTCACAACATAATTCATACAGGAAGGAGACCAGAATTGCACACAATATTCCAAAAGTGGCCTAACCAATGTCCTGTACATCTGCAACATGACCTCCTATCTCCTATACTCAGCACTGATCAATAAAGGCAAACATACCAAATGCCTTCTTCACAAATCTATCCGCAACTCCACTTTCAAGGAACTTTGAATCTGCACTCCAAGGGCTCTTCGTTAAGCAAAACTCCCCAGGACCTTACCCTTAATTATGTAGGTTCTGCCCTGATTTGCCTTTCCAAAATGCAACACCTCATACTTATCTAAATTAAACTGCATCTGCCACTCCCTCAGCCCATTGGTCCATCTGATCAAGATCCTGTTTTACTCTGAGGTAACTTTATTCACTGCCCACTACACCAATTTTAGTATCATCTGCAAACGTATTAACTATTCCTTCCATGTTCACATCCAAATCACTTATATAATATGAAAAGCAGTGGTGCAACTCTGAAGTGCAACATTGAAGTGGTCAACTATTGTAAGTGAATCAGAGGTGCGTCATAATGATATGATGAGGTTGGTACAGTGAGTGTAGGCGACTGCTGCACTTATCAGTCAGGGCTTTCCTTCTGGCATGATCGGGGCTGGGGAAGGATGGTGAGCCATTTTCAGAAGGGACAATAGTTATGAATTTAACATATACAAAGGTGGGAGATGATCGAGTATGAAAGGACATAGGGTACTGTCATTGACAGACCCTACCACCCTGGCCTTGATGTGACTACAGTGCCTAACTATGTTAGGTGTAACTAAATTGTAGGGCCAAGGCTCATGGAATAAAAGGGAGAGATGACCAGCTGAATAAAATGGGAAAATGGGGGTGATTAAACCTAATGGATTGACAGGGAGATTAAAGCAGAAAGGAACATAAAGGTTTGTGATTTTAAGAAAGAATCATATATTTGATATAAACAATTGGGATCAAATGAATGTCTTGAAAAATATAAAGTGTGTTGGAGCATTCATAAGAGGGAAATCAGGAGGGCAAAGAGGCAGATAACATTAAGTAAACCCAAAGGGATTCTACCTGTATATTAAGAGTAAAAGAGCAATGAAAGAAAGAATAGAACCTCTTAGAGATCAATGAGGTTGTCCATTTATTGAACCTCAGGAGATGGGAGAGATACTAAATTAATATTTTTACTGTGGAGAAAGAAATGGAGGCTAGAGAAGTAGTGGAAATAAATATTGATGCTTTGAAAACAGTTCACATTGCAGTAGAAGTGCTGGAGGTCTTAGAAAACAAAGGTGGATAAATCTCCAGGACCTGATCAAGGGTATCCCAGGACATTGTGGGTAGTTAGGAAAGAAATTGCGTAGCCCATAGTAGAAATATTTAGATCATGTATTATCACGGGTGAGGTGCAGGAGGACTGAAGAGTTGTGCCTTTACTATGAAAAGCTGTAAGGAGAAGTCTGGGAACTAAAATCCTGGAAGACTTATACGTTCATGGAGGTGATTGTGAGAAATAGGATTTACATGCACTTGGAGAGGCAAGGAATGATTAATGATAGTCAGCGTGGTTTTGTGTGTGGGAAATCATGTCTCTCAAACACAATTAAGGTTTTTGAGGAAGTAACCAAAAAGATTATTGAGTGCAGATCGGTAGATATTGATTACCTGTACTTTTGTAAAGCCTTTGACAAGATTTCAAATGCCTCTAAACCTTTCCTTTTCATGTACTTATCCAAATGCTTTTTAATTGTTGTATCTGTACCTGCATCCACCACTTCCTCTAGCAGTTCATTCCACACACTAACCACTCTCTGTGTGTAAAAAAAAAATCCCTCACACTTTCTCCTCACCATGAAAATATGCCCCTGGTTTGAACACCCCCACCTAGGGAAAAGACCCTTAGCATTCACCTAATCCATGCCCCTTGTGATTTTATAAACCTCATACACTTCAGTTAAAGAACTAGCCAGCCTATTTTTATAACTCAAACCCTCCATTCCTGGCAACATCCTGGCAAATCATTTCTAAACCATTTCCACTTTACTAATATCTGACCAAAACTGAACACTGTTCTCCAAGTGGCTCATGAGTAAAATTCGATCACATGGAATTCAGGATGAGCTTGAAAATTGGATACAAAATTGACTTAGAGTCACAGAGTCATAGAGATGTACAGCATGGAAACAGACCTTTTGGTCCAACCTGTCCATGCCGACCAGATATTCCAACACAATCTAGTCCCACCTGCCAGCACCAAGCCCATATCCCTCCAAACCCTTCCTATTCATATACCCATCCAGATGTCTTTTAAATGTTGCAATTGTACCAGCCTCCACCACTTCCTGTGGTAGCTCATTCCATACATGTACCACCCTCTGAGTGAAAAGTTGCCCCTTAGGTCTCTTTTATATCTTTCCCCTCTCACCCTAAACCTCTAGTTCTGGACTCCCCCACCCCTGCGAAGAGACTTTGTCTATTTACCCTATCCATGCCCCTCATAATTTTGTAAACCTCAATAAGGTCATCCCTCAGCCTCCGATGCTACAGGGAAAACTGCCCCAGCCTATTCAACCTCTCCTTATAGCTCAAATCCTCCAACTCTGGCAACATCCTTGTAAATCTTTTCTGAACCCTTTCAAGTTTCACAACATCTTTCCGATAGGAAGGAGACCAGAATTGCATCCAATAATCTAAAAGTGGCCTAACCAATATCCTGTATAGCCACAACATGACCTCCCAACTCCTGTATTCAATACTCCGACTAATAAAGGAAAGCATACTAAACGCCTTCTTCACTATCCTATCTACCTGTGACTGTACCTTCAAGTAGCTATGAACCTGCACTCCAAGGTCTCTTTGTTCAGCAACACTCCCTAGCACCTTACCATTAAGTGTTTAAGTCCTGTTAAGATTTGCTTTCCCAAAATGCAGCACTTTCTGAGGATTCTGGGTAATCCAAGATGGAGGACGGGAAACAAATTCTGGATGTAACAGGCTGCTCAGTTTTTGGAGGTATTTTAGTGTTGGAGGTGATTCCCGTGAATTCTAGGAGCAGCAATTAGTATTTTATATGCTGTTGCATTGTTTTGGAATTTTGGAGAAAATCAGTAGTCTATTATTGTAATTTGTAAATATCGTAAATAGAATCATTTTCCTGTTAATGACGAGACCTGATATGAATTACTTTTGTCCTGAATCTTGATGGAAGGAGACTGAGGGTGGTGATGGAGGGTTGTTTTTTCAGACTGGAGACTTGCGATCAGCAATGTTGCATAGGAATCGGTACTTCTTATGTTTGTCATTTATTAAAATGAATTAGATGAGAATGTAAGAGGTATAATTAATAAATTTCCAGATGATACCAAAATTGGTGGTTTAGTAGACAATGAAGATGATTATCTAAAGAGATCTCAATCAATACAACAAGAACAGGAATTGTACAATTATTGGTATGGCCCTGAATAACATTGTAGAACAGAGAAACTAAGGGTTCAGGTGTACAATTCTTTGAAATTTGTGTCACAGGTAGACAGGGTGGTCATGAAGGTGTTTAGCACACTTGTTTTCTTGTTCAGACTTTTGAGTATAGGAGTTAGGGCATCATGTTGTGGTTGTACAGGACGTGGGTGAGGCCTTTTCTGGAGTACTATGTACAGTTCTGGTCACCCTGCTACAGGAAGGATATTATTAAATTGTAGAGGGTTTAGGAAGGATTTACCAAGACATTGCCAGGAATGGAGAATTTGAGCTATTAAAATAGGTTGACTAGTCTGAGACTTTTCGGGTGACCTTTAGAGGTTTACAAAACCATTAGGGACATAGATAAGGTGAATAGCAAGAGTATTTTCCCCAGGGTAGGAGAGTTCAAACCAAACAGCATATTTTTAAGGCGAGGAGAAAGTTTTAAAAAGAATATGAGAGGCAACATTTTCACACAGAGAGTGTTTAGTGTGTGGAATGAACTGTCAGAGGGAGTGGTGAATACAGGTACAGTTACAACATTTAAAAAGCATTTGGATAATACATGGGTTGGAGGGATATGAGCCAAACACAGGCAAGTGGGACTAGTTTAGTTTGGAAATATGGTCAGTGTGAACTAGTTGGACAGAAGGGTCTGTTTCTGTGCTGTGTGACTCTACGACTCTACATAGTGTGAGAGGTTAGGCCTGCAACTTACTCAATGAAAGGCTCCCTGTGCTGCCTTCCATCAACATCCAAATCACAATGTACTTATCAAAGTGAAAGCTGCTGCTACCACACCCAGAATGGGCAGCGAAATAGCTCCACAAAGGTCAGTACCCCGTCACCAAGTCACCTTTATTTACACATCCACAATACATGAGACTGACCCAGCTAACTCAGAGCTGGCTCTGAGAAGGAACGGAACCCCTGACCCTCCTGACCAGGTGAACAGCCCCAATCAGGGAACTCATATTCCATGAGATTCCCCTGGCTGACCTCATTCCAGTCACTACAGACAGTGTATTTGTTTGTTTAATCTCTGAGGGTGCAGGATTGCCTTGTGAAATATGAAAGGGGCAGCAGTATTTATGGGAGAGTATAGGTGAAAGACGGCAGGTATCACAGAATTCAGCATGTGATGCATCGACAATCGTGTTGACTATAAATCCCAGCTGCAAGCAATCTTGATCATATCATTGAATATTACAAATCAATCCTATTAATAGCTAGAAGTACAGATAATGTCATACAATCGATCAAGTTTCACCTAAATTCCACATTTCCCAAACATTTAACTGGCACTGCTCACTTCACATCCTCTAACATTTGTTCCAGCTGAGCAAGGTAAACTGCGTCTAACCAGGACACTCTCAGCATATTCCCCGGCCCAAACCTTCAAGCTCCACTATACAGCAGCTGCACTCCACTCTAGATGTGAACCTTAGGACTGCATTGCAACATTGTGAGAGGGATAGGAAAACTAAAATCTTGCAAGCGCAGATAGATGGCATTGAGGACACTTCCTTATAGATAGCATCTCATATTTGTAAACTAAATACTTAATTTTCATTTTCAGCTGTGTCATCGATTATGATTTTATCTGCAGCTGCTACAATAAAGGTAGACATGCTAGCCATCCTTAGTGCCTCCGTAAATGAGCAGTTCCAACATACACAGATGACATTTAGACTTTGCCATCCAAACATTGGACGTGAGGACTTGAACAAGGAATGCAATGGGAAGGCTCCACATTTGACATTGCTGACCTGATTCAGACGCATGGTGTGAAGAACACTAACATCTCCTAGCACCTGTACCCCCATGTTACCTAAGAAAGGCAGCAATGCATATAGGATAATGGTGTGCAAATGTTATGGTCCAGGAGATATGTTATAGTCACAGAGAGTTTAAAAAGGGAAACTTGGTCAGCATGGATGAATTGGATCAAAGGGTCTGTTTCTGTACTGTATGATCCTTTCATTTTTAAAAAAGCTTCCTTTTCACTTTTTTTGGTTCTTTCAAAACTGACCTTGAAACCTTTTGGATTTTGAATCCTTCCGCCTATCGAAAATGCTTACCTTGATTTATTTTATCTAAAGCTTTGAAACACTTCCTTAACATCTGCCTTTTGCCTTCTTTTATCTAAGGTGAACAACCCCAGCTTTTCCAGTCTATAAGACATAAGATGATGAGAAATAGGAACAGGAGTCTGCCCTGCCACTCAATATGCTCATGGCTGATCTCACATTCCTCACATCTAACCAGGGCTTTTCTGCCCTTTCCCCATAACCCTTAATTCACCTATTGATCAAAAATCTATCGATTTCAGCTTTAAATATACACAAGGACTCTGTCCCCACAACTCTCTCTGGCAAGCAGTTTCACACACTCACACCCTCTGAGAGCAGAAATACTTCCTTACTTCAGCCTTAAATTGGCACCCCTTTATTCTGAGTCTATACCCTCTACCCTAGACTATCCTATTAGGGGAAATGTTCTCTCAGCATTGACCCTATCATCTGGCTGTATAGTCCCTTATTCCTGAAATCATTACCTTACACTCCTCTTCACTCCTTTCAAAAGCCGCCATACCTTCCTGAAGTGTGGTACTTAAAACTGGACATGACATCTGCAGGACAAAATTCTTGTTTTATAAAGGTTTCAAACAACTTTCCTGTTTCAATGACTGCAAGTCATGTTTTTGACTTTAGATTCAACATTCTGAAATTAAGTGCCTTATACCCATTGCTTTTGAACAAATTAGAGACAAACAAAAAAATTACTGTTTTCAATTCCAGTAAATTCACTGTCAAGACTCTATCCTACATTCCCATTTTATAACCTACATCTTGTTGAAAGAAAATATACCTCACGCAGACCGTTCGACAGATGATGTCATGAGAACATGAACATATTGTTTTTTTAAGGTTATTACCAAGGAGATTGTACGTGTTGTCACGTTAGGCAAACCATTTGAAGAAGCCTTTCATCTAGATAGTCTATAATAGTCTTTGTAAGCAAATGATAAATGGGACCATATGCTGGCTAGCCTTATTTTGGATGAAATAATGTATTAAAGACAGACCATGTGAAAACTTTATTCACAATTTGCCATGGTACAGCCAAAAAGTCTCCCTAATTGTATTTATAGCACTAATCAGTGGCAATGCAAATGCAATTGATGGTAACATATTCCCATTGATTTGTTAACAAGACAAACGACTTGATAGATTTCCTGTTTTACACACAATTTAGCAAGAATGCGACAGATCATGAGCTGGGGAACTATTTCTAAATGCTTCCATGTTTGAATTATGTAGTATCTTAATAATATTTGTTGTTGTTGGCTAGTATTTTAAACAAGACTAGTGATATACGACTCATCTGTCATTCTGCACTAGATTTTCCTTCTTAGTGCTTAGAGAACCCATGTGGGAGGCCAAAGCATGAGACATCTAGGGCCAAGGCATTACTCCTGCCAGGCATTTTCTCTAGATCAGGAAGCATGATGGATCATAATTTAGTGCACACCTGAAGTGATGTATATGCAATTGAAGTTCCTGTGTGATAATTACATAGTATTTTCCCTGGTTTCAGTGGATTCCTGAGGGCAGTGGGAGCCCCACCAGCTTATGATATCAGGAATCTTTGGACAGGTAGGTTTACAAAATTGTGAAAATACTTTCCCATAACTCCCATAATTCTCATATCCCTTCCACAAATTGGTGCCCCCTCAAATTCCAAACTCCATTCATACACTAAGATCCATTTTCTTAATTCGTTGCATCAATTACAGAAGCTTCCATCCATTTTACACTTCTTAACCTTACATTCATAACGCAGTCTTCAAAAGCAACTTCCATTGGTAAAGTGCCATAAGCCCCATAATGAGTATTTGACGGACCTCCAAGAAGGGCTGTAGGATTGAATTGAATCGAATTGAATGTATTGTCATGTGTATCGAGTAACAGTGAAAACTTTGTCTTGTGAACAATACAGGCAGATCACATGGTTAAGTAGCATAGATAAGTAAATAATAGGTAAACAGCAGCAAAGACAAAAACACAGATACAGGCGAATGTTAAGAGAGTGTGAGTCCATTCAATTTTCTAACAACAGTAGGGTAGAAACTGTTTCAAAACTGGCTGGTGCATGTGTTCAGGCTTCTGTACCTTCCCCCCAATGGTAGAGGTTGTAGAAAAACATTGCTAGGGTGGGATGGATCTTTGAGAATACTGGGGGCCATTCCTTAACAGCGGGCCTGGTAGATGGAGTCTATAGATGGGAGGTTGGCCTTTGTGATTGTCCGGGCTGAGTTCACCGTTCTTTGTAACCGTCTCCAATCTTGAATAATACAGTTGCCATACCAGGTAGTACTACTTTCAGACAGAATGCTCTCAACGGCACACCTATAAAGATTGGCAAGGGTATTCGCTATCATGCCAAATTTCCTCAGCTGCCTGAGGAAGAAGAGACCTTGTTGTGCCTTTGTAACCAGTGCATCCACATGAAATGTCCAAGAAAGCTTGTTGTGGATGACCATTCCCAGGAGCTTGGTACTCTCCACTTGTTCCACCTCTGTGCTGTTAATGAGTAGGGGGGCAGGAGTAATATTCCAACAAAAGTCAATAATGATTTCCTTGGTTTTGCCGGCATTGAGGGCTAGGTTGTTCTCAGTGCACCATTTTTCTAGGTCTTCCACCTCCCACCTGTAGTCTGTCACGTCGCCATCTGTGATTCAACTGAGTATGGTGGTGTCATCAGTGAACATGTAAATGGCATTAGCCTGGTATTTGGTTATGCTGTCATGGGATACAGTGAGTATAGCAGGGGGCTGAGTACGCACCCCTTGGCAAGGGGTGGGGGGGGGTGCATGAGGGTGTTCGTTGAGTGTTAGTGAGGATAAAGTCTTCACTGATCTTCACTGATTGTGGCCTGTCGGTCAGGAAACTGAGAATCCAGTTCAGGAGGATTCAGGAGAATCTCAGCAGGGATTTATTCATTGCAAATTGGAGTGCTAGTTTTATTTGTTAGACATGGTTACGAAAATGTAATAAGTTGCTAATTGACTTTTTTTTAATGCTTATCACTTTATTTGGACAAGATTATGTGGTTTAATATTTTAATAATTGATAGGTTGAATGGCAGGTTTGAATGGCACTTGTATGAGTTCTTTTTTATTCATTCATGGGAATGAGGGCATTGCTGACTAGGCTGCATTTAATGCCCATCCCTAAAGGCCCAGAGGGCAGTTAAGAGTCAATTACATTGCTGTGGTTCTGGAGCCACATGTAGGCCAGACCAGATAAGTATAGCAGTTTCCTTCCCTAAGGGACATTAGCAATGAATTTTATAGAAAGATGATTTTCAAAGAGCATTTGATTACTTGATCAGTTTCAGAAACATTTTAATGACTTGCCAGACCTGCCAATAACTCATTGGTATGGTCCATAATGGATTCTGGAAGAGTGGGTGTAGATGATGCAAGGAAATTGCAAGAAAGAGACATGGTGATGTAATTGAACCTAGAGGGATATGAGGAGTTGGAGGGATTAGCAATCAGAGATGTTCCAACACATTGAGCCAGGCCTTCTAACCAGCACTCCCAAGCCACTATTGCTTTGTAGACTCTGGGGGACAGCATTCCCAAAACCAACTTCTCCAGATCACGTCGTAGAAATTGGACCGCAACATCAGGAAATTTAGATTAGATTACTTACAGTGTGGAAACAGGCCCTTCGGCCCAACAAGTCCACACCGACCCGCCGAAGCGCAACCCACCCATACCCATACCCTTATATTTACCCCTTAACTAACACTACGGGCAATTTAGCATGGCCAATTCACCTGACCCGCACATCTTTGGACTGTGGGAGGAAACCGGAGCACCCGGAGGAAACCCACGCAGACACGGGGAGAATGTGCAAACTCCACACAGTCAGTCGCCTGAGTCGGGAATTGAACCCGGGTCTTCAGGCGCTGTGAGGCAGCAGTGCTAACCACTGTGCCACCGTGCCGCCCAAATGGTCTGTGCATGGTTCTCAACTCTAAAGGGAAAATCTGACACTCTCCTTATTCTTTGTGAATTTAAAGCAGTTTGTATCCGATGTTTTTGGTTGCATTTCACCTCCCAGCAGGTTTCCAGCAATGAGTGAATTTACTGCCTGCATACATCAGTATGAAACCCAACCAATTTTAACAGCCAGCAGTCACAAGAATCCAGCCAACCAATTGTCCACTTAAACTCTCAGAATCACTGAGGTTTTATAATACAGAAGGAGGCCATTCAGTCAATGGGGCCTTCAATGGAACTTCAAATGAGCATCATTACTTAGTGCTGATCTTCTTCCCCTATTATTGAACAATATTTTAATCCAAATAATTATCCAGTATCTGTGAGACTGACTCATTTGAACCTTCCTTCACCACATTTCCAATAAGCCCATTCTTTACCCTAACTACTCACTGGTTTGTTCTCATATCACGCTTACTTCATTTGCAAATCACTTTAACACTATGCCCACTCATTCTGGTTTGTTTATAAGCTTCCTACTGTCTACTCTGTCCAGCCCATGCATAATGTTGAATACTTCTGTCTGACCTCCTCTTTGCTTACTTCTCTCCAAGCAGAATAGTGCCAACTTCATCAATCTATCCTCAAAACTGAAGTTCATCATAAGAACATAAGATTAGAAACAGCAAAAGGCAATTTAGTCTCTCAATCCTGTTCCTCCATTTAATTCGGACATGGCATATCTCATGTCAGCCTCAATTCTAGTTTCCACCCACTTTCCATTGCCTTTCAACCCATTACTGAATAAAAATTTGCTATCTTCTCCTTAAATTCACTCTATGTTCCAGCATCTACCACACTCTGAGTGATGAATTCCACAGATTCACAACCCTTTGGGAGAAGTGCTTCCTCCTCATTTCTGTTTTAAATCTGTTATCCCATAACCTAAAACTATGACCTCTTATTAAGATTGCTCCAGAAGGGGAAACATCTATTTTACATCTATTTTGTCAAATTCCTAATATATCTTACATACCTCAATCACATCACCTCTCAGTCTTCTAAATTCCAGAGAATATAGGCCTAAACTGCTCAATTCCTCTTCATAAGGAAAAATCTTCACTAGAATCAATCTAGTTAAACACAACCTAACTACCTCCAATGCAACTATATTCTTCTTCAGTAAGGAGACTAAAACAGTCCACAACACTCCAGCTGCAGTTTTACTCCTTCCTTACATAGTTGCAGCAACTTTCCCTATTTGATACTCTATTAATTTAGCAATAACTGCCATAATTCCATTTACCTTCTTTATTATCTAGTTTTCTGCAATTCATGCTCAAAGATATCCAGCTCCATATGCACAGGAACACTTTGGTTTCTCTCCATTTAGATAATAAGCTGCCTTTCTAGTCTTCCAACCAATATGGATAACTTCACTCTTATCCATGTTAAACTCCATCTGCCACATTATGGCCATTTACCAAACATATCCATATCCATTCGTACATTTCTTCATTGCAACTTGCTTTTTTACTTATTTTACTTACAACTGCAAACTTGTCTATAATACCTTCTATCCCTATGACACCCTACTGGAATAATTGTTCTATACTACTTCTGCATTCTCTTAATGCATTCACACCTTCCTATAAGGTGATGCTCGAAACGGGACAATACTGAGGCTGAGATCTAACAAGTGTTTTATATAACATCATATATTGCAACATCAACTCCTTGCACTTGTGAACAGTGGTACTATTAATGATGCCGAAGATACTGTATGTTTTACTCACTGCCCTCCATTTCCACTACCACCTTCAATGATTTGTGCCAATACATTCATGACCCTCTGCTCATGCTCCCTCTTCGGAATTGTACCCCCAATTTTATATTGCATTTCAATTCTCTTTCCATCAAAATGCACAAATCCATATTTCTCTGCATTTAAACTCACTTGCTATCTATTCATCCATTCCCCCCGATTTGTCTCTGTTTTATTGGAGTTCCACGCAGTCCTTCTCACAGTTTTCAATTCAGTTCCATTATCTTAAACCATTGAAATTGTCCCCGCACATAAAAATCCAGACCACTAATAGATATCAACAAAAGCAGAAGTTCCAATATGTACTTCTCAGGAATTCCACTATAAAACCTCCTTTAGAGAAATAATATTCACTGAATATTACTTCTAGTTTCCTGTCACTCAGCCCATTTTGTATCCATGTTGTGACTGACACTGTAATTCCATGACGTACAACATTCCTCACAAGTCTGTTAAATGGCAGTGTATCGAATGCCTACTGAAATTCCATGCACAACACGTTAGACAGCAAATCGAGCCTGTCACTTACAGTCATAGAGTCATAGTGATGTACAGCATGGAAACAGACCCTTCGGTCCAACTCGTCCATGCTGACCAAATATCCCGATCCAATCTAATCCCATTTGCCAGCACTTGGCCCATATCCCTATAGACCCTTCCTATTCATATACCCATCCAGATTTCTTTTAAATATTCTGATTGTACCAGCTTCCACCACCTCCTCTGGCAGCTCATTCCATATACATACCACCCTCTGCATGAAGAAGATGCCCCTTAGTTCCATTTGAATTTTTCCCCTCTCACCCTAAACCTATTCCCTCTAGTTCTGACTCCCCCACCCTGGGGAAAAGACCTTGTCTATTTACCCCATCCATGCCCCTCATGATTTTATAAGCATCTAGAAGGTCACCCCTCAGCCTCCGACGCTCCAGGAAAAACAGCCCCAACCTATTCAGACTCTCCCTGTAGTTCCAGTCCTCCAACTCTGGCAACATCCTTGTAAATCTTTCTGAATGCTTTCAAGTATCACAACATCATTACGATAGGAGAGACTCCAGAATTGCACACAATATTCCAACAGTGGCCTAACCAATGTCCTGTACAGCTACAAAATGGCCTCCCAACTTATATACTCAATGCTTTGTCCATTAAAGGAAAGCATACCAAACGCCTTCTTCATATCCTATTTATCTGTGACTCCACTTTCAAGAAACTTTGAACCTGCACTCCATGGTCTTTTTGTTCAGCAACACTTACCAGGACCTCACCACAGAAGTCCTGTGCTGATTTGTCTTACCAAATTGCAGCACCTCATATTTATTTAAATTAAACTCCATCTGCCACTCAGCCCATTGGCCCATCTGATTAAGATTCCAGTGTACTCTTAGGTAACCTTCTTCACTGCTCATTATACCTCAAATTTTGGTGTCATCTGCAAACTTCCTAACTATACCTCCTATGCTCACATCCAAATCATATATATAAATGACAAAAAGCAGTGGACCCCGCACCAATCCTTGTGGCACACCACTGGTCACAGGTCTCCAGCCTGAAAAGCCACCTTCCACCACCACTCTCTGATTTCTATCTTCAAGCCAGTTCTGTGTCCAAAAGGCTAGTTCTTTAATAAACTCCAGAAAATTAATTAATCATGATTTCCCCTTTAGAAATCTAGGCTAATTCTTCCTAATCAACCCATTTTTTTCTACCAAATCTAACTTGAATAACCATTTTTAGAGGATTTCTCACCACTACTGTTAAACTAACTGATCTGTAATTGTTGGGCTTAAGCTTACAACTGTTCTTGAACAAGACTATAATATTTGCATTCTTCACTCTTCTGGCCCATCCCATGAGTTGAGGGAAGACTGAAAGAACACAATTTCTAACCTCACTACCTTCAAAATTCTTGGATGCATATTATCCAATCCCAATGCCTTGTCAACATGGGAAAGTGGCAAGAAAATATGGAATCCCGCATGGATGGAATCCATTCTCCCACAAAAGTTGCATTTAATGATGTCAACAGTTTTATATTTTGGCAGGGTGGTGATGTTGGCTGCAAGGCCCCAAGATTAAGGTTGAAGAGTGTTATTCAAAGTCACACCAGTTCTCCTGGCTTCCAAGAAAATGAAATAACTCTTTAGTCTCCTGCCCTAATCATTACTTTGCCGGAAAGTCCCTGGATCCTGATTCATGCTGTTCTCGTTAATATTGCAGCCAGATCACTGGGACCGCATGTGTATGTTACAAAGAAAGATTCTATCGAGTTCTGAGGCTGGAGGTGAGACAATTCTCTTCTATCTGACCACCTCTCAGTTGTCTGCCAGTTGAGTCAGGTTCAAGTCCCAATTTTCAGCCTTGTATTTCCGGCAGCCCATCCAAATGTCATTTTTGGATCATGGTTGAATGAATCATCACCACAGGCAAGCACTCAAGGCACTTGTGAAATAACTGAAAGACTA
This sequence comes from Hemiscyllium ocellatum, assembly GCF_020745735.1. Classification (NCBI taxonomy): domain Eukaryota; kingdom Metazoa; phylum Chordata; class Chondrichthyes; order Orectolobiformes; family Hemiscylliidae; genus Hemiscyllium; species Hemiscyllium ocellatum. The sequence goes on from NC_083401.1 coordinate 86,551,658, forward strand.
ACAGAGTCTGCCCGGCATAGTGCAGCATTGCAAGGAGCTCATTTTGGGAGGCAAAGAATTGAAACACAGCCCACAGGAGGAAAATAAAATCTATGCCTCTCTTTATGCAAGGTTGTTAGCAAAGAAACTCTGTCTTCATCACTCAGATGGCAGGAATCCACTATTCAGAACTGGATAAACAGAGCACTTAATTTAATAAGTTACCAAAGGTTTGGTATTTAGCTATGCTATTCCATAGGCTGAAAGTGAATACAATTTTTGTTGACTAACTTATACCTTTCAAAGGGATAATAAATATGTTCAAGACATCCAGATGAAGACCATTCTGTGCTTTTAATTGGAAAGGTTTCCGTTTAAAACAGGAATTTGGCCAACATCATGAACAAACATAATACTAAGAATGATGGAAGCAATTTCTTAGCAACACAGGTCGAATAAACACATCAGTCATCCAGACATATTTGTTCTGTAATTGATTCATTTCCATCCTTTGATTTGTTTTCTCAAAGATTGGCGGTGGTCAAATGTTTCAGTACATAAAAATGTTCCAACTTTTTAAACCTCTCCTTTTTGATGCTATGAAATTAAATGTAGCCTTGAAACACCAAGGTAGTGGCTTATCGAGTCTTAGGTATGAAGAGTTTTTAATGCTGTCCAAGTAAGTGTTTTTGGTAACAAAGAGGCATTTAAATCATACAGGAGGGTGTCAGCGGTGGGAGAATCCTGGTGCCTTCCATCGCCTGTCTAAATGAGGTCTGGGTCTGACAGCTTATGAATGGCCTTTCCACCCCAATGCTAATTTACTTAGGGATGTCATTGCAGCACTGCTGAGCTTCAACCAGCAATCAATGGCTTCCCAGGGCTTCTCTTGGTTTCAGGTACAGTGTGCCTGACTGAGGGGCCCGAAATCAAGAAGAGCTGGGGATCCATTGAAAGCCATCACTTTCCCTCACACACACACTTAAGCAAGCTTACACACACATATATACACACAGACTCTATCACGTGCACTCACATGCACACTCAATCTGTCACCCCTACATGCACACATTTATAAGCTTCTAGGGTGAATTTGTTTTTGCAGAATTACATTTTATTTTGCTGCATGAATCCATGTAAAACTCTGTAGAACTATGCAGAGGGTTTGTCAGTCTGACTTAGCATTGGAACCCAGACAGACTTCACACTGATTGTTTAAAAACCTGAGTTACCTTGAGCTATCTTGATTGCATGTTCTTTTCATATTTTTTAATGAAAGTGGAGTTGCAGGTAAGTAGGATAGTGAAGAAGGCGTTTGGTATGCTTTCCTTTATTGGTCAGAGTATTGAGTACAGGAGTTGGGAGGTCATGTTGTGGCTGTACAGGACATTGGTTAGGCCACTGTTGGAATATTGCGTGCCATTCTGGACTCCATCCTATCGGAAAGATTTTGTGAGACTTGAAAGGGTTCAAAAGAGATTTACAAGGATGTTGCCAGGGTTGGAGGATTTGAGCTATAGGGAGAGGTTGAACAGGCTAGGGCTGTTTTCCCTGAAGTGTCGGAGGCTGAGGGATGACCTTTTAGGGGTTTATAAAATCCATGAGGGGCATGGATAGAATAAATAGACAAAGTATCTTCCCTGGGGTGGGGGAGACAGAATTAGAGGGTATAGGTTTAGGGTGAGAGGGGGAAGATATAAAAGAGATCTAAGAGGCAACGTTTTCATGCAAAGGGTGGTACATGTATGGAATGAGCTGCCAGACGAAGTGGTGAATGCAGTATAATTGCAACATTTAAAAGTCATCTGGATGGGTATATGAATAGGAAGGGTTTGGAGGGATATGGGCCAGGTGCTGGCAGGTGGGACTAGATTGGATTGGGATATCTGGTCGGCATGAACAAGTTGGACTGAAGGGTCTGTTTCCGTGCTGTACATCTCTATGACTCTATCATTCTATGACTTAGAAATAGAGTGGTATGGTGGCTCAGTGGTCAGCACTGCTGCCTCACGGCGACAGGGACCCGGGTTCGATTCCCATCTTGGGTGACTGTCTGTATGGAGTTTCCACACTCTCCCCATGTCTGCAAGGGCTTCCTCCCACAATCCAAAGATGTGCAGGTCAGTTGAAGTGGTCATGCTCAATTGCCCAAAGTGTTAGGTGCATTCATCAGGGGTAAATGTAGGGTAGGAGAATGGGTCTGGGAGAGTTACTCTTCAGAGGTCCAGTGTGGACTTGTTGGTCTGAAGGGCCTGTTTCCATACTGTAGGGAATATAATCTAAAAAAAATGTCACTTAAAAGAAGTTCTGGGATTTACATATCAAAGAATAGAAGCCAGCATATCCCATTACAAAAGATGAAAGTTTTAATCTAAGATCATTTACTGTATCACATCTCCATTACACAGGACTCCTTTGGCTATAAATTCTGTGAACATGGTCTTAACCTCCACAACTACCTGATGAAGGAGCGGCACTCCAAAAGCTAGTCCTTCCAAATAAACCTGTTGAACTATACTGGGGGGGAAGAGAGAGAGAGACTGGGTGGGGAGGAGAGAGAGAGACAGAGAGACACCCTCGTCCTACACTGGCACCTCCAAGTCATGTATAATGCCACCATACATGGCATCATCTTAGCTACGAAGGTATCCAGGTATAAAACATTTAGTTACAAATTAGTAAGAGAAACGAGAGTTAAAAGTTCAGAATTGCTTCATAGCATAAGTGGAAAAATAAAGCAACATGGCAATAGGTTACATTAAAGTCTTTTGTAGTTTAATCTAGGAAATTAACGGAATAAGTTACAAGTTCAACAGTCTTTGATGGGTCCTCTATTTATCTCGCTCTCTGGGAGACCTCAGCTATTCTCGATCCTGCCATCACAGATACTGTCCCCGCTGCTGAAACAGTCACCTCTCCAATCTCTCCTCGGTGCCTCAGGAACATGACTGGCCAGGATCCACTCACAGACCAAGCCGAGACACATCGCCATGAGCCGCTAAACACAGGCCAACATACCACCGAGAGAGCAGGCCATGAGTTGCACAAGCGGCTGAGAGACCAGGCCGTCAACCACAACATGCAGCCGAGACACCTGGTGGACCCACCATGATTTACCAAGAGGCCAGGCTGGGATCCACCATGATCCACCGAGAGACCGGGTGGGACACACCATAATCCACCGAGAGACCGGGTGAGACCCACCATGATCCACCGAGAGACCAGGCTGAGAGCCACCACGATCCACAGAGGTATCATGTCTAGACCCACCATTAGCCACTGAGAGACCGGGCCGAGACCTATCACAGGAGAGGTGTACATCAAGATGACGAAAACACCAAAAAAGAGAATAAAAGAGAAAAGACAGGAAAAAAAAGAGAAGGAAATGAAAAATAAACTGAAAGAGCAGGGGAGATCTGGTTGGAGCTTCTCACTCCACCACCATCTTGAGTGGAAGCTTACTAACCATGGCTTCTATATCCTTATCCAAATCATTTATATTATCATTTAATAACCTCCACTTGAAGATACACTTGTGTGTGTACAAGTGATAGTCAGTTTGATCTTAATGGTATGAAAGCTATTAGGTAAATACCTTAACAAAGCCTGCCATTGGAGATGGCCATTTTAGTAAGAAACCCAAGTACATTAATATCAGTCCTTCTAAAGAATGTGGGGAGCACCTGGGAGAAAAATACTACTTCCAATTTAGCAATTACAATATACAATTTAGTATCTATTACATCAATATTCAATACTCAGTATTCAACGTGATATACAATTTTACAATTAAAATGTTTCAATATGTTTCTCGTTTTGTGATATGGAATCAAGCTTCAAACAATAACCTAATCCTACTTACACTTGGTAATATAACTCAATCCCTTTCTCAGATCATCTGCTTGGATGGGTGCTCTACCACTAAGCCACTTACCATTTAATTAGGAACAATATTACTGTTGGTTCACTGTCACTGAGTCAAAATCCTGGAATCCCCCCTTAACAACACTGTGGGTGTACCCAAACCACAAGGGCTGCAGCATTCCAGAACGCAGCTTCCTACAGCTTATCCAAGGCAGTTACAAATGGTCAAGAGACACTAGTCACTGCTACCCACATTGTATGAATAAGAAACCTGTATACATGCCTCATCCATCACTTTCCTGTCTCTAGATTTAACAATTTTCTCACTCTTCTGACCAGCCTTGTACTTTACATTCTCCATAAACTTGAACTCATCCAAAACTATGTTGCTCATATCTTAACTCACACCAGTGCCGTCCACACAAAGACTTGATGATCCACATTCCATTCCAATGTGGCAGTGCCTCAATTTAAAAATTACCATTGTTATTTTAAGACCATAAATCTAAGAATAGGAGTAGGTGGTTTAGCCCCTGAAGCCAGCTCCACCACTCAATAGGATCCTAGCCAACCGACATTCCTCAGGCGCACTTTCTTGCCCTTTCCCCATAACGCTTGATTCCTGTACTGATCAAGAATCTATGTCAGCTTTATATATACACAAGGACTCTGTCCCCACAGTTCTCTGTGGCATGGTGTTCTAAAACTCTCAACCCTCTGAGAGAAGAAATTGCTCCTCATCTCAGTCTTAAGTTGGCATCCCTTTATTCTGTGCTGAAGATGTGTTGCTGGAAAGGCACAGCAGGTCAGGCAGCATCAAGCAGGAGAATCGGCGTTTTAGGCATGAGATCTCCTTCAGGAATGAATCCCTTTATTCTGTACCATGCCCTTTTGTCCTTGACTTTCCCATGAGGGAAAACATCCTCTCAGCATTTGTCCTGTCAAACCCCTTAAGAATGCTCTATGTTTTGCTGAGATCACCTCCCATTCTTCTAAGCTCCAATGATTAGAGCTTAGCCGTTGCTCATAGGACAAGCCCTCCATTCCTGAGATTATCCTGGTGAGCCTTCAATTCAACTTTCACTTTGTTTCACCCCTCTCTGTCATTCTGTCCAGCCTTGCAAACTTGTAAAATCATTGCAGTCCTTCAATTCTGGTAATTTACATATTCCAGTTATAATCTCTCCACCACTGTCAGCGATGCCTTCCTCTTCCTGAACTGTCAGCTTTGGACTTTCTTCCTGATAACACAGGCTTACGAATCAGGAGCAGAAAAAGACCTCTCAGCCATTAAGCCCACATTGCCATTTAATAAGATCATGGCTGATTTGATTTCTCCACACTCCTGCATCCCCCTACCTGCCTTGTTTATCAAGAATCTATAGACTTCCATTTTTAAATTTTCAAAGACTCTGTTTCCACCAATATTTGAGAAATAGTTCCAAAGATTCATGACCTGCTAAAAGTCCTTTCATTTGCATCTTAATTTTCTTGTTCTAGGCATTCCCAAACATTTCTGCTCCTCTAAGTAACTCTCCTTCTTTCAGGTGTTCATTAAAATCTATTTCCTTGACCATCTATCCTATTACCTTCTTTTGGAGTTTGGAATGATATGCTCTGGTAAGAATGTGTCATAAATGTGAGTGTTGCTGTTGACATCCAAAATATGGAAATTATTTAAAATGTGTTTCAATATGGATTATCCAGAAGTATTTTGTTTGCATTTTAGCAGTTTTTAAATTATTCCAAATCACTTAAAATTAAAAGATTGTTTAAACTCCTCATTAAATAGTGCTGTATTTATTGACAAGCTATCAGAACAGTGGTTGTTAATCAAGTCCCCAAAATCAGTCGATCATCTGGATAAAGGATCTGGTGGTCATGAGGATATGACCAAGTGATGGAGACAAATAATATGAAGGGTGAATCGATAAATAAGTTGTAAAAAAATGTATCAATAAAGATAGAAGGGAAATAAAACAAAACATCTTGATAAGATTTAAGACATAAAAGTGAACAATATCAGAGCATGGCACTTGGTGCATGATGGTACTGTGTCTAGACCAGAAATCCAGATCCCCATGCCAAAGGTCTGTGGATGTGGGCTCAAATCCCACCATGAATTCAATAAAATCTGGAATTAAAGAAAGCAAACGGTCTCATGGCAACCAAGTAGCCAATGCTAGTTGCTGTTAAATAGTCATCCAGTTCAATAATCTCCTGTAAGCAACCTGGTCTGGCCTACATGTGGCTCCAGATCCACAACGATATAATTGACTCTCAACTACCACGTGGGCAATTTAGGGATGGACAATTAATGTTCGGCTAGTCTATGACTTCCACACCTTGTGAACAATTTAAAGAAAGAAACTATCAAATATGCCATGATGAAAGTACAAAATAAACAGACCATTTGAGCAAAAGGAGAGAAATACAGAAAGAGGGTGTTAATGAGGATCACAGATAAAGGCTTATGGACTGTTGGAAATAAATGTTCTCAACCTTCATTTATTTTCTTTAAATATTCTGCATCCACATTGGACAACTGAGGGTGAACTTACATTTTAAACCAAGTTGGGAGAGAATGCCAATGTCCTTAGTCAATATTGTGTGACAGCTACATGTAAAATCACGTGGATGTGCACAAAATGGTGGCCCATGAATAATGAAGAAAAAAAGTGCTGAAAGTCACAAAGGAACAGATTTTCTTTGTATATTTGAGAAAGAGTTGACTATTATAATGCAAGCATTTCATTTCTTTTTGCAATTTTCATCCCTGTCATTCACTTAAAACATATTTTGACCCCTTTAATTAACATCCACCTTTACATTGGCTGAAGGAACATTCTTCTGGAAAGCATTAGCCTATACTGTATTACTGTTTAAACTTATCGGTTGTTTTAATGCAAAGAATTTCACTTTTGTTTGGCAGTCTGGGAAAGAAACGCAAAAGAGAAGTGTGAGTTAAATTAAAATCTTATCAAAATTGTGAAGTAAAATGAGGTTAAACTTAAAAACAAACTGAGTTTGTGATTGCAATACCCAGAAAATAACATGTAAGGATAAATACTGCCTCTGAAAAATGTCTTTCAAAAAATTCAGAGTCCAGTTAAGAGTTATCTAATGGAATATCCATATTGAAATTGCAACAAGCTGCATACATTCAGCTCACAACAGACAAGATGTCTGACTTCAAAGATCAGGATAACTGCAAAACAAAATACAGGGACGCCAGTGTTGACTATCATGCCCTGACAACAAAAAAGGACAAGGAGGAATTTGTAATACTAATTTAAATGAGCTCCATTCTAGAAAAATTTTTATTAGACTTAAAAGTGGAAAATATCAGAGCAGGGGAGGTGGTGCATGATGGCACCACTTACATCACTTTTTTTCAGTTCTATTAAAATGGAATTTATTCATAACAACTCCTGCTAACAAAAAATACTCCCTTTTCTTCAGAAACTTGTTAGTACAAGCTACTACATATAACTGCAGGCAACTGCCCACTCATGTGGGAGGCCAGACCATTAGCTGACTTCCTGTCACAAACAAAAAAAACCCACAAAAGTACTTTAGATTTTTAATTTACACAAAGGTGCTACAATTCATGACTGTGCTCAATAGATGTACTAACACAGGATGGGAAGACATCACAAGGTCTAGTCTGTAAAGCCTGAGGCTCTATATTTAACCACTGTCTGGAGGACCTTTAAAATAATGCAACTGTATCAATTGCTTGTGACATTCCAACATTCTTCTACATTTTCTCCTTAAGACTTTTCTCATTTTCAGTAACGTGCAAGAAGTTGAAATGTATAGCAATGTTTCTTCCCCCTTCAGCTACATTACCATAATAACAGCTGCATCTGCTATCAGCTGCTCAACAAATATTTGACCCAAAGTACCAGCCGTCTCTGAATTACTCACTTTCTTCAGATCTGCTTAAGCCCCAATATCTTCAGATTGATTGCTGATTGTTTGCAAATGTGAAAAGCATTTGTCGAATCCACACCGCTACCCACCCCCACCTCCCTGGCCTCGTTCTGCGCCAAGATAAAAAGCGTGTCAAAGCAGGTTCCGAAAAGAGGCCCACCACTTGCATGTTGCACATTTTCTGATGACAGCTTGCTGTGATTACTCCTCTGAGGTTTTCCCTATAACACAAAGTATCGCTCCTACTTCCGCTGTCCATTCTCGTTCACATTGAATCTTTCATTAATTCCATTTCAGGAACAGCTAATACAGTTGGCATAGTATTAAATATCAATTTGTTTTAAAGCCAGGTGTACTTTTGTATTCTATTACACCGTAGATGTAAGTTTCTTTAACACTTTTCAGCTCAGATCAGTTGATCAGCAGCAGACCTTTTTTCTGCAGCATAATTTCCTCAACGTAAAGAACGTTATGAAGTTTTAATGCATACTCCGAGTCTCTGAAAACTTCATCTTGATCGTCTCTACTTACACTGTTGGGACAGGGATGTAAAGCAGGGTTTTTAATTTAAAACAGGCAAATTTTTTGCCAACTTATGTCACAGAATTGCCTGTCCCTTTGCTGTGGTGAAGCTTCAAAGTGCTGCACACCCATCTCACCGAGCTGGAAAATTCCCTTTTAAAGTTCATAGGGAATCAGCCGTTAAGTATATGATTGATTTTCCATAATTTTTGATGTTAGTAAAAAGAAACACAAACAACATATAGCATAAAGCATGACATTATTTCACTTATGTGGAGAAATAGTTTTGTATTGACAGTGAGTTTGTTTGAGACCTCTGATGCCCTTCAAAATGTGACGGAAAAGGCCCTGATTGACGCGGGCAATTGGCAGGAAAATTGTGAGAGTTGGCCAGCAAGGAGCTTCTCAATGATGATAGAAAAATGGCCCAATTTCTAAACAAGTATTAAATGGCAAGATGAGATTCTCGTTAGTGAGCAATGAGAGATACAGTTGCCAAAGTTAGCATGTATTAGCATCTAATTATTATCAATTTCACCTAATTAATATGCACTTTCCCTTTCCAACACTTACTGGATTGAATCCAGACAGTGACGATTACCAGTATGAAAGTCTGAACAATTTCCTGCTACTCCAGCTAACTGCTTACTCCTCTGGACCTCCATTATGGATTTCCAGCACCAACATCTCAGGGCATATTCTATGAGCAGCAATGACACACACACACCCACCCCATTCATGGATCTTGGCATCCAACACGTACCAGCAATGTTCGCACCTTCCTGGCACATCTTCGATCCACTTACCAGATAGTCTAGCACTTCCATACTGCACAGTGGAGAGCATCAGTGCGTTTTATTACAATGCTACTGCAGGACATTATTGGTTCAGAGAGAAGTGCTCATTTCATGGTTTGGATGGAGGTGAGTTTCAGGGCCACTCATTTGCTGTCTTAGTACTGACTCATTTTGCATGTGCTACAATGCTAAAAATATCTCTGCCTTGCCTTTTTATGCTTTGACCCTTAAGAAAAACTTAAAGACTCATAATATTTCTGTCTTGGCTTATATCTGTCTTGCCTTGCTGTTTAGTCTGGCCACAGCCAGTCAGCTTTCATAATTGTCAGTAGCGATCAGTCAATGGTTGTAGAACACATTATATACAACACAGGTACAGGCCATTTGGTCCATTATATCTGTGTTAACCATGATGCTATTCTAAACTAATCTAATTTGTCTGCACATAAACCATATCCCTGTCTGTTCATGTGTCTGTTTAAATTCCTCTTAAAGTTTGCTAACATATCTGCTTCTAGCACTTCCACTGGCAGCATTTTTCAGGCACTGACCACCCTTTGTGCAAAATCTTTTTTCATACATCTTCAAAGCTTCCCCTCTCACCTTAAACCTACATCCCCAAGAATTTGATACTTCCACCCTGAGAAAGAGACTCTGACTGTCCACCCTATCCATACCTCTCATAATTTTACTTACTTGTATCAGGTGGCCCCTCAGCCTCTGATGCTCTCGCGAAAACAATCCAAGTTTGTCCAACTTCTCATTATGCAAGTAATATCCTGCTAAACCTTTTCTGTACCCTCTCCAGTGACTACAACTGTATCACAGTACTCCAAATGTGGCCTGATCAAAGTTTTGTACAGTTGCAACTTGACTTGTCAACTTTCATATTCAGTGCCCTGACTGATGAAGACAAACATGCTATATGCCTTCTTTACTACCTCATCTATTGTTGTATTGCCATTTTCAGCATGTTATTGACTTGCAACAGAAGATCCCTCTGTATATCAGTGCTCCTAAGGATCCTGTCATTTATTGCACACTTTCCTCTTGCATTTGACCTCCCAAAATGCATCACCTCACAGTTGTACAGATTAAACTCCATCTGTCATTTATCTGCCCAACTTTCCACCTGGTCGATATTCTGTTGCACCCTTTGATATCCTTCCTCACTATCCACAGTTCGACCAATTTTGGGTCATCTAAAAACATACCAATCGGACCACTGACATTTTTATCCAAATCATTTATATATATATTACAAACAAAGAGGTCCCAGTATTGATCCTTGCAGAGCACCACTGTCACAGACCTCCAGCCACTACTTTTTGTCCTGTCTGACCAAGTCAGTTTTGTACCCAATATATGAACTCACAGTGGAACCCATGTGACTCAATCTTGTGGACCAGCCTACCATAAGGACCCTTGTCAAATCCTTTAGTAAACTACATGCCTACTGCCCTACCCTCATCAGTCATCTTCATCATTTCCTCAAAAAACTCAATCACGTCTGTGAGACAAGACTTCTCCTGCATAAAGCCATTCTGACTATCACTATTAAATCCCCTATTCTTGACATGTGAGTAAATCTTGTCTGTAAGAATCTTCTCTAATAAATTCCCTATCAGTGATGTGAGCCTCACTGGTTAATTTCTTAAATTATCCCTGATGCCCTTCTTAAACAAAGGAACGGCATTGGCTATTTTCCCATCTTCTTGACCTCACCTGTGGCTAAAGAGGACGCAAAGATCTCTGACAAGACCCTAGCAATCTCCTCCCTGACTCCTTCATTATCCTGACATTTTCAATCAGGCCCTGGGAACGTTTTTTCAACACACCCAATACCTCCTCTTTCTTAATATTGCCATGATTTAAACTATCAATATACCCCTCCCTGAACATCCCGTCATCCACGTTTTTCTCTTTGATGAATACTAATGAAAGTACACAATGAAGACCTCACTTACTTCTTCTGGCTCTTCCTTTGTCCTTGAGCTGACCTATTCCCTGATTATGCTCCTCCTAATGTATGTATAAAATGCCTTGGAATTCTCCCTAATCCTACTTGTCAAGGAAATTTCATGGTTCCTTGTAGCCCTCCTCATTTCTTTTTTAAGTTCTTTCCTGCTTCCTTTATACTCCCCTTGGGCCTTGTTTAATTTCTGTTTCCCAAACCTTACATATGCTTTATTTTCATTTTTAACTAACCTTACAGTATTTCTTGTCATCCCAAGTTACCTGAATCATGCCATTCTTAGCTTTCATTCTCACAGGAACATGCTGCTCCTGAACTCTAATTAATTGGCTTTTAAAAGGCTCCCACTTATCAGATGCGGATTTACTTTCAAACAACTGCCCCGAGTACAATTTTTTCATATCCTGCCTAATACTGTTGTAATTTGCTTTCCCCTAAGGACCCGTCTAATCCTTTTCTGTAATTACCTTAAAACTTAAGGAATTATGATCACTATTCCCAAAATGCTCCCCCCCCCCTCCCCCCGCCCACTGATATGTCGATAACCTGGCCAGGCTCATTCGCCAATACAAAGTATAATACGGCCACTTCTCTATCTACATTTTTTTTTCCCAGAAACCCTTCAAATGCACTTAACAAATTCTGCCCCATCTAAGACTTTGGCTCGAAGGGAGTCTAAGTGAATTTTGGTGAAATTAAAATCATCCACTATCATACACCTGTTCTTTTAAATGTCTATTACGCCTTAATCATCTAAACTCTGGAAGATTGAGCTGCCAGTCCTGCCCTTCTCTCAACCATATTTCTGTAATGGCTGCCCCATCATAGTCCCATGTACTAATCCAGGCTCTAAGCTCATCTACCTGGTCTGTTACACTTCGTGCATTTAAATAATTACACTTCATGTTGCTAGTCCTGCCACGTTCATTAACCTGGACCTACCTGTTCTTCCTATTAGACTTACTTGATGTAGTGCCTCTGTTCTCTTCAAACACTTCACATGCTGACCTACTGCTTTGGTTCCCACCAGCCTACCACACTAGTTTCAACACTGGCAAACCTCCCTTCAGATAATGGTGCCTCTCAAGGTGCAACCCCTGCTCCACTAACTGAAATGGAATTTCCCCACCTATTCTGTCTATGCTCATCCCTTTGTGCATTCTCCTGCAAGTCTCACAAGGAATTCTTGAACCTTACACGGGTCTACACAGGATTGTGATCTCTCCCTCTAACTTGTTTCTCCTCCTCCTGACCTGCCACCTCCTGCGTTTTCTAAGTTCCCCTCCTTACTAGGCAGGCTATCAGTCTGTCTGGACATTGAATGGGAGACTAAAGGATTAATTGGCATTGAGGTGTCTAGGGTAATGGGTGGGAGGGTGAGGTTAAGGATTAGTGGGCTGAACAGGCTTGAGTATAACAAGGATAAAGTCCCAGAGAATGAAAGCTTACCTTCCAACCAGACATAGGTACCCCTTAACATGAAACAGATTAAATATAACATAGTAAAATGCAAAGTTATTCATTTTGCTACAAAGAATGAGGAGACTCAATATAAATTATATTAAAATTTAGAGTGGGAGAGTTGTTGGTAGTAAGCTTGTCTAGTAAAACCTATACAATATATGTTAGACTTACCCACTGGGATTTTTAAGGCCAGGAGCTGGCTTCAGGCAGATATTCACTGACCAAGGTGCTGACATTATCATCACCATCATACTGACACACCTTCTCCCAACCCCCCACCCAGCTTCAACCTTTAGCTGATGTTGCAGACTGGATCCAGGCAGCAACATTGAAATGGACTCTTTTGATTTGATGTAGCTTTCTGCATTCAGCACGAAGCTTGACGATTTTAGATTATAACTTCCGTCTCTATTTTAGTTTGTTTCTTTAACTGCTTTGGTTTATCTTGCTTCTTTTCTCATTCCTTTAGCTTTCATGCAGACAACTGGTGTCCAATCATTCACACCTCATTTTGGCACTTCTTTTTATTCCCTTTAACTTTCGCCATGAAACATTTTCGCATTTAATCACTGCTGCTCTCCAATCGATCACAAACTTTGCCCTCTCAAATTTTTGGAGAGCTGCTGCAACCTGGAGTTTGCTGTTGAGGTGAACAGCACCAGTCAGGAAATTTCCAAAGCTTCTGCCTTCATGAAAAGTCTCCCTAATGTTAGGAAGCTGGTAGAGAGGAATGTAGTAGCACTTTAGTAGGAGGGAATGTCATAGTTATGGTGATAAACCCCTCACTGTTCCCTTCAACTGAGACCATGAGCACTAAAGGCTGTGTTGTCTGCCCATTGTCAGGATTAATGATATCAGTGTTGGGGAAAAAAAATATTAGTTTAGGTGGGGTGGCATCTAACTGTCAGCAGTTGCTTATAAACAGAATTGTGAAGCTTAAGAAAGGTTTTTTTTCTGAGGGTGTATCAGTAACTGGAGGATCCATTAAAAAGTAGAAAAGTAAGATGTGAAAAGGATACTCATAGTGCACACTCCTTCACTGTGCTCTGCTATCTAGGTATTATTATGGTGGTGTAGCTCTTCCTTAAGGCTTTTCCCTACTTTGTTGAAGCTCTGTAACAACAAATCTTAAAAAAAAACTTTTATCAACTCACTGAAGAAGCTTCAGGCAAATCTATATCCAGCAACCTGCTCTGAAAACTCTGATGCCATTTTGATAACATAGCAAATGAGACAAGCAACAATGTTCTAAATCAAAGAAACGCATTTTGTAGGAAAAAAGTCATTTTGCCCCAACTAACATTATAAAGTTCTAGTATCTGGGCACATCCCTTCAACAAAGCATTAACCATTTCTTCCTTGCACCATCTGTGTACCAAGTTTTGCTGACAGACAAAACAACTAATAAACGAGGAAGAAGGCATAATTTCCACCCACTTTCAGTGGCATTGGTAATAATCTTTGGGCTACTACCTGTGCCTCAAGCAACTTGGCATAAGATTGAAAAATAAAGCATGGGGTGGAATCTTATAGGAGCCTGAGCAGTGCTGACTATGCAAGCTGTATAGTACCTTTGGGGGGAAAGTGTAATAATGCTGCATTCATCTCACTCCATCTTCTGTACTTTCCCCAACAGCAGGGTGACATTATCACTAGGCTGTGGCTAGTTGTCACTTGACAGGGATTATTGCTTGTTAAGCACCTTGTTAACAGTGCAACTCCCCTCATCAACATTCAACCTCCCATATAACCAAACTCACCAAATACATTCAACATCAGGAAGACTTAATAATGAAACCAGAGCGAGCACCTTGCTGGGAATGCCTCCAAGTTGAATAACAGGCACCAACATCTAAAAGCACACTCCCATGGGCACTGCCCACACACATACATCCACAACCATTGGCATCCAGCGTGTGCCTGATTTGGAATAACCTTCTAGCACACCTATGATCCACCTACAGGATGCTTCTGTATTCCAAAGCTGCACAGGTAACTTATTTTGTAATGCTTCATCAAGGACATTGTATAATCAGTTTTTAAAGGTGAAGGTCAAGACTCTTAAAGATATACAATCAAAAACAGGAAATTTCTGAAGTCCAGTGAAGATTCTGACCATCATAAGGTAAGTATCTGAGTGATCACCCAGAAGACCATTATGTTATTTTCCTTGTGTCACAACACTTTTTGTTTTGGTGCTTTCTCTCTCTGATTGCTCGGGGTGGGGGGGGGGGAGATGGGGGAGAGGTGGTGGGTAGTAAAAAGCTGAGGGGGAAGTGGAAGAGGTGAATAGCTGTAGTGTGGTTGTCAGCAACTCTCCAGCTAGTGGACAAACGCACTACTGTGAGCAGCAAATACTGTCCCAAGAGTCTGTACCTGAATGTGCTGTGATGCAAACCATACATACCTGAAGAGGCGGTGAAGGCAGATACTTTTGCAATATTTAAGAAGCACCTGGATGAACAATTAAAATGCCAAGCTAGAGTGGGCTGTAGACCAAGTGCAGGTAAAAGGGATTACTGTAGTTTGGTGTCTGTTGGTCTGCATGGACACGTTCTATAATGTATGATTCTACGAGTTGCATTATAAACACTAAGTGCAAATTAAGAATGTTAACATCAAAATTACAAATTTTGATGTATTTTCACTCACTTTCATCCAATCTTTAAAATATACTGAACAATTGGAAATTATGGTAGTTAAAGACATCATAAAAATTTAATTCATGCATACTCTGACCAAGTAATTGTGATGTAACTAAAATAATAGCCATATAGTAGGCAGAATAACAATAGGGGAACAACTCTAATCTAAATGCAAAATTACAGAAAGATCAAAAAAACCTTTTTAAGGTTCCTTTGTTAGAATGTTTTATTGAAGTCTGCAATTCAGGGCAGAAGGTATTTACATTCAAGTTCCACCTGACCATGGCTGTGCTCGAGGAGTTCATTATAACTAATGCAAAGAAGCTGGTGGAATCCCTCACTTTGAAACTACATAGAGCCTTTGAATGATACAGAACAAAAGAATGCCATTTCACCACATATCCTCTTCCTGTCTTTAAAAGAGCTATTTGATTAATTCTACTTCATTTCTGTCTCATCATATCCCAGCAAATTATTTTAATTCTCAAATATCTATTGATCTAATTTTTAAAAATTATTATTACATCTTCTTCCAAGCCTCCCACAGCTAATAAATTCTAATTGAGAGTTTGATTGGAATCTTAAAAGTGTGCTTTTATTTCCTTGATAAAATCAGAAGTCACATGATACCAGGTTATAGTCCGACAGGTTTGTTCCTTCGCCTGTCAAAGGAACAGTGCTCCAAAAACTTGTAATTTTAAATAAACCTGTTGGACAATAACCTGGTATCATGTGACTTCTGACTTTGTCCACCCCAGCCCAACACCAGCATCTCCACCTCATTTCCTTGTTAGACCTAGGAAGGCTCTATATTTGTTCCTAAGTATATTGAGACAAATAGTTTACATTTATGGAGCACTGTTCATGATCCTATTTAAAGGCTTGTTATTGTCATTATTTTGAAGTGTATTCACTACTATAACGTGGGTACAACCAGTACCAATGTGCACATAACTAGGACTATCATCAATAATGTTTTAGGCACACTGCAACATCCCATCCACCAGGAGCTCCATGCAAGTGGAATGTTTCCCCCATATCTGCTATGTCTGGGGCCAATATCATTAACTGTAAAGAAAAACTGTGGGCTGAAAGATCTTACATGAGTGCACAATGCTGTTTTAAATAGGGTGATGGTGTCAGAAATCCTGGGATTACCCCATGGCGGTGAGTACTTCTGCCTATGATGAGTGAGATGCACCAAATGAGCGGAATACCACGAAAGCATTGCATACAGTGAATGAGGCGAGTTTGGTACAATAGCATGAGAAAACTCACTAGGCCTTGAAGAAACCCTCCATCAAACTGATGGAATTGATACTTAACACATTTCTGCTAAGATTTAGCTTAATGATTTCATTGAGTTTTTCTCTTCCTTCAAACTCCTGATATCTGGGAATTTTCTTTGTATCCTTTATAGTGAAGGCAGAAGTAAAACATTTAGCAATCACATCATGAGGTAATTAGCATCAGTGAATCTCATTGTCTCAATGTAATCTCCCTATTCTGATAAACTTTCAACCGATTTCACTCTACTCCAATTCTCCGGATAATTTGTTTCGTGAATAATTCACTAAATATGTCAGCTCATGTTGCAGGAAAGAATAGAGAGCTCTTGTTGGCGAAAGCCTCAATGCAACTCATGAAGGATCCACAGTTAAGTCAACTTTGACAGCATTTGATTTGCCACCTAAGGGCTACTCCAGCGTGAACTCAGGAGTAATATAGGTAGCATTGCAGTTTTTAATAAAAAGTAAACTAAATGATGTGTTTCATTACTTTTAATGTAAATGAAATAGTAGGTGCATCTAGACTGGGGCACCACAAAGCTCCTTTTGCTTTGGATCTTAACTTCATGTATTTGTTACACTGTGTACTGGACAACACAAGTGTTTGAATACAAGTACACCAACTCTTTCAGTCTAGGTGATTCTAAATAAAAAGTGTGTTTATTCATGAATGCATTGAATCATCCATCTTTTCATTCAGCTTCAATATCATTCATTGTTTCACAGCCAAATAACTGGGAATTCAAAACCCAACAACAAATAGCTGATTAATCAATCATTATGGAATTATTCTCATGCATGCCAATATACGCATACTTTATATAATTTAAATTTTAGATTATGACTGCCCTTTTTGGTTGTTATACAGTTCTAATTAAGATATTGGTTTCTTTTTGGTGAACCAGCTGTATTGCTGATAAAAATGGAAGCCTTGAAACAACAACTAATGTCAAGATTATCAACCTGAACCTTAACTTTGTTTCTCCATCTACAGATGTTGCCAAACAGCTAAATATTTCTAACAGAAAATGCAATATTTTGCTATTGTAATAAGGACTTATTATGATCGATTTTTTTTTAATGAAGCTGTTCAGAGATATTATTATACACCTTGGAGCAGAGGGGGCTTGTGTCTTCTAGCTCAGAGTCAGAGACACTATTGCTGTACCTCAAAAGCCCGATCAGTCTATAGTACTTTAAATAATATGATATCTCAAGGCACTCAATAGGAGTGTTACAAAGCAAAATTGAACAGCATTAGACAATTTTGCAGCAGATGGGCAAAAGCTTGGTCAAAGAAGTCATTTCCAAGGAGTGTCTTAAAGAACGAAAGCCAGGTAGAAATCAAGAGACAGTCAGGGAGAGAACTTTAGCAGCAAGGACTGACACAGCATCCCCGCCGGGGTGGAGCAATTCAAAGTTGGAATGCTCATGAGGTCAGAATGACAATAATGTAGATATCAAAGGATGTTTGTGGGACTGGAAGAATAGAAAGAGAAGGTCTGGGGCACTGCTGCAGAGTGGTGACAAAGTCACAAAGATCCATCGGAAACAACAGAGACAGTAATGATTTAAGAGGGGACTGGACAGCCAGCAGAATTTAGCCAGGCTGAGAGACAGACACTGAGGAAAGGAGGAGAATTAACAATAAAGGCAGCAGAATGTTGAAGTGGATGTCCCTGAGTTATGTTTGGCAGAAACTTACTCTCGGGATTTAAATGGGGACAAGGAAGATTCAGTCAAAGCATTAAAAAAGCTGACAAACCTGCAAACCCTAAGTCCCACTCTTCACAGAGCCAGGGGAAGGCTAGAATAACACATGCATGTTTCACAGAGCTATATGATTATTGAAATTATCAGCTGCCTCCAAACAAATCAGATTTTCCATCCTTGCAGTGTGGAACCTGATGTGTATAAAACTGAAAAGATCAGAACATATCTAAGTATCCTCTTGAATAATTCAGCTACCCCTTTGGAAAGTAGTTCCAATTCACTGAAATAAGGGTGTGTGATAAATTGCTCTTTAGTGGAGCTAAGCCACCCTTTTGAGAGATGCAGACTCCCTTTGGGAGAGCTAAGGTACCCTTTTGAAAGAGAGCAGGTTTATTTTTGAATGAGTAAACATGCTGGGAAAGTGTGTAAATGCACTGAAATTGCCAAGCTGTCAAAGAACTGTCAACATTGTCAAAGAACTGTCAGATCCTCTAAGAGATTTAACTTGGTTGCATTTCAAATTTAAAAAATAATTGTAAAGCTAAAAATGGTCTATGCTAAAGTATTCACAGTACCTGTTCATACAAGCCTGAAGTTTGTAATTATAAGGTTGTACTACATGCCTGACTTCCTGAAATATCGTTTTCACAGTGCCTGTTAATTCATCAATTTGATTGACAGCATCTGATTGCTTACAGAATCATTTATCGTAAAATATTAGTTGAAATAATTCAACAGCATTGAAATGTATTTTTCAGTGAGAGAGTTTTACTGTAATAACGACAAATGCAATAACCAGATAGCTTTACTTTACATCAGTATAGCTCCTGAGATTAACCCATTTTGGGTAGTAAGTGTATTGGCATTGGGGGGAAGCGCAAACAATAATGGATGGAACCATGCGTTGGCATCAGTTGGCACTAAGTTGGCATTGAGATTATGAAGAACTGTGAGGATAAGTAGGGTATCAGGGATATATAACGGACCATGAAGAATAGATAGGAAGATTAACGTGACATAATGACTATAAAAGACCATGGGATAATTGAGGAGACGGAGGATGGATTGGCTATGAGAAACTGTGCGGGACAGTTAGGGGACATGGAGTAGCATAGGAGTTGTAAAGGATCATGGGCATATCTGGAGCATAGTTTGAAATTGTGGTAAAACATGCCATACATCTGGATGTAATAGGAAGCAACATAGATTGGCGTGAATGATGCATGGGGAATTGTGTGTGGGTGACAAGGGGTTCACAAATTGCAGTTCTCTGCAAGTATTTTCTGGGTCACTTTTTGTGAAACTAGGAAATAGCTCATCTCTGCACTTCCAAACCAGATGTGAAAATTCAGGCCTATGAAATTATTATCATTAAAATGTCCAAATTCCTACAATCAGATGCAAAGAAAATGCAAGATAGTTCAACAACACTTAACAGGGATTTAAAATGGGGACAAGTATCAAAGGCACCAAGCTGTCTGAACAAAGATTGTTCAAACACCTGACCTCAAAAACAAAAGAAAACTCAATATAAATATGGCTTATCCAAAAATTGTGATGAGAAACCTAAAACTTGACATAGGAAATTGGCTAATGCAAACACTGCCAACAGTAGCAGTTATAAGACATCAAAGTTGCATTTGACTGACTGTGGCATCAAGAAACCCTAGAAAAACTAGAGCCAATGTGAATCAGGGTAAAACTCTCAGGTGGTTGGAGTCATGTCTGCTACAAATGAAAATGGATATGGTTGTTGAATGTCAGTTATTTCAGCTTCAAGACATTGCTGCAGGAGTTCCTGAGGGTAGTGTCCGAGGCTCGATTATCTTCAACTGCCTCAAGAATTATTTTAAGGTCAGAAATGGGAAAAGTCATAGATGATTGACAATATTCAGCAACGTTTGAGATTCCTCAGATACTGAAGCAACTCAACATGATCTAGAACCAGATTCAAGTTTGGGCTGACAAGTGGCAATTAACATTCACTCCATGTAACTACAAGGTAATGACCAACACTCAGCCCACACCCATTGATGTTCAATAGCATTGTCATTGCTGAAGCCTCCACTATGAGATCCTGGGAGTTACTATTGTCCAGAAACTGAATTGGACTACCCATTTAAATTCTATGGCTACAAGAGCAGGTCAGAGGCTAGAATCCTGCAGCAAATAACTCACCTCCTAACTCCCCAGATCCTGCCCATCATCTACAGTGCACTAGTCAGGAGTGTGATTTACTGAATGAATGCAGATCTTACAACACTCAAGAAGCTTGACACCACTAACACAAAGCAGCCTGCTTGATGGGCACCATATCTAAAAGTTTTCTCTACCACCAATGCTCAGTACCAGTTGTGTGTACCATCTGCAAGATGAATTACAAAAACTCACCAAGGCTCTTTAGACATTATCTTTCAAACCCACAATCACCAACATCTAGAAGGATAAAAGTAACAGATACGTAGAAACACTGAAGCATACAAGTTACTCTCTAAAATGCTCACTATCCTGACTTGGAAATATATCACCATTCAGTCAGTGTTGCTGTGTCAAAATCCTGGAACCCTATCATTAGCAAGATTATGGTGTGAGACTTTATTTTATTTAATTTCTTACTTCATCGCTTTCTTTTCTCACTGTTGCACCCCTTTTTTCAAGATTTAATGGCATTGGAACTGTTACTTTAAAAGGTACAAACTTGTAGTCATAGAGATGGGATAGCATGCAGAACAAGTAAGGCATGATGACACATGTATACTAGTGTCATCAGTTCTAGTGTCAAAATAGCACAGCTAACCAACCTCTGTGCACAGGTAAGATTAGATTAGAAAAGTGCTATTTAGTTACTTAAAAACTTTACATTCAAACAAGATGGGGTGGGGAGTGGATGGTGGGGGTTGGGGAGGTTTGGGGAATACTATATTTAAGCAGAGAGGAGCCTTTGGAGGTTTTATCATTTGACCCTCAATAGACCAGAAATTCTGAGTCTTTCCTTGCCTTCTTCAGCTTGAGCTCCCATAGGTGTGGGGATCGCAGGTAGGTTAGTGGTGGAACGACCAAGCTAATCTTCTGAGAGGTGATATCTGCTCAGCATGTCAGGGTCCTCCTCAGGTTGGGTGCCTAATATCAGTGTGTCTTGTCTGCTTGTGAGGACAGACAACCTAGTGTGAAGTCAATGTATCCAATGTCTCCTGTCTTCTTGCAGTTGGTATTGAGGAACAATGGAGTGTAAATCTGTGCACCCCTCCAGTAGACCCTGAGACCGATGTCCCTGGATCTCCATGGCAGCCAGCAACTTGTCCATGGAGGCAGTCAGGTGATTGTATCCTTGTGCCAGTAGGGGCCCATTGGGACTGCAGACCTGCAGCCTCTGAGCAATGGGGACATTGCCTCACACGTACCTTTCTGCTGCCCCTGGGGTCTGTTTGAGCATGTGCATGGCATTCCTGACTACCAACACAATGCAGGCCTCTCCTTCCTGGGGCTAGGCACATGCCTGGTCTCCGGCAATCCTCCGAGTCCCAACCTTTGTTCTATGGCCAGATGAGAAGCCTATTTGTGTGTGTGCTGCCCTCTCCTGGAATGAGAGAAAGTTGGTTGAGGGGATAAGGGGGTGGTTAAGTTATATAATAATGGCTAGCACAGCTGGTGCAAGTGGGGGAAGATGGTAAGGTGCCCATGGTTCATGAGTAGGCTGCGCAGAGAGCTTTCAAGGGTTAGTAGTGGGGAAGGCTTGGGCAGGTGGGGAGTGAATAAGGAAAAATATTGCATGTAACAGAGAGTAGGAGAGCACTAGTCTGAGTGGCAAGTGCAGCAGTAGCAGGGATGGGTAAGTGTGAGGGAGCAGAGAGAAGATGGCAGTGGAATGCAAAAGGTCATTGATAGCGAGTATTGAGAAGATTTGTGGCTCAGGTTGAGTTTCTGGATGTAGGTTTGTTAGCTGAGCTGGAAGATTCGTTCTCAGATGTTTCGTCACCATACTAGGTAACATCATCAGTGACCCTGGTGGCATGGCCCACTTTTAATTAAAGTGTTTAGGTTTCCTTGGGTTGGTGATGTCATTTCCTGTTCTTTTTTTCTCAGGGGGTGGTAAATGGGATGCAAGTCAATGTGTATGTTGATGGAGTTCCAGTTGGAATACCATGCTTCTCGCAATCATGCGCATTTCTATTTAGCTTGTCCTAGGATGGATGTGTTGTCCCCGTCGAAGTGATGTCCTTCCTCATCTGTACGTAAGGATATTAGGGAGAGAGGGTCATGTCGTTTTGTAGCCAGTTGATGTTCATGTACCCCGGTGGCTAGTTTTCTGCCTGTTTGTCCAATGTAGTGTTTGTTATAGTTCTTGCAAAGTATTTTGTAAAGGACATTAGTTTTGCTTGTTGTCTGTATAGAGTCTTTCAAATTGATTAGCTGCTGTTTTGGTGGTTTTGTGGGTTACCATGATGCCAAATGGTCTGAGTAGTCTGGCAGTCATTTCCGAGATGTCTTCGATGTAGGAGAGAGTGGCTAGGGTTTCTGGATGTGTTTTGACTGCTTGTTGGGGATTGTTGCTGAGAAATCAGCAGACTGTGTTCATTGGGTAACCGTTATTTTTGAATACACGGTATAGGTGATTTTTCTCTGCTCTATATAATTCCTCTGTGCTGCAATATGTGATAGCTTGTTCAAATAATGTTCTGTTGCAACTTCGTTTATGGGTGTTGGGACGATTGCTTCTGTAGTTCAGTATTTGGTCAGTATGTGTTGGTTTTCTGTAGACACTGGTTTGAAGTTCCCCATTGGCTTTTCGCTCTACTGCGACATCTAGGAATGTCAGTCAGTTGTTGTTTTCCTCAACTTTGACTGGGACAACACATCCATCCTAGGACAGGCCAAATAAAGACATGCATGAGAATTCCTAGAAGCATGGCATTCCAACCGGAACTCTATCAACCGACACATTGACTTGGATCCCATTTACTACTCCTTGAGGAAAAAAAACAAGAAATGACATCACCAATGCAAGGAAACCTAAACACATAAATAGAAAGTGGGCCATGCCACCAGTGCTTCATCCAGAGACTCACTGATGATATTACCTAGCATGGCGACAAAATGACTGAGAATGAACTTTCTAGCTCAGAGCAAACCTACATCCAGAAGGTCATTGATATTCATTATGATGCTACTGAACATGAATCTGCATGGACTGAGGTGACAACCTCATGCCAGGCAGCCAGGATCTGATGATGTTGTCTGGTCTGCCAGTCCTGGAAGTGTTTCCTTCTCTACCCCATCCCATCGACAAGGAAGTCTAGGTCCCTTCCCACAAAGCAGGGCACTAATTCATCCTGGTTTGTTGTTCTTCGGAAAACGGGCGGGAATCATGCTGCATGGCAATGCTCATGAAATCATACAACAGCCTTTTAAAGACAATGGATGTGGGTCCATTCTAGAATCTTCCGTGAGTGCCATGTTCTTCCAGTTGCAATGAGATGGTAGAATTGGACTAGCATCAGTCACGAGTGGCATGATGGGTAGTTAATGGTGCAAAAATCTCTCTGAGCATCATGGAGAAGCCTTAAAGCTCTTCACTCTTTCTCCCTTATCACATGCTGACTGTAAAGCAATCTTATGGCCAATTCTTATATTTTGGTTGACTTAATTTTTTTTTAGATTATGCTCCTGTAAGTTTAATTAGTGATTTTTTTTTCTGCATAAAAGGTTTATATATAAAAAGATATAAACCTTGCCACCTGACGAAAAATCGATTTATAACTGCACAAAATTAAACACAAATTTTACTTCTGACTGGCAGTCAGCTAACTGAAGCAATTCTATCTGATATTTTTGAAGTTTAACATGTGGGATGGTATACCTTTTTAATATTTCACAAGCAACAAAGGAAGCTGCAGAGATCTCTCACACAAGTAAAATAAACAGTGCTATGCAGCTAATCACACATTGTTTTGTTTGCCAACTACAAGGCTTTTAGATGTGAAAATTAGTTGTTTTCTTTAATATAATACCCTACTCAAAAATAACACGACTGGCTATAGAGAGTAAAAGATTATATTTTATTTCTCTGCAAATGTAATTTCCTCCCATTTTGCTTAAATTGCTTTAACCACAGAAGTCATGTTTGGTAGATAATTGTTAGAAATAAAGAATGATCCATCCAACAGTACAATCCTTAGAACATGTCCCTATTCTCAGACCGATCAATCTTTGTTGCTTTTACAGTAGTACTACACTCCCATAGAGATTTCTGGCTCTGAGGTATTTACAGAACCCTTTCATTGACAGATACTGAGGAGGAAGTGAAGCTGCTAATGAGACCCAGTGGACTAGGCTCTTTGTGTTATTAATCCCAAACCAGAAATTATAAGATGTCTAATAAGACAATAAGCCTTTTAACCCTTCCTTAGTGCAGGGAAGTGAAAGAGTCTAAAGCAAACCATACACTCTAGGAATGATTAAAGATGATGCGGAATATAAAACCATTGGAAATTGTTCAAAGCTATTGGATGTTTGGAATTGCCATTGACTGCCAAATGTCTGCGATGTAAACATAGAGATTATTTGTGATGAAATTGCAAGAAAGTTTTAAAAGAAGGTTTTTTATGACTTTGTTCAGCTTTGCAGAAGTGCCAATATACAGCAGCCACAAAGGAACCTTCTTCCACACTTCAAATAGCACTAAGGGTTAACATTCTATGGTCTTATTTTTAAATTAATCTAGAGTTTGTTATATCATTTGTTTTCTCTGTTGTCAGCCAGGTTAGGCTCGAATGAATAATCTGTCTTAGATTCATCTTTGGAAATCACAGAGTATTTGTAATAAACTTTCCCTCTGAAGACCAATCCCCAGAGAAGATCTGAGTGGGAAGGACCCAATAGGCTGAATTGCTTTTAGTCATTCCAGGTTTTCTCAATTTGCCAATACTGCAGCAAAAATTATGTAAAATGTATTTCAAGTTTGGTCACTTCACTATAATTTTTTTTCTTTCATAAAATTAACAATATAACATTAACTACATAGTCTGGTTTTGCTGGTGTAATTCAGACAATTTCTTCTGGCATTGTTGTTCTTAATTGTTTTCTGGATGAATCAGTTCAACCTTTGTCTCTTAAATAAAAGTCACTAGAAAATAGCTTCAGTTATAAGAGCATGTACCAATCATAATGGTTTAGTTGGAATAAAAGTAACTGCAAATAAACATCTAGGCATTAAGTTCTTCATAGCTGAGAAACAGTGGCTTTAAATAATATCTCGTCTTGATCTCTCTCCATCACTACCTTTA
The DNA here is from genome assembly GCF_020745735.1 of Hemiscyllium ocellatum. Lineage (NCBI taxonomy): Eukaryota > Metazoa > Chordata > Chondrichthyes > Orectolobiformes > Hemiscylliidae > Hemiscyllium > Hemiscyllium ocellatum. The sequence goes on from NC_083401.1 coordinate 86,577,125, forward strand.
GTATAATAATTGAAATCAACTCAACTTTCTGTAACTTGTCAATTTAACTGATGGCCTCAGAAAATGCAGGTCTATAGAACAATTCAGGTTACTGCTATTAATAATCTGAGTGCAACAGATTGTCTGAAAGTAATATATTGATCTACAGCGCTGCATTTTAATGTACTTCAGCTAACTTTTTTTTAATCTATAGGGCAAGTTGCCTTTAAGCTATTGAAATTTTACTTTAATATGTACTTAGATCTCAAAACAGTATTTATTCCTTCCTTTTGTGACCCCACAGTACTAGACATTTTAATTCATATTAATTTGCTAATTTATGAAGTAAAGTCTTACAAGAACAAATAAAAATGCAAGGAGAGAATACAGCAATCAAGAATCAATATCTTCTTGAATTCAAAAGAAAATATTGATTCTTGATTGCTGTATTCTCTCCTTGCAGATTTTTTAAAAAAAGTTTCGGACAAACCCTCCTTAATTCCTGGTTGGAAGGTAAAAGCATTGTATCATTTTACCTCACTATTAGACTCAATTCTATGCATTTGAAACCTAAAGATAAGCATTAAATTGAGGGGGAGTAGGAAAAATTGCTTATGTTAATTTAATTACTAATGTAGTTCTTAATTTGCAATTAAGAATAGATTATTCTGTGACATAATATTGTACTTTTGTCAGTAATTTAACAGAGATCTCCAGTGCATCAATAAAAAAAAAATGTGCATTGCAATTCTATTGCCTCAATACTGATGTTCAAGGGCAGTGTACTTTTACTGCCTTGGTATTCATTTTCTAGTATACTATAAATCTTCTGATTCATTCTCAAGATGTAGACTTTGTTACAACCAGTTGTGGAGAGGTGGGTCCTCTCCCCTTGTTCAACCTGCTTTGTAGGCTGCAATAAAATGTTTTAAAATCATTGTAACACACAATTATTCCATTTCCAATTAAAACGCAATTAATCGTTTTGTCAGATGATATAATGAGCCAATTGCAAGATTTCATAAGTGAAAGGAAGAGGAACTTTATTACTTGTTAACCTCAAGAAAAAAAGACACAATGTCAAACATACAGCACAAGAGCAAAGTGAAAAGTTTCTTGTACCAAAAGAAAAATAAAAGAATGAAGTTTTAAAATTATTAGGTCATTCTTGAGGAGGTAACTGTTTAGTTGATTAACCATGGTTGTTTAAGAATATCTTGGCAGCCACAAATATTGAAGATATGTTTCTGTTCTCATGTTCAAATAGTTCTCAAATTAGTGTTGCCTTTAGATCCTTGGCCCTTTCTGAGTTTGTAAAGGGAGAGAGGCTTCTTCAGTTTCTGTCACAAACCTATTTCTATTGCCCTGTCAAAGCAGTTCCCTGAAATATAACTCATTTGTGTGTTCCCAAGACTGGGTTCTTTGTCTCCAAATCAGATAATTGTAAGCGATTTTGTTTCAAATATATGTCAACTTTTCAAAAATGTATAAACCAAACCAATGATACACATTTGATTGACAGATTTCAATCTGAGGGTGTGGATTCGTTCGCCAAACTGGTATGCTTTTCTGCAAGTATTTTGTCGCCTTGCTAGGGGACATCATCAGTGCATCTTTGATAAGATGTTGGTGCACTGTTCCACCTGATATTTATATGTCTCTGTTTTTTGATACTTCTGCTTCTGCATCTGAGTGGTTTGTATACGGAGTCCAGTTCAGTGTGTTTATTTATCGAGTTCTGCCTGGAGTGCCAGGTTTCAAGGAATTTTCAGGTGTGTCTCTGTGTTGCCAGTTGAACTTGTGTCCTTTGTTGGCTGTGTGGTATGAAATGAGTGTACTGGTCATGTCTGGCAGCAACGAGTTGATGTTCGTGCACTCGTATGGTCAGTTTTCTTTGTAATTGTCCTATATAGTGTTTTTCACTGTCTTTGGAGGGTATCTTATCGCTAAAGTTCATCCTGTTGGATGTGGGTGTCGGGTCTTTAATTTTTGTGAGGAGCTGGTGGAAGATGTTTACTGGCTTATGGGCCATTAAGATTCCCAGGGGTCTGCGTCGTTGGGTGGTTTTCTCTGAAATGCCTTTGATGTATGGTACGATCGCTATCGTGTCTGTATATGCCGTGTTTTCTTGTTTGGGTTTGTCCCATAAATACCAGAGCAGAGTATTCTTGGGAGACCCATTTTGTTTAAATCCTTTGAATAGGTGATTCTGTTCTGCATCTGGAGTTCTGGGTTGCTGCAGTGTGTCCTTGCATATTTAAATAATTTGTCAAGAACTCTGAAAAGATTTCAGAGTCTTTTGAAAGGCACCTCAAATTTGGATTGCATTCAAGTTCTCACTACTCAGACCTTGGTATCTTGGTAGCCCACAAACCCACCAATGCACTAAAACAGCAGCTAATGGACTTGAAAGACCCTATACAGACAACAAACAAAACTAATGTTATTTACATAATATCTTGCAAGAACATTAACAAACACTCCATTGGACAAACAGGCAGAAAACTAGCCACCGGGATACATGAGCATCAACTAGCCACAAAAAGACATGACCCACTCTCACTAGTATCCTTACATACAGGTGAGGAAGGACATCATTTCGAATGGGACAACATATCCATCCTAAGACACAGACACACACAAGAATTCCTAGAAGCATGGCATTCCAACTGGAACTCTATCAACAAACACATTGACTTGGATCCAATTTACCACCACCTGAGAAAAAGAACAAGAAATGACAACACCACAAGAAATGATATCACCACCCAAGGAAACCTAAACATAAAAATAGAAAGCAGGCCATGCCACCAACGCTTCATCCGGAGGTTCACTGATGATGTTACCTACTACGGTGACGATACATCTGAAAATGAACCTTCCAGCTCAGTGAGCAAACCTATATCTAGCACCTCAACCTGAGCTACAAATCTTCCCAAGAGTGTTGAATTTTCTTTTTATTCATTCATAGGATATGGGCATCACTGTCTGGGACAACATTTAAAATGCATCCTAATTTTTGAATTGGTGAATGGGCTGCCAATCAAGCAGAATGCATCGTCCTAGATGGTGTAGAACCTCTTCAGTGTTTTTGGAGCTGTACTCTTTAAAGCATGTGAAAAGCTTTCCACCATGCTCCTGACTTGTGTACTATAGATGGTGAACAAGATTTGGGGAGTTAGGAGATGAGTTACTCATCAACACGTTGCCAATCTCTGACTTGTTCTTGTCACCCCATTATGGATATAACTAGTCTAGTTCAGTTTCTGGTCAATGGCAAACCCCTATATATTAATAGTGTGTGACTCAATGATGGTGATGTCATTGCATATGGAAGGGAGATGGTTAGATTCTCTCTTGTTGGAAATGGCCATTGCCTAGCATTTGTGTACTGTACATGTTGTCAGCCTGAGGCTAATTGTTATTCAGGTCTTGCTATGTATGGCCATTGACAACTTCAGAATCTCCAGAATGGTGCTAACCACTGTGCAGTCATTAACAAATGTCCCGACTCTAATCTTAGGCCAAAGGGAGGATCATTGAAGAAGTAGCTGAAGGAACTGAGAATCTCCTGCAGCGGTATTCTAGGCCTGAGATGATTGAACTCCAACAATCGTAACCGGCTCCATTTGTGCAGGTATAACTTCAAGTTTTCTTCCTGATTTTCACTGTCCTTCATTACAGTAGAGATTCGTGGTGCCACACTCAGTCAAATGCTGCTTCAACATCAATGGTAGTCACTCTTATCTCTGTTGTAGAATTGCGATATTTTATCCGTTTCTGGACCAAGACTTCAATGAGGTCAGGAGTTCTTTGACCCCAGCAGAAGCCAAACTGAGTGCCAGTGAGCAGGTTATGGTGGAGCAAATACTGCTGGATAGAACATGGATGGCCCCCTTCCATCAACTTACTGTTGAGTGAAAGTAGACTAATGGTGTGGTAATTGACCAGGCAAGTGGAGTTTGTTCCATCATACTCCTGAGTTGTGTCTTCTAAATTGTAAAAAGTCAGCAAGTGAATAATGCATCAGAGCTTTCCAAGTTTCTGGGAATGTTTTAATTGCCACAGTATTTATATATATGTTGATGGTCCTTTTTAACACTTGGGTTCCACACAGGAATAAAGCCTGAAGATAAGGGTTGACTCTTTAGGAAATAAAAGTTGTGTGTCCCCCAACACAGAAGGTATGTAAGATCTGAAACTTCCACTTTGTACAGAGGACCCAGCTTCTGTCCTATATCCAGGTTGCTTCAGCCAGTTGAGCAGAAGTATTCACTGAATACATCCCTAAACTGTTAAAGATTTTAGTGTCCTCTCACTGATACTTACGAACTGCAATTATGTCAACATTAGAATCTAAAGATTTCAAATAATGCTGACAATAATATGTATCATGAAAGAAATTGAAACAAAATAGTTGGGAGGTTATGCTTCATCATACGTTGCACTGGTGAGACTCCATCTGGAGCATTGTGTACAGCATTGGTCAGCTTATTTAAGGACAAATGTAACTGCAGAGAATGCAGAAGGTTTACTAGAATAATACCTGGAATGGCTGAGTTCTGTTATAAGGAGAGGTTGCACAGGCTAGGATTGTTTCTACTGGAGTTAAAAAAAAAAGTAAGAGATGATTTGATTGAAATGTATAAGGTCTCAAAGGATCTTGACAAGGTAGGTGAGGAGAGGATGTTTCCTCTTATGGAAGAATTGAGATTGAGGTATCACTGTTGAGATCAGATCATAGTTTTAGGTTAGGTCTTTGGGACTCTCTACTTGAAAAGGTGGAGGAAGCAAAATCCTTTAAAGTTTCTAAGTTAGAGATAGGTAGATTCGCACTAAAATTTAAAAAAACTGCTGATACTGGAAATCTGAAACAGAAACAGAAACAAAAATTGCTGGCTTCCATGGCTGATTCCTAGGCTGATCGACTCATCAGCATTTACATCACTGAGCCATTTGACCCATTGTTTCCACCAAGGTCAACAAACACCTGACTACTCTCATCCTATTTTCCAGTAGCTCTTCAGTCTGTGATAACACAAGTGAGTATCTAAATACTGCTTACATGTTAAAAAAAAACTGACTCATCCACTCTTTTAGTAGCAGGTTTCAGATTCACAACAAACTCAAAACACAAACACAAACACAAAAACCTGCTCCTCAATGCTCTTCTTAGCATTCTACTTCTTATTAAATCTACACCCCTGCTCATGAAGCCCTCTACTAACAGCAGCAGTTCCTTTTTATCCACCCCCTTATTGTCTTATACACTTCAGTCAAGTCCCTGCTCAAACTTCGCTGCTCCACGGAAACCTAGGCTTTTGAATTTATCCACTTTGAAGGCTGTTAAACCCCACTAGTACTTGCTCTCCTTCTCTCTTGTTCTCCTTCTCTCTCTCACTCTCACTCTTTCTCTCTTTGTCTCTCTCTTTCTTTTGCTTTATGTCAATTTATTCTAACATTTCACTGTCCACCTGGTTGTCTATACCAGCACCCCTTTTTCTAATATGAAGACTAATGCAAATATTCATTGAAGACTGTGCCCATGTCTTTCGGGTCTGGACACAAATTATCTCTTTGGTCTCTAAATAGCCCTCTTCTTTGCCCAATTATTGGATTTCTCTTTATCCTACTGACCAATGCTTTCTCATACATCTTTCTTTTTCCTAATTTTTTTTCTGATTACTTAATTTTCCGATTAGGAGGAAACCTCAACTATTCAATCTTTGCGGCAAAGAGATGCAGAAATGTAACTTTTCTTGTTGAATGAAAATCTGATGAGAGAAAATCAGCACCTCATTTTAAATCTCAGCCAATGTTCACCAGAGTGTTCCAGAGGGAATAGCCTAACTGATTTGTTATCACCACAATAAACAAATTAAAATAACAACTTGCTAGGAAGATAAAATTCCAGATATTAGTCTAAATTTGCTTTTTAATCCTGTAAACTGTGAACCCTTGCCCTACATTTGCAAGTTAACTTTGCAGGAATTTACAAGGATTCCACATGGTGTGTTCGCCGCATACTTGAGTAATGAGAAATGTTGGGAGATGTGCAGCCAGCAAACTAAAACCTGAAGGAGTAGTACATGAACTGAAGAGGGGTAAACAAAGAGAATGGGCTAAAGGCTAGTTTTTCTGGCTGAAGGGAAATAAGAATTAAGTGTCCCACGATGATCAATGCTGGGACCATGCTTAATCAATCAAGATTAATGATTTTGAATCAGGAATAAGTAACTTAGTTCAACATTTGCAATTGAAACCAAACTGAAGGACATAATAATGCAGTGTGAAATTAGAAAACTTACAGATGAGGCAGTTCACAAGAAAGTTAGCGATAACACAGCTAAGTGTAAGCTTTATGCCCTATGATAAGGAAAATAGAAACATTATCTACATCATGCAAAACTAGAAATTAAATGGGGCAGACAAGAATTGGGATGTATCTCGGGATATATATAAACAAGCAGCATTGCAGCTCACAACATACTTAAATATAAACAAAGCACTGGGATCTATTTCTAGGATGGAATTCAAAATTAGTGAAACTATTTTAGACAAGAATAGGTCCCTGTTTGTATTGCATTTAGAATATTGTGTCAGTCTCCATGTTCTAAATAAAATATGAAAGCCCTGGGGAAAGTGTAAAAACAATCCACAAGAACAGTACCAGAATTTTAGAGATGACCTCTATTGGGAAATATTGAATAATTTAAAGTTATTTTCTTTAGAGAAGAGAGGACTTCAAGCACAATGTACAGACATATTTAAAATTATGAATGGATTGGATAAGACAGATGTAGGAGAGAATGGTTCTACTTATGAGAGAATCCAATCTGTTGTAACGTTTTCCTCTGATGACCTCTCCTGGTATGTTTGCCATAGCTCCCACACTTCTGCCCTCACCCTTTTCATTCCCTCCCAAAGTGATTACAGGGATCCCCCACCCCACCGCCCCCCCCCCCCCCCATCCTGTCCTCACTAACCTTTCTATCAGCCTCTTTATTAAAAAGATTGTAAACTGCCATTTCCGTCACATCCAATGCCACCACCAGGTGCATATTCCCCTCCCCTCCTTTGTCAGCATTCTGCAGGGACTATTCCCTCTGTAACACTCTGGGCCACTCTGCCTCCGCTCCCAACATCTCCTCACACTCTCATGACACCTTCCCATGCAATGGCAGAAGGTATAATACTGGCCTGTTTACTTTCTCTCGCTTCACTATCCAAGGCCCTAGACACCTTCCAGGTGAAGCTGCCATTTACCTGCACGTCAATTAATCTAGTCTGTTGTATTCACTGCTCACAATGTGGGCCCTCCTCTATATTTGGGTGACAATTTCACAGAACACCTTCCCTCTGTCCACAAAAATAACCTTGAGGTGCCAGTTGCCTGCCACCTAAACACACCACTGTGTTCCCGTGGCAACATTTCTATCACAGCCTGCTGCAGTGTTCCAGAGAGCCTTAGCACAAGCTTGAAAAACAACATCTCAATTTGCAACTAATTCCATTGTTTTAACTCATCCCCACACCCGCTCCTGTCATGACATGCATTGCTTTAGCATAGTCAACCATTCCCCAAGTACTCCTTGGCCTATTAACACATCATATTAGTTGCATTCAGCACAGCTAACCCATTTTCTCTTCTTACATCTTACTATCACTTATTCAGTCTTTCTTCTCTCTTACACCTTTCATTATCGCTCTCTCTCTCTCTCTCTCTCTCCCTCCCCCCCTCCTTCCCTCTTTCTCTCTGGACGGCGTTTCCAACTATCTGCTCACCTCTCCCCTTGTCCCTACCTCCTCCACTTCGATTTCAGCACAAGTACCACTTTTACCTCGCTGCTAACAGTTCTGATGAGGAATCTCTGGATTTGAACATTAACTCTGTTTTCTTCCCATGGATACTGCCAGACCTGCTGAGTTTCTCCAGCAATTTCTGTTCTTGTACCAGTATGTGGTATGGAGTAAGGGTTCTTTCAGGCAGGTAGTGTCACCATCCTCCTTTGTCTTTGCTTTGTTTTGGGTCTAGTTATTGATTAGTAGTAGATAATACTAATCAAGGAGTATCTACAGAAGAGACAGCGTTCTCAGATAACTAGAAGGTTTATTGCATGATAGTAGTAAGAACAGCTAATTTTATTCAAGACATTATCACTAGAACTTCAGAGAGCTTGTACAAATATATTTGCTCCCTCTGAAAGCTAGAGAAGTATTTGTCTCTTCACAGGTTATATATGATATTAGTAGCAAGGATGGAATCAATGTAACATTAATCCCCTTCAGAACCAGAACATATACAAGAACTAAGTTCATGAGTACAAGATAGATACTAATAAATCCAGTACAGGTTCAAGGAGGAATGCTTTTATTCAAGAGTTGAAGTGTGAAGTCTGCTACCATAGGAACTGGTTGAAACAAATAACTCATTCTTTCAAAAGAAAAATTGTTAATAAACACAAAGAAATGGATTAGAAAGAAATCTTAATAAATTAACATGAAGTGGATAGAATGAAAGATGACACACAAGAAATATAAATACCAGCAAAGACTACTTTTTGTATTCACTCACAGAATGAGAGCATCCCTGGCTAGGCCAGCAGTTCTTCTCTATCCCTAATTGTCCAGAAGGCAAGTAAGATCTGGATCAGTAATCATTTCTCAGCCAGATCAAGTAAGGTTGGCAATTTCCTTCCCTAAAGAGGATTAGTTCACCAGATGGGTTTTTCCAAAATTTGACAATGGATTTTTGGTCATCATTCAACTTTTAATTCTTGATATTTATTCAATTCAAATTCTACCATCTGCCATGGTGGGATTTGAACCCAGGTCCCAGAGCATTACCTACATTCCTGGACTAACGATAATACCACGAGGCCATTGATTCCCTTATTTGGAATAAATGGCCTATGTTTATGCTGTAAATTTTGGATAATTCAATGTAATATATTTATCTCTTTAAGACAGTTGTCTTTAAGACCAAAAACCCCACGTGTCTCTCAGCTTTTCATAAATGGCGATCAGCCGCATAGTTCTTCTTTACACTAGCTCCTGCATTTGAATGTTCCCTTTGTTTAGACATAGTGCTCAAGTTGAAGCCTCACCAGCACAGTTTAATCTGATTGTATTCTGATACTTTGCAATTGTATTTCAACATTATATTGCCATGGTAGGTGGGGTTATGCCCTGAAAAGTCAACTCTCCTGCTCCTCAGATGCTGCCTGAGCTGCTGTGCTTTTTCTAGCCCCGCACTTTTCGACTATGATTGGTTCAACATCAACCATGAACTGTGTGCATTTGTTTGTTTTTTTTTCCCAATATGCAGTACTTTACATTTTCCCATATTGAATTTTTTATTCATGGCTGAAAACACCAGCAGCACCCCAGAACTTCAGCAGAGTCAGAGGGCAGAGGTACATGTAATGGCTATCACTATGGAGAAGGTGCTGGGGAGCCCAAAACGTCTGAAGGTGGATAAATAAGGGTGAGATTGCGGAGTACTTAGAAGTGCATAGTAAAAGGGTTGTCTCAGCATGGCTCTGTAAAGTGGAGGTCATGCCTGAAAAATCTGTTAGAATTCTTTGAGAAGGTAATGAGCAAGTTGGAGAAAGGAGCACCAGAGAATGTGATCTATTTGGATTTCTAGAAGGCCTTTGGCAAAGTGGCACACAGGAAGCCACTGAATAAAATATGAGCCCTTGGTGTTAGGGGCAAGGGATTGGCATGGATGGAGGATTGGCTGACTGGCACAGAGTGGGGATAAAGGGCTTTTCTTCAGGTTGGCAGCCAGTGACTAGTGGAATTCTGTAGGGATCAGAGTTGAGACTAAAACTATTCATGTTATACACTAATGACCTGAGCAAATGAACTGAGGCAATTGTTGCTAAGTCTGCAGATGACACAAAGATATGTGGAGGGACAGGTAGTGTTGAGGAAATCATATGGTTGAAGAAGGGCTAGGAGAGTGGTCAGTAAAGTGGCTGATGGAATATGTGAAACTGTGAGGCAATGTACTTTGGTAGGAAGAATAGAGGTGTAGACTATTTTCTAAATAGGGAAAGGCTTCAGAAATCTGAAATGCAAAGGAACTTAGGAATCCCAGTTCAGAATTCTCTTAACGTTAGCATGCAGATTCAAATACAATGTTAATATTCATTTAGAACAGGGCTAGAATACAAAAAGCAGAGAGATACAACTAAGTCTGTATAAAGCTCTGGTCAGACCGCATTTGGATTTTTGTGAGCAGTTTTGGCTCCATATCTAAGGAAGGATGTGCTGGCCCTGGAGGGATCCAGAGGAATGATCTCTGGGATGAAGGGTTGCCACCTGGAGAGTTAATGTCCCTGGGTCTGTACTCAACGAAATTTGCAAAAATGAGGGGGGATCCGATTTAAATTTACAAAATAATGAAAGGCCATAAAGTGGAAGTGAAAAATAACAACTCTGAAAGGGGGAGATACCATTCCTTACCAATACTCAGCATCTTTAGATCTTTTGTTCAAATATCTAAAGCCGATAACTCACATTTTAAACACCAAACTAATGAAATGTGTATTTGTGAACACAGCTGCACTGTTACATGTTTAGCTTGCTTCACGTAAACTGCATTTGTGTAAACTACAAACTGTCACCATTGCTCACTTGGTGAAAATAGCTGGTGCCAAGATCAATGAAGGACTTCCTGACGTGGTCTCATTTTGACCACGAGTCCAGTGTTGTGAAAATAAAGCCATCAATGTGTGGCAGTAAATGATCAAAGTGGAAAATTCATTTCAGAATACAACATCTTAAATCTGAGGAGATTGGTGAGCAGTTGGGGGCGGGGGGGGGGAGCGGCGGTTGAGTATTGGGGGACCAGGGAGTGCAAAATTACAAATTTCCACAAGATGAGTGAAGCCAGTTTTGCATCATAGGAAATAAAATTTCCCATTGATGATCTGGCAAAATAGCTTTTTTTGAAAGGCTTCTTGAGTAAGCTGTTTGTCATGTCTTTTGGAAGTATCATTGAAATAAATTTGTAAAGTAGACATAACCTGTTGGGGAGTCTGGAATTGGACTGCAGTCTTTAAACAGACAATTCTTACTAGGGCCTGCCTCAGCACACTGTGAGGTACGGAGATAAGGAAGGAGCAAGACATAGTTCACTCACAACATTTGGCAATCATCATGGCATGTTTCATCGTTATTTTTCCAAGCACGTTTACCAAACAATCAGTTAGGACATGAAGCCAAACAGAATAGCAGGGGATGGTGTGGCACATAGGCACAGAAGTAGATGCAGCCATTTCACCACTTCTGACTGTAAAGCAATTATCTTGAGAGACATTAGCATCAGAAGACACATAATAATGGGATAGCAAACCCAGAAATGTTCATCATTCTATCTGAGGCAAAGGGGTATCAGCTCCCAAAGAGACTCTGGCACAAAGTATTAGGTAAACAGGCATTATTTGGATTAGAGTATAATTGGCAGGGATATATTCCAATGATCAGGATCTGTGTTTACTTTCAGCATTTAGAATTGATCTGAACATTCTCTGAAACTGCCAGCAGTTGAAATTGGGGATTGCCAAACAGCAAACAGACTTCCCAAAGGCTTCAAGCAGAGAGAAGTGAACACTATTGAAAGAGAAATGGAAATGTGTTTTGAAAGTAAAAGCAAAAAATGGGATACACACTTTAAAAAAAACTTAATGCCAAGGATGAAATGGCAAGTGCCATCAAATGTCAACATTTTAGAGAATCTGGGAGTGGCTAGATAAAGAATCATTGAACACTTACAACACAGAGGATGCAAATAAATCCATTCGCCTGGCTGTCTACAAGAGCTCATCAGCTAGAATCACACCCCTCCCTTTCCCATTGCTCTGAACTCACGGGTCTAAGCAAATCCACTTGAAAGACATATTTAAACCTGCCTCCACCACAACTCAGTCCATGCATTCTAAAACGTAACCACTCACCGCATGAAAAAGTTATCCTCCATGTTGCTGTTGCTTCTTTTGCAAATCAGCTGAAATCTGCATGCTCCGATCTTTAACCTTTCCTCAATGGGAAGAGATTCTATCAGTCTAGTCTGACAAGGCACCTTATGAATTTGTACAGGTTTACCAGATATCAGCATTAACCTAGCTTCTCTAATATAGGTATACAATGAACTCCCTCAACATTAGAACCATATTTGTAAATCTTTTCTACACCCGCTCAAAAGCTTTCTTCTTTGAATGTCATGCCCAGAACTGGATATGACTACACAGTAGTGCCTAAACTAGTATGTTATAGCGACTCATTTTATCTTCCTTGGTTTTGCAGTCGGAACAATGTTGCTATTTCTTCAATGTCAGTTGGTCAAAACCCTGGAACTCCCTCCCTAATAAAATTGTGGATGCAGCTACACTGAATGGACTATAGCGGTTCGAAAGACAGCTCATCTTCTCAAGGGAAGTTAGAGATTGTCAACAAATGCTGGTCTACTGTGAATGATGGAGATCGCCATATCTTGCCTTAATTGATCTTTTCAAAGTATTTGATTAGCTGAGTAGAGCTTGTTTATTTAAGCTATTGGGAAAATTGGCTTGCTGCTGGAGCTGCCCAGTGTGATCTCCCTTTTTCCTGACAATCTGGGAAAGATCAAGTTTAACCATGCAACACCAGAACTCTCAAAGGTCCACGCATACTTGTCTCTTTGCTGTTGTAATATGCCAGGAGAAAGTGAGGACTGCAGGTGCTGGAGATTAGAGCTGAAAAATGTGTTGCTGGAAAAGCGCAGCAGGTCAGGCAGCATCAAAGGAGCAGGAGAATCGATGTTTCGGGCATAAGCCCTTCTTCAGAAAAGAAGGGCTTATGCCTTCAAGCAACTTAAAGAAAACTTACATGCTAGAACTGACAGAAAGCTCTTGATGGCTGAAATCCAAGTCTCATCAGATCTACATTGATGAAGCCTCACCAGTATTTCATACACATAGATACCTTCAATGGCCAATGTGTCAGACCATTTCATGTCTACAGAGAGCTTAGTTTAATCACCAACATTATGTGGACAAATATAACGGTCTGAGGTTTTGCCAAGTGTCAGCACTGACAAAGCAGCACCAGAGATTGTAGATGGCTACACATATCTAAGTACCACAGTTGTAACCAAGCTGTCACCTGTTGCTGTACTCAACACTGGCAACAAATAAGCTGCTACAGTTACATGATGAAGGGCTTTTGCCCGAAACATCGACTCTCCTGCTCCTCAGATGCTGTCTGACCTGCTGTGCTTTTCCAGCACCGCATTCTCAACTGTTTCGGGCGTAAGCATTTCATCAGGAATATGGGGGAAGGTGGGGAGAGGGGGGCTAAGAGATGAATATGAGGTGGGTGGGGCTATGGGAAATGTAGTTTGGAAGGCGATAGGTAGATGCAGGTTGGGGTGATAGTGATAAGTTGGGTGGAGAGGTTGGAATGGATAGGTGGGAAGGAAGATGGACAGGTAAGGCAGTTCAAGAGGGTAGTGCTGAGTTGGAGGGTTGATTCTGGGATGAGGGAGGGGAAGGGGAAATAAATCAAATTTGATGCCGTGTGCTTGAAGCGTCCCAAGGTGCAAGATGAGGCGTTCTTCCTCCAGTTGTCAGGTGGCTTCAATTTGGCAGTGGAGGTGGCCCAGGAATTGCATGTTTTTGGGGAGTGGGAGAGGGAGTTGAAGTGGTTGGCCACAGGGCAGTGGGGTTGTTTGGTGCCTGTGTCCCAGAGATGTTCCTGGAAACGTTCCATGAGTTGGTGTCCTGTCTCCCCAACATAGAGATCACATCGAGAACAACGGACACAGTAGATGAGCAGTTTGAAAGTGCAGGAATTTCTCGGACGGATGTGAAAAGGTCCTTTGGGGCCTCGTAAGGAGGTGAGGGGGGAGGTGTGGGTACAGAAATTACACTTCTTGTGGCAGCAAGGGAAGGTGCTGGGTGTGAAGGTTGGGTTGATGGGTGGCATGGACCTAACAAGGGAGTTGGTCTCTTTGGAATGCAGATAGAGGTGGGGAGGGAAATTTATCTCCGGTGGTGGGGGTTAATTTTAAATGATGGAAATGGCAGAGGATAATGTGCTGTGTCCGAAGATTAGTGAGGTGGAAGGTGCAGACTGAAAGGTTCTTTACTTGTTACAGTTGGAGGAGTGGGGTTCAAGGACTGAGATGCGGGAAGTGGAGGAGATACGCTGAAGGGTATTGCTGACCACATGGTAGGGGAAATTGCAGTCTTGGAAATAGGAGGCCATTTGGAATGTTCTGGAGTAGAATAGGCCCTCCTGGATGTAGATACAATGGAGACAGAAGAATTGGAAGTGAGGGATCTCATTTTAACAAGAGCAGGAGTGGGAGGAGGTGTAGTCCAGGTAGCTGTGGGAGTCGCTGGGATTGAAATAGATGCCCATGTAGCTGGAGGTGGAGACAGAGAGATCCAGGAAGGGGATGGAGGTGTCTGAAAGTGTCCAGGTGAACTTAAGGTCAAGGTGGAAGGTGTTAGAGAAGTTAATGAACTGTTCAACCACTTCATGGGAGCACGAGGTGGCACTGATACAGTCATCAATGTAGTGGAGGAAATGGGGAATGGTGCAGGTGTAACTGCAGAAGATTGACTGTTCCATGTATCCTACAAAGAGACAGGCATAGCTGGGGCCCATGCGGGTGTCCATGGCTAGCCCTTTGGTCTGAAGGAAATAGGAGGGTTCAAAGGAGAAATTGTTGAGGGTGAAGACTGATTCCGTCAATTGAATGAGTATGTCAGTGGAAGGTACTGGTTGGATTTTTTTTTTAGATTAGACTTAGATTAGACTTACAGTGTGGAAACAGGCCCTTCGGCCCAACAAGTCCACACCGACCCGCCGAAGCGAAACCCACCCATACCCCTACATTACCCCTTACCTAACACTACGGGCAATTTAGCATGGCCAATTCACCTGACCCGCACATCTTTGGACTGTGGGAGGAAACCGGAGCACCCGGAGGAAACCCACGCAGACACGGGGAGAACGTGCAAACTCCACACAGTCAGTCGCCTGAGTCGGGAATTGAACCCGGGTCTTCAGGCGCTGTGAGGCAGCAGTGCTAACCACTGTGCCACCGTGCCGCCCATGATCTGTGGGAGAGGATGAAATGGAAGGCTTGGAGGCCTTCATCATGGCGGATGAATGTGTATAGGGAGTGAATGTCCATGGTGAAGATGAGGTGTTGGGGGCCAGGGCAACAAATGTCATGGAGGAGGTGGAGGGCATGGGTGATATTTTGAATGTATGTGAGGAGTTCCTGGACCAAGGACCACGGGGGACAGGACGGTATCAAGATATGAGGAGGTACGTTTGGTGGGGCAGGAGGAGGTGGAGATGATAGGTTGATCAGGACAGTCATGTTTGTGAATTTTGTGTAAGAGGTAGAACCATGCAGGGCAGGGTTCCAGGACTATGAGGTTTGTGGCTGTGGATGGGAAACCCCCTGAGGTGATGAGATTGTGGATGGTCTGCGAGATGGATGGAGATGAGGTCATGGTCACAAAGGAGGTAGTAGGAAATGTCCACAAGTTGGTGCCTGCTTTAGTGGTGTACAGGTTGGTGCATCAAACTACCACTGCACACCCTCTTTGTCAGTTGGTTTAACATTAAGGTTAATGTTGGAGCAAAGTGACTGGAGGGCTGTGCATTGCAAGGTTGAGAGGTTGGAGTGGGTGAGAGAGTGAATAAGTTGAGGCGGTCAATATCACGGAGCAATTGGAAGTAAAGAGGTCAAGGGCAGGTAACAAATGAGGATGGGATGTCAAGTGAATGGAGTATTTTGGAGGTGGAAGAAGTGGCCCTTGGAGGGTGGGTGGTAGTCATGATTGAAAATGTAGTTGAAAATGTGTTGCTGGTTAAAGCACAGCAGGTCAGGCAGCATCCAAGGAATAGGAAATTTGACGTTTCGGGCATAAGCCCTTCATCAGGAATGAGGAGAGGGTGCCAGGCAGGTTAAGATAAAAGGTAGGGAGGAGGGACTTGGGGGAGGGGCGATGGAGATGTGATAGGTGGAAGGAGGTCAAGGTGAGGGTGATAGGCCGGAGTGGGGTGGGGGCGGAGAGGTTAGGAAGAAGATTGCAGGTTAGGAGTGCGGTGCTGAGTTGAGGGAACCGACTGAGACAAGGTGGGGGGAGGGGAAATGAGGAAACTGGAGAAATCTGAGTTCATCCCTTGTGGTTGGAGGGTTCCCAGGCAGAAGATGAGGCACTCTTCCTCCAACTGTCGTGTTGTTATGTTCTGCCGGTGGAGGAGTCCAAGGACCTGCATGTCCTCGGTGGAGTGGGAGGGAGAGTTAAAGTGTTGAGCCACGGGGTGGTTGGGTTGGTTGGTCCGGGCGTCCCTGAGGTGTTCTCTGAAGCGTTCCGCAAGTAGGCGGCCCGTCTCCCCAATGTAGAGGAGGCTACATCGGGTGCAGCGGATGCAATAGATGATGTGTGTGGAGGTACAGGTGAACTTGTGGCGGATATGGAAGGATCCCTTGGGGCCTTGGAGGGAAGTGAGGGAGGAGGTGTGGGCGCAAGTTTTACATTTCCTGCGGTTGCAGGGGAAGGTGCCGGGAGTGGAGGTTGGGTTGGTGGAGGGTGTGGACCTGACGAGGGAGTCACGAAGGGAGTGGTCTTTGCGGAACGCTGTTAGGGGAGGGGAGGGAAATATATCCTTGGTGGTGGGGTCCGTTTGGAGGTGGTGGAAATGACGGCGGATGATACGTTGTATACGGAGGTTGGTGGGGTGGTAGGTGAGAACCAGTGGGGTTCTGTCTTGGTGTCGGTTGGAGGAGCGGGGCTCAAGGGCGGAGGAGCGGGAAGTGGAGGAGATGCGGTGGAGGGCATCGTCGATCACGTTTGGGGGGAATCTGCGGTCCTTGAAGAAGGAGGCCATCTGGGCTGTGCGGTGTTGGAACTGGTCCTCCTGGGAGCAGATGCGGCGGAGACGAAGGAATTGGGAATATGGGATGGAGTTTTTACAGGGGGCAGGGCGGAAGGAGGTGCAGTGCAGATAGCTGTGGGAGTCAGTCGGTTTATAGTAGATGTCTGTGTTGAGTCGGTCGCCTGAGATAGAAATGGAAAGGTCTAGGAAGGGAAGGGAGGAGTCTGAGACAGTCCAGGTGAATTTCAGGTCGGGATGGAAGGTGTTAGTAAAGTTGATGAACTGTTCGACCTCCTCGTGGGAGCACGAGGCAGCGCCGATACAGTCATCAATGTAGCGGAGGAAAAGGTGGGGGGTGGTGCCAGTGTAGTTGCGGAAGATGGACTGTTCCACATATCCTACGAAGAGACAGGCATAGCTGGGGCCCATGTGGGTGCCCATGGCAACTCCTTTAGTTTGGAGGAAGTGGGAGGATTGAAAAGAGAAGTTATTCAGGGTGAGGACCAGTTCAGTCAGTCGGAGAAGGGTGTCAGTGGAAGGGTACTGGTTGGTGCGGCGGGAAAGGAAGAAGCAGAGGGCTTTGAGTCCTTCGTGATGGGGGATGGAGGTGTACAGGGACTGGATGTCCATCGTGAAAATAAGGCGTTGGGGACCGGGGAAGCGAAAATCCTGGAGGAGGTGGAGGGCGTGGGTGGTGTCCTGAACGTAGGTGGGGAGTTCTTGGACTAAAGGGAACAGGACCGTGTCGAGGTATTGGGAGATGAGTTCGGTGGGGCAGGAGCAGGCTGAGACAATGGGTCGGCCGGGGCAGGCAGGTTTGTGGATTTTGGGCAGGAGGTAGAAACGGGCGGTGCGGGGTTGTGGGACTATGAGGTTGGAGGCGGTGGATGGGAGATCCCCTGAGGTGATGAGGTTATGGGTGGTCTGGGAGATGATGGTTTGGTGGTGGGAGGTGGGGTCGTGGTCGAGGGGGCGATAAGAGGAGGCGTCCGCGAGCTGGCGTTTGGCTTCAGCGGTATAAAGGTCGGTGCACCAAACTACCACCGCGCCTCCCTTGTCTGCCGGTTTGATGGTGAGGTTGGGATTGGAGCGGAGGGAGTGGAGGGCTGCATGTTCTGAGGGTGAGAGGTTGGAGTGGGTGAGAGGGGTGGACAGGTTGAGTCGGTTAATGTCGCGGCGGCAGTTGGCTATAAATAGATCGAGGGCGGGTAAGAGGCCAGCACGGGGTGTCCAGGTGGATGGGGTGTATTGGAGGCGGGAGAAGGGGTCGTCAGAGGGTGGGCGGGAGTCTTGGTTATGAAAGTAGGCACGGAGGCGAAGGCGGCGGAAGAATTGTTCAATATCCCGCCGCGTGTTGAACTCATTAATCCGAGGGCGTAGGGGAATGAAGGTGAGGCCTCTGCTGAGGACTGATCTTTCATCCTCAGAGAGGGGGAGGTCTGGAGGGATGGTGAAGATCCGGCAAGGTTGGGAGCTAGGACCTGGTGTGGGACTGGAGCTGGGGGTGGGGGCGGGGTTAGGGGCGGGGACAGAGATCGATGTAGGGGCGGGGTTAGACGTGGTGACGTTGCTCGGTGTGGGGGCGGGGTCAAGCATGGGGGCGGGGTCAAGCATGGGGGCGGAGTCATGCTTCGTGACGGAAATAAGCGTGGGGGCGGGGTTACGTGTGGTGGCGAAAGTCGGCGTGGGGGCGGGGTTATGCGTGGTGACGAAGGTTTGCGTGAGGGCGGGGTTACGTGTAGTGACGTAAGACGGCGTGGGGGCGGAGAAACCTGAGGCGTTGTGGTCCTGCAGGTTAGTGATGTCAGTGGGGGCGGAAGTGGCTGCGGCGACGGCAACCGAAGGGGCGGAAATGGTTGTGGCGACGGAAGACCCGTAGTCATTCCTGGTAGCCGCGGGGGTCGCGAGTCTGTCGGCGATCGTGGAAGCGGTTGTCTGTGCGGTGATCGCCGGGGCGGTTGTTTGGGCGGCGATCGTGGAGGCTCCAAGGTCGGTGAGGGCGGAAGTGACGTCACGGTCGGCAGCGGCCGTTGGTGCCGCGGGCGCTGTAGCGGCCACATGTGTAATGGCGTCCGACAGGCCGATAGAAGATTCTGGAACAGTTGAGGAGCCACGAGTGTGGGGGTAAGTACATGAAAGTTTTCGGTACTTACTGTCTTTAATTTCTGATATGGCTAGGAAGAACTGTTTGTTTAGTGTATGGATTCTTCTGTAGATGAGGAACAGCAGGGGTCCTTTGCAGGTTTGTGAGAGTGTTGTCCTGAGCTGGGGCAGGGCTGATTGCAGGGAATGTAGGTAGCGACGCATGGCTGCAAGGGTGGAGCGGAGGATCCGGAGGGAGGTCTGTTGCTGGAGGCTTCGGATTTGTTGCAGGTACAGGTTGTCCTGGTTGGGTCCAAATTTTGTTGGTTGGAATGTAGTTCGGAGTCCGTGTGGGATCAGTCGGTTCCGTAGGCAGGTGCTGAGGAAGGAGATGTGGCTGTGGTAGCGGGTCTGTTTGAGAACGTGGCTGAAGAGCTTCTGTGCAGAGGAGATGACCTGGGGGGTGCAGTGAGAGAGAGAGAGACTCACTGAAATCATTGTAGAGGGAGGAAGAGAGCTTCTTCAAGGAAGGCATCCTTGCAAGAGGATTCGCAGTAGGTTAAAATCTTCGGGTAAAAAAATGAGGTCTGCAGATGCTGGAGATCACAGTTGAAAATGTGTTGCTGGTTAAAGCACAGCAGGTTAGGCAGCATCCAAGGAATAGGAAATTCGACGTTTCGGGCATAAGCCCTTCATCAGGAATGAGGAGAGGGTGCCAGGCAGGTTGAGATAAAAGGTAGGGAGGAGGGACTTGGGGGAGGGGCGATGGAGATGTGATAGGTGGAAGGAGGTCAAGGTAAGGGTGATAGGCCGGAGTGGGGTGGGGACGGAGAGGTTCGGCAGAAGATTGCAGGTTAGGAGGGCGGTGCTGAGTTGAGGGAACCGACTGAGGCGGTGCTGAGTTGAGGGAACCGACTGAAGCGGTGCTGAGTTGAGGGAACCGACTGAGGCGGTGCTGAGTTGAGGGAACCGACTGAAGTGGTGCTGAGTTGAGGGAACCGACTGAGGCGGTGCTGAGTTGAGGAAACCGACTGAGGCGGTTCCCTCAACTCAGCACCGCCCTCCTAACCTGCAATCTTCTTCCTAACCTCTCCGCCCCCACCCCACTCCGGCCTATCACCCTCACCTTGACCTCCTTCCACCTATCACATCTCCATCGCCCCTCCCCCAAGTCCCTCCTCCCTACCTTTTATCTTAACCTGCCTGGCACCCTCTCCTCATTCCTGATGAAGGGCTTATGCCCGAAACGTTGAATTTCCTATTCCTTGGATGCTACCTGACCGGCTGTGCTTTAACCAGCAACACATTTTCAACCGTGATCTCCAGCATCTGCAGACCTCATGATTGAAAATGTAAGCAAGGAGGGGGAAGCTGAGGTGTTGGAAGAAAAATTTGATGTCGCAGCACATATGGAATTTGTTGACCCGGGAACATAGTGGGATGAAGTTGAGACCTTTATTGAGGACTGATCGTTCATCCTCTATGAAAGCGAGGTCTGGGCGAGTGACAAAAACTCGGCAGAGCTGAGGGATAGGACCTGATACTGTTCTGCAGTTGGGAATGGAGGTTAAGACTGTTTCTGGAGTGGGTGTGGTTATGGGATGATTGATGAAGTCATGGGTGATGTCACCAGAGGAAGTGATGTAAACAGCGATGGTCGAGGGGATGGAGGCAGTGTATTTGGTGGCATTTGGGGCACTGATTTTCTGGGTCTTTATATCTTTGCTACAAGGACACATGCAAGGAAAATATGAAGATGAATTATGACCAGTGATGAGACAATCCCTATTTTTTTTTCCTAACTGTGAGTTGCACTTGAGAAATGAACTTTGAATATCAGTTTCTTTTAAAGAAAGAGGAGAACACAATGTTGTTATTTGCTGTTGGAAGCTGGTTTCACAAGAAGTTCTGCTCTAAGAATATTGTAGACTATTCAGCACTGAGATAATATCACACTTGGGGACAGGCCACTAGCTGGATATTAAATTGGCCAATCAAGGAAGGGCCTTTTCTGTTCATGTACCAATCTAATTTTTTTTTAAATGTCATAACCGTACTTGCATCTATCACTTACTCTGGCTGTTCTTAAACTGCAGCAATCCATTTGGATTTTTACCCAGTGATACTGAAGGAGCTGAGATATATCTCCAAGTCAGGATGGGTGAGTGACATTCCAAGGGTTGGTGTTCCCATGTACCTGCTGTCCTTGTCCTTCTAGATGGTAATGGTATGGCTTTTGAAGGTACTGATTAAGGAGTTTCACTGATATCAGTGGTAAAGGTAGAGAAGCAGAACTGGGTGTCATCAGTAAACAGATGGAAGCTGACCCCGTGCTCGTCGATGATAGTGTCAAGAAGCAGAATTACATTTGTAAAAGCTGGTCAGGGAGAGCGTTTTGGTACAAACCAGGAGTAGAAGTAAGCCTTTTGGAGGCTTGTACCACTCAGGAAGATCGTGGCTGATCTGGCTTGTGTTTTGAATTCACAAAACATGCAAACATACTCTTCCATCCAAGTTGTCTGCCCCGACCAACATCCCAATCTGACCTAGTCCCATTTGCCAGCACTTGGCCCATATCGCTTTAAACCATTCCCATTCATATACCCATCCAGATGCCTTTTAAATGTTGAAATTGTTCCAGCTTCTAACACTTCCTCTGGAAGCTCATTCCATACAAGCACCACTGTCTGCGTGGAAATGTTGCCCCTTAGGTCCCTTTTAAACCTTTCTCCTCTTACCTTAAACCTATGCCCTCTAGTTTTGGACTCCCCCCTCCCCCCCCCCCATTGGGGGTAAACAGCTTGGCTATTCAACCTACCCATGCCCCTGATGATTTTATAAACCTCTATAAGGTCACCCCTCAGCCTCCAATGCTTGATGGGGAAAGAAGCCCCAGTCTATTCAGCCTCTCCCTATAGCTCAAAGCCTGTAGTCTTGGCAACATCCTTGTAAATCTTTTCTGTGCCCTTTCAAGTTTCACAACATTCCAACCTGTTGAGTTTGTCCAGCAATTTCTGTCTTATACCTGTTTCGAGCAATTTCCTGAGAATTTGGAAATAAGGTCAACACATTTGACGATTCAGTTAATAAACTGATTTGTTTTACACTCATTGCACTACGTGCCAGAGAAATTTCTGTTTATATTATTCAAACTCAACAACTTTTCTATAGTAAATATTTTTCAATGGAAAGTCCTTCTACAAAGATGCAAACATTTAAATGTACACACATTGATTTTTTTTCATGTTAAATTATATCAGTTTTCCTTTAACTAAGTCACACAAAATGTCTACATTTAAAAAGCTTTGTTGTCATTGTCACCTGCAAAATATAATATTCCACATCAAAGTTTAATAGCAACAATGATGAGGAGAATTATAACGCCATCAGTTTTTTACACTCATTTGCTCAGTTGTTCCTAATGCCTGCAACCATAGGTCTCTGAAAACATTGAACTTTTATGAAACAATTACCTTCAAACCTTTGAAGAGATAAAATATTTCCTTTCTAGCCTGCAGTGAGAACTCGTTCTGCTTTCAATTAGTGGCCTTTGGATTCTCAAACTGAGTAATCCTCATTGAGCAAATAATCATGCACACAAACCCATTCCTTTCAGAATTTGCCTGTCCTTCAAAGGCAACTAAATAAGTTTTGTTTTCCATTAATCTTCCCAACTCATGTATTTAGAAGAATATTACACTTATTATAAGTTATGAAAATAAACTCACCTATGAATAATCTTAGAACATCCATACAGTTCCTTGACTGCAGGCAGTACTGTAACTTTATTTCTTTGTCAAGGTCTTGTACATTTAATTGGTCTTTCAAGTGTTGAAGGTTCTCTGTCTTATCTAGATGAACTACACTGAGCTGCACTGTCAATTTGTGCATTGCTGTTTCACCTTTGATACATGGCCTGAATCTAGCCCAGGCTGATGAGTTGAAAGCCGTCTCTGATTATAAATAAAATTAATTTAGACAATCTCTGGCAGATGTGTCCACAGTACAAATCTCCCCATAATTCAGCATAATTGACACAAAGGGCTGAATTTTATTTTCGCGTAGTAGCAACTGATTTATTTTAAGCAAGCTGTGTTCAAATCAAAAACAAAAGCATCCCACATTAACTAACTCATTCAAAAAAAAGCCGTGAGGAAATTCCTGCCTCAAAGTTGATATACTCACTGTCTGGTGTGAGAAATGTGGAAAATCCAGTCTCAGATGCTGATGTAGTGCAGGGCCTGGACAGCAAGCCTCAGGCACTCTTATGGCATGGTTGTGGTGTTCTTATCTCTGAACCAGGAGGCCTGTGTTCAAGACCAACCTGCTCCAGAGGAGTGCAATGTCATCTCTGAACAAACTGATTTTAAAAATCTGCAACCTATCTAAAGTGAGCTTGTGTGGTGCAGTGGCAGTGTCCCTACCTCTGGACAAGAGTTCCAGGTTCAAAACCCCATCTTCTTTGAGGGGTACACTAAAAACTCTGATCAGAGTGATTAAAACATATCTAGGGTGAGCTTCAATTTGGAACTGGCAGTACTGTACATTATATGTTAGCACTCTATCCCACGATTCTTTGTCTTGCATTCCCTGTCCTTATGACGAAGGTTCAATTGGAGTATCTAAATATTCATTTTGCAATACAGAACGTAGGTATCACTGAGAAAGGATACATTTTGTCAAAGCATTTTGTCTTGGATAATCCGAACACTTTACGTTTTTATAAACTTCATGTTTGTTGAAGCAGCTGACAGTAGTTCATAGAATCATAGATTCCCTAAAGTGTGGAAACAGGCCCTTCAGCCCAAAAAGTCCACACCAGCCCACTAAAGAATAACGCACCCAGACCCATCCCCTACCTTATTACTGTACACTTCCCCTGACTAATGGCCCTAACCTATACGTCCATGAACACCAGGGGCAATTTAGCTTGGCCAATTCACCTGCCCTGCATACCTTTGGGCTGTGGGAGTAAACCGGAGCACCCAGAAGAAAGCCACACAGTCACAGGGAGAATTTGCAAGCTCCACACACACAGTCACCCATGGAATCAAACCCAAGTCGCTGCCGCTGTGAAGCAGCAGTGTAGGTTGGTTCAGGAACTTCTGCAGAGATGTGCTGGAGCTGAGATGACTGACCTCTAATAGCTACAACCCTCTTCCTTTATATTAGGCATGACTCAGATCAGCAGAGAATTTGTTCCCTGATTTCCACTGATTCCAGTTTTGCTAGGGCACGTTGATGCAACAATCAGTCAGGTGTGGCTTTTATGACAAGACCTATCACTCTCACCTCACCTCTAGAATTCAGCACTTTTATCTGTACTTGAATCAAGGCTGTACTGTGGTCAGGAGCTGAATAGAACTGGGTGTCATTGAACAAATATTTCATACCTCTGGTAATGATCCTTCCATCTCTTTACTGATAATCAAGAGTAATCTTTGGATTTGTCCTGCTTTTGGATATATCCTGTAGACTGGATATATTTAACAAATCGCCAGGTAGATGCCAGTGTTGTAGTGGTACTGTAACAGTTTGGCTAGAGGTGTGGCACATTCTAGGACACGTCTTCAGTACTATTGCCAGAATATTGTCAGAGCCCATACCCTTACTGTATCCAGTCCTTTCATTGACTTTAGTAAGTTTGCAGATGACACCAAAAATTGGTGATGCAGTGGACAGTGAAGGAGGTTATTTCAGAGTACAACAGGACCTTGATCAAATGGGCTGATGGGTCAAAGTGTGGCAGATGGAGTTGAACTTTGATAAATGTGAGGCACCACATTTTGTTAGGGCATATCTGAGCAGGACTTATACACTTAATGGTAGCATCCTGGGGAGAACAAAGAGACCTTGGACTGGAGATGCATAGTTCCTTGAAGGTGGAGTCACAGGTAGACAGGATAATGAAGAAGGCCTTTGGTGCACTTGCCTTTATTGGTCAGTGCATTGAGTATAGGAGTTGGGATGTTATATTGTAGTTGTACAGAATATTGGTTAGGCCACTTCTGAAAAACTGTATTCAATTCTGATCCCTGGCTATAGAAAAGATGTTGTTAAAAGTGAAAAAGTGCAAAAAGATTTACAAGGATGTTGCCAGGTTTGGAGTTATAGGAAGGTGCTGAATAGGGTGACCTTTAAAAATTATGAGGGCACGGAAAGGGTGAATAACGAAGGTCTTTCTCTCAGAGTAGGGGAGTCTAAAACTAGAGGGTATAGGTTTAAAAGAAGAAAGGTCTCTTTTAAATCTAGTGGGTGACGTTTCCACGCAGAGGGTGGTACGTGTATGGAATGAGCTGCCAGAGGAAGTGGTGGAGGCTGATACGATTGCAACATTTAAAAGGCATTTGGATGGGTAAATAAATAGGAAGGGTTTAGAGGGATATGGTCCAAATGCTTGCAAATGGGACTAGATTGATTTAGGATATCTGGTTGGCATGGACAAGTTAGACCGATAGGTCTGTGTCCGTACCGTACAACTCTAAAAGTCTAAATCATGTGCAGTGAATTCTATTAGCTAAAGACTGACAACTTTGATGTTGGAGACTTCAAGAAGACGCCAAGATGGATCATCCTTGCAGTGCTTTCAGCTGAGATAGATGGAAATACTTCAGCCTTCCCCTTTACACTGATGTGCTGGGCTCTCCCATTAATGGAGGAACATTTAGCAGAACTTCACACTGGGAAATTGCTTTTTTCTGTCTATCACTTGCTGCTTATGTCATTTGCCATGCAAGTAGTCCTGTTTAGTAGCTTCACCATTTTCCCACCTCATATTTAGGTATACCTGGTGCTGCTCTTGGCATGTCCTTCTGTCCCCTTTATCCAATCAGGGCAGATTCGCTCACTTTATAGTAATGGATATGCTCAGCCACAAGCTTGCAGTGCACATTTGAGCACAATTTTGCTACCCATGTTTGTCCTATCTTGAGTTGTAGAATCGAGAGACAGGCCCTTTGGCCCAAATTGGTCCATGCCAACTAAAATATCCATCAACGCTAAGCCCATTTCCCTGCACTTGGCCCATATTCCTCTAGATCTTTCTTAACCATGTATTTTACCAAATACCTTTTAAATGTTGTTAATGTACCTGCACCAGCCCCTTCTGCTGGCAGCTCATTCCATACGCGTATCATCCTCTGTGTAAAAAGGTTGCCAGTCAGGTTCCCTCTTATTCTTTCCCCGCTAATCTTAAACTGATGCCCTCTAATCCTCAATTCCCTAACCCTGGGAAACAGACTGAGTGCATTTACTCTATCCATGCTTTGCATCACCTTGTACGCTTCTGTAAGATCCCTACCTCGCTCTCCTATGCTCTAAAGAAAAATGTCCTGGCTTGTCCAACCTCTCCCTATAACATTAGACTGTTGAGTCCTAGCAACATCCTTGTAAATTTCTTCTGCACTCTTTCCAGTTTAATAACTTCCTTTCTATAGGTGACCTAAACTGAACACAATACTCCAAGTGCAGCCTCACCAATGTCCTGTACAACAGCAACATAGCTTCTCAACTTCTATATTCAATGCCATGACTGATGAAGACATAGTGCTAAAGGCCACCTTCACTGACCTGTCTGTGACTCCACTTTCAGAAAACATTGCACCTGAACACCAGCGTCCCTCTGTTCCATTACACTCCTTAAGGCCCTGCCATTCACCATGAAACTCCTACCTTGATTTGACTTTCCAAAGTGCAACGCCTCACACTTATTTATATTAAACTCCATTTGCCATTTCTTGGCCCACTTTCCCAGCTAATCAAGGTCCTATTGCAATTTCTCACAACTTTCCTGACTGCCCATGGTACCAACTATTTTAGTGTCATCTGTAAACTTGCTAATCATGACTTGGACATTCTTATCTAAATCATAGATATAGAAACTAAACAGTAATTGGCCCAGCACCAACTTCTGAGGCACTCCACTAGTCACGGGCCTTCAGTATGACCAACATCCTTCCACTATTAAGTACCTACCATTAAGCCAATTGTGTATTCAATTTGCCAGCTCCTCTGGATTCCATGTGATGTAACCTTCCAGATCAGCCTACCATATGGAACCTTATCAAAGGCCTTACTGAAATCCATATGGACTACGTCTACCACCCTGCCTTTTTCAACCTTCCTGGTCACTTCACCCAAGTTGCTAGTTCCAAATCTGTCCCATTTAGCAAAATGTTATTGCCACACAGAACAATAGAGGATATCTTCAATGTGAAGGTGGGACGTCATCTCCACAATTACTGTGTCAATGCTGTTGTGGACCGTTCCATCTGTACCAAGTGGATTGTTGAGGATGAGTTCAAGTACGTTCACTTTTGTTGGTTTCCTCACCCCCTGCTGCAGACCCATTCCGCTAGCTGTGTCTATAATTGAGTCAGATCATTCAGTGATGATAGTACTAAATGATGGACATCAAAGCTTCCCATACAGAGGGCATTCTGCCCTCTTGCCATCATCCATGCTTGCTCCAAGTGGTGTTCCTCGTCAGCCAAGTGTGGACAGAACATGGTAATCAGCAGGAGGCTTGATATGATGTCATGAGATTTCATGAGTTCCCGAGTCAATGTTCAGAACTCTCAGGGCAACTCACTCCTAACTGTATATAACTGTGCTGCCCCCTCTGCTTGATCCATCCTACCAGTGGGACAGGCCATATACAGGGATGGTGATGGCTGTGTATGGCAGGTATGATTCCATAAGTATTACAACATTAGGCTGTAGCTTGACTGGTCTGCGAGACAGCTCTCTCAATTTTCGCACAAGCCCTCAGATGTTAGTAAGGACGACTCCACAGAACTAGCTTGCCGTAGTTGTTTCTGATGCCTCAGTCAATGACAGGTGGTCTGTCTGTTTCATTTGAGAGTTTGTAGTGGTGTTTTGATCCATTTGAATTTCTTGCTAGGCTATTTCACAGAACACTTAAGAATCATATGACTCTATGGTTAGTCTGTACTCTTTTGCAAGTCAGGTCAGGTGAGGACAGCAGATTTCCTTCCCTAATAGAATGCAGGTGGATTTTTATGAGCAGTGACAACAGGTTTTTTTTATATAAAACCTTAACTTATCTTGACAATGAGACTTAAAAAAAGTTCTGGGATTTACATATTAATGAACTTTCATCTAAAAGATGAAAGACTGAACAGCAATCCTCTATTCCTGATGAAGGTCTTTTGCCCGAAACGTCGACACTCCTGCTCCTCTGGTGCTGCCTGACCTGCTGTGCTTTTCCAGTACCACTCTAATCTAGACCCCAGCAATCTAAGTTTGTTCAGTATATCATTTCAGTTGCATGACATTGCAGCCTTTTGCTATAAATTCTGTCTCTTATGGTCCTGTCCCACAGCTACCTGATGAAGGAGCAGCACTCCGAAAGTTGGTGCTTCCAAATAAACCCGTTGGCTTTTCACCTGGTGTTGTGAATATAACAGGTTCATCATTATCCCGAGCCCACACTCAGTTTCTTAGTTTACAAGAAATAACGTTAGCATTGATGGTATGAGGTAAAACACCCGGTTGGAGGCAAAACTGCATCACGAGACAGCCTTGTCCCAGGGTGTGAGAAGCCCACCCTTAACATTAAATCCAACCCGAAGTGTCCTGGAGTTTGCATACAGCACAGGGTGTACATGTATGTGGCTGCACCATTTATTAGACCACAAATCACAGAAATAAGAGATCTGGACAAATATGAAAATACTTTACAGCTACTCATCAATCAGCTTTCCTTATGTATGTCATTGCTTTATCACTGAGTTCCACAGCTGAGGTCATCTTTGAGGGGTACACCACAGTTCTGCTGCTCTAGATAAAACCCTCTCAGGTCTGTGCTCCTTTACTACAGGCTTAGTGTTTCTATTTCTTAGAAACTGATCTTTGAAAGATTGAAACATACTTTTGCTATTCTCTGCTGCTGCTTTTATCTCTGGATTTCTTGTTTTCCCTCAGGCTCCCTCTTTCCACCGACTTAGAGAACCCTCCGTGCTCTGGACAGAAGAAAATGTGCACCAACTATCTCTACTCAGCTCCTTCCAAGAATGTCTAACTCAATGCGGCAGAATAGTGACCAATGTACCAATCATAGTGTTATGACACCTAAATAATGTAAGCCTCATGATGGTCCCTGTTTGGAAATAGAATGTGCAAGAATAGTTCCTCAGGTCCCGATTCTGAAGGGAGGTTTCTCCTGACATGCTGCTGTGAACTTGGATAAATATTAGTGAAATCAGCAGAGAATAACTATTTCTATTTATATAATGTTTCTAGCATAATAAAACAGCACAAGGTCCTGAACACACATGTAGAAGTTGCAGCAGAGGTCCACACCACTGCTGGTCTGCCTGTTGGTTACATTCCACAGTAACCACCAACCTTATTTCACCTTAGACTACCAACATACCCTTCTATGTCTTTCTTCCTCATTTGTTTGTATGGCTTTCCCTGAAAAACAAATTGCTCAAAAGCTCCATGTCGTAGGGTCATAAAGTCATGGTGGCACAGAAGGAGACCATTTGGCCCATTGCATCACCTTTGAAAAGATGCCAGATTGCTTTCCTGCCCTTCAGGTAAAGAAGTTTCTCCTGAATTCCTCATTGAATGAATTGGTAGCTACGAGTGACTAACTTTAATTGATGATCTCTGAGTTTTGATTACCACATATTCCTGATCGTTGACACTATTTTGCAAGAAAATACCTCCACAGCAATTTAAAAACAATGTTTTCTAATATTTTATAACTGCTACAATCAACTTCTTCAATTAAGAATAGTGGAATCTGCTCCAAGCTATATTTGAAAATAGAAGTGTATTATGCCTCTTTAAATGAAGATCAAATTACTTCACTTCTTTAATATTCGTAGCATGTTCTATCACGTACTGGTCAGGACCAGTTCAAGCCAGTCGAGTAATTAGTTTGTACTGGAATGGACTGAAATTTATAAGAGTGGAGGTTGCATTGTCAATCACAGACAAAGCAGGTTAGACATTTTACTCACATTCAGGCAGAGAACTTTTAATTTTGTGCAGTATTTTTGTGCCTCATTTTGTTGGTTTTGCATACAAAATGAATTTCAATATCTCATCTGATATTATACAAATACCTTAGAATAATATGCCTTGAGATCATGTAAGGCATATCTTAATCGATCATGAATGAATAACTCACTGTGCATTATACATTTTGTGCCTACATATTCGCACAGTGTGAAGCTTTTTATTTCTTTCAGTAGATTTGATTTACGCAAAGATTGAACATGGTTAAGAGTGGAAAATGTTTGAAGTATGCAGCAGGTTATACTCTCTTTCTTCAAACTATTCTGATGAAGGTTATCTATCCAAATCATTAACCTCTTTTCAAATACTGATGTTGTGCATTCCCAGCATTTTCTGTGCTTTCTCCCAAATTGATAAAAATATAGTCTTGCATAATCTACACAGTATCCCAGTTGATTCGACAACAAATGCCTTTAAAATAGGCTTCTCCCTCAGAAAACATTTTAAATTCAGGTCCATTGATATTCTTTATGCAACTGTGTTTACTGATTAATTAATGAGTAAGGACATCACTCAATCTGGCACTGAACTGTGCAGAGAAAATTCTGCTATTTGCTCTCAGTCCTGCTTAGATTTAATAGTCCTCAAATGGGGTCAAAAGCAAGGCCCCTGCAACAATGTCTATTAGATAAAAGAAAATTCAGGCAAGCTTTTCAGTTTTGACTGGAATTCTTGTGTCATGCTAAATTTCTCAAAAATCTATGACTTAGAATGC
The DNA here is from genome assembly GCF_020745735.1 of Hemiscyllium ocellatum. Classification (NCBI taxonomy): domain Eukaryota; kingdom Metazoa; phylum Chordata; class Chondrichthyes; order Orectolobiformes; family Hemiscylliidae; genus Hemiscyllium; species Hemiscyllium ocellatum. The sequence continues at coordinate 86,607,843 of NC_083401.1, forward strand.
AACAACAGCCAAACAAATGACTAAAAGGTTAATAAGGTGGGAAGAATTAGAGTTTGAGAGAAAGTTAGCCAAAAATATAAAAGCAGATAGGAAACGTTTCTTCAGATATTTAGAGAAGACTTAACAAAGTAAGTGTTGTTCCCAGAAAACAAATCATGGAAAATAGTAAGAGGATAAAGAGATGGTAGATGAATTAAACAGATATTGCATTAGTCTCCATTAGAGAGAATACAAGTACCATCCCAGAAGTAGCTGTTATTCAGAAAACGAAAGGAATAGTAGAACGCAAAGAAATTACAATTACCATGGAAATAGTACTGAATAAATTGTTTGAACTGCAAATTGACAAGTCCTCGAGTCCTGATGGATTTCATATTAAGGTCTTAAAAGAAGTATCTAGTGAATTAGTTGATGCATCAGCTTTAATTTTCCACAGTTTATTTGATTCGGGGAAAGTTCCTTTAAATTGGAAAAATAACAAATGTGACTCCTTTATTCAAAAAGGCGGACAACAGGAAACTACAGGCCAGTTAGCTTAAGCTCTGTTGTAGGAAAATGTTAGGAACTATTCGTGAAGATGTTATAACAGGACATTTTGATAGGTCCAAGCTAATCAGGCAGAATAAACACAGATTTATCAAAGGAAAATTCTACTTAACTAATTTATTGGAGTTCTTTGAAGCAATAACTTGGGAAAAGGGGAAAAGGGGAATCAGTGGATATATTGTACTTGCTTTATAAGAAGGCATTGACAAGATGGCACATCAAAGGTTATTGTGTTAAAATAAAAGCTCATGAATTTGGATTAGCCTGGATAGAAAACCGGTTGTCTAGCAGGAAGCAATGGGTAAAAACAAATGGGCCTTTATTGGCAGGATTTCATGAATAGCATGGCAAAGGGGATGGTACAGGGGCCTCTTCACAGTTTTATAGAAATGATCTGTGTGAAAAAACCAAAGGTATGGTAGTGAAAATTACAGATGAAACATAGCTGGGTGAGATAGTAAGAGAACATAAAAGCCAAGAAAGGACAGAGATAGGTAAGTTGATAAAGTTCTGGCATATGGAGAATAATGTGAGAAAGTGTAAGTGGGATGGTGAGTACAGCAGTGAGTGGGTCATTGACTATATTATCAAATTTGGCAGTGGGTAGAGTATGTGGATGTGGCGGTGAGTAGAATGTGTGGGGCTGTGTCTATGATACAAATGCGGTAGTGACTGGGAGAGAGCTGAGTGCTGTTGGAAGTCATTGCCCCAGTCTGACCAGTTTCACATGTTCCATAGATGATGTCAACAGCAGAAACTATCTGTCCCTGGACAGAGATGGGAGCAAGACTGATGCAGGTTTTAACAGAATTCCCCAAAATAATTTTATAGAGTAGACTTCACTTACTATAGTCCAAGTTGGCAGTGGAGTAGGATGCTTCAGAGAGTGCTCGTCTGCTATACCTGTTTCCTTTTCTTGTTCTCTCTCTCACACTCTCTCCCCTTCTCTTGTATTTTTTTTTCTTTCTCTGTTCTTCTCCCGCCACAGACCCCTAGTCTCTGGACTCTGTGCTGACGTAGCATGGCAGTCCCCTGGTCCAAAGAGGCCTCAGTGTGGAATTCCAGTCTCAAGGTGATTCCTCAGAGTGTACTCCCAACATGACTAAGCACTTCAGAAAGACTGAAATGCTTGAACTTTCAGCTTTATTCATTTTCCCCTTAAAATTAAAAAGTTCTGCAATCTATAACGTTTAACCTTATTTTGTACATTTTTTTTGCATTATACTGCTATCTATGCAATGATTAACTTTTAACTTTGTTCTTTATTTCTACCTTTTTCTTAAAATTTTCTATCTAAGATGCCATCTTGTGTGGTGACATTATACAATTTTCACTGTACTTTTGCACTTGAGTACACATGACAATAAAATCAAAATCAAAAATCACTGAATGTGCTCCTTGGAGAGGTAAAGGAGGCTTCCTGGTACACTGCCAAAAATCCTGCCTCTCCATTTTTCTGATCCGTTCTCACCCTCCCCATCTTGATCACTGCCTCCTCTCTGTCTGTTGCTCCGTGCTCCTCTCCCTCCAGCCTTTCTCCATCTCCCATACACTGCATCCTTCCATCTTCCATCACCCTCTCCCTACATTTCTCATTTGCCTTCTCCCCCCACCCCAAACACTTCCTCCCTATCACTTCATTTGCTTTCCTCCCCACCAAGTACCTCCCACCCTCTCCCAATCACATGTTCCCTACCCCTCATATTTGTCTGTCTCCCTCCCCCGGTTACTCCCTCTCCATTTGCCTTTTTCACTGTCTAAATCACTCCTTTCCTTGTTCACCCAGTCATGCCATTCCTCTCTCTCCCCCAATCATCCCCCCTTTTCTGGTCCCCATTGCTCCATCCCTCCCTATTTGTTTGATTCTCATAACTGATCCCTGTCCCAGTTATTCTGTCGTTTCATTTCCCATTCGCTGCCTCCCTTCTGTAATTGATTTCCGGTGCATTATCTTTTACTTTCAGGCAAAACTTCTACCTGAATGTTGAAATACCAATCTGGACTACCTTAGGCTATAGGTCTCTGAACATGCACTGACCCTGAGGCTACATATAAATAAAGCACTACAGTTCCTCATGTGCTCTAACATTCCTTTATTTACATCTGTACATGGTTGGTTGTCAAATACAAGTCTCTTGTGTAGTGGCTAAGACCATAAGTTCATTCTACACTGGTCTCTCCTAAATAATTGATAACAGAATTGTATCATCTGTCACATAATTATGATTTTCATGAATCTCATTATATCATTTTGCCTTAATTTTCTCTCTACATGACCTAAATTATTCCAGTATATTACTTTTATTTACTTATAAAGTCTTTATAATCATTAAGATAATTTGAAACATCATTATGACCATTATCACTGTTATCACCATCTCCCCCAAAACATCAAAGTCTGAATCTTCAGAGTGAGATGACCTTCGACTGGATGCCTTGATCTGGGTCTCTCGAGTACAAAATTAGGATAATTAGATTAGATTAGATTCCCTACAGTATGGAAACAGGCCCTTCATCCCAACATATCCACACTGACCCTGCAAACAGTAACCCATCCAGACCCAATCGCCTACTCTATATTTACCCCTGACTAATGCACCTAACACTATGGGCAATTTAGCACGGCCAATTCACCTGGCCGCACATCTTTGGATTATGAGAGGAAACTGGAACACCCGGAGGATACCCACGCAAACACGGGGAGCATATGCAAACTCCACACAAACAGTCGCCCGAGGCACGCAATGCTGTTGTCCTTTGCCTGGAATTGTTGTACCCCTCTGCCCATACTCAGCCTCACCTTTTGTTTGTGGGATCAATGCCTTCATGTTCCGCAATGGCCATTCTCAATGTTGTCTGTGCTTTGAACACTTTAACCAGTTTATACACTAAAATACTTGAACCAAGCACTCGTGTTGGTGAGGCAGACAAAAGGACGTAAAATTAAATTGAACTGCAAGCTGAATTCTATTAACAAACTAACTGCATTAAAAATACTAGAATATTTAAATACATTTCGTACTGAATAGATTTCCCAAGTTCCCATGCCATCTGTCTAGCTCTATCCAGCTGGGAAAGGATGAATAGACTCATATTGATCCATGTATTTGAGCTGGCCCATTGGATGAACTTTTTACTTGATTTAACCATATCTAAAATATTTCATACACCTTTTTTGCACTTATAGAGTCATAGAGATGTACAGCATGGAAAAAGACCCTTCAGTCCAACCCATTCATGTCGACCAGATATCCTAACCTAATCTAGTCCCACCTGCCAGCACCTGGTCCATATCCCTCCAAACCTTTTCCTATTCAAATACCCATCCAGAATGCCTTTTAAATGTTGCCATTATACTAGACTCCACCACTTCCTCATACACGTACCACCCTCTGCATGAAAATGTTGCGCCTTAGGTCTCTTTTATATCTTTCCCCTCTCACCCTAAACCTATGCCCTCTAGTTCTGCTCCCCCCCCCACCAAGGAAAACCACAGGACTTTATCTATTTATCCTATCCATGCGCCCTTATGATTTTATAAACCTATGTCCTCTAGTTCTGGACTTTCCCACACCAGGGAAAAGACTTTGTCTATTTATTCTATCCATGCCCCTTATGATTTTGTAAACCTCTATGAGGTCAACCCTCAGCCTCTGATGCTCCAGGGAAAATAGCCCCAACCCGTTCAGCCTCTCCCTGTAGTTCAAATCCTCCAACCCTGGCAACAACCTTCTAAATCTTTTCAAGTTTCACAACATTTTCTTTGCCAGAACTTCACTGATGAATCTTATCTTCTTTGGATCTATCATGATGCCTGATTCCTCATGGGTGGTAGTGGTTAGCACTGCTGCCTCACAGCACCAGAGACCTGGGTTCAATTCCCACCTCAGGTGACTCTCTGTGTGGAGTTTGCACATTCTCCCCGTGGCTGTGTGGGTTTCCTCCAGGTGCTCCGGTTTCCTCCCACAGCCCAAAAATGTGTGGGTTAGGTGAATTGGCCGAGCTAAATTGCCAGTAGTGTTAGGTGTAGGGGAATGGGTCTGGGTGGGTTGCTCTTCAGATGTTCGGTGTGGACTTGTTGGGCCGAAGGGCCTGTTTCCACATTGTAAGTAATCTAATTTAATATTCTTGTGCTCAAGAATTTTTAAAAATCTAATGTTTGTTCCAGAGGATTGGCATTTCACATTTAATGTAGGGCATCAGTTCAGTCATCCCTTTCCCTCTGTTTACTTCTTTTAACTCACTTCTGGCACGTGGTATCATTGGATGGCTGGCATTTATTGCTCATCCCCAGTTGCCCTTGAGAAGGCAGTGATAAGCTTTTTTTTGTGTCAAGAGCGGTGAGACTGAGGACTGGGGGCTGCTGGCAAGGGAAAGTAATCCTACTAAAAAGCTTACTTCATGACTAGGCAGAGTGCACACTGAGCAGGAGTGGACATGGGATGGCTGAGTAAGTGAGGTTATATACTTACATGGTTGCTTTACCCGAAACACTAGTTGGGTAGTGTCTCCCTCCCATTCTCCTCCTCTAAATAAAAAAAAGGTTCTGTCCACCAATTTGGACAGGTTACTACTTTTTTTCAAAAATCTCTTCGGGAATTCAGACCAGTGGGAATGGATGTTAAGGCATTCCTGATTAAGGGCTCTTGCCCAAAATGTTGATTCTCCTGCTTCTCTGATGCTGCCTGACTTGATGTGCTTTTCCAGCACCACACTTTTGACTCTAATCTCCAACATCTGTAGTCCTCACTTTCACCTTGGATGTTAGGGCAGTTGAATGCTCCTCCTGTAGAAGGCAATGGTCACCACTAGCGTCCCTGCTAACTGCATCTGGGGGATGTGCATCCAACTCCAGCTCCTCAGAAACTGCATTATGGAACTGGAACTGGAAGAGGAGCTGGAGCTGGATGAACTTTGCATCATTCGGGAGACTGAGGGTAATTGAGGGTTAGTAGTCACACCACAAGCACAGGAAGAAGGTAGGCAGGTTACAGTCAGGTGACAGAAAGGAACCGACAGGCAATGCAGGGATCCCCTGTGGCCATTATCTTCAACAACAAGTATAACCATTTTGGATACTGTTGCAAGGGATGACTTACCAGGGATAAGCCATGTAGTACAAGTCTCTGGCACAATCTCTGTCCCTGTTGCTCAGAAGGGAAAGGGGGAGATGAGCAGAGCATTATCCATTGGGGAGTCCACAGTTAGGGGAACAGACAGGAGGTTCTGTGGGAACAAGAGAAATGCACAATTAGTGTGTTGTTTCCCAGGTACCAGGGTTCATGAAGTCTCAGATCATGTTTTCAGGATCCTTTCAGGAGCAACCCCAAGTCGCGGTCCTCATAGCCACCAATGGCATAGGTAGGAAAAGGGAGGGGGATGTAAGGCAGAAATTTAGGGAGCTAGGGTGAAAGCTTAGAGCTAGAACAAACAGTTGTTATCTCTGGTTTGTTATCCATACTATGTGCCAGCAAGGTGAGGAATAGGAAGAGAGAGCAGCTGTACACATGTCTGCAGGGATGGTCCAGAAGGGAGTGATTCAGATACCTGGATAATCTGGGGTAAATGGAATAGTCTACACTGAACCAGAGGGGGATCGATATCCTGGGGGCGCGGGGGAGGTTTGCTCATGCTCTTCAGGAGAGTTTAAACTAATTCAGCAGGGGAATGAGAACCTGAATTGTAGCTCCAGTGTACGGGAGGTTGAGAGTAGTGAGGTCATGAATAAGGTTGCAGGAGTGTACTGGCAGGCAGAAAGGTGATTTGAAGTGTGTCTACTTCAACACCAGGAGCATCCAGAATAAGGTGGGTGAACTTGCAGCATGGGTTGGTACCTGGGACTTCGATGTTGTGGCCATTTCAGAGACATGGCTAGAGCAGGGATACGAATGATTATTGCAGATTCCAGGGTTGAGGTGTTTCCGTAAGATCAGGGAAGGTGGTAAAAGGGGGAGGGGGGGTGTGAGGGGGAATGTGACATTGTTAGTCAAGGACAGTATTACAATGGCAGAAAGGATGATTGATGAGGACTTGTCTACTGAGGTAGTATGGGCTGAGGTTAGAAACAGCGAAGGAGAGGTCACCCTGTTGGGAGTTTTCTATCAGCCTCTGAATAGTTCCAGAGATGTAGAAGAAAGGATAGCAAAGATGATTCTGGATAGGAGTAAAAGTAACAGGGTAGTCATTATGGGGGACTTTAACTTTCCTAATATTGACTGTTATAGTTATAGTTTGAGTAACTTAGATGAGTCCGTTTTTGTCCAATGTATGCAAGAGGATTTTCTGACACAGTATGTAGATAAGCCAACAAGAGGTGAGGCCACATTGGATTTGGTACTGTGTAATGAACCAGGCCAGGTGTTAGATTTGGAGGTAGGGGAGCACTTTGGTGATAAGTGAATACAATTCGGTTAAGTTTACTTTAGCGACAAAGTGGTAGGTATATACCACAGGTCAAGAGTTATAGCTGGTGAAAAGACAATTATGATGCGCTCAGGCAAACTTTAGGATGCATAGGAGGGAAAGGAAACTGCAGGGGATGGGCAGTTGAAGTGTGGACCTTATTCAGGGAACAACTACTGCGTGTCCTTGATAAATATGTACCTGTCAGGCAGAGAGGAAGTGGCTGAGCGAGGGAACCTGTGGTTTACCAAAGAAATTGAATCTCTTGTCAAGAGGAAGAAGGAGGCTTAAATAAAAATAAGATGTGAAGGCTCAGTTAGTGTTGCAAGTTGGCCAGGAAAGACCTAAAGAGAGAGCAAAGAAGAGCCAAGAGGGGACATGAGAAGTCATTGGCAGGTAGGATCAAGGAAGACCTTAAAGCTTTCTATAGGTATTTCAAGAATAAAAGAATGACTAGGGTAAGATCAGGGCCTGTCAAGGACAGTAGTGGGAAGTTGTGCATGGAGTCTGAAGAGACTTCAGTACAGCATTCGACAAGGTTCCCCATGGGAGACTGGTGAACAAGGTTAGATCTCTTGGAATAAAGGGAGAACTCGCCATTTGGATATAGAACTGGCTCAATGGTAGAAGACAGAGGGTGGTGGTAGAGGGTTGTTTTTCAGATTGGAGACCTGTGACCAGTGGAATGCCACAAGATCGGTGCTGGATCCTCTACGTTTCATCATTTATGTAAATGATTTGGATGTGAACATAAAAGGCACAGTTAGTAAGTTTGCTGATGACATGAAAATTGGAGCTGTGGTGGACAGTGAAGATGGTTACCTCAGATTACAATGGGATCTTGGTCAGATGGCCCATGGGCTGAGAGGTGCCAGATGAAGTTTAATTCAGATAAATGCGAGGTGCTGCATTTTGGGAAAACAAATCTTAGCAGACTTATACACTTAATTGTAAGGGAGTGTTGCTGAACAAAGAGACCTTGGAGTGCAGGTTCATAGCTCCTTGAAAGTGGAGTCACAGGTAGATAGGATAGTGAAGAAGGCATTTGGTATGTTTTCCTTTATTGGTCACAGTATTGAGTACAGGAGTTGGGAGGTCATATTGCGGCTGTACAGGACATTAGTTAGGCCACTTTTGCAATATTGCGTGCAATTCTGGTCTCCTTCCTATCGGAAAGATGTTGTGAAACTTGAAAGGGTTCAGAAAAGATTTACAAGGACGTTGCCAGGGTTGGAGATTTGAGCTATAGGGAGAGGCTGAGCAGGCTGGGGCTGTTTTCCCTAGACCGGAGACGACCTAATAGAGGTTTACGAAATCATGAGAGGCATAGGTAGGATAAATAGATAAAGTCCTGGGGTTTCCCTAGTGGGAAGGGGTTGGGTGTCCAGAGCTAGAGGACATAGGTTTAGGATGAGAGGGGAAGAAAAGGACAACCAGCTCCCATTCCTAGATGTGATGGTACAGAGAACACCAAACGGAGAATTCACCACAAAGGTATACAGGAAAGCCACACACACAGACCAAGTCCTGAACTACGAAAGCAACCACCCCAACACACACAAAAGAAGTTGCATCAAGACATTATTCAAAAGGGTCACAACACACTGCAGTACACCAGAACTGCAAAATGAGGAAGAAGAACACCTATACAAGGTATTCACCAAAAACGGATACCCGCGCAATTTCATCAACAGATGCCTAAGGGAAAGACAACGGAATGAGGACATGCCACAACTCAAAGGACTAGCCACACTACCATACATCAAGAGCATTTCCGAACTGCCAGCCAGACTACTGTGACCACTAGGACTCATAACAGCACACAAACCAACAGCCACTCTCAGACAACGACTCACCAGAATGAAGGACCCAATACCCAGCATGAGCAAAACCAATGTAGTGTACAAAATCCCATGCAAGGACTGCACAAAACACTACATAGGACAAACAAGAAAACAGCTAACGATCCGCATCCATGAACACAAACTAGCCACGAAACGACACGACCAGCTATCCTTAATAGCCACACACACAGATGACAAGCAACATGAGTTTGACTGGGACAACACTACTATTATAGGACAAGCCAAACAGAGAACAGCCAAGGAATTCCTAGAGGCATGGCACTCATCCACAGATTCTATCAGGTAAAAACAATGATTGCAGATGCTGGAAACCAGATTCTGGATTAGTGGTGCTGGAAGAGCACAGCAGTTCAGGCATCACCACTAATCCAGACACAGATTCTATCAACAAACACATCGACCTGGACCGAATATACTGGCCACTGCAGCGGACAGCTGGAACTGACAACCGGACGCAGCAGAGATAAACCACTATAAATGCCAGAGGGAACATCACAGAAGCGCTTCACAGGAGGCTCCCAAGCACTGAGGATGTCACCTAGACAAGGGACGAAATGTCTGCAACACAAATTCCCAGCTCGGCGAACAGAACCACAACAACGAGCACCTGAGCTACAAATCTTCTCACAAATTTGAGTGAGAGGGGAAAGATATAAAAGAGACCTAAGGGGCAACTTTTTCACTCAGAGGGTGTTATATGTATGGAACAAGCTGCCAGAGGAAGTGGTGGAGGCTGGTACAACTGCAACATTTAAAAGGCATCTGGATGAGAATCTAAATAGGAAGGGTTTAGAGGGATATTGGCAGGTGGGATTGGATTGAGTTGGGATATCTGGTTGGATGAGTTGGACCGAAGGATCTCTTTCCATGCTGTACATCTTTATGACTCTATGAGATAGGAGAGGCGCTAAGTGAATTTTTTTCATCAATATTTGCACAGGAAGAAGACAGTATTGTTGAGGACACTATTGAGATATGGGCTTTTAGACCAGACAGGACTGAGATTCATGAGGAGGAGGGGTTAGCAGTTCTGGTAAATGTAAAAATAGATCAAACCCCTGGGCCTGATGGGATTTATCCGAGGATTCTCTGGGAAGCTAGGGAGGAGATTGCAGAGCCTTTGGCTTTGATTTTTATGTCATCATTGTCTACAACATTAGTGCCAAAAACTGGAGGATAACAAATGTTGCCCTCTTATTTCAAGAAGGAGAGTAGAAACAACCCTGGTATTTATAGACCAGTGAGCCTTACTTCAGTTGTAGGTAAAATGTTGGAAATGGTTATAAGACAGAGGATTTATTTATAATCATCTCGAAATGAATAATTTGATTAGGGATAGTCGACATGGTGTTGAGAAGGGTAGGTCATGCCTTACAAACCTTAGAGTTCTTTGAGATTGAGACCAAACAGGTGGATGAGGGTAAAGCGTTGGATTTTGGTAAGACATTTGATAAGGTTCCCCACGGTAGGCTATTGCAGAAAATACAGAGTCATGGCATTGAGGGTGATTTAGCGGTTTGGATTAGAAATTGGTTAGCTGAAAGAAGATAGAGGGTGATGTTTGATGGGAAATGTTCATCCTGGAGTTCAGTTCCTAGTGGTGTACTGCAAGGATCTGTTTTGGGGCCATTGCTGCTTCTCATTTTTATAAATGACCTGGATGAGGGCGTAGAAAGTTGGGTTAGTAAATTTGCGGTTAACACTGAGGTCAGTGGAGTTGTGGATAATGCCGAAGGATATTGCAGATTCCAGAGGGACATAGATAAGCTGCAGAGCTGGGCTGAGAGTTGGCAAATGGAGTTTAATGTGGAAAAGTAGGAGGTGATTCACTTTGGAAGGAGCAACAGTAATAAAGAGTAATGGTAAGATTCTTGGTAATGTGGATGAGCAGAGAGATCTCTGTATCCATGTGCATAGACCCCTGAAAGTTGCCATCCAGGTTGATAGGGTTGTTAAGAAGGTGTATGGTGTGTTGGCTTTTATTGGTAGAAAGACTGAGTTTCGGAGTCATGAGATCACGCTGCAGCAGTACAAAATTCTGGTGTGGCCGCACATGGAAAAGTGTGTGCAGTTCTATATGATTGTAGGAAGGATGTGGAAGCATTGGAAAGAGGCAGGATGTTGCCTGTTATGGAGGGAAGGTCTTATGAGGAAAGGCTGAGGGACTTGAGGTGTTTTTGTTAGAGAGAAAAAGATTAAGAGGTGACTTAATAGAGGCATACAAGGTGATCAGAGGATTAGAGAGGGTGGACAGTGAGAGCCTTTTTCCTTGGATGGTGATGGCTAGCACGAAGGAACATAGCTTTAAATTAAGGGGTGATAGATATAGGGAGGTTTTTTACTCAGAGTATGAAGGGCATGGACTGCCCTGTCTGCCTACAATAGTAGTGGATTCACCAACATTAAGGGTTTTAAAATGGTTATTGGACAAACATATGAATGATACTGGAATAGTGTGAGCTAGGTGGACTTTAGATTGGTTTCACAGGTCGGCACAATATTGACTGCTGAAAGGCCTGTACTGCGCTGTAATGTTCTATGTTCTAGCTGCAGTCCACCTGCTGTACCTTCTTCAATCTACTATACACTGGGATATTATTCACATGGCAAATAGTTTCCTTCCAGGATTCAAAACATTTCACTTTGGAAAATCTCAGGTAATAAAGAGATTCCAAAAGGGAGATTGTTAAAGCAATATCACCAGAATGGTGTTAATAAATGTGAATAGCAAACTTGACTTTTGGTCTCAGTGTAGTTGCTAAGGCCCATTGTTGGATCATCTTGTCGAGTAGTGCGACCTCCCTGCTCGAATTTGACTAAACCTTGTAGTTATAGATTCGCTAGTCTGACTCTGACTTCAACAACCATGGCAGGCTGGCTATTGCTATGTGAAAGTTAAATTCTGTTTCAAAACCCTGTATCTTCAATGTGATGGTCCAGTATCTGTTTTGACATGCGTTGCCCTCTGAGGAATGTTGGCTTCATTTTGGTTCTTTACTATTGACTTTTTGAACACTTCTCTTGTTGCATGATTTCCATATCTTTGCAATGTGCCTTTTTACAGGGCATGTTCTTTATTCTTACAGTGATTTAAAGGTACTGTTACTTACAATTTTTAAAGTGACCCAAAAACCACGGAGCATTCAACTCCTCCTTCCTAGTTTTTCAATTGTTGTTGTGGTTCTTTTTGGAGTCACATCTTTGGTAAATGACTCTGATTCCAGATCTTTTGGCACTTTATTGGGATTTGTTTGGGAGGATGACAGCGCCACCTTGGGGCCTACACAAATGACCATGTCACAAAAATCCCTGCTATGTTCTCACAGTACTGTCAAATTTTGGGCAAAGATTTCATCTTGTGTCATGAAATGGATTACCTTTTTCAATGTTAAATCCTCCTTATATTTGAGAAAATCTAGTTACTCCTCATTCCTCACACTGGCGACAACATGAATTCATCCTTCAATGCTCCACACCCCACCACATCCTGCTGACTGTCAAAATCATGAAAAAAAGCTTCTATCGATTCTCCAAGATGTTAGTGTGTACTTGTAATTTTCCTTTTTAAAAATGTTCCATGCTGTGTTTTTACTTTCCTCCACATTGCTGATTCGCAGCTTGACTTTGAAGTCTGCCATTATTTTCCACCTTCAGGAGTCTTGCTGCACTGTAGAGTCTTAGAGTCATAGAGAAGTACAGCACAGAAACAGACCCTTTAGTCCTACTCGTCCATGCTGACTCGATATCCAAACCCAATCTAGTCCCACCTGGCCTCTGATGCTCCAGGGAAAACAGCCCCAGACTGTTCAGCCTCTCCCTATAGCTCAATCTTCCAACCCTGGCAACATCCTTGTAAATCTTTTCTGAACCCTTTCATGTTTCACAACATCTTTCCGATAGGAAGGAGACCAGAACTGCACGCAATAATCCTGAAGTGGCCTAACAACGTACTGTACAAAATCCCACAGGTGAAGTCTTCTGATGAAGTTTCCCTACCTTCAGAGTCTATTCCTGTTCCAGCTGATTTATCTTGTGCTTTAAGCTATGAAGAGATGGCAGGCTGGAGAATCATTAGCTGTGAATATCTGCAAATATCTGCTTCCCCCTTATTTCTATGTAATTGTTTTTGACATTTTATGTACTGTTACACTCTATTTACATCTGTGCATGGTAAGTTATCAAGGACTGCTCTCAAGTGTCATGTCTAAGACATTTCATCACATGTTTATGTGAGAGCTGTGTCTTCCCTCTTACTGATGTCAGAGGCAATATCTTCATGATGTAAATGATTCTCAAAATACCATACCTCCTTTCCAAGTCACTGCCTCTCTTCCTCTCCTCTCACTTCTGCATCTCTTAATTGCCTCCCTCATTTTGTCCAAACACTGTTCTGCCAAATCTCCACCTCCTCCTTCACAAGCTCACTGCCCTATCACTGTGCACACTTTCTGCCATCTCCATCGTGCACTCCCAAACCTTACTTATCCTAATCATTGTTACCTCCCAAGAAATGTCCCTTCCCACATCCTGTCTGCTTGAGGAATGTTTTTCAAAAGCCATCTGAATTGCAGATATTTAACTATTTGGCACCATCCTGTAAAGGAAAATTAATCTAGGTCCATAAGCAATTAACCTGGTAGACAATAGCAGACAAAGGAAGTGCAATTGCTTATTTTGATTTTTCTGCTGTTTTAACTCTTCGAGCATGAGCATTTTTCATAGTCAGTACTGTACAATCATTTTTAACTCAGCTGAAGATAAAACAGACTGGGTCTCAGTTTAATATCTTATTCAAAAGGCAGAATTTCTAACAGTACATTACAATGCAACACATCATTCTCAAATTTTGTACTGAAAGGTCAGTTTAATTTATGTGCTTGCATCCTGGTGTGAGATTACTTTCGAGTGGCTGGCAGTGACTAGTGGGGTTTCAGAGGTATCAGTGCTAGTATGCCAGCTGTTCACAATATATATCAAATGATTTATAAAGGAAACTAAGCGCCTCGCTAGCGCAGTCGGTAGAGCATAAGGCTCTTAATCTGAGGATGGTGGTTCAAGACATCTGGGCCTGGATATCTCAGTTGGTGGTGCATTTCAATTTTAATTTGAGTGTCGGGATTTAATACCTGCTCAGGCAATATTTAGTGTCCTCTTGTAGCACAGTAGTAGCATCCCTACTCTTGGACAGGAAGACCTCAGTTCAAGTCCGACCTATTTCAGACGGAGTGTAATAACATCTCTGAACAGGTGGCTTAGACAAATGGATTATTTTAAAAATTAGATAAGAAAACTAACTAATAACTAAAACAAATGACACAAAGCAGGGTGGGAAGGTGAATTGTAAGATTCAGGCGTTCTTCAGTGTGATTTGGACAAGCTAACTGAGTGGGAAAATGCATGGCCGATGGACTATGTTGTGAATAAAGGAAAGCTTGTTCACTTTGGTCACAAAAACAGGAAAGCAGAATGGCAACTTTTTGGGAAAGGGAGATGTGCAACAAGACATGGGTGTCCTGTAAAATAATCACTGAAAGTAAACATACGGGTGCAGCAGATGCTGAAGAAGGCAAATGGTATGTTGGCCTTCATAGTGAGAGGATTCAAATCCAGGAGCAGGAATTTCTTGTTGCATTTGTATAGGGCCATTATAACCACACCCGGACTGTTTTATGCAGACTTGATCTCCTTTTCTGAGGAATGATGTTCTGCCGATGGAGATAGTGCAACAGAGTTACGAGACTGATTCCGAGATGGCAGGAACGGATCGTTTTGGACTAGGTTTACTGGAGTTTATAAGAATGAGAGAGGTAACTCATAGAAACTTATAGAATTCTAACCGGACTAAACAGGGTAAATGCAGAAAGGAAGTTCCTGCTGATTGGGGTCTAGAATCAGGGGTAACATTCTAAGGGTACAAGGTTGGTCATTTAGGCTTGAGATGAGGAGAAATTTCTTCACCCAGAGAGTAATGAGCATGTGGAATTCTATGTTGGAGAAAACAATTGAGGCTAAAGCATTTAAATTTTTCAAGAAAGAGTTTGATCTTTTTAGCCTTAGAGTTATATCTAAGGGTATGTGGATAAAGTGAAGACAAGGTCCTGAGTTGGATTATCAGCCATAACCATATTGAATGTTAGAGCAGGCTTGAAGGGCCAACTGATCTACTCCTGTTCCTGTTTTCTATGTTCCTATTTTTAACGTAAAGACCCCTGAGTAACAGCACACAAACCAACAGCCACTCTCAGACACCAACTCACCAGGACAAAGGACCCGATTCCCAGCATGAGCAAAACCAACGTGGTTTACAAAATCCCATGCAAGGACTGCACAAAACACTACATAGGACAAACAGGAAGACAGCTAACAACCCGCATCCATGAACACCAACTGGCCACGAAACGACACGACCAGCTATCCCTAGTAGCCATACACTCAGATGACAGACAACATGAATTCGATTGGGACAACACCACCATTATAGGACAGGCCAAACAGAGAACAGCCAAGGAATTCCTAGAAGCATGGCACTCATCCACGAATTCAATCAACAGACACATCAACATAGACCCTATATACCAGCCACTGCAGCGGACAGCTACTGACAACCGGAAGCGGCAGATTCAAACCAGTATAAATGCCGGAGGATTCAGCACAGAAGCGCTTCACAGGAGGCTCCCAAGCACTGAGGATGTCACCTAGAAAGGGGATGAAACGTTTGCAAGAAAAACTCCAAGCTCAGCGAACAGAAGCACAACAACGAGCACCCGAGCTACAAATCTTCACACAAACTTTGATCATGTCAAAATTTACACACTCATGCAACTAATAAGAGAGTATTTCATCATTTTCTTGACTTTTGCCTTGTGGATGGTGGACAAGAATTAATCAAACATGAAGTGAGGTCCAGAATTTCCAGCCTCAGACCATATAGACACATTATTTATACACCTGGCCCTACGTGAAGTAATCACAAGCCACAAAAATAACAGAAGTTTGTTTTCTCTCAGTTTGAAAAGAATAACCCCTCGCCAGAACTCACTGGACAAAATTTATGTTAATTCAGATTTTCTCTTCATAGATGCTTGTAGACCTTCTGAGTTTCTCCAGCACTTGCTGTTTTTGTTTCAGATTTCCAGTGCCCACACTTATTTTCATTATTACTTAATAT
Source organism: Hemiscyllium ocellatum (assembly GCF_020745735.1). NCBI lineage: Eukaryota > Metazoa > Chordata > Chondrichthyes > Orectolobiformes > Hemiscylliidae > Hemiscyllium > Hemiscyllium ocellatum. The sequence goes on from NC_083401.1 coordinate 86,623,824, forward strand.
TCATAATATGTCCAATGTTGATATGACCAATCTCATTTTTCTCTCGATGCATTTATTGAATGAGCTGCATGAGTTATATAATCCAACGTAGACTGCAAGATAACGACAATAGCTACTTTCCCAGTGGTTAGTGAGTTTATCCAGTGACTGGGTAGTCCACATGAACAACCTTTGGCTTCAGTCCGAAGGCTGTGTGCAGTTAGCTGGGGCACTGGTAGAGGACATGCCTGACTTATGTTAAATAGACAGGCAAAAATCAATCAGGACTCATGCTTCTAGCCATTATCATGCTGGAAGTACTTGTGTAAATGAGATGAGGATGGCTGAAGTGCAGATATTTTCTAATCAACCTGTTTAGAGTTGTTATGATACACTTCTGAAGCAGGTGGGATTTGAATCCTGGCCTACAGAAAATTCTCCCTAAACAGATAGATTGACAAGACTGTTTTGTGAATAATATTCACCTTAAACCAATTATCATTCTGAGCTAGGAGTCAGCACTTTTAGGAAGCAAGGAGTGAAATATCGCAAAGAATTAAGTTAATATAAGCTGTGGAAAGTAATGTAAGACATGCACATCTTTTATCTCCAAATGACTAGCAATCCAAAATTTCATCTCAAGTCTGCTTTACAGTGCTTTTCTAAACAAATAGATGAGCCTTCAGACCTTGACATTATTATTCATGTCCAGTTTCCTCAGGTTGTTAGTTATTACATTGACAGTATCTTTTAAATTTAAATGAATGGAAAATACATGAAAAAGTTAATGCATGCAGTTTTATGTTTGAATTGCATTGATGAAAGTACTTTTCATAATCTAATTTGTGAGTTTAAAAATGCATCCTCCCTCCCCATGATTTTGTTTTTGTTTAGGCATGTTTTCACAATTCCTGAAGCAGATGGGACTTGAAACTGGGCCCTCTGGGTCAGAGGCAGGGACACTACTGCTGCGCCAGATGCACTGTTAAGTCACGAGTGCTGGTGACATACTGGTATTGGATGAGGTCCAAGCTAATGTTCTGGAGGTGAAAATGTGTTGCTGGAAAAGCGCAGCAGGTCAGGCAGCATCCAAAGAGCAGGAGAATCAATGTTTCGGGCATGAGCCCTTCTTCAGGAATGAGGAAAGTGTGTCCAGCAGGCTAAGATAAAAGGTAGGGAGGAGGGACTTGGGGGGGGGGGGAGGGGCGTTAGAAATGCGATAGGTGGAAGGAGGTCAAGGTGAGAGTGATAGGCCAGAGTGGGGGTGGGGGCGGAGAGGTCAGGAAGAAGATTGCAGGTTAGGAATGCGGTGTTGAGTTCGAGGGATTTGACTGAGACAAGGTGGGGGGGAGGGGAAATGAGGAAACTGGAGAAATCTAGGTTCATCCCTTGTGGTTGGAGGGTTCCTAGGCAGAAGATGAGGCGCTCTTCCTCCAGCCGTCGTGTTGCTATGGCCTGGTGATGGAGGAGTCCAAGGACCTGCATGTCCTTGGCGGAGTGGGAGGGGGAGTTCAAGTGTTGAGCCATGGGGTGGTTGGGTTGGTTGGTCCGGGTGTCCCAGAGGTGTCCCCTGAAACATTCGCAAGTAGGCGGCTTGTCTCCCCAATATAGAGGAGGCCACATCGGGTGCAGCGGATGCAGTAAATGATGTGTGTGGAGGTGCAGGTGAATTTGTGGCGGATATGGAAGGATCCCTTGGGGCCTTGGAGGGAAATAAGGGAGGTGTGGGTGCAAGTTTTGCATTTCTTGCGGTTGCAGGGGAAGGTGCTGGGAGTGGAGGTTGGGTTGGTGGGAGGTGTGGACCTGACGAGGGAGTCACAGAGGGAGTGGTCATTTCGGAACGCTCTTAGGGGTGGGGAGGGAAATATATCCCTGATGGTGGGTCCGTTTGGAGGTGGCGGAAATGACGACGGATGATACGATGTATGTGGAGGTTGGTGGAGTGGTAGGTGAGGACCAGTGGGGTTCTGTCCTGGTGGCGATTGGAGGGGCGGAGCTCAAGGGTGGAGGAGCGGGAAATGGAGGAGATGCGGTGGAAGGCATCGTCGATCACGTCTGGGGGGAAATTGCGGTCTTTGAAGAAGGAGGCCATTTGGATTGCGCAGTATTGGAACTGGTCCTCCTGGGAGCAGATGCGGCAGAGACGAAGGAATTGGGAGTATGGGGTGGCATTTTTACAGGGGGCAGGTTGGGAGGAGGTGTAGTCTAGGTAGCTGTGGGAGTCGGTCAGTTTGTAGTAGATGTCCGTGTTGGTTCGGTCACCCAAGATAGAAATGGAAAGATCTAGGAAGGGGAGGGAGGAGTCTAAGACGGTCCAGGTAAATTTGAGGTCGAGGTGGAAGGTGTTGGTAAAGTGGATGAACTGTTCAACCTCCCCATGGGAGCACAAGGCAGCGCCGATACAGTCATCAATGTAGCAGAGGAAAAGGTGGGGGTGGTGCCAGTGTAGCTGCGGAAGATGGACTGTTCCGCATATCCTACGAAGAGGCAGGCATGTTCTGGAGGAAAGAGGCTGAACCTTCCCATATTCTGGCTGTGTCACTTTCCTCAAATGTCATGGAGTGTTTCCATTAACAAGACCTGGTGGGTTTGTGTGTACCTTTGTCCCAACTTAGCCCATTTAATAGGCACCCTTCTCTTCCATTGCTAACCTGATTCTATCACTCACCGCAGCCACAAGAATTCACCACTGCCAGGATTTCCCCAAATGGACTGGCGTCCCTGGTGCCAGCACCATCTTTAAAAGACCATTGTGCACCTAGACAAGCACCGTCAGTCTGGGGCTACATGGAATGTGTTGTATCATTTGGCCTAGGTGCTACACCTAAGGGAGAATTGGTGCCCCGCTTTATGGACCTGAACATTCTGCTGTACAGCAGTGCAAGGGTGGGAAGTCCTCTTCCTCCAGGATTGACAAAGCATGCCATGATGGCAGACCCTTCTCGCCTTGTCAGAGTTTTCCACCAACTCAATACCTGTGGATGGATGTCCAGAATCTATGAAGATACTTGAAGATCTTTTCCATCCTTCCAAACTATTTTCCTCTGCTAACCCACTCACCTCCACCCTCCTCTCCCCGCCAAGGCCCAAGCTCTACTGCTGTCGTCAGTATATACGACATCTTCCCTCACTTGCTCACAACCAACTCCCAATCCCCAGAACCTCACTGTGTTAACCTCACTCTGCACCTCCCAATTCACTGCTACGGGACACCTCATCACATTTTAGCAGCACGGTGGCTCAGTGGTTAGCACTGCTGCCTCACAACACCAGGGGCCCAAGTTCAATTCCAGCCTCAGGTGACTGTCTGTGTGGAGTTTGTACGTTCTCCTCATGTCTGCGTGGGTTTCCTCCAGGTTCTCCGGCTTCCTCCCACAATCCAAAGATGTGCAGGTGAGGTGAATTGGCCATGCTAAATTGCCCATATGTGAGCTGTATTAGTTGGAGGGTCTGGGGTGGATTGCCGTTCAGAGGGTCGGTGTGGAATTGTTGGGCCAAAGGGCACTGACCCCCTGATAAGCATCCCACCCCCTTCCTATCCCCGTAATCCCGCATTGACCATGGCTCATCCACCTAGCCTGAACATCTCTGTACGCTACCAGGCAATTTTGCATGGCCAATCAACCTAACCTGTACAAGGCACTTGGACTATGGGAGGAAACCAGAACACGCGGCAGAAACCCACATGGACACAGGGAGAATGAATGGGCAGAGCTTGCACAGTCTCCCAAGATGGAATTGGACCCATGTCCCTGGTGCTGTGAGGCAGCAATGCTAACCACTGTGCTGCCCCTTTTTCTTTTTTTTTAAAGAAATAAGCCATTCAGTCTATCAAGTCTGCACCAACCCTCCAAACAGTCTCCTACCAGACCCGGCAAGGTGGGTAGTTGACTGCCCAACATTCATTGGTTCATCCCTTATAATGACAGGAATCTGACGTTGAGCAGCCAACTGATTGTATCCAAGTCTTGGGACTGATGTTAGAGATTGCTTTCGACGTATTGTGCTGGCATCCCCTCGTTGGATCCCATTAACTAAGGATATCAGAGAATCGTGGCAAGGTTTCCCAGCAACTTGTCTGCACCAAACAACAAGGAAAGACAACAGTACTGTGAGCCAGGTAGCACTTAATGAAGAGGTGACATCCAACAAAAAGACATGACAACTCCAGGCAAGGCAAAGATGCTGCTTGTAAGGAAGGAAGCATAAAGTGAGTGAACAATAAGAGACCAGGGGAGCAGCTCTCAGATGCAGCCTGGTGGAGTCCATGCAATGGGTATCTGGCCCTGCATGCAATGTCCTTGCAGCAGCATTGCTGTGGTAAGTGCCAGTGCACTGCAATGCAGCATTAAAGAGCAGAAGATTACTAAGCAGTTTGGACAGGTGCCATGACGATGCAGTGAGGTTGGTACCAACATCCATGAATGTGGGATGTGTATGACCATGAAGTCTACGCTGGGATATTGATGCTGGGTTTCAAGTTGGAGGTACTGAGAAGCAATGCAACTGGAGTTGCTAGGTACCCACTCAGACTTCCCTGTCGGAAATTCTCGGTGTCTAGTTTCTTCACAGTCGGCGTTAAATTAGAAAATTGCATATTGATGAGGTGGGATTTTCAGTTAAGGGTGATAATCCTCATTGATCGGCATTTCATTGTTCTCGAGTGAAAATCTCATCTCAACATTCAGAACTCTGTTGGAAAATGCTACTAATTGTTTGTGACATTGAGAATAGCCTCTTGGGTTGGCCTTTTCACATAATTTTATCAAATTTCTCACTAGAGCCCATATCATTCGGACTTCTATAAGGTACTGTCCATAGTTCCAAAACTCACCAAGACATCTAGAGGAATGTAAGTTAACAAATAATAAAGCTGGACTTGAATGTAGTCTTTAGAATGGTGGCTGTAAAAACCCATTTAGTTCACTAATGTCCTGTAGAACAAAGAACAGTATAGCACAGAAACAGATCCTTCAGCCCACCAATACTCTGCTGATATATGATGTCTTTCTAAACTAAAATCTTTTGCCTCTACACAGTCCATAATCCTCTATTCTTTGCCTATTCATGTATGTGTCAAGATTACTCTTAAATTTTGCTGTTGCATCCACGTCCACCAGCTCCTCTGGCAATGCATTCCAGGTACTTACCACACTCTGTCAAAAAAAAATCTTGCCTCTTACATCTCCTTTAAACTTTCCCCTTTTACCTTAAACCTATGTAATTGACATTTCTATCCTGGGAAAACGACTCCAACTCTCCACCCTTCCATGCCTCTCAAAATTTTGTAAACTTTAATCAAGTTGCCCCTCATCTTCAACATTCAAGTGAAAACAAACCAAGTTTGTCCAATCTCTTATCACAATTAATACTGTCTAAACCAGGCAACATCAGTACCCTCTCCAAAGCAGTCACGTCCTTCTGTGGTGATCAGAAGTGTATAATATACTCCAAATGTGGCCTTACTAAAGTTCTATACAGCTGCAACATGACTTGCTGATGTTTATACTCAATATCCCATCTGATGAAGGTAAGCATGCCATATGCCTGTTTGACCACCTTATCCATTTGTGTTGCTACTTTCAGGAAATGGTGGACCGTACACCTAGATCTGTCTGTATGTCAATGCAGTATTTACACTACCCTTGTGCACCTGATCTCCCAAAATGCATTACCGCACATTGACCTTATTAAAATCTGTCTGCCTGGCTGTACAGAAAATTCCAGCCTATCTGTATCCTGCTGTATCCTCTCATAATCCTCACTAACTGCAGCTCCCCTAACTTTGTCATCCACAAGACTATTAATCACTTCACCTACATTCTCATATACATATACCATGTTTTATATATTCCAAACAGGTATCCCAAGACTGATCCCTGTGGAACACCACTTGTCAAAAATCTCCAAACTGAAAAACATCCTTCGCCATTACTCTCTGTCTTCTATGAAAAAGTCAGTTCTGTACCCATTTTACGAGCTCACTGTGGATTTCATATGGCTTCAATTTGTGTGTCACCCTTGCATGAAGGACCTTGTCAAAGGTCTTGCTCAAGGCCACGTAGGCAACATCCACCACTCTGGCCTCATCATTTGTCACATGCTTAAGAAACCATCAAGTTTGGGAAAGACAACCTTTCCCATATAAAGTTATGCTGCTTCTTGGTAATAAATCCATATTCTCCCAAATGTGAGTAAATCCTAACCCTAAGAATCTTCTTGAATAATTTCTGTAGCACTGACAAAAGGAGCACTGGCCTGTAAATTCCCAGATTATCGCTGTTGCCCTCCTTAAACAAAGAAGCAACATTGGCGATCCTCAAGTTTTCTGGGACATTTTCTGTGATGAAAGAGGAGACAACAATTTCATACAAGGCCCCAGCAATTTTCTCACCTGCCTGCCTCAGCATTCTGGAATTGATCCCATCAGGTCTTGGGGACTTGTCTACCTCAATGCTTTTCAAAAGACCCAAGGCCTCCTTTTTCATATTGACCATGGTGGATATTGACCATATCCACCATATACATTGTAAAGACTAACACAAAATATACATCAAGGATCTCACCTACTTGCCCTGGCTCCACATATAAATTCATTCCTTTGTCCTTGAGTCGACTTGTCCTTTCCCAACCACCCACGTGCTCCTTATATGCATATAAAAAGCCTGGGGATTTTTCTTAATCGTGTTTGTCAAAGACATTTCATGGCTCCTTTTAGGCCTCCTCATTCCCTATATTTGAGTTCTTTCCTGCTATCTTTGTATTCTTCAAGGGCTCTGTCTGTCTTCATTTTCCTAAACCTTACATGTGTCTCCTGTTTCTTTTTTGACTAAGCTTTCAACTTCTCTTCACCCAAGGTTCCATAATCTTGCCATCCTTATCCTTCATTTCCACAAGAACTTGCTTGTCCTGAACACTAATCAACCGGACCTCTAAAAGATACCCAAATGACAGATGTGGAGTTACCCTCAAACAGCTGTCCCAGTCTATATTCCACAGTTTCTGCCTAATATTGTGATAGTTAGCCTTCCATCAGTTTAGTACTTTCACCTGCAGACTACTCTTGTCCTTATTCATAAGTAACTTTCGGGAAGGCTATCTGCCATCCTTACCTGATCTGGCCTACATGTGATTTCAGACCTACATCAATGTGGTCAACTCTTAATTGCTATTTGAAATGGCCTAGCAAAAAATTAATTCAAAAGCATTTCCTCATGGGCAAGAAATGCTTGTTTCAGCAGTGATCCCACATCACGGTGAATTCTGGAATCTTTATCCCTTGTTTGTAAAATTGCATGGTATCACCAAGTTCAAAACAGTATTCCTCACCCACAGATAATGTCTGATTTCAATAACAATGTTTCATTCATCTTCCCTTACAGGTAGCATGTATAGGAGACATACTACAAGTACGAGCTGATGTGGACCAGTTGCAGTGGTTAGCTGAGTCAAATTAAATCAGAAGAATAAAGAATAATGAATAATATAAAAGTCAGAAAATAATAAATATATGCTGCTCATAATTGACTATGCTGGAAGTACAGATGTGACCATCAACCTTTGCAAGGTAGAGATGAAAATACATTTAAACAGGTATCACCAGAAGCTCTGCAAATGAAGCAGAATCTTATTAACATTATTCAATTGTCTGCCCACAACTCTGTCCTGAGGTGCACAAGAATGTTTATTTGTTAGGAAAGGAGTAACTCAGCATTGCTCAGTCTTTCACAGCATAATAAAACAACTTTAATGCTTGCCGGGCTGTTGTATTGTGTGTGTTAAATTGATTGTTCTCAGTGCTCTCTCATATGGTTAGAACTGAGTTTAGAAAAATGAAAGGGGGGTTCTCATAGTTACTTACAAAATTCTAACAAGACTAGGACGGTAAATGCAGGAAGGATGTTCCTGATGACCAGGGAGATGAGAATCAGGGGCCACAGTCTCGGGATACTGAGTTAGGTTGTTTAGGATTGAGGTGAGGAAAAATTCCTTCGTCCAAACAGTGGTGACACTGTGAAATTTTCTGCCACATAAACAGTTGAGACCAAACATTTAAATTTTTCAAGAGGAATTAGATATAGTTTTTAGGACTAAGGAACCTAAGGGTATGGGAGAAAGCGGAGACGGGATTCTGATTTGGATCAGCATCCATAATCATAGTAAAGGTACAGTAGGCTCTAAGGGCCAAATGGCTTAGTTCAGCTCCTATTTCATGTTTCTTTACCTGCAGGAGCTGAAATATTTCCATATTTAAGTGTTGCTTTATCATTGTCATATTGCTATTTCTTTTCACAGTGCTGAATCTTATGATATTATCCACTTTCTCCTATGTGATGGGCAGGAATTTTACTGAAGGAATCCTAGAAAATTGAAGCACTCACCGTTTGAGGGCTGCTCTCAGCCTGGCAGAACCTGCATCTTATTTGAGCCAAATTAGCAATTATTTCTTGTGTTGGCATTGGCTTTAGTAAATTGAAGCTGCTACATTGTCACCATCATGAGAAGTGGCAACATCTGTGCCTACTAACCGTAACTGGGCTGGAACTCAATTGAGTTATTTGTCTACATGGTAACAGATTGAATAATATCAATTAAGTCCTGAAAGCATTGAGCCAGGATGTTGTTAAGGGCATCTATGGAGACAATCAGCACCAACAGCAATGATGATACTATGAATCTCCTCCCAATATCTTACTGTAGCAAGAATCTTTAATGTTTGGCACATGAAGGTGCTGGGCCCTCTACATTTTGTCATTTACGTAAATGATTTGGATGCGATCATAAGAGGTACAGTTAGTAAGTTTGCAGATGACACCAAAATTGGAGGTGTAGTGGACAGTGAAGAGGGTTACCTCAGATTATAACAGGATCTTGCCCAGATGGGCCAATGGGCTGAGGAGTGGCAGATGGAGTTTAATTCAGATAAGTGCGAGGTGCTTGCTGCATTTTGGGAAAGCAAATCTTAGCAGGACTTATACACTTAATGGTAAGGTCCTAGGGAGTACTGCTGAACAAAGAGACCTTGGAGTGCAGGTTCATAGCTCCTTGAAAGTGGAGTCACAGGTAGGTAGGACAGTGAAGAAGGCGTTTGGTATGTTTCCTTTATTGGTCAGAGTATTGAGTACAGGAGTTGGGAGGTCATGTTGCGGCTGCACAGGACATTGGTTAGGCGTTGGAATATTGCGTGCAATTCTGGTCTCCTTCCTATCGGAAAGATATTGTGAAACTTGAAAGGGTTCACAAAAGATTTACAAGGATGTTGCTAGGGTTGGGGGATCTGAGCTACACAGAGAGGCTGAACTGGCTGGGGCTGTTTTCCCTGGAGCATCAGAGGCTGAGGGGTGACCTTATAGAGGTTTACAAAATTATGAGGGGCATGGATAGAATAAATAGGCAAAGTCTTTTCCCTGGGGTGCGGGAGTCCAGAACTGGAGGGCATAGGTTTAGGGTGAGAGGGGAAAGATATAAAAGTGACCTAAGGGGCAACTTTTTCACACAGAGGGTGGTACGTGTATGGAATGACCTGCCAGAGGATGTGATGGAGGCTGGTACAATTGCAACATTTAAGAGGCATTTGGATGGGTATGTGAATAGGAAAGGTGTAGATGGATATGGGCCGGGTGCTGGCAGGTGGGACTAGATTGGGTTGGGATATCTGGTCGGCATGGACCGACAGGTCTGTTACCATGCTGTACATCTCTATGATTCTATGTACCAAGGACACCTTATGCTGTGAGACTCCACCTTAATTGTGTTATAAATGCAGACCAAGGACTCTTTCAATATTTCCATCTAAATTGAAAGAGACTGGCCAAGGTGGGAAATCACATATTCACACCAACAACCTGTAGATTCTCAAGGAACAAGGGCAACAGGTACATGAGAGTGCTTCTACCAGAAAGTTCTCCAGCAAGCCAATTAATGTAATAAATGCTGCCTCATCCAGCAACGCCCACATTCCATGAAACTAATTATAAAAATAGATGAGCACTGTTATACAGATTACATCTGGAGGTGCTCATTGAGGAGGGAGATCAGCTCTGTCCCAAACTTCTTGTTTCTTCATTCCTCAATCATTCTCAACGACCTGATGTACTGAGTACCATTCAGAACTTAGCTATAAAGTCTGTGTCCGTTTACAACTGAGCAGCCTCTGTTGCTCTTCATTCACTAATTCAAACAATTAGCGCACTGTATCCAATTTCCACTATTGTGGAAGTAGTTCAGTGTTATAGTCAAGCAATTTGTATCTTTTTCAAGAACACTAATTTCATATGTGGATTAAGAATTAACAATACACAAAAGCCTGAGAACGTTATGCAAATTCCAGTTGGTCATTAATTGTAATTGCATTAATGAAATCAACAGGCTTGTGACAAAAAGCATAACTTTTCATGAATCCTTACCCTGTATTTTCTATTATTGAAATCAGCTTGGTCCCACATTTCTGCCGAGTCAGAGGAAGAACATCAGTTAGTTGGCAGTTTAACCTGGAGAGGGGGCAGGAAGGAGCAGGGATGGAAGTAAGGAAGAACCAGTTGCACAGTATAAAGTTCCTCAAGATTCAATCTGATTACCATCAGTGACTTGGGCTTTGGATAAATCTGGTAGTTAAGTTTAGTGAGCAGCATAAGTGCTGTCTACCTAGGCCAGCAGGTCAAGCCTCCTCAATTAGAGTCAAATCATGAGGCAAAGCTGCTGTTGGGAACCAGGGAAGGTGTGCCCAATATTATTTTAATTGCTTCCTAATGACTCTTTAGTCACGCAGGCAAATTTATCCCAATTCACTATTGGGAAAGTGAGATGGAGTTGGGAGAATGTTGAGATATCAACCTGAGGGCATTCTTTGCAAAGTGAACAACTACATCTGGCTATATACATAAAAGGAAAATACAAGCGTTGAGCAAGATAAGTTGTCAAGATGATCAGAGTATTTGATAGATTAAGGAGAGACAAATTAGTTCTGCTGGTGAATTGGTCAATAGATTTCACCACAGGTTGAAAACAAACTCACATAAAAGAAATTGAAAAGAGGATTCTCACTCACATTGGTGGGATCTAGAGTATTGTATTTAAGGTGATTATAGTTGATGCAGTAACTGTATTTAAAAGGGAGGTGGACAAGAATTTGAAGATGAGAGAATTATTGGTTTCAGGACAAAAAGTGGAAATGTGGTATTAATGTGACTGCTCTTTCAAAATGCTGGCAGAGGAAAGATGGACCAAATGGCTGCCCTTTGCGCTGCAAGTTTTAGGTATTCAGTTCCTGTATGAATCATTATTTTCTTTCTTGGTCTCTGTCTAGAAGTCATATTGCTAGCTCTCAATGCCGGCAAGACCAAGGAACTCATTATTAACTTTCAGCTGGGGATTTCCCTATTTCTTTTCTTGAAGAGAGGAATTACATTTGCCTCTCTCCAGTCCTCAGGTACGACTCCAGTGGAGAGCGAGGATGCAAAGATCTTCGCAAGTGGCGAAGCAGTTGCAGTTCTCGTTTCCCAAAGCAGCCGTGGACAAATCTGGTCCGGGCCGGGCGACTAGTCAATCTTAATGTTTGACAAAATTTTCAGCATATCAGTTTCCTCTATCTCTATCCATTTCAACATGCACACCTGCTCTTCAAAGGTTTCATTCACTACAAAGTTCATTTCTTTCGTAAAGACAGAAGCAAAAAAACTCATTTAGGGCTTCCCCTACCTCCTCAGACTCCACACACAAATTCCCGATGCTATCCCTGATCGGCCCTACTCTTTCTTTGACCATTCTCCTATTCCTCACATAAGTGTAAAATGCCTTTGTGTTCTTCCTAATCTGTTCTGCCAAACCTTTCTCATGCCCCCTCCTGGCTCTCCTCAGACCATTTTTGAGCTCCTTCCTCGCCTGCCTGTAATCCTCTAGAGCTGAGCTTGACCCTAGCTTCCTCCACCTTATGTAAGCTACCTTCTTCCTTTTGATGAGAAGCTCCACCGCTCTCATCACCCAAGGTTCCTTTATCTTACCACTTCTCGCCTGTCTCAGAGGGACATAGAACATAGAACATAGAAGGATACAGCGCAGTACAGGCCCTTCGGCCCTCGATGTTGCGCCGACCGAGTCCTACCTAACCTATACTAGCCCAATAACTTCCAAATGCCTAGCCAATGCCCGCTTAAATGAACATAAAGAAGGAGAGTTCACCACTGATACGGGCAGGGCATTCCATGAACTCACAACCCGCTGTGTGAAGAATCTACCCCTAACATCTGTCCTATACCTACCACCCCTTAATTTAAAGCTATGTCCCCTAGTAACACCTGACTCCATTAGCGGTAAAAGGTTCTTAGTATCTACCCTATCTAAACCCCTAATCATCTTATACACTTCTATCAGATCTCCCCTAAACCTTCTCTTCTCCAATGAGAACAGCCCCAAGTGCCTCAGCCTTTCCTCATAAGATTTTCCTACCATTCCAGGCAACATCCTGGTAAACCTCCTCTGCACTCGTTCTAAAGCTTCCACATCCTTCCTATAGTATGGCGACCAAAACTGCACACAATACTCCAGATGAGGCCGCACCAGAGTCTTATACAACTGCAACATGACCTCAGGACTCCGGAACTCAATTCCTCTGCCAATAAAGCCCAGTACACCATATGCCTTCCTCACAGCACTATTTACCTGGGTGGCAACTTTCAGAGACATATTTATTCATCACTTGCAACAATTGTTCCTTAAGCAGTCTCCACATGTCTATAGTGCCTTTCCCATGGAATAATTGCTCCCAATCCATGCTTCCTAACTCATGTCTAATCGCATCATAGTTTCCTTTTCCCCAATTAAATATCCTCTCATTTTGTCTAATCGTCTCCTTCTCCATAGCTATGTAGAATGTGAGGCAGTTGTGGTCACTATCACCAAAATGCTCTCCCACCACAAGATCTGATACCTGCCCCGGCTCATTTCCGAGCACTAAGTCTAGAATGGCCTCTCCCCTTGTCAGCCTGTCAACGTACTGAGTTAGGAAACCCTCCTGAACACACCTTACAAAAACAGCTCCATTCAAATCTTCTGCTCGAAGGAGGTTCCAATCAATATTGGGAAAGTTAAAGTCACCCATTACAACAACCCTACTACGTCCACACTTCTCAAACATCTGCCAACCTATGCTTTCTTCCATCTCCCTGCTGCTATTGCGGGGCCTGTAGTAAACCCCTAACGAGGTGACTGCTCCCTTGCTGTTCCTAATTTCCACCCATACTGACTCGGTAGGCAGATCTTCCTCGACAATAGAAGCTTCTGTCGCTGTGATACGCTCTCTGATTAGTAGCACTACACCCCCCTCTTCTTTTTCCCCCCTCCCTATTCTTTTTAAATGTTCTAAACCCTGGAACATCCAGCAACCATTCCTGCCCCTGAGAAACCCATGTCTCTGTTGTGGCCAGAACATCATAGCACCAGGTACTGTTCCATGCTCTAAGCTCATCACTTTTATTCCTGATACTCCTTGCATTAAAGCAAATACACTTTAACTGATCCCTTGGTTTCTTCCCAGGAAAATCCTTCCCACTAGTTGGTCTACCTCTTGCTCTTGCCTCATCTGCATCAACTCTCACCACCGGTATACAGCTCAGGTTTCCATTCCCCTGCCATACTTGTTTAAACCCTCTCGAACTACTCGAGCAAACCTTCCACCCAGGACATTGGTCCCCTTCCAGGTCAGATGCAACCCATCCTTCTTGCACAGGTCCCACCTTCCCCAGAAGGCATCCCAATTATCTACATATCTGAAGCCCTCCCTCCTACACCAGCTGCGCAGCCACGTGTTAAGCTGCGCCCGCTCCCTGTTCCTTGCCTCGCTATCTCGTGGCACCGGTTGTAAACTAGGGAACACTATGTATTCGTCCTGCTTTGCAGCTTCCATTCTAACTCCCTGAAATCACTTTTTATATCCTCGATCCTTTTCCTGGCTATATCATTAGTGCCAATATGTAACAAGATTTCTGGCTGTTCAGCCTCCCCTTTTAGAACCTTATACACCCAATCGGAGATGACCGGACCCTGGCTCCAGGGAGGCAACATACCTTCCGGGAATCCCGATTCTGACCACAAAATATCCTGTCGACTCCCCTAACTATCGAGTCCCCTACCATGAGTACTTTTCTATTCTGTCCCTTTCCCTTCTTTGCCACACTGTCAGGCTCAGTGCCAGAGAACTGACTGCTATGGCTTTCCTTTGGTAGGTCATCCCCCTCAGCAGCATCCAAAACGGTATATTTATTGCTGAGGAGAATATCCACAGGGGATCTCTGCACTGTCTGTCTATCCCCTTTCCTCCCCCTAACTGTAATCCATCTATCCTTGTCCTGAGACTTAGGAGTGACCAACCCCCAATAACTCCTCTCAATTACCCCCTCAGCCTCCCGAATGAGCCGTAGTTCATCCAGCTCCAGCTCCAATTCCCTAACAAGGTTTTCAAGGAGCTGGAGTTGGGTGTACTTCCCGCAGATATAGCCAGCGGAGACGTATGCCATGTCTCCCGCCTGCCACATTCTGCAGGAGGAGCAAGCAACTGCCCTAGCATCCATACCCGACTTATCTGAACACCCACTCCGTACTAAAGTAGAAAGCTTAGTTCAAGTTGCTATAAAATTAATAACAAACTTATATTCAATAGAGGAAGTTTAGAATGAACTTTACCTTATTAACTAGGTTAGAGGAGGAGGGCGGGTGAGAGACACTACATTTGTAGAGTCTCAGGTTTAGCTGCCTTGCTGATATATATGGTCATTGCTTTCCTTCCTGGCTGGTCCTCGTCACTTCCTCTGCTGCTCCCGCTCCTTCTGTGAAAGGGAAAACACTGCTGTCCGCTACCGGTAAGTAATTTTTAAAAACTGCCTTACCTTAGCTGCAGTCTTTCAGGTTCGTCTTACCTCCGCTGCTGCTCACACAAAAAAATCCAAATATCCTTGCTAACTTTTATAGGTGCGCTCTCTTAACATTCACCTGTACCTGTGCTTTTGCCTTTGCCGCTGTTTACCTATTATTTACTATCTATGCTACTTAACTCTGTGATCTGCCTGTACTGCTCGCAAGACAAAGCTTTTCACTGTGCCTCGGTACACGTGACAACAAATTCAATTTGATTTAATTCAATTCTATTCTATTCTATTCTATTCATTGCTTAATGTATGCTCAGTGTGTTGAAGAGCTAAAGTATGGGCCAAATTGACAATTATTTCTATTGCAGTGGTCTGTTAACATAGTTGCAAGATATGATTCTAACTGGAATGGTTCAGATAAAGATTTATGCTTTCTGCCTAACAACTTCAGAATGGAAACGTAATGTGACATTGCAATGATGAATCCTTTTCTTTAATTTTATTAATAGGATGAGGACATCACTAGCTTGGTCAGCATTTATTGCCTGCCTCTAATTCCCCTACAGAAGGTGGTGGGCGGCCTGCTGCCTTGAACCACTGCAGCCCATTTTCTGCAGATAGACCCACCGTGCCGTTAGGAAGAGAGTTTCAAGGATTTGACCCAGCGCCAGTGAAGAAATGACAATATATTTCCAAGTTAGGATGGTGAGTGGCTTTGAAGGAAACTTGCAGGTGACAGTCTGCCCTTGTCTTTCTAGATGGTTGCAGTTATAGGTTTGGAAGGTGCTGTCTATGGGCTTTGAATTTTTACAGAGCATCCTGTAGATGGTACACGCTGATGCTACTAAGCCTTAGTGGTAAAGGGAGTGGATTCCTCTGGGTGTGATGCCTATCTACTTTGTCCCATTCTCTGTGTCTATTTCATTCTCTCTTGAGTAGGCTGCCACTCCCTCCATGCTGGCAGCTTTCGTACTAACCTTTTTAGCTTTACAAACCCATCCGCCATCAGTCATTGTATAGTCACGGGCACCGCATTGTAGGAAAAATGTGAATGGATTGCAGAGAGTGCAGAAGTGATTTACAAAAACATTTCGAGGAATGAGGAACTTCAGTCTTGAGGATAGATTGAAGAAGCTGGGATTGTTCTGCCTGGAGAGAAGGAGGCTGACAGGAGATTTGCTGTATGGTTTCAAAAACAGAAATGGGCTAGATGGAGTAGATTTGGGAGAAGCTGTTCCAGCTCGCAAAAGGAATAAGAATGAAAGGAATTCGATTGAGGTTGATGTGCAAAAGGACCAAGGATGATGTGAGAAAAAAGCCTTTTCACACGTTGAATAGTTAGGACATGGAATGCACAACCTGGATATAGAGTGAAGACAAGTTCAACTCAGGCATTTGCAATGACATTGGATGATTATTGGATAGAAATAGTGTGCAGAGATATGGGGTTAAAACCGAATACTAGCCCAAGATAATGAGACTCATTTGAATAACCAGTGCAGGTATGATGGGTTGAATAGCCTCCTTCAGCATTCTGACAATTCAGTGATTCTGTGAATTTATAATAAGCATGTCCTCTGTTGACAATTTTACTAATTCAGGCAAAATCTTTGCTGAGTGCTTGTAAAATGTCAGGACTCCGACTGATCTCGAAACTAGGCTCCAGACCCAAAACACAAAGTTCTGTCCTATCACTCATAACCATGAAACAGTTGCAAGTCAAGTATTTCCCATTTCAAAGGGAAATAGGAGGTTCAGGAACCTTGCATGCTGAGGGACGAAACAAAAGTGAGAAATTAGCAAAGAGTGCAGGAAAACTCAGTGACTGTGTCACAGGAATATATGTGCAAATGCTGCAAACGTGGGCAATATACTGACAAGTGGCAAGTACCAACACGCAATATTACCCTGAACATCCCCAAAGTCCTGACTCCACACCCTGACATGTCACCATACCAACATGATCCAACAGTCCCTTCTGTCCTATTAACTACATTAAGCTCTCACACATGTACCTGTCACTCTGTCCTATACCCACTCTTCTGCTGAACCTATCAACCAGTGGGCTCGATTCTACCTCCTTCCCAAGATCCACAAGCCAGACCACCCTGGCCGACCCATTGTCCCAGCATGCTCCTGCCCCACCGAACTCATCTCTACCTACCTCGACACAGTCCTATCCCCCCTAGTCCAGGAACTCCCCACATACGTTCGAGACACCACCCACAACCTCCACCTCCTCAAAGATTTCCATTTCCCTGTCCCTCAACACCTCATCTTCACCATGGATATCCAATCCTTCGACACCTCCATCCAACATGACCAGGGCCTTCAAGCTCTCTGTTTCTTCCTCTCTCAACGTCCCCAATGGTACCCTTCCACCAACACTCTCATTCATTTGACAGAACTGGTCCTCACCCTTAACAATTTCTCCTTTGAATCCTCCCACTTCCTCCAGACTGAAGGGGTAGCCATGGATACCTGTATGGGCCTCAGCAATGCCTGTCTCTTTGTTGGCTATGTAAAACAGTCGATCTTCCGTAGTTACACCGGCACCACTCCCCACCTCTTCCTCCGCTACATTGATGACTGCATTGGCGCCAACTCGTGCTCCCGCGAGGAGGTTGAGCAATTCATTACCTTTACCAACACATTCCACCCCGACCTTAAATTCACCTGGACCATCTCTGATACCTCCCTCCCCTTCTTGGACCTCTCCATCTCCATTAATGACGACCGACTCGACACTGACATTTTTTACAAACTCACTGACTCCCACAGCTACCTGGATTACACCTCTTCCCACCCTACCTCTTGCAAAAATGCCATCCCATATTCCCAATTCCTCTGCCTCTGACATAATCTGCTCTCAGGAGGACCAGTTCCACCACAGAACACACCAGATGGCCTCCTTCTTTAGAGACCGCAATTTCCCTTCCCACGTGGCTAAAGATGCCCTCCAAGTCATCTCATCCACATCCTGCCTCTGCGCCCTCAAACCCCACCCCTCCAACTGTAACAAGGACAGAATGCCCCTGGTGCTCACCTTCCACCCTACCAACCTTTGCATAAACCACATCATCCGACGACATTTCCGCCACCTCCAAACAGACCCTACCATCAGGGATATATTTCCCTCCCCACCCCTTTCCGCAAAGACCGTTCCCTCCGTAACTACCTGGTCAGGTCCACGCTTCTCTACAACCCACCCTCCCATCCTGGCACCTTCCCCTACCACTGCAGAAATTGCAAAACCTGCACCCACACCTCCTCCCTCACCTCTATCCAAGGCCCCAAAGGAGCCTTCCACATCCATCAAAGTTTTACCTGCGCATCCACCAATATCATTTATTGTATCCGTTGCTCATGATGCCGTCTCCTTTACATTGGGGAAACTGGACGTTTCCTAGCAGATCATTTAGGGAACATCTCTAGGACACCCGCACCAGTCAACTCCATTGTCCTGTGGCCCAACATTTCAACTCGTCCTCCCACTCTGCCGAGGACATGGAGGTCCTGGGCCTTCTCCACCGCCGCTCCCTCACCACCCGACGTCTCAAAGAAGAACGCCTCATCTTCCACCTTGGAACACTTGAACCCCATGGTATCAATGTGGATTTCACCAGTTTCCTCATTTCCCCTTCCACCCCCCTCACCCCAACTTCAGCCTTCCAGCTCAGCACCATCCCCAGGACCTGTCCTACTTGCCTATCTTCCTTTCCACGTATCCACTCCACCCTCTCCTCTGACCTATCACCTCCATCCCCACTCCCATTCACCTACTGTACTCCATGCTACTTTCTACCCACCCCCATGCCCCTCTCATTTATCTCTCCACCCTGCAGGCTCCCTGCCTCTATTCCTGATCAGGGGCTTTTGCTTGAAACGTTGATTTTCCTGCTCCTCGGATGTTGCCTGACCTGCTGTGCTTTTCTAGCATGACTCTAATCTAGTAGGTTCCTACCTACTCCCTTACTCAACTGGCACCAGTCCCCTTACTCATCTGCCATTTGTACCTCCTCACCAATTTGTCTCTCTACTACCTGGCACCCTACCCACCCACCTACCTGTCTTCTGGACACTCTTAATTGGCTATTCATTGAAAGTTCAATCATGAGCACCAATTAGCAGTGGAGCGTGAAGTCTCTGGTATTGCGGCCTTCCTGTATTGAATTTAATTTAAGTGGAAGCGAGAGGGCAGCAGGCTTTGCGGTGCAATCTCTTCCTTTAATTGATTTACCAACCCATCAGTGGCTCTGTGGTTTGCACTGCTGCCTTACAACGTCAGGTCCATGTTCAATTCCACCCTCGGGCGACTGTCTTTGTGGAGTTTGTACATTCTCCATGTCTGTATGGGTTTCCTCCAGGTGCTCCAGTTTACTCCCCCATCCAAAGATGTGTGGGCTAGGTGGATTGGCCATGCTAAATTGCCCATAGTTTCCAGGGATGTGCAGGGTTATGTGGTTTAGCCATGGGAAATATAGGGTTACAGGGTACAGATGTGGGTCTGGGAGGAATGTTCTTTAGAGGTTCTCTGTGGACTCGATAGATTGAATGACCTGTTTCCAAACTGTAGGGATTCTGATTTCTCTAAATGTATCATCTCCAGGACCAGATGATTCCACAACAAACTTCACTTCTGATCCACCAACCCCATCCCTTTCCTGTCAACTGTCCTGTCAACAGACCAATAACTGACTTGGTGTCAGATTTCACTCTGAGAACATTTTAAACCATATGTTCGCATCATCGCTATAACATTATCTGAATTTACCACACCACCTCAGCTTATCAACTGCTGAAATCCTCAACTTTACTATTGTTCCTTTGTTACCTCTAGATTTGACTCTAGCAATACACTCCTGGCCAACCTTCACTGTTTTGTAAATTCATCTAATATCTTTGCCAATGTCCTAGCTCACTAAGTTTACCCAACACGTGGTCACTGACCTACATTGACTCCCAGTTAACCAATGCCTCAATATTAAAATTCTCAGCCCTATGTTCAAATCCCGCCATAACCCAAAGGGACTATATCTCCATCATTTCTTCCTACTTGACAATCTTTCATGAGGTTAGTGCTCGTTTCAGTCTGGTTTCTTGAGGATTCCTGATTTTAATTGCTCCACGTTGGTGTCTGTAGCTCTAGCTGCACAGATTCTTCTTAGATTATGGAGTTCGCTGCCAGTTCCTTTCTGTATCTTGTACTTTTTGCCCTCCTCTGCGAAATAACACCTACTTGTTTGGCCTAAATTTTATACACTAATGGACTGTCAACTTTGCAGGAGGAGGACAGTCCGAGGATCATATCCATATTGGGCAACAAGGATCTGCCTACACTAATCCCATTTTCCAGCTTAAAGTACTGAACGCTTGGGCAACGCAAGTGAATATCTAAATACTGCTTAACTGTTCTGAGAGTTCCTGAGTCAACAACCCTTTCAGCCAGTGTGTTCCCATCACCCTCTGAGTGAAAGGCTTCCTCCTCAACTCTTCTCTTAATCTTCTACGCCTTACTTGAAAGCTATAGTCTCTGATTATCCATCCGTCTAATAATGGAGAGAAAGCCCTTGTCTAGCTGTAGTGATTGTAACACAGCCAGCTGGCTGGCCATTATTGAATATGTATTCCCTGATTGGGGCTGTTAATCTGGTCTGATCAGGGAGCCCTGGCTGACAGACAAAAAGAGGAGTGTCAGAGTCTGACACTCTGGTAACTACCTTTGAAGAGGCAGTACTAAAGTCAAGGCCTGTTCATATGTAACTCGGTAACAGGATATTGGGGTTGTGGAGTTATTTTACCAATCATCCTACTGATTCTCCTCACAACCTTATACACCTCTATCAGGTTATACACCTCTATCACACCTTATACACCTCTATCACACCTTATACACCTCTATCAGGTTAGACACCTCTATCACACCTTATACACCTCTATCAGGTTCCCAATTTGCTGCTCTGAGAAATAACAACCCAACTAATTTAAAGTATCCTCCTGGATCAGACCCTGTAGTCCATGCAGCATCCTGCTAAATCTCCTCTGTATCTTCTTGACTGCAATCCCATGCTTCCTATAATGTGCTGACCAGAACTACACATTACTCGATGACCTGGAGGTGCTTGGTGTTGAACTGGGGTGGACAAAGTTAAAAATCACAACACCAGGTTATAGTCCAACAGTTTATATGGAAACACGAGCTTTCGGAGCACTGCTCCTTCATCAAGTGGTTGTCACAACCATCTGATGAAGGAGCAGCGCTCAGAAAGCTAGTGCTTCCAAATAAACGTACTGGACTATAACCTGGTGTTGTGTGATGTTTACCACAATACTCCAGTTGTGTCCTAACCAGTGCTTTATACAGTTCCAGCACAACCTCCCCACTCTTACATTCTGTTTCTCAGTTAATAAGGGTACATATCCTACATGCCTTTTTAACTACCTTATCTATCTGGTCTACTACCTCCCAGTATCCCAAGGCACAAGTCTGGTGTTTGATAGGATATTCTCCATTTGATTGAATGAATGCAGTTCCAACCACATTGAACAAGTTTGACACCATCCAGGACAAAGTATTGGCAACTCGTCCACTCCCTCCATTGTCAACATTGAGTAGTAGCAGTGTGTATCATCCACAAGATTCACTGCAGAAATTCACCAAGGCTCTTTAGAAAGCATCTTTCAAAACAGGACACTTCCATGTAGAAGGACAAGAGTAGCAGATGCATGGGAATGCCACTATTTACATAGACCCCTCCAAGCCAGTTCCATCCTGATTTGGAAATATATAACTGTTCCTTCAGTGTTGTTGTGTCAAAATCTTGGAACTCCTTCCCAAATGCTTTGTGGGTCCATCGATAACCTATGCACTACAGTAGTTCAAGAAGGCAGCTCACACAACTTCTCAAGGGAAACTGGGAATGAGAAATAAATGGTTATGCAGCCAGCGATGCCCACATCGTTCAGAGTGTTATCCCTGGCGTTGGCAGCTCTTCAACAGTGCTTCCCCTTAAACCTTTCTGGGTTGAATCCAGTAGCTCTGCCCACTTGACAAGGCTATTGATATCCTCCTGCAGTTCGTAGCTGGCATCCTCTCTGTTTACCATCGTACCAATTATCATGTCATTCTCAAAACTTGTTGATCATTCCCCCTACTTTTGAGTCCAAATCATGAATATAACTCCATACTACACACAACCTAGGCCCCACCAATCCCCATAGAACCCTACGAAGCAGATATCCAGTCACAGAAACATTCCTCACCCCTCACATTCTGCTTCCTGCCTCTCAGCCAGGTTTGGATCTAATATGCTCTGTTGCCTTGGATCCTGTGGGCTCTTACGTTCCTGACCAGACTGCCTTGAGGGACCTTATGAAAACCTTGTTAACGTCTATGTAGACCACGCAGGTTATCTGTCATTGCATGTTTGTGGCTTGCAATTAGTTTTTTAAAAGAATATCTCTGTGAGATATTTTAAAGGCACTATTTAGCTACAATGATTTGCATGTTGCATTCATATAAACACCCTATTCCACCCCCATGAGCA
The DNA here is from genome assembly GCF_020745735.1 of Hemiscyllium ocellatum. NCBI lineage: Eukaryota > Metazoa > Chordata > Chondrichthyes > Orectolobiformes > Hemiscylliidae > Hemiscyllium > Hemiscyllium ocellatum. The sequence continues at coordinate 86,646,208 of NC_083401.1, forward strand.
CCTCCCAGGTATGGAGTTAGGATATGGGTAGTGGAGGTGCTGAGTATTGTGGTTGTGGTTTCTATTCCCTTCCACTTATTGTTTCTTTTCATTTTAAATGACCTGCAATTGTGGTTAACTCCAGCACCAATTCCATTTCAGTGAAAGATATGATCATTCCTTTCTCAGTGATTACAGTTATTATGTCTGCCTTCAGGACAAGAAAATCCTTTGTCTTTTTTTTTATCCTTACTTACACTTAGTCTTCCCAAAATGTAAAATCTCTTTCCTCTTTTAATGACAACTAGCTGTTGTTATTACACTGCAGGCCCTATCCCTTACTGAGCAATGAAAGGGCACATATATCCTCTATTCGAGTGGTTTGGTCGTCCACTACATTATTCCAATCCATTACAAAATAGTTTGTGCACATGCTTTTGGATTAGGATTGACCCACACTTGATGCTCAACTGTGCAATAAAACTATTCTCAGCTAACAACATTTTAATAGCTATTCCACTCAGCAGAAGGAAAAGCTCATGTTCCTCTGCTCACTAAAGGAGAATAAACGCTAAAAGTTTTAGTTATACATTTATAATTAGAGTAACTATTGAGCATAAGGAGCGTCAGGTCAGATCACAGGGAACTTGAGCCTGAGCATTCTACATGATGTCCTCTCTTAACCTTTCTTCCAGCAAGTTTTGTTTAATGAAGCATAGCCCTGATATTACAACGTGGTAGCAGTCGTGATCACACTCTCATAACAAGAGGCAAGCAGCAACAGGCACAGGAAGGGAAGTCTAACACACAGTACAGTGTTACGGATGATGCACAAGATCCAGAAAAACATACTCGAGAAACAGGGACTGTATCTGATGGAAGGAGAGGGAGATAGAGGTAACGGCCTATCTACGTTCTGAACCACAGAGAAGAAAAGTCATACAAAAGCAGCAGGAAAGTGGAGCAGAAACCCAGTTAGTCAGAGCGAGTAAAATATTAGTGGGCGACACGGTGGCACAGTGGTTAGCACTGCTGCCTCACAGTTCCTGCCTCAGGCGACTGACTGCGTGGAGTTTGCACGTTCTCCCCGTGTCTGCGTGGGTTTCCTCCGGGTGCTCCGGTTTCCTCCCACAGTCCAAAAATGTGCAGGTCAGGTGAATTGGCCATGCTAAATTGCCCGTAGTGTTAGGTTAGGAGTATGGGTGGGTTGCGCTTCAGCGGGTCGGTGTGGACTTGTTGGGCCCAAGGGCCTGTTTCCACACTGTAAGTAATCTAATCTAATCATTGACCAGACGTCATTCATCATCAGCATTCAAAACCTTCACCAGCAGCAAGAGGGTGAAATACAAGGTACAGTCATTGCTATTAAGAAACCTCCACCAGCAGAAACTCAGCTTTAACTAGTTTTATGAAAGGTTGTAATTACCAAGAAAGATCATGTTCTAACTGCAGTAGCAGCACAGAAAATTAAACACAGGTTATAGCAGCCTGCTGGTGTTGCTGCAAGAGGGGACACAGACAGGCAGGATGAATGGTTCCTGAGCAAAGTGGCAGGCTCACTGTATGATTTTGATTGCACAGGTCCACGGGATGAATTCCCTTCTGCAGAGATTAATAGCAAGGAAGCAACAATAAGATTAGATTTGTGACAGATTCATCAATTCTTTTATATCTGTACCATGGTTAAGGCAAAACATTCGCAGGCCATTCTCCATTCAAATGTGGGGCACAGGAACTTTTAATATCAGAGTGAACAGCCAGCCACTTGCTACGTGATCTCTGCAATGCTGTATGCCAGTCTTAATCATCTCAATGAAGGGCTTATGCCCAAAACATCGTTTTTCCTGCTCCTCGGATGCTGCCTGACCTGCTGTGCTTTACTAGCACCATTCTCTCAATTCTGATCTCCCACATCTGCAGTCCTCACTTTCTCCATTCTTAATCAATGCTTTATTAAGGCCAATCTTTATTAAGTGGAGTCATGTGTAAGTGTAGTTTTGAATATTCTTCAGTTATCACCCACCAGAGTCACTAAAGTTGATTCAGTGGACCAGAAATCCCTCTCTACTACAGACATCCCAGATGAGAGCTAGAAAAAGGTAATGCCAAACTTTAATTTTCCTCAAAAGAAGAGCTGCTGGTGGTAGGGAAAAATAATGACATTAAAGATGCAGGTGACCAGTCACAAGAAGAATTCTATGCCTTCATTTGTTATTTGAGGTAACAGTGACAGAGAAGGAACCTATCACTCAAGTTGCTCATTTATTGAAGGCAATAAAGAGGCCTTAGACCTTGGATCCAGGTGTTACTGGTTATGAGGTTTCTGCTGACTGAGTCCTTTGTTGTCGAAGTAAAGTTAAAAACCAAAGAATTGCTGGAAATCAAATCAAAAGGAGAAATTGCTGGAAAATCTTAGCAGGACTGGCAGCATCTGTGGAGAGAAATCAGAGTTAACATTTCTGGTCCGTCACCCTTCCTCGGAACTCCAATGAACTCCATTTGAATTCTGAGGAAAAGTCACTGGACCCAAAACATTAATTTTGATTTCTCTCCACAGATGCTGCCAAACTTGCTGAGCTTTTCCAGCAATTTCTGTTTTTGATTTAGGAGTAAAGTACAGATTCACGAGATTGGAGGTTTCAGCTGCATTGGCAGAAGCTAACTGTGTTGCAAAACATCTTTACAATCATGCAGGAAACAGCAACGTGACACATTTAAAGAAATATTTTAAACCTCAGAAATGGTCAGCCAAGAGGTAATTCAAAAACTACAAGCACCTTTCCAAGGTAAAGGATATGTGCAAGTACAAACTGGTCAAAGTTCTGAAATTGTTGAACTGCAGAAATGGAAGGTTGAGTATGCAAATACATCTCATCAACACGCCATGTGCACACTCGAGATTTTTTTATCCCTCAGCAACTGATAGAAATGCACATGTAGAATGGCTTGGTGGAGCTTAAAGTTGAGCAGAAGAAGGAACAATACATTGATGTCAATGTAAATCTCGCTGTTACAGAATCATTCAGAGCTCCAAGATCACACAGAATTAGAAGCTGAGGAAAACTTTCTGCTGCGATTAGTGATTAGTGACCTATCTTAGAGCTGGTCTTATGTAGTGAGAGAGGAATAATTAATGATGTCATTATTAGGGATCCTCTTGGAAGGAGCAATCACAGTATCATTGAATTTAGAATACAGATGGAAAGTGAGAAGATAAACTCCAATACCAGGGTCCTGTGCTTAAACAAGGGAGACTACAATAGGATGAGAGAGGAATTGACTGAAGTAGACTAGAAGCAAAGACTTTGTTGTGGGACAGTTGATGAATACTAGAGGACTTTCAAAGCAATTTTTCAAAGTGCTCAACAAAGGTATATCCCAGTGAAAAGGAAGAACTGTAGGAAAAGGGGTAATCTGCCATGGGTGTCGAAGGAAATAAGGGAGGCTATCAAATTGAAAGAGAAGGCATGCTAATGCCTAGATCAGTGGGAAACTAGAAGATCAGGAAGCTTTAAAAGTCACCAGAAAGCCACAAAAAGAACTATAAAGAAAAGTAAGATAGATTATGAGAAAAAAACTAGCTCAGAAAGTAAAGACAGCAAAAGTTTCTATAAATATATAAAACAAAAAAGTGTGGCTAAAGTAAACATCGGTCCTTTAGAGGATGAGAAGGGGAGTTAGTAATGGGTTATGAGGAAATGGCTGAAGCATTGAACAGGTATTTTGTGTCAGTCTTCACAGTGGAGGATATTAATAATATGTCAGTAATTGGCAAAGAGACGAAAGTAGGTGAGGACCTGGAAACAATCGTTATTACAGGAGAGGTAGTGTTGGGCAAACTAATAAAGCTAAGGTTAGACAAGTCTCCTGGCCCTGATGGAATGCATCCCAGAGTGCTAAAAGAGAAGATGGGAGAAATAGCAAATGCACTTGTGGTAATTTTCCAAAATTCACTGGACTCTGGGACAGTTCCAGTGGATTGGAAAACAGCAAATGTGACACAACTGTTTAAAAAAGGAGAAAGACAAAAGATGGGGAATTGTAGACTAGTTAACTTCAGTAGTGGAGAAAATGCTAGAGTCTATTATCAACTTCTTCACCCAATGGGATAGAAATTATCCCATTGGGCAGATGCAGCAAGAAGGTTTTGCAATTCTATGAAGGCATTAGGAACACAGCAGACAATGGGGACCCAGTAGATGTGGTATATCTAGATTTGTAAAAGGCATTTGACGAGTTGCCACACACAAGGCTGCTATATAAGATAAAGATGCAAGGCGTTATGAGCAACGTATTAGCATGGATAGAGATTAACTAACAGGAAGCAAAGAGTGGGGATAATTGAGTACTGTTCTCATTGGCAATCGGTGACTAGTGGTGTGCATCAGGGATCAATGTTGTGACCGCAATTATTCACAATTTACGTAGATGATTTGGAGTCAGGACCACATGTAGCATGTCAAAGTTTGCAGATGACACTAAGATGAGTGGCAGAGCAAAGTGTGCAGGGAATTGCAATGTTGCAAACGGACATAGTTTAATTGAATAGGCGAAGGTCTGTCAAGTGGAGTACAATGTTAATAAATGCGAAGTCATGCATTTCAATAGGAATAACTGTAAAAAGGACTATTACTTGAATGGTAAAAAGTTTCAGCATGCTGCTGTGCAGAGGGAGCTGGGTGTCCTTGTACAGGAAGCACAGATGGTTGGTCTGCAGGTGCAACAGGTAATTAAGAAGGCAAATGGAATTTTGTCCTTCATTGCTAAACAGATTGAGTTTAAAAGCAGAGGTTAGTTTGCAGCTATACAGGGTGCTGGTGAGACCACACCTGGAGTACTGTATTCAATTTTGATCTCCTTACTTGAGAAATGATGTACTGCACAAGAAGGGGTGCAGAGTAGGTTCGCTAGGTTGATTCTGGAGTTGAGGGGTTTGGCTTATGAGGAGGGACTGCGTAGACTGGGATTATATTCACTGGAATTTAGAAGAATAAAGGAGGATCTTAGATAAGCATTTAAATTATGAAGGGAATAGATAAGATAAAAGTAGACAGGATGTTTTCACTGGTGGGTGAAACTAGGATGAGAGGTCATTGCCTCAAAGTTAGGAGGAGCAGATTTAGGACTGAATTGAGAAGGAAATTCTTCTCCCAGAGAGTTGTGAATCTATGGAATTCCCTGCCCGGTGACGTGGTTGAATCTTCCTCAGTAAATGTTTTTAAAAGGAAGATAAATTTTTGAAGAGTAAAGGAATTAAGGGTCATGGTGAGAGGGTGGGTAAGTGGCAGTGAAGACCTGAAAAGGTCAGCCATGATCTTACTGAAGGGTGGAACGGGCTTGAAGGGCCAGATGACTTACTCCTGCTCCTCACTCTATGTTTCTTATGGTCTGATGGAATTCTAGAAAATGTTGCTTTCGGGATGCTGCCATCTGACTCCATCCCCATGCTCACCTTCCTTGTCAATGATAAATCTGATACTAGACAGTGGGAAACTGTTGAGAATGAGTCCTCCAACTAAGGATGCATGTGCTAGTGGCTGTGGGGTATGGTATAATGAGTTAGATGGCAGTGGTTAAAAAGTTGGTGGGAGGTGTGTAGGGTAAAAGGTTGGTTATACCTTTGCACTATAAAAGACTACTAAGCATTTGTGTAGAGGAAGCTATATCGTGGTGACATCAGTTCACATGGAACTGGTGATGAGTTGGTAGGGTTTCAGAAGATATCATGGGAATATAGGACATATAAGCTGGAGTAGGGTATCTGGCTGGTCTAGCTAACTCTGCCAATCAATAAGGTCATGTCTGATCTGGTTGTGGTCTCAACACCACTCTCTCACTCTGATTTGTATGTAGTTATGTTGAATAAAGCTTGTTAGTGTTCAGTCATAGAATCCTTACAATGTGGAAGCAGGCCATTTGGCCCATTGAGTCCACACTGACCCTCTGAAGAGCATCCCACCCAGACCCACACCCCTATCCTATCCCTGTAACCCTGCATCTCCCATGACCAATCGAACCAGCCTGCACATCTTTGGATTGTGGGAGGAAACTGGAGCATCCAGAGGAAACCCACGCAGACACTGGGAAAATGTGCAAATCGCATACAGACAGTTGCTTGAGGGTAGAATTGAACCTGGGTCTCTGGTACTGTGAGGTAGCAGTGCTAACCACTGAGTCACTATGCCCTCTGCTAAACTCGAGTAAATGCTTCATTTTACTCTAACTACCACAGCTGCGGCTGAAGTTATGGCTGAAGAGTTTTTTTTAATTCTTTTATGTGATCTAAGCTTTTCTGTCAAGAGCAACATTTGAATTGACTTGATAGGCCATTCAGAGGGAAATTAAGAGTTAATCACCATACTGTTGAGTCGAGAGGCACAAAAGGTAAGGTTGGCAAATTTCCTTTGCAAACAGACATTAATGAACTAAACGAGTTTTTATGACAATTAAAAATAACTTGGCTAATGATTGTAACTAGCTTTCATTTAATTTTGTTATTAATTAATTGAATGTGCTGGTTAATTTAATTTTCAAACTACCAGCTAGAGTGGAATTTGAGCCTTTTCCCCAGAGTATAAAACTGGGCCTCTGCTTACTGCTCCAGTAGCATTATCATCACATCATAATCTCCCTCACTGGTCACGCAGAGCGACTCTTCCACACAGGTATTAAAGTAAATATAATTTCATAAGCCCACTGGGCTTTTTGCGCTCCACCCTTTTTGACAACATGCAAATTTGTTCGGCAACACCCATGTTCTATCCTACCTAATTACTGTTTACTTTTTCTCTATGGTCTCTGCTATTGGACAAGATAGGCTGGATAATCCTGACTGTGCGAAGAATTATATTGAGAAAACTGATTTAGGATTGCCAGTTGAGCTCACAGTGTGGTGCACATCTGTGTACTGGAAGCTACGTATATTAATAATCATGGTCCTGGCCTATGCAGACTCACCAATTTGTACACACATTGTGCCTGTTTCAATCCAACAAGGTAGATAACAACCATTTGCTGGTTAATTTCTCAGGGTAATGTCCTGACCAATCATAGTCAACCCACCTGATTAAACAAAGCCGAGCTGTTAACTGTTGATTGTCACTAACTGGTACATTCCCCATGATCACACCTCCCTCAATTACAGTGTACTTAACAAGCAATCAATATTCTCCCTCTTGTACAGTATAAATGCTGGTTGTCCCTTGAAGTTAGTATCCTTGCAAATTGGCCTGATGACAAATTTTGGCAAAATATTTTTTTCAGCAACACTCAAATTCTGTATTACCAAATATTTTTTAGATTTAGATTACTTAGTGTAGAAACAGGCCCTTTGGCCCAACAAGTCCACACCGACCCTCCGAAGAGCAACCCACCCAGACCCATTCCCCGACACTTACCCCTTCACCTAACCTTACAGGCAATTTAGCTCGGCCAATTCACCTAACCTGCACAGTTTTGGGCTGTGGGAGGAAACCGGAGCACCCGGAGGAAACTCACGCAGGCACAGGGAGAATGTGCAAACTCCACGCAGACAGTTGCCTGAGGCGGGAATTGAACCCGGGTCTCTGGCGCTTTGAGGCAGCAGTGCCAGCCACCGTGCCGCCCAGATCTAAATTTCCCATTCTTGTTATCCTCTATTTCTAATAAAGGATTGAAAATGAGATAGAATTGGCAAAAGTAGCAAATGTGATTTGAGATGAAGTTTAAAGTTAAGCTTTGAAAGGCACTTCATGTCACTGGTGGAGGTAGGTTCAACTGATTCTGGATTAGTGGTGCTGGAAGAGCACAGCAGTTCAGGCAGCATCCGAGGAGCAGTAAAATCGACGTTTCGGGCAAAAGCCCTTCATCAGGAATAGGCTTTTGCCCAAAACATCGATTTTACTGCTCCTCGGATGCTGCCTGAACTGCTGTGTTCTTCCAGCACCACTAACCCAGAATCTGGTTTCCAGCATTTGCAGTCATTGTTTTCACCTAGGTTCAACTGAGGCATTCAAAATGTCATTAAATAATTATTTAAATAGAGATAATATTCAGGATTATGGGGAAAAGATGAATGCCAATGCAGTTGTAATAGTCATTTAAAGAGTTGGTGTAAACATCGTGGACTGAACAGCCTCCTTTGAAACCTTAAACATGCTGCGATTCTGTAATGTGTGCCACATTCTGTGTGCCATAAGGGATGAACTCAGATTTCTCCAGTTTCCTCATTTCCCCTCCCCCCACCTTGTCTCAGTCTCAACCCTCGAACTCAGCACCGCCCTCCTAACCTGCAATCTTCTTCCTGACCTCTCCACCCCCACCCCCACTCCGGCCTATCACCCTCACCTTGACCCCCTTCCACCTATCACATCTCCATCGCCCCTCCCCCAAGTCCCTCCTCCCTACCTTTTATCTTAGCCTGCTGGACACACTTTCCTCATTCCTGAAGAAGGGCTCATGCCCGAAACGTCGATTCTTCTGCTTCTTGCATGCTGCCTGACCTGCTGCGCTTTTCCAGCAACACATTTTCAGCCCACATCCTGAAAGTATTTGTTCAATAGCTCTGCCATTTCCTTATTTCCCATGATAATTTATCATGTTGCACTTTGCAGAGATGTTATTGGTTAGTTTACTTCCGTATTCTATTTTTGTCCTTTTATCCATGTTTTATTTGCCATTATCAAGCACACCCAATCTACAGACTTGCAACTGTTCAATATGAAAGTATAAGCCACTCCTTTTAATCAAACATTATCCTTAACTTCCTGAGTAGGCCACTGTTAGATTTTTGTTGTAGAATTTTTATTTTTCAACAGAATATCTGGTTATTGAATATTTTTATCTAGTTCCTTATGTGTTTTTCACGGTTTTCTTATGGCTATACCATTTAGCGTATTTATCTATTCAATCTTAGGTCATTCTCCCAACACACCTAAATAATTACCTGTGTTTATATTTAAGATTTTTGTGTTTGTTTGGATTATTTTAATTTCAATCTTGAACACAGAATATAAAATACACTGCAGTAACTTACCTAGCTTCCTTTAGCAGTACATTCCAACTCATCACTTTTCTCACCCTGAAGGACAAGGGTAGCAGATGCATGGGAGCACCACCACCTGGAGTTCCCAATCCAAGGTTTCAGAAGATTATTATGTCTTAAACTGCCTCTTTGATGTAAGGAAAATGGAAGTAATGAACAGAGTCATATGATCTGCAATAACTTCTACTCTCAGTCTTTTGTGTGATGTTTTTACCATGGGAGCCACGGATTCAAATAATGTCCAGCTGAAAAGCACAACATGCTTATACCTAAAGGCAAGAAGAATATACCTGGTTCTGGAATCATGGAATCCATACAGTATGGAAGCAGGCCATTCAGCCCATCAAGTCCACATTGACTCTGCAAAGAGCATCCCACCCAGATGCAACCGTTCCTGTAATCCCTGCACTTCCCATTGTTAATCTACCTAGCCTGCGCATACCTGGATGCAATGGGCAATTTCGCATGGCCAAACCACCTAACATGCACATCTTTGGACTGTGGGAGGAAACTGGAGCACCCAGAGAAAACCAGAAAGCCACCCAAACACAGGAAGAATGTACAAGCTCCACTCTGACAGCTACCCGACCAGCCTTTTGGTTTTCTATGCACCCTTGTGACTAATGTATAGATGATACCATATGTCTTGATGCAAGATGTTGGGGATCAATACTTGGTTAACATAAAAATAATATTCCTTAATATGTTTAACTCATGTTTTGTTGGCCAAAAAAAACATACTTGTTCAGAACATGCTTAATGCACTGATGCCCCCTGCTGATGTTGATGTATTTTAGCTCTTATAATTCATCATCATCAGGTGTAGAACATTGAATTTGTTCTACCTTATTATAACCAAAGTGAATGAGATCAAAATGAACATTGTCCTCTCCCTCGTATCCCATGATATCTGCCTATATATCAAATGATGTGTCTTTATTATTGGCTGGATTTGGGAGCTGACTCAAAGTGTCTGAGATTATTATTTTTATTTTCAGTTTATACTGATCTTTGAGGTTGTAAACTTGTATTTGACCAAGACAGTGGAGCCATGAATGTATGCTTGTAAGTGGATTGCTGCAAACCACTTCCAAAGGCTGAAAGTCAGTCTGAATGGCAAACTGTCCTCCAAAGAGGGATACCACAGGCTTCTCTTTCTGTACTGGAATAGTTTGCCTGAGTTATCCTGAAACTTCAGATCCAAATGAGATGGGCTTGCTGTCCTCCAACAGATATGCGCTAAGGCCTTTTGAATACTTTGGATTAGTTGGTACATCATATTAAAATGTGCATTTACATGAGAAAATATGTTTCAAGGTCAGAAAGTTATGTTGGTCATCATCCTGCAACAGGTATGCGTAATTTTGCATGGAAGACTTCTGAGACAAGAGACTTCAGTCACAAAATTTGAAATGAATGGTAACAGAAAGTTGAAGAAACTGAGGTATCACTACAGGATCAGCTTTGTCCTGTGGTATAGGCAGCTTTCATTCTCTTCTATTTTGGCTGGCTCAGGCCTTGTACTGCTGGATGAGTGCAGAGAACCCAAAAAGTTTACTTTGCTTATATTAATTTGGCATTTTTGCTGTAAGAACAAAGCAACGTTTCTTCACTGTCTCAGCGAGTTCATGGAAATTGCTGTTGTGCTCATGTTTGGTTTTTCCCAGGATGACAATATCATCAGCAATGCAAAGGCAAATATTCTGACTCTCAATCTGAGTGGTAATCATAAAAAGCAAGATAAAACATAGAACAGGACAGGCCCTTCAGCCCTCAATGTTGTGCCAGCCTTTTATCCTACTCTAAGATCAGATTAACCTACATACCCTTCATTGTAATATCTTCCATGTGTCTATCCAAGAGTCAATTTAATGGCCCTAATGTCTCTGACTCTACTACCACTACTGGCTGTGCATTCTATGCACCCAACACTCTGTATAAAGAATGTACCTCTGACATCTCCCCTAAACCTTCCTCCAATTATCTTAAAATTATGCCTCTGGAAAAAGTCTCTGGCTATCCATTGTATCTATACCTCTCATCATCTTATACTCCTCTATCAAGTCACCTCTCATCCTTCTTCTCTCCAATGAGAAAAGCCCTAGCTACCTCAACCTTTCTTGATAAGACATGCCCTCCAGTCCAGGCAGTATCCTGATAAATCTCCTTTGCACCCTCTCTAAAGCTTCCACATTGTTCCTATAATGAGGCAACCAGAACTGAACACAATACTCCAAGTGCTGTCTAACAAGGGCTCTATAGAGTTGCAGCATAACCTCGCAGCTCTTAAACTCAATCCACTTGCTACTGAATTCCAACACACCATACACCTTCTTAACAACCCTATCAACTTGGGTGGCAACCGTGAGGGACCTATGGACATGGACCCAAAGATCCCTCTGTTCCTCCACACCGCCAAGAATCCTGCCTTCAACCCTGTATTCTGCATTCAAATTCGACCTTCCAAAGTGCACACTTTCCAGGTTGAACTCCATCTGCCACTTATCAGCTCAGTTCTGCATCCTGTCAATGTCCCAATGCAACCTACAACACCCCTCCACAACTCCACCAACCTTTGTGTCATTCACAAACTGACTAACCCACCTTTCCCCTTCCTCATCCAAGTCATTTATAGTGCTCACAAAGAGCAGAGGTCCCAGAACTGCTCCCTGCGGAACACGACGGTCACCGAGCTCCATGCTGAATACTTTCCATCTACCACCACCCTCTGTCTTCTATAGGCCAGCCAGATTTCCTTGTATCCCATATCTCTTCACTTTCTGAATGAGCCTACCAATGGGAATCTTATCAAACATCTTGCTGAAATCCATGTACACCTCATCCACTGCTCTACCTCCTTCAATGTGTTGTCACATTCTCAAAGAATTCAATAAGATTGTGAGGCATGACCTGCCTCCCTGCTGACTATCTCTAAACAATCTATGGTTTTCCAAGTAATCATAAATCCTGTCTCTCAGAATCCTCTCCAACACTTTGCTCACCACTGACTGGTTTGTAATATCCAGGATTATCCCTATATCCTTGCTTGAACAAGGGAATAACATCTGCCACCCTCCAATCATCTGGCCCTATACGACTGGACAGTGAGGACGCAAAGATCATTGCCAAAGGCTTTGCAATCTTTTCCCTTGCTTCCTGTAGTAACCAAGGGTATATTCCATCTGGCCCAGGAGATTTATTTATCCTTATGTTTTTCAAAACTTTCAGCACGTCCTCTTTCATAACATCAACGTGTTTGAGTGTATCAGTCTGTTTCATGCTGTCCTCAGAAATATCAAGATCCCTCTCTGCAGTAAATACTGAAGCAAAGTATTCTTTTCAGGACCTCCCCACCTCCTCTGACTCCAAGCGCAAGTTCCCTCCATTATCCCTGACCAGCCCTATCCTCACTCTGGCCATCCTCTTGTTCCCCATGTAAGTGTAGAAAACCTTAGGGTTTTCCTTCATCCTACCTGGTAAGGCTTTTTCATGCCCCCTTCTAGCTTTCCTAAGTCAATTGGTCAGTTCCTTCCTGGCTACCTTGTAACCCTCGAGAGCCCTGTCTTGCCTCCTCAACCTTAAGTAAGCTTACTTCTTGCTCTTGACTAGATGTTCCACATCCCTTGTCACCCAAGATTCCTTCATCCTACCATTCCTTCCTTGCCTCAATGGGACAAACCTGTCCAGCACTTTCAGCAAGTGCTTCCTAAGCAACCTCCACATTTCTGTTGTGCATTTCCCAGAGAACGTCTGTACCCAATTTAGGTTCCCCAGTTCCTGCATAATAATATTGTAATTCCCCCTCTCCCAATTAAAAACTTTTCCATACCGTGTGCTCCTATCCCTCTCCATAAGTATAGTAAAAGTCATGGAGTTATGATCACTAAAATCAAAATGCTCTCCCACCGAGCGATCTAACACCTGGCATGGTTCATTGACAGGCATCAAATCCAAGATGGCCTCCACTCTAGGTGACTAATCTACATATTGAGTCAGAAACCTTTCCCAGACACACCAGACAAAAAACTGATCCATCCAAGTTATTTGAACTAAGTAGGTTCCAAACAATAATAGGAAAGTTAAAGTCACCCATGACAACAACCCTGTTAGCTCTGCATCTTTCCAAAGTCTGCCTCCCAATCTGCTCCTCCATGTCTCTATTGCTATTAGGGGACCTGTAGAAAAAGTGACTGCTCCTTTCCTGTTTCTGACTTTTCCAGCCATAGTGACTGTAGATAAACCCTCCTTGATGACTTCCCTTTCTGCAGCTGTGATGTTATCCCTGATTAGCAATGCCACTCCTCCACATCTTTTACCACCCCCTCTATTCCTTTTGAAACATCTAAACCCTAGAACATCCAACAACCATTCCTACACCTGTGATATCCATAATGGCCACAACATCCCAGTTCCAAGTACTGATCTATGCTTTGAGTTTGGCACCCCCTATTCCTGATGCTTCTTGCAATAAAATAGACACACCAATCAATCACACTGACTGCACCTTTGCCCTATCAAGGCCCTACCCTTCCTTACAGACACTCTGCACACTGTATCTGGATGTTCACTACCTATTCCATTGTCTGATCTGTAGCTCAGGTTCCCACCTTCCTGCCAATTTAGTGTAAACACTCCCAAAGAGCTCTAGCATACCTCCCACCAGGATATCTGGCAAATAAGTTCTTGTGAATCAAGCGAAAGGTACTCTGACTAATAGCCAACTTTTGCAACTGATTTGGAGAAGTACCTTGCATCAGAGAACCTGGGATTGAGTGCTTCCAGAGTGAAGATTTTATGTGAATATCTTGTTAAAACAAGATTTAGTCAACTGGGTCCTAGCATAGAAATATGATACCATTGTTTGTAAAACACAAGTGATGGAGTTGCACCAGTCAGTTTGATAATCAGTCTTGAAGATAATATTATTGTTCCAGTGTATAGTATTCCATTCTTTAGTCTGCTATCTTTGGTGTCCCAGCAGACATTTACACTGCATCATGGATCATCATGATGTAAAGACCTGAATGCACAGGCAAGTCAAAAATAGCTGGACTTCTGATGTCAACATGTAGAATGTTACTGATGTTCACCGCAAAAAAACCATTGACCTTTGAAACTAACAGTGTAATTTCAGATCTATTACAAACCATGAGCTCATGTTAGGTTTGATCACATTTTACCATTCTCCTGCAAAGATCTCATCTTGCATTTATAATGCATTAATGACTACAATCACACCTACTTCAAATATAATTCATTATTCATGTTGTCCATTCTGCCTGGGCTACATAATATTGATTAAGCGAATGCTTCAGCTCTTTGAACAATATCAATGTGGTGTGTCAGATTGGCCCCATTTGCAGCATGATTAGATCTGGAAATTGCATTGGTACAGGTATTTCCTGAATGTCACTTCTGGTTGAACAGTTTGCATGTATTGTCTTTGAAATTTAAATGGCACCTTCACCCTTCCTGATGGTTGGCTATTCAGTCAACCTTTCCCTAATGTCTCTTTGTGGCACACAGATTGCATGTATCTTGAATGATAGTCACTATTTTGGTGACTAAGAGAAGCCATTCTTTGGGTATGACTTTGTTTATAATTGCTGTTGTATCAGAATCAAAACATTGAAGGTGTTCCTGTCCTGCAGTAATGGCTTCGAACAATTGTAACTTTGAATAGTGCTTCAATGGTCTATCAGTTCACTTTGTCTAAGAGAGCTTTTCAGGAATGTTTTGATTGGTTTTGAAACAATTGTTAATTCCGTAAGTCTTTTAGCCAATTCCTATTCACTGAAATCACAATCTGCATTTGCACCAATGTCTGCTAACAAACAGATCAATTGTTTTGCTCAGTAGCTGCCAACGGGATGGAAATTCAAGTTACTGAATAATGAAATTGACCTTCCTGATGAAGGGCTTATGCCCGAAACGTCGAATTTCCTATTCCTTGGATGCTGCCTAACCTGCTGTGCTTTAACCAGCAACACATTTTCAACTTAATCTTGAGTTGGTCATCTTTGTGAGCAAAGATCTTTTCAGGGTATTCCTTGTTATTATTGGACAAAATTGAAGAAGTAGCTCTTGTCACATCTTCATTTTCTAGAGCAATAGGCATTCAATGGTTCTATTTTCTTTATCAATTATTTGTTGGTCAGTGAACTGCAGTTTTATTCTTTGTATGAATAATTGGAACTCTGCTAGAAGATCAGAGTTAACCAGTCCATGTTGAGAATCTTGTTCTCCGTTGTGATCCATATTTACTTGTTGTATCTTTCATGTTTTTGCAAGGTTTCAGAACTGTTTCTGAGCTGTCACTAATTGAAATGCACTGAATTGCTTTGTTTTACAGCAGTGGTTACTATTTATTTGCTGCTTGTGGTACTGGAATTGCAATCACATTGATTTCAATGGATGGCTGTCATTCAGAAACAGGTGACAAACTGTAGTTTTGCACTAATAAAAACAAAGAATGCTGGACAACCTCAACATCTATACAGAGAGAACTAAAGTTAAAATTTTACAGCCAATATTACCCTTTCTCTGACTCAAGGCAATAATTACGTTTCTCTAAACAAAAAAGCCAAAGAATTGCAAATGCTGAAAATCAGAAAACAAAATGTTTCTGAAGAAGGGTCACTGGACCCAAAATTTTAGTTCTGCTTTCTCTCCACAGATGCTGCCAGACCTGTTGAGTTTATTCAGGCAATTTCTGATCTTAATTCTGTTTTTCACTTGCTCCGCTCTATTTCAGATCTCCAAAATTTTGCATTTAATGGATTTTTGCATATTTACCTCGTTTTTTTGTGCCTTTTGTTAAAAATCAAAATCAATCCAGTGACAGTTCAATGGACAAGAACCTTGAAAGTACTGAGATCACAATTCGCAATTAGTTCACACTGTGGCTGGGAACCACTACTGCAGCCGAGTAACATTGCATGGTTAGTGATAAGGTTTGCTGGTTTTCTATTATTGGGCTCTGGATTGATTAGTGTACTAAACTGTTTATCTTAACTAATAGATCTCAATGCATATTAACTGGAAAGTTAATCAATTGCCCTCCTATTAAATAGAAAATACAAAGAGACCATCCTTCTCTTGAGAAGGTGTCTGTTGTTTAGAACTACGTGAAGCACCTACAATTGATTTTAGCTTGCATGGAGGCTTTTATTCTGGATTCAGCAATGTAGCTACCACATTGATAATGATTTTGCAGAGTTAACAAGGGAAATTTATTGAAGCATTAGCCAGGAATAGTCTTCTAAAATAATATTCCAACACCACGCATAAGCTGCCACTAAGCTGTAATCATGATGTGTTCTTTGATTTAGCTGTTATGTTAATTGTTATAGCATGAACTCTGAGAATTGTTATTACTAAGAACAAGCATTAGAAGATTTATTTACACAGCCATTATATACATCACAATGCTATTACGAACATCAGTATAGTCAGGGCTCTCGCTAGTTGACTAAGATTCCTGATGGATTACAAAGTACAGCAGCAGCTATTCACATTGGTGTTGATCACTGTACACACGAGTACCATAAGGCATGATGTGAAACTGTAACACCTCAAGGATATAGCATGCTGCAAATCAAGTCCAGCTATACCTGGAGTCCTAACATACTACACGGCCAAATCAAATCAGCCTTTCTGCCTCTGTATTCTCAACACGTACATTAAACCCTGCAATGACCCTCAATGGTTACTCCAATGATTCCTAATCAGATCTTTGAGTAGCTAATCCCAGACTTTTCAGATAATTAATTCCAGATTCCAATTTTGTATCATAAACAAAAGACGTAATTCATTAAATGCAAAATAAATTTAGCAGAGAAAGAAAATTAAACAGCAAGGTAATCTAATTAATGTCTGTACTTGAAACCTGAAGCATTTGAGTTCTTGCCCCATTTGTAGAAAAGACAGACAGACAAACAAAGACAGTCAAGAGATAAATAAAAGAAAATATCAAAACTGGCCAGGTTACTTAAATGGTTCTCATGATGCATTGATTCACAGGCATGGATGTGGATTCCTTCATTGCTTTTCTGGAAACGCCGATCAGGATTATCTTTTCAGTCACTAAGATAAAGATTCATCTTTCTACTCTTTTGGGCTTTTAAAAGCTGATAAGGGAGATTAAACAGGGAGCTTTCAAATCTTCAAACAGGAGCAGTCAAATGCAGCTCCCCCGAAATCACAGTTGAAAGAAACAACTTGATGGACTGACCCACCATCTCCCAAGGCCTCGATTACCATTCAACATCTGCCATCCGCTTGTACATAGAGTCTCTTCCAGATTTACTGGAACCAGTACCCAGGGACTGACCTCCATTTCAGCCAATTTCTGCTATCTGTTTAAATACATTGCTCCTCCCAGGATGAAGCCTTTGAATCAAGAAGCAGCCTAAAAATAACCACCAGGCCTCACCTCACAAACAAACAAAAGATTGTTTGGTCTGTTCTTTTTACCACAAAAGATTTCCCAACTTTCACAAGTCATCTTCAGTTTACAATTCTCAGTTCACAGCTTCAAACCAAAATTAATAAAAGAACAAAAGTGAAAATAATGAAAAAACAGCAAGGTTTTAAAATAACAATAGGTAAAGTTTCTTAAAAAGTATTCAAAATTTCTCAATTTACTAGATTTTCAGATTCTAATTGACAGAGAGACCAACCTGGTTTCTGTACTTAACAAAACTAACTGTTTTCCACACATGTACAGATGCTTGCTAGAAGTAAACAACTATGAATTCTCAGCATATAATGCTACAAGTTAAATCTCTAACTCCTTATAAACATTCCTGTGTATATACACGAGCACATGCACATCCACATGCAGGAAACAAACATCAGTTTTTTGGATAGAACGAAAGACTCAAAAGCAGGTTAGCAGTTCCTGGTCACAAGATCTGGTGACACAATTTTTGAGCTGATCAGAATGCTACTTCTCAGTCTTCATTCTCCAAAGGCTTTCACTGATTTGCAGGAGGCAAAGAGTGACTTTCACAATTATAAATGGTCATAGTCCTACAGATCATGTTCCCAAACTCCCAGATCCTTCAAACCTTTCCAATTCATTTCTCCTCTCAACTTAAAGAACAGCTTTGAACTCCCCCACCCTATGGATAAGACCCTTGCTATTCACCTTATCCATGCCCCTCATGAGTTTATAAACTCTCAACCTCCTATTCTCCAGTTTAAAAAAAGCCCCAGCTTATTTTTAAAACTCAAACCCTCCATTCGTGGCAACATTCTGGCAAATCTTTTCAGAACAAAATCTAATTTAATAATATCCTTTCAATAGCAGAAAATACTGACATTAATTAAAAGCTATAGCCTGCTACAACTGCTGACAGAAGAATTAATTGGTTTTCTTCAGGCTTAAAGTGGCTTTCACTGTAGACTGCTCCTGAACTTCTGGAGATGTGAAGGCTTCTCTCTATCTTACATGTTATATGTTCTATGTTATAGCCCTAAGCTGTTTACTTATCTGTGAACAGTTAACATATTTGTTGACAGGCAGAAGGCCCTAATCATTGCTAACTCATCCAAAAATCAATCATCTACTTGTTACTGACTAAATCTCCATTTCTTCCAGCTCATCTGCACACCAGCAGCTTTGTAAACGACACCTCCAATGAGTGTCAGGCTACTTGTTTAATTTTTAAAATATGCAGTTACCTTTGGATTTCATTTTGCCCATTTTAGTGCACAAGTGAAAACACAAATAATAGAAAGACATGGTCTTTACAACAGTGATGCTACAAACTTGATAGGGTGCAGAAAAGCTTTACAAGGAAGTTGTCAGGGTTGGAGGGTGTGAGCTATAGGGAGAAGCTGAATAGACAGACTGGGGTGATTTTCCCTGGAGCATTAGAGGCTGAGGGGTGACATTATAGAGGTTTATAAAATCACGATGGGGAAAATATGTGTTGAGAGGGTACTTCTGGAAAACCACAGCAGGTCAGGCAGCATCCACGGAGCAGTAAAATCGACGTTTCGGGCCAGAGCATTCCTGACGAAGGGGTCTGGCCCGAAATGTTGATTCTCCTGCTCCTCAGATGCTGCCTGGCCTGCTGTGCTTTTCCAGCAACACATTCTCAACGCTGAGCTTCAGCATCTGCAGATCTAATTTTCTCCTAAATAGGCAAATGTGTTTTCCCCAGGATGGAGGAGTCCAAAACTAGCTGGCATAGGTTTAAGGTGGGAGGGGAAAGATATAAAAGGGACCTAAGGGGCACCTTTTTTAGTGCAGATGGAGGTGCCTGAATGGAATGAGCTGCCAGAGGAAGTGGTGGAGGTTGGTACAATTGCAACATTTAAAAGGCATTTGGATGGGTATATGAATAGGGAGGGTTTAGAGGGATATGGACTAAATGCTGGCAAATGAGGTTGGATTTATTCACGATCTCTAGTCAGCATTGACAACTTGTACTGAAATCATTTCCGCCACCTCCAAACAGACCCCACCACCAGGGATATATTTCCCTTCCCACCCCTATCAGTGTTCCAGAGAGACCACTCCCTCCGCGACTCCCATGTCAGGACCACACCCCCCACCAACCCCACCTCCACTCCCGGCACCTTCCCCTGCAACTGCAAGAAGTGCAAAACTTGCACCCACACCTCCCCCCTCACCTCCCTCCAAGGCCCCAATGGATCCTTCCATATCTGCCACAAATTCACCTGCACCTCCACACACATCATTTACTGTATCCGTTGCACCTGATGTGGTCTCCTCTACATTGGGGAGACAGGCCGCCTACTTGCGGAACGTTTCAGAGAACACCTCTGGGATACCTGCACCAACCAACCCAACCGTCCTGTGGCTGAACACTTTAGCTCCCCCTCCCACTCCGCCAAGGACATGCAGGTCCTTGGCCTCCTCCATCGCCAGACCCTGACCACACGACGCCTGGAGGAAGAGCACCTCATCTTTCGCATAGGAACCCTCCAACCACACGGGATGAATGCAGATTTCTCCAGCTTCCTCATTTCTTCTTCCCCCCACCCTATCTCAGTCCCAACCCCCAGATTCAGCACCACCGTCTTGACCTGCAATTTTCTTCCCGATCTTTCCGCCCTCACCCCCTCTCCGGCCTGTCACCCTCACCCTCACCTCCTTCCACCTATCGTATTCCCACTGCCCTTCCCCCAAATTCCTTCCCCCCTACCTTTTATCTCAGCCTGGCACACCAGCCTCATTCCTGAATGAGGCCTTCTGCCCGAAACGTCGATTCTCCTGCTCCTTGGATGCTGCCTGGCCCGCTGTGTTTTCCAGCATCACATTTTTCAACTCTGGTACTCCAACATCGACAGTCCTCACTTTCTCCAACTTGTACTGAAAGGTCTTATTTCTGTGCTGTACATCTCTGTGAGTCTATGACTTTAACATACATTTGCGTGATTATAATTACATGTACAACCCAACAGCCATGCCACCCGGGTTACCCATGCAGGAAACCAGACCGTTTTCTTCCCTTCCAAGGAAGCAGGTAATGGGGTGAGACTGTTAATTAACTAATTAAGTACTTTAATGGATGGAGGCCTTGAAAGTCTTCAATGTACCTTCTTACCCCAAACCTAATGGGTGCAATGGTGAGCCAGGTGTGGGAATCTCCTCAGCAACAGATTATCCAATTGTTTCACCTTCTCACTACCATGTTCACCATGTCCAGGGAGGGGGATATTCTACCATATCTGTTTATTTATGACAGGGTATAATTGCTTCAGTTACACTTGTGCCAGCAGTTCTGTGGAATAAAGAAACATTTAAAATCAATTTTCTCAGAAACTTGCCTCATTTCATATTAACATTAAAAATGATTTCTTTTGTCATCCTAGGATCGTTCTTATGGAATGTGATTTCAAGGTATTTGCATTATTGTGTCTAAGATCTGATCTCAAACACACCCTGTAAGCATGGCACCAGTACTCGGCTCACAGATCTGATATCATGTATAGTGTGCACCCAAAAGATGATAAGTTTCCGCTCTCGTGAAGAATATTTCACAAATATCTGAAAAATAGAATGATCTCTTTGTATTTTCGGTATCTGAAGCATTTAATATGTATGTTTTTAAAATAAATGGATTGCTTTTGAAACATTGTAAATCTTTAGCCTTCAGCAAAATCAAAGGGGAGGTACAGGAAATCGCTTCATCTTCCACAGACTGGTCGGACAGATTTCTAATGGACAAACAAACATTTGGAGCCAAGTGGAAACCACCAGGAGACTCTACTCTTTGTGGTCTCACTCACAATCCAAGTGTTTTTGAGGGCTCACAATTTCAGATCCGTGTCTCTTCTTCCAGACTTCCAACCAAAGGCACAGCATGCTGTTTTACAAATTGAGTAAATAAAATATACCATGCACTTTAATTCCCTAAATTATGCTTTCCACAACGCCGAGCAGCTGGATGTCAGCTAACATTGCTCGAGCTGTAATTGAGCAATTAAATGCCAGTTTCTAGGTGCATCTCGATGGAGAGCAGAAATTCTGATTGCCCACTATTTGTAATATCAGCAGTTGAGGTGCAACAGCTCTGCTTGATCCATAGACAAACACCAGGGACTGATTTGCTGCCAGCCAATTGAATGGAGTTCACGGTTCCAGGATCCGGGGGCATGCACTGCTTCTCCGTGAGGCACACTATATCATCCCTCAAAATCTGATAGGAAGGATTGAATTATCCCAGGATTGCTGAGGATGTAGGATGGCCATACACAATTGTCCAAAGGCTGGTAATTTTAATGCTCAGGTATATCATAACACTTCTTAAACTTCAACCGTGTAATGATTCAGTGAATGCAATCTTTGTAATCTATGGGAGAGTAAGTCACAAACTCACAGAATTCCTTTCTAAGAGGCCATTCAGCCCATTGGGTCTGCACCAGCTCACAGAATCAACATCTGACATTGTACCAGTCACCTGCTGTTTCCTCTACCCTGTAAATCTTTCCTTTTTAAATAATAATAACCACCTGTTCTTTTCATTGAGCCTGCCTCCACCACACTTGCAGGCACTGCATTCCAAAACCAAACAGCTCACTGTGTGAATGAGATCTTTTCTCACCCCACATCAACTTGTTTTGCAAAACACTTTAAAACTGAGCCCTTTGGTTATTGACCCTTCTATGAATCGGATGATTTTCTCCTTATCCACTCTGTCCAAACTCTTCATGGTTTTGAAAGCTTCTATCAAATCTCCAGCTACCCTTCCCACTCTCCAAAGATGTCAATCTCAACTTCTTCAATTATACTCACAGCTAAAGGGTCTCCTCTTTGAAACCATTCTTCTAAATCTTTTTTACACTCTCTCCAAGGCATTCACTTTCTTCCTAAAGCTCCACCGTGCCACATTTGGTCAAATGTTTTCATGGAATCCCTACAGTGTGGAAACTGGCCCTTCGGCCCAACAAATCCACACTGGCCGTCCAAAGGGTCACCCACCCAGATGCATTCCCCTACCCTATTACTCTACATTTCCCATGACTAATGCACCTAACCTACACATCCCTGAGCACTATGGGCAATTTAGCATGGCCAATTCACCTAACCTGCATATTTTTAGACAGTGGGAAGAAACTGGAGCACCCGGAGGAAACCCACACAGACATGGGGAGAATGTGCAAACTCCACACAGAAGTCGCCCAAAGTGGGAATCAAACCTGGGTCCCTAGCGCTGTGAGGCAGCAGTGACACCCCAATGTGACCTTGATGTCAAGGGCTGTCACTCTCACCTCCTCTCTGGAATTCAGCTCTTTGTCCATGTTTGACCCAAAGCTGTAATGAGGTCAGGAGCTGAGTGGCCCTGGCAGAACCCAAACTTAGCGTCAAGTTAGTTTTGTCCTTCTGTTTATATTGGCCAGGTTAGATTTGTCCTGCTGTTTATATGCAGAACATACCCAGAAAACTTTCCACATTGTCAGGTAGATACCAGCGTTGTAAATGTATTGGAACAGCTTGGCTATGGCTGCAGCACGTCTTCAGTGCTATTTCTGGAATGTTGTCAGGACCCATAGCTTTTGCAGAATCCAGTGTCTCCAACTGTTTCTTGATATCATATGAGGTGAATTTGAATTGGCTGAAGACTGGTATCTGTGCTGCTGAGATCCTCTGGAAGTGGCCAAGATGGATCATCTACTCACTTCTGGCTGAGGATTGTCTAGAATGCTTCACCCTTACCTCTTTTCACTGATGTACTAGGCTCCCCGATCATTGAGGATAGGGATATTTGTGGACTCTCCTCCTCCAGTGAATTGTTTAATTCTCTCCCACGATTCACGACTGGATGTGACAGGACTGCAGAGCTTTGATCTGATCTTTTGGTTGTGGAATCACTGAGCAAATATCTATCCTTTGCTGATTATGCTGTTTAGTATGCAAATAATCCTGCTTTATACAATATGATTTTTAGGTGTGTGCTTTCTACGCTTCATTTTATTCCAGTTCTTTACACATGAACACACTTGAAAAGAAATACCATGCATGAGCAAGTATTGTGCATGTGGCATTTCTTCAGTAGTTTTCTTCATTCAGTTATTTGCTCATTAACTACATCTCTTCATCTGGTCTCCAAGCAGTGGCCAATTCAAGCTAAAAAGGAGAAGGTATAGTTGGATAACAACAACCTGAACTTATATTGTCCCAACAATATAGTAAAATGTCCCAAGGTTGGTCTGATAATGGAAAGCAATAGAAGTATTAGGTATTTGCATGTTTACAATTAAGGCCTAAAATGAACAAATGCTGTGATTTCTATATTGTTGAACTACTTCCATTTGAAATGTCCTGCATTGGGGTTTGAGAGGTCCTGTGATTTTGCATACATCAATGATCTGACAAACATGTAACTTTGAGCAATGACATTGTGTGATCTTCCCGCATGTCAACTCCATCTTGAATAACTGTTGCTGTACTTAGTAATCCAAGGGGAAAGCCAGTTCGTCAACCAGCATGAGCCCAGACTATACAATGTCTGTGACGGAGTTGGAATGCATTTAATTGCTCCAGGAATAAATGTTCTGATACTTGTTTTCAATCGAAGCCCGGTCTCAGTGCTCATGTTACCAGAGTTGAAATAATAACTCCAGAGAGCACACCAAGAGGCACCCTGTGATGAATAGATTTTAAAATACCGGCAGGAATGAAGGAACAATTATGCACACAGAGCATGTTTGTTTGAAACTACAATGGTACCTTAAGTTTTTTAGACCTCCCATAGGAGCAAGGAAGTCACACCGAAACACTAAGCCTTTTAAAGAAAATGACAGTCACTGATAGACACTTGTGTTTTGGTGTCTGCAAGCAGGTTTCTTA
This sequence comes from Hemiscyllium ocellatum, assembly GCF_020745735.1. Taxonomy (NCBI): domain Eukaryota; kingdom Metazoa; phylum Chordata; class Chondrichthyes; order Orectolobiformes; family Hemiscylliidae; genus Hemiscyllium; species Hemiscyllium ocellatum. Next base: position 86,670,537 of record NC_083401.1, read on the forward strand.
TAACGTTATTTGAATTCTCTGCCAGCATTCACATTATATCACTTGTGTTGCAGCACTGTCATTAGCATTAAGCCTATTGTCCATGGTAGTGCTACAACAGTAAAAGACCATTCATTAATGGACTGCAGCAAAAATACAGTCCTCTAACTTATGTTTGGAATAATTATCAGGGTGTTGCTGTTGTCTGACAGTGTCTAACTTATAAAACAGGATGATTGCTAATGTTCCTCAGTCATTTGTTTGGCTTCTCAATTGTTCTCAAATTTTAGCAGATTTTCTAACGTGATTTACCTGTGACACTCAATTCCACAAACTGTTTTGTGATATTTTTAAGACACAATAGGCCCTGATTAGCATTCATTGAATAAGAATACAATAACATTTGTTACATGTTAATGTCCTTAAACTCAGCCAAAAACCGTTGATATGCCAACTGTAAAAATCCCATAAATACATTTCCTGGCACTATTGTTTATTTTTCAGACCATTTAAACCATGGGGAATCTTTGTAACCTCTTGTTCCTATGGTTACTGAGTTCTTTTTTAGTATTTTGGTTCTGGATTTTGTAACAAACCAGAGTCCAATTGACATTTGCAATCAAACTTTCTAATAAAAATAATGCTAAAATTCTTAACAGCCAAACATTAAAATAGATCTTCCTTCACAAGATCAATTAAATCTAGCACTCAAGTGTGAGCACAGAATCCTAGTTAAACTTATATTTGAATACATAGAACTGCAGACATTCCAATGTAAGTAGAAACAAAATCCTCATCTTTGCCCTTCCCAATATCTCCAGGGGTTCACTGCAAATCCAGCCTAAGCAAGGTAGGTTGGAAAGTGCTTTTGTCTCCCATGATGTTGGCTGATCTTACCATGAGGAACCTTGGGAGTAGAAAAAGTTGTTTATAACAAAGTCAGCCTACGTTCATGTGCCTGATTGCTACCTAACATATATTAGACCTCTTTAATCTTCTCTCTGGTCCCAGCTGCCCAGAGCTGACGTGTGCCATCAACTTTACTCCTTCTCAAACATCGTGTGAAAGTTAAGGCCTCAGTTCTCCCCAAGGCTGTTGTCAAAATCAGTTTGTCACTGGATGGCAAGTAGGAGCTTCTACTATTCAGCTTTCCCCTGCTATTTCCTTCCACCTGAGCTGAAGCAAATCCCTGAACTGGAGGTGTTTAAGCTTCCGCTAAATAAACAATTACCCAAGACCAGAATGAGATTTAAAACAATCAGTTTTGCTGATTTGCTTCATGACTGAGCTCAACATTGTAATCTGAAAGGAATCAGCAAAAGAACATGTTGTTATCATGTTATAACAAAACAATTTGTAAATTAAACCAATTGCCACAATATGGTAACTTGCTCAGCTTTTAAATATCTACTTTTCAGCTATGTTGGATGGCTGATTTTGATATGACAGGAGTAACATGTTTCCTTTATTTCTCTTAGATAGCCAAATATAGTAAAACATCAGTCACTGTTTACAATAATCATTTGTTGAAGTCCAGGCATTTCTCAAACTTCTCCAAAGTAGCTGAAAGTGAACATTGACAGCTATCTGAAATAAACCAGAGGGAAGGGGAAGTTCTTGAAACAAATCCAATGAATGAGATGTTCTTTCACTCATACTCAGCACCCTGCTCGCCAAATTTTATAGAATTTCCTTTTGCAAAACAAGGAAACAATACCAAAATTTATAACTGTTTGTTGGTGTGCCTGTGCTGTGTGTGGGTATTCTTTAAGTTGCATTTAAAGGTATGCATATTTTTGTTTATGTTCAGTGACTTTCCCCTTTATTGCCGGTCTCTCCAAGATGTTAGCATCAATTCTGCAATTTGTGATCTCAGTGTGCATGTTACACTTCAGAAAGACAGGATGACACTGTACATTTCAGTAACTAGCCCATGTTCCTGGCAAAGTGCCAATCCACTGAGATCTTAGCAACCCTGTCAATTAAATCAAGTTGGAGTAAAAACAGAAAATGGTGGAAAACTCAGTTAGTCTAGCAGCATGTGTGGAGAGGGAAACAGAATTCATACTTTGAATCCAATTTGATTATCGAGTTCAGTTGCCTTACAGGTGCCAAAGACCTTATGGTAATCTCATTCGTCAAGCCAAGGCTCTGAGAGTTGGATTTTCCAGATTGTCACTCCACTCCTTTTTTCCAATAGGAAAGAGATCCACATTTCAGATTCCAATCAGAGTTTTCTGTAGTGAGTGCTCATCAAATCTGATAGCTCCCTTACAGCGCGTACTAGTCATTGAATATCAAACCCCATCACATTTTTCACAACAGTAGATGTCATAGTGTGATTTAAATGTTCACAGACAATCACTGTTAGGGTACCACTAAGGGTAGGGTTCATAGATACATGGTAGGCTAGGTAAATGATGTAGTTTGGAAATGATGCTGGATATTGGTTAACAGCTGTAAGGACAGTACCTGTCAAGTGGTGGTGAGGGGTAGTGTCGGCTTATGGCCGGGAGAATGGAGGTCTCCATTTGATGTTGATACCCAGGGGAGGGAGTGTTGTGCCCAGCAGTGAGAAGTGTTTGGCTCTCGTGCTGGAGAGGGTTGTAGCTTCTGGTGAAGGGGGTAGGGGATGTTGGGTCCTTGGACGAGAGGGCAAGTATTGAATCCAGTGGCAGGGAGGAGGTGGGTGATGGTGGTGGTGGAGGATCACAGCGAGTAAGGTGCTTGTCAGGTCTGGTGAAAGTGAGAGATGAAGGGTTATCATGTTTGAAGGTAGAGAGGATCACATTGGTTCTGGTGGCAAGAGAGTGTCAACTCCAGTGGAGAGGGGGTTTTGGGGATCAAAACTGGAATGGTGTAAGAGGGCTGGGGTAAGTGGTGATGACTTCTGTAGTCCACCACTACTTCCTCACCACCCGACGCATGGAGGAAGAACGCCTTATCATCAGCCTCAGGGCACTTCAGCCTCAGGGCACCAATGTGGACTTCACCAGTCTCCTCCCCCTACCTTACCCCAGTTCCAACCTTCCAGCTTAGCACTGTCCTCAGGACCTGTCCTACCCAGCAATCTCCCTTCCCACTTATCCACTTCACCCTCCCCCTGACTTATCATCTCTATCCCCACCCCTATTCACCTACTGTACGCTTTGCTACCTAACCCCACCCTCCTCTCTAACCTATCACCTCCATCCCCACCCCCATTCACCTATTGTCCTCTTTACGACCTTCTCCACCTCCTCCACCTCCTCCCCCTCCCCCCCTCCCATTTATCTCTCCACCCTGGAGGCTTCCTGCCTCTATTCCTGATGAAGGGCTTTTGCCCAAAACATCGATCTTCCTGCTCCTTGGATGCTCCCTGACCTGCTGTGCTTTTCTAGCACCACTCTGATCTAAACTCTGGTTTCCAGCATCTGCAGTCCTCACTTTTGCCTTCTGTAGTAAATTGAAAGGTGTATGTAAGTTGAGTGTTGCATTACCCATGCGTTAGACTGAATTTTTAATAGCTTATGTATGGTGGCTTTAAGGCACTAAAATACTTCAGAGGACTTAGAAGAGTGGATTCTGAAAGGCTATTTTCACCAGTGTGACCAGAGCTAGAGGATACAGTGTAAAAATAAGATGGAGATGAGGAAGATTTTTGTTTGTCTCAAAGTGAATTGTTACTTTGTGGAGTTCTAGATTGGTAGATTCTTGATTGACAAGGGAATGAAAGAGGCCTCATCTGATCAATTCATGGAGTATCCTAATGGTCTATTCCTGTTCAAATTCATGTTTGTATTTTGAACTCAGCTTCGTATAAGAGGCTAAAGCAATACCATTGTAACCAAAGACATGGCAGATCAATAATTTCTATTGGATAACCCTGCTCTAGCCAGCAAGAACAGACACTACCCTACATCCAGGCAACGCTGATTTTTTTTAAAAATGCTATTTCTATTTTTGGACAATTATGTTTCTAATTACATTCTGCTTCTGATGTTTTGGTTTGACCCGCATGTTGTATTTTCTAACTTCAAGTTATCAGGATTTTATTTTTCAAGTTCTTGTTATGCCTGTAAACCATCAAATTAAGTATTGATTCATCTTGACAGTAACTTTGCAACAACTTAATTTTTATAGCCTCACTGTAAAACTCAAATGATATCGGTCTGCCTGCTCGCTAAGCCCATTCGTTCATCTGAGACATTGACCATTCAGGCATAAATTAGGAAGCGTTTATGATGTAAAACAGACTATACTTGTTGACACTTCCCACTATCTCCTGGCTGGTACTTCAAGACATTAATTTTTTTATAGGACCATCCTCCTTATTGCAATTCATTTTGTTGCTTTTATAAATTCTCATTTGGATACTGGATTATTTTACAATATCTTTCTTACCCATTTATTCAGGATACAAGGATGTATGGTGCTCTCTCGCAATTCCCCCCCCGCCCCCCACCCCCTCACCCTCACCCCATAGCTTCCTATGCTCACCATCTCAGACTTGGTGAGACATCCTCATTAAATCAAAACAAAACAGTGACCATTTGTCTTCAGAAATCATCCATCAGGAAGTGTGTTTTACTAGTGGCTGTTGGTGCTTGGAAGAATACCTTTGACAATATTTAGTAAAATGGTAAATTTGCAAATAGCCTTAGAACAATGTGATATAAAATTAAGGCGGAAGTAGGTAACACTTAAAAAGCTGTACAGAGTGTATCTAAAACCAAAGTGAATAATGGCAATCACTATGTAAAAGATGGATTAATGAAGTATATTTTTATCTTCAGGTAATGCTTGACTAATAAAAGTCAAAAAGGATTATACTATCATTGAGTCATAGAGATATAAAGCGCAGAGCATGAAAATAGATGCTTCAGTCTGTGCCAATCAGATATCCTACATAAATCTAGACCCGTTTGTCAGCATTTGACCCATACCCGTCTAAACCCTTTCTACTCATTTACCCATTCAAATGCCTTTTAAAAGCTGTAATTGTACCAGCTTCCTCCACTTCCACTGGCAGCTCATTCCATATATGCACCACCCTTTGTGTGAAGTAGTTGCTCTTTAGGTCCCTCATGTGTCTTTCCCCTCTCACCCTAAACCTATGCCCTCTAGTTCTGGACACCCCATTCCAGGGAAAAGACCTTGGGTATTCACCCTATCCATGCCCCCCATGATTTTATAAACATGGTCACCCCTCAGCCTCCAATGCTCCAGGAAAAACAGCCCCAGCCTAATCAGCCTCTCCCTATAGCTCAAACTCTACAACCCGGACAACATCCTTGTAAGTCATTTGAACTTTTTCAAGTTTCACAACATCTTACTTAAAGTATGGAGACCAGAACTGAGTGCAGTATTCCAAAAGTGGCCTCAGCAACATCCTATACAGAGGCAACATGACCTCCCTACTCCTATACTCAATGCACTGACTAATAAAGGCAACTATCTCAAGTGCCTTCTTCACAATCTTGTTTACCTGTGACTCCACCTCCAAGGAACTATGAACCTGCACCTCAAGGTCTCTTTCATCAGGAATAAAGGCAGTGAGCCAGAAGCGTGGAGATATAAGCTAGAGAAGGGTGGGGGTGGGGAGAAAGTAGCATAGAGTACAATAGGTGAGTGGGGGAGGGGATGAAGGTGATAGGTCGGGGGGAGGGGGGAGTGGATAGGTGGAAAAGAAGATAAGCAGGTAGGACAAGTCATGGGGACAGTGCTGAGCTGGAAGTTTGCAACTAGGGTGAGGTGGGGGAAGGGGAAATGAGGAAACTGTTGAAGTCCACATTGATGCCCTGGGGTTGAAGTGCTCTGAGGCGGAAAATGAGGCATTCTTCCTCTAGGCGTCTGGTGGTGAGGGAGCGGCAGTGAAGGAGGCCCAGGACCTCCAGGTCCTCGGCAGAGTGGGAGGGGGGAGTTGAAATGTTGGGCCATTTTAGGGCAGCGTTGTATCACCTTCATCCCCTACCCCACTCAACTATTGTACTCTATGCTACTTTCTCCCCACCGCCCCCCCTCCTGTAGCTTATCTCTCCACCCTTCAGGCTCTCTGCCTTTATTCCTGGTGAAGGGCTTTTGCCCGAAACGTCGATTTTACTGCTCCTCGGATGCTGCCTGAACTGCTGTGATCTTCCAGCACCACTAATCCAGAATCCACTCCCAGTCTATGTTTACAAAGTTAAAATCCCCTACCACAACCACCCTATTATTCTTACAGAGAACTGAGATCTCCTTACAAATTTGTTTCTCAATTTCTCATTGACTGTTTGGAAGTCTATAATACAGTCCCAATAAGGTGATCATCCCTTTCTCATTTCTCAGTTCCACTCAAATAACTTCCCTGGATGCGCTCCCCAGCATATCCTCCCAAAGTGTAGCAGTAATGTTATTTCTAACTAAAAATGACACACCTCCTCTACTCTTGCCGCCTTTTCTATCCTTCCTATAGCATCTACACCTGGAACATTTAAGCTGCCAGTCCTGTCCATCCCTGAATCATGTTTCTTTAATAGCTATGATATCCCAGTCCCATGTTCCCAACCATTCCCTGAGTTCATCTGCCTTCCCTGTTAGGCCTCTTACATTGAAATAAATGCAGTTTAATTAATCAGCCCTACTTTGTTCTGTGCCTTGCTCCTGCCTGCTTGGACTGATGGATTTACTCCTTTTCTCATGTACACCAGCCACAGACTGATCTATTTCCTCATTATCTCTTTGCGTCCTCCTCCCCCCAAGTCTAAAAGCTCCCAAGCAGCTCTAGGAAATTTCCTCACCAGTATAGTAGTCCCCTTCCAATTTAGGGGCAATCCATCCTTCTGATACAGATCACTTTTAACCCCGAAGAGATTCCAATGATCCTAAAATGTGTATCTTTCTCCCCTTTACCAGTGCCTCAGGCATGCATTCATCTGCCTTATCTTCTTATTCCTACTGTCACTGATAAGTGACACCGAGAGTATTCCTCAAGCACCTACTTTTTAACCTCCTATCTAATTTCCTACATTCTCTCCTTGGAACCTCGGCCTTTTCTCTTCCTATGTCATTGGTGTCAACGTGTACAATGGCCTCCTGTTGGTCATTCTCTCCCCTTTGAGAATATTCAACATCCTCTCCGAGACATTCTTGACCCTGAAGCCTGGGGAAAAGAACACACCATTCTGGTATCTCATTGGCGGCTGCAGAAACGTCTGTCTGTGCCTCTGCCTGTAGAGACCCCTATCACAGGTGTTGGTACCAGATACCTGGCTGTCAGTGCTCATTCTACTGAGAGTCCATCATCACCACCCCCCTACATTTTCCAAAACAACATACTTGTTTGAGACAGGGATAGCCACAGGAGTCTCCTGCCCCACCTACCTCCGTCTCCTGCCTTTCCTGGCGGTATCTGACGGCATCTGTAGTTTTTCTACCTTCCTGACATTATAGTCACAAACTAATCACACTAATATCGAATTAACAAAAATTTAAGGAATAATAATATGATTTTTCTCTCTCAAAAGCACCAGGAAATAAAACCAACCCAATGTAGAACACATTGGAGGAGTGGGCAGGAAGACGTCATTGAGACAGGCAGGCAGCAGCACATTGAGGAGCAGATAGCAGGGCAATTGGAGACAGGCAAGTAGGATGGGGGAAGGGCCTGAAAGAGGAAGTGGCATCTTGGCAACAGGCAAGCGGAAGCCCCTGAGACAGGCATTGGGAAAGAAATACTGTTTAGGAAATTCACAGGAAAGCTGTAAGGTGATTGGCTGACTGTTCATTCCCTCCCAGAGTTAAGTTTGACTGGGGATAGATTGAGTCGAAAAGTGTGGCGCTGGAAAAGCATAGGTCAGGCAACACCTCAGGAGCAGAAGAATCGACGTTTTGGCCAGAAGCCCTTCATCGGGAATATGTTAGGAGGCGGGAGGGGGCTGAGAGATGAATTGGGGTGCTGGGGCTGGGTGTGAGTAGCTGGGAAGGCGATAGGTAGATATAAGTGGGGGGTGATGGTGATAGGTTGGAGAGGAGGGTGGAGCAGATAGGTGGGAAGGAAGATGGACAGGTCGGACAGTTCAAGAGGGGAGTGCCGTGTTGTAGGGTTGGGTAGCAGGATGAGGAAACTGGTGAATTCGACATTGATGCTGTGTGGTTGGATAGATTGAGTCCAGAACATTTAATTCAGGACAGCAGCAAGCAAAGAGGTGTGTCTGATCACTGCAGCTCCATCAGACTGATAAATAAAATCAGTGATCATGACAGGAAAGAGGTGATTGATTAGATGATAAGTAACTGCTGTTAGAATCCATTTTATTATTTGATTTATTGATATGTGAAAGATTTAGGAGAAAGTGAGGACTGCAGATGCTGGAGAGGAGAGTTGAAAATGTGTTGCTGGAAAAGCGCAGCAGGTCAGGCAGCATCCAAGGAGCAGGAGAATCGACGTTTCGGGCATAAGCCCTTCTTCTGGAATGAGGAAAATGTGTCCAGCAGGCTAAGATAAAAGGTTAGGAGGAGAAACTTGAGGGAGGGGTGTTGGAAATGCGATAAGTGGAAGGAGGTTAAGGTGAGGGTGATAGGCCGGAGTGGGAGTGGGAGCGGAGTGGCCAGGAAGAAGATTGCAGGTTAGGAAGGTGGTGCTGAGTTTGAGGGTTGGGACTGAGACAAGGTGGGGGGAGGGGAAATGAGGAAACTGGAGAAATCTGAGTTTATCCCTTGTGGTTGGAAGGTTCCTAGGCAGAAGATGAGGCGCTCTTCCTCCAGCGGTTATGTTGCTATGGTCCAGCGATGGAGGAGTCCAAGGACCTGCATGTCCTTGGTGGAGTGGGAGGGGGAGTTGAAGTGTTGAGCCATGGGGTGGTTGGGTTGGTTGGTCCAGGTGACCCAGAGGTGTTCTCTGAAACATTCCGCCAGTAGGCGGCCTGTCTCCCCAATATAGAGGAGGCCACATCGGGTGCAGCGGATGCAGTAAATGATGTGTGTGGAGGTGCAGGTGAATTTGTGGTGGATATGGAAGGATCCCTTGGGGCCTTGGAGGGAAGTAAGGGGGGAGGTGTGGGTGCAAGTTTTGCATTTCTTGCTCCTGGCACCTTCCCCTGCAACCGCAAGAAATACAACACTTGCGCCCACACCTCCCCCCTTACTTCCCTCCAAGGCCCCAAGGGATCCTTCCATATTCACCACAAATTCACCTGCACCTCCACGCACATCATTTACTGCATCCGCTGCACCCAATGTGGCCTCCTCTATATTGGGGAGACAGGCCGCCTACTGGCGGAACGTTTCAGAGAACACCTCTGGGTCACCCGGACCAACCAACCATCCCAACCACCCCATGGCTCAACACTTCAACTCCCCCTCCCACTCCACCAAGGACATGCAGGTCCTTGGACTCCTCCATCGCCAGACCATAGCAACACGACGGCTGGAGGAAGAGCGTCTCCTCTTCCGCCTAGGAACCCTCCAACCACAAGGGATGAACTCAGATTTCTCCAGTTTCCTCATTTCCCCTCCCCCCACCTTGTCTCAGTCCCAACCCTCGAACTCAGCACCGCCTTCCTAACCTGCGATCTTCTTCCTGACCTCTCCGCCCCCACCCCCACTCTGGCCTATCACCCTCACCTTAACCTCCTTCTACCTATCGCATTTCCAACACACTTCCCCCAAGTCCCTCCTCCCTACCTTTTATCTTAGTCTGCTTGGCACACTCTCCTCATTCCTGAAGAAGGGCTCATACTTGAAAGATTCACCAATGCTTGTAAGATTTAAAAGTGTTTGTAAAGTTTATTAAATTCAACAGGAGCATCTACTTAAAACCCACTGATTCCCACAGCTACCTAGACGACATCACCTCCCACTAACCCCCCTCCTGTAAAAATGCAATCCCTTACTCCCTATACTTCTGCCTCTGCCGTACCTGCTCCCAGGAAGAGCAATTCCACTCCAGGACATTCCACATGGCCTCCTATTTCCAGGACCGCAATTACCCTCCCAGGTGGTTAATGATATCCTCCAGCGCATCTCCTCCACTTCCCGCACCTCCACCCTTGAACCCCACCACTGAAACCTCAACAAGGACAGAACCCCTGCCTAGTCCTCACCTTTCACCTCACTAATCTCCTGAAGCAGCGCATCATCCTCTGCCATTTCCATCACCTACAGTCAGATCCCACCACCAGAGATATCATTCCCTCCCCACCCATCAGCACTCCGCAGAAACCATTCCCTCCACGATTCCCTCATTAGGTCCAAACCCCCTACCAAACCAACCTCCACACCCGACATCTTTACTTGCCACCACATGAGGTGTAAAACCTGCATACACACCTTTACCTTCACCTCCATCCAAGGCCACAAAGGATCCTTCCACATCCAGCAGAGATTTTCCTGCACATCCAAACCCCTCATCTACTGAATCTGTTGCTCTCGATGTAGTCTCCTCTATACTGGTGAGACAAGACGGCAACTCACGGAACATTACAGAGAACATCTCTGGGACACATGCAGCAAACAACCCCACTGTCCTGTGGCCAACCACTTCAACTCCCTCTCCCACTCTACCAAAGAAATGCAGGTCCTGAGCCTCCTCCACCGCCAAATCCTATCCACCGAATGCCTGGAGGAAGACCGTCTCATCTTCTGCCTTGAGACCCTCCAACCACACGGCATCAAAATCAATTTCACTAGTTTCTTCATCTCCCCTTCCCTCACATCATCCCAGATCCAGCCCTCTTGAACTGTCCCTCCTGTCCATCTTCCTTCCTACCTATCTGCTCCACTCTCCCCTCTGACCTATCACAATCGCCTCTAACTGCATCTCCGAATCACTTTGCCGCACAGCCCCCTTCTTCCCCCAACCCACCCCAAATTTCTGATTTAGGGCTCATGCCCAAACGTTCTGCTTCTCACCTGTTGTACTTTTCCAACACCACACTTTTCGACTTATTATATTAAACCCCAATCATTGCCAGCTAGAATCATGTCCCTGCTGCTATTGGTGGCTGGCCACTGTCACTGCCTTCCTAAGAAGGTAGAAGCTTGATGTCCAAGGCTGACAGCAAGCATGAGAGCAGTGGCAGGTCATCACTAATGCTGAAGTGAGTCCAGCCAGGCCGAGGCCTCAGCTGCATGGTCCCACAGAAACATGGAGGCAACAGAAGGACCAAGGGTTCCCAACTCTACTTCCTGGGGATGAGCAAGGCACAATGTTAATTCAAGTTGGCAATGCATGAAGCACAGTGTCAGCATAGAACCGAACCCATTAACTTTCAAAGGTGCAGGCACGCTAAATAGGCATTGACAAGCTACCACAGAACATTAGCTAAACAAAGGACACAAACTTCTGATGGCCTGACCATCATTATTTCAGTGTAGATGGGAGTCAGCAGGCACCAAAGTAATGACCCAGGACATTGACCGTACAGCTTGGCAATTTGCCTGCACCTGGAATGCTTCGCAATTCTCCATTTAATTCGGAGAATTCAGAGGGTCCTGAACAAATTAACTAAATGGTTTCTCAGGAAAGGTTCAACTACTAAATGCATAGTCGAACTCCTGAGTAACTTAGACACCCCTGGACCACGTACACCCACCCGACCCTCTTTCACCTGCCCCACTCTGACACAACATTGGACCCAAATCCATTCATGCCTAGAGAATCTATCTTCCTTCACCCTGCTCAGGACTCCCCGCCCCTTCTGCCCCATCCCTCAATCTTCCCATGCTCCAAAGCTGACCTTTCCACCATTTTCCCAACCCCAGGACCATTCATCCCAAGAACCCAAAATACCCTCCCTCTGCCATCAGACCTGACCGAGCCCCATTCCTTGACCAACATGACCCTTACCAGAGAAAATTCCTGCACTCTCCCCAATCTACCCTAGACATCGCATCACTTCGCAGTCTCCCTTGCCACTTGCACCTGGCATTTTAGGCACTAGGTTTCTTACCCACCCAACACCCTACATCCTGCACCCTATTCCCCACCCATCTGCCAACCTACTCATTTGACACCCTATCCAGCTGATAACCTCACACTGACTAACAGACTTAGCATTTCCCTGCAGCTGTCAAGGTGGCTGCCTGTGACTGTGGGTGCGATAAGGTTAGGGTTGTGAAGAGGGGGTGGTTTTGCTTTTCTTTTCTGGTTCTGCACTATGAGACAACTGTTTGAATGGACTCCGCATTTCTGAAGAGCTCTCTCTTTTCACAAAATCAAAAGGGACAGAGTAACAGTCTGCATGAGATTGCCACTCCTCAGAGATTCTGACCCCAAAACTCCATGCAAAGGTGATACACTGTCCATTCAGAATGGTGTTTGACATGGATGATATTTGCATGCAACAGCTGCTCTTGTCGGACCTGATGGAGGTTGCAGTTTGAACATTACTGTGTAAGTTGGTCAGTTATTGCAGTTAGCATTGCTGCCAACATCTGTCTATGGCGAAGGAAGTGAATGTTGCGTCCAAAGCTAGTCCATTTTTTTCTAAAAGCTGTTCCTTAGCTCAAGGATACTCAGACGGGTAATTAACCAGGACGGGCTCCGATCAATCTGGTTTGGTACAGAGATGAAAAGGATTTTGAGAGGCCTTTTGTTTATATGTAAACAGATGAGACTTCAGGCCAAAGTGGTCATGTTTTAGAAGTGAGCTGTAGGATGAAAGGGGAGTGGTCAGCTCTCTAGTTGAGCAGTTTAGTTCAGTCCAGAACTGGTTGGGAGTTCAACAGGGGGCAGTGTGGAAACTCTCTCTTCTGCTTTTCTAACTTCAACCTGTAAGCATCTGACCCTTTTCTGTACTGTGTTTTAAAGGGGGTTTGCTTATTGGGACTGTTGTGTATAACTTAACCCAGGTAATTTTCACTGTATACTTACCGAAACAAATTGCAATGTTATGATCTGGGCTGCCTACTTAAGAATGTTTTGAGTGCTCTGGCCTAGTCCATAACAGTTGAGTGTGGTTGATGGGGTGCCAAGTAAGTGTCTTGGATAGTTTCTAGCTTCTTGTGTGCTATTGGAGTTGCACCCAACTAGGCAAGTGGAAACTATTTTACCATGCTCTTGTTTTGTACCTTGTGGAAGGTGGACAGACTTTGCGAAGTCCGGAGATGAATTACCCGCCTCAAAATTCCTAATCCAGTAATGTTATTAGTTAACGATAACCCCTAGGATGTGGATAGTGGGAGATTCAGTGATGGTAACAATACTAAACTTAAAGAGCCAATGATTCAATTCTCTCTAGTTGGAGATGGTTATTGCTTGACAGTTCTGTGGCATAAATGTTACATGTCACTTAGTCTAATCCTGGATATTGCCCAAGCCTTGGGCACAGATTCCTTCAGTGAATGAGAAGTCATGAATGGTGCTGAACATTGTGCATTCATTAGCAAACATCCCCATCCCTGACCTTACAGTGAAGGGAGACAGGAGGATATCGCTGAGGCTAGCACACTACACTGAGGACCTCCTGTAGTGATGTCCTGGAGCTGAGATCATTAACTTCCAACAATCACAATCATCTTTCTTTGTGTTGGATATAGTAGGGGGAAGATGTACTTAGCTTAGTTCCTGGAAAATATTATTTGCAAATAATCATAATTTCAAATAAATAGCAGACACTGCTGTTTAATTTTTAGATATGAGAAGAAAATATTACATTTCACTACACTCTCACAAATAAATTATGTTGACAAAACACTAACATTGACAAAATTGGAACTTAAGGACACAAATAACAGAAATATGGATGGCCATACACTTTGAATTTGTTCCACCATTCATTCCTTTTAATATAGCTTGAACTCCACATTCCTTCCTGCCCCAAAAAAAACTCTTTTACTGCCTTGAAGATCAAAGATCTGTCTGATGCAGCCTTGAATACATTCAGTGACCTAGCCTTCACATTTCTCTCTACTCCCAAAATGTCAACATTAATCAGGAGGATTGTTAAATAAAATGGCCCTGAGCAAATATAACATCAGAAATGCCCAGCCTTTCATTTACAATGGAATTTGGCTGTCATTTCATTACAGGGAAACAAAAATATTATGTGTAATAATATAAATGTCATTTTTTTTGTATCCTACATAATTGTTGTCTTCAAAGCCAAAGTAAAAGGTTGGTTTGAGGTGCATTTGCTTTTAGTTCATTTTCTGAGTGTGGGTATTGCTAGGAGGAGCACATTAATTTCCCATCCCTTATGGTCTAGAGAAGGGCTTGTTGATTTTCTTTATGAAGCACAGTATGTAAAAATTGGCATTATTTTGTTAGGTTCACTCAGAGGACAATTAAGACTCAAAAACATTGTCGAGATTGGAGTGGTGCTAGAAAAGCACAGCAGGTCAGGCAACATCCAAGGAGCAGGAAAATCGATGTTACAGACAAAAGCCCTTCATCAGAACTGAAGGTAGGGAGCCTCCGGGTGGAGAGATAAATGGGAGGGCTGGGGAAAAGGTAGCAAAGAATACAATGGGTGGATGGGGGGTGGGGATGAAGGTGATAGGTCAGAGAGGAGGGTGGGGGAAAGTAGCAAAGAATACAATGGGCGGATGGAGGTGGGGATGAAGGTGATAGGTCAGAGAGGAGGGTGGAGTGGATAGGTGGGAAGGAAGATTGGCAGCTGGGATAGTCATGACAATGGTGCTGAGCTGGAAGGTTGGAGCTGGGGTGAGGTGGGGGGAGGGGAAATGAGGAAACTGGTGAAGTCCACATTGATGCCCTGGGGTGGAAGTGTTCTGAGGCGTAAGATGAGGCATTCTTCCTCCAAGCGTCGGGTGGTGAAGGAGTGGCAGTGAAGGAGGCCCAGGACCTGGCAGAGTGGAAGGGGGAGTTGAAATGTTCGGCAACAGGGCGGTGGGACTGATTGATGTGGGTGTCCCAGAAAACATTGGTTTAGTACCAGAATCACATCTAAGTTAGACTAGGTAAGGATTGGCAAGTCCCTAAATGGCATCAATACACCAGTTAGGTGGTTATGACAATCCAATAGCTCAAAAATTGAGTGTTAAACAAATGTCTAGTAAACTGGGATCAATTCTGAGGCATGTAGAACCTGCACAAGGTGAACGTTATGCATCTTACTGAATCCTTACATTATGGAAGCAGACTATTTGGCCCATCAACTCCACACTGATCCTCCAAAGATCATCCTGCCCAGACCAACTCCCCTACCCTCTCCTTGTGACCCTGCATTTCCCACAGCTAATTGACCTAACCTGCACATCTTTGGACTTTGGGATGAAACCAGAACATCCGGAGGAAACCCATGCAGATATCGGGAGAATGAGCAAACTCCACACAGACAGTCACCCGTGGGTCCAATCAAACCCTGTTCCCTGATGCTGTGAGACAGCTGTGCTAACCATCGTGCCTCCATGCTGCCATTAACCACTTAAAAGGACCAGGACTCCCATCCTCACAGAGAGATTTACTCGTGCTGCACAGGACGGTTTAAACTGGGTTAGAACCTAAAAGGGAGTATTTCAATGGAAGGGAAACTAGTAAAGGGTAAAGAAAGAATTGTAAGTAAAAGCAGAAGACAGATAAAGAAATGTAAAGAAACAAATAAGATCAAGATGAAAAATGATGCTAAGATCGCTGAATTAATGCACCCTATTTAAAAGTGTGTAGCATTGACAAAATGGTTAACAATTTGAAGGAACAAAGTTAGGTGAAAGGATATGATTTTATGACCATGACAGAGATATGGCTACAAGGGGTCAGGGATTGGAAACTGAATACCCAAGAATATTCTACATTTAGAAGAGAAAAACAAAAAGGAAGAAAAGGTATCTTAGTACTCCTAATAGAGGATGTAATCAGTATATTAGTAACAGTGCACTGATAAGAATAATTGTGTGTCCATCGCAGGTAAGGACATCAGAGTGGGGAGCAAGAAAGTAGCAGAGAAGCTAAAGTTATTTACACCTGTCTTTATGGAAGAATATGCAGAAATTCTCAAATACTAGGTGATCAAGGGCTTGTATATTTGAAAAGCTAAAAGAAATAAATGTTAGTAAAGAGGTACTACTTGATTTTTTTAAAAATCTGGATTGAGGGTAAATTAATCTACTTCATGAAGATGAGTTTCATTCCAGAGTATTAAAGGATGTTGCAGTAGAGATACCAGCTGCATTGAATCATTGAACTGAATTAGCTTTGTTGCCACGTGTTCACATGAATACAGTGAAAAGTTTACAAGTCATCACATGCAGCGCCACCTTAGGTACAACAGTACCGAGGTACAGATTCTCGTGTATAACTTCTTAGGAAAAAACATTATAAAAAGTAAGAAGCGTGAAGTCCTGAATTACAGACCTTCAAAAATGTAAAATCACAGTAATAAATTAGAAAAGTAAAGAAAAAGAAAGCTCAGAATAACAGTCCTTCCATGATAGTAAATAATAAAACATGGAAGACATTTTTTAAAAAGAGAAATTAGTCCATTTCACCGCTCTGTGCTTGAAGACCTGACACCCTCGATGGAATCCTGAGCCAGACCCCCACGATGACAAACAGAAGCCACATCGAGTCTCAGATGAACTTCATTGAAACCTGTTATTGAAGCTGCCAAAACGGAGTCCCAGGCCGGTCATTGGAATCCCTGCCCAGAACTACCTCGTCTTCAATGCTATCACTGAAGGAGAAGGGCCTGCTGGGATATAGCTATGAAGAATGGCCGGATCCACTGTATTCCTCACTGCAACAACAATTTTTTTAAAGGTGTGGCAGGCCTGTGCCAGGAGTGCAAGCACTCCCTACCCTGCCACTGCCATCTTGATGCTCATCACCATTGGTGATTATCTTTCAAAATTCTATAGATTCTGACAAGTCTGTTGACAGGAAGATAAGAAATATAACCACATTTTTTAAAAAGGAGCAAGGCTTCTTATACATCACCGTCCAATCCCACAACCGCCATTATCAAGAAAGTCAAGGGCAGCAGATACATGGAAACATCACCAACTGCAAGTTGTCCACCAAGCCTTTTATCATCCTAACTTGGGAATATATCATTGTTCCTTCATTGTCGCTGAATTTAAAGCCTGGAATTCCTGCCCTGATCGCATTGCTGGTTGTACGTACTTCAAATGGACTGCATTGGTACAAGAAGGCAGCTCACCGCAGTTTGTCCACGGCAACTAGGGATGAGCCCAGCCAGTGATACTCAAGCTCATTAATGGAATTAAAAAGAGAATGGAGAATTATGGACCAATTAGTTTGACACTTGTCGAAGGAAATATTAGCAAACCTATTAGAGATTTTTGAGGATTTTATTGTACCAGAAAACCAGTAAAGCAGTAAATGTCAAACCAGTCATTACAAATCCAGTCCTCAACATTTCTGCCATTCCTTATGATTTTGTCAGTTGCAACAGCCCCAGTCATTCCCATTGTTCACAAAATATATTTCCAGAACCCTGCAATGCTTGATAGGGCAAATAGTAGAGATCCTGACCAAAGATGTATCTTACTGAACATGTCTGGATGTCCCTCCATCCTATGCCAGGTTGTTCTGGTATAATGCGCTTTTCATCAACGCAGTTTGGCGATAACACGATTCACAAATTGTGGATGGTGTTTGGATAGTGCACACTTTCTGCGGAATGGGTATAGCAATCTTCTCTCACATGATCTTCTACAGCATGATTTTCTGTCGCAGTTTTCCATAATGCGATTTTTCCATAGCGCAAGGTTACAAAGGAGTGCAATAGCAGAATGCCCTGTACTGCAGATGTTTGGGAGAACCATCTACCAATGACTTGCACATCAACAATCTTCGTTATAGAAGAGGTTTAAAGATCAGGCCTTGTCCCAAACTTAATGATGTTCTTAGAATATCTCAATTGTTCATTAAAGAACCATGTGTGGTCCCATGTAACTATCAGGATTTAATCTGCAAACTTTATAAATCTATAAGCATTGAATTCAATAATTGGAAAAAAAAGGTGGGGTCAATTTAATCTAAGCTGCCCACATATTTTACAGTCTACCGGATTTAATTGTCATTAATTTTAATTGAAAGGTAACTGCGACTATGTAACAGAAAATTTTGTCCAAATCTGGAATTAGGTTAAACATTATGCTCTGTGGTTCAGATGAAGTAAACTTGAAGCTGCAACTGATATGTAAAATGAGGGAGTTGCAGGTGTCATTTTTAGCTTTGGCAAACTTGCTGCAGGTTGCTGAGGGTTATCAACATCTAAATTGTATTGAGAATGGGAATGGTAAATTGTGACGGTGATAGGTTATTTTACCAATAGGTGCTACACTTATTATTTATTTGATTTCAGCTTTGTGCTTTGTCAATAGGAATCTGGGGTAGGCTCTTCATTGGTGAGAGGAATGCCTAGCACAGGAGGATGGCAGTGGTTGTTGGAGGTCAATTATCTTAGCTCCAAGACATAATTGCAGGTGCTCCTCAGCGTAAGCTATTTAGAGATGGGTGACAGATGGTCATGTTGTGGCTATACAGGCCACTTTTGGAATCCTGCATGCAATCCTGGTCTCCCTCTTATAGGAAGGACATTGTGAAACTTGAAAGAGTTCGGAAAAGATTTAGAAGGATGTTGCCAGGGTTGAAGTGTTTGAACTGTAGGGAGAGGCTGAGTAGGCTGGGGCTGTTTTCCCTGAAGTATCGGAGGCTGAGGGGTGATGTTAGAGAGGTTTATAAAATCATGAGGGGCATAGATAAATAGTCAAAATCTTTTCCCTGGGATGGGGGAGTCCAGAAGTGTAGGGCATAGGTTTAAGGTGAGAGGGGAAAGATTTAAAAGGGACCTAAGGGGCAACTTTTTCACACAGAGGATGGTGCGTATATGGAATGAGCTGCTCAAGGAAGTGCTGGAAGCTGGTACAATTACAGCATTTGAAAGGTATCTGGATGCGTATATGAATAAAAAATGTATAGAGGGATATGGGCTGAGTGCTAGGGAATGGGACTAGATTAGGTTGGAATATCTGGTTGGACCAAAGGATCTGTTTCCGTGCTGTACATCTTTATGACTCTATGGGAATACTGTACATCACAAAGAACTGCATATGTTGTTTGAACAATTTGCAAACAGAAAAGAAATCTTAGATATGACATAGATTTCAGAGCATCACAATGGTGTGGTAGAGGTAATCCAGTAATTTTATTTATTGACAAGGAATTGCAAAATGAGTCTGTGTAGGGCAGCTGCTTTTAGTTGTCCCCCTCAGGACCTTTCCAGGATTATCAGGACCTGGTTGTTTCAGAAAGGCAAAGAAATGCTGTTAACTTTATCAAAGTAAGAACCAGATTCTCCAGTGAGTATTTTTCATTTCTCTAATCAGTGCCAATCAATTCTGTTTGTGCTTTGTGTGTTTAAATGCAGATTGTATGCACTTGAGCATTTCATAGCTCAACATATTTTCAGCTTACAATATTGTACTTTGTTTGTTCACATCAATAGAACAGTTAATGTTTAATCTGGTTAAATGAATATAACATTGGCAATGAAGAGAATTCGCTTCTCATCAGAAAGTGAAAAGGGCAGGAGATGAACTAACCGGCAGAAACACTGACTTATCAAGCAATCACAAAATATTTTTGACAACAGCCTGGGGACAGACTGCGGCCCAGTCCTTTCTACAATCTGTTAGATGGAGAAAGGGTGATGGCATAAGTCAGTTCTGGGCATTGGGGACTGAAGTTAGAAATAAAGATGTTCAATAAATGTTAGATAGCTATCAGCAACAGGATCTGTGACTGGCATATCCTCTGCCTGATTTGTCCAGCTCAGCTGAGACCAACTGTAGATTCTCTCAGTCGAGATTAGGTAATTTAACACAAACAACATGAGTTTTAAACGAGGGCCTTCAGGGATGAAGAGAAGAAAACTGGAGCAAAGTTAACTGAAATAAAGGTGGAGATATGTCACTGTAACCTGCTTGAAGGAGAGTGACAATCATTTTGACTGCATTGTCGAGCATATCCACTAACTTCATGGATTCTGTGAAGACAACATTGAATACATCACTCACAGAACAGAAACATCAATATCATATAATATACAACGTTCATATTAGTAAGAAAAATGACTTTACATTATCATGATACATGCCTAATACTCATTCTCCTCATGTTTGATTAGCTGACAAAAAAGGGGCACCGACCTTTTGAACTTTGTAGTCTGTTTAAAATCTTTGTTCAAGTTCAACAGAGAAATTCCAGGGGTATGTTATGGACCCCACAAAAGTAAATAACATGGAATGTGGGCTGACTTAACTTCAATTTCCCAATCAGATACAAAAATAGAAATTCCTGGAAAAGCTCAGTAGATCTTTGCAACACCTGTGATGAGAAATCAGAGTGAACATTTCTGGTCAAATGACCCTTTCTTGGAGCAGTTATTTCGGTTTTTATGTAGTTTTCAATTTCCCAATGGTGAATTAACATGCGGCACTAAAGCATTACCAAAGCCTGTTTGTGGACTTCCCTATGCTCATGATGAAGTCAATGGCATTCAAAACGTTTGTGCCACCTGTTTTGTGCTAGTTTAAATGCGTGGGCATGAGCTGGGTTTCGTGCACTTTTGATGAAGGGAAACAGTTTGCCGTGTTGAAAAATCGGTGTTTGGATGGAGGGAGGTGTTGCGGAGGGAGGAGAGGGTAGACACAGGATGGTCTTGGTGCAGGAGAAGGTGAGATGGGGGAAAGGGAATCCTGTAAGGGATAGGAGTGATGGTGGTGCTTGGTTGGGGGGAGGGGGTGGGGGGGGGTAAGCGGGTTGGTTAAACAGGGATTGAAAGACGGATGTAAGATTAGAATGTGGTTAGTATTTTCAATGGAGAAATCCTGAAGACCAAATTGAAGATGATAGATGTTGTAGGTGACAGGAGTTCTCAAAGGGGGATGTTGTACTCTGAGTGAGGACAGAGCTAAAGACAGGGTTTGGGATTCAATGGTTGAGTGGGGTAGGTCATGGCAGCAAGCAAAAACACAAAAAAGGATTATTGGAGGATTCAGGGTTAGAGTGGCCATTGGAATTGTCATGGGTGTAGGTTCCAATAGTAGTGTTGTAGACTATAACAAAATGCACATATCAAAACACTATAATCAATATGTCACTGAAACATATGTATCCAGATATCTTGTAATATCAAGCCAACAAACTGAAACAAGTCAGGAAACCAATAAAACAGTTGTAAGTTTTATTAAACAAATAGTTAAAATAGGTAACCCACTCAATATTTAATTACAGTATTGTCCGAGGTTTCCCAGATATATGTTCCGTGTACTTGAACTGACAATGGTTTCTCCATCTCACTCTCGCACTTGCACCTTCCTCCTTTACCCCCTTTCTCTCCCCTCCCTCTCTCCTCTCCCTCTCTCCCACCCCCTCGCTCCCTACTCCCTCTCCCCCTTTCTTCCCCCTCTCCTCCCCCTCTCTCCCGTTCCCCCTTTTCCCCCTCTCATCCCCCTCTCTTCCCCTCCTCTCTTCCCCCCTCTCCCCACTCTCTCAGCCTCTCTCCCCCCCTCTCTCTCTCGTCCCCTCTCTCCCACTCCCCCCCTCCACTGCCCCTCTCTCCATCCCTACCCCCCTCCCCATCTCTCCCCCTAACCCCTCCTTTGACCCTCTCTCCAATCCACCCTCTCTCCCCGTCTCTTCCCACCTTCACACCCTCTCTTTCCCCCTCTCTCTCCCCCTCTCTCTTTCCCCTTCTCTCTCTCTCCCACCTCTTTTCCCCTCTCTACCCCCTTCCCCATCTCTCATCCCCCCATCTCTCTCTTTGCCCCCACCCCTTCCGATCCTCTCTCCCCTCCCCTCCCCCTCTTCCCCCTTTCTCCTCCTCTTTCCCCCCCACTCTGTCCCACCTCTCTCTTTCCCCCTCTCTTTACCCCCCTCTCTCTTTACCCCCCTCTCTCTTCCCCCTTTCTCCTTCCCCCTATAATCCCCACCTCTCTTTCCCCCCTCTCTTTCCCCCTCTCTTCCCTGCTTTCTTCCCCCCTTTCATCCTCTCTCTTTCCCCTCTCTCATTCCCCTCTCTCCCTCCCTCTCTCTCCACTGTCTCTCTTTACCCCCTCTATCTCTTTCCCCCTTTCTCTTTCCCCTCAGTTTCCCATCTCTCTTTCCCTTTCCCCAACCACTTCCCCCCTCACTCCCCCTTTCTCTCTCTCCTACCCCCTTCCCTTCCTGCCCCCCTTCCCACCCCTCTCTTCGCCCTCTCTCTTACCCCCTTCTCCCCATCTCTTCCCACCCCCTCTCTCTTCCACCTTCCCCCTTTCCCCATCTTTTCCCCACTTTCTTCCCCCTTCCCCTTTTTCTTCACGTCCCCTCTCTCTTTCCCACCTCTCTTCCCCTCCAACCCTTTTTCCCTCTCTTTCTTTCCCCCTCCCTTCCCTCCCCGCCCCCCTCCCCCCACCCCGGGAACAATTCAGCAGGTCTATGGAGAGAAAGCAGAATTAATGTTTCATGCCCTGTGACCCTTCTTGTGAACTTCTTCAGACGCTGTTCTGAGGACATTGCAAAGCAAGTGTTTGGGGGGAATCAGCCCACCTTAAATATGGTGGACTTTGCAGAATATCAGGAGACAACCATAGATCCAAATGACCTGACCCTGTCATGAATGCCAGGGTCATGGAGAGACATGAAGGGGATGCCAGAGACAACCCGATCTACACAAAGTTCACATAGCAGTTATCCCATGACCATTTCTCCACCATCTGGCTTTCATAGCATTGCTGGGGTGAAACCGAGGACTACCATGCTCCTTTCCTGAATCTTGAACTTCAGTCCTATGCCTTTTCGAACAGAGTGAGGAATGGAACTTGAACATACACGTTCACTGGTGAATCTGAATGCCAAGGACATCTGAAAGGTTCATACAAATGATGGAAAAATACTGGGAATGCTGGAAAGCTGCAGCAAGTACAGAGAATGTTAGAGCAACTCAGTAGGTCTATGGGATAGAAACAGTATTAACATATCAGGTGCAGTGACCCTTCTTCAGAATTGGAGAAGAATCATACAGATTCGGAGCATTAACTCTGATTTCTCTCTCCACAGATACTGCCACACCTGTTAAGTTTCTCCAGCCATTGTGCAGCAAGTTGGCTGCGGCGACGGCGGTGCCTGGACCAGGGATTCCCAGCTGTGATAGGCCTGAAGCATCAACTCTGCAGGTCATCGGCTGCAACAGTGGGGGGGGTGTCCATTGCGAGCATTCCTGGCTGTAGCAGGCCAGGAGTGTGGACTCGGTGACTCAACAGCTCATCGGTGACCGTGGTGGTAGTAGTGCTCAGAGTGGGGTCTCCTAGCTGCAGAAGGCCCAGAGTGAAAACTCTTGGTGGGGGGTTGACATGGCTGTTGACCCAGAGCAGAGACTCCTTCAGGTCTGGGACACCTTGCAGAAGTGCTGAAGCTGGATTTGACAATCCCTTGGGAAAGAAAGTAAACTCTCTTTCAGTAATTTTTAAAAATTCCTTATGCAACTCAAAATGACACTGGATTGTGGCAACAAAGCATTTTTTATTAGTTTCCCTACAGTGTGGAAACAAGCCCTTAGGCCCAACAAGTCCAGACCAACCCTCCAAAGAGTAACCCACCCAGACTCATTTCCCTCTGACTAACACACCTAACCTGTGGGCAATTTAGCCTGGCCAATTCACCTAACCTGCACATCTTTGGACTGTGGGAGGAAACCGGAGCACCCGGAGAAAACCCACACAGACACGGAGAGAATGTGTACACTCCACACAGACAATCACCCGAGGCTGGAATTGAACCTAGGACCCTGGTGCAGTGAGGCAGCAGTGTGAACCGTTGATCCACCGCACCACCACCGGATTTTTCCAGATACATGTGACAATAAATAGATAACTCCGTTTTTGTGTTTGTTCAAAGTTCATGCAGATAGATGAACTTTAATTTCATTAATGGGATTTCATTAACTGAAAGAGTTAACACAAATCATGAGTTAAGTTCCATTTCAAGGATACCCGAATTGTTTCCTGAAGGAGCTTATCAGTTTGGATGTTGTTGTTCTCCTGCATAATTTTAAGCAGCTAAACAGAAAAGAATGTTTATTCTGAAGTCTAACCTGAGATCTCATGAGATTATCATGTAAATGAGAAGTAATGTAACCAACTATTAAACACAATGGGCTGAATCAACATTTCTTTTGCTAAGTCTGAATTGCACCAGGTTTTCTTTAGGGATTTCTGTGGCAAGGATTAGCAAGTTGTCAAGCCCTATCTTACCAAAGCCATCTCATTAACTGGCTATCCATCCGCTCCAACACCTGTCCCATCTGGTTCCAGCCCATATTACCATACACCATTCCCAGAACATCTCACCACTCAGCACCGGCGGTGGGTTACACCGAATCCAGAATCCTTTGCATGTCTTGTCCTCTTCGCCTGTTTCGTTTTCCCTTCTTATTCTTTCTCCACCTACTTCTTTTCCAGTTTTATTTAGTTTTCACTCAGACTTGCTTGATAAAGAGAGACCTCGGTGGGAACGTGGCCTCAGTAGATTGCAGAACAATGGTGGAGCCTGCAGTGATAGTGTGGTAAAGAGTCGGAAGACCTGCGAAGTCTAGAGACAGCGTCATATGGGCCGATGTAGCCCAGAGCAGAGACTATAGTAGCAGCATGGTGTTGGCCAGTGTAGCCCAGAGCAGGGACTATAGCAGCAGCACAGTGTAAGCCGGTGTAGCCCAGAGCAGGGACTATAGCAGCAGCACGGTGTGGGCCGGTGTAGCCCAGAGCGGGGACTATAGCAGCAGCACGGTGTGGGCCGGTGTAGCCCAGAGCGGGGACTATAGCAGCAGCATGGTGTGGGCCGGTGTAGCCCAGACCGGGGACTATAGCAGCAGCATGGTGTGGGCCGGTGTAGCCCAGATCGGGGACTATAGCAGCAGCACAGGGTGGGCCGGTGTAGCCCGGAGCGGGGACTATAGCAGCAACACAGTGTGGGCCAGTGTAGGCCAGAGCAGGGACTATAGCAGCAGCACAGTGTGGGCCAGTGTAGCCCAGAGTGGTAACTATAGCATCAGCACGGTGTGGGCCAGTGTAGCCCAGAGCGGGGACTATAGCAGCAGCACAGTGTGGGCCAGTGCTGCCCAGAGTGGTAACTATAGCAGCAGCACGGTGTGGGCCAGTGTAGCCCAGAGCAGGGACTATAGCAGCAGCACGGTGTGTGCCAGTGTAGCACAGAGCAGGGACTAAAGCAGCAGCACAGTGTGGGCCGGTGTAGCCCAGAGTAGGGACTACAGCAGCAGCACAGTATTGGCCAGTGTAGCCCAGAGTGGGGACTACAGCAGCAGCATGGTGTGGGTCAGTGTAGCCCAGAGCGGGGACTATAGCAGCAGCATGGTGTGGTTCAATGTAGCCCAGAGTGGTAACTATAGCAGCAGCACGGTGTGGGCCGGTGTAGCCCAGAGCAGGGACTATAGCAGCAGCACGGTGTGGGCCGGTGTAGCCCAGAGCAGGGACTATAGTAGCAGCACAGTGTGGGCAAGTGTAGCCCAGAGCGGGGACTATAGCAGCAATACAGTGTGGGCCGGTGTAGCCCAGAGCGGGGACTATAGTAACAGCACAGTGTAGGCCAGTGTAGACCAGAGCGGGGACTATAGCAGCAGCATGGTGTGGGCTGGTGTTGCCCAGAGCGGGGACTATAGTAACAGCACGGTGTGGGCCGGTGTAGCCCAGAGCAGGGACTATAACAGCAGCACGGTGTGGGCCATTGTAGCCCAGAGCAGGGACTATAGCAGCAGCACGGTGTGGGCCAGTGTAGCCCAGAGCAGGGACTACAGCAGCAGCACAGTGTGGGCCGGTGTAGCCCAGAGTGGGACTACAGCAGCAGCGCAGTATTGGCCGGTGTAGCCCAGAGTGGGACTACAGCAGCAGCGCAGTATTGGCCAGTGTAGCCCAGAGTGGGGACTACAGCACCAGCACAGTGTGCGCTGGTGTAGCCTAGAGCGAGGACTATTGCAGCAGCACAGTGTGAGCCTGTGTAGCCCAGAGCAGGGACTATAGCAGTAGCACAGTGTGGGCCGGTGTTTCCCAGTGCAGGGTCTATAGCAGCAGCACAGTGTGGGCCGGTGTAGCCCGGAGCCAGGACTATAGCAGTAGCACAGTGTGGGCCGGTGTTGCCCAGTGCAGGGACTATAGCAGCAGCACGGTTTTATCCGGTGTTGCTCAGAGTAGGGTCTATAGCAGCAGCGATGAGGATGCTGGACTTTCTTTGAATTATTTTTATATTTTATTTTTAGTTAATGTTAATGGTGCATCTGCACTGTGACTGTACACGCTTTGCACTGTATTTTGTATTGAATACATATGACAATAAATGATCAAATCAATAGAATTTACTGACATCCGTTGTACGTGTGCTGTCTTAAAAGTCTGTTGTGCACCCAGACAAGCACCATCATCCTGCGTGCCCCCTGTATTACCCTGGAAATAGGAAAACGCAGGCAGAGGCACAGAATCAGTGCCCCACTCTCTGGGTGGGGGCCTGAGGATCCCCTTGGATGGAATGATGCAGAGGCAGAACTTCCTCATCCCTCCAGTGCCAGCAGTGGAGAACACAGCACCAGACCAGGCCCAAATCCAGTCATGAAACTGTGAGAGTATCTTTAAAGGCTGAATCCCATCGAGCCAGTCAGCTACTATGAAAGCAGCAAGCAGTAGCTGAAAGGTCTACTGAAGCAACAGTGGTATTAAAAATGTTTGTAGAAACTTAAACAGCTCATTATAGTGGAAGATCCTGAAAAATGTTGTGTTGATCAGAGTTGCTCAATGTCTTGAGGGAGAAATACGAACCATAAAACTGAGATAAAGTATTCAATCTCGGATACACAAATCAAGTTGTATCCCTGAGAGGAAGGGCCGGAGAAATTCTGACAGGCTCTGCCCCAAAGGGCAGTGGAGGCCCAGTCTCTGGATTCATTTAAGAAAGAGTTGGATAGAGCTCTCAATAGTGGAATCAAGGGTTTTGGAGATAAGGCAGGAAGCGGATACTGATTAGGAATGATCAGCCATGATCACATTGAATGGCGGTGCAGGCTCGAAGGGCTGAATGGCCTACTCCTGCACCTGTTGTCTATTGTCTATTGTCTAAAAGTTTATCTGCTCAGCTGGAATTTTTATGTTGTTATATTTAGTGAACAAGCAGTTATAATCATTTAAAATTATCTGGTCAAGTTTCTAAATATATATTTTGGAAAAGGAATTTTTATTAAGAGGGTCTTTAAATAGACAGTATAATTTGACTCGCCAGAGTTACAAGATTGGACCATAAGAAAAAGGAGCAGAAAAAGGCCATTCAGCCAATCAAGTCTGCTCTGCTACTTAATGAGATCACAGCTGCTTTGATAATCCTTAATTCTACTTTCCTCTCTTTTCTCCATAACTCCTGATTAAAAATCTAATGATCACAGCTGGAATATATTCAACAACCCTTTGTGGTAAATAATTCAAATTCACCAAACTGTGAGAGAAGAAATTCCTCCTCATCACTGTCTTAAACGTGTGATCCTTTATTCTGAGATTAGGGTGGCTGGTCATAATCTATCCCACAAGGGGAAACAACTTTTCTGCACCTAACCTGCCTAATTCCCTAGAAATCGTATGCTTCAATGAAGTCACCTCTAATTCTCCTTTCCAATGAGCAGGGGCCAGCATACTCAACCTTTCCTCATAAAGCAATCGCTCCCTACCCGATACCAGCCAAGTAAGCAGTTCTCGAGACTTTACCCAAATTCAAGAATATCTTTCTTTTTATAATGGGCACAAAGCTGTTCACAATATTCCAGCTGCAGTCTGACTAGTCCTTTGTATAGTTTTAGCAAAATTGTCCTACTTTTATACTCTGTTCTCTTTGAAATAAAACCCAACATTCAACTGACCTTCTTTATTATCCACTGAACCTGTTGTTAGCTTTGTGTGATTCATGGATGAGGACTCCCAAATCCTTTTGTTCCTAGCTTTCTGAAGGATTTCTCAATTTAAATAATATTCAGCTCCTCTGACTCTTTCTGCCAAAGTGCTACCTGAAATTATATTTCACCTATAACATTTTATCTACCCGTCTACATTTTTCTGCAGTCATTTGGTCATCCTGATCATTTGCCTTTCCACTTATTTTTGATTTGCTATAAATTCTGTGTGTTAGGACTGAGCCCTCCACGACCACCTGATGACAGAGCGGCGCTCCGAAAGCTAATGCTTCCAATTAAACCTGTTGGACTATTACCTGGTGTTGTGTGATTTTTAACAATTATTTTTGGTCTTCAAGAAACTTTGCTATAGTACATGAAAATCAATAATATGTAGTATAAATAATTTTGGTCATAGCACTGATCCCTGTGACATTCCGATAGTTATAAGTAACCATTCTGAAAAAAAAATCCCTTATCCCATCTCTCTATTAGTTAGCCAATCCTCGATTAACACTAATATACTAACTCCATTACAATGGGCGCTTATTAAGTACCTTAAGGTGCAGTACTTGTAAAATGTCTTTGAAAAATTCAAATATGTTTTATCCATTGTTTCTCCTTTATTTATCCTCATGTTATTTCCTCAGAGAATTCCAGTATATTTGTCAGGCATGACCTCCGCTTAATGAAGCCAGGGTGAATCTATTTGAGTCGAGGGTGTGGTGTTGGAAAAACACAGCAGATCAGGTAGCATCTGAGGAGCAGGAGAATTGACATTTTGGGCATAAGCCCTTCATCAGGAATGAAGGGCTTATACCCAAAACATCAATTCTCCTGCTTCCCGGATGCTGCCTGAACTACTGTGCTTTTCCAGCACCATACTCTCGACTCCAGCATCTGCAGTCCTCACTTTCTCTTGAATCTATTTGATCACATGATCTCTTTCTATATGTTATACTATTCTGTCTTTTGTAATAGACTCTAACATTTTCCCAATAATCGATATTTAGCTAACTGGCCTTTAGTTATCTGTTCTAGGTCTCCTTGCCTTTTTGAATAAAAGTGCTACATTGGCAGCTTTCCAATCCTCTGGGACATTTTCAGAATCCTGGAAGATTACTATCAGTACTTTGTTTATTAAGCTAGGATGTATCCTATCAGGTCCAGTGGACTTATCTGTCTTTACCCCTTTAGTTTCCCTGGTTCATTTCCGCTAGTGAAAGTTACTGTCTTTATTTTCTCTCCCCATTTGGGCCCACAAATATTTAGCAATTTTGGAATGCAATTGGTGTCTTCTACTCCGAAATTGGAATATAATTTTTATTCAATTCCTCTGCCCTTTCCTTGTTCTCCATTTTTTTTCACCCGATTCATTCTCTTAGGGGTGATCTTTCACTTAGGCTCCTGCCTTTAAGGCATTATCTGAGCTGAGATGTCACTTCTTGTTATAAAAGTTATAGTTATCTTCAGAATGTGACTTAAAAGAAGTTCTGGAATTTACATATTAAAGATCCAAAACCAGTAAGTCTATTCTAAAAGATGAATGACCTAATAACAATATAGGTTTGTTCAATATATCATTTCAGCTGCATGACACTGTCATCTTTTGCTATAAATTCTGTGGCTTATGATCCTGCTTCACAACCACCTGATGAAGAAGCAGCACCTGAAAGCTCATGCTTTCAAATAAACCTGTTGGACTATAACCTGGGGTTGTGTGACTTTTAACTTTGCTGCGTAGTGTCACACTCTTTGTAAGCAATTTTTAAAATACCTCTGGAAATATTCCACTTCTCTGCACAGCTTATACAGGTGTAATAAAGCCAGAAATTGTTTCTGTTTGAGAGCTTCTTAACCTCTCATCTGGAGCAGCGAGTTTTGTCATCAAAGCATTTTATAACTGTTTGTGTTGGTCGATCATGTGATGTTTTCGTAGAAAGTAGGTAAAATGTTATATTTCTCTTCATATCATTCTCTCACGCTGTTTGCAGATTTCAGTTTCTACAACCAGCTGAATAGCTCTTTCCTGCATAAGATCTTCATTTGAATGTAATATATTTTAAAGAGATGTACCAAGAATTCCGATGACAATTCTGTCTTGTAGTAATTAATTAATTGGAAATCTCCATAGTCCCAAAATCCTGACAATGTATAAATATCAGTTATGAAATTGTCAATTGGATTCTCCTGGATATTTTATTCTTCTATTAAATCTTGCTCTTTCCATTTTATGATTTGTTCTAAATGTGAAGTAGTTGTCAAATTTCTTACAATATTATCAAAGGTACCTGTAAATTGTAAAGAATCCTAAACTCTGCCATTTCCTCCATCTCACTCTTTTCTTTCTCTCTCTTCCTTATAGGTGTTCCTTAGAACTTACATTTTTGGCCAAATGTTTGGTGCCCATGATTATATTCTCTAGATGTTTAAGTGTCAAAGTCTCTTTGATAGGACTCTTGTGAAGTATCTTGATGTTTTGCTGAAGTATGATATGAATACAGAATCTTGTTTGTTAACATGATTCAGTGATGATGACTATCAGAACTTTGAAAGGTAAACCTGCTAGCATCAGATCTCTATGGTTAAAATGCCATTTAACCTAACCTGATGAACACTCCCATGAACCTGATTTACCAGGTTAATAAAGAGAACAAAGAACAATACATCACAGGAACAGTCCTCTTGGCCCACTGAGACTGCACTGATACATGATGCTTTTCTTAATCAAAAATCTTTTGCATCCATGTGGTCTATACCCCTCTATTCCCTGCGTATTCATGTATCTGTCAAGGTGCCTCTTGAATATTGCTATTGCATTCACTTCCACCACCACCTCTGGCAGGGCATTCTAGGGACTTACCTTCTGTGTAAAAACAAAGCCCACATCTCCTTTAACTCACCCTCTTTTGCCTTAAACCTATGTCCTGTAGTAATTGACATTTCTAGCCTTGGAGAAAGACTCCAACTATCCATTTTAACCAGGCCTCTCATAATTTTGTGAACATCTTGAGCAGGTTGTCCCCTCATTTTCGACATTTCAGTGAAAAAAAAGTCAACAGTTAATTCCTTCCAAACCAGGCAACATTCTGAGAAACCATTTCTGTACTCTCCCCAAAGCCTCCACATCCTTCTGGTGTGTTGGACTAGAATTGCACACAATATTCCAAATGTGGCCTAACTAAAGTCCTATACAGCTGCGACATGACTGATCATGACATTTATACTCTATGCCTTGACTGACGAAGACAAGCATGTGATATGCATTCCTGACCACCTTATCCACTTCTGTTGTTACTTCCAGAGAGCTGTGCACCTGTATGCTCTTTATGTTGATGTACTCAGAGTTCTGCCATTTACTGTACACTTCCTTCATGCATTAGATCTTCCAAAATGCATCACCTTGAATTTGTTCTGATTAAGCTCCATCTGCTACTTCTCCAGCCTATCGATATCCTGCTGTATCCTTTGGCAATCCTTCTCACTATCCACAGCTCGCCCAATCTTTGTGTCATCTGCAAACTTACTAATCAGGCCATCTGCATTCTCCTCGAACAGCTCCCTTGAACTGTCCTACCTGTCCATCTTCCTTCCCACCTATACACTCCACCCTCTCTGACCTATCACCATCACCCTCCCTTACCTATTGTCTTCCCAGCTACCTTCCATGCCAGCCCCACCCTCCTATTTATCTCCAATCACCCTTCTCCTGCCAGCCCTCTCCTCACCTCCCCCCCATATTCTTGATGAAGGGATTATGCCTGAAATGTCGATTCTCCTGCTCCTTGGATGTTGCCTGATCTGCTGCGCTTTTACAGTATCACACTTTTCGACTCTAATCTCCGGCATCTGCAGTTCTCACTTTCTCCTAATCATTGGGACCTTGTCAAAGACCATTCCAAGATCTATTAGACAACATCATGTTAGATCACTCTGCCTTCATCAATCAACCTGGTTACTTCCTCAAAAACCCCAATCAAGTTTGTCAGACATAACCTTTGTCACACAAAGCCATGCTGCCTATCATTAATGTTACAAATGTGAGTAAACCTTATCCCTAAAAATCATCTCAAATAATTTCCCTACCGCTGATAGAAAGCTTATCAGCCTATAATTTCCTTGATTATCCCTGTTGCCCTTTTTAAACAACAGCATAGTGTTGGATATTCTCTGGGACCTCTCCTGTGACTACAGAGGATACAAAGATTTCACACAAGACCCAGTCATTTCCTCAACTGCCTCCCTCAACATTCTGGATAGATCCCATCAGGGACTTGTCTGTCTCAATGCCTTCAAAACACCCATCGCTTCCTCCTTGTTTATATTGACATGCCCTAGAACATCAACATACCCCCGCAGGGACCGACTTCCTCCAGCTCCACGCATAAATTCCCTTCTCTGTCCTTGAGTGGACCTATCCTTTTCCTGGTTACTCTTTTGCTCCTTATATATGTATAAAGCACCTTGGGATTTTTCCTTAATTATGTTTGTCAAATCCACTTCATGGTCCTTTTCAGTCCTTGTAATTCCTTGTTTAAGTTCTGCCCTGCCATCTTTGAATTCTTCGAGGACTCTGTCTGTCTTCAATTTCCTAAACCTGTACCAAATAAACATATTTCTCAAAAAAATGTTTATGATGAACATTATTAAAGAATCAGAGAACATTACAAAATAGAATGAGGCCATTCAGCCCATTGTGTCTGCATTGGGTCAATAAAGAAGCAATTTACTTAATTCCATTTCTGACACACTGTCTTGTTTGGAACTGCATCTCTATTTCTTTTTTTTAGTCATGGAATTCACTTATTGTTCAAATTAAAGTGCTCTTTCGTACAATTTATTTTAGAAATGATGCCCTTTTACTTGTACTCAATTTATAGCTTTCTAAAATACAATTCAATATAACACAGGAACAGGCCCTTCAGCCCACCAAGATTGTGCCAATTCGTAATCCTTATTGAGACCCACTATTGCCCATACACGGTTTCTATCTCTCTGATCGCCTCCTATACATGTGCCTGTCAAGATGCTCTTTAAATGTTGCTAAAGTGCCTACCTCCACCACCTCTACTAGCATTACTTTCCAAGCATCCACCACCCATTGTGTGAAAATGCCCTACTAGTTACCTGATGAAGGAAGCTTATACTTCCAAATAAACCTGTTGGACTATAACCTGATACTGTGTGATTTTTTTTTTAACTCTGTCCTCTTGTAGTCAACCTTTCCACCTTGGGAAATGACCTCTGACTATTCACTCAAGACTGCAGCAATGTCAAAGAATGCATAGTTTGTAAACTTTCCACACATTAAGTTACGTACAGAAATGATCTTTTCTTTAAAAAAATCCCACAGAGGAAACACATACCTCCCCCACTGCTATTTCTTCCCCCCCCCCCCCCCCCAATTCTACCTATATGTGGTCATGAGGGAAGTCGGTGCCCATTGTCTGTCTTATTGACATCTGCTGGATACCTAACACCTCACTGTGGATTCACTGGCCCCAGGTCAAACTCCTCCTGGCAGCATCGTAGATGTATTTGCACCCCAAAAACTGTAGTGTTTTAGAAGAAATTTCACTCCTGCTTCTTCCAGATCAATTAGGTCTGGGCAATAATTACTAGCCTGGCAATGCCCATATATCATAAAGGAATAAAATAAGGAATTCCCTTTAGCCTGAGACTCTGTGATGCCAGGACACCAGGGAGGATATCGTTCCAGTAGCAGCCACAACCTCCTGGGTGGCACTGTTGAGTGCAAATCCTCCCAACCTCTGATTCAATGACTTTCAGCCTGGGATGTTGATTCTAGAGGAAGGCCTGCAGGTCAATTCACCGCTACCAGACTGACAGATGGTTGGAAGCCTTCCTGAAAAGAATCCCTGTGGAATTCTCACTCGCTCCTCAGCCAGCAGGTAAAACTCCTGTAAGCCACAACAAGATTCTACCCTGATGCAATTGGAATGGATTGCAATCAAGCAAGTTCTGATAGTGTTGACTTTCTCAAGTGTTTGTACATTGTTCTGCTCACATTAAAATAAGATTGACATTGCCATTTTAAATTTTTAAAGGTAAGGATGTTACTTTTTGTCTCTTCTTCCCTGTTTGAATTTTTTCAATGTTACGTTTAACAGTGTTTTTTTATGTATTCTAATACATGAGTAAATGAGATTTCCGCTGTAGTTCTGGCTAAATGAGTTCTGGAGCGGCTGAACCTCCAGGGAAAGTTTGGCTCTGCTTCCCATTTCTCAGCTGTAATTTCAAGATTTTGGCCAAGGTACTGGCCAAAAGAAATAAACTACAACAGCCTGAAGCTGTACACCTTGATCAGATGGACTTCAGTATTGTTAACATTGGATGCTGAGTGCACTGTGGCAGGTCCCTCTTGTCTACTATGTTTTGAACCACATTGATGATTTGAATCAATGCGGAAAAGGCTTTTGATTGAGCAGATTGGATTTGTTTACTTGAAAAACTCACAGACCTCTGCTTTTGGAAATAATTGTAAAATAAATATCATATATTTCCTTATTTGGTTCAATGTATTAATTTTTATAGAAGCAAACTAAAGCAGTGAAGAATCTCAAGTCAAATAGAAGATTTTCAAGTAATGTCAACCATTGTAGTTAGCACCTCTGTTACAGTGCCAGGGACCCAGGTTCAATTCCACCCTCAGGCAATTGTCTGTGTGGAGTTTGCACATTCTCCCCGTGTCTGCAGGGGTTTCCTCTGGGTGCTCCTCCCATAGGCTAAAGGTATGTAAGTTAGTTGGAATTGCCATGCTAAATTTCCCTTAGTGTCCAGAGCTGTGTAGGCTAGGTGGATTAGCCAGAGTAAATACAGGGATTACAGGGATAGGGTAGGGGTTTGAGTCTGGGTGGGATGCTCTTTGGATGGTCAGTATGGACCTGATGAACTGAATAGCCTGCTTCCACATTGTAGGGATTCTATGATTCACTGGGCCGCACAGTCATCTTGAGTGGTAAAACTGTCCACACAACCTGAGAAGAACCATTGTTGACCAGTGAAAACATTAATCTACATTAGATTACTGACACAATATCAATGTTAGTTGATGAATGAAACCTACACCTTAATAATAAATCAGGCAGTTAATCACAAACTCAAGATACCTTTGGTGGATCACTGGATTCCCTCAATTTTGTTATTGAGATCTGGGTGCACTGGCTAAGTCAGATTTTATTGCCCATCCCTATTGCCCTGGAGAAAGTAATACAGTAGCGCCTCGACATACGAATGACCCCGTTCACGAACAAATCGGTTTACGAACAGGATTGCATGTAAAATTTTGCTTCAACATACGTACGAAATTCAAGGTATGAACGAAGGTATGAACGCAAAAAGCCCGCGTGTGACCACATAGTTTCATTGTTCTGCTTTGCTATGCACTTGTCGAACGCAAAAGCTCTCGGGCCCCGCTATATCTCATTCAGTTCATCTTTGGCGCATGCGCTGTGAACAGCATTCGTTGCTACGTCCAAGCATTCTTACGCTGTCCGAGCAATGGGAAAAATTGATTCAGTTCACGAACCGGGTCTCGGAACGGATTAAGTTTGTAAGTAAAGGCGCTACTGTATTGAGCTGCCTTCATCAATCACTGCAACACTTGGGTTATAGGTATACACACCAGTCCTTTAGAAACACAGGTCCGGGATTTTGACCCAGCAACTGTGAAAGAATGGTGATATAGTTCCAAATCAGGATAGTATGTCACATGGAAGAGAGCTTGTTATGCTCCCTGCTACCTTTGTCCTTCCAGACAGCAGAAATTATACATTTCAAAGCTGTTGTCAGGGGAGCCTTGGTGAATTACTGCAGTACATCTGAACAAGATTGGCTTAGTATTTAGCCTTCAATATTTTTTGTTCTGTTTACATAGTCCTTGGATTAAGTTAATTCTCTGTTTGAATAAATTTATTCAAATGAAGTGATTCAAATCCAAAAAATTGATCTTTAATAAATAGATTTTATTTTTAGATGAACTATAGCTCAGCAAGATGATTTGGATACTCTGTATACCATATGTTTCTATTAAATAAGCCAATAACAATTACTAACATGAAGGTCAGTGTTGTCTCTTCTGTCGTTGGTATGTTGGCTTTTACTCAATTGATTGTCAGTTTCTAAAGGAAATTAGACAGCATTTGGCATACAGCACGATCAGTGTGATTTTGTATTAGGACTAAATAGGTAGAATATCAGCTAACACAGAAGTTCTTATTCTTCACTGACCCTTTCAGTTCATTCAATACAGTTTAGCTGTCTTTGACAGTACTATGGAACTAGCCAACTGCTTGCAATATGATGTTTGCACATGCTCAACCTTACAATACTTCAAGACTGTATTCATATGTCACCTAGTTAAATCAGATTAACAAGACTCACAATGCAGCAACACTTCCATATGCTTAATTTAGAGAAAAGCCACCAGTTTATACCTTTTTTTCTATTTTACTCTTATTTCCTTTTTGTTTCTTGCCCTTTCAATCTCAAATCTAAAGCGACTGAATATGTTTGACAGTTTATGACATTGAATGAACCCTTGATTGGGCTTTTCTTATTGATTTAGGCAAGTTCAGTTACAAACTAAAATGCTGTAGAATTATATTCGATCAGACTGACATCAATTTACTGGCATCACTAAACCTGCTTCTGTTTGGTGCTTTAGAAAAAGATTTAATTCATTTATAATTTACAAGTGCAAATATTCTCCGGACATTTATTTGTTGTCATATTTAATTGAATAGTATAAAACTGTGCATTAAGTTTTTGCAACAACAAAGGATAACACTTTCATAAATAAAAATTACCTTATCCTTGTCAAAAGTAAGGTTGACCAGCTGAAAAAAAAATCAAAAATGTGGAAATCACTAAAGCAATCAGATCCATCTTAATGCCCTTTATTAACAGTACCCAGACTTATTGGCAGTGCTTTAATATATTGGCTCAAATTTCAAACAACATCCCTTACTGTCCAAATACAGCCATGTGTTATTAATGTTGTTGGAGCCAATGATCTGAACTACTGCCAATAAGTCTGGATACTAGAACAAATTATATCAGGATTGTTGCTTTAATAAACTTTACTTTTCTGACCTTCATGTATTTGGAGTTTACTTTTCACAGTTGATCAACTATATTAGAATATATACAGGGAGTAAATTAATTATGACGTCTAATTGTCAAAAAAAGCCAAGAAAAGTCAACCTGATCCATCTAATCCACATGATTAGGCAGAGTACAACACATGAAGTATTTTTTTTAAATGTAGATACTTATAAGGAAGCGCAAACAGAAGAGAAATTTGTGACTAGATAATCCATTTCAGTGATAAATATTGGGGTCCCAAACAAACTCAGCTGGGTTTTTTTCAAATGTTTGATTCCCTACAGTGTGGAAACAGGCCCTTCTACCCAACAAGTCCACATCGACCCTCCAAAGAGCAACCCACCCAGACCAATGTACCGGATACTATGGGCAATTCAGCATGGCCAATTCATCTGGCCTGCACATCTTTGCAACTGTGGGAGGAAACCCACACAGATACAGGGAGAATGTGCAAACTCCACACAGACAGTCACCTGAGGTTGGAATTGAACCTGGGACTCTGGTGCTGTGAGGCAGCAATGCTAACCACTGCACCACCGTGCCGCCATTTGTGGTATATATTTAATATCAATGATCATTTCAACTTACAAGTCAATGTGCTTGGAATGAATTGACTGCACTATGATGCTGCTGGTTCAACAGCCTATGCTTGAAAGAGTGCATCCAATCTCCCTCTGTACCAGCTAACTATACCAAAAATAGTTACCTTTCCTTTACTGGTATGAAATTCTCTGTATGACTTTTGAATTTAACGCTTGTGATGTGTACCTTTTGATGATGCATGCTTCGCGTGAGGATGTAACATTTGATGCAACATTTTGGTTAGCTATTCACTGAAGCAACTTCTTAGTCTAAAGCAAGCAGATATTCTATAATTCATTAAACATCGGATTTATGCATATCACCAATTCCTCATATCAAGTGACTTTTAGATTCTGCCTCCCAAATGAATTACATACGCTACCTTAATAAGTAAAATGTTATTTTTAATGCCCTGAAGTCCACAATACATTCCACTCTTTTACGTGTTGGCTGTCAAACTTCAAAATCATACCCCTTTTCCAAACACACTGTCTTCTCTTAGATAAAGTTAAAAATCACACAACACCAAGTTATAGTCCAACAGGTTTATTTGGAAGCACTAGCTTTCAGAGCGCTGCTCCTTCATCAGGTGATTGTGGAGTATAAGATCCTAAGACACAGAATTTATAGCAAAGGTTTACAGAGTGATGCAACTGA
Organism: Hemiscyllium ocellatum; assembly: GCF_020745735.1. Lineage (NCBI taxonomy): Eukaryota > Metazoa > Chordata > Chondrichthyes > Orectolobiformes > Hemiscylliidae > Hemiscyllium > Hemiscyllium ocellatum. The sequence continues at coordinate 86,708,744 of NC_083401.1, forward strand.
AATGACATATTGAAAAAGACCTGGGTTGTTTATAAAGTTGCTCATCTTTTAGAATGACCATGTTGGTTTCAGTTCTTTCATATGTAAATCCCAGAACATTTTTTAAAGTTACATTCTCAAGTGAACTTTAACAATAGGTGCCATGTCAGCTCAGATAATGCATTGAAAGTGCAAAGATAATGTTCGGACCGATTCTATTTCTGAAAAAGTGATTTACAGAAACTTACATGGATTCCTGCAGTTTTTGAGCAAAATAGAATGCAATTCTGCAAATACAAATTCACCCCACAAACTTGTATGTGTGCGCGTGTGGGTGGGTGTGTGTGTGTGGGGGGGGGGGGGGGGGGGGGGGCTGTGAGTGTCTGTGAGGGAGTAAGGACCTCATAGTGAGTGTAAAGGGGTACAAGTCTGTAAGAGGGTGTGTATATGAGTGTGAGTGTGGAGGGTGTGTATATGTGAGCATATGAGAGAGAGCTTGTGCATGAGAGAGGGTCTGCATGAGTGGATGGGTCTGTAGGAGTGTGTGTGGGGTCACCAGTTGAGGCCATCCCCATGGGTACCAAACTTAGCTGTCAGCCTCTGCTCAGCCACATTGCGTTGTTGCCTATCCCAAAGTTTGCCTTGGAGGATGGTCATCCCGACAAGCTGAGGCGAATGTCTCAGACCGCTGTCAAAGACACGTGGAGATCAAAAGTTTGGAATGTAAATTGGTTCAATGGTGGTAAGGACCACCATGCTGAGAGTGATCCACCAAAATGGATCTTGTCCTTCACCTGACACTCTACCATCACAGATGGCATTTTTCAAATTCAATTTATTTCAAATGTTATCAAGAAAAGGCTGAAAGCACTGCATCAGGTAAAAGCATGGACAGCAACATTTGTGCAACTCAAGTAATGTTTGGATCACTTAACTGCCAGACAATGACCATCTCTGACAAGACAGAATCTAATCATCTACAGGAGTCAAGATGGCGCTGATACAGGGTGACTCCTTGCAATGTCTCTCCAGATCTTATTATCATATTTCTTACAATTGTTCTGCATTTTGAAGCCTCGATTCTGAGTCTGTAAAAATGACTAACAATGTTATTCCTCACTCTGTTTAATCATCCCATGATCTTTGAGTCTTTGTATGTTATGATCTGCTATACTGCATGAAAAACAAAGCATTTCCCTGTACTTAGGTACATGTGACAATAATAAATCAAATCCTCTTGACACTAAGTGGCATAAGCATCAGCGAATCCTTCACTATCAACATCCAAATATCCATAGACCATAAACTAAACTGGATTAGCTACATAAATACTCTGGCTACAAGATCCAGTCACAGACTGAGAATTCTGCAGCACGTAACTCACTGCCTGACTCTCCACAATTTGTTCAATAGTTACAAGGCCCAAATCAGAAGTATGATCAAATATTCTCCACTCATCAGGGGAGCTCCAACAATCAAGAAACTTAATATCATTTAGGACAAAGCAGCCCTTTTGATTGACACCACATTCGCTACCATAAAAGTTCACTTAACCCAGATGGCAGAAGTGTATGCATCTATAAGATGCATGACTACAAATCCCAAAGATTTTTTTGACAATACCTTCCAAACTTGCTTTCTCAACCAACTAAAATGACAAGGGAAATAGATGTGTGGGATCACAAAGACCTGCAATTTCCTCTCCAAGCCACACAACATCCTAACGTGAAACTATATCACTATTCCTTTATTTTGTTTGTTGGTTTAAAATCCTGGAACTCCCTTCATAATAGAACTGTGGACATAGCTATACCAGATGAGTTGCAACAGTTCAAGAAGGCAGTTTACCACCACCTTCTCAAGCATATTTAGAACTGAGTAATAAATCCTAGCCTTACTAACAATGTTGAAATCCCATAAAGGAATAAGAGAAAACTGTGAGGTTTATATTCTGACCTTGAAACTATGGTTGTTTCACCTTTGGCAAGGATAACTGCCCAAGAATTGAACTCTCAACTACGCACAATATCACAGCATGGCAAAACAGCCAGGTTTGGATGATTACGTCATGATGTTTACAGATGGACACCTGCCACATGTTAGCACTCACAACCCAAAGATATGGGATTTGTTAACTTCTATTTTTCTTGGCCTCTTCCATTGTTCCTCCAAGCAATTCTAATAATGTGAGATCTGCATTCTTGTGAGTGTACTACAATAGGCTTTATTGAATTATAACTATGGACAGAAGATGAATAAAGAGGACATTATCTGGAGCTGACAGATACCAGTTCCAGTTCTAGTTATCAGACATCATTATGAAAGACCTTCCTACATCCATGCTCAGTAGCTATGCAGTAACTCAGTAGTAAAGGTACAATTCCTTTTATTCTACATTCCCCCCTTTCTTTTATAGTCTCCTTTTTTGCCAATTGTATTCAGCCTTGAACATTTAACTCTTCACTTCCTACCACCCTCATCCCAACAATTCTCTGTTGCTTGAAGGATTAATCTCCAAGAGTGTTCTCTGTTCTCTTAGAGAGCATGTAGGACGTATGTGGTCTCTTCTAATTTCTTTGAACGTTTAACATATTGGTGAAGATGAACCATCAATTATGACTGGTTCTCCAGCTTCTATACTCACACGGGTGTGAATTAATCTGCAGTGAGAACCGATCAAGGAAAAGCTAATTCAACAGAGAGCACTTCAGAAGTCAAATTGTCAAAGCTCTTTAAAAGGATGAACATGGAATCAAAATTCTCATTTTCCTTTCCTTCCACTTTGCTCTCTGGCCCAGGGATGAGGCTAATAGAAGAAGAGAAGAGTGGAAGGTGTTCTGAAAAGAACTCTGAAGATGAGCAAGTGATGACTTCTCCATTAATTCTCAGGTAGGAATTTCTCTTCCTATAGGTTTGATGCTTGAGCAAAAGGTGACTATTGAGGTGCAGACAATCACATTCAGGGCTCCATGAGAAAGCAAGATAGCATCATTGACAATAGAATGAATTGCCAGATCAGTGTCTATGGAAAGTTGCTATACAATACTCTGATCTACAAAGTCAATCTCATTCTGTAGGTAATCTCTGACACTAACAAGGTAGAACAGATCCTTCTTCTCACTCACCAGACTTTATTTTTTAATAGCTGAGGTCAGCCTAACAGAACATTTTGATCAGACAATCACTCATTATGCTCTTGAAGTTTTGAACTTTCTGCACCAGAAAGGGTTTCTCCTCCCTCAACATACCTCTCTGTCATTTAAATCATATGCAAACACTAATTCGTCTGCATACAGATTTTTCCATAAATCCTCTGCAAGCTTTTTGTTTTTAGCCTGTAAGGCTTGATTGTTTTGTTTGCCTGCTAACAGCTAGACTTTTAGATCTTGTGTCTCACGAAAGGACTGTGCCAATTCTTGTTGAGTTTCAAATTGCTCAAGCTTGGACTGCTACTCAGCTTTCAGCTTCACCAAGGAATTCCACTTCTCTCAAAGCTTAATAAACTGATATTTTGAGTTTTGGTTGAAAGAAGACTCAAATGTGTTTCCATGGCTTGTTCATATGGTTCTCCCACAGTCACCAGCTGTCATCTATGCTGATCAATTTCTACATGTTGAATATCAGATGATCCAATTTGAGCTTATGGGTCCCATTTCCCTGGATAGTTGTTTTTTAGTAGCTACTTGCAGTTGCTACATTACTTCCCAGTAGTCCTTTTTCAGGAATTGAAGTTTTGTTCTAAATGTGTTAGGCTCACATTGCTGCTCTCTATGCAGCACATCTTTATGCAGCGTGAGTAGCATGGTGGCTCAGTGGTTAGCGCTACTGCCTCACAGCACCAGGGAAATGGGTTTGATTCCACCCTTGGACAACTGTCTGTGTATAGTTTGCACATTCTCCTCATGTCTACAAGAGGTTTCCTCCCACAGTCCAAAGATGTAGGTGAATTGGCCATGCTACATTGTCCATAGTGTACAGAGATAAGTAGGCTAGGTGGATTGGCCATAGGAAATACAAGATTATAGAGTGGACCTGATGAGCCAAATGGCCTACTTCCATACTGTAGGGATTCTATGATCTTTGCAATCAGACATTCCACTGGGTTCTACCAGTACAGGTAGGAATACCAACTGTAAAGGTGTAATTTCCTTTATTCTACAACAACTAGCTGCCAGAGATTATAGCTGTTGGTGACAAATCCTTAGCTGCCTGTGTTGAAATCCACCAAGTTTGTGTCTCACTTATAGATGCCCTTAAGGCTGAAGTATGGACATTCAACAGAGTGCAACCCAGTGGCCAATTCACACTATTGAAGTTCTTTGGCCACAGACACCATTCATACAGTGGAAGCAGCCAAGTCAGCACAGACGTTGTTGGCTTAGTAGCATGTATATGGTGATTCAATTAGCACATTCCAGAACCTCTAAACTGGAAAATTGAGGCATTAATATTAAGGCATATCTGAAGTCAATAGTTATGCTGTCTACTTTCCCTTGACAAACTTATGTAAATTCCATTTTGGAACAAAAAAAGTTGAATTATATCTACATAGCAAAAGAAAAAGCAAATATTGAATCATGTAAACATTTTATTAAATCACTCTTCTTTTTAACTTCAACAGAAGCCCAGTGTATATTAACTGAACATTAATGCAAAATGTGTTTAGACATACAAAGTATTGTTAGCATAGCAATATTAAGCTACTATATTAGATTCACATGCAGTACTAAAGCTAACAGTTAAAGTCATTTAATTTAATACCCAAGTAACTTCAAATTAGTATAATTGAGTGATGGCAGAATAATTAAACCAGAGAATGGAAGACGTGCATTATCTAATTGAGCTAATGAAAATCATAACTTTGCAGCACCTCTACCGATCTTTAACAGCTATTAGCATTAAATTGTTATAGAGAACTTAAATCTTTTGAAAATTAGTTTCCTATTATCAGAACTGTGAATGAAGTTATTCCAGTAATGAGTCCTTGGCAATAATGATTTTAACTTAAGCTTTATAAAAATAGGACTTGGTAGTTGGATATTAAAATTTTGTAATAGCCCATTAAGTTTATATAATTAATTTCTGTAATTTATTCTTGGATTGTTGATATAAAGGGGAGGTGATGGCCCAGTGGTATTATCACTAGACTATTAATCCAGAGATCTAGTTAATGTTCTGGTGACCTGGGTTCAAGTCCTGCATGGTGGAATTTGAATTAAATAATAAAAAGTCTGGAATTAAGACTGTGATGAAAAGACCATGAAATTGTCAGGAGACCCCTAACTGGTTCACTAATGTTCTTTAAGGAGGGAGATTGCTGTCCTTATCTGGTCTGGCCTATATGTGACTCCAGAACCATAACAATGTGGTTGAATCTTAACTACCCTCTGGGCATTTGGGAATGGGCAATAAATATGACATAGCCAGCAAAACATCCTAAGAATGAACTGAAAAAAAGGTTATAACTTTATTATTATTCCTAGGTCCCCTGAAGATATGATGGGTTTGTGTTTTGCAGAATTCTGATCCTCCTATTGAAGGAAACATATCATTTCACTGGAGGCAATTCGGTGAAGTTTCACTAGACTGGTTCCTGGTATGGAGGGATTGTTCTATGACCACACATTAAACAAGTTAGGACTCTACTCACTGGATGTAGAAGAATAAGAGGTTATCTTGTTGAAATATTCAGGATTCTTAAAGCGTTTGACCAGGTAAATGCTGAGAGAATGTTTCCCATCATGGGAGAGTCTAGAATAAGAGTGCATAATCTCAGAATAAAGACTGAGATGAGGAGAATTTTTTTTCTCTCAGAGGGTTTTGAATCAGAGAGTCATACAGCACAGAAACAGACCATTTGGTCCAACTCGTCCATGCAAATCAGATGGTGCAGGTTACAAGATGGTGCAAAGAAAGCATGGTCGGGTACTGAGTTCTTCCCATCAACATGGTACTCCAGGACGAAGGTGGAGGATATTTTGGCAAATGCATGAAATATCCATCAGGCAGACTGTTTTGTCGTGCTTAATATTATAGCTGGATCCATACCAGACAAGTAATAACACATGCCTTATATATATCTGGTATGTTGTAAAGAGATTATGGGAGTCAAAAAAAATGAGCTACTTGTTATGAAATACCCTGTTCGAGTCACCATGATGTTTATGTGCTGATCCAGATGACATTTTGGTCAATGGTGAAGGTGGAACATTGATTGTATAGTAGTTAGTGACAATAATTCTTCTTGAATGTCAGCTGGAAGTGCTTGGGCTTCTGTTCATTCGAGATGGTCATTCTCCAAGCTTGTCTGGCACAAAAATCACTTCTTGCATACAAGCCAAATTTGACAGGAGTAATGAGCCAAATATACAGGTCCAGAAGCAGCCAGCTTAATAATCAACAGTCTGGGCAGCTTGGCACAGGGTGTGAGCATCATAACAACAGCCAGCATGCTGGGCACAGATCTACATCATTCATAACTTGACACAGTGCTTCAGATTTGCTCTCAACAGTGGCTTATGTAATTGTAGTAAATACCCCTACTTTCTAAGAACATTCCCCGTGCAATAAACTATAGCATTCCTGGCCACTTGCTGCATCAATGTACTAACTTTATGTGGTTTGTGTACCAGGACATCCTATTCTCATTATTCTGTCGAGTTCTAAAACCTTCCTCCGTCTAAGTAATGGATTGCTTTTCTATTTTTCCTGCCAGATTCAGAAAATTCATAATTTCACAGAATATGTTTGACATGGCAGGCATGAGATGCTTAACCTGGCACAGAGACATGAGAAGTCATGTGGGGACTGGTGCATGAGGTTGCATGGATGAAGCTTGAGTCATGTGCGGATGTCCTTACAGCTTTATCAGAAGTGGGATGAAATCGGATAGCACTGAGGTGCACTTTTCAAATGGGCCACTCTACTGGCAGCTGCAATGGCTACCTCCTTCCTGAGTTGACTGACCCGACTACAGTCTTTTGCCATCCTCTGCCCATTTGCAATGGGCTGGAAGCATGAGAATTATCCCAGCTACTTGCCTGAAAATCCAGTACGTGTTCCCCCTAGCTCAAAAGTGAGTGCAATTGAAAAGTACTTTATTGAAAGTAAAACACTTTGGGAAGTTCTGAAATCCAGCAAAGTGTTATTTAGATGCATCTTTTACCCTCCAAGTAATCACAGAACTAGACTGATTGTTGCCATGGAGAAATTTGAAATATAAAACGAATAACCTTTCTTCCGATGCTAAATCTGGCATTCCCAGCAGCTCTCCTATTCTCATCATATAATGGAATATAAGCAATACACTGTATTGACAGCATAACTGACATTCTGTTGTTTACTGAGCAGTAAAAAGGGAGCTTGCACACAAGATCGAAAGTTTGAAAACTTTTGTGTTAGAAAAACACATTGAGTATAATTATGGTAAATGACAATGCAGAGATTAGTTGCAGTTACACTAAGCAAGGAGTTGTTAAATACTGAATATTCCACTTACCAAGAAAGAGCTTTTGTTATAGACAGAGCAAAAATTGGCTTCCATACAATTGAATGATAAAGCACTTTGACCTTGACAAAAAATTCATTTGAAAGAACTTATTCTATTATACACAAGCGGAGAATATTGCAGTACAGACTCCAAATCCCCCAACTTATATGGAGGCCATTATTTTTCCAGTATTAATGCTTGATTTCCACTGTCATAATGACTGTTGAATGACTGCCTGTGAACTCAAAGCAAGGGCATGCACCAGGTAGAATTGTGTGCTCCAGGCTCTGTATAGGAAAAGAATCCAGGGACTATAGTGGATGAGACACTGAAGGGTTATGACCAGTGCCAGGAGGCTATTATAAAAACAAATAGGTTGTTAGGCTGCATTGTCAGGACAATAAAAAACACAAAATGAGGAAATAAATATCTTTTATTTATACAAGAAGCTTGATTAGATAACACAGTTCAGTTTCAGTGCCCTTGCAAGGTAGCAATATAGAGATTTTCGAACAGTCAGTAGTTTGGTGCTAAATGTACCCACTTACAGTTAAACTGGGATGGTGTGCAAATGTCATAGCATCATGTGTGCAAATGTCCAGGGATGTGATTGTTTTTTTCCCTAAAGACACGCACATGTACCGTGTTGGGAGAGCTATTGGCTGAATCTTTTGGGTGATTAAGATAGAAGAGCTCCCCAGTATTGGGACCTTCGGTTTTCCACACCATATTGAAGGCTCACCTGTGCATCACATCAAACGTTATAAACCTCGATCATCCCCTCATTCTCTGAACTTGAAGAAATGACACAAATGAAAGCATGATTCTTGGCAAAGATCTCAAGGTGCTACTGGATAGGAAAGCTGAGGGAGGGTCTTTCCTTTGTCTGTGAATTGCCATGAGAGGCCTGACCACGGATCCAGGAGCCTGGTGATATAATGTCATGGGTCAGTGCTATGCTCTGCATGAAGAGAATGCCCAGCCATGCGAGGATAAGGTCAATGATCATCTACAAGGGGAAGTCACACTGTTTTCTCTCTACTATCTCATACTCACCACGCCATTATTCATTCTACCATCACACACACATATGTCACCAAGAGTGATGGACTACAACTCACAGTATCAAGTCCATTATGTCCAAACAAGGTCTCTCACCTACCTCATCCTTTACAATAAGTAATCCTACCTGAACTCTGCACTCCCCACTGTCTCACTGGAGACACCTTACCATCTCTCCTGCCCATGTATGAACCTCTAACTGCTCTTGTATCCACTTACATCATATTTAATCCCTTCCTCTAGCTCATTGCAAGAAATACTCATACACAGCTTAGCCAAGAGGTCCAAGACCACAGTGGGGGTGTGGGCATCAGTTGTCTCACCCCATTTGTGTAGAAGATAGTGAACCTGACCAGAGAAGAACTTTATTGAGACTCCAATGGGCAACCAACACATAAGCTACATTGAGCTGTGCTGGTGTCCCAGTAGCAACAGTGTTAACCTATTCTCAACCTGCATAAGCTTTTAACCATCTTCTCAAAGTAATTGACTCAGTATTTTAAGAACACACAGAGAGTTCACTCTGATGTCCTGGACAAAAGATCTTGCTGAATTAAAAGCATACGGCAGAATCTTGCAGCATCTGAGTGAAGTGTTCAATGGCAAGGGGTTTGGCAAAATCAGATGAGAAGTCCGGTGAAACACATCTCAAGCAAAAACAGAAATTGCTGGAAAAGCTCAGCAGATCTGGCAACAACTGTGGAGAGAAATCAAAGTTAACGCTTTGGGTTGAGTGACCCTTCCTCAGAATGCTCAGAAACCCATCTCAAGAGCAACTCAATATAATGGTGAGGTGAAGGAGCAGAAGTAGGCCATTCAGGCCATCGAGTCTACTGATTACTGATTAAACATCTCCCTGGCCTTAAACTCATCCCTGGCATTGAAATGTGTCCTACAGTTGTAGGTGTCATCAGCAAACTTGTAAATGGCGTTAGGGTGGAATTTGGTCACACAGTTGTGAGTGTAGAAGAATTATAGTAGAGGGCTGAGTCTGTGACCTTGCAGATCCACCAGTGTTGAGGGTTATGATGGAAGCCATATTGTTGCCTGTTCTTACTGATTGTGGTCTATGGGTGAGGAAGTCAAGGATGCAGTTACAGAGGGGGGAGCTGAGAGTCTCAGAGTTTCGAGATGAGTTTGTTTGGAATTATGGTGTTGAAAACGGAGCTGTAGTAAATTAATAGGAACCTGATGTATGTATTCTTCTTATCCAGATTTTCCAGGGATGAGTACAAGGCCAGGGAGATGGTGTTTACTGTAGACTGGTGTGCTGGTATGTGAATTGTGAAGAATCAAGGCAATCTGATAAGCTGGCATCAATGTTAGCCATGAGTATCCTTTCAAAGTGCTTCATAACTATGGAGGTCAGAGCCACTGGATGGTAGTCATTAAGATAGGCTGCACAATTTTTCTTTGGCAACAGGATTAGATTAGATTACTTACAGTGTGGAAACAGGCCCTTCGGCCCAACAAGTCCACACCGACCCGCCGAAGCACAACCCACCCATACCCCTACATTTACCCCTTACCTAACACTACGGGCAATTTAGCATGGCCAATTCACCTGACCCGCACATCTTTGGACTGTGGGAGGAAACCGGAGCACCCGGAGGAAACCCACGCAGACACGGGGAGAACGTGCAAACTCCACACAGTCAGTCGCCTGAGTCGGGAATTGAACCCGGGTCTCAGGCGCTGTGAGGCAGCAGTGCTAACCACTGTGCCACCGTGCCGCCCACCAGTGCCACCGTGCCGCCCACCTGTGCCACCGTGCCGCCCACCTGTGCCACCGTGCCGCCCACCATGATGGTGATCTTTTTGTAGCAAGTGGGGACTTCAGATTATAGCAAGGAAAGGTTAAAGGTTAAAGTTGTCAGTGAATACTCCCGCCAGCTGGTCCACACAGGATCTGAGTGCATGGCCGGGGACTCCATCCAGGCCAGTCACTTTCTGTGGGTTCACGCTAAACAAGGGTGATCTGACATCTGCAGCAGTGACCATGGGTAGAGGTACCTCTAAAGGTCATGGGATAGGTGACATTGTTTCACTGCATTTCTTTTGTGACGTACATAAATGATCTGGCAGAGGGCATAGGTGGTCTGATCAGTAAGTTTGCAGATGACACAAAGATTGGTGGAGTAGCAAAAAGCATAGTATACTGTCAAAGAAAACAGGAGAATATAGATAGACTGGAGAGTTAGGCAGAGAAGTGGCAAATGGAGTTCAATCCGGGCAAATGTGAGGTGATTTACATGAGGATTAAATCTCGGCACACCCTCGTGAGCCAAAGGGCCTGTTCTGTGCTGTACTTTTCTATGTTCCATGCTCTATGATGCATTTTGGAAAGTCTCATTCTAGAGCGAACTATACTGTAAACTTAGGGAAAGTTGATGAGAGATCTGGGAGTTCAGGTCAGTTGTACCCTTAAGGTTGCTGCACAGGTGGATAGAGTGGTCAAGGTGACAAATGGTATGCTTGCCTTCATCAGACGGGGTATTGAGTATAAGAGCTGGCAGGTTGTGTTAAAATTGTACAAGACTTTGGTTCAGCCGCATTTAGAATACTGTGTACAATCTGGTCGCCACATTACCAAAAGAATGTGGACGCTTTGGAGAGGGTGTAACCAAGGTTTACGAGATTGTTGCCTGCTATGGAAGGTGCAAGCGATGAAGAAAGGTTGAGTAGGTTAGGTTTGTTTTCATTAGATGAAAGGAGATTGAGGGGTACCTGATTGAGGTTTACAAAATCATGAAGGGTATTGATAGGGTGAACAGAGATAAGCATTTTCCCAGGGTGAGGGATTCAATAATGAGATGTCATGTGTTCAAGCTGAGAGGAGAAAAGTTTAAGGGAGAAAGTACTTTACACAGAGGGTGGTCAGCAGAGGTAGTAGAGGCAGGCACAGTAGATTCATCTATGGTGCATCTGGACAGATGCATGAGCTGGTGGGGAGCATAGGGATACAGATCCTTAGGAATTGAGTGATAGGTTTAGACAGTGGATTTAGATCGGCACAGGGTTGGAGGGTTGAAGGGCCTATTTCTGGGCTGTAAATTTTCTTTGTTCTTTGTTTGTTCAAAGCGAATGTAGAATGTATTGAATTAGTCAGATAGGGATGTACTGTTGCTTGCGATTCTCATCAGAAACAACAGACATCCATGTGGTTAGCCTCTTGGCATCTCTAATGGCTTTATGAAGGTCATACTTGCATTGTCCAACTTGAATGCCTCAGACCTGGATTTCAGCAGTTCATCCCTGGCCTTAGACTTTTCCAATGAGAATCCATTCAAGTCGCTTAAAAATCCTGAATATTCAATAAGGTCTCATTCTCATTCTCATTCTCCTGAACTCTAATGAGTACAGGCCCAACCTACACAATCCCTCCACACAAGAGTCCCACCCTATTCAGAATCAACCAACTGTCTCCAATACCCATCTATCTTTCTTTTGAAATTGTCCAGAAAGTACCATAGAACATAAAACATAGAACAATACAATGCAGAACAGGTTCTTCGGCCCTTGATGTTGCACCGACATGTGAACAATTCTCACCTCATCCCCCTACACTATCCCATTATCATCCATGTGCTTATCCAAGGATTATTCAAATCTCCCTAATGTGGCTGAGTTAACTACATTGATAGAGCATTCCACACACTTACTACTCTCTGAGTAAAGAACCCCTCAATTTGTAGTTATGCCCCCTCATAAAAGCTGACGTCATCATCCTAGGAAAAAGACTTTCACTGTCTACCCTATCTAATCCTCTGATCATCTTGTATGTCTCTATCAAATCCCCTCTTAAGCCTTCTTGTTTCCAATAAGAACAGACCCAAGTCTCTCAGCCTTTCCTCATAAGACCTTCCCTCCAGACCAGGCAATCTCCTCTGCACCTTTTCCAATGCTTCCACATCCTTCCCAAAATATGGAAACCAGAACTGTGCACAATATTCCAATTGTGGCCGCACCAGTGTTTTGTATAGTTGCAGCATGATATTGAGGCTCTGGAACTCAATCCCTCTACCAATGAAACCTAACACACTATATGCCTTCTTAACAGCACTATCAACCTAAGTGGCAACTTTCAGGGATCTATGTACATGGAATCCAAGATCCCTCCGCACATCCACACTGCCAAGAATCTTTCCATTGACCCAGTACTCTGCCTTACTGTTAATCTTCCCAAAGTGCATCACCTCACATTTAGCTGCATTGAAATCATTTGCCACCTCTCAGCCCAATTCTGCAGTTTATCCAAGTCCCCCTGCAACCTGTAACATTCTTCCAAACGGTACACCACTACACCAACTTTAGTGTCATGTCTTCTCTAATTAGTGTCTTGTATAGTTTTAGTAATCCTTCCTTAATTTGATGCTTCATTCCCAGGGAAATGTCTATGAGTGTTGCTTGTATGAACTTCCAGAAGGTATTTGATAAAGTCCCACATAAAAGACGGTTGACTAAGGTAGAAGGTCATGGAATTGAGGGCAAATTATTGACATGGCTTGGAAATTGGTTGAGTGGCAGGTGACAGAAAGTAGGGATAATGGACAGGTACTCAAATTGGCAGGATTGTAGATATTGTAGATAATAGCATAAATTTACAATATGGACAAAACTGTGGCAAATGGAGTTCAACGTAAGCAAATGTGAGGCGATGCATTTTTGATCAAAAGAGGATAGATCAGTGTACTTTTGAGATGGAATTAAATGAAATATAATGGATGACCAAAGGGACTTGAAATTCAGGTACATATATCTTTAAAATATCATGAGCAGAAAATAATCACAAAAGCTAAAGGAATGCTGGCCTTTCTAGATAGAGGACTGGAGTACAGGGATACAGGAGTTATGCACAAAACCCTGATTAGACCTCATTTGGAGCGCTGTGAGCAGATCTGGGCATCACATCTTCGGAAGGATACATTGACCTTGAAGAGAATACAATGTAGGTTTACAAGAATGATACCTGCACTTCAGAAGTTAAGTTATTATTATACAAATTAGGCCTATTTTCTCTAGAATTTAGAGGGTGTGATTGTATTAAAACCTTTAAGATATTAACAAGACAAGACAGCCTAGATAAAGATAAGACATTTCCACTGGTTGGGTGTTCTCAGACTAGGGGGCAGACTAGGAAATTAAGGCCAGACTATTCAGGAGAGATATTAGGAAACACTCCTACATACAAAGGGAGGCCGAAGTTTGGAGCACTCCACAACAAATGGCAGTGTGTATGGATCAGTTGTTAATTTTAAACCTGGGTTTGAAAAATTTTTGTTAGGCAAAGGTATTAAGGGATATGGGCTACATACGGATATTTGGAGTTAGACCACATGATCTCATTGAATGATGGAGGGGACTGAATGGGTTACTTCTGTTCCTGTGTTCCTATGTAAATAAAGACCAAAATTCCATTTGCTTTCCCTATTACCCACTAAACTTGTATACTATGTTGTTGTGATTTATGCATAAGGATTTCCAAATCCCACTGTGCTGTATTTTTCTATGGTCTTAGTGAGTTTTCGATGGTCTTTTGCCAATGAAATAATATTCAGTTCTTCTATTTCTCCTGCCAAAGTGCATAAGCTCACAATTTCCCAAATTATATTTCATCTGCCAAGTCTTTTCCCACTCACTTAACCTATTTAAATCCCTCTGCATACAATTTGTGTCATCTTCACCACTTGTCTTCCCACCTATTTTTGTGTCATCATCAAACTTGGCTATAATACACTCACTTGCCTCATCTAAGTAATAAATATGTATTCTAAATAATTTTAGTTCCAGCACTGATCTCTTTGGCACTCCACTCATTACAGATTTCCATCCTGAGATGGCCCCCTTTTCCAAACACACTGTTCTTTCTTAGTTAAAGGTAAAAATCATAAAACACCAGATTATAGTCCAACGGGTTTATTTGGAGGCACTAGCTTTCGGAGCACTGATCCTTCATCAGGTAACTGATCCCATTCCACGGCTACCTGATGAAGGAGCAAGGCTCCAAAAGCTAGTGCTTCCAAATAAAGCTGTTAGACTACAACCTGGTGTTGAAAATGTGTTGCTGGTTAAAGCACAGCAGGTTAGGCAGCGTCCAAGGAGCAGGAAATTCGACGTTTCGGGCCAGAGCCCTTCATCAGGAATGAGGAGAGGGTGCCAGGCAGGCTAAGATAAAAGGTAGGGAGGAGGGACTTGGGGGAGGGGCGATGGAGATGTGATAGGTGGAAGGAGGTCAAGGTGAGGGTGATAGGCCGGAGTAGGGTGGGGGCGGAGAGGTCAGGAAGAGGATTGCAGGTTAGGAGGGCGGTGCTGAGTTCAAGGGAATCGACTGAGACAAGGTGGGGGGAGGGGAAATGAGGAAACTGGAGAAATCTGAGTTCATCCCTTGTGGTTGAAGGGTTCCCAGGCGGAAGATGAGGCGCTCTTCCTCCAACCGTCTGGCCTGAAGCGTCGAATTTCCTGCTCCTTGGATGCTGCCTGACCTGCTGTGCTTTAACCAGAAACACATTTTCAACTCTGATCTCCAGCATCTGCAGACCTCACTTTTTACTACAACCTGGTGTTGTGTGATTTTTAACTTTGTACATCCCAGTCCAACACTGGCTCCTCCACATCATTCTCTTAGTTAGCCAATCCTCTATCCATGTGAATATATGACTTTCAAAACCACGAGGTTTTATTTTATTAAGCAACCTAACATGTGGTACCTTATCAAATGCCTTCTGAAACTCCAAATATCACATCTCCTGCTTCCCTTTCACCGATCTTGATTGTTACCTCCTCAAAAATTCTAACAGGCATAATCTTCTCTTCAAGAAGCCTTGCTGACTCTAATTGATCATATTATGCATTTCCAAGTGTTCTGTTATTATATCATGTGTAGACTTGCACACCATGAGTGACATAATGGCTAGCAGAGGTTAGCACGGCTGCCTCATAGCACTAGGGACCTAGGTTTGATTCCAGCCTCGGGTGACTGTCTGTGTGGAGTTTGCATACTCTCCCTATATCTGCATGAATTACCTCCCAAAATCCAAAGATGTGCTGGTTAGGTGGATTGACCATACTAAATTGCCCATGGTGTTGAGGGATGTGCAGGCTAGGTGAATTAACCATGGGAAATGTGGGGTTGTGGTGATAGGGTAGGGGATGAGTCTGGGTGGGATGCTGTTCAGACATCTGATGTGGACACAGTGGGCTTCTGTAATGCAGGGATTCTATGATTTTCTCACAAACAAAAGCTAACTGATTTGCAGTTACCTGTATTTTACCTCCTTCCTTTCTTAAATAAAGCTGTTACATTGGCAGTTTTCCAATGCCCTGGGACCTTTCTAGAATCTAAGAGTTCTTCGAAGGTTACTACCAGTGTATCCACCATCTGTATAGTTACTTAATTCATGGTCATTTTCACATTGTTGTTTTTGGACCCTGTTGTGTGGAAATTGGCTGCAAGAAAACTACATTGTAAAAATGATCACATTACAAATGTACTTCAATGCCTATAAATAATTTCTGGATGTCCAAGATTGTAAAAAGTGTTGCCTAACTGAAAGATTTTTACTTTCAGGGAAGAGCTAGGTGGGTGATTTTGAGAGAATAATTTTCACTTTGTACAGCTGTGTAAAGTGGGTGATAATGAATTACTAGCATGTTTTAAAATTTTACATTCCTCATTTTTCTATATTTCCAAGTGAGTGAAATATAAAGTGAACACAATATCAGTTTTTTTTAGTGGTATTATTAAAACTCAATCTCAAACCAAGTGAACTGGAATTATAGTTTCCAAATAAATATTTGTTTCACAGGAAACATAGCCACTCTGCATAGTTCCACAGTTCAATCACTTTATTTATATTTCTCTTTGTGGCAAAGAAAACATTTATAGCAACATTGCTTTCTCCCAATAATCATTTAGGCACATGTACGTTTTAATCCACAACGGACTTTCAATCCACCTGTTAACCACTGTGCATCACCCAGACATTAATGTTCATTGGACATTGTAACTTCTAAAGATACCCTTTCAGAGCAGTGTTTCTCTTCTGTCAATCTCTAACTATTAACAAGTTTTTCAACAAAGCACTAAACAAACTGCTCACCTTCAACACACTGCTCCAACCTTCAGAGATTAACAAAAAAAAATTTCATTAGATAAGACACACAAAAGATGGTAGAGGTTTGGAAGGTTAGTTCAGAGTACAATGGGATCTTGATCAGATAGGCAATTGGGCTGAGGAGTGGCAAGTGGAGTTTAGATTAGATTCCCTACAGTGTAGGAATAGGCCCTTCGGCCCAACCAGTCCACACTGACCCTCCAAAGAGTAACCCACCCAGACCCATTTCCCTCTGACAAATGCACCTAACACTATGGGCAATTTAGCATGGCCAATTCACCTAACCTGCATATCTTTGGACTGTGGGAGGAAACTGGAGCACCCAGAGGAACCCACGCAGACATGGGGAGAATGTGCAAACTCCACACATACAGTCGCCCGAGGCTGGAATCGAAACTGGGACCCTAGTGCTGTGAGGCAGCAGTGCTAACCACTGAGCCACCATGCCGCTCAATGATAAGTGTGAGGTGCTGCATTTTGGAAAAGCAAATCAGAGCAGTACTTATACAGTAAGGGCCTGGGGAGTGTTGCTGAAAACAGATCTTGGAGTGCAGGTTCATTGTTCCTTGAAAGTGGAATCTCAGGGAGATAGGATAGTGAAGAAGACATTTGGTATGCTTTCCTTTATTGGACAGAGCATTGAATACAGTATGGGAGTTGGGAGCTGCCAGACGAAGTGGTGGAGGCTGGTACAAGGCATATAAAAGGCAGCTGGATGGGTATATGAATATGAATAGGAAGGGTTTAGAGGGGGATAGGCCAAATGCTGGCAAATGAAACTACATTAGTTTAGGATATCTGGTCAGCGTGAATGAGTTTGATGAAGTGGTCTGTTTCCGTGCTCTACATCTCTATGACTCTATGACTCTGTATGGAGTTAGGTCACAGATCAACCATGATCTCACTGAATGGTGGAACAGGCTCGAGAGTTTGAATGATCCAATCCTGTTCTTCTGTTCTGAGGACCTACAAACAAGGAAACAAAAGAAATAGTGCTCATGCTAATTTTCTTTTTGTATATCTCAATCTACTGAAATTGGCAAAAAATATAAATATTTGTGGCTTTGATTTGCTTATACATTTCAACAAGCATTTAATTGGCTATAAAGTGCTTTTGGATATCCTGAGGCTGTAAATAGGCTATAGAAAATAATTTCTATCCTTTCTTTCTTCTTTAAGAAATCATCTGTCACTATATGAATTACAAATATATTCATTGAGATTAATAAATCCAGAGGTTTAGTAAACTAAAATAATGGTGAATATGATTTTTGAACCTAACTATTCCAGTTCATTATATGATGCTGTAAAAACAGAATAGTTTGCAATGAACTGTACGTTTCACAGAACTGTGGAATTCTGTAAGTGCGGAAGCAGGCTACTTTGCCCAATAAGTCCACACAGACCCTCTGAAGAGTATCCCACCCAGACCCACCCCTCTACACTATGTCAGGAAAGACCTAAAAAAAGAGAGCTCAGAAGAGACAGGAGGGGACATGAGATGTTTTTGGCGGATAGGGTCAGGGTTAACTCTAAGGCTTTCCATAGGTATGTCAGGAATAAAAGAATGACGAGAGTTAAATTAGGGCCAATCAAGGGTAATAGTGGGAAGTTGTGTGTGGAGTCAGAGGAGATAGGGGAAGCACTAAATAAATATTTTTCGACAGGGTTCACTATAGAAAATGAAAATGTTGGTGAGGAAGATACAGAGATACTTGTATCTAGACTAGAAGAAATTGAGGTTCACAACGAAGAGGTATTAGAAATACTGCAGAGTGTGAAAATAGACAAGTCCCCTGGGCTGGATGGGATCTATCCTAGGATCCTCTGGGAAGCAAGGGTTGCCGAGCCTTTGGCATTGATCTTCAAATCATCACTGTCTACAGGAATAGTGCCTGAGGACTGGAGGATAGCAAATGTGGTTCCCTTGTTCAAAAAGGGTAGTAGAAACAACCCTGGTAATTACAGACCAGTGAGTCTCACTTCACTTGTTGGTGAAGTTTGGAAAAGGTGATAAGAGTTAGGATTTATAACCATCTAGAAAAGAATAATCTAATCAGGGACAGTCAGCATGGATTTGTGAAGGGTAGGTCGTGCCTAATGATTCTTATTGAGTTTTTTGACAAAGTGACCAAACAGGTAGATGAGAGTAAACCGGTTGATGTGGAGTATATGGATTTCAGCAAGGCGTTCGATAAGGTTCCCCATAGTAGGCTATTATACAAAATGTGGAGGAATGGGATTGTGGGAGACATAGCAGTTTGGATCAGTGACTGATCATTGGCTTGCTGAAAGAAAACAGAGGGTTGTAGTTGATGGAACATGTTACTAGCGGCAAGGGTCGGTGTTGGGTCCACTGCTGTTTGTCATTTTTATAAATGACCTGGATGAGGGCTTAGAAGGGTGGGTTAGTAAATTTGCGGACAACACTAAGGTCGGTGGAGTTGTGGATAGTAACGAAGGATGTAGTAGGTTGCAGAGAGACATAGGTAGGATGCAGAGCTGGGCTGAGAGGTGGCAAATGGAGTTTAACGTGGACAAGTGTGAGGTGATACACTTTGGACGGAATGCAAAGTACTGGGCTAATGGTAAGATTCTTGGGAGTGCAGATAAGCAGAGAGATCTCGGTGTCCATGTACACAGATCCCTCAAAGTCACCCAGACTGACAGGGTTGTTAAGAAGGCATACAGTGTTTTGGCCTTTATTAAAAGAGTGATTGTGTTCCGGAACCAGGAGGTTATGCTGCATCTATACAAAGCTCTGTATGGCCACACTTGGAGTATTGTGTACAGTTCTGGTCACCGCATTATAAGAAGGATGTGAAAGCTTTGGAATGTGTGCAGAGGAGATTTACTAGGGTTTTGCTTGGTATGGAAGGAATGTCTTACGAGGAAAGGCTGAGGGCCTTGAAGCTGTTCTCGTTAGAGAGAAGAAGGTTGAGAGGTGACTTAATAGAGACATATAAGATATCAGAGGATTAGATAGGGTGGACAGGGAGAGCCTTTTTCCAAGTATTGGGACGGCGAACACGAGGGGACACAACTTTAAAGTGCGATAGGTATAAGACAAATGTCAGAGGTAGTTTCTTTACTCAGAGAGTAGAAACACTTTGCCTGCATTGGTAGTAGATTCGCCAAGTTTAAGTGCATTTAAATCATCATTGGACAGGCAAATGGACGTATATGAAATAGGGTAGGTGGGATGGGCTTCAGATTAGTATGACAGGGTGGGGCAACATCGAGGGCCGAAGGGCCTGTACTGGGTTGTAATGTTCTATGTTCTATGTTCTATCATTGTAACTCTGGATTTCCTATGGCTAATCCACCCATGGACATTGTGGACAATTTAGCGTGGCCAATCCACTTATTCTGTCATCTTTGGACTGTGGGAGGAAACCAGAGCACCCAGAGGAAACCTGCACAGACATGGGGAGAATGTGCAAACTCCACACAGACAACCACCCAAGGTAGGACCTGTGTGTGTTGTCTTATCACCAGGTGAGGAGGCGGAAATCATCTTCCCTCTTTGACCTTACTGTCAGTCAGTCATAATCCTTTTTGAAAGTTTATTTTTAGCACAAAGCCATCACATATCAATCGCTTGGAAGTCCATGCCACCAGTGCCATATTTAAATCCCAGCTGCGAGCCCACTCTCATGCTTCAGCCAGAAGCAACCATTTACACTGTGTGTACTGCTGTACAAATTGAATGGATGGGGATGAAAAATGGACATTGGCATCCTATTTGACCAACAGAAATCTTACAGAGAGGAGAACCATTCTCTTTGCTCAGATCTACTAGAGGAGACCACAATATCAGATCCAGACAGCTCAGTCCAAAGTTGTCACCCAGGTCAATGTAATGTCCCCAGACCTGAGGAAGACCAGCAGTACAACCAGAATGTAAATGGTGGTCTGTACTCTGCCAGGAGAAACACATTTATCTTCTCTCTGCTACCTCACACTCCGTCTCTGCAAATGACTCCATTGTCTGTCACTCTCAGTATTGCATAGATCATCTTCTCTCAATCACTCTCACCAAGCACAACCCTCCAGTCTACTAATCCTACATGTCCTCTATGTGTCCTACCCGCACCCTCAGGACACCTCACCATCTTTTTACCACCTGCACCAACACTAACATCTGTATCAGCCACTTGCATGTCGCTCATTCCCTTCCTTTCTCTCATTATAGAAGAAAATAGACCCAATAAAACAGAAAGATCCAAGAAAGATGGTGGTTTGCCCAAAATTCGTTACCATGCCACATATGAGGAGTGGATTCTGCCTTACTGGCAGAGGACCATGACTGTTCATATGGCAATGCCAAGACCTGGATGCCCAGAAACCAATTAAGATTTGGTGATAAGTGCAGTGCTGCACCACCAGTACTTCCCCTATCCCAAGCACCACCATTATCAGCTGTTGTGAACTTCTTAACATCCCCAAACCTCGATACCAATCTGGCAAATCATTCTCTTCTGCAGACACCAGTGGCATCCACACTGTGTCTAACCTGATGAGATCTGATCCCTCAGGACATTATCTCTTCCTGTACCTCTGAGGAAGAATACAGAGACCCCTCAGAGAAAGCACCAGCAAGGCTGTCACTGCTCCCTCCACCAGCCCAAGTCCTGACTTCCTGTGCTCTATTGTCACCAATCCTGAAATGTTAAGTTGTCCCCCCTTCACAATTATTGTGCCCTCTGCAACATGCTGCCTCCAATCTCCACAACTGACTTACCCACCCCAGCACTTGCTCATGATAAAGATCAATGCCCGTTACCGCCCACTATTCCCCCATTCCCTCCTCTTCCACCACCACGCTGACTGACTTTGAATGACAATCTTGACTGATGAGTGATCGGTCTCTGTACAACTCCCTCACTTGATTGTCACTAATCCTTGGGCTGGTTGCACTGTACCTATAAGACTAACCATGGCCCATGGTTAGATTCTAATGACACAGAACCACTACCCAAGTGCCAACTGATGGTGTTCAAGCCCCTGGACTGATAACAGATGATGTCCTTGACTGACTATGCCAGGACACCCTGACTAAAGACAGTTCCCCTTGATTTGACTGAAGATGACCAAACCTTTAGACGTTCAGATCTGACATTTGGTTGAAGCACATCAGTGTGTTTGCCTGTAAGTTGCTGGCACATGATGCAGGTGAGAGGTTGATGTAATATGCCGTGATCAGCAACAAGTTCACCCCTCAGCTGATTATTGCTGGCAAACACAACAAGCGACTTGGCTTTGTGTCAGCTCTAAAAGGCAAAGCAAGATAGAACTACTGTGAGCGTGTTAGCTCTGAATGATGTGGAGGTGCCGGTGTTAGACTGGGGTGGACAAAGTTAAAAATCACACAACACCAGGTTATAGACCAACAGGTTTATTTGGAAGCACTAGCTATCGGAGCGCTGCTCCTTCATCAGGTGGTTGTGGAGCATGATCATAAGACATAGAATTTGTAGCAAAAGGTTACAGTGACATGCAACTGAAATGATATATAGAACACAAACCTAGAGTGTTGTTAAGTCTTTCATCTTTCAGAATGGGATTGCAGGTTTTTGTTAACTAATAATGTAAATCCAAGAACTTCATTTAAGTCACTTTGTTAAGATAACAAGGCTTTATAAAAGAAGGTAACATTTGTGGGTAGCACAGTGGTTAGCACTCCTGCCTCACAGCACCAGAGACCTGGGTTCAATTCCCGCCTCAGACAACTGACTGTGTGGAGTTTGCTCATTCTCCCCGTGTCTGCGTGGGTCTGCTCCGGTTTCCTCCCACAGTCCAAAAATGTGCAGGTTTGGTGAATTGGCCATGCTAAATTGCCCGTAATGTTAGGTGAAGGGGTAAATGTAGGGGAATGGGTCTGGGTGGGTTGCGCTTCGGCAAGTCGGAGTGGACTTGTTGGGCCGAAGAGTCTGTTTCCACACTGTAAGTAATCTAATCTCAGCTCAGGCAATGCATTAAAAGTGTGAGGTTGGAATCTGTCTGTATCCCAATCTTGAGTCAGACTGGTTCTATTTCCAAAGTAGGAATTTACAAAATATCACATGGATTGACTGCCTGCATCCAGATCCCTGAACAGCCATGAGGACTAAATTTGCACCCCAATATGCCAACATTTTCATGTACAAGTTTGAATAAGACTTCTTTACTGTACAGGACCTCCAACCAACATAATACACCAAACATATTGACAACATTTTCTTCCTCTGGACCCATAGCGAGGAGTCACTGAAACAACTACCCAGTGATATCAATGAGTTTCATCCCACCATCAGACTCACTATGGACTACTCTTTAGTATCTGTCTCACTCTTGGACACAGGCATCTCCATCAAGGATGGGCACTTCAGTACCTCTCTCTACCGCAAACCGACGGATAACCTCGCAATGCTACACTTCTCTAGCTTCCACCTTAAACATAGTCAGATAGTCATCCCTTATGGACAAGCCCTACACATACATAGGATCTGTTCAGATGAGGAAGAACATGACGCATACCTGAAGGTGCTCAAGGATACCCTCATAGCAACAGGGTACAATTCGCAACTCATTGATCACTAGTTCCAACGTGCCACAGCGAGAAACCGTAATGACCTCCTCAGAAGACAGACACGTGTTGCTATCGATAGGGTACTCTTCGTTGTCCAGTATTTCCCAGGAGCCAAAAACCTATGCCATGGACTTCGCAGCCTGCAACACATTTTTGATGAGGATGAGCACCTCACCAAGACCTTCCCCATGTCTCCATTTCTCACCTTTAGGCAACCGCTAAATCCTTAAACAGACCATTCTTCACAGCAAACTGCCAGCCTTCAGGACAACATCGAACACAATACCGTACAATCCTGTCATGGCAACCGCTGAAAGAATTGTCAGAGGGTCAACACGGATACACCATTACCCATGAGGACGCCATTGCAGGTACTCATGTGACTCAGCCAACATTGTATATCTCATATTCTGCAGGCAAGGATGCCCTGAGGCATGGTACATTGGCGAGACCAAGCAGACTTTACGGCAATGGATGAATAGACATCATGTAACAATAGCCTGACAGGGATGTTCCCTCCCAGTTGGGGAACACTTCAACAGTCAGGGACATTTGGCCTCTGATCTTTGGGTGACTGTCCTCCAAGGCAGACTTTGGGATAAACAACAATGCAAAGTGGCCAAGCAGGGGCTGATGGTATCCATAGGGATGGTTTCAAACGGGACCTAGGGTTCATGTCACAGTACAGGTGACAACACACACACACACACACACACACACACATATGCACACATGTATTTTGTGGGGTGAATTTGTACTTGCAGAGTTACGTTGCACTTTGCTCAAAAACTGCATATATTCATGTAGAACTCTGAGCTCAAAAACTGCATGAATTTATGTAAAACTCTGTTATCTCACTTTTTAGATTAGAATCAATCTAAATGTCAGGTCATAGACAGAGAACACAGGGGGCTAACACCTTCAAC
The DNA here is from genome assembly GCF_020745735.1 of Hemiscyllium ocellatum. Taxonomy (NCBI): domain Eukaryota; kingdom Metazoa; phylum Chordata; class Chondrichthyes; order Orectolobiformes; family Hemiscylliidae; genus Hemiscyllium; species Hemiscyllium ocellatum. The sequence continues at coordinate 86,732,885 of NC_083401.1, forward strand.
ATATTGTCCAGCTATCACCATTGTTAACAGCTAACCCGAGAATGCAACTTTAAAAAAAAGGTTTTGTGATTTACTCATGAAAGAAGTGAAACTATCACTGTATTCTAACAGATGAAAGGCTTAACAGACAAACAATTTTTCAATGTATAATTTCAGTTACATCACACTGCAAATTTTGGCTATAAATTCTGTTACGATCGAGCCCGCCACAATCACCTGATGAAGGAGCATCGCTCCGAAAGCTAGTGTGCTTCCAATTAAACTTGTTGGATTATAACCTGGTGTTGTGTGATTTTTAACTTTGTACACCCCAGTCTAACACCAGCATCTCCAAATCATGACCAATTGTTACAGTTAACCTGAGAATGTAACTTTTAAAAAAAAGGTTTTGTGATTTACATTTGAAAGAAGTGAAACTATCATGATATTCGAACAAATGAAAGACTCAACAATCATGGTATTTTTCAATGTATAATTTCAGTTATATCACACTGTAAACTTTTGCTATAAATTCTGTGCCTTACAATTGTGTCCTCCACAACCAGCTGATGACGGAGCAGCGCTCCAAAAGCTAGTGCTTCCAATTAAACCTGTTGGACTGTAACCTGGTGTTGTGTGATTTTTAACTTTGTACATCCCAGTCCAACATTGACATCTCCAAATCAGGAAAAGGAAGGTGTGGGACTATCTCATTTACTTTTGCAGAGACACACTGAGTTGAATTACTAATCCTCCGTACTTGACCCATTCTATGAATCGATGGAAAGTACGATGTCGGTAAGGCACATGGTGTCCTTACACATTCAATGGCATTTGTATCAAACTCTAGTTTCTTGTTCATTCCTGAAATCTGATTATATATTTTTCTAACCTCTCTCTGTGAATACCAAATTTACAGCTTCTATACATCTTGATCCAACCTCAAATTTGTCAAATCTCCAAAGACTCTGCAGTTTCGAGATGCACTCCCAATGGCATTAATCTGACAAGGAATGCATTAAACTTAATGTTTGAGAAATGTAAGATTTAAGATAATTCATGGGATCCCTCTCGCTCAGCTAACAATTTTCACACCAAAATGGAGCTTTTCACAGTATTTCTGAGTTCTTTCTTCAGCAAGTGTGAAGCAATCTGAATGTGGATTGTTAAACCATATGTTAGCAGAACAAAAATTCACAGGGGTTTAACCTCTTTTGTGTACTTTTTTTAATGTGCATGTTAACACAGTTCTATTAAATGCATGTCTGCACGGTTCAATGCAGTGATTATCCCATAAATAGATTAAGGATTGCATTTAAACTGGCACCATTTTAATGTGGGTTTTAGAATATTGGCACCTCCTGATATTAATAATTAAGTCTGAGTGCCTTAACCCAGCAGCAGCTCTAGGCTGGATCAAATGAACTATTCAAAGTCATAAATGGCATACCATTAGGGCCATAAAAACCACCGCACAACAATCAACAGACAGGAGTGTTCCCTCTCAGTTGGAGAACACTTCAGCAGTCTGCGATATTCGACCTCAGAGCTTTGGGTGACCATCCTCCAAGGCAGTCTTCGGGACAGGCAGCAGCAGAAAGTGGCTGAGCAGTGGCTGATAGCCAAGTTCGGTACCCATAGGGAGGCCCTCAACTGGGATCTTGGGTTCATGTCATACTACAGGTAACCCCATTGCACTATACACACACACACACACACACACACACACACACACACACACACACACACACACACACACACACACACACACACACACACACACACACACACACACACTGCAATACATACATACAGGCACTCCCACAGACACACACACACACTCCTACAGATACACACACTTCCACACTCACACATGCGCCCTCTCACAGACTTAGACCCCTTTATACTCACACACACTTATACACTCTCTCTCACAGATACTCACAACCACTCCACCCCACATACACATGCACACACGTGCACACAAGCACACATACACGTATATGTTTGTGGGGTGAATTTGTACTTTGCTCAAAAACTGTATGAATCCATGTAAGGCTCTGTTAACTCATTTTTTAGATTAGAATCAGTCTAAACATTATGACACAGACAGCAGCACACAGGGGGCTAACACCTTCAACACGGTATCTGGGCTGACGCCAATTGTTAAAGTTCACCTGAGAATGTAACTGTTAAAAAAAACTGTTTTGTGATTTACATAGGAAAGAAGTGAAACTATCATGGTCATTCTAAGAGATGAGAGACTTCACAAACAATCAAGGTAGTTTTCAGTGTATAATTTCAGTTACATCACACTGTAAACTTTTGCTATAAATTCTGTGTCTTACAATTGTGTCCTCCACAATCACCTGATGAAGGAGCGACACTCCGAAAGCCAATGCTTCTAAATTAAACCTATTGGACTATAATCTGGTGTTGTGTGATTTTTAACTTTGTATACCCCAGTCCAACACCAGCATCTCCAAATCAGAAACAGGAGTAGGTTGTTCAGCCCCTTGAGCTTGCTCTGCCATTCAATAAATTCACGGCTGATCTGGCATTTCTCATGTCTGCTTTCCCTGTAACGCTTGATTCCCTGACTGATCAAGAATCTATTAATCTCAGCCTTAAAGTACACCATAATAAGAACTCTTCTCTCTCTGTGGTAAGGAGTTCCAAAGATTCACTAGCATCTGGAAGAAGAAATTCCTCTCATCTCAGTCTTAAAATAGCATCCCTTAATTCTGAGTCTATACCCTCTGGTCCTAGACACTGGCATGGGGAGAAACATCTCTCAGTATTTATCTTGTCCAGTCCCATAAGAATCCTATATGCTTCAATGAGAACACCCCTCATTCTTCCAAATTCCAATAAGTACAGTACCAACCTGTTCAAGTGTTGCTCATAAGACAATCCCTCTATACCAGGGACCATTCAAGTGAATCTTCACTGAGCTGCCTCCACGTGTGTGTGCATAGGAGTGCCTGTCTGTGTGTGCGTGTGTGCCTGTGCGTGTGTGTGTGTGTGTGTATAGGAGTGTCTGTGTGTATGTATAGTGTAATGGGGGTCACCTGTAGTGTGACATTAAATAATATTTTGCATTAAATACAGGGACCCAACCTACTCATAGTATTTCAGATGTGGTCTCAGCAGCACCTTGTGCAGTATAGTAAGACTTCCCTGTAGTAAGACTATCTCGCCACACTTCAGGCTCTCTGCCTTTATTCCTGATAAAGGGCTTTTGCCTGAAATGTTGATTTCGCTGCTCCTTGGATGCTGCCTGAACTGCTGTGCTCTTCCAGCACCACTAATCCAGAATCTGGCTTCTCTAGTGTTATACTCCAGTCCCCCTGAAATAAAAGCCAATATTCCATTAGCCTTCCTGACTACCCACTGCAGCCGCCTGCCAGCTTTCTGTATTTCAGGCACAAGTACTACTCTAGTAGTATAGCACTCTACTATAGCACAAAACACTACATAGGACAAACAGGAAGACAGCTAACAACCCGCATCCATGAACACCAACTAGCCACAAAACGACACGACCAGCTATCCCTAGTAGCCATACACTCAGATGACAAACAACACGAATTCAATTGGGACACCTCTATTATAGGGCAAGCCAAACAGAGAACAGCCAGGGAATTCCTAGAGGCATGGCACTCATCCACAAATTCTATCAACAGACACATCGAACTAGACCCTATATACTGACCACTGCAGCGGACAGCAACTGACAACTGGAAGTGGCAGATTCAAACCAGTATAAATGCCGGAGGAATCAGCACAGAAGCGCTTCACAGGAGGCTCCCAAGCACTGAAGGTGTCACCTAGAAAGGGGATGAAACACTTGCAAAAAAACCTCCCAGCTCAGCGAACAGAACCACAACAACGAGCACCCGAGCTACAAATCTTCTCACAAACTTTGAACTACTCTAGTCCCTTTGTGATGTGGTTTCTTTCTGCATTTTTTCTCCATTTAAATAACCTTGTGTTCTTTTCTTTTCCCTTCCAAAATGAACAACTTCACATTTTCCCTCAATACACTCAATTTGCAAACTTTTGCCTACTTACTTAACATATCTGTGAACTGTTTGCATCTCTCTTGCCTTTATACCTATTTTGGTGTCATCTACTAATGTGGTTATGGACATTCACATCCTTCCGCCAGGTCATTAATATATATTGTAAACAGTATGGTCCACCACTGATCAACCCACTGGTTCAAAGTCGCCAACCTATAAAAGGGCCCCTTATCCCCACTTGTTGTTTCCTTTCGATCAGCCATTCTCTATCCATACCAATTCACTGTCTACAATACCATGGCCTCTTATAGCTAAACATTTGTGAGGTATCTTGTTAAATGCCTTCTGTAAATCTAAATACAATGCATGTATCGGTTACCCGCTAATTACTCTAATTGGGACTCCCTCAACAAACTCTAATAAATTAATCATACATGATTTCCCTTTCATGAAGCTATGCTGACTCTGCTTGATCAGATTAAAACAAATAACTGCAGATGTTGGATACTTGAGACAAAAAAAATTGCTGGAGAAACTCAGCATCAGAGCTTCACCAGACTTGAAACATTAACTCTGTTTCTGTCCACATAGATGCTACCAGACCTGATGTGTTTCTCTAGCAAATTCTGTTTCAACTTGATTAGATTTTGATTTTCCAAATGGGCTGCTAGCACTTCCTTAATAATTTATTCCAGCATGTTTCCATCAATAACTGGTTAGATATTTGACCTATAGTTGTCAAGTTTTGACTTCCTCATGTTTTGAATAGGGGTCTCACTATGACAGTTTTCCAATCCTCTGGGACTTGGCTAGAATCCAAAGACATCTAGAAAATTACAACAATTGCATCCAGTATCTCACTAGCTACTTCTTTTGGGATCCTAGGATGCCAGCCTTCAGAGCCAGGGTATGTATTTGCCTTTAGCCCCATCAGTTTGTCTAATGCTACTTCTCTAGTGATGGTGATGGTATTTAATTCCTCCCCTGTGCTGTTTCATGTTAATGGAGTGTTCAAAATATCTTCCACCATAAAGACTGATGCAAAGCATCTTTTTTATCCTCTGCCATTTGCTTGTTCCCCACGACCATCTCCCCAAATTCAACCTCTAAGGATCCTATGTTCATTTTGCCCTCCCTCTTCCTCTTTATTTATTTGAAAAGCTCTTATTGTAAGTTTTGTTTAATATTCCTTGCTAGTTTGCCCTTGTAGTTTATTTCTTTTCTCTTTATTATCTTTTTCATCCTCCTTTGATGGATCCCGAATTTATTCCAGTCCTCAGGGATATGATTGACTTTTGCCTCCTCATGAACTTATTCCTTCAAACTTAATACTCTCCTTAACTTCCTTGGTTCATCATTCCATGACTGCAGGATCCTTAATATCCTTCTCAACATGATCAACCAGAATGCTTCTCCTCAGTTGTCCAGTTCAGTAGGATTTAGTTGCCTCCACACTGACTCTATTGTAGGCAGCATATCTCTTGCATCTTCTATCATTACCTTTGGAGTAAATTAATAGTAAACCCTCGATCCTAATTTACTACTGCCACTTGGTATCATCATCTGATTGTATGTTTGTATATTGATGAGGCCATTTTTGGAATACTGCATTCAATTCTGGTCTCCCTGCTATAGGAAAGATGTCGTGATACTTGAAAGGGTCCAGAAAAGATGTACAAAGATGTTGCCGGGGTGGAGGGTTTGAGCCATAGAGAGAGGTTGAATGGGCTGGAGCTTTTCTCCCTGCAGGGATGACCTTATAGAGGGACATGATACGGTCAATAGCCAAGGTATTTTCCCCAGGGAAATGGACTCCAAAACTAGAGGGTCTAGGTTTAAGGTAAAAGGGTAAGATTTAAAAGGGATCTAAGGGACAACTTTTTCGCACAGAGGGTGATGCAAGTATGGAATGAGCTGCCAGAGGAATTGTTGGAGGCTTGTCCAATTATAATGGCTAAAAGGCATCTGGATGGCTATATGAATGGGAAGGGTTTAGAGGGATATAGGCCAAATGCTGGCAAATGGGATCAGATTTGTTGAGATATCTGGTTGGCATGGACAAATGGATCAAAATGTCTGTTTCTCTGCTGTTTATTTTCATAACTCTATTTGCCTATCATACCACAAACTCAGCTTTCAAATCCACTATGAAATGAAACAAACAGTTCTAGTTTTTCGGAAATGTCGCTGGACTTGAAACATTAATTCTGTTTTATTTTCTCCACAGATGCTGCCAGACCTGGTGAGTTTCTTCAGCAATTTCTGCTTTTGTTTGTTTCAGATCTCCAGCATCTGCAATTCTTTGCTTAAATAGAATGAAACATCATCAGTGCTCTGCTAGTCAGTCTCCCATCCTCCATTCTTCACAAACTTCTGTCCATCCAAAATCCTGCTGTCCTTATTCTATCCTGCAACATGTTCTGCTCACTTTATTCCTCTGGTTTTCCTGAATTACGTTCAATCCCAATCCATCAACAACTCATATTTAAAATTCTCATGTATGTGTTCAAAACTCGACAGCTCTCAAGTATTCCTCCAGTTCTAGCCTTTTGTTTATCCATGTTTTTCTTCTTTGTCTGTCTGGATTCTACAACCTGGAACTGTCTCTCTTTCCAATGTATTTCTGCCCCCCTTCCTCATTCAAGAATCCTTTAATCAAATCTGAAGTCAGCTTTTCTAACATCGCTTTCTTAAACACCATGCCATTGCTTGTTTACAACGACTGCATCGTACATATTTCCATTTTCAAGGCACTTTATAAATACAAGTTGCATTTTCCCTCATTGCTGGGGGATAGCAATCTGGAATTAGTAATACAAATGCAAGGAGACAACACACATGCATAAGCCTCCCAGAATCTAAATACAGATTATTGTAATTTAAAAGCAGTTATGTTTCAGGAAGAAATTCACACAAATACATTAGCTCATGCATTAAATTCCATTTTTTCAATTATGCATAAATGGGTGATAAATCAACAGATGGCTTTACATCCCACTGCTTATTTGTTTTGATTAATTGTTATCAATGGAAATAAAAATCAGGAAATCTGTAAAATGGCTGCCTATTTGCTATCACTCACTTTAAACTCCTGCAGTTCAAAGTCTACTCTATGCAATTGTGAATGTTGAGTTATGCAATAACTTAAATATTAATTCCCTCAACAATTTTTTTTTACCCCTTCATCTCTTCCCATTCATCCTTTTGACCCCAAAATAGGATGAAACCAAAAATGTAATTAACCTGCAGGTGCTGCTTCTAATGCATGAGGTGCACATACCTCATACTCCCTATTTGCCTAAATGATTGTCATGAGCAGGTAGCTGGACATGTGCTGCTGAGTGACTGTATGTCTGAAGTGGGGACACTGAGCTGTAAGAGCTATTCCCTTCAAGCTAGGCTGCTTATTTAACGATAGCTTGCACCTAAGTGATAGAGAGGTGCACTTTGACTGGATTAGGTTCTGGAAGACATTGTAAAGGTGACTTTGAGCCAGAAATGGTGTCAGAATGGCACACGTGGAAAAGAGCAGGCTCCATGACTTTTTGAAGCTGCTGGAGGCATTTTGATTGAAGAGGTGTTGTGAAAAACAGATAATGCTCTGCGGGGCCCAAGGAGGTCAGAAGATAAATTCTCTGAAGACTGAGGGACTGAACAGCTTTGGAGGTCAATGCTAAGACTCTTAGAGTGCAACAAGAAATAAGAATAGGATTAGGTCGTGAAGCGTCTCCAGCTGGCTGCATTACTGCAACAAAACAACTTAATAGTGTTGCTATGAGCTTGAGAAGGTTTTGCTGTTTGGAATTTGGATAGGAGCAACTAATTACAAGAATTCTGAATTGAATGTGCAAACACATGAATTAGAAGCAGAAGCAAGTTGTTCAGCTCTTCAAAGCCGTTCCACCATTCAATAAGAACTTGGCTGATCTGTTTGTGTTCTGGATTAAACGTTCTCATCTATTACTGATCCTCTTTGATTTCTCCATCTCACAGGAATCTATCTACTTCCAACTTAAACAAAAATCAGTGACTTTGCCTCCCTCCCTGTCTGAGGCAGAGAGTTTCAAAATCACACAATCTTTCAAGGAAAAGACATTCCCTACATCTGTAATGAAGCAAACCATCCCTGCACACCCCCCTCCAAAAGATAGCCTAGACCCTAACTTTTATAGTTACTTAAAGGCAAGTGTAAGGCATTTGGTCCAATGTAATTCGATTGGTCCACCAGTAGGCTTTAGTCAAAACACACTTTATTCTCACAGCATATTTAAAATACAAAAAATATTTAGCTGGGGTTAACTCTATTGAAATAGTTAACAAAATAATATATCACTTAACTACTAATCATCAACAGTTCCCATATCAGCACCATCCTATAAATACACCTTGGCAAGACAATTTAGCAAAACAGTTCAGGTTCTCACATGCTGCCTGCTTCCAGTCCAGCAGAATGAAATACTGAAAAAAACAGTTTGTCTGTTTTTATTTCTGAGAGGAAACTTCTTGCCTGAGACTCGAACAGCAGAGAATTCTAACTGTTAGCTCAGCAGCAGCAAAAACCGTCTCACTAACTGAAAGCAAAACTACAAACCATCCTGGGTCTGTGTGAGCCCTGATCCCACCCAGTCAAGGTTCTTTTGTCTAATTAAAAATAAACACCCAGGGATATATCCAAACTGTTTACCAACTGCCTGGCTGAAGCAGATATCCAGGCATAGCTGTTTTCTACACCTCCCTGCAACAGGAGCACACAGAACATATCGCTCTTAAAGGTAGAGTACTGTCATAGATCACTGTATTGAAACAGCAACCTTAATTTTCAAACAGAGTCTTCTCATTCTGGACACATCCACAAGAGTAAACATCCTTTCTCTGTCCACTGTATCAAGACCAGGATTTTATACACTTTGAATTACTTCTCCCTTTTCTGAACTTTGATAAAAAGAAGCTGAAAATGTGTTGCTGGTCAAAGCACAGCAGGCCAGACAGCATCTCAGGAATAGGGAATTCGACGTTTCGAGCATAAGCCCTTCATCAGGAATGAGAGAGAGTAGCCAAGCAGGCTAAGATAAAAGGTAGGGAGGAGGGACTTGGGGGAGGGGCGATGGAGGTGGGATAGGTGGAAGGAGGTCAAGGTGAGGGTGATAGGCCAGAGTGGGGTGGGGGCGGAGAGGTCAGGAAGGAGATTGCAGGTTAGGAGGGCGGTGCTGAGTTGAGGGAACCGACTGAGACAAGGTGGGGGGAGGGGAAATGAGGAAACTGGAGAAATCTGAATTCGTACCTTGTGGTTGGAGGGTACCCAGGCGGAAGATGAGGCGCTCCTCCTCCAGCCGTCGTGTTGTTATGTTCTGCCGGTGGAGGAGTCCAAGGACCTGCATGTCCTCGGTGGAGTGGGAGGGAGAGTTAAAGTGTTGAGCCACGGGGTGGTTGGGCTGGTTGGTCCGGGCGGCCCAGAGGTGTTTTCTGAAGCGTTCCGCAAGTAAGCAGCCTGTCTCCCCAATATAGAGGAGGCCACATCGGGTGCAGCGGATGCAATAGATGATGTGTGTGGAGGTACAGGTGAACTTGTGGCGGATATGGAAAGATCCCTTGGGGCCTTGGAGGGAAGTGAGTGTGGAGGTGTGGGCGCAAGTTTTACATTTCCTGCGGTTGCAGGGGAAAGTGCCGGGGGTGGAGGTTGGGTTGGTGGGGGGTGTGGATCTGACGAGGGAGTCACGAAGGGAGTGGTCCTTGCGGAACGCTGATAGGGGAGGGGAGGGAAATATATCCTTGGTGGTGGGGTCCGTTTGGAGATGGCGTAAATGACGGCGGATGATACGTTGTATGCGGAGGTTGGTGGGGTGGTAGGTGAGAACCAGTGGGGTTCTGTCTTGGTGGTGGTTGGAGGAGCGGGGCTCAAGGGCGGAGGAGCGGGAAGTGGAGGAGATACGGTGGAGGGCATCGTCGATCTCATCTGTGGGGAATCTGCGGTCCTTGAAGAAGGAGGCCATCTGGGCTGTGCGGTGTTGGAACTGGTCCTCCTGGGAGCAGATGCGGCGGAATTGGGAATATGGGATGGAGTTTTTGCAGGGGGCAGGGTGGCCTCTTCTATATTGGGGAGACAGGCCGCTTACTTGCGGAACGCTTCAGAGAACACCTCTGGCCCACCCGGACCAACCAACCCAACCACCCCGTGGCTCAACACTTTAACTCTCCCTCCCACTCCACCGAGGACATGCAGGTCCTTGGACTCCTCCACCGGCAGAACATAACAACACGACGGCTGGAGGAGGAGCGCCTCATCTTCCGCCTGGGAACCCTCCAACCACAAGGGATGAATTCAGATTTCTCCAGTTTCCTCATTTCCCCTCCCCCCACCTTGTCTCAGTCGGTTCCCTCAACTCAGCACCGCCCTCCTAACCTGCAATCTCCTTCCTGACCTCTCCGCCCCCACCCCACTCCGGCCTATCACCCTCACCTTGACCTCCTTCCACCTATCCCACCTCCATCGCCCCTCCCCCAAGTCCCTCCTCCCTACCTTTTATCTTAGCCTGCTTGGCTACTCTCTCTCAATCCTGATGAAGGGCTTATGCTCGAAACGTCGATTTCTCTATTCCTGAGATGCTGCCTGGCCTGCTGTGCTTTGACCAGCAACACATTTTCAGCTGTGATCTCCAGCATCTGCAGACCTCATTTTTTACTTGATAAAAAGAAGCCCAACCTATCCAATCTTTCTCTGTAAGACAATCCACTCATTCCAGATATCAATCTAGTAGACCTACTCAGAACCATAATCCAGCACATTTACATCCATGCTGTCAGACCACTAAAATTTAACATTTATCACAGCAAACTGATAGAAGTTTCAGACAGGGTAGCACAGTGGGACAGAAAAAAAGTTTTAAATGGTTAAGTCAATGGAAGACAACTTCGAAATGCATTGAGCAATCATAGCCTTTTATGCACCCAACCATCAATCCACACCCAAAACAGGACTGTGCATGAGCTCCTTCAAAACACCATTCCGTATGTAGACCCAGAAAAAGTAAACAGAAGATACATGTCAAAGGGAAGTGTCCTGGTGAACCATGCAGGAAGATCATAGTCAAAGATCACTTTCAAATGAATCGCAGTCATCTCAAATTACTCTCCTGCTGCGTAACTCTGTGATTTACTTGAAATTTTCTGTTTGAAGTTCTCAATACAGGTGTTGATTTTAGTACAGGATTGTGTCAATCATAATTCTCAGTCTCCACATAACGTCCACGGCTAGCAGAAAGGCCAGTGAGGAGCCCCCCCTGCAGCCAAAAGGTGCATAGGGTAAGCTAAATGAGATCTGGTTGGGATTTCTGTCCCATCCTGATTAGCCAGATACACCAGCCCCAGTGCTGGAAGTACTACCAGAACCCAGCAATGGGCCTTCCTGGGATTGCAGGCATGCTCAGAAAGAAGGACCCATGAATTTAAAAGGAAATAAGTTTGAGCTTCTTTCTGATCCCTTCCTCCCCTCACTGCCTCTCAACTGGTAGTCTCCCAACCCTACACATTTCCCTTCCAACTCCTTCCCAAAATCCACAAAACAGGACTGCCTGGGCAGACCCATTGTTTCTGCCTGTTCCTGCTCCTGTTCCTGCTCCTGTTCCTGTTCCTGCTCCTGCTCCTGCTCCTACTCCTGCTCCTACTCCTCCTGCTTCTACTCTTGCTCCTGCTCCTGTTCCTGTTCCTGCTCCTGCTGCTGGTCCTGTTCCTGCTCCTGCTCCTGCTCCTACTCCTGCTTCTGCTCCTGCTCCTACTCCTGCTTCTGCTCCTGCTCCTGCTCCTACTCCTGCTTCTGCTCCTGCTCCTACCCCTGCTCCTGCTCCTACTCCTGTCCCTGCTCCTACTCCTGCCCCTGCTCCTACTCCTGCTCCTGATCCTACCCCTGCTCCTGCTCCTACCCCTGCTCCTACTCCTACTTCTACTCCTGCTCCTACTCCTGTCCCTGCTCCTACTCCTGCTGCACAAAACTCATTTCTTCCTACCTGGACTCGATTTTTCTCCCCTTGTCCAGTCCCCTCCCACTCAGGGATTCCTCTGACATTTTATATCAGTTTCAGAATTTCCATTTTGCCAGCTCCAGCTGCTTCCTATTTACCATGGATGTGCAATCCACTTACACATCCACCTCCCAATAGAATGGTCTCAGGGCTCTCCGCTTCTTCCTGGTAAAAAGGCTTGAACAAATCCCCATCTATCACCAGCCTCCTCCATCTGGCTGAGCTCATCCTCACCCTGAACATTTTCGCTTTTAACTCCTCTCACTTTCTTCAGATCAGAGAGTTGGTCATGAGTGGGACAAGGGCCCCAGTTATGCCTGTCCCTTTGTGGGGTACATGGAACATTCCTTGTTCCAGTCCTATTCTCGGCCTCAGCCACAACTCTTTCTCAAAGATATCAATGATTTACAGCTTCTCTCTCTTGTCTGGAATTGAAAATGTTTATTAGTTCCAAATTCTTCCACACTTCCACATCTCGCTTTCACCTTCACCTGGTCTTCCTCTGACTCCTCCCTTCTCTTCCTCGACATCTCTGTTTCCATTTCTGAGGACAGGCTGATCAGCAATACCTGTGACAAACCAATCACGGTTACCTTGACTTTACATTCTAACAACCTACTTCCTGTAAAGACTCTATTCTATTCTCCCAGTTCCTCAATCTCTGTCACATCTGTTCACATGATGCCATCTTCAACAAGGGGGCCTCCAAAATGTTCATTAGTAGCTATTCATTCTGCTAGGCTGACCATTATCCTTACCTTTGTCTGTCAAACTATTCTTATCTCTCTTTGGCTCTATCTCCATCCATCGCTTACCCCTTAACCACTGCCTCAATCCTGTCTTCTGCATTAAAAAAAGTTTTCTTTGGCTATTATCAATTCTGAGTTAGGGTTACTCGACCTGAAACATTAACTCTGATTTCTCTCCACAGATATTGAGCTTTTCCAGCAATTCCTGCTTTTGTTTCTGATTTCCTGCATCCACAGTTCTTTCAGTTATTAGTTCGTATATGCAATGTTTTAGGGAGAGGTGTTTTGTACTGCGAGCAAGTAGGAAGGAAGGGGAGGTGCTATCTTCTTGATGTATGCCGCTTAAGAGCATTTCCAATGACCACTCTGCACCCTGCGTCATGTTTTAAATATGTTTGAAGAAAAACAGATTGCCTACTCCTGCCCAACTCCCCATGCCAACTGCATTATGCCATGGGAAAGAGAACTTTGATGTCAGTTGAATTTTTAACAAACAAATTTTTCAAGGTTGACTGAGCCAACTTTTATGAAACCATCTAAACAAGGCCCATTCTGAACTGAAGCTGACATATCACCGAAATGGAGAAAGTGAGGACTGCAGATGCTGAGATCAGAGCTCAAAAATGTGTTGCTGGAAAAGCACAGCAGGTCAGGCAGCATCCAAGGAGCAGGAGAATCGACGTTTCGGGCATAAGCCCTTCTTCACCAAAATGCCTGAAATTAGTCACTCATAAAAACAGTGAAGCCAATTTTGGGAACAAATAAATGAACTGTATTTTGAGGCAACAGATTCGATGTAGAGCAGGAAGAAGTATGATGGGTTTGTAACAGAAGGGCTACAAAGCTTGTTTTCACCATCTTCCTGGTTTCTTACAGAATCTTGAAAACAACATTCAGTTAAACATTGCAGCAACATCCATTCTCCTCAAAAATATCTACACATTTTGCAACGGCAGAGGATATGAGTCACAATTAAACAACCGTGGTCACAGGTTCAACATAACACCTTAGGGACTCAGAAGACATTTTAAATTGTATATTCTCAATCTTCCTTTTTGTATTCAATGCTTTTGACTTTCTAAATTTTGTATCCATGTTTGTTTGATATCACATCGAATTATCTTTCCAGGCGATAGTGAGTAATGAAACAAATCTTTATTTCACTCAACACAACATTTTAATTGGCTGGTTCATTTTTTGACTAGCCAGCTGTTGAAGTGTGACATAAAACTCATGCTAAAGGTGAATTAAAAATCTGTGGGTGAAATGTTCTCGCCCCTGGTGCCATGTGAGAAATGACAAGAAAGGAGGAAAACATGGTAAGAGTGAAAAAAAATCAGGTTCTTGATGCTGGGAAAAATATTCCCAATTTTTCCCGTTAAGCTTTGGATTCTCAACCTTGCCCGGTGACTACCTTATTTCTATACATTTGCATTTCATTAAAGCAATAACTCGCCATATTTATATGTCACTTTCAATTCACATCTCCGTGGGCAAGAAACTAGAAATAAGAATATGGTGCAAATGTATTCCCAGCAGGTAAATTTGAGCAGATACCTGGTGGCTGTATGTCCGAGCTATCACGCAACTGCTTCAAAACAATATCCCTCCAAGCAGTTCACAAAATGTCCCAGCAATCCTGACAATTGATACAGGCTTGACTTCACATTCGATATTGTAATACACTAAATCATCAGATATACTTCAATGAGAGAAAGGGAATCAGGATTTGGGTACTGTATGTAAATAGGACTAATGGCCAATGGATTTTGATTACTAATTTAAGAACATTGTGGAATTGTTACCGCAAATCTATTGGCTGTTTTTTTTTTGTTTTATGCTTTTTCTATTCATCCACTCATCCAAATGCCTTTTAAATGTTGTAATTGTACCAACCTCCACCACTTCCTCTGGCAGCTCATTCCATACATGCACTGCTTTCTGTGTGAAAACGTTGCCCTTTAGGTTCCTTTTATATCTTTCCTCTCTCACCCTCAACCTATGCCCTCTAGTCCTTGATTCCCCCACCTCAGGGAAAAGACTCGTCTATTTATCCTATCCATGCCCCTCATGATTTTATAAACCTCTATAAGGTCACCCCACAGCCTCCAACATTCCAGGGAAAACAGTCCCACCTATTCAGCCTCTCCCTGTAATTCAACCCCTCCAACCCTGGCAACATCCTTGTAAATCTTTTCTGAATCCTTTCAAGTTTCACAACATCCTTCCTAAAGGAGGGAGACCAGAAATGAGTGCAGTATTCCAAAAGCCTTTAATCTCTTTGATTTCCATTGTGGAAAATAGGTGCCCAGTTAAAACAAGCACTTTTTTTTTGCGGTATCCTGCATTTCAGGATCAGACATTTCCTTCTTGACTATTTGCTGAATCGATGCATATCTATCTTCTCATTTCAGGGTAGGCTCACATGGTATTGTATGTAACCCATTTTTAATCTGTTTGAACAAATCTTTATTCTCAATCTACTGTGCCACGTGTTGAAATATTTTCATTGACCAACTGTGTCTTGTCCTTAATTTTTATTTTTCCTCCATTTGAAGGAAATTGAAGTCAAGTACATAGAGTTCTAGAGTTCTAGAGTTAGAATTATTGGTTGCAAAGTATGGATGTTTACTAATATTTGGCATCCTTTACATTAAGTAGTTGCCTACAGGAGATGTTTAATGTTGTGGTTCTGTTTGCCGAGCTGGGAATTTGTGTTGCAGACATTTCGTCCCCTGTCTAGGTGACATCCTCAGTGCTTGGGAGCCTCCTGTAAAGTACTTCTGTGATGTTTCCTCCAGCATTTATAGTGGTTTATCTCTGCCGCATCCGGTTGTCAATTCCAGCTGTCCGCTGCAGTGGCCGATATATTCGGTCCAGGTTGATGTGTTTGTTGATAGAATCTGTGTCTGAATTCGTGGTGCTGGAAGAGCACACCAGTTCAGGCAGCATCCAAGGATGCTGCCTGAACTGCTGTGCTCTTCCAGCACCACTAATCCAGAATCTGGTTTCCAGTATCTGCTGTCATTGTTTTTACCTGATAGAATCTGTGGATGAGTGCCATGCCTCTAGGAATTCCCTGGCTGTTCTCTGTTTGGCTTGTCCTATAATAGTAGTGTTGTCCCAGTCGAACTCATGTTGCTTGTCATCTGCTAAGGATAGCTAGTCCTGTCGTTTCGTGGCTAGTTGGTGTTCATGGATGCGGATCGTTAGCTGTTTTCCTGGTTGTCATATGTAGTGTTTTGTGCAGTCCTTGCTTGGGATTTTGTACACTACATTGGTTTTGCTCATGCTGGATATCATGTCCTTTGTCCTGGTGAGTTGTTGTCTGAGAGTGGCTGTTGGTTTGTGTGCTATTATGAGTCCTAGTGGTTGCAGTAGTCTGACTGTCAGTTCAGAAATGCTCCTGATGTCTGGTAACGTGGTTAGTCCTTTGGATTGTGGCATGTCCTCATTCCGTTGTCTTTCCCTTAGGCATCTGTTGACGAAATTGCGCGGGTATCTGTTTTTGGCAAATAAATTGTATAGGTGTTCTTCTTCCTCTTTTTGCAGTTCTGGTGTACTGCAGTGTGTTGTGGCCCTTTTGAATAGTGTCCTGATGCAACTTCTTTTGTGTATGCTGGGGTGGTTGCTTTTGTAGTTCAGGACTTGGTCCATGTATGTGGCTTTCGTGTATACCTTCGTGGTGAATTTTCCATTAGGTGTTCTCTGTACCATCATGTCTGGGAATGGGAGTTGGTTGTCCTTTGCTTCCCCTCTCTAGTGAATCGGATTCCTGTGAGTGTGGCGTTGATGATCCAGTGTGTGTTCTCTATTTCTGTGTTTTTAATTATTACAAAAGTGTCATCTACATATCTGACCCAGCGTTTGGGTTGAATTTGCGGTAAGACTGTTTGTTCTAATCTTTGTTTAATCCTAACCACTATATTCCCTGGACCAAGAGGTTTTCAACAACAAAGCAGTTTTTGCTCAACTAGACTTGATTATCTGATAATATAGTGACACTTGACCCTGCATCTAACCTGAAGCTCACAAGATGACTATTAGTATAAATATCAGACTGCCAAAATCTATGGCTTGGATCATGTATTTCCTCACAGCTCACATAAGGTTTTAACTTTATTCTAGACTATGCCACCTCTTTGACTTCTTTGTGTGGGATGCTATTAATGTCTTGTTTTCTGAAACTCTATGCAACTTCTTTGCATTTTCTAAAAGCAATCTGTTGTGTGAAAGCATTTAATTTAGTAAAAGCAAAGTACTAGAGAGGCTGTAATCTGAAATGAAAACTGAAAATGCTGGAGAAACTCAG
Source organism: Hemiscyllium ocellatum (assembly GCF_020745735.1). Taxonomy (NCBI): domain Eukaryota; kingdom Metazoa; phylum Chordata; class Chondrichthyes; order Orectolobiformes; family Hemiscylliidae; genus Hemiscyllium; species Hemiscyllium ocellatum. The sequence goes on from NC_083401.1 coordinate 86,749,965, forward strand.
TAGGTCCAGCACAATTGGTGGAGAGAAAAGCATTCAATATAATACCCAGGCACTGTCAGTACCTGTGAGATTTCTTTGAGTTGACATGTTGACAAAGACTTTAAGACTCAGCTGGTGTATTGGTTATTTATATGAACCATTTGTGGTTTTCTACTTTAAGAATTGAACAGATTCTGATTATCTGTTATGTCAACATTGACCTTCCCTTCTTGGGATTTATCATGGAATCATAAGAAAAGCCTACAGTGTGGAAAGAGGTCATTCAGTTCATTGAGTCTCTACCAACCCTCACCCTATCCCCGTAACCCTGCATTTACTATAGTTAATCAACCTAACCCACACATTCTTAGACTCTATGGAGCAATTTGGCATAGCCAATCCACCTAATCTGCACAGCTTTGGGTCAAAATTAAAGCACCCAGCAGAAGCCCACACAGACATGGGGAGAACATGCCAACTCCACACAGACAGGTGCCCAAAACTGGAATCAAACCAAGGGCCCTGGCACAGTGAGACAGCAGTGCTAACCACTGTGTCACTATGCTGTCCTTTCAATTGTGTTTCCTCAGAAGTTTGGCTTATCTCAGCATCTGAATGGCTTTCATTAGAATCAGGTCTTCTTTGGTCAGTAATAAATCTGAGAAAGGCTCATCAACATTCCTACATAATTATGTTCCATAGGAACTCTGTCTTTAAATCATAATATGATGCATTTTCCACTAATATGTCATTACCATTAATAATATAATTTATGTATTTCTTTGGACATGATAGCCTTTTAATAGATCTTGCTCTTTCAAACCTTTATCTGTCCTGAGATTAAAGGAATTGTCAAAGTGTTTCAATACTTCTTCAAAAGTATCTGTTGCTTCTTTTCCACCTTGTCAAGCCGTAACACCACTAGTTAGACTCCCAATTGTGCATAAAAGTGCAGTAACTTGTTCAGCTTTGGATTTAGTATCTAATTTGGAATCTATTTTCTATCTTAAGAATTGATTTTTCTAAGATATCCATTTCTTGTTTTGTGTTCTGATTAGCCCATCTCTTGAAATTAAATCTTCTTGACATTGCTATTTCTGATGCCATGTGTTCCTAATTTGATTACTTATCTTCCTTGTATTAAATGCATTTATTTTGCCGTAGTAGCAGTGCTGCTTCTCTGTGCTGGTATATGCTGACATTTTACAAACAGCATAGAAGATTCCAAACTTTTTGGCAGCTAAAGTGAATGATTCTGTCCTTAGCAACTAAAATGATTATTCCTATTGTTTTCATGGCTTAGATGATTGCTGCTACTGATGGCATTAATGAAAGACTCCCATTTTCTAAGCATTTTACTGAATGAATCCCTCAGACACTTTAATAATGTTGCCCCCCTCAAACACGGTTTTACTAAATGGCATGTTTATTTAATATTTTTACCTGATCAATTCCCATTTAGTGTGGCTGTAATAATGGATCCCCGTTTCTTCTGTGTTTTTATCCTGGATGATTCTTATTTCTGCATTTAAATAAAGATCTCCCACTTTTAACAGAGGTTTAGTAAAGGTCTACCACCTTTTCGGCACCTTAACAATATCTTCCAAATGTTTTCTTCCATTAGTCTGGGACTGCTTAAGCTTCTAAATTGCCCCTTTGCCACTTCACTTTGGGCTTTGTAATGCTATGACCTCAGTTTAAATTGCTTTTGTGGACAGTGTGTTCCCTTACATTAGTTGAGTCTCACATGGTGCCCGACCTCTGAGCTGTAAGTATTTCACTTACTTTTTGCTTTCCAGGTGATAGTAATACTGTGCCTTTTTTAAAACAGTTGTTTTTTTTGCCCATCAGGGATTTTACTGCCAGAGACTCTGATGTTCATTCTCTCTTTAGCTGAACACCAACTTCACACTGCTCCTACAAACCATTGTCTCGTAATGCAATCTGTATCTGCTTTGAAATAATTAATCCTCCTTCTCCAGGCAGTTCTAACTGCTCCTGCTGCAGCACACCTCACACCAAGTCTGAAATTCTTTTACCACTGACTGTCGATTCTTCCTTGTTAAAGATTGCCAGGAGATTAAGTTTCTTCTGTAAGGTTCAGCACTTCTCAGCTACTGACTATTTACATGAGCTGATGATTTAAAGCTTATTCTGAAGATTAAAAACAAAGCTAGCTTCCAACTTCCACCACTGCTGCCATGTTGTATATGTAGCTAAATGAAGTCTGCACCATTGCCCACCATGTTGTATATGCAGCTAAAGCACTTCATCATGGGATACATGTGCTGCTGCCATCTTCTTCATTGTCAGCCATCTTCCACTGTGATAAAGGAAAACCACTTATTGCTCTAAAGACAATGAGAACAATGTGGATGTTGGGCCTTATTCCTTCCTGATCCTAAATTGTTCTGCCCAAAAGTGTATGTGATATCATCAAATTGGGTGATGTTTATGGCACACCTCAGAATTAATCCTTTCAGACTCTGTCAGATCTATACAACACCAGAAAATTTAAATACTATAGATCTGTGAGTCTACTTCAGTAGTGAGTAAGTTGTTGGAGGTGATTCTGAAAGATAGGATTTATGTGCGTTTGGAGATGCAAGGATAGCCAGGGTTGGAGGGTTTGAGCTATAGGGAGAAGCTAAATAGGCTGGGGCTGTTTACCCTGGAGCACCAGAGGCTGAGGGGTGACCTTATAGAGGTTTATAAAATCATGAGGAGCATGGATAAGGGGAGTCCAGAACTAGAGGGCATAGGTTTAGGGTGAGAAGGGCAAAATATAAAAGGGTCCTAAAGGGCAACTTTTTCACACTGAGGGTGATGTATATATGGAATGAGCTGTCAGAAGATGTGGTGGAAGATGGTTACAAAATTTAAAAGGCATCTGGATGGGTATGTGAATAAGAAAGATTTACAGGGGTATTGGCCAAATGCTAGGGTAGCTGGTTGGCATGGACTGAATGGACGGTTTCCGTGCTGTACATCTCTATGACTCTATGACTGATGAGGAATAGTCAACATGGCTTTGTGCAAGGGAAATCGTGTCTCACAATCTTGACTGAGTTTTTTGAGGAAGTAGCTAAGAAGATTGATGAGGGCAGAGCAGTGTACATTGTTTACTTGGTCATTAGTGAAGCCTTTGACAGGTTCTGCATCATAGACTAATTAGTAAAGTTAGATCACGCGGGATTCAGAGTGAGCTTACTAATTACTATAGATACAAAATTGGCTTAACGGCAGGAGACAGAGAGTAATGGTGGAGGGTAGTTTTTCAGACTGGAGGCCTATAATCAATGGGATTCCACAGGGATCAATACTGGGCACAATTTTGTATGTCATTTATATCAATGATTTAGCTGAGTACATAGAAGGCATGGTTAGTATGTTAGCGGATGACACCAAAATTGGTGGTATAGTGGACAGTGAAGAAAGTTATCTAAGATTACAAACAGCTCATGATCATTTGGGTCAGTGGGCTGAGAAGTGGCAGATTGCGTTTAATTTGGATCAATGCATGGTATTGCATTTTGGTAAAACAAACAAACTTAAATAATTATTAGTCAGGCTTTAGATAGTGTTGTAAAACCTAGGGGTTCAGATACATAATTCTTTGACGCTTGCATCACATACAGATAGGGTGATTAAGAAGGCATTTAGCACACTTGCCTTCATTGTTCAGACCTTTGAGGATTGGAGTTGGGACATTATGTTGAAGTTAACGAGGACATTGGTGCAGCCTCTTCTGGTCCAGTTCTGATCGCCCTGAATTAGGAAGGATATTATTAAGTAGGAGTGGGTTCAGTAGAGATTTATTGGGACGTTGCTGGGTATGGAGGGTTCAATTGTAAGGAGTGCGTGGATAGGCTGGGACCTCTTTCACTGGAGCATAGGAGATTGAGGGGTGATGTTATAGAGGTTTATGAAATCATGAGAAGTATAGATAAAGTGAATGGCAGATGTATTTTCCATAGGATGCAGTGTTTCAAAGCTATGGGGCCTATTTGAAAGGTGAGAGGAGAAATCTTTTAAAAAGACATGAGGGGCAATTTTTCTTTTACAGAGAGTGACTCGTTTATGGAATGAACTTCCAGAGGAAGTGATGGATGTGGGTACAGTTACAAAGTTTAAAAGACATCTGGGTAAGTACATGAATAAGAAATGTTTGGAGAGATATGGGCCAAGTGCAGGCAGGTGGGACTAGTTTAGTTTGGGATTATGGTTGGAATGGACTGGTTGGACCAAAGGGTCTGTTTCTGTGTTAAATGACTCCATGACTCCATAAGTACATTGATTTAGTGGCAAACACAGGCCAAGACAAATGGCCTACATTTTTTAGTCATGAGTCTACAATGATGATACCATACATCATCACTTCTTTTCATGTTAACTGTTTATTAAACACATTCTTTCATTATCAGACATACATTCAGGATTAAACTTTGTCCATCCTCATCAATTATTTTAAGTTTTATTCTTCCAGACCATGAAAGCCTCATGAGTTTACATCATTTTACAAGATCTACATAATTTTTTTTCATGTAGTCCAAGAGTGAACATTCCTGCTACCCTTCTGATATCATCTTGTTATCAATCTGCAAGGAATTACAGAGAGAACCATTGATATAGAATCCTCCTGGATATGTATCATCTGGAAAGTCGAAAACAATCTGGGTAAAATGGAAACTTAATAAAGACAGACAATGTTAACCAACTTCTCTAGGACAAGATTCAGGATTTGATAAAAGAAAAATAAACAAATAAATCTCTTCTGGCAAAAGGAAACAACATAATCAGACACTCAGACAAAATAATACTGCCAGACTTCAAGAGTTCTTTGTCTGTGTCAAGACCTTCGCAGATGTGTTCAGGTCATTTCTTGGGCCCATCAGATGCTATGAATGAATGAAGTCATGAATTTTGCATGTCTCTAAATTGATTTCTGTCCTGCTAGATCATCCTTCAGAGATAATGTAAATATTTCTATTGAGGTTCGTAATTTGGATACTTTGGAATTAATTTAAAGTAATATATTTTTGGTATAAACATATTTGCCAGATTGCCACTGACATTAAATAATTTTACATTCACTTTGATTTCATTTCTAAGCCTAATTTCATTTAACCTAAAATGACAAAGTCCTGATTGTTTTTATTGTTCTGCGCTTACAATCCTGTGTACAATTCTGAGTTATGAGTTATTTAATGTCACATATCCCTCGAAAGGTACAGTGAAAAGTATTTTCTAGTCACTCTTCTATAGGAAGGATGTTGTTAAATTTTAGAGGGTGCAGAAGTGATTTACAAGGATGTTGCTGGGACTGGAGGATTTGAGTTATCGGAAGAGGCTGAACAGGTTGGGGTTATTTCCCTGGAGTGTCAGAGGCCGAGAGGTGACCTCATAGAGATTTATAAAATGATGAGTGGCATGGGTAGAGTGAATAGCTAAGATATTTTTCCTAGGGTGGGAGACTCCAAAACTAGAGAGCATAAATTTAAGGTGGGGGGGGGGGGGGGGAAAGATTTAAAAAGCACCTGAGGGGTAACGTTTACATACAGATGGTGGTGTGTGTCTGGAACAAGCTGCTACAAGAAGTGATGAAGTCTGATACAATTACAACATTTAAAAAGCATCGGAATGGCTACATGAATACAAAGAGTTTAGAGTGAAAAGGGCTAAATGCTGACATTTGGGACGAGGTCAGGTTGGGTTGTTTGCTTGGTGCAGATGAGTTGGACCAAAGGGTCTGTTCCCTTGCAGTATGGCTAATACTCTATCAATGTTTTCTCAATCATTAATAATTTGAACTAACTATCTTTCATAATCTTAGCTAAGAGTCAATTCATAGTTGTACTGATGATCCTAAGTTGAAGGAAAAACGAATGCATTGTACATTATTAGACTTTTTGGACAAGGTAAAAGCACTTTTCTGATGCAGTGTAAAACTGGAATATTTCAATCTGTAGGCAACTAGATAACTGAGAAAAGCAGTTGGCCCATATATCATATACTAGAAACATGCAGATACTATAACTGCTTGCCTTGGTATCTAAACCTTTTAGAACAAATTTCCTTCCTGGGGGGAGATCCAAACCATTTCTTCATGTCCTGTGTTGTTGTATTACATCGTTACAAATATTGATACTTTCAGGGCATCACCTACCATTTGTGAGACAATGTTGTGTGCAAATTGCTGTCTTCATCTTATGACTTTGCTCCATTGCAAAATATTTATTTGCTGGTAAAGCACTTTGGGGATACCCTAAGGTCATAAATAACACTAGAGTCATAGAGTCATAGAGATGTACAGCACGGTAACAGACCCTTTGGTCTAGATCATCCATGCCAACCAGATATCCTAACCCAACCTAGTCCCACCTGCCAGCACTTGGCCCATATCCCTCCAAACCCTTCCTATTCATATTCCCATCCAGATGTCTTTTAAATGCTGTAATTTTACCAGCCTCCACCACTTCCTCTGGCAGCTCATTCCATACACACACCACCTTCTGCATGAAAAAGTTGCCCCTTTGGTCCCTTTTATATCTTTCCCCTCTCACCCTAAACCTATGCCCTCTAGTTCTGGACTTCCCACCTGAGGGAAAAGATTTCGTAAGGACAGACTGACAGGCAGAGGGGGTGGAGTGGCCTTGTTGGTAAGGGAGGATATTCAGTCCCTTGCGCGGGGGGATGTAGAGTCAGTGTGGATAGAGCTGCGAAATACTAAGGGTAAAAAGACCCTCTTGGGAGTCATCTACAGGCCCCCAAACAGTAGTCTGGATGTCGAATGTAAGTTGAATCAGGAGCTGAAATTGGCCTATGGTAAAGATGTTACTACAGTTGTTATGGGGGATTTTAACATGCAGGTAGACTGGGAGAATCAGGATGGTATTGGACCTCAAGAAAGAGACTTTGTGGAGTGCCTCAGAGATGGATTCTTAGAGCAGCTGGTGCTGGAGCCGACCAAGGAGAAGGCAATTCTGGATCTAGTATTGTGTAATGAACCAGAATTGGTCAGAGACCTCGAAGTGAAGGAGCCATTGGAAAGTAGTGACCATAATACAATAAGTTTTAATCTGCAATTTGAGAGGGAGAGGGTACAGTTGGAAGTGATAGTATTTCTGTTGAATAAAGGGAACTATGAAGCTCTGAGGGAGGAGCTGGCCAAAGTTCAATGGTGCAATACCTTAGCAGGGATGACCGTGGTGGAACAATGGCGGGTATTTCTGTGTATAATGCAGAAGTTGCAGGATCAGTTCATTCCTAAAAGGAAGAAAGATCCCAGGAGGAGGCATGGGCGGCCATGGCTGACGAGGGAAGTTAAGAAACATATAAACTTAAAAGAGAAAAAGTATAACATAGCAAAGATAAGTAGAAAAACAGAGGACTGGGAAGCTTTTAAAGAACAACAGAGGATTACTAAGAAGGAAATACGCAGAGGAAAAATGAGGTACGAAGGTAAACTGGCCAATAAAATAAAGGAGAATAGTAAAAGCTTTTTCAAGTATGTGCAAGGCAAAAAAATGGTTAGGACTAAAATTGGGCCCTTGAAGACAGAAACAGAGGAATATATTACAGGGAACGAAGATGGCAGAAGAATTAAATGGGTACTTCAGATCTGTGTTCACTGGGGAAGACACAAGCAATCTCCCTGAGGTAATAGTGACTGAAGGACCTGAACTTAAGGGAATCTGTATTTGCCAGGATTTGGTGTTGGAGAGACTGTTAGGTCTGAAGGTTGATAAGTCCCCAGGGCCTGATGGTCTACATCCCAGGGTACTGAAGGAGGTGGCTCGGGAAATCGTGGATGCGTTGATGATGATTTTCCAGAATTCGATAGATTCGGGATCGGTACCTGAGGATTGGAGAGTGGTTAATGTTATACCACTTTTTAAGAAAGGTGGGAGAGAGAAAGCAGGAAATTATAAATCAGTTAGTCTGACCTCAGTGGTGAGAAAGATGCTGGAGTCTATTATAAAGGATGAGATTACGGCACATCTGGATAGTAGTAACAGGATAGGACAGAGTCAGCATGGATTTATGAAGGGGAAATTGTGCTTGACTAATCTGCTGGAGTTTTTTGAGGATGTAACTGAAGATGGACGAGGGAGATCCAGTAGATGTAGTGTACCTGGACTTTCAGAAAGCTTTTGATAAAGTTCCACATAGGAGGTTAGTGAGTAAACTTAGGGCACATGATTATTGGGGGCAAAGTACTAGATTGGATTGAAAATTGGTTGGCTGATAGGAAACAAAGGGTAGTGATAAACGGCTCCATTTCAGAATGGCAGGCAGTGACCAGTGGGGTACCGCAAAGATCCGTGCTGGAACCGCAGCTTTTTACAATATATGTTAATGATAAAGAAGATGGTATCAGCAATAACATTAGCAAATTTGCTGATGATACAAAACTGGGTGGCAGGGTGAAATGTGATGAGGATGTTAGGAGATTACAGGGTGACCTGGATAAGTTAGGTGAGTGGGCAGATGCATGGCAGATGCAGTTTAATGTGGATAAATGTATGGTTATCCACTTTGGTGGCAAGAACAGGAAGGCAGATTACTACCTCAATGGAATTAATTTAGGTAAAGGGGCAGTACAAAGAGATCTGGGTGTTCTTGTACACCAGTCAATGCAGGCAAGCATGCAGGTACAGCAGGTAGTGAAGAAGGCTAATAGTATGCTGGCCTTCATAACAAGAGGGATTGAGTATAGAAGCAAAGAGGTGCTTCTGCAGCTGTACAGGGCCCTAGTGAGACCACACCTGGAGTACTGTGTGCAGTTCTGGTCGCCAAATTTGAGGAAAGACATTCTGGCTATTGAGGGAGTGCAGCGTAGGTTCATGAGGTCAATTCCTGGAATGGAGGGATTACCTTACACTGAAAGACTGAAGCAACTGGGCTTGTATGCCCTTGAGTTTAGAAGACTGAGAGAGGATCTGATTGAGACATATAAGATTATGAAAGGATTGGACACTCTGGCAGCAGGAAACATGTTTCCGCTGATGGGTGAGTGCCAAACCAGAGGACACAGCTTAAAAATACGGGGTAGACCATTTAGGACAGAGATGAGGAGAAGCTTCTTCACCCAGAGAGTGGTGGCTGTGTGGAATGCTCTGCCCCAGAGGACAGTGGAGGCCCAGTCTCTGGATTCATTTGAGAAAGAGTTGGATAGAGCTCTCAAAGATAGTGGTATCACGGGTTATGGAGATAAGGCAGGGAGCGGATACTGATTAGGAATGATCAGTCATGATCATATTGAATGGCGGTGCAGGCTCGAAGGGCTGAATGGCCTACTCCTACACCTATTGTCTATTGTCTATTTTGTCTATTTACCCTATCCATGCCCCTTATGATTTTATAAACCTCTATAAAGTCACCCCTCAGCTGTGGATGCTCCAGGGAAAACTGTCCCAGCCTATTCAGTCTCTCCTTATAGCTTAAATCTTCCAACCTGGCAACATCCATGTAACCCTTTTCTGAACCCTTTCAAGTTTCACAACATCTTTCACTATATAAGCCATTTCTCTTCCTTCAAGAAACTTTAAGGAAATATTCAAATAGAACGTGCTAAATATTAAAAATAACAAACGTTGGACACCAGAGCTATTCTCGAAACACAGCCTTCTACAGAGTATGCTTCCATATCAATGTTGACTTCTCATTGGAATGAGAATGGATTGAGGGGTAAAATAGGCAATATAAAATCAGTCATCCATAAACATCTTTTCTAAGTCTCATTTATATTAAACTTACTTCCCTAAATGAGAGGGCTGAATTTGACCAAAGGTTAGCCAAGTGCCAATTTCCAGGAATTTCAAGGAAGGTTTCTCTCTTTGATCTCAAACAAGTTATCGCAAGCAATTTTACAGCATTCACCTCATTATATGAGTGGCACAAATGCTCATTGTCATGGGGACCTTCTGGGTTTCCTACTTCCAGTGCTAGATCAATTATCACAGGCCAGGAGCTATCCTTCACAGTTCCAGTTTGTTTTTAATGAAATCCCCACAGTGTGGAAGCAGGCCATTCAGCCCAACAAGTCCACATCGATCCTCCAAAGACCAATCCACCTTGACCCATTCCCCCCCACTCTATGCCTGTAATCCTGCATTTCCCATGGTTCATGTACCTAACCTACACATCCCTGAGCACTATGGGTAATTTAGCATGGCCAATCCACATAATGTGCACATCTTTGGGAAGAGTTGTCCCAAAAATGATTGACAGATGCACATTGGCACACCGATATGTTGGCAGGGAACTGGGTGTCCTGGCAGACAGCAGTAGGATGGAAGATCATTTTTCCTGAAGAATGCTAGAGGAGACCATGTCTCCAGACCCCAGCAGCCTAGTCTAAAGTTGTCACTGGACCAATGCAACGTCCAGGGTCAAGAAGAATGCCTAACGCTACTAGAAGAAGATTAACGACAATATGCATTCCATGACAGTATGTCCCACAAGCTTACCTCTGTTTCCTCACATTTATTCTAAATCTACTCCTGCAACATTTCCCACCAAGGCTCATGATCTACACTTTCACAGTTGAATGCAATATCTTTTCTCAATGGCTCTCATCTACCCAATTTTCGCAGCCTAATTATACTTCCTACCTTCTGTGCTTCCCACTCATTCAGTCAGGACTTCCACCATTCCTGCACTGCATTCCTCATCAGCCTCATTCCTGATGAAGGGCTCTTGTCAATTCTCCTGCTCCTCGGATGCTACCTGACCAGCACCCCACTCTCGACGAATGCCAATAGCTGAGCTGGAATCACATTTGTCTCAACACCTCCCTTTGTCTCACTGCAGGCGAAAAAGGCCTGTATGCAATCCGAAACAGGTGGTGGTGTGTCCAACATTCACCGCCTGACCCCACACAAGGAGAGGGTCCTTGAGCTTTTGGGAGTGAATAGAGACCAGTCACATGATGATAACAAGACCTCCAATGTTCCAGCAACCAAGTGTTGTGCTCCCCTCCCAATACCACCATGGCGAATGTATTCTAAAGATGCCAAGCCTTCTACCTTGATTGACTGCTTATTCCATCTCTTGTCTACTGTAGGCATGAGGGGCATCTACACAGTCTCTACCCTCAAGAGAGCAGCCCCTCCAGTCAACATCTCCTTCTCCAGCTCTGAGGAACAAGTTGTAGATGCCTCGGAGGAAGCATTGACAAGATTGTTTCCTGCATCCTCCACCACCTCAGAAACTGAAATCTCAGTGGGTAAATCAGTTAAACTAGAGTGAAGGGCATGTCACTGGCATGTCTCTGTGACTGGCCAAGGAAGAAATATCCCAGAAACCCAGCACTAGGAGGACTGCCAGAGACCAGGTACCTGCTCAGCCCCAGGCAGAAGAGGATTCTATATGGCAGTTATCAATGATTTCATGAACATGTTCAAACTGGCACAGGAGCAGCAAACAGGTTTGTTGTAAACATTCAACAAACTGCATCGAAGGTTGGAGGAACTCACCAACTCTCTCTCTGTACTTCACTGGCTTTGAGGACAGTTTGGCAGCTGCTCTGGACAGCCAGGGGCAGCACTGCCTCATCCACATGCCTGGTCACCTTCTCTCGAAACTCAATCGCATTTGTTAGGCATGACATCCCTCTGGCGAAGTTGACTATCTCTGATCGAGCCTCGGCTCTCCAAGTGAAGATAAACGATCACCTTCAGAACTTACTCCAATAGTTTACCTAACACTGATGTGGCACTCATGGGTCTGTAGTTCTCTGGCTTACCTCTATGACCCTTTTTAAATACCAGAACCACATTACATATTCTCCAGACCTCTGGCACCTACCCTTGGTGAGAGAGCAATTAAAAATTTGAGTCCATGCCTTTGCAAACTCCTCCCTTTTCCAGCACCACTCTAATCTTGACTCTGATCTCCAGCATCTGCAGCCCTCACATCCGCATAACCTCCTGCCTTGCCCCCCACAGCATCCCAGGACACAATATATCTGGACCGGGAGATTTTTCCACTGTTAGGCGTACAAGGACCTCCAATACCTCCTTACAGACTTCAGTAAGGCATTCGACAAGGTCCCCCATGGGAGACTGATTAGCAAGGTTACATCTCACGGAATACAGAGAGAACTAGCCATTTGGATAGAGAACTGGCTCAAAGGTAGAAAACAGAGGGTGGTGGTGGAGAGTTGTTTTTCAGACTGGAGGCCTGTGACCAGTGGAGTGTCACAAGGATCGGTGCTGAGTCCTCTATTTTGGTCATTTACATAAATGATTTTGATGCGAGCATAAGAGGTACAGTTAGTAAGTTTGCAGATGACACCAAAATTGGAGGTGCAGTGGACAGCGAAGAGGGTTACCTCAGATTACAACAGGATCTGGACCAGATGGGCCAATGGGTTGGGAAGTGGCAGATGAAGTTTAATTCAGATAAATGCGAGGTGCTGCATTTTGGGAAAGCAAATCTTAGCAGGACTTATACCTTAATGGTGAGGTCCTCAGCAATGTTGCTAAACAAGGAGACCTTGGAGTGCAGGTTCATAGCTCCTTGCAAGTGGAGTCGCAGGTAGATAGGGATAATGAAGAAGGCATTTGGTATGCTTTCCTTTATTAGTCAGAGTATTAAGTACAGGAGTTGGGAGGTCATATTGCGGCTGTACAGGACATTGGTTAGGCCACTGTTGGAATATTGCATGCAATTCTGGTCTCCTTCCTATTGGAAAGATGTTGTGAAACTTGAAAGGGCTTCAGAAAAGGTTTACAAGGATGTTGCTAGGATTGGAGGATTTGAGCTATATGGAGAGGCTGAACAGGTTGGTGCTATTTTCCCTGGAGCGTCGGAAGCTGAGGGGTGACCTTGTAGAGGTATACAAAATTATGAGGGGCATGAATAGGATAAATAGACAAAGTCTTTTCCCTGGGGTCGGGGAGTCCAGAACTAGAGGGCATAGGTTTAGTGTGAGAGGGAAAAGATATAAAAGAGACCTAAGGGGCAATGTTTTCACGCAGAGGATGGTACGGATTTGGAATGAGCTGCCAGAGGAAGTGGTGGAGGCTGGTACAATGGCAACATTTAAGAGGCATTTGGATGGGTATGTGAATAGAAAGGGTTTGGAGGGATATGGGTCGGGTGCTGGCAGGTGGGACTAGGATTGGGTTGGAATATCTGGTCAGCATGGACGGGTTGGACAGAAGGGTCTGTTTCCATGCTGTACACCTCTATGACATCTATGACTTCATGACTCTATGTTGTGAAACTTGAAAGGGTTCAGAAAAGATTTACAAGGATGTTTCCAGGGTTGGAGGATTTGAGCTATAGGGAGAAGACTGGGGCTATTTTCCCTGAAGCGTCGGAGGCTGAGGGGTGACCTTATAGAAGTTTATAAAATTATGAGGGGCATGGATAGGGTAAATAGGCAAAATCTTTTTCCTGGGGTCGGGGAGTCCAGAACTAGAGGACATAGGTTTTGGCAGGTGGGACTAGATTGGGTTGGGATATCTGGTCGGCCTGGACGGGTTTGAGAATGGAGGAGATAATAAAGAGGTGCATTGAATCAATAAAAACGTCTCCTCTCAGACTGACCTCCCGAATTACACAAGAAAACTAACATTGCATATAGAATAGTGGTGACATTTTATCTTTCAAAATATGAAGTTAGCATCTCCTGGATCTTGTGCAGGGTATGAAACCTTGGAATGTGTTTGTGAATTGTGGAATATGGTGAAATGTTACAGCATGCCTGACCTTACGTGAGCATTATGACCTGCAGCAGTAATTTTTAATGATATGAATAAAATTACACATGGTCAGGATTTCTAGTGAAGAAACTTGGTGAACATGTAAGGTTCACATCCAGAATTCTGTGATAAGTGATTTCTTTAACCTGCACTGTTTAAGTGAGCATTTAATCAGACATTCTGGATTGGCATTGGATTGAATGACCTCAGTCCTTCTTGACTTGAATGAAGTCTATTCCCACTAAATTCTCATGGCTATTTAGTTGTGTCATTTGCAGTGAATTTGCTGTGTGAGCTACAGTCATGTGCTGGAGGTGTGACATTGACATAGAGTATAAATCACAGAGCAACATGTCCACTCCCTTGACTGATCATTGCTGGCAAAAATGGCGAGTTGCTTGGCTTTGTGTTTGTGCTAAAAGGCTGGACAAGGCAGATGTACTATGAGCCTGCAAGTTCTCAAGGGTGCAGCAAGTACAAAAAAGCAAGGCAAGGCAGAGACGCTGTGAACATCCAAGTAGGTACAAACTGGGCAAACAGTGAGAGCATTTATAAGCCCTAACATGCACCTTATTCTGATGCATGAAGTGGTGCTTCTCCCTCTATAACAGGTGGCCTTCCAGCAGCCTTGCAATGTAAGGATTCAGTGAGCTTGAGAGTTTTGAGAAGATTTCTAGCTCAGGTTGAGGTTCTGGATATAGGTTTACTCGCTGAGCTGGAAGGTTCATTTGCAAACATTTCAGCACCTTTCTAGACGAAGCACTATACATAATTCCTACTTTTTATTTATATTTGAGTTGGTGATGTCACTTCTTGTTCTTTTCCTCAGGGGTGGTAGATGGGGTATAACTCGATGTGTTTATTGATAGAGTTCCGGTTGGAATGCCATGCTTCTAGGAATTCGCGTGCGTGTCTCTGTTTGGCTTGTCCTAAGATGGATGTGTTGTCCCAGTCGAAGTCCATGGATGAAGGTTGTAGGTGATCATTACTCATGGAGCATGCCCTGAGGGATTTGGGGTCTGCTGTCCAAAATGGAGGCCAAAAGGAGCAGGTTAGCTGGAGCTGCCAGATTCCTGTTAGAATTTGGTGTCTGGAATGATTGCTTTCTTGTTTCTCTCCACTGTCCGGGGAACTTTAAGGGCGGCACGGTGGCACAGTGGTTAGCACTGCTGTCTCACAGCGCCTGAGACCCGGGTTCAATTCCCGACTCAGGCGACTGACTGTGTGGAGTTTGCACGTTCTCCCTGTGTCTGCGTGGGTTTCCTCCGGGTGCTCCGGTTTCCTCCCACAGTCCAAAAATGTGCGGGTCAGGTGAATTGGCCATGTAGTGTTAGGTAAGGGGTAAATGTAGGGTATGGGTGGGTTGTGCTTCGGTGGGTCGGTGTGGACTTGTTAGGCCGAAGGGCCTGTTTCCACACTGTAAGTAATCTAATCTAATCTAATAAATTGTGTACAAATGAGGGAAGAATAGGTAATAGTCAGATTATATACTTGAAAATTGACCCCCCCTCCACCCCCACCCCCACTGTCCCCTATGCACAAAATTGGACTTCTTCTCAAGTGTAGGATCAATCAAAAATCTGCAATATTTAAACCAATGGACAAAACCCTGGACTTTCCGGATCTGTAAAGTACTGGACAAAACCCTGGAAGTTCCAAAACTTCTAAAATGGAAGTTGGACTGAATATACAAACACAACTCTCAGAACTGAGATGGCTGCCTGGAACTATTGCTCGAGACGCTGATGTTGGAATCCAAGGTAGATAAGCAGGAAGGCCAATCTTCAGCCTGGAATTCCAATTTACATCTCCTCTTGAAAAGAACAATCAGCTCAAACCACCTGTCCAGCCCCAGACAGCTTTTGTACCTCAGTGTAGACAGTTTGGAGGCTACAGAGATACTGGACATACAACCACAACCGAAATCCATTCCCACATACTCTAATGATGGGAAAATCATTCGCAAGCAAAGGATATGCCTTTTAAACGACCGAACATTTTTTCAATAGTTATTCACATGGATTCATGTGTGCTCATGTGGAGACAAGACAAGGTAGGGTTATTATTCTGCAATGAGGCACTCATGTCACACACATAAATATGTCTTTGCATTGACTAAACATAGGACTATCATCAATAAGTAGCGAGTTTAACTTTGACAGCCCCCCGGACCTTTATGTTGCCTGGAATAGAATACTTTGAAGAGAGGCTAAGTTATTTTCTTTAGAGGAGAGAAGATTGAGTGATCACCTGATTGAAGCATTTAAGATGAGAAGGGACGTGTACAGGGTGGGGAGAAAGCAGCGGTTCCCTTTAGTTGAATAGTCAATAACAATAGGGCATAAATTTGAAGCAAAAGGTAAGATGTTTAGATGGTATTTAAGAAAAGTTGTTTTTCACCCAGAGAGTGTTGGGAACATAGAATGCACTGCCTGGGAGGGTAGTTGAGGTGGGGAAACTCACAACCTTCAAAATCCAGATGGATGAGCACTTTTAATGTCACAATATTCAAGGCAATGAGCTAAGTGCTGGAAAGTGCGATTGGTGTAGGTTATGAGTAGTTTTTTGTTGGTGCCAAAGGGGCTCTGCTGTACTGCATCATTCTATGTTTCTATGATTTTATGACTATCAGACTTGATAGTTCACTTTAATACTGGATTAATCACAAAAATAACAATACCTTGAAGACTAGGAATTGCACAGCTGGTATACTTGTTTTATGATTTATTGACTGGACAGATATTAAGATTTCAGCCCGTGGAAAAGCTAGCATTATACTACAATTTCTTTTTTCCAATTAGTAGCCAAAACAAAAAATCTAGAATATTCTTTAGATGATAGATATCTTCCTTGTAAGTCATAGAATAAACGTTAAAGCAATGTAGTCATCAGAATCAAGCTAAGATTTACATCTGTTTTAATATCCTAAACATTATAAACCCTTTTTGGTTTAGTTTGTGGCTTGTACCAGCCCTAGTATATTAAAGAAAGTGTTGTTATTTAGATATATTGCTTTGACAGCCAATTGATTCCAATTATATTGCAAATATTTGGTTTTGGTTAAACCCAGTCCTCTCCAAATCCTGAATGGAATGTATTACATACTTATCCGATGGTCATTGTGAAGAAAATTTAGGCATCTTTCTAAATAATGTCAGTGTTTAGGCACGTTTAGGCACCATCTGTGTGGCACAGTGTCTCTGTGGTTGACAGTGCTGCCTTACAAGCATCAGGGACCCAGGTTCAATTCCAGCCTTGGGCGACGGTCTGCGTGGAGTTTGCACATTTTCCCAGTGTCTGCATGGGTTTCCTCTGGGTGCTCTGGCTCACTCCCACAGTCCAAAGATGTGCAGGTTAGGTGGACTGGCCATGTTAAATTGCCCATAGTGTTCAGGGACATGCAGGCTAGGTGGGGTAGCCATGGGATTCACAGAGGAACCTCGATTATCTGAACGACACAGGCGGGAGTATTTTGCTTGGTTGATGAAATTCCGGATAATTGAATGCCGGATAACATAGTTTAGCTAAGCAAGTCACCTTGCGATCTTGCCGGATAATCCAATATTTGGATAATCCTATGACATATAATCGAGGGTTCCCTGTACAGGGTCTTGATGGGTTGCTCTTCGGAGGATTGGTGTGGACTTGATGGACCCAATGGTCTGCTTCTCCAATGTAGAGATTTTATTTTAAAAATTATAAGAATTAAAGTTAAATGTTAGTTCATCTCTATTTATTTGCAGTGTTGGTAACAGGTGAATATACCCCTGATTAATGTACACACAGTCGGAGAATGTGAGTGCGTTCTAGGACTTGTATTGAGGCTGTAGGCTACCTATTTGGGGTGGCACGGTGGCTCAGTGGTTAACACTGCTGCCTCACAGCGCCAGGGAGCCAGGTTCAATTTCCACCTCAGGCAACTGTCTGTGTGGAGTTTGCAAATTCTCCCCGTGTCTGCGTGGGTTTCTTCTGGATGCTCCAGTTTCCTCCCACAATCACAAAGGTGTGCAGGTCAGGTGAATTGGCCATTCTAAATTGCCCGTAGTGTTAGATGCATTAGCCAGGGGTAAATGTAGGGTAATGGGTCTGGGGGGATGCTGTTCGGAGGGTTGGTGTGGACTTGTTGGGCCGAAGAGCCTATTTCCACACTGTAGGGAATCTAATCTAATTTGGTATAGTGTTATTTCAAGGCATCAAAGAAAATCCCTTTTAAAGCACAAAAAGGGGCCAGCTTTTATCCCATTGTCTTTGCTGAAGGCAATGCAGAGCCCATCCTATGACAGTGTGTAATAAAGTGCTGTTTACCAATATTAAGCCACCTATGAACTAAGTTAAGCATTCTTAGGCAGTTCAAGCTTTCCCCAGATGCGATGTACGATTATATCATAGCTGAAGCACAGTTGAAGTAAATTGAGCTAACACAACCTGAAAATTAGCATTGAACCTATGTGATTTCATGCAAATGCAAAGTTTAGATAAATGTGAAGCCAAAAGCATTTTGAATAAATATATAATGTAACCGGCCTGTGAACTGCTGCAAGCCAACTTACCAATTTTTGCAGGTTTTCCCCTTCTCAAACAAATCTCACTTCCAAATTTTAAAGGGCTCCTGTCAAATTCCTAATATGCTTGCCCTGCCAGAATCAGTCAATGAAGTGCCCCCTTCTCCAATCTGTTGAAGCAGAATTAGTAATCCAATTTTACACTGAGTACATATGTTTGTTTGCACTAGTGCAGATGGTCTAGACTAATCCAGTTGTGTGCCTGTTAGAACAAAGAAAGATTTGCATATAAAATTGGCTTTGTATTTGAACAATATTATTTCATAATCTTAAAACTCTCTCTCTCAGACATGCTGTTGCCTTAAAATTAAAATAAATATAGTCCTAAATGTCACATTCCAAATGACAGTTTATTCAGGATTCTGCAGTTGTGCAATGTATATAGATTTCACTCAAGGATTAGAGTATTTATTATTCATTAAATGTTGTATTTGTGAAGCTCATTAATGGGATATTCATTTGAAAGAGGAAAAGAAAATTAAACTGGGAAATTCTATTGAACTGAATGATGCCCTCAGCATTTAAATGAAATATTCTGCAATACAAGCTGTTAAAATAAAAATTACATCTGTTAGGTACGGTAAAGAATAATAGCTGTAGTAGAATCAATTGTTCTTATATTATGTATACAATGGCAAGACAATTGATTTGAAGAAAGATCATGGATCGATGTAAGGTAAATCATTTGCGAGCTGTGCACAGCAGCTATGGCAGGTTCTGAAAGGTCATTTCTAGCATGATTTAAAATTGCTCTTGTGTTTGCTTGACAGTACAACTCTAATATTATGTTACCACAAGGAAATGAACTTTCATCAGTTAGGACTGAACTTCAAGTTAGAATTCGTGATACCTTTTCAAATTGGACAAAGGAACCAAAGTAGGCCATTCAGCCCCTCAATGAAATGATGTCTGATCTATGGCCTTACTCCATGTACCCGTCTTTGGTTCATATATCTTAATACCTTTGCTTGACAAAAACATATCTATTTCAGGTTTAAAATTAACAACTGATCAAGCGCCCATTTCTATTTGTGGAAGAGTTCCAAACATCTACCGCCCTTTGTATGTAGAGGAGCTTCCTAATATTTCTTCTGAATGGTCTATCCCTAATTCTCAGACTGTGGACTCTAGTTCTGGATCCCCAGTCATAGAGTCATAGAGATGTACATCATGGAAACAGATCTTCGGTCCAACCTGTCCATGCCAACCAGATATCCTAACCCAATCTAGTCTCACCTGCCAATACCCCTCCAAACCCTTCCTATTCATATACCCATCCAAATTTTTGCAAGGTTTGTGAAGGTTTTAGATTAGATTAGATTACTTACAGTGTGGAAACAGGCACTTCGGCCCAACAAGTCCTCACCGACCCGCCGAAGCGCAACCCACCCATTCCCCTACATTCACCTCTTTACCTAACACTACGGGCAATTTAGCATGCCAATTCACCATTTGGATGGGTTTAGGGTGTAGGATTGCTCACTGAGCTGTAGGTTTGATATCCAGACATTTCATTACCTGGCTGGGTAACATCATCAGTGGCAACCTCCAAGTTAAGCGAAGCTGTTGTCTCCTGCTTTCTATTTATATCTTTCTCCTGGATGGGGTTCCTGGGGTTTGTGGTGATGTCATTTCCTGTTCGTTTTCTGAGGGGTTGATAGATGGCATCTAGATCTATGTATTTGTTTATGGCATTGTGGTTGGAGTGCCAGGCCTCTAGGAATTCTCTGGCATGTCTCCATCAACATCGACCTGGCAAAGGAAATACTTACCACACTTTTAGAAGAGACCATCTCACACACACACCAACCACCATCAATCACACTACCAATGAAAACATCATGAAGCTAGTGGACCTGTGCCTCACCACCCACTTCACTTTCAGCAACATAATCTACAAACAAACCAACAGCACACCCATGGGATCTCCGCAATCAGGATTCATAGCAGAAGCGGTAATGCAAAGACTAGAACAAACAGCCCTACCAACCATCAAACCAAAAATCTGGGTCCACTACGTAGATGACACCTTTGTCATCACAAAATGAAATACGATAGAAGAGACATTTAACATCATCAACAACACCCTCACAGGCATAAAGTTCACCAAGGAGGAAGAAACCGACAACAAACTCACATTTCTGGACGTTACAGTTGAAAGAAAGGACAATGGAGAACTACAAACCTGCATATACAGAAAACTGACAAACACTGACCAAATACTTAACTACACCAGCAACCATCCCAACACACACAAACGAAGCTGTATCAGAACACTATGCCAACGAGCCACCTCACACTGCAGCACAGACGAACTTCAGAAAACAGAGGAGAACTACCTATACAACGTATTCAAGAAGAACGAATACTCAAAAAATACAGTGCGCAGATTTCTCAAGAACAAACCATGACAAGCAGACCAAACACAGCCAGAAACCCTAACCACCTTACCATACATCAAAGAAATTTCAGAAATGACAGCCAGACTACTAAGACCCCTCAGAATCCTAGTAGCACACAAACCCACCATCACTCTCAAACAAAAACTAACAAACTTAAAAGACCCAATACAACCCATGGACAAAACCAACGTCATCTACAAAATTCCATGCAAGGACTGTCACAAATGCTACGCAGGACAAACAGGAAGAAAGTTAGCCACCAGGATACATGAACAGCAGCTAGCCACAAAACGACACGACCCTCTCTCCCTCATAGCCCTACACACGGATGAAAAAAATCACCATTTCGACTGGGACAACATCTATCCTGGGACAGGCTAAGCAAAGACATGCCAGAGAATTCCCAGAGGCCTGGCACTCCAACCACAACACCATAAGCAAGCACATAGATCTAGATGCCATCTATCAACCCCTCAGAAAACGAACAGGAAATGACATCACCACAAACCCCAGGAACCCCATCCAGGAGAAAGATATAAATAGAAAGCAGGAGACAATAGCTTCGCTTCACTTGGAGGTTGCCACTGATGATGTTACCTAGCCAGGTAATGAAACGTCTGGATATCAAACCGACAGTTCAGTGAGCAATCCTACACCCTAAACCCATCCAAATGCCTCTTAAATGTTGCAATTGTACCAGCCTCCACCACATCCTCATGCAGCTCATTCCATACGCGTACCACCCTCTATATGAAAATGTTGCCCCTTAGGTGTCTTTTGTAGCTTTTCCCTCTCACCATAAACCTATGCCCTCTAATTCTGGACTCCCTGACACCAGGGAAAAATTTTGCCTATTTATCTTATCCATAATGTTGAAACCATCTATAAGATCACCGCTCAGCCTCCGACGCTTCATGGAAAATAGTTCCAGCCTGTTCAGCCTCGCCCTATAGCTCAAATCCTCTAACCCTGGCAACAACCTTGTAAACCTTTTGTGAAGCCCTTTCAAGTTTCACAACATCTTTCCAATAGGAAGGAGACAAGAATTACACGCAAATATTCCAACAGTAGCCTAACCAATGTCCTGTACAGCCGCAACATGACCTACCAACTCCTGTACTCAATACTCTGACCAATAAAGGAAAGCATACCAAACGCCTTCTTCAATATCCTATCTACCTGCGACTCCACTTTCAAGGAGCTATTGAGCCTGCACTCCAAGGTCTCTTTGTTCAGCAACACTCCCTAGAACCTTACCATTAAGTGTATAAGTCCTGCTAAAATTTGCTTTTACAAAATGCAGCACCTCGCATTTATCTGAATTAAACTCCTTCTGCCACTTCTAGCCTATTGGCCCACCTGGTCCAGATCCTGTTGTAACCTAAGGTAACCCTCTTCGCTTTCCACTACACCTCCAATTTTGGCATCACCTGCAAACATACTAATTGTACCTCTTATGCTCGCATCCAAATCATTTATGTAAATGACAAAAAGTAGAGGACCCAGCACCGATCCTTGTGGCACTCCACTGGTCACAGGCCTCCAGTCTGAGACACAATCCTCCACCACCACCCTCTGTCTTCTACCTTTGAGCCAGTTCTGTATCCAAATGTTCTCCCTTTATTCCAAGAGATGTAACCTTGCTAGTCAGTCTCCCATGGGGAACCTTGTCGAATGCCTTACTGAAGTCCATATGGATCACATCTACTGTTCTGCCCTCATCAAACCTCCTTGTTACTTCTTCAAAGAAACTCAATCAAATTTGTGAGACATGATTTCCCACACACAAAGCCATGTTGACTATCCCTAATCAGTCCTTGCCTTTCCAAATACACGTATATCTTGTCCCTCAGGATTCCCTCCAACAACTTGCCCACCACTGAGGTCAGACTCACTGGTCTATAGTTCCCTGGCTTCTCTTCACCTCCCTTCTTAAACAGTGGCATAACGTTTGCAAACCTCCAATCTTCCGGCACCTCACCTGTGACTATCAATGATACAAATATCTCAGCAAGAGGCCCAGCAATCACTTCTCTAGCTTCCCACAGAGTTCTTGGGTACACCCGACCAGGTATTGGGGATTTATCCACCTTTAACTGTTTCAAGACATCCAGCAATTCCTCCTCCGTAATCTGAACATTTTGCAAGATGTCACCATCTATTTCCCTACAGTCTATATCTTCCATATCCTTTTCCACAGTAAATACTGATGCAAAATATTCATTTAGTATCTCCCCCATTTTCTGTGGCTCCACACAGATGCCACCTTGCTGATGTTTGAGGGGCCCTATTCTCTCCCCAGTTACCCTTTTGTCTTAATGTATTTGTAAAAACCCTTTTGATTCTCCTTAATTCTATTTGCCAATGCCAACTCATGTTCCCTTTTTGCCCTCCTGACTTCCCTCTTAAGTATTCTCCTACTTCCTTTATATTCTTCTAAGGATTCACTCGACATATACCTGACATATGCTTCCTTCTTTTTCTTAACCACACCCTCAATTTCTTTAGTCATCCAGCATTCCCTATGCCTACCAGCCTTCCCTTTCACCCTGACAGGAATATACTTTCTCTGGATTCTTGTTATCTCATTTCTGAAGGCTTCCCATTTTCCAGCCGTCCCTTTACCTGTGAACATCTGCCTCCAATCAGGCTTTGAAAGCTCTTGCCGAATACCATCAAAATTGGCCTTTCTCCAATTTAGAACTTCAACTTTTAGATCTGATCTATCCTTTTCCATCATGATTTTAGAACGAATAGAATTATGGTCGCTGACCCCAAAGTGCTCCCACACTGACACCTCAGTCACCTGCCCTGCCTTATTTCCCAAGAGTAGGTCAAGTTTTGCACCTTCTCTAGTAGGTACATCCACATACTGAATCAGAAAATTGTCTTGCACATACTTAAGAATTTCCTCTCCATCTAAATCTTCAACACTATGGCAGTCCCAGTGGATGTTTGGAAAGTTAAAATCCCCTAACATAATCACCCTATATTCTTACAGATAGCTGAGATCTCTTTTCAAGTTTATTTCACAATTTCCCTCTGACTATTAGGGGATCTATAATACAATCCCAATAAGATGATCATACCTTTCTTATTTCTCAGTTCCATCCAAATAACTTCCCTGGATGTATTTCCAGGAATATCCCCCCTCAGCACAGGTGTAATGCTATCCCTTCTCAAGAATGCCACTCCCCCTCCTCTCTTGCCTCCCTTTCTATCCTTCCTGTAGCATTTGTAATCTGGAACATTAAACTGCCAAACCTGCCCATCCCTGAGCCATGTTTCTGTAATTGCTATGATAGCCCAGTCCCATGTTCTTAACCATGTGCTGAGTTCATCTGCCTTCCATGTTAGGCCCCTTGCATTGAAATAAATGCAGTTTAATTTATTAGTCCTACATTGTCCCTGCCCGTCCTGACTGTTTGATTCACTTCTGTTCTCAACTGTACCAATCTCAGATTGATCTCTTTCCTCACTATCTCCCTGGATCCCACCCTCCCCAACTTACTAGTTTAAATCCTCCCGAGCAGTTCTAGCAAATTTCCCTGCCAGTATATTAGTCCCCTTCCAGCTTAGGTGCAATCCGTCCTTCTTGTACAGGTCACTTCTACCCCAAAAGAGATCCAATGATCCAAAATTGTGAGTCCTTCTCCCATACACCAGCTCCTCAGCCATGCATTCATCTGCTCTGTCCTCCTATTCCTGCCCTCACTAGATCGTAGCACTGGGAGTAATCCAGATATTACTACCCTTGAGGACCTCCTTTTTAAATTTCTGCCTAACTTTCTGTAATCTCCCTTCAGAATCTCAACCTTTTCCTTTCCAATGTCGTTGGTTCCAATGTGGGCAATGATCTCTTGCTGGCCCCTCCTCCCCGTGAGAACATTCTGTACCTTCTCTCAGACATCCTTGATCCTGGCACCAGGGAAACAACACACCATTCTGCTTTTTCTCTGCTGGCCACAGAAACGTCTGTCTGTATCTTGGACTACAGAATCCCCTAACACAATTGATCTCTTGGAAGCCGACATACCCCGCTTTGCATTAGAGCCAGTCTCAATACCAGAAACTTGGCTGTTCATGCTACATTCCCCTGAGAATCCATCACCCCTACATTTTCCAAAACAGCATACCTGTTTGAAATGGGGATAGCTACGGAAGACTCCTGCCCTAGCTGCCTATCTCTCTTACCTTTCCTGGAGTTAACCCATCTATGTGACTGTATCTGTGACTTTACCCCCTTCCTATAACTGCCATCCATCACTTACTGTTGCTGTTGCAATTTCCTCATCGCTTCTATCTGTCTCTTCAACCGATCCACTCGATCTGATAATATTTGTATTCAACAGCATTTATGGCAGATATAATCTGCAGTAACCCCTTAAACTCTCTTTAAACTCCCACATCTGACAAGAAGTACATCTCGCTGCAAAGGCCATTTTTTGCTCCTTCACAATATACAAACCCAGAAAATAACACCAACTTATTCCTCTCCAAAACACTGCCCCAGGTTAAATTAATAGCCATGGCTTATACTTTAAGTTTAATCAAGAAACTTATCTCCAAAAACATATAATCAAAAAAGAACCCACTGTACTCACTAATACAGCCTTTCTCTTGGACAGACTTAAAAAAACAAGTAACTTATCTGATTCTGTGTTGTGAACTTCGCCCAAACCAGTTCCTCCAAGATTAGTTGTGAAATTCACTGTTTGTTAATTTTCCCAGATGCACTCCAATGTCCAGAAACACATGAATTCAAAAACAGCAAAGGCAGTAACTATGCAGGTTCTCTCTCACTCTCTCTCTCACTCTCTCTCTCTCTCTCTCTCTCTCTCTCTCTCCTGCACTGTCCTCACCATGTGCTTCCTTTTTCTGCTCTTCTGTCTTTTCAACTGCTGTTGTTTTGACTTTTTTTTTCCCAAAGTTCCAAAACAGTGCAACAGCATATAAAACAGTAATTGCTGCTCCTGGAATTTGAGGAAATCACCTCCAACACCTAAAATACTTCAAAAAGAGGAGCAGCTCTTACAGCCAGAAATCTTTCCTGTCCGCCTTCTTGGATTACCCAGAATCAATCAGTGTAAATAGGTACATGGAATAGGAATATACCAGAATAATTAGGCAATTCAGCCCTTCAAACCCACTCTGCAATTCAGTTAGACCATGGCTGATCATCTGCCTCCGTGACATCGCCCAATCTACCTCCATATTCTATGACGTTATCAGCCTCCAAGATTCACTTCCATCTTGAACCTACTCAATGACTGAGTTTCCACCGCCCTCTGGGGTAGAGAATTCCAAAGATTCCCAACCCTGCAAGATGGTTTCTCTGTATCTTTCATCTCAGTCTCAAATGGTCAGCCCCTTACCATGAGATTACATAATCTAGTTTTATTCTCACCAACAAGGAGAGGTATCCCCATTTCATACCCCATTAGAATTTTATAAATTCCAATCAGTCACCCCTTATTTGCCTCATTAGACAAACCTGCCATCATTGGGATTAATGTGGTGAACTTTTTATTTTTCTATTCATTCAGGAGGTGTGGGCATTGCTGACTAAGCTAGAATTTATGGCACATTCTTAATTGTCCTTGGAAAATCGATAGAGAAGTGAGCTGCCTTCTTGAACCATGGGAGCCCTTGGGATGGAGGGACGCCCACTGTCCTGTATGGAAGGAAGCTCCTGTAACGATAAAGGGAAAGAATTTCTACTCAACCTGTTCAGGGAAATATTTTGATACACCTACAGCAGCAGTAGTAGTGCTATGATTGTGCCACTCAACGATATAGTTCCAAGTCAAGATAGTGTGTAACTTGCAGGGGAGCTTGCATGTCATGCTGTTATCATGAATTTGCATTCCTCTATGAAAGTGTATCCCTCTTTAAATAAGGTAACCAAAACTGTACATAATGCAGCAATATGGCTGATCTTATTTTCTACACTGTACCAGCTCTCCACCCCAAGGCTTCTGGCCTCATTCCTGATGAAGGGCTCCGGCCCAAAATGTCGATTTTCCTGCTCCTCAGATGCTACCTGGCCTACTGTTCTTTTCCAGCACCACCCTCTCAATACTAGTCTCAATACTGAGTCTGAGGCAGCTTTGTCTGTAATCTGATAAGATTTTACACTGTAGTGTTAAACTGCC
Organism: Hemiscyllium ocellatum; assembly: GCF_020745735.1. Lineage (NCBI taxonomy): Eukaryota > Metazoa > Chordata > Chondrichthyes > Orectolobiformes > Hemiscylliidae > Hemiscyllium > Hemiscyllium ocellatum. Next base: position 86,776,778 of record NC_083401.1, read on the forward strand.
ATGATAAAAAAAAATTAAAAATCACACAACACCAGGTTATAGTCCAAAAGGTTTATTTAGAAGCACTAGCTTTTGGAGCCCTGCTCCTTCATCAGGTGGTTGTCTTTCCAATTATACCTGTTGGACTATAACCTGGTGTTGTGTGATTTTTAACTTTGCACACCCCAGTCCAACACCGGCATCTCCACGCCAGTGATCAATAAAGTAGTTTGCAGTAACAGTACAGCCTGTTGTCATTGTGTTCACTGGCATTGACCTGGGGAGGGTCACGATCAACAGCAATAGGACATCTCACCAAGGCTCTACATAAATGCAACAAGATGCTGAAATCCTCTTGTAATGAAGATCAACAAGCATTTGTGTTCCTTATTGCTTGCTGTTCCTTCATGCTAGTTTTTAATGATTTATAGACAAGGGCATCCTGCATTTCCAAGTCCCTCACCTTATGAGAAATATTCTGCGTTTTTGTGTTTTTCTACCAAAGTAAATGACTTCACAACATTCATGTTATATTGCATCAGCCATGTCCTAATGCATTGACGTGGCCAATTTGCTGCTTTCCAATCTGCAGGAACTTTTCCAGAATCTATATATTTTGAAAGATATTCACAATGCATCCATGATCGCTACTGGTAATTCCTTCAACTCTTTAGGATGAAGCCAGTCTGGTCCAGGGGATTGTTTATTACACATTTGTCCAGTTAACTTTCAAGTGTCACCTCTTTACAAATACTAACTTCTGTTGGTTCCTCCATTTCACAGGTCTATCCTATTTCTGGGAGATTGTCTGTATCTTCTTCCACAAAGTAAGTAACAAACTACAAAATGGCTTTTAATTTAGCTGCCAATTTCTTATCCTTAACTTTAAATTCTTGTCTTCCCCCTGTAATATGTCCACATTTGCCCAAGGTAATCTTTACCTATTTGCATAACTAAATAAGCTTTTACAGTCCACCTTTATATACCTTACTATTCTGTAAGAATACTTACATTTATATAGCACCTTTCATGATCATAGCTTGCCCCAAAGAAATATATCCAAGCTATATTTTAGACTGCACCTGTTGTAATGATTTGAAGGTAGCTCCCACACATTTCAATGAAGCAAATGACCAGATAATCGAGTTTTGGTGTGTAGGGATACAAACAGGCCAAGACTGCAAGGAGAACTGCATTTTGTTCTTCTTTGCATAGTGTCAGGTTTTTATCTTACATATGATAAGCTTTATGTCAGTCTTAGAGTTCAGATTTAACATCGCAACAGAAAAGACAGTATCCTTCCCGGTGTAAGACTCCCTCAGTTGTACACTATCATTATATAGTTAGGTTATATGCTCAAGTGTCAGCAGTAGGATTTGGAAATTATGATAATCTGAATCAGAAACAAGAATCCTCCTAACCAAGGTATTACTTTAAATCAAAGGCCAATGCAGAAATTTTTATACAATATATCATACATTTTTGACAGCACCAATCATCAATCTGTTTATTCTGAGCACACAGATGATCTAGGTTACTGTGACAAGCAATTAATAGAAAACATGAAATGGTACACTTTTGTAGCATCATTGTATTTCATTTCAAGCTACTGATAATGTTATGAGTGCAAAGAACCAAGGTAGAAAAGTTTCAATTTCTCATCTTATTCATTCCAGTGACTCAGTGTGGAAAATATGACTTTATCAATTTCCAGCATCATGCAAATAAAAATGGTATACATCTGTGACTTTGGGCAATTACTATGATTGGGTTACTAAAAAACAGTAATATATTTACTAATATAATGGAAAGGGGAAAACCAATCCCATACCAATAATTCTCTCAAAGTGTCGTGAATTTGTGCAATTCACCAAGCCAGTAGGCCCTGGCAGATGATACATTCAATAGATTTGACAAGGAGATGGGTTTTTAATGAATAATTTGTTGAAGAGTTAGGAGGAATGGAAGACAGGGAGCTAAGGCCAAGATGAGATCACTGTGATCATATTAAGGGTGGAGAAGGCTCCTGTTCCTGCACTTAGATCATATGTTGTTGTGTTCTTAAATTAATGCTACCATCTCCTAATTCCTGAAAACATGTACCAGTTGGACAAATTGAATGCAAGTTGAAATATAATCTTATAATAAATTAATCTAAATTAACGATGACATGAGTTAATTATTAAAGCAAAATGCTCATCTACAATTAACTTGAAGTTGTTAATTGTCATCAAATTATTTTATTCCTTTGTTGCCTGAAGTAACTCTCTATAATCATGTAGCATGAATTCAAGAAGCTTAGGAAAACAGCTTTCTCAATGGTCTGAGTAGCAAAAAGTAATCAGGAAGATTTTCTGAACTAGGAATTAGTACGAACAAAAGTGTAAGTTATTGATTTTTTTTATTGAAACATTAGCATATATAAGGTCCTTCTTGCTCTTACCAATAGACTTTGTAATAGAGAGAAGTCTCAGTTGGTCTCATCTGTTGTGATTCAGTAGATCATCATTCAGTCTGACTTAATATGAAAAATGATCTAATTTTAATGTCTGTGAATGCAAAATCAGCTATTTGGTTTTCCCACTTAATAATTTTCCACATCAGCCCATTCTGTGTCAAGGTGTATTGCTATTTAATTACAGGGGAAGTCAATCAAGAGTGTAATTTTACCAAGTATTTTATGCTTTATTTATCAGTTTCACACTTTCAGTTTACATAAGAACGTAAAAGATAAGCAGAGGTTTAAGGCTATTTGGCTGTTTGAGCTTGCCCGGCCTTGAATACAATCACAGTTGATCTGATTGTGGCTTCCATTTTCCTGCCAACACCCCATATCTTTGAACTCACTGGGAGATCAAATCTGTCTAATTTGGCTTTGAACATATTATTGAAATGCATGAAATTCTGAGACAGCTTAACAGAGTAGACGTTGAGAGGTTGGGGTCAGGGTGAAGAGCTTGAAAACCTTTCCTGCCCACCTAATAAACCCACTAATGTTTAAAGGTTAAAAAACACTTCTCTGATTCCAAGACTACATAATTGTTTCACTGACCATGCAACTGTAATCTCAACCTTTATTAATTCAGTAATTATGCCTTGCTGTGTGACAAAACCCAACAAAATATTCTTTATGTAGACAAAACCTTACACAGCACTTTTCACAATTACTAGACATCTTAAAGAAGTACTGTTAAAATAAGTCACTTTTACAATGTCGGAAAGTGTGGGAGCCAACTAATGCACAGCAAGCTCCCACAACTAGCAATATTAAAGTTGGTAGATGTATTTTTTCTGATCTTAATTGCAGATCATATCTATGGTCAGAACGTCTGAGACAACCCTCCTGTTCTGTTACCAAGTAATGCTCTGAAATTTAGGACTTTATTTCTGAGTTTGCTGTGCTGTTAAAGAAAATTTACAGAATCTGCAAGATAAGGAAAACATTCACCTTGTTTAAGAAATATCCCACTGTGACTTCATCTTTCAGAGAGGCAGAGAGTAAGTAAATGACTTTGCATCACTTCTGGTGATAAGCTGCACTGTATTGCAACTGAGTGACTCACACAGGTTTAGGTCTCCAACTACATCTCATTCAAATGATAGCGGCCTTATTTAGTGTCACATTGTCTGAGTTTTGCATTGGAATTTCAAGAAAATGTTTTCTGTTTTGGAATGGTACTTGGGCCCAAAATCTTCTGAGTCAAAAGTACAAGCATCTGAGCCAGAAGTGGCATCTGAAATCTGACAGAATTTATCCCTAGGAATTAAGATTATAAATGTTGAAACTGTTTCTTTATCTCTCAAATGTTGAGCATCCACAGAAAGCACCACAGAGAGAACAAGCTGAAAGATATCACCACTTATCTGTAATAGCACATGGTCTCTTGATCAAACATAGAGCAGTACAAGGACCAGGCCCTTCAGCCCACCATGACTGTGCTGACCATGATGCCATTCTAAACTAATCGAATCTTCTTGCGCATGGTCAGTATCCCTGTATTTCCTCCCTGTTCATATGTCTGTCCAAATGCCTCTTAAATGTTGCAATTGTATCTGCTTCTTGAGGATCCTGGGATTGTATTCATTAGAGTTTTAAAGGTTGAGGGGAGATCTAATAGAAACTTACAAGATAATGCATGGCCTAGAAAGGGTGGATGCTGGGAATTTGTTTCCATTAGGCGGGGAGACTAGGACCCATGGGCACAGCCTTAAAATTAGAGGGTGTCATTAGAACGGAAATGAGGAGACATTTCTTCAGCCAGAGAGTGGTGGCCTGTGTAATTCATTGCCACAAAACGCAGTGGAGGCCGGGACGTTAAATGTCTTCAGTGCATAGATTGATAAATTCTTGATCACGCAAGGAATTAAGGGCTATGGGGAGAGTACTGGTAAGTGGAGTTGAAATTCCCAACTGCCATTATTTAATGTTGGAGTGAACTCAATTGGCCGAATGGCCTTACTTCCACTCCTATGTTTTATGGACTTATGGTGTTCCATCACACGTGGCAGTGCTTTTCAGGCACCTACTATCCTCTATGTGACAAACGTGCCTCACATATCTCCTTTAAACTTTTGACATTTCCGCACAGGGAAAAGGATTCTGACCATCCATGTCTCTCGTATACTATATAATGAGATCACATCATCCTTAGTCTCCAATGCTCTTGCATAAACACCCCAATTTTGTCCAACCTTTCCTCATTGCTAATACACACCAATCCAGGTAACACCCTGATTTGCACCCTTTTCAAAGCCTCCATATCCTACTTAAAGTGTGGTGACCAGAACTGCACTCAATACTCCAAATATGCTGCAACATGACTTGCCAACTTTCATATTTAATGCTCTGACCAATGAAGGCAAGCATGCCATATGCCTGCTTTACTACCTTATCCACTTGTGTTGCCACTTTCAGGGAGCTATGGATTTGCACCCCTCTAGATCCCTCTCTATATCAATGCTCCTAAGAGTCCTGCTATTTACTGTATGCATTTAAATGGATGGTATTCAATTGATTTGCATCAACAACGTGTGAACCTACCTGTTAGATTCCCCCTTTTACATTCTGCTCATTTGATACATATCGGTCAGGCAATAATGTCAAAAATCTCACCCACTACCATTGTTACCCCTAGGCTTCATGATCATAAAGTTGCAGAGTAACCTGAAAGTCAACACACAATCAGTCCTTATAAGCAACTGTCTAGAAAAATTTAAAGAGCCCATACAGTTAGACGAATCACTAGCACATGAAAAAATGAAAAATTAGAGGATACCTTAGCATGCAGAGACTTGCTAGACTTGTATAAACATATGTGGCAGGCTCCCAAAATCTTCAGTCAGAAATTAAAAGTTTGTTACATTCAAATTGTCTGTAAGTCCAAACTTTGTAGAAATGAATACTCTGCTGAGCTAGTGACATGAACTGCAGTAAAATTACCTGAACGTTTGGCATCTAATCTATCAAATGTCCTCCACTGAAAATATTTCCAAGTAATTCTTGGCTCAGAAGATCAGGAATGAGAATAATTAATTAGTAGTAACAAGGGTGAGAAAACATGGGTGGAAACTGCTTATAGGTCTCCGGGCACTGACTGTAGTGTTGGACGGAGCATTAAGCAAGAAATTATTGGACCTTGTTACAAAGGCAATGTAATAACTGACTACAATCTTTGTGCAAGGTGGGCCAATCAAATTGCCAAAGCTGGCCTGGAAGATGAGTTTATAGATATACAAAAATACAATGTTTCTGGGTTAATTAGTAATTTCACAGTAACATGATTTGCTGGGAAGAAGTAAACTTAATACAGTTGAATTCTATGTTAAGTTTGAAAATGGCTTACTCCAATCCAAAACACAAATCTTAGCCACACCAATGATATAGAGATGAGAGTTGGCTGTGGTTAAAACCATAAGACCATAAGAAATAGGAACAGGAGTAGACCATACAGCCTTTCAAATCTCCTCCGACGTTCAGTAGGATCGTAGCTGATCCTACATTCCTTGCATCCATTTTCCTAACTTTTCTCCATAATCCTTGATTCCCCTATTGATAACGAATCTGCCTCAGCCTTAAAGATACACAAGGACACTGATGCGACAGCTCTGTGGCAAGGGGTTCCAAAGATTCACAACCATCTGAGAGAAGAAATTCCTCCTCATCTCAGTCCTAAATTGATTTGGTAAATAGACCAAAAAGCATTGTCTTCAATACAAACAGGCAAGTATTTTCAAAGACAATTTAAAAAGTGCCACAGAAATTAGATTCAAATGCAAGAATTATCATAGTTACATTAAAATAAGAAGGTCATTATGTTACAAATATTTCTAGCAAGCCTGAAGTTTGGTAGAGATTTAAAAACCAGTGACAAGCCACCAAATTGTGGATAAGGAGACAAAAAGGTAGAATGTGAGAGTGAGGTAGCATGGATTACAAAAACGGGATGTAAGAACTTTCATAAGAATATAAAAAGAAAACAACTGGAATGATCATTGCTTAGGGGAAGGAAGAAGAGAAATGATTAAAGTTTATTCACAATACATGCAGGAAGGCAAGAAGGTTCCATGCTCTGAACTATACAAGTTCCAATTTTCTGGCCTATGCCTACCAAAATCACATGGACGGGTTGGACCGAAGGGTCTGTTTCCATGATGTACATCTCTATGACCCTATTTCAAGTAAAATTTAACAACTTTATTTCTTAAAGTCATGATTTGGAGATGCCGGTGTTGGACTGCGGTGTACAAAGTTAAAAATCCCACAACACCAGGTTATAGTCCAACAGGTTTAATTGGAAGCACACTAACTTTCGGAGCAACGCTCCTTCATCAGGTGATAGTGGAGCTCTCCACTATCACCTGATGAAGGAGTGTCGCTCCGAAAGCTAGCGTGCTTCCAATTAAACCTGTTGGACTATAACCTGGTGTTGTGTGATTTTTAACTTTATTTCTTAAAGTATAACATAGAAAAATTAACTAATAACTATTTACAATTCCTTCCTGTAACCTATTTTTTACTTTCCCTTCTACTCCTCTGATAAACCCCTCGATTAAGATTTACCAAACTTCTACTTTTCAAAACCAGCCAGATGCCGAATCTTCTCATTATGTCTTCCTCTGTCTTCTTTTCTTCTTCTTAGTGATTTCTGCTTCACAGCTTACTGATCAATAAAGGTACCTTTAAGAGAGCTATTCTCTGGGCAGTCTGCAGATGCTGGTGGCTTGCCAGTTTTCTTAGTTTTTATCTTTCTTAAAGGTACAGTACACCCACATCTTCATAACACCTCCCCCCAAAGAAAAAATGAACCATTATGATGAAAAGATGGCTTCATGTTTTCTATACTTTAAACACATTACCCTAACATACGGATAACTTTAATCTAAGTTCACTTTAACTTCTTCCCATATAACCATATATTTGTATATAACATTAAATAAAGACAAATCTCATCTCACACCATCAGTTAAATCCACAATAATGCATGTGCGATTACATTCTTATGACCTGCAACATGTATGATTTTTAAATTAAAAGTCTGTAACATAAGTCTCCAACAAAATTGTCTCATATTCTTGTCTGTAAAATGTTCTAAGACTGTAAGCGGATTGTGATCCGTGTACACACCGTCTCCAACACATTGTTCATGACATAAACATTAAAATGTTGTAAGGTCAGTACCAAACGCAATCATTCTTTTTCGATTGTGGAATGTTTCCTCTGGTGGATGTTAATCTTCTTCAAAAAGTAACCAACTGGCAGTTCAATCCCATCCTCATCTTCCTGTAGGAGTACAGCTCCAACTCCAATGTCACTAACATCGATGGTGACTTTAAAAGGCTTTGAAATGTTTGTAACTGAAATTGGTTTGGTGGTTAATATTGATTTCAAATGGTCGAGTGCCTCCTGACAGGGTTCTGTCCACTGAAACTTTGTGTTCCTCTTCAGCAAATCAGTTAATGATGCCATTACACTGCTGAAGTTTGGAACACTCTCCCAACATAACCTGCTGAAACCTAACAATCAAAGCACCTCTTTCTTCGAGGTTGGTCATGGCAATTCCTTGATGGCCTTCTTCTTTGCTTTCCGTGGGGTCAACCGTCCATGATCGGTGTTATGTCCCAAGAACATCACCTCTGCTTTCGTGAATTCAGTTTTATTTAAGTTTATCACCAGTTTTGCCTCTCGTAGTCATTCAAAGAGCTCTGCCAACTAGTACCATGTGATCTTTCCATGACTTTATTAAAGATTACTAAATTGTCCAAATAGACTGCACAGTTTGTTAACCCAGCCACAACTCCATTTATGAGTCTTTGGAATGTAGCGGGGGCATTCTTCATTCTAATGGGCATCACTTTAAACTGATATAGCCCACTTGGGGTTACAAACATGGAAATTGCTTTCACAGACTTTGATAAAGGTATCTGCCAGTAACCACGCATTAAGTCCAACGTTTTATGATATGAATGAATGATTTAGTTGAAGAGACATACAATATTATATGGCAAAAGTGAGGACTGCAGATGCTGGAAATCAGAGTCTATGTTAGAGTGGTGCTGGAAAAGCACAGCAGGTCAGGCAGCATCCGAGGGGCAGGAAAATTGACGTTTCAGACAAAAGCCTTTCATCAGTGCTGATGAAGGGCTTTTGCCCGAAACGTCGATTTTCCTGCTCCTCGGAAGCTGCCTGACCAGCTGTGCTTTTCCAGTGCCACTCTAATATATACAATTATTTTATGGAAGATTTCTAACAATACTAAACTAAGTGGGAATACAGCTCTGAGGAGGCTGCAAAAAATAATGACAAATCTTCTTAAATTTTCATAAAAATTATTTAGCCAAAATGGCACTGGAGCCCCAGTTTTGGAACTCTTTCACTGTAAACTGGCATTAACCATTTTAGCTTGGGGTGGGGATCGCCCAATAGGTAGTAAGATGAATTTCCCACATCTATTGTTGAAAGGCAATTATTCAGGTTAAAATGTAGCTGCTTTCAAATTTGATAAGTGAGGTGTCCAAGGCACAACTTGCAGGCTTTAGGCTCTTCAAGAAAAAGTTTACAGCTGCTAGATACCACTGGTGAGATATAGTACTCTTTTTGAGAAGTGGCTACCTATTTGGACAGGATGAAATGCACCTTTTGGAAGATGTCATCTGGTTTTTGCAAGAGGTTAGATGCCCTTTGGGAAAAGTAAAGTGCCCTTTTGGAGATTTTAAATTAAGACAGAAAGATATGTAAAAAGTGGATACACCAATTAATACTATCAAGCTGATTGGAACTATCAGGCTGTCAAGAGAATAGTCAATCCATTAAGGTAGCTTTCAATTTTTCAAGTATTTAAATCTAATGGCGTATAAATTTTGTTAAATTTATAGTCAAGTTCTGAGGTTTAAGAATTGCTTGTTATTTCATTCTGTCTATTGACATAAGCTTGAGGATTATCATTATCAGATTGGTATTATATGATCTATTTCCCAGACTATTGTTCCGATAGTGGGGGAGCTGTCAGTTCAGAGGTTGATTCATTGATCCAAGTGCTTATAATATGGGGCTATGAATATGAATACAAATGCTTGTTTTTTTTATAAGGAGGTAAGTATTTGAATTAAATGTTTGTTTTATGAGGGAGTTGCGGGAAAGTAAATGTAGTAAATGTGTTTTTATAAACAAAAATATTTTCAATGAAATAGTAGGCCATTAGAACTTCATTTCCTCTCATCTTGAACTGTGATATCTGCACAAGGTGGCTGCATGTTGTATTGGTATCATATGTGTAAGAACAAGAGATGGTCGACAGGAATCTGGTTGGCAGTAAGTTTCCATGGTGACTATAAATGGCCTGGGTGGGTAAAGGTGAAAGTGTTGGTGTGAAAGATATGAGGCCCATTTGTTGAGGTGGGGGGGTGGGGGCACTTGACTTGTGAATGTGGGGTTTCCAGGAGAATAAATGAGGAATGGAAGACTGGTATTTTTTCACTATTTATTTTTAAAGCAATAAGGATTCAGTACAGGATCATTGAGTGCACCCTTTCCACATCAACATCCACACCTGGTAATTCCTGTTGTCCCCAGAACCTTTCCAAGAATTGTAGATCTAAACAGATATAAACCAACAACTCCCTCCTCAACACAAATGAAAGTCTCATTGATTGAGAGAGGCGCTTTCTTACGAATTTTACCGGTGCCCCATCCTGACAGGAGACCAAAGATTCAAGCTATTGCATAAGTATTTTAGAGTTACCGTCTTTATGGGGTGTGATGACCTAGAGGTAATATCACTGGACTGTTAACCCAGAAACCCTGTACTGTGGTCACAATCTAAAGATAGAACTGAAATTTAAGACTGAGATGAAGAAAGGTTTCTTCCCCCAGAGAGTGGACCTCATTACCACAGAAAACAGTTAAGGCCAAAATATTACACAATTTCAGGAAGGAGTTGAATATATCACTTGGGGGCTAATGGATTTTTAAAAAATGGAAGAAATGTAGGAACAGGTTATTAAGTTGGATGATCAGCCATGATCATAATGAATAGCTAAGCAGACCCATATGGCTGAATAGGTTACTCCTGCTCCTGTTTTTTATGTTTCTATGTAAAAATGTGCAGGAAATCTTCAGCTTCTGTCACGACACTACAGATTTCTTACAGAAACTCAGCACCACAAATCAGTCGAACTTTGTCACAATGGACGTTTCAGCACTCTATACCCGCATCGCCTACAATGACGGCATCGCGGCAACTGCTTCAGTACTCAATGCCAACAACTGCCAATCTCCAAGCACCATACCATAACTCATCTGCTTTATCCTCGACCACAACACTTATACCTTTGACACCAGTTCTTAATCCAGACACACGGAACAGCCATGAGGGCCAAATTTGCACCCCAATATGCCAACATTTTCATGCATAGGTTCAAAAACGTTTTCTTTTCTGTACAGTACCTCCAACCAACATTATACACCAGACCTATTGATGACATTTTCTTCCCCTGGACACATGGTGAGGAGTCACTGAAACAGCTACATAGTGATATCAACGAGCTTTAATCCACCATCAGACTTGTCATGGACTACTCTTTAGTATCTGTCTCATTCTTGGACACATGCATCTCCATCAAGGATGGGCACCTCAGCACCTCACTTTACCACAAACCCATGAATAACCTCACGATACTACATTTCTCTCACTTCCACCTTAAACATATTAAAATAGCCATCCCCTATGGACAAGCCCTACACATGCACAGGATCTGTTCAGATGAGGAGGAACGTGATGAACACCTGAAAGTGCTCAAGGATGCCCTCATATCAACAGGGTTTATTGCTCAATTCATCAATCACCAGTTCCAGTGTGCCACAGCGAGAAATCATAATGACCTCCTAAGGAGACAAACTCGGGTTGCAACCGATAAGGTACCCTTCGTTGTCCAGTACTTCCCGAAAAACCGAAAACTGCACCATGTTCTTCGCAGCTTGTAAACATATTATCGGTGAAGATGCACACCTAGCCAAGACCTTCCCTACACTTCCACTTTTCACCTTTAAACAACCACCAAACCTTCAACAGGTCATCGTTCACGGCAAACTGCCCGGCTTTCAGGACAACGTCACACAACCCTGTCATCTCAACCACTGCAAGACATGTCCTCATGGGGACACCACCCACCACATATGAGGCAAGTACTCATGTGACTTGACCAATGTTGTCTATCTCAAGTGCTGCAGACGAGGATGTCTTGAAGCATCACATTGGTGAGACCGAGCAGACGCTATGACAACAGATGAATGGACACTGCATAACAATCACCAGGCAGAGGTGTTCCCTTCCAGCAGTCCGGGACATTCAGCCTCAGACCTTCAGGTGACCATCCTTCAAGGTGGACTGCAGGACAGGCAACAACACAAAGTGTCTGAGCAGAGGCTGATAGACAAGTTCGGTACTCATGGGGCTGGCCTCAACCAGGACCTTGGGTTCATGTCACACTATAGGTGACCCCACTGCACCACACACACACACACACACACACACACACACACACACACACACACACACACACACACACACACACACACACACACACACACTCTTACGTACCCACACACTCATGCAGATCCTCTCTCATACACAAGTTCTCCCTCATACACACACACATACACTACTCACACTCTCACCCATACACGCACCCTCTCACAGGCTTATATCCCATGCCACTCACGCACATACTTTACCAAGCTGACACACATTCTCTCACATGTACTCACACCCACACGCACAGGCTCACAAGCACACAGGCAGAGGTTTATGGGATAAATTTGTATCCACAGAATTATATTTGCAGATACTTTTTATTTTGCTCAAAAATGCATAGCCTACACTCAATCCATGTAATATCGTATAAATCCCACTTTAGAAATAGGACCAATTTGATTCAAGATTGGGACAGACTTTAACCTCACACCTCTAAAGCTTTGTCTGAGCTGAGATAACACCTTTTGTTAGAGAACCTGAAGTTATCTTGAGAATGTGACGAAAACAAAATTCTGGGATTTACATATTAAAGAACCGAAACCAGCAAATCCATTCTAAAAGATGAAAGACTTAATCTAGGTTTATCATTTCAGCTGCATGACACTGTAATCTTTTGCTATTAATTCTGTGTGTTATGGTCCTGCTTCACAACCACCTGATGAAGGAACAGCGCTTCAAAGGTTAGTGCCTCCAAATAAACCTGTTCGACTATAACCTGGTGTTGTGTGATCTTTATCTATGTAAATAGACAATGTAACATGAGGCAGAAATGTCAGAGATGGCAGAGTGAAAGATGGAGGAAACCCTCCAAGTTCTGACTATTGTTGTATTCTGACAGGTGAGAATTTACCTTCCTCCATGGAAAGGTTGGTAGCTGCACAGGAACACAGTGCTCAGCACAGTGGCTCAGTGATTAGCACTGCTGCCTCACAGCACCAGGTCCCAGGTTCAATTCCAGCCTCGGGTGACTGCCTGTGTGGAATTTGCACATTTCTCCCTGTATCGGCATGGGTTTTCTCTGGGTGCTCCGGTTTCCTCCCACAATTCAAAGATGTGCAGTTCAGGTGAATTGGCCATGGTAAATTACACCATAGTGTTAGGTGCATTAGTTGGAGGTGGGTCTGGGTGGGTTACTCTTCAAAGGGTCGGTGTGGAGTTGTTGGGCCGAAGGACCTGTTTCCACACTCTAGGGAATCTAATCTAGTCTAAAACAATAGAACACTGAATAGTTGCCAAATATACACCAGAACTGAGTATCCAATTGTGTAGCTGTGGATGCACAGCATCAATGGCAAGGTGAAAGGGAACCCTGATCCCTATGTTGATGTCAGAAAGTACCTTGACTGTACATCCTCACACCCTGCTTCCTGTATGCAACTCCATTCCATTCTTCAATTCTTCATCTAATCTCATTCTGATGATGCCACTGTCCGAAGTGGGAGTAGTCCTCAGAAATGTCCACCCTTTTCTTCAGTGGAGCTATTGTGGTTGACCTATGCCCTTAGCCGTGTCAGACCCATCTCCCCCACATTTCCTCTCACCCCTTCCTTTCCCTCCCACAACAAAGATAGAGACACTTGGAGTTCACTTACCACCAACTGCTTCCACATCCACAGGTTTGTAAGCTGTTATTTCCAGCACTTCCAGCAGGATGCCACCACACAACACATATTCCCCTCCCCTCCTTAGTCAGCATTCCACAGGGAGCTTTCCATCAGGCACACACTGCTCTACTCCTCCTTCACTCCCAACATCACCTCACACTGCCACAGCATCTTCCTCTGCAATTACAGAAGATGTAATCCCTGTCCATCCTCATTATCCAAGGCTCAAGACATACCTTCCAGGTGAAGCAGTGATTTACCTGCACTTCATTCAAACTAGTCTACACAGTGTGGCCCTTCATCTACACTGGGGAGATGAAATGCATCCTGAGTGACCACTTTGCAGAACAGTCTGTAAAAAAGATCTTGAGTTTCCAGTTGCCTGATACTTCAATACACCACTGCATTCCCTGGCCAACATTTCTCTCACAGGCTTGCTGTAATGTTGCAGCGAAGAAGAACAACATCTCATTTTCCACTTGGGAACCCTGCAGCCTTTAGGACTGCACATAGAGTTCAATAACTTTAAAGCCCGATTCCATCCTTCCAAGTTTATTACCTACCTCAGACTGGTCCTGTTATGACATGGGCTGGTTTTAGCACAATTACCCATTCCCACAAACTCCCAGGTCCATTACCATATCGTATGGGTTACATTCAACACAGCTAACCCATTGTCTCCTATTCTTATTCACAGAATCACAGAATCCCTACAGTGTGGAAACCGGTCCTTTTGCTCAACAAATCCACACCAACCATCCGAAGAGTAACCCACCCAGACCCATTCCCCTACCCTATTATCCTATATTGACCCCTGACTAGTGCACCTAACCCACATATCCCTGAACAGTATGGGCCATTTAGCATGGCCATTCACCTGACCTGCACATCTATGGACTGTGGGAGGAAACCGGAGCACCTGAAGGAAACCCATGCATAGACTGGGAGAATGTGTAAACTCCACACAGACAATCGCCCAAGATTGGATTCAAATCCAGGTTCCTGGCACTGTGAAACAACAATGCTAACTACTGAGCCACTCTACTTTCTTCCCACAGATGCCTGTGAGTTTCCCCAGCAATTTCTCTTTCTGTTTCAGATCTCCAGCATCTACATTTTTATCTTTTATTTAGCTTAATCACCTTAATCAATTTGTATGAGGAAATATTTGCCCATTTTGCTGTACTGAATCTGTATTACACTTCTCTATATTCTCTGAAAGTGACCTGAAGTTTCACAAATATAGCATTTCTTTCTTATGGCTCATTATTAGCTAAACCTGTGAGGCTTTACTGCTCCAAAGTGTCAAGACTCATCCTTAATATCAGCTATTTGGCCTGCTGAATACAATAGTCTATTAGTATGTTGAGCTTCTGTTTAATTTTTAAGAATTCTGTATTTCAAGAATTGTTTTCCTTAAGATGTACAACCCAGTATTCTATTTGGCCCATCTCTGATAAAGATTTGTTTCTATAAGTATTATGCCTCCTTCCATGTCTTCTCAATATTTTAAATCTGAACAATCTGGCTCAAAGGTAGAAGACAGAGGGTGGTGGTGGAGGGTTGTTTTTCAGACCGGAGGCCTGTGACCAGTGGAGTGCCACAAGGATCGGTGCTGGGTCCACTACTTTTTGTCATTTACATAAGTGATTTGGATGCGAGCATAAGATGTACAGTTAGTAAGATTGCAGATGACACCAAAATTGGAGGTGTAGTGGACAGCGAAGAAGGTTACCTCAGGTTACAACAGGGTCTGGAACAGATGGGCCAATGGGCCGAGAAGTGGCAGACGGAGTTTAATTCAGATAAATACAAGGTGCTGCATTTTGGGAAAGCAAATCTTGGCAGGAGTTATATACTTAATGGTAAAGTCATAGGGAATGTTGCTGAACAAAGAGACCTTGGAGTGCAGGTTCATAGCTCCTTGAAAGTGGAGTCGCAGGTAGATAGGATAGTGAAGAAGGGTTTTGGTATGCTTTCCTTTATTGGTCAGAGTATTGAATACAGGAGTTGGGAGGTCATGTTGAGGCTGTACAGGACATTGGTTAAGCCACTGTTGGAATAATTCTGGTCTCCTTCCTATCAGAAAGATGTTGTCAAATTTGAAAGGGTTCAGAAAGGATTTACAAGGATGTTGCCAGGGTTGGAGGATTTGAGCTATTGGGAGAGGCTGAACAGACTGGGGCTGTCCTCCCTGGAGCGTTGGAGGCTGAGGGGTGACCATATAGAGGTTTACAAAATTATGAGGGATGTGGATAGGATAAATAGGCAAAGTCTTTTCCCTGGGGTCAGGGAGTCCAGAACTAGAGGGCATAGGTTTAGGATGAGAGGGGAAAGATAAAAAAGAGACCTATGGGGCAACTGTTTCACGCAGAGGGTGGTACGTATATGGCACGAGCTTCCAGAAGAAGTGGTGGAGGCTGGTACAATTGCAACATTTAAGAGGCATTTTGCTGGGTACATGAATAGGAAGGGTTTGGAGGGATATGGGCCGGGTGCTGGCAGGTGGGACCAGATTGGACTGGGATATCTGGTCGGCATGGACAGGTTGGACCGAAGGGTCTGTTTCCATGCTGTACATCTCTATGACGCTATAAGTGACAAAAAAAGTGAACTCAGTACTAATCCCGACAAAACATCATTGGTCACTGGTCTCCAGTCCAAAAAAACAACCCTCCACTACCATCCTTTGTCTCCTACCATCAAACCAATTTTGTATCCTGCAAAAGGGCGGCACGGTGGCACAGTGGTTAGCACTGCTGCCTCACAGCGCCTGTAGACCCGGGTTCAATTCCCGACTCAGGCGACTGACTGTGTGGAGTTTGCACGTTCTCCCCGTGTCTGCGTGGGTTTCCTCCGGGTGCTCCGGTTTCCTCCCACAGTCCAAAGATGTGCGGGTCAGGTGAATTGGCTAAGCTAAATTGCCCGTAGTGTTAGGTAAGGGGTAAATGTAGGGGTATGGGTGGGTTGCGCTTCGGCGGGTCGGTGTGGACTTGTTGGGCCGAAGGGCCTGTTTCCACACTGTAAGTCTAATCTAATCTAATCTAAAATCTAAAAAAAGCATTCCAATGATGTCCCGAAAGACTATTGTTGGGCTCTTATTCAAGAAAAGCTGCAAAGAAAAACCTGGGAACTATAGACCAGTAAGCCTAACATCTGTGGTATGTAAGATACTTGAGAAGATTCTGAGAGATAAGATATACATTTTGGAAAGACTGGGTTTAATTAGAAGTAGTCAACATAGCTTTATGGGTAGGGAGGTCATGCCTCACAAATTTGTTAGAGTTCTTTGATGAAGTGAGCAGGAAGGTTGATGAAGGCAGGGTGGTAATTGTAGTCTACATAGATTTTGGTAAGGTCTTTGATAAGGTTCCACATGGTAGGCTGCTCTAGAAGGTTCGATCACATGGAATCTAGGGAGAGCCGGAAAAATGGATGCACAATTGGCTTGATGGTAGGAAGCAGAGGGTAATAGTGGAAGGAAGCTTGTCGGACTAGAGACCTGTGACTAGTGGAGTGCCTCAGGGGTCAGTGCCAGACCCATTGCAGTTTGTTATTTATATCAATAATTTGGATGAGAATGTACAAGGCATGATTAGTAAGTTTACAGATGACACTAAAATATATGGTATCATGAACAGTGAGGATGGCTATCAGAAATTGCAGCAAGACCTTGATCAGCTGGGGAAGTGGACTAAGAAATGGTAAATGGAGTTTAATACAGATAAATGTAAGGTCTTGCATTTTGGCAAGTCAAATCAACATAGGAGTTTCGTGGTGTATGGCAGAGCCTTAAGGAGTGTAGTGGAACAGAGGGAGCTTGGAGTTCAGGTGCACGGTTCTCTGAAAGTGGAGTCACAGGTAGACAGGGCAGTGAAGAAGACTTTTGGCACACTGGCCTTCATCACTCTGGGCATTGAGTCCAGAAGTTGGGAAGTTATGTTGCAGTTATACAGGGCCTTGGTGAGGCCACACTTGGAGTATTGTGTTCAGTTTTGGTCATCTTGCTATACAGAGAATGTCATTAAACTAGAAAGGATGCAGAAGAGATTTACAAGGATGGTGCCAGGACTCAAGTGTCTGAGATATACAGAGAGGTTGGACAACTTAGGACTTTTTCTGTATTGCATAGGAGACTGTGGGGGGGGGGGGGGCGGGGGGGGGTGGGGGGGGAGGCGGTGGTATCTTATAGAGGTGTATAATCTCATGAGAGGTGTGGATAGGGCAAATGCACTCAGTCTTTTTCCCAGGGTTGGGGATCGAGGACTAGAGGGTATCAGTTTAAGGTGAGAGGGGAAAGAATAAAAGAGAACCTGAAGGGCAACTTTTTTACACTGAGGGTGGTATGAATATGGACTGAACTACCAGTGGAAGAGGTTGAGACAGGTTCATTAACAACATTTAAAAGATATTTGGGCAAATACATGGATAGGAAAGGTTTGGAAGAATATGGGCCAAGTGCAGGGAAATGTGGTTAGCATGGATGGATATTTTGATCGGCACGGGCCAGTTTGGGCCAAAGGGCCTGTCTCCATGCTGTCTAACTCTATGACACTAAATACCATCAGCTTAGGCTGACAGTCAACATTCCTACTGCATCAGAATTGCAATTCCTGTGGTGACTTCAGTTGGCGGTGTTTCTGTCCACAATTCTGTTTGTCTAGCCAGTGAACATGGTCTTCAATGCATCCAAGAGCTGTTTTCACTTTCATTATTCTTTTTACCGTTAGTTTGTATTCTATCAAAAATCTAAGGAGCCACTGTATCTTTCAATTTATCACAAAGAAACTATTTACTGATCTGGATTGCTCTACTTTTATAACCTGACAGTGAGTTATGTGATGGAATAACCTTCACTGCTTTTAGCACCATATGTAGCTAAATGCCATTACTGCTTTGTGTGCTCCAGTAATTCATGGACTGCCCTACTGATCCCCCTAGGTCACAAGCCTCAGCTAGGCTCAGACAACTGCACCATTTCCACACCAGAGAACATGAGCTGTTCCCTCGTAAACAAAAGAAGCAGTCTTATTTGTTATCCGGTTCAGAACATAAAACAATTACAGTGCAATAGAGGTAAAAATCATTGCTTGGTGATTTAAATTAAATCTAGTAGCATCTATTCTTCTTCACTACTTAACAGCTTTTGACTCTCCAAATTGAAGAACTGTGATTCTTGTACCTATTGTTCTTCAGTTGTAGATTGTGTTTCAGAAAAACTGAGGCAAGCTACAATTAAGTCTGATAATGTGTTCACTGAATGTTTTGGCCACAATCTTGCACATAGTTTATAAAAATAAAAAAGTTAAAGTCACCATCAGGCTGCATTCTCCTGAAAGAGAGATGACCAGTGGTGGCTTAACCTGAGGGTCACCATACCTCTGGCAAGGGAAAAGGTTGAGAAGGAAAGCCCTTTACAGTCACCTCAACCAACACAGGAATTGACCCTACACTGCTAACATCACTCAACACAATAAGCCAACTGAACTAACAGTACATGTAAGTAAACAACAGAGAAATGATGAGCATTTTCTGTAATCAATAAATACAAATTTTTAAATAAGCTGATCCAAAACGTGCTTATAAACTAACTTCATTCTCCAAATGAACATTAAGCTTCAAATTTGGACTGACAGTACTGTTTTCTCCCTGCTCTCTGCTTACCTGCTGCTAGTATATCTTAGCTCAGGCCTAAAGTTAGGCATCATCTTCAGGTTTGTCCCAAATGTTGTCGTCTAACTTAACCTCAAACAATGCTTCAGTTTGTATAATCTCCTTCCTAAAGGCCATCCACTTCCACCTGTAATAATGCTGGCTTCCAGCTCTGCCTTAGTCTACACCACTGAAACTATCACTTATGCCTCAGTCACTTGCAGAGTTGAATATTTCAATACTCTCACGAACTTTCTTCTTACTCACCACATTCTAACAACTTCAATTCATTTAAAACTCAGTTTTATATGTATACCTATACAATCCTACTTACTCCTCAGTTATATTATGGCAGGGCTACATTGGCTCTCAGTTCCCAATGCCATCAAATTAAAATGTTTCTCCTCAAGTTTGTTTGTATTAATAGTCTTATGCCTTTCATTTCTTGTACCTTCCTCCAGCCCTACATCACCTCAGAACTCAACTTCCCTCTCTAAATGCCTCCCACAACCACTACAATCACCGTGGCCTACCCATCTTAATTGCCTTCATCTTCAGGTTTCCTTCTTGAAATTAACTATAACTCCTAAGATCTTTTTTAAGTCTAATTATGAAAATGCCATGAGATTTTGTTTTAACTAAACATTCAAAGCACATTGGCGCTGCTGTAATAAAGTATGCACATGTTTTTTAAGTTTATTTAGCAAATGTTAATCCTTGGAGCTAAGCAATAACGTCTTTATTTGAAAGCTAAATGCAGTGTATATTGAAAATCTGAAACAAAACCAGAAAGTGTTGGCATAACTCAACAAGTCTGGTGACATCTGTGAAGAGGGAAACTGACTTAACATTTCAAGTCCAATATGACTGTTCAAAAAACAAAGCAGATTTGATGATCTGAATAGCCTATTTCTTTTGCTCCCAGGTTTTATACTGCCATTCCTATTGAATTTCTCCAGTGTACTCTGTTTTTGTTTAAGCCTCCTCATTTGCTGAGTTTAGGTGGTTAGCCTGCTGCTTCGACTACAGAGGAGGCATTCCTCAGTAATATGCAGCATTGTACCTCTCTCCCCATAATCCCACACTGAAGATTAGCTGCACGCATGCCATAGTTTGTCTTGAAACCGCTTTGCAAGGACCAGTCATGTAATAGTGGTTTCAAGTGTGCCATTCAACAGATGGTATTTGTCACAAGAAACTTGTCAGTGACTCATTGTGTGTTCTAAGAGTGAAAGTATGTCTACTTGTAGATCTTGCTCAAGAGGGTTGTTATGTTAGGAGTACTGGGATAGAGGTGAGCAGTAGTTGGGTTATGGAATGGTAAGTGAGGTGCAACAAGAATGGTTTCAGCTGATGGGCTTTCACCAAATGTTGGATGTGTAGGGGGAGTGATATTTGCAAGGAAGGATGCCAGGAAGCCCCATGCTTTTTTGAAGGGGATGAAATAGCGCTCCTCAACTTAAATTCTGGAAAGGTTTGGCTGATTCCTTCCTCGAGTTCTTTGGGTTGTGTTTATGACAGATTGTATGAAATGATGCCCTTCGTTGTTGCCCCTACAGAGGTTTTACGGATGAGTGGAAATTATAGCAATGGATGGGATGCACATTTCATTAAACGATGAGTACAAGTGCTAATGTGGACACAACTCTGGCATGAAGGGCTTATGCTCGAAACGTCGAATTCCCTATTCGTGAGATGCTGCCTGGCCTGCTGTGCTTTGACCAGCACACATTTTCAGCTGTGATCTCCAGCATCTGCAGACCTCATTTTTTACAACTCTGGCATGTGTCTGTCTGGCAATTACATGGACAGTGGACACTTTAACTCAAACCAACTGGAAAGATTTGGAATTAAAATAAAATGGGATGAAGTGTAAAATAGTAACCGATCCCATCCCCAGTTTCCTGCAAAGCTGGTTGGATTAAACTTGGGTAGGAAGTTGCTCAGACCATCCCTCCATACAATTTATTATCCAAATTCTTTCCCTCACTCCACCTAACCATTTCATCTATTTGGTGGAACTTACATTGATTTAATTTAAACTATTAGTGATTCAGCATGCATATTTCTTCCCTAAATTAACCTTTGTGGAGTTTGGTATACCAATATTACAACATTAGTCAGACCTGTAGATGAGGAATGAGAGCTCCCAGAGAACTGAATTCGATTTGCCATTGAGATTCAGAGTGGTTTTAAGCCAGGGAAAGAATTGGAAGTGATATATAACCAAAGATGTATATCCCTCCATATTCTCTTTTGCAACTGTTTTATTGGTTAAATTTATGTCAATTTATCTATAGAAATTATTAACGCCACTGAAGTAGTTGGAGCCAATTTTGAAATTTGACAGTATGGTGGCAATAACCTTTATTTCACTATCTTTTCATATCTGTGAGTCTTTAACCTTGTTCACAAATTTTATAGAGCACTGATTTTGTAATTAAACTGAGCTAAATAGTAATTGCTTAATGATGCTAACATTAACTTTCGAAACATAAGTAATTTGTGAATCAAACCTGTACAATTTTCAAAATTATTATAGTACAACATTAAAAATATGCACTAAAGGTATAAGTGCAAGATTTATGGGACTCAAATTGTATTAGTACTTATCTATTTCATGTAAATGCGTGAAGAGTACACTTCCAAGTAAGCAGTCAACAGACCAATTTAATTTCCACGACTAGGCTATCATCCAACTTCTTATATTGCAACAATAAATCATTCTGGAGCATAGCTGTGGAAGCTAATAGCTGAATAAAAGCATTGGAGTATTTTCATTGTGTCGTTAAAAGTCTCCTGGGATCTTTTACACTGTGTCATGATACAGTTAAATACTTTACCTTGCAAATTGTCTTCTGTTGTACATGCAGACACAGACATCCCTGGTCAATGTTTCCTGTCAACTTCAATCCATAAATCTGACATTCATGCCTTTGCTGTAAAAATTACAGCTCATTTTTGTTCTGTGAGCAGCAGTATGCATTTCTGTTTTGTGTCAAATGAGATTTAAATAAAAATCTTTATGAATGCAATCAGATTGTGCAGGGAGAAAATACAATTTTAGATTTTGAAAGGTATTATTTTGAAGTAAAGAAAATTAATTTACTGTGAGATGAAATCGAAATGTAACCCAATTGATCTCTGGACAATTGGCAGCACTTAACGTGCACTTCTCCAAGTCCGTGTGGCACACTTCACTCAATAGTTCATGCCATTTGAACCAAATTGGAGCTAGGCCATGGAAATCATTCATACTGATTCATACACAAGTCCCTGAAGATTAAAATTCAGTCAGATATAAAAAGTGTAAAGCTGAGAAAAGCAGATAGTAAACTTCTTGCTTCATTGACCTCTCCTGCTCAGATCCTCCTATCCCTATGCTGATCAGAGCAATACATGATACCCAAAGCCCACTACTCCCATCACCAACCAGCCAGTTCACCTTCATGGTGGTGGGTGGAGTTAAGGGTTCTGCTGCCTCAGTGTAGAAGAGCTGTTGGTCAACACAAACTTTGTGTCTCAAGGCACTGCATCTCCCTTTCTATGTCCAAGTGGAAACCAATAGGCTTCACCACAAGTAGATTCATTTGTTTATAATGTCACTTTCGATATTTCCCTTCAAACTATGATCAGCAGGACTAAAATTCTGTTATGAAGATAATCTATCAATTTGGTTTTGTGATGTGAAGTCCTCAAGATTACACTAGTCAGTGATGCTGTCCATTTTAACACATGCTCTCTGGCACATTTGGAACACCAGTACGGATAGAATCTGTTTCCTAACACTTAGCAGGAATGGGGTCGGGTTAAGGGAGCAGGCTTGAGGGAAAGAAAGAGAAGTCATCCCCAGATTTCTCTTCAAGATGATTCCTGCACCAATGGGACAAAATTTATTTTTATCAAAGTCTTTCATCATTTGTTTAGATATTCAGCTCATCTTGACTTGACTCCTAATGTCATTCATCAAATAAATCTCATTTTAACATCAGACTGTTCTGGCAAAAGTCAGCATAATGAAACATTAACTCTGTTTCTTTCTGCATAGTTGCTGCCAGACCTGCTGAGCATTTTCAACATTTTCTGCTTTTATGTCGCACTGGGTTCTGGGTGTTTCCCCATGGATTCCAACAAATATCTGCCAGAATTACAGCAGGACTTTGCTCATATACCTATTCAAGACTGGCCTGTCAGATATTGCGGAGGCAATTCTAGCCTGGCCTGCTCATCAAGAAACGCTCAGGAATGGGAGCAATGTTGGTTTTATGACTGAATCGACTTTACTCTCAATCAAAGTTAATGCAGAGTAACATCAGGTGGGGTGCAAAACTGACATTCCACCAAATCCCATGAGCCTTCCTCCCAATGAGTTAATTTAAGATCACATCCAATGTTTCTCACTTCTGAATTCCTAGCATCCACTTCGGGTACATAAAAGCTGATGTGAAGACAATTAAACTGTCTTGGTATTTTACTGGCACTAGTAACATAATGGGCTGAGAAAGTCTTATAAAATGATTGAGAACTGCTAACGGTCTGCGTCTCTGTATTTGAAACAAGATCACATCGAGGAGAAAGCTTGTGAATTGAGAATCTGTGATTTTCTGTATGTCTTGAGACTCGTCTAGATCAACATTGACTCACCCATTTAAAAATTCAGACATGTTTGAAATCTTTTGGGTGATTCTATCTCAACGTGACATTGTTTCCATTGTTTTTGAAGATGTTTGGTGAGAATATTGCCTGCAGCACTAGTTTTATTATCTTTTATTTTCCAAAGTCAGCAGTTGAAGGACCTAATTAGATACAGCTGGGGTTTATGAGTTTCAAGTTTCAATGCCAAAAGTCTGATCTGAAAGTATAGCTACTTGCTGGCACAACAAAAATGTGTATTCTTAACGTGATAAGAATGTTTCAGCCCTCCTCGGTCTATAACTGCTTGCCTATGGTCACTTATAGTCCTTATGTTCAATATCCAGCTGATCTATATTTTGCACTAACTATTGCAAACCTTGTGTCCATCATGCATTGATAGTCCAATTTTTTTTATCATAGGTCCTCCTTAAAACATTTAGTCTGAATTTTTACGCAACTTGTTGAAAATATTAGCAGAGGCAAGAATTCACAGGGTTTTATTCCACTCTAGGTCCCAGTGCAAGTGAGTTCCAAATTGCATACCCATCATTGGCATATATTAAAGTGCCTCAGTTAAATCTGATTTTCCAAAGATACTATTTAGAACAGTTAGGGTTCACTTTTGGACAGCTAAGTTTGACTATTGGAAATGATCCAGGGATATCTTTGGGATAGATTAGGTCGCCTTTGGGAAATGTCAAGTACCCTTTTGGACAAACGCAGAAAACGCTGGAGAAACTCAGCAGGTCTGGCAGCATCTGTGGAAGGATAAACAGAATTACTGTTTTGAGTTCATATGACCATTCTTCAGGGGTTCTGAAGAAGATAAGGACATGGATACAAAAGAAAAATTGTGTGTCTGTGATAAAGAGAAAGCAATAATCATGTGAAATTTTAATCAAAATATAAACTGGAAACATCAGATTGGCAATACACGCCTGCATGTGAAGTTCATAAAATGCTTTCAGGATAGTTTCTTAGAGCACCGTTCTGGAACAGAGAGCAGGTTATATTAGATTTGGTATTGAGTAATGTGACAGGATTAATTAATGACTTCAGAATAAAGGCACTCCTCGGTTGAAGTGCAGCAACATAATTAAATCTCACATCCAGTTTCAAAGGAAGAATAGTTGGTCTAAACAGTGTTTTAAATTTAAATAAGGGCAATTTTGTGGGCTCTAAAAGCTGAGATAGCAAAGTTAATTAGGTTAAAAGTCATCCTGGCCTTACCAGGTTATCGTGCTGTTATTACATTAGAAAGAAACACTACCTGATGAAGGGACAGATTGAGAAGGTGAATCCTTTATCGTAGCCTCAGCCAGCACAAGAATTGAACCTGCACTGTTGGCATCATTAAAGAGCCATCCAGCCAACTGAGCTAACCAATCCTTAATTGAGATATGAGACTATGAGTTAGATCAATAGAGACATGATGACAACATTTAATGGGATATTTCAGAATAAATATACCCTACTATGAAGAAAAATTCAAAGTGCAAGGCCCATCATCTGTGGCTAGTAAAAAATGTTAAAGAAAGCTTCAAAAAACAGCAAGAAGCATATAATTGCACAAAGATCCGTGGCAGGTCAGGTGATTGGACAGTATACGAAGAACAGCAGAGAATGACTAAGACTAATTAGGAGAACGAAGTTAGTGTATGAGGAGAAGGCAGCCAGAAATTTAAAAATGGAAACAATAGCTTCTATAGGTACTAAAAATGCAAAAAAGTTAGTAGAGTGTTGGTCCTCTAGCGAGTGAGGATGGGGAATTAGTAGCAGATAATGGGGCAGTAGCAGAAGAAACAAACAAATATTTTGCTTTTCATCTTCATTTACAAAAAAACACATTCCAGTAAAAGTTGTAAATCAGAAACGGGAAGGGAGGAATTCAGTAAAATCACAATCACTAGGGAAGTGATACTAAGTAAACTCATAGAAACATGAGCTAACAAGTCCTTGGGTCCTGAGGGACTTCATTTGAGGATCTTAAAATAGGTGGCTAATGAGGTAGTAGCGGTGTTGATATTAACTTTACAAACTTTGCTAGATTCTGGAAAGATTATATCAGACTGAAAGTGGCAAATATATTCAAGAAGACAAGAAGGTAGAAAACAGGAAAATATGGGCCAATTAACTTGATGACTGTTGTGAGGAACATGTTACAATCGATCATTAAGGTGGCTATAGATGGGTTCTTAAAAAATGTAGGGTAATCAGGAAGAATTAGCATGGTTTTGTGAAAGGAGAACAATGCATAAATAATTTTATTAGAATCCTTTGAAGAAATAATGTGCACTATGAATAACGGGAACCCTGTAATCATACTTCAGTTTCTAGGAGGCATTTGGCCAGGTGTCACTTAAAAGGTTATTGTGCAATAAGGAGCTCATGGTATGGGAAGTAACATTGACATGACTAGAGGATTGGCTGGTTGACAGAAAACAGAAGGTTAGATTTTCTCAGGCACTAGGCAAGGTGGACAATTGCAAAAAAATTGGGAAAAAACAAGAATGAAAGAGAACAAGTTCCTAACATTGAGAAAAAAATGTTTTTCTCCCTGGGGCTAATCAGTGAATTGTGAATAATGACAAGTGACTACCCTATCTCTGTCCATTTGCAATTCATTAATTGCAAATTTTGCCTTGTTCCTAATTTTTTACTTCACCTATTTTTCCTAATCAGCCAGTTCAGAAATGTTATGGTGCACATCTAAAACAGATGGGACTTGAACTTGGGCTTTCTGGTCCAGAGGTAGGGACAATACCACTGCACCACACGAGGGCCCCCTCCCCCTTGGCTTGTTTCTATGCAGATCATGTTTCCATTCATTTCTTGAGAAATTAGATTGTGCCATTTCCCGCCATGGTGGTCACATTGGTTACCTGGTAACCTTCTCTAGGGCTTTTATCCAACTCTGCCTTCCCCACCATTTTCTTGCAGGCTGTATGGACACCATCCTCTTTGTCTACACAAGTGGGTATTACCATCCCACATGGCCCACTACATTCTTAAGGCCAACACACACATTGAGGAAGTATTAGACTAGTATCCATAGAATTCCTACTGTGTGGAAACAGACCATTTGACCGAGCAAGTTCACACCAACTTTCTGAAGAGTATCCCATCCAGACTCACCACCCCACCTCCTCACTCCCATCATCTCCCTGCAACCCTGGACATCCCATGGCTCATCCACATCCCTGGACACTATGGGTAATTTAGCATGAGCTGAAAATGTGTTGCTGGAAAGACGCAGCAGGTCAGGCAGCATCCAAGGAACAGGAAATTCGATGTTTCGGGCATAAGCCCTTCAATTTAACATGGCCAATCTACCTAACCTGCACATCTTTGGACTGTGGGAGGAAACCAAAACTCCCAGATGAAATCCATGCAGATACAGGGAGAATGCAAACAGTATGCAAACTCCATAAAACAGTCACTCAAGGTTGGAATTGAACCCAGGTCTCTGGCACGGTGAGGCAGAAGCACTAATCACTGAGCCATTGTCCCACCCTGAAGTAGTAGTATTACTACTGATCCTGAAACCCAAGTAATATTCTCGGGGGCCTAGGCCTGAATCCTGCCATGGGCCGACAGTGGAATTTGAGTTCAGGAAAATAATAAAGTTTAGAATGAAAGTCCAGAAATGACTATGAAATCATTGTCAATTATCAGAGGAAAGGTCTATTTGATTCATATTGCCCTTTAGGAAAAGTAAGTGCCATCCTTACTTGGTCTGGTCTACATGTGACTCCCGACACACTGCAAAGTGGTTGACTCTTAACTGCCCTCTGAGAAATTTGGGATAAGCAATAACTGATGGCCAGTGATATCTGCATCCCATAAATTAATTTTGAAAAATCTTCAGGACTTCACTTTGGAGCTCAAGGACATTTCTGCCATGCAGAGGATGTCCCTTATGGTTCCTAGCTCACTTTCAGAGCACTCACACGCTTTGCCCTTACTATGAGGCTGCTAGCCTCTGAGGAGAAAGTGAGGACTGCAGATGCTGGAGATCAGAGCTGAAAAACGAGTTGCTGGAAAAGTGCAGCAGGTCAGACAACATCCAAGGAGCAGGAGAATTCGGGCATAAGCCCTTCTTCAAGAACGAGGAGGGTGTGCCAAGCAGGCTAAGATAAAAGGTAGGGAGGAGGGACTTGGGGGAGGGGTATTGGGAATATGATAGGTGGAAGGAGGTTAAGGTGAGGGTGATATGCCGGAGAGGAGGTGGGGGCGGAGAGATCAGGAAGGAGATTGTACGTGAAGAAGGTGGTGCTGAGTCCGAGGTTGGGATTGAGATAAGGTGGAGGGAGGGGAAATGAGGAAGCTGGAGAAATCTGCATTCATCCCTTGTGATTGGAGGGTTCCTAGGCGGAAGATGAGGCACTCTTCCTCCAGGCGTCATGTTGCCATAGTCTGGTGATGGAGTAGTCCAAGGACCTACATGTCCTTGGCGTAGTGGGAGGGGGAGTTAAAGTGTTCAGCCACAGGGCAGTTGGGTTGGTTGGTGCGGGTGTTCCAGAGGTGTTCTCTGAAACATTCCACAAGTAGACGGCCTGTCTCCCCAATGTAGAGGAGGCCACATCAGGTGCAGCGATGCAGTAAATGATGTGTGTGGAGGTGCAGGTGAGTTTGTGATGGATATGGAAGGATCCCTTGGGGCCTTTGAGGGAAGTGAGGGGTGAGGTGTGGGCACAAGTTTTGCATTTCTTGCAATGGAAGGGGAAGGTGCCATGAGTGGAAGTTGGGTAGGTGGGGGGTGTGGACCTGACAAGGGAGTCACAGAGGGAGCGTCATTTCCACCACCTCCAACAGACCCGACCACCAAGGATATATTTCCCTCCCATCCCCGATCAGAGTTCCGGAAAGAGAACTCATCTCTGCATACCTCGACCCAGTCCTGTCCCCCTTAGTCCAAGAACTCCCCACCTATGTTCGGGACGCCACCCATGCCCTCCACCTCCTCCATGATTTTCACTTCCCCGGCCCCCAACGCCTTATCTTCACCATGGACATCCAGTCCCTATACACCTCCATCCCCCATCATGAAGGCCTCAAAGCCCTCCGCTTCTTCCTTTCCCGCCAAACCAGCCAGTACCCTTCGACTGATACCCTCCTTCGATTGTCTGAACTGATCCTCACTCTGAACAACTTCTCTTTCCAATCCTCCCACTTCCTCCAAACCAAAGGAGTAGCCATGGGCACCCGCATGGGCCCCAGCTATGCCTGCCTCTTCGTCGGATATATGGAACAGTCCATCTTCTGCAGTTACACTGGCACCACCCCTCACCTTTTCCTCCGCTACATTGATGACTGTATCGGCGCTGCCTCGTGCTCCCATGAGGAGGTTGAACAGTTCATCCACTTTACTAACACCTTCCACCCGACCTCAAATTTACCTGGACCATCTCAGACTCCTCCCTCCCCTTCCTAGACTCTCGTGCGATTGAGTCAACATGGACATTTGCTATAAACCGACCGACTCCCACAGCTACCTAGATTACACCTCCTCCCACCTTGCCCTCTGTAAACACGCCATCCCATATTCCCAATTTCTTTGCCTCCACCGCATCTGCTCCCAGGAGGACCAGTTCTAATACCGAACAACCACCTCTGCCACATCCAAACAGACCCCACAACCAAGGATATATTTCCCTCCCCTCCCCTATCAGCTTTCCGGAAAGACCACTCCCTCATCAGGTCCACACCCCCCACCAACCCAACCTCCACTCTCGGTACCTTCCCCTGCA
Organism: Hemiscyllium ocellatum; assembly: GCF_020745735.1. Lineage (NCBI taxonomy): Eukaryota > Metazoa > Chordata > Chondrichthyes > Orectolobiformes > Hemiscylliidae > Hemiscyllium > Hemiscyllium ocellatum. The sequence goes on from NC_083401.1 coordinate 86,806,427, forward strand.
ACCGCAAGAAATGCAAAACTTGCGCTCACACCTCCCCCCTTACTTCCCTCCAAGGCCCCAAGGGATCCTTCCATATCCATCACAAATTCACCTGCACCTCCACACACATCATTTACTGCATCTGCTGCACCCGATAGGGCCTCCTCTACATTGGGGAGACAGGACGCCTACTTGCGGAGCATTTCAGAGAACACCTCTGGGACACCCGCACCAACAAACGCAACCGCCCTGTGGCTAAACACTTTAACTCCCCCTCCCACTCCACCAATGACATGCAGGTCCTTGGCTTCCTCCATCATCAGACAATGGCAACATGACGTCTGGAGGAAGAGTGCCTCATCTTCTGCCTCGGAACCCTCCAACCACAAGGGATGAATGCAGATTTCTCCAGCTTCCTCATTTCCCCTCCCCCCACCTTATCTCAGTCCCAACCCTCGGACTCAGCACTGCCTTCTTGACCTGCAATCTTCTTCCCGACCTCTCCGCCCCCACCCCCTCTCTGGCCTATCACCCTCACCTTAACCTCCTTCCCCCTATCGCATTCCCAACGCCCTTCCCCCAAGTCCCTCCTCCTTTTGTCTTAGTCTGCTTGGCACACCTTCCTCATTCTTGAAGAAGGGCTTATGCCCGAAACGTCGATTCTCCTGCTCCTTGGATGCTGCCTGACCTGCTGCGCTTTTCCAGCAACACATTTTTCAGCTCCTAGCCTCTGTGGCCAGACGTTGCATTTTAGGACATTGGCTCTTCAGACAACTTTTACAGGCTCTTAGCCTCGATGTTGGGCAGAGGGAAGGGCAATAATTTGTCATAGTATGTTAGTGAGGGTGCTGTTGGAGACATTGTAAAGGGGCTAGCTCCTACACAGTTGGGAATATCCTCCCAAGCCAGTCTAGGAGATGGCCCTGTAGACAGTCCTGGAGATTTGGGTTTTAATATTTAGGGTCACATCACAGACCAGTCCACGCAGTCCTGGGGAGCTCAACTCTGGGATGCGTTTATTGGACTGGATGGAATGAGGATATTGAAAGGGAACTGAGAAGTCACTGGAAGCACGGGGACAGTGAAACAGTAGGGAAACATGTTAGCAGTCATCTCAGCGGAGCCCACATTCAAAAGGACACAGAGGTGAAGCCTTATCAGTTGGATATTAAACTGTTCAATAAAGAGACACAATGTCTGCCAACCCGTGCAGAGTGGGAGGTTTAAGTTACTGCTTTCCTTTTCAGAGAAGGAGTACACTGATTAATATGTGGACCCCTTGGAGGGACAAATGTATTAATCATTCATCCACTGATCCTGTAATATCATCCATTTGGCATCTAATTCCACTTAATTGAAATATCATTGTTTGGCAACAATGAACATTACAAATGGTCTGAAGCAATCATGATTTTTTTTGTTATTCATTCACTTATGGGATGTGCATCAATGGTCTCCTGAACTGTCAGATACACAAAGCCGTGCAGATGCAAACTTAAACATCTTACCTTCCCATTCTGCATCACTGCTAATGTCTGATCCTAGAACAAAATCTTTCAAAACTACAACTTTCCACAACTACCTGTAAGTCTGCGATGTGAACTCTGATTTTAAATTGTGGCTGTTTTGGGAGAGGGTGCTATCATTGAGGAGAAATGCCTGCAGTTAACTTCTCCAGTGGAGCATTAGTGCTCCAGTTCTGAAATATATATCTGCATAAGATTACAGAGCTAAGAGCTCCTTATCAAGGCATGACATCGGTCTCTTGCAAAGGCAAAGAACCCATACCACTGTGACTACTGTGAGGGATCAGGAGTACCATTAACTGATCACTTAACTGACATAGAACTTGCACGTAGGGGATTTCTTGTGCCATTACTGACCATGAGATGACAATGTCGAAGAAGAGATAAGTGGCAGTATCAGCACTGAATCCAACAACAGGAACCTCCAATGGCTCTTACACAGCCTCCACAGGAAGAACTAGCAGTTGAAGATGCCCCAATGAAGCAGACAAGAATGATCAGGGCCCAAATGGACAGCTCTCTCTATCATTATCAGACCCCTTGGAGAACCTTGGAGAACATAGAGATCACAGCTGTCCTGAACCTTGACAGCAGCGGCTCATTCCAAAGAGAAAACAGGGATCTGTGTGGCATTTCTCAATCCTCTGTCTACAAATGCATCTGTAGATGAAGTTAGAAATGCAATTTTGAATTGAATTGAATTGAATTTATTGGCAAGTGTACCGAGGCACAGTGGAAAGCTTTGTCTTGCGAGCAATACAAGCAGATCACAGAACAATAGGTAAACAGCAGCAAAAAACAAAAATACAGGTACAGGATGACTGTTAAGAGTTTGAGAGTCCATTCAGTATTCTGACAACAGTAGGGTAGAAACTGTTTTGAAACCGGTTGGTGGGTGCGTTCAAGCTTCTGTACCTTCTCCCCGTTGGTAGAGGTTGTTGTAAAACATTGCCAGGGTGGGATGGATCTTTGAGAATGCTGGGGGCCTTTCCTTGACAGTGAGCCTGGTAGATGGATTCTATAGATGGGAGGTTGGCCTTTGTGATTGTCTGGGCCAAATTCACCACTCTCTGTAACCATCTCCGATCTTGTATGGGACAGTTGCCATACCAGGTAGTGATACATCCAGACAGAATGCTCTCGATGGCGCACCTATAAAAGTTCGCAAGGGTATTCACAGTCATGCCAAATTTCCTCAGCTGCCTGAGGAAGAAGAGACGTTGTTGGGCCTTTGTAACCAGTGCATCCACACGAAGAGTCCAAGAAAGCTTGTTGTGGATGACCACTCCCAGGAGCTTGACACTCTCCACTCGATTCACCTCTGTACTGTTAAAGTATAAGGGGCATGAGTAACATCCTGCCAAAAGTCAATAATGAGTTCATTGGTTTTGCCAGCATTGAGAGCTAGATTGTTCTCAGTGCACCATCTTTCCAGGTCTTCCACCTCACGCCTGTAGTCTGTTTTGTTGCCATCTGAGATTTGATCAACTATGGTGGTATTAACAGCAAACTTGTAAATAGCATTAGTCTGGTATTAGGCGACGCAGTAATGGGTATACAGTGAGTACAGTAGGGGGCTGAGTATGCACCCCGGGGGGAGGGTAGTGTTGAGTATTAGTGAGGGTGAAATATTGTCCCCAATCTTCACTAATTGTGGCCTGTGTGTCAGGAAACTGAGGATTCAGTTGCAGAGAGTGGGGCTTAGTCCAAGATCACTAAGTTTAGTAATCAGTCTCGAGGGGATAATAGTGTTGAAGGCTGAACTGTAGTCAATGAGTAGGATTCTTACATAGCTGTTCTTGTGTCAAGATGTTCTAGGGAGGAGTGAAGGGCAAGTAATGTGGCATCTGACGTGGATCTCCTGGTCCGATAGGCAAATTGGAGTGGGTCAAGAGTAGTAGGGAGGCTGTAGTTGATTAATGCCATAACCAGCTTTTCAAAGCACTTCATGACCACCGAAGTTAGGGCCACTGGGCAGTAGTCATTGAGACATGCTGCACGAGCCTTCTTAGGCACAGGGATGATGTTGACTCTCTTGAAACAGGCAGGGACAGTGGCCTGCTGCAGGGAGAGGGTGGAGATGTTCAAGAAGACCTCTGCCAGTTGATCTGCACATGCTCTGAATGCACGGCCTGGTACTCCGTTTGGTCCCATCACTTTCTTTGGATTCACACAAAGGAAAACTGATCTGACCTCTGATGTAGTGACAATTGGGATGGGTTCGTCAGAACATGTCAGAATAGGTGTTACCTCTCTGCCGAAATTCTGCTCAAAGTGAGCATAAGAGATGTTAAGACGATCTGGGAGGGATGTATCATCATCTGCTATCTTACATTGTCTCTTTTTAGAACGTGTGATGTCATTCAGTCCTTGCCATAGTCACCGGGTGTATGTCTGGGTCTCTAGTTTGGATCGGTATTGGTCCTTGGCTGCCTTAATGGCTCTACAAAGGTCATACTTGGCTTTCTTATATTTGAGTGGGTCTGGTTTTTAGCAGGTTCTGTATGTCCTGATTCAGCCAGGATTTCCTGTTGGGGAACACCCGGATTGGCTTCCTCAGTATGCAGTCCTCCACACACTTGCTGATAAAGTCTGTGACAGTGGTAGCATACCCATCCAAGGTACCTGTGGACTGTTTGAACACGGCCAATCAGCCAATTCCAGACAGCACTGGAGTTGATCCTCTGCCTCCTCCAACCAGCACTGGACCTATATTCGTGAGGGAGGTCTCCTACTTGAGCTTTTACCTATAAGCCGGGAGAAGAAACATGGCATTGTGGTTGGAGTTCCTGAAATGAGGGAGGGGGATGGAGCGGTAGGCATCCTCCAATTTTCTCCATGTTAGACAAGTTTATATCAATGCTCTGGGATAAGGAGAGTCAAGCAGCTGAAGCACTGGGATTCTTCAACATTGCTGACTTCCCCAATGCATGCTATAATTTATTGCACTGAGACCACCTTATGAACAATCTACAGAGGTTGGCAGTGGAACAGGCTTCCCCTCCTCAATGATCAGTTTATCTATGACCAGATCTGCACTCAACCTCCTGGATCTGAACATATTGGAGAAGTTACAGGCTGTGGCCTCCTTTCAAGGTCCTTCAGCCATACAGTGTTAGCTGCTCCAGAGAAGAACTCCAAACACAGCTGATGACAGCTTTACAAATTCCTCAGACAGATGCAGGATGGAGATATACTCACATTAAAGCCATAGTAGAACAGGCAATAGGCATCCTTAGATGTCTGAATAACTGTAATTGGCCCACATTCACGTGAGGAACTGAATTTCTTCCATCTTGCTAGTGGTCTTAGCCCTCTCGGCCCAGACATTCCTTGCAATGACACAAAGTGAGTGATGGAGTACGATAAAGGTGGTGTTAATACAGGTGCTAAGATATAGTAGGTGATTGAGCAAAAAATGCAGAGGGCTGGAGAATGAATCGTTTGGAAGGACAATGTGGGTGTGAGCTGTTGAGTGTATATATGATGCCATGAAATAGTGTGGGGTTGCAGTCCAAATTCTTGGTGAGAGGTGTGTGCTTTGAGAGAGCTAGATTCAGTAGAGGTGTTCTGTAAGTATGAGGTACCAGAGAGAAAATGATCATACTTAATCTTATGGAGACTAGAAGGCTATTAAACCTTTGTTGATGGCACCTCTGAGCATTTCTTTATGTACCTGCAGAGATTTAAGTGATTATCTTCATGCAGGTTTGCTGCATCTGGTAAGGTGGCCTCCTTTGGTAGTCTAGAGTTAATGCTCAACTCTTGACCACCCCATCCACCAGCAACCCCAGGTCCCTGTTGGTAAAAGGAGCTGCCAGCCTTCCTCCCTACACCATTTGCCAGGATTCGTCAGTGTAGGGCCACACCATTGGAGGCCGAGCTTCACTTGCAGTGTCTGCAGTGCTGGAGAGCTAGGCTTAAACATGGCACAAATGGCATGACTGGCACAAAGTGCTGGCCGTGGTGACATTTCAGCCTCTCCTTCCACATGATTCCATAAATCAGGCATCACAAAGGGCCAGTTGTGCAAGCAATGAGCTAAAGAGCAGGCAATTGCATGAGAAAAGTCAAGGTTTATCAAAATTAGAGAAAATTCAGCCCAGAGGTTAAATACAAATAGGTCTTTTTCTGGCAAGCAGAGTGTGATGAGTAGCATCTGCATGGTTTTATGCGGGGTCCTCAGCTTTTTACAATTGCTTACAATGATATCTATGAGAGGATGCAAGCGCATGGTAGCTACATGTGCAGACAACACAAAATCAACAGACAGAGGTGTTATGAAGAACATGTAAAAAAGTTTCTGATAGATTGTTGTTCTTATCAGGAAACTATATTGATACTCAAGCCCCACTAATCCTGAGGTCTTTACAAAAGTTAAAGATATGAGCAAATTGTACAAATCCCCTGATTTACTTACTTGGTGGATTTGAACTAACATAAAACATTGACCAGATTTTTTTTTGTATCTAACAAGAATGATTATTTATTACAAATAAGTAAATTCTAACTGCAGGAAAATACTGAACTGACAACATCTAACTACTGGTTAAAACTAACCCCTTTTAAAATGCCTACACATACTCAAAGACATCAAACAGACAAAATAAAGTGTGTATTATTGCTGGAGGGAAAACTACAGAACAATCACAGATCGGTAGCACCAGTTTACAGGCTGGGGTAAGGTATTCCATTTACTTCTGAAGGCCTTTTGTTTTCTATAATCATTCCTTCCTGATTCTTAGTTCTTTGCCAAAGACATTGGATTTACCCATTAATATTCTGTTACTAGCAAGAGGAAACAGATTGCAGCAAACATGGGAAATGAAGGAGAGGAGGAATAATTGTCTTCAGCCATGAGTTATTTGCCTATGGATATGTAATGACTGATTCTGGAACTCCCAGTCTGGAAAACCTTCTGCCACTGTACCTTTCACACATACAAGCACACAGGAAGGATCAGAGAGTTGGCTTCAGGTCGATGCCTTCGGTATCCACAGCTGGTCACAATTGCCCCAACCAATCAGCTACCTGTTTCAAGCTGAACAAACACCCAGCGCCATTTTGTCTCATCTCAGCTCTCCCACTGCTTGCAGAGCAGTAGTATAAACACAACTCACAATGAGATCAAGTCATTTGGTTTTAAAAGTGAAGCAATTTATCCACAATCCTTTGTTTTAAAACAATCATTTGCCTATTTCAGTCTACAGTTAAAATTACAAAAAAAGAGATGGTCCGAGGGAGTCTTGCTGAACAGAGACCTTGGAGTGCAGGTTGATAGCTTCTTGAAAGTAGAGTTGCAGGTAGATTGTTAAAAAGCACACCACACCAGGTTATAGTCCACCAGGTTGATTTGGAAGCACTAGTTGGGAGTGTTTTGGTTCCGACAACTACCTGATGAAGGAGAATCACTCCGAAAGCTAGTACTTCCAATTAAACCTGTTGGACTATAACCTGGTGTTGCATGATTTTTAACTTTGTAGCCCCCAGTGCAATACTGGCACCTCCAAATCAGATAGACAGGATAGTGATGAAGGCATTTGGTTTGCTTTACTTTATTGGTCAGAGTACTGAATTCAGGAGTTGGGAGGTCATTTGGTGGCTGTACAGGATGTTGGTTAGGCCACTTTTGGAACACTGCATGCAATTCTGGTCTCCTTCCTATCAGAATTATATTGTGAAATTTGAAAGAGTTCAGAAAAGATTTACAAGGATGTTGCCAGGGTTGGAGAATTTGAGCTATAGAGAGAGAGGCTGAATAGGCTGGGGCTGTTTTCCCTGGGTCGTTGGAGGCTGAGGGGTGACATCATAGAGGTTTGTAAAATCATGAGGGATGTGGATAGGGTAAATAGACAAGGTCTTTTCCCTAGGGTGGGGGTGTCCAGAACTAGAGGGCATAGTTTAGAGTGAGAGGGGAAGGTATAAAAGGAACCAGAAGGGCAACCTTTTCATGCAGAGGGTGGTGCATGTATGGAATGAGCTGCCAGAAGAAGTGGTGGAGGCTGGTACAATTGTAACATTTAAAAAGCATCTGGATGGGAATATGAATAGAAAAGGTTTAGAGGGATATGGGCAAGTGGGAGTAGATTAGGTTGGAATATTTGGTCGGCATGGACGAGTTGGACTGAAGGGTTTGTTTCTGTGCTGTACATCTCGATGAGCCTCTGACTTTATGTAGTCTTTACAGTGTTGATAAGTTAAGTGAATGAGCAAAAATCTGACAGATGCAACCTAATGTGGGAAATTATCAAGTTGTTTATTTTGGCAGGAGGAATATAAAGTATTACTTTAACAGTGAATGACCGTAGAATTGTGACACACAACCAGATTAAGGTATTTTAGTGGATGAGTCACAAAGGCTTTTGTATGGGTGTAGTAAGTAATTAAGAAGGTTTATGGAATAATCCTTCATTATAAGAGGAATGAATACAGAAGTCAGGAATTATGTTTCCGTTATACAGGCATTGGTGAGACCACATCTTAAATATGGTGTGCAGTTTTAGTCTCCTCATTTAAGGTGTCAATGTGTGAGATGCAGTTCAGAGGCAGTTTACTAGATTGATACCAAGAAAGAATAGGTTTTCACATCACGGAAAGTTGGATAGATTGAGTTTGTTTTCACTGGTGCTCAGAGATTGAGAAGTGAATTGGTTGAGGTATATAAAATTCAAATTAATCTCAACATGGTGGCTGTGGAAACGATATTTTTGCTTGCGGGTGAGGCCATAATTTGGAGTCACTGTTTAAAAACCAACATCACCCTTGTAAGACAGAAATGATGAGAATATTTTAAGGAAATGCTCAGCAAGTCTGGCGGCATCTTTGTGGAGAAATCAGAGTTAATGTTTTGGATCCAAAGATCCTTCTGTTCTGAAACAGGCTGACTGGAACTGCAGCAATTCCTGTTCTTGTTTCTGATTTCCAACATCCACTGTTCTTTTGGCTTTTATTTTTAATTTTTGTAAGAGAATATATTAAGGGTTGTGCGATGTTGGAATGCTGTCTCCTTATGAAGTGGTGGTTGAGGCATTGACAATTGTAAAACAGTGTTAGATCGATTCTTCCATTAGAAGGTAATCAAAGGTTGTCAGGGGCATAGGATATGTGGAACTGGAGAGACAAATGCATCAACCATGTTATTAGTGAATACGGAGAATTCTCGAAGGCTGAATGGCATACCTCTACTCCCAATCCATATCGATAGGTATTTAGGTGAATGGGTCAAAATTTGACAGAGAGAGTTTAACAAGAACAAATGTGATGTTATCCATTTTGGTGAGAAACAATAGAATGTAACTTATTATCTAAATGGTGAGTAACTTCAGACTACTTAGGTGCAGAGGATTGTGGGTGTGTTGGTGCATGAATCACAGACTAGTTTGCAGGTACAGCAGGTAATAAGAAAGACAAACGTAGCTTTGGCATTTATCGCTAAAGGAATAGAGAATGAAAGTAGGGAAGTGGTAAGATAATTGTACAAGGCACATATGAGACCGCACCTGGAGCATTCCATATAGTTTTGATCTAATTACTCGAGGAAGGATGCGATTGCACTGGACTGGAGGCATTTCAGAGGAGGTTCACTAGATTGATCCCAGAGATATGAGTTTTTCTTACAAAGAGAGATTGGGCAATTTAGCTTATACACTCTATAGTTAGAAGAATGAGAGGAGATCTAATGGAGGTAGATAAAAATTTGATGGGGATTGACAATGTAGACATCGAGAGGATGTTCCCTCTTGTGGGATAATCTAGACTGAGAAGTCATAATTTTAGGATAATTGATGGCATATTTAAAACAGAGTTGAGAAGAAACTTTTTTCTCTCAAAGAGTTGTGAATTTGTAGAATTCACTACCCCAGAGTGTGGAGGATGCAAGGACATAAGAGTAAATGTAAGGTGGAGATTTCAAATTATTAAAAATTATCAATTAAAAATTATTTAAATTATGCAGATTCTGGCACTAGTAGGCTCCCTGGACCATAGAATGCCCTGATGGATACAGGTATGTTCATTGGCTATAAGTGCTGATGATGGTTGCTAAACCCGAAGAGATGAAAATCAGCTCTGCCCAGGAAACAGAGCAAACATGATTCTAGGATGCCCATACATATTGGATAAAAGCAAGATGCTATGGATGCTAGAAATCTGAAATAAAAAGCAGAGGATGCTGGAGGAACAGCGCAGTCTGATTAAAGCTAGGTTCTGGAGAACAGTCATATCATAATCGAAACGTAAACTCGGTTTTTGTCTCCACAGACGCAGCCAGACCAGCTGAGTTACTCCAGCATGTTTTGTTTTTATTCACTATGTAGGGAGTCATATTTAATAATCAATTGAAATTCTTTTTAAAGTGTACCTTCCCTTTCACAGGTCATGGTCAGGAAAATTAGCTTTACTTCTTTCCCTGGGTTCAATGAAAAGTTTGGTTTCATTAGCCTTAACTGGCAATCCATTCTGAGTATCGTTGGGAAACAAGGAGGGATTCCTTGAACATGCTTATATTGCTGACAGATCTATTCTTCCTAAGGTGAGGACATAACAAAGTTTACCATAGTGTAGCAATCAACTCTGGTGCTTTGTAGTTTCCAACAATTTGCTTTACAAATACTGTTGACTGTTCAGTACCTTGTGCAGACAAGTCTTCTGGTTATTTTCCGTCTCTTGTTGCTGCAGCTGTAAGAAAGAATTGATAGCTGTACGCTTTGAAATCTAAGCATACCATGAAACAAACAATGAAATCAATGGTGTGTAACATTGTTAGTTTAATTTGCAATGCCATGAACTTTGGCAAGCACACATTTTGGAGGTGAAAGGAAATAGTACTACAGGTGAGCCAAATCTCAATTTAGCCACTAAAATTATTCGAATGACATCCTATATTGGATTTCAGGAAACGTGTGAGTCTCCCCTCCGGATACACATTTTACCCAAATATAATAACAGTTCAATGGTCCAAGTGTGTTTTAGCTTTAACCCTTTCAAAAAGGGTTATGATTATTTAAGCTGGTGATGAACTACAGTTCTCTTTTAGTAAAATTGCACAGATCTAATTCAGCAGTTAATTTTTAGCCTAGAATTATAGCCCCACACTTTTCTATGTATTAGCAACAACTTTCTGTTTGTGGTCAAAATGTTTTGTAGTCTGATCTACTGCTCCTTAATAAATGGCAGCAAAGTAATGCTGTAGGAGTCCATTTAGGAGTCTCCATGATGCTGCATTTATTTTAACAAGACAGATTATTGGGACAAACCTCTGCATTTTGTGAGACTGCACAAGGAGGTTTACTAGTGTAAGGTTCAAGACATCCCAGAGACCTGTGTATTGCATCTTGCAATGTTTGATTTCTGGGTTCAATGAGCTCAGTCTATAGGTATGCATGGGCTTCATCAAATAGATAAATTTAATATTGATCATAAGAAATGAGCAGAGCAGGTTGGGCACTCTTCAGTGGAAAGGGAGATCTGTTGGACTTTATCAATAGCAATTACTCTGCATTGGCCACTTCGGCTTTGACAGAAAGGTGAAATTACCTCCAATGTACTTTTGTAACCAGGTCGCTCAAACCAAAGTTATGAGCTTGTAAACCCAGAAGGTTCAACCACAAAATTGTACATAACCTTTCAACATGACTACTGCATTTTCACCTCAGTAACTCATGCAAATGCAAAGTGACTTAGAAATGCTAGTTCATGATCCCCTTCAGGTTAACATACAGGCTCAGTTGGAATTGAAATTCCAACGTTCATTCCAACGTTAACGTTCATTATGAAAGTGCTAGAGTACAAGAGCATAAATGTACTACTGTGGCTGTATAAGGCTCTGATCAGACCACATTTGGAATATTGTGAGCAGTTTTGAGCCCCATATCTAAGGATGGATGTCCAAAAGAGGTTTACAAGAATGATCCTGGGAATGAAGGGCATGTCATATGAGTAGTGGTTAAGGAGTCTGGGTTTGTACTCATTGAAGTTGAGATGAATAAGGGGGGAGGGATTCTCATTTGAAATTTACAGAATATTGAGAGGCCTAAATAGATTAGACATGGAGAAGATGTTTCCAATAAGAGGGGAGACTGGATCCAAGATCACAGCCTCAGTGTGAAGGCACAGCTCTTTAGAATCGAGATATGGAGGAATGTCTTCAGCCAGAGGATAGTTATTCTGTGGAACTCATTGCAGCAGAAGGTTGTGGAAGCCAACTCATTGAATATATTTAAGACAGAGATAGATAAATTCTTGATTAGTAAGAAGATCAAGGGTCATGGAGAGAATGAAGGAGAATGCGGTTGAGAAACATATCAGCCATGATTGAATGGGAGAGCAGACTCCTTTATATCATATGGTCTAAGCAGGTGTGATGGCGACCTTTGTCAATTTTCTCAACAGTTTCAAGGAACCCTGCTAAGATTAAACTTGAAAAGTTGCATAGGTGTTTGAGTTACGCCAGAGGTTCAAGAAATGGACTCCACTTTGTGAGGTTTTGCTATGTGGCAGTGACTCCTGAAAGCTATAAGGAACCTCAGGGAGATTCTGTTCACTCCTGCTACAAGGAAGAAGCCTGCTGCACAGAAAAAGAAGACATGTTTGGAAATTGTTGAAGGAACCAGCAACAAAGGTAAAATGCCACACTCCAGGCTATAGTGTTGGACTAATTATGTCAGAAAAAAATGAGTAAAATTCTTTTTCAATTGCATCCTGATGTATGATTTGCAATTAACCCCCAGATTCTACTCTGTCAAGCTTACACTGTGCTTCATTTCTTGTACTAACAAACTTTGCAAGCATACATTTCTCCTCTGTGTAGACACCTCCTCACATCTCGAACTAAACATCCATTGTGATCACTCACCCTCACCTAGATCTTAAAAGTAACCGTAGACAAATATTGTCCTTCTATCCTCACAGCACTTTCCATGTCCCTAGCTTATTTTTTACTTCTTTAGTAGAAGATATTCCAAGAGGTGGAATTCCAGCCATCTCCCAGAACACTGACCTGTCACCTCTGGTAACAGAATTAAACATCAACTGTCACATCCCACAGCATTCACTCAGATTGAGTTGATTTCATTAGCTACTCGAATATAGTGATGTGCACAATGATGACTTATCAATCTCTTTTGAGAGTTCTAGCTTGCATTTTTTTTTCATTTCTCACAGCCCCTAAAGTGTCCTGCAGGAGAAGGATGAAAGTTCAATAGGGGTGGTCACTCACCCTGGGGAGGCACCATCACAGGATTCCTGCACTTTGAGACAAACGCTTCAATGGGACTGACAGAGTGGGTGGTGGACATTCCCACTTATTGTCTCAAGATCACAAGAGAGCAAGGGCAAGCAGTGGAAAATTTCTGTGTACCCTTGGAAAGAGATTGCAGAAGTTTGATTCTAACATCACTGCACAGAGTCCTAGCCCTTCACAATGGTGTCTATATCTAAGGGTAGATTGACCACATACATAGAGTCATAGAGCACAGAACCAGACCCTTCAGTTCAACCAGTCCATGCTGAACATAATTCTAAACTAAACTCGTCTCCCTCCAAACATTTTCTATTTATGTTTTATCCAAATGTATTTTAAATGTTGTACAGTAATTGTATCCACATCCACCACTTTCTCAGGAAGTTTATTCCACACACAAACTACCTACTGAGTAAAACATTTGTCCCTTGTGTCTTGTTTAAATCTCTCTCCTCTCACCTTAAAAATATGCTCCCAAGACTTTAAGTCCCATATCCTAGGGAAAAGACAACTACCATTAACTGTATCTATTGCCCCCATCATTTTACAAACTTCTATTAGGTCGCCTCTCAATCTCCTATGCTTCAGCCTAAACGTCCAGCCGATCCAGCTTTTCTTTATAATTCAAACCTTCTATACCTGGTAACATCCTGCTAAATCTCTGCTGAACCCTCTCCATCTTAATAATATCCTTCCAATGACTGGGTGACTAAAACAGGACACAGTATTCCAGAAGAGGGCCCATGAAAATCCTGTACAATATCAACGTGACTTGCCAACTCCTATGCTCAAAGGACTGAGCAATGAAGGCAAGCGTGCCAAGTGCCTTTTTAACCACCCTGTCTATATGTGACGTAAACTTCAAAGCATTATGTACCTGAACCCCCAGGTCCCTCTGTTCAACAACACGACCCAAGGCTCTATATAAGCCCTACCCTTATTTATTGTACCTAAATGCAATACCTCACATTTATCCAGAGCATTAGATGAAGCAGTTGACCAAGTTCATGCCAGCTCCCACTGGTAGTTTGCACACTTACAATTCACACCGAGCTTTATCTTTTCAGCATCTTAGAATCATAGAATCCCTACAGTGCAGAAAGAGGCCATTCAGCCTGTCAAGTTCATACAGACTCTGCAAAAAGCATCCCACCCCAACACAGCCCTCCTACCCTATCCTGTAATCTCACTTTTATCATGGCTAATCCACGTAGCCTGCACATCCCTGGATACCAAGGGCAATTTAGCATGGCCAATCCTCCAACCTGCACATCTTTGGACCTTACTGAAATATATCAAAGTACTTACCAGTTATTTGCTCACAGGAATGTGTAAGCACACTATACAGTAAATAGGGAAGCTAAAAGAGAACATGCGTATGGAGTCTTGGCATAAACTTCTAACTCCTTGAACCTCCTCCACACTTCCTGCTATCCCATAATCCCATGTACTGCATCCTGTCCTGATGGCAAAGTCTTCCCCCACGCAGAGACAAAAGCAAGAACATCTGAATAATAGAGTAGGATCTGAGCTGCCTGCCTTCACCTCAGCTCAAACCAAGGCTGTATTACCAAGTACAATTAACTGCACAAGGGTATGCACATAGATGCTTGTTACAATATCTAACTTCCCAGTTTTACTGCATATTAAGAGGTATATGTTTGTACCATCTTTCTGTATTATCCATGTTTCTTGCTATCTGGCAAAAGGCTTTCTGTTTTTCGAGGAAAGGCAAGATAAGAGTGAAGGGCAGGTAATAGATGTCTGTGAATGAGATGAATTATTGATTTTGTGACTGCCTTTTGATTTGGGGTAGTTAAGTGGGTCCAAAATTTGATTGTCAGTTAGTGCATTGCCTCAGTTTCTGTGAATTGTGGCCGAATCCATAAATGCACTTAATAACTCATATTCAGCATTCTAATTGCTTACCGAATCAATACTGTGTGTCTTTCACATCACGGCTTGAGCTCCTCACATATATCAATGGCCAAGCATTTAGGAAACAAAAAAGATTTGCAGCTATATAACACTTCTCACAATCACAGTATTTTCCAAATTCCTTTACAAGCTATGAGGTGCATCCAGAAATGCATGCATCATTGCAATAATGAACAGAGCATTTAATTTGTGCATAGTTAGCTCCGAGCTAAACAATGGGAATAAGAGTAATCTGGTTTTGTGATGCTGAGTGAGTGATAAATACTGGCAGATGACCAGGTTACTTTAGCTCCTGTATTAAAATATAACACAGTGAAAAATTTTCCACCCAGCTGAGAGGGCCTCTGGTCATGTTCCTGGGAGATGGCACACTGATAGCACAGCAGCACATTGCAGAGCTAACCTTGCTCTTTACAATCAAGCGTTGGCATGAGACCTGAGTATATAGGCTACCAACACAAAAGTGAGCATGTTAAACTGAGCCAGGACTGATACCAGTCAGAGAGGAGCCACCCGTTAAATCAACTTTGAGGAATGCAAATTAGCTGAAAGAGCTACAACATCAGCAGTGTTTAGCTCATCTGTAACACAAGTGATCAACAGGAATGTTTTTGCTCCTACAGATCTACAATAATGTTTTTAACTTCCATCAGTCAAAAATGAAGAAAAATTGAAGAAAGCTGGAACACAAAGGGACTTGGAGGTACATGAGCATGAAACACAGTAAACTGGTACATAGCTGCAGCAGGTAATCAGGAAGACTAATGGAATGTTGGCCCTCATTTCAAAGAGTTGGTGAATAGAAGTAGGGAAATCTTGCTGCAACTGTACAAGTGCAGCTGAGACCACATCTGGAATACTAAGAGCTGTGTTGTTCCCCATATTTAAGGGCAAATGTCATTTCATTGGAGACATTCAGAGAAGGTTCACTAGGATAATCCTTGCTATGGAAGGATTGCCTTGTGAGCAAACTCTGAACAGTTTGGGAATCTATTCATTGGTGGTGAGAAGAATGAGAGGTGATCTCATCCGAACATATAGAATTCTAAAGGGGCTCTACAGGGTAAATGCTGAGAGGATGTTTCCCCTCATGGGAGAGTCTAGGACCAGGGGGCACAGTCTCAGAAAGGAAGGGGCAGCAATGGAAGATTGAGATGAGAAGGAATGCTTTCTGTCAGATGTTTGTGAGTCTTTGGAACTTCTTGCCTCAGAAAGGTATTGGGCCAGAGTCTTTGTGTATATTTAAGGCTGCGATAGATAGATTTTTGATCAGCAGAGGAATCAAGTGGAAAACGTAGAAAAGTGGGCATAAGGAATGATGGATCATCCATGTTCTTATCAAATGGCAGATTGGGCTCAATGGGCCAAATGGCCTACTCCAGTTCCTATTTCTATGGTCTTATGGTTTAATGCTGAGCAGGTGATAATGTCTGCCAGCAGTTGAGCACGTGCTTGTCTGAGAGTCATACAGTCATACAGCACAGGCATAAAACCTTCAGTACAACCTGGTTGGTCCAACTAGACATCTCTATCTGATGAGATCCCATTTGCCAGCATTTGGCCTAAATCCCTCTAAACATTTCCTAGTCATACACCAATTCAGAAGCCTTTTAAATATTCTAATTGTACCATGCCCCACCACTTCCTCTCATTCCACACACACACCACCCTCCGTGTGAAAACATTAACCCTCAGGTGCTTCTTAAATCTTTCCCTTCTAGACCTATGCCCTTTAGTTTTGGACTCCTCTACCCTGGGATAAATGACCTTGCCTATTTCCCCTATTTATGCACCTCATGATTTTATATACCTCAATAAGTCACCCCTCAACCTCAGATGCTTCAGGGCAAAAAGTCACAGCCTATGCAGCCTTTCCCTACAGTGTCATCCAGTACTGGCAACACCCTTGTAAATCTTTTCCGCACCCTCTCACATTTAACAACATCTTTCCTTTTGAAGGGTGACAAGAATTGTATGCAGTATTCTAAAACGTACTCAGTGATTGGATTAGATGCTGGGCCAGCATTGTTTGCCCTTCCCTAATTGCCCCTTGAGAAGCAGATGATGAGCTGCTTCCATGAAGGACTGCAGCCTGTTTGGTGGAAGAGGAAGACACAAAGCAGAAAGGGCAAGAAGGCAAATGGGTTATTTCAAATATGTAGAAAGGAAGAACAAAAGTTTTAAATCAATACTTCTTGTCAAATGATAATATTTTCATGAACCACGTACTGGTGTTAAGGAAAAGCTTTTTTAAAATTTAAATTACTTTTTATGAATCCCTACAATGTGGAAACAGGCCATTTGGCCAAACAAGTCCACACCGACCCTCCAAAGAGTAACCCACTCAGATTGATTCCCCTATGCTACATTTACCCCTGACTAATGCACCTAACCTCCACATCCCTGAACACTATGGGCAAATTAGCACGGCCAATTCACCTAACCTGCACACCTTTGGACAGTGCAAGGAAATCAGAGTACTTGGAAGAAACCCACAGGTAGAATGTACAAATTCCTTACAGACAATTGCCTGAGGCTGGAATTGAACCCAAGTCTCTGGTTCTATGAGGCAGCAGTACTAACCACTGAGCCACTGTGCTGCTCTCTGGAATTATAATTTAAAATATAAAAACAGAAATTGTTAAAAAAACTTCCAGCACTCTGAAAAATGTGACAATAAATGATTCAATCAATCTTTCAGCCTCTTGTGGATAAAATATTAAAGGGTAGTAGGGAAGGGGATGTGGGGTTGGAGCTGGTGGGGATTAGCTGTGGAGCTAAACTTTAGAATAATCACACACAAGAAACAAGTACAGTATAAGGATTGCAATGCACACTCCTTGATCGTGATGCAGACAGCACAAAGGGACCAAAATAATTCTCTTTTGTTAAAGGCTCCTCTTGACTTTAATTGAGCACTGCCTTTTGACTTTTGGTACTACCTTTTGTTTTTTTTTAAGGCTACTTTTTCATTTACTTATGTATTAATTGATGCCTTCAGTTAGTAACAATTCTTTCTGTATTTGTGTTGACATATGAGATATTTGGACTGTCACAGAAGCAGAATTAGAAGAATTCATTAACATCCTGAATAATTATTAACATTCTATTAAACTTAAGGCCACACCACACAAGGAAAGCTCCAAAATGCACATCGAATGGCATCATTATTTGCCATTCACGGCAAATTCACTAATGACCCCACCAAACTAATACTTCATTCCAAACTGTGCATGTGGACTGAGGAAGCAGTCCCACATTTCTCATAGTGCTCCAAAAGGAGCTCTAATCAACATATTCACACACCTAGTCAGTCTAAAGCTGGATGAACTTTCCTTGGAGGATTCTTACACTTTGTAAGTTACATTTCCCCACAGTTCGCATCAACAGATGTGAATGGTATATTTCAACATAAATAATTGTAATGAAATTATGCTGTCATTCAAAGCTTTATGTTTTGTGTTTCAACAGGCTTAGTAGAAACACTGGCAGAACACCAAGTTCTCCCATTGTAAAAGAGTTCAGCTGCACATATATTAAACTTCCTTATCAATCCAATGGCCAAGTTTGTAAAATGTGATAGATCATTGCCAGCACGTATACTAATGCCAAAGACTGTCTGTTGAAGTTTAAACAACAGTTCAACACTGAATCACTGTCTCGGTATTTTTGTCCATGATGTAGTTTGCTTATGTATAATTTTATATTGGTAAATGGAAAAGTCACTTTGTTGAAAGTGTGACAAATGGTTTCTGGGTTTCTAACAATGGCATTGCTTGTCAAAATTCATACTGACATATACTTCCCATATGTAAACTAGTTTATGCAACTTTGTAACATGCTCCATTATGCTTGAACTTATCCTTCAGAATTAAGCATTGTTTAAAGGAGATGAGAAGCCAACGTTTTTCATCTTGCTCTGATCAGGACTAAGACACAAGAAACAGAAGAAAGGAATACAAATTTAAACAATGTGAGAAATGTTTACTGATCAGTTATGGAGGGATTCTCATTTGTGATGAGTAATTTGCTGATTTTTAGGTGGTTCAAATCATCCTCCAGATCTCTGGTTCTAGTTATTGGCTTATTTAGGAATGTGAAATGAAGAAGGCAATAGACAGGTGTTTCAAGTCAAAAGAATCTCTGTGTTTATTTAAATGCAAAAAAGGTAAGTCAAGAAATAAAGGCAATGCAATAAAACAATGAAATTAACACAAAAATACAGAAGACAATAATTAAATATACTATTACATTAAACAGAGATTAAAATGCTATTAGAAGCTAAACAGCAGTTTTAATCAGGCTTCCTACCCTTCTGAGGAAGGGTCACCAGAATCAAAACATTAACTCTTGCTGCCTGCAATTTTTCCAGCAACTTTTGTTTTTGTTCCTACCTTTCGGGTCCCATGTACCGTCACCACCCTGCTAGCTTGGTCAAAAACTTTGGGGTCTCAGGAGCTTTAGCTCACCACTGAGGAAAACTGTGATTTTGAAGTACAGCTGGCCGTTCCGGTTTGCCTCAACGAAGACTTTGGATTGTGTAGGCCTTCAGTCTGGGTTGAGTCTGTTGATGCAGGAGGAGGTATTTTGGATTTATCAAGTGACTATTTAGTTTTCTTACTTTCTGGTGGGGTTTACAGATTGGTTTTCACCTCAGGATGTGTCCGAGGGCCTTGCAGTTTTGGTCGGATTGGTGGTTTTTGGAGGTTGTCTGTTCTCAAGTTTGCTAGTCATGATCAGTTGCTATTGGTTCCCCGATATGGAACAAACCTGTGTCAGTAGGTCCCAGAATTGTTGATGGGATCCCCCTTCCAGGGATAGCTCTTGGAAATAGCTGCTGGAATTAGCTGTTGGAATTCTGCTGGGGATTGCTGTTTGGAATGCCTTGTGAGGAATAGCTCTCGTGGAGAAAGTTACTTGAGATCCCTCTTCTGGGGATAGCTGCAGGGATAGCTCTTTCAGGTGAGGTCAGGGCCTACAATGACACTAACTGTGGGCCTCTTATCTTCATGACAAACCTGCGCTTGCCATTGTGTTACTGGTTGAGGCCAGTTAGCTTCCTGACATTTAAGAGTATGTATGATCAAAATCGAATGTCCAATATCTGTGTGAATGAATATTGACTGAAGTTGAAGGTCTAATACAGGTCCCATTCAGTCTGTGTTGGGTGGTGTTAGGTCTGGTTGATTGTTCTTTTAGAGTCAAGGTGTGAATTGGATTTTCAGGCTGAACGATGGCTCCAGGCAGCTACCTCTGTGTCTGTGTATTTTTCCCAGGATTTGGAGAACCAGTGATGGACTGGGGTAGATAAAGTTAAACATCGCATAACATCAGGTCATAGTCCAGCAGGTTTATTTGGAAGCACTAGCTTTCGAAGCACTGCTCCTTTATCAGATGGTTGTGAAGCAGGACCATATGATGCAGAATTGATAGTAAAAGATTACAATGTCATGCAGCTGAAATGATTTATTGAAGAAACTTAAATTTGGACTATCTTGGCATGGAGATACAGCAAACAAAAGGTTAACTGTCAGTTTTATTTTCAGATCGGACATGTAGATTTTGATTGGGCAGTGTGTGGCTATGGCAATAAAGCAGAGATTAGCCATAATCCAGGACTCCTTTTTTCCACTGTAAAGGGTGTAATGTATCTTTGCCTTCCTTTTGCTTCATAAAACAAGGTCCTGTAAGTTATATATAACTTCTAACCTATGCAAAAACATCACACTGAGCCTGACTGATGGTCTTAAATTGGTTTGCTGTATAATTCTTAGTAAAATCCAGATGATTTAATAATTAGGTCCAATAGCAAAATCACATCTAATCATGCATATTATAAGTCCAAGACTTGAAAGGATGTGCTGATTGAGCACAATTAGTATGCTGCTTATTGTGAATGCTCAATAGGACTTGTTCATTGATGCAGTCTGCAAATATTTGGGAGGACAGCATACATATTTGATTTGATTTGATTTATTATTGTCACATGTATCAAGATACAGTGTAAAGTATTGTTTTGTTTGCTATCCAGACAAATCTTACACTAAATAAGTACATTAGGATAATGGAACAGAATGTGGAAGATAGTGTTACATACCTGGCATCACACTGGCATTGAAACACACATCATAATACTCATTTGTGTGGTAGGCTAAGCATCTGTTTGGTTTGATGGCAGCATCCAGTGGTTAGAGAAAATCACTCATGGATTAAATACAAAGTAACTTCACATGCTGTTCAGATTATTGAGACATCTTCCCCTTCCAGGATTTGGGTGGCACTGTGGCACTGCTGCCTCACAGTGCCAGAGACCCGGGTTCAATTCCCTCCTCAGGCAACGGTCTGTGTGGAGTTTGCACATTGTCAGCGTGGGTGTGCTCTGGTTTCTTCCCACAGTCCAAAAATGTGCAGGTTAGGTGAGTTGGCCAATGCTAAATTGCCTGTAGTGTTAGTTGTAGAGGGGAATGGGTCTGAGTGGGTTGCTCTTTGGAGGGTCAATGTGGACTTGTTGGGCCGAAGGGCCTGTTTCCACACTGTAGGGAATCTAATCTAATCTCATAATCTGAGGTAGTCTGGGCATCACTCAGGGCCAAACATAGATCATTTCTATTTTTTTGGTTTAATACATGACAAGTTATGATTTGACTTATGAATGGGTTCCATTCTTGAGTACGTCATAAATTGATATGTATGCAAGTCAGAACACACAACAGAACAACATAAAATAGCCATTCCTAAGTACAAAGAAAGGTTTACATGTTAGATTTTTAAAATTAACATTAATACACCCCTATATGAGATCTCATTTTTATTACAAATATTCGTAAGACAGACATTCATAAATTGGAGGCCATCTGTATCATATTGGATAGCTTTGATACACTCTATTCCAGCATCACGTTTACATGGTGAGTAGATTGTTAGGGTCCTATTTACAAGTTAGTCAGACTGTTGATTTTGCAGCATATGGCACTTTCTTTAAAAGTTCACTCACAAGATGAGGGTATCGTTGACCAGGCAGCATTTATTGCATATCCCTGAATGCCCAGAGGGCAGTTAAGAGTCAACCACATTGCTGTGGGTCTGGAGTCAAATGTAGACCAGACCAGGTAAGGATGGCAGATTCCTTCCCTAAGGGGTAGTAGTGAACCAGATGATGTGTTCCAACAATGGATTCATGGTTATCATTAGACTCTTAATTCCAGATCTTTTTGAATTCAAATTCCACCATCTGCCATGGTTCGAACACGGGTTCCCAGAACACCATCTGGGTCTCTGGGGTAACAGTCCAGCTATATTGCCACAAGGTTATCACCTGCCCTTGACTGTAGGAATCCCAACACATATACTGACCAATGAATGTAGGCTTTCAGTAGATATTAGTAGAGAACACATTGGTGGATTTCCCAGCTAAAACAACCAGGAAATGGACCTTCTTCAATTGCTCCATTTCAATTTAAAAGTCAAGTGCAATTAGGAAGGGAGCTCAAGGATTTTGACCCTGTGAAAACAAACAAATAGTGATATAGTTCCAAGTCAGGATCGGGTGTGGCTAGAAAAAGAACTTGTTGGTAATGGTGTTCCCATGAATCAGCTGCTCTTGTACTTTGAGGTTTGAGACATTGTAGGTTTGAAAAGTTTGGTCACAGGAATCCTGGTGAGTTACTACACTGCATCTTGTAGATGGATACATTGAGAAAATTGTGTATTGATGGGGCAGTGAATTAATATTGAAAGCTGTGGATGGATTTTCAGGCCATTATCATCTGTGCATCAATAAAGAGGTGACTCTAAAGACATTGTGGAAAAAGTGAGGTCTGCAGATGCTGGAGATCAGAGCTGAAAATGTGTTGCTGGTTGAAGCGCAGCAGGTCAGGCAGCATCCAAGGAACAGGAAATTTGACGTTTCGGGCATAAGCCCTGAAACGTCGAATTTCCTGTTCCTTGGATGCTGCCTGACCTGCTGCGCTTTAACCAGCAACACATTTTCAGCTCTAAAGACATTGTGACCTGTTAACTTATGTTATACCAAGAAAGTTCTGTTTCTATTCCAAGACACATCTGTTTGACAGGAGTCCTATAGATTGGCTGTTGTGGAGACAGAGATACAAAGAGATCATCTCGCAATTATCTTCAACAGATAGCAATGTGATTACCTGTACTGCAGTCTGGTTAATTTGATAGAGTCGCTCACGCTGCTTATAATATCCCAATGTCAGAAAATGAAACACAGTTGTCACTTTCATTGCTGAAACCAAAGCACTGAGGATGGAAGGCTATATGTACAAATTATCATGCAATAATACCTCTTTCTAATGTCTTTGTTGAGGGCATTCTTTTCATGAAAAGTATCTCATTAAGATGTTGACAAAAATAATGTCGCCTCTATATTTGCTGGGGTGTGAAGGATTTAATAACTAATTGGGTGTAACCTCTTTGAATACTGCCTTAATCTGCTGACTTCCATCAACTTCTTCTCTTTCTTTTTCTCCATGATAATGCCATTTACAAAAGCAGAATTAGTTATCTCCTCCTGGCAAGCTCTGACAGTAGGTTACAATTGAAAATCCTGCAGCAGTGCATTTCAGGCTCCCAACAGCACCAGAGGCAAGTTTAAGGCTTCCTGGATTGACTGCCAAAAAGAAACACACCAAGTAGTTATTTTCCAGCAGCAAACATTCAGAAATCTTCAGATACAAAAGCCCTACACTTCTATTAGTTTTAACTGGTTCTGACAATAGCTGCACCTTACATTCTCTTCACTCTTCCCACTGGAACATTAGAGGATATTCAAGATTTCTGGCTTTCTTTTAAATATATTTAAAATAGGTGGCTACAGGTTCTATGGGCTGATTATGAGAAAGATTGAGTCATGTTTGGAAATTTGGAATTAGGTCTGTTCATGATGCAAAAAACTGGTACATTGCCACTGCTTCAATTTGCTGGCTGGCTGAAGTAAGGTCTTTGTTCATTGTTACAAAATCTCTGAATAATATCCTAGAATTCCAGCATATAACGCAGCCATAGTGTGTCATTAAAAATGATGTAAACAATTGAATTTGACAGAAGAAATGTCAATCAAATGAATTGCTCTGTCCTGGTTGTATTGAAAATGATTGAAGCTCAATGATGATTGGGTCATCGCCTCCAACCCCACCCCCATGCACCTATTGTACTCTTTGCTACCTTCTCCACAGCCCCACCCCCTCCGCACCACCCCACTCATCTCTCCACCCTGGAGGCTCCCTGCCTCCATTCCTGATGAAGGGCTTTTGCCCGAAATGTCGATGTTCCTGCTCCTCGGATGCTGCCTGAACTGCTGTGCTTTACCAGCACCACTCTAATCTAAACTCTGGTTTCCAGCATCTGCACTCCTCACTTCTGCCTACACAGTATGTTAGCTTTTATTGGTAGAAGGGTTGCATTTTGGAGATATGAGATCATGTTGCAGCTGTACAAAACTGGTGTGGCCATACTTGGAATATTGCGTACAGTTCTGGTCACCATATTATGGGAAGGATGTGAAAGCTTTAGAAAGGGTTCAGAGGGGATTCACTAGGATGTTGCCTGGTATGGAGGGAAGGTCTTATGAGTAAAGGCTGAGGGACTTGAGGCCATTTGAGAGAAAAAGGTTGTAAGGTGACTTAATTGAGACATATAAGATAATCAGAGGGTTAGATAGGGTGGAGAGTGAGAGTCTTTTTTCCTCAGATGGTGATGGCTAGCACAAGGGGACATAGCTTTAAATTGAGGGGTGATAGATATAGTACAGATGTCAGAGGTACTTTCTTTACTTGGAGAGTAGTGGGGACGTGGAATGCCCTGCCTGCTACAGTAGTAAATTACCCAACTTTAAGAGCATTTATATGGTCATTGGATAAACATATGGATGAAAATGGAATAGTGTTGGATA
Source organism: Hemiscyllium ocellatum (assembly GCF_020745735.1). Lineage (NCBI taxonomy): Eukaryota > Metazoa > Chordata > Chondrichthyes > Orectolobiformes > Hemiscylliidae > Hemiscyllium > Hemiscyllium ocellatum. Next base: position 86,831,022 of record NC_083401.1, read on the forward strand.
GATGGGCTTCTAATTGGTTCCACAGGTCGGTGCAACATCGAGGGCTGAAGGGCCTGTACTGCACTGTTATGTTCTATGTTCTAATACCCAGCTGGTGTTCAGCTATCATAGCTATGATGTTGACATGGCTGGCCCAGTTAAATTTCCATTCAGTATTAGAGGTGACAAGGTGTCTCCGGTGAATAAGGAAGAAATGCAGAAATCAAGAGTTTGTAGTTTGGGAGCATGAAGTGGATGAGAGCTATTGAATGAATGTGATCCATGCAATAATGAGATCTGTAGACCATCAGCTTTAGTGAGGTGAGTGTGTCATAGCACAGTTAGAGTGAATGGTGTTCCTGAGTGTGAGCTAACAGTGCAAAAGATCATTAATCTCTCTTTGCAATGGTGTGTGCATTATGTCCTACCTGGGATTTTGCACTGACTGGCCATTATCTCAGTCTAGGTGGCTTAGGTCTGGTGGCCAGCCTGTCTTTGCCAGTCAGCAGGAGAAAGGATGGTTCTCCTCTCCCTTACCCCGTCTTCCAGGATAGATTACCATTATCAGGAATAGCATTGGTCCCAGAGATTTTCAAATAAACAAAGTGAAACATCATCCAAGTTCTTCACAGAGTTATCTGCCACGTGAGTGATATACTGTTCAAAAGATTTCAGTTGAAGCATATGATCAGAGAAGGTACAGCATAATTGTGAATTTTCAAAAGAATTCTTTTGTTCTTATGATAATGAAGGTACAATGGCAGTTCCTGAGCCAATTAAAATCAGCACAGAATTCCCAATTCCAAAGTCAGTTGAGAATATTCAAGATTGTTGAGTGTGGTGAATTAGTTGGTAAAATACTTTTGTCTACCTTAGCAACAATTACAGAACTCCTGAATCAACTCTTCAAGAAAACTCAAGCATGGTTTTGGAACTTTCATCAAAAGAATACTTTTCAGAAGATTAAAGAATGTCTACAGTGGTCTAATGACATTCTGCTACTTCACTTCAGCTGCAGGCTTTGAGCTGTACTGTTCTGTGAGCAGCCAAATGGGTGTTTCAAAACTATCTATTATGCATCAAGAGCATTGCCTGCAGTAGAAACAGGATACGCTGTGATTGAGAAGGAAGCTGTCTCAGTTATAACGATTATCAGACTACATCCCCTTGTTCTGAAAGCTGTCATTAAAACAGATCACAAGCCTTCAGATACACTACTGGATGAGATGCAACTTGCACGAGTGCCTCCAAGAATACAATGTTGCTTCATGAGATTTGCTGAATAAAATAGTTCACATGCACAGGGAACTGCAGATGATGATGATGCACGCAAGATGGATGTTGACAGCCTTACCAATCATAATGTCGACTTAGTCCAAGAACTCAAGTCACACACCTGGTGTATGAAGGCACAATGGCCATCAAGTCACATTCATCTTAGCCAAACTAGTCAAGAACAAATGATGGACAAGAATCCTCTCACCATCTGTTGATTGTACACTGAGGAGAGACTGTATCAATGCAGTCATGACAATGTATTTCAAACACAGAAATCATTTGACCATTGTTGATTTCAGACTAGCATTTGATCCCAGTTGTAATACCAAATTCCCCATTAGATCTTGTCAAAGCATGTGGTTGAAATTGCTTATTTGCAACAGGAAGTTTCACCTCATTTCCATGTTTCTCCCAGTAGATTGAAGAGAGGAAGTTGTATGTTCTTTTTTATTCACTCATGGATTGAGGATGTCACTGGCTGGTCAGAATTTATTATCTGTCCCTAGTTACCCTTGGAAAGGTGGTGGTGAGCTGCCTTCTTAAACTGTTACAGTCCATGGTATTGTAGATTACCCACAATGCTTTTTGGGAGAAAATTCCAGGATTTTGGTCTAGTGACACTGATGGAATGGCAACATATTTCAGGATTCTGAGTGCCTTGGAGAAGAATTTGCTGTTAATGGTATTCTAATGTATTTGCTGCCATTGTCCTTCTAGATGGAAGTGGTCATGGGCTTGGAAGGTGCTGTTGAATGATCTTTGGCAAATCTCTACAGTACATCTTGTAGATGGCACACACTGCTATTACAAGCATTGTTGCTGGAGGGAGTGGATGCATATGGACATGGTACCAATCAAGCGAGCTACTTTGTCCTGGATGGTGTCAATCTTGTTAAGTGCTGTTGGAGCTGCACTCATCCAGTGAGGTGGACAATATTCCATCACACTCCTGATTTGTGCCTTTTGGATGATTGTCATGCTTTGGGGAGTCAGTAAGTGAGTTACTATGATCATAGAAGCAGTTATACAAGTCTTACATTAGATTTTTGTAACACAAAGCATACCTAATGTGGTCATTTTGGCCAATGGGCCACTATTCATAAATGGATGTTTCAGGCATTTTGCAGGCAGGCCTTGAGATGTAAACATGTCACATACTTCAATGAAACCCACAATCTAACAGGAAAGCCAAATTTAGTGTCAGAATGATTGTGTCTGTGACAATACTATGGCTTTAAGAGGTGCAATTTGTCCTTTTGTTTTGAAAAGAGGTTCTGAGCCATAAATGCCGAATTGTTAAAGCCAATAAAATAAACAGCTTGCAAGGCCTTGGGTATTTTTTACGTTAGAACACTAGAGTGGGTGGAGTCAGGGTCCCACAGAACCAGGGTTTTAGTTTAGTTCTCAGTAGTTACTGGGGTTTTGAAGTTAGTTGTGGAAGCAGCTTTTACATCTCTCTCAGCTAAAAGCTCGGGTTCTCTCCCTGCTGCCAGAATGGCATGTCAGAACATCTGTTTTACTGACTTTGCCTTTGCCAAGACTTGATTTTGGGACGCTATTGTAGTGAAACAGTTACTGTTTATTAGTTAATCTATTATTCTATTAAGTTTGTCAAGAGTTAACATTATACCAATTCTTCTTTCTTCTGGTTGTATGTTAAATATAGGATAAGAATAGAGCATGTTTTGCTTAAAGCTGAGTAGTGTAACCAATTGAATTGCATTTGGAACACAGCACCTTACACTTTAAATAAGATAAAAGTTAGGGTCTAGGCTACTTCCTTGATATATTTGAAGGGGTTTGTTCTGGTCCATACCAAGTCACTCTTGAGGAAACATTCTGACTTCTACACAGCACTGTTAAATTATAGGTCCATCCATTCCAATGCTCTTTAGAACTGAGCTACAAAGGACAGTAAGATGAAGATTCAGCTCCCTGCCCTTCCAGAGAAATTGGATCCACACTACTTCTATGACTGCCATGCAGTTCATAAAACAGAGCTATCCATAATGCCACACACTGTAATAAACACCATTGTGTGAGAGAACTGCCCTATGAATGGGGCATCAAGTATGGATCAGGGAGTCAAATAGAAAAGGTACAATCATTCAACGGATAATGTCTATTATCTGTGCTGTAGAAGGAGCCATACGAAGGAGTCACAGGAACCTTATCCCATTACAGCTGAGTGCCAGGGAATATTTAGTGGGATGGTGACACTGGGGGCTGAAGAGAATCTCAAATCTCTGCTAACAGGAAATCCAAGTTGGCTACCTTCTACCAGACAAACCACCATTCTTCCAAGTTTGAAGAAAACACACCTGGGGAGAATAGTGAAACCCCTGGATAGTCTGAATTTGTAAAGTTTAAGATTTGGGGAGATGGGGTAAGTTTAAATATACAAACATACATATAACAATAATAGTATGAGAAAATGCATTGTTAATGAAACTGTATCACAAAACAGTTTGAAAGGGTTAATACTTGATTCAGTGACTAAGCATTAGTCACTGTGATTCAATCATGGGACTTGGTCCAAGTAAAGAAGGAGCCCTGAGGCTAATGGGCTCCCAAGAATCCCTGTAATAATTTTGGTCCTATTCTGTAAACTTTAAATAGGCAGAGTAATACAATAAATTCCATGTTATTTAATCAACAAGACTCTTCTAGTTAGACTAGAAAGGCATCTAGTCTCATTCACACTAAACTATTTCAGCTTTGAAGGAACCCCTTCACACACAAAAGATCAAGGGTTGCTGATTTGGAGACTGTCACTAACGGTTTTTAAGTGGTTTGTCCATTGTAAGCCTGAACTTGATTGCTTCTAGACCCTGTTGTAGACAAACAGGAGCTGCTCATAATTATAGGAGAAGATTTGATTTGAGGTTTAGATGATAGGTCTCTCCTAAATTATTTTCATTTCCTTCTTTCTCTTGTCATATGCTCACTCATTCACTGCTTACACTTTAGCATAATATGCTATATCTTGTTAAGTCAATTTCAGTACAAGGGCTGTCTTATCGCTAATGTTTCAAAGTGAACTCTGTTCCCCTTACTCTTCAGAAAATGCAATGTCAGAGTCCAACGGTCACATCAACCAAACATTTTACAGCATCCAACATCATTCAGTGGCAGTCTTCATTCAATAATGAAGTACTTTAAAAAATCACAAGTGAACTTAAAGGAAACACAATCTGCTGGCTGTGGAGTTAGCCCTAAAACTCCAATGTTGATTCAGTCCAAGGATTTAGGATGCCTAGCGTCTAGCTATAAACCTGGTTTGATTTTATTGTCAATAGTTTGTATCATCATTAACTGGACCATACAATTTCCCTAATTTAAAAACAAGAGCACAATTGTGATGAAGAGATGTCCCTTCCTGTGATTCTATTATATGATCACAGTGTGCTGGAAAACCCCAAGTATTTCTTAACATCAATAAATTTATGTAAAAGGCAGTGCCATAGTCAGCCTTGGGTGCAATGTCACAGATTCATTCAGGATTAATTTTGAATTGTACTGCACATCAAACATTTAGAATACCTCAGAGTCCGAAAGCTTATGTCCAATATAAACAAAAGCTATGGGTGCCAAAATCATATTGAGAGCTTATAAACTGAGCCAAATGCATTGATCCTGAAAGTTTGTAAACTTTTGATTTCATTTTAAAATTTATTCCCTGGGATTCTCTGCTTTGATGTCTGTTGGACTATGCAAAATCAGGAAGTGTCTCTTTATTGAATAATCCTACAGGTTGCCAGGGGAGGTAGGAAAAGTCTTAAAAATTTTGGAAAATCCTTTGGAGCTTGTTACTGATACAGATCCTATATCCTGCAAATGGTGCAGGTGTACTGATTCATTCCTGAAAATCCCATATGAGGCGAAAGGATATTCTAGCCTGTGAATCTTCTCTCTGTCAGGCTACAAGGTCTCTGATTGGGTGGACTTAGTTAGTGGTAGAAAGATTCTACCAAAACAAAGCTTCCAAAAAAATGGCAGGATTTGCCGAAGTTAATTTTCAACAGTTCTATAACATTCCAATCAGACTTACTGCTAGAATATTCTGGAAGAGGTAAAGATTTTCAGCTTTGTTGCATTTAGGCTTTTATTTCATAATTATTGATGAAGCAGTTTTAATTTCATGGAAATGATGTAAAATTTAATTTGCTGTAGAATTAATTATCTTTGTTGCTGAAGTTGAACACTACAAGAGCTGTGTGTTAAGGACATTAAAGTTCAATGAGTAGTGCAGTGGAATTTGCTATATATGAGCCAATTAAAATAGATGTGAGGATTCTGTGGAAGAAAGAATTAAGCTCAGCTTTGTTACCTTTGAGGACAAATAGCCTGTCAGCACTCATTATCTAGGCTAACAAACGAAATAGGAAAGTGCATAAAATAGCAAGAAGCTGCCAACATCCGTTGATGCGTACAGTAGCTCAAGCACAGTTGTGTTTGATCTATAAGTAAGTACTGATCCGACAGACTGTAGTTAAATTCAATGTAATGCTTGATGGGCCTTGGCTGCCAACTTTCATAAGTGGGTCCTTTTCAACTTAATGTTATTCAAACAAGTTGCCATCAAAAAAGCCGAATGATTCCTAACTTGAAATCCAATGACGAGAGAGTGTAATTCTTGAAATAAATCAGCTGTTGGAGAGATTACAATACAATCTGCCATTAACATGTCAGATTTAGCATTAGGGCATCACAAGTAAATGTTAATACAATAAAAATTACATAATGCCATCAGGAATAAAGGATACGCTTTGTTCAAAAGTGGTAACTTGTTTTTGGGTTACCTTTTGTACAAATAGATTTTCATAATTATTGAGAGGGCTGATGCTGAAGCCATTCATTATTCACAAGGACCACCATTTGAATGAAGTGCGTCTGGTATAGCAACAGCTTGTTAGTTACTTGAAAATTGAGCTGCTGTGAAAGAGAAATGAATGTGCACTCAAGCTGCTGTGAATTAAATTCACTCTCAAAAGAACCAGTGGGGAAGTTATAAATAAATGCAGAAGCGGAGTGCTATTGTGAAGGTTATTGACTTGGCGTGAAGAGAAGTCACTGCAGGACACAAATTAAAATGCTTGTTGGCTAAGACAGAGAGCCACAAAAACTGGACCCTTGCAAACTGTGAGCTCACAGGGATTGCTATTGAAGATCAAAAAAAAGGCTGGTTCAGGACAAAACGGATAGTCGATTTCTAAAGAACACAATGGAATTTAGACCACACAGCAGCTTTTTTCTTGTACAGGTTGCTTATAGAGAATTTTTTTCTGGCGTTCTATTGATGCAATAGACTTGTACATCTTCATCAATATAAATCATTTTCTTGTAGCCTGCTTACATATTCCTGAGAAAAGACGTTTGATCCTTCAATGTACTTTCTTTCTCTCTCAAATGTGGGAATGAATACCATGGGTCATGATCATGATTGCCAGAAGCTTTTTATTATCCCTCTTAATTGGATATTTTTCACATATGAACCAAGGCAGTGAGTGTCAGCAGCTAATCAGCTGTGGAAAGCAATGAGTTGGACTGAATCTCTGCATTTCACTGTTAACACAAGCACATTCCTACATCTGTTGATGGGCACAGAGACTAATTGCAGCACACCTTCCATTGCACATCAGCAAACATCACAAATTAGAACACACAGCCCTGAGTTCAACTCTCGCCTTCTACAGAGGTGTGTTATTACATATCTGAGCAGGTGGATTAAAAAACGTTGGAGCATTGTGACAGTTGCCTTGGTGTGATAAGAGTTATGGACATGTTGCTTGGTGAGACAAGATAGGAGCTCATGTGACTTAATCTCATGGCCTTGGGTTTGAGTACCATGTTGGGTACTATTATTTTTAAGCAAGTGCTGTGTCTCAACTGTTAGCACTTTGGCCTCTGAAGTAGAAGATTGTAAATTCAGGTCCCAGTTAACTAAGTCAAACACTCTAATACGGGGCTGTACTGGTTAACAGTGCCATTGAAAGGAGTGGTGATGCTATCCTTATCTCTAGGCCAGAAAATGTGGGTTCTGGAGATTGAGCTGTAACAGATCTGAACAAGTTAATTAAAGTAAACAATTCTCTGCATTGTTGTGGTTAAATTAACGAGGAATTGAAAATGGACCATTCTTTTATCCATTGCATAGAATCAGACTTGTCAGTGTAATTATCTTGTGAATTGTTAAAGCAATAAAGAATTTTGCAGAACTATCCTTCATAGTTTAAAGATGGTTGTGCGGTAGAAATTATGTGGCAGCTGTTTAATTGGTGCTAAGTAAGGTCAATGATCATCAGCTTCAGAGAGGATCCTCCTGTGTCCAACCAGAGCTGGGCATATGTCTTACTGGCACGGATGGTTTCTCATTCAGTTTAACTGAAACACACATTAGCATTAGGGGCTCTTGTGACACTGTGGTATTGTTCCTATCCCTGGACCAAGAGAGCTGGGTTTAAGTCCCACCTACTCCAGAGGTGTGTAATAACATCTCTGAGCAGGTTGAGTAGAAATATAGGTTTATTAAGAACAACAAACAAACATTAGCATTCATACACTTGTAAATGGGGTCATAATGTCAATCCACTGTGTTAAATTAATAGGCTCCAGCCCATGGTAAAGATGCTGCAGTGGCTGTTGAGGCCCAAAAGGTGACTGCCACTAAAAGCCAGTCCTTATAAACCATGCTGCAGGGAAAGAATGCCATAACTGGCTTGCTCCTTCTCCCAGCAATCCAGCTCTCACGATGGGTGCTTCCTTGCAGTTAGTCCTTGATTCTTTGCTCCCTTCATCATCACATTCCCTGCGCCCTGAACCTGGTTGAGATCGGTTAGCATTGCAGTGCAAAATCTAACTCTTGAATGTCAGCATGCTGAAAAATAACTGACAATTGCATAGCACCTTTCACATGGTAATATGATCTATGTATGGCCATTGGCCAGAATCTCAGCATTATTACTGTGCAGAAGAAGGCCATTTAGTTCATTCTGTCTCCACTGGGCTCTCTGACTATTATAACCTCGGCCAAACTTCTGCTCTTTTCCTGCAATGCTGCACATTGTTTCCAATTAAATAGTGAACTAATAGCCACTTGAATGCCTCAATTGACCCTGTTTCCATTGCACTTCCAGGAGGTGTCAGTGAAAAGATAGCTAGAGGCAAATCAAATCTCCATCCCTTCATCCCAATGCTGGAACAAAAGAGAACCTACTACTGTGTCAGTAAGTATTGTTCCTATTTCTACAATAATCTTCCATATGTCTGCTCCTCAGGAGATTACCAGTTTGAGTTTTGTGCTGTGGATTTCGGCTTGCTAGGAATTTAATTCAGGCCACAAATTTGATGTAAAATCTTCCCTGCTATCAGACAGCCTTTATTCCATTAACTTGAGGAATTTGAATCCATATCCCAAACATAAAACAACAATGTTACCTCAGCATATAACAATGTTACCCGAGCATATATCTCATTCTGCTGACATAATTCTCCAAAATAAATTAAGTGGGCAGTATGTGGAACATATGTTGTATATGTTGTTACAAGTTAATCAATCTTAAAGCCCACTAATAGTGGACTAAGCTTCAGATTGACGACAATGCAGTAGCAAAACAATGCGGATCTTATCGAAAGAACTGTAAGATGCAAACTGCAATATTGATAATCATTTGCTAGTGATAACATGAGAGGCTAGAGTGAGCAAAAGGACAAAACAGAAGGTTTAGCAAATGACTTTTGCGCCATGGTACAGGGAGCCAGTCAAGGTGAGGGAGAAAATAGAAATGTGGTAGTGAAAGGAACAGTCTCGTTAGGGGAAAGATATTGTTCTCTGCAGCAGTGACTGGGAGTCCTGAAGACTGTGGCCTGTTTGGTCCCAGCATTAAGGATATTTCCTTAGGACTGGAGAAGAACTTGAAATGGAAGGGGATGGATCCAGCTGTCTACATCCTCATTGATACCAATGAAACTAGGGAAACTAGAGTCATAGAGATGTACAGCACAGACACAGACCCATCGCTCCAACTCATCCATGCTGACCAGATAGCCCAACCCAATCTATTCCCACCTGCCAGCTCCCAGCCCATATCACTCCAAACTCTTCCTATTCATAAAACCATCCAGATGCTTTTTTTTAATAATATATTTTTATTAAGAAAAAATAGATTTTTAAATATTACAACAAATACAAAACAATGCAATTCAAAACAGTGCAAAAATAGCACAAAACCAAACCAAATAATAAAAAAGAAATTCCCCAACCCACCCTCCTTTATGAATGTATAAACATGTATGGAGAAGTATAAAATTAAAAAAAAACTAAACTAGCATTTAACTAACTAAACAAATACCTAACAACAAACAAATAAATAGTAATAACTCAGCCCAGCCAAACAAAACATTCACACATTCACAGTTCCTCCTCCCTGGATATTGGATTCATGAAACACAATTGTTACGGCTATATAAAAGCCATTGTTAGTGTGGCAGATAAATCTGTGTCCAGGTATTTCAAAAAGGGTTGCCATGTCTTGTAAAAATTCTCAGTTTTGTGGTGTACCACATTTGTTAGAAAATCCAGGGGAATATGCTCCATAACAATCTTCCGCCAACCCAACAGGCCTGGGGTTTTTTTCAGATATCCAACCGAGCAAGATAGTCTTCCTTGCACAGAATGTAAGGATATTGAAAAGATTTTTCTTAAGTGAGTCTGCAGGAAATACAATGGGCAGGCCCAAAAGGAGAGAAATAGGGTCCTTCTCCACCCCTACACCTAAACTCCTCTCCATTGCACCCACCACAGCGCTCCAATATGTTTGAAGCCTGTCACAAGACCAAAGACAATGGGTAAGAGTACCCGTACAGACCTTGCACTTGGGACATGCTGAAGATACCCCTGGTTTAAATTTTGACAAACGGTCTGGGTAGGGCGGCATGGTGGCACAGTGGTTAGCACTGCTGCCTCACAGCACCAGGGACCTGAGTTCAATTCCCGCCTCAGGCGACTGTCTGTGTGGAGTTTGCACGTTCTCCTCGTGTCTGCGTGGGTTTCCTCCGGGTGCTCCGGTTTCCTCCCACAATCCAAAGATGTGCAGGTCAGGTGAATTGGCCATGCTAAATTGCCCGTAGTGTTAGGTAAGGGGTATGGGTGGGTTGCACTTCGGCGGGACGGTGTGGACTTGTTGGGCCGAAGGGCCTGTTTCCACATTGTAAGTAATCTAAGTGGACCCTGTGGAGAATCTCCAACTGTAAAGCATGGGTCCTATTGCAAATTGATATCTTCCTTGCATTCTCCCAAATATCCTCCCGTGCTCTGAAGAAACTTCAACACCCAGCTCTCTCTCTCACATCTTGCAGAGTCGATCAGACTCATCTGAGGTGGCACCCCCCAGTTGGTGATATAGAGTACTGACAGAGAGTGTACTCTTAGCCCTTAGTACCCCTCTTTCTACGTCAGATTTCTAGGGATCAGCCAAAAGTGTGGTCTTTTTTTGAATAAAATCCCTAACTTTAAAAAAAACAAAAGAGGTCTCTATTAGGTAACTCGTACATCCGTACTAACTGATCGAAGGATATCATTACATCTCCCTCAAATAAATCACCCGTGCAAGGTATACCCCTAGCTGTCCAACGTTTAAATCTTGAATCTATCATACCTGGTTGAAAACTCGGCATACCCACTAAAGGTGTAAACAAAGATGTTTTGTCAATATTACCTTCCCTCTGCCGAATTGCCCTCCATGCTTTAACAGTATTGATGACTACTGGGTTATGGCAATATTCCCTAACTGTCCTCACCTTGTCCAAAAACAGCAAATTGGTAAGGGGGCACCTTGCCTGGAAGATTTCGATATCTAGCCGTATTGAAAGAGGGTCCCCACAAACCCAAACACTCATGTAGGTCAAAAGCGAGCCTAATTGGTAATTTTTTAATGTCTGGAAGGTCTACTCCCCTCAATCTGTGAGACAACTGCAGTTTGGCTAATTTAATGAGGGGCCGTTTACGGTGCCAGATAAAGGAGCTGAACCATCCAGATGCCTTTTAAATGTTGCAATTGTACCAGCCTCCACCACTTCCTCTGGCAGCTCATTCCATACACATACTACCCTCTGTGTGAAAAAGTTGCCCCTTAGGTCTCTTTTATATCTTTCCCATCTCACCCTAAACCTATGTCCTCTAGTTCTGGACTCCCCTGTCCCAGGGAAAAGACTCTATCTATTTATCCTATCCATGCCGCTCATGATTTTGTAAACCTCTATAAGGTCATCCCTCAGATTCCGATGCTCCAGACAAAACAGTCCCAGCCTGTTCAGCATCTCCCTATAGCTCAAATCCTCCAACCCTGGCAACATCCCTCTAAATGTTTTCTGAATCCTTTCAAGTTTCACAACATCCTTCCAATAAGAAGGAGACCAGAATTGCACACAATATTCCAAAGATGGTCTAACCAATGATTTTACTGCTCCTCAGATGCTGCCTGAACTGCTGTGTTCTTCCAACACCACTAATCCAGAAACTGGTTTCCAGCATCTGCAGTCATTGTTTTTACCTAACCAATGTCCTGTACAGCCGCAACAAAAACTGATAAGTTACCTGGATCTGATGGATTGCACCCTAGGATATGAAAGAAAGTAGCTGCAGAGATAGTGGATGAACTGGCAGTAATCTTCCAGGAATCCTTAGATCCTGTGAAAGTGCTTGAGGATTTTAAAAAACGGGCAACATAATACCTTTATTTAAAACCAAAAGGAGACCAAAAAAACCTATAACCATAGATCAGTTACCTTAACATCTCTTACTGGCAAAAAATTAAAGCCTATTATTAAGGATGAGGGCCTTTACTTCAAAGTGAACAGTTTGGTCACATTATCTAAGGAAAGATGTAACAGCCTTGGAAACAGTCCAGAGAGATTTCACCTTAACTGATCCTGGGTATGAAGAGATTGCCTTATGAGGAGAGGTTGAGCGGGTTGGACCTATACTCTTTGGAGTTTAGAAGTACGAGAGCAGTCGTTATTGAAACATATAAGGTTCTCTGGGGATCTTTGAGAGGATAAATGCTGAGAGGTTGTATCCCCTTGAGGGTGAGTCTCGATCGAGAGGGCATAATCTCAGAATAAGAAGTTGCACTTTTAAGTTAGAGATGAGGAAGAATTTCTTCTCTAAAATAGTAATGAAACTGTGGAATTCTTTATTGCAGAGGGTTGTCGAGGCTGGGCCATTAAGTATGTTCAAGGCTGATATAGACTGAATTTTAATCAATAAGGGAATCAAGGTCAATAGGGAAAGGTCTGGAAAATAGAATTGAGGATTATCAGATCAACCATGATTTTAGTGAATGCTAGAGCAGACATGATGACCAAATAGCTTACTTCTGATCTTACATTTTAAAAGCCACATTTAATCAACTTTTTAGCCAAGTTTTAACATAAGCAGTGAGCTAAGGTTAGATATACCGATACTCTATCAGAATCATTCAAATCAAACAAAAAAGTCCACTCACCATGATTATTCAACATCTAATAGAGGTGGTTACATGAGAGAGGTTTGATGGATACAAAGCTGGGATATTAATTAGTGATTGATGATTTTTTTCAAACTTTGATATGCTGATGCCATTTTCTGGCTTGCTGACTCAGCAGAGGGGTTAAAGGATTTGATGGACCATCTTGACCAAGAAATACCAGAAAAAGTCTCCTGATCAACATCAACAAGAAACAAGATGATGGAAATAGAAGGAAAGAACTACATGATTCTGGTTACTAGACAAGAATACAGTTTTGGCAGTCCTATAAAGATGGCAGTAAAATGTGCCATTTGGTCAGATACCAGCCCCATTCCTGGTACATGATTGAATGGGCACAATGCCTGTAGAATATCCATTAACTGAGTGCCACATTATTGCAGTCGGCCAGCTGTGACTCCTTCAATCAGCAACGCCCCCAGCATCAGAGTTTACCCCTGAAACAATGTCACCCGAATTACAGTCAACCCTATGAACTCAGGCGTGGAGATCAAGCATGCCATATAAAATGTTCTATCTGTTAAAAATAATCAATGGAATTCCTACAAGTACAGTACTTTCTGCAGTCAAAACTCTGTTCATTCGAAGACTTTAATATATTGTGTCACTATAGCAGTAAGGTAAATTGCCTTGCTGCAAGAACTAATAGTTAACTTCAATAAAGCACTCCCTCACTGTCGGCTTCCATTAAGGGAGCAACAGTATGAACAGGCTTTGAACCATTTAAATTGGCATTCCATTGAATAGGTCCTGGCCCAAATTTCTTTGAAGATTCTTGTATATGTACCAGTTTACAGATAATTTCTCAAACTATCCTGATTTTAATTACAAGTGGGGTTTCGGTGGATGGGTGACAAAGGAAGATTGAAAAACGACGCCTGCTCAGAACTGTGTCCTGGACTGCTGTTCAACTGCTGAATTTAATTTAAGTCCTGCTAGCTCTCCTCTGTCTGGCCAAGAGGTAAGGGGGAAAGTGACAGAAAACCCAGTCTAAGCATCTCTGCAGCTACACAGGCATCACCCCCCACCTTTTCCTCCACTACATCGATGACTGTATCGGCGCTGCCTCGTGCTCCCACGAGGAGGTTGAAAGTTCATCAACTTTACTAACACCTTCCACCCCGACCTCAATTTACCTGGACTGTCTCAGACTCCTCCCTCCTCTTCCTAGACCTCTCCATTTCTATCTCAGGCGACTGAATCAACACGGACATTTACTATAAACCGACTGACTCCCACAGCTACCTAGACTACACCTCCTCCCACCCTGCCCCTTGTAAAAACGCCATCCCATATTCCCAATGCCTTCATCTCTGCCGCATCTGCTCCCAGGAGGGCCAGTTCCAATACCGTATAACCCAGATGGCCTCCTTCTTCAAAGACCGCAATTTCCCCCAAGGCGTGATAGACGATGCCCTCCACCGCATCTCCTCCACTTCCCGCTCATCCGCCAAGAGCCCCGTCCCTCCAAACGCCACCAAGACAGAACCCCATTGGTCCTCACCTGCCACCCCACCAACCTCCAGATACATCATATCATCCGTCGTCATTTCCGTCACCTCCAAACGGACCCCACCACCAGGGATATATTCCCCTCCCCTCAGCGTTCAGAAAAGACCACTCCCTCCGTGACTCCCTCGTCAGGTTCACACCCCCCACCAACCCAACCTCCACCTTCCCCTGCAATTGCAAGAAATGCAAAACTTGCGCCCACACCTCCCACCTTACTTCCCTCCAAGGCCTCAAGGGATCCTTTCATATCCATCACAACTGCACCTGCACCTTCACACACATAATTTACTGCATCCGCTGCACCCGATGTGGCCTCCTGTACATTGGGGAGACAGGCCGCCTACTTGCGGGACGTTTCAGAAACACTTCCGGGACACCCGGATCAACCAACCCAACCACCCCATGGCTCAACACTTCAACTCCCTCTCCCACTCCATCAAGAACATGCAGGTCCTTGGACTCCTCTATCGCCAGACCATAGCAACACGACGGCTGGAGGAAGAACGTCTCATCTTCCGCTGAGGAACCTTCCAACCACAAGGGATAAACTCAGATTTCTCTAGTTTCCTCATTTCCCCTCCCCCCACCTTGTCTCAGTCCCAACCCTTGAACTCAGCACCACCTTCCTAACCTGCAATCTTCTTCCTGACCTCTCCGCCCCCCACACCCATCCGGCCTATCACCCTCACCTTAACCTCCTTCCACCTATCGCATTTCCAACGCCTCTCCCCCAAGTCCCTCCTCCCTACCTTTTATCTTAGCCTGGTTGGCACACTTTCCTCATTCCTGAAGAAGGACTCATACCCGAAACGCGATTCTCCTGCTCCTTGGATGTGGCCTGACCAGCTGCGCTTTTCCAGCAACACATTTTCATCTCTGCACCAAATCCTAACCTTTTCCATAGCTTTCAACTGACAAGAAAGCCATCACAGATTTTCAGCAAAGTTTTCCAATTGCGCTTGGGTCCCAATAATATTATCGTCTTTGAATATGTAAAAAGAATCCTTCCTAAAATTTTAGGGACATGCACACTATAAACCCCACCACCCCATGGCCGAACACTTAAACTCCCCCTTCCACTCCACCAAGCACATGCAAGTCCTGGGCCTCCTCCACCACCAAACCCTAGCCACCCGACACCTGGAGGAAGAACACCTTATCTTCCACCTTTGGACCCTCCAACCACACAGGATCAATGTGAATTTCATCAGCTTTCTCATTTACTCTTCCCCCACCTTATCCCAGATCCAACCTTCCAACTTGACACTGTCCTCATGAACTGTCCTACTTGTGCATCTTCCTTCCCAACTATCTGCTCCACCCTCCATTCCGACCTAACACCTTCCCCCTCACCTTCATCTAACTATCTTATTCCCAGTTACCTTTCCCCCCACCCAGCCCCATCTTCCACCCATTTATCTCTCAGTCCCCTTGGGCCACCCCTCATTCCTGATGAAGAGGTCATGCGAGAAACGCAGACTCTACTGCTCCTTGGATGCTGCCTGACCGATTGTGCTTTACTTAGACTTTTATTGTGTATATTTGTCACTTGCTCAGTAGGCCGGGTTAGGATTTGGGATGGTGAGGTCCTGCCAATTTTCCAGGCAGCAAGTTACATCAATCATGTCAGATTCAAATTACCCTAACCAATCACTCTCGGAATCCATGTCTAAATTAGTTATTGATATGTAATGCAGAAATAAAAAGAAACTACACATATAAGTCATAATTTGGAGATGCTGGTGTTGGACTGGGGTGTACAAAGTTAAAAATCACACAACACCAGGTTATACTCCAACTGGTTTATTTGGAAGCACTAGCTTTCGGAGCGCCGCTCCTTCATCAGGTGGTTGTGAAGAATAAGATTGTAAGACACAAAATTTATAGCAAACGTTATAGCAAATGATATATTGAAAAAAACCTGGATTGTTTGTTAAATCTCTCATCTTTTAGAATAACCATGTTGGTTTCAGTTATTTCATATGTAAATCCCAGAACTTCTTAAAAGTTACATTCTCAAGTGAACTTTAACAATTGGTGTCCTGTCGGCCCAGATAATGCATAGCTGACGCAACTACACAGTGATATCAATGAGTTTCATCCCACCATCAAACTCACCATGGATTACTTTCTACTAACTGTGTCATTCTTGAATATATGCATTTCCATCAAGGATGGGCATCTCAGCCCCTCACCCTACCACAAACCCACGGATAACCTCACGATGCTACACTTCTCCAGCTTCCACCCGAAACATATTAAAACAGCCATCCCGTATGGCCAAGCCCTACACATACACAGGATCTGTTCAAATGAGAAGGAACGGGATGGGCACCTGGAAGTACTCAAGGATGCCCTTATAAGAACGGAAAACCACCAGTTCAGACGTGCCACAGCGAGAAACCATAATGACCTCCTGAGGAGACAGACACATGCTGCCACCGAAATGATACCCTTCATTGTCCAGTATTTCCCAGGAGCCAAAAAACTACGCCATGTTCTTCATGACCTGCAACACATTATCAATGAGGATGAACACCTCACCAAAACCTTCCCCACACCTCCACTTCTCACCTTTAAATAGCCACCAAAACTCAAACAGATCATTGTTCGTTGCAAACTGCCCAGCTTTCAGGACAACACCATACAACCTTGTCATGGCAGACTCTGCAAGGTGTGTCAGAATGTTGACACTGATACCACCATTACATGTGGGGACACCTCCCACCATGTATGTGGCAGGTACTCATGCGACTCAGCCAACATTGTCTATCTCATACGTTGTAGGCATGGTACATTGGTGAAGCCAAGCAGAGGCTACAGCAATGGATGAATGGACACCGCACAACAATCAACAGACAGGAGTATTCCCTCTCAGTTGGAGAACACTTCAACTGTCTGAAACATTCAACCTTGGACCTTTAGTTGACTGTTCTCCAAGGCGCACTCCGGGATAGACAACAACGAAAAGTGGCTGAGCAGAGGCTGATAGCCAAGTTCGGTACCATGGGGATGACCTCAATCGGGACCTTAGGCTCATATCGTGCAGACAGACAGACAGACAGACACACACACACACACACACTTCTATAGACACACACGCACTCTTACAGATTTATACACTCACGCAGGCCCTCTCTCACATGCTCACACATACACTCCCACACTCTCACACACACCCTCTCACAGACATATACCCCTTTACACTCACACATACGCACACTCTCTCACAGTCACTCATAAACCCCTGACATACCTCCCCACACACAGACACACACATATAAATATGTGGGGTGAATTTGTACTTGCAGAATTCCATTTTACTTTGCTCAAAAACTGCATGAATCCATGTAAGATTCTGTAAATCCGTTTTTTAATTTAGAATCAGTCTGACCGTTGGGGCACAGACAGTCTCACAGAGGAAACCTCACACCTTCAATACCTTATCTGGGCCGACAGGACACCAATTGTTAAAGTTCACTTGAGAATGTAACTTTTAAAAGGTTTTGCAACTTACATAAGAAAGAACTGAAACCAACATGGTCGTTCTAAAAGATGAGAGACTTAACAAACCATCCAGGTCTTCTTCAATATATCATTTCAGTTACATCATTTTGTAAACTTTTGCTATAAATTCAGTGTCTTGTGATCTTATGCTCCACAACCATCTGAAGAAGGAGCAGTGCTCCGAAAGCTAGTGCTTCCAATTAAACCTGTTGGACTATGACCTTATGTTGTGTGATTCTTAACTTTGCACATATAAGTAGTCACTAATTGAGCAGATTTTATGAATTGTGGCGTCATGGAATGTGATCTTGCTTCAACTGTTTTTCATTCCAGGGGAACAGAATCTCCAATACATTCCACACTACTGCCTGTGCAGGCACTTCTTACACGGCTCCTTACAATTAAAGTTCCTTATTAAGTGATGAAAGGTATCTATACCATCAGACACATTTTTTTATTCACTTTTGAGATGTTAGGCCAGTATTTATTGCCTGTCCCGACTTGTTCATTCAAAGGTGGTGCCAAGTTGCCATCTTGAGCCACTAAAGTCCATGCGATGTAGATTGACTTTCAATTTTTTTCTGGCTTTATTTTCTGTGTTTCAAGATGGCGTTGACAACTGGTGACATTAAACAACACCGTTCACTGTATTTGTAATATTTGTGACAATAAATGAACAAATCTAAATGCTTCTGTTACCTTCCCCTTTGATCCCTTTAGCCCAAAGAACTATAATCTAACTTCTTCTTGAAAACACCTCAGTTGCGTTTGGGAGGGAGTTCCAGGATTTTGACCCAGTCACACTGAAGGAATGGCCGATACATTTCCAAGTCAGGATGATGACTGAAGATGGTGGTGAGAAATAAACCAAAAGATGTGTCTAGAGGAGGCATGAATGGGAAATTTCAGAATCTTTGCTGGTGGCTGCTGTCCCAAAGAAAAACAGAAAATCATAAGTGAGATTATAATCTGAAATTGTTGACATTAATATTGGCTCTGCATGGCTACAAAATGAAGATCGAAAGAGATGCTGTTCCACAAGCTCCTTGGGAAAATGTTAGCCCATAGAATCCTGGAGTTGTTACATTTTTTGTCTCATTGTGCCTGTACCCATTTTTCAAATAACTGTGCAATTACTTTTTGAGCAATGAAAGCTTATCTGTTGCATTGCCTACTGTAGTTCAACAAAACTCTATATCTCTCCACAGAAAACAGTTGAGGCCAAAACATTGAATGTTTTCAGGAAGGAGTTAGTTCTTCAAGGATCAAAGGGTATGGGAACAGAAATACTTAGAGTTTTTGTTGCAAACGTTTCGTCCCCTGGCTAGGAGACATCATCAGTGCTTTGGAGCCTCCTGCGAAGCGCTTCTTTGATGTTTCTTCCGGTATTTATAGTGGTCTGTCCTTGCCGCTTCCGGGTGTCAGTTTCAGCTGTCCGCTGTAGTGGTTGGTATATTGGGTCCAGGTCGATGTGTTTGTTGATGGAGTTTGTGGATGAATGCCATGCCTCTAGGAATTCCCTGGCTGTTCTCTGTCTGGCTTGCCCTATGATAGTAGTGTTTTCCACCAGTCAACAATCCACAAGCCAGGGAAACAGCCAAGCAGAACGGATTCAGGATGATCCAGGTAATGATCACAGACGCTCACAACCGACTCCACAAATACAAACAAGAAATTGCGCGCCAAAAGTCGTTAATTTCAAAAACCACTAATCATGAATGGACCCGGGCCATAGAACAGGCTGTCACTATAGGACAGAACAGGACAACACACCGCAAAAAAACGGTACTAAAAGAAAAAATGGCCAAACTAACACACAAAAAAGAGGACGCTACAACACACACCTGGGTTAAAAACCTCTCCCACAGACAGCTCACAGACATGGAAAGAACTATACTGGCCAAGGGACTCAACTACAACCACAGGGATGCCAAGACAGCAGACTTCCTAGCAGCACTAGAATGCACACTCAGGAACAATGGACTGACAGAAGAGACACAACAAACAGTGAGACAAACGGTTGTACCTATGATGATAAGAAAAAGACAAACACATAACCTCAACACCACGGAGAGGGAAGCACTGAAAGCACTAAGAAACGATAAGAACATAATCATACTACCAGCAGATAAAGGCAGAATGACGGTCATCCTAGATAAATCAGATTACATCAAAAAAGCACAACAACTACTCGCAGATACCAACACCTACCAAATGAAGGAATCTGACCCAACACCACAACTCACCAATAGAATAAATAACACACTAAGGAATCTACAAAAAAACGGACAGATAACCAAAGCTGACCTACAAAGAATGAAACCGGAAAGCAACAACACCCCCAGATTCTATGGACTACCTAAAGTACACAAACCAGACATCCCACTCAGACCCATAGTATCACTACCAGGGACACCAGCATACAAACTGGCCAAAGAACTACAACAGAAACTGAAACACCTGGTCAGCGGATCCAAACACTCCATACAATCAACACAGGAATTCTTGGACGTCATCAGGAATACACACATAGACAAAGAAGAAACCATGATCTCATTCGACGTGACGGCACTGTTCACTTCGATTGACAAAACCCTAGCCAGAGAAACAATAGCCAACCTACTGAACATACAGAACAGAAAACAGGAGGCGGAACCTATCAACAAAGACGGCATACTTAAACTACTGGACTTGTGCCTCACTACACACTTTACATTCAACAACCAGATATACGAACAAATCAACGGAACACCCATGGGATCACCAATCTCGGGACTCATAGCAGAGGCAGTTATGCAAAGGTTAGAACAAACAGCCCTACCACAAATTCAACCCAAACTCTGGGTCAGATATGTCGATGACACGTTTGTAATCACCAAAAACACGGAAATAGAAAAAACACACCGGATCATCAACGCCACACTCACAGGAATCCGATTCATGAGAGAAGAAGAAAAGGATAGCCAACTCCCATTCCTAGACGTGATAGTACAGAGAACACTGAACGGAGAATTCACCACAAGGGTACACAGGAAAACAACACACACAGACCAAGTCCTATAATATGAAAGTAACCACCCCAACACACACAAACGAAGCTGCATCAGGACACTATTCAAAAGGGCCACAACACACTGCAGTACACCAGAACTGCAAAAAGAGGAAGAGGAACACCTATACAAGGTATTCGCCAAAAACGGATACCCGCGCAACTTTATCAACAGATGCCTAAGAGACAGACCATGGAACGAGGACATGCCACAACCAAAAGGACTAGCCACACTACCATACATCAGGAGCGTTTCAGAACTGACAGCCAGACTACCGCGACCCCTAGGACTCATAACGGCACACACACCAACAGCCACGCTCAGACAACAACTCACTAGAACAAAGGACCCGATACCCAACATGAGCAAAACTAATGTAGTTTACAAAATACCATGTAAGGACTGCACAAAACACTATATAAGACAAACAGGAAGACAGCTAACAATCCGCATACATGAACATCAACTAGCCACGAAACGACACGACCAACTATCCCTAGTAGCCACACACGCAGACAACAAGCAACATGAATTCGACTGGGAAAACACTACTATCATAGGGCAAGCCAGACAGAGAACAGCCAGGGAATTCCTAGAGGCATGGCATTCATCCACAAACTCCAACAACAAACACATCGACCTGGACCCAATATACCAACCACTACAGCGGACAGCTGAAACTGACACCTGGAAGCGGCAAGGACAGACCACTATAAATACCGGAAGAAACATCAAAGAAGCGCTTCGCAGGAGGCTCCAAAGCACTGATGATGTCGCCTAGCCAGGGGACGAAACGTTTGCAACAAACACTTCCAGCTCGGCAAACAGAACCACCACAACGAGCACCCGAGCTACAAATCTTCGCACAAACCTTGAAGAAGTACTTAGATTCATTTATTGTCATATGTATTACAAATACAGTGAAAAGTGATGTTTAGTGTCGCCACTCTTCTACGCCAGCTTGAAACACAGAAAATAAAGCCAGAAAATAGAGTGCATCTTTACAGTTCCTTCTTG
Organism: Hemiscyllium ocellatum; assembly: GCF_020745735.1. Lineage (NCBI taxonomy): Eukaryota > Metazoa > Chordata > Chondrichthyes > Orectolobiformes > Hemiscylliidae > Hemiscyllium > Hemiscyllium ocellatum. The sequence goes on from NC_083401.1 coordinate 86,852,890, forward strand.
TTTCAGGTTCATGACCTCAAACAGTGTAAGTGAATTGTAGCTTGACTTTATGATGAAGAACATACTTCTTTCACTTTTGAAATCAAGTCAGTATGACACATTACCATATCACATGTAGATCTCTAACATTTAATTGTGTTAGCAAGTAACCTTGGCATTCCAGATTCCACAAACTATCATATACAGAATATCATAATGACACACATCTCCCCTGCCTCAGCCTCTGTAGTTGTGATCTGTGGATGGAGCCTGCCTGGTGTTCTGTGTTCTCTTCTCCTGCAACAGAATGATGGCATATATCCACCCACTGTTGGGAGGTGGCTATCAGGGAGCGAGATGAAATTGGCCAAGGACAAGGATAAATTCCCAACATGGAATGATAGACAAGGATGTGAGGATTGAATGAGAAGCATGAATGCATTAGTAGGCCGGTATGAACAGTGCTGTGATGAGATCGGTGGTAAAGCAAAGAGGTTTATGGAGGTCATCCTGATCCCATTCAGACTGTCTTTCCTTTATTGTTTCCAGCTCCAAGCTCCTGCAAATTCCGTCTGGTTCTTTCAGTACTGGATTTGAAATAAGACCATAAGATGCAGGAGCAGAAGTAGGCCATTTGACCCATCAAGTGCATAACCTCATAATTTCCCAGATTATATTCCAACTGCTAAATTTTTGCTCACAAATTTAATCTGTCTATATCCTTTTGTAGACCCTTTTGTTTCGTCGTTGCCATTTGCATTCTAATCTATTTCTATGTCATCCACAAACTTTTTTAATAGTACATTCACATACTTCATTCAGTTATTAATGAATGTTGAAAATAATTGTTGCCCCAGCTCTCCATTTGTTATAGTTTGCCATCCTGCAAATGTTGCCTTTATTCTAATGTTCTATATTCTATTGTCATTATATTCATTATTGCCAGCAAATGTATCCATGTCCTCTCCATGACTGGTTTAATGACCAGACAATCGACGCTATAACTAGAAGTGGGAGGATAATGGGATGGTTGCAGTTGAACCAGTTTCTAATTTTCTACATGATATCTGGCCCTCATGATTCCAACAAGCTTTTACTTTGTGATAATAAACAAGTTCAAAACTTTTAAAATTTTGTTGTCAGATCAATGGAAGGTGAAATGTCTGGAGCAGCTTGGAAAGGCTGTACAATGGACGTTTATTTTTGCTGTTGTTCTTGAGAATCCTTGTGAAGTGAATGTGAAAACACAGCACAAAACTGCCTCTAAAGTGGCAATCCCAACTACAAGTAAGGGATAAAGAAATTGAAGCAATTTTGGTAGAGAATTCAATATGTTTCACAGTATATCTGACTTTATAATGCAACGCACACAGTGCTTAATTCAAACTATGATTGGTGATGCCAGTGGAAGTTTCAAATGGAAAAATATTTCACCCCCTACAACAATGACCACTAAAGTTCATGTTTGTGTGATTAGATTCCCTACAGATTAGATTCCCTACAGTATGGAAACAGGTCCTTCAGCCCAATAAGTCCACACCAACCTCCAAAGAGTAACCCACCCAAACCTATTTCCCTCTGACTAATGCACTGAACACTTTTGGCAAATAGCATGGTCAATTCACCTGACCTGCACATATTTCTGGACTGTGGAAAGAAACTGGAGCAAACCCGCACAGACACAGGGAGAATGTGCAAACTCCACACAGCCAGTCACCCAAGGTGGGATTTGAACCTGGGTGCCTGGCACTGTGAGGTAGCAGTGCTAACCACTGAGCCACCATGCACAGAGCTATATTGGTTAAAGATCCAGCAAGGTCTCATCAGTTCTCACCAGTCGAGTCTAAAGGGGTACTAATTTAGATTCAGGTTAATCTGCTTTCAAACTAACACTTCAAACCATTTAGATCAAAAGAGACTCAACCATAAAAAAAAATGCAATGGAATAACAAATAATAAAAGTTTATTTTAAAAAGAGTAATAGGGAAAAAAAAGGTACTTACTGAATTCTATAATTTTTACAACTTCAGTTGGATGATCACTCAGGCAGGAGTATAAACTGAGCTCAGTAAAGGTAAAAACGAGGACTGCAGATGCTGTAAACCGGAGTCTAAATTAGAATGGTGCTGGAAAAGCACAGCAGGTCAGGCTTTTGCCTGAAACATCGATTTTCCTGCTCCTCAGATGCTGCCTGACCTGCTGTGCTTTTCCAGCATCACCCTAATCTAGACTATAAATTGAGCTCAGACTCCCACACTGACAGTGATGCTCCATAGTCCTGCCCCAGGGGGATTCCGTACCATCCATGACCAATATCACTCTGATAACTGCAGGGTACACTCACTAAAAATGCTTCTCAAACCTTTCATCAGTAACATTGGCATTACGTCATCTCAATTCAAACCCATTGATACTAGCCCGTTGATCATTACTTGTTACTTCATTAATTCATTGGGTTTGGCCATTTATACACATTGGCTCAATTTTTGGGGCAGTATAGTGTTTCACAAGATTCACTTTATCTGAAATTGTACAGGCTTCTATTCATTCTGGCCACTGTCTTAAAAAGCCAAGGACATGCCAGTGTGATTATTGACTATTGGTGACTGACTATTCCCTTCTCCCACATTAACGTTGTTATTAATGTTTTAAAATATTTATTTATAACAAATCCAAAACACAAAAATGTAAATATAAATCTCAGCCTAGTAAGAAATTGATCATAACGTAATTGAGATTCACTACTGAATTCAGTCATCTGTTTTCTAACGGTTACCGCTTCTATGATGTCACTGATCAATATCATGGCTATTTGGCACTGTGATTGCAAAACTTTTTTATCTTTTGTATTAGTGGTGTTTTGGCCTTGTGAAAGCAATGTAAAAATAGTCAAGCCAATTGAATTATTTCTACTAAATTAAAACAAACGCTCCAGGCCAACCCACAAAACATAATGTTTTAAATCCTTTTATTGCCTTGCTTTCTCTATCTCTATGTCCTTTTTATACCTTACAATCTTCTGAGAATTCTATATCCTTGCATTTCTAACATCGACTCCATCACTTTCTTTGTCTTACTATTGGCCATCATGGTTTTATCCATCTGGGTCTTACACTCTTGGCTTCTCTTTCCTCCCAAAATATGTTACTTCAAACCTAGCTCTTTGGCAAAACATTTCACATGTTCCACTTTAGCTCTGTACCAATTTTTGTCTGATTACACACCAAGTATATTGGACATTCCACTGTATTAAAGTTACATTATAATTGTCAGTTTGGATAGTTACTTGGAAAAGAATTTAGAAGAAAGATATGTGTGATCTTGATTGTGAGGACACCTACGTTCTCTCCCCAAAATTGACCCTGAGCTTCCTGTTGCCTGCCAATTCAACACACCACCATGCTGTCCGGCCAACATTTCTGTTTCACTCTTGTTGCAGTGTAATGTTCAGCACAAGCTCGAGGAACAGCATCTCCTCTAACACTTGGGGACCCTGCAGCCTGTAAAATTCACCGTCAACTTCAATAACTTTAGAACCTGATTCATCTTTCCATGTTTTTACCCACTCCCAATTTGGTTCTGTCATGACATGAGTCACTTTAAGCACAAGCCTATCTATTCTTCCCTACTGTCAGCTCTCATTGTTCACTCCTTCACATTCTCTTCTATCCTGGCTTCCTATCAATAATTCCCTTGTATGCCTTTCATGTACCCCTCTCTCTGGGCTCCATCTCCATCTATCTGCTCACCTCTCCCTGCTATCCCCCTAATCCCACCTTCAGCAAAAATACTACTTTGTCCCAGCTGCTATCAGTCCCAATGAAGGGTCACAGTATTTTTTCCATTGATGCTGCCATATCTGCTGAATTTATCCAGTAATTTCTGTTTTTGTTTCAGATCTCCAGCATCCACAGTTCTGTGTTTTATTTTGTTATGATGACTAATGTTTGTTAACGGAGTTGGCATACAGGTCAGCCATGAGTGAATGAATGAAGAAATAAACTCAAAAGTTAGAGTGGCCTACTCTTATTTTTATATCTATATGTACTTTTTGCTTTTGCTAATATTTATATGGTGTATCAGCGAATACACAATTAATTGTGGTGCACAAAATAAATGTTTTTTTTCTGAGTGTTCTTTCTCCAGAAATTTTAGAAAGTATTTGTGGAATCAACAGTAGCACATGTCTTCAGGCCATGTGGACCAACAAGTCTATGCTAATGATTATGCTCCCCATAAGCCTTCCCATTCCCTTTCGTCCAACCATCTCAATGTATCCTTCTTATTAATGACTATCATACTTTATTTTATTGACACAAGTTGTAGTAGCTCCAACAAATGGAAATTGCTTTTCTAGTTGATCTGTTAAAATCTTTTCCATATTTTAAAAACATCCATCCAGTCACTCATTGAATTTTTCTTTCATTAGAATGCATTACGGTTGGAATTATCTTCAATTCTCCAAGAATGTTCTCACCAAAGTTAGCTACAAGGCGATCATAACTTCTCTTTTCAATCTTTATCTTTAGAGATCAGACTGGTCCTTTTTGAAAGCTTTGTTAACCTGTGCCATTGTGCATGTATCAACAAGCAAAGAACCCCTTGCTCCTCTGCTTCATTTTGACATTGATTATACAAGTAATATGTATCTCATTATAATAGTCAGTAGGTAGTATAGAACTTGGAATCAAGGTCCCAAGAAGAAGATGAGGCGTTCTTCCTCCAGGCCTAGGGTGGCTTGGATTTGGCAGTGGAGGAGGCCCAGGACTTTCATGTCCTTGTTGTAGTGGGACAGGGAGTTGAAGTGGTCATCCACAGGGCAGTGGGTTATTTGGTGTGCCCTGGAGATGATCCCTGAAGCGTTCCACAAGTTGGCATCCTGTTTCCCAATGTAGCGGAGACCACATTAAGAGCAATGGACACTGTAGATGAGGTGTTTGGATGTGCAGGAAAATCTCTGCCAGATGTGAAAGGATTGTCTGGGGTCTTGGAGGAAGGTGAGGGGGGGAGGTGTGGGCGCAGGTTTTACACCTCTGGCAGTGGCAAGGGAAGGTGTCGCAGATGGTGGTTGGGTTGGTGGGGGCGTGGACCTAACGAGGGAGTCGCACAGGGAATAGTTTCTGTGGAATGCAGATAGGGGTGGGGCAGGAAATATATTTCTGGTGGTGGGATCTGCTTGTAGGTGGCAGAAATGACGGAGGATAATGTGCTGTATCTGGAGAATAGTGGGGTAAGAATAGATGAGGACCGGGGGTTTCTATCCTTGCTGCAGTTGGAGGGGAGGGGGTTCAAGGCCGGAGGTGCAGGAAGTAGAGTAGATCTGCTGAGGGCATTGTTGACCACATGGGAGGGGAAATTGCGATCCTTGAAATAGGAGGCCATCTGGGATGTTCGGGAGTAGAGTTGCTCCTCCTGGGAGTAGATACAGTGGAGACAGAGGAATTGGGAGTGAGGGATAGTGTTTATACAGGAGGGTGGATTGGTGGATGTGTAGTCCAGGTAACTGTGGAAGTCGATTGTAATACCGTTACATCTGATTCCAGCTTCTCCCTTTCAAACTGCAGTCAATTCTATCATACTGTGGTCACTGACACAAGAGGTTCCTTCCCTTCAGCTCTCTATTCAAGTCTGCTTCTGTGGGCTCTACCACACACTGCTCCAACAATATCTAATAGACATTCCATGAATTTGTTTTCTTGAGGCCCATTACTAAACTCATTTTCCCAGACTGCCTGCATATTGAAATCCCACATGATGCTCACCTTACTCAGACCCCTACAAGATTCAACATCATCCGCATCGATGAGTTAGGCTGAAGGGTCTCTTTCCGTGCTCTCCATGTATGTGTGAGTTTCCTCTGGCTGCTCCAGTTTTTTCCCATAGTCCAAAGATGGACAGGTTAAGTGGATTGACCATTCTAAATTACCCCATAGTGTGCAGGCTAGGTGGGTTAGCTCTGGTAAATACAGGGATGGTGTGGGATGCTCTTCAGAAGGTCAGTACAGACTTACCTGCACTCTAAGGTTCTATGATTTTAAGTCACTACGGTTAGCAGGACAGGTTGAGAAAATGGTTAATGAAACATAAAGTTCCATAGCCTTTACTAATTGAGAAGTGGAGTTTAATAGCAAGAAGATTTTATATATAGGACTAGTTGACCCTCAGCTGAACTTGACTTCACCAGTTTCCTCACTTCCCCTCCCCTGCCTTACCCCAGTGCCTACCTGCCAGCTCAGCACTGTCCTCATGACCTGTCCCACCTGCCAATCTTCCTTCCCACCTATCCGCTCCACCCTCCTCTCCAACTTATCACCTTCATCCCCACCTCCATCCACCTATTGCATTCTTGGCTACCTTCTCCCCAGACCCACCTCCCTCCCATCTATCTCTCCACCCCAGAAGCTCCCTGCTTCATTCCTGATGAAGGGCTTTTGCCCGAAATGTCAATGTTCCTGCTCCTCGGATGCTGCCTGACATGCTGTGCTTTTCCAGCACCATTCTACTCTAGACTCTGATTTCCAGCATCTGCAGTTCTCATGTTTGCCCATTTTAAACTCTCCACCATTCAATAAGCTCAGCCATGACCTTGTTCCATTAACTTACCTTTGCTCCCTGTCTCGTAATACCTTTAGCTACTCCATTACTTGGTCCTCAGGTACAACTTCAAAGCTGACAGATCTGATTTTAACTGCTTCCTAGAACATCCCTGCAAACACTCAACAATAGAAATCTTAAAATCTGCTTGTCTCCCAACATCATGCCTAAGGAGTCAATAATTACTGTCTATGTAAAATGAGATTTAATACTTGCGTACACAGAAATATATATTTACTTAAATTTTTAAAAATGACTTTAGGAAAAAAACATCATTCCTTCTTAATTTATTTACTAAGCACAGCATCTTTTCCTGGGTCTAATTTGAATAAGAAACCATAAACAGCCTAACAAGCTAAATTCATACATGTACTTATTTAGTAATGCAATAATGGAAAATGATTTGCAAGTTTTTTTTAAGCTTAGTTTGAAATTTAACAATCTATATGAAAGTAAAGCCCAACAATACATGAATATTCCCAAACCTGTGAAAAAAAACAGTCCTCTTGCTAGCTAGTTAATGCTGAGCACGGGCAATCATTCAGATCAATAAGGGTCCTGAGTTATTACCAATTAACTGATCTCATGTGGAGTGACACATGTGCAAATGAAAGCTGAATAGGCTGAAAATACACAGCAGGTCAAGCAACATCTCTGAAGACAGAAATAAAATTAACATTTCAGGTCAATGTCGAGAGTGTGGTGTTGGAAAAGCACAGCAGGTCAGGCAGCATCCGAGGAGCAGGAGAGACAATGTTTCAGTCAAAAGCCCTTTATCAAGCCTCGGATGCTACCTGACCTGCTGTGTTTTTCCAGCACCACACTCTCGACTCTAATCTCCACTTTCTCCCAGTTGATTTCAGGTCAATAGCCAGTCATCAGGACTGAAACAGGCTGACTTTTAACATGGAGTCCAGCTTGCAGTAGTGGTTTTGGAAGCTTGAATGATTTCAGAGCTGATTTTTCCCTGACGTTTTGAATCAGCCACAATGTTAACATCCCATTTCCAAGGTTGTTGACTGATCATAAGGGGTTGGCAGGAAGGCAACTAGCTCCTGACTGTCAAATGATTTCTATTGAAAGGGGCCTGGTCATGAATTTTAATTCTGCTATTCTCCAAGTGTTGTGTGATGGAACGCCACTGTAACACGCTCACCCTGTTATGCGCGACCATTTATCTTATTGGGTGATTGCTGTAATTGTGTGAGCCTGTTAATTTTATATGCTGCAGCCAAGTACTTGGAGTTATTTATTGATATAAACTTCTCTGTGGCATGTGTGGAACATACAGAATGTTGCAGGATCACTTGGCTTAGAGAGACCACTTTTTATCTAATTGTTCTCACAGGTAATGCTGTGGGAAATAAGAGCTCACTGCAATGTGACAATCCATTTGATTGGAGGAATAGACCAGTGTCTATGAGCAAACAGGCATTCAGGGAAAAGCAACAGAATTGTGGAACCACAACTTGGTGAAAGTAGCAGAATGGGTCTAATAATCTTCTCAGGGGCAAGAAAGGTAGGTGACATTCCACATTTAAATACAAACTTCCTCACTGAAATCCCCAAGTTTCCTGCACAGTGCTCCTCAGAAATACACACCTCGTAGCTCTGTCATCATCTCACATCCCCATCCAAACAGATAACACTGATCTTTATCTTATTGTCATCCTATACCATTCCTCACACCCACCTTCTACAAATATCCTTCAGTCCTCTCCACACACTCCATTTTTCACTATTCTTTTTATTCTCATGAAAGAAGAGAACTCAAAACACCAAGGAGTTTCAGACAATCAGGCATTGTCACACTGATCACCATGTCTGCTTTATTGTAACTGTTCACTACCATTAGTTTTATTTCAAGTTCCCACAGACCAGCCATCCTTATTGTTGCCTCCCACCTGCCTAGTGGACATCGGCTTTAATGAGAATGGTATTACTTAAAGGGGAAGGCGAGCAGTGAGTGTTAGTGAAATGGAAAAGTGACTTATTGTTGGAGTGTTTTGTGTTCGGAAAGTGTAATGTGTTCAGCAATAGTAAGGTACAGGGCTGCACAGCTCCAGTTAAACAAAGTTAAGCCTGTATGAGGCCAGCATGCAGATCTGACAGTGATGCCGTATGAAAGGTATGGGATATACGTGGCTGGTGCAAAACCCTTCAGGCTCTCTGCCTGTATTCCTGATGAAGGGCTTTTGCCCAAAACGTCGATTTTACCGTTGTTCGGATGCTGCCTGAACTGCTGTGCTTTTCCAGCACCACTCTAATCTTGACTGGTGCAGAATGAATGCATTGTGGCAGCTTTCAGTATATTTTGAACAAATGTGCGCAAGTAAGTTTTGGTGATTACATACCAGCTGAACATGAATGGAATGGAATGTCCTGCAATTGATAAACCCTCTTCAATGAACTAAGAGTGCAATGTTTCCCACGTCACTGCAATCTATGAGAAGCTGAACTTGTGACAATCTAATCAGTGTCATTTTCCACAAAGCCAGCAAGTAATCGATTGTGCTAGAGCAAACAGAACCATAGGATCCCTGTAGTCTGGAAGCATGCTATTCGGCCCATTGAGTCCCCCAAAGAGCATCCCACTCAGAGCCACCCCCCTATCCTTTCCCATAACCCTGCATTTCCCATAACTAATCCACCTAGCCTGCACATTCATGGACACTATAGACAATGTAGCATGGCCAATCCACCTAACCTGCACATCTTTGGACTGTGGGAAAAAACTGGAACTCCCAGAGGAAACCCATGTAGACACAGGAGAATATGTAAACTCCACACAGACTGTCACCCGGGAGTGGAATGAAATTCAAGTCCCTGGCGCTGTGAGGCTGCAGTGCTAACCTACTGAATCACTATGTCACCCTATTCTATCTATTGCATATTTTGATACTTATTTACAAAGTTACATTTTTACAAGCACTTATTTCCTTACTCAATCAGTGTCCGCCTTATTTAGAGGGGTTCCTCTGAATCACCAGTTCATGCACTTTACTTTGTGAAGACTGTGTCATTTTTGGTTTTTTGCTTTTTAAAACCATGAACTGGAAAGGAAAGAATTGTTTTAAAACCACCATTATAACAAATTAGTAATCTAAAACTTAAGGCAAGCATCATGTAAACGACTATTTCAACAAGCAGTAATGACATTTGGGTTGTAGACAAACTGAAGGTAAGGGGTTCTGTGTACAGATGTGGCTGGGTGGCAATAACAAGTTGATTGGTTCATCAACTAGTGACCAGTTATCAATGACAAAAGTCTTTTCACTGTCAAAAGCCATAAGATTGATTCTCTGGTAACTGAAGAGCTTGGACTTGGGAACAAGCAGAGAAGCTATCTTACTGTGCTCTGAAGACAAAACCCACTTTAAACCTGAAGAAAACCAGTTCATCTTTCCTTCAGCAGTTGGTGTAAGCTGTGACTGATAAGTCATAAATGTTTTATAATTGAACCAGACCCCTTCTGTCTCATGCAAACCAGCGGAAGCTCATGAGGAACATGACAGAAAATCAACACTCAGACCAGCATAAAGGTCATAACGATCATCTCAGCAACCCATGAATTGGAACCACAGAACTGCCTCGCCAGTTTTCCTTAGTCCACCTACTTCCCATGACGTGTGTGTGTGTGTGTGTGTGTGTGTGTGTGTATACGCACGCACACGCCTTGTGGGGGAATCCTACATCAGGATTAGACTTTTGATTTGTAGTAATACATGCAAACAGTTTATAACTGTTTACCTGAAGCTTTTGTCACTACTCTGGGATTAGGCTTGATTTCCAACAGTGAGTTGTGACAACTATATGCTCTGACTAGATTCATCAGATGAAAAAGTAAATAGAGTGACAATACTGGAAAACATGGACACCAAGAAGCCTTACATGTACACGGCAGCTTGTAATGTCCTGAAAACGTCAATGTTATTTTGAGCCAAAGAGAAGAAAATCTACACTTTGAAGACATTACTGGCAATGCATGTCTATCTGATCTACTTGGAGAAAGGATGCTGCATATTACAACAACAACCTGCCAGGAAAACCAAGCCTCATGATCCACTGTTGTTCAGGCTTGTCAAGAAATTTGACCCTGTATTTCTACCTCCTGTGAAAGGAGTAAAGAGTATGGCAAATTATCTCGAAAATCTTGGAAATATCTCCAAATTAATTCTCAGAACCATACCTGTGTGCAAGCACTTTGCATTTGAGAAGAAAACCACTGCCTTTTGTTCTGGGATTTGAAAGCCATAAATTTCACAGTCCTGTCAATCTCAATCAATTTCTCACTCTGTTGACCCAAGAGTGTTTTATGTAGGAAATCTGTAAGGTATCTAAAGCCAGAATGCTGGTTCCAGACCCAAAGCAATGAGGTTTGCTTTTAATTAGGAATGGGCAGGAAACATTGATAACCACAACTCCTAAACCTGTTGGTCAGATCCCTGTTGTTTCATTTTGTCCTTGTTGAATGTATGGTAAAGACTAATTTTAAAAGTCCATTCCAGGTTATTCTAACATGCAAGTTTCCACTAATGCATCCATGTCATAATTCCATGTAACAGATTGTGCCTGTGACTCAACAACTTTATTAGTCAGACTCACATTCACATTCATAAAATTGAACACTTTCTTTGTCACTTCTGCTATTTTCTCCAAAATGGTCTCTGTGGTTTAAGGTGAAATCTTTAATTTTACTGGCATCAGTCTAATAATGCCATTTCTACTGATTTTTTTTCTATCTTCTAGTCCCACTCACTGACACAATGTTTTCTCTGACTTGCAGGAGCAGTTGCCACCTTACAGGACAAAGCTGGAAAGAACTGGCATGGGATAAGTACATGTGCATGTTTTAGCTCTCATCGGGTAGACAATGCTGACCATCATGGGAAGAGGTATTACTCAGGTCATGGTCACTTGTGGTGCTGGATAGATTTCTGATGAAGGTTTCAGCAAATTCAATGCTCCTCTCTCTCTCTCTTCTCCTTCCTATCACAAGCTGTGGATGATAATACAGCCAGTACTTACTTTCTCCCCTTCTTCTCACAAGCTGACCTTTCCCATCTCAGAAATCCGAGAGTTGGTACCTTTCAGTTTACACTCACAGCCCCCACCAAAATGCCAACACTGTGCTTAATTTAGAGGATAGATAGATACCAGGTATATGGAGCCAGAGTAGGGGGAAAGGATACGAGCTGAAAATGTGTTGCTGGAAAAGCGCAGCAGGTCAGGCAGCATCCAAGGAGCAGGAGAGTCGATGTTTCGGGCATGAGCCCTTCTTCAGGAATGAAGAAGGGCTCATGCCCGAAACGTCGACTTTCCTGCTCCTTGGATGCTACCTGATCTGCTGCGCCTTTCCAGCAACACATTTTCAGCTCTGATCTCCAGCATGTGCAGTCCTCACTTTCTCCAAGGGGGAAAGGATAGGTGAGCAGTTAGCTTGGTTTCTCTGCTGCAGGGGAGACAGATGAGCCAAGTTACAGAACTGAATGCCTGATTGATGGGGCACTGTCAGAAAGCTTCTTCACAATGTCAAGTAGCATGAGGATATCCAGCAACAAATTAGTAAAAGCTTGGTGAGTTTAACAAATGAAGTGAATTAGTAAACATATTACCATCTATAGGAGAAAGTGAGGACTGCAGATGCTGGATATCAGAGTCAAAGATGTGGTGCTGGACAAGCACAGCAGGTCAGGCAGCATCCAAGGAGCAGGACTGAGGCTTGTGGGTCTCAGCCCCAGCCCACAAGCCTCATTCCTGATGAAGGGCTTATGCCTGAAACATTGATTCTCCTGGTCCTTGGATGCTGCTTGACATATTACCATCTATAGCCTAATGAAACTGCTTAAAGGGTAATTGACTTGTGTGTCACTTTGCTTTTTTTCAGTTCATTGTTGGCAGCTCTGTGCTACTAATGCTTAGACCCTAAGCACTGAAATTCTCAACATCTCCATCTTTCTCCTTTGATTTCTTCCTTTTAGATTTTTCTTAAAACCTCTTTGATGGCTTCCTTTTGTATTTCCTATTTTAAATTTCTTGTCTTAACGTCTAATTTTCTTTGATAATGCATTTTGTAAAGGGCCTTGAGATATCTTCATTCAACTTGCTGTATAACTGATGCTTATTTGTTTTGATTTCTGATAAGGCTATTAGTTAAAAATAGCCTGTGGATGCAATGGTGGAAAATGACCTGTATTGTTGAACTGAACATGCAACAAGGTGATAGTATCTTCTGGACAGCCAAAGAAGAGTACAAAGAATTTGATGGCATAAAGTAAATATTAGGGTGTTATATAGTGATTTTCTCAACTCACAAGATTCCATATCTTAATACTCAATTAAATATTGTCACAACAGTGTAAAATATGCACTATTGCTTTTCGAATTCACTCAATTCAATACCTTGAATTTTCATGGATTGAAATGGTATTAAAAATGAACCAAAAACACTGACTTAAAATGGTCACAGCTTAACTTGACTGAAAGTGAAATGTCAACATGAAATACACAACAGGTGCTCAAGCTCAAATTATAATTTAATACAAAAGCAACAAACGGAATGGTAATAATCCAGGACTTCAGAGGTGTACTTCAGAATTGCTTCTTGTGGATGGTGCACACTGATGCGACTGACTGTTGGTGAGAGCAGAGGGAGTGGATGCTTGTGGATATGGTGCCAATCAAGTGGGCTGCTTTGTCCTGTATAATGCCAAGCTTCTTCAGCGTTATTAGAGTTGCGCTCATCTAGGGAGTATTCCTTCACGCTCCTGAATTGTGCCTTGTAGACAGCAGACAGGTTTCGGGGAATCAGTTAAAAATCACACAACACCAGGTTATAGTCGAACAGGTTTATTTGGAAGCACTAGCTTTTGGAGCGCTGCTCCTTCATCAGGTTGTTGTGGAGTATAAGATCATAAGACAGAGAATTTATTGCAAAGATTTACAGTATGATGCAACTGAAATTATATATTGAAAAAGACCTGGATTATTTGTTAAGTCTCTCATCTATTAGAATGACTATGTTGGTTTCAGTTATTTTATATGTAAATCCCAGAACACTTTCTTAAAGTTACATTCTCAAGTGAACTTTAACAATAGATACCATGTCAGCTTAGATAATGCATTGAAGGTGTGAGGTGCCCTGTGTGAGGCTGTCTGTACCCCAATGTTCAGACTGATTCTATGTCTAAAAGAGGGATTTACAGAATGTTACATGAAATCATGTAGTTTTTGAGCAGAACTAATTTGCGAGTACAAATTCACCCCACAAACTTACTTGTGTGTGTGCATGTGGGTGTGAGTATTGAGGGGGAGTATGAGCGTCTGTGAGAGATTGTGTGCATGTGTGAGTCAAAAGGGGTATAAGTCTGTGAGAGGGTGCGTATGTGGGTCTGAGTGTGGGAATGTATGTGTGAGCATAAGACAGCAAGCTTGTGTATGAGAGAGGGTCTGTACTAGTGTATGGGTCTGTCGGCATCTCTGCATCAGGGTCTGTAGGAGTGAGTGTGTGTGTGTGCGTCAGAATCAGGAGATGAGGTATGTGCCGCAGGATTCCCAGCTTCTGACCTGCTGTATAGACACAATACATAGTTAGTCCAGTTCAGATTCTGCAGATTCTGGACAATGGAAACTCCACAATGTTGAGAGTGGGAGAATTCAATAATGACAATGCAATTGGATGACAAGGGATAATGATTGCTGTTGAAAATGTGTTGCTGGTTAAAGCACAGCAGGTTAGGCAGCATCCAAGGAACAGGAAATTCGACGTTGTGGGCCAGAGCCCTTCATCATGATCCTGATGAAGGGCTCTGTTGCTTTAACCAGCAACACATTTTCAGCTCTGATCTCCAGCATCTGCAGACCTCACTTTTTACTCGAAGGGATAATGATTGACTTCCATTTGATTGGATATGGTATCATGAGGAATTGGAGTGGCTGAAATGCTATTTGGCACTTGTCAACTGAAATATAAATATTATGCAGGTCTCCTCCCATTTGGACATGGAATGCTTCAGTATCTAAGGAATGCTTAAACTTTGTATAATCATCAGCAAACATCCTATTTCTGATCAAATGATGTGGGGAAGATCATAGATGAAGCTGTTGAAGGTTGTTGAGCTGAGGATATCACCCTAAGGAATTCCTGCAGTGATGTCCTGGATAAAAGCAAAACATTGCAGATGCTGGAAATCTGAAGAAACTAAGAAAATGCTGGAGAAACTCAGCATGTGTGGAGAGAAAAATAAAGTTAACATTTTAAGTCCATAATGACTTCTTCAAAACTGTATTTCCAAAAATCACATTAATTTCCTTTCTGCCAGTTATAACTTTAACCAGAATTTTCCCTTAATTTTCATTGTTTCCAGTTTTGCTAAGGCTCCTTGATGAGGCCTGAATATCAAGGGCTGTTGCTCTCATCTCACCTCTGGAGTTCAGCTCTTTTGTCCATGTTTGAACCAAGGCTATAATGAGGTCAGGAGCTGAGTGGCTCTGGCGGAACCCAAACTGGACCTCACTGAGCAGGTTACTGCTGAGCAGATTCATCTTCCATACCTTTCTGATGATCAAGAGTAGACTGATTTGGGGAATTATTGGCTGGGCTGGATTTATCCTGCTTTTCACATGAAGGACATACCTGGGCAATTTTCCACATTCTTGGGTAGATGCCAGTCTTGTGACTGTAATGGAAGAGCTTGGCTAGGGGAGCGGCAAGTTCTGGAGTATGAGTCTTCAAACTAATGCTGGAATGTTGTCAGGGCCAATAGCCTTTGCAGTATCCAGTGCCTCCAGCATTTCTTGATACCATGTGGAGAGAATTGAATTGGTTGGATACTGATATCCATAATGCTGGGGGGCATTGGAGGAGGCCGAGATGGATCATCCACCTGGCACTCCTTGGTGTAGATACTTCAGCCTTCTCTTTTGCAATGATGTGTATGGCTCAGCCCACCAGCACGCCCCCCCCCCTCCCCCCGCCACTTTATTGAGAATGGGTATTTGTGGAACCCCCTCATCTGTTGTTTAATTGTGGCCCAACATTCACAAATTGATGCAGCAGGAATGAAGAGCTTACACAAACTAAGCGATACCATGACCAACAGCTCAGACCTTTCACTTGCTGCCTGTGCTGATTGACACACGAGCAGTCCTGTTTTCTGGCTGCACTAGATTGACACCTCATTTTAGGTATGCCTCATTCTGCCCCTGGAATGCCCTCCTGCATTCTCCATTGACCAAGCTTGATGCCCTGGCTTGATGATAATAGTTGAGTGGGGGATATGCTGGGACATGAAGTTGCGGATCGTGTTGGAGTACAATTCTGCTGATAGCCCTGAGTGTTTTAGAGATACCCAATTTGAGTTGTTAGATGTGTTTGAAGTTGATGCAATTTTTTGACTTTGGTAGTGCCACAAAACTCGCTGAGGATAACCTGAAAATGTGGGGCCACAAGACTGTGTGATGCTCACCCTTACCCAGAAAGATTGGTGTGGATGAGGTCAAATATGATTTTCCCTCTTGTTGATTCCCTTACCACCTGCTGCAGACCCAGATTTGCAGTCATGTCCTTCAGAACACAACCAACTCGATCGGTAGTGGTCCTAGTGAGCCAATATTAATGTTGGACGTCAAAGTCTCTTGAGCTTTGAGAAGATTTGTAGTTCAGGTTAAGGTTTTGGGTGTAGGTTTGCTCGCTGAGCTGGAAGGTTCATTTTCTGACGTTTCGTCACCATCGTAGGTAATATCATTAGTGAGCCTCCAAATGAAGCACTGGTGGCATAGCCTGCTTACTGTTTACATGTTTGAGTTGATTTGGCTTGGTGATGCCATTTCCTTTGGTGACATCATTTCCTGTGGTGATGTCATTCCCTGTTCTTTATCTCAAGGGGTTGTAAATGGATCCAAGTCAATGTGCTAGTTGATAGATTTCTGGTTGGAATGCCATGCTTCTAGGAATTCTCATGCATGTCTCTGATTGGATGGATGTGTTGTCCCAGTTGAAGCGGTGTTCTTCCTCATCCATATGTAAGGATACTATTGAGAGTGGGTCATGTCTTTTTGTGGCTCGTTGATGTTCATGTATCCCTTTGGCTAATCTTCTGCCTGTTTGTCCAATGTAGTGTTTGTTAAAGTTCTTACAAGGTATTTTGTAATTGACATAATTTTTGATTGTTGTCAGAATAGGGTCTTTCAAGATCATTAGGTGCTGTTTTAGTGTGTCGGTAGAATTGTGGACTACCATGATGCCAAAGAGTCTGAGTAGTCTGACAGTCATTTCCGAGATGTCTTTGATAGGGGAGAGTGACTAGGGTTTCTGGATGTGTTGTGTCTGCTTGTTTGGGTTTGTTGCTGAGAAATCGGTGGACTGTGTTCATTGGGTACCCGTACTTTTTTAATACATTGTATAGGTGATTTTCCTCTGCTCTGTGTAGTTCCTCTGTGCTGCAGTGTGTGGTAGATTGTTGAAATAATGTTCTGATGAAACTTCGTTTGTGGGTGTTAAGATGATTCGTTCTGTAGTTCAATATTTGGTCGTATGTGTTGTTTTCCTGGAGGCGTTGGTTTGAAATTCTCCATTGACTATCCACTCTACTGTGATATCTAGCAATTGAAATCTCTCACTAAGAATAAATCTTGCACCATAGTAATTCTTACTTCTTCCTCCAAGTGGGTTTGAACATGGAGGAGAAATGAGTCAACAGCTAAACTGGGTAGGGATGGGGGTTGGTGGTTGGTGATACTGGTGTATGGATGGGGGTTTGTGGTTGGTGATATAGGTGTAGTGATGGGGTTTGGTGGTTGCTGGTACTGGTGTAGGGATGGGGGTTTTTGGTTAGTGTTACTGGTATAGGGATGGGGGTTGGGGTTTGGTTCTACTGGTATAGGGATAGGCGTTTGTGGTTGGTAATACTGCTGTAGGGATGGGGATTGGTGTTTGGTGATACTGGTGTAGGGTTGGGGGTTTGTGGTGCTGGTATAGGGATGGGAGTTGGCGGTTGGTGGGACTGGTATAGGGATGGGGGTAGGTGATTGGTGATACTGGTGTAGGGATGGGGATTGGTGTTTGGTGATACTGGTGTAGGG
Source organism: Hemiscyllium ocellatum (assembly GCF_020745735.1). Classification (NCBI taxonomy): domain Eukaryota; kingdom Metazoa; phylum Chordata; class Chondrichthyes; order Orectolobiformes; family Hemiscylliidae; genus Hemiscyllium; species Hemiscyllium ocellatum. The sequence goes on from NC_083401.1 coordinate 86,870,545, forward strand.
ATGGGTGTTGGTGGTGATGGTATAGGGAAGGGAGTTGGCTGTTGGTGGGACTCGTATAGGGATGGAGGTTGGTGGTTGGTGGGACTGGTGTAGGGATGGGGTTGGTGGTTGGTGGAACTGGTGTAGGGATGGGGTTGGTGGTTGGTGTTACTAGTATAGGGATGGGGGTTGGTGGTTGGTGAGACTGCTGTAGGGATGGGGTTGGTGGTTAGTTGGACTTGTATAGGAATGGGGGTTGGTGGTTGGTAGGAATGGTATAGTGATGGGGGTTTGTGGTTGATGGGTCTGGTGTAGGGTTGGGGGTTGGTGATTAGTGTTACTGGTATAAGGATGGAGGTTGTTGGTTGGTGAGACTGGTGTAGGGATGGGGGTCAGTGGTTGGTGAGACTGGTGTAGGGATGGGGGTAGGTGGTTAGTGATACTGCTATAGGGATAGGTGTTTGTGGTTGGTGATATTGGTAAAGGGATGGGGGGTTGGTGGTTGGAGATACTGGTGTAGGGATCGGGATTGGTGGTTGGTGATATTGGTATATGGATGGAGTTGGTGGATGGTGGGACTGGTATAGGGGTTGGTGGTTGGTGGGACTGTTGTAGGGATGGGGATTGGTGACTGGTGGGACTGGTATAGGGATGGGGGTTGGTGGTTGGTGGGACTGGTATATGGATGGAGTTGGGAGTTGGTGGGACTGGTGTAAGGATGGGGTTTTGTAATTGGTGATATTTGTATAGGGATGTGGTTTGGTGGTTGCTAGTACTGGTGTAAGGATGGGGGTTGGTGGTTTTTGATACCGGTGTAGTGATGAGCTTTGGTGGTTAGATTAGATTACTTACAGTGTGGAAACAGGCCTTTCAGCCCAACAAGTCCACACCGACCCGCCGAAGCGCAACCCACCCATACCCCTACATTTACCCCTTACCTAACACTACGGACAATTTAGCATGGCCAATTCACCTGACCCGCACATCTTTGGACTGTGGGAGGAAACCGGAGCACCCGGAGGAAACCCACGCAGACACGGGGAGAACATTCAGACTGACTGTGTGGAGTTTGCACGTTCTCCCCGTGTCTGCGTGGGTTTCCTCCGGGTGCTCCGGTTTCCTCCCACAGTCCAAAGATGTGCGGGTCAGGTGAATTGGCCATGCTAAATTGCCCGTAGTGTTAGGTAAGGGGTAAATGTAGGGGTATGGGTGGGTTGCACTTTGGCGGGTCAGTGTGGACTTGTTGGGCCAAAGGGCCTGTTTCCACACTGTAAGTCTAATCTAATCCACACAGTCAGTTGCCTGAGTCGGGAATTGAACCCAGGTCTCAGGCGCTGTGAGGCAGCAGTGCTAACCACTGTGCCACCGTGCTGCCCACTGTTATAGGGATGGGGGTTGGGATTTGGTAGTATTGGTATAGGGATAGGTGTTTCTGGTTGGTGAAACTGGTGTAGGGATGGGCATTGGTGGTTGCTAATACTGGTGTGGGGATGGTGGTTGGTGGGACTGGTATAGGGATGGGAGTTGGTTGTTGGTGGGAATGGTATAGGGTTGGGAGTTGGTAGTTGGTGGGAATGGTATAGGGTTGGGAGTTGGTAGTTGGTGGGACTGGTATGGGATGGTACGTGGGGATCTGTTAGCGGTTTTCCTGCTCACGTTTGATTTGTTTCACACCTCAGTGAGAATATTTGTATTTTGAGGATGAAAAGATATCGAGCTGGAAGGCAATTTACTCGACAGGAAAATACACAAACCAACTTGTATTTAAAGCCTTTAGTTTTGGCAGAGCAGGAGAGCTAGATTCTTTTCCTATGTGGCTGCAGAACTGAAGCTTCAGACTGCTCTCTCTTCCTGTCTCTCAAGAAGGAAAAGCCTGCAGTAACAAGCCAGATTAAAACATCAAAACAACAAATACACTTAAGACAACAAAGTATCTCGTACTCCTGGTGAAACAAGACAGCAACTATTAAACTGTGGACTAAATTAAAACCTTGCTCCTTAAAAACTACCTGAGGTTTTTTTTTATCACAAACAGAAATTGCTGTGAACACCCACCGCGTCTGGCAGCACCTATGGGAGGAAGGCAGAGTTAACATTTCAAGTCCAGTGACTCTTCTTCAGAAGATCTCTGTTTCAGATATCCAGTATCTACAGGTCTTTGTTTCATTTTAACATCTTTTCAACGCTACATTCTTTTCACCTTCCTTTTGAACTGGACAAGTTCCCATTGTATCTTTTATGTATGCTTGATGACACTATTCTGTTATTTTACTCGGCTTTAGCGGATAATGAAATTGCTCTTTTATTTACCCATAAAGACCATCTAACTGGCTGCTTATTGCTACAATCGAAATTTGTAAATTACATTTTAATTGGATGGATATCCAGCCTCATGCTACAACATAAACGAAGTGTGGAATCCTGTAGGGGTCCGAGCAAGGTGGTGAGCAATCACACTGACATGTACAGTGAGGTCCATCTCAACATCAAGATCATCTCGCACCATCATTTATACTGTTCATTAGTGAGATGGTGAGATTCTCACTAGACAGCAATGAGATGGCATTTGACAGGGATTAAAGCTTGTTAAATACCTTGTTACTGCTGCAACTCGCCTCATTAACACTCACACCTTACCAAACTCATCACACCCCCACCCCCTCTCCGGCCTATCACCCTCACCCTCACCTCCTTCCACCTATCGTATTCCCAGCGCCCCTCCCTCAAATTCCCTTCCCCCTACCTTTTATCTCAGTCCACTTGGCACACCAGCCTCATTCCTGAAGAAGGGCTTATGCCCGAAACGTCGATTCTCCTGCTCCTCGGTGGCTGCCTGGCCTGCTGTGTTTTTCCAGCACCACATTTTTCAACTCTGGTACTCCAGCATCTGCAGTCCTCACTTTCTCCTAACCAATCTTACCAAACCAGTTAGATGTCAGGAAGACTGGACAAGGAAACTAGTGCGGGTACATGGCATATTCAGCTTGCAACTTCCGAATGACATCCATGGGCACTACCACACAGACATATTGGCATCTGACAACTCATCATGACCATTGTTGCACTTCTTGGAGACACTCATGAAGCTTAGACTTGCAATCTGAGTACACCATTAGTTAGTATTGAGAAGGCAGGGACTCTTTGTGTACATAGACAGGCTCACAGCTCAGAGAATGGACCAAGCTCCATCTCAGGACTGTTGGCTTTCTCACTCATTTGATGCATATCTCCTTACTCAGTCCAGCCTTTCCTTAGGCTGGAAAAGTGTGGTGGTGGAACAGCACAGCCGGTCAGGCAACACCTGAGGAGCAGGAGAGTCATTCATCAGGATGAAGAGCTCATGCTCGAAACATTGATTCTCCTGCTCCTCAGATGTTGCCTGACCAGCTGTGCTTATCCAGCACCACAGTTTTCCACTCTGACCTCCAACATCTGTAGTCCTCACTTTCTCCTTGCCTTAACTTACAATGCTTTGCCTTGCCCTACCTTGCCCTGCCCTGCACTGCCTTGCCCTGTCCTGCCTTGCCCTGCCCTGCCTTGCCCTGCCCTGCCTTGCCCTGCCCTGCCTTGCCCTGCCCTGTCCTGCCCTTCCTTGCCCTGCCTTGCCCTGCACTATCCTGCCTTGCCCTGCCTTGCCCTGTCCTGCCCTGCCTAGCCCTGCGCTGCACGGCCTTGCCCTGCCTTGCCCCGCCCTGCCCTGTCCTGCCTTGCCCTGCCCTGCAGAGCCCTGCCTAGCACTGCCCTGCCCTGCTTTGCCTTGCCCTGCCTTGCCCTGCCATTCCTTGCCCTGCCTTGCCCTGCCCTGCCCAGCCAAGGCCTGCCCTGCCCTGCCTTGCCCTGCCCTGCCTAGCCCTGTCCTGCCTTGCCCTGCCCTGCAGAGCCCTGCCTAGCACTGCCCTGCCCTGCTTTGCCTTGCCCTGCCTTGCCCTGCCCTGCCTTGCCCTGCCCTGCCCTGCCTAGCCCTGCCCTGCCTTGCCCTGCTTTGCTTTGCCCTGCCTTGCACTGCCCTGCCCTGCCCTGCCTAACCCTGCCCTGCCTTGCACTACCCTGCCCTGCCCTGCCTTGCCTTGCCCTGCCCTGCCTTGCCCTGCCTTGCCTTGCCCTGCCTCGTCCTGCCTTGCCTTGCCCTGCCTCGTCCTGCCATTCCTTGCCCTGCCTTGCACTGCCCTACCTTGCCCTGCCTTGCCCTGCCCTGCCCAGCCAAGGCCTGTCCTGCACTGCCATGCCATGCCTTGCACTGACTTGCTCTGACCTATCCTGCCTAGCCCTGCCCTGCCTTGCCCTGCCCTGTCTTGTCCTGCCCTGCCCTACCCTGCACTGACTTGCCCTGCCCTGTCTTGCCCTGCCCTGTCTTGTCCTGCCCTGCCCTACCCTGCACTGACTTGCCCTGCCCTGTCTTGCCCTGCCCTGTCTTGTCCTGCCCTGCCCTACCCTGCACTGACTTGCCCTGCCCTGCCTAGCCCTGCCCTGCCTTGCCCTGCCTTGCCTTGCCCTGCCTTGCCCTGCCTTGCCCTGCCTTGCCATTCCTTGCCCTGCCTTGCCCTGCCCTGCCCAGCCAAGGCCTGTCCTGCACTGCCATGCCCTGCCTTGCACTGACTTGCTCTGACCTATCCTGCCTAGCCCTGTCTTGCCCTGCCCTGTCTTGCCCTGCCCTGCCTTGCCCTGCCCTCCCTTGCACCGACTTACCCTGCCCTGCCTTACCCTGCCTTGCACTGCCCTGCCCTGCCCTGCCTTGCCTTGCCCTGCCCTGCCTTGCCCTGCCCTGCCTTGCCCTGCCCTGCCCTGCCTAGCCCTGCCCTGCCTTGCCCTGCTTGCCTTGCCCTGCCTCGTCCTGCCATTCCTTGCCCTGCCTTGCCCTGCCCTGCCCAGCCAAGGCCTGCCCTGCACTGCCATGCCCTGCCTTGCACTGACTTGCCCTGCCCTGTCTTGCCCTGCCCTGCCCTGCCTTGCCTTGCCCTGCCTTGCCTTGCCCTGACTCATACATGAGGAATAAGAGAATGATCAGGAAGAAGGTAGGGCTGATCAGGGATAGTGTAAGAAACTTGTGCGTGGAGTCTGAGCAGAGAGGGGAAGCCCTAAATGAGTTTTTTGCTTCAGTTTTCACCAAGGAAAGGGAACTTGTTGTAATTGAAAACTTAGAGGAGCTGGGAGACAGGCTTGACCAGATCAAGATTGATGCAGATGATGTGCTAGAAATTTTGGAAAACATTAAGATTGATAAGTCCCCAGGGCCAGACCAGATTTGTCCTAGGCTGCTCCGGGAAGTGAGAAACGAGGTTGCTGAACTGTGGCGAGGATATTTGCCTCCTCACTCTCCACAGAGGATTGCAAGGAGTCAAATGTTGTTCCACTTTTCAAGAAGGGTAATAGGGAAATCCCTGGCAATTACAGACCAGTCAGTCTCACGTCTGTGGTCAGCAAAGTTGTAGAAGGAATTCTGAGGGGCAGAATTTATGACTATTTGGCAAAGCATGGCTTGTGAGGGGCAGGTCATGCCTTAAATCTTATTGAGTTCTTTGAAGAGGTGTCAAGACAGGGTCGGCGACAGTCGAACAGTGGATGTGGTGTATATGGATTTCAGCAAGGCATTTGATAAGGTTCCCCATGGTAGGCTCATTCATAAAGTCAGGAAGTATGGGATGTTGGGAGATTTGACTGTCTGGATTCAGAATTGGCTGGCTGACAGTGGTTGTACATGGGAAGTATTCTGCCTGGAGGTCAGTGTTGAGTGGGATCCCGCAGGGCTCTGTTCTTGGGCCTCTGCTCTTTGCAGTCTTTATAAATGCCTTGGATGAGGAGGTTGAGGGGTGGATTAGTAAATTTGCAGATGACACAAAGGTTGGAGGTGTTGTCAATAGTATGGAGGACTACTGTAGGCTGCAGCGTGATATAGACAGGATGCAGAGCCGGGCTGAGAAATGGCAGATAGAGATCAACCTGGATAAATGTGAAGTGATGCATTTTGGAAAATCGAACTTGAAAGGTGAATATAGGATTAAAGACAGGATTCTTGGCAGTGTGGAGGGAGAGAGAGATCTGGGTATGCGAGTACATTGCCACTCAAGTGGATATAGTTGTTATGATGTTTTGGCTTTCATTTACAGGGGGATCGAGTTTAAGAGCCTGCAGCTCTACAAGTCCCTGGTGAGACCACACTTGGAATATTGTGTCCAGTTCTGGTCGCCCTACTGTAGGAAAGATACAGAGGCTTTAGAGGGAGTGCAAAGAAGGTTTACCAGGATGCTGCCTGGACTGGAGGGCTTGCCTTATGGAGAAAGGTTGAATAAGCTCAGACTTTTCTCTCTGGAGAGAAGAAGGAAGAGAGGAGACCTGATCGAGGTATACAAAATAATGAGAGGTATAGAGAGAGTCAATAGCCAGAGACTTTTCCCCAGGGCAGGATTGACTGGTACGAGAAGTCATAGTTTGAAGATATTAGGAGGAAGGTATTAAAGGAGATATCAGAGGTAGGTTCTTTACGCAGAGAGTTGTGAATGCATGGAATGTGTTGCCAGTTGTGGTGGTGGAAGCAGAGTCATTGGGAACATTTAAGCAATTGCTGGACATGCACATGGATAGCAGTGAGTTGAGGGGTGCATAGGTCAAGTTACTATATTTTACATTAGGATTAAGTCTCGGCACAACATCGTGGGCCAAAGGGCCTGTTCTGTGCTGTACTTTTCTATGATCTATGTTCTATGGTGTACTGTTAGGGAGCGGTAAATACAGCAGTCAATGGAATGCTGTACTGTTAGTCAGGGAGCTGTAAACGCAGCAGTCAGGGGAATGGTGTACTACTATTTAGGGAGCTGTAAACACAGCAGTCAGGGGAATGGCATACTGTTAGTTAGGCAGCTGTAAACACTGCAGTGAGGGAATGGTGTACTGTTAGTCAGGAAGTTGTAAATGCAGCAGTCAGGGGAATGGTTAGTCATGTCTTAGTCATCCATGAGATGTCTGTGTTGCATGCACTCATTCATTTTCATTTGTCCATTTTTCAGAACTGGTTAAGTGCAGACCTGGAGGAGCAGTGGAAAAATCACTGCCTGAAAGACAGGAGAATGAAGGCTGGCATCCGGAAAGCAGAGCTATTTATAGTAATGGGAATTGATAATGTGACAGGGATTACTCTAGTTCAACATACGAAATCTAGCACAGCTTTGGAGTACATGGGAGACAATGGGAGCAGGAAGGTAATGCACAGTGATCATGGACATACAGGCTGTTGGAGGATATTTGGGGCCCTGGGGCAAGCTGACTGTGCCCACTGGGCTTCGCATTGCAAACCTTCACTTTCTGTTTTTTAATAATGGGGTGCTTGTTGAAAGTGGCTGGAACAATGCCCCAAATGGGAGGAGGGAATGTCAGTTTGATGGTCAGAAGTGCAGGATCCATGTTTTGGTGGATACAATGACATTGCATCAGCAAAAACACGAAGCAGCCTTGGCCACACACAGCTACATTGGATTGTCAATCATTGCTTTGTCCATTCTAATGGAGGCTACTCAGGGTCAGAAGCTGGTCACTGTTGGCTTGCTCCACGGTGGTTCTAAACTGAAGCAAAAGTGAGGACTGCAGATGCTGGAAATCAGATTCTAGATTAGAGTGATGCTGGAAAAGCACAGCAGGTCAGGCAGCATCCGAGGAGCAGGAAAATGGACGTTCCAGGCAAAAGCCCTTCATCAGTCCTGATGAAGGGCTTTTGCCTGAAACGTTGATTTTCCTGGTTCTAAAGTGAACCTGGACAGCTTAATAATGTTGGAATGTCAGCAAAAACATAATAAAAAGCCACTGCCAACTGAAGAGAGTCCACTATTTTCTGCCCCTTCAAGGGTCCAGTGTGAGCCCCACGAGTCTCCATCGATCATGCAAATGTGACAACTGTGTGTAATACAGTGTGCAGATCACTGTTTGATGTGAGGGCAGGATTTGGCAGCTAGTGTTCTGCTGCACGTCGCCCCATCTTACTGACATGAGATGGCCATCAACTGGCAAAGCCCCTTCACCGAGTGACTGCACCTGGTGAGGCGGAGTAAGGATGTCCAATGTAGACATATCCCCGTTCTCCATGTCCAACCGGTCCCACTGTGTGGGAAAGTGTTCCCTGCCCTCATCTCAGAGAAAGTGAGGGGAGCAGATTCTGGAGATCAGAGTCAAAGAGTGTGGTGCTGGAAAAGCACGGCAGGGTCGACGTTTCTGGCATAAGCCCTTTCCTGATGAAGGGCTTGTGCCCAAAACATTGATTCGCCTGCTCCTCAGATGCTGCCTGACCTGCTGTGCTTTTCCAGCATCATATTCATTGACCCTGCCCCCTTCTGCCAAATATTGTTCTGAATTTGTGGAAACTCTTTTGCTCCTTCTGTGCCCAATCCAAGTCCTTTCCTGGTCCATGCCATTGGTGGGAAGATGGCAGCAGTGACTATGTATGTAAGAAGGTGAAGGGGGATGCACGAGGAGCAGGACCAATGACAAGCCCAAAAGCCAACTTACATGATAAGGATCATCTAGCTCAAGGAGAGCATACTGCTGCAGTGCCCCTCAGGATGGGTGGGGTGTGCAGGAAGCCCAGAGTTGATCAGCCCTGAGACCATTTCCTGGGGATGAGTGAGGCTCAGTCCTGATGCAGGCTCCTTATGTTCTGGGACACAGAGACAGAACTGTGCTGGATGCTGGAGCAGGAGTCTGAGAGCTACAGGAACTGGAGGCCATCCTCCCCCTAGTGGCTATGAAGGTCACTGCAATACTGGCTCCTTCCAGGGAGCAGTGAATGACTTGGAATGGCTTTCTCAGTTGTACACCCACATGTACATCAAGACACTGATCGATGCTAGCTGTATGGATCGTATAGTTCAGTTTGTTTCCCCATGATGATGTCAGTACTGCAACCTGGGCAGTAGGATTGATGACTGTAGCTGGCATCCCCCAGGTACATTCTCCCTAGCAGCTGCCATCACTCACAGATCCTGGAGCACCTTTGAATGGATGCTGTGGTTGAGGGCTCAGATACCTGACAAGGCTGGTTACTAGGGGATCAAGGGCTGCCCACTGTGACTATGGCTCATGACACCATTGAGTAAAAAATGAGGTCTGCAGATGCTGGCGATCACAGCTGAAAATGTGTTGCTGGTCAAAGCACAGCAGGCCAGGCAGCATCTCAGGAATAGGGAATTTGACGTTTCTGATGAAGGGCTTATGCTCGAAACGTCGAATTCCCTATTCCTGAGATGCTGCCTGGCCTGCTGTGCTTTGACCAGCAACACATTTTCAGCAGTCATGACACCATTGCACAGCCCCCTGATTGATGCAGAGCAAGTCTTAATGTTGCCCACGCTTGGGACCTCCACTATAGTCCAGACAAAGTTTCCTGCATCATCCTGGTGCACTTTGCACAATTGGAAAAGGCAAAGAAACCATGTCCTGGAAGCAGAGGAATCTGGATAATGGGAGAGTCATGTGTGTAGAAGGACAGGGAATTTAAGTTGAGGAAGCTGACTTTATCCACGACAGAGGAGCATCGCAGCACACAAAGCTTCATTGACACCTACTTCCAATAGAAGAGACACAAGCATTGACTCTGATATTTTTGGTCATGATGCCAAAATCCAGTTTGCATTGTGGGGTGCAGTTTGGACTCATTTCTGTTCCCTTTTCCTGCCTGTAAGTTTAAACTTGTGTTTAAACCTGTGTTTGCAGGTGTCTGATTGTCTGTCCCATAGGAAAACATCACTTGCAGACAATGAAATACTGCTCGTTTTTTACTCAATCACAGGTTGCTGCTGTCACTGGCTGGATCAGCATTCATTGCCTTTCCCGAGTAGGGGTAGGAGAAGGTGTCGGTGAACTGCCTTTTTGAGCTGCCCACAGTCCATTTGGTGTGGGTAGAGACCCACAAGGTCTTTAGGGAATGGGTTGCAGAATTTTAACTCATTGACACTGAAGGAATGATGATATATTTCCAAGTCAAGATGATAGTTGACTTAGCAGGAAACCTCCAGGTGGTGGTGGTGTTCCCATTTAGTTTCTGCCCTTGCCCTTCCAAATATTCATAGCTGTGAGTTTGGCAGGTGTTGTTTAAGGAATCTTGGTGAATTTCTGCAGTGCATCTTGTAGGTGGTATGTACTATTGCTACGGAGCATTGGTTGTGGATGAACTGAATGAAGCATCAAAGTGTTAAAGTCACCAAGAAAGATGCTTTAACAGTCAGTCAGCAGGACCAAAGAAGTTAACAGATTGTCCAGTGGGACACTCTCATTAATCATTAAACATCCACAATAAGTGGATTGCACATTGGAAATAGGCTTTCTATATCCAGCAAATGACCAGAATATGAAGAATAGTTTACATCCAACTTACACTGCTGCATGAAACAGTGAAAAACATCAATTACAAAATTGTCACTTTATGTTCCCTTAGTGGCAAGTTAGGCTGTCTCTGAACAAATCCCATACCTTGGAGTAAATGGAATTGAAGTTGATTCAACAATATATCATTAAAGCTGCAAGGTCCCAGCAGATAGCAACAGCACAAATAGACAGTAATCAAAGATAAATTAGCGAAATTGTTACAACATTTGGTTGAAATGTTTTGGTGCTGATTCTAATTGCTAACTTTGTAAGAAATTGGAGCAGGAATAAGTCATTAGGACCTTTGAGACTGCTCCAACAAGATTTCAGCTTACTTTCTGCACATCAACAACACCCTTCTACATTTTCCCATTTCCCTTCATTTCTTTAGCACTCAAAATTTTGTTGAATTCTATCTTGACTATATTCCCTGACTGAGCATTCAGTGCTTTCTGGAGTGAAGAAATGAAAAGCTTTACAATCCTTTGAGTGAAGCAATTTCTCCTCACTTCACCTCACTCCGAAATGACTGATCCCTTACTCCGAGTCTGTCATCCCCATCTTCCAGACTGCTCCCACATGGGGAAACAATTTCCTAATATCTACCTTGTCAAGCCCTTAGGAATGTTATATTTCAAACTTAGCCCAGATGTCTAATGATGAGGAGGACTCAGTAATCTCATGGAGCACATACTACTCTGATTTGAAGACTAGTGGGTTACTGGTTGAAGGCAGTTGGCTTTGGCTCTTTTCTTGACAGTTTGAGATCTGTGGATCACTTTCAATATGAAGCTCCCCATTGAATTTGTCACACTGTGTTGGTGGGGGATGAATAGATTAGATTAGATTAGATTACTTACAGTGTGGAAACAGGCCCTTCAGCCCAACAAGTCCACACCGGCCTTCCGAAGAGCAACCCACCCAGACCCATTTCCCCCTTCACCTAACACTATGGGCAATTTAGCCTGGCCAATTCACCTAAATTGCATATTTTTGGACTGTGGGAGGAAACCAGAGCACCCGGAGGAAACCTATCGCAGACATGGGGAGAATGTGCAAACTCCACACAGGAATTGAACCCAGAAATCTGGCGCTGTGAGGCAGCAGTGCTAACCACTGTGCCACCGTAGTTCAGAATAGAATCCTGACAGTGTGGAAGCAGGCCATTTGGCCCAATGAGTCCACATCAACCCTCTGGAGATCATGCATCTAAATAAGTTAGAAATTGTACCAATACTTGATAAAAGAATAAAAGATGTTAAACTGATTACTGTAGCTGGGTTGTGAAGTTTGTTTACTATTTACCGGTGTAAGTTTCATTCATTCATGCAATTTCACTGAAGTGCTGTTTTGGCAGTTAGTTTCTTAAAGCGATAATGGCCCAGTTAAAAGGTATTTAACGAGTACACACCAATTGGGGTAACTGTTTGGTGTTCTGTAATCTAGTCATGTCCTGGAGACGATTGGAAAGGGCTGACTAATACTATAATGTTTCATGGAGACTTGCTGGTGATGGTATCGTTCACAATATTGATACCTAGTCTGAGGTGCTGCACCTAAACACTGCTTCCTGTAGCAAAAGGCTGATAAGGGTTGAAGGTTTGAAAAAGCAGTAATGGCTGAAAGGGTTGTTTTAATTAGGAAGGGTGGTTTTAATTTGGTCTATCTTATAATAGTAAAATATATTACCAAACGCGGTTTTGTAAATGAAAGAAACCGTGTTACAGTAAACAGCGGGTTAGTAAAGGGTGATGAATGAATGAACAGGAACCCGGTATTAATGAACATAATGAGCTGGTGAGCGAGTTAGTAAAGATAACATAAAACACAATATCTCACACGGGGAATGTGACAGGTTGTTGCCTTGTTCTGTGGATGACACATGTCTTACGATTGGTGATGAGATCTTGGATATCCCAGATCACTACACCACTGAGTAAGCCCTGACACTCAGTGATCTCCAAGAGTCTTCAGTGCAGTTTTTTTAGGACATCCTCCTGAACTAAAGCTGAATACCTGTCATTTCTCAAATACTTGTATGTCATCTACAACTGTAAAAATGCTCTCCATGCTCAAAACATACTTTATACCAGCCACTAGGCCTTAGGGCTGACTAACTTTGACTAGCATATCAATGGATATTGAGACATCCCTGGACCTATATTCATATTAAATCTGGCTAAGCTGTTTGTGGCTTGCTGGACATTGTGTCACCATGAGATTGAGGTTATGACTCAAGGATGTAGTCTGACAATCCCTCACAAGTCCGTGTTATCAAGACAGCCTCTTTCTCAAAAACAGCATCTTGTGTTTTTGTGTCTGATGTTAGTTATAATACTGAGTAATAATACTTTTAATACTGAGTAATAATACCTATAATACTGAGTAATGATACTTATAATACTGAGTAATAATACTTATAATACTGAATAAGCTGGTTTGGGAGACCCTTGAGGTAGATCCTGGAAGAAAAGTTCTCCTCAGCCTCATGCTGAAACATCAACTGGCCTAACAGTTGCAAAGGAGAGATTATAATGTGCCAAGACATTTGTGGCTGCCAACATGTCCTTGATCCTCTGCAAAACAGTTTTTTGATGTGAGCTACAACACTATTTTTGTTCCTTGGTAGGTGTTGTGCAAGCATTCGGTATTAGTTGCTAAGTGAAGTAAAATGATACTATCCTTAAGAATGTTTGGTGAACTCAGACTAACTTGAGAATAGAGAACTTTATAATGGCTTTTACCCTCTGCTGTTCATACATTCACTGTTAACAACATGACTCAACAACTGAATATATGCTTTGGTAATTCAAACGTGTCATTAAGGGTGAACCCTTTAGTTTTTAAGCACTTTGAGGCCACATGCACATTCTTCAAAACTGTTTCCTCATTTATTAATACATCATCCGTATGGCACATGACTATATGAAGAGCTTGTAAAATATTATTGACAAATCTCTGGAGCCAAGTCAATCCCAATTGGTAAACTGTTGAACCAAAATCTCCCCATTCTACCAAACTTTTTTTTCCACATTTATGTATCTAGGGCTATCAAAACTTACGTAATAGGGAATAGCCCTGTTGTATGCAACAGGACACACAATTTAAGACCGAAGTAACAGATGTGAATCAAGGATCTGAAAAGAAAAGATACAATCATCCAAGCAGCTCCAGTCCAGTAGTGTTCATATATTGTTTGTACCGCTGGAGGTGTCATTCAAGGGACCTCAGCAACTTTAAAACTTTACGATTTTTTCATCCACCACCCATTATTGTCACCCAATTCATTTCTGCCTGTGTAGCCCTTTTACTCATGGTATAACTAGCTCACTAAACATACTATCTATAACATCCTCAGCCTCAATGATGCTCCATAATGAGTCCGACCATCCACAGCTCCAACCCCTCCATGCAGTCAATCAGGAACTGCAGCTGAACACACTTCCTGTATATGGAGTGGCCATGGATACGGACGTGTTGCTGATTTCCCACATATTACAGGAGGTGTATTCCACGGAGAAGGGGTCTACTGCCATTTTGAACCTCACCAACTACAAACAATAAACTAGGAACCAATTACTCAACCTTAACCAGTACTCACCAAATCAGATTTCTCACACACTCTCTCTCTCTTCTTAACAAACTACAAACAAAGAAAAAGATCTTTACATACTGTCTCCCTCTTGGTACCAAACAGCCAGTCCCCAAAGCTGGTTCCTAAACAACCAACCCTTTTGCCTTGACGCACATCATGAACTCTGATGTCAACTCAGGAGCTCCACCTCTGGATTCAGGACTAATCCACTCCCTCTCCCATTCCGACTGAGCTCAATCCTCCTCCTCTCCCATTCCGACTGAGCTCAATCCTCTCCCTCTCCCATCCCGACTGAGCTCAATCCACTCCCTCTCCCGCTCCGACTGAGCTCAATCGTCTCCCTCTCCCATTCCGACTGAGCTCAATCCTCTCCCTCTCCCGCTCCAACTGAGCTCAATCCTCTCCCTCTCCCATTCAGACTGAGCTCAATCCTCTCCCTCTCCCTCTCCGACTGAGCTCAATCCACTCCCTCTCCCATTCCGACCGAGCTTGATGATGGTGGAGGGTTGTTTTTCAGACTGGAGGCCTGTAACCAGTGGAGTGCCACAAGGATCAATGCTGGGTCTACTAGTTTTCATCATTTATATAAATGATTTGGATGTGAGCATTAGAGGTATAGTTAGTAAGTTTGCAGATGACACCAATATTGGAGGTGTAGTGGACAGCGAAGAGGGTTACCTCAGATTACAACAGGATCTTGATCAGTTGGGCCAATGGGCTGAGAAGTGGCAGATGGAGTTTAATTTAGATAAATGTGAGCTGCTGCATTTTGGGAAAGCAAATCTTAGCAGGACTTATACACTTAATAGTAAGGTCCTGGGGAGTGTTGCTGCACAAAGAGACCTTGGAATGCAGGTTCACAGCTCCTTGAAAGTAGATTCGCAGGTAGATAGGATAGTGAAGAGGGCCTTTGGTATGCTTTACTTTATTGGTCAGAATATTGAGTACAGGAGTTGGGAGGTCATGTTGTGGCTGAACGGACATTGGTTAGGCCACTTTTAGATTTTTGGATGCAATTTTGGTCTCCTTCCTGTTGGAAAGATGTTGTGAAACTTGAAAGGGTTCAGATAAGATTTACAAGGATGTTGCCAGGGTTGGAGGATTTGAGCTATAGGGAGAGGCTGCAAAGGGTGGGCTGTTTTCTCTGGAGAGTCGGAGGCTGAGGGCTGACCTTATAGATGTTTGTAAAATCATGAATGGCACGGATCCACTCTCTCTCCCATTCCGAGTGAGCTCGATCCACTCTCTCTCTCCCATTCCGACTGAGCACGATCCACTCTCTCTCCCATTCTGAGTGAGCACGATCTGCTCTCTCTCCTGCTGCTGCTCTGACTGAGCTTCAATTGAAGGAAATTTGTAATGGTCTGAAATGTGTTGGGAAAATGAATGGAACTGAAGCTTGATAATTCCCACAAGAACACGGGACATATGAGCATAAGTAGGCTATTCAGCCCATCAAGTTGGCTTCACGTTCAAGTTGGCTGATCTGATAATCTTCAAGCCCACTTTCCGTCCTTTCCCATAACACTTCATTCCCATACTGATTTCAAATCTGAATATTCTTAATGACCTTAATACTTAATTTTTTAAAAAGTCTCAACAGCCCTTTGTGATAAAGAGTTCCAGAGAGTTACTACTCTCTGTGTGAAAAAATGCCTCCTTATCTCTGTTGCAAACATGCGGTAGTTCATTCTGAGATTATGACTTTTTGACTTAATTCTCCCACAAGTGGAAACATCTTTTCCACATCTCCCCTGCCAAGTCCCCTGGAATATTGTATATTTGAATAAGATTGCTTCTCATTGTTTAACATTCCAACAAATACAGACCCAGACTACTCGACCTCTCCTTATGAGTCTGTCCCTCCACACCTGGGATCAGCCGCGTGAACCTCCTCCAGACTGCCTCCAATGCCATTCGATTAGGGGCCCAGAACAGTTCACGATATTCCAGCTGCTCGCTGTCGAATATTTTGTATAGTTTTAGCAAAATCTCCCAACTTTTATACTGTATTCTCTTTGAAATAAACACCTGGCAATTTACATCTCAGGGTATTGATAAATACCGCAATGGGAGATGCTGGGTGCATTGGTGATCATCTTCCAAAAATCTATACATTTTTGAGTAATTCCCACAAATTGAAAGGTAGCTATGTAAGAAGGGAAAGAGAAAATGGAAAACTGCAGACCCAACAGTAGCAAGGAAATGTTAGAATCAGTTATAGAGAAGGAGATAAATGAATAATTGGAGAACAGTGATCTGATGAAGCACAGTCAGCCTGGACTTTTGAGAAATTGTAGTTGATGAACCTGTTTGCGCTTTTTGATGATATTATAAACAAAATTGTCCAATGTACATGACAGAGTCCATTACTTGTGTCATGCATGAAGAGAACATTCTGTCAATGGATGTAATATACTTGGGGTTTTCCACAGCTTTTGAGAAAGTCCCCATGGGAGGTTAGTTTGTAAAATTAAAGCTCCTTGGAGCTGGAGGTAATATACTGGCATTGATTAAGGATTAGCCAAAAGCAGAAAACAAAGACTAGGAATAAACAAGGAATCCTTGCATTGGAAGCTTGTGACGAGCTATGGGATAGTGTAACGATCAGTACTCAGGCCCCAGCCATTCAGCGGTTTGTCTGTCGGGAGCACTATTTCCATGTTTGTGGATAACACAAAGCTAATCAGGAACGTCTGTTCTGAGGAAGATGCAAAGCAACTTCAAAAGAATTTGGACAATCTTAATGAATAGACAAAGATATGGCACTTAAATATAACATGGAAAAACAGTTGTACACTTTGATAAGAGGAACAGAGGTGCAGAGTATGTCTTAAATAGCATGAGGTTAGAAAGTGTAGACATATAAAGGGAGCTGAGTGTCCTCATCGATAGATCACGGAAAGTTAAATTCAGGTGTAGCAAGCATTATTTTATATAACAAGGCTGTTGTTATTCACGCTTAAGGGTGTATTAGCATTTATTGCAAAACAGTTTGTGCACAGGAGTAATGTTGGCACATTCAATTGTGTAGAACCTTGGCTATACTGCACCTGGAATATTATATTCAGTTTCCATCTCTCTATCTTTAGAAGCTTATTATTAACATAGAGAGAATGCAACAAGAGTTTACCTGACCTGCTACTGAAATGGCAGGAATGTTCTATGAAGTGAGATTGACGGAACTGGGCCTCTAGCGTTTCCAGGAATGAGAGGTGATCTCATTGACACCTACAAAATAGTTAAATGGAAAGTCAGGGCTGATGACAGGGAGTCTAGATCAGGGGACATAAATTCAAAGCAATGGAATAGCCAATGAGGCTATTTATTCAAAGAGTTGTGAAGTTTTGGAATTTTTTTACCCTAATGGTCTGTGGAAGCTCAGTTATTGAGGAAATATGAACAGATTTCCAAATATCCATGGCATAGGGAATAGTGTGTAACCTACAGGAGATTATGGTACTACAAACACAGACAACTCTGGATGCTGGAAATCAGAAACACAAACAGAAAGGATGGAGAATCTCTGCAGAGTTAAGTCTTTCTCTGTACAGATGCTGTTCGTAATGTAGGTTATGGAATATTTGTTCTCATGTGGCATTGTTTGCACGTACAAAAAACTACAGTAAAAGACTCTGTTCCACAGAAAATCACCCCCCCCCCCCAACCAGAATCACCATCTGTAAATTACGTTGGAGATTTGAGTCCCTCATGACGTTCCTTCCTTTATGCAATGCATTTCCATCACTTCTGAAGGCCATTCAAAGGAAGATGACAATGGTACAGGAAATGTCACTATGACCAATGACCCCTCATGGGAAGCACCTCCTCTCTCTCCATTTTGATTTACATATTCAGACTATTTTTCTGAGGCCTACAAGGTTGCAAGGCCGATGGCTTTCGTAGGGCTTCAGCTCTTTAAACTCTGTTCCGATCTCTTGTTGCACGGCAGGACTGATGACATTTTTCTTGGCAAAGATCATGGATTCACCCATTGCATCACAAAACTTACTGACAGCCCAACCTTCCTGACATGTGACCCTGGATTCAGGGAAATAAGGTGAGGAAGAGTTCAAACTTGGGGGAAGGCAGAAATCCATTCCAATGACTACCCCAGTTGTGAATCACAGTAAGATAGAATTATCCAATACAAAACAGACCCTTTGGCCCATCGAGTCTGCACCAACTAAACAGATAAACTAAATGTACACTTTTCAGCACTTGGCCCACATCGTCGAATGTTAGGAACTTTCAATTGGTATTGGGATGTGAGGCACTGATAGTACCTCTACCCCTGGGCCAGAAGTTCCAGGTTCAAATCCCACTTACCATGGAGTTTTGTCAAAATATATTTGAACAGGTCATTTTAAAAATAATTATTAAAATGTATGTAAAAGAAATTGCAGCCAGTATCTTCCTGTAATTATTTCTCTACTTTTATACTAATCTGATTTTTTCTGGTATTGCTGTCTTGACCTTTATCTTTCAGTCTACAGGTCTGGTTCTCCTTCTGTTTATGTCTGCCATATACTTTTCTCAACAAAGTGCCATACTATTCTAACCAATCCTTTCTCAACATCAAAGTTAAAAATCACACAACACCAGGTTAGAGTCCAACAGGTTTAATTGGAAGCTCTAGCTTTCAGAGTGCTGCTCCTTCATCAGGTGGTTGTGGAGAACACAATTGCAAGACGCAGAAATTATAGCAAAAGTTTACATCTTGATGTAACTGAAATTATACACTGAAAAATACCTTGATTGTTTGTTGAGTCTTTCATCTCTTCAAATACCATGACAGTTTCACTTCTGTCATGTGTAAATCACAAAACAATTTTTTAAAGTTGCATTCTCAGGTTAACTGCAACAATTGGTGTTAGCTAGACAATATGTTGAAGGTGTTAGCCCCCTGTTCTCTGTCTATTCCATAATGAATTCATGTAAGACACTGTTATCTCATTTTTTAGATTAGAATCAGTCTAAACATTATGGCGCAGACAGAGAACACAGGGGGCTAACACCTTCAACATATTGTCTAGCTAACACCAATTGTTACAGTTGACCTGAGAATGCAACTTTTTTACCTGAAAGTTTTGTGATTTACACATGAAAGAAGTGAAACTATCATGGTATTCGAACAGATGAAAGACTCAACAAACAATCAAGGTATTTTCAATGCATAATATCAGTTATATCACACTGTAAACTTTTGCTATAAATTCTGTGCCTTACAATTGTGTCCTCCACAACCACCTGATGAAGGAGCAGCGCTCCGAAAGCTAGTGCTTCCAATTAAACCTGTTGGACTATAACCTGGTGTTGTGTGACTTTTAACTTTGTACACCTCAGTCCAACACCAGCACCTCCAAATCCTTTCTCTACCTCATTCTTGTCAATGAACTTCTCAGCATTTTCAGTTTTCCAGATTCAAAGTCTCCAGTGTTTCTCTCTATCTCACAGTGAATAATAATCTGATCAGAATAGATATTAACCTGCAAGATAACTTTGATACGCTCTGCTTCTGCATCAAGTTTCCAAATAGCGAGGGCATTGTTTTCAACATTACTGACACATATCATGTTACAACATATGCAGACACATGAACACCCAAAGTGTATATTGACCAGTGAAGGTTCTTTGTTTGTAACATGTAAACTCGTAACCGAGACAAAGACAAGAAGTGGCAACCTTTTTGACATGAAGAGTGCCTGGTCTACCTGGAAAGGCAAAGCCCTTCAAAAATGTGAGCAAAATGTTAATGTTTCACACTGTTACATCGAAGTGTCTATGCGAGTGCACAAACAGCATGTTGCTGTCCAAAATAATGTCCTACCCTACTCTAATATTGAGCAATGTCATGGATGAATTTCAGTGCTAATGTAATGCCAGATATATAGGCCACTCATCCACTGAATGATTAAAATAATAGCATGTTCCTTCAGCTTTTTAAATAAGCAGATTATAGACTATATTCAACTGGGCCACAATTTTAAATCCAATGTTAGATTTAATTCAATGATAGAGCCAAAGGATTCTGTGAGCTGCACTAACGATTCATTGCGCTCGTAATGTAGCACACGTGGGCTTGACAGAAGTGACATAGCCCCTTCCACAGGAAGCCATGCTCTGCAAACAAAAGGAATATTTTCAAGGCTTGCACTTTCTTTGAACGAAAATGTGTTGCTGGAAAAGCGCAGCAGGTCAGGCAGCATCCAAGGAGCAGGAGAATCGACGTTTCAGGCATGAGCCCTTCTTCAGGTATGAGGAGAGTGTGCCAAGCAGGCTAAGATAAAAGGCAAGGAGGAGCGACTTGGGGGGGAGGGGCATTGGAAATGCGATAGGTGGAAGGAGGTTAAGGTGAGAGTGATAGGCCGGAGTGGGGGTGGGGGCGGAGGGGTCAGGAAGAAGATAGAAGGTTAGGAATGTGGTGCTGAGTTTGAGGGTTCGGACTGAGACAAGGTGGGGGGAGGGGAAATGAGGAAACTGGAGAAATCTGAGTTCATCCCTTCTGGTTGGAGGGTTCCTAGGCGGAAGATGAGGTGCTCTTCCTCCAGCCGTCGTATTGCTATGGTCTGGCGATGGAGGAGTTCAAGGACCTGGATGTCCTTGGTGGAGTGGGAGGGGGAGTTGAAGTGTTGAGCCACGGGGTGGTTGGGTTGGTTGGTCCGGGTGTCCCAGAGGTGTTCTCTGAAACATCTGCAAGTAGGGGGCCTGTCTCCCCAATATAGAGGAGGCCACATCGGGTGCAGCGGATGCAGTAAATGATGTGTGTGGAGGTGCAGGTGAATTTGTGGCGGATATGGAAGGATCCCTTGGGGCCTTAGAGGGAAGTGAGGGGGGAGGTGTGGGCGCAAGTTTTGCATTTCTTGCGGTTGCAGGGGAAGGTGCCGGGAGTGGAGGTTGGGTTGGTGGGGGGTGTGGACCTGACAAGGGAGTCACGGAGGGAGTGGTCTTGTCAGAACCCTGATAGGGGAGGAGAGGGAAATATATCCCTGGTGGTGGCTTCCGTTTGGAGGTGGTGGAAATGATGACAGATGATGTGATGTATATGGAGGTTGGTGGGGTGGTAGGTGAGAACCAGTGGGGTTCTATCCTGGTGGCGATTGGAGGGGTGGGGCTCAAGGGCAGAGGAGTGGGAAGAATTCACTCAACGGTTTATGAAACAGGTTTGTTTCTGAAAGCCAGTTTGAATAACCATTATAATATCAGCCTGAATGCAAAACAAGAATGCATTTGTCAATCGGCTGACATACTTCACAGGAGAGCTAGGGAATTAATCACCTTCACCATCACAATGACAACACACCGTTTCGGTTTTCAGGATTGCTGGCTTCACCTTAGATCCTATTTCAAATGATAGTTCTTTCTGAAGAACACCTATCCTTCAAACAGTTGATTCTTAAAAGTTTCAAGACTTTAAAGTAACAGCACGTTTTAGAAGCAAAATGATCAAAAGATTTTCAGTTGCACCTTCATTGTCATTGGCATTCACAGTCTCACGCTAAATTAGCTCAAAACTAACAACTCGTTGCTGTTGGTGTGTTGGTGTATAGAAGAACAAAAGAATTGCAGATGACAGTTCTCACAATTAAACAATGGATTATTATAATGTAGATAATTCTGCGTGGGAAAATATTCTTAGATTGTAATTACAAATCCAATAGAAAATCAAATGAAGGATATTGCAATATTGGGAGATACTATAGGGATAGAGAACCTAAAGACTTCTATAGAGGCAAATTATAAATGCTGGAACCTTATCTTACATTTTTAATTAAGAAGCAGTTTGTCTTTTCATAAAATAATAAATTTGGGGATCCTAACTTACCAAATCACAACTTAGTAATATCAACCTCAGCAATTTTCAACAGTCCAGATTTGCAATAACCGTGGACTTTAATTGATTAAAGTTGAGTCTCCAAACTTAAAAACTCATAGGGTAAAAAATGAGGTCTGCAGATGCTGGAGATCACAGCTGCAAATGTGTTGCTGGTCAAAGCACAGCAGGTTAGGCAGCATCTCAGGAATAGAGAATTCGACGTTTCGATGAAGGGCTTATGCTCGAAACGTCGAATTCTCTATTCCTGAGATGCTGCCTAACCTGCTGTGCTTTGACCAGCAACACATTTGCAGCAGTTAAAAACTCATAGATAAGCCTGCCCCCTACTGTCATGGAGAAAAGGTTATCTCCATATATCACTCCTATCTGGTATTCTGCGCATAACTGCAGCTACACATATGGAGTGGTGACCTTGGTTATACACGTCCTAAGACCATCTCTCAACATTGCTACTTTTGAAAAGCTTATGGTGTTCTAAGAAACACAGTCACTACAGACACCAGAGCTTCTGTTGAAGATCTCAGGGACATTCACTTGGACAAAGGAGAGGCATTAAGAGAAGCAGTTCTTCACCAATGACACGTGTGAAACAGTATTAGCAATTATAGTTGTAACAGTTCTCAGGCATCATATAGTCAACAGTAGAAATTACATCTGAAATTAATGATTCCAATAATGGAGACCTGAGGAAATCTAGGTTAGCAGTACTGGATGCAATTCTAAAAATGATTTGGAGGAGACAGTGTTAGACTGGGGTGTACAAAGTTAAAAATCACATAAAACATCAGGTTATAGTCCAACAGCTTTATTTGGAAGCACTAGCTTTTGGAGCACTGCTCCTTCATGAATAAGTAGCACTCTGAAAGCTAGTGCTTCCCAAATAAACCTGTTGGACTATAACCTGTTGTTGTGTGATTTTTATCGATTCTAAAAAGGCTGCAGGAGCAGGGAGAACTGAATGAGAATGTGCATACATCATCGAAGATAGGTTAAGTTGAGAGATCATTTAATAAAGCATGCTAGCAACATAGGTTTTGTTAATGGGACATGGAGTACAAAAACAAAGAATTTTCTTAAATTTGGCTGCAAAACTGATTCAGCCTCATCAAGAGTATTGCATCCAGTCTGGGAAGAATTTAGGAATGATGTGAAAGCATTGGACAGTTCAGAAACAAAATCTGAGAATAACTGCATGGATGAGGAGTTATGTCATTGGCTTGAAGGAGTTTTGACTCTTTCCCTGGAAAAGAGATGGTTGAGAGGAGATTTGGTAAAAGTATTCAGAATCATGAGGGATCTGGATAGGGGAGATAGTGAGAAATTTCCCATTGGTGGAAGATCAGGAACAAGACAATACAGATTTAAGGAACTAGCAAAAGAAGCATTGAAGAGCTGAGGAGAAACTTTCTCATCCAGCGAGTGATTAGGGTCTGCAATGAAACAGAATGAGACAGATCTACAATGCTTATGTCTGACTATGCAAAGGAAGCAGGTTCAATCCAAACTTTCAAAAGGGAATTGGAATATTATCTGACCATAAAGAATGTGCAAGGCCACGGGATGAACAAGGAGAGTAGCACATATGGCACTCCTTCAGAAATGCAGCATAGAACATAGAAAAATACAGCGCAGTACAGGCCCTTCGGCCCTCAATGTTGCGCCGACCGAATCCTACCTAACCTACACTAGCCCAATAACTTCCAAATGCCTATCCAATGCCCGCTTAAATGACCATAAAGAGGGAGAGTTCACCACTGCTACTGGCAGGGCATTCCATGAACTCACAACCCACTGTGTAAAGAATCTACCCCTAACATCTGTCCTATACCTTCCACCCCTTAATTTAAAGCTGTGTCCCCTTGTAACAACTGACTCCATTAGCGGTAAAAGGTTCTCAGTGTCTACCCTATCTCAACCCCTAATCATCTTGTACACCTCTATCAAATCTCCCCTAAACCTTCTTTTCTCCAATGAGAACAGCCCCAAGTGCCTCAGTCTTTCCTCATACGATTTTCCTGCCATACCAGGCAACATCCTGGTAAACCTCCTCTGCACTCGTTCCAATGCCTCCACATCCTTCCTATAGTATGGCAACCAAAACTGCACACAATACTCCAGATGAGGCCGCACCAGAGTCTTATACAACTGCAACATGACCTCAGGACTCCGGAACTCAATTCCTTTGCCAATAAAGCCCAGTACACCATATGCCTTCCTCACAGCACTATTTACCTGGGTGGCAACTTTCAGAGATCTGTGTACATGGACACCAAGATCCCTCTGCTCATCCACACTACCAAGTAGCCTACCATTAGCCCAGTAATCCATCTTCTTGTTACTCCTACCAAAGTGAATGACTTCACACTTAGCTACATTGAATTCCATTTGCCACCTTTCTGCCCAGCTTTGCAACTTGTCTATATCCCGCTGTAACCTGCCACATCCTTCCTCACTATCCACAACTCCACCGACTTTTGTGTCATCCGCAAACTTACTCACCCAGCTTTCAAGCCCCTCCTCTAGATCATTTATAAAGATAACAAAAGGCAATGGTCCCAAAACAGATGCTTGTGGTACACCGCTAGTAACTGCACTCCAAGATGAACCTATACAATCAAATACTACCCTCTGTCTCCTTCCAGCCAGCCAATTCCTAATCCAAACCTCTAATGCACCCTCAATGCCATACCTCCGTAGTTTTTGCATTAGCCTACCATGGGGTACCTTATCGAATGCCTTACTAAAATCCATATACACAACATCTACTGCTTTACCCTCGTCCACCTCCTTAGTCACCTGCTCAAAGAACTCAATAAGGTTTGTGAGGCACGACCTGCCCTTCACAAAACCATGCTGACTATCCTTGATCACGTTATTCCTATCCAGATGTTCATAAATCTTATCCCTTACAATTCTCTCTAAGACTTTGCCCACCACAGAAGTCAGACTCACTGGCCTATAGTTACTCGGGCTATCCCTACTCCCCTTCTTGAACAAGGGGACCACATTCGCCATCCTCCAGTCTTCTGGTACTATTCCCGTTGACAATGACAACATAAAAATCCAGGCCAATGGCTCTGCTATCTCCTCCCTAGCTTCCCAGAGGATCCTAGGATAAATGCCATCAGGCCCAGGAGACTTATCTATTTTCATCCTTTCCAGTATTCCCAAAACCTCTTCCCTACATACTTCAATGCCATCCATTCTAATCACTTGTGACTCAATATTCACACCAGCAACAGTGTCCTGTTCCTGAGTGAATACTGACGAAAAGTATTGATTTAGTGTCTCTCCAATCTCCTCCGCCTCCACACACAACTTCCCACTACTATCCTTGACTGGACCGATACCTACCCTAGTCATCCTTTTATTCCTGACATACCTATAGAAAGCCTTTGGATTTTCCCTAATCCTACCAGCTAAGGACTTTTCATGTTCCCTTCTCGCTGCTCTTAGCTCTCTCTTCAGATCCTTCCTGGCTACCTTATAACTCTCAATCGCCCCAACTGAACCTTCACGCC
The DNA here is from genome assembly GCF_020745735.1 of Hemiscyllium ocellatum. Lineage (NCBI taxonomy): Eukaryota > Metazoa > Chordata > Chondrichthyes > Orectolobiformes > Hemiscylliidae > Hemiscyllium > Hemiscyllium ocellatum. The sequence continues at coordinate 86,895,821 of NC_083401.1, forward strand.
TCATCTTTACATATGCCGCCTTCTTCCCTTTCACAAGGGATTCCAATTCCTTATTAAACCACGGCTCCCTCACAAGACCCTTAACTCCATGCCTGATTGGTACATACTTATCAAGGACACTCAGTAGCTGTTCCTTGAACAATCTCCACATATCATTAGTATTCTTCTCTTGAAGCCTGTTTTTCCAATCCACACATCCGAAGTCTTGCCTCACCGCATCATAATTTCCCTGCCCCCAGCTTATAACTCTTGCCCTGCAGTGCACACTTATCCCTCTCCATCACTAAAGTAAAAGTCACCGAGTTGTGGTCACTGTCCCCGAAGTGCTCACCTACCTCCAAGTCTAACACCTGGCCTGGTTCATTACCTAGAACCAAATCCAGTATAGCCTCACCTCTTGTTGGCCTGTCTACATATTGTGTCAGGAAACCCTCCTGCACACATTGGACAAACACCAACCCATCTAACGACTTCGAGCTATAGCTTTCCCAGTCAATATCTGGGAAGTTAAAGTCCCCCATAACAACCACCCTGCTACTTTCACTCTTCTCCTGAATCATCCTCGCAATACTATCCTCTACTTCTCTCGGACTATTAGGAGGCCTGTAGAAAACACCTAACAGGGTGACCTCACCTTTCCTATTTCTAACCTCAGCCCAAACTACCTCAGATGGCAAGTCTTCCTCCATCGTCCTTTCCACCGCTGTAATACTATCCTTGACAAGTAATGCAACACCTCCCCCTCTTTTACCCCCATGTCTGACCCTACTAAAACATTTAAACCCTGGAACCTGCAACAGCCATTCTTGCCCCTGTTCTACCCACGTCTCTGTAATGGCCACAACATCGAAGTCCCAGGTACCAACCCACGCTGCAAGTTCACCTACCTTATTTCTTATACTTCTGGCATTGAAGTATACACACTTCAAGCCACCCTTCTGTTTACAGGCACCCTCCTTCGAGATTGCTGCCTTGTTCATAACCTCCCTACACTCAAGGTCCTGTACCCTAAAGCTACAGTCCAGGTTCCCATGCCCCGGCGGAGTTAGTTTAAACCCTCCCAAAGAGCACTAGCAAACCTCCCCCAAGTATACTGGTGCCCCTCAGGTTCAGGTGTAGACCATCCTTTTTATAGAGGTCCCACCTTCCCCAGAAAGAACCCCAGTTGTCCAGAAACCGGAATCCCTCTCTCCTGCACCATCCCTGTAGCCACGCGTTTAACTGCTCTCTCTCCCTGTTCCTCGACTCTCTATCACGTGGCACGGGTAACAAACCAGAGACAACAACTCTGTTTGTTCTAACTCTGAGCTTCCAACCTAGCTCCCCGAAAGCCTGCCTGACATCCTCACCCCTCTTCCTACCTATATCGTTGGTGCCAACGTGGACCACGATCTGGGGCTGCTCCCCCTCCCCCTTAAGGACCCGGAAAACACGATCAGAGACATCACGTACCCTTGCACCTGGGAGGCAACATACCAATCGTGAGTCTCTGTCGCCCCCACAAAACCGCTTATCTGTACCCCTCACTATTGAGTCCCCAAGAACTATCGCTCTACCTTTCTCCACCCTTCCCTTCTGAGCAACGGGGCCAGGCTCCGTGCCAGAGGCCTGAACCTCGTTGCTTGCCCTGGTAAGTCATCCCCCCCACAAGTATCCAAAACGGTATACTTGTTCTTGAGGGGAATGATCGCAGGGGGTCCCTGCACTGGCTGCTTCCTCCCACTCCCCCTCACTGTCACCCATCTGTCTATAACTTTCGGAGTAACTACTTCCCTAAAGCTCCGATCTATGACCTCCTCTGCCTCCCAAATGATCCGCAGTTCATCCAACTCCAGCTCCAGTTCCCTAACACGGGCTTGGAGGAGCACTGTTGTGCTGCAACCAAAATATGGTTTTGTGATCCTATAGCCTAGCATAGAGATAGACCCCTTTTTACATTATTTCAAATCTCCATTGTCTGATTATTTAGCCAACTTGAGAGTTATTAAGATTACCTCACTTCTGGTCCATTTAAGAAGCATATCAGGATTGAAAAAGCAGGAAATCACAATTCAGAAGAAAAAAAATAGCTGAAATGACCTTTGACCAAGGAAACATAAAATCCAATGAATACATTCTCAGTATATCTAGCACTTCGTTATTTTGACATAGAAGCAAGAAACATATCAGCTGTCCACAGGCCTAGCAAAGCAACTAACTAATGAAATGACTCCCATAGATGGCTGGAAGAGTCCCATTGATGCAAAGACCATTCCCTCCGTGACTACCTGGTCAGGTCCACGCCCCCCTACGACCCACCCTCCCATCCTGGCACTTTCCCCTGCCACCGCAGGAACTGTAAAACCTGTGCCCATACCTCCTCCCTCACCTCTATCCAAGGCCCTAAAGGAGCCTTCCACATCCATCAAAGTTTTACCTGCACATCCACTAATATCATTTATCGTATCCATTGCTCCCGATGCGGTCTTCTCTACCTTGGGGAGACTGGACACCTCCTAGCAGAGCGCTTTAGGGAACATCTCTGAGATACCCGCACCAATCAACCACACCGCCCCGTGGCCTAACATTTCAACTCCCCCTCCCACTCTGCTGAGGACATGGAGGTCCTGGGCCTCGTTCACCGCCGCTCCCTCACCACCAGACGCCTGGAGGAAGAACGCCTCATCTTCCGCCTCGGAATACTTCAACCCCAGGGCATCAATGTTGACTTCAACAGCTTCCTCATTTCCCCTTCCCCCACCTCATCCTAGTTTCAAACTTCCAGTTCAGCACTCTCCCCATGACCTGTCCAGACTTGTCCGACCTGCTTATCTTCTTTTCCACCTATCCACTCCACCCTCTCCTCCCTGACCTATCACCTTCATCTCCTCCCCCACTCACCCATTGTACTCTATGATACTCTCTCCCCACCCCACCCTCCTCTAGCTTATCTCTCCATGTTTCCAGCTCACTGCCTTTATTCCTGATGAAGGGCTTTTGCCTGAAACGTCGATTTCGCTGCTCGTTGGATGCTGCCTGAACTGCTGTGCTCTTCCAGCACCACTGATCCAGAACCCATTGAATTCATGTTGAAACAATAGCAATATATAATGGTACTAGCTGCACATGACAAATGACTTGCCGTCCTCCCAAACATAATTTCCCCTCCACAGAATCTCGTTGACTCAGCCTGATTGCATTGAGATTTTCTAAGGTCTAACCTCCTTAATAGTGGATTCCAGAACTGCGGTCTAAGGCACTTGTTCGCACTCATATGCCTGTTCATATTCCTTGGCCATCCTATCCTCTTTTCTTGGTGTTGCATTTCAGGATATCTACAGTGTTAACATTTCAGGTCAGTCATCTTTCATCGGAGCTGTGAAAAGTTAGTCTAGGGGAAAAAGCTCGGAAAAAAAGAATACGTAGGAAGGTCCATGATAGGGTGAGAGGCAGGAGAGATGGATTGGCAAAAGTGTTGATAACAAAAGGCCTGGGGAAGTGGTGATGGAAATGGCCCATCTGTGGAAATCCTTCCTCTTCCTTCCTCTGAGGTTTCAGTTCTATTTCCCCACCTTGTTGTACACTAAGAGGGACTACAATTACAACCCCAATAACTGTAGCAGACTTTCAATAGACAAAACTCCTCTGAACAGCAAGTCATCAACAGTACACCATAGTACTTCCACAAAACATAGGAGCTAAAGCATGCCAAAGGCACCTTACTTGCAAATGAAATGACTGGTCCATTAAATAGAGGGAATGCCCTTGTGCAGTAAACTCTGCCCATATATACACCCTAGTTCCAATTTGCAGGATGTGTATACACATATATATGCATATATACACCCTAGTTCCAATTTGCAGAATGTGTATACACATATATACGCATATATACACATATATACACCCTAGTTCCAATTTGCAGATGTGTATCAGATCAGGCTGAAAGACTCTTTGATTTGCCAACCTGCACACTAAGTTATTGGTGTATGCATGGCACACCATGCCAATGCCATTCCAAGTATGAGTGCTGAACCACAAATGACCACAAGCACTGCGCCTGTAATTTTAGATTAGATTCCCTACAGCCCAACAAGTCCACACCGACCCTCCAAAGTATAACCCACCCAAACCCATTTCCCTCTGACTAATGCACCTAACACAATGGGCAATTTAGCATGGCCAATCCACCTGACCTGCGCATCTTTGGATTGTGGGAGGAAACCAGAGCATCCACAGGGAAACCTCACAGACACGGGGAGAATGTGCAAACTCCACCCAGACAGTCGCCCAAGGCTCGAATTGAACCAAGATCTCTAGTGCTGTGAGGCTACAATGCAAACTACTGAGCCACTGTGCTGCCCCAGCTTCCATGGTACAAATTTGAAGTTGTATACAAAGTCATGTCTTGTGGCTACTTGTTCCGGCTCTGGAAAGCAAGCAAATATATTTTACATTGTGGTATATTTTGGTAAAATATTTAAAAGTTCCTTATTAATGACACCAAAAATGTTATAGAGAGCAAAATTAGTATTTTCCTCATATTTGGTAATATTTCAGTAGTATTAGTAGAACATTTTTGACAGGTTATTACAATCTCAGCTCATATTAATACTGGATACTTCGGAATTCAGAATGAAATCTGGCTTCATAGACCACATGTTTAATTTTGGAATTCGTTATGCTGGCTGTTAGTCAGTTAAATATAATTAAGCATAATAAGGCTGCAAATGTTATTTCACAACAAAATGCAAATTTCTACTCAAAAGGGAAAAAGCAAACATACAAAGTTACACATATACTATATACCACAGTTAAAAAGATCTTAATAAAGACACCAAAACAAAGTTTTAACTAGTTTCCCAATATTACCCTTTTACGCAATTCCAGAGAAATTTCACTTCTACTTTGAATCTTTTTGGTTTCTTTTCTGATGTGGAGACAATTTTATATTCGTTTCCATCTGCTGGTATGAAACTTCCACAATTCTGAAGGCCTAAACCTTCTGAATTCTTGAAGACTTCTGTACAAGTTAAAGGTGGATAAATGCCCAGGACCTGATCAGGTGTACCCAAGAACTCTGTGGGAAGCTAGAGAAGTGATTGCTGGGCCTCTTGCTGAGATATTTGTATCATCGATAGTCACAGGTGAGGTGCTGGAAGACTGGAGGTTGGCAAATGTGGTGCCACTGTTTAAGGAGGGCGGTAAAGACAAGCCAGGGAACTATAGACTGGTGATACTGACCTCGGTGGTAGGAAAATTGTTGGAGGGAATCCTGAGGGACAGGATGTACATGTATTTGGAAAGGCAAGGACTGATTAGGGATAGTTAACATGGCTTTGTGCGTGGGAAATCATGTCTCACAAACTTGATTGAGTTTTTTGAAGAAGTAACAAAGAAGATTGATGAGGCAGAGCAGTAGATGTGATCTATATGGACATCAGTAAGGTGTTTGGCAAGGTTCCCCATGGGAGACTGATTAACAAGGTTAGACCTCACGGAATACAGGGAGAACTAGCCATTTAGATACAGAACTGGTTCAAAGGTAGAAGACAGAGAGTGGTGGTGGAGGGTTGTTTTTCAGACTGGAGGCTTGTAACCAGTGGAGTGCCACAAGGATCGGTGCTGGGCCCTCTACTTTTCGTCATTTACATAAATGATTTGGATGCGAGCATAAGAGGTACAGTTAGTAAGTTTGCAGATGACACCAAAATTGGAGGTGTGGTAGACAGCGAAGAGGGTGACCTCAGATTACAACAGGATCTGAACCAGATGGCTCAATGGGCTGAGAAGTGGCAGATGGAATTTAAATTCAGATAAATGCGAGGTTCTGCATTTTAGGAAAGCAAATCGTAGCAAGACTTATACACTTAATGGTAAGGTCCTAGAGAGTGTTGATGAACAAAGAGACCTTGGAGTTCAGGTTCATAGCTCCTTGAAAGTAGAGTCGCAGGTAGATAGGATAGTGAAGAAGGCATTTGGTATGCTTTCCTTTATTGGTCAGAGTATTGAGTACAGGAGTTGGGAGGTCATGTTGCAGTTGTACAGGATATTGGTTAGGCCACTGTTGGAATATTGCGTGCAATTCTGGTCTCCTTCCTATTGGAAAGATGTTGTGAAACTTGAAAGGGTTCAGAAAAGATTTACAAAGATGTTGCCAGGGTTGGAGCATCTGAACTGCAGGGAGAGGCTGAACAGGCTGGGTCTGTTTTCCCTGGAGCATCGGAGGCTGAGGGGTGACCTTATAGAGGTTTACAAAATTATGAGGGGCATGGATAGGATAAATAGACAAAGTCTTTTCCCTGGGGTCAGGGAGTCCAGAACTAGAGGGCATAGGTTTAGGATGAGAGGGGAAAGATACAAAAGAGACCTAAGGGGCAACTTTTTCACGCAGAGGCTGGTACGTGTATGGAATGAGCTGCCAGAGGATGTGGTGGAGGCTGGTATAATTGCAACATTTAAGAGGCATTTGGATGGGTAAATGAATAGGAAGGGTTTGGAGGTATATTGGCCAGGTGCTGGCAGGTGGGACTAGATTGGGTTGGGATATCTGGTTGGCATGGACAGGTTGGACCGAAGGTTCCATTTCCATGCTGTACATCTCTATGACTCTATAAGTTCTCTCAGTTTGGAAACTCCACAGACTACAAACCAACCTTTTAAGGTGACTGGCTCCCCGGACGTAAAAGCTTGTTCTTCTGAACCAAAATGTTGAATCTTCTGTTCTAAAGTCCAAACTAAACAAATAGTCCGAATGTATGTATTCCATCTATGATAAACTCAACAGTATAAACTTTTCATGCATTAACATATAAAATATGTATGTCTTTCATCCCTTTCAGAGGGGAAGGGGGAAGAGGAACCGAACTTTAGTCATTGGGGTCTCCATAGTTAGGGGGACAGATAGGAGGTTCTGTGGGAATGAGAGAGACTCATGGTTGGTGTGTTGCCTCCCAGGTGCCAGGGTTCATGATGTCTCTGATTATGTTTTTAGGATCCTTGAGAGAGAGGGGGAGCAGCCCCAAGTCATGGTCCACATAGGCACCAATGACATAGGTAGGAGGAAAGGTGGGGATCTAAGGCAAAAATTCAGAGAGCTAGGTTGAAAGCTTAGAGCAAGAACAAACAGAGTTTGTTATCTCTTGTTTGTTGCCCATGCCACACATTAGTGAAGCGAGGAACAGGGAGAGAGCAGAGCTGAACACATGACTGCAGGGATGGTGCAGAAGGGAGGGTTTTGGATAATTGGAGCTCTTTCTGGGGAAAGTGGGACCTCTACAAACAGGATGATCTACACCGAAGCAGAGGAGTACCAATATCCTTGGGGGGGGGGGAATTTGCTAATGCTCTTCGGGGGGTTGTAAACTGATGTAGCAGGAAGATGGATACCTGAATTGTACTTCCAGTGTACAGGAGGTTGAGGATAGTGAGGTCAGGGTTAGGTTTACAAGGTCACAAGAGGACACCAGCAATCAGGATGTTGGTTTGAAATGTGGGCACTTCAACACCAGGAGCATCCAGAATAAGGTGATTGAATTTGCAGCATAGATTGGTACCTGGGATTTCAATGTTGTGGCTATTTCAGAGACATGGCTAGAGGATGGGCAGGAATGGTTGTTGCAGATTCCAGGATTTAGATGCTTCAGCAAGATCAGAGATGACAGTTAAAGGGGAGTGGGTGTGGGGGTGGCATTGTTAAACAAGAGTAGTATTACAGCAGCTGAGAGAACGTTTGAGGACTCATCCACCGAGGTAGTTTGGGCTGATGTTAGAAACAGGAAAGGAGAGGTTACCCTGTTGGGAGTTTTCTATTGACCTCTGAATTGTTCCAGGGATGTAATGGAAAGGATAGCAAAGATGATTCTCGATAGAAGTGAGAGTAATGGGGTAGTTATTACGGGAGACTTTAACTTCCCCAATATTGACTGGGAATACTATAGTTCAAGTAGTTTAGGTGGGTCAGTTTTTGTTCAATGTGTACAGGAGGGTTTTCTGACATGGTATGTAGACAGGCCAACAAGGAGGGATACCATTTTTGATCTGCTACTGGGGAATGAACCTAGCCAGGTGTTAGATTTTCAGGTAGGTGAGCACTTCGGCGATAATGACCATAATTTGGTTATGTTTACAATAGCAATGGGCTGGGATAGGTATGTACCACAGGGAAGCAGGGTATAACTGGAGAAAAGGCAATTATGATGCGATTAGGCAAGATTTAAGATGCATAGGATGGGGAAGGAAACTGTAGGAATGGACATAGTTGAATTGTGGAGCTTATTCAAGGGACAGATACTGTGGGTGTGTACCTATCAAGTAGGAAGATAGTTGTTGAAAGAAGGAGCCATGTTTTACTAAAGAAATTGAAGCTCGTGTCAAGAGTAAGAAGAAAGTTTATGTGAGGATGAGGCATGAAGGCTCAGATAGGGAGCTTGAGAGTTATAAGTTAGCCAGACAAGATCTAAAGAGAGGGCTAAGAAGAGCCAAGAGCAGACTTGAGAAGCTATTGGTGGATAGGATTAAGGAAAACCCGAAAGCCTTCTATAGTTATATGAGGGATAAAAGAATGACTACAGTAACATTAGGGCCAAACAAAGGTAGTAGTGGAAAGTTGTATGTGGAATCTAAGGACATAGGGGAAGCGCTTAATGAATACTTTTCCTCAGTATTCACATTGGAAAAGGGAATACAGAGATTCAGTCTTCAAGATTAGATGGGATTGAGGTTGACAAAAAGGTGGCTTTTTGCAATTTTGGAAGATCTGAAAATAGATAAGCCCCCTGGGCTCGATGGGATTTATCCTCAGATTCTCTGGGAAGCGAGGGAGGAGGTTGCAGAGCATTTGGCTTCGGTCTTTATGTCATCGTTGTCGACAGGAATACTGCCAGAAGACTAGAGGATAGCAAATATTATTGCTTTGTTCAAGAAGAGAAGTCAGAACAACCCTGGTAATTATAGCCCAGTGAATCTTACTTCGGTTGGGAGTAAGGTGTTGGAAAAGGTTCCTGAAGAAGGGCTTATGCCCGAAACGTCGAATCTCCTGTTCCTTGGATGCTGCCTGACCTGCTGCGCTTTTCCAGCAACACATTTTCAGCTCAGTGTTGGAAAAGGTTATAAGGTTATAAGGAGATAGGATTTTTAAACATCTGGAAAGGAATAATTTGATTAGGAATAGTCAACAGTTTTGTGAAGGTTAGGTCATGGCTCACTAACATTATTGAGGTGACAAAACAGGTAGATGAAGGTAAAGCAGTTGATGTGGTGTATATGGACTTCAGTAAGGCATTTGATAAGGTTCCACATGATAGGGTATTGCTCAAAAGATGGAGTTTCTGGATTGAAAGTGATTTAGTGGCTTGGATTAGAAATTGACTAGCTGAAAGAAGATAGAGGGTTGATGGAAAATGTTCACCCTGGAACTCAGTTACCAGTGATGTGTCACAAGGATCTGCTTTGGAGCCACTGCTATGTCATTTTTAGAAATGATGTGGATGTGAGTGTAGAAGGATGGGTTAGTAAATTTGCAGATGACAGTAAGGTAGGCAGAGTTGTGAATAGTGCTGAAGGATGTTGTGGGTTACAGAGGGACATAGATAAGATGCAGAGCTGGGCTGAGAAGTAGTAAATGGAGTTTATTGCAGAAAGGTGTAAGGTAGTTCACTTTGGAAGAAATAACAGAAATACAGAATACTGGGCGAATGGTAAAAATCTTGGCAGTATAGGTGAACAGAGAGATCTCAGTGTCCTAATGGCATAAATCCCTGAAAGTTGCCACCAGGTTGATAGGGTTGTTAAGAAGGCATGTGGTGTATTGGCATTTATTGGTAGGGGGATTGAGTTTTGGAGCCACAAGGTCATGCTTCAGCTGTACAAGACACTGGTAAGGCCGCACCTGGAGTATTGCATGCGATTCTGTTCACCGCATTCTAGGAAGGATGTGGAAGCTTTGGGAAGGGTTCAGAGGAGATTTATTAGGAAGTTGCATGGTATGGAAGGGAGGTCTTACTCGGAAAGGCAGGGGAGCTGAGGCTGTTTTCATTAGAGAGAAGACGGTTGAGAGGTGACTTGATCAAGACATAATTCTATTCGTTTTAAAATAGTGATGGAAAAGGATAGACCCGATTTAAAAGCTGAAGTTCTAACTTGGAGAAAGGCCAATTCTGAGAGTATGAGGCAAGAACTTTCAAAAGTTGATTAGAGGCAGATGTTCACAAGTAAAGGGGCAGTGGAAAAAGGGAAGCCTTCAGGAATGAGATAACAAGAATCCAGAGAAAGTATATTCTTGTCAGGGTGAAAGGGAAGGTATAGGGAATGCTGGATGACTAAAGAAATTGAGGGTTTGGTTAAGAACAAGAACGAAGCATATGCAAGGCATAGACAGGATAGACTGAGTGAATTCTTAGAAGAGTATAAAGGCAGTAGGAGTATACTTAAGAGGGAAATCAGGAGGGCAAAAAGGGGACATGAGATAGCTTTGGCAAATAGAATTAAGGAGAATTCAACGGGTTTTTACAAATGCATTAAGGACAAAAGGGTAACTGGGGAGAGAATAGGGCCCCTCAAAGATCAGTAAGGCGGCCTTTGTGTGGAGCCGCAGAAAATGGGGGAGATACTAAACGAGTATTTTGCATCAGTATTTACTGTGGAAAGGATATGGAAGATATAGACTGTAGGGAAATACATAGTGACACCTTGCAAAATGTCCAGATTACAGAGGAGGAAGTGCTGGATGTCTTGAAGCACATAAAGGTGGATAAATCCCCAGGACCTGATCAGGTGTACCCTAGAACTCTGTGGGAAGCTAAAGAAGTGATTGCTGGGCCTCTTGCTGCGATATTTGTATCATCGATAGTCACAGGTGAGGTGCCAGAAGACTAGAGGTTGGCTAACGTGGTGCCACTGTTTAAGAAAAGTGGTAAGGACAAACCAGGGAACTATAGACCAGTGAGCCTGACGTCAGTGGTGGGCAAGTTGTTGGAGGGAATCCAGATGGACAGGATGTACATACAAAGACTAATTAGGGATAGTCAGCATGGCTTTGTGCATGGGAAATCATGTCTCACAAACTTGTTGAGTTTTTTGAAGAAGTAACAAAGAAGATTGATGAGGGCAGAGCAGTAGATGTGATCTATATGGACTTCAGTAAGGCTTTCGATAAGGATCCACATGGGAGACAGGTTAGCAAAGTTAGATCTCACGGAATGCAGGGAGAACTAGCCATTTGGATACAGAACTGGCTCAAAGGTAGAAGACAGAGAGTGGTGGTGGAGGGTTGTTTTTCAGACTGGAGGCCTGTGACCAGTGGAGCGCCACAAGGATCAGTGCTGGGTCCACTACGTTTTGTCATTTACATAAATGATTCGGATGTGAGCATAAAAGTTAGTAAGTTTGCAGATGACACCAAAATTAGCGGTGTGGTGGACAGCGAAGAGGGTGACCTCAGATTACAACAGGATCTGGACCATATGAGCCATTGGGCTGAGAAGTGGCAGATGGAGTTTAATTTAGATAAATGCGAGGTGCTGCATTTTGGGAAAGCAAATCTCAGTAGGACTTATACACTTAATGGTAAGGTCCTAGGGAGTGATGCTGAACAAAGAGACCTTGGAGTGCAGGCCCATAGCTCCTTGAAAGTGAAGTCTCAGGTAGATAGGATAGTGAAGAAGGCATTTGATATGCTTTCTTTTATTGGTCAGAGTATTGAGTACAGGAGTTGGGAGGTCATGTTGCAGTTGTACAGGACATTGGTTAGGCCACTGTTGGAATATTGTGTGCAATTATGGTCTCCTTCATATTGGAAAGATGTTGTGAAATTTGAAAGGGTTCAGAAAAGATTTACAAGGATGTTGTCAGGGTTGGAGGATTTGAGCTATGGGGAGAGACTGTACAGGCTGGGGCTGTTTTCCCTGGAGCGTCGGAGGTTGAGGGGTGACCTTGTAGAGGTTTACAAAATTATGAGGGGCATGGATAGGATAAATAGACAAAGTCTTTCCCTGTCGTCGGGGAATCCAGAGCTAGAGGGCATAGGTTTAGAGTGAGAGGGGAAAGATATAAAAGAGACCTAAAGGGCAACATTTTCAATCAGAGAGTGGTATAGGTATGGAATGAGCTGCCAGAGAATGTGGTAGAGGCTGGTACAATTGCAACATTTCAAAGGCATTTGGATGGGTATATGAATAGGAAGGGTTTGAAGGGATATGGGCCAAGCGCTGGCAGGTGGGACTAGATTGGGTTGGGTCGGAGGGTCTGTTTCCATGCTGTACATCTCTATGACTCTATCACTCTATAAGACATATAATATAATCAGAGGGTTAGATAGGGTAGACAGTGAGAGCCTTTTTCCTCAGATAGTGAAGGTTAACATGAGAGGACATAACTTTAAACTGAGGGGTGATACATTTAGGACAGATATTAGGGGTGGTTTCTTTACTCAGAGAGTAGTAGGGGCAGGGAATGGCCTGCCTGCAATAGTAGTAGACTCGCCAACATTAAGGGCATTTAAATGGGCATTGGACGTACACATGAATAATAATGGAACGGTGTAGGTTAGTTGGGCATCAGACTATTTTCACAGATTGGCGCAACATTGAGGGCCGTCAGACCTGTACTGTGCTGTAATGTTCTATGTTCTATGTTCATCACAAGGTGTAGGAGCACTCAGTACCACCAACCATTCATAGAGTCATAGAGATGTACAACATAGAAACAGACCCTTCGGTCCAACTCATCCATGCTGACCAGGTATCCTAACACAATCTAGTCCCATTTACCAGCACCATATAAACTCTTCCTATTCAAATACCCATCCAGATACCTTTTAAATGTTGTAATTGTACCAGCCTCCACCACATCCTCTGGCAGCTCATTCCATACACATATCACTCTCTGTGTGAAAACGTTACCTCATAGGTCCCTTTTAAAATTTTTCCCCTCTTAGCTTAAACCTATGCCCTCTAGTTTAGGACTCTCTCACTCTGGGGAAAAGACATTGTCTATTTACCCTATCCATGCCCCTCATGATTTTATAAACCTCTGTAAAGTCACCCTTCAGCTTCTGAAGCTCCAGGGAAAACAGCCTCAGCCTATTCAGCCTCTCCCTATAGCTCAAACCCTCCAACCCTAGCAACATCCTTGTAAAGTTTGTTCTGAATACTTTCAAGTTTCACAACATCCTGCCTAAAGCAGGGAGACCAGTAGTGCATGCAATATTCCAATAGTGGCCTAACCAATGTCCTGTACAGGCGCAACATGATCTCCCAACTCCTGCAATCAATGCATTGACCAAAACGGACATGCATACTAAATGCCTTCTTCACTGTCCTAATTATCTGCGACTACACTTTCAAAGAACTATGAAACTGCACTTTAAGGTCTCTTTGATCAGCAATATTTCCCAGGACCTTACCATTAAGTGTATAAGTCCCGCCCTGATTTGCCTTTCCAAAATGCAGCACCTCATATTTACCTAAATTAAACTCCATCTGCCACTCCTCAATCCATTGGCCCATCTGATCAAGATCCCGTTGCTTTTAATATACTGACTATTACTCTATCCAAAATGCATTTTGCGAAATTGAATGAACAGATTAAAATATGGCCTCATGTGTTTACTCTACTAATGTGATCTGCAAGTACCATATTACTGCTTTCATTTCTTAAGCCTGATTAGTAGTGGGCTAGCATAATTTATGGTTTCAGATACAACTCAATTACATTTGGCTTTTCAATATGGAATGCAGCTCCGAATGTATATAATGCCATGACAAGTGCTGTTCAAAAAAAGGACCAACTTTGCCCTCTACTGTTATGTAATTGTTAAAACTCAGCACACCAGGAAAAGCATGGTTCAGGTTAAGAGCTATTTTAAATGATTGGTGTATAAAGTTATCGAACCCACGTTGTTCAGTGGCTGCATATATCAGCCTATTGTGAGTAGCCAGCACCAGCTCAAGACTATATTTACCTTGCAGTGTGAAGGTTTATTTTAATTAGAGAAAATGGAGACAAACTTTTGAAAAGTGAATCTGGATTGTGATACTTTGATGAGTAGCTGAACTCATGAGAGTGATATTCTTTTATTATTCATTCATGGGATGAGGGCACCATTGGCTAGGTCAGCATTCATTTCCCATGCCTTATTGCGCAAAGGGCAGTTCAGAGTCAACCACATTTCTGTGGGTCTGGAGTCACATGTAGGCTAGACCAGGTAAGATATCAGTTTCCTTCCCTAAAAACATTAGTGAACCAGATGTGTTTTTCCAAAAATCGTTCATGGTTGCATGATCATATTGAGACTCTTAATTCCAGATTTTTATTGAATTAAAATTTTATCGCCTGCAATGACAGGATATGATCCTGGATCTCCAGATCCTTACCTGGGTCATTAGATTAACAGTCCAGCAATAAGACTACTCGGCTTTCCCATAAACAGCACCTTGGTGAGAACACCAAGATTTAATTACGATGAACTGGAGGACTTGATGAAAAGATGGAGATGAGGAGGATTATCCTACATCCCCAAGATTGCAGACTATTATCAGGATACAAGACCTTCAAGATACAAGCTGAGGCAGAATGGGAAGAATTAACAGCAAAGGTCAAGGGTGACAAACTGAAAATGCAAACTGTTAAATTGTGGCTATGGATACTGCAATTCAAAGGGGCTTGTTGATGGCACAGAAGACCACCAATATGCTCTCCAATACGGTGGACAGGACTGTTCCCAGGAAAGTGGCAGTGGTTACATGGAACAGAGATAACAGCATTAATTCTCCCACAAATCCTCCTCTACCAGTGCCTGACAATAGTCTGCCACCCATACTCAGTCAATGCAGTCCAGCAACAAGCCCTCTAAACCCAGTGCTACACAAAATCATTCTCCTCGGCCATCTGCAGCTTCCTACCTTGAAAATTGGCAATCTTCCACCATCTACATCACAGCTATTGGGTAAACAATTCATAGCAGCATTAGACTAGTCAAAGACACACAGAAGATTTGTGCAAGGATGACTTTTTTTGTATGAATTATGTGATGGCCTAAACTGTAAATTTAAACTCCTCTGGTTTTACATTTTGTATTGTTGGAAATAGGATGATGTAATGATCATTGATAGATGAAATTAAGTAACATAGAACTGTTACTAAATAGAAACGAAAGGTGATCAACTGGTAAAGTTAGCTCAGTTTCTCTCTCCATAGATGCTTCAGGACCTGCTGAATATTTCTAGCATTTTCAGAGTTTGCTTTTCAGATTTTAAGCATCTGCAGTATTTTGCTCTTGTTTATGTGTGATTGATTGCTGTTGCTTATAGATTATAGGATCCTGTTACTTGTGGATTGTAAGATCATATCAGGTTGAGCACAAAAGCTGACATGATTTGGAGATGCCGGTGTTGGACTGGGGTGTACAAAGTTAAAAATTACATAACACCAGGTTATAGTCCAACAGGTTTAATTGGAAGAACACTAACTTTCAGAGCGTCGCTCCTTCATCAGGTGGTAGTGGAGGGCTGCACTTCCTCTGCTGATATCATAATTTTCCAATTTACTTTCTCTTCCTCATCATCCTGTTCCTCATGTCCTGTTTGATACCTGGTGGCTGTGCCTACATACTGATAGGAGAGCAATTCTGATGAGGAGTCACCAAAGTCAAAATATTAATTCGGCTTTCTCACCACAGATGCTGCCAGGTCTGGTGAGTTTCATCAGCAATTTCTGTTCTCGGTTCAGATCTTCAACATCCACAGTTCTCTTTTATTTTCGGATCTTTGAGATTCACGGTTCAAATAAAAACATCGGTTATCTTTGAGATAGTTGGGAACAAAAAAAAAATAGAAAATGGCAAGATTTTCATGCCAAGCAAATGTGGTTTTATCAATCAGACTGACTAAAGGGAAAAAGGAAAGAAGAGGAAAAAATACATGTTGTTAAATTTGAACTTTACTTCAAAGTCATCACAGTAACAACCAAACAGAATAATAGACCATCATATACACTCAAGCAATTGTTTGTGCTGTGTAAAATCTAACCAAAACAATACTCATTTTTCATCATATACTTCATGTATAGGTCAACATCAACTTATAGCTAAAAAGTCCAATTGCTTTGTATATATCACCTTGAGGTCACTGAAGTAAAACTCGGCTGGTGGAAATCTATTTAATAGAATCAGGGAATTGCCGTTAAGTTCCTCATGCCCACACACGTGCTTTCAGTTCCTTTTGCACTGTTTTTGATGAGCATAGCCTCTGACTGGCAATAGTGAGGCAATAAAAGAGAAATGGATTTTAAACCCTGTAAAATGTTATTCATGTAAAAACTGACTTCCAATTCTTGAACTAAAACTTGAGTCTTGTAAACTCAATTTTTACATGAGTGCACGTGGCAAGTCTGAAGAGTGTTATGTAAAAACATTCAGTCCTGTGAAGTTTCTTAATACTGTGGGTGAATGATGATAAACAAATAGCTTTACATTGGGCTAATTAGGAAGCTAAAAGCCCATGGTGATGGAGATACTACATAAGCACGGAAAGAGGATTGGCTAGTGATGACTTGAATGCGAAAATGAATGTACTACAGTCATGTTTGCAGATGGTAGAAAAAACAGGTGGGATGGTAAGTGGGGAGGATGACACAAAGGGACTGCAGGGAATGTAGACAAGTTATGTGAGTGAGCAATATCTTGGCAGATGAAATGTAATGTGAGAAAAAATGAGGTTACATACTGAAGAAAGGTTACATCTGAAACATCGAGTTCCCCAACTCCTCATGTTGCCTGGCTTGCTGTGTTCTTCCAGCTCCAGCCTGCCTACTTAGATTATATACTTTGGCAGGAAGAATATAGAAGCTAAGTATTGTTTGTTGGAGAAAGCTACAGAACACAGGGATTTTGAAAGTCCTTGTTGATGAATCACAAAGAAGCTCCCCCATGGTAGGCTAATGCTAAAACTTCGGAGGTATGGCATTGAGGATACATTAGAGGTTTGGATTAGGAATTGGCTGGCTGGAAGGAGACAGAGGGTAGTAGTTGATGGATTATGTTCATCTTGGAGCGCAGTTACTAGCGGTGTACCACAAGGATCTGTTTTGGGACCATTGCTTTTTGTTATCTTTATAAATGATCTAGAGGAAGGACTTGAAAGCTGGGTAAGCAAGTTTGCGGATGACACAAAAGTCGGTGGAGTTGTGGATAGTGAGGAAGGAAGTGGTAGGTTACAGCGGGATATAGATAAGTTGCAGAGCTGGGCGGAAATGTGGCAAATGGAATTCAATGTAGCTAAGTGCAAAGTCGTTCACTTTGGTAGGAATAACAAGATGATGGATTACTGGGCTAATGGTAGGCTACTTGGTAGTGTGGATGAGCAGAGGGATCTTGGTGTCCATGTACACAGATCTCTGAAAGTTGCCACCCAGGTAAATAGTGCTGTGAGGAAGGCATATGGTGTACTGGGCTTTATTGGCAGAGGAATTGAGTTCCGGAGTCCTGAGGTCATGTTGCAGTTGTATAAGACTCTGGTGAGGCCTCATCTGGAGTATTGTGTGCAGTTTTGGTCGCCATACTATAGGAAGGATGTGGAAGCTTTAGAACGAGTGCAGAGGAGGTTTACCAGGATGTTGCCTGGAATGGTAGGAAAATCTTATGAGGAAAGGCTGAGGCACTTGGGGCTGTTCTCATTGGAGAAGAGAAGGTTTAGGGGAGATCTGATAGAAGTGTATAAGATGATTAGGGGTTTAGATAGGGTAGATACTAAGAACCTTTTACCGCTAATGGAGTCAGGTGTTACTAGGGGACATAGCTTTAAATTAAGGGGTGGTAGGTATAGGACAGATGTTAAGGGTAGATTCTTCACACAGCGGGTTGTGAGTTCATGGAATGCCCTGCCCGTATCAGTGGTGAACTCTCCTTCTTTATGGTCACTTAAGCGGGCATTGGATAGGCATTTGGAAGTTATTGGGCTAGTATAGGTTAGGTAGGATTCGGTCGGCGCAACATCGAGGGCCGAAGCGCCTGTACTGCGCTGTATCCTTCTATGTTCTACGTTCTATAAGTTAGCATCCCAGTTCAGTTTGGGTGAATTTGAATTTTGGCCTTGACTTCAATGGAATGGAGTATATAAGTAGAAAGATACTGCTAAAACAACTCAAGACTCTAGTCAGATGACAGCTGGAACACTGCAAACAGTTCTGGACCCCCTCTGTAAGGAAAGAGATCCTGGTGTTAGAGGCAGACCAGAACAGCTTAATTGGGCTGATACCAACTTTAGCAGGGCATTGTCTTATGAAGAGGAGTTGTTTCACCTTGTTGGAGAATTTAGGAACAGAGCACAATCCCATCCCAGATCCAACCTTCGACACAGATCCACCTTCTTAACCTGTCCAATCTGTCCATCTTTCTTTCCACTATCTGCTCCACCCTTCCCACTGACCTATCCCTATCATCTCCTACCTTCTGCCAGCTATCACCTACCTTTCCCCTCGCCCCATCCTCCCTTCTCCCCTCATTTATCTCTCAACCTCCTTCCGCCTCCCCAGTCCTAAAGAAGGGTCCCCCCAGAAATGTCGACTCTTTTGTTCCTTGGATGCTGCCTGACCTTCTGTGCCTTTTCCAGCAACACACTTCATGAACTCTGACTCTCCAACATCTGCAATCCCCATTGTATCCCAGTTGACAATTATCAGATCAGCCACAATCTTACCGAGTGATCAAACAGACTCAATCGGTTGAATGGGAGAAAGTGAGAACTGTAGATGCTGGAGATCAGAGTCAAAAAATGTGGCGCTGGAAAAGCACAGCAGATCAGGCAGCATCCAAGGAGCAGGAGAGACAAGCCACACTGAGTAGGCTGTATGGCGTACTTCCATTCCCATGGTTTGTGGTCTTATGTCTTTACAACAGTCTTACTTTAATAAATTATAAGCAGACAATAGCAAAGCTCTCTTCCTTCACTAGACAGAATTGAGAAATTGAAAGGAAAAATGTGAAAGAGCTGGGCTGGGAGGTGACAAGTGGAGTTTAATGTGGACAAGTGTGAGGTGATTCCCTTTGGTCGGAGTAACCGGAATGCAAAGTACTGGGCTAATGGTAAGAGTCTTGGTAGTGTAGATGAGCAGAGAGATCTCATTGTCCATGTACACAGATCCTTGAAAGTTACCACCCAGGTTGACAGGGTTGTTAAGAAGGCATACAGTGTTTTATCTTTTATTAACAGAGGGATCGAATTCCGGAACCATGAGGTTATGCTGCAGCTGTACAAAACTCTGGTGCAGCCGCACTTGGAGTATTGTGTACAGTTCTGGTCACCGCAGAGGACATGGAAGCTTTAGAAAAGGTGCAGAGGAGATTTACTAGGATGTTGCCTGGTATGGAGGAAGGTCTTACGAGGAAAGGCTGAGGCACTTGAGGCAGTTTTCGTTAGAGAGAAGAAGGTTGAGAGGTGACTTAATAGAGACATATAAGATAATCAGAGAGTTAGGGTTAATAGGGAGAGCCTTTTTCCAAGAATGGTGACAGCGAGCACAACGGGCATAGCTTTAAATTGAGGGGTGATGGATATAGGACAAATGTCAGAGGTAGTTTCTTTACTCAGAGAGTAGTAGGGGTATGGAATGCTTTGCCTGAAACAGTAGTAGATACGCCAACTTTAAGTACATTTAAGTCAGGTGAATTGGCCATGCTAAATTGCCCGTAGTGATAGGTAAGGGGTAAATGTAGGGGTATGGGTGGGTTGCGCTTCGGCGGGTCGGTGTGGACTTGTTGGGCTGAAGGGCCTGTTTCCACACTGTAAGTCTAATCTAATCATAATCTAATCATCATTGGACAAGCATATGGACGTACATGGAATAGTGTAGGTTAGATGGGCCTCAGATTGGTATGACGGGTCAGCGCAACATCAAGGGCCAAAGGGCCTGTACTGCGCTGTAATGTTCTATGTTCCATGAAAGTAAGGTTTCCTCTTGACATTGATTGCTTCGTTCAGTCAGTACTGTCTTTACATTCTATTTTAACAACGTATTCCAGTCGACAGGTAAATGGTGAAATTAGTGTGCCATTTTTGTAAGCTGCTTCTATAATGTAGCAATGTGATCATAAATAATTCAGGCTCTTTGAAAAGGACTTCAGAAGAGATTAAACAGTAGTGTGAGCTTTCAAGTCAATCACAAGAAACTCCGGAGGAATTGCTTTCACAATGTTTAAAGTAAACAAGCTAAGGAGCAGCAATATCTACAGAAAATGCTCAAAGTGCATTGCAGGCTTTAAGCCTAAACATTAGTTTGTCATTTCACTTTTCAAGTAACATTGAAGCTTCTTTTTATTTCCAGCATTTATTCTCTTTTTATTTCATGTAATATGACATTTGCACTTGTTCCTTTTAATCTGAAAAGCTCGAATTCTTGCAATAACAACTTGCAATTACATAGCACCTTTAATGATGCAATGTCACAGGTTGGGAAACTGATTAAACTATAATGGAACAGTTCAATCATAGCTCTTACATCTATTCTACTGAGACAAATTCTCTACAAACATTACCTTGCTAATACCCTAAAGAAATAAGTGCATTTTTAGAATTTGAGGTTTTCAACCTTCAAATATAGAAGTACTGTTTGATTTTATTGTTATGTTTAAATCCACCACAATTTTCTTTAAATCTCCTGTGGTATCTATTTTTGAAACATACACTGGGTATTTTAATATTTAGAACTCAAAAGTCCAACCAATGCCTGAAGTAGTATCCTAAAAATTAAAATCAGACATGCCTGGCTGAAAACATTTTTGATTTTGATTTTGATTTGTATGACTTCTGGAAGCCATGTTAGTTGCCTAAAAAACATTGTTAATTCTGAAGATTTGTATCCTTCCTTAGACAAAGTTGTAGGCATGGAGACCTCTTACCAAGCAATCAATAGAACATTATTGTCAATGAAGAGATTGAAGAAAAGAGTGTAACACTTTTATGTCAATAATATTTTAAATATTACAGTCCATCAACTGCAAAGTAGATACTGTTTGGGTGTAAACAAATGCCAAAAATACGATTAACTCATTGACAAAAATAAAAGACTGTAACAAAAACAAAAACCAGAAATAGCTAGAAAAAGATCAGTTAATGTTTCAGGATCAGTAACCCTTTCTCAGAACTCGAAACATTAACTCTGATTTCTCTCCAAAGATGTTGCCAGACCTGCTGAGCTTTTTTAGCAATTTCTGTTTTTGTTTTTGATTTCCAGCATTCACAGTTTTTTAAAATTTTTTTTGAAGAAAAACAGTAATGATTCAGGAGAGATTTTGTCATTAATTCATTCTGACCTCAAACTGAAATGTACCCAGCAAAGGAAACGACAGAAATCTCTTTCAAAGTACCCCTAAGTGGTCGTGGAGCTGTACAACAGCTGTCTCAACCTGAAGAAGAATGAACATGCTCTTTAATAAAATTCCATGCAGAATTAGTTTTAACCATTAGTCCAGCACAGTTTTTGAACCCTGAAAAGTCTGTTCAATATGAACCAGTATTAGGCTACAGTTAATCTTGGCCCACTAATAGAATCATAGAGTCATACAGCACAGAAACAGACCCCTCAGTCCAACTAATCCATGCAAACCAGATATCCCAATCTGACATAGTCCCACTTGCCAGCATTTGGTGCATATCCCTCTAAACACTTCCTATTCATATACCGATCCGGGTGCCTTTTAAATATTTTAACGGCACCAGCCTCCACCACTTCTTCTAGCAGTTTGTTCCATACATGCATCACCCTCCATGAAATTGTTACCCCTCAGTTGCTTTTTAAATCTTTCCCCTCTCACGTTAAACCCATACCCTTAATGTTTTGGCCTCCCATCATCCTAGCAAAAAGAACCTTGGCTATTCACACTCTCCATGGCCCTTACGATTTTATAAATCTCAAAAGATCACCTCTCAATCTCAGGTGCTGGAGGAAAAAAGAAATCCAGCCTATTCAGCATCTCCCTATAACTCAAATGCTCCAATCTCAGCAACTTCCTTGTAAACTCTTTCAAGTTTCACAACATCTTTCCTTTAGCTGGGAGACCAGAATTGCACACAGTATTTCAAAACTGACCTAACCAATGTCCTGTAGCTGCAACGTGACTTCTCAATTTGTATAATCAAAGCACTGACCAATGAAGGCAAGTGTGCCAAACACTCTTATCACCAACCTGTCTACTTGTGACTCCACCTTCTATATGGAAGGAACTATGCACCTGCACCCCTAGGTCTCATTGTTCGGCAAAACTCCCCAGGACTGCACTGGTCCTGCCCTGTTTTTTCTTACCAAAAAGCAACACCTCAAATTTATCAGCATTAAACTCTACTTACCACTCCTTGGCCCATTGGCCTATCTGATCAATAATCATCATTAATTTTTTTTCCTGAGAAAAGTCCCTCTAATTATATTGATGTCTGTAGATGTTTGTAAATGTACAATGATAAAGTAAAAATCAATTCCAATGCACCAATGAAAAGGAGCCTTATCTTCTGTATTGGTGGATGAGATAGCCTCGCACAGTAAAAATAATCATTATCTGTAATGGTCGAATATTTTTGCAGTGTACTTGTGTACACAGGCACAGCTTCTGCAACTAGTACAAAGAACGTAGGAGCTGATTTCTACTTCTTTTGAAAACTGTGTTGGGTGACCTAATATCACTTAGCAAACCACTTTTTGCGAATTTTATTTTATATTATTTTAGTTGCTTTACATCATTATTTTTACCTTGTGTTTTTTTCATTTTATTTTTGTTTCTCTGTCTCTCTTGAGAATTTACCATTCAAAGGATTTTTTTTTACTTTTATTAGCAACAGCAACTCTGTGGGGAATGATTGCTTGATTTGGGAATTTTACTCAATGTCTGGGAATCGCAGGATGAGGTTCAGATCCAGGAATAGGGTGGGGACAGGTGCATCTGTACCTCAGGTAGACTCATATTTACTTAAGTAATAGTATCAACAGAATGCTCATCGTTACTGAAAAATGTCAGAAACATTTCATACTTGCTCTATAAAGAGTGGACTCATACATTAGCAGCAGGAAAAATACTAATGAAAGGCTTGTCAATGGGAAATGACTTTAAAAGTCTTGCAAAAGTTGGAAGCTGCCCTGCAGAATTTGCATGAATGACAAGTTCCAACAATATTTAGCACCAAACCATTTATCTTGTTTCTGGAATACTAATAAAACCTTTGTTACATTGCCAATTAAACTCTTGCTGCAACTTCACCCAATGGATCATGACCAAGTACTGTAATTCTAACGATGGGGTAGTCATTGATGAAACAGCCAAAGGTGGTTGAGCCTAGAACACTACCTGAGGAGCTCCTGCTCAGATGTCTTGGAGCTGAGATGACTGGTCTCTAACAACCACAACTGTCTTCCTCTGTATCAGGCACAACTCCAACATCAGGAGATGGAAAAGATACTAAATGAATATTTTGCATCATCTTTTACTGTGGAGAAAGAAATAGAGTCTAGAGAATGCAGAAAAAATAAATTTTGATGTTTTAAAACCAGTTCACATTACAGAAGAGGAGGTTTGGGAGGTCTTAGAGAATATAAAGGTGGATAAGTCTCCAGAACCTGATCATATGTATCCCAGAGTGTTGTGGAAAGTAAGGGAGGAAATTACAAGACCCCTTGCAAAAAGATATGTATTATCTATAACAATGGTGTCTGATAACAGGAGGGTAGCTAATGTTGTACCTTTGTTTAAGAAAGGTTGTAAGGAGAAACTGGGGAACAATAGACCTGTGAGTCTGACTTCAGTTGTGTGCAAATTGTTAGCGGTGATTATAAAAGATAGGATTTATGGACATTTAGAGATGCAAAAATTGGTTAAGGATAGTCAGCATGGTTTTGTGTGAGGAAAATCGTGTCTCTCAAACGTTTTTGAGGAAGTTACCAAAAAGGTTGATAATGGCAAAGCAGGAGGCATTTTTTATTTGGATTTTAGTAAAGCCTTTGACAAAGTTCTCATGGTAGCCTAATTAATAAAGTTGGGTCACATAGGATTCAGGGTGAGCTTGCCAATTGGACACATAATTGGCTTAATAGCAGGAGACAGACAGTAATGGTTCAGCATTGCTTTTCACACTGGTAGCCTGTCACCAGTGGTGTTCCACAGGGATAGGTTCTGGGTCTTCTTTTGTTTGTCATTTATATAAATTAGAATATAGAATTAAAATATATGGATTAGAATAAATGGATTAGAATATAGAAAGCATGGTTAGTAAGTTTGCGGTTTACACCAAAACCCGTGGCATAGTAGATAATAAAGAGATTTTCTAAGATTACGAAATGATCTTAATCAAATGGTCAATGGGCTGAAAAATGGTAGATGGAGTTCAAGCTGGATAAATGCGAGGTATTGTATTTTGATACAACAAACAAGGTTAGGGCTTCAGCAATTAATGGTAGGGCTTTGGGTAGAACAAGTCAACATGGATTTAGTAAGGGAAGGTCATGCCTGACAAACCTGTTGGAATTCTTTGAAGAGGAGACAAGTAGGTTAGACCAGGAAAACCCAGTGGATGTGGTCTATCTAGACTTCCAAAAGGCCTTTGATAAGGTGCTACATGGGAGACTGCTGAGCAAGGTGAGGGCCCATGGTGTTCGAGTTGAGCTACTGGTATGGATTGAGGATTGGCTGTCTGACAGAAGGCAGAGAGTTGGGATAAAAGATTCTTTTTTGGAATGGCAGCCGGTGACAAGCGGTGTCCCGCAGGGTTCAGTGTTGGGGCCACAGCTGTTCACATTATATATTAATGATCTGGATGAAGGGACTGGGGGCATTCTAGCAAGGTTTGCCACTGATACGAAGTTAGTTGGACAGGCAGGTAGTACTGAGGAAGTGGGGAGGTTGCAGAAGGATCTAGACAGTTTGGAAGAGTGGTCCAGGAAATGGCTGATGGAATTCAACGTGAGCAAATGTGAGGTCTTGCACTTTGGAAAAAAGAATAAAAGCATAGATTACTTTCTAAACGGTGAGAAAACTCGTAAAGCCAAATCACAAAGGGATCTGGGAGTGCTAGTCGAGGATTCTCTAAAGGTAAACATGCAGGTTGAGTCCGTGATTAAGAAAGCGAATGCAATGTTGTCACTTATCTCCAGAGGGTTGGAATATAAAAGCACCGTTGTGCTACTGAGCCTTTATAAAGCTCTGGTTAGGCCCCATTTGGAGTACTGTGTCCAGTTTTGGTCCCCACACCTCAGGAAGGACATACTGGCACTGGAGCGTGTCCAGTGGAGATCCACATGGATGATCCCTGGAATGGTTGGTCTAACATACGAGGAACGGCTGAGGATCCTGGGATTGTATTCATTGGAGTTTAGAAGATTGAGGGGAGACTTAATAGAAACTTACAAGGTAATACTTGGCTTGGAGAGGGTGGATGCTAGGAAATTTTTTCCGTTAGGCGAGGAGACTAGGACCCGTGGACACAGCCTTAAAATTAGAGGGAGTCAATTCAGAACAGAAATGCGGAGACATTTCTTCAGCCAGAGAGTGGTGGGCCTATGGAATTCATTGCCGCAGAGTGCAGTGAAGGCCGGGATGCTAAATGTTTTCAAGGCAGAGATTGACAGATTTTTGATGTCTCGAGGAATTAAGGGCTACGGGGACAATGCAGGTAAGTGGAGTTGAAATGCCCATCAGCCATGATTGAATGGCGGAGTGGACTCAATGGGCCGAATGACCTTACTTCCACTCCTATGTCTTTTGGTCTTATGGTCTTATAGCATTGTAGAACAGAGAGACCTCAAAGTACAAGTACATAATTCTTTAAAGTTTGCATCACATACAACAGGTTGGTTAAAAAGGTATTTGGAACACTTGCTGAAAATGTGTTGCTGGAGAAGCGCAGCAGATCAGGCAGCATCCAAGGAACAGGAAATTCGACGTTTCGGGCTTAAGCCCTTCATCAGGAATCCTATTTGGAACACTTGCCTCCATTGCTCAGTCCTTTGAGTATAGGAGTTGGGACGTTATGTTGATGTTGTACAGGACATTGGTGAGGCCTCTTTTGGAATACTGTGTCCAGTTCTGGTTGCCCAGTTATAGGGAAGATATTATCAAGCTGGAGAAGTTTCAGAAGAGATTTACCATGATGTTGCTGGGTATGGAAAGTTTGTGTTATAAAGAAAGGCTGGATAGGTGGGATGTTTTTCAGTAGAGTGTAGGAGGTTGACAGGCAACCTGATAGAAAATTATAAAATAATGAGGGGCATAGTTAGAGTTGATGGTAGTTGTTTTTTCCTTAGGAAGAGAGATTTCAAGACTAGGGAGCACAGTGTTAAGGAGAGAGGAGAGAGATTTAAAAAAGATGTACGGGACAAATCTTTTACACAGAGGGTGTTTCATGTGTGGAATGAACTTTCTGAGGAAGTAATGGATTCGGGTACAATTACAACGTTTAAATGACATTTGGATGGATTTATGAATAGGAAGGGTTTGGACAGATATGGGCCAGGAGCAGGCAGGTGGAAATAGTTTAGTTTGGGATTATCTTTGGCATGGATGGGTTGGACCGAAGGGTCTGTTTCCAAGCTGTATAACTCTATGATCAGAGAGTTTTTGTCTAATTTCCATTGACTCCAGTTTTGCTGGGGTTATTAATACCACACTCGGTCAAATATAGGAATATAAGACCAAACGACATTGGAGCAGAGATTAGCCTATCAAGTCTGCTCCATCATTCAATCATGGCTGATAAGGTCCTCAACCCCATTCTCCTGCTTTCTCCCCTTAACCCTTGATCCCCTTTACAATCAAGAACCTGTCTATCTCCAACTTAAATATACTCAATGACCTGGCCTTCACAGCCTTCCGTGGCAGTGAATTCCAGAGGTTCACCACTCTCTGGCTGACAAAGTTTCTCCTTATCTCTGTTCTAAAAGGTCTGCCCTTTACTCTAATTGAGATCAAGGGCTGGCACTCTCACCTCACCTCTGGATTTAACTCTTCTGTCCAAGGTTGTAATGAGGTCAGGAGATGAGTGATCCTGGCTGAACCCACATTGGGTGTCACTGAGCAAGTTAATGCTGAGCAGCTGATGCTTGATAACACTGTTGTTGATACCTTCTATCACTTTAGTATAGACTCTCTATTGCTCTGATGTATACATCCACTACACTGCATGGCCACAAAACAAATGGTGGATGCTGAATAAGTTAAAGGCGGATGTAGACAGATTTTCAATTAGCGATGGGTTAAAAGGTTAAGGGGAGCAGGCATGAGGTTTGAACCTTTCCACTAATTTAGATTTTCTTTTCTTTCTGAAGCCAATGCTCAAGTATTAATTTTGGCTCCTGCCTTTTTAACCCACCCAGCCCACCAGAGCATTCATTAAATTCTGTTCTTTGAACATCTTTGCAAGATGATGCTGTCCACTCAGACAAATCACTAATACAAAATCACCACAGGCAGTTCTTGATGAAGCAACCATAGACAAGGGAAAGTTGGAGAGCGAGGGTGTTGTGAGGCCACAGAGACATTTGCAGAAAAGGATAAGGATTTAAAATTCAATCACTTGTGGAAAGGGAATCAATGTAGGTCAGTTAGACGCCTATTGTTTAGTTAAAAGAAGTCTAAGTCAATCTGCACTGGATTAGACCCTTCAGTGCCTAAAGGGGTTTGCTGTTCAGATCACAACATGGCTGTGAAGTTTCATAGGCATTGAAAACACTTAAAAGATTAGTGTGTTACCTACCAGTCACAGCCAGACAGCCTGCCTAAAAAGAAGCATTGAAGCGTGATCCAGAAATAATTTCACACAGAACAAGTCTCATGACAAAATTCGGCAGGCCTCATAAATCTATTGTAATGATATAATAACCGTTAGAAATGACCAATAGTCCATCAGCAAGAGACCAGGAGACCTTTGAAACCAGAAAGTGAAAGAGTTCATGATGTTCTATGTAGCCTCCTGAGAAAAGCTGAAAGAGAGTTAATGTCTTGGCTGAGGCCTTTATTCCTTCTAATGTAACCTATTGCCAAGGCAGTAATCAATCAAAGTCAAACTTTACTCGACAAAATCATTTTGTTAGATTTTATAATAACCAGGTGCTCTTTGAAAACCATTGTCACAACCTGGCTTTAAAAGCTCACGCACCACAATGGAAGGTGCCAATGAATAAAGCTGTCAGTTTTTTTTCACAAATCAGTCACTGCTATCATACTGTTGCTCTATTGACACATTCCAGAAGTTCACCTTAACTCTGAGACAGGAAATAATTGCTGTTTTGTTTTTACTCAGTTACACATCTAACAATTTGGAGCTCATGGTCCCTTTAATAAATTAGACTTCTCTTTAGATCTATTAAGGTTGGTCTTGCTGATATATTTTAATTCTGTTTCAAAATGCATTGCTCACGTGCATATCTTCATAATATAGTTTCTAATCACAGCCTAGTCTGTTATATACATCATTCAATTTTACACTAACTCATCAGGGCTGTTTTCCCAAGTGTGATTCTCTTGAAATTGTCATATTTAAATCAGTCCTTAAATTGCTCGCATCTCCCAAAATTTATGATGGGATTTTGTTTATGCTTAATCTCATGAAAGAATGGATGAAGACTGTAAAGAAATTTATACCTACTTTGGGCATAGGAGTATGGGATTGTGATTTCAGCAGGAACGGTAACCTCCTCAGTTTGATTCTCAGTTTGGACTCTATCAGAGCCACTCAGCTCCTAACTTCATCATTACCTTGGTCCAAACTAGACAGAGGAGCTGAGTTCCATGGGTGAGGTATGAGTGACATCAAGATAACATTTGACTGAGTATGACATCAAGGAATTCTAGGAAAACTAGATTCATTGAAAATCAGGGGAAAGCTCTCCACTCGTTGGAGGCATACCTGGCGCAAAGAAAGATGGCTGTGGTCATTGGAGGTCAATCACCTCAGGCCCAGAATATCGCTGCAGGGATTCTTCAGAGTAATGACTTAGACCAAACAATTTTCAGCTCCTTCATCATCTTCCATAAGGCCCAGAAGTAACAATGTTTGCTGATGATTGTATAATACTAAATATTATTTATTTATCCATATTATATTGCAACTGCCACGCATTTGCCTATTCACTCAGACTATCCAAACCACACTGCAGCATCTCTGAATCCTTCTCAAAGCTCATCCTTCTACCAGCTTTGTGTCTTCTGCAAATCTTGGGATATTATATATAATTCTATCATCTAAATCATTAATATATTTGATGAATAGCTGGGGTTCTAGTATCCATGTCAAAAAGTGTGGTGCTGGAAAAACACAGCAGTCAGGCAGTGTCCAAGAAGCAGGACAGTCGATGTTTTGAGCATGAGTTCTTCATCAGCTCATGTTCAAAACATCAAGTCTCCTGCTCCTCAGATGCTGCTGACTGGTTGTACTTTGATTCTGATGTCCAGCATCTGCAGTCCTCACTTTGTCCTAATACCCATCCCTAGTACCCCATTAATCACTTCTTGCCATTCAGAAAAACACCCTTTCCTTCCTACTCTTTGGTTCCTACCTGCTAACCAATTTTTTATCCATTTCAATATACTACCCTACATCCCATGCACTTTAATTTTACACATTAACCTCTTATGTGGAACTTTGTTGAAACCCTTCCAAATTTGATTTGATTTGATTTATTGTAGTCACAGGTACCTAAGTACAGTGAAAAGCTTTGTTTTGTGAGCAGTACAGGCAGATCATAGCAAACAATGACATACAGATCAGAATATACTTAAACCGAAGGAGGGAGGGATAAAGGTTACAGTGCACGGGAGGTGAGCAAATCAAGATCAACATTATTTGAGGCTAGAGAATCCATTCATCAGTCTGATTACGGCAGGAAAGAAGCTGTTCTTGAACCCGTTAGTGCATGTGTTCAAGCCTGAATATCTTCTGCCTGATGGAAGAGGTTGTACGAGAGCATTACTGGGGTGGGAGGAGTCTTTGATGATGTTGGTAGCCTTTCTGTGGCAACGGGAAATCCAAATCCGCATCAACTGATATTCCCTCATTTACTCTAAAAGTTACATCCTTGATGAATTTTCACTCGATTTCTCAAGCATTATTTTCTTTTGGTAAATCCATACTGACTCTGTCTGATTATACTCTGTTTTTCTCAGTGTACTGGCATAAAATACTTGATAATGAACTCTATCGTCTTCCCAACTACAGACTCACTCGTCCATAATTCCTTGTTTTTTCTCAACCTCACTGTAAATAATGAGGTTACATTAGCTACCCTCAAATCAGTAAAAACCATTCCAGAGTCTAAAGAATCTTAGAATTATGGTTCCTGCCAATGCATTATTTCTAGGGTCACTTCCTTAAGTACCCTAAGGAATGTATATTCTCAGGCCCTGGGGATTTATTAGCTCTCAATCCCATCAATTGCTCCAACAGTGTTTCTCTGCTAATGCTTTAGTTCTTGGCTCTCATTAAACCCTGTGTTCCCCATCACTTCTGGTAAGTTATTCATGTCTACCTTTTGGATAATTATGAAGTATTGCATTCTGATAAAACAAATAAGGGCAGGATTTACACAGTAAATGGCAGGGCTCTGGAAGATGTTGTAGAACAGAGAAACATAGGGGTTCGGGTACATTGAAAGTTGTGCCACAAGTAGACAGAGTGCTAATGAAAGCATTTGATTTTCCTCAGACCATTGTGTTTAGGAGCTAGGACATCATGTTGTGGTTGTACAGGACATTGGTGAGGCCACTTTTGGAGTACTGTGTATAGTTCTGGTCACCCTGCTATAGAAAAGATATTAATAAATTGAAGAGGGTGCATTAAAGGTTTGCAAGAAGATTTCCAGGATTGGAGGGCTACATTTATAAGGAGAGGCTAGATTAGCTGGTACTTTTATCACTGGAGCACAGGAGGTTGAGGAGTGACCTCTCAGAGGGTTATAAAGTATGAGGGACATAATATAGTGAATAGCAATGGTATTTTCTCAAGGTTGGGGAGTTCAAAACTAGACAGCATATGTTTAAGGCGAGATGAGAAAGATTTAAAAAGAACCTGAGGGACAACTACTTCACACAGAGGGTGATTTGTATGTGGAATGAACTGCTAGAGGAAGTGATAGATGCAAGTGCAGTTACAACAATAAAAGACATTTGGCCAGCTACATGAATAGGAAAGGGTTACAAAGATATGTGTCAAACGCAAATGGGGTTAATTTTGGTTTAGGAAACTTAGTCAGTGTGGACAAGTTGGACCAAAGGGACTGTTTCCATGCTATATGACTCTATGACTCTATGTGGACAGGTACATGGATAGGAAAGGTACAGAGGAATATGGACCAAACACCGGCAAATGGGACTAGTTCAGTTTAGGAAACCAGGCCAATATGGTCGACATTTCCCAAGCCATCATAGCCAATTCACGCCTGATATCATTGTCATGTCTCTTATTAAGATTCAAGACCCTAATCTCAGAATCAGCCAACTCACTCTCCATCTTGATGAAGAATTCTGACATATTATGGTCACTCATCCCCAAGGAGTCACTCACAACTATGTTACCAATTATTCCTTTCTCACTACAGAACTTGCAGTCTAAGATGGCCTGTGCTCTAATTGGTTCACCAGAAAACCATTCCATATGCACTCTAGGAATTCCTCTTCTATGGTATTGTGAAAAATTTGTTTAATTTCATTTGCCCAATTTATATGCAGAGCAACCGCAGGAAGTCTTCGCTACATTCAATGACCTGACCAAAACATTTGGGTGAGTAACTCGTTTGGTGTCTGTCTACTGTGTCACAGAGATTTAGACATACAAGAGACTTTATCATCGTAGTCTTACAACTGTTTCATGATGGAAGATCTGAAAAAGGTGTCTTCTCAATCCAGGTGTCAAGAATATTCCATAAGATTCCTATACTGCTTAAAATCTGCCAAACAGTGGCATTACACCTCATCAAAGATCCACTGTCTTCTGGTGTGAATATTAACTGCTGAATGGATGAAAAAGTAACT
This sequence comes from Hemiscyllium ocellatum, assembly GCF_020745735.1. Classification (NCBI taxonomy): domain Eukaryota; kingdom Metazoa; phylum Chordata; class Chondrichthyes; order Orectolobiformes; family Hemiscylliidae; genus Hemiscyllium; species Hemiscyllium ocellatum. The sequence goes on from NC_083401.1 coordinate 86,927,793, forward strand.
AACCTCAGTTCCATTTATGCCCATCAGAGACATCAATAATCTACAATATTGGCTGCAGTGACATTGCTCTCCACATCTGATTTGCAAGACATTTTTTAACCTCTTAATTTCTGTGCACAAGCGACTTAGCCTGAATTTGAACTTTGCCAAAACAAAACTCATACCTCAACCCAGAATTAATCAATCAAAAGAGACCTTGGAGTGCAGGTTCATAGCTCTTTAAAAGTGAAGTCACAAGTAAATAGGATATTGAAGGTGTTTGGTATGCTTTCCTTTATTGGTCAGAGTATTGAGTACAGGAGATGGGAGGTCATGTTGAGGCTGTACAGGTCATTGGTTAGGCCACTGTTGGAATATTGCTTGCAATCCTGATCTCTTTCCTTTCAGAAAGATGTTGTGAAACTTGAAATGGTTCAGAAAAGATTTACAAGGATGTTGCCAGGGTTGGAGGATTTGAGCTATAGGGAGAGGCTGAACAGGCTGGAGCTGTTTTCTCTGGACTGTCGGAGGGTGAGGGGTGATCTTATGGAGGTTTACAAAATTATGAGGGGCATGGATAGGGTAAATAGGCAAAGTCTTTTCCCTGGGGCTGGGGAGTCCAGAACTAGAAGGCAAAGCTTTAGGGTGAGGGGGAAAGATATAAAAGAGACCTAAGGGGCAACTTTTTCACGCAGAGGGTGATATGTGTATGAAATGAGTTGCCAGAGGAAGTGTTAAAGGCTGGTACAACTGCAACATTTAAGAGGCATCTGGATGGGCATATGAATAGAAAGGGTTTGGAAGGATATGGGTGCTGACAGGTGGGACTAGATTGGGTTACATCCAATCTACACATACTATAGCAACATTGTGTGGTGGCTCAGTGGTTAGCACTGCTGCTTCACAGCTCCAGTGTCCTGGGTCCAATTCCAGCATTGGGTGGCTGTGTGGAGTTTACATATTCTCCCCGTGTGTGCGTGGGTTTCCTCTAGGTGATCCGGTTTCCTCCCACAGTCCAAAGATGTGCAGGTCAGGTGAATTGGCCATGCTAAATTACCTATAGTGTTCGGTACTGGGTAATGAACCTAGCCAGGTATTAGGTTTGGAGATAGATAAGCTCTTTGGTGATTGTGACCACCATTCAATTATGTTTACTTTAATGATAGAACGGAATAGGTATATAACTGGGGGGAAGGCAATTATGATGTGATTAGGCAAGATTTAGGATGCACAGGATGGGGAAGGAAACTGTAGAGGATGGACACAATTGAAATGTGGAGCTTATTCAAGGATCAACTACTGCAGGTCCTTGATTAGTATGTACCAGTCAGGCAGGGAGAAGGTTGTTGAGTGCGGAAGCTATGGTTTACTAAGAAAATTGAATCTCTCTTCAAGAGGAAGAAGAAGGCTTATGTGATGGCTCAGTGAGTTACAGGTTAGCCAGGAAAGATCTAAAGAGAGGGCCAAGAAGAACCAGAAGGGAACATGAGAAGTCATTAGCGGATAGGTTCAAAGAAAACCCTAAGGTTTCCTATAGCTATATCAGGAATAAAAGAATGACTTGAGTAAGAGTAGGTTGTGGGAAGTTGTGCATGGAGTCAGAGGAGATAGGGGAAGTACTAAATGAATACCTTTTGTCAGTATTCACACTGGAAAAAGACAATATTGTCGAGGAGAATGCTGAGATACAGACTACTAAACTAAATGGGATTGAAGTGCATAAAGAGAGGGTGTTAGCAAAGATAGTGTAAAAATAGATATGTCCCCTGAGCCGGATGTGATTTATCCAAGGATTCTCTGGGAAACCAAAGAGGAGATTGCCAAGCCTTTAACTTTGATCTTTATGCTGTCATTGTCAACAGGAATAGTGCCAGAAGAGTAGAGTATAGCAAATGTTGTTCCCTTGTTCAAGAAGGGTAATAGAGACAATCCTGGAATTTCCTGTTCAGTTGTGAGTAAAGAGTTGGAAAGGATTATAAGAAATAGGATTTATAATAATATAGGATTGATAGAGACAAATACGTTGATTAGGGATGATCAATATAGTTTTGCGAAGGGTAAGTCGTGCCTTATTATTCTTTGCAAAGGTGAACAAACTGGTGGATGAGGGCAAAGCAGTTGATGTGGTGTAAATGGATTTCAGTAAGGCATTTGATAAGGTTCCCCATGGTAGGCCATTGCACAAAATATGGAGGCATGGGATTGAGGGTGATTCTGTGATTTGGATCAGAAATTGGCGAAATGAAAGAAGACAGTGGGTGGTGGTTGATAGGAAATATTCATCCCGGAGTTCAGTTGCTAGTGGACTACTGCAAGGATCTGTTTTGGGTCCACTGTTGTTTGTCATTTTTATGAATGATCTGGATGAGGGCATAGAAGGATAGGTTAGTAAATTTGCGGATGAAACTAAGGTCAGTAGAATTGTGGATAGTGACAAAGAGCTGGGCTGAGAGGTGGCAAATGGAGTTTAATGCAGAAAAGTGTGAGGTGATTCACTTTGGAATGAGTAACAGGAATGCAGAGTACTGTTAGTGTATTGGTAGGATTCTTGGTCGTGTAGATGAGCAGAGAGATCTCAGTGTCCATATACATAGACCCTGAAAGATGCCACCCAGGTTGCGAAGGCTGTTAAGAAGATTTACGGTATGTTAGCTTTTATTGGAGAGGGACTGAATTTGGAACCATGAGATCATGCTACAGCTGTACAAAACTCTGGTGCGGCCACATTTGGAGTATTGCGTATAGTTCTGGTCACCACATAGAGGAAAAATGTGGAAGCTTTGGAAAGGGTTCAGAGGAGATTTACTAGGATGTTGCCTGGTATGGAGGGAAAGTCTTATGAGAAAAGGCTGAGGGACTTGAGGCTGTTTACGTTAGAGAGAAGAAGTTTGAAAGACGACTTAAATGAGACATAGAAGATAATCCTGTATTCCTGATGAAGGGCTTTTGCCCAAAACATCGATTTTCCTGCTCCTCGGATGCTGCCTGAACTGCTGTGCTTTTCCAGTACCATTCTAATCTAGACTCTGGTTTCCAGCATCTGCAGTCATTGTTTTTAACCATATAAGATAATCAGAGGATTAGAGAGGGTGGACAGTGAGAGCCCTTTTCCTCAGATGGCAATGGTTAGCATGAGAGGACATAGCTTTAAATTAAGGAGTGTTAGATATAGGACAGATGTCAGAGGTAGTTTCTTTACTCAGAGAGTAGTATGGGGCGTGGAACGCACTGCCTGCAACAGTACTAGATTTGCCAACTCTAAGGGCATTTAAATGGTCATTGGATAATATATGGACGAGAATGGAATAGTGTAGGATAGATGGGCTTCAGACTGGTTCCACAGGTCGGTGCAACATCGAGTGCAACATAACTGCACTGTTATGTTTTATTTTCTATGCTCCATGTTCCAATCCATAGAGATTTGGAACTCTCTGTGGGCAGATCACTGAAGCACAGCAGTCAGGTTCAAAATGTATTCAATAAAACTAATGGATTGTTCACACAAAACACTACAGTGTTGAAATATAAAGGAAAGCAAGTTTTCTTACATATATACAGAGTGAGATTAGAGCAATCTGGAGGATTGAGTGCAGCTTTAAATATTGCACTATATGAAGGATATATCGGTCTTAGAATAAGGACAGCAGAGAGTCATATTTTTATATTTTCTTGTGGGATACTGCCAGAAGTCTAGAAATTAAAACATCAGGAAAGTTGACATGCATTAGGCTCGAAAGGATTTGAAGGATTTTTTTTAGGATTTTGAAAATAATGGATCATGCAGGAAGAATGAAAACATGTGTTTTGCTGTTGAGGGGATCCAGGAAAAGGAGATATAAATTAACTAGAGCCAGGTCATTCAGTCAAGTGAGAAGTTCAGAAGTATTCCTCCATGCAAAGGGTTGTATACGTGTGGAACTCTCTATCATGAAAAAGCGCAAATGTTAACTCACGTTAATAATTTTAAATGTGAGCCAAATAAATGTTTTCCATTTAAAGGTTTTAAGAGATGCACATGGTTAATTAGAATTGGGATACAGATCAGACACGATCTCACTGAATGGTGGTACATAGCCAAATGTCCTATGCCCATGTTCACATGATGTCTATATGAAACTTGAAGGAACTAATAGCATGACCTAAATCTCATGGTATTATTATTTGCCAGTGATAATGCCAGATCAATGTTTTATGTTGATTATGGGATTGTAGCTGATAGGTTTATTGAGTTACTTGTGACTTCTTTAATATAATTACAATGGTGGGAGCGCAACTTGCTTTCAACCTTTGCCAAGTGCTGTGCCAACTCTTGCCTTGATCAGGGTTATGTATGAATACAGGCATTTCAGCTGAGCTGCCTCCTGATCTCCTTGACATGACATATTCCCCTTGTAATACTTCAATCATGGAAAAATGCAACTGTGCTGTTTTCAAAGCAATCCCTTCATCGTTTCCTTTAGCTTGGCTGGCCAACCAGCACAAGAATCTGTAGCAGGCATCATACAGCTTGTGACTCCCTGACTTGAAATGTATACTTCAATTCAGCAGCCTTTTTATATCTGCTGCAAAGTCATTCAGTCCTACTGAAGTCATGGAAATGTACCTATTGCAATCAACATTCGTTGGGGGAACGTGAGGTGGCGTGTGGGAACATCTCTACGCTAGTAAGCCAGAGACCAGGCTAATGTTCTGGTGAAATGTGTCCAAATCGCACATTGGCAAATAGCAGAATTTGAATTCAATAAAATTACAAGTCCAATGTTGACCATATAGCAATTGTCAATTGCTACAAACGAGCGGCATGGTGGCACAGTGGTTAGCACAGCTGCATCACAGTGCTAGAGACCTTGGTTCAATTCCTGCCTCAGGCGACTGACTGTGTGGAGTTTGCACATTCTTCTCAAGGCTGCATGGGTTTCCTCCAGGTGCTCTGGTTTCCTCCCACAATCCAAAAATGTGTGGATTAGGTGAATTGGCCATGCTAAATTGCCCATAGGGGTAAATGTAGCAGAATGCATCTGGGTGGGTTGTGCTTCAGCGGGTCGGTGTGGACTTGTTGGGCTGAAGGGGCTTGTTTCCACACTGTAAGTAATCTAATCTAAGTTTAGAAATGTGCCATCCTTACCTGCTCTGGCTTAAATGTGACGAAAGACCCCCAATAATGTGGGTGACTTTTTAACTGTCCTCTGAGATGGCCGAGTGAGCCAATCAGTTAAAGGGCAACTAGAGATGAGGTACAACTATCAGACTTCCCAGCAACTTCCCTATACCATATAAAAGTAAAGAAAAAACATTTGCTTTCCAATGATTTCACAAACTTGGATTTGATTTAAATAGGAATATCTTGATCATGTTCTGATGACAATAATTCAAACTGAAAAACAACTCAAAAGAGGAAAATAGCACAGGGAAACAAGTTTTTTTTTAGAAAAGCAGTGAAAGGTCATTAATAAAAAAAACTGTTCCCTTTTATAGACAAAAGACAATAGACAACAGGTGCAGGAGTAGGCCATTCTGCCCTTCGAGCCTGCACCAACATTCATAATGATCATGGCTGACCATCCTTAATCAGTATCCTGTTCCGGCCTTATCTCCATAACCCTTGATTCCACTATCCTTGACACCTCTATCCAACTGTTTCTTAAAACGAATTCAGAGATTGGGCCTCCACTGCCTTCAGGGGCAAAGCATTCCACACAGCCACCACTCTTTGGGTGAAGATGTTTCTCCTCATCTCTGTCCTAAACGGCCTACCTCTTATTTTTAAGCTGTGTCCTCTGGTTCGGCACTCACCCATCAGCAGAAACATGTTTCCTGCCTCCAGAGTGTCCAATCCTTTAATAATCTTATACGTTTCAATCAGATCCCCTCTCAGTATTCTAAACTCAAGGGCATACAAGCCCACTCACTCCAATCTTTCAACAAAAAATAGTCCCGCCATTCCAGAAACTGACCTCGTGAACCTACGCTGCACTCCCTCAATAGCCAGAATGCCTTTCCTCAAATTTGGAGACCAGAACTGCAAACAATATTCCAGATGCGGTCTCACCAGGGCCCTGTACAGCTACCGAAGAACCTCTTTGTTTCTATACTCAATCCCTCTTGTTATGAAGGCCAGCATGCTATTAGCCTTCTTCACTACCTGTTGTACCTGCATGCTTGCCTTCATCAACTGGTGTACAAGATCACCCAGATCTCTCTGTACTGCCCCTTTGCCTAACTTGACTCCATTTAGGTAGTAATCTGCCTTCCTGTTCTTGCTACCAAAGTGGATAACTAAACATTTATCCATATTAAACTGCATCTGCCTTGCATCTGTCCACTCACCTAACCAGCCCTATTCACCCTGTAATCTCCTAACATCCTCTTCACATTTCACTCTGCCTCCCAGCTTTGTATCATCAGCAAATTTGCTAATGTTACTATTTATACCATCTTCTATATCATTAATATATATTGTAAAAAGCTGTGATCCCAGCACTGATCCTTGCGGTACCCCACTGGTCACCGCCTGCCATTCCGAAAGGGAGCCGTTTATCACTACCCTTTGTTTCCTGTCAGCCAACCAATTTTCAATCCAAGTCAGTATTTTGTCCCCAATACCATGCACCCCAATTTTGCTCACTAACCTCCTGTGTGGGACTTTATCAAAAGCTTTCTGAAAGTCCAGGTACACTACATCCACTGAATCTCCCATGTCCATCTTCAGAGTTACATCCTCAAAAAATTCCAGAAGATCAGTCAAGCATGATTTCCCCTTCATAAATCCATGCTGACTCTGACCTATCCTGTTACTGCTATCCAGATGTGTTGTAATTTCATCCTTTATAATTGACTCCACATCTTTCCCACCACTGAGGTCAGACTAACTGGTCCATAATTTCCTGCTTTCTCTCTCGCTTCTTTCTTAAAAACAGGTACAACATTAGCCACCCTCCAATCTGCAGGAACTGATCCCGAATCTATCGAACTCTGGAAAATAATCACCAACACATCCACGATTTCTCGAGCCACCTCCTTCAGTACCCTGGATGTAGACCATCAGGCCCCAGGGACTTATCAACTTCAGACCTAACAGTCTCTCCAACACCAATTCCTGGCAAATATAAATTCCCTCCAGTTCAGGTCTTTCAGCCACTGTTACCTCAGGGAGATTGCAGGTGTCTTCCCCAATGAACACAGATCTGAAGTAACAATTCAACTCTTCTGCCATTTCCTCATAATATATTCCCCTGTTTCTGTCTTCAAGGGCCCAATTTTAGTCTTAACCATTTTTTTGACTTTCACATACCTAAAAAAGCTTTTACTATCCTCCTTTATATTTCTGGTCAGTTTACCTTTGTACCTCTTTTTTTTTCTCTCTGCGTATATCCTTCTTAGTAATCCTCTGTTGTTCTTTAAAAGCTTCCCAGTCCTCCGTTTTCCCACTTATCTTTGCTATGTTATACTTATTCTCTTTTAACTTTATATGTTTCTTAACTTCCCTCGTCAGCCACGGCCATCCCTGCCTCCTCATAGGATCTTTCTTCCTTTTTGGAATGAACTGATCCTGCATCTTCTGAACTATACCCAGAAATATCTGCCATTGTTCCTCCACTGTCATCCCTGCTAAGGTATTGCACCATTGAACTTTGGCCAGCTCCTCCCTCATAGTTCCATCGTTCCCTTTATTCAACTGAAATATTGTCACTTCCGATTGTACCCCCTCCCTCTCAAATTGCAGATTGAAGTTTATTGTATTATAGTCACTACCTCCTAATGGTTCCTTCACTTCGAGGTCCCTGATCAATTCTGGTTTGTTGCACAATACCAGACCCAGAATTGCCTTCTCCTTGGTAGGCTCCAGCACCAGCTACTCTAAGAATCCATTTCGGAGGAACTCCACAAAGTCTCTTTCTTGAGGTCCAGTCCATCCTGATTCTCCCAGTCTACCTGCATGTTGAAATCCCCCATAACAACTGTAGTAACATCGTTGTAACAGGCCAATTTCAGCTCCTGATTCAACTTACACCCTAATCCATACTATTGTTTGGGGGCCTGTAGATAATTCCCAAGAGGGTCTTTCCACTCTTAGAATTTCTCAGCTCTATCCATACTGACTGTACATCTCCTGATTCTAGGTCCCCCCGCGCAAGGGACTGAATATCATCCCTTACCAATAGGGCCACCCCACCCCCTCTGCCCATCAGGATTTAGGATCTTCTGAAGGCATAACATGGTGCCGGTCATAGATACTGTCAGCCACATTGCGCATGTCATGGATATCACCCAATGCTGGGCAAGCCACTAATGCTCACTAGATAGGGACATCCAACTTGGCATGCGTGAGTTGGGGAAACGTTGTCGGCACAACTCCACAAAATGTCTATGTTAATCATTCTCAGCTGAATATGAGCTCAGCTCCACAATGCTCCACCCTGAGTCCACAAGTGCAATTGAAAGACACAGGTGTCCAACCTACAGGTGAGCAATAGAGAGGTTTGCAGACTTGCTGTGACTTATCGTTGGAGATTGGCTGGTGACCTTGTGTACCCCTTCAATGAAGACAGAGAATGCTGTTAGCCGTACGCACTAAAGGTGTATGTGTATGCCCAGCTCTGTGGCCAGTTGGGTGTTAGAGGGACAGGTAAGAAGGTGGGACAGTGGCAGTTGTGGGATGGGTTGGCTTGCGATGGCCTTCCTGTCCCATTACAATTGAAGTCATTGGATATGCAATTTACAGAATGATTGAATACTTATAACACAAAAGGAGGCCATTCAATCCATTGTGCCTATGCTAGTACCTAGTGCCTATTGCCTATCTCCTGCCTTTTCCCCACATCCGTGCACACTATTTCTATCCAAATAGTCATCAAATACCCTCGTGAATGTCTCAAATGCCTCTACCACATTTCCCAGCAGTGCATTCCAACTCCATGGAATGTGTGAGTAAAGGTTTTTTCTCCCATCAACCTTTGCTTCTTTTGCACATCAATGTGAATCTATGCCCACTTGTCCTTTTTCTAATTATGGGTGGGAACAGCATCCCACACCTACTCTCTCCAGCCCATTCATGATTTTAAAAACCTCTATCAGACCTCTTTTCAATCTACCTCTTTCCAAGGAAAACAGTCCCAACTTCTTCAATCTATCTTCATCACTGAAGCTTCTAATTCCTGGAACTATTTTTATAAAATCCCATCTGTATGCTCTCCAACGCATCTTTCCGATAATGTGGCACTCACAACTGTAAGCAGTACTCCAGCTGAGGACTAACAGTGTCTTTTACAAGGCAAAAACAATGACTGCAGATGCTGGAAACCAGATTCTGGATTAGTGTGCTGGAAGAGCACACTAGTTCAGGCAGCATCCAAGGAGCAGTGAAATCGACGTTTCAGGCAAAAGCCCTTCATCTGGAATTCAACATCACCTCCTTACTCAGATAATCTATGTCCCTGTTCATAAAGTCGAGAACTCTCCATGTTTTATTATCTTCTCTCTCCACCTATCTTGCCACCTTCTGTGATCTGTGTACATATACAGCCAGGACCCTCGGCTGCTGCACCCCCTTTAGAATTGTACCCCCTGTTTTATATTGTATTTCAGTATTCTTCCAATTAAAGTGCATCACCTCACATTCTAAATTAATGCTCACTTGGGAGCCCCATCAGCCAATGTTGGTATTCACTCAGTGTGTGAGTGTGTGTTTTGGGGGGAGGGGGTGTGTGGTTCACCACACAGGAGGCTCAACACCCAAACTCCTTCAAGGTCACTTGTTGGTTCAGGCAGGAAGTATGTTAATAACCTCTTTCAAGACACGCAATGCCCAATCGAGGGACCCAGCATTGGGAAAGTACCTCACTCAGAACCAGCCCCCGGCCCTTGCTGCTGAACTCCACTTTGCACCCGCTCCTTTGCAGCACTTACCCCATAATCCCCCTCACCCCAACCCCCGATATAGCATGTGTGGCCCAGGTCCCTGAATGATCCAGCAATACTTGTTTCCCAATGGTATTGCTCTGACAGATCGGCAGCTTTTTTGCTCTTTCCACTCCTCGGCTCCCTCCTCCTGGGGAAGACCCACTTTTGCCTAATTAATTGTATGATTTAGGTTTAGCATGAAAGACCTTCCTGAAATGAAGCAATGCAGGATGGTGAGCTGTTCTCCAGACAGCAGGTGAGACCTCCATTGCTTCCATCAAGTTCCCCTCTGAGATGCAGGAAGAGTGACAGCAGTTGTTGCAGTGCCTCTGGATCTGCAATAAAACCAAGAGAGAAAAAGCATGTGCATGTTCATCGGTGTTCCCTTATGTGCTGCTCCTTCAAAGTCCTCACTCATTTGAAATCTCACCTTCCAGTTTAAGCCTGGTACGACTACAACCCTGCCATGCCCAGGGACTCAGCATGAGTAGGTCCCAGCTCTAAACTTGCCTAGAAAGGGGCTGCGAATTGGTGGCTTTGAGAGTAAAATGAAGTAACAGTCTATATTGCTCAGTATTGTGGTGGTGCTCTGCTTCTTCCTCCTAGGTCTGTAGCGACCAGCAGAGATAAGTTTTGGATATCTGAACTGAATTGATCGAATTGAATGATTTATTGTCGCTTGCATTTTACAGTGGATAATGCAGTAAAATACAATGAAAAGTTTCAACTGTCATCACAATCTGGAGCCATTTTGAATAGTTTAAGAATAAGAAGATATAAGTAGACCTGGGATAACGTGCGTTTCGGCAGTGAGATTTGGCTATAACATCGCTGAAGAATTTGGGAGTGATATTTTGGAGAATGCTTCCCTCCGTCGGTAATAGCACGACTTCAGTGGGAATCAGTTTACATACTTTGTTCTGTACATGCATCGATATCAGTTGCCAGCAGAGCAGCTTTCTGTGAAAGGTGGAGGTACGCAATCTTTTATCCGAAATCTTCAGGGCCAGTTGATTTTCCAGAATACGGAATTTTTCAGATTTCATAATAGATGACATTTTCACAGTGAAATAAAATAAATTACCTAACACCAGGCGCACATGTGAATAGTACAGGCGCTGAGACACAATCACCGCCTGCCAGTGCTGGGCCATGCTGAGTGACATGGTTTGAGAGGGTGTGGAGTTGGGTCACCTCTTTTAGATTTCCAAATTTCGGATAAAGAGTTATGTACCTGTAGTGTACCGACAGCAGCTTTCTTACATTTTTTAAATGTGCTGTGTTAAATTTACTTTTGTTTCATTAAAAAATTTGATTTCAACCTTCATTCCAGCTGTGCTGCACTTTGTGTTAGACATTTGGGTGATTTTTGAGAGATTGTGAGTGATATTACTTCCAGCTCGGCCCCAACCCCACTTTTCCCATAGGCCCCATTATTTATACTAAGGGATTTTCTGTTAGGCGAGGTTCCGCTGGAGTGCAATTACGGTGTTATAGAAGAACTACCTGTATAACTAAAAGAGTCTATCTTCAGTCCACTGCCTCTGCCATGTGTCCTGAGCCAGCTCACCAGCAACACCTGCGCTGTCACCTCTCCTCCACCACCTCGCCTCTGCCTGTGCCAGACCCACTAATGTAAGAGTCTCCACTCTTTAGACTATGTCCCTTTGCCACTGGGCCCATCTCGCCAATGCTGCCAACTGATGTTGGGTCCCATGCTGGACGCACACTCACACCGCAATCAGGAGACCCCAGCTCCACTGCCTCGCCAATAGCCAGGAGTCCCCATTCTGGGCCGGCTGCACCAGGAGTCCCAACTCTGGGCCTGCTGCACCAGGAGTCCCCGCTCTGGGCCTGCTGCACCAGGAGTCCCCATTCTGGGCCTGCTGCACCAAGAGTCCCCCCTCTGGGCCTACTGCACCAGGAGTCCCCGCTCTGGGCTTGCTGCACCAGGAGTCCCCATTCTGGGCCTGCTGCACCAGGAGTCCCTGCTCTGGGCCTGCTGCACTAGGAGTCCCTGCTCTGGGCCTGCTGCACCTGGAGTCCCTGCTCTGGGCCTGCTGCACTAGGAGTCCCGAATCTGGGCCTGCTGCACCTGGAGTCCCTGCTCTGGGCCTGCTGCACTAGGAGTCCCGAATCTGGGCCTGCTGTACCAAGAATCTCTGCTCTGGGCCTTCTGTAGCAGGAGTCTCCACTCTGGGCCTGCTGCGTCTGGAGTCCCCACTCTGGACCTGCTGCACCAGGAGTCCCCACTCTGGGCCTGCTGCACCAGGAGTCCCCACTCTGGACCTGCTGCACCAGGAGTCCCCATTCTGGGCCTGCTGCACCAAGAGTCCCCCCTCTGGGCCTACTGCACCAAGAGTCCCCGCTCTGGGCTTGCTGCACCAGGAGTCCCCATTCTGGGCCTGCTGCACCAGGAGTCCCTGCTCTGGGCCTGCTGCACCAGGAATCCCCGCTCTGGGCCTGCTGTACCAGGAATCTCCGCTCTGGGCCTTCTGTAGCAGGAGTCCCCACTCTGGGCCTGCTGCATCTAGAGTTCCTGCTCCGGGCCTGCTGCACCAGGAGTCCCTGCTCTGGGCCTGCTGTACCAGGAATCTCTGCTCTGGGCCTTCTGTAGCAGGAGTCCCCACTCTGGGCCTGCTGCATCTAGAGTTCCCACTCTGGGCCTGCTGCACCAGGAGTCGCCATTCCGGGCCTACTGCAGCCAGAACCAGGTGTCCCCACTCTGGGCCTGCTGCAACCACAGCTGGGAGTCCCTAGTCTCTGCTGCCAAGCTGGCCATGGCCACCTCACCAAGCGTCCCACTCCAGCTGCCCTCTCCAAGGTCTCGCCTTGCTGTCCCCACAATCTTGAAAGGTCCACCACTACTGCTTCCAATCACTGGAGGAACTTTGCTGCTGCAACTGGCCCAAATGCTAGGAGGACACCCATGCCCCTGCTGCCACCATTGCCACCTCCGACCACCAGAAATCTAGCACCATTCCACGCAAGGCCCTCTCTCACTGCCATGCCAAAGTTGCTGATTGAGCTGCCTCAAAAAGTTTTAAAGAAAAGAAAATTAAATAAATGAAAAAAAGAAAAAGAACAGAAGGAAAAAGAAAATAATAAGAAAGAAAGCAGAGAGTAGCCCCGGACTCCAGAGCCCACACACAGCCCTGTTACTCTTGAATAGCATCTTGAATGTTCAATAAGGAAGGGCATTTCAAGATTCAAATGAAGGAGTGGGATGGGGCAGCTTGGAATGCAAGAGATCCACAATCCTTCCCTCTCAGGTTGCACTTCCTGCTGGACAGCAGGTCAAGGGTGAGATTTCAGAAGGGCCTTCAGACTGCAGTTTACTACAGGTCCCCACTGACTGCAGTTTCTACAGTCTCATCATGAGCAGCACCATCACATCCCTGGAACACAGGGGAGAGACAAATTCAGCCCTGCTCCCATCTGTTATGCATAATCTTGAACTGCCAAAGAAAGTCACTGCATACACTGTGTACCATCAATGTTTCTATCTGAATGCCTAAAGGCACACGAAGGCTGCCAGATGTGAGTTGTGGCAGCATTGTAAGTGGTGTATCTGAAAGTGAGCTGTAAGGTTGATATTGCTGATAGGTGAGTGGTAAAGATGTGATTCCTTGAGGAGTGTGAGGGGTTGCTGATGCTTTGGGTAATGGATATCATTTGAAGTTTGATTCATTGAATACTGGTGTGACATTGTTAAATTGCTTGTGACATTACTAGCAAATGCTTGAGATCATGTTCTCTTCCTGCTGCCATGCCCTTCAGCGGATGTTCTTCGAGGACCTCCTGGCCGTGGATAACACACAGCACCTCATCTCTGCTTCATCTCATGAATAAGATCTCCAGTGCCCTATCAATGAAGTACGATGTCGTCTCTCTTGCCTGGTGATCAATCACATTGCAATGTTAGTCATCAACAGCAGCCTTCTTTCATTCAGTACAGCTTTTCTTCGAAAGGTACTGGATGCCTATAAGAGGTGGAGGTTATCTGGAACACATCCTCAGCCTGAACATTGTTCAGCCTTCTGCTGAGTGTCTGTCTGCAGCCAGCCAACAGCATAAGCCAAGTTAAGCTGTACACTGAATTAACTGAATTAATTTAAAGGAGGAGGCAGCAGAATGTTTCGGTGCTGTCTGCTTCAATGGGATCAGGCACAGATTGGTTACAAATCACAACCCTCTTCTGCCAAAAAAATGAGGATGAACAGTTTTATCACTTTACTTTCCCTCTGGGTGATTGTTGGATGGGATTAAAAAGGCACCAGAATCCCATCATAAATTATGGGAAATACAAATATTTTGGCAATAGTATTAAATATGACAATTAAGTTTTTCTATGATGTATGCAAGGGCAATATTTTTTTAATTTATTCATTTTGTGGGGGTTGCTGGCTGGCCAGCATTTTTTGCCCATCTCTAGTTGCCCTTGAGAAGGTGGTGGTGAGCTGTCTTCTTGAACCGCTGCCTTCCACCTGCTCTGGGTTGACCCACAATGCCAACTGGGAGGAAATTCAAAGATTTTGGCACAGTGACAGTGAAGGAATGTCGATATATTTCCAAGTCAGGATGGTGAGTGGCTTGGAGGGGAACTTGAAGGTGGTGGTGTTCCCGTGTATCTGCTGTCCTTGTCCTTCTCATTTGAAGTGGTTGTGGGTTTGGAAGGTGCTGAGGATTTTGGTGAATTTCTGCAGAGCACCTTGTAGATAGCATTACATTGCTGCTACTGAGCTTCAATGGTGGAGGGAATGGATGCTTGAAGGACTTGCCTCTCCCCCAGCAAAACACACTTAAGTGAACAGCGTCAATGAATAAGAGTAAAATTAAACAGTGTAGACGACAGAGTCGATAATTGTTTTTGTAAAGATATGTGTGTGAGCTAGACGGTTCAGGCCAGAAATAAAATATAGGTATACAAATAATCATCTGGTAATACCAAATCTGTGAACTGCAGTAGAATATTGTCTTTTTGAGCAATATAATTAAATGAACTAAATAAGAGTGAATAGATCTGAAGGCACATCTAATTTACAAAATTAAACATGGTCCACAAACTGTATTTCAGTATGGATGAGTAGCCAAAAAAACCCAGAAATAATTTTCAATGCATTCTAAATTTGATATTAAGTATCCAATATGAAGTATTGGCTAAATAAACAATGATCAACAGGGGATTGGAGCATAGGCCCACATCACCAGAATTCCATCTCCTTTCTTATTGAAAATCAACTGGAGCATTGCACAGACCCTTTCTCTAAACTGATTCATGGCAGCTCTCTGCACAATCAGGCTACAGCTTGTTGCATCTCATTGGCCATCAATATTGTTCTCGACAAGGTATTGTAGCTTACCCAATGTTAGCTCCATAAGCTGACAAGTACCTCTTGTAATTTTGATACCAAACATTTGTGAGAGAGGAAGAGTTACTATCTTTACCCGGGCTATTGACGGTAGTGGAAGATTCCTGTTCCATGTCTACCAGCTCGGGAGATCATTAAAAATCATACAAAAATACCCTATTTTCACTTTCCAAGTACCTTAACCTTCAAGGTAGAAGTGACAAATTTATGAAACAGACATAGACATTTTTTTCAAAGGGCAGATAAGACCTTCATGATCTGAAATATTTTAAAAGACCAGGTCTTGAAAATTGATGAAAATCAGGTTGAATCTGGTAGAATCTGAAAAGACTATCAACTACTGAACTACTTTGATCAACAGGCCATTTGGTATTGGTTAGAAGAAATCATTTCATCTGGACCTTCATGTTCATGAACATTGATTTTTTGGTATTTCCCAAGGGCTGTTATTACATTGAGAATGTTCAGATCTCCAAAACTACTTCCCTCAACAGAAGATGTTGAATTCCTAATTTGATCAAAGAGAATATTAAAGATTTGATGTGGTTACTGAAGAAAGATTGTTTTATAACGTGGACACATGAAGAGACTTAAAACTTTGAATGGATATCATGAATGAGATTTTTATCTATGTGAGGGCTCATAAGGGGGCATGGGGACATGACATGGTATGGGGAGAAGGTGGGAAATGATAATAAGATGAGGGGTGGTTGTAAGAAGTGAAAGTTATAGGGATGGTTGTAAGAAGTGAGAGTTACTTTTAAACAGCTTCAACACTTACCTGCCCCTGGCCACCTACAATCTGCTTCCAGGATCAGGAAGGCCCATTCCATCCAGCTCCACCAGAGAGAAAATTGCATATGCAGGTAACAGAGCTCTTTAAAGGCAGGTAGAGATGGGAGTTCACCTGACTCAAACTGCTTGCCTGATTGGCAAAAACCTGGGCATTACAAACCAGAGATTTGAACTGGGAGTGGTTAGGATCAAAGTTAATTAATCAAACTAGAACAAGATTAATATTTGGAGCAGTGGAAGAACATGTCAATTATGTTAATTTTGCTGCATCTAGCCAGGAGACAGAATAGACAAAATTAATCATACTTTTCTGTATGAGGATGAGTAAGATCATTTCCTTCAAATGAATCTATGTATTGTAATTAATTAATTCCTCTGCAGTTCAGATAATTTCATTTGTATGCTGTGACAACTTGTCGTTCAAGCATAAAATTAGGCTTTAAGGTTTTTTTAAATTGGAAGAACACACATCAAAATGATTGGAGCCAACCTGTACCCCACTGTATGTATCAGTAAGTGAGTAGGCAGGATACAGCAGTTACATCCCAGCACTTGTATGTATGAAGGCCTTGAGTGGTGTGAATGGCTCGAAGCTTCCATCCCAAAGCTGCAGGTTAAATGTGTGACAGGATGCATTAGTTGGTTTTGGAGCAGATGGCACTTTGAACTTTGGCCTCCTGGCCCAGGCTGAAGTCACTAGCACTGCACCACAAGAGCTCCTCTACCTCCTGGGTGCTGTACATAAAGAAACGCTTCCCAAGCTTGTTTGTTTGTGGATCATTTAGACAAGGTAAAAGACATTATGGATCAGGTTCTGGTACTACTCCAGCCACTTTCACTTGTCCTCAGAATGAATGGGGAAAATGGTACTGCTTTTGATGAGACACCAGTGAGGTAATGTCTGGTTTCAAACTGAAAAGCTTGATTCTCATGACAGGCTCCACATTCAGCCGGTTCGTTTTTTATATTTTCAGCCCCTGAACTGTTAAAAATCTGATCCTGCAGTTGGATGTTATAAAAGTAACATAAATCATGTTTATAAACGACCAGAGCACACACTCGTGTTGTAAGTGCAGAAGATGGTCTGGTTTAGTGATGTCACATGAACCATCATGATGCATCGGTGATAGATATTTTATACCATAAGTTATAGGAACAGAATGAGGCCATTCAGCCCATTGACTCTACTCCACCATTTGATCATGGCTGTTCTGTTTCTCTCCTTATTCTCCTGTCTTTTCCCTATAATCCTTGATGCCTTTACTAATCAAGAACCCATTTATCTCGGTCTTAAATACACTCAATGATTTGGCTTCCACAACCTTCTGTGGCAATGATTTCCACAGATTAACCACCCTCAGGCTGAAGAAATTCCTCCTTATCCACTTCTCCCTTCGCTCTGAGGTGATGCCCTCAGGTCTTAACCTCTCCTCGTAGTGGAAACATCTTCTCCATGTCCACTCTACCAAGGCCTCTCCGTATTCTGCACGTTTCAATCAGATCCCCCTCATCTTTCAAAACTCCATTGAGTACAGATGCAGAGCCCTCAACTGCTCCTTATATGACAAGCCCTTCATCCCCAGGACCATTCTTGTAAACTTCCTCTGGACCCCCTCCAATAGGAGCACGTTCTTCCTTGGATACAGGGGCCCAAACTTATTCATGATATTCAAATGTAGTTCAACCAGAGCCTTATAGAACCTCAGCAATACATAGAGTCATAGAGTCGTACAGCTCAGAAACAGACCCTACAGTCTAACCAGTCCGTGCCGAACATAATCCCAAACTAAACTGATCCCACCTGCCTACTCCTGTCCCATATCCTTCCAAACCTTTCCTATTCATATGCTTATCCAAATATGTTTTAAACATTGTAATTGTACCAACATCCACCACTTCCTCAGAGAGTTCATTCAACACATAAGCCATCCACTGTGTAAAAAAACTGCCACTTGACAGTTAATTACATTATCATTGAACCCCCTCACTATTACATTCTGGTAGTTACCATTGAATAGAAACTGAATGGGTCTAACCATTATGGGCAGCAAGGTGGCTCAATGGTTAGTTCTGTTGCCTCACAGCACCAGGGACCTGGGTTTGATTCCACCCTCAGGTGACTGTCTGTGTGGAGTTTGCACAATCTCCCTGTGCCTGCATAGGTTTCCTTTGGGTGCTCTGGTTTCCTCCCACAGTCCAAAGATGTGCAGGTCAGGCGAATTGTCCATATTGAATTGCACATAGTGTCCAGAATGTACAAATTTGGTGGATTAGCCATAGGAAACAGGGATGGGGATGAGTCAGGATGGAATGCTCTTTTAAGGGTCAGTATGGATTTGATTGGCCAAATGGCCTGCTTTCACACTGTAGGAATTCTACCTATGACCTAAGTACAGTGGCTACAAGAGCAGATCAGAGACTATGAATACTACAATGGATAATTCACCTTGTGATGTCCAAAATCTGTCCATCATCCACAAGGTGTAATGGAATATTCCCAACTTGTTTTGATGGGTGCAGCTCCAACAATACTCAAGAAGCTTGACACCACATCCACAAGCATCCAATCTCTCCAACATTGACATATAGGAGCAGCAGTGAGTACCATTTATAAGATATTTGCCAAACATCCTTAGATATCACCTTTGATATGACCAGTCCCATCTAGAAAGACAAGGGTAGCAATTACATAGGAACACCACCACCTGCAAGTTCTCTCAAATCACTGACCATCTTGACTTGAAAATATATCATCATTCCTTATGTATTGTTGGGACAAAATCCTGGAATTCCATCCCGAGTGGTATTGTAGATCTATTTACAGCACATGGACTGCAGCAGTTCAAGAAGGCAGCTCACCACCAGGCTCATCACTACTAGGGCAGTTAGAGAAGGCCAGAAAATGCTGGGAGAAACTGAGGACTGCAGATGCTGGTGAGTCAGAGTCAAAAAGGGTGACGCTGGAAAAGCACAGCAGGCCGGCAGCATCCAAGAAGCAGGAGAGTCAACATTTCAGGCATAAGCCCTTCATCAGGAATGTGGAGAGGGAGCAGGATGGGAGAGAAAAATCTGGCCAACCAGTGATGCCTCATGAATGAATTTTTTTTAAATTTGCCCAGAGAAACCCAACATGTGACACAATTTTCCATGGCAGCATGTGAAGAAGGTATAAACGAGGAACAAAAAAGTTTCTAAAGGTCCATTCATGGATTACAAACATTTCCAAAAATTCCAAGGGGTAACTGCATGTTAAAGCTTGCAGATCTGAAACATGCCTCATATATAGTCAACTTGACACATCACATTGGCAGTGTCAGGAAAGCTCTACCTTTTGGTCCATTTCATCATTTAGTGATGCACCAGCACTCTTAAAGAATGTAATTTTCAAAGGGAAGTATATTGTAATTGTGTAATTTCGACATGGAGTCAGAATAGGCTACGTGCATGTAGGTCACATGAATGCAGAAAAAAAGGCATTGGCCAATGAATCTATCAATTGTCCAATATTAATAAGAAGTTTGATCATCTAATCAGGTTGCATCAATTTCATCAACTTCAGGAAAACCTCTCCTTTCACACGAGCTCCTTTCTGAGTTGTGGTGCAAGATCACCACTGACATAATTACATTCTGATCACTGACTATTTCACCAAATTCTGTTTCATTACATAAATTAAAGTGCAACTGTTATTAAAAAGCAGCTGCTGTATTCAGAATGTTTAGTGTCCTTAAACTGGGAGGTGATGGCCTAGTGTTAGAATCACTGGGCTATTTATCCAGAGAGGTAAAAACAATGACCGCACCAACTTCCACAGCTACCTGGATTACACCTCTTCCTACCCTACCTCTTGCAAAAATGCCACCCCGTATTCCCAATTTCTCCGCCTCCGCCGTATCTGCTCCCAGGAGGACCAGTTCCACCACAGAACACACCAGATGGCCTCCTTCTTTAGAGACCGCAATTTCCCTTCCCATGTGGTTAACAATGCCCTCCAACGCATCTCATCCACATCCCCCACCTCCGCCCTCAGACCCCACCCGTCCAACCATAACAAGGACAGAATGCCCCTGGTGCACACCTTCCACCCAGCAACCTTTGCATAAACCAAATCATCCGCCAACATTTCTACCACCTCCAAACAGAACCCACCACCAGGGATATATTTCCTTCCCCACCCCTTTCCGCCTTCCGCAAAGACCATTCCCTCCGTGACTACCTGGTCAGGTCCATGACCCCTACAACTCGCCCTCCCAACCTGGCATCTTCCCCTGCCACCGAGGGAATTGCAAAACCTGTGCCCACACCTCCTCCCTCACCTCCATCCAAGGCCCTAACGGAGCCTTCCACATCCATCAAAGTTTTACCTGCACATCCACCAATATCATTTATCGTATCCGTTGATCCCAATGCGGTCTCCTCTACATTCGGGAGACTGGACACCTCCTAGCAGAGCGCTTTAGGGAACATCTCTGGGACACCTGCACCAATCAACCACACCATTTCAACTCCCCCTCCCACTCTGCCAAGGACATGGAGATCCTGGGCCTCCTTCATCTCTGCTCCCTCACCCACCAGACGCCTGGAGGAAGAACGCCTCATCTTCCACCTCGGAACACTTCAACCCCAGGGCATCAATGTGAACTTCAACAGTTTCCTCATTTCCCCTTCCCCCACCTCACCCTAGTTCCAAACTTCCAGTTCAGCACTGTCCCCATGACTTGTCGTCCCTGCCTATCTTCTTTTCCACCTATTCACTCCAGCCTCCTCCCTGACCTATCACTTTCTCCCCACCCCCACTCTCCTCTAGCTTATCTCTCCACCCTTGAGGCTCTCTACCTTTATTCCTGATGAAGGGCTTTTGCCCGAAACGTCAATTTTACTGCTCCTCGGATGCTGCCTAAATTGCTGTGTTCTTCCAGCACCACTAATCCAGAATATTAATCCAGAGACCCAGGTAATGGCAGAGTGGCACAATGGCTCAGTGGTTAGCACTGCTGCCTCAGAGCGCCAGTATCCCAGGTTCGATTCCAGCCACAGGCAACTGTCTGTGTGGAGTTTGCACATTCTCCCCGTCTCTGTGCAGATTTCCTCTGGGTGCTCTGGTTTCCTTCCACATTCCAAAGATGTGTAGGTCAGGTGAATTGGCCATGCTAAATTGCCATAGTGTTAGGTGTATTAGTCAGAGGGGGCTGGGTTACTCTTCAGAAGGTCAATTTGGATTTGTAGGTAATCTAAAAAAGCTTTTACTGTCCTCCTTTATATTATAGGAGGTAATCTAATCTAAATAAATCACGTTTGACAAAAGCCTGCAGTATGCTAGTTGGAAGTGTACCCTTCCAACACATGCATAAGAAATGGTATTATCAATTTTTTTCCTCACTACCTGCACTGAAATGTTTTCATAGAATAGGATTACTAAGATGAAAATACGCAGAGGGAAAATGAGGTTAAAAGGTAAACTGGCCAGTAATATAAAGGAGGATAGTAAAAGCTTTTTTAAGTATGTGCAAGGCAAAAAAATGGTTAGGTCTAAAATTGGGCCCTTGAAGACAGAAACAGGGGAATATATTGCGGGGAACAAAGAAATGGCAGAAGAATTAAATGGGTACTTCAGATCTGTGTTCACTGGGGAAGACACAAGCAATCTCCCTGAGGTAACAGTGACTGAAGGACCTGAACTTAAGGGAAAGTGAGGTCTGCAGATGCTGGAGATCAGAGCTGAAAATGTGTTGCTGGAAAAGCGCAGCAGGTCAGGCAGCATCCAAGGAACGGGAGATTCGACGTTTCGGGCATAAGCCCTTCTTCAGGAATGAGGGAAGTGTGTCCAGCAGGCTAAGATAAAAGGTAAGGAGGAGGGACTTGGGGGAGGGGCGATGGAGATGCGATAGGTGGAAGGAGGTCAAGGTGAGGGTGATAGGCCAGAGTGGGGTGGGGGCGGAGAGGTCAGGAAGAAGATTGCAGGTTAGGAAGGCGATGCTGAGTTCGAGGGTTGGGGCTGAGACAAGGTGGGGGGAGGGGAAATGAGGAAACTGGAGAAATCTGAGTTCATCCCTTGTGGTTGGAGGGTTCCTAGGCGGAAGATGAGGCGCTCTTCCTCCAGGCATCATGCTGCCGGTCTAGCCATCTCCGCAGCTACACTGGCACTACTCCCCACCAATAAGAGGTCATGTCTGGAATTGTCCAACTCTATGGGATCTTTCCTTACTAGGCAATGACATGTTGCAGGTCTGCAGTGGACATTGAAAATAGAATGGTGGTGACTTAGATGTTCAGATGGGATGTAACGTGATGGTTAAGCTGTGATTAGATTGAGAAAATGAGGTTGTATGTGCTAGTGAGAGCAGTGTGACTGTGCAATCTTGGTAGGTTTCCATGATGTTTTGAATAATAAATATTTCATTGGTCATTGATCATGTTTGATTGATTGTGCATTAAACACTCAGCTGGTACCAGCATAAACATTCATAGTACTCTATAATTCTTGGCAATGCTAAAGGTTAAATTCCCTTCCACTCTTGTTTTGGAGAATTGCAATTACAATTGTCAGGGTTTGATGCAGGAGGATTATTGTAATCCATTGGTAATGAATTGATGGTGGAACAATTAAGAACTTGATATTTCCCACTATCTGGCTGAGCTAATTGCAAGGTCGCATATGAGTTGGAAGGAACATAAAATCAAAAACTGCTCACTGAAATATTAATAATCACATTCATGCAGCACTTTTTTGAACTCCGTTCTCATGAAGACATCATATTGAACAAAAGAACACGTGTTCTCAACATTTGTCTGCTAGTCTCACAGTAGCAATTCTGGACTGTAATTTTAATTGAACATAAAGCTTAAAATAATCAATTGCTTGCAATGTGGCAAAGATCCTCAAAATCTATTGTTTTTCAAGAAAGGTTAACTCATGCTGGACATTCTACCATTATCTATACATGACTATTCAAATTAACTCACTGTCTAGAGCATATTATTAAATAACTGTTCTATTGTTCCACCTTAAACACAGTTTTAGAGGGATAAATAATCACATCATTGCAAGAAGTCCCATTTTTTCATTTATAAAACAAATATTTAACAAAGGTGTCAAATGTTTTGTAATTTGATTTATTGCAGTCCAATTTCTGATTTTCTATTTGAAATATTCCACAATTAGTCATTATGAATTTGATCATCAAGAAGAGCATTCTAAACTCTGCAACGTTTAGAAACTCCTTGTACTTGGAAAAGAGCATTCATTCTGAGGTAAATTTGGACACTTTCATCACATTCAACTTTCTTTCTGCAAATATGAACAAAGGTTAATCATACACAATCAGCTACAGCAGTGTTAGCAATCAAGTTAGTTCAAGACTTTGATAAGCATGAAATTTTGGTATTGCCAACAAATATCAAAACATTCTTGCCTACAGAATATGCACTAATTTCCCAGCTAATAAACAATGCAGCCTTGTTTGCAAAAGGAGTCAATTAGTTGGATTTTATAATCTGTTTTCAATGATGCCAAAACAACTCTTATTTCTTCTGTTGCCTCATATACTTTTGAGGAGCTTAGGCTTTGCAGTTATTCAATGAACGCAAGAGCAGAACTGGTAACAAATATAACATTTAATAAGTATGTAATCTGGTTTTTGACCCATTGGGTACTCAATGTATTATTGTGTTTATGCACTAGCAATATATCAGAGCATGGTGGATTTGTGGAATTCTTTATTGCAGAGCTCTTTTGAGGCTGGGTCATTAACCACATTCAATACTGAGATAGATTTTTAATCAGTATTGGGAAAAGGCAGGAAAGTATATTTGAGGATTATCAGATCAGCCATGATCTCTTTGAATGGCAGAACAAATTTGACAGACTGAATGACCTCCCTTTGCTTCTATATCTTATGGTCTTATGCTGATCCTATCTAAAATTTGCTGGCCAGAATTGGATGCACTATCCTAGTTATGTATAAACCAAACCTTTGACAGGATTTTCTATGTGGAAGGGGAATAGGTGCCAACAGCCATAGTGCAAACAGCTGCAGAAAGAGCTTGCAAACACAGAGAGAGCCGAGTGCTAAGGCAGACTGTTTAAGATGTCATCCCAGTTATAATAAATACAATAAGGCCCTCTAACACCACCTTTTCAATAGCAGCTAGAGAGGGGCAATAAATGTTAGCAAGCCAGTGACGCCCATATCCCATAAGTGAATAAAGAAAACCCCTCAATCCACACACCCTGTCACCCCTACACATTTCCCATGCCCCATCAATACCAGTGAATTACACCCACAACCTTCCCATGACTCCTCATACCCTCTGTGCCAAACCATGCCACCCAATCATAGTCCATGGCCCCTTTACACTTTACGCCTTATATGAGCCATAGAGTTATACAGCATTGGAACAGACCCTTTGGGACAACTAGTCCATATCAATCATGTTCCTAAACTAAACAAGTCCCACTTTCCTGCATTTGGTCCATATCCCTCTAAACCTTTCCCATTCATGTACTTATCCAAACATCTTTTAAATGTTTTAACTACACCTGCAGCCACCACTTTCTCTGGCAGTTCATTCCACACACAAACCACTCTCTGTAAAGCTGCCCCTCATGTCCTTCTTAAAATTTTCTCCTGTCACCCTAAAAATATGCCCCTTAGTTTTGAACTCCCCCATCTTAAGGAAAAGACGCCTGCTATTCACACTATCCATGCCCCTCATGATTTTATAAGCCTCAATAAGGTCACCCTCAATCTCCTACACTCCAACATTCATTTCTTATACTAATTGTACAGAATCAATGGTTCTATTAACACTAGGATGTCTTTAAAAAATGCTTTGAATCCAGCCCAATAGAAGTGTAATTTTCTAGACCCTCTAAAGCATCAGTGCCATAATCTGTAAGTGCATGAAACTTCTTTATCTTGTGATGATAAACATTATGCATTTCATAAAACATATCAGACTGTAAAAACTGTCAATCAAACAATGTTTTCCTACCAGGATAAAGCTGAGTCAATAGTCTAATGATTGTGTGGGTTTGCAGCCAAGAATACGTCATGAAGCCTGAGGCTTGCAACCTGAGCCAGGCTGCATTCTCAATCCCAAAAAATTCAAAGAACTATGGATGCTGGAAATCTGAAACAAAACCAGGAATTGCTGGAGAAATTCAGCAGGTATGGCAGGGTCTTCAGAACTCTAAAGAAGGGTCACTGAACCCAAAATATTAATTTTGTTTTCTCGCCACAGTTGCTGCCAGACATGCTGAGTTTCTCCAGCAATTCCTGTTCTTGTACACTTTAACCCACATTGGTGAATATTTGACGCAGTGGGAATGGGGTCAGGAATCCAAGATCTTGTCCGATCTCCCGGTTTCACCCCGTCATGGAGTCTTTCCATCGCCATAAAAATCCTACTCAATGCATCCAGCAGGACCTTGGTAAATTTCTGCAGGGCATTTTGTAGATAGTATATACTGTTTCTTCTGAACGACGGTGATGGAGGGAGTGAATGGTTGTGGATGTGGTGCCAACCAAGTGGGCTGTTTGTCCTGGATGGTGCCAAGCTTCTTGAGTGTTCTTGGAGCTGCACCCATCCAGGTAAGTGGGGAGTATTCCATCACACTCCTGACTTGTGCTTTGTAGATGGTGAACATGCTTTGGTGAATCAGCAGATGAGTTACTCATGTGCTGTACTCCTAGCCTCTGATCTGCTCTTGTAGCCACTGTGTTTATGTAGTGAGTTCACTTAAGTTTCTGGCCAATAGTAACCCCAAGGATGTTGGTAGTAGGGAACAATGATGGTAACACTATTGAATGTCAAGCATTTGTAGTTGGATTGTCTCTAATTGAAGATGGTCATTTCCAGGCGTTTGTGTGGCATGAATGTTACTTGCCACTGGATATTGTCCAGATTTTGTTGCATTTGAACATGGATTGTTTCAGTATTTGAGGAGTCGTGAATGGTGCTGAATATTATGCAATTATCGGCGAACATCCCTACTTCTGACCTTATGATGGAGGGAGGGTCATTGATGAAGCAGCTGAAGATGGTTGGGCCTAGGCCACTGCACTGAGGAATTCCTGCAGAGATGGCCTGAAGCTCAGATGACTGATTTCTAACAACCACAGCCATCTTTTTTGTGTATGGATACTCCAACAAGTGCAGGAAAGAAAATGATAGTTACACTAAACAATTTCTCAATTCAGACTATCAAAAAAGTCTTTTTTAAAATAAATCTGCATCAGTCTTGCTTTCTCACATGGTGTATTCCTTTGTCATTCCACATCTCAATGCATATATTTCTCACGCAATTTTCCTCCTGTGAATAGGACTATAATTAATGGTGCTGTATATTATCAGCATAATATGCAACAGCCACAAATAACTTTAAAATCCACTGAATAGCTTTTGCTCCCTCAGTGATGGTACATGTATATGGTGTGTTATCATAAAGGATTATTTCTTTAGATTTCTCAACTCTTATCAGGAGCTCACAGATGTATTAAACATAATAATCCGAGTCCTGAAAAGTGGAACTATATTACCTCTTTCTGAGTCCAAACATATTTCACTGATAGGTAGCAAGATTGTTTATTATATTTTCTCTGCTCACCTTTACTGTCACTACTTTTAACAGAGGCAATGAGCCCTTATCAAAGAAAGTGTCACTGTCCTTGCTGAACAGCAGATACTGTACATGCACTGAATCTATTGGTAAGCCACATTACTCAAATTTGACAAGTGCAAGAAAGAGGGCCCATTTTTTTCTTCAGGTCAGATGACTCCTCCCCAAATAGTTTATATAGGGACTGAAAAAATGCAATCCAGTCCTCTGGAAAGGTTAATATGTCAGCTATGCAAGGAAATCAATCAAAATAACAAATGCTTCTGACTACTTTTGAATAGATCTCAGTGCTTAAGTGAATATGAACTTTTGGAAAGAATAATGCTGGAGGATACAAAGCTTAAAAGCTGTAAATCTGTGAGAACAATTCTGTTCAATCACAATTGTAGAGTAATGAGTAATGTCTTCAATGATGCTGCAGGGGTATGTGCATTTATCATTCTATTTTAATCTAATGTACCAGCACATTCATGTGAGACTGTGCACTTAACTGGTTTAAAGCAGAGTTTAGCCTTTGAGTTATTCATGTTTCAATTTCTTCAGTGAGCAACCATAACTTCTGTCTTATTGCAAGTTCAGTCATAGAATAAAAGGCTGGATTTTCAGTTTGCAAATATCCAGTTCATGGTTCATCTGTTTTTAAAATATAATTTTTCAATCGAGAAAGTAAAGTTTGACAATAGAAAATAGGTAAAAAAAATCAGCTCAGAGTATTTTATACTTTATAACGTTGGCGCCATGTTGACACAAGATGTTAACAGCTTAAAATATAAGATGATAAAACAGGAACTGGGTTTAAGAACTGGAGACAAGATATTTGCAATCCATGAAGTCAGGGCAATCCAGAGAGTTTTGTTTTTTTTTGGGAGTCATAAATAAATTAGCTTATGTATTCATTAAATCCTGAAGAGCAACATCCATTTCCCATCAGATCAAATAGAAACTTTAAATGAGGTATCATTAGGCTTAGCAACAATCAGTATGAATACATCTTTGTAGAGGCTATTTTACCATGGAAGTATGTGGAGCTTAGGAAGGCTGTCTGATTTTAATTTATCTGGAAGTTTGCTAAGATAGTTAACTACATTTGGAATCTGGTATGTGCAATTCATAGCTCACTGAGAGATAGCCAAAGTAAATGACAGTTGTTTAAGCCTGCACTGTAAGCAGAGAAGAAAAACATACTTAAATCATTTAGATTAGATTCCCTACAGTGTGGAAACAGGCCTTCGGTCCAACAAGTCCACACCGAACCTCCGAAGAGCAACCCACCCAGACCCATTCCCTTACATTTACCACTGACTAATGCACCTAACACTATGGGCAATTTAGCATGGCCAATTCACCTGACCTGCACATCTTTGGACTGTGGGAGGAAACCCACACAGACACAGGGAAAATGTGCAAACTCCACACGGATAGTTGCCCAAGGTGCGAATTGAACCCAGGTCCCTGGCGCTGTGAGGCAGCCGTGCTAACCACTGAGCCACCTTGCCACTTTTACTATGTAAAGTATATGGGCGGACTAATCTTGGCTTGAATTTTGTAAGGAAAGAGAAGTTGGAAGATTGTCCAGTTTCAAACATGGGAGAAAATCTACAGCGGTCCTCACAGGGTCTTGCAATAAAAAGAAACAATCAGAAATTAGTATTTCAAAGTATTCAAAACAAGGTACCGAGCCATCCACAATCAACAGCCACTGTAATTTTATTAGTTAAATCAAGGTGTTTTTGGTTTTCTTTAAATGTTAAAAGGTTTTATCCGGATAAGAGCAATGTAAGAGAAATGGGACTTATCCCACCATTGCAATCCACATCTGTCACTAAGTTGCCAGGAAATAGAATGATCTA
The DNA here is from genome assembly GCF_020745735.1 of Hemiscyllium ocellatum. Lineage (NCBI taxonomy): Eukaryota > Metazoa > Chordata > Chondrichthyes > Orectolobiformes > Hemiscylliidae > Hemiscyllium > Hemiscyllium ocellatum. The sequence goes on from NC_083401.1 coordinate 86,956,310, forward strand.
CAGCCATGGTTTTAATTGCGTTGAGACAGGCCTGATTCTGTGGAATTGTAATCAGCATTGCAGGATATTGCAGTTTCCAGTTCAGCACAGGCTGAAGTGACAGTGAAAGCTGAAGTGGAAGATAGAAGTTCTACACATGTTGCCATGCAATCACAGCTTGTTACTGTGCAGACTCAGACAGCTATTATCATGATTGTGATTAACAATATTCAAACGGACTGTAAGCCTATACTCGCTAGTGTTTAGAAGAATGAGAGAAGATTCAATTGAATTATAAGATGTTAAAAGTGATCAACAAAATAGACATAAAACAGATGTTTGTCTTTGTGGGGCAATCTAGAATCACAGGCCCTAGTTTGAAGACAAGAGGAGCAGATTTAAAGCAGAGATGAGGAGAAATTACTTCTCTCAAAGGGTCGTGAATCCGTGGAATTCACTACTCCAGGGGATGGCAAGTGACGGGACACTGAGAACATTTAAGAAGGAGATAGACAAATTTGTAATGAGTTGAAGGGTTATGGAGAGCGGGCAGGAAAGTGGAGTTGAGGTTAAGAAGAGATCAGCCATGATAATATTAAGTGGCAGAGCAGAGTCAAGGGGCTGAATTTTCCACTCCTGCTCCGAGTCCTTATATTCATATGTTCTTGGACTGACTGACTTCCAAAGTAGTTCAGCAGTGCCAGCAGTAGTGTCAATACACCAGTAACCAGAGTTAAGTTGCTAAAAAAGTGCTAAAAGCATTCAATATATCTACAACTTACAGCATCTAATTTTTAATAACTGGAATATTTTATGGATTAACATCATTTTTAAAAAAAGGAGATAAACCGACTTAAGACACCAGAGTACTCACCTGAACCAATTCTTTTCATTCACTTGTGGGACATGGGGATTGCTGGCTGGCCAGCATTTATTGCTCATCTCTAGTTGCCCTTGAGAAAGTGATGGTGAGCTGCCTTCTGGAACCACTGCAGTCCACATGTTGTAGGTCAACCCACAATGCCCACAAGAAGGGAATTCCAGGATTTTGACCCAGTGACACTGAACGATTGGCAATATAACACCAAAAGACATGGGAACAGAAGCAGGCCATTCAGTCCATTGAGTCTACTTTGTCATTCAATATGACCATGGCCAATCTGATAACATTCAACTCCACTTTCCTGCCTTTTCCCCATAACTCTTCATCTCAAGAGCAAAGGAACAGGCTCTTCAGCCCAACATGTCTATGCTGACAATAATGTTATTCTGAACTAATCCCATCTACCTGCACCTGGTCCATATCCCTCTGATCCCTGCCAGTCTAAGTGCCTCTTAAACACTGCTATCACATCTGTTACCACCTCCATGGCATCACGTTCCAGATGTCTTCAACCCTCAGGATAAAAAACTTGCCTTGCACATATGCTTTAAACTTTTCCCCTCTCACTTCCAACCCATGCCCCCTAGTACTTAATATGTCTACCCTGGGGAAAAAGGTTCAAACTATCCCCCTTATCAGTGCCTTTCATTATTTTATATACCTCTATCAGGTCGTCCCTTGGCCTCTGATTCTCTACCAAAAACAATCCAAGTTTATCCAATTTCTGTTTATAACTAATACACTCCAGTCCAGGCAACATCCTGGTAAACCTCTTCGGCACCAGCTTCAAAGCCTCTACATCCACCCTGTAGTGTGGTGACCAGAAACTGCACACAATACTCAAAATGTGACGTAACTAAAGTTTTATACAGTTGCAACATGGCGTACCAAGTTCTATACTCAAAAACTTGACTGATGAAGGTAAGCATGTCATACGTCTTTTATACCACCTTCTCCACTAGCATTGTCACTTTCAGGAGGCTATGGACTTGTACCCTTCAATTCTTCTGCATATTAATCCTCCTATATTAATCCTGCCATTTACTGTATACTTTCCTCTTGCATTTGACTTCCCAAAATGCATCTGTCCAGATTAAACCTCATCTGCCATTTCCCATCCAACTTTCCAACTGTTCGAGATCTTGTTGTATCCTTTGTCAACCTTCATCACTATCCACAGCTCCACCAATTTTTGTATTGTTTGCAAACTTGCTAATCATACCACCTATATTTTCATTCAACTCAGTTATATAAATGACCAATAATAGAGGTCACAGCACTGACCTTGTGGAACATCACTGATCACTGACCTCCAGTCAGAAAAACATCTCTCCCTGTTTATTTTTTATGACCAAGCCAATTTTGTATCCAACTTATCAACTCATATGGATCCCATGTGATTTAACCTTCTGGAACAGGCCACCATGAAGGACCTGGTCAAATTTTTTTCTGATTAAAGATCTACTATCTCAGCATTGAATAAACATAATGACACAACCTCAGCAATTAAACAACTCACTGGAGGAGGAGGCTCCACAAATATTCCCCTCCTCAATAATAAGGCCAGGACAAGATAAAGCTAAAGTATTCACAACAATCTTAAGCCAGAAGCATTAAGTGGGTGATCCAACTTAGCTTCCTCCAGAGGCCCCCAGCATCAAAGATGCCAGTCTTCAGTTAATTCGATTCATACTATCAAGAAATGGCTGGAGCCTCTGGATACTGCAAAGGCTGGAGGCCCTGACAATTCTTCAACAATAGTAGAAGACATCTCCTCCAGAACTAGCCCTGCTCTTAGCCATGCTGTTCCAGTACAGCTACATCATTAGTATTTGCCCGACAATAAGGAAAGCTTCCTGGGTATGTCCTGTACACAAAAGCAGGATAAATCGGACCCAGCCAATCCATCAGTCTACTCCCATCAGTCTACTCTCGATCATCAGTAAAGTGATAGAAAGTGCCATCAATAGTACTATTGAGCAGCCCCTGCTTAGCAATAACCTGCTGAATAAATTTCACAGTGTCAACAGTGTGTACTATCTGCAAGATGCACTATAGTAACTGAGCAAAGCTCTTCCAACAGCACCGTCTCAATCCATGATCACTTGCACTGAGAAGAATAAGGGTAGAAATTTCCCCTTGCAGCTGCACACAATCATGAGTTGGAACTGAAGCACCATTCTTTATCTGTCACTGGATCTAAATCCTGGAGATCCCTCCTAACAGCATTGTGGTGTCTCTCTGTCCCAATGATTACAATGATTCAAGAAGCTGCTTAACCATCACCTTCGAGGGCATTTAAGGGATGGACAATAAATTCTGGCTGAACCAGCGATGCCCACATGCTTTAAAAAATTTAAGAATAAGTAACATATCTGTTAACCGATAATTGGGAATGTTCAGGTTCTACCCCTGGAAGTGTGGGTGGCTCCATGCCACACTGTCTCAGAATGGTGACCTTCATCCTCCCAGCATGGCCACTCCACCAATCCTTTTGCTGTTGCCTTTCTTTGCGTCTGTGCTGAGGGCTTGCAGTCCAAAGCCCAGTCATCAAGACCCAGCACTACTTGAAGTTATCCTGAAAGAAACTCTGCAATCCCACTTTCACAAGACAAAGGACGGATGGTTCCATTTTGCATGATTTTTTGGAAATCATATTTTCCTTGGTGTCTTTTCGCTTCAGGATTTTGAACGAGAATGCTATACTGGTCCATGACAACAGAGTGAACAGTGCAGGACTGTGGATTTGGGGCAACATCTGAGTCGACCATATAGTGACAGTGCAAAATAAGTCCAAATGCTTTCCCACTTCCTCACTTCCCCAACTTCCTCCTCCTCTCCTTCCCAAGGTCATGTCCACATAAGACCTGATGATAAGGCCTGCATCCTCATCATTGCAAGGTTATGGTTGACCAGAAACTAAACTGGACCAGCCATAAAAACACAGCAGCTGTAAGGGCAAATCAGAGGCTAGAAATACTGTGATGAGTAACTCATCTCCTGACTCCTTAACATCTGTCCGCCATCTACAAGGCACAAGCCAGGAGTTTGATGGAATATTCACAACTTGCCTGGATGGGTTCAGCTCTAACAACACTCAAGAAGCTTGACACCATCCAGGACACCATCAGCTTGATTAGCACAACATCTACAAACATCCATTCCCTCCATCACTGATGCTCAGCTGCAGCAGTGGGTACCATCTACAAGTTGTACAGCAGAAATTCAACAAAAATCCACTGACAGCACCTTCCAAACTCATGACCACTTTCATCTAGAAGGACAAGGGCAGCAATTATATGGGAACACCACCACCTGCAAGTTCCCCTCCAAGCCACTTATCAATGACTTGAAAATATATCACTGTTCCTTCATTCTTGCAGAGTTAAAATCCTTGAACTTACCACCCATCCCAACCCCAGGTTAATCTCCAGCACGTGGACTGCAGCAGTTCAGGAAGACAGCTGACCTTCTCAAAGGCAACTTGGGATGGGGAATAAATATTCCTACCCAGCAATGCCCGTGTCCCATGAGCGGGTTTAAAAAGAAAAGTTGCTTCTAGAAGGATTATTTTTATTAGAATTAACTTTATTATCATGTGCACTCGAGTGAAAAGTTTGCAATGTCGCCGCTTATGGCACCATCTTAGATATAGGACAACTAGATACAGATACTTAAGTTTTAAATTGAAAAAATGATAAATAAAAATCCAGCATAAGAATAAAAAGGAAAACAAAAGTATTCATATTACAGTCCTTTTCAATTAAGTCCATGCCAGACCTAACCTCCACACTGCACCGGGCCAAGTAGCCAGACCATGCTAGGCTTCAAAACTCAAGGCCTCACCTCCCCACAGCAGCCTCCAGTCTGGGACATGTCTCTGGAACTCAGCTCCTCGCACTGGCCTTCGGTCTCACCTCAGGGACTCTTGCCTCCTGCACAGGCACAGTCTGGGATTCGCCTGCAACAGCCTCTGGTCAGGGAGCCACCTTCTCCATTCCCCTCCCAGTAAGTTTGAAGTTTAAAGCTTGGAAAGAAAAGAGGAAACAAAAAAGAATGAGCAGAGCAGAGGAGCTCCACTAGACCATCCTACTCTACTACTTGGATGGGTTTTTCTGAAGTCAGTGAGAAGACAACGCAAAACCTTTTCATTCCACTCTGGCCTCTGTCATCTTCCTGACATTGTAATAACTGCCAAACTGTGAAGTGAAGTGTTACTAATCTCACCTACTCCAGCCTGAATGGATCTCTGATCTAAAACTGTAGGTCCCCTATGACAGTGAGACCGTCATACTGTTGTGGTCATTACAAGTCAGGTTGTCCAAGGTGATGCAGTTCACTGCACTCAGCAGTGGAAGCAGGGAGGATGCTTGTAAAGACACTCAGTGGTTACAGCCTTTCATTGGGCACTCTCCTGTTCTTCCTCCCTCTGGGTAGTTTCTTGTCGCTGCTGTCTTTGTTGCTACAACCTGAGACCCATTGCAGCTGCAGCTCCCATCACTGAAACAGGTTTCCTTATAGCAGACATTCCAATTCCTCTAAACTCCAAGCCTCCCTCCTCTGTAAAACCAAAAGGTTTTTAAAATTCCTCTGAGAACACTCAACACAGCACTCCCAGCAACTTTGCTCCAACAAAAGAAAGCAAGGCCACACAACATAAATGATGCATGACTATCAATTTAAATAAAGCTTGTGTGAGCTCCCCCATGCAACAAAACACATGCTTAACAAAGGGCATCAAAAGGAGATGTACAGTTTGTGAACAAATCAGCATTTGAGGCTGACATCATGATACATGCACTCTGAATACATCTTGCACATGCTGTGCATGTATGTCTCGGCGTCTTTATGTTTAGACATATCAAAAAAGAATACCAGAGAGACTGCAAGTGTTCTGAACAAAATTTATTGAAATTCAGGCTTCTGTTACATTGGCACCAGCTGTGCTGTGGAGCTGAATTTCACAATCCAGATTTAAAGCAAAATATTGCTTAAATGGATGCCATAGAAATCGTAACATTTTACAGCACAGATGGTAGTTATTGCATTTGTGCTAGCTTTCTGAAAGATTTATCGAGCTTTTATTTGTTTGCAGTTTCTGATGTGAGCTGTATCTCAGTGGTTGCCACTTCAGTGTCTCTGAGTCAGAAGGATGTAGGTTCATATATCACTCCAAAATCTTAAACACAAAATCCAGACTGACACCTTAGTGTAGAGCTGAGGGAATTCCCTACAGCTGGTGCTGCCATCATTTTATAGAATCACAGAACCATTACAGCATTCAGTTTCTGAATTGTTAAGCAGAGGACTGCCTGATATAAATAATTTCCTTGGCCAATATTTATCCTTCAACCAAACCATAAGGTCAAATTACCTGATCATTTGTGCATTGTTGTTTGTACGTCCTTGAACATTAGTTGTCACGTGTCCTATAATCCTTTGAAGTATTTTGTTGATCCTAAAGTTCTTAGCACATCCTGAAGTCACAACCAATATAACCTTGTAAATACAAGTGCTTTCTTTCTTCTCCTGTGTTATTCATCTATCTCCACGTCCCACAATTTGATACTATTCAGACCAGTTTTGATTCTTTTTTTGTCAAAAGGTTACACTTGAATAAAGGAAACTCTCCAGGTGCAGGGTGGCTTAAATAGCATGTAGAAAGTGTACCTTTGTAATATTTACAGTATATCATTAATGCGGTGTTTTATTTTGCGAGACATTTTATCCATGAATGCCGTTCTACGATGAGTCAGGGCTGTAATAGAAGATTGGAAGGTACAGTAGTTCCACCCCGCCCCTGCCCATACCAGCAGGGGATATGTTCCACGACCTGCCACAAAAGCCCGAACTGTGGATAGGAGCGAACTGATTCATTTCAAATTTACCTTCCCAATAGCCCCGGTCCCTGGTTCCAGAAGGTTCCCTATAATGTGTTTGGGCCACAGTAAGCCACAGGTAACTGAAACTACGGAAAACGATTCCACGATTATGGGGGTCACCCTATAATTTACAAATTATGGGATGGCATTTTGGTGAAACTGGTCCATCCCGTATTCCCAATTCCTCCGCCTCCGCCGTATCTGCTCCCAGGAGGACCAGTTCCACCACAGAACACACCAGATGGCCTCCTTCTTTAGAGACCACAATTTCCATTCCCACGTGGTTAAAGATGCCCTCCAACACATCTCGTCCACATCCCGCACCTCCGCCCTCAGACCCCACCCCTCCAACCGTAACAAGGACAGAACGCCCCTGGTGCTCACCTTCCACCCTACCAACCTTCGCATAAACCAAAACATCCTCCGACTTTTCCACCACCTCCAAATAGACCCCACCACCAGGGATATATTTCCCTCCCCACCCCTTTCCGCCTTCCGCAAATACCGTTCCATCTGTGACTACCTGGTTAGGTCCACACCCACCCCCCCCCCGCCCATTCAACCCACCTTCCCATCCTGGCACCTTCCCCTGCCACCGCAGGAACTGCAAAACCTGCACCCACACCTCCTCACTCACCTCCATCCAAGGCCCTAAAGGAGCCTTCCTCATCCATCAAAGTTTTACCTGCACATCCACCAATATCATTTATTGTATCCGTTGCTCCTGATGCAGTCTCCTCTACACTGGGGAGACTGGGCGCCTCCTAGCAGAGCGCTTTAGGGAACATCTCTGAGACACCCGCACCAATCAACAACACCACCCTGTGGTCCAACATTTCAACTCTCCCTCCCACTCTGCCGAGGACATGGAGGTCCTGGGCCTCCTTCACCGCCGCTCCCTCACCACCCGACGCCTGGAGGAAGAACGACTCATCTTCCGCCTCGGAACTCTTGAACCAGGCATCAATGTGGACTTCAACAGTTTCCTCATTTCACCTTCCCCCACCTCACCCTAGTTCCAAACTTCCAGCTCAGCACTGTCCCTATGACTTGTCCTACCTGCCTATCTTCTTTTCCACCTATCCACTCCACACACCCTCCCCCCAATCTATCACCTTCATCCCCTCCCCCTCTCACCTATTGTACTCTATGCTACTTTCTCCCCACCCCCACCCTCCTCTCACTTATCTCTCCACCATTCAGGCTCTCTGCCTATATTCCAGATGAAGGGCTTTTGCTTGACACGTTGATTTTGCTGCTCCTCAGATGCTGCCTGAACTGTTGTGCTCTTCCAGCACCACTAATCCAGAATCTGGTTTCCAGCATCTGCAGTCATTGTTTTTACCTATAATTAACAAAGTTGCCTCATGCCCATTCATTACAACAATGCCAATCTCAAGGTTTTTATGAATGAGGTTGCTTCAGAAAAAATCTGTTGCTCATCAAATTGCTCTTGCATTGACTATAATTTCTTGATGGCAACGTGATTATCCCAAATTCACCCAATCCACCTCTAGGCCAATGTGATGGACTCAGGGTGAGTGGAGAAGTCTTAAAGTGGCAAGATAAGAGCAAGGCAGATACAATATCATACATAGAAAAAAATCAACTTATGTGACCTGTCTTTCAAAGTCACTATGGTCCATTTAACATCTACCATTTAGCCCAGCGGATTTCAGTGTGCTTGATCTCCCATTCGTCCTCCAGTTGTGAGAATCCATTCACACGCAGCTCTTTAATTCCCGGGATATTGAAGATTGCAGTGAGTGCCTTAAGCACGTGGTGCAGGTTCAGGACTGAAATCCTACCACAGTTTCCAGTCCTGCATTGAAAATGCTGCCCTATCTTTTCGAATTTGTTAAATTGGGAAGACGTTTAAACCTTTTATTGTAATTTTGTTTTTCAAGCACCTGAAATAAAATCTTTCAAAATAAAAATTACTCAAGATATCAGCAGATTCTAGGCAGTTGTATCGTTTTCAGAAGTGGAGTAACTTAATTATCTACAGCAAAAAGACGGAGACTAATTTTGTGAAGTGGGAATAACATAATCAGTGGTTGGAAATATTGCCATTCTCCACAATTCTAAGGATAGCATATTTCTGACTGCAACATCAGTTACAATTCACATATACATCAACAAGAGATTTGCTAACCTTCCCAAGTTATTGAAATGTATCCATGTCCTCAAATCCAGTGAAGTCAGCTCCTCATCCCAGAAAGTTCGTCCACACTCAAGTTTATAGCATTCTTAAGACCATTTTACCCAAGATCACAGAGTTTTTCTCTGCTGTGGAAAGTGCAAAATAAATCTTTAAAAAATGCACAAAACCTGTGATAGACATTTAAGGCTTAAGCAGACTGGTTGTGTATAAGAAAGTAAACTTTTAAGGTTGCAAATATTGTTATATGGTATCATTGACAAAATTACTATGTAGTCATCAGTTTTGAAGATGAGTGATAGAATTCTAAACCTTCAATTATGCCACTTATATTTGTAAAACATATTTATGTTGCTGCACAACAGAAGCCCATTTCTCAAGCTAGATCTAATTTGTAAGACAAAAAAATTAATATTATTTTAAAACAGAAATGATATAAAATACAAGAGCAAGATGGCATGTAGTTGACACTGTCTAAAGTGCTGTACCATTCAGTGAGTTTCTATCATTTTTACCCTAGTGTTGAGGCCCAGGGCAATAGGACAGGCCACATTGAAACAGCTGGGCCCTTGCAACCATATTTATTGGGGGTCCATATGGACACAGTGACACTACTATAACAATAAAATACTCCTGGAGAAGACTCAAAATGTAAAATCTGTTTCTCTCTCCCAAATGCTGCCAGACCTGCAAATTTCTCTGGCATTCTCGGTCTATGTTTCAATAACCCTGCTGTCCTGTGCTACACTAACTCAGTGGTTTGCATTGTCTGTCTCTCTTCTCATTGTGTCCTTTCTGCATAATACACTTAAGCAGATTAGGAGCAGGAATAGGCATTTGGTCCTTCAAGTTTGCTCCTCCATTCAGTAAGATCATAGTTGATCCTCCAGATGAGATAAGCAGGAGGCTGGAAGAACACGGCAAGCCAGGCAGCATCAGGAGGTGGAGAAGTCAATGTTTCAGGTATAACCCTTGTTCAGGACTGGGGGTGGGGGTAGGGGGAGCTGCAGATAAAGCGGGAGTGGGGGAAGGTTTTGGGTTGGGAGAGGAGCAGAGTGGTGAGATCGTGATAGGTGAACACAGATCCTTCAGATTGTCAGATTGGAACCCTGCATTAACATCTCAGGGCACACTCCACGGACAGGGGCCACGTGCACCCACAACCATGGACCTTTGCCATCTGATTGATGCCAGTCTCTCTAACTTTCTTGGCTCACCTCTGATCTACTAACAGTACACTGCCATACTGCACATGGATCTGTGGAAAACTTTACTACAAAGGGCAGTAGTGGTTGGGTATATTAAGGGATGAAATGGACAGATTTTTAATTAATAAGGGAATCAGTGGTTATGCAGAAAAGCAGGAAATTGGAGCTGAGAATTCTTAGAGCAGGCATGATCTCATTGAATAGTAGAGCACACACGATGAGCTAAATGGCCTACTTCTGCTTCTGTGTCTTACGATCTTACCTTGGCGTGCAGCACCTTTCATTGGAAGGCTGCTACAAGGGTCCTGTACATGGTGAGATTAAAAGAACCTCTCCACAGAAAGCAGGGAGTGGGGATAAAAGGGGCCTTCTCAGGATGGAAGCCAGTGACTATCAGAGTTTCACAAGGGTCAGTGTTGGAACCGCTACTTTTCGCTTTATACATTAATGATCTAGATAAAGGAACTAAGGGAATTCTGGCTAAGTTTATAGTTGATACAAAGATAGGTGGAGGGGCAGGTAGTATTGAGGAGGCAAGGAAGCTGCAGAAGGAGTTGGACAGGTTAGGAGAGTGGGCAAAGAAGTTGCAAATGGAATATGTGGGAAATTGTGTGGTCATGCACTTTGCTAGGAAAAATATGGGCATGGACTATTTTCTAAAGGGGGAGAAAATTCAGAAATCTGAAGTGCAAAGGGACTTGGACATTCTGGTCCAGGATTCTCTTAAGATAAACTTGCAAGTTGTGTTGGTAGTTAGGAAGACAAATACAATGTTGGCTTTTATTTTGAAAGGACTAGAATATAAAAGCAGGTACGTACTTCTGAGGCTTTATGACCCTCTGGTCAGACTATAAATGTGAGTATTGTGAATAAACTTGCGCCCCATACCTCTGGAAGGATGTACTGGCCCTGGAGCGGGTTTAGAGGAGGTTCACAAAAATGATCCCAGGAATAAAAGGCTTAACATATGAGGAACATTTGAGGACTCTGGGTCTATGGCATTTAGAAAGATGAGAAGGGAAATCTAATTGAAACTTACAGAACACTGAATGGCCTGGACAGAGTAGATGTTGGGAAGATGTTTCCATTCGTAGGAGAGACTTGGACCCAAGGGCACAGCCTTAGAGTAAAGAGAAGACTCTTTAGAATGGAAATAAGGAGAATTTTTTTCATCCAGAGAGTGGTGAATCATTTAGAATTCATTGCCACAGAAGGATGTGGAGGCCAGGTCATTGAGAATATTTAAGACAGAGATAGATAGGGTTCTTGATTGTCAAGGGAATCAAAGGTTACAGGGATAAAGCGGGAGATTGAGGTTCAGAAACTTATTAGCCATGATTAAATGACAGAGCAAACTCAATGGGCCAAATGTTCTGCTCCTATGTCTTATAGTCTTATGGTCTATAACCCAAGAATGTAAGAACTACGATCCGGAGTAGGTAATTTAGTCCCTTGAGCCTGCTCCACCATTGGATACAATTATGCTTGATCCCATCTTGGCCTCAACTCCAATTTCCTGCCCACTCTCCGTAACCCTTCAACCCATTAGAGAGGCATCCAGTTCGCTGAGCAGATCAGGCTAAATATCAGGGCTACGATAAAACAAAGAACGATGGATGTTAGAAATCTGATTCAAAAACAGAAATTGCTGGAGAAACTCAGCAGGTCTGGCAGCATCTGTGGTGGGAAAGCAGAGGTAGCATTTTGAAACTAATATCCTTTCTGGTAACTAGCCCATAGCCTTCCCATCCAATCCTGACATATCCTCCAGATCACAGCCTGCAGGTAAAGCTGCCCACCCACCTTTAGGCATAATGAAGCTCTTAATTGTCCAAACAATGGCCACCCAAGAACCTCTTCTGCATCTACCATTAAAATACACAAAGCCAGGGAAGAGGAAGGTTTCATTGCATGGGCTAAAATTTGGCAAGAAGGGGCTTACTCCTTTGGTGCAGATCTCCTGTGCCCATTGGGACCATCCACATAAGATGGTAACACATTTTGTACCTCCCTCACTGGCCTCTAACACCTGAATCCATGCCTCACTTGGTCTCCAATCCCCATCTGATCAAAATGCCTGAAACTACATTAGGTCCATGAGACATCTTCATGGGATCTTGTGTAGTCCCAGCATTGGTGCTGCAGAAACTACAGAGCTACCATCCAATCAGATTGACTAGAATCTCTTGAGGGTGGGATCTCCTGACCCTGAGACTCATAAATCCCACTCTCAAGTGAGGGCAGTTGCACTTAAAGTCAGTGTGCTGGCAAATGGCTGTTTGACTAGTAGAGACAAGGAATACATTCCCCTCTGTAATGTTCACACGAACATGAATCAATTTCTTTTCCATATTGTAGTAAAGTGAAATGTATGTTTACGAGGTTAACTTTGAGATTACATGCAATTAGATTAAGATACTTAAAACCTGTCCATCATGCATTAACATTTAATAGCTTCAGAATAAATAGACATCCTTCACTATAAAAAGTAAGTATTGGATTCCAATGGGTTAAACTTTGTCTCATTATTTTTACACCATTTCAAGGTAACAAAGCCTTGTTTTACGCAGATTCTATCTTTATGTTGTTCATGTTTTGCTCTAACATCGCCAGCATATGCACTTCCTTTACAAAAACCCACTGTATTTCTGAAACAAGAATCTTACTGATTCACTGCAGTGACAAGGCTCGGGTATTTTGCCACATTAATCTTTAGCCAAGGATGTTATATTATTCATTAGATTTTTTTATCAGCATCTTTGATCCCACACATTGATTCTCAGTTGACAGCTCATTTGAAGGTGCAGTTCAAGTAAGCTTTGGTTGCACAAAGCAATAGATTTCTTAGACTGAATAATATGTTTTAGGGTGTCATTCCATTATGACTTGAAGCTATTATATCTTAGTCTGCTAAGCAACAAACATTTGTTCATCATGATAGAGCAGAATGTTCAACACCAACTTAAAATGAAACATTTTAGAAACTCTCAACAATAACATATGAGAATAAAGTACAAAGTACTTGTTGTGGCTTTCCGAGGACTGAATTTTCAAACTTCATACTTTCCAGTTGACCTCATAGAAAGCAGAGCATTAGTGGGGCAGTGAGGAGGAATCTTCTTGATATCACTGGTTAAGCGATGGGTCTGGCAGGATTTCCTTATTACTGAATGATTCCACTGGAGTCTGAAGACTGTTGAGGATTCATTGTTGTAGGGAATTATTTCAACAAGAATTCCACTCCTGATCGAGTCCTCGTTACTTATGGCAACCTGCAGCATTCCTAAGCTGTAGTTGAAATGGCTACAAGAGTAAGATAAACAATGTGAAGATACAGGTCTCCAATTTAAGATGGACGTGAGGCGGAAGTTTCCTCCCAGAGGGTCACTAGTCTTTGGAATTCTCTTCTGCAGATAGCAATGAAGGCTGATTGTATTGAATATGTTGTTAGATGTTCCATTGACAAGAAAGTCAAAGGTTAGAAGGAACAAAAGTAATTGGCATTAAGGCCACAATCAGATCAACCTTGATCTTATGGAATGGCTTGCATGGTTAATTAGCTGAATTCAAATTCCCCATTCCTTATGATTTTATGATCAAAGGATAAACATTTGGCCCTACTCTGCCATTCAATATGATCAGGGTTGATCATCCTACTCAATACCCTGTTCCAGCTTTCTCCCCATAGCCCATAATCCCTTTAGTCCTAAGAACTATTTCTAATACCTTCCTGAAAACATTCAATTGTTTGGCCTCAACTGCTTTCAATGGCAGAATTTCACAGGTTCACCACTCTCTGGGCAAAGAAATTTCTCCTCATTTTAGTCCTAAATGGCCTACCCTATAGACTGTGACCCTTGGTTCTGGGCTCATTGAAAACATCCTTCCTATGTTCACCCTGTCTATTTATATTAGAATTTTGTAAGTTTCTATGAGATTCCCCCCTCATTCTTCTAAACTCTAATGAATGCAGTCCCAACTGATCCAGTCTGTCTTCCAACCTTGCTACTTTCTAACCGTGCAGTTTTAAGGGGATCTTTGCCTACTGACAGGACAATCAGAAATTCTGGAACATGCTATATACTACTTTCAAATCACTTAAAATTATAATTCAATCAATTGATGAGGAAGAGATTGTGGCGAATATTTTTTTGTCATTGGAAAGATTAATAGCCAGAATACTCCAACATTCTCCCATTCATTATCATCCATCACATCAATAGGAATTTCAATGGATGGGCCACAATGTTGAGTTTGATTTAATTCTTTTTTCAAGAGCCAGGGGCTCAGTGTTCCATCTACTCACATATATCTGAAAGCTGAAGTACACATCTGGATAAAATCTAAGATTTGGCTTTGTACTCATACAGTTTCTAGTTTCATTGTAAGGACCACATATTGCACAAAGGTATAAAACACAATGAAATGATATGTGATTTCCCTGAGATTTGTGTTGGTTTGCAATCCCATACAAAGTTCAAATCTTCCCAGCACATTCCTTCAGTGAGTAAAATGTTGCTGGTTGCTCTGGCAGAGCATCAAATATATGTGGCAACACAAGAAATACACCTGAAAGGCCATTGATATCAATTACTTTCCAAGTCGCTGAGTTCCCCCTGCTCTGAATAGAAACCACATTTTCAAACCTGAAAGTATGCATGCTTCAAAAAAGAAACTTTTTTTTTGCCAGTATCAGATGGGGTTTCTCTAAGACATTAAATCATTATTATTGGAACTGTTCTACAAGACGATTTCTGTTTCAACCCTGTCCAGTATAACTTTCAGGAGTTCAGAAAAACAAACTGCACAAATATTGTGCCACTATTTGAGCATTAAGCACAGAATTTATATGCTCCTAATAAACTCACTTTGAGGCCTTTCATCTGTGTATTGCTGTATTGGATTTTCCAACATGCTTGCAGTATAATTCTTGACTTGTCCTATTGGATCAGATACTAGCAAAGTATAGTATCCTCCCTAGAATTAATAGATGCCTTCCAATGTCTCAAACTTACAATGGGAGCAGTTTAAACATCAATCATATTTGATTGATTGGGAAGGGAAGTTATAGTCTACTGGTATTATCACTAGATAATTAATGAAGAAGCTTAACTCATGCTCTGGGGATCTGGGTTCAAATCCAGCCATGCATAAGGTGGAATTTGAATTCAATAAAAAATATCTGGAATTAAGATTCTAATGATTGCAGTGGATCGATTGCAGGAAAAATCCATCGGACTCAGTAATGTCCTTCAGGGAAGGAAATCATCCTCACCTGGCCTGGCCTACATGTGACTCCAGACGCACAGCAATGCGTTTGACTCTCAAATACCCTCTGAAAATGGCCTAGCAAGCCACTCAGTTGTTCCAATCTCTACTAGGGACAGGCAATAAATGCTGGCCAACCACTGACATCTATGTCCCACAAGTGAATTTAAAATAAATCATAAGTGCCACTCACCAGAAATCTATGCTGAAATTAAACTTCTAGAAGTCCAGTTACCAAATCAACTTTTAAGACACTAAGCTGCTTGAACGGTGAGGTGAGTCATTAATTTAACTCTTTAAAAGCTTACCTCAAACGTCGGAGCCCTCCATTTCCGTTTTCAGCAGCGGGAAGACCAGGAGCTTGGGCCAGGGGTCTGTTGGGAAAGGTGAGTCATGAATTTAAATCTTTAAAAGTTTACCTTGAGAGCGGTAGCAGCAGCACTTTGGAGAGAAGAGAATTCTGGGAAAGAAGGGACTTTTCTTTTCCCCTCAGTTATACAGTGAGTGTTTTCTAAGCCTGAGACCCTACCCTTGTAGGGCTTCCCAGCCATTCGCCTCCCTTTAAAGCTTTCTGTAGGTATGTGAGGAATAAAAGGGTGACTAGGGTAGCAATAGGGCCAGTCAAAGACAGAAGTGGGAAGTTGTGTGTGGACCCTATGGGAGATCAGAGAGGTGCTAAGTGAATATTTCTCATATGTTTTCATTCAAGAAAAGGAGAATATTGTCGAGGAGAAGACTGATATATAGGCTATTAAACTAGAAAGGATTGAGGCTAATAAGGGGGAGGGATTCTAGAATGTGTGCAAGTAGTTAAGCCCCCTGGGCCGGATGGGATTTAACCAAGTATTCACTGGAAGCTAGGAAGGAGATAGCAGAGCCCTTGGCTTTGATATTTGAGTCATCATTGTCTATAGGTTTTGTACCAGAGAACTGGAGGATTGCAAATGTTGTGCCCTTGTCAAGAAGGGCAGTAAAGATGACCCAGGTAATTATAGACCAGTGAGCCTTATGGCTGTTGTAGGAAATGTTTGGAAAGGATTATAAAAGATAAGATTTATAATCATCTAGCAAGCAACAATTTGATTGGATATAGTCAACATAGTATCTCACAAACCTCTGAGTTTTTTTAAAAAGGTGACCAAGCATGTATATGATGGTAGGGCAGTTGACGTGGTGTACATGGACTTGAATAAAGCCTTTGATAAGGTTCCACATTGTAGGCTGTTGGAGAAAATGCAGAGGCATGGAATTGAGGGTGATTTAGCATTTTGGATTAGAAACTGGCTTTCTGAAAGAAGGCAGCAAGTGGTGGTTGATGGAAGATATTCAGCCTAGAGTTCGGTTACTAGTGGTATGCCACAAGGATCTGTTCTGGGACCACTGCTATTTGTCATTTTTATAAATGACTTGGATGCAGGCATAGATGGATGGGTTAGTAAGTTTGCAGATGACACTAAAGTCGGTGGAGTGGTGGACAGTTTGGAAGAATGTAGCAGTTTGCAGGGAGACTTGGATAAACTGCAGAATTGGGCTGAGAGGTGGCAAATGGAGTTCAATGCACCTAAATGTGAGGTGATGCTCTTTGTGAAGAATAACAGGAAGGCAGAGTACTGGGTCAATGGGAAGATTCTTGGTAGTGTGGATGTGCAGAGGGATCTTGGTGTCCATGTACATAGATCTCTGAAAGTTGCGACCCCGGTTGCTGTGAAGAAGGCATACAATGTGTTAGGATTTATTGGTAGAGGGATTGAGTTCCCGAGCTGTGATTTCACCCTGCAACTGTACAGAACACTAGTGCTGCCTCACTTGGAATATTGTGTACAGTTCTGGTCACCCCATTACAGGAAGCATTGGAAAAGGTGCAAAGGAGATTTACCAGAATGTTGCCTGGTCTGCAACGAAGGTCTTGTGAGGAAAGGCTGAGGGACTTGGGTATGTTGTCATTGGAGAGAAAAAGGCTAAGAGGAGATTTAATAGAGACATATAAGATGATCAGAGAATTAGATAAGGTGGACGGTGAGAGTCTTTTTCCTAGGATGATGACATTGGCTTATATGAGGGGGCATAGCTACAAATTGAGGGGCGATAGATTTAAGACAGATGTTAGAAGCAGGTTCTTTATTCAGACAGTGATAAGAATGTGGAATGCCCTACCTACCAATGTAGTTAACTCAGCCACATTAGGGGCATTTAAACAAACCTTGGATAAGCATATGGATGATGATGGGATAGTGTAGGAGGGTGGGCTTTGATTAGTTCACAGGTTGGCACAACATCGGTGTTGTTCTATGTTCTATGTTTTATGAGCACCCCCCTTTCCTCATTACTATTTGACCCTCCTTTCTCTCCACTTCCTCATTCCTGAATCCCCATCACTGGATGCTATAAAATCACAGTGATCTCTGTTACCATATAGCAGAGGCTGGAGATTTTGTGAATAAAATCTTGCCACCTAATGCATAGAATAATGGCTTTTTATAAACAATTTTAGTTATAAGTAGCAGGAACAGTATCAAGGGTAGAGGGATTTCAGCTCAGCTCAGATACATTTAGAGAACTATTTGATGGCACAAGAAGTGAGAGGGAGTAGACATCTGTTGTAATTTAAACAAACCGCACCAATGTTTGGCATATTGGGTATAGGGGTTGGGATGTCATGTTATGGCTGTACAGGACATTGTTGAGTCCACCTTTGGAATACTGTGTACAATTCTGGTCGCTCTTCGATAGGAAGGATGTTGCTGAACTTGAGAGGGTACAGAAAAAACTTATATGGATGTTGCCAAGACTGGAAGGAGGGGCTGAATATGCTGAGGCTTTTTTTCCATGGAGTGTCGGAGACTGAGGGGTAAACTTGTAGACATTTATAAAAACATAAGAAGTATCAATATGGTGAATAGCCAAGGTCTTTTTCCTTCAGTGGGGGGGTCCAAAACTGGAAGGCACAGGTTTAAGGTGAAATGTGAAAGATTTAAAAAGGACCTGAGTGGTACATTTTTCATGCAGAGGGTGTTGTGTATAGAATGAGCTGCCAGATGAAGTGGTTGAGGTGGGTATCATTGTGATATTTGAAAGGCATCTGGATAGGTACATGAATAGGCAGGGTTTAGAGGACATGGGCCAAATGCTGGCAAATGGAACTTGGTCAGATTGGGATGTCTAGTCAGTGCAGAACGGTTAGACCAAAGGGTCTGTTTCTATACTGTATGAGTATGACTCTATAAAGAAGAAGGGATGCATAATGGATGGTTAGAGACAATTCAAAAACATTTGGTAATCAGCTTAGTGTTTTAACAGATGTCACTGGACTAATAACTGGCCACAGTTATTTTAATGTGCTGGAGGCATGGGTTCAAATACCACCACAACATCTGGAATAAGAAATCTATTTGTAGTGATAATGGCCATTAAATTAGCATTAGTTGGTGTGAAAAGGCTGTTTGGTTCACTAATGTCCTTTTGTCCATCGTACATGTGGAGATAAAAATGTTTTTAAAAATTCAAACAGCAATGCAACCCACCTTAAACCATCATTGTAGGTTGTGGGATCTTGCTGTGTGTTAATTTGATGTATTTTCTCCATTACATTGGCTATACTCCAAAAGTATCTCATCAGCCCCATGGTAATTTGGAACAGCCTAAATTTACAAAAGACATCAATTATGGCAAAGTTCTTTGCTTCTTCACATCTTTCAAATCATTTCTGGTATTGGTAAATTAAATGTATTAATGTTTGATGACAGTAGATGTGTTGTAGTTCTTAAAACTAATTAGACTAGCAAAGAATTTTAAAATATTTGTGCTGTACTTGCAATAATATTTCTTTAAATCCACATGCCATGCCATTCTATCCTTCCATACCATCCCTACGGATGGAATGCTCATCTCAATTCTTTAATTCCTTTCGATCATCCCAATCTCATCTGCTTTCTACCTTTTTTGCCAAAATGACCTCCATCCCACATTCCTTCCTTTTCATATATTTCCTTTTATTTTTAAATTCTATCCCACTCAGATCATCCCCAGTCGCTCCTCTATCCTTCCCATAAAAAAGGAGGTGGTGTTGCAATTTTGGTCAAAGTGTCAAATACTGCAATAATGAGAGATATGTTAGAAGGTTCCGCAATTCAGACCATATGGGTAGAGCTAAAAAACAAAAAAAAGAATAACCACATTGTACTAAAGACCAAATAGTCAGGTAGAGGTAGCAGGCAGTGATTAGCAAATTTCAAAGTGTAAAAATAGCCATTTAATAATAGTGAAGATTTCATCTTCCCTAACATTAACTGGGATAGACAAATTATGAAAGGCATACGAGGGGTGGAATTGTTAAATATATCAAGAGGAGCTTTCCACACCAGCATTTGGAAATCCTACAAAAGACAGGGAAGTGTTGGACATTATTTTAGGGAATAAAGCCAGGCAGGTGGTCGAAGTGTCAGTGGCAGACCATAACTCAGTAAGATTTAAGGTAGTCATGGAAAAGGACAAAGATGGGCCAATAAAGTTTTAGAAGTGGAGAAGATCAATTTTAAAATGACAAGACTGGGCCTGGCCAACATACACTGTTATAAGCTACTTATAAGAAAATCTACATTGGAGCAGTCGGAATCTTTCAAAATGGAAATAGTGAAAGTGCAAGGCCAGCATGTTCCTGTAAAGGTGAAGAGAGGGACCAACAATTCCAGAGAATCCTAGATTTTAACGAATGTACAGGATTGAATAATGAAAAAACGCTTATGATAGATCTGAAAATCAGAAGTCCTATAGGCATACAGAAAGTATGGGGGTTGTTTAAAAAAGAAATTAGGAAAGAGAAAATGGAACATGAGAAACTCATTGATGTGCCAACGAGAAAAATTCAAAGACATTTTATAATTGTATTAAGGGCAAGAGGATAATCGATAGTAGAATGGAAAACTTCGGGTGGATCCAGAAAGCATAGGTGAAAGTTTAAATTAATACTTCACATTTATATTCATGTTAGAGAAGAACAACGTAGCTATAGAAATCAGGGAGAAAACAGTGATATATCTGACTAAATGACAATTGAGAGAGAGTAGGTACTGGCAGGTTCAGTGGTTTAAAATTAAATGAGTCCTCGGGCCCAGATGAGATATACCCCAGGTGCATTCTAACATGAGAGATCAGTTGCATTTTGGCATAGATTCCAGAATAGACAGGCCTGTATCTTTAAGAAAACACCATGGCCTGATGATATGTGACATTCCAATATAAAGGTACCTGTCTTGTCTGCAGTCACATTCTCTGTATAATGGAGTCAGCATAGTGTGTTCATTCAGTCAGCTAAATATATGTGATGTACAGTAACATCTGTAAACACAGATGCAGATCACATGTGTAAGACTGCAATATTGTAACATATAAGTTGATAATATTCTTAATTAACTTCAAGACAACAGTCTCAGCGAGAACCTAACCCTTATAAATCATGATTTGGAGATGCCGGTGTTGGACTGGGGTGTACAAAGTTAAAAATCACACAACACCAGGTTATAGTCCAACAGGTGATATCACCTGATGAAGGAGCGTTGCTCCGAAAGCTAGTGTGCTTCCAATTAAACCTGTTGGACTATAACCTGGTGTTGTGTGAGTTTTAACCTTATAAATCATAGATGTATTAAAGCACAGAAGAAGGCTATTCAATTCAAATTTGTCTGTACTTTCTCTTCAAATGCGCATCATAATTTAGTGCCACTCTCCTGCTTTTTGTCCACATCCTTGCACATTATTTCCCTTTTGAAAATTATCCAATTCCCTCCTGAGGGTCTCTATTGAACCTACCCCCCCACACTTCCAGGCAGGGTATTCCTGACCTGACTACCTGTTTCTTTTACTTTAAGACTGTTCTCTCTTTTCTGTTTATGAGTATAAACAGTCTCTCCCTATCTAATGTATCCTGTCCTCTCGTTACTTTGAAAACTTCAGTCACATCTCCTCTTGGCCTTCTTCTTCATTCCAAGGTGAACAGCACCAACCTCTTCAATTTTACTAAAGTATCACATCCCTGGAACTACTCTTGTGAATCTCATCTGCACTCTCTCCATGTGTTTGCATCCTTCCTTCTTTGTGGTTTATGTTACACAGACTGACATAGTAGAAAACTACAAGTTATGTGACATTGTAAGCCTTGTGTCGATATTCTTCTGCCTTCAATATTTAATCAACTGACAAACTAACATATATTTTAATTACACCAATTCTCTACAACTTTTTGGATTTCTCAATTGGTGTCCAGCAAGCCAAATAAACAGAAAGGAAGGAAGGGATAACAGATGTAACCATTTCACATGTAGGCTATTTATGATTTGAATAGCTAAAGAAAAGATATTTGTTTCATGTTCACTTTTTAGATGGCAAACTGAAGCAAAACCCATAAAATAACTTTTGGGAGCATTTGGTCACAAATTCCTTTGAGTGAAAATATACCTATTAACCTTCAAAAATGAGGACTGTAGCCCTATATGATGGCATCACACCACCATCATTTTCTTGTTGCAGCAGCAATCATCGTACTGAATGAAAGTAATCTGTGGCAAGAAACATACATACTTCCCCATTATACAGCATGGCCATCAAATGTAAGGCCATCCTGGAAAAAAACTGTTGTGCCAAGTATCTGTCTTTAGGGTAGTTGTTACAACGGCACAAAACACATTGGGCTGAATATATTTCACATACGTGGAACCTGATAATGACTTACTATCAGCGAATGCAATTCTAAAATTAATGTGAATGTCTTGAGTATTAAAGTGCAGTGTGCAATATTCGGCTGTTAGAACCAATGTGCCTATTAAAATAAATAATGCTGATGGTATGTTGTATGGACAGCTTGGCAGTTTGAATCCCAATATTCAATCAGATGTAATACAAAATGGCAATTTAATGTTACTATATCTTTTGATGATGCCATTAATGTAGATCTATCTGGATGCAACATTATGCAATTATTCTTAGACATTACCATCTTTCAATTGTTTCACAGTCTCTTTCCTACCAATATATGCACAATTGTTATCAAAGTATATGAAGACTTTCAATATTTCAACATGAACCTCTTTGAATATAACAGTCTATCTATGACATTGAACTTTGCTACCCAGAATTACGGCTAATTGTTCAATGTCTAAGTCAAATGATTAGACTATTAGAAACAGGACATTTCATAACATTAATTTAAAAATCAATAATTTAGAATCTCAAATCTCCTTCAAAATGTATAATTAATTTAAATACTTATAATTTCAAAAGATTCAATGCCAGTAATATTTATTCTGAAACTATCAAAAGATTACAAAATTCCAAATTGTTCTCTTACAAGTAAATTATACCACAAAATGTCAGAAGTGGAGAAATTTGCTCATTATTGGAGTCTTCAACAGATAGTGAAGTAGTTCCATTCCACACTGCAACAACACCTCTTCAACATTTACATTTCGGCTGATGTGTGGTAAGAACAATTTGTGCCACACAAGTGCCTACCAATGTTCATCTCCAACCTTTTTCTTACAGCCACCATTTCCAAAACGAGAGCATCTGACCATTTCTACTTGACTTCCAATTTCTTTGCCATTGCTGAATAGGCCACCACCAATATTTCAAAACCATAATTGAAGTAAACCTTAACTGGACCAGTCACATAAATATTGTGGCTTCTAGAGCATGCCAGACTGTGTACTCTGCTGTGAATAATCTACCTCCGGCCTTCTGAAAGTTTGTCCACAAGTTAAAAAGCAGAAATCAGGAATGTGATGGAATTCTTTCAACTACCTGGATGAGTGCAGCTCGAACAACATTGAATTGCTGAGGGGCAGATCCACTGGAATTCAAAATGAATTAAGTTCAGACATCTTTATTACCAGCAGGTCAGGTTTTTGTTTCTGAAGTCTATTGAAAATAAAAGATAGTAACAGTCTTTCATTTATAATTTTAAGAGAAGATCACCATCAAGTCACCTTGTCCATGTCATCCCATTTTCTTATATAAAATATTTTTTCAACATTAATACAGACATACAAAGCATATAGAATCCTTGAACCAGATCAGACATCTCAAAGTTGTTCAGTAGAGCAACTCCATTCATAGCAGTACTTTTAACTGCTTCATCCTCCACATCACCATCAAAGAAAAAACAGCCTGCTTAATTGGCACTCCATTCATTTAATTCAATATTATGTCCCTCTCTACAGCAACAGTAGTGTAGCACTGCAGCAAATTACCAAGGCTCCTTCAATAGCACCTTTTAAGTACGTGACCTCCATCAGCTAGAAGAATGATGGCATCGGGTGCACAATAACTGAATAACTTCCAAGTTCCCCTTCACACACAATCCTGACTTAGAACTGTATTGCTGTTCCATCAGTGTCACTGAATGAAAGTTCTGAAATTCTCTCTCTCTTCACAGCACCATGGGTGTCTCTATACCACATAATGTACAACAGTTTAAGGAGGTGTCTCACCACCATCTTATCAAGTTCAATTAGGAATGGGTAATAACTTGTGGTCCTTGCCAGCTATACCCCCATCCTATAAATAAATAATAAATGGACGGCATGTTAGTTATGTATGAGTTATTCTAAATTTGATTCAGAATTTGACTTTGTGTAATTCAATGTACAAGTAATAATACCATAGGAGATAGAAACTGAGTTATGGCATTCTATCCATCAAGTCTGTGTATGTATTCAACAAGATCATTGGTAGCCTTCTACCTCAATTACACCATTCAACAGTATCATCATATCCCCTGCTGACTTAGAGATCCACAAATATACTGATCTCTACCTTGACAATACTCTTCTTTCTCAGCTTGCCATGGATGAAGATTTTAGAAAGCTTGGATCCAAGCCCACTGACGGTTAGTCAGATCAGCAAACTGGATTCATAGTCATGGAGAAGTACAGCAAAGAAACAGACTCAGTCCAACTCATCCATGCTGACCATATATCCTAAATTAATCTCGTCCCATTTGCCAGCATTTGGCCCATTTCACTCTAAATTCTTTCTATTCATATACCCAACCAGATGCCTATTAAATGTTGTAATTGTACCAGCCTCCACCACCTACTCTGGCAACTCATTCCAGACACGCACCACCCTCAGTGTGAAAAAGTTGCCCCTTATGTCCCTTTTAAATTTTTTCCCTCTCACCCTAAACCTATGCCCTCTAGTTCTTTTATAAACCTCTTTAAGGTCACCCCTCTAACGCTCCAGGGAAAACAGCACTAGCCTATTCAGCATTTCCTTTCAGCTCAAATCCTCCAACCCTGGCAACACCCTTGTAAAACTTTTCTGAACCATTTCAAGTTTCACAACATCTTTCCAATAGGAGGGAGACCAGAATTGCACACAATATTCTAAAAGTGTTTTAACCAATACCCTGTATAGCTGCAAAATGATCTCCCCTCCCGGAGCAGGTGAAGGTGTAGTTGCAATTGGTGACAACTAGACCAACCATTTCCCCCATTCTCTCTATCATGCTGGGTATTTACACGGTCTCAAATGCCTCTGTAGCACACAAGCTCTGACATTATTAGCCATCATGATTTATAACTTGTGCTTCCCACTAACAGTGGTCGATGTGACACACAAAGAGAACTTTCCTCAGGGAGTCCTTATACATGGAGCACGTCTATTCTATTTACAAGTGATCAGTTCTCCATCCACTTCTGGACAGGTGGCTGTTGTCCACCTGGTCAATGTGACTCACACAACATAGTGGGCTTTGCAGGAAAATGGCCTCAATAGCAGCAATATTGATGAATTCCAGAACTTCAGTGTTGTGATATGGCTCTGCCAATGGATCTTGGGGATGCTGTGGAAGCAACGTTAATGGAAATACTCTGGAATGTGCACATATTGGCAATACAGAACACTTGAGTCTGCTCCATACAGAAAGGTGGTGAGGCCCATGGCTTTGTACACCAACACTCTGACACACTGTGGTTGCTCCACACTCATTTGTGGTCAGGCAAATGTGTTGTTTGTTTCAAAAAGCCTGTTTCCACTTCCTTTTCTGGCACCAAATGACATGATGCTTCCCTGAAAGGTAAATTATTATGCCAATGCTTGATTATCTATATTCTACTTGTGGTGCAGGATAATGGAATACTTCTGTTTTATTTAAACTGATTGTTAGTCTGAAGAGTTGGCACCATCTCAGGAAAAACAGCTGGCAGACTAGTTCTGGAGAGGATAATCCAGTGTTTAAATATCCTATTCAGACTCTGAAATGATCCACCCAGCTTCCATTGGCTAATGAACCAGATAGCGGTAGGTCTATCCAATTCCATAGTGTACTTTGAGGATCTTCTCGAGCACAACAACACCTGTAAATACCCTAAGAGCAAGTGGAAGACCTCATCCAGAAAATATTGCACTGAGCCAGTGTGCAGTCTCTCAAAGAGCGAGCAATAGTGGCCTAACTGGGATATGTAGTGAGTACTGTCTAGTGATGCAAAGATACATGCAATGATACTGCACCTCAATCCCACAAGAAATAGGAAAGCAATGTATGCATTCTACGTTCCTGAACTTCCTCACAGTAGCTGTGCTACTGACAGACTTACCAGAGAGAAAAAGCAAAGGTAGTGTGGACTGAGAAATGCCAAACTGCTTTTGAAAAGCTGAAGAGTATTATCACAAGTGAGCATCTTTATGCCATGCATTTAAAGTAGCCATCAATGAATGTGACGTTGGAAAGATGAATTCAGAAGTGAGACATTGATTAGATACTTCTACCAAAAGCAAGACCAGCAAGAGACACCAGCAAAAACATTGGTTTATCACTGACTCTCAAACATTTGAGATATATATTTAAAATGGGTACTGAGAGACCACAGATTATACGAACAATAACCCATTAACTTCTGTGAGAGGTTTGAGACCCAGAACATTAGGTTAACTTGGGGAACCTTGCCTGGAGTCTTATAATATAAGGCACTTTAACCTCCAGTTCTAAATAGCTGAAAGGTTAAAGAAAACTGATTTTGTTTTATTGCTCTCTGTCTGTTCACATAAGCAGCTCCATTATTGGACTGGTGTTGCATTACTTAATTCACAATGATCATGGAGGTGCCTTCCTTTTCATAATTTGATTGACAGCTGTAAATAGTCTTGATTCAATGTGGGGCTATGAATTCCAATGTTTGTTGGACTCAAATGAAATGTATGTTTTTATTGAGTTAAATGAATTTGTATCATATGTGCTTTTATGATGCAAGTGATTTTTCTCAATATAACAAAACCTGCAGTACCCTTAATTTATATAATACATTTTTTTTATATTTGTGCATGATTTTAGAACTCTCTGAGAGCTGGACCAATGTTTTATGTGTCGATCTTTTTTTTAAATCTCAAGCACTCTGCTAAAGCCTCCAAATGGGCTCTTTTTTTATCATGGTTCCACACTGGAAGCTCCCTTCTTTGGGATCACCCATTCAAATTCCCAAACCAACTCATTCCCCACACCAAAAATATTAATTTTGGGTGGAGTGTGCACCAGAAATTCTTCCCTCTCTACTTATGAACTGGGATCAAAAATCAGAGTTGGTATCTGATGAAGCATATACTCTCAAGTACTTATCTTTACAACATAACACAAGATGTATTTAACTCAACGTTATTCGAAAGACTTTGCGAACATAAAATTGTTGATCATTTACCTATTTAACAACAGCCACTGTACAACAAAAATAACTAATTAGTTGAAACGCTTTGACCTATCACCGATTGATAAGCATAATATGAATTTTAGCATTATTACCTTTCAAATTTATTAAAAGCTTTCTCTACACATAGGTTGCTCACTAATGGAATGCCCATCGCATTGTAAGGAAAGCAATGATGAGTATTGCGACAATGGCTGAGAAAGGATTTCATTTTGTAGAAGAATGTTGATAATGGCCAATGTCAATATCTTCTTGTGAACTTCATTTTAAATTTATTGGACAGAATTATACTGAAGCAGAACAAAGGTTTTACAGGTTTACACTGGATGATCTCAAGAGTTGGTGATTATTTAAATTTATAATCTCAGATCATCATTTCTAATAAGCTTCTTCACTTGTTGCAAAATTAGAATACAATGAAAAATTAAAGTTATAGAATATTTTCTCATGCAGTAATCTCTTTGCTTTGATTTTCAGTGAGAAATTACAGAGTCATACATCAGAGAAACAGACCCTTTGGTCCAACCAGTCCATGCCAACCATAATCCCAAACTAAACTAGTCCCACCTGCCTGCACTTGGCCAATATCCCTCCAAATGTTCTTATTCATGTACTTATCTGAATGCCTTTTAAACATTGTAACTGTACCCGCATTCACCACTTCCTCTGAAAGTTCAGTCCACACAGGAACCATTGTAAAAATATTGCCTCTCCCCTCATTTTTTTTTAATCTTTCTCCTTTCACCTTAAAAATATGACCCCTAATTTTGAAATGCCCACCCTCTGGGAATAGACATTATGTAGTTTATTCACACTAAAACTGAATTAAAACCTCATTTTTAACACAATGTTTATGAAGAATGCCCAAGAATGTTCTTTGAATCCTAAAAGGTTTGAAAATTATGTGCTGTTTGATGAAACAGACTCAATCCTGAGTAATATGGACATTTATTTTTATGAAGTACAATCTCTTTGCTTTGTGCTTCAAACAGTCTGCTGAAACTTCTTTTACTCAGTCTTTGACTCTGAAACAAATTCTTTCAAACTCGAGATTATATTTAGTGTAATTTCAAAGTAAAAGCTGGATTCAGTAAATGGATTACTATTCAGCAAATGTATTATGAAGTCAATATCTTTGAACCTGCCAAGAACTTAACTCAAAGCCTAGCAGAAAGCTGATGATAACTGACTTACATGAAGGGAATTAGTGATTTCTATTGATTTCAGTAGAGGCTGAACTAGATAAATTTCAACTTATTTTGCCACGGGTAACAGATAAGTAACTCAAAATTCATAGAAAACATTGAAATTGTTTAATTAATAGGATACCCCACCCCAAATTTCTGTTTTCTCTACATTTCAGAGTCTCTATGATAAAATGGCACTAATGTCCAGAAAATAAGGTCATGGGAGCTGATGAGGTAGTGCGATGTTATAGTGTATAATCCTGCATTCCTGGCAATGTTCAGTTGAACAACGTTTGAATCTATCATGGCAGATGGTGGGATTTGAATTTTTTTATAAATCTGGAATGAAAAGTCACATGATAACCGTAAAACCATTATTGATTGTTATAAAAACCCATCTAAATCACAAATACCCTTTGGGGCTGCAAAACTGTTATCTTTACCAAATCTGGCCTACATCTGACTCCAGACCCACAAGATTGCCTTGGAACTGTGCTCTGAGGTGACTGAGCAAGTCACTCAGTTTTATCAAGTCTCAATAAAGTAATAAAACTGGACTGATCCTAACCACCAGAAACAATAAGAGCAAACTCACCCCTGTTAGCCTTGGAAAACACACCTTACAAACAAGTGTGGTTTAGTTCCAAAAATTGGGAGAGTTATCTGAGAAGCAAGCAACAGTCATACCTAGCATGCAACATCTCAGCTCTGTCAGCATCCCCAGGTTTTCCCTGTCCCACTGGCAGGACAGACCCAGCAGAGGTAGCAGTATCATGGCACACAGTTGGGAGAGAATTCCTCTGGGAATCCTCAGTATTGACTCCAGATCACATGATATCTCATGTCATCTGGACAAAGATGGACAAGGAAAATTTCTGCTAATTACCATGACTGACCACATTGTTCTCCCACCCTAACCCCACCCATCTGATGTCAGTATATTTCCATACAGAACAGCACTGGGAAGAATCATTGAAGGTGATAAGAGCACAGAATCTGCACTGTCAGGGGATGGGGAGCAACTTCATTAAGGTCATCACAAAGATTGGCTCAACTGCTAGTCAACTCTAACAGAACAGAGCGACTGGACTGGATCTTCAGCAGGTGATGAAGAAGCCAACAAGAGGAAAAACACACTTGTTTTAATTCTCACCTAGATGCATCTGTCTATGTCAGTATTAGTAGAAGTGACAACTGCAGAGTCTCATTTTCATCTTAAGGGTACTTTTCAGTGGCACTAGCACTGTGCTAAATGAGGTAGACTTCAAACAGACCTGGCAACTCAAAGCTGGGCATCCATGAACTGCAGAGGGCCATTAGCAGCAGCATGTTTGCACTCAAATACAATCTGTTGCCTCATGAACAAACAGATTCCCCACTCTAACATATCATCAAGGCCCAGGATCAGTTCTGGTCCACTGAAGTGTGTAGGAGGACATGCCAGGAACAGCATCAGCCAAACTTAAAAATGAGACATCAGTTTAGTGAAGCTGCTTCACAGCTCCATGTACATGCCAACAGCATAAGTAGCAAATGATTGACAGAGCTAAGCAATTCCAAAACCAAGGGATCAGATCCAAGCACTGTAGTCCTTCAACATCCAGTTAGCAATGGTGGTGGATAATTAAACAACTCACTGGTGAAGGAGGCTCCACAAATATCCCCATCCTCAATAATGGGGAAAGCAGAATATCAATGCAAAGGATCAAATTTTTTTAAAAGTCAGAAGTGACAAATGGATGATTTAATTTGAGTTAGTCCAGAGGTCCCCGATCACATTCAGATCAGATGGAGCTAACTTGATTTTCAGTTCCAATAATGGCTCCTCAGATACTGAAGCAGGCATGTTGCTTGTTGCCATTCATAATAACTACTGCTGGCAAGGCTATTCACCCAGAATCTTTTCATGCATCGGGGAAAACTGCCTGTGGAGGCACAATTACTGCTAACAATATCCATATTTTATAGTTAAAGTCCAAATTCCAATTTTGCACTAACTTTGGAATTCTTAGTTTATGTGATTGTCTGATGAGCTTTTTTCCTCATCAAGTTAAAAATGGGAGTATTGTTCGAGATGGTTAAGCAAGAGTTAACTTTGTAAGTGTGTTCTGCTTTTAATATGTCCCTGTATGTGCCAATCACAGAAAACCTCATCAAACTATAGGAATATATTTTTTAATCTTTGATATTTTGATAATAATCTAATTTGAAGACCTTCCCATTTTAGAATCTATCAGATTTTCTTTCCAATGACCTTGGAAGTAATATTGGACAAGTTCAAAAACTTATAGGCAATTCACTGTAACAATGGAGCAAGTCAAAAAGAAATGCACCATTACATTTACACCAAAATGTGAATACATTAATTGACTTGACTGATAAAAAAAACACATATTCTGTTCAAAAGCAAAGAACACATAACTGTGAGTTTTGCTGCAACTATCTTTCCTTTAATATGGTAAATTTTCCAGACGTTCAGCAGAAACTCAGTTAACATATGTAAGCAAATTTTCCTCAGAGATTTCACCTATTATTTGGCAACAGAACAAGGGCATCTTTGAGGAAGTCCTGGACCAGTATTTTCAGCTTAATTTTTAAGAAAGATAATGAGATGAATTTGTGTTAGTAGGGGGTTGCAAAACAAGCTGCCAGTACGTCATTGTTAATTTCAGGCCGCAATATTTACCACCAGTCCAGGGTATACAGACTTTGCAGAGGAAAGACCGATAAACGAGAGAATTATTCAGAATCAGACATGCTTCAGATTGAGCTTTCCAGTATTTGCATAAAATCAGAAAGCAATATGCTGTTTCAATCAGAACAGCATCCTTGACACTGGAGTTCAATGTGATAATAGCAGATTAATAATATCTTCTTTGTGCACAATCGATCATTATAATCATTAATCATACTGCATTTATGGCATGAAAATAAATTTTAATTAACCAAACGACAGGGAAAAGAGAAAGATGTGTTGCTGAAGGTAATATCAAGGCTGCTCGGTCATATGGAAACTGTTCAAGTGAACAATGATTTTTATATACACTCAGAGCCGGGGGATGGCAGACAGTTTACATTACCCTTTGCACATCCACACATGAAAATGTAGACTGTAAGATGTTATTACCATTTGGACATTTCCTAAATTAAATTCGACAGTATTTATCAATTTTGTGCACTCTTCACTTTTAAACTGGATGCGTCAGACTTATAACAAGCAAGACACAGTTCCAAAATATTGAGGTAACTAGTATAAAGAAAGGGACGTTCACCTCTCTGATTGTTTTAGATTTTTTTCTTTAATTTTATTTTCATCTTAAACAGAACTTATGATTAATTAAAACCACATAGGATGATATGAAAATATACAATGAGAAAAGATCATTTGATCCATAAAATCTGTTCTTTGCACAGGTACAATAAACACTCCTATTACAGACTCTACTGAGATCAATTAATCTCCTGTGGAAAGGTTCTGCTATTTTTCCAAACATCGTCTCCCTTCCAAATCTGGAATATCTGCTCAATAGTTACCATATATCCATGATATGTCCACTTAGCCACTTTGGAAAAAGATTTCCCTTGGATGCAGAAATTTAGAATCCATCACGGTCTGCTTGGCATTTCATCATTCCCACTTGGCTTAACCTCATCACACGCAGTTGCAAGGCCAGCCAGAGATTTTTCAGTGTGAACTGTGCTATCCATTTTATGTATTCATAACACTTTGCTTTAGATTGCAACTTCTGTGCTTCACTGCCATTCATTTGCCATGAATCCTGTTGGAATAAAGTTACAATATAATTTTGATGTGCAACCTGGGCAGCCTCTTCATGAGATCTTCCTTCCCCTAGATAGTAGTTTGAAAAGAAAGATGATTTTGGATGGATTTTAAAAGGCATAGGGTGAGATGACTTAGACACATTGTTTAATAGTTAATGGTCCAGGTGTTGAATATTAGTTTTAATTTATGGAATGCTGAAACTCACCATCTATTTCAAACTCAGACAAGTCCAGATCAATTAGCAGGATATATCTCCATTAAACCTGCATTCCAAATAGGAAGGATGGTTTCAAGTTCATTGATGGGATTACAGGTAAATAGCTGCGTGTAACACAGACAGGCAAGTACAGGCAACCAGCCAGCAGGAAACACAGGCATCTCAATCCCATTTCCCATTAGGTTCTAAGACATAAATGAATCTACGACTTGGGATCAAATGACTCATTTAGTTTTTATTTCTTTGATTTAGACGTAGTTTCTGAGGATAGTTATTTGAAGCGGAGATGTGTTTGTATCTCCTACTGAATATGTTAACTTGCTGTCTATAAAATATTGCAGCTTGATCATTTGTATCTGGTCAAACTCTTCCAATCTACCTTCAGAAAGTCTCTATCTTGTAAACAAATGGGTTTCGATGTTACATTAAGTTGGGTAGGAGATATAACCTAAAGAAAGGAACTCAGCAGGTCTGGCAGCTTTTGTGGAGAGAGAAACAGAGCTAACATTTCATGTTCAATGATTCTTCTTCAAGATCGGACAGTGGGCTTGGTTCGAAGAATAAAATGTGTGGAACGTAACCTCAGCTCTCTGCGTCCACTGTTATTTTAACAGTGAAGATGCTGGAGAATCCAAGTGTCCCTTCAGCAAGAGGAAATGGATAGTTAATATATTTAGATTTGGCTTCAACAGTTCATTGGGAGACTTTTTTAAAGCCACAGCTGCCACATAGATTTCTTAGGCAGTAAAGCTGTGGCAGAATATTCCAAAATTCCTTTTGATTGAGTATTCTCAGACACTTAAGGAAGTCTTGAGGACTCCCCCAATCCTAATCACTAATATTCCCCCAGTCCCAGTCACAGGTGTTCCCATTCCCAGCCCCATTTGCTGACTGCAACAGCCTCCCAGTATTGAAAGACCATTCCAGAGGCCAGACCTTATCCACTGGGAAAACTGCCCATTTGGATAGCTGCCAAATAGGAGAGAGAGTTACAAATGTTAATGATGTCCTGTCAATAGGTTTGGTAGGACTTCAGTGTCCCAGCTGTGAAAGAGGGCAGAGGACAAGAACAACGAAAGTGAACCTCTGTGGATAAGAGGGAAACTTAAGTATCCAGAGATTTCCTAATGTATAAGCCATACAGAGTGGTACTGGATATAATAAAGAAACAACCTTCATGCTCAAATGAGGCATGAATGCCTGTATAAAAATCATCTGAATACAACATGAAGAGATAAAGAAAGACACAAGAAGATGAACAAACCAGCAAAGGAAAGAACATACAGAACAAGATGGAGACAGAGGTTATGTTTTGAATTAGTTGAACATAATGTCCAGAAGGTTGGACAGAGTCGAGATGAAAAGATAAGGTGCCGTTCCTCGAGCTCATGCTGAGTTTCACAGAAACACGAGAGACAGAAAGGTTAGCTTGGGAGCAAGATAGACAATTATGATGACAAGCAAGTGAAAGTCTAGGTCATGCTTGTGGACTGAATGGAGATGTTCTGCAAAATGGTTACTCAACAGGTGTTTAGTCTCTAATGTAGGGCAGAGCACATTGTGAGCAGCAAATTACTCCATTGAAAGAAGTACAGATTGCTGTTTCATATGAAAGAACTGTTCTGGGCAATGGGCAATAAGGGGAAGGTGAAAGAGTAGGTGATGTATCTCCTCTGGTACAGGAAGGAGCCTTAGGGAATCAACAGAGGGTTAAAGGTGACTGAAGACTAAACGAAAGTGTCACAGAGGGAACAGTCTCTTCAGAATGCTGAAGGGGGAGGGGTGTATTTGGTGATGGCATCACATGGGAGTTGGTGAAATGTGGTGTTAAATCGAGAGACTGGTGGGGTGAAAAGTGAAGACAACGGAATCTTATCATGGTACTAGTGGGGAAGGGGAAGAGATAAGAACATAAGTGTATGAAATGGAGTGAAGAAGGTGGAGGACTCTGTCAACCACACTGGGCAGCAATCCTTGCTTGAGGACATGGGAAAAAAATGACAATGACATTGATGTAGAATGCTTCACCATTAAAACAATTCTGATCGAGACAGAGAAATCGGGAGATTAAAGTGACGCTGTTAACAGAGCAGGTTATGAGGAAGAACAAGTGAAACAATCTGACCTGAAACTCTTGTCTCTAAATGTACATTAATTCTTTCTTAAGGTTTTTGAAGCGGTTTAAGTAAATAACATACAGTAAAATGCTATCAAGGTATCGTTGCCTTTACTAATAAAGGGTAATTGATCTGTCATTTCCAAATCTATTTGCACTCCCTTATGAACAACATGTGCTATTCTGTGGTGCACAGCTGCAACATCTACATTTCAAGAGTTCCTGAAAATGCTTCCTGGAGATTTAAGAGCAGTATTGATAACTGGTCCAAGTGGTCTCTGCATAATTGGAAGCAAATAGTGCAATAATTGGCACCAACACAATAAGGGTTGATTCCTGAAGTGACAAACATGAATCCAGGATGGCTGGTCACCTCCTTGGTACCAGAGACAAGGATATCACTGCAATGCACTCTGAATGGAGAGGGTGAACAGCCAGAGGTCACAGTTCATTCTGGTACCAACAACAGGTAGATAAAAGCATGAAGTCATGCAACCAGATTTAAGAGAGCTAGATCATGGTCTCAGAGTATGGAATAGGCCTTTTATGAGATGATGTGAAATTTATTCACTCAGTAGGTGAACCTATTGAATTCTCTACCACACAAGGACATGGAGCCTAGTCACTGAATATATCTAAGAAAGAAATTGATTTCTAGATACTAAAGGCGTCAAGGAACATGGCAGAGCACAGAAGTGTAATGTCAAGGTAAATTAACAGCAATGACCAGATGAAATGGTGGACGGAGCTTAATGGATTGAATGATCAACAGCTGCTCTACTTTTCTATATTTCTATGTTCCTAGAAAGGAGACTAAGAAGCAAGACCTCAATGTTAATCATCTCTGGATCATTCCCAATGCCGTCGTAATGAGTACAGAAATAGCGCTTGCAAGCAGATGAATATGTGGCTGGATAGCTAATGTCATAGGGAGTGCCTTCGTATGCTGGGTTTTTGGGATTAGTTTTGGGAAAGATGGGACCTTAACAGGCAGGACAGGATGCACCTGAACAGTGTCAGGTATTGGCAGAAGGCTTAAAATTAACTTGGCCAGAATATTGGAATCAAGAAATTGTGATCTTTCTCTTCTTCATGTCGAGTCCTCAGTAGGTAAACAAACCCCAATGATTTCATGATAGCACGTTAGAGCCAACCAAAAAGACTGATAACAAAAATTAAACCATCTGAGCTCACCAGCCTCAACAAAATAACATCAGGAAGGACAATAAAAACAGAAAGTGCTGGAGAATTCATCAGATCTGGCCATATATTGTTCAGAGAGAAACAGAGTTAATGTTTCAATGAAACTTCACGCAACAGCTCTTCTTCACACAGTAAAATCGAAAATGAACTCATTCTTCTGCCATTTACCTAAAGTTTGAAAGCGATTTCCCTTTAAGGAAGAGCAGTAAATACTAGCATTTCATTACTTTTTATTAATTTATGGGATGTGGGGCATCACTATCTAGACCAGCATTTATTGCCCAGAGGGCAGCTAAGAGTCAACCACATTGCAGCCACATATAGACCAGTCCAGATTTCTTTCCCTAATTAATTAGGTAGGTTTTTCCTGACTATCAGCAATGGTTTAATGGTCATCATTAAACTCTTATTTCCAGATTATTATTAAATTTAAGCTCCACTATGGCAGGATTTGAACCCAAGCCCCCAGAACATCACCTGGATCTCTAAATTAACAGTTTAGCAATAATGCTAGCTTATAGGCTAGTTCTTATGTCATGCGCTCTGCACTCCTGCAAAGCACCAACAATGAATACATAATTTAACCTCACCGTTTCTGCCAAGATCAACTCAGCAAACTGCAACCAGATGCAGCATTCAAACAACAGGTACGACAAAACTCGAGCACGTTAAAGCTATAGTTCCTTAAATTTATAATGTAAGCTCTTTATATGTTGCAGATTCTTGAACATTGGTGGCAGGATCTGACATTTAACAACATTATTCATTTCAGAAGAATGCCATGAACAATATGTTTAATACAGTTTGCTGTTTACTAATTAAGGGTAAGGTTTACAAGCACATGAGACAAAAGGAATAAGAATAAAGAACAGCACAGGAACAGGTCCTTTAGCCCACCAAGACTGCATCATTACATCATGCCATCCTAAACTAAAAAACCCTTTGCCTCCACAGAGTCTATGACTCTCTATTACGTGCCTATTCATATATCTGTTTAGATGCTTCTTAAACATTTGTATTGTATCTGCCCCCAGCACCTCTTCTGGCAGCACATTCTAGACACTTACCATCCTCTGTGTAAATATATTGCCTCTCACAGCTCTTTTAATCTTACCCCTCTTTTACCTTAAACTTGTGTCCCCCAGTAATTGACATTCCTACCCTGGGAAAAAAATTCTGACTGTCCATTCCATCTATGCCTCTCATTATTTTGTAAACTTCTATCAGGTTGCCCCTCATATTTTGCCATTCAAATGAAAACAAACCAAGTTTGTCCAATTTCCCCTCATCGCAAATACCCTTTAAACCAGTCAACATCCTGGTATACCGTTCTGTACCCTATCCAAAGCCTCCACATCTTTCTGGCAGTGTGGTGACCAGAGCTACACACAACATTCCAAATGTGGCTAAATTAAAGTTATACAGTTACAACATCACTTGCCAATTTTATACTCTATGCCCTGACCAGTGAAGACAAGCATGCTGTATGCTTTCTTGACCACCTTACCCATTTGTGTTGCCAATTTCAGAGAACTGTGGACCACTACGCTGAGATCCTTCTGTATGATGATGCTCTAAAGGATTTTGCAATTTACAGTTTTCTTCCCTCCTGCATTAGACCTCCCAAAATGCATCACCTTGCATTTGTCCAGATTAAACTCTCCCTGCCATTTCTCTGCCTAAGTCTCCAACCTATCTGTATCCTGCCATATCCTCTGACAATTCTCACTGTCCGCAACTCCCCAAATTTTTGTGTCATCTACAAACCTACCAATGAGACAACCTACATCATCTTCCAAATCATTTAGTACATTACAAAAGCCAGGGATCCCAGCACTGATCTCTATGCAACACCATTGGTCACAGATCTCCAGTCTGAAAAACACCCTTCCACCACTACTCTCCATCTTCTATGACCAAGCTAGTTGTTTATCTATCTTAGCAGCTCACTGTAGATCCCATGTGACTTCACTTTTTGCATCAGCCTGCCATGAAGGACCTTGTCAGAAGCCATGCTAAATGGACAACATGTGCTGCTCTCATCAATCATCACTTCCTCAAAATCCCAATCAAGATTGAGAAACAAAATCTCCCCTGCACAAAGCTGTCTATCACTAATAAGTCCATATTTTTCCAAATAAAGCTTATAGTTTCCCAGATTATCCCTGGTGTTTTTCTTAAACAAAAGAATATCATTGGCTATACTCCAGTTCTCTGGGACCTCTTTCATACAAGGCCCCAGCAATTTCCTCACCTGCCTCCTTCAGCATCCTGTGATAGATCCCATCAGGTCCTAGGTCTCTCTCAATACTTTTCAAAACATCCAACACTTTCTCCTTCTTTAATATCAATGTGCCCTGGAATATTAGCATACACCCCTCTAGAATCACCAATAACCATTCCTTCTCCATTGCGAACACCAATGCAAATTATTTATGTAAAGTCTTAAGTTATCTTGAAAATGTGACTTAAAAGAAGTTCTGGGATTTAAAGACTTAACAAACTCGGTTTGTTCAGTATATTATTTCAGTTGCATGACACTGTAATCTTTTGCTATAAATTCTGTGTCTTATGATCCTGCTCCACAGCTGCCTGCTGAAGGAGCAGTGCTCCGAAAGTTAGTGTTTCCAAATAAGTCTTTTGAACTATAACCTGGTGTCATGTGATTTTTATCTTTGTCCACCCCAGTCCAACACCGGCTCCTCCACATCACAGATAGGTGGAGACAGAACCCAGAGAAAGAAAAGTAAAGGTAGATGGAAAAATTGTTTTGACAGTAAGCCAAGGAGAAAGAGAATCTAGATAAGTGTTTATTGGGACAATGAGTAGGTGAAAATGAGTTGGCTGTTCTGAAAGCAACCCAGGTCATGATGGGATCTGGTTGTGGGATGGGTGTGAGACATGGAAGGAGATATTCATACTGTTACACTGTTAAACTTGATATTGAGCTCTGAAGGCTAATCTACCCAAGCAGAAGATGAGATGTTGTTCGTCCACTTTATATTGAGTTTTGCTCGAGCACTACAGCTTTGTTTTATGACATAAGAATCTTTGGCTAGCAGTAAAAAGTGGCAATTTGGAACAGAAACAGATTAGCTATGGTCTTATTGGATGCAGAGCAGGCTGGAAGGCCTACTTGCCCTAATTCTGTCCCTAATTTGTGTGTTTGCATTGTCATATGACAGTATGCAAAGCTGTTGGCCTTTGTCTAACCAGCAGTTCTATGAGATGGGACTACTTCCTATAGAAGGACAGTTGGCCTGCCTCATTAGAAAATTAAAACAGGCAAATGAAGGATAGGTGTTCTCACCTTTTAAAATGTACAATAGAGTGTGACAAGCCACTCAGTTTCTAATCTAGTCTTTACCAGATACAATTGCTCTTCCAAAAACCAGTAGAAATTTCCTCTCTATACTTTGTAGTTTCA
This sequence comes from Hemiscyllium ocellatum, assembly GCF_020745735.1. Lineage (NCBI taxonomy): Eukaryota > Metazoa > Chordata > Chondrichthyes > Orectolobiformes > Hemiscylliidae > Hemiscyllium > Hemiscyllium ocellatum. Next base: position 86,995,315 of record NC_083401.1, read on the forward strand.
GACAATTTAGAAATCCCTCCTTATTTGAAAGTTATTTGGCCAATCTGATTTACCTTGATGAGGACTGAAGAGTTTCTCACATTTTTTTTGAATTTATCAGTTGCATCACCATATGTCCATTCTTCTATTATATGTAGTTAGGTTTCTGTTTTGTTAGGGGATGGGAATGTTTTATTCATTTAAATAATCAAACGCTGAGTAAACAATCAAAGTAATACATTTTTTCTGCCAAAACCTACACCTCCTTTTCTCTGACACACTGCCTACAATTCAGCTGTTCATGAAGTTTGAACCACGCAAAGCTTCAATTCAGCTACCAGCATCAAAGTACCAAAATGTGACAAACCCTTTGTGTGTTTGCAAAAATGTAAGGGTCAAAGTTTGTGCGAAGATTTGTAGCTCGGGTGCTTGTTGTAGTGGTTCTGTTCGCCGAGCTGGAAGTTTTTGTTGCAAACGTTTCGTCCCCTGGCTAGGAGACATCATCAGTGCTGTGGAGCCTCCTGCGAAGCGCTTCTTTGATGTTTCTTCCGGCATTTATAGTGGTCTGTCCTTGCCGCTTCCGGGTGTCAGTTTCAGCTGTCCGCTGTAGTGATTGGTATATTGGGTCCAGGTCGATGTGTCTGTTGATGGAATTTGTGGATGAATGCCATTCATCCACAAATTCCATCAACAGACACATCGACCTGGACCCAATATACCAATCACTACAGCGGACAGCTGAAACTGACACCCGGAAGCGGCAAGGACAGACCACTATAAATGCCAGAAGAAACATCAAAGAAGCGCTTCGCAGGAGGCTCCACAGCACTGATGATGTCTCCTAGCCAGGGGACGAAACGTTTGCAACAAAAACTTCCAGCTCGGCGAACAGAACCACTACAATGTAAGGGTCAGATTGCTTACCCTGTTGTGCCTGCACAGGCAATGCAATGATGTCAGCTTGAAGATCAGTAACAGCATATTAATTCCCAGACCTCATAAAAAGGACTGAATTTGGAGGCATGAATCATATGTGACAGTCCTCTGTGACAGATAAACATGGGAAACCAGAAATACCACCAGTTTAGTGAACTTTGGGTTAAACATGATCAAATCATAGACTTACCCTGGAGCAAAAATAAGACAATATTGCCACTTGGCGATTTCATCGGCATGTGTTCAAAATAGGCTTGCAATAGCATTTGATGAGCCCTTGGAAATTAGATGCCTTTTTTCTGACCCTACATGTTCTGACATGGTCAACCCTGGAGCACATCAGCAGATACACTGCTAAAGTAACCATGAGACTGACACTCTGAACTAAATAGGTTTACATTATCTGTCTCTAATCTCTACAGTTCAAACACCTGTTGAGCAAATTTCTTAATTCTGCAACAGAAACTGTCATGTTTCTGCATTTTTCTAAGTAAAAGGGCAAGGCCAATGACTTGAATCCACAAAAATTGAGCAGGTTAAGGGCAGGTAGCTACAGAAGGAACAATAAAGCCAACATTAACATTTTTACAATACTGTTGGATACTGGATTCTTTGCCTTTAAATAATATGGAACATGAAAAAAAGCATTGGCTTCTAGAATCACAGAATAATTGGAGCACAGAAAGAGGCCATTCAGCTTGTTACATTTACATTTAATCTCCAAATCAGAAATTTACCCAGTTCCACTCACTGTAAGCTTTGCATTTTCTTCTATTTCAGATAATTATTCGATCCACTTTTAAATGCCTCAACTGAATCTGCACACTCAGGCAGTGCATTCCAGATCCCAATCACTCCATGTGTAGAAAAGAATTTCCTCTTGTCTTCATTCCTCGCTTTTGCCAATTGGACTCTTGAATCTGCATCCCATTGTTCTGGATCTTTTCAACAATAGGAACAGTCTCTTCATATCTACTCTGACCAGTTTACTCTTTTGAATCCATCAATCAAATCTCCTCACAACTGCCTCTTCTCCAAGGAAAATATTTTCAACCTTTCCAAACTATCCACTTAACTGCAATTCCTTATTCCTAGAACTATTCTGTGAATCTTTTCCATACTACCTCTAATTACTTCTTAAAGTGTGGCACCCAGAACCGGACAATACTTCAGTTGAGATCAAAACATAATCTATATAAGTTAAATACAATGCTTGCTTTTGTACTCTAGATCACAATTAATAAAGCCCGAGATGTCAAATTCTTGCCCAACTGCTCTGTCAACCTATCCTGCCACCTTCACTGATTTATCCACATATACAGCCAGGCCCCTCTGCTCCAGCATCTAGTTAAGAATTATACCTTTTGTGTCTCAAAGATGAATCAAAAGATTGATTCCCTGAAGTTGAATTACATCAAAACCAAGGAAATTATTTTTAAAATTCCAATTTTTTTTGTGTTTGGCCTAAATTCTGATGGCATTGCACTACCTTTTCAAGTTTAATTGAATGCCTAAGATGTTTATATTAAAGTTGGGAAATGCAAATGCATTATGAACTGCAACTTCTCAGCTGCCATACTAATATAGGCAAAATGATAAGTCCCAAAATTGTCAAGAACTCTTCCACTGCAGTTGCCTCCAGACATCAACCAATCATCTGCAGGTTACTCATATGATACAAATGAGGTCTACCTCAGGTCTATATATTCAAAAGTAAGGTCTGTTCCCTTGCGCCCCCACTTGTCTATGTTCAAAGGCTTTCCAAGCTGACTTTCAAGGTCAGTAACTCAAGTTTTAAAGTAACAAGGATTAAAACATAAATAAACAATCATAACTCTAGATATAAATATGTTAATGAATGGAGACAGTATGCTTCAATATATATATACCTTATGGGGGAATAAAGAACAAACCCAACCTGGTTAATTACTGCCCTATCAGTCTACTAATAGATCATCATTAAAGTTATTGAAGGGGTCAATGACAGTGCTACCCCAAGAAGCATTTGCAATGGAGTAACCTGCTCATTGACACTTTGTATGAATTTAGCTATGTGCCACTCAATTACCTCCTTATCATCATAAGGTTAGAGTGAAAATGTTTTTTGATGATTACACAATATTCAGCAACTCCTCAGATGCTGAAATATTGTGTATCTATGTGTATCAAGATCTGGTCAATACCCAGACTTAGGCAGTTAAGTAGCAAGTAAAATTTGGGTCAAACAAGTGCCAAACAATGACAAACGCCAACAAGGAAGACTCTGACTATTTCCCTTTAGAGCTCTTTGACATTGCTATTGCCCAATCTCCCACTATTCCCAACATCATGGGAGTTATTATTGACCAGAAACTGAACTGGACTAACCATATCACAAAATAACAGTATTGTTATGGTGCAGAAGGAGGCCATTAGGCCCATTATTTGAATTTTGTACTGACATAGAACATAGAAAAATACAGCGCAGTACAGGCCCTTTGGCCCTCGATGTTGCACCAACCCAAGCCCACCTAACCTACACTAGCCCATGCTGCAAGACAATACTTGTATGCAAATGTAAAGGAAGAAGTTACTTTTCTTCTATTTCTTCATGTGTAGTGGGTGTCATTGACCAGATCAACATTTATTACCCATCCCGAATTTCAGAATAAATACATTGGCTACATGATCAGGTCAGCGGCAAGGGATGCTGCAGTGAGTAACTCATTTCCTGTCTCCCCAAAGTCTATCCACCATCTACAAGGCAGAAGTCAACAGTGTGATGGAATACTCCCCACTTGCCTGGATGAGTGCAGCTCCAACAACACTCAAGAAGCTTGACACTATCTGGGACAAAGCAGCCCACCTGATTGGCACCACATCAACTAGCTACACATCAAGGACTGCAACAATTCAAGAAGATGCCTCACTTCCCCCTTCTCTGGAGCAACTAGGGATGGGTAAAACTTACTGGCCTACATCTCATGAACAAATGTTTTTAAAAAAGACAACTCTTTCACTCACATGCACACGCAAAATAAGCAGCGCTTGTAGCAAGTCGGTACAGAATTCAAATGCTGAGTTAACCATCTCTTGCTAACCTCGGGCTGTAGGAAAACACAATAACATAAAAGAACAGTGTGATTTGCTCACTGATAGCTCAGTGCAATAGTTCCATGTCTGGACAAGCAACTGGGGTCAAATTGGTGACAATGCTGTTCTTCACTTTTTTTTTGTTATTTCTTGTTTTTATAACATAAACCTATCTCACAACTGAACTGTAACTACAAACTTTAAAAATTAGCAGATGATAATCTAGCAGAGCTTCCTGTGGAAGTACACAAGGCGATCCGCCATGGACTCTATAGAGAATTCATCTGTTATTGTCAGTTGCTTTCAAGATTAAAATGGTTTTCAGTTGTTGTATCCATTATACGTAAAGTCAAAACAATCTTGAATGAACTTAATTTTTACATATCAAGCAGAAAAGTACATGTTTTAAACTAAAACATTAAATAAAACAAAAGGAAATGGTCACCTGTGTAATATTGGAAAGAGAAAAGTCCTGATATTCCCAGCTCAGCCAAGAATATTTTAAGATTTTACTATTTTGGTAACAGCTAATAGTAATCCCTTTAAGATGCCTAGTTAGGACCAATATAGTTTATTGGAATACAGTCAGTCTGCAGGCAATGTTCAGCCCATGCCAAATTTTGTAAGGGAGCCTCAATCAGGATGTAGCATTTAGTTGTAAATGCAAATGTCTTAAAGCCTATTTCATGCAAAGATTCGAGACGGTGCATTTTGTGTTTTCAGCCACAGAGTGGGCAACATAGCACAGGGTCTAGTCATAGACTCTGCCAGTCATATTCAATGCTATTTTGTATCTGGAAAATTGTCATGGTACTAACACATTTAAAATGTGCAACTTGCTTGTCTTCTATATTTTTGCAATGAGGCGATAGATCATACTGAAATGATATGGTCTACTTATAGGAGCAGAATTTCTCCCACTCCCATCCTGACATCATAAACCCGACCATGAACTCCAGAAAATCATGAGCCTTTCCAGCTAACAGCTTCCACCAACACCATCAGGAGCTACAAAATAGTGCTTAGTGAAGTTTGTATAGAAAGGCAATTTGGGATCAAGATAGGCTGATCAGACTGGGGGTACGAAAAGCACAGTTGAAAATGTGTTGCTGGTTAAAGCACAGCAGGTTAGGCTTATGCCCGAAATGTCGAATTTCCTATTCCTTGGATGCTGCCTAACCTGCTGCGCTTTAACCAGCAACACATTTTCAACTGTGATCTCCAGCATCTGCAGACCTCATTTTTTACCCGTACGAAAAGCACAAGCTAGCAAAGAATAACTGAGAAAATGAAAATGAGTTATAAAGTCTTCCTTGTTATAGCTATTTGGCTGATTCTTATATATCACCAAAATAATAGGGGTTCACTAAACCATTCATGAATTCATATCATAACATATGCTGCACCTCATCAAAAATTCAGAGTATGCTTAGGTTTATCTGAGCTACATTTACCACAAAAATTGTGCTTCTTATTTGGGTTGCGGATGTCCAAGGTTAATGATACCTTTACTCTAGGAATGGCTACTGAGCATGCTTGAAAGTAGTGATGTAATGCCATCATCAGATCACATGAAACTGAAACCTCTGTCGATTGGGTTTCAGAAATGTACTTTCTTACCACGCCTTATATCTACTTAAAAGGCTGGAAATGTTCGTATACAAGTGCATGAACCTCATTTTACTGCATAATGGCAATGGTTACTAGACTAACAGAGGCATATGGAAGGAGCATCATAGTGAAGCCCTGAGGCAGCATAATAACATGGTTGAAAGTCTAGGTCGGCCTAACACCTAACAAAATGAACAACAGTGGCAGAAGGCCCACATAGGCACCAAACTATAGAAAGGGAAAGCATGCACAAAAGCTGAAAAAGCACTAGAGAAAGCCAACAGATGTAGCAAGCAACAGAGAAAAGAAATGGCTAAACTGAGTAAATTAATACCAGAGATATTGTTTATATGCCCTTTTGAGAAAGAATTCCGCCATCTTACCCGGTCTGATCTATTTTTGAATCTCTAAAAAGTCATTTGAATCTTTACTGCCCTCACTATGACAGCAATTAGGACAGGCACAAATACTGAGCAGAAGTGGGTACTGCAGATGCCGGAGATTAGAGTCAAGATTAGAGTGGATTAGGAATTGGCTGGCTGGAAGGAGACAGAGGGTAGTAGTTGATGGATTATGTTCATCTTGGAGCGCAGTTACTAGCGGTGTACCACAAGGATCTGTTTTGGGACCATTGCTTTTTGTTATCTTTATAAATGATCTAGAGGAAGGACTTGAAAGCTGGGTAAGCAAGTTTGCGGATGACACAAAAGTCGGTGGAGTTGTGGATAGTGAGGAAGGAAGTGGTAGGTTACAGCGGGATATAGATAAGTTGCAGAGCTGGGCGGAAATGTGGCAAATGGAATTCAATGTAGCTAAGTGCGAAGTCGTTCACTTTGGTAGGAATAACAAGATGATGGATTACTGGGCTAATGGTAGGCTACTTGGTAGTGTGGATGAGCAGAGGGATCTTGGTGTCCATGTACACAGATCTCTGAAAGTTGCCACCCAGGTAAATAGTGCTGTGAGGAAGGCATATGGTGTACTGGGCTTTATTGGCAGAGGAATTGAGTTCCGGAGTCCTGAGGTCATGTTGCAGTTGTATAAGACTCTGGTGCGGCCTCATCTGGAGTATTGTGTGCAGTTTTGGTCGCCATACTATAGGAAGGATGTGGAAGCTTTAGAACGAGTGCAGAGGAGGTTTACCAGGATGTTGCCTGGAATGGTAGGAAAATCTTATGAGGAAAGGCTGAGGCACTTGGGGCTGTTCTCATTGGAGAAGAGAAGGTTTAGGGGAGATCTGATAGAAGTGTATAAGATGATTAGGGGTTTAGATAGGGTAGATACTAAGAACCTTTTACCGCTAATGGAGTCAGGGGTTACTAGGGGACATAGCTTTAAATTAAGGGGTGGTAGGTATAGGACAGATGTTAGGGGTAGATTCTTCACACAGCGGGTTGTGAGTTCATGGAATGCCCTGCCCGTATCAGTGGTGAACTCTCCTTCTTTATGGTCATTTAAGCGGGCATTGGATAGGCATTTGGAAGTTATTGGGCTAGTATAGGTTAGGTAGGATTCGGTCGGCGCAACATCGAGGGCCGAAGGGCCTGTACTGCGCTGTATCCTTCTATGTTCTATGGTGTTGGAAAAGCACAGCAGGTCAGACACTATCCGAGGAGCAGGAGAATCGACATTTTGAGCAAAAGCCCTTCATCAGGTATGGGCTTTTGATGAAGAGTTGTTGCCCGAACCATCGATTTTCCTACTCCTCAGATGCTGCCTGTCCTTGTGCTTTTCTAGCACTGCACTAATCTAGGCACAAATGCTGGCCTGGCCAGCCATGCCTATAAGTTATCAAAAGAATACAGGGAAAATGATCAAAGGACCTATAAGGATGAATAAGAAATAAGCATTTAGAAACTTCACCAGTGATAAAGCACAAACAACTGGTATTGTTTTAAATAAGGAGCTCCTCTGCCAAAGGTTCATCTGGCTAGTTTTATAGCAGCTCATGAATGCCTCGAGTGACCATGCCAGATCTAGAAACAGCAGCAAAAAAATTTAAATCCAGAGCAAAGGCACCCTAAAAAGGAAGACAGCGAGGAAGAAAATGAATTCTTCAAGATGTCAGCTTCCCAGATTGCACAGACTTGGGGATTGGTTCTGATCACGATAGGGTACTTAAACTTTATGAGGCACAAATCAGACCACAGCTCGAACACTGTGAATGGCTTTGGGCCCCTTCTCGAAGCAAAGATAACTGGCATTGGAAGCAGTTCAGAAAATGTTCACTCGGCTAATCCAAGGTATGGAGGAATTTTTTTGTGATTAGACATTAAGTATGTGGGGCCAATAAAGTTTAGAAGAATGAAAGGTGACCTTATTGAATCAAGCAAGCTTCTTAGCATACTTGACAGAGGAGATACGGGGAGATTGTTTCCCCTTGTGGGAGAGTCTAGGACAAGAACATTGCATAATCTGAAAGCATGGGGTCTCCGTATAAAAAAGAGATGAAGAATTTCTTCTCTGAGAGGCTAGTCAATCTGTAAAATTCCACAGACAGCTGGAGAGGTGGAAGGGTGGTTTGGTGGTGAGGGGGCTCATTAAGTATATTCAAGGCAGGGATAGTCAGATTTTAAGGGTTATGGGGAAAAGGCAGAAAAGTGGAATGAAGAATTATCAGGTCAGCCATAACCTCACTGAAAGGCAGAGCAGACTTGATGGGCTGAATGGTCCATTTCCGCTCTGACAACTAATGTTCTTATGGTTAAAGTGCACATCCTTACACTTCCAGTAGCAAATCAAAAAAAAAACTAAGCTCAAAGTAGAAATTCCTCCTGGGATTTTGAGGGATAAAGGAAAATATTCCCCACATGTAAATTATCTTGCACTAGCATGTTTTTGTTCATATCCTGTAGTTCTTATATATCACATACATATCTAACCTTTCAACTTCTGCATTTATACTTTAATACTCTTATTCACCAACTGCTTTCTGATGATAATTTGTCAGTTCAGGAGCCACCTTAGATAACTGAATGTTATAATTTTCTTAATGAAGTAACATGCAATATATCAAAGTTGTATATTGACAACATCAATTAAATATCACTGGATATTTACTGTGCATTACTGAACACACCCAGATATTCAAGATTGCTCTTTCCAAAGAAACGTACCTGTTTCAGCAATTCTGCATCGAATACATCTTAACAATGAAAAATTACAGGAAATGAAATACAGATAAATACCTTCAGTTTTGACATTTTCCAGAAAGGTATCAAAGTGGGTTGGGTCAGAGTGCAGCTTTAAGTCAACAAGATTTCTCAAACAGGGTTAGGTTAGGTTGAGAAAGCAGAGCTGAAAAAGAACAAATATTTTGCTTTAAAACTTCATGATACTTTTCTTAAACATTAATCGACACAAGATAAGGCACGTTTGACAAATATTACCAAAATGTAGCTTCTAAGGCTGTTGGGAGGGTGGGGAGAGGTTCCATTGCCAACACCAGGTAAGATTTCCACTTCATTCTCATTTCTGACTGGGTGCTGGAAAGACTTGCCTTCTCCCAGTAGCTTACCCCCTAAACCACAAAATCTCAGCTAGCCACTGTTAAAATTGGAAAGCAAGATAAACCAGAGGTTGAAAGCTTTATTAATTTCCAAACCCTCCTCCTGTGAGTGGATTAATTATCTATACCATGTCCCATCTCCATTAAACTCAAACATGGCAGGTTGATTTTCATTTAGTCAGGTTTGAGATACGTAAAATTTTAATATTTCATCCAACCCACTGACTTTACGTGATTAGGTGGATTTGATCGCCCCAGTGTTCATTTGAGGGAAACTACCTATCAACCTTTTTTTGTTAAAAATCACACAACACCAGGTTATAGTCCAACCTGGTGTTATGTGATTTTTAACTTTGTACACCCCAGTCCAACACCGGCATCTCCAAATCATAACCTTTTTTGTATCGCACCTGACCAAATGCCTTCTGAAATCCATTGCATTTCCTGGCTGTCTTTCATACGCCTAAGGGCAACGTCTGCACTCTAACCCTAACTTCAAAGTAAATTCTAATACATTTGCCAAAAACAATTTGTTTATGGGTTAGTACATTAGTATGGATGGAGACGAATCAGAGAACAACAATTAATGGGGTGTTTTGAAGTTGCTTGTAAAGTGTCAAAACGATCAATGCTGGGGCCTCAGCAATACACAATTTATGATGGGCAATTCAAGATCTGGAAAGGATGGAAACAAAGATTTAATTGTGTCATTTAAAAGAGATTGGACTTACACTTGAAGCAATAAAAATTGCAGGGCTATGGGGGAAAGGCAAGATAATGGGAAAATTGAGTAGTTCTATCAACAACGTGGCACATACATGATTAGATAAATAGTATCACTGTGATTACATTATAAAATAATTCACACAGTCTTTGTTATGTGAAATGAAACTTTAAAAAACTTCAAACAACTATCTGATGAAATCAATGTTGTAAAGCTCACAACTCAGACTTTGTTATCCCAAATGTTCTCCATGAAAGATCATTCAGAATCCTATAAAGAATTTGTCAGAGCAGAAGATCTGAATTTTAGACTTGATTTGATTTGACAGTCACATTTGTTCAGAAGCACATAGCAAGATCTTGAGGATACAAATCAAGTCAATCACATTAATTGTCATAAATCAAAATGCATTTAAATTAGTAGACATAATAGGATATATTTTAAAATCAGGAATAATATTTTTAGTTGAGACTTGAGCATTCCTGATTCATAAATTGGGTAGGGATTTTCATATATTTTCCTTCCATTGAGCTAGCTGCAAATGTGTTGCTGGTCAAAGCACAGCAGGTTAGGCAGCATCTCAGGAATAGAGAATTCGACGTTTCGAGCATAAGCCCTTCATCAGGAATATTCCTGATGAAGGGCTTATGCTCGAAACGTCGAATTCTCTATTCCTGAGATGCTGCCTAACCTGCTGTGCTTTGACCAGCAACACATTTGCAGCTGTGATCTCCAGCATCTGCAGACCTCATTTTTTACTCTTCCATTGAGCTACTCTAATCAAGTACTAATTTGATGCAAGGAACACACATCATTTGGTTGAAAGTTCCCAATGATTTGATGAATCCCTTCCCTTCCTTGACTTCTCTGTCTCCATTTCTGAGTACAGGCTTCCATCAATATAAACCATGGACACATTGGATCTCACAGATACTTGAACTATACTTCTGCCCCACCTTCCTGGATTCTATTAAATCATCCCAGTTTCTCTGCAACCAGCATATAATTTCCAATGATTCCACCTTTTTAAAAAATTAATTCATGTAAGAAAGTGCCCCTGGCTGGACCAGCATTTATTACTCATCCCTACTTGCTCTTGCAAAGGTAGTGCTGAGTTGGCTACTTGAACAACTGCTGTATATTTGTTGTAAGTAGACCCACAATGCTGTTAGTGAAGGCGTTCCAGCATTTTCACTCCGTATCAACAAAATTCTTTGGAAACGTATCAACATTTCTTGAGTGGGCCCACCTGACTCCTCGGGTTTTACAAAACTATGCACATTATGGAGTAGTTGGATTAACATCAGAAGAACATTGAATGATAATTTATAAAGGCATAATACTGAGGCCAGAGTCAACTGATTAATTGGAGATAGTTGGAAGGTTACCAAGTGCTAGTATCAAGAGAATAGTGTGCATAGAGTAAGGTGTAAAGAAAGTTTTTGCAAGAAAACACTTCAGCAGTATAGTTTGGGAAACTAAATGGAGTTAGACTCCAAACATCCAAGTGAAATATCTATTAACTGTTTTTCTGTACGAAACATTCTGTTGAACTTCTCGATTATTTCCAGCATTTTCTGTTTTGCTTCTCTGTATATTTTCTCAATCTGTATTGTACAATTATCTTCAGCTACATTAGTGTACGTGTGTAATATGATCCCACAAATCTGCCACTCATGCCACTTGATAAGACTTGCTCCTGCACCTTACCAAGAATGTTCTCTGTATAAACAACTTCAGAGCGATCAGATTTTTAATCTTCAAACATTGGAATGGAATTTCCTGTGTGGTTTAATTGGGAAGTTACTTTCTAAATGCTACCTATTCATGTACCAATTTTGCTGGTGTCTACTTACTAATAATTGCCAGAATGTGAAAATAAGCATGAACAGGCACAAGTTCGCATAAGCATTAGACTTCAAAAGCTTTGAGTTCATATCATGAAATCTGTTATAAATATTACATTTAAACTTCCTCAACACCATTTGTCTAATGATACAGATTTCAAGCCATAATCTAATAAATAGCATTTAATAGTGGAGGCTTTTCAAATTACCAGCTTTTGCTGTAAAAATGCAAGCAAGGTAACAGAAAAAGAAAGTCTAGGTATAAAAATGCAGTGTGGGAGTAAGCTTGTGGGTGTAGTGATAGTAACAAGGTCAGCCAGGTGGACTTCATTGAATAAGACTTCTATGATTGGAGCTGTTAATCTGGTCTGATCGGGGAACCCTGGCTGACAGATTAAAAACAAGAGTGTCAGAGGTTCCAAGAGCTGGCTCTGAACGAGCTGAATCAGTGTCAAGGACACTCCACATGTAAATAAATGGTAATTTGGTGATGGGATACCAGCCTCTGTGGTGTTATTTCGGTGAAGAACATAAAAACTGACTGCAAAAGTTTCTATTGTTACGTGAAGAGAAAAAGATTGGTGAAGAGTGGTTAGCACTGCTGCCTCACAGCGCCAGAGACCTGGGTTCAATTCCCGCCTCAGGCAACTGACTGTGTGGAGTTTGCACGTTCTCCCCGTGTCTGCGTGGGTTTCCTCCGGGTGCTCCGGTTTCCCCCCACAGTCCAAAGATGTGCGGGTCAGGTGAATTGGCCATGCTAAATTGCCCATAGAGTTAGGTAAGGGGTAAATGTAGGGGTATGGGTGGGTGGCGGGTCGGTGTGGACTTGTTGCCGAAGGGCCTGTTTCCACACTGTAAGTAATCTAATCTAAACACTGTAAGTAATCTAATCTAATCTAAAAGACAAATATAGGTCCCTTCCAGTCATAACCAGGTGAATTTATAATGGGGAGGAAAAGTAAATGGCTGACCCATTATGTATACAGTATGCCACTATGTTCATAAAGGGAGAGACAAATAACATATCAGAAATGTTGGGGAACACAGGGTTTAGTGAGAGGGAGGAACAAAACCAAAATTAAATATGATTTGGAGATGCCAGTGTTGGACTGGGATGTACAAAGTTAAAAATCACACAACACCAGGTTATAGTCCAAAAGTTTAATTGGAAGCACACTAGCTTTCGGAGTGACGCTCCTTCATCAGGTGATTGTGGAGGGCTCGATCGTAACAGAATTTATAGCCAAAATTTGCAGTGTGATGTAACTGAAATTATACATTGAAAAATTGATTGTTTGTTAAGCCTTTCATCTGTTAGAATACAGTGATAGTTTCACTTCTTTCATGTGTAAATCACAAAACCTTTCTTTAGAAGTTGCATTCTAGGGTTAGCTGTTAACAATGGTAATAGCTAGACAATATGTTGAAGGTGTTAGCCCCCTGTGTCTCTGTCTAATCTAAAAAGTGAGGCAACAGAGTTCTACATAAATTCATGCAGTTTTTGAGCTCAGAGTTCTACATGAATGTATGCAGTTTTTGAGCAAAGTGCAATGTAACTCTGCAAGTACAAATTCACCCCACAAAATATATGTGTGCATGTGGGTCTTTGTCTGTCTGTGTGTGTGTGTGTGTGTGTGTGTGTGTGTGTGTGTGTGTGTGTCTGTCTGTCTGTCTGTCTGTCTGGGTTGGGGGTCGTGAGTGTGAGAAAGTGTGTGTGTAGTGAGTGCAGAGTGTCTTAAGTGCAGAGTGAGGGGGTGCATGTGGGAGTGTGTGTGTCTATAAAGGTGTGTGTGGATGTCTGTGTGCTCGTCTGTGTGTGTGTGTGTGTGTGTAGTCTCTAGTGACTAGTGGAGTAGCACGAGGACTCCAGCTATTCACAATGTATGTTAATGATATGGATGAAGGAATTAAATGTAATTTGCGGATGACACTAAATTGAGTGGGAAAGTGAGTTGTGAGGAGGATGCAGAGTTGCTTCAGTATGATTTGAACAAGTGGAGAGAGTGGACAAATGCATGGCACATGCAGCGTAGTATAGATAAGTGTGAGGTTATTCACTTTGAATCTAAAAACAGGAAGGAGAATTATTATCTGAACGTTTGTAAACTAAGAGAGGGGAATATGCAACACGATCTGGGGGTCTTTATATACCAGTCACTGAAGGTAAAAATGCAAGAGCAGCAGGCAATAAGGAAGGCAATTGGTTATGTTAGCCTTCATATGAGAAAAGGAGCAGAGATGACTAATTCCAATTACACAAGGCATTCTTGAGACCATTCCTGGAATACTGTGTGCAGTTTTGGTCTCTTTTTCAGAAAAAGGATTTTCTTGCTACAGAAGGAGTGAGGGGTTTACCAGACTAACTCCTGGGATGACAGGACTGACATGTGAGGGGAGGTTGAGTCAGGTAGGATTATATTCACTGGACTTCAGAAGAATGAGGTGTGATCTCGCAGAAATCTATAGATTTCTAATAGGACTAATCAAGGTAGATGCAGAAAGGGTGTTCCTGATTACCAGGAAGTCCAGAACCAGGGGTGCCAGTCTAAGGATATGGGGTAAACCATTTAGGACTGAGATAAAGATAAATTTCGTCAGCCAGAGATTAGTGAGTTTGTGAAATTTGCTACCGCCGAAAGCAGCCGAGGCCAAAACATTAAATAAAAACCGAAAAAACCATGGATGCTGTAAATCAGAAATGAAAGCAGAAGTTGCTGGAAAAGCTCAGTAGGTCTGGCAGCACCTGTGCAGAGAAATCAAAGTTAATGTTTTGATTCCAGTGACCCTTCTTCAGAACTGATTGTAGCTAGGAAAATGTCAGTTTATATGTAGCAGATAGGTGGGGGAGGAGGTAAGGAGTAAACAATAGCTAGGGATAGAGCCCAAAGAATGAGAAGATCAGTTGGACAGACAAAGGAGTTAACAACAATCTGGCAGGGAGGGTGAATAGCTGTGAATGGAGATTGTTAGTGACCCAAGCAGAAAATGAAGTGTTGTTCTTCCATCTTGTGCTGAGCTTTTCTGGAAGTCTGCAACAAGCCTGAGACAGGGAAGTTGGCCAGGAAACAGGTTGGTGTGTTAAAGTGCCAGGTAAATGGAAGCTTATGATCTTTTTTGAGGCAGAACATAGATATTCTGCAAAGCGGTCACCCAGTCAATGCTTTGTTTCTTCAGCGTAGAGATCCTGTTCCCTGCCAACATCCCTGTCTCAAGCTTGCTGCAATCTTCAATGAAGCTCAGCGCAAGCTGGAAGAACAACACTTCATTTCCCACTTGGGGACTCATCAACTCTCCAAGCTCAATATCGAATTCAATCATTTTAAAGCCTGAACTTCCCCATGTCCAAGACATCTATCTCACACAACAGGCCTTGTTATCACATATGAAAGCTGAAAATGTGTTGCTGGTTAAAGCACAGCAGGTTAGGCAGCATCCAAGGAATAGGAAATTCGACATTTCGGGCATAAGCCCTTCATCAGGAATCACATAGTCTGCCATTACATGATTTGGGGATGCCGGTGTTGGACTGAGGTGTACAAAGTTAAAAATCACACAAGGATAATGGTGTTCTGCCATTACACTTCACCTATTGTTAGCTACTAATAGTCTCCATTATCTGCTAATCACACGCCCAGCCAGATCATTGCATTACTTCAGCACTTGGGGCTAAAGGGAATCAAAGGACTCTAGGGAAAAGCAGAACACGGCTATTGAGTTAGATGAGCAGCTTATCAATGCGTCTAAGTGTCCTTGGATTTTCTGAATGGTATACTAGTAGAGGCCTAAGGACAGCATCACCAGTGGCATTAATAATAGGTATTAGGGTAAACCTGTCCTTCGATGTTTTGTGTCTCTTAGCCTGCTTTTCTTCTATCGAAATAAATGTCTTGGTCAACAATATTTTTCGATAAATTCCAGTTTCATCACAGTTAAACACTTGCGTATACGAATAACCACCTTCAGTAATCATTTTCTTCAGTTCTTCAGGGAACTTTTCGGTAGCTTCAGTATCAGCCGAAGCACTCTCTCCAGTAACCTTTAACCTAGGGCATGTCCTCACCGCAAAAACCAATCAAACCATCCATGACTACCTTTAAATTCCACTTTTGCAAAACTTTCATCACCAACATCAACTGCTTTCTGTTTCAGCTTATGAAAAAGACTGACTGATTTCTCCTTAACTACAAGATAGCTTAATGGAACACTACACTTTGTACACTCATCAATCTAGTCAAGCAATAGACTTTCCATTTTATCCATTACTGGATGCAGACTAAAAGAGACCACTTTGCTACTAGCAGAACCATTAGTAACTTCAGCAGCTTCTAAGATTCTTTCTCTCTATGTGTAAATAGTATGAATGGTGGACGCAGGCAAATTCAATGAAAGCACAATGTCTTTATTTCATTCACCATGTTTGAAACACTTAACTACATCCAGCTTTACACTCAGCGTAACAGCCTTATGAGCTCTCTTAGGCTTTTCTGATACTTTAGGACACATCTTGCTAATGGATGTGCAATATAAATCGAGAAAAAGCACAAATAGTCACACAGTTCCAACCTATGGTGGTTAATGCTGAGATGCTGGGTGTCATTCCCAGGGAAGGTGCTTGGCGGCCCCATTCTTGCTGTTCATGCTTTTTCATAAAGTCCTGAAGTTCCTCTTTCAATTAGCGAAACGGGTACTCAAGTAGGTTTTTCATCAAAGTGAATTTGCATAAAGCCAATTCTGTATTTCTCTCCTGAGTCGGTAGAATTTGCTCTCCCAGAGTGCAGTGGACACCAGGACACTGAATAAATTTAAGGAGGAGATGGACAGATTTTTAATTTGTCATGGGTGAAAGGGTTATGAAGAATAGGAGAGAAAGTGGGGTTGAGCCAAGATGAGATCAGCTATGATCGGATTAAAGAGTGGATCAGGCTCAAGGGACTAAATTGCCTACTCCTGTTCCAAGTTCTTGTGTTCTTCACAGACGTTTGCAAGGTTCCAGCTGCAATGTGCCAATTCTAGTTGGTTGGGAAGGCTCAGAAAGGCTTCCATTTTCAAATCCCTGAACAAAAGAAAGATAGGTTGCAATGCTGATCCATATCACATACAGCTTCCAGAAGAAATGTGGAATGGCTAATGGCTTATCTTAGCACTTAACAATAAGTAGTTGTGAGAATAGAAAAGCAAGTGAAATTTAAAATGGTATGTTCTAATCTTTAGGACCATCTTGCCAATAAAATGGAAGGTTCTATCATTAATTATCAGAAGGAAAAAGGCCCCTTTATATTAGTAGGGACTTTGACAGCATAGACTGGGAGAAACTATTTCCATTTACAAATGGATTGTTAACCACTGACTCATTTTTAACTTAATTGGTAAAACAAAAGCCAGAGGGAGGTGGATGGGGGGACGTTTAAGAGAGTAGGTTTTATGCAGTGAATTGTTATGGTTTGAACTGCGCTCCCTAAAACAGTGCCAGGAACAAAATCAACATCAACTTTCAAAAGGCAATGGAACATATATGTAATTAAATAGGAAAGATTTGCTGGCTATGGGAAAATTGTGGAAAAGTGGAAGTAATTGGTGAATCTTTCTTTAAGCTGGAACAAGCACAATGGATCAAATAGCCTCTTTTTATGCTGTGTGTTCAATGAACCTACGGTTGCATGAAGTAAACTCTCACAGTCGTTAAAGATATTTCCTGCAAGAGAAGTAAAAAAATTGAAATGTTCCAGTTGTCAATATGATGCAGCAAGACCACACTGATGGCATGTAACTCACAGTAGGAGTGTGACCATATTTGCCACAGTATTAGCTAGACAGACTCTTTTAGGCTGGGAATATATAAGCATGGGAGTGTTGAAATGTCAAGTGTTCAGTGTTTCCAAGGGAAAGCTAAGCTTGTAGGGGACACTTGTTTCATAATAAAAATCGCAAATAATTCGAGTGCAAAACAATTGTCAGTTCGAAGAGCACATTAATACAAGGTCTGGTTGTAGCCAGAAGGCTGAGGTTCAAGTCCAACCTGCTCCAGAGATATGTCATAATAAAGTTGAACAGGGTGAGTAAAAATACCTACATTAATGCAAGGAAATGATTAATTTTCATGTTTTGACTGACTATTAAAATTATTACTCACATATAGTTGCCAAGTTATTCTATGTTCTATTACAATGAAGGGTACGTAGATTAGTTTGATCTTAGTGTAGGATAAAAGGTCAGCACAACATCGAGTGCTGTACTGATCTATGTCCTATGTTCTATGAGTCTGAGTCGTGCGCAACCTCTTCTCATTTCCTTCAGTTAATATTCTTTTGGGATGTGTGGCACGCATGCTTTAATCACCCTGAGGAAGATAGAAGGACTAGGGATTGACGACGCATGATTAAACCAAACTGCACGTGTCACCAACATTCAAAACTGTTAAATTCATACCTCCCAAGAATCAAACAAAATGGGAGCTGGGCTCTCTAAGCTATTGTATAACTTGAAATCCTTTGGCAGCATGCATGTTCCTAACTTCGTGAGTCAGCTTCTAATCAGAGACACTCTCATGTCAGAAACCCACTCACACTATGACAATTAGCCACAAACTTAGGCAAAAGAAGCCCATTGCAAAACAGCCATGCAGCTTGTAGCATATAGCTTTGGAACTGCGTTAGTCTTGGTATGGCAATCTATGTGAATATGTTTCAAATACAGATTCTGAGATTGCATTATGAAGTAGTTTATCATTGATCAATGGCTCATGAAATGTAAGTAGCCTTGTGTTTTAACCAGCAACCAGTCCTTAATAGAACCCAGGGGAAGCTGTGACTAATCTGATGGAGTCCTTGGCACAGACCTTTCAGTCTCTTTTTACATGAAACAGGATGAAAATCAAACTCAGACTTGTCCATTGAGATGATACAGTAATCAGTCATGAAGAACAAATATGTTTTATGTCTGCTTCTGTCAGTGAGAGCATAATTCAAGCTACAAGTATCTCTGCAATCCTCCAGGCAAGCTTCCAGCCTATGTATAACTGTACATTTTAAGGCCATCTGTTCATTATTACTATTCTTGCTTTCATTCTCTTATTTATTTCCCTAGTGAAATTTTACCAGGCATGAACAAGATCAACTGCTTTTTTTTATCATAGCCTGTAACATTTTTAAAGCATTTGGCTCTTACAGCTCACATTAAATCCTTTTCATAAAATATATTTTCCCAACCCGTATTGATTCTTGAAGGGATGTTACCTCTGTGTGACCCCATTGATCTAGGAGTGCAGAATAACGTCTCCAAGATTTGACTTTGATTCAATGGTCACTTGGCAGGAGGTTGTATGGGTGTTACACAGTTTCAAGGAACATCTCACTTTCCTATACTGTATTACAAATGAGTAATATTTTTGTCATTTACCATTCCAGTGATTATGTGAGAATGAGAATAGTTACTGTAAGTGTTAATAATGCAAATAAATTTAAGAATTATAAGTTCTCTACATCTCCTTTCTTTAAAATCAAGTAACAACTTAAATTCCCTACATTTGCTTTTTTCCCACTGAGGGCCCCATTTCTGTTCCCTCAACTCAAAAGGATACAGACACATTTGAGACACATTTAGTGTAACCATCTATGGCTAGACCTAACTCAGTTCTTCTCTGACAAAACCACACTCTGTTCCACAATCTTCCCAGAAAGCAAAGCTAGCCTTCAGCTGTCAGTAAATCCCAGCTTCCTTTTCTGCAAAACAAATTCCTAAATTCACATTTTCTTTTTGCTCATCAAACTAAACCTTCCCCCAAATTAAACTCCATCTATTATGCCACCTCATCCTAGGCCCACATTTGACACCAGCATCTCTCCCATTTCTCTTCATGACCTCTCTAAACTGTGTCCATGAAACCCACTTTCTGCTCTTTTCCCCTCATTATACTGACACAATGGAGTGACCCACAAATTCATGAAAATGAGTTAAAACAGGAGGAGATTAATCATGTGCCACACATCACCACATTCATAATGTAAGTTGTGAATGAAGGATGAAATTATGTTAGTATAGATTTGTAAAAGATAACTAAATAAGAAACAAAATCACAAAAAAATGAAGGTAGATGTAAATTGATACAAATTACTTTAATAGTACTGGCAATTTATGGGGATTGTATGAAATTGCTTTGCTAGAATCATGGTGGGATCTTGTTGAGGTCTGTGGGTCCCATTGACCAGCTAAAGAGCCAGAGAACGACACATGATGCTTTTTAGGGAAGATCCAGTGTAACATACACCAGTCAGGCACTGGTGAGATCACCAATGATCCTTCACACGGAATCAAGACCCTGGGGGAGGGGGAGAAGTCAGACCCAGCAAGGCTTGTGGACAACCAGAAGTTGACTGCACTTGTGCTTAGCAGCATTACAGGGGAGGAAGACATGGCTGCCACTGGAAGAACACGTTTGGGGTCCCAAGATCATGGAATGCTAGAATAAGGATAAGTGATGTAAAATAAACTTCAGATTCTGAAGTTGGGCATCAGAGGGAGCAGAGCTAAGTGTTAGAGGTAATGGCTAGGTCTGGCTCCTTGCAGGTACCTACCCCACACCCTCTTAGTTGACTTCCAGTCAGACACTAGTTATCTTTGATCAGTGGACAAACCACCATAACCCACACTCAGTAAATTAAGGTTGGCAAGCTGCCCACGGTAGAGCAGTAATCATCATGAACTCTGTGTGGAGACAGGCCTGAGTTAATCACAGTAACAATGAGTTAAGGATCTTGATTGTCCTTAACCAGCCACTTAAGGGCCTCAACTGGTGACAGGGCAGGAAAGCCTAAAATGGGCAATCCCCACCATAACCTGTCCAGTGAAAGTGAGAAATTGGCAAGTTTGGGGACCCCACCAGCCAGCCTAATTAAGTGCCCTTTCCATCTCCAAACTCTGCATCTCTTGGAGAAGGCTCTGCCCTATTTTTAAGGCAGGAAATTAATGTAGGCATGATTAGGTACATGTAATGCAGTAATAGTCTAAATTTTCCAACTAAGGTCAGAAACCCTACTTAGGTAAAGGCAACAAAATAGAGGACAGAGTACAAGGTCTGAAGTTGTCGAACTAAATGTTGAGTTCTGAGGCTATAAAGTGCCTAAACAGAAAATATGGGGCTGTTCCTCCAGTTTACATTGGTCTGTACTGGAACCCAGCAGCAGATAGATCAGAAATAAGAGCAGGAGAGCAAGATATGTATTCAAAGAGCAAATAAACAGAAACCATGGGCTCGCTGACTGAATGGAAGTGAATCGTGAAGTAGTCACCCAGACACCATTTAGTTACACCATTGTAGGGGAGACCACATTGCAAGCAAGTGAATACAGTTCACTGGGGCTGCACGGTGGCTCAGTAGTTAGCACTGTTGCCTCACACTGCCAGAGAGCCGGGTTCAATTCCCCCCTCGGGCAACTGTCTGTGTGGAGTTTGCACATTCTCCCTGTGTCTGCATGGGTTTCCTCTGGGTGCTCCAGTTTCCTCCCACAATCCAAAGATGTGCAGGCCAGGTGAATTGGCCATGCTAAATTGGGGTGAATGTAGGGGAATGGGTCTGGATGGGTTGCTCTTAGGAGGTTGGTGTGAACTTGTTGGGCTGAAGGGCCTGTTTTCACACTGTAGGGAATCTAATCTAATCTAATCAATAGACTAGATTGAAACAAGGACAAGCAAATTGCTGATTCACCTGGGAGGAGTGTTGAACCACTGAACAGTGATAAGGGAAATCATATTTCATGTGTTTTTTTTTAATTTATTCGTGGGTCATGGGTGTTGCTGAGTGGCCAGCATTTATTGCCCGTCCCTACTTTCCCTTGAGAAGGTGGTGGTGAGCTGTCTTCTTGAACTACTCCAGTCTACCTGCTGTGGGTTAGCCAACAATGTCATTCGGGAGGGAATTCCAATATTTTGACACAGCAACAATGAGCAATGGCGATATATTTCCACGTCAGGATGGCGAGTGGCTTGGAGAGCAACTTGCAGGTAAGCTTTCTCATGCATCTGCTGCCCTTGTCCTTTTAAATGGAAATGGTCATGGGTTTGGAAGGTGCTGTCTAAGGATCTTTGGTGAATTTCTGCATTGCATCTTGTAGATAGTACACACTGCTGCTACTGAGTATTGATGGTGGAGAGAATGGATGTTTGTGTATGTAGTGCCAATCATGGGCTGCTTTGTCCTGATGATGTCAAGCTTCTTTAGTGATGTTGGAGCTGCACATATGCAGTCATGTGAGGAGTATTCTATCACACTCCTGACTCGTGCCTTGTAGATGATGGACATGCTTTGGGAAGTCAGGATGTAAGTTATTTGCCACAGTATTCCTAGTCTCTGACCTGCTCTTGTAGCCATTGTATATATATGGCAAGTCCAGTTGAGTTTCTGGTCAATGGTAACCCCAAGGATTTTGATAGTGGGGTATTGAGTAGTAGTAACACCATTGAATATCAAGATATGGTGGTGCAAATGTTCTTGGCACTTGTCAGCCCTAGCCTGAATATTGTCCAGATCTCGTTGTATTCGAACATGAACTGCTTCAGTATCTGAGGAGTCACGAATGGTGCTGAACATTGTGAACATCCCCACTTCTGAACTAATGATGGAGGGAAAGTCATTGATGAAGCAGCTGAAGATAGTTGGGCCTAAAACACCTGAGGAATCCCTGGAACTGAGGTGACAGATCATCTTCCTTTGTCCCAGAGGGATAAATGGCCAACTCTGGTCCTACATATTAATCTCTATCCTGCTTGCCTTACCTTAAAGCAAAAATTAGGTCAAACAGGACACTCTACACTAAATTTCCCAACTTCAGCTACCCATCTCAATTGTTAAAATCCAATTCAATGCCCCAGTTCCAGTCAAAGCAGTCTACTCATACCCAGCACTCTTATAATCTTGCATGCTTTCATAAGAACATCAACATTCTTTGGAAGTTCAGAGTTTGGCCCATTTTATTCAATTTTGCCTCAGAGGATGAATGACTCAAATAATTCTTCATTGCATCCACTTTACGAGCCTGAAGCAAATATACACTTTAATAGAAGATGCAGAAACTAAAACTGTGCAGAGTATTCCAGGTGTGTTCTCACAAAATCTTGTCTAATTGCAGCAGCATATTATTTCTCTTCAATTTCAAACCCACTGAGTTAACCCAAAATGTAATATTCTCCATGAATAACATTACTCAAAGACCATTGTTCACAGCAACCAAATACTGGGTGAGTTGAAAGTTATTCATCCTTTTGAGATAAGATTTCATCCAGTAATATTTGTCCATCAATTTATAGAAACAATAAAATCTACATGAAGTGCAGCAGATCAATCACCAACCCCATCTTATTTAATGGCTATATTTAAATCACTTAACGTCCAAAACATTTCAAAATCAGAACATATGGGCAATAGTAAGAAGACTAAAGAACAAATACTTAGTTAAAATAATATTGCTATCTTTTTTTCCCAGAAACTTAAATTAGGCTTGCTGCATTATTTTTTCATGGAAATAGCAGCCCCTTGTCATTTTCAGGATCACAAGATCTGAAGCTGCCTATCATACAATGTACACAATATTGCTCTTAGGCTTCTAATGACGATCAATCACACTCACAGAAACAATCTTGTTTTATTTACAAAGGCTTGGCCACTTTGTACTACAGAAAGTTATATTTTCCCCTTCTTTTGCCAGAAGAATCTAACACAGAATGAATACAGTTTATATTAAATACATTTTCTCTTACTGCTGATCAGTCAATAACTCATTGATGTCAATTTTCTGACATTTCTGGGTCTTCGCACATTATTAAATTCTTCCTTTAAAGTTTCTACAGCTACCTCAGTGTGTCTGCTGCATGTTACAACAGGAAAGAGGGAACAAAAGGATTAGAGATACACACTGCTTGTCAGTGTCCATTTCTGGATCACATTTGCCGCAGTTGTGTTATTTAAAGTGCAGAACTGGACTTAACTGGTCTAGACACATTGGCATGTCTTCTTACCAAAAAAAATCGAGAGTTAAGCCTTCAAAAGAACAGATTGGCTTTTGATCAAAGAAACCGTTTGACTGAAGTACTCTCTCAACCCACCTGTAAAATTCAACAGAGATTGGATTTCAAGTTTGGGTTTATCTTCACCCCAGAGGGACAGTAGAAAATCATTTTTGAAAAAGGCTTTTTCACACTCTTGACTTCATCACACAGGATAGATAGCTGTCAGTCTCTCCTGCTTTACCCCTACAGCCATTCCTTTCATGTATAGTAATCTCATAGGCATGAGTAAATACAAGAAGCACATGTACATGCAAACTCACAACTGCTACTAACAAAACCATCAATTCATCTCACTGCTGACTGTGGTTTCACCCAACAACAAAGGTTACTCAATTTGTCCACAGTTTTTAAAAGTATTGAAACTGATTCACAGCACATTGACAGAAAAAAATCAAATGCAGATGCCTTTCTTTGCAATAAAATATGGCTACCTTTGCTGTAACTGATACAGATTATGAGTCTGTATTATAAAATCCTACTAAATCGCTTAAGGAAGATAAATCAAATATGAATGCAATTTTTCCATGGACTGTGCATGATCTTACATATAAATAAAGATGACTTTGAAGTGTACAGCACCTTCCACTATCTTAGGTTAACTCAGTATGTTCCACAGTCAATAAATACTGTGGATATATACATGATTTGGAGATGCCAGTGTTGGACTGGGTGTACCTGGGTGTAGTGAGCCCTCCACTATCACCTGATGAAGGAGTGTCGCTCCAAAAGCTAGTGTGCTTCCAATTAAACCTGTTGGACTATAGCCTGGTGTTGTGTGATTTTTAACTTTGTGGATGTATAATCACTGTTATGAATTGAGCAAACTCAGCAGCTAATTCGTGTATGTTAGTTGAGGAATATACATGGCTAGATCTCTCCCTTGTTCAATCAAATACTACATGGGATCTTTTAGGTAGGAAAGATATAGAACCAGTTCAATATATTGCAGTTGCAACAACTCCTTCAGTACGGCATTGAATTTTAAGCCAGCTTCTGTTTTTCTGAAGCATTTGACTTTGCGGTTTACTCTATGAGGCTGAAATTCAAATTGGATATTTGAAAGATGTATCCTCGCTACACTTGGTTAGTTATCAGTCAGCCAGTTTAACAAGCTGAAAGAGATTGCATCAGAGAGCATAAAACATTTTCCAGATTTTCATTTAAACAGATAAGACACCTTGTTCTCTTACCATCCTTTTTCTTACCAGTCAATCCATGGACCTCTTTAAAAAAAAATCACAATTCTAATCTCTCCATGTTTGAATTTTATGGTAATGTGAATAAGGCCAGTGTTCAAAATGAGTAAGAGAATTGTTGGTGTCATTAAACACCAAGAGGTAGTTAACATACTTGTAGACTGTTTCTAGCTGTGATTGGATTAGAGGAGAAAAGATGATTTGCTGATATTTTTAAGTTGCAGTAAAGTAGGTTATATCATGATACACTGTTCCAAAGTAAGTTTGAATAGGATCCTCAGAGGAATAATGAAAATGATAAATGAAATTTACGGAATAGTTTGTTATTGCTTCTTAGCATCATCATTTATAACAGATGGGAAGTCATTGGAACTGTTATAAATCACTGAGAAATAAATGAATGACATCTTCACAGTAAAACATTCTTTATTTGTTTTGCTGCCTCTGCAGTACAAAATATGTTTAAATTAAGACTTGGCAGGTTTGCAGTATTGATCTTTATGGCCAGAGAAATAAACACTGCTGTAGATGCAGAGACAGCATAAATAATCACATTCCAAACCCTGCCAGGGAAAGATTTTTTTTTAATCACAACCGAACATCCATTAGATTGCTCAAAAAAATTAAGACTTGAAATTTCTGTATTTCTACATTATGACAAGGTAATAGAGGATTAAATTGTGGAGAGATCTATGGGTTAAGGATCAGTGGCATAAATTTGAGGTGCCACATTTTGCAGTAGAATTATGATGACAAGAAATGGTGAGAATCCTTACCCTGGCTCACATCAATGAGCATATCAGGAGGCAATCAAACTCAGGGCAATCAGTATCAGTAGGGGGATAATGTTGAGGAAATTAATGGGATTAAAAACCAATAAGTCCCCAGGGCCCAATAATCTACATTCCATATCTTAAGAAAGTAGTCCTAGCAACGGTGATCATTTTTCAAAATTCTATAGGTTTTGAATCAGTTCCTAAGGATTAAAGAGTAGTTAATGTAACTCTTCTATTTAAAACAGAGGAAGGAGAGAAAACAGGGAATTATAGACCAATTAGTTGGACATAGATAATAGGGAAAATGCTAGAAATCATTATAAAAGATTCAGAAGTTTTGAAAAATAATGACAGGATCAGACAGAGTCAGCATAAGTATACAGAAAGGAAATTATGTTTGACAAATCTACTGGAGTTTTTGAAGGATGTAACTGTTAGAGTTGATAAGGGAGAAATATTGAATGTGGTTTACTTGGACTTTCAGAAGGCTCTTAATGAGATCCTGCATAAGAGATTAGCACGTAGAATTATAGCATATGGGATTGGGGTACTGTACCAACATGGATAGAGAACTGGATGACAGACAGGCAATAAAGATAAGAATAAATGGGTCTTTTTTTTCTGAATGGCAGCCATTGAATGTGGGGGTACCGCAGGAATCAGTTTTTGGACCATATCTATTCACAACATATTTCAATGATTTGGCTGAAGGAACTCAATGTAATGTCTCCAAGCTTTTACAAACACAAAACTAGGTGGAAGGGTTAGTTGTGAGGAGGATACAGAGATGCTTCAGTGTGATTTAGACAATTTGTGAAGTATAATGTGGATAAATGAGACATTATCCACTTTGGTAACAAAAACAGGAAAGCAGATTACTACTTGAAAGGTAATAGATTGGAAAGGGGGAGGTGAAATGGGATGTGGGTGTCCTTGTATACCATTCAGTTACTGAAAGTAAGCATGCAGGTGCAACATCAGGACTGAAACATTGATTCTTCTGCTCCTCGGATGCTGCCTGACTGGCTGTGCTTTTCCAGTACCATACTCTCGACTCTGATCTCCAGCATCTGCAGTCCTCACTTTCTCCTACTGAGTTGAATGATCAGCCATGAACATATTGAATGGCAGAGCAGGCTTGAAGTGTTGTAGAGCCTACCCTGCTTCTATTTTCTCTGTTTCCATCCAACTAGTAATCCATTCAAAGGCCTTATGGGGAGCTCATGCAAACTGAGAGATGTTGAGTCCAATGACACCCATTCACTCCTCTACAAAAAATAGATAACAGATTCTGGAGAGCACCTATAACTTTGATCAAAAGCCTCAATTGCCTCAATGAGAGCCAGAAGGAAAAAATGCACTTTGTTAAACTACATATAGGTGTCTCTTCTATATTCAGAGCAGGTTTAACTTTTGTTAAGATTGATTCCCCCAAATCAGCTTTACAGATGCCAGGAACTTGCCTAACTTTGTGATTCCATCATCATGGATTGTGACTTGGAATGCATCAACGTTGAGTGAGTGATAGAGTCGCTGAGATTAGATTAGATTAGGTTACTTAGTGTGGAAATGGGCCTTCAGCCCAACAAGTCCACACCAACCCTCCGAAGAGCAACCCATCCAGATCCATTCCCCTACATTTATCTCTTCACCTAACACTATGGGCAATTTAGCATGGTCAATTCACCTAACCTGCACATCTTTGGACTTTGGGAGGAAAGTGGAGCACCCGGAAAAAGCCCACGCAGACACGTGGAGAATGTGCAAATTTCACACAGCCAGTTGCCCGAGGCGGGAATTGAACTCAGGTCTCTGGCGCTGTGAGGTAACAGTGCTAGCATGAAAATAGAGTCAGAGTTATAAGATATTGCACTTGCTGAACAAGACTCCTTCATTGATTAAGCTTTAATTAGATTACTTCCTTTCCTCTAATCTGACAGCAACTTGGATTTTGTCATATTCCTTTTTCTTCAACATTTAGATGAATGACCTAAACATACTTCTGTCAAAATACTAAGGAATACTTTCTTATCATATTGTAGTTGGGAGTTTTATGCAGAGGGTCATTAAAAGATGGAATAGTAGAATTTAAAAAGAACCAAATGGATAATTCATTCCAAGAATCAGAGCAGAATTAATAGAACAAATAGGTACCTTATTCGCTCTAATGTTCTATGATTCCATCATATTCACTAGGCATTCCTATTAAATATAAATTTTGTTTAATTACCATGATATGGAGATGCCAGTGTTGGACTGGGGTGTATAAAGTTAAAAATCACACAACACCAGGTTATAGTCCAACAGGTTTAATTGGAAGCACTAGCTTTCGGAGTGTCGCAATCACCTGATGAAGGAGCAGCACTCCAGAAGCTAGTGCTTCCAATTAAACCTGTTGGATTATAACCTGGTGTTGTGATTTTTAATTACCAATTAGTGTTTTTCTCAAAACATCAAAATGAGGCATTGTGAGATAAATTATATCTGCCAATTAATGCTTCTGATCATAGCATAATATATTCGTATGTCTGTGGCATTAGTTTCACATTTGTGAAACAGAGTGCCTCAGCATCCTCAGATGCTGAGCTGATGTTTCATTGTGATTTAATCAGAAGTGTGGCGGAAATCCTGTTTACGTGCTAGGTCTCAGGGGCATGATCCGATTTTTCCAGAAATTGATTTGAGGATCGAAGCTTTAACCAACGTCCTCCGAAATGTGGGGTGACTTTTTTTTTGCAGTTCAATTGCTTCCAGACTTTATGGATGTAAGTGCAAAATAATTGGTTATTGTTAAGCAGAGCTGTTTGTGACCAAAGGCACATCATAACTTTTTATGGACTTTGAAAACGTCAAAGGTATTTTGCAATTTTCCTGCAGTCACGTAACACCATTCTACATTTTACTTGCCACCAGCATTAATCTAATTGAAAACAAGAGGATCAAATTCACATGTGGGAAATGCAGTGCTCAAGGCAAAGTTGAGTCTTGCACCATCACTGTTTTAATGGGCAAATGTGAACTAACGCTCCTGTAATACATCACCATTCTGCTGTACTGATTAAGCACATGAGGCCTTCATTAGAAAGATTCAATAACCATTGCCTGCAACAGCTGTACTCATTTCTTTATACTAATAATTTAGAAGCTGAAGTTCTCACTGAGACTAACCACAGAAAGAGGAAAACTCTCTGCGGTACTGTTAAAAACGATTGGTTTTCTCCCATAGCTTCCCCAGCAACATCGGCTAGAAGCCAATGGAGCCACAGAGTGTGCTCATACTGCTGTGAAAGGGGGGGGGGGGGGGGGGGGGGGGGGGGGGGTGGGGGGAAGAACCCAGCATAACAATTATGCCTCTTAATCATTCAGATCACGCCACTGTAGGTTTTCAGCATCTATTTGAACTGACTGAATCCGTTGACATGAATTTTGTGCTTTCTGACTGTTAAAATAATGGAGTTCAAGTACATATCTCAAGTACACTGAGACAAAGTGACTCCAGTGAAAGTAAAGATGCGGAAGATTTATGATCAAAGTTTGCCAGATGTTAACATAGATAATGGAATCACCATATGAAACCTGAAACTAGCCCGATAATGCATCAGAAATGTCAGGTACTAATAGGTTTAATGGAGTTGTTAAGTTCAGTGAAGTGTGCACAAGAAAAATCCAGGCTCTGATAAGTCATTAATGCTAACTGAAATAAGGGACGTTAAAGAACTCTGAATCAGACTGTTAAAAATAATCACAAAAGGTGCAGTTATTCCCAATGTTACACCGGTCAAATCCAGATAAAACTTTTGTAAACATCAAAAAGTTTTTAATCACAGATTTCACAAGCCCAGTCTTATCCATCTCCACCATTGTGAAATACCAGAGGAAGCAAAAGTCAAAAACACATGTTACTTCAGATCACAATTTTATCCCAGTCATTCTTCATGTTCTACTGCTATGCCACCTGATTTCAGTTCAATGGAGAAAACCTCAGTGTTGCAACTTAATAAATTCAAACACCATGTGTCCAAGCCTTCAGCTACTATAGAAATGTGATGAGGTGATATGGAGATAGTGTGAATTTACAACAGCTTTGTGGTGGCAAGTAGAAGACTAACTCTAATCCTTTGGTAGTTATCCCAATCCAGAGGAACATTCACCTCATTGAGCAAAGTTGGAATATGAATGCTACATCCAAATGGTTTATAAGGGAAATTAAAGATTGTATTAGAACCAAGGAAAGGGCATACTAATTGGCTTGAAAAGAAAAAGCAGACCTAAGAATTAGAGACAGTTTAGAATTCAGCAAAGGAGGACAAAAGGGGTTGATTTTAAAAAAAAGGAAAATAGAGTAGATGAGCTTGCAGAGAACTCATAAACTAATTATACTAATTATAAAAACTTCTGTAGATACTTGAAGAGAAAAAGACTGGTGAAGACAAATGTAGGCTTACAGACAGAAACAAGGGAATTTTCAATGGGAAAATAGTCAGAAATATCTGACTATCTAAATGCAGTGTAAGTGAAGAAAGTGAGAACTGCAGAGGCTGGAGATCAGAGTCAAGAGTGTAGTGCTGGAAAAGCACAGCAGGTCAGGCAGCACCCAAGGAGCAGGATTCCTGATGAAGGGCTTTTGCCCGAAATGTCAATTCTCCTGCTCCTTGGATGCTGCCTGACCTTCTGTGCTATTCTAGCACCACACTCGCGACTCTGAGCTCCAGCATCTGCAGTCCTCACTTTCTTCTAATTGATTTAGTCCTCACTTTCTAGTTGAACCTGACTGCAAAGCCTCTTCCAAGGATGCCTACCTTGAGACGTTCTCCTCCTCTCTCTACAAAGATCTCAGTAAGTCCCTCTCTCACGGTATTCCCCAAGTCCTCTCCTCTGCCCTGAAGCTCTTCAGCCATGTCCTCAAGCAGACTTGCTACCACAGCCATGTCTCCTTTCTCAGATTCCTGCTGAAGGGCTTATGCCTGAAACGTTAATTTTCCTGCTCCTCGGATGCTGCCTGACCTGCTGTGCTTTTCCAGCAAAACACTGTAACTAAATACATGATTTGGTTCTGTGGACAGAAATAACCCCTACCAGAAATATTGGGGAACACAAAGTTTAGTGACAGCAAGGAAATGAAAGAACTCAGTATTATTAAGGAAATGATGTTGAATGAATTGATAGAATTAAAGGTCTATAAATCCTAGAGCCTGATAATCTACATCCCAAAGTACTGGAGGAAGTGGACATAGAAATAGTGGGCACATTGGTGGTCATCTTCCAAGATTCTATCGACTCTAGGACTGTTCCTACAAATTGGAGGGCAGTTAATGTACCCTGAAGCAGAGCGTTCTGGAAGAACTATATATCATTTTCTACCTGAATGCTGCAACCTTTACAACTCAGGATGAAGTTCAATAATTCTGGGTCTTGAGTACCTTCTCTCATATCCCTACCTCAACCCCCATTCACCAGGCCTTGCCATCACATGGGCTGCTACCATAAACAACCCATTGTCAGCCACTAACAGTCCCCATTATCAGCTATTAATTCCCCCAGGCTGACCTTTACCTATTCCTTTGTCTGCCCAACTGTGTTTCTCGCTCTCTGGGCTCCTTCTCCACCTATAGTTTACTCTTGCCCCCTCCCACCACCTCTTCTCTCGCATTTATACCCAGCTTTTCCCAGCTATCAGTTCTGAAGAATGGTCAGAAATGGACCTGAAATGTTCACTCTGCTTTCCCTCTACAGACGTTGCTAGACTTTGAGTTTTTCCAGCAATTTCTAATTTTGTTTCTGATTTCCAACTTGTGCAGTTCTTTGGTTTTTAGTCATTGTAATGCCTCTACTTAAAAATGTGAAATAGAGAGAAAACTAGAAATTATAGACCAGTCAAACTGACTTGTCCAGCTTCTCAGTCATGTAGAAAATGCTAGATTCAAGAAGATTTAATAGCAGACCATCTGGAAACAGTGGCAGGATCAAACCGAGTCAACGTGAATTTACAAAAGGAAAATCACACTTAACAAATCTACCGGAATTCTTCAAAGACGTAATGAGTAGACTTGATGTGTGGGAGACGGTGAATGTGGTTTATCTGGATTTTTGGAAGGCTTTTGACAAAGTCCCACAAAAGAGATCAGCATATAATATTAAAGTGTATGGGATTTGGGATAGTGTATCGAGATAGAAAACTAATTGGCTGGCTGGAAACCAAGAGTATAAATAACTTTTTTCGAATGGCAATACCAATAGCGTACTGCAGAGACCCCAGGGCCTGCTAGGACTCTGGCTATTGAGAATATATTACTTCTATTCATAATGTATTACTAATATTCATAATATATTACCGAATGATTCAGATGAGAAAATTAAATGTAGATGAGACAAAGCTGAGTCAGAGGGTGAGCTGGGAGGAGGATGCAGAGGTGCTCCAGTGTCATTTGAGTGAGTGGACAAAGATATGGTAGTTGCAGTGTAATGTGAAGTCGTCCACTTTGATAGCGAAACCAAGAAATTGATTGTTACCTGAATGGCTATAACTTGAGAGAGGGGCATGTTCAACAAGATCTGAGAATCCTCCTGTGCTAGTGGCTGAAGGTAGGCATGCAGGTGCAGCAGGTAGTCAAGAAGGCAAACAGTACATTGGCCTTCACAGCAAGAAAATTCAAGTACAGGAGCAGGGATGTCTTCCTCCAGTTATATAGGACCTTTTTAAGACCACACTGTTTGCAGTTTTGGGTTCTTTTTCTGAGTAAGGATATTCTTGCTATAGAGTGAAGCAAGGGTTTACCAGACTGATTCCTGGGATGACATATAAGGAGAGGTTAAGAATATAGAACATATAATGGAAGGAAAACACAGCACTGGAACAGGCCCTTTGGCCCACCATGTCTGCGAAGACCATACTGCCAAACTAAACTAATCCCATCTGCTTGCACATGATCCATATGCCTCTATTCCCTGCCTGATCATGTGCCTGCTTTAAATGTGGTTATCATATCTGCTTCCATCACTTACCATGTTCCAAGCACCTACCACCCTCTGTGTAAAAAAGCTATCTTCGCACATCTCCTTTAAACTTGCCCCCCTCACCTTAAATATACGGCACCTGGTATTTCTACCCTGAGAAAAAGACTCTGACTATGCACCCTAGTTATGCCTCTTATAATTTTATATACTTCTATCAGGTTATCCCAATGCTCTGGCAAAAACAATCCAAGTTTATCCAACCTCTCCTTATAACTAATACACTTCAATCAAGGCAACATCCCAGTAAACTGCTCTTGCGCCTTCTTCAAAGCTTCCACATCCTTCCCATAGTGTGGCGACCAGAACTACATACAATACTCTGAATGAGGTCTAACTAAAGTTTTATACAGCTGCAATGTGACTTGCCAATTTTAATACTTGATACCTCAACTGATGAAGGCAAACATGTCATATGCCTCCTTTACCACCTTGTCCACCTTACCACTTGCAGGGAGCAATGGACTTACACTCCAAGATTCTTCTGTATATCAGTGCTCCTAAGAGTCCTACCATTTATCATAAATTTTCCTCTTGCACTTGACCTCCTAAAATGTATCACCTCACACTTGTCTGGATTAAAATCCTTCTGCCATTTCTCCATCTGAACAATATCATGCTCTATCCTTTGACAATTTTCTGACTATCCATAATTCCACCAACTTTTGTGTTGTATTATCTGCAAACTTACTGACATTTGCATCAAAGTTATTTATCTATATTATAAACAACAAAGGTCCCAACACTAATCCTATGAGACACCACTGGCCACAGACCTCCAGTCAGAAAAACACTCCTCTATAAACACCCTCTGTTTTCTAACAAGCTTGCCAATTCGCCATGGATCCCATCTAACTTAATGTTCTGGGCCTTCCCTGTAGTAGAACAGAAACAATCGTGGTTCCGCTGATCTGGCTGATGCTGTTGCCTTCTCCTGGAAAGGCAATCCTTCAACATTACCCAATATGGTAAACTTGTTTGAGAGGGAATTGCCTCAGAGGATCATTGCATGACCTGTCTGCCTGCCCACCGAGTGCTTACCCATCAATCTGGTTGAATCAATTAGGATTACTTTCTCTTGAGTTCAGAAGAATGAGAGGTGATTTCATAGAAACCCACAAAATTCTAACAGGCAGATGCAGGAAGCGTGTTCCCAATAATTGTTGTGGGGGTGGGGTGGCTCCAGAATCAGGGATGACAGTCGAAGGATAAAGGTTAAACAATTTACGATTGAGATGTGGAGAAATTTCTTCAACCAGAGAGGGGTGCATCTGTAAGACATAATTGTCAGAAGGTATTGCAGGCACTGGTTAGTCATGGTTTGACACCTGGTTAATGTTACCATTCCAGTGGGATTTCAACTCTTACTCAGGATTGGGGCATGAATGTTTCTGCATCCCCAAAGGAGCTGGTCCCTGTCTTACCCTGCCAAAGAAATAATCCTTTCCTCAAAGTGGGTGAGGGCACCCATGCGGCCCCCCACACACATGCAATGTCACTCAGTCCTGTTATGGGATGTCTTCTCCTGTAATAACATAAAGGGCATGAATGAGTAAATTGCAAATGATGGCATGGCTATTGGACTCACACACGAAGAAGAAAGATGTTGAGGTGTTTGAAGGAAGTGCAGAGGCAGTGTGGAGATAATGCAATATTAGTGTTGTGGGAGATTGGAGGTGTGGGGTTAGGTGGGGGAGGGGGTAAGAAAAAAATCAAGGAAAGGTGTTGTATGCAACAAAATGGGTCTCCAAGAATAAACCGTGGTGCAAGTTGGGTGCAG
Source organism: Hemiscyllium ocellatum (assembly GCF_020745735.1). Taxonomy (NCBI): domain Eukaryota; kingdom Metazoa; phylum Chordata; class Chondrichthyes; order Orectolobiformes; family Hemiscylliidae; genus Hemiscyllium; species Hemiscyllium ocellatum. The sequence continues at coordinate 87,029,812 of NC_083401.1, forward strand.
TGACACAGGTAAGTGTGCTGCAAGTGATCGCAATGGACTGTCGGCCTTGTAGGCCCCAAGGATTACTGCCAGAATAAGGATGTGTCAGCAAATCCACCTGATAGTAAGCAATAGCACAGAGATTTCATACCACCTGATCAGTATTATATGATTGCTTATGTAGACTAGGTTGCTTACATAATAGCAATTAGTGATTGTTTCATTTGTTGGTTTTTGTGAGAAAATGAATGGCATTTTTAGCAAGCATAATGTTATAAGCGTAATTGATTATCTTACGTTGTTATTATTGCAGCTATTAGCATATACAGACAGGATTGTTGAACAAATGCTGCCCAAACACAAAATCGCAACTACAATGGATGTTTTGTTTTGGATTGTGCACAAGTTAAGAAGTGGAAGCTGAGTACACTTTGTGTTCAACCCATCACAAACAAAAAATGAACAAAAAGTCATACTGTCTATACCCTTTAGACTCTCAGTGGAACTAAAATTTAACATGATGTTGATCAACAGTGTGATAGGAAGAACATTGAGTTGGGCTGATCGTCACACTCTGTGGAAAATACCAATCACTCAGTCATTGCATTGTAGTAGGGTGAAAGTGTTTACGTAGTTTGTTGTCCAAATTTTTAAAGATATTTTGCCTCTTGTGGTGTAATTTGGGATAGACCAGCCACTTTTCAGGTACAAAGGTGGAGGCATTTGTCCTGTTTTCTAAGTTTGACAGATACTTAGTGAACATTTATCTTTTCAGGATAACCAGAGCCCTGCAGAATAACTTTGATGCGATGATTTTTGCATCAAGCATGCAAGATGAGAAAATAGCTAGGGCATTTCTTAGAGAATTGCTGATAATACGAACTTTACAGAAATCCCAACATGTATTGACTAGGGAAGGTAGACTTGTGGTCAATAGTAATAGAGAAAAATTTAGTGTCTTCCTCAGTTAGCACAGAGCAAAAAGTGTAGGAATATACAGGACAGGAGAAATTAAGTGACAAAGGTGTCTGGAACAGAAGGCCGGGGAGTGTTTGTTGTTCTGGTAAAAAAGAGTGTAAATACTAGATAAATGACAGCTATCTCTAAAAGCCTATCTCTGAATTCCCAGTTGCTTGCCATTTCACTCACCATGTTGGTCTTGTGCTTTCATTTCTATCCTGTTTTGTTGCACTGCTTCAGAGAAGAATCATCTCGGTGAGATGGGGAGCAGGACATCCCGGAGATCACACCGTTCTAGGCAGGAAATCACACCATCCATATATTTCTGCCTATTATGTTTTTAATAACATGATTCCATCACCAACACATCTAAATTTTAGTAGTTCTACTATATCTTGTGATAGTCCACACATAAGCTCTAATTTCCTGATCCTTCCTTTGCGCTTGTATTTCATCATATGTTTCAAGTGAATCCATGTGGTCCCTTTCTAAAGCTTCGATATCCTTTCATAGAAGTATTGAGATTATTGTAACAAAAGTACACACAAGAGCACATGATGAATCTTTAACTTTTTCATCTTAACTCCTCCTTAAGGATCCATTTAGGTTTCCATTTACCTTTGACATAAACAACGATTAAATGTGAATTATTCAACATCTCTTGGCAATATTTGGATTATTTTAACATTTATATTACCTGACGTCCAATCAAAAACCACACAATATCATTGAATGAGTAAGTGAAGAGAGAAAGAGCTAACATGTAGTGTACCTCCTGAGATTCTAAAATGCTTTACAGCCAAAGAAGTGCAGTTTAAAGTTTCGTTATTGTAATATAGAACAGACTGGAGCCATTTTGCGCTAGTGATAGGCCATAATAACTAGTAAATGACTATATCATCTGTTTTAAGTGCTCTTTGAGGAATAAATGCAGGCAAGAATTCAGGACGATCTTATAGCTGTCCTACAACCAATTGAAAGGGAAGAGGCTTCAACCAGGCAAATTCATTCATGAAGATTTAGCGATTGTGATAATTTCCCAGATGATTTTTCCTGGTACCTTTCTCCATGCCTACCAGTAAATAACATTAGATCAAAGTTATTTGAGCTAGTTCGTTGCCCTTTTTAACTTGGCCTATAAGTTCAATTCAAATGTCAGTAGAATGGGTCAATCGAGTGCAAAATGAAAAAGAATTCCTTCAAAATTATTACAACGTAGAAAAAAAAGGATAATTTAGCTCCCTAGCATTTCCTGTCTGTGTATTTTACCTACTCTATTTGGGTTGAGAGACAGCTGTGGCTTTTTTTTTGCCATAGATTGTCAAAAGCCAACTGGTTTTATTGTAATGGGGTTATCTTCTGGTTTATTGTCTCTTCTTTCCACTTTTATCAGCTTTTTCATAATTATTTTAATCAGTTACTTATTTTCTCAAGCATCCATGAAATATCCTTATCTGAGTACAATGACAAATTGGTTAGTTACAGCAGTTCAAACTTTGACACCCATGAAGTGCTACAACAAATTGGCAGCATGACTTTGACCTTTCTCATCTTTCATTTCTATCGCAGTTTACCAGAGGTATAATAGATCGGATTTTTTAAATCACTCTAGGAAATGTGGGAATGACTGGCTGGGCCAGCATTTATTGCCCATTTATTGAAGTAACCTTGATGCGTTGCTGCTGTGTATCTTATCAAAAGTACATATAGCTTCCACTGTGCAGTGATGGTGACCATAAGGGTAAGTGCATATTGTGTAGGAGTTGGGAGGTCATGCTGCAGCTGTATAGAACATTGGTTAGGCCACTATTGGTATAGAATGAGCTTCCAGAGGAAGTGGTGGAGGCTGGTACAATTACAACATTAAAAAGGCATCTGGATGGGTATATGAATAGAAAGGGTTAGAGAGATATGGGCCAAATGCTGGCAAATGGGACTAGATTTATTGAGGATATCTGGTCAGCATGGATGAGTTTGACCAAAGGGTCTCTTTCCATGTATATCTCTGTGACTCCATGACATGGGAGCAGAGCATTCAGCCCATTTGATCATGGCTCATATGTTTCTCAAACCTGATATTAATGTTGATGGACGAGGACTGTTTTGTCCTGGATGGTGTCCAGCTTCTTGAGTATTTTTGGAGCTGAATCCATCCCAGAAAGTGGGAAGTAATCCATGACACTCCTTACTTGTGTCTTGCACATGGTGGAGAGACACTGGGGAGTCAGGAGGTGAATCGCATCCTGCAAAATTCCAAACTTCTGCCATCTCATGTAGCCAAAGTTTGTATTCACTTGGTTCAGTTCATTATTTGGTCAATAGTAACTCCTGGGATGTTGATCGTGAGAGATTGAGCAACAGCAGTGCCATTTGACATCAAAGGGGAATGGTAAGATTGTCTTTGTTGGAGTTGGTCATTGTCTGGCACATGAGTAGTACAAAAATAGCTTGTCACCAATCAGCCCAAGTCTAGGTGTTGTCCAAGTCTTGCTGGCTTTAGACATTGACTGCTTCAGTATCTGAAGAGTCAAGGATGCTGCTAAACATTGTTAAATTAGTGAATATCACCACTTTTGAACTTATGATGGAGGGAAGGTCATTGATGAAACAACTGAAAGTGGCTAGGCCCAGGACACTACCTTGAGGAACTCTTCCAGTGATATGCAGGAGCTGAGATGTCTGGCCTCCAACAACCACAACCATCTTCCTTTGTGCTAGGGATGGCTCTAACTAGTGGAAGGATTTCCATGATTCCTTTTGAGTCTAGTTTTGCTAGGACACCTTAACACCTGAGTTAGATGCGGCTTCAGATAGGTGAACAGCTAGTTAGTGTGCTGAATACTTTAACATTATTGCTGGAATGTCGTCAGGGCTGTAGCCTTTGGATTATCTAATCTTTTCACCTGTTTCTTGATTTCATGTCGACTGAATAAAATGAGTGAAAGATAGGCATCTGTGGTGCTGGGATCTTCAAGAAGAGGTCAAAACATATCATCCATTTGGCACTTCCGACTGAAGATGAATAAGGACTTCAGCTTTGTATTTTGCACTGAAGTGCTGATCTCCTCCACCATTGAGGTTGGGGATAATGTGGAGCCCCACCTTGTTTTATTTGATTAATTGTCCCCCATAAGTCATGATTGGATGTGGCAGGACTACAGATCTTAGATCTGATCCATTGTTTGTGGATTTACTGAGCCATATTTATGACTCATGTGTTCTGCTGTTGGCGCACAGGTCTTCCTGTGTTGTAGCTTCACCATAGGTTTGCCTGGTGGTGCTCCTAATATGTCCTCCTGCACTCATCATTGAATCAGGGTTGATCCCCTGACTTGATGATAATGGTGGAGTGAGGGAAATGCTGGGTTATGATGTTATAGTTTGTGCTTGAATACAATTCTGCTGCTGGTGGTCCACAGTACTTTATAGAATAGAATATCGAATATCCTTTTATTGTCACATGTATTCCATTGTTGGAATACAGCAAAATGCTTTTACAATGTCCAACTTCTTATGGTGACAATTTAAGTACAATTCTTAGATACAGCAGAGAAATAAAAGTAGTTGCATTACTTACAGAGTTGAAACATACGTTAAAAATAGGACTCCACTAAAGTGATAACATTTACGGTAAGGCAGGAAATTTCAAATAGGCATTACAGTGTAGCAGGTCAGTGTAGCGCCTCCACCCCAGTCTGACTGCTTGCGCAAGAGCCCAGTCCAACAGCCATCCCTGCTCTACTCCAAACCCCAGCCCGCTCCATACCGGGACTCAAGCTGCTCCAGGGTAAGTGCCAGAATTGCCTCTCCCGTGCCAATCACTGCCAGAAACTCACTGCTTGCATGCTGCTCCAGGGTTGCTTCTCCACACTGTTCCAGGGCTGGCTGACCACACAATGCTCCCGGGCTTGCCACTGCACCAGTATTCACCACGGGTGCTGAGACAAGTGAAGAAGAGGGAAAGAAAAAGGTAGAAGAAAGAAATAGATTACAGGGACCAGAGGAGCTCCTGTAGGAGTATCCTACTCTGCCGCCATGGATTAGAGTAAAAAGTGAGGTCTGCAGATGCTGGAGATCAGAGCTGAAAATTTGTTGCTGGTTAAAGCTGGTTAAAACATCCAAGGAACAGGAAATTCGACGTTTCGGGCCATTCCTGATGAAGGGCTCTGGCCCGAAATGTCGAATTTCCTGTTCCTTGGATGCTGCCTGACCTGCTGTGCTTTAACCAGCAACAAATTTTCAGCTCTGCCGCCATGGATGCCCAGTTTAGAGTTTGAATTCTAGTCCCATTTAGAATGGTGGTAATGCCACACAACACATGGAGGGTGTCCTCCGTTTGAAGATAGAACTTCATCACTAAAAGAATTGGGAGATGGTAATCCTTACCAAAACACTTCTGTATCTGTCATAGATTGGTGATGATGAAGTCAAGTAGATTTTGACTAGTTGTTGGTGCTTTTGCCACCTCTTGCAGACACAATCTAGCAGCTATCAACTTCAGGACTGGACCTGCTCAGTTGGTAGTGGTTCTCCTGAGCTGCTGTTAGTGTCGGACAATGAAGTCCTCCACTGTAATAACTGCACAGAGGCTGGTATCCCATCACCAAGTCACCCTTTATTCACTTGTGCACAGTACACTGCCTGTGGCCAGCCAGCTCAGAGTCAGGCCCTGAACTGAGGTGATTCTAAATCTCCTGGTTATATTTTTTTCTTTTTTTTTTCATCTTTGCAAATCATTACCTAACCTTTCATATTCCCAAGAATATACGGCCAGTTTATGTTATCTTTCTTTATATTCTAACCCTTGTATCCCTTGTCACATGCTGAGGAATCCATGTCCTATTTGCTTCAAGATAAATGTTACCTTTCTGAAATAACTCCACACAGGATCACCTGGCTTTACTTTCCTTCTGTCTTTCTTATTTCACACTACCACCTAACAGCGGTGGTGTTTATTTATTTCCTATGTCATATGTGTGTAGGTATAGGACACAGTGAAGGACAACGAGTGCAGAAACCTTTATTTATATTTCACCACCAGGAAGGAAAGATGGAATCACCCGAGTGGCCAGGAACAAGCAATGCCCTTCTCAGCACAGAGCAATGCCTACGTTATCAAAAAAGTGAAGGGGAGGGTAGGGATTAAATCAAAATAGAGTCAGAGGGGAAAATAAAACACTCCACACCCCACAGTGCCCACCTCTCCCTGAAAATCTCGAGGGTGTTGGTAGACACCGCGTGTTCCCTCTCCAGGGACACCCGGGCCTGGACGATCTCCTGGTTATATTTTATTTTCTTTCTTTTTCCCTAATTCCCCACACTACCGCCTAACTGTGGTACAGCTTATTTTTTTTCCCCAGCACCCATGTTGTGTGTGTGTGTATGCAGGTGTGAGACACAGTGAACGTCACAAGATGCACGAATCTTTATTCAGTTTCCACCACCAGGAAGAAAGGAAACACCCGAATGGCCAGTGACAAGCAGTGCCCTTCACATCAAAGGATCGAACAGTGAAGGGGAGGGCAGGGATTAAATCAAAAGAGTTGGAGAGAGAAATAATACACTCCACTCCCTGCGGCGCCCACCTCTACCTGAACAACTCCAGAGTGTTTGTGGGCACCGCATGCTCCTTCTCCAAGGACTTCCAGGCTCTGACATAATCCCCGGTTATATTTTTTTTCCAAAGAAAAGCAGAAACCGACAGCAGCAGTAACTCACTGACTGTGGCCCAACCGGGACAGAGTCAGTCCCCTAAATTGAGAAGATTCTCAATTTCCTGGTTATATTATCTTCTTTTTTTTCTTTATGTGTGCAGGTGTAAGACACAGTGAAAGGCAATAGCTGTACAAATCTTTATTCAATTTCCGCCACCAGGAAGAAAGGATAAACCTAAGTGGCCAGTGAGAAGCAGTGCTCTTCTCAAAGGGCAATGCCACATGATCAAACAGTGAAGGAGAGGGCAGGGATCAAATCAAAATAGAGTTGGAGGGAAAATAATACACTCCACTCCCTGCGGTGCCCACCTCCCCCTGAAAATCTCGAGGGTGTTGGTAGACACCGTGTGCTCCTTGTTCAAGGACACCAGGGCTCTGACATTGTCTCCTGGTTATATATTTGTTTCTTTTCTGGACACTTAGGAAATTCCAAGGTAATTAGGAAATGTCAATGTGACATTTTGCATGGGAAAACATGTTTAACCAGTCTACTCTTTTGAACTATGGTCACACTTTACTAGAATTCTAGAAAGCACGTGCCATGGTGTTATATAAAAGGTTATGTACAATGTAGGAGTTCATATGAAATAGCTCCACAGAGGCTGGTTTCCCATCACAAAATCACCCTATATTTACAAGCGGAGAGTCATTGATATTGATCCAGCTTTCTCAGAGCCAGCTCTCAAACTGAACAGAACATCTGACACTCCTGTTTATTCTTTTTTTAATTTTTTTTTTAACAGAGTCAGTCCCCTAAACTGAGGTAATCCTGTTTTGTTTTTTTTTGGAACAGGATGTCTGACAGTTCTGTTCTTTCTTTTTACCCCCACACTACCGCCTAACTGTGGTGGTGCTTTTTTTTCCCCCAGCACCCATGTTGAGTGTGCGGATGTGAGACACAGTGAGAGACACAAGGTGCACGAATCTTTATTCAGTTTCCACCATCAGAAAGAAAGGAAACACCCGAGTGACCAGTGACAAGCAATGCCCCTCACATGAAACAGTGAAGGGGAGGGCAGGGATCAAATCAAAATAGAGTTGGAGGGGAAATAATACACTCCACTCCCTGTGGTGCCCTCCTTTCCCTAAAAATCTTAAGGGTGTTGGTAGACTATCAATTGACTATTCATTGACTGTCAATAGGACAGCTCAATCTTTACACAGTCCTTCAGATGCTGGTAAGGAGAGCTTTGCAGGACTGAATGGACTCTGTTTACTGGATTAGTGGTGCTGGAAGAGCACAGCAGTTCAGGCAGCATCCAAGGAGCAGCGAAATCGACGTTTCAGGCAAAAGCCCTTCATCAGGAATAGGTAGAGAGCCTGAAGCATGGAGAGATAAGCTAGAGGAGAGTGGGGGTGGGGAGAAAGTAGCATAGAGTACAATAGGTGAGTGGGGGAGGGGATGAAGGTGATAGGTCAGGGAGGAGAGGGTGGAGTGGATAGGTGGAAAAGGAGATAGGCAGGTAGGCGAGTTTGTTTCACGACATGGTTGAAGAGCTTCAGGGCAGAGGAAATGACCTGGGAGTTGCAGTGAGAGAGAAACGACGTCAGTGCTGGGTGGTTCGTCTGGTTTCAGGCCATTGTTTGAACTGAGCAATAATTTGCTACAACTGAGTGACTTGCTAGGCAATTTAGTTGGTCAGCTAAGCGACAACCATGTTGTGTGGTCTGGACTTGCATGTAGGTCAGACTAAGTGAAGATGGCAGTATAGTCCAGCTTTTAACTCCTGATAATTTTTTGAATTCAAATTGCACTATCTGCTATCTGTGGGTTTTCAATGCACATCTCTCATTTGACACAATTTCCCAAAGTCAAAATTAAGGTTTCTATTTAAATGTTATATCACAAAATACCAAAACATCTTGAATTAATTTACCCCAGAATTCCTGTCTGTAACACCCTCTGTTGATGTACGGAATCGATTTCCTGTGTAACAACAGCATAATTAAACACAAGGAAGTCAACACCTAAGGTGGGATGGAGCTTTCACACTCGAAACCAAGATTACTACTACCCCCAAACCATGGCTGACACTTTGTGAAAAGTTGATATGCCATAATGTGTTAGTATGAATTATTTACTACAGGTATTAATCCAGTCAAAATAAACAAATTAAAGCCTTGGTTAAATAAAGATATTTCATAAGTATGTGCTAAAATGGCTATTGAGTAATCTGTAAGTCTCACCCTGCTTTATCTCCAGTAATTTAGGAGAACAATTAGCATTTTGATGTCCATGATAAAATTTAAAAGGGAAGTGGATTAGTAATCGAGTAAACAGCATCTGTAATATCAATTATCTCATTTCCTCCTACACCATAAACACTCTGTGCAATGAAATGCATGTGCTTCATTTGATATGTTCTACAATACGGATGTACAGTGTTGATCACATACTTGTTTTTGTCAGTTGCAAGCAATATTGGTTTTATATTTTATGTTTTTACTGGATTTTTTTTTTAGATATGTTCGCCAAACTGTAAAGACAAATAAACATCTGAATTGACAAACATGCTCCTTGTAGTTAAATCTCCAATGCACAAACCCTTTCCTTTCCCTCACAGATGCTCAGGTTAAAATAATATACTAGCCTCTGTGATATAAACTGTGTGAGTTTTATATAGATAGAATTGTTAACTGTTGTCTTCACAGGTGCTGCCAGACCCTGCTGAGTTTCTCCAGCAATTTCTGTTTTTGCTTATTTCAGATCCCCAACATTCACAGTTCTTCCTTTTATTTTAAGGATGTAGTAAAACTAGATTACCTTAATGTAAAGATGATATGGAGGTGCTGGTGTTGGACTGGGGTGGACAAAGTTAAAAAATCACACAACACCAGGTTTATTTTCAGAGCACTTCGAAAGCTTGTACTTCCAAATAAGTTAGTTGGACTATAACCAGGAGTTGTGTGATTTTTTAACTTAGTGTAAAGATTTAGAGTTAATCTCAGACCAGCCATTTTTGGGATGAAACCTTACAGAGGTGACTTAGAGCTGAGCACTTTTAAGCTCAGGTGCATGAAATGTTCAGAAGTGTTTGGACAAAAAGTGATAGGTGTTTGGAACTTCCTTTCACAAACAGCTGTTGATGCTAGATCACTTGTTAATATTAAATCTGAGAATGACAAACAACCACCTGATGAAAAAGCAGCACTCCAAAAGCTAGTCTTCAAAATAAACCTGTTGGACTATAACGTGGTGTTCATAGAACATAGAACATTACAGCGCAGTACAGGCCCTTTGGCCCTCGATGTTGCACCGACCTGTGTTGTGTGATTTTTTAACATTATGAACCAAAGACATCATGAGAGATGGACCAACGCAGGTATATGGTGTTAGGGTGCAGATTAGCCATAATCTCAGAGTGGTGGAACAGATTGGAGGAACAGGCTCAAGCAGCTGAATGGCCTACTGCTGTTCTTATGGTACTACATCTCTTCTTTAAATAAGGCAACTAATACTGTATTTCAGACATGGTCTCACCAGTGCTCTGTGTTACTGAAGCATAACCTCCCTAGTTCAACCTTGTTCACAATAAATGATAACAATCCTAATTATTTTCTATTCTTGCATATTAGACTTCTGTAGTTCATGTATTACAACATCCAGATCTCCATTTCAAAGTTCAGAAAACTTTCACCATTGAATAATGTGTCTAATTTTTGTTCCTCCTGACAATAGGAACAATTTCACTTTTTAACCACATTAGCCAAATATTTGTCCATTCACATAAATTATTTTTTTGCTATCTAATGTTCTCTTATACCCTACATGCTTACCTATTTTTGTGTCTTCAGCAAATTTGGTAAGCATACTCTTCATCCAAACCATTTATATAAGATGTAAATAATTAAGGTCCAACCGCTGAGTCCTATGGCACACTACTTGTTATATTTTGCCAATCTAACTAAGGCCCATTTATGCCTATTCGCTACTTGCTGACAACCAGCCGAACCTCTATCCATGCAGATGAGCCATGCAATATATCCAAAGATTGCCCTCCATGTTACTGTATCATTGAACTCCAATAAATTGGTTAAATATGATTTCCTTTCATCCGATTACCTTGAACTTATTTAAGTGCTCTGCTGGAACTTTTTAAAAAATCTAACATTTTCCCAATGACTGACATTAAACTAACTGGTCTGCTTTCCATAATACCATTTTGAACAGAGACATTACATTCATTGGTTTCCAGTCTAATGGGACCTTCCCAGACCTAAGTGAGTTTTGGAAATTTAAAGCCAATACATCAACAATCTCACTGGCCACTTCATTAAAACCGCAACATGAAGTCTATCAGGACTCAGATACTCCAACCCACAGCTCCAACAATTAATTCAGTATTGCTTGTCTGGTGATTGTAATTTTCCTATGATTTCCCTTTCTTCCATTTCCTGATTTATTGCTGTTTCTGGAGTGTTACTTCTAGCCTCCATGGTGACGACAGATGTAAAATATTTATTCAATTCATCTGCCATTTCATTATTTTCCATTTGCCAGACTCACTTGCTCTTGGAACAATGCTCACTTTGTTAATCATTTAGGACCTTATACACTTCAGACAAGTCATCCCTCACCCTTCTGAACTCTTGTGGAAACAAGTTCAGACTGTCCTCAGCAGACAATCCCCTCATTCCAGATAACAACTTAGTAAAGATCCACCCACGCCCTCCACCTCCTCCAGCACCACCCACGCCCTCCACCTCCTCCAGCACCACCCACGCCCTCCACCTCCTCCAGCACCACCCACGCCCTCCACCTCCTCCAGGATTTTCGCTTCCCCGGTCCCCAACGCCTTATTTTCACTATGGACATCCAGTCCCTGTACACCTCCATCCCCCATCACGAAGGACTCAAAGCCCTCCGCTTCTTCCTTTCCCGCCGCACCAACCAGTACCCTTCCACTGACACCCTCCTTCAACTGACTGAACTGGTCCTCACCCTGAATAACTTCTCTTTTCAATCCTCCCACTTCCTCCAAACTAAAGGAATTGCCATGGGCACCCACATGGGCCCCAGCTATGCCTGCCTCTTCGTAGGATATGTGGAACAGTCCATCTTCCGCAACAACACTGGCACCACCCCCCACCTTTTCCTCCGCTACATCGATGACTGTATCGGCGCTGCCTCGTGCTCCCACGAGGAGGTTGAACAGTTCATCAACTTTACTAACACCTTCCATCCCGACCTGAAATTCACCTGGACTGTCTCAGACTCCTCCCTCCCCTTCCTAGACCTTTCCATCTCTATCTCGGGCGACCGACTCAACACAGACATTTACTATAAACCAACTGACTCCCACAGCTACCTGGACTACACCTCCTCCCAACCTGCCCCCTGCAAAAACGCCATCCCATATTCCCAATTCCTTCATCTCCGCCGCATCTGCTCCCAGGAGGACCAGTTCCAACACCGCACAGCCCAGCTGGCCTCCTTCAAGGACCGCAGATTCCCCCCAGACGTGATCGACGATGCCCTCCACCGCATCTCCTCCACTTCCCGCTCCTCCGCCCTTGAGCCCCGCTCCTCCAACCGCCACCAAGACAGAACCCCACTGGTTCTCACCTACCACCCCACCAACCTCCGCATACAACGTATCATCCGCCGTCATTTCCGCCACCTCCAAACGGACCCCACCACCAAGGATATATTTCCCTCCCCTCCCCTATCAGCGTTCCGCAAGGACCACTCCCTTCGTGACTCCCTCGTCAGATCCACAACCCCCACCAACCCAACCTCCACCCCCGGCACCTTCCCCTGCAACCGCAGGAAATGTAAAACTTGCGCCCACACCTCCACACTCACTTCCCTCCAAGGCCCCAAGGGATCCTTCCATATCCGCCACAAGTTCACCTGTACCTCCACACACATCATCTATTGCATCCGCTGCACCCGATGTGGCCTCCTCTATATTGGGGAGACAGGCCGCTTACTTGCGGAACGCTTCAGAGAACACCTCTGGGCCGCCCGGACCAACCAACCCAACCACCCCGTGGCTCAACACTTTAACTCTCCCTCCCACTCCACCGAGGACATGCAGGTCCTTGGACTCCTCCACCGGCAGAACATAACAACATGACGGCTGGAGGAGGAGCGCCTCATCTTCCGCCTGGGAACCCTCCAACCACAAGGTATGAATTCAGATTTCTCCAGTTTCCTCATTTCCCCTCCCCCCACCTTGTCTCAGTCAGTTCCCTCAACTCAGCACCGCCCTCCTAACCTGCAATCTCCTTACTGACCTCTCCGCCCCCACCCTACTCCGGCCTATTACCCTCACCTTGACCTCCTTCCACCTATCCCACCTCCATCGCCCCTCCCCCAAGTCCCTCCTCCCTACCTTTTATCTTAGCCTGCTTGGCTACTCTCTCTCATTCCTGATGAAGGGCTTATGCTCGAAACGTCGAATTCCCTATTCCTGAGATGCTGCCTGGCCTGCTGTGCTTTAACCAGCAACACATTTTCAGCAAAGATCCACTGAACCACTTCCACTTAAATCCTTCCTTAGAGAGACCAGAGCTCAACACAGTATTCAAGTTGTGGTCTCACCAATGCATTGTATGTATAACTGAAAAAAAAATTACTTACCTTTAGATTCAATTCCACTTGTAATAAAATATGGCATCACATTTGTTCTTCTTGATTACATTTTATATCTGCATACTAACATGTTTTAACTTATGCTCCAGAATACCTACATACCTCTACACTTCAGAGTTCTGCAGTCACTCTGTTTAAGCAGCAGTCTGTTTTCTTTATTCTTCCTGCCAATGTGAACAATTCCTACATTATACCCATCTATAAGATTTTGCTAACTCAATTGTCCTTTCCAAACATTAGTGCAACTTCCTTTCATCTCCCACACAACATGCTTTTCTATCCACTTTGGTGTCATCTGCAAATTTAGCTACCATGCCTTCTCTCCCCACCCACGTCATTGATATAAATTGTCAAATGTTGAGGCTCTAACATAGATGCCTCCAGAACTCCAAATATCACTTCCTCAATCAGACAGAGACCCATTTATGCTTATGCTGTACTTTCTGTTAGCTAGCCAATCTTCTATCCATGTTAATATATTACCCCTTACACCATGAACTTTTACCTTCCCCAACAATCTTGGATGTGGCACATTATCAAGTGCTTTTTGGAAATGGTGGAATGGTGTCTTAATAGTTAGCACTATAGCATGACAATGCCAGGAACCTGGATTCAATTCCAGTCCTGGGTGACTGTCTTTGTGGAGTGTGCATGTTCTCCCGTTGTATGTGTGGGTTTCAACCGGTTCTCCGGCTTCCTCCACAAGTCCAAAGATCTGCAGGTTAAATGGATTGCTCATGGTAAATTTCTCAAAGTGTCCAGGGAAATGCAGGCTAAGTGGGTTAACCATGGTAAATGCAGGGATAGGGTAGATTTGGACCTGGGTGGAATACTTTCCAGAGGGTCAGTCCAGAATTGATGGGCCAAATGGCCTCTTTTCACATTGTAAGGATTCTACAATCCAAGTAGAAATTGCTACAGAATCCCCTTTATTTACAGTGCATGTTATTCCCTCAAAGAACTCCAATAAATTGATTAAACATGATTCCCTTTGACAAAACCATGCTGACTCTTCAGGATTACCTTGGACTTTTCTAAGTATGTAACTGTGGTCCCATTAATGACTGATTCCATTACCTTCCCCATGACAGGCATCAAACTGACTGACCTGTAGTTTCCTGTTTATGTCTTCTTTCCCTTATTGAATAGAAAGGTTTTATTTGCTATTCGCCAGTTTAAAGGAACCTTTCCTGAACCTGAACAATTTTGGAAAATAATACCAACACATTTACTACCTCAACAGTAGCCTCTTTTAAGAATCTAAAATGAAATCGATCTGGACCCAAAGACTTGTCAGTTCACAACTTCATCTGTTCCCCACATGATTGTAATTTCTACAATGTCATTACTGCAGCAATCACTGAAGCCCTATTAAAGTGTCCAATCTAATTAACAAATTAAAGATTATAGCACTTTGACACCAATTTATAGGCAGATTGAGCATAAAAACCTGCTAATACAAATGGAAGATGTAATGCATACAACCACACTGAAGTCACCACTGTGGATATAAGATCTAGGATACAATCAAGAAAAAAATTACTTAGTTTGAAGATCTAGAATATCATAAGAAAGAAATACCTGGTTCAGTGATCCAGGAGAGTGTGTGAAAAAATAATTGATTTTCTCAGCAGGACAATTGTCCTCCACAAAGGAATTGAATTGAATTGAATTTATTGTCACATGTACTGAGTCACGGTGGAAAGCTTTGTCTCGTCAGCAATACAGGCAGATCACAGAGTTAAGTAGCATAGATAAGTAAATAATAGGTAAACATTAGCAAAAACAGTCATGGGTATAGAGTGAGTACAATAGGGGCAGAGTGCACACCTCTGGGGGTCTCCAGTGTTGAGTGTTCATGAGGATGAAATACTGTACCCTACCTTCACTGATTGTGGCCTGTGGGTCAAGAAACTAAGGATCCAGTTGCAGAGAATAGGACTTAGTCCGAGGTCACTAAGTTTAGTAATCAGTCTCGAGGGGATACTAGTGTTGAAGCATGAACTGTAGTCAATGAGTAGGATTCTTACGTAGCTGTTCTTGGTGTCGAGGTGTCCTCAGGAGGAGTGAAGGGCAAGTGATATGGCATCTGACATGGATATGCAAATTGGAGTGGGTCAAGAGTAGTGGGGAGACCAGAGTTGATTATTGCCATGACCAACCTTTCAAAGCACTTCATGGCCACCATCTAAATCCGAATGATCATATGTTATCCTGTCTAAAGGAACTTACAACACTCACACTGTTAGCAACAGAATCAAAGTCATAGTTTTCAACCCAGAGATCTATCAATTTTCCAGATCTGAAGAGAACATTTTCTGGGATAAGAGTGACATTTTCAGATTGTCTTAATTTGAGAAACTGGAGACAAGGCAGAGATGCAGTAGTGATAAATATAATTATATTCAGCAATGTATATTTATCATAATGGAACATGTTTGGGGGGGTTGATGTTGCATGAGAGCAGATACTGAGGAATGTCATAACTATAATGATGTCCCACAGACCTTGTTGGAGAACAGTTTAATATCTTAAAGGAACATGTCTTACCATTCAGGACCTCCTCTCAGTCTCTGGAACAACAACTAACATATTAGTAATTTGTACTTAGCTCCTAACATGCAATAAGTTTTGTTTTAAGGCAGGAGCTTCTTTTAATTACACTGGAAAATAGCTTTCAATACCACTCTGGACCAAGCAGGCCCTGTAGATCCCTACAATAGAAATGCAGCAAACCTACTGCACAATGAACAATAATGCAGGCAGCTTCATTAAGTACGATGGTTGGCAGTGAGGATTGCTCATACAGCATGCTCCATTAAGCTTGTTCATCCATATTCCTCCGGGTGCTCCGGTTTCCTCCCACTGTCCAAAGATGTGGTCAGGTCAGGTGAATTGGCCATGCTAAATTGCCCGTAGTGTTAGGTAAGGGGTAAATGTAGGGGTATGGGTGGGTTTCGCTTCGGCGGGTCGGTGTGGACTTGTTGGGCCGAAGGGCCTGTTTCCACACTGTAAGTCTAATCTAATTACTTCTTCTGTCTAATGAGTTCAATATTTTAAAAATAAATGTTTCATTTATTTGTGTTGAAAAGATTGCTTCTTTTCCTGCCCTATAGAGTTATAGAGTCATAGAGATATACAGCATGGAAACAGACCCTTCAGTCCAACCCATCCATGCCGACCAGATATCCCAACCCAATCTAGTCCCACCTACCAGCACCCAGCCCATATCCCTCCAAACCCTTCCTATTCATATACCCACCCAAATGCCTCTTAAATGTTGCAACTGTACCAGCCTCCACCACATCCTCTGGCAGCTCATTCCATACACGCATCACCCTCTGTCTTTTTTTATATCTTTCCCCTCTCACCCTAAACCTATGCCCTCTAGTTCTGGACTCCCTGACCCCAGGGAAAAGAGTTTGTCTATTTATCATATCCATGCCCCTCATAATTTTGTAAACCTCTATAAGGTCACCCCTCAGCCTCCAACGTTCCAGGAAAAACAGCCCCAGCCTGTTCAGCCTCTCCCTGTAGCTCAAATCCTCCAACCTTGGCAACATCCTTGTAAATCTTTTCTGAACCCTTTCAAGTTTCACAACATTTTTCCGACAGGAAGGAGACCAGAATTGCACGCAATATTCCAACAGTGGCCTAACCAATGTCCTGTACAGCCGCAACATGACCTCCCAACTCCTGTACTCAGTACTCTGACCAATAAAGGAAAGCATACCAAACGCCTTCTTCACTATCCTATCTACCTGCGACTCCACTTTCAAGAGCTATGAACCTGCACTCCAAGGTCTCTTTGTTCAGCAACACTCCCTAGGACCTTACCATTAAGTGTATAAGTCCTGCTAAGACTTGCTTTCCCAAAATGCAGCACCTCTCATTTATCGGAATTAAACTCCATCTGCCACTTCCCAGCCCATTGGCCCATCTGGTCCAGATCCTGTTGTAACCTGAGGTAACCCTCTTCGCTGTCCACTACACCTCCAATTTTGGTGTCATCTGCAAACTTACTAACAGTACCTCTTATGCTCACATCCAAATCATTAATGTAAATGACAAAAAGTAGAAGGCCCAGCACCAATCCTTGTGGCACTCCACTGGTCACAGGCCTCCAGTCTGAAAAACAACCCTCCACCACCACCCTCTGTCTTCTACCTTTGAGCCAGTTCTGTATCCAAATGGCTAGTTCTCTGTGTATTCCGTGAGATCCAAAGATGTGCGGGTCAGGTGAATTGGCCATGCTAAATTGCCCGTAGTGTTAGGTAAGGGGTATATGTAGGGGTATGGGTGGTTTGCGCTTCGGCAGATCGGTGTGGACTTGTTGGGCCGAAGGGCCTGTTTCCACACTGTAAGTAATCTAATCTAATCTAATAAGATCTAACCTTGCTAACCAATCTCCCATGGGGAACCTTGTCGAACACCTTACTGAAGTCCATATAGATCACATCTACTGCTCTGCCCTTATCAGTCCTCTTTGTTACTACTTCAAAAAACTCAATCAAGTTTGTGAGACATGATTTCCCACGCACAAAGCCATGTTGACAATCCCTAAGCAGTCCTTGCCTTTCTAAATACATGTACATCCTGTCCCTCAGGATTCCCTCCAACAACTTGCCCACCACCGACATCAGGCTCACTGGTCTATAGTTCCCTGGCTTGTCCTTACCACCCTTCTGAAACAGTGGCACCACGTTTGCCAATCTCCAGTCTTCCAACACCTCATCTATGACTATCAATGATACGAATATCTCAGCAAAAGGCCCATAATCACAACCAGTTTAATCTACAATCTACAAATGATCCCTTCCTGTGTGGATACCTTTCTCCCAGACCAAATAGGAGAAAGTGAGGACTAGACCAAATGAACTTATACTTTAAAAGGGACCAATTATCTAAGTTTTCTTGAGTTAACGAAACAGTGACTTTTCTAGTTACAAAATGTGAAATGAATTCATAGCACATCATTATGGATTTGTGCAGTGCACAGAGAGAAGCTAGCCCTCTAGTCTGCTGTAACTAGGAAGAGAATAGGGCCCCTTAAAGATAAATGAGGCCATCTATGTGTGGAACCACAGAAACCGGGTGAGATAAAAAATGAATATTTTGCATCTGTATTTAAGTGGAAGCTAGCAACTTGGGAAAATAAATAGTTATGTCTTGAAAACAGTCCACACGACAGAAGGGGAGATGCTGGAAATCGTAAAACACATATAGGTAGATAAATCCATTGGACCTGATCAGGTGCATCCCAAGACATTTTGGGAAGCTAAGGAAGAAATTGGGGGGCCACTAGAAGAGATACTTGTACAGCCATAGGTAAGCTGCCAGAAGACAGGGGCTGGCTAATGTTGTGCCTTTGTTTAAGAAAAGCTGCAAGGAAAAGCCTGAGAACTATAAACCAATGAGTCTGACATCAATGGTGGAAAAGTTGTTGGCGAGGATTCTGAAAAACAGATTCATCTGCATTTTGAGAGCCAAGGATTGATTATGAATGGTCATTATAGTTTGTGCATGGAAAATTGTGTTCTCACAGACTTGATTGAGTGTTTTGAGGATATAACCAAGCAGATAGATTAGGGCAGAGCAGTAGATGTTGTAAACATGGACTTCAGCAAAATCTTTGACAAGGTTCAGCATAAGACCATAAGACATAACAGCAGAAATTAGGCCATTCTGCCCATCGGGTCTGTTCCACCATTCAATCAGGGCTGATACATTTCTCAACCCCATTCTCCCACTTAGTCCCTGTAACCCTTGATCCTCTTTATACTCAGGAACCTATATCTCAATCTTAAATATACTCAATAACATGCCCTCCACAGCCTTCTGTGGCAATGAATTCCATGGATTCATCACTCTCTGGCTGTAGAAAGTTTTCCATATCTCCATTCTAAAAGGTCTTCCCTTTACTCTGAGGCTATGCCCTCGGGTCCTAATCTCTCCTACCAATGGAAACATTTTCCCAACATCTACCCTGTCCAGGCCATTCAGTATTCTGTACGTATCCTTCCTCATCCTTCGAAACTCCATCAACTGTAAACCCAGAGTTCTCAAACGTTCTGCATATGCTCAGCTTTTCATTCCTGGGATCATTCTTGTGAAACTCCTCTGAACATGCTCCAGAGCCAGTACATCCTCCCTGAGATATGGGGCCAAGAACTGCGCATAATACTCCAAATGTGGTCTGACCAGAACATTATAGAGCCTCAGAAATACATCCCTGCTTTCATATTCAAGTCCTCTCAAAATAAATGCCATCATTGCACTTGCCTACCTAACGACTGACTCAACATGCAAGTTTACCTTCTGCAGCCTCCCTGCCTCCTCAATCTTACCTGTCCATCTACCTATCTTTGTTTCTGAAAATGTAGCTATAATGCCCTCAGTTCCTTCATCTCGATCGTTAACATATAAAATGAAAAGTTGTGGTCCCAACACTGAGCCTTGTGGAACACCATGAGTCACCAGCTGCCATCATGAGAAAGACACTTTTAGCCCCTCTCTCCCAGACAGCCAAGTTTCTATCCATGCTAGCACCTTCCCTCTGACACTATGGGCCCTTATCTTACTCAGTAGCTTCCAGTGCAGCACTTGCCAAAGGCCTTCTTGAAGTCCAGGTAGATAACATCCATTACTCGCAGACTGCTTCAGAGGACATCTCTGGGACACCTGCACCAACCAACCCCACTGCTCTGTGGCTGAACACTTCAACTCCCTCTCCCACTCTGCCAAGTACATGCATGTCCTAGGCTTCTCCATTGCCATTCCCTAACTACCTGACACCTAGAGGAAGAACACCTCATCTTCTGCCTCAGGATCCTCCACCACATGGTATCAATGTGGATTTCACCAGTTTTTGCATTTCTCCTCCCGCCCCCCCCCATCTTACCCCAGTTCCAACCTTCCAACTCAGCTCCATGCTCCTGACCTATTCTACCTGTCCATCTTCCTTCCCACCTATCTGCTCCACCCTCTCCTCCACAATATCACCATTACCCTGACCTCTACCCACCTATCACACTCTCAGCTACCTTCCCCCAGCTCCACCCCCACCTCCTCCCATATATCGCTCCGCTCCCTCGGCTCACAGCTTTATTTCCTAATGAAGGGCTTTTGCCCGAAACGTTAATTCTCCCGCTCCTCAGATGCTGCCTGACCTGCTGTTCTTTTCCAGCATCACACTCTCAACTCTAATTTCCAGCATCTGCAGTACTCACTTTTGCCTAGATGACATCTATTGGCTGTCCTTGATCTAACCTGCTCATTACTTGCTTAAAGAATTCTAGCAGATTTGTCAGGCATGACCTCCCCTTGGTGAGACCATACTGACTTTGCCCTATTTTACCATACACTTCCAAGTGTTCAGAAATCTCATCCTTCACAATGGATTCCAGGATCTTACCCACGACTGAGTTTAGGCTAATTTTCTGTCTTTTGCCTTACTCCAAGTGTCACGCGATTTTCCAGTCCTTGGGGATTCTCATGGTAGACTGATTAGTAAAATTAGATCACATGGGATTCAGGAGAGCTAGCCAGTTGGAGACAAAATTGTTTTGAGGGTAGGAAACAGAGGGTGGTAGTAGAGGGTTGTTTTCTGGACTGGAAGTCTGTGACCAGCAATGTTCTGCCGTGATCGGTGTTGGGTCCACTGTTGTTTGTCATTTATACAAACAATTTGGATGAGAATATAGGAAGCATGGTTGGTGGTATAGTAGACAGTGAAGAAGGTTATCTAAGAGTATAATAGAATCTTGATCAGCTGGCCAATAAGCCAAGGAGTGGCAGATGGAGTTTAATTTATTTAAGTTTGAGGTGTTACATTTTGGTCAGACAAACCAGGGCAGGTCTTATACAGTTTTTAGTAGGCCCCTGGGGAGCATTGTTGAACGGAGAGATGTAGGGGTTCAGGTACATATTTCCTTGGAAGTGGTGTTACAGGTTGAGAGGGTGGAGAAGAAGGCATTCGGCAAGCTTGCCTTCATTCATCAGAGCATTGAGTAGGAGGTGGGACATCATATTGTGGCTGTACAGGACATTGGTGAAGCCACTTTTGGAGTACTGTGTACAGTTCTGGTAGCCCTGATATTGGAAGGATATTATTAAATTGGAAAGAGTTCCAAAAAGATTTACAAGGATGTTACCAGGACTGGGAGGTTTGAGTTATTAAGAGAGACTGGCTAGCCTGGGTCTTTTTTAAACTGGTGCATAAGAGAGTAAGCTTTATAAAATCATGAGGGGCCATAGATAAGATGAATAACTTTGACAATATTAACTTAAGTGACAAGCACAGAAACATGCTGCAATATAAGTTGGAATCTTGGTGGTTTACAGATGACAGTCAAATAATATTGCCCTCAATTAGATTTTCTAACAGGATTATGGCATTTTGATCCATAAATATGAGTGACTGCAGAGATTTTGGAATTCTGAAGTAAAAACAGAAAAGAGTGGAAAGGCATAGCAGGTGTAAGCATGGTGGACTGAATGGCCTCCTTCTACACTGGGCCAGTTCTGTGATTCTGGGAGAGGTCTGCCTGCATACGTGGATCCAGAGACAATTTGTTTTCCACCTGTGACCTTTCATTAGGACATGATTTGCTATCTGATGGATGATGGATGTTTAGAAATGTTTTCTTTCATGTGTCATTAGTAAATCTCTAATTCTAGTTCATTAGTCCAATTTCAGTTACACTCAAATCCAGATTGAGAATAATGTTTCATGATCATTGTTGTGTCACTGCTAAACAATTTATATTTTACAGTCAGGCAAAAATGATTGAGACCCCAAATTGTGGCACTGTGAGCTGTTCTTGAGAGTCAACAATACATCTTAGGATTTCACACTGTACAGAGAATAATTGCAATATGTTGACAGACAAGATTTTAAACATGGGCTCTGAATCACCAAAGCACTCTATAACCTTAAGCAGTGATCCTTTTAAAGTTTCAAGAAAACCAGCATATTTTACACACTCTCAAAATAATCAGAATTTGCTGGTTAAAACATATTGCTCTCCTGGTTCTCTGCTTGTGACTTGCACTTGAGTGTTCCTAACTGTGAGCCATAATCTAGGGCATTAGTCTCTAACTGATAGCTCAGTATGATTCCATACCACTGACAGTATACAAATCAATACTTCTCTCAATGACTAGTGATTTAATAACATAGACCTGAACAAACTTGATTTGTATATTTACAAAGATTGCTTAAATTTGTTTTTTTTTGTGAACAATGTAGACAATTAGATAGGGGATGTCTAACTGCACAATCCATCCAAAACATTTGTTTAAATAGCATTACAGCACAGTTCATTGTTCCTGTGTATCAAGCTGTTGTTTATTATGATGGGAAATCTTAAGAGCCAAGAGTAAATCAATGAAAGCAATATGGACTTTGAATTCTGTGGAGAGTATGTTCAAATAAGAATGTTATTAAAAATACTTTTATAATTCATAGCATGAACAGAAATATTTAATGGTGCATTACTAACAAAGTAAGGTATGGTTAAATAATCAGGTTGGCGATAGGATTTAAAGGTATTGTTATGATCTCAGCTGATATTATTATGAGACAAGTCAGATCCTATAGATCGTAATTTGTTTAATTTGTTTTTAAAATGTGGTCTTTCACTGAAACAAAAGTACGCAATGCTGCAGATTTGTTGCAACAACAAAACAAGTACTTATTATGCAAGGGAAATGAAGATCAAATAAAACAAACCAAGTTATTTACATATGACCGTTATAAAGATTTCAAAACACATAATCACATACAATATTCCATCAATCCCAACAGCATCCCTTTAAAAGACTAAAGCATCAGAGAAAGTTTGCTTTTCCATCACATCTATTGGCTAACTTAACTATTTCATCTAATTTCCAGTCCTGACAGTTTGAAGTCCTTTTTCTTGAATATTTGCCCAATGAGCTTAAACCTTCTTAGCCTTGACTAATTTCTTCATGGTTCTAATGAAACACCTCCAGTCCAGAACTTTCAAACCAACTATTTACATGGAGGGAACCTATTTCTTAGCAGTTCCTAACTCTGTTTTATAAATCTAACTGTGACCAAGACTTCTGCAAAATGAACCCAAAAGGAAGAAATTCCTGCATGCATGCACATCATTCATGAGTGGTTGCCATGATGCAATCTTTCTGCAGGATTTGTGCCTACTTCAATTTTCCACCACCTTCCCCAGGTACATGGCTAGCTATTCAGTGACATGGCAGCCTGAGAATGACACAGAATGACATTTAATGGAGTTATAATAGAAAACACATTCAGATACAGACCATCACTGAACAGACAATTGAGGTGTTGAAGATAAGCTTTTGTTGTGAATGAGATCCATGGCAATAATTGCACTATGTGAACAGAGTAGGCGTACATCTAGGAATAGGCTCGATTGTGGTTGACAAACATTTGAGGGCCTTTTATTTTGCCAAATGTATGCACCATGAACCCAACCCAAAATAATCCTCCTTCTCCTTCGCATGTGATACTAGCAACCAAACATGCATCTTCAATGAGTCACAGAAATAATTCATTTGACTTTGAAACTTGTGTTTTCTAATTTCCCCCCATCATCCTCACACTAACTCCCATCACCTTCACCCACCCAACATGACCATCCTCTGTTATACTTGACCATTCCTTCATTACAGTGAACCCTAACACCATTTCTATACATATGCCATTCCACACCCCTTGATGATGTAATGACCATCCCAATGCCCATTCTGACCCTGCACCCTCCCATTATTCAACTGCATGCTTTTATTTGCTCCCCTCAACCACCAATGAGACATTCCAATAAGCAACCCTGACTCTCGATGGGGTGAAATGATGAAAATATTGCATTATTAGAAGCAGTGAAAATGAGGTTTATATCTGGAGCAGAATGCCAAAATGTCATTACAATGTTTTCCAACTGCAGAAACTGCTACTGAAACTGTTCATAACTCAAGCTCACAGTGTCTTCACTTCCATCTAACAACCACTGCACTTTGGATTTTTTAGTCTAATTTACTCAGTTCATCACAAACATAAATGTAGGATTACCAGAACTGCAGTACTACCAACTTTGTCAAATCTTATTTAATAGATTATTGCTGAGAAAAGCATGTTTAGCAAATCTTTTCATTTTTTATTCATCACAACAACTCACAAGAAGGCCAAAACAAAAGGAAAACAAAATTGATGGTGTATGAGACAGTATATTCCTGTTAGGGTGAAAGGAAAGGCTGGTAGGTGTAGGGAATGCTGGATGACTGGAGAAATTGAGGTCTTGGTTAAGAAAAAGAAGGAAGCACATGTCAGGTATAGATGGGAGAGATCGAGTGAATCCTTAGAAGAGTATAAAGGCAGTAGGAATATACTTAAGCGGGAATTCAAGAGGGCAAAAAGGGACATGGGATAGCTTTGGCAAAAGGGTCAAGGAGAATCCAAAGGAATTCCTGATGAAGGGCTTTTGGCCAAAATGTCAACTCTCCTGCTCCTTGGATGCTGCCTGAACTGCTGTGCTTTTCCAGCACCACAGTCTCGACTCTGATCTCCAGCATCTCAGTCCTCACTTTCACCTAGAGAGACAATCGGGTCCCTCAAAGATCAGCAAGGCAGCCTGTGTGGAGCTGCAGGAAATGGGACAGATACTAAACAAGTAGTTTGCATCAGTGTTTACTGTGGAGAAGGACATGGAATATATAGAATGTGGGAAAGTAGATAGTGACATCTTGGAAAAATGTCCTAATTACAGAGGAGAGGTGTGCTGGATGTCTCGATGCATTAAAGTGGATAAGTCCACAGGACCTGATCAGGTGTAACCTGGAACTCTATGGGAAGCAAGAGAAGTGATTGCTGGGCCCCTTGCTGAGATATTTGTATCATCGATAGTCACAGGGAGGTGCTGGAAAACTGGAGGTTGGCTAACATGGTGCCACTCTTTAAGAAGGGTAGTAAGGATAAGAACTATTGACCAGTGAGCCTGACATTAGTAGGGGGCAAGTAATTGGAGGGAATCCTGAGGGACAGGATTTACCTGTATTTGGAAAAGCAAGGTCTGATTAGGTATCCTTTGTGCATGGGAAATCATGTTTTTATGAATTTGATTGTGTTTTCTGAAGAAATAACAAAGAGGATTCATGAGGGCAGAGCAGTGGACATGATCTATATGGACTTCAATAAGGCTTTCGACAAGGTTCCTCATGGGAGACTGGTTAGCAAGGTTAGATCTCATGAAGAACTAGCCATTTGGATACAGAACTGACTCGAAGGTAGAGGTGGAGGTGATGGAGGGTTGCTTTTCAGACTGGAGGCCTGTGACCAGTGGAGTGACACAAGGATTGGTGTTGGGTCCACTACTTTTCATCATTTATATCAATGATTTGGATGTGAACACAGAAGGTATAGTTAGTAAAGTTTGCAGATGGTGCCAAAATTGGAGGTGTTTTGGACAGCAAAGAAGGTTACCTCAGATTACAATGGGATCTTGAGCAGATGGGCCAATGGGCTGAGAAGTGGCAGTTGGAGTTTAATTCAGATAAATGCGAGGTGCTGCATTTTGGGAAAGCAAATCTTAGTAGGACTTAAACACTTAATGGTAAGGTCCTAGGGAGTGTTGCTGAACAAAGGGACCTTGGAATACAGGCTCATGGTTCCTTGAAAGTAGAGTCACAGGTAGATAAGATAGTGAAGAAGGCATTGGTATGCTTTCCTTTATTGGTCAGAGCATTGAGTACAGAAGGTAAAAACAATGACTGCAGATGCTGGAAACCAGATTCTGGATTAGTGGTGCTGGAAGAGCACAGCAGTTCAGGCAGCATCCAAGGAGCAGCGAGTTGGGTGGTCATGTTGCGATTGTACAGGACATTGGTTAGGCCATGTTTGGAGAATTGCATGCAATTCTGGTCTCCTTCCTATCGGAAGGATGTTGTGAAATTTGAAAGGGTTCAGAAAAGATTTACAAGGATGTTGCCAGGATTAGAGGATTTGAGCTCTTGGGAGAGGCTGAACGAGCTGAGGCTGTTTTCCCTGGAGTATCGGAAGCTGAAGGGTGATCTTATAGAGGTTTATAAAATCACAAGGGGCATGGATTGGATAAACAGACAAGGTCTTTTCCCTGGAATGGGTAGTCCAGAACTAGAGGGCATGGATTTGGGTTGAGAGGGGAAGGGTATAAAAGGGACTTTAAGGGGCAACGTTTCCACAAAGGGTGGTATGTGTATGGAATGAGCTGCTAAAGGAAGTGATGGAGGCTGGTATAATGACAACATTTAAAAGGCATCTGGATGGGTATATGAATAGGAGAGGTTTAGAAGGATATGGGCCAAGTGCTGGCAAATGGGACTAGATTAGGTTTAAGGTTTGTGCGATTAGGTTTGGATATCTGGTCGGCATGGACCAAAGTCTCTGTTTCCGCACTGTACATCTGTATGACTCTGTGAGTCTGAGAGGAGACAGCTGATTAGTTAGGAAGTTGGTTATGGTGGAAACCCTCAACTCACTTAAAAGGAATCTGGCTCTGCACCTGAAGCATTGCAACCCACAAGGCTACAGACCAGTTACCAGCAACTTTTGTCACTATCATCTTATTTTCTACAAAGCAACTTTGATGTCATTTCAGAAGGCTGTTGAAAACTGTTTAAATGAGTATAAGATTATATGTCCTAAACATTTATAACTCTTTCCCCCATGAAAGGACTTCAGCCTAGAGTTGTTCAGGTACATAAACCTACCTAATGCTGTGAACCTTGCACCAATTTGTACTGAAGCCTCCACCAATTGATGCTGGACTATCTGTCCCTCCCCTTCTTCGACCTCTCCATCTTTGTCAACGGCGACCAACTCAACATGGACATCTATTTCCAACCCACCGACTCCTACAACCACTTTCACTACACCCCAGACCCTCACCTCATCCCAGATCCAACCCTCCAACTCAGCATTGCCCTATGGATCTAACCTACCACTTATCCACTCCACCCTCCCCACCAACCTATCACAATCACCTCCTAACTGCATCCACCTTTCGCTATTCCATCCATCTTACCCTCCAGTGCCACACCCACCTCACACTCCTAATGAAGTGCTTTTGTCTGAAACATCAACTCTCCTGCTCCTCAGATGCTACCTGACCTGTTCTGTTTTTCCAGCGCCACATTTTTTGACACTGACTCTCCAGCATCTACAGCCCTCATTTTCTTTTATTTGTCCTGTAGCTCTTCTCCCACCAGGTGGAAGGAGCAGCTCCCTCCTAAGGAGTCTCTCCTTCATGAACACCCCTAGAACAAGTTAATATTAGGTAGTCTTATAAATTTGACATAGCTGCCATCTTCACTTTACAGAATGATTCAACGTAATGATTTGGACTCTTTGACCTGCATTTGTTGATTGACTCCCACCCTCTCTTTGCTTTGCCCCTCCCAAATCAGCAAACTGCCAATAAGCAACACCTTTACCATTGGCAATTCACTCGTCACAATCAAATGAGTCACAAGTGATATTTTGACTTTTGTTTCTCACTGACATCATTGAATACAGAGGAAGCTCGATTATCCAAAGGCCACAGGTGGGGAGTATTTCGTTCAGTTAAACGAATGCTGGATAATCGAGGTTCTTTTGTACACATGATAGCCAACACTAATACGGCGCTCAGTACAGTGGACGTCTATTTCTCTCACCAGCCTAATGTGACAAAGTCTTAAGTGAATTATGGTCATCTTCTACTACAGGAAATGTCTATAGTATCACATAGCTGGCCATGTCACCTTCAGTTTGTACAAGACTGACATTTCATTGAAACCAGTGAAACCTCAGAGAATGCTAATACACTGTTAATATTAGCATCAAGTGCTAAATTCAATAGATTCAGTAACGATCAGCACTCATCAAGGCTATAGATCTCACAGTGTCAATGGGAATTTTAAAATTTAGTACAGTTCTGCATTCACACAGTGCAGAATTTTATAAACGTTGACAGCTCAGAAAATAACCAGGACCGAAGAGGATGAACATCCATCGATTCTACACAGCATTGCTGACTCAGCTAAGCAGATCTTTACTTATTACATGCCTGATATATGGAAGTAATTTAAAATTTTGATGACAGTGTACAATGGACAATATTGGATCAACTGCACATGATAACTCTTTGTTTTTAATGGCATCCATATGGCTATTAAGGCCCTCTCTGGAAGCGCCATCGGCAAAATGAACAGGAAGGGATTTTATTTCCCCAATGTCCAGATGGTGTCTAATGCTAACCGCCTCATTATGCATGTCAATGCACATTATCATGTTTATTTTCAGACAATCCAATAGGTTTATAATGCTCATCCATATCAACAGTGACAAAGGGAAGTGTTGAATTCAGAGCGCAGTACTTGCTCCAGCCTTACTTGACAAGATTCATCAGAATCTGATCTTAGGTGACCATGACAAGTTCAGCAAGATTGTGGGAACTGCAAAAGCCATCAGAATTTTCAAGTCCAATATCCTAGTGCTGGAATAGGTCAATGGAAAATATGCAGTATGATCAGATTTTTCAGCATTTGAGTGCATGATGTAATTGTGCCATTGTAATTGGTTTATTGCAAGGACAGTCATCATTCCAAGCACTAAAGGTGAACAGAGGGGCATTCAGGATGGTATTGGATGATTATTCAGACAGAATTAGTGTGCAAGGGTAAGTGCAATTGGCAGGGTGGAATTTGGCAAGAGGGAATGATGCTTGTTTGAAGAGCCAGTGCAGGCATGATGGGCCAAATGGTCTTTCTCCACTGTAACAATTACTCAAAGAAGGAAGTCAGGATGAAAAAGACCCGAGAAAACATTAACCCACAATCATTGTCAGAAATGCTCATATATTTTGCTATCTTGTCTTTACATCAGCCCTGATTACCGTTGTGCCTCTAACATTAAGGAGTTCAATTCTGTCAAAAGTCACCACTCTGTTTTTCTATCTCCACAGAGGCTGCATGACCTATTGATTGCCTCTGATACTTTCCTTTTAATTTCGGATATCCAGTATCTGCAATATTTCGTTTTACAAATGAAATTTGTTGCTGCTCCTGGCGAATTGTGCTTGTTAGCGATACATTGACACGTGACAAAGCCTCAACGTTTGAACCATTCATCAGTTCATGCTTTGTAAAGCAAATCTGTTTAATGGTGTTCAAACTGTAATCAACAATTAGGCCCAATTTCCCAGCAATTCTCTATTCTAGTCTGTCAAACTATACAGCAATAATAATACTGATCATAACAGCACAACTTTACTGCGAGCTGCACTACACAAGTTGTCAAAAGAGCAAATGAGTGTTTCATATGCCATACGGGTGATAAAATCTGCACCATGGAGAACATAAACACTTCAAAAAGGAACAAATGTGGCTGGACTAGAGGACGAGAATAAAAATAGAACCAGTCTTCTATGTAATTAACAATGCACATTTGTAATAGATGATTGGTTTAATGCGACATACTGATTATTTACAACTATTCAAATATTATTTACGTATTTAAGAAGATAGCGGACAGCAATACGTAAGAATGCTAGCTTGAGAGCCAGCCGTTTGGGTATATTTAGAAAATAAAACTGTTATGTTGTTAAGTTCCTGAGAAGAAATTGGAGTAGGGGTTACCTTTCTACGGGAAAGGATTCAAGCAGTTTTTGCATGACATTTTCAGTTTTCACCTTTTTCCCTTTGGTATCCCTCGCGTTTCGACTAAAAAATTAAAATTTGATTGAAGACTTTAGGAATGCCATCTACAGTTGGAGTTTCGTTACTCAGGAGATTTGTCGACCATATACATGAGTAACAGAAGTGTCAGAAGTCTATGGCCTCCAAGGGCACTTTAAACATAACAAATGTCTGTCTGTCAGATTTTGAAGTTGCACAATTATGAAGGAAGTGTGGCTTTGACTCTGGAGAAATCAATGAAGGTTAGCAATAGCATTAGATCTGAAGCCCCACACAGAACAGATGACCTCAGAGAATTTAAATATCAGTGAAGGCAGATAGATACAGTACATTGTGACATTTTAGTTGGGAAGCTGTTGACAAAAATGAACAAAATTAGTGGTGTCCCAGAGATGCCATTTTTAATGCAATCTTTGATTGAAAGAAATTGTATCCATTTGTTTCACAACCATCTCTTCAAGGGTGTAGGAGTCAGGTCTTTTGAGGATTTGTAGCAGCACTATTTTAGCTAGTAATGTCTACACTACTAAATTTAATGTAACTCTCTGACAAGTTTACATAGCTCAGTGACTTAACTATATGCTTTTACAACCCGGGGAGGAGGGGTGAGGAAGGTTTCCTTTCTTTTTTAACCTACCACACTTCAATTAATCAGAGCCACAGCAGAGTGGTTCAATGGTTAGCACTGCTGCCTCACAGCGCCAGGCACCTGCCTTGGGTGACTGTCTGTGCAGAGTTCACAGGTTCTCCCTATGACTGCGTGAGTTTCCTCTGCGTGGTCTGGTTTCCTCCCACAGTCCAAAGATGTGCAGGTTAAGTGGATTGACCATACTGAAATTGTTTAGGCCAGGTGGTTTAACCAGGGTAAAGGATAGGGGTAGAAATCTAAGTTAGTTGCTCTTTGGAGGGTTAGTGGGCTGAAAGGCCTTCTTCTGCACTTGTAAAGGTTCTATGATTCCATGAAAATGAAGGAGATCATTAATCGTGAGGTTTATTTTGAGTGAAAGAAAGGAAATTTTGAATCAACAAGAAAGTAATAAATACATGACATCAAACACATAATCAAACAGGAGTAATAAGCTTAAAAAGAAGAGGTGGCGAGGGGAGAATGCCAATGCAACGAGGCAAGATGAAAGTAATTTAAATTTCTTAAATTCCTTGAGTGATGAGAATGACCTGAGTCCAAACTGTTTGGTCATTTACGAGTATCCTTGAATTCTTGGTGAATGGTTATTGGTTCCAATTAGCTTGATGAGAAAAAGAACAGGCAAAGAGAGTGCCTTCCAATTCATGCTGACCAATCAATTTTTTCTTGTTGCCCTTTGACTAGAAACAACTATTGATGAAGGTTCACTTACACATAGGAATATATGAACTGTTCATTATTTGTTTCCAAGCTAAATACTCTGTAGACGACATTGCATCCCAATGTGTAATTTCCAAAAAGGTGTGAATCAACCAGGAGATACTGATCTGAGTTTTAGTGCCTCTTTAGAACACTTTCCACTCAGACTGATCTTTGTTTACTGGCAGTTCAATAAGCTTGTCTCAATCTAGTCAGGTGTTCATAGCAGCCATTATAGGTCAGCATTTCTCTTTTTGAAACCATTTTTAGCACATGAAAAGTCTTAGGCATTAGAATCAGATAATGGGTAATGAAAATCGATAGTCCATATTAACCGTGATCACAATATTGACAAAGTCAAAAGCAAAGACATCAGCCTACTTTGGACATTGGCTGATCAAACAGAGAAAAGACACAACCTACAAAATAATTCAATTCTATTAAGAATAATATGCATGAATAATCATTTTAGTTTGCGAGATATTACATTTAAGTGATAGATTGTGGAGAAAGTGTTGGAGCTTGGGAAAATAAACAGTTACATCTGGAAAACAGTCCACATGACAGAAGAGGAGGTGCTGGAAGTCTTAAAATACATGGTATTTTAAGGTAGATAAATCCCCAGAACCTGATCAGGTGTACCCCAGGACATTGTGGGAAACAAAGGAAGAAATTGCGGGGCTAAGAGCAGAGATAGTTGTATCATCTCCAGCCACTGGTTAGGTGCCAGAAGACTAAGGGTGGCTAATGTTGTGCAAGGAACGGCTGCAAGGAAAAGCCCAGGAACTATAGATCCTGTGAGTCTGACACCAATGGTGGATAAGTTGTTGGAGAAAATTTGAAGGAACAGGATTTACATGCATTTGCAGGGGCAAGGACTGATTACAGATAGTCACTGTGGCTTGTGTGTGAGAAGTTATGTCTCACCAACTTGATTGAGGTGTTTGAGGGCGTGACCAAGTAGATAGATGAGGGCAGATGTTGCCGCATGGACTTTAGCAAGGCCTTCAACAAGATTCTGCATGGTACACTCGTTAGTAAAATTAGATCACATGGGATTCAGGGAGAGCTAGCCAATTGGAGAGGACATTGGCTTCATGGTAGGAAATAGAGGGTGGTGATAGAGGGGTGCTTTTCTGCCTGTGTTGTAGAGAAAATATAGAGAAGCACAGGAGATGCAGAGAGTTCTTCAAGAAGTAGGTCTTTTATTTACAAACAAAAAAACCGTGACATTGAGAAAGCGGATTCTCAAATGCCCCCGAACCTCAGGGTCTGTGAATTTTTATATCTTTTTTATCATGTTTCTGTCAGGTTATCAGCATGTCCAACTATATTAATGAAAATACCTCACTCCAGCTACACAATAAACCAGTAATGTTAGTCCCCATTATCTCTTTAATTGTACATTCTACTTCATGTTATTCTAATGTCATGGTTAGATATTTATTGCTAACTCTCTTCCAGTGATCTTCCATTCCAGACTAATCTCTCATGATAGATAGTTAGCTATTCCATCGATTAC
The DNA here is from genome assembly GCF_020745735.1 of Hemiscyllium ocellatum. Classification (NCBI taxonomy): domain Eukaryota; kingdom Metazoa; phylum Chordata; class Chondrichthyes; order Orectolobiformes; family Hemiscylliidae; genus Hemiscyllium; species Hemiscyllium ocellatum. The sequence continues at coordinate 87,062,643 of NC_083401.1, forward strand.
AATAGTCTCCTATCTCAAGTTGACTCTACTAACTATTAATTAGATATTTTAATGTCATGTCCCAAATGTTTATGGTCCCAATCCTGTCATAATAACACTTAACAGAGAAACTTGCTTCATTACTTGTGTTATCTCATTCGCCATAGTGACCTTTCAGCCTTAACCTTACTCTGCTAATTGGTGTAAGAGCATTCCACTATTCTTATCCCATCCTGCCTTCCACAGACCACAGATTACCAGTGGTCTTCATGCTTTAACCCTTCCCATACTTTCATGTTCTTTATTTTCCATATTCCCCCCTTTGAGACCTACTGGTCTCACCTAGAGAAAGAAGGCTATAAACTAAGCCTCTCTTGTGCCCAATATAAATAATGTAGGTCCCAACACAGACTAAATAATTTTCAGAATCTGAGACTTAAATGGTGCTTCCTCCATTCCTGGGGTTCCTTGGGCCAAAAACCAGTCTTCCAATAACCAGAACAGAAAGAAAGACCCAATATCTCTCACAATCTAGGACACACACGTTCTTCAGAAGTATCATCGATGTCCCCACGTGGACATATTCCATGCACCGTGGTAGTTATCAGATCATAATAGTAGAGCGGTGGGGTTCCATCAGAGGATTAAGTACTTCCAGGGGTAGTTGAAATGACTACAAGTTGCCATGTAGTGACGCGAACTAAAAAGGCCTTAATAAAAGATAAAGCACAACAAAAGACAAAGGCGACAACAAGCAAAACCGCACCTATAATAAGACCAATCTTGACAAACCATGCTCTCCAAGACCCTTATATATTATTTGGCCAATCAAAAGCCTGATAACCAAACCCCACATTGTCTTTTAGCTCCCGTCTTAGATTCTTTAGTTTTTCCATTGACAACAGACAATAGACAATAGGTGCAGGAGTAGGCCATTCTGCTCTTTGAGCCTTCACCACCATTCAATATGATCATGGTTGATCATCCCTAATCAGTATCATATTCTTGCCTTATCTCCATAACCCTTGATTCCACTATCCTTGAGAGCTCTATTCAACTCTTTCTTAAATTAATCCAGAGACTGGGTCTCCACTGCCCTCTGGGGCAGAGCATTCCACACAGCCACCACTCTCTGGGTGAAGAAGTTTCTCCTCATCTCTGTCCTAATGGTCGACCCCGTATTTTTAAGCTGTGTCCTCTGGTTCGGCACTCCCCCACCTGCGGAAACATGTTTCCTGCCTCCAGAGTGTCCAATTCTTTAATAATCTTACATGTTTCAATCAGTTCCCCTCTCAGTCTTCTAAACTCAAGGGTATACAAGCCCAGTCGCTCCAGTCTTTCAGCGTAAGGTAGTCCTGCCATTCCAGGAATTGACCTCGTGAACCTACGCTGCACTCCCTTAATAGCCAGAATGTCTTTCCTCAAATTTGGAGACCAAAACTGCACACAATACTCCAGGTCTGGTCTCACCAGGGCCCTGTACAGCTGCAGAAGAACCTCTTTGCTTCTATACTCAATCCCTCTTGTTATGAAGGCCAGCATGCTATTAGCCTTCTTCACTACCTGCTGTACCTGCATGCTTACCTTTATTGACTGGTGTACAAGAACACCCAGATCTCTCTGTACTGCCCCTTTACCTAAATTGATTCCACTTAGGTAGTAATCTGCCTTCCTGTTCTTGCCACCAAAGTGGTTAACCATACATTTATCCACATTAAACTGCATCTGCCATGTATCTGACCACTCACCCTGTAATCTCCTAACATCCTCCCCACATTTCACCCTGCCACCCAGCTTAGTATCATCAGCAAATTTGCTAACGTTATTGCTAATACCATCTTCTATATCATTAACATATACTGTAAAAAGCTGCAGTACGCCAGTACTGATCCCTGCGGTACCCCACTGGTCACTGTCTGCCATTCCGAAATGGAGACGTTTATCACTACTCTGTTTCCTGTCAGCCCTACCAACTTTCAATCCAAGTTAGTACTTTGCCCCCAATACCATGCGCCCTAATTTTGCTCACTCACCTCCTATGTGGGACTTTATCAAAAGCTTTCTGAAAGTCTAGGTACACTACATCTACTGGATCTCCCTCGTCCATCTTCAGAGTTACATCCTCAAAAAATTCCAGAAGATTAGTCAAGCATGATTTCCCCTTCATAAATCCATGCTGACTCTGACCTATCCTGTTACTACTATCCCGATGTGTCATAATTTCATCCTTTATAATTGACTCCAGCATCTTTCCCACCACTGAAGTCAGACTAACTGGTCTATAATTTCCTGCTTTATCTCTCCCACCTTTCTTAAAAAGTGGTACAACATTAGCAACCCTCCAATCTGCAGGAACTGATCCCGAATCTATCGAACTCTAGAAAATAATCACCAACGCATCCACGATTTCTCGAGCCACCTCCTTCAGTACCCTGGGATGTAGACTATCAGGCCCCAGGGACTTATCAACCTTCAGACCTAACAGTCTCTCCAACACCAATTCCTGGCAAATATAAATTTCCTTAAGTGCAGGTCCTTCAGCCACTGTTACCTCAGGGAGATTGCTTGTGTCTTCCCCAGTGAACATAGATCTGAAGTAACAATTCGATTCTTCTGCCATTTCCTGTAATATATTCCCCTGTTTCTGTCTTCAAGGGCCCAATTTTAGTCTTAACCATTTTTTTGCCTTTCACATACCTAAAAAAGCTTTTACTATCCTCCTTTATGTTATTGGCCAGTTTAGCTTCGTACCTCATTTTTTCTCTGTGTATTTCCTTCTTAGTAATCCTCTGTTGTTCTTTAAAAGCTTCCCAGTCCATCGTTTTCCCACTTATCTTTGCTATGTTATACTTTTTCTCTTTTAACTTTATATGTTTCTTAACTTCCCTCGTCAGCCACGACCATCCATGCCTCCTCCTAGGAATATTCTTCCTTTTAGGAATGAACTGATCCTGTATCTTCTGCATTATACACAGAAATATCTGCCATTGTTCCTCCACTGTCATCCCTGCTAAGGTATTGCACCATTGAACTTTGACCAGCTCCTCCCTCATAACTCCATAGTTCCCTTTTATTCAACAGAAATATTGTCACTTGCTTTAGTAAAAGATCCCCTAGGGCTAGTGTTGTTATTTTTTAAGATTAGATTAGACTTACAGTGTGGAAACAGGCCCTTCGGCCCAACAAGTCCACACCGACCCGCCGAAGCGCAACCCATACCCCTACATTTACCCCTTACCTAACACTACGGGCAATTTAGCATGGCCAATTCACCTGACCCGCACATCTTTGGACTGTGGGAGGAAACCAGAGCACCCAGAGGAAACCCACGCAGACACGGGGAGAACGTGCAAACTCCACACAGTCAGTCGCCTGAGTCGGGAATTGAACCCGGGTCTCAGGCGCTGTGAGGCAGCAGTGCTAACCACTGTGCCACTCACAAATGTATAAAGGTACAGCAATGCTCCCCAAACATCACAGAAACCCCGCCTTTTTCTGCCAGTATACAATCGAAGGCCTGTCTGTTTTGCCATGTCATTTTGGTAGTAACATCCAACTGTTCTCCCAAGGCCACAAAGGCATCATCAGTATAATTGATAAATCTCTGTTGGTTGTAATAAATGTAATTAATCCATTCAGCATTCTTGCTAACCCCTATCACTGGGATGAGAGCCTCCCAACCTGCAGCAATCTCATTAGATTAAATTACATTACATTAGATTTCATACAGTGCGGAAACAGGCCCTTCGGCCCAACCAGTCCACACCGACCCTCTGACGAGCAACCCACCCAGACCCACTTCCTTCTGACAAATGTACCTATCACTATGGGTAATTTAGCATGCCCAATTCACCTGGCCTGCACATCTTTGGACTGTTGGAGGAAACCGGAGCACCCGGAGGAAACCCACACAGACACGGGGCAAATGTGCAAACTCCACTCAGACAGTTGCCCATGGCTGGAATTGAACTAGGACCCTGTTGCTGTGAGGCAGCAATGCTAACCACTGAGCCAGTGGGCCTTAAACTCATTAGGAATACCTCTTAGCTGTCCTATGCTATCAATCCAAATCGTCAGATCAGGGCCATACTGTCGCTCAGTTCGGCACAAAGCTGACTGTGACGTAGCGTCAAGCTGTGTGTGTGTGGTGATATAACTACCTCGTGTATTACACAGGCACATCTACCAGACCAGTTAGCGGGCAGCGTTGGGCAAAACCCTCCTTTCTTACCACACAGCCACCAAGTATCTGCTTGCAGGACGCATTGAGAATTTAAAACAGCCCCAAACGTGGTGTCCACCTCTAGTTCAATCGTATTCCCACAAAGACCCATAAAATAGCCTACTGGTGTGGAGCCATTTCGCTTAAAGCATTCAAAACTCAACCCTTCCTGTATCCTGAGAGCAGACACGGGGAAATGTGTAATTAGACTTACTGATGGACCACACTACTGCTGCCTGCCCACGTCATCCTGCTGATAGAACATAGAGGCCTGAAGTAGGAGGCACCAAAACAGGCAAAGGGATTGCCTGTAAGCTGATGGATCATCTGGGTTAAGAGGTCAACTAGAGTGCTGCAAATGCCATTGAGTACAATGGCATTTATAAGGCATAGGGACAATATAGTATGAGGGGGTTGCCTTAATACACAAGAAACAGTCCTGTCTAGCCATCATTACAGCCGTATAGTTTGCCCATTGATACCAGTGATTGTCACGGGCATTACCAGTCCAGGTCTGCCAAGTTAATGGTCTCCAAGTCTGAGTATGTGGGCCTGTCATCGGGCAGGGGGGGGGTGGGGGGGTATCAGGGGCATCCCCCATGTCTTCCCCATCCCCGTTACCAGGAGAACTATTTTCCACATTTCCATCATAATCATTTCTGGAATGATCAGTATCCCCAAGAACTTCACCTGTACCTTGTTCAGAACCCTGCTGAGGGGTACTAGCCTCCTGTGTACCCTGCCCGTGTCCAAGTCCCTTGGCCTCAGCTCCACTTACCTCAGTGTTAGAGTTAGTTTGTGCTGGTGGGAGAGCTTTAGTCCAATGATTAAGGTGGTACCCTATGTGTCATCCTTCCACTTGGATGGCGGTAGGTGACGCCTTAGTCACTACAAAAGGTCCCTCTCTCCTCAGTTCATTTCAGCATCTTCGAAAAACCCGCACGCACACCCAATCCCTGGGTGTAAGGTCCTTCCTCATTGACAAGTGTCGGTTCCCTTTGTGTTTCCTGCAGGTGGATAGTCTCATGTATCATAGTTAGCTGTTGTATATATTGCTTAAGTTCTAAGTTTAACTGCTCCAAGCTAGGCCCTTTGTATGGGCCTCTCCACCTTGGCACTGGCATAGGTTTACCTCTGAGCATCTCATGCAGTGTTAGATTGGTCATGCGATTAGTCTGCATGCGATAACTCATTAGCGCCTGCGGCAGCGCATCAACCTAATTAAGGTTGGTGCTTGCGCAGATCTTGTTTAATTTGGCTTTCAATGTCCCATTAATCCTTTCCACCATACCCTGTGACTAGGGGTGATACATGTACCCAAACCTCTGTTTGATTCTCAAAGATTGCAGCACCAACGTAACTACTTTCTGAATGAAGGCAGATCCATTGTCTGAACTAATTTCCAATGGTATACCAAACCCTAGCTGAAAATGTGTTGCTGGTTAAAGCACAGCAGGTTAGGCAGCATCCAAGGAACAGGAAATTCGATGTTTCGGGCCAGAGCCCTTCATCAGGAATGAGGAGAGGGTGCCAGGCAGACTAAGATAAAAGGTAGGGAGGAGGGACTTGGGGGAGGGGCGATGAAGATGTGATAGGTGGAAGGAGGTCAAGGTGAGGGTGATAGGCCGGAGTGGGGTGGGGGCGGAGAGTTCAGGAAGAGGATTGCAGGTTAGGAGGGCGGTGCTGATTTCAAGGGAATCGACTGAGACAAGGTGGGGGGAGGGGAAATGAGGAAACTGGAGAAATCCGAGTTCATCCCTTGTGACTGGAGGGTTCCCAAGCGGAACTATACCAAACCCTAGGATAACTTCATTCATCAGAAATCTCCCTAACGTCCCAGCTCCTGGTTTCAACCTTATTTCCACTGTGCAAGCTGATTTTACTCTCCCCAGATCTGTATCATGCTGTGACCACAAAGTGGCTGGTAATGCATCCAATTGCTCATTACCATATTAATATCTTCCTCCACTGTCATTGGCATGCTCCACTTGGGTGTTACCTTGGCTTCCTTCAGATTCCCTGTCAATTTGCAGCAAGCTAGGATTTTAATATAGCTGCCATCCCTGGATTTCCCCTGTCGTGAGGATACGCCATTCCCTAACTGTTTCTATGCCTGGCCATAGGTCCTAAGTCTTTAGATTAATATCCCTTATTTACCAGTAACATGTAGTGCGGCGCCTGATACACTATACCACATTTCCAGGAACGCATTTCTTTCTCTTTGCAGGATCACTCCCTGCTCCCCTAATATTATTGCTTCACTTCTCAAATGTTGTGGAGCAGTGACTTCCTGCTGCCACTGCCTCTCTAACACCTCATCCTGAGACTCAGACTTAGGTGGTCTTGCTTTAGTCAACATCATCAACACTTCTGCTTCCCACATCCCCCAACTGTCTTGAATATCGTTTGCTGTATCCCCTATCCAATGAACATTCACATCTTTAACTTCTTGCATCACTAATTGTGTATTGACATTTTCTATGACCAAGCCCTGCTGTGTGCACTCCAATCTTACCTCTAACTGTAGTAAAGCATCCCTACCTAACAAGTTAATTGGCATCTCTTGAGACACTAATATTGGCAAAACTATCTCCCTACCTTCCATTTCTAATCTTACTGGAGCTGTAAATTGAGTTAACTGTGATTTCCCTGAGAACCCTACAGTTTTAACAAATTTACTTGACATGGGAAGGTGAGAGCTGAAAATGTGTTGCTGGAAAAGTGCAGCAGGTCAGGCAGCATCCAAGGAGCAGGTGAGTTGACATTTCGGGCCCTTCTTCAGGCCCAAAACGTCGACTCTCCTGCTCCTTGGATGCTGCCTGACCTGCTGCGCTTTTCCAGCAACACATTTTCAGCTCTCATCTCCAGCATCTGCAGTCTTCACTTTCTCCATGGGAAGGTGAGAGGCATACGGCAGCTGTATACAAGTGTATGTAACTCCAGTATCTATCATCACCAGTGTCTGCTGACCTTCTATATTAACTTGTATTACTGGTTCTTGATCAGCCTCCCATGTTACTACAGTGTAGTGCCCCTTTCTACCCAGGTTCTCAGGGCATCCCTGACACATCCCAAATGGGTTGACAGGTCCTGCACAGCCTGTAGGTGTCTGGGAAGTGGCCATTGGGGATTCCTGCTGTCTAGGCCCGCTGTAGGGCAGAGAGGACCCGGTCCAATAAGGACGATTCCTCCTAAAGTGGCCTGGTTGATGGCATCCCCAGCAACATCATTTCTGGTCCCTCCTGAGTCTGATTATTTATCATGTACCTTAATCCCCCACTCCTACGTCCCTGTCCTTGGGGACTCCAGTTCTGTTTAGGCTGTTGTTTAAATCTGCCCTGTCCCCGATATGTCACCTGCGGGAAAGCTTCTCTAAAAATCTCCATTGCCTGCATGGGACTTTCTGGCCCCTGTCTGGCTACCTGTTATGACCCACCTTGCGCAGGCACTTGGTTCATGCCAGGGTTGATTACTGTGTCAGTTCTTACTGGCAACATCCTTTTTTTTTCTTTTTTTGGACAATATATTTTTATTAAGGAAAAATAGATTTTTAAATATTACAACAAATACAAAACAATGCAATTCCAAACTGTACAAAAATAGTGCAAAACTAAACCCAAATAATAAAAACAAATTTCCCAACCCACCCTCCTATACAAATGTATAAACATATACAGAGAAGTATAATATTTTTTTAAAAACCTAAACTGGCTATTTACCTAACTAAATAAATACCTAACAACAAACAAATAAATAGTAATAACTCAGCCCAGCCAAACAAAACATTCATACATTCACAGTTCCTCCTCCCTGTATATTAGATTCATGAAACACAATCGTTATAAAAGCCCTTGTTAGTGTGGCAGATAAATCTGTGTCCAGGTATTTCAAAAAGGGTTGCCATGTCTTGTAAAAATTCTCAGTTTTGTGGTGTACCATATTTGTTAGAAAATCCAGGGGAGTATGCTCCTTAACAATCTTCCGCCAACCCGACAGGCCTGGGGGGATTACTGATATCCAACCGAGCAAGATATTCCTCCTTGCACAGAATGTAAGAATATTAAAAAGTTTTACCTTATGCGAGTCTGCAGGAAATACAATGGGCAGGCCCAAAAGGAGTGAAATAGGGTCCTTCTCCACCCCTACACCCAAAATCCTCTCCACTGCACCCACCACAGCGCTCCAATATGTTTGAAGCCTGTCACAAGACCAAAGACAATGGGTAAGAGTGCCCGTACAGACCTTGCACTTGGGCCATGCTGAAGATACCCCTGGTTTAAATTTTGACAAACGGTCTGGGGCTAAGTGGACCCTGTGGAGAATCTCCAACTGTAAAGCATGGGTCCTATTGCAAGTTGATATCTTCCTTGCATTCTCCCAAATATCCTGCCACGCCACTGAAGAAACTTCAACACCCAGCTCTCTCTCCCACATCTTGCAGAGTTGATCAGACTCATCTGAAGTGGCACCCCCCAATTGGTGATATAGAACACTGACAGAAAGTGTACTCTTAGCCCTTAGTACCCCTCTTTCTATGTCAGATTTGTAGGGATCAGTCAAAAGTGTGGTCTTTTTTGAATAAAATCCCTAACTTGAAAAAAATGAAAGAGGTCTCTATTAGGTAACTCGTACTTCGAAGGATATCATTACGTCTCCCTCAAATAAATCAACCATGCAAGATATACCCCTAGCTGCCCAACATTTAAATCCTGAATCTATCATACCCACTAAAGGTGTAAACAAAGATGTTTTGCCGATATTACCTTCCCTCTGCCGAATTGCCCTCCATGCTTTAACAGTATTGATGTCTATTGGATTATGGCAATATTCCCTAACTGTCCTCACCTTGTCCAAAAACAGCAAACTGGTAAGGGGGCACCTTGCCTGGGAGACTTCGATATCTAGCCATATTGAAAGAGGGTCCCCACAAAACCAATCACTCACATAGGTCAAAAGTGAGCTTAATTGGTCATTTTTAATGTCCGGAAGGTCTACTCCCCCCAATCTGTGAGGCAACTGCAATTTAGCTAATGTAATGAGGGGCTGTTTATGGTGCCAGATAAAGGAGTTGAACCAACCATTCAGTCTCCTGAGTGTTTGTTTATTGAAAATCAGGGGGAGCATCCGTATAGGGTCTCGCAAACGAGGGAGAATATTCATCTTAATACTCGATATCCAACCCAACCATGAGACTGGAAGTGCCTCCCATCTTTGAAGATCTTGTTTAATGTTTTCAAATAATTGAGTAAAATTGGTTTTGAACAGCCAATCCAGAATTGGAGTAATGCATATGCCCAAATACACACAACCCCCCTGTGACCATCTAAATGGGAATCTATAGTCACAAGAGCCAACTCTTTCGTAAGACCACCCATAGGCACAGCCTCTGATTTAGCAAAATTAATCTTATACCCTGAAAAAGCGCCAAACGCGTGAATGCATTGTATCAGGCAAGGCACTGAGACTGCTGGACTTGTCAAGAAAATTATAACATCATCTGCATACAGCGAGATCTTAGTGATTTTGACCCCACGTCTGGAGCTGATATATTGAGATCCCCACAAATGGCCTCTGCCAACGGTTCAATCACCAACGTAAAAAGTAATGGTGAAAGGGGACAGCTCTGCCGGTTGCCCCTAGAAATACTAAAATTGCTCGATTGTACCCCGTTGGTAATGACCACAGTGAGAGGTACACTATGGAGAACCTTTACCCATCTTATGAAAACTTCGCCCAGACCAAACCGGTCTAGAGTACAGAAAATGTACGGCCACTCAACTCGATCAAATGCCTTCTCTGCATCTAAAGAAATCACCAATCCCTGTATTGATTGCTTGTTGGCATGCTTGAATTACGTTAAGCAGCCTCCTAACGTTATTGGAGGATCTGCGAACCCTTTATGAAGCCCATCTGATCCTCTTTAATAATAGAAGGTAACACAGTCTCCAGCCTTAACGCAAGAGCCTCAGAGAGGATCTTAAAGTCCACATTTAAGAGTGAGATGGGCCTGTATGAAGCACAGACTTCCGGATCCTTCCCTTTTTTAAGGATAAGTGAAATATTGGCCTCTCTCAGAGATGGTGGGAGACAAACATGACTGTATGAATCATTAAACATATTCAGCATCGCGCCTGACAGTATACTTATAAATTCCTTATAGAATCCACTGGGAAGTCCATCAGGACTGGGCGCCTTTCCACTCTGAAGCTGCCTCACAGCTTCCTGCACTTCTTGCTCTGATAATGGGGCATTGAGAAAGGACTGTCGTTCGGGAGTTACACCCAGGAGCTTCAGATCGCTAAAAAAGGATTCCATTTTGGTCTGCCCCTCCTCACAATTCTCAGACTGATATAATTTAGAGTAGAATCTCTGGAACGCCACATTAATCTTTTTCGAATTACATGTTAGGTTCCCAGACCCTTCCCTAATCGCTGTAATGGTTTATGGGGCACTTCTCTTTCTAGCAAGGTATGCTAAGTATTTGCCTGGCTTGTCTCCATGCTCGTATAACCTTTGCTTTGCAAAGGCCAGCTCCTTCTTTGCCGTCTGTGTGAGCACGGAATTTAGTGCAGACCATAGTGCCGTAATCCTCTGTAGTTTGACCTACGAGGGTCTGTCAAAATAGGCCTTCTCGGCTGCCTTCAACCGTGCTTCAAGGAGACATTGCTGCTCACCCTTCTGCTGCTTCCTACTGGTGGAATATGGAATAACTAACCCCCTGGCATAAGCTTTGGCAGTTTCCCAGAGAACAGATGAGCTATCAACCGAGCCTATGTTGATGTATAGGAATGCCCAAAATTCCCTAGAGAAATACTCCACAAACTTGCTGTCCATGATTATAAAGGGGTCCATTCACCAGTACCTTGAATCCACTGTAACATCCTTAATTTTAACCATGAGGTACACTGGAGCATGATCAGAAATGGCAATATTACCAATCATACAGGATGCCACCAGATCCAGGGTTTCCGCAGGGGTCAGAAAAAAAAATCAATCCTCGTGTGACATCTATGCGGATTGGAGAAAAACATGAAATCCATACCTGTAGGGTAGAGACACCTCCAGACGTCCACCAATCCTAATTCCCCACACAAACCCAATAACTGTTTAGTTTGTGCTGATGGTATCGAGAGACCTTTAGGCAACGTGTCTACTGTGGGGTCCATGAGGCAGTTAAAATCTCCCCCTATGTGCTGAGACTTGAGACTTATCAGTTTAGAAAAAGCATCTGCCAAGAATTTAAGAGGATGAGCTGGGGGACAATAAACATTTAAAATGCCATATTCTTCCCCATTTATCAAGACTTTAAGAATTACAAACCTCCCATATTTGTTTTTAACACATTCCAACAATTTAAATGTGACATTTTTCCTAACCAATATAGCCACTCCCCTACTTCTGGTATTAAATGATGAAAAATAAACTCAGCCAAAGCCATTCTGCTGTAATTTCAGATGCTCCTTGTCATCCAAATGTGTCTCCTGTAACAAAGCAATATCCACCTTCTTCTTTCTAAGACTCAAGAGTACCTTCTTCCTCTTAATTGGTGAGTGACTTCCCTTGATATTCCAGGTACACCATTTAATCAAATCATTAGCTATAATCCTCTGCAATTACATTTAAATTTCAGAGAGGAGGAACCTGAACCACAAATTGCTGAGCCTTAGTGTCGCATGATCCACCAAATATAAAAACTACATAAACTAAAACCACTACGTTTAACAAACATACAAAATTTTTAAAAATAAAAAACAACAAAAATCAGAAAACAAACCAACATATAAAGTCCCAACAGCGCTGAGTAGGGGAACTCACCCCCTTCCCGGAGGGGGCAACTACCCATCCCGAACTGCCCATAAATAGGCATCTAACCATCTCAACCACATTCACTTCTCCCAGCTAGAGCCGCATCACAAGCACAAGCTAAAAAGAATAAACACCCCATAGAATATCAAAATGAATAAAAAAAGCATTATTTTATAAGATAAAAAGGGGGAATAAATACCCCACCCATCTCTTGGTATGTCCTAACTTAAAAATTTTAAATATATATCTTAATCACCACCAGACATAGTTTGAACCAAATTATTATCAATAGAGGAAAAAAAGGGGAAAAACAAAGCTCCAACCGGATTTCCTCCATTTCTTTTACAGAATAATAAATGCATACCCAAGCAATGATATTTATACATTCTACAATTGTTTAACTTAGATTAGTTTGTCCACAAAGTCTCTTCCCTTCTCCAATGTGACAAAGAGATGCATGGATCCATCTAAGGTGATCCAAAGTACTGCCGGATATTTCGGAGTACTGAATCCCAAGCTCCTTCAATCTTCTCTTGACACCATATGATTTTCGTTTCTGGAGCACCACCGTTGAAAAGTCCTGAAAAAACATGATCTTAGACCCCTCATAAATTAGGGCCTTTGGATCCTTCCCCTGGAATCTGGAAGCCTCCATGACACTCTCCTTATCCCAGTAATAATGGAACTGCACCAGGAAAGGACGAGGGCGTTGACCCAAACCCGACCTCCGTGCTGCGACCCGATGAGTCCTCTCTATCTTCAGTCCTCTCATGCCAGTCTCCAAATCAAGGAATTTTGGAAGCCAATAGAATATAGAACATTTCAGCATAGAACAGGCCCTTTGGCCCACGATGTTGTGCCGAACATTTGTCCTAGCTTAAGCACCTATCCATGTACCTATCCAATTGCCGCTTAAAGGTCACCAATGATTCTGACTCTGCCACTCCCACAGGCAGCGCATTCCATGCCCCCACCACTCTCTGGGTAAAGAACCTAACCCTGACATCCCCCTATACCTTCCACCCTTCACCTTAAATTTATGTCCCCTTGTAACACTCTGTTGTACCCGGGGAAAAAGTCTCTGTCTACTCTATCTATTCCCCTGATCATCTTATAAACCTCTATCAAGTCACCCCTCATCCTTCACCGTTCCAATGAGAAAAGGCCTAGCACTCTCAACCTATCCTCCTACGACCTATTCTCCATTCCAGGCAACATCCTGGTAAATCTCCTCAGCCCCCTCTCCAAAGCTTCCACATTTTTCCTAAAATGAGGCAACCAGAACTGCACACAGTACTCCAAATGTGGCCTTAGCAAGGTCCTGTACAGCTGCAACATCATCTCACGACTCTTGAATTCAATCCCTTTGCTAATGAATGCTAATACACCATGGGCCTTCTTACAAGCTCTATCCACCTGAGTGGCAACTTTCAAAGAGCTATGAACATAGACCCCAAGATCCCTCTGCTCCTCCACCTTACTAAGAACTCTACCGTTAACCCTGTATTTTTCTCTGAGGCTGCTGCAGGCCCGGCCTCAGATGCACCTCCTCCCTTTTTAGGCATTTCTGGACATACGGGTAAGTCAATTTTTAAATGTTTCTTGTGGCTCCACAATCTTTCCAACGCCCCAAGAAATCCTGATGACCCGGGTTGGGTGAGTTAAAGGACTGTCCTGCTCCTGCTGCGATGCGAAGCTCCAGTGTGATCTTCTCAGATCGCCGCCTTCTTAGATCCCCCGGCAACACCTTTTTAGCCTTCTCTTTTTCTTTCTCTTTAAGCTCTTCGAGCTGCATTCGCACCAGCTTCCTTTGCACCTCCTCCAGCTCTTCAGACAGTTTCTCTTTGTCTTTTTGAAACCATTCAACTGCATGAGCTACATGATCTCTAAATTCCTGGTGGTTTATTGATGATGTCAGACCCACCTCCTCCAGTCTTGACCTGACTTGGGAGGGCATTGCCTCAATGATGGAATTTCGGAACATTGTAGTCAGCAACTGATTAGTCTCTATGTCTTGCTCTGTTTCCAGCCTCCACTTCTTTAACTGTTTCTCCAAGTAAGCAGCGGGGTTTTCACTTTCTCCCAGTGGATCCTCTCTCAGAGCCTGGGAATACATTTTGGATGGATAACAGTCTCTTAAGGCCTGCCATACATTCTGTCTCACTCGATCAAACCCGACCCCTTCAATCATTGGATTGTCTGCCGCATTTTTCAAATGGGCTCGGACTATTATTTCCTTTAACTTCAAGAGCCTTACCAACCTCACCAGCAGTGTCTTCAAGTCTCCTGTAGCTAGCAATTGCCCTGCGGTTTCATCTTCAAAAGCCCTGATCCACTTTCCCACTCCCTCGTGTAAACTGGGCAGTGCATTCTTCAGCACTTTCAGATCCTGAGTTCCCCAAGGAATGTATTGTAGGTTTCTCCCCTCTTTTATAAGGAGCGGTAGCATCCTTCCCTGTTGGCCCTTTTTCCCTTAACTGACACTACTTCTCAACAAATCCCCCTCAAGCTCTGAGTCCAATGTTTTTTCTAATTCCTCCCATTCTTTAGGTACTGGAGCCTTTTTCTTTCCTTGTCTGTCATCATCCCTTTTTACTTGCGCTGCTTCACTTTCACTGCTTTTCTCTTCAACCCTTCTTTCGTATCGCAATGAGTATTCCTCAATTGCTTTTTATTCCCTTAGCCCACGCAGCACACTAGTCTCATGTTTCAGCTTTTCTTGCTCTCGTTGTGTAGCTTCTATTTGCTCCTGCCTGTTCCTTTTTTCTCTTTCTCTTCTTTCCCTCAGTTCATTTTTGTCTTCCACACTTCCATCCCATTCTAACTGTCCCTCTATTTCTACTGATCCCTTTATTATTGGACACTGCTTCAAAGCCTCTTCGTTTGAGGAGGGAGGAGGTCAATTCAACTCCTCCACATCTGGGTATAGAGGGAGGGGCTGATTCCTGCTTTTCTGTTTCCTGTAACTGCTCAGCTTGTTCTTTTGCAGCTTTCCCAGACACCACAGGTGCCTGACAAGCTACCTTCAGTTCCTTACCCTCTTTCCTGAAAAGTTTCAGTGTTTCCATCTCCTGATCCCTCTTCTGGTTCCTATTTTTAGATTTATCTTTCAGCTTATAGTTCTTAATTAGTCCTTCCATCTCATTGCACATGTGTATATCAAAAGTACTTTCTTTGGCCATTTAGTCAATAAATCCTTCGTTCTTTTTTCCAATTTCTCAGAAATTTTTACAATATCATTTCTTGCCACTGGAAATTTCCTACTCAGTATCTCAACTGCAGTCCTTTTATACATCCTACAATATATTTCAGCCCAACTAATGTATTATCTTTGCTCTCATAAATCACTTTCTCATACCATTCAAGTCCGGTAGTGCTTTGTCAATAGTATAAGCAATCCCTAACTTTATAACTTGCAATTGTCCCTTGCAAATCTATCAATTCCTAAGCGTCCTCAATTGCAGCTAGTTAATACAAACAACCTATTCTCATTCATTCAACCTAAACCAATCTAACACTGCACCTTAAAAATGCACTAATCACTAACGGTTGCTTGAGAAATTTATTTCTCAAAAGAAACTATCTTAAATTCTTACCGTGCAAAATAAAATCAAAATACCCTGGATCTCGAGCTCCAGGGAGCCAAAATGCAAACATTTAACCACCAACAAACAATTATGCGTACAAATCAAATCACAATGATTAAACTACAAACCCTCTCTCTCACAGACACACACACACAGAAACATTCTGCAAGCTACAGCTGCTCACAACACACACACACACACACACACACACACACACACACACACACACACACACACACACACACACACACCTGCTGCGAACTCGGCCATAAATCAATCTCTGTCAGCCAGAGCCTTACTTAAACAGACCCTTTGTTCATTTCCAAAAAGTCCTATTATCCTACAGGCCTTATCTAAAACATTTAACAGGTAAAAACAAGGACTGCAGATGCTGGAAACCAGAATGTAGATTAGAGTGGTGCTGGAAAAGCACAGCAGGTCAGGTAGCATCCGAGGAGCAGGAAAATCAACGTTTCAGGCCAAAACCTTTCATCAGGAATAGAGGCACGTTGCCTGCAGAGTGGAGAGGTAAATGAGATGGGCGTCAGGGTGGGGAGAAAGTAGCATAAAGTACAATAGGTGAATGTCGGTGGGGATGGAGGTGATAGGTCAGAGAGGAGGGTGGAGCAAGGTAGCAAAGAGTACAATGGGTGAATGGGGATGGGGATGAAGGTAATAGGTCAGAGAGGAGGGTGGAGTGGATAGGTAGAAAGGAAGATAGGCAGGTAGGACAGGTCATGAGGGCAGTGCTGAGTTGGAAGACTGGAGCTGGGGTGAGGTGGGAGAAGAGGGAATGAGGAAACTGGTGAAATTCACATTGATGCCATGGGATTGAAGTGTTCCGAGGCGTTTTTCCTCCAGGCATCGGGTGGTGAGGGAGCGGTGGTGGAGGAGGCCCAGGACCTGCATGTCCTTGGCAGAGTGGGAGGGGGAGGTGAAATGTTGGGCCAGAGGGTGGTGTGGTTGATTGGTGCAGATGTCCCAGAGATGTTCTCTAAAGCACTCAGCTAAGAGGCGTACAGTCTCCCCAATGTAGAGGAGATCGCTTTGGGAGCAACGGATGCAATAAATGATATTGGTGGATGTGCAGGTAAAACTTTGATGGATGTGGAAGGCTCCTTTGGGGCCTTGGATGGAGGTGAGGGAGGAGGTGTGGGCGCAGGTTTTACAGTTCCTGTGGTGGCAGGGGAAAGTGCCAGGATGGGAGGGTGGGTTGTTGGGAGGCATAGACCTGACCAGGTAGTCACGGAGGGAACGGTCTTTGCAGAAGGCAGAAATGGGTGGGGAAGGAAATATATCCCTGGTGGTGGGGTCTTTTTGGAAGTGGCGGAAATGTCGTTGGATGATGTGGTTTATGCGAAGGTTGGTAGGGTGGAAGGTGAGCACCAGGGGGGTCTGTCCTTGTTACCGTTGGAGGGGTGGGGTTTGAGGGCAGAGGTGCAGGATGTGGATGAGATGCGTTGGAGGGCATCTTTAACCATGTGGGAAGGGAAATTGCGGTCTCTAAAGAAGGAGGCCATCACCCCCACCCCCATCTCATTTATCTCTCCACTCTGCAGGCACCCTGCCTCTATTCCTGATGAAGGGCTTTTGCCTAAAATGTTGATTTTCCTGCTTCTTGGATGCTGCCTGACCTGCTGTGCTTTTCCAGCACCACTCTATTCTAAAACATTTAACAGTCTAGTAACACTATACCACTATGACTATACTCTGCTATTTTACTTTTGATCATCCACTACCAATCTGCTGACTTTCTAAACAGGTCTATCAGTGCTTCCAGTAAAACAATTTCCCCTTATTTTCTATCTATAGGGTGTTATATTTCTGCCCTATCTATGTATCGGGTCTTATATACACCACATGGAATTTTTACTCAGACAATTGCTACGTTCTATTCTTACTCACCCCTTACCCCACTGCACAGTTTTCTTGACTAATCTTCCACATCTCCTTCAGCCACAATTTACCCCTCGCCTTTGGATCTTTGATCGGAGAGACCCTCCGGCAGGTTCCCGCACCTCCGAGTCCCGAAGGTGCACTCCAAGCCAACAGAATATAGTCCGAATTCACAGCAAAAATGCTAACCTTTTTTTTGTTGGGTACCCTTATTCTGACAGTCTCGGGAGTGCCCCCGGTGGACCAAGAAGTGCCCTGTTACTGCCGCCCTCTGTCCAGGTGGGTCTCTGCACGACCCTGTTCGCAGCGCCAAATTTGTTGTGGAGAAAATATAGAGAATCACCAGGAGACACAGAGAGTTCTTCAAGAAGTAGATCTTTTAGTTGCAAACAAAAAAAACGTGATACTGAGAAAGTGGATTCTCAAATGCCCCGAAACCATGGATTTTTATATCTTTTTTATCATGTTTCTGTTAGCTTATCAGCTTGTCCAACTATATTAATGAAAGTGCCTCACTCCAGCTACACAATAAACCAGTGATGTTAGTTCCCATTATCTCTAATTGTACATTCTACTTCATGTTATTCTAATGTCATGGTTAGATATTTATTGCTAACTCTCTTACAGTGATCTTCCATTCTAGACTAACCTGTCATGATAGATATTTAGCTATTCCATCTATTACAATAGTCTCCTGTCTCAAGCTGACTCTACTAACTATTAATTAGATATTTTAATGTCATGTCCCAAATATTTATGGTCCCAATCCTGTCTTAATAACACTTAACAGAGAAACTTGCTTTATTACTTATGTTCTCTCATCTCACCATAGTGACTTTTCAGCCTTAACCTTACTCTGCTAATTGGTGTAAGAGCATTCCACTATTCTTATCCCATTCTGCATTCCACAGACCACAGATTGCCAGTGGTCTTCATGCTTTAACCCTTCCCATGCTTTCATGTTCTTTATTTTCCATACCTGGAGGCCTGCAACCAGTGGTGTTCCACAGGGTCCACTTTTGTTTGTAATTTGTATAAAAAATTTGGATGAGAATATAGTAGGCATGGATAGTAGGGCAGATGACACCAAAAGTGGTGGCATAGTGGACAGTGAAGAAGGTTATCTATGAGTGCAATGGATAGAAAAGGATGCAATAAGTGATCAACACAGTGTAGATTTTCAACTACAAAAATAGGGTATATCAGCAAGTACTCAGAATTAGAGGGTAGTCCTCATTAGGAAGCATTGCTCATCAGGGAACTGTTTTATTCAAATGGAATATGGACCGGAAGATCCAGGGAAGAGTTTGCTCACTCTTCAGTTGGGCATCACAATGCTACCTTCCCAATTTTAATGAGATTAACACATCTGTAGCAATTATCTGATCATCCTCTTGTACCAGTGATACAATGGTCTCATGTTGGTTAACTAGTGTATCTCCTTCCTAACATGCTTATCAATCTTTACAAATGATCAATTGTCTATATTAGGTCATTGTTGTCTGAAAGCCCAAAATCTCAGAGTAGTAAGGGTATGGAATGCTTTGCCTGCAACGGTAGTAGATTCGCCAAGTTTAAGTGCATTTAAGTCGTCATTGGACAGGCATATGGACGTTCATGGAATAGTGTAGGTGGGATGGGCTTCAGATTAGTATGACAGGGCAGCACAACATCGAGGGCTGAAGGGCCTGTACTGCGCTGTAATGTTCTACGTTCTATGTTCTAATCTAACATTTGAATGCAACTTTTTTATAGCATAAGCATTAGCTCAAAATAAGTCTACACAGAGTTGATCAGTAGTAATCAGCGCAGAGTTGTTAGAAAGAGATTCTGTCTGATTAAATTAATTGATTTTTCTGAAAAGGGGACTTAATATATTGATGGGAGTAGTGTAGTTGATGTGGTTTACATGGATTTCAGTAAGGCCTTTCAAAAGGTTCCACACAGCAGGTTGGCACAAAAGGTAAGAAGTGATGGAATCCAAGGCAAGTTGATAAAACTGGATCCAAAGTTGACTTAAAAATAGGAGCCAAAGAGTAGTGGTGGAGGGTTGTTTTTGCAATTGGAAATCGGAGACCAATGGTGCTGGGACCCTTGCTGTTTGTTATGTACAATAATGACTTGAATGCGAATGTAGAAAGTAAAATTAGTTAAATTGCAGATGACACAAAAAATGGGGGTGTGGTTGATAGTGAAGGGAATGGTCTCGGGCTACAATCTTACAGTGATCAGTTGGTAAATTGGGCAGATGGAATTCAATCCCCCCAAGGTGATGCATTTTTAGTGGTCTATAAGGAAAATGTATATTCAATGAATGGTAGAGAAGACTGGGGAACAAGGGACTTTGGTATACAAGTCCATAGGTCCCTGATGGTATCAGCGCAAATATACAGGGTGGTGAGGAAGGCATACGGGATGTTTACCTTCATTAGGCACTGTGTAGAATAGAGAAGCAAGGAAATCTTGTTACAGCTTTATGGAACATTAGTTAGGCCACAGATGGAATATCGTTTGCAGTCTGATCACCACACTATGAGAAGGATATGATTGCATTGAGAGTGTGCAGAGGAGATGCACTAGGATGGTGTCTGGAATAAAAAGACACAGCTATGAAGAGAGACTGAATAGGCTGGGTTTGATTTACTGGAGCAGGGGAGCCTGATAGAGGGATCTGATTGAGATTAAATGGCTGATGAAATTCAATGTGAGCAAATGCGAGATCTTGCACTTTGGAAAAAAGAACACAGGCAAGGACTATTTTATAAACGGAGAGAAAATTCATGATGCCAAAGTACAAAGAGATCTGGGAGTGCTGGAACATGGAATTCCTGAAGAAGGGCTCATGCCCGAAACGTCAATTCTCCTGCTCCTTGGATGCTGCCTGACCTGCTGCGCTTTTCCAGCAAAACATTTTCAGCCCTATTCACCCTGTCTATACCCGTCATGATTTTTTAAACCTCAATCAGGTTCCCCCTCAATCTCCATTTTTCTAGTGAAAATAAACCTAACCTACTCAACCTCTCTTCATAGCTAGCACCTTCCATACCAGACAACATCCTCGTAAACCTTTCTGCACCCTCTCCAAAGCGTCCACATCCTTTTGGTAATGTGGCGACCAGAACTGTATACAGTATTCTAAATGCGGCTGAACCAATGTCTTGTGCAATTTTAACATGACTTGCCAGCTCTTATGTTCAATACCCCGACAAGCATACTATACGCCTTCTTGACCACTCTATCCACCTCTGCAGCAACTTTCAGGGTACAATGGACCTGCACTCATAGGTATCTCTGCCCATCAACTTTTCCCAAGGCTCTTCCATTCATTGTATAATTCACTCTAGAATTAGACTTGCCTAAATGCATTTGTCTGGATTGAAAGCCATCTGCCACTTTTCCGCCCTACTCTCCAGTCTATCTATATCCTCATGTTCTTTCCCTCTATAGTCTTCTGTCAAAACAGTCAGGATAATTCTTCTTCTTAAACAAAAAAAAACTTGTGTGTAAATATCTAGGGGGGAAACAGTAGCCAGTTAAAGCACAGCTGGGTTATAATATTGTTTGGAAAAGGGCCAAAATCTATGGCTTGAAAACGCTGCTACCAAATACAAAATTAATTTTGTCTTAATAAAAGCACAATCACTTTTGGGATTAAATCAAAGTTTACAAAATAAGAATTCAGTTCCAGTTTACTGATAGTTCAGAAACAAAGCAGAAATGTGACACAATAAAAAAGCAAAAAATTTGGTGATTTGTAGTTGCGAACCTAGACTCGACGTAAGATGGAATACAAAAGGCAGAACCTAGCTAGTTTTTCTCTATTTTAGGAACTACTGGAGCTAACTGCAGCATCCTTACCCTGCCCTGCTTAACGTCAGTGAACAGTGACAACTGAGCCTCTGATGTGCCATGGCTTTTGCAAATTATGTGTTGCAATAACTCACTCAAAAAGACAATGCCACAATTTGAAGCAAAAAGTTAATAGCTGTAATTACATCATAAGTTCTACATCTTAAGCAAAGGATGAGTAAAAACACCAGTGAAATGGTGAAAATGACAATTTACCCCATTTTCCTAAGGCCTCCTTATGTCTTTTTTGAAGGAAATCCGAAGATCTTTAGTGAAATTCTGACCCATAGAAATATTAGCAATTCTATTACTAGGAAAGAAATTGTAAATCTAAAAAGTCTGGACTGCACGATTCTTTCAGATATGAACAGACAATAAGTATCAGAATTTTTTCCATATTGGACTACAGCATGGAAATGACAGCTAATTTAGTCAAATTGACAGATTAGCTCCTCAACAATTTCAAGCAGCAACACTAGGAAACACAGGTTGATAATTAAGTGGCTCAATTTCAAGAGCCCAAATCATAAAGTCACAATGAAGGTTCTTCAAAGACATCTTCAAATGAGCAGCTCAGAAATAATAGCATGAATAATGGTGTGGATTTGCCTCCAACAACATCTTTTACTTAATGTGACATATTTGTGTTACCTCCCATTAACATAACAAACAGGGCATGGATATCATGGTATTCTAGAAGAAACCAAACAACTATTTTATTTAAAAATATATTCCCGGGAGATCCAAGATGGCGGCGACTCAGCAACTCTGAGTCTACAGAGCCCTTCCCAAAACCTGGGAAAAGTGGGTTTCCTGCCCCCACCACACTTGCCAAACCACCCAAAAAATTTCTTTAATCTTAATTAGCTGCTGATTATTATATTTAAATAGTCTAATACTGAGTGGATAATGAGTAAATCAAAGGGACCCCGCAGCTCTCAGAAAACAAAGACCCCTCCCCCACCCTCCTCTCCTCCGGCTGCAGCTGATGTAAAAACAGGCCTTATAGAGATGATTGCTAGATTGGAATCGACACTCGTCAATTTCATCGCAGAATCCCGACAGAGATGGAATGCATTCAAAGAAAAGCTGCAGAAACAGAATCAAACTATAGGAGAATTACAGGGCCGAGTGGAGGGGGTGGAACTAAAGGCCACGACCTCCGAGGCTGCAGCTCAAACAGCTGCAGAACAGGTCCGAACCCTCGAGCAGAGAATCAGGGCCTTTGAAATCTACATGGATGATATTGACAACAGAAATCAGAGAAAGAATATTCGGTTGCTGGGCCTTCAAGTGCAAGAAGGGAAAGGACAGTTAGCAGCATTTCTGGAGCGATGGCTACCCCAGCTTTTAAACCTGGGGGCTGAAACTGATCGGGTAAGGGTGGAGTGGGCCTACCGGGTCGCAGTACGCGGATCTGGCCCAAACCAGTGCCCACGCCCGGTCCTGTTCCGGCTGCAGAGTTATAGGGAGAGGCAGATACTCCTGGATGCCTCCAGAAAGCTTGGAAAGGATCCTAAAGCTATGATTCATGAAGGATCCAAGATTATGTTATTTCAGGACTTCTCCCCGGCTTTGGCACGAAGAAGGAAGGCGTTTGATGAGGTGAAGAAATGTTTAAGGGACTTAGATATTCAATACACCTTACGCTACCCAGCGACGTTATGCTTTACCCACGAAGGATCAGAGTATAATTTTAGATCATTGGAAGAGGCCAAGAAACTTTTAGACTCGGTTAAATAAATCGTAAGAGACAATTTATGTTGGCTTGCCTCTCCCACACTCCATGGGGAGAAATGGATACTTTATTCTACTTTACTTTTGCCTCTGGGAGCGGGGTTGTCTTCTTTGCTATGTTATTATACTTAACTGTAATCTGTTGGAGTTGTAATTTTATAGTTATGTGTGTTTGTACGTGGCATTGATGCTATTAGATATACTCAGGTATGGGTGGGGAGGGGTGGGGGTGCGGCGCTCACTGTTAACTCTAGCTCGGTATTATATCTAAATCCTATTAAGGAGCGCCCGGGTCGAGGGTGGGACACTGTTTGGGAGAGGATATGGTGGAACGTTGGAAAGGTAGTAAGGCCCCCTGAGAACAAGGGGGAAGATCTCCATTCAAACATGTTTAATTTTTTTTTGTTCTTATTGTTTGGAAATAGCTTCCTTTTTATCATACTGTTATGAGTGTATTAGAGAACATTTTCTCTTATTTGAAGGATGTAAGCAACTCAACTATACACTCTGGATGATTGTGGATTAGTTGAATTTTGATGATTATATATTTAAGATCTATTTTTATATTAATGTTTGTGCTTGAAAATTCTGCTTATTTTTGTAAATTTGTCAAAATGTTAAATTCCCAATAAAAATATCTATTAAAAAAATATATATATATATTCCCTCTTTGACTTTACAGTCAAGAACACCAATGTATAGATCATGAAAAGCTGCCTCTGCGCAGTTGGGCACTCCAAATAAGGCTGAGGGTCAAGACTTTGACCAGAAGGGAGGTTCCAGACAGTATGAAACAGCAATGCACCATTAATCCTGAGAAGCCTGAAGGGAGCTAATTGAAACCCACTTTCACAATGAATGAGCCAAGCTTGAACTACGTTTAATTGTTGAACATTCTGCTTTTAATATGGCAGAAACTCATTGCTTTATGCAAAGACCACCAAGACCTTGTGACTTTTGCAGTCCTTGATATTTTATATTGCTAAGTGTCTCATTATCCATCATCCCCTCAAACTCTTGATATCTTCAAATGATGCCACTTTTAAGTATCTTCCCACGTTACATTCTTTCTAACCATAAGGGAAAATGTGTCAGTGGTACAGTGCACTAAGTTAGAAACACTGGAACAAGCTTGTCCTATCATTGAATACACTCATGGTTGATTGAACACACCAATTCCTTTTATCACCCTATCTCCATAAAACTACACAGTACTGGATATCAGAAATCTATCAGTCTCTTACCTTATTTATACTCAATACTTCGCTTCCTTCTGAGGTAGAGAATTCCAAAGATTCACAATCATTTAAATAAAAAACATATCTTCTCATCTTGGACCGAAATGATTTCCTCTTATTTTTAAATTCTGTCCCCAGATCTAAACTCCCCACTCACAGGAAGGAGCTTACCTTGTCATTCCCTTTAAGTATTTTGTAAGTTTCAATGAGATCACCTCTCATTCCTCAAAGCTCTAGAGGATATAGGCCCAGTTTGTCCAACATTACATGGGTCTAAAGTTAGGTAGCTTTTAAGCTTTACGTCAGCATATCACATAGAAGTGAGGTATAATAAAGTCTCTCATTGTAGACAGCAGGTTGAGAGGAATCCTAAGGAATCTCACATTGATCCCTCTATCTTTGGTAACCCTTCGATGTTTCCAAGTGCATGTAGACGACTAAGTTGCACTAAAATGCTTGATCTTCTCTAATACATTGTTGAACATGTGAGAAGCAGCACTTTGTGCAGCCTTTCACAGGAGACTACTGCACAGTGAGGAAAATGGACATGTCAGCTGCTCACTTTTCATCTCCCAGCCTTGAGTGTCAATGTGACACACTGATTGATAGAATGAATCTTTTCCTGCAGAAATGGATGCAATAAACAGTGTTCAGTGTTCAAATATCAGTGTTCTGAAGAAGGGTCACTGGACCTGAAATGTTAAGTTGGATTTCTATGCACAGATGCTGTCAGACATGCTGAGATTTTCCAGCAATATCTATTTTTGTTTCTGATTGCCAACAGCTTTTTGGGTATTTTTTAAAAGCCCAATGCTTTGATTGTAACCATTAATCAAGATTTTAAGGATCCTTGATGTCTGAAGCTATTTTCAGACAGGAACTCAGCTTGATGGGAGAGATGAACAATATTAAGCCATTACAACTTCCTTCATCCTTAGAATGTCTCAATAAACTGTTCATTCCTCAAATAGGTGTGAGTTAATCAGGTCTTCAGCACAGATTTTATCAATCCAAGTGAATATTTATTTACAAAAGGGAAAGGTTATTTATAATTCCTGCTTTCTGTCTTCCTCCTTTCTTGAACAGGGGTGTCACACTAGCATTTTCAATCTGCAGCAACCCTCCTTTGAATCCAGTGAATTCTGAGATATTTCGACCAATGCCCCAACAATCTCTGGAGCCAGTTCTTTTAAAACTCAGGATCTCATGATGTCTCTGCCTTGTCCCATTAGTTTGTCAAATACTTCGTCCCCAATGATAGAGACTCATACAAGACCTTACTGCCCATTAATTAATTACTTTACTGGACATCAGCATAGATAACCCATATTAATAATAATAAACCTGCTCCTGTTCCTATTTCTTGTGGTCTTGTGGTCTCATGTTTTGTTTTTCTTCCGCTTATGACTCATGATATCTGCCCTTGGTGGATCCTGGGTGAGTAGTCATGGTGATGGGGTGGACAGAATGAGGGACCAATGGGAATGATTTGGCATTGAATGGGTGTTGGGTACATACATATAAGAGGTAAGGGTCAAGGGGCCTAACAGCTTCTGTTACAACTGACATGTAGTCCCTGAAACCAAGGTGAGCCTCCTAAGCAGTTCAACAATGGCCACCTATGAATTGCTTCCAGAGTTGAGAGGCCCATCTCCATGTACAGGTCCTCCTGGAGTTAAAACCATGGAGTGAAGTGTTAACTGAATTAATTCTCTATAAACAGCTACTGAGCATGCCTGAAAGCAGCTACAGTGACCTGATGCCAGATCACATGGGACTAAAACCCGATGGAAGGGAGTCTATTAAAGGCCTGCTCTACTATCTGAATGTACATAGTAATTAGGCAATAAATGTTAACTGTTTGCACTAACTTTGTGTTCTGCTCTTACATATCTTGACCTCCTTGAAGGTCCTGACAATACTTACTCAAACTGATCCGGCAAGTTGAGAAAAATCCAAACACATCCTACCAAGTTCAGTCATGGAAAATCCAGCCCTTAATTTGTGAGCAGCTGAGCATACTCGTGCCCAAGTTCCACCAGAACAATCCACAAAATGGTTTTCTACTTCAACAGCCTTACAGATTCCAGACATTCTGGTGCCATCAATATAATCCTTTAACTGGTTTATTAGCTCCTTTGTGGATTTCTGGAGTTCTGTTTTGACTGAGTAACATGCACTTCCACAAAACCTAGTCTTTGACATTTCTTTTAGCAAATGGTTTAATAAACTTCCATATTTGAAGGTTTAAAACATGCCAGAAGCCAACTGACTGTGGGTAATGTACCACAAATTAAAGTACCACAACTAAATTGGTCAATTTTTCACCTCTCTATTAGCCAGCAGGAGTCAGGAGATGGAGATAAGATTGGTATTGTTAAACTGTGTAATAGGGGTGCAACAGAACAGAATCACATCTTTCCCAGTTAGTGTTGGGAATTGTTATTCCACTGCACACCCTCCAGCATTGTTTAATATGTCTTATTTCATATTGGTGGACCAACAGATTATAGCAATTGATAGTGACAGCTAATAGGAACACATTCCACCTCTCCAGAGTTATATTTAAATTGCTAGTCTACAGCAGGAGTCTGGACTAAGACTGGGAGACAGGAAGGCAAAGTGACATTTAACCATTACAGTGCCACAGAGTGGAGCACGACTCTATATCTCTAACGCGATATCACCAAAGTACAGAAAATGCTGCTAATCTGAAATGAAAACTGATTAACCTGAAATTATTTAGTAGCATCTGCAAGGAGAGAAAGAGAGTTTGTGAGCAGCATCTTGCAGAAACATCAGGAGTCTTCTCTTGGAAAGCCAGTGCAAGACCTGCACTCTGTCATCACGTGGGTGCTTCTCCAGCTGGGGGTTACGGGAAGATGGGGACAGAGCAGCTGGTAGCAAAAGCAGGAGGTTTAGCTTCATGTGAGTCTTCTCTGCTGATGTCCAGTCAAGCATTAATTGCCTTTGATTGAGAGAACTCCAACCCTGCGCCCCCTTGCCCCCCCCAACCCCCCCCACACCATCTCCCAACTGCCCCATCCATCCCGAGTTAAAAGCTGGTCAGGGAAGCAGCTATCATGAAAACAGGTCTGCATATAGCTGGGTTAATCCCAGTGGCAGAAGATCATAAAGTGGCCATTAAGTGGGCCCGAATTGGCAGTGAGACAGCAAGGTTAACCATGGACCATTCCCACCCAGAATTTAATTCGGGCAGAGGTAAGAAGTGGCAAGGTTTTGGTACCCCAACACCCAACCTAATTAAGTGCCCTCCCCACCTCCAAGATCAACATCTCCAGGGCAAGATTCTACCTAATATTTTAGTTTTATGGCTTTCATCAAAACTGAAGAGAGTTAGAGACGTAACAGTTCAAAGGACAGAGGCATGGAAAGAGAGTAGGAAGAAACAAAAGGAACAGTCTGTGATAGGACAAATGTAGGAGGTATTGCATAACAAGAGGGTGAGGGTGGGATGCAAAGGTTGTAACTGGACAAGTATGGCAACAGTTTTGAATGGGTTTAGAAAAGGTAGTAATGGGAAAAATAGAACTCTTTTCAATCCTTTTACAAGTCAAGAATTCAGTGTATCACATGACCTAGACAAAAATGCCAAGCCACCTTCAAAATAATTTAGGGAGTAACCTAATAATAGTCTGAGTTCTTAGCCCATTGGCTCTTATAGCTTTTCATTGGGAGAAGCAATCCTTAATATGCTACCTTAATTTTGATGCCACACTCAGTCAAGGGTTGTCACTCTCACATCATCTCTGGAATTCTACCCTTTTGTCCATGTTTGACCCAAGTCTGTAATGAAGTCAGGAGCTGAGTGGTCCTGGCAGAACACAAACTGGGCCTCACTGAGCAGGTTACTGCTGAGTAGGCGCTGCCTGATAGCACTGTTGATGACACCTTCTGACATTTTATTGATGATCAAGAGTAGACTGATGGTGCGGTAAGTGGTTGGGTTAGATTTGTCCTGCTTTCCATGTACAGGGCATACCTGGGCAGTTCTCTGCATCATTGGGTAGATGTCAGTGTTGTAACTATACAGAAAGAGCTTAGCTTGGGGAACGGCACATTTGGAGTACATGTCTTCAGTACTGTTGCCAGAATGTTGTCAGGACACATAGTCTTTCCAGTTTCCAGTACCTCCATCCATTTCTTGTGGAGTGAATCGAATTGGTTGATGACTGGTATCTGTAATGCTGGGGACCACTGGAGGAGGCTGAGATGGATCATCCAATCAGCACTCGTGGCTGAAGATTGTTGCGAATGCTTCAGCTTATCTTTTGCACTGGTGTGCTGGACTCTTCCATCATCTTCCATATCCATGATTGGGATATTTGTGGAGCCTCTTCCTCCAGTGAGTTGTTTAATTGTCCATCATCATTCATGACTGGATGTGGCAGGACTGCAGCTTAGATCTGATCTATTGGTTGTAGAAATGCTTAGCTCTGTCTGTCACTTGTTTCTTATGCTGTTTGGCATATGAGTAGTTCTGCTTGGTAGCTTTGGTAGCTTGACACCTCATTCTTAGGTGCTGCTCCTGGCATGCCCTCCTGCACTCTTCATTGAACCAGAGTTGATCTCCTGACTTGATGGTAATGGTTGAGTGGGGGATATGCCATGCCATTAGGTTACAGATTGTGCTGGAGTACAGTTCTGCTGCTGTTGATGTCCCAGAGTGTCTCATGAGTGCCAGTCTTGAGCTGCTAGATTCGTTCGAAGTCTGGCCGTATCACCACTGTCCACTGCATGATGGTGAGACTTGGTCTCCACAAGAACTGTGCAATGGTCACTCTTAGCAATATTCTAGATTAGTGGTGCTGGAAGAGCACAGCAGTTCAGGCAGCATCCGAGGAGCAGTAAAATCGACATTTCGGGCAAAAGCCCTTCATTGCAGCAGCCAGATTGGGAAGGTCAAATATGTTTTCCTCCTTTTTGGTTCTGTTACTACCTGCGGCACGGTGGCACAGTGGTTAGCACTGCTGCCGCACAGCGCCAGGGACCTGGGTTCAATTCCCGCCTCAGGCGATCAACTGTGTGGAGTTTGCACGTTCTCCCCATGTCTGCGTGGGTTTCCTCCGGGTGCTCCGGTTTCCTCCCACAGTCCAAAGATGTGCGGGTCAGGTGAATTGGCCATGCTAAATTGCCCGTAGTGTTAGGTAAGGGGTATACGTAGGGGCATGGGTGGGTTGCGCTTCGGTGGGTCGGTGTGGACTTGTTGGGCTGAAGGGCCTGTTTCCACACTGTAAGTAATCTAATCTAATCTAATCTGTCCTTTAGGACCCAAACAGCTCAATCAGTAGTACTGCTGCTGAGCCACTCTAGGGGTAGACATTGAAACCCCCCACTCAGAGTACATTTAGCAACTTTGCCATCCTCAGTGTTTGCTCCAATTGTTCAACATGGAGGAGAACTGATTCACCAGTGCAGGGAGGACAGTATGTGGTAATCAGCAGGAGGTTTCCTTGCCGATGTTTAACCCAAAGTTGCGAGATTTCATGGGGTCCGAAGTCAATGTTGAGGACTCCCAAGTCAACTCCTTACCAACTGTATCCCACTGTACTACCACCTCTGTTGGGTCTGGTGGGACAGGACATATCCAGGGAATAGTAATTGTCTGTAAGGTATGATTTCATGAGGATGACTATGTCAGGCGGTTGATTGACTGGTCTGTGAAATGGCTCTCCCAATTTTGGCACTAGCCCCTAGATGTTGCTAAGGAGGATCCTGTAGGATTGACAGGGCTGTCTGTCAATGTATTTTCTGCTGCCTAAGTCAATGCCAGCTGATCCATTCAGTTTCATTTATTTTTTGAGATTTCACAGCAATTGATACAACTGCATGGCTTGCTTAGTCATTTCTGAAGGCAGTTGAGAATCAACCACATTGCTGCGAGTCTGGAGTCACATGTAAGCCATAGAGTCAGAGATGTACAGCATGGAAACAGACCCTTCGGTCCAACCTATCCATGCCGACCAGATATCCCAACCCAATCTAGTCACCTGCCAGCACCCGGCCCATATCCCTCCAAACCCTTCCTATTCATATACCCATCCAAATTCCTCTTAAATGTTGCAATTGTACCAGCCACCACCACTTCCTCTGGCAGCGCATTCCATACACGTACCACCCTCTGTGTGAAAACGTTGCCCCTAAGGTCTCTTCCAGATGAGATGGTGAATTTCTTTTCGTGAAGGACATGAGTGATGGGACTTTTCCCCCAACAATTGGCAATGCTTTCAGAGATGGCGGCAAATTTCAGATACTTTGTATTGAATTCAAATTCCACTATTATCCATAATGAGATTCAAACCCTCATCCCAGAATTAGCTACATTTCTTGATCAATAGACTGGCTAGAAGGCCACTAGCCCATCCCCACCCCAGAAATCTAATATACGACAAAATCAGTCCAAATATTTCATGCTGAAAAATTTAAAAATTTAATGCTTGTTAAAATTATGTCACCCAAATTGCAAATAAATACGATAAAACTTCATTTGTTTCTAAAAGAGCCTCCTGCACTTGCTTTTATTCAATTCATATGCAAGGTTGGAAGAGGTCCAGCATTAAAAATCACCCAAGTGTTCCAACAAGTTTCTGATTTATGCTCATTCCTCATTCTGTGTATTACCTGAAGTATCCTTTGTTTGTATCGCATGCCAAAAGCACTGTAAAGGGAGTGAGTTGCCTTTATCTAGATGTATTGTTTAACAATTATGATTTAGCAAATTCACAGTGGTGTTAAAAAGACATATGATTGATAACTTGGTTTCAAAAATGGACTACAGTTAATCAGTTGGCACTGGAGGAGGAAGCTCAGCTTACTTATTGAAGATTTGCTTTATTGTTTTTCCTGATATAACGATCAGACTTTGCTGCAGTGCTGTCCTGAAATGGATAGTAACTTCATGCACGCACAGTTAAATGCAGAAATTCAGTAGTTTCAACACTGCATTGTTGAAACTCTAAGCTAATCAGAACACTGCCTTATTATGCAAAAAAACTCTTTTAAAAGCTAAACTTTGTTGAATGAGGTGTGACAGAATTCTTAAACCACACCAAGTTCATAATTATGACTGAAATTCCATTCTGGCCATGAAAAATTGATTTCAGCTCACTGTTGTAGACTGCTCCATATTCAAATTTGTCTTATGGAAGGTGCCACCCATGCCATGCACATCACTAGATCAATGTGGTAGATTTCTTCAAGAGTGAGAACCATCACTTTGCCACTGTCAGATTCATAGAGATGTACAGCACAGAAACAGACCCTTCGGTCCAACTCGCTCATGCAGACCAGATATCCCAACCCAATCTAGTCCCACCTGCCAGCACCTGGCCCATATCCCTCTAAACCCTTCCTATTCATATACCCATCCAGATGGCTTTCCAATGTTTCAATTGTACCAGCCTCCACCACTTTCTTTGGCTGGTCATTCCATACAGGTACCATCTTCTGCGTGAAAAAGTTTCCCCTTAGGTCTCTTTTATATCTTTCCCGTCTCACCCTAAACCTATGTCCTCTAGTTCTGGACTCCCCCACAGCAGAGAAAAACCTTGTCTCTTTATCCTATCCATGCCACACCTGATTTTATAAACCTCTATAAGTTCACCCCTCAGCCACAGCCTATTCAACCTCACCCTAAAGCTCAAATCCTTCAACCCTGGCAACATCCTTGTAAATCTTTTCTCAACCCTTTCAAGTTTCACAATATCTTTCAGACAGGAAGGAGACCAGAATTGCACGCAATATTCCAAAAGTGGCCTAATCAATGTCCTGTATAGCCACAACATGACCTCCCAGCTCCTGTACTCAATACTCTGGCCAATAAAGGAAAGCTTCCAAATGCCTTTTTCACTATCCTATCTACCTGCAACTCTACTTTCAAGGAGCTATGAACCTGCACTCCAAGGTCTCTTTGTTCAGCAACATTCCCTCAGACCTTACCATTAAGTCCTGCTAAAATTTGCTTTTCAAAAACGCAGCACCTCGTATTTATCTAAATTAAACTCCATCTGCCACTTCTCAGTCCATTGACCCATCTGGTCCAGATCCTGTTGTAATCTGACGTAACCTTCTTTGCTGTCCACTACACCCCCAATTTTGGTGTCATCTGCAAACTTACTAACAATACCTCTTATGCTTGCATCCAAATCATTTATATAAATGACAAAAAGTAGTGGACCCAGCACCTATCCTTATAGCACTCCACTGGTCACAAGCCTCAAAAAAACCCTCCACCACCACTCTCTGTCTTCTAACTTTGAGTCGGTTCTGTATCCAAACAGCTAATTCTCCCTGTATTCTATGAGATCTAACCTTGCTAACCAATCTCCAATGGGGAACCTTGTCGAACGCCTTACTGAAGTCCATATAGAATACGTCCACTGCTCTGCCCTCATCAATCCTCTTTGTTACTTCTTCAAGTTTGTGAGACATGATTTCCCACACACAAAGCCATGTTGACTCTCCTAATCAGTCCTTGCCTTTCCAAATACATGTACATCCTATCCCTCAGGATTCCCTCCAACAACATGCCCACCACCAACATCAGGCTCACTGGTCTATAGTTCCCTGGCTTGACCTTACCACCCATCTTAAACAGTGGCACCACGTTAGCCAGCCTCCAGTCTTCTGGCATTTTACCTGTGACTATTGATGATCCAAATATGTCAGCAAGGGGCCCAGCAATCACTTCCCTAGCTTCCCACTGAGTTCCGGGATACACCTGATCAGGTCCTGCGGAGCTATCCACTTTTATGTGTTTCAAGACACAACACTTCCTCCTCTGTAATCTGGACATTTTTTCAAAATGTCACTGACCTGAAAATTAAGTACAGCTATTCACATTTAATTGTTACACTGATACCTTCACACCAATGATGACAATTATATTTGATGGTGAAAAAAAATCCTTGTTGCTTCCACTTTTCTAATTTGGTTTGTAAAGTTAAATTGGAATATATTTGAGATCTTCTGTAAAGGCAGAACTTAAATGCTGGCTTCTCCATGAAATTGATCTCTTGAAGCTAATCGAAAGAGTCTATGCGCTGAATTTTATCAGAAATTGTCTACGTAATTTTTCACATGGTAAGGCAGGAGGGGTTTCTCTCCACGAGACCTATCATCTTTTCTTGCATTCGTCATGCAAGAATCCTCATGCAAGAATGCAAGATCCTTGCATTGTCTTGCAAGGTCAGGCATGGTTGTTGCAGGTTCCAGGGTTTAGATCTTTCATTAAGATCAGGAAAGGCGGTAAAAGAGGGGGAAGTGCGGCTTTGTTAGTCAAAGACAGTATAACGGTGGCTGAAAGAACTTTTGACAGGGACTTGTCTACTGAAGTGGTATGGGCTGAGGTTAGAAACAGGAGAGGAGAGGTCACACAGCTGGGAGTTTTTTCTAGGCCCCTGCAAAGTTATAGGGATGTGGAGGAGAGGATTGGCAAATCGATTCTGGGCAGGAGTGAAAGGAACAGGGTGGTCATTATGGGGGAGTTTAACTTCCCCAACATTGACTGGAAATGCTATAACTCTAGTACGGTGGATGGGTCAGTTTTTGTCCAATGTGTGCAGGAGGGTTTCCTGACACAGTATGTCAAAGGGCAAACAGGACAGGAGGCAACCTTGGATCTAGTACTTGGTAATGAACCAGGCCAGGTGTTTGATTTAGTGATAGGTGAGCACTTCAGAGAGGGTGACCATAATTCAGTTATGTTTAGTTTAACGATGGAAACAGATAAGTACATGCCACAGGGCAAGATTTATTGGTGGGGGAAGGGCAATTATAATGTGATTAGGCAAGACTTTAGAGGCATAGAATGGGGCAGCAAAATGCAGGAGATGAGGACAAGCAAAATGTGGAGCTGGTTTAAGGAACAGACATTGTGTGTCTTTGATAGGTATGTCCCTGTCAGGGAGAGGGAAGTGATAAGGTAAGGGAACCAAGTTTACTAAAGAAATTGTATCTTTTGCTAAGCAAAAGAAGGAGGCTTATGTGACGCTGACTCGAGATGGTTCAGATGAGGCAATGCAGAGTTAAAGAGCAGCTAGGAAGGATGTAAAGACAGAGTTAAGAGCAAGGAGGGGTCATTAGCAGGTAGAATAAAGAATAACCCTAAAACTTTCTATAGATATGTGGGGAACAAAAGGATGACTAGAGTAGGAATAGATTCTGTCAACGACGGAAGTGGGAAGTTGTGTGTAGACACTGTGGAGATTGGAGAGGTGCTAAAACAAATATTTCTCATATGAATTTATTCAGGAAAAGGAGGATATTGTAGAGGAGACTGAGATACAGACTATTAGACTTGAAAGGATTGAGGTTAGTCAGGAGGATGTGTTACCATTTCGAGAAGATCTGAAAGTAGATTAGTCCTGGGCCAGATGGGATTTTTCTGAGAATTTTCTGGGAGGCTAGGAAGGAGATGGCGGAGACTTCGACCTTGATCTTTGAGTCATCATTGTCTACAGGTTTAGTACCAGAGGACTGGAGGATTGCAAACGTGCCCTTGTTCAAGAAGGGCAGTAGAGATGACCCAGGTAATTACAGACCACTGAGCTTTATGTCTGTTGTCAGAAATGTTTTGGAAAAGATTATAAGAGATAGGATTTATAATCATCTTGCAAGCAATAATTTGATTGGAAATAGTCAACATGGTTTCGTCAAGGGCAGGCCGTGTCTCACAAACCTCATTGAGTTTTTTGAGAAGGTGATCAATCATGTAGATGAGGGTAAGGCAGTTGACATGATGTACATGGACCTCAGTAAAGCCTTTGATAAGGTTCCACATGGTAGGCTATTGGAGAAAATGCAGAAGCATGGGATTGAAGGTGATTTAGCAATTTGGATTAGAAACTGGCTTTCTGTAAGAAGGGAACAAGTCATCGTTGGTGGAAGATATTCAGCCTGGAGTCTGGTCACTAGTGGTGTGCCATATGGATCTGTCTTGGGACCACTGCTGTTTGTCATTTTTATAAATGACTTGGATGCAGGCATAGGTGGATGGGTTAGTAAGTTTGCAGATGATACTAAAGTCAGTGGAGTGGTGATCAGTGTGGAAGAATGTTGAATGTAGAGGGAGACTTGGATAAACTGCAGAATTGGGCTGAAAAGTGGCAAATGGAGTACAATGCAGATAAATGTGAGGTGATTCACTTTGGAAAGAATAAAAGGAAGGCAAAATACTGGGTCAATGGAAAGATTCTTGGTAATGTGGAAGTGCAGGGGGATCTTCTGTACGTGTACATAGATCCTTGAAAGTTGCCACCAAGGTTGATAGTGCTGTTAAGAAGGCATACTGTGTGTTAGGTTTTATTGGTAGAGAGACTGAGTTCCGCAGCTGTGATGTCATGCTGCAACTATACAAAAAGCTAGTGCGGCCTCACTTGGAATATTGTGTGCAGTTCTGGTCGCCCCATTACCGGAAGGATGTGGAAGCACTGGAAAAGGTGCAGAGGAGATTTACTAGGATGTTGCCTGGTCTGGATGGAAGGTCTTATGAGGAAAGTTTGAGGGACTTGGGTCTGTTTTCGTTGGAGAGAAGAAGGCTAAGAGGGGATTTAATAGTGACATACAAGATGATCCGAGAATCAGGTAGGGTGGATAGTGAGAGTCTTTTTCCTCGGATGATGACATCTGGTTGTACGTGGGGGATAGTTGCAAATTGAGAGGTGATGGATTTAAGACATATGTCAGAGGCAGATTCTTTTCACAGACAATGGTAAGGGCGTGGAATGCCCTGCCTGCCAATGAAGTTAACTCAGCACATTAACAACAATTAAACAGTCCTTGGATTAGCATATGGATGATGATGGGATAGTGTAGGGTGATGGGTTTAGATTAGTTCACAGGTCGGCGCAACATCAAGGGCCAAAGGGCCTGTTCTGCGCTGTATTGTTCTATGTTCTATGTTTTATGTCATCCCAAACTTGTCTCATTAACTAGACACCATGCCCCTGTGGCACCCCTCATTTCTGATGCTAGCCCAC
Source organism: Hemiscyllium ocellatum (assembly GCF_020745735.1). Lineage (NCBI taxonomy): Eukaryota > Metazoa > Chordata > Chondrichthyes > Orectolobiformes > Hemiscylliidae > Hemiscyllium > Hemiscyllium ocellatum. The sequence goes on from NC_083401.1 coordinate 87,098,956, forward strand.
TCAATGTAAGCAGAATTACTCACAACCACCAAGGTATCCTAGGATTCCTGGCACTGGTGCCATCTTTAAAAGGCTGCCCAGTCAAGTGCTGTCATTCTGGAGCTGGCTTGTACAGTCAGTGATATTTGCCCTGGACACAGCAGATAAGAGCAAATTGATTTGCGAGCAGGCACCTGGTGGATGAGGTAGCGTAGGAGAGCTGGCATCTTCCCTCAGGACTAGCTGAGGAGGCCATGCCACTTGACCCCACCAACCTGGTCCGAGATTGCCACCTGGGTTAATGTGGTATAAGCTGTCTGGAGGAACGTACATCAATGCCACAGACAAGTCAATAGCCTTGTCCACTCTGTCAGAGTAAGCACCTTTATCTTCTCTCTGCTTCCTCACAATCATCTTGTCTCAGCTACTGCATACACCTCCCACCTAGGCTCATGCTCCACCATTTTTGTGATCGTATTCAAGAGCTTCCTACACTCACTCTCATCCATCCCCCCCCCGTACCCCAGACTCCCAAACCCGCATGGCCTCCACACCTCGTATCACTCACTCAGGGGAACTCACCACCTCTCTTCCCCAGCTGCGTCAGCACTAACACATATGCCAGACAGTTTCACCTCCGTGAAGTCCACCTCACCCCACAATCCTCCCACTTCCTTTTGTTCTGAGAGAAAACGTCCCATATCGAAACAGAACAAGCCAAGCCAGGTGGTAGGGTGGCTGACATTCACCTTTCCTCATGCCCTAAGAGGAGACGATGCTAACCATGCCCACACCATGGACTGACATTGCACAAAACCCTTGGCTGACTCTACCAGGACCCCAGAACCCATTATCAGCCATGGTCAAATGGCAGAGCAGACTCAATCGCCTAATTCTGCTTCTGTATCTCATGTCATTTTATGATCTTATGGTCAGATATCTGGATCTGAGTGATGACCACTATCTTTCAGTTTTGAGATATAGCCATTTGGTTGTTGCATCAGTGTGCTTGCAACTTAGGCTGCTGATACATGGTATAAATGTGACACTGAGATAAGACTGTTCTATGCAGCAAACTGTCCACATCTTTAGCCAATGACTGCTGACAACCATGACAGGCTGCTTGGTTTGCTGTCTGTGCTGAACAGTAAGGCAAGACTGGAATACAGTCACCCTGTAAGCTCTGACTGAGAGTGAAAACTGAAAAAAAAAGGCAAGGCAGCTGTGCTATGTACATCCAGTTAGGCACAAAGCGAGTGGATACTAAGAGAACGAATGAGCAGCCCTGAGATGCAATCTGGTCCAATTGATAAGCTGGGCGCCTATGTTTGCATGCAATGTGTCTTTGCAGCAACACTGCAAAGGAAGATGCTGTGCACTTCAAAGTGCAATTCCTTGGTCTCAATGTTGAGAGTGGCCTCGCTCAATATCTCATGCGATTCTCCCAAACCCCTCTCCATTGTCCCCCGCCCCGTATCATTCAACACCCCGGTAAGATGCTGCCAAAAGAGTTCACTTCTACATTTTTCTTACTGATGCACAAACTAATTTACAAAAATAAAGTTTCAATCGGGTTATCATCTGTGAAATTATACATTTCATTATAAAAGTGCAGGTGAGCAATCAAGTGTTTTTATCAGAAACCATTGAAATTTTCTCCATTTGTCCTTGTCTTATTAAATGCTGCATCTTTATGAAGTCTGATTGGAGTTTTTGTTATTTATCAGAGATATTTGTTCACTAGCTAGTAAGACCACGACATTGCAAGGTGTCTCTTACTATTTCTAGCAAAATATTAATAATGTAAGGATTACTTTCTCGGCCATTTTCTACCTCAGACCATGCTTCAATTCATAGATAAAGAGCAAAGTCTGAGGGCTAGTGGGCCAAGAATTTGTCTGCAACTACATCGGAAAAGAAACTAGACGAGCAGGAACATAATTTTGTTAAGATGCTATACAAGCAATTTGTTTGGCAATGCACATTGCCAAACTCTGTAAGGGGCTTTGGATTGAGTCAGTAATGAATGGTTCATCATTGTAGCACCCTTTCTGCCTTCCCAGGGAACTCCCTGATAGCTCAGCTTGTAAGTGCACCATGCACCTGTTGTGTTTTTTTAACATTTTGATTAGTTAAGGCCAGGCAAAAGTTGGCCTTGGTTACTTTATCATTGAAAGCATAGTGAAACCATAATTACAATCTAGCATCTGGCGCCTGTTTCATTAAGTTCTGATTAAAATGCAATTGGCAGCAGTTGGAGAAAGGTCTGCAAATTGACAAGTTGGCAGTAATACCAATCTGCTGAACGATTTTGCTTTCTCCCTCTCCAGTTGTGCAGCCCTTTGATTGTGTGAATAACAACAGAGATTAGATTAGTGGAGCCAGTCTGATCACCGTTAGGTCATTCTGGCTCCCAATTAAAGCACCTCTTGCATTTGATATAATACCCATGTTGGAGCAAAACAGTCACCTTATCTTTCCATAACAGCCTGTGCCACAAAAATGAAAAAAAGAGCAAGAAAAATAGTCAATGTTTTCATTTTTTTCTCCAGTGACCTCTGCTGGATTTGTGGAGAGTTTATGAGAGGAGTGGAGAGGAAATTATTGATGCAGAAAATTGCAATATTGTTGTGTATTTGTTTAATAATGTTGGACTGTGACTTTAAGAGTCCAATTACAAGACATCATTGGCAATTTTGGAGGGAAGTGGATTAGTCTACCTTGCAAAGTGAGCATCTATAATAAAAACAACAAATGCTGGAAATCCCAGCGGGTCAGGCAGCATTCGTGGAGAGACAGCAAGCTAACGTTTCAAGTCTAGATGACTCTTTATCAGGGTTGAGTCTTCTACACTTGAATCATTACCTTGCTCTCTCTCCATGGACGCTGCTCAGCCTGCTGTGACCCAGCATGTTTTTGTTTTCCGTCCAGATTCCAGCATCTGCAGTAACTTGCTCCTACCCACTATAATAAACCTCTTGTTGCTTTAAATGCTGTGGCCTCTGAGTACTTCTTCAAATGTAACACGAAGAAAATTGGCGACGAGGAGAAAATCTACCTTAAAGTTCACTGTTGCAATTCATTGATTCATCAGAAAAAATATCACTGTCCTCACTACAGACCTTGGAGGCACTTTGATAAAAAAAAAATTTTTTAAATGCCATTGCTGCACTGAAGCAGGTACAGTCAGTGAAAAAAAAACAACTCACTGCAGGGAAGAGGCTCATCATTTACTCCACCCTGAAGGCACAGTATGTGTACTATATTCCCTACACAGAGGAAATTGTCTTGACCTAGGAGTATGTCTTAGGAAAAAAGACAGACAGCCTCAGGAATACCTTGTTTCAAATACAAAAAAGCAAGGTGGTGTTAGAATTGTCAAGGTACATCATGCTATGCAGGCTCTTTCCATTTTAAAACATAATAAGAAAAGGGAGAGGATATTTTTGCTCTGTGCAAACTTATGATGAAAATACAGGGAACTGGAGGGAAAGTTTTCATTGAATGTTTAGGCCGCGTCATTGATGCTAAGGCACTGAGGCATCAACAGTCAACTGCTAGAAAACATCAACATAGCAAAACATGACCTTAAGAAGCCAAGAGGCAAGATGTCCTCTTATTTTGTTCAGACTTGCAGTGAAGAACATAAGAAGATGAAAACCTCAACCATTCATGCTGACATCTATAAAAGCTGCTCTGTAAGATTAAAGACAATGTCTAGGAAAGAGCAGGCCAAATTTGAAGCGGCTAAATTAGGTAAGACAAGTTATGATTGAGAAATGAAAAATGATGTGTTAGCTAAGGGTAGCAAGAAGAATTAGGACCCCAATGCACCAAAAAGCCCTCGCTCTGGATTCTTCTTATTTTTCCTGGAACATCAACCAAAAATCAAAGCTGTGAGTCATGACTTATCTATTGACGATGTAGCAAACAAGTTTGATGGGCTGTGGAATGCATACAGTGAAGAAGGGAAGAAACTTATAAAATAAAGAAAAAAATGTCAGGATATTGCTGGTGAGGCAAGATGCATAAAAGCCCCCACCCAAGAAGGAGGCATATTGTGAGAGTAAGGTATGGTTTATAGAAGCAGAGTACCAAAATAGCAGCCACCTCTGGGTAGTGATCTGGGATAATTTAAAATATGTTGGATCGAAAAGAAGATAAGTATCATTCAATGCTGACCTCCTATGTCTATGTACATCATGCTATTACACTCCAAGAAATACAGGTAAACAGAAGCCAAAGGCAAAAGGCTGTGAAATGGTAAACAATTCTTTGCCTTTCCGTTGCATATATGATTGCAAATCCTTTCATTTCAGGAATCTCTAATGTAAAGGAGTGTATTTGTGTAAGTATGTTGGACTGTCACTTGAAGAGTCTGCTCACATGACATCATTTTGGAGGAAATGGCTCAGTCAAACGTGCTGCAAAAGACAAAAGAATTTCAGATGCTCAAATTCTGCAACAAAAACAGAACTTAGTGGAAAATTGCAATAGGTCTTGACAAACATACTGAGATTTTGCAGCAACTTCTGTTTTTGCCTCTTTTTGATTTAAGTGCTGTGGCCTCAGTCCTTCTCGAAATGTCACAAATGTAACTATTTTCCACGAATGGTGTAAATTCTTCATGTGATTCAAGGGAAAACACAACAGGGTGGAAATGGGAAGTCATATGTGTGAGATTAACCATTTAGGTAAAATCAGGTTTATTAGGTTTCTGCCTTATCTGCGCTATGCTGAGTATCCAAAGCCGCCATTCTTTCATCTATCCCTCCCCCAACAATTCAGCAGTGCTTTCTGAGAAGATGCTTTGTCACATCCCCCTCACAGCAAGTGGGTGCCATTCCAAACATTCCATCAGCACCAGGAAGTTAGTACAAATGTTGCACCACTGCTGACATACACACCCACTGGAATATATAAGTATAAACCCTACTGTCAGGGTGTGGATGATCTCCTTTCCTATAGGGAGGGCCAATCAACAGGAAAATCAATACCAAGTAGCCATCAAGTACCACATTTCTTGCTTCCCACTCCCTACCCTCTTCCACCCCCACCCCCTTCCCAACACACAAAATGAAATTCTAGTTGTGTCCGCACTATCACAGGCAGCGTTTAAATGAAAGTAATTGTCTGACCATGAGCTGATCTTGAAAATTCTAAACTTAAGACTGAGTATTTAAAAATGGCAACCTGATTTATGTCTTCTTCTGGATTTTAGGGAGGCAAACTTAGAAGCAGTAAATTAACTCGTTCTCCAGAAGCAGTTTCACACTTAAAATATTTTAATGAGGTTACTTGACTTCAATATTTTACATTTAGCTTGAAGAGCGCCGATAACATCTGGAGGTAGCAAGTAAGTTGTTTTCAAGCACTGCTCGAGGGCCAGGAGATGCAGGAATATTTACCTCCCTAGTCACAAGGTACCACACCATGAAATGACCCCATCACCTAGGCAACCCTCTTTCCATCACCACATGATCTGACCCCATTTGTCTGTTTTAATTGCTATCAATGTTCAACCCTCCAGTCTGTACCTGCCTCTCCAACCTCCATTGTCCAATTCTCCTTTCTCCCCCATACTGAGTGTTTTTCCTCCTCCTGACTACCTTAATGCTCAATAGCCAGATAATTTGTTAATCCAAAACAAAAGGAAAGTGCTGGAGAAACACAGCAGGTGTGGCAGCTTGTGTTGAAAGGAAACAGAATGATTGATTGTTTTGAGTCTGGTGACTGTTAATCAGAACAGTTAGCAGCTTCAAGGTATTTATACTGAACATGAAGTTGGTGGAGGTGGGGGAGAGGTGAGGGAATAGGTGAAGTTGGAGACCTGACAGAGAGAGTGATATCTGAAATAGGTAGGTCAAAGTAATAGTGCTCAGAATAGGAGAAAATGGGTGTGCTGTACTGAATACAACCCATATAACGTCATAATGGCCTAGAAGTACAGGGCAAGGTGTGGTGGGTAAAAAAAGTGGAAGGACAGAATCAGGTTCTAAAGTTATTGAACTCAGTGTTGAGTCCTTGATGAACAGTGTTGCAGTTCCTCCAGTGGAAAATGAGATATTGTTCTTCAAGCTTGTTGACGTGGGTGCATTTAAAGGCCAGGTAACTGAAAGCTTTGGACAGGAGAATACCTGCAAAGTGGTCACCCTGACTGTGTTTCTTCTCCCCAGTGTACAGAAGTGAATACAATAAGCTAGATTGAGTGAAGAACAGCTAAAGTACCACTTCACCTGGAAGGTTTGTCTGGGGCCTTGGTTAGTGAGGACGGAGTAAGTAAACAATTAGGTATTACAGCTTCTGATTGGGAAGATGCTGATTGATTTGGTTCAACCAAGGTGAAGCTCTTAGCACACATGCAAAACACACTGTGCAACACGCGCACGGGTGCGCGCGCGTGCACACACACACACACACTTTCTGCTTACCTAGATGCTCATAGCATCCCAGCTTTGCTTTGCTTAGCCTTTTTGCATGTTGCCTTCTCAGCCAGAGCTCTCTGTATTTCTGTCTTGCCCTGCTGTTTAGGCAAACACAAAGCCTGGCAGCTTGTCAGCAGTGATCACTCAGAGAGATGGACTTGTTACTGTGCAGCACCATGTTATGTCAATCTCATGACTCCAGCGTCTGTCAGCAGCCTGTGCAGCAAACACACTGCCTGTGTCATCCGAAGCATTGCTTTGTGATTGTTGTGACACTGCTTTGATGGTGAAGATTAATTCAGGACTGCCAGTGCTTAACAAAGTGTATTGCTGGAAGTCAAAGATGGCAACTGGCACCATGGATGCAAGGAAATTGTGGGATATCATGGCAAGACAAGCACTTCCACCTGCAGAGTGTGAGAAATCCAGGTAGCATCACCAACTTAACCAATTTCTGGTAAAATTCACTTATGGGACATGGGCATCTCTAGTTGGGCCAACATTATTGTCCATCCCATGCCTTCCTGTTCCCCAGATGCTGCCTGACCTGCTGTGCTTTTCCAGCACCACTCTAATCTAGACTCTTGAGAAGATGGTGTTGAGCTGCCTTCTTGAACCACTACTATCCACCTGCAATGCCCTTATGAAAGGAATTCCAGAAATTTGACTTAGTCCCTCTCTCATCGCTAACCTCCATATGCTGATCACCACCCAGCATCTCAAACTTCATTCCCTCATTCCTCTGTTTAAATCTTTCCATGTTACCATCCTTCCTCAGTTCCATAACAGCCTTACTCTCTCACAATCTATCTCCTTTGAATACACTTAGGCAAAGGATTTGTGTTCATTGGGGCATCTCTTCAGTGATTAGTATACTACTGAGCAAAGTTGTCAATTTAATGAAGCCCTTCAAAAACTCAGCTCAGCTCCATATATGAAATATGTTACTTGCTATAAGTGTAATACAGCAATATAATCATATTGGTCCACAAGATTAATTACATTATTATTGTATCAACAATCATATGTAGCTCTGGCAGTGAGGGTAACTATGCCCCTTTTATCAAGTTAACAGTTTGTAGGAAGTACGTCTGCACACAGTTAGCGAGTAAGTTGAACAGACATCTAACAATCCAGCAAAAGCATCCATTTAACTCTACCAATATGGCTGCTCCAAAGATTTGTGAGTTCTTTTATCTGCTTAAAAGAGACCGAGCAGGGCCAAGCATACAAAGGGGTCTTGTTGACAAACTTTTCCTGGGAGCTCAAGTTATCCAAATGCAAGAAGGAATAAAAACAACCATATAAATCTTTTGTCTTCCTGCTATTTTCTGCCAAAACATGATTATTAATAAGACAGCTTGCTGTAGGTGCATCACTGAATGAGTTGCTCCTTAACTGAAAATCAGGTGGAAGAAACACAATGTCACTCCTGCCTCATTCACAGGGGTTTCCTTGCTGTTGGCACAAGTCCTTATCCTCACCATTGGATCAGCAGACAATACAACAGGAGTGAAGAAATGATTGTTCCCTGGGCACACAGAAAAGAAAAATCAGCCTCCTTTTCTTCTTGGCAGCTTCATTCTGTATTTTTTGATAATAAACTGGAGTGTTCAGCTCCATTCATAACACCTCGGATAATGAAGCAGTTTGCGTTAGGTCCAGCCTTTATTCCTTTAATTACCTACCAAGGGAGAAGCTTTTACCTTCGTGCACAGAAAGTCATGGGGGGGATTGTGTTCAGGTTTAATGTGTGAACAGCTGGCATGTGGATTTCTGTGCCAAAGTGCTGGCAGTGAACCCCAGCTCCTGCTGAGTAGTACAAACAAGACACATGATGATGTGCTATGGAATAAATTCCATAATCAACACTTGTTCTCTAGTATTCCAGTAGTTATTTGTGAAAACCAAAGAGCATTTTCACCTCCATAGGAATTCTCAAAGAAGTTTACTCATGGAAATGTATGTCTGGCATCATGTTATCCTTCTGTTTTTTTTACCCATTCTCCATAATTACATTCCCTACAGTGTGGAAACAGGCCATTTGGCCCAACAATTCCACACTGACTCTCCAAAGAGCAAACAACCCAGACCCTTTTCCCTCTGACCAATGCACCTAACAGTATGGACAAATTAGCATGGCCAACTCACCTGACTTACACATTTTTGGACTGCGGGAAGGAACCCATGCAGACACAGGGAGAATGTGCAAACTCCACACAGACCCAAGGATGGATTCAGACCCGGGTTTCTGGTACTCTGAGGCAGCAGTGCTAGCCACTGAACCACCCCAAATTGCTTTAAATTGCAGACACATCACCTATAAAACTTTTGAATGGCCCACCCACCTTAGATTTTATGAAAGTGAAGTTTAAACAAGAGGTGTGTGATTTGTTCTGAGGAAGGGTCACTGGCCTGATTTAACTCTGGTTGCCCTCCACAGATGCTGCCAGACTCGTTGAACGTTTTCAGCAATTTCTGTTTTTGTTTATGATTTTTCACCACAATACCTTTCTCTGTTCAAGTGCACAAAAGGACAATATGAGGAGTGTTGAAGAAATTTGCCCAATAGGTTAGAGATCACAAAACACAGCTCAAAGTAAAATTGACAGTTTATTGCAAGCAACATCACTGGAGGAGAAAACAGATCAGCTGACACAGAACTGAGAGTCTGCACAGAGATCAGATTTCTCCTCCCAGAGCTGAGGATGAGACCAGTTTTATGGTAATGCTGCAGAATGACACTGATTAAGAAATGGGAAACTACAATGTTTCTGGAAGTGGAGTAATTTAGGTGCAAGGATGCTAATTGGAAAACAGTTATCGGATAAATGTCCTGTTCCTTCACACAGTGCAACACCCTGACAGTATCATGGTTCCATTCATCTTTACAGGTAGGTGTTAGTCTTTCTGAAGTGGTAAGGTGCTTCCATTGTCCTGTGGTACCTCTCTGTCTGTCCTGCTCTTTGTGTGGCTTTGATATTGCTGGGTTGTGAAACTGCCCTTTGGGCTTTGAGATCTCTGTCATGTCCATGGAAGCTTAAAGCATATTCCATTGTGTGCGTGCTGACTGACCCAGTTCGTGAGCTACTCGGGAATTCTGGGTGACCTGGTACAATTTGGCCAATTTGCTTTTGTGGGCCTATTGTGGGTTAGCAAATCTTTTCCCATAAGCAGCTTTATGAAGTTTGGTTACTCATATTCTTCAATCTCAATGGTTCAATGACAGCACAACAAACAAAAAAGTCACATGGGGACCACACCTGCGATAATATGCATATTGTTGAATAATTCAAGTTTTCTTGAATTGTGTTTTCTTTGTATAATGGCATAGATCACATGGTTCAATATTAAAAAGGTTAATCTTTAAACTTGCACTACCCTTCCCACATTGGAGAAATAGGAATTCAATGGTCTCCTTTATAAGCTGATTTATCCTTTACTTGCAAACATGCATTGAATTAACATTCAAACGATGCCCAAATGCCTCAATGCTCTCTACCATTTCCATTATTAAGAATTTTCAAAATGTATGTCACAGTCTACTGACCAAAAAGCCCGTCATGACTTAGACATGCTCAGTGAACACCTGAAATGAAAAAATAAAAAAATCTTAATTCTGTCTAAATTATTTTTAAAAGCTTGTCTCTAAGTTTGTAACTGACTGCCTGAAACTGAGCATGAAATAAATATAGAGAAGAAAGGCTGCAAAGATATTACTGCTTTCAGCAATTTTAAAGGCCAAACATTGTCTCAGTCATTACCTGCGGAAAATAAACATGCTCTAAAAAATGTTCAGGACGTCTGTTACTCCCCAACCCCATTCCCTCCTTCCACTCCACCAACCCCACACAACTATCCCAACTCAATGAATTCTACTGAGGAAAAACTATTGTAAGAAATCACTTGCAAGAGGGAGAACATCATTGGAACAGCAATGAAAACAGAAATTTCTGGAAAAACTCAGCAGAAAAAGCAGAGATAATGTTCAGGGTTCAATGACCCCTGTTCAAAACTGATTTTATCTTGGAAAAGGATGCTATATAACACTCAGGACTTGCTATCTAGCTGAACAATTCTGAGCACTATCTTCCATGCCTTTACCCTGCCCTCCACACACCAGTCCTTACCATCACATGAGTTGGCATCACAAACAACCTATTGTCAACCATTCACAGTCCCCATTAACAGCTATTGATTCTCCCAGGCTGACATTAATCCTTTCCTTTATCTGCCCAACTGTCCAACTACTGTTCTCTCTCTCTGGACTCTACCTCTGCCTATCATTCACTTGTATGCCATGCACTTCCTACACATCCACACACCACCCCCCCATCGCCCACCACCCCCGCTCCCACCCACCCCCACCCCCAAATTCTTCAGTATATACACCAAACTTTTCCTAATTACAAACAGATCAGAAGAAGATTCTCTGGACCCAAAATACTTGACCAGCATTTTCTCCACAGATGCTGACAGATCTGCTTAGTGTTTCCAGTAATTTCTGTTTTTGTTGCTGTTCCAATGATGCTATCCCTCTCGCAACTAATTAAAATTTATAAAACAACTTCTTACAGACTGAATTTTTGAAAGGTAATTCAAATATAATATTTTTAAAATCCTAGTTATATGAAGAAATATCTGAATGATTTTATAAGGACAAAGTGACATTTATATAAAAGACAGTTTAATAAAGATAAATCTTTAACTAAATGTGGATGTATAAAAGAAACTGTTGGTTCAGCAACCTAGAACATGGTTGAGAGGCTCCTAGTTAATATTCTTACCAAAGAGTTGAAGTCAACACCATCACAAATTTAATCAATCATGCTCACTGATTCCTTATATTTTGTCAGGAAAGGATTTCCTATGATTACATTGATATTTGTCCAAGTGGCTGGATTGTACATTTGAAAAATGTTTTAATATTTTTTTGATGTGTCCCCTCAGTGCTTTTCTCAATTGGAAGTGGAACTGTTTGCCAACAACCTCTGGTGAATTCATTCTACATCATAATAATAGTGAACTTATGTTGAATCATTTTGATGTTGGTGCCAGCTTTCTAGTTTCACAAAGCCTTTAAGTAGCCTAGGGGTTAAAGTGTTCCCAGCTGAGCTTATACTCACTGGTTTTGTTAGTTTACATGAGTGCTTTATGTCTGTCTCACAGATATTTCATTAGAAACCTAAAGCTAATTTCTCTGTTGGGCTTTATTGCCATTGCTGGCCAACTACTGCTGGTGACAGAAATTGAGATGATAATACCAGCTGTTGGTGCAGATGAAAACTGGCTCTTCATCAGCAATAAACAGGGATGAGGGATTATTGTCCATGTCCGAAAAGTTTTACCAAAACTGGAAGAAGACTTTTCTTTCTGCAAGTTAAGGCAAACTTTGTAGCTATTCTATTAACAGTACAGGTTAACACTTTGCACAGACCGACGGGCCACCTCACACAAACTGTGAGTAGGAGGATGGAAGTGATTGATTTTCTTTCCATTTCAGTCGACAGGATTTGCAGTAGCATCATTAACCACAGCTTGCAAGGAAGTCACCCAGGAAGCATCCATCATGTTCGCTTCATCGTTAAAATAATGATGAAGATCATAGAAAAATGAAAATATAATGTCTGTTTCCTGGCATCACCTGCATGATTCTGTGCCAATGGCAACAAACTACTCGTAAGTTGTTCATTAAGACCACACAATTGCTCGTAAGTAGCTAAAAAGCCTCATAGGACTGACTGATGCAGCCAACTATTCTTTGGAAGCATAAGTCCCCTGAAGAAGTGCAATGAAATCTCCTGCTGTTGATGATTTTATATAAGGGATCGTACTATTTGTTCTGATGTATGCTGTGGAGCACTGCAGACTGGCATGATTTGACTCTTTACCTGAGGCATGTTGAAATAAGTCCATTAAAGAGTTCACTGCTGTAGCCAATTTTATCACCACAACTTAACTTGACAGGTAGAGTTGGGAAGAAGGATGTTTCAAATATTCTGTTCTGAATGAAACACCAGCAGAAATGGCAAATCTTCTGTAGCATTTCCATTTAGTTTTGACAATGTCTATAAAACCATACATTTGATAACAGGGGTCCACTCAATCCATCTTGTAATTTGTTCTGCTTATCACATTAAGGTGTTTTTTCATTCCCAAGCTCACCAATATTGAGGAACTTTCTATGCATCCAAAGAATTTATGGGCGGCACGGTGGCACAGTGGTTAGCACTGTTGCCTCACAGCGCCTGAGACCCGGGTTCGATTCCCGACTCAAGCGACTGACTGCGTGGAGTTTGCACGTTCTCCCCATGTCTGCGTGGGTTTCCTCCGGGTGCTCCGGTTTCCTCCCACAGTCCAAAGATGTGCGGGTCAGGTGAATTGGCCATGCTAAATTGCCCGTAGTGTTAGGTAAGGGGTAAATGTAGGGGTATGGGTGGGTTGCGCTTCGGCGGGTCGGTGTGGACTTGTTGGGCCAAAGGGCCTGTTTCCACACTGTAAGTCTAATCTAATTGCAAACCTCCTCAGTCAAGCCAGAGAATCTATTTAGATATTTACAAACAACTCTGTGCTCTTCATGAACAACATTCAAATGGCTTAGTCTAATGATGAAACAGAACCTCACAAATTTAAGAAGGATTACCCATTTCACCCTTAAAGACAATTTTAAGTTGCAAACAACAAATGCTGGAGACCACAGTGTCCATGGGGAGACAGCAAGCTTACGTTTCAAGTCTAGATGACTCTTCATCAGAGCTAAAGTAAAGTGTGGAGGGGCCAGTGTTTATGCTTCAGTGTTTTTTTGGGGAGGGTTATGAACGTAGGGTGCTGGTGAAGAAAAGATGTTGATTGTTCAGATTAAGTGATTGGAATATGAGAATGGCAGAACAATGGCATGTCTCCTGCCAGATTTTAAAGGACAGTAAATGGGATAGGGTTTGGGGGAGTGTTGGAGTGAGGGGAGGACATGATCACAAGCCAGAAGAAAAGGAAAAATATTCTGTATTAAAGGTGTTGAACTCAATATTAAATCCAGAAGGCTGTAATGTGCCTTGGCCTATTTTCCATCAGTTCCAATGATGCCACCTTCCAAAACAGCACTGCTGACATGGTTTGCCTCTTCCATAACCGTGGTTTCCTGCCCACTGTGGTTGACAGGGTCCTCAACCACATCCAACCTATCACCCATGCTTCTGTTCCTGCCCCTTCCCATCACTCACAACAGTGTAATTGGGTTCCACTTCTCGTCACTTTTCATTCCACCTGCCTCTGCATTCAAAGAATCATTCTCTGCCATTTCAGACAATGCCACCACCAAACACATCTCCTCAGTCCCCCTTGTCTGCACTTCGCAGTGATCGTGTCCTCTGCGACACCCTAATTCATTCCACAGCCACCAACACTACACCCTGTTCTCTACCACACCTTCCCATGTAGCCACAGTAGATTCAACACCTATCCCATCACCTCCACCCTGCTCACTATCCAAGAGCCTAAACAGTCTTTCCAGGTGAAGCAGCATTTCACCTGTAACTCCTCCAATCTTGTGCATTATATTCGTGGCCTACTCTACAATGGAGAAATCAACACAGACTGGGTGACTGCATTGCAGAACGCCTTCCATCTGTGCACAAGCTTGAACCCGACCTTCCCGTAGCTGGTCATTTTAACACAGCATCCTGCTCACATGCCCACCTGTCTGTCCTCAGCATGGTGCAGTGCTCCAGTGAATCACAGTGCAAACTGAAGGAACAACATCTCACCTTCACACTAGGCACTTCCCAGCCTTCTAGACTTAATACTGAGTTCAACACCTTTACATTGTGAACATTTCTTCCCTTTCTTTAGTTTGTGATCATGTCCTCCCCTTCCCCATCCCATTTACTGTCCTTTCAAGTCTGGCAGGAGACACACCATTGTTCTGCCACTCTCACATTCTGATCACTTAATCTGGAACTATCAACATCTTATTTTCACTGGCACCCTACATCCAATACTCCCAGTGCCCCATCCCCAGCCCCCAAACTAGAGCATAAATGCTGTCTCCCCTACACTTTTTTCTTCAGCTCTGATGAAGATTCACCTAGACTCAAACCCGTTAGCTTGCTATCTCTCTCTATGAATACTGTCTCATCCGCTATGATCTCCAGCAATTGTTGTCTTCAGTAAATTCCAGCATCTGCAGTATTTTGTTTGTACCAAGTATTTTAAGTTACATGACATAATGTGGTGAGCCAAGAAATAAACCAAAAAGTTTTGTTTTTAAATTTTAGAACATGAGCAAATGCAGCAATAAAAACAAAATAAACTCCAAAGTATCAATCACTACCACAGATTAATTCTTCAGGGTTTCCCTGCACAGATCACTGTAAGAAAGAACTTCAAGTGGGTCATTCAGACCTCTGCGCTACAATTCCTAACTTGTGCCTACATTGTGTGAAGTTCTGCCCAGGATTACAAATTCATCAACCATACAATAACTGCTGAAGGTCGGGAAATGAGGTCTTCAAAGAATTCATTTTGAAGAGGGTAAAAGGTAATACCTGTACACTTCAAACATAATCCTCAGGCAATCTGTATTTTTTATTCTCTGAACTTTCATGAGCACCCAGGATTTGTTAAGTTTTTGACTGCAAATTGTCAGCATTCTCCTTAGTTGAAGGATCAGGAATGAGGGGACATAGGGTGAAAGGCAGGAGGTTTAAAGAGAACTTGAAGAAAACATTTTAGATCCAGGCAGTAGTGGGACTCTGGAATGCACTGTCTAGGAGGATAGTCAAGGCAGCTCACTATGACCTTCTCAAAGGCAACTAGGGGCAGAAAATAAATGCTGCTCAGGCAGCAATTCCCACTTCCCACAAATGATGTTTAAAAAACTCACAACTTTTAAAAAGAACTTGGATGAACACTTAAAATATCATAACAGTCAGGGCTATGGAGCAAGTGCTGATAGGTCAGACTACTGTGGACTTAGAGTAGTTTTGTCAGCCCAGACTCAATAGATTGAAGGGCCATTTCTGTACGGTATTCATACAATTCTATAATTCTGTGATCATACAATTCTATAATTCTGTGATTCACCATCAACATCCTTCTGATTTTGATCATAAATTCAGGATTTAGCACAAGAGGAGATTCACATGTCTAATCCTGATGTTGCTGTCTGCCATTCATTGTTTAACCACAGGTTATGCTCAGTGTCATCCCTTTCTCACCCTGGGGACCATCAGCGAAATTAATTTATCTTAGAACATAGAACAGTACTGATGATGTCGCCTAGCCAGGGGACGAAACGTTTGCAACAAAAACTTCCAGTTCGGCGAACAGAACCACAACAACGAGCACCCGAGCTATAAATCTTCGCACAAACTTTGAATAGAACAGTACAGCACAGAACAGACCCTTCAGCCCATGATGTTGTGCCGACCACTGATCCTCATGTATGCACCCTCAAATTTCTGTGACCATATGCATGTCCAGGTTTCTCCTAAATGTCCCCAATGACCCTGCCTCCACAACTGCTGCTGTCAATGCATTCCATGCTCTCACTACTCTCTGTGTAAAGAACCCGCCTCTGACATCCCCTCTATACTTTCCTCCAACCAGCTTAAAACTATGGCCCCTCCTGTTAGTCATTTCTGCCCTGGGAAATAGTCTCTGGCTATCGACTCTATCTATGCCTCTCATTATCTTGTATACCTCAATTAGGTCCCCTCTCCTCCTCCTTTTCTCCAATGAAAAAAGTCCAAGTTCAGTCAACCTCTCCTCATAAGATAAGCCCTCTAGCCCAGGCAGCATCCTGGTAAACCTCTTCTGAACCCTCTCCAAAGCATCCACATCTTTCCTATAATAGGGTGACCAGAACTGGACACAGTATTCCAAGTGCGGTCTAACCAAAGTTTTATAGAGCTGCAACAAGATCTCACGACTCTTAAACACAATCCTCCTGTTAATGAAAGCCAAAACACCATATGCTTTCTTAACAACCCTGTCCACTTGGGTGGCCATTTTAAGGGATCTATGTACCTGTGCACCAAGATCCCTCTGTTCCTCCACACTGCCAAGAATCGTTTCCTTAATCCTGTACTCAGCTTTCAAATTCAACCTTCCAAAATGCATCACCTCACATTTATCCAGGTTGAACTCCATCTGCCACCTCTCAGCCCATCTCTGCATCCTGTCAATGTCCCGTTGCAGCCTACAACAGCCCTCTATACTGTCAACGACACCTCCAACCTTTGTGTCGTCTGCAAACTTGCTGACCCATCCTTCAATCCCCTCATCCAAGTCATTAATAAAAATTACAAACAGTAGCGGCCCAAGGAGAGAGCCCTGTGGAACACCACTCACCACTGACTTCCAGGCAGAATGTTTTCCTTCTACTACCACTCGCTGTCTTCTATTGGCCAGCCAATTCTGTATCCAGACAGCTATGTTCCCCTGTATCCTATTCCTCCTGACTTTCTGAATGAGCCTACCATGGGGAACCTTATCAAATGTGTTGCTGGTCAAAGCACAGCAGGTTAGGCAGCATCTCAGGAATAGAGAATTCGACGTTTCGAGCATAAGCCCTTCATCAGGAATAAGAGAGAGAGAGCCAAGCCGGCTGAGATAAAAGGTAGGGAGGAGGGACTAGGGGGAGGGGCGATGGAGGTGGGATAGGTGGAAGGAGGTCAAGGTGAGGGTGATCGGCCGGAGTGGGGTGGGGGCGGAGAGGTCAGGAAGAGGATTGCAGGTTAGGAGGGCGGTGCTGAGTTGAGGGAACCGACTGAGACAAGGTGGGGGGAGGGGAAATGAGGAAGCTGGAGAAATCTGAATTCATACCTTGTGGTTGGAGGGTTCCCAGGCGGAAGATG
This sequence comes from Hemiscyllium ocellatum, assembly GCF_020745735.1. Taxonomy (NCBI): domain Eukaryota; kingdom Metazoa; phylum Chordata; class Chondrichthyes; order Orectolobiformes; family Hemiscylliidae; genus Hemiscyllium; species Hemiscyllium ocellatum. The sequence continues at coordinate 87,116,216 of NC_083401.1, forward strand.
AGGCGCTCCTCCTCCAGCCGTCGTGTAGTTGTGTTCTGCCGGTGGAGGAGTCCAAGGACCTGCATGTCCTCGGTGGAGTGGGAGGGGGAGTTAAAGTGTTGAGCCACGGGGTGATTGGGTTGGTTGGTTCGGGCGGCCCAGAGGTGTTCTCTGAAGCGTTCCGCAAGTAAGCGGCCTGTCTCACCAATATAGAGGAGGCCACATCGGGTGCAGCGGATGCAATAGATGATGTGTGTGGAGGTACAGGTGAACTTGTGGCGGATATGGAAGGATCCCTTGGGGCCTTGGAGGGAAGTGAGTGTGGAGGTGTGGGCGCAAGTTTTACATTTCCTGCGGTTGCAGGGGAAGGTGCCGGGGGTGGAGGTTGGGTTGGTGGGGGGTGTGGATCTGACAAGGGAGTCATATCCGCCACAAGTTCACCTGTAATCCTTCCATATCCGCCACAAGTTCACCTGTAATCCTTCCATATCCGCCACAAGTTCACCTGTACCTCCACAATCCTTCCATATCCGCCACAAGTTCACCTGTACCTCCACACTTCGTGACTCCCTTGTCAGATCCACACCCCCCACCAACCCAACCTCCACCCCCGGCACCTTCCCCTGCAACCGCATGAAATGTAAAACTTGCGCCCACACCTCCACACTCACTTCCCTCCAAGGCCCCAAGGGATCCTTCCATATCCGCCACAAGTTCACCTGTACCTCCACACACATCATCTATTGCATCCGCTGCACCCGATGTGGCCTCCTCTATATTGGTGAGACAGGCCGCTTACTTGCGGAACGCTTCAGAGAACACCTCTGGGCCGCCCGAACCAACCAACCCAATCACCCCGTGGCTCAACACTTTAACTCCCCCTCCCACTCCACCGAGGACATGCAGGTCCTTGGACTCCTCCACCGGCAGAACACAACTACACGACGGCTGGAGGAGGAGCGCCTCATCTTCCGCCTGGGAACCCTCCAACCACAAGGTATGAATTCAGATTTCTCCAGCTTCCTCATTTCCCCTCCCCCCACCTTGTCTCAGTCGGTTCCCTCAACTCAGCACCGCCCTCCTAACCTGCAATCCTCTTCCTGACCTCTCCGCCCCCACCCCACTCCGGCCTATCACCCTCACCTTGACCTCCTTCCACCTATCCCACCTCCATCGCCCCTCCCCCTAGTCCCTCCTCCCTACCTTTTATCTCAGCCGGCTTGGCTCTCTCTCTCTTATTCCTGATGAAGGGCTTATGCTCGAAACGTCGAATTCTCTATTCCTGAGATGCTGCCTAACCTGCTGTGCTTTGACCAGCAACACATTTGCAGCTGTGATCTCCAGCATCTGCAGACCTCATTTTTTACTCGAACCTTATCAAATGCCTTGCAGAAGTAAGGCAACATTGGTGAGCAACATTTCCGCTAAAAAATTTAAAGCTCGTTCAATAGGATCTGAATGGGTTTTTAACAGTGATCTGAATAATACTGATGGTTTTAAACTGATCTCACCCTGAAATGCAATTTATATTGGCAGAGTGTTGTTAGATTTCTCAATTATGATTTCTGACTAGCTATATTTCTGAAATGCAAAATTTTCTCGTCTCTGGATCACTGGATTCTAGAATTACAACCAGAGATATATGGCGGTGCCCTGAGGAGATACTGGCATGCAGATCTACATGGACATCACCCAGGAAGTTTAATTTTCAGTGGGCAATTCCTCTCTGTCACAGGACTCAAAGTGACTGTCTCCAACTACAACTGGAGATTTTGGAAAATTCCATGGTACTTAGCTAGATTGTTACACAGGAAATAATACTAGACAGAGTTAAACCTTGTTTAATATCTACTACATAACTGGCCACCTAGTTACCCTCAAGACTACCGCAATACCCAACCATTTGACTGCCTCCAAAAACTGACAACCTAACCAACTCAGTCAAACTTAGATAGAAACACCAATCTAATATTTGCATATATGACTGTGTGAAGCTGCAATGAAAAATAAATAATTTAACTAAAACATATATTTTGCAAAATGATTGTATGCATTACTAAACACTTTCAAATGAAAATACTATGTGATTTCTTAATTAGCATATATGGCATAATTAGCATTTTTCTTAATTAGCATAAACTTCTCATCAGCGGGAAGAGAAGAGCAATGACACTAACCAGCACTTACTAAATAGAAGCAGCCTGAATGAATACAAGCTGCATTAAATTGAAAACACTTTTTTCATGATGTTTGGACAAAACAGTCACTGATGACATCAGCAATGGAATGACTCATTTCAGAAATTGTAACAGTCATTCAAAATCCAAATAAAATTTTGGTATAGAGTCCATTTCATTCAATGTTAGCGGTAAAATTTACAATTGGAGATGGCTAATAAAGTCCCAGTAAACAGTATTTACTGCTTTGTCTCCAAACAATTCTCAACATCATTGGCTCATGGCAGACTTAATGACTGACACTCTGCTCATATTCAAAAATTATGAGAACTCTTGCTGATCACAGAGATGTTTTGTTCATGTATTTGACAAGGCAAAATGGATTATCCTTGGATTCACAGCTGGAAAGACATACAAAAAAGGAGCAAGAGGTAGGTGTTTGAATGTGTTACTGTAGTTGTGTGCACAAAGCAGAAAGTGGGCCAACTTTTAGAGGAGAAAATACCAAATTGGTTTGCCACATAACGGAACAATTTTAGCTTAATAGAACTCATTTCCTGCCAATCATATAAAATATATAGGAGGAGAAAGTGAGGTCTGCAGATGCTGGAGATCAGAGCTGAAAATGTGTTGCTGGAAAAGCGCAGCAGGTCAGGCAGCATCCAAGGAACAGAATCAATTCCTGAAGAAGGGCTTATGCCCGAAACGTCGAATCTCCTGTTCCTTGGATGCTGCCTGACCTGCTGCGCTTTTCCAGCAACACATTTTCAGCATATAAAATATATTGTATTATACTGCTAAACAGCACGGAAGTCACAATCATACACTATATTTATGACTTGGATGTGGAAAGTGAATACATAGCTAACTTCGCAAATGACAAAAAAATGGGTGGAAGGCAAGGAGTGAGGATGACACAAAGTGTCTGCAATGGCAGCAGATGTTCACCAGACTGAATGCTGGGATGATGGGATTGCCCTATGGCGTGTCATTAAAGAGACTGGGACTACATTCTCCGGAGTTCAGAAGAATGAAAGCCAACCTCACAGATGCCTATGAAATTCATAGAGGGATGGACAGAGTAGATACAGAAGGAATATATCTGTTGGCTGTGGAATCCAAAACCAGGAGATATAGTCTTAGATTAAAAGGCAAGCAATTTAGGACCAAGGTAAAGAGGAACTTTGTCAGAGGTTCATCCCCAAGAAAAGATAGATTATCCGGGGAGGGATTAGACAGCCATGGCTGACAAAGGAAGTCAGGAAATGTATTAAAGTAAAAGAGAGATCCTGTAAAGTGGCCAAGAGCAGTGGGAAATCAGAAGATTGGGAAGGCTACAAAAACAAACAGAGGATAACAAAGAGAGAAATAAGGAAGGAGAGGATCAAATACGAAGGAAGCTAACCAGTAATATTAGAAATGATAGTAAAAGTTTCTTTCAATGCATAAGAAACAAATGACAGGCCCCACACTACATCCTCAGGCGAATTCACACTCTCAACAAACAGTATTTCAACTCCATCTCAAACATCAAAAACTGTAAGTACAACAAACTTTTATCCACCCACCTCCATAACCAGCGCTCCTCAAACATTCCAGAAGATTCCCCTGGCCTCAGAAACGCCATTAGACATGCAGCTGATGCAGCTTCCACCCCCACGCTGATTGATGATGTCACTTCCGCCCCATCATGGCCACTCCCACAGCCACTTCCGGCCCTCACATCATCGCTGATGCCACACACTCAGTGACTTCCACCACCCCTACTGCCGTGTCTGCCACCACTTCCGCCCCCATCAGCCCCACTCACCTGCAGTCTGCTGACACGCCTCCCACAGACCCCACTGTCACTGTCCCCACCCCCCAGAACCCTGAGGGGAACACTACCCCTGCTCATGACTCCACCCCCATTCCCCCCATCATCACACCCACTCCAGGTACTGGCTCCGACCCCACTCCCAGCTCCACACCCACACCAGATCCCAGCTCCCAGGCCTGCCGAGTTTTCACCATCCCTCAGACCTCCCCCTCACTGAGGACGAATGATCAGTCCTCAGCAAAGGACTCACCTTCATCCCCTTCCATCCACGCATCAATGAATTTAATACACGCAGTGACATCGAACAATTCTTCCGTCGCCTTCGTCTCCAAGCTTACTTTCACAATCAGGATTCCCACCCACCTTCCAAGGACTCCTTTGCCCTCCTCCAACATACTGCATTCACCTGGACACCCTGAGCTGGCCTACTACCTGCCCTCGACCTCTTCAATTCCAACTGCCGCCGGGACATTAACCACCTCAGCCTGTCTATTGCCCTCCCCCACTCTAACCTCTCACCCTCACAACGCGCAGCCCTCCAATCCCTCTGCTCTAATCCCAACCTCACCATTAAGCCAGCGGATAAAGGGGGTGCAGTGGTAGTCCGGCGCACTGACCTCTACACCACTGAAGCTAAATGCCAACTCAAGGACACCTCTTCCTACTGCCCCCTCGACCATGGCCCCACCCCCCCCATCACCAAACCATCATTTCCCAGACCGTACAGAACCTCATCACCTCAGGAGATCTCCCACCCACAGCTTCCAACCTCATAGTCCGGGAACCCCGCACTGCCCAGTTCTACCTCCTTCCCAAGATCCACAAGCCTGACCACCCTGGCGACCCATTGTCTCAGCATGCTCCTGCCCCACTGAACTCGTCTCTACCTACCTCGACACTGTCCTATCCCCCCAGTCCAGGAACTCCCCACATACATTCGAGACACCATCCACGCCCTCCATCTCCTCCAAGACTTCCGTTTCCCCAGCCCCCGACTCATCTTCACCATGGATATCCAATCCCTCTACACCTCCATCCGCCCTGACCAGGGCCTCCAAGCCCTCCGTTTTTTCCTCTCCAGACATCCCCAACAGCACCCTTCCACCGACACTCTCATTCGTTTGGCCGAACTGGTCCTCACCCTTAACAATTTCTCCTTTGAATCCTCCCACTTCCTCCAGATCAAAGGGGTAGCCATGGGCACACATATGGGCCCCAGCTATGCCTGTCTCTTTTTTTGGCTACGTAGAACAGTTGATCTTCCGTAATTAGACTGGCACCACTCCCCACCTCTTCCTCTGCTACATTGATGACTGCATGGCATCATCTCGTGCTTCCACGAGGAGGTTGAGCAATTCATCAACTTCACCAATACATTCCACCCTGACCTTAAATTTACCTGGACCATCTCTGACACCTCCCTCCCCTTCCTGGACCTCTCCATCTCCATCTCCATTAATGACAACCAACTTGACACTGACATTCTTTACAAACCCACTGACTCCCACAGCTACCTGGATTACACCTCTTCCCACCCTATCTCTTGCAAAAATGCCATCCTGTATTCCCAATTCCTCTGCCTCCGCCGTATCTACTCCCAGGAGGACCAGTTCCACCATAGAACACACCAGATGGCCTCCTTCTTTAGAGACCACAATTTCTCTTCCCACATGGTTAAAGATGCCCTCCAATGCATTTCGTCCACATCCCCCACCTCCGCCCTCAGACCACACCCTTCCAACCGTAACAAGGACAGAACGCCCCGGTGCTCACCTTCCACCCTACAAATCTTCACATACCAAATCAGCGGCCGACATTTCCGCCACCTCCAAAAAGACCCTACCACCAGGGATATATTCCCCTCCCCACCCCTTTCCGCCTTCCGCAAAGACCGTTCCCTCCATGACTACCTGGTCAGGTCCACGCTCCCCTACGTCCCACCCTCCCATCCTGGCACTTTCCCCTGCCACCTCAGGAACTGTAAAACCTGTGCTACACCTCCTCCCTCACCTCTATCCAAGGCCCTAAAGGAGCCTTCCACATCCATCAAAGTTTTACCTGCACATCCACTAATATCATTTATTGTATCCGTTGCTCCCAATGCCGTCTCCTCTACATTGGGGAGATTGGGCGCCTCCTAGCAGAGTGCTTTAGGGAACATCTCCTAGACACTCGCACCAATCAACTACACCGTCCCATGGCCCAACATTTCAACTCCCCCTCCCACTCTGCCGAGGACATGGAGGTCTTGGGCCTCCTTCACCGCCACTCCCTCACCACCAGACACCTGGAAGAAGAACGCCTCATCTTCCGCCTCGGAACACTTCAACCCCAGGGCATCAATGTAGACTTCAACAGCTTCCTCATTTCCCCTTCCCCCACCTCATCCTAGTTTCAAACTTCCAGCTCAGCACTCTCCCCATGACTTGTCCAGACTTGTCCGACCTGCCTAGCTCCTTTTCCACCTATCCACTCCACCCTCTCCTCCCTGACCTATCACCTTCATCTCGTTTGTACTCACCCATTGTACTCTATGCTACTCTCTCCCCACCCCCACCCTCCTCTTGCTTATCTCTCCACGCTTCAGGCTCACTGACTTCATTCCTGATGAAGGACTTTTGCCCGAAACGTCGATTTTGCTGCTCCTTGGATGCTGCCTGAACTGCTGTGCTCTTCCAGCACCACTGATCCAGAAAAGTAGACATTGGGCCACTTCAAACTGATGCTGGAAGCCTAGTGATGGGAGATAAGGAAATAGCAGGAGAACTTAACAAGAACTTTGCGTCAGTCTTCACAGTGGAAGTCATGAGTAATATCCCAACAATTAAAGGGAGTCAGGGAGCGGAGTTGTGTATGGTTGCCATTACAAAAGAAAAAGTGCTAGAAAAGCTAAAAGGTCTTAAAATTGATAAATCTCCTGGCCCTGATGGGATACACCCTAGAGTTCTGAGAGAGGTGGCTGAGGAAATAGCGGAGGCATTGGTTGAGATCTGTCAAAAGTCACTGGAGTCAGGAAAGGTCCCGGATGATTGGAAGATCGCTGTTGTAACCCCCTTGTTCAAGAAAGGATCAAGGCAAAAGATGGAAAATTATAGGCCAATTAGACTAACCTCGGTCGTTGGTAAAATTCTAGAATCCATCATTAAGGATGAGGTTTCTAAATTCTTGGAAGAGCAGAGTCTGATTAGAACAAGTCAACATGGATTTAGTAAGAGGAGATCATGCCTGACAAACCTGTTGGAATTCTTTGAAGAGGTGACAAGTAGGTTAGACCAGGGAAACCCAGTGGATGTGGTCTATCTAGACTTCCAAAAGGCCTTTGATAAGGTGCCACATGGGAGGCTGCTGAGCAAGGTGAGGGCCCATGGTGTTCGAGGTGAGCTACTGGTATGGATTGAGGATTGGCTGTCTGACAGAAGGCAGAGAGTTGGGATAAAAGGTTCGTTTTCGGAATGGCAGCCGGTGAAATGCGGTGTCCCACAGGGTTCAGTGTTGGGGCCACAGCTGTTCACATTATATATTAATGATCTGGATGAAGGGACTGGGAGCATACTAGCGAAGTTTGCTGATGATACGAAGTTAGGTGGACAAGCAGATAGTACTGAGGAAGTGGGAAGGCTGCAGAAGGATCTAGACAGTTTGGGAGAGCGGTCCAGGAAATGGCTGATGGAATTCAACGTGAGCAAATGCGAGGTCTTGCACTTAGGGAAAAAGAATAAAAGCTTAGACTACTTTCTAAACAGTGAGAAAATTCGTAAAGCCAAGGTACAAAGGGATCTGGGAGTGCTAGTTGAGGATTCTCTAAAGGTAAACATGCAGGTTCAGTCCGTGATTAAGAAAGTGAATGCAATGTTGTCATTTATCTCAAGATGGTTGGAATATAAAAGCACTGTTGTGCTACTGAGACTTTATAAAGCTCTGGTTAGGCCCCATTTGGAGCACTGTGTCCAGTTTTGGTCCCCACACCTCAGGAAGGACATACTGGCACTGGAATGTATCCAGCAGAGATTCACACGGATGATACCTGGAATGGTTGGTCTAACATACGAGGAATGGCTGAGGATCCTGGGATTGTATTCATTGGAGTTTAGAAGATTGAGGGGAGACTTAATAGAAACTTACAAGGTAATACATGGCTTGGAAAGGATGGATGCTAGGAAATTGTTTCTGTTAGGTGAGGAGATTAGGACCCGTGGACACAGCCTTAGAATTAGAGGGGGTCAATTCAGAACAGAAATGTGGAGACATTTCTTCAGCCAGAGAGTGGTGGGCCTGTGGAATTCATTGTCGCAGAGTGCAATGGAGGCCGGGATGCTAAGTGTCTTCAAGGCAGAGATTGATAGATTCTTGATGTCACGAGGAATTAAGGGCTACAGGGAGAATGCTGGTAAGTGGAGTTGAAATGCCCATCAGCCATGATTGAATGGCGGAGTGGACTCGATGGGCCAAATGGCCTTACTTCCACTCCTATGTCTTTTGGTCTTATGGAACTTCTTCAGTCAGAAGATGGTGAAACTTCCAAATTATATATATATAACTTATTTTAGAGTCTGGAATTTGAACAATAGCCATGTGGATTTTGATCTGTGCATATGACCGAGTTTAATATCTATCTTGTTCCTTTTTCTGGAACCATGATTTTTTTTCTAAACCAGCACAAGAGAGAGGGCTCCTGGAGTTACAATAGGAGTTTGACTGCATTAAGAATGTTTACTGTTAGATAGTGTAAACATCGAAAAGCATTAACTTCTTTCAGTTTAGAGAAATGAGGAATTTTTTGTTTGTCAGGAGAAGAACCCATTGGCTTTGCAGTTGATTTCAGAAGTCCAAGCTGAAGTTGTGTAAGAACATTTTCTCCTATAAATAGGAGGCAGTTCAGAACAGTTAGGATTTTAGTTTGAAGGTTATAGACCAAAGTACCTGATTAGAATCTCAAAGGGTGTATTTGAAGGATGTTGTTGTGAAATTATTATATTGGGATAGATGGAAATATATTTTTACCATCTCTTTCAGCATCTTTCAAGTCATGTTATATGTAAATACATTGATTTATTCTATTTTACCATTTCTTCTGCATAACAAATCTTTTATTGTTAAAATAAAATCTGCAGCATTTCATGCTTGAGTTTCAACAAAAGAACTTGTTAAATAAAAAAGCAAGACATGATCTATCAAGCTAGATTTCGGTCTGGAATCTGACTTGTCCAGGTATAACATCAGCTAGGACCATAACAGTATGTCAAAAGGCTGTGGAAGTTAAGTCATTGAGTAAGTTACCTTGCACAATAGGAAGGTTCTCGTTTGCCCACTGATGGGATACATGCAGAATGTTTCAAAGAAAATTGAATGTATCATTGAAAAATACCTATAAAAAAACCCGAGAATCTTCAGTTATAAATGAATGAATAATTATTTGTTAAAATACCACCAAAATGTATTGAAGATCAGGAGAATAGGAGTAGGAATAATTAAGAAGGGTTGGCTTTCCATAGAACTGTAGGCATTAGGAATACAACATGTAAGCATGATAATTTACTCACTATTTAGTGTTGAGATTTGAAATTGGTACCTTATTTTATGACTGAAACTCAGCCTTGATAATTTTACTCAAACAAGCATTACCAAATGTTTGTGATTCCCATGTGTTAACCTGATTATGTTGGAACAATCTTCTTTCAGAATCCCGTTGTGCAGCTTTAGATAGGAAACTTAATTAAGAGGGATATAAAAGAATTATCTACATTGTGAGAGACTGCAGATTTGGAAAGCTTTGAGATGCAGAGGGATCTGAATGTCCTTGTTATTTTTTACGACGGTTGGTATGCAGGTACTGCAAGCAATTAGGAAAGCTAATATAGTATTATTATTCCTCACAAGGAGAACTGCATATAAAAGTAAGAGGATATGCTTCAGTTATACAGTGTAGTAGTGAGATCACAACCAGAGTACTAGTCAGCAATGATCACCTTATTTATGGAAAGATACCAATGCATGGAAGCCATTTATTAGTTTTATTAGATCACAACCTGGAATGGGCAGGTGAATTATGAAGAAAGATTGAATAGGCTTGTTCTTGCTGGATTCTTGGTAATTTTTGTGAGCTTTCTTATTCCTTCCTTTTGTCTTTACTTACCAGAAATTTGGAAAGCTGTAACAGGAAACAGTGGAAAAGTTCTGTTTTAAAGGGATCCCAATTTCCAACAATTGAGTATAAAGTACTTTTAAAGAGAAATTGCATTATCCAGTTTGAATTGTAAACTATGTTAGTTTGTAATACAGTCAGAGAGAATTTAACCGGGGGAGACGGGAAACAGTCTTTGCTCTCTCTTTACTTTATTGAAAGGGAACTTGCTACCTTTGCCATTCTAGATGGTGTGGGCCATCGGTTTGAAAGGTACTGCCTGAGAAGCACAGACAGAAGGAGCATCATAAAATATTAATTATGTTGTCTGGTTACCACCCTCAACAACAATTATTGGCTCTGCACAAAGAGGAAGACAATCAAATCAGTATCAACTAACAATCAACTTTACTAGTTTAATTAAAATAGACATACACTTCACACTGTCTGGTTAAGAAAGGGTTAACAGCAGGCATGCAATTCATACAAAACTAAAATCTATGTGCGCACCCACTAGATTTCTCTGATGTTCCTTGAACAGTCACAGAAAATAACATCTAATATCTGAGAACGGGAGCTAACACTGGCTAGGCAATTCCCCCAGGTTCTCAGTCTTATCTCCATGCTTCCAAGCATGGGGTTCTCGACTTCAACGAAGGTTTATCTCCAGAGTTTTTGCAGCTTGAAATCCTCCATTGTTATCCTTTTCCTTATCTTCCCGAACTTCCCATTGGTTCTGGTTCATCTGGCAAGTCTGTGTCTTTCCACTACAGGCTTGCTCCAAGTACACCGTCAGATTACCTCATTACTCTTCCAGATTTACACCTAATGGGATTCCTCTGAGCTGTCCCGGTTTGAACTGGTTCCAGCCAGCACAAGGCAGCAGCTAGGACTTGGGTAGCTTTAGTCCCCAAACTGCTATTTTTATGTATGAGCAGCCCCTGTACAACATCTCTGTTTCTCTCTCCACATATGTTGCTATATGTGCTGAGTTTCTCCAGCACTTAACTGTTTTTATTTCATTCAGAAACTTCTACAAGTAAGTGTAAATTAATGGAGAAGGAAGATTGAAAAGCAGGATTCTGATCAGCAAAGCGATCCTCTTAGAAAATCCAATGGATAGACACCACTGAACTGCTTTCCCTGGTTTCTCTCCACCCATGCCCCAATGTATTTTTTTGTGTCTGTCTGTAGAAGGGACACTGGATTCAAAATGTTAACTCCGCTTTCTCCCCACAGATGCTGCCAGATCTGCTGAGTTTCCCCAGCAATTTTTGTTTCTGTTTCAGATCTCCAGCACCCTTTAGTTCTTTGGGACTCTTGTTGTGTCTATCTGAATATGTGTGTAGGTGAATTCTATAAGTTACCAGAGCTTTGACTAATAGCATCATATGTCAATGGTACATAAATGTCTGCTGCTAGAATTTAATAAATAGCACCTGGCTTGTGTTTTTGAAAATAAAATCACACAAATTGGAGAACACTGAGTATTTTTAAAAATCTTGAACTTCTGTGATGACATGTTCCCTAACCTGACATGTAAAGAGCTAGTTTTATTTCTAAATGCATTCAGGCAATGATGCAGAAATTATTAAAAAGTTTAAAATGTAAAAATCAAGTACAACTACCCATTAATGCAAAAAAACCCAAGCGTACAAAAAAACCAATAATGAGACTCTGCAGACAATCAGATCTCAATATTCAATCAAGTAACAAGTCAGAAAGAAAAGTGTTCCTGGATTGACTGGAGGCTAGTTTACAGTGGAAAATCCATTTTTCACCTTAGTTTTTGTTGCTGAAGGCTTCTCACTAAAGCAGTCACTGTGCAACCACTGCTTGTTGTTTTGGTGATAATGGTGTTGATTCAGAGTTTTCCCTTGGGATGTCTGGGTTTCTACAGATTAAATCTTCAAGTAATCCTTAAAATCCCAAATAGTTTAGCTTTGATCAAAGGGGTTTCAAAGAAAAAGAGGGGAGTAAAGTTTTGGCTCCTTCTGTCCTGTAGCAGTCTACCTCTCTGTTAGTACAAATCCAGTGCATTCTACATTGAGGGAATGGGCCATCTGACCTGAGAACGGGACAGACGGCAATTTGTGTCCTTTACAAATATAACATTTTAGCTGCTACAGTCCACCTTCCTTTGCTTTGAAAATTATTCTTCTGAAAAATTCCAAGATACATAATTACAATATATAAATATATCAAGCTGATTATTCTATAAATTAATACTTTTCAGCTAATGGGCATTACAAATTAATATTTTAGATAATACATCTTTATAACAAAATTTAAATTTTGCCTACTATTAGCCAAAAGGTACTTAATCCAACTTCAACTACAACCTTAATTCCTTATGTTCATCCATGGGACAATCATTTCCCAAGACAATAAAAAGTGCTGACTCACCTGATTTCCCACTGTTGGCAGGAGGACAAGATTCTGGGTAATATTTCAGGTTAAAGCTCCTCCATCAAACTAAATGGCAAAAGTCTAAATAAAGTAGGGACTAATGGAATACATGTGCATAGATTTCTGAAGATCCTAGGACAAATTGAATGAGTAGCAAATTGAATGAAAAGCCATTTGGCTGTTTGGGCTTCATTATCAGAGTAATTGAATGCAAAAACAGGATGGTTAGACTGAACATTCATGCAACTCAGTTTTAGCCACAAATAGGGTATTGCAACCAATTCTAGCCAGCATGCTTTAGGAAGGATGTGAACGCTCTTGAGAGCACATAGAGAGAATTTTCCCGAATAATTCCAAGGACAAAGATTGATAACCATAAGGTTAGGTTGTTAGAGCTGGACTTGTTTTGGAAACAAAGAAAATTGAGTGCAGATTGAATAGAGGCATAGGAGTCTAGGACAGGTATCAATAAGATAGACAAAAAAAGGGACAGTTCGCAGTAGCTGAAGACTGGTGAACATGGTCAGCATTGACACTATGACTCTATGACTAAGGAATGCAGATTTACATGTTAGGCAAAAGACGCAAAGGGGAATGTGAGACGTTTATGGTGCTTATGAGGGTGATAGCAAAGGCATTCAATGATTTCAAAAGGAAACTGAATGGATACATAAGGAAAACAAACTTTCAGGACTAAGGGATAGAGGTGGGGAATGAGACAGACTGGATATTCTGCACAGGGCCCATGCCAACTTGATGGGCAAAATGGCCTCCATTATGCCATTATGATTCTGATTCCTTTCTGATTGGTTATGGTAGGACTAGAAAAAAATTGCCTCTGGTCTACAGGAAGTTTAGTTCCATCTCTAGACTGCTGCTTTTCAATCCTCTTTCTAGAACCATGAATCACAGACAAGATTCAGTTGTAAGTAGGATGGAAATTAGATTAATTTTTTTTATTTTATCTGAATATCTTTGAGAATCAGAGAGAAATTTCACAGAACCTAATCTTCATGAAGATTTACTGACAGGTATGACTTGTGTCTCTTGAGAGATTACACAGTTTGCCTAGGATCTATGAGAGTTTTATGAGAGAAATGGGGTGATAGTCCAACAACTGTTTCTCACTCCATATGTTTGTACATTCTTATTGAATGTGAATACCTACAGTTTGGCTCAATGCACCTTTGAACTATTCATTTTATTACTATCACACAATTCAATCACAATCTTGGCAAACAGCAAGCCAAATATCAAAATTTCTGCAGATGTGCTGAATATGTCTCACAGTATCATTCCAAAGGTTGTCTGGTGTTCAATTATTATGCTCCTACTGATGATCGGCTATCTCAAAGCTTTTTTTACACATCAACAGCTTTCATGAGAGTATCTTCCTCCTCTTTCAGCAGGTGTGCTTCCACTGCAAGAGCTCTTGTACTGGAGACATTCAGTTCTCCAAATTCATAGGATCCAGCTCGATATATCAGTGTCATCACATATCTAACAAAAGTCTCTGCCTCCCCTTGAGCACTGATGTTGAATATATACTATTCTTAAGTAACAATAACATGGGCTTCAAAGCATGTCTTCAAATTCTGGCTTTCCTGCTCCCTTCAGTGAGATAAAGGCTGAAATACAGTTAATAGCACTCTTAACTCAACTCTGAAGGCAGGGTTGCAACTCCTTTATCTCACCATAAGGCTGAACATATGGAAAGTTATGGATGTGCTTAATCAGGAGTTCATATCACATTATCAAGCAAGAGATCAGAACTGCAATGAGTTACAAATGTACTCTGAGCCCAGTTATTAAATTACAATTGCTTGCTTGCTCACTTTCCATGGTTAAATATGACTATGAAATAACTGTGGTCAGTTCTTGATACTAATTTCATTATGTAACTTCAGCCTAGAAATTAGTATGAGCTCTTTTGTCATACAACTGCTGACAAATTTTGCTTCCAATTTTCTCTGGCCACTATCAACACCTGTTGTGAAGTAATGTTTTTTCTTCCTAAATTATTACATCACTTCATTCTCAATGAGAAAATATCCAGCAGTAGGGACATTGGATGATCATTTTGGTTGTATGTGAAACTTGAGGTTGGTTTAGCTCAGCTGGCTGGACGGGTGACTTGCAAAACAATGTGATAGCAAAAGTGTAGGTTCAATTTCCTCACCAGTTGAAGTTACCATGAAAGACTTTCCTTCCCAATGCCCTCAGGTTAACCAGATGGGTTTTTCCCTGACAATCAGAAATGGTTTCATTGTCATATTGGATTCTTATTGCAGATTATCATCCATTGGACTCTTCCTTCCAGATTATCAAATTCCACAATATGTTATGCTAGGATTTGAACCCAGAATTTTACCTGGATATCTGGATTAATTGTCTGATGATAATACCACTAATCCATTGCCTTCTTTTTCTTCTGAAGTTGAAGATAAATAAAAATTAAACAGATAAGGCGTACAACAAATGAAGTTAGGCAGACCCAGGCTAGACCAACTACGAATCATTTCTCTCTAATGAGAGAGCAGCCCTCTGGTCCGGTAAGACTATGGCAACATACATATGAATCTTCCAGTCCAAATTTTACTAGCTGTTGGATGGAATACAAGAAGATTTGGATGCATTACTTTTGGGTCAAGAGACATAAGTGATAGAATCTCAGAAAGGCTTCAAAAGAGAAGAGAATCCAAATTGCTTTAAAAAATAATGGCTGCTATGGAGTAATTTGGGTTCATTGAGTATTCCTGTTGCTTGGTTCTTGAAACCTTGTAAAATACACATAACCCCCAATCCATAGGCATTGCATCTTCATGTTTTGTTATAGTCCCGATTAGTTTCTTTAAAAGTGATGGCCATCCTACAAGGATGACTTCCACAATCTCCTGGTTTATTTATTTAAAAAGCCAATCATTTCCTTGTTATGACAGATTCTCCCTCTTACAAATGTCATAAGTCTCTTCAAGCTAATGTGGCACCAGCAGAATAATGTTTGAGAGCATGTAGGTGTTTCCCCTGGGTGAATCAATATCATCACTGATATCTAACTGATTCATCTAAGTGTCGTCCAAAATGTATCAATCTCTTTTAGTGAAAAGTACCTATAAAATCATAACCCCATGACCATTCTTTTGACCTGGTCTATATGGGTATTCTTCCCTAAAGAAAGTATTTTACAATAACCATAATTAAATGGAATATAATTTAATTTCTCACATAATAAAAAAAGCTGAAAAAACTCAGCAAGTCCTGCAGTACCTGTGGAGAGAGAAACAAGTTAGTCTTTCGAATCTGAGATGACTGTGAAGATAAGGATAAATAGAAATTAAACAGATAATGAATATAACAAATAAAATTAGGCAGAACCAGGCCAGAGCAAGATTAAGTGGTTCCTTGCTTGGCTGATGAAGATGCATACTTGGGACTTCAGAGATTAGTTTATTGCGATGATTATATACTGAAATCTGAATTATAGAATGTGCATACATGAAAAGGTGTATAGAGAAGATTGACTTCAGGAAGGGCTCTAACCCTAACTAGTTAAGACTAATGCTCTCTGAATAAAGTTGAATAACGTATTACAAACCCATAATTGAGCCTCCTGTGGCCGATCATTAGGATTACCCACAGCATATCTCACAACACAAATCCAGCATCAGGTCCACAAAAATGGTTATTGCACAAGATATTAGCTCATGGTATTGGGATGAATATAATAGCATGGATTTAGGGTTGTTTAACATACAGAAGACACAGAGTCAGAATTAATGGGTCATAGAAAAATGTAACTGATGGAGTGCCACAAAGATCAGTCCGAGTCTACATTAGGGACTCAGATGAGGGGCAGATGGAATATATTTGCTGATGACGCAAAAATAGGCAGGACAGAATGCTGCCATGAGAATACAAGTAATCTGCAAGGGAACATTGGTAGGTTGTGTGAGTCAACAAAAACTTGGCGATGGAGTTTGTCGCAGAAAAATGTGAAGTGAGGCACTTTGGAAGAAAGAATCAAATGACGGACTCTTATTTAGGTGGAAAGAGAGCCCAGAAAAGTGAAACACTGAGGGGATCTGGGTGTTCTTATGCACGAAACACAAAAGGCTAATGTGCAGGTTCAGGATGTAATTCAGAAGGCAAATGGAATTTTTGATCTTTTTTGCTTAAGGATTGAGTTTAAAAATAAGGTAATCTTGTTCCAATGGTACATGATGTCAACGTGTCCATGAGAGAGCTGTTTTGTCTTCTCTAGGAACCAATCAGGCAGTTGGCAGGTCACCAGTGGGCCTTCTCCACATTCAGGACCCTAGGAGCAGGAGATCCACCATTCTGATCAGGAGCCACAAACTCTTTTATTGAGCAACACTACTGGTGCTGTACCACAGAGGTTCAGTATCTCAGAATGAGCTGGACTAGAAGTGAGTTATGTTGAGAGCAATTTTGCAGGCTGAGTGGAATCTGCACTAAGGTAAAGGGTGAGGTGGGTTTAGGGGAGGGAGAGGTGGGGGAATTGGTTTTAGCAAGTTCCCCTGCCTGATCCTGCATACCTGGATCAGGCACTGAGAAGCTTTGAATGTAAATCCCCCACACCCACTCAGCAAGACCACAAGCAACCCACAAAGTTTATATGTTGTGATCTATGTGTGGCAACAGAACAACTATTAGAACAATAATGAGTTTTACCTTCAAGGGCCAGAAAATGGTAGGTTCCCTGTCCCAATTAAATGCCCTCCCTACCTTCAAATTCACACTGGGGCAGGGGAGCAGAACATAAATAGTGTCCAATGTTTCCTGTTGTCGACAAGAAGAAATTAACATGAAGTACCCAAAGACTGGTGAGATTTGGAACTTGCTACCAAAAGGACTGAATAACAGAGATATTAAAGAAGAAGAACTAAGCAAGCACAAAGAAAAAAGATACCTTCACCTTGATAACTTGTTATGAACTCTCTACCTTAATTAGTTTGTGCAATTTTAAATACTTGGTTAGACCCTAATCATGTGACTCTTATACCTATCATGTTATTCCAGCCATTTGATTTGTCTCTATTACCACCTTATTTTGGATTTTTTGTAATTATCTCTCTGCCTCAATTAACCGGATTATAGGTCATTCCCTCATTTGTTATTCAACCTGTCGACACTCCACTCACACCATTTGTACTATCGTTTGACATTCTCCATTACTTAGAATTATCTTGCAATGATCTCTCTACATATAAATTCTGTGCCTGCGTGCTTCTCTCCACTTCACCTGACAAAGGGGCAGCACTCCGAGAGCTTGTGATTTCAAATAAACCTGTTGGACAATAACCTGGTGTCATGTGACTTTTGACTTTGTCCACCCCAGTCCTACATTGGCACCACCACGTAATGAAGAAGAATCGAATAGAGGGTTAAGCTGGTAGATTTAGATTAGGAAATATATGGATATAAAGACCAGCATAAAGTGTTTGGACTCAATGGCCTGCTGCATGGCATTTTTCCTGGGTAATTCTATGAACCCAACTTTTAATCTAGATTTATTGTTTATTGTTGAAATAGTTTTGATACACGTTGCAACATCGCAAAGTCTTGTAATAAAGGTAATGTTAAGTTAATTGCATGTTTCTAGCAATGGGATGTTTCCATTCAGCCTTTAAATAAAATACTGTGTGAATTATTTAACTCTGACACACAACCACATTTATTGAAAACATTGGACAGTGAGAATTGCACTTTTGATTATAAAGCCACCATATGCAGTATCTCAGCCCAGCAAACATTTAATTTTTGCTACATTTCTCCTTTAAAACTCTCCTCAAAAGCATATTCTGTCTCCACCTCCACTGTTATAATAAATGCACAGTACTCCAGAACCTGGAGATATGAAATAAAACTAGAAAGTGCCAGATCTGGCAGGATCTATGGAGAGAAATACCGAGATAACATTTTGAGTTCAATTTGACTTCTTCAGATTCAAAATGCTAATTCCATTTCTCTCTCCTCAGGTGATGCCAGTCCTGCTGAGTTTCTTAGCTGTTGCTTTATTCCTAGTTATTTGGTCTCCTTAAGGCATTTTGGAGGTATTTTTCTCCATTAATGCTATCATATACATACAAATTGTTGGTTTTTACTTCAAGATAATATCATTGTGTTTTCCAGTCGCTAATTCTCACTAAAGTCAGTGACTGGTAACACCTGCGCTTCACTGACAGTCAGCAAATTTGAAATCAGTTCTTAGTTTCAATAGACACACTGGAGTTTGGAAGAATGAGAGGTGACCTTTGGGTAGGTGCAGAAAGGTTGGCTCTCCTTGTCGGAGAGTCTAGGACCAGAGGACCAGACTTGCTCCATAACCTCAGAAAAAGGGGGTCATCCATTTACGACAGCAATGAGGACAATTTTCTTCTCTGAGTGTAGTGCGTCTGTAAAGTTCTTTACCAGAGAGGGGTATAGAAGCTGGTTCATTAAGTACATTCAAGGTTGAGGTAGACAGAATTAAGGGAAAAGGCAGGAAAGTGAAATTGAGGAATTTCAGATCAGCCATGATTTCACTGAATGGAGGAACAAACTCATTGGGTTGAATGGCTTACTTTTTTTATTTTTGTCTGAAGGTTACAGGAGGCAATAACTGTGTTTATAGTTCTGTTAAATGGTATGGGTCTTCTTTTCTGGTCTCCCTGTTGTTGTGTTGCCATAGTCTTACCAGACCATGGGGGCTTCTCTGATTAGAGAGAAGCAACTGCTGGTGATTTAACTTGAGGGCTATCAGACCTCTCCTCAGAAGGCGAGTCCTTCATGGTAACCTCAAACCAGTGATGGGAACTGAACCCAGACTGTCGGCATCACACTCCTCTGTAAACCAACAATCCAGGCAATTGAGCTAAACCAATTCCCTGATCTCCCTGAGCTTAACTCTCTCTGGTAATTTAGTGAGAAACCAAGGGAAGATATAAAGAGAAGTAATAACGAGACACGAGAACAGTTAGTAAACGTGTGTGATTTTTTTTGTAAACTTTTGAGGAGGCAAATTAACTTGCAACTATTTTGGATCTTAAAGAAATCACAAAGTGTTTATACTGTGTGTTGCCTTTCAGGCAGAAGTGGAAGGCAACAGAATTTGTGGAATGAGAGACATAAAATGCCACACATTTACATCAGAAATCGCTGAAGATACTGTTATCTAATTTTTGTTAATTTACACAATATGCACATCAATTTAATTTCCTGTTCCAAAGTGCATTACTGTACATTTACCTGGGCTCATATCCATCCGCTTAATCAGTCTGAATACTTTTGAATGCTCTTTATCTGTCTTATATTCATTACATGACCACACATATTTGTGTCACATTTTATGCGATAGCGTTCCTATGAAGCGCCTTGGGACATTTAATTACATGATGGACAGGATATGAATGTGGTCTTCTGTCATCATTGTCATCAAATTATTTGATATTATTACAAATTAATACTCCTCCAAATCATTTATGAATATTTTGAGCAGCTAGGAACACACCTTTGTATATCTCCTTTTAATTGTGTGCTGATGGCTGGGGTTTGTTTCCTATTTATCATTACCTTTTGATTTTTTTTATTGCCAGGACAGATTTCAGTTTAATAAAATGTCAATTAAATTTTCAGTTTAAGTTTGCCATTAATTCCAAGTGCCCTAGCTGCTTATAGAAATCTAATAAGTGAAACTTTTAACAAGTGCCTTCTGAACGTACAACCTATAATTGACTAGTTTAACCATCTGCAGTCCTCACTTTCTCCTAGTTTAACCAATCCTCAAATAATTCCATCATATTACTGCAGTGCGATATATCAGTGACCATATATTCTGGTCGCTTTGTTGATATTTTGTATGAGGTTGCCATTCCCTGTGTCTGGAGGAAGATTCCATACAGATCAAATGGCTGTGCTTTTGAAGGGATGGCAAGTAACTTGCACATGAACCTCAAAGTAAATGATGCACTCTGCAACATGGAGGTTGGAGAATGTATTGACTCAGCCTCATTTCTGTGAAAACTTTCACTCAACTGTTTGAAACCAACCCGATCCACAACCTGACCAGCAGGTGAGAGCAGGAACTCAATGGCAGCTGATGAGGATGATCTCAAAATGATAAGTGCAGTTCGAAACTGGATAACACAGAGCAAGAAAGGTCTGGAATCACACTCCTACTAATCTCACTTATACTTGCGATAAGGGAGTTAATTAACCTCACCCATGTTTCTATCACGATACCTCACAGGTATAACAGTTCCTAAGCAGTTACTGAATAGCGTGAGAAGCAGTGGCACAGCATAGCACTGCACAACCCACCATTCAGCGCCATGCATTACATCTGATCTTATAACTTCTATGGCCAGAAAATGTAACAACAAACAGAAAATGAGAAAGGTAGGTGGTTTCTGCATGGAAAGTGAGAAAGATAGGTTTTTTTTATTTAGAATCCCTACAGTGATGAAACAGGCCCTTTGGCCCAACAAGTCTACACCAACCCTCCAAGCAGTAACCCACCCAGACCCATTCCCCTACTATCCTATATTTTCCCCTGACTAATGCACTTAACCTACAGATCCTTGAACACTATAGGCAATTTAGCATGGCCAATTCACCTGATCTACACATCATTTGGATTGTGGGAGGAAACCGGAGCACTCAGAAGAAACACACGGAGACACAGCGAGGACGTGCAAACTCCACACAGACAGTCACCCGAGGCTGAAATACAACCTGGGTCACAGGCACTGCGAGACAATAGTGCTAACCACTGAGACACCGTGCCGCCATATAGATAGGTGTTTCTGTGCAGAAAGTGAGAAGGGTGGGTGTTCCTGCACTGAAAGTGAGGGGGAGGTATTCCTGCATAGAAAGTGAGGGGGGTGGGGAGTGGGGGGTTGTTCCACACAGAAAGTGAGAAGGGTGGGTGCTCCTGCACTGAAAGTGAGGGGGAGGTATTCCTGCATAGAAAGTGAGGGGGGGGGGGGTTGTTCCACACAGAAAGTGAGAAGGGTGGATGTTCCTGCACTGAAAGTGAGGGAGGGGGTGTTTCCACACAGACAGTGAGGGGGGAGGGGTGTTCCTACACAGAAAGTGAGAAGGGGGGATGTGTTTCCACACAGAAAGTGAAAGGGGGAAGGGTTTGGCACAGAAAGTGAGGGGGGAGGGGGGTGTTTCTGCACAGAAAGTGAGAGGGGTGGGGCGGTACCTGCACAGAAAGTGAGGGGGTGGGGTGGTGTTTCTGCAAAGCTCACAGAGGAGGGAATTTTTTTTTAATGAAATGTCACTGCTGCCCTCTCCTGGCCAATATGGAAATAAACAGTTGGTTCATTCATGCAAAGTGTAACTAAGATCTGCACTTTGGTTTCCTCTCGATCACTAACTAATAAAGCATAGAAGACGATGTGAATTGTTGACTGTATCTGCTGTCCGGTGTCATATTGGAGAGCAGCCTTCTTAATATTCAATGGAAGTTGTGTTTCAGGGAAGCAACAGTAATTGCTTTTATTTCCTTTTGATTTCAAATATCTTCACTCCTTACAAAGGATACCTTACAGTTCCCAGGATAACTGTCATCCTCCAGCTTCTTGCCAAGCCAGCCATCCTCCAGCTGGGAGATTATACACAAAAGTGCCAAACCCTTCTTTCGCTGAGAAGATGGTTAGGCTTGCTTCATCTTCCACCTTGGGACCATCCAACCACATGGGATGAATGTGGATTTCACGAGTTTTTTAACTTTCCCTCCTCCCACCTTATTCCAGATCCAACCTTCCAACTCAGTACCACCCTCTTGACCTGTCCTACCTGTCCATCTTCCTTCCCACCTATCCACTCCACCCTTCTCTCCGACCTATCACTTTCACCCCCAGTTCCATCTACCTATCACATTGCCAGCTACCTTCCCCCCTCCCATTTATCTCTCAGCCCCCTTGGCCCACAAGCCTCATTCCTGATGTATGATTTATGCTTGAAACATTGATTCTCCTGTTCTTCAGTTGCTGCCTGACCTGCTGTGCTTTTCCAGCATCACATTCTCGACTTTGTTCACCATCTGATGTCAATAGATGAATGTTTTCCAGCTAAAGCCAATCAGAAGAGAGATGTTAGGTTGATTTTGTCTTCCTGATCCAATCATGTTCTCATCTGATCCTCAATGGCCAGTGGATGGTGATCAGAAATCTGTGGGACAGTTTTCTCCTTCATCCCAAGACATTTGGGCCAATTGGAATAGTTTCATCATTCTGATAACGATGGCCAGAAAACCTCATCCAGGTGAGGGGTCAAATCGAGGACATTTGTTTCCCAACAGAGCTTCACAAGGCGAGTGCCATTACCAAGGCAGCCTTTAACAGTATTTTAGTCCATTTGGACGATTTTACACCAGGGAAACACAGCTTTTCCTGGTTGTTAGAAGCCAATGCTAATCTCTATTCCAGCTAGAAATAAAAGCCAGCATCCATTCAATGCAGCCACTACTGCAGATGCTGTGCAATGAAATGTCATGATGCAACCACACTGACACACATTGGAATTGGATTGATTTTTGTCCTTACTTTGATCCACTAAGATAATGAATGTTTGTTGCTTTGGTCGCACCTAAAGTAAAAACATGTGTCCAATCCTTTAATAATCTTATACATCTCAATCAGATCCCCTCTCAGCCTTCTAAACTCAAGGGTATACAAGCCCAGTCGCTCCAATCTTTCAGCGTAAGATAGTCCTGCCATTCTGGGGATTGACCTCGTGAACCTACGCTGCACTCCTAAAAGTAATATTAGCAAATTTGCTGATGATACAAAGCTGTGTGGCAGGTTGAAATGTGAGGAGGATGTTAGGAGATTACAGGGTGACCTGAACAGGCTAGGTGAGTGGACAGATGCATGGCAGATGCAGTTTAATGTGGATAAATGTATGGTTATCCACTTTGGTGGCAAGAACAGGAAGGCAGATTACTACCTAAATGGAGTCAAGTTAGGTAAAG
The DNA here is from genome assembly GCF_020745735.1 of Hemiscyllium ocellatum. NCBI lineage: Eukaryota > Metazoa > Chordata > Chondrichthyes > Orectolobiformes > Hemiscylliidae > Hemiscyllium > Hemiscyllium ocellatum. The sequence goes on from NC_083401.1 coordinate 87,139,702, forward strand.
GGGCAGTACAACAAGATCTAGGTGTTCTTGTACATCAGTCAAAGAAAGCAAACATGCAGGTACAACAGGTAGTGAAGAAGGCTAATAGCATAACAAGAGGAATTGAGTATAGAAGCAAAGAGGTTCTTCTGCAGCTGTACAGGGCCCTGGTGAGACCACACCTGGAGTATTGTGTGCAGTTTTGGTCTCCAAATTTGAGGAGAGACATTCTGGCTATTGAGGGAGAGCAGCATAGGTTCACAAGGTTAATTCCCAGAATGGCGGGACTATCTTACGCTGAAAGATTGGAGCAACTGGGCTTGTATACCCTTGAGTTTAGAAGGCTGAGAGGGGATCTGATTGAGATGTATAAGATTATTAAAGAATTGGACACTCTGGAGACAGGAAGCATGTTCCCGCTGATGGGTGAGTCCTGAACCAGAGGACACAGCTTAAATAAGGGGTAGGTCACTTAGAACAGAGTTGAGGAGAAACGTCTTCACCCAGAGAGTGGTGGGTGTGTGGAATGCTCTGCCCCAGAAGGCTGTGGAGGCCAAATCTCTGGATACTTTCAAGAAAGAGTTGGATAGAGCTCTTAAGGATAGTGGAATCAAGGGTTATGGGGATAAGGCAGGAGCAAGACACTGATTGAGGAATGATCAGCCATGATCATAATGAATGGTGGTGCTGGCTCGAAGGGCAGAATGGCCTACTCCTGCACCTATTGTCTATTGTCTATTGACATCAAATGGGCAGGTGGAGATAGAAGGTGAAATTCGCAACATTTATAGTTTTTCCTGTCAATGTAGTATCTTGAATTTGGAATGGGCTTTGGAACAGTCATTTCCTATTTGTTCAGTAATGGGATGTCAGTGTTACTGCCTGAGCTAAGTATTTATTATCCATCCTTGGATAACAATGAGGAGCAGCCTTTTTTAACCACGACAGTCCATTTGCCCAGTTTTAGGTAGAGGTACAATACTGTTAGGGAGGCATATAGTGCACCTTATCAGAAACAGATTTATTTATCATATTCAATGTGGTCCAATGTTGCTTTTAACAGTGAAATTTGCCCTCCTGGTCTGATGTAAACAACGATGAAAAAGACGGAAAAATATGGAGAGAATGAAAAAGATTAAAATCTCAACATCGAGAAAAATGTTTGCAAACTTTCCTCAAGCTTTAAGTGGCAACTTCGGAATCTTGGCATTGAATGGCAACTACATTATTTCTATGTATTTGCATCTCATTAAAGCTCCAACTTGCTTTATTTTGTGCCATTTCCAATTTTTCTCTTCTTCCCCAACAAGTAAGATTTTCAGTATGTAAATCAGAGCAGGTATCTGATGGTTACAGCTCCCTGTCCTAGTCACCATCCTCCTCTCCAATGCAAGTCAGGATCAGCAGACCATCACATCATCATGCCTCTCGTGACACAACTCACACACCCTTCATTCCTTCAGCACTTTATTATGGAGCGCAGGGACATCTATGACTTTCACAAAATTGCCAAGTTGCTTTGCCCGTAGGGACACATAAACATCAATACAGAATGCATCCTAAGACTCTTAGTTTGCTTTCTTAGCACTGATTGAATGTGGCACTTATTTGCTGTCAGCTTCTGTCTATTTCACAAGGCTTTCTTAGCACACACTCACTACTTTCAGCAATGACTTACAAGCTTCCAGCCTTTGTGTTTCTTACCATATGGACTTTAGTGCTTGATTACAGACTACCAGCATCTTTGGCATACAATGGTTTTTAGTGTAGAGGGTGAGGCAGGTAGTTTGTCACTGAGTAACAAATGGAATTTAATTTAGATAAATGCGAGATTTGCAGGTTTGGTCAAACAAACCATTGCACGACTTATACAGTTAATGGTAGGGCCCTGAGGAATGCTGTCAAACAGAGACCTTGGGATTCAGGTACATAGTTTGTGGAAAGTTGCATCACAGGTAGACAGGGTGGTTAAGAAGGCATTTAGCATGCTCACTTTCATTGCTCAGACCACTGAGTATAAGAGTTGGGGTGTCATATGGTGGTTGTACAGGATATTGGTGAGGCCACTTTTGAAGTACTCTGTAGAATCTGGACGCCCTGCTATAGGAAGGATATTAGATGCAGGAAATATTTACAAGCATGTTACTAGAACTGTAGGGTTGGAGTTATAAAAATAAGCAGGACGGCAGTGACATTTTTCACTGGAGTGTAGTTGGTTGAGAGATGACCTTACAGAAGTTTGTAAACTCATGAGGGACATACATAAAGTGAATAGCAAAGGTCTTCTCCCTTGGGGAGGGGAATTCAAAACTGGAGAGCATAATTTTAAGGTTAGATGAGAAAGTTTTAAAAGGGGCAACTTTTTCACACAAAGAGTGGTTCATATGTGGAATGAACTGGCAGAGGACGTGGTGGGGTGCAGGCACAGTTACAACATTTAAAAGACATTTCGACAGGTGCATGAATAGGAAAGGTTTAGAGGGATATGGGCCAAACACAGGCAGGTGGGACAAGTTTAGTTTGGGAAATTTGGTTGGCACGTACAAGTTGAACTAAAGGTAGACAAGCAGGAGGCTGGAAGAACACAGCAAGCTAGGCAGCACGAGGAGGTGGAGAAGTCAACGTTTCAGGTGTAACGCTTCTTCAGGATCTGATGACACCTGGCTTACTGTGTTCTTCCAGCCTCCTGCTTATCCACCTTGGATTCCAGTATCTGTAGTGTTTGTCTCTCATCAAGTTGAACTGAAGGATTTGTTTCCATGCTGTGTGACTGCATAGGTGGCTGGACATGTCACTGTGCAGCATCGTGCTATGTCAATGTCAAAGCTGTAGCAAATGCTAGTAAATTATACCGGGGACATTATGGGGGAGCAGATTTAGGACTCAATTGACAAAGAACTTCTTCACCCAGAATGCGCAACGTTTCAGAGAACACCTCTGGGACACCCGCACCAACCAACCCAACCGCCCTGTGGCTGTACACTTTAACTCCCCCTCCCACTCTGCCAAGGACATGCAGGTCCTTGGCCTCATCCATCACCAGACCATGGCAACACGACACCTGGAGGAAGAGCGCCTCATCTTCCGTTTAGGAACAAGGGATGAATGCAGATTTCTCCAGCTTCCTCATTTCCCCTCCCTCCACCTTATCTCAGTCCCAACCCTCGGACTCAGCACCGCCTTCTTGACCTGCAATCTTCTTCCCATCCTCTCCACCCCACCCCCTCTCCAGCCTATCACCCTCACCTTAACCTCCTTCCACCTATTGTGTTCCCAACGCCCCTCCCCCAAGGTCCTCCTCCCTATCTTTTATCTTAGCCTGCTTGGCACACCCTCCCCATTCCTGAACAAGGGCTTATGCTCCTTGGATGCTGCTGACCTGCTGCGCTTTTCCAGCAACACATTTTTCAGCTCTGATCTCCAGCATCTGCAGTCTTCACTTTCTCCTGGTGAAGGTCTTAAGCTGCAAACGTTGATTCTCCTGCTCCTCGGGTGCTGCCTGACCTGCTGTGCTTTTCCAGCACCATACTCTCATACCCAGTTGTTCAGTGAGAAGGAAGTAGGCATATAGTTGTGGTGGGGGACATTGCAACTAAAGAGATAGATAATGTTCTCTGCAGCCATGAGCAGCAGTGCCACCTTTTCAGTATCAGAGTTAAGGACATCTCTTGCATTTGATAAGAATGTGTATTAAAAGGTTCGAAATCACACAACACCAGGTTAGAGTCCAACAGGCTGATTTGGAAGTCGTCAACCACCCAATGAAGGAGCGGCGCTCCGAAAGCTAATGTTTCCAAATAAACCTGTTGGACTTTAACTTGGTGCTGTGTGATTTTTAACTTTGTCCACACCAGTCCAACAGCGGTACCTCCAAACCATTTGGAATAGAAAGGGAGGGATGCATTAGTTGTTGTCCACAGGGTACCAGCAATTAGGAGGATGGTTCTGCTGAAAGGTTTTGAACAATTAGGAACTAAATTAAAAAGCTAAAATTCAAAGGTAATAGAACATAGCACTTAGAACAGTACAGCAAAATACAGGCCCCTCGCCCTTGATGTTATGTTGAGCATTTATCTTAATCTAAGATGAACCTAACTGAAACACACCTCAATTTACTGCTGTCCATGTGCTTGTCCAGTAGTCGCCTAAATATCCCTAATGACTCTGACACTATGACTACAGCTGGCAGTGCATTCCAGGCACCCAACACTGTCTGTGTAAAGAACCTATCCCTGACATCTCCACTATACCTTCCTCCAATCACCTCAAAATTATGATCCCTTGTGACAGCCATTTCTGCCCTGGGGAAATGTCTCTGGCTATCAACTCTAACTATACCTCTCATTACTGTGTACATCTCTGTCAAGTCACTTCTCTTCCTCCTTCTTTCCAGTGCGCTAATCTCAGGATTACTACCTGACTCACGGTCAAACTGGCACAAGGTAACTAAAGGTAAGAGGAGATCAAGCACCTACTCAGCCACAAGCAGAAGCTCTGTCCCTATCATTGGGGAATCATTAATGATTTAGTCAGATCGCACAGAGAGGTTTAGGAACAGAAGTCAGGTTTGTCAAAGGTAGTTGGTGAACTAAATCGAAGGATGGAGGAGTTCCCAAATGTTATCTGTAGAGTGTTGGGTCTGGTTTGTGTGTATCTGGCTGTCTCCATGGATAGTTTGCTGACTGCCTCAGAGAGCCAGGTCTACCCCAATCAGCATGTATTGGAAATGCAAAGGGATCAACACTCAGCATCAATTTGTAGTGAGACCTCCAGGTTCCTTTTTCTCTCAGAGAGACAGGGTAGTGCCAGCAGGCACACATGGAAAGGAAAAGGGACAGACAGGAGCCCAAGAAGCTTCTTAGCACATTCCAGAGGTGCCTGCTGCTGTACCTGCCTGCAATACCAAAACCTCCAGCAGTCTAACCCATGGAGGGTGAGCCCTGAACTGATCAGGAGAGTCTCCACAGAGCATGGCCCTCTAGGTCCAGGGGATGACCCCATCAGTCTTCCAGGTCAACCATGAAGCAGACCCTCTTCATTACAGCTGCAGAAGTCAGGAATGCATGTAGATGAAGTGGGAGAGACAGTGAGAAGAAACTTAAAGATTAGATTAGATTACTTACAGTGTGGAAACAGGCCCTTCGGCCCAACAAGTCCACACCGACCCGCCAAAGCGCAACCCACCCATGCCCCTACATTTACCCCTTTTACCTAACACTACCGGCAATTTAGCATGGCCAATTTACCTGACCCGCACATCTTTGGACTGTGGGAGGAAACCGGAGCACCCGGAGGAAACCCATGCAGACACGGGCAAACTCCACACAGTAAGTCGCCTGAGTCGGGAATTGAACCCGGGTCTCTGGCGCTGTGAGGCAGCAGTGCTAACCACTGTGCCACTGTGCCGCCCACAAAAAAAAGATGTACAGAGGTATCAGTGTAAATAAGCTTTCACTTTTGAGAATATATATTTACCTACACTTAAAATGCCTGCTGTAGTATAATTTTCACTGTCAAACCCAGCTAGGGTCCTGCCATGTGAGAGGTAAGCAGCATCTTTAGACATCCTAAGGATACAGGACGTTAGCCGAGCATTACTCTTCTCTCACAAGTAACTGACTCCTTTACTGTAGATTGCATCAAATGCCAAGGATCCTTGAACTATGATGTTGGAGATTGCAGTTTTAATGTTACAAATGCTAAACTCTGTACGTATGAAATGAGCTGGGGCCTAGTCTGCACACATTATTCCACACTTACACCCACATTGTGAGTGAGATTAGGGAATCAGCAATGATACAACAGCTCTGCGGAGAATGTTTCATTCTATAAATCAGATTTCCATTGACAATTAAGGCTGAGGCATATACAGTGGACAGCTTGCATGTCCTCTCTCCCTTGCAGTGCCTTAGTTTGCTGTGAAAAACTGCAAAAAGCACTGTACATTTCAGGTTCAGAGCTCTCCGAAAGGATGCTCAAGGATTTCAGGGCAATTGAGCCGTCTACATGTTGTCTGAAACATTGAAGGGGTTACAGATAATGGAAGGATCAACTGGAAATTTCTAAGGATTCCTCTCCACCTGCTGGCTGTCATGGTGGATATCACCACACTACACTTGGATACTAAGTGCTGACTGAAACCTTAAGAGCCACCTAACCATAGTCCCATGCGATGTTGCTGCCCAGTCTCACTAATCACTGCTTTCCCTGATCAGTCAGTGGGATAGCTCGATGCTTGAAAACTAGATTGCCTGAAGATATCAGATGTACAATCAGATGGATAACAAGACTTTTTATTCAGCAACAGAAAACGTCAAAGACTGCGAAATTAAAAAGAACAAAATGACTTTTCCTTGGCAGATTACCAGCAGACTCTTAATAAAGTCCAATTCCAGCTTGAACTGGGTTTCAGTTAGGTTGACACTGGTCTCTCAGTGATACATTGTTGTGTCATGCTGTCTTGGATGATGCTCCTCATAAATGTCTTGTTCTTATTCTCATCTTCATCCTCTGAAGAATGTTGTCATTCTTCCTTTCTGTCCATGATTACGGCATCCCAATTTGCCAGCTCCGTTTGCAAAGCATGCCACAGTGATGCGGGATGCGTTTTCTGGGCATACCAGAGTGTTCCAGCTTCAAAACTTCCTTTTAGTGAAGTCAGTGGTCTGCTCCACTATGACCTTGTGGAAACACTTTTTTTTATCAGCATTCTGCATCAGTCTAAGAGTTTTGTAATGGTTGATGTTTGGAAGGGATACCCGCTGTATCCTCGCAGCCATCTCTGTAAGCCTTGAGAATCTTGGAAGGAGGCAGGAACCCACAGGTCTTCATGTGGTAAAAGGTGATGGTCAAATCTAATTTAAATATTGATAGAGTAAAACGTATTGGTACAAAAACTCTGTCAGTTGGTGTTAAGACTCTCTCAAGGCAGTGTGCTTGCATTCTGTAGCACTCTGCTCCTGGGGACAGTGGAAAATCCCACTGCCTGAGTTGTATGACTTTTTTTGTCACGAGGGAATGATATGAACCATTGTTGCTCCAGACAAAATGATATCAGTTACATCCTGAAGACATTTGTGGGTTGAGGATTGGAAAATGCCACATTAAACGACCAGTTACAGAACTGTTCCACCACTTAATCCAATCGTGACTGATGGAGCACTTCAATGTCTTTTACTCACATTACCCCAATAATTCTTTATGCTATTCATAAGTAGAAAGCTATCAATCATGAAACGTACTCAAAGACAAAGACCCCTCTGGGGTAGAGAATTGCAAAGACTCACAAACATCTGAGTAAAATGGTTTCTCCTCATTTCAGTCCCAAATTCCGATCCCCTTATTTATTGTCCTCTGGTTCTAGATTCACTAATCAGGGGAAATGTCCCCTACAGTACTCCCTGTATACCCATGACTGCATCACCAAATACCAGACTAATGCCATTTACAAGTTCGCTGACGACACCACTATAGTCGGTCAAATCTCAGATAGCGATGAAACAGACTAGAGACGGGAGGAAAAATGGTGCACTGGGAACAACCCAGCTCTCAATGCCAGAAAAACCAAGGAAATCAATATTGATTTTCAGTGGGATGTTACTCATGTCCCCCTACACATTAACAGGACAGAGATAGAACAAGTGGAGAGTGTCAAGCCCCTGGGAGTGGTCATCCACAACAAGCTTTCTTGGACCCTTCATGTGGACACACTGGTTACAAAGGCCCAACAATATCTCTTCTTCAGGCAGCTGAAAAAATTTGGCATGACGGTGAATACCCTTGCCAACTTTTATAGATGCACCACAAGAGCATTCTGTCTGAAAGTATCACTACCTGGTATGGCAACTGTACCATTCAAGATTAGAGACGGTTAAGTGAGTGGTGAACTCTGCCCGGACAATCACAAAGGACAACCTCCCAACTGTAGAATCCATCTACCAGGCTCACTGTTAAGGAATGGCCCCCAGTATTCTCAAAGATCCATCCCACTCTGGCAATGTTTTTCTACAACCTCTACCATCGCGGAGAAGGTACAGAAGCCTGAACACACGCACCAGTTGGGTTTCATAACAGTTTCTACCCTACTGCTGTTAGAATATGGAATGGACTCACAACTCTTAACGTTCATCTGTACCTGTGTTTTTGTTTTTGCCCTGTTTACCTATTATTTACTTATCTATGCTGCTTAACTCTGTGATCTGCCTGTATTGCTCGCAAGGCCAAGTTTTTCACTGTGCCTCGGTACATGTGACAATAAATTCAATTCGATTCAATTCAATTCAAATGTCTTACTGCATTTATCATGTCTATTCCTGTATGTATTTTATAGTTTTAAATGAGATCTCCTCCCATTCTTTGATACTCTGGAGAATACTGGCTCAGTTTGACCGATCTTTTTTCACAGGACGGTCCTACCATCCTGTGAACAAGCCTGGTGAACCTTTGTACTCTGTCTAGGGCAATGATATCTTTCCTGAGATAAGGAAACTAAAACTACTTACTGATATTCCAGTCTAACCAAATTGAAATATGACTTCACGACTTCGACATCAAATTCCTTAGTGATACAGGTTAACGTCCTATTAGCCTTCCTAAATATTGACAAGGTCCCTTTTCACATCTAGAGTTTTTCCCTTTTTCCTTTCTTAAATAGTGTAGTGACATTTGCAAATTTCCAATCTAAAGGGATCATTCCAGAGTTTATTGAATTTTGGAAGCTGTTTACCAATGTATTGACTATCTCTGTAGCCACATCCTTCAACACTCTGGGATGTAGACTATCAGCTCCTGGGGATTTAACAACGTTCAGTACCATTAATTTCTCCAGTGCAACCTTCTTAATAATACGAAATTACTTCAACCCTTACTCTTCTTAGTCACCTGCATCTCTAAATCTGTGATTTTTCTTGTATCTTGCTCAGTAAAAATTGACACAAAACAATTATTTAGCTTCCCTGCCATTTCACTCCCAGAACTATGATCTTGGAAATTCCTATGCTCTTGTTGGCCCTTAATCCTCCTCAATTGCCTGAAATACCATGACCCCACCTCCCGCCCACCCCCCTCCCCCCCAACCCCCATCACTTTCTGGATCTCCCAGTTTCCTCCTATTTGTTGTGACATCTCAACTTACTATCTCCAGTTGCCCTATATCATTGTCATCTTTACTTCAGCAAACCAATAAAATGAAACACTTCTCCAGACTTGCATTGTCTGTCCAGGATACCATGGAGGGCCTCTCAATAAGCTCCTGAACCTTATTGTCAAAGCTCCCCAGAGTTAACATGACACAAACCTGAATCAAGGATCTGTAATTCCTAGAGTGGTTGCACTTGACCCAATACCTTGACTGCATGGACCTGGATCCATAGACTCTGGTCAGACTAACTGCTTGAGTGACCATGGCCAACCACTTGGACTGGAAAAGGATGAGTCTCTTGACTGACCATAGTCTATTTTGACCCAACTAAGGGTTGCTCCCCTTTCATTTTCACAAATAGCCATTTGCTTGAAGCAGGCTGTTTGAACATAAGAACATAAGAACCAGGAGCAGGGATCGGCCATCTGGCCCTTCAAGCCTGTTCCATCATTCAATAAGATCCTGACTGATCTTATTATGAGCTCACAAATTCACAAATTCACCTGCACCTCCACGCACATCATTTACTGCATCCACTGCATCCGATGTGGCCTCCTCTACATTGGGGAGACAGGCCGCCTACTTGCGGAATGTTTCAGAGAACACCTCTGGGACACCCGCACCAACCAACCCAACTGCCCTGTGGCTGAACACTTTAACTCCCCCTCCCACTCCGCCAAGGACATGCAGGACCTTGGCCTCCTCCATCGCCAGACCATGGCAACACGACGTCTGGAGGAAGAGCGCCTCATCTTCCGCCTAGGAACTCTCCAACCACAAGGGATGAATGTAGATTTCTCCAGCTTCCTCATTTCCCCTCCCCCCACCTTATCTCAGTCCCAACCCTCGGACTCAGCACTGCCTTCTTGACCTGCAATCTTCTTCCCGACTTCTCCACCCCCACCCCCCTCTCCGGCCTATCATCCTCACCTTAACCTCCTTCCATCTATCGCATTCCCAATGCCCCTCCCCCAAGTCCCTCCTCCCTACCTTTTATCTTAGCCTGCTTGGCACACCTTCCTCATTCCTGAAAAAGGGCTTATGCCCGAAACTTCGATTCTCCTGCTCCTTGGATGCTGCCTGACCTGCTGCGCTTTTCCAGCAACACATTTTTCAGCTAAGACTTTCACCAGTCTTCATCAGGAAGGGTTTATCCCAAAAACATCGATTCTCCTGCTCCTCTGATGCTGCCTGACCTGCTGTGCTTTTCCAGCACTGCACTCTCGACTCTGATTTCCAGCATGTGCAGTCTCCACTTTCTCCTACCAACTGTGTATGACCTAATCTAAGGTATGTGACCATCATCCGGAGCAAGGTGTTGAATTAATATTCCTCCCTGATGTGGTGTTCCTCAGGTTACAAACACTCACTACGGACATGTTCACTTTGGATCACCTTGACATCCAACAGTTCCAATCCTTATTGCATTTAATTTAACTAATTTATTCCTTTAGAATTACTGATCTTTACTTATTGTAATTAATTTTCAAATAAAACACTTGTATCAAATTATACTTCACAATATATTTTCAGAAGAGAAAAGAGAAAGACTGAAACACAAACTAATAACTTTGAAGATGAGGAATATTCACCAATTAGCTGCTTCATGTATTTGCACCCTGTTGTGTTTGTGATCTCTCACTGTAGGTAGCACTGTCAACCTGTTCCTTTTATCATTTTCCACTCAGCGTTCACACTAGAGATTTTATTTTTTACTGTAAACCTTACTTAAAGCACCTCTACACCAAATTCCCAGACATACACATCTGGCCTTTGCTCACTCAGGGAACGTCTCCATTCACACTAACCATGAACCTTAATGACTGTGGAAAAAAATCCCATTCTTACTTGGAGAAGTTCAGAGCTACTTCTTAACTCATTTAGATAAGGGATTTCAAAGGGCTTGTCTGATAACTGCTATTATTTTGAAGTTGTCACATTTAATCAAACCACTTTAATGTTCTTAAAGGCTATTGTCTGAATTAGACATCAACTTTCAAACTGAACTTGGAAAAGACATTCCAGTTCATTTTCCATTTTAAACCAAATTCCCAGATGTACCCATTTACACTTTATTATACTCAACTGAAGGCTCTACACATAATGACCATCATCTTCACTGACTTACCTATTCATGTAAGCTGGGGATTGGTTCACTTTGCGGTTGAGACGGAGGTTTAATTTCAGGAATCAGACCATTGAGAGATATTAAGACTACAGACAGGTACTGAGCTAAGCCTCGAGTCGTTTACTTTTCCATTGTTACAAGAACACTGAAATCCAACATCAAAGCTCTTTATTTTAAGGTTGCTGGTGAAATGTTTCAGTGATGTGAGTCAGATTTTGCATTGAGACACACAGCGAATGAGTTGGTTTTGATGTTTGCTTCTCGGAAATCACTGTACTTTTTGCACTAGATAACTTGGGAGTAATTTGCAGTAAAATAAACCACAGTGGGATTTGATGGCCTGCCTTGTTCCAGAGTTAATGTTTCGAGTCCACTCTGGATTCTTCAGAGTTGGTCTCAGTCTAGAACAACCCTCGAGCAGCCCTCTAGCTCCAACCTGGCCTAAGCATAAGACCCAGCCACAGACTCTAGCACAGCAACTCCCAAATTCCGACCTGAGTGGAGGACAAGCTGCCTGTCCCCCGACTAGTGATCCCACACCTGACTGCATAAGGGTTCTCAAGTCATCTTGGTCACAAAATATTAACAGTCTCTCTCTCTCCGCGGATGCTGATGAGTTTATCCAGGATGTTGTCGTTATATTTCAAAATGTTAGCATCAGAAGTATTTTGTTTGAGACAGTAATTGACCTGTCTAAGCTGTGAGAGATTATGCATACTGTTATTGTTGCTGTATCCTTCAGCATCATGCAGCATGGACTGCACCCATTCACCCAGCTGATATATCTGAGCCTCAGTACAGCGCAGCTGAATCACATGGAACCCATGTGCCCTTCCGTCCACTGGGTGCCGCTATACTGAGTCCTCTCGGAGACGCTCTAACTGCGAGTCCTCCAGTCCGCTGAGTGCCGCTCTAACTCCGAGTCCTCCAGTCCACTGAGTGCCGCTCTAACTGCGAGTCCTTCAGTCCACTGGGTGCCGCTCTAACTCCGAGTCCTCCAGTCCGCTGAGTGCCGCTCTAACGCCGAGTCCTCCAGTCCACTGGGTGCCGCTCTAACTCCGAGTCCTCCAGTTCACTGGGTGCCGCTCTAACTCCGAGTCCTCCAGTCCGCTGGGTGCCGCTCTAACTCTGAGTCCTCCAGTCCACTAGAGGCGTTGTTTCCGGTGTCCATCTCCAAGATGGCGGAATATGCCTGTGTGAAGAGCACGAAGCTGGTGCTGAAAGGGATGAAAAGGTGCGAGTTTTGCCTCGAAAGCGGAATATTAACATGACTTTGGGGTGGGCAAGAGTCGGGAGTTGATATGGGTGGTGAATGATCGATATTATCAGAGAAACAGCTGGAGATTAACGAGAGGGAACTGAACTGAAACAGGACTTGACTCAGGGTGGATACCTATTATTAGAGAGAGATAGATTCAATAGTAACAAGGAGATTTGCATAAACACCTGAAGGCGGAAATTTGCAAATCTAGGGTCAAAAGAAGGGAGTAGGACTGACTAGTTTATTGTTGCAGGAGCTGACATGGAAATGATGACAAGCAGGAGACTGGAAGAATACCCAAAACATTGACTTCTCCACCTCCTGATGCTGCCAGGCTTGCTATGTTCTTCTAGCCGCCTGTCTGTCTCCTTTAGATTCCAGCATCTGCAGTACTTTTCCTCTCTGGCATGGAAATGATGGGCCGAATGACCTCGATGAGGGAGGCTCATGTTTACTGTGAGATATTGAGAGTGCAACTGAATGTGGTGGTAACCTAGAGTCATAGAGATGTACAGCATGGAAACAGACCTTTTGGTCCAACCCGTCCATGCCGACCAGATATCCCAATCCAATCTAGTCCCACCTGCCAGCATCTGGCCCATATCCCTCCAAACCCTTCCCATTCATATACCCACCCAAATGCCTCTTAAATGTTGCAATTGTACCAACCTCCACCACATCCTCTGGCAGCTCATTCCATACACATACCACCCTCTGCATGAAAAAGTTGCCCCATAGGTCTCTTTTATATCTTTCCCCTCTCACCATAAACCTATGCCCTTTAAATCTGGACTACCCGACCCCAAGGAAAAGACTTTGTCTATTTATCCTATCCATGCCCCTCATAATTTTGTAAATCTCTATAAGGTCCTCCCTCAGCCTCTGATGCTTCAGGGAAAACAGCCCCAGCCTGTTCAGCCTCTCCCTGTAGCTCAAATCCTCAACCTTGGCAACATCCTTGTAAATCTTTTCTGAACCCTTTCAAGTTTCACAACATCTTTCTGATAGAAAGGAGATCAGAATTGCACACAATATTCCAACAGTGGCCTAACCAATGTCCTGTACAGCCGCAACATGACCTCCCAACTGCTGCACTCAATACTCTGGCCAATAAAGGAAAGCATACCAAACACCTCCTTCACTATCCTATCTACCTCTGACTCCATTTTCAAGGAGCTGTGAACCTGCACTCCAAGGTCTCTTTGTTCAGCAACACTCCCTAGGACCTTACCATTAAGTGTATAAGACTTGCTTTCCCAAAATGCTGCACCTCGTATTTATCTGAATTAAACTCCAACTGCCACTTCTCAGCCCATTGGCCCATCTGGTCCAGATCCTGTTGTAATATGAGGTAACCCTCTTTGCTGTCCACTACACCTCCAATTTTGGTGTCATCTGCAAACTTACTAACAGTACCTCTTATGCTCGCATCCAAATAATTTATGTAAATGATAAAAAGTAGAGGACCCAGCATCAATCCTTGTGGCACTCCACTGGTCACAGGCCTCCAGTCTGAAAAACAACCCTCCACCACCACCCTCTCAGAACATGAATTCTCTTCAGTGAATGCAGTTGTGTTTATTGGAAAAATGGAATGAGATGTCTCCCCAAATATCAGCTCAGTGAGTGTCCTCTTACATTGGCCTGGATATTTGGGAGGTGTTGCTGCAGCGTAGTTGGGAGGTATTCATCTAGTGGACAATGAGAAACTTCTCTGGAGGAGTCACATCGGACTGAAAACATTAACTACGTTTCTCTCTCCACAAATGCTGCCAGACTTGCTGAGTTTCTGCAGCATTTTCTATTTTTATCTCAGATTTCAGCAATTGCTGCATTTTGCTTTTATCAGAGGGAAGTATCTGGGACACTGAACCTTTTTTCTGGGCAATTTACCAAGCCTCAGACCCCCTAAAAGGATTCGTTTTAATAGGGGATTCAGAGAGTTCTGAAGTTAAATTGATCGATTCTTGTCACATGTACCAAGACACAGTGAAAGAGTTGTTTTGCGTACAATACAGGCAGGTTGTACTGTACAAAGTGTGTTAGGGTATCAGAACAATGTACAGAATACAGTGTTACAGCCAAACAAGGTGCGGAGAGAGATCAACGTTAACATTTGAGAGGTCTATTTAAAAGTCTGATAACAGCTGGGAAGAAACTGTTCTTTGTATTCATACTCAAAACTTTTATATCGTCTGCACGATGTCAGAAGTTGGAAGAGAGTATAACTGGGGTGGGAGGGGTCTTGGATTATGTTGGTTGCTTTCCCGAGGCAGTGGAAAGGTTAGATGGAATCAAAGGGTGGGAGGCCAGTTTGTATGATGAATTGGGCTGTGTTCACAACTGTCCATAGTTATTTACTGTTTTAGGAAGATCATTTGCCATACCACAGTGTGATGCATCCAGATACAATGCTTTCTGTGGTGCTTCTATAAAAATTGCTAAGAGTCTTGATGGGCATGGCAAATGTCCTTAGCCTGCTGAAGAAGTAGCCATTTTTGTAATAGTTACCAAGAAATCGAGTCATAGAGATATACAGCACAGAAACAGACACGTCTGTCTGACTTGTCTGTGCCAACCAGATAGCCTAAATAAATCTAGTCTACTTTGCAAGCATTTGGCCCCTATCTCTTTCAACCTTTCCTATTAATATACACATCCAGATGCCTTTTAAAATGTTGTAATTATACTAGC
This sequence comes from Hemiscyllium ocellatum, assembly GCF_020745735.1. Lineage (NCBI taxonomy): Eukaryota > Metazoa > Chordata > Chondrichthyes > Orectolobiformes > Hemiscylliidae > Hemiscyllium > Hemiscyllium ocellatum. Next base: position 87,154,903 of record NC_083401.1, read on the forward strand.
CTCCACCACTTCCTCTGACAGCTCATTCCATTCACACACCAACGCCCCTTTTTAATATTTTCCCTTTCACCCTAAACCTGTACCCTCTAGTTTTGGACTCACGCATCCTGGGGAAAATACCTTGTCTATTTACCCTATCCATGCTTGTCATGATTTTATAAATCTCTATAAGGTCACCCCTCAGCCTCTAATGCTGCAGGGAAAACAGCCCCAGCCTATTCAGCCTCTCCCGAAAGCTCATACCCTCTAATCATGGCAACATCCTTGTAAATCTTTTCTGAACCCTTTCAATTTTCACAACATCCTTCTTATAATAAGAAGACCAGAATTGCACACACTATTCCAATGGTGGCCTAACCGATGTCCTGTAAAGCCACAACATGACCTCCCAACTCCAATACACAAGGCACTGACCAATAAAAGCAAGCATACCAAATACTCCTTTCACTATCCTAGCTACCTGTGAGTCCAGTTTCAAGGAACTATGAACCTGTACCCCAAGGTCTTTTTGTTCAGCAACACTCTTTAGGACCTTACCCATAAGTGTATAAGTCCTGCCCTGATTTGCGTTTCCAAAATGCAGCATCTAACATTTATCTAAATTAAACTCCACTTGCCACTTTTGGTCCCTTGGCCCATCTGATCAAGATCCCATTGTATTCTGAGGTAACCTTCGCTGTCCATTTCACCTCTGATTTTGGTGTCATCTGCAAACTTACTAACAATACCTCCTAGGTTGGTGTCCAAATAATTTATATAAATGATGAAAAGCAATGGACTCAGCACCGATCCTCATGACACACTGCTGGTCACAGACCTCCAGTCTGAAAAGCAACTCTCCAATACCACTCTCTTGTCTTCTACCTTTGAGCCATTTCTGTATCCAAATAGCTAGCTCTCCCTGTATTCCATGTGACAATAGCCTTGCTAGCCAGTCTACCTTGACTGTCGAACACCTTACTGAAGTCCACATAGATCACATCCACCGCTCTGCCCTCATCAATTCTTTTTGTTACTTCTTCAAAAAACTCAATCAAGTTAGTGAGACACAATTTCCCACACACAAAGCCATGTTGACTATACCTAATCAGTCCTTGCCTTTCCAAATGTATGTAAATCCTCTCCCTCAGATTTCCCTCCAATAACTTGTCCACCACCGATGGCAGGCTCACTGGTCTATAGTTCTGTGGCTTTTCTTTACCATCTTTCTTCAATAGTGGTACCACATTAGCTAACCTCCAATCCTCTGCCACCTCACCTGTGGCTACTGATGATACAAATATCTGAGCGAGGGGCCCAGCAATCACTTCCCTAGCTTCCCACAGAGTTCTAGGATATATCTGACCAGGTCCTAGGGATTTATCCACCTTTATGCATTTTGAAACATCCGGCACCAACACCTCTGTAGTACTTTTCAAGATGTCGCTATTTATTTCCCCACATTCTCTATTTTCCATATCCTTCTCCATAGTAAACACTGATGCAAAATTCTCTTTTGGTATCTCCCGAGTTACCTTTTGTCCTTAATGTATTTGTCGAATCCTGTTGGATTCTCTTCAACCATATTTGGCAAAGCTATCTCGTGTCCCCTTTTTGCCCTCCTGATTTCCCTCTTCTATACACTCCAACTGCTTTTATATTCTTTCTGTTGTCTGTACCCAAAGTATACTTTCTTCTTTTTCTTGACCAAAACCTCAAATTTTCTAGTCATCCATCATTCCCTAAACCTATCAGCCTTTCCCTTCGCCCTAACAGGAACATATTATCTCTGGATTCTCGTTATCTCACTTTGTCTAATTCCAGGGTATCTATTTAATTGAGCCCCAACCTACTACACCACCACCTCCAGCTCAAATTGCTCTAGTCCCTGACAACTGATGTAGCTGACCAGATGTTTTCTCTTCTCCCACTTGACCCAATATTCCTCACTCACTCTAACCTACCCTAAACTCTTATCTGGAGATGCCGATGTTGGACTGGGGTGTACAAAGTTAAAAATCACTCAACACCAGGTTATAGTCCAACAGGTTTAATTGGAAGCACTAGCTTTCGGAGTGCCGCTCCTTCATCAGGTGGTTGTGGAGGACACAATTGTAAGGTGCAGAATTTATAGCAAAGGTTTACAGTGTGATGTAACTGAAATTATACATTGAAAATACCTTGATTATTTGTGGAGTCTTTCATCTGTTAGGATACCATGATAATTTCACTTCTTTCATGTGTAAATCACAAAACTTTTTTTTAAAAGTTGCATTCTCAGGTTAACTGTAACAATTGGTGTTAGCTAGACAATATGTTGAAGGTGTTAGCCCCCTGTGTTCTCTGTCTGTGCCATAAGGTTTAGACTGATCCTAATCTAAAAAGTGAAATAACAGAGTCTTACATGGATTCATGCAGTTTTTGAGCGAAGTACATTGTAACTCTGCAAGTACAAATTCATCCCACAAATGTATATATGTATGTGTATGCGTGTGGGTCTTTGTGTGTGTGTCTGTCTGTCTGGGTTGGGGGGTTGTGAGTGTGAGAGATAGTGTATATGTGTGTGTATGTGAGTGTAGAGTGTCTTAAATCTGTGAGGGGGTGCATGTGTGAGTGTGGGAGGTTATGTGTCTGGGGACTATTCTTGATTTATCCTTGCCATGCCACGTAAAGATTAATTCTGTCCCTCAGAATTTTGTTCCAGTAATATTCTACCACGCATGTAAAACTCTCAGGCCTTTAGTTTTATCCCACTACCCTTTTTGAATAATGTTCCGACTATGTTCCAGTCTTCTGGTATCCCTACATTAATGTCGGAGCCCTTACAATCTCGTCCCTTACCTCCAAGCAGCTTTGGATATTTCTCATCTGAGTTTGGGCTTTGTTTGTTTTCCAGCCTGCTGAGACTACCAATACCACCACCTTCTGAATATCCCGTACCTACTTCCTGATTTCTAGAATTCATTATTATTTTCTATTGTGAATACAAAGTATCCTAGCATTCTACACTGTTCCCACCTGACAGATACCCTGTTCTCCTTGCCCCCTAACCTCTCATTCACCTTACAGACATAACTTCACAAGTGATGTCCAAGATGCTGGGCATTTAAATCACAGAATATAGCAACTACTCCTGTAAAGAATGTGGCATGGTTTGATCACATCCTCTCACCATCAAACTATTCTCCATTATGAGTATCCTGTCAGATTTAGAGGACGCTCTGTATTTTTTGATGGAGCCCTGGTCAGAATCTCCTGTTAGTAATGCAGAGCTGTATCTCAACATAAAAAAGAAATGGTGTAGCAATATGAATGTGATTACAACTTGGAAAATCCAGCCCATTATTTTTAATTTTTTAACAGGGAGTAAGAGTCAATAGTATTTGTTGTCCAACCATAATTGCACTTAAGAAAGGGATGGTCACCTTCTTAAGCCACTGCTGACCATGTGGGAGAACCCCACTGACATTAGGAAGTGGAATCAGGAGGTATGTTACCTGTTGGACAATTTTCAATCTCTGCTAGCCATAGTATTTGTATAGCTGGTCCACTTCAATTCTGGTCAGTGATATCCCTCAGATTGCTGGTAGTGGGGGATTTAGCAATGATCACCATTGCTAAATGACACCATTTCAGTGTCAAAGAGCAATGATTAGTTTCTCTCTTGTTGGACATAGTCATTGCCTGACACTTGTGTGGTGTAACTGTCACAAGCCACTTCAGTCAAACCTGAATGTTGTCCAGTTTATGCTGTACTTTAAATCATCATAATGTTACAAGTCAGATATTAATTTGTCACTATGCATTTGCATGATTGAAACTTATGAGATCAAATGTCATTGCTCTTAGGTTCTGTATAAGGATTAAGCATTCCAGTCAATCATATGTTTTTCTTTAGTGAGAAGAAAAAGAAAAAGAAAGGGAAAAGAAAACTAGAGGAGGAGGAACAGGTGCTTGATATCGTTGGTAAGTGAGGCTGGTAACGAAGTGTCCTCGTGCTCTTTTGGGTTTTCATGTATATTATCCACCAACAAGGTTTAACTCTGAGAAAACTTCGCACTGTTCTGTGAATGGGTTCTCGGCTAGGGTTCAGTGCACTGTCTACCTCAACAGTGAAAATACCTGCTTAGTTAGAAATTGTTCACAAAATTGCATATTACAGAAGGAGAAAGCGAGGGCTGCAGATGCTGGGGATCAGAATCGAGAGTGTGGTGCTGGAAAAGCACAGCAGTCGGTATGTTCTGATGAAGGGCTTATGCCCAAAACATCAATTCTCCTGCTCCTCAGATGCTGCCTGACCTGCTGTGCTTTTCCACCACCACACTCTTGACTGCATATTACAGACGTTTGATAAACAGTCCCCCACATTGCTGATTTTCTGCTAGTATTTTGTGATGCACTAGTTTACTCCAATTAAGTATTTCGAAAGGTAAATCAGAATTCATTTTTTTCTCAAAACAAATAAAGGGTAAGGCTAAGATCAACATAAGTGAGAGAAAGCGTGATACAAGGTCACAGCAAAGCTGAGAGTGATCTGAGGACAGGGCAGGTTGAGAGACTGTGAGGGCGATGGGAAGACTGAGAGTCCAGAAGTGACACAAAGCAAAATAGTAAAGTGACATTACAGCACAAGAAGGGGGTGACAGTTCTAAGTTGCAAATTAACATTTTATTTAACCTACCTATAATTTAAACTATGTCATGTCAATGGTTTTTTTAAAAACAATCTCTGCTAATGTGATTCAGTACACTAACCAACCAGTGGAGTGCCACAAGGATCGGTGCTAGGTCCACTACTTTTCATCATTTATATAAATGATTTGGATGTGAGCTTAAGAGGTGTAGTTGGTAGGTTTGCAGATGACACCAAAACTTGAGATATAGTGGACAGCGAAGACGGTTACCTCGGATTACAACAGGAGCTTGATCAGATGGGTCGATGGACTGAGGAATGGCAGATGGAGTTTAATTTAGATAAATGTGAGGTGCAGCATTTTGGGAAAGCAAATCTTAGCAGGACTTATACACTTAATGGTAAGGTCTTAGAAAGTGTTGCTGAACAAAGAGACCTTGGAGTGCGGTTCATTGCTCCTTGAAAGTGGAGTCACAGGTAGATAGGATAGTGAAGAAGATGTTTGGTATGCTTTCCTTTATTGGTCAGAGTATTGAATACAGGAGTTGGGAGGTCATGTTGCGGCTGTACAGGACATTGGTTAGACCATTTTTGGAATATTGCATGCAATTCTGGCTTCCTTCCTATCAGAAAGGTGTTTTGAAACTTGAAAGGATTCATAAAAGATTTACAAGGATGTTGCCAGGGTTGAGGATTTGAGCTATAGGGAGAGGCTGAACCGGCTCCGGCTGTTTCCCTGGAGGTCGGAGGCTGAGGGATGACCTTATAGAGGCTTACAAAATTATGAGGGGCATGGATAGGGTAAATAGACAAAGTCTTTTCCCTGGGGTGGGGGGGGGAGTCCAGAACTAGAGGGCATAGGTTTAGGGTGAGAGGGGAAAGATATAAAAGAGACCTAAGGGGAAATGTTTTTGCGCAGAGAGTGTTGTGTGTGCAGAATGGGCTGCCAGAGTAAGTGGTGGAGGCTGGTACAATTGCAACATTTAAGAGGCATCTGGATGGCTATATAGGAAGGATTTGGAGGGATATGGGCTGGGTGCTGGCAGGTGGGACTAGATTGGATTGGGATATCTGGTCAGCATGGAGGAGTTGAACCGGAGGGTCTGTTTCCATGCTGTACATCTCTATGACTTTAATTAGTTATGATAAATTATACTTTTTTATTATGTGACAACTAAATAGACATGCCAATGCAGTGTGTCAAACTGTATTATATGAGTCTTTGAAGAGAATCACAGTCCTGGCAGCCATCTCTCATAGAGATGCAGATCAGTGTTATATAACTGAAGCTTAAGACATTGCAGGCAACAGAGTGGGGAAAAGTTTCCTGGATGTTTTGTATTAGAAATAATTTACACTCCTTAAGTTACCAAGTATAACAACTCTGATGAACTGTCCAAGACTGGAAGGTGTTTCAATTTGGCAGTTAAGAGGATCCCTCAAGATGCAATGCTAGAGAGTTTCAGCTTTTGCCTGTGTCCAACAGGTATGAGATTCTTGCTGTCTGTTGTTGAGGGTAAAGTCTGCAGCAGGATGAATAAAAATGACCATAGCAATGTTGTACCAGGGACCATTTAGTGTCAGAGTGGTGGTTGGGGTGAGAAAAGGAATGTGCTAGTGGATGGGTCAGTTTAGTTCGAGTAGATACTGTTCCCTTCGATCGCAATTGAGGTTTCAGAAGGTTTTTTTTGCCTGCTCAGAGCCAGAGGTAAGGTCATCTTGTAGATGAGGAAAAGATCCCCTTGTAATTTGTTCCAATGTGGACCAAACTACATTGTTTAAACAAGACATGCAGTTCTACAGAGAGAAAATTTTGAGCAGCTAGGGCCAACATGACATTGCAGAACCTGACTAATTTAATCTGAGGTAGTAATCTCTGCTGATTGAGTCATGTGTAAATTAGCATAGAGGTATCAGATTAGAAGATGAAATGTGTGAATAAAAGAGTGATGTTGGAGTCAGTGGTTTTCATTCATGGGACAATACTGGGGAAATAGGGAGTTGTTGGTAGGTACCTTGTCCACTGGAACTGTGCTGGAACCACTGAAACCATGCTAGTGAATCAAATAACAGGAGCACTAGCACTGAAAACAAATGAAGAGATATCAAAAGGAGTTTATGAAGAGAAAATTCAAAACAGTATGGCTTAGGAAGGGTCAGGGAATTTAAAGATAATAAAGCAATAGTGACTAAGTTGACTAAGATCACCGCCATAAATGTTAGATTGGCCTTAGTGAACCCAGGGAAAGCAACTAGCCAGATGGAGTCCCAGGCCATGCATTCAGATCCTGTGTGGACCAGCTGGTGGAAGTATTCGCAAACATCTTTCACCTCTTCTTAATATGAGCTGAAATCCCTACCTGCTTCAAGATGACGACCATCATTGCTATGCGAAAGACAAATCATGCAACGTGCTTTAATGACTCCCATCTGGTGGCTGTGACTTCCATAATTATGAAGTCCTTCAAGAGGTTAGTCATGGCTCACATCAACTCCAGCTTACCAGATTGTCTTGATCCTTTGCAATTGGCCTACTTGCACAAAAAATCCCCAGCAGACACCACCTCCCTGGCCCAATACCCATCCCTGAAAGATCTGGATAACAAGGATACCTACATCAGACTTCTAGTTGCTGACTACTGTTCTGCCTTAAATACCATAATTCTCAACAAACTCATCTCTAAATCCCAACACCTTGGTTCCCCCTGACCCATAGACTGCAATCAATAAGAATAGGTGACAACAGCACCTCCACCACAGTCCTCAACACTGGTACTACGCAAGGCTGCACACTCATCCCCCTACTATACACTCACAACTGTGTGGCCAAATTCTGCTCCAACTCCATTCCCAAGAATGCTGACAGCACCGCTGTTGTAGGTCAAATCTCAAACAATGACAAGACAGAATACAGGAAAGAGATTGAGTGCTTAGCAACTTATTGTAAAGACAGCAATCTCTCCATCAATATCAGCAAAATGAAGAAGCTGGAAGAATTCAGGAAGTGAATAGAAGGCACGCCCCTATCTGCATCAATGGTGTTGAGGTGAAAATGGTTGAGAGCGTCAAGTTCCTGGGTGTGATTATCACCAACAGTCTGTCCTAATCCAACCACATCGATGAGATGGTCAAAAAAGCATAAAAATATCTCTGTTTCCTTAGGCTAAGGAAATTCAGAATGTCTACAAGGATCCTTAACAATTTTTATAGATGCAACATAGAAAGCATCCTATTTGGTTGAATCACAGCATGGTGAGGTAACTGCTCTTCCAAAGACTACAAGAACTAGAGAGAGTCGTGAAAACAGCACAGTGCATCATGCAAACCAGCCTTCCATCCATTGACTCCATCTATACTTGCTGTTGCCTCGGAAAAACAAGCAACATAATCAGTGACCACTCCCATCCTAGATATACTCGCTTCCACCCTCTTCCATCAGGCAGAGAATGTAAAAGCTTGAATACATGTATGACCGTATTCAAAAACAGCTTCTTCCCTGCTTTTATCTGTCTTTTGAATGGACCTCTGTAATGTTAATGTTGACCTCTTTCTCTGCACCTTCTCTGTGGCTGTAATATTATATTCTGCACTCTGGTCTGCTACCCTGATGCACTTTGTATGGAATGATTTAGGGTGGCGTGGTGTCTCAGTGGTTTGCACTGCTGCCTCACAGTGCCAGGGACTGGTTTCAATTTCACCCTTGGGTGACTATGTCTGTGGGTTTTTCACATTCTTCCCATGTCTGTGTGAGTTTCCTCCAGGCGTTCTCGTTTCCTCCCACAGTCAAAGATATGTAGGTTAGGTGGGGTTGGCCATGCTAAATTACCCACTGTGTCCAGGGATGTGCAGGCTGGATGAAATAGCAATGGAGAATGCAGGGTTAGAGGGAGAAGGTAGGAGTGGATCTGGCTGGAATGCTCTTCGGAGGGTCATTGTGGACTAAATTCCTGCCTCAGGCGACTCTCTGTGTGGATTTTGCACATTGTCCCCGTGACTGTGTGGGTGCTCCGGTTTCCTCCCACAATCCAAAAATGTGCGGGTTAGGTGGATTGGCCATGCTAAATTGCCCATGGTGTTAGGTGAAGGGGTAAATGTAGGAGTATGGGTCTGGGTGAGTTGCGCTTCGACGGGTCGATGTGTACTTGTTGGATTGAAGGATCTGTTTCCACACTGTAAGTAATCTAATCTAAATGGGTCAAATGGCCTGCTTCCACACTGTAGGGGTTCTACAATCTCCCTGCAGAGCACATAAAACAACATTTTTCACTGGATCTTGGTATATGTGACCACAATAAATCAATCAGAAAAATAGAAAAAAGTTAAAACTAAAAGAAGTTCTGAATGCATCTCAAGAAATTATATGATTCAATAACACCAGTAAAGGGATAAGATCTAATAGCCATTCGGGACAAATGGTTACAGGATAACCAAAGTTTGGAAATAAACTTGCCTGGAAACTTAACTTTGAGTTAAAAAAAAGGAGAGGTGCTATAGTTAACTGTAGGATAACAGATAACATTTATTCATTCCTGTGGGGCTCTGCCCAAAGGCAGATCCTTCATTCATTGTATGTTGATCTCATGGAATTTTTTGCCAGTGTTGATTTGTTATTATCTTCCAATCCAAGGGCAGGACAAGAAGGCAGTTCCAAGTTTTTCCTGTTTGCTCTGCCCAAAGACAGATCCTTGGTCTGATGATTTCATGGCAGTTTTGTCAGTTGTGGTTTTTTATTGTCTAGGGCAGGACAACAAGGGTATCCCAAGTCCACCTCAGTCAGAAAGAGAATCAAAGTCATGCTGTTGCCATTAATGTGAATCACACACTAGCCATCTCACCACAGAGCAATCCACCCATCAAAGGATAAAATATGAAGATAGTATAAAGAAAGAATCTTAGCTGTGAAAATCAAAATCTAGAATCAGTTGAGTAAAGGTAAGGAAAAACAAGGAATAAAAAACAATAGACATAGTAATTTATTGCCCCCTTTACTGTAATTGATTTAGGCAAAGAATGAATCAGGAAATTTGATAACGATAATATAATTATCACTTATAACATATCCTTTATTTTCTTTTAAAATGTTGTTGGCAATTTCTTTAAGTGCTCAGCACCTTTTAGCACGGCCATATCCATGCAATATTGAACACAGCAAACCTTTGTACACTTTGTACAGGAGCTTTCAGTTTTAAGCTGCATAAAGGGAGCTTTGGTCATCAAGGACTTTAATATTCACGTAGAATGAGCAAACCAAGTTCTGCAGTGCGGATGAGATATTCATGGAATGCATTCAAGGGGAGTTTTCCAGATCAGTACATAGTAACCAACTAGTGAACAGGTTATTTTGGATCCAAAAATATTTTTGAATTGAGTGTTAGTTTAACAGATTTAGTTAACAAAATTAAACTAACCCTACATAGAAACATCTCAAGGGAAAAGTGATCATGACAAAACTTTATAATTTACAAGAAGAGTTATATAAAATCATGTAATTGGGTAATAAAAGTGCAAGTGGATGTAGGAAGGGAACTCCCACAATATTTGCCAGATTTTGGCTATTCAATAATGAGAATGTTATATTTGCACAGAACATAGAAACAGAAGTAGGCTACTCAACCCCTCAAGTCTACAAAACTATGCCTTTTCTAGGAAGTGGAAATGGCATTTATTTTTTGAATACTTTGTTTGAATCATAGTTTGGACTTGGACATCTGTGATACTATTCATGCTCATTTACCAAGTTGTAGTTCTTGTAAACAATACTAATTTCCCTACCTCCCCTACTCTTCCCCTTCCTTTGGCATCCTCTTTTTCTAGTGCTGACTTCTTCTCATTTTACCAACTAATTTTCAATCTGTGCTTGCTCTTTCCCAGAATAGTGAGAAATGTACTTCACTGAGCCCTTTATTATTCTACAATGAGAATTGAGAGCATTTTTATAAAGCCACGAAGCTCAGCATTTTAAAAATTGAATTCAATTCAAACGGAGTAAAGGATAATGAAGTAAATTCTGATTGCACATAAGTTATACAGCTAACACATTTAATTTCAATTGAACTTTTTAATGCAAAATTTTTCACCCTCTTGTGGGTTGAACTTCAAGTTTGTCTCAACTTGCTTTTCCAAGATCCTATTCTGAATAGGTTTTCAGTTTGATTCATCTGGCAGCATACTTAGCTCTGGGTCAAAATATTGTCAATTCAAGCTTAAGTTGAGAGAGAGAGACTTGAGCATATTTTCCACACTGACACTTCAGTGAAAGACTGAGAGGATGTTGCTGTTGCACAGGTATATTATTTTTGGTGCATTATTAAACCAAGGCTTTATCTGTTCATTCAAGTAGATCTAGCAGATCCCATGGTGCTTTTCAAAGAGAACAATGTTCTCCCTCAACCCAACTTCACCATGACAGATAAACTGGCATTTAACCTCATTTGTTTTTTTGAGAGATCTTACAATGTATGAATTGGCTGCTATATTTTCAATGTGAACAGAAGTGGCTACTGATCCAATTCATTATTGCCTGTGAAGTACTTTGGTTGTCATGAAGCCATGCAAGGCACTAAGCAAATTCAAGTTCTTTCCATTTATTGCTGATTTTATTTTGAAACATGTATGTTGTTATGATATGAGCTGATAATAATACCAGACAAGACAAGTCAAGTCCCAGAGTGATTTTTGGCTTGATAAACCATGTGTTATTTTCTCTTCTTGTTTACTGAATAATTTCATATCAGGCTGTTAGTCTAACATCAGAATGAAAGATTCAACCTTTATCTCAACGCTAAAGTTTCTAATTTGGCTGATGCAGCTGTGATTGGTTTCCTTTTTGGCAAAGTTCTGTGCATTCACTCAATGCTGTTCTGTTCAATTATTACTTCTTCCCTGAAATCTTTAATTAAGTTTCTAACTCAACTCAGTTCAGCTCACTTCACATGACGAAGAAGCAGCACTCTAAAAGCTTATGATTTCCAATAAACCTATTGGACTATAATCCGGTTTCATGTGACTTATGACTTTGTCCACTCCAGTCCGACACTGGCATTTCCACAAAAATACTGAACTTGGCTTCTTTAATGCTCTTGTTTTCAAAACTTTCTAGAGGGTGTCTTCCTATCTGACATTTCCACAATCTTCTGCTTCTGGAGTTTTCTTCTAAGCTACTCAGAATTTCTCCCTTTCTGCTTTGACTGATTATGGAGACTAGGTGAAAGTGAGGACTGCAGATGCTGGAGATTAGAGTCAGGATTAGAATGGTGCTGGAAAAGCACGGCAGGTCAGGCAGCATCGGAGGAGCAGGAAAATCAACATTTCGGGCAGGACCCCTTCATCAGGAATGATTCCTGATGAAGGGCTCCTGCCCCGAAATATCAATTTTCCTGCTCATCAGACACCTGCTGTGCTTTTCCAGCATCACTCTAAGCCTAATCTTAGAGACCAGTAAACGAGCAGCACTTTTGAGTAATATATCTAACATTATGGGTGTGTCTCTGCTGGATGTAAAACTCAAGTCTACGGATATCTTAGCAATTTTCTGCAGAGGCAAGAGGCTTGAAAGTTGCTTAACTAAAATCACATGATTTCATGGAAATGCTGTTGTTAGCTCACCATTCAACATTATTTTGATTTTTTTAGGAAACAAAACAGACTTTCATGGAACAGAAAACCAAATCTCTGTTGCCTCCCCTTTAGAACCTAAGCTTCCAACTAATAACATATTCTGAGCCTCATCAGATTTCTTTTAATATTTTAGGAGGATGGTGGGCAGTCCGGAATTTTGGAGAAATTACAGGCACTGTGGCAATAGAGATGGGAACAGGCACCTACATCTGTGCTCTCGATAATGGTCTGTTTACTCTCGGAGCACCACATAAAGGTCTGTATTCTCAATTTGAAGTGCCTTACTCTGAGTTCATCTTTTCCCGCAAATCCAATCGACGTTTTATGGTTTTAGAAACTGGAAATTCAATATTTGTGATTTACAGGATTAGGTTTAAAAACAACATATCCTTGCGTTCATTTGCTGAAACTCTCATTGATCTGATTACTTTTTTTATTTGTAAAGCATTCTGATAGTACCTACAGTTGTAGTTATTATTCCATTAAAGAACAAAACTGCCACGAAGAATGAGCAAATATAATTGTAGCTCGATAGGGTTGTATAACTATCTATGTTTGTACTTGCGATTGACATTTTAAAAGATATTCAGGAGTACATTTTCAATTTGCCATGCTGAATATAAAACTAATGTTGCACAGAACATTAGATTTTCATCTTTTCCGCACAGCCAATCCACAGTGTTGGATTTATACCGAAGCAATAGATTTAAAATGTACTTTTTGACTGCTCTGTTTTTCTGCAGTATATACCAAATGTGGCCAACAAATTAGCAAATAATAAGTCAATCTTGCCTTGGTGCAGCTTTGAATTTAGTTGTCTGAAATTGCATAATAGATTGAAGATTTTCCTCTGCCTCCAGCATCGCACAGTTTTTAATTGGTGCAATGGAATGAGGAACAGAAATGCAATTGTCCATAGTCTGATCCATTGTTCATACTCTGATATCTAATATACATGAGATTGTGTCCAAAAGAAGAAGAAGTAACGAAAAGGATTGATGAGGGCAGAGCGGTAGATGTGATCTATATGGACTTCAGTAAGGCGTTCGACAAGGTTCCCCATGGAAGACTGATTAGCAAGGCTAGATCTCATGAATACAGGGAGAACTAACCATTTGGATACAGAACTGGCTCGAAGGTAGAAGACAGAGGCTGGTGGTGGAGGATTTTTTTTCAGACTGGAGACCTGTGACCAGTGGAGTGCCACAAGGATCAATGCTGGATCCTCTACTTTTTGTCACTTATATAAATGATTTGGATGCGAGCATAAGAGGTACAGTTAGTAAGTTTGCAGATGACACCAAAATTGGAGCTGTAGTGGACAGCGATGAGGGTTACCTCAGATTATAACAGGATCTTGCCCAGATGGTCCAGTAGGCTGAGATGTGGCAGATGAAGTTTAATTCAGATAAATGCGAGGTGCTGCATTTTGGGAAAGCAAATCTTAGCAGGACTTCTACACTTAATGGAGTGTTGCTGAACAAAGAGACCTTGTAGTGCAGGTTCACAGTTCCCTTGAAAGTAGAATGACAGGTGGATAGGATAGTGAAGGCGGCATTTGGTATGCTTTCTTTTATTAGTCAGAGTATTGAGTACAGGAGTTTGGGGATCATGTTGCGGCTGTACAGGACATTGGTTAAGCCAGTATTGGAATATTGCATGCAATTCTGGTCTCCTTCCTATCGGAAAGATGTTGTGAAAATTGAAAGAGTTCAGAAAAGATTTACAAGGATGTTGCCAAGGTTGGAGGATTTGAACTATAGGGAGAGGATGAAAAGGCTGGGGTTGCTTTCCTGGAGCATTGAGGCTGAGGGGTGACCTTATAGAGGTTTACAAAATTATGAAGGGCATGGATAGGGTAAATAGACAAAGTCTTTTCCCTGTGGTAGGGGAGTCCAGAATTAGAGGGCATAGGTTTAAGGGTGAGAGGGGAAAGATATAAAAGATCCTAAGGGGTAACTTTTTCACACAGAGGGTGGTACGGGTATGGACTGAGCTGCCAGAGGAAGTGGTGGAGCCTGTACAATTGCAACATTTAAGAGGCATTTGGATGGGGATATGAATAGGAAGGGTTTGGAGGGATATGAGCCGGGTGCTGGCAGGTGGGACTAGATTGGGTTGGGGTATCTGGTCGGCACGGACGGGTTGGACCGAAGGGTCTGTTTCCATGTTGTACATCTCTATGACTCTAATCTTTAGATAATTGAGTGTCTTGAAAAAAATTCTCAAATGGTTTACAGGATTATATTGATCAATGCATTTAAACTGTATTTATTCAGTGTGTTTTAGCTTGGCTTAATGGAGCACTCCCTCTCAGAAAATGTTATGTTCAAGCCACACTCCAGGATCTGAATGCTTAATTTAGACACAATTCAACAGTGTACTGTACTACAAAAGTAAAAGTCTGATGTCGAGTGGTTTGGGGTATTTTAAGGATGTGAAAGATTCCACCTGAAATCTGCATATTCATATTTTCTATAATGAGTAAACTCTTATCTCTGAGCCAGGAGATCCAGGTTCAATCCCTATCTGTCCCAGATGTATGTCATGACATGTGTGAATATTAAGTAATTAAAATAAACAAACAAACTTAGCTATGTCACTAACTATAGCAATATTTGCTACATGATAAAAATGAACAATTGTCTTTATCATTATAACGTACGATCTGCTTTCATATTTTTGCACTTCCACAGAGGATAATGAAAGCCCTCATCCCCCAGAGCAGTTAACAGCTATCAAATTATCTGAAACCAGGTGAGCAATACCAGTTGCATTTTTTTCTGTTTGAAGACAGGAAATCTATTCACCTCATTTAATCATTGATGGAACAAATGTTGGCAGATAACCAAGAAATGATTAGGAATGAAAACTAATTCATTAAACGAACTCAACTAGTTGTATTAATTCAATCAATCCCTTGCTGAAATATATATACAAAACTACTCTGTGCTGGTAGGTGCATTGAAGTCTGATTGTGATCGAATAAGTTCCTCTTGGTATTTTATGAGCAAAATGATGCCAGCCTAGCAGAAATCACATTTGAAAAATATAAGGCAAAGGAAATTAATCCAAAATGTGGTGTCAAGAACTTTTGGATTTCGGCTCAATAGTGCCTCTATTTTGCAACCCTGAAGTATGTTATTATTTAATTTATCGATGAAGGAAGTAGTAATTTATAATGTATTTTTACTAATGTTGTTTGAATTACAAAATGTAAATTGGTCTTTGTTCAGTGTTTTCATGTCCTTCATAATGCGTTACTTTCCTATTGATTTGAGTATAAATACAAGCGTACCTTCCTGTTTGTTCTTGCACAGGCATGTCCAGAGACCCTGGGAAAATGTAGCAGTAATATTAAAATCATATCCAAACTGAAAGTAATACAACTGACTCCATCTGCTCTCCTTTGCTTTATCTTCTGCAGACTCGAGTTTTTTTGTGGACTTTTGTTTGATATTAGGGTCGAAGTGAATCTGATGGATTAGGTCTTGGATGCTGATCCCATTTCAGAAATTCATAAATCATGACTATTGGTATTAAAAAGATTGCGTGGACCTAGTCAGGATGGGAGTACTTCTCTATCCTGGTCCACAAATGTAAAAACTATGTATAATTATAAGGCACTGTAAAAGTACAACTTGTGCTCATACTCACAAACTAAAATTTATTATATTCACAGCAATGTGGCTTTATGTGTGTGTATATATTTAGATATGTACAGTAAAAAAAAGTAGATATTTGTGATGTATTTATATTTGAATGAACTATTATGGAAATCTAAGAACAAATTATAAGGAAGTTGCATCAGTTTATTAAAAAAATTTGAGTATCCTTTTGTGCAATTCTCAGAGTATTAAATACAGATGGCCACATGAAGATGGGAAGGTTCAGTATCAGTGAAAATTATTTTGATCTATGTGCCTGGTTCGGAAGTGCTGAGCAAGAATGGACTGCACTCCTTACATCACCCACTTGTTTTCATTTATCAAATTCAACCCTGTTTCACCTTATAATTACTGAGGTCATCAATCTAGATTACCCATTGGCCAGTCTGTTCTGTACATTTCCCATCCTCTCTCAACTTTGAACTGTTGACTGATCATCACTTCAGGGTTTTATCCCTTGCTTTAACAACCACCCCCTCCCCCCACGCCAAAAAGTAATTCTCTGTGCCATGGTAAATATTTCTCATATTTGATTGATGTCCTGAAGGAATTTCTGTCATGCCTTTTTTAAGCTCTTTCACATAGACTGCACTTTGTTATGACCATTTCCAATTCTATGATACTCTTTCATGTAGCAGGACAGCAAGAGCTGTGTGCAATACTTCAGTAGGGAAGGAGCTTATCAACTCTTTATCACTGATTTGCATTCTATTATTCCATGTATTTGCCTCATTTACAACTGTTGCATGCTATGTATCAACAAATTGGACTTCTATAATGCCGATATTCCAGTGTACCTTACATATGTGTCTGACAAAATCTGATGACAGGTGATCGGAACAATCTGATAAGTCCCATGGTTATCAACAATCGATCCCTTTGTATTACTTTATAATTGCAAAAAACATGAAACAGTACAGCACAGTACAGGTACAGGCCTTTTGGCCCTCTATGTTATGCTGATCTTTTATCCTACTGTAAGATCAAACTAACCCACGTACCTTTCATTGCAGTATCTTGCATATGCATATCCAAGAGTCCCTTAACTGTCCTTAATGTATCTGACTCTATTACCATTGCTGGCAGTGCATTCCACGCATCTACCACCGACCTCTGAAATCTCCCCTAAACCTTTCCTCCAACCACCTTAAAATTATGCTCCCTCATGATAGCCATTTCTGTCTTGGGAAAAAGTCTCTGGCTGTCCACTCCATCTAGGCCTCTCATCGTGGCTTCCTTTGCCTTTCTTCATGAGACATGCTCTCCAGTCCAGGCAGCATTCTGGTAAATCTCCTCTGCACCCTCTCTAAAGCTTCCGGATCCTTCCTATAATGAGGTGACCAGAACTGAATACGATACACTAAGTGTGGTCTGACCAGAACTCTGTAGAGCTGCAGCATAATCTCACAGCTTGTAAACTCAATCTCCCTGCCGATGAAAGCCAACATCTTCTTAACAACCCTATCAACTTGGGTGGCAAATTTGAGGGAACTATGGACATGGACCCAAGATTCCTCTGTTCCTCTACACTGTCAAGAATCCTGCCTTTAACCCTGTAGATTGCATTCAAATTCAATCTTCCAAAATGAATCACTTTGCACTATTCCAGGTTGAACTCCATCTGCCACTTCTCAGCCCAGTTCTGCATCCTGTCAATATCCCATTGCAATCTACTACAGCCTTCCACATTATCCACCACTCCATCAATCTTTGTGTTGTCAGCAAACTTACTCATCCACTCTTCCACTTCCTCATCCAAGTCATTTATAAAAGTCACTCAGAGCAGACGTCCTAGAACCAATCCCTGTGGAACACCACTGGTCACTGAGCTCTAGGCTGAATACATTCCATCTATTATCACTCTCTGTTTCTATGGGCTAGTCAGTTCTGTATCCAGACGGCCAGGTTTCCCTATATCCCATGCCTCCTTACTTTCTGAGTGAGCCTACCATGTGGAATCTTATCAAATGCCTTGCTAAAATCCAGGTACACCATATCCACTGCTCTACCTTCATCAATGTTTTTATTCACATCCTCAAAGAACTCAATAAGATTTGTGAAGCATGACCTGCCCCTCACAAAGCCATGATGACTATCGCTAACCAAGCTGTGGTTTTCCAAGTAATCATAAATCCTGTCTCTCAGAATCCTCTCCGTTAATTTGCCCACCACAGACGTAAGACTGATTGGTGTATAGTTCTCAGGATTATTTCTACTCCCTTTTCTGAACAGAGGGAACAACATCTGCCACCCTCCAATTGTCTGGCACTACTCCAGTGGACAATGAGGATGCAAAGTCATCGCCAAAGGCGCAGCGATCTCTTCCTTCGCTTCCTGTAGTAACCTTGTGTATATCCCATCTGGCCCAGGCAATTTATCTATCCTTATGTTTTTCAAAATTTTCAGCACATCCTCCTCCTTAACATCAACCTGTTCGAGCATATCAGTCTGTTTCATGCTGCCTCACAAACATCAAGGTCCTTTTCAGTAGTGAATACTGAAGCAAAGTATTCATTAATGACCTCCCCTACCTCTTCCGACTCCAGGGACAAGTTCCCTCCACTATCCCTGATTGGCCCTACCCTCACTCTGTCCATACTCTTGTTCCTCACATAAGTGTAGAGCACCTTAGGATTTTCCTTTAAGGCTGCTTAAAGGAAACCTGCTAAGGCTTTTTCATGCTCCTTCTAGCTCTCCTGAATCCATTCTTCAGTTCCTTCCTGGTCACCGTGTAACCCTCAACAGCCCTGTCTGATTCTTGCTTCCTTCTTCCTCTTGAATGGATGTTCCACATCTTTTGTCACCCAAGGTTCTTTCACCCTACCATCCATTCCTTGCCTCCATGGGACAAACCTGTCCAGCACTATCTGCAAGTGTTCCCTGAACAACCTCCACATTTCTGTTGTGCATTTTCCTGAGAACATCTGTTCCCAATTTAGGCACCCCAGTTCCTGTCTAATCGCATTGTAATTCCCCTTCCTCCAATTAAATACTTTGCCATGCCGTCTGTTCCTATCCCACTCCATGAGTACTGTAAAGGTCAGGGAGTTGTGATCACTATGAAATGCGCTCCTACCAAGAGATCGGACACCTGGCAAGGTTCATTGCCAAGCACCAAATCCAATATGGCCTCCCCTTTAGTCGGCCTATCTGCATATTGAGTGAGGAACCCTTCCTGGACACATCTGAAAAAACTGCTCCATCCAAACTATTTGAATTAAAGAGGTTCCAATCAATATTAGGGAAGTTAAAGTCACCCATGTTATTTCTGCACCTTTCCAAAATCTGCCTCCCAATCTGCACCTCAGTGATCTGTTACTATTAGGAGTTCTGTAGATAACTCCCAATAAAGTGACTGCTCCTTTCCTGTTTCTGACTTCCACCCATACTGACTCTACAGACAAACACTCTTCAATGACCTCTCTTTCTGCAGCTATGCAACTATCCCTGATTAGCAAAGCCACTCCTCCATCTTTTTTACCACCCCCTCTATTCTTTTTGAAACATCTAAACCCTGGAACATCCAACAATGATCCCTGCCTCTGTGATATCCAAGTCTCCATAATGGCCACAACATCATAGTTCCAAGTACTGATCCATTCTCTAAGTTTGTTACCCTTATTCCTGATAATCTTGCATTGAAATATACATACTTCAACCAATCACGCTAACTGCACCTTTGGACTGTCAACTGTCTATTCCTCCTCTCAGACTCTGCACACTTTATCTGGCTATTCAATACCTAATCCATCACCCGATCTGTAGGTCTGGTTTCCACTCCCCTGCCAATCCAGTTTAAATCCACCCAAAGAGCTCTAAGAAACCTCCCACCCAGGATATTGGTGCCCCTCCAGTTCAGGAGTATTATAGATTGTTCTGTGGCATGCATACATTTTGCATAGATACTGTTTTGAATCAAAATTTCTAACAAATTGGAGATTGTCCGATTTGTAATTTCTGTTAGGAAACATTAGAACATGAATATATTATGCAGCCCAGGAATAAAAGCATTGTTACTATTATCTACTATATTGCATTGAAAGCAATGCAGAGGAACCTCAATTATCCAAAGGACACAGATGGCAAATATTTCGATCAGTTAATCGAATGCCGGATAATCAATGCCGGATAACGTAGTTAGTCATATATCGGGACTTTGCAATCTTCTTCGGATCATCCTAAATTCAGTTAATCGAATGCCAGATAATTGAGGTTCCTCTGTATCAAAAAAACCAGTTTGACAGTTGGCAATCAGACAATTATATATTTATAATTTGGCGGGATGCCACTGATTAACACACGTTTATATAAAACATTTTACATAACTGTATGAATTAAAATAATGTCTAAAATATGCAATAATGCAGGATATATTTTCATTATCCTTTGTTATTTCCTATAGAATAGCACTGAAGTCTGGCTATGGCAAATATATGGGCATAAATTCTGATGGTGTTGTTACTGGACGATCAGATGCAATCGGATCAAGAGAACAGTGGGAGCCAATTTTTCAAGATGTAAGTTGCTTTTGGAAATTGTCAAGCAATCTGGGAATAGTCTCGCTGAGTTGAAGGCTCTGAGTACCAGTAATGTGGATTTCTCCTGATGTAGCTCTTTGTCCAGTTTGAATTAGGACTCAGAGGGCAAGAGACCAGCTACACTCTGTCCTCACCGTTCTCCGAAAAGCTTCGTCTCATTTTGGCGTCACAGCACATCATTCAGAAACATGAGCCAATAGGGTTATTCACAAAGTATTATCAATGCATAGTGTATTCCATCATCCTGAAGGACACATTGTAAATCTTAACACGTTTATCTGGTGATTTGTGTGTGTGTGTGTGTACATGTGCATATGTGTATACGTGGCTGTGTCTTTGTACGCAAGCTGCATTACAGTTGGGAACTACCTCTGCTAATGTTGACTTTGAGAAGATGAATAGATAACATAACAGTGCTATCAAACAGCACTCGCTCAACAATAACCTGATCAGTGACACCCAGTTTGGGTTCTACCAGGGCCACTCAGCTCCTGACCTCATTACAGCCTTGGTTCAAACACGGACAAAAGAGCTGAATTCCATGTCGCACATGAGAGTGATAGCCCTTGATATCAAGGCTGCAATCAACTGAGTGTGGCATCAAGGAGCCCTAGCAAAACTCGAATCAATGGGTATCAGGGGGCAAACTCTCCACTGGTTGGAGTCATACTGGGCATGTAGGAAGATGGTGGTGGTTGTTGGAGGTCAGTCATCTCAGCTCCAGGACATCTCTGCAGGAGTTCCTCAGGGTAGTGTCCTAGGCCCAACCATCTTCAGCTGTTCATCAGTGACCTTCGATCTATCATAAGGTCACAATTGGGGATGCTCGACAACAATTTGACAATGTTCAGCACCATTCGCGATTCCTCAGGCACTGAAGCAGTCCGTGTTCGAATGCAACAAGATCTGGACAATAGCCCACCTTGGGCTGACAAGTGGAAAGTAATATTCACTCCACACAAATGGCCAGCAATGACCAAAGAGTCATACAACACAGAACAGACCCTTAAGTCCAACCAGTCCATGCCAACCACAATCCTAAACTGAACTAATCCCACCCGATTGTCTCCTATTGGAGATCTAACCACCCACTCCTTGATATTCAATGGTGTTACCATGACTGAATCCCCTAAAATCAACATCCTGGCAGTTACCATTGGCCAGAAACTCAACTGTACTCACCACATAAACACAGTGGTGACAAAAGCAGATCAAAGGCTGGGAATCCTGCAGTGAGTAACTCACCACCTGACTCCCCAAAGCCTGTCCACCATCGACAAGAATATTGCCAGAGTTGGAGGATTTGAGCTAAGGGAGGCTGATTAGGCTGGGGTTATTTTCGCTGGAGAGTTGGAGGCTGAGGGATGACCTTATAGAGGTTTAGAAAATCATGAGCGGCATGGATAAGGTGAATAGCCAAGATGTTTTCCCCAGGGAATGGGAGCCCAAAACTAAAGGCATAGGTTTAAGGTGAGAGGGGAAAGATTTAAAAGGGACCTGAGGGGCAACTTTTTCACACAGAGGGTGATGCGTGTATGAAATGAGCTGCCAGGGGAGGTGATGGAGGCTGATATAATTACAACATTTAAAAGGCATCTGGATGAATATATGAAAAGGAAGGGTTTAGAGGAATATGGACCAGGTGCTGGCAAATGTGACTAGATTAATTTGGGATATCTAGTCAGCCTGGAGAAGTTGGACCAAAGGGTCTGTTTCCGTGCTCTACGTGTCTACGACGCATGATATTTTGTCAGTATTCTTCCACAGTGAAATATTCTGCTTCCTCATTCCCTTCTTCCAAATAGAAAGAAGCTTCCAAATATAAATAAAACAAAAACTGAACTCACGAAGGGAAGTGAGGAGGACTGCCCTTGACATCACGGCAGCATTTGGCTGAAAGTAATGTCACAAAGCACTAGCAAAAGTGATGTCAATGGGAATTTGGTGGAAAACTCTCCGCTAGTTGGAGAGGCGATGCCTTAGTAGTAATATTGTGAGACTATTAATCCAGAGACCCATGTAATGTTCTGGGGAACCGGGGTGAATTCCATTATGGCAGACGGTGGAATTTGAATTCAATTTAAAAAATTTGGAATTAAGAGTATAATGATGACAATGAAACTTGTAAATTATCAGAAATACTCATCCAGTTCACTAATGTCCTCTGGGGAATGAAACTGGCGTCCTTACTCCTGTGGCCCTTGTGATTGAGTCTTAACTGCCCTCTGGGCAATCAGGAAAGCAAATACAAAACACCAGTTAGGCCTCAGCTGGTACTTTGTTTTAGGAAAACGTTTACTGGAGTGGTAGCAGGGAAGAGAGATGTCAATTATGTGGAAGACTGGAGAAACTGTCATTGTTTTCTTTTGAGCAGAGAATTTTGATAAAAGTGGTATAAATCATGTACTGTTTGGTTTAAGCAATTAAGGAGAAATTGTTTCCATACAGCTTATCTGACATTCTACGCTATATGAACAGAAACTTTCTCCAACCTTGAATTTTGGCAAACTTGATTCCCTAGCCAACAACTGCATCCCTTGAGGCTGAACCATGTTTTTGGTATTTGACACCAAGTGAGCTTCAGCTACATGTCCGTGCTGTCACAAAATCTTCTAATTTCCAGCTCCATAATGTCATCTGAGTTTGTTCTGTCTGATCTGCTGCTGAAACCCCATTCCTGTCTGTGTTACTTTGGACTATCCCAATTCATTCTTAGCCACTCTGCTATTGTCCATCTATGTAAACTGATTCAAATGTTTGCTGCCTCTGTATTAACTGGCAATAAATCTTGTTCACCTATCACTGCTGTACTTTTCAATCTCTACTGGTTCCCAATTAAGCAATGCCTCAATTTTTAAATTTATTATCTTTATTTTCAATTCTTTCCAGGCCTCGCTATTCTCCATCTCTGAAACCCCTAGAATATCTGTAGTTCTTCAATTTAGGCCTCTTTGCATATGTTTGATTTTAATCATTCCCACCACTTAAACTGCCGAACCCCTTAGCTCTGGAGTTCATTCCCTGTTTTTCTTCCTTTCAATCCCTTTGAAACCAGAACGTTTTTAACAACCTATAAGCTGTTGTAATATTTTCCTACATACTTCAGTGTCAAAAAAACACTCCATGAAGCACCTTGAAACATTTTATTATGTTAGAGGTACCATGTAAATGTAAATTGTTGTTGTGGCTAAGGGGCCAGTAGCTGGGGGAATGGATTTCAGGTGATCGACATGAGCTGGCAACTTTGTTTACATGGTAAATTGGTCTGATCTATAATGCACTACCTGAAGCAGATTTAGTAGTCAGTTTCACCAGTGTAATGGCTAAATGTTTGAAAGGAAAGAAAGAAAGACCCATGAGGAAAAAGTAGGCGAGTTGAATTAACTAATAGTTCCTCAAAGAATTGGCTATGTACAATGGACTCAATTACCTCCTTTACAATATCATATTTGATTCATAAATAAAAGATGGTTCAAACAGAATACACATCAAAGGAATTTGAAATCAGGTTCTAAGTCAGACCACAGTGTTGGGTCCAGCTCTAGTTAACAAAACATAAGAGAAACAAACTTAGATTAAAAGCTGTGCCAAAATTCTGATCAGTTTTTTTATAGGTTTAGGTTACAAGAAAAGTCTGGAGAGGATTTTACTTTTCAGCCTTAGAAAACTTATGAGATGTCATGTTATGGAGCTGTATGAAATACTACACAAGTGGAAACACTGAATTAGGACAATTACTTGAAATTGATCTGAGAGATGGCAAGGAATCACTGGTCCAATGAACTAAAAACCAAAACTAGGACTGACACCATGTTTTTTTGCAAAGAGTAATTAATTAACATATTGATTGAGCCCCTGTATGGCGAACTGCAGTAGGAGACTTTGTTGATGAATAATGTAAAATGTACCAAGTGACACTTCTCAACAAAATATTATGTTATTTTATGAATGACCAGGTAATTTGGAATTTTTAGTAACATGAAGTAACATATCTCGCAACACTGGAAAAACTGCACACTCATGTTCAGGTCGTGCCATGGATGTTTTGATTGTGCTTGAATCACTGAAACAGGTAAACAGGTTTCAGTTTACCATCTCAAAAGGAGAGTGTCACCAATAATACAGTGCACTGTCATTGTTACACTGAGCCTTCAGTGCATCAGAAGGAATTCTGTTGTCTGTGAACAGTACTGAGACATCAATCACATATTCAATAGTGTTACATTGGATAATGCTTCTGTCTGCTTCTCATCTAAAATATTGCATCAGGTACCCCAGTGTATGTAATGTGTTACAATTCAAAAGAAATCAGGATATTTTCTGATTGTCTTAAATCACCCACTTATTAATTTAATATTAGTGCTCAAAAATAAACCAGTGTCCAAACAACAAAATATAGTCAACGGTTTGAAATAAATTACTGAAAATTCTTCAGTTAAAGCACGAATGTTTACAACTTAAATGATTCTGGAAAATAATCATTTTACTTAAAGGCACTCAGTCCATGTTCTAATGCTGATTTCCTGTACACAGGCCTGTCATCTTCTCTGTTCCTAGAATGTGTGCTCTGCTTAATTCCTCAAACATGTTTTGTTTTTAATGATATTCAGCCAGGCAGTAGACTAAAGTTCCAGAAGTCTGCCTGTGACATGCTGTGTATTCCACAATGATAGACGACATCTTCCAAGATGCAGGTCTTATTGGTTTTAACACTAAACAGGCAGAGTAGGATTTACAAACAATAATTTATAACATGCTGTGTTACAGACATTTCATTCATAAACTTATGGTGCTTTAATGATGCATGACATGGTGATTAGACAAAAAGAGATTCCTGATTCAAAATAGGATCTAAAAACAAAATTCTTAGTGAATAATGCCTTCCATTCCCACATTGACTGTTCCTGCTTTCTAGTGATGCACTACTTTAATTTTAAAAATATCTTCTACCTTTTGTATCATTCCGTGGTATGGGCTGCCTCCTCCCTTTACATCCACTCTGTGTTGCAATGTTAGATTGAAAATATTGTGAGAGTTTGTAGTCCATGGTGACATTTAGATAGAGTTGCTTGTGTGTGCACATATTTGGAAACTGACTATGTTTGCCAAAATAACAAAAGTATGAAACATTGAATAAGGTCAGCAAAACATTATGACTATTTATTAACAACTATAACAACTTGCATAATTATAGCAGCTCTCACCTATCTGAATACTGTGGCCTAGGTTTATGATGCCAGTGTATAAACTACAAGATTTCTCTCCAAGATAGTGAGGTAATTTGTACTGTGTGTACATGAATTTTATGTTTAGGGTAAGTTTAAGAGGAACAATAACAAATGTGAATAAATGTGGCAAAACAATTTCAAGAAGTTATTCAAAAGATGACTTAGAGAAGAGGGTTTTGTAGTATCTGTAAAATACAAACATTTTTATGATTATGATTTTTATGTATACTCACTAGCTTTTCTGTTCCCAGGGAAAGCTTGCATTGATGGCATCAAACAGCTGCTTTATCTCTTGTAATGACGAAGGTGACATTATTGCAAAGCACAAAACAGCAGGAGAAGAGGAAATGATAAAGGTATCCATGTGGCTTGCCTTGATTAAAGTTGTCTTAGTTCAACAATAACCTACTCACTGAAACTCAATTTGGCTTCTGCCAGGCCCAGTCAACTGCAGTCCTCATTGCAGCCAAATATTTGCTGAAAATTACTGAATTCACAAAGGGAAGTGAGGATGACTGCCCTTGACATCATGGCAGCATTTCGCTGAAAGTGATGTCACAAAGCACTAGCAAAAGTGGCGTCAATGGGAATTAGGAGGAAAACTCTCCACTAGGTGGAGAGGCAATGGCCTAGTGGTAATATTGTGAGATTGTTATTCCAGAGACCCCGGTAATGTTCTGGGGAACCAGGTTGAATCCCATTGTGGCAGGTGGATTGTTAAATTTGTTTTAATAAAAAAATTTGGAATAAAGTGTATAATGATGACAATGACACTTGTCAATTTTCAGAAATACTTATCCAGTTCACTAATGTCCTGTAGGGAAGGAAACTGCCAACCTTACCCCTGTGCCCCTTGTGATTGAGTCTAAACTGTCCTCTGGGCAATTAGGAATGGGTAATAATACTGGCCTAGCCAATTCATGATAATGAATAAAAGTAGGTCATACCTAGTACAAAGGAATAAGCATGTTTAATGTCAATCATCTTGGCCATAGTACATCACTGCAGGAGTTCCTCAGGGTAGTGTCCTAGGCCTAAACATATTCAGCTGATTTATCAATATCCTTCTGTCCGTTGTCATGTCAGAAATAGGGGTGTCTGCTGATGGTTGCTCAGTGATCACTATCATTTGCGATTCCTTAGATGCTGAAACAGTCCGTGCCCAAATGCAGCAAGATTTGGATAGTAGCCTTGGACTGGCAAATTACTAGTAATATTTGTGCCATACAGATGCCAGGCAATGACCATCTCCGCCAAGAGAGAATCTAACTGTCAACTCCAGGACTTTCAATGACGTAGCCATTACTGAATATTCCAGTATCAACAATCTGGGGGGTTACTATTGTTCAGAAACTGTTCTGGATTAATAGGCTATCTGATCGTCGAGTCTGCTCTGCCATTCAATAAGATCATGGCTGATCTTTTAATGGACTCCGCTCTGCTTACCCATCTACTGTTCAAAATTCTATCTATCTTTGCCTTAGAAACATTCAACAAGGTAGCCTTATCTGCTTCACTGGTCCGGTAATTCCACAGATTCACAACCCTTTGGGTGAAGAAGTTCCTCCTCAACTCTGTCCTAAATCTGCTCCCCCTTATTTTGATACTATGCCCCCTAGTTCTAGTTTTACCAGCTAGTGGAAACAACCTCCCTGCTTCTGTCTTATCTGTTCCCTTCATCATTTTATTCTCATTCTTCTAAATTCCAATGAGTATGGTCCCAGGCTCTCTCTTCAAAAGGTAACCCTGTCAACTCAAGGTGAGAGACTGGAAATTCTGCTGTGAGTAACTCACCTGTCTCCTGGAACCTGCTTTACATGATTACTTAGTTAAAGCCCTTTAATCTTGCCCACAATTAGTTCTAGAATAATGTGAGCAGAGTGGTTTGACATCATCTAAATAAATAATGATGGATAATTTAAGATGTTCACTTCATGCAGATGTACCTCGCGGCCAAAACTTTATTCTGGCTGACTGAAAGACAATAAAATGTATGTAATTAAGTCATACTTGAAAATTATAGTACAAGAGTAAGAAATTTAATCTATTATCCATCAATGCCAACTAATCAAGTGTCCTACTGTTGCCTGTTAGCAAATATCTTTCACTTGTAATATTTAATGCTTATTACGGAAGTTTATGTCTATATCTGGCCTGCAAATATTGTTAACTTCAATAACTTTTCTGTCTTTGCAGATCATTTCATAGAGCCACCTTTCTACATATAGTCAACAAAGTAACTCTGCACCTTTTTACATAAATTACTAAATGAACTCAAATAAAATCAGTTCAGTTGCAAAAGAAATGCCATTTTCTTTCTATTCAATTTTAAAATAAAATTATCTATCAGTCTAAATAACTCACTTCTCTCAATCCTTTTAGTATCCTTGATAACCTCCAAGCCAACACTGCCAACTAAGACAAGTCAGGTCACACATTTTCCCTCACTTGCTTCCCTGATATTGTCAGAACCAAGTTCGCTTTTACAGTTATTTCTACAGTCCTGTATTTAATATAACTATGAGAACTGATTATTTCTTTTTGCATTATTATTTCCTCCACCCCTGTAGATTTTCTTTAATCCTATTTTTCCCATGTTTTAATGTAACTTTAAATCTTTATTCATAGAACTCCATTCTTTGACTCTTGTTTTAGATGTACAGTATGCATCTTCCATTTGAAGCCCCTGTGGATCTGACACCCTATGTGGTATTTTTCTGCCCAGCTAGTTTACAGTAAATTCTCCTGTTCTCACTGAACTTTGCCTTTTAAAAATTTAACATCTTTACCTTTAACTTTTCATTATCCTTTTTCAATCATACGTAACTATGCCCAATTGTTCTTATATCTGTCATTGGATATTTGTCTCACTTCCTTTCCTTGCACTAAATTAAACAATGCTTCTTTGATTATTTAAATATATATCTAGGTACCAAACTTATACTGAAAATTACTCAGCAGTTTCATCACTGGCATTTTGTTCAAATTTATCTTGGGTTGGTTAAAGTCAACCAATTTTATTGGCCTTTTGTTTATCCCTATCACTTTGAACTGTCTGGAAATTAATTACATATCTTATTTGCACATGTTGGTCTGTGGTACACACAGGATGTTACAACTATTTCTTAAATTTGTGCAATTTTAGATTTTTCTAGTCCCTGAAACCATCTTATTTCCTATCCTTTATTGCCACACAACATGTTTTCCTGACTTTACTACATATAGTAATTTCCAATATAATACATAATGAAAACAGAAATGATGGAAATAGCAGACTAGGCACAACATATGAAGAAAGAAAGAATAAACTTTTCAGGACAATTATTTTTCATCAGAACAGGAAAATTTAAAGCAATAAATCTTTTGTTACTGATGTACCCCTTGATTAGCCTCTAATGTTCATGATTATTCATTTCTATTAGGATGCTTTGTAGATTCACTAACATCCTGACTCTAATTTCCTTCTTAAGAATTCTGCATTATTTTTCTTGATGTTTTAATTGAATATTTTTATTATCCTTTTTTCCTTCTAGATTTACTACTCCTTTCTTTGGCAATTGTTTCTCACCATTTATCTTCTTATGATTCCATAAAGACCAATAATTTTTAAAAAGAATATAAATTTCTAGAGACCAACACAGAAATTGCATGGCAAAATTTGGAGATTTTACTGTAACTATCAAATTAAAATCAGCATCAACTAAGCATTACATAGTAAGCACCGAATATAAACTGAAGAAGGTACTTCTCTCTTAAATTTATTGATGATCAAAAAAATCTACACTATATTTTTACATCAATCACATACTCCATAAACATGTAGTCTTGAGTTAAACCCAAAGCACATTCCATCTCTTAACAGTATCCTTTTTTCCTGTTTCAGCATTCCAGTCACCTTCATTCAAAAGGAGAAATTGGCGATCATTTTGTTTAGGAAGTGTTTAATGGTGTTCATATGAATTTGTGTACAGTCAATTAGACTTCTGTTGCAGGTGGCCTCTAGTGATTCCATGGCTCTAACTCTTCAAATGCCTTCCTTTCTCAAATATGAGTTACATATTCACTAGCTGTCCACTTGGTGAGTGCAGGATCTGTCCTTATCTCCCTACTGTTTGTGGATCATCTTCCACAAAACCTGCTCTCCTGAC
This sequence comes from Hemiscyllium ocellatum, assembly GCF_020745735.1. Classification (NCBI taxonomy): domain Eukaryota; kingdom Metazoa; phylum Chordata; class Chondrichthyes; order Orectolobiformes; family Hemiscylliidae; genus Hemiscyllium; species Hemiscyllium ocellatum. The sequence continues at coordinate 87,184,713 of NC_083401.1, forward strand.
TGCCTCTGAGAATCTGTGATTTTGCAAGCAGCAAGAACAGCTTTCTTCTTTTTTGTGCTAAAAGTCTCACCTCAAATTTAATAAGTCTAGATAGGGCCCTGCCTGTTCCTATGCCAACCAGATTACAGGGTAGAGCCCTATACAAATTTACATCATCCTCCAATCCAGAGCATTCTGTTTTGTTTTAAATTTTAAAATACAATTTAAATGCAACCATCGTTGCAGTTTAAAGTGATGTGCAAAGATGCAAGGGTGATGTAATGCACTGTGAGTTTAAACTAAGTAGCGGGGGGATAGGGGACAAACTGGATGTTTAAGAAGGAAATTGAAGGGAAAGTTAGAACAAGGGAAGTCAAGAAAGACAACTGTATCAATGAGGCAGAAAAGTCAAAAAGGGATCATGCTGTAAGGTTGAGTGAAAGAGGAGTTGATGGGAAGGGTAAGGGCAGTAACAAATTAAAAATACTATACATGAATGCACGAAGCATTAGAAATAAGATGGATGAGCATGAGGTTCTTTTGGAAATTGGCAGATACAATATTGTGGGGATAACTGAGACATGGCTTCAAGTGGACAGGGCCTGGGAAATGAATATTCAAGGCTACACGTGCTATCGTAAGGACAGACTGATGGGCAGAGGGGGTGGGGTGGCCATGTTGGTAAGGGATGATATTCAGTCCCTTGCGCGGGAGGGTCCTAGAATCAGGGGACGTAGAGTCAGTGTAGATAGAGCTGAGAAATTCTAAGGGTAAAAAGACCCTCTTGGGAATTATCTACAGGCCCCCAAACAGTAGTCTGGCTGTCGGATGTAAGTTGAATCAGGAGCTGAAATTGGCCTGTTGCAAAGATGTTCCTACAGTTGTTATGGAGGATTTCAACATGCAGGTAGACTGGGAGAATCAGGATGGTATTAGACCTCAAGAAAGAGATTTTGTGGAGTGCCTCCGAGATGGATTCTTAGAACAGCTGGTGCTGGAGCCGACCAGGGAGAAGGCAATTCTGGATCTGGTTTTGTGCAATGAACCAGAATTGATCAGGGACCTCGAAGTGAAGGAGCCATTGGGAAGTAGTGACCATAATACAATAAGCTTCAATCTGCAATTTGAGAGGAAGAGGGTACAATCAGAAATGACAATATTTCAGTTGAATAAAGGGAACGATGGAGCTATGAGGGAGGAGCTGGCCAAAGTTCAATGTGCCATACCTTAGCAGGGATGACAGTGGAGGAACAATGGTGGATATTTCTGTGTATAATGCAGAAGATGCAGGATCAGTTCATTCTAAAAAGGAAGAAAGATCCTAGGAGGAGGCATGGGATGCCGTAGCTGACGAGGGAAGTTAAGAAAAATATAAACTTTAAAGAGAAAAAGTATAGCATAGCAAAGATAAGTGGGAAAACGGAGGACTGGGAAGCTTTTAAAGAACAACAGAGGATTACTAAGAAGGAAATACGCAGAGAAAAAATGAGGTACAAAGGTAAACTGGCCAAAAATATAAAGGAGGGTAGTAAAAGCTTTTTTAGGTATGTGAAAGGCAAAAAAAATGGTTAAGACTAAAATTGGGCCCTTGAAGACAGAAGCAGGGGAATATATTACGGGGAACAAAGAAATGGCAGAAGGATTGACTTGTTACTTCAGATCTATGTTCACTGGGGAAGACACAAGCAATCTCCCTGAGGTAACAGTGGCTGAAGGACCTGAACTTAAGGGAATTTATATTTGCCAGGAATTGGTTTTGGAGAGACTGTTAGGTCTGAAGGTTGATAAGTCCACGGGGCCTGATGGTCTACATCCAGGGTACTGAAGGAGGTGGCTCGAGAAATCGTGGATGCGTTGGTGATTATTTTCCAGAGTTCGATAGATTCAGGATCAGTTCCTGCGGATTGGAGGGTGGCTAATGTTGTACCACTTTTTAAGAAAGGTGGGAGAGATAAAGCAGGAAATTATAGACCAGTTAGTCTGACTTCATTGGTGAGAAAGATGCTGGAGTCTATTACAAAGGATGAAATTACGACACATCTGGATAGTGGTAACAGGATAGGTCAGAGTAAGCATGGATTTATGAAGGGGAAATCATGCTTGACTAATCTTCTGGAATTTTTTGGGGATGTAACTCTGAAGTTGGACGAGGGAGATCCAGTAGATGTAGTGTTCCTGGACTTTCAGAAAACTTTTGATAAAGTCCCACATAGGAGGTTAGTGAGCAAAATTAGGGCGCATGGTATTGGGGACAAAGTACTAACTTGGATTGAAAGTTGGTTGGCTGATAGGAAACACAAATTTATTCCTGATGAAGGGCTTTTGCCCGAAACGTTGATTTCTCTGCTCCTTGGATGCTGCCTGAACTGCTGTGCTCTTCCAGCACCACTAATCCAGAATCTGGTTTCCAGCATCTGCAGTCATTATTTTTACCTGATAGGAAACAAAGAGTAGTGATAAACGGCTCCATTTCGGAACGGCAGGCAGTGACCAGTGGGGTACCACAGGGATCAGTGCTGAGACCGCAACTTTTTACGATATGTGTTAATGATATAGAAGATGGTATTAGTAATAACATTAGCAAATTTGTTGTTTAAACTAAGCTGGATAGCAGGGTGAAATGTGATGAGGATGTTAGGAGATTACAGGGTGACCTGGACAGGTTAGGTGAGTGGTCAGATGCATGGCAGATGCAGTTTAATGTAGATAAATGTATGGTTATCCACTTTGGTGGCAAGAACAGGAGGACAGATTACTACCTAAATGAAATCAATTTAGATAAAGAGGCAGTACAAAGAGATCTGGGTGTTCTTGTATACTGGTCAATGAAGGAAAGCATGCAGGTACAGCAGGTAGTGAAGAAGGCTAATAGCATGCTGGCCTTCATAACAAGAGGGATTGAGTATAGAAGCAAAGAGGTTCTTCTGCAGCTGTACAGGGCCCTGGTCAGACCTGGAGTATTGTGTGCAGTTTTGGTCTCCAAATTTGAGGAAAGATATTCTGGCTATTGAGGGAGGGCAGCGTAGGTTCATGAGGTCAATTCCTGGAACGACGGGACTACCTTATGCTGAAAGACTGGAGTGACTGGGCTTGTATACCCTTGAATTTAGAAGACTGAGAGGGGATCTGATTGAGACATATAAGATTATTAAAGGATTGGACACTCTGGAGGCAGGAAACATGTTTCCGCTGATGGGTGAGTCCCGAACCAGAGGACACAGCTTAAAAATACGGGGTAGGCCTTTTAGGACAGAGATGAGGAGAAAGTTCTTCACCCAGAGAGTGGTGGCTGTGTGGAATGCTCTACCCCAGAGGGCAGTGGAGGCCCAGTCTATGGATTCATTTAAGAAAGAGTTGGATAGAGCTCTCAAGGATAGAATCAAGGGTTATGGAGATAAGGCAGGAACAGGATACTGATTAAGGATGATCAGCCATGATCATAATGAATGGGTGGTGCAGGCTCGAAGGGCAGAATGGCCTACTCCTGCACCTATTGTCTATTGTCTATTATGGTAAGGAATGCACTGCCTGGAAAAGTGATGGAGACAGGTTCGATGAGCTATTTGAGGGTATTGGATTATTTGGTTAGAAATTGTACAAAAGGAAATTGGGAAAAGAGGGAAAATTTACATTAGTTAATGATAGCGATTTTTGAGATTTGTAGCTCAGGTTGATGATAAGTATGTAAGTTAGCTCGCTGACCTGGAAAATCTGTTTTCAGAAGTTTCATCACCACACTAGGTAACATCATCAGTGAGAGTCTCTTGTGAAGCGCTGGTGGTATATCCCGCCTCTCTGTTTATAGATCTTGGTTTCTAGCATATCCAGTTCTTTTTTTTTCAAGGGAAGATGGATAGGATAAATATCGATGTGTTTATTGATGGAGTTCTGGTTAGAATGCCTTGCCTCAAAGAATTCTCGTGCGTGTCTTTGTTTCGCCTGTCCTAGGATATGTGTGTTGTCACAGTCACAGCAATGTCCTTCTTTGGCTGTATATATGGAAAATACTGATGGTGGGTCATGTCTTTTGATGGCTCGTTGGCATTCCTGTATCCTGGTGGCAAATTTCTTGCCAGTCTGTCCGTTGTAGTGTTCATTACCGTTCTTACATGGTATGGGGATGGCATTCTAACCAGAACTCCAGCAATAAACATATCGATTTTGAGCCTATCTACCTTCCCTTGAAAAAAAGGACCGGAAATGGCATCACCAACCTTAACAAACCAAGATCTATAAATAGAGAGGCAGAACATACCACCAGCTCTTCACCGGAGACTCTCACTGATAATGTTACCTAGTATGGTGATGAAATGTATGAAAAGAAATCTTCCAGCTCAGCGAGCTAACTTACATAATTAGTTAACGATACTCTTTTGAAAAGCTGGTGCAGGCACAATGGGTCAAATGGCCTCCTCCACCGCCATAACAATTTTGTGATTATCATTTGGTAGTACAGATCATGGTTCTCCCCTTGACTCAATTATCTTGCAAAATGTCCTAATGTGCATAAAGCATAAAGCTTCAATAAAGTGTGACTTTTTCAGCATACTCATGCTACAACAAACTTGATCAACTATCCCCTATTATTTCAAGAACACTGCTCATACTGATGACCCTTGCAGTTTTTAATGCATTCAGATAGCTAGGTCCAACCACAAACATTTTTAAACTTCATCTGCAACTTGCATTTTTGTTTATAACAGATTCGGTCTTGTGCTGATATTGTTGTGAAGGAAAAAAATGAGCTTTTAGATGAAGACAAGGGGAACGTAAAACAATGTGAAATCAATTATGTGTAAGTACACCAAAGGTTCTGAGCACAATTGGAGAACGGTCAGTTCTGCTATAATGCATATTTCTTCAACACAAATTGGCTATAACGTGATTGAAAAATTTAGACTATTACTTGTAGGTCGCAAACTTTCCTTACCTGTATTGCCATAACGCAGTTCCAGTCCCATTGGTTTAAATGGTGCTACTATTACATAATTTTAATGCAGGATTACATGGGAACAGAACTATCACGTTATATCAGAACAGACTGCAGTCCACAAAATGAGATACGTCTATTTATACTTCCTTTTAAATTGCTGAGAGTACAGAGAACGGGAACCTGCAACATAGTACCATCTTCTGGGCTTGGCAAATCTGAGTTGTTACCCTTCCCAGAAAGAGTTCTTCATTTCTTTGGTACCCAGTGTACTTAGTTTGAATAGATTTTTTTGTTTCACAGTTTCTGAAGCAAACTTTCAATGTAACATTGTTTAGGCAAACTTTCTGTGGCAGAGCTGGTGAATCTTATAGGACTATCACACAGTGGCAACAGAGAGAGTCATATGCTGCTCTTAAGTTTGGAACAGCACATATGTCTGCTCGACTTAGAGTCATAGAAACGTATAGCACAGAACAGATCCTTGGGTCCAACTTGCCCATGCTGACCAGATATTCTAGATCCATCTAGCCCCATTTGCCAACATTTGTCCCATATCTCCCTAAACCTTTCCTATTCATATACCCATCCAGATGCCTTTTAGATGTTGTAATTTTACTAGCCTCCATCTCTAGCAGCTCATTCTATGCATGCACCACCCTCTGAGTGAAAATGTTGCCTCTTAGATTCCTTTTAAATCTTTCCCCTCTCACCTTAAACTTATGCCCTCTAGTTTTGGACTCCCCTACCTCGGGGAAAAGACCTTAACTATTCACCTATCCATGCCTGTCATGGTTTTATAAACCTCTATAAGGTTATCCCTCAGCCTTTGACGCTCCAGGGAAAACAGCCTCAACCTATTCAGCCTCTCCCTATAGCTCAAATCCTTCAACCTTGGCAACATCCTTGTAAATCTTTTCTGAACCCTTTCAAGTTTCACAACATCATTCCTATAGGAGAGAGACCAGAATTGAATGCATAATTCCAAAAGTGGCCTCACCAATGTCCTGTACAGCTGCAACATGATCTCCCAACTCTTATATTCAATGCAATGATCAATGCAAGCATACCAAAATTATGCTTGGTATAATATTGGAGAAAGGGAGAATGTTTATTTTTAAAATCTGTCTGGATTTTCTATTATAGTTCCACGCCAAATCATCACCTTTGTCACAAAATCTAAAAATTCTGAATAAACCTGGGGCTTCTGAAGTTGAGAGGATCCTGAAGTTCCAGATTTTCACTGTTCTTTGTGTGAATTGCTTCCATACATCATCACTAGCTCTTAGATTTAAGTTGATACTCTTGTCCAAGAGTCCACCACTTGAGATGATATTGCTGTCTACCTATACTTACAGGTCATTTATTCATCTTAACTCCTCCATACTCAAGGAAATACAGTACTGCTACATGAAACTTCATACTTTAACTCTTAGCCACAGTATCATTCTGGTCAATCTACATGAGAACCTCTAAGCTCAATATATCCTTCCTAAAGTGCGGAGCCTATACTTAATGTTAGAGCTAAGGATGTGGGGATTGAGCAAGAAAGTGGTGTTGATGTTGAATTTCAGCCTTAATCTTACTGAATGACTGAAACAGACTCAAAGGCTCAATGTCCAATTGCTGTTTGTTTCTTATTGTCCTGTGCATCTGTGTATTGGCTTTTAGTCATTTCTCAACATGGGCTCCTAAGTCTCTGCACCTTCACAGTTTCTAGCTTCTCACCATTTTGAAAATATTCAATCGATCTTTCCAAAGCAAATAATATTACACTTCACCACAATTCCACCTATAACAATTTTGCATAATCAATCTTTATCAGTGCCATTTTGTTACTTTCCATTCACATCGGCATCATTTACAGTGCTGACTAAGTTTGTTTCATTGACATTGTATAAAAAGACATGCTGCTTAGCACCTAACTAATTATGTTCTTTTGCAACTTGTACTGACGCCAGTTCTCTTGATCAATCTTGCTTATGTAGTCAATTCATTTGGATTGCAAGATCTAAACTCTATTATTTTCAAGACGTTTGGATGTGCTCAGAGTCATAGTCACTAACAACACCATAGCCCTGTAAGTTTATTTCCTTCAGGTGTCTATCCAGTTTCCTTTTGAAATTGTTGCTCATGTTTGCTTTGCTTTTCTTAGATGAATAGTTTCCATTCTGCAAACATAACTGTCAGTACACAATTCATCATTAAATCAATTTACCATATTTGGCTTCTCACAGAATTAGAATATTTTGGGGAAAAATAAGTTGAATCACAAAAACCGCAACAATCCAGAGATATAAGCCTTGAGAAAATGGGTGATAAGGAGCTTTGAATATATGATGGTATAGTGCTATTTTTTGTTATTTTGTTAAAGGCTTACTTCAGGTTGCTAATATAATTTTTCTGCCGCAGAAAGAAATTCCAGAGTTTTCAAGACCATAAACTTCGAGTAAATGTAGAGGATAGTAAACTGCTGAAGAAAGCCAGGAAAGAAGGTACTTTTCACGAGGCCTTGTTGGACAGGTATGTGTTTAAGTTTTATTTACCAACTAGAAAGAAGTCTTCCCATTTAGTCTGGTCATGTCATAGAATCGTTACTGCAGAAAAGGAAGCTATTTGGCATATTGCGTCAACATTAGTTGCCTTCATGAGCAACTCTGCTGCTTCGTGTTGTGGTTCTGTTCGCCGAGCTAGGAATTTGTGTTGCATCTGGTACTTCCTCTCAGCTGCCTTTTCCTCATTGCCTTGCAAATCTTTACTCTTCAGATAATCAAGCAGTTCTATTTTGAAAGGTACAATTGAATTTGCCTCCTTTACAGTCTCAAACAGTTAATTTCAAATTCAAACTACTTGTTGTGAAAAATGTTTTCATTCATGTCACCAGTAGTTCTTTCAGCTTAAATTGGTGTCCTTTCCCAGCAGGAACAGTTTCCCCCTATCTACTATGACCAGACCCATCACCTATCAAATTTCCATACAATCGTCTCAAAGAGCAGTCCCAGCCTCTATTGTGTAATTGAGCCTTTGTCATAAATCTTTTCTGCATTGTCTCTAAAGCCTTCACATCTTTACAAAGTGCATTGACCTGAATTGGACAATATGCTCCAACTGAAGCTGAAAAATTGTTTTATGAAGATTCATTATAACTCCCTTGCTTTTGTATCTTGTGTTTTTATATATAAAACTAAAATCATAAATGTCTTTTTAACCATTTGTCCTACCACCTATCCTTTCATCTTCAATGCTTTATGTACATATAACCCAGAGTTTAGACCAGTATCGTTTGTTTTGCACTTTCTTTCATCATTCCTTTTGTTTTACTTCACACTTCTCGACATTAAATTTTACCTGTCGAATGTTCACCAATGCCATGAGCTTATCTGTCCTCTCAAAGCCTATTGCTACCCTTCCCAAGACTTACATTCATTGAAAACATCAAAATTGTACCCTGTAACCTAAGTATAGAATAATATAGATAATAAAAATTAGTCATAAAACTGATCCCTAAAAAAACCCCATTATAAATCAACCATTCATCATGATTTTCTGTTCTCTGACACTCGGCCAACTTTATTCTGCCATTCCTTTTATTCATTTGCTTAAACCTTGTTCACAAGTCTGTTATGTAGCACTTCATTAAATGACCTTTGGAAGTCCTCATCAACCCTCTACTCAATCAATTTAGTCAAAATGATTTGTATTTCTTAACTTTCCTCAATTGATTTTGTCACAGATTAACATTCCTAAAAGCTTTCCCATCGCTGAGATTAAACTGACTGGCTTGTGGTTGCTAAGCTTGTCTTTACACCCTTTTTGAACAGGAGTATAACATTTTACAATTCTCCAGTCCATTGTCATCATCCTTAACCAGGGAGAATTAGAAGGTTATCACCAGTGCCTTCTCAATCCCTCATTGGGATTGGATGCATCTAATCCAAACATGGTAATTTATCAACTTTAGTACTGCCTGCTTTTCTAAAGCCCTTTTGTTTTAATTTTACGTTTGCTATTGCTTTTTTTCACGATGATCTTGACTGCATCATCCTCATTAGTGAAGGCATATACAAAGATACATTATATATTCTATTACTTTTTATCTTTACATATCCGTAATGAATTTCTCTGTTTTGCTTTGCAGGCGATCCAAGATGAAAGCTGATCGATATTGCAAATGAAGCAATTTTGCTATTTTCACTAGATGTATGAATTTTTTTAATCTCCAAGGCTGCTTGTGTTTATATAAAACTAGCAACGCTGTACAACAAGCAGCATTACCTGTCATGTAAACCTGCCATTTTCAATTTTTCTTTTACTTTTGAAAAGTGTGTTAGGTAGGTAGCCTTATATGGTTGCTATTCCAGATTAATTACATGAACAGCATACGTGTTACACGGAATTAATTGTAATTACTGAATATGCTACATTCCCACTAAATCTTTACTGTGGTGGTATATCCAAAAATGAAAGGCGAGCTCAAGGAATAGTTGTATTAAATATTTGTTCTCTGTACAACATTTTATAATGCCTTAATTAGTTCATTGTTGTTTTATTCATATTTGCTAATTCACAATCCATGCTGTGATCTTGTGGAGGATTCAAGTCTTAAATTAGGGAGACAGGCAAACTGTCAAAGTCTCTCTATTATAAAATTATGTATAAAATTAAACTTTGTTTTTATTATTTTCCTGATTTATGCAGCAGAAAGATGATATCAAACCCAACTGGACTTTTTCTTAAGATAAAGGAGAAATTACCAGGGTCATGGTTTGATCTATTCTCTTTTTAGAATATAACATTGTAACTTTTTTTATTTATTTCATATAGAATAGCACACATAGTTGCATTCCTAATGTATTTGTTCACAGACAATAGAACACTTACTATAAAGTGAATTAAACCAGTCACCCAATAGACCCTATCCATTTAATTTGATGATACTGAAGTAAATTTGTAGCGTATTAAAGTTTGAGGTCAAATCTTTAGCATTGGAAATGGGTAGAAATGAAGTGACACTGAAGAGGAAATTTGAACAGCCCGATAAACTACAACAACGTTGCACAAAGATTGATCAACATTTTGAATGAACTGCATAGGGTGTTGACCAAGGCCAGTATCACCAATGGCCTGGAATATGGACAGACTTGAAATAGTCACTTTAATGTCTGGGGGTTCCAGTTAACTAGCAACTGAACTGGGTATCCCAAACAGCCCATTTCAATAAGTTTATGGTCCTTCAACAGCAGTTCATTTGGCATTTCAGCATATGTCCTGTAGAACACAAAGTCCTTGTTATGGAGCTGCTTGGGATGAAGCTGAGTGAAAATTTTGACATCTCTTTCCAGACCTCCCTTACCAACAGTCTGCAGAAGAAGAGGGGTGACTGTCTCTTCCTTGCTGCAACCACTGTGTTGGTGTGGTTACACTCTGGGTATGGAGGAGGAATCTGATAGGGATGCCCTCACATCTCCAGCCAAGCTTCATTTAGATGCTTTTTACTATCACTGCTTTTCTACTAATGCTAAATTAGCAATCAAAAGATACCCGAGCAGTTGTAACCCAGAAGGCTGGGAGATGTATTTTAAAGTGCAACGAAAGGGTGCAGGCAAACCTACTCTGTTCCACTCCAGTCTACGCTTACGCTCTATTCTGAACCCAGACCATGATGGTATTATATCCTTCTGAACACAGCTTTCTCTCCAGTCAGTCCTCGTTCAATCCATCCTTTCAAAACCTAATTTACAAGTCATGTGGTTATCCTGAATGAGTACATAACCTGCATAATATAGGCAGTACATCCTGATCTCACAAGAATTCCTCTCACAAGAATTCCTCCCACAGTCTGTTTGTATTTCCAGCCTGTTAGGGTAGCAGTCGGATACCGGGGGGGGGCCAGACCTTCCACTTCAATGTCTCCTGCCTCCCTCCTGTGGGATATGAAGCTGAGAAGATTGCACCCAGGACTCAGCATGTCTGAGCCCTCTAGCCTGAAATGTTCCTGGGATCACCCAACAAAAAACCCCAATAGCTACAGGCAGGCTCCCTCCACCCCTGCTACAAAACATGGCACTGTATTGAGCTACAGTGGGAGGGAAAGAAAGATGACCTGACAGGACACGTAGGTAGCAGAGGTGAGAATTCATTGTAAATACATTTGTAAATGTATGTTCACTTTTCTTGTGTTGTGAGTGAAAGTCTGTTTAGCAACAACTACAACTTTGGCGATATAGACCCAAGCCATTCTTAGCACTAAACCATGTTTTATACTCAAGTGTGTGGTGAGCAACTGCTGCACAATGTGCAGACTATAGGATTGTGGAAAATAATTGCTATTGTAGCAAGTAGGGTCAACTTTCCAGGCCCCAAACATTGCTTGTGCCTCACAGTAATTAGTGGGATTGATTCTCAATGTTACATGTGGCCCAGGGTGTTTATGCATACGGTAGGTTAATGTCTCAGGTACACACACAGCATATAGTGGGTCATAGATGTGTTTCACCTTCAGTCTAGGGATGTCTGTATAAAGTTTTGCCCTTTGAATGGCCTCACATTGTACAAAATTCAAATCACTCCCTCAAAGAAGGAATCCCTTAATCATCGCTCTTCAACCAGTCAGTCTTAGCTTCATCCACTTACTTCTGATCTACACATTCCTTTCTTGGTAGTCCTGTACATTAACCCCATTGGCTTTCAACTTCCCCAAGTCCCCACCCAACTTGTCTTACTCGGTCTTCACCTCCCAATTTTAGCCTTTCCTCACCAGGACATATGACTTGAGGGCAGTTTCCCAACTGTGTTCCCACAACTCCATGGACTGGTTGCACCGAAGCCAAAGGATTGATTATGGCCCACTCCCCAGACTGTTGAGATACAGATTCTCTGTTGCTGACTGCCCTCAGTTGTCGAGATGCCATACCTGAGCCCCTGGACTGTTATTAGAGGTCACCATTGACTTATTGTGCTGAGGCCCCTGACTGTTGTTTTACCCTCGACCAAGGATTACTTTCAGACACGGCCATTCAGTTGATGCACATGCTTTATGTGGATGGGAGAATAGGAAACTACATATTAATAAAGGCAATAGTGATAATCCATGTTAATAGATATCTGACCACTCATTAGACAGAATCTTACTAGCCATCCAATATTTGGCTGGAAAATGGGACTTCCTGGTCTCAATATCAAGAAGTTCTGCACCGGATATCTCCCAATTTTCACAACTTTCTCACCATGGCTCAGTTTCTCAGCGACTGGGAAGATTATACCCTACATTTCAAATTAATGACCTTTTCATCAGAAGTGGAAAAAGTTAGAGATGCAACAAGTACTGAGGAAGGGAAAAGAACAAGTGAAGGTAAGAATATGAAAAAGCCTGTGATGGGAGAGCAAGAAGGTAAGGCAGAAAGGAAATATAATAGTGCAAGGCAAAGGGGCATGGTAGTGGGATGAGTAAAGAAAGCAAACATGAATTTAGAGTTAGTGGAAAATGCAGCATTCAACAAATGCAGTCGAAAGAACTGGGAATTGACCTTATTGAGTGAAAAGGCTGTAATATGCCTAAGTACAGGATGAGATTACTTAAGCTTCGTTGGTCTATTAGAGGTCAAAAGTAAGAAGGAGGCAAAAAAAGTAAAATGACAGGCAATGTACAGTTTAGTCTATTTATTTGAAAAATGTTTTAATTACATTAGCAATTCATTTAAGATTCACTCATTCTATGCCTAGGTTGAGGTCCTTATGAAGCAAGATTGAATAAGTTGGCTTCTGCTGATTAGTGTTTTGAATGAGGCACAATCTCATTCAAACTTAATTAGATTCGGAGGAACTTGGTGGATAAATGCTTAGGAGGATGCTTGTTCATGTGGGAGAAACTTGAAATAGGGACACAGTTTAGGAGTAAGGAATCTTCCTTAAAAGAATGTAATGATAAGAATTTATTTTCTCTTGGGGTTGTTAGTCTATTGAATTCTCTTCCTCCTAGCGTATTGGCTGGGTCACTGAATTTATTTAGGGTTGAGTTAGAACATGTTTTGTCAGCCCAAGAAAGTCAAGTGCTATGACATTAGAGAAGAAAGTGGAGGCACGACACATCCAGATTAGGCATGATATAATTGAATGATGGAGAAGGTTCGAAGGCCCAATCGGCCTCCTCCTGATCCTGAGTCCTATGGTCCTTTACAAGCAGCAGCTTAGGTAATGAATAGCTCCACAAAGTGATCACCTAATTTATGTTTGGTCTCCCTATTGTAGAGGGTAAAAAATGAGGTCTGCAGATGCTGGAGATCACAGTTGAACATGTGTTGCTGGTTAAAGCACAGCAGGTCAGGCAGCATCCAAGGAACAGGAAATTTGATGTTTCGGGCATAAGCCCTTCATGCCCGAAAGTCGAATTTCCTATTCCTTGGATGCTGCCTGACCTGCTGTGCTTTAACCAACAACACATGTTCAACTCCCTATAGTAGAGTCTGCACTGAATATTGTATACTAAATTGGTATAAGAGACTTAAACCTAGACTTTCAGGCCTATAAGTGAGTACTGTACCACTCTACCCACAGGAGTCCAAGCAACAAAGGATTTACATTAGTTCCAGCCCCTTTATTCCTGACGAAGGGCTTTTGCCCGAAACGTCGATTTTACTGTTCCTCGATGCTGCCTGACCTGCTGTGCTCTTCCAGCACCACTAATCCAGAAATTAATAGGGAGTTCAGTTAATGAGCAAAAACAGGTAATAACACATATCAGCTCGAAATTATTAGACAGCAGAAATGTTTTTGATTCAGTGTGATCTGTTAATTCTTGTATCAATCCAGTTAATTATAACCAGTAATGCTTTAACACTGTCTTGCATTTATACCCCAGCCAATAACTTGTTTCTGTCTCTTTTGAGGAATGATGTCCTTCTGGACCAGCGAATTATGTTTTTTTAAATATACACTGAAATCTGAAAAAAAACATATCAGAGCTTAATCAATTTGGACGGGTCTTTTCCGCCAATGTATTGACCCTCAGATTTCTAAACGATAACAACTCATCCGCAGCCAAGTTTGCGATTGGATTAGATAATGGAGAGAGAGCGCTGTCGCTTTTTGTCCCAACCCCCATCCCTCTCTTCCTGTCTCCGCCCTCAGAGGCCGTCAGGAGCTGCTGGGGCCAGGATCAGAGGAACAGGAGCAGCAGCATTGGGGATGGGACTGAGGGGAAAGATGCAGTCGGGGAGTTGCTATCTCTTACTGGCTGCTCTCTCGCTTTCTGCACTGGCACAGTTCGTGCCGCCGGTGAGTGAATACATTCGCTGTTGATAAGTCACGGCCGCAGTGAGAGGCTACGCGGTTCCGGGTTTTCACAACAATCCAGGAACCTATCAGTTACTAACTATGGAAGGTTCCCGTGATAGATCAGACAGGATTCTGGTGTTTTAAACGTTATGAACTTTTATACAATGATGTACTTTTTTTTGTACCTTTGAGAATTTTTTTGTTAAATTATCTTCAATTGTACAATTCTCAATATTTCAGTATGAAATCTGTAGATATTTACAAACTGAGATCTTGTTACTTCTATGGTAGATTTTTTGATTTTGATGAGAAATGAAGGTGGTGTTTAACTATCTATTATCTTCACCCGTAACCTTATATCCCTTGTTTCTACAAAAATATTCTAAAGTTTCATAAAATGCAGAAGTTGACCACGCCTTTGTTGACTGACTTCTTACCCCACACTGGTCTCTCAGCTTCCATAATCTTAAACTTTTCCAAAATATACCTTCCCACGACTGAACTGTGTTGTCTACTAGTGTTGGGGTTTTTCGGAAATTGATTTTTCACGTGGTATTTGATCACGTGAATTGTTCTTGTGATATTTGATCAGGACGTTTGATCACACGACACTCTCCGTGTTGCAGAGACCTGACGTTGTTTGGTCAGTACACTATCACAAAGTTCTGACTAAATATTTGGTTTTGCTTACTAGGGAGTTAACTAACCGAAATTTTAAATCAATGACTAAACAAGAAAATAAACATTTTGAGGAAAAGTAGTATTTAGGTTAAAACTGCTATGACCTTTTTGTACTGAGCATGGTGAGAAACATCTAAACCCCCATTAATTCAGCACGAATATCATTGGTATGTGATTGCTAATTAACGTTTTCAGTAATCAAATTTGTCGATTTTACTTAACAATTAATAACACTAAAACCAAACTTAATTCTTATAATCCATGACTGAAGCCCAGCTTTAGGAATGTGATGCACAATCTTTGGGGAAGTACCAAGCCTGCTTGGTTTCTATAAGTAGATTCGTTTTGGTTGTGTACATAAGACTTTTAACTCTCAGCTCTGTGCTCTGCAATTTAATGCTCCAGTGTCCATCCCTGTAGAAACATTAGGATGGAAGTGTGGAATCGGACCTGCAACTGCCTCTCTGAATGGCATAGCATGTCCTCACTGTCAGCTGTAAAATCACCAACACTATCTTCCTGCTGGAAGGCTGGAAGTGCCTGTGGAAAAGCATAATGTTAAGAAACCTAAATCTTCAGGAGAAGATATTTCAAGAGCAAAAAAAAATCCCCAGCACACTAAACTCTGGTGAAAAACAGGTTCTTGTATTTACAGCTTAAGTAACTTCATATGTTGTTATAAAGGAAGTTTTGGGACCCCAGGCTTCTAACCAACATTCTGTTACAATTGTGGGATTATGAAAGGACCTCCCAATAAAGAGACTTGGTATTTATGAAAACTGCAAGCTATCTCATTGCAAGGCAAATATACTAATCTTAATGTGTAAATATTATGCATGGCTGTATATAATAGGTTTCATTTTCAGCATAGCCCTAAAGGCTATTCTTTAATTCTCAGTACAGCTTACTGAAAAATAATTCCTTATGGACATCTACCTAACTACTTCTTTGTTACTTTGCTGAGTGCATTTTATTTCAGTTCTGTCAATATGTATTTTTTGTCTTTTTGAAAATTGATGATTTCATGGCCACCATTACTAAAGACAGGTTTTATATATTCCAGATTTATTAATTGAATTTAAATTCCATCAATGTGACTTAGACCCATGTCTACGATGCATTCACATGGATTACCAGTTCAGTGACATCATGGCTACACCACCTTTGTCATTCTTCCCTTGTAGGATAATCTTGATCTAATGTCTTAAACTGGTTTACAAACAGTGGAATTTTTTTTTACTTGTTCTTAAAACCTTTTCATAGATTATCTGAAACATTCTCTTTTAACATTTTTTAAACTTAAAGTTTTCATTCTATAATATTTTGATTCAACTTCAAAAGGACATCAACAAGTTGGTAGATTTGGGTGACAGATGAAATTCAACATCGAAACGTGAGGTGATAGGAAGAGTTTGAATAGACAATATTAAATAAGGGGATCAATTCTAAGGTGGGTGCAGAATCCAAGGGATCTTGGTGCATATGCACATGGATCGTTGGCACAACAGCCGGAAAGAGCAATTAATAAAGTATATGGTATCTTGGGTTTTATTAATAGTTACATAGAGTACAAGAGCAAAGAATTTGTATGAGTCACTTGTTAGGTCACAGCTAGAGTCTTGTATACAGTTCCAGGTGTCACATTACAGGCAGGATATGAACACATTTCAAGAATAGTTTCACGCATGAGAAACTTAATCTATGAGGATAGATTGGATAAGTTGAGCCGTTCTGCTTGGAGAAAAGGTGGTTAAGAGGTGATCTAGTAAACCTTTCAAAATCATGGGGGAGCTGGATAGAGTAGGTAGGGAAAACTGTTCCTGCATATAAAATTGGTTTGAAGGTAGGAGACGGTGGGGGGGGGTGGTAGCGGGTTGCTTTTCAGACTGGAAACCTGTGACTAGCAGTGTGCCACAAGAATAGTGCTGGGTCCGCTGCTTTTTGTCACTTGTACAGATTATTTGAATGTGAATATAGGAGGTATGGTTAGTAAGTTTGCAGAGGATGCTGAAATATGAGGTTTAGTGGACAGTGAAGAAGATTATCTCCGAGTACACCGGGACCTTGATCAGAAGGGCCGAAGGCGTGAGGATTGTCAGATGAAGTTTAATTTAGGTAAATGTGAGGTGTTGTTTTGGTAAGGCAAACCAGAGCAGACTTGTACACTGAAAGGTAAGGTCCTGGGGAATAGCCATGTGTGTATTTTCCTAGCTTGGGGGGCAGGGGGTTCCAAAGCTAGAGAGCATAGGTTTAAGGTGAGAGGAAAAAGATTTTAAAAGGGTCCTAAGGAGTAATTTTTTCACGTAGTGTGGTATGTGTATGGAACGAGTTGCCAGAGGAGGTGGTGGAAGTGGGTGTAATTGCAACATTTAAGAGGCATCTGGGTGTGTATGTAAATAATAAGGATCTTGTTTGTTTATTTTGTGGGGTTGTGGGTGTTGCTGACTGGTCAGCATTTGTTGCCACTCCCTAGTTGCCCCAGAGAAAGTGTTGGAGGGCTGCCACCTTGAACTGCTGCAGTCCATTGTGTTGACCCATAATGCCATTAGGGAGGGAATTCCAGGATTTTGATCCTGTGATATATTTCCAAGTCAGGATGGCGAGTGGCTTGGAAAGGAATTTGAAGGGCATGGTGTATACATGTAGCTGCTGCCCTTGTCCTTCTAGATGGAAGGTTTAGAAGGTGTTGCCTTTGGTGATTGCCTTGTAGATAGTAGCATCGGTGTATACTAACTGTTGGTGGTGGAGGAGGGAGTGGATGGAGTGCCAATCAAGCAGGCTGCTTTGTCTCAGATGGTGTCAAGCTTCTTGTGTTTTTGGGGCTGCACTAATGCAGGCAAGTGAGGAGTATTCCATCACACTCCTGACTTGTGCCTTGGAGATAGTGGACAGGCTTTGGGGAGTCAGGAAGTGAGTTGCTTGTTGCAGTATTCCTAGCTTCTGACCTGCTCTGGTAGCCACTACATTTATGTGGTGAGTCTAGTTGAGTTTTTAATCAATAATAACTTCCAGAATGTTGATAGTAGGGTGGGGTGGGTATGGGATTCAGTGATAGTAACACCATTGAATGTCAAGAGGACCTGGTTAGATTGTCTCTTATTGGTGATTGTCATAGACTGGCATTTGGGTGGTGAGAATATTACTTGTTACTTCCACTTGTCAACCCAAGCCTGGATATTGTTCAGATGTTGTTGCATTTGGACACTGAATGCTTTGGTATCTGGGGAGTCGTGAATGGTGCTGAACATTGTGCAATCATCAGCAAACATCCCCAATTCTGGCCTTATGATGGCGGGAAGGTCATTGATAAAGCAGCTGAAGATGGTTGGGCCTAGGACTTTTGAAGAATTCCTGCACAGATGTTCTGGAGCTGAGATGACTGACCTCTAACAACCACGACTATCTTCCTGTTTATCAGGTATGACTCCAACCACTGATGAGTTTGCTCCCGATACCCATTGATTCCAGTTTTGCTTGGGCTCCTTGATGCCACACTCCATCAAAGGCAGCCTTGATGGCAAGGGCTCAGCTCTGGAATTCAGCTATTTTGTCCATACTTAAGCCAAGGTTGTAATGAGGTCAGGAGCTGAGTGGCCCTGGTGGAATCCAAACTGGGTGACACTGAGCACGTGCTGCTTGATAGCACTGTTGATGACACCTTCCGTCACTTCACTGATGATTGAGCGTAGACTGATGGGGCGGTTATTGGCTGGGTTGGATTTGGCCTGGTTTTTATGTACAAGACCTAAACCTAGGCAATTTTCCACATTGATGGATGCCAATGTTGTAACTATACTGAAACAGTTTGGCTAGAGGAGCAGCAACTTCTGCAACACCAGTCTTCAGTATGATTGCTGGAATGTTGTCAGGGCCTGCAACCTTTGCAGTATCTAGTGCCTCCATCCTTTCTTGATATAGTGGAGTGAATCAAATTGGCTGAAGACTGGGATCTGGAATGCTGGAGGCCAGTGGAGGAGGCCATGATGGATCATCCACTTAGTACTTCTGGCTGAAGGTTGCTGTGAAAACTTCAGCCTTCTCTTTTGCACTGATGTGCTGGGCTCCCCATCATTGAGGATGGGAATATTTGCAGAGCTTTCTCCTCCATTGACTTGTTTAATCATCCACCACAATTCACGACTAGATGTGGCAGGACTGCAGAGCTTAGATCTGATCAGTTGGTTGTGGGATCACTTAGCTCAGTGTATCACTTGCTGCTAATGTTGTTTGGTATGCATGTCGTCCTGTTTGGCTTCATAAGGTTGACCTCTCATCTTCAGGTATGCCTGGTACTACTCCTGGCATGCCCTCATGCACTCTCCATTAAACCAGGGTTGATCCCCTGGCTTGGTTGTAATGGCTGAGTGGAGGATATGCTGGCCTGTGAGACTACAAACTGTGCTGGAGTACAACCCTGCTGTTGATGGCTACAGTACCTCATGGATGACCAGTCTTGAGTTGCTAGAACAACAGGCCAAATGACAAATGGGACTAGGTCAGATTGGGATGTCTGGTCGGCATGGATGGGTTGGATCAAGCATAGGAGGACACTTTTTTCTGTAAATCACTATGAAATGTGAGAAAAGCATTTTCTCACAATGAGTAGTTAGGGTGTGGAATGCACTGTTTGCAATCATGGTGGAAGCAGGGTCTATTAAGACATTCAAGAGGACACTGGGTGATTTATTTAAATAAACATGCATGTCTATGTGGAAAAGGTCGTTCAATGACACTACGTTTATAATGGTCATTTGATGAGCTCATGCAGACTAATTGACTGTCCCCCGACACCAAAGTAATTCTGTGGTATCATGCTCGCCAATCTGTGCTGTGAATTTCAGTGGCTGAATCGATGAAGCTAAGGATTAAAGAATTGGAATGAGGAGGGTTCAAGTCCAGATTTAGCTAATAATGGCAGACATTGATGTAAAAGATTCAAGGCAAAACCTCAAACTGCTGTTTGATTTTTAAGTATTTTGCAGCAATTTTCATGTTGAGCTTGTAGCATAGGGTTTTATTTTGGAGTAGGATGTGTCCATTTGACTAACTACTTTTAAATACGTCCAGATTACATCAGAATTGGGAACAGCTGGTTTTTGCATAGATATGGTCATTGGGCTAAGATATTATTGTTGTGAAATGACATTGGTTCTGTCTCCATTGCACCTCGCTCTTGTGTTATGCCGAAATATTTTGCAAACTCAGGCCTAAAACTGCATGAAATGCTGGTTTCCTAAAGTCAGTTTTGAATCTTTTTGTTTGTTTTCTGAGCAACTCTGTTTGGCCCCTAGAGCTTATTGCAACACAGAACTGTGTAATTATCAAAAGACTACTCTTCCTGTGGAAGTCACTCCGACACCAGGTTCTGGTCTTTATTTCTCAAAGTGAAGCGGGGCTCAATTTTTTTTTTGCTTTATCATTCAGTCGCTTGTTTCCTAATTTTCTCCCCAGTGTATTGGCTACATCAAAATCATATCAGGCATGCCTTTGGAGTGATCTGAGAATGAATAAATTTGTATAAGCTCCTGTATCATATCCACTGTGAAAGTACCCAAAAGCTCAGACTTGCATTTAAACAAGACAAAGGATTAGTTTATTATGACTATATTGCTCGGCTACTTAAGTCAAAATGAGTTATTTGCTAAAATTCCATTCATAAAAATTAAAATCAGAATGAAAGATTCTTAAAAGACTGATTTTATTTCTGTCTTAAGATTTCTGGAAGCCTGTTACTTGTGTAAAGATTCTACCTCTAGAGTTAAGGACTGATAAGGTTGCATAGAAAATGTTAGAGTCCATTATAAAAGACTTAATAGAAGACCACTTGAAAAACAGGATCAGAAAGAATCATCAAAAGGGAAATCATGCTTAACAAATCCACTAGAATTTTGCAAGGATGCAACTATTACAGTTTATAAGGGGGAGTTGTTGTATGTGGCTTACTTGGACTTTCAGAAAGCTTTTGATCTGGTCCCACATAATTAGATTGTTAATATTAAAGCACATGGGATTGGGGCTAGTGTACTGACATGGATAAAGAACTTGTTAGCAGACAAAAGAAAAAAAGACAGTGGGAATATATGGATCTTTGTCCGAGTGGCAGGCAGTGACTACTGGGAAACTGCAGGGATTAATGCTTGGTTGCCAGCTATTCACATGTATTAGTGATTTAGGTGAGAGAACAAAGTTTAACATCTGCAAGTTTGCATGTGACACAAAAGTTGGGTCGGAGGGTGAACTGTGAAGGGGATGCAGAAATGCTTCAGTGTGATTTGGGCAAGTTGGCAAACGCATGACACATGAAATTTAATGTTGATAAATGTGAGGTTATCCACTTTGATAACAAACACAAGCAGATTATTATTTGCATGGCAATAGATTGCACCTCCCCCTTTCCTAATGATCAAAACTTAAAATTGCTGCTTTGCCAAAACTGGTAAATCCTGTATCAATGTTAAGTATTTGCTTACACCAGGCAGGTGGCAGAGACCCATCTGTTGCCTTGCAATCAGTGTACTTAACTGTTTCGACAATTAGCTTAAATGACTGTTGTTGTCAGGTTGTGCTCAGCTAGAAAGAGCTATTTATACCCCCAGGTGAACTAAGGACTTTATCAAGGACTTTCAGGGTTATCAATAAAAATAATAATTTCCAAAATGAATCTCCGATTTCTTCTGAGACAAGTACACTCAAATCCCAATGGCAACTGAAATTCACAAGTGATCATATGACTTTGGGAGGTATTGATTAGATTAGATTAGATTAGACTTACAGTATGGAAACAGGCCCTTCGGCCCAACAAGTCCACACCGACCTGCTGAAGCGCAACCCACCCATACCCCTACATTTATCCCTACCTAACACTACGGGCAATTTAGCATGGCCAATTCACCTGACCCGCACATCTTTGGACTGTGGGAGGAAACCGGAGCACCCGGAGGAAACCCACGCAGACACGGGGAGAATGTGCAAACTCCACACAGTCAGTCGCCTGAGTCGGGAATTGAACCCGGGTCTCGGGCGCTGTGAGGCAGCAGTGCTAACCACTGTATTTATTTAAAAACAGATTAACTTCCTTTACAAAATGTACAATATTACAATTACATAGTTGTGTTCGCTTTTAAAAGCAAGGTATTATTCTGGCCTTCTGTTTTTCTACGTTTTTTTTCTATGTGTCTTGAATCAGTGAATTTTTAAAATCCATAACAGTTTTATGGAAGGTACTTTTTTGATATATTATGAAAAGAAGGTTGAGCATTTTTAAAACCTTTATTTCTTTATGCAGTACACTGAAGATTGTAGAAGAGGCACATATCCACCGTCTGGGCCCACGTAAGTCTGAAACAGTTCAGAATTTTTGTATCAACTTTTCACTAAGCAAATTTCTCATTCATTTGAGGTGCACTTCTTTCACTTGCAATGAATCCACAGGTGTAAGTTACTGATGTGACTAATATTCAATCTTTACTGCTTTTCTCTGACGTAAGGCCAATAGATATGGCAGCAAAAGATTACATTCTCTTCTGTTCAGTTGCCTTAGAGCAGCTAGAGTTTGAGATTACTATTTGTTTTGTGTATGTTCTGAGCCTTAAAGTTATTTGTGAAATATATACCCACAATTTTTCAATGGGCAACAGCTGTCCTTGCAAACAATATTTGTAAATTATTTTCCCCTCTCCAGAGGTTTTGTGTCACTGAATTGTATCTTATATTTGAAACAAAGCTGTTTGTGAAAGCTGGAAAAATCACCCATTTTGAATGAAGTTTCTTCACTGATTCAATCAAACATTTTTAAAAGGATACCATGATCGGAAAATGGTGTTTGTTTGGCCATCAAAAATATTGATTTTGAGTACTTGACACATTCACTATTCAAAATCTACGCCTTTTTAAAACCCTTTGCTGCTTATTTACTATTTTGGTGAATACTAATTAAAGAATTACAATCTACTTTGAATAAACATCTTTTGTTCCTTTTCTCAGTACATATTCCTTTTTTTTCTCAAGTAAAGGACTGACTGAAACAGTAATGTTTAAAAATATATTTTGTTCATTTGTATGTTTGCTAAAACCTACGTGGTTGTAATATCAATACAATATTATTGTATCAGCAACATGGAATTAACCTTTTTCTGTTTAATGAGACATTGTAATTAAAAAAAGGCACTGTGTATGTTTACAGGTTTAAAGGCATTGTTCCTTGGTACAAGATAAATCTTGACTTGGCTCCACGCGTAAGGTGGAACCAGTTGATTGCTGATAAGAAAGTGGAGGTATGCAGCTTTCATTTTGTACTGTTACTACTATTGCAAAATATAACACAATTGACTTATGCTGATAGTTTTGAGTTTGTGCATCAAGTGCAGCTGTGCTACACAAATCAGGAACACCCAGGTTTGAAAGTTGCCAGTAGAAAGCTGACCTTTCTTCCAATATTAGTGATACGTGTATTGAAACAGATCTCCATTACTACCAAGCACCTTCTCCTTTTTCATCCAAATTCAAAAATGTGCTCAGCTGTTTCATCAGGACAAAGTGACTCCTCATAATCAAGTATGCGAAATATTCATAATCGAAGCTTATGTAGGAATAAAGCCCTCAAACAACTGAAGAAACTGTTTCCTGGAGGCAGGGGAAAAGAGGGAATGATTGATCAGAAAAGAATGGATGAGAAAGAGGAACAATATTTTACTAAAATATGTTTAGAGTGGATTGAACAACTTTAAGTAACAGCTGACTACATGGATTAGTTAAAGTAATAATATTAGCAACAGTGGTACTAAGATTTTTTTTATTACTTTTACAATGAAACTGTTTAATTTAGTTAATTTTAATTGTCATGAAATCAAAAGGTGGACTAATGATGGATTCTGTTGCAACTATTCCATAATTTAAGCACAAGTCAAGGCTGAGATACTAAATTATGCATGAGATGTTAAACGGAGACCTTGGCCTGTTCCCTGGGGTAGATGTAAAAGGTCTGTGGTACTATTTCAAAAAAAAAGGTGAGAACGGTATCCCTGGTGCCTTCCCCCACCTTATCTCAATCAATATCACATATCAATGTTTTCTGATTATTATCACCACATTGGCTTCAGCATTTCCTACATTACAGTAGCAACTACACTTTAAGCGTGCGTCACGGACTGAAGTGCTTTGAGGCATTTGGCTATGAAAAATGCTGTGTGAATGTAACTTCTTTTTCACAGTGCAATTCCAGAGTAACCACTGACATTTACTTTTCTTGTAATTTTTGAAAGATCAATTTAATTGGCCAGTACCTGAGCATTAGTATCAAAGTTCATAACTAACATTTTGTATAAACTAATTGGTCTTTGATAGTGTGAGAGGCCCTTGTGAAGGTGGTTGTTTCTGCAAAAATCATAAGGCTGATTCATGGGGATGGGGGCGGGGAGGGGAGGGATGGGGGCGCGGTATATGTTAAGACATTCTGCTCTTTGAGCCAGCACCACCATTCATTATGATCATGGCTGATCATCCTCAATCAGTATCCTGTTCCTGCCTTATCCCCACATCCCTTGATTCCACTATCCTTAAAAACTCTATCCAACTCTTTCTTGAAAGTATCCAGAGACTTGGCCTCCACAGCCTTCTGGGGCAGAGCATTCCACACACCCACCACTCTCTGGGTGAAGACGTCTCTCCTCAACTCTGTTCTAAGTGACCTACCCCTTATTTTAAACTGTGTCCTCTGGTTCGGGACTCACATCAGCGGAAACATGTTTCCTGCCTCCAGAGTGTCCAATTCTTTAATAATCTTGTACATCACAATCAGATCCCCTCTCAGCCTTCTAAACTCAAGGGTATACAAGCCCAATCGCTCCAATCTTTCAGCGTAAGATAGTCCTGCCATTCCGGGAATTGACCTCGTGAACCTACGCTGCACTCCCTCAATAGCCAGAATGTCTTTCCTCAAATTTGGAGACCAAAACTGCACACAGTGCTCCAAGTGTGGTCTCACCAGGGCCCTGTATAGCTGCAGAAGGACCTCTTTGCATCTATACTCAATCCCTCTTGTTATGAAGGCCAGCATGCTATTAGCCTTCTTCATTACCTGCTGTACTTGCATGCTTACCTTCATTGACTGATGTACAAGAACACCTAGATCTCAATGTTAAGCTAGATATACTTGCAAGCAGTTACAAGTAACTGTATCTTGCTTCTGCAAAAATCGCAAGGTGGAATCATGAGAGTATATACCAAGAAATAACTAACTGAAAAGGGAGGTGGTCGATTGCTAGATACAGATGTGTTGACATCACAATTGTCACGCATATAGGGAGTTAGTATGAATAAGATAACTGAATAAGACCATAAGATATAGGAGTGGAAGTAAGGCCATTCAGCCCATCGAGTCCAATCCGCCATTCAATCATGGCTGATGGGCATTTCAACTCCGCTTACCGACATTCTCCCTGTAGTCCTTAATTCCTCGATAAGATCCAGTGTTGCATCAGCAAAAGTAATAACACGCAGCTATCAAGGGTGGGGGGTGGGGGTTGCACACCAACAACAGGCCACAGATAGATGTGGTAAGCCAATTAGAGTAGCAACTGCACAGAGCAATACAACTATCAGATATGAAGTAAAAGGGGGAGTACCGAGAGACTCAATTGAACTGTATATATTGTAATGTAACCTCCTGATCGGTGTGCCTACTTTAATGGTCACCCGGCTTGCAAGACCATATGAATAAAGACTGCTTCAGAATTTGACTCAAACTGAAATTATTGAACAGTGAGCTTCGTTTCTCACAATAATATAGAAATGCAATTTTGAAACTTCTTTCTTTTTTAAAAGAAAATGAACTGTCATTTTGAAAATGCTGGATCCAAGAAGCATCTGTGCGCCTCTTTCACTCCTCCACCTTCCAGTCTCTTTTCCAATCTCTCCTAGTTATATTATTGTTTCAGGAAATGAACCTTGGATTCCAGCTACCAGAATTGTGTACACTATTGGTGCTGCATATAGTTAAACTGGCTTGATTTTTCATTCAAACAATATGTAACCTTTACAATGCATCTTTTCTGATGAATTTCAGCTGACCAGTTTAATCCAAGTGATCAAGAACTTGGCAAATGATTTCTTTCCAAGTGGAAAATTAATTGAAATTGTGGATAAAAGTTTGGTAAGGATACTTTTGTAATTGTTCCACAGCACACCGTTTATGTATTTGAATATACGGGAGAGTTATGTAATTAAATGGCCAATTACTTGAGCTTAGAAATTGTACTTGCAATGGATTTTTCAGAATTCACTCTACTCCATTCATCCTTCACTCTTCCCCCTCCCCCCAACCCCACCTCCAATATTTTTTCACAACCATTGCAAAAACTGTCAGAATTTTAAAGTTGAATTGGATTCTTTGCAATGCCAATTTTGGTGACTTTTCCCACTAGGTTTAGAAGTACTGTGCCAGAAGCAGACCCCCGTCCCCTTTAGGACTTGAGCTAATTGGGCTCATTTACAAGAGATGAGTCTCCTAAAATTCTGCTTTGACTCCAAGATCACCAATTATGCTTTGAGTAGAATTGCACCTCAACCCACTATGAAATTGTTTTTTTTAATAATAAATGTGACATGGGTGATGGATCCAAACTGAATTAAATTCTTAATTATTTTGTGATAATCTATTTTCAACTAACTTTGCCAAGTTTACCACTATTAAATAAACTAAGGAATATTATCAAAGCAATTTTATAATTTTCAAAATACTGCTTCATCATTCTGTTACATAGGGAATTTGTTTCTATTAAATAAAATAAGTTTGTGTGCAAATTTATGGTGTAATTTGTTCAGATTTGTTAATTGTGCCTGTAGCAACTCTGAGGTGTTGAATTTCATATGGTCTGTTGTTTGTCAGATCTTAACACATTGCTTTTCTAAGCTAGACCTGAGATGAGGTAAGAACCTCAGCTAGATTTGTACTGTTTAGTTTACCTCCCATTGTATCTATAACTAATTTATATTCCTGCAATGCCTCTTCATTAAACTAATTTTAAGTTGACTTAAATTATTCCTCAGTTCTCAATTTGAAAGGCATATGCATAAATTAAATCTGCCAAAATGATCCTCTACATTTTCAGATTTTAATATGTATGAAAAAATTTTAAATGCAGTTTTTCTTTCAGGCTCCACTGGTGGACACACTTCCTTCACCATTTAATGAAGAACTAAAAGGAATTGCAGATGTATCAGGAGTGCCCTTAGGTATGATACATACTTGTAAAATAGATGCTATTGGACATAGATTATACCACATGATGCAGTACCTATTACTGTGAACATTGTTACTTCAATGGATTCTGGGTAATCCAAGATGGAGGGCGGGAACAATTCTGGCTAAAAGAGCTGCTCCTTTTTGAGGTAATTTCAGTGTTGAAGCTGATTTTCCTCAAGTTCTCGGAGCAGTCGTGACTTTTTTTAATAAGCTGTTGCATTATTTTGGAACTGGGAATAGAAAATAAAATCAGAACAATGGCACTTTTAAAAAGGAGGAAGTCAGACAAAGGTAGAGATAACTAGGGGAAGTGATTCAAAAGGAGAAAGAAACTTGCACAGCAGCTGCCTTTGCTGTTTGGTTTCAAGTATATGAGGATATTGGAGTTCATCTAAGAAAAATAATCAAACAGCGAAATTCACAGCTGACCTGTAGAAACCTACGTGGGGGTGTTCACAATAGGGGAAACAGTTAATTGGCAACCTTAAGTGTGTCCTTTTTAAAAAAAAAAATCTACAATACTGATGGCATGCAGTTCTGGTCTCCCTGTTTGTAGGAAGGATGTTGTCAAACTTGAAAGTGTTCAGAAAAGATTTACAAGGATGTTGCCAGGATTGGAAGGTTTACACTATAGGGAGAGGCTGAATAGACTGAGGCTATTTTCCCTGTAGCATTGAAGGCTGAAGGGTGACTTCAAAGGTTTATAAAATAATGAGGAGCATTGTTAGTGTAAATAGGCATGGTCTTTCCCCCAGAGTGTAGGGAGTCCACAACTACAGGGCATAAGTTTAAAGTGAGAGGGGGAAGATTTGAAAGGTACCTAGAGGGCAACTTTTTCACGCAGAGGATAGTGTGTGTATGGAATAAGCTACCAGAGGAAGTGGTGGAGGCTGGTACAATTACAACATTTAAAAGGCATCTGAATGGGTAAATGGGCCACATGTTGGCAAATGGGACTAGATTAATTTAGGATATCTGGTCAGCATAGTAGAGTTGGACATTTTGGGTCTGTGTCCGTGCTGTATATTTCTGACTCAAATTAATGTTGCCTCATTTATATCTGTAGGATTGAATTTTGTGGAGGTAATAAACTTCCAGGAGATAAGCAGAATTCAGGGACATTGTAACTTATTTCCCGCATCTATCAGTACAATGCAGAGAGAGGCTAATGACTACCCCAATCTGTCCTCGACGTGAGAGTTCAATTACCCCCTTAATCTTTGACTTTTCTTCTGATCTGAGCCAATGATGCTCTAATTTCAAGAAAAAACAATTCTCATACTTTTTCTTATTACCTTAACATGGCGGCACATACTCCCTCCTCCTGTATATTATTGGTTAATAACAGTTGTCCAACTGTGATTGGGTTTTTAGTACATGACTCTAAATTAGTAATTGCTTGTTGTTATAATCTGATTGGGCTTTGGTAAGTGAAAAATTGAACTCTCTGTGGTCAGCTGTAACCTTTGATCTCTCAGCTCTGACATCTGTGTCTGCCATCTCGTACAAGGCAGACACTTGAGATTTCTCACCATTCCAACTCTCTTAGTCCTTGATAAGAAATAGGGATGCCCCTCTCCATTACTCGTTATTAGTTTTTAAACCTTTATTTCTAATGTTTTTATTTAGTGATTTGTATGTGTTAAGTCTAATTTATTTGGAAACTATATGATCTTGAAAAATCTTAATTAAAAACTACTTGTATTATAAATATTAGAAAAAAACTTGAGAAATAATTAATTGGTGTGAAATGTACTTATCTTTTGGATAACAAAGAATGTTGCACACTCATTGTTTCATGTACTGAGACATTACTAAGCAAGTGTTTCCCACACTTTTCCCACACTTCCATGGGCGGCACGGTGGCACACTAGTTAGCACTGCTGCCTCACAGCGCCAGAGACCCAGGTTCAATTCCCGCCTCAGGCGATCAACTGTGTGGAGTTTGCACATTCTCCCCGTGTCTGCGTGGGTTTCCTCCAGGTGCTCCAGTTTCCTCCCACAATCCAAAGATGTGCGGGTCAGGTGAATTGGCCATGCTAAATTGCCCGTTGTGTTAGGTAAGGGTTAAACGTAGGGGTATGGGTGGGTTGCGCTTCGACGGGTCAGTGTGGACGTGTTGGGCCGAAGAGCCTGTTTCCACACTGTAAGTAATCTAACCTAATCTAATCTTTACAGTTTCTGTTACTGCAAAGCATGTTGGGAATTGTGGCCATTTTATGCTATTCAGTCATGGGCAGCCTTCACATTATTGATCCACTGTATTTTTTTCTGCCAGCTGTTATGTCTCTTACTTAGAGTCCTAGAGTCATAGAGATGTACAGCATAGAAACAGACCCTTCGGTCCAACCCGTCCATGCCGACCAGATGTCCTAACCCAATCTAGTCCCACCTGCCAGCACACAGCCCACATCCCCCCCCCCAAACCCTTCCTTTTCATATACCCATCCAAATGCCTCTTAAATGTTGCAATTGTACCAGCCTCCACCACTTCCTCTGGCAGCTCATTCCATACCCGTACCACCCTCTGTGTGAAAAAGTTGCCCCTAAGGTCTCTTTCATATCTTTCCCCTCTCACCCTAAACCTATGCCCTCTACTTCTGGACTCCCCGACCCCAGGGAAAAGACTTAGCCTATTTACCCTATCCATGCCCCTCATCATTTTGTAAACCTCTATAAGGTCACCCCTCAGCCTCCGCGCTCCAGGGAAAACAGCCCCAGCTTGCTGAGCCTTTCCCTGTAGCTCAGATCCTCCAACCCTGGCAACATCCTTGTGAATCTTTTCTGAATCCTTTCAAGTTTCACAACATCTTTCCAATAGGAAGGAGACCAGAATTGCATGCAATATTCCACCAATATCCTATGCAGCTGCAACATGACCTCCCAACTCCTGTACTCAATACTCTGACCAATAAAAGAAAGCATACCGAATGCCGCCTTCACAATCCTATCTACCTGCAACTCCACTTTGAAAGAGCTATGAACCTGCATTCCAAGGTCTCTTTGTTCAGTAACACTCCCTAGGAACTTACCATTAAGTGTATAAGTCCTGCTAAGATTTGCTTTCCCAAAATGCAGCACCTCGCATTTATCTGAATTTTAAACTCCATCTGCCACATCTCAGCCCATTTGCCCATCTGGGCACGATCCTGTTATAATCTGAGGTAACTCTCTTTGCTGTCCACTACACCTCCAATTTTGGTGTCATTTGCAAACTTACTAACTGTACCTCTTATGCTCGCATCCAAATCATTTTATATAAATGACAAGAAGTAGAGGACCCAGCACTGATCCTTGTGGCTCTCCACTGGTCACAAGCCTCCAGTCTGAAAAACAACCCTCCACCACCACCCTCTGTCTTCAACCTTTGAGCCAGTTCTGAATCCAAATGGCTAGTTCTCCCTGTATTCCATGAGATCTAACCTTGCTAATCAGTCTTCCATGGGGATCCTTGTCGAACGCCTTACTGAAGCCTATAAAGATCACATCTACCATTCTGCCCTCATCAATCCTCTTTGTTACTTCCTCAAAAACCTCAATCAAGTTTGTGAGACATGATAAGGAATTGAGATTTGTTAAACAATTTCAGGCCATTACTAAGAGGTTTCTCTTGGCATTTTCAATATTAGTTCCTCTACACTTGTTTTAATTGATGTCGTGGCTCTATCATAGCATCTTGAAAGCACTCACCAATGTCTTTCCCCTCATTCCATCTCTATTTCCTTCTTAACTGGTACTTTATGAATTTAGTGACTCATTGAGTCATCCCATGATGAAAGCAGAGCTTCAAATCTGGGAATATAAATTGCACTGAGCCCTTTACCTTCTCTTCGTATCATTTTTCTGTCCCTTAGATAGTCATCCTTTGTTCCTACTTCATTACTTGCTCGCCTTCTCATTGTTGTAACTACACACTGCAACACCCATTCCAGAAATATATCTCTGTCCCAGATCTCTCAGGTCAAATTCTTTGGAAGTTCTGAAATTTTAACCTTGCAAAGTGACACTTCCTGCTATGTTTGCCCAAGTCTGTCATTTGAGATGCCACTTTTTAATGTTTAGATAGTTCATTAGGTTTTCAATAACTTAGATATGTGCATAAATGTCAGACTTGGGAACAGGAGCAGGTCATCCAAACCTTTTTAGCCTACTTCAACATAGAATAAAATCATGGCTAATCTGGTTTTCTCAACTCCATATACCTGTCTGTTTAGCATAACCTGCAACTCCCTTTTTAAAAATCTAATTCAGCCTTGAGTAAATTTAATAGCATAGCTTTTACTGTTTTCTTGGGAAAAGAATTTCACATACTCTTAAGTGACATGCTGTTGCACAATTTAAGATCCAAACTCTTTCTTTCAATACAATAGATGTCAACTACTTGCACAGAGTCCATTTCTTGTCACCAAATCTCATTTGAGGCTTTGTCAGTGAAGATGACCATTATAAACTGCTGTAGTGGTTGGCTGTTCTAGTTTGAAGTGTGAATCATTCCATGATATTAACAGCACTTCTGACTTAATTATAATGATGCATGCCTTAAATTGTAATTTTCTGTCTGAAACCGCCTTGGCTTCAAACTGTATTGGTTTCACAAAAATTAATTTGAAATAGCATGAATATTATAAAGACTTCTAAATTGGATATAAACAATTCATAATAATTGTTGTGATCCTCTGGCTCTGCACCCTAATGTTCTGACTGAAGAAAATCTTATCACTAATAAACTATTCAATGAAATATTCTGAAGTACATTCAACTGTAACCAAGCTCCTGTAAGTAAATATTTACTGTTTAACCATTTCTGTTTTTAACATACTTTTACCATATTTTGGCCAAATGACAGTAACTAACGTTGCTTACAGTTAAAACCTTCATGAACTCTTAACAAGAAATCTCTCTCTCAAGTCCTGCATTGTGATCATTTTTAGATGAGTAACTTTTACAGAAGGTGTTGAACTGGATAATTGTGTCATAAAGGAATGATTATCTTGTTATAATGTTTCCTTTGGGGTGTATCAGATCACTGAAGTATCTCCTGTTTATGTTGGAGCTTTTGAAACCTTGGGTTTAGGTGTGATTGTCTGAAACGAATTTGGGAATCAATTATTAATTTATTTTGTAGTAGAAGCAGTCCCGACAGCAGAAAGTCTACCTTTGTACTCCGATTCAATCTCCCGTTTCAATAGATTACATCATGAGCAAATATGGTACTGAAAACAGTACTGTACAGAAATACGTTTGGAGTTAGGCTTTTACCTATTGTTGGGACTGTTTTGAAGACAGGTAGTGAAGTTCCACTGCTTTCCATCATGATATGGGACTACTTGATGGTGACACATGGTGCTCAAAGTGGGCGTGTTTATTTTTCACCATTCGTATCATTCCTCCTTCTTGATCATTTGTTTTAAAAATGAAGAAAAAGAGGCGGAAATTTAGTCCAACTTTACATTGACAAATGTGCAGGCCTAATTTGCAGAACTTGGAAAGATGGTTAAACTGAAATGTCAAGCTTACAGATTTTCTTTTATTCTTAACCTTTTATTCCTAACATTTTTTTTCCCCTCTATCAGGAGAAGTTATGCTCTTTAATATCTTCTATGAAGTTTTCACGGTGTGCACATCCCTTGTAGCTGAAGATAATGCAGGTATATCGTCAACTGAAGATTTCTCATCTATTTCTGTTGGGTCACATTTTATTGGGAAGTGGTAAAGAAATTAACTGAATCCTTCGACATGCCTTTATGGCAAGAATTGTATCAATATTTCACTACTTTTATTTAGTCACAGTTTGGCTTATTAGACAGCCTATTGCCCATCCATCAGATCATCCCAAGTTACAACATCTGTTAACTACTTTAATTCCTTTATTTGTATATCCTTCATGTTCCTGTTACACGTAGTGGATTTTTTTCAAGGGGGACAGAAAGAAGCAATGGTTTCTAATGTTACTTGCATTGTTCAGGCTGACGTGGCAGAAGAACTGAACATATTTATCTTTTGACTTTTAGGGAGACTGTACCATGCTAGAAATCTGGACTTTGGATTATTCCTTGGGTAAGAAACTAAGTTGATTTTATATTTAGGGACTAAAACCTTTATCTCTTTAAGATTAATCTTTGCATCAGTTTTCAGTTGGTAGACACTAGGAACATACCAGGCCTTTGAAAGTCGGGGGCAAAGGTGAGTGCAGTGGCCATCATGAAGGAGGAGGTACTGAGGAGGCTGAATGGATGAAAGTGGATAAATCACCTGGACCAGATGGACTACACTCCAGGTATCTGAGAAGGTAGCTAAGAATTTAGAGGTATTGTTGGGGATTTTTCAAGAATAACTAGAGTCAGGGAAGGTAACAGAAAATGGCAATTGTAATAGCCCTGTTCAAGAAGGAAGGGAGACAGAAGACAGGAAAATAAAGACTGATTAGCCTGACTTTGTTAGTAAAATTAGTAAACCCGTTATTAAGGATTAGATTAGAGTACTTAGAAGTGCTGAGTAAAATAGGGCAGACAGAGCATGGTTTTATCAAGAGGAAATCATTGGTACGTCTGCTCAAATTCTTTGAGAAGGTAACAGTCGAGTTAGACAAAGGAAAGCCAGTTGATGTGATCCATTTGGATTTGCAGAAGACCTTTGACAAGGTGCTGCATAGGCTGCTGCAAAATAAGACAAGCCCATAGCATTAGGGGCATGTTGCTGGCATGGATAGAGGATTTGCTGACTGGAAGAAGGCAGTATGAGGGCAATTGGTTGTTTTTCCAGGATAGCATCTGCTTACGAGTGGAGTTCCGCAGGGGGGCGTGTTGGGAACAGAATTAATCACATTATGCATTGACGATCTTGGGGATGAAGGAATTAAGGGCATTGTTGCTAAGTTTGCAGATGAGACAAAAATAGGTGAAGGAACAGGTTGTGGTGAGGAAGGAGGGAGCCTGCAGAAGGACTTGGAGAGGCTAGGAGAGTGGGCAAAGAAGTAGTAGATGAAATATCATGTAGAAAAGTGTGAGATTATGCACTTTGTTAGGAAGAATGAAGGTGCAAAATCTCTGAGCGAGAGTGGGAAGTTAGTTTATCGCTAATCAGCATTAGTGTATGTGTATACAAATCCCCTAATATCAATATCCTAGGGGTTGCTATTGACCAGAAATTGAATGAGGCCAGTCATACAAGTACTGTGACCACGAGAAGATTGGATACTAGGAATCTTAGTGAATAACCCACCTCCTGATTCCGCAGAGCCTGTCGATTATCTGTTAGACACAAGTCAGTAATGTGATGGAATACTCTCCGCTTGCTGGAGGATTGCAGCTCCAACAGCAATGAGGAAGCTCGATGCCATCGAGAACACAGCAGCCCATTTGACTGACACCACATCCACAAACATCTACTCTCTCCCACTGATACTTAGCAGCCGTTTGTACTATCTACAAGATATGTTGCAGAAATTCACCAAGGCTCTTAAGACAGCACATTTCAAACCCATGACCACCACCACCATCTAAAAGGACAAGGGCAGGAGGTACATGGGAATCCTACCACCTAGAAGTTCCTTTTCAAATCACTGACTGTCCTGATTTGGAAATATATCTCAGTTTCTTCTGTGTTGCTGGGTCAAAATACTGAACACCCTCCCTAATGGTATTATGGTTCTTTTACAGCACAAGGACTGCAACAGTTCAAGAAAGTAGCTCACCAGCCTCTTGAGGATTTAGGGGCAGAAACAAATGCTAGTCGGTTGGCGATGCCAACATCCCATGAATAATTTTTTTTATGCATAATGGTTATCAGGTAGCATCTGACCTGGTGGTCTACCCTCAGAAAAGTCTGCTGTTGCAGTTGAAAGATTTAAATACCAGCTTCCTCAAAGTCTACTTGCAACTGTTTCATTGTGCTGGCTAATCCATGTGCACTCACAAAGCAGTTTCCCAATACTTTAAAGACTCCAGACATGATGTGAGGTTCCTTACCCTTACCTATGACTGAATATACTCTGTAAGAATATTATTCTTGTACAGCTAATACATTATAGACTTTGGGTAAATCCAATATATGAATACTGACTCAAAATAAAAGGTATAATATAAGGCATTTTTTAGTGGCATGGGGAGTTGTTTTTGTTTGGTGCCGATGCTCTGCTGGTGTTTGGGGTAATGGTATTATTTGTTTTAATCGTACTTCTGTCTTCTCCCTGCAGTTGGGATGTCAAAAATGAGAGCTGGAAAATTCCAGAATACCTTCGACCTCTAACAGTTAACCTGAATTTCCAGAGAAACAACAAAACTGTATTTAAATCCACTAATTTTGCCGGATATGTTGGAATGCTGACTGGCATGAGACCTGTGAGTTATTGGAAATTCCAAAACTGCTTCTGTCTTTGCCTTCTAATCTATCAGCTTTAAAAACCGTGTTGCTCCAATGCCTGTTTTGTAGATCAAGATGTAGATCTGCATTTGTCAATAATATTCAGTCTCCCATCCAAGGAAAAGAATCTTCTGTCCATGTGTTTGTCTGTGAGACATAAGACATCACTGTGCAGCAATATGTCTGCCCATTGGCTAACCTTAGCCCCTGACTTTGGGGAGTGTGTGCCTCCTGATGAGTTTTTTTTCCCCTACCTTTTATCAATTCATCCCTCCCTCACCAGCACTGGTTTTGATATAAATCCTCCATTGTTAGCAGGATGAGACGACGACAGTATATGGAAGAATCCAAACAATCCCTTCCTAATTAATAATTTAAAACTCACCAGCCATCCTGTGGCCTTAGGGTCGTCCGATCGTGCTAGCAAACTGCTGTTTTTCGAAAAGAAACCATGTGTAGAGATAGCTGATCTGGGAATACAAAACAATAGAATGGGCAAGGACACTGCTCTCCTGGCCCTGCCAAGACACAGATGAGGGACTAAAAATGGCAAATGCTGATACTGAGGATGTCGTGGAGAAAATGTAGAGAATCGCCAGGAGATGTGAAGAGTTATTCAAGGAGTAGGTCTTTTTATTTGCAAACAAACAACTGTGACACTCAGAAAGCAAATTCTTGAATGCCCTAAACCTCTGGGTCTGTGGCTCTTTATGCCATTTTATTAATCATGTTTTTGTTAGCTTATCAGCATGCCCAACTGTATTAATCAGAATTACCTCACTCCAGCTATACAATAAACCAATCATGTTAGTTTCCATTATCTCTCTACTTCTGCCACTATGGTTTTTCCTACATTCTACTTTAAATCGTAACATTAGTATATTAGATATTTTACTGCCACCTCTACAACAATGGTCTTCCATCCCAGACCCTACTTAATATTATTCTATGATTAGATATTTTACAGTCAAAAGTCTCAAGCAGGCTGACTCTACTAACTATTAATTAAATATTTAATGTCTTGTCCTAAATATTTATTGTCACGACTTGTCCCAACCTGCCATGATTATATTTAGCAGACGAGGCTGACTTTACAGATTGTTGTTATCTCAGCCTGATCTTTCAGCCCCAACTTTACTCTGCTCATTGGTGTAGCAGCATTCCACTATTCCTATCCCGTCCTGCCACAGTGATCTTTTGACTAGTGTTTCATTTCACAGACCCCTTGTAACAGATCACCAGTAGTCTTCGTGCTTTAACCCTTCCCATGCTTTCATGCTCTTTATTTTCTATATTGACAGCTGTTAATCTGATAAACAATAAAAATAGCCATCAAGCAGATGATACTGGCACACTGAAAGGTTCTAGATTCTTGAGGCAGGCTCTTTTTGGTGGGGAGAGGAAACATCCTGTGGCCAGGAGCATCAGGTAAATTTAAATGCGAACGTGTCCAAGAGAACACTCTCGTTCTATCTCCTGTACTGCTACAGCTATCCCTGCTTAACTTCAGAAAATCTTGGTTTGAATTTTATTTAGGGGAGCAAGGATGGGCAATGGGTGTGTGGGGATAGGGGTTACGGTTACGATTGACAAGACTACATTGAAGCCAATCAAAGCCTCAGCTCTGCAAAACTGTTGGTGTGCACCCATGCTTTAAACAAGTACAAAAACAAAGCAAAGTTCTGTGGTAGCTAGCAATCTGAACGAAGTAAAGTTGTGTAAAATTCTTAATGCTACTGTCTGTGTTCAATTCCATAATTCTCCACTGCCAGACCAGCTGAGCTTTCCCAGCACTCTGTTAACATTTTTACTTTAAACAATCCTTTGTCTTCACTTGTGATGCCCTGTGGCCTCTGTCTGAGTCCAGTAGCTGCTCCTTCATGTGGGACATCATCAGAAACAATATCCAGGCTCCTGTGCCTGGCCACTTTTATATGTCTTGCAAGTTCTTGAAGAGCAATTGTTTCAGTGTAGGCTTAAGGTAGAAATCTGAATATAACCCAGATGTTGGTGATGGTCTCCTTCTCCTTGCAGGATGCTCTCAGCTTCAGTAGCATTTATTTAGATGAATCCTCCTGAGAGCTCCCGCATCATGCAGGTCAGTCTTCAACTAGTTCGCTTCACTCACGTGATATCAAGGAATGGTTGGAGATACTGGATACTACAAAAGCAATGGACCCTAACAATATTCTGGCTAGCCAAGCCAAGCTGTGTTACTCCACCTGCAACACTGGCACCAATTCTGTAAAATGGAAAATTACTCCGGTCCTTTCCGCAAAAAGCAGGACAAATCCAACCCAGCCAATTACCATTCCCATCAGTCTGCTCTCCAACATCAGCAAAGTACTGGAAGCGGTCATCAGTAGGACTATTAAGCAGCACTTGGAAAGGAGTAGCCTGATTGCTGGTGCAGAGTTTGGGTTTTGCTAGAGTCTCTCTTCTGAAATGAATTGGTGCCAGTGTTGCAGGTGGAGTAAAACAGCTTGGCTTGGCTAGCCAGAATATTGTTAGGGTCCATTGCTTTTGTAGTATCCAGTATCTCCAACCATTCCTTGATATCATTCCTGATGAAGGGCTTATGCCCGAAACGTCGAATTTCCTATTCCTTGGATGCTGCCTAACCTGCTGTGCTTTAACCAGCAACACACTTTCAGCTGTGATCTCCAGCATCTGCAGACCTCATCTTTTACCCGTAGAGTCTCTCTTCCCCTAATCTGTACATATCTAGTCCAAATGTGCTCAAAAGAGCAGAGATGCACTGTAACAATTCACCAAGATTCCTTCAGCAGCACCTTCAAAACCTGAAACCCTTACCATTGGAAGGGCAAGGTCAGAAGATACAAGGGGAGGTGGGGGCTGGAAACGAGAATTTTAAAAGCAAAACTTAGCTTGGCAGGTAGTCATTGCAGTTCAACAAGTACAGGGGTAATAAAACTTGATACAAGTTAAGATACAAGCTATGGAGTTTTGCAGTAATACAAATTGTGTTTAGAATGTGGGAGAACAGTTGAGGAAGCATTAGGATTGTCCAGTCTGACACTAACAAATACATAGACAAAGGTTTCAGTAGTTCAGCTCAAGCAAAGGCAAACTCAGGTGATCTAGCAGAGCATTTTAAACATGTAATTAATGAGATTGGCTCTGATAGAGAGAGAGATAAAAATATTGTTTGCTTCTTTATGCAGTATTGATATTCTGCATCCACAGTTGCCCTTGAGAAGGTGGTTTTGAGCTGCTTTCTTGAACTACATTTGATGTGGGCATATCCACAATTCCATCAGGAAAGGAATTCCAGGACTTCAATGCAGTGAAACTTAAGAAACACCGATGTTTCAAAGTTTAGCTGAGTGGCTGGGAGGAGAACTTGAAGTGGTGGTAAATCCAAGTATCTGTTGCCCTTGTCCTTCTAGATGGTAGCGATCATACTGCCTAAGGATCATTGGTAAATTTCTGTGGTGCATCTTGTGAATAGTACTCGCTGCATATCTATGGTGATGTGGATGTGCCAACCAAGTGGTTGTTTTGTCCTGGATGGTGTCAAGCTGCTTCAGTTTTGTTGGAGCTGCATTCATCTCACACTCCTGACCTCTGTCTTGAAGATGGTGGACATTCTTTGCAGGGTCAGAAGGTGAGTTACTTTCCCCAGGATTCCTAGCCTCTGACCTGCTCTTGTAGCCACTGGTTTTATAGATATTTGCTAAGAGCCATTCCGAGGTGCTGTGACATATTTCTGGAGCAGGTGGGACTTGAACCCAGGCCTTCTGGCTCAGAGGTAGGGATATTACCACTGCCACAAGAACAATATCTATATGACTAGTCCAATACTTAAGTAAATTACAATACAGCAATGGTAGTCTTTCCTGCACTTTTTGTTTATTATACAGGTTTTAATAAACTTGAAAGGCTCTTACTGGCTTGATTCCAAGATGCCCATGGTTTTATGATTCTGAAGAATAGAAGAGAAGTCTACAGACTAGTGTCAATCTATATAGATTGTCCAGAATAGACCATAGAAATTGGTCATTTATTCTTAAACATTTCCACAAACAATCATTTTCTTCATGTTCATGTCAAGAAACCCTTTATTCATTTTTAGGCCTCTCTTCTAGAGAAGGGAGTCCCAGCCAATTTTAATTTTTCTCGTTGAGTATAATTCTTGACACCGATATCATCTACTAAATCACCAACAGTTTGACTCTTTTGTACTCTGAGGTGACTATCTCCTCCCTGTTGGACCATTGACAATTGAATAAGATTACAAGTTAATGCTTTGTATCTAACTGACCATTGGAAAATAATTGTCAATACACAATAGATTCAGTGTTTTAAAAATAATCATGTGGCAGTGCACTTTGAGGACCCTCTAATGTGTAATCCAAACTACTGTCTTTACAGGGGACATTTACACTTACAATGAATGAACGTTTCAGCATTGATGGAGGATATATTGGTAATTAACACTGATTATCATTAAGACTTGGATTATTTTAGCAAAATGTAGTTTTATAACACTTTTCCTTTGTATCTAAGGTGACTAACATTCTATACAAGCCACTATTATATAAACGTTTATAGAAATTTTAATTTATTTAAATATCCTCCACCTGTGAAGCAGTCTCTTGATTACAGCAGACTTGCTTCCTCTCCAATCTAATTGATTCTGCAATTACTAAAGCCAATACATTGGCAGATTCTGCCACATGTGGGAGAAATGGGCCACTTGAAGGATTCAGTAGCTGGGATATTTAGAAGTTTGTGAACTCGGTCCCTTTCTTCAACTTCACCTCCGTATAGTGCCGACAAAGTTGGTGCCTTCCTGGTTGGGCCTTCTTGACTTTGACCAATCACAAACCAGAGCTATCTGTAAGTTGGCAGGTCTGTTTGACCTCTTCAAGGATTCATTTCTGATGTCCTTATCGGAGTCCCCTGCCATGACTAAGTTCCCATTAGAATCTAAGAATCACAGCTAACATAAATGATGAAGTGTCATGAATTGTCTTTTTTTTTCCCCTGATAAGTGTCAACACAAGGTTTCGTAGGTTAGATCCAAATTTTGGGGTTCTTTCCTGTAAGTTTGGGGTATTTGCAAAATTCCAACATTTTAAATCTATGTTAACTCGATTTGCAGGCATCATTGAATGGATATTAGGTAAAAGGGATGGTATATGGATGAGTTTCCTCACCCGATCTGTATTGGAGAATGCGACCAGGTAATGTGTCTATCATAAATTCTATTGTATTTTGAAGGTAGCTATTTCTCTTCCTAATTTAGATATTCTGTACTCCTCAGTGAACTATTTCAGAATTTCAACATCTAGTTTCTATTATATAGATCTTTCAGCCCAGAAATAATTCCTCAAAGACATTCTGCGGTCCAAATGTTAGTAACAAACTGAGATAATTTTCTTTTTTGCTTTTCCAAATGCCAGATTTTTATTCAAGCTAGAATCTGTAAACTCTCCTTGATTTTGATGGAATGGATTTACCCACCCTAACATTTTTGACTATCTTGCAGTTACGCACAAGCCAAGGATCAGTTAGCCAAAACAAAAATGCTAGCACCGGCCTATTATATTCTTGGAGGAAACCAGTCTGGTGAAGGTTGTGTAATCACCCGTTCAAGGACAGCTGCTCTGGATATCTGGGAGTAAGTAAATCCAAATGAAATAGGATTTCTATGTTCTGCATTGTAAATGCAGTGGGACATTTGGATCAGAGAGATTTGTTAGAGTTTGATTTTGATTTTTTTATGTACAAACCTAGGCTTGACATTGAGCATGGCATCTGGTATGTGCTAGAAACAAACTATGATCATTGGAAGGACCCACTGTTTCTGGATAATCGTCGAATTCCTGCCATGAAGTGCATGAATCAAACAACGCAAGCTGTAAGTCTGTCTTTGCTAGCTTACACCATTGTGGTCATGGCTGGAAATGTACTTTGCATCTGTCAAGCTCTCTCTCTCAAAACAGGACAATGTGTACAACCTAACAGTGTTCTAGCAGACACAGCTATATGTTGTGAAAATTTAAAGGCTCTGTGTCTGTATATAGCATTTATAACGAAATGAATGAATTGACAATTCAAATACAAAGCAATATGTATCTTACATTATCCATTATAGAGATATAGATGCAAGATTTTAAAAATAACTGGTATCTCAGTATTGAAAGGTGTATGACATTTCAAAAGCTGAGAAAAAGTTGGAGAGGCTCTGTTAACTAAAAATATTAGTGCTAGTTATAAATCCGTTTGGATAGAGGTAAGTCTCTTGGAATGATTTACAGGCCCCCTGCTGGTAACTACAATGAATGACAGGTATACATGAAGAAATGATGGAGTCACGAGAGAAAGGTATCGTGGTAATTATGGACGATTTTTAATGTGCACATAAATTCACTGAATCAGATTGGCAAAGGTAGCTTGGAAGATGAGTTCATTATGTTTTCAGGCTCATGTTGTGCAGCCAGTGGGAGAAGGCTATCCTAGATAGGGTAATGTACAGTGGGACAGGATTAATGACTTTTCAGTGAAGGCACCCTGAAGTATTGGTGATTGAATGTGAATGTGATTGCATTTCACATTCATTTTAAGGGCGAGAACAGTAGATCTTAAGAGTATTGTTTTAAACTTAATTAGACCAATTGTGAAGCTCTAAAGAAGGGGTGAGCTTGCCAATGTGAATTGGGAAATTTACATTATGAGAAGAACATAAAAATGAATGGAGTGGCCAACATTTAAGGAGTTATTTCAGAACACTCGGGACATATATTCCAGTGAAACAGGCACCTGGAGAAGAGTGCACTCTCCATGGCAAACTGAGGAACTTAAAGATAGAAGATGTGTACAATTCACAAAGATCAGGAGAGGGTCAGAAGATTGGACAATATTCTTTTAGAAAAGCGAAGAATGACTAAAAGTATAAGGATGGAATTGGAGTATGAGAAAAACCTGTCCAGTATTATAAAAATAGGTATAAATAGTAGAAGGAGAAAGTGAGGACTGCAGATGCTGGAGATCAGAGCTTAAAAATCTGTTGCTGGAAAAGTGCAGCAGGTCAGGCAGCATCAAAGGAACAGGAAAATCGACGTTTTGAGCATAAGCCCTTCTGAAGAGTGTCGATTCTCCTGTTTCTTTGATGCTGCCTAACCTGCTGCGCTTTTCCAGCAACACATAAATAGAAGGGTAAGTAAGCACTGATCCTCAAAAGCAAGTCTGAGGAACTTAGAAAACATGGAAACGGCAGGTGAACTGGACAGATTTTGTTTTTACCTGATTCAAATAATATCCCAGAAATATGTGAGATTCAATATGTGGAGGTGAGGGAGGAACTTAAAACAATGATCACCACCAGGGAAAAAAAGTATTGAGGAAAACTGACGAGCCCTGATGGGTTTCATCCCAGTGACTTATAGAAAGTGGTTCCTGAGATAGTTTATGTACTAGTTTTAAATTTTTGAAAATTCCTGAGATTCAAGAAATGTCTTATCCAATTGCAAAGTAACAAATGTAATTCTTCTATTCAAAAATGGAGAGAAATGCGAAGCAGGAAACTGCAGGGAGTTAATATCTACCAAAAGGTTAAAGGTTTAATCTGGGGGATCCAAGATGATCTATCTAGGAAGATTGCATTGCAGAGCTCTGTACCACATCGCAGGCAGGACAAAGTCCTAACCCAGCCTACTCAGGTCATCGTGATATTCTAGGACTCTGAAAAATTTAGAGTCCTAGAAAGTTTGAGGAAGTCACTTACCTGCCTTCTCACTGTCCAGGGATGTCTAAGAAGGGAGCAGGCTCGCTCGAGACCAGGGCCGTGGCCCAGTCTACAGGATCCTCTGACTGGATTTTGTATCAGGCCCTGGTATCGGAGTTCGTGAGATCTCACGAGACGCTGGGTAAGCAAATTGAAGAGAAGCTGGCCCCAATCCCTATTGTGCTGCAGAAGCACAAGCTGCAGCTGGGAACCTCAGGAAAAGGTCGAACGCAGTGTCACAGTGGTAGAAGCTGAGACTGATTCCTCCAAGGATAGGATCCAGAGCCTGTAGACCCAAGTCCGTAATTTGCTTGACCAGGTCAATGATCTCGAGAACAGGGGCAGGAGGGAAAAATATTCAAATCGTTGTCTGCCGGAGGGGAAGAAAGGTAAGCGACCAGTGGAATTTATTGAGGATTGGCTGCTGAAATTCCTTAACTTTGGAGGCTGGAATGGGAAGTCTGAAGCTTGAGAGGGCTCACCTGATCATGGTATGGAAGCCAGGTCTGGGCAACGCCCTCGCTCTATCCTGGTGAGGTTCCATAATTATAGAGACAAGCAGAGAATCATGGAAGCTTCCAGAGTCCAGAGGAAGGTCTTAGTTTACGGGAGTTCTAGGATCATGTTTTTCCAGGACTCCTCGGCAGCGGTGATCGAGAAAAGGAAATCCTATGATGGCATTATGAAAAGACTGAGAGAGATTGGGATCCAGTACTCTCTCAAATACCTGGCGGTGCTTCAGATTACCTTTAATGGATCCTTACACTACTTTGACTCATCAGAGAAGGCAAGAGACTTTGTGGACGAGTTAACTTAGTCTGAACAATTCAATGTGTATAGATAATAGCGCTTTTTGGATTTTTTTTTAAGAAAGTGAAGTCCTGTTAGGATTTTCTTTTCCTCTTATTTGTGGGCAATAATCTGGGTTAAATTATGCTCTGGGATGGATGGGGTATTTACTTTAACTTTTAATCTATACCAGGAGATGGGGTACTTACTATTCACTTTAATTTCTTCTTTCACATTGTTATTCTTTTTTGTATTTCCCTTTTTTGTGTCACTTGTGTTTGTGGTGTGGCTCTAGCTAGGAGGAGAGAAAATGGTTGGGATGGCTAGTCGCCTATTTACAGGCAGTTCAGGTATTTAAATGTCCTGATTGCTGTGTTGGCAGTTTGGGGTGTGTAGGTGTCCCCTTTGGGCGGGGTGTGGGGGAGCTCCCCTATCAAGTGCTGTTGGTGCTTTATATATAATTTTTTTTGGTTTTTGTTATATA
This sequence comes from Hemiscyllium ocellatum, assembly GCF_020745735.1. Classification (NCBI taxonomy): domain Eukaryota; kingdom Metazoa; phylum Chordata; class Chondrichthyes; order Orectolobiformes; family Hemiscylliidae; genus Hemiscyllium; species Hemiscyllium ocellatum. Next base: position 87,229,204 of record NC_083401.1, read on the forward strand.
TAATCTTTGAAAGTTGTGTAGGTTTGTTAACTGTAGCGGTTTTAGTTTGTGTTGTTTTTAGGTTCTGTGGATTTTCTTTTATTAAGGCTCAGAGTTTTGTAATTTGAGTTCTCCCCCTCTGGAGTATAAGTGTTACTGCAGAAGGTTATGGCTAATGATTCTTTTAAATGGCCGTCCCTGGAATGTCAAAGGGAGTCACTCGCCAATTAAGAGAAAAAAGGTACTCTTGAGCCTTAGAAAGGAAAAGATGGATATTACTTGATTGCAGGAGACACACTTGGATGATAGGGAGCATTTGAATCTACAGCAGAATGGCTTTGATCGGGTTTACTTTTCATCTTTTTAATATTAGGAGTAGGGGAGTGGCCACATTGGTTAGGGAGGAATCTCCCATTTAAGTTACTAGAAAGTGTTAAAAACACACGGGAGGATCGTATTCCTTAAAGCTTTGATCAATTGGGAAGAATATGGTATTGTAAATTATGACTGTCCCCCGGCCCATCCCCGCAAATTTCTGGTAGATGGGTTCTCTAAATTGATTAGTCTTGAATCTCATCATAGGGGGAGATTTTAATTGTCTTATGGATCCCACGGTAGACAGGTTGCCCAAAGGCCCCCCCCCATACCTTCTTTACACACCAAGCAAATAGTGGTTCTGTGTGTGGAGTTAAGGTTGGTGGACGTCTGGAGATGTCTCCACCCTATAGACAGGGATTTCACTTTTTTTTTCCACAGTGCCGCACTAGGATTGTTTTTTTTTTCTCTCTAACCCCGTGGCGACCCTGGACTTGGTAATATTACCATCTCTGATCACACTCCAGTGTACCTGTTGGTTAAGATTAGGGACACTGTAGTGGGCCCGAGGCACTGGCGAATGGATCCCTTTATCCTTAAGGATACTAAGTTTGTGGAGTATTTCTCTAATGAGTTCAAGGCTTTTCTAGACACTTAATTCAGGTTCAGCTAGTAGTCCATCCATTCTTTGGCATAAGCTTCAGCAATTTCCCAGAGGGTTAGTTATTTCCTATTCTGCCAATTGGAAGTGGCAAAAGGGTGAGCAGCAATGTCTGCTTGAAGCATGGTTGAAGGCAGCTGAGAAGGTCTACTTTGACAGGCCCTCATTGGCCAAGCTACAGAGGATCACAGTGCTTCGGTCTGCATTGAACTCCATGCTCATGCAGACAGCAAAGAAGGAGCTTGCTTTTGCAAAACAAAGGCTGTTTGAGCATGGTGACAAACCGGTAAGTACCTAGCGTAACTTTCCAGGAAAAAGAGTGCCCCCCAATCCATTATGTCAATCAGGACAGGTTTTGGAAACCTAACCTGTGATTCTAAAAAGATCAATGTGGCGTTTCAGAGATTTTACTCTGAATTATACCAGTCCAAAGGTTGTGAGGATAGGTGGGCTGGGATGGAGTCTTCTCTGGAGCTTCCGGGTGTAACCCCTGAACAAGTCTTTTCTCAGTGCCCCTTTATCAGAGCAGGAGGCTGTGAAGCAGTTTGAGTGGAAAGGTGCCTGGTCCTGATGGACTCCCCATCAGTGAACTTTTTAAGGAATTTATAAGCATATTGTCAGGTCTGATGCTCAACATGTTTAATGACTCAGACAGTCATGATCACCTCCCACCATCTCTGAGAGAGGCCAATATCTCTCTCATTCTCAAAAAAGGAAAAGTCCTGGAAGACTGTGCTGCTTATAGGCCCCATTTCACTTTTAAATTTTGATTTTAAAATCCTTTCCAAGATTCTTGCGTCAAGGCTGGAAACTGTGTTGCCTTCTATTATTAAAGGGAACCAGACGGGTTTTATAAAGGGCTGCAGATATGCCAATAATGTTGGGAGGTTGCTTAATGTAATTGAAGCGTGTCAACAAGGATTGGTGATCTCTCTCGATGCAGAGAAGGTATTGACCAGGTCGAGTGGCTGTAACTCTTTAGAGGGGTTTGGCTTGGGCGAAGTCTTTATAAGATGGCTAAAGGTTCTCTATAGTGACCCTCTCGTCACATTTCTCATGAATGGTGTGCGATGAAGTAATTTTAATATCTCAGGGCAGCCGACAGGACTGTCCCCTTTCACTATTGCTTTTTACGTTTGTGAATGTGGGTACTGGAGTAGTGCTGGAAAAGCACAGCAGGTCAGGCAGCACCTGAGGAGCAGGAACATTTGGCATTTCGGGCAAAAGCCCTTCATCAGGAATGAGGCTGGGAACCTCGGGTGGAGAAATAGATGGGATGGGGGTGGAGCTGGGGGGAAAGTTGCTGAGAGTGCAATAGGTGGATGAAGGTAGGGGTAAAGGTACATTGGTGATCAAGGCATTGGCGAAGGCCATTTGTAGGGATGATTTGGCGGCATGGTGGCTCAGTGGTTAGCACTGCTGCCTCACAGCACCAGGATCCTAGGTTCGAGTCCAGCCTCGGGTGACTCTGTGTGGAGTTTGCACATTCTCTCCGTGTCTGTATGGGTTTCCTCCAGGTGCTCCAGTTTTCTCTCTCAGTCCAAAGATATGCAGGTCAGGTGACTTGGCCATGGTATATTGCCCATAGTGTTAGGTGCATTAGTCAGAGGGAAATGGGTTTGGGTGGGTTACTCTTCGGAGGGTCGGTGTGGACTGGTTGGGCCAAAGGGCCTGTCTCCACGCTGTAAGTAATCTAATCTAGTACATCAGCTCCAGAAGTGGGGTCAAAATCACATAAGATTTGTAAATGGATGATGTCCTCATCTTTTTGTTAAACCCACCAGTTGTGCTGCCTCATCTGATACAATGTATCAATTTGTTTCTGGTTACAAAATCAGTTTTGCAAAATCAGAAGCTATACCTGTGGGTGGTCTTATGAAAATACTAGATTTTGAGAGCGAATCTTGATTCCTTTTTGGAGTCATGGTTGGGTGGGGAGAGGTGGTTCTTTATTTGGGTATATTCATTACTCCAGTTTTTGATCGGCTGTTTACAGATAATTTAGGTCACTTATTTGACAAAATCAAACCAGTCCTTTATGAAGGTGTGAGGGGCTTCCAGTTTCTTGGTTAGCATTAAAATGAACATTTCCCCCCCTGTCTATTGTACCCTATGTTTAGATTAGATTACTTAAATGTGAAAACAGGCCCTTCGGCCCAACAAGTCTACACCGACCCACCGAAGCGCAACCCACCCATACCCCTACATATACCCCTTACCTAACACTACGGGCAATTTAGCATGGCCAACTCACCTGACCCGCACATCTTTGGACTGTGGGAGGAAACCGGAGCACCTGGAGAAAACTCACGCAGACACGGGGAGAACGTGCAAACTCCACACAGTCAGTCGCCTGAGGCGGGAAATGAACCCGGGTCTCTGGCGCTGTGAGGCAGCAGTGCTAACCACTGCGTCGCCATGCCGCCCACGAATGCTATCCTTGAGTTTCACTAGACAAATGTTGAGGAGACTGGCTGGTTCAGCTCTTTTATCTAGCATTGTAAGCAGCCCGTTATTAAGTTAGCTAAATTGCAGTTGCCTCATGGACTGGGCGAGGTGGATCTCCCAGACATTAAAAACCATCAACTAGGCTCGCTTTTATCTTATGTGAGTGACTGGGCTTGTGGGGGACCCTCTTTCAATATGTCTAGATATTGAAACTTCTCATGCAAGGTGCCCCCTTACTAGCTTGCTATTCCTGGACAAGACGAGGACAGTTGAGGAATATTGCCACAACCCAATAGTTATCAATACTGTCAAAGCATGGAGGACAATGCGGCAGAGTGAAGGCAACATTGTCAAAGCATCTTTTTTTACACCTATAGTAGGGGTATGCCAGGTTTTTAACCTGAGATGTTAGACTCCGGGTTTAAACTTTTGGACAGCTAGGGATGTGTCCTGTATGGGTGACTTATTTGAGGGGGATACAATTATGTCATTTAACCAGTTGGCTCAGAAATATGAGCTATCAAGCAGTGAACTCTTTCTTTCATTTGTTTTTCTAATTAGGGATTTCATTCAAAAACGGGCTACGCTTTTAATCCCTACAGATCCAACATAGAGAAGAGGGTGCTCAGTGTTAAGATAATACTTTCTATCAGCATTCTTTATCATCTGTGGCGGGGGGGCAGCCCTTTTGGATGAGATCGAACGGCTTTGCAGGGAATGGGGGAGAGTTGGGTGTCAAGATCTCCTCAAAGACATGGGAAGGTATATGAGAGAACGCGAGAAAGATCTCAATTTGCAGTAGGACCCACGCTTTACAATTGAAGATTCTCCACAAGGTTCACTTGGCTCCAGATCATTTATGGGAGTAAGTGAGGACTACAGATGCTGGAGATCAGAGCTTAAAAATGTGTTGCTGGAAAAGCGCAGGTCAGGCAGCATCAAAGGAACAGGAGAATCGACGTTTCGGGCATAAGCCATTCTCCTTTGATGCTACCTGACCTGCTGTGCTTTTCCAGCAACATATTTGTAAGTCTAGATCATTTATCAAAACTTAAACCAGGATCATCAACATGTCCCAAGTGCAAAGCGAGTATGGACACTCTTACTCATTGCCTCTGGTTCTGCTGCAGGCTCTGAACATACTGGAGCGCTGTAGTAGGTATATTAGAGAGGATCTTGAGGACAAGGGTGGAGATGGACCCAATTTCTCCTCATCTTGGCCTTTCCTGTAGATGCGTATAAGAAAAAAACTTTTCAGCATCCATACTTTTTGCGCAAGAAAGAATATTCTGTTAGATTGGGTGTCTGAAAATCCTCAGTTTGTTGGGTTGGCATAAGATAATTATGGAGCATATCCCTTTGGATTTTCTTACAAGTCCTTTTGGACTACCTGGACACAGAGAGCCAGTATTTTGTCTCGCTGAGCCATGTTGTTGTTGTTGTTGTTGTTGTTATTTTTAGTTATTATTATTTTGCATATTTGGTTTCTATATATAGATTTATACATGAGTGCAGTTTGGTATTTTTCTTTGTACTGTGTTGAATTACATTTTTAGATTTTTTGATATTACAACAAATACATTTTTCTATAGAAATGTATTTTAATAAACAAGTTTAATCTATTATTGAGGGGTTTGTAGCAGGGCACTTAGAAAATCTCAATGGCAGAGCTAACATGGTTTTGTGAAAAGGAGAGCAGACCTTACTCATTTTAAAGTTCTTCAAGGAATTAACGTGAAATGTGGATAAAGTGGAACTGGTGGATGCGGTAAATTTACATTTCCACAAAGGCATCTGATAAAGATAACAGAAACATACATGATATTACTCATAAGAACTGAGTAGAGGGTAAATGTTTGCATAGTTATAAGCTTGCTTAGCTAACAGGAAATACTAGGCATAAATGGGTTGCTGGTAGAGAACAACACAGATCAATACTGGGACTTCCACTATTTGCAAACTATGACAATGTGAGAAACGAAGCTCACTCACTTCAATAATTTCAGTCCGAGACAAGATCCGAAGCAATCCACATGTTTATTATACGCTTGCAAACATGGTGCCTGGAATACGCACGCAGAGTTTAGCAAGTACATATATCTTATATAGGATTCACTCCTCCAAACCCAGTGTCCATTACTGTTGTTTATCTCTTGCCTTATCCAGCCTTGTGCATAACAAAGTACAAGTTTTACTTGGCAGTTTCACCACAACCTGCTGTGGTCCATTGTTAGGTATATCCTCCTTCACTACTATCTACTTCCCCCACTTGTGACATTTCCTCCCATTCCCCAACCATATTGATCCTTATGACCTTTTAATTGTTTTTTTTTGTTTTTCCTGAAGTGGGAAGCAGATGCTTATAGCTACTGTTTGTGCAAGCATATCTGGCTTAACCTACATCCTCACAGCACCTTATCTATTTGTCTGTAACATCTACCATTGTTTTCAGGCACATTTCATTCTTGTATGCACATTTTAGCTAATACAAAAACAATTGTATATTTCCTTCACATAGTTTTCATTCTTGTTGACTCCGTTCTTAGTTGAAACAATTATACACTGGTGTGAGTGCATTTACCTTGCATAAGTAATTATGATTGCAGAAGTAACACTACTTTACCTATATCCCACAACAATGACTTGGACTGAATGTGTGATTGTTAAATTTGCTGATGACACAAAGGTAGTTGGGATAGTAAATTGTACAGAGGACTTGAGATGCAAAGGAATATCTGTAGTGGGTGAGCAAAAAATTATCAGATGCAGTATGATGTGGAACATGTGAATTTGTTCACCTTGACAGGATGATTAGAGAACAGCATATTACTTAAATGAAGAGAAATTGTCTACCTCAGTTTTACAGAGGTCTGGGAATTCTGGTACATTGCCAAAAAGATCATATGCAGATATGGCTGTTTTAGTTCATTGCAATGGGAGTGGAATTTAAAAATAGCTATATTTTAAGGTTGAACAGGTCACATCAGAGACCACATCAGAGGTACTCTGTACAGTTGTGTTCTTTGAAGGACGCAATAGCATTAAAACAGTTCAGAGCAGATTCACATTACAGATTTCTTTGGATAAGGTGCTAGTCTCATGAGCTGCAAATGTGTTGCTGGTCAAAGCACAGCAGGTTGGGCAGCATCTCAGGAATAGAGAATTCGACGTTTCGAGCATAAGCCCTTCACGGCTAGTCTCATGAGGAAAGGTTAGAAAGACTGGCTTTATGTATTAGAAGAATGAGGGGTGGGATCTTGGAACATTTTAAGATTCTGAGGACACTCGACAAGATGGATTCTAAGAAGATGCTTCCCCTTGTTGTAGAGAATAGAACTAATTGATCATTCTAAAAAATGTGGAGTCTCCCATTTTAAAATAGATCTGAGGATTTTTTTCCTTCCTGAGGTTTGAGTTTCTTTAGAGCTCTCTTCCCAAGAGCATGGTGAAGACAGGATAATTATTTTTTAAAATCCAGGCAGGCAGATTGACTCGTTTGTTAGTGCAACAAGGGCAGGAACTTGGAGTTTGTGCATAATTTGATCGTAGCCCTATGTCATCAACTAATGAAGCAGGCTAATGGAGCCGAATAGTCTACACTCACATGTAATTGTTAGCTTCTGTGTAGGTCAACTCAGGTTAAGAAATCTAAATGCAAATATAAATAATCCAGCTTGGTTTTCATTTTCACTGATGAAACTTGACTGTTTATATGGCTGCTTGGAACATATTAAGCTGATCTTATTAAAATATTCAGTAAAATTATTTAAAAGTTGACATTTTGTTGTTTGCAAAGTTACATAAATTTCTAACTTTCTGAGCAGCACTAGTATTTTTTGAAAACTTATTCCATCATTTTGATAGTGACATCTGACAACAGAGAATTTTGTCTTTTTTTTGAAGATGTAGTAAATGTTGATTATAAATTGGGCAGTTTTGTGTTAGTGCAGTTTGCTTACTGAAAGTATAATGAGATGCATGCCTTATTCTTTGTCTTTCAGAATATTTCTGTAGAAACTATTTATGATGTTTTGACAACAAAGCCTGTTCTCAATAAGGTGAGTGTAAATTGAATTGTTCCATTTTAGATGGTCTGTCTTCTCTCTTTTTAGTGCAAAGGTACAATGTTGCTCAGCCATTTTGGGAATTATACTGCTTAATATTGGTAGATTCCAGTCATTTTGTTAATCTCTAGTCCTTTTTAGATTTTCTTTCTCCTCATTTATTGCTGTTTTAACAGTGTTCCAGATTGATCAAGAAACAAGATTCTCCTATTAGTATTCGTTAATTCCAGTTTTACTTAGCAAGAAGTATTTCACCAGTCACAATCTTTGAATTGACTAAAGTGTGTGTGTATGGGTAAATGTGATTTTATATATTTATATGCAGTAGGACAAACTTCATGGCTTAGCACATGTTCAAGAAAGCCCTGAATGAATTCTGGTATCAAAAATCTAAACAGTGAGGAAGAGAGAATACAGATTCAAACTGGTCGAAGACCAGATCCTTGACACTGATCAATGCCCAAAACAAACTTCTGAATAAAACTCTGGACTCTTTTCTTTTAAGTAAATGGATAGGGCTATGGCAAATCTGACATTTTATTAACAGGGATTACCTGAGAGATTTCTCCTTGCGTGTGAAATATGCTTGCACTACTTGAATCTCGAGTCTTTGAAATTATGATTTGACTTTTTTATTTTTGCTATATGAGCATGAATTTATATTGTATATCGATAGTATTTGGACTCGACCTAGGAAATTTGAGAGATTTTCTAATAATATTTGCATTTCACAGTTGACTACATATACTACCCTGATGGAAATCTCTGAAGGAACATTTGAATCATATTTACGTGATTGTCCAAACCCATGTATGCCATGGTAGACATCTGTACAAGGCTGTACTGTGGAATTTAACAGCTGGATCTGAATATGGACAAGCAGTTCAAGCTGCATATATGCTGCTTACGGAGTGTATTAATTTCTGATGGCACTGAATTTCTGTAATGTGCAAAACATTTTAGGTTTTCATGTAGGCTTTTGTTATACAGATTTTCATGCTTAGCTAAATATTTGAAATTTAAATGTATGGACTAAATGTGAAAATTTCTTGTATAATTGATTAGTTCAGTAATTTCAAACCTAGCAAGAAGCACTTTAATGATTATGCTGAGCAGAAAATTCTATTGATATCCTTTTCTTACTAATCAGTAATTTATTTGATATTGGGGAAACTAAGCATTGCTTATTAAGATTTCTGTTTTTAAAATTGTCTTTAATTGTTAATTTGATGTAGACGGGACCAAAAGACAAATATTTCAGTCCTCTTTTGACCATACAGTCTACACTTTAGTGAATGTTTGGAGTTTATCATTTTGCTAAATAACCTGCTTGGATTCTAGTTTGTCAAACAAGTTTGTTACCAAAATACATTATGTACAAGATCAGTGTGTTGTATCTGACCATTAAAGCTGATGGATAAATCTATTGATTAATACTATTTAAGTTCAAATTTTCCATTTTAATAGTTACTAATATTTATTTTATAATGCAGTAGTTCCTAACTCTGGCTGTCCATTTTTGCCAACATCACCTAACTTCATCCTTGTCTCAGTTCAAATGACAAAACCCTCAATTATGTTTTTTGTTATGACCTTGCGTTTCCACCTCACTTCTAACATCTCTTGCACACTCTGCTTCCACTTTGTCCCCTTCATATGTGACACACAAACTCCATCATCCAAAATTCTATCTAAACTCTATGTAAGTCTCATTTCCCTATTGCCGCTCAGCTCACTGACCAACATCGACTCCTATCTTTGTGGATCTGTCACTCCCAAGTTTGTATCTCGTTTAGTCTGGATATTCATAATCCTTTAAATCAGGTCTGTGATACTTCCCCAGTTTCAGTTACTGTAACAATGGTTGCTGTGCCTTCGAATGTGTGGCCCTGAGCTCTGGAATACTCTTCTAACATCTCTCTGCCTTTCAACCTTGTTTCTTTCTTGGAGGTGCCTTTAAACCTACAAGGTGGACCTATGCTTTGGCCATTTGTCCTAATGTCCGTCTAAGGGGTGAAATGCCATACTTTTGTCTTAGAAATCTTTGATGAAGCATTGAACCATAAGTTATTGTAATCGTTCAGAGGCTCGTCTCCAGGTTGTTGGGCAGCTGATTACAAAAATCAAAGGTTATCTAAACAAATTATAAAATGTTAGACTAAAGTAGCAAATAAAAAAGGGTAACTCAGTCCTCCCTTCACAAACCATAGTGATTGTCATTACATTCAATTTGTTTGAGAAGTTGAGTTGTTCTAAGCTGCTTTAGTCAACAACTTCAATTATTGCACATGTTAATGCAGGCTGGTATGTAGCTTAGAATTATTTATTAATATGTATGTTCCTCGACATCTCCATGTTCAAAGTTGAAGGGATGGGATATTCTGTTGTTGACCTAGAGTTCTTCCAGTCTATCCTCCAATAACCTGAATCTTTCAGTCTGGGAATAATTCCCTACTTCTTAACTAGGTCAGGCAAAAGATGTCCATATTTTTGGAGGAGGTTTCAAGCCAAATCTACAAGCTAGGAGTCTTTCCAGCCACAGCAGCAGAGGCTGGTTCAGAAATTCACGTAGGCAGCAGAGAAAACTCAAACCTCCCAGCATCGACCTAGGAACACAACATTGGGCTAAGCTATCCACACTAATGGGTCAGATCTAAACTGGATGTAGTCTTGACACAGTTGGTGGAGTTGGTGCTGTGATGATAATGCCATTGAATGTCAAGGGGCAGTGATTAAATTGTTTCTTCATGGAGATGGTCATTGCCACTTGTCAGCCCAAGCCTGGATATTGTTGCATTTGAACATGAAGTACAATTCTGCTGTTGTTGATGGCCCAGGACAGTTGCTTGACCCGTTCCAAGACTGTCTCATTTAGTGCGGTGATAGTGCATACAATGCTATGGAAGGTATTCTCAACATGAAGGCAGAATTTTGTCTCTACAAGGACTGTGTGGTGGTTACTCTTACTTAAACAGTCATGGACAGATGTATCTGCAGCTGGCGGATTGGTAAGAGTGAGGTGAAGTATTCTTTGCTCTTGTTGGTTCCCTCAATGAGTGCCACACACCCAGTCCAGCAGCTATGTCCTTTAGGACCCAACCAGCTTGATCAGTAGTACTGGTTCTGAGTTACTGTTTATGGTGGACATTGAAAAGCCCCACCCAGAATACATTTGTGCCTTTGCCAATCTCGGTGTTTCCTCCAAATGTTGTTTAACATGGAGGAGTATGGATTCATCACGTGAGGGAGGATGGTACGTGGTAGTCAGCAGAAGGTTTCCTTGCACGCGTTAAACCTGAAGCCAAGAGTCCCTGGTCCAGAGTCAGTAGTCCAGTCTGAACTCTGAGTGCAACTCCCTCCCGATTATGTACCACTGTGTTGCCACTTCTAATGGTTCTGTCCTGCCACTGGGACAGGACATCCAGGGGTGATGATGGTGTGTCTGGGACATTGTCTGCCAAATATGATTCTGTGAGTATGACTATGTCAGGCATTTGCTTGAATAGCCTTGAGATGACTCTCCCTGTTTTGGCACTAGCCCCAGCCATTCGTGAGGAGGACTTTGCAGGGTCGACAGGGTTGTTTCTACCATTGCGTTTTAGGCACCTAGGTTGATTCCAGCTCTTCCAGCTGGTTTTATTTGTTTGTCGAGACTTTGTATTGATTGATACAACTGAGTGGTTTGCTAGGCCATTTCAGAGGGCAGTTGAAAGTCAACCACTGGATCTGGAGTCACATTTTTGCCAGTCCAAGCAAGGAGACAGATTTCCTTCGCTGAAGGCCGTGTGAGTTTTTCCAACAATAACAATGGTTTCATGGTCATCAGTAGCTTCTTAATTCCAGATATTTTGCATTGAATTCATATTCCACCATTTGCTGTGGCAGGATTTGAAACCAGCTTCCGGGAACATCAGCTAAGCTTCCTCAATTAATAGTCAAGTAATAATACCACTTAGGTCATCTACTCCTTCCGTGGTTACAATTGTTTGAGGTCAGTCACCTCCACTCCAGGCTGTCTCTGCAGGAGCTCCTCAGGCTAGTGTCCTCGACCCAAACATGTTCAGCTGCTTCATCAATGACCTGCCCTCCACCAGAAATGGCGATATTCGCCAATAATTTCACAATGTTCAGCGCTATTCCAAAACATTAGATGCAGAAACAGCCCATGTCCATTTGCAGAAATACGTGGACAATATTCAGGTTGGGCTTAAAAATGACGAGTAACGTACATGCCACACAATGTCAGACAACGATCATCTCCAACAAGAAAACGGCTAACAGTGAATGACATTACAATGACTGAAATTCCCACTACAATATTCTACCTGTTTAAAGTCTGGTTGAAGATTTGTAGCTCGGGTGTCCGTTGTTGTGGTTCTGTTCGCCGAGCTGGAAGTTTTTGCTGCAAACGTTTCGTTCCCTGGCTAGGGAACATCATCAGTGCTATTGGAATTCTACCTGTTTATCACTGACCAGAGACTCTACTGGAGCAGTCATATGCATGCTGTGGATGAAAGAGTAGATTAAAGGCTATGAGCAATTCAACTTCAGGACATATGTCAGGAGTGTGATGGAATGGTCTCCACATGCTCCACAGCTTGTCATTTTCCAGGATAAAGGTACCCATGCAGAACAGAGACAAGAATTTGTGTTTTTTTTTTGGCGGGCTGAGACACTTTGGAACTCTCTGCCTAAGGCAACAGTGGAGGAGGCAGGGTCATTGAATACTTTTAAGTCAGAGGTGGGTAGATTCTTACTAGACCGGAATTGAAGAGAGGTGGCAATGTGGAATGCAAAACACAAACAGATCTGCCATAATCTTATTAATGGCAGCAAGGTGCACTGCAGTAACTTGACAACTCTAACAATGATGCCTAATACCTGAATACAAGGGCAGCAGATGGGAACATCATCTCCTGTAACTTCCACATACCAGCCCAGCTTAAAACTATGTGACCATGCCACTTTCACTATCAAACTCCTGAAACTCCCTTCCTAACTAAATGTGTGGATGTGTCTAAGGTAGAGTCGCCATTGTCCTCCCAGACCATAGGCTGCTCTGTCATTAGGGAGAGAAAACAGGTGCTGGTTTAACCTAAGGGTCACCAAGCCTCAGCAAAGGGAAACTTTGAGATGGACAGATCTTCATGTGAACATCAGCCAGTGCAGGAAATGAACTCACGATGTTGGTGCTAGTCTATATTGGAAACCAACCGTCCAGCCAAATAAGCTAACCAATCCCAACATCCCCAAGGTTCACCATGCCTGGTGCAATTGGGAATGGGTAATAAATACTCATCTAGCATTGGCTTCTGCATCTTGTGAATTTTTAAAAAAATTAACGTTTATAAATTCCCATTCCCTGGCCCTCGGGAATCTTATCAGTTACTTCTTGACTCAGACTGAATGTTACCAGATCTTGCTTTGGGCTGATTAATTACCAGATGAGTTATGATCTGAGTTTTGTAGGGACTGTCTTCAAACAGCTCTGCTCCAGTGCTTAATGATAGAAGAAAGATCATTGCTAATTGTGTCAGGGTTGTTTCTCTGAGGTTTTTTTTTAATTCACTTGTGGGACACTGACTGGCCAGCATTGTTATCCTATCCTTACTTGCCCTCGTGGTGGTGAGCTGTTTTCTTGAATTGCTGCAGTCCACTTGCTGTGGGTTGACCCACAATGCCGATAGGGAGGGAATTCCGGAGTTTTGACCCAATAATTGTGAAGGAATGGCAATATATTTCCAAGTCAGGGTGGTGAGTGGCTCGGAGGGTACTTGCAGGTGGTGGTGTTCCCGAGTACCTGCTGCCCTTGTCCTTCTAGATGGAAGTGTTCGTGGGTTTGGAAGGTGCTGTCTCAGGACCTTTTGGTGAATTTCTGCGCTGCATCCTGTAGATAGCATACACTGCTGCTACAGTGCCAGTGGTGGAGGGATTGAATGTTTTAGATGTGGTGTTAATTAAGCGGGTTGCTTTATCCTGGATGGTGTCAAGCTTCTTGAGTGTTATTGAAGCTGCACCCATCCAGGCAAGTGGGGAGGATTCCATCACACTCCTGACTTGTGCCTTGGAGATGGTGGAAAGACTTTGGAGTATCAGGAGGTGAGTTACTTGCTGCAATATCCTTAGTGTCTGACCTGCTCTTATAGCCAATGTGTTTATGTAGTGAGTCCAGTTGAGTTTCTAGTCGATGGTAACCCCAAGAATGTTGAAAGGGGGGATTCAGTGATGGTAATACCATTGAATGTCAAGGGACAGTGGTTAGAGTGTCTCTTATTGGTGACGATCATTGTCTGGCATTTGTGTGGCATGAATGTTGCTTGCCACTTGTCAGCCCAAGCCTGGATATTGTCCAGATCTTGTTGCATTTGAGCACAGACTGCTTCAGTATCTGAGGAGTCATGAATGGTGCTGAACACTGTGCAATCATCGGCGAACATCCCCACTTCTGACCTTATAACAGAGGGAGGGTCATTGATGAAGCAGCTGAAGATTGTTGGGCTCTAGAACACTACACTGAGTGACTCCTGCAGAAATGAGATGACTGACCCTCCACAATAACAACCATCTTCCTTTGTGCCAGATATGACTCTGTCCAGTATATTGTTTGCCCCAGATACTCATTGATTCCAGTTTTGCCAGGGTTCCTTGATGCCATACTCAGTCAAATGCGGCATTAATGTCGAGAGCTGTCACTCTCACCTTACCTCCAGAATTCAGCTCTTTTGTCTGTGTTTGAACTAAAGCTATAATGAGATCAGGAGATGAGTGACTCAAACCCAAACTGGGCATCATTGAGCAGGTTGTTGTTGAGCAAGTGCTGCTTGATAGCACTGTTGATGACCCCTTCCCTAACTTTACTGATGATGGAGAGTAGACTGATTGGGTGGTAATTGGCTGGGTTGGATTTGTCCTGATTTTTTTTTTATTTGAGTTCAAATTCCACCAACTGCCATGGCAGGATTCAAACACAGGTCCCCAGAACATGATTCTGGATTAATAGTCTAGCAATAATACCACTCAGGCGTCACACCACACCCCTCCCATAGTATTGGGAGGCAGGGGGATGTTGCAATTTTCTGGATACAGAGATATCCTGATGTACGATTTTGACAATGCTACTCATTTTAGAGATTTTATGTTGGTTTGAAGTAACACTTTAGGATGATACTTTTTAATGTAGCTATCTTTTTAAATAGTTTGAATTTCAACCAGCGGAAAAATTAATGGTGAAGGCAGCCTGTGAACAGGAAGGTAGCTACTTGCAAGAAACAAACCATGACAGATCAACAGACATTAAAAGATATCAAATGGTTTGGCTGCAACCAAACTGGAGTTGATTTAATCATACTGGGAGTCTTATTGGACTGTGGAATGCAACTCCTGAGGCCGAAGGAAATAAGTCTTTGTCTCACCCCAACATGGCTCAGGTTACAGAGTTGGAGTGACACTAAATGACCTTCACCAGTAGCTCAGAACCAGGGGTCACCATTTGTAAGAATGTTGGGTATGCCATTTAGAACTGAGATGAGGAGAAATCTCTTCACCCAGAGTGTGGTGAACTTGTGAAATTATCTGTTACAGAAAGAGCTTGAGGCTAAAATATGGAATGTTTTCAAGAAGGATTTAGATATAGTTCCTAACGATAAAGGGACTAAGCAGGAACAGGATAATATGTTGGTTGATCAGCCATAATTCAAATGAATGATTGGAGCAGGCTTAAAAGGCCAAATGTCCCTGCTCCTATTTTCTATGTTCTAAAGGTGTTAACTCGGACTATTTCCAAGTAAGAGATGACAATCCCTTGGAATTAAGGATTAAAATTGGAAATTTCAGTTCTCCTTGGCACAGTTTCACTTCTGTGATGTGTTTCTTCTGTGAGACAATTTCAGAGTTAGAAGAAGGGAGATGTTGTCTGATCTAGCAGCATTCAAGGAATGTCCAGGTATTGAAGGATGAGAAACGTCCACATTGTCTTCACTACTACTATTTCTAGACTTCACAAAGTCTTGCTTAAACCAACTTAACTTTATTCATAGACACTGCTCATTCTTACCTGGTTAGATCAGGCACAACTGAGGCCCTCACTGTTATAAATTAAAGATAAAGTACTGAGATATTTGATTTAAAATGGTTTTTCTATTCTTAAACTGATGCTAGGACTGCAACTATCGACTTCAGAGATGCAGACCTTTTCCTTTAGATCAACGACAATCACTTTTCTCATACACCAGTCATTGAAGGACTTTAACTCAAATTGAATGGCCTCAGGATATTGCTAAGGCAAAACCTGATCAGAGCTGCTTTGTTGTCAGCTCTCCTTTTGTCTCCATTCTTACTGCTCGTTCTATTTTTAAACTGAATTTCCTGACAGTAGAATATTGATATATTTTTGGAGGGTTTGTCAAATGGCCTCCCATTGTCTGCCCCATTGACTGACCTTTCATTCCATCTCCAATATTCAGGAGAAACTGGGTAATTTCACTACAAGTACTTAAATGAATGTTAACACCTTACATGCATTTAAGGTGAATCAAGATGAAGTGCAATGAGGAGAAAGGAAAGGAAAGATACACTAGTTGGGGTCAGAAGAATCATAACACATAGAGGCTAATGCGAACTACTAATCCTAAACTGCTAACCCCAAAAATTCATGACACCCTGCATTCTACAGAGCTTTGCAGAAAGTGAGCGGTTCAGGTGCTGGAGAGTCAAGAGTCGAAAAGTGTGCACAGTGAGTCCGGCAGCATCTGAGGAGCAGGAGAGTCTCGGGCATAAGCCCTACATCAGGACTGTGGATGGGGAAGGGCACTGAGAAATAAATAGGAAGATGTGGTTCAGAAAAGATTTACAAGGATGTTGCCAGGGTTGGAGGAAATGAGCAGGGAGAGGATGAACAGGCTGGGGCTGTTTTCCCTGGAGCTTCGGAGGCTGAGGGGTGACCTTATAGAGGTTTACAAAATTATGAGGGGCATAGATAGGGTAAATAGGCAAAGTCTTTTCCCTGGGGTCGGGGGGTCCAGGACTAGAGGGCATAGGTTAAGGGTGAGAGGGTAAAGATATAAAAGAGACCTAAGGGGCAAATTTTTCACGCAGAGGGTGGTATGTGTATGGAATGAGCTGCCAGAGGATGTGGTGGAGGCTGATACAATTGCAACATTTAAGAGGCATTTGGATGAGTATATGAATAGGAAGGGTTTGGAGGGATATGGGCCGGGTGCTGGCAGGTGGGACTAGATTGGGTTGGGGTATCTGGTCAGCACGGACGGGTTGGACCGAAGGGTCTGTTTCCATGCATCTCTATGATTATGACTCTATGTGGGTAGGGCTGGGGTGAAGGTAGCTGGAAAAACGATAGGTGGCTGCAGGTGGTGGTTGGGGGGGTGTGGTGTTTGTGATTGGTCAGTGGGGAGGGTGGAACAGATAGGAAGGAAGATGTTCAGGTAGGACAGTTCAAGAGGGCAGTGCCAAGTTGGAAGTGGGAGGAGGGGAAATTAGGTAACTGGTGAAATTGACGTTGAGTATATTGGAGAGTCCCAAGGCGGAAGGTGAGGCGTTCTTCCTCCAGTTGACGGATGTAGGATTTGGCAGTGGAGGATGTCCAGAACTTGCATGTCCTTGGGGGTGTGGGAGGGGGAGTTAAAGTGGTTGGCCACAGGGTGGAGGGGTTGTTTGTTGTCCTTGAGATGTTCCCTGAAACACTTTGTGAGTTGGTGTCCTGTCTCTCCGATGTAAAGGAGACCAAATCAAGAGCAATGGACGCAGTGGATGAGGTGTTTGGATGTGCAGAAAAATCTCTCTTGGATGTGGAAGGATCTTTTGGGGCCTTGGACAGATGTGAGGGGAAGGTGTGGGTGCAGGCTTTACATCTCATGTAGCAGCAAGGGAAGGTGCCGGAAGTGGAGGGTGGGCTGGTTGGGGGTCACATGGACCTAACAAGGGAATTACTGAGGGAATGGTTTTTACGAAACGCAGATAGTGGAGGGGAGGGAAACATATCTCTGTTGGTGGGGTCTGATTGTATTTGGTGGAATTGGCAGAGGATAATGCACTGTATTAGTGGCGTGGAAGGTGAGGATCAGTAGAGTTCTATCCTTGTTACAGTTAGAGGGGTGGAGGGGCTCAAGGCCAGAGGCACGGGAAGTGGAGATGATGCACTGGAATTGTTGATCATGTGGGAGTGGAAATTGTGGTCCTTGAAATAGGAAGCCATCTGGGAGGTTCTGCAGTGGAATTACTCCTCCTAGGAGCAGATACAGTGGAAGCGGAGGAATTGGGATTAAGGGATTTCATTTTTATAGGAGGGGGGTAAGGAGGAAGTGTAGTCCAGGTAGCTGTGGGAATCGGTGGGTTTGGGAGGTTAGGAGGAAGTGTAGTCCAGGTAGCTGTAGGAATTGGTGAATTTGGGAGGTTAGGAGGAAGTGTAGTCCAGGTAGCTGTGGGAATCGGTGGGTTTGGGAGGTTAGGAGGAAGTGTAGTCCAGGTAGCTGTGGGAATCGGTGAATTTGGGAGGTTAGGAGGAAGTGTAGTCCAGGTAGCTGTGGGAATCGGTGGGTTTGGGAGGTTAGGAGGAAGTGTAGTCCAGGTAGCTGTGGGAATCGGTGGGTTTGGGAGGTTAGGAGGAAGTGTAGTCCAGGTAGCTGTGGGAATCGGTGGGTTTGAAATAGATGGTCCATGTTGAGTCGGTCGCCGGAAAGGTCCATGAAGGGGAGGGAGGGGTCCAAGATGGTTCAGGTGAACTTGATGTCATGGTGGAAGGTGTTAGTGAATCCCATCCCAGATCCAACCCTCCAACTTGGCACTGCCCTTTTGACCTGTCCATCTTATTTCTTACCTATCCACTCCACCCTCCCACTGACCTATCGTAATCACCCCACACCTGCATCCACATATCACTTTCCCAGCTCCATCCCCCCCAGCCCCACCTCCACCGTCCTATTTATCTCTCAGCCTCTTCCCCCTCCACATTCCTAATGAAGGGCTTTTCGGATGCTGCCTGACCTGCTGTGCTTTTCCAGCACCACACTTCTTGATACTACAGAACTTTGGCTATTGTGTACTGCAAATCCATTGTGATACTTTTATAATTAATAAACTGGTTTCTTATTTTCTCTGACCCATTTCCTTTACGTCGTTATAATCGTGGTACTCCTTGACTGCTTGCAGCAGTATTGAGAAGATGGATCTTTGTTTCCGGATGAAGGGCTTTTGCCCGAAACATTGATTCTCCTGCTCCTTGGATGCTGCGTGATGTGTTGTGCTTTTCCAGCACCACACTCTGATCTCCAGCATCTGCACTCCTCACCTTTGCGTAGTCTTGGAGGACTGTCATTCCTATATGTGAATCACTTACTAACATCAGAAATATGCAAGCCAGAAAGAGCAAGGGAAGATGCAGTTGGGATGTCACAAGGCGATTTATCTTTAGTATCTACCAAATCACAAAGACTTTTTAAAGTTTATTAATTACCCCTAATCCAAAGTTCAATGAAGTACAAGCAAAAATAATATAATGTATTGGAGTCTTTTTAAAAAAAAACAAAATTTGCTTGCTTTCCAACATAATCGGTACAGTATTGAGTGTATTTCATATACATATTTCATCTCAAAAATGACAAATTGGAAAAAAGCTTTTAATTACATTATAATGAAGTTTGTATGTTATTATTTGGGAACTTGGATTATAAAGTACAGAGAATTGGGATTTTGGTTTGTGTTTCTGTGTAGGTAACATCTTTTTTAATGCTCAGAAGTTAATTTTTGAGCAGTGGGTCAAAACAGCAATTCCAACAAATTATGTGGCTTAAGCGTAATGACTAGGCAAACGGTGTGGTAAATTGATGATTGAAGCGTTTACTAAATTTACCTTTTATTATCTATGGAAAGAAAGAGACCAGAATTCAAGAGTAATATTAATGAGGGATTTTAAACTTAACATAGACTGGAAAAGACAGATAAGCACATGCCAGAAAGTTGTGAATTTCTGGAGTGTGTCCGGGGTAGTTTCCTATGGTTAAGTGTCTAGGATGTGACAAGGTGATAAGCAATATTGGATCTGGTAATGAGCAATGAGCCTGATTTCAGGGACTTTTCATGAGCATTTGTCACATAGCGATCATAACATGATCAAGTTTTGTGTACTGCTTGTAACAGACAAGCAAAGATCAGTTACTAGAATTTTGGATTTAAGTAAGACAGCTTTTAATGGGATGTCCACAGTAAACTGAGAAGCTCTGCTAACAGGTAAAACAACTGAGGAACAGTGAACCATGTCCAAAGAAACATTTAATGCTATTGGTACATAGTTTGTACCAATGTGAAGGAAAAAGCTCTACCTCAAACAAAAATAAGGCCCTGGACATCTAAGGAGGTAAGGGCCAACATAAAATTAAAATAAATAATTTATAAAGGCACAAAAAAGTATAGATCCCACAGAATAGGACAAATACAAATCCCAAAAAGGGCTGCAAAACACCCTATTAAGTGTAGTTAAAAAGGATTATGAAAGGAAACTTGTAAGGGACATAAAAGGCAGTAAGAAGTATTCTAGTTATATAAAAGGAAAGTGGCTGATTAAGAAAACAATTAGCTGACTGAAGACTGAGAGTGGGGATACTATCAATGACCATGGAGAAATGGCAGACATGCTGAATGATTAAAATGCTTCAGCATTCACAGCAGAAAAGGAGGGTAGCTTTCCAAAAGTCCCAAAGGAATTAACAGAGGATCAAGAACCCTCGGGAGTGTTGCTGAACAAAGAGACCTTGGAGTGCAGGTTCATAGCTCCTTGAAAGAAGAGTCACAGGTAGCTAGGATAGTGAAGAAGGTGTTTGGTATGCTTTCCTTTATTGGTCAGAGTATTGAGTACAGGAGTTGGGAGGTCATGTTGCACCTGTACAGGACATTGGTTAGGCCACTGTTGGAAAATCGCGTGCAATTCTGGTCTCCTTCCTATCAGAAAGATGTTTTGAAACTTGAAAAGGTTCTGAAAGATTTACAAGGATGTTGCCAGGGTTGGAGGATTTGAGCTATAGGGAGAGACTGAACAGGCTGGGACTGTTTTCCCTGGAGTGTCGGAGGCTGAGGGGTGACCTTATAGAGGTTTATAAATTATGAGAGGTATGGATAGGGTAAATCGGCAAAGTCTTTTCCCTGGTGTGCGGGAGTCCAGAACCAGACGGCATAGGTTTAGAGTGAGAGGGGAAAGATGTAAAAGAGACCTAAGGGGCAACTTTTGCACGCAGAGGGTGGTACATGTATGGAATGAGCTGCCAGAGGAAGTGGTGGAGCCTGTACAATTGCAACATTTAAGAGGCATTTGGATGGGTATATGAATAGGAAGGGTTTGGAGGGATATGAGCCGGGTGCTGGCAGGTGGGACTAGATTGGGTTGGGATATCTGGTCGGCATGGACGGGTTGGACCGAAGGGTCTGTTTCCACGCAGTACATCTCTATGATTTTAAAGTAAATCATTAATAATGGGGAAACTAATAGAACTGAAGAGTGCCCAAGCTTAGGATCTGATCATTTCCATTGATGAGTATTAAAGGAAACAGTATAGCACATTGCTGATGCCCTAACTGTAATCTTTCAGAGTTCCCTGTGTTCAGGAGTTGTACCTCTGGACTGGAAATTTGCTCATGTCATTCTGGTCTTTAACAATGTTGCCATTGGGAATCCAGGGAATTATAGACCAGCTAGCCTAACATCTGTGGTGTTGAGGTTGTTGGAGTCTATAACCTAGAGATAGGGCAACTGATCACCTCAAAAATTTTCAATTAATCAGTAATATGGATCATGAAGGGAGGTTATGCCTGACAAATCTCAAAGAGTGTTTTGAAGATAGAGTGGTGGACAGAGGTAAGTCAATGGATGTTATTTATATGGTCTTCCAGAAGCTTTTCATAAAATCAAGAGATTGCTTGCTAAAGTGGAATTGAGGGCAAATTACTGACATGGATAGGGAACTGGTTGAGTGGCAGGAAACAGAGTTGGAATAATAGGGAAGTACTCAAAGTGCATAGGGGAATCCCAAAGGGATGTGGTGGGCCTCAATTATTCACAATATTTATTAACAACTTGGATAATGGCATAAAAAGTCAAATATCCACATTTTTTGATGCCACAAAACTGAGCAGCATTGCGGACAGTGCTGATGACAGCATAATATTACGGCAGCTTACTGATAGAATGGGCGAATGGGTGTAGCTGCGGTAGGTGGATTTTAGTACAAGCAAGTGTGAAGTTATCCATTTTGGACCAAAAATGGATAGATCAGGGATCTTTTAGAAGCTGCAAAGTTAAATACAATGGATGTCTAACAATTGGGTTTCAGGTAGATAGCTCTTTAAAAAGCCATGAACAGGTACAGAAAATATTTAAGAAGACTAATGGAATACTGGAGTGCATGTCTGAAGGGCTGGAGCATAAGGATACAGACACTTTGCTGCAGGTATACTAAACCCTAGTTAAACTGCACTTACAACACTGTGAGCTGACCACACCTTAGGAAGGCTATTTCAGCCCTGAAGAGAGATCAATACACATTTACAAGAATGATATCTGGATTTCATGGGCTATGCTTTTGGGAGGTATTGGGCAAATTAGACCTTTATTTTCAAGAATTTAGAAGGTTACAAGATGATCTAATCGAGATCTTCAGGATATTGACAGGGAAAGATAAGGTAGATAAAGATAAACTATTTCCACTGGTTGAAGATTCTAGTACTAGGGGCACAGTCTAAGAATTAAGACCAGAAGATTCAGGAGAGATATTATAAAGCACTTCTACATGTAAAGAGTAGTGGAGATTTGTCACCCTCTTCAAGAAGGCAGACAGCATAATCAAACACCCCTCCCACCCCGGTTATAATCTCCTCTTCCCACCCCCCACCCCGGTTATAATCTCCCCTCCCATCCAGGTTATAATCTCATCTCCCACCTCTCCCCAGTTATAATCTCCCCTCCCATCCCGGTTATAATCTTGCCTCCCACTCCTCCCCAGTTATAATCTCCCTTCCCATCCCCTGGTTATAATCTCCCTTCCCATCCCCTGGTTATAATCTCCCCTTCCCATCCCCTGGTTATAATCTCCCTTCCCATCCCCTGGTTATAATCTCCCCTTCCCATCCCCTGGTTATAATCTCCCCTTCCCATCCCCTGGTTATAATCTCCCTTCCCATCCCCTGGTTATAATCTCCCCTTCCCATCCCCTGGTTATAATCTCCCTTCCCATCCCCTGGTTATAATCTCCCTTCCCATCCCCTGGTTATAATCTCCCCTTCCCATCCCCTGGTTATAATCTCCCTTCCCATTCCCCACTTATCATCTCCCCATCCATTCGAATTATAATCTCGCCTTCCACCTCGGTTTACCTGTCTGATTGCTGGGATGACAGGGCTGACATGAGCAAATATTGGGTCAACTGGGCTTGTACTTACTGAATTTAGAAGAATGAAGGGAGATCTCATAGAAACATATAAGAAAGATCCTGATGGGATAGGCTAGGGAGAATGTTCCCGATGCAGAGAAGAATGTTACCGATGTTGGAGAAGTCCAGAACTAGGGATCACAGTATAAGAATAAGGGTTCTTCACACATTGTATGCTATGATCTGAATAATGTGCAGAATTCTGTCCTAAGGCAGCCAGCAGTGACATTTTATAAATACATCATTCTGGAGCTCCACAGCCCTTTCCTGAAATACTGCTGAATATAAATTAATATGAAAATTCCACATCGGAGACCAATAGATTTTTGTTCAGCAAGGATATCAAGGTTTATGAAATCTAGGCAGGCATATGGATGTTACAGATCAAACATGGGTGGCACATGCTAAGTTTTTGAGATGCCTTTATAAGACGACATCTTTAAATGAACAGATGTGATGGCTGTTAATTGACTAAAGATATCAAACATGAAACCTGCCAGATGACACCACTGTGCTGTGCTCCCTCCTGTCAAATTAACTAGATCCACCTTTCAGACAATATTATTTTTAATAATAAGGAACACAAAATATCCAGGGACCAGGCTTTCAAACTCAGTAGCTGTGTACATATATAGTTTCATGCTGCGTTCCTTCAGAACACTGATTGTTAATTAGTGTCCAGGCTATCAGCCTAATAAGAAATATTGGCGGCCCACAGAGGAGATATTTTTTCTGAACATAAGCACATCTGTTCACTTTGTTTGGTTGTGATTTTTTTCACCTTTAATTATTTTCCCTGCAAATATGACTGGGAATAGTTTTGTTTTTTTTTAGTTTACTGAACGTGGCATGGGAAAAGGATATAACAACTGATATATTTAAATGTAGTAATTGACAACCCAGCTGCTTGTGCTGTGTGGCAGTTATGCACTGATTTACATTTAGAAATTTCTACTTAGGAAGGAATATAGTGCCCCCTCCTGAAAAATGTGTGATCATGCAGTCTGGAAATGTCTAAAAATCTGGGTGACAAACTAGAACAGCATGCTTTTGAGCACTAATATGAGATCACAGCATGAAGGACACAGGATTGATTCCAGAATCTACCAAGTTCCCTACCTCAAGAATGCTGTCATCAGGAGACACCAAGGTGAAAATGTATTCCTGCATCTGAGGGGAAAAATATTTGTTTGCATTTTACCACTTCTTTTCCTTTTGATCAATTGACCCTGACAGCTCACTATTTATCTCACCCTCTCAATAAATGGTGTGTCAGCTGGGAAGTTGAGAAATGAAAGGTACATACTGTCTCTTGGGAGGCAACAAAAATTTTGAAAACTGTTCCTGCTTTCGGAACAAACAGGGAATTGCACCCAACTCTCTCCTGAAATTACACTTGCTTTGTTACAGTTCACATTTTTAACAAAGCAAGTGTAATGTAAAATTTCAGGAGCTGGAGTGTAATAGTAAATACGTTTTTATGTTAAAATATGATAACGTGATGAAGTTTTATGAATACAACAACCATTCACATAGGGCTGCATTACAGCCTTCTGCCATGCACGTTGGTCAGCTAACGGTCACAGTCGAATAACTTCCCACTGGTTGCCCCTTTGTTGAAGATAAATGGACTATCTTGCTCCAAGTATTGGAGCCAACAAGCCTCAGTCAGAAGGAAACAGGACAAGAAGGGTTTTCTTGCTCTGAGTGCTACCCTTCAACCACTATTAAAAGGAAAACTGGACAAACGGTTTCAACTAACCTGCAAAAGCCAAAATTTCACTACCCAGAGTTGACTATCGAACTATCAACTCTTCATGAACAACTAACTCAAAGAAACTGATCAATATATCTTTTGATGTTTCTCTCTTCTTGGACTGACTTGCTCTTCTTAAACTGGGTGTGATATGTTATTCTTTCTTTTCACATTTAATAAAAACTCTTTTGTTAACCTCTTAGATTAATCCAAGAAAGCCTTGGTAATTTGGCCAGATTTTAAATTGCTTTGATTCTGTCTATTGTTACAACTTGAGGTAAACCCTTCTACTAATTTAACCCAGCCACACAGAAAAGATTCACCCCATGCTGTTAAAATTCGAGAGACAAAGAACTATCGCAAAAGTCACGATTTAAAGTAACAATTAGCAACTTTTTTTTAAGTCTAACTGATTAACTAGCAACTATTTACAAATTCTTTCTCTAAACCTGTCTTTTACCTTCCCCTCTAAAATACTGGTCTGCTAAAAATCCCAATTACAACTTATAAAAAATATAATCACATTTCAAAACCAATCAGCTTGCCAAATGTCCTCTGTAGATTTTCCTCTCTCTTCTTTTCTTCGTCTTAGAGATTCTCCTTCCCAGATCGTTGCTAGATAAGGTCCCTTTAAGAGAGCAGATCTTTGTGCAAGCAGTCTTTCTAGTTGTTGGTGCTTGGCAGTTCTCTTTGCTACTCTGGGTAACTGTTCCAAAATGTCTGACATTTATACCCGAAAACATTAGATCCTTTCATTGATTTTAATATTGTCAAAATATCAAATTCAAACTTGATTGGCGTTTGGTATCTTGGGACATAATTTAAACTGATTGGCCAAATTTGGATTTGTTTTTGTCTCATAGCAACCCAGCCAGTGCTAGCTGTTCTGATCAAGCATTACATGGTTACCTTGTTCCAGACTCTCTGTGCCTCTTTAAGTCTTTGCTAGCTGTTCGACTCTCTTAAAGGTACAGTGTCCCTTTCAGCTTCATGACAGTATGGGAAGACTTTCATATGAGGAGAGGTTGAGTAAGTTAGTCTTGTACTCTTTGGAGTTAAGAATTAGAGAGTGTCTTGTTGTAACATAAGATTCTCAGGGGGCTTGACAGGATTGATGTGAAGTGGTTGTATGCCCTTCTGGTACTAAAGGGCATAATCTCAGTATAAGGCGTTGCCCATTTAAGACACAGAGATGAGGAAGAACTTTTTCTCAGAGGGTAGTAAATATATGGAATTCTTTACCACAGAGGGCTGTGAAGGTGGGGTATTTAGTATATTGAATGCTGAGATAGACATTTTTAATTGGTGAAGGAATTAAGAACTAAGGAGAAAAGACAAAAAAGTGAAACTGAGTGGAGCGATGATCAGATCAGCCACAATCTCATTGTAGACCCACTCACCTAAATGCTTTACTTCTTCTCTCATGTATTATAGTCTTATTCCCTCCTCAAAGGTTGTCTAATTTTTCACTGTCTAATATAATACCTGCGTTGAGGAGGGAGGGAGGCAGACAACAGGAAACTATAGGCTGATTAGCCTGACCTCAGTTGTTGTAAAATGTTAGACCATTATTCAGGATGAGATTGTTGAGGACTTGGAAGTGCATGGTAAAGTAGGGTTGAGTCAACATGGCTTCGTCAAGGGGAGATCATGCCTGACAAATTGGTTAGAATTCTTTGGGAAGGTAATGAGCAAGTTCGATAAAGGTGAGCCAGTGGATGTGATCTATTTGCATTTCCTGAAGATCTTTGACAAGGTGCTGCATAGGAGGCTGCTAAAAAAGATAAGAGCCCATGGTGACAGTGCAAGGTACTGCCATGGATAGAGGGTTGGTTGACTGGCAGAAGACAACAAAGTGTGGAAAAAGGGGTTTTTTACAGGATGGCAGCCACTGATTAATGAAGTTCCGCATGGGTCAGTGTTGGGTCCACAGCCATTCACATTATACATTAACGACCTGGACAAAGAAGGCATTGTTGCTAATTTTATAGATGACACAAAAATAGGTGGAAGGACAGTTAGTGCAAAGGAAGTGAGGTTGCAAAAGGACATGGACAGGCTGGGAGAGTGGGGAAATAAGTAGCAGAATACAATGTGGTAATGTGTGAGGTTATGCACATTGGTATGAAAAAGAGAAGCATAGAGTATTTTCTAAACAGAGAAAGACTTTGGAAATCTGAAGGACAAATGGAGTGTTTATTTGGGATGCTCTTAAGATTAATATGAGGTTCAGTTCGCAATGTTAGCATTCATTTTGAGAGGTCTCGAACAGAAGAGTAGACACATACTGCCAAGGTTTTATAAAGTTCTGGAATATCGTGAGCAGTTTACAGCACTGTATCTAAGGAAGGACATGCAGTGTTGGAGAGGATCCACAAGAGCTTTACAACAATAATCCCAGGGATGAAGTGCTTATCGTATGAGAAGCAGTTAAGACTTTGGGTCTGTACCCTATGGAATTTAGAAGGATTAAGGAGGACATCATTGAAATTACAGAATACTGGAGACCTGTATAGAGTGGACATGGAGAAGATGTTTCCACTGGTATGAGAGACTAGTACCTGAGTGAAGGGATGACCCTTTACACCTGAGATGAGGAGGAATTTCTTCACCCAGATGGTGATTAATCTGTGAAACCCATTGCTACAGAAGGCTGTGGAAGCTAAGGCACTGAGTGTATTTCAAACAGATATAGATATGTTCTTGAGTAGTAAGAGGATAAAGGTTACAGGTAGAAAGTAGGGGATGGGGTTGAGAAACATATCAGCCATGATCAAATGGCTTAATTCTGCTCCAAATCTTATGGTCTTTCCTTCTTACTGACATTCATCATTCACACAACTCGAAGTTTTGACATCATTTCTACAGTGCTGTTCTCAGAATTGGGCACAGTACTCCAGGTGAGAATATTCACTTAATGTGGAGCAAAACTTCTTTGCTTTTGCACTCCAGGCCTCTCTTCATGAAAGTCAAATGCCAAGATCAGCCGTGCTTCTTAAAATTGGCCTTAACAACTTTTCCTGGCACTTAAAGATATTTATGCAAAATCCCAGCTTCTTATATTTTTTACTAAAGCTACATCATTTTGTAAAAAGTATAATATAATCCCCTTTGATGTCTTCTGTCAGTTCTCTTAACTCCTATGCTGGATATAAATTGCAACTTAGTTCTAATTTGTCTCAATTCTAAGACTAAATCTAAGATTTCCCACATTCTACAACACTTGGATCTGAGCTTCCCTACCATTCCTTCATTGAACTCAAAATACTCACTAAGTAGAAAAAAAGTTTTTTCTTTAAAAAGAAAGAAAGCTAGAACTTTTGTCTATCTTTCTTTGAGTAGCTTTAAAGTGGGTGAGAAAAACAATTTATTGAGAAAAACAATTTACTGTCCAATCAGCTATCTGTTTTGTGTTGATATCACCTGTCAGCTTTTTTATTGTTGGAAGAGGTCCTGCAGAGTTCAGTTGGGTTTGGGCTTCAACATCAGTTCTGGTGCTATCGTTCAACTCCCAATTTTGGTTTGATTACTCTTCCTCAAGTATTAATTAGTTGCCTGAGGAATCACAGTAAAATGTTCACCATTTGTACCCATTTCAGTAATTCACTAAGGAGAGGCAGCTTCTGTATGTAATTGCACAATTTAGCTGTGGTGTGATTGACTGGAATCATTTCACTTGTGATTTGATTCTCTACTTGCTCCTCCTTTAATCAGCTGCTTCCATTAATTTATTGACATGATGGGTAATGGTTGCATTAGAGATTGTGAGTTGGATTTTTAAAACCTTTTACTTTTTGTCTAGCTGATTTATCTTAGATCGTAGAGGGAAGTTATTTTCCTTAGTTTGTAGACCTTTTGGCTTTCTGTGTTGTACAGATTGTATAGAGTTTATTCTTCACATTTGCTTTTTACTTGGTTTTTGAGATAAAACTGGGCTTATGTTTCTTACTTTAGATTTTCATTCCTCTCCAACGAATTACTGTTTGTGACGAACCTCCTAAAAAAATACAAGTTACTTTTATTAAGAAACATGAGACTGGGCATATTGTTATTGAAGTATGGGATCCATGTTAACAGATTTTAAACATCTTTATTCCCATTATGGTCTGAAAATGGGGTTTATATAGTATCCTAATACTTATGGGTGTTTTTAAGCATAAAGCTTGAGAAGAAATGTGATTTTGATACTTCAAGCTTTGGTTTTAAGAATGCGGATCACTTGAGTCTTGATTTTCTTTTTAAGACTTGAGATTGGGAGGAAGAAAAATCTCTTTTGAAGCTCAGATGTTTGGTGAGAGCACTTAAGTTCCTCAAATACTTCAGTTCCAAACATACTACTATACATATGTACTATAAAACTTTGTTTTAATGAATATTGTTTCAGAAGTTAAAGTTTTTCTGGGCCCCCTCACTTGATTTTCTAGAACTGTAAACACAGACTAAGTTGTCCCATACACAATTCTTGACCTGACGACTCTATATTATTTCACTCTATCAACATGTAAAGGTAGCTAAAACTACTTTTCCCAATCAAATCATCTTTTGCTCTTTAATAGTTCTTACAGACAAAGAATATGCTATCACCAAACAATTCCTGGAGAAATTTGAACTTTATGGAGCTTGAGCATTACGGGCAAGGATAACATTTGTCTGTACCTAGCTAGTAAACGTTTGTCCACCTTGTGCAAACTTTGACTTAGTTAATATTCTATATGTGATGACATATTGCAAGAACTACTTGATTATGATCTATACTACTTCAACTATATCCCATGTGACAGGTAGACTATTTGCTTTTAAAGGATTCCTGGTATGAAGATCTCTAATAATGATCCTAATTGGATAAACATTGACAGCACTTCAGAGTAGAGCTTGGAGGTTAGAGTCATACAGCAGTCTTTTTGGACCATGTTCCCAAACCAAGATAGTCCAACCGGCCTGAGTTTACCTCATCCTTCTGAACCTTTTCTTATTCATGTATTCTCCAAATGTCTTATTGTTATAACTGCACTTACATCCACCACTTCCTCTGGCAGTTCATTCCACACAAATCACTGTTTCTATGAAAATATTGCCCATCTTGTCCTCCTTAAAACTTTTGCCTTTCACTGTGCAAACATGACCCTGACACCCCACCCCCCACCCTAACCCCCAACTTTAAACTCTCCCATGTTAGGAAAAAGACCTTTTGCTATTCACCTTACATATGCCCTCATGATTTTATAAACTGCTAAGCTCACCCCTGAATTCTGTTCCAGTGGTTAAAAAGTCCCAGCCTACTCTTATAACTCAAACCCTTAATTCCCAACAAAGGCCTAGTTAACCTTTTCTGAACACTCTCCAATTTAGTGTCCTTCCAATAGCAGGGTGACCAGAACTGCACACAGTACTTGAGGCTTCAGCAAGGTCCTGTACGATCTCAACATGATGTCCCAACTCCATACTCAAAAAAGGTCTGACCAATGCAGGCAAGCATACTAAACACAATTACCTGTGACACACATTTCAAAGAATTATATACCTGAACCCCTAGATCTCTGTTCTGCAACATTGCCCAGGGCCCTACCATTAATTGTATAAGTCCTGTCCTTGTTTGTATTACCAAAATGGGGTACCTTACAATTATCCAAATTAAATCCACCTGCCACCCCTCAGCCCACTGACCCAAACCACCTGTACTGCCCACCACGGGAACATTAAAGCACATAGTTCTTTTCTTCTTGGGGCCTGGTTAACCAATGCTGGCACAGTGGTTAACACTGTTGTCTCACAGCACCAGGGACTCTGGTTCAATTCCTGCCTCCAGCGACTGTGTAGGTTTCCTCCGGGTGCTCTTGTTTCCTCCCACAATACAAAAATGTGCAGGTTAGGTGAATTGGCCAGGCTAAATTGCCCCATAATGTTCAGTCATGTGTAGGTTAGGTGTATGTCAGGGGTAAATACAGAGTAATGGGTTTGGGTAAGAGGGTCAGCATTGCCTTGGGCCAAAGGACCTGTTTCCACACTGTAGAGATTTTTTAAAAAAAATCCAATTCGATGTTATTGTAATTATACTGCAGAGCGGAGGAAACATTCCCTAGGATACCTAGCCCTGCTTACTAGCCTCCCGCTCACACAATCATAGAACCCCTACAATGCAGAGAGGCGGCCCATCAAATCTCCGAAGAACACTCCACCCAGATCTAGCTCCTCTCGATTATCCCTAAACCCCGCGTTCCCGTGGCTAATCCACCTGACCTGCGCAATTTTGGACGGTGTGAGGAAACCCACGCAGACACGGGGAGAATGTGCAAACTCCAGACACGTGATTAAATGAGTTTCCATTGATGGTCTTCGGGAGATTACAATTAATAACCAGTCACGCTTAAAACGCGAGAGTAGAATTTGCATTGCATTTCTAATTTTAATGGAGGGATTTTGCCGGTCTGG
Source organism: Hemiscyllium ocellatum (assembly GCF_020745735.1). NCBI lineage: Eukaryota > Metazoa > Chordata > Chondrichthyes > Orectolobiformes > Hemiscylliidae > Hemiscyllium > Hemiscyllium ocellatum. The sequence continues at coordinate 87,260,284 of NC_083401.1, forward strand.
TTCTTGGAATTGTAATACTCGCGTTCCCCTGAAAGACTTAGTAATTTTTGGGTGTTTTTTTTTAAACTGAGATACTGCAAGGATTCTCCAGCTTGTTTAAACAAAAATTACAATCATGGACCAAAACGCGATTACGGAAGTCCCTGCATCTCTCAAACGCTTAGCAAAGTACATAGTGCGTGGATTCTATGGGGTGGAATATTCCCTCACTCTGGACATTCTCATTCGCTATCCCTGTGTGAAGGAGGATGACCTGCAACAACTCTTGAAGTTTGAGAAGAAGCAGCTCCGCTCTGTCCTCAACACCCTAAAATCTGACAAGTTTCTTAAGAGCCGAATACGGGTGGAAACCAATTCTGACGGGAAGAGTTCCAGACACAATTACTATTACATCAACTACAAGCTGCTGGTGGACGTGGTCAAATACAAACTGGATATAATGCGCAGAAAAATTGAAACTGACGAGAGGAATTCAAGCACAAGATCATCTTTCAAGTGTCCGCTCTGTTTCAGTACATTTACTGATTTGGAAGTCAATCATTTGTTTGACCCTTGTACAGGTGAGCTGGGACTTTATCGGTTTCCCCAGAACATATGTTTTGTTTTGTTTTGTTTTGATTTTCATCCTTGTTTTGGTAGAGAATTGTCGGTTTTGAATTCATCCCACGCGATAATTTAAATATCACCGCTGAAGATTTATTTGGGTTAGCAGCTGACAAACTTTCAGTGCGATGTTTTTATTTCTCTCTCAAGCCGAGATACTGCAAGGATTCTCCAGCTTGATCCTGAAATTTGTCCCATTCTTTCTACGCCCCCTCACAAAGTACGGAACCAGCTAAACTTATCTAACATGTTTGGTGCTGGTCAGATTGTGGCGGGGTTTAAGCGCGCACGCGTATCCGGGTAGTCCAGGTTTTAGCCTGATTCAGTACTCCAGCAGAAATTGCTGGAAGTTACATGTTGTACAGTGGTTTGTCCAAATAGGATCCGTGCTGGAAAAGCACAGCGGGTCAGGCAGCATCCGAGGGGCAGGAAAATCGACGTTTCGGGTAAAAGCCCTTCCAATGAAGCATTCCTGACGAAGGGCATCTGCCCGAAACGTCGATTTTCCTGCTCCCCGGATGCTGCCTGACCTGCTGTGCTTTTCCAGCAACACACTAGACGCTGGTTTCCAGCATTTGCAGCCCTCTTTTTTTTGCCAAATAGGATCAGTGCCGTAGGAAGGGCAGTAATATTATATACTACAACATTCGCACCTGGCAGCAACTTGCCGAACTCTCACTTGAAATCAGCTCTTTTAATGTGGAAAATGCAAATTGCTTCAGAAACCAGAGGTCTGGACGTCGATTCTCCTGCTCCTTGGATGCTGCCTTAACCTTGCTAACCAGTCAAATACCTTGAAATCCAAATAGATCACATCAGGTGCTCTGGCCTCATCAGTCCTCTTTGTTATGTTTTCCAGAAAATCCAATCAAGTTGGAGACTTGATTCCCCATGCACAAAGCCACGTTGCCCATCCCTAATCAGTACTTACTCTTCCAAATACGTGAAATCCTGTCCTCAAGATTCCCTCCAACAACCTGCCCACCAACAATGTTAGGGTCACGTCCCCTGACGTTTCCTTAGCACCTTTCTTAAATAGTAGCACCATGTCAGCCAACCTTGTCTCCTAGCACCTCACTAGTGACTGTCCATGATAGCTTCCAAGAGTGTTCTAGAGTTCACCTGATCAGGTCCTGCGGATTTATCCTCCTTTTATGCATTTTATGATGTCCACCACTTCTGTAATATGAACACTTTTCAATTTATCTTCCCATGTTCTATATCTTCACCGTAAAAACTGATGCAAAATATTCATTTTAGTATCTCCCCCAATTCCTGCAGTTCCATATGTAGGCAGTCTTGCTGGTCTTTCCAAGTGGTGAGTTACTTGCTGCAGGATTCAACCTCTGATTCCGCTGTTGCTGCCACAGTATTTGAGGTTTTGTCTGATGACTAGAAGAGCTTCTCCGAGGACCTATAAACCTGGTAGCACCACAGCGACGACAAAACTCTGAAGTTGTACCTGTGGACTAACTTGGATGAATATGCCCAAATTAACCTACTTTTATATGTCCCTTAACACCTTTTTAATCTAAGGGTTTTGTGGGAGAAACATCTTTTTTTTTCAAACAGGTGGTTAGCTTTACATAAGCAGAGCAAATACTTTACAATTGTCCTTCCCAATTAATTCAGCCTGAATTAGCAACCCGTTCACACACCTTCTCAATTTCCATCTGTTACAATGTACTACCCTTGTCAGATCCTGCCTTTTATTTCTTGTAGCTCCTTTTGCAGTATATTAAGCATGTGGTTTTGAAGTTAGTTTTAGAATTGCTCAGTAGGTACAGTCCAAATAGACTTTCTTTTAACAGAATCAAAATGTCAATAACTGGGGATTTGAAACTTGAAAGGCTGAAAAATGTGATTTTTTTGGGAGAAATAATTGCTGAGCACTTTTTTAATGGTTTAACTAATGGCATCTCAAGTACAGTGTAATTAACTTTTGTTGAAAACACAAGGATACAGGTGAGGTAACAAATCCCAAAGCAGAGGGTAATGTTTTCCTCCCATTCACCATCTTCAGTTACTGGAACAGTTCTTTTTCATACCTTTTTGGAGGCAGTGACAGATGTTTTATATTTTACTTCTACTTTGTTTAAATTTCAGTTGAAGCAACATTGTGTACAGCAGACTGAGGAGGTAAGAGGAAGCAAACTAGAGTTTCTAGTAAATTTCTTCCTGTGATTTTTGGTGATTCTCCCAACCCCTTCATTAATTGGGAGAGAATCTTCTAAATTAAGAAGGCAATGTGGAAAAGGCAAAAGCTTTAAATTTTTTTGTCAACGTAAGTTTATGGAGAATATTGGGAGTAAGATTAACTGGATAGCACAGCTAGCACCTGGGCTTGATAGGCCAAATGTCATAATCCTGTGCTCCACTATTAATCCTTCCCTTGTTGTTATCCTTGTTTGCTGTTCCTGTAAAATCTATAGGCAATTTTAACTGTACATACTGTCACACGGAGGTAGAAGAAGATGCTTCTGCAATACCTAAACGTGATGCTCGAACACTTCTGGCAACGTTTAATGAACAAATTGAACCGATTTATGCACTTTTACGTGAAACTGAAGATATTGCTCTTCCACATGAACTCTTAGAACCACAACCAACTGAGATCCCAGAACTGGCAATAAGGTAGTGTATATCTGAAATTCAGTAGTTGTTATACTGCTGGTCACGAAATAATTTAATCAGAACAGAAAGCAAATGCTAAAGGATACTTTGAATTTGGGTACTAACTTATTACCTGAGGAGTAAGAGATGTGAAATGGTGGCATATTAATCACCCCAAACATTGAATAAATTGAATGTTCATGATTCTAGTCAGCAATACATGGTACAGGATGTTTAGAGAACAGAACTTGATTAGCTAAACATTAAAATCTTACATATATAGATCTTGCTCATCTAAAATGATATTTCCAGATTTATCTTATCCTAACTGTACAATGCCAACATTTGAAAGTACCTATTATTGTACAAGAAGATAATTGCAACCAGTGCTTTGTCCAAATCCATCGTTAATATAAATCTAGAAGAGTGGCTCTATTAAAATTGTTTATGTTGGATAACATTAGGTTGAAGTCCCTGTGAAAACTAGAGCTTGAATGACCCAAAGGTTCATCATTTTTAGGATTTAGAATTTTAGATTATAGCAGGAGCCCACTTCCCAGAACCCCACAAGAGATTGACTTTCTTGTTCACATCAGTAGTGGTTAGGTATAAAAGTCAGGAATCACTCAAAGCTTTATTCATGTAGTGAGTGATTTGTATTTTATTTTCAGTCAGAATCCGAAGACACATGGCCTTAAAAGTAATGATCGTCCAGAGAGATGGTCAAATAAAGCAGTTTGCAATGATCTGTATGAACAAAACATTGTTGTAAATGTCCAAGAATCTGATGCTAAATCTAAGAAAAAAACTGTGAAGCCTGTTAAATCACAGCCCATCTGGATGACTGCAAGCACTGTTGAGGGAGTTGGTTTGGATAAAAAGGAGAATTCAGTTGGTGAGTATGTGTATTTTAGTATAATTTCCTTTGAGACTTGAGGAAATCATTTAACGTGTTTTATTTTCAGCAATCCTGAATCGTTTGGTTTTTTTCTTTCAGTTATGTGATTTATTTTCTGACAGAATGTGGGTGTTGCTGGCTAGGTCAGCATGTATTGCCCATGTCCTCATCAATCTTGTGATGAACCCCTTCCTTCAACAGCAGTCAGGGGAGTGTAGATCGATTCAGTGCTGTTGGGAAGGGAGCTCCAGGATTTTGACAGTGTTCCAAGTCTGGTTTAGAGCAGAACCTTTGTGGTGATGTTCCCATGTTACCGGCTGCCCTCCTCTTTCCACGTGGTAGAGGCATTTTGAATGTGTTGCCAAAGGAGCCAGGGTGAATTACTGTTGTGAATCTGTGTAGTTGCTACACGCTGGTGTGTGTGTGGTGGGAATGAGATTGAAAGTGGTGTGAGAAGTACCAGTGTCAAAACTTGAGGGAATAGTAATCATGACCCACTATTCTGCAACTACCTCAATGTCTAAAATTTAAATTACCAAGATGACCAATGTGACTGACTGGTATTCAGTATAAAAAGCAATTCATGCCAGGTCCCATCACTTAACAGGAAACTGGTTGTTAATGTTTTATTTTCTATTTATTAAAGTTTTTAATCTACTACATTGTAATGATCCAGGTTATTATTTACAATTTATTTCCTGGCAGTTGTATGTTTTAATGTATTAGAAAGAAATTAAAGGAGCTAGTAAATATCATAAAGATTTTTAAGCAATCCAAAAAACGGTTTTGCTCGAAGCTACATTTTAAGACAAGAGCCTCTGACGGTATGAATAGAGGATTGGCTAATGAGTAGAAAACAGTTGGGATAAGGGAATGTTTTCAGGATGGTAATCTGTAATTAAAGTACTCACGAATCAGGGCTGTGTCCACTACTTATAATACAATTATCATGCAAATCATCTAGTTTGTGGATTAAAAACATGGGTGAGAGGGCAAATAGTGAAGATAACACAACATCTACAGAGTGACACAGATTTAAGTGTTTATGCAAGAGCTTTGCAGATGGAATATAATGTGGAAATAGAGTGGTTATGCACTCTGGTAGGAAGAATAGAGAAGCTGAATATTAAAGTGGACGAAGACGGCAAAAACAATGGAACAGAAGGATTTGGGAGTGTACATACATACAAAAAGCTAACATCCAATTACAGTAGGTAATAGTGAAGGCAAATGGAATTTTGGCACTTATTTCAAATGAGTGTTTCTCTTTTCCCTTTTTAAAAAAAGGGAAGACTTTCTAAAACTATACAAGGTACGAGTAAGACCACAGCTGGAATACTGTGAACCTGTCTACTCTCCTTATGTAAGGAAAGTTTTATATTCTGGCATTGAAGGTAGTCCAGAGAAGGTTCTCTACAATCATTCCAGGAATGGAAGAGTGCCTTAAGAAAAAGTTAAGTTCAGCTTGCTATTTTTAACTTTTAAATAAAAAGGAGTCCATATTTATACAAGATTTATAGAGAATTAACCAGGTAAATGTGGAGAAAGTGTGCCCTTGTGGGAGTGTCTAGGACCAGAAGAAGATTATATTTCAGATTAAAGAATGACCCTGTAAGGACGGATGAAGAATTTCTTGAAGATAGTGAATTCTTTACCACAGTGGGCTGTTGAAGCTGGGCCTTTTAAGTATATTCAAGACTGAGAGCTCTTTTTTTATTAATTAGTAGGGGGATTGAGGGATTATGGGGGAATAAGGCAAGAAATTTGGAACAGACTTGATGGGCTTAATGGTCTACTTCTGCTCTGATGTATTATGACCTGGAGGTTTAATGTATGCATAGTAAATACCCTTTCCTACTAGTTAATTAGGTATCCACTTTGCACAGTTGGTAGTGCTGAGTTTTGAGTCAATGTCACTTCCTTGTCCAGTATTTGCGTATAACCCAACCATTATATATCTTTTTTTTTTGCCCAGTGACTTTTTTTTGAGACTTCAAAAAATTTTTTTGAAGCCCTGGTTTGCTTGTTTTGAAGGTGCAAGAGAATGTAAACTTCCTGTGCTTTGAATGTGAGCTTTTACTAGATGGCTTTCCCTGACTTTTTAAGTGGCTTCTACCCTACTTGTGGAATACTGCAGTGCATAATAATAATTGCTCACTTTTAAACATTCACTAATAGGATGTGGCATTGCTGGCTGGGCAGCACTTATTTCCCATCATGAGTTGTACAAACTGCTGAAGCCCAGATAAATTCTCAATCCTGTGGATGGAGAGAATTCCAGGATTTTGACCCAGCAACAGTGAAGGATTGGCAATCTATTTCCAAGTCAGGATAATGAGTGATTTGGAGAGGAACTTGCAAGTGGGGATGCTCCCATGTATCTGCTACCCTTGTCCTCCTTGTTTATAGTTGGCATGGGTTTAGAAGGTGCTGTCTTTAGGATATTGGTAAATTTCTGCATTAGCGGTTGCAATAGTGGTTTGTATGGTGTCAGGTTTTTGTGCTGCTGAACTGTACTTATCCAGGCAAGTGGGAAGTTAGGCGAGTTGCATGTTGCAGTATTCCTATTCTGACCTCTTGTCACTACTATTGATAGCAAATCCAGTCCAGTTCAGTTCCTGTTCAATGGGGATGCCCAGGATGTTTGGGTTGAGGAAATAACAATGCTGAATATGCCAAGAGATTTGGTTATAACACCTTTTTTGAAGGTTAAAGAGCAGTGGTGAAATAGTCAGTTGTGTGGCCTTTGTTACTTGCCACTTTTTTTGGGTCCAGTAGATGCCAGTGTTTTGTAGCTGTACTGGAATGGTTTGGCAGGGAGGACTGCTGGAGGAGACAGAGGTGGATCACGCACTCAGCACTTCTGGATGAAGATTGTTGCAAATACTTTAGCCTTTTGCATTAACATTCTGGACTCTTCCGTTGTTGAAGATGGGAAAGGATTTTTGTTGTGAGGTTAAATGTTTTTAGTGCTTCATTTATATAGCTGTTGTATGGCATGTTTATATGGGCCTGGAAGGGTTAATACTGAGAAACGAGATGAGCACCATCCACTGTTATCATACACATGTGGGTAGAACTCCTTTTAGGTTAATTTGAAGGGGATAAGGTTTCTGGTTCTTTAGTCACTGTCACAATATCTATCAAAGGAACCTGTAACCAGATGGGGACATGTAGTTATGATTTAGTTTATCACGATATTATTCTTAAATCAGGAAATAGTTACTTCTGACACTAAAGGAAGCTGGTCCTGAAATTCACTACACTGGCAACAGCAGCTCAAATGGAAACGAGCTGACATTCTCAGACAACATAATGGCCAAAAATTATTTCTCTCTGGGCTATGGACAGAGCATGTAACTGATGTAACATTCCAGAAAAAAATTACTTTCTGCATGCTGCTTTCCCATAAAGAAATATGGTGCATCCTCTATTCTGCTGCCTGCCTAGCAGTCACTGTACCGCCTCAGGACATTGCTGAATTTCTGCAAAATTCCTCTCCTGTTGGAAAGAGAAGGAAACTCTGCGAGTGTACAGGACTGCCTTGTGTATAGATCCGATGGGACACTGCAAGTAGTGGCTTCTGCTTGTTAAATGAGAATCTTAAATTGGAATTGTCTTTTTGTACTAGTATCTTCAAATCCAAAATCAAACTCTGCTCAAGATATTGTGTAATTACAAATTTCAAGTTACCACGATTTCTCCTGTTTTTTGGCGCACTTTACCAAAACACATTTTTGGTGCACCATGTATTCCTGCAAACAAACATATGCCACTAAATTTCTGTTGTTTTAAGGGTCTCTTTCTGACAACCACAAAATATATTGCCAGATCTATGTAGTGAAAATGACTGAACAGTACTATACAGCTCCCCTGATTTCAGTAGAAAAGTTTGTTTCCCTTCTTGTGAATTATCCTGTTGAGTGACCTAATGGGTCAAAATCCTGGAATTCTGTTAACATTGTGGGTCAACCTACACCATAGGGCTGCTGTGGATTCAGACAAGCTTACCGCCATGCTCAAGGGCAATTACTGACTGGCAATAAATGCTGGCTAGCCAGCAACTCCCACGTGAACTTAGTCTAAGGTTTTAACCTTAGTTCTGGCTAGAAGAGCCCTGTTAATGTTTCTCTTCAAAGTATCACCAGCATTGAGCTCCTATTCCTAGTCTGGTTCAACAGCACCCAACTAACAATGTTCATAAACTGAAAGATATTGATTTTACAAAATGAGTTTTTCACCAGCATAAACTGTCAAACCTATCCTCTGCTCATCTCAATCTGAGAGGAATAGACACGGGTGATATCACAATTTATCAACTGTGGTCTTTGATCGAGAAGAAGGAAAAAACAAACTTGCAGCAGATAACATCTGGCTCTGGGCCTCCTCCCTCATTCAGTAAGATAGTGGCCAATTTCATTTAACTCCATGCTCCTTCCTAGCTAACTCCCCACAAAACTTTGCATCTTGTCCAGAATCTGACACCCTCTAAATGAATAGTCAGACTTTTCCTCAAGGTGGTGGAAAGTGTGTCAAAGACTCAGACCCTTAATTCTCAGATGCCTTAACTGGGTGACAAGTTAGCTCTAGATTGTTTTAAATAGGAAATATCCTCTCTACTTAGCTGTCAAGAATCCTTGATCCTATATCTTGTTTAGGGTCTGTCTTATTTTAATCCAGCCACCTCTTAATTTTCTAAACTGCAGAGGACACAAGATTAGTCTGTCTTTCCCTCATAGAACATCCCATCCATTCCACAGTTAGTCTAACAGTTCTTTGAACTGCTTCCAACATAATGTTTTCTGACTTTGAGGCTTTCTGAATTAAGGTGACTCATGCTGGGCACACATTCCAGAATTAACCATCTTTTCTTTATGCCATTCATCCTGCAATAAACAAACATTGAATTAGTTTTCATTAGTTATTTGCTTTTGATTCATGCATAACCCATTAGATATAGGAGCAGATACAAGTCATTCAGAATAGAGTCTGCACTGCCATTTGATCATGACTGATATGTTTCTCATCGTCATTCTCCTGCCTTATCCTTTGTAACCTTTTGATCCCTTTACCCTTTAAAGAACCTATCTATCTCTGTCTTAAATACAGTCAATAACTTGACGTCCACAGCCTTCTGTGGCAAAGAATTTCAGATTCACCACCCTTGGCCTGAAAAGATTCCTGCTCGTATCCATTTAAAGGATGTCCCTGCAGTGAGGTGTGCTTTCTCTCCAACTGGTGAAAATATCCTCTCCACATCCATTCTATTCAGGCCTCTCAGTATTCAAAATTTTTAATTAAAATTCTCCACTCCCACAATTCCCCATCCTTCCAAATTCCATTGAAGACAGACCCAGAATCAATAAGCCCTTCATCTCCAGGATCATCTTTGTAAACCTCCTTGGAACCTCTCCAAGGCCAGCATATCCACCTTTCAGACTGGGGTCAAAAACTGCTCAATATTCCAAATGCAGCCTGACCAGACCCTTGTGCTGCCACAGCAGTATATCCTGTTCTTGTATCCCAGCCCCCTCGCAATGAATGCAAACATTGCATTTGCTGCCTCAACTGCCAAATGAACCTGCATATTAACCTGGAGAGAAACCTGAATTAGGAATCCAGGTCCTTTTCTGCTTCAAATTTCTGAAGCCTTTCCCCATTTAGAAAATGGTCTACACCTCTTCTCCCAAACAAACTGCTTTCCTCTACTTTTCCCACTTTGTATTTAATCTTTTGCCCATTCTTCACCTTCTAAATCCTCCCACACCCACTGGCTCTCCTTTTGTCTAACTTGTTCATTACCCCCTCAAAAAACAGGAGCAGATTATTCAGGTATTATCTTTCCTGTTATGAAGCTGTGCTGACTCCATTCCTATTTTATAATGCACACTGTACTCTGCAACATCATCATTTAATATTGGACTCAATCTTCCTAATGATCAAGGTCAGGCTGAGCAACCTAAAATTTGACATCCTCTACCTTCTTTTAACCGGTGTATTGCATTAGCCATTTTCCAGTCCTTTGAGGAAACTGCCTCACTCCAGTGATTTCTGAAAGGTCACCATCAATGCCTCCAGAATCTCCTCTGCTATTTCCATCAGAATCCTGGGTTCTTCATTCCTCACTTTCTCCAGCCTCCCTTTCCAGCAGTCCAATATCTACTGCCTCTTTTTTTTTTAAACATATCCAAAAATACTTCACAATCTCCTGTTTATTGCAAGCTTAATCTTGTCATCTTCCCGATGCTCTTGTTTTTTTTTAGAAAATTGGTTTTTAAAGGCTTCCCACGTTACCTTTTCCTTTCACTTTTATGCTGTCCCTGACTTCCCTTGTTGGCCATTATTACCTTGTCCTCCCCATTAGCATGTTTTATATATTTTTTTTCTGTTGAGCTGGGTGTCTGCTGTGCCTTCCAAAGCTCAGAACAACTCCTTCCTTGTCTTTGTAGTTACTTTCACTTGATTTGAATTGTTGAGATTCCAGCTTCTCCCCCTCTAAACTGCAGGCTGAATTTTATATTGTGGTCACTGACCTGAGGGGATCCTTCACATTCAGCTCCTGAATCAAGTCTGCCTCACTATGTATCACCAAATCCACAATTCCCTGTTCCTGAATGGGCTCTACCCAAACTGCTCACAAAACCATCATAATGACATTTCCACAAACTCATTTGTGAGATCTAGTACCAACAGTTCACTTGTATATTTAAGTACCCATGATTACTGTAATAGGAATGGCACTATCTTCCCTGAATTGATTTTCTGCCCTGCACCCTGGCTGTTTAGGAGATTTTTATATAACTCCCATTAGGGCCTTTTTATTGCCTTTTACAGTTCTGCAACTCTACCCACAGATTCTATGCCTTCCAACCTTCTCACTTGCTACTAATCTTAACTTGTGAGGCAACCCAACCCCTGCCTTTCTGCCTGCCCTTTTTCGAGAGGATGTGCATCCTTGGATATTTTGTTCCCAGCCCTGGTCATGCTTAATTACAACATCCTAGTGCAAATTCATATCTGCACTACGAGTCAGTTACCTGTTTTGTATACTGCGTATTTAACTACAACACCCTGAATTCTGCATGGACTACCTATTACTTGTAGTTTTTGTCCTTTTTATCTGCTTTGCCTGAAGTTAAATTCCTGAACTTCTCCAAACTGTCTTATTACTTGCTTTGGAAATTTTAATAATCTGAGCACCCCCTCTTAAGTTTGAAGATCCTCCTTATGCCTCTCTCTCTTTAGCCTTTCTACTTGGATCCTAGCCCTCGATTGGTTCAGGTGGGGTCTATCCCAGTACTGATGAAGTGACCCATGAAATGGAAGCCCTCTTTTGCAGAGTTCTCCTTTTTAGCCATGTATTTGCTTCCTTAATCTTATCTGTTTGCCAATTTGCACAAGACTCCGGTAATAATCCTGAGAGTACAACCTGATGAGGACCTGTGCTTTTAAAATTTTCTTAATTTCTGATATTCACCAATCAGAACTCCTTGCCCAGGTTGTCAATGCTAATATGGGCCACAACAGGATCTTGTCCCTTGCTGTCAGGTATCTTTTTCAAGCTGACTCATTGTTGTCCATCCACCTTGGCTGTAGCAGTTAGAAATTACTCTGTACCTCCAGAGCTCTGCAATTTCGGTTATATGCTTTTTTTCAAAAAAATTCCTCTTGCCAAAATGGACAGCTTCACATTTTCCCACATAGTACTCCCCTTGCAAGATTTTTGCCCAGGATTTAAGCTATCTCTAATGCCTTTGTAGCCTGTGATCTCTTCATAACATGCTTTCTACCTATGTCAGCAAATTTGAAAAACCTGCCTTTGGCTTCATTTATAGTTACTTACATAACCTTTTATAGAAAAACTCAGCAGCAATCCCTATGGCACACCACTTTGTCTTGCCAATTAGAAATATTAACTTTTATTTTTTTGTTGTGATGGGATGTGGCATCAATGGCTGAGCCAGCATTTTGTTAACCAATCTCCTGGCTACCCTTTAGCTTGCTAGGTCACTTCAATATTCCTACTCTATTACACTCTGAAGTGGATCTGGATTCACATGACTGCCAAAAGAGCTTTCCTGACCACCAGCAAAGTTGCCTTTTATTGCTCGCTTTTAAAACTTACATCCCAATATCTGCTCTGGTTGAATTCATGTTCATATCTCCAAAGTATTATCTTGAATTTCTAGATTATTAGCCCAGTGATGTTACCATCACATCACCACTGTCTGCTATCTAGCCACCTAGTTTGCTATTGTCATGCCAAAATATTAGACCATGTGTTTTTATTATAATAAATTGGATAATTAGATGTCAATTAAATGCAGATTTTGATGCTAAATACTTTTTTCTAATAAAGGTAGTGAAAATAAATTGTCTTGAATTAATGATATTTGATCACTTTGTCCAAACTTCACTTGTCTAATTGTTCCAGAACACACCACATCTGAAATGCTTGATGAAGATGCAGCTCTGAATAGTAAGGTTCCAAACTCTGAGGTCATAAAAACACTGATGATTCATGAGAAAAAATCATTAACTGGAGCAACCTTCACTTCAAGTGCAAATCGGAGTGAACCAGATAGTGAGACCAGTGAATCAGAGGATGAATCGAAGAATGCAAAACCACCAACAAAATTGGATGCAAAGGAAGAGGAAAATGAGTTTGTACTAGAGAAATCAACAGTTATGGTTGCTGGAAAATTGCACCTGTACAGTGAAGTTAGTCAAAATCCTGAATTAGTATCTTTGATGACCGAAAAAGAACGAGAGCGTTACATTAGTATTTCTCAAGAAATGTTCCATTTAATGTATGATTAACCACTTTTTAGTATTCAAATTTCACTTGTATTGTATTAAATTCATGTTGTATTACAAGCTAGTTTTGCAGTCAGTAAATTTCTTTTCTTTGTGCTGTTTAAAATAAAAAAAATTCTTGCTAGAAACCAAGTTCGGTATGGTGCTGTCAAAGGCCTTTAATGGTTAGCACTTCAGTCTTACTATGGGAGAAAGTTTCAAAAACTTGTTGTCATCTTAATCTTCTCTGTATGAATTGACCCATAAATTTGGTTTTCCTTCTGTGTATTCAAGGTTTTTTTTTTAATTTGGAGAAACTATAGGTCTGAAAATGTGTTGCTGGTTAAAGCACAGCAGGTTAGGCAGCATTCAAGGAACAGGAAATTCGACGTTTCGGGCCAGAGAGTCCGAAACATCGAATTTCCTGTTCCTTGGATGCTGCCTAACCTGCTGTGCTTTAACCAGCAACACATTTTCAGCTCTGATCTCCAGCATCTGCAGACCTCACTTTTTACTCAAAGAAAGAAACTATAGGTCAGACTACTATTTCATAAATGCAACGGCCTTATACTTCCTGTGGTCAATGTGAGAATATCTACCACAGACCTTTCTGAAAACTAACACATCTGCTCTGTTATTGATCCAAAACAGAACCATCCCTTCTGAAATCTGCACTGGCTCCTTACTTTTGGCTTCAATATGTTTACACCATTTTCAACAGTATGCGGGTGGCTATGGCTAGGCTAGAGTTGTTTGATATTTATCCCTATTGCACATGCTCTGAGTAACTGACATGTAATTGTACAGGGCTACTAGCTGCCTGTTATTTTGAGGATGACATCTACTCAGTTACAAGTTTCTGATGTGCAGATTCATGGCAAACTTGGCAGAATACCCCATGAGGTAGTAGACCCTAGAGTGTAAACACTTGCTTCTCCACTGCTGCCCTCCCTCAGAAAGGCATCTAGATTTGACATCTGTTGCAACTTGGATAGGTGGGTGTTTTTTAAATAGTTTAAAAAATTACAACACTAGGTTATAGTCCAATAGGTTTATTTGAAAGCACAAGCTTTTGAAGCACTGCTCCTTCATCAGGTAACATATTTTTTAAAAAAATTGATAGCACCACCTTCAGTCTTTAAAATGTCATTGAATCATAGAATCCCTACACTGGAGAAAGAGGTTATTCGGTCCATCGAACTTGCACCCATTCTTCCCCACCCATCCCTGTAACTCGCCCTGGTAAAAAAAAAACCCATGTAAAGTCCACTTAACCTGCACATGTCTTGATATCCATGGGCCTGTGTTTTTTTTTAATATAGCATAGCCAATTCACTTGCACATCTTTTTTGGATGGTGAGAGGAAACCCACACTGTCAGTCACCCAAGGCTGGAATCAATCCTGATGCTTGATTATGGGAGGTGCTCTATCTGAATAATTGTATGTCTGGCTTCAAGGTTACTAATGTTTGGGAGCAGGCTGGCACTGACATCGACTTTAAAGCCTGATTTAGATCCCAAGTGCTGTATTCAGTGTTCTTTATCCATCTCATTCCCAGGCCCTGTCACGACCTGGGCTGCTACATACAGTCCATTATCACTTACCAATGGACACCATTTGCAGCAACTACTTCTCTAAGGCAGAATGCACATTTCTTTCTCTCGCAGTTTCCCCTCCACACCCAACTTCACCTTCAGCATACGTACCAACCTTTACCTTGCTACAACAGTTCTGGCACAGTTATTGAATCTGAAATGTTAACTTTACTTTCTCTTCACAGATGTTGCCAGGCCTGAATTTTTCTGACAATGTTGTTTCACATTTCCAGCATCTGCAATTTTTCAAACTCATGTTTGACTTTTTGTTGACTTGCGATTAGTGGCCTTGGCTGCTTGAGACAGATAACTCAGATACATGGGTCATTCAATCCATCACATCTGCTCTCCATAAGATCATGGCTGATCTGAATCTTTTAACTCCCCTTTCTGACCTTTATTTCCCATTGACTTAATAATGAAATAAATGAAAGGTAATCTATCTACTTAATGACTCAGAATTGCACAGATGGCATTTTAAGAAAGATGGCTGCCCAGATCTAGGAACTGCTCAATATTAATTTTTTTCTTCAACATATATGGAATGTGGAACATATGGCAAACCAGTACTGGGTTAGTGGTTTTTATTTTGTTTTTGTTTTGGCAATGTGTCAAGAACAGGGTGAATCTCTTGTATGCAGAGCTGGAGATAGTGTCCACTGCACCAGTTTGTAAGCCACTAACACTGCACTTCTCTGTCATTTTTTTTAAAAAAGTACTGTGGATGCTGGAGGTCTTGGGAAAAATAAAGCACTGGAGAAACTGAGGAGATCTGGCAGCATCTGTTTTCACATTAGACTTCAACATTAAAACTCTCGAGCGGTGCTGCCAGAATTTGTTATTTCTCTAACACACTACAGCAGACCATACATCTACGTTTGGGTGTTTAGATTTGTTTAACTTTGACTAAGTTAAGTATTTTCTCTATCTATTTTGATATTTTCAACTGATTTTTGAGAGTAGTAACGAGATAAGTGTTAAAAGTTGAGAATTGCTTGATTATTGGTTCAGATTTTGAAGGCATCCTTTTCTGATCTTCCATTTGAGACCTTTGCGATCAGTCACTGATTTGCAGAATTGTAATTGGTTCCTTTGGACTCTGAAACAATACACATGTCAAAGCAGTCAGTAAAATTGCAGAGCTATCAGCACGAACTTCAATGCATTTAAATTTATTTTTGAATTTTTTTTGTAACAATAAGACTATTTGAAGATAAGCAGAGGTTGTTCTGGCAGGATTTTTTATTAAAAGGTCAACCACCTTGGCCTGTACATGGCAGACTTGCTAAGGATGATGGATGATACATTTCCTTAGCCAAAAGGACAGTATAGAAACCCCATCTTATTCAGTAATCAATGTTGATTGTCTTGGCCATTGTGATTAAAACAAGCTTGAAATTCATTTCATAAATCTGGAATAGAAGTTCATAGAATCAGAAGAGATTCTTCAGCCCATTAACTCTGTACTATCAAACATACTACAACCTGCATTAGGCCCATAAGTGTGAATGTTATGACACTCCCAAGTACTTTATAAAAAGACAGTCCACTCCAGTCCCCACCACTCACTAAGTGAAAATATTTTCTCCTATCCTCTCTCAACCTCCTGCCATCCATTTTAAAATAAAGTTCCCTTAGTTTAAGGATTAATAATAAGGGGAGCACCTGCCTCCTATTCATCATATCATGCTCATTATCTTGTACACTTTTCCGATACCTCCCTCAACCTTCTCTGCTCTGAAGAAAATAACTCAAAATTATCCAGCTACTCTTCATAGCTGAAATGCTCAAGCCTAATCAGTGTCCTGAACAAAGAAAACTTACAGCCCAAGGACAGGCCCTTCAGCCCTCCAAGCCTGAGCCGATCTGAGTGTACTGACTAAACCTGTCGGTCAATTCCTAAGCATCTGTATCCCTCTGCTTCCCCACCTACTCATGCATCTGTCCAGACACATCTTAAATGAATCTGCCATGCCTGCCTCTACCACCTCTGCTGGCAACGTGTTCCAAACGCCTGCCAATCTCTGTGTGAAGGACTTACTGCGTGTATCCCCCTTAAACTTTCCACCTCTAACTTTGAAAGCGTGACCTCTCATTATTGAATCCTTCACCCTGGGAAAAAGTTTGTCTCTATCCATCCTGTCTATACCCTTCATGATTTTGTAAACCTCAATTTTTTTTTAGTGAAAATAAACCTAACTGCCTCAACCTCTCTTCATAGCTAGCACCTTCCATACCGGGCAACATCCTCATAAACCCTCTCTGCACCCTCTCCAAAGCGTCCACATCCTTTAGGTAATGTGGCGTCCAGAACGTACACAGTATTCTAAATGCGGCCGAGCCAATGTCTTGTACAATTATAACATGACTTGCCAGCTCTTATACTCAATACTCCATCCGATGAAGGCAAGCATACTATATGCCTTCTTGACCACTCTATCCACCTATGCAGCAACCTTCAGGGTACAACAGACCTGTGCTCCCAGATCTCTCCGCCCATCAACGTTTTCCAAGGCTCCTCCATTCATTGCATAATTTGCTCTAGAATTAGACTTGCCTAAATGCATCACCTCACATTTGTCTGGATTGAAAGCCCTTTGCCACTTTTCTGCCCAACTCTCCAGTCTATGTATATCCTCCTGTATTCTCTGACAGTCCCTTATGCTTTCTGCCACTCTACCAATCTTTGTGTTATCTGCAAACTTGCTGATCATACCAACAATGCCCTCTTCTAGATCATTTATGTATATCACAAACAACAGTGGCCCCAACACTGACCCCTGTGGAACACCACTGGTCACCTTTCTCCATTTTGAGGTAACTCCCTTCAACTACGACTGTCTCCTGTTGCTCAACCAGTTCTTTATCCACCTAGCTAGAACACCCTGCACATCATGTGACTTCACTTTCTCCATTCGTCTACAACGGGGAACCTTATCAAACACCTTACTAAAGTCCATGCCTTTCCTTCATCTAACAACTTGGTCATTTCCTCGAAGAACTCTATCAAGTTGGTAAGGCACAATCTCCCCCGCACAAAACCATGTTGTCCATCACTGATAAGCTCATTCCTTTCCAAATATAATAGATCCTATCTCTCAGTACCCTCTCCAGCAACTTCCCCACCACCGACATCAGACTCACTGGTCTGTAATTACCCAGAGTATCCCTACTACCCTCTTTGTAGAGGGGGACATCATGAGCAACCTTCCAGTCTTCCAGCACCTCCCCTACATTTAAGGATGCCACAAAGATATCTGTCAGGTCCCCAACTATTTCCTCTCTCACCTACCTCAGTAACCTGGGATAGATCCCATCTAGACCTGGGGATTTGTTCACCTTAACTTTGAGCATACCCAACACATCTTCCCTACTTATGCCAACGTGATCCAGACTAATCAAACTTCTATCTCTAATCTCAAGATTCATCATGTTCATTTCCTCAGTGAACACTGATGCAAAGTAATTATTCAGAATCTCACCCATTCTCTCAGATTCGGCACACAGCCTTCCTTCATTATCTTTTAGTGGACCAAGCAAGTTACCCGCTTGCTTCTTATATAAGAATAAAATGCTTTGGGATTTTCCTTCATTCTGCTAGCTAAAGCTATTTCATGACCCCTTTTAGCCCGCTTGATTCCTTGTTTAATATTTGTCCTAGTCTTCCGATATTCCTCCAGGGCCCGTTCTGTTCTCAGCTGCCTAGACCTTATGTGCGCTTCCGTTTTTCTCTTGGCTAGCCGTACAATTTCTCCTGACATCCATGGTTCACTAATCTTATCCTTCCTATCCTTTGCCTTCAATGGGGCATGCCTATCCTGCACTGCCGTTAACCTATCTTTGAAAGCCTCCCACATCTCAAATATGTAATTCCCTTCAAAGAGCTATGTCCAATCCACATTTCCCAGCTCCTGCCCAATTTTGATATAATTGGCCTGAGCCGATCCAAATCTACTGTCTAAACCTATCGCCCAATTCCTAGGCATCTGTATCCCTCTGCTCCCCACCTACTCGTGCATCTGTCCAGATGCATCTTAAATGAACCTACCATGCCTGCTTCTACCACTTCTGCCTCTACCACTCTGCTGGCAACATGTTCCAAATGACCACCACCCTCTGGGAAGTACTTGCCATGTGTGTCCCCCTTAAACTTTTCACCTCTTACCTTGAGTGCATGACCTCTCGTTATTGAATCCTTCACCCTGGGAAAATGCTTGTCTCTATCCACCCTGTCCATACCCTTCATGATTTTGTAAACCTGAATCAGGTCCCCCCGCAATCTCCTTTTTTCTAATGAAAACAAACTTAACCTACTCAACCTCTCTCATAGCTAGCACCTTCCATACCAGGCAACATCCTCGTAAACCTTCTCTGCAACCTCTCCAAAGCGTCCAGTAATGTGGCAACCAGAACTGTACACAGTATTCTAAATGCAGCTGAACCAATGTCTTGTACAATTTTAACATGACTTGCCCGTTCTTATACTCAATACCCCATTGAATGAAGGCAAGCATACTATATACCTTCTTGACCACTCTATCCACCTGTGCAGCAACCTTCAGGTTACAACAGACCTACATTCCCAGATCTCTCTGCCCATCAACCTTTTCCAAGGTTCTTCTGTTCATTGTATAATTTGCTCTAGAATTAGTCTTGCCTAAATGCATTATCTCACATTTTGTCTGGATTGAAATCCATCTGCCATTTTTCTGCCCAACTCTCCAGTCTAACTATATCCTCCTGCATTCTTTGACAGTCTCTTATGCTTTCTGCTACTCCACCAATCTTTGTGTCATCTGCAAACATGCTGATCATACCAACAGTGCCCTCTTTCAAATAATTTATGTATATCACAAACAACAGTGGCCCCAACACTGACCCCTGTGGAACACCACTGGTCACCTTTTTCTCCATTTCAAGAAACTCCCTTCAACTACTACTTCTGTCACCTTTGCTCAACCAATTCATTATGCACCGAGCTAGAACACCCTGCACACCATGTGACTTCACTTTCTCTATTGGTTTACCCTGGGGAAGCTTATCAAATGCCTTGCTAATCCATGTATATGACATCAACAGCCCTTCCTTCATCTATCAACTTGGTCACTTCCTCGAAGAGCTCTATTAAGTTGGTAAGGCACTATCTCCCCCACACAAAACCATGTTGCCTATCAATGATAAGCCCATTCTTTTCCAAATATAAATAGATCCTATCCCTCAATACCTTCTCCAGCAACTTTCCCACCACTCAAGTATGTAGTTACCCGGAATATCCCTACTACCCTCCTTGCACAGGGGGACAACATGAGTAACCTTCCAGTCCTCCAGCACCTCACCTGTATTTAAGGATGCCACAAAGACATCTGTCAGGGCTCCAGCTATTTCCTCTCTCGTCTCCCTCAGCAACCTGGGATAGACCCCATCTGGCCCTGGGGATTTGTCTACCTTAATAACCTTGCGCATACCCAACACATCTTCCCTATTTATGTCAAGGTCATTCAGACTAATCAAACTTCTATCTCTAATCTCAAGATTCATCATGTTCCTCTCCTCAGTGAACACTCTTGCAAAGTAATCATTCAGAATCTCACCCATTCTCTCAGGTTCAACACACAGCCTTCGTTCATTATCCTTTAGTGGACCAATCCTTTCTCTAATTACCCACTTACTGCTTATATAAGAATAAAATGCCTTGGGATTCTGCTTAATTCTGCTCACAAACTATTTTGTGACTTCTTATAGCTCGCTTGATTCCTCATTTAGGATGTACTACTTTTCTGATATTCCTCCAGGGCCTGTTTTGTTCTCAACTGCCTCGACCTTATGTATGCTTCCCTTTTCCTTTTGGCTAGTTGTACAATTTCTCCTGTCATCCACAGTTCACGAAAATTGCCCTTCCTATCCTTTGCCTTCAATGGGACATGCCTATTCTGCGCTATCTTTTAACCTATCCTTGAAAGCCTCCCACATTCAAATGTGGACTTACCTTCAAATAGCTGTGTCCAATCCACATTTCCGAGCTCCTGCCTAATTTTGATATAATTGGCCTTGGCCCAGTTTAGTACTCTTCCCTTAGGACCACTCTCATCTTTATCTACAAGTATTCTAAAACTTACAGAATTGTAGTCACTGTTCCAAAACAATCCCCCACTGCAACTTCTACCACCTGTCCTGGCTCATTCCCCAGTACCAGGTCCAGTATGTCCCTTCCCTCGTCAGACTATTGACATACTGCTCTAGAAAACTCTTCTGGACACTTCTTACAAATTCTACCCCATCTAGACCTCTGATGCAGTCAATGTTGGGAAAATTCAAAACTTCCCTATTGCCTCTACATCTTTCCATAATCTGTTTACCTCTTCTACCTCATGCTCACTGTTGGGAGGCCTGTAATACAGCCCCAACAATGTAACTGCATCCTTCTTATTTCTCAGCTCCACCCATAATGCCTCATTACCCAAGACCCCCATAGTGTCCTCCTCTAGCACAGCTGTGATATCACCCCTGACCAGCAATGTAACTGCACCCCCCTCCCACCCTGTCCTGTCAGAAGTGTCTATATCCTGGAACATTTAGTTGCCAATCATGCCCTTCCTTCAACCAAGTCTCTATGATTGCAATAACGTCATACTCCCAATCCAAGCCCTAAGGTCATCTGCCTTACACACTATACTCCTTGCATTAAAGTAGATGCATTTCAGGCAACTTCTTTTGCATTCATCTGCTCTCTGCGTACGCTTTCCCCCCTTATTAATGCTATCTTCATGATTCTTACAGTCTCCAGTTTCCACCTCACTGCTTACTTGTTTTCTCTTCTGGTTCCCAGCCCCCTGTCACATTTGTTTAAAACCTCCAACAGCAATAGCAAAAATTCCCTCAAGGACATTGGTTCCAGTCTGGTTCAGATGTAGACTGTCCATTTTGTAATAGGCCCACCTTCCCCAGAACCAGTCCCTGTGTCCAACAAATCTGAACCCCTCCCTCCGACACCATCCCTCAAGACACGTGTTCATCCTGCCTATTTTTTCAATTCTATGCTGGCTAGCATGGGGCATTGGTAGTAGTCCCGAGATCACTACCTTTTGAGGTCCTCCTCTTTAACTTCTCTCCTAGCTCCCTGAATTCTTTCAGGACCTAATCTCATTTTTTACTTATATCGTTGGTGCCTATATGCACCAAGACAACTGGCTGTACACCCTCCCCTTTTAGAATGCTCTACAACCAATCGATGACATCCTTGACCCGAGCATCTGGGAGGCAACGTACCATCTGGGAGTCCTGTTTTCAACCACATAATCGCCTATCTACTCCCCTTACAACAGAATTCCCTATGACTATGGCCTTACTAGTCAAGCAAGAGGTACAAGCTCCATTTTTACAGAGCGGTGAGGAGAGGTGGAATGAAGCGAGGGCTGCTGGGAAGGTAAGGGCTTAATTTATATTTGGGCAGTGGCTAAACTCTAATAATTTATGAAAAAATATTGAGAAATGCACCTGTACTGTTTACTTGTCACCTTACTCTAAAGGAAAGTCTCATAATTAGAACTCTTGAATATAGTTTGTCTCAAAAGTCTCATGAAAGCCAATATGGCAATCCTACAGCTGACCTTTTTACAACTTCCTTATTTGATATTTATAGCAAGAAATTAAGTAGCAGAAGTTACGCGAGAAAGCATTAAAGTAATTAAAATGCAGAAAATTAATATCTCAAATTAACTTAGAATTCTAAGGACAGGTTAAAGCTACAAACTTTGGCTTTTTGACAGTTGTCAAGATATTATACCTATGATCTGAGGATAGAAGGCAGCAATTATCATTTGTAAATCCTTCATACACAATATGCAAGCAGTGAGAACGGGAGTCTCTTGGTCAACCTCAAGTAAATCACCTATGCAAGACACACCCCTAACTGCCCAATATTTAAACCCTAAACCTATCTTTGCCAGTTGAAAACCCAGCATACCCACTAAAGGCATAAACAAAGATATTTTACCAACATTACCTTCCCTCTGCCAAATTGCCCTCCATGCTTTAACAGTATTGGTAACTATTGGGTTATGGCAATATTCCCTAACTGACCTCATTTTGTCCAAAAACAGCAAACTGGTAAGGGGACATCTTGCCTGGGAGGCTTCAATATCTAGCCACAAACCCAATCACTCACGTAGGACAAAAGCAAGCTCAATTGGTAACTTTTAATGTCCGGAAGGTCCACTTCCCCCCAACCCAATCTGTGAGGCAGTTGCAGTTTAGCTAATTTAATGAGGGGCCACTTACAATGCCAAATAAAGGAGCTGAATCAGCCTTTCAACCTATTGAGAGTTTGCTCACTGAAAATCAGGGGAAGCATCCCTATAGGGTAGAGCAAATGGGGGAAAATATTCATCTTAATAAGTGTTATCCAACCCAACCATGAGACTGGAAGTGCCTCCCATCTTTGAAGATCTTGTTTAATTTTTTCAAATAATTGGATAAAATTGGTTTTGAACACGAGTAATGAATATGCCCAAATACACACACACCTCCATGTGACCACCTAAATGGGAATCTATGGTCACCTTCCAGACCTATGTCCTTCATGAGACCACCCGTAGGTATAGCTGCTGATTTGCAAAATTAATCTTATACCCTGAAAAAGTGCTAAACGCGTGAATGCATTGTATCAGGCAAGGCACTGAAACTGCTGGATTTATCAAAAAAAAATTAGGACATTGTCTGCATACAATGAAATCTTATGCAATTTTGACCCCACTTCTGGAGCTGATATATTAGGATCCCCACAAATGGCCTCTACCAATGGTTCAGTCAACAACGTAAAAAGCAAACCTGTCTACAGTGGGATCCATGAGACAGTTAAAATCTCCTCCTATAATGATGTGCCGGGACTCGAGACTTATCAGTTTAGAAAAAGCATCTACCAAATATTTAAGGGGATGAGCTGGAGGACAATAAAGATTTAAAACACCACATTCTTCCCCATTTAAGAATTACAAACCTCCCATGTGTGTCTTTAACACACTCCAACAACAAATGGGAAATTCTTCCTAACCAATATAACCACTCCCTCACCTCTGGTATTAAATTATGAAAAATAAACTCGGTCAAAGCCATTCTGCTGTAATTTCAGATGCTCCTCGTCATCCAAATGTGTCTCCTGTAACAAAGCAATATCCACCTTTTCCTTTCTCAGACTCTAGAGTACCTTCTTAATTGGTGAGTGACTTCCTTGATATTCCAGGTACACTACTTAATCAAGTCATGAGCCATAGCCTCCTGCAATAACATGTAAAATTCCAGAGAGGAGGAACCTGAACCACAAACTGCTGAACCTTACTCATATGATCCACCAAATATAAAAACTATATAAACTAAAACCACTACATTTGACAAACCTACAAAACTATTGAAAATTAAAAACAACAAAAACCAAAAAAAAACCACCCCCAGTCCACAGGGGCAACTACCCATCCCAAACTGCCCATAAGTATGCATCCAACCATCCCAGCCACCTTCACTTCTCCCAGCTAGAGCCATACTGCAAACACAAGCCGTAAAAAGCAAACACACCCTGCAGAATACCAATATGCATAAAAAAAATTTAAAAAGGGGGAATGCCCCACCCATCCTTTGGTACATCCTAACTTAGAAACTGAAAATGTACATCACCACCAAATACAAGTTTAAACAAAATTATCATCAATAGAGGAAAAAATGAAAAAAGCTCCAACCGACCTCCTCCGTTTCTTTTACAAGACACTAAAGACATACCCAAACAACACTATTTATACATACTAAAATTGTTCAAATTAGTTCAATGTCTCTTGACTTCTCCGACATGTCAACGAGATGTACAGATCCATCCAGTGAAGCACTGCCGGATACCTCAGGGAGTACCGAATCCCAAGCTCCTTCCGTGTTCTCTTGACACCGCTGTAAGATTTTTGTTTCTCGATCACTGCCACTGAGAAGTCCTGAAAGAACATGATCTTAGAGCCCTCGTAAATTAGGGCATTAGGATCCTTTCCCTGGACTCTGGAGGCCTCCGTGACTCTTCCCTTATACTGGTAATGATGGTAACGCAGTAGGAGAGGACGAAGATATTGACCCAGACCTGATCTCCATGCTGCAACCCGGTGAGCCCTCTCTACTTTCAATCCTCTCAAGCCAGTCTCCAGGTCAAGGAATTTCAGCAGCCAATCCTCAATAAATTCCGTCGGCCAATCACCTTCCTCAGCCTCAGGCCAATGATCCAAATGCTTTTTCTCCTGCCCCTGTTCTCAAGATCCACTACTTGGTCACGCAAATTCCTGAAGAAGGGCTTATGCCCGAAACGTCAATTGTCCTGCTCCTTGGATGGTGCCAGACCTGCTGCGCTTTTCCAGCAACACATTTTTCAGCTCTGATCGCCAGCATCTGCAGTGCTCGCTTTCTCCAAGCAAATTACAGACCTGTGTCTCCAGGGCTTGGATCCTATCCTTGGATGAACTGGCATCAGCTTCCACCATTGTGACCCTCTGCTCCACCTCATCCATCCTCTTCTCCACGTCTCCCAGCTGCTGCTCATCTTTCTGCAGCATGAAAGAGATTGGAGCAAACTTCTCTTCAATTTGTTTCCCCAGTATCTCATGAGATTTCGCGAGCTCGTTCACCAGGGCCTGGAAAGTAATAGACTCAGAGGATCCTGCAGGTCCGGCCTCCGGTGTTCCTCCTCCCTTTTTCAGCATTTCTGGCAGCTGGAAATGCAGGTAAGTTTAATTTTTTTAAAAAGTTTCTCTCAACTCCACGATCTTTCTGGAGTCCCAAGATGTCACGATGGTCTGGGTTGGGCGGTTTAAAGGATCGTCACACTTGTGCTGCAATGTGGAGCTCTGCAGTGCGATCTTCTTATATTGCTGCCATCCTGGATCCCCAGGAATCCATTTTTAATAACTTTTCAATTAAAATGACTAACTGTCTCATTGGCACTATTCCCTCTAATTATTTAGATATGGTAAAACCAATCACAGTATTTCTTGGATGTTAGATTAATCTAGAACATGGATTGTATTGTAAACGTAATCTGATGTAGAACAGTACTCTGCTTTCCATTAGTTACTCATTTTCATGATTTGAAAAATCAAAATATCACATGTACAGTACTCAAGGTCAAGCTTTCTTCTACAGTAGTAGTGTTCCTACCTCTGGGATAGGAGATCTGGGTTAAAGTCCCATCTGCTCCAGAGGTGTGTAATATCACTGAATAGGCTCATGAGAAAGTATCTACTTCAGGATCTCACGTGTGTTCTAAGTCTATGTTGGTTGAATGTGGTAGCCAGCCTCATCCAATTTTACAATTCTGAACACAGATGAAAGAACAATATAGCACCAAGACATGATGCCTTTCTTGATTTAAAAACCTTTTGGCTTCACTCAGCCTGTATTCCCTTTATTGCCTGCATATTTGGATCTTGAATATTGTTATTGTATCTGCTTCCACCACACCTCCACTCCAGGTACTTACCTTCTTTGTGAGAGGTTGGTAGGACTTGCTTCTCACATTTCCAAACTTTCTCCCTTTTTACCTTAAATCTATGACCCCTAGCAACTGACATTTCTACTCTGGAGAAAACCTCCAACTATGCACTCTATCCAAGCCTCTCAACTTCTATCATCTTTTGCCGTTCAACTGAAAACCAATCAGTTTGTCCAATCTCTCCTCACAGATAATACCCTCCAAACCAGGCTACATCCTCGTAAATCTGGTTTCTGTATCCCAAAGCCTCCACATCCTTCTGCGAGTGTGGCAACCAGAACTGTACACAGTATTCCAAATGTGGCCCAACCAAAATTCTAAACAGCGATAACATGACTTACCAATATTTATACTTTATTTTTTGATCAATGAAGGCAAGCATTCCATATACGTTCTTGATCACCTGATCCACTTTGTATTATCACTTTTAGGGAACTGTTGACCTATACACCTAGATCAATAAAGTCTCCAATTACAGGTATTCGCCCTCCAAGGCAGATTGTTATCCACTCCTTTGTGTCCAACTGTTCTCTCTCTTTGGGCTCTACCCCCACCTACCATTTATTCCTTATACCCCCACTCCTCCCAACTCTATCTTCTGCATTAAAATTGACATTTTCCTAGCTACCATCAGTTGAGGAAGGGTCACTGGATCTGAAACGTTAACTCGGATTTCTCTTCACAGACGCTGCCAGACTTGCAAGTTGTTTTTATTCATGAGACATGATATTCCCCACACAAAACCATACTGTCTCTCTCGAGTAAGTTCATATTTTTTCAAATGTGAGTAAATCCTTATCCTTAACAATTCTCTCCAATAGTTTCCCTACTACTAATGTAAGGCACACTGGCCTATAATTCCCTGGATTATTTCTGTTGTCCTTGTTAAACAAAGGAACAATGTTGGCTATTCTCTGGGGCCTCTCCTGTTACTAAAGAGGATACAAAGATTACAAAGGTTGCAATTTTCTCAACTGTCTCCCTCAGCATTCTGGGCTATACGCCATCAGGGCTTGTGGACTAGTCTATCTTAATGCTTTTCAAAAGATTCAACACTTCCCTGGATGTGCCCTGAGAATCCTTAATATTGACTCCAGACCTTATGAAGTCTAAAGACTTCGCATTAAGCATGGGTAAGGAAACCTTCTGCTGGTTGTCAAGTACTGTCCTCCCTTGGCTAATGCATCAGTGCTCCTCCATGTTGAACAAGGAAGCAAAATATACTCCAGGTAGGGGATTTCACTGTCCACCACCAGGAACGCGCTGGTCGGGATCTGTGGTAGATGGTGATAAAACCAAAAAGAGAAAAATATACTCCACCACATCCTTACTAATCTGCTGATTGCAGATGCATCTGCCCATAACAGGACTTCATCAATAATCACTCTTTCATACTATCTTCACACTGAGAATACCCTCCATTGTGTTGTGTGGTACAATCAACCTGCTAAATGGGACAGACTTCAAATAGATCTGGCGAATTAAGACTGAGCATTCATGAGGCACAATGAGCCATCAACAGCTGCAGAACTGTACTCCAGTACAATTGCAACCTCATGGCCTGGCATATTCCATACACAACCATTACCAATAAGCCAGGGGATTAACACTGGTTCAATGGAGACTGCAGGAGGGAATGCCAGGAACAGCACCAGACACACCTTAAAATGAGGTGTCAACCTAGTGAAGCTGCCAAACAGCATGACCAGCAAGTGACAGAACTGATGGATCTGATCCGTTGCTCATGGAATCAAAGCTCTGCAGTCCTGTCACACCCAGTAATGAATGGTGATAGTCAATTGAACAACTCGCTGAAGGAGCCTCCACAAAAATTCACATTCTCCAATACATCAGTTCAAATGATAAGACTGAAGCATTCTCAGCAATCTTCACTCAGAAAAACCACGTGGATGATCCATTTTGGCCTTCTCCAGTGATCTCCAGCAAAGATACTAGTCTTCAGCCAACTCAATTCACCCCCACATAATATCAAGAAATGATTGGAGGCACTGGAATCCTGCAAAGGCTACAGGCCTGCCAATATTCTGGCAAAGGTATTGAAGACTTATGCTCCAGAACCTACCTCTCCTATAGCCAACCTCTTCCAGTACAGTCACAATATTGGCATCTATCCGACAGTGTGGAAAAGTACCCAGTTATGTCCTATTGCACACAAAAAAGAACAAATCCACCCCAGTGCCCTATCCGTCTACTCTCGATCATCAGTGAAGTAATGGAAGGTATCAGCAAGTGTTATCAAGCAGCGCCTACCCAGTGCCACCTGGTTTGGGTTTGGGTTCTGCCAGGGCTTTACACCTCCTGACTTCGTTATAGCCTTGGTTCAACGTAGATAAAAGAACAGAATTCCAGAAGTGAGGTGAGTGACAGCCCTTGACATTAAGATTACATTCAAACGCATACGACAATATCAGACAATAAACATCTCCTATAAGAGACAATATAATCACTGCCCCTTGACATTCAATGGTGTCTGTTGGGATTACCATTTACCAGAAATTCAACTTGACTCACCACATAAACACAGTGGCTGTGAGAGCAGGCCAGAGGCTAGGAATACTGCAGTGAGTACTCCCCAAAGCCTGACCATTATCCACAAGGCACAAGTTAGGAGTACGATGGAATACTCCCCTCTCATCTGGATGGGTGCAGCTTCCAACGCTCAAGAAGCTTGACATCATCCAGGAGAAAGCAGTCCATTTGAATGGCACAACATCCATTCCCTCCATCACCAACACTCAGTTGCAGCAGTGTCTAGGATACAGAAGATGAATTTCTGTGGGGCATCATAAATCCTTTGACAGCACCGTCCAAATCCATGACCACTTCCATGTACAAGAACAAGGGTGTAGATACATTGCAGCATCACCACCCACAGGGTTCCCCTCCAAGTTACTCACTATCCTGACTTAGAAATATCCCCATTCCTACACTGTTGCTGGGTCAAAATTGTGGTATTCCTTCATGGTATTGTGAGTCAACCAACAGAATATGGACTGCAGTGGTTTCAAGGAAGCAGTGCATGATCACCTTCTCAAGGGCAATAGGTAGACAAGGTGGTAAAGAAGGCATTTGACATGCTTGCCTTTATCGCTCAGACCACCGCTTGCTGGAATTGAAACATTATGTTGTGTTGGTACAGGACGTTGCTGGAGCCACTTTTGGAGTACTGTGTATAGTTTTGGTGCCCTGCTAGAAGACAAATCTGATTAAATTGGAGGGGGACTGGAGAGTCTGAGTTATAAGGAGAGGCTGGATAGTCTAGGACTTTTATCACTAGAAATAGGAAGTTTGTGGGGTGGTCTTACAGAGATTTATAAAATCATGAGGGGTATAGATAAGGTGCTTAGGAAAGTCTTTTCCCTAGGACAGGGGCGCTCAAAACTAAAGAACAGATTTTTAAGAGGAGAAAAGCTAAAAAGGGTCCTGAGGGGCAACCTTTTCATATAAAGGATATGAACTGCCACAGGAAGTGATAGATGCAGGCATGGTTACAACATTTAAAAGACATTTGGACAGGAGGTTTAGAGGGATATGGGCCAAATGGGACTAATTTGATTTGAGAAACAGTTAAGCATGGATGAGTTGCACAAAAGGTCTATTGCCATGCAATACAACTCTATGACTCCTAAACGAGGGATAGGCAATGAAAACACTGGCCAACCAAAATATCCACATCCCACAAGTAAATAAAAAAACTTACTTTCTCTTGATAGCTTACAAAGTGGCTACAGGATCTTTAAATAACAGGATATGGCACTACTTACTGAAAAAAAGATACGTGGTTACCATGTTGATATTCTCACTTTGGTTTTCATGAATTCTTGGCATAGTTCATCTATGCTGCTTTGGAAATCTCCTGTTCAGAAAATACAGATCTGGGAGGTCTGTATGTGACAGCAACGTCCAATACCAGAAAACAATGCTGGGCATGGCATTAGCATGCTGATAGGTGTGCAGAGACCTTTGTAGTGGTCACGCAACATAGAGACAATGTTGAATGCAAATCATGTTTTTGTCTAATCAGGTTGGAAATAGGGTTTCTGAACTTGATCAGAAAATCTGGGCTTGTTTTCAAATAAAACTTGAATTCTTAAGTCAGTCTATTGAGTCAGTACAAATTGAGTATGATTTTCTCACATCAGTAATGACAAACACAAAGGATGTTACTTTATTTTGAAATTGCATAGTAAACATTTTAAAATCATACATATAAAATGGAGGTTAAAGACTGATTACACAACACAGCAACATGCCTGTCAAAAAATCTAAATTTAAATGCACAAACCATCAAAACATTTAAGATGCAAAAATGAAAAGCGTTGAAAGGTAACTTAGCATGTCTAATTCTTCAAAAAGTGGTTTGTGCTGCCACTAGCTGAAACAGTGCACCTCGTCTAAATAGTGTCAAAGACAAATCTGTATTCAATTTCACAAAAGTCTTTTTCTGTAGGAATCACTTCTAACTGCCCTCAGGCATTTGCAGAAAAGTAAATCAACTCCTTCTTTGTGTCTAGTGTAGTAGCATGCTGCAGACAGCAACATATTGTTAAAATCACTCTTGTAAGAAATTTAGAAATCA
This sequence comes from Hemiscyllium ocellatum, assembly GCF_020745735.1. NCBI lineage: Eukaryota > Metazoa > Chordata > Chondrichthyes > Orectolobiformes > Hemiscylliidae > Hemiscyllium > Hemiscyllium ocellatum. The sequence goes on from NC_083401.1 coordinate 87,290,902, forward strand.
AAAGGTTTAAGAATGATTGTAATGAGGGATGAAATATTTGCTTGTTTGAATAATTTGTAATATTTCCACTTAACATGCTTTTACCCAATTTACAAAAGCAATAGTTCCAGTAAATTATATTAACTTCTAGACAGATCATACTACAGACTGACAATTTTATGCACACTTTATTTTAGGCTCTAATAAAGTAAAAACATCTCAAAATCTTCAAGAAAAGCACAGTACAGCCTGTTATCAAGGCCTGACTTGTTTTACTAAGACCTGGGAAAACATCAACTGCAATGATGTTCTTAAAATAGCACTGTGTTAGTATTATATGCATGTAAAATGAATATGTCCTTGTATGCTATTAGGGCTTATGAAAATGAAAATAAATCACACAAAACTTGTATGCATGCGAATGATACAATTGCTTAAATCTGGATGGCATCTCAGCTCTTGAACTAAATAGAATATGCAGTTTTCCATTGTGACACCACCTTGGAAGTTTTGGAACTAATTCAGATCTTGCTTTTGACACTGAAGTTTTAAATTAATAGTCATTGCTCACTTGCAATTAGATTCAGTTGAGTGGCATCCAATGACTCACTTGAATATATGTATAAAAATAGTAAGCAGTTTTAACCAAACGTTTCAGAGAATTTTAGCAGATGACAGCACTTTAAAATAACAAATCAATTTCCTTAGTTCTTGAAAATATCAATCTTACACTGTGTTTGTACATAATTCTACACTAGAATATGAAAGCAGAAAAAAAACACAGATTTGAGATCAGTAATTCAGTGTTAAGACCAATACAACTCACTTTTTCCTGCAACACATCAATACTGTGGCTCTTTCTAATTTGCAAGTGAGTTGCAATGTTAACAAAAGTAGGACAAGTTACTTATATATCCAACATTCATTATCACATTTCAGATTTACGGGTGTGTTTGGTAGATGAGAAGAGGCTCTACTGAAAAGACAGCAGCACAAGTCTATTGGAACAGTTTAACTACGACTGGTGAATCCAGCTAATGAAGAATGAGATCATCTGTGCCAAAATGCTGCATTGAACACAGCAGATATATTGAGGTTACCTTATTGTTTGCAAAGTGAACGTTATGTCAGAAGATAATAGCAGATTCCTATGAACTGCATATGGGGAAACGTTATCCATAACAAAAATGCTTGCAAACATCGTAGAGAGTCCCAAAAATTGCTCCCCAATAAAATCTCTTGAAAAATAGGTCGAAATTGGTGCTATTTAAAGAACAACAACATATGAAACAGCAGATGGAGTTATCCAATCTAGGTAAAATGGACTGAGGAAACTCTCATGAACATATCACATTCACCATCTTCCAAATGTCAAAATATAGTAGTGTTGGGACTATAGACTTTAATTATAAAAGTGGATTTATTTTAATATAAAACAGGGTTGTGTGTCATTTCACTTGTAAAACTTGAAGCTAGACTATTTAAAAACAAAATTATTTAAAGTATTGATGCATTGTAACTTATGGAGCAGGAAATACTGGTCAGTCTTAACTAAATAAGGGAACAACAATTCTAGCAGAAGGCTAATTAAAAGAAAATGTTTTTAGCCGTAAACAAGGATTACATTTTAATTAATGTATTCAAACCAAACATTACAGTGATGAAGATCAATAAATATTCATTCATGCACTTCGGGCTCCACCGTTTTCTAAAACAAAGGGGAAAAAATTAATATTGTTGATAGCTTACAAATCAATAATACTAAATACAGTAATCACACACTAAATACCTGTTAAATTTAACTTCTATCTAGTTCAGGTATGTGAATTAATATTCCTCTGCTGCAGGTCCACACTCCTTCCAGTTAATAAAGATCAGAACAAATAGCATGATTCAGGAGATGGATTGTTCTCCTAGCATATGATGGCACCAAATCATGTCGAGTAAACATATGTCAGAAGGAACTTTTCTTTACGATACATTTTACCCAAGAAAAAAATTAAGGAAGAATTTCGAGCTCAAAACATCACATCAAATCTCTATCCATGACAGTATCTCGCTTCAAATGTCATGGGCTCTCATCTTAATTAACAGTCTCCTGTGTCACACCTTGCCAAAGGCCTTCTGAAATCCAAATAGATCACGTATCCTGGCTGTCCTTTGTCTAACTTGCTTGTTACCTCCTCAAAGAATTCTGAGGATCCCACAAGTTGAATGATAATGTTGTAGTTGTTTATCCCTAAAGCATCTTCACATATTGCACATCAGGACTTTGGTTTATGAAAATAATTAATATACAACCTATGAAAAAACTTTAAGAAATCCAATATTATCTGAAACCCTACTGAGCAATTAAACTACAAAATGCAGGCAAGTTATTGCAAAAGTCTAATTCATTTGTTACCTGGTTCTTTTAGAGTATCTGGGTTGCCTGCAAGTTCTTGTGCTCCATCTGCGTTCAGAAGAACACAAGCCAAATTGTTATGCTGCTCTTCCTCAGAAATTCTCCTAACCAATTCATCCTGTGGAGATTTGAAAACAAATGATGGGACATGTTTTTAAATTAGTGCCTATTAGTATCGCTAGTCAGTCATCTCAGGACTCAAAGTACAATTTCTAAAATTCATGGGCACCACCAAATTGGGAGTACTGTCAATTTGGGGATGTCTAGTGAAGGAGAGGTACTGCTATTTGGTTGGCAAAGGTATTGCCAAAGAGAACAGAGCAATTAATGACTATTGACTGTTAACTGCCAGGCTTTGTTTAGTATCAAACCAGGCATGTTGACTTAGTTCAGTCAGGGTACTGCCCTCCGCAATTAACTGGCAAATAGCTGTTACTTAGTTTTATTGAAATGAAGCAGGTGCAGCACATGCACATGTTCTTATGACGGTATTTAATAGGACATCTAGCTTGTAGTACATATTAATATGAAAACTTGTAGGGTGATAAATAGGGAGGAAGATAGTTATAAACTGCAGGAGGATATCATTGCACTGGTCAGATGGGATTCAACTTGGAAAAGTGAGATAATGCATTTGTGAAGGGCTAACAAGGGAAGGGATCATTGTATAAATGGTAGGAACCTGGCAAGTACTGAAAATCAAAGGGAGCTTGATGTGCATATCCACAGATCCCTGAAGGTAATAAAAGCAGTAGATATGGTTAAGGTGATAGATGGGAGACTTGAATTTATTAGTAGAGGCACAGAATGCAGGAGCTAGGAGATTATGTTGGCATATGTGGGAGACTTTGACCAAAATTGACACAAAACTGTGTAGAAGCCAGAGTCACAAAGCAATTTTTTCCAGTAAGAGTTTAGCCTGTTAGCCATAGTTCTGTCTGAAGAATTCTGTTTTGATAGCCAGCAGCTGCAAGGTCAGGCTGTCTCTTCTCCTCAGTGCCATTAGATAATGTTGCTTCAAAGAATGATGTGTCGTTTCTCTTGTCCCTTATCAGTTGTTCTAGCCTAGCTGAAATTGCAATATAAGAGGATGTTCGGTTTTGTAGACATTAACAAATGTAGGTCAGGACAATGTATGGGACCTTACAACTGCCCCTAGGTTGTGTAATTAATGGGCAGTGGGGGCTTCTTTTTTACGATATAACTTGTAACATTCTGTGTTTCTTTGGAATACTTTGGACTTTGTTCTGAACGAAGATGTATTCCCCACGGCCATGATAAAGCTAGTTAATTGCTCAAGGTCTCGTCTCCTGACTATTTTGTTTTAAACGATTCGGCACAAGATTTATTTTCCCCAACAGAATATAACACACAGTACACTAGTTAAGCCACAATTGACGCATGCTGGCATTTCTGGCTATCAGATTATAAGGAAGGATGTGATTACACTAGAGACGGTGCACAGAAGATTTACCAGGATGCTATCTATGCTGCAAGATCTGAATTATGAGAAGAAATTGGATAGGCTAGGAATGTTTTCCCAGAGCACTGAAGTGAAGTGAAGCAGTGAAGGTTGACAGGAGACCTAAGAAATGTGTACAAGATTGTGAGAAGCACAGATGGAGTGAATAAGAAGGTCAAGAGTCAGACAGCATAGAAATGCTTTGGTCCAACTCATCCAGGCCGACGAAGTCGCCCAAACTAAACTAGTTACATTTGTCTCATATCTGTCCAAACCTTTTCTATTCACATAATTGTCCAAATGTCTTTTGAGTGTTCTCACTGTACTGCATCTACCACTTCCTCTTGCTGTTAACTCCACATACAAACCACCCTGCGTGAAAAAGTTGTCGTCCCTTTTAAATCCTTCTCCTCTCATCTTAAACCTATGCCCTTCAGTTTTGTACTTTCCTATACTAGGGAAAAGATGTTTGCTATTCACCTTATCTATGCCCCTCATGACTTTATAAACCTCTATATGGTCAACCCTCAACCTTCAATGCTGCACTGAAAAAAATTACTAGTCGCTCCAGCCTTTCCTCATAACTTCCAATTCTAGTAACATCCTTGTAAATGTTTCTGCACCCTCTCCAATATAATAATATCCTTCCTACAGCAGGGTGACCATAACTGTACACAGTACTCCAAAAGTGGTCTCAACAATATGACATTCCAACTCCTATACTCAATGCTCTGAGTGATGAAGGCAAGCATGCAATAATGCCTTATAAACCATCCTATTTATTTGTGACACAACTATCAAAGAACCAAGCACCTGAACCCCAATGTCTCTCTGTTCCATAATATTACCCAGGGTCTTAGCATTAACTGTTTAAGTCCTGTCCTTGTTTGTCTTACCAAAATGCAATACCTTGCAATTTTCCAAATTCAACTGCCACTCTTCAGCCCATTGGTTCAATTGATCAAGATTCTTTTAATGTTAGGATAAGTTGCACAGTTGGGCTGAGAGGTGGCAAATGGAGTTTAATGCGGACAAGTGTTAGGTGATTCACTTTGGTCAGAGTAAATGCAATGTAAAGTACTGGGCTAATGGTAAGATTCTTGGTAGTGTAGATGAGCAGGGAGATCTCGGTGTCCAGGTACACAGATCCTTGAAACTTCTTCTTAATATCAAAAAGAGCGGATTTTTTCTTTCTTCTGGACTAGAGATGCAGCACACGAGAAATGTAACAAGTTTGGCAAAGGATGTGTTCATGGGATGCTGCCTATACTGGAACAGTTGGAGATTAGCAGTTAAGTAATATTTTATCTTGTTAGGAATTTCAACAAAGTAATTTTTGTATTTTAACAATATGGAGACGCCGGTGTTGGACTGGGATGTACAAAGTTAAAAAAATCTCACAATACTAGGGTATGGTCCAACAGGTTTATTTGGAAGCAGGTTTATTATAAGACAATCTTACAGAAGTCTTATAATCTTATACTCCACAACCACCTGATGAAGGAGCAGCGCTCCAAAAGCTAGTGCTTCCAAATAAACATGTTGGACAATAACCTGGTGTTGTGTGACTTTTAACTTTGTATTTTAACTGTTGTAAAAATAAAGTGTGTTCTGATTAAAGCCTAGTGGTGGACCAATTGAACCACATCTGGATCACAAACCTTACACTTGTCTGTAAATAAATATAAAAGACTATCGTTTGACAATACTTTTTGGTTTTGGGGGAGCGGGGAGGCTTGTAGGTTGATCCATAACAACAGAATTGCACATCATCATCTGACTGGCAATATGTTGAGCGTGGTGACTGTGCAATGAGACCTGGGTTGCAGATGCAGCAGGCGGTGAAGACAACAAATAGTTGCCCTTCATAGTGACAGGATAAGCACAGGAGCAGGGAAGTCTTGTTGGAAAGACTACACATGGAATACTGTGTGCAACTTTGATTTCTTTATCTGAGAAAGGTTATTATGGCTATGATGGAAGTGCAACAAAGACCGATTCCACAGATGACAGGACTGACATACGAAGAAAGTTTGAATCTGGATTTTATTCACCGCAGTTCAGAAGAATAATGTGGGGATCTCAGAAACCTATAAGATTTGAACAGGATTAGACAGGGTAGATGCAGGATGGGTATTCCTAATGATGGGGAGTCTAGAACCAGGGATCACAGACTAAGGGTCTGTGGTAGACCATTTAGGCCTGAGATGAGAAGAAATGTTTTAACCCAGAGATGGCAAGCCTGTGGAATTCACTATCACAGAAAGCAATCGAGGCCAAGTCATGATTTCAAGAAGTTGGATACAGTACTTGGGCCTAAAAAGATCCAAGGAGATGGGAGCTGAATAGGAACAGGCTAATGACTTGGATGATCAGCTATGATCATAATGAATTGCAGAGAAGGCTCAGAGAACCAAATGGCCTAATCCTGCTCCTACTTTCTTTATTTCTATTTGAAATTTAAGCAAAGCTTGACAGTTAGCGGTGAATCAGCAATAACTGCAACATCTCCTCTGCAACACTTCTAGCACTCTCAGACCACTTGTCAACCAAACAACATTCTCTTCTCAATGTATAAAAATTGATTTTCCTCTTGTTGGTATTATTACGAATTGTCCTGATCAGCACAAGATGAAAAGTATTGACAAAATATGTCTATTCTCAACAATACTCAAATATGGCATTCAAAAATTGAGAAGTTGCAAACAAGCTTTACTGGAATTCTAATGGAACCGAGGGGCCATATCTATCAGGAAAGATTAAACAGTGTGGGGATCACTTCTTCACAAAAAAATCAAAGTCTTCAAGATTATAAAAGGGATTGATAGAGGTAATGTACAGAAAATGTTTCTACTTGTAACAGAGGACAGACAAGGGTCATGAACTGAAGATAGTCTAATAAATCCAACAGGGAATTCAGGTGATATGTTTAAGAGTGGTCAGAATGTGAACTCACTATGACTAATAGATATCGAACTAACAAGTGTAGGCATATTTGGGGGCATTCAAGAACATGGGGCAGAAAGGCATAGAGGTTATGTCAATCATGTCAGAGAAATGAGAATACAAAGAGGCTCAAGTGAAGCACAATAGCAGAATGGAGCTTTTATGGTCACTGATCCTGCTTCTGTGCTGTATATACTATGTAATCTCAGTACAGCGATTACCTCAGAGAGGACTGAAAGACTTGGAGGCAAGTTTTCCACTTTAACAAAGTCATCTTCATCTGATTTCTGGCTCAGATTGCCAGATCCAGCTTCCTGCTGAAGGGAGTAGAGAAATACATTACAAAGGCTTTGGTTAAAATCTCATACACAATTAAGCAAAATTGAATGAGAAAATGAGATTGTTAACATTGGAATGGCAAGAACAACTTCACACAATTTAAAAATTAATTTGACCAATAGAAACATCAAAAGAAACAAAGTCGTCTAAGAAAAATTTAAAGATTATACTTAAAATGCACCACCTTCCAAAATAAAACAAAGAACTGCAGATGCTGGAGATCCGAAACACACAAAAGCAGAAAGTGTTGGAGAAATTCAGCAGGTGTGACAACATCTATGAAGTAAAAAGAGAGTTAACTCTTCTTCAGAACTGGTAGCAGCTAGGAAATGATGGCATTTATGCTGATGACAGAAAGTTGGGGGTTGGGGTTAATGGGAGAATAGAATAGAATAGACGAGGGAGCCCTCTATCTGATGATATACCTTCCCAACATCAGTTTATAAAGCAATTATCTTATGCAGTTCATCAAATCACAGGTGACTGCGGAAGAACAGAAGACCATCTGGTTCTCATCCTATATTGGCCCACTGAAAGAGCTTTCTGCTTAGTCTTACGTCCTTGCTTGTCATCTGTCATCCTTAAAATTCATCTTCCTCTAGTATTCGTCCAACTCACTCTTTAAATAACTTATAGAATTGACATCCACTACCATGTAGTGCATTTCATAGCTGAATAACATTTCACCTCTAAAATTTCATTTTTTTTTATTCCATGCTCTCGTCATTGAACTACTTACCAAGAATTTTTCCCCTTATTTATTTTATCAAAATTTATCATCTCGAAAACTTAGATTAGCTTAACCTTTCTGGTTCATGGACAACTATTCTAACCTTTCCAACCTCTTCTCATAACAGAAGTTCCTCATCCTTGACAACAGTCCAGTAAACCTCCTCTACAACCTTTAATAATCTTCCATTGACCCAAAGAACCACCCTGCAGTGTGGAGTTCACCATGGCCTGTGTTACGCGAGCTAAGGTCTAACCAGATTTATAAAGTTTTAACATGTTTGCATTTATATTCTACGTCACTTATTATTAAACCAAATAACTTGTATGCCATTCATCCACATTATCAACTTCAAGGATTTGTGCATATGAACATTAATGTCCATCTGCACTACATTAAAAATGATCACCTATATTATACTGTCTTTCCATATTCGTCCTTCCAAAAATCATTACCTCAGAAGAGTAGGCAACTGGTGTAAGGTTTTCTTCAATTCTAGGCTGTCGACAATACTGGGACGTCTAGATTGACAGATGCTTGTTTGCAGAGTCCAATTTATTGAATATTCATTATCATCTTGGAGAGACTACATAAACTGTATTTAAAAGGTAGGGTGTATGTCGATCAGTGAGATAGATGTCTTGTTGCAGACATTCAGTGGTCTGTCAGCCATAAGGACATAAAAAGGCCATTAATACTATTCTGTTTGATGTTGACGTGCCACTAATTAAATCAAGATCTTGGCAGCACTAGTGTAAATGCCTGCCCAATAACACCCAATGGTTGTTTTCCTCAAGTAGTGTGTTCATTTCTAATTTGATAAATGCAGAAGAATGTACACATTTGTAATGAGTACATTTCTATACATTTAGCAATTTGAGACAAGATCTTCTATAATAATTGTGAAGAGCAGTAATTGTGAATGAATGATCAAATGTTACAGTCTTTGGCAATTGGTGATTCAGATGTATTGACCAACTAATGAGTTATTCAAATTGTTTTACAGGCGAAGGCGAGTACCTCAGTGTACTCAATGCATCACACTTTCTTGAATAAAAGAAATTTTGCACAGTTCTCTTGCTGCTTGCATGCTAACATATTTAGTCCTGCCTGATTCATTCTCTCTCTAACTGGCTTCCTTGGAAGATAAGAATTGACTGATGGTTATCACATAATGTAGGTCAGCCTTAGCTTCTCTTTTCTTGTCCTAAAAGAATAATCTATTATTACCCTTTCTGAAAGTTTGTCTCTCATGTGTCAATGCTTTAAACTCCCAAGAAACCTAAAAAGAGAAGTAAAACCCTAGAAAGACCAGAATATCAGAAGTTCTATCTGCTTAATTTACCCTATGAAGGGGCTAGTGAAAGATATTTTTAAAAATTTAGACAAGAATTCTGATGCAAGCAGCTTCAAAGAATCATAGAATCCTTACAATGTGGAATCAGGTCATTCAGCCCCACTAGTCCACACTAACCCTCCGAAGAGCACTCCATCCAGACACATCCCCCAACGCTATCCCTATAACCCTGCATTTCTTATGGCTAATCCACCTAGCCTGCATACCTTCGACTGATGGGGAAAAACAAACTGCTCCAACAGGCAAGTTCTGAGCTTTTCTACAATATAATTGTGTACCATCTACATGCCATATTTAGCACATAACTTCCCTAGAGGCTAATCAGCCCATCTGCACACTTTTGGCCGAAACAGAACATATATTACAACATATTTCCAACATTGAAAGGTCAGTGCTTACAAAATCATTCACTAACACAGGGGAATCTGTGTCAGGACTGCCAGTCAGTGAGCTTTCTGGTGTTCCTTGCAGGTCATTTTCTCGTTCCATTTGTATTGCTGTTCCAGCATTTGCATTTTCACAAAAAGGCAATGATGACTTTGGACTTTTGTTGCCTTCATTAGCTACATCAAACAGATTATTTTGGAAAGACTCAGTAGGAAGATCAGGATTTGAGTTACTTTCATTTTCTGTTACAAAATGAAAAGAAAAGTTCATTTAACACAATTATTTTGCTTACACAAGCAAACAATAATCAAATCTTTCATATTCTAATTTGATAATGAAATAAATTCAGAATTGTTGAAACCTATCCTGTCACTTTTTGAAAAACAGACAAAAGGTTAAACACTACCTGCAACCATAGGTAAGTTTGTTTTCATGGATTGACTAATCACATCATCCTTATTGGGTTCAGGACGAGCATCCTATAAAGAGGAAAGTTCTTAATGTCAATAAGCATGGAAGAAAATGTCAAAATACTAATGTTTACCATTATTATTATTTCTACCAAACTCAAATTGGTAACATGGACAGAACTTGTTTAAAATGCATTCTAATAAAGCCTTTTTTTTAAGAATTCCTACAGGATGGAAACAGGCCCTTCAGCCCAACAAGTCCACACCGACCCTATTCCCCTACATTTACCCCTAACTAATGTACCTAACACTATGGGTAATTTAGCATGGCTGATTCACCTAACTTGCACATCTCTGGCTTGGGGGAGGAAACCGGAGCACCCGGACAAAACCCATGAAGACACGGAGAATGTGCAAACTTCACACAGTCACTCGAGATGGGAAATGAACCCGGGTCCCTGGTGTTGTGAGGAAGTAGTGCTACCACTGAGCCACCATGCCACCCCATATCCTAAAAACTAATGCTGATACCATGCACGTGGCTTTGAATACAAGCTTCTTACAGATGGCGGTAGCATAGAGACTCGGAATTGTAAAATATAAAAGGCAATGCACGACTATAAGTACTGTACTCAAAGTCAGTCCATCTAAGCAATGAGGAAATAATTGTTTAGCTTGAGTAGGCATGTCGTCTTTCATTACTATTAACCAATTTTAACAATTTGGTGCATATCAGCTGAAATTCATCTAACAGGAAAGAAATTATCAGAGAGAATGGCATAAAGAGATGCCATGTTTAAATTTGGAGATCTCTGATGTTGACAGGCTTGCAGATGTCATTTTCACTCTCCTCATGATTATTTGCATGAGTTTTTGATACAGGGTTGATGTGAAAGTTCTTGCAGTGCAGGAATAGTGTCCATATCTCTGAGACAGAAGTCAGAAGACCCAGACCAAGTCTTATCTGCTCCAGAGGAATGCAGAACACATCTGAACTGGTTGTTTAATAATGTCTATGGAGCTTATACATATTTCTCTGTGTGAATGGTTAGCATGTTTAAGATGAATGCTTTGTCAACAATAAGTTTTCTGAATGATCAATTATATCACTAGCTTTAGGATTCTGTTTAACTAGCCTCTTTTGTAACCACTGAGCCCTCAAACACTAGGGGATAATGATTAGTTTAGTACACAGGGTATTCATGTTGGCTGTGAATCAGTACAGTACATGTCACTTTATCAAAACAAATACAGAAAAAGCTGGAGAAACTCAACAGGTCTGGCAGCAACTGTACAAAGAAATAGAGCTAACGTTTTGAAACCAGCATGACTCCTCTTCAGAATGGTCACCGTTACAGTCATCTTTACTCAACCTCTGAAGTTAACTTTATCACCTTTGGGTTTTGCTCTACTTCTCAGGCAATACATCCCAAACAATAAGAATAAAGCAATTTTGAACCACCAAAGAAAATAATAGTTTTATTTTAAAAACAAAATAATCTGAAACAAACAAAATACTGGAGAACTCAACCAGTCTGGCACATGTGGAGAGAAAAATAGTTAATGTTTCAAATCCAGATATCACTCTTCTCAAGGACTGAAGAAGTCACAAGCCAAACTCTAAGCATTATCACTGTTTTGCTCTCCACAGATGCTGCCATACAAGCTGAGTTCTCCAGTATTCTGTATGTTTACAATAATTCTAATTTATATCAACCAAGGATTGGGAAGTCCTGCAATGTATTTACCATGTAAATCCAAACAGTTTTCAGAATTTATTGAAGGGCTAAAAGTAATCATAGAATCCCTACAGTGTGGAAAGAAGCCATTTAATCCATCGTGTCATACTGACACTCAGAAGCTCAACAACAGGAGACAGGACTTGCTTTTCGGACTAGAGGCCTGCCAGCAGTGGTGTCCCTGGGATTGGTTCTGGGTCCTCTTTTGTTTAGGAGAAATTGAGGATTGCAGATGCTGGAGATCAGAGCTGAAAAATGTGTTGCTGGAAAAGTGCAGCAGGTCAGGCAACATCCAAGGAACAGGAGAATCGACGTTTCGGGCATAAGCCTTCTTGAAAAAGGGCTTATGCCCGAAACGTCGATTCTCCTGCTCCTTGGATGCTGCCTGACCTGCTGCGCTTTTCCAGCAACACATTTTTCAGCTCCTCTTTTGTTTAGCATTTATATAAATGATTTGGATGAGAATATGGTTAGCAAATTTGTGGATTGACACCAAAATTGGTGGGACAGTAGACGGTGAAGAATGTTTCCTAAGATTGTAAAAGGATCTTGATCAAATGGGTCAATGAGCTGAAAAATGGTACATGGATAAATGCGATGTAATGGTTGGGCCTTGGGAAGTGTTGTAGAACAGAGAGACCTAGTGGATCAGGTACATAATTCTTTGAAGTTTGCATCACAAAGACAGGGTGGTTAAAAAGGCATTTAGCATGCTTGCCTTCATTGCTCAGTTAAAAAGTTATGTTGAGGTTGTACAGCACATTGGTGAAGCCTTTCCTGCAGTATTGTATCCACTTCTTGTCACCCAATTATAGGAAGGATATTACAAAGCTGGAGTTGTTTCAGAAGAGATTTACCAGGATGTTGCCATGTACGGAAGGTTCGAGTTATAGAGAAAGGCTGGATAGGCTGGAACTTCTTTCACTGGAGCATAGGAGGTAGAGAGGTGACTGATAGAGGTTTATAAAATCATGAGTGGTATAGATAGGGTTAGTGGTAGGTGCCTTTTTCCTCGGATGGAAGGTTTCAAGACTCGGGAGCACGTTGTTAAAGTGAGAGGGAAAAGATTTTAAAAAGACATATGGAGCAAATTTTTTTTATAGATTGGGATTTGCGTTGGAATGAACTTTGTGAGGAAGTGTTGGATGCGAGTATAATTACAATGTTTAAAAGACAATTGGATAAGTACATGAATAGGAAAGATTTGGAGGGATACGGACCAGGAGCAGGTGGTGGGACGAGTTTAGTTTGGGATTATGGTTGGCATGGACTGAAGGGTCTGTTTTCGTGCTGAGATTCTGTAAGAGCATCCCACCTGGCCTCAGCCCCACACTCCATCCCTGTAACCTCACATATTATTATGACTAATCCATCCTCTAGACACTACAATTTAGCATGGCTAATCCTCCTAACCTGCACATCTTTGGACTAATAATCTTGAAGTTAACTTTGAAATGCAAAGGGAAGTCAATATGCTATAAAAGGCCACATATTTTTTCTTTTTTAGGACTGTAAATGGAAGTTGGACTGTTACATAAATGGAATGCCAGGACACTTTGCAACTTGAAGATGAAGTGCTTCAGTCAATGCCAGACAAATGCTTTTTCAAGCAGTAAGGGAGAATCTGAGGCCAAGTGGTGCTGAGTTCCTCTGAGTTCAGAATATTCTTTCAGGTGACAGCCCTCTAATTGGTTGAGCTGCAGAGTGCTAAAAAGCTGTAAGAGCCAGGGCAGCCTGCAAACGGAAAGCATTCATTTTCTTCGTACTCAAAAGTACTGAGAGACATCTGAATCCATCCCAGAAATGTGGACTTTTGAGCTTCAGAATTTTCTTTACTTTGTCCGTAATTTTTTTCCACCTGTAGTATCAGTGTCAAATCCTTTGTCACGTGTCTGTCATAATTGTGAATGCTGAATGTGCAGTTAGGGTTTTGGAAGGAATATTGTTTCAGTTGCATAGTAATTATTCAAAAGTTCTTCTTTCCCTACTTTTGGTTAAGTGTGCTGCAAAAAATAGTTATTTTCTGTTAATAACAAAACCATGTTTGAATTGCTTTTGTCCTCAATAGCAGACAGAAGTGCAAACTGGACAATTTGGTATTCTAATTAGGATTATATTCAGTCTAGGATCGCTTTTAGAACAATCAGGCACAATTAAGGGCACTCTCATCACAGTCATAATAACACTCATTGAATACATTACCTGTTCAGGATCATTTTCATCAGCAATTTCATTGTTGGCTTGAAGTGACGTTTGGACATCAATAGTTCCAGCGTCAAAATCCTCTATTTCGTCTTCTTCATTCTCATCCTCCCCACTGCCATAATTAGTAAGGGCCTGAGTTTCAGCCTTGGACAGACCTGATGATTTCAATAAATTAAAAGGTCAGATTTATATTCCTTTTCTATCGTGAATTAAATTTGCACTATACTAAGTAAATCACAAACTGAAATTGCAAGTCATTCAGATTTTCAAGCTTTTCTAGATTTTTTTGAGACTTATATATTTTCTTTCCACATGGCTACAAATGTCCAAAATTTCGCATTAAGTTGTGCTTCCCACTTAAGCATCTTAAAGTGTATTTTCATAGTTCCAAAGTTCAACAGTTCACCTCCATTTTGTTCATTTTAGTCAAATCAAATTAACGTCATAAATTCCTGAAAAACTGCTTTACTTATTTTAAAATTAATATTCAATTTACTGGATGGCACACAAAACAGAAATACTCAGAGTTCATACAGGACACAGTGAAGTGGGGTTGGAAAACTATATTTCGCCATTGAGCTTATGAAAGCATTTTAGATCAAACCTGGTAGATCTTGGTCTTAGCTCAAATTCCACACAATCTGTGGCTTACACTTCATTTTTACATTCCTGTACAAATGATAAATCAAATTTTGGTTGGCCGAGGAAAGAGGTGGTGGCACTCTGATCTTGATAGCATAAACCATGAGAAATCCCGTGTCTTAGTTGCTCCAATCCCCCCAGAGGAGAGAACTTGCGTATGGGAGGTGGTTTTCAACACACGAAACATTATATGCATTTTACCTACATAACAGGCAAATTATTCTGTTGAAAAGCTTCTTACTTATAGAGACACATTTTGCAGGCAGTAATTCACTGTCGACATCATCCTCCTCTCTGTCAGACAAAGCACTTTTCAATAAGAGCTCAGCTTCAGTTGACTCATTTACTTTGAGACCATCTGCATTTGTTGTTTCACTTTCATCCTTATCCTACAAAAATCAAAAATTAACAGTAAAACGAAGTTTGTTACCTAGAATATTAAAAAGCTCACAAAAATCTACCAGGAATGCTATTAGTTTAAACATTTAGATTGTTCAAAGAATTTGAACAAAAATGTTGATAAATTCAAACTTCTAAAGCAAATTATTCATCTTGCATAATATTCCACGGCAGTTGAGAGGACTCTCATAGTTCCTAGAACATTTGTTGAAGCAATTACTTCATTAAGCCATCAAAAGTCAGATTTCTTTTTAAAAAAATCAGAACAACAAAAACCAAAATCAACAGTGACCATTCACTGATTTCTTTTTTTCCAGTCAGACTTACTTTGTCTTCATCTTCAAGCTCCTCTGCAGAGGAACCATTCTCTTTGAAATGCTGTTTCTCCTGTTAAAAGGAATATTTTAGAACAATACCTTATAAAATAGCTTTCACAGCAAACTAAAGTAAGTATCACTTCATGCTGGTTATCTAAAAAATATGCCTTTACTATTCCTTTCTTAGACCTGGGCAAATTCCAACAACAGAATACACTTTCATATGACCAATAATGGGGAGATACCTAATATTATCATCGCTACACTAGTAATGCAGAGATGCAGTTTAAAATACCGCCATGATAGAGGGTGAAATTTTAACTCAGTAAAATCTGGAATTAAGCATCTAATGATGACCATAAAACCAACGTCAGTTGGGGGAAAAAAAAACTACTTGGTTTACTAATGTCCTTTAGGGAAGGTAGCTGCCTTTCTTATCTGATCTGGCCTACCTCCAGACACACAACAATGTAGTTGACTCTTAACTGCCTTGAGAAAATAAGGGACAAGTAACAAATGCTGGTTAATCCAGCGATGCCCTTGGCCCAAGAATGAATAAAAAGAACAATCTCATGCTTAGACTTTTTAGTTCACAAGCATCCAGCAAAGAAATTGTACAGAGATTATATTCCCAGTTTAAACATTTTCCAGATTAAAATTATTTCAATATTTACTTACAAATGCTAAAGAATTCTTTTTCTCACTTACAATTATTGTTCAAGCCACACAAATATTCAAACAAACATATTTGCAAGTTTAGAAAGTGTATGAAAACACAAGCGCATTACCACACCTCAGTTGTATAACGTTGTTTAAAAGATGCAACTTCCTTTAGTCTTTTGCATCTCTGCTTTGCTGCCACACTGCTGTTATCCAAATCTTGCATAAGTCTGAAGAATGCAAGTTCATTAAACAAAATCTCTGAGATTTCCACCAGCAAATCCTCCCCACATTCCTTGAGTTTTCTACCAGCAAACTTTGCCAGTGAATCCTACATGAATAAATCACAAGCTTCAATCATGGAACATGTAATCAGAAGTCAACAATTAATTTGATCATGGTTGATTAATAACCATTTCTTAACTGAAAAAAATACAGTCTCAATTTTGAAATTTTCAGTTGATACAGAATCTACAATTTTTGTTAGTGAATGAGTTCCAGATTTCACACCACCCATTACAGGAGTGAAAACGCTTTCTGAGTTCACCCCTAAAGAATCTTGATTTCTCTCTTTTGAATTGTGACACCAAAGAGCTCCCCTGGTACTCCAAAATTAGATAAACAAATCATTTAAACTAATTCCATAAAAACACAACCCTTGCTCTTCTGGATCAGATGAAAACTCTGCAGCCCTTCCATGTCCAATCATGAATATGGTGAATAAATTACTCATGAGATGGAGTAACTCCAAATACACACTTATCCCGTGTGAATGTGCAGCCTAGCAAATCAGTGCAAAGAACAAGGCTGAAGCATTTGTGATTCCATTAAAAAGGTCATGAGCTGAAACTGCTTCTCTCTCCACCTATGCTGCCGGCTGTGAGGAGTTATTCAGGTTTTTATTTCAGGCATCCAGCTTCAAGAATATTTTGTTTGTGAAGCATTTGCCATCAGCTTCAGGCACAAGTGCCAGTGCATGCTCAGTTAGTGGTGACTGGTGGATTTCCCATGGCAACTCCTCCACCAATTAGAGTCTACTTGATAGCCAATCAGGTACTACTCTTAAGATACATATGTAGCTTGTTCTTTATATCAGTACATTGAGATTTTTCTCTTGATTATTGCAAGACAAAATGTTTTGACAAAATGTGTTTATTTTCAATAGTAAAGTTCTGTACAACCAAATCAATAAAACTTTACTTGTACTTCTTGCATTTAACTTTCTAAGACATTGACTGCACATAAGATGATATTTTTTACACTAGGGAGACCAAACACGCACTTTGCTGAATATCTCCATTTTTAAGCTATTAATCCAAATTTGCTGGGCTAGCCAAAATGATGTTAATGAAATCACATGATAATACATGAAATGAGGAAAGAAGAACATATAAAGCCTGAACCTGTTTGAACATATAAGACCTCCAGAAGCAGTTAACAAATATATGCTGAGAACACCAATACCAGAGAAATGATTTAAGTGTTCAAACAGCTGTCTGACAGTTTCAACTCTCCATAAGACTAATAACTGAAATTTCAAATGATTTATCTCCCTCTCTCACCCTATTTGCTGCCCAAAGATTGCTAGTCATGAGTCCACTGTCATGTTATTACAATGATATAAGGAAAGACAGATTCCAAGAACAACCTGGGTCATTATGAGGACTGAATCTGTGCTGTTGGCATTACTAAAGCACAGTCTAACAAACTGAGTTAAATCTGCCTCTAAATGATCTAACAGACTTCTTAAATGTGTAAATGCCTAGATGCCTATGAGATTAAACATGACTTAACTGACAACCTAAATGCTACAATGCAAGACTTATAAAAATTATTTATTTATATTTATCCTCATTTGTCATTGCAATAAACATTTAATAATTTAGAACAGATAGCGCAGATAACAACCTTGGACAGATTTTGTTCATGTGGCTTTGATTTACCATAGCATGCAATCTGTTTCTTTCATCCCCCTTAAACATCATTGCAGGATCATACTGCAACTTCCTTCCACATAAATGAGATTCCTGTCCAAGCTATTTTTATCTTAGGTTTGGATGTGTACACTACCACCTACCGTAAAATCTGGGTTATTGCATATTATTTAAAAGATGTTCCCTGTTTACCAAATTGATAACTAAGTCTGGTGTGTTACTCAGCATTATGTCATTTGGCCCGTTACAAAGTTAGTTCTAAAACTTGGGGGATTTTAGCTATGAAAAAAGGTTGAATACACTGGGCTTGTTTTCAATGAAACGCAGGAGGTTGAGGTGACCTGGTAAAAGTTTATAACATTGTGAATGACATGGATAGAGTAGCAAGTATGAGGCTTTTCCCCCCAGGATGTAGAGGCCAATTATTAGGAGACACAAGTTCAAGGTGCAGTGGGGGATGGTTAAAAGAGCTATGCGTGACACAAGGGGTGGTGAAACATGCTGCCAGAGGTAGTGGTGACAGAAAGAGACAACAGCAACATTCAAGAAGCACCTAGACGAAAACATGAATAGGAAGAGAACAGAGGGATAAGGATCCTGTAAGAGAAGACAGTTTAAGTATGGAAGGGAAAAATGTGGCAGTGCAAGCTTGGAGGGCTGGATGGCCTGTTCCTGTGCTGTGATATTCTTTGTAAAACATGTTTCAAGAAATTCCTGGAATTTCTAAATGGGTCAGATACAAAGGAATCCAGTGGCATCATGAATTGCTGCTAATCTGCACTTCTCATCCGGTGAATAAAATGTTCAAAGGATTCACCTCTACAGATATCTAAATCAAAAGGAGAGAAGTTGGGTTTTAAACAACCTTGATTAGATCACAATTATAATATCACATGATGAGATCACAGAAGCACTGGAAAAGTGCAAAAACTATTACAAGTCTGTCACTAGAATTGAGAAGACACAATTATCATGATAGAGTGAACAGACTGGGGTTCTTTTCTCTGGAAAAAAAGATCTGTTTGAGGCTAATTAACACAAGGTGTACTGCAGAAACTCACTAAAGTTGCTTAGACTGCACCTTCCAAACCCAAAACTACTGCCATTTAGAATGACATGGGCAACAGATAATTGGTAACACAGCCACCTGAGAATTTTCACAGTCATTTCACCATCCCTAGCTGGAACTGTATCACTGTTCCTTGACTGTTTTAGAGCCAAAATGGAATTCCTTCCCCAATAGCATTGTGGGGCATGCTGACACCAAATAGACTGCAAGAAGGCAACTCGCTAGTAGTTTCTCTGGGGAAACTAGGGATGGGAATAAACACTGGCAAAATCCTTAAATAAACAAAAAAGTTGTTGGATATAATAGAAATAGAAATAAAAATAAGTTCAGAAGAAACCTCTTGATATGGAGCACTAAGAACGTGGAATGTGCTACATTCTGAAAGTTGAGGTGATTTGAATAGATGCATAGTAAGCTAGATCAGGCAGAACAGAAAAAGGAATGGAAGGCTGTTATAAGAATAAGCTAAGGTGAGAGAAGGCTTACATAAATCAGAAACACCATTATACATTTGTGGGACCATGGGCATGTTTCTGTGTTGTAGAGATCTGCATAATTCTATGTATTTATAGATAACCCAATTCAACACAAGTGTCAGAATGTCTCAAGCAGCTCCTACCATTGACTTACATATTATTCTATTCCCTGATCATCCATACACAAATCCTTTTTGTACTGCAGTAATTAAACAAGTGATCAGTATTGCTGCTACACCTCCTTTCACAATTTCCCCCTTCTTTACAATGATCCTAAAGCCTGGAATACTTAGCTCCCATTATGCTCAGCTTGTAGCCAAGAGGTGATAATGAAACTGCATCATGAGGTTTATGCTGAATTCCTGTCTTTAATTCACCAGTTTCATTTCTTGTACTGATTAAGTAGTCCCTTTAAATTCTTCTGCATAGCTTAACACATACATTAATTTAAAGGCCAACTTGCACAATGCTACAAGATCATACACCTTAGGGGAAGTCGTAAGTGTGGTTTTCAATTTATCCAGTGCACTAGTAAATTCAGAAACAAACAAACTCAGATGATGATGTCAATATATATTTAGTGCATTTAAAAAATATTTCAAAACAAACTGAACTGTAATGGGCTAGTAAAGAACAAACCTGAAGTATGGCACCAAGTTGATCATGGAAGAACTTGACAAACTCCTTACTTTCATCATTCTGTTGTGTGAGGGCCAAGACCATACGTCCAATAGTAGTTAGTAACTGTGGGGAGCACACATCATCCATATGTTCCTGATAAAGAACAAGTTAGCAGAACAAAGTTGTAATTGTATGTTTATCATTAGGAACATCGTTGGCTTATTTATATTGATTTTTTTTCATTCTTTCGCTCAAGTCCAAGCTTCATGCATTGATCAGCATCACTTAACTCAAAGCAGAGTTTCTGTAGCTGTGTGAAAATGAAAACTTTTCTCAAACTTCAACTTTCCAAGGTTTTTTTCTCTGTCTGATACAAAAGCAGTTATGCTAATCAAAAGGCAGAAAGAAATAAAGAACAATTCTAATCGCTCACAAGAAGGTAGTAGTAAGCCACCTTCATAATCCATTGCATTCCATGTGATGGAGGTGCACCTCATGAGCTATAAAGAAAGGAGATTCTATGACACTGAAGGAATGATGACCTAGTTCCTCAGCAGGATTGTGCTCACTTTGGAGGGGAACTTGCAGGTGGTGTTGTATTCATGTATCTTTTCCCTGTCCTTCTAAACACAGAGTTCATAAATTTGGAAAATGTCAAAGGAGCTTGGCTGAGTTGAGGCAGTGTGACTTGTAGATGATAGCAAAGCATCTTGGGAAGATGTTAGAATCCATTATAAAGGATGTAAACAAACAGCATTTGGAAATACAAAATGTGATCAAGCAGAGTTCACGAAGGGAATCATGCCTCACAAATTCATTACAATTCATGGAGGATGTATCAAGCAGGATAGCGAAAGGTCAATCAGTAGATATATTTGGATTTCCAGAAGGTGTTTGGTCAGGTACTACACAGAACGTTACTTAATAAGAGCCCACAGCGTTTGGGTAGGAAATGAGCTTGGACAGAAAACTGGCTACCTGATATACAGAGCAAAAAGGTGTAAGGGCAACATTTTCAGGATGATTAACTGTAACTAGCAGAGTGCCACAGGGATCAGTGCTGGGGACACAATTATTTGCAATATATATTTGCATGGATTTTCTGATGGCTTGACAGTCATTATTCCAGAGTAGACGAAAGTTGTGCGTGGGGTCCCTGCAGTGTCCCTACTGCAGCAGTGAAATTGCCCAGGACATTGCTCTATGCTTGGAACTTTTCAGTGAAATCAGAGAATTCAATGGGGTTCTGACAAAATTATGTAAATTACTACTCAGGAAAAGTTAAATTATTAAATACAACCTCCTGAGTAAATATTCAAATGACCTCATACATACCCCATAAACTCCCAACTATACCTTTGTGAGATGAATTGCATAACCAGACCTCAACCCAACTCCCTCTTCCCAGGGGCTGCATCCGACTCCTCGTCACTCCTGCTGCTGCATACAATCACCCCATCACATACACTGCATTGGTCTCGTGCTCCACTTCACTGGAACCATTCCCCACTAAGCACCTAAACTCCCTTCCCATGCTCCACTCTCAACATCCACTGCCCCCAAGACTTCCCCTTCTCCAGACCTGGTGTGACTGTTCACTGCAATCACCACCTGTTCAATACTCAACTCCCGCCCCCTTCTTCACAGTGCAGATCGTGCCTCCATGTTCCCCTGCTTTGTATCCCTCCCTCTCTCCCCCCCCACCACCCCCCCCAACACCCCCCCCCCACCAGACATGAACACCCTCAGCACCTGACCAACTCCTGCCTGCAGACACTACACCCACATTCCCTGTACTCAGGTTCAGCAGGTAACAGTGAAGGCAATAGAATGTTGATCTTTATTTCAAATGGATTGGAGTATAAGAATGGAGAAATCTTGCTAAACTACACAGGCACTAGTTAGACCATAACTGGAATACTGTGAATAGTTTTGTCTCTTTATCGAAGATCAGAAGAACTGGCATTGGTTGAGAGGGTTCCTAGATTGATTCTGGGTATGGAAGGGTTTTCTCACGAATGAGAGCTTGAGTAGATTGGACTTATATCCACTGGAGTTTAGAAGAATGTTGCATTATCGAACCATAAGATTTTTAGGGAGCTTCAGATTGTTGATGCCAAAAGTCATCTCCTGTTGTGGGAAAGTCTGAGACCAGAGGGCAGAATCTCAAGAGTCTATCATCCATTGAAGACTGAGGAGGGAGTTCTTTCTCTCACAGGATGGTGAATTTGTGGAATTCTCTACCACAGAATAATGTTAAGGCTGAATTGTTAAGCATATTCAGGGCTGAGATCTGACCACCCCACTCACTTAAATAAAAATAACCATATGCCTATGAGGCCAGGTTTGGGTTTCAACTTGACCAGTGACACCATCAGCTGAGACCATAACAAAAACAAAATTGTAACCAGGACACTGAAATTAGAAGATGGTGCAGAGATCAGAGGAAGCAGAATAGTGGGCAAAGATATGGCAGATCAACTTTAGTGTGGGAAAATGAACTTATCCACTTATAGCAGAAAGCATGCAAGGTAAGGTGCTTGTAACTGTACTCTAATTGTAAATAATAAAAATGGTTTATCCTGTCTGGACGCCATTTTGTTCAATTTTGCAATTAAGAGAATAAGAGGTGTTATCAGTATAATGAGCTAAAATAACAAGATGAATGCTTTCTCACAGGTTACCAAATCTGGAATCTACATATTTACAATGTTAAGAAATGAAACAGAAATTACCAAGTTTCTAAATGATGTTAAAAGTTGAGGAAAAAAAACTTTAAAGAAGCAAATCCTTCATTAAAACACTGTTTTACTTGTAGCTCACCTTCAGAAAGGGGATTACTTCTGCCATGATGGCCTTTATTTGCTTGTCCAGTTGTTGTGTGTCTACGCGAGGGCAAGTAACAATAGAAGCATCAGGAACACTATCTGCTGTACAGCTATTTCCAGCGTTATACCCATCTGAATTTATGGCAGAAGGAAAAGTACAGATACTTAATTGTTCTGCTTTGTCACATTAAAAATAAAGTGATCTAAAAAAGAAATGTTATTTTCAAGTGACTGCAGACAATATCCAGGCTCATAGCAAACAATAGCCATCTGCAACTCTGTAACATTCAAATGCATCATCGCATCTCTCATTAGCAACACCTTGAGCATCACTGCTCAGAATTTTAATTGGACCAGGCATACAAGTACAGTGGCTACAGGAGCAGGTCAGAGGCAGGAAATTCTGCAGTAATTCATCATTTGATTTTTAAAACCTATTCAACATAGACAAATCAGGAGTACGATGGAATACAGCGTGAAACAGGTTCATATGCTGGAACAGGTTGATGTTAAGAAGGAGGATATGCTGAATATTTGGAAAACATGAGGATAGATAAGTTTCCTGGGATAGGGAGAGGATATACCCAAGGTTACTACAGGAGGCAAGGGAGGAGATTGCTGCGCCTTTGGCAATGATCTTCGCATCTTCACTGTCCATTGGAGTAGTGCCAGATGATCGGTGGGTAGCGAATGTTGTTTCCTTGTTCAACAAAGGGAATAGGGATAATACTAGGAATTACAGACTGGTCAGTCAGTCTTACGTCTGTGACTGGCAAATTATCAGAGAGGATTCTGACAGACAGGATTTAAGATTACTTGGAAAACCATAGTTTGATTAGAGATAGCTAGCATGGCTTTGAGAGGGGTGGGTCATGCCTCACAAGCCTTGCTGAATTCTTGAGGATGTGACATAACACATTGATGAAGCTAGCGTAGTGGATGTGATGTATGTCGATTTTAGCAAGGTGTTTGATAAGGTTCCCCATGGTAGGCTCATTCAGAAAGTAAGGTGGCATGGGATACAAGGGAATTTGGCTGTCTGGATACAGAACTGGCTGGCCCACAGAAGACATATGGTGGTAGTAGATGGAAAGTATTCAGCTTAGAGCCTGGTATCCAGTAGTGTTCTGCAGGAATCTGTTCTGGGATCTTGACTCTTTACGATTTTTATAAATGCCTTGGATGAAGGAGAGGTGGATAGTGCGAAGGATTGTTGCAGGTTGCAACGAGACATTGACAGGGTGCAGGACTGGGCTGGGGAATAAGTGGCAGGAGTTCAACCTGGAAAAGTGTGACATGATTCATTTTGGAAGGTTGAATTTGAATGCAGAATACAAGGTTAAAGGGAGGATTCTTGGCAGTGTGGAGGAACAGAGGGATCCTGGGTCCATGTCCACAGATCCCTCAAAGTTTGCCACTCAAGTTGATAGAGTTGTTAAGAAAGCATCTGGTATGTTGGCTTTTATTAGTGGGTGGGATTGAGGTTAAGGGCTGCGAGGTTATGCTGCAGCTTCATACAGCCCTGGTTAAACCATACTTGGAATATTGTGTTCAGTTCTGATCAACTTGTTATAGGAAGGATGTGGTAACTTTAGAGAGGTGCAGAGGAGATTTACTAGGATGCTGCCTGTACTGGATGGCATGTCTTATGATAAAAGGTTGAGGGAGCTAAAGGTTTTCTTATTGGAGCGAAGAAGGATGAGAGGCAACTTGATAGAGGTGTACAACATGATGAGAGGCATAGATAGAATGAATAGTTAGAAACTTTTTCCCAGGGCAGAAATGACCATCACAAGGGGGCATAATTTTGAGTTGAATGGAGGAAGGTGTAGGGGAGATGTCAGAGGTCGATTCTTTACACAGAGAGTGGCAGATGCATGGAATGCACTGCCAGCGGTGGTAGTAGAGTCAAGATACATTAGGGAAATTTAAGTGACTTTGGATAGACACATGGATGATAGTAAAATGAAGGCTACATAGGTTAGTTTGATCTTAGAGGAGGATAAAGGATCAGCACAACATCAAGGGCTGAAGGGCCTGTACTGTGCCGAACAGTTCTATGTACTCTAGATTTCCCGAGATGAGTGCAGCTCCAACAAGCACTCAATAAGCTTGATACCACCCAAGATAAACCCACTTGATAGGTACTCCATCCACCACCTTGAATATTAGTTCCCTCCTCTTGCACTAGAGCATAGGCAGCAGTGCATACAATCTACAAGATGCATTTCAGCAATAAGGGTTCCTTCAACAATACCTTCCAAAGATGGAACTCTATGTCGGGTATCAGGGTTAAGGACATCTCCTCTTGGCTGAAAAACTTGGAGAGGGATGGGAGGGATCCAGTGTTGTTGACCACGTTGGTACCAATGACATTGGTAGGATCGAAAAGGAGATTTTACTGCAAGACCTTGAACAATTAGGAGCTAAATTAGAAAGAATACTTCCAAGATAATAATCTCTGGATTACAACCTGAGCCACAGCCAAACTGACGTGGGGAAATAAAGTCAAGGAGTTAAATTCGTGGCTCAAAGATTGGTGTAAGTACAATGGCTTTCAGTTTGAGAGGCACCGGTACCAGTATTGGGTTGAATGAAATTATCCTGATGGGATCAGCTTCACTTGAACCAATTCACTGGCATATCTAGGACTGTAGAGAGGGATTTAAACTAATTGGATAAGGAGAGGGAGGGAGAGAGATTTGGCTGTGGCTTACAAAGCCAGCAAATATGGCAGAATTACAAGGCACCTATTTGGATAACGATTCCAAACAGAGAAAGAGTAAATAGGATTTGAGGGTAGATGAGAAAAAGGCAAGATTAATAGCTCTTTACTTGAATGTGTATTACATTCAGAATAAAATAGATGAATTACCTGCACAAATACAAGTTAATGGGTATGATGGTTAACGTGTACAGAGACATAGTTAAAAGGAGATCAAGGCTGGGTGCTAAATATGCAGAAGTATGAAACTTTTCTAAAGAAGATGGAGAAGGAAAAAGAGTGGTGAGTTAGCAATGTTCGTATGGAATAAACATGATAGCAAGAAATGACCTTGGATCGATAATAGAGAATCCATGAGGCTGGAAGTAGAAATGAAAAGGGGAAGATGACACTGGTACATGTAGTTTGAAGGGTCCCAAGCAATAGCTATATAGTAGGACAGAAAATAAAATCGGGTGACAATGAGTGTAAAGAACAAAGACAGTGCAGTAATCACAGGTAGCTTTAGTCTTCATATAAATTGGGATAGTCAGATTTACAGAAGAAACCATGAGGCAGAATCAATGTACTCAGAACAGTTTTCAAGAACAATATGTTGTGGATCCAAGATTTGGTGATCTGCAATTATGCAGGTTTAATTAATAATGTCCGAGGAAAAGATCCTCTTCAAAACAGTGTAACAACATGGTAAAATTTAGCATTTGGAGGGAAAGGAACTGGGATCAGAAAAACAATGCGAAGGTGAATTAAGAGTCATTAAAAAAGGAATGAGGGAAGAATTGGCTGGAGTTGACTAGGGAAGAGGTTAGCAGCAAAAGTAGTTGAGGAATAATGGCAGATGTTTCAGAAAATAGTCCATGGTTTACAGCAAAGAAGTATTCAGTGAAGTTGAAGGATTCTCGGAGGGGGATAACCAGGTTAATCAGGGAAATTAAAGATAGCATCAAACTCAAAGAAAAAACATAAAATGCTCTTTTACCCCTTTATTTTTTATTGTTTGAAAATGCAATAAAATGCATTTGCATCATTTTTCAGGTAGTAAGGTACCTGAAAATTCTACATAAGTGTTATCATGAAAAAAATTGATAGGTAGTCACAAATGGAGCAAAAAAGGTGCAACTTATTAACCATCTTAAAGAAGGAAATAAAAATACTGAAGGTCTTATTCAGAATATAATGAAAGACTGAAGTCTGAAAGTAATAAATGTGTGGATAAAGGTTTCAGCAGCAAACATACTGAAGACTTACCCTGTTTCAGGGGTAGAAACAGAAAGTCTTCAATAATAGTATTGATATTTCTTCCAAGACTCAACTTAGGGGTCAAAGCTGGCACTACGATTGCATTAAGAAATGTTCTGCTTTACTCAGAATTTATTGTCTCATTGGTATTGTGGACTCTAGAGTTAAATCAAGGAAGTCAGCCAAGACTTCATGTCATTCGCACAATGAGTTTAATAATGTACAACAATGAATCAATTCAGTTAAAAACATACCACCGCCTATTTAACATTAGTTTTCATTGTTGCTTACAGTGGATTTTTCTTTTCTGGGAGGTATCTTGCATTTGTCAAACATGGCAAAGTTACAAGAAATTGTACAAAAAGTAGGTAAATCAATATTTTCCAGAGGTTAATTTGTTCATTTTCAGAGTGAACAACTGTGACACAATTCCCCAGTCACTTCACAGATGACCATAGGAAGGTAGAATTTGCAAGTATGTGGTGACAAGACGAAGTGACGACTTCTGACTAAAGGAGGTTGACACTCCAGCTAAAAGTTTAGTTAATATTCCATGTTATGACGATCAGGGTTACTTCTATTCTGTCACTTTACTCCTTAAATATCTGATCCTCCTGTTCTTCAGAGTATCCAATGACCTCTGAAATTTTTATCCAGTTACTTAGACAGACTTTGCCAATTTGAATGGGAATTTGAGTCAGCTCAGTGCATTGATTTGATTTTTCAACCTTGCTTGCTATTGCTTAGACAGGGTTTAACAAATAAAAACACTAGTATGAGCAAGTGACCAAACTGTCCCTCATGACTGATCTACTGCTCAACACCACATCCCAATTTTGAGATATCAACATCTCTCTCTGTTATAAATATACTCAACAATTGAGCATCCACAATTATCTAGGGTGGACAATTTTAAGGATTCACAACCTTCTGAACAGAAGTTTCTCATTATCTCAATCAACGAATTATCCTCTTATCCTGAAACTGTGTCTGTGTTACAGATTCTCCAGGCAGTTCTACTTTTCGATGAGATCAGCTCTCATTCTTTAAAATTCAAGCATTTAAAAGGTTCAATTTACCAGCCTCACAGGACAATTCTGATCGCATGAACACCTAAAATGGAAGTAAACAGGGATCAAAACTGCACACAGTAAACCAGACATGGTTTCGCTAGTGCCCTGTAACAGCTATAGCAGGACTTGCTTGTTCCTATATGCTAGGTTCCTTACAATAAAGCAACAAGCATTTGCTTTTCTACTTACTACCAAAGTGAATAACCTCACTTCTGTACATTAACTCTCTCTGCCACCTTGAAGCTCATACATTTAACTGCCTATATTTCTCTGCAGTGTTTGTGCCTTCCTGTCAATTTACATTCGCTGCTAGTTTTGTATTGCCTGAAAACTCTCAGACTCTTTGTCCAAGTTGTTAATAAAGATTATAAGTAGCCTACGCCCCAATATGGATCCATGTAGCACTCCTCTAATATCAGCTTGCTGACTTGAAAATGCCCTCTAATTCTTGCTCTGTACTTCCTGTCCATTAACTAATTCTCCATTCACGCCATATTACCCCATATTCTATGCATCTTTACTGACACCTCCTCAGCTACTTCGTACATCCCTGAAGGAAAATTCTAATAAATTGAAATGACACAAAACTTAAAACGTATTATGAACTGTGAGGTTGGAAGAACAAAGACAGCCAATATAAAAGGAAGTGTAAAATTGTCAAGGGGGTGCAAGGAGGTAAAAACAACGACTGCAGATGCTGGGAACCAGATTCTGGATTAGTGGTGCTGGAAGAGCACAGCAATTCAGGCAGCATCCAAAGTGCAGCGAAATCGACGTTTCGGGCATGATGAAGGGCTTTTGCTCAAAACGTCAATTTCACTGCACTTTGGATGCTGCCTGAACTGCTGTGCTCTTCCAGCACCACTAATCCAGAAAGGGGGTGCAAGGGCACAGCAAGTTGAGAAGGCTGTTAATAAAACATACAGAATTCTGAGCCTTACAAATAGGAGCATGAACTCCAAAAATTAGAATGTTTGATAAGTGGTATAAATCACTAGTTTGGACTCAATTATGTCCAATTCTAGGGACTACACGTTTGAAAGGACATGAAGGCATGAAATATGCAGAAAAGATTGATGCAGATGAAGCTTTGGAGCTGAGGAACTTCAGTTACATGGATGGATTGTAGAAGCGAGGGTGTAATTATTGGTTAAAATAGTGGCAATCTTTGGCAGAGCTGATCAAAATCACGACAGAATAACAGAGAAGAGAGGGAAAAACTATGCCTGTTAGTGGAAGGATCAAGAACCAGAAGAGACAGATTCAAGATCATAACAGGACACAGAAGTCATTCTTTTTCGCTTGCATTGATAATTATCCATGTATTTGTGATTAGAAACTAAACAAATGAGGGTAATAATGTTCCAATACCTTCAGCCATCAATCAAGAACTGTTCTGAACATGAATAATGAAGAATTAACTGTATTTCTCTTCCCAGATGCTGCTAGACTTCTGGAGTACCATCAGCATTCTCAGTGTTTGAAACTATCTCATCTACTGCCTTTCAAAAACCTTACAACTGAGTGATTGGAAAATATGTGACTAGCTACCCAACTATTTATGCATTAAGCACACATTCACATCGTTTCACATTAAACAGTTATTCTAAATTACCTTCAACACATTCAATGGCACTGGTACAGACATCAATCTGGTTATTTTCAAATTTCATGTGTTCATACTCTCTCATCCTAGACAAGGCCTTGTCTAAGTGAATGACAGTATTACCTGTATTCATAAAAAACACAAATTTTAGAAAGACAGATTTTCTGCAGACATTTGAAACAGTGACAGGAGACCAAATTTCAAAGCAACACTTCTAATCTGAACATTATAGAGATGCATATGTTGAAGTCATAAGAACAGCTTCCCTAATTGTTGACAATAGAGACTAAAAATGACCATTACACATGGTATTAGGAAATTGCACTTTAACTACCAAATTCAGAATTAAAATGTCATTTAATAAGCATTTTTTAAAAAATTATATTATAACACAATCCAATGTCACATAGTAATCTGATAAATTCAGGGAATTTAAATCTTATTTCATGACATTCATGAAAAGATTATTGTTCAATTGAAAATTTGTTTAAACAATAACTATATGGAACCTTACCTAGATCATCATTAGCAAAGGGTTCTAAATTGGAAGAAGACGACAACATGCTGGCATTTTTTAAGGATTCTATATATTCTGCATCTTCATGCTGCTGAAGATCTATCTTGGCTTGATGGTCAGTAGCTTTTCCACAGACATCCTATAAATGCATTATGGGAAAATATGACTCAGCTGCAGGTATTGTGCAATAACTGCCACTTGTAGCATTTGAAGAGCACAGTGATTCTTCCGACAGACTAGTCAACACTTATCCTTCAAATAATTTCACTGAAACAGATTAGCTGACCCTTTATTATGTCATTTCAGAGAACCTCTTATGCACAATTCGGCCAGTATATTCATCTTCATAAAGCAAACATATTTCAAAAGCAATTAATAGGCTGCAAAATATTAATATACTTAAGTCATGGAGGGGACATTATGAATGCAAGCCTGTTCATTTTCTTCCCTGTCCCAAATATCCCTTTGCACTCTTAATCAGATCAGTTCTTAAATTTTTATTTATACTTCAATAGATTATCTTCTCACTTCTCCCCATGGGCCTTGCTACTCTCCAAGCCATGAAGTGCAGATAATATTGCCAAAGTTTCAAATGAAACCCAAATCACACCAAAAATAAAGCAACTCTTTTTCATATTACAAAATCTCTCGTTCTTCCCTCCACTGATTAAGCAGATAGGCACTTCAACCTAACACTTCACACTTTCCAGCTCCCTTCGCATTCATTTGCCGCTTTAATTGTGCCTCGGGTTCCCACATGTTCTTCTGCGGATTTGTCCTTTGCCATATTCCTTTCACGTTACTGGTTCCCTAATTGTTGATCTTTGGCTTTTTCACTTGTTGAAATTTCACTTTTACTTCTTTAAATTGTACATTCTTGAACTCCTTTCAGCTTTTCAGCAATGCTTGAATCCTCAAGTAGTCTGTTGCATCATAGCTCCAGAAAGCCCAACTCAAAAGTCAAAAATATCACAGTTATACACAACGTCCATGGCAAATTATCCTTCCTCATCCTTCTTGCCATATATGTTCTATGATAAAGGTGCATACTGTACATATATTATGAGGAGTACTTTGTCAGAGTTGAGTGTTGAGATTACAAATGACTGAGATTTTCAGCTGAAGATGAGCTGAGACAGAGTTGGAAAATAGCAATGTTACAAAGATTGAAGTAGGTAACTTTGATGATATATTGATATGTGGAAGGGAGCTGCAATATTGTTAAACTGGTTGAAACTTGATTTTGCCGATAATGTTAAGATCCTATATACATGCGTATAGTTTTGGTTTCTTTTCTCTTGCAATAAACTTGCTTTTTTTGGTTCATGAGCATTAACAGGCATATGTGTGTGCGTTCTGCAACTGTCTGGGATCTGACTTGTGCAGTATTACCACAAGCTCAAATCATGAGAGCTCTCTTTAACATGACTGTCACAAAAAGACATTCACGGGTGTGGTGCTGGAAAATCACAGCAGGTCAGGCAGCAACCAAGGCAGGAGAATCGACATTTCGGGCATTAGCTCTTCATCAGGGATGAGACTTGTGGGTCAGTGGGCTCTGCCTTTTGGAGGGGGCTGTGTGCCTGGGAGGGAAGGTAGCAGAGAATGCAATAGGTAGATGAAGATGGGAGGTGTTAGGTCTGAGTGGCAAGTGGAGTGGATAGATGGGAAAGACGAAGGACAGGCCAAGAGGGCGGTGCCGACAATATACAGGTCAGGGAGGGCAGTGCCGACAATGGACAGATCAGGGAGATCAGGGAGAGCAGTGCCGACGATAGACAGATTTATTCCCAAAACGTCGATTCTCCTGCTTCTCGGATGCTGCCTGACCTGCTGTGCTTTTCCAGAACCACACTCTCAACTCTGATCTCCAGCATCTGCAATCCTCACTTTCTCCTTGACTGAAGTCACACTCCAATGTTTTTCCTCTATTTTCCAGCTGAATATTTCTGCTCTCAAATGGTTCCAGTCTTGCCTGCCTAGCCATAGAGGAGAAAGTGAGGTCTGCAGATGCTGGAGATCAGAGCTGAAAATGTGTTGCTGGAAAAGCGCAGCAGGTCAGGCAGCATCCAAGGAACAGGAGATTCGACGTTTCGGGCATAAGCCCTTAAGAAGAATCTCCTGTTCCTTGGATGCTGCCTGCCTAGCCAAAGACAAAGGATAACTTTCAATGACTTCTGTTTTTACTTTCACAACATTATTTTGGCTCCTATTGTACTTCTCATCCATATACAGCCTCAAATGACAACCAAGAATACATCAGATTTCACACGTATGCGGAAAGTATCCAACTCTAAGTCACTGTCACTTCCCTTGAACCTTGTGTCCCTGAATGCTCACACTACTTTTGCAACTATGAGTGTTGGATGTGTACCAAAATATGAGGCAAATTCTATTTCTTAGCCACTCCTTTCACTGCTCTTGATTGTCATGGCCCAAGGTAGAATGAGAGAAATCAGAACATTGCAACTTCTGACCACTTCCACATATTATTAAAATCACCTATTTTGAACTCTAACTTTGCTAGTCTCTAACCCTGTCTCAGCTTATCTGCAGTTGGAAATCTTAACCAAATGTAACCTCAAGACTCAATTATCACAAAGTACTCCTGGCAAGTGGGGCTGACCTTCCACATTACAGAAAATTTCAGAAATAATCCAAAACTCTGCTGCCCATTAACTCAGTTACATTAAATCTTATTCACTAACTCATTATCAATTATTTGATTTTAAAAATCTTCATCTCAGTTTCCAAATCCGTCCTTGGGTTTCACTCTCCCATCTTTTAAGCCTCCTCCATCCCAACAATGTTTTGACATCTGTGTTGCTCCAACTTGCACATGCCATCTCTAAAAGCTCCACCATCTAAAAACTCTTGACTATTCTTTATGAATCTTTCCATCTCTAATACACTTTTCTTTTTGAATTCGTTTCCTAGAATTTATCACTGTCCAAATATCTCTTTCTCTTAAGGCTAAACCAATCAAAAGATATGGGAGAAAGTGGGAACAGGACATTGAACTAGTCATATTAAATGGCAGAGCAAGGTTAAAGAGCCAAATGGCTTACTTCAGCTCCTATGTTCTCTTCCTACGTAGTACATCAAATCAGGTGTCACATTTCTCTTCATAACACTTCCACGAAGTACCTTGAACCACTTTACTAAATGGAAGGTGTTGGATATTGCAAGTAGTTAATCCTTCTCACTCTTCCTTTCTTCATACCTTGACTACTTATTTTAAAAGAGATGTTTTTCTTACCTCAAGTTTCTTCAATTTTTTTTCTGCTGTCAAGCAGCTGTTGTACACTTATTCTAGGAAGTTGTCAGCTAAGAACGCTACTTGAGAATAAATAATTAATCATAATGGTTGAGCCAAAATCGTGACATCTGACTTTGTTTTAAATAGGTTTTTGTTCTGTTAAAATACTCCTAAAATACAAGTTTTTTTCAAGCTATCTAGAATCTAAAAATAATTTAAGCAACTAGGCAAGATTTCTGCAATATTTCCCTTAATCCACCGTCTGTGCAACAGCTCTCTGAATGAGTTCCCCATTGTCCTTTCTTCCTATGACCCTGCACATTGTTGACTTTGAAAGCAGCAATCAACTTCCTTTTGATTGGAATGCACTGCCCAAAAGTGCACAGAGCCTAATCAATTGTACCCCACCCCCCAAAAAAATTATGAATTATATATATCAAGTACACAGAACAGAAACAGTACAGATCCACTTACACCTCTTACCTATGTTTCCTTAACATAAATCTATCATTCCCTTCTTTCTCATACATTTGCCCAGCTTCCTCTTAAATGTATCTATTTGAACTGATTCACTGACCTTCTGTAGTAGCAGATTCAACTCACTTTATACTCCTGACCTAAAGATGCTTTCTGTCATACATTTACCAGAAATCTGATGTCGATAGCCATATATGTAACCCTTCACCACAGTTAAGGTAAATGCAAAATAATCAATGAGTTTTCAGATACAGCTGATTGTGTGGCAAATGAAGTGGCAAGTATACTTTTTGTTTGTCACCAGCTGTGCATATCACGATCCAGGAGCAGTAACACATTCCTTGAGTTATCAAAATAACTCACATTGCAGGTGGACTCATACAATATCCGCAATTAAAACATGAAATTCTTGAAAAAAATGACATATCAGTACCAAGAGTAAAAACACAACATATTCAGATTTTGATTTCTTCACCACAACATTGGATTGAAAAACCTTGGAATGTTTACTTAGTATCTCATAAAAGTACTCACCTCATCATCACTTGTAGCTAGGCTTTCACTCGGAGTCAGTTCTGAATTACATGTCATCCATACCGCTGAATTCTGTGATAAAGTGTGCTTCCCTTCTTTATAGCTCTTATCTGAAAGATGTCTTGTAACTATATCCTGGATGAGAAAACAACTTCATTTGCGAGTTTTGAGAAGATTTGTAGCTCAGGTTGAGGTTCTGGATGTAGGTTTGCTCGCTGAGCTGGAAGATTCATTTCCAGATGTTTCATCACCTGACTAGGTAACATCTTCAGTGGACCTCTGGGAGAAGCACTGCTGATGATTTCTGCTTTCTATTTAAATGTTTAGGGTTCTTTGGGTGGGTGATGTCATTTCCTATGGTGATGTCATTTCCTGTCCTTTTTCTCAGGGCATGGTAAATCGGGTCCTGGTCTATGTGTTTGTTGAGAGAGTTCTGGGTGGAATACCATGCTTCTAGGAATTCTTGTGCGTGTCTCAGTTTGGATCGTCCTAGTGTGGATGTGTTGTCCCTCTCTCATGACATGACTCTCTCTCATTAGTATTCTTACATACAGATAAGGATGGAAACCACTGACTGGAACAACACATCCATCCTAGGACAAGCCAAACAGAGACATGTACAAGAGTTCCTAGAAGCATGGCATTCCAACTGGAACTCTATCAACAAACACATCGAGTTAGATCCCATTTACCACCCCCTGAGAAAAAGAACCGGAAATGACATGACCAACCCAAAGAAACCCAAACATATAAACAGAAGGCAGGAATCATCAGCAGTGCTTCGCCCAGAGATTCACTGAAGATTTTACCTAGTAGGGTGACGAAACGTCTGGAAATGAACCTTCAAGCTCAGTGAACCAACCTACATCCACAACTTGATTTTTAACAAAGAGATAAAGTATCACATTTTTGATATATTTAAACTATTTAAATACCAGTACCTGTAAAGCATAAAGAGCTCGCTGTCGAAGGTAGTCTGTGTTAAGCAACTGAAGCTCATGGAAAAGTTCAATCAGAAAATGGGGTCGCGATTCATTCTGAGATATTAAAGTTGCCACTTCAGAATAGATATTATCACGCAGAGCTTCAAAGAGGGAGAAGTCACTGCCTGTTTCTGTAACAGAGAAAGAAGAATTTAAATAACTTAGCAGCAAACAACAGTATTTCCGCTTAGAGGCTTGAAGCCTACAGGATTCAATACTGAGTGCAACAAATTTAGGGTCTGAATACCTTCATCTGTGCCCTATACACATCCCAACAATCCTGACCCTGTCCTGACATGGACGACTTTCATCACAGCCAACTCATTTTCACCTACTAAGGGTCACCATTATCAACTTATCTTTCTCCTTGGCTCACCCATTATCCATTCCTTGTCTGACAACTGTCATTCTCTCCCTCTGCATTCACTTGCTACACCTCCCCCAAACCCATCTGTCATCAGCACGTTTCACCTTTACCTAGCTATCAATTCTAAACAATGGTTACTGGACCTGAAACAACATTAACGCTCCTTTTACTCCACAGGTTTTGGCTGAACGGGTGGGGGAGTTGCATTACAGCTATACCGAGAGAGGATGCAACAAAGGACTTGTGCAGTAAAGCAATATGGGTATAGAAAAAGTGAAATCACAGTGATGGGGATATACTACAGGCCTCCCAAAAGCCAGCAGGAGATAGAGGAGAGAATATGCAGACTTTGGAAAGATGTAAAAGTATCAGGGCTGTTGTGATGGATGGCTTTATCTTCTCCTATATTGACTGCGACATACTTCATGCTCAGGGCTTGGATGGAGCAGAATTTGTAGGACCAATCAGGAGGGCTTCTTGATACAAAATGTAAATAGTCCAGCCAGTGAAGGGGTAAAACTGAACCTGGTTTTGCAAATTGAGCCCAGCCAGCTGAATGAAGTTTCAGTATAGAAGCATTTTGGGAACAGTGACCATAAAACCATGAATTTTAAGAGGCTCATGGATAGAGATAACAGCAGTCCTCAGGTGAAAGTGTTAATTTGGGGGAAAGCAAATTACAACAATATTAGGCAGGAATCGGAGAATGTTGCTTGAGGGTAAGTCCACATCGGACATGTGAGAGTATTTCAAACGGGAATTGTTAAGAGTTCAGGAGCAGCATGTTCCTGCTAAAATGAAGGATAAGTATGGCAAGTTACGTGAATCTTGGATGATCAGGGATGTTATGACTTTGCTGAAAATGTGTTGCTGGAAAGCGCAGCAGGTCAGGCAGCATCCAAGGAACAGGAGATTCGACGTTTCGGGCATAAGCCCTTCTTCAGGAATGAGGAAAAATAGCCCTTTTTTCCTCATTCCTGAAGAAGGGCTTATGCCCGAAACGTCGAATCTCCTGTTCCTTGGATGCTGCCTGACCTGCTGCACTTTTCCAGCAACACATTTTCAGCTCTGATCTCCAGCATCTGCAGTCCTCACTTTCTCCCTGTTATGACTTTGGTCAAAAAGAAAAGGGAAGCATATTTAAGATTGAGGAGGATGGGAACTGACGAAGCCCTTGAAGTGTATAAGGAAAGTAGGAAAGAAATTAAAACAATGAATCAAAAGGTCAAAAAGATGTCATGAAAAGTCGTTGCCAAACAGGATTAAGGAGAAGCCCAAGGCTTTTCTTACATGCATAAAAAGCAAGAGGGTAGCTATGGTAAGGGTTGGCCCATGCAAGCACAAAGGAGGGAATGTGTGTGTGGAGCCAGTAGAGGTAGCTGAGGTCCTAAACAAATACTTTGAGCCAGCATTCACCAAAGAGAAGGAATTGGTGAAAAATGATCTCAGGGAAGAGAGTGTTGAATCTCTAAGCCAAGTTGCTATTAAAAAGGAAGAGATGTTGTGAGTCTTAGAAAGTATTAAGGTATATAAGTTCCCAGATCCTGATAGGATCGAGCACAAAATATTGAGGGAGGCAAGAGAACAAGTTGCTAGAGCACTGACAGACATCTGTGTCCACAGGTGAGGTCCCAGAGGGCTGGAGAATAACCAATGTTGTCTCATTGCTCAGGAAGGGTAGCAGGGACAATGCTGGAAATTAAAGGCCTGTGGGCCTCATGTCAATAGTAGGGAAATTATTGGAAAAAGTTCTCAGGGAAACTATCTATACACATTTAGGAGCAAATTGACTTATTACTGATAAACAGCATAGTTTTGTGCAGGAAAGGTCATGCTTCACTAACTTAATCAAGTTTTTTGAGGAGATGATGATGATTGATAAAGTAAAAGCGGCTGATGTTGTCCACATGGACTTCATTTGACAGAGTGGTACAAAAGATGAAGTCACATAGTATCAGTGGTGAGCTGGCAAGATGGATACAGAACTGGCTTAATCATAGGAGACGGAGGGGAGCAATGGAAGAATGCTTTTCGGAATGGAGGCTTGTGACAAGGGTGTTCCTTGTCAGTCTGGGACCTCTGCTGATCAAGGTCTACATAAATGAGTTGGAGGAAAATGTAGCTGGATCTAATTAGTAAGTTTGCAGATTCTACCAAGATTGGTGGAGTTGTGGATAGTGAGGAGGATTGTCAGAGGATACAGCAGGATATAGATCGTTGGAGGCATAAGCAGAAAAATGGCTGGTGGAGTTTAATCTGAACATATGTGAGGTGATGCATTTTGGAAGGTCAAGTACAGGTAGAAATTATGCAGTGAATGGCAGAACCCGAAGGAGTATGGTTATGCAGAAGGATCTGGGTGTACAGGTTCAGAGATCACTGAAAGTAACAGTGCAGGTAGGTAAGGTTGTAAAAAAGGCCTATGGTATACTTGCCTTCATTGGAAAGGGCACTGAGTATAATGATAGACAAGTTATGCTGCAGTTTTATATAGCTTTAGGAGATTGCAGACAGTTCTGGTCACACTATCAGAAGGATGTGGATGCTTTGGAGAGGGTACAGAAAAGGTTTCTCAGGAGGTTGCCTGGTATGGGGGATTTTAGCTAGGAAGAAAGATTGGATAGACTGGGATTTTTTTTCATTGGAATGCAGGAGAGGTTGAGGGGGTGACCTGATAGAAGTTTATAAAATTATAAATGGCATGGATAAAGTGGAAAGTATGAGGCTTTAACCCAAGCTTCCAAAGGTGGTGATGGAAGCAGACTTAAAAGCAGCAATCCAAGGATGCACAGATCAGGTGAACTGGCCATGCTAAATTGCCCATAGCATCAGGTGTATTAATCAGAGGGAAATGGGTCTGGGTGGGTTACTCTTCGGTGGGTCGGTGTGGACTTGTTAGGCTGAAAGGCCCGGTTCCATTCTGTAGGGAATCTAATCCAATCTAAAAACACCTGGATGAATACATGAATATGAAGAGAATACAGGGACACAGGTCCCCTAAGAGAGGACAGCTTTAGAATGGAAGGACAAAATGTGTTGTGCAGGCTTGGAAGGCCAGAGTCCGTGCTTGTGCTATAATGTTCTTGTTGACATTCCTGATGAAAGGTTTTTGCCCGTAACATAGATTCTCCTGCTCCTTAGATACTGCCTGACCTGCTGTGCTTTTCTGCAGTACACTTTTCAACTCTAATCTCCAGCATCTGCAGTCCTCACTTTCTCCTGTATTGTTCTTTGTTCAGATGCTGCCAAAGCTGCTGAGTTTTGTCAGCAATTTCTACTTTTGTTTCATATCGCCAGCATCCAGTTTATTTTAAAAAAATACTTAAAAGCTGATCATAATTTTCCAGACTAATTAACTGTTCATTCAAATTTAGAAATATTAAAGGTGAGCAATATTTTTCATCTTTAATTAGATTTCATATTTCAGTAGCTCTGACCAATGAATTACTTCAGGTTAAAACAAAGTTTATACCCAGAAAATTGCCCCATTTTACCCTTCCAAATGCATGATCTCCAATACCCAGATGAACAATTAGAGGGGCCCAGGAACATAATCTCCTCCAAATTGCACCGTTCTTACACGGATATATACTTACAACAACATGCCCTTTAAGGTTATCAGCTGTATGGCCGCACAATAATTCAATATTTCCACATTAGGTCACATACAGATGAACCCGTTTAAATTACCACACATGAGCTAACTCTAATTCTGGCCTTTTAAGCAGCATTTTAATTGCTCTACTAGCAGTCATTAGCAGCTACCTAAATTCTCCAAATCTCTGCTTTTCTTTAAGGTACTTCTTATAATTCAACTCTTTGATGAAGTGCTTGTTCCACTGCTCCAATGGTTTGGTGTCAAATTTTATTTGATAACGCTGTTTGTAAAATGTTATGAAACACATATTATCAATTCAAGCTTTTACTTATTGATGGGATGTGAGCATTGCCGGTTACGACAGCATGTAGTGACAATGTCTAAATGCCGTTCAGAAAGTTGCAGCGGGTTACCTGCCTGAACACCTTGTAATCCTTTGTGTTTGGATACACTCAAAATGCTGTTAAGGAGGTCCAG
Source organism: Hemiscyllium ocellatum (assembly GCF_020745735.1). Lineage (NCBI taxonomy): Eukaryota > Metazoa > Chordata > Chondrichthyes > Orectolobiformes > Hemiscylliidae > Hemiscyllium > Hemiscyllium ocellatum. The sequence continues at coordinate 87,330,661 of NC_083401.1, forward strand.
ATTTTGAAACAATGACATTGAAATATTAGCAATATAGTTCAGAGTCAGGATGATGTGTGGCTCGGAGGTAACTTGAATATAATAGTGTTCTTTGCTCCAGTACTTTGAAGTTACAGAGAATGCGTATTTAGCCAAATATGAAATGTGGCTACTATATAACAGTTCCTTAAATTTCACCGAGTCAAAAATCCTAGAATGTCCCACTTGACAACACTGGGATGATCTTCATGACATGGCAGCTCACCAATTTCCAAAGCTAATTGGGCAAAGGTTGCACAGGCTGGCTTTGTTGACTTTTTATGAGTTCAAGAATAAATATTACAGTCAACTTTTCGTTTTAAGGTTAACTTTATTTGTTCGTTCGTTTAAACATCTTGAGCAAAATTAGTACATCATTTTAATCAGACTCAGTTTTGAAAATTATTTAGAATTGAATTGCAGAGAAAAACTAGTTTTATTCAACTGAATGTTACTTCATTAAATAGTCTAACTAGAAAGTGCTAAGGAAAAACAGAAACATAACAGCACAGCCCAGAAGCAACTATTTCTGTCAGTTATTTGCTTAAAAGTAAAATCGGTACTTTACCTGGTGCTTCACTGCATGCGTTTCTGTTAGATTCCAACAAAACTCCCTTAGCATATTCTGTAGGAAAGGGGGACAGAGACAGGTAGTAGTTTGTACTGAACACTGTATACCGCACTACAATTCGTATTGCAGGAAAGAGATTTCATGTGCGAAATTAAACGAGTTTAAAAAGTTCAAGTGTAAAATTAAATGAAGGTCTTTTGAAAAAATAATACTTCAGAAGCAAAATCACTTCTGAGGTTAATAATGGCTTTTAGAGATATTCATAATATGTTGAGAAAGATTCACTGGGAAGTGAACACTTATGTCAGCATATCACGGAAAAAATAATTGAACAGCCTTCTTTAACACAATGCACAGATTAAATCTAATTTTGAATATATCAACAATTTAGTAAGGTTTAAATTTGTCAAAGTAAGAAAACTTGAAATAACTGATGACATTAACAGGAACAAGCAATAAGCTACAAATTCCATGTTGGAATGCAGAATTAAATGCAGAGTCTGCACATTCTCCCCGTGTCTGCGGGGGTTTCCTCTGGGTGCTCCGGTTTCCTCCCACATCCAAAAATGTGCAGGTTAGGTGAATTGGCCATGCTAAATTGCCTGTAGTGTTAGGTGAAGAGTGGGTCTGGGTGGGTTGCTCTTTGGAGGGTCAGTGTGGACTTGCTGGGCCGAAGGGCCTGTTTCCACGCTGTAAGTCATCCAAGTCTAAATTCTTCTCTTTAACAAAATATAGTATCTTTATTGGGATTGTTTAGTCAACCAAAGCCATGAACGTGCAATAACTAAATTACAAATAAGACATGACAGTCTTAACCTATGACATCAGGCAGTGAATAACTCAACACGTTCCAAAGATCAAATTCTTGAAATGGAGAACACTTACAAGATTGAATACACCCTGTTTATTTGGTAACCTGTATTTGATTTTCACTTTCCAATAAAATATGAACTTATATCAATGATCATATTAACATACCAGAAGAGAGGTCGCTTGAATTTTTTCGTTTGGATTTTTCCTCTAATTCATCTTTGGTTGTGCTGCAAGTTCGAGGTTTCAAAAATTCTTCTGTTTGTGTGGAGTGGCAGACCTTTCCTTGACAACTTTCACTAGCACTAGCATTACTTGCAGATTCAAAACCTACAAAAAAAGTGCTTGAACTTAGTAGCAAATGTAGAAAAGGTCAATCACACGCATAAGTATTTTCTAAAGTTTTGTACTGAGATATTTAAATAGAATTAGGGATAAATAAAAAACCACTTTAAAATTTATATGGAAAAATTTGAATTATCTGAGATGGAGTTTAATTTAGATAAATGTGTGGTGCTGCATTTTGTAAAAGCAAATCAGACAAGGACTTGGACACTTAATGTTAAGGTCCTGAGGAATGTTGCTGAATAAATAGAACTTGGAATGCAGGTTCACAGTTCCTTGAAAGTAGAGTCCTAGGTAGATAGGATAGAGAAGGCGGTGTTCAGTATGCTTCCCTTTATTGGTCAGAGTATTGAGTATAGGAGTTGGGACGTTATGTTCGCGGCTGTACAGGACATTGGTTAGGCCACTTTTGGAATATTGTGTCCAATTCTGGTCTCCTTCCTATTGGAAGGATCTGTGAAACTTGTAGGGGTTCAGAGAAGATTTACAAGGATGTTGCCAGGGTTAGAGACTTGGAACTATGGGGAGAGGCTAAATAGGCTGGGACTGTTTTCCCTGTAACATCAGAGGCTGTGGGGTGACCTCACAGAGGTTTATAAAATCATGAGGGGAATGGATAGGATAAATAGACAAGGTCGTTTCCCTGGGGTGGGGGAATCCAGAATTAGAAGGCATAGGTTTAGAGTGAGAGGAGAAAGATATAAAAGGGACCAAAAGGGCAACTTTTTCCACACAGAAGTTGGTGCATATATGGAATGAGCTGCCAGAAGTGGTGGAGGCTGGTTCAATTACAGCATTTAAAAGGCATCTGGATGGTCATACGAATAGGAAGGGTTTAGAGGGATATGGGCCAAGTGCTGACAAATAGGACTAGATTAGATTAGGATATCTGGTTAGCATGGACAAGTTGGACCGAAGGATCTGTTTCCATGCTGTACATCTCTATGACTATGACTCTAAATCTTTTCTAGTTGATGTTACTGGACAGTCAGGTTCCTACAATAACATCTTTAGAGTATAGCAGGAATTTTGAATGCAAAACATTTAATATTGCTATCAATATCATTTATCATAATAAAAACATTCAATTAAACTGATTTCAAAAACTACGACATGTTGCAAAATATTAGTGCAAAATTAGTTGGTGCAGTGGCAGCCTGATGCCAGTTTTTGCCATTACATGTTTTTCATCAAGTTACAATGATGAGAACAATTGCTATGTATTATAGTATAGCAATTCTCATCTCAGAGTCAGATAGAATACCATGTAAACTTTGTACAGAAGGATGAATTAAATCCACACTTCAGAGAAGAGGGTTTGGAATCTATGATTAAAGATATTAGCAGCTACTTTTATGTCAGTTGTGTGTGGAAAGAGTGGCATCGGTTCTCAATGCTTTTGTTTTGTGCAGCTGATGTCAACCAAAAGTAAATTTGCGAACTTGCGGACATCCATTGCTGGAAAGGCACAGTAAAAGGTTGTACACCTGGCCCCAATAAATCCATAAAGAAAGCTTTGGGAGTGAAAATAAAGTGCTGGGAATACCCAGCAGATCTGGCAGTATCTCTGCAAAGAGGAACAGAACTTACATTTCAAATCAAAGAGGAGTTTTTTTTAAACCAGAAGTGACCTTTGGGATTGCAACTGATTGAGCAAAAAAAACATATCAAATGCAGAAGCAAAGTCTATTGAAAGTCATTTAATTCCTAAATTATGGGATCACCAAATTCATCCAATTAGTGCTCACATAATTTTAAATTTCACATTAGGAAGTAAAACAAATATAAATCAATCAATTCGTTAATATTAGACCAGCTTTCTCCATGCAGCAAATAATTAACACTTGCAAACAAGATGCCTCTACAGTGGCATGTTACTTTCAGCTACTGAAGAGTTGAAACTCCGTTGTAAGTTGTTAAAAATTTATCTGAATAGTAGGGGTTTGACCTACTTTATGTTGGTCTAAAATTCTGTCATTGTATTAAGTGCAGGGCAGTTTTAGAAATTGAAAAGCAGTAATCAGGTACATACAATCTAGTCTGTTCTGAAAAAGTGAAAATGTACAAGCATTGATAAAAGAAACTTAGTTTAAACCAAGCTCCACAGAAAGAAGCAGACAAACATGGTCATCCATCCTTGGTCTGTTGTTCTAATATAGTAGAAGTTCCAACTTTCCAAAAGTCATTTTCTTATTAATTTGTGATTTATTTTTCAAATGAAATCATACGCTATCATTGAATCTGCAACTGACAAACTGTTATCATTAATAATTAAGGTACTCATCAAATGGACAGTAGCTCAAGTCATACCTGCAGCAATTTCCTGCTGGTTTTTCTGGTGAAAGTGAGTCTTTTTACATTTTCCCTTTGGAGTTTTATCCTTGGAAGCAAGGCTAGCCTGTGCAGAGGCTTTCCTAGATTTAAACGTTTTTGTTACAGTAGTAGGATCAACTGGATCTGGCATACTACTAAAACTTTCGAGGGAAGATTCTTCAAAATTCTTCCTTTTTTTGCATTGAACTTGCTGCTTTGGTTTGTTCGTTTTCATCTGTGTAAGAGATGTATGTGGTTGCATTTGTCTTGGCGATTCCCCAAATTCATCTCTTGTATCATGCAACCATATTAATTCACTCTGCTCTGCCTCATCTTTAGCCTGTTTGTGGATCCTTTATACAGAAAAGATGGCTGTATAAGTATAGCTTGCACATGAATTTATGTATATAATATAGTTATTCATTGGGTGTGGGTGTTGCTAGCTCGGCCAACCTTCACAAATTGTAATAATTTGAGAAGGTTAACATATGAAACATTATACTGGTTTAAAACAACACCAAGGCAATTTTCACAACTGAGGTAGAACAAAGTGCAAACACAGTCAAGGAATTTTGAAACATCGACTGGAATTTTATTCCATGTTGAGCTTTTTAATATATATGAACTATTAAAACCCAAAAAAACCCCATGAATACGAAAAATCAAAAAGAAAACCAAAAATTGCTAGGGAAAAAAACTCAGCAGATCTGGCGGCATCTATGGAGAGAAATCAGAGTTAACATTTTGGGTCCAGTGACCCTTCTTTAGAATTGAAGATGGGTCACCGAACCTAAAACATTAACTCTAACTATAAAAACCACATCTTTTAAAACAGTGGGTTTACTAATGTTCAATCAGGTTATTTGCGAAGAAAGTAAACAACTCGCCAACCGCCGAATCAACATCCACCAATCAAATCTCAGCTCCCACCAAATAAATTATGGCTTCTTGTAGTAACACAAAAACAGATTTATAGGATGTGTGGTATTTCTTGTTCAAATCACACATAATCCAGGAATGTACAGAAGTAGAATCACTTCTGGAGAGATGACGGTCCTCCAGAAGAATCTTGCATTGTGGTCACGATGAACCTAACACAGGCATCATTTGCCATAGTCAAATTTGGATGTTGACAATAAACAATCAAAACGTACTCGTTCCAAATAATAACTTGGAACAAAAGCATTCCATTATTAATAGAAAATATGAGTTCAAACCATACCAGAACAGTCTAAGAATTTAAATTCAATTTAAAATATACCCGGAAATAAATTGCTGCTTTAAACTAAATGAGCACAATGAATACAACTGTCAAACACCCAACTAATTCAGAAACGTCCACGAGGGAACAAAACTGAATATCCTTTCCTTGGAATGGCTGATGTACAGTTCCATTTCGACGCTGACATGTTTAAACCTTACGTGTCCACAGTTGTCACATCTGCACTGAGAGAGGACATACTGGAGAGCTCAACCACAGAGACAATATGGTTAAAGTACTATGGATGCAATCACTCTGATAGGATTATACTACAAGACCGCTCAGTAGTCACCAAGACACTGAGGAACAAATATGCAGACATATTATGGACAAATGCAATAAGTACAAGGTTGCCTTAGTAGGTGATTTTAACATCCCCAGTATTGACTGGGAGCCCTTTGGAGCAAGAGGCTGAGACAGGGCAAAATTTGTTAAGTGCATCCAAGAGGGTTTCTTGAAACAGTGTGTGCATTGTCCAACTGGAGGAGGAGCCACACAGGACTTTGTATTGGTTAATGAGCCTGACCAGGTGACTGACTTTCAGTGCGAGAGCATTTTGGAAACAGTTATCACAACTCCTTAAGTTTTAAGATAGCTATGAATAAGGATAAGTCAGGATCTTTCAGGGGGATACTAAATTGGGGGAGGACAAATTACATCAATATTAGGGAGTGTTAATTGGGAGGAACTGTTATCAGGCAAGTCCCCATTTGGTATGTGGGTGTTGTTTAAAGATCTGATGAGAGTTCAGGACTGGCATGTTCCAGTAAGGAGGAGGGTCAAGGATGATAAGCTAAGGGACCCTTGGGTAACAGGTGAGACTGCGAATTGAACCAAATAGGGAAAAAGAACCATATGTAAGGCTTAGGAAGCTAAAGTCAGACAGGGTCTGTGAGAAATACAAAAAAAAAGCAGAAAAGAACTTAAACAGGGAATTAGGAGAGCAAGAAAGAGCTATGAATTATACATACATAAAAACCAAGAGGATAATTAGGGAGAAGGTCAGATCAATCAAGGACAAAGGAGGGAACTTGTGCTTCAGGTGAGAGGTTGTGTGCAAGATCTTAAATGAGTACTTTTCACTGGTACTTACCTAGGAGAAGGATATGGAGGTTAGTGAGATCATGGTAATACGAAATCAAGAAAGAAGTGATGTTGGGTCTTTTGAAGAGCATTAACTTTATTAAGTCCCCAGGGCCTGATAGTACCTACCCCAGGTCACAGAGAGGCAACAGGGGATTGCTGGGGCCTTGATCAAGATCTTTGTATCCTCACTAGCTAGTAGAGATGTTCTGGAGGACTGGCAAATAGCTAATGCTGTACTTCTGCTCAAATAGTGAATTAGGGATAATCTAGGAAACTATAGACTGCGGAGTCTCACATTGGTGTTGGGGAAGCTACTGGAGAGAATTCTTAAGGATTGGATTTACGTGCAATTGGAAAAGGCATGGCCTAATTAGAGACAGTCAGAATGGCTTTGGGTGGGGCGGAGAAGGTCAGGTTTTTCTAGCTTGATTGAATTTTCTTTTGAGGTGGTGCCGAAGGTGATGGAAGAGGGTAGAGCAGTGGATATTGTCGATGATAAAGTCCCTCATGGTAGGCTGAGCCAGAAGATTAAGATGCATGGGATCCATGGTGACTTGGTCGCTAATTGGCTTGGCCATAAAAGGTAGAGGGTACTAGTGAAAGGGTGTTTTTCTGACTGGAGTTCTGTGACTTGTGATGTTCCACAGGGATCTGTACTGGGATCTCCACTGTTTGTGATATAAATATGTACTGATATATATTGATCTCCCAGCCAATCGTCCCAGCTGGGTTTGTCATACAGGCCTGGGATTTACAATTCAGCAACCTGTCTGACCCCAGAAAGAACTGAGACTTAGCCATAAGCTCTCGTATTCAACGGCAGAACTCTGAAAGGCAACAGGATCAAATGGTGCTATGTTACATCATAAATACACACACACTACATACATATGAATGACTTGGATGAAACGGTGGGTTACTAAGTTTGCAGGTGATAGAGATCAGGGACTTGTGGATAGTTTGGAAGGTTGTCAAAAGATAGAGTGGGATGTAGATCAGTTGCAGATATGGGCAGAGAAATGGCAAATGGAGTTTAATCCATGTAAGTGTGAAATGCTGCACTTGTGGAGATCAAATGTTAAGGAAAAATATATAATAAATGGCAGGACACTGAACAGCATTGCATATAGCGTGCTTGTCTTTATTGGTTGGGGAACTAAGGACAAAAGTCAGGATATCATGATGCAGCTGTATAAGATTTTGGTTCAGCCACAATGAGAATTGCATTCAATTTTGGTTGCCATATTATGGCAAGGATGTGAAGGTTTAGGAGAGGATGCACAAGATGTTTATCAGGAAGCTGTTGGGATTAGAGGTTATGAGCTATAAGAACAGGCCAGTACAACTTGGGTTGGTTTTCTGGAGCACGAGAGGCTGAGGGGAGACTTGAGAGAAATCTATAAAATTATGAGATGCAGAGTTAGGGTTGACTGTCAGAATCTTTCTCCCCCCCAGAGTTGAAATGTCTAACACTACAGGACATGCATTTAAGATGAGAAGGGGAAAGTCAAAAGAGAGGTAAGGGCCAAGTTTTCTTGACACCAAGAGTGGTAGGATCTAGAATGCCCTGCCAGAGTAGTGGTAGAGGTAGATAGGATAGGAGAGTTCAAGAGACTTTTAGATAAGCACATGAATATGCAAGGAATGGAGGGATATGGACTAAGGGCAAGCAGAAAGGATTAGATTGACATCATGTTCGGCACAACATCATGGGCTGAAGAACCCATTCCTGTGCTACAATGTTCTATCAAGACCAATGTGCTCGTGGGCAATATATGAATGACAACTGGATCTCACCTGGACTCTGCCAGATTATCCAGATATTATTGACATTGGGAACATCAAGAAGGTATCAAAAAGGCATTCAGTCCATGAGCAAAGAAAATTACTCTATTGAAAATAGAGGTAGAGGAGGTAATCAAAAATTGCAAACAATGGGCTGAGTGGCAGATGGAGTTTAATTCAGATAAATGCGAGGTGCTGCATTTTGAGAAAGCAAACCTTAGCAAGATTTATACACTTAATGGTAAGGTCCTAGGGAGTGTTGATGAACAAAGAGACCTTGGAGTGCAGTTCATTGCTCCTTGAAAGTGGAGTCACAGGTAGATAGGGCAGTGAAGACGGCACTTGGTATGCTTTCTTTTATTGGTCAGAATATTGAGTACAGGAGTTGGGACATCATGTTGTGGCTGTACAGGACATTGGTTAGGCCACTATTGGAATATTGCATGTAATTCTGGTCTCCTTCCCATCAAAAGGATGGTGTGAAACTTGAAAGGGTTCAGAAAAGATTTACAAGGATGTTGCCAAGGTTGGAGTATTTGAGCTATGTGGAGACGTTGAACAGACTGGGGCGGTCTTCCCTGAAGCGTCGGAACCCGAGGGGTGGCCTTTTGGAGGTTTACAAAATTATGAGGGGCATGGATAAGATAAATAGACAAAGTCTTTCCTGGGGTGGGGGAGTTCAGAACTATAGAGCATAAGTTTAGGGTGAGAGGGGAAAGATATAAAAGGGACCTAAGTGGCAGCGTTTTCATGCAGAGGGTGGTACGCATATAGAATGAGCTGCCAGAGGAAGTGGTGGAGGTTGGTACAACTGCAACATTTAATAGGCATTTGCGGGTATAATAAAAGGAAGGGTTTGGAGGGATATGGACCAGGTGCTGGCAGGTGGGACTAGATTGGGTTGGGATATCTGGTTGGCATGGACGAGTTGGACTGAAGGGTATAGTTCTGTGCTGTACATCTCTATGACTTTAATTGAAGAGATGGGTGGAACATTCCCTCAAGTTATAATCTATGCAGAAAGTCATCAGGGAAGCTGAGTAATGTAAAAAGCCACAATCTTTCCATGAGTCACAAAACTTCAAGTATAGCCTCTATATTTCGTTGTTTTCACATTCTGCACCCTTCTCTGGCTGTGTCTTCTTTGTGTCTTGTTGGTTTCACTCTCAGCAAAGTGCTTTTTTTTCTTTTTCATAGCTAAAATTTATATCTATTTCACAGAACCTTTACCAGCATGATCACTGCCTTAGTCTATTGCTCTAGGCACCTGAACAACCCATTTAACTTGCTCCTCTTCTCCCTTTGTCTACAGTATTAAAAGAAAACAGCATTTTGCAGTTCCTTCCAGTTCCGAAGAGTCAAACTAGACTGGAAACATTAACTCAGTTTCTCTGCACTGACGCTGCCTGATCTGCTGGGTTTCTCCAGTACAGTGTAATTAGTTTGTGTATTCAGCCTTCTTTAGGAACTCATGTCAATAGTTTGGTAACAATCAAAACATGGGCAACTGTTGCTCACAGGGAGGAAATGTAACTATCCAATGTCACAAGCTTTCTTAATATCTGAGAGTGATCTTAAATAAACATTCAGTTTCAACATTTTAGGAAGTACATGGCCAATTGTCTTGGCTTTCTTTGGAAAGTTCCAATGAAGCACCATAGGTCATGTGATGACATTGAAGAAGTGTAAATACAAGTTTTGATGCCACATACTAATGGACAGTTAAAAGGTTTGACATGATTGACTGAAAATTTTCTCTCAAGGCTCATGGTTATGGTGACCTTTTTAATTCCTCTCCTGAGACTGCATTATATGCCACTACATGAATCTTCATCGAGTTAGATCATTAATTGTTTTAAAAATGATTCAGGAGGAATTTGACCTGACCTTCCCATCTCTGGTCATTTTTCAGGTTCATGTTTGAGCAATCAAAATTATAGGCCTCAGACCCTTGAAAAATACTAGAAGATTAAAGTAATGTCTTCCTCTTCACAATTTTTACAGCAAACATAGGTACACAGCAAGAATCTCCAGTTTTCTCAAAATATAGTTTAATAATAAATTGTTAATATGCTGATTTAAAATTCCTAGTTTGAAACTGATCATCTAGAAATAAGGGAAACAAAATCATTGTATGAAGTGAAAGCATTAAGATCTAGGCAAAGTTTAAGTTTGGTACATACCACTTGTTCTCTCTGTATTTTGGAGAATTACTTTCAAATGGCTTTGGGAAGGCCAAATACTCTGTTTTTCCAGAAATGCTGTGCTCACTTACAACTGGTTGTTGTTCATTGCTCTGAACGCTGACATTTTGGGACAGATCACTAAACCCAGGAGGAAATACTGGGTTAAGGTTAAAACCTGTATTGGAGAAAATATAAATTGATTATCAATAACTGAACTGTGTTGCATTTGAATAAATAGTAGAATTACAATAGCTGTTAATCGCTAGGCAAGTTCCGAGATTCAACTCATCATTTAGATTATAAATAAAATGACAACTACAATGCAAAGTGTTAGATTGTTGAAGTGAACTGAACTTTGATAAAACGCCTTCACTGATGTAACTGCCAGTGGTATAATAATCCAAACATAATACAACTGTATCGTCACAATTTGGTTACGACAGCTGGTAGAGCAGAAGGTCAAGAAACAACGTGTTCACTCCGCACCAGAAAATGCTGCTTCACCGAAGAGATTGTAAAATGGACTGTTAAGAACAGAAGATAATGCTAATTATGAATAATAGAAACACATGTTTGAATTATGCATAAAATGAAAATATTGGCATTTTAACACTGGACTTCAAAGGCCAAAATATCTCAAACAGTCAACAATGTTTTGAACTATTGCACAAACAAATACATAAGCCACTGGTAAAATAGGAGAAAGCTAGGAATCATAAAATGAACTTAAATGGTGCACATTTTACTTTGCATTTTCTTCTAAGCATAAGGTGAAACAATTTTAAAACTACAGCCTCTAATCAAGCATTAGGCATTCAGTGACACAATGAAGGGCACAAAACTTGAATCAGATTCCTCTGCAACACTACACTGAGTGACTAAACTTATAACTGACGAAATGCACTCAGCATCCTTGAGACAATTTTAGGTGATCAGATTGCTCATCTTCTTGGCAGAAAGCAAGTAGTTAACAGCTTGCAAACTTAGCCTTCACATGCAAAAGTACTGGAAACCCTTTTTCTTTCTAGTTTATTGAGTGTAATTTCCAACAGGACCAGAACAGAATTTGTAACAACCTCTATAATGCAAGGGAAGGCATATAACAGCTAAAGAAAATAGCTGCAATAGTAAAAGAACTAAGCTGATGCACATCAAAACAGATGCAACACTCAAAGTTTCATTGTTATTCAAAGCAAATAAACTGGCTTTTATGTTACCTATTTGATCCATTTGTTCACACTAATGCATTAAGAATAGAAACACCCAAAGTCCCAGTTTCAATTCCACCCTTGGGCGAGTGTTTGTGTGGAGTTGGCACATTTTCCTAGTGCCTGCATGCGTTTCCACTGGGTACTTCAGTTTCCTCCCACACTCCAAAGGTGTGCAGGTTAAGTGGATTGACCATGTTAAACTGGCCCACAGTGTCCAGGGATGTGTAGGCTAGGTGGATTAGCCATGGGAAACGGAGTGTTACGGGGATTGGATAGGCTGGTGAGTCTGGGTGGGATGTTCTTTGGAGTGTCAATGGGGATTTGAGTGGCCAAACGACCTGCTTCCACACTGTAGAGATGCTCTGATTTAAAGGACCTTTCACACTGCAACCTGGATTGAGAAAAGTGGCCTGCAACTAACATAGGCTTATTTGTGGGTTTTGAAACCCCAACCTTTTCAATAAGTCTTCCTATATTATGTATGGGGTTAAATCTTCAGACGTTGACAACACAAATTGTGTTACTGAAAATGTTGGACTGCCAGGGAATCTGCTACTGCAGCAACTTATTTATAAGTCCCAGTTGCAGGAAAACCTGCAACATAGGGAATCATGTTTATTGGTCCAACATTCTAAAATCCTTTAGCTTCCCAACATCACCACTTGCACAGACTCACAGGTTAACTTAACTGTTGGCGAAACATCAAGTAGCTTGAGATTGTATACCGCTTATCCCCACAATCACCAAGTTACAGTTTCATCAAGAAAACTAAGAGGAAAGATAAATTAACATTTTTATTCCCTCATAATAGCCTTTTAAAACTCTATTTAAATATCACTCATTTTAGTCCAAAGTCCCCACACAATTGTCCAAGGCATCAATTTTTCTTTAAAGAATTGCTGGTGTTGCATAATACTAATATCCCAAAATGTTTGCTTCCTATATACAAAGCACAAAGAACAAAGAAAATTAGACCACAGGAACAGGCTCTTCAGCCCTTCAAGCCTGCACTAATCAGATTCTAGATCTAAATGTGTTGCCTATTTTCTAAGGATCTGTATTCCTCTGCTCCCTGCCCATTCATGTATCTGTCTAGATACATCTTAAATGACGCTATCATGCCTGCCTCTACAACCTCTGTTGGCAACATGTTCCAGGCACCCACCACCCTCTGCGTAAAGACCTTTCTACACGTATCGCCCTTAAACCTTTTCCCTCTCGCCTTGAACTCGTGACTCCTAGTAATTGAGTTCCTCACTCCAAAAAAAGGCTTCTTGCTATCCACCCTGTCTAGACCACTCATGATTTCCTAAACCTCAATCAGGATCACCCCCCCCCCCCCACTTCAACCTGTCTTTCTAATGAAAATCTACTCAACCTTTCTTCCTAACTAGCACCCTGCATACCAGGCAACATCCTGGTGAACCTCCTCTGCACCCTCTCCAAAGCATCCACATCCTTTTGGTAATATGGCCGAACCAAAGTCCAATACAACCAAAACATGACCTGCTAACTCTTGTACTTAATACCCCGTCCGACGAAGGAAAGCATGCTGTATGCTTTCTTGACCACTCTATCGACCTGCATTGTCACCTTCAGGGTACAATGGACCTGAACACTCAGATCTCTCTGTATATCAGTTTTCCCCAGAACTTTTCCATTCACTATATAGTTCGCTCTTGAATGAGATCTTCCAAAATGCACCACCTTGCAGTGCCCAGGTGAACTCCACCAACCATTTCTCTGCCCAACTCTCTAACCTATCTATACTCTGCTGCATTCTCCGACTATCCTGTTCACTTGCTGCTACTCCACCAATCTTAGTGCTATCTGCAAACTTGCTAATCAGACCACTATACCTTCCTCCGGTTCATTTGTATATATCTTAAATAACAGTGGCCCCAACATGGATCCCTGTGGAACACCCGTGGTCACGGTTCTCCATTTTGAGTAACTCCCTTCCACTACTATTCTCTGTCTTCTGCTGCTCAGCTAATTCTTTATCCATTTAGCCAGTACACCCTGGATCCCACGTGACTTCACTTTCTCCATCAGTCTACCATGGGGAACCTTATCAAATGCCTTATTGAAGTCCATGTATATGACATCTACAGTCCTTCCCTCATCAATCAACTTTGTCACTTCCTCAAGGTATTCTATTAAGTTAAGACATGAACATCCCTGCACAAAACCAGGCTGCCTATCACTGACAAGCCCATTTTTTTCAAATGTAAGTAGATCCTAGTCCTCAGTATCTTCTCCAGCAACTTCTCTCCCACTGATGTCAGGCTCACTGGTCTACAATTACCTAGATTATCCTTGCTACCCTTCTTTATCAAGGGGACAACATTAGCAATTCTCCAGTCCTCCAGAACCTAAGCCATGTTCAAGGATGCTGCAAAGATATCTGTTAAGGCCCTAGTTATTTCCTTTCTCGCTTCCCTCAGGAAACTGAGATAGATCCCATCTGGACCTGAGAACTTAATACCTTTTAGAATACCTAACACTTCCTCCCTTCTTATGCTGACTTGACCTAGAATAATCAAACATCTATCCCTAAACATCAAAATCCATCATGTCCCTCTCCGAAGTGATTACCGGCACAATGTAATCATTAAGAACCTCACCCATTTTCTCTGACTCCACACATAACTTTTTTTCCTTTGTCCTCGAGTGGGCCTACCTTTTTTCTAGTTACCCTCTTGCTCCTTATATCTGAACAAAAGGCTTTGGGATTTTTCCTTAATCCCGTTTGCGAAAGATGGTTCATGACCCCTTTTCGCCCTCTTGATCCCTCATTTCAAGTTTGTCCTACTTTCCAAAGCTTTGGCCGTTTTTAGTCGCCTAGACTGTAATGTTTTCTTTTCCCTCTTAGTTAGTCTCACAATTTCACCATGTCATCCATGGTTACCTAATCTTGCCCTTTCTATCCCTCACTTTCACTGGGACATGTCTGTCCTGCACTCTAATCAACCTCTCTTTAAAAGCCTCCCACATGTCAAATGCCGATTTACCTTCAAACAACTGCTCACAATCCACATTCCTCAGATCCTGCCTAATTTTGCTATAGATGGCCTTCCCCCAATTTAGCACTCTTCCTTTATCTTTGTCCATGAGTATGCTAAAACTTACAGAATCATGATCACTATTCCCAAAGTAATCCCCTTTGAAACTTCAACCATCTGGCCAAGCTCATTCCCAAACAACAGGTATGTATTTGTACCTCTATTTCACGCTCGCTGTTGGGAGGTCTGTAGCACAGCCCCAACATTGTTACTACACCATTACTATTCCAGAGCTCTGCCCGTATTGGCTCACTGCTCGAGTTCTCCATAGTGCCCTCCTTCAGCACAGTTGTGACATGTTCTCTCACCAGTAATGCAACATCTCCACCACTTTTACCTCCATCTCTATCCTGCCTGAAGCATTTACATCCTGGGAGATTTAGTTGCCAATCATGTCCTTCCCTCAACCAAGTTTTCGTAATAGCAATAACATCATACTCCCAGGTACTAATCCAAGCTCTAACTTCAGCTGCCTTACATACTACGCTTTTCACATTAAAACAAATGTACCTCAGACCACCTGCCCTTTTGCATTCATCATCTGCTGCCTGCCTACTCAGAGTCATAGAGATGTACAGCATGGAAACAGACCCTTCGTCCAACCTGTCCACACCGACCAGATATCCCAACCCAATCTAGTCCCATCTGCCAGCACCTGACCCATATCCCTCCAAACCCTTCCGATTCATATACCCATCCAAATGCCTCTTAAATGTTGCAATTGTACCAGCCTCCACCACATTTTCTGGCAGCTCATTCCATACACATACCACCCTCTGTGTGAAAAAGTTGCCCCTTAGGTCGCTTTTATATCTTTCCCCTCTCACCCTAAACCTATGCCCTCTAGTTCTGGATTCCCTGACCCTATTTATCCTATCCATGCCCCTCAATTTTGTAAACCTCTATAAGGTCACCCCTCAGGATCCGACACTCCAGGGAATACAGCTCCAGCCTGTTCAACCTCTCTCTATAGCTCAAATCCTCCAATCCTGGCAAAATTCTTGTAAATCTTTTCTGAACCCTTTCAAGTTACACAACATCTTCTCGATAGGAAGGAGACCAGAACTGCATGCAATATTCCAAAAGTGGCCTAACCTATGACCTCCCAACTCCTGTACTCAATACTCTGACCAATAAAGGAAAGCATACCAAATGCCGCCTTCACTATCCTATTTAACTGCGACTCCACTTTCAAGGAGATATGAACCTGCACTCCAAGGTCTCCTTGTTCAGCAACACTCCCTAGGACCTTACCACTAAGTGTTTACATCCTGCTAAGATTTGCTTTCCCAAAATGCAGCATTTCACATTTATCTGAATTAAACTCCATCTGCCACTTCTCAGCCCATTGGTCCATCTGGTCCAGATTCTGTTATAATCTGAGGTAACCCTCTTCGCTGTCCACTACACCTCTAATTTTGGTGTCATCTGCAAACGTACTAACTGTACATCTTATGCTCACATCCAAATCATTTATGTAAATGACAAAAAGGAGAGGACCCAGCACTGGTCACAGGCCTCCAGTCTGAAAAACAACCTTCCACCACCACCCTCTATCTTCTACCTTTGAGCCAGTTCTGTACCCAAATGGCTAGTTCTCCCTTTATTCCATGAGATCTAACCTTGGTAATCAATCTCCCATGGGGAACCTTGTCGAACGCCTTACTGAAGTCCATATAGATCACATCTACTGCTCTGCCCTCATCAATCTTCTTTGTTACTTCTTCAAAAAACTCAATCAAATTTGTGAGACATGATTTCCCAAGCACAAAACCATGTTGACTATCCCTAATCAGTCCTTGCCTTTCCAAATTCATGTACATCCTGTTCCTCAGGATTCCCTCCAACAACTTGCCCACCACGGAGGTGAGGCTCACCAGTCTGTAGTTCCCTGGCTTGTCATTACCGCCCTTCTTAAACAGTGGCACCATGCTTGCCAACCTCCACTCACCTGTGACTATCGATGATACAACTATCTTAGCAAAAGCCCAGCAATCACCTTTCTAGCTTCCCACGGAGTTCTAGGGTACACCTGATCAGGTCCTGGGGATTTATCTACCTTTAGCTGTTTGAAGACATCCAGCATTTCCTCCTCTGTAATATGGACATTTTGCAAGATGTCACCATCTATTTCCCTACAGTCTATATCTTCCATATCCTTTGCCACAGTAAATACTGATGCAAAATATTCGTTTAGTACCTCCCCCATTTTCTGTGGCTCCACACAAAGGCCGCCTTGCTGATCTTTGAGGGACCCTCTTCTCTCCCTAGTTACCCTTTTCTCCTTAATATATTTATAAAAACCCTTTGGAGTCTCCTTAATTCTATTTGCCAAAGCTATCTCATGTTCCCTTTTTGCCCTCCTGATTTCCCTCTTAAGTATACTCCTACTTCCTTTATACTCTGCTAAGGATTCACTCGATCTATCCTGGCTATACCTGACATATGCTTCCTTCTTTTTCTTAACCAAACCCTCAATTTCTTTAGTCATCCAGCATTCCCTATACCTACTAGCCTTCCCTTTCACCCTGACAGGAATATACTTTCTCTAGATTCTCGTTAACTCATTTCTGAAGGTTCTCCATTTTCCAGCCGTCCCTTTACCTGTGAACATCTGCCTCCAATCAACTTTTGAAAGCTCTTGCCTAATACCATCAAAATTGGCCTTTCTCCAATTTAGAACTTCAACTTTTAGATCTGGTCTATCCTTTTCCATCACGACTTTAAAACGAGTAGAATTATGATCGCTGGCCCCAAAGTGCTCCCCACTGACACCTCAGTCACCTGCCTGCCTTATTTCCCAAGAGTAGGTCAAGTTTTGCACCTTATCTAGTAGGTACATCCACATACTGAATCCGAAAATTGTCTTGTTCTCTTCCTCTTTGTCACGCTAACTTCATTAACTAGGTCCTTACAGGCTTTAGTTACTACCTCATTACTGTCCACTAACCTCCTCATTTGGTTCCCCCCCTGCCACATTAGTGTAAACCCTCCTCAACAGCATTAGTGAAAGTACCCCCTGGGACATTGGTTCCAGTCCTACCCATATGCAGACTGTCCAATTTGTAATAGTCAATGCAGAAATGCTTGGCTTCTGTTTAGATTAAACTTACCTCAGCTTGAAGCAAATTCTGTGTTTAAAAACAAATCTTACTTGTATAAACAAGTCACTTATAAAATGGTTGTTCACTTTCTCTTAGTTGCATCATAAAATCTGGAATTTAGAGAAAACAAGGACAACTATTCATACACGTAGCACTACTTACCATGAACAAAAGGAGGACAATTTGGAAATCGAGACATACTTAATGGATTTAAAGGTGGCGAAGGAAAGCTATATGGAGGGAAGACAAAACTATTGGGAGATGGAGGTGGCACACCACTGTCTCGTTGGTTTTCTGGCTTCTTCTCTTGATGTTGTTGATGGAGAAGGTCATTCAGCATTTGTTTTAGCCTAACAAAATATAGCAAAAAGCAGTGTTTACTAATAAAACTTCAGGTAGATTACATTGACAAAGAAATGATTAAAATGTAAACTTATATGGTGCACCGAAAGACTGAATTATTTTATAAAATATGGCAGCCCTTTTTGAATTATATAAATGCAGATATTTCGGCTATCCTAACAAGGGCTTTTATTTAGTGAAGATTTCAGACCGGGCTGCTCCGGGCCCCCTTGGGAGAGGAATCCTGCGCGAATACGGGTTTTATTATATTTGATGTTTATACATTCCGAGCATGTAAGAGACTTAGGTATACACTCTGGTTAGTTATAGGTTAGATTAGTAGAAAGTTGAGGTTTTTTTTCTTTCTTTTTTCGTTTCTTTTTTTGTTTTCTTTCTTTCTCTTTTCTTTGTTAAATTATGACTATTGTATATATGATTTAATTGTACATCAATGTTTGTATTTGAGAGTTTTGTTTATTTTTGTAAATTTGCAAAAAATGTTAAATTTCAATAAAAATATCTACAAAAAAAATGTAAACTTGTTGTTTACGACAATAAAGTAAAATAAAAGATAAAAACATACAAAAACTACTCAAATTCTGGCAGTAATAACTTTTAAATTGGCTTTGGCAAAGAGCTAATACTATTATCTTGGTTGGCATAACACTCTAGAAAGATATGAATTAAATAAGAACAGCTTTCCCAATAGTCAGCTTCAGTGAAGCTGGCATGTTTCCTCAGGTTTAGCTAGTGATTGTTAAATGGTTCTCCCAAGAACCAACAGCATAAAAAAAACTAAATCCACTGCCTCATAGCATCAGGGTCCCAGGTTCGACTCTAGCCTCGGGTGACTGTGTGGAGTTTGCACATTCTCCCAGTGTCTGCGTGGGTTTCCTCTGGGTGCTCCGGTTTCCTCCCACAGTCCAAAGATGTGCAGGTCAGGTGGATTGGCCATGCTAAATTGCCCATAGTGTTAGGTGCATTAGTCAGAGAGAAATGGGTCTGGGTGATTTACTCTTCAGAGGGTCGGTGTGAACTTGTTGGGCTGAAGGGCCTGTTTCCACACTGTAGGGAATCTAATCTAGTCTAATCAAAAGTCAGAAGCTATATTTAAGATCTATTTTTATATTAATGTTTGTGCTTGAAAGTTCTGTTTATTTTTGTAAATCTGTCAAAATATTAAATTTCTAATAAAAATATCTTTAAAAAAAAAGTCAGAAGCCAAAAATAGGCTCTTGCTCACACACAAAGAAAAGAGGGTGCCTTTTAATTTTGTGTTTGCAAACTTTGCATTCCAAGCAGGGTCTCATCTGATAGATTGGAGCAGCATGCATCTTGGGGGACACTTAGTTTGCTCTCAGTGCTCACTCACTGTGTACCAATTTGAATAAGGACAGCATCTCCGTTCTGCTTTGCCTTTTAGCAAAAACAGAATTTGCTGCAGAAACTCAGACCAGACTGGACTTGAAATATTAACTTGGTCTTCTCTCCCCAGGTATTCTCAGGCTTGTTGAGCTTCTTTGGCAGACAAGCAGAAGGCTGGAAGAAAACAGCAAGCCAGGCAACATCAGGAGATGGAGAGGTCAACATTTCAGGGGGTGTAACCCCTCTTCAGGACTGGGGGTGGGTGTAGGGAAGCTGCAGATATAAGTGTGGCAGGTAGCGAAGTGGGAATAGGTGAAGACAGGTGGACAGTACGAT
Organism: Hemiscyllium ocellatum; assembly: GCF_020745735.1. NCBI lineage: Eukaryota > Metazoa > Chordata > Chondrichthyes > Orectolobiformes > Hemiscylliidae > Hemiscyllium > Hemiscyllium ocellatum. The sequence goes on from NC_083401.1 coordinate 87,350,459, forward strand.
CTGGTTGGTCAATGCGAGGATTGAATCCAGTAGGTGGCTGGGTGGAGTGGAAGGAAGTCGGGGGATGGGAACAGACGTTATCTAAAATCGAAGAACTCAATGTTGAGTCCTCCGAGCTGTAGGCTGCTTCGGTGGTAGATGAGATGTTGCTCCTTCAATTTGCAGTTTGGTCCGTTGTGACAATGGAGGAGGCCAAGGATGGTCATGTAGGAAAGGGAGTGGGAAGAGGAATTAAAAATGGACAGTGACTGAGAGCTCCAGAAGGCCCCCACAGCCCGTCTGAGATACTCGGCAAACTGTATCCTAAGTTTACGTTTGGTCTCCCCATTGTAGAGAAACCCACATCAGGAGCACCTGAAGCAGTAAACTAGGTTGGAAGAGAGGCAGGTGAACCTTTGCATCACTCAGAAGGACTCTTTGGGGGCCTGGATGGAGGTGAGGGGGTGGTGTACTGGCTGGTTTGCATCTTTTCCGGTTGCAGGGGAAGGTACCTGTGGGTTCAAGGGGTGAGTGGAATAGTCTTTACAGAAGGCAGAGAAGGGTGGGGGTAAGATGTTCTTGATAGTGGGATCTAGTTGAAGTTGGTGGAAGTGTTTAAGGATGATGCATTGGACAGGGAGACTGGCAGAGTGGTAGATGAGGACAAGGGGAACTCTGTCGTTGTTGCATTTGGAGAATGGGGGTTGGAGGTGGTGCATTGGAGGGCTGTCTGGATGACGGATGGGGGGGGGGGGGGGGGGGAGCACATTGGTCAAAATAGGAGGACATATAGAATGCTTGGGAGTGGAATGTCCCCTCTTCCAAGTGGATGTGACGGAGATGGAGCAAGTGGGAGAATGGGATGGCGTTCTTGCAAGATGCTTGGGGGGGGGGGGGGGGGGGCATAGTTCAAACAGTTGTGAGAGTCTGTAGGTTTATAGTAAACATATGTCTGGAGACTGTTGTCAGAGACAGAAACGGAGAGGTCAAGAAAAGGGAGAGACGTGTCTAACACGGACCAAGTAAATTTGAGGGCGGGGTGCAAGTTGTGGGCAAAGTCGATGAACTGCTCCGATTCAGCCTGAGTGCAAGATGCTGCACTGATGCAGACATCAATGTAACAGTGGAAGATTTGGAACGCAGTGTCTGTATAAGTGCTGAAGACGGAATGTTCAACATAGATGAGAAAAAGGCCAATAAGAGGTTAAAGGAAAAATTATTAAGGGTGAGGGTCAATTCGGTGGAGGGGGACTGGATGAGTCTATTGGAGAGGTAAAAGCTGAGGGCGGAGAGGCCATCCTTGTGGGTTATGGACTTGCAGAAGGACTGCACGTCCATAGTGAAGATAAAGTGCTGGGGGCCAGGGAACTGAAAGTTACTGAAGAAATGGAGGGCATATTTGGTGTCGCAGATGTAGGTAGGAACTGCCTGAATCAAGAGGGAGAGGATAGAGTCAAAATATGACAAAATGAGTTCAGTGGGGCGGGAGCATGCCAAGATGATAGATCAGCCAGGGTAGTTGGGCTTGTGCATCTTGGGAAGCAGGTAGAACTGGGCAGTGCAGGGCTGGGGGACTATGAGATTGGAGGCAGTGGAGGGGACATCACCGGAGGCAATGAGGGCACGGACATTGCGAGGGATTTTGGCATGATGGGTCAGATTGGGATCGTGGACAAGGGGCAAGTAGGGCAAGGTATCAGAGGACTTCTTCAGCAATTTCTGTTTTTGTTTCAGATCTCCAACATTCACAGATCTTTGTTTTATTTTATTTCCTTTTTGGTACCTTGCTACTATTTCCAGAACTTAAAGCTGAACGCACTTCTGTCTTGCCTTATCTTTTAACACAGACACAAAGCATAGTGTCAGAGTGACCAGCAATGGTCAGTCAAGATGGTGGGTAACTTACCTCCACACTATGCAAGAATGTAGTTAGAGAACATTTGCATGATTATAATTATCCATTCCTATATGGTGCAAAATTAGAAAGGAAAAAGGTGGTTCAACCATGTCTGAAAAAATAAATTTAGTATAATCTTGGATCCAATTATAAGACATACAAAATTGTGAGAAAAATCAGCAAGCTTGAGGCCTGGGGATCAGTTTAGGATTCACAAAGAGGACAAAACAATTGAACAAGATGGCCAAAATAGAGTAAGCACGTAAAATTGCAGGGATCTAAAAGGGAAATTATGTTTTACAAATCTACTGGAGTATTTTAAGGATGCAACTAGTGGAGTAGTAATGGGAGAACCACTGGATGTGGAATGGAGCTTATGCCCAAAACTGAAAGACATATGCTTTGCTTTTCTTGTTATTCATTGGGGGAAAATTTCTACTCATTAATTATTGAATATTAAAAAGAATTTTTAAGTTTAGAAATGAGGGAAGTGTCAAGAGATATGATGGTACAACAGAGGTAGGTCTTGGCAGAACACACATGTGTCGTCTCATGATGGTACTTAGAGATAGCAAATAGATAAGAAATAGGAAGCCAAAGATCTGATGACCCCGAGGAACTGTCCAGGATCAATCAATTTTCTGGTTTAGACTAAATAGTTAAGGTTCAAACCAATTGAATGCAACCCTGTCAAGCTGACACCCAGTTGTGGTCTGCTCTCACATGGTGATTCCATTCTTCCCTATCTAACTTTCTCCGCAGAACCACTTCAATTACTTCTCTTCCTACTCTAGGATGTTTGTTGCCCCACTAAAATCTATTCTTGATTGCTTCCTATTTTTAATCTATGTACTGCTGCTCGGTGACATCATTTAGGAGCACAGCATTAATTTTCATATGTATGGCAAAGATATTTAGCTCTCTGTCACTACCATGTCTCAACTGCTTCATTGGTACTAAATCCAACTGCTGACCAATATCTGGGACTGGAAGAGCACAAATGACCTCCAATTAAATACTGTGACGACTACAGTTATTTTCAGTCTCCATCCCATTCGCTGAAAAGTCAGTGATTGATCAAATCTGTGAATGAACCTGGTGTGACATTTAATACCAAGATTCTGGCTCTACATTTGCACTAAGACCACCTATTTCCAGCTTGGTACATTGCTAAACTTTGTCAGTCTCTGCTCATCATGTCTTTAGATTTTCTAAATTTGACACTCCAGATTTGAACACTTATGCAATTGAGGCCATTCACAACTTTGCTGTTTGTTTCATAACTTCCAAAAAGTCCTGTTAAGCTAATGCCCTTTTCTGACAGAGCTAAAGATGTGTGAAACATCATGACTTCAAAATTCTCATTCTTATTTTCAAATCCTTCCATGGTTCACCACACTGAACCCCAGGAGCCTCTAAGATGCCCATGCTCCTCTAATTCTGACTTTTAGTAATTTTAGATATTAATAATTTCATTCCTGATGGCAAGGTCTTCTGTTATCTTGTACGCAAGATCCAGGATAACTTCCCTGCAACTCTTCTGCCTCACTTTCATCCTCTTATACATTCCTTCAAATCTACCTCTTTGACAAAGGTTTTGGTCACTGAAGATGGTTTGATGTCAGTTCATTATACTCCCAGAAAATTTATTTTATTAAAGGCAATTTATACATCTAAGCATTTGTTGGTGCAGTGTCCTGTCTTATTTTTGAAATTTTTACAAAGGTTTAACTTTTACTAAGTGTTCTGGGCCACTTCGGAGGTAATTAAGACGCAACCATGTAAATATCATATGGAGTCACTTGCAGGCTAGACCAAGCAAACGTACTTCCATGAATAGCAATGGTGATTCTGTGATTTGTTTTAATAATTATTCAGAATTCATGTGCCAGTTCTCAAATTACCAAGACCCATACATTGACCTGATAATGCTACGACCATGCCACCATACCAATAAAATAACTCAAAACTGACAAGCCATTCAAAAAAATCTTTAGGTCAGCTGAACTTCAATTTATCACAATGTTTTGTTTAAACTTTTTCATGTCTAAAGTAAATGTTCACTATCCCTTTTCAGAAAGCATTGGCATCAATATGCAATACTTGTAATGAACAATTTTGAATGTCTACATACCTTTGCACGTGGTTCTGTTGCCATGCCAGCTGCGTATAACATTGGTTTAATTGGTGCATAATGATATGCACCTGTGGTGATCCAACATTACTGGGCATGACACTGTAAGGACCAGTGAGGAATGTTTGCAAGAGACATGAAAGTGCCTGTGTGGAAGTAAAAAGTTCTTGTAATCGATACACCAAATAATACATATTTAAACTTCAATAAAGTATACTTCCGAAATAAAAATAGGTTTCTGTAATCTAGGCATGTTTATGCGACATTTCAAGTTCCATTTGGAGAGCATCTATTTCAAAAAGACATACAACACAAAATCTTCAAAGCAAATGATCAGACAAAAAAAGATTATAGTATGAAAGAAAACAACTGATAAGAGCATCAGAAATTTCTAAGTATTTTGCCTATTTGCCTATAATGCCTGTTAGCTAAAAAATACATTTGTCCTAGATTGCCTCATTAAAGCAGGCATTTATTTGAAATGAACTGCAATCTGTTGTTACACACAAATACATAATATACAACATAACACATCCTAAACAAAATTATCAAGCTTTAGACTAGTTCATTCTTCCAGTAATTGAAGCCTTTGCAAACTGTATTTAGAAGAACAGAATACTGATTTTTCCACCGAGGCAGCAGAGTAAGAAGATTAAAACTCAGTTTCCCACTCAACAAGCATCAAGCTAGCAACACACAAATGGTGCACTTGTTTTATTTTAACAAGGCAAAAGTAAATTAAATCCTTGACATGGTCTTTTTAAAGAGCTGAGCATTTTGAATTTTAATTTTACCCTATTTGACTGCTTGAGATAATATGATTGTCAGTATAACTTTTAAGTGCACTGTGATGCGTTGGGTTGTTTGTCCTTTCATCAATTCTTTTCTTTACTTTTTTTTCTCCAAAACATTGGATGCCCACAGTTACACTCTCAATTGTGCTACTATTCTAAGTTCCCAGTATCCCTACTTCATCGTCATCTTAGAGTAAGGCACTCTAGCTATTTTTCAAGGCAGCAACACTCTTCATTTGCACTTCATGTTAAGAATACAGGATTTCTTCCCTGTTCCATAACCTGCTCTGCTGATGTCAGAGTAGCATCATTGTTTTTGTTATCATTAGCATATTTACATCCCACGAAACCAGACCTCTCTCCAAATACATGTTGATACTTTTATTGCATCAATTTGAGAGCCGTCAACAAAATCCTTTCACCTTCAGAATAACTTTAGAATACTTCAGTCTTCCATCATTTGGAACAATCTAAGTTGATCCTTTTGTCTCTGAAATGGATCTTATGGTCTTCTTTCAGATTTAAGTATTAATTTTAATCAGATTTTACTCTGGCTCAATTCCATGTAGCCAAGCATTTAGTGCTCCAACAACTTTCTACTTGAATACATTTCTCTGAATTTTACTATTTTAAGGAGATGATTTTGAATTGAAGATCTTAAATTGCTAACTCCAACTATAATAACCTGAGTGCAATCCTTCCTTTGGAAAGTCTTTTATACTCCATGTCGTACTTCAATTTAAATCGTCATAGTTTTTCCTCATAATTTTACTGTGTCACCTGATGGATTGACAGTCACAGTTCACTGTCCTTTCTATCACAGAGCATAAAATGATATACATAATATCAACTTTGGCTCAACTACTGCCTTATTGAATGTACCATAATCTTTTTGTCTTGCACACCTCAGGCCTCTTTATAAGGCCTCTTGATTGGTTTACTTTTGCAAGAAACTATATATTCCAAGCTTGGACTGTTTATACCCAAATTCATTGCTTTTTTTTTTGAGTATGTACCACTTAATAATCTTCCTCTCAAAATATATTACTTCACACTTCCCCACAATAAATGATTGCTTTCAACTATGTGTTTAAACTGCATTCTCCAGAGAAGTCCATTATAGTTTGCTGATGGACACACTTTATACTTTTAAGTATTGTCAGAAAATTCCCACTAAATTCTTCTTTCCAAATGTGAACAACCATGGACCATATTTTCTTCCCAATAACAGACATTTCAGGTTTGAATAACGGTCCAAGTATTTCTAATCTGCGTGTCTCTCACAATGAAAAGATACAAACTGTTCAAATGACAATCTATACAAAATAAAAGGAAACCAGATATGTAAGCTGCAAACTCTTTTCAGGCAATGGGGGAGACAAAAGGAAAAATTCCAAAAATACTTCCCACCTGCTGGTCCTGCATCAGGGTTTGGCACATATTTGTGCTGAATTCTAATTGCCTGGTGAGTTGGTTTACTTGTTCTTGCCAGTGCTCTCTCTCCTCCACATAGGAAAGATCAGCTGCCCAGCGCAGATTTTCCTGACGACGCATACCAACATTATGTTGTTTGTTTTTGTGGAACGAACGATAGTTCCCGTCAGAGGAACATGTTCGCTTATCTTTCCACCTGTGGAAGTGACAGAAGGGAAATTATATTTAACAGAAGTTTAGTATTATTTGAAAGTCAGTCAACCACCAATACAGTCAACAGTTTAAATGAGACAGTTCATTGAAATGAATTTACTTGAATATAAGTTATTGATTAACATAAATCAATGCCAACAACTGAGACAGACACAGCACTAGTCCCATGACTCCACATATCACAACAAAAATACAAATATTTTACTGAAATCTTGGAAAGGTCAATCATAAACAAACTTAGACCTGGTCTCCCACAAGAGAAACTTATAAAGCCTGGAACAGGTATTACACACTCAGAAAGAATAAACACAACAGTAAACAGCAAATGAGTAGAAAAAAACTAACCATTTACGAAAAAAAATTGAAAAATGCACCTGTACTGTTTACTTGTCACCTTACTCTAAACAGAAGTCTCATAATTAGGACTCTTGAATATAATTTGTCTCAAAAATTTCTTGAAAATCAATATGGCAATCCTACAGCCGACCTCTTTACAACTTCCTTACTTGGTACTTATAGCAAGAATTTAAGTAGCAGAAGCTATATTAGAAAACATTAAGTAACTATAATGCAGAAAATTAATATCTCAAATAGAATTCTAATTCAGAGGACAGGTTAAAGCTACAAACTCTGGCTTTTTGACAATTGTCAAGACATTATACCTATGATCTAAGGACAGAAGGCAGCAATTATCATTTGTAAGTCCTTCACAATATGCAAGCAGTGAGAACAGGAATCTCTTGGTCAAGCAAGCTTGATGTGATGTGGTGCCCTGAAGCCACAGCCTCAATGACAGGCTTGTAGCCTATCATGGGAAAAGCTAGATAGGGAATGGAATATAAGCCTGTGCTTTCTCTGCTCCATATGCTACCAACTGAGAGAGAAGGTGGTGGTGCTTTCATGAATGTGGAATTGACGAGTCTATCTTTGCTGAAAGGACATTTTAGGTTATGTTGCTTATGGTTGGGTAAACTGTTCACAACTATATATATATTCTTTGAATACTTCTGAACTACAGCCCACCTTTTCTTGCTCTCTCTGGAATTCCGTGCTCCTTGGCTTCGTTCTTGATTGGGGTACACTGTATATGTTTCATGAGAGCTTGTTTCAACTTCTGAGTTGGCAATGGCATCAGATCGTTCATCATTCTCTTCTTCGTCACCAGCATCATTGTTATTCTCTTCCTCTTCATCATCCTCCTCCTCCTCATCATCATCTAATGCACCCTGGGTAGAACCACCCCAAGTAGCCATGGTCCTGGGAAAAACGAAGAATTTTAATATTAATTTAAATTACTATTCCAACCCCTTTGGACACTCTTGTAGATAAATGAGGGCCTCGCAAACACAAAGAAAGGTTCAAAATAAAATTTCTCATTTTGCATAAAAATTTACCCTACCTATTCTGTTCTAAGGTATCAACAGCAAAATTCCCTAAGGTTTACTTTTTCTCATGACTCCAAAACCACTAAGAATGGATAAATGCCTAGGTTGTCCATCAGTGGGAACGAGCTCCAAAACAAACACTGAAGGATGAACAAAAATAAAATTATTTTTTCTCTTCTAGTCATAAGAGTTGCAAATAAAATTGTATTACTTGGCTGTAACCCAGTTCATGGCAAAGGAATTTAGTCTAAGTGTAGTAAAACAATCATTTCAGATCAACATTAATCATCACTGTTGGCAATAGTTTAAGTTGGAAATGTCAATTTGCCTCGAATCAATTCTAATTAATATTATAGCCACACACTGATGCATCATTTACATTCCTAGTTCATAGGAGTGCCAAATAACTTTTCAGTATAATAATGATCTATGTTTAGTGTGGCACTATCACCTCCAAGTTACAAAATAAATTAGTTCAGACAAATAGCATGCAGGAATTAAATACAAGATTTATGTTAGCACTTGATCTGGATGAGATGTCGCCCTGTTAAGAGACAGTCCAAATAAAACGTTGGAAATTCTTGTTGTGTTCTGGCCAACATCTATACTTCAGAAACAAATTTGCTAGTAATTTAACAAGCAGTTGTTTGCGCAATATTGCTGTGTAAAACTAGCTGTTACATTTGTCAACAGCAACTGAAAAAGAAATTGATGTGACATGCTTTGGACTGTCGAGAAGATATGAAAGAAATATATAAATTGAAGAAGTTTTCTTTGAATTAATAGCTGGTCAATTTTTTTCCTTCATTCACTTATGGGATATAGGTGCTGCTGGCTGAATCAGCATTTATTGCCCATCCCCAGCCTGCCCCTGAGGGTCTTCAGTAAATTGTTTGCAGTACATCTTATAGATAGTGCTGCTACTGAGTACCGGTGGTGGTGGTGGTGGTGGTGGTGGATGTGGTGCCAATCAAGTGTGCTGATTTGATAGCAATGGTGTCCAGCTTCTTCACTGTTGCTGGAACTGCACTCATCCAGGCAAGTGAGGGTGTAGACCATCAAATTTCTCACTTGAACCTTACCGATAGTGGACAGGCTTTGAGGAGTCAGGAGCTCCAGTATTCCTAATCTCTGATCTGCTCTCATAGCCACTGTATTTTTATTCCTACGATGTGGAAGTGCTGGTGTTGGACTGGGTGGACAAAGTTAAAAATTTCACAACACCACATTATAATTAAACAGGTTTATTTGGAAGTACAAGCATTCGGAGCTCTGCTTTTGTTCAAAAAGCACACAATCTGTCGGCAGTCAGTCCATGTGACATTTTATCAATTCTTACTTTGGAAACAGAACCAGTCTGACTCAAGGTTGGGATACTGATTCTAACCTCACATCTTTAATGCACTGTCTGAGCTGAGATGTCACTTTTTAAATAAAACCTTAAGTTATCTCAGGAATATGACTTTAAAGAAGTTCAGGCATTTACATATTAATGAATTAAAACCTGCAGCCCATTCTAAATGATGAAAGACTTAACAGCAATTTAGGTTTGTTCAATACATCGCATCATTTGTATGAGACTTTGATCTGATACTATTAATTCTGTGTCATACTCAGATGTACAGCATGGAAACAGACCCTCCATTCCAACCCGCCCATGCCGACCAGATATCCCAACCCAATCTAGTCCCACCTGCCAGCATCTGGCCCATATCTCTCCAAACCTTTCCTGTTTATATACCCATCCAAATGCCTCTTTAAATATTGCAATTGTACCAACCTCCACCACATTCTCTGGCAGCTCATTCCAAAAACATACCACCCTCTGCTTGAAAACATTGCCTTTTAGGTCTCTTTTATATCTTTCCCCCTCACCCTAAACCTATGCCCTCTAGTCCTGGACTTCCCGATCCCAGGGAAAGACTTTGCTTATTTATCCTATCCATGCCCCTCATAATTTTGTAAACCTCTATAAGGTCACCCCTCAGCCTCCGATGCTCCAGGGAAAACAGCCCCAGCCTGTTCAGCCTCTCCCTGTAGCTCAGATCCTCCAACCCTGGCAACATCCTTGTGTCCTTTGATTCTGCCCCACTAGTTGTCTGATGAAGGAGTAGTGCTCCAAAAGCTTGTACTTCCAAATAAACCTGTTGGACTATAACCTGGTGTTGTGTGATTTTTAAACTTTATATTTCTAGTCCAGGGTGTTATTAACTGTCATTTGTGAGGGAAGTATTGATCAGGTCTTGTTATATTTGGATATGACTGCTTCAACACCCAAGGGGTCGCAAATAGTGCTGAACATTGTGCAGTTATCAGTAAATGTCCCTATTTCTGACCTTAGGATGAGGGGAAGGTCATTGACAAAGATAATTGAGTCTCCGGCAGACCTCCAATAACCACAATCATCTTCCTATGTGCCAGCAGACAGATTTCACCTGATTCCCAATTACTCCAGGTTTGCTCTTTAATGCCACCTGATCAAATGCAGCTTACATGTCAAGGGCAGTCACACCCAACTCACATCTGGAATTCCACTCTTCCTCCTTGTTTAAACCAAGGTTGGAATGAGATCTGGAGCCAAGTGGCCCAACAGAATCTAAACTGGGTGTCAATGAGCAGGTTGCTTTTGAAGACACCTTCCATGACAATCAAAAGTAGACTGATGTGGCGGCAATTGGATCGGCTGAATTTGTCCTGCTTTGTGTCAGCATGGAAGAGAGAACCAATTCAATATCCTGGCTGAGCTTTCATTGTCATGGAGTGCTCATTGTGGAGAATACACATCAAAAAATGGAAAATAGCCCAATTAGTGTCTCTGACAATTTGATGAGGTAAGAAGTGGTAAAACAACAGTTAATATAATTAGCTTACAAAAAGCAATCCATTGATCCATTTCAAATAAGAAAAAAACAAAATTATTTTGAACTTTAGCAAACTGTAGGCCATTTGATTAACCACAGCAGAGCAATTATTGGATGTTGACAACTATCAAGTTCCAATTAACCTGCCTAATCCAGGTCAAGTGCAGATAGTACAAAGCTTAATTGAGCAAATTTTGCTTATATACTCTATTCTAACCTTTCAGTTCTGCTGAGCTGCTGAGTATCCTGTGTCTCTGTGCCTTCACTTTTAACCGATGCAGCAACAATGGAGTTGTTTTCGGTCAGTGTTTTTTGCCGTTGATGCTCTGCCATCAATGCTTCAAGTTGTTTTCTTCTTTGACGCAATTCTTCACGGAGAATTTGATGTCTGCGCATCTCAGACCACAGCTAATTATCATTGAAAATCACTTAATCAAGCAAAGTAATACTCATTGTTAAAATCAAAGTGCATCAATTTATAGGAGCAGCACTTGTTTAGAAGGCAGTAGTGAGGGACTGCCTTGAACCACGGCTGTCCATATTAGAAACTGAGTGACTTATTAGGCCAATTTAGAGGGTAGTTGTTAAAGAGCTGGAGTCACTGAGATAAAGGGGGAGATTTCTTTCCCTGAAAGACATGAGTGCACCAGATGGATTGCAATCACAATTCAGAATTAACATCATGAACATTTTAGAGACTAATTTCTGTTAAATAGGTTAGTTGGAATTCCTTGGGCTGTCATGGTAGAAATTGAAGTAATGTCTCTGAATTCATAGTCCCAAAGTATTAACACCATACTATCAATATTAAAATGCACTCCAGTCAGTTGAGACCCATAGTCATATTGAACTCAAAACATTAACTCAGTTCTCTGTCCACAGATGCCATCAGATCTGCCAAGTTTCTCCAGCATTTTTTACCTTTAGTCAATATTAATAAACTGTGGCTTTCCATCCAAACAATATCAAATTAGAGTTGTCACAAATCTCTTTCAATTGCCTCCTTGCAATCCAGTGCCCTACTACGCAATTAACTTTCCATAGCCAAGTAACTCCATGTCAACAACTAATAACTACTTTAAAAATGATCTGGGTCCCTTTCAAAAGGGCCATCAGTCACTTTTGAAAATGTCAACCTGACCACTCCAGTGTTACAAGCGATTACCTTAGACTTATCATCTCCAATTTGACTAACATTGATATGCTGTTTGATACCACATGTGAACCAGTAGTCTCTTTATACACAAGTGGAAAAATAAGAATCCATGAAGTTTAGCATTACCTTGAAAAGCATTACAGTGTGCAACCTGTTGATCCTGTTCCACATCTAGTGGTGTTCTAAAGTGCACAATTTGTCCATGAATATTACATACTGCTGTCATCACAAACAAGCGTTAGTGGCTTGTACACCTATTACACTAGAAGCAAAATCCTCACTAACACCATCATTACATCTGTGGTCAATGCCACCAGACTTATTATTTCTCCTCAGGAGTGACTGTACATAAACCATGACAGCAATGTGCATTTATATTCTATCTTTAATGTAGTGAAGTGCCTCGAGGCACTTGATGGGAGCATCATAATATAAGCAATATATACTGAAACACATATGGAACTAACTTGATTGATTGAAGTGAGTCTTATTGATGAGCTCAGAGACAGCATAAAGGATAATAGAGGCAAACCTGGATGGAGAGAAATAAGTCCAGGGCTAAGACCAGGGGAAATCTTCCACAATGCCCCACTGTATTCCACATGACAATCCTCACTAGATCTTTGAATCCCTACCACTTCATGCAAACAAATTAAAGGTTTTATCCTTATTTTTCACATTCAATGGCTTAATTACCTGCTCACCTCTGTCATCTTCTCCAATCAACTGGCTAGAACACATTCTTGTATTGTAGCATTGGTGTACAGTGTGTCCCCTACGATCTTCACTCAGTTTTGGTACAATAACAACCATGAGAATTTGTTTCCTAAATACTGTTGACTGATGTCCTCTCTCTCAACAACTTGAAAAGTTCTTCAAAAACCCATCTTTCATGACTATTTGAATTCTCAGGGAGGAGAAAGTGAGGACTGCAGATCCTGGAGAGTGTGTTGCTGGAAAAGCACAGCAGATCAGACAGCACCAGAGGAGTAGAAGAATCTACTTTGCAGGCACATTCCTTCATCAGGAATGAGGCTTCTGGGTCAGAGCTGAGAAATAAATGGGAGGGGGGTGGGCTTGGGGGAAAGTAGCTGGGAGAGAAATAGGTGGATGAAGGTGAGGGAGAAGGCGATATATCAGAGGGGGGACCTACGGACAGGTCAGGAAGGCAGTGCCGAGTTGGAGGTTTGGGACTGGGATAATGTGGTGGAGGGAAAATGAGGAAGCTGTTGAAACCCACATCTATCCTGTGTGGTTGCAGGTTCCCAAGGTGGAATATGAGGCGTTCTTCCTCCAGGCGTGAGGTAGTAGTGGTTTTGGCAGTGGAGGCAGCCCAGGACCTGCATGCCCTCAACAGAATGGGAGGGGGGAGTTGAAATGTTCAGCCATGGGGCTAATGGGTGTGGGTGTCCCAGAGATGTTGCACAAGAAGGCATCCTGTCTCCCCGATGTAGAGGAGACCACACCGGGTGCAACGGTGTGCTCACCATTTCTCACCCGCTTCCAACTCTGCAGCTGTAATGTTCAATAAAGGTTGTGATATGTTTTCTAACTAAAAGGAATAACTAAGCACATTTATGGTAAATCATTCCTTGTCGAACAAATGTTGCACAAATAAAGTAACTGCATAAAGAAATATAATATACTAACAGTTGTTCGTTACCTCACTATCAGGGGGTGGAGCCGCAACTGGGTCAGGTAGAGCTTTTGCTGTTGCAGTCTGACCACTGATTGCTGGGGTTGATGTAACGATGGGAACTTTTATTTTTGACAAGTTTCCTGCACAAGATGTTGATAACTGCAAGTGAACAAAGTTAATATGTAATACACAGTACTAATCAGTAAAATCCCTCGCCATGTATTAACTTTCATTTGAAATACGTGAACATTTACTTTCTATGCAAGTTTTGAACAAAACATGAAATTTTTAAAAACTTTATCTATTACTTGTCAAGTCATTAACTAGAGTTGAATTTATCAATCTATACTTTCATATCACTTCAAGAACAAAGTAAAGAAGTTAAAAGCACAAGTAATTTTAAGGAAAATATGAACATATTTCTGAAATGCATCATATCTGACAAAAGTAGAGATTTGTGTCTATTCCAAATTTTACTTAAAGAAATCAAACTTAAAACTACCTGCAGATCAGGGCATGATTTCTGCAGATGTCTAATCTTCTCTTGAATTTCCATCAACCTTTTTCTTTCTTCTTGTAATTGCTTCAACTCTTGCTGTTGTTGCTGAAGTTTTGCTTCATAAAACTTCTCTCTATTACAGGATTCGAAGAAATTAGAAAAAAACTCAATCAATATCACCTTTTATAGTTACTAGAAGTAAAACCATGATATGTCCCAAAGCTAAATTCAGAAATTGCCCCAAATAAAACAAAATGCTGCAAGATCAAATGTAGTTCTAAACAAAGAGATCGACAGCAAGCACAAGTTGAGACAATTATTTTGGTAAAACATTGATGTTATTATTCATAATGACATCTTTCTTGACATTTTTGAAAAAGACTGATGGGAAATTACATCTACTCATGTTAATAGATTATTTTACTTCAATATTATGGGAAAACTCAAAGAGGGGCAAATAAGATAAGAAAACTAAAAACGTGTGCGCACATTTGGCAGTAACAAACCCTCCAATGTGATTGCTCAGAGGCGCAGAACATACGTACAAACATTCAAAATAGGATGAGACCATTCAGCTCAAATCTGTTCAGGTTTGGAAATGAACATTCGATCTACCCTCTGATGAGTTTCAATTGCCTGGCCTAACAAGGATTTAATCACCTCTGTCTTAAAAGTATTTAATGACTCCGCCTCCACCATCTGAGTCAGAGTTACAAAGTCAAAAAATCCCGAGAGAAAAGAAAACTGTCTTCACATATCTATCCTGAAATGATAATCGCTAATTCTCAAGCAGGGCCTTGAATTCGGTATTGATCTATTAGAGGTCCATCTTGTCAAGATCATTCAGGATTTACACATCACTTACGATTCTAAACTTCAAGGAAACAAGCCCAGCCTGGCTAACATATTCTCAGAAGAGAACGTGTACATTCCAGGTATCAACCTAATAAACCTCCTCTGAACGGCCACCAATACATTGACATATTTCCTTAAATAAAGAGACCTAAACTGCAGAAAGTATTCTAGACATGGTCTCACTAATTCCCTGCATAATGAAGCTCACCATCCTTACTTGGTTGTTCAATCCCTTTTGTTATGAAGCATAGCAGTCCATTAGCCTTCTTGATTACATGCTGCACCTGCCAGAAACGCTTTAGGACTCATGCACCAGAACACAAATCCCACTGCACCTCAGAACTGTGCATTCTCCACTGAGATAATAGTCTCTCATTCCATTTTCCCCACCTAAGTGAATAATTTAGTATTTTCCAAAACGCTATTCCATCTGCCCATTTCTGTCCACTATTAGGACTAGTAGAATTTGACGAGTAGAAATTAACATTTCATTATTCATTTAGTTTTAGATATTTTCACAAAATATATTCATTGATTAATTTCATATTATCCTGCTAAACTATAACAGATATACATTTTAGTACTTTTAATATGAGGTGACTCATTTAGCCTTACTTGACAAAGAAACATACCAGGGAAACAGAAAGAATACAACATACTATCACGAAATCACAGAAATTACAACACAGAAGGCCACCATTTGGCCCATAGTGCCTGCACTGTCTCTCCCCATGACCATCATTACAGAGTATCAATCTCCTGCTTTTTCCCCTTTATCCTTGCACATTTCTTTATTCAAGTAATTGTCCAATGCCCTCTTGAATGCCTCAATGCAACCTACCTCTTCCACGTGAAACACTCCATAACTTCACTACTCACCAAGAGAAAAAAAGTTCTCATATCATCCTTGCTTCTGTTGCAAATCACTTGAAAGTATGTGCTCTCTTTCTTGTACCTTTTACAAACAGGAAGAATTTCTCCTTGTCAACTGTATCCAGCCTGCTCCTGATTTTGAAAGTGAAATCTCCTCTCAGGCTTCTTCAATCTATCCTCATCACTGTTCTCATCTCTGGAATCATTCTTGTAAATCCTTTCTGCACTCCCTTCAATGCATAAACATTCTTCCAATAATCTGTCAACTTGAACACTGGACTCCACCTAAGGTCCAATAAGCATTTTATACAGGTTCATCAGCATTTCTTCACTCCTGTACTCTGTGCTCCTTTTTAATAAAAGGATACAGTATGCTTTACTTACTAATCTCTCCACATGCCCTGTCATCTTCAATGACTTTGTACATATACACCCAGCTCTTTTTGGTCCTGCATTTTCTTTAGGATTGTACTATTTTGTTTTATGTTGTTATTCAAGTGTTCTTTATACCAAAATTGATCACCTACATATCTTTGCACTGAAATCACTTGCACCCATCTAATGAGCACATCAACTTGTCACCATTCTTTTGGAGTTCTACACTGTTCTCAGTTCACAGTTCTCCCAAAGTTAATATCACCAGCAAACATTAAAACTGTCCTCTGCACAACACAATCCAGATTAATTTATTGAACAGAAAGCAATGGTCTCAATACCAATCACTGAGGAACTCATCTACAAATTTTCCTCCAGCCCGAAAATACTAATTGACAATTATTCTGTTTCCTATCCCTCAACTAATTTTGAAACTATATTTCTATTGACCCTTTTAACCCATGGCCTATAACTTTCCTCACTTATGTTTAAGGATATAAGTCAAATGCCTGACACCCCTGTTTAGTTTATTTCCATTTAACAGAAACAGATAGGGAGAACTCAAAACCTTCAAGGGTAAAGAGGCAAATTTGTCTTCCCAGCTTATTAAAACCTTATCAAAAAAAAAATTGGTGTTAAGGAATTAAAAAATACAACAGCAGTGTTCTGCACTGACTTTGTTTTAATTCATAGTGTATTAAAAGAGAAGTTATTTTAGATTTGGCTAAATGTATTTTCGGTTTCAATTAATTTCAATATCAGTGGGCGCGTCTAAATTTGTAACTGTAGAATCCTTCTGAATTTTACTACTCAAAACTCAATGGTTATCTTATTCTTGATACGCTACCTGTATCATTTAATTATTATCTATTCTTGCACTGTTTTGTTATCTTCTGTATTAGTTATACAGAACTTAGAAGTTGGCAATTTTTTTTCACTATATCCTTTCCCTTAAAAACAACTCATTCAATGCAACACAGATAGAAAAACATCACTGAGCAGTTGGCCTCTAACATAAACATTCACTTAAGAAATTTGGTTCAATGAAAACTTGGACCAATTAAGCCACAACAGACAATAACCTCATCGTTTCAATCATAAGAACCTGACAGCATATAGCTCCCTGCCTTAAGCAGATGGTCAAAGACAACATCATAATTTATCTAATATTAATCAAAAATCATAAGTAACAATAATAGACTACAATGAAGAGGATGTGCCCATGGATAACTTACACCTAAAGGAACTAATCAGGAGACACTGGAAGATGATATCAGTTAATGTCCATTACCCTGATAAGGTATTTAAAGATTGATTATGCATCCCTTACAACAATCGGTAATGAGCCCACCTCACTGAGGTCACAGTGTCATAACCTAACTGATCATATTCTGGGTCGTAGAAATGGTTCATAGGGACCATTTTCAACAATTGAGGGAATTGAGCCAACAAACATTTTCCTGCTCATCTCAGAAATTTCGAGAATCTGTACTACATTAATTTTAATGCTTCTACCTTTTGCAGATCAGGATCATTGATTAGTATAACATTTACAATCCAGGAAACCACTGAATTCATGAATTCAATGCCAGCTCTGCAAGAGCAACTCTAAGTCCCAACTTTCCATGCCTTCTCTGTTGCACTGCAAACTTTCTTTTGAAATCTTACTCAACTCCTTTTTAAAAACTCCAATTGCAGCTGTTGCCACAACACTTTTAGGGTGCATATTCTTGATCTACATCAATCTTGTTCCTTTATCAAGATTCAGTGTTCTCAAATTCTTCAGCTTTATTGGAACAGTTTTACTTGGTCCAGTCCTTCATTTTTAAAAAAAATCATTCCTCTAAATCTCCTTTCAACCTTCCCTTCTCTAAGGAGAAAGAAGGAATTTCTTCTCAAACTGTTAATTGTTGCAAGTCACCTCTCCAGAGAGGAGCTATGTTAAAGTCATTGAATTATTCAAGACAGAATTAGCACATTTTTGATCTACAGAGGAGGCAAGATTTTACGGTAAGCAGGAAAGAGCAGTTAGGGTCATAATCATATCTGCCATTATTTTAATGAATAACAGAGCAGGCTTAAGAGGTCAATAGGCAACTCCTGCTCTTATTTCTTACATAATTATATCAGCAATCTTTTAATCACTATACCTATTGTGCTAAATTGGCTCATTGGTAGCAACCTTGCTTTTTTGAGTTAGATGATTGATTTTTCAGAGTTTGAGTTCAACAGTTTGTCTGCTTATTCAGTGTAAATGAGGCATTCAATTTTAATCTGGTAGTTCAAATTAACTTTGAAGATCTCATACTACTAGATGAGTAAAATGTGTTTTTGAATGTCCTGGTGATGTCTCCTTTTGTTAGTACAATCAAATTACAAATTGCACAAAGGAACAGTGAGACATCACCAGGACATTCAAAAATACATTTTACTCATCTAGTAATATGAAATCTTCAAAGTTAATTTGAGCTACCAGATCAAAATTGAATGCCCCATTTACACCGAATAAACCGATAAAAATGTTGAACTCAAACTCTCAAAAATTAATCTAATTCAAAAAGAAAGGTTGCTACCAATGAGCCAGTTTAGCACAATAGATGCAGTGACAGTGACTAAAAGATTTGCCATTTTTTTGAGTAGAAAGTCTGTTCTATTTGAATGAAAAAAAAAGTACCTTTTTTCTTCATCCAGTGACACTTCCTTTGAACTTCTTGATACATTTGTTCTCGTATTGTTTGGTTGCTGTCTGTGCTGATCCTCCTCAATTAATGAGAAGTCAGGAAAGTTAGAAATATCAATATCAGTTGCATCTGGGACTTCCTGCAATGAGAATGATTGGATGTATCATGCTCTGGACACATTCACTCCAAACCCTTTCAAGATGCAACTGTGGCAATTAAAATGAAAACAATGTGTTCATTCCCAGACAAGACTTCTGGCAATACAGATGTTGAATTCTTAATTACTGATCGAACTGGTCAGCTCGGAAATGACATCACACCTAGACTGGGTTGGTGGCAGGTGGTGAGGAAATGAACATGAGCGAAAAACATACTTGATCTCATCCTTACCAATCTGCCAGCTGCAGATGCATCTGTCCATGACATTATCAGTAAGAGTTACCATTGCACACAGTCTTTGTGGAGATGAAGTCCCACCTTCACATTGAGAATAATCTCCATCATGTTGTGTGGCACTATCACAATGCCAACTGTGACAGACTTCAAACAGACAGCAACTCAAGACTGGGCATCCATGAGGCACTATGGGCTATCAACAGCAGAGTTATATTCCAGCACAATCCGTAGTCTCATGGCCTGGCATATCCCCCACTCAACCATGACCATCATGCCTGGTTCAATGGAGAGTGCAGGAGGCATGCCAGGAGCAGCACCAGGAATTCATGTAGATGAGGTGTCAACCTGGTGAAGCTCCCAAACAGGACTACTTGCATGCCAAACAGAAGCAGCAAGTGACAGATAGAGTTAAGCAATCCTACAATCAACGGATTAGATCTAAGCTCTGCGGTCCTGTCACATTCGGTCGTCAATGATGGTGCACAATTAAACAACTCATTGGGCAAGATGCTCCACAAATATTCCATACCTCAATGATGGTAGCGCCCAGCACATCAGTGTAAAAGATAAGGCTGAAGCCTTCACAGCAACTTTCAGCCAGAAGAGCCAAGTGGATGATCCATTTCAGCCTCCTCCAGTGGTCCCCAGCATTACAAATACCAGTCTTCAATTCAATTCAATCCATGTGATATCAAGAAATGGTTCAAGGCACTGGATTCTACAAAGGCTACAGGACCTGCCAACATTTTGGCAATCATACTGAAGACCTGTGCTCCAGAACATGTTGCTCCTTTAGCCAAGCTGTTCCAGTAGTTACAACAGTGGCATCTGCCCAACAATGTGGAAAATTGCCCAGGTATGCCCAGTACACAGAAAGCAGAACAATTCCAACCCAGCCTATTACCGCTCCAATCAGTCTACTCTCAGTCATCAGTAAAGTGATGTCCAGTTGGGTTCTGCCAGGGCCACTCAGCTCCTAACCTCATTACAGCCATTGGCTCAAATATGGACAAAAGAGCCGAATTTCAGAGATGAGGTGAGAGTCACAGCCCTTGACATCAAGGCTGACTTCAACTGAGTATGGCATAAAGGAGTCCGAGCAAAACAGGAATCAATGGGTATCAAACTCTGTACTAGGTAGTGTCATGCCTGGCACAAACGAAGATGGTTATGGTTGTTGGAGATCAGTCATCTCACAGGATATTTGTCATGGTAGTGTCCTTGGCTCAACCATCTTTAGCTTCTTCATCAATGACTGTCATGCATCGGAAAATCAGAAGTGGGGATGTTCACTGATGATTGCACAATGTTCAGCACCGTTCACTGAATCAGTCAGCGTTTAAATGCAACAAGATCTGGATAATATCTAGACTAGGGCTGACAAGTGGTATGTAACATTCGCACCACACAAATGCCAGACTATGACCATAACCAATAAGAGACAAACTAACTACTACCGCTTGACATTCAATGGTGTTATCATTATTGCAGTCCCCAATATCAACATCCTGGGAATTATCATTAATCAGAAAGTCAACTGGACTCACCACACAAACACAATGGCTACAACAGCAGGTCAGAAGCTAGGAACATTGCAGGGAGTAACTCATCTCCCGACTCCCAAAGCCTGACCACTATCTACAAGGCACATGTCAGGAGTGTGAAGGAATACTCCCGATTGCCTGGATGATTGCAGCCCAACAAGTCAAGAAGCTTGAAACCATCCAAGGCAAAGCAGCCCATTTGACTGGCACTGTACCCACAAGCATCCACTCCCTCTACCACCGATAATCAGTAGCAGAAGTGTGTACCATCTACAAGATGCACTGTAGAAATTAACTAAACATCCTCAGACAGCATCTTTCAAACCCACAACCATTCCCATCTCGAAGGACAAGGGGCAGCAGGTAGATGGGAACATCACCATCTTCAAGTTCCCCACTCACCATCCTGACTTGGAAATACATCAGCGTTCCTTCCCTGTTGCTGGGTCAAAATCATCAAATTCCCTCCCAAGTGGCATTGTGGGTCAACTCACAGCAGGTGAATGGCAACAATTCAATAAGGTAACTCACCACCACCTTCTCACGGGCAACTAGTGACAGGCTATAAATGCAGATTCACCCAGTGACACTGACATCGCACAAAATAAATACAGAAAAAATTATTACTCCATGTGCTGGGAATGCACACATCGCTTTAGCCATGAATTCTGCTTCAAGTAGATGATATATTTAATTACTACAATGATGTGATAACAAAATAAATTTGAGGTAGGTGGGACCTCAACAAACAGGATGGTCTGCACCTGACCGGGGGGGGGGGGGGTTCAGCAGGGGGATGGGAAACTAAACTGTAGTTCTAGTGTCTAGGAGGTTTAAAGTACTAAGGTCAGAAATTAGGTTTCACTGGCAAGCAGCAAGGTGGTTTGAAGTGTTGACTTCAATGCCAGGAGTATTGGAATAAGGTGGGCGAACTTGCAGCATGTGTTGGTACCTGGGACTTCAATGTTGTGGCCATTTCTAAGACATGGTTAGAGCAGGACCAGGAATGGTCATTGCAGGTTCCAGGATTTAGATGTTTTGGTAAGAACAGAGAAGATGGTAAAAGAGGGGGAGATGTGGCATTGTTAGTCAAGGACAGTAATACGGTGTCAGAAAGGACATTTGAGGACTCATCTACTGAGGTAGTACGGGCTCAGGTTAGAAACAGCAAAGGAGAGGTCATCCTGTAGGGAGTTTTCTGTAGGTCTCCACATAGTTCCAGAGATGTAGAGGAAAGGATAGTAATGATAATTCTGGATAGGGGTGAGAATAACAGGGTAGTTGTTATGGGGGACTTTAACTTTCCAAATATTTACAGAAATACTGTAGTTCATGTATTTTCGATGGGTCAGCTTTTGACCAATGTGTGCAGGATGGTTTCCTGACACAGTGTACAGACAGGTCAACAAAGGGCGAGGTCACATTGGATTTGGTACTGGGTAATGAACCTGGCCAGGTGTTCGATTTGGAGGTAGGTGAACACTTTGATGATAGTGACTACGATTCGGTTATGTTTACTTTAGAGTTGGAAGGGATAGGTATATACTGCAAGGCAAGAGTTATTGCTGGGGGAAAGGTGATTATGATGCAATTAGGCAAGATTTAGGATGCATAGGATGGGGAAGGAAACCACAGGGGATGGGCACAATTGAAATGTGGAGCATATTTAAGGAACAGCTACTGCGTGTCTTTGATAAGCATGTACCTGTCAGGCAGGGAGGAAATGGTCAAGCAAGGGAGCCATGGGTTACTAAGAAGTTGAATCTCTTGTCAAGGCGAAGGAACATACAGCTTATGTTAGGATGAGACGTGAAGGCACAGTTAGGGCACTTCAGAGTTACATGTTAGCCAGGAATGACCTAAACAGAGAGCTAAGAAAAGACTGGGGGGACATGAAACATTGTAAGCAGATAGGATCAAGGAAAATCCTAAAGCTTTCTCTCAGTATATCAGGAATAAAAACAATGGCCTGAATCTTTCTCTAGCCAATCAAGGATAGCAGTGGGAAGTTGTGTGTGGAGTCCAAGGAGATTGGGGAAGCACGAAACGAATATTTTTCGTCAGTATTCACAGCGGAAAAAGACAATGTTGTCAAGGAGAACACAGAGATACAGGCTACTAGACGAGGTGGGGTTGAGGTTCACAAGGAAGCGGCGTTAGCAATTCTGGAAACTGTGAAAATAGATAAATCCCATCAGCCAGATGGGACCTATCCTAGGATTCTCTGGGAAGCCAGGGAGGAGAATGCAGAGCCTTTGGCTTTGATCTTTATGTCGTCATTGTCAATAGGAATAGTGCCAGAAGACTGGAGGATAGCAAACGTTGCCCCGTTGTTCAAGAAGGGGAGTAGAGACAACCCTGGTAATTATAGACCAGTGAGCCTTATTTCGGTTGTGGGTAAAGTGTTAGAAAAGGTTCTAAGAGATAGGATTTATAATCATCTAGAGAGGAATAGGTTGATATGGGATAGTCAACACAGATTAGTGAAGGATAGACCGTGTCTCACAAACTTTGAGTTCTTTGAGATGGTGACCAAACAGATGAATGAGGGTGAAGCAGTTGATGTGGTGTATATGAATTTCAGTAAGGCGTTTGATAAGGTTCCCCTCGGCAGGCTATTGCACAAAATACGGAGGCATGGGATTGAGGTTGATTTAGCGGTTTGGATCAGAAATTGGCTAGCTGAATGAAGACAGAGAGTGATGATTGATGGGAAATGTTCATCCTGGAGTTCAGTTTCTAGTGGTGTACTGCAAGGATCTGATTCGGGGCCATTAGGCTGTTGGTCATTTTTATAAATGACCGAGCAAGGTGGCTCAGTGGTTAGCACTGCTGCCTCACAGCGCCAGGAACCAGGGTTCAATTCCAGCCTCTGCGACTGTCTGTGTGGAGTTTGCACATTCTCCCCATGCCTGCGTGGGTTTCCTTCAGGTGCTCTGGTTTCCTCCCACAATCCAAAGATGTGCAGGTCAGGTGAATTGGCCATGCTAAATTGCCCATAGTGTTAGGTGTGTTAGTCAAGGGTAAATCTGGGGAATGGGTCTGGGTGGGTTACTCTTCAGAAGGCTGGTGTGGACTTGTTGGGCCAAAGGGCCAGTTTCCATACTGTAGGGAATCTAATCTAATCTAGATGATCACGTAGAAGGATGGGTTAGTAAACTTGCAGGTGACACTAAGGTCAGTGGAGCTGTGAACAGTGCTGAAGGATGTTGGAAGTTACAGAGGGACATACATAAGCTGCAGAGCTGGACTGAGAGATGGCAAATGGAGTTTAACACGGAAAAGTGAGAGGAATTCACTTTGGAAGAGCAACAGGAATAAAGAATACTGGGCTACTAGTAAGATTATCGGCGGTGCAAATGAGCAGAGAGATCTCGGTGTCCATGCACATAGATCCCTGAAAGTTGCCATCCAGGTTGATAGGATTGGGAAGGATGTGGAAGCTCTGGAAAGGGTTCAGAGAAGATTTACTAGAATGTTGACTGGTATAAAGGGAAGGTCTTATGAGGAAAGGGTGAGGGACTTGAGGCTGTTTTTGTTAGAAAGAAGAGGGTTGAGAGGTGACTTAATTGAGACATACAAGATAATCAGAGGGTTAGACAGGGTGAACAGTGAAAGTCCTTTTCCTTGGATGGAGATGGCTAGCATGAGGGGACGTAACTTTAAATTGAAGGGTGATAGATGTAGGACGTATGTCAGAGGTAGTTTCTTTACTCAGAGAGTAGTAGGGGCGTGGAACGCACTGCCTGCAACAGCAGCAGACTCGCCAACTTTAAAGGCATTTAAATGGTCATTGGACAAACATATGGATGGAAGTGGAATAGTGTAGGACATATGCATCAGATTAATTCCACACGTCAGCACAACAGTGAGGCCGAAGGGCATGTACTATGCAATAATGGTCTATGTTCTAAAAGTGACGCCACTTTGTAGTTTAATTGTCAAAGCAATTTGTCAAGGCCCTCTTGTGGTGTCGTGCTCGTGTCCCTACCCCTGGAGCAGGAGTCCAGATTCAAGTCCCACCTGCTCTGCAGGTGTGTAGTAACATCTCTGATCAGGTTGATTAGAAAACTGGATCAAAGTAAATTGTCTGGGCAATAAAAGACAGCTTCACATTTGAAGCCACAGTTATGTCCTAATTTGGCTAAATTTAAATCGCCTTAAACAAAAACAGTCACTTTCTAAATGTGCAACACACTGATACATCATTTTGGAATTAAGTTTTGTCCATAGTTTTGTGTGTACTTTTACAATTTGTTGTATGTCCTGAGCGTTCTTTTAATCTTGAAACAGAAGAAGCATATAACAGGAAACATCTTGAACTGTACATAATCTCATGATATGGGGCAGGCTATTGAAGATCAAAGTAAAGAAGAATTTCTTCACTCAGAGTTGTGCATCTTCAGAATCTTTTGCTCCAGTAAGTGGTGGAAGCTTAATCATGAGAATGTTCAAAACAAATTCAAACAAATTAACTGGCAACATCCTTCAGCACTGTTCACAACTCCACTGATGTGGAAATAGTGTGGGAATATGCTGTTGTGGAGATGCTTAACCACGTTCCAGAATGGTGAGGCAGACTGCTAGGGCTAAGTGGCCTACACCTGTTCTAACTGTGAAGACAAAAATACACAACACTGGCACATTTTTGGTATTCAACACCAAATGTACATCTGGACAGCAAAATCTCAAGTTCTTACTTGTACCATGGCGACAAGTTCCTGCAATTGTCTGAGTTTTTGTTTAGCAGCATTTAATCTGTTAATTTTCTGTTGTATTTCAAAATCCTGGTCAGTTTCTTCTACAAAACTACTTCTTCGACTCGATATGGTGCCCTCACTTGCACACTCCCTCTGGATCTCTTGTTCCTGCACTGTAACACCATTCCTATCTTCACCCTTTTCATCATTGTAACGGGCACCTGTATAGTAAATGACAAAAATAAAATCTGCTTTGCGCCAATAAGTTTTTGAACATGAAGGACTTAAAATGCAGCCAATGTGGACACATGAAACAAAACAACACATTGAAGATAAACAAAAGGGGTTCACATATGTTGTTATTCTCAGTTTGAAGTATCAGAACGCTTTTATTTACAAGGCACAATTCATTAGAACTGAGGAAGGGTCACTCGACCTGAAACATTAACTCTGATTGCTCTCAACAGATGCTACCGGACCTGTGAAGCTTTACCAGCAATTTAAGCTTTAGATTCTGATTTACAGTATTCACAGTCCTTGCAGTTTTTATTTTTTATTCAGTGTCCAGCTGGTGTCTCTCAGGGCTATTGAGAGTGAGCACACAGTGGAAGTGACTAGGTTGCTCTGGACAGAGCTGGCATGGACTCAACAAGTCCAATGGCAATCTTTCTGTACCATTAACAACTCTGATTTTACTGCCCACACAGCGATGAAGGAATTGTGGATCAAATGGAGCAAAGCACACATGTTGGCTTCAGACCAGACAACAACTGTCTCTGTTTTCATGATCTGATAGTTGCAATTCAGCAACAAGAATGATGAGTAGAAAGGCACCAGCTAGAATCATGGCTCATAATGTGGTCCCTGATG
Organism: Hemiscyllium ocellatum; assembly: GCF_020745735.1. Classification (NCBI taxonomy): domain Eukaryota; kingdom Metazoa; phylum Chordata; class Chondrichthyes; order Orectolobiformes; family Hemiscylliidae; genus Hemiscyllium; species Hemiscyllium ocellatum. The sequence goes on from NC_083401.1 coordinate 87,376,744, forward strand.
GCTCATACTATGATTTTCGACAACAATAAGTATCATCTTAGATTAGATTAGATTAGATTAGGTTCCCTACAGTATGGAAACAGGCCCTTCGGCCCAACAAGTCCACACCGACCCTCCAAAGAGTAACCCACCCAGTCCCATTCCCCTCTGACTAGTGCCCCTAACACTATGGGCAATTTAGCATGGCCGATTCACCTGACCTGCACATCTTTGGACTGTGAGAGGAAACTGGAGCACCTGGAGGAAACCCACACAGACAAAGGGAGAATGTGCAAACTCCGCACAGACAGTCACGCAAGGCTGGAATCAAACCTGGGACCCTGGAGCTGTGAGGCAGCAGTGCTAACCACTGAGCCACATAGTGAACAAATGTGCCAAAACCAACTTCAAAGCTGCAAGTATCAGTAGCTTTGTACCACGATCTAGATGCAATGAGTCCAAGACCAGCCTAATGCCATGTGTCATTTTAGAGCTTGATAACCCAATCATCTCTCAAGACTATCTCAGATGGTGATTTGTGGTATGAGTGTATGATACTTATAAAATATTTCTATGCACCAAGGAAACCAATGGATTGATTATGAGCAGGTTGACTGTGTGCACTTCAAAACTTACAATATTAAGATTCAAAATGCGCTAACCATATTACTCTTTTTTAAAACTGACACAATTTGGAGTTATAAAAGCAAGATCATCTCTTTGTACGCAAACTTCTTCACACAGGGATTGATTGTACAGTACATAGGGACATGGAATTCTTCCAAGAGATATTTGATCTTACACTCGGCGTAGCTCGCACGAGGTTCATCTGAAGAAAGTGGCATCTTTGAAGTTTGTAGATTTGTTGGCCTATTGTTGATTTCACATTCTGTGTTCAGAAGTCTCCCATTCCGGCAACTGGTTCTATTTTGTGCCACAATCCTGGAAGAGCCATTGATATCTGTCCAGTTACTCCTCTGTGGGTTTCTACATGAATTACATAGTAGTTGTTAAAATATAGGTGTAAACAATGCCTTAAATAGCTATTTTTATAATGACACGTTTATTCAGATAGATCATCAAGCTCAAACCCACTTTAATCAAAACCACAACAAACGTAAAAACAACAGAATGGAAGTATTACATATTTCATATCCCAAATAATAATGCCTATCACCTCTCAAAAGGGGTTGGGAGATATTAAAAGGAAATTGCATACAATTGTTCAGACCATATATATATTATATATATATATGAGAATAAGCATTGATGCTTTACCACAGGTACAGCTCCTCAAACTATTAAAACTACTTTTTGTTGCAAATTTCCAATGATGTTTATGTTAGTCATAAGGCTTTTTTGCATACATCTGACACTTTTACATTTATTTAGAATGTGCAATCTTTCCAAGTGGTCTTCTCACCTTTGGATCATTTTATTGAGGAAGATGACGACCTTGTGATATTATCATTAGACTATTAATCAAAGACACAGGCAACGTCCTGGGGACGCAGGTTTGAACCCTGCCATGGCAGATGGTGAAATTTGAATTTTTTTAAAAAATCTGGAATTGAGAGTCTAATGATGACCATGAATCCACTGTCGATTGTTGGAAAAACCCATCTGATTCACTAATGCCCTTTAGACACGGTAGTACAGGTATGAAAACTGCCATTCTTACCTGCACTGGCCTACATATGATTCAGCAATATGATTGACTCTTAAACTGCCTTATGGCCAATTAGGGGTGGGCAATAACTGCTGGACTAGCCAGTGACACCCTCATTCCATGAATGAATAAAAGAAATAATAGATATGAGTGGGATATCAACCATGTTAGTTTCTGCATTTCATTCACTTGACCAGTCTCCTCTGAGCTTGCAACACTAAATCTGCAACACAAAGGAGTCAAGTTTGTTCACTGGTAAAAAAACCTTTCATATTATTAAGACTTAATGCTCATTCTCTTAACTGCTCCTGCTTGACTCGGAGCCATGGCTCTATGTATGAATACTAAGCCTTCATTTCCTGCATCACTGCTGACTTCAGCTTGTCTTGAGATCTTCCCACCACTGACTTCAACCTCATTAACTATTTTCATCCATTCTTGTCCCAACTCATCAATTTATTTTTATAAATATTTTTAAAACTCTGTCATACAGTCTTTATGCAGTTACATCTGATAAAAAGTGGAACAGATTCTAGTTTTCTGGCCTCATTTTCAACATAACATAAAACTCCTCTATTTCTCACCTTGACAACACAAGAACAAGTTAGCCAACTTAGCTGCTGAACTTGCTCCACCATTCCTTGTGATCATGGTTAATTGTAAACCAACACCACAATCCCACCATTGCCTCATATCCCATAAGACCTTTAGGTTACAAAAATCTGCCATCACGTTTCGATTAACAAGTGAAGTCTCAAGTTCCAAATTTCTACCATTCTGAGCATGAAAAGACTGTTTCCTAAGTCACTGTTGAAAGCTGTGTTTCCAATTATTTTGACTATGCACCCAAGTTTTAAACTTCCCAAGTGTTGGAAATAATTTCATACAAATAACCCTCTTTGGTCCCGTTCATGTCTTGAAATCTTCACCCAAATAACTCTTTTACTTCTAAACATTACAGGGAATACAACCCAAGTATCACATGCATAATTTCTTCTCTCAGCTCAACGTTTGGGAGTCGTTGAGGTCATTCTTTATAGTTTTCCCTCCGATCCAAAATATCCTTCCTAAGATGTGGTGACCAGTGATGTTCACAATACTGCAATTCTGATTTGGTCAAAGGTTCAGATAGCTTAAGCAAAATTTCTATTCCCTTGTTATTTATTTTAATCCTCTACATTTAACATCAGCATTTCATTGGCCTATTTGATTATTTAACCAAAAGTCACAAATGCAAGCATTCAAGAGACAGTCATATCCCTTATATCAACTAAAAATAATTATCCTAACACAGTTTGTTTAGTCATTAAAAAAAAATCAACGTACACAGTTATCTTATTCTCTATGATGAACTCTAGCAAAAACGATTAAACAAACTGGCCTGAAATAAACTGATTTTGATTTGTGATTGTTCGGAAATAATGGCGTGATATGTGCAATTATTCAATCTAAAGCAATTGTTCCAAACTTCTGTTGATTCAGGAAATTGTTGGCTTCTGCAATTTTTTAGATTAGATTAGTTTAGATTAGACTACTTACAGTGTGGAAACAGGCCCTTCGGCCCAACAAGTCCACACTGACCCGCCGAAGCGCAACCCACCCATACCCCTACATTTACCCCTTACCTAACACTGCGAGCAATTTAGCATGGCCAATTCACCTGACCTGCACATCTTTGGACTGTGGAAGGAAACCGGAGCACCAGGAGGAAACCCACGCAGACACGCAGTCAACAGTTCTGACATTCTGCATCTGATGGAATACTAAAATTTAGGTTGTTGTTGTTGTTTACATACAATTTTGTTTTCGTACACTAAATTTTCTTACTACAAATTTGTTTTCATACTCCAACCTGAAAACTCTCCAATTCTTCCACAAATAATGGCTCAACGAACCCCCACGCATTTTCACTGAGTTACTGAGCTGAACTTGTTTGCAGATTGAACATTTCTTTCAACTCAATATATATAGTACAGCAGAAAGAGTATGATTTTATTTTGCTATGTCAGTTTTTCCATATGAAACATGGATCATTTTGCTCATATGCTACTATAATGGCTAAAAGTGGGAGGCTGAGTAACACATGTGCCAAGGCTGTTTTGTGCTATTATCCTGAACAACAGATTTGAAGTAAGTTTCCTTCACATTTTCTACTGTGTGGTCTATCTCACTCTTCCTCAAAAAACTTATTTCTAACTCTTGAGACTGGTTTTCCAAGTATATCTCTTGCAAACCTAGCAACACCCACAATTCCTTCAATGAAAATACTTCTTGACATGCTACTGCTCCAAAGAACTCCATTCCCTTAAATGAATTTCTCCACCTCATGCAGAATGATGCAGAAGTTATATAACTAGTTCTAGTTCTTCGCTTTGAAAAATCATGAACCTCAGATTCAATACGCGTCTCGAAATAATTCACACGGACATAGCCTCAAAAAACATTCACAATTAGAATTTCTTTTTTATTTATGCTTTGTGCTCAAAGCAGCAACAGTACTGGCAAACTGTACAAGGCTATTTCCAGCAGAAGTGTTGGACAACACTTCCAGGTGAGATACAGCTGAATACAAAGCAAAGCTGTTTTAACTGCTCCAAAAATGTAAGGTAACCTCAAACAATGACTGTTGCTTTGAACAGATGACAGTTTCCACAGCCATCCTTGAACTACTCAGATCATTATAAGGTTAGTGCTAATCAGAAACATTTTTTCAAACCATGCGACAATAGCAGACTTTCACTGCATCACCCTGTACTGGATCCAAAGCTAGGTCACAAAGTTGAACGACTGTTCATCTGAAACATATCAATAAACCTTCTTACTTCTCAAGTTTTTAAAGCTTACTGGTTATACAAATAACATGATTAAATATACTAGCTTGTCCAAATTAAAACACAATGCAAACAGTGAGTCCCAACCATCTTCAACTGTTTCATGAATTACCTCGCTTCTACTAAGTCAAAAGTGGGGATAGCTGCTGCTGTTCATAAAGTACAGTACCATCCATAATTTCTCAGATACGGAAGCAATACCTACCTGTGTGCAGCAATACCTGGTCAATATTCAGATTTAGACTGGTAAGTTACATGCGACACAAATGCTGGGAATGACCATCTCCAGCCAGAGAGAATACAACCTCCTCCTTGACATGCAATGGACCAGCACTGATCCTCCCTCCCTTTTACTGTCAATATCCTGTAGTTTACCACTGACCAAAAACTGAATTGCACCAGTCACATAAAAAATGCGGTGACAAGAGCGGGTCAGAGGTTAGGAAATATAAGGCAAGAACTCAACTCATGACACACCTTCTTTGACTGGCCAAGATGGACTGCCATCTATAGGGCATGAATCAATAATGTGATGAAACAGTTTGCACAGAAATATTGATAGGCTAAGTAAGTTGGTGAAGAATTGGGAAATAGAGTATCATGTCAAAGTGTGAAGATACTTAATTTGGAATGGGGAACTAAAGAGCACAGTACTATTAAAATGGAAAAAACTGCAGTAAGCTGCAACACAGAGGGACCTGTACATGAAACTCAAAGCTAGGTGCAATAGGTAATCAGGAAGGCTAATGAAAATGTGGCCCTTATTTCCAATGGCATAAGAGTAGGAAGGCAAAGGGGAATACAACACAAAGTATGGTGGCAACTAAAAAGGAAAGCAGCCAGTTATCACATGTGCAGGAGGATTTAACTACATGGCAGACTACGAAAGAAGTAAAAAAGGAAGGTTACGTCAGGAGATACTATTATTGGAGATATTGGAATTCATAAAGAGGGCATAAGGGCACTTTACCTGAACATTCTTGGCATTCGTAACAAGATGGATGAGTTAACGGCACAAATCATCACAAACGAATAGGATTTCGCAGCCATTGTAGAGACATGATTGCAGGATGGTCATGACTGGGAGTTTAATATCCAGGGGTACCAAACTATTCAGAAGGACAGACCAGGAGGTAAGGGGGTTGTGGTATAGCTCTGATATTTAAGGACAACATAAGGGCACTGGAGAGAGATGGTATGGGTTCTATGAAGAATAAAGTCAAATCCATTTGGGTGGAAACTAGAAATTCTCAGAAGAAAAAGTCACTGAAACTTGTAGTCTACAGGCCACCAAATAATATCACCACATTGGGGCAGGCAATAAACAAAGAAATAACTAATGCCCAAAAAAACAGTACAGCAATTCTCTTAAGGGATTTTAATCTACATATCAATTGGTCGAACCAGCTCAGTCAGGGTAGCCTTGAGGAGTTCATTCAAAGAATCCTCGATAGTTTTCTTGACTACCATGTAATGGAACTGACGAAACAGCAAGCTATCCTAGATTTGGTCCTGTGTAATAAGACAAAAATAATTAATGATGTCAGAGTTCAGGATCCGCTTGGAAGTAGTGATCACAGTATGGTTGAATTTAGAATTTAGATGGAAAGTGCAAAAATAAAATCCAATACCAGGATCCTGTGCTTAAACAAGGGAGACTACAACAGGATGAGGGAAGAGTTGGCTAAGTAGACTGGTGGGACAGTTGACAAACAGTGGATGACTTTCAAAGCAATTTTTTCAAAGTTATGAGCAAAAGTATATCCTAGTGAAAAGGAAAAAGTGTAGGAAAAGGGATAATCTGGCATGAGTGTCTAAGGAAATAAGGGAGGCTATAAAATTGAAAGGGAAGACATACAAAGTGGCCAACATCAGCAGGAAACTAGAAGGTTGGGAAAGATGTAAAAGTAAACAGAAAACCGCAAAAAGTGCTATAAAGAAAAGTAAGACAGATTACAAGAAAAGATTAGCTCAGGTAACAAAGGTTTCTATAAATATATAAAACAAAAAAAAGTGACTGAAGTATACAATGGTCCTTCAGAGGATGAGAAAGGTAATTTAGTAATGGTATATGCGGAAATGGCTGAGGCACTGAATAGGTATTTTGTGTTGGTCTTCACAGTGCCAGTAACTGGACATAGAGACAAAGGTAGGTGAGGACCTGGAAATAATTATTTGGAATTTTATGAAATTACAAACACAGTGGACAACAGGGGCCCAATAGGTGGTGTATCGAGATTTCCAAAAGGCATTCAACAAGGTGCCACACAAAGGGTTGCCGCATAAGATAAGGATGCAAGACATTATGGGAAATGTATTAGCATGGATAGAGGATTGGTTAACCAATTGGAAGGAAGTAGCAGGAATAAATGAGTGCTATTCTGGTTGACAATCAGTGACTGGTGGTGTGCCTCAGGGATCAGTGTTGGGACTGCAATTGTTCACAATTTACATAGATGATTTGGAATTGGGGGCCACGTGTAGTCTGTCAACATTTGTGGAAGACACCAAGGTGAGTGGTAGAGCAAAGTGTGCAGAAGACTGTGAAACTTTGCAGAAGGATAAAGATAGCTTCAGTGAGTGGGCAAAGTTCTGGCAGATAGAGTACAATGTTAATAAATGTGAAGTCATCCATTTCGATAGGATAACAATAAAAAGGACTATTACCCGAATGGCAAGAAATTGCAGCACGCTGCTATGCAGAGGGAGCTGTGTATCTTTCTTCATGTATCACTGAAGGTTGGTCTGCAGGTGCAACGGGTAATTAGGAAGGCAAATGGAATTTTGTCCTTCATTGCTAAAGGGATGGAGTTGAAAAGTAGAGAGGTTATGTTGCAGCTGTATAGGGTGCTGAAGAGGCGACATTGGAGTACTATTAGCAGTTTTAGTCTCCTTGAGAAAGAATGTACTGGCACTAGAAGAGGTGCACAGGAGGTTCACTTGGTTGATTCCAGAGTTGAGGAGGTTAGCTTATGAGGACAGACAGAGTCGACTGGGATATTATTGGAATTTAGAAGAGTGAGGGGGGAATCTTACAGATACATATAAAATTATGAACAGAATAGATAAGAGAGAAGCAGAGAGGATTTTTCCACTGGCGAATGAAACTAGGACAAGAGGGCATGGCCTCAAAATTAGGGATAGTAGATTTAGGATTGAATTGAGAAGGAACATCTTCACTTAGAGGGTTGTAAATTTATGGAATTCCCTGCCCACTGAAGTGGTTGAGGCTTCTTCAGTAAATGCTTTTAAAGCCAAGGTAGATAATTTTTTGAACAGTAAAGAAATTAATGATTGTAGTGAGAGGGAAGGTAAGTGGAATTGAGGCCACAAAAAGATCATCCACGATCTTATTGAATGGTAGAGCAGGCTCAAGTACCTGATGGCCTACTCCTGCTCCTAGCTCTTATGTTCTTATTATTGCAATTGTAAAAGGTGCTGGTGAGACCTTATCTCAAGTACAGACAGTAGTTTTGATCCATTTACTTAAGTATACATCTTCAGTTGGAGGCAGTTCAGAGAAGATACATTACAACGATCCTTGATATGGAGGGATTGTCTTATGGGCAAAGGCTAAACACTTTGGGACTTTATTCACTGGAACTTAGAGAATGAGAGGTGACCTCATTGAAACATATAGGATTCTTCAGGGATTTGACAGGGTAAACACTGAGAGAAGGTTTCCCCTCATGGGAGATTCTTGGACCAGAGGGCATAATCTCAGAATTAAGGGGCACCAATTTAAAACGGAGATGAGAAGGATTTTTGTCTCTCAGGGAGTGGAGTGTCTTTGGAACTCCATGCTACAGAGAGCTGTGGGATAGAGTGCATATATTTATGGCTGAGATAGGAAGATTTTTGACCTGTAGTGGAATCAAGGGTTATGGGGATGTAAAGTGGATGTGGGGAATGTCGGTTCAGGTAAGACCCTACTAAATGGCAAAGCAGACTGGAGAAATCAAAAGGCCTTATCGTGTTCGTATTTGTTTTGGTCTCAGTGTCCATAATACTCAATAAACTTGACACAACACAGGGAAAAGCAGCCCTTCTGACTGGCAACCCATCCACCACACTAAACATTTAATCCTTCCACTACTGGTACACAGTGGCTGCAGAGCGTACCATCCAGAAGATGCATTGCAGTAACTCACTAACACTACTAACACCGAGAAGGACACGAGCAATAATGCATCAGACAGCAAGTTGCCTTCCAAGCCACACACATTCTGACATGGAACCATAATTATGGCTGGGTCATATCCCTGGAACTGATATACAAACAGCATACCTACTGTTTTGAGTATATTTGCTCTTGGGATGTGGAGTCCACTGACTACGACTGCATTCATTGCCTATCTCTAGGAGAAAGTGATGGCAAGCCGCCTTCTTGAACTATTAAAGAGAAAGTGAGGACTGCAGATGCTGGAGGTCAGGGTCGAAAAGTGTGGCCCTTGGAAAGCACCGCAGGCCAGGCAGCATCTGAGAAGCAAGAGGATCGACGGTTCTGGCATAAACCCTTCATCAACATTCCTGATGAAGGGTCTATGTCCAAAAAGTCAATCCTCCTGCTCCTAGGATGCTGCCTGACCTGCTGTACATTTCCAACGCTATACTTTTCAACTTCTTGAACTGTTTGCAGACCTTGAGGCTCAGGGACAACAGCAGTTCAAGGAGGCAGTTCACCAACACCACAGAAAATAGGAAAACTCAAGGGCAATTTGGGATGAGGAATAAAAGCAGGCATCCAAGAATTTTCATATCCATACTAAGGATATACCCATATTAAATCATGAACAGTAAAAAATGAGGTCTGCAGATGCTGGAGATCACAGCTGCAAATGTGTTGCTGGTCAAAGCACAGCAGGCCAGGCAGCATCTCAGGAATAGAGAATTCGACGTTTCGAGCATAAGCCCTTCATCAGGAATAAGAGAGAGAGAGCCAAGCAGGCTAAGATAAAAGGTAGGGAGGAGGGACTAGGGGGAGGGGCGATGGAGGTGGGATAGGTGGAAGGAGGTCAAGGTGAGGGTGATAGGCCGGAGTGGGGTGGGGGCGGAGAGGTCAGGAAGAGGATTGCAGATTAGGAGGGCGGTGCTGAGTTAGAGGAAACCGACTGAGACAAGGTGGGGGGAGGGGAGATGAGGAAACTGGAGAAATCTGAATTCATACCTTGTGGTTGGAGGGTTCCCAGGCGGAAGATGAGGCGCTCCTCCTCCAGCCGTCGTGGAGTTGTGTTCTGCCGGTGGAGGAGTCCAAGGACCTGCATGTCCTCGGTGGAGTGGGAGGGAGAGTTAAAGTGTTGAGCCACGGGGTGATTGGGTTGGTTGGTTCGGGCGGCCTGGAGGTGTTCTCTGAAGCGTTCAGCAAGTAAGCGGCCCGTCTCCCCAATATAGAGGAGGCCACATCGGGTGCAGCGGATGCAATAGATGATGTGTGTGGAGGTACAGGTGAACTTGTGGCGGATATGGAAGGATACCTTGGGGCCTTGGAGGGAAGTGAGTGTGGAGGTGTGGGCGCAAGTTTTACATTTCCTGCGGTTGCAGGGGAAGGTGCCGGGGGTGGAGGTTGGGTTGGTGGGGGGTGTGGATCTGACGAGGGAGTCACGAAGGGAGTGGTCCTTGCGGAACGCTGATAGGGGAGGGGAGGGAAATATATCCTTGGTAGTGGGGTCCGTTTGGAGGTGGCGGAAATGGCGGCGGATGATACGTTGTATGCGGAGGTTGGTGGGGTGGTAGGTGAGAACCAGTGGGGTTCTGTCTTGGTGGCGGTTGGAGGAGCGGGGCTCAAGGGCGGAGGAGCGGGAAGTGGAGGAGATGCGGTGGAGGGCATCGTCGATCACGTCTGGGGGGAATCTGCGGTCCTTGAAGAAGGAGGCCATCTGGGCTGTGCGGTGTTGGAATTGGTCCTCCTGGGAGCAGATGCGGCGGAGACGAAGGAATTGGGAATATGGGATGGCGTTTTTACAGGGGGCAGGGTGGGAGGAGGTGTAGTCCAGGTAGCTGTGGGAGTCAGTCGGTTTATAATAGATGTCTGTGTTGAGTCGGTCGCCCGAGATAGAAATGGAAAGGTCTAGGAAGGGGAGGGAGGAGTCTGAGACAGTCCAGGTGAATTTCAGGTCAGGATGGAAGGTGTTAGTAAAGTTGATGAACTGTTCAACCTCCTCGTGGGAGCACGAGGCAGCGCCGATACAGTCATCGTTGTAGCGGAGGAAAAGGTGGGGGGTGGTGCCAGTGTAGTTGCGGAAGATGGACTGTTCCACATATCCTACGAAGAGGCAGGCATAGCTGGGGCCCATGCGGGTGCCCACGGCAACTCCTTTAGTTATTCAGGGTGAGGACCAGTTCAGTCAGTCGAAGGAGGGCGTCAGTCCCCTTCCTAACTGTCTCAGACTCCTCCCTCCCCTTCCTAGCTGTCTCAGACTCCTCCCTCCCCTTCCTAGACTGTCTCAGACTCCTCCCTCCCCTTCCTAGACTGTCTCAGACTCCTCCCTCCCCTTCCTAGACCTTTCCATTTCTATCTCGGGCGACCGACTCAACACAGACATCTATTATAAACCGACTGACTCCCACAGCTACCTGGACTACACCTCCTCCCACCCTGCCCCCTGTAAAAACGCCATCCCATATTCCCAATTCCTTCGTCTCCGCCGCATCTGCTCCCAGGAGGACCAATTCCAACACCGCACAGCCCAGATGGCCTCCTTCTTCAAGGACCGCAGATTCCCCCCAGACGTGATCGACGATGCCCTCCACCGCATCTCCTCCACTTCCCGCTCCTCCGCCCTTGAGCCCCGCTCCTCCAACCGCCACCAAGACAGAACCCCACTGGTTCTCACCTACCACCCCACCAACCTCCGCATACAACGTATCATCCGCCGCCATTTCCGCCACCTCCAAACGGACCCCACTACCAAGGATATATTTCCCTCCCCTCCCCTATCAGCGTTCCGCAAGGACCACTCCCTTCGTGACTCCCTCGTCAGATCCACACCCCCCACCAACCCAACCTCCACCCCCGGCACCTTCCCCTGCAACCGCAGGAAATGTAAAACTTGCGCCCACACCTCCACACTCACTTCCCTCCAAGGCCCCAAGGGATCCTTCCATATCCGCCACAAGTTCACCTGTACCTCCACACACATCATCTATTGCATCCGCTGCACCCGATGTGGCCTCCTCTATATTGGGGAGACGGGCCGCTTACTTGCTGAACGCTTCAGAGAACACCTCCAGGCCGCCCGAACCAACCAACCCAATCACCCCGTGGCTCAACACTTTAACTCTCCCTCCCACTCCACCGAGGACATGCAGGTCCTTGGACTCCTCCACCGGCAGAACACAACTCCACGACGGCTGGAGGAGGAGCGCCTCATCTTCCGCCTGGGAACCCTCCAACCACAAGGTATGAATTCAGATTTCTCCAGTTTCCTCATCTCCCCTCCCCCCACCTTGTCTCAGTCGGTTTCCTCTAACTCAGCACCGCCCTCCTAATCTGCAATCCTCTTCCTGACCTCTCCGCCCCCACCCCACACCGGCCTATCACCCTCACCTTGACCTCCTTCCACCTATCCCACCTCCATCGCCCCTCCCCCTAGTCCCTCCTCCCTACCTTTTATCTTAGCCTGCTTGGCTCTCTCTCTCTTATTCCTGATGAAGGGCTTATGCTCGAAACGTCGAATTCTCTATTCCTGAGATGCTGCCTGGCCTGCTGTGCTTTGACCAGCAACACATTTGCAGCTTAAATCATGAACAAACAATACTTATCATATCATAATCTTCTAAACTACTGATAAATCCACACGTTGAGTTCTTCTATTCTTTATCACTTCAGCAAAATAACAAAAAATATTTATCCCACTGCTTACTTATTCTTACCTGATGTTTGTGACTGTTTCTGGATTCCCCTGGTCAGAGTAATACAAAGATTCTTCCTCAGTCTCATTATCATCTTCGTTTGTATGCTCATTGACTGCATCAGTCATCATGTCAGAAGTCTGCTGATAATAATCAATCAATTCACGTAATTCATTTAGCCTCTTGTGAACTTCCTTGAGTTTTCTAAGGAAAGGAATTTCAAACAGTTCATCATAGCAATTTGATTTAAAACAGTTTTAGAACAAAAAAGTAAAGCTCTGAATGATAAACCCAAGCTACCAAAGAGAAATAGGTAAAATAATGACATTATCAACCGACTTATTCTGCTAAAAGCTGTAACTTCATGGCTGAATTGGAAGTTGAGCTATATGAGAGACTGCTGTTAAAATATGACCCTGTTCCAGATTCAGGTACCAATGAAATTCATGAGTTGGTATACTGCAGAGTCTTCCATTAAATCATGGAATCCTCACCTCAAAATCAGTTAATCCCTTAACAACAGAGGAGGAGAAGCTTAAATATGTTAAGTGTAGTTAATTACAAATAATAAAATTTATCATATACTTAATTTAATATAGTGAACAGTACTGTATCAACACAGAATTCTGAAAAATAATGCAGAGTTCTCACAGTGTAAACTTTATCATTGTTCTAATTGTCAAATAAATTAATTCCAAAATATAATTTTAGGATATGCTCTCAATGAGTAAACTATAAACTTCAACAATGAAATCCACTGCAATTATATAAAATATAAAATTACATAACTTTTCACATTTAATTAACATTAATTTCAACTGTAACTTTTTGCTTGAGTCTGCTTACTTCAAATTCTATAACAGCAGCAATGTGTATACATTCTATTATTTGAATAACATCAAGTTTTCACTTGTTACCACAGTTTAAATTATTGGGAAAAAAAAAGAATAAAATGTGAAATTGCTCAATCTGATAAATTTTATTTGGACACAACTTTTGATACAAATATATTTTCCTCTTATTTTCTCTCACCTCTCCTGAAGGCATTGATACCTTTGCACAGAAAGAGTTATGGGAACCAGTGACCTCCATTATACTACATTTAGCATGTCAATAGATTATACAGCCTGGGACCACATGAGTGAGCGTTTTGTTCATTCTATGTACATAGTTCAGCACTGGATAGTGTTTACATTGGAAAGCCAGAATAACCTTTCTTCCACCAAGCAGGGGCAGAGAGGCCAACTGTACCACCATCTACACCAAAGATTAGATCAGTGAACTTGGAATTATATTATGTTGTTTGGCCCAGCTACTTGGAGGATCAATTCTAAGCAGTCAAGACCTACAAAGATCTTCTAATGTAATTTACAGGAGATGCATTGAATGGTATATACTTCCAATAAAAGACATTAGCTAAGAGTTCCTTTCACAATAAAAAAAGTTATTATATTGTTCGTCATAATTTTTGAATATTATTATTTGCTCAGATTTATTTCCATAAAAAGCATTAAAGGTTGCTTTCACACATCTCAAAACAACATTTAATATCTTGGGCATTATGCTACACCATGAGCTAAGTGTTACCAAGCAGGTTTTCCATTTGTGCTCTAATCTGAGCTTTAGCTAAGATGGGGAACTAACCAGATGCAATATTGCTGTTCTAAAGAAGGGAATTGTCTTTTGCATTTTCCAGTCAATGGCACTGCAGTGCAGGCAAAAGTGTGGGAACACATTGAATAAACTCCAACTCAACAAACCTAACTGGCAGTTTGCAAGGAAGTAGACAATAAACCAAGATTTTGTTATATAATATATGCAAAATCAGTGTCACATCTTGCAACGAAAAGTTTTAGCTAAGAATTTGAGTGAAAGCTTAAACCTTTACTTTTTCTTTATTAAAAAGGAGTTAAATTCTATTTCAGTAAAAAAATTAAATTACTGAAACTGTCACTTGGTCCAGACTGTAAGTCAGCAACATCTAAAGTAGCATCAGTCAGGACATTGGAGTATAGAAATTGACAAGTAACATTGTATTTGTACAAGATTTTAGTTAGCTCATATTTGGTGCATTGTGTGCTGTTCTGGTCACCACTGGTTTATCAGGATGTGGCCTGGAATGAAGTGCATTGGCTCTGAGGAGGGGTTGGACAAACTAGGATTATTTTCACTAGTGCTGGATGCTAAAGGCAATCTGCTAGAGTTAAGTAAAATATGAGGGGCATGGATAGGGCAGATAGTGGGAGTTTTTTTCCCAGGTGGAAATATCAAATATTAGGGTGCACAGTTGAAAGTGAGAGGGAAGAAAGTTTACAGAGGGATGTGCAAGGCAAGTTGTTTTTCACAAAGAGTGGTAGATGCCTGGGAGGTGGTAGAGGCAGATCAAAAGAGGCATTTAGACAAACACATAAATAGAGAGAGAATAGAAGGATAAGGACCAAGTGCAAGCAGATGGGATTAGTTTAGAACGGTTTCATGGTCTGCATGCAAACTGTTCCGGTGCGAACTGTTGACGTTTATATTATGTCATAATGATTTTACTCCGTTCCCTGTCTGACAGCTGGACAAATTGACATGCTGCCAGAAAGCCACAGCCAAGAACAGTTGGTGAATGTCAAACAACTTGAAAAACACTAGCTGGTAGATCCGAGATTAGCATGATGCTCTTCATTACAGAAAGGCAATGCAATTAAAAATAAAACTTAGATACCAAATCCACCAGTTTCTTCCATGAAATTTTGCTAGGTTTACCAATCCCTGGGAAACGCATTGTAAAATTTAAAAGTTACCAAAATACATACGACAATCACCAATTACCTGTCGGCAGTGCTCTTTGCAAACCCATAAACATGACACAATTAAAAATGCAAGCAGATGCATTTGTGGCACATCAGGTTTCCCTATCTTAATTAATTAACTTCATTCCAAACAATAGGGATTCAAAGTCCATCCTTTCACATAGTTTGAATAAAGCAAAATTGAGGAAAAGGGAACATATATGTATGAGACTTATGCTCTTTATTGCAAACTTTAATGACAACTCTCAAGAAATAAATGAAACCCTGAGCACTTGTATGGATCGCATGCTGTAACCATGGATATAGGATTATGCTGAAGTATAGATTGATTTTAAAATCTGGTTTTGAATCATACTTTAACTTCTTCCTAGGATTAGAATTATCTTGTGCATCATTCTCATGCTGTGACTCCAAAATGCATGCTGAGGAGGTCAAGCTACTGGGTTCCCTGTTGATGGCAGCGCCAACTTCTGCTGGTGCAGAAAGACAACTTCTTTGATCACTCTTGTGAGATGAGCAAGGTACAGCAGGAACACTGGAGGAAACTAGAAAGCAAGACCAAAATTTAGTTTTTAATTACCTTCAACATAGCTGTCATTACATTAATCAACTAACTTTACCATAAAGGTACAATGATATGATCTTACTGACTTAAACATCAGTGATAAGATTTATATATTTCATAAATGTTGAGCTCCTTGAACTGTCACAAAGAAATAAGCATTTAACCAAGGCCTGAAAGTTTGACATTGAAAACCTAAGACAAATGGAGTGATGCACTAATTAGGAACACAGGAACAAGAGTTAGCCATTCAGCCCATCTCAAACATTCAGTCATTCAATACAATCATGGCTGATCATCCACTTCAATGTCTTAGTTGCACACCAGCTCCTTTATGTCACTGACATATTTCTAAATACCAATCTCTACTAAAAACATAGTCAGTATTTGAGCTTCCACAGCTCTCTGGTGTGCAACATTTCCGAGATTCACAATCTTTTCAACGGGAAAACAAACTCAACTCAGACCAAAGCAACTTCACACTTAAATTTAAAACTTGCCGCTGGATCATCCACTTGACACATGGTGTTTGTTCTCTGGTTCAAAACAACACTAGATTATTTTTAACAAGCTAATAATTCATTTTTCAGTCAACTGATATGATTTTACACAAAGCACAAACATTTGCATGGGTCTCTCTTAAAAATACAAGGATACAGCTAATTGGATAGTTCTTTTGAGAAACTGTCCAAGGCAGATTTGGCCAAATGTCATCTTGTCTACTCGAACAGATGTAATCTCACGCTCAAACTGGCAGAAAGTACATAATATTAAAGAGATCAAAATGTGGTTCAAGGACTGGTGTGGAAGAAATGGGTTCCAGTACTGAGCAAGTGGGGACCGTACTGTTGAGACCATGTACATTTGAATGGTGCTAAAACCAATATTTTGTGAACTAATTAACTCAGGAGAGAGCATGCAGAGGTCGCAGAAACTAGTGGAGTGAGGGGGAAGGGACACTCTGCACACTCCTCACTGGCTCTCTTTCTCTCTCTCCTGTCCTGATATGATCTACATCCTGATCTCTGCACCCTTCCACCCTCCATTGATACTCTTGACCTCCCTCCCTGCTGTTACCATCCCAATCTCTTAACACAACCCGCATCCTGATCTCCTATCCTCTCTCAAACTTCTGAAGACCCACCAAAAGCTGCACAAGAGCAGTCTATATGAATGATAGGAAGGAGCAGAGAATAAAGAACCACAGAATGCTTCATTAATCAAAAGCTAGATACTTGAAAGACAACAAAAAGACAAAAACTAAATTTCTGAATGTGTCTATTATTCATAAATCAAGCAATTTGATTGCACACATTGAAGTAAATATGATCTGATAGACATTCTAGACAAGTGGCTACAGCATAAGGACTGGGTCCTGAATATTGTAGGGATACATGACATTCAAGCAGAATAAGAAGCTAGGTGAAGGGGGAGGGCTAGCCCCATTAATAAAGGATTGCTTCCATCTTCACAATGAAGACAAATAACATCTCAAAAATATTGAGAAGGAGAAACAGAAGGAAATGAGTATTAGTAGGGAAACAGTGTTGGGAAAGTTGACGGGATTAAAGGCTGATAAATCCCTAGGGCACAAGAATTTACATCTCAGAGTACTTAAGGAATTGGTCCAAGAATTAATGAATTTAAAGTAGTGTCGATAAGGTATGAGAAGGAGTTGGTGAGTCCAAAACGAGGGATCACAGTTTTAAAATAAGGGGTCATGCTTCTCAGACAGAGAATTGGGAACGTTTTTCTTGTGAAGGTTATGCAACTTTGGAACACTTGGCCTCAGAAGGCAGTGGAAGTGGTGTCACTGAATATTTTCACAATTAAATGGTTTACTCACACCAGCCAACTAATGCTAAATCCCAGCTGCACGTGATCACTTCCTAAAATAAAGTGAATTTTTAAAATTAATAAAAACGTCTTTTAAGAGAGTGGTTTTCTCTTCATCAGTCTAATTTTTTTCACTTTGAAGGGCTTGGTCAGTGTTTATCATCCTTAATTTCAATTTATTTCAGATTTCGCTGACACTATGCACACTTCTTAGTGTCAGCAAACACAGCCTTTCAAGACAGAGGGAAAGATTTTTGTAATGTAATGGGATCAAACTTTATTGGGGTAGACAGGAATGTGGGATTCGACCAAAAATAGATCAGTTATGAGCTTATCATGTGGCGGAGCAGGATATAATACAATCATATTCTATGAACTATGGATGTTGAAGGAAAGCAAAATGATAGATTTAAAATAAGAGAATGTTTTCAGCCAGTAGGCTTCAAGAAATAGTCACAAGCAGGTGTATCAAGATAGGGCTGCACAATCAAAGATCATGATCAAACAAGCAGAGACAGCACTAGGGTGGGATTCAAACAGATTATAAATAGGGAGGATTTAAGGAAATTGAAAATCAAATTAAATCAATGTGCACACTGGCGTTAGATGAATGGGACTTGGAATTGATGTGACATGGGCTGTAGTTTCAACAAATAATCAATAACCACATTTGTGTCAAACAAGCTGATATTTCAGAACTGGAATGAAGTAATCATAGATTGATTTTACAGTGGGGAAAGAAGACATTCTGCCGATCAAGTCCTTGCCAACTCTCTGCAAGGGCAATTAAACTAGTCCCACTATCCCACCCTTTCCCAGAGCCCTGCAACTTTTTAAAATTACAGGCACTTAGCCAATTCTCTTTTTAAAGTCACGACGGAATCTGCCGTGATCATGCTCTCAAACAATGCATTCCAAATCCATACTACTTGCCGCAAAACAAGCTTTGCTTATTCAAAGTTTGTGAGAAGATTTGTAGCTCGGTTGCTCGTTGTTGTGGTTCAGTTCGCCGAGCTGGGAATTTGTGTTGCAGACGTTTCGTCCCCTGTCTAGGTGACATCCTCAGTGCTTGGGAGCCTCCTGTGAAGCGCTTCTGTGATCTTTCCTCCAGCATTTATATTGGTTTGAATCTGGCGCTTCAGGTCGTCAGTTCCAGCTGTCCATTGCAGTGGTCGGTATATTGGGTCCAGGTCGATGTGCTTATTGATTGAATCTGTGGATTAGTGCCATGCCTCTAGGAATTCCCTGGCTGTTCTCTGTTTGGCTTACCCCAAAATAGTCATGTTGTCCCAGTCGAATTCACGTTGCTTGTCATCTGCCTGTGTGGCTACTAAGGATAGCTGGTCGTGTCGTTTCATGGCTAGTTGGTGTTCATGGATGCGGATCGTTAGCTGTCTTCCTGTTTGTCCTATGTAGTGTTTTGTGCAGTCCTTGCATGGGATTTTGTACACTACATTGGTTTTGCTCATGCTGGGTATCGGGTCCTTCGTTCTGGTGAGTTGTTGTCCGAGAGTGGCTGTTGGTTGGTTTGATGAAATTGCGCGGGTATCTGTTTTTGGCAAATACATTGTGTAGGTGTTCTTCTTCCTCTTTTTGCAGCTGCCAAAAACGGTTACCCACGCAATTTCATCAACAGATGCCTAAGGGAAAGACAACGGAACGAGGACATGTCGCAACCCAAAGGACTAGCCACGCTATCATACATCAAGAGCATTTCCGAACTGACAGCCAGACTACTGCGACCACGAGGACTCATAACAGCTCACAAACCAACAGCCACTCTCGGACAACAACTCACCAGAACGAAGGACCCGATACCCAGCATGAGCAAAACCAATGTAGTGTACAAAATCCCATGCAAGGACTGCACAAAACACTACATAGGACAAACAAGAAGACAGCTAACGATCCGCATCCATGAACACCAACTAGCCATGAAACGACATGACCAGCTATCCTTAGTAGCCACACAGGCAGATGACAAGCAACGTGAATTCGACTGGGACAACACGACTATTTTAGGACAAGCCAAACAGAGAACAGCCAGGGGATTCCTAGAGGCATGGCACTCATCCACAGATTCAATCAATAAGCACGTCGACCTGGACCCAATATACCGACCACTGCAACGGACAGCTGGAACTGACAACCGGAAGTGGCAGATTCAAACCAATATAAATGCCGGAGGAAACAACACAGAAGCGCTTCACAGGAGGCTCCCAAGCACTGAGGATGTCACCTAGACAGGGGACGAAACGTCTGCAACACAAATTCCCAGCTCAGCGAACAGAACTACAACAAGCTTTTCTTATGACATGATTGCTTCTTCAACTATCTTAAATTTATCTCCTCTGATTCCTGGCCCTAATGCCAATGGAATACTTTCTCTCTAATCATTCTGACTGGATCCATTATGATTTGGAACACCAATCAAATCTTCTCTCAAACATAAGAAAAAGGACCCTTTTTCCATCTACCCACATAACTAACGATTCTCATCTATGAAACCATTCTACTTAACCTTCTCTGCAGCCATATCCTCTCTGAGGTGTGGTACCCAAAACCAGACACAAAACTCCAGCCAAAGTCCTAGCAACGTTCACTGTAACTTCCTTGGTTTGTTAGTCTATGCCTCTTATTTATGAAGCCAGAAATGCCATAAGCTGGTCCCAATATTTAAATATATAACTCAGGATATAAAAACATTTTAATGACATTTAGCATCAAAGATCATCTGACTTGCATTTGCAATCACATTGTCCAAATGGTAATCTTGGCACTTACTGGAACTATTGTTAACATGCTGGTCTCTGAGTATATGCAATTCATCAAGTAGTTTATCCATTCTCTCCTTCTTGCCTTGCAAAACTTTCAGCTTATTAACCAGCTGGACTTTTTGTTCTGACAAGTGGTCTGATGTTGAGGATCCTCTGCTCCTGGAAACCTCTTGTGTCAGTGACAGACTTTCTGCTTGCCTCCTGTTGTCAGGAACTGACTGAAGTTGCAAAACAACGCATATTGACTACAGCATGAATAATTTCAACAGAAGCAAATTGCAAAGGTGTTGTAAAACTTATTAAGAACATTACATCAGATTAAAATAAAAGTTACATCTGCCTCTCACTTCCTGCAGCTTTCATCAGCTGATCTCACCTTCACATCACCAGGCCTTTCACCTCCTCTCTCCATCGATCTTTTTCCACATGAGTCCCCCATTCTTTTGTTCAACTTCTCCATCTTGTTCTGCCTTTCTGCTGCTATCTCATCTGTCCATCATCCTTTACCACCACACCTGTTTTCTAGTCATTTCCCCAGCTACTAAGCCCCTTCTCCAGTTTCCCAGAATAAACTAAAAATGGTAGCATAAAGTTGTGTACAACTTTGAAAAAAAATCTCAGCCTTCTGGCAATGATAATTTATCATTACGAGATTCCATACCTGGGAGTTCTGGAGCTGGTTGTGGAATCTCTGGATCAAATCATTCAGTTCTTCATTGAGCTCGGATGTTAAGCTTAGTCCTGAGACACTACCAGTTGTCTCAGTTACAACTATTAGGTAACAAAACAAAAATCAACAGTATTTTGCAACCAAAGTATATTTAAGGGTTTTGTTTCACAATACAACTTTGTATTAGTGCTAGGTTAAATAACTTTCAGCGCAGAACACTAACTACAGCATGAAATTTAGTCAATCATCTGCATTTCATTCAATTTTCTGATCAAGACCCGTGAAAAGGGGGCTATATATATATATATATATATATATATATATCACAAAAGTATCGTATTATTCCTCTACTCAAGTGCAGCTACTAGACAATATCTGGCCTAATAAGGAAATTCAAATTGTGATAAGAAATTATGTCTTGGTCTCATCTGAAGTTGCTACAAGCTTCAAAATCTCAGGCTTTTGAACTGAAGATTAGATTGACCAATATATTAAGAATTATAAATTAAACAAATGTTTTTGAAAGGAACTGTTCGCAAGTAGTTCCTTTTAAGTTACCCTTTGGGAAAATTCAAAACATATCATGATATAGTTTCATACAATCATTTGGAAGTTATCTCAGTAAGTTTCTGGATAACAGGGTAAGCTGGTATAATTATCAGGAATTATAAGACTCTTGGGTTCTCTTCAAGTTTTAGTGAACTACAACATAAATGACAGGTCAACTACCCTTTCCTTACTTTAGTCTAAATTACATACTGACTTTTTAACCAATTGTCAAATTTAGCCAGTATGTGACATTTTATATGCAATGTTTCCATACAGGTATGTAGGATGACAAGTAGCAGTAGGCCCAGGTGGCAATTGGACCAGGTAAGTGATGCAGTAATTAGGGTAGGTCAAAGTGGGTGGTTGTGGAGTACCACATCTGTCAAGGGACAGAAAACATTAGTACAGTTTTCATATTATGGTTCTGGTGGCAGGTCAGGCAAGGGAGATTAGGACCCGAGTAAGGGGTCCCAGGGAGGCAGTTTGGGTTCAGAGGAGGGGACGGAAGGACAAGTCCAATGGAGGTTAGGGTAGGAGGGAAACCAAAGACTTGAGGAACAGTGAGTCTAGAGTGGCTGAAGAGCATTACAGGGGAAACAGGGGTGTGAGGTCAGGGTTTGGGAGGTGTAAGTGGACTGGGGGTGGTACAGATTAGCAATGTGAGTGCGAAGTTTGAGGTCATTTGATTAGATATTCAGGAGTTAGATGATGTAATTTTCTATGTACTTAACACTTTAATATTTCTGGAATAACTACTGATTTTGTTTCATCAGAACACTCATGAATCTTGAAGTTAAATAGATACTTCTGGAGGGTTCCTACGGTAGAGAAATTGTCCAGGGGAAACTTTAATTTTTTGGAAATTTGTTTCAAGTCTGCTGCAATGGATTTCAGCAAGGTTTCCATGTGCAATTTCCATCTACACTGGAATAACATCATTCAAAAATGCGATCGTTTTTTCTTCTAAATTCTAGGACACTTAGGTCTAGCTAGCACAATGCCCCATCCAAACCTTCTCTGCTCAGTGAACCTAATTCTCATTCCATCAATTTCAGTTGCCTGATTTCAACCAAGTTTGACTAATGCATTGAACATTGCAGATGATACAAAGATTGGAGGAGTTGTGGATAGTGAGGAGGGATGTTGTCAGCTGCAAAGAGACTTAGATATAATGCAGAGCTAGGCTGAGGAGTAGCAGATGGAATTCAACCCTGTCAAGTGTGAGATTGTCCATTTTGGAAGGACAAATAAGAATGTGGAATACAGGGTTAACTGTAGGGTTCTGAGTAAGGTGGAGGAGCAGAGGAATCTTGGGGTCTATGTTCATAGCTCTTTGAAAGTTGCCACTCAGATGGATAGAGCTTGTAAGAAGGCCTATGGTGTATTAGCGTTCATTAGCAGAGGGATTGAATTCAAGTCGTGAGGTGATGTTGCAGCTCTACAGGACCTTGGTGAGGCCACATGTGTGCAGTTCTGGTTGCCTCACTTTAGGAAAGATGTGGAAGCTTTGGAGAGGGTGCAGAGGAGATTTACCAGGATGTTGCCTGGAATGGAGAATAGGTCGTACGAGGATAGGTTGAGAGAGCTAGGCCTTTTCTCATTGGAACGGCGAAGGATGAGGGGTGACTTGATAGAGGTTTATAAGATGATCAGGGGAATAGATAGAGTGGACAGTCAGAGACTTTTTCCCCGGGTACAACAGAGTGTTACAAGGGGACATAAATTTAAGGTGAAGGGTGGAAGGTATAGGGGGGGATGTCAGGGGTAGGTTCTTTACCCAGAGAGTGGTGGGGGCATGGAATGCGCTGCCTGTGGGAGTGGCAGAATCAGAATCATTGGTGACCTATAAGCGGAAATTGGACAGGTACATGGATAGGTGCTTAATCTAGGATAAATGTTTGGCACAACATCGTGGGCCGAAGGGCCTGCTCTGTGCTGTATTGTTCTATGTTCTAAGTTCTAATCATTTTAGTTCTTAGCAACAGAACCATAAAATCTGATGAATTAACAGTAGCCAAATATCCTAACATCGTATGTAAAGAGACGCTGTACTCTACTTGCTTCATCAATTGAATATAGAACTAGCACCATAAAAAGTACTTTCTGCTATTAAGTATTTAATAATCAGAGCTGAAGCAAGTATGAAATTAAACCAACAAGTCCTCTTTCCTCTCTCAAAGTCAGTTCTAAATCTGCCACATTTGAGGAAAAGCTTTACTTTCCTATTTCTTTCTTTATATCCGAACAATTCCTTCACTAAGTCCACATCATCAAGCAAAATTCAATACATCAGGCCAATGAGGGACAACCTGAATCAGGAAAGGACAAGACTGAAATCAGTGATACACAGTCTTCCTTCCTCAAAAGTTACTAGAATATGATCATCACAAACATGTTAAATATGCCACGACAAATCAAATGTGCATGCTATTGTACATAAATGTGTGGTATACCAGATTCATCCATTCCAACTATAGTCTGTTCTGCTTTATGCTGCAGTGCCAGAAGTGCTGCCTGTCTTCCTTGAAGCGTCTTTAACTGTTCTTGTTGTTCTAACATTCTTTTCAAAAGTTCATGTTGCTTTTTCAAATTTTCCAATTCTTCTTTTGCATTCCGATGCTGATCATCTTCCTGAAGATGACATGAAAATTTGCAATTACTTTAAAAAGTAGGTTAATCTACAAGACACATGAAACATTCATTAGCCCTTATGGCATAAGAGGTATTTGGATCTGAGCATCAGAGGTGTAATTAGTTAGTTTGCAGATAATGCCAAAATTGGAGGTGCAGTGGACAGTGAAGAAGGTTACCTCAGATTACAACAGGAGCTTGATCAGATGGGCCAATGGGCTGAGAAGTGACAAATGGAGTTTAATTTAAATAAATGCAAGGTGCTGCATTTTGGGAAAACAAATACTCAGCAGAACTTAGGACCTTCACATTAAGTGTATAAGGAGTGTTGCTGAACAAAGGAACCTTGGAGTGCAAGTTCATAGCTTCTTGAAAGTAGAGTCACAGGTAGATAGGATAGTGAAAAAGGCTTTTGGTATGCTTTCCTTTATTGGTCAGAGTATGGAGTACAGGAGTTGGGAGGTCAAGTTGCAGTGGAACATTGGTACATTGCGTGCAATTCTGGTCTCCTTCCTATTGGAAGGATTTTGTGAAACTTGCAAGGTTTCAGAAAATATTTGCCAGGGTTGGAAGAATTGAGCTATAGGAAGAGGTTGTATAGGCTGGGGTTGTTTTCCCTGGAGCGTCAGAGGGTTGCCTTATTAGGTTTATAAAATCATGAGAGGAACGGATAGGATAAATAGACAAAGACTCTTGCCTGGAGTGGGGGAGTCCAGAACTAGACAGCATAGGGTTAGGGTGAGAGGGAAAAGACATAAAAAAGATCTAAGCGGCAACTTTTTCACACAGACAGTGGTACCTGAATGGTATGAGCTACCAGAGGAAGTGGAGGGAGCTAGTACAATTGCAACATTTAATTATCTCAAGAGGGTTGGAATATAAAAGCATTGTTGTGCTACTGAGACTTTATAAAGCTCTGGTTAGGCCCCATTTGGAATACTGCGTCCAGTTTTGGTCCCCACACCTGAGGAAGGACATACTGACACTGGAACGTGTCTAGCGGAGATTCACACGGATGATCCCTGGAACGGTTGGTCTAACATATGAGGAACGGCTGAGAATCCTGGGATTGTATTCATTGGAGTTTAGAAGATTAAGGGGAGATTTAATAGAAACTTACAAGATAATACATGGCTTGGAAAGGGTGGATGCTAGGAGATTTTTTCCGTTAGGCGAGGAGACTAGGACCCGTGGACACAGCCTTAAAATTAGAGGGGGTCAATTCAGAACAGAAATGCGGAGACATTTCTTCAGCCAGAGAGTGGTGGGCCTGTGGAATTTATTGCCGCAGAGTGCAGTGGATGCCGGGACGCTAAATGTCTTCAAGGCAGAGACTGATAGATTCTTGATGTCTCGAGGAATTAAGGGATACGGGTAGAATGCTGGTAAGTGGAGTTGAAATGCCCATCAGCCATGATTGAATGGCGGAGTGGACTCGATGGGCTGAATGGCCTTACTTCCACTCCTATGTCTTATGGTCTTAAAAGGCATCTGGAAGGGTATATGAATAGGAAGGCTTTGGAGGGATTATGGCCAGGTGCTGGCAGATGGGACTAGATTGGGTTGGGATATCTGGTCGGCATGGACATGTTGGACCAAAGGGTCTGTTTCCATGCTGTACACCTCTATGCCTCTACTCTTGCTTACAGAAACACAACTCACTTTTTTCTGTTCAGTCATAGGATGTGGACATCACTGGGTAGGCTCATATTTATGGCTCATACTTAATTGTCCTCAAGGTAGTGAGATGCATTCTTGAACTGTTGCAGTCCATATTGTATAGGTACTTATCCCAAATCTCTATCTTCTTGTAATTAGCAATCCTCTATCTATGCCAACATACTACCTCATCTTATTGAAGCTGGCATTATTACAGCTGGAATGGAAAGCTGTAATAATGCCATTAGGCAACAATTGCTGAGCAAAACCCTGCTCAATGATGCTCTGTTTGAGTTCCACCAGGGCCACTGAGCTCCTGATCTCACCACAGCCTTGGTTCAAACATGGACAAAAGAGAGAGGAGATAGTGACTGTCCTTAACATCAATGCTACATTTAACTGCTTTAAGTAATCATGGAGCCCGAGCAAAACTGGAGTCAATGGAAATCAGAGGGAAAACGTTCCATGGAGATGGGAGTTCATACTTGGTACAAAGTAAGATGGTTGTTGTTGTTGGAAGTCAGTCATCTCAGCTTCAGTAGATTATTGCAGAAATTCATCAAGGTAGAGTCCTAACCCAACCATCTTCATGTGCTTCATCAATGACCTTCCCTCCATCATTAGGTGATGAGTGGGGTTGTTCGCTGATGACTGCGAATCATAATTCCTCAAATATTGAAGCAGTTCATACTCAAATGGAACAAGATCAGGAAATAGCAAAGGCTTAGACTGACAAGTGGCAAACATCATATCTGCCATCTAATTGCTAGGCAATGACCATCTCCACTAAGACACAGAATTACACTGAATCCCCCACTATCAAATGCTGATTGGGGCACCACTGACCAGAAACTAACCATATAAATAATGCAGTAACTGGGATTCTCTTGTGGCACAGTAGTAGAGTCATTACCCCTGGACCGGGAGGCCTGGTTTCAAGTCCTATCTGTTCCAGAGTAGTGTAATAACATCTCTGAACATTTGATTTTTGAAAAATAGGTTAAGAGCAGGGCATAAGCTAAGAATCCTGCAATAAGCAACTTACATACTAACTCCCCAAAATATGTCCACCAACTACAAGGCACAAGTCAGATGATTGATCGAATACTCCCACTTGCCTGGATGAATACCAGTCCAGCAACACTCAGAGACCTGACACCCCACCAGGACAAAGCAACTCACAAATTGCTGCACAAACATTCACTGTTTGAATGCTTGGCATTCACCAGTGACACTCAAAGCATCAGAATGTATCACCTACGAAATGATTTGCTGAAATTCACCAAGACTCCTTACACAACACCTCTCGAACTAACAATTCCTATCATCAAGAAGGACAAGAACAACAGATAAATGTAAACACTGTCACCTGTAAGTTCCTGTCCAAGCCACTCACCATCCTATTTGGGAATATGTCCCAATCCTGCTGTATCAATATCTTGGAACACACTCCAGAACAGCATTGTAGGTGCACCTACACCAAACACAACGCCGCAGTGCAAGAAGGCAGCTCAACACCACCTTCTCAAGGGCAACTAATGCTGGCCCAACTAGCGATGCTCACACCCAACAGACTAATTTAAAAAACTCAAGAAGCCTCATGCCACCTGAGACAAAGCAGCCCTCTTGATTTAGACTGTGATGACTCATTTAGGAAAGTGTTCTGACGCTCAAGTTCCACTATTCCCAGGGTCATCACAAAAGTTACGATTTAATCAAAGTAGATGAAGACCCCAATTTATTTGCCTGATAAACTCAAATTAACAGAACGCACTGCCTAGATTTCTGTATCCAACAAGATCTACCATTACTTTATGAATAATGAAATACTAAAGTGTAAACAACCATGAAATATCAACATATAATTCTACTAGATGAAACACTAACCCTCTTTTGCAGATCACTATACATAGGAGTAGCCCAAAAAGCTGAGGGTTGTGATATGATTCAAATGTAAAATACTGATGAGAACAGTTTTTCCTCATCTAGCCTATTCATTTGTGTTAATGAGCAGTTCAGGACAAGGGGCATGGTCCACAGATTAGTACAAGATTTTTCAGGACAGCAATTTGGAAAGACTTGCTCACAGCAAGTGTGGGAGCAGTTTGATACTTTCTTTCTCAAATGGCAATCGTCAGGAGATCATTTGTTAATTTTAAAATGGGGGTTCATAAATTTTAGAAAATAACTGTGGGTGAATTATGCATTGTTACATGGTGTAACTAATAAATTAGGAATGTATGCACATTAATCCTACAACCAGTTCCTCAGATCAAACTTTACCACATTCTACCTTTCCTCATCCTGACGCAAATTGTG
The DNA here is from genome assembly GCF_020745735.1 of Hemiscyllium ocellatum. Classification (NCBI taxonomy): domain Eukaryota; kingdom Metazoa; phylum Chordata; class Chondrichthyes; order Orectolobiformes; family Hemiscylliidae; genus Hemiscyllium; species Hemiscyllium ocellatum. The sequence goes on from NC_083401.1 coordinate 87,404,875, forward strand.
GTGAACTATTCCAGAATTAATCGTTAGTAAAAATGGCACTATTGCGGTTATGCTACTGAACTAATAATCTCTACCTAATGCTTAACAAGATAATCAAACAACTGGGAATGCTGGAACTCAGAAATTGCTGGAACTCAGCAGCTATGACAGCAGCTGTGCAGAGAAAGCAAAGTTAATGTTTCAGGTCCCGTGACCTAAGTTATGAACTAATGTTTAATTGGCATCCCAACTATCACCTTAAACATTCACTCCTGTCCTATTGAGGACAACATAATTGCCTTCTTAACATATCTGGTTCACTGATGTCCTTTTGCCAGAGAAATCTCCTGTTTGGCTAATATGTGGTTCCAATTCCAAAGCAATGCAGTTTATTCCTATAAGGGAATATGCTCGAAGTGTCGACTCTCCTGCTCTTCAGATGCTGCCTGACTGGCTGTGCTTTTCCAGCACCACACTTTTTGACTGAGATTTGAAATAGCCTAGTAAGTCTAAGTTAAGGACAATTAGGAAATGAATAATAAATACTGACCTTGCCAGCAACACAAAAATTCTATTAAAACACTTCAAAATAGAATAGAATCATAGAATCCCTACACAGTGCAGATATAAGCCATTTGGCCCACTGAGTCCACACCGACACGCTGAAGAGCTAACCACTGAACCACAATGCCACTCTGGTGGGCTCTATGAAATTAAGAGTGGCTCCATAAATTCTCAACAATGGCAGAGCCAAACAGGAATGTAAAATACAAATCACTTGCAGCCATCATTCAGAGACTTGCCAAGTAGACAACGTATCTCAGCAACCATGCAAGGTCCCTTAGATCAAATTAGCCAGTTTTCTTCTAATGTTAATCATTCAAGAAGTAGCGCCTACCTTATTAAATCCTTTCATCTCTTGTTTCAATGAAATCACTTTCATTTGCCTGAGGTCCAGTATTGGCACAATCTAATCACTTCTTATCTCAAGAACCCATCTTGTGAACATTACCTCTAACTCTTCCAGTCCATGAACATCGTTCTTAAATCATGGAGACCAAAACTAAGTACCGAACTTCAGGAATGATCTCACCTTAAGGTCTGTAAAACCAATATTTGCTTTTTCAGGAACTCCAATAACCTTGCAATAAAAACCAGAATGCCATTTGCCTTTCTAATTGCTTATTGTACATGCATTCTCTCTTTGCATACTTAACACTTTGTTGAGAATTGCAACATTTAAGAATAACTGTTTAAAAAACCTTTGTGGAATATTTAAACCTGTCAGTGTATTGCCCATTGTCATTTTTCTTTTGGGAAGCCACCAGAATGTGAAAAGGGAGTTTAAACAAAATACAAATGCTTTGCCCTCAAGAATACTAGAATGGACTGTCAGTTCTCAAAAATGAGAAGAGTAGCTGCACCATGTAAATTACACAAGAATTAGGAGTACAAGTAGGGCACAGAGCTGCAGAGCTGAAAATGCGCAGCAGGTCAGGCAGCATCCAAGGAGCAGGAGAATCAACGTTTCGGGCATGAGCCCTTCTTCAGGAATCGAAACGTCGATTCTCCTGTTCCTTGGATGCTGCCTGACCTGCTGCGCTTTTCCAGCAACACATTTTCAGCTCTGATCTCCAGCATCTGCAGTCCTCACTTTCTCCTACAGATCTGCATATACTGTCATTCAATATACCATGGTTCATTTATACCAAAAATTCTGCCCATTCCATCCCCAAATGCCTTGATCAATCTCATGTCCAAAACTTAATTGATGATCTGAATACAGGTGGTTCTGCTATAACGCACATTTTGTTAATACAAATTTGCAGTAACGTGATTGACGAATTGGTGGCGCTGCTTCTAAAGCGCGAACATTTAATGCGTGTGTTGGCTGTAATGTGATTACATCGCCAACACTTTAACCTCTTAATTTCGAAAGGGTGGTTTTTCTATAACACAGGGTTTCACAAGAATGCAATCATCACGTTACAGAAGAACGTTATAGAATTTTGACGGTATTAGGCAAGAACTTTCAAAAGCTGATTGGGGGCAGATGTTTGCAGGTGAAAGGACTGTTGGAAAATGGGAAGCCTTCAGAAATGAGATAACAAGAATCCAGAGAAAGTATATTCTTGTTAGGGTGAAAGGAAAGGTTAGTAGTATAGGGAATGCTGGATGACAAAAGAAATTGAGGGTTTGGTTAAGAAAAAGAAGGAAGCATGTGTAACGTATAGACAGGGTAGACCGAGTGAATCCTTAGAAGAGTATAAAGGAAGTAGGAGTATACTTAAAAGGGAAATCAGGAGGGCAAAAAAAGGGGACATGAGATAGCTTTGGCAAATAGAATTAAGGAGAATCCAAAGAGTTTTCACAAATACATAAAGGACAAAAGGGTGACTAGGGAGAGAATAGGGCCCCTCAAAGGTCAGCAAGGCGGCCTTTGTGTGGAGCCGCAGAAAATGGGGGAGATACTAAACGAATATTTGGCATCATTATTTACTGTGGAAAAGGATATGGAAGATATAGACTGTAGGGAAATAGATGGTGATATCTTGCAAAATGTCCATATTACAGAGGAGGAAGTACTGGATGTCTTGAAATGGGTAAAAGTGGATAAATCCCCAGGACCTGATCAGGTGTACCCTAGAACTCTATGGAAGCTAAAGAAGTGATTGCTGGGCCTCTTTTTGAGATATTTGTATCATCGATAGTCACAGGTGAGGTGCCAGAAGACTGGAGGTTGGCCAATGTGGTGCCACTGTTTAACGGTGTTAAGGTCAAGCCAGGGAACTATAGCCCAGTGAGCTTGATGTCGATGGTGGGCAAGTTTTTTTAAAAGATTAGATTACTTACAGTGTGGAAACAGGCCCTTAGAACCAAGAAGTCCACACCGACCCGCTGAAGCGCAACCCACCCAGACCCACTCCCCTACATTTCCCCCTGCTCCTAACACTACGGGCAATTTAGCATGGCCAATTCACCTAACCTGTACATTTTTGGACTGTGGGAGGAAACCGGAGCACCCGGAGGAAACCCACGCAGACACGGGGAGAATGTGCAAACTCCACACAGTCGCGTGAAGCAGGAATTGAACCCGGGGTCTCTGGCGCTGTGAGGTAGCAGTGCTAACCACTGTGCCACCGTGCCGCCACTAAAGTTGTTGGAGGGAATCCTAAGGGACAGGATGTACATGTATTTGGAAAGGCAAAGGACTGATTAGGGATAGTCAACATGGCTTTGTGCATGAGAAATCATGTCTCACAAACTTGATTGAGTTTTTTAAGGAAGTAACAAAGAGGATTGATGAGGGCAGAGCGGTAGATGTGATCTATGTGGACTTCAGTAAGGTGGTCGACAAGATTCCCCATGGGAGACTGATTAGCAAGTTTAGATCTCACGGAGTACAGGGAGAACTAGCCATTTGGATACAGAACTGGCTTAAAGTTAGAAGACTGCGGGTGGTGGTGGAGAGTTGTTTTCCAGACTGGAGCCCTGTGACCTGTGGAGTGTCACAAGGATCGGTGCTGGGTCCTCTACTTTTTGTCACTTACATAAATGATTTGGATGCGAGCATAAGAGGCACAGTTAGTAAGTTTTCGGATGACACCAAAATTGGAGGTGTAGTGGACAGCAAAGAGGGTTACCTCAGATTACAACAGGATCTTGACCAGGTGGGCCAATGGGCTGAGAAGTGGCAGATGGAGTTTAATTCAGATAAATACGAGGTGCTGCATTTTGGGAAAGCAAATCTTAGCAGGACTTATACACTAGGGAGTGTTGCTGAACAAAGAGACCTTGGAGTGCAGGTTCATAGCTCCTTGAAAGTGGAGTCACAGGTGGATAGGATAGTGAAGGAGGTGTTTGGTATACTTTCCTTTATTGGTCAAAGTATTGAGTACAGGAGTTGGGAGGTCATGCTGCAGCTGTACAGGACATAAGTTAGGCCACTGTTGGAATACTGCATGCAATTCCGGTCTCCTTCCTATCAGAAAGATGTTGTGAAACTTGACAGGGTTCAGAAAAGATTTACAAGGATGTTGCCAGGGTTGGAGGATCTGAGCTATAGGGAGAGGCTGAACAGGCTGGGACTGTTTTCCCTGGAGTGTCGGAGACTGAGGGGTGACCTTACAGAGGTTGACAAAATCATGAGGGGCATGGATACAGTAAATAGGCAAAGTATTTTCCCTGGGGTCGGGGTGTCCAGAACGAGAGGGCATAGGTTAAGGGTGAGAGGGGAAAGATATAAAAGAGACCTAAGGGGCAACGTTTTCACACAGAGTGGTACGTGTACTGAATGAGCTGTCAGAGGAAGTGGTGGAGGCTGGTACAAATGCAACATTTAAGAGGCATTTAGATGGGTATATGAATAGGAAGGTTTTGGAGGGATATGGGCCGGGTGCTGGCAGGTGGGACTAGATTGGGTTAGGATATCTGGTCGACATGGACGACATGGACCAAAGGGTCTGTTTCCATGCTGCACACCTCTATAACTATATAACTACCTGTATACACAACTAAGCATCCTCCAAAATTTGGAACAAAGAATTTCAATGACTCAAACACGTGAGCAAAAGAATTTGTTCTTATCTCCATCCAAAATAACTGATCCTGTAACCTAAAACCAGACTGTCCAACATGGGAGAAACAGTCGCTCACTATATGGTGTTATGGGAACAAATATTTCTTGAAAGGGAAAATTTACCTTGCTTGTTTGGTTACCAAAGGTCTACTGAAATGCTATCCATGAACAGACAGATATGATCAAAAATGCTTTTATACGGATCTATTACACTATTATACGATATGGAACCTTTAACTGAATATTTTGACATCTGGTCGATTGTTGAGTTATTTCACCTCCAAATAACATTAGCATTATGCCAGGTACTATGCACGTGGAATCCTAACATCAAAAAAATCAATTATTAGGTCAAAGAATCCCTACAGTGTGGAAACAGGCCATCTGGCCCAACAAGTCTACATTGACCCTCCGAACAGTAATCCACCCAGACCCATTCCCCTTGCCCTATTACTCTATATTTACCCTTAACTAATGCGTCGAACTTAGACATCACTGAATACTATGGGCAATTTAGCATGGTGGATTCATCTAAGCTGCACATCTTTGGGCTGTGGGAGGAAGCCAGAATACCTGGAGAAAACCCACACAGACACGGAGAGAAATGTGCAAACTCCAGACAGACAGTCGCCTGAGGCTGGAACTGAACCTGGGTCCTGGGGTTGTGAGGCAGCAGCGCTAACCACTGAGCCACTGTGGCACCTAAAATGGGTATTTTCAGTATTTTTTTGAGATAGTGGAAAGGATCTCTGCAGTGATTATAATACATACTTGACAATGAGAACTGAACGGTGAAGAAGCGTCTCAATTCAAGCTGGAAAAAGTGTAAAACGTCATTTTATACTACAGGAGTTGAGTACTGCAGAAAAAGGGCACATTCTCCAATGGCAAAACTTTTTTCAATGGGAACTCCCCTCTGAATCAGTGTAATCATTCATTATTCCCTTCTAATGAGTATTCTTGCGTCTCTACTGATCAGTGCAATTCGGAAAACTTAGGCAAAATGTGCCCTTTTTCTGCAGTACTCAACTCCTGTAGTATAAAATGACGATTTGCATTTTTTCCAGCTTAAATTGAGAAGCTTCTTCACCGTTCAGTTCTCATTGTCAAGTATGTATTATAATCACTGCAGAGAGTCTTTCTACTAGCTCAAAAAAATACCCATTTTAAGTGGCACATTGGCTCAGTGGTTAGTGCTGCTGCCGCACAGCACCAGGACCCAGGTTCAGTTCCAGCTTCAGGTGACTGTCTGGAGTTGAAGTAAACCCGTGTCTGCGTGGGTTTCCTCCAGGTGTTCTGGTTTTCCCCCACAGCCCAAAGATGTGCGGCTTAGATGAATTGGCCATGCTAAATTGCCCATAGAATTCAGGGATGTGAAAGTTAGATGCATCAGTCAAGGGTAAATATAGAGCAATAGGACAAGGGGAATGGGTCAGGGTGGTTACTTTTCGGAGGGTCAGTGTGGACTTGTTGGGCCGGATGGCCTTTTTCCCACACTGTAGGGATTCTTTGTCATAATAATTGATTTCTTGATATTAGGATGCCACATGCACAATACCTAGCATAACATTCATGTTATTTGGAGGTGAAATAATTTAACAATCGACCAGATGTCAAAATATTCAGTTAAAGGTTCCATATCGTATAATAGTGTAATAGATCCGTACAAAAGCATTTTTGATCATATCTGTCTGTTCATGAATAGCATTTCAGGAGGCCTTTGGTTACCAAACAAGCAAGGTAAATGTTCCCTTTCAAGAAATATTTGTTCCCATAACACCATATAGTGAGCGACTGTTTCTCCCTTGTTGGACAGACTGGTTTTAGGTTAAAGGATCAGTCATTTTGGATGGAGATAAGAACAATTTTTTTTTGCTCATATGTTTATGAGTCATTGAAATTCTTTGTTCCAGATTTTGGAGGATACTTAGTTGAGCATACAGGTAGTTCTTCTAAAACGTGATGGTTGCATTCTTGTGTAATCCCATAATATAGAAAAAACACCCTTTAGAAATTAAGAGCTTAAAGTGTTGGCGATGTTGGCCAACACATGCTTTAAGAGTTCGTGCTTTAAAAGCAGCGTCCCAATTCGTTTGTTGTAAACAACCAAAGCAATATGCTTTTGAATGCATCCTGCCAGTCTTTGAGACAAAAGACCAACCCAGATGAAATCATAGGGGCACTGAATTCAAAAAGAGGCTTATTCTTCTGTGCAATCGGCTCAATATCTTTTTGGCTTGACAATGGCTTCCTGTTCCACGTGACCACCACTCTTGTTGCTGCTGTATAATACCAGCATGAAACTGTTTCACCTGTTGTTCAAATCTTTATGATACCTTAATTTGAGGTAGACTGGGGACTTTTGAGGACCAAAACATGCTGCTTTAGGATCATTCATTAACTTGTACAATATACACAGAGAAATTCTCTGATCAGGGCAGTCAGTATGTCACAGGATTGAATCATAAGAATCCCTAGAGTACGGAAACAGGCTATTTGGTCCAACAGGTCTACACCGATCCTCTGAAGAGTAACCGACCCAGACCTATTCCTCTACCCTATTATTCTACATTTACCCCTGACTAATGCTCCTAACCTACGCATCCCTGAACACCATAGATAATTTAGCACGGCCAATTCACCTAAGCTGCACATCTTTGGACTGTGGGAGCAAACGAGAGCAAGAGGAGGAATCCCACGCAGACGCGAGGAGAATGTGCAAATTCCTCACATAGGGTAATCAGAGGCAGGAATCAAACCCGGGTCTCTGGTGCTGTGAGGCAGAATGCGAACCACTGAGCCACTCTGATGAACCCTAATGCAGTTTCACGCCTGCACTGTGAACAGGTAGCTAGGAATTCATTCACAAACCTTGAAACGTCATAAATCTGAGCTACTCAGCAAGCAATTTTATTTAATTGCCATTGGCTTAATTTTATATAAAAGGTTCCACCTTCTTGACAAGTCAAATTTGAAATTCATATGGAAAAATAAATTAAGAGTCATCATGTTTCAACGAGATTTTCATACATAATCTAATTCCCAGTTTTGTGGTGTAAACAGCCAGGCCAAAACAGCATATTCCACAGCAACACATTTCAGATGGGTTTAAATATGCCCTTACATTTGAAACCCAAAAAAATAATTAAACCATAATAATAAAACAATGATTAATGTTTGCATCAGCTCACCCACCACCACCGACCCATCAGCCTGCTTTTGAACTACAAATTTGAAAAATTAAATTTATCTCAATGTGTAATTGCGCAATGAAGTACATTGACTTATTCAATGTTGTGCCAAACAAAACATCAAGAGTTAGAGCAGCCCACGGTTTTCCAAGTTGCAACCCTACTTATAGATAGGGTTTCTTAAAATCAATGTCATGAAGTACATTGTCAAATTCAACATACTCCTTGCTCGTTTATGACCTCATTTTTATCATTCTCACTTTTCCTCAACTTTTCTCAACCTACTTGGTCTCAAAGGTAGCTCAATTTGAGAGGCTCATTTCAGAATTACAAAATAAAACCTGTAATACACTTCTACTTAGCTATTTTTCATGTTAGAAGTGTCGTGACACTAACAGCTCAAATTTGATAGATTCTACTAAGATTCAGGATGCTGAGGCCCAGAAATGCAAACATTAAACAGGATACTTCTTTTTATTTTCCCTACAAAAGATCACAAACCAACATCAAGGTTTCAAACTGTGTTAATTCAGCCATCTAAATTAGCCTACGATGAGGCCACTAATCAAGATTAACAATTGGTATCAAACTTATGCACAATTCTTCAGATGTTAAGAGTTTCGACCATGGACAACTTTCAATGTGTTGGTTCTCCTACTCCTTGGGGTGTAATAAAAATTTCCATATGGCAGCACAAAGTCAATCTCCTACACGCAGGGACAGGCTTTCAGAAGTTCCTTTCTATTTTACTGATACCAAACAGGAAGCCCTGTATCTAGCATGATAGGTTACATCTTAAGTTTTGTAAAACGTAGTATCAACTTGTAAAAGAAATATTTTCTTTTGTTAGTTGATCAACAATAATATCCTAATTGGACATAAACTGAGAGAAACCTTGTTGGGAGGAAAGTGTGGCAGGGAGAAAAGGGTGAAAGGAAGTACTTATAAGTTGACATACTCAAGTATAATCTTTTGTTTCAATGAATTGGTCAATTGATTAGACTTGAAATATTTGATTACAAGTCTTAATAAACATTTTTTTGCGTTTCAGACAGAATATATAAATTAAGGCTCCATGATTGTCTTCACAGTACTAGGTAACTTTCAATTAGTGTTTCAAATAGCGTTTCAACCTCAAAATTAAAATAATTCTAACTAATTCAGATATAAGTCTTACATGCATTTGAACAACTGCCAATAAGAAAAAAATCACCCAAATAATGAAATCAACTTAAAATTATAAAAGGATCAACAGAACAAAAAAAAACTTTAGACTTGAAAGTTAATAGATTACATGTTTCAAGGACTATGCAATGAAATGGTACCTTGGAGGAAATTCCATGCTCCTTGCCATTAATCCCACTATGCCAGACTCTCCTGTCTTTCAGACCAAGCCTGTCAGTTTCCCCTTTTGGAGTTGAAGTAACTGAAGAGCCCTGTGCTTGGGAGGCTGCATTTCCTAGCTTGTCCTCAATGCAGGGCCGAACACTCAGACTACGAGATGCCTCCTTTATTAAACAGTTTAGTTAAGACATTTATGATTAAAATGCTCATGAAACCCAAGATAAGCAACTTTTAAACAAAATCTGCTCTCACTTTAATACACTTTGTTTAATAAAAGCAGTGTGTGAGGATAAAATTCAATACAATCTATCTCCAAAATATGCTGTCCACAGTAGACTGCAAATATGTTCTAAAGTCCATCTTATAAAATCAACTGCACTTAACTTAATATTTGCAAACATGACTACCACCTTACCGTTGCATCTGATGCCTCAGACTGAACATCAAGATTTAGAGATGTACTATCAGCAACAGAACCAGATCCCACTGCAGAGTCCGTTGTGCCAACTTCATCCTCCTCATTCTCTCTAGCCTGAAACAATTTTCAGAATAAAAACATGTCAGCTGAACATCATAAATAAAAGAAGTGGATTTGTAATCCACACTAAACATGCACTATAACATCCAAAGACTCTTGCAGCATGGAAACAGATCTTTTGGTCCAACAAGTCCTTGCTAACCATGTTTCCCAAACTAAACTAGTTCTACTTGCCTGCGTTTGGGCACACCATATCCTCCTGCAATTCTTAAAAATTAGAACACAGAAAGTGGCCTTTTGTGATCATGTCTGCCCGAGTTCTTTGTTAGAACAATCCAAAACATAATATTATCATCCCACCCTCACTATAATTGGCAACCAAGTGTTTTATACAAATTCAGTACCAATACATCTCCTTAAAATACATCACAAGCTAGGGTCTTCACTGAATTCAACACTATAATATTTTTAGCCATCATAATTAATGGTATGGTGATACTTATTTTTCCACGAGAAATGTGCAAATGATGTGACTTTCTTGAAATATCATAATTAAGGGGACACATTGCACACAGAAGGGACAATCATTTAATTGAGTCAATCAACAGGAACAAATCACGCAAGATTGAATCTCCCACCTCCTCTGGTTCCATGCATAGACGACAGCGTTGATCTTTAAGCAGCCTTATTTTATCCCTAGTTGCTCTTTTGCCCTTCATGTACTTGCACATTCTCTTGCAATTATCCTTCACCTTACCTGATGTAATAACTGCACAGAGGCTGGTATCCCATCACCAAGTCACCCTTTATTGACTTGTGCACAGTACACTGGCTGTGGCCAGCCAGCTCAGAGTCTATGCCTTGACTTGAGGAGATTCCAAATCCCCTGTTTATATTGGTCAGCCAGGACTTCACGATTGTCAAGAGAAGAGGGATTCAATCCTCTTCTTATGTCTGAGTTCCACCCATAGGAAAGACATTATTAAACTGGAGAGGGCACAAAAAAAATTTACAAGGATGTTACCCGGACTGGAGAGTCTGAATAGGCTGGGACATTTTTCCCTGGAGCAGAGGCGGTTGAGGGTTGAACTTATGGAGGTTTATGAAATCATGAGGGACATAGATAAGGTGAATAGCATAGGTCTTTTTCATAGGGTAGGGGAGTTCAAAAAGTGAGGGCTTAATTTTAAGGCCAGAGGAGAAAATTTTAAGGGACCTGAGGGGCAATTTTTACACACAGTCAGTGATTTGTATATGGAATGAACTGCCAGACGAAGTGGTTGATGCAGGTGCAATTACAACATTTTTAAAAAGTTTGGATAGGTACGTGAATAGGAAAAATTGAGGGGGACATGGACCAAACACAGGTAAATGGGAATTAGTTTGGGAAACCTGATCAGCATGGATGAGTTAGACTGAAGGATCTGTTTCTGTTCTGTCTGATTATGAATTCCCAAAAGTGCAATAAGTTAAAGCAGTTCATGCACAACCCCATTTCGTTCCAAACACCCAGTCATGAACTTACATGATGCCGAGACTGCACAACAAACAGTAATCTTAAATGGGATTACCAAATCAAATGCTTAAGAAAGCAAATAGTAGGTTTCACACCATTTAACAAATAACAGAGTGCATGGATTATGAAAAAATCTTACAAAATATGTAAATAGTTCAAAATTCCATGAACTGAATCTAACATCATGATCTACGGACTTTAACCAAAAATTCATGATGCATTAGACCTTTAATTTCTATTCTGAAAATTTTGCAAGATCTAGCTATTATTTGCAGAACTAAATTGTTGACAACTGTGTAATCTATTTATTATTTTTAAATTGATTTTATTTCAGCCATTGCCAATAGCCAAGTCATGAATTATAATCAACTGTTTTATCTGTATCATTAAAAAGTAAAACTAACACCATAATGATTTTTCGATAAACAAATTATTTGTCTCAAGGAATGAGATCAAGTGAAAAGGTTCAAATATTTTGCATCAAGGAATCATGTACACATTAGAGCACAAAGTAGCAAATTCACTGTAGCGTCTTCTCACTATCTATGGCCAAACTCTAATGCTTTCAGACTGCGTCAATGTTGTTAAAGCACCATGAATTAATCAATTGCAAACATTTTATTAAAAAACTGCAAAAAGGAGACAAAAAGTCTAATCTTTTTATCGTGCACAAATCATGAATAAGATGCAAGAAAGAGAGTTGAAAACTGGAGACTGCCAACCTCTGCTGTAATTCCAGTGTATCATGAAGACTCAGCAGAATCTTCATGCCCGTTCCAAGAACAATTACTTTTAGCTAATTCTTCTTCATGTATTTTCATGCCAATGATGGCCCAACGAATGAGCACTCTCTTCTCACACCATTCAGCTTAATATCCCTTTTTTTCAAGACTGTTTTGTGCAACCTCATCCCTGATGGGCCCAAGTTGAAAATCTTTGACTACTTGCCTCCTTTTAGCAATTTTAAGCTCTGCATGTGAAGCAATCACTTAGAAAAGATCTAATTAACTTAGTATTGAAAACTTTACATTTATGAAAATGTTCAATTTTTACACTTTCATAGATTTCAATGACTGATGATATATTCAAACTTTATCTAACCTACTCAAGGAAATATAAAATATCCAGCAGGGAAGTTTAAGAAGTTGGGGATGGAGAAGTGGTGGTAAAGAAAAAGAGATAAAAAGACAAAATTACAGTAAAGTGCTAGGCAATCACAAAAGTACTCCAGTCAGTTGCAGTAATAATTTGTAGATTTCAAACTCAAGTCATGTCCTCAAATTTGTGATCAAAAAGCATACTTCGGTTTGTGTGGATAAAATGTCCAACCAGCAGTAATGGGGAGTAGAAAAGATTTTCAAGAAGGATTCTTTTCTCATCTAAGAACAATTTGTTACAAACCAGGAAAATCACATACTAATCCTTCATGAAGATGAAAGATGAAGATTTTACGACGTAGATGTTTCTTGAGCAAATTTACACACACACACAGGAGCACAATTAGGCCATGTGGCCAATCAAGTCTGCTCAACCATTTAATTAGATCATGGCTAATCTAATAATCCTCAATTCAACTTTCCAGCCTCAGACTCCAATCCTGGATTTCATGATTGAATTAGGAATCTGGTTATCTTAGCTTTGAATATATTTAACGACCCAACCTTGATAGCTTTTTGCAGAAAAAAGTTCAACAGATTCAGAACCCTCAGAGAAGAAATTTTTCCCCATTCTGTCTGAAATAGTTGATACCTTATTCTGAGATTATGTCCTCTGGTTCTAGGCTCTCCCTCAAGAGGTGGCAATTACACAAGACTACCACATCAAGCCCTGATAAGAGTGTTATGTGTTTCAATAAAGAGGAGGTTTCTTTATGATCAATATTCTATAACATGTTGCAATTGTATCGAAGGATGGTAATTTCCTCCAGAATAATTTCATAAAGCAAATCTATATTGTAACATCGGCCATGATTTCTGAAAACATTCCAGTAACATTCATTCCATGTTACTAATAAACATCAAGCTTGGCTCCAATGTTCGCCATTTGCAAACAACTGGCTGAGACCACCTCTTCACTCATCCAATGGCAGTCATTTGGTTGGCTGAAATTACACTCAGAACCAAAAAGCATAAATCAACTTCAAGAGAGAAAAGAGAACTGGTTGGAGCAGTAGAAAAAGAGTACAAATCCCATGCAAGACATTTTATGGGATATGAAATCAAATTCCGTATGATTATGCAAATAAATCAGAACTACATTCATTTTATGACAAAAAACTGTCAAAGTTCTAAAACATACCAGCATTTTCTGTAAAAATTTCATGTAGGATTTTTCTTGTTCTTTCAAATGGTCTATCAGCTGAGACAAGCGTTCAACATTAGCAGATCTTTCATTTTTTTCCATAAGGTCATCCCGCATAGAATGAGCTTTGCTGATATAATCCCGAATCTGGATAAGCCTGCTCACAACCTATTAAGCAGAACAAATATATGCAGTCTGTTTAAAACAGTACAATTTCTAATTGATTGTCTGTAGACTGAAAGAAGCAAAAATGGCCCTGAGTAGAGTGATATGCTCTTGTTGAATGTGAGTGTTTACGGAGAGCTTATGTGATACTGAGGATTATACTGGAATAAATGCCATGGTTGCGAATCCTATCAGATCGAATAGATCAGTTATAGAGACAGAGGCAATGAGGAAATTACAAGAACAAGGGTATGTGATGGATGGCGGTTATAGGAAGGGAGAAAATTTGCAGATACAGTCACATAGATGGGTTAATTCCAGGAAAGTTAGACAGGTACTGCAGGATTTTGGATTAGTGGTGCTGGAAGAACACAGCAGTTCAAGCAGCATCCAAGGAGCAGCAAAATTGACGTTTCCGGCAAAAGCTTTTCATCAGGAATAAAGGCAGAGAGCCTGAAGCGTGGAGAGATAAGCTAGAGGAGGGTGGGGATAGGGAGAAAGTAGCATGGAGTACAATAGGTGAGTGGGGGAGGGGATGAAGGTGATAGGTCAGGGAGGAGGGTGGAGTGGATAGGTGGAAAAGAAGATAGGCGGAAAAGAAGATAGGCAGGTAGGACAAGTCATAGGGACAGTGCTAAGCTGGAAGTTTGGAACTAGGGTGAGGTGGGGGAAGGGGGAATGAGGAAGCTGTTGAAGTCCACATTGATGCCCTGGGGTTGAATTGTTCCGAGGTGGAAGATGAAGCGTTCTTCCTCCAGGCGTCTGGTGCTGCAGGAGTCTTGTGTGGCTATCTCCATTTCAAACAAGTATGATGTTTAGGGAAATATAGGGGGTGATTGATTCTCAGGGAAACATAGCATGAACAGCCAAGTTTCTGGTATCAAGACAGGCTCTAATGCGACGATAGGTACGCCGGGTTCCGAGAAATCAATTGTGTTAGGGGACTGTCTAGGCAGAGGCAAATACAGACATTTCTGTGGTCAGGAGCAGAAATCAGAATGGTGTGGTGCCTCCCTGGTGTCAGGATCAAGGATGTCTCACAGAGGGGCAGAACGTTCTCAAGGAGGAGAGGGCTCAGCAGGAGGTCATTGTATACATTGGAACTAATGAAATGGGAAAGAGAAAGGATGAGATTCTGAAAGGAGAATATAGAGAATTAGGCAGGAATGTAAAAAGGAGGTCCTTGAGAGTAGTAATACCTGGATTACTCCCGGTGCTGCGAGCTAGTGAGAGTAGGAATAGGAGGATGTGTGCAGGGCTAAGGAGTTGGTGTATGGGAGAAGGATTCACCATTTTTGGATCATTGAAATCTCTTCTGGGGTAGAAGTGACCTGTATAAGAAGGATGGATTGTACCTGAATTGGAAGGGGACTAATATACTGGCAGGGAAATTTACTAGAACTGCTCGGGAGGGTTTAAACGATTAAGGTGGGGGCGTGAGCCCAGGGAGATAGCGAGGGAAGACATCAATCCAAGACTGGCACAGTTGAGAAAAGAACTGAGTCAAACAGTCAGGGCAGGCAGGGACAAAACAGAGAACAAGGTAGGACTGATAAATTAAACTGCAACTACTTCAATGCAAGAGGCCTAACAAGGAAGGCAGATGAGCTCAGGGCATGGTAAGGAACATGGGACTGGGATATCATAGCAAATACTGAAATATGGTTGAGGGATGGACAGGATCGGCAGCTTAATATTCCAGGATAGGAATGCTACAGGAAGGACAAAAAGGGAGGCAAGACAGGAGGAGGACTGGCATTTTTCTTAAGGAATAGCATTACAGGGTAATGTGTAAGAAGGGGATTTCAACTTTCCAAACATTGACTGGGACGACCAGAGTGGTAAGGGTTTAGATGAAGAGGAATTTGTTAAGTGTGGACAAGAAATGTTTCTGATTCAGTATGTGGATGTACCTACGAGAGAAAGTGCAAAACTTGATCTGCACTTGGGAAATAAGGGCAGGTGACTGAGGTGTCATTGGGGGAGTATTTTGGGGCCAGCGACCATAAATCTATTAGTTTTAAAATAGCGAGGGAAAAGGATAGACTAGACCTAGTTCAAAATTGGAGGAAGGCCAATTTTGACAATATTAAGCAAGAACTTTCAAAAGTGATTGGGGGGCAGATGTTTGCAGGTAAAAGGATGGCTGAAAAAAGGGAAGCCTTCAGAAATGAGATAACCAGGTCCAGTGACAGTATATTCCTGTTAGGGTGAAAAGAAAGGCTGGTAGGTGTAGAGAATTCTGGATGAATGACATAAGAAATTGAGGGTTTGGTTAAGAAAATGAAGGAAGCATATGTCAGGTATAGACAAGGTAAATCAAGTGAATCCTTAGAAGAATACAAAGGCGGTAGGAGTAGACTTAAACAGGAAACCAGGAGGGCAAAAAAGGGGATATGAGATAGCTTCGGCAAAGAGAATTAAGGAGAATCCAAACTTGTAAAGGGGTTTTTACAAATACATTAAGGACAAAAGGGTAACTGGGGAGAGAATAGGACCCCTCAAAGATCAGCAAGGCGGCCTTTGTGTGGAGCCGCAGATGTGGGAATATTGAATGAGTATTTTGCATCAATGTTTATTGTGGAAAAGGACATGGAATATATCGACTGTAGGGAAATAGATGGTGACATCTTGCAAAATGTCCAAATTGCAGAGGAGGAAGTGCTGGATGTATTGAAACACATAAAAGTGGATAAATCCCCAGGGCCTGATCAGGTGTACTCCAGAACTCTGTGGGAAGCTAGGGAAGTGATTGCTGTGATATTTATATCATCGATAGTCACAGGTGAGGTGCCGGAAGACTGGAGGTTGGCTAATGTGGTGCCCCTATTTAAGAAAGGTGGTAAGGACAAGCCAGGGAACTATAGCCTGGTGAGCCTGACGTCGAAGGTGGGCAAGTTGTTGGAGGGAATCCTGAGGGACAGGACGTACATGCATTTGGAAAGGCAAGGATTAATTAGGGATAGTCAACATGGCTTTGTGCGTGGGAAATCATGTCTCACAAACATTTATTGACGAAGTAACTAAGAGAAATGATGAGGGCAGAGCAATGAATGTGATCTATATGGACTTCAGTAAGGCGTTCAACAAGGTTCCCCATGGGAGACTGGTCGGCAAGGTTAGACCTCATGGAATACAGGGAGAACTAGCCATTTGGATACAGAATTGGCTTGAAGGTAGAAGACAGAGGGTGGTGGTGGAGGATTGTTTTTCAGACTAGAGACCTGTGACCAATGGCGTGCCACAAAGATCGGTGCTGAATCCACAACTTTCCGTCATTTATATAAATGATTTTGATGTGAGCATAACAGGTATATTTAGTAAGTTTGCAGATGATACCAAAATTGGAGGTATAGTGAACAGCAAAGAAGGTTATCTCAGATTGTAACAGGATCTTGATCAGATGGCCCAATGGACTGAGGAGTGGCAGATGGACTTTAATTTGGATAAATGCAAGATGCTGCATTGTGGGGAAGCAAATCTTAGCACGACACATACACTTAATGGTGAGATCCGAGGGAGCATTACTGAACAAAGAGACCTAGAAAGAAGAATCGCAGACAGATAGGACAGTGAACAAGGTGTTTGGTGTGCTTTCCTTTATTGGTCAGAGAACTGAGTACAGGAGTTGGGAGGTCATGTTGCAGCTGTACAGGACATTGATTAGGCCACTTTTGGAATACTGCGTGCAATTCTGATCTCCTTCCTATCAGAAAGATGTTGTGAAACTTGAAAGGATTCAGAAAAGATTTACAAGGATGTTGCCAGGGTTGGAGGATTTGAGCTTTAGGGAGAGGCTGAACAGGTTAGGGCTGTTTTCCCTGGAACATCGGATGCTGATGGCTGACCTTATAGAGGTTTACAGAATCATGAGGGGCATGGAAAGGATAAATAGACAAGGTCTTTTCCCTGAAGTGGGGGAGTCCAGAACTCGAGGGCAGAAGTTTAGGGAGAGAGGAGAAAGATACAAAAGAGACCTAAGGGGTAACTTTTTCATGCAGAGGGAGGTATGTGTATGGAATGAGCTGCCAGAGGAAGTCGTTTAGGCTAGTACAACTGCAACATTTAAAAGGGCATCTGGATGGGTGTATAAATAGGAAGGGGTTGGAGGGATTTGGGCAGGGTGCTTGCAGGTGGGACTAGATTGGATTGGGATATCTGGTCGGCATGGATGAGTTGGACCAAAGGGTCTGCTTCCATTCTGTACATCACTCTGACTCTCTGATTTGATTTATTATTTTCACTGTTTCTTGTTGCATGTGACACGTGTTATTTTGCATGTTAACCAGACAAATCATACTTTACATAAATACATCAGGGTGATAGACAATGCAGCATATAGCACTACAGCTACAGAGAAGGTGCAGGCAACGATCAACTCCAATATATGAGAGGTCCATTCACATGTCAGATAAAAGCAGGGAAGTGGCTGTTCTTGAATCTGTTGTACTTTCTGCCTGATGAAAGGGGATAGAAGAAAGTTTAACCAGGATGCGAGGGGTCTTTGATTACGCTGGCTGCGTTCCCAGGATAGTGGGAAGCACAGACTGAGTAAATGGGAGGAGGGTCAGTTTTCCTGCTAGTCTGAGCAGCACTCCCAACACTAATTTCTTGCGGTCTTGGGCACAACAATTGCCATACCAAACTGTGATGCATCCGGATAGGATGCTTTCTACATTTATAAAAATTGTTAAGAGTCATTAAGGACATGCTGAAATTCCTTAGCCTTCTGAGGCTGTAGAGGTATTAATGAGCTTTCTTGATTGTAGCGTCGACATGGCCATTGGTGAAATTTACTCCTACAAGCTTGAAGCTCTCTACCACCTCCACCTCAGTACCATTGCCCTCCACTCCGCTTTCCCAAGTCCATGACCAGCTCCTTCATTTTACTGACATTAAGGGAGAGATTGTTGTCTTTAGACCATGCCACTAAGCTGCCTATCTCCTTCCTATACTCTGTCTCAGTGTTGTTTGAGGTCTGACCCTCTACAGCGGTGTCATCAGCAAATGTGTAAATGGAGTTTGAGCTGAATTTGGCCACACAGTCGTGAGTGTATAAGAAGTGTAGCAAGGGACTGAGTGCACAGCTTTGTGGGGCATCAGTATTGAGGATAATTGGGTAGGAGGTGCTGTTGCCTATCCTATGTGATTGCAGTCTGCGGATCAGCAAGTCAAAGGATCTAGTTGCAGGGGGAGAGGGAGCAGAGTCCTTTGTCTCATACTTTGGAAATGAATTTGGTTGAAATTATGGTGTTGAAGGCAGACCTTAAGTCAACAAGTAAGAGTCTGAGTTGGAAGGTAAGAGAAACGTGGTTTACAACAGAAAGTGCATCTCTTGTTATGTGTTGATGAGGCAAGATGGTTCAGATAAGGCGATGGAGAGTTACAGATCAGCTAGGAAGGATTATAAAGAGAGAGTTAAGAAGAGCAAAGAGAGGACATGCACAGTCTTTAGCAAGTAGAATAAAGGAGAACCCTAAAGCTTTCTATAGGTATGTGAGGAATAAAAGGATGATTCGGGTAGGAATAGGGCCAGTCAAAGACAGAAGCGGGAAATTGAGTGAGGACCCTATGGCAATTGGAGAGGTTTTCTCATCAGTTTTCACTCAGGAAAAGGAGAATATTGTACAGGAGAAGAATGAGATATGAGATATTAAGACAAGGAAGGATCGAGGTTAGTTACGAATAGGTGTTATCAATTCTAGAAGGAGTGAAAGTAAACAAATCCCCTCGGCCGAATGGGATTTATCAGAGGATTAGGTAAAAACAATGACTGCAGATGCTGGAAACCAGATTCTGGATCAGTGGTGCTGGAAGAGCACAGCAGTTCAGGCAGCATCCAACGAGCAGCGAAATCGACGTTTCGGGCAAAAGCCCTTCATCAGGAATAAAAAAGGAATAATATCAGAGGATTCTCTGGGAAGTTAGGAAGGAGACAGCAGAGCCTTTGGCTTTGATATTCGAGTTGTCATTGTCTACAGGTTTGGAGGATTGCAAATGTTGTGCCCTTGTTCAAGAAGGGCAGTCGAGATGACCCAGGTAATTATAGACCAGTGAACCTTACTTCTGTTGTAGGAAAGGTTTTTGAAAAGGATTATAAGAGATCAGATTTATAATCATCTAACAAGCAACAATTTGATTGGAGATAGTCAACATGGTTTCATCAAGGGCAGGTCGTGTCTCACAAACCTCATTTAGTTTTTTGAGAAGGTGACCAGGCACATAGATGAGGGTAGGACAGTTGACATGGTATGCAGTATTCAGTAAAGCCTTTGATAAGGTTTCACATGGTAGGTTGTTGGAGAAAATGCAAAGGCATGGAATTGAGGGTGATTTAGCAGTTTGGATTAGAAACTGGCTTTCTGAAAGAAGGCAGCAAGTGGTGGTTGATGGAAAATATTCAGCCTGGAGTCCATTTACTAGTGGTGTGCCACAAGGATCTGTTTTGGGACCACTGCTGTTTGTCTTTTTTACCAATGACTTAGAGCAGGCATAGATGGATGGATTAGTACACTTGCAGATGACACTAAAGTCGGTGGAGTAGTGGACGGTGTGGAAGAATGTTACAGGTTGCAGGGGGACTTGGATAAACTGCAGAATTGGGCTGAGAGGTGGCAAATGGAGTCCAATGCAGCTAAATGTGAGGTGATGCACTTTGGGAAGAATAACAAGAAGGCAGAGTACTGGGTCAATGGAAAGGTTCTTGGTAATGTGGATGTGCAGAGGGATCTTGGAGTCCATGTACACAGATCCCTGAAAGTTGCCACCCAGGTGGATAGTGCTGTTACGAAGGCATACGGTGTGTTAGGTTTCATTTGTAGAGGGATTGAGATCCGGACCCGCAACATCATGCTGCAACTATACAAAACACTGGTGTAGCCACTCTTGGAAAGTTGTGTACAGTTCTGGTCCCCATACTTCGAGAAGGATGTGGAAACATGGGAAAAGGTGCAAAGGAGATTTACCAGGATGTTGCCTGGTCTGGAGAGGAGGTCTTATGAGGAAAGGCTGAGAGACTTGAAGCTGTTCTCATTGGCAAGAAGGCGGCAAAGAGGGGATTTGGTAGAGACATACAAGGTGATCAGAAAATTAGATAAGCTAGACAGTGAAAGTATTTTTCCTCGGATGATGACATCAGCATGCACGAGGGGGCATAACTACAAATTGAGGGTGAGAGATTTAAGACAGATGTCAGAGGCAGGTTCTTTACGCAGAGAGTGGTAAGGGTGTGAAATGCACTACCTGCTAATGTAGTCAACTCAGCCACATTAGGGAGATTTAAACAATCCTTAGATAAGCACATGGGTGATTTTGGAATAGTGTAGGGGGACGAGCTGAGAATAATTCAGAGGTTGGTACAACATCAAGGGCCAAAGAACCTGTTGTGCACTGTATTGTTCTATGTTCTATCAATGTCTTTGATATCCAAACGTTTCAGGGACGAATGTAAGGCTGGGAAGATGACAAGGTAGGTGAACTGCAGTGGATCAAGGCAAATTGGAAGGCTGGGGTACACTATTTTACCATACATTTGGTGCATTGTAAGAACACTGTTAAGATGCATTACCAAGGTAAAGAATTATCTTAGTTGTTTAGTCAACTGCCCGTTAGGATGAGTGGCAGATGTTAATTAGCTTAATTTATAATTTTCAAAAAAAGTGTTTCCTCAGTGCTATATTCAGGTGGCTAGACTTTTACTCAAGCCATAACCTTCTCACTCAGGTCAAAGTGCTGAGGCTTGTTCAGCACCTACAAGTGAGTTCATATTGTGCAATCTTCATTCAAAAGTTCACAGCTGACTGAATTCCTTGTTGCAAAGTTGCTTTAAATGAGCAAAGAGATCAGGTAAAATAAATGAAATCATATTTTTGGATGAATACGAATTGAGTAATTCTTAGAGTAAAAGCTCTGGCATTGTGAAGACAAAAATCAATTGAGACCAATTTTTTGAAATAATCATGTCAACCGTTGAGGCTAGACAACATCACTCTAGAACCAATGTGAACAAGTAGGATGCAACAGAAATGTAGGACACAACTTAGAAAGCAACTTAACATGTAGAAAGAAATTAGCAGATTAACGTTTCACCAATTCTGAAACAATTCATTATTCGTTATATTAAATAAAGCACTAAACTATTAAACAAATTAATCCTTCATAATGGGAATGGAATGATGCAAGATTACATTTTTCAAACATAAAACAGTACAGCACATGAACTTGTTGTTAGTCCCGCTGACCATGATGTCATTCTAAACTAATCCCATTTGCCTGCTCATGATCCATATCCCACAATGCCTGTTTATTCAAATGTCTGTCTAAATGCCTCTTAAACTTTGCTAATAAATCTGCTTCTACCACTTCCCCTGGCAGCTCATATCAGGCACCTACCACCCGCTGAATAAAACATTTTCCTCACACATCTCCTATAAACATTTTCCCTTCTCACATTAAACTCATATCCCCTGCTATTTGACATTTCTATCTTTTTGCCTCATTATGAACAGCAATACCTTTAAGTGACCCGAACGAAGAAAACTAATAACTTTCAGATCAAATACTTAATTACTTGGATCCACTTCTTTCATCCTCCAAATCAGTCAGAGTCATTCGTTTACTTTAATCCATCAAAACACACCTGGAAGTTTCGATATCTCACCTGACTACTCTTTATTTCAGATTCTCCTTGATCATCTCCAAGTGAGATCTGATCGCTGGGCAACGAATCTTTGCTGATGGATGCGAACAAGTCCATCCTTGATGTAGACAGCTTAGTTTCACTTCTTTGTGGATTGATGTCAAGTTCCTTGCTTTTGTTGCTGTTAATTTGTTGTTGGAGAAAGTTGAAAGGCTTTCTATTTTCAACAGGTGGACGCTGGTTGTTTGCAGCTGTGGCTCTGCCATGAGAATCACTCCCAATACTCCGCTAACCAAAAACATCACAATATTTAGTGCAAAATACATTAATTCTAGTATGCAAATCTTTTCATTCAGACTAATAACAAGCCTTTATTTTATTAAGTATATTAATTTTGCTTCCAGTTTCAATTATTCAACTTTCAGGCTTCTATTTTTAAACCGGCAAGTTGCATTCCTGTCAAACAAATGACAGACAATGACCACCAGCAACAAGGAAAGTTTACATTATCTCCTCTTGAGACATTCAACAGCTTTACTATCACTAAATTCCCTCATTATTATCATCCTGGGGCTTTCCATTAACCAGAAACTGAACTGGACCAATAATATCAAAGCTGTGGCTGCAGGTGCAGCTGAGAGGTAGGAAATTCAATGACATATTGCACACTTCCTAACTTCTCAAATCCATTCCACCTTCTTCAGAGCAAAAATCAAAGTGTGATAGAAAACTCTATATTTTGAATTTGCACAACTTAAGGGAACCTGTACAGTATCCATAAATGTGACAAATGATACTACTTCATTTGTGGCTGGTGGGTTTAAACACAACAGTTCACGTTCCCAAAGCCCCTACAAGAGGGAAATGTTGGCAAGCACATCAACCAAACATATGACTTATTCAGTTTAACTAATTTCTACAAACTCAGTGTTGTCTTTGCTGCATTATCTCAAATTTTCTTTGAGAAGGTCAGCACATAAAGACTAAACCAGCATTGGGACAGTGAAATTTCTATTTTTTACTGAACAAAGGAAGGATGGACATTCCCTTTCCACCCACAAACACACATCCAATGTATTTGCGATTTTGAACACTTCCTCTTGAGATTTTGATAGGAAAAATTGAACTTACCAAATATTTTCCAAAAAGGTTACAGAAAATGAAGATTAAAACATCTCTCAGGCAAGATTTCATCTCTTAACTTACCTCATCCAAATCACTGAAATTTATACGCTGTTTCAGCCTTTCAAGCTCTGCCGAGTCTGCAACAGAGAAATGAGACGCATGCTTTGTGGGAGGATAACTCTTGGGGGTTTTAGCCCTTCGTCGACCAACCCCTGGAGAGGACTCAGGAGAGATGTCATTTGTAAGTCGGCTTTCACTTCCTGCACTTAACTTTTTCTTGTTCTTCTCAGATGACCTGTTAGCTTTCTTGTACTGAAGACTCCAATCCTGAAAATAAAAATACAAATGTTGTCATGATCCCAGCTGACAGCAACATTGGACAATCAAATCCCAAAATGTAACTTGACTTGATAGACAAATTTTGGTTTTCCATTTGTTTACAGTGGTAGTCAGTCCGTGAACATTTTCACAAGAGATAATGTATTTTCAACAAAAGAACAAAAAATGGTTATTACTTCAAAGAAAAAAGAACAAACTATAGTACAAAGAATTATTTGAAACATATACATTACAAATATCAGCAGTAAAGAGGCAACCCTTATATCCCAATTATAACCTCAGGGGTACCCAAATTTCACTGAAGGTGGCTGCTTTCTCTTTGCTAAAGCTAGCATGGCTTGAGTTGTTTTTATGGAAAATTCCTATGCATTCATTGATTCTTGAAAGCGGAGTTGCAGGTATGTAGAACAATGAAGAAAGCGTTTGTTATGCTTTTCCTTTATTGGTCAGAGCATTGAGTTTAGGAGTTAGGAGGTCATGTTTCAGCTGTACAGGATACTGGTTAGGCCACTTTTGGAATGTGGTGTACAATTCTGGTCTCCCTCCTATGAAAAGGATGTTGTGAAACCTGAAAGGACTCAGAAATGATTTGCAAGGAAGTTGCCAGAGTTAGAGGGTTTGAGCTATTGGGAGATGCTGAATAGGCTGGGGCTGTTTTCTGCAGAGCGTCAGAGGCTGAGGGATGACCTTGTAGAGGTTTACAAAATAATGAGAGGCATGGATAGGGTATATAGATAAGGTCTTTTCCCTGGGGTGGGGGAGTCCAGAACTAGAGGGCATCGGTTTAAGTTGAGATGGGGAAAGATTTAAAAAAGGATCTAAGGAGCAACTTTTCCACGCATAGGGTATGTGTATACGGAATGAGCAGCTAGAGGAGGCTGATACAATTACAACATATAAAAGGCACGGATAGGAAGGGTTGGGTGAGTTATGGGCCAGGTGCTGGCAAATGGAACTAGATTAATTTAGGATATCTGGTCAGCATGGACAATTTGGACCAAAGAGTCTGTTTCCACACAGTAAATCTCAATGACTCTATGACTGTATGCAATTTTCATCAATTAATATGTCTCTGACATCTTTTGCTGCTTTCTTGTTAACTGTTTATATTGAACACAAAGTTCCATACACTCATTTATCCAAATGTCTTGTATGATGCCCTTCTCACTGACATCTCCAAAGCACCTTACTTCTTCAGTCTTGATGTTTCCAACTTTGATTTCTCTCCAGTCCTGCGTCATGACAATTTTTGACACTGTCAATAACAGCACCTGTGTTATACACCTCCTCTCTCTAAAAGAGACAGTTTTCTGTCTCCCTTTCTTGGTATATTTTAAACTTCAACCCAGAAAACATCTCAGTAATTATCTCCCCAGAGTTTTGGAACAGGAAGGATACCTTACCTGTCATTTAGCAATATACACATGAATTCTTGGAAATGGTTTGTTTAGTTCACTGTTCAAAATGGTTTTATGACTTTATCAGTGATACAAATAAGTTATATATCGCAGAACTGAAAAATAAAATCCATTTTTGCTTTATATTACAACCTAATTTTCATGAATACAATATATTTTGAGCCTTTATCACATTGTTCTATGGTACTAGTGCAGTGACTTTTGGATTACTTGTGTTAAATAAAAGTCACTAATCATCCAAAACAGATAGTCACAGCAGAATACTATGGTATAGATAAATGTGGGTGTGCTTATAATCATAAAAAAGTAAGCATGCAGCTATAGTAAAGACTCAAAGAAAGTACAACTTTGACCTTTATTGCAATGGGAACTAAAAACATTCGTAAAGAGGCTTTGCTACAATTTCAGAGGGCATTGGGAAGATCACAGAGAAAATTGTGTGTAGTTCTGGTCATCTTTAAGGAGGGACATACTTGTAATGGATGCATGCAATGATTCACTCATCTGATTCTGGGGTCAAAGGGGTTTTCTTATGGAGAAAGGATATGTCGATAGACATTGGAGCTTCTAACAGAACAAGAAACAATCTTATTGAAATGCAAGATTCTAAGGGGAGTTTGACCGTTGAGAAGATGATTGCCCTCATGAGGGAATCAGAACTGAGGTCACAGTTAAGTTAGACAGATTTTTGGTTGTCAAGGAAGTCAAGTTTATGTGACCTAGTTGGGGCAAAAAGAGTGATACATGCTGAGATGAAGGACAAGGCACAAATATTCACCGCATACACACAAAAAAAAAGCATACTAACAATATCAGTATAAATGGAGATGGTAGTTAACTTTTGTGGTGAAAATTGATAGGCAATCTTGAAATGTTTGGCTATGCTTAGAGCTACAGGTGGTCTACGTAGTTTTTACCCCAGGTTACACAAGGTATGAGAGTGGATATAGGAGGACTTACAATCTTCCAATTTTACCCAGTTACAGTTGAAGTGAAACACATATGTATTTGCAAATATGCACCACTATTCTAGTAAGTGTGTAAAGATTAACAAGTACTATCCTGCTTGCTTTTTAAAAACTGTTTCTCTAACATTCAATGTGGTTGTCTCCTATATATACTACAGTTGGTCAATGTCTAAGTCATTTTGCTTCATTGCAAACCCAATGGCAGAGAATTTGTGATCAGCAATGAAGCAAGAGCACTGGCCAATGAACTCAAAATAAACTGCAGTGACCATGAAATAACCGCTACTGAAATAGAATGATCTCTCTGGGAAGAACAAGAATTCGTATTGATGTTGCACATTTAATATAATTGAATTTCAGGGCACTTCTCAGAGAACTAAAAGGTTAGTCACATAAGGAAAAATGACAGATAATGAAATACTTGGTCAAACCGGAGCTTTAAAAATCTATCTCCCAGGAAGAAAGTAAGAGAATTCAGAGTCAAAGCTGGCTTGTCAAAATGGGTCAGTACGTATGAAGGCAATTTGATATTTTTTAAATTCCTTCCTAAGAATGTGGGATTTGCTGACTACACCAGTCTTCGCTGCACATCCTCAATTCCTACTGAAAAAGTGGTGGCAGTCCACACAGCATCACTATATCTACAGTGCTGTTACTGAGATAATTTCAGATGTTCCAGCCACAGTCAAAGAATGATGATATATCGTCAAATTAATGTGGCTGGCAGGGAACCTGTAGGGGTGGTGCTCCCATACATCTGCTGCCTTTTTATTCTAGATTGTAGAAGTTGTGCATGTGGAAGATGCTGTACAAAGAGCCTTGGAGACTTGTTATCTTATAAATGGTACAGACTTTGGAGTGTCTGTTCGCTGAGCAACTAGTTTGTAATGCAGAGTGATGCCAACAGCGTGGGTTCAATTCCCACTCCAGCTGAAGTTACTATGAAGGATTTTCCTTCTCAACCCCTTCCCTGTCCTGAAGCATGCCGACCCTCAGGTTGAACTACCACTAGGTGTTTCTTTCTAATGAGATGCAACACTACAGCAACTTTACTTTTACACTGTTGCTCAGTCACCAATTGTGGAAGTGTTGGATAGGGTGCCAATCAAGCAAACTGCTTTGCCCTGAACGGTATGGAGATTCTTGAGTATTTTTGGAGTTGCTAGTGTCCAGTCATAGCGATATACAGCATGAAAACAGACCCCTCGGTCCAACTCATCCATGACGACCAGATATCCTAAACTAATCTAGTCCCATTTACCAGCACTTCACCCGTATCCTTAAGGCATAGGAGCAGAAATTAAATCATTCAGCCCATCGAGTCTGCTCCAACATTCAATCATGGCTGATAAGTTTCTCAACCCCATTCTCCCTGCAATCCTTGATCCCCTTGATATTGAAGAATCTATCTATCTCATTCTTAACTGTACTCAATGACCTAGCCTTCATAGCCTTCTGTGGCAATGCACTCCACAGATTCACCACTCTCTAGCTGAAGTCTCTCTTTATCTCCATTCTACAAGATCTTCCCTTTACTCTCAGGCTATGGAGAAAGTGAGGACTGCAGATGCTGGAGTACCAGAGTTGAAAAATGTAGAGCTGGAAAAACACAGCAGGCCAGGCAGCATCCGAGGAGCAGAAGAATCGACGTTTCGGGCATAAGCCCTTCTTCCTGACCCTTGCAGATGACCATTCGTCACCGGCTGTCATCCTGAGAAGGACCTTTTTATTCCCACTCTCTGCTTTTGTCAGCATGGATAGCCAAGCTTCTATCCATGCTAGTACCTTGCCTCTGACACCATGGGCCCTATTTTATTCAGTAGCCTCGTGTGCAGCACCTTCTTAACATCTATCGGCTTTCCTTGGTCTAAACTGCCTGTTACTTCCTCAAAAAGATTCTAGCCTATTTGTCAGACATGACTCCCCTTGATGAGACCATGCTGACTTTGCCCTATTTTACCATACACTTCCAAGTGTTCGGAAATCTCATCCCTGACAAACCTCTAAATCCTTCCTATTCATATACCATCCAGATACCCTTTAACTATTGTAATTGTACTAACCTTCACCACTTCTTATGGCAGCTCATTCCATACATGCATAACCTTTGATGTGAAAAGGTGCCTCTTCTTACGTCCCTTTTATATCTTCCCCCTCTCACCCTAAATTTATGCCCTCTAGTTCTGGGCTTCCCCACCCCAGAGAAAAATCCTTGTCTATTTATAAATCTCTACAAAGGTCCACCCTCAGTAAAATGGAGGCTGTTCCATCACATTCCCAACGTTGACACATCATAGTGCACAAGCTTTGAGGAGTTATGAGGGAAGTTATTTTCCACCAAATTCGGAGGGTCTGACTTGTTCTTGTAGCTTCAGTATTGAAACAGCTGATCCAGCACAGTTCCTTAGTCAATAATAGCCCCTCGGATGTTGAAATTAGGAGATTCAGCAATAATAAGGCCATTGAATATCAAGGATAATGGTTGAATTTTCTCTCAGCAGAGATGGTTATTATGTAATATTTGTGCGGCAAAAAATGTTTCTTATCAGATAAAACAGTACAACACAAGAACAGAACCTTCAGCTGACCATGACACCATTCTAAACTAAATCCCATCTGTCTGCACATTGCCCATATTCCTCTATGCCCTTGTTCACATGTCTATCCAAGTGCCTCTTAAACACTGCTATCATCTCTGCTTCTAGCACTTAACCTTTAAGGTATCCACCTACCACTGTGTAATAAAACTTTCCTCGCGCATCACTTTCAAACTTTTCCCCTATGCCCCTACCATTTGACATTTCCAACCTGGGAAAAAGATTTCAAGTAATTGCTGCCTCTCAATTTTTGATACTTGTATCAAGTAGCCCCTCAGCCTCTGATGCAGTAACCAAAACAACCAAAATCAAAACCAAAAACTGCTGAAAAAGCAAAACAGGTCTGGCAGCATCTGTGGTGAGAAATCAGAGTTAACATTTTGGGTCCAGTGATCCTTCCTCAGAACTTAAACCCAAATCTTAAAACTAAAATAACCCAAATTTGTCTATAGCTAATTCACTCCATTCCAGGCAACATTGTCTTTTGCACTCTCTCCAGATTCCACATTCTTCCTATAGGACGGTAACCAGAACTGCACAAAATATTCCAAATATCATTTAGGGAGAACACAAAGGCATTTTACACTTGTGTGAGGAAAAAGAGAATGGTCAAAGAAAAGTAGGGCCGATCAGGGATAGCATAGGGAATTTGTGTGTGGAGTCTGAGGAGGTAAGGGAAGCCCTAAATGAATTTTTTGCTTCTGTCTTTACAAAAGAAACAAACTTTGTAGTGAATGAAACCTTTGAAGAGCAGGTGTGCATGTTGAAATGGATAGAGATAGAGGAGGCTGATGTGCTGAAAATTTTGTCAAACATTAAGATTGACAAGTCGCCCGGCCCGGACCAGATTTGTCCTCGGCTGCTTTGGGAAACAAGAAATGCAATTGCTTCGCCACTTGCGAAGATCTTTTCATCCTCGCTCTCCACTGAAGTCGTCCTGAGGACTGGAGAGAGGCAAATGTAATTCCTCTCTTCAAGAAAGGAAATTGGGAAATCCCGGCAATTACAGACCAGTAAGTCTCATATCTGTCGTCTGTAAGATGTTAAAAAGGATTCTGAGGGATAGGATTTATGACCATCTGGAAGAGCATGGCTTGATTAAATGCAGTCAAACACAGCTTTGTGAGGGGCAGGTCATGCCTCACAAACCTTATCGAGTTCTTTAAGGATGTGACTAGAAAAGTTGATGAGGGTCGAGCTGTGGATGTTGTGTATATGGACTTCAGGAAGGCATTTGATAAGGTTCCCCATGGTAGGCTCATTCAGAAGGTCAGGAGGAATGGGATTCAGGGGAACATAGCTGTCTGGATACAGAATTGGCTGGCCAACAGAAGACAGCGAGTGGTAGTAGAAGGAAAATATTCTGCCTGGAAGTCTGTGGTAAGTGGTGTTCCACAGGGCTCTCTCCTTGGGCCTCTATTGTTTGTAATTTTTATTAATGACTTGGATGAGGGGATTGAAGGATGGGTCAGCAAGTTTGCAGACGATACAAAGGTTGGAGGTGTTGTTGACAGTATAGAGGGCTGTTGTAGGCTGCAGCAGGACATTGACAGGATGCAGAGATGGGCTAAGAGGTGGCAGATGGAGTTCAACCTCAATAAATGCGAGGTGATGCATTTTGGAATGTCGAATTTGAAAGCTGAGTACAGGATTAAGGATAGGATTCTTGGCAGTGTGGAGGAACAGAGGGATTTTGGGGTGCAGGTGCATAGATCCCTTAAAATGGCCACCCAAGTGGACAGGGTTGTTAAGAAAGCATATGGTGTTTTGGCTTTCATTAACAGGGGGATTGAGTTTAAGAGTCGTGAGATCTTGTTGCAGCTCTATAAAACTTTGGTTAGATCGCATTTGGAATACTGCATCCAGTTCTGGTCGCGCTATTATAAGAAAGATGTGGATGCTTTGGAGAGGGTTCAGAGGAGGTGTACCAGAATGCTGCCTGGACTGGAGGGCTTATCTTATGAGGAGAGATTGACTGAGCTCGGACTTTTTTCATTGGAGAAAAGGAGGAGAAGAGGGGACCTAATTGAGGTATACAAGATAATGAAAGGCATAGATAGAGTCGAAAGCCAGAGACTATTTCCCAGGACAGAAATGACTAACATGAGGTGTCATAGTTTTAAGCTGGTTGGAGGAAAGTATAGAGGGGATGTCAGAGGCGGGTTCTTTACACAGAGAGTAGTGAGAGCATGGAATGCATTGACAGCAGCAGTTGTGGAGGCAGGGTCATTGGGGACATTTAAGAGAAACCTGGACATGCATATGGTCACAGAAATTTGAGGGTGCATACATGAGGATCAGTGGTCGGCACAGCATCGTGGGCTAAAGGGCCTGTTCTGTGCTGTACTGTTCTATGTTCTAATGTTCTAACTGAAGTGTTTTAGAGCTGCATCACAACTAACCAACTTTTATACTTAATGCTCCAACCAATAAAGGCAAGAATGCCATAAACCTTCTTTTGCACTTGATCCATTTATGTTGCCACATTCAGGGAGCTATGGACTTCACCCCAAGACCCTTCCCTATAACAATGCTCCTAAGGGTTCTGCCATTTTCCATGTATTTTTCTCTTGCATTTGACCTCCCAAACTGCATCACTTCACACTTGTCAGATTAAACTCCATCTGCCATTTCTCCACCCATTTTTCCCAACTGGTCTATATCCTTCTGTATCTTTTGATATCCTTCCTCACTATCCACAACTCCACACATCTTCATGACATCGAGGCATACAGCATGGAAACAGACTCTTCAGTCCAACCCATGCATGCCTATGTCTTGCACACAGTATACCTGCAACTGAGATGACTGAATACCAATCATAATAATGCGCCTTTGTGGAGTCATCTTTGGGAAAATATGACTAGACTTGAAAAGTTATGCATTGGAATTTCAGAGGGGCCTGGACTACATGGGCCACAGTGAGATTTGTGGCAGAATTAGTCAAAACGTCCAGCAAGGCCAATCTCAACATAGGGAAGGTGACCTTGCAGAGGTTTATAAAATCATGACGGGTATAGATAAGGTGAAAGACAGGTGTCTTTTCCCTTAGGTGGGATTTTTTTTACGACGAGTAGACATATGTTTAAGATGAGAGGAAAAAGATTTTAAAAAAGACACAAGGGGCAATTTTTTTTCTAAGAGTGGAATGAACTTGCAGACGAAGTGGTGGATGTAGGTTCAGTTACAACTTTTAAAAGACATGTAGATAAATACAGGAATAAGAAACAAGTCCTTCTGGTGTTGTGTGATTTTTAACTCTGTTTGTGATTGTAAGGGACCTTCATTTGTTGTCTTTTTCTATTAATTTACCTGTAGGAGTTTTAAAGTTCAATACTTTTCCCTACAAGCTTACAGTAATACTCTATCTTCCTTCTCTTAACCAATCCCTTTGTCTTCCCATGCTGAAATCTAAGCTGTCCCCAATCCTCAGGCCTTAGCATGATTTTTGGTGCATTTGTATTCCTTGGAATATTATGCCTAATTTCCCTTTCTTAGCCAGAGTCAGGCCACCTTTCTGGCTTTCTTTTTGAGCCAGAGAGGAATGAAGAGTTGTTGAAAATCCTCTATGCGTTCTTCAAATATTTGCCATTGCCTAGTCACCAAAAACATCTGCTTAGGTGGCAGTGGAGAAGGACTACTGATCCTGGGGACCATCTATTCTTCTCCTTGTTTCTTCCCTTTTTATCCTCTTCTCTTTCTTTGCTTTTGCTTCTTTTTTATTTTACTTATTTATTGTTGAAAAACTCTCAGTAACTGCATCGGCTGCAGGTTAGCCCAGTGCAGACTTATGGCAGTGACACTGGAAGAGAGTGTGGATTCCCAATGGCTTCTGCACTGATGAGATTATTCTAGCACCGATTTATGGCTGTTGTTGAAAAGGCAAGTTTGGTTCCCAGCAGCGTCTGCATCCAGTGCAGATTCATGGAGGTGGCACAGAGGTGAATGTGGGCCCAGAACAAGACCCAGCTGCACTGGTGAGGTGGACCCAAAGCGGACTCATGGAGGTGCCAGTGCAGTACCCAATGGCATTGATGGCATCTGCCGTGGCGAGATCCAGCAAGGACTCAGTGACAAGGCCGTTGGAGGTGGAGGGTGACCTTGCAGAGGTTTATAAAATCATGAGGGGTGCAGATAAGGTGAATGGCTGATGTGTTTTCCCTTGGGTGGGTTTTTTTAAGACTAGTGGACATATGTTTAAGATGAGAGGAGAAAGATTTAAAAAAGACACGAGGGGCAATTTTTTAAAATAGGAGTGGAATGAACTTGCAGACAAAGTGGTGGATGCGTGTATAGTTACAACTTTTAAAAGACATTTAGATAAATAGATTAATAAGAAATATTTGGAGGGATATGGGGCAAGTGCAGGCAGGACAAGTTTAGTGTGGGATTATGGTTGTTGTGGACTGATTGGACCGAAGGCTGCATGAGTCTGTACTGCATGACTCTATATTAAAGCAAGCAGCTGTAGAAATACTGAATGCACTGGATTCCTCTTGCAGCAGTCCTTAAATTGGCATTGGCAGTTTGGGCAAATGCCAATTTCTAAAAGGGTAAGTAACCAAAAAAGCTAACAAGATTTTTGTTAGCCAGTTAGCTTAACATCAGTCATTGAGAAAATGTAAACCAGCTTCAGAAGGTTTTGGACTGGCTTACTGAATGGCCAAGAACATAACATTTGGAATATAATGTGGAAAAATGTAAAGTTATCCATTTTGGACAAGAGAACAGATTGCTCACAGTATTTATAAATGATATGGATTGTAAAGAGATTTTCATAAGAGTCAAGGAACAGATTGAAAAGCCTTGAATAACCTGAAGTTTATAATGCATTTAATACGGAAATCTGCTCTGGAATAGTCAAGTCTAGAGGTATCAAGCAAATGCAAAGGTATCCTTGGCCTCTCTACTAATAAACATCATGAATGAGTTAATGAAAACAACTAAGGCGTATGGGATCTAGTCAAACCCAAATGCAAAACTTCTGCAAATTGAAATCTCTCTACACTTCAAAGTAGCTGTCCATTGAGAGGATGAAGACACAGCATAAGACTCACCACAAAGAACAACTGCCGAGTACAAAGAGTACCCACCGAAACTTCAGCAACTCTCAATTACCCAATAAGATTCAAGGCTTATTCAGTGCTGTCAAAATGATCTATGGCCCAAGCACTTAAGGACCTAACCCAATGAAAGTCATATATGGGGACTGTCTTCATCAGGTTGACAAAGGCAGTCAATATTATCCATTCAGAAAAACATTAACAGTCTTGACTTTTGACTGATTGCCCGAATTATCCAAAATTGGAGTCTTCTTGTTGTCTGAAACAGGAAAAATTATTGCAGAGTTCTCCTCATTTACCTCCAAAAAGTGGCCAAGGAGTGGCAACACCATTTTCACATACTGGAGCACCATAAACATGCATAGCAATAAGAAAAATGAAAAGAACAGCACTAATAGTTCTACATTACTCAACTTTACCAAATCCATAGACTGTCAAGTATGTAGACTCAAAGTTGACTGCCTTCAGACATTTGTGATAAGTGTTCTGGAAATTCCCTGATAACATGCGAGCTTCAACCCCAAACAAAGTCACCACCACAAACCCTATTTCATGCAGGCTGGGGGTCAAACAAGGCTGTGACATCACATCACCCCTGTTCTCCATCATGATTGCTGAAATAGTGTCTCTCTCCTCCAGCAAATTACTACAGGCATGGAGATGACTCATTTAAATTACACTTGGACAAGGAACTTTGCAATTTATACCATCGTCAATCCAGAATCACTTCAAATGCAATCACTGAGCTTCACTACACAAATTATGCTTGCATGCATTAACTCATACAAACGAGAAACAAAACTAAGCCACTCACTTTGGACCTGCTCAACTATTCAAAAAGATCATGGCTGATCTGATTTCAACCGCAACTCTACATTGACACATACCCCCAGTAATCTTCTGGTTCCTTGATTATCAAGAATTTATCTACATCTGCCTTAAACATATTTAAAGATCTTGCATCCACAGCCTTTTGAGAAAGGGAATTCCAAAGTCTCTTAGCCCTCTGAGTGAAAAAATGTTTCCTCATCTTGGTCTCAAATTAACTAGCTTCTTTATTCAAACAATGACTGCTCCAGATCACTCCTGAATGCTTAACTAGAGCACATGCAAAACAGGATTTTCACAAAACGTCTGTAAACGAGAGGCGGTCATAGCCTGTGGATAAGGGGTAGCAAATTTAAAAGAGTTGAGGAGAAACTACTTTTCCAAAGGGCTGTGAATCTGTGGAATTTCCTAACCCAAATTGTGGTGGATGCTGGGACTTTAAGGAATTAGACATACTTCTAATTGGTAATGGGTTGAAGAGATATGGTGGGAAGACAAGAAAATGCTGTGAGGAGCATATCAGTCATGATCAAATCAGTCATGATCAAGTCAGAGCAGACTTAATAGGCCAAATGGCCTAATCCTGCTCCTATATCTTATGAACTTATGGAAGTCAGAGGTTTTTTTGCAACCAGCTTGCGTGAATAACACTTTCCTGAAACGCAATCCCTCTTGTTTCTGAACTACTAATTTCTATCAACACTCCACTGGCTCTATCCTTTCCCAGAGCTGCAAAGTGTTGCCCTTCCCACCCAAAGTAGGTTAACCCTTCCCCAATAATGCAAGCTATACATTCCTGCTAGACCAAGCTCTTAAAGATGAAGTCCATCCAGTCTGAAAAGGTCAATTCTAGCTCAGAATTTTAACAACATCTGAGCAATTGAATACTTTCCTGACCTTGCAGTTTCCCTAGCCATGTGTTAACCCATTACACCCTTCAGTTTCTGAACTGTTTATTTCCTATTACATGGCACCATGGTGTAATCCAGATTGTTATCTTAGTGGCTCTATTTTTAAAATTCTTCCCAATTTCTGAAACTCTGAATGAAGGATCTCGCCAAAAAGGGCTGTATACATGCATAGAGATTTGGTGAGCTTAAGAAATAGGCATGAAAAAATAATTAGTTATTTTCTGCAATTGCTCAAGTTTGGGAATCAACAAATTGACATTTTTCAAATTAATTGCAAAATGTGTCATTATTTCTATAGGTCAACAAGATGGTAACAACTGCACACAAACTCATTTGCACATAGAAATTTAATCAATAAAAATTGGCACTACTTGTCGAAAATGAGTTTAACAGTTCATCATTGAGGAAATTGTGACGAGGAAGAAAAAGTATAATATACATCAATTTGAAATACCAAGTAATATGATGCAAAGCCTTATTTTGTCTAAGACAACATAGATGTTCCTGAAACTGCTCACTATCCACTGGACAACGTATACCAGATATGAAAAAATATCATTTGTATATTGTTATAATTTGATCTAACCAGGTTTCATGTTTTGTTTTCATTGAAACGAGCACATAATATTGCTGGTAAGTTGCAATAATTGAAGATAAATAAATCAAACAACACATTTAAAAAATTCAAAACATACCGTAAAAATACAATCACATTTATTTCAAACACATCCCAATCAAGTATCCAAACACTAGAGTGAATCCCCTTGTCTACAAGTATGTGACTTATCTGTGGCTTCAGTTATCTGCCTTGTGAATCTGATAGCCTCTCCCTGAAGCCTTCACTGAACCAAGCTTAGACTTTCTCAGATTCAAATAAATTTTTTAACCAAAAGCATATGGTCTGAAACATTTAAACTAAATCGCTCTCACTCAAGTAAACACTTTCTTACCAATTCCAAACTGCCATCCTTTCTCAGGGGTATCTACTTACGCATCCTGTCTTGATAAAATCTTATTCAAACTTCCAAACTGCAATTAAAACAATTTTCTTTCATCTACAAATATTTCCTAGAGTCATAAAGATGTGCAGCATGGAAACAGACCCATCAGTCCAACTCATCCATACGGATCAGAATATCCCAATCCAAACAAGTCTCACCTGCCAGCACCCAGCCCATATCCCTCCAAACCCTTTCTATTCATACACCCATCCAGATGCCTTTTAAATGTTGCAGTTGTACTAGTCTGCACCACTTCATCTGGCAGCTCATTCCATGCACATACCACCCTCTGCGTGAAAATGTTGCCCTGTAGGTCTCTTATATCTTTCCCCTCTCACCCTAAACCTATGCCCTCTAGTTCTGGATTCTCCCATCCCAGGGAAAAAACCGTGTCTACTTACCCTATCCATGCCCTTCATGATTTTTTAAACCTCTATAAGGTCAGCCGTCAGCCATCAGCCTCCGACGCTCCAGGGAAAACAGCCTCAGCCTGTTTAACCTCTCCCTATAGCTCAAATCCTCCAACCCTGGCAACATCTTTGTAAATCTTTTCTGAACCCTTTCAAGTTTCACAACATATTTCTGACAGGAAGGAGACCAGAATTGCACGCAATATTCCAACAGGGGCCTGACCAATGTCCTGTACAGCCGCAACATGACCTACTAACTCTTGTACTCAATGCTCTGACAAATAAAGGAAAGCATACCAAATGCAGCCTTCACTATCCTATCGACCTGCGACTCTACTTTCAAGGAACCTTGAACCTGCACTCCAAAGTCTCTTTGTTCAGCAACACTCCTGAGGGCCTTACCATTCAGTGTAAACTTTCTGTCAAGATTTGCTTTCCCAAATTGCAGCACCTTGCATTTATCTAAATTAAATTCCATCTGCCACTCCTCAGCCCGTTGGGTCATCTGATCAAGATCTCGTTGTAATCCGAGGTAACCTTGTTCACTATCCACTACACCAACAATTTCTGTATTACCTGCAAACTTACTAACTGTACCCTTTAAGCTCACATCCAAATCATTTACATAAATGACAAAAAGTTGTGGAACCAGCACTGATCCTTGTAGCCCTCCAGTGGTCACAGGCCTCCAGTCTGAAAAGGAACCCTCCATCACAACCCCCTGTCTTCTACCTTCGAACCAATTCTGTATCCAAATGGCTAGTTTTCCCTGTATTCCATGAGATCTAACCTTGCTAACCCAATCTCCCATGGGGAACCTTGTTGAATGTCTTACTTAAGTCCATATAGATCATATTCATTGCTCTGCCCTCATCACTCTTCTTTGTTACTTCTTCAAAAAACTCAAACAAGTTTGTGAGACATGATTTCTAAAGCACAAAGCCATGTTGACTATCCCAAATCAGTCCTTGCCTTTCCAAATACATGTACATCCTGTCCCTCAGGATTCCCTCCAACAACTTGCAAACCACTGACGTCAGGCTCACCAGGATATAGATCCCTGGCTTGTACTTACCACCATTCTTAAATAGGGGTACCAGATTAGCCAACCTCCAGGCTTCCAACACCTCACCTGTGACTATTGATGATACAAACATCTCAGCAAGAGGCTCAGCGATCACCTTCCTAGCTTCCCACAGAGGTCTACGGTACACCTGATCAGATCCTGGGAATTTATCCACTCTTATGCGTTTCAAGATATCCAGCACTTCCTCCACCGTAAAATGGACATTGTTCAAGATGTCACCATCTATTTCCCTACATTTTATATCTTCCTTGTCCTTTTCCGCAGTAAACACTGATGCAAAATATTTGTTTAGTATCTCCCCCAACTCCTGCGACTCCACACAAAGCCTGCCTTGTTGATCTTTAAGGCACCCAATTATCTCCCTTGTTACCCTTTCGATTCTCCTTAACCCAATTTGTCAAAGCTATCTCATGTCCTCTTTTTGCCCTTCTGATTTCCCACCTAAGTACACTCCTACTGCCTTTGTACTCTTCTAAGGATTCAATTGATCTATTCTGTCTATACCTGACATATGCTTCCTTCTTTTTCTGAACCAAACCCTCAATTACTTTGGTCATCCAGCATTCTCTATACCTACCAGCCTTTCCTTTCACATTAACAGGGATATACCATCTCTGGACTCTCATGATCTTATTTCTAAAGGCTTCCCATTTTCCAGCCGTCCTTTTACCTGTGAACACCTGCTACCAATCAGCTTTTGAAAGTGCTTGCTTAATACTGTCAAAATTGGCCTTCTCCAATTTAGAGCTTCAACTTTTAGATCCAGTCTATCTTATTCCATCACTATTTTAAAACTAATAGACTTATGGTTGCTGGCCCCAAAGTGCTCCCCCACTGACACGTCAGTCACCTGCCCTGCCTTATTTACCAAGGGTAGGTCAGGTTTTGCACCTTCTCTCATAGGTACATCCATATACTGAATCAGAAAATTTTCTTATACCTACTTAAATTCCTCTCCATCTAAACCCTTACCACTATGACAGTCTCAGTCTATGTTTGAAAAGTTATAATCCCTTACCATAACCACTCTATTATTCCTACAGATAACTGAGATCTCCGTCAAGGGCGGGGGAGAATCAATTGCTGACCTTGCAAACTGAAATTGTAACATTCAACTGTTAACTTCACAATGATAAAAACTTCCATTTGCCTTGATGAACACTATGTCAGACTGTAAAGAAAAAATCACCACGGCTATAGAAATATCTATGAGTTGATCATAAAACCACTTCAGACACCTGGTTTAAAAGAATGACAATTGTGGTTGCTTTATGTCAGAATCTCAGCTCCAAGACACCTCTGCAGAATTTTATCAGAGTAGTGTCCAAGACCCAACCATCTCAGTTCATTGATCAATGACCTTCCCTCCACAATAAGGTCAGAAGTAGGGATGGTCGTTGATGAATGTGCAATGTTCAGCACCATTCGTTCAGATCCATCTGGAGAGAATGCTTTCTATAATGCATCCCAAAAAATTGGTAAGAGACATGCCAAATTTCCTTACCCTCCAGAGAAATTTGAGACATTATTGTTTTCTTGACCATCACATCACGTGGGTGGACAAGGACAGATTGTCATGATCATCACTGCTAAGGATGTGACGCTTTTGACCCATCTCAACTTCAGCACCAGTGAAGTTGAAAGGAGCATGCCCTGCAACTTGTTCCCCCAAGTAATGAGCAGATCTTTCGTTTTGCTGATGTTGAGGAAGACAGTTTTATCTTTATACCATGTCAGCAAGCACTCTCCCTCATTCCTGTATTGTGTCTTATCATGGTTTGCGATCCGACCTACAACAGCCGTGTCATCAGTGAACTACCGTAGCAGCAAGAGCAGGTCAGAGGCTAGGAATCCTGCAGTGAGTAACCCACCTCCTAAATCCCAAAGCCTGCCCATTATCTCCAAAGGACAAGTCAGGAGCATGAAACAGAATATTCCCCACTTGCCTGGACAGGTACAGCTCCAACAACATTCAACCAGGACAAAGCAACCTTGATTCACACCACATGCACAAACATTCACTTCCTCCATCAGCAAAGCTCAGTAGCAGTAGGTACCCTCTTCAAGATGCACTGCAGAAATTCAGCAAAGCTCCTTAGCCAGCATCTTCCAAACTCTCAAACACTACTACCTAGAAGGACAAAGGCACAAACATATGAGAAAACTATCACTTGCAAATTCCTTTCCAAGTCACTCACCATCCTAACTTGAAAATATATCATTATTCCTTCGGTGTTGCTGAGTCAAAATCCTACAACAGCATAGTAAATGTATTGAGACCAAAAAGATCGCAGTGGTTCAAGGCACCATCATCTTCTGAACAGCAAGTTAGGGTGGTCAATAAATCAATAAAATTAACCAGCCAGAGTTGGTCTCATCACACAAGTAAATTTTTAAAAACCTATACGTCACTTGTTCAAAACAAATATTAGGACATTGATAAATCACACACCTTACATCACAATATCACAAAGTTATCCAGTCAGGTCATTTGCAGAGAATTCGTAATTCCTATAGTTCCACATGATCTGTTCACCGGTTTTGCCAGTATTTTGAAATCACAAAGGAAGAAAATGGAATAAACAAATTGATTATTTCAAAACCAAGCTGCCTTATATTTGACCGACTTATCTGTCCTTGACACCGAAGAAAAAATTCCCAGCAATGAATTTCTACCATAATGCATAATCACCAACTTAATATTAACATATTTTCTTGGAACTTTAACACAACTGAAATAACTTTGACTTACCCGGTTATTAAGCTGATCATCCAGACTTCCATTATTCACAGTGCAGTTATGATCTTCAATACTTTCCTCAAACAAAGGATCACCACCAGTTGCCATCTCCAATTACTAGAGACAAGACAGTTGGTACATTATTTAGCATAACATTTGAAGATCACACAGTTTATTTTAACATTTAAGTGAAAATATTTAATCAAAAATGCCTTCTAATACAGTACATCATTTAATGTCTCTTCTATTGTCTTCAACCATGGCTGAATTCTCACATCCGAGCTTGAATCAGAAGATAGTGTGCTGATGTACCAATCCAGAGATTCGGGCACCAAATCTAGCATGACCAAGGAAGTGCTGCCCTGTCATAGGCATTAAACTGTGGCCTTGATTCCCCTGTCAGGCAGATATATTTCAATGCATTCACTATAGAAGAACCAAGTTTATTTCTCATTCAACAGCAAAAATGTTTTACACACAAAAATAGAGGTTTGGTATCATCCACAGAGAGAAAACAGAGGTAATGTTCTGAGGTTATACACTAAATGTGTATTTGTTAGTTTGACCCTTTGATCTTTTACTATGGATACTGTGTCCCATGATCCTGACGAAGCAGCAGCGCTCCGAAACCCTGTCCTTCCAAGTAAACCTGTTGGACTAAACCGGGTGTTGTGTGAATTTTTAACTCTTACCACACTGCTGTTTATCAGACTCTCCGGTTTGTAAACTGACTGCCAACCTGCCTGAATAACAAGCTCGGAATACTTCACTGATTCTCATGTTCTTCAAAGCATCCTGAGACAGTGAAAGGTGCTGTCCTTCCATCCCAAAACCTACACACGCGGGATCGCAAAGGGAAACATCCGACCAGCACAGGTGTACAAAAAATTACAACCAACTATCCCTGCAATTACAAACAAGACCGTAAAGCTCTCAATAATTTATTTCCACCAGTTGTTCTATTCAGACCGATCGGGGATGGTGGGAATCGCGGCGGCTCGGTGGGGTCGTCACCCCGGGCAACGGGTGGGGAGGAGGGGACTGGGGCCCCCAAGGCGAAGCGAAGGCCCTGACAACGACGAGGCGATCCCTACCTGCCACAACAGGAGCAGGAGCTCTTCCCGTGTCCCCGCCGGCCCGGCTCGATGTCGGCTCCTCACTCAGCTCCCCGGGGAAGCGGCTGCCTGGCTCTGGCTCTGGCTCTGGAGAGGTGGGGGAAGGGCCGAGCTCAGTAACGGAACCCCCCCCCTCTGCACCTCGCGGGCTCGAGCGCGCTCTCTCCCGCCAAACCCCCCCACGAGCGCTGCCGCAGCCGTTACCGAAACCATAGAGATGGAGCCGGAAATGACGCAAGTGCAGGACAACAACAACCACCAGCGCGAGGGAGGGGGGAATCAGCCGCCACTTCCGCATCCGGGTACATAAATCTTGACCGCCCGGCAAACCGAAATATTCAGATAGAGGTGAAGTAGAGTAGTTTGGGTGGGTGGCGGGAGGTGGAGATTTAAAAACAAACTGCACAGACACATGTACATTGTTTCGGTGTTTTAAAACAAAACTTGCTTACTGACCTTGGGTTTTCAAGTGATTTTGTGAAAGTCCAGTATTTTCAGGGATTTCCCTTGATTTTAATTGCCCTCCAAGGAGGCCTTTTGCTCCTTATTTCTGGTTAGGACACCTTCCAACACAGTGAGCCAAGTATCTCCTGCCTTTGATCCCGGAGAATCCCTACAGTGTAGAAACAGGCCATTCGGCCCGAGTCCACACCAACCCTCCGAAGGGCATCCCACCCAGTCCCATTCCCCATACGGACTCTATCCCTGTAACCCTGCATTTCCCCATGGTTAATGCACCTCACTGCAGATCCCTGGACGCTATGGGTAATTTCCCATGGCCAGTTCACCTAACTGCACATCTTTGGAGATTGTGCAAACCACGCAGACTGTCCCTTGAGAGTGGAATTGAACCCAGTTCCTTAGTGCTGTGAGGCAGCAGTGTTAACCACTGAGCTACCATTGGCTGCCTGCTGTAGCTTTTGTGCATGTGAGTGGGCATCAATAGCCAGGGTACCTATGGCCAACACAATATTCATTCCCAAACCCTCAACTCTTACCACCACTGGCACCTTTTCCCCCTGCTTGATGCCCACCAGAACATACTGTCTGACAGACCAAGCATTCCTCAAGTCTAAAAAGTTAATATGAGAAGAATGTGAAGGTGTTAAGAAAATAATTCTTGACCCCACAGAGTTGTGGACACTCGATCACTCGGAAGTCTGGGCAACACAGATGAGTTGGGCCTGTTTTTGTTCTGACTCTATGACTCTAAATATTTCAAGGAGGTAGACAGATTTTTGAAAGATCAAAGATTGTGGCCTATGGCAGATGATTTGTTGAATGGCAGGCCAGACTTGAGAGGTTGAATGGTCTACTCCTGCTCCTGTTTATGTTCTTAATTTCTTCAGGCTTAGGATCATTGCATCCAAGGTCACCTTCCAATCCCAATTACACTCTGAAATCCCCATTCTCTCACCGCAGAAGTAACTACCTCAGTTCCAAAAATAGTCATGTTTTCCTAAATCACTGAAAATCGGTGTGCCCAAACCTTTCAGCTGGTGGGCAAGGTCACTACCTTAAAGTCCAGAATGTTTCGTACACAAAATCAGCAAGGTGGTTGGAATACAAATCTGTGAGGGATCGCTGATCTGATATTTGAAATTTTGGGGCATGGAGAAAAGCTCACCACACTTCATCTAACCAAGAATGTCTAATATTGGCTGGAAATTCTCCGCACAGACATTTCTCACCTTATCTTGATGAGATCTCTTCTTTCAATATAAAACTTGCTTCAAGAAGGAAGATTTGTGTTCAAATTGAAGACATCATTCTCAAAGACTAGCCAAAATTCAAAGCCTTACTCAGTCATGCAACTCATCTTCAGCAATCAACTGCAGTCTCTGTTGAGACAACACAGATCTTATCAGGTCCAAGGGACTTATCAGTCCTTAGCTCTATTAGTTTCAGGAACACTTTTTCTTTCGTGATCATTATTGTTTTATTTCCTCATCTCTTTTTGCTCTTGATTATTTTGGAATGTTATTAGAATAATTTACCATGAAGACACATGCAAAATATTCACTGAACTCCTCTGCCATTTCCTGGTTCCCTATTGTTATTCCCTCAGCATTGTTCTCTAAGGGGCCTATGTTAACTTTGGCATCTCTCTTCCTTTTTATATATTTAAAGAAGGTCTTGCTGTCTAGATTTT
The DNA here is from genome assembly GCF_020745735.1 of Hemiscyllium ocellatum. Classification (NCBI taxonomy): domain Eukaryota; kingdom Metazoa; phylum Chordata; class Chondrichthyes; order Orectolobiformes; family Hemiscylliidae; genus Hemiscyllium; species Hemiscyllium ocellatum. The sequence goes on from NC_083401.1 coordinate 87,448,820, forward strand.
GATATAACTTACAATTTTACTTTTTGTTTGGTTGTCGTTTGTTAGTCCATAACTCTTTCTCTGTCCTTTGGCTTACCAGGAATTTTTGCCACAGTGGATTTTTTTTTCTTTCAATTTGATGCAATCCTTACCTTATTAACCATGATTGGCTGATCAACATGCTAGAATCATTCTTCCACACACATGCACAAGCACGTGAACAGACTCAACATCTTTGTCCACTGCTCGAACAAAGCCACAGTTTAAACATAACTGAGAATGAGTTCCAGTAGCTTGTTTTCATAAATCCAGCAAGTGCTTCCACAGTCCTTCAACTAAAGCAGTTATTTCCCAATTTTGATCCACAATCCAAGATAAAGAAAAATAAAAGTAAGTCATCTTTATAGTAGCAGAATCAATACCAGTAAAACAACATAATTTAAGCTCAATTAAACAAGCTGAAGAAGAGATGGAGATTTAAAGTGAGAAAGTCTCTTTATTGAGTCAAGGCAATTATACTTCACCAGTGGCATTAGTTCCTAAATTGGATAAGTCAAATAGATTTTCTAAAAATAAAATGCAGTAATAAAATCAGATCTATATTCAATTCCTTGATAGAGGATTGTATTGATAGGTTTGGCAATGTCTCATTCATTACTAAAATGATACATTGAATGGGTATTAACAAGTCGCATTATCATCAAATGCTAAAGAGTTATCAGCTTTTGTTAGACCAAGTGGTTTCTATCAAAGTAGAAAGTGAGGACTGCAGATGCTGGAGATCAGAGTCGAGAGTGTGGTGCTGGAAAAGCACAGCAAATCAGGCAGCATCTGAGAAGCAGGAGAACTGACCTTTCAGGCATAAGTCCTTCATCAGAACAAGTCACATTTTCACCAAAAGCTAAAGAGATATCAGCTTTTGTTAGACCAAGTGGTTTCTATCAGAGGAGAAAGTGAGGACTGTAGATGCTGGAGATCAGAGTCGAGGGGTTTCCTGATGAAGGGGTTCTCCTGCTTCTCTGATGCTGCCTGACTTGCTGTGCTTTTCCAGCACCACAGTCTCGACTCTGATTTCTATCAGAGTTAAATTATACTATTTGAGTTTAAAAGTGTCCCAGTTACATTCCAAACACTTATGAATTAAGTGGTAGCTAGTGTGCCGAAATATTAAATTTATTTAGACAATGTCTGAATACAGAGAAATATCTGCGAATAACATGTAAAACAATTAGCATAATTATTTAAACCAACATTGAACTGGCTTCATAATAAATATTGTCAAGAGTAAACTCAGTCAAGTGGTGGAAGTGGGATACATCGTAAGGCAAGGGCAAATGTTGCCAAGAACAGTAAAAAAAACTGATTTGAAAGAATTCTAGGTTCATGAAACTAATCCCTAATATTTCTGGGGATGTGTATTTTTTTTAAATCTGAAATTCATGCATTATTTTAGGACTTCATTTGCACTTTTAACAGGTTTATTATAAAATTAAGCAAATTAAGTAATGACAAAAAGAGTACCAAAATATCTTTTGACAAGCTGAACGCAATCCTAATGAATGAACTTGTCAAGTTTTGAGAAGATTTGTAGCTCAGGTTGAGGTTCTGAATACAGGTTTGCTCGCTGAGCTGGAAGGTTCATTTCCAGATGTTTCGTCATCCTACTAAGTAACATCTTCAGTGGGCCTCCAGGCGAAGCACTGTTGATGATTCCTGCTTTCTCTTTACATGAACACAGTGCGCCGATTTCTCAGCAACAAACCCAAAGAAGCATACAAAACACGTCCAGAAACCCTAGCTACTCTTCCCTATATCAAAGACATCTCGGAAATGACTGCCAGACTACTCGGACCCCTTGGCACCATGGTAGCCCACAAACCCACCTACAAACTAAAACAGCAGCTAAAGAACTTGAAAGACCCTATACAGACAAGCAAAACTAATGTCATTTACAAAATACCAGACAAGAACTGTAACACACACTATACCGGACAAATAGGCAGAAAACTAGCCACCAGGCTACATAAACATCAACTAGCCACAAAATGACATGACCCTCTCTCACTAGAATCCTTACCTACAGATAAGGAAGGACACCATTTCGACTGGGACAACACATCCATCCTAGGACAAGCCAAACAGAGATACGCACGAGAATTCCTAGAAGCATGACATTCCAACCGGAACTCTATCAACAAACATATCAAGTTAGACCCCATCTACCATCCTCTGAGAAAAAGAACAGGAAATGACATCACCACAGGAAATGACATCACCACCCCAAAGAAACCCAAACATATAAATAGAAAGCAGGAATCATCAGCAGTGCTTTGCCCGGAGGCACACTGAAGATGTTACCTAGTAGAGTGACAAAACGGCTGCAAATGAACCTTCCAGCTCAGCAAGCAAACTTACATCCAGAATGAACTTCTTTTGGCCAAACCTGTTTTCACTCAATCTTTTAATGTGATAATTGAAATGAATGACATGGGGTGAGTGTGTTTTTTTATTTTAAGATGATTAATCAGTAGTGGAGAAACCAGTGGAGCTGTTTTCACAGAAATGCAACCAGTATCAGAAGCAGAACTCTAAGTGGAAAAAGAAACTCTAAGATTATCACTTGTTCTTAAACATTTTGAAAATTTTATCACAATGAGAAGTGGCAGATGGAGTTTAATTCAGATAAATGCGAGGAGCTGCCTTTTGGGAAAGTTAATCCTAGCAGGACTTATACACTTAATGGTAAGATGCTAGGGAGTGTTGCTGAACAAAGAGACCTTGGAGTGCAAGTTCATAGCTCCTTGAAAGTAGAGTCGCAGGTAGATAGCATAGTGAAGGCAGTGTTTGGTATGCTTTCCTTTATTGGTCAGAGTATTGAGTGCAGGAGTTGGGAGGTCATGTTGTGGCTGTACAGGACATTGGCCACTGTTGGAATATTGCATGCAATTCTGGTCTCCTTCCTATTGAAAAGATGTTGTTAAATTTGAAAGGGTTCAGAAAAGATTTACAAGGATGTTGCCAGGGTTGGAGGATTTGAGCTACAGGAAGAGGCTGAACAGGCTGGAGCTGTTTTCCCTGGAGCGTCTGACGCTGAGAGGTGACCTGATAGAGGTTTACAAAATCATGAGGGGCATGGATAGGATAAATAGACAAAGTCTTTTCTCTGGGATTGGGGAGTCCAGAACTAGAGGGCATAGGTTTAGGGTGAGAGGGGAAAGATATAAAAGAGACCTATGGGACAACTTTTTTACACAGAGGGTGATATGTGTATGGAATGAGCTGCCAGAGGAAGTGGTGGAGGCTGGTACAGTTGCAAGAGGCATTTGGATGGGTATATGAATAGGAAGGGTTTGGAGGTATATGGGCCTGGTGCTGGCAGGTGGATTAGATTGGGTTGGAATATCTGGTCGGCATGGACAGGTTGGACCGAAGGATCTGTTTCCATGCTGTACATCTCTATGACTCTGTGACTCTATAAATGCTAATATACAATAACATTAATCACTTGGCATTTATAGAAACATATAAAACTTGAATTCTGGAAGATGAGGAGCTGAAATTCCTTGCAAGGAAGACAAGTTTGGAAACAATTTCTAATTGAGATTGATGATATATATTCTTGAGTGGACTGTGGAGCCACTTTGTAAAATTTGCCTCCATTGTATCTGCCATTTAATATGTAATTTCTCATTAATAATCAACAACAATTTGCATATTAATTCATGTTGACATTATGTTGATTTTGACTTTGAGTGTAGATGATAATCCAAGTATTTAGTGTTTGCCTTAACTTGACTCTTGTTTTGGACAATTTATTTTATTTAACTGTGGAATATTGTGATTTTATCATTTTAGTAAAGTATTAGGATTTTAGATTTCTTATATTAAAAGTATTTACTAATCTTAACGAAGATCATAATTATGTCATAGGATTATTTCGAGGAGCTGAATGGTCTGTACTTACACTTAAGTTCTCATGTTCCAAGGTTATTAGACACAGAATCATTCCAGAAATCTCATTCGTCCCAACCAATTGTGGAGTTCATGTTTCAGTTGAGCATCCTCTAATCTTTCCTTATCTAAATCACTGGCCCTCTACTCCCTTCTGTTTTTAATACTCCTAATGTGGAGGAGCTGGTGTTATGTGACTTTTAACTTTAATAGTAGTAGTGAGACTGAAATTGTGACTATTCTCTTGGTGCAGAAGTTTCTTCTGAATTCTCTATTGGATTTCTCGCTGACTATCTCTTACTGACAGTCTATGGTTACACCCTTCCCCTAAAATGGAAACCTTTCACTCACCCAAACCTTCCACAATTCAAAAAAAACTTTACCAATTTTTCTCTCAGCTTTTTTTTGACAAGTGAAAAGAGGTTCAGCCTGTCAATCCTTTTTCTGATATTTCATTTCTGGTATACTTCTTGAATAAAAATTGTGTACCCTTCCTAGTGCTTCGATATCTTTTTTAAAATGGCACATCGAATTGCATAGAATACTCCAAACGTGCTCTCACCAAACTTTAATAAGTTTTTAGCATAACTTTCCCACTTTTCAATTCTACGCCCCACAGTAAGTGTGGTGTAATTGGGGTTTGCATTTTTTCAAAAAACATTCTCTGTTGTTTCAAGTGTTTAGGTCTGCCACGTACACATTCTACATTGAATCACCTGATGGTGTTTCTGACTGTTGTGTTCAGGCTCAATTCGAATTTGATAGTTCAGGTTTCATGTTTAGCACTTTCATTACTGACAGCACGGTTGCTAAGGGAACGGTTGCTGCTTTGTTACTTGAATCAAAGAGTAAACAAGGAGTAATGAGATCGCTGCTTTATTGTTAAAAATTTCAAAGTGTAATGCTATGTCCATAAAAAAGACTGAAAGTACTTTCACTAGAATAACCAAGATAATCAAAGGTTAAATTCTTGCAGAGTGCAGTACTGCAGACTTCTCACTAGATGGCATTCCACCATGAATTTCATTGGTGCAAATTAATACGCCGAGAGATTTCAAACATGATATATTTGCAACATATTTTACTCGGAAGACAGTATCCTGAAAAACTAACATAGGAAATAATTTAGAAATTGAGTAATTAAAAGGGAGTCTCAGAAGAATATATTAATAAGTCTTTTCAAAGTGAGGGAAATTTCTGACAAATAAGATTCCATGAAAGGTTTCATGAAAGCAGTGCAGAATGAAGGAATGAAAGATGCTTATCACTGAGGAGAGTTAAAGGAATCAACTACTAATTTGGTGATAGGAATGGTAGCTGAATGCAGGAAGAAGAGAAATTTTATCATTATTTTAACATAATTTCACAACAATTTGATAGAATTATTAAAGCACAAAAGGAATATATTTGGTGCAAGGGTGTTTACACTGGCTCTCTCGCTGCTTTTCATTGATTTCCGATCTCCAGTCTTCCTCCAATAACCCTGTATATTGTTCCTTTTTAATCTTCAACTGAACTTACATTTGAATGCACCTTTCCACTGCATTCTTAGACAGTGTATTCCAGATTTTAATCGCTTGCTGCATGAAAAGCATTTTCTCATATTACTATTGCTTCTTTGCCGATTATTTTATATCCGTATACTCTTATTTTTCATCTTTTCACCATTGGGAAATGTTTCTTCTGATCTATTCTGTCCAGATTCCTTATGACTTTAAATAGCTGCATCAGATCTCGTCTGAATTTTACATCTGTTCGAAAGGGAAATAGTTTCTTGTAGCAAAAATAATGAATAAACAGAATTAACTTGGAAGCATTGAAACAGCTACAATACCAGGCAGTCACAGTGAAGAGGTATTAAACAAAATTTCCTACCTTGGAGAATAACTGGAATCGGAGACAATTAAGTAAATATTAGAGGAACATGGAATACATTTGGTTGGTCTCTAATTGCAAGAGAAATTAGTTGGGAGAAGTAAGAATTAAAACTGATCGTGCAACATGCATAGATATAAACATTCTGTTGAGTGATTAAGTGTCTGTTTTGTTTAAATACTTTATCTGCAAATAAATTGGTGGCACAGTGGCTAAGTGGTTGGTTACTCACAGTGCCAGGTCCCGAGGCTCAATTGTGTTGTTGCAGTTATACAGAGCCTTGGTGACGCCATATCTGGAATATCAGTGCAGTTTTGGTCTCCATTTCTGAGGAAGTACAGCAAAGGTTTGCCAGGCTTATTCCAGGTCAGCGCGATTGATGTTTGAGGAGAGATTGACTAGGTTAGGATTGTTGTTGCTGGAGTTCAGATGAATATGGGGGGATCTCATAGAGACTTACAAACTTCTAACAGGACTAGATAGGCTAGATGCAGGGAGAATGTTCCCAATGGTGGGTGTGTACAGAACCAGAGGTCACAGTCTGAGGATACGAGGTAGACCATTTAGGACAGAGATGCAGAGACACCTCTTCACTCAATGAATTCATTACCACAGGAAGTAGTTGGTGCCAAAACACTGAATGTATTCAAAAAGTTAGGTGAACAGGCAGGTAGTACTGAGGAAGTGGGGAGGCTGCAGAAGGATCGAGACAGTTTGGGAGACTGGTCCAGGAAATGGCTGATGGAATTCAACGTGAGCAAATGCGAGGTCTAGCACCTTGGAAAAAAGAATAAAAGCATAGACTACTTTCTGAACAGTGAGAAAATTCGTAAAGCCAAAGTACAAAGGGATCTGGGAGTGCTAGTTGAGGATTCTCTAAAGGTAAACATGCAGGTTGAGTCCGTCATAAAGAAAGCAAATGTAATGTTGTCATTTATCTCAAGAAGGTTGGAATATAAAAGCACTGTTGTGCTACTGAGACTTTATAAAGCTCTGGTTAGGCCCCATTTGGAGTACTGTGTTCAGTTTTGGTCCCCACACCTCAGGAAGGACATACTGGCACTGGAGCATGTCCAGCAGAGATTCACACGGATGATCCCTGGAATGGTTGGTCTAACATACGAGGAACGGCTGAGGATCCTGGGATTGTATTCACTGGAGTTTAGAAGATTAAGGGGAGATTTAATAGAAACTTACAAGATAATACATGGCTTGGAAAGGGTGGATGCTAGGAAATTGTTTCCGTTAGGCAGGGAGACTAGGACCCGTGGACACAGCCTTAGAATTAGAGGGGGTGAGTTCAGAACAGAAATGCGGAGACATTTCTTCAGCCAGAGAGTGGTGGGCCTGTGGAATTCATTGCCGCGGAGTGCAGTGGAGGCCGGGACGCTAAATGTCTTCAAGGCAGATATTGATAAATTCTTGATGTCACGAGGAATTAAGGGCTACGGGGAGAATGCGGGTAAGTGGAGTTGAAATTCCCATCAGCCATGATTGAATGGCGGAGTAGACTCGATGGGCCGAATGGCCTTACTTCCACTCCTATGTATTGTGGTCTTAAGGTGGTTGGACATAGCACTTGGGGTGAATGGAATCAAAGATTATGGGGAAAAAGCAGGATTAGGGTATTGAGTGGACAATCAGCCATGATCGTGATGAATAGCAGAGGAGGCTGAAAGGGCTGAATAGCCTCTCCTGCTCCTCTGTTTCTATGAACACAGCATTCCAAAAGTGGCCTCACCAATGTTCTGAGATTGAGATGTAGCACATTAAGAGTAAGGACAATACTGTCTGAGGGGACAAATCTCTCAGCAGTATAAGACAGAACACTAAACTACCACAGAAATGTAACCCAAGAGGACTGATTGCCTAAGAGATGCATCAGTAAAGACAGATCAAACGAATATCAATTTTCTGAAATTCACTTTCCAAACCCTAATACAATCTACTCTCCTTAATTCCACCAAGACACTTTCAGTTTTTGAGTCACCCTGTAATGTATTTTTAAGTAAAATAAACAAGGCAGAATGGCCAAGGAGAACAGACTGACTTTTTCACAGAAACTGATTTTGTGCAGTATTGTATAATTTGTGACTAAGTCATCCTTATAAATCATTGTCAGATCACCACAGAGGGGCTTTACTTGTTCAGCAAATATATTTTCATCTGGACTCCAGATTTTTAGTTTGGCACATAACTTGTATTTTCCATGCATCTTTTTGGAAGTTGTAACCAGAATTTGTAATGATGAAGTGAAAAGAATCATTACATTGGAGAAGAGAAAAACAAAATGTCTGCCTATCTTTTGCTGCAAACTAATTCTTATACCACAGAAATTATAAAAATTGTGTATGGACAATTCTGTTATTTGAGCAGAATGTAATATACATGCCAAGTAACTTACTGAGTCAGACCAAATTTCCAATGGAATAAACAAGAGACCAAATTCTGCAGCCCTTGGAATGCAAAAAAGACAAAGTGGTCAGGCAATAGTGAACTTCGAGGTGGATTCCAATGCACCAGCTCATCACCACCTCTCAGCTTGTCTTTAATTTTGGTAACCGTAGATGAGTGCATTGTATCTGTGACTAATTGAATCATGATGCCTTATATAAAAGGTTGACTTCCTTTAGCATCTTGTTTCTGGGAATGCACATGCGGTCACATAATTAGCCACTTGCAGCTATTTCTACATTTTCTGGATTCCCAATGAAACTCTGATGTTAACTCAGGAAAATTCATTTGAAACTGCATCATGTTTTTGACAACCCTGTAACATTCTGTACTGCCAAGCCTTTTCACTTTATTTCACATTTTTGTATTCATAGTCATGTAATTACTGTACACATTTTGATTAGCTTTGAAGGGATTTCACCATCAGTTTGCCAAAGTGATACCTGGTCTAGAAACGGACTTATTTACTAATGAGGAGATATTCCTTGTAACTGAAACTCAGCCATGTTAATTTTGGTGAGTTTCTTGCAGGTTTCTCTCCAAAAACCCTCGAGATTTCTCAGCCTATTCTTTGAGACCTGCCTCATCACCTACAATTCCATCACCCAATGACAAGCTGCCTGTTCTGTCTTCCCTCTCAACAGTGGAGATATTTACTATTGTTGGAACTTGCCAGGACTCCTGACACCAATGCTATTTTTAAAGCCCAGCCATGCATTCATCAAGGTCAGAAGGCAGACGACACCAGGTTATAGTCCAAAAGATTTATTTGAAATAACAAGCTTTCGGAACACTGCCCATTTGTCAGGTGAAGTGAGAGAGAAGTGCACAGGCACAGAATTTATAGGCAGAGAGTTCAATGGTCAGAGAGAGCAAAAGATCATCCAAATGGTGTGAGTGGAATGTTGACAGGCTGAATAATAGCTCTCTGCAGGTGACCAAAAGTGTCAGATGGCATGAGTAAAGTGTCAGTAGCTGAATAAAAAGCAAATGACATGTAATCCGATTAAATGAGGCAGAGATAATTACAAAAAACTAAAAATAAAATGGTGCAGGAGGCAAATCAAAAGACTGGAATAACATAATAGGTATAAGAGTGCATGCTGAGTGTCTAACCAAAGTAATAAGTAATCCAAAACTATACAAGCTAAGGAAGAGAGATCATAACAACAAGGGGACGGTGTTAAAACAGGACAGTGAAGAAGATTTTACAAGTACAGCACAGTGTGGTGGGGTCACATGTAACATGACATGGACTCAAGATCATAGCTGAGGTGATCTTTATGGGTATGGAACTTGGCTATGAGTTTCTGCTCGGTGATTCTGCATTGTTGCTTATCTCGAAGGCAGCCTGGGAGGTCACTTATCCGAAGATGGGAGGGTGAATGTCCTTGACCACTGAAATGTTCCCCGACTGGAAAGGAACATCCCTCTCTGGTGATTATTGTGCAGTGACTATTCATCCATTGTCGCAGTGTCTGCATGGCCTTGCTAATATACCACGCCTTGGGGCATCCTTACCTGCAGCGTATGAGGTAGACAACATTAGCCAGGTCACATGAATGTCTGTTTCCAAGTGTGATGATAGTATCCATGCCAATGATCTGACATGTCTTGCAGAGATTGCCATTGCAGAATTGTGTGGTGTTATGGTCAATGTTATTTTAAAGGGCAGGTAGCTTGCTGCGAATAATAGCCTGTTTAAGGTTTGGTGATTGTTGGTAGGCAAGAAATGGAGGCATGGGGATGATTTTGGTGACATGTTTGTCATCATTGATGACATTTTGAAGGCTGTGAAGAACATGGTGAGGTTTCTATGCTCCAGGGAAGTACTGGACAACAAAGGGAACTTTATCTGTCATATCCTGTCTGTCTTGTGAGGAGCTTGGTGCTGTTTATCACAGTGGTATGTTGGAACAGGCAGTTGATGAGTAGAGCATCGTATCCTGTTCTTATGAGGGCATCCTTCAAAATCTTTTGGTGTCCGTCGCATTCCTTCTCATCTGAACAGTCCTGTCTTTACTCAGGGTTGTCCATAGGAAATGGCTTCTTTAACATGTCGAGGGTAGAAGCTAGAGAAGTGCAGCATCTTGAGCTTATCCATGGGCTTGCGTTAGAGTGAGGTACTCAGATGTCCATCCTTGGTCCACCCCAGTCCAACACTGGCACTTCAACGTCATGCATCCCTCAAGTGTTTCCAGCCAGGAGTTACCCTTCATTGTGCAGATAATCAGAGGGGAACCAAAGAGTAATGCTTCTCAAGCCACATAGGTAGCATGGCTGATGCTTCATTGCAAATACAGTTGCATATTTCTAAATGTATTACTGTTTAGAGTCCAAGCTACACAGATTTATTGCACTTTAGTATAGAACATAGAACATTACAGCGCAGTACAGGCCTTTCAGCCCTCGATGTTGCACTGACCTGTGGAACCTATCCGAAGCTGATCAATCCCACACTATTCGTATTACCCATATTAGAAGCCTGTGTGAGAGAGTGATACTCTTTCCTGATGCCAAGTGTGGTGTAACGTATTTACATTGTTCAACGTCACACAATTGCATGCTGGAAAGCCTTCAAATGCTTGTAAAATGGAGTTGTCAGGCTTGTTTGTCAAGGGTAGCCCTTGTCTTCCAGGAACTATTCTTGTAAGGCATCCAAGCTTTGACAAAAAACATTCCTCTAAACAATGGAACATGGCCACTTTTTTGTGGAGTCCACCATGGAATGTCTGTCGATAGAACTTTGACAAAGACACTTTACTCTGGTGAATGCAGCACAACCATGTCATGCAAAATATTGTAGGAGATTTTAAATGCTGTATGATTGCTGCTACCTCGTTCCTACTCCTACATAATGCAAAAAAGGCAGCATTTCCTATAAGAGCATGTTGGTGAATATCTGCAGTTCAAGGTATCAGACCAAAAAAACTAAAGAGGCTGGAAATCAGAAGCAAAATCAGAACTTGCTGGAGAACCTCAGCAGGTCTGGCAGCACCTATGGAGTGAAAGCTGAGTTGATGTTCTGGGTCCAACGATCCTTCTTCTAAAGAAATTCTTGTACAGCAATTTCTGAATTTGTTCTTAAGATATTGGATTGTCTTTGTGATTTGTGACGAGTAAGTGACACTTTTACAATTTCCTCCCATTACTTCTGCTTTACAGTAATGACTGTATTTAATCATGGTCAAGATTGTTTGGGGTGATCACAATTTGTATGCCTTTCACATGCAGGTAATATGATCACCAATGACTTTAACCTATACAGCAGAAGTGCCTGATTAATACAATTACCACTTAAGGGCTTCACATCTCTCATACATAGGGCCCTTGTTCTCAGACAGAGAAAGAAAACCTACTCTGTTCACTCCATCTGTCATTGCAGCCATTTTCTATGCAGTCGTGATTCTCATGAGAATGAAGACAACCAAAAAGAAAAGGAAATGCAAGCTGTTTGGCATTGTATGTTGCAGGCTTAGCCTGAAAATCAAGGACTTCCTCCCCCGACATCAAACCTCCATGTTCCTTTCTTCTTTGCATTCTTTTTGAGTCCATCAGTACTGAGCTACGACATATTCCCACACACCACTTTGAATGAATAGAATCGTCATTTATTGTCATTTCTATTTTTTACCAAAAAGTGAAAAACATTTAAGGTGTCATACCATGGTGCCTTGTATTAATAGCAGAAGGCTATTTATTAATTAAGAAAAATAAAGAAGACAAAGTTCATCTTAGTTCTAGTCCCGTCTCCTCGTTTGGGCAAAGACAGTACTGGTACAGGATTTCTATGTTGGATCGTTGGAATCCGAGGCAGGAAGCTGCTGCTGAAGACGCCTGTAGAGTTCTTGTTTTCACTCAGTAATTTGCTGATTTTAGGTGGTTTGAATCACCCCCAGGTTCTAGACATTGGAGCTACTTAGGAAGGTGAAATGAAGAAGGCAGCCGACAGGTGTTTCAGGACAAAAGAAACTCTGCATTTATTTAAATACAAAAAGATAAGTGTAATACAAAAAATAAAGATAAATGCAACAAACAGTGAAATTCACATTCAGTTATACAGAGAACAGTAATCAAACACAGTATTAAATTAAGCACGGGTTAAACACTATTGGAACTTAAACAGTAGTTGTAATCACAGAAACTTTAATCAGGCTTCCTATCCTTGGGGTCTCGTGCACTGTCACCACCTTGCTAGCTAGGTTGGAAGTTTTGGGGTCTTGCGTGTTTAAGTTCACTATTGAAAGCTCAACTTTGAAATGTAGCTGGCTGTACCCACTTGCCATACAGGAACCTGAATGAAGACTTCGGATGGCATGGGCCTTCAGATTGAGTTGATGCAGTGGGATGCATATTGTACCTATTGGATGAGTACTTAGTTTTCTTTACTTTCTGTTGGTTTTGTGGGCCTGGTTTCACCTCTGGATGTTTCTGAGGCCTTGTGGTGTCTGTCGGGTCCGTGGTTAACTTGGTCGGCTGCTGTTGATTCCCCTGGTTTAGAACAAGCCTATGTCAGTAGCTTTCGGATTTGGTGTCAGGCTTCCCCTCTTGGAGATAGCTCTTGAAAATAACTGTTTTTCTTCTGGGGATTGCTGCTGAGGAATAAATGTCTGGGTGAGATCGGGGCCTGCAATGATTTTGATTCAGGGCTTCATCCTCGTGCCAAATATGCATTTGCCATTGTATTCTGGTGTTTCCTTTTGAGGTCAATTGACTTCCTGATAACTAAGAGTATTATCTGTGCTGGATAGCCTGAGGTATAAAAATTAGTTGCAGTCTAGAATTTTAGGTTTGGTTGATTGTTCTCTTAGAGGTGTACATTGGAATTCCAGGCTGAACAATAGTCAGACTGATATCATTCTGGCTCTGTGTATTTGTTGCAGCCTGAGCTCAGGCTTTGGCCCAGTATTTTAGATGTTAGGGAAGTCCAGGGTCTTGTCCTGTATTTTAGATGATGGGGATTTTTACTCAATCCAACACACCCACTGAACATAATGGCAATGTAATGAGATACCACCATCGTCACTGCAGTAGCCACACAAAATATCCCTCTTCCTCCTTGCCTATTCCACCACTGCTGAGGTAGCAGCTGATACCGGGTTCCCTTGCTTGCCCCTCAGCCAGCTGTCTCCTCAATGCCACTGTCAGAGTCCTGCTCTGGGCTCACCAGCTGCCACCACGCTCCAGACCCCAACAAACCCAAATCCATATAAAAAACTGAGAGAAAAGAGGGGGAGAAAAGGTGGACGGAGAGGCTGAGACCCAGGCATAGGTGCATGGACATTGACAACTCCTCCGTCTGACAACATTACTCGTGAACCCTAACCCAACACTCAGTCATGCTAACCATCTGTAGTGGTTGGAAACAAATGTATCTCATTGACTATGCGACCCTTAATTGGGGTTGTTAACCTTGGCCAATCAAGGAGCCCTGGCTGACCTAAATAGACGGGATTTTCAGGGAGAGGTGGGCGCTGCAGGGAGTGGAGTGCATCATTTCCCCCTCCAATGCTATTTTGATTTAGTCCTTACCCTCCCCTTCACTGTTTTGATCACACAGCATTGCCCTTTGATGTGAAGGGCACTGCTTGTCTCTGGCCACTCGGGTGTTTTCCTACTTTTCCTGGTGGTGGAAATTGAATAAAGATTTGTACACCTTGTCTCTCACGGTGTCTCACAGCTGCACACACACGCATGGGTGCTGGGGATAAAAATAGTAAGCACTACCGCAGTTAGGTGGTAGTGTGGGGGTTAATAAGAAAAAAAAAAGACCAGGATTGGGTGGAGTGCATCATTTCCCCCTCCAACACTATTTTGATTTAGTCCTTGCCCTCCCCTTCACTGTAAAAAAAAAAAAAGAGAAAAAAAAAACAGGGGATTTTCAGGGAGAGGTGGGCGCCGCAGGGAGTGGAGTGCATCATTTCCCCCTCCAACTCTATTTTGATTTAGTCCCTGCCCTCCCCTTCACTGTTTTGATCACATAGCATTGCCCTTTGATGCGAAGGGCACTGCCTGTCACAGGCCACCCAGGTGTTTCCTATCTTCCTGGTGGTGGAAATTGAATAAAGATTTGTGCATCTTGTGTCTCTCACTGTGTCTCACACCTGCACACACACACAAACAATGGGTGCTGGAGGAAAAAAATAAGCACTACCACAGTTAGGTGGTAGTGTGGGGGTTAATAAAAGGGGAAAAAAAATAAAACCAGGAGACCCCCCTCCAACTCTATTTTAGAAAAAAAATGATAAACAGGGGATTCAGGTCCAGGTAGCGGGCCGTGGAGGGGGTCGTTAGGGCCGCAGGCCTGCCCCTCTTCCGTGGTTATGTTAAGGCCTGGATGTCCTTGGAGAAGGAGCACACAGTGTCCACCAACACCCTGGAGTTGTTCAGGGAGAGGTGGGCGCCACAGGGAGTGGAGTGCATCATTCCCCCCTCCAACTCTATTTTGATTTAGTCCCTGCCCTCCCCTTCACTGTTTTGATCACACAGCATTGCCCTTTGATGTGAAGGGCACTGCTTGTTACTGGCCACCCAGGTGTCTTCCTATCTTCCTGGTGGTGGAAATTGAATTAAGATTTGTGCACTTTGTGTCTCTCACTGTGTCTCACATCTGCACACACACACTATGGGTGCTGGTGAAAAAATAAACACTCCTGCAGTTAGGTGGTAGTGAGGGGGTTAATTTAATTAAAAAGAGAGAAAAAATATAACTAGGAGAAAAAAAGAAGAAAAAAATATAAACAGGGGATTCCCATTGATGTGAAGGGCACTGCTTGTCACTGGCCACGTGGGTGTTTTCCTATCTTCCTGGTGATGGAAATTGAATAAAGATTTGTGCACTTTGTGTCTCTCACTTTGTCTCACACCTGCACACACACCATGGGTGCTGGGGAAAAAATAAGCACTACCGCAGTTAGGCGGTAATGTGGGGGTTAAAAAAAAGAGGAAAAAAAAACCAGGAGACCCCTTCCAACTCTATATGTAATAAAAAATTATATAAACAGGGGATTCAGAATCTCCTCAGTTTAGGGAGTGATTGAGGCCAAGAGGTGCTAATTATATTTCTTAGGATTAAAGGAATCAAAGGTATGTGCTCTAAAGTGCAGCATTGAAGTACAAACCATATTGTAAGTAGATTGGAGATGTACCACGATGGTACATACTCAGTGCCCACACTCTTGCAAGTGGGGTGCAGCCAGTCATTCCCATCTGAGAAACTTTGAACTACTGTCCAAGATAGGGTCCCTAAAGAGGAAACAGTGAGCTGGAGTTGCCAGGTACCTGCCCTGCCTTTAAGTTTTTTTGATCCACTCAATAGCAAGATTGTCATCCCACCGTTTACAAGTTTGTTGCAGAATTTAACTTTTTGTCTCCAAATCAAGTACTATATTTCTGCCAATATCACCCTATGTTCCTGTTGACTGGCCAATGCCTACGCCATTCAAGGTTGGGGAGACTCTGCCCAAACTGTTTGAAATGATTTAATAGAACTTTTCAAACTGTAAATATAGACAGATGGAGCAGACAGCAAGAAACCATTAGAGCTGGTAGCTGGGATGCTGTTCAGTGATAGAACAGCCTTAAGGGGCTGAGTGACCTATTTTTGTTCTGACATTCCTATTCTATGTAGGAAATAGAAATCACACGTCAAGCTTATTTTGTCCCTTTAAATTATGACATTTTTATTAAAGAAAGAGAAAAAAATGTAATGGTGAACAATATTGTTTCCAGTTTTAAAAATAGTAATTTCTTCAATGCATCTCAATAATCCCATCCAAATTGAATAAATTGAACCGTATAAAAGAAGGGAGTCATGGTTAATTCAGTATTTGATGATCTTGCCAGAGGCAATTGTCATGGTGCTAAAATTGGCCTCAGAAACCTAAGGGTGAAGAAAATATTGACAAGAATTTTGGCTCCTGATTATTTTCCAGGAACCCCTGCTGGAGGTGAGTACAGACGTCATGCCCATATAGGATTAGGCTAATTTATAATGATCTCTGAGGTCATTGCCAAAGCTTAAATTGCCACTTGAATGAGCTACTTGTGGAACCTAAAACTTAGGAAGGAGTAAATAACATCTGGAGCAGGGTGAGGAAAGAAATTTGGCAAGGAAAAGACAATAAAACCTGTTTTTAAATAAATCGTATTCTTGATAGGGTAGAATGTTTCCGTTTGTGAAGTTTGAATTTTTCAGTGAAGTTCTCCAATTGTTAATAATTTAAACAATAAATCTTTTTACTCCACTGTTTTTGAAATTGTACACTTTTATTTTTCTTCACATAGAATAAACCATCAAAAGAATAGAGGGTGAAGAGCAAGCAAAGTGACCTTGTCTGGAATGACATAAACATCAATGAAATACTCAAGTTAATTCAAAACAGCTGGCTCAAACTGTGGTCAGGAATAAGATGTTTTCTTTTCTAGTTAGATTGTAGCATGAAGCCAGAATGGTGTTTTGCAGACTTCGCTGCAGAGTAAAGTTCACTGTAATAACTTCCTGTTGAACAATACCTTGCGTTCGTACAAATAACAAAGAACTTCTTTAGAAAGATTAGCTAAAGGTATCAAAGAACACCTCTCCAAGAGGAGATTTTCATACTTTCTATTCATCAATCAAAATGCAACCTCAAGGAAACCCATTGTGTGGGGTCTAATGGTCAGAGTCAAATAACGCCAATAAATCAAAGATTTATTGATAAATCTGACAGAGATGTCAGTGGCTAGCTGCCCATGAGCTGAGGCTGAATGGGTAACATTTCCAGTTCTGTATGTCAATCCCAGTATTGAGCATAACCCAAAAGCTCATTATTAGGCAGACTCAGGTTACTGTGTTCTAAAGTTGCCTTGAGAAACAGTAATTGGAATTCAATAAAAAATGCCCAGCCAAGTACAATTCATTGAATCCAGCTGTAAACTAAAGTGATCAGATTTTAACAGAGTTTTCCATTGAAGAAAGCTGAAAAAGTAGCTCTTTATAAAATAGAATTGTTTCTAGTGAGGTTTTTCAATGGATGTCCAGAAGGCATTTACTGTATATGAAGAAAATACATATCATTTGCAGGTAGACAGTCTATGAGTTATACAATATACATGGTCACAAAGAAAAATCTAATTCATTCATAAAATCATGTTAACTTCAGTCAGTTCCATTTTGTCTGTCTTTGCACATGCATCTTTAAGTTTTGCGAGTATCCTATTTGTACATGTGTGCTGTCTTTGGCGGTTATTCTGATGTTTGCTTGATATGGGATGGTATTCCTGCTCTGTTTAGAATAATTCCCATGGCAAATGTTATTTTGAGTAATTATTGTTGATCCGTTTCTGTTACTGGGAAACAGTGGATCCTGTGACAGTTGTTCCACATCTTTTGAAGGTGATGAAATCACTTCTTTTTGATCCATTGCCTGCAGTGAAGGAAGTGCTTCTTTAGTTGTTTATATATGTTTTGGGGTGTGATAATACCCCCAATCATTCATATTCACCAAATGCGATAAAAGTGACAACTACTGTTCACAGGTCCCAATATGCCACATAGCCCAACTTTTGTTGAGAGTGAAGATTTGCACTCTTATAGGCTGTCCAGTTCTCAGTTCTGGTAATGATTTTGGTAGTAGTGGCTCAGTGGTTAGCATTGCTGCCTCAACATCAGGGACTCAGGTTTAATTCCAACCTTGGGTGACTGACTGTGTGGGGTTTGCACATCCTCCCTGTGTCTGTCTGGGTTTGTTCCGGTACACTCCCACAGTCCAAAGATGTGCAAGTTAGGTGGATTAGCCACACTAAATTGCCCAAGGTTTCCAAAAATATGCAAGCTAGCTGGACTATCCATGGGAAATGCAGGGTTACAGGGATAGGATGAGTCTGGGGGTGTGGATTCGATGGGCTGAATGGTCTGCTTCCACACTGTGTGGATATGACAACTTACTAGTTTTATCAAGGTAAAATTTATTGTTTGATATTTCATACTGATTTTGTTTATCACACCAATTAAGACCAAAAGACATTGGAGCAGAAATTATGCCATTTGGCCCATCGAGTCTGCTCTGCCATTAAATCATAGCTGATAGGTTTTTCAACCCTGTTTTTCCATTTTCTCCCCATAACCTTTGATCCCCTTGACAATCAAGAAACTATCTATCTCTATTTATCCACACAACCACCAGACGAAGGAGCAGTGCTCCGAAAGCTAGTGCTTCCAAATAAACCCATTGGACTATAACCTGGTGTTGTGTGATTTTTGTCTTTAGCCAGGGAGTGGTGATTCTGTGGAATTCATTGCCAGAGAGGGCTGTACAGGCCAGGTCATTGAGTATATTTAAAACAGAGATAGATAATTTCTTGATTGCCAAGGGGATCAAAGCTTATGGGGAGAAAATGGAAAAACAGGGTTGAAAAACCTATCAGCTATGATTTAATGGCAGAGCAGACTCGATGGGCCAAACAGCATAATTTCTGCTCCAATGTTTCTGCTGTCAATGGAAACATCTTTCCAACGTCCACTCTGTCCCAGAATCCTCATATATTCCTCTGGACCCAGTCCAGGGCCAATATATTTTTCAAGAGGTATGGGGCCCAAAAGTGCTCACAATTATGACTCCTAATTTAGAACTTTCTTTGCTATTAAAATGTTTTTGATGCCTTCATTTGGTCTATTTCTCCACCCAAGGAGTGCCTTATTCAAGTCTGCACTGGATTTGCTCGATTTCTTTACGATCCCTTTGCTGATTTTCACTGCTGCCTTAGCCATTCCATTTGACTGGGAAAAATGTGGAGATGATGTATGGTATTGAATTTCGTAACCCTTAAAGAAGTCACTAAATTCTTTACTTGTGACTTGAGGGTTGTTGTCTCTTATCACAGTGCCTTGTTGTGATCCTATCTGAAATGATTTCGAGACAAGTCATGTTCCAGCCTGAAACCTGGCTTGATAAATCTTTCTTTTTTAACTCAGTGGTCTTTCACTGAACCAAAAACAGACAATGCTGCAGATTCCAGTTTAACAATAAAACTAACATTTATGACACAAGTGAAATGAAAATAAAATAGAATAAATCCAATTATTTACATATAACACAAATTTAAAGATTTCAAAATATACAGTAAAATACAATCTCAATACAATAATCATCAAAATACTCCTTTACAATACTCACACCAGAGTATCTTTAAGGTTTAATTAAACTGTGGCTTCAATTCCCCATTTTAAGGAATCTGATCACCTCTTCCTTGATTTGTCATATAACTGAACTTAGATTTCTTCAGCTTCACATAACTCTTTCAGCATTTTAACTAAACAATTCTAATCTAGAACTTTAAAACTGAATTCCTTACATTGAGGTAATCTCTTTCTTAACAATCCTAACCTACCTCATTTCTCAGGGCCAACTGTTTTAAATATCCAATTTCAGCCAAAGGTTTTGCAAACTGCCCAAACAGAAATGAAAGAGTGTTTTGTTCCAAACTTTACGTGTTTCCCCTCAATCTCCACCTCCCCCCAATAAATCCCAAAATCTTCCATCTGAAATCTTAATGCACTACGCAGTTTAATTTGTTCATTTGTGAACTTTCCCACTGTTGCCAAACACCATTACTCTCCAGAAAGTCTCTCTAATACCATGCATTAAAAGAAATCACTGTAATCACCATGAAATGACTACAGGAATATTTACAAATCATTACAATCAGACATGTAGACCAAAACCTACATGTCACTATTTCAAAATCGAAAATAAATGATATTAAAATACAGATAAATCACAAACCTAATCACAGTCTTGAATGCTGTAATGACTTAAAATGTTCTTTCAAACACTCGAAAGCAATACTGATTGTTGGTCATGCCAACTCCCAGTAGTCAGAAAATTAACTAACAATGACAAGCTATCAGTCATTGTGAGAGGGAAGAAGTCTACCCCAAGTTTCAGCTGTGATCTATCTGGGATATCATGGATCATAGGCAACTCTATAGCTTAGTATCTGTAACAAGCATTGTTCTAGCTGATGTGGTACTTAATCTAATTGCTTATATTTGGCTCGGTGAACACTTCACTCACATTCCACTAAATAGATTCAATTTCTTGATAGCACACGTGGATGCTCTTCAGTGTCTCTATTAATTTTCTTAGGAATATTGAGATAAATGTAATTCTTACCTGTTGCCATCTTGAACAACCACTTCATCTATGTCTGCCCTGTTATAGATCAGGCCAGACCCCCTCAAATATTTTAAGAAGGTGGCCAAGACCCTTTCTCTTTCTTTAAAGGCAGATGTAAAGTGCGTGTTCCAGGTGTGATGCTGCAGCTGGTCAAACCACTCAGCTTTAAGCAAAACAGAGTTTATTTAAACACTACAGTTTGAAACACGAACTAAAGAAAACTGAATTTATAATAACTTAACTATTGAAAAACTTAACTGACTTGATACTGCAACTATTACTAATTAACTGTTCCAATACAGTAACATCTCATAAACACACCTTGGCAAAAAGGTAAATTCAAACACAGATTCTTACAAGCAGAAGGGAACAATATCCAAAGAGAGATTTCAGAAGAAAGTCAGAGGAATTCTTTACTGAAACTTGCAACTCCCCTGGACTTACATGTCTTGTGACTGATACAGCTAAAACAAACGACAAAAAACCTGAACTGAGAGAATTGGCCACTCCCCTTCCATTGTTAAACTAGACTCTCTGACACCTCTTCAAAAAAACCAAGGATAAAATACCCTTTTTAAAGTGATGGCATCTTTATAGCCCAAAACTTTCTTAAAGTGAAAGGTGTGTCCTAGATGTTTTCGGGCCATTCTTTCATCACTACTTCCTGCTACACTTGGGGAGTTGCATCTTATGCATAGTTTACTTGATTTGAACAACACACTTGTCCAAGCAGGATAGCAACACAAGTACAGAAAGCACCTACATGGTCTCTGCATAGCTGCAGGTCAGCTGATGAAGTTAGTGAAAATGAAAGGAGATCCCTGAAAATGAAAATCTCCTCTGATTCACAAGCTACAATTTATGTAAACATGTACATAAAGTCTGGTTGAAGATTTGTAGCTCGGGTGTCCGTTGTTGTGGTTCTGTTCGCCGAGCTGGAAGTTTTTGGTGCAAATGTTTCGTTCCCTGGCTAGGGAACATCATCAGTGCTATTGGAGCCTCCTGTGAAGCGCTGCTTTGATGTTTCTTCCGGTATTTATAGTGGTTTATACCACTATAAATACCGGAAGAAACATCAAAGCAGCGCTTCACAGGAGGTTCCAATAGCACTGATGATGTTCCCTAGCCAGGGAACGAAACGTTTGCACCAAAAACTTCCAGCTCGGCGAACAGAACCACAACAGTAAACATGTACCATTTGATTGTTGTTTATGCAACTTGCAGATTGCAATGCTCATTCTCCTCAATATGATGTAGGCCAAAGGGTGTATAAACTACTGAAGCCATGTTTGGAAGCAAATGGTTTATGCAGATTCTTTGACATAAGAACAACATTTTCCAGCTGATGTGGTACTTAATCTAATTGCTTATATTTGGCTCGGTGAACACTTCACTCACATTCCACTAAATAGATTCAACCCTTGTAGACTTCACTAACTTTAAACAGTTCAGAGACCACCAACTATTCCCACAATTGCAGTTACAGCCAGTAGATAGTAATTATCATCTCATCTGAAGTGGTAAGGTGATTCATTTTGAAAGCATTATTTTGAGGTCCTTCTGACATTGAAGGTATATGCTGCTGCTTAAGACAGGAAGGTAGCTGAAATGTTGAGTTCCAAAATAGCAGCATTGTTTGCAAAACAGCCATCTAATTTTACATACATTCCTATTTCACAATCAAGCACTCTGCATACTTCTTGCCTACTCACTAATGCCGAGCACAACCAAAAATATTTGTTCATGCTAAAAGCCTTGTAAGAGATGCTGCAACTGGCACCTGGTCATGGTAGAATCTTCTTTGGCTAGCTACACCTTCTAATACAAGCACACAAACTTACTAATATTAATGGTGAAGGGTTAAACACAATTAAGTCTTTGGCAGAAAAGACTGATATTTGAGTAACAAGAAGTAGTTTATTACATAATAGTAAGAAAACAGGTTATATCCCTGAAGACTCATTAACAACAGTAGGTAAGGGATATTGTTATTTATTCAGAGGTGATAACGAGATCTATCCTGCATAAACACTGTGGAACTGACTAGCAACAAGCTAGAATGACTGACCAGCCCTCCCTGAGATAGCTGTTTACGTATTACTGGATCAAGTTATTCCAAAGTTTCTGAATTAACATTTTGGGGCCAATACTAAATTGCCCATAGTGTTAGGTGCAATAGTCAGAGGGAAATGGGTCTGGGTGGGTTACTCTTCAGAGGGTTGGTGTGGACTTGTTGGGCTGAATGGCCTATTTCCACACTGTCGGGAATCTAATCTAATTTAATATAAACTGTTTTGTATGCCAACATAGAAGGAGAGGCTTAGTCGTACTGTTGCTGAACTGTTAATCTAGAGGCCCAGGTAATATTCTGGATATTGTGAGTAAATCACCGCACATTACCTTTAATTCAGCTACTTATTAAAAAATCTCACAATCGAGTACTGAAACAATTATTTAAATGTTATTACATGTAGCAACTAAAATAAGAGATGTCAAGTAAGCAAGTTAAATCCCACAACTCAATTTACCTATGCCCTGATTAAAGATGGAATTTACCTATGATTCCAACCAACAACATATGTCTTGGATGAGCCCAAGGTTCAGTCCTTGTGCAGTACTGTTCTTCATAAAATTCTGCTGCTGAGTTGTTCTGCTGTTGGATTCTTATACAAATTTTCATCCTTCAGGTCCATGATGCGATATTATTAATGATCCTTTAAATTCTTTCATCCAAAATATTACAAATCTGCAGCTTGCCTTCCTCTGGCCTTAACTGTGTTTTTGAAGACACGGCTGTCCTGTGATTAACTCCTTTAAATTCTTCTGCAGGGCAATCATTTGTCCTTGTGACATAGGTGGCCATTCAGTAAGCAGTTGATAAAACGGTTTTCTTTATGTCGCTTTCCAGCCATGGCTAATTGCTTTCAAATTCTGTCTAGGTTTATCCTTGACCTTTAATAGTTTATTCCAGATGGAGTTATTGCTGCTTCATAGTTTGTAACAGTTTACCTTTTATTGATTCTTTCAATCTATGAACAGCCATTAAATTTCTGATGTTTACACTATCACATAGGGACCTGAGTTCAAATTCTGCAATTGCAGATGGAATTTGAATTGAATGAAAATCTAGAGTTAGGAGTTTAATGATGCCCATGAATTTGGAGCCCATTCAGAATGTTGGGAAAAACCCATCTGGTTCACTAATGTCCTTTAAGGAAGAAACTGCCATCCCAATCTGGTCTGGCCTACATGTGACTCCAGAGTCACAGAAATGGGATGACTCTTAACTCCCCTCTGGGCATTCATGAATGGGCAATAAATGCTAACTGAGCCAGTGGTGGCCACATCCATGAATTAATGTCGGAGGCAAAGTGTTATTCATAGCATCAAAGAATCAAGTGATATGTATACAAATTTTCCAATCTACATCTCCAGGTAATATATTGGAATTTGGCTTTCTATCACTGTTGTATCAATGCATTTCATATTTCTACATTTTGATATATGTTTTTGATTCAGCTTTGAAATGGGCTCAAGTTGTCAAGTCAACTTTCAGGATAACAGGACAACATTGATGTGGCCTGAAGAACTGGAATCCAACTTCTGAGGGAACTGCCCAGCAGCTTTTAATTAACTAATTAGTTTTGTGCCAGTACAAAATGAACTTATATTCTCAACTTTGTCCCATTTTTCTAATTATGCAATGCAATTTGGCTTCTTTGCACTTTGTAATGCTCCCTTCTGTAAATTCTTCATCCTGCGTTTTTAATTTTATTTTCAGCTTTGTAAAATGCTTACCTGCAAAATTTTCAGTTATCAGGTTTTATTATTTGGGCATAGTGAATACTATTTCTTTTGAACAGTTGTACCAAGCCACTGAGCAGTTGACTATGCTCTTCTTAATATGATATCACATGAAATTTGCTTCATGCCTGAAGGCAATTACCCAATTTAACAGCAAGATTGCTCACTGGAATTTGCATAATATTCTCATTTCATCACCTATCAAACTATGCATATTAGAGAGACTGCATGCAGAGAAAAATGAATAATTAGATTTAAGCAACTTATGGAAGATAAGGGGAAAATATCATGTATGAATCCATGAATATTTCTCGCAGCTTTATGAAATGACTTTTGATGGTGGAAAAATTTCATAAGATCAAATATGAGCCCATTCCTCTCCCTTAGTGAACAATATAAAATAAGTCACTCTTACAAAATGCTTTTGTTGTTGCAACCAACACAAAAATGCTCCACTGAAAGGTAATCAGACAAAATAATGCTGAGCCATGGAAGTCATTATTGGCAAAGGTGACCAAAAGATGTCCTAAAAATTAAAATAAAAGTAGAATTTGGTGAAATGCGGAGACATTTCTTCATCCAGAGAGTGGTGGGCCTGTGGAATTCATTGCCGCAGAGTGCAGTGGAGGCCGGGACGCTAAATGTCTTCAAAGCAGAGATTGATAAATTCTTGATGTCACAAGGAATTAAGGGCTACGGGGAGAATGCAGGTTAGTGGAGTTGAAATGCCCATCAGCCATGATTGATTGGCGGAGTGGACTCAATGGGCCGAATGGCCTTACTTCCACTCCTGTGTCTTATAAGATACACAGCAAGTCAGGCAGTATTTGTGGAAAGAGAAAGAGTTAACATTTCATGGATAAGACAAAGCCTCCAAAGAGATTATATTCTCGACAGCATGGAAACTGGCCCTTCAGCCGACACCAACCCTCCAAAGAATAACCTGCCCGATATTTACCCCTGACTTGCCAATTTAGCATAACCAATTCACCTGATTTGCACATCATTGGATTGTGGGAGGAAATCAGACTAAACCCAGGCAGACACGAAGAGAATGTGCAAACTCCACAAAGATAGTTGCCCAAGGCAGGAATTGAACCAGGGTCCCTGGTGATGTGAGGCAGCAGTGCAAACCACTGAACCACTGTGCTACCTGAGATGGAGATGACATTCATAAGATGAGGGTTAAAAGAAGCAGAGATCTAGAAACCCAGGTGGAGCATTTGTAGAAGTGGAAATGTTACAATGATAGGAAGAGCAGAGGCTATAAATAAATACAAAAATAAATATAATACTAAATTGGGATAGCTGGGGAACCTGGTAATAATTTATACTGAATAGACTTTGCAATTCAACATATAGCAATTTATTATCATGTGTATTTTCACAAAACGTACAGTGACAAGTTTTAAAAGTCACTCTACCATGGTGCCTAAATTAATGACAGAAGTCAATAACAATAAGAAGAATAGTAAAAGTTCAGCACAGATCAATTAATAGCTCCTGGGTTCAGGGTACCTTGGAAAACCAGGCTGAAACCGTCACGCAGGGCTGGACCAAGACTGCTACACCATGCCAAGATCGCTCTGCCATACTGAGATGAGACCTCCATACAGGGTCTAGACCTCCAATGTTGGGCCATTGGAAACTGCCTCTGAAGGAAGAACGAGACGTCCAAGCCAAGATGAATCCTCCCCACCAGCACTAGACTTACAAGCTGAGCTGCTGGCATACCCAGAAACCGCCAAAGAAGACCTCTACCCCAGGGTAAGACCACCCTTCCTGGATAAGATCACCACACGAAGAGACCACCAACTGGGAAACCTCCCCACCAGGCACCAGGCCTATACTGCCACTCTGGGCTGCTGGAAGCCACCTTTCACTGGGCCTTGGCTGGGAGAAGAAGCTTACCACTGAATTCATTAAAAGAAGGTAAAGTACCATAATAAATGTCTATACTACTTATATAAAACCTTCTCTTTGTGTAATTCATATCACACAACCAACATATTTCTCTGTACATTTACCCAACATTTTTTACAGTGTGTGTAATTTATTTCATGAATCACGACTTGTGGTGGTGAATTTCTCTTTGCCTCATCAATTTGGGTGGGTTTTTTTTCAGAAAGAGCAGGGTTGCTGGTGAGTCAGAGTTGACAGGATTAGGGGCAGGTTAGCAGTGTTGAGATGGACAATCTCTCTTGACTCGTGGTAAAGGAGGAAGGCATGGACAGTGTCCCATTCTACAGATTCTCCTAAGAATCATGGAACTTAACAGGACGGAAGGATGCCATTGTGTCTGCACTGGCTCCCAGAAGAGTTACTCAGCTCGTCCCACTCTCCTGCCCTTCTCTGTGGCCCTCTAACTTGCATGAACTCTTACGAAGTTGTAAGCATTGTTAGAAGTTTGGCCTGCCAGTTTGCAAACCTGCTCATCTCATCCTAAGTTGGTGGACAAGTTCATGTTACCATTCTGACATCATCGCTCATGCCCGACTGCGGCATAGAAGGTTCCCTGCCTTAGTCTGTATTAGAAGGCAAGAGTGAGACCCTGCCCGTTATTGAGTTAAATACACTTTCAAAAATCCTCATTGTTTGGTACAAATTCCTCAAAATTATTTATTTTCATTCTCCTGCACTGAGCTATTTCTTAATTTTGTTTTAAATGTCATGATTTGGTCACAGATGTTCCCCTGTTTACCTCTGAAAAATAACACTATCCCATTTGATGAAGGACAGAGTAAGGCCACTAGCAGAAACTGCCAAGTCTGAATTCATTGCATGAAGTATAAACCTAAATTGCGGTTTTTTCTTCTAAAAAACAATCTCATTAGCTCCAGCTTTCTGTGCACTGGGATGTGTTCCTAATTCTGTTTTCCTTGTGGTCACCCTTGAATTTCCTTGGCTTTGCTGATCAGTGTTTTCTTCTGACAACGGTCTTGGAAAAGATTCCTGCCCACTGAGTCACGAGAGATAAAATCAAAAACACTGAAAGCAGCTGAAGCTAAAACTCTTCAAGTCCCCGCGCCTTGGAGCTCACAGGAGGAGTTCTGTTACTCCCATTCTCAGAACGAAGTAAGTGTTACATCTTTGTTCTTTGAATAGTTATTCAATATATTTTGATTGCTTCCATATCATAAAGTTGAAATCTTCGTCTCGTGATAATGTTGAGCTAGGGTTAATATATTTCTCTCTTAATGTTGTGTTTACTAGAAGTTCCAAAATGCAGCGAGTCTTGATTTCTGCGTGTTCCCTCTTGATCTGTATCTTGTTGCAGGACTGCAGCCGCGCGGTAAGTGAGCACAATGTAATGGGAAGTGGGTGGGTGTGCATGCGACATTTCTCTTTTTCCAAGAGACTTCAAATTCAAGCATTGTAATCAGATAGCAAAGTACATCTCTCGCAAGTTATTTATTGGATTTATTGTTTAGTTCATAGAACGTCTATAATATAAAAAAAACGGTTGCGTTGGAAAACCTTCCCACAACACAGGAAGAGAGGATGTGAATGAAAAAAAACTGCCCTGCCAGATGTTTTCTATTGTATTTCTGACCTCGGCCCTGCCTCCACCGCCCTCATCCCCCCCATCCTTTTCCCATCTCACAATTTACGTGAACTTTGCACTTCTTCTACACACTCCCGATAGCTTAATGCTTGCAGAAGCGGTGCTGACAAGAGAACTTGTTGAGGAATTTTAAGTACTTTGGCAATAGAGAGTTATACAAGTGTCAATTTCGCTTTTAGGGAACCAATTTGGTTTCCGCTTACGTCGCTGCGTTGTTTAGCCCACGCTGCTATTTTGACAGAAAAGTGCATGCATGATATCTTAACAGTTGAGTGGGATTTGAAGTTTAGTACACTGTTTCTGGCAATGCCCTATTCTTTTAAAAATTAGTTTCCTCAGCCATACGTACCAGGAAAGGAATGGTCAATGTAAATTAGAAAGATTCCCCAATGATTCTCACCTCAATTTGACTTTTCCGGTTATCCCGGGAACCCATGTAATTACAGAGGGAGAACTTTGCAAAGTTAGCGAGGTTTACAGCTGTTTGATATTAAATTTAAATGCAGTATTATAGACAATTTTAAGAAATATCTAAATTATTCATTTTTTTTTGCATTTATCATCTTTGAACTAATATTTTAATCAATTCAAGATTCAGAATTACAAAATGTTAGATAATCATAGCCGTGCAAATCACTTTGCTTATATCTGTCTCAAAATTAAAACTGAAGAAAAAAGGATAAAAATTGTTGTCCTTTCTGGCATTTTCAAATTTCAATTTTGCAGCACACATCGACACATACCAGTTGTATTTTACCTGTGATGTCATGTGGCACCACTTATGTTTTCAGATGTCTGCATGGTCTACTCTTGATATGTCAGCACTGTTACTTCTGTAAAAGTTCACTGATTTGCTAGTATAAACTAATGCAAACATCTGGCAATGGTAGGAATTTACTGCAAGAAAGCTGGCCTTTGATTTAAAAGGAGTAGACAACATTCCAGATTCACCATCCAGAATATGTTTGTCTCCATCTACTTGATAATTTCCTAGGACAATTTGACCATAGAAATACCTCACAATTTTCTTGGGAGATTGTTTTGAAGGTATATATTCTGAAGAGCTTGTTTGATTCCATAGGCACCAATTGACTGTCAACAGGAACAAGAACGACTGAGAGCTCAAGTGAAAGCTCTGGAATTACAGATTAAACAGCAACAACTACAGATTCAGCGGCTCTTAGATGAAAGGGAAAATGTGCATGACACTGATGCTTCCGAAGATTATGCTACTAATGATCTCAGAGGAAGAAATCTCTTTGCAGGTCACATATAATTTAGTTTTAACCCTAAGATTCTATAAGCATGAAGTTATGTTGGTAGTCACCAGGATGACAAAAAAAACTTAAAGTCACTGTGATTTTAAAAGAAATAGAAACTTTGAAAATTAACATACAGAAACATACTACAAAATGCACAAAGCAGTCAGATAACTAATGAAGATACCAGGATGTTTTACATCAAGCTCATCATCAGTTTAGTAACATTTGGGTACAGAATTAGCAACCAGTTTAACATTTCCTTGGGTCATCTACTTAAATTATATTAATAATTATATAATTAATTATATTAAGAAATAAATACATTTTCTTTCAAAGTTTATTGAAACTCTTAGTCAGGTAAGTCTATTTATGAGTGAACATTTGCCTGTTACACATGGCAGCAGAACAGAATAGTTAACAGTATAAGTTAGTTAAGGCATAAGGGATATTGTTTATTATTAGCTGAGACATACTAGAACGAGGTGGTTATGTTGTGTTTGTAATAATCACTAGTATATTAGAGCTAGACGACTGCATACAACATTAGTCACACACATTACAGGAAGGATATCACCACAGAAGAAATTTATAACAAGAAAAACAAAGAAGTGCAGATACTGGAAGTCAGAATCAAAAACAGAAATTGCTGGGAAAATTTAGCCAGTCTGGCAGCATCTGTGGAGAGAAAGCATGGTTAACCTTCTGAAGAAGAGTCACTGGATCTGAAATATTAGCTCTGTTTCTCTGCACAATTTATAACAAATTGCCAAGCCTGGAGGCAATTAGGCTGCAGATGTTTTCTTTGGAGAAGTGGAGACTGAGAGGTGAATAAAATTCTGATCAGTCTGGAGAGACTGGATTGGAATGATCAATTCTCCTTAGCAAAGAGGTTAATAATGGGAGGCATAGTGAAGGTTCAAAGGGAATTCAGGAATTGGGAAAAAAAATACCAAGATGATTGTGAAGTCTGGAACTTACTGCCTGAGGGATTGTGATAGCAAAAATACTTTTTTTTAAAGAACTGCTTTAATATGCTGTAATGTTCAAAGCTACAGACCAAGAGCTGGAATGTAGGAGTTGCCTGAGACCTCTTTTGCAACAGACAAATGCAATTGGTCATTTTTTCTGTTTCTAAATATTAACCTGCAAACTACTGTAAGTTGAAAGAATGAAAACCTTCCCACTGGACATTCTTAATACAAGTCAGATTGCATTTTTCCCACCATACTAGCCAAAAATTATTTCTAAGATCCTCCAATATTTAAGTAACAACTTGCTTGTAATAGACATGGAGACTGGATTTAAAGCTTTTGACAGAGCAATAAAAATTCAACACATACATAAATAAAATTTCATGCCGATTGTAGAGAAATATTAAATATTGAATGCTACAAGGTATCAGGTATAAGGTCACTTGTAGCAATGGTAGTGTAATGATTGGGATTACTAGTCTTAGTAACACTATGTCTCAGAATATTACAGCAAAGACACAAGTTCACTACAAGAGTTCATGGAATTCAAATTTAATCAATTACTCTATCTGGAATAAAAAGACTCCTAATGGTGATCTTGAAACTATTAAACGGTTGGAACGAAAGTCTGGGATCATCGCACAGCCAGTCTTACATGTACTTCAGACTCACAATATATTGGATCCTCAGTCATCCTTTGAAATTGGCTAGCAAGGCAATTCACATCAAACTGTGACAGAAAAGTCAAATAAGGAGAGTAAAGTTATATGGACCACCTATCGTCAAACTACACGCCAACGATAACAAGTGCGAACACCTGTCCATTGCCCCTTGAAGAAGTGGTTTCAGACCGACACAGATAGATTGACTGAGTGGGCAAGAATCTGGCAGGTGGAATGTAATGTGGGAAGATGTGAAGTTGTTTAATTTGGTTGGAAAACTGAGAACCAAGTCATTATTTAAATTGAAAGTGACTGTTGAATTCTGAGATGCAGAGGAATTTAGATGTTTGTATGCCCAAATCACAAAAAAATTAGCATGCAGGTACAGCATGTTACAAAAAGGTGAATGGGATGCTATCCTTCAATACAAGAGAAACTTAACATAATTGTGAGAATGTTATGCTTCAATAATACAGGGCATCGGTAAGGTTATATCTAAATTACTTTGTGGCACTTTATTTGCCTTATTTAAGGAAAGATGTTAATACATAGGAACCAATTTCAAAGAAGTTTACGAGATTGATACCTGGAATAAGTGGTTTGTCTTATGAGGATTGGTTGGACAGACTGGCGTTATTTCTACTGGAGTTTAGAAGAATGAGAGATGACTTCTTTTAAATGTATAAGATCCTGAATTGTCTTGACAAGGTGGACATGGAAAGATGTTTTCTCTTGTGGGTGAGTCCTGAAGCATTGTTTTAAAATTAGGGGTCCCCTTCTCAGGCCACATGAGAGTAGAATATTTTTCTCAGAAGATTGTGCAACTTCAGAATTCTTTGCCTCAGAATGTGGTGGAGACAGGGTCATAAAATAAAATATTTTTAAGACCGAGTTAGATTGATTCCTGTTAGGAAAGGGAATGAAGGATATCGGGGCAGATGGAATGTGGCATTTGAAAATTAAATGGATCACTCATGGTGTAATTAAGTGCCAGAACAAGCTTGAGGGTCTCATTCTGTTCCCATTTTGTATGGTCACACGTACTTATTGCTGATTCTCATCATGTTAAACACCATTTGGAAGAAGAATAAACATAACATCATGACTGACTGTACTGGCCAAGTTCTGAAAGACATACCTGCCAGAATTCAGGCCAGCAGCAGGCAGGTAGGAAAAATCTGCTGCCCTCCCCTTCACCAGTCTGCCTCTCCATATTCATGACAGACATGGAGGAATGACCACAACACCGTTCTTGAGCAGTCAAAGCCCCTGTCTTCACACTGATGTCATCACATTAAATGTTTCAGTTCTTCACGATTATTGGGTCAAAAATTCTGTTGCATCATCACCTAACCATGGGATCAATCCTGGTTTCAATGAGAACTGTAATAAAGCATATCAGGAGAAGCATCAGTAAAAGCTATTACACAGGATTACACGTATGCTGAACAGCAAAAGCAGCGCACAAACAAAATCCTGAAATAAGTCAAAATTCTACAGTTCAACCACATCCAATTGAGACTGGTGGTGAACAGTTAACTAACCAGAGGAGGAAGAGCTGCCAAAAACATCCCATTCTAAATGAAGGGAGAGCCCATCAGTGCAAAGGACAAGTCTAAAGCCTTGGAACCATTAACCTCAAAGTGTCAGATAGACATTCCATCCCAGCATCAACATGAGATCTCACTCATTTCAAATGTCAGTTTTTAAACAATTTGATTGACTTTATGAAAATTAAGAAATGATGGAGGACATTGGATGTTACAATGGCCATGGAAGCCAACAGCATCCGAGCTGTGGTAAAAAACATTGCAGAACTTCAGAATTAGCTGTGCCCTGAGCCAAGCTGTTCCAGTGCAACTACAACACAGCAATCTACCTGACAATGTGAAAAGTTGCCTAGTTAAGTTTCCTGTCTACAAAAAGGAGGACCCATCAAATCCAGAAAATTACCATCCCATCAATTTTTTTCTGATCACCAGCAAAGTGCTGACTAGTGTAATTGATACTGCAATTAGCCAGCCTCCAAGAAAGGGGGTGCACAATGTGTCAATACTTTCAAGAGGATCTATGCTCAACCAGTCAGAACAAGGTCATCCCTGTTCACCAGAAGAACAAAATTTGTGAGGAGTTTCTCTTCTCATCAAAGATTCTGTGTATCTAATACTCTTCCTACCAGAGTTTATCTATCTCCCAAATCTATTACTGCTAGGCTCACATGAGACAGAACCAGCTTACAATTACAGTAGCAACCCGGAAGGTAAATTATCATGATGAGCAAGTCACTGAATTTTCTGTTCATTGGCGTGGGCCTTAGGGTGCTGTATATGGATCTGGTACTGGGAGTTTGCTGTTAGCTGAGTTCACAGGGAACATCTGTACAGGGGTGGAAGGAGGAGACTTCAAGGAGTGGTGGATGAAAAGAAAGGAGGATGCTGTTGGGAAAAGGAGAAGAAGGAAGTTGTCATGGAGGAGCATAGAAGGAGACTGTTATGGGCTGGGGGAAGGGGAAGAAGGAAACTGGAAAAGGGTGGGCAGAAGAAGAGGCTGTAAAGAAAACAATCAGCATTGGAACGCTCAACTACCTAGGAGCTAGAAAGGCTTGAAATCACCAAAGTAATTAACTGCTTGAAAAATAAAAGTGGAATCTCTAAACTGCATAAGATCAGGAGATAATATTTGGATAATATTTATTGGATGCTATTTTAATTAGCTATGTTATTTATTAAATTTAATTCTATGGTTAAGACATGAGATGCAGTAAAAAAGATTGCAATTGCCTGGTTAAAATATTCCAATGTTTGGTATATGTGATGGAGCAGCTTTAGTTATGACCTCACCAGTTTGCAGAAGCAGTGTTAAAGGTGATGGTTTTACTTTTGCAAAAGTGTCTTGAGTTGTTTTAACAAAAATACTTTTATTCAAAATTATGCCTGTTCTCTTTGCCAATTTAAATACTGTGCTGTCTCGGAAATCACTGCCTTCTTTGTGTGTTGTTGTTCTAAGTTTAATAGAGGATTAATAGTTCTTCTTCTAATTTGGGTTTCTGTGTGAGTCAAGTACAGAAAATATTGTTATTATCTAACTGCATCACCAAATAAATGAATTCATGAGACATAAGCACCTGTAAGTAAGAAGTAGCCTCCGCAAATTATAAGAAAAATCTCAAAGAGCCCTTGTAAAATATGATTCTACAAAAAGCCTCATTCAAAAAATTGATTGCATAATATAAATGACCATGTGTGCAATTGTCTAACAAAAAGATGGTGAAGTAGGTCCTACAAAATCCTGAACTTTCAATGGACATTATAAATAAAGTTAAAAATCACACAACACCAGGTTATAGTTCAACAGGTTTAATTGGAAGCACTAGCTTTCAGGGCACTGCTCCTTCATCAGGTGGTTGCGGAGTATAAGATTGTAAGAAACAGAATTTCTAATAAAAGTTTACAGTGTGGTGTAACTGAAATTATATACCGAAAAAGACCTTGATTGCTTGTTAAGTCTCGCGTTTGTTAGAATGATTTGGAGATGCCGGTGTTGGACTGGGGTGTACAAAGTTAAAAATCACACAGCACCAGGTTATAGTCCAACAGGTTTAATTGGAAGCACACTAGCTTTCGGAGCGACCTGATGAAGGAGCGTCCCTCCGAAAGCTAGTGTGCTTCCAATTAAACCTGTTGGACTATAATCTGGTGGTGTGTGATTTTTAAATTTGTTAGAATGATCATGTTGGTTTCAGTTCTTTCATATGTAAATCCCAAAACTTTCTTAAAAGTTACATTCTCAAGTGAACTTAAATAATTGGTGTTTTGTCGGCCCAGATAAGGTATTGAAGGTGTTAGCTCCCTGTGAGGCTGTCTATGCCACAATGGTCAGACTGATTCTAATCTAAAAAACAGATTTACATAATTTGCATGTATTCATGCAGTTTTTCAGCAAAGTAAAATGTAATTCTGCAGATTCACCCCACAAACGTGTGTGTGTGTGTGTGTGTGTGTGTGTGTGTGTGTGTGTCGGTGTGACATCTCTTGACTTTTGACCAAGTATAGCAGTAAGGATCTCTCGCAAATTTGAAGTCAATGGGGTTTTGAGCAGAACTCTTGGCTGATTATAGTTATACCAAACACAAAAGAAAATGGGTGTAATTGTTGAAGGTTAATCATCTCAGCACCAGGGCCTCTCTGCAGAAGTCCTCTGGAGAAGTCCCAGCATTTGCAACTCCTTTACCAATGACCTTCTGCCATCAGAAGATCAGAATTGAGAGTTCCTCCTGTTGATAGTACATTGTTTGATATCATTCGCAATTCCTCAGATACTGAAAGAGTTTAGCCCACATGCAGCAAGACTACCAACAAGGCACAAGTCAGGAATGTGTTACTCTCCACTTGCCTCGATGACTATAGCTCCATCAACATTCAAGTTGCTAATCAAGAGAAATCAAACTGCTTTATTGGCATTCCATTTACAACCTTAAACATTAATTCCCTGTACCATGGAAGACAGTGACTGCAGTGTACATGATCTACAACATCTCACCAACACATCTTCAAGTATATCTTCCAATGCGTAACCTGTACCACCAAGAGGGATAAAGGCAGCAAATGCATGTGAACATCATCAATTATAAGTTCTCCTAGAAACCATACACCATCCAAACTGCGAATCATATCACTGTATCTTCATTATCGCTGGGTAAAAATTCTGGAACTCTCTTTCTCTAATGACAGTGTGTACTGTTACACAAGAAATCCAGAAGTATAGGGAATGGGAAATGGTGAAATTTAAATTCATTTCATGAAATATGGATTAAAAAGCTAATTGCAGTTTTGTGATTACGATTACTATCACTGATAGTGGTGTAAAAACCCATTTGATTCACAAATATCCTTCAGGAAAGGAGGCTTTCCATCCTTACCTGATCTGGCCTACATGTCACTCCAGACCCATTGCAAGGTCATTGACTCTTAACTGGCCCCTGATATGGCACCAGCAAGTCACTTAGTTCAAGGGTGATTAGTCATGGGCAACAATGCTGGCCTTAATGGTCTTGCCCATACCCTGTGAAAGAATAACTTTTTTTTAAAAAAAGTTCATTTATTTGCCCTTAATCTCATTAATGATTAAAGAAAATAATAAGCTACTTAGACTTTTGAGCATGTATTATCCCAAACCACTGTAGTCAGGTTCACACCCTAAACAGCCATACCCTTTGCAGGTTATGCTCAATAGAGTTGTGATTAAATAGATTTTTACTTCCCTCTCAGGAATGAATTGTATCTAATTCCCCTACTGGAAGATTTTCTTTGCTCTTTCCACCCCTTTTTGTCCAACTACATCTGTTCTAATTGTCTTTCATGTTGCCTATTTTCTATCCTTCTCACTGTTCCCCTACACTTATTCTTCTATCCTTCAACCTCCTTCTCAGCAGTAATGTGAACTGATAAAATTCTGAAATTTTATTTTCCATAAAGACTGTGCAGAGATCTACAACACTGGAAATAGACTGAGTATGTTTTATAGAATACAACCATTGTCATCTCCCACAAGCTTCAAGGTGTACTGTGATATGAGAGATGGTGGTGGCTGGACAGTCATCCAAAGACGGACTGATGGCAGTGAAAACTTCGACAGGTTTGGTCTAATTTTAAATGTTACATAACACATCTTGAATGTATTTTGAATGAATTAATCTGTTGAGAAAGAGTTCAAAACAATAATTAAGTATTAAATGTGCAGTTGTACACTGCATTCAATGAGCAGGGGACAATGCTTATAATCCTGCTGAGGCTATCCTTTAGAAAACACTCACATATCATTGACCCTTCTTTTGGTAGAAACTTTCAGCATTCTTTCCATAATATGGTCATTCAATTTTCCATCAAAATTTCAACCTGATGTTTCTGTTCTCAGAAGTTAATACTTTCATGTTACTAAATGAGCTGAATCTTTCATAGTTCATAGGAGTACAATTTTTCTTACAATGTGTTGCTTTGTTCTTGAACAAATTACAACTGTTTTTGTGAAAGGATGTAAGCATTTGAAGTTTACTGAAAATTTAATTGACATTAAAATTTGGTACTCGAAATGTAGGGCTGGAATTTATAGGGTCCTTTGTGACAAAAACCTGCTCTGAAAAGTCAGACAGGGGTCTTCTGACTGACAAAACATAATTAGAGAACGTTCTCACACAGAGAGGTAGCTGCCCAGTCGACATTTAATGTTTGTCATCTGGAAGAAGCCTTTTCCCAGAGTTGACATTTTACTTAGTCAGCAGCAGCACAAAAGGTCCATCAATGACAGGATTACAGCATGAAGAACTGGAGCTAATGCTGGCTGGGCTACAGCTAATTCCTGGTATCACTCGGGAGAAGGCAGCAGATCCAAAGGGAGGAGGAGGATAGGGAACTCAGTTTGAAAGGCCTGGAGATGGCGTGTTAAGTAGGGGAGGTGGTTGCATGCAATCCCCAAAGGATTCCCTTGTCCAACATCAGCCATGCAATGAAAGCTGTTAGATTTGATTTCCTCCTGCCATGAGAAAAGAACAATGGGAGTGGGATGAGGCACTTAATTGGCCATGAGTTAACCACAAAATGGCTGATGCACCCACAAGCCCTGTACAATATCTCAGGTTCTGGTTGGACAGGCAGTTAGCAGGCATGGCTGTGAACTGTATTTTACAAGCTACCTTGACTTCAAATATATTAGCAGGAGAATGTAATTTTAAAAAACCCATAGAATCACTTGTTAATGTGCACAAAATTACTTTTCATTGAAGTATAACAATTAAATAATTACAACCTCCATAAAGATATAATTTCTGTGGATTTTGCTGCAAATATCACAATGGGAAAATCCTCTGCCAAATAATCAGAGCTCTTAATAATAAAGAACATGTCACATTATTACATTTTACTTCCACACTGTCGATATGATACGAAATTTGTGCTTTATGACTGAAAGTCAGAAACAAATGAAGAACACTTTGTTGAACAGTAAGCAAATGTTGTCTGATTTGATCTTAAAGAACATCATTCATCCATTTTTATCAGTGTCTTTTTGAAAGTAATCCATTCAAATTTATGCTGCTGAACTCAGATCATCATTTGAATAGTGCAATTCCTTTATGATTGCTGAATCAAAATCCTGGAACATCATATCTAACAACTTTACCACATGGACTGCAGAAGTTCAGGAAGATAGTTCACTGTCACCACCACATTCTCCAAGCCAACAATTGCACATTCTGTAAAGATAAGGCTATTTAAAAAAAAGGTGCCTCTGAAACAGGAAATTACACATAATAGATTCTTGGAGATTAGAAATAAAGGAACATGCAGACCATTGTGAGCTATCAACTCAGTCCCAGTGAAAATATACATCTTAATACACGTAGTAAAGGGTGTGGTTTCAGCCAGTGAATTATATATTATTTATATTGACGGAACAATTCAATAAAAACAGATGACTGGACACATCTGATTTCTTAATCTGCCTGTGAATCTTGTTTTGTCCTTAGAATGGCAAAACTCAAAAAGGCCAATCAAAATCCTCTTTTCTGGGTGTATTGATATTTTTAAATGCACTGGTATCAACTTTGAAGTATCAATTGATGTGAAAGCATCAGCCCAGTTTAATGATTGTACCTATATATTTGAATCAGCTTGCTCACCCTAGTGGCGTGACCTAATGCTTGTAGATAACTTCTTCTAACATTGAAAATCAGAAGAAATGAATAAATATAAGTTGATTTTTTTCCAATTTTTTTACTGATTAATTTTTATTGAATGCTGAGTCATCTTGTAAGTCAAATAGGTGACACATCAAATTATATTTGGCTCCTTTATTTCTTCTGAACGTGTTAATCATTGCCACTAATGAAGCCCCTTGCAACACAACACTGCAGCACTCTTGAAGATAGCTACCTGTCACACTCTGCCCAACTCCCATCACCTCTGCCAGGAGAAATGATAGGGGCAATATAAATAGCCCAGAACTGTGAACAATCTAAAGTCCCAGCAGACGTGTTTCTTCCTTAAATTCCTACCTCCCTTCGGTATTTACGTTCCCAAGCCTATGATTCATTTTAAAAATTGTGTTCATAATTTCTAGGAGGTTACTTTTAAACATAATTATTCAATTGATAAGGTGTTTTCATTTCAAATCAATTATGGATATTCAGGATGATTAATAATGAATGTTGGTGTATATTTCATAATGGATGTGCTCACATCAAATTAATAATACATGTGTACTCTTGTTAAGCTTGAAGAAATCCAAGACCATTAATGACAGTTCATATTGTTGAGCTTATCAGCAGTTGGATATGTAATTGTGCTTTGTACTAAATTATTTTTCACAATTTACATGAGGTTGTTTATGGTCCTAAGCACGTAGAAACCAATTAATCCTGTTTGAAAGTATCCTCAGATGTATTCATCAATGGCTTCCATTCCTGGTTGCTTTTTTCTTATACATGCTTTTGTATTTAATTCTCAAAAAAAAATGAAATATAATCCATTGCTTCTTTTTTTAAATCAAGAGTCTGGTCAGATTACAAAGAAGGTTTTGGAAACTTTCAATCTGCCAATGGAGAATACTGGATTGGAAATGATAACTTGTATCATCTGACATCACAGGGTAAGTATTCCAATATCTTCGCTATAATGGGCTGTACTAATTTCTAGCTGAAATATAAATTGATCTGACAGGTTACAATAGCTGCAATGACCTCCTGCCAGCTTTTTCATGAGAACAGAAACAAATTTAATGTCTTCAGAAGTCAAAGAAAAGTGAAGATTCTGCACAAAAGATGTCTCTTTGATCCTTCGTCCCATCATTGCTGAAAGATTGAGAGGCAATTAGAAGTTTAAAACTTTATTTTTAAAACAGATTGTGCAGAAAAGCTGGAACCACTAAAGATGTAGTCAATGCGCAGTCAAGGCAAGCACTGTGGCTGTGCCATGAAATGGCAGAAGCACCAGCTCCAAATATTTAAAGATCTTGTCTCTGAAAAGTTTGCTTTGGTCAGAGTGGCTTTTGTGGGGCAGGTGAAAATTCTTGCCAGCCTAGTTTGTCCCCTAAAGCTCTCCAATGCAACATTCAGCCCGTCACACTGTAAAATTATAATGTGTTGAGTGTTCAAACGTTTTCATCGCAGTGGTGGGAAATAGTCTCATAGCTAATTCATTCTTTTTCAGCATTTCTAAATTATCAGATTTTTTACCATCCTTAGGTTCACTTTCTTTTCACATTATGAAGGATAGTAATGCCTCACAAGAAAATAACTTTCAAAAATATCCTTTGTCTTTTTCTATACTTTTTTCAATCTTGGTCATTGTGCCAAAATGATTAAATTATGTTAATTTTTAAACAAATATCCATCGTCCATTTTCAAAATTATTTTTGTGATGTGGGTTTCACTGGCCAATCTGGCATTATTTTTGCCTGTTTTTAGTTGCCTTAAGGAAGTGATGATTGATCCAAATCAGTGCAATCCAGCAGTATTTCAGAAAGTAGCTAAAAACAAACCATGTTGGTGTGGGACTGGAGTCACTTACAAGTCCGACAGAAAGCCTATTTCCTTCCATGAAGACCATAAGGCATAGGAGTGAAAATAAGGCCATTTGGCCCATCAAGTCCACTCCGCCATTCAATCATTGCTGATGTGCATTTCAACTCCACTTACCTGCACTCTCTCTTAATTCTCTCGCCCTTAATTCTTTGTGAGATCAAGAATTTAGCAATATTTGCCTTGATGACATTTAACGTCCCAGTCTCCACTGCACTCCGTGGCAATGAATTCCACAGGCCCACCTCTAAGTGTCCCGTCATTTCTGTTCTAAATTGACTTCCTCTAATTCTAAGGCTGTGCCCACAGGTCCTAGTCTCCTCAACTAACAGAAACAAATTCCCAGCATCCACCCTTTCTAAGCCATGCATTATTTTGTAAGTTTCTATTAGATCTCCCTTCAACTTTCTAAAGTCTAATGATACAGTCTCAGAATCCTCAGCCATTCATCATATGTTAGGCCTACCAATCCAGGGATCATCCATGTAAATTTCCCCGGACACGCTCCAGTGCCAGTATGCCCTTCCTGAGGTGTGAGGCCCAAAATTGAGCACAGTATTCTAAATGTGGCCTAACTAGAGCTTTATGAAGTCTCAGTAGCACATTGCTGCTTTTATGTTCTAACCCTTGAGATAAATGAAAACATTACATTTGCTATCTGAACCACTGACTCAACCTGCAAGTCAACATTAGAGTCCTGGATGAGCACTCCCAGATCCCTTTGTACTTTGGCTTTATGAATTTTCTCACCATTTAGTAAATAGTCCGTCCCTGTATTTTTTTTTGAAGTGCAAGACCTCGCATTTGCTTACGTTGAATTTCATCAGCCATTTCCTGGACCACTCTCCCAAACTGTCTAAATCTTTCTGCAGCCTCCCCACCTCCTCAGTACGACCTGCCTGTCCACCTAACTTCATATCAGCGGCGAACTTCGCCAGAATGCCCCCACTCCTTTCATCCAGATCATTAATAATATAAAGTGAACAGCTGTGGCTCCAACACTGAACCCTGCGGGACACCAATGGTCACGAACTGCCATTCCAAAAAAGAACCTTTTATTCCAACTCTCTGCCTTCTGTCAGACAGCCAATCCTCAATCCATGCCAGTAGCTCACCTTGAACACCATGGGCCCTCACCTTACTCAGCAGCCTCCCGTGAGACACCTTATCAAAAGCCTTTTGGAAGTCTAGATAGATAACATCTACTGGGTTTCCCTGGTCTAACCTACTTGTTACTTCTTCAAAGAATTCTAACAGGATTGTCAGGCATGACCTCCCCTTACTAAATCTATGCTGGCTTGTTCTAATCCAACCCTGCACTTGCAAGAACTTAGAAATCTCATCCTTAACGATGCATTTTAGAATTTTGCCTACAACCGAGATTAGGCTAATCAGCCTATAATTTTCCATCTTTTGTCTCTTGATCCTTTCTTGAACAAGGGGGTTACAACAACAATTTTCCAATCATCTGGGACTTTCCCTGACTCCAGTGATTTTTGAAAGATCACAACCAACGCCTCCATTATTTCTTCAGCCACCTCCCTTAGAACTCTAGGATATAGCCCATCGGGGCCAGGAGATTTCTCAACTTTTAGACCTTTTAGCTTTTCTAGCATTTTCTCTTTTGTAATGGCTACCACACTCAACTCTGTCCCTGACTCTCCTTAATTGTTGGGATATTGCTCAAGTCTTCCACTGTGAAGACTGACACAAGGTATTTATTAATTTCTTCAGCTATTTCTTTATCTCCCAGCACTAGCCTTCCTGCATCAATTTGGAGCGACCCAATGTCTACATTTGCCCTCGTTTGTTTCTTATGTATTGAAAGAAACATTTACTATCATTTCTAATATTACTGGCTAGCTTACCTTCATATTTGATTCTCTCCTTCCTTATTTCTCTGTTATCCACTTTTTGTTTTTATAGATTTTCCAATCTTCTGATTTCTCAGTGCTCTTGGCCACTTTATAGGCTTTCTCTTTTTCTCTGATACATTTCCTGATGTCATTTGTCAGCCATGGCTGTCTACCCCGCTCCTGGATAATCTTTCTTTTCTTTGGAATGAACCTCTGCACAATGTCCTCAACTACACTTCTGCCATTGTTGCTCTCTTGTCTTCCCCACAAGCTCTCCTTCCAATTTTCGTCAGTTCCTTTCTCATGCCCCTCTTGTGCACCTTTATTTAACTATAACACCATTACATTCAATTTTGCCTTCTCTCTTTCAGACTGCAGACTGAACTCTACCATATTATGATCAATGCCTCCAAAGTGCTCCCTTACTTTAAGATCTTTCATAAAGTCTGGCTCATTACAGAGCACTAAGTACAGAATAGCCTGCTTCCTTGTGGGCTCCATCACAAGCTGTTCCAAAAACCCATCCTATAAGCATTCCATGAATTCTCTTTCTTTGGATCCACCAGCAACATTGTTCATTCAGTTCATTTGCATATTGAAGTTCCTGATGATCACCATGACCTTGCCTTTCTGACATGCCCTATCTAGTTCCGGTACATCTTGCCCCCTGGTCCTGACCACTGCTGGGAGGTCTGTACATAACTCCCATTATGGTTTTTTTTGCCTTTGTGGTTCCTTATCTTCACCCACACAGACTCCCCATCATCTGACCCTACGTCATTCAGTGCCATAGATTTAATTTCATTCTTAACTAACAAGGCAACCCCGCTCCACTGCCCACATCCCTGTCTTT
Organism: Hemiscyllium ocellatum; assembly: GCF_020745735.1. Classification (NCBI taxonomy): domain Eukaryota; kingdom Metazoa; phylum Chordata; class Chondrichthyes; order Orectolobiformes; family Hemiscylliidae; genus Hemiscyllium; species Hemiscyllium ocellatum. The sequence continues at coordinate 87,491,781 of NC_083401.1, forward strand.
TTGATAAGTTGTAAATCCTTAGATGTTTAACTGCCAGTCTTGAACCCCCTGCAACCACGTCATAATCATTCATGATGATTTGTGCCATTAATTCATCGACTTTGTTACGAATATTACGAGCATTCAGGTAAAGCACCTTCATGCTAATTTTCTTATCCTCATGATTTCCATCATCTATTGTAATATGTAAGTTATCCTTCTCTTTTGCTTCATTCCTAGTCTGCCTTGAACTTAAACCCTGCACACATGCTAACCTGCTGCTTCTCTTTCTCCTTGACTCCATATCCCCTGTTGCTTTTCCTTTCCCTTCCCCGGACTCACAATTTTAAAGTCCTAGTGACTACCCTATTTATCCTTTTTGCCAGAACATTGGTTCCAGATCAGTTCAGGTGGAGACTGTCCCATCAGTACAGATCACTCCAGTTCTAAAACTGATGCCAATGTCCCATGAAATGGAATCCCTCGTTCCCACACAAATCTCTCAGCCACATGTTTACTTCCCTAATTTTTTTATCCCTATGCCAATTAGCACATGGCTCGGGCAGTAATCCAGAGATTATGACCTTTGAAGACCTGTTCTTCAATTTCCTTCCTAGTACATGATACTCTCCAAACAGGTCCTCCTTCCTAGCCTTGCCTATGTTGTTAGTGCCAACATACAACAACTGGATCTTCTCCCTCCCGCTCCAGTATCCTTTCAAGCTGGTCAGAGATGTCCTACACCCTGGCACTGGGCAGGCAACACATCATGTAGGACTCCCGATCCGGCTCTGTCCCCCTAATTATAGAATCCCCTCTAACAACTTTTTGCTCCCCCCTCTTGAATGGCTTTCTGCACCATGGTGCCATGGTCAGCTGGCTCATCCTATCCACAGCCCTTTTCCTCATCCGTATAGGGAGCAAAAATCTCATACCTGTTGGATAAGTCCAGGGCTGAGGCTCCTCCACTCCTGAATTCAGAATCCTCCTACCTGCCTCACTTACATGAAGATCATTGTTAAACCAGTTGGCTTTTAATGCAAACTGACAGCTTCATGAACACTTTTGCTGAATGCATTTTTATTTTCAATATTTATTTTTAGATTGACTTTAATACCAAGTTACAACAATGTGTTACAAAAATTTGAGTTCGTTCGATCTGGATTATTAGTAGAGTGATACAGTCATGACATGCCCACTCCCCTGCAGTCTGTAGCAACACTGGGCACAGGATGCAAAGGCACATTTTACATGTTTTTGGGTTGTAAATATAAAAAAACATAAACTGTACCAGGAGTAGGCCACTTGGTCCGTCAAGTGTTTAGATTAGACTGGTGTTGGAAAAGCACAGCAGGTCAGGCAGCATCCAAGGAACAGAAAAATTGACATTCCGGGCAAAAGCCCTTCATCAGGAATAGAGGCACAGAGTCTCCAGGGTGGAGAGATAAAAGGGGGGGGGGCGCGGGGGCTAGGGAGAAGATAGCAAAGAGCACAATAGGTGAATGAGGTTGGGGATGGAGGTGATAGGACAGAGGGGAGAGTGGAGTGGATATGTGGGAAAGGAGAATGGTAGGTAGGACAGGCCATGAGGACAGTACTGAGCTGGAAGGTTGGAACTGGGGAAAGGTGGGGGGAAGAATGAGAGACTGGTGAAGTCCACATTGATGCCCTGGGGTTGAAGTGTTCTGAGGCGGAAGATGAGGCATTCTTCCTCCAGGTGTCGGGTGGTGAGAGAGCGGCGGTGAAGGAGGCCCAGAACCTGCATGTCCTCGGCAGAGTGGGAGGGGGAGTTGAAATGTTGGGCCACGAGGCAGTGGGGTTGATTAGTGCGGGTGTCCCGGAGATGTTCCCTGAAGCGCTCTGCGAGGAGGCGTCCAGTCTCCCCAATGTAGAGGAGACCCCATCGGGAACAACGGATACAATAAATGACATTGGATGTGCAGGTGCCCACTTGGTCCTTCAAGCCTGGTCTGCAATTCAGTATGATCATAGCTGAACATCCAACTCAACATTTTGTTCATTGTTTCTTCCTGTATCCTTTGATCCCTTTAGTCCTATGAATGAAATCTAACTCCTTGAAACTTGCAACGTTTTGGCCTCAAGCCCTTTCTATGGCATAGAATTCCATAGATAAGATTAGATTAGATTAGATTACTTACAGTGTGGAAACAGGCCCTTCGGTCCAACAAGTCCACACCGACCCGCTGAAGCGCAACCCACCCATACCCCTACATTTACCCCTTACCTAACACTACGGGCAATTTAGCATGGCCAATTCACCTGACCCACACATCTTTGGACTGTGGGAGGAAACCGGAGCACCCGGAGGAAGCCCACGCAGACACGGGTAGAACGTGCAAACTCCACACAGTCGCCTGAGGCTCACTGACTCTTGGTGAAGAAATTTCTCCTCACCCAGGAACTAAATGGATACCTCAAATGCCTAGACTATGACCCTGTTTCTGGACTCCCTGGTCATCAGAAACATCTTTCCTGCATTTCCCCTGTCTAATGTATATGAATTTTAAAAGTTTCAATGAGACCCCCCCCCCCCCCTCATTCTTCTAAACTTCAGTGAATATAGTCCTAACAAATCCAGTCCTAATTTGGAAAGTATGTTCTGCAGTGTGGACTAAACTTTTGCCCCTGATTATAATTCACCCATCTGTATCGGTTTAGACAAGAACATACCTTGGGCAGAAAGCCAGCACTATGCACAGATCAGAAGCTCAGGTGTTTCTGTGAACTCTGGTTGATATTCACCACTGAATTTCATTTATATGTCTTTACAGGGGAAAGTTCAACACCCAAGGAAGTTACAGTACATCTGCCAACATTTTGGGCTTAGGAAATGGAAGGGCAAATTGGGAAGGAGCAAGACCCTGGACATTAGTTGTAGGGCCTTTGTTTTTCTGCACCAAACCAAAAGGTTTAAACTTTGTTGTTTAGCACCTCTGTATCTTCAGGGAAAGGCTTTACTGGGTGTGCCTCTCATTATGCCACTAAAATAACTCAGTGGTCAGATATTAATCACAGGAGTCTCATTTAGATTTATTCACAACATTCTATTTGAATCAAATGAGTGCCTTTGTCATCAAAAGAAACATAAATACTCAATCCACTGCAAAACAGGAACAGAACAACAAACACAGTTGCTCACTTTTAACTTGCAATTATTCCTAGCATCTCATTTCTTTCCACCTAAAGTGATAATTAATAAACAAAAGATGACATTTATTTCCCACTGCTGCCAGAAACTATGTAATTTGGGACTCAATATATATATGAACGATTTTCTTTCAATATTTTCATTCATTTTCTCTTTAAAGCATTTTACTCATATGAATGTAGGAACAGGAGTTGATCTATCCAACTATCATGTTGGTTCCATATCCCAAAATACACCTTGTGTTATATCTCACAGTCAGTTAATCTATATACCTTTAACAGGCACAGTATGTAAATATACCTTTAAGAGACATGTGCAGGATATCATCATAGCATGTGACCTGAGGATGTAAAGATCTCAGACTCCATCTCAACTCTGGTCATTTGAAACATGGCATTCTGATGGAAACAGACTACTGCTTGTAAACAAATAACTCAATGTTAGTGCAGACACTGAAGTTTCTATGAATGTAATATTTGTATATATTGGTGAGCTGTAAAAATCATCTATTGGATTTTTCAATATTGTGGGATCCCTGACCCAGTTACAAGGATAACATAAGCATCAGTTAAAGACACCGTGCTGCATGCAAAACGTACATCACCCTTGGCAATCAAAAGTTTTATAAATCGCAAATTTAAAATCATGTATAATCCATTATAATTATTGGAGGACAATGGAGATACTTGGTTTGGGAGAGGGCCAAGAAGTTGATAAAAGCTGCAAATAGGTTTGGAGATTATGATGAGTACTTCATCTCCATACATTCCTTGTGATGCAACCATAAAGACATACAGGTTGTTCTGCTATGACATGTGTTTCGTTACCGCAAATTTGTTGTCATGCGGTTGACGGACTGGGGACACTGTTTCTAAAGCATGAACATTTAAAACATGTGTTAGCTGCAACAAAATTACATCACCAACACTTTAAGCGCTGTTTTGAAAGTGCAATTTTTCTAAAATGTGAGGTTTCACAAGAACACAACCATTGTGTTATAGAAGAACTACCTGTATTAAATAAAAGCAGGCTTAGACCATTTGGCCCCTTTAGATTGCTTGACCAACTTCACGCTGCCTGTTAATTTGCAGATTTCCTAGATACTGCTCAAGCCAACTGTGCTATTGGTTACATGCATGCCTCACCAGGCACTCAAATTTATGCCACACTTCAAGTTAGCTTGCAACTCACTTGCATCTTATTTGCTGGAATAGTTTGTTCAGTGATTCTGAATAGGAAGAAGAGTAAATTGTGATGTGACAGTGCAGTGGCATGTTCCCAAATGTTCTGACACTGACATTACACTGCAATCCCTGTTGGAAATGGCAGACAGGAAGAGAGAAGTTTTCTGGTTGTAAGTTTGCTTGCTGCGCTAGTAGATTTGTTTTCAGACTTTTCGGCACCATGCTAGGTAACATCATCAGTGAGTCTCCGGTGAAGTGCTGGTGTTATGTCACACTTTCTATTTATGTGTCTTGGTCTCTTAAGGTGGGTAATATCATTTCTGATTCATTTTCTCAGAGGATGGTAGATGGGGTCTAAATTGATGTGTTTGTTGATGGAGTTCCGGTTTGAATGCCAGGCTCTAAGAATTCCCGTGCGTGTCTCTGTTTGGGCTATCCTATGATGGATGTGTTGTCCAGTCAAAGTTAAGTCCTTCTTTGTCTGTATGTAAGGATACTAGTGATAGTGGGTCATGTCTTTTGGTGACTAGTTGGTGTTCGTGTACACTGTATAGTCAGAGGTCAGTGCAGTGATTGTAACAAGTTCAGCCAGGTGGACTTCATAGAATATGTGTTCCCTGATTGGAGCTGTTCACCTGGGCTGATCAGGGAGCACTGGCTGACTGATTAAAAACTTGCGTGTCAGACATCCTGTTCACTCTGCGAGCTGACTTTGAGGGAGCTGGATCAGTATCAAGGACTTTCCATGTGTAAGTAAAGGATGATCTGGTGATGAGATACAGGGGGAGGTTGAGCTGTCATCCTGATAGAGGACAGTAGGTTTGAGCACCATACTTTCTATGAAACCTAACAAACCCCTTTTGAATGTTGGTGTTCATAACTATGGTGACAGCAATCTGTTCATGGTAGTTCCAAGCTGAGCTTGTAGGAGAGTAGTCAGAGATCCCACTGCAGCATCCAAATATTGGCTGGTTTCTGCAATGAAATTTAAGTCATTACCAATCGGCTTTGCACAATGGATGCATCCACAAGTGGTTACAGGGTCACGATTTCAACACTGGAGAGTATGAACCTAAGCTTGGTGCAAAACCCTCAAACAAGATGGTGCTGAATTTCTCCATGTTCCTAAACATTGTACACAGAAAGGCCTGTCAATGCATGAAGCAATCAATGGGTACAAATATCAGCCTTTCTTTTTATGCCATCCCATTGAAATCCTTCACAAATTCCTTTGCCACAGAACTCATGGGTGACCTTTCCCTCTTTACTCACTGCCTTTCAGAAGGCAGTGAGGCAGAATATCTGTGACAGTCGATGTAAGGAGTCAAGCTCTAAGGAGCTTGATGTGAAAAACTAAAATAATTCAATAACTTCAGGCAAGTGATCAAGGTCAGTGAACATGTGTTCAAATGCATTTCTTACAACTATACCTCCTACCTCTCCCATTGCTCATTGGATCAATCTCTCAGCTACTAATCTCTTCAATCATAACCTACGTAATCTTCAAAGCTTTACCTCATGCTCACATACATAGCAAGCCTCTCGTCTACCTCATATCTTGCATACACTGCCAGTTATTCAACATTGACAAGACCAAACTTATCACATTCACTGGTGCTTTCCTCTCTCTTAAAGAGTTAGAGGCATATAATAAAGGCAGCAGAATGTAAACAGGTACAGCAACATGTACATTTCATGGAGGAGATGGTGCTCAACAGATCAAACCATCCACTGCTGAAACCACAGCCAATGACAGTTAAATCCCTTGAGTTGACTGTATTTTCACATTCCAGGTACCTTCACCCCACAGTAGCTTCTAATTTGCAAACTTCAAATGGTTTGAGCATGCACTTCTTGCTCCCCACGTGTCCCCCACTCCCCAACCCACCTTACCTCACCGCAAACTCTCAGATACCAAAGGACTGATACCTGGCAGTGCAATGGAGGAATAGCAACTGATAAAAGACCAACAAGACACTCATGGTGAAGAAAAATCATCACTTGATTTTACACTTGGAGTCACCAGGTCAGATACTGTCTATGTACCTGATTTAGAGAATAAGATTGAGATGGACTCTGCATGTGGTAAGACACATTATACAAGTAGTTTGCAGCAGATAGTACAAGAGCAGTGTAGGTGCCAGTTCACTAGAACAAAAGTTGGTGCTATCTTAAGTTTCTGTATTGTAGTGCCCTAGAATTTTATGAACCACAAATGTTGGCAGCACCAACTTGAAAAACAGAACTCAAAATGTTGAAAATCAGTTATACAGCTTGAACACATGAATTCAGAACAGTAAGATGGAGAGAAAAATCACTAAACTCTTACCAGACCAACTCTCAGGTTGCTGTCTCTTTGGAAAGAGAGATGACTGAAGGTGATTTCACCTGAGGGTCACCACACCTTAGGTCAGGGAACAATTTGAGAAGGAAAACCCTTCACTGTAACCTCAGCCAGTGTGGAAATTGAACCCATGCTCTTAGCGCCACTCTGTATTGCAGACTAGCTGTCCAGCCAACTGAACCAACATAGCCGTGCAACCACTTGGTGCAGTGGTTGGAATCTTGCAAAATCTCTGATATTCTGGAAAGATTCCAGCAGCTTTGAAAACCACAAATTCAAGAGAGAGGAAACCTCATGCTAGTTATCTAGGAGGTGTTATTTACAAAATGCTGGAATCCATGATGAACGAGATAGTTGTTAGCACGCTTAGAACATCATAATAATCAGGCAGAGTCATAGTTTCATTAAATGAATTTTATTCAGATAAATTTATTGAAGTTCTTTGACAATGTTAACCAGCAAAGGTGGATAGAGGATAACTAGTGCATCTAGTAACTTTGGATTCGCTAAGATGCCACATAAAACAATACTGCACAAGATGTGACGTCATAATATTGGGCTGATATACCAGCATGGATGAAGGATAACTACTCCAGTATAACTCATGAACTGCTGAAGGTATCAGTGCTGGGACCTCAACTATTTACGAAATGCAGTGGTGAATTTGATGAAGGGAAACACAGTATTGTAGATACGTCTTTTGAATCATATCAAGTTAGGCACGAAAGAAAGGGGTTTCAAAGAGCCTATATCAACAGTGGTAAGGTGGAGATTGTTGAAAGTGTCAAGTTCCTGTGAGTGATGATTACCAACAATCTGTTCTGGCACACCCACAGTCAAGAAGGCCCAACAATGCCTTCACTTCCTTTGGAGGCCAAAGAAAATCAGCATGTACATAAATATTTGTAACAAGTTTCATAGATGCACCACAGAATGCATTCACAGCTTGGTATGGCAACTGCTGTTCCTAGGGCGGTAAGAAACTACAGAGAGTTGTAAACACAGCCCATCATGCAATCTAACCTTCCATCCATTGACTCCGTCTACACATCCTCACTGCTTTGGGAAGGCAGCCAACATAATCAAACTCCCCTCCCACCTAGGTTATTACTTTTTCCAACCTCTTCCATCAGGCAGAAGATACAAAAACACACATACCAACAGATGCTGTTATCAGACATCTGAATGGACCTCCCAAATTTTAAACTTAACTATTGATCTCACTCTTTGTGCATCTTCTCTGCAGCCGTAACATTGTATTCTTCACTCTGTTCTGTTATCCCAATGCATTTTGTATGGTATGATCTGCCTGTGCCACACACACAACTTTTTTGCTGTACCTAGCTACATGTGACAATAATAAATCAAATCACATCAAATAATATGGGAAAATCTGAGGGTGAAAGACTGCAGAATGCTACCATACAAATATTTGAGTATCTTTGTACATGAATCATAATGTTTGCCTGGAGGTACAGTAAATAATTAGAAAGGCAAATGGAATTTAGGACATTATTGCAAGTTGGATTGAGTATAAAAGTGGGAAGTTTGGCTACAGCTGTGCACGGAACAGGTCAGGCTGCACTTCGAGTATAGCAGCTTGGTGTTTACTGCAGGAAGGATACACAATAACTTTGCACCCAAAGCAACTTACAGAAGGTTCATTAGTCTGGTTCTAGGGATGAAGGCGCTGTCTCATGAAGAAGGGCTGAGTGGGTTTGACTTCTGCTCAATGGAGTTTCTAAAAATGAGAGGAGATCTTATGAAACCTATAAGATTCCAAGGGGGCTTGGCAGAGTAGATCCTTGAAGGATATTTCCTCTTATGGAGGAATCTAGAAGTGGGGACACCGTTTAAACAGTGAAACAACCAAGGTTATTCAGGGTTGTCATTTGACAAACTAACCCGACAGATAGATGAAAACTTAAGTTTTTCATATTTTTCTATCAGGAAACTATAACTTGAAAATTGATCTTACTGACTGGGATGGCGAAAACCGTAATGCCCAATATAGGAGTTTCAGAGTGCAAAATGAGCAGGTGAGGACTATTAAGTGACTGAGTTAATCAAATTTATAATTGTATCTTTTGATCTTTGCTTTGCTGTAATTCATATTGTTGTACCTGTTTGCATGAGTGCACTGGAAATATGTTTTTAAATTGTCAAGGGAAAAATAACCAAATCTTTTAACAAACTTTGAGAAGGAATAAGTGATGTTAAGTGATTGAAACAGAAACCTTGTCAAAGATGTTGCAGCTCTTTTTGTGGATTCAAGGAACCCAGATATTGTCCAACTAATGCACCATTTCATGTAATGGCTAAACAAATAAGGCAACAATTTACATACATAAAATGCTGTCAAATTTGAAAAACTCTCTTCCAATTTAATTAACCTTTCTCCAGAGCAGCACTATGCTCCCTCAGAGCCAAATCACAGCCCTGCTCAATCTTCATCATGTACTGGAAGGATGCAATGATCATGTCTTTCAGTCCACTCCATGAGTCAGCTGTCTGGGGACATCAAAGTGTCAGCAATTTTCAGATGTCAATCAAAATAGGCCCATGTCAGGTGAACTTTCAGCCTACTCTTTCAACGGCAAGAATCATTCTCTGCATCCAATTCTGTGAACAAAATTATTCTTCGGTCAGGTGATCAGCCTGACAACTTACAGTTTTGTCTGTCCTGATACAACCTTGCGATCTGCAGACACACATTGTACCAAATTGTTGAATTGTTTCCTTTTTTTAAAATCCTTGTCCTGAGAAACAGCATTCATTAAACCAAGAAGTCTAACTCATGGGCCAACAGCAGTACACCAGAACACAATGGTCTCACATGGTAAAAGGTAGAACTTTGATACCATCCTTAATGATGGACGCTGCTTTGGAGGAACACATTAATTTAAACAAACCCACATCTACATTGCTTATGTTTCCTTCACAGAATTCATACCAGTTAACCTTTGGTGACTATTCTGGAACTGCAGGAGACTCACTGAGTGGTACGTTTCATCCAGAAGTTGCATGGTGGGCCAACCACAATGGCATGAGGTTCAGCACAAAGGACAGAGATAATGACCGCTATGAGGGAAACTGTGCAAAGGAAGACAAAGGTGGTTGGTGGTATAACAGGTTTGTGAAAGATTAGTTATTTTTCTTGCTGAATGCATTCACCAATAGTTCACATATTACTGGCATTAGTGCTAGACCAGAATGTGAAAGACTTTACTGTTACTCGTTTTTAAACAGGATAATTCCTATCCATTAAACCAGCAATGACAATTGTCCACACTACATTAGCAGGTAATTTTGCAATTGACAAATAGGGGAGTCACTCAAACTGAGCCTTTTATTTGAAACTGTGGTGCTTAAAAATGTGTTGCTGGAAAAGCGCAGCAGGTCAAGCAGCATCAAAGGAACAGGAGAATTGATGTTTTGCACATAAGCCCTTCTTCAGGAATCTGTGAAATTTGAAACTGTGGAGTTGAACATCTACATGTAAGCTAAATGTTCCTTCCTCCACTTTGTACACTCAAAGTAGAATGCATGAAACTAAACCTAACTTTCTCCAGGAAATGATACCAGAGATATCCAACCGGATAAAGGTGTCTGCAGGATATGAGGCACTGACATGATTTTAACTGCTGTTTAGTTTCTGAATTCAGCAAGCACTGAATTATCATCCATGCAAGGTAAAAACACAAAGTTCCTGAAAACCACTCAAAGAGCGAATTATTGATCAGAACATTTATTGCTGCTTGAAATAGGGCCATGTACAATTGAATTTGTAATGCCAAACAGAAACGATGATGTTTCAAGGATTAAAGCACCACAACAATTTAGACCATAACAGCATAATATATAGGAGCAGAATTCTCCTATGTAGAATTAGGCCATTTGGCCCATCGAGCCTACTCCACCATTGGCTGATATCTTTCTCAATGCCATTCTGCTGCCTTCTTCCCACATAACCCTTAATCCCCTTACTAACCAAGAACCTATCCACCTCTGTCTTACATACACTCAATGATGTGGCCTCCAAAGACTTCTGCAGCAATGAGTTCCACAGGTTAAGCACACTCTGGCTGAGTTCAAAAGAGTCATCCCTTCACTCTGAGATTGTGCCCATGTGTTCTAGTGTCTCCTACGAGTGGAAACATCTTCTTCATCTATCCAGGCCCCACAGTATTCTGTAAATTCCAATGAGATCCACCCTTATCCTTCTAAACTTCACTGAGTACAGACCCAGAGTCCTCAACTGCTCCTCATATGACATCCCCAGAATCATTCTTGTCAACCTCCTCTTGACCCGTCCAATGCCAGCACACCCTTCCTTGGATATGGGGCCCAGAACTGCTCACAATATTCCAAATGCAGGCTGACGAAAGTCTTGTACAGCCGCAGTAGTATCTCTGTTCTTGTGTTTTAACCCCATTAAAATGAACGCGAGCATTGTATTTGTCTTCCTAACTGCCAACTGAACCTACATGTCAACCTGAAGAGAATTCTGAACTAAGACTTTTTGTACTTCAGATTTCCGAAACCTTTCCCCATCTAGAAAATGATCTTTCTACCAAAATGCATAACCTCACACTTACCCACATTTTATTCCATCTGCCACTTCTTTGCCCACTCTTATAGCCTATCAAAGTCCTGCTGTAGCTTCCTTGCTACCTCAACACTATTTGTCCCTCTACCTACTTTTGATGTCATTTGCAAATTTAGCAACAGTACCCTCAGTTCCTTCATCCAGATCATTAATACATAACATGAACACTGATCCCTGCAGAACCCCACTATTCACTAGTTGTCAACCTGAAAAAAAATCCCTTTACCCCATTCACTGCCTTCTGCCAGTCAGCCAAACCTCTATCCATGCTAGTACCTTGCTCCTAACATCATGGACTCTTATTTTATTTGGCAGTCTCCTGTATGGTTCCTTGTCAAAAGCCTTCTTGAAATCCTAATACATGATGTCCATTGGCTGTGTCTAACTTGCATGTTATTTCCTCAAAGAATTCTCACAGATTTGTCAAGCGTGATCTCCCCTTTATGAAGCTGTTCTGATTCAGTCTATTTTACCAGGCACTTCCAATTACTCTGAAATATTCTCCTTAATACTGGATCTTCAAATTTTCTCAACAACTGAAGTGAGGCTAACTGGTCTATAATTTTCTGATTTCTGCCTCTCCCCCTTCTTAAACTTTACTTTAGCCATTGTCTAGTCATCTGGAACCCTCCCTGAATCCTGAAAGATAACCAACAGTACTTCAAGAATCTTGTCAACTATCTTTTTCGGAACTCTGGGGTGTAGTCCATTGGGTCAGGCAGCATCCAAGAGGCAGGAGAATTGAGATTTTGGGCATAACCCCTTCATCAGGGATGAGGCTTGTGGGCTGGGGGGAGGGGGCTGAAAGATCAATGGGATGGGGGTGGGGTTGTCTCAGCGAACTTCGCACCCCCCCAACCCCACCCCCATCCCATTTATCTCTCAGTCCTCCAGCCGACAAGCCTCATTCCTGATGAAGGGCTTATGCCCGAAACGTCAATTCTTTTGCTCCTTGGATGCTGCCTGACCTGCTGTGCTTTTCCAGCACCACACTCTTGACTCTGGTCTCCAGCATCTGCAGTCCTCACTTTCTCCTAATTGATTTCAACTCTATTGTGAAGGCTCTTTCAAGGATGCCTACCTTGAAGAAGTTATCCTCCTCGCTCTGCAAGGATCTCAGTGCGCCCCTCTCTCACTGCTCCACAGGTCATCTACTCTTACTCTGCCCTGAAGTTTTTCAACCATGTCCTGAAGATCAGGGGAGACAGGACACCTACTTGTGGATTGTTTCAGAGAATATCTCTGGGACACCCGCACCAACCAACTCCCACCACCCTGTGGTGGAACACTTCAACTCCCCCTCCCACTCTGCCAAGGATATGCAGGTCCTGGGCCTCCTCCATTGCCAAACGTTTAGGATCTGACACCTGGGAGGGCTGAGAGATAAATGGGATGGGGGTGGGGTTGGGGGGTGCGAAGATAGCTGAGACAATCCCACCCCCATCCCATTGATCTTTAAAGCCCTCCCTCAAGCCTCATATTCTGCCTTGGAACCCTGCAACCACACGGGATAAGTGTGGATTTCACCAGTTTCCTCATTTCCCCTTTCCCCACATTATCCCAGTCCCAAGCCTCCAACTTGACACTGCCCTCCTGACCTGTCCATCATCTTTTCCATCTATCTGCTCAACCCACCTCTCTGACCCATCACCTTCTTCCTCAACTTCATCTACCTATCACATTCTCAGCTACCTTCCCATCCAATCCCACCCCCGCTCCCATTTATCCCTCAGTCCCCCAGCCCACAAGCCTCATTCCTGATGAAGGGTTTTTGCCCGAAATATCAATTCTCTTGCTCCTCGGATGCTGCCTGACCTGCTGTGCTTTTCCAGCACTACACTCTCAATGCTGATCTCCTGCATCTGCAGTCCTCATTTCCTCTGTGTAGTTCATTGGGTCTGGGTGATTTATCCACCTTCAGACTTTCAGCTTTCCCAGTACCTTCTCCTTGATGATGGACGAATTTTACTTCTCAATGCACTGCACCTATCTTTAAAAATATTAAAGTAAACTTTAGAAGTCCCAACATTCATTAGCAAAAATTCTGTTTACTAATGTTCATGTCAGTTGCAATCTATGAAAAAAATATTACAATTGGGAAAAAATGATATTCAATTTGATTTCAGCAAATGAGGTAACCTAGTGGTATGGGACAGGGCGGATGGACGCTAAGAAGTAAAGATAAATCTGGGATTGATTTTGAGTCCAGAATGGGTCTTGGACATTATTTCAATAACTTGGGTGAGTTAATGATGTGATGGTTTAGCGGCCTGTGACTTGGAGGCACAAGATCATTTTTGAATACGAACATTTTATACGGCCAGAGGATTATCAAGTTTTTGGAACTGGGCTCCACTTAAATCATTTGAGAACATCTGTAATCAGACTAATTCCACTCTGTAGAGCACTTTGTGATATGGACTGCAGGATTTAGGAAGTTCCCTGTATATTGGTTTTTCTAGTGTCAAAAGGCCATGTATAAAGCTGACAAAAGAAATCTATAGCATCAGCTCAATGTTAATTCCTTGCCTTTCGCTTGCACTCATGACCAACTTACTCCAGGAAAATGCTCATGGTCATTGAGAAAATTCAATGTCATATCCGATTGACAGTGAAAATTTCTAAACATTTGCTCTTCGGATGCAGACCAAACAGGTAAGATAAGAGGAAGAGGTAAGATAAGTGCTCTGGCCTCCAAGGTACTTTTGGTAGCTGTTGTCAATCATAAGCAGACCTCCTCCAGTCTTTGTCTCCGCTTCCTAGGATGCTGCACCTCCACACATATGTTTTTGGAAAAAGAAAAAACTATTTGCTTTGCTGTCAACAACTCTCAGCTAATGGCCAGAACCATGAACATATAGACAGGGAAATCTGGAGGATTGGGAATAGGTTGGTGAGGCAAATCAGATTACTCCATATTTGTGTCGGCTCCAATAAAGGTATGCAGTAGCAGAGGAGTAGAAACAAAGACTGGAGGAGATCTGCCCATGGATCCAGGAGATGTTCCTTCTGCCTCACCAGTCTGGTCTGCATCTGAAGAACAAATGTTAAGAAATACTCGCTATCAATGGGATATGATATTTGGACTTTCGTACATGGACTTCTAACACTAGAAAAGCCAATATATAGGGAACTTGCTAAGACCTGCAATCCATATCACAAAGAGCTCTGCAGACTGGAATTAATCTGTTTACAGATGTTCTCAAACAGTGAAAGTGGAACCCAGTTCCAAAAACTTGACAATCTTTAGGCTATATAAAATGCTCATAATCAAAAATGATCTTGTGCATCCAAGTCACAGGTTTCCCTCCACCTGCTAAAATATCACTGAGTAAGAGTGGTGCTGGAAAAGCACAGCAGGTCAGGCAGCATCCAAGGAACTGAAAAATCAACACCATCTCCAACCAACCAGTATTCATAAGTCCAATTGTCACAATAACAAAAGATGTATAGAGAAAAAGAATGAGAGAAAGAATAGTAACAAACAGAGCAACCTATTATAATCACAGATAGATTTAGGAAATAAAATAAGATATAATGGAAATTATGCTACATTCTACTATTAGTATAAATTAAATTATTATAAGCAGTAATTTATTCATCATTACGTTTTAAGGCTGCAATTTAGATAGGGTAGTCTGTGTTACTTTGAAATACAGACTGTCTGCACTACATTAATCAGGGAAATATATTAATAGAAGTTACGGTCATGAAATGCCAATTTCTTTAATATTTCCATTTGTTAAATGATTTTTCATTTTGAATTTTGCAGATGTCACTCTGCTAACCTGAATGGACATTATTACAAGAGAGGACCTTTCTCTTCAAAAACAGATGATGGAATTGTTTGGTATACTTGGCATGGATGGTGGTATTCATTAAAGTCTACAGTTATGAAGATACGACCTTCTGAATTTGTACCAAGCAGAGAATGAGTGTTCCTATCCTTCTTGAAATTAGTATAAGTGTATTATTGTATCACAATGTTTTCTATAACAATACCTTCTTCAGTCGGACTTTGTATTGCACACTTATTCCTCTGCCAGGTTCAGGATGAACATTATTTGGGAACAAATAATGTGGTCCATTTATGTTTTTCCTTTGGCAACTCTTATATCATGTTTGGATTGTAACAAGGAGTGAAAGTGGCTCACTATTCACAAGATAATTGATTGTGGGGCTTCAATGCATTTTACATTTTCCTAGCAGGATGCAAACAGTATATTGTTAAGATTTAACTGAAATAGCTTTCAAGTATATTTGAAGTCAAAACAATCAGTGCTACTTAGTTATTTAATCAGGGCATGAATTTTGTTCTCAGCATTCAGGTTCATCAATTATGCTATTATGCCTTAAAGATCATGGAAACTTTCTTACTTTCTGCTCCCATGCATTTGTGTTAAATTCAAATCCTCAAACTTTTGAAGATTGCACATCTTGTACTTAACAAAGCTACTAAACGCTCATTCGCATAGCTGCTCTGTTCCAGCACATGGAAATTCTTTGCCTCTGACTACACCTTACATGAGTGATGGTGGACTGAAGAAAGCCACCAATTTCAATTACTGATGGTCGGCTTTCAAGTAACTTACTCCTAACCCCTTCATTAATCAGTGACACTGGGGCAGAAAAGTTAAGGGATCCCACTGACGAGTTTGCAGGCAGGAGGAGCTGGAAGAATTCCCAGAGTGCCCTTCCCACCATCCATCCACCCTATCTCCCAAACCTCTCCACAGATATAATGGGATGGTGGGGAAGTGGGAAGAGCTATAGTGTCCCATCCACCTACACCCCAATTACTAGCAACTTAAATCCAACTTCTAGCTTAGCCATGATGAGGAAGTCAAACAGCAGTAGGGTGGAAGGCTCAGCAGATGGGACAGCTCCTGGCCTTTCGAATGCGGTCACCAAATCACCACCTATACACCAGCAACCACCCCCTACCCCCCCGCCTCAAAACAACTCTATTCATTGCACTTGCTCCTCACAGCATCTCTCTAGTTACCATTGCAAGTAGTAGATTGAATGTGGGCAGCTGGCAGTTTCAATAGAAGCCACCTGTCCAGGCTGAAATCTCACCTCCAGTCCACGAAGTGCCAAAGAGATGCGGAGTTACATTTTTTTTGCCCCACTACCTGAACAATTCTGCCCCTATAGTTCATTTTATGAGATGGTTTCCTCTCCTCCATGGAAAGAGATTAAATTGACAGATAGTGAGGACTGCGTATGCTGGACAGAGTTGATCAAATGTGGAGCGACTAACCACAGACATATACTACAAGCCCACTGACTCCCACAGCTACCTAGACTCACCTCCTCCCACCCTACTCCCTGTAAAAATGCCATCCCTTATTCCCAATTCCTCCACCTCTGCTGCATCTGTTCCCAGGATGACCAATTCCACCTCAGAAAATCCCAGATGGCGTCCTTCTTCCACAATCACAATTTCCCTTCCCATGTGGTTGATGATACCCTCCAGCGTATTTCCTCCACTTCACACACCACCACCCTTGAACCTCACCCCTCCCAACGCAACAAGGACAGAACCCCCCTGGTCCTCACCTTCCACTCCACCAACCTTCGCATACAATGTATCATCCTCTGCCACTCCTGCATACCTCTAAATATACCCCAACACCAGACATATATTACCCTCCCCATCCCTATCAGTGTGCCGAAAACACCATTCCATCTGCAATTCCCTTGTCAGTCCACGCCCCCCCCCCCCCACCAGCCCACACCTGGCACCTTTCCCTGCCACTGCAGAGAGTGCAAAACCTGCATCCACACCACTCCCTATCCAAGGTCCCAAGGGATCCTTCCACTTCAGTCAGAAATTCACCTGTATCTCTACCAATATCAGCTACTGCATCCATTGCACCCGCTGTGATCTCCTCTACATCGGGGAGACAGAACACCTTCTTCCAGATTGTTTCAGAGAACATCTCTGGGACACCCACAACCACCAAGCCCACCACCCACTCCATCAAAGACATGCAGGTCCTTGGCCTCCTCTACCACCAAACCATTACCAACCAGTGACTAGAGGAAGAAAGTCTCATATTTCGTCTTGGGAACCTGCAACCACACGGGATAAACATGGATTCTGACAGCTTCCTCATTTCCCCTCCCCCCACATTATCCCGATCCCAAGCCTCCAATTTGGCACAGCTCTCTGGTCCATCCATCACTGACCCCCCTCTGAAATATCACTTTCTCCCTCACCTTCATCCACCAATCACTTTCCCAGCTACCTCCCCCCCAACCCCAACCCACAAGCCTCATTCTTGATGAAAGGCTTATGCCCAAAACATCGATTCTCCTGTTCCTTGGATGCTGCCTGACCTGCTTTGCTTTTCCAGCACTACACTCTCGACACTGATCTCCAGCATCTGCAGTCCTTACTTTCTCCTAGCAAGCACAAGAGACACAAGGGACTCCTGTATTACCTCACTGGTTTCCTTAGTTTGTCTGGTAATAGGCATTCCCTCTCCACCTGGATGAATCTAATCTCTGGTGTGGCAATCTCCCTCTATATGTGTTATCCATGTAATTCTCTGCCTCACGGAAACACATCAGTGCTGCTGCTGGTCAAGTTCAGAAACCAAGTGCTCAAGGTTGTGCAGGCAATGACATTTCCTTCAGATGTGTTTGTTTGGGACATAATAATGTCCATGACTTTACACATACCATGGGAGAGACATTCCACTTTCCCCATTGATTTAGCATTTCGTAAGTCTAAAAACTATTTGTTATCCTTAGGATAAGTATAAACTTAATACAAAAAAAATTAATAAAATAAAACTGAAGGAAATAAAGTTATTTTCTTTTCTTTTGACTTGATTTAATTTAACCTTCCTTTTGCTTATGTTCCTTCCTGAAATCCTATTCTTTACAAATTATACTTTGTTTTAAATTTTTAGCTATTTAGACTACTCCTTAAGAGCCACTTCTTAACATCCAATAAACTCAAATTTCCTGTGACAGCACTCTTGAATTTTGTTTTCCACACTTAGTCTCTCTTGGTACTGTGTTCAGAACAACGTCACTCCCTGCTCTACACGCTCTTTTTAAATTCACTGCCACTTCTTTCAGCATCGTGCTCAGAATGATGTTGCTCCTTACCCTCTTTGTAAACTTGCTGCCTCCTCTCTTGCTGCTGTGTTCAGAATTAAATCAAATCTACAGCACAGAGCCAACCAGTCAGCCAAACTGGGCAGTGGAGAGATCAGCTCCTGATAAGACTTTTCCCAATCTGTCTACCCCTTCCCACTGTCTGACATGATAATGTTAGAGACCCACAGCAATGTGGTTGACTCTTAACTGCCCTCTGAAATGGCCTAGCAAGCCACTCAGTTGTATTCATCACTACAAAGACTTAAGAAAGAAATTAAACGGGTTGGTCCATCCAGCATCAATCTAGACCTGGAGAAGACAATAAAAGTGCAGTTGCTGGAAGAACACAGCAAGCCAGGCAGCATCAGGAGGTGGAGAAGTCAATGTTTCGAGTATATCCCTTCTTCAGGACTGAAAAAGGGTTACAGCCTGATTTGCTGTGTTCTTCCAGCCCCCCGCCTGACTACCAGAAAAGACAATGGCAGGAACAGCCCGGTTGACTCTGTAAATAATATTTAGTAAAATCTGGGGGCGAATGCCAACATTGACAGAGCTGTCTCACACAGTCAAACTCACAGAATCATACCTGACAGGCATTGTCCTAGACACCACTGTGACCATCCCTGGATATGTCCTGTCACAGTGGCAGGACACATCCAACAGACGAGGTACCATAGTGATATACAGTCAGGAGGGAGTTGCTCTGGGAGTTCTTAACATTTACTCTGGATCCCATGAAGCTTCATGGCTTTAGATTAAACATGGACAAGGAAACTCATGCTGATTACTACCTATCGCACTCCCTTGACTGATGAATTGGTACTTCTACATATTGAACAACACTTGGAGGAAGCATTGAGGATGGCAAGGGCCATACAAAATGTACTCTGAGTGGGGGATGTCAATGTCCACTACCAAGAGTGGCTCAGCAGCAGGACAGCTGATCAAGCTGGCTGGGTCCCAAAGGACATAGCTGCTTGAGTGAGTCTTTGGCAGATGATGAGGTAACCAAGAGGGAAAAATACACTTGACCTCACCCTTACCGATCTGTCAGCTGCAAATGTATCTATGACAGTATAGGTAAGAGTGACCATTGCATTGTCCTTGTGGAGACAAAGTCCCACCTTTACATTGAGAATAACCTCCATCGTGTTGTGTGGCACTATCACCGTGCTAAATAGGACAGACTTCGAACAGATCTGGCAACTCAAGACTGGGCATCCATGAGGTGCTGTGAGCCATCAAGAGCAGCAGAACTGTACTCTAGCACAATCTGCAACCTCATGGCTCGACTATTATTATCAAGCCAGAGGATCAACGCTGGTTCAATGGAGAGTGCAGGAGGGCATGCCAGGAGCAGCAGACATACCTGAAAATGAGGGGTCAACCTGATGAAGCAACCAAACAGAACTACTTGCATGACAAACACTATCAACAAAAAGTGATAGATAGAGTGAAGTAATACCACAACCAATGGATCAGATCTAAGCTCTGCAGTCCTGCCAAATCCAGTCATAAATGGTGGGGGTCAATTAAACAACTCACTGGAGGAGGAAGCACCATAAATATCAGCATCCTCAATGATGGAAGAACCCAGCATATCAGTGCAAAAGATAAGGCTGAAACATTCCCAGCAACCCTCAGCCAGAAGTGCCAAGTCAATGATCCATCTTCACCTTCTCCAATGGTTCCGGCATTACAGATACCAGTCTTCAGCCAACTTGATTCACTCCACATGACTTCAAGAAATGATTGGAGGCACTAGATACTGCATACACAATAGGCCCTGACAACATTCTCTCAATAATATTGACGACTACCCCAGCTAATCTGTTCCAGTACAGCTATAACACTGGTGTCGATGTGACAATGTGAAAAATTGCCCAGGTATGTCCTGTACATAAAAAGCAAGACAAATCCAACCCGGCCAAATATAGTTCCCATCAGTCTCCTCTCAATCATCAGTAAAGTGATGGAAGGTGTTATCAACAGTGTTATCAAGCAGCCCCTGCTTACAATAACCTGATCATTAAGGCCCAGTTTGAGTTCTACCAGGGCCACTCAGCTCCTGACCTCATTACAGCCTGTTTCAAACATGGACGAAAGAGCTGATTTCCAGAGGGGAGGTGAGAGTGACAGCCCTTGACATCAAGGCTGCGCTGATTCAGTGTGGCATCAAGGACCCCGAGGAAAACTGGAAACAATGGGTATTGGGGGCAAACTCTCAGCTAGTTGGAGTCATAGCTTACACATAGGAAGATGGTCATGGTTGTGTGAGGACAATTATCGCAGTTTCAGAGCATCTCTGCAGGAATTCCTCAGAGTTGTGTCTGCAGGCCATCCATCTTCAGCTGCTTCATCAATGACCTTTCCACCATAAAGTCAGAAGTGGAGATGTTCATTGATCATTGCACCAAGTTTAGCACCATTCATGACTCCTCAGATACTGAAGCAGTCCATGTTCAAATGCAACAAGTTGTTGGGCTGACAAGTGGCAAGTAACATTCATGCTCCACAAAAACCAGGTTATGACCATCTCCCAATATAAGGCAATCTAATCACCACCCCTTGACATCAATGATGTTACCATCACTGAATCCCCCACTATCAATATCCTTGGGATTTCTGTTGACAAGAAACACAATGTGACTGTCAATAAACATGGCGGCTCCAAGAACAGGTCAGAGGCTCGGAATACTGAGTCTGAGAAGGGTTACACCTGAAACATCAACTTCTCCACCTTCTGATGCTGCCTGGCTTGCTGCATTCTTTCAGCTTCCTGCTTGTCTGCTAGGAATACTGTAGCAAAAAACTCACCTTCTGACTCCTCCAAAGCCTGTCCACCAGCTACAAAGCATAAGTCAGGAGTGTGTGGAATACTCCCCACTTGCCTAGATGGGTGCAGCTTCAACAACACAAGAAGCTGCATACACACACCATACATGACAAAGTAGCCTGCTTGATTGGCACTACATCCAAAAGAATCCACTGTCTCTAACATTGACACTCAATAGCAGCAGTGTGTACTAGCTACAAGATGCACTGCAGAAATTCACCAAAAGTCCACAGACAGCACCTTCCAAACTCATGATTACTTCCATCAAGAAGAGACATCTGTAAGCTCCCCTCCAAGCCACTCACCATCTTGGAAATATATCACTTTTACTTCATTGTCACTGGGTCAAAATCCTGAAATTCCCTCCTTAATGTTATTGTGGATCAATGTACAGCATTTGGACAGCAGCAGTTTAAGAAGGCAGGTCACCACCGCCTTCTCAAAAGCAACTAGGGATGGGCAATAAATGTTCATACTGCCAGCAATGCCCATTGCCCAGGAGTCAATATTTAAAAAAATGATAAAGTTAAAAATCACACAACACCAGGTTATAGTCCAACAAGTTTAATTGGACAATAACTTGGTGTTGTGTGATTTTTAACTTTGTACACCCAAGTCCAACATTGGCATCTCCAAATCACACTAATGATAAAGTCGTTGGTGTTGCAGCAGATGGAGAACAACAGCACGTACGAGGCCAGGAGCACACTGAATCTCACTCTCCACAATGTGTTCCACTTCACACAACTCCAGTGAGAACCTGGGATTATAATGAAAGTGTTTAAGGGTTACAGACTGTCTCTAAATAACCCAGACTGGCTTTAAGTGTTAAGAGTGTTGCATGAACTTGGATTCTCTAACGAGGTATGGAGTTATTCAACAACACATTTAGGACTGGCTATATGCAGCAATCATATTAGTAAGTACAGGTTCACCAAAGGTCATCATACAGCCCTTTCCAAACCCACCACCACTTCCATCTAGAAGGACAAGGACAGCAAATACACAGGAATACAATCACCGACAAGTTTCCCCACCCACCCAAGACAAAAGGATGTTGCCAGGGTTGGAGGATTTGAGCTACAGGGGGAGGCTGAACAGGCTGGGGCTGTTTTCCCTGAAGCGTCAGAGGCTGAGGGGTGACCTTATAGAGGTTTACAAAATTATGAGGGGCGTAGATAGGATATATAGACAAAGTCTTTTCCCTGGGGTCAGGGAGTAGAACTAGAGGGCATAGGTTTAGGGTGAGAGGGGAAAGATATAAAAGAGACCTAAGGGGCAACTTTTTCACACAGAGGGGGTACGTGCATGGAATGAGCTGCCAGAGGATGTGGTGGAGGCTGGTACAATTGCAACATTTAAGGGGCATTTGGATGGGTATATGAATAGAAAGGGTTTGGGGGGATATGGGTCGGGTGCTGGCAGGTGGGACTAGATTGGGTTGGGATATCTGGTCGGCATGGACGGGTTGGACCAAAGGGTCTGATTCCATGCTGTACATCTCTATGACTCTATGTCACTCACCATCCTAACTTGGAAATTTCTCACCGTCTGAGCGCATTGTGGGACAACCCACAGTACATGGACTGCAGTGGTTCAACTGCGCAGCTCACCACCGCCTTCTCAAGGGCAACTAGAGACGGGCAATAAATGCTGGTCCAGTCAGCGATGCCCATGTGCCAGGACTGAATAAATAAAGATGAGTTAACCTCGATCTACATGCTTGAATATAAAGAAAAGCCGAAAAAACTGGTGGTCTTCTTGAAAGCGGACCCGAACAGACCCGTGGACTCGCTGAGTTCGAGCATTGGTTGTTGGATGGGGGCAAAAAAAACTTCGCTTAACCCAAACAGACGCGTACGGAACTAAACACGAAATTCTTTTTCCCTGATTCCCTTCTACAAATAGTTATCCATACTGACGCACACAAACCTGATCGATAATAGTTGCGTGTAGACAACACAGGGAATATACGTCCTAATTACTTCAAGGCAAATCTATTTACTTCCTTATACCCAAAAACTGAAAATACTCGCCTTCCGAAAAATAAGTGGTGCTGAGGTTTTCGGGCAAAGGTAGGCTGACCCGGGGTCTGAAGTTGGCATGCCTGCATTGGCTGGACAATAATGATTCCTTCGTCCCATTTCCAGGAGTTATCGATTCTTTCCCTGATCATTCCAAGACAGCAGCGCCATCAACTGTTTGCAAAGAGGAGGTATTTGCATTCGGGTTGGGTTGAAATGGTTTAAGCAAATACGTTCTGGAGTTAATGTTGCTTCGGATTTGACACAAGTTTGGGTTGGGGCTGTTAACATCACAGTTTGTGGTTGTGACAGGGTAATATTGTAACAGTGGGAAAATCTCACTTCAAGTTCATTACAGAAATTTAAAGAATTATGTCTGATTAAAAAAAGCGAAAAACATATTCAAGTTGGCAACAGTGTTTGGGGGAAAAAAAGTCCAGTTGTGTTGACTGAAGGTAACTTTTTAGAAAACAAGATGGTGCTAGTCTCAGAATATTGATGTGTGGAAGAAAAATCAACTGAAGCGGGTAATTAGGAGAGAACTCGGGCTGCCTTTCCAGGAACTTGCAACCGCATAGTTCAATGAATTTAAAATGTTGAATAATACTTTCCACATCGTTAGTAAAGAAAATTTACCTGCAAATCTCACCATAAAATCAGAGGACATCAGTCCAAGGTGTTGACCTGCGTTCTTCAAAGAGGCAGTGTTTTCTAAGCACTGGTAATTCTCTCTCTTGAAAATATACAGACCATAAAACCATAAAGATAAAAGACGTGAATTTGGCCATTGGCCCATCCAGTCTACTCTGCCATTTGATCAAGGTTAATATGTTTCTCAATCCTATTCTCCTGCCTTCTCCCTGTAACCCTTGATCTTACTGATCAATCTCTGTCTTAAATATACTCTGAGACCTCCGTGGCTTTCTATAGCAATAGGTTCCACAGTTTAGCTACCCTCTGGCTGAACAGATTCCTCGTCAATTCAGTTCTAAAGGTTCGTGTCTTCACTCTGAGGCTGCAGACCTTGCTTCGTCTCACTGTTCAAGTAAACTGGCTTTGTTCAGAAGTTATCCATTGTTACATTCTAATTCTTTCCTTGTCAACATTTTTGTTTAATTGTGCTTGGTTACTGTAAACTATATGTTGCATTACACTGGTGAGGAGAGATAATTCCTTTCAGGATTCCAAGTACTGTACATCAATAATCAAGCTGAGGAAGAGACATTTCCAAGGGACCAATAAATGAAGATAGAAAACAAATTCAACTTGGTTTTGACCAAACTTACCATTGTCCAGGACTTGCATCTGTAGACTCCTTCACCCATATCTCAACCTATCAGAGGAGATGTGTCTTCATAGATTCCAATTCACAGGATATCCTGTCACATATGAGTGATCTGCCACCCAACCATTGTGCAAATGAAGATTTGCATTTTTTATTATGGAAGTTCTGACTAAGAATGTACCCCAAATGTTATCAATATTTCTTATAGAGTTAACTGTTATGGTGAAAAATCATCACTCGAGTCAGAGTCAAACAAAGGTTTTATTTGAGCTGATGCAAAGGAGATCATCTGAGTTACTAAAATAACTTCTCACAAAATGCAGAATTTTCAGCACACCTTTATAAATTCTCAACTATGCAGCATCCAATTATCTCAACCTTCAGCCTAGGGTCAGCTGTTCCTTCATAACTCAGCCAGCTTCTCAGATCCTGTCATCCACTTGCTTTGTGTAAGAATGAATAATATACGCACACAGGCTGCTACTGTTACATGTTGTAAACACTACAACTTTTTATTTATTTAATTTTGGACAAAACAAAAGAAAGATACTGCTTTCAACCAACCAATTGGAGATAGTGTAAAGAGATAACTGCACACAGGAACAATTCACAATATTGAACTCTGCTGAAGCAGCAAGAGACATGATGGAGCTACTGAATTCTGAACTAAAGGAAAACTGCTTGACAACAATGTTCTGATTAGCTCCTGCACTGGTGGCTGGTGTTAGGCCAGTAGTGTAAAGAACCATCTAGTTTCCACAGAAAAAAAAACACATTAAATATTCTCAGTCTCTCTCTTTTCCTTTTTTTTTGTTCAATGTAATAGCTAGTTATCTTCCACACACCCTTCTCTGAACAGTTGAAGGAGGAATAAAATGTGAATCTGTCTGTTGTTAACACAAGGTTGTGTGCCAAGTACTAAAAAGGGAATTTAAAGGAAGAAAAAGAAAGCAACTCACAGAATCCTATGGTCTGGACTGGTATGATTGAACTGTTTCCCTGGTACTTATTCTTCCTTTTTCCACCCTGAATTTTCATGTCTTGTCTGTCTGTCCATCTGTAAATGGGGAAATTGAAGAAGGGATTTGTTGAAGTTAGAGAGTTAAAGAGAACAATTATATTTCTCAGTTGTCATTGTTAAAGTCAATTTGTTAGTTATAAACAATCATTTTATTGTGAAATGAAAAAACTGATGGGAATTTACTTTTAATCAGACTTCATAAGTCAGGTAAATTGGAGTCTTTGAAATATTTGACTGAATGTTTTCTCACTTGCAATAACAGTGGGGTTTGACCTTCAATGCACTATCCCAATGAGCTGTGACAAAGAAATTGAGCATAAATTCAACATTTGCTTCCAAACTATCACAAACTTCAGTTTGAACCCTGCTAAAAATATTGCTCCTCATCCCTGCTTCAATGATATCATTTTGGAATTTGTGTTTCTCAGTTAACTGCTGCACATCAGACCTTTAAAGGGAACTTTACTTGTGTTGATGTGAAAACAATAGCTGGTATAATCCAATGAGCTATTTTCAAAATCATAGTTTGGATACAAGGACATGAGATACTTCTGTGTCACTGAGTTATGCTGATTTTCATTAATTGAATTAAGAACCAAACACGTTACCCTTTGATTTATTCAGTAAAGCATTTCCATTAGAATTTCTCAGAATTGAAAGGAAGCTCAAATCTCCAGGAAACCAGGTGTTTACATTTCTAAACAACATGCTCAGATTTCTGTGACACACATTTCAATTGTGTGGACTGTTACATGAAACAGGAGGAGGAAACTGACTCCTCTTCATTCCACTGCTGAGCTGATGAGAAGAGATTGAATTTGAAAAGGGAGGCAACACTGCCAATTTCTTTCCTTCAATTTGCTTACGAGTAAAACAGGTCCACAGCAGATGCCATTTTCCTAGCCCTACATATCCCTGGAACATCTGGATAACAAGGGGACCTATGTCAGGCTCCTACTCATGGACTACAGCTCCACCTTCAACACCATAATCCCTACCAAATGAATCTTAAAACTCCTTGACTGAGTTCTCAACTCCACACTGTGCAACTGGATTCTCAGCTTCCTGACCCACAGACCGCAATCACTGAAGATAGACAACAGCACCTTCTCCACAATAACCCTCAACACTGGCACCCCACAAGGATACGTACTCAGCCACTGTACCCCATGACTGTGCAGCCAAATTCCATGTGAACACCATCTACATGTTTGCTGATGACACCATTATAGTAAGCTAGATATCAAATACTGATGAGTCAGAATACAGGACGGAGATGGAGGCTTAGTGTCATGGTGCAGTGATAACAATCTCTCTCTTGATGTCAGCAAAACAAAAGAACTGATCATTGATTTCACGAAGAAAAGAGGAGGACACAATACCTTTCTGATCAACAGAGCAGAGGTGGAGAGGGTGAAGAGCATTAAATTCCTAGGAGTGACAATAACAAATGATCTGTCCTGGACCTCCCATGTAGAGACGATTATTAAGAAGGCACAACAATGTCCCTTCTTCCTTAGGCATGTACATAGGGATCCTCACCAACTTTTATAGATGCACCATAGAAAGATAGTTTCTGGTGCAAAATGGCCTGGTATGGCAACTGCTCTGCCCAGGACTATAAAAGAAAACCTACACAAAGTTGTGTGCACAGCCCAGATGATCAGGGAAGCCTACCTCACATCCATGGACTCCATTTACACTTCTTGTTGTTGTGGAAAGGCTGCCAACATTATCAGAGTGCTCCCACCCCAGTGATGCTCTCTTTGAACCTCTTTCATTAGGCAGAAGATACAGAAGCTTGAACAAACGCACCAACAGGTTTAAGAACAGCTTATTCCCTGCTATTAGTAAAACGTTGAATGGAATCTCTAACTACAAGTAATGTTGATCTTGCTTTGTGCACCTCCTGTGCAGCCATGACCTTATATGCCTTACAGATCATAGGGTGCTTAGACAGAGTAAGTTCTTGTCTACTATGATCTGCCTGAACTGTTCTCAGAACAAAGCTTCTTACTGTACTTAGGTATGTGACTGCAATAAATCAAATTGACTTGTGTTCCTTGCAAATGAATCATGTTTGTTGCTATATCATCTGTTATGTAGTATTTAAAAAGGCACAAGATATACACATTCAGCCAATTACAAATTAAAGTAATATTTGCATAACAGGCCACTTATTTGTCATTGAGAGAGACACAGACTTCAAACTAGTAAATAATACACAGCAGAAATAAATATTTACATAGAATTACCTGAAACACTATAAATCTTTAGGTCTTTTGCAAACAAGGAACAATAAATCCATACACAACCTAAATTACCTGATAACAGGTAATCAGCAGACATCTTCCCTCATCCTAAATATACCCTATTTACTTTATCAAAAAGTTTAATTAAACTCTATCCCTTCTACATATTTAACAAAACTTTTCTATAGTCTCCATTCTTGCTTGCTGAAGTATGTGTTAAACTAAGTGCTAAACCATTGAAATCTCCCTCATGTGTTGAGTGGATTTAATATGTTCAAACTGAAGATGGGTTGAGAGGCATTGTCCCTGCTGACCTGAAAAGATGACATCGTATCTTTAGCGCCAAAATGAAATAATGGCAAGAAAATATATTAATTAAATTGCCTAATGTTATTTCCAATGCAAATTTAAACATGACAATGTCAATGTAACAGTTGACAGTTCTGTATGACCTCATACAAAGTATGAATTTGTTCAGACTGCCTCCGGTTATGTTTGTTGCCATCTTACATATCTGAGACTGGTACCCATGAAATGTTTTCTGTGTGAAAAATTAAACTCAACAATGCTACAGACATATATGATGTTAGATTGTGTGGGAAGCATCTGGGATGTCTTAGATGGATTTGCTGCTACCCGGTCCTTCTTCAGGACATTAATCTATGTTACCAGCACCCAGTGTGGAACCATATCTACATAACACGTTAGACACAAGATGAGTTCAATCTTGATGGACATCAAATAGGTTCTACTGCATATTTCTAATGATGAGTTACATTGCATGAGATTCATGATGGGCTCTGATTAGATGCAATGCCTAAGCACAAGTTCACATGACTATTGCTGAAACATTCTGGTCCACCCATCTGTCTAAACTAATAGCTCCTTACAAACCCTGATCAGCAATTCCCAGGAACAGTCCTCGAAAAACTTATGGTCAGAGTTCATTTTGCAACGTCAGTTAATTCTCTCAGGTTCTAACTAGCACATACAAAAGCTCTTGCACATAATCTTAATAAATTCAAAAAGAAGAAAACATGTGTCTATATGTTATAAACATTTCTCCCAGTCTGTTACTGCCTGCTAGAATTGTGTTATTGTAATATAATTGTCATTTAAGCAAACCACAATACAGCACTTCACAATGTAACAATTATAGGAATGAAGTATTTATTCAATTTTCAGGAAATAGTTACCAATTTTGTTCAAAAAACATTATAATTATAATGCTATTAAGGATAAAGCATATGTTATCAAAAGATAAACTTTCAACTTATGGCAGTAACTGAGTTCAAACATTGTTAAGATTATAAATCAGTTATTAACATATTTTCTTTCCAGACACTAAATATTTTGCTTGGATCAGTAACTAGAAAATTATCATTTGAGACAACAAACATTTTCCCTGAACATGAAAACACAGAATAGAAGCAGAAGTAGACTAGATGGTACCTCAAGCCGAGCCTTCTATTCAATAAGATAATAGCTGATTTTGTTTGTGTTCTGAAATCCCTCTTGTCTCTGATAACCCTTCTTTCTCTGCCCAACAAGTCATCAAGCCATCTTGAAAATATTCAAACTCCCTGCCTCCTTTACCTTCTGAGGCAGAGTCCCGAAGCTACACAACCCTCAACAAATTTCTCTTCATTTGTCTTGAAAGGCAATTGTTAATTTTAAAATCAATACTCACTAATTCTAGACGAATCATGCCCAACCTGGATAGGATCTTGCACTTGAATCAAGTTACATCTTACTCTTCTCAACTCCAGTGGAAGAGGCCCAGCCTCTCCAAAAAATAAACAGAAATTGCTAGAAAATCTCAGCATGTCCGGCAACATCTATGGAGAGAAATCAGAGTTAACATTTCAGGTCCAGTGACCCTTCTTCAGAATTTATAGCTAGGAAAAAGTTGTTTTTTATGCAAAAGGTAGAATGGGGGAAAAGGGTGTAAGGAGTGAACAATAGGTGAAGGTAGAACCCAAAGAGAGAGAAGAACGGTTGAAAAGTCAAAAAGAGTGGTTAATGGTGAGCCTAGGAGAATGAGTGGCTGATCATGGAGACTTATAGTGGCCAACAATGGGTTGTGTGTAATAGCAGACCACATAATTACAAGGCCTGGTGTACGGGGGTTGGGGTAAGGACATGTAGAAAGTGCCTCAAGCCCTAAAATTTGTTCAACTCTACATTGAATCCAGAAGGTTTTAGAGTTCCCAAATGGCAAGTGAGGTGCTGTTCTTCTAGTGTGCGCTGAGCTTCACTGGAGCACTGCAGCAAACCTGAGATGGCAATGTTGGCCAGAGAACAGGTTAGTGTGTTGAAGTGGCAGGCAACTTCAAGTTCAGGCTCTTTTATGCAAACAGAACATAGGTGTTCTGCAAAATAGTCACCCAATCTATGCTTCATTCCCCCAATATTAAGGAGACCAGACTGCGAGCAGCAAAAGCAGTAGACTAAATTGTGTGAATTGCAGGAAAAGCACGACTTCACCTAAAAGATGTGTTTGGACCCTTTTGCACTGCGGATGGAGGAAGTCGGCGGCACGGTGGCACAGTGGACAGCACAGTGGCAATCACTGCTGTCTCACAGCACCAGAGACCTGGGTTAATTTCCTGCCTCAGGCAACTCTCTGTGTGGAGTTTGCACATTCTCCCTGTGTTTGCGTGGATTTCCTCCCAAAATCCAAAAATGTGGTTGGGTGAATTGGCCAGGCTAAATTGCCCGTAGTGTTAGATGAAGGGTAAATGTAGGGGAATGGGTCTGGGTGGGTTGTGCATCAGCGGGGCGGTGTGGTCTTGTTGGGCCGAATGGCCTGTTTCCACACTGTAAAGTAATCTAATCTAAACACAGACGGGTGTTATACCTTCTGCAGTTGCAAGGGAAGGTGCTGCGGGGAGGTTTGTTGAATGTAAGTGGACTGAATCAGGATGTCCTTGGGGAAGGTTGACAAGAGAAGAGAGGAAATGGGTGTGTCTGGTGGTGGCATCCTGCTGAAGATTGCAGAAATGACAGCTAATGATCCTCTGGATATGGATCCTTGTGGGATGATAAGTAAGGACAAGGAGGAGCCAATTGCTGGGGCCCTATTGGGAGAGGGAAGAGGGGGACTGAGGAATCTGTCAACAATGGTGATGGAGACTTCTCAGTTGCGAAGATGGACATTTTGGTGGACCCTTGTTCATCATCAGAACAAATGAGATGGAGAATGAAATAGACTTTTTTTTAAAAGCAGGAAATAGGGTGGGGAGATGTATAGTCAAGGTAACTATGGGAGTCAGTTGGTTTGCAGCCGATACTGGTGGCCACTCTATCCCTAGAAATGGAAACAGATGTTGAGGAAGGGAAAGAAGGTATCAGATGGACCAGGTGAAGGAGGGAGTGTGGTGGAAATTGGAAGTGAAATTGATAAACTTTTCCAATTCTGGATGAGAGAGATAAGCACCGCCGATGACATCATCAATACACTGGAGAAAGAGTTGTGGGTGGGGGCTGGAACAAGAAGTGTTCCACATACCCCACAAAGAGACAGGTATAACTGGGATCTATCGTACACATGGCCACCCCTTTCACCTGAAGAAAGTGAATGAAGTTAAAAGAAAAATTGTTCAAAATGAGGATGGTGGACATGGATGGGACGGTTCAGGCCTTTTTCCAGGAAGTTGCAGAGACCCCTAAGACCAGTGTCTCCAGCCCTTCCTGAAAAGGCAACCCAATCATTTCAGGCATCAACCACTTAAGCCTCCTCTAAACTGCCTCCAATTCATTCATGTTTTTCCTTTAATGAAAAGACCAAAACTGTGCACACAGTATTCAAGATGTATCTCACCCATGATCCTCTTGTAACTGAACAGACCCCACCACCAAGGATATATTTAACTCCCCTCCCCTATCAGCATTCCGGAAAGATCACTCCCTCTGCGAATCCCTTGTCAGGTCTACACCGTCCACCAACCCAACCTTCACTCCCAGCACCTTCCTCTGCAACCGCAAGAAATGCAAAACTTGTGCCCACACCTCCCCCCTCACTTCCCTCCAAGGCCCCAAGGGATCCTTCCATATCCGTCACAAATTCACCTGCATCTCCACACACATCATTTACTGCATCCGCTGCACCCGATGTGGCCTCCTCTACATTGAGGAGACAGGCCACCTACTCGCGGAACGTTTCAGAGAATACCTCTGGGACACCCGCCCCAACCAATCCAACCACCCTGTGGCTGAACACTTTAACTCCCACTCCCACTCCCACTCCGCCAAGGACATGCAGGTCCTTGGCTTCGTCCATCACCAGACCATGGCAACACAACGCCTGGTGGAAGAGCGCCTCATCTTCCACTTAGGAACCCTCCAACCACAAGGGACGAATGCAAATTTCTCCAGCTTCCTCATTTCCCCTCTCCCCACCTTATCTCAGTCCCAACCCTTGGACTCAGTATCGCCTTCTTGACCTGCAATCTTCTTCCTTTCCTTTCCACTTTCACCCACTCTCTGGCCTATCACCCTCACCTTAACTTCCTTCCACCTATCGCATTCCCAACACCCCTCCCCCAAGTCCCTCCTCCCTACCTTTTAACTGAGCCTGCTTGGCACACCTTCCTCTTTCCTGAAGAAGGGCTTATGCCCGAAACATCGATTCTCCTTCTCCTTGGATGCTGCCTGACCTGCTACACTTTTCCAGTAACACATTTCTCAGCTCTTGTAACTGAAGCCTAATATCCATACTTTTATGGAAAAATTGACACAAGAATATGAATACTACTGTGGTTCATGACAGCAAAGCATGATGACAGCCATTGAATGCAATCTCGTGTTGAAAGAAAAGTCAGAACAACAGCACTGTTAAAATGGGAGATGGCGAGACAATAAACAGCACATCATCAGGTCAGTGCAGGAGAGAGACAGACAGAGAGAGAGAGAGAGAGAGAGACAGACAGACAGACAGACCGATAGACAGAGACAAACAGAGAGAGAGACAGAGAGAGAGAGACAGACAGACAGAGAGACAGAGACAATCCTCACTGCTACCAGGCACAGCAGTGAACCTGCGCAGTTACTCCCTTTGCTATTGAATTCATGCATCGCTGGACATCAGAGTGCATCTAGGAAAATTAACAAACAGTGACATTCACAACTGATCTTGGAGGAACCTGTTTGGGAGAGGTCACAGCACAGAAACAAATAAGTGAATAGTTTTAAGTATAGCGTTGCTGTAAATCTACAATAGTGAGTAGAGTGGGTTCTTCCTTGATAATATGTTTTATTGAGATATGTCTGTTAATTAAACTTAAAAGTATAAACCATAAATATTAATTTAACCTGGAGCAGTGTTTTGGAGAGGAATAAGACGGTGATATTTTCTGGGTCTGCAGATTAGAAGAAGCAAAAAATATCCCATACTGGAGTGCTATGCTCTTCTTGTCAGATAGACAAGGTATTTTCCCTGGGGTGGGGGAGTCCAGAAATAGAGGGCATATGCGTAGGGTGAGAGGAGAAAGATATAAAAGAGTCCTAAGGGGCAACTTTTTCATGCAGAGGGTGGTACGTGAATCAAAAGATTTGCCAGAGGAAGTGATGGAAGCTCGTACAATTGCAACATTTTATAGGCATCTGGATGGGTATTGGCATAGGAAGGGTTTGGAGGGATATGGGCCAGGTAGTGGCAGGTGGGACTAGATTAGATTGGGATATCTGGTCAGCATGGACAAGTTGGACTAAAGGGTCCGTTTCCATGCTGTACATCTCTATGACTATGTGGAAGTTTAGGGAGAGTTTAACAGAGTATTACATCTGCAATAAATGCCATTGGTTGTGAATCCTATCAGATCAAATGGATCAATTGTAGCGACAGAGGCAATGAGGAAATTACAAGAGCCAATGGGTGTGATGGATGGCAGTTATGGGAAGGGAGAAATGTCACAGATACAGTCGCAAACATGGGTTAACTCCAACAAAGGTAAGAGAGGTAGGCAGGTAGTGCAGAGTCTTCTGTGGCTATCCGCATTTTAAACAAGTATGCTTTTTGGAAAATGTAGAGGGTGGTGGATTCTCGGGGAATGTGGCATGAACAGTCAAGTTTCTGCTACCAGGACTGGCTCTAATGCAATGAGAGGTACGTCAGGTTCCAAGAGATTGATTGTGGTGGACGACTGTCTAATCTGAGGCACAATCAGATATTTGCGGCCAGCAGCGAAAAATCAGAATGGTGCATTGCCTCTCTGGTGCCAGGATCAAGGATGTCTCAGAGAGAGTGCAGAATATTCTCAAATGGGAGAGGACCCAGCAGAAGATCATTGTACACATTGGAACCAAAGACATAGGAAAGGAAAAGGATGAGAATCTGAACACAGAATATAAAGTGTTAGGCAGGAATTTAAAAGGGAGGTGCTCAAGAGTAATAATATCTGTATTACTTGTGGCGCTATGAACTAGTGAGATAGGAATGGGAGGATAGAGCAGATGAATGAATGGCTGAGGAGCTGGTGTATGGGAGAAGGGTTCATATTTTTGCATCATTGGAATCGCTTGACCTGTACAAAAAGGACAGATTGTACCTGAATTGGAAGGAGACTAATATACTGACGGGAAGATTTGCTCTAGCTTCTCGGGAGGATTTAAAATAATGAGCATGAATGGGGGGTGGGTGAACCCAGGGAGATAGTGAGGAAAGAGATGAAACCGAGACTGGTACAGTTGAGAAGAGAAGCGAGTCAAACAATTAGGGCAGGCAGGGACAAAGCAGAGAACAAGGTAGGACTGATCAATTAAACTGCATTTAATTCAATGCAAGAGGCCTAACAGAGAAGGCAGATGAACTCAGGGCATGGTGACTGGGATATCAGAGCAATTACAAAAACATGGCTCAGGGATGGACAGGGCTGGCCGCTTAATGTTCCAGGATACAACTGCTACAGGAAGGACAAACGGAGGCAAGAGAGGCGGGGGAGTGGTGCTGTGTGAGGGAGGATATTCCCAGAAATATATCCAGGGAAGTTTTCGGATGGAACTGAGAAATAAGAAAGGGATGATCACCTTATTAGTATTGTATTATAGACCTCCTAATAGTCAGCGGAAAATTGAGAAACAAATTTGTAAGGAGATTTCCGTTATCTGTAAGAATTGTAAGGTGATTATGGTAGGGAATTTTAACATTCCAAACATAGACTGGGACTGCCATAGTGTTAAGGGTTTAGATGGAGAGGAATTTGTTAAGTGTGTACAAGAAAATTTTCTGATTCATTATGTTGGATGTACCTATCAGAGAAGGTGCAAAACAAGACCTCTTCTTGGGAAATAAGGCAGAGCAGGTTACTGAGGTACCAGTGGGGGAGCACTTATAGCCAGTGACCATTATTCTATTAATTTTAAAATAGTGATGCAAAAGGATAGACCAGATCCAAAAGTTGAAATTCTAAATTGGAGGAAGGCTAATTTTGATGGTATTAGGCAAGAACTTTCAAAAGCTGATTGGGGGCAGATGTTCGCAGATAGAGGGATGGCTGGAAAAAGGGAAGCCTTCAGAAATTAGATAAGAGTCCAGAGACAGTATATTCCTGTTAGGGTGAAAGGAAAAGTTGGTAGGATAGGGAATCCTGGATGAATGAATAAAGAAATTTAGGGTTTGGTTAAGACAAAGACGGAAGCATATGGTCAGGTATAGATAGGATAGATTGAGTGAATCCTTAGAAGAGTATAAAGGCAGTCGGAATATCCTGAAGAGGGTAAGAGGGGACATGAGATAGCTTTGGCAAATAGGTTTAAGGAGAATCCAAAGAGTTTTTACAAATACATTAAGGACAAAAGGGTAACGAGGGGGAGAATAGGACCCCCTCAAAGATCAGCAAGGCAGCCTTTGTGTGGAGCCACAGGAGATGGGGGAGTACTAAAGGAGTATTTTGCATCAGTGTTTACTGTGGAAAAGGGCATAGAAGATATAGAATTTCGAGAAATAGATGATGACATCTTTAAAAATGTCCATATTTAAAAAGAGGAAGTACTGGATGTCTTGAAATACATAAAAGTGGATAAGTCCCCAGGACCTGATCAGGTGTACCCGAGAAATCTGTGGTAATTTAGGGGAATGATTGCTGGGCCCCTTGCTGAGATATTTGTGTCATCAATAGTCACAGGTGAGGTGCTAGAGGACTGGACGTTGGCTAACGTGGTGCCACTATTTAAGAAAGGTGGTAAGGACAAGCTGGGGAACTAAAAACTGGTGAGCCTGATGTCTGTAGTGGGCAAATTGTTGAAGGGAATCCTGAGGGACAGGATGTACATATATTTGGAAAGGCAAGGATTGATGAGGGAAAGTCAACATGGCTTTGTGCGTGGGAAATATTGTCTCACAAACTTGATTGAGTTTTTTGAAGGAGTAACAAAGAGGATTGATGAGGGCAGAGCGATAGATGTGATCTATCTGGACTTCAGGAAGGCGTTCAACAAGGTTCCCCATAGGAGACATGTTAGCAAGGTTAGATCTCATGGAATACAGGGAGAACTCACTATCAGGATACAGAACTGGCTTGAAGGTCGAAGACATAGGGTGGCGGTGGAGGGTTGTTTTTCAGACTGGAGGCCTGTGACCAGTGGAGTGCCATAAGGATTAGTTTTGAGTCCACTACTTTTCATCTTTTCCATAAATGATTTGGATATGAACATAACAGGTATAGTTAGTAAGTTTGCAGATGATACCAAAATTGGAGGTGTAGTGGACCGCAAAGAATTATCTCAGATTACAATGGGATCTCAATCAGATGGGCCAGTAGGCTGAGGAGTGGCAGATGGAGTTTAATTCCGATAAATGCGGGATGCTGCATTTTGGGAAAGCAAATCTTAGCTGGACTTATACACTTAATGGTAAGGTCATATGGAGTGTTGCTTAACAAAGAGACCTTGGAGTGCAGGTTCATAGCTCCTTGAAAGTAGAGCAGCAGGTAGTTAGGATAGTGAAGGTGTTTGGTACGCTTTCCTTTATTGGTCAAAGTATGGGGTAAAGGAGTTCTGAGGTCATGTTGTGGCTGTACAGGACATTGTTTAGGCCACTGTTGGAATCTAGCGTGCAATTCTGGCCTCTTTCCTATTGGAAGGATGCTTTTAAACTTGAAAGGGTTCAGAAAAGATTGACAAGGACGTTGCCAGGGCTGGAGGATTTGAGCTATCGGGAGAGGTTGAATAGGCTGGGGCTATTTTCCCTGGAGCGTCGGAGGCTGAGGGGTGACCTTATATAGGTTTATAAAATTATGAGGGGCATGGGTAGGTTAAATAGATAAAGTCTTTTCCCTTGGATGGGGGAATCCAGAACTCAAGGGCACAGGTTTAGAGTGAGAGGGGAAAGATATAAAAAGGACCGAAGGGGCAACTTTTTTACACAGAGGACGGTATGTGTATGGAATGAGCTGCCAGAGGATGTGGTGGAGGCTGGGACAATTGCAACATTTAAAAGACATTTGGATGGGTATAAGACTAGGAAGGGTTTGAAGGGATATGGGCTGGGTGCTGGCAAGTGGGACTAGATTGGGTTGGGACACCTGGTCAGCATGGACGAGTTGGACCGAAGGTTCTGTTTCCATGCTGTACATCTCCATGACTATTTGTCTGCCAGATGGTCTAAAGTTCCTAGATGGTCTTGTAAAGAGTAGAGCTTCAGCCCATTCTGGCAAAGTAAATGATAGATGAGCACAGAAACCATGGCAGATTAGGAGCTATTGGCATCCTAGCTTGTGATAACTGCTTTCTTGTCTCAGAGTACTCCCCTGCGATAAATATGATCCCAAAGTAAATTTATAAAAATATTATTTCTGTCCATTTCCACAAGAATTTAATAATGAAGAGAAATTGGATAGATGAGGGCTGTTTTTCTTGGATGCCAGGCAGCATCAGAGGAGCAAGAAAATCGACGTTTCAGGCAAAAGCCCTTCATCAGGCATGATGAAGGACTTTTTCCTTAAACGTCAATTTTGCTGCTCCTTGGATGCTGCCTGACCTGCTGTGCTGTTCCAACACCACTCTAATCTCGACTCTGATTTCCAGCATCTGCAGTCATCACTTTTGCCTTGTTTTCCTTGGAGCAGAGGAGACTGAGGGGCGTCATGATTGAGATATATAAAATTGAGGGTCATAGATCGCGTAGATAGAAAGGAACCATTCCACTTGGTGGAGGGATCAAATAGCAGGGAGCATAAAATTATGATGAGGGGCAAGATATTTAGAAGAGATGTGAGGAAGGTGTTTTCACCCAGACGGTGGTTGGAATCTAGAACTCACTGTCTTTCAGGGTGGTTGAGGCAGAATCCTTATAAGATTTGAGAAATATTTAGATGTGCACTTGCAATGCCAAGATGTATAAAGCTTTGGGCCAAGTGCTGGAAACATAGGATTCAAGTAGTTGGAGATTGAGACTATACTATTCAACAACAATGGATATCAGAGTCTCAATCTATTTTGTAGACCTCTGCAGGAAAGAGATATAACAAAACAATACAGCAGAATACAACAAAACAATGGGCAGCACGGTGGCTCAGTGGTTAGCACTGCAGCCTCACAACACCAGGGATCCGGGTACGATTCCAGCCTCGGGCGACTGTCTTGTGGAGTTTACACATTCTTTCTGTGTCTGTGTGGGTTTCCTCCGGGTGCTCCGGTTTCCTCCCACAGTCCAAAGATGTGCAGGTCTGCTGGATTGGCCATACTAAATTGCCCGTTGTGTTCAGTGCACTAGTCAGAGGGAAATGGGTCTGGGTGGGTGACTCTTTGGAGAATCGGTGTGGACTTGTTGGGCCGAAGGGCCTGTTTCCACACTCTAGGGAATATAATCTAAGAAAAGGCCCTTCGGCCCAAAGTCTTGTGCTGAACACAATACCAAATTTAACTTATCCCTTCTGCCTGCCCTTGGTCCATATCCCTCTATTCTTTGCACATTCATGTGCTTATCTAAAAATCTCTTAAACACCCCTATTGCATCTGCCTTCACCACTACCCCTGGCAACATGTTCCAGAGTTCTTCCCACTGTGTAAAAAATTGCCCTTCGCATCGCCTTTGAACTTTCCCCTCTCATCTTAAATGCATGATCGCTAGTTTTAGACATTTCAACTCTGGGGAAAAGATTCTGACTGTCAACCCTATTAATGCATTGATGAGTACAGGAAAGAGATTAAGTGCTTAGCAGTATGGCGTAAAGACAACAATCTCTCCTTCAATGTCAGCAAAACAAAGGAGCTGATCATTCACTGAGAGTCAGAGATGTAGAGCACGGAAACAGTCCATTTGGTCCAAATGGTCCATACTGACCAGATATCCTGAAGGAATCTTGCCAACATTTGGCCCATATTCCTCTGAAGTCTTCCCATTCACATACCCATTTAGATGCCTTTTAAATGTTCTAACTGCAATAGCCTCCACTACTCCCCCTGGCAGTTTGTTCCAAAGAATCACCACCCTCTGCGTGATAAAATTGACCCCTTAGGTTCCTTTTAAAATCTTTCCCCTCTCATCTTAAACCTATGCCCTCTAGTTTTGGACTTCCCCCCAACTCCAGGGAAAAGATCTTGTCTATTAACCCTATCCATGCCTCCATGATCTTATAAACCCCTATAAGGTCACCCTTTAACCTCCGATGCTCCAGGGAAAACACCTATTCAGCATCTCCTTCTAGCTAAAACCTCCAACCCTGGCAATATCCTTGTGAATCTTTTCTGAACCCTTTCACAACATCTTTCTGATAAGAGGGAGACCAAATTTGCACAGTGTTCCAAAAGTGGTCTGACCAATGTCCTGTACAGCCACAACATGACCTCCCAACTCCTTTACTCAATGCGCTGACCAATAAAGGAATGCATACCAAGTGCCTACTTCACTATCCTATGTATCGGACACTCCACTTTCAAGGAAATTATGAACCTGCACCCCAAAGTCTCTTTGTTCAACAACACTCCCCAGGATCTTACCATTAAGTGTATAAGACCTATCCTGATTTGCCTTTCCAAAATGCAGCACCTCACATTTAAACTCCATCTGCCACTCCTTGGCTCATTGGTCTATCTCATCAAGATCCTGCCGTACTCTGAGGTAACCTTCTTTGCTGTCCACTACACCTCCAATTTTGGTGTCATCTGCAAACTTACTAACTCTACCTGCTGTGTTCACATCCAAATCATTCATATAAATGATGGAAAGCAGTGGACCCAATATTGATCCTTGTGGCACACCGCTGGTCACAAGTATCCAGTTTGAAAAGCAACCTTCCACCACCCTGTCTTCAGCCTTTGAGCCAGTTCTGTATCCAAATGGCCAGTTCTCGTTGTATTCCATATGATCTAACCTTGCTAACCAGTCAACCATGAGGAACCTTATCAAATGCCTTACTAAAGTCCATATAGATCATGTCAACTGTTCTGCCCTCATCAATCAGAGTTTTTTTTGAAGAAGTAACAATCAAGTTAGTGAGATATGATTTCCCACACATAACATCATGTTGACTGTCCCTAATCAGTCCTTGCCTTTCCAGGAAGCAGAATGGAGGACATGTTCCTATCTACATCAATGGAGTAGAGGTGGAGATGGTAAAGGGCTTCATGTTCCTGGGAGTGATGATCACCAACAATCTCACCTGGTCCAGCCACGTTGACAAGACAGTCAAGGAAACACAACAATGCCTCTACACTTCCTCAGGAGGCTAAGGAAATTGGACATGTCCATAAAGCCTCTTTTTTTAATATATAAATGTCACTGTAATCCTATCTGGACGCATCACAGCTTGGTAGGGCAACTGCTCTGCTCAAGGCAGCAAAAAATTAGAGAGATTTATGAACACAACCCAGTTCATCATGCAAACCAGCCTTCAATCCATTGATTCCATCTATACTTTCTGCTGCTTTGGGAAAGCAACCAAAATCATAAAGTACCCCTCCAAGCCCAGTTATACTGTCCTCCACCCTCTGCTATCAGGCAGGAGACATAAAAGATTGCATACATATACAAATAGATTCAAATTTCTTCCCCACTATTATCAGCTATCTGAATGGACCTCTCAAATGTTAATGCAGACTCTCTCTCTCTCTGTACCTTCTGTCAGGTTGTAACACTGTTTTCTGCACTCTGTTCTGGTGTACGTCGTATCGTACTGTTTGCTTGTATGCATGCAAAACACTTTCCATTGTATCTCAGTACACATGACAACAACAACATCAAACTCAAACTCTATGACGACACAAGTGTAGACTAGATTAGATTACTTAGTGTGGAAACAGGCCCTTCAGCCCAACATGTCCACACCAACCCGCTGAAGCGAAACCCTCCCAGACCCATTCCCCTACATTTGCCCCTTCACCTAACACTACGGGGAATTTAGCATTGGCAATTCACCTAACCAACACATTTTTTGGGCTCTGGGAGGAAACCGGAGCACCCAGAGCAAATCCACACAGACACAGGGAGAATGTGCAAACTCCACACAGTCGCCTGAGGCGGGAATTGGACCCGGTCTCTGGTGCTGTGAGGCAGCAGTGCTAACCACTGTGCCACCCAGGAACTCTAGAGGCACATGAGAGTCTGGAGGATTGTGGAAGTTGCCAAGACAGGTCTCAGAGAGGGGCATCAGTGCAAGCTTGTTCAGTGCCTGTAGAATTGTCTCCCTCTTATTCTTCAAATTTCAGGACTGCAGCAGTGGATTCAGCGGTGTTTGGCTCATGAGCCCAGGCTCAGCCGCTCTGGGTCACCATCGAGATGTGCAGGGAGCCAACTGCATCTACATGCTTTCACACTTTTCTCCGTACTCTAAAAGCTTCATGCTCTCTCTTTGGTTGGCTTCAGCAACTCTTGGGCCTCAGCTTCAGCTTGGATACATCGAGGCCAGACCCCACACACCTCCTGGCCCCTGGCCGGCTCCAGCTCTAGCACTGAGGTCGCATAGGCGATGGCATCCTGGAGGAGCCAGGATTCCAGCGACCAAAGACTGGCAGAATCTGGATGAGAGTTGGATGGGGAACAGGAGGTATGAGACCAGGCCCATGGCTCCAGCTCAGTGAGTACGGTAGCATGGCAATGGCAGAGGCAAGCCCCTAACAGAGACCCTAGCAAATATCAAACAGCACCTGGGAGAACAGTGGAGGAGGAGCAAGAAGAGAAAAATGAATTTTATTGCAGTAAAATCTTGCATTATGTTCAGAGTTTCACAAAGCCACCAAATGGGGTGACAACTTTGCATTGTATTTTTATATACATGTGGCAATAAATCTAAATCTAAAAGCAGGACAGAAAAGTGGAACACGGATATAAATTAAACTTGAAATTATGTATTGTTCCCAACATTGCTCCATGGATTATCATCAAAAAGTAACTTTAAGAAGCATTTTCATTTCCCATTAGAATCTCCTTTAATTATGATTTGTATTTTACTTAAATACATTTTAGTTTAACAATAACAATATGCAGAGTATCCACAAAATCCTGAACAATTCCATTTGATCATAACATTTTCTTTCCTCCCCATTTGCTCTTATTAAATCATTAGTTAAATCGTCTTCCTACACACAATTTTGAATGCATGAACCTCAAATGAAACATCCACTGCTTCTTGGGATGAAACTTTGTGAGGCAAGTTTGAGAATTATGGTCTGTTAGTGGATATCCACACTTGAAAATGACGGGGCCAATACTAAACTCCATATCTATTTTCCACCCACCACCCCCACCCTAAGTATTTCTGCTGGCAAGAAATCTACTTGCAAGAAAATTGATTAACTGGTCATTAGATCCCCATCTCATCCTGCAGCAATTAACTACTTTCAAGCTGTCAAAAGCACACTGATATTCCTCTGTCAACTTAAATTTCTCATTTAACTTTAATCATGCGAGGTCATTGAAATCCGATATGGCAAAATTCTTGTTTTGTCTTAAACACTGGAAAAACCAAAACTGTTTTTAATTTTGCTTTTCTTGGTCCTATCCCTCAGGGGAGCCCATTTAAGGCATTCTCAGATTGGGAAATTCACTTTTGGCTAAGGTTAATGACCAAATTATTTCTTTCAATGAATTAGATTCATACAGTCACAGAGATGTACAGCATTGGATCATACCCTTTGGTCAAACACATCCATACCAATCAGATATTCTAATCTCGTCCCATTTGCCAGCATTTGGCACATATCCTTCTAACCCTTCCTATTCATATACCCATCCAGATGCCTTCTAAATGTTGTAATTGTATAGATGTAGAGATGTACAGTAATGTTTGATCAGTAACAAATTGTTTTTCTAAATGTTTCTCCCAAATTTGGCTGAATGTCAAATCATCAATAAATACAACAGAGTTGCATAGTCATTCCACAATTTTATTGGCTAATTGTTGAAAAGTTGAGAAGGTTGAGAGAATCTTGTTTTAATACTTCCTTGAAGACAGGCAGACCTTGTCTTCACTGACAACATTTTGATAGTTGGTAT
The DNA here is from genome assembly GCF_020745735.1 of Hemiscyllium ocellatum. Lineage (NCBI taxonomy): Eukaryota > Metazoa > Chordata > Chondrichthyes > Orectolobiformes > Hemiscylliidae > Hemiscyllium > Hemiscyllium ocellatum. Next base: position 87,535,030 of record NC_083401.1, read on the forward strand.
TCTTATCTGCTCTAATTTTTAGTTGTTGAGCAGTTTTTTTTGTTTTTGCCACTGTTTCCCTATTATTTACTATCTATGCTACTTAACTATGTGATCCACCTGTTTGCTCGCTAGACAAAGCTTTTCACTGTGCCACGATACACGTGACAATAAATTCAATTCAATTTTCAACTTTTCATTGATGTTTCTTGGAAATGTGATACAGGTTGGAAGTGTAGGCTGAGATTTGAATTATTAATTTTTATGGAATTAATTTAATGGATCCTCAGATTCAGAAGTTCACGGAAGAAGATGGTTAATAAATATCTGACTAATCCATGATCGTGGAGGCTATGGCAATGCAAATGATGCCAACAATCTTTCAGGCAGCGAGTTCCAGACCTCCACCACAGTCTTGGTGAAAAACACATTCTCCTCAACTCCCCTCTTAGCCTTCTGCTTCTTCCCATAAATCTATAGCCCCTGGTCATTGGCCCCTCTACTAAAGGGAAACAAGTACCTTCCTTTGCACCCTGCATATGTCCCTCAAATCAATACATCTTTATCAAATTCTCTGTCACACTTTGCTGCTCCAGCATATCCAATCTATCTTCATAGCTCAGACCCTCCAGCCTAAAAAACATCCTGTTAAATCTCTTCTGCCCTCTCTCCAGTGCAATCAAATCATTCCTCTAATGTGGTATCCGGAGCGAACGTCATATTCCTGTTGTGGACTAACAAGATTTGCATACAGGTCCAGCATAACCTCCTTGCTCTTGCATTATATGCTTTGGAATTACAAAGGCAAATATTCCATATGCTTTCCTAACCACCTCATTTATCTTTTTACCAAGTTTTGGGATCTGTGTATTTCACACCAAGTTCCCGCTGACCTTGAGTACTTTCCAGGGTCCTACTTTTCATAGTATAACCCTTGCCTTTTTAGCCCTTCCGAAATGCATTTCTTTATGCTTTTGAATTCCATTTGCCACTGCTCTGCCTGCCTGATCAATTGCTAACATTCTTCAAGAGTTCATAGCTATCCTGAGCTCCACAGAAACCCACTGGATCCAGGTTTCCACTCAGAGAAGCCTCCTTCTACCATCATCCACTGCCTACTGCTATCTTACAATCCAATGTGCTATACTGCCTTGGATTCCATGGACTTTTACTTCCTTAACCAGTCTGTCCTAAAGAACCTTGCTAGAGTTCATGTAGACCACACTAAACAAAATTATTCTTATCACCATTCTTGGTTACATCCTATATATTTTTTAAAAAATCAATTTTTTCCAAACAATCTTTCCTTAACAACCCCATACTAACTACCTCCAATTAATTCACGTCTCTCTAAATAAACATACATGTCTCAGAATTTTTTCTGATAACTTCCTTACAATCAAAGTTAGCCTATCTGGCTTAATTTCCTGGTGTTTCCTCCTCCTGGTTTAAATAATGGCACAATGTTAGCAATCTTTCACCACCCACAGCTGTGGCCTGAAAGGGTTTGAATATTTTTTGCCAGGGTCCCTGATATCTTGTCCTTTGCACCCCCCACCTCACCAGCCTGGGATACATTTCAACTGCACTTATATATTTATCTATTGGAGGTTTCTCAACCAATAAATACTTTCTCTTACTCTATGTTAGTATCTAATATTTCACAAACCTCCAACCTAATGTCTGTACCTGAATAATTATTTTCTAGTGTGAAGAATGACCTATTCATGTTCATTGAGGACTATACCCACATCTTCCAGGTCTGTGTACAGATTACCTGTACAGTCTCCTCTCTGCCTAGTTTTTCCCTTGCTCTTCATAGATATGTTATAAGCCTTTTGGGTTTTCTTTTATTCTTCCTTTTTAAGTTCCCTGTACTTTTTATTTTCCAAGAGACTGTGCCAAGTGGACCCTTTACATCCCATTATTTGACAATACTGGGGTATATTTGCGCAGTTTTATTTCTACTTGCTCTTTGATGCTTCCCACTGCTTTGACAGTTTTAATAGCTGCTTCCAGTCCACATTTTTAAAAAAATTATGCCCATAGGGTGTGGGGTATAGCTGGCTAAGCCAATATTTATTGCCCACTCAATTGTCCAAAAGAGTCAACCACATTGCTAACGGCTCTGGAGTTACATGTAGGTTAGTCAGTTCCCTTCTTTAAAAGGGACATTAGTGAACCAGATAGCGTTCTCCCACTAATTGACAATGAATTCATGGTCATCATTAAACCCTTAAATCCAGATTTTTAATGAATTTAAATCCACCATCTGCCAATAGTTGAGCAATAAAATCACTACGCCATTATCAGAAAGAAACCTACACAGCAGTAAACCTGCACAGCTACTGTCTTCGCCGTTTGAGTTCATGTATTTCTGGACATGAGAGCATCTAAAAAAAATTGACAAACAGCAAAATTCTCAGCTGACCTTGGAGAAGCCATGTGTGGGAGAACTCAAAGCTCAGGAAGAGACAAGTGCGTAGTCTAAGTGCAGCCTTGCAGTCTTTTTTTAAAATAGTTGAGTAGAGTGCATTATTTTTGGTTATGTTATATTGAGATTAGTCTCTTGATTAAAATTTAAAAATGTATAACGTTAGCCTGGTGCAGTGGTTTTTAAGCAGTAAGACTGCTATTGTCTGTAAATTGTTAAGGTGCAAAGATGGCCCTTACTAGAGTGATGTGCTCTTCCTGTCAGAGCTGAGGAAGAATTTCCATGTTACTGATGATTATGTCTGCAGTGAGTGCATTTTGTGAATCCTGTCAGATCACATGGATCAGTTGGAGCAGCAGTTAGAGACAATAAAAAAGTTACAGGAGGTGGGGCTGTGATAGATGGCAGCAATAGGAAGGGAGGGAAAAAAAACTCAGATACAATCAGGTAGATGGGTTACCACCAGGAAAGATGAGAGAGGGAGGCAGGGAGTGAAAAAGGCTCCTGTGACTATCCCCATCTCAAACAAGTATGCTGTTTGGGAAAATGTAGGAGGTGATGGACTCTCAGGGGAACGTAGCACGAACAGACAAATTTCTGGGACCAAGAATAGTTCTAGTGTAAGAAGGGATACATCGGGTTCCAAATGATCGTTTGTGATAGGGGACTGTCTAATCAGAGGCACAGAGACATTTCTGCAGCCAGTGAGAAATCAGAATGGTATGTTGTCTTCCTGGTGCCAGAATCGAGGATATCTTTCAGAAAGTGCAGAATATTCTTAACAGGGGAGTAGACTCAGTAGGTGGTCATTGTACACATTGGAACTATTGACATCAGAAGGAAGAAAGATGAGATTCTGAAGGGAGAATAATGGAAGTTGGGCAGGAATTTTAAAAAGTCCTCAAGGGTAATAATGTCTGGATTACTTCTGGTGCTATGAGCTAGTGAGGGTAGGAACAGGAGGACAGAGCAGATGAATGCATGGCTGAGGAGCTGGTGTGTGGAAGAAGGATTCACATTTTTGTCTCATTGGAATCTCTTCTGGGGTAGAAGTGACCTGTACAAAAATGGATTGCACCTGAATTGTAAGGGAACTAATATACTGGCAGGGAGACTTGGGAGAGCTGCTCGAGAGGATTTAAAGTGGTAAGGTTTGGGGTGTGGGGGAGGGGGGGTGTAAGGAATGGACCCAGGGAGGTTGTGAGGAAAGAGATCAGTCTGGGATTGGTACAGTTGGGAAAGGGAGCAAGTCAAAAGTTAAGACAGGCAAGAACAAAAAGCAGTGAGCAAGGTAATTGAACTGCATTTATTATTTCAATGCAAGAAGCCCAACAGGGCTTCAGGGCATGGTTTGGAACATGGGACGGGGATATCACAGCAATTACAGAAACATGGCTCCGGGAATGGACAGGACTGGCAGCTTAAATGTTCCAGGGTACAAATACCATAGAAAAGCTGGGGCAGGGTGAGGGAAAGAGGTGGGCAAAAAAAGAGGAGGGAGAGTAGCATTTTTGATAGGGAGGATATTCCTGGACATACACCCAAGGAAGTTATTTGGGTCAATAGGAGAAATAAGGAAAGGAATGATTAACTTGAGATTGTTTCACAGACCACCCTCAATAGTCAGCAGCAAGCTAAGAAACAAATTTGGAAGGAGATCTCAGTTGTTTGTGAGAATAAAAGGATGGTAATGGGGATTTTAACAGGGGATAATAGGGGATTTAAAATTTTCTAACATAGACTGGGATTGCCATAGGACTAAGGGTTTAGATAGAGAGGAATTTGTTTTTTTATAATATATTTTTATTAAGAAAAAATAGATTTTTAAATATTACAGCAAATACAAAACAATGCAATTCAAAACAGTACAAAACTAAACCTAAATAATAAAAACAAATATTTCCCAACCCACCCTCCTATACGAATTTATAAACATATATAGGGAAGTATAAAATTAAAAAAACCTAAACTATCTATTTAATTAAATAAGTAAATACCTAACAACATACAAATAGTAATAACTCAGCCCAGCCAAACAAAACACTCACATTCACAGTTCCTCCTCCCTGGATATTGGACTCATGAAACACAATTGTTACGGCTATATAAAAGCCCTTGTTAGTGTGGCAGATAAATCTGTGTCCAGGTATTTCAAAAAGGGTTGCTATGTCTTGTAAAAATTCTCAGTTTTGTGGTGTACCATATTTGTGAGAAAAAGCAAATCTTAGCAGGACTTATACACTTAATGGTAAGGTCCTAGGGAGTGTTGCTGAACAAAGAGACCTTGGAGTGCAGGTTCATAGCTTCTTGAAAGTGGAGTCGCAAGTAGATAGGATAGTGAAGAAGGTGTTTGGTATGCTTTCCTTTATTGGTCAGAGTATTGAGTACAGGAGTTGGGAGGTCATGTTGCGGCTGTACAGGACATTGGTTCGGCCACTGTTGGAATATTGCATGCCATTCTGGTCTCCTTCCTATCGGAAAGATATCGGAAAAACTTGAAAGGGTTCAGAAAAGATTTACAAGGATGTTGCCAGGGTTGGAGGATCTGAGATACAGGGAGAAGCTGAACAGGCTGGGGCTGTTTTCCCTGGAGCGTCGGAGGCTGAGGGGTGACCTTATAGAGGTTTATAAAATTATGAGGGGCATAGATAGGATAAATAGACAAAGTCTTTTCCCTGGGGTCAGGAAGTCCAAAACTAGAGGGCATAGGTTTAGGGTGAGAGGGGAAAGATATAAAAGAGACCTAAGGGGCAACTTTTTCATGCAGAGGGTGGTACGTGTATGGAAAGAGCTGCCAGAGGATGTGGTGGAGGCTGGTACAATTGCAACATTTAAGGGGCATTTGGATGAGTATATGAATAGGAGGGGTTTGGAGGGATATGGGCCGGGTGCTGGCAGGTGGGACTAGATTGGGTTGAGATAACTGGTCGGCATGGATGGGTTGGACTGAATGCTGTACATCTCTATGACTCTATGACTATAATATGCTCCTTAACAATCTTCCGCCAACCCGACAGGCCTGGGGTTTTTTTCAGATATCCAACCTAGCAAGATATTCTTCCTTGCACAGAACATAAGAATATTGAAAAGATTTTTCTTATGCGAGTCTGCAGGAAATACAATGGGTCCTTCTCCACCCCTACACCTAAAATCCTCTCCATTGAACCCACCACAGCGCTCCAATATGTTTGAAGCCTGTCACAAGACCAAAGACAATGGGTATGAGTACCGGTACAGACCTTGCACTTGGGACATGTTGAAGATACCCCTGGTTTAAATTTTGACAAATGGTCTGGGGCTAAGTGGACCCTGTGGAGAATCTTCAACTGTAAAGCATGGGTCCTATTGCAAGTTGATATCTTCCTTGCATTCTTCCAAATATCCTGCCATGCCTCTGAAGAAACTTCAACACCCAGCTCTCTTTCCCACATCTTGCAGAGTCAATCAGACTCATGAGGTGGCACCCCCCGAGTTGGTGATAGAAAGTACTGACAGAGAGTGTACTCTTAGCCCTTAGTACCCCTCTTTCTATGTCAGATTTCTAGGGATCAGTCACAAGTGTGGTCTTTTTTGAATAAAATCCCTAACTTGAAAACAACGAAAGAGGTCCCTATTGGGTAACTCGTACTTCTGTACTAACTGATCAAAGTACATCATTACATCTCCCTCAAATAAATCACCTGTGCAAGATATACCCCTAGCTGCCCAACATTTAAATCCTGAATCTATCATACCCATTAAAGGTGTAAACAAAGATGTTTTGCCAATATTACCTTCCCTCTGCCGAATTGCCCTCCATGCTTTAACAGTATTGATGTCTATTGGATTATGGCAATATTCCCTAACCGTCCTCACCTTGTCCAAAAACCGCAAACTGGTAAGGGGGCACCTTGCCTGGGAAACTTCGATATCTAGCCATATTGAAAGAGGGTCCCCACAAACCCAATCACTCATGTAGGTCAAAAGCGAGCTTAATTGGTCATTTTTAATGTCCTGAAGGTCTACTCCCCCCAATTTGAAAGGCAACTGCAGTTTGGCTAATTTAATGAGGGGTCGTTCACGGTGCCAGATAAAAGAGCTGAACCAACCGTTCAGTCTCCTGAGTGTTTATTTATTGAAAATCAGGGGGAGCATATCTATAGGGTATAGCAAACAAGGGAGAATATTCATCTTAATAAGCGCTATCCAACCCAACCATGAGACTGGAAGTGCCTCCCATCTTTCGAGATCTTGTTTAATTTTTTCAAATAATTGATTAAAATTGGCTTTGAAAAGCCAATCCAGAACTGTAGTAATGAATATGCCCAAATACATAAAACCCCCCTGTGACCACCTAAATGGGAATCCATAGTCACTCTCAAGAGCCAACTCTTTCGTAAGACCACCCATAGATACAGCCTCTGATTTAGCAAAATTAATCTTATACCATGAAAAAGCGCCAAACGCGTGAATGCATTGTATCAGGCAAGGCACTGAGACTGCTGGATTTGTCAAGAAAATTAGAATATCGTGTGCATACAGCGAGATCTTACGTGATTTTGACCCCACTTCTGAAGCTGATATATTGAGATCCCCAAGAATGGCCTCTGCCAATGGTTCAATCACCAACATAAAAGGTGAAAGGGGACACCCTGCTGGCTGCCCCGAGAAATATTAAAATTGCTTGATCGTACCCCATTGGTAATGACCACCGCGGGAGATACACTGTAGAGAACCTTTCCCCATCTTGTGAAAACTTTGCCCAGACCAAACTGGCCACTCAACTCGGTCAAATGCCTTTTCTGCATCTAAAGAATTCACCAATACCTGTATTGACTGCTGTGGCATGCTTTAATTACATTAAGCAGCCTCCTAACGTTATTGGAGGATCTGCAACCCTTTATGAAGCCCGTCTGATCCTCTTTAATAATAGAGGGTAACACAGTCTCCAGCCTTAATGCAAGAGCCTCAGAGAGGATCTCAAAGTCCACATTTAAGAGCGAGATGGGCCTGTATGAAGCACAGACTTCCGGATCCTTCCCTTTTTTAAGGATAAGTTAAATATTGACCTCTCTCAGAGATAGTGGGAGACAATCATGACTGTATGAATCATTAAACATATTCAGCATCAGGCCTGACAGTATACTTATTTCTTATAGAATTCACTGGGAAGTCCGTCAGGACCGGGCACCTTTCCACTCTGAAGCTGCCTCACAGCTTCCTGCATTACTTGCTCTGATAATGGGGCATTGAGAAAGGACTGTTGTTCGGAAGTTACACCCAGGAGCTTCAGATTTTTCAAAAAGGATTCCATTTTGGTCTGCCCCTCCTCACAATTCTCAGACTGATATAATTTAGAGTAGAATCTCTGGAACACCACATTAGTCTTTTTAGAATCACATGTTAGGTTCCCAGACCCTTCCCTAATCACTGTAATGGTTTGTGGGGCATTTCTCTTTCTAGCAAGGTATGCTAAGTATTTGCCTGGCTTGTCACCATGCTCGTATAACATTTACTTTACAAAGGCCAGCTCCTTCTTTGCCGTCTGCGTGAGCACGGAATTTAGTGTAGACCGCAGTGCCGTAATCCTCTGTACTTTGACCAACGAGGGTCTGTCAAAATAGGCCTTCTCAACTGCCTTCAACCATGCTTCAAGGAGACGTTGCTGCTCACCCTTCTGCTGCTTCCTACTGGTGGAATATGGAATAACTAACGCCCTGGCATAAGCTTTGGCAGTTTCCCAGAGAACAGATGAGCTATCAACCGAGCCTATGTTGATGTATAGGAATGCCCAAAATTCCCTAGAGAAATATTACACAAACTTACTGTCCATGAGAATAAAGGGGTCCATTCACCAGTACCTTGAATCCACTGTAACATCCTTAATTTTAACCATGAGGTACACTGGAGCATGATCAGAAATGGCAATATTACCAATCGTACAGGATGCCACCAGATCCAGGGTTTCCGCAGGGGTCAGAAAAAAAAATCAATCCTTGTGTGACATCTATGCGGATTGGAGAAAAACATGAAATCCATACCTGTAGGGTAGAGACACCTCCAGACGTCCACCAATCCTAATTCCCCACACAAACCCAATAACTGTTTAGTTTGTGCTGAGGGTATCGAGAGACCTTTAGGCAACGTGTCTACTGTGGGGTCCATGAGGCAGTTAAAATCTCCCCCTATAACGATGTGCTGAGACTTGAGACTTATCAGTTTAGAAAAAGCATCTACCAAGAATTTAAGAGGATGAGCTGGGGGACAATAAACATTTAAAATGCCATATTCTTCCCCATTTATCAAGGCTTTAAGAATTACAAACCTCCCGTATGTGTCTTTAACACATTCCAACAATTTAAATGAGAGATTTTTCCTAACAAATATAGCCACTCCCCTACTTCTGGTATTAAATGATGAAAACTAAACTCGGTCAAAGCCATTCTGCTGTAATTTGGAGAGGAATTTGTTAAGTGTAAACAAGAACACTTTCTGATTCAGTACATGGATGTACCTAATAGAGAAGGTGCAAAACAAGACCTGCTGTCAGGAAATCAGGCAGGGTAGGTGACTGAGGTATCAGTGGAGGAGCACCTTGGGGCCAGCGACCATAATTCTATTAGTTTTAAAATAGTAATGGAACAGGATAGACCAGATCTAAAAGTTGAAGCTCCAAAATGGAGGAAGGCCAATTTAGACAGTATTAGGCAAGAACTTTCAAAAGCTGAGTGGGTGCAGATGTTCACAAGGAAAGGGATGGCTGGAAAAATGGGAGCCTTCAAAAAAAGAGGTAACGAGTCCAGGGACTGTATGTTCCTGGTAGGATGAACAGCAAGGCAGGTAGGTATAGGGAATAGGGGATGACAAGAGAAATTGAAGTTTTTGGTTTAGAAAAAGGAAACGTGTCAGGTATAAACCACAGACATTGAATTCATTCTTCAGAAGAGTATAAAGGCAGTAGGACTATCCTTAAGAGGGAAATCAGCAGGGCACAAAGAGGACATGAGATAGCTTTGGCAAATAGGGTTAAGGAGAATCCAAAGGGATATTATAAATACATTAAGAACAGAAAGGTAATGAGGGAATAGGGCCACTCAAAGGTTGGCTGCCTTGCCAATGTGTGGAACCGCAGGAAATGGGGGAAGATATTAAATGAATCAGAGAAGCACTATGCCACTATTTAAGAAAGGAGAAGCCAGGGAACGATAGACTGGTGAGCCTTAAATAGATGGTGGGCCAGTTGAAGGAAATCCTGAGGGACAGGAATTACATGTATTGGATACGCAAGGACTGATTAGGGACAGTCAACATGGCTTTGTGCATGGGAAATCATGTCTCGGTAATTTGATTAAGTTTTTTGAAAAAGTAAGGAAGCGGATTGATGAGGGCAGAGTGGTGGACGTGACCTATATGAAGTCAGTAAGGCACTCGACAAAGTATACCATGGGAGACTTGTTCGCATGGTTAAATCACATGCAACACAGGGAGAACTAGCTATTTGGATACAGAATTGGCTCAAAGCTAGGAGACAGAGGGTGGTGGTGGAGGGTTGCTTTACAGACTGGAGGCCTATGACCAGTGGTGTGCCAAAAGGATCGGTGCTGGGTCCAATATTTTTCACCATTTATATAAATGATTTGGATGTGAACATGGGAGGTATAGTTAGTAAGATTGCAGGTGACACCAAAATTGGAGGTGTAGCGGATAGTGACGGTTGTTACTGAAGTACAACGGGATCTTGATCAGATGGACCAAATGAGCAGAGGAGTGGCAGATGGAGTTTAATTTAGATAAAATGTGAAGTGTTGCATTTTGGAAAGGCAAATTGAGGCAGGACTTAGACACTTAATGATAAGGCCCTGGGAATGTTGCTGAACAAAGAGACCTTGGCGCGCAGGTTTGTAGCACCTTGCAAGTTAGATAGGAGAGTGAAGTAGTTTAGTATGCTTTCCTTTATTGGTTAAAGTATAGGAGTTGGGAGGTCATGTTGTAGCTGTGGAGGATAATGGTAGACCATTTTTGGAACAGTGTGCACAATTCTGGTCTCCTTCCTTTTGGAAGAATGTTGTAAAACTTGAAAGGGTTCAGAAAAAGATATTTACGAGGATGTTGGCAAGGTTGGAGGGTCTGAGCTAGAGGGAGGAGTCTGAATAGGCCGGAGCTACTTTCCCTGGAGCATCAGGAGCTGAGGGCTGACCTTGTAGAGGTTTAGAAAATCATGAGGAACATGGATAGGGTAAACAGACAAGATCTTCTCTCTGGGTTGGGGAAGTCCAGAACTAGAAGGCATAGGTTTAAGGTGAGAGGGGCAAGATTTTAAAAAGGGATCTAAGGGGCAACGTTTTCACACAGAGGGTGTGCGCGTGTGTGTGTGTGGAATGAGCTGCCAGAGGAAGTGGTGGAAGCTGGTACAATTACAACATTGATAAGGTATCTGGATGGATATATGAGTAGGAAGGAAGGATTTACAGGGATGTGGGCCAAGTGCTGGCAAATTGGACTAGATTAATTTAGGATATCTGGTTGGCATGGGCAAGTTGGACCGAAGGGTCTGTTTCCATGCTGTACATCTCTATAGCTAATCTCCCCTGAATTTGGGCAAAATCATTCCTTGTTTAAGTTAGTCTTGCCCTGGTTTAGAAATTTTATTCTGAGCCCATATTTCCCCTTTTCTATAATGGAGTTACAGAAAAGTTATAACCCCTAAAGCTAATGGTGTCATGGTCCCTAATGCTCCATATATGATATGCTTCCTGCCTACTTGGGTTCATTTACAAATTTTAGTTCCAGACCTACCCCTTCCATGTGGGGGTTTCTGTTTAACAGCCAAAAAGTTTCCCCAGATGCAGCTGAAGAAATATATTCCCTCCCAATGTTACACACTAAAATGAGTCAATTTAATGTTTGGATAGTCAAAATTCTCTCCTATTACTCCTTTATTATTCTTACATTTCTGAAATGTCATCACAAATTTGATTCTCACTCCCTAATTGTTCAGGGATCTACAAATATCCACCCAATGAAATTTTTAACTTCCATCCATATAGCCTCATTTGATCATCCTTTCAAGATAACATAACTCCTTACTGCTGTAAATCAATTACTTGATCAATGTGGTGAACCCCTCCCACCACCCCCCCCGCCTCTCTTTCTTGAAGACCACATAACCAGAAATATTAAACTGCCAATCCTGCCCTCTTCAGTCAAGTCTCAGTTATAGCTATGGTGTCATATTTTCCATTTAGGCTTGCAAAACAAAATTTCTTCATTTAACTCATGTTTCCTCTGCCTGCCAGACTCACTTGTGCTTTAATTTCTAATTCTACCTTAGCCTCTCTCCTCTGAGCCAGTCAGGATCCCATACTGCTGCCAATCAACTCCCAATAGCATTAACACACCACCCTGAGTATGACTGTTCAGATGGGACCTGTCCAAGTTGGACAGTTTCCACTTCCCCTAAAAAGAATCCCAATGCCTCCGGAATCTGAAGTCTGCCATTCAACTTTGCAAACATGTCTTTTCTTCTATTCCTAAACTCAATAGTGTGTGGCACTAGGAGTAATCCAGATATCATTGTCTTTGAATTCCCATTGTTTAGTTTCCTTCCTAACTCCCTAAAGTCTTCCTGCTGGATATAATTTCTCTTTCCTTTATGCTAATCATTAGGACACTTCTAACAATAGGTTCTCATCATGATCTTTAAAGTTTGGTGTTGATTTTCAGAGGCTATTTCTGGTTGTGAATGGTAAACTGAAGATGTAAGTTGTTTATTCACAAACTATTTACTATTCTTTTGAATGTTCCAGATATAAAATTTGAACAGTGAAGGATTTACCCAAAGAAAACCATATCTTGTAAAACTTGACTGATGGCACCACCATAGTGCATTGGATCATAAACATCAATGAAACAGAGTACAGGAAAGAGTTAGAAAGCTTAATAATATGGCATAAAGACAACAATCTCTCCATTTTAACAAAATGAAGGAGCATGATCATCAACTGAAAGAAAAGAAGTGGAGGACATGCCCCCTCCTAGATCAAATGGTACGGAGATGAAGATGGTCAAGACCTTCATGCCCCTAGGAGCAAATATCACTGATCTGTTCTGGTCCATCCATATTGATGCTATGGTCTAGATAACACACCAATGCCTGTACTTCCTCAGAAGGCTAAGGAAATTCAACATGTCCCCAGTGACTCTAGTTACGATCAAAGGAGCCAGGGGCACCTTGCATGTTGACCAGGAGCTTAGGTAATTTCTTGCAGACAAACAGGAGGCTGGAAGAACACATCCAGCCAGGCAGCATCAGGAAGTTTGCAATCTGAGAAGATTTGTAGCTCAGGTTGAGGTTCAGATTGTAAGTTTCCTTGCTGAGCTGGCAGGTTTTGTTTTCAGATATTTTAAGACCATAAGAGCATAAGACATAGGAATGGAGGTAAGGCCATTCGGCCCATCGAGTCCACTCCACCATTCAATCATGGCTGATGGCCATTTCAACTCCACTTACCCGCATTCTCCCCATAGCCCTTAATTCCTCGAGACATCAAGAATCTATCAATCTCTGCCTTGAAGACATTTAGCGTCCCGGACTCCACTGCACTCTGCGGCAATGAATTCCACAGGCCCGCCACTCTCTGGCTGAAGAAATGTCTCCGCATTTCTGTTCTGAATTGACCCCTCTAATTTTAAGGTTGTGTCCACACGTCCTCGTCTCCTCGCCTAACGGAAAAAATTTCCTAGCATCTACCCTTTCCAAGCCATGTATTATCTTGTAAGTTCCTATTAAGTCTCCCCTTAATCTTCTAAACTCCAATGAATACAATCCCAGGATCCTCAGCCGTTCCTCAGACCAATCATTCCAGGGATCATCCGTGTGAATCTCCTCTGGACACGTTCCAGTGCCAGTATGTCCTTCCTGAGGTGTGGAGACCAAAACTGGACACAGTACTCCAAATGGGGCCTAACCAGAGCTTTATAAAGTCTCAGTAGCACAACAGTGCTTTTATATTCCAACCGTCTTGAGATAAATGACAACATTGCATTCGCTTTCTTAATCACGGACTCAACCTGCATGTTTACCTTTAGAGAATCCTCGACTAGCACTCCCAGATCCCTTTGTACTTTGGCTTTACGAATTTTCTCATCATTTAGAAAGTAGTCTATGCTTTTATTCTTTTTTCCAAGGTGCTAGACCTTGCATTTGCTCATGTTGAATTCCATCAGCCATTTCCTGGACCACTCTCCCAAACTGTCTCGATCCTTCTGCAGCCTCCCCACTTCCTCAGTACTACCTGCCTAACTTCGTATCATCGGCAAAGTTCGCTAGAATGCCCCCAGTCCCTTCATCCAGATCATTAATATATAATGTGAACAACTGCGGCCCCAACACTGAACCCTGTGGGACACCACTGGTCACCGGCTGCCATTCCGAAAAAGAACCTTTTATACCAACTCTGTGCCTTCTGTCAGACAGCCAATCCTCAATCTATACCAGTAGCTCACCTCGAACACCATGGACCCTCACCTTGCTCAGCAGCCTCCCATGTGGCACCTTATCAAAGGCCTTTTGGAAGTCTAGATAGACCACATCCATTGGGTCTCCCTGGTCCAACCTACTTGTCACCTCTTCAAAGAATTCCAACAGGTTTGTCAGGCATGACCTCCCCTTACTAAATCCATGTTGACTTGTTCTAATCAGACTCTGCTCTTCCAAAAATTTAGAAACCTCAGCCTTAATGATGGATTCTAGAATTTTACCAACAACCAAAGTCAGACCCAAGCAATGATGACATAGCTGATGCACAAATGCCAGCTTTTTCTGCTGGACCTATCCCATTTGCCTCCGCTGATGTAGAAGCCACCATGCTCATCCACATTTTTGTCATATCCTTATTTATTTATTTTCTTTTGGGTACCCTATCTGATGAAGGATGTGCTGGCCTTTGGCTGGGGGTGGGGTGGGTACAGTGGTTGGGCGTTCCAAAGGAGTTCTAAGAATGACCTGAGAAGTTGGAGGGCTTGTTGTATGAGGAGTGGTTGAGGACTCTGGGTCTGTCCTCAAACTTGAGATAGCAGGGGACTGTGACTGAAATTTGCAAAATACCAAACCCTGGATAGAGAGAAATTGCAGATGATGTTTCCGTGAATTAGAGGGGGCACTGCCTCAGAGTGAAGGGGCGACCCTTTAGAACGAGATGAGGAGGAATTTCTTCAGTCAGAGGGTCATGTGCAGACATCAGATACGTGGAACTCATTGCTGCCGAAAGCTGTGGAGGCCAATCCTTGAGTGCAGTTAACAGAGATAGATGTCTATCTTGATTGCTAAAGGGCACAAGAGTGATGGTGAGAAAGCAGAAGAATGGGTTGAGAAACATGTCAGGCAAAATTGAATGGCAGAGCAGACTCCACCTAATTTTGTTCTTATTTCAAGATACTATGAATTAATTATGACGTACACTTACTGTAAAAGATAAAATCACCTGCAGCAGGACAGTAAACCATTTATTTGAAACCACTTTATCACGCAAATTCTGATTAAGTTTCTGACCTGAAGTGTTTTCTTCATATCTTTCTTCCAAATATCTACCAAGCTGCTGTGCATTTCAAGCATGGTTTGTCTCCCCATCTGCAGAGTATTGAATTAATTGTGCTTGTATGAAACCAAGTATTCATTAGTATTGAAAATTACAAAGTTGAAAGACACAAGAATCCCAAGGTTTTGCAAATGGAGTAGAGATGTTTAATTAATATGCAACAGTATATTCTCTGTCTAGTTTTGGGCACAGTTATTGCAGCATTGGAAATAAACTTTTGTCATGCCAATTTCAGCTCAATGAATATTTTGAATTATGGTTGCAAAGAGGCAACAACATGCAA
This sequence comes from Hemiscyllium ocellatum, assembly GCF_020745735.1. Lineage (NCBI taxonomy): Eukaryota > Metazoa > Chordata > Chondrichthyes > Orectolobiformes > Hemiscylliidae > Hemiscyllium > Hemiscyllium ocellatum. The sequence goes on from NC_083401.1 coordinate 87,550,301, forward strand.
GACTACAGCAACAAGACTGATAACAAAGAAGTGGAAGTTTATTGTTTACAGTTAAAAGTTTCAGTTACTGTCTTGCAAATTTTATCACTTGTATCTCAATTTCTCTGACTATTTTTACCTTTAATCTGATAACATATCTGCCAGCAACAGAAATGTTGACATTTTCAAACCACATCAGCACATGGTACTGTTTATTTTTAAAAGATTTTTGGGATCAAAATAGATGATAACTGTTCAAAGGAAAGAAATCACTGATTTTCCAATAACAACCACTGAAAATGGCTGGATGGATTCCCTTTTTCTCACTCCTCAGTTGGTTTGAACAGAGGCCTTGAATTTGAGGATGTATTGCTGATTCACTGTACTTTATGTGCGCACAGATATTGCTAAGAAATTAGCCAGACAGGGGTGTTTTTTTTTAAATAAAAAAGTTAAACAAGTAACAGGTTAGCTTTATTGTTCTGAAGCTCAGCCAGGTGAAAGTAGTCAAGATATTTTAAAAATATGCAATATCTACAGGAAGCTGGTTAGGCCACATTTGGAATACTGCTTTCAGTTATGGTCTCCCTGCTGTAGGAAAGATTTTGTGAAACTTGAAAAGGTTCAGAAACTATTTACAAGGACGTTGCTGGGACCGGACAGTTTGAGCTCTTGGAAGAGGCAGAGTAGGCTAGGACTTTTGTTCCCTGGAGCAGGGGCTGAGGGATGACCTTACAAAGGTTTATAAAATCATGAGGAGCATGAATAGGTTAAATAGATAAGGTCTTTTCCTTGGGGTGGGGGAAAAATCCAAAACTAGAGTTCATAGGTTTAGGGTGAGGGGAGAATATATAAAGAGAGACCTAAAAGGGCAACTTTATCCACACAGATGGTGCATATATGGAATCAGCTGGCAGAGGAAGTGGTGGAGGCTGGTACAATTGCAATATTTAAAAGGTATCTGGATAGGTATTTGAATAGGAAGTGTTTAAGAGATATGGGCCAAATGCTGGCAAATGGGATTAGAAAGAAGTGAGGTTAGAGAAGATTTGTAGCTTTGGTTGAGATTCTGGCTGTCGGTTTGCTCACTGCATTGGAAAGTTCATTCCCAGAAGTTTCATCACCATATTAGGTAACTTCTTCAGTGAGCCTCTGGATGAAGCGCTGTTGGTGTTTCCTACTTTTTCGTTATGTGTTGGGGTTTCCTTGGGTTGGTGATATCATTTCCTGTACTTTTTCTTCAGAGAGTGGTAAATGAGACCCAAGCCAATGTGTTTGTTGATAGAGTTCCGGTTAGAGTGCCATGCTTCTAGGAATTCTTGTACGTGGCTGGATGTGTTGTCCAAGTCAAAGTGGTGGCCTTCCTTATGTGCATGGAGGGATACTTGTGAGAGAAGGTCATGTCTTTTTGTGGCGAGTTGATGTTCATCTATCCTGGTGGCTAGTTTTCTGCCTATTTGTTGTATGTAGTATTTGTTACAGTTCTTGCACAGTATTATGTAAATGACATTAGTTTTGCTTGTTGTCTGTATATTGTCTACCCATTTACCACCCCAGAGAAGAAGAACAAGAAATGATATCACCAACCCAAGGAAATCCAAACATATAAAACAGAAAGCAGTAAACACCAGCAGTGCTTCATCCGGAGGTTCACAGAAGATATTACCTCGTATGGTGACAAAGTGTCTGACAATGAAACTGCCAGCTCAGCTAGCAAACCTACATCTGGGACTAGATGGCTTTGGGATATCTGCTAAGTATGGAAGACTTGGACTAAAGGGTCTGTTTCCAGGCTGTACATATATGATCAAGTGTTCCTGAATGACACAAGGAACAGATCAGACTATACGAAGCTAGGCATAGTTTTTACCTTTCTCCAATAGGTGAATATTGTTTTAGACTAGGTCAGACCCTCCCCTCAAAATATTTGAAGGTGGTAACCTAGACTCTAATCTTTTCTTACTTTAAAAAGTGATTGTCAGTTGTTGTGTTCCAGATGCATTTTTATTGGCCAAACTACTGCTGTTAGAATACTAGGTACAATAATTATTAATTAACTGATCCAATATAGCATCATAAACACATCCCTTGGCCAAAAGGCAGATCCAGAAGATTTCTTTCCACATGCAACACCCACACTATGAAGAAAAAAAAACCCTGTTTCTAGCTGTCGTCAAGAGAGCAAAAAAAACCTTCACTACAAGGCTCCAGCAGTTTCTGCTGAATCCAAAACCTTAAAAAAAAGTGGAAATCTTGGTCTGTAAGAGTTAGCCACACCCAGCTGCTTCTATTGTTCCAACTTAAAGGCACAAGCTGTTTACTTTCTTACAGACAGCTCTGTGTCAATCTCAAAAAAAACACTAGGACACCTCAAAGCCACAGTTTAGTCATAATGCATAGGCGTGGAGGTACTCCAGAGAAGGTTCACTAGGTTGACCCCATATATACAGGAATTTTTTTTGAGGGGAGGTTAATACAGGTAGGGCTTGTACTCACTGGAGTGTGGAGAGAGTATGTTTCCTCATGTGGGATTAGAGAATTAAGTAGCATAATCTCAGACTAAGTCACCCATTGATAACAAATGAGGAATTATTTTTTCAGATGAGAGAGTGAATCTGTAGAATTCTTCTCCACAGAGCTCTGTAGATGCTAATTCATTAAGTACATTCAAGACTGAGAGAGAGTTGTAATCAGGAAGGGAATCAAGGGTTTTGATGAAAGTCATGGAGATCATACAATTAGCCATGGTCTCATTGACAAGCAGAGGAGATTGATGGGTCAAATAGCCTACATCTGCTGTTATGTCTAACATTGTGACTCTCCATTTCTGAGAAGATAGTAAGGACACTGCACATTTCCAATGTTTAGGGTTCCTCATTTTCTCAGAAACCATGTCACCATCCTAATGGATTAGGATGTGTACAATATACTAACAAAAAAAAACTATTTTTAAAGTGTTTCAATGTTTGTACTTCAAACAAAAAGTCCAAGGCATAAAACCAACCACTGAATTAAAAATTAACATACATCATGAACATACCTTTGCAAATTTATTTTGTGCTAGAAGTTTGATCAACAATTAAACTTTCTATTCAGATGAATATTATACACTTAACATTAAGGCCATAATACCATGAAACATTGGCCTAATTTTTGCTCCTACCAACCCATTAAGTCTGCTCTACCATTCAATCATGGCTGCTAAGTGTCTCAAACACATTCTCCCACTTTCTCCCCATAATCCTTTATAATCAAGAATCTATCTCCATTTTAAATATACATAACAGGCTGGTCTCCACAGCCTTTTGTGGTAGTGAATTTCATTGATTCACCACTCTGGCTGAAGTTTCTCCTTATCACTATTCTAAAAAAGGTCTAATACTGTGACTGACTGTCTATTTCAGATGAGATAGTAAGGACACCGCATATTTCCAAAGTTCAGTGTTCCTGCAATAACATAAGCAATAAGTTAACTTTTATTGCATTATTTTCAAACTTCACTTTACCACCACTCAAGAAATAAAGTTATCAGGACAGACCAGTGTATAGAAGCCAGACTTGGCTCAAGACTTTGGGGAGAAACTAACAGTCGATGACAAAAGTGGATGTGACAACTCTGAACAACTAGAGTATCAGCCCTTAACAGGTCTTCTGGGTAGAAGACAGCAAGGAGTAAAATAAAGTTTGTTGGATTATTTGATGCCATACCTGGGTTTAAGCAATAGAAAATTAAGGTTAGTACCAGTCCGTTTCAAATTGTACAAGTCAAATGCTTAGAGCATCATTAGTAAAACATCGATGGTTCACAAAGTCAGTTCATCTCCCACCTTCCTCGTCAAATCGAGACACAGGAATTAGGGTAGACGTTTTTCTAAACGTGTGGTTTCAGTCATGTGTCAAAAAGTGTGATTCTAGACAAACACAGCCGGCCAGGCAGCATCCGAGGAACATGAAATTCGATGTTTCGAGTATAAGCTCTTCGAGTAAAAACTGAGGTCTGCAGATGCTGGAGATCACAGCTGCAAATGTGTTGCTGGTCAAAGCACAGCAGGTTAGGCAGCATCTCAGGAATAGAGAATTTGACGTTTCGAGCATAAGCCCTTCATCAGGAATAAGAGAGAGTAGCCAAGCAGGCTAAGATAAAAGGTAGGGAGGAGGGACTGGGGGAGGGGCGATGGAGGTGGGATAGGTGGAAGGAGGTCAAGGTGAGGGTGATAGGCCGGAGTGGGGTGGGGGCGGAGAGGTCAGGAAGAGGATTGCAGGTTAGGAGGGCGGTGCTGAGTTGAGGGAACCGACTGAGACAAGGTGGGGGGGAGGGGAAATGAGGAAACTGGAGAAATCTGAATTCAGGAATACTCTTAAAGTAGTTTCAATCCTGACCGCTAGAGGCGATGAGCCACTTTAAAGAACTACAAGCCCCAGAGATCAGTGCGGGCCCGGGTACGCAATCCCTGCCCCCAGGTGTTGCCGCCGCCGCTGCTGATTGGAGTGCTCGTGGTAACAGCAGCCTCTGCACCTGAAGTGCCACCGAACGGTGATTGACATCTCTTTGACTATGAGCCCCTGGTAACAAGGATATGTAAAGTGGAAATGAATGGATTGCATAAACACTTGCAGTGATTAAGTGAACATTTCGCTCATGTCCAACTGTCAAGTGTAGTTTGCCCTCCTTTTCCCCGCCATATGTCGCATTGAGTGAAGTTGCTTTACGAATTACTTTAAACCGTTGTGCTCAACACCCCAGATGTCAGCATGAGGACTCAGTAGTGTTTCCACTGCTATCAAACTCATTACCACTTGAAAAGGTTCATACAATAAACTAACTGACGCTGGATGAATTGCACTTGCTGTGAGTGTTAATATTTCTGCTGATCTGAAGTGTTTGCTGTAGTCAGTAAAATGTCAACGCAATGAACTTTTTTTTATCGCCGGTTCTGTTTTGTTAATTGATATATGACAGAGCACGCTTTTCTAAAGAACAAAGTAATGATTAGCTATTGGCAAAGAAAAAGTTTATTGTGCTGGTTCACATTCCACAGGTTGTGACGTATGGGGAAGGATTGGTGTTTCAACCATTGCCAAAAGTGTTCAGGGTTGGGGACTGGCTGTCGCATGGTAACTGAACTTTGTCACTGAGTTCTCTCGCGTAGTGTTTGTTTTGTTTGTTGAGTAACTTTTTACTTCTGGGCTATCTTACGTTAGAGTTTTATCAGCTCGTCTCTCTAGTAACTGGCTTATTTCTACAATTATTAAGGTAGATTGTTAAATTGAGTTGTGCAGAAAAAAGCTGTTTGCAGGTTGGAATCTACTTGGCTGTCTGTTAAACGGCACGTAGATTAAGAGCATAATTTCTTAAAATTGACTTGATCTGATTAGCTTATTTCGGACAACTATATAGACTTGTGAACAGAACTGCGTTTCGATGTTGCCTTTTGTTTGTCTTAACTTTTTTTTACTTGCTGCCTTAGAGCTACTATGTGGTTTCCGAACTTGAATGTTCGGAATGTGTTCAAGGGCGAGGATTATATTTTTCAAACTCATGCTAATTGGTGTTGTGAAAGTAAACCACCTGAGCGAATCAGTGACTAACTTAATGCAACTCTTATTGACCAAATTCGGGTTTAGTTTCTACAAATTCCTCTTGAGTTTAGAGGTCAAAATGACTTTTTCTGACCGGTTAGGGACGCTTTGACTAAGTTTGGGAAGTGGGTGGTTGACCAAGAGCCTGGTAATAACGATTGAGGTGCGTGCGATATTGATCCACTTCATAAAATAACTACAGTGCGGTAAAAGGTCATTCATCCCATCGAGTCTGCACCGGACCTCCTTTGGGCATCCCACCCAGCTCCCGCCCTATCCCTGTAACTCCCATCTATCACGGCTAGCCCACCTAATACTGCATATCTCTGGATACTACAGAATACAGCCAAACCACTTAATGTGTACATCTTTGGACAGAGGGGTGGATGTGGGGGTGCTGGGCAGGGGATGGCAAAGGACGAAATGACAAAATTTGCGATTTGTGGTAGTGAAGTTTCAGTGCCTTCCTGGCAGCCTTTCGGAATTGCAACACTTACTGAAATCACTTCCCCTAAGTATCAGTCTCCTACAGACTATCCTGGAATTAAGGAATAAAAGACATCCCTTGACAACCTTGTAACACCTTGCGTAAAATTGTGGACACGTGCTCAGTGCGTAAGCCAGTTTAGGTAAAACAAAAACGACCGAAATGAGATTGACTTTGACTATAGCAGTGATCGAGAGGTGTTGTCTAATCGGGCCTCTTCCAACGTCAAGATTCTCTGGTATTCGAATAAGGCAGGAGTGTTTTCCTTAGTCTCGTGATTAACGCAGGGGGTTGGTTTGAGGATTATCTGGTAAAGATCTCATTGGAGAGAACTTGCTGCAGCTTTTCTTGCTGAATTTCCCGCACTTCAGCATAGCACTGAAGTTGTAAAGCACTTTGTCCTGAGATATGACCGGCAACATTTAAATGCGTGTTTGTTTCCTAGACCGTACAGCTGACGTGTCAACAATTCTCTGATCACATTTTCGCTAAATGACTGAATAACTCGAAACAGTCAAGGATAGAAAGCGAGAGCAAGAAATAATGGTGTTATATTTTTTGTGCTTAAGTGTTTTGATCGGAATGCATTGCTTTCCGTAGAGAATTGTCGCTGAGTTCTATGATGTTGCAACTTCGCTGCCTCTTGGACCATTTGAGAATCTGTCAGATGTCGTTTCGGTAATATTTAGACACAAGGACCGTTTTCTTAAATGAATAACTTTTGAATATGGGTTGATTCAGCGAGCAAAAAGTAACAACTGGCAATGTAGGAAGCATGTTGTCTCCTTTTGAAATGAGCCAGGTTTTGCCTTGTGAACACCCTGCAGAATTCAGGTCATTGGGACATCATTTTAAATGTTAAATTTAATACATTGAGGACTAACTATAAAGCTAATAAATTCATTTTTTTCAAATGGTTTTTTTAAATTTGACAGTAAATGTGGGTCTGTTGAGGTTAACTATGTTAAGAGATTGGCAAGACTTCAACTCTTATGTGGATGTACCTACCAGAGGAGATGCAAAACTTGACCTATTCTTGGGAAATAACGCTGGGCAGGTGATTGAGGTGTCAGTGGGAGAGCACTTGGCGGTGGGGGGTGGGGTGGGAGAGGAGCAAGCATAATTCTATTCGCTTTAAAATAGTGATGGAAAAGGATAGATCAGTTCTAAAAGTTGAAGCTCTAAATTGGAGTAAGGCCAATTTTGATGATATTAGGCAAGAGGTTTGCACATTGTTCACATGTCTGTGTGGGTTTCCTCCTGCAATCCAAAGATATGCAGGTGAGGTGAATTGGCCATGCTAAATTGTAGTGTTAGGTACATTAGTCAGGGTTAAAACGTAGGGCAATGGGTCTGGGTGGGTTACTCTTTGGAGGGTCGGTGTGGACCTATTGGGCCAAAGGGCCTGATTCCATACTGTAGGGAATCTAATCTAAACACTCAAAAGTTGATGGAGGTGAATCTTTCCAAGTCAAGGAATGGCTGGAAAATGGGAAGCCTTTGAAAATAAGACAGTATATTCTTGTTAGGGTGAAGGATACATATAAGCAATGCAGAATGACTAGAGAAATTGAGGTTTTGGTTAAGAAGGAAGCATATGTCAGGTATAGACAGCAGAAATTGAGTCAATCCCTAGAAAAGAATAAAGGCAGTGGGAGTATACTTGAGGGAAATCGGGATGGCTGAAAGCAGACTTGAGAGCTTTGGCAAACAGGGTTAACGGGGAATCCAAATGCATTCTACAAATACATGAAGGATAAAAGCTAACTAGGGAGAGAATAGGACATATTAAAGATTGGCAAAGTCACCGATTTGTGCATTCATAGGAGATGGGGAGATACTAAATGAGTATTGGTCAGTGGCTTAGTGGTAATGCCCCTTGGTTATCAATATGGTACCTCATGCTAATGTTCTGGGGGTATGGGTTCAAATCCCACTGTGATTGCTGGTGAAATTTAGGGCGGTATGGTGGCACAGCAGTTAGCACTGCTGCCTCACAGCACCAAAGACCCGGGTTCAATTCTCGCCTCAGGCAACTGTCTGTGTGGAGTTTGCACATTCTCCCCATGTCTGCGTGGGTTTCCTCCGGGTGCTCCGGTTTCCTCCCACAGTTCAGGTTAGGTGAATTGGCCATGCTAAATTGCCTGTAGTGTTAGATAAAGGGGTAAATGAATGGGTCTGGGTGGGTTGTTCTTCAGAGGGTTGGTGTGGACTTGTTGGGTCGAAGAGCCTGTTTCCACACTAAGTAATCTAATCTTAAAAAAAACTATTCCTAAAGTATTTTGCCTAGATGTTTACTGTGGAGAAGGATTTGGAAGATAGAGAACGTGGGGAAATAAGTAGTGACATCATGAAAAATGTCCCTATTAGAAGTGGTGCTGCTGGACCTCTTAAAATGTATAAAGATGGGACCAGTGTACCCCAGAACCCTGTGGGAAGTTAGGGAAGTGATTGGGCCCCTTGCTGAGATATTTGTATCATCAATAGTCACAGGTGAGGTGCCAAAAGACTGGAGATTGGCTAACATGGTGCCATACGTCAGAAAGATAGGAAGGATAATGGGGTAAAAGGTGATGAAGAGAAAGCAGGATTAGGTTGTTGAGTAGGATGATCAGCCATGATCATAATGAATGGCAGAGCAGGCTCAAATGGCCAAATACCCTGTAGGGATTCTAAGAAAAGCCAGGGAACTGTAAACTGGTGAGCCTGATATTGGTAGTGGGCAAGTTGTTGGAGGGAATCCTGAGGGACAGGATGTACATGCATGTGGAGAGACAAGGACTGATTGCACATAGTCAACATGGCTTTGTGTGTGGGTAATCATGTGTCTTGAACTTGCCTGAGTTTGTTTTAAAGTAATAACAGAAGGGATTGAGGGCAGAGTGGTGGATGGAATCTATTTGGACTTGAGTAAGCTGTTCAACCATGTTCTTCATGGTAGATTGGTTAGCAAGGTTTGATCTCATGGAATACAGGGAAGACTAACCATTTTAGATACAGAACTGGCTCAAAGAAAGAAGATGGTGTGGTGGTGGAAGGTTGCTTTTCAGATTGGAGTCCTGTGATCAGCGGTGTGCCACAAGGATCGGTGCTAGGTCTACTGCTTTTTGTCATTTATATAAGAGACGTGCATGTGTATAGTTAGTATGTTTGTAGATGACACCAAAATTGGAGGTTCAGTAGACAGCGAAGATTACCTTAGTACAATGGCCCATCTGATCAAGGTTTCAATGTGCTGAGGAATGGCAGATGGAGTTTAATTTAGATAAATGTGAAGTGCTGTATTCTGGAAAGGCACACCAGGGCAGAATGTATACACTTTAACCCCTTACCCGGCAAAGACAAGGTAACTTGTCTTCACCCAATTTGTCTTTTTCAGAGTGCGACGAGTAAACTCGTCCAAAACATACAATTTCAAAAACAGCCAATGATTAGTTTATACGTCAATTCTTGGCATTTCTGGGCCCTTCTCAGCTAGAAACGAGTATACTTGGTGACTCATGCATCTGCTAGCTGTGTCTCTTCCGCCTCAGGCATCGCAAGAAGCGTCAATGCACCGCTTTTGGACACACTGTCATTTGTTTTTTTTTTTACAAATTACACCCAGATGTCGAGTTCAGAAGATGACAATGAGCCTGAACCTTCTATTAGAAGCTTGGATACATCAGATGAGAGTGCAAGCTCATCTGATAATGGCTATTCTCTCTCAAGTGAGGAGGAGGATTGGCAAATTTGGTGTCGACGTGGTGTCCGAAGAATGCATGCTTCCTCCACCACCATGCTTCCCATTCTCTGGAAATCCTGGAATATCAATTGGTCAAGACACAGCTAATATGACTCCTTTGGATTTTTTTAGTCTTTTATGTGACAACAGAATTATTGATCGAGTTTTGGATGAAACTAATTGCTTTGCTGAACAAACTGGAGAAAGAGATTGGATGTGGCGCCCTGTAACAACGGCAGAAATTTGTGTTTTTCGCCTTGAAAATGCTTGGGGGTATTGTGAAAATGCCTGATCAAAAGGTGAACAACTTGAAAGACCAATTTTTGTTGCCGAAAATGGTATCTTCACAATAAAATTTCAAGTAAAATATTGGAAATAGATAAAAACAAAAGTTATTTCCATAATCAGCATTAAAAATACTATAAAAAAATCAATAAAAAAATTAGTCTGAAAGTGAAACGTTTTCTCCAAAAAAATTCGCCGGGCAAGGGGTTAATAGTAAGGTCCGGGGTAGTTTTGCTGAACAAAGAGACCCTGGGTGCAAGTTCATAGTAAGTGAAGCCACAGGTAGATAGGCTAGTGAATGCTACTGAATTTGGTATGCTTTCCTTTGTTGCTCAGCACATTGTGTAGGAGCCTGGAGATCATCTTGTGGCTGTACAGGATAATGGTTAGGCTACAAATGAAATACTTTATGCAATTTTGGTCTCCTTGTTAAAGAAAAATGTTGTGAAACTTGAAAGGGTTCAGAAAAGATTTATGATGTTGCCAGGATTTGAGCTATATGGAGAGGCTGAATAGGCTGAGGCAATTTTCTCTGAAGCATTGGAGGCTGAAGGGTGACCTTTTATAGAAGTTTTTATAAAATCATGAGGGGCATGGGTAGTGCAAATACACAATGTCTTTTTTCTGGAGTGCTGAAGTCCAAAACAACAGGCATAGGTATAAGGCGAGAGGGAAAAGATTTAAAAGGGACCTAAGGGGCAACATTTTTATGCCGACTGTGGTGTGTGTATGGAATAAGCTGCCAGCAGATGTGATGGAGACTAGTACGATTACAGTTTAAAAGGCATCTGGATGGGTATTTGAATAGAAAAGGTTTAGATGGATGTGGACCAAATGCTGGCAAATGGGACTAGATTTGTTTTGCATATCAGGTTGGCAAGAATGATTGGACTGCAGGGTCTGTTTCTGTGTTCTATATCTCTTACTCTTATTATTCTGGCAGAGAAGAAGGGGTAGGTGATAATGTGTTGCTTTATTTATCCAAACGTGTCCTCTCAAGTGTTTTGAATTTGCTTTGAGCACTAGGTACCAAGACTTGGGTGAAGGAAAGTTTTTTTTTGTGGCACAGGAAACTTCATTCACACATGAGCAACTATATGGTTGACAAAGTGAACGGATAATCTTGCAACTAGTTTAATATGTATTAACAACTGAGAATTCTTGTGCTGAGAAATCCATCCCAATTGTTTTCATAGGTGCTTGACAATGTTGTCTATAATTGTATTTTATTTTGATCTTCAAGCTTGAAACTGGCAGAAAGCATTTAAGTACCAAATGACATTAGCTTTCATTAACCACATTTACTTCACTCATCTTCCCCATTTAATGATTATCAGAAAATTCTTAACCTGAAATTCCCCAGCAGTTCACTTGATAAAGATTTTGTTCCAGTCACTACTCTTGACATAAAGTAAACTTAAAAGCAATAGTTAAAACTGAACATCTCAAGTCTTTTAGCAGGTCTAGCAGCGTCTGTGGGGACAGAGAAACGGTTAATGTTGAGTCCAGAATGACTTCAACTAAAAGTCTCCAGATTGAGCATGAAATCTGTCTCTCCAGATGCTGCCAGACTTGAAGACTCTCGCCATTTTGTTAAAGATTAAATAAAAATGTGAGAGCATTTCATTTGAATTTTTTCCTTAGGCTTTGTTTTTTGTTTGGTGATGTTATTACTGGGGGGGGGGGAGAGGGAGGGAATGGGGTGTGAGGGGAGGATAACATGTTGTTTCCTCTAAACTAATGTGCTGTGCTTAATCATTGGCCTGAGTCCTCCGTGAGTCCTGCATTGCAATTCTGCACCTTTTTCTTTTCCACTACTGGCACCTGTGGTCCTTCAGTTTTACAGCTGCCTACTAGGACCATATTGCCCATGCCTTTGATTCACATTTCCTCTTCCTCTTTCTTGCAATTAGATATTGGCCTCCAGAAAATCTTTTTGGCACTTTGATACTAGAGTAAGTTGCATCTGCTGTTGAATTGTTTGCTCTCAATTTGATTCGTTCCTTTTTGTTTTTGCAGCCCCTTCTTTGGGGCAGAGGTTCCAAATCTTTCTCTTGGATGCCTCCTTTTCCAACATAATAACATGAAGTTTCTGTTCAGCACGTCACGTTATGTCCTGTTCATCCTTCAGACTTTCTGGTTTGGTGACTTTATTCTGTAGCTCTAAGTTTATTCATCTTGAATGTAGCATAAAGTTTTGGAGTGGCTCTTTCCACTTGCAAGTGCAGTACTTGTTTTGCTAGAAAATTACACCATTTTGAACCTTTTCATCACATGCTGATGGCTTTCTGTTTCAGAAGTGTTTCTGACTATCTGATTATAGTTAATTTGGTTTTGTGCAAATTATCAGAACCCATACATTGTTAACTGAAACTTGAGCAATTGTTTTCATGCAATCTTTCCATTTGGTTCAATTGATAACTTGAAGAGAAGAAAATGATTAACCATTTTTGTAATCTATGGTGATATTCCAGCTGCAGAGCATCCAACTGCTATAAAAAGACACTCGAGATGCATTTGAGGCCAAGATTCCTAGTTTCTGATCAGTGAGTACTTTTCGATGTACTACATTCAGAATGGAGTGCCACAGATCAATGCTGGGGCTGCAATTACTTATAATGGTATTAATGGCTTAAGGAGTGTTAATGTACTATAGCCTATTTTGCTGATGACAAAAGTAAGTGAGAAGACAAGTGGTCGTGATTAGCCAGTCGACAGAGGGATATAGACAGCTGAGTCTGTGACTGTCAGCGGGCAAAATCTTGGTAGATGGAATATAACGTGAGGTTATGTTTAAAACTATCCATGGCACCAATCGGACCACAGCTGGAATACCACGAATAGTTTTGCGCTCTTAGCTAAAGAAAACTATACAGGCAATGGAGGTAGTCCAGAGAAGGTTCACTTGGATGATATCAAGTATTGATGGGGACCATTGTCTGGGGAGAGGTTGAGTAGTTTGGTTCTATAGTCATTGGAATCGAGAGTGAAGTCATGTTATTGAAACATGAGATTCTTGGGGTCTTGACAGGGTGGATGTGTCGAACTTGTTTCCCTTTCTGGTTGTGTCTCGGACCTAAGCCTATGATCACCTAAGGTGACACCCATTTAAGACCAATGAAGAATTTCTTGAGGGTATTGAATCTGTGGGATTGTTTACTCAGGGCTGTTGAGGTTGTCATTAAGTACATTCAAAACTGAGAGATTTTGACTGTAAGGGAATTGGGGTTATTTGGGAAAGGCAAGAAAATGGAATTGATTCTGATCAGCCACAATCTTATTGAATGGTAGAGCAGAGTCAGTGGGCTGAATGGTCTACTTGCACTGCTGTGTCTTATAGTCCAGGCATTTTATAAATGTGCTGTTTATTGTTTTTGGTTCTATTATTCTAAAACCCAGTGGTAAGGATTTTTTGCCTTTTGGATGTTTGTTTATAGGATGGGTTGCAAGCTTGATCAGCACCTTCAATCTGGTGTTGATCTACTTCCTTGAACTGCTACAGTTCACATGGTATAGGCACACCAATATTACTATATGAGGATGCCAAGATTTTGCCTCAGTGACTCTGAAAGAACAATGGTATCGTTCCAAGTCAGGATGGTGTTGGCTGAATGGGAGCTTACATGTGACAATTGTTTCCATGCATTTGCTGCCCTTGGCTTCTTTAGTCCTGCCATGGCTTTGGTATTTTTAAAATCTATGTAGTTAGTCATAGATCATAGATGTACAGCAGGGAAACAGACCCTTCAGTCCAACTTGTCCATGCTGACCAGATATCCCAATCCAATCAAGTCCCACCTGCCAGCACCCAGCCCATATCTCTCCAAACCCTTTCTATTCATGCACCCATCCAGATGCCTTTTAAATGTTGCAATTGTACTAGCTTGCACTACTTCTGGCAGCTCATTCCATACACATACCACTCTCTGCATGAAATAGTTGCCCCGTAGGTCTTTTTTTTTATATATATCTTTCCCCTCTCGCCCTAAACTTCAGTCCTCTAATTCTGGACTCGCCCATCCCAGGGTAAAGACCTTGTCTACTTACCCTATCCATGCCCTTGATTTTGTAAACCTCCATAAGGTCAGCCATCAGTCTCCAATGCTTCAGTGAAAACAGTCCCAGCTTGTTTAACCTCTCCCCATAGCTCAAATCCTTTAACCCTGGCAACATCCTTGTAAATCTTTTCTGAACCCTTTCAAGTTTCACAACATCTTTATGATAGGAATGAGACCAGAATTGCACACGATATTCCAACAGGGGCCTAACCAATGTCCTGTACAGCCGCAACATGACCTTCCAACTCCTGTACTCAATGCTCTGACAAATAAACAAAAGAACATCAAATGCAGCCTTCACTATCCTATCGACCTGCGACTCTACTTTCAAGGAACCTTGAACCTGCACTCCAAGGTCTCTTTGTTCAGCAACACTCCTGAGGACCTTACCATTCAGTGTAAACTTTCTGCCAAGATTTGCTTTCCCAAAATGCAGCACCTCGCATTTATCTAAATTAAATTCCATCTGCCACTCCTCAGCCCACTGGCTCATCTGATCAAGATCCTGTTTTAATCTGAGGTAACCTTGTTCACTGTTCACAACACCTCCAATTTTTGTCATCTGCAAACTAACTGTACCCTCTAAACTCACATCCAAATCATTTACATAAATGACAAAAAGTTGTGGAACCAGCAGTGACCCTTGTAGCCCTCCACTGGTCACAAGCCTCCAATATGAAAAGCAACCCTCCACCACCACCCCCTGTCTTCTACCTTCGAACCAATTCTGTATCCAAATGGCTAGTTTTCCCTGTATTCCACGAGATCTAACCTTGCTAACCCAGTCTCCCATGGGGAACCTTGTTGAATGTCTTACTTCAGTCCATATAGATCATATTCATTGCTCTGCCCTCATCACTCTTCTTTGTTACTTCTTCAAAAAACTCAAACAAGTTTGTGAGATGTGATTTCAAAGCCATGTTGACTATC
The DNA here is from genome assembly GCF_020745735.1 of Hemiscyllium ocellatum. Classification (NCBI taxonomy): domain Eukaryota; kingdom Metazoa; phylum Chordata; class Chondrichthyes; order Orectolobiformes; family Hemiscylliidae; genus Hemiscyllium; species Hemiscyllium ocellatum. Next base: position 87,565,344 of record NC_083401.1, read on the forward strand.
CCAAATCAGTCCTTGCCTTTCCAAATACATGTACATCCTGTCCCTCAGGATTCCCTCCAACAACTTGCAAACCACTGACGTCAGGCTCACCAGGATATAGATCCCTGGCTTGTACTTACCACCATTCTTAAATAGGGGTACCAGATTAGCCAACCTCCAGGCTTCCAACACCTCACCTGTGACTATTGATGATACAAACATCTCAGCAAGAGGCCCAGGAATCACCTTCCTCACTTCCCAGAGTTTGAGGGTACACCTGATCAGATCCTGGGGATTTATCCACTCTTATGCGTTTTCAAGACATCCAGCACTTCCTCCACTGTAATATGGACATTGTTCAAGATGTCACCATCTACTTCCCTACATTCTATATCTTCCATGTCCTTTTCCACAGTAAACACTGCAAAATATTCGTTTAGTATCTCTCCCAACTCTTGCGACTCCACACAAAGCCTGCCTTGCTGATCTTTAAGGCACCCAATTATCTCCCTTGTTACCCTTTTGTCCTTTTAATGTATTTGTAAAAACCCTTTCAATTCTCCAGAACCCTATTTGTCAAAGCTATCTCACGTCCCCTTTTTGCCCTTCTGATTTCCCACCTAAGTACACTCCTACTGCCTTTGTACTCTTCTAAGGATTCACTTGATCTATTCTGTCTATACCTGACATACGCTTCCTTCTTTTTCTGAACCAAACCCTCAATTTCTTTAGTCATCCAGCATTCTCTATACCTACCAGCCCTTCCTTTCACATTAACAGGAATATACCATCTCTGGGCTCTCACTGTCTCATTTCTATAGGCTTCCCATTTTCCAGCCGTCCCTTTACCTGTGAACACCTGCCACCAATCAGCTTTTGAAAGTGCTTGCTTAATACGGTCAAAATTGGCCTTTCAAGTTTAGAACTTCAACTTTTAGATCTGGTCTATCATTTTCCATCACTATTTTAAAACTAATAGACTTATGGTTGCTGGTCTGCATGTTGTTTTTACTTATTGGAACAATGACTGCACATGCTGGACACCAGAGTCTAGATTAGAATGGTGCTGGAAAAGCACAGCAGTTCAGGCAGCATCCGAGGAGCAGTAAAATCGACATTTCGGGCAAAAGCCCTTCCTCAGGAATATCTGCAACCTTGGTCGTTTGAGCTATGACAGCTGTTTACAGCAATTACGTGTTTCCTTCCATGTGTTATTCTGGCACTTCAATAATGCATTAACCCTGCTCCCTGAACTTGGGTTCACTGGTTTGCCAAATGGGTAGTCAGTTTATTTCAGGATAACAATGCTTTCTTCCCTTTATTGTGCCACCGCCTGTGTCATGAAGCTTCCACTGCCTGATTGCACTACTGCAGAGTGTCCAGAGCTTTAGATGAGCTCTTGTATAGTTTTTGAGTTGTATCCTTGACCTTTAAACACTTGCTGTCTTTGAATTATGCATTCATTCCTTCAATTGCAAATTTATCTTTGCCTTGAGTATTTTACCTCCATCTACCATGAATTTGGATTGATTTGTTCTCACTATCTTATTCAGAATGGTTTGATCATTGTTTGGTTTTTGCATTGAATGCCTGTGTCGTGTGATTTCAAGATATTCATATCTTGCTTTGAGACCTGAAGATGATAGCTGCAATTTTTCCATATCTTGCATCATCCTCTGACATAGTGTTGTCTTGTGCATAGATTGCATTGTGGTACTGAGTGATGTGGCATACATTTGTACGTTGTCTGGGTGCAAAATTACTATTCCCAGCTCTCAATCTGGTACAAGCTTGTATGAAAAGTCCCTTTTTTTTTAAAATGGGTGTTGAACCTGGGCCTCAAAAGTATTCCTTTAGGGCTTCAACCTCCACGGGATGTCCAAGTGGTTGAGTACTGATTTAAAAGCCTCTTGATATAGGAAACTGACAAAGTTCTTCAATCCCACCAATTCTTACACCATTTTTATTGGTACCTTGTGGAAGTGTAACATTTCACCTGAAACAGTCACTTAGGATTTGATGGTGCTCTCACTTCAAACTGAGTGAAATGTTCCTTCTATTTTTGTTTTCAGTTCCCCCTTCTCTTAAAACAAACAAGAGGAAAGTCTTTGACACTGATCCAGCTCCCTCAAGAGCCAGCTCTGTGTGAACAGAACCCCTGATGCTCCTGTTTATTTTTTTTTCTTTCACACTACCGCTTAACTGCGGTAGTGCTTTTTTTTTTCCCCAGCACCCATGTTGTGTGCGTGCAGGTGGCAATGTTCCTTCGATATTGTGCTCTCATTTGTGGGGTGAGTTTTGTAACCCAAGTGACACGTGTTCAGTAAATGTGCTTGTAAATTACAGCAGCTCAATTTAAACCCAATGCAATTTAAACTGTTTATACTTCTGATTTAAAACTACTTATCTTTTCTCATCTAGATATGAGTTGTACAGAAATTTATTCAAGTATTTCCAATTATTTGCATTACAACTGCCAACTGTGCCCTCAAATGACCAGGCAGCTTGGCCCACAGTGCATTTTAATTAACCATGCACCTCTTTTGCAAGACTTAAGCTTGACACTGTCTCCATTTTGGCTCCGTGTGAATTCAAATGTACTTCTGCTTCAAAGGCATTGTGTAGGTACAATTTGGATTTGAAAACCTGGTAGTCAAATTTTTGTGATCTCTCCTTCTAAAGGTAGAAATCTTATCCTGTTACTTCTAATGCTTCCTGAGTTTGTATGAGCCTTGTGTAAATGTCTTTTACGTCTCACAACTTTTGCAAGTCTTGCACACGTTTATAAACTGTGTATTCTAATTCACCTTCAGAGTTGCAGTTGATCAGTTGCTGCTGTATTCTAATTGCAATGTGACCTGTATGAGTTCTCTTATCCTTCAGTCTTTTTATGGATGGCATTGTTTTGCTTGCCAGACATTTTATTTACATTTCTAATGTTCTTTTGAATCCTTTATTCTTGGTACCTTGCACCTTAAGTGAGAAATTGTCTCAAGCCAGAATGCTAAACATTTGAAGCCACCTTCCCTTTTTACAACCTGCATGTGAGAATTGCAACTTACCCACTAACAGTCTATCAAACTTAAGAAAAATAAATTGATTAGAAACTAAACTGCTTTGTCTTGGTGATTTCTAATCCTAATCAGACTTCAGGAGCATTTGACACTGGTACAATGGACACAAATGGCAGATGAGTTTTGTTTGGGAAGGTGTAGTCAATACGAACAAGTACAGTTGGAGGGTACAGCAACCAAGGTAAATGTACTTTTCCTGCCATTTTTAGTGTTTTTTATTTATATATAATCTATAGATATAGATTATTGCCAAAGACACTAGGACAGGAAGGATATTGATCGAAAGCACTTAGATGCTGGAACAGCGAGCTAGCATTTAGAGTCAGATGTACAGCATGGAAACACTGTTCAGTCCAACCCGTCCATGCTGACCAGATATCCCAACCCAATCTAGTCCCACCTGCCAGCACCCAACCCATATCCCTCCAAACCCTTCCTATTAATATACCCATCCAAATGCTTCTTAAATATTGTAATTGTACCAACCTCCATCACTTCCTCTGGCAGCTCATTCCATACACATACCACCCTCTGCGTGAAAAAGTTGCCCCTTAGGTCTCTTTTATATCTTTCCCCTCTCACCCTAAACCTATGCCCTCTAGTTCTGGATTCCCTGACACCAGGGAAAAGACTTTGCCTATTTATCCTAACCATGCCTCTCATGATTTTATAAACCTCTATAAGGTCACCCCTCAGCCTCCGATGCTCCAGGGAAAACAGACCCAGCTTGTTCAGCCTCTGCTTATAGCTCAAATCCGTCAACCTTGGCAATATCCTTGTAAATCTTTTCTGAACCCTTTCAAGTTTCACAACATCTTTCTGATAGGAAGGAGACCAGAATTGCATGCAATATTCCGACAATGGCCTAACCAGTGACATGTACAGCCGTAACATGACCTTCCAACTCCTGTACTCAATACTCTGACCAATAAAGGAAAGCATACCAAACGCCGCCTTCACTATACTACCTACCTGCGACTCCACTTTCAAGGAGCTATGAACCTGCACGTCAAGGTCTCTTTGTTCAGCAACACTCCCTAAGACCTTAGCATTAAATGTATAAATCCTGCTAAGATTTGTTTTCCCAAAATGCAGCACCTCGCATTTATCTGAATTAAATTCCATCTGCCACTTCTCAGCCCATTGGCCCATTTGGTCCAGATCCTGTTGTAATCTGAGGTAATGCTCTTTGCTGTCCACCTCCAATTTTGATGTCATCTGCAAACTTACTAACTGTACCTCTTAAGCTCACATCCAAATCATTTATGTAAATGACAAAAAGTAGAGGGCCCAGCACTGATCCTTGTGGCACTCCACTGGTCGCAGGCCTCCAGTCTGAAAAACAATCCTCTGCCACCACCCTCTGTCTTCTACCTTTGAGCCAGTTCTGTATCCAAATGGCTAGTTCTCCCTGTATTCCATGAGATCTAACCTTGCTATCGGTCTCCCATGGGGAACCTTGTCGACTACTTTACTGAAGTCCATATAGATAACATCTTCTGCTCTGCCCTCATCAATCCTCTTTGTTACTTTTTCAAAAAATATCAATCAAGTTTGAGAGACATGATTTCCCATGCACAAAGCCATGTTGATTTGGATTGCAGACAAGACCATTGAAATGTTGAGCTGGTTAGACTTCAGTAATCAGGTCACCTGAGTAGACAAGTGCTGATTTGGTCCAGGGGCTTGAAAATGAAGGCACAGGATTTCACTTTTGAACAAATGCAATGAATTTGTAATGCATAGTAATGTACAATGCATTACTTGATTTTAATGTGGAGAATTGTGTTGTAGTAAATGTAGGTCATAGTGTGACAAGACACTCCAGCACACATTAGGTAGTTAATGTGATCAAGAAAGATTTCAGCAATTCTCTCCTCCAGATTTTAGTGACTTGATCATCAAATCTCAAAATTGAAGGCATTATACTTGCACATTGTCAATCTGGCCTTGACACCACCTTGCTGTCATGGATTGTCTCGACAATTACTCTTGCTTTGGTTGATCTGTCAGGAAGGAGTCGAGGTGTAATGTACCATTTTTTGAGAATTGAAAAGCTATCAAGGACTAACAAATCAGACTCCTGAACAAGGCAATAATGTAACACTTGATTGAAACAAATAGCAGCTGCGTTGCCATGAAACACAAATTCAAATTTGGCCAATCAGTTTATTTTATGCCTAAAGTACCAAAGTTCAATCAAATTGGAATTTAGTATTTTGATATTAATACAAATGAAACAACCTGATGTTTTGGGGTATAAAATTGGACATTTTCAGCAGTTAGGGAGAGAAATGTCAAAGACTAACAAATGTAGATTTTTGGCTGAAGAGGTCTCTGAAAGGTACCTGTTTGTGGGGGAGTGTGCAGCAGAACATAGAGGCTGACCTGGAGAGAATCTACAAAAGAGAATCTGCAAAGCTGACTGGTTTTGAAATGTCATTATTTTATTTTTGTAAATCTTACTCAGGATTTTTTTATCGGACTAGTATTGTAGAGTGGGAGGTCAAAGATAGGCTTGAGAGAAAGGAGTGGTAAATAGTTATTAGTTTTAATATTCTCTGTCAGGCTTAAAGATTAAAGTTAATTTTTATTTTAAATAGTGACTTTTGGGATAGTCTTTTGCCCTTGAATTTTAACAGATTACAGCAGTGTGTGTGTGTCTTTTCTGTGTTGCTGGTTTAGCAGAGGGGTTTACCCCATGTCATAATGATCTGTCTCTTGTCCTCAGCCAATGCTCTCATGGATCCAGAAACTTCACTCCACTATATTAAGTGGTACAAGGACTCTTATTGACAGCTACTTCAAATTTCTTCCTGCTGAACAAAGAGACCTTGGAGTGCAGGTTCATAGCTCCTTAAAAGTGGAGTCACAGGTGGATAGGATAGTGAAGAAGGTGTTTGGTATGCTTTCCTTTATTGGTCAGAGTATTGAGTACAGGAGTTGGGAGTTGCAGCTGTACAGGACATTGGTTAGGCCACTGTTGGAATAATGCATGCAATTCTGGTCTCCTTCCTATCGGAAAGATGTTGTGAAACTTGTAAATCTTTTCTGAATCCTTTCAAGGATATTGCCAGGTTTGGAGGATTTGAGCTATGGGGAGAGGTTGAATAGGCTGGGGCTGTTTTCCCTGGTACATCGGAGACTGAGGGGTGACCTTTTATAGAGGTTTATAAAATCATGAAGGTCATGGATAGGATAAACAGACAAAGTCTTTTCCCTGGGGTGGGAATGTCTAGAAATCAAGGGCATAGGTGTAGGATGAGAGGGGAAAGATATGAGAGATCTAAGGGGCAACTTTTTCAGTGTGGTGTGTGTCTGGAATGAGCTGCCAGAGGAAGTGGTGGAGGCTAGTACAATTGCAACATTTAAAAGGCATCTGGATGGATATACGCATAGGAAAGATTTGGAGGGATATGGGCTGAGTGCTGGCAGGTGGGACGAGATTGGGTTGGGATATCGGGTTGGCATAGACAAGTTGTACTGAAGGGTCTGTTTCCATGCTGTACATCTTTGACTAAACTTCTGAAACAATCCTAGAGAAACTCTGGCTGTTTCTGTGGAGAGAGTACAAGTTGACTTTTTGTCTGATGTAACCTTATCAGAACTGAAGGAAAGAAAACCATGGTTTTCAAACCCCACATTCTGCTTTCTTGATGTAAGTTATAGCATTTGGAGTTTTCCTGAGCCATGACACCTCCCAGGTCTTTTCCTGATACTGACTCAACACTTTTGGCTTATCACTTCAAATGATTTCTGTCTGAAATCCAGTAGTATATATTTTCAACTGTTCTCCAGTTGTTTTTGCTGCATCTCCCACACTGAACTGAAGTTGTTCAGTTGTCTTCCCTGCAATGTAACTAAAAATCAGCACTTCTGTTACAGAATCTATTTTCTCCATCACAACATAAGTTACATTTTGACTATCCATCTATTTTGTACTGCTGTTCAGGGAGCATTGCATTCAAAATGTCCTGAGTGTCTTAGTGAAAACTTGACAACAAACCCCTTGCCTGTCCTTGGCTTTAGGGTAGGGGCAACCAGTAGAAGACAAGTGATACTTGGAAATGAACATTTTGGATTTTTATTGGAGCTCTGTTTTGAAGTATACAAACCAGTTTTTTTTTTTCCTTCTGGAATTTCTGGACAGAATTTCATGTTGCCACATAGCAAGATGTGGAATTCCATTTCCATGAATATACACAGTTAATAGATAGCTTGCTTGCCACAAAATGGACGTAATGAGAGGCTTTCAACATACACTAATGAGTTTCCAGCTAGAGAATGCAGTTGCGCCCAATTGGGCTATTTGTTCTATATGTGACACTTGTGGAAGAATGGAAAAATACTGAAACTACATAGATTCCCATCTAGAGGTGAGAAACTTCCTGAACAAGTTGGGACTTTTAGAGTAGAGAAATTTGACGTTTAATCTTTATGGATTTATTTTGAAGGAGGGCTGAATGGCCTACCCTAGAAACCATTGGCTGAAGTTTTTAGTAACTGGAAACTGAGTAAAGGTAATGCAGAAGAACCAGTGGGCTATGGAATGGAATGAACTATCTGCATCTGCTGTTTTGAGCATGCGTGCCAAGTTATTTTGGGAGGGTGCAGAAATGGAACCAATTTCCCAAATTTTTTTTAACGAGCATGAAAGCAACATTTCAGGCTAACTGTTCCATGCCGTTCTAAATTAGCTAGAAATCCGCAGATTTTATTTTTTGTTTTTGGTAGTGAGGATCACCAAATATTTTGGTCAGATGTTTTGAGAAGTTCAATCGAAGTGGTGTGGATGGCTTAGTGGTTCTAACATAATATCAGATGGAAAAAGAATGACCATGACAAAGCTTAATGGTAAGGTGGAGTATTAGGAATGTTCCTCTCGTAACCACAAATGATGAACAAAATGGACAGCAAGAAAATAAACTGCGGGTGGACTCGAGTAATATCAAAACACATCCTCCTCAAGCAAGAGATAACAAGAATTTCATCTCTTTGAGGCAGGTGAGAAAAGAGAACCAGGGAAATACAAGTTAAATAATACTTTTGATTTAGTCTTCATAATAAATACAACTAACATGCAAAACACTATCAATGGGCAAATGGAAGGACCAACAAATATAACTATCATGAAGATGAACTACTAGGATAATTAATGGCAAAAGACTGATAAGTCCCCTGGATTTGATGGGATGCATTTGGGATGTTAAAGGAAGTAGCTGCAGAAGTAGGGTAAGCACTGATAGTAATCTTTGTAGAATTAGATTCTAGAAAGTGCTCGAGGATTGGGAAATTGACAATATAACACCCTTCTTTTGTCTCCATTTTAGATAAAAGGTCAGTACTTTTAATATCGATTATGAAATGTACTGGAGCCTGTCAAAGATGTTGATCATTTTGGGAGGTGATTCTCTAGTGGTATTATCACTGGGTTGTTAATGCCAGTGACCCAGGTCATGTTCTGGAAACCCAGATTAGAATCTTGCCATGGCAGATGGTGGCTCCGAATTCAATAAAAATCTGGAATGGAGTTTCATGGTGACCACGAATTCATTGTCAATTAATGAATCCAGTGAAATTTTCTGACAATGTCCTAGCGGGAAGGAAATCTGCTGTCCTTATCTGGTTTGGCCTACATGTGACTCTAGACCCACAGCAATGTGGTTGACTGGGCAATTTTGGCTTGGCAGAGGGCAGTTAACAATGTGTCAAAACAAGCCAGTTACACTCATGCTGTGAATTTACTTTTTTTTCTTCAAAAACTGAAGCACTGTCCATGATGGAAAATCCTACCTGATAAGTGTGTTGGCTTTCTTTTGAGGTAACGAGTGGATAACTAAAAAGAAACATTTTGGATCTAATTTAGGTTTCAATAAGGCATTTGAAGTATCATGGAACTCGTGGTATTTATTAAAATTGCTATCTGATAAATAGAATAAAAGGGCATTTTTGGGATGGTAACTTGAACTAGCAAAGTGTCACTAACATCAGTGCTACAGCTGCAATTATTTTATTAGAATACATTAATTACTGGATGTATTATTGTCAAGCTTGCAGATTCCACTTGGGGTGGAGAGCAAGTGGTGATGATTCTCGGAGTTTGGAGATGTGTGTGTGTGTTAGCAGTGAGTAAACAATGGAATATAATGTGGGGAAGATGTGTATTCTGTATGTTGGGAATATTAGACCTGGAGAAAGACCTCCAAGCAGCATCACAGCTCTGGAATCCTTACGCATTCAGGCTAATGTTCAAGTATGATAGGAGCAATTCAAATGCCATTGGGCCTTTTTCAAAGGGAATGGTGTATGTTAAAGGCAGAGAAGTCATTATAAAACTATACAAAGCACTATTTATACCAAATTTGAAATACTCCAAACAGTTCTGGTCTCTTTTTTTTATTCTCAGGAAATATGTACTGGCATTGGAGACAGACTGAGCAGGTTCCCTAGGTTTATTCCAGGTAAAGAGAATTGTCATGTAAGGAGATGTTAAGTCCATCAGGCTGGAGTTTTAGAAAATGGAAGTATGAGAGGTTACTTAGTGAAACAGATTTGTGGGGACCTGACAAGGATCGATAGAGGTTTTACTCTTTTGTACAGCCTAGGATTAGAAGGTGTAGTATCAGTAAGGAGCCACTCAGTTAGGTGAGGAGTCGCTTCTCAGGATAGAGAATTTGTGGATTATTTGCCAACATAGTGAATGTGGGGAAAATGTCCCAATTAGAAGTGGTGCTGGATGTTTTAAAATGGATAAAGGTGGATGAATCCCCACAACGTGATCAGGTGTATCCTGGAATCCTGTGGGAAGCTAGGGAAGTAATTCCTGAGCCCCTTGCTGAGATATTTTATATCGTTGATAGTCACAGGTGAGGTGTCAGAAGACTAGAGTTTGGCTAACATGGTGACACCATTTAAGGTGGTAAGGAAAATCCACGGCACTATAGACTGGTGAGTCTGACTTTAGTCAGCAAGTTGTGGGAGGGAATCCTGAGGGACGGGATGTACATGTATTTGGACAGGCAAGGTCTGATCGTCAACATGGTGGGAAATCATGTCTCTTGAACTTGATTTGAAGATGCAACGAAGAGGATTTGAGGGCAAGCAGTGCATGTGATCTGTATGGACTTCCATAAGGCATTTGTCAGGTTCCTCATGGCTGACTGGTGAGCAAGGTTAGATCACGTGGAATATGGGGAGAACTAGCCATTTAGATACAGAACTGGCTCAAGGTAGACAGATGGTTGTGAAGGGTTGCTAATCAGACTGTAGGCCTGTGACCAGTGGTGAGCTATTGGGGTAGGCGCTGGGTCCACTCCTTTTCGTCATTTATATGAATGATTTGGATGTGAGCATAAGGGGTATTGTTAGTAAGTTTGCAGATGACACCAAAGTTGGAGGTTTCATGGACTGCCAATAAGGTTACCTCTAAAGAACAGGATTTTGATCAGATAGCCCAATGGGCTGAGCCATAACATAGAATATGAGGTGCTGTATTTTGGAAAGGAAAATCCTGGTAAGGTCCTGGGCAGTGTTGCTGAACAAAGAGACCTTGGAATGCAAGTTATAGTTCCTTGAAAGTGGAGTCACAGGTGGATAGGATAGTGAAGAAGGCATTTGGTATGCTTTCCTTTAATGGACAAAGCATTGGGTATAGGAGTTGAGACATCATGTTGCAGCTGTACAGGACATTGGTTTGGCCGCTTTTGGAATATTGCGTGCAATTCTGGTCTCCTTTCTACAGGAAGGACATTGTTAAATTTTGAAAGGGTTGAGAAAAGATTTACAAGGATGTTGCCAGGGTTGGAGGATTTGAGCTATAGGGAGAGGCTGAATTGGCTGGGATGATAGTCTTTGAGAGTCGAAGGCTGAGCGGTGATCTTGAGGCTTATAAAATCATGAGGGGCATGGATAGGATAAACAGACAAGGTCTTTTCCCTGGGGTGAGGCTGCCCAGAACTGGAGGGTATAGGTTTAGGGTGAGAGGGGAAAGATTCAAAAGGGATCTTGGGGCAATTCTTTTCATGCAGTGGATTGTGCGTGTATGGAATGAGCTGCCAGAGGAAGTGGTGGGAGGCTGGTACAGCTACAACATTTTAAGTCATCTGGATGGATATATGAATGGGAAGGTTTTGGAGATTTATAGGCCAAGTGCTGGAAAATGGGAGTAGATTAACTTAGGATATCTGGTTGGCATGGACAAGTGGACTGAAGGTATATTTCATGCTGTAAATCTGACTATTACAGAGGCTATCATAAGTGTTGAAGGCTGAGGCTTTTTTTTTAAGTTAAGGGAATCGAGGGTTTTGGAATAAGGTAGGCAAGTGGAGCTGAGGATGATCAGATCAGCCATGATGTCCTTGAAAAGTGGTGCAAACATGGGCTGAATGGTCAACTTCTGTTCTTCTCTCTCATTTCAGATATGCTGAAGGTTGCTTTAGAAAGAAACAGCATTTTGGCCATTTTATGGTGTCCAACACTGGCTCGTCCACATTATGGTGAACTGACCATGAGTAAGTTTTTAATAATTAAATGATCTTTGAAAATAGTTTGCAACCAATAGAAACAACTTTTGCCTGCCAGTTGACGTGATTAATTCGCCCAATCCCCAAGAAGGGCAAAGTTTTTGGCAGAATGTCAAATGAGTGCTCATGTAGCTGAGGATATAGTAAGCAAAATAATGAAGAGCTAATACCTGAAAGTTTCTAACTTAAACAGAGTCTTTACAGAATTTGAGACTTTTTTAATTTTAAATTTTGAAGAACTTCTTTATACGTTGCTTCCATCTTTGTTGTTTGATACTTTGAAAGATTTACAACTTTTACATCAAGTGACTGTTGAGAGTAATGGCCAACTTAATTAAATGGTCAGAAGTATACTTGACAGTGAAGAAGGTTTTGATCATTTGGGTCAATGGGCTAAGGAATGGCAGATTTAGTTTGGATTAATGTGAGATATTTTGGAACACCATTAAGAGCAGGACTTGGACAGTTAATGGTACAGCCTTTGGTAGTGCTGATGAACAGACCTGAGGAGTTCAGGTACATAGTTTTTAAAAATTGTGTCACAGGCAGACCAGGTGGTTAAGACACTTAGTATGCTTGCCTTCATTGCTTAGATCATTTTGAGTAAAGGAGTTAGGAGATGTTGAGATTGTACAGGATGTTGATGGGACCTCATCTAGAGTACTGTATGGTCTCATTGCCCTGCTATAGGAAGAATATTAAGCTGGAGAAGGTGTAGAAAGGATTTAAAAGTATGTTGCCAGGAATGGAGGATTTGAATTATAAACATAGGCTGGATTTTTTTTCACTGGAGTGTAGGAAGTTAAGGGGTGACCCTACAAAGGTTTAAAAAAATCATAAGGGCTGTCGATAAGGTGAACAGCAAAAGTCTTTTTCCCTCTGGTGTAGTTCAAAATTAGGAAGCATATTTATAGATGAGGATTAAGATTTAAAAAGAACCTGAGACAACTTTTCTCTCAGGATGGTTTGTTTGTTGAGTGAAATGCCAGAGGAAATAGTAGATGCAGGTACAGTCAGAACATTTTCAAAGAGACATTTAGATAAGTACATGGATATGGGCCAAGCGCAGGCAAATGGGACTGATTTAGTTTAATGAACTTGGCCAGCATGGACGAGTTAGACCAAAGGGTCTGTTCCCATGCTGTATGACTAACTTTGCTGACTTTTCTTATTTTGCGAATGCGTGCAACAAAACTGTTTGAACTTGTCAATTAAAATTTCACAGCTGGGATACGCGTTCAATAACTGCAGCCTTTGGAACTTTGCCTGACGAAATGTTTGAACTCTTCAGAGATGCTTCAGCGACTCCCTTAAAGCCTTCCCACCACCGCGTTGGTGGTCGTGTTCTACTACGGAAGTTGAGTAGCCAGGAGTCTGGGGTCTGGCACATGACACTGTCCTGCTTAGAGCTGGCTTTACGTGGCTCGACGCTGAGCAAGTTGGGTTTGGGGCAGACACTTCGCTGTCTGTTTTGTCATTTGAATTTTAAAGAATTTCCTGCAGCAGGTAATCCAAGCATCAGTTTTGAAATTCTTTATAAACTGAAGACACCACATAGGGGTGATGGTTTGTTGATGGATTATAATTTAAACTTTGTTCAAAACTTAGTTTGAATTTGATCCTTTCTTAAATGTTCCAGAAAATTGACTTGTTGTGAAACAGTTAACATTAACTTCGCTTGGCTAATCAGGCACTCCCATTTCATGACGGAAGCAGCTATTTGCTTGCTGCTGAATTTCAGCTCGGTAGCTTGATTGGACCTTGAACTGCCGCACCAGAGTATCACTCCATCCAGAAAGAGGCAGTCTGCAGAGAGGTGTCTGCAGATTTGCAATGAAGTATTGCCAAGACTTGGTAAATTCCTCACTGTCTGAGGAAGCAGAATGCTTGCTCTTACTGCTGCATGGCTGAGTTAATCCGCAAAGAGTACTCCCCCTGCGAGAGCCCTTAATGCAAGCTGATAGTTTGGTTTACAGTACTATTCCACTTCTAGTGATCGCAATCAACAGAAAAGCACCAGTCAGGCTGTGGAATAATGAATGCATTCAGTTAAAGCACCAGCTGTCGCAGGAAGCTTTCGTGGTTGACTTCTCAACTTGTTGTCCTTGTTGCATATGTTTCACAGTAAGTTACCTTTTTTATTCTGCTGTGTTCATCCTTCATAGTTTTTTTTTCTCTAGAGTACATTCCATCGTCCGTTTTATTCTCTTGAGAACGATTCCATACTTCAACCAGAACTGGAAGATAGTAAATGAGAGGTAAAAGATGCCACACAAAAGTTAATCAAGTGCAAGGATACCTGGAAGTTTATAAACTAAACTATCTTTTAATAGACTGGCTTAAAAATCAGAAGATTGAAAAGGCAAACTTTTTTATTTTATGGAAATAACTATTGTATAATATCTCCAGCTTCCATTTGGGATCTTAAGCAAGCTACAGAGCTTTATTTCCTCAGTATTAGGAAATTCAGCAACAAGTCAGGAGTCTTGTTTTACTGGTTTGAAGGCAACCGTTTGTTGTTCTAATGTCCAAAAATTGATTTTGTAAAATTCAGTTTTCACTTCATTTTACGCTTATCATTTGGCAGAAGCAAAATGATTAAATAACTAGTATTTTCTTTCCCCTGAGATATGGACATTGCTGGCAGGGCATTCTGTGCACATCCCACATTGTCTTTGAACTGAATGGCATTGCAAGGCCATTCCAGTGGGTATTTTGTCAATTACCCAATTACTGTGGGTCTTGAGTCACATGTAAGCTGGTCATGTAAATACTGCAGATTTCCTTTTGCCAAGGACCATTAATGAGCCAAATGGATTTCAGAACGAGCAATGATTGTTTCACGGTCATGCATTAGTGAACGTCGATTTGCAATGTGATGACGAAAATCCATTGTGAATCTGTCTTTTCAAACTGAAATGTGTATATCTAAGCAAAATCATCAATGAAAAATCTAACAGTTAGCCTGAGCTTGCTTTTATGGTGAACACAGACTTGCCACAGTTTGATTGTAGTCTGTATCTCATTTTGAGGACTATTTCACAAAATATGATTTTTCTTTGCCAGACCTGGATTAGAATAAGTCATAGCAAACCTTGCATTTTCTTGGCTTTCCTAAAGAACATTTGTACAGTAAACTGAATAGTTTGATGCTTAGTGACAAAAACTTTGGAGCTCAGTATGATATGAAAGCCAGAATTTGTGTGCATACAAGAAATGGATTTATAATTGGTAAATCCACCTGGAGCAGGAATGCTGGACAGTTTTGGCTGCTTGTCAATTGGCTAGTATGTTTAACTTTTTTATTCTTTTGTCATTATTATTCTCCTTGCATTGTTGTTAAACAGTGCCAGATAGTAAGCATCTACCTTTTGTAGCGTTGCAGGCTGGATGATGGAATTGAAATCTACAGGCCTTTTTTTTTGAGAGAGGGAGTTGCCACTATTTTGACGCAGTGATAATGTAGTGCATGTTTCCAACTTTTGACGTACATGGCTTAGTTGGAAAAGTTGTAAGTAGTGATGGTGTCCACTGGAAAGATTGGACAAGGGGACTTGGTGTTGTTGATGTGGGGTCTATTATTTTGGGATAGTTATAGATAAAATGAGATTCTTTGGTATTCTGGAAAACAATTGGAATTATCCAATCAAAAACCTCTAAGAGGAAAATGGATGTGTTGGGACAAGTGATAACCAGGTTCAGCAATTTCCAGCAGTGGAGAGAGATAATGGAGGCTCCAGTGTCACAAGACTGGTAGCTGGTCGTAATGGGAATCCAAACGTCTCCCAGATGTGTGCAAGTAGTTGTGGGTTGATTTTAGAGCAAAACATGTTTGAGACATGAAAGATTGAGAACATAGCTAAAGTATTTAAATACTTTGCATTTGTTGTTACCAAGTTAATTAACACTAAATTGCCACCACCTTCACTACAAAATTTATATTTGGAAAGAGCAGAAAATTGAGACAGGATATCTTAATAGGTTGAAAGAAGGGTGTGTAAGGATAAGGCCAACAGCTGCAGGTTTGCAAGTTTTAAGCTAGAAAATCCTGTTAAATCACTAGGGGAAAAAATATTTGTTTTGACAATGACTGAAGTTGATGCAGTTAACATCTTTTTGAAGTCCAAGTAACAGGCTTATCAGTGAAGTTAAGCACAAGTATTAAAACAACAATAGCAGCATAGATATGGAATTGGTTGTGACAGGAAACATCTTGGTTGAATGTTGTCTTTCAGACTGAAGGAACATGTTCAGTGGGATTCCGCAGGGATCAGTACTAAAACAGCTGTCTGTGATCCAAACTATTGACTGAGACTTTGATGCATAGGGTAGTTTTGCAAGGTATGGATGCAACAACTTGCAGGTTTTAAATAAGAGGATAATAACTTTAAGGGTGTAAACCTTTGGGCTGGGTGCAAACATAGTAACCAAATTTTAATGCCATGATTTGAATTGAAAGAGAAGACCTTGTCCAAACAAATTAGAACCAATGTAATCCTGAAGTATTTTAACAACTTTTTTTTTAAATGTACTATAGAAACTCCAAGTCTGGCAGTCTCTCTAAGTCAATATTTCATCGTTTAATGCTAGGTAATATGTCGGCCAGTAACTTAAATGCCAGGTTCCATTGATTTGCTATGTTTTTCTATATTGACCAAGCAAACTTTAAAATATTAATAAAGTGCATCAAGTTGCAGCCATTGAAACATTCATTCAATCTTTACCACCTCGCAAGGCTATTAGTCCTTGTGCTAGCTCTCTGCCAGGAGGGGACAGCTCATCTCTCTAACCTGCCTTTCTTGTGGAGAAGGCAGGTTTGTGAGATGAGCTGTCCTGTTCTGGCAGAGAGCTAGCACAAGGACTAATGGCCTTGCGAGGTGGTAAAAAGATTGAATGAATGTTTCAATGGCTGCGACTTGATGCACTTTATTAATATTTTAAAGTTTGCTTGGTCAATATAGAAAAACATAGCAAATCAATGGAACCTGGCATTTAAGTTAGGTAGACAAACATTGTCTAGCATTAATGATGAAATATTGAAAATGATAGCAGGGGTAGGCTATTTAAGCCCTTAGATTATGTTCTGGGATTTAATGTGATCAAGGTTGATCATCCAAATTCGTCTCCTCTTTCTGTTTTCTCCTGAAAAATCTTGATACTTTCACCCTTAAAAACTATACCTTACACTTTAAGTATTTCATTTTTTTTGGCCTCAACACTTTTTTTTGTGTGACAGGAAATTCCTCAGCCTCCACACTCTCCTCTCCAAACCTTCCAGCCTAAAAACAAACACCATTGGGTGAAAAAATTGCTAACATCAGTCTGTGACCCTAGACTGTGACTATTGATTCTGGATTCACTGGTTTTGCGGACACCTGTCCTGCATTTTTCCTGTGGAGTCTTTTTAAAAAATAGTCTTGGTTTTCAGAGCAAATGTCCGAACCAATCCAGTCTCTCTTCTTTTATCAATCCTTCCATCCCAACAATCAGTCTGACAAATCTTTGTTATAGTCTTTCTGTAGGCAGAACATTGTTTCACTAGTGCCCTATGCAATTACAGTAAGACCCCTCTGCTTCTGTACTTGAACCCACTTACTATGAAACATACATACCATTTTCTACTTTCATTACCTGCTGCAGCAACTGGTATCCAAGAATTTCTAGGTCTTGTTGCCCCCTCTCCTTTCCCAGTTTATTAGCTTTCAGATAAGATGCCTTCCTGATCTGCTACCAAAGTAGAAAATCTTGGATATCCGCATTGTCCTTCATTTGTCCAGAATGACTTGTTCAAATCGCACAATCATCTCTGCATCCTTTTTTTGATTTGCCCTCTTAAAGCGCTTTGTGTTGCCTGCATATAGGAAAATTATATTTTGTTTCTTCATTTAAATGGTTAACATGCATTGTGAAAAGCTAAAGTTCTATCACCAAACACTGAAGGCCCCAACTAGTCTCTTCCTGTCATACAGAAAAAATTTATTCCTATTCTTTCAAGTGCCTTCCAGTTCTTTATCCTTGTCGTGTAGTACCTCAAATCCCATGTGCTTCAATTCTCCATTATCGAAAGCCTCAAGTCCAAGTCAAGTACATCAAATGGCTCCCCTTATCAACTCTAACAGTTACACCCTTGTAATTTTCCAATAGATGTGTTGAGCATTATTTTTCTTTTGTAAATCTGTGACTGTCTGTCAGTTTTCAAAGTGCTCTGCTATTACCATTATAGATTATAACATTTTCCCTACCACTGATATTAAGCTTACTTGTCTATAATTCCCTATTTTCTCTTTTTAAATGTGGGGTTACATTAACTGTGCTCCAATCCACAGGAATTGTTCCAGAATCTGTAGAATATTGATGGATGCCACCAGTGCATCTACTCATTTTAGGCTCACTTTCTGAAGAAATCTAGGAATCAAATTCTCAGCCTTTATAATCACATGTATTTCCACCAGCCCACTCTTCCTTCAGGCCCTCTGCTGTCTAGACCTTGTGCTCCCCAAACTGAGATTTTGTTTGTCCTGACTTTCTTGTTCTGTTCTCCCAAAAGATTTAATTATTTGGTCAGCTATTTCTTAGTTCCCCATGATAAATCTGATGCTTTTTGACTGTAAGGGACCTATTTTGCCTTCAGTCTTTTTATTCCCTCACATACCTACAGAAGCTTATACAATCAGTTTGTTCCCTGTAGCTTTATTTTTTTTTCTTAATTCAATCCCTTTCTCCATACTTTTAAATGTAAATTACTCCCAGTCCTCCGGTCTAGCCAAACAAAAAGCAACAATTTGTCTACCCTGTTATTTGGATCTGAAGTTTGACTGGTTAGCCACAGATGGGTTATCTTCCCTGGTTTTGTTACGTTTAATGTTTTCTTCACTTGAAGAAAATGTGCTGCATGGTAACAATCAACTTTCCTTATCTAGAGTAGTATTGGTTCTTAAAACTTGGGTCAATTTTATCTGTTGGATAAATGATCTATCACCCAGTGAGCCTTGCCATGAAAGCACAGCTAGCAGGAAGAGAGTTGAGTTGACTCTGAGCTATAGGTGAATAGAATGTTACAAGCAGGTGAGCCCCAATTCTGAATATCCATGCGTTAACACATGAAAAGGGGCTACCACTTAATGTGCTAATGCCAGAGTTAGAGCTGTTTGTATCAGACTGAGATCATGGTCCAGAATGTGGTTGGTTGGTCTGTTTGAAAATGAAATAATCCTGATTGAGTTGCTTTGCTGCAATTCTGAGACGAAGAGGGTTGTTTAGCGATTTCTTGATCATATTCAAAACTAAGGTGACAGCTCTTTTCAGAGCATTCCTGACCTATCCTGTGTGAATCGAGAACAGCATATTGGGAACTGTATAGGTATATAGTACCACAATTTTACAAGAAGTGGTTTGCAGGTGATATTATTTTACTTCAAACCCTTGCTAAAATTGCTTTAAAGTACAACTGATTTTGGTTCAAGTATTAGGTTTGTGAAAAATGAAAGTTGACCGAGGGGAGTTCTCGGGAACTACATTATGGGGTCAGATCAGTAAATGTGATTATTTTTGGTTTGTGGTTTCTTTAGGATTCTAACATATTTGTCAATCTCATCAGAACTCTGCATTAATTTGGCTTGGAAACTGTTGGCAACACAACATCTATAACTCCTTTTTAAAATCTTAATTGCAACAAGATTAAATTATTACTTTCCCTTTTCAAACAGTTGTGTGGCTGAATTTTATCATTGTAACAGAATTACATTGTATCTACTCTGTACGAGCAGGTCTTTGGTTTCTTTTAATGAAAGACCAGTTGGATAATGCAGATCTCCCAGCAATTTAAACTCTGGGGCTGTCTCAAATCTTGACTTACAAAAGGATGGCAGAAACATTTTTATTTGAGTTTTTTTTGTGGGTAGGGTCAAGTTTTTTTTTAAGCATGCATTTTGATTTATTGAATAAATGCAAACTTGATGCAAGAGAATTCAGACAGTGTTTTTAGAGTTTGTGCATCTTGCTAAAGTCAAACTTTGTGCTGAGACACCCAAGGCAGTGAACTGTTCTTAAATGAGGCCTGAAAGGAGGAATCTTAACACAAGCCTGAAATTGGTGATTTAAAAAGGAGTATGCTTGATGGAACAGTGACTTTAATCAAATTATTATGTCACAGACAAGACCAGCACTTATTCTCCATACATTTTTCCCTGAGAAGGTACTTTTTCATAGACTGTCTTGCATGGCTATTCAAGACTGTGTTGTGGGTAGAACATGCCCTTAATACAACTGAACAATATTGGTGATAACCATTCTCCAGTTGATGCATTTTCTGGACATTGCCATGACCAGTCAATCTACTTCCTTTTTACCTTCAAGATTATAGCTTGGTGTTAAGTCATTCAAATGCAACAGTTCATCATGACTGACTGAACTTCAAGTTATATCTTCAAGTTGCAATGGAAGTAGATTGACTGGTCAATTGCATCATCTTTCCCAATCCATACTGTGCATTTGGACAAAATAGTCACGTTAGTATTTCTTGGGAGTTGATATTTTCAGAT
The DNA here is from genome assembly GCF_020745735.1 of Hemiscyllium ocellatum. Lineage (NCBI taxonomy): Eukaryota > Metazoa > Chordata > Chondrichthyes > Orectolobiformes > Hemiscylliidae > Hemiscyllium > Hemiscyllium ocellatum. Next base: position 87,585,459 of record NC_083401.1, read on the forward strand.
ACTTCAAAAAATCTAATTTTAGAGTCAGATGTACAGCACAGAAACAGACCCTTCAGTCCAACCTGTCTATTCCGACCCAATATCTTAACCTAATCTAGTCCCATTTGCCAGCACCTGGCCCATATCCCCCTCAACCCTTCTTATTCATATACCTATCCAAATGCCTTTTAAATGTTGCAATTGTACTAGCCTCCACTACTTCCCATGGCAGCTCATTCCATACATGCACCAACCTCTGCATGACAAAGGTGCTCCTTGGGTCCCTTTTATATCTTCCCCTCTCACCCTAAACCTATGCTGTCTAGTTCTGGACTGCCCCACCCCAGGGAAAAGGCCATTTACCCTATCCATGCCCCATTTATATAAACCTCTTTTAAGATCATCCCTCAGCCTCCGAAGCTCCAGGGAAAACAGCCTCAGCCTATTCTGCTTCCCCTGATAGCTCAGGTTCTCCAACCCTGGCAACATCCTTGTAAAGCTTTTATGAACCCTTTCAAGTTCCATAATCTCTTTCCGATGGGAGGGAGACCAGAATTTTGCGCATTCCAAAAGTGGCCTAACCAATGTCCTGTACAGCTGCCACATGACCTCCCAACTCCTGTACTCAATACTCTGACCAATAAAGGAAAAACATACCAAACACTGCCTTCACTATCTTATTTTCCTGGGACTCTACTTTCAAGGAGCTATGAACCTGCGTGCCAAGATCTCTGTTCACCAACACTCCCCAAGACCTTACCATTAAGTGCATAAGTCTCGCTCTGAGTTGCTTTTCCAAAATGCAGCACCTCATCTAAATTAAACTCTGACTCCTCAATCCATTAGTTCATCTGATCAAGATTCAAAAGCTTCAATCCTGATTTCATTTTTAATCAGGAGTGAAATTTGGATTCTCCAGTTATTGGAGATGGTTATTGGACAGAAGTTGTACACCGACATATTATTCACTACCACTTATCTGCCCAAGTCAGCATGTTGTCGAGGTCAAGCAGCTTTTGGTTACAGACTGCATTTGTTAAATAAGACTGAAGTGGTGGTTAATGTTGTGATCTCTTAAGCAAACCTCCCCATTTCTGTCCTTTTATATAGCCTTGGACATGTTCCTGCAGAATGCCTGGCAGCTGCTATGATTTACCTCCACCTACAGCTATGTCCCTTTGGGCCAGGAACCCCACCTGAGAACTTGATCTGTGTGTCAGGTTGTTGTTGATATCTTGTGCCACTTCGTAGTACAAAATACCTTCACAGTGTATTCAATCACCAGCCAACAGGTGGAAAGTCACTGGTAAATTGAATTTCCTCTAGTCTTTGTAGACAGTGGTGTTCATACTAATCTGGGCTTCATCCTTGTGTGTTGGATGCACTGCACATGCAGTTGTTAATCTCTGTAAATTTGGCCAAAATTCAAACACACCTTTACCAGTAAAGCAATGTAACAGCCAGAATGGGAAATTGTTTGTTTGAAAAATTGAATACTAAAATCTCACCAACCCAGGATTTGCAGTGTGCTCAAATGAGACTTTGCTGCATGGATCAAGTATGTGGATTGTTGACTTTTAAAAGTTTTCACTAACCTTTCTGGTTCCAAGGTTTCTTCTTTGTTGTCTACAGGCAGTGTTGACTTCTCCAGATGACTTCCAGAAAGGGAATGCGTTCTGTTCTAGCACTCTTGCTGTACTTTAGATAAAGTAAACCATATTCTGGAGCTGCTGACAAAACTGCAGTAAAATAGGCTGCATGCAAGAGAAATGAATTTCTCTTAGGCTGATGGTTTTTAACAGTATTGGAACAAACTCTGATCTTTCAATTCGTAAAATTTGAAATTCACAAGCATGCAGGTTTGTTTCCTCCTGTGCATAATCTAGTCTGTTTAAAAAAAACCTTCATAGTCAGTGACTTAGAATTTGAATGGCATTAACAGACCAAGCTGAATTTGTGTACAATAACTCCTTTGTTTCTCAAGTATTGCTCCATCTCCATCTTGGGACAGCAAGGGGAAAAGCAGAGGTTAGAAATAAGTAGTTGAATGAATGATTGATTCTTAATTACCTGAGCTGAAATTAGAATTGGTATTTTGAAAGCAAATTAGATTTCCAAGTGTGTATTTAGGTAAAATTCCTAAGTTGACATAGCCAAACTTTAGGATCCACAGAGACAATTGGATATCCTATTTAGTAAAATAAACTATAACCAGTGTGGTCTGATTATTTATAAACACGATCAAATGTTTGAAATGCTGTGTATCTTCAGATGAGCATGTCGAGTCAACCACTGCTAACATGTTGGTTAGATTGTGCTTGTCCTCATTTCCTGATTTAGTTGACCAAATGATAGCAAGAAAATGACTAGGTGGTCATTTATGGTTTATGGTTATGGTTTATTGCATGATTGTAACTTTTTCACCTTTGGTTGAAATGGACATTGCCATTGAAGAATCCTCCATCTTGTGTCTGTGTTCATTTTAATCAGAGAAATTCTACTTTTTCCCCACCGCAGTCCTTCCGCCATCAAATTCAGTGGAACTTAATGCAATCTCCAGCATTCGACCTTGCAGAAACATTACCATACCATATTCTCAGAACTTACCTGATTGAGGTGTTCAAGATAACAGAAAAGAGGGTAGATAAACTAACTGGTGATTTGAAAACTGGTGGTGAGGGATGCGCAGGGTGGATTGGGGAGGGGGACAGTGAAGGGTGGCATAGTGTGAGAATTAGGGCTAGGCTGTTCAGGAGAGATGAGGAAGAACTTCTACATGAGGTGATGGAAGTTTAAAACTCATTGACAAAAGGCAATGAGTTACCTCGGCTCAGGAACATTTCTGGTTTAAAGTTATCGAGGGATTATGGGCCAAAAGCAGGTATATGGAATTAGGCTACTCGTCGATCATGATCTCTGTCGGAACAGGCTTAAGGAGCTGACATTCCTGATGAAGGGCTTTTGCCTGAAAAGTCAGTGTTTTTTTTCTTGCTTGGATGCTGCCTTGATCTGCTGTGCTTTTCCAGCACTACGCTCTCTTGGCTTTAACGAGCTAACAGCTTATTCTTGTTCCAAGATCAGAAACTGGCTACTTGATGCACTGATTCTGTCCAGGTCCCGAGGAAGAATTTAATCTGTTCAGTTCCCCCTGTTGGATCCTGTAGTCCAAGTTTATTTCTTTTGAACTGCTCATCTGATTTCCTTAAATTTTTTTTGCTTCCATTATCTTCTGGGCAGCAGGTTCCAAGTAAGGAACATTTTAGTGTTCACAATGTTTTTTGTTAAGGAACATCCACATCCCTAGCCATCCCTGTCCATGTTTCACTTGAAATTCTTACTGTGGCCAAGATGTTTGCTTGATTAATGACTGACCGTCCATCCTAAGGTCAAAACTGTGTGAAACAAATTTTTGGAAAAGCTCAGCAGGTCTGGCAGCATCTGGAGAGACATCCGTTTTGGTTTTGGTACTGGTACAAATCAGAAACAAATTTTAAGTTTTAATCATAAAACAACACCCAGCACGCGTATGGAGGGTTTCTTAAAAGACATTTTTTCCGTGACCACAAGGCTTTACCTTCTACCCAAAATCTGAAGATTGAAATTCAGTTTTAAAATTTTTCCTCTGTTCTTGCTCAACTTTAAACATTAACTTGGGTTCTCTCCACAGATGCTGCCAGATGTGCTGAACTTGTCCAGGAAGTTCTGTTTTTGTTTCTGATTTCCAACATCATCAGTTTATTTTTATTCAGAAGTTTGCATGTTCACTGCACAGTGTTCACCACTGCCTGACTGCTTAGCAACAGAAGCAGTCCATGTCTATATGCACTAAATTCTATTCTCCATCCTGACTTGGAACTATTCCTTCGCTATTGCAAGATCAAAATGATGAAACTCATTTACTAATAGTACTCCGTATTAATGCGAAGAGCATGGTGCTGGCTAACAGCACAGCAGATCTGGCAGCATCCAAGGAGCAGGAGAATAAACGTTTTGGGCATAAATCCTTCAGGAATGAGGCACCACACTCTTGACTCTGGTCTGCAGTCCTCACTTTTTTTTTCTCCTGGTATTAAAGCACCCCAACAACATTAGTTGAAGAAAGCAGCTCCATACTTTATCCAGGGCAATTGGAGGATGGTTAAATACTGACCTAGCCAGTGACACCCATCTTCCATGAAGGAATAAAAGAACATCTGTTGTTGGTCGTGCTGCCATCAGCTAATGGGGATAAGTTTCCTTGTTAATTTAAACCTGTTGTGTATGTGGCTATTGTTGGTCCCCTCAATTTTTTTTCTGAGGAGAACAAGCTCAAATTCCAAATTTTTGGCAGCTATTATTTTCCCTAGCCCAGAGCTATTCTGGTAAATCTACTCCTCTCTTCTTTACCCATTTTCTCTGTCCTGCTCCCAAAAATGGCCTTGACTTTGTAATCTGAGGTGACTAGAACTGGAAACAATATTCTATTTGTGGTCTTGCTGCTGTGTTCTGACAGAGGTGAAAATGCTGATCTTGGTTTGGCTGTATACTTCTATATTCACAACACCCAGTAAAGTTAACCTCTTCAAAAACAGTCTCTAGTTATTTCAGTGGTTCCTTCTCAGCTGCTGGGTTTTTAAAATCTTAAATGATAAACTTTTAATATCTTATTAAACATGACTTTAGCAGAGCCAAATTAAACAAGATAAACTAATTACCATCTATGCGTTAAACTGAGTCACACAAGGCAGACAAACACATTTAAGGGATAAATTTAAAAAAAAACAACTGGCCAGCCTCCTTGAATGGTTTCATGATGCATTGTTTCACATGGTTGTAGAATCCTTGGTTGTTTTTGAAGCATCAAACAATATTCCTTTCAGTTTACTCAGGTACAATCAGTAATATTTCTAACTCTGCTGTTTACTCTGGTTGTGGGAAATGAGGCAGGGGAGGTTCAGTTTTCATTGTCACCAGTCAAGGTCCTATTCACAGGAAAAAGCAGTTCAAAATAAACAGCAGCAACTCTGGTTCTGTCCATAGTGATAGAACATGGAAACAGACCCTTTGGGGATAGTGAGGATGGCAGATGCTGAAAAGTTAATTGATAGTGTGGAACTGGAAAATGCACAGCAGGTCAAGCAGCATCAGAGGAGCAAGGCAGTCGATGTTTCAGGTTGGAACCTTTTATCAGGTCCTCATGGGTTCTGACATAAATGTAGACTCCACTGTTCTACTGCTGTTTGACTTGCTGTGCTTTTTCTAGCTCCACACTTTAGTGGAACCAAGCCTTTTGTTCAAATGGTTCATGCTGACCATGTTCCCAATCTAAACTAGTCCCAATGTCTTTCAAATGTAACGTCGTGATCACCACTTCTCTGGCTGTTTGTTCCACACACAAACCATCTATATTTTTATTTATTAAAAAAGTTGTCCCTCAGTCTCTTTTTAAATCTTTCTCTTCTCGCTTTTTAAACAAAACATATGGCCCCAGTTTTGAATTTCCCCACCTTGAAAGATGCAATGTTTTTTTGTGAGGCCTCATTTTACCATTCAATGTCTGCCGCCACCTTGAACGTAAGGCCTGTTTCAGACTGGCTGGAACTAGTTCCCAGATACTGACCTTGTTTGTAGTCCAGTTCAGCTATCTGTTCTAACAATCTTCTTCTTCCTGGGGTTGCTGTGTCTGTTCAAGCTTTTTTTATCCAGAATCCATGTGGAATTAGCATCCAGACCATGCCTCAAACAAAAGCTTGTTTGGTTTGTTTTCCTTTTACCACAAGCTCTTATAGAATTTCACCAGTCGTTTTCAGCTCAATTTCAAGTTCACAGCTCCCAAACCAAAATTTCTTGAAAGAAAAAGAATGAAAATAATGAAAAATGAGCAAGGGTTTTAACATTCTGAATTTTGGAGTTCAGAGTTCTGTTGGTAGATCCCATTTTTCACTCCCTCAATGTGTTTTTTCAACCTTTTTTCAAGATGCATTGTTTCAAGTTTCCCTTGTAGAGGTTACATGTAGGTAAAAACAATGGTTTCCAGTATCTGCAGTCAGTCTAGATTAGAGTGGTGCTGGAAAAGCACAGCTGCTGCTCAAATGCTGCCTGAACTGCTGTGCTTTTCCAGCACCACTCTAATCTAGACACAGGTTACATGTAAACTTACTTTTTCTGTTGCATCACCCTCAAATGCAGCAACTCAGTTCTGTATAAAATTCTTTTCCACTTGTTGGCTCACTTTGCCCGTCTATCTGTCACTTGGAAACCAATTCAATTCTCGCTGTTCATCTGATGTTTGGTATTATCTGCCAAAAATGTGAGCTGAGCACTGACCCTTGCTGGCAATGCCATTTACTTTTATTTATTTTCAACTATTTGAGACTTGCCTCAAAGCCTTTGTTTTTAACGTAATTGGATACTGAGCCTCAATTGTTTTGCCAAAAATGCTTTCATGTGGAGATAACATCTGCAAATTCTCTTAAATTTGAAGAAAGTTTTGAGGTAACAAATATTTAACTTAGGTTAGTCAAACATGGTCTTTCTTGTACAAATTAATGCTAGTTCTTCAACATTAAGTTATTGATCTGACTTTTTTTTAAAAAACTTCATCTACCATTTGACGTTTAACTGACTTATAAGTGGGACTGTCCTCACTTACAGAATATGAAATAAATTCTGTTCGGATCAATCTTTTTTTATTAGACATATGCAGTTGGTCTTTTTTTTCCTTTCAAACTGCTGCTAGAAACCAATAATTGGACTTGGGGCAGAGGATATTCTCCTCATTTTACGGTGGGGAAAATGATTTGCAAACTTAATCTTCGACAGTTTGGTAGTTTCAGCTTGTGAAATGAGTGTTTCAGCTAGAAATAAACTGTACAAATCTTGGCTGAAATACTTCAATGCTGTGCATCTTTGAGCACATCATTTCTGTTCAATATGATCCCTTGTACAATGTGCTGTTCCAATATTGGGAGCCTTTGCTTGGCTTAAGTGTTCAATTTGGCGTGAGGTTTGGGAATTTTTGGAGATGGATTGGAGTGCTATGATGGATGAGACTTAACTGATCACAGGCATTGTCAGGGCATGATGGCGGTCATCAGGTTTTAACTGGAGAAATTTCAAGGACTTGGATCACTTCCCAAAGAAAAATCACTGCAACCTGAGTGGCACAGAAGAGGTCCATTAACCGTGGAGCTCAGCTACCAATCTTCAAATGTTTAGTTTTGAGGAAACAGTCAAGGGTGGGTGGCACCTGAGGGGATGGGGTTCTGTTGTGGACCAGGCCAGACCCTCTGTACACTTTTTTTAACAAGGTAGCCCAGATCTCAACTTGGGCAGATGTGAAGTGGATATTCTCAGAGTGATGCAGCTGGTCAAATCAATCCGCTTTAAACAAAACAAAATTCATTTAAATACTATGGATGAAACACTAATAAAAGAAAACCGAATTTAGAACATTTACTTGATAACCCAACCAACATGATATCACAACTTAATGAAGATAGTGTTCCATATCCATGATGCCCCATAAAGCCACTCCTTGGTTAGTGGTAAATTCAAACAGGTTCTTACAGGCAGAGTTTTCAGAGTGTAAGTTCAGGCAAAACCTCTGAAGCATGGAACCACTTTACTGTGGCTGCTTCTCTTGGTCCCCAGCAGTTTCTGACTGTTGGCTAAAACAAGCCAAACTAGGAAGACAAACCTGAATTGGGAGAACTGGCCACTCTCCTGTCATTGTTCAATGTAACCATTTTCAGATAAATCAGAACCTCTGTCTTTACAACCCATCTTGGGGGGAGAAACCAAGGACAACACAACCTTGTTAAAGGGGAAGCATTGTCAAAGTACAAGATAGCAAAGTTGAAGTAGTGAAAGTAAGGTCTGAATGAGTTTTTTGGCTAAAATCACTGAATAGTTCTGAAGGAATGATGAAAATTATCAGTTTAGCTTGGAGGGTCTCAAATGATGTAAAATTAGAAGTGAGAGTTGGGTGAGTGACTAAACAGTAAGCCTGAATGATTGAGACCCCTCATTACCATTGAGGCAATAACAATGAACTGAAAAGAGCCATTTTCCTTAATGGAGGAAATAGTGCTGACCATGAAAGTGTTTTGAGTGTTCTGTATTGATTGAATCAAGCAGTTGGATTGGAAGCAAAAGTCACAATCCATTATCTAAGGATCAAAAATTTATCAGGTTGTATGTACAGGAGATGCAGAGTTATAGGGGAATATTTGGCAGAATGGTTCCTGGATCTTGGGATGCATTATCTGCTATTGGGAGGCCTTGGTTCAAGCCCAGTTGCTTCAGAGGTGTGTCAGAAGATGACTGAGCAGGTTTTGTTTTATGTTGTAGCTTTTTTTGGCATGAGGTGGACTATGGAGAAATAATTGTATGGAATCGGTTTTCTTAAATTGGCACAGAGAATTATTGAAATAAATGTGGCAGTCAGTGGCAATTTCTCTACAGTTAAAATCTTGTGCTATACATCTCTTTGACTGGATGATTTGAACGTTTGTCTGACTGCACAGGCTGTCACTTAGTAGCTCAGAATTTGAATTTGCAGAAGCTGTTTGTCTACCACTCCTCAGAACTGGGGCAAAAACAGTCCGATGTCAAGTGCAGAAAAAGACCCTTGAGCCAATTGCTTGTAGTCAAAACCAAGCACCTACCTATTGCAATCCCATCTTAGAAAGCTTTGGGCCAAATGCTCAAAGCTTCAGCTTATGAGTGCACAACTAAAACTTCTGTTTTTTTTTCTTGCATCTTTGCAAGCAGTGAATTCCAAATTCCACTGCCTGGGTGAGAAGTTCTTTCCTGTTCTCTTTTCACATCACATCACCCATACATTTAAAGCAAGGGCAGAAGATTTATGATGCTCTGCCCTCTCCCTGTTAATCCTTCCAGCTAGGGGAAAGGTTTCTTCCTGTCTATCCTGTCTGTGCCTCATTAATTTTAAATAACCTCAATCTCCTCACCCTGCCTCACTCTAATCTTCTCTGCTCCAAGGAAAGCTCATCATCTCTCTCATTCCTCTTCCCCTGCCCCGTCCACCCCCTCTCAAACAAGTGCCTCTCCTCTGCACCCCCTCCACTCTGAAATGTAATCGCATCTCCTTCTCTCCTTTCTTCTCCCCCCCCCCCCCCCCCCCCCCCCCCCCCCCCCCCCCCCCCCAAACAGTATAATGTTGATTCCAGAATTACATGCAGTATGTTTGTGGCCTAACTAACAATTGATACAGTTCCAACCTCCTGCTCTTGATCACTTTTTGCCTCTGCCATCAATGGCAAACATTCAATATGCTGTTTTAACCTCTTTATTAATCCATCCTGCAACTTTGAGATGTGTGAACATGCACTCCAATGTCCTTCTGATAGCCGGTGCTTCCCCGGATCCTACAAATGATGTATTCTGTTGTTTGTCCTACTCAAGTGCATCACCTCACTTGTCCTGGTTGAATTCAGTGTGCCACTGATTTGGCCCATCTGAGCAACTTGTAAATATCTTGTAAACCAAAACGACCCTCATTGTTAACCATTGCAATAATTTCCATCTCACTGGAAAGTCCACTTTATCAGTACCACAAACTTCATAGGCCCTAGCACTGACCCATGTGGTATGGCTGTAACAATGCTGTATATGATACCTCACTTCTCAGAACCTTGTTTTGAGGTGCTCACTTAATGGAAAATCATTTCTAAATTCGGAAAGTTTGCAAGCATACTTTTTTTGACCACCTCCAATATTCTGCTAAATTTTAGCCATTGGGAGTACTTAGTCATCAACTTCATAATAAATTGCAGCTGATCTAAAATTAGAGTGCAAGGCAGTTGTTTGTAGCCACTTAACTGAAATTTTACCACTCAAATTCAAACTAAGTGAATTAAGTGCAGATGCATAGTTGGCTTGATCACAATTGCTGTTTAAATTTTCATGTACACAGTTTTTAAAAGGGAAGATTGGTTAAACTGACTATTCAAGCTGTCCGGTTTGACTATTCAACAATACTCTTGTTCTCCAGACATTTTAATGGGCTGGGTCTTTATACTGGAAGTAGTTTCAAGTGAGTATTTAATGGCTGTTACAGGTGACATAGCAGAACTACAGTAAGTCAACCAGTTCATGTGAGGGTGCAGTTGCTTTTCTCCAGACATTCCTGCTTTTCTGACACGCGTTTCTTTTGAGGGAGTGTTCCTATGGCAACTGATTACAATAGTAAGTGACCTATTTCTGGTATATTGGTTTGGTTATCCTGTGGAACTGATGGTCATTCTGTAACCGAAGTAGGTAGTGAGATTGCATCTTGCTGATTGGTGCTCTGACAGTAGTTCCTCCACGTGTGTCGGATTTAGTCATGTGATGTGAGCTGATGTCAAGTATTTTGAATATTTGCATACTAGTTGTCTCTAAGCTGAGCTCTTGGATGAAACTGCCAAGTCATTCTAAGTTTTTGGTCATCTTGTTATTATGTTACAATTTTTTGCTTGGGTAGTTTTCTTAATATTGAATTTGTAGTTTGGGTGCATTGTGACATGAGTCTTTGGACTGGAATACTTGCATTCAGTCAATATAGTTTTTCATTGAATGTTCAGATTATCTAATTCTGCTGGACTTGAAATATTTGACCCCTTTTGCAATTTTCACTGGCTCAGCTTTTTACATTTGTGGAGTTTTGTGGCGATTGAATTTCAGTGTCTCAGTGACTAGAATATCATTTTCTGAATTGTTTTCAATGCATAGTGGAATTTTAAAAACTGAACTGTTCAGAGATATTACACACCTCCTGGAACTGGTGGGACTTGCACAAAACAAACCTCCAGAAGTTTTAAGAAACCCAAGTCTTTATTTTGTTGAAGTAACTTAAAAACTGCATGAACTCATAAAACTCCGTTATCTCACCTTTTTAGATTTGAATCAATCTAAACATCATAGCATAGAAAGAGAACACATGGGGCTAACACCTTCACCATATTCTGGATTAGTGGAGCCGGATTGCCCGAAACGTCGTTTTCGCTGCACTTTGGATGCTGCCTGAACTGTTGTGCTCTTCCAGCACCACTAATCTAGAATCTGGTTTCCAGCATCTGCTGTCATTGTTTTTACCTTCAACATATTGCCTAGCTATCGCCCATGGTTAACAGCTAACCTGAGAATGTAACTTTTTTTTAAAAAAAAAAGGTTTTGTGATTTACACATGAAAGAAGTGAAACTATCATGGTATTCAAACAGATGAAAGACACAACAATCAATTTTTCAATATATAATTTCAGTTACATCACACTGTTAATTTTTGCTATCAATTTTGTTAGGATTGAGCTCTCCACTATCACCTGATGAAGGAGCGTCACTCCAAAAGCTAGTGTGCTTCCAATTAAACCTGTTGGACTATAACCTGGTTATGTGATTTTTTTAACTTTGTACACCCCAATCCAACACCAGCATCTCCAAATCATTAGTTTTAACGAGCCCTCCCTCTGCTTATATTCCATTCCATTGGAAATGGCTGCCATTCCATTTGCCTGCCTTATTTCCAGTCAACCTTGTCAGCTTTGTGTGACTCATGCATGAGAAACTCCAAGTATGCAGCTTTCTGTAGTCTCTCTCTTTCCCAATAATATTCAGATTTTCTTGTCCAAGTACCTAACTCTCATTGTATTCCATCTGGCATATTTTTGCCCACTCTCCAAATATCTGTATATTCCTCTGTGCACTCATCATTCCTCACTGCTTGCCTTCCCACTAATTTTTGTCATACACAAACTACAACCACAGTTCATTACAGTATTTGACAAGCTACCTATGGATTTTTCGGGATGAAACAAGCAGAATAGATGAGGGTGACCCAGTGGATATGTATTTGGATTTTGTGAAAACTGGTCATAAAGTTCCAGTTAAGAGGTTGTGTAAGCTCAAAACACTTGGAATTGATGGTAATGTACTGGTATAGATATAAGAATTGGTTGGCAGACAGGAACATGCAAGGTGAAATGAGTCACTTTCAGAATGGAAAGTGGTGAATTGCTCAATATTTCCAAGTTTGCTGGCAATATAGGAGTAGTTATCCTCATAACTCTTCCAACATCACTTGGTGTCCACTTTGCCCATTCCTGATATGCTGTTGAAGGTAGTGGTGAGCTGCTGCGTTGAACCTCTAAACTCCATTGTCTGTTAATACACAGACAAACCATTAGGCAGGGAGGTCCAGGCTTTTGACTTGGTAACATGAAATGTTGTAATACTCCAGAATCAGGATGGTGAGTGACGTGGGAGGGAACTTGCAGGTTTAATATTCCCATTTGTTTTCAGTCCTTGAACTTGGCACCTTCCAAAGAACAACAAGGGTCCTTGAGTTTCTGGTACTCCTGCTACAGAGCCAGTGGTGGAGGAATTCAATGTTTTGTGGATACTGTTCTAATTAAGCGAGTGTTGCTGACCCAGATGGTGTTGAGCTTCAGTGTGCTGTGCTCCAAGTGAGAGAGTATTCCATTGCACTCTTGACCAGGGCCTTCTAGATGGTGAACAGGATTTGGAGACTTGGGAAGTGAGTTCCTTGATGTAGGATTGCTAGCCTCTGACCTGCTCTTGTGATCAATGGATTTCAATGGTTAGATCATTTTCAGCTTCTGGTGAATGGTCAGGATATTGATGGGGAAGGGAGCTTTGATTGCAGTGCCATTGACCATTAAGGGGCAATATTTCGATTCTTTCGCTGGAGATGGTCATTTGCTTGGTACTTGTGTTCCACAAAGCTGAATGTTGTCCAGGTCTTCTGCATTTGGACTGCTTAGGTATCGGATGAATTGCAAATTGTGCTGAACATGGGACAGTCATCAGCAAACATTGCCACTTCTGGCCCTTTTTAAAATGGAGGGAAGGTCATGAAAACAGCTGAAGATAGTTACAAGTTCGAAATGACCAATATCCAACAACCGCACCAACAAACATCTAAATTTGTGCCAAATAGACTTGAATCAGTGGGAAGTCTTCCCTTGTGATTTCCCCTTGCAATTTTGCAGTTAGACCATTCCTTTCTTCCCAGTGCACATATTTCCTTTCTTTTAAGTGAAGTCCTGCACAGCATTTATCATGGGCATGGGTCTGTTTCTATTTGCTGAAAACAAATTCTCATTTGGCCCCTCCTGTGTCTCTATGATATAAAACCATGTAATTTTCCAGCTGATGGCCAATCACAGCTTTTGAACATTAGTTGCTTTGAGAGCAAATTTTATCTTTTAGCACCTCGTGATTAGTGAACTTGGAGCAAAAGCAGTCTAAATTAGTGGTGCTGGAAAAGCACAGCAGGTTAGGCAGCATCCGAGGAGCAGAAAAATCTGTTTCTGGCAAAAGCCCTTAATAATGAAGGCAGCGAGCCTCCAGGGTGGAGAGAGAAATGGGAGGGGGGGAACTGGGGAGAAGGTAGCAAAGAGTACAATGGGTGGATGGGGGTGGGGATGAAGGTGATAAGACAGAGGAGAGTGGAGCAGACAGGTGGGAAGGGAGATTAACAGGACAGGTCATGAGGATGATGCTGAGCTGGAAGATTGGAACTGGGGTAAGGTGGGGTGGGGGTGAGGGGAAATGAGGAAACTGGTGAAGTCCACCTCGATGCCCTGAGGTTGAAGTGTTCTGAGGAGGAAATGTGTTCTTCCACCAGGTGTCGGGTGGTGAGGGAGCGGTGGTGGAGGCCCAGGACCTGCATGTCCTCAGCGGAGTGGGGAGTTGAAATGTTGGGCATGGGGCGGTGGGGTCAATTTGGTGCAGGTGTCCGAGAGATGTTCCCTAAAGTGCTCTGCGAGAAGGCGTCCTGTCTCCTCAATGTAGAGGAGACTGCATCATGAGCAACGGATACAATAAATGACATTTGGATGTGGAAGCTGCTTTCGGGCCTTGGATAGAGGTGAAGGGGGAGGAATGGGTGCAGGTTTTGCAATTCCTGTAGTGGCAGGGGAAGGTGCCTGGAGGGGAGGGTGGGTTGTTGGGGGGCACGGACCTGACCAGGTAGTCATGGAGGGAACGGTCTTTGCGGGAAATGGAAATGGGTGGAGAGGGAAATATATCCCTAATAGTGGGGTCTGTTTAGAGGTGGTGGAAATGTCAGTGGATGATGCTGTTTATGCGAAGGTTGGTAGGGTGGAAGGTGAGATTTGGGGGATTCTGTCCTTATTACTGTTGGAGGTGTGGAACGTGGATGAGATGCTTTGGAGGGTATCTTCAACAACATGGGAAGGGAAATTGTGGTCTTTAACAAAGGAGGCCATCTGGTGTGTTCTGTGATGGAACTGGTCCTCCTGGGAGCAGATATGACGGAGGTGGAGGAATTGGGAATACGGGATAGCATTTTTGCAGGAGGTAGGTAACTATGGTAGTCAGTGGGTTTGTGTAAAAGAAAAAAAACGATCAGTGGAGATGGGGAGGGAGGTGTCAGCAATGGTGCAGGTGAATTTAAGGTCAGGGTGGAATGTGTTGAAGTTGTTAAACTGCTCCACCTCCTCGCGGGAGCACGAAGTGGCGCCGATGCAGTCATCAGTGTGGCGGAGGAAGAGGTGGGGAGTGGTGCCAGTGTAACTGTGGAAGATGGACTGTTCTATGTAGCTGACAAAGAGACAGGCATAGCTGGGGCTCATATGCGTGCCCATGGCTACCCCCTTGGTCTGGAGGAAGTGCGAGGATTGAAAGGAGACATTAAAGGTGAGCACCAGTTCAGCCAAATGAGTATGTCGGTGGAAGGGTACTGTTGGGATGGCAGGAAAGGAAGAAACTGAGGGCTTGGAGGCCCTGGTCATAGCGGATGGAGGTGTTAGAGGGATTGGATGACCATAATGAAAATGAAGCACTGGGGGCTGGGGAAACTCCAGTCTTGGAGGAGGAGGGCATGGGTGGTGTCTTGAACATATGTGGGGAGTTCCTGCACGGGGGATAGGACAGTATTGAGGTAGGTGAAGTTGAGTTCTTTGGTGCAGGAGCAGGCTGAGACAATAGGTCAGGCTTGTGGATCTTGAAGTAGGTAGAATCAGGTGGTGTGGGGTTCCTGGACTACAAAGGTGGAAGCTGTGGGTGGGAGATCTTGAGGTGATGAGATTGTATATGGTCTGGGAGCTGATGGTTTAGTGATGGAACAAGAGCAGGCCATTAGACCTTTCAAGCCTGCTTTCCCACTCTTTAAGATCATGGCTGATTCTCCTGTCTTAGTGTAAATGCTCCTGCTTTCTCCTCCATAGCTCTTGATGCCTTAAAAATAAAATTCTCTGTCTTGAATATATACAGTAATTTGGCCTCATTAGCCATCTGTGAAAATTTCCATTTGGATCTATGCCTAAAATGTACATCTGAGATTATCTTTATCATCCAGACTCTTAAAATACAGCTCGATCACATTGAAGAATAGTCTCATGCTTTCCTTGAGCAGATACTCTTAAATACATTATTGGATTCTCTGGTTTTTCTGCTGCTTAGATCTAGGCTGCAATGAAGCCTGCACACTTTGCACAGCATTGATAATTTAGCAGCCACCAGACTATATGCTATGTTTTCTAATTAATTCTGTCACTATCTCTCTTTGAGTGAAAAATATCAATTCTCTCATTGCTGAGAGCAACAGGGAATGGACATTAAACACAATCTGAAATAATGTAGAAATATGTGCAAAAATATTCTTTGGTTTTACTAAAAGCAATCCTGTTATACTAATTTTAAATGGTTTCTGAAGCTTTAAAAATTTATAGCTACTAAATACCATATTTCAAATGGTGTTCAGTTGCTGCTGCGGATTGTGCAAACAAGCATCAGAGCAAAGGTAGAGTTTACGCGACTAAGACAAACTTGGCAGTAGACACTGGAGGTTAATTTGAGCAGAAGTAATGAGTTCTTAAGGCAAGATGAAGTGAGAGTAGTTTTAAAATAAGTTGTGGAGCTGTAAATGACTACAGGATAGTAGTTGGGGAAGGAAGTCTGAAAAATCTGGCCAAGATGTGTACATCAATTCTGATTTAAATCGGACTTGATCTGATGACCAGCAAGTGCTTGCTATGGACCAAAATCTTTGAATTGTTTTTGCCAAGTAGCTTGTTTGAATCTGATGCTAATTTGAAAGGATTTCCAGATATTCAATAAACATGACATTAAGCAACACTCAAGTAGTCATCAGGTGGTAAACAGGAAGTAAAACTGTTTTTTCTGATCAAATACATGTCAAGTAGATGTGTGTTTTAAAGTAACAGCTGACACATATCCATTCATTTCAAATGTATTGGTCTTTTAGGTATTGTTTTCAATCCAAACCTGGATATTGTTTGTGTCTGGCGATTGAATGGTGCTAAATGTTGCACAAGCCAGAGTGAACATGACTACTTCAATCCTTTTTTTTTTAAAAAGATGGAAGGCAGATCATTTAAAGCTCCTGAAAAGTTTGCATCTCGATGTGTACCTTGAGCTCCTAGAGGGCTCTTCCAATGCAGTGGTAATGTCCCTACTGGTTGACCAGAAGGCCTGGTTTTAAGTTCCACCTGCTCCAGAGATGTGGAATAACATCTGAATGGGTGGTTGACAAAATATCTACCTTGACCTCCTACATTTGATGTCTTTGGAATTGGATTAGTGACTTCCAACAAGCTCAATTGTTTTTTTGAGCATAACTAGTGGAGAGATCTCTCCTCACTTTTTTTCTTCCTGCCCATCCTGTTTAGATTTGCCACGCACTCCAATATTGCTAAGGCTCCACAATGCCACACTCTCCATGTTGCTGTGAGGGCAGTCTCACTGTTAGAACTTCTGGAGTTCAACTGTTTGGATGTAGTTGAATCAAGGCTATAATGAGGTCAGGAGCTATGTGACCCTTGTATAAACTTAACTGGGCCTTGGGAGTAGCATTGTCTGAACCTGCGTGCATCTTAGGACGAAGACTTGTTGACAATTCTGCTTTTCCTTCCTCCAGTGTGGTAATATTCCAGGTTCAATTTATCTTGTTTTTGTCTTGTTTACAACTTCAAGGTTTTAATAGCAAGATTTGATTGAACTACAATTCTCATGAATTCCTTTTATTTCAAATTAATTGGGTTAATGGACCCAAGTCATGCGTCCTGAAGTGATACAGCATTACATCAACAAATTACAGATTTTTGCAGTTAACTGTGCATTTTTAGATTCCAGAATTTATTGCTTTTGAGGATCAATAGGAATCATGGCTGATGTTTTCTTCATAATTTAGCAAAGTATGATCAATATAAATAGTGCTACGGTCTTTCATGTTTTGCTGCTAACTGTGCTGAACTTGTAAAGTTTTAAAAACATTGTAATACATAGTTAACTGGCCAGTTATTATATCTTCAGGGTTTGCTGTTGTACACTTGAACTAATATTTATTGCAGAACCACACTTCTGCAAAAACCCAGCTGGCTAAAGGAGCCCTAGCCAAAGTTCTATTCTGCATTTGGCTAGATCCTTTGATTTTAAGTCTAACTCAATTGTTCATAACGAATTTAAATAAATCTTTTCACCTGGCTTAATTGCTTTGGACATCTAGATTAAATGAAGGTAAATGAGTTTGAAAATGATGTATTCCTGTGTTAGTTAGCATTGAGCATAGGTGGGATGGCATGGGTGGCTCAGCAGTTAGCACTACTGCCTCACAGTGCCAGGGACCCAGGTTTGTTTCCAACCTCTGACGACTGTCTGTGGAGTTTGCGCATCCTCACCGTATTTGCATGGGTTCCCTCCCACAGTCCAAAGATGTGTAACTTAGGTGAATTGGCCATGCTACATTGCCCATAGTGTTCAGGGATGTGTAGGTTAGGTGTATTAGTCGGGGATAAATATCAAGGAATAGGTTTGGGTGGGATACTTTTTTGGAGAGTTGGTGGTCTTGTTGGGCTGAAGGGCCTGTTTCCACACTGTAGGGATTCTATGGAAAAAAAACACTTTCTGATTTGTGGGCGGCACGGTGGCACAGTGGTTAGCACTGCTGTCTCACAGCTCCTGAGACCCGGGTTCAATTCCCGACTCAGGCGACTGACTGTGTGGAGTTTGCACGTTCTCCCCGTGTCTGCGTGGGTTTCCTCCGGGTGCTCCGGTTTCCTCCCACAGTCCAAAGATGTGCGGGTCAGGTGAATTGGCCATGCTAAATTGCCCGTAGTGTTAGGTTAGGGGTAAATGTAGGGGTATGGGTGGGTTGCGCTTCGGCGGGTTGGTGTGGACTTGTTGGGCCGAAGGGCCTGTTTCCACACTGTAAGTAATCTAATCTAATGTCTTGAAATCTGGTAAATAAAAATGAGCTTTGTCTATGTTCAACTTCAATATTTATAAAATACTAATCTGTTGTAAAAACAGCTTTGTAATGGTGAAGGTCATTTGGCCCATTGTGTCTGCACAGGATGCTCAAATGTAAATGTGCATCATGAATTAATGTCATTATTCTGCCCTCCCATGCTTGATCCTTTGTATGAGCAGAAGCACCTTTCCCTCTTTTTGCTGACGAGACCTTGTGATTTTGGAAAAAGTCAACCAGATTTCCTCTTGGAGTGGGTTCCAAGGAGAAATTTCTTCTTTCGCCCTGTTTCTTCAATGCTTTTTAACTGTAGTATCTCCCCTTTGAGATGTATGTTGCAAAAGTCCCCTTCTCACACATTCTAATACATTCAGTTTCTAATGTGGCACCCAAAACTAATATGCAAGGCTCAAGCTGAGGTCAAACTAATTTCTCTAAATGAAATTTTAGCAGTCATTTTCTGTTCAATCCACTAACTAACTGCCTTTCTAAAATTCTAGACTATCGTCCTTGCAGTTCACAATGCTTCCAAACTTTTATCAACCATGAACTTTAAAATTTGTACCCTGAACTCCAAAAACATAGAGTGGGACTAGTCCTTCCTTCTCACTATCCTTTTTCTACTATTAGGTGTCAGTCATTATTCTAACATCTCTTCACTTCCTTGTTTTCTGGACTTGGGAACGTTGTTTATCTTTGTTCTCAACTGTTTTCTGCCTGATGCTGGGTATTTGTTCTAAATTTTTTTTATATTGGGACTCTGGATGTTAATCCTTTTTTGTTCTTTGTGAGGGACTGTTTATACCTTGACTGCATCTAAACCATAAGAGTATTAAGCTTAAATCATGTAGCTGTTAAATATCTGGTTTCCTCATTTTAAATTTTATTCTGGGGCAATCTGCTGTTCTTGGTCTGGCTTTTGAGATGTGAAACATACAATGTGATTGGTTCTCCTCCAGTAGGAAAGCAAGCTACTTGGACTTGTATTGTTCTGGCAAGAATTGCAGTGATTGGAAGCTAATCCACTGCCATCTGGTCTGGGCATTCCAGCATTGGAAAATCAGTTGGTGGTAAGATCATATTTTTGACTCACCCAACGGTTTCTTGAATAATTCAGTTAGAGAAATAACTGAACGAGGCCTGAAAGTTAGAAGTGACTGCAAGTATAATACAATTAGTTTGGGCAGTGCTTTTTGAATCTCGAGAGCAAAGTGTGAGCTGATGTGTAAAGATGTGGAAGATTCTCAGTAGCTTTTAGCTGTTACCAACAAGTTTCTGATTGGTTTTTCTGGATAGTTTGAAAGTAAATAATGACGTAGGCAAGAAGACTTCCTGAAAACATAGTTTTTCCAGAACTTTTTTTTTGAGCAGCTTTCATGAAATTAGCAATTCCAGCAAGTATTATATGTAATTTAATGTACCTTTTTTTCCCTTAGGTCAGGCACAAAAATGGTGTTTTGTTGAGTTCCTGATTCTTCAAGTCAAGAGTAGAACAAGTGTTGCTAATTGGGAAGAAATTCACACCTTCGGTTGAATTGCCTTGCAGAAAAGTGGTGGGTGCAGTGCTTTGATCATAAATCTGTTCAAGGTTTTACTTAAATGAAATTCTCCTAAAATGAGCTTTCAAGGTAACAATTCCAGCAAGGTAGCATGCTCAGAAAATGAGAGAAGAAATTACTTTCATCTCCCTGGTTTGACCAGTGACCCAAATGGCAATCAAGTTGCCTGCAGCACAGAAGTATCTTCCGAAGCTATCCGTGTTAGAACCCCATTGACTAATGGAAGTTGTGAGTGCCCAGATGTACAGATAAACCCAATTAATATTGGTGTTGATGTCAGGATAATGGTTTCTGACCAAATAGCTTGTAGGCCTCAGGACATGCATGGACCTGAACTGAAAATTGCTGGTGACTCTTTCTGTGATCTTGCAGCACCTGCTTGTATGGTTCTCACTAGTTCACAAAGTAACTCTTCAGATTGTCACCGATGGCTGGCTGATAAGTGTTGTCATGCAAAGTGTTCTGTTACATCAACAGATCCAGGGCAGAGGAAGATGGAACAAGACACAGTTGATGCTAGACAAATGACTTTAGACCAAACCATGACTGAGTGCTATGTGACAGGTTGTGAGGACAAGTTCAGCACTTATGATACCAATAAAGCTTGCCGAAAGAAATTGGAGCATCGCATTTCAGATGACTGCTTTAAATTATGTCCAAGTGCCCATCCTAATGACACAATGAGAATTGCAATGAATACGGAAATAAATTTGAAATATTCAGTACCATCTTCTGAATCCAAGTTGGAAATGAAACACAATGTAGATGACATGGAATGTGATTCTAGCGTGCATGTTGTTGAATCATCTGTATTTTCAAACAGTTCAGATTATTCAATTGTAACGTCAGACCAATCATTAGACACATTTGAAAATCCAGGTGAGACTGAGATACTGAACACTACACAAATTATCAATCAAATATCTCAGGAAACCAACTTGAATTTTGAACAGTGCATACCCTTAGAGAAGAGTCAGTCACATGCCTTGGGAAAAGTTGAAGAAGTATGTTCTTTTAACCACAGTACTGGACCAGCCCTATGCCCCATGCTAAATCCACCTCATAATTTTGGAGACAAAGTAGGTGGAACAAGCTACAATACATCTGATAAATGTGTGAAACATCAACCAAATGCAACAGACATTCAGTTACAAGTTGTAAATGAATATTGCACTGAAAGAATGCCCCTAACACAGATAGATGAATCTAAACTTTACAAAATGCCAAAAAACTCAGCAATGAACACCACATTCATAGTGTTAAAGGACACAAGTGATGATTCTAAATTTGGATCTGAGGTTGACAGTTGGATGACTGATGTAAAGGAGCTTGTAACCCAACCAGGAACATCTGTGCAAGGAAATGTAAACGATGAAACCTTTTTGGTTTCCAGTCCATCACTTCATGAACATAACTTCTCTTCAAATACATCGACTCCTTTGCCAGAGTCCAGGAAAATCATTTTCTTCAGCTCGCCGCTTCAGAATCCAGCAGGTTTAACTGACAGTGAAAACTGTTGCACACCTCCAGTGGAAGAGACCCCACCTGACATGATTCTGCATCCAGGTGCAAGGAGTTCTGTGCAGAAATCTGGCTCCAGAATGAAATGCAACACCAATGTCAATTCAAAATTATCAAAAGTAGAAATCAAATCCTATCCGAAACCTAATTTTAATAATGTTAAACCCAAAGTTGTATCTCGAGCTCAGCAAATGTCATCAGTATCAAAAAGCCATGTATCTCCTGTGGCAGGAGTTTCATCAAAACATTTTCCAAGGTGCAGTAGTTCCATCTCATCTATTGAGTCTCCGTGTGCTCTATCTCCTGCACCAAAACACAGAAAGGAACAACTTTCACAGTCAGCATTGAAGCCAAAATCTGACAATGTACAATTCCAGAAGGCGGTGTTTAGGAAGAGAATTTATGCAAGTGAGCAGCAGACTTCTGGGATTACAGTGAAGAGAAACTCCAAATCCAGTCGCAGTATCAGCCCTCAAGCCAGAGTATCTTTAACATCTACTTTTGTCGGTGGAACTGAAAGTCACGGATATGGCTCGCTGCACATGGCCAAGGCATGGCCCCCTTCTGTGGGAGCTAACGCATGTGAGCTTAAAACCCGTCACTCTGGAGTAGAAGATATCAGTCTGCCAAGACCAGTGATTCCAAGTGTTAAACCAAGGCCACGTTGTGGCAGTTCGGCAGGTGACACAGATGATCACCTGCTTCGGAGTAATAGTCCAGCAGCTGCTGCTTGTGAAGAAGTTCACACCAATCAAGTAAGTAACCATTAATTAAATTCATTTACAATTTGTGCATACACTGAATCACAAAATTTACCCAATGTAATTGTTGTTATTTGAAGAATTTAATTCCATTATAGTCAGTTCAGGGTGAACCAAAAGTGTTTACCTTGTTATCTAAACTGAATTGTGTTTTAAAAACTAAAAAATGCCTTTTAAGGAATGGGATGACTGCTCATGCTTTTTTTTAAATGTACCTTTCTGCTTGGCTGACACACCTGAATTTGAGTTCTTGTATACCAGCCTTGATAAAGATGTGTAGGTAATTTAGACATGTGTAACCACAAGGCAGTAGTGGGTGGTGATGTCTGAACTAAATGTTAGATATTATTAGTATTATTTATTATTAATTTTAGGTTTTTTATTTTTAAAATATTATTTATTTGAATGGAAATGGTATGAGTTGTTTCCTGGTCGAGGTTGTTTCACTGGACAAGTAACTTTGCTTGCCTTTTAACATAGAATGATACAGCGCAGTACAGGCCCTTCGGCCCTCTGTTGCGCCGACCGAATCCTACCTAACCTACACTAGCCCAATAACTTCCAAATGCCTATCCAATGCCCGCTTAAATGACCATAAAGAAGGAGAGTTCACCACTGCTACTGGCAGGGCATTCCATGAACTCTCAACCCACTGTGTAAAGAATCTACCCCTAACATCTGTCCTATACCTACCACCCCTTAATTTAAAGCTGTGTCCCCTAGTAACACCTGACTCCATTAGCGGTAAAAGGTTCTCCGTGTCGACCCTATCTAAACCCCTAATCATCTTATACACCTCTATCAAATCTCCCCTAAACCTTCTCTTCTCCAATGAGAACAGCCCCAAGTGCCTCAGCCTTTCCTCATACGATCTTCCTACCATGCCAGGCAACATCCTGGTAAACCTCCTCTGCACTCGTTCCAATGCCTCCACATCCTTCCTATAGTATGGCGACCAAAACTGCACACAATACTCCAGATGAGGCCGCACCAGAGTCTTATACAGTTGCAACATGACCTCAGGACTCCGGAACTCAATTCCTCTACCAATAAAGCCCAGTACACCATATGCCTTCCTCACAGCACTATTTACCTGGGTGGCAACTTTCAGAGATCTGTGTACATGGACACCAAGATCCCTCTGCTCATCCACACTACCGAGTAGCCTACCATTAGCCCAGTAATCCATCTTCTTGTTACTCCTACCAAAGTGAATGACTTCACACTTAGCTACATTGAATTCCATTTGCCACATTTCTGCCCAGCTCTGCAACTTATCTATATCCCGCTGTAACCTACCACTTCCTTCCTCACTATCCACAACTCCACCGACTTTTGTGTCATCCGCAAACTTGCTTACCCAGCTTTCAAGCCCTTCCTCTAGATCATTTATAAAGATAACAAAAAGCAATGGTCCCAAAACAGATCCTTGTGGTACACCGCTAGTAACTGCACTCCAAGATGAACATAGTCCATCAACTACTACCCTCTCTCCTTCCAGCCAGCCAATTCCTAATCCAAACCTCTAATGTATCCTCAATGCCATACCTCCGTAGTTTTAGCATTAGCCTACCATGGGGAACCTTATCGAACGCCTTACTAAAATCCATATACACAACATCTACTGCTTTACCCTCGTCCACTTCCTTAGTCACCTTCTCAAAGAACTCAATAAGGTTTGTGAGGCACGACCTGCCCTTCACAAAACCATGCTGGCTATCCTTGATCACGTTATTCCTATCCAGATGTTCATAAATCTTATCCCTTACCATTCTCTCTAAGACTTTGCCCACCACTGAAGTCAGACTCACTGGCCTATAGTTACTAGGGCTATCCCTACTCCCTTTCTTGAACAAGGGGACCACATTCGCTATCCTCCAGTCCTCTGGTACTATTCCCGTTGACAATGACGACATAAAAATCCAGGCCAATGGCTCTGCTATCTCCTCCCTAGCTTCCCATAGGATCCTAGGGTAAATGCCATCAGGCCCAGGAGACTTATCTATTTTCATCCTCTCCAATATTCCCAGAACCTCTTCCCTGCATATTTCCAGGGCATCCATTCTAATCATTTGTGACTCCATATTCACATCAGCAACAGTGTCCTGTTCCTGAGTGAATACTGATGAAAAGTATTGATTTAGTGTCTCTCCAATCTCCTCCGCCTCCACACACAACTTCCCACTACTATCCTTGACTGGACCGATACCTACCCTAGTCATCCTTTTATTCCTGACATACCTATAGAAAGCCTTTGGGTTTTCCCTAATCCTACCAGCTAAAGACTTTTCATGTCCCCTTCTCGCTTCTCTTAGCTCTCTCTTTAGATCCTTCCTGGCTACCTTATAACTCTCAATCGCCCGAACTGAACCTTCACGCCTCATCTTTACATATGCCGCCTTCTTCCCTTTCACAAGGGATTCCAATTCCTTACTAAACCACGGCTGCCTCACAAGGCCCTTTACACCATGCCTGACTGGTACATACTTATCGAGGACACGCAGTAGCTGCTCCTTGAACAATCCCCACATCTCATTAGTGTTCTTCTCTTGAAGCCTGTTTTTCCAATCCACACATCCTAAGTCATGCCTCACTGCATCATAATTTCTCTGCCCCCAGCTATAACTCTTGCCCTGCGGCGCACGATTATCCCTCTCCATCACTAAAGTAAAAGTCACCGAGTTGTGGTCACTGTCCCCGAAGTGCTCACCTACCTCCAAGTCTAACACCTGGCCTGGTTCATTACCTAGAACCAAATCCAGTATAGCCTCCCCTCTTGTTGGCCTGTCTACATATTGTCAGGAAACCCTCCTGCACGCATTGGACAAACACCGACCCATCTAATGAACTCGAGCTATAGCTCTCCCAGTCAATATCTGGGAAGTTAAAGTCCCCCATAACAACCACCCTGCTACCTTCACTCTTTTCCTGAATCATCCTCGCAATATTATCCTCTACTTCTCTAGGACTATTAGGAGGCCTGTAGAAAACACCTAACAGGGTGACCTCACCTTTCCAATTTCTAACCTCAGCCCAAACTACCTTAGATGGCAAGTCCTCTTCCATCGTCCATTCCACTGCTGTAATACTATCTTTGACAAGTAATGCCACACCTCCCCCTTTTTTACCCCCATGTCTGATCCTACTAAAACATTTAAACCCTGGAACCTGCAACAGCCATTCTTGTTGAGGAAATTATTTTGGAATTTTTATTCATCTGTCAAAAATTTACCTATGCAAGGGTTGGGTGATGGAGGCATGCACAAGAGAAGTATGTGGGAAATCTGACCTGAAAAGTTACTACAAATTGGAGCAGCAGTAATATGTGGAACAAGTCAGTTTTAGGAAAGCAATTTTGGAACTTAGTGAATCAAACACTATAGCATGCTGGCCTGCACATTGATCTTTGGAAAAAACTTAAGTTCTGGGCAGATTGTTAAACCAGCAAATTCTGCTATGTACAAGTGACATAATATGAAGCAAGTCATTCTGCCACTGGTGCTTCTACCATCCAATATCATTTTGAATGATCAGGTCTTGTCTTTTAAATCCAAATGGCCCCTCTACCTTAATGCTTCAATGTAAATCAAAAGATCTGTTACATTCATCTTTTAGATGCTTAATCTGAGGTTGGTCTTCAATAAATTTAAGAATCCGTTTCTATTACTCTCCAAGTGTCCATTGATTAGTGACCTTTTAAAAGAAACTAAACTTGCATTCCTCATCTTAAGTGTTTTTTTATTTATCAAACATACCCTCATATACATTCATCCCCCATCCCACTCAGAATAACATCCCCATAACATTGTTGAATCTGTCTCCACAGATGGTGCTGGATGTGACTCGATCAAACACCTTTTTTTAAAAATCTTCAAATCTCCATTATTTGCAGAATGAAAAACAGAAGACAAACAATGTCGCCCTGGACAATTCCTTTTAGAACCTTTTTGTTTCTTAAAAAAAAAATCCTTTTTCTCATTTGCAATTTGAAATTTCATTTAGGCCCAAATTTGCACAATCTGTTCAGGCAACCCTTTCATTCCACGGATCAACCTAGTCGGTCTGAACTGTTTCCAGTGCACTGCCTTTGAGGCTAAGTGTGGTCGAGCCAATATGTGTAGCAAGATTTCCCCATATTTTATAATGCATCCACATTGCAAGAAAGACTAACATTATGTATTTGCCTTGGGAATTGGTGTATCTGCATACTGACCTCTTGATCTAAAAGAACAAATTTATGTTATGATTATTTTCCATACGTTTAAATCTGCTTTGGAGGTAGTCTGAACAGCTGCCCACATTTAATTTGCACAGGCGCAAATAGTTGTGCATTGTAAGCAGTTCAGGCCATTCACTAGATTTGTTGTCTGTGCGTCATCCAATTCAACTTTGTTCTAACTTTTTAGGTCCAGCATTGATCCCTGTAGTAGGCCACTTGTTAAATCTTTCCAATGTGGAAATGATTCACTTTGGTATTCTCAGCTTCCTGTTGGTTAGCTAATTCTCTTGCTTTTTTTACGCCTTAGAGTGAGCTTTTGTTTTCGTGTTGTCAAACGCGTTGTGGATGTGGCACACATTTCCACAGGTTCTCCTTGATCCAATTTGAAGACTGCATATGTTGGTGTATAAGCAGCAAAATATTCAATATGCTTAAAGGAGCTTTGTGCTTCAGGCACTGAATCTTTACTCTGTGTGCTTATACAAGGAAAGGAAATTGGGAATTTTGCCAGTTGCTGCAGGCATAGTTTAACAAAAGTTTTCCATAAATAGACTCCATAAATATGAAGTAATAATTTGAAGGAACATGAGGAAACTTGCAGGATGTATGTCCCCTGTTGTCCAAAATATCTATCTTTGCAGGCTGCTTTAACAAAATCATCACCCAGCATCACTAGAGTTCAAGTTGGACGGAAGCCATGCCTTGGTGGTAGTACTAAGAGCCAGACTGTGCCGTCTCCCTCTGTGAAGTTGAGAACACTGTCTTCTGCAACCAAATTGCAACCAGGTCATGTGAGCCATGATGGTCGTGCTGGAAATATGCATAGTTCAAAAAGTAAACAGCCGTTGATCTCTGGTAAGTTTTTAAAATGTTCCTTCATAAAACTTTATGCAGCTTCACATGAATTCAACTGAAACTAACAGAAGCCCTGACGAGAATTACCAAGTTGATATTTATGTAAATTTTTCAGGTAATCTTTTAACTCGAAGAGTTTCTAGAATTTACACTAACTAGAAGGATGAAAGCCATTGAAAATCAATCAATCTGTGGAAGCAATTTTATATGCTGTCTTACAAAATCTTAAGTTCCTGTACTTTGTTGAAGTTCTGAATCAACTCCATCAACACCGTCGTATTCTTCATAGGCTTTCACTTTTTCCAAATGCTATTTTTAACTGAAGTAATTGTGTGCTGGTGGTCTTGAGCTTCTAAACTTGTACTACAGATGGGGCTGTGGTGTAGTGGAAAAAGTAGGCAAATGATAGCAAGTTTGAAATCCAGTTGAATAAGGTTGTTGATGCATTTGTATTCTTTAACTGCCACTAAGCCTACTGTTTCTGAAGCATTGTTCTATTAAAAATTAGACACCCACCTCCATCAATTCTGTTTGCAAGACATTGCATTTGAAAAGTAATAGAAAATTATTTTAGTAGCTGTTAGAAATGTTTTCGAATCCTGGCTATTACTGATGTAATATGTTTGAAGTAAATAAAGGCTGAAAGCTAAAACCTGCGGGTAATATAATGTCTGATTCAGATATAGCTTAGGTATGACTAGACTGCCTACAGTATGGACACAGGCCCTTCGGCCCAAGAAGTCGACACCGACCCTCCAAAGAGTAATCCATCCAGACCCATTCTCCTCCCCGATATTTACTCATTAATGCACCTAACACAAGGCAATTTAGCATGGCCAATTTGCTGACCTGCGCATCTATGGATTGTGGGAGGAAACCCCCACGGACACTGGGAGAATGTCTGTGTGGAGTTTGCACAGTTGCCTGAGGTGGGAATCGAACCAGGGTCCCTGGCGATGAGGCAGCAGTGCTAACCACTGAGCCACCATGCCGCCCATTATCCTTATTTCCATTCCATTGCAAACATTGATAAGTGTGTTTTTGGTGTTGGCAATAACAGTGCATGCTGTTTAAGAACTGCAAATGCCTGAAGCTCCTTGTGGTCTGGGTGGCTATGTGAAAAAAAGGTACGTTTGGCTGGATCAACGCAACCTCCTGGGTTTTGAAGCTCAAGCAATAGCTGGGGCACTAAAGTGTGTACACTTATGCAAACGTATGAATTGTGAAGAAGATGGGCAAGTTGGACAGATTGCTATGTGGAGTTTTGTGACAGACCTGTCTCCAGGAAGGGCAAGATTTCATGGTAAATATTTGTTTAAGTTGTTCAGGAATCACAAGAGAAATATCAGTAAGTAAGGTTCTTGTAATCCTGGCAAGTGAAGATGTTTCAGCATTCAACAGCAGTCAATTTGGATAGAGTTATGGAATAAATAGGGTGAAAATTCATTGCTTGATGTCGTCTGTAGACCACCAATCAGTGGAAAGGATGTGTAAACATTGAAAGGAACCAGTCTGCAGTGTAAGGCCCACATTGAGTAGTTAGAATGAGGAATTTGAAATAGCCAAATGTAGACTGGGATACTGAACAATGCTTCAGAAACAGCAGTAAGCTTAGTGGCAGTTAAAGAATACAAAATGCATCAACAACCTTATTCAACTGGATTTCAACTCGTAGTGTAGGTGCAGCAAGGGACAGTATTCCTAAACTGTTTCTCACAGCGGGTATCCAGCCCAACAACGAAGGAGTTTTGATCTGATCCTTGAAAATGAAATGGGTCAAGTGTTTCAAGTGTCAATGGGTGAACAATTTAGTGACAGTGATCATTTGTGTCAAAAGGTTCAGGATAGTGTTGGAGATTGACTTGCAACAATCTAGAGTCAGAAAAATCAATTGACAGAACTGACTTGAATGGAGCATGAACAGCTGAGCAGAATGGATTGGAATAAGAGGTTGTTGGGAAAACCATTAACTGAAAAATGGATAGTCTTCAAAGAGAATATGCTTTGAGTACAGTCAAGTTCTATTCCCTCTGAAAAACATTAGGATAAACAGTACCATGAATGACTGGTTGAAATGAACATTTAAAAAGTGTGTTTATGACCAATGTGAGGTTTAGCTCAGTTAGTTGTGTAGCTGGTGATGCAGAGTGACATCAACAGTAAGTTGAGTTCCTGTACCACCTGAAGTTA
The DNA here is from genome assembly GCF_020745735.1 of Hemiscyllium ocellatum. Classification (NCBI taxonomy): domain Eukaryota; kingdom Metazoa; phylum Chordata; class Chondrichthyes; order Orectolobiformes; family Hemiscylliidae; genus Hemiscyllium; species Hemiscyllium ocellatum. The sequence goes on from NC_083401.1 coordinate 87,614,778, forward strand.
GCAGAAAGGCTCTTTTCAATCCCTTCCATCACCCTGAGGTATGGTGATCCTCTAGATAAACTGCCACTAGTCATCTCTCCGAAATGAGAAAGCAGCTGACGGTCTCTTTTATGATTTGACTGTATAGTCTGCCTTATAATAAATTTTGGAATAATCAGGAGTACTGGCAGTTTGTGGTGAAGGAGCTGAGAAAGCAAATGAGGAACTATGAGAAAAGGCTAGTAGTTATCATGGAAAGAAATCCCAGAATGTTCCATCAGATAAACAGTAAGTGGCTAAATGAAATGTAAGGCCAGTCAGACCAGAAAATGGATTTATAGGTGATGGTAGTATCCATGGCTAAGGTATTAACTGCTTTACATCCTCTTTACAAAAGCGAATACTGCCTAGGTCATGGTGACAGAGAATGTCTGTCAGTAGAAAGATCAAAATTATTGAGTAAAGCCTTGATTGTTGGCAGTTAAAATTGATGAGGCACCTGAGGATTTTGAAGGAAGTGGAATAGAATTGGTGAGGCAAATGCCATAAATATTCGGTCATCATGGTCATGGGAGGTGGAGGGGGTGTACCAGAAAACCAAATTGGAAACATTGCAGACTGACTTGATAGAGGCTGCCCAGCAATTGTGGGCCAGTTCAAGATTGGTGTGGAAACTTCTGGAAACAAAGAGGAGATTCATCTGGAAGAGTCAATGGATTTCTAAAGTAGAAGTTGTATTTTAGCAAGGAGGTAAGAGGCTTTATCAGGGTAGCACTGTATAGTGTATGGGCATTTGATAGTGCCACAGGAAAGTTGCTGGTCACTGAATAAAAAAGGGCAGTAGCATTGTGAAGACAAAATTGGCTAAGTGATAGCAATCAGTAATAGTCAATGGGCTCGAGAAAAGATTGTTAATGTAATTCCTTGGGGCCCTTCTGTAAATTTTAATCTGGATGAATCGTGGCAAATCCCCAAGTTTGCAGGTGGCAAACTAAGAAGGACAGTAAACTACAGAGGACAGTAGTGTTCTGAAGGTCATGTGAAAAGTTGGAGGGAGTGAATATATGGCAAATGAGTTGCAATGCAGGAAAATGAGGTGGCACACTGGTATGTTTAAAAACAGCGAATGATAGGGGGTGTAATTCTACAAGGGGTGTAAGAGCAACAAAACCTTGGTGTCTGTGTGCACAGATCATTGAAGGTGGCAAGACAAGTGCAGAGAACAATTAAGAACACTGCTTTATTTGCTGTCTGGAAATAAAGTACAAGAACAAAGTGATGTTGAACTTGTACAAGATACACTCCAGCTGAGGTCTAACAAGTATGTAGTAGTCAGGCCACATTGAGGAAAGATTTGAGTGCATTGGAGAGCAAGAATTGTTCCAGGAATTAAAAAAAATTTCAATTGAGGTTAGATTGAAGAAGGTGGCACTTCTTAGAGATGACAAGACAGGGGAGATTTGATAGAGGTTTTCAAAATCATGATCGGGCTGGATAGGGAGAAGCTAATGCTTTAAAAATGAAAAGAATAAGGGCATGCAAATTAGGTCAGGATAACGTGAAACCAGCTTTCTCTGTGCTGGTAGTAAGGGGAATGCACTACCTGGAAATGTGGTTCACGTAGGTTCAATGGAGGTATTCAAGAGGGCATCTATCATTTAGAAATGGTGCATACGGATGTGGGGCAAAGCTCAGAGATTTGCATGAAGTGATAGAACTAATGCAGGCATGATGGGCTGAATGGATTCCACTTGGAGCATAATTCTGATTCTTCTGTAGTTGACCCATGTGCCACCGTTGAAAATGGCACGTGGTAATCTCAATTTATTCCTTGAGCCATCAATTGTACAGTTGTCACATGTTCCTGTTGTTTTGAGCTTGACTCACAAGAATTGTGGGTGATTTAATATATTTCTTGAGTGATTTGACACTATTGAAAACAATATTTTTACTTTAGAAAGTTCCCAGGAATGTAAAGGAAGATAAATCAACACTTGAATGCATTGTATTGCCATGTAAACATGAGATATGGTTTCAAGTGGTTGTTTATAAGCATTAAGACAATCACAAGTGTCTTTGATGCTATTTGAATCTACTTTGACTCTTTTATTGCTGATGACTGAATTGCAGGGAAATCTGGCAAAGATAAACTAAATCTGAGTTTGCACCACAAGTTAGGTTTTGCTTGTAATGATGTAGTTTGAAATGGCAAAATGAATTTGTATTGTAAGAGACACTTTTGAGCTGATTTTTAAAACTAATTGGTTTAATTTGTGCCAGAACACAGATCTGTGGGGTGCAGGCTTAGGTTTCAACTAACTTAGGCTTGCGGAGTGGAAATTACCAACATGAAGCCAGGACTTATTTACTGACTGAAGCTACGTTTCACACATTGGTTTTCGTATTTTGGGTATTTCTGGAACCCTTTGAATTCAACTTTTCCATGTCTGGGATACTTATTTCATATGGCTGGTAACCAGTTGGCATTGGATTCTCCAGTGTAATTTGCTCAAACCAGGACAAAAGATTATAGACTTTTTTTAAGATCAAATTGCTGTTAAACCTTGCAAAGGCTAACAAAATGTCAGTAGTGGAAAAAACAGGTTGGAGGGCAGCCTTTCTCTCATTAGTCACATCCCAGACCAAACATAGTGATCATTTGAGTTTCCAATGACTCTACAATGAAATTCTTTGGTCGTACTCTTTAAAAATGCTTTTTTGACCTTCTAAAATTTCTTGTTTTGTTAAGCCTACATTCAGCTGCCAAAACACTTGGTGTTGGAAGTTGCTATAGGAATGTGAAATACATTTAAAGCACATAATAGCTGTTGGAGTGTGACGTGGGATAAGATGTAGCAAATTAGGCCATTCAGCCCATCAAGTCTGCTCTGCCATTCAGTTTGTGGCTGATGGTTGTCAACTCCACGTTCCTGTCTCTTCGCTCATAACCCTTAAAGACACTGTCAATCTCAGCCTTGAATATACTTAATAGTCTCTGTAATAGGGAATTCTACAAGTTGAGCCCTGAGATTGGAGCTAAGAAGTTAATAAAATCATGGAGGGCATGGATGGATAGGGTAAACAAAGTCTTTCCTTGGGGTGAGGAGTCTAGAACTAGAAGGTATATAATCAGGGTGAGAGGGGAGAGATTTAAAAGGGGCCCAAGGAGTAACTTTTTTTCATGTAGAGGGTCGTGTGTGTATGAAATGAGCTGACAGGAAGTGGTAGAGGCTCGTATAATTGCAAGATTTAAAAGGTATCTGGATGGATATATGAATAGGAAGGGATATGGGGCAAATGGGACTAGATGGCTTTGTGTGTGGTCTGGTCTGCGTGTGAGTTGGACCGAAGGTTCTCTTTGCATGCTGTACATCTGATGTGATCTGTCTTAAATGGGTGACCCTTCACTCTGACATGCTCTGTGGTCTTGGTTTTCCCCTTATGGGAATCTATCTCTCTGCACCTAAGCCGTTGTAAGAATGTTGTATTTACAAGATCTGTCTAAGTCCAACCTGCTCAACCTCTGCTTATAAAATCTCTCCATTCCTGGGATCAGCTTTGCGTACTTACACTCAACTGCCTCCAATGTCAATGTGCTTTTCTTCCAAAAGTACCAAAACTGCTCGCGTTTCAACTGTGTGCCTTGTGTAGTTTTCAACAATATCTCTTACATTCAACTTCCTTAGAAGCAAAAACCAACATTGAATTTGCCTTCCCTCTTAACTGCTGAATTTAAAATTAAGCAAGCTGAAACTTGAGCCATAACTTAATTTGTGGGAACACGAGTCCAATTTGTGACGAGATTATCAATTTTGGCAAAAACCATTCTACTTGGTTGCTTCATGAAACAAGCTTGGATAATACATCAGTCATTGCCTTGCCAAATGGAAGCCATATCAGTGTCATTTGTTTCCTCAGTCAGCCATATTGTGAGAGCAGAAGTTAACCAAGTTGTTTTTATTGTGAAACCTTGGTTTCTTGGGCATTCAGATGCAATACTTTGAAAACAATTTGATTGTGTCTTTCAAACAACTTTGGGTTTCTTCCTTTTTTTTTTGAAGATACTGCAGCTTTTGCAAAATGGCAATATGATTTGACTCCATTAGTCTACTGGCAATTACGAAAGGGCAATAAGTGCTGAAGATTTGAAAAGTTGACTGCAGAGCTAGGTTGGAAGCTGAAGAGCAGGATGAGTAGAGTAGAGACCTCAGGTTTGCTACCGGTGCCATGAGATGGTGAGGAACAATCAGCGAGTGGAGCTTAACACATGGCAAAGAGGCTGGTGCAGGAGGGAGGGCTTCGGGTTAGGCCATTGGGAAGGTGGTATCTGTACACGAAGGATGGGTTGCACCTGAATTGGAGGAGCACAAATGTCCTGGGTGTGAGATTTGTGTGGTTCGGGAGGGCTTAAACCAGTTTGGTAACTGGGTGGGCACAAGAGCTACAAATGAGAGGGAGTTCGTCGTAGATGTAGTGAATCTGTTGGGAAGGTTTCTCATGTGATGAAACAAAAGGATCGGTTAAAGTATGTCTGCTTTAATGCAAGGAGTCTTAAATAAAAATGACTAACTTAGAGCAGTATGGGTGGAAGTTGGGAGCAGCCACCTGATTGGAGGGTTTTCTACAGATCCTAATAGCAGTAGGGAGATGGCAGAACTCAGACTGGCAGATTTTGGAACAATGCAGATGTAGCAGGGTTGTTATGGATGACTTCAACTTTCCCAATATTTACTGGAACCTCTTTAGTGCAGACGGTTTGAATGGAGCTGTTTTTTGTCAAGGTGTGTTCAGGAGGATTTCATTGCTCATGATGTAGACAGGCCATTGAGGGGAGAGGCCATTTTAGGTTTGGTGCTGGGCAACAAGCCAGGACAGGGGTCCGATCTCACGGTGGGATAACACTTTGGTGACAGTGACCATGACTGCCTCACAATTACCATAGCCTTGGAGAGGGAAAGGAACGGTTGCCTAGGGAAGATATTTAATTAGGGAAAAGTTGCGAAGTACAGACTGGGCACAATTGTTCTACAGAAAGGGCACAGCAGACTTGTGGAGACTGTGTTTAAGGAGCAGTTGTTGCGAGTGCATAAATTTGTTCCTCTGAGACGGGTAAAATTTAAGGAGTTTTGGATGACGAGAACAGAGGAGCTTCTCGTCAAAAGAAGGAAGGCAGCTTATGCCAGGTGGACGAAGCAAGAATTTAGCACAGTTTCAGAGCATTAAAGGCTTACTAGAAAGGAGCTCAGAAATGGACTGAGGAGTGCCAGGAGGTGATATGAAAAATGCATGGCAGGAAGGATTAGGGACAACCCAAAGGCATTTCACTCATACGTGAGGAATAAGAGAATGATCAGGGAGAAGGTAGGGCTGGTCAGGGATGGCGTAGGGAACCTATGGAGTCTGAGCAGATAGGGGAAGCCCTAAATGAGTTTTTTCTTTGCTTTAGTTTACACAAAGGAAAGGGACCTTGTGAATGAGAACTTTGAGGAGCTGGGAAATATGGCTGAATAGATAAAGATTGATGAAGTTGATGTGCTGTAAAATTTGGAAAACATGAAGATTGAAAGTCCCCAGGGCCAGATCATATTTATCAGAAGTCCCTCCGGGAAGCGAGAAAGGAGGTTGCTAAGTTGCTGGTGAAGATCTTTGCTTCCACGGGAGTTGTACCGGAGGATTGGAGGGAGGCGAGCGTTCTTTTCAAGAAGGGAAATGGGGAAACCCCTGGCAATTACAGACCAGTCTTTCATCTGTGGTCAGCAAAGTTTTTGGAAAGCATTCTGAGGGATAGGATTTATGACTATTTGGAAAAGGTATAATGTGGTTAAAGGCAGTCAGCATGGCTTTGAGAGGGGCAGGCCTTGACCCTCAAATCTTAGTTCTTCTGAGGGGGTGATGAGACGGGTTGACTAAAGTAGAGTAGTGGATGTGGTGTATGTGGATTTCAGCAAGACTTTTGATAAGTTCCCAATGGTAGGCTCATTGATAAAGTCAGGAGGTATGAGATGCAGGGAGATCTGGCTGTCTGGATTCAGAATTGATTGGATGATAGAATGTAAAGAGTGGTTGTAGGTGGAAAGTATTCTGCCTGGAAGTCAGTTGAGTGGTGTCCTGTAGGGCTCTGTTCGTGGGCCTCTGCTCTTTGGAGTTTTTATAAATGACTTTGACTTTGAGGAGGTTGAGGGATGTGTTAGTAAATTTGCAGATGGCCAAGGTTGGAGGTGCCATTGATGGTATTGAGGGCTATTGCAGGCTGCAGTGTGATGGACACAGGATGCAGAGCTGGGCTGGGCAATGGCAGATGGAATTCAACCTGGATAAATGCGAAGTGATGCATTTTGGAAGGTCCGATTTGAATGCTGAATATAGGGTTAAAGACAGGATTCTTGGCAGTGTGGAGGAATAGAGGGATCTTGGTGTTCACGTGCATAGATCCCTCATAGTTGCCACCCAAGTGGGTAGGGTTGTTAAGAAGGTATATGATTTGGCTTTCATTAACAGGGGGATAGAACTTAACCTCAGGGAGGTTTTGCTGCAGCTCTACCAGACCCTGGTGAGACCACATTTGGAATATCGTCCAGCTCTGGTCGCCCTTCTATAGGAAAGATAGAGGCTTTGGAGAGGGTGCAAAGAAGGTCTACCAGAATGTTGCCTGGACTGGAGGGCTTACCTTATGAAGAAAGGTTGACTCAGCTCAGACCTTTCTCTCTGGAGAGAAGGAGGAAGAGAGGTAACCTGATCGAGGTGTACAAGATAATGAGGAGAATGGATAGAGCCAGAGATTTTTCCCCAGGGCAGAATTGACTGGCACGAGGAGTCTTAGTTTGAAGATATTAGGAGGAAGGTATAGAGGAGACATCAGAGGTAGGTTCTTTACGCATTCCCAGCGGTGGTGGTGGAAGCAGTGTTATTAGGGACGTTTAAGTGACTGCTGGACATGCAAATGGACAGCAGTGAATTGAGGGGTGTGAAGATTAGGTTATTTTAGTTAGGATTAGGAATAATTCTCAGCACAACATAATGGGCGAAAGAGCCTGTTCTGTGCTGTCCTTTTCTATGTTCTGTGCTGGCCAGCCCATAACTCCTTCATGGCATGTGAATTTGGGAGGGAGAAACAAAACTAGTACTAAAGTCAAGTGAGACACTCGGTTGTAACAAATATTAGTTTCTTATTACAAATATTGTAACTTTAAATTTTTTTGCAGTAAGGGCGTTGCTGGCTGGGTCAGCATTTATTTGTACTTCATTGCCCTTGACAAGGTATTGGAGAGCTGATGCCTGCTGGGAGGGAGTGCTACAGGGTTTTGATTACGTGTAGTAGTCTTCTTTCATACTTCCGCATTAGGGTGGTGAGTGGCTTTGGGTTTGTTTTGCAAATGGTGTTCCCATCTATTTGCTGCCTTTGTCCTTCTAGATAGTAGCATTTGTGGGATTGGAAAGTGCTCAGGAGCCTTAGTGAATTTCTGCAGTGTATCCTGCTGCCACTGTCGGTGATGGAAAATGTGGATGCTTGTGATGCTGTCTTAATATGCGGGCTGCTTTGTCCTAGATGGTGTCAAGCTTAACTGTTGTTGGGGCTGCACCTATTAAAGCTTGGATACCTGATTCCAACAGAAAATATACCAGAGCTGTTGCGACCAACATTTGGAAATTTTGTCCAGTCATTGGTTGAGGTTTTTTCCTGGGATATGGGCACGGCTGCATTTATTGCCCATTTCTAACTTTGAGAAAGAAGTTGAGAGTAACTCGCCATTACTGTGTATCTCAGGTTGCATTTAAGCCAGACCAGGCAAGATTGTCAGATTTCTTTAAAGGATTTTTTTTCGAGAAAAAAGAATTTGGTGTCACCTTTGCACATAAGTTCTTATTTCAGATTTCATATCCATGGTGAGATTCACACCCATGTTCCTAGAATAGTCTGATTTCTGGATTGAAACTCCAGAAATATTACTAGAGATGTAAAATAGTGAATCAATAAATCTTGGTCTTGCTATTAATATATTGCAATTGATGTTTAAAACCAATTAGAAAAATCAGTGATTTCTTTCTTTTTAAACAGTGATTACTGTTTAAGGAAATTACACTGTAGCTTTACTGGTTTTTTAAAAAAAATCTGAGTATAATGTAAATTTGAAAGAAATGTCTTCCAATTTTTTGAACATGTATTGTTATGGGCCAGGCCAGACCCCCTCAAACTATTTTAAGATAGCAGAGATCCTAACTTGAAAGCAGATGTGAAGTGAGTGTTTTCAGGTGTGATGCAACTGTTCAAACCACTTGGCTTTAAGCAAATGAATTTAATTAAATAATACAGTTGAAACGTGAACAAAAAGCAGAATTCAGAATAACGTAACTATTGGAGAAGTTAACCAATCTGATCGTGACAATTACTAATTAACTGTTCCAACACAGTAACATCCCATAAACACACCATGGCAAAAAGGTAAATTCAAACAGATTCCTTACAGGTGGGAGGAAACGACGTCCAGCGAAATTTGAAAGTCCGAGGAATTCTTTGCTGAAGGTTGCAACCTCCTGGATGTTCACATTTTGTGATTACTACAGTTAAAACAAACCCAAGAGAAACCCTGAGCTTGGAGAACTGGCCACTCCATTGTTAAACTAGATTCTCTCTCACTTTTGGGACTGCCTCTTCCAAAAATAAGGACAAAGTGACTATTTTAAAGAGGCAGCATTGTCACAGTATTCACATTTAAATGCTTAACCGATGTACTTTGATAATTTAAGTGGTTACTTTAGGAAATGATATTTACATTCCTACTTAAAACAACATCACTATCTCTCCTAAAGTGGGGCCAGGAACTGTTTATCACAGATTCCTCTAGAAGATATATTCAAGAACTGTAACTGTCATGCCAGAAGGAAACCACTTATTAATTGCAACCTTATATCTTCACGTGATTTGCTAATCACTATCAATGAATGGTCTTGTAAATACTAAACGCATGGTAAAATATACTCTAGATTCTGGTTGATTTCATATTCCCAAAGGGCCTATCATATGGTGAAAACTAACAAAAGAAATAAGAATCTTTTCTTCGTCTGTCCTCAAAACTGACAAATGCATATGTGAAGTCCTAAATCCATGCTGAAGATTGCATCCATAGTATTGTGTTATGGCTTCTAAGTGAGATTAAATCAAAAGTGATCTAACTGTTCAAAGCTAGGTGTTTAAGGATGTTATAGACTCTTAGCTGCAAAATTGCATGCAATTGCAAAGCATAAGTCAATAACTTGACGTCAACTTCACTTTCGAGTCAAGAGAGTGTGGTGCTGGAAAAGCACAGCAGGTCAGGCAGCATCTGACGAGCAGGAAAATCGACATTTTGGGCAAAAAGCCCTTCAGGATTCCTGATGAAGGGCTTTTTGCCCGAAACGTTGATTTTCCTGCTCCTTGGATGTTGCCTGATTAGCTGTGCTTTTCCAGCATCACACTCGACTCTAATCTCCAGCATCTGCGGTCCTCACTTCTTTGCCTAATCAACTTTAGCCAGCCAGGGGCATAATCTTGTTTTAATTGTCGTTTAGCTGAGTTAACTCAACTGGTGTGCAGTAGATAGTTAGCAGATCAGCCACGAACCATGTCTGTTGGGGAACCCAAATTAGACCGACCTTCTACCAGTGTAGATATGATTGTTCCAGAACCACATCTGACCTTTTGCTTGCCTCCTAAGATGTGTGAAACTTGTAATAGTACAATTGAAGGTCAAGAGGGCGGTTGTTTGGACTTTGTCAAATCTGACCATTATCTGGTGAGTGTTGCACAACACAAACTGGTAAAATGAGAGCTTACTTCAATTCAAACCAGGTCTTGTGAAGCTCAACTGAGGATGAACAAAGTAGTATGAATGTTTGTTTGTTTGGTACAGAACTGCAATATTACTTGTTTGTCAAAGCAAATTGTTCCAATGGAAGGCCAATAGCAAGAGCGTCAACTGGCTGACAATTAGATTCTGATTGATGCATTCTCCACAATGCGTCTTTTAATGCTGATGGTTTGGTTAAAATTTCAAACTGGGCAGGTTGACTCTGTGAATAACTGGAAAAATTAATGGGACTGAAAGGTGAAATCCTCAGTGCCTGATTCTTGACCTCGATAGTACAAGTCCAGTTTAACTGTCTACAATATCCTTCAAGGAATAGACAGTGCCTGCAGGTAAGATGGTCCTTTTGGGTGGGGAAGTCAAAACCAGGGGATGAAGGGCTCTGGCCCGAAACGTCGAATTTCCTGTTCCTTGGATGCTGCCTAACCTGCTGTGCTTTAACCAGTAACACATTTTCAGCTCTGATCTCCAACATCTGCAGACCTCACTTTTTACCCGTATGATTTCATGGAAAAAGTAGTTGGACCTAAAATGAGAATTTATTTTTAAACCTGATAAGTTGTAAACTTCTGCAATTATGTAGTGGAAAAGAGCTGTGGAAGCTGGGTATTTTAAGGTAGAAATAGATTTCTGTCAATATCAATGGTATGCAGGGATATGATCAAGGGCATTCGTGCAGGTTAGATTGCAATCATGTGGAATACCAGGGCAGGTTAGGTAGGCAGGTGGAATTGGTGTGGTTCATTGGATTTTCAAAGGTTGTGATGAAGTTCCATTGAGGTTAGCATGCAAAATCTAAATAAAGTGGGATTGGTGTTTATGCACAAGTTTTAAATAGTTGTTGGAAATTGGAAAATGTAAGAATAAATGGCTAGTTTTCATGTTGGATGATAAGTGATGGAGAGCAGGGATCTAATTTGGGTTTCAGCTGTCTATAACAAGGATGTGGCCAAGTTTGGAGGATTTGAGCTATAGCGATTGAATGAATAGGCTTGGGCTGTTTTCCCTGGAGCATTGGAGGCTGAGGGCTAACGATTAGAAGTTGACAATCATTAGGGGCATGGATAAGGTAAATGGATGAGGTCTTTTCCCTGGAGTTGGGGAGTCCAGAACTAGAGGGCATAGGTTTTGGGTGAGGGGGGAAAGATATAAGAGATTTAAAAGGCAATGTTTTCAGGCACAGTGTGGTGCATGTGTGGCATGGGCTGCCAGAGGAAGTGGTGGAGGCTGGTACAATTGCAAGAGGCATTTGGATGGGTATGTGAATAGGAAGGGTCTGGAGGGATATGGGCCAGGTGCTGGCAGGTGGGACAAGATTGGGTTGGGATATCTGGTCAGCATGGATGAGTTGGACCCAAGGGCCTGTTTCCATGCTGTATGTCTCTATGACTCTAATGCCAAAAATTTGGATGAGGATGTGCAGTGTAACATTTCCAAGTTGGCTGCCATGATGCTCCCAACTAGTTTGTGGTGAGGAGGCTATGAAATGTTTTTTTGGGATTTTTAGGCCAGCTGAATGGCCAAATATGGAGCACCTGTAATATGAAGTCCTCCACTTGGATTGGACAGTGTGATAGTGTTTAAATGATCAATTGGAAAAGGTCCATGTACCAAGAGAGATGGGTTCCTACATATCGGTCTTTAAAAGCAAGCAGTTGACCAGGCACAAGGATGTTTGCCTTGATTACAAGAGGGATCGAGTCCAGAAAGAAGGACGTCCAACTGCAGTTATGCAAGGTCTTGAGACTGCAAGTTGAGAATTGCATGTAGTTTTGGTTGTTTTATGGTAACTATGTCTTTTCATTAAAGGGAGTGCAGCAAAGGCTCACCCTTCTGATTCCTGGTATGACATGTTTGTTGTGTAAGGAAAAATTGGGCCAAGTGACCATTAAGTACAAGCTCTTGAGAAGAATGATCTCATGAAAACAGAAGTAACTAACTGTTCTGAACTGACAGGATATGTTTTTCTCTGGCTGAAGTCCAGCACAAGGGTTTATGGTCTTGGGATGTGTGGTAGGTCATTTTGGACTGAGAAATTAATTCATTTGGAGATGGGAAAACACTGGGATTTTTTTCACACCTCAGGCTGTGGACACAAAATAATCACTACACAATTTATATAAATCCATTTCTTCAAGCTCCAGGGTTTGGAAATATGGCATTGAGAGGAACAACCATGATCATATTGAATGGCAAAGTAGGCTTGTTCAGCTCAATGACCTACTCTAAATTTGTCTGATTTTTGAGTTGAAATAAATGTATTTTACGCCTTGTCTGTGATCTGCAAAGAACAAATCTGCTTATAATTAATATGTGGTTTCCATGCAAGTTGATCCTGAACTGGTGGTCAGGTTGATCCCATGGATAATTTCAATGTGCAAATGTTTTCCAATTGCACAATGCTATCTAATGTTTGACACAGCCCTGGGAATTTTACAAGTGCAGGTTTATTAGGTGTCGTCAGGATCTTATTATGAACAGCCAAAGGGATATGTTTATTCCCTGCAGGCCTAGAAAGCTTGTTGATCCTCATGTCTGGCATATTGTATCAAACAACAAGCTCCTTCAAGTGGTTGCCACAAGTAAGGTACTGTCTTGCACGCAACCAGCTCAAGCTGGTAAAACCTAAGTGTCTGATTCAGAATCCCATCTAATGTGGACAATGTTTGCTCAGTTTAATTGTTCTGCAGAATTAGGCTGACCAGTCCAGAATTCAAGCTCTGTGGTGCACTGGGAGCTACAACTAATGCACAGAACCCTGTTCTTAGTAAGCAGAATAAGCACAGTAACTGATGAAAGACATTTTTTTTCAAGCCGTAAGATCTGACACTTGATGACCTCAGTGGATGCATTCTTTCACTCAAGCAGTTTCACATTTACTTGTTAAAACTGTTCCCCGGATCAATTCTGATCTTGGAGTTGGATCTCAAGTTTGTGACCATGTCACACCCTCCAGTTCTTTCAATGTGGTTTGTTTTAGTTGGTACATTTTATGTCAGGTCACAGTCCACTCTCCTTCCACTCCAGGTTTTGCTTGTTTCTTAGTTCTTCATTCCTAGTTAGGCCACATCTCACTTCAATTTTCCATTTCATCTTATGGCACTTAAAGTGCACTTAAGTTAGGGCATCAGAAGATATCATTTAGATGGGGCTAATGTTTCCACTGCTGTATAAAGCAGGTTTGTAAAATTCCCAGCTCTGTCATTGTTTGTTTTCTTCATTGTTATATTCCGTTTTTGAAATTGATTATCTTTGCATCTATCACTGTTTATAGTATGTTTCAGGCCATGGAATTTACTGACTCTTTTTAAAAACTGTATGCCCCCAAATCTCTCTCCCCTGACCCTTATACGATCAACAAATGAGAATGCAGATTTCTTATCCATAAGCACATTTGTGTAGCAGGCTTCTAAATTGTGTAGTTCTTTTTCGATCCATGGAGACCAAACCCAGCTTGTCTTTCCTAGCCTTGTAACTAAACTCCTGCCTCTGGAACTTATTGTATTCAAAATCTCTTCTGCACACACTTGGAGAACTTGGGATGTAGTTCTGTCTAGTTCCAGCTTGTTGTGCTCACCGCCTCTGTGTAAATGCCAAGATGCCATCTACTGTACTAACAATTCTCCATGACTTCACACATTCAAATGTACTGCAGTAGTTTGAGAAGGTAGCTTAGACACCACTGTCTCAAATGCAACTAACGATACGCACTAAAAGCTGGTCCAGCTGGCCATGTCTACATGTCATGGATTTTAAACAAGAGCCCTGATGTCCCTCTGTACATGCATAGCAGTAAGAACTGTGCCATTAACTTCATTGTATGTGCTGACCTAATCTGCCAAATGTTTATCTTCACTTTTCCTGTATCAAAATGCATTTACCACTTAGCTACCTACAATTGTTCACATCAGCTGGCATTGTCTCTAATGTCTGCATCTCCAATCATCATCAATGAAAACTTTATTTTGTTACTTGGATACTGAAACAGATATGTGACTTGGTTCAAGCTCTGAACCTTGGAACACCACCATTTTCCAATCTCTTGCTGCTTTGAAATAGTCATTGGTATGACTTTTGGTTTTTGTGTTTAAGCCAAGTTTGATTCAAGCTGTCACGGACCCTTCTATTGCAAGAGCTTCTCTTCAATATATCAAATTTCTTTTTGTCTGGCTTTTTAAGGAAGTTTGACAATGAACTAAGCATTGACCCCTGCTAATTTAGTTAAAACGCTTCCTTTCCCCACTAGATTTCCTGCAATAAGTTGTTCCCAGTCCTGTTTAGGAGCAACCTCTCTTTGAGTGGTTTCCTCCTGCCCTAGAACTGTTCACAAAGCCCCTTCTCCTTCCTGCATAATTCTTTTGTGATTCCCATTTTCCTTGTCATACCTTTGGTAGTGTGTAACAGGGAATAATTGAGAGAGTATCTTTTGAATTGTGTTTTATTGTTTTTTTTTACCCTGTTCCTCCAAGCTTGGCCATTGCTGCTCATGGCAGATACTGCAGCTTCTTGCTCATTCGCTCTCCCTGCAGAATATTCTGGTCTGTTATTCTTTCATCTCTCCCAAAAGATGTCGCACTGCAGCAAAGAAACATGTTTGACAAATATGATCTGATCTACAACTGCATTCACTGAACCCTAAAATTCCATACATGTTATCATACTTGACCTTGTTACTCTGTCAAGTCTGATGTTAAATGGTCCACAGTTTCTGCCTGTTCCTATGGGTGACCAGTGCTTCTACTGTTCTGAGAACATAACTACAAATAGGAGTGTGCCATCCAGTGCTTGGAGCCGAACACTTCAGTGAGATAATGACAGATCTTAGATGTCTGAACCACCATGTATTGCTTGACGTTTTTAGTATTTAGAAATGTTGATTTGCCTGGAAATTTTCCAGCTGTCAGGACCTAGGAATTCCAAAAATATCAACTGAATGAAGAAATTCTACATCCCAGTCCTAAGTGGCCTGCTTTATTCTGAGTTTGTCCCTTATTCTGTACCCCCACCTGGGAACACCACTGTATCGAGCCAGTTGAGCCTCCTCACCCATTTTAATGTCGGAATGAGATCACTCCTCTTGTCAAACTCCAAGGACTATAGGCCTGTCTCATTTTAATCCTTTTAATAGTCCTTCCAATCTAGTAGTTCATTTGGTGTGTCTTTTTTTCCATCCTTAAAATGCTCCCTGTGAGTAATCATAAATCGTACTTTTGCTCCCTGATGTGCTATGATCACAGTTTCCCCTTTCTAAATTGAAATGCTGAGCTGAAGTTTCAGTTGGAAGAACTTGCTGCATTCGGTCCAATTCCCACGAAGGGTCCAGAATTTCCCAAAAGAGCAGTGTGCTTGAACAACCAATCTCTGCTGTCCATCCGTGGTCAAAACCTGGTTATTCCCTTGCTTATACACTCATTCAAAACAAATAGTAAACTTATTGTTTAATATGGAGAGTAAAAGATTGACTTTACCAATAGTGTGTGACCATAGCAGTTCCAGTAAAAGGAGCTTGGTCATTGTTCCCTGTGAACTGAGTCCTGATTTGAAGAAGGCACAAATGAAGCTGTGCCCTGCCTTGCTTAAGTGCATAATTACCTTTAATAAATGTTAATGGTTTTCACGAGCCTTGGGGTCAGTCATCTCATGTCAGCTCCGACCAATTTCTAAATAATTAACCCTGATTTTTCATTTGCTAACTTCCTTGTTGAGAAATATGATACACACAAGTCCTTCTTGCTTTCCTGTGCTTCGTCATCTTTGTTTTTCTCTTCAAAGATGCTCCCTTAAGCTGCCACCAATCACTTGTTTAGCTGTGACGCTTCTGCAGCTTTTGATTCCCTGACTCAGTCCACTCGTTTGCTTAGTGAAACCTTTTCTATCTGAGCCTTTTGGTTTTCCACATTTAACCCTATTTACTAGGTCCAAGCCTTGACAGCCCTGTGATCTGTCCTGTCATCCTTTCTGATAGGATTTTGGTCTCAGGTTCCAGTTGAATCTGTCGTAATGCAAAATTATTTGCTGCCCCCAATAAACTGAGCCTGCCTTTGCCAGACTGTTGGTTCAATTGTTTATTTTCTAATCTCCCCTAAAACTGATTTTGGATGTTAAAAATCAAAAGAACTGTGGATTGTTGTGACATTGAAGGAGTGTACTGTACCTTCTTGAGAGTGAATGCTGTTCTGACCTGAGATCTTACAAGCACTTGTGATGTGAATAGATGGCAGTCTGTGTACTGGAAAATGGGTATCCATTTCACAGCCAAATGTTAAATGAGTTGGTTGCTGTTTTGACAAAAATTGAATGTAACAGGTTTAAATTTTGCCACAGGATACTAAAACCCAATCAGGATTGAATTTAATGTTTTGGTAACAATGAGACAATCCGATGTTGGGGATATAAAAATACAGGCATTTTGAAAATTGCCATCGCAGATTCAAAAATTAGGAAACACTGTTTATCTAAGAGACTTTTTCACAGTAAAAGATGACCCAGAAAGATCTTCACCTGGAAGAAGGCAAACACCAAAGATGACAGCCATTGTGGTTTTGAAATGAAGTTGATGTAATTTTAATAAGTGTCTTATTGAACAATGTGTTGGAGCAAGATAGTCAGTTAAGAGAAAGAGGCTTAGAGCTGTGAATCATTGTTTAATGTTCACCTTTGAAGTTAAAAAATAAGTTGATATTTTCTTTAAATAATGGAATTTGGGAGTTCACTGTCACTCCTACTTTAACATACTACGAGGCGGGGTGAGCTTTTCTGGGTGTTTGGTTTAGTTAAAAGAAGTGTTCACTGCTGTGTCATAACAGGATGCTGTGAATCAAACAAAATCACAAGTTGCTGGAAAAGTTGGCAGGTCTGGCAGCATCTGTGAAGAGACATCAAAGTTAATGTTCTAGGTGCAGTGACCCTTTCTCAGATGGGTCCTGAGGAAGAGTCACTGGACCCGAAACATTAACTTTGATTTCTCCTCACAGATGCTGCCAGACCTGCCAACTTTTCCAGCAACTTGTGATTTTGTTTCCGATTTTGGATTTTGCTTGGCCTGGCAACACAACTGCTGCAGAGAATGATTTCTTTTGCTGATCTGTACATCTCCCAATGCTGGCACGTTTCTTTTGTAGTTCTCCAATTACATCGAAGTACTTTTTTGTACTGTGGTGTTCCAGAAAATGTGCACCTCTCTCCTGAAGATTGGTGCTTGTGCTGGCAAGGACTTGTAGCTGCTCTTGGAGTTTGAGATTTAAGTGACTTGCAGTCCAACTTCCATTCCTTTAAAACTAACCAGTGATGTATCACATTATAACCCAAGATGTTTGAAGTGCCCAGATAACAATTCCACCTCCAAGTTCACTGCAATGTTTTCATTTAAGAGTCCTAATCAGTAATCTGGGATGAAGTTGGAAACAATTGCAGGGCTAGTAGGTTGTTCAGCCTGCTATGCATGTGTTGGGTCTTCAATGACCACACTTTGTATCAGAATCATCTAATGCCCTCTTAAATGCTTCAATTGAAACTGCCTCTATCATACCATCCAGGCAATGCATTCCATGCCCAAGTTACTGAGTGAAAATGTTTTTTTGTTTTTTCATTTTTGAAAATTGCTTCAAATCTCTGTCCTGCACTTCCTTTTTAGGAGCAGTTCAGCTTCTCCTATCTAATATATAGCCTGTTCAGTTTGAAACCTGCTCTCACATCTCTTCTCAGCCCCCAGTTTGCTTGATGTTTCTTCCTAGAGCATTCTTGTAAATTGCTTCTGCACTTGGCAAAGCAATCGCATCCTTCCTAGAATTTCATCACAACCGCAATGCTCAAGCGGAGGTTCAACAAGTGTCTTGTACAAGTCCAGCATCACAGCCTTTCTCTTGTAACACATGCCTCAATTTAATAAATCTCAGTTATGCTATAGCTTTAACTGCTCTCTCCACCTGTTCGGCCACCTTCCATGATCTGTGCACATATCCACCCATGTTCTCTGCTCCTGCATCCCTTTTAGAATTGTATCCTTTTTTTTCTTCAAAAGCAACAAAAACAAATATCTGGGGAAACTCAGCAGGATAGTATCTTCAAAACCCTTTTTCTGAAGAAAGGTCACTGAGTTTAAATGTTGACTACTTTCTCTCCACATGCTGCCAGACTTGAGTTGTTTTAGTGATTTCTGTTTTTATTTGATTTCCAGCATCTCCAGTTCTTTTGGCCCTCTGTATTGTCTTTCAACACTTTGCCTAACAGTGTCCAACATCTCGCATTTTGTCGCATTGATCCTCATCTGACATCTATCTGCCCACCCCACAGTCATCCTGGAGTTTGTCTTTTTGCAGTTCTCTTCAGTTTTGCAGCATCTGATAACTTTTTTTACAATTGCCCCCTGCACACCTCAACCCAGATTATCAATAGATATGTGGAAACACAAGGGTTCCAATGTGAACCCCTGGGAATCTCTAATACAAACCTCCGTACAGTCTGAAAAATAGACCATCATTGTTTCTTCTTCCTCAGCCATTTTGCACCCACATTACGATAAGAGACATTTCTTCCATGATCTAAACTTTTCTCATCAATCTGTATGCTAAAAATGTCTTCTGAAATAGTTACACTCCACATCAAGTGCATTGCTGTCATGAACCTTTACTATTATCTCTTCAAAAGAATTCCTCAAATTATTTGAATACAATTTCTCCTTTGTAAATCTATGTTGACTCTTCCTAATCAACCCATCTTTTCCGTGTGGCTAATAATTCTGTCCTGAATAGTTTTCTTTTTTTCCCTCGAAGCTTCTCCATCACGAAGGTAAACCCTCAAATCTGTAATTTCTGGGTTTTTCTTTACCAACCTTCTTGAACAATGCTTGCAAGTGCACTTTTCTTTATAATGTACCACCTGTGCTTTTATTTATTGCATTTGCTTGTATGTTTAAAGTTATTTTTTAAGTTTAAGATATACTTATAGGCAGGTTAATTAGATGTTGACTTGTAAATTACCTGTCTTCTCCCCCCCCCCCCCCCGCACTGCAGTAATTGGAATTTTCTCATTACCCTTGGCTTCATCCTTTTAAGTCCTAAATCATTGTTTATGAATAATATCATAAACATTAGTCAGCTCTGTTTGACGATTTTTATAGACTGCTTATTTTAATTTTATCTTTTGGCATCAGCTGCTATTCTGTTGCCCTTTTATTTTCACTGCTTTGCATTGTATTCTTCATCAGCCCTCTGCCATTCTGCCCATGTCAGTACCTTCAACTCCCATTGTAAATTGTGAGCTGCTTCCTCAAATTCCGTTTTCTTTTTGGTGTATGTGCAGATGTGACTATTTTAGTTCTGCATCTTGTCTCCAGTAATTTGGAATTAATAGGTAGACTCTGATTACAATGAGTAATTCTTATAAAATGAGATCTACTTGGACTGGAGCATTTGGTTTAGGGTGTGGTGACTGAGAATGGGGGTAGGAAGGTAGGTGAGTGGTGAGTTTATAATTGCAGGGCGTGTTTAAACACAATTGCATATTGAGTCACAATATCGTAATTTTTCTGATGCGGTCCCAGGCCCACTCAATACATTCAAATTCATCCTGGGAATTCCCCAGGATCAGGTTTGTGCAAGTCCTTCTATTTGGGACAAATGATATGCACATCTTTGGTCCCTTCAGGCTGTCAAGTTGAGGAATGGTTCCTTTCCTTTTAAACAAAGGACAGTGGGTTATCTGGACCTCTTGAGCCCATTTGAAACATGGAAAAGCTACTTACATTTTAATCTACATTGGCCAGCCAAGTTCTTTTTGTCACCCATCCCCAAGGCTTACCTTCCTCTTCCTTAATACATAATTATCTGCTTATTACTTTTGACAGTCTGTTCTGTTATTTCAATTAAAGTGAATATAAAGCAGAATACTTAGATAATGGGGAACTTTTTTAAGATGGTCAAAAGCTGGAAATACTCAACAGTTCAAAGCATCCATAGACAGAAACTGTCAACTTTTCAGGTTGTTGACTTAGGGACAAGTGACTAATTGAGTTTTCCTGTCTTTTTATTCTTTATGCATTATGGATCACGCATTCATTTGCTAATCTGATGACACTTCTAGTGTTCATTGTATTTGTCATCAAGATTTGGTGCTTTACAGGTCTTGGTCTACCTTAGCAACCTGAAAGTTGGTGTTAATTACAGGACTTTAACAGTTGACCTTGCTTTGCATTGATAGTCAGAATTCCAATCTTTATCTTTGATATCATTTGTTTGGAGATAGAAGAATGTTGTTCACTCTTGTATAAAAGTAGAAAAAGCTTAAGTTCACAACAGTTGCATTAATTTTGTCTTGATGTAATTCACTTCACTTTGCACTGCTCTTCAAACTGTGAAATGGATGGTTCCCTTTTAAGTGAAAAGCAGGTGTTGTGTAACTGGCAGGTGACAGATATAGTGTTACTGTGTAGGCACGAAGGATGAAAATATTCTTTGCAGTTATTTGTATTCTGTGGCTGTTCTATATCCATGAAGTGTATGTGGCACTATCCTGGGAGCAGAGGTGCCAGGAAGGGGAATTAGACATATTGACTTTTGTGAATTTTTTTACGTTCCATGAAACTACTGTTGTGGGGATGATTGCGGTGAAGGCGCTAACTGCTTGAGATTACACTCATTTTGGTCCTAATTGTAATACTAAATAAGTGAGTGAAAATAGCATCGTCATCTCTTGCTGTTGTCTCCCAGAGCTTTTACTGCCCCATGGTGAAATCTTGGACGTTAGGTATGGGCATTGTTCTCTTATCATGTGCAGCACTTCTGTCCCTGTTGTTGGCCCACTACTGGCAAAAATTTGCAATTAATTTGTGCATGGATTAGTTTGACATAGATTTGTAACTCTTATTTTTTGAAGTTGCTCACTTATTCTATAGCGAAGAGGGGAGAAGTTGTAAAAGCAGTGGTTTTGTCTACAATATTGTTTAATGTGTCAATATGTATTTTCTGTAATTATAGGTAAAGAAATGCAATTAGCACAGGATTAGTGCAAAGTATTTGACTAAATACAAAAATATTTTGAGTAATATTTGTCATGATTAAATAAAGATCAACTAAATGTTTTTCTTGCAAATATAAGGAAATTTGGAGAACTTAATGAATAGTGAACCCTTACCATAGTAATAATATTGAATGTTAAAATTGCTTGCCAATGTTTTAACAATTGGTAAGGATGTATATTTAGATCTTCAGTATTGTAATATGTGAAGCTGATCTGAAGCCAAATGCATGTTTGGTTAGAGCATAGTCATAGTCGTAGAGATGTACAGCATGGAAACAGACCCTTCGGTCCAACCCGTCCGTGCTGACCAGATATCCCAACCCAATCTAGTCCCACCTGCCAGCGCCTGTCCCATATCCCTCCAAACCCTTCCTATTCATATATCCATCCAAATGCCTCTTAAATGTTGCAATTTACCAGCCTCTACCACATCCTCTGGCAGCTCATTCCATATATGTACCACCCCCTGCATGAAAAAGTTGCCCCTTACGTCTCTTTTATATCTTTCCCTTCTCACCCTAAACCTATGCCCTCTAATTCTGGACTCCCTGATCCCAGGGAAAAGTGTTTGTCTATTTATCCTATCCATGCCCCTCCATAATTTTGTAAACCTCTGTAAGGTCACCCTTCAGCCTCCGACGCTCCAGGGAAAACAGCCCCAGTCTGTTCAGTCTCTTCCTGTAGCTCATATCCTTCAACCCTGGCAATATCCTTGTAAATCTTTTCTGAACTTGGCAGAGCTAAATATCTAAAAGATTTGTATGTGGGGGAAAGTGCTTATTTTCTGTGTGCAGACTGAACCTCGGGTTTTTTTTTCAATTGGAACCCAAAAACCAATCAACTGTCAGTTTGGTTGAAGTGACAATTTGTCTAACTTGTGAAAACTTATTTCTTACAGATCAACAAAAAGCAAACTCTATTAAAGCAAAGCCAAGATCTGCATCATTGAAAGCTGCTTTGAACTGGGGAGGTAATGCAATAAAAAGCACGCCTGGTTCCAAATTGCCTATACCAGCTTCTAGGTTGCAAAGAGTCGACAGCCTGTCATCAGTCAGCAGTGGTGTGTCAAATCAGAGTGTTCCAAGTACTTGGAGTAATAATTGTAAGTGTCTTTGTTTCTGTTTGGAAATCTAGCGAAGGCTAAGTGCTAACTTTGCAATCTTCAATATTTGTTGGAGGCTAACCAAATGTGCCAATCTATCTTAAAGCAGGTGTGACTTTTCTTCAATAGGTCTATCTGACAAGGTTTAGCCATATGCTGAGTTTCACTTCATATATCAATTTACTAAGACTGATATTGTTTATCAAAATCAGTTTTCATTGAGGGAGTTGTACCACAATGAATTCTGCCTGTTGGTTTAAAGGAAAATGTAGAAGTGGATAAATCTGTCAACGAATGCTAATTTAAACACTTGGAATTTTTAAAATTTCACTCATGGGGTGACAGCATTGCTGTCTTGGCCAGAGTTTATTGCTGATCCCTATTTGTCTGAAGTGTAGTAAGAGTCAGCTATATTAGTTTGGGTTAGAGTTATATGTAGGCCAGAGTCCAGATTAGAGTGGTGCTGAAAAAGCACAGCAGTTCAAGCAGCATCCAAAGATGCTGCCTGAACTGCTGTGCTTTTCCAGCACCACTCTAATCTGGACTCTGGTTTCTAGTATCTGCAGTCATTGTTTTTACCTTTTTTGTATGTAGGCCAGGTAAGAATGGCTGATTTTCCTTCCCTCAGTACATGTGAATTGGGTTTTTTTAGTAACACTGTACACTGACCTATTAGCAAATGTTTAACTTTTTTTTTTGTTAAACTCATTTTGTCACAGTCTGCTATGGTGATAATCAAACCAATTCCCCCAGAATAAGAGTCTGAGTTTCTGAATTACTTATCTATTGGCATTACCATTGTTGTTTCATCTCAAGTTACAGCCAATGATCTGAAAAAAGTACTGTTTCCTTTGATTTCCTTCAGTTTAGGCTCAGCTGGGCTATTCATTCCACAATTAAAATTATTGCATGAAATGAACATAACTGTGATTTGTTGAGGATATAATTGGCGAGTTATTTTTGAATGCATTGTCAGATTCACTAACAACTGGGAAAAAAAATCATTAAAAAAAACTATTCAGTGTTTAGGGAATACGAAGGCAGTGGGATAATTGAGTTCATTATAACTTTGGCAAAATCTGCCAAATTGCTGCCCACTGTATTTCTGTAACGGTTTGCAACAACCTCTGCTGGTTGTGAAAGTTGTTTCTAAAAACAAAATTTTCTAGCATTTCGTTTCGAAAGAAACTTTTTTAACGTGACAAAATTGGACATTGAGGTGAGATTGGGGTTTACTGCAGCTTTTGAATACTAAAATTTTAGATGTCTTGACGCCATCCAACTGAGCCAAAATACGATTTGCTTTCTGGACCGATTTGTTGGTGGTCCCGGTTTAAATGCTGAAGTGCAGAGTGTTCCTAAGAAGCGAGCAACATCCTGCAATTAGGAACAAAAGCGACCCAATGAAAGTCCGATGGGAATTTCAGTTCTGTAACGAGTCAATTGAATGATATGAAATGATGGGTGCACCAGTCTAATTTATCGAATTTGTTTCTACGTTCGCTGTCCTTGAAGGATGTGACACAAAAATGCCTGTATACAGCTTTCTAAATGAAGCGTGGATTCAGTGCTCTTGCTTTGTTTCGTTTGATTGGCCATCTCTCTGCGTGTGTAGCTGAAGCACAACGCACATGCCTAGTAAATTAGTTATTTCCACTCTATTTCACTGAGGGTCAGCGTTGGAAATGGCAGCATGAGTAAGGGTGAAATTTTATTTCGTCTGCTTGATTTTGGACCATTTCAATGACTGTACCAGGGGGACTTCGAAGCTGCACCTATACCACTTTCTCTCCACGTATTTTCTCCAATTCGACAATTGTGCCACCACACACTTTAGGAAGTCGGACTGATGTCATGTTTGTGACCTTTCTATTAATTGGATCTTATAGTTTCTGTATTGTTCCTTTGTTAGCAGTCTTAATTGGACGGCCTAATTACCAGCACTTAAAATGTAAGTCAATCAATGTTATTTAGAGAAAAGCCTTTTTTTCAAATTTCATGCTTTTGTTGGGGTTGGGAGGGGGTGTCCCATTGTTGAGATTTGGTTGAATTGCGAATTGTTGGTTGCGTTGGAATTTTGTGGTTAAGGATATCAGCTGCAAGATGGGGAATGTTAGTACAAAGGCAGTTGTATTTTCTGTGATGGTGGAAAAGCATTACCATAGAAACAGATGGACACCCCTGGGGACCAGTTCGTGCTCAGTTTTCTGATGGATTGCGAATGAATACAGGCAGGTTAGCAAATGAGTGCACCTTTATTCGTGATTTAATCCGTGCTATATGTCTGACAAACCAAAACAAATTGTGAAAAAAACGTTTAAATCGTGACTGAAGCTGCATCGTGTGCACAACCGATGCTAGTGAAATACGCTGTTCCTTTCAGTGGTGAGCACTGGAATAAATCGACAGTTTTAACCAAAAAAGCATTTCGAAGGTGAGCTTTAATTCGGACGGGGGTGGGGGGGGTGGGGGCTGGGTTGTTATAGTGTGTCTTATTTTAGATTCGACAAGACATCTATGCTGTCAAAGCAGACATCCCGGTCCTGCCTGGTCATGTGATTTCAGACCTCGTAGTTGCTGAAATTTGTGTTTGAACGTACATGTCCGAATGCCTTTTCTGTACAGTTAGCAAAAGTTGATCTCCCCAGAAGATGTTTCACTAATCATCTTCTACGAAATTGATTTGCGCACTTCCTGTCCAGGATTGATGGGTTCCTGCTTGCACAGGAATGGAATTCGGCTTGTTCAGCTATAGAATAAAAATTGCTTCCAGATGTCACATCGTTGCAGAAATACATTATCCTGATTTCGGCCATTTCACTGCAACATATTTGAGCGGCAGTAGGTGACCCTCGAGTCCATAATGGAGGTAGCTCCTCAGACTACACATTTGTTGCAAAGCAGTGTGTTGATTTCTGAGTCTACAGTTATATTGATGGAATTTGAGCGTCCCCAAAAAAACAAAAATTGCTTTCTTTCACATTATCTGTCATTCAGTAAAGATGGCCATAATGGAATCTGGGCTGAAAATCTGTTGCTGGAAAAGCGCAGCATCCAAGGAGCAAGAGAATCGACGTTTCGGGCATGAGCCCTTCTCATGCCCGAAATGTCGATTCTCCTCCTTGGATGTTGCCTGACCTGCTGCACTTTTCCAGCAACGCACATTTTTAGCCCTGATCTCCAGCATCTGCAGCCCTCACTTTCTCCAAAATGGAATCTGGTAAAAGCACCAAGCCTTGCTTTCTCATTTGAGGATGTGACAATGGCTGTAGAACACTTAACCTGAAGATTTTGTGATTCAGTGGTAATGTTTGCAGAAGCAGCAGCTTCAAGTCCCACTTGAGGATTTGATGGCCAAGGAAGTTGCTCATAATGAGGCCCAACAGGTTAAATGTCAACTTGACAATGCTTGCATGTAAGCCACCTGAAAATGTGATAAGAGTAGGTAAAGATTCCTGGTTAGCCATGCGACTGAAAGATTGTTTACAATCACTGTCTGTAATGCCAGGCTACAGTATGCATGTAAAAACTGAATTACTGCAGCATTGTCTCCTTGAGGCTGCTTGATACTATTGCTTGGACAAATGGAGTGGATCACAATTGCCAATAGCACAAGGTTTCCTGCTGTGGCTGAGGTGAATTCTGGACCTGCTGCTTAAGTCTACCCATGGGCAAGATTGTGGCATTGCAAGTCAGAATGGCATTCGAGCAGAGAAATTAAGCAACAGCCCATGTAATCCTATCTTCAATAGGTAATTACTGATGCGCAACTTGAAAAAAATGGTTATTTAACAAAATCAAACTTTTTTCCAGCTGTCGTTACTTCAACAAACCGTCAAGCAGATAGTCCTCGGAAACGTGCGCTCTCTGCAAACTCTTGCAGAAGTATTCAAGCACCATGTGCCAAGTCATTGCAGAAAACTAGAGTGGTTTCTTTGAAGACCCCATGCAAAGGTATGTATTCCACTATAAAACAGTAAGGAATATGTTGTGGGTTTGCTGTACTTTAATCGTGACTAACTTGCGAATGAGAATAGACTATTCTTTTAGATTTGCAAATGGTTGAACATTTTGTGTAGCTTTTAACACTTTGGATGTTTAGAGCAGTGATGTTAGTTACATGTTAGTAATTTTCTGTAAATGAAATGGTCAGTAGTTAATGTTATTTTGAGACACTTAAAGTTCAGCAATTTGTGAAAGGTTCAGAAATGTTTGTTCAACCATAGTAATGGACTAAGAATTCAATAGCCCTCGGAAATTGCATTGTTTTTTAAAAGAAAAACTCGTGCCAAGTTTTGAAGGTTTTTGCAATATACCAGGTTTGAAGGAATGCTGAAGCTGCATTCCAGAGTGATTTTTCTTCCCCTAATAAGCTATCAATTCTACCCCCACCCCCCCACCCCCCGGCTCCCACTCCCAGCAAATCAAGTCAACAAAGCAGTTCTTTCTAACACTCCTGTCTCCAGTTTTGAAGAATATGAAAGAATCAAATGCGTATTGGACGGAGCATAGTGAGCTGCATTTCATTAATGGGCTTGGCCTTTCTTTCTCTGCTTTATCTAGCAGTTTTTGACATTTTGCTTTCAACAAAGCTGTTCACTGGAAGGGTCACTGTTGTATGAAGTAATCTTACTGGCATGCATTAAGGCTAAATTTATGCTGTCTGAGTGCAGCTTGGGGTTGGTTCTGAAGAGCTCCCTCCATGCTCTCCTGGTTTTGTGTAAGGATTGAGTATCTGATTTATATTGCACTATATAAGTTTCAAAACAAGTAATGTTTCCTTGGGGGTATATAGGAGAGGTTTTGTTATAATCCCAAGCTGTTTACCATTTTTTGAGCTGCACCTCAAATCCAGAATTGCTGTTACAGTTGCATTTTCCATTCGAGAGCTGTCTGGTTGGCCACATTACTGTATATTTAGCAGCCACCTCCAAATTCTAATCTACATTGCACCCATTCATAATGTCATCCTGTATTGATGTACAATTCATATGGAAGTTAATGGCAATCAGTTCAACCTCCCCTCCAGCTCTCAACCTTTCTTACAAATTATCAGACTGATTATCTAACATTGAGCAACATACAAACATGTATGTCCTTCACTTAAATGTTGGGAAGACTGAAAAATAATTGATTTAAGCTATATTACAGTCTGTTCTTGAGTTGTTGGTCCCATTGTGGTAATTGTCAAAGGTGGAGGCAAAACATAAACTTTGTTATTATTGGTCTCTGGGAGATGAGCTTTTGGCCACACAGCTATGTCCTCTTTAAGAACACCACCAATTTCCACCTTCCTGTAATTTTCTGATTCTAACTTTGCCTAACCTCGTCAGCTGCTGAAGTCCTCATTGTTGATACATTTGCTTCTATTACAAAACACACCTGGGTGACTGTGTTTACAATTTACCCTCCATAAGCTTGATCATCTATAACTCTTATCATGCATGTTCTTGCCCAATTGTGAGAAAGAGACATGCTGCATTTTCTGTCTTTGTATGTCAGTAATGTTTTGTGAAAATTTTATTTCCAGGTCAATCCATGGCCTTGCTCTTCCGACCTTCTCCTCTTCCATCCCTGATTAAATTCTGTTTGGTTTTTGCTTTCCGATACTACTGGTTTCATTCCCACCTGTGGCAGATTTTGAATGATGGTCTAATGATCTATTGATGATCGTGGATCCATTGGAAAAACCCATCCGGTTTGCCAGTGCTCTTTTAGGGAAAGCAACTGCCATTTTAAATGGTCTGGCCGATATGTGACTCCAGATCCATAACAATACAGCTGATTCTTAAATGTCCTCTGAGCAATTGAGGATGATCAATAAATGCTGGCTCGGCAGCAATACCTTAATCCCATGATAGGGATAGTCAGCATGGTTTTGTGCATGGAAAATCATGTCTTTCAAGCATGATTGAGTTTTTGAGGAAGTAGTAAAGAGGAATGATGAGGGCAGAGTGGTAAATGTGACCTATATGGACTTCAGTAAGGCATTTGACAAGGTTCCCCATGGGAAACTGATTAGCAAGGTTAGATCTCACGGAATACAGGGAGAACTAGCCATTTGGATACAGAACTGGCTTAAAGTTAGAAGACTGCGGGTGGTGGTGGAGGGTTGTTTTTCAGACTGGAGGCCTGCGACCAGTGGAGTGCCACAAGGATCAGCACTGGGTCCGCTACTTTTTGTCATATACATAAATGATTTGGATGTGAGCTTAAGAGGTACAGTTAGTGCGTTTGCAGATGACACCAAAATTGGAGGTGTAGTGGACAGCAAAGAGGGTTACCTCAGGTTACAACAGGATCTGGACCAGATGGGCCAATGGGCTGAGAAGTGGTAGATGGAGTTTAATTCAGATAAATGAGGTGCTGCATTTTGGGAAAGCAAATCTTAGCAGTTCTTACACACTTAATGGTAAGGTCCTAGGAAGTGTTGCTGAACAAAGAGACCTTGGAGTGCAGGTTCATTGCTCCTTGCAATGGAGTCGCAGGTAGATAGGCTAGTGAAGGCGGTGTTTGGTATGCTTTTCTTTTATTGGTCAGAGTATTGAGTACAGGAGTTGGGAGGTCATGTTGCGGCTGTCCAGGTCATTGGTTAGGCCACTGTTGGAATAATGCATGCAATTCTGGTCTCCTTCCTATCGGAAAGATGTTGTGAAACTTGAAAGGGTTGAGAAAATATTTGCAAGGATGTTTGCCAGGGTTGGAGGATTTGAGCTATAAGGAGAGGCTGAACAGGCTGGGGCTGTTTTCTCTGGAGCGTCAGAGGCTGAGGGGTGACCTTATGGAGGTTTACGAAATTGAGGTGCATGGGTTAGGAAAATAGGCAGTCTTTTCCCCAGGGTCGGGGAGTCGAGAACTAGAGGGCATAGGTTTAGGGCGAGAGGGAAAAGATATAAAAGAGACCTACGGGGCAACATTTTAACACAGGGTGGTAACTGTATAGAATGAGCTGCCAGAGGATGTGATGGAGGCTAGTACAATTGCAACATTGAAGAGGCATTTGGATGGATATATGAATAGGAAGGGTGTGGAGGGATATGGGCCGGGTGCTGGCAGGTGGGACTAGATTGGGTTGGGATATCTGGTCAGCATCTGAAGGATCTGTTTCCATGCTGTACATCTGTGACTCTATGAATTTAACAAATTTAAGAGACCCAAGTTCAAATCCCACCTGTTCCACAGCTCTAATATATTTTCATTAACCTGTTCAGAGATATCTAAAAATAGTGAATGATGCAAGGTTAAAGGTAAGGTTGCACACTATTAATTTACCTTCATTTGCTTGAACATTTTATGTAGTTATATTTTGCCAAATTGCGCACAGTTTTTTTAATGTGAATCTTCACTATTAATGTATACTGACCAGGCTAAATTTTCACACTTCCTTTGTTTAAAGGATTGAATAGAAATGTCATCACTTCAAATCAAATCCTTCAAGGGTCAGGTTCAAAGTCTTCAAAACAGCAAAGCACTTCACGCAAGTTGCAAGGTAAAACATATGTTTTCTGATACTTGATTCTCTGGCAAGGCAACTTGATTTTGGTATCAACTGGTCAGTTAATGTAATAATCTGTGAAGTAGAGGCTTTTTGTTTGTGGAATTGAAGGTCAAGATTGCTTTGCCACTAGGAATAAAATATTGATTGAATGTTACCTGCTTGATTTGCTAACTTGTATTGTTTTTGATTTTGTAGCAATTTAAGTTCAGTTGCTGGGTAAAATAAATGGATGGGTGATGTCATCAATTATTTCAACCCATTTTGTTAAAAATAATTTAGTTCAAACACCAAAAGCTTTCAACCATTTTATGTTGGACAAATAGTTTAAGAAATTTGCAATGAAGAATTGTTGACCTGAACAAAAATTATGGCATTTATCTTGATCTATAGTACACATTTAGCAAATGGGGAGAACAAATCTAAATAAGTCCAACTGTAATTTAATTGCATTGCCCCAATGCACGTGTTTAGCCTTTGAATATTACAGTCAACCTGCAAAAAGCAATTAACTCATCAAATTTTGATAAGCTGCTTTGTTCTCTTACCCCTCAGGTTATATTAGGGTAACTAATCTTGGGCAAAAGTGACCAAAAGCATTTAATTGCAAGTGAATGCTAATGTTGTAGTCTACACTTTTTTTTTGCTCAACAAAAAACAGATGCAGAGATTTCCAATAACTGACTTGAATGGTTGTTCTGAATGTGATATTTTGATAGACTGCTTTACCTCATTTTTCTAGAGGTTTGATTCCATTCCCCATTATGATGTGGAGGTGCCAGTAACCTGACGAAGGAGCAGCACTCCAAAAGCTAATACTTCCAAATAAACCTGTTGGACTATAACCTAGTGTTGTATGATTTCTAACTTTATTGTTCCCCATTATGACAGCTTTTTATACAGCAGTCTGTGACTGTATCTGCTGTTAGAT
Organism: Hemiscyllium ocellatum; assembly: GCF_020745735.1. Taxonomy (NCBI): domain Eukaryota; kingdom Metazoa; phylum Chordata; class Chondrichthyes; order Orectolobiformes; family Hemiscylliidae; genus Hemiscyllium; species Hemiscyllium ocellatum. Next base: position 87,645,143 of record NC_083401.1, read on the forward strand.
TGGTTTGCTCCTGCGTACTTCTACTCAAATATTCAGTAACTTACATGAAGGATAATGTAAAGTATGGGGAGATCTGGGATCTCAATAACCTAGGCAACCATAAGGATATCTTGACAGCCAAAGATTTTACGATAAATCTGGAAGTCAATGTGCTTAATTTTAAAAAGGGTAAGAGTTTGGTTTGAGAGAAGCAGATCAGCAAAAGTTTTTTAAAAATTTTCTTTGATCGCTCTCAATGTCAATAAAATTTAAAACCTGGAGGAGTGCATCTTTGCATTTGTAGTAATTAATCTGGATGCCAAAGATGTTGATTTGACAGTTACTAACACTTGATCCTAGTTGTAATATGCTTAACTTTGGATAATCTCTTGTGGTTTGGATGTCTGTATGCTCAGGCAGAGCTCTCTTGTAACTATTATCAATGTTTTTTCACTGTGCAAAAGCTTGCAGAATAGGAGGTTCAGCTGTACAGAGTGCAGTTCATACATGAGTGAAGATCACAGTCACGTGACTTTCTTTGGTCCATTTATAGAACTATTGAACCGTTACTACAAATTGAGACATTGTGCTGTCAGCAGCCTTGAGTGGACATAGAAATCTTGAGGCACTAATTGTGAATTGCGGGATCCAAGTTGTTTGTGTGCAATGAAGCCAATATGTCCAGATGTCCTGACCAAGGTTTGTAATGAAACCAAGACCCACTAAAAGTAAAGCTTTTTTGTTACTGTTTCTATGCTGTTGCAGGATTGTGATCATTACAAATTGGCTATCACTTTGAAGATTCCTATCATGTTGTTTAGAACAGTACTTGATTGACTAATGATTTTAGAATATTCCAAAATTGGCACTAGTGAGAAATTCAGACCATTGGCTTTTTTTTTCTGACCTGACAAAAGGACGTGAAGGCTGCAGAAAGAATGTAGCAAAAGCTTGTAAGGGATAAACGACTTCAAAATAATGGGGATTTTCTACCTGCAGACTAGAAGGTTGAGGAGATGAGTGTTTTAATTTATCTTTGGCGTGTGGGAATTTTCCTCAGTCAATATTTACTGCCTGTCCCTAATTGCCCTGAAGGAAGTCATGGTATACATTGCCTTGAAGCACTACAGTGTGCATGGTGAAAGAATGGTTACAATACTGTTAGGTAGTTATAAGGCCAAAGTTCTGGAACAACAAAATATGAGCAATAAATTTCCAAGTCAGGATAGAATGTGGCCTGGAGAATTTGCAGATGGTGTTCCTGTGCATCTGCTGCTCTTATCTGTCTTGATAGGGATTTCAGGGTTAATGGAGCCTTGGTAGCTGAATGCAATGCTTCTGGTAGATTGGTGCATGCTACTGTTTTTTAGTGGTAAGTAGAGTGAATATTGACATGTAGTTAATCAAACCGGCTGCTTTGTTCTTGCTGTCAAGCCGCTTGTGTTGTGGCTACACTCATCCAAACAAGTAGGGAGAATACCGTCACATTTCTAGCTTGACTTATAGATAGTGGACAGACATTCAGAAGACAGGAGTTGAGTTACTCCCTATTGAAGTCTTAGTGTCTGACTCTCTGCTGCAGTTTTTAAAAGGCTGATTTGTCAATTTCTGCTCAGTGCTAATCTCCAGAATCTTGATGGGCAGTCAACAATGATTAAAATCTCCTAGAAATGGCCATGGCCTGATACTTGTGACACATCTGTTGGTTGCCACTTAGTCTAAATGGAGATGTCATCCAGGTCTTCCTGTGGATGAGCAAAACTGTTTGTCTTATGTCACACAAATGGTGCTGAACATGGAGTGTCAATGGAATAATATGATTGGAGCAATTTAAGATGGTTTTGCCTTGAAAATTACCTGAATGAACTGTTGTAGTGATTTTCCTGGAGTTGAGAGCAATGATCTCCAACCATCTTACTTTATACTAGATATGATTTTAAACCAGCAGCAAGTTTTGATTCACAAAATCTTCAAACCTTACCTGGTCATATTTTGCTTTTGTGTCAAGGTTGTCCAATCTCTGTCTCTGGAGATCAGGTCTTTTTTCCATGTTTGGACCAGGAGCTGAGTGGGTCTGATGGAAGCCAAATGTGTCTGTGAGCTGCTTTTTATTTTGCAAGAGGTACCATTCAGCAGTGCTGGTGATGATCATTAATTTGACAATGGTCACAAGTAGAGCAGGACAGTGCTTGGCTAGTTTGACAGGACAATGTATTCCAATTTTAATAAGTAAGGTAGTGAATTTGAGTGTGTGGAGCAGGTAGACATTGAAAGAATTTAAATGCAGTACTGAAGTTGTCAACCAACTCAACCTGGACAATCCCTTGGGAGGAGCTGAGAGTTGGTGGTTTGGCAATAATATTTGTATCTGGAACCAAGAAGCAAGATTTGTGATAAATCTTCAGGCTACTGGTTAAGCCTTACTTGGTTTCACATATCAACATGTGCTTTTCAAGTCATTCTGAAAGTAATTGATTTTTAGTGAGGGCCTTGAGGCATGGTACATATATTTGGGAAGGTTAAGGAGGGAGTTTCAAATGTTCAAATGTGTTCTATAGTGTAATGAGACAACTCGGGGAGGCTGTGGCAAAATAATGTCGCCTGACTAGTAGTCCAGCCCTTGATGAAGGGCTTTTGCCTGAAACATCAATTTTCCTGATCCTCGGATGCTGCCTGGCCACTTCTTTTCCAGCATCTGCAGTACCCACTTTAGCCTAGCTAGTCCACTCCGCCATTCAGTCATGACTGGGCATTTCAACACCACTTAACCGCACTCTCCCTGTATCCCTTAATTCCTTGCGAGATCAAGAATTTGTCAATCTCTGCCTTGAAGACATTTAATGTCCCAATCTCCACTGTCTCCGTGGCAGTGAATTCCACAGGCCCACCATTTTCTGGCTGAAGAAATGTTGTCTCATTTCCATTCTAAATTGGCCCTCTCTAATTCTCAGACTGTGCCCATGGGTCCTAGTATCCCCGTCTAACGGAAACAAATGGCCCCCTTTTCTAAGCCCTGCATTATCTTAAAAAGTTTTTCTATTAGATCTCCCCTCAACCTTCGAAAGACTCATGAATGCAATCCTGGGGTATTCAGTCATTCATTTGTAAATTAGGCCTACCATTCCAGGGATCGTGCATGTGAATCTCCACTGGACATGCTCCAGTGCCAGTGTGCCCTCCTGAGGTGTGGGGCCCAGAATTGGACATAGTATTCTAAATGATGCCTAACTAGAGCTTTATAAAGTCTCAGCACAATGCTGCTTTTACGTTCCCACCCTCTTGAAATAAATGACAGCACTACATTTTGCTTTTTTAACCTCAGACTCAACCTACAAGTCAACATTTAGAATCCTGGATGAGCACTCCCAGACCCCTTTTGTACTTTGACTTGAGGAATTTTTTCATTGTTTAGAAAATAGTCTGTCCCTGTATTCTTTTTCATGAAGTGCAAGACCTTGCATTTGCTCACATTGAATTTCAGGAGCCATTTTTTGGACCACTGTCCTAAACTATCGATCTTTCTGCAGCCTCCCCACTTCCTCAGTACGACCTGCCTGTCTGCCTAACTTCATATCATCAGCGAACTTCGCCAGAATGCCCCCAGTCCCTTCATCCAGATCATTAATATATAAAGTGAACAGCTGCGGCCCCAACACTGAACCCTGTGGGACACCACTTGTCACTAGCTGCCATTCTGAAAAAAAACCTTTTTATCCCAACTCGCTGCCTTCTGTCAGACAGCCAATCCCAATCTATGCCAGTAGCTCCGCTCGAACACCGTGGGCCCTTATCTTACTCAGCATCCTCCTGTGAAGCACCTTATCCAAGTTCTTTTGAAAGTCTAGACAGACAACATCCACTAGGTTTCCCTGGTCTAACCTACTTGTTACCACCACACAGAATTCTAACAGGATTGTCAGGCATGATCTCCCCTTACTAAATCCATGCTGACTTGTTCTAATTCGACCTTGCACTTGCAAGAATTTAGAAATCTCATCTTTAACGATGGATTCTAGAGTTTTACCTACAACCGAAGTTAGGATAATTGACCTATAATTTTCCATCTTTTGTCTTGATCCTTCCTTGAATAAGGGGGTTACAACAGAGATTTTCCATTTGTCTGGGACTTTCCCTGACTCCACTGATCTTGTGAAAGGTCACAGTCAGTGCCTCCGCTATTTCCTCAGCCAACTCTCTCAGAACTCTAGGATGCAGCTCATCAGGTCAAGGAGATTTATCAATTTTTAGACCTTGTAGCTTTTCTAGCACTTTCTCTTTTGCAATGGCTACCATACTCAACTCTGCCGCTGACTGTCCTCAATTGTTGGGATATTACTCGTCTTTCACTGTGAAGATTGACATATGCTATTTATTAAGTTCTTCAGCTGTTTCCTTATTTCTCATCACGAGCCTTCCTGCATCAATTTGGAGTGGCCCAATTTCTATTTTTGCCTCTTGTTTGTTTCTTAGTAAAAATTTCTTTTCAATACATACCACTTTTAATGTTACTGGCTAGCTTACCTTCATATTTGATCCTCTCCCTTCCTTATTTCTCATTGTTATCCTCTGTTTTTGTAGTCTTCCCAACCTTCTGGTTTCCCAGTGTTCTTGGCCATTTTATAGGTGCTTTTTTTTTTACTATGATACATTTCCTCACTCCCTTCATCACCCATGGCTGTCTAATTCTATCTTTTATTTGGAATGAACCTCTGTACTGTGTCCTCAAATTACACCCAGAAACCTCTGCCATTGTTGCTCTACTGTCTTCCCCACTAGGTTCTGCTTCCAGTTGGTTTTCATCAGTTCCTCCCTGTAATTACCTTTTATTTAACTGTAACACCATTACATCTGATTTTGCCTTCTCTTTCAAACTGCAGACTGAACTGTACCATACTATGATTGCTGCCTCCAAAGTGTTCTATTACTTTAAGATCTTTTATAAAGTCTGGCTAATGACACAGCATGTACTTCAGAGATGGTTAACTCTCAACTTTTTCATTATTCAAGAGATGAGATAATTTCTGGCTGGGCCAGCATTTATTACCCATTCCTAATTGCCCACATGGCAGTTAAGATTCTATCACATGGCTGTGGGTCTGGAGTCACATGTAAGCCAGATTCCTTGCTCAAAACAGCAATAGTGTACCAGATGGACTTTCCTGACAGTCAACAATGGTTTCATGGTCATAATTAGATTCTTAATTCCAGATCTCTATTGAATTCAAATTCCATCATTTGCCATTGTTGGATTCAAGCCCAGGTCCCCACAGCATTATCTGGGTCTCTGGATTAACAGTCCATACCACTACGACCATCACCTCGCCAACTACTTCCTTTAGTACTTGAGAAATTTGCCAGTGATCACAACAATACACTCATTCATTAATTTGTAGGATGGATCAATAAAGGTGTCACTGAAGAGATTGCAGAAATGAAGTCCATTAAGCCTTGTGCAATAGTTGGCACGATCCTAAGCTTTCCAGTGCAAGTCCCAATTGCCGCCTAAAATGACGTAGCAAGTTTAAGGGATGGGTCATTAAATGCTGCACAATCCAGCAATACTCACTTAACACTCGATCAATATAAAATTAATCTTTTGTTAGGATTGCATTTCCCAAAATTTTAGAACGAGAGTCGGGAAACAGACCCTTCAGTCCATGCTGACCAGATCTCCCAACCCAGGAGAAAGTGAGGTCTGCAGATGCTGGAGATCAGAGCTGAAAATGTGTTGCTGGAAAAGCGCAGCAGGTCAGGCAGCATCCAAGGAACAGGAAATTCGACATTTCGGGCATAAGCCCTTCATCAGGAATCCTGATGAAGGGCTTATGCCCGAAATGTCGAATTTCCTGTTCCTTGGATGTTGCCTGACCTACTGCGCTTTTCCAGCAACACATTTTCAGATCTCCCACCCCAAACTAGTTCCACCAGCCAGTACCCAGCCCATATCCCTCCAAACCCTTTCTATTCATATACCCATCCAAATGCCTCTTCAATGTTGCAATTGTACCAGCCTCCTCCTCTTCCTCTGGCAGCTCATTCCATACACATACCACCCTCTGCGTGAAAAAGTTGCCCCTTAGGTCTCTTTTATATCTTTCCCCTCTCACCCTAAACCTCTGCCCTCTAGTTCTGGACTCCCCCATCCCAGGGAAAAGACTTTGTCTATTTATCCTATCCATGCCCCTCATCATTTTGTAAACCTCTAAGGCCACACCTCAGCCTCCAACACTCAGGGAAAACAGCCCCAGCCTGTTCAACTTCTCTCGATTGGTCAAATCCTCCAACCCTGGCAACGTCCTTATTAATTTTTTTTTCTGAACCCTTTCAAGTTTCACAACATCTTTCTGACAGGAAGGAGATCAGAATTGGTCAAAATATTCCAACAGCGGCCTAATCAATGTTCTGTACAGCCGCAACATGACCTCCCAACTCCTGTACTCCGTGCTCTGACCAATAAAAGAAAACATAGCAAATGCCTCCTTCACTATCCTATCTACCTGTGACTCCACTTTCAAGGAACTATGAACCTGCAATCCAAGGTCTATTTGTTCAGCAACAGTCTCTAGGACCTTACCATTAAGTGTATAGGTCCTGCTAAGATTTGCTTTCCCAAAATGCAGCACCCCGCGTTTATCTGAATTAAACTCCATCTGCCACTCCATTGGCCCATCTGGTCAAGATCCTATTGTAACCTGAGGTAACATTCACTATCCATTACACCTCCAATTTTGGTGTTATTTGCAAACTGACTAACTGTACCTCTTATGCTCACATCCAAATCATTTATATAAATGATGAATAGTGGACCCAGCACTGATCCTTGTGGCACTCCACTGGTCACAGGCCTCCAGTCTGAGAAACAACCCTCCACCACCACCCTCTGTGTTCTACCTTTGAGCCAGTTCTGTATCCAAATTGCTCTTTATCCCTGTATTCTGTGAGATCTAACCTTGCTAACCAGTCTCCCATGGGGAACCTTGTCAAAAGCCTTACTGAATTCCATATAGATGACATCTGCCTTCATCAATCCTATTTGTTACTACTTCAAAAAACAGAATCAAGTTTGTGAGCCATGATTTCCCATGCACAAAGCCATGTCGACTATCCCTAATCAGTCCTTGCCTTTCCAAATACATGTACATCCTGCCCCTCAGGATTCCTTCCAACAACTTGCCCACTACAGCCATCGTTCCCTGGCTTGTCCTTACCATCCTTCTTAAACAGAGGCACCATGTTAGCCAACCTCCAAACTTCCGGCACCTCACCTGTGACTATTGATAGAAATATCTCAGCAAGAGGCCCAGCAATCACTTTTCTAGCTTCCCACAAACTTCTAGAATATACCTGATCAGGTCCTGGGGATTTATCCAACTTTATGCATATTTCAAGGCATCCAGCACTTCCTCCTCTGTAATATGAATATCTTTCGAGATGTCACCATCTAATTCCTTATATTCTATATCTTTCTTGTACTTTTCCATGGTAAACAATGATGCAAAATACTCGTTTAGTATCTCCCCCATTTTCTGTGGCTCCACACAAAGGCCACCTTGCTGATCTATGAGGCGCCTATTCTCTCCCTAGTTAGCTTTTTTTTGTCCTTTAATGTATTTGTAAAAACCCTTTGGATTCTCCTTAACTCTATTTGCCAAAGCTATCTCATGTCCCCTTTTTGCCCTCCTGATTTCCGTCATAAGTATACTCCTACTTTCTTTATACTCTGCTAAGGATTCACTCGATCTATCCTGTCTGTACCTTATACATACTTCCTTCTTTTTCTTAACCAAACCCTCAATTTCTTTAGTCATCCAGCATTGTCTAAAATCCCCTACCATAATCGCCCCATTATTCTTACAGACAGTTGAGATCTCCTTACAAATTTTGTTTCTCAATTTCCCCCTGTCTATTAGGGAGTCTACAATACAATCCCAAAAAGGAGATTATCCCTTTCTTATTTCTCAGTTCCACCCAAATAACTTCCCTGGATGTATTTCTGGGACTATCCCCCCTCAGAACTGCTGTAATGTTATCCCTTATCAAAACTGCCACTCCCCTCCTCTCTTGCATCCCATTCTATCTTTCCTGTAGCATTTGTATCCTAGAACATTTAAGCTGCCAGTCCTGCCCATCCCTAGCCATGTTTCTGTAATTGCTATGATATCCCAGTCCCATGTTCCTGACCATGCCCAGAGTTCATCTGCCTTCCCTGCTAGGCCCCTTGCATTGAAATAAATGCAGTTTAATTTATTTGTCCTACCTTGTTCCTACCTGCCCTGACGTTTGTTTGTTTGTTCTGTTCTCAGCTGTATCAGTCTCAGATTGATCTCTTTCCTCACTATCTCGCGGAGTCTCCCCCCTCCCCCACCTTACTCGTTCAAATCTTCCTGAGCAGCTCTAGCAAATTTCCATGCTCCATGCAAATCTCCATATTAGTCCCCTTCCAATTTCAGTGCAATCCGTCCTTCTTGTACAGATCACTTCTATCCCAAAAGAGATTCCAATGATCCAAAAATGTGAATCCTTTGTCCATACACCAGCTCCTCAGCCATGCATTCATCTGCTCTATCCTTCTATTCCTGCCCTCACTAGCTTGTAGCACCAGGAGTAATCCAGATATTTCTACGTTTTAAAATTTCTACCTAACTGTAATCTCCCGTCGGAATCTCTACCTTTTTTTCCTTCCTATGTTGTTGATTCCGATGTGGACAATGTCCTCTTGTTGGCCCCTCTCCCCCTTGAGAACATTCTGCACCCTTTTGAGACATCCTTGATCCTGCACCAGGTTTTTTTAAAAGGGTATGTGGGTTTGAAGAAAAAGACCTGGGAAGAACAGGAGTGAATTAATTGAAGCCTTTCAAGGGGCTAATGCTGATGGATATTATTAATCAACTTATTTAGACATGACACTAATATTGCAATAAGATATAATTGACTTTGTCATTTCTGCAGTCTCTTCAATGGCACCTTTACTGATCCATCTTGGAAGTTCATCTGAAGACTGTTCATGATTTGTAGATAAATTCATTGAATGATAAATGAAGCAATTGGCATGAAGAACCCTTCACAACTCTGTATACAATGACACTGTCCCTGATGGAGTGGTTTGATTGGATTGCTAAATTAATCCCTGATAGTTGTTGCAGTTGATCCAAAAATATGTAGGTTGTGATTATAACAAAGACCAAATCTTTATTAGTGGATGAATTCCACTTGCCACAGAGTTATTACTTAAAATTAAAAGCCAAGATTAAAGTTAGCTGAGGTGTGCATTTTGTGATTTCTGCACGTAGTACCAAATAAATATTTATAATGTAGGGACTGTTGCCAATGGGGATTGGATAACTTTGAATTTAGTTATAGTCATCAATCTCCAATTTAAGGTTGGGTTACGAGAAGCATTCATCCGTGCAGAGACTAGTTTGGGTGATGAACAACTGGGTGTGATGCATTTCTTCTGAACTTTATTTGCCAGGTGTGTTTTAATTTCAGTCAGTGTCTCAAGGTTACGATGTGCTTTGTTCATTTGTAGCTGTTTTTAGACTTCGTTTTGAAATCATGAATTTTGATACCATGAACATATTTCTTATTTATGAAGTTGGTAAAGTTGGAGATTTGTTTTGTATCTTTAAGGGGAGTGTTTCAGCCTGTGTCACATATCTAAAAGCTGTAATTTAGTGCCGTCTAAGTTCCTAGCTAGAATGACACTCCTTTCAGACAAAGGACCGCAAAGTTGTCCAGAGGAATAATTTCAATGATTTCTTGATTGAGAATTCTCAGCCAAAGTGTCTCTTTTTTTTTTGTGAACCAAATTGTAACTATGGACAACACATGGTAACTAGTTTCATTTTGAGGATGACTACTTGTGGAGGTAAGTAATGGTGTTTGCTGTCCTTTCTATCTGTTGATGTTTTTGTCCAGCTGACATTGTTACTACATAATGTTGTTAATTCTGTGTGTAGCAGATAAACAAAAAGGATTTGTCACCTTGCCTATTAAAAGTGGATTGATTTTTTTTTAAAAAAAAGTCAGTTAAGCTTCATATTTGTGTTCTGATTTTTGTCAAGTTTTTCATATGGTTGTCACCTTTACAATTCTTTAACTTCTGCATGTAAAGAATAACTGGAGTGACTTGATTGCTGGGTTGTTTTTCTACATTTGTAATACCAACTAGTATTCTCTATCTCCTGGATTTGAAGGCAACCTGTACTGAACTTGAACAATGTTATTTTGTGCAAGAATAAGTGTACAGTGTATTCCCTACACTGTTTTTTGACTTAACTGTTTGCTATGACTTGGATTAAGGTTCAAAGGACACAGATTTTCCAAGCTTTCAGGTAAATTACAAGCAGTAATTAGTAAGTGGTGAGGAGGAAAGCTGAAGTCAAGAGCACATAAATGAGTGAAGTAGGCAAGTTTTTTTTATTTAAGAATGTGGTATTTGTTGACTGAGATACTTTTTTCTCTTGTCCTTGAATGTGACTTGGGACATGATGAACTGAAGATCAGGTGATGAAGCCTGGTGGTTGCATGTTCCAGGATTTCAACTCAAGGATTCATCATTCTAAGTCAGAATGAAGGATCATGCTGGTGAGGATGTTTTGACAGGGTCAATTTTTTTCAGTTTTTCATAGTAATTCTGGCTGGGTGCTGTTTGTCTCAGATTTCTGACTACCTTGTGCCTTTAATACTTGGCTAATGTCACAGGTATACATGCTATTGGTTAATGACATTGGACATTAAGCAAAATCCTGCTTGGCGTTGCATTAGAGTTAGGCCCTACCTCAAGTACATATGTTCCAAGATAGTCCTGAGCCAGGTGAGCAGGGAACTATTACTGCAATCCAGAGTCTTCCTTGGGAGTTCGCATGGTACCTGGGCACTTCGACCCAGGTGTTTCCTGCATTTTGTTTGAGACAGGTAGTGGACCATAGAACGTAGTCCTGCATCTCACAGCTCAAGATAAGCCTCAGCAAAACAAATGCAATTTTCTTCAGCCTTCCTTTCCGAAGGCATGTGTAACAGTCTCTTACCACCTTGCCCACCCTCTGCCGCTTTTGAATGCAGGGTGTAGTAACAAACATGAAGAATCTCTCAGGTGGTGCCCTTCTCACCACGAGTCAAGTGATGTCTTGGTGCTTGTTGGAAAGTTCTGGTGATGAGGCATTCTGCCAAATGACTTTGACAGCTTTCTCAGGGAACAACCTATCAGGATCCACCCTCTTCCTGTAAGATTTCAAACACTATGCCGACCACTTCCTGATGGACTTAGAGTCAAAGGCGTTTTTCTTTGCAGATTTCGCCATGAAGGGCAGGTGATATGGAATGGTCCAACTAGGAGTATTCTGTAGCGACACGGCCAGAACTATCCTTCATAAGTCATGTCCCTGTGAACGTGGTCCATCATAGACCTCCACATGAAGTGGAAGATGGCTTGTGTGACTGCAACAGTACAGGTTCTGGGAGACGAGTGTTGACCCTCGAGTTAGACGCCACTAGTTGTGTCTGAGAGTAGCCCTATTGGGCAAAGGTGACTTGACTTTTTTCAGCTGCTGTATCACTACTTCACTGACATGATTTTTTTTTTCTTGTCTGTCAATGACTGAGGTTACTTTTGGTTTGTTTTGTGTATAAGTTAAAACGCTTGGAAAATCTGTCCTCTCATTTCTTATCAATCCTTTGATTCCATCTGGAATCGGGAATTGATCCATTACACGTTTATTGATGTGTAATGCAAGGTTGGAATCTGATGTTCAAGGAAATGAATCTTTTGCGAAGCTGCAATTTTGACAGGAAAAGAATGTTTTGGAATGGAAGCAATTTAGTTTCTAAGTGAGTGATCTGTGAAGAAATGTTATGGTTCAACTTTCTGACAAACTTAGTGTTCTGAAACTTGTACTTTCAGATTTGTTACAGAAGTAACAAGCCTGTACTTTAAAATGTTGAGGTGAAATGGACAAGGAAATTCATTTTTAATTTCTCTCTTTGATCCAAAAAGCTTTGACCCAGTCACTCTTTGTTTGACACTGACCATCTTGAACTGACACACATTCAATGTTTTGGTGGTTTTGATGACCAATTTTTGAGTGTCCAGGCCTCTCAAGTCCTCAAGTGCATCTAACAGTTTTAGCTATTGCTCTTTCATGCTGTGCAAAACAGCAATATGGCAATTGATTTGATTAGTTTTCTTTTTTCCCTCCCCGTCAGACCATTATTTCAAGTCCACTCTACACTTCAATTTGCTGTGGGAAGCTGCATGGGTCTTGGTCATAACTTTGTGGCATGTGGAACATTTTTGTTCCTCAGCCCAACTCTGGCTATGGGAGGCTCCCAACCTCCACATGCACCAGAAGGAACTTCTAGATTGGTCCCTGGAATGAGTGAGTTGATTGGTGAGGATAAATTGGACAGGCTAGACATGGAGTTTAGAATGTGTGAGGGGTGACTTGATTCAAGTGTGTAAAAGCCGAAATGGCCTTGACAAGGTGGAAATGGAAAGGGTCTTTTCTAGAACATTACAGATCAAAGGGAACCTTTTTAAAAATCTAGTGGTTGTCTTTCAGGACAGATGAGTAACAATTTGAGGGTTCAGTGACTCAAAAGTTAACATATTGCTGCTATGGGGTCAGTTGGGAATGTGGAATTTAAAACATAGAACAGGTATTATCTTGAATGACAGAGCAGACATGAGTGGTTGAATGGCCTAATTCTACTGCTACTTAAATATTTATTTTCATTATCACATTATTTCTATCTTATGCATCTGTTAGCCTTGTCAATATGCTGCAGTTATAGATCATCCAGTCCCTTTGTTTAATATACAATCCCAATGTATTTTTTTAACTAACGCTGTACTAATTTCTTTGAATTGTTGATTCTCCCTATTCCCTTGCATCTCTAGTTGTGGGAGGTTGCTTCTGCCTTCTGTGAAGACACAGTAATCATTTTAGCTTCTCCCTTAGATGCTGGCTACAAGAAATATTAGTTATAAATCCTTTTGACTACAATCTATCTCCCACCCTCTTACACACACTTTCCAATTATGTATTAAGTCAATCAACTTTGCATTTCTCTATTGAATAGCTTGTGGCATTTAGAGTAACCTGAAATTACAACTGTTAAGATTCTGCCTTTAATTTTATTTCTAAGCCCTAAAGTTTGCTTTCAGGCCCAGGCTGGCGCTGCTGGCTGTGTCATGGATAGGAATTTGGGCTGGGATGTCTGATTCTCCCCAGAGAGATTCCTGCAAACAGTCCATGACCAGTGACACGAGGTCAATTCCTGGAATGGCGAGACTACTTTACACTGAAAGACTGGAGCGACTGGGCTTGTATACCTTGAGTTTAGAAGACTAAGAGGGGATCTGATTGAGACATATAAGATTATGAAAGGATTGGACACTCTGGCAGCAGGAAACATGTTTCCGCCGATGGGTGAATGCCGAACCAGAGGACACAGATTAAAAATATGGGGTAGACCATTTAGGACAGATGAGGAGAAACATCTTCACCCAGAGAGTGGTGGCTGTGTGGAATGCTCTTCCCCAGAGGGCAGTGGAGGCCCAGTCTCTGGATTCATTTAAGAAAGAGTTGGATAGAGCTCTCAAGGATAGTGGAATCAAGGGTTATCGAGATAAGGCAGGAACAGGGTACTGATTAAGGATGATCAACCGTGATCATATTGAATGGTGGTGCAGGCTCGAAGGGCAGAATGGCCTACTACACCTATTGACACTGGCAGCAAGGTCTGGCACACTATTCTGGACTGTCTTGTTAACTTCAGTGGAAACTCCTGTCCGATTCCCTAATTGGGATATTCTCCAATCGTTGCTCTTGACTACTTTTTAAGGCCCTGTACTGCTGTAATCTTTTGTGATGTCACAGACTTGCCTTTGACTGCCCTTCAGTGGTGAACTGTTACCTTTTGTCCTCACCAGTATCCAAAATGGAATACCAGTTAGCATGCAAGATCAGATTTTGGGTCATGAGCTAATAACTTCTGTGCCTGGGGAGTAAGACTTTTCAGCTGATGGAATAGATAGGCATGTGGGAGTATGATACAATTATCATTCCTGGTTGTAGTATGTTTAGACAACATGGGAATGGCTCATTGTTTTACTTGATTGTCTAATCAATACCATGACGGATGATATCTCGGAGGGACCATTCAAATGAGGCTGTATGAGTGGAAATAAAAAGCAAAATGGACCAATGTGGGATGTGTACTATAGGCTAGCAAACAGTGTTTATATACTATATAATTTCAACGCATGAACTTTGATACTTACGTAAGTTCACCCAGCAGAAACAGGAAAACAGTTTATCTGAATGCTGATTAGTCTGGGAAAGGGTGAGACCTAGTTGATCTAGTACATTAGTCAAAAAGAAATCTTGGAAATTCAGTTGGGGTGAAGAATGCAAATGGTATGTTGCGCTGATAGCAGGATTAGCATGCAGGAGCAGGAATGTCTTTATGCAATTTATACAAGACACGGGTAAAACAACACCTGAAATAATGTGCTGTTTTGGCCTCATACTGCAGGAAAGATGTTTTGGTTATGGAGGGAACTCAAAGGTTTAGTAGACTGATTGCTGGGATGGCAGGACTGATGCAGGAAGAGAGACTGGATCATTTAGGACTATGTTGACTGGGGTCATCTCCTCAACCAGTGAAATTCTGATGAGACTAGTTGGGATAAATTCAAGGAGAATGTCCCTGATGGTCAGGGAGTCCAGAGCCATCGGTCACAGCTTGAGAATACAGAATAGCCTATAACAGGGCGAGATGGGGAGAGTGGTGAGCATGTGGCATTCTCTACTACAAATTGTTGAAAGCAAAGTTTTGCCTCTAGTGCGGAGTTAGATTTAGCTATTACAGCTAAAGGGATCAATGATTTATGCAGCGGAAAGTGGGGGCAGGGTACGGAGTTGGTCGATCAGCCCTGAAAATGGCCGAGCAGGCTAATGGGGCGAACAGCCTACTTATGTTTTGAACTTTGCTTGGAATGTGGATGCTTTTTCAAGTCTACACTAAATGTAGCGACATTGTAATCTGTTAATGCAGTGGAGACATTTTTGTTTAGCTGTAGTTTTCAATATAAAACTTTCATAAACACAGTAATGTAGATGTTTAATTATGGTGTTGTGAATTTGGATAGTTAGTACTTTTTACAGTAGAGCTTTATGGTAGTTGGAAGGATTGCAAGAATTCCATTCTTTTATTTTGAAAAGACTGCAGTGTATTTCATATCAGTCTGTGGGAGTTGCATTTGCAATGAGCTGTTTTCAAAAAATGCTTTGTTTCTTGAAGTAACGATGGAAATAAAAGCCCATACGAATGTTCCAAACTTGTATTCCGGAGTGACATTTAAAGTTGCTGAAAGAGGGATGTGTTGCCGAATTGTTTCTCCTGTATTCATCAGGACAAATGCAAGAAATCTGAATTTCTGAAGAAGGATCACTGTTTGAAATATTGAATCTGCTTTCTGTAGACAAATGCTGCCAGACCTCTTGAATTTCTCTGGCAAGTTCTGTTTTTGACTCTGAATTTAGCTGGGCATTCATACCTTTGTATAATCTTCCAATCAAATGTTTGAAATAGAGGAAAGTCATGTACAGAGATGTTTTTCTGTGCTCAGTGTTGAAGATGAAGTTGATCTGTCTAGCAAATTTAAAAACTACATTTCAGTTCCAGAAGGGCGCCTCCTACAATTAACCTGACAGCTTCAGCATGGAGTACCTATACTTTTCTTTCAAGATGTCAGAAAATAGATGTCACATGGAAAATTCCTTTCCCTACCACATTGCTGAACTTTGGTGCAGTGCAATCTGCTACCCTTGACTATTAGAGTTTGATCATGCACTCCAAGTTCCTTGGTTGTTTAGGTAATGATTTCTTCTTCCGGGAAGAAAAGTTGTGGATCTATGAAAACAATTTATTTTAACATGGTGTTTGGTATGCTTTCCTTTATTGGTCAGAGTATTGAGTACAGGGGAGTTGGGAGGTCATGTGGCAGCTATACAGGACATTGGTTAGGCCACTGTTGGAATATTGTGTGCAATTCTGGTCTCCTTCCTATCTGAAAGATATTGTGCAACTTGAAAGGGCTCAAAAGATTTATAAGTATGTTGCCAGGGTTGGAGGATTTGAGCTATAGGGAGAGGCTGAACAGGCTGGGGATGTTTTCCCTGGAGAATCGGATGCTGAGGGGTGACCTTTATAGGGGTTTACAAAATCATGAGGGCCATAGATAGGATAAATAGACAAAGTCTTTTCCCTGGGGTTGGGGAATCCAGAGTTAGAGGGCATACCACACATTTAAGAGGGAGGTATTTGGATGGATATATGAATAGGAAGGGTTTGGAGGGATATGGGCTGGGTACTGGCAGGTGGGACTTGATTGGGTTGGGATATCTGGTCAGCCTGGACGGATCGGACCGAAGGGCCTGTTTCCATGCTGTACATCTCTCTGACTAAGGTTTACAAGTCTGTGGGTTAATGTGATTAGATCAGTGGCTAATGACCTACCTTAGTATGGTTCTTCAAACTTGACTTGAGGTGAAGGCAGTATGGCTGTACAAAATATGGATGTTAAGTCAAATATTTTCCAAGTAATATAGTTGAAGTGCAATCTATTTTAAGCTTGTCTTTCCTAATACTGTCACAGTCAAACTTTGTGCTGAGACATGAGAACTTGTTTTCAAGATACAAGATAAAAGTGAGCATTTGTATATTGTATTAAAAGTTAGTCTTTACAAAGCTGAAACAAGTGACGCTAATGTACAAAGCACTGCAGCTTTTGTTTTTTTTTTAAACATGTTTTTGAGAACATGATTTAAAGTCTAGAATTGCTATTTGCAGGACAGATATGCAAAATCAGCAATGTGTTTCAACTGTTTCAAATTCACTTTACAGCATATTTATCAACCAAGTGTGCTAATTTCTCTGTGCTTGTAACCTGGATGTAGAATTTGGTTTTTTTTTCAAAAGGCTATTACAGATGGCCTTAAATAAGGAATATCAGATTGCAAATAAACCTTTCCTAATAAACTAAGCATTGCACAAACTGGTTTTTAAAAAAATCCAATTGCCATAGTCCCAGAGAATCATAGGGCTGTGCTCTCATTAAAGTGAGACGATTGGTGGTTTAACCTGAAGGTCACCATCCCTCCGTCAAGGGGAAAGGCTGAGATGGAGAATCCTTCATGGTAACCTCAGCTGATGTGAGTATCACAAATCAGTCATCCGTCCAACCAATTAAGCTAGCCAACCTCCATGTTTAAAATAAACTCCATCATTGCAAGAGATTTCACTGTTTCAGGATAGTTCTGCAAAACAGTTGAACAAATAAGGGCAATTTGTATCACTGTTTTTGATTTTGGCAAGCAGCAGATCCAAGTTCACTGCTAAAATCTTCCCCTCATGGAAGAATAGCTTTTTTTTTGAAAGCATATTGAGGTCATGGAAGTGAATTTGATACACTGAACATAAATTGGTTTATGAACCACCTCCTGGAATTCTATTTCAAGAGGAATTGCTGTGCTGTCAAACTGAACTGATAAACTTTTTCCTGCAACTAACTCTTTCTTTCAACTTCAAGATAAGGATCCTAAATATGTTTCACAAACTGATGGTGGACATTATCTCTCATGACATTATTTTAAAATACAATTAATACTTATTGTTTCCAGGATATATCTGACTCCAAAGATTACCAAAGCAAGCAAACTTGCTGCTTAACTTTAAGTATTCTATTCAAGTAGCTGTGCTTCCAAAAAAAAGCCTGCTTTTGAAGTGCTTCAGGATTCCTGGAGAGTGTGAAAATGTGCCATGTCAGAATCCAACCAGCTGTACTTGTATGGATTTTTGTCTATGTACTGCCTAGGGATAGCAAATGGGTAAGGAATAGCTTATTGACCTTTTTTTGAATTGTTTTTATTGATACAAAGCATTTAATATCAGTTGGTATGATAAATCTGTTCCATTTTTGCACAAATAGAAATTCCTTTTGTGTGTTGCCTGTTTTGGTAAAAGTAAAATGCCCCTCTGTTCTAAAAACTATTCAGTGAATACTATCCAGAGTAAAGTCTATGACTGCACATCAACTCCTGAAAGTAGCTTTTCAGAATGGAACAAATTGTTCAGGAACCAGTTTGTCCTGTATCAGGGAAATAATTGCCTTTCCCTCGATGCATCCAACAGTAATACTGAAGGAAGGAGCAACTCCTGTTGTTCAATACACTAATTACTTTTTAGTCCAATTTCTTGTATTTCAACAAGCAAGATCTGATCATCAAATACCCTTTTTGTGTCAAAAAAAATCTGGTTCACATATCTCAAGATCTACTCTAGAAAAAATTTAATTCATGTTCTCTGCTCACCACTTTTGAGCACTTTTCAAGTAAACTTGGCTACGTTGGCAATTGATGATTAAAACTGAAGGTGATGATTAATGCCCTAAGGGGAGAAAGTAAATGTAAACATGAGCTTTGTGTAAATGCCAGAAACTAACACCCATTAGATTCTTGATCCAAAATAATAGAGTAAGATTAACTTAGGTCTTTCAATAAGTTTGAATAACTAGGTGATATTAGAGACTGAAGAGAAACTAACAAACTTAATGCATGTAAAAAAAAACTGAATGCTGAAAATCAGAAACCAAAATAAAGTGCTGGAAAAGCTGCACAGACAAAAAATCTGAAATGCTGGATTTCCAAGTTGACCAGCAGAAGGTTGGAAGAACACAGCAAGCCAGGCAGCTTCAGGAGGTGGAGAAGTCAATGCTTTGGGTATAACCTTTCCGCATGATTCCTAAAGAAGGGTTATACCTGAAACATTGACTTCTCCACCTCCTGATGCAGGAAAAACTTCACAGGTCTGGCAGTATCTGTGGAGAGAAATTAGCTAACATTTCAGGTCCAGTGATCGTTCTTCAAAAATTTGTTTTTGTTCATGCAAACAGAGTTCAGAATTGTCATTATCAATTTCTGTATTTGCTATTGTTAGAAAAGCTCAGCAGCTTTGGCTGCATCTATGGAGAGAAATCAATTAATGTTTTTGGGCCAAGTGACACTTCCTCAGAACCCTGACTTGAGGTAATGAGCAAACCGACACTCATTGGCCATGGATCAGCCTTTTTAAAAAATAAAATGCAGCAAAATATGTTCAAAGCATTTTATAATTAACCAGTTGATCTTTGATCAATAGTTACCAATCAGATCAGCAGGCTATGACTTGAATGAAGCAACAGTAGCTGACTTCCAATAGCAGGGAACAGTGTGCATGTCAAGCTGTTTGCAAAAGGCCAGACGTGCAGGAGCTGTGAACTGATGACCACACTAGAATCTTTCTATTGATCTGATCTAGAACACATGGATTTGTCACTTGAATTACTTCTCTCCTTCCAATTTGTGATAGTAACATATTTCTTCTAGTTTCTGAAGGGAAGCCCACATCACATTCTTCAGTTAATTTTCAAGCTAACATAAGTTTGGTATCAAGCCTGATATTTTATGAATGTACTTCATGCAACTTTGGGATTATTTGTTTAAAACAGTTAAAACATCAATACATCTTGTGAACCATTTCATCGTGGTGCTTTTTTTTTTGCATCAAGGCTGAAAATCTAAACATTCCAAGCGTGTGAACCATAATCTAAAAGCATATGTTATTTGTTTGTGTGAACTTTGAACTAGTGGCATGTGGATTTGGTGTCCCTATGAAGGGCTTTAATAATTTTAAGCATTTTTGTAGCCATATATTTGTTGAAAGTGGTTTTTTTTTAAGAGGCTCAGTAAACTTATCTGCAGTAGGAGTTTTAAATGAACCAACGGAGTAAATTGTAGTGTAATAGCCTTCAGTTTAAAAAAATTGAAAACTGCTTTTTATTTGATGTACAAACCCATAGCTCAAAACTGCTTTATCTTCAATTGAACATAGTTTGCAGAAGTCCTGGTGAAAATAGATGTGTAAGACAGTTTCCCTTGAAGCATGGGACAAAGGTTGACCAAGGTGTAAGAAGTTTGGTTTGAAAGTTTTTAATACCAAAATTATAACCCTGAAGGGGCTATTTGAAGTTGAAAAACTTTAAACTCCGTTTCATCAAGTTTCTCTGAAGGGGCAGTCAGATTGTCAAGATGGATTGAAGCTACAATTAAATTAAGCCCTCTGGAGTTGATAAAGGAATGCTATCTGGTGAGAGTTCGGTACAAGAATGTTATTGGAATTAATGTACGTTGCCATCTTATTGCAATCTTTAAACTTGCTATGTAAATAGTTCAGTTTACTCCATATTGATTTTTCATTTGTTGAATGCGGTTATGTTTAAAATCTTCCAGTGAAAGATCACCCGCTTAAAACAAAAACTCAAGCTAATTTTAGTTGGGATCAGACTTGTACAAGAAGGTATTAAGACATTCATCCAAGCAAATTTGTGGTTCTTGAGTAGCCTCACTCAACCAAATGGGTAATTTACTTTTTTTGCCAGGTTTTACTGTTTTATGTTCGATTTTGAGTAGGCAAGAAATGCACAATCTTATGGTCTGAATCTTCAATCCAATCCATCATGGAATTCAAGATTTCCAATAAGAGAATGGAGCCAAAATGTTATCTACTATATGTTCCACAAATTGGTTTACCAGTATGTGTGGTGTAATTGATCAAAGAACAAAGAAAATGTACAGTGCAGGAACAGTCCCTTTGGCCCTCCAAGTCTGAGCCAATCCAAATCTACTGTCTAAACCTGGCAACCACTTAAGCATCTGTATCCCTCTGCTCCCCACCTGCTCATGCATCTGTCCAGGTGCATCGTAAATGAATCTACTGTGCCTGCCTCGACCACCTCTTCTGGCCATGCGTTCCAGACACTCACCCCACACTGTGTAAAGTACTTGGTGCGTGTATCCCCCTTAAACTTTTCACCTCTTACCTCTCACCTTGAACGTGTGACCCCTTGTTATTGAATCCTTTGCCCTGGGAAAAAGCTGGTCTCTATCCGCCCTGTCTGTACCCTTGATTGTGTAAACCTGAATCAGGTCCCCCCGCAATCTCCTTTTTTTCTAATGAAAACAAACCTAACCTACTCAACCTCCCTTCATAGCTAGTACCTTCCATACCAAGCAACGTGCTTGTAAACCTCTGCACTGTCTCCAAAGCGTCCACATCTTTTTGGTAATGTGGCGACTAGAACTGTACACCATATTCTAAATGTAGCTGAACTAATGTCTTGTACAATTTTAACATGACTTGCCAGTTATTATACTCAATACCCCATCGAATGAAGGCAAGCATACTATATGCCACCTTGACCACTCTATCCACCTGTGCAGCAACCTTCAGTGTACAAAGGACCTGCACTCCCAGATCTCTTTGCCAATCAACTTTTCCCAAGGCTCTTCTGTTCCTTGCATAATTCACTTTAGAATTCGTCTTGCCTAAATGCATCACCTCACATTTGTGTGGATTGAAATTCATCTGCCACCTTTGTGCCCAACCAGCACTGACTCCTGTGGAACACCACTGGTCACCTTTTCTCCATTTCGAGAAACTCCCTTCAACAACTACTGTCTCCTATTGCTCAACCAGTTCTTTATCCACCCTGCACACCATGTGACTTCACTTTCTCTATTAGTCTACGATGGGGAAGCTTATCAAATGCCTTATTAAAGTCTGTGTATATGACATCAAAAACCCTTCCTTCATCTATCAACTTGGTCACTTCCTCAAAGAACTCTTAAGTTGGTAAGGCACGATTTCTCCCGCACAAAACCATGTTGCCTATCACTGATAAGCCCATTCTTTTCTAAATTGATCCTATCCCTCAATACCTTCTCCAGCAACTTTCCCACCATGATGTCAGGCTCACTGGTCCGTAGTTACCTGGAATATCCCTACAAACCTTGTACAGGGGGATAACATGAGCCACCTTCCAGTTCTCTGGCACTCACCTGTATTTAAGGTTGCCACAAAGATTTCTGTCAGGTCCCAGCTATTTCCCCCCTCGCCTCCCTCAGCAACCTGGGATAGATTCCATCTAGCCCTGGTGATTTGTCCACCATAACCTCTGGCCTACCCAACACATCTTCCCAGAGATCAGTTCTGTCTCTGTCTAGTAAGCCACTGTTGTACCACATGGGGCCATGGCAATGTCAAAGAAGTAAAACTGGGCAGATGACCTGGTATTGAAATAGGCACCAGAAATGATGGGCTTACTTTGTTCAGTTGACCAGTGTTTGGGCCAAAACTGGTAAAACTCACCCAATTAGTCAGGCAGTCAATCAGCAACCTGAAAGTCACAGGACTAAATCACTCTTATTAATCCATGCCCAACTGTGGCTGTTAGCTAACTTGCATGTTTGGTTCACTTCCAGGGCAGACAAGTTAGATTTGGTAATGTAGTGCTTTATAGTTGGGTACAAGTTTAGTTAACTCCTCAATATTCAGTCCCATTAAAATCTTGCACGATCACGTTAGAAATGGGCAAGCGAGCTTCTAGATAGCTACACATCACCTCAGTTGGTGGACTAGTACTGCTCCATATTTAACAGTACTTAAAAGAGCACAAGCATGTATTTTAGATGGGAGACTCCAGTGTCCATGACAGTGGTTCATAATCGTCACTGCTGACTGAGCTTGCCAAGTCTGGAAGAATGTGTCTGTGTTAAGGTTGCCAAGCAGGACAAGCTGACGAAATTGTGTCCTTCGAGACATGAGTCTGTGGAGGTCGGAATAACCAATACACAGATCTGTACAGATTAAGTATCATCACATGAAGGATGCCTTCATTGTGTTGCACAACTGCATGCTAAATGATTTTTATTTAGGTTTGTATCTTATCTAGTTGTTCCACTCAGAATAAGATGCTGTGAGCCACTAATTTTAAAATGATTGTTTAACTACAATATGCAGTAAACTTAGTTGGGTATTGTCCCCCCTCAATCATTTGTCATCCAGTCAAAGAATCAACTGTAGTTCACTCAAGAATGCAGAGGGAAATTATTGAAAACTGGGTGTCACCTGGTGAAGCTGCTACATGGGACAACTTTAAGTCAAATAGTCCAAGTGAACCCCCAACCAATGAATCTTATCAACGCTCAGCAGGCCTCATCTATCCAATTGTGAACAATCGTGGCCAGTGAACAACTGATCAATCAGTATCTTGCTAGAGACGTCTTTGTCTACAGAGTGAATGACTTGGTGCAGTACTGCTTATTTGACGACAGAACTTAAGTCGTAACATGATAAAGAGAAAACCTGTTTGGCATCCCATCCATCATGATGAACATACACTCCCTCAATCAACGTAGTTATGGACCAAGCCAAACCCCTCATGGATTAAAGTCTAGACCCTAAGTATTGTTTTTTCTTTAAGTGTAAGGTGTTGTGCTCCAGATGTAAAGAAATCCCACTTATTTCACTTTTAAAATATGAATAAAGAATTGGCTGAACTGTTATGCTATCAAATGCATAACAAAATAATATATTAACTAATTCACTGTTCTAAAATAGTAACATCCTTGACAAAGGTAAATTCAGGAAAATAACTTGTCTTGCATGCAATTCTAGCAGCAGGAAGAGAATCCCAACTTTTAACTCTTACGCCTCTGTTACAGCTTTCATCTTGAGCTTCAAGACACCAGCAACTGCAGAAAGCTGAAACTAAAAGTCCTGGTTCTGTAGGAATTTGACCCCACCCATTCAGGTTGCCTCTATTGTTCAAACATAAATATGGGGAAAAAGCTTCAAGCTGTTTATTGGCTTTGAAGTAGATTGCTCTTCACCTCTGTCTCAACCTTTCTTTTTTAAAACAAGGTCCAGGTCACAATACACCTCTTAAAGCCATAGTGCCATCACAACTGACAGCAGCACAAACCATCTGCATGATGCACAGTAGTAGCAACTTTAGTCTTCTTTGACATTCCCTTCAAAGTCTGTAGCCTCTACCATCTCAAAGGAGGGCATCATGGCCTGAGAGTATCACCTACAAGCTCTCCCTAAACCACATTAATCTTGTCCTGAAAAAAAAGCTGTTCTTTTACAGTTGTTGGATTAGTATGCTGAGACTTTCTTTCCTAATAACACTGGTGTACCTGAACCAAGTGGACTGAAGGTGTTCAAGAAGTTGACATTCTCTCCACCTTTTTGAGGGCCATTAAAAATGGAAATTAGTGATGCTTTTCTTGTGGAATAGTTTGTGTGTGAATACAGCTATTCTGTCAAGTGGAATGCAACCATTGAATGGAGGCTGCAGAAGAGCCATAACTTGCTGGAGACTTTTCACGTGATCCATAATTGGCTATGGTATTTCTAAATTTTATGTTACTTTTTCTTTAAAGGAGTCCTCTGCAACCTCTTAGTTAAAAGTGGAATGGAAACATTGCTGAAAATAGTCAGCAAGGTAGGCAGTATCTGCAGATGGAGAAGTAGGTAATGTTTGAGCTATGCACCCCCCCCACCCCCAGCCAAACATTTGCTGGCAGACTAGTTTCAGTATTTCCAGATTACCTACTGCAATTTGTTTTCATTTTAATGTATTTTTTTTAAAAGCCAATCAGTCATTCTTGCTTAGCCAAGAAACGAAAATTTAAATAGGAGGCATGTCACAACCTGGCGATGCTCTGCTTTCCTTGCCTTTAATCCCCAATGAATCTCTCCCCAGACATCTGATGTATCAATGGGATTTCTTTAATTTCAAAGGTACCAATTTGATATTTTTAACTCGTATGCTTTGTGTTCTCCTAAATTCTTCTCCTAAATGGTGGCATTGCTGAAGTTATTTCTGTCTTAGTCTCCTCTTACCCCTTTTTCATTCTGTGGTCTGTCGCCCTCTCCCCTACCCCCTCTGTTCACTTGTAAACTTATCGTTTGCAGCGCACCAATACCATAACTCTCCCCTAACTGGAGTCTATTGTATAGGCATTTCTGTTTAGCTTAACTGACACACAGCTGCTGCTTCTCAGTTTTTTTTAAACCTCATTTGCTATCCCCTTCCATCCATTGAACACATTGCCAGCTCAAAGTCCGTTGTTCAAACTTTCTCTCTTGTGAAACCAACTTCTAAAAGTCAGATGCCAATCTACTAACTTGCAGTCTACATCTTTTGTTCACCCTGATGTAGAAAACAAAGAAGCCATTCAGCCACTCTAATCATACCTCCTCCTGAGTTAATTAATTCCAGTATGTTCCAACACATTCCTAAGCAGTTTCTATTTGCAGCCCTATATTGGGAGTGCTGCAGTTCGTCTTCAAATTTTGCCCCCTCATTTTTAACCTTGCTTGGCATGGAGTTAGTATTCTATCCATGCTGATGAGGCATAAACATACCCCTTGTCCACTACTTGACTGTCTCACACCAATGTTGAAAATTTGATTTGCAAATGTGTAACATTTTTTCCATCAGCAAGAATGCCACTGTCTATTTCCATGTTATCATCTGCTTTATCATGATGTTATCCTCGACAATAACATCTGCTTTTTCATGACGTTATCCTCCACTTGTTGAAAACTTTATCTCCCTTGGGTCCCATATTCCCTGCTGATAGTTTATTATCACCGACTTTGCATCTGTGATCTTGTTAATTTTTGCTTCAAGATGGCACTGGCACAGAAAGATGGTTCAGAAGACTAAAATATATTTCCATTTCTGCTGTCACCCACCTCCACCGAGCCCTAATTAATCAACTGCTGAAACTCTCAACTGGATTTAACTGTTGCAATGCACTGTTCTCCAGTTTTGCATAATCTACGGTCTCAGAGTAATCAAAAATCCTGGCATCTGTGTCCTAATTTACAAGTCCCATTGTCCATCTGCTCAATAGTTAGAGGTATTTGGTCCAAATTAAGCAGAACTTCATTTGAAAGGTTAGCATGCAAAGTTAATAAATGCTTCCATGATCTGCACATCCCAAACTCTTAAGTCCAATGACTTGGACTTGAGACTGTCATAGAAACTAAAAGGACACCTCCAGCCCGGCCAGTTATCACCCCATCAGTGAAGTGATGGCAGATGTCATCAACAGCAAGGTACTAATTAGGTGAAAGGCAAGTTATGTCAGTATTAGGCAGGGGCTAGGGAGAGTGTGTTGGGAGGAGGAGTAAACAAGTCATTGTTTGACGTGGGAACTGTTTAAGAACCTGATAGGTTCCAGTCAGGAGGAAGGACCAAGCTGGCAAGATAAGGGACCTTTGGCTAACTAGGGAGGTTGAGAATCTACTCTCAAAGAAAACAAGCATATGTAAGGTTTAGGAAGCTAAAATCAGTCAGGACCTGTGTGGAATCTAAGGAAAAGAGGAAAGTACTCGAGCAGGAAATTAGAACAAGAAGGGACCATGAAATGATCATGGCAAGTCTGGTTAAAGAGAATCCCAAGGCATTCTATAGGTAGTTATCCTTTTTGTTTTTAATCTAGGGTGAAGGTAGGACCACTCAAAGATGGAGGGAACTTGTATGTGGAGGCAGAGGATGTGGGCAATTCTTAAATGAGTACTTTGCTTCAGTATTCATCGAGGGAAAAGGATACTGAGGATAGTGTGGAGCATGTTAATATGCTAGGACATTTTTGAGGTCAAGAAAGAAGTGGTGTTGGGTTTCTTGAGCATGAAGGTGGCTCAGTCCCCAGGGCCTGATGGTATCTACTCCAGGTTATTGAGTGAGACAAGAGAGGAGATTGCTGAGGCCTTGATCAATATCTTTGAACCCTCACTAGCTACTGGAGAGGTTCCAGAGGACTGATGAGTAGCTAATGTTCCTCTGTTAATTCAAGCAATAATAGACCGGTGACACACTCATCAGTTATTGGGAAGCAATTGGAGAGAATCCTTAAGATTTACACACCATGGCTTTGTGTAGGATAGGTAATGTCTTTATCAACTTGATTTGAGGAATTAACAAAGGTGATCTGTGTATAGAGCATTAGGTGTTGTTTAAATGGATTTTTGTAAGGCTTTTGAAAAGGTCTATATTGGGTTCATCCAGAAGGTTAAGATGCATGGGGTCCAATGACATAGCCCCACTGATTCAAAATCTGCTTGGCCATCGAAGGCAGAGGGTAGTGGTGGAAGTGTTTTTTTTTCAGGCTAGCGGTCTGCAATTAGTGGTATTCTGCAGGGATCTGTACTGGGAACTGTTTGTGATTTAAATATAAATAACTTAAATGAAAATGTGGGTGGGTCAGTAAGTTTGCAACTTCCACAAAGATTGGTGCATTTGTGGATAGTGTGGACGGTTGTCGAAGAATGCAACAGAACATCGATCAGTTGCAGATGTGGGCAGAAAAATTGCAGATGGAGCTTAATCTAAGTATGAAGTATTGCAGTTTGGGAGGTCAAATGTTAAGGAAAGGTATGCCGTTAATAGCAGGACCCAGAACAGTATCGATATACAGAGGGATCTTCTGTTTCAAGTCCATAGCTCCCTGAAAGTGGCAACAGAAGTAGATAGGTGGTAAAGAAGGCATATGGCGTGCTTGTCTTTATTGCTCAGCGGCTGGAGTACAAGGGTCCGAATGTCATGTTGCAGCTTTGCAAGATTTTGGTGAGGTCACAGTAAGAGTATTCATTCAATTTTGGTTGCCACTTTTTGGGGAGAATGTGGAGGATTTGCAGAGGGTGCAGAAGATGACTACCAGGCTGCTGCCTGGATTACCGGGTCTGAGCTGTAAGTAGAAGCTAGAAATACCCAGGTTGTTTTCTCTGGAGTGGCAGAGGCTGGTGGGAGACTTGAGAAGTCTAAAAAATTGAGATGCATAGATAGGGTTATCGGTCAGAATAATTTTCCCAGAGTTTAAATATCAAATACCAAGGGGTATGCCTTTAAGGTGGTGGGGGAAATTTTAAAGGAGGCATGAGGGGCAGGTTTCCTACTTAGTGTTAGGAGTCTGGAACACTGGAATAGTAGTGGAGGGGCATTTTAATGTCTTTGAGATTAACCACATGAATATAAAAGGAACGTAGGGGTGGGGACCAAGGGCAGGCAGAAGAGATTAGTTTCATTTTGGTGTTATGTTCAGTGCAACATTGTGGGCCGTTGGGTCCATTCCTCGGCTGTACACTTCTACGTTCTGAAAATGCTGTCAAGCAGCACGTGTTCAACAATGAACTTGCTTCCTGATGCCCACCAGAGCCATTCAGCTGCTTGCTTCATTTCAACCTCCATGATGTACATATATTTAGAAAGGAAATGACTGATTAGGGATAGTCAACATAGCTTTGTGCAAGGGAAATCATGTCTCTCAAACTTGGATGAGTCTTTTTTTGAAGAGGTAACAAAGAGGATTGATGAGGGCAGAGCAGTAGATGTGATCTATATGGACTTCAGTAAGGTGCTTGACAAGGTTCCCATGGGTGGCACAGTGGTTAGCACTGCTGCCTCACAGTGCCAGAGATCCGGGTTCAATTTCCACCTCGAGTGACTGTGTGTGGAGTTTGCATATTCTCCCTATGTCTGCGTGGGTTTGCTCCGGTTTCCTCCCACAGTCCAAAAATGTGCAGGTTAGGTGAATTGGCCATGCTAAATTGCCCGTTGTGTTAGGTGAAGGGGTAAATGCAGGGGAATGGGTCTGGGTGGGTTGCGCTTCAGTGGGTCGGTGTGAACTTGTTGGGCCGAAGGGCATGTTTCCACACTGTAAGTAATCTAAATTGGGAGACAGGTTAGCAAGGTTAGATCTCGTGGAATACAGGGAGAACTAGCCATTTGGATAGAGAACTGGCTGAAAGGTAGACGACAGAGGGTGGTGGTGGAGGATTGTTTTTCAGAATGGAGGCCTGTGACCAGTGGAGCGCCACAAGGATTGGTGCTGGGTCCTCTATTTTGTCATTTACATAAATGATTTGGATGCGAGCATTAGAGGTACAGTTAGTAAGTTTGCACATGACACCAAAATTGGAGGTGTAGTGGACAGTGAAGAGGGTTACCTTAGCTTACAACAGGACCTTGATCAGATGGGCCAATGGGCTGAGAGTATATTTCAGATAAATGCGAGGTGCTGCGTTTTGGAAGAGTGCATCTTAGCAGGACTTAATGGTAAGGTCTTAGGGGATGTTGCTAAACAAAGAGACCTTGGAGTGCAGGTTCATAGCTCCTTGAAAGTGGAATTGCAGGTAGATAGGAGAGTGAAAGCGGTGTTTGTTGGTCAGAGCATTGAGTACAGGAGGTGGGAGGTCATGTTGCGGCTGTACAGGTAATTGGTTAGGCCACTTTTGCAATACTGCGTGCAATTCTGGTCTCCTTCCTATTGGAAAAATGTGAAACTTGAAAGGGCTCAGAAAAGATTTGCCAGGGTTGGAGGATTTGAGCTATTGGTAGAGGCTTAACAGGCTGGAGCTGTTTTCCCTGGAGCATCTGAGGCTGAGGGGTGACCTTAGAGGTTCACAAAATCATGAGGGGCATGGATAGTGGGGAGGCTGGGGAAGTCCAGAACTAGAGGGCATAGGTTTAGGGTGACGGGGGAAAAGATATATAAAAGAAGCTGAGGGGCAACATTTTCATGTAGAGGGTGGTATGGGTATGGAATGAGCTGCCAGAGGAAATGGTGGAGGCTAGTACAATTGTAATATTTTAAGAGGCATTTGGATGGGTATATGAATAGGAAGGGTTTGAAGGGGTGTGGGTCGGGTACTGGCAGGTGGGACTAGATTGGGTTGGGATATCTGGTCGGCATGGACAGGGTGGACTGAAGGGTCTGTTTTCATGCTGTACAACTCTTACTCTGACTCCGTTCAAGAGCTAAATCACAGAAATGATGTGAGAGCCTTGACTTCAAGGCCAGTCAAAGTTGAATAATTGATGATATCAAAGAGCTTTAGCAAAACTGAAGTCAATGGGAGAGAACCAAGTCTGTATGGAAAAGATGTGGTTGTCTCATCTCCAAGACATGTCGAGATATTTCTTGAGTGTTTTTGGTGGAATCATCTTCAGCTGCTCAAACAATGACTTCCTTGCTTCATAAGGTCAGAATGGGCTTGTTCACTGTGCAAGGTTCAGTACCACTCACGATGACTCTGGTATTGAACCAGTCTACATCCAAATGCAGCAAAGTCATAGCTAGATAATGTTTGTTTTGGGCTGGCAAATAACAAGTAACACTGACACCACATGAGAACCAGACAATGACCATCTCCAAGGGAATTTACCCACCACTCCTTGACATTTAGTGGGAGATATTCCATGATGGCAATACCACGAACACCATCTTGGGGAGTGCCTTAGGCCAGAAACTAAGCTAAACTTTTCCAAACCCAGCTGCAAGCATTGAGAGGGACAATAATAGCAAACATGTGGGAAAACTACAAGCTTCCCACAAACCAGCCCTCATTTGACTTGAAAATGTCTGTGATCTTTCATTGTGGCTTGGTCCAAGTTTTCCTTCCCAGGTAGCTGATGAAGGAGCAGTGCTTTGAAAGCTTGTATTTCCAAATAAACCTGTTGGACTATAACCTAGTGTTGTGATTTTGAACTTAGACTGGGTAGACAAACGCTAGCACCTCTGCATCAAGGTTTTTTTGGCATTGTGGGTGTACCTAGTTCAGAGGATTGCAGTCGTTCCCCACCAGTTTAAGGGAAACTAAATGCACAGTAAATGTAGGTCCAGCCAGTAAATCCCACAGCCCATGTGTGAATTCAATGAAAAGTCTAGAAAATCTTAATCATCAAAGAAATGGTACTAAATAAACTGTCAAGATGTGGACCAATGATTGCCTAGTCCTCATAGACTTCATCTTTGGGTCTTTAAAAGAAGTAGCTTGTGAGATAGTTGATGGATTGGTTTTAACTGTGCAAATCCATCCAGGGAAGGTCTCTGAATATTTCACTTAGTGAAATTTAAACAAAAAAAAAGGAAATTTAAGGAGAGTAAGCTTAACATCTGTCATGCAGAATATGTTCGTTGGTACAGAAACTATGACATTTCTTCACTAAATTCAGGATGATCGGGTATAACATTAGTCTGTGTAGGTTGTTTAAAGGCATATTGTGTTTGACCAATCTAATGGCCTTGAAACTAACACATGCTGTGGATAATATGGAATTGGTGGATATACTGTATTCGTATTTAAATATCAAGAAAGTGTTTTAGTAAAATACCACTGTGCTTCTAGTTATGACTACTTCAATGTAAATAGCAATAAGCATGGATGGATGGTTTTTTTTGTATAAAAGTGAAGTACTCCGTATGCTGGAGAAACTGAGCTTGTAAAACTACATCCATGGCGGAAGTAAGTTAATGTTTAAGTCCATTAATAATTTGGAACAGAATGGGGCTGAAAAATAGCTTTTAGGCTGTTGACAGTGAGTGCTAAATCACAGAATCTCTACCATGGGGAAATAGGCCATTCAGCCCAAAGAGTCAACACTGACTCTCCAACAAGCATCCCATTCAGACACTTCCCCACCCCGTAACCTTGCATTTCCCATAACAAATCCACCTAATTTACATATCTCTGCACACTGGCTGTGCTAAATTGCCCAATCTACCTAACCTGCACATATTTGGACTGTCGGAGGAAACCCAAAGCACCTGGAGGAAACACGCAGATACAGGGACAATGTACAAACTCTACACCCTTGGTTGTTTGAGGATGGAATTGAACCTGGGTCCCAGATGCTAAGAGTCTTCAATACTAACCACTGAGTCACTTTGCCATCCCCTTTAGTAGTAGAACAGAGATACAGCTGTGTGGGATTGTTCAAAAACAGATTGGTGAGTGGCGAAATAGCTTGTATGGAGAGCATCTGCAGTGGCACCGTTTGGGACAGTGATGGAATCCCAAGTACAGTTTTACAACTCTTAGGAACAGTTTTTGAATACATTGAAATTCTAACACTGTGGTGTCACAGTTTTGTATCTGTCATACACTAGTTTACATGACATCTGTCCTGGGCAAGTGTGCATGTTTGTTTAAGCACTTGCTAAATGCTGGCTCTTAGTCCTGATGGGGTTAGAAAGTCTGTCCATTCTCATTAAGAAGTGTTGGTCATTTTGTATTTAAAGTTAGTAATGTTAGTAAAAATTCCAGACCTATAAGTGTGAAATTATAACTGTACTAAATATCAATATATGGAAAATATTAAATGGAGATCTCATAGCTGGGTCATGAGATTTCACTTAGTATTGCCAGTTTCAACAGTTCTTAGGTATTCTTGCAATTTCACAGAAGCACTGTTTTGATTGTAAGTTTCTACAGTCCTATTTTAATATGTATTCAAAGTTTGTGCGAAGATTTGTAGCTCGGGTGCTTGTTGTAGTGGTTCTGTTCGCCGAGCTGGAAGTTTTTGTTGCAAACGTTTCGTCCCCTGGCTAGGAGACATCATCAGTGCTGTGGAGCCTCCTGCGAAGCGCTTCTTTGATGTTTCTTCCGGCATTTATAGTGGTCTGTCCTTGCCGCTTCCGGGTGTCAGTTTCAGCTGTCCGCTGTAGTGATTGGTATATTGGGTCCAGGTCGATGTGTCTGTTGATGGAGTTTGTGGATGAATGCCATGCCTCTAGGAATTCCCTGGCTGTTCTCTGTCTGGCTTGCCCTATGAGTAGTGTTTTCCCAGTCGAATTCATGTTGCTTGTTGTCTGCGTGTGTGGCTACTAGGGATAGCTGGTCGTGTCGTTTCATGGCTAGTTGGTGTTCACGTATGCGGATTGTTGGGCCGAAGGGCCTGTTTCAACACTAAGTTATCTAATCTATTCTGAATAGGTCTCTTTATGGAACATTTTATTCTTTTTCTGGGCTAGGGGTGTCTCTAACCGCTCGTGTTTGGGTTATACAAGTTGTCCAGGCTTCTGTGCAATAGTTAAAACCAGCACTGGAGGCGTTGTTGCATACTGTCTCATTATGACCAAAGAAAACTGGTCAGTTCACTATTGTTACAAAGGCTTGCTCTTCACAAATCTGATCACTAATAATCATTTAATGAAAGCTTTTAAGGTTGTCATCCTCTTCCTTGCCCACAAAAAAAGAAATGAAATTGAATTTATGTATTATTTTCATGGCCAAAGTTTTGATAGTTGCTGCCACATTACTAATGGTCATCAGAAGATTTTGAAATGGCACCCTATGTTTAACACTGCAGATCATAACAGTTTAATTGTAATGACCTTTTTTGACTGTACCAAAAGTTTCATGGCATCATTATACAACAAAAACTACATTTTTGTTTCTTGTTTAATTTTCAATGGTTAATTGTAGATTGTATGACTAATACAAAAGGTCAGTTTTTTCCTTTTGACCTATTCAAATTACTTCAAACAGTTCCTTAAAGAAAACAGAAATTTATTGCAAACCACAGAATTTGACATAAGTCTTAGTCAGAAACCATGTCCTGGATGGTTATCTGGAACATCAGTGTAATGTTTCATTTCATTTTCTACTAGGAATTGTTATTGACAATGTTCTTTATTCCAATGTACTCTTGCAGGAAGATGAAATCATATCCCAGTGTTTTAAAAACTAAAATTAGCTGAAATGAAGCTATAATGATAAACTAGAAGAATGAAATGGGAAACTTGAGTAACCCGTGGGTTGTATATGTGCTGAATCCATATTTATGCATTTTTTGGAGCGTAAATGAGCACCAATTGTTCCAACATGTTGATTTAAACTTCTGAATTAAAATGAGTTATTTTAACTGCAGGAATTTTTATTGAAGTCTGAGATACCATTTTTATTTTTTCATCTTTAACCATTTGAGCTGAGTCAGACTCGGTTGTATATACTTGAAATAATTTTGCTTGTAGCTGGTTATTAGCTTTTAAAATTAGTGGTGTGCTTGGAGCATGCTAAGCAATGTGAATTGGCACACAAATACAGGTTTTCAAAAGTTTGGAATGTTTCCCATAACTGAAGTTTCTAAAGCTCAGCAGTTGAGACTGGGTGTGGAACTGAGTTCAGATTCTCGCAGGAAACTTATTTACAGAACAACTAAGCTCTCTAAGGAGTTGGAATTCCCTTTTGAAGAATGGGAGAAATCATCAAATATTTTAATCCATAAATGTAATTCACTGTTTTTAATGGTCATGAAAACATTGAAATATTTGATTTAAAACTGAAAATCCAAGGTTGCTTTATTTTGTGTTTCAGTCCCCACCCCCACCATGTTTTGTTGTGGTAGATGAAGCGTGAACAATCGGTGCAGTTTAGAGGCTGGCTTATTGCTTTATCAACTAGTGGAAAGTAGGTAGCTGTTCAGTCTTTGACTGTCAACGCCAAAAGAAAGCGCTACCAAATAGACGTATCTTCTGCTGTAAATAATTGGTGGATTTGATAGACTTTTATTCTTGTTTAAAGAGAGTCAAAGCAATTGGATTTTTTTGCCCAGTTTACCTGCACTGGTGGAATCTGTTATGTAGTACATGATTTGTAGATAAGCATGATTTTTTCCTTTTGGTTTGCCATTTTTACCTTGAAGAAATGTTATGGAGTTCAAGATTCTCCCTAACTCGGATTCGGGTGCAACTGACTGCAAAAGGATTGTTCCAAAACCTTCAGTTTCTGTCGGCGTACAGCAAGAATGCACCTGTTTTCCGAACAGGTTTGTGTTGTGAAACAGAGATTGGGATTCGGAGTGGGTGAGGGGGTTGTGGTGGAAGAGGAGAGAGGGGATACATGTTTTAACTGCAGCCTGTGTCTGTGAATGTATGCTACAAACAATTGGGTTAGTGCAAATACATGATGAATTGTAGATGCCCACTTTGCTGCTTAAACTTAGGTCCAGATAACTGTCACCAATGTTGCATTATTGTTGGAAGGGAGAATAACTTGAAGTGCAGACAACTAGTCCTTCTTTAAAACTGGCAAGTATTTTCTGTTTTGGGAATTACATTTGAAAACTTTGCTTTGTGTTGAATAATTGTTATGTAATTCTTTGCCTTACTCTCTGCTCTAATGGATAGCAAGTCTAAGGAAGTATCTAAACATTGTTATAAATTCATTTTAATGCAGATATAGAAGCAGTGTCCTCTTTGTATTCCAAAATGTAGCAAATGAAGTAGGAAGCAGTTATGTCCAATTTTGTTTTTCTGTAGGTGATCTAACTATGTTTTAAAAAAAACTAACCATGTATAGCTGTAATGATTCTAGTGAGCCATGTAATGTTGGCTGTATGATTTTTGAATCCCCTTTTTTACTTTGATTTACATGAAATGCGTAAAGACTTTTTTGCCAAAAGAGTTCAGTCGTGGTAATTACTGAGTATATAGTAACTACCATTATGACCTACTTGGTCAATAAAGTGATTTGATTCCCTGAACAGCTTTTTCCACTGTTAGCATCAGGTACCCATATTAAAGTTTGTTTTCTGACAGCATCAAATTCACACTTCTCAGTGACCTGGCTCAGGATAGCATAAAGCATATTGAAGAATTGTTGATTACTAGAATATAGCATTTGATGATTTTTTTTCATTGATCAGCCACCATGTATCTGTTTACATTGGAAACAATTTTTCTGAGAAAGCAAGATAAATACCTTACAAGATTATGAATTGTCCCCATTCCTTCCTCGCTCTCGCTCCCCCTTTTAATTATGGGGAAATGCCATTGTTTATTGACAAGTGGGGGAAGGTTTTTAAAAGAAAATATGGACAGTTCTGCTGGCTTTTTGGCTAAAGTTCCATATGTAAAGCAGTTGCTCCTGATAGAGACAAATGGTTTAGAATTACTTAAAATAAATTGTCTTTTGTGTTAGGGAAAAGTAAAAGTTCCAGATAGTGTTTTGTTTAAAACCTGAAGGGGTTATGAGATGCTGAAAATGTTGAAGCCTTGATACAACTGAGCTATCAGATTCCTGAGACTAGAAGTTGAAGTCAGTTAAGTGAAGTTCAGTAGGGCAGATGGATAAGGGCATTCTTGCTGGTCTAAGTACTGTAAAGAGCTGAAAATGTGTTGCTGGAAAAGCGCAGCAGGTCAGGCAGCATCCAAGGAACAGGAAATTTGACATTTCGGGCATAAGCCCTTTGTCAGGGTTTATGCCCGAAATGTCGAATTTCCTGTTCCTTGGATGCTGCCTGACCTGCTGCACTTGCTCTGATACTCCAGCATCTGCAGACCTCACTTTCTCCTCTAAGTAGTGTAAAGAGATGTCTGTGGCATTCATGGGATAATGGATTGTTTAGAAGTCTTTGAAATTGACTATTAAAAATATCTCATCCACTGCTTGCTTTTGCATAATCTACTTATTAGTCCAAAGATGTGCAGGTCAGGTGAACTGGCCGTGCTAAATTGCCCGTAGTGTTGGGTGCATCAGTCAAATGGAAATGGGTCTGGGTGGGTTACTCTTCGGAGGGTTGGTGTGGACTAGTTGGGCTGAAGGGCCTGTTTCCACACTGTAGGGAATCTAATCTAAACTTGAATCTACAACTTTGCATTTGTCTTTCACTGAACGACTAACTTTTTAAACTAAAATTGATCTAGAAGCCGGATTTTTTGCTAGGATTAGTCTTGTCCAGTAATAACATTAAATGGGGCTACAATACTTGCGAAGCATGCTTAAACGTCAATCTGATTATTCTCTGGACCCTAGTAATTTGGTACACTTCAAGCTATTTTGTCTAACATTATCTATAAAATGTTTAAAAAAAAAATTAACTTATGAACTGCCATAGTCTTTGTCAAAAGGTAATGAGTTGGAGATCTCTAATCTAGTCTTCACATTTGTCACATTTCCAAAGGAGTGCGACATTGTTTGAAATGCTGCGTTGGCTGTTATGTAGCACCTGGGAGTTAAGCTCTGACTCCGGTGTTGTGCTGTGCAATCAGTCCCATTTCTTGAGAGCTTTATTTTTCCCCACTTAAGAGTACCTTTCAATTCCCACTTGCTTCTACCCTTTTCAAGCAGTACATTGTAGATTATAATCCAGGAAAGCAATCTTCCAGCTCTTTTGCCAATTTTTACTTCATCTTTTACCCTCCTGATAACACTGTCTCCTGCTAGTGAAACCAGTTTGTGTTTACTGTATGAAAACCTCTTCTAATTTTAAGCATGTTAAATCTTCCCCCTTTTTTCTGTACCAAGACCAAATCCATGTTCTCTCTTTGCATAACTAAAGTCCCTTATTTCTTTGCCTGCTGGTTTAAGCTGCAAGACTAAACTATTTCTGAACGTAGCCTGATTTTATGGTATATGTTGATGTATACAGTGCCTCGTCCTTATACATGAATGCATCAGTGATCATATGATTTAGAAAAAGTGAGGACTGCATATGCTGGAGAGTCAGTTGATGATAAAGTATGGCACTATAAAAAGCACAGCAGGTCAGGCAGCATTAGAGTAGCAAGAAAGTTGATGTTTCAGGCATAAACCCAGAGTTTTGCCCGAAATGTTGACTTGTGCTCCTGGGATGATACTGGTCTCCTGTGCTTTTTCCAGTGACACTTTGCCAACTCTGACCTTGTGATTTGTCCATGACTGACAGATTGCGGAATTCGTACAGTATGGAAAGAGGCTGTTTGGTAAATAGTCTGTTCTGACCCTCCAAGTATCCCACGCAGACTTGGCTCCCAACTCTATCCCCATAATCCTGCATTTGTTATTACTCCTCTGCCTGACTTGCTCATCTTTGCACATTCTTCCAGTATCTGCATGTTTGCTCAGGTTTCCTCCCACAGACCAAACACCCAAGGCTGGAATTGAACCCAGGTCTGTGCTGCTGTGAGGCAGCAGATCTAACAAATGTGCCACTGTACCGCCTACGATGTTGAACTAATTACTTGTTTGAAAAGCTATGATGCTAAACGTAGGGTTCCCTGCAGCATTTTATTTTCATTACACAGTGCAGAGGTGGTTGTATAGGAAAGAATTACTCTGGTTTTGTTTGTTTTGCCAGCCGACAAGGCTCCTCATTGATGGAGTACACTAAAAACAGAAAATTTCATCCACGAGCATTTGGTTAAGTAGGCGAGAAACTCCAGTAAAGGGAAAACTTTTTATGGATAAAGATGTTGGATTATTTAGTTAACCTACTCAGTTGGGTTTTCAAGTAAATCTACTTGATACTGCTTTATTGGGAATGTAGGAGCTTCTGTTGCATCGGAAGATTGGCTAAGTTTTGACTGTCCATAGGAAGCAAGGTTGTGGATTTATTAGGCGTATTCAAAATCGTGGGAGTCTGGACAGTGGACAAGAAACAAATTTACTGCTCATCAAAGGTTTGAGAATTAGAAGGTGCAGATTTTGGGTAATTGGTAAAAAGCAGCAATGGGGACAGGGAGGGATTTCATTTAATCAAATTTTAGAGGATCCAGGATGTATTACTTGAGATTGTCGTAGATGTGGGATCAGTAGAGGCTCTTGAAAAAGAACTGCACCTTTTAAACTTGTATTGCATAGGCTTTTTTGACCTACTGTCTGTGATCATCAAAGATCTTGACTGTATTAAATAATGTCCTTGGCCCATAATACTGGAGTGTATGTTAATGCAATTGAATATCTAAATGCTGTTTAAATGTTAAAAACCATTTCTAACTTCACTACCTTCTGGATGAAATAATTTCTCATCAATTCCTGTCTTCACCCTTTACCTCTACCTTAAATCTGTGCTCCCAGTTATGGACCCTTCTGCTAGAAAGTGTCTTCCAATCTATGCCCCGAAAACATGGAAGGACACCCGAGAGGTATGCAACTTGTATAGCTGCTGGAAATGGCCCCAGCTTATTCAGCTGTTCCTCATAGCTCACCGCCTCGAGCACAGGTCGCTGTCCTCTGCACCCTTTCAAGTACAATCATGTCCAACCTGTCGTGTGACCAGAATTGCGCGCACTGCTCTAATTGTGGCCTAACCATTTTATACAGTCCCACCATAACTTGTCCATTCTGCAACTAAAAGGTAAATTTCCTGTATGCTACTTTAATCCACTTTCCCATACTGCCCTGGTACTTTTGAAGTATCTTTGCATGTAGGCATGGAGGTCCCTCTAATCTTTGGTTCTTTAAGATTCTACTTTTGTGGTGTCAGCTAGGTGGACCTCATACAGTGAAATGCCTGATTTGGGCCTGTTTACCTGGTCCAATTATCAAGCTCTGGCTGATTGATCTAAACAGACAAGCAGGAGACTGGAAGAACATAGCAAGCCAGGCAGCATTAGGGGATGGAGAAGTCTAAGTTTCAGGTGTGACCCTTCAGGACAGGCAGATCTAAGCAGGCATTCACTGCGATCAGTGTCAAGGACTCCACAAGTAAATAAAGGATGATCTGATATCAGGATACCTTCCTCTGGAGTTAAAACACACAATGGTAGTCAAGTCTCATTTTATCAGCTGGAGGTTCATTTCCTCAATTTTCTTTTCGGGTTGAATTGTTTGCTGCTGAACTGCTCACCTGACTAGTCAATTGATATTCTTCTGTTTGCTATCTATTCACTACCCTACTAATTTTCATGTCATTTATGAACTACTCCATCATGGCCGCTACAGTTTTTAAATTCAGATTATTCACGTTCACCACAAGCCAAGGTCCTAGCACATAACCCTACAGAACCCCATTGAAAACACTTCCTGACACCGATGTATCCCTCTACCATCAATCTCTGCTTCCTCCCTGCCAATTTTGGATTCACCATGTCATTTTGTTTGCATCCTATGAGGTCCCACTTTGTGAACCAATCTGCCTTGAGGGAGGTTAACAAAGGCCTTGCTGGAGTCCAGATTGACCAAATCAAATTACATTACCTTTAATCAACACTTATGATTCCTTACCCTCAAATTGGTCAAACATTGTCTTGAATCCATTATTATCCCTAATTAATGCCCCTCTCTCCAAATGCAGGTACATTCTTCCCCTCAATTGCTCTTGCTGGCAGGTCTAAACATTCTTCGTCTATCCCTTTTCTCCCTTGTTTTTAAATCCTGGGGCAATACTAAAATCCTTCCAGCACCTGTGGCCAGAAGAGATTTGAAAATTACTGCCAGAGCTCCTGATATCTCCTTTCCTGTCTCCCTGAACAGCTAAGGATACATTGCATAAGAGTCTGGGCACTTATGTACTTCACAACCTGCTAAACTTGCTGGTACGTCCTTTCTCTTCATTTGTAAGAAATTAACTCGATCCTTTTTCCTAATAAGCTATATTATTGTCCTTTTTGTAGTTATGAAAACTAATGCAAAGTATTCATTGAGGACTCTGTCCAGGTCTTCCAGGTCTCCTCTTTCTACCTTGTTCGCTAATAGGTTCCACTCTTGGTCTAGCTATTTTAAAACTCTGGTTTTCCTTCTATTCTGCTCACTGATTTCTTGTGCCCTACACTTAGTATTCCTAATTTGTTTTTTTTTGTTTCTTTTTGTTTACAATGCCTCTAGGAATTCTCTCCTGTCTGCTGTAACCTCGACCTTTTCATACCTATTGGTAACCAGAGTTCTCCAGTCTTGGCCCCACAGGAAGCATGTCTAAAGTATAGAAATGATAGGTAGTGAATCCTTAGAGTACAAAGGCAGTAGGAGTATACTTAAGAGGGAAATCAGGAGGGCAAAAAGAGGACATAGCTTCGGCAAATAGAAATAAGGAGAATCCAAAGAGTTTTTACAAATACATTAAGGACAAAAGGGTAACTAGTGAGAGAATAGGGCCCCTCAAAGATCAGCAAGACGGCCTTTGTGCGGATTCACAGAAAAAAACGAGTATTTTGCATCAGTATTTACCATGCAAAAGGTCATGGAAGATATAGAATGAAGGGAAATAGATGGTGACACTTTGCAAAATGTCCAAATTACAAAGGAGGAAGTGCTGGATGTCTTGAAACACAAAGGTGGATAAATCCCCAGGACCTGATCAGGTGTACCCAAGAACTCTGTGGGAAGCTAGAAAAGTGATTGTTGGGCCTCTTGCTGAGATATTTATATCATCAATAGTCACAGGTGAGGTGCCGGAAGACTGGAGGTCAGCTAACATGGTGCCACTGTTTAAGAAGAGTAGAAAGGACAAGTCAGGGAACTATAGACCAGTGAGCCTGATGTCTGTGGTGAGCAAGTTGTTGGAAGGAATCCTGAGGGACAGTAAGTACATGTATTTGGAAAGACAAGAAGTTATTAGGGATAATCAACATGGCTTTGTGCGTGGGAAATCATGTCTCTCAAACTTGATTGAGTGTTTTGAAGAAGTCACAAAGAAGATTGATGAGAGCAGATTGGTTGATGTGATCTATATGGACTTCAGTAAGGCATTCAACAAGGGCTCCCCATGGGAAACTGATTAGCAAGATTAGATCTCTCAGAATACAGTGAGAACTTGCCATTTGGTTTCAGAACTGGCTCAAAGGTAGAAGACAGAGGGTGGTGGCAGAGGATTGTTTTTCAGACTGGAGGCCTGTGACCAGTGGAGTGCCACAAGGATCGGTGCTGGGTCCTCTA
The DNA here is from genome assembly GCF_020745735.1 of Hemiscyllium ocellatum. NCBI lineage: Eukaryota > Metazoa > Chordata > Chondrichthyes > Orectolobiformes > Hemiscylliidae > Hemiscyllium > Hemiscyllium ocellatum. The sequence continues at coordinate 87,686,435 of NC_083401.1, forward strand.
CTTTTTGTCATTTACATAAATGATTTGGATGCACGCATAAGAGGGTATAGTTAGTAAGGTTGCAGATGACACCAAAATTGGAGATGTAGTAGACAGCAAAGAGGGTTTACCTCCTGTTACAACATGATCTTGACCAGTTGGGTCAATGGGCAGAGAAGTGGCAGATAGCATTTAACTGAATTAAACTCTAAGTGCTGTATTTTCGGAAAGCAAATCTTAGCAGGATGTGTACACCTTTAATGGTAAGGTCCTAGGGAGTGTTGCTGAACAAAGAGTTTGGAGTGCAGGTTCATAGCTCCTTTAAAGTGGAGTCGTAGGTAGGATAGTGAAAGCGGCATTTGGGATGCTTTCGTTTATTGGACAGTATTGAGTACAGGAGTTGGGAGGTCATGTGGCTGTACAGGACATTGTTTAGGCCACTTTTGGAATATTGCATGCAGTTCTGATTTCCTTCCTATTGGAAAGATGCTGTGAAACTTGAAAGGGTTCTGAAAAAATTTACAAGGACATTCCCAGTGTTGGAGGATTTGAGCTACAGGGAAAGGCTGAACAAGCTGGGGCAGTTTTCACTGGAGCATTGGAGGCTGAGGGGTGACCTTATAGAGATTTACAAAATTGAGGGGCACGGATAGGGTAAACAGGCAAAGTCTTTTACCTGGGGTGGGGGAGTCCAGAACTAGAGGGCATAGGTTTGGGTGAGAGGGGGAAAGACCTACGAGCAACTTTTTCACATCGAGGATGGTACGTGTATGGAATGAGCTGCCAGAGGATGTGTTGGAGGCTGGTACAATTGCAACATTTAAGAGGCATCTGGATGGGTATATGAATAGGAAGAGTTTGGAGGGATATGGGCTGGGTACTGGCAGGTGAGAATAGATTGGGTTGGGATACCTGGTCAGCATGGATGGGTTGGACCGAAGGGTCTATTTCCATGCTGTACATTTCTAAGACACTATAATAGCTGTACTCTTGAGATTTTTCCTTCCTTGAATGCCTCCCGTCGTTCTGACCAGTTTTATTCACAAGTAGCTGTTTCCAGTCAGTTTAAGCCTATTGTATCTTGGGGAGATAAACCTTTCCTCCATTTAGAACATTTTAATTCCCTGCCCAACTTTATCCATCTCCATCATGATCTTAAACTTATTGAGTTACGCTTGATTATCTCAAGCAGTCTATCTGATCTGCTTTTCAGCTGTCCAAGCTTATTTGAGTATTATGCACAGAAGTTCCCTTATTGAAAAGTCTGAAAAGCTTTTCCTAGATGCAGTTTCAAGAATCTTATTTACTCTCTTGATTGCATGCAAAAACTATCACAGTAAATATTGGAGTTATTAAAACCGCCTTGTATTACTGCCTGGTTATTCTTTAGACTTGTCTCAAATTTGATCCTGCATCTCTACCTGACTGGCCTGTAGTACGCCCAATACTGTTTTTCCCATTTTGTTACTTCTGCCATTTATAAGTCTCACTTGATCAGTTAAGTACATCACCCCTTACTAATATAATTGCACAATGAATATTGTGATATATCCCTCTATTCACCACCACCAATCTTTCTCTGAAGACGATCCAACCTAGTATGTTGAGGTACCAATCCTGCCCAGTTTTCAGCCAAATTGGTAATCTTCATGTGGAGGTGTGCTATCATAGATCTGTCCTCATTTCATCTTTATGTTCCTTGGGCTCCCTGCATTAAAACATGTTTCATTTTAACCACGCTGAACTCCAAATATTTGTTATCCAGTCAACGTGCCCTCTACCTTCCAGACACTCACTAGTACTTTAACTTGTAACTCTATCTCTGCTTCTCTTCCCTCAAAATACTTGTCCTCTATCAATCTGTTTTAAATCAATCCTGACAAAACCTCAGTTTATTGGTCCCATTCCTGTTCGAATGTAACCTGTCCAACTTGTACAAATTTTGCCTCAACCAGAAACAGTCCTTATACCTTGAATCTAAAGCCTGCTGTCACTCTTCCACCCTCCTCCAATCATGCATTCATCTGCTGTCTCGCTATTCCCAAATATTGATATTTCTTAAGGAACTTGACAGGCTAGATGCAGAAAGGTTCCCTTTTGTGGGAGATTCTAGGACCAGAAGTCACCAGGTGTCATTTAAGACCTAGATTAGGAATCTATTGAGGGTAGTGAGTCTGACATTCATTACCACAGAGGACTGTTGAGACTGAGTCATGATGTAGATTCTAGGCTGAGATGTAAATTTTTAGTCAGTAAGGGAAGTTAATTTTTTGGGACAGCTCAGTGGTTGGCACTTCTGCCTCACAGCACCAGGGATCCATATTCATTTCTAGCCTTGGGTGACACTGTCTGTGTGGAGTTTGAATATTCTCCCTTTTGTCTGTGTGGGTTCCACCCAGTGCTCCGGTTTCCTCCCACAGTGCAAAGATCTGCAGGCCAGATGGATTGGTCATGCTAGTTTGTCCTGTAGTGTGGGTTAGCTATAGGAAATATGGGACTTGAGGATAGGGCAGGGGAAGGGGTGGGTTTGGGTGGTAGGTGTTCGAATGTCCATGCAGATTCGATGGGCTCAATGAACTGTCGGGATTCTATGAAAACACCAAGGAAATGGAGTTGAGAATTTATAAGATCAGCCAGGATTTCATTGGAGTTGACTGAATGGGTTGAATCATCACCATGTGCTCCTGTGTCCTATGATCTATACTTGCTACTGTGTGACACTAAATTACCTGAAGATTGCTACTTTGAAGTCATGCTCTTCACCTTCCTAGGTAACTCCCTGAAGCCTGCTTGCGTAAAGTCTGTTTCCTTTTCTATCACTGATTCAAACTTCAGCCATGAACTCTGGATGTCTATGCAAATATTCCATGACATAGTTGACCCAGTATTCAAGACCTGCAACATCGAATCAGAGAGTCACATCTATAGCCATAGAGATGCCTGTCTACACCCCTTGCCATTACCCTTCCATGTTACTTTATCTCCCTTTTCTTCTCCGTTTCAGAATGAACACATCCTGAAACATGGTATTCATGAAACTTGCTGCCTTGTGAATACATCACCATGCCCCAATTGTCACTTGAGCCACTTAAAATTGAGTTTGAGTTATTCCACTTGGAGGTATCTCTGCCACAAGGTCAACAAGACCAGCAGGCACATTTAGGATTGCCCGTATGTGATAGGGCATATAAGTCTCAGGCCTGAGCTCTGCAGCCATAACTAAATGGAATGTAGACACTATTTTATCGATGCTGCTACTTAAGTATAGCCAATAAAATAAAACTCAAGCAATCCAATTCCATAATTTTCTTGGTTTAAGTTTCTTAGAGTTAAGAGGTAGAGTAGACATTTTCAAGGCAATGGGAATAAGATGGGGGAATGGCAGTAGTAGATTGAATTGGCCATTCAGAGTGTGAAATAGCCTCCCAAACTGTAAACATTATTTGAATTAGTCACTGAGGGGCTGTTTCAACCAACAAACAGCAGATCCATCTACAGATGCTGCATTTTGACCTCATTGATTGTCATGGTCAGTGAAGTTCGGTTCAAGCTACTTGAGTTGTTTTTAAGGATAGACTTCATACATTTAAGGAAGGATAAAAGAGTAGTAAGTTCTGGAAGGGAAGTGCATAACAAGATCTCAGGAAATTGGCAAAGTATGTGATGTAGCCAGGGGAAATTATTTCAAGCAACTTGTCAAAAATGAGGGGAAAACAAGCTCAAAGCCTTTAGAGGATAATTGTTTTTAGTGATCATCGCATTTGTAAAGAAAACAATGTAAGTTCATGTGCTGCAGTGCAGCATTGGAGGAAGCACTTTTAATCCATCTGTAGTTGGCTTTGGTGGTTATCACCTTGAACCACTAGTGTGTGCATAAATTATTTCCACAATGCTGTCAGAATATTGCCAGATTGTAATTGTACATGAAGTCACATGTGCCTGAGTCAGGATGATATGGCTTGAATTGGAAGGAACTTAACATGGTAATTCTTTCCATGCATCTGCTCCTCATGTCATAATAGGTGATGTTTACAAGTTTGAGATGGTGTTTGTCTTGTTTTATGTTTTAAAACTAGCACATTGTGAAATTGTACAGCAGAAGAATGAATTTCCATTGAAATTAATACATCTAGAATACATCAGGCATTGTGGGTGTTGGAGCTGCACTTATCTAGACACGTGAACAGTTCAAGTCTTTGATCATCCATTTGCAAATAAATGCAAATTTTCCAAGATATGACAAGTCACAAACTAATGGACTAAATTCAGTGTGGTTGCAATGCATGATTTGAGATTCACAGTGGAAGGGTTGTGAAGTGATCGTGTCAGGATTTTTACCACTTGTACATCTTTGCAAAAACCACCTTTTCTAATTTTACCTTGCTTAACATTATGCTGGTTAGAAATAGGGGAACATGAAATCTAGTCTTTGAAGTACTGAGCTGTAAAATTTGCTGGTGAAATTAATACAACTTCCATGAAATCTGGTATCATTGAACCAGCAAATACATAGTCATAACTGTTACTGTTTCCACACCTCCCCACCCCCCTGAATTATTACATGAAAACCTAATAATTCTAGTTGCGAATACTTTGAAATACAAATTGTTTGCATCCCTTAATGCTTCAATGTACTCCTGTACATTTGTGTAGGATGTAAATTATTTCCTAAAGGTCTGAGATCAATGCCTTGAACAATTGCTGCTATGATAGAACAGTCGGGAGGAATACTGAAAATGCTGAATAACAGATCAGAGCAGAGTTTGGAAGAGTTTTAAAAAAATGCATCTGGACTGTTAAATAATGCATTTGAAATGATAATGTACTTGTAATTGGCTTGAGTCTGGAATAAACAATTGCATGAATATCTACTATGGCATGTGAACAGTTAATGGAACATAGAACATTATAGCGCAGTACAGGCCCTTTGGCCCTCTATGTTGAGCTGACCTGTGAAACCAATCTAACTGACACTATTCCATTCTCATCCACATATTTATCCAATGACCATTTAAATGTCCTTACAGTTGGCGAGTCTACTATTGCAGGCAGGGCATTCCATGCTCCTATTACTGAGAAAAAAGCCAACCTCTGACATTTGTCCTATATCTATCACCCCTGAATTTAAAGCTATGTCCCCTTGTGCTATCCATCACCATCTGAGGAAAAAGGCTTGCACAGTCCACCCTATCGAATCCTCTGATCATCTTGTACGCCTCAATTAAGTCACTACTTAACCACCACCTCGCTAACAAAAACAGCCTCAAGTCCCTCAACTTTTCCTCGTAAGACCAGGCAACATCCTGGTAAATCTCCTCTGCACCATTTCCAATGCTTCCACATCCTTCCTCTAATGTATGCAATACTCCCTAGTATGGCTGCACCAGAGTTTCGTTCAGTTGCAACATGTCCTCATGGCTCCAAAACACAGTCCCTCTACCAATAAAAGTTAACACATCGTATGCTGCCTTAACAGCCCTATCAACCTGGGTGGCAACTATCAGGGTCTGTGCACATGGACACCAAGATCTCTCTGCTCATCCACACTACCAAAAATCTTAACATTAGCCGATACTCTCTCTTACTGGGCTAATGGTAGGCTACTTGGTAGTGTGGATGAGCAGAGGGATCTTGGTGTCTATGTACACAGATCTCTGAAAGTTGCCACCCAGGTAAATAGTGCTGTGAGGAAGGCATATGGTGTACTGGGCTTTATTGGCAGAGGAATTGAGTTCCGGAGTCCTGAGGTCATGTTGCAGTTGTATAAGACTCTGGTGAGGCCTCATCTGGAGTATTGTGTGCAGTTTTGGTCGCCATACTATAGGAAGGATGTGGAAGCTTTAGAACGAGTGCAGAGGAGGTTTACCAGGATGTTGCCTGGAATGGTAGGAAAATCTTATGAGGAAAGGCTGAGGCACTTGGGGCTGTTCTCATTGGAGAAGAGAAGGTTTAGGGGAGATCTGATAGAAGTGTATAAGATGATTAGGGGTTTAGATAGGGTAGATACTAAGAACCTTTTACCGCTAATGGAGTCAGGTGTTACTAGGGGACATAGCTTTAAATTAAGGGGTGGTAGGTATAGGACAGATGTTAGGGGTAGATTCTTCACACAGCGGGTTGTGAGTTCATGGAATGCCCTGCCCGTATCAGTGGTGAACTCTCCTTCTTTATGTTCATTTAAGCGGGCATTGGATAGGCATTTGGAAGTTATTGGGCTAGTATAGGTTAGGTAGGACTCGGTCGGCACAACATCGAGGGCCGAAGGGCCTGTACTGCGCTGTATCCTTCTATGTATGTTCTGTTAGTCCTTCCAAACTTAGCAGTTGGAGGGGGTTAGTGATTGGTAGGGGTGAGGGAGGTGGAAGTTAGACATGGGTCCCAAATTAACCTTGCCATTTTAGTATTGGCCATGTAATGGACATGCTGTTGGTTTCCTTGTGTGTGTGTGTGTGTGTGTGTGTGTGTGTGTGTGTGTGCAAATCACCTTTTTCTGAAATGGATGCACTCCACTTGAGCTCTGCATTTCAATATGTTCCAAGTCACAACATCTTCAAAGTGCAATTGTGATACTAAGGTTGTTAATTTCTAGTTACCAAGTCACTTATATTTCACGCTACCTCTTCCTTTTTTAAGAAAAACTTAACAAATTTCCACATAAGGAAAATTTCAACACTACTTCTTAATTCTACCAGCTTTGTTCTCTTTGACATTTCTCCATTGGACCCAGATTTCTTTGAAGTCCTGGCAAATGGTCATGGCTGGTTATTTCAGCTGAACTTACAGTATATCCTTGCTCATGATTAATATTTTAATTCCATTCTTGAAATATGGGCATCAGTAGTGGTGTGCTGCTGGCTTTAACCAACTGGAGTCCATTTGCTGTCTGTAGATCCACAGTGCCATTAGGGAAGGAATTCCAGGATTTTGACCCAGTCACCATGGATGAACAGCAATATATTTTTGTCAGGATAGAGAGGACCCTGGAGGGGAGCTTGCAAGTGGTGGTGTTCCCAAATATCTGCTGCCTTGTTCTTCTCGATGGAAATGGCCATGGGTTTGGAAGGTGCTGTCTGAGTCTTTTGGTGAATTTCTGCAGTGCATCATGTACGTAGTACAGACTGCTGATGCTTAGTGTTAGTGATGAAGGGAATGGATGTTTGTGGATGTAGTGTCAATCAAGTGGGCTGCTTTGTTCTGGATGGTGTAACGCTGCTTGTGGTGTTGGGGCTGCACTGATCAAGGCAAGTGTGGAGTATTCATCACATGCCTGACTTGTGCCTTGTAGTTGGTGGACAGGCTTTGGGGAGTTGGGATCTGAGTTACCCATTGCAGTATTTTTTAACCTCTGACCTGCTCTGGTAACTACGACTTATGTGGCAGTTCAGTACCTGATTAATGATAAACACCAGGATGTTGTTTGTGGGGGGATTGTGATCATAATTCCATTAATTGTCAAGGGGTGTGGGGGTGGTGGGGTGATTGTTATATTTTCTCTTGTTGAAGGTGATCATTGACTGGCATTTTTGTGTTTGGATATTGCACAAGTCTGGATATGTTTGCTGCTTCATTATAGAGTTGTGGATGGTGTTTTGAACATTGTGCTATGGTAAATGAGCAATCCAAATTCTTGCCTTGTGATTGAGGGAAAGTCATTGAAGACTGCTTGGTTTAGGGCACTGGTTTAAGCAAACCCCTGCAGAGAGATCCTGCTGTTGAGATTCCTGAAGGCCAATCTCCCATAACAATTTGACTCTACCCAGCAGAGAATCTTCCTTAAGAGTCTCATTGACTCCAGTTTTGCTTTAGTTCCTTGATCTCCAGGATAAGCTCTTTCACTTACCCTCACCTGAATTGTGCTACTTTGTCTATGTTTGAACTAAGGCCATATTGTGGTGATGGTAGAATCCAAACTGATGATCAGGGAGCAGTCTGTTGCTAAGTAGGTTTGTCTCATAACACTGCTAATACCTTCTATCTACTCAACCACTAAAGTGATAGGACAGTTATTGGCCGGTTTGGATTTGTTACTTTTGTATACAGGACGTACTTAGCCAATTTTCTACATGGTAGAGTAGATGCGGTAAATGGGGTAGGTGGGCTTGGTTAGAGGATCAGCAAGTTTTGAAGTCTGACTTCAGTATTATTGCCAGAATGTTAGGACCCACTGCCTTTGTAGTGTCTAGTGCAATCGACTGTTTCCTAATAAGTGAATTGATTTCACTTTATATGGTTATGTGCATTGTCTTGCTAAACATACATATGAAAGATATGCAAAAATGTCACTAATAGAAGGTAAAATGGGAATTTGTTGTCTGGATTCCTAATGATTTGATTTGTCGTGGGATATATCGGTCAGCAGCATGGCAGACCACAGTTTTCTGTCCCTACTTGACCTGGAGTGCTGGTGAGTCGCCTTGAACTGGTATATCCTGCAAGGTGATTATTTTTCAGGTATTTTTCTAATTGATCTGTACAGTGTTGTTATTGTATGCATACATTCCTCTGGAGCAGGTGGGACTTGAACACTGGCATCCTGGTTCAAAAAGTGGGACACTACCACTAAAGCCTCACCTGACTCCAGATGATTATTGTTTCACTTCAAATAAGTGATGTGCCAAAGGTACGATTTTTGTAGTACAGTGGTAATTTCTCTACTCCTGGATCGCTAGACCCATGTTCAAGTCCCATTGTTCTGTAATGGCATCTCTGAATAGGTTGACTATGAAAAGAAAAACTGGAAGAACTGTGGATGCTGTAAGTCGAACAAAAGTAAAAATTGTTGGAAAAGCAGAGCAGTTCTGGCATCATCTGTGGAGAGAAATCAGAGTGGAAGATTCAGGTCGAGTGACCCTTCCTCAAAACATTAACACACATTTCTCTCCACAGATGCTGCTCGACCTGCTGAGCATTTACAGCAAATTATGCTTTGAGAAATAGGTTAAATACAAGTGACATGCATAGCCACTTCAGAAGGTAATCATTGGGTTGGGTTCACTAATAGGCCGGACCAATTACGGAGACAAGTTTCTTCCATAATGGGTTGAATTCAACATTACCAATTATTCTGTTTGAAGTTCATATCTATGGCCAAAAGTTTTCAGGCCTGTTAGTTGTTTTAAAACATAGAACCTTTTAGTAAATCTCTACTTCTGTGCAAAAAAGATGTACTATAATGCTTGTTGTTTTTACTTCCTAGCTGACAAAACTTGGGTGAAATCAAACTCTTCCACACAGAAGCCAAGTTCCCCAATGACTCGTGTGTCAACTCGGGCTCCACCAGAATCCCTTGGGTTACCTCACTACAAAGCTAAATGTGAGAAACAGATTGCGTGGATTACATGGTTGAAAGAACTATTGAAAGCAAATAACCAAAGATTTGAAGCTGTTGCAGTAGTAGTTCAGTATCTTCAAACCCAGGTAAGGATGTGTTCCTTTGCTCCATTTTGCCTTTTCCCAACAGTTATTATAAAATAGGACAACCTGATACGTGCAAGTTTGAATTACTTGTGATGCGTTGTTTTAATAATTCATCAGAAGAGATGGGAATCTTATAGCTAATTTTAATCAAGCTTTCATAGAATTTTGAGAAGGTTCATGTATGTTCAAGGTGTGGTATTCAATCTTGATTGATTTACATGAATTACTTGTTTCTGGTACTTTACAGTTTTTGCAATGTTCAGGCCTTTTGCACTCCTAAGACTAAAAATTAAATAGAATTTGTTTAACAAAGTGAATATCCAAATTTGGCATTTGGATGGTCGTCTTGAATGTGAATTGAATCACAAGCTGGCTGGGTATTTGAGTTTTTCTATTTGTGTAAGCGGCTGACTTTTGAGTATCTTTGTAGGTTAAGGCCTATTGCAGTCTGTTGTGCACCATTCTTGTTAAATGTGGGCTTGACTGTGCAGTTTAGTCATTTTGTTTAAATTGTAGAATCCTGTTGTAGAGAATGTAATTCTTGCATTGTTACACGGGATTTGAAGTTCAACCTCGGACCTCTATTTGAATAACTCAAATGGTTCATTCTTGCTCATTTGAATAGAATTGGTCTAGTCCTGTTTCTTTGAAGCATTCAGCCCTTTGAGCCTGTTCTGTCATCCCGTGAAAGCATGGCTAATCTGTGGCCTAATTCCATATACCTGCCATAGGTTTTTGATTTGTGGGGAAACATAAGAGAAGAAAGGTTTTTGTTATTTCTTAACTGAACTCTAATTCAGTTTGGCATAAACTTTTGTGCATTTGCCTATAAGTGAACTTTTTGCTATTTTATAAATGTGTTCTATATAATGGGACAATAATAATGCTACAAGAAGCTTAATCAGAAGTAATTTGTAAAACCTGTATCTTAGCTGTGAATATCCATGTGCATTTTTCCAATTGCTCCACATGCAAATAGACTTCTAATTGTGCCTGTTGCAAGTGTCTTGAAATTTGAACAAAGCTGACATCCATTGACCCAAATCATTTAAAGTAGGGAAACAGATCATGAACTATCTGGGGTCTAGACCCCAGATGTGTTGCTAAAGCAATTGAGTTTGAGATCTTTTCAAGGGATTGGCTGATGACGAGTTGGGATAAGTGGGCTGTCTTCAAGATAGTAAACTGCACTTGTTGAGTGCTAGAGAGATTAGTACTGGGGTTGCAACTATTTAGTCTGTTTTCATGAGCAAAGTGCATGTACTATTTCCACGTATGCAGATGACACAGATGGAGAAGACATGGGGCTGATGTAGAGAGAGATAGGTGGGTCAAGTGAATGGGCAGCAAGTTAGTAGGCAATGTAATTCGGGGAAATGTGGGCTTTCTCAATAAAAATGAGGAACTGAACAACATTCATGGCAAAGGACTACAAAATCTTGCAGGAGAAGGATGTATGAATTCTCGGGCATAGATCTGAAAGTTAGCATCTAAGTTCAGGTAACAAGGAATGAAAGTAAAATGTCATAAAGCATGGAAACGGGCCCTTTGGTCTAACTATTCCACGCTGACCATAATCCCGAACTAAGCTAGTCCAATCTGCCTGAACTTGGCCCATATCCTTTCCAACCTTTTCCTATTCTTTAATTATCAGAATGTTTTTTACATGATGTAATTGTACTCCCATCCACCACTTCCTCTGGCAGTTCATTCCACATACAAATCACTATAGTATTTAAAAAAACATCCCTCATGTCTTTTTTACATTTTTGTCCCCTCACCTTTTTAAAAAAATGTATGAGGTCTTGAAATCCCCCACTCGAGGGAAAAGACCATATACCCCTGCTGACTTTATAAACCTCTCGGGTCAACCCTCAATCTTCTATGTTCCAGTGGGGGAACATTAAATTTTAGGCTGTTCAGCGTCTCCCTGTAATTCAAACCCTCCATTCCTGGCAATGTCCTGGTAAATGTCTCCTGAACCCTCTGCACCTTTTAATATCCTTCCTCTCATTGAGTGAGTAGAACTAGACACCACTCCAGAAGGGGCCTTGCTAATGTCCTATACAACCTCAACATAATGATCCAACTGCTATTCTCAATGGTTTGAGTAGTGAAGGCAAGCATGTTAAATACCTTCTATATTCTCATCTGTATAAAATGACCAAAGGAGCCCTCATACCAATCCCTGTGGAACACTACTGGTCACAGACTTCCAGTCCAACAAAGTAACTCCCCACCACCACTCCATTTCCTGCCACGAATCCAACTTTTTATCCAATTGTCAAGCTGACTGTGAATCCCATGTGATCTAACTTATTTTGTCTACTATGCAGAGCCTTGTCCAAGGCTTTACTAATATAAACAATGTCTACCCACTCTGCCCTCATCAGTTCTCTTGATTACTTCTTCAAAAAAACTCAATCAAATTTGAGAGAGACATTTTTTATCTCTCAAGATGAAACTGACCATCCCTAATGGTCCTTTTATCTCCAATTGCATATAAATTCCATATTTCAGAATCACTTCCAACAACTTCACCATCAAAGTCAGTCCCTCAGGCCAGTAGTTTTCAGGCTTCTCCTCTGATCTGTTCGGAAAGGTTCAGCATTAGCCACCCTCCAGTCATCTGGCACATCACCTGTAGTTATAGATGATCCAAATATTTCTGCAAGAGGCTCCACAATTTCTTCTGTAACTTTCCACAAGATCCTGGGATCCACTTGTTCAATCCCAAATTTACACGCCTTTTGTTTTCTAAGGTCTCCAACACTTCCTCATATGCAGTGTAAACCTTTTTGAAGGAATGGAGTATAAATGCACTGATTGGTGTTTGGAAGAATGAGATCTTATTGGAACATGGGGTCTTGACAGAGTAGATATGGAGTGATTATTTTCCCCTTGTGGAAGTATCTAGGACCAGAGGGCGTAGTCTCAGTTTACACGTTCACAGATTTAAGATGGAAAGAAGAATTTCTTGAGCCGAGGTGAAATTCTTAACCTCAAATGCCCTTTGCAGCAGTCTTTGAATATATTCAAGGCTGAGACTTTTTTTATCTACAAGGGAATCTGTCAGGGGGAAAGGCAGGTAAGTGTATTTAAGGATTATCAGATCAGCTATGATCCATGATGGAACAGAGTTTGGGCAGAATAGCTTAATTCGGCTTCTTGGTCTTTAATGTCTTGATGAATGCGTTAATTCTGAAGATGAGGTTGTTTATTGTGGTGGCTTTGTGAGGAGGTAGTAATGAGAAAGTTGGGATGCCACTCGGAAATGATGTGGAAGAGCTCTGTGATTTGGTAAATGCCTTAATGCTACTAAAGTGGAAAGATATTGTCAGTACTTAACAAGGTTTAGATCAAAGTAATGTCAGTGTAATCATCTGTAATTTCATAAATGGCTGATGTGGATGGCAATACTGACTTGCTGCTAATCCTAGGAAGTAATATTGTACTCAGAACACATGATTTTCTTATTGAAAAGTTTAGGCCCTCGATGACTGGACAAGTAAGGCACAGGTGGTGTTGCTGCCCACAAGGAGGAAGTGAGGGGCTCCTTGAGCCTTCATATCTTAAAATAGTCACAAGATGATTTGTTTTTCAAGGAGAATTCAAGCCTGAGATAGGAGCAAGATATGGTGGCAAATGAGGGTTGAGGCTAGGGATTAACCATGACAATTTTGGGTAGCTTTTTAATAATGTCCCAAGGCAATTCCAAATTATCAATTAAAATTTGAAATTAAAGTGTATGAAATATTGAGCTATCAATCAGATGCTTGGAAAGCGTCAAGCTTTGAATTTTGAAAGACAAGGAAGGTGGATGGTTTAGGAAGGGAATTCCACATCTTAAGGCCGTGACAGTTGATGGTGGGGCAACTTTAAAATCGGGGAGCTGAGGAAACCAGAATTGAGGAAATGTAGATATGATAGTTATGTGGCTGGAAGATAGGTGGTGGTGATGTTGTGGAAAGATTGGAGAGTATAAAATGAGAATTTTAACATGGAAGCCATGCTGACCACTGAGTTTAAGGATGATGGATGATCGTGAGTTGCTGTAAGGTTAAAGTCAAATGAGTGAGGATAGGCAGGTGTGTGCTATTGTAGAGCCGAGAGATTAGGTTCAGTGCTGGATGAGCAGTTCAATAGAAACTCTGAAATGAGGCAAGGTGATTTTCCTGAAGCAGAACTAATGATATCATGTGATGTTTGCTTTGGAACCAAATATACCATCAAAGTTGCTGATGTCTGGAGTTTGTCATCCAGACTGGAGACCGGTGTCTTTTGAAGTGTTTTTAATTGAAGAAAATTTTTCATTCAGCCCATGTTGAATGAGCTACCTTATTTAGTAGAGCTTGAAGGTACCAGCATGTGCAAGGCAGTTTGTTTTGGAATGCTAAGCTGCTTTATTCTGCAGTAGGGTGGATGACTCTGAATTGACAGAACAACTTCTTAAAACAAGACTTCCTCAATCTGCATACTTTTGATTGGAAGGTGAGTTTTATTTCATTTTCATTCCAAGATTTGGAATTTGTGGCATATGGATTCTATGAACTTGTCAGGCTTTCTAGAACCTTTTTTTAAAAAAAAAAGTGAGCCACTCTGGTAGTGGATATTTGTTTCCATGGATAGCTTACAAGCACGGTCAGAAAATACTGAAGACAGTTAATCTGCTTCAAATTAGGATTTGGAACTAATTTTTGGTTGGGGGGCAATGTTTGATTTCAATTTGCAGATGCACTGGTTGAATTTGAATATATGAAGCTGTTCTCTTGGAGGAATCAGTGAGTTCAGAAAAGTTGGAAATAGGTTACCTTTTAGACCAAAAAATAATTATCATCATCATTGTTTAATGAGAAGTGCAATTTGAAGCTGAACAAATCTAATCAGTTATGGGAATACTTGAGGGAAAATTTATTAAATTCTCAAGGCTGGAAATTGAATGAAACAGGTCAACCTAGATATGTGATTGACAATATCTCTGCTGACTGAGTGCTATGAAGGTTTGCAGTCAGGCGATGGAATAGATGTTCTGAAATCACTCAGGTTTTGGTATAATTGTAGTGCCCCTACTTCCTAGGCAAGAAGACTTTGGTTCAAGTCTCAATTGCCTTAGATATCATGGAAGGTTGGCTCGAAAATGCTATTTTATTCTTGATTGTACCTCGCGTTTGACCCAAATCTTGACAGCATTGCAGATGGCTAAGGAGGAAATGTATGGTTTTATGTGAAATATTTATCCTTTTTTTAAAAGCTTATCTAGTCTGTTTTGAGTTCCTGCTGTCAAGGGTGATTTGCACGAGTTAATCATGCAAGCTTACAATGTCAAAATTGCTAGTTTAGCTGCTGGATAAATCTTTTTCTTGAAAGTTGACCGCTAACTTTTTGCAAAATTTGATTTGTTTAGAATAAAAGTTTTTGTCACTTTTTTATAATCTGGATATTGAACTAGTGACTATAGCTAAGTCCTTAGCATTCCATCATGTAATAAATGGCATGAGATAATGTTAAAAACTAAGAAATGCAGGTGATGGAATTCTGAGTATGCTGAAGAATCATGGCAGATCTGGCAGCATCTAGAGAGAGAAACGCAGAGACTGGGGGGTCAGAACTTGAAAATAGCTGAGAAAGGATGCTGATGGGAAGACGGAAGTGGAATACATGGGGGTCAGTGCCCAGAGAAAGGGGAAAAGGAATGAGCAAACAAATTGGCTGAGAGAGATGGATGCTGGGAAGGGTGTGAACAAGAAATGTACCTGGTTGAAAATGGGTTGGCTCTGTTGGGAGAAACATGCAAAATGGGATCTAGGGGTATGGTGGGTGTTGGGTAACAGCGTGGTTGTTCTGAAAGTGTTAAACAATGTTGAGCGATTAGATTACTTAATGTGGAAACAGGCCCTTCGGCCCAACAAGTCCACACCGACCCGCTGAAGCGCAACCCACCCATACCCCTACCCCTACATTTACCCCTTACCTAACACTACGGGCAATTTAGCGTGGCCAATTCACCTGTCCTGCACATCTTTGGACTGTGGGAGGAAACCGGAGCACCCAGAGGAAACCCACGCAGACACGGGGAGAACGTGCAAACTCCACGCAGTCAGTCGCCTGAGGCGGGAATTGAACCCGGGTCTCTGGCACTGTGAGGCAGCAGTGCTAACCACCGTGCCACTGTGCCGCCCACAATAAATAGCAGAGGATGGTTGTGCTGACAGTCTAAACAGTGCTGACACCTGTTAAGAAACCTAGGTGGAAGGTGGTGTTGAGCCTTGCAAGACCTTTACATAGAACGTTATAGCGCAGTATAGGCCCTTCGGCCCTCGGTGTTGTGCCGACCTGTCATACCAATCTGAAGCCCATATAACCTACACTATTCCATGTATGTCCATATGCTTGTCTATTGAAGACTTAAAGTTGGCAAATCTACTGTTGCAGGCAAAGCATTCCATACCCTTACTACGCTGAGTAAAGAAACTAGCTCTGACATCTGTCCTATATCTATCACCCCTCAATTTAAAGCTATGCCCTTTCGTGTTTACCATCACCATATTTGGAAAAAGGCTCTCCCTGTCTAACCCTCTGATTATCTTATATGTCTCAATTAAGTCACCTCTCAACCTCCTTCTCTCCAACAAAAACAGCCTCAAATCCCTCAACCTTTCCTCGTAAGACCTTCCCTCCATACCATGCAACATCGTAGTAAATCTCATCTGCACCCTTTCCAAAGCTTCCACGTCCTCCTCATAATGTATTGTACAAGAATTGTACACTATACTCCAAGCATGGCCGCACCAGAGTTTTGTACAGCTGCAGCATAATGTCATGGTTTCGGAACTCGATTCCTCTATTAATAAAAGCTAAAACACCGTATGCCGCCTTAACAATCCTGTTAACCTGGGTGGCAACTTTCAAGGATCTGTGTACCTGGACACAGATTTCTCTGCTCATCTACACTACCAAGAGTCTTACCATTATCCCAGTACTTTGCATTCCGGTTACTCCAACCAAAGTGAATCACCTCACTTGTCCGCATTAAACTCCATTTGCCACCTCTTAGCCCAGCTCTGCAACTTATCTATGTCTCTGTAACCTACAACATCCTTTGTCACTATCCACAACCCCACCGACCTTAGTGTCGTCTGCAAATTTACTAACCTACTCTTCTACGCCCTCATCCAGGTCTTTTATAAAAATGAGGAACAGCTGTGGACCCAGCACCGACCCGTGCGGTACACCACTGGTAACTGGACTCTAGGGTGAACATTTCCCATCAACCACCACCCTCTGTCTTTCAGCAAGC
Organism: Hemiscyllium ocellatum; assembly: GCF_020745735.1. NCBI lineage: Eukaryota > Metazoa > Chordata > Chondrichthyes > Orectolobiformes > Hemiscylliidae > Hemiscyllium > Hemiscyllium ocellatum. The sequence continues at coordinate 87,703,128 of NC_083401.1, forward strand.
CAATTACTGATCCAAGTTGCTACATCTCTCTCAATCCCATGCCTCTGCATTTTGTACAAATAGCCTACTGTGGGGAACCTTATCGAACGCCTTGCTGAAATCAGTATACACCACATCAACCGGTTTACTCTCATCTACCTGTTTGGTCACCTTCTCAAAGAACTCAATAAGGTTTATGAGGCACAACCTACCCTTCTCACAACCGTGCTGACTATCCCTAAACACATTGTTCTTTTCTAGATGATTATAAATCCTATCTCTTATAACCTTTTCCAACAACTGAAGTAAGGCTCACTGATCTATAATTACCAGGGTTGTCTCTACTCTCCTTCTTGAACAGGGGAACCACATTTGCTATCCTTGAGTCTCTGGCACTATTCCTGTCGACGACGATGATTGAAAGATCAATGCCAAAGGCTCGGCAATCTTGCTGGTTTCCCAGAGGATCCTAGAATAAATCCCATCCGGCCCAGGGGACTTATCTATTTTCACTCTGCAGGATTTCTAGTACCTCTTCCTTGTAAATCTCAATCCCACCTTGTCTAGTAGCCTGTGTCTCAGTATTTTCCTCGACAAAATTGTCATTTTTTTTTCGTGAATACAATCGAAAAATATTCATTTAGTACTTCCCCATCTCCTCGGACTCCACACACAGCTTCCCACTACTATCCTTGATTGGCTCTAATCTTACACTCGTCATTCTTTTATTCCTTAAATACCTATAGAAAGCTTTAGGGTTTACCCTGATCCTATCTGCCAACAACTTCTCATGTCTCCTCCTGGCTCTTCTGAGCTCTCTTTTGGTCTTTCCTGGCTACCTTGTAACCCTCAAACGCCCTAACTGAGCCTTCACATCTCATCCTAACAAGCCGCCGCCTTCCTCTTGACCAGAGATTCCACTTCCTTCGTAAATCACGGCTCCGGCGCTCTACAGCTTCCTCCCTGCCTGACAGGTACATGCTTATCTAGGACACATAGTAGCTTTTCCTTGAATAAGCTCCACATTTCTAATGAGCCCATCCCCTGCAGTTTCCTTCCCCCTCCTATACTTCCTAAATCTTGCCTAATCGCATTGTAATTGCCTAAATCCCAGCTGTAACTCTTGCCCAGTGGTATACACCTATCCCTTTCTATCAATAAAGTAAACATAACAGAATTGTGATCACTATCACCAAAGTGCTCACCTATTTCCAAGTCTAACACCTGGCTGAGCTCATTTACCCGGTACCAAATGTAATGTCGTTTCACCCCTTGTTGGTCTGTCTACATACTGTGTCAGGAAGCCCACCTGCAGACACTGCACAAAAACTGACCCATCTATAGTACTCTTACTATAATGTTCCCAGTCAATATTTGGAAAGTTGAAGTCCCCCAATGACAACTACCCTGTCTCTCTCACTCCTATCGAGAATCATCTTTGCTATCCTTTGCTCTACATCTCTGGAACTATTGAAAGCCTACAGAAAACTTTCAACAGGGTGACCTCTCCTTTCCTGTTTCTAACTTCAGCCCATACTACCTCAGTTGACGAGTCCCCAAACATCCTTTCTGCAACTGTAATACTGTCCTTGACCAACAATGCCACTCCTCCCCCTCTTTTACCATCTTCTCTGTTCTTACTGAAACATTTAAATCCTGGAACCTGCAACAACCATTCCTGTCCCTGCTCTATCCATGTCTCTGAAATGGCCACAACATCAAAGTCCCAGGTACCAACCCATGCTGCAAGTTCACCCACCTTATTCCAGATGCTCCTGGTGTTGAAGTAAACACACTTCAACTTCTTGCTTGCTGGTGCCATCTTGCGTCCTGAAACTTAATATTGGACCTCCCTACTCTAACCTTTTCTATAAACGAACTACAATTTTGCTTCCCATCCCCCTTCTGCATTAGTTTAAACCCACCCCAATTGCCTTAACGAATCCCCCCCCCCCCCCCCCCCCTCCCCCAGGTTATTGGTATCCCTCTGCTTCAGATGAAGACCATCCTGCTTGTAGAGGTCCCACCTACTCCAGGAAGAGCCCCAATTATCCAAGAATCCAAAACCCTCCCTCTACCATCCCTGTAGCCATGTGTTCAAATCCTCTTTCTCCCTATTGCTTCACTAGCACGTGGTATGGGCAACAAACCATAGACAACTCTGTTCGTCCTAGTACTAAGCTTCCATCTGAGCTCCCTGAATTTCTGTCTTAAATCCCCATTTCTCTTCCTACCTACGTGGACCATGACTTTGAGGCTGCTCCCCCTCCCCCTTAAGGATCCAAAAACATGATCGGAGACATCACGAATCCTGGCACCTGCGAGGCAACACACCAACCATGAGTCTCTCTCGTCCCCACAGAACCTCCTATCTGTCCCCCTAACTATGGAGTCCCCAATGACTACTGCTCTGCTCCTCTTCCCTCTTCCCTTCTGAGCAGCAGGGACAGACTCGTGCTCGAGCCCTGTACCCCACAGCTTTCCCCAGTAAGTCGTTTCCCCCACCCCCCCCCCCCTCGCAAAAATACAGTATCCAAAACTGTATACGTATTGTTGAGTGGCATGGCTACAGCAGATTCCGGCACTGCCTGCCGGTTCCCTTTCCGTCCCCTGACTGTAACCCATCTACCTTGTTCTTGTACCTGAGGAGTGACTATCTCCCTGTAACCCCTCTCAATAACGCCTCACCCCACCCCCGCCTCCCAAATGATCCGAAGTTCATTCAGCTCCAGCTGCAGTTCCCTAATGCAGTTTTTTGAGGAGCTAGAGTTGGGTGCGCTTCCCGCAGATGTAGTCAGCAGCGACACTAGTGGTGACCCTTACCTCCCACATTCTACAGGAGGAACATTGAACTGCCATAACCTTCATTCCCACTTTTCTAAATTCCAAAAGAGACCCTTGAAAAAATAAGGAATAAAAAATAAACTCGTTACCTGACCAATCTGGCGCACAGAACCTTTTTTTTTGGTTAGAGGAGGAGGTTGGGTGGGAGACGCTACCAGAGTAGCGTTTCAGGTAACACAACCACACAAATGTGAGTTCCCAGACGTCCTTCCCTCCTCCTTCGCACTTCTCGGCAAATGGAGTCCCAATTCCCAAGGTAAGTCACTTTTTTTTTAATAACAAGTTTTAATTTAAAAAAAAGCTTTTTAAATATTACAACAAATACAAAACAATGCAATTCAAAACAGTACAAAACTAAACCCAAATAATAAAAAAAAATTCCCCAACCCACCCTCCCATATGAATGTATAAACATATATAGAGAAGTATAACATTTTAAAAAATCCTAAACTAGCTATTTAACTAAATAAATAAATCCCTAACAATGACCAAATAAATAGTAACTCAGCCCAGCCAAACAAAACACTGATACATTCACAGTTCTTCCTCCCTGGATATTGGACTCATTAAACACAATCATTACGGCTATATAAAAGCCCTGGTTAGTGTGGCAGATAAATCTGTGTCCAGGTATTTCAAAAAGGGTTACTGTATTTTGTAAAAAATTCTCAGTTTTGTGGTGTACCATATTTGTGAGAAAATCCAGGGGAATATGCTCCATAACAATCTTCTGCCAACCCAACAGGCCTGGGGGTTTTCTGATATCCACCCGAGCAAGATATTCTTCCTTGCACAGAAATTAAGAATATTGAAAAGATTTTTCTTAAGTGAGTCTGCAGGAAATACAATGGGCAGGCCCAAAAGGAGAGAAATAGGGTCCTTCTCCACCCCTACACCTAAAATCCTCTCCATTGCACCCACCACAGCGCTCCAATGTGTTTGAAGCCTGTCACAAGACCAAAGACAATGGGTAAGAGTACCCGTACAGACCTTGCACTTGGGCCATGCTGAAGATACCCCTGGTTTAAAATTTGACAAACGGTCTGGGGCTAAGTGGACCCTGTGGAGAATCTCCAACTGTAAAGCATGGGTCCTATTGCAAATTGATATCTTCCTTGCATTCTCCCAAGTATCCTCCACGCCACTGAAGAAACTTCAACACCCAGCTCTCTCTCCCACATCTTGCAGAGTCGATCAGACTCATGAGGTGGCACTCCCCAATTGGTGATAGAAAGTACTGACAGAGAGTGTACTCTTAGCCCTTAGTACCCCTCTTTCTATGTCAGATTTGTAGGGATCAGCCAAAAATGTGGTCGTTTTTTTTTTAATAAATCCCTAACTTGAAAGAAAGTGAACAAGGTCTCTATTAGGTAACTCGTACTTCTGTACTAACTGATCAAAGTACGTCATTACATCTCCCTCAAATAAATCACCCATGCAAGATATCCCCCTAGCTGCCCAACATTTAAATTCTGAATCTATCATACCCACTAAAGGTGTAAACAAAGATGTTTTGCCGATATTACCTTCCCTCTGCCGAATTGCCCTCCATGCTTTAACAGTATTGATGACTACTGGGTTATGGCAATATTCCCTAACTGTCCTCACCTTGTCCAAAAACAGCAAACTGGTAAGGGGGCACCTTGCCTGGGAGACTTCAATATCTAGCCATATTGAAAGAGGGTCCCCACAAACCCAATCACTCATATGGGTCAAAAGCAAGCTTAAATGGTAATTTTTAATGTCTGGAAGGTCTATTTCCCCCCCCCCCCCCCCCCCCCAAAGTCTGAAAGGCAACTGCGGTTTGGCTAATGTAATGAGGGGCTGTTCACGGTGCCAGATAAAAGAGCTGAACCAACCATTCAGTCTCCTGAGTGTTTATTTATTGAAAATCAGGGGGAGCATCCGTATAGGGTCTCGCAAGCAAGGGAGAACATTCATCTTAAGCGCTATCCGACCCAACCATGAGACTGGAAGTGCCTCCCATCTTTGGAGGTCCTGTTTAATTTTTTCAAATAATTGAGTAAAATTGGCTTTGAACAGCCAATCCAGAATTGGAGTAATGCATATGCCCAAATACACACAACCCCCCCGCCCCTTGTGACTATAGATTCCCATTTAGGTGGTCACAAGATCCAACTCTTTCGTAAGACCACCCATAGGCATAGCCTCTGATTTAGCAAAATTAATCTTATACCATGAAAAAGCGCCAAATGCGTGAATGCATTGTATCAGGCAAGGCACTGACTGCTGGATTTGTCAAGAAAATTAGAACATCGTCTGCGTACAGCGAGATCTTATGTAATTTTGACCCCACGTCTGGAGCTGATATATTGAGATCCTCATGAATGGCCTCTGCCAAAGGTTCAATCGCAAACATGAAAAGTGAAAGGGGACAGCCCTACCGGCTGCCCTTAGAAATATTAAAATTGCTCGATCGTACACCGTTGGTAAAGACCACAGCAAGAGATACACTGTAGAGAACCTTTATCCATCTTATGAAAACTTCGCCCAGACCAAATTGGTCTAGAGTATAGAAAAGGTACGGCCACTCAACTCAGTCAAATGCTTTCTCTGCGTCTAAAGAAATCACCAATCCCTGTATTGATTGCTTGTTGACATGCTTGAATTACGTTAAGTAGCCTCCTAACATTATTGGAGGATCTGTGACCCTTTATGAAGCACGTCTGATCCTCTTTAATAATAGAGGGTAACACAGTCTCCAGCTCTTAATGCAAGAGCCTTAGAGAGGATCTCAAAGTCCACATTTAAGAGCGAGATGGGCCTGTATGAAGCACAATCTTCTGGATCCTTCCTTTTCTTAAGGATAAGTAAAATATTGGCCTCTGAGATGGTGGGAGACAATCATGACTGAATCATTAAACATATTCAGCATCGGACCTGACAGTATACTTACTCCTTTATAGAATTCACTGGGAAGTCCGTCAGGACCGGGCACCTTTCCACTCTGAAGCTGCCTCACAGCTTCCTGCACTTCTTGCTCTGATAATGGGACATTGAGAAAGGACTGTTGTTCGGGAGTCACACCCAGGAGCTTCAGATCTCTTTTAAAAAAAGGATTCCATTTTGGCCTGCCCCTCCTCACAATTCTCAGACTGATATAATTCAGTAGAATCTCTGGAACGCCACATTAATCTTTTTAGAATCCCATGTTAGGTTCCTAGATCCTTCCCTAATCGCTGTAATGGTTTGTGGGACTCTTCTCTTTCTGGCAGGTATGCTAAGTATTTGCCTGGCTTGTCACCATGCTCGTATAACCTTTGCTTTACAAAACCAAAGCTCCTTTGCCATCTGCATGAGCATGGAATTTAGTGTAGACTGCAGTGCCATAATCCTCTCGTTTGACCAATGAGGGTCTGTCAAAATAAACCACCTTGGCTGCCTTCAACCTTCAAGGAGACGTTGCTGCTCACCCTTCTGATGTTTCCTACTGGTGGAATATGAAATAACTACCCCCTGGCATAAGCTTTGGCAGTTTCCCAGAGAACAGATGAGCTATCGACCGAGCTATGTTGATATCTAGGAATGCCCGAAATTCCGTAGAGAAATACTCCACAAACTTACTGTCCATGAGAATAAAGGGGTCCACTGTAACATCCTTAATTTTAACTATGAGGTACACTGGAGCATGATCAGAGATGGCAATATTATTAATTGTACAGGATGCCACCAGATCCAGGGTTATCGCAGGGGTCAGAAAAAATAATCAATCCTTGTGTGACATCTATGCGGATTGGAGAAAAACGTGAAATCTGTACCTGTAGGATGGAGATACGTCCACCAACCCCAATTCCCCACACAAACCCAATAACTGTTTAGTTTGTACAGAGGGTATCGAGAGATCTTTAGGCAACGTGTCTACTGTGGGGTCCATGAGGTAGTTAAAATCTCCCCCTATAATGATGTGCTGAGACTTGAGACTTATCAGTTTAGAAAAAGCATCTACCAAGAATTTAAGAGGATGAGCTGGGGGACAATAAACATTTAAAATGCCATATTCTTCCCCATTTATCAATGCTTTAAGAATTACAAACCTCCCGTATGTGTCTTTAACACATTCCAACAATTTAAATGAGAGATTTTTCTTAACCAATATAGCCACTACCCTACTTGTATCAAATGATGAAAAATAAACTCGGTCAAAGTCTTTCTGCTGTAACTTCAGATGCTCCTTATCATCCAAATGTGTCTCCTGTAACAAAACAATATCCACCTTCTCCTTTCTAAGACTCAAGAGTACCTTCTTCCTCTTAATTGGTGGGTGACTTCTCTTGATATTCCAGGTACACCATTTAATCCAATCATTAGCTATAATCTTCTGCAATTACTTTAAATTCCAGAGAGGGGGAGCCCGAACCATAAATTGCTGAGCCTTAGTATCGCATGGTCCACCAAATATAAAAACTACATAAACTAAAACCACTACATTTAACAAACATACCAAATAATTTTTAAAAAAACAACAAAAACCAGAAAACAAACTAATATATAAAGCGCCAATAACGCTGAGTAGGGGAACTCACCCCCTATCCGGAGTGGGCAACTACCCATCCCGAACTGTCCATAAATAGGCATATAGCCATCTCAACCACCTTCACTTCTCCCAGCTAGAGTCGCATCGCAAGCACAAGCTAAAAAGAATAAACACCCCATAGAATATCAATATGAATAAAAAAACATTCTTTTACATAAAAAAAGGGGGAATAAATACTCTACCCATCCTTTGGTATGTCCTAACTTAGAAATTTACAATATACATCTTGACCACCGCCAGACATAGTTTGAACCAAATTTTTATCCATTGCGGACAAAAAGGGGGGACAAAACAAAGCTCCAACCGGATTTTCTCCATTTCTTTTACAGAATGATAAACGCATACCCAAGCAACAATATTAATACATGCTACAATTGTTTAAATTAGGTTAGTTTGCCCACAAAGTCTCTTGCCTTCTCTGTGTCAGAGATGCACGGATCCATCTAAGGTGAGTTGAAGTACTGCCGGTTATTTCGGAGTACAGAATACCAAGCTCCTTCAATCTTCTCTTGACACCATATGATTTTTATTTCTGGAGCACTGCCACTGAAAAGCCCTGAAAAAACATGATCTTAAACCCCTTGTAAATTAGGGTCTTTGGATCCTTCCTCTGGAGTCTGGAAGCCTCCATGACTCTCTCCTTATCCCAGTCATGATGGATTCGCACCAGGAAAGGACGAGGGCATTGGCCCAGACCCGACCTCCATGCTGCGATCCAGTGAGCCCTCTCTATCTTCAATCCTCTCATGCCAGTCTCCAAGTCAAGGAATTTCAGAAGCCAATCTTCAACAAATTCCGCAGGCTGCTCACCTTCCTTAGCCTGAGGCAGACCGATGATCCAAATGTTTTTTCTCCTGCCCCTGTTTTCAAGATCATCCACTTGGTCATGCAAATTACCAACCTGCATCTTCAGGGCTTGGATCTCTTCCTTGCATGAACTGGCATCAGCTTCCACCACTGACCCTGTGCTCCACCTCATCCTTCCTCTTCTCCAGATCTCCCAGCTGCTGCTCATGCTTCTGCAGCATGAGAGAGACTGGAGCCAGCTTCCCTTCAATCTGTTTCCCCAACATCTCGCGAGATTTCAAGAGCTGGTTCACCAGGTCCTGGAGAGTAATCGGCTCCGAGGCTACTGCAGGCCTGGACTCAGGTGCTGCTCCTCCCTTGTTAGGCATTTCTGGACAGCTGAAAATACAGGTAAGTTAATTTTTAATTGTTTCTTGGGGCTCCACAATCTTTCCAACGCCCCAAGAAATCTTGATGACCTGGGTTGGGCGGGTTTAAGGACTGTCCTACTCCTGCGATGCGAAGCTCCAGTGCGATCTTCTCAGATTGCTGCCATCTTAGATCCCCCGGTAAGTCCCTTTTTAATGCAGGAAAACTCACCCTTCCCAACAGCCCTCGCTTCACCACTCCTCTCCTCGCTGCTCTGGTAAAATAGTCATGCCTGTCTGTTTGTAGACTGTGGAATATTCCTTGTTCCATCCTGCTCTGGTCCCTCCCCACAACTCTTTGCCTGCCCTTCTGACTTCATCAGTACAGCTTCTCTCGTGTGGAATTAGAACAACTTAACAAATTTGCTCCCAATTTCCATCCTGTTGTCACGTTCACCTGGTCCATCTTTGACTACTTCATTCCCTTCACGTGCATCTGTTTTCATCTCTGAACAAGTGCTGCCCCCTGACTTAGAAAATCGCCAACTCCCACAGTAACCTTTTAACTATAGATCCCTACCCATTACCTTCTGTAATCACTCTGCTCCGGTTTGTTCCTCCATCTGTGTCACATCTGCTTTGATGCATCTTCTGCAAGTAGCCTCCTATTCACCATTTTTTTTTCCCCTCAACTGAGGATTTCCCTCTGTATGGTTGAGAGTCTTCAAATGAATCTGACATGCTTTCTGCTCTTCTACTCTCAGCCCGCCCTTATCTGCCTCACTTTCCACCCATCTCATAAGCTGCCCCAATAGCTGCCCATTCCCCTTAGGGCATTTTGCAGGGATCATTCCCTCTGGGTAAACCTGGTCCACTCTTCCACTTTGGCACCTTCCCATGCAATCGCAGAAGGTGTGACACTTGCCCATTATCTCCTCTCTGAAAATGCAGTTTGTCACATGTTTCATAGTGCATTTTGCACATGCTCACAGTTGAAGCCCAGACTGACTTTGTCAGTTTGCTGAGCTCAAACTATACATTGGCATTTGTTTCACTGAGCTGTTTTCAAACATGAAAATTCTTAAACAGCATTTTCCTGTTGACCAATTTTTAAATGCATATGCTGTGAAGAACCGGGTCATCAAAATATGGAATGTTCCTGCTGATCCTCTAAATGAAACCATAATTTTGTGCAATGCTGAAAGATTTTGTTCATCTGACTATTACAATATCAGCATGCTTTCAGCCTCAGATCAAATTGAACCAATTTAAAATCATATTTTTGAAAGTTATTTCATTTCTACAATGTCCTGTTAGTTTCTATCATATACTTAACTTTTCTTGGGCTGTTTTTATACAAAAGTTATTGAAGTATATTGTAAGTCACTTCAACTTGAATTTTATTGCCCTAATTTTGAGTTTGCTTCATAAAGCATGTTGCACTCAAGTTTCAGTATTTGTGATTTCACAATGTGAATTGTTTCTCAAGCATGCAGTCTGAGGTTCTATAGGGTACAGCCCCACTGTACTCCGGTTGAAAGGACTTAAACTGGAGCCTTTCCCAATTATCAGCTCTATCAATCTTTGGTGTATTCCTCAGTACGTTGTTCTGAACCTCAGTGTTGCTCCGTTCCTGTTCAAGTGTTCGAGAAAATGTTTTCCCAATGCATCAGAGATGAGGTTGGGAGCCAGGCAGGTAAAATCTCACTGATTATCTGTCACCAGTTTGGAAGTCAGTAAAGCAAGGCCAATCAATCTTTTCTCTCTCTTCACCTGAACTTTAGCACAGCACCTTCCGGTAGCCTGACCCAGCAGCCATGAGGTGTATTTAAAAAGTGAAAGGGCCATGTAACTTCAATAAAACAAGTGGGAAATTGTAGCAGCAGTTTTCTCCATTAGAAATAAATCCTGGTCATCAACTGAGAAATGCTTTCACTGCTGTATATGGTATGTCTGCCTAATTTCTCACTCGTGCGCTATATTGATCATCTGAGACACCTTCCACTTCATTCACCTCCAAATTTCAGGTAGTGTTTATATGAAAACAATTTTCAAAATTGTGAAAGGGGAAAATATTATACCTAGGATCCCTTTCAACCAAATAGCCAGTTTTGTGTGGTTTGAAGGTATCTGTGAACTAGCTGTACACAGACATCGATTGTCATATGGTTATGACCCACTGAAGTAGTGCCATAAACAGAGACCCATTCTTCTTGAAGTCGGAACAAATGTTAGATGCATTTTTTTGAAAGGTACACCTGGTACCCCAATTTGTGGTCTTTCAAACCAAGGTTGATAGAAACCAGGTTTCTGTACCATGTAAAAATTATAATTTAAATAAGTAACTTGCATCTGCAAGTCAACAGGCACATAGCAACAATACTAACAAAATCTAATCTCCTTAAATGCCCCTCTACACACGGGCAAACGTACAAAATAGGAAAAATAGACTATTGTTGAAAATAGAGGAGAACTGGATAACTCAGTTGTGGTCTTTGTCTCCTGATCCCTATGTTGAGATGATCTTCAGCTCACTAGGCCCATTGTCTTTCTCTGAAACCTTCTATTAGCCTGTATGTAGTACAGTGTGACTGCTTCATTTGGAAAATATCTGCTTTATCAATTGCAAAAGTCATACCTCATAGCAGTTGCTGCTGACAAGGTAACTGGCTTTCAACTTTAATCAGAGATGTTCTATGCAGTGAAAACAACAATCTTTTTCTGGGGGAGGAACAACACATCCCTGTCCCCTCCCTATTCTCTCCACTGCACTCCCTTCCCAAACGTAGGAAACTTTTTATATGGCAGAAAAACAGCTTTTGACTGTGTCCATTAGGGAGTGGTCTACATGTAACCACCTTGAGATGAATCAGGAGATGGTACATTATCTGTTGGCTTGCTAAGCCAATTGTCCGTTGGCAGAATGCCTTCTCATCAGAAGGTTCAAACAAGCCTCACGACGTAGCTTAGCTGGTGATAAGGAAGGGACTCCTTCCACGTGTGGAGTCTTATCTCGTTGACATCTTGGCCTTGTGTGGAATAGGCCATTGTCCTCTTGGGCAGATTTCTTGGAATTAAAGCAGTTCCTATTGAAGGACTGTGTCACAAATATGGGCAGCTGAACATGGTGATATGTGTGTTGCCCCCAAGAACAACATAAACTGTAACAAAAACTAAAGTTGCTGGCAAAGCTCAACAAGTCTGGCAGCATCTGTGGAGAGAAATAGAGTTCATGTTCATATCAAGTGACCCTTACTCAGAACTTTGTCAGCATAAAGTATGCCTGACAGACCAATGGTTTCCAATGCAGAATATTCTGCTTTTGGCACCTGTTAGTGCTTCAAGTTAATGCATGTTTGTCAGCTTTTGCCAATGCTGCTGTCTTTAGGTGAACATAAATAACTGACTTTTTGTCTAAATTTTCTCGCTATCCATTTAATTAAATGTTTCATTAAATGAAACATGTTATGCTCACCTAATGTAAGATTCAGTTGAAAACTTTGCATTGTAAATGTTAGCGTTTCAGAGCTTTGTGGTACTTTTACAATAATTTGGACTGTCGATCTGCAATATTGCAACTACATCTGTTGTGACTTATTTTGCTCTAACCTTGCAAGCATGACACTTCAATAAAACTTTAGGACTTGAGCTACAATGAAGGTGGGGAACATGTTTGTGAGCATTTCACCACCTGTTGTCAGTTTGGCAATATCAATGCTGATAGCAATTACCATAATCTTCAGTGTACATGCTCATACCTGCCTGCCTAATTCGCGTTTACCCAAGTTGGAATATGCTCATGACTTTGGTTAAAAACTCTTACATATTAGAGATCATTGCAGTGTAGCTCTGTTCTAACTTGGGCTGATTTGAACTGGAACTAACACCAGATTGTAATACAAAACTGACTGAGAGTTGAGCAGTACATTTTTTTGTTTACCAGCTAGTTGACCTTGGGGGGGATGGTAGGGTGCTTGACAGCATTATATATTAAGCTGAGAATTAAAAATAGAGCTTTTCCATTACTGAATTAGTTGGAAGATCAATGTTCTAGTACTCAGCTTTAGTCGCTGACATTTGAGTAAATTAACATCGATCAGTGCACCACCCCCCTCCATCCAGTCTCCCGTCTGCAGACGCATAGGGCTGTGCCTTCTGTAATGTGGTTCCCACTTCACTTGCGAATGCAGATGTTTTTTTTCTTCAGGCCGGAGTACTGCAGGAAATATGGTACACATCCTGGACTGAAAGTTAGCTTGGAAGGCAAGGCCTAATGGATCTTTTCCTACAAGTATTTTAAATGTAGAAAGACCAGTTTGGGTTGTGGTGTGGCCACCTGTGCTTTTGCACAATTTACACAAACAGCCAGAAAAAGGGAGAATGGGTTGCAGCAGCAGCAAAATGTGCCTGTACGATCCTTGTGCTCGAAAGAGGGTAACTGATGAATTCTTTTGATTTGCTGACTGGAACTATGAGGGCTTGGTAACTGACGCAAGTAATTTCAACATTCTTTTATTTCCAGCTGTTCGCTGTAGATTGCTGCAAAAATAGCTGAATAATTGTGGTGCATTGAAGAGCCAGATTATTGAGCCTCGCACATCCTATAGCATTTTAAAGCCGCATCCTGACTCTGCTTTAGGGATTAGAAAGCTCAAGTTCAATTTCCTGAGAATTAATGATCGCTGGTGAATCAAATCACTTAATTTTATCTGCTCAAGCTTAATGAAGTCCTCAGGTCTGCATGTTTCCTTGCTGATATTGTGCTCTTGGCTTAAGATTTTTTTCTTCTAATACTTTGCAAGGTGAACAAAAAAAACGTTTGTTGAAACCTTGCTAGAACTGTGCATTAAAGACCTAATTCAAGCCTCTTATTTAGTAAGAACAATCTCTTTTTAAATTGTAGTGCATGTAGTCTGGATATATAGTAATTCATGACACATGAGAAATATTGTGCTCAATACAAAAGACTGAAGTCGGTTACAGCTACGATCGGCTTTGTACCTTGCAGCATTGCAAGCTTTTTGTAATATATACCAGAGTTTTGTTTCTATTGAAGATAAAGTTGATGTCTCTGGATCTTTTGAAAAAATGCACATGGTAAAGATATATCTCTCAACAATGTATCTTTCTGCTGCCACTGCAGTTTTTGTGTACGAGTGATTAAAGCAAACTACTTACATTTACTGTATTTTGAAAGCTTCATAGTCACTTGAGTTATTAAGCATAGAAGATTTTTCAGTTCTAAGTTTTGTTTCATTCCCATAGTAACAAAATATTTTTCTTCACAGCGGGAGGAAGTAAGCAAACAACACAAGGAACTGTCTCAGGAGCTGCTTACTCTGCGCAGTGAGCTAGGTAAGAACCAGATTTTATTGTGGTTTTTATAGTTCAAAACTCAACTTTATGATTTGGTGAATATTAAGCTGTTTGGTGATATTCCTGCAGCTGAATGTTCCATGATATCTGTGAAAACACTTATTTCTCTGGAGGCTGGCCATTTGACCCAGTTCTTGGAATTCCGAGCATTTGGTATACCAGGAACCGCCTTAGGAAAATGTTTTCCCCAGCCCTACCATCTGATTTTAAATGCAAAATAATTGTTCATGCTTAAGCATTTATTGCTGAATACTGAATTAATCTTATTTCATCCTGTTTCATATCTTTTTTTACCTTTTTAGATGTAATTTAATCAGTGAAACACTTTTAATGCTTGGCAGAATGCTCAAGCCCAGTCCAGAATAAAATAACTCTTCCTTTGGTTCATTGTAATGGCACACAATTGCCTCACGGTTCAGTATCAAACAGAACCTTATTATTTTAGCCTTTTAAGTGACATTCTTATTGACAAACCAAAAACTCCTAAAACACACCAACTACACTTGTGAAATTTGCAATGAAGAGAACTATTCTCGTGAATGCTGGACATGGAAGTTTCAAGGCAACTTATTGTACTGTGCATTAACAATGAGGCACTTTTGCACTATGCAGTATGTTCCCAACTTCGTGAAGGTACATTTTTTTTTGTTGAATGAGAGGGGAAGGACTGAGCGAGATTAGAGAAACTTCGGCCAGTTTGCTACTGCCCATTGGGCAGTGACAGCCAGTAACATGCAGCAATTCGAGTAGCCTGATTGGCTGTGGTAGAAAACAATTTAAAAGGGACAACTATACAAGGTTTCGCATGGTTGGCTAATTACTAAAGCTAGATTGCATGGGATTCTGAATGAGCTTGTCAATCAGATTCAAAATTGGCTTGAAGGCAGATAAGGTGATGGCTGAGGGTGTTTCTGACTGTAGGCCAGTGACCAGAAATGTTCCAGAGAGAATGGTGCTTGTCCACTTTTGTCTTATATTCTCATTTTATATAAAAAAAAGAAGCATGGTTAGTATGTTTGATGCCACTAAAATTGGTGATAGTGTACAGATAAGTTGTCAAAGTTTAAAAAGAGATCTTGATCATTTGCGTCAAGGAGAGGCAGGTAAAGTTTAATATGGATAAATGAGAGGTATTGTATTTAATAGACTGCTGGGTAGTGTTATAGAACCAAAACTAGGGTTTCAGGTACATAATTCTTTGAAATTTGTGTCACAGGTAGACCGTGTGGTTAAGGTGATTCACACACTTGCATTCATTGCTCAGAACTTTTTGAGTTAGGAAGATAATGAAGGCATTTGATATGCTTGCCTTTTATTGGTCAGTGTATTGATTAGAAGAGTCAGGAGGTCTTCAGGATGTTAGGTCGCTTTTGGAATACTGTGTGAAATTCTGGTCTCCATGCTTGAAGGAGGATGTTGTGAAACTTAAGTCCTTTCTGAATCTTTTCAAGGATATTACCATGGTTGGAGGCTTTGACCTAATAGGGAGAGGCTGAATAAACTCAGGCTATTTTCCCTTGATCATCAGAGGCTGACAGGTAACTTAAGGTTTATAAAATCATGAAGGACATGGATAGGGTATACAGACAAGGACTTATTTCCACGGTGGGGCATGTTAAAGTCTAGAAAGTATAGGTTTAAGATGAGAGGGGAAAGATTTAAAAGGGACCCAAGAGGCAATATTTTCACGCAGAGGACAGTATGTGATTGGAATGGAGGTTGGTACAACTACAACATTTAAAAGGCATGTGGATGGGGATATGGATTTGAAGGGTTTAGAGGGATATGGACCAAGTGCTGGAAAATGGGACTCGATTAATTTAGAATATCTAGTCAGCATGGACGAGTTGGATGGAAGTGTCTGTTTCTATGCTGTACTGCTCTGACTGAGGTGGGATAGGACGTTGGTGGGGCCTCTTCTGGAGTATTGTCCAGTTCTGCTTGCTCTTTTATTGGAAAGATATTATTAAACTGGAGAGGGTTCAGCAAAGATTTACTAGGCTGTTACTAGGGCTGGAGGGGTTGAGTTTATAAGACGAGGCTGGATAGGATTGGACATTCCTCACTGGAACATGAGGTTGAGGGGTGGCCTTTACAGATATTTATAAAATCATGAAGGGCATAGTTAGGTGAAGGATAAAGGTCTTTTCCCTTGGAGTTCAAAGCTAGAGGGTATATTTTAAGCTGAGGAGAAAGTTTGCCAGCGAAAGTAGTAGCTGCAGGGACAGTAAAAATTTTTTAACAAGAGACACTTGGCCCATTTCCCTCCAAACCTTCCTTCCTCCTTGAATAAAGTACATGCAGTTGGGAGTAATTTAGTTTGGGAATATGCCTGATGTGGATTGGTTGGACCAAAAGGTATGCTTCCATGCTGTATGACTCTGGCACCAATGACATTTGAGAAATAATGGAGCCATTACTAAGGATTTACTGACAGAACATTTAGAAAAATCGTAATAGAATCCAGCATAGTATGAAAGAGAAATTGTTTGCAGGGTTTACTAGAGCTCTTTTTGAGAACATAATTAGGCTAGAAGAAACAAAAAGGGTATATACTTGGATTTCAAAAAAAATTTAGAAATTATTACATGATTACTGCACATACTAGAGCTCATTGCATTGAGTGAATGAATTGAAGATTAGTTAATTAACAGAATTACTATCTCGATTTTAAGTCATTAGCTTGGAATATTGTAACAATGTTTTGCAGTGTGCTCAAGAATTGGTCAGAGCCCCACTTGGGTTTGGAGACCCAGGATAAATATAATGAAGAAATGTAATCACTTGTGTCAGCATGCAATAAAGGAACATGTAATTTTTCCATATGCTTATGGGGATATAAACTTGATCCCTATTCACAACCGAATCATGTTTTGGTATTGTCTTCACTCCGAATGATGCTGCCACAATAGAAAAAATGACAACAATCATAAACACCAATTTGTTCTGCTGTTTTTGTGCTCATCTGCCTGAAAACAGTAGCACTCCAGGAAAGTGTGGTTAACTCAACTGAATTTTTTTTTTAATTGAACGGCTTTGGAATTCCTCCTCACAGAGCCATGGGGGCAGAATCATGTAAATTTTAAGGTTGCGAGAAATTCTTGATCAGTATTGGAATCACAAGTTGAAGGAAAAGTACAGGAATGTTGCATTAGCCATGTGTCTGTTGAATGATGGAGCAGGATTAGGAGACTGAATGGCCTATTCCTGTTGCTATTTCTTAGGGTTTTATGGAATTACTGTTGGTGTTACAGCCAGCTGAAGAGGGGTGAATGGGCTTTGTCATTCCAATTAAAATTTGGCTCCCCAGAAACATGAGTCAGTTACAAGACTTGTGTGGAAGGCAGGGTCATTTCTTGCTGCTTAAATTCGAAAGAAATGTGACATGAAATGCATAAATTCATATGTGGATAATGTCTAGTACAGAAAGGAAGATAATGTATCAAAAGGAACACATTGAACAATGGTGAACTGAAGTATGAGCCCTTGAGAAACTTAGCAAATCTGGCAGGTATCCTGAGTAGAGAAAGACTGTTAACATTGTGTCCGATATGCTGTGGAGATAAAGGAATGTATAGTATAAAGTCCTTACAATATCCTTTAGGTCTTGAGTTATTGGGTCTCAACTGGACGAGTTGATTAAAAAATGTGAATCCAGATGTCAAGAGAAAATGCTGTATTGCAGATGTATTGGGTTCTAAAATCCAATGTCCCCCTTCAGTTTATCACTAGTTAATTTGCTTTTAGAGACCAAGAGAGAGGAAGAAACTTTTCAGGTTTCAATTATGAATCCATTTCATTTTGCTCTATTTTAAAGCTGTTGCATGAAATGCAGGGCATAATGTATTTTTTTAATTGGGGATAATTGTTCCCAAGCTGGATAACTGCAAGAAAGTCTTTAATCTCGACTGAGACCTATCATACAGATGTGAATTTAAAACTAGAAGATCAGTAGTTGTTCTCTCACGACTGGCTTCAGTCTCTCTTGATAAATGTTACTATAAATTCACATGACTTTGGTTATTCCAGGTTTGTTTTCTAGACCTTGCTTCAACCCAATGTCAGTTGACTGTGGAATTTTAAAATCTATATTTCCTTAAGTCCATCCTCCCTCCGTCTGCAAATTTGGTCCATCTTCAGCATTTGTGGCCCTTTAGTCCTTCACCAAGATGATTTTCTCTTTTGTACCTGTCGATGCCAATTAACCAAGTACCAGGAGCAGTTATGCACATGTACTGATTTACCTGGTTTAATATGTCATCCTGCACTAAAGATGGCTCAGGTTAAATCTGTATTGTATTCAAGTTTGTGGCTGTTATGCAAGTTGTGTGGGCAGATAACTTTGAGAGATCTATTATTATGTGCTGAGGAGAAGGAATGATTCACTTGGAAATATAGAATGCAAAATGTTTAAGTAAGAAGTAGAATGGAATCTGGGTGTCCTCAAAGCCATTGGCATCAAAATAGAGTAATTATGAAGGCAGATGGAATGTTTATTGCATGGGTTTGGACTATCAAATTGGACCTCTCTTGTTCCTTGCTGCAACATAGACAGTACAGGTGGAAGCATCCACCCATGTTGTGTGATCTTTATTTCCTTAATTAGAGACTTGGCTTTGAAGCAGTTCAGAGACGATTTGTTAGACTGCTGTTTGGGATGAGGTTGCATTTTGGGGAAGAATGAGAGGTGTTCTTATTGAAACATAGCATTCAGTGAAAATTTGACTTGGTAAATGCTAAGGTGGTATTTCTCCAAGGGAGTCAAGTAATAGAGGACAGTGTTTAAGAAAACACTACTGCGTTTCTCATTTAAGATGAAGGTAAGATACTTTTGAAAGGGTTGTGATGTTTTGGAATTTTCTATTCCAGAGAACAGGTGGGATGTCCTTGACCATACATGGGGCGGATCTGATTGGAGTTTTATGGAGGAAAGGCAGACTTGCGACCCTCAATACCAGGAGCAATACGAGTAGATTGTTCAGTCATTGTCTTGTTGTGCAAATGCATATGTTGCTTATTTAAATGCACTGCAGGGTAATATTGCACATCAACTGATGGGATGAAGTAATAGACAGTTGTGGGATGTTTTAAAGCCATTGATCTATAGAGAACTCTGTTGGATTAGATTTCTGTGGTAATTGTAATGCATTCAGTTCAGTCATTTTGTAAACTGTCTTCACTGCATTCACTTAACTCTTCAATTTTTTGGCATACCTCTTGAGGTTGAGAAGGTTAGATCCAAGTGGTTCTGTGCACGAGTATCTTGGTGCTGCTTCATGTTGTCTAAACTTGATTTTTTGAGAGAAAATTGATTGACTTTCTTTTGGAGATCAAGCTAATGGCTTGCAGAATACATGAAACATATGAATTCAGTGCAGAAGAAGGCTGTTCAGCCCCTCTAGTCTGCTCTGTCACTTAATACAATCATGGCTGATCTTTTTAGCTTCTTTTCTGCTTCCCTTCATAACCCTTCAAACTAGCAATAATTTAAATTTGCGGGCTTTAATTTTTAGCCTATGTCCCAGCATCCATATTCTGGGGTAGTGAATTCCCAGACTGACTATCTTTTGTGAAAAGTAGTTTCTCTTAGTCGGACTTATCTTAAAAACAATGACCACTCAAATGAAGAACTGTCCTCTATATTATCTTCATCGATCCCCTTTCATATCTTGTATGCCTCACTTAGATCATCTCTCATTCTTCCAAACTCCAGCAAGTATAGGCCTAAATTGCTCAATCTATCCTCATAATACACCCCGTAACTATGGAATCAATCCAGTGAACCACCTCTGAGCTGCCTTCAATAGAACTACATCTTTTAAGGGGACCAAATTTGTCTGCAGTACCTCAGGTATGGTCTCACTAATGTCTTGTTGTGCCAACACTACCCCCTCTTTCTACTCTATTGAGAATTTGGGAGAAGCATTTATTAAGCTTGCAGATGGCATCAAGAATGATACAGTTGACAGTGAAGGTGGTTGTAGAAGATTACAAAGGGGTCTTGATCAATTGGGTCAATGTATTAGGCAGAAGCTAGGAGATATTAATTGAGGGCCTGTTATCGGGTGAGTCTATATTTGACATGTGAGAATTGTTTAAAGATAGTTCAGGACTGGCATGTTGCAGTAAGGAAGGAGGACAAGGATGGTAAGGTGAAGGACCCTTGGAAAATGAGGGAGATTGTGAATTTAATCAAAAGGAAGAAAAGTAGAATAGTAAGGTTTTGGCAGCTTAAAATCTGACCGGGTCTATCAGTTGGTGGGGGCAGTGGTGGATATAAAGCAAGAAATTAGAGCAAGAATGGGCCACAAAATGACTTTGGCAAGTAGGGGTAAAGAGAATGGCAGGGTATTCCATACATTAAAAATAACTATTGAGAAATTAGGACCACTCATCAAGGAGGCAGCTTGTGCTTATAGGCAGAGGATGTGGGTGAGATCATTAAATAGGTACTTTGTGTCGATATTTACCCAAAGAAGGATATGGAGGATAGTGAGGTTAGTGTGGAACCTGCTGATATGCTAGAACATTTTGAGATCAATAAGGAAGTGATGGGTCTTTTGAAGGGCGTTTTAAGGTGGTTAAGTTCCCAGGTCCACATTATTGACAGAGGCAAGAGAGGAGGTTGCTGAGGCCTCGATCAAGACCTTGTTTGCCACCAGAGAGGTACCGAATGACTGGTGAGTAGCTAATGTTATTCTGTTCAAGAAGGGAAATAGGGTTAATCGAACCAACTATAGACCATTGACACACACATCAGTTGTTGGGATGCTGTTGGAGAGAATACTTAGGATATATGCTCATTTAGAAAAGAATGATCTAATTATGGACAGTCAGCATGGCTTTGTGCATGTCTTAGCTTGATTTGAATTTTTCATTTGAAAGATACTGAAGCTAGAGTAGTGGATGTTGTTTATGTGGTTTTTAGTAAAGGTTTCAACAAGGTCCCTCATGGTAGGCTTATCTAGTAGATTAAGATGCATGGGATCCAATGACTTGGCTGCGTGGATTCAGAATTGGCTTGCCAATAGAAGGCAGTAGGTAGTGGTAGAAGTTTTTTATTTATATCAAGATGTCATGTTGCAGCTTTACAAGACTTTTTGGTTCGGGCACAAAAGAGTATTGTGTTCAGTTTTGGTTGCCACATTACAAGAAGGATGTGGAGACTTTGAAGAGGGCGCAGAAAAAGTTTACCAGGACGCTGTCTGGATTAGACGGTATGATCTACAAGGTGAGGCTAGAAAAACTCAGGTTTTCTCTAGAGCAGCAGAGACTGATGGGAGACTTGATTGAAGTCTATATAATAGAGATGCATAGACAAAGTTGACAGTCAATGTTTCTCCCCCAGAGTCAAAATGTCTATTACTTGGGGTCATTCATTTTAAGAAGCACAAGGCATGTGAGGGGCATGGTTTTTTACACAGTAGAGTCTGGAACACACTGCCAATGGTGATAGAGGCAGATACAATTGGGGTATTTAAGGGGCTTTAGATAAGCAAATGAATATGCAAGGAATGAAAGGACATGCACCAAGGGAGGCAGAAGGGATTAGTTCAACTTGGCATCATGTTTGACATAGTGGGCTGAAATGTCATTTCCTGTGTTATATAGTTCCGAGTGTGGCAGATGGAGTTTAATTTAGATAATTGAGGTGTTGTTTTGGCAAAACAAACAAATGTGGGATTTACACAAATAAAGGTAAAGTCCTGGGTAGAGTTGTGGAATGGAGAGACCTAGGATTCAGGTACATATTCTTGAATGTTGAATCACAGGTAGACAAGGTGTTTAAGAACTCCCTTATTATGCGTGCCTTTATCGCTAAGACCATTTGATTTCTAGGAGTTGGAATGTCATGTTGAGGTTGTACAGGACGTTGTGAAGCCACTTTTGGAGTATTGCATACAGTTCTGGTTGCCTTTCTGTAGGAAGGATATTAAATTGGAGAGAGTTCAGAAAAATTTACAAGGATGCTGCTGAGACTGGAGGGTCTCTGTTGAGGAGAGGCTGGGTAAGCTGTGACATTTTCACTGGAGTGTAGGAGGTTGAAGAGTAATCTGAAAGAGGTTTATAACATCAGGAGGGGCACAGAGAAGGTGAATAGCAAAGTTTTTTTTTCCCCTAGAGTGGGGAAGTTCAAAACTAGGGGCATTTTTTTTTAAGGTGAGAGGACAAAGATTTCAAAAGGACAGGAGAGGCAACCTTTTCACACAGGGTGGTTTGTATGTGGAATAAACTACTAAAGGAAGTGGTAGATGCAGGCACAGTTACAACATTGAAAAAACATTTTGACAGGTACATGAATCAGCAAGATGTAGAGGCATTTGGGCCAAATGCAGGAAAGTGCGACTAGTTCAGTTTGGGAAACTTGGTCGCCATGGAAAGTTGGGCAGAAGAGTCAGTTTCTGTACTGTATGACTTTGACAATAAATGCCAAAATTGTATTTGCTTTCCTTTATCACCTGCTGTACCAGCATATCAATAATAAATACTGTTATCAAGACTTGAGTATCTAAGAATAGAAATAGAAGTGGGAGTATGCTTTTTGCCTTCTGGGTCTATTCAGCCATATGTCAAGGTTGATTGATCTACCTGAACTTTATCTTCCATCACTATCACTGTATTCCTTGATTGTCTGCTTACCAAAAACCCAGGTGTTTTTTATTTTAAATTGTGCATGCACAAGTTTTCACAATTCATGAAATCCAGTTTCTGTCTGTGTAAAATAGACACGTGGTGAGAAGTGCAGCAACTATTGAGTAAACTGAAAAATCAAACTGCTTCTGGATATAGGCAGTGTTGAATCTTAAAATACATTTTAGGGTTGACCTGATGATTTGTTTGAGTTGTTTCTTAATTGATTTACTGTGTCCTGGAAGTAATTTCATCAGTCACAACTTAACTTTTCACTTACCAGTGATCTTTAGCTTAGGATTATTCCATTTCACTGGACATGAGCATTCTTTCCATTGAGCATTGTACATCAGGCTTAGTAATAGCAAAATGCTCACTGTACGTGTATAGTACTTCAATGGATGGAACTTGCCATTAAATCTTTACCTTATCTAACGAGGAATTTTTGACACTGAAACAAAAATTTGTATTTTTTATCAGAATCTGTTTAAGTTCACATTTTGTTTCCTATCGATTGTCCTGCTTGAATGTAAGATCACTGTGTAACCCTTAGAGTTGTTCTGTACATTTTCAAAGCAATGGCCTCTGGATTATCTGAACTATTTATTTACGTTGTCCACTGATGATTAATTTCTCAAAGTAAACAGATGTGTTTTTAGGCTTTCAGTTTAGGAGAGAGTTTGTTTTTTTTTAACTTGGGGAAACCGCCGCGCCCCCCCCCAGCAGTTTTTGCAGAGGTTGCGTATGTTGTTAGAACCCTCGCTCATTTTCCACTTTTTGTTATCACATTTGGATTGGAGCTATGAACTGTGAGCTGAGAGTGACCTTTTTGGATCGTGAGCAGCAGCTTTTTTTTTTAAAAAAAATGGCAAACAAGGAAAGAAACTGATATTTGCTTATGAGGCCAGACCTGAAAATTAATTGCAGGTTGATTCTTGTTCCAAGAATGCTGTAGATGTTTTGGTTTCAGAGACATGTTGTGCTCAAACAGATGGCAGACGTTTGAAAGTTAATCGGGGTCCAGTAGGAAGAAGAGTCTAAAAGAAACCAAAGTTTGAACTGGATTTGAACTGTGTTGGTCAGAAGGATTGTGGCTGCAAAAGCTATAGGATGGAGGTTTGATTGTTGCCTGCTAATCTTCTCCTTATCAACTTATTGAAAATTTGGAGAATAGAATCTCTTATAAGTATTGGCTAGTCCTCAGGGCTTAGTGAAATCCATTTGCATGCATCGGTGTCTTCAGAAACCAAGTCCCTTGTGCCTGTGAAGTTATGAATCTGGAATCTGCTTAAGTGAACTGGCCAATTATGTCTTTTTTTCTTTTGATTTATCCCTTAACTATGTTTAATAGTTTGTATTTGTGTGAATGGGGCCAAGAATCAAAGAAAACGAAGTTTAAATCATGAGAGGCATGGATAGGATGAATAGACTAAGTCTGTCTTTTCTCTGTGATGGGGGAGTCCAGAGCTCGAGGGCATTGGTTTTGGGTGAGAGGGAAAAGATATAAAAGTGACCTAACGGGCAACTTTTTTACACCGATGGTGTTGCTGCCAGAGGAAGTGGTGGAGGCTACTACAATTGCAGCAATTAAAAGGCATCTCAAAGTGTATATAAATAGTAAGAGTTTGGAAGGATATGGACAAGTGCTGGCAAATGAGACTAGGTTATGTTGGGATATGTGGTTGCCATGAAGAGTTGGACTGAAGGGTCTGTTTCCATGCTGTACATCTCTATAACACTATAAGTGGAAGTAGGTAGCTAGTTAACACGAGGGTTACTCTGAATAATATAAACAGCTGTGATGATGTCATTTGGATTCACGCCAACAGTGTTTAGTGGAGCTAAGCACTGCAGTGTTTAACTTTGGCCTTCCAGACAGCTCTAAAAACCTAATTATGAAATCCAGTTATGGAGGTGCTGTGGGAGAAGTTTGTGTCAACAAACCGGTCTCAAATGCTTTTAAACCCAACTGAAAGCGCACAATTCTTTTTCAAAAATGTTCAGCTTGTAAAAATGCGGGTGGCTTGACTACACTCCATTAATTCACAAGTCTAATTTGTGTAGCAGAGCCAAAGTTACCTTAAAAACTCATATTATTAATTCAACATAAATGGGCTAGAATGGTTTTGTGACACCTCCCATAGGATTGCAGTGTTATATCATGCTATTATGTCACTGCACTGCTTTCAGAGACCAGGAACGTGACGTTGGTTCAGTTGGAGAAGGATCGGGAGGAACTACGAAACAGATACGAAGGAGTAATTCAAACGCTATCTGAAGAGCACCAGACTGAACTTAAAGAATTAGAAAAAAGACTTGAGGAGCTCTTCACTGCAGAGAAGGAGCACCTACAGCAAAGCTTTGAGAATGATGTCAAGCAGTTGCAAGCACAGCTTCAAAAGGAGGTCTGAATGTGTTTTTTTTTTTGGTTCTATTTCCCCTTTCCACCCTCTGAAGTATTTGATAAAGTTTTGCATCTCTAGTGCCAAGGAGACAGTTGTAAAAGCTGCACCGTTTTAAAAACTTGATAATGGTTGTAGCTGCTGTTGTCCATGTGTACAGTTAAACACAGCCACCCAGAAGTTATCACAGATTCTCTGTTCTTTCGAAATGGCAATCATGGATGTTAATGGTTTGATTTGCACTTGCACTTCTTACTTGTACTGTCTCACTGTACAAGCCATTGAAGAATTATGGCTTGAATATGGTATAACTTTTTTTAATGGTGTACTAAAACCACATATTGAACAGTTGCTTTTGCCATAAGAAATTTTGTGGGGGCTCATCAGACTTTGCCAGAATTAATAACATTCCATAGTTTTCAAATTATTTTTGATATTTCTTCTTCTATCATCTTCACGTGTATGTCCAAATCTGCATTTCACTTCTGAATTGGTATAAAGGGGCATTTAATCAGCATTTTATACTTTCAGGATTGTAGTCTCAGAAATTGTTGATTTATTGTTTGGTCTTGATAGGACTGTTGTACAAGAGGGATTCCCAATACTTGATACAGTGAAATTAACATGGGAAATTATCTCAAATTTTCAATTTTCTTTTGAGGTCAGTAATGAATGTCATCACATCATCACTGGGTGGAATGTCAGGTTTGTTATGTTGAGGTGACTGCATTATTTTAAAACAAAAGGCATGTCGTTTGCTCTGTTTGTTGTGCATACTTTGTGTACTAAATTCCTTCTGGCTTTTTATTTTTCTCAATCTGTTTTCTTAAAATCGGTCTCCAGAAAACTAAATGAAAGGAAAAAGAAAGCATTGAACCATATGCCCCGATTGTTGAGGTGTGATCTGTCCTTGAGATGTACACTAATATAAAAATAATAATACTTTAATTTAGTATGAAATGAAAAAAGCCAAGTTAGTGCAAACTGTCCTTGATTACAGCAAGAGGTGAGTAATGTTGAATTTTATCTAATTCACCTGAGTTGGATTTTTTTCATCTTGTGATACTTTGTCACTTTGTTGAGAGTCAGAAATTTGTAAACTGGCATTAGTCCAGATTTGCAGATGTAAATGACCACATGGTCTCAATGTGTGGACTTTTAATTTGATTGACATGCCAGCATTAATAACCCTTGACTGCTAATGTTGAAATTTTGAATAATAGTGAAGTTTTGAGCAAGCTTTATTAGCGAGTCAATGTTTTTAGTCACCCTGGGTTCCTTTTTCAAGCTCAATATTTACTTAATATAAATGACTGCAGATGCTGGAAACCAGATTCTGGATTAGTGGTGCTCCTCGGATGTTTACCCAGTTATCAGACTGTTCTTAATCTGCAACTTGCTGTGATGAACCACCCAATGTGAAGTTTCCTTTCTTATAACTGCTAAGTAGCAGCTCAGAGTGGCAAAGGCAAAGGTCCTTTTGTCCCAAATTTGTTTTCCCTTGTTTTAGTGGATAGTAACGGGAAGTTATGTAAAACCAGTTTGTCCCAGAAGATTATGGCAAGTCCGACTTAGTTATCAGCATTTGGGGCTTTCCTTGTTTGATGTTGAAGCCCCTATCCCATATAGTGTACCAAAATTCTGTAGATTCCCATAAGTTTTGTGTTTTAGCATATATGAAATGCCATAGGAGACTTGTCTGAATCTATTCAGTTGTCTTGCTACCTTTTCTGCAGCACTGACGACAGGTCATAGAAACACAAGAGCAGGAGTAGGCCAGGCTAACCAGGAAGACAGTAGAGCAAAAATGGCAGGAGTTTGTGGGTATAATTGAGGACACTATACAGAGGTTCATCCCCAGGAAAAGAAAGATTATCTGGGGAGGGATTAGACAACCATGGCTGACAAAGGAAGTCAGGAAATGTATTAAAGAAAAAGAGAGATCCTATAAAGTGGCCAAGAACAGTGGGAAATCAGAAGATTGGGAAGGATACAAAAACAAAGAGGATAACAGAGCGTAATAAGAAATGAGAGGATCAAATATGAAGGTAGGCTAGCCAGTAATGTTAGAAATGATAGTAAAAGTTTCTTTCAGTACATAAGAACCAAATGACAGACAAAAGTAGACATTGGGCCACTTCAAACTGATGCAGGAAGCCTAGTGATGGGAGATATGGAAATAGCAGGAGAACTAAACAAGTACTTTGCGTCAGTTTTCACAGTGGAAGACTTGAGTAATATCCCAACAATTAAAGGGAGTCAGGGGGCTGAGTTGAGTATGGTTGCCATTACAAAAGAGAAAGTGCTAGAAAAGCTAAAAGGTCTTAAAATTGATAAATCTCCTGGCTCCGATGGGATACACCCTAGAGTTCTGAGAGAGGTGGCTGAGGAAATAGCGGAGGCATTGGTTGAGATCTTTCAAGAGTCACTGGAGTCAGGAAACGTCCCGGATGATTGGAAGATGGCTGTTGTAACCCCCTTGTTCAAGAAAGGATCAAGACAAAAGATGGAAAATTATAGGCCAATTAGCTTGGTAAAATTAGTTGATAAATTCTAGAATCCATCATTAAGGATGAGGTTTCTAAATTCTTGGAAGAGCAGAGTCTGATTAGAACAAGTCAACATGGATTTAGTAAGGGATGGTCATGCCTGACAAACCTGTTGGAATTCTTTGAGGTGACAAGTAGCTTAGACCAGGGAAACCCAGTGGATGTGGTCTATCTAGACTTTCAAAAGGCCTTTGATAAGGTGCCACACGGGAGGCTGCTGAGCAAGGTGAGAGCCCATGGTATCTGAGGTGAGCTGCTGGGATGGATTGAGAATTGGCTGTCTGACAGAAGGCAGAGAGTTGGGATAAAAGGTTCTTTTTCGGAATGGCAGCCAGTGACGAGCGGTGTCCCACAGGGTTCAGTATTGTGGCCACAGCTATTCGCATTATATATTAATGATTTGGATGAGGGGACTGGGGGCATTCTAGCAAAGTTTGTAGATGATACGAAGTTAGGTGGACAGGCAAGTAGTACTGAGGAAGTGGGGAGGCTACGAAGGATCTAGACAGTTTGGGAGAGTGGTCCAGGAAATGGCTGATAGAATTCAACGTGAGCAAGTGCAAGGTCTTGCACTTTGGCAAAAAGAATAAAAGCATAGACTACTTTCTAAATGGTGAGGAAAATTAGCAAAGCCAAAGTACAAAGGGATCTGGGAGTGCTAGTGGAGGATTCTCTAAAGGTAAACATGCAGGTTGAGTCTGTGATTAAGAAAGCGAATGCAATGTTGTCATTTACCTCAAGAGGGTTGGAATATAAAAGCAGAGATGTGCTACTGAGACTTTGTAAAGCTCTGGTGAGGCCCCATTTGGAGTACTGTGTCCAGTTTTGGTCCCCACACCTCAGGAAGGACATACTGGCACTGGAATGTGTCGAGTGGAGATTCACACGGATGATCCCTGGAATGGTTGGTCTAACATATGAAGAACGGCTGAGGATCCTGGGATTGTGTTCATTGGAGTTTAGAAGATTAAGGGGAGACTTAATAGAAACTTACAAGATAATACATGGCTTGGAAAGGATGGACGCTAGGAAATTGTTTCCATTAGGCGAGGAGACTAGGACCCGTGGACACAGCCTTAGAATTAGAGGGGGTCAATTCAGAACAGAACATTTCTTCAGCCAGAGGGTGGTGGGCCTGTGGAATTCATTGCCACGGAGTGCAGTGGAGGCCAGGACGCTAAATGTCTTCAAGGCTGAGATTGATAGATTCTTGTTGTCTCAAGGAATTGAGGGCTACGGGGAGAACGCTGGTAAGTGGAGTTGAAATGCCCATCAGCCATGATTGAATGGCAGAGTGGACTCGATGGGCCGAATGGCCTTACTTCCACTCCTATGTCTTATGGTCTTATTTGGCTCTTTAAACCTGCTGTGCTAGTCCATACCATGATCATGGCTGCTCGTCTATCAGTGCCATGTTCCCACTTTCTCTC
Organism: Hemiscyllium ocellatum; assembly: GCF_020745735.1. Lineage (NCBI taxonomy): Eukaryota > Metazoa > Chordata > Chondrichthyes > Orectolobiformes > Hemiscylliidae > Hemiscyllium > Hemiscyllium ocellatum. The sequence goes on from NC_083401.1 coordinate 87,732,048, forward strand.
TTTTCTTACCCCTTGATACTTTTTGATTTCTCAAAATTTATCATCACTTCCATGAACATACTCTGACCCAATGGTAGCGAATTCCATAGGTTGACAAGAAATGGCTGACTCTGTGTATCTTGAGGCTGAGACTCTTGATTCTAGACCCTACCAACCAAGGGAAACACAACCCTGTCAGAATATATACAACTTGGACCTTCTCATTTTTCTGAACTCTAGTGAATACACATTTGACCAAACCAATCTCTTGCCTTAAAGACAGCCCTATCACCACCAGTGTCAGCTTAGTGAATCTACCACCTCCAAAAGACCCACTTGTCCCTTCTTGCTCTTTCTGGTCTATGGATCCATTATCAATCAATGCTAGTGTATTACACCCCCACTCCAGGTGCTGTATGCATCAATTTGTGCACTAGTCTCTTAAGTGGGACATTATCAGAACCTTTCATGAAATCTAAATACACCACATCCACAGGTTGTTCCTTATCTATTCTCCTGATTAATTCTCAATAAGAAGAAACTGCTCCAAAATAATGGTTAAACAGAATATTTATAACCCTATGCCTTTTGTCTAGTCCCATTAATGCTTCCCAAATGTTCAGTTATCATGTCTTTATTGTAGATAGATACAAGCATTTTTTTTCCTACATCTAATAGTCTAATTGGTCTGCAACTCCCCTGTTTTCTCTTGTTCCCTTTCTAATTTAGGGTTAGATTTGCCACCCTCCAAGCTGTAGCAACTGCTTTCTAATCTGCAGAGTTTTGCAAGATGACCATGGGACACAGGAGCAGAACTGGGTTATTCAGTCTTTCGCAGTGCCTCTGCCTTTCAATGAGATCATGGCTGATCTGATAATCCTTGAATATACTTAGTAACACACTTCAAAACCCCTCCTGCAATATAGAATTCCATGTATTGTCTACTCTCCTAAGACATTCCTTTTAATCTGTCATTTCTAACTACCCATCCATCCAGAATTTTCAGGCAACTTCCTTTTTACACTGTGGAATACAGATTATCAGACCCAGGAGATTCATCAGTCTTAAACTCCTTTCTATTTCTCTAGCACTATTTTTAATCCGTGCTCATTTTCTTTTAATGCTCCTGTTAGTTCCTTGGCATTTCTGAGAACGTGTCCTCTCTTGTAAAGAGATGGAAATGTGTTCAATTCTTTGGCCATTTCTTTCCCCATTTCTGACTCTGAGAGTCTACCTTTTGTCTTTAACTTTTTTCTGGTCGCACCTAAACTTTTGTAGTCATTTTTTTTTCTCATGTAAGTTTCCTCTCGTATGGTTTTCACGCTCTCTTGATTAATCTTTTGTCTTGTTTTAATGAATTCTGAACTGCTGCTTGGCTTCAGGCTTGCTATTTTGTCTGGCTGTTTTGTCTCCTGTTTGAATCTAATGCTAACCTAATTTCTTTCTTTAAACCATTGTTGAGCAACCTTTCCTATTTTTTTGCACCAGGTAGGATTAAATGATTGTTGATCATGTATAAATTCCTCTTAAAAATTAGCCATTGTCTACGCAATGCCAGCCTTTTTACCTGACATTGCTAATGGGCACCTCATATCCTTATGTAGATTCGGGGCCTTCATTTGCATTTAACTCTTTCTTTTCATGGTCCTCCTTCCCCAGTGGACCCTGCGCGCACATTGTTAATTGATCTTTTCTCATTGCGCAGTAATGAATCTAGGATAGCCTGCTCTCTCGTTGCTCCTCAACATAACTAGTCTTAAAGCTCTCATATACACTCCAGAAAATCCTCTGTAATGTTATTGCTAAATTGATTTTGTCCCATCCATATAGAGTAGATATACTCCTGCCATATAGAGAGGCTTACTTACCTGAGTGATTAACCACACTAAACATGAGAGAATATCTTAACACCCAAATTTGAAACTTGTGACACTGGCTCAACTACTTTTGCATGTTCAGATGAAGTCTTATTTATGCTGAGAATTAAATAAATTGCGATTGTATCCAAAATGTATGCGATAAATAGGATCAATAGGATAAAATAAGCCTAGCCAGCAATGTTGATAATCAAGTGGGTTAAATGACCGCCACCTGGCTCCACATAATGTACTCTGAACATTTAAGACATGACGTCAAACATGATTTTCTCTTTTTTGTATTTAGATTGAAGGGGTAACCTCTAAACATGATGCCCATAAACTGGAGCTTATTGCAACTCACTCAAAAAACCTGGAGTGTCTTCAGAAAGAATATCAACAGTCTCTAACAGGTAATCAATGCCGAATATAATGGTATCATTCTAGTAAAGTGACCTTGTGAAAGGAATAAATCTAATGTTGCAACAGATGATAAACAGATGTAATTCCTCAATATAATACATTGCGTAACTGCAAACAATTATCACAACTTGGACTTATTTTTGTTCATTGCAGAGCTCAACAGATCACATGAACTGGATCTGAAGACACTTGATGAGAGCTTTAAAGAAAGACAATCACTATTGCAGGTTAGTCAACCTTGCTACAAAGAAAATGCTTCATAGGATTAATTCCACAATGTGAATACAGCTATTTGCATATTATTCTATGCAATGTCTGGAGTGAATGGTTAGAGAATCATTTTGATGTTTGTTCTGTGACAAATGTTTGCATTTAAAATTAGTGCTTCAAATACAGCTCTTGAAGTTCTGTTGCACCGATCCTGGCAGATTTCAGTGGTATAATACTACATCTGCAGGATAAGGCCTTCAAACATAGAATACTACTTCAGTATTGCATTCAAGCAGAACATTGGATACAAATCATCAGAATTGGGCTGAAGTCAGTTAAATTTGAAGCAAGAATGTAATCTGTTATGGTACCTAATGTTATCTCTGGGAATAACCTTGAGCAAGAATTTACTGGAAATTGAAGCTCATACAACCTACTGCAATTGCAAAAACATTACACACTTTTAATCTCTTCTCATCTATTGTGTGCAATTGTTCAAAAGTAGAATTAACCATTGAAAGAAATCTGATCGCTCTTGATACCACATTCAATGGTTTTAACTACGATAAGTATCAAATTTGAGGTATTTCGCCTTTAGTCTCATGTCCCAGTTATACTATCCCCCTACTTTCCTCCCACAGTCCAAAAATGTGCGGGTTAGGTGAATTGGCCATGCTAAATTGCCCGTAGTGTTAGGTGAAGGGGTAAAGGTAGGGTATGGGTGGGTTGTGCTTCGGCGGGTCGGTATGGTCTTGTTGGGCCGAAGGGCCTGTTTCCACACTAAGTAATCTAATCTAGTTAATTTCAAATACAGAACAACAGTAACGGTTATTTAAGTAAGGTCAAGTATTTAATGAACTTCATTGAGAACCAAACTAATTTGTGATCTGGCTTCAGAATATGGCTTTGAAAGGTGCTAGTGAACAAATAATTGACTCATATTTTTCAGGGAAGGCAGAGTATGAAGTCTGACCTGCCAAATATAATTGGGACAACATCCCCTCAATTACATTAGATGTGAACAATAAATACTACTTTTCCAATGTTGCTGTCCATCCCAAGATCATATTTATGGTAAGGGCTAAACACAAAATGTATCCTCATAGTGATCGGTCATTGCAGAAGATCGCTCTGCCTAATTGAAGTTGCCCAGTTGGTCCTTTTCTTCCCTAATATATTGCAGGGTTTCCCCCCTCCTTTTTAATGTAGTCATCCAACTCCCATTCAGAAGGTGATTGAATCTGCTTCCACTAGCCTTTCTGGTGATGCTTTCCAGACATTAACTGGTTCACAAAAATAAAAACTCCCATTTTCTTCACCTGGGTTCTTTTTACCAATTATCTTAAATCTGTATCCTCTTGTGACCAATTGTTTCTACAACTGGAAAACCACTACATTTACTCTGCTGAAACAAGATGTTATTCTGATGTTTGCTGACAATCTACCCTGCAGCTTCGTAAGAGAACCCCCTTCACACTCCATCCCTTCAAAAGAAAATAACTTGCCCACTTCCACCATTACATTGTTCTCTACACTTTGCTCCATTCCTCGCATCGCTGTCATGAATTAATTCAGTCTAAGGCTATGACAAGCATTGACTTGTGCTGCCCAGTACTGAACACACTACTCCATCTTGGATCTAGTGTCTTGTAAATGCTAAGCAACATTTCCTTTCTTTGGGCTGTTACCTCTCCATTTTTCAAGTCAAAGGCCATGGTTCTTTTTTTTTAAAAAAAACTCTTTCCAAGCTTATCCCACAATTTTGTAAGCTTTATACATGGGTCTCTGTTCTTTCACACTATCTTATAATTGTCACCCTATGCTGCTGTGTGACCATTCCAAACAAGGTAACAAGTAAGGATGCATGTAGAGTCCAAACTTTACAGTATGGAGGAAGGTCATTAGATGCCTTGACTGTACCACCTCAACTACCCAGCTAGCCCTCTTTCAGATATATATCCAGCTCTCTCTTTGATACCTCTGTATGGAAACCACCTCCACATTTCCCAAAAGGTGCAATCCAAATCCTAAAAACTTTCTCTCTCAACTCTCGCTGACAATCTCTCCTTCCTGATATCATTCTGGTCAATTTCCTTTGCATGCTTTCCAGGACTTAACATCCATCCTTAAATAAGGTGCTCAGAACTAATCACAATATTCTTAATGTGGTCTGATCCATGATTTATAGGGTGTAGCATCACTTTTTGAATTACAGATGTACAGCACGGAAACAGACCCTTAAGTCCAACTCATCCACGATGACCAGGTATCAGGAACTAATCTAGTCCCATTTGCCAGTATTTGACCCAAATCCCTCCTATTCATATACCCATCCAGATACCTTTTTATAAATGTTGAAATTGTACCAGCCTCCACCATTTCCTCTGGCAGCTCATTCCATACATACACCACCATCTGCATGAAAAGTTGCCCATTAGGTCCCTTTTTATATCTTCTCCACAGCGACCCCAACCCTAAACCTACACCCCCTAGTTCTGTACTCGTCTATTTTATCCTATTCATTTCCTGTCATGATTTTATAAACATCTGAGGTCCCTCCTCAGCTTCCAATTCTCCAAGGAAAACAGTCATCATATTCCGCCTCAAATCCTCCAACCCTGGCAACATCCTTGAAAATCTTTTTTGAATCCTTTTTTTCCAAGTTTCATAACATCCTTTCTCTTGGAAGGATGTTCAGAATTGCACACACTATTCCAAAAGTGGCCTAACCAAAATCCTGTACAGTTGCAACAAAACCTCCCAACTCTTATATTCAATACTCTGATTAATAAAGGAAAGCATACTAAACTCTTCCTCCACTAGGACAAAGTGAGGACTGCAGATGCTGGAGATCAGAGCTGAAAATGTGTTGCTGGAAAAGCGCAGCAGGTCAGGCAGCATGCTAGGACCAGGAGAATCGACGTTTCAGGCATGAGCCCTTCAGGAATGAGGAAAGTGTGTCCAGCAGGCTAAGATCTTAGCCTGCTGGACACACTTTTCTCATTTCTGAAGAAGGGCTCTTGCCCGAAACGTCAATTCTCCTGCTCCTCAGATGCTACCTGACCTGCGCTTTTCCAGCAACACATTTTCAGCTCTTCCTCCACTATCCTATCTACCTGTGATTCTACTTTTCAAGTAGCTATGAACCTGCACTCCATGGCCTCCTTGTTCAGCAACACTCCCTAGGACCTTACCGTTAAGTGTATAATTCCTGCTCTAATTTGCTTTCCCAAAATGCAGCACCTCACGTTTATCTGAATTAAACTCCATCTGCCACTCCTCAGCCCCTTAGCCCATCTAATGAAGATACCATTGTAATCTGAGATGTCCTTCTTGACTGTTCATGACACCTCCAATTTTGGTGTCATCCGCAAACATACTAACTATATCGCCTGTGTTGACGTCCAAATCATTTATATAAATGACGGAAAGCAGTGGACCCAATACTGATTCTTGTGGCACTCTACTGGTCACAGGCATCCAGTCTGAAAAGCAACCTCCACACTGCCCTCTGTGTTGTTTAACTTTTGAACCAGTTCTTTATCCAAATGGCTAATTTTCCCTGTATTCCATGGGACCTAACTTTGCTAACCAGTCTCCCTTGGCGAACGCCTTACTGAAGTCTCTATATAGATCACGTCCACTGCTCTGCTCTCATCAATCCTGTTATTTCTTCAAAACACTCCATCAAGTTCATGATACGCGATTTCTCACTTGTACAAGCCATGTGATTATTCCTAATCAGTCCTTGCCTTTCCAAATACGTGTAAATCCTGTCCCTCAGGATTCCCTCCAACTACTTACCCAACACTGACGTCAGGTTACTGGTCTATAATTCCCTAGCTTTTCCTAACCACTCTTCTTAAAACGTACCACGTTAGCCAACTGCCACTCTTTTGGCACCTCTCCTGTGACTATTGATAATACACATATCTCAGCAAGGGGCCTAGCAATCACTTCCCTAGCTTTCCACAGAGTTCTAGAGTACACCTGGTCAGGATCTGGGGATTTATCCACTTTTATGCCTTTCAAGGCATCCAGCACCACCACCTTTGTAATATGGACCTCCTTGCTAATCTAATGAAAATCTTGTTTTCAGGGCCAAATTGAAAAACTGATTGAGGAAAATGATTCTCTACAGAAAGAAATTCAAAATAAGGAGGAAATCCTCAAAGCACAAACACCGAAGGAAAAAGTAAGTTCTGTCATACTCCAAAAGAATACTTGCTGGTTTAGGAGTGTTCTTTAGATTGTGCTATAAATAACTTGGATTTGTATTGCTTATGTTGGAGGTCTTGGAATACTTTTGACTGATTTTCTTTTTGTTTATAAATCACCTCCACTGTCAATGACTTGATTGTGCCTTTGTATAATAGTCTGTCTCAAAGCATTTCTGTTTTGAAGAAGCATCTGAATGGAGCTAATTCCATAGATTTGAGAGGGTATGAGAGTATAGGGCCTAGCTAGTCAAATGCACAACTACATGTGAAATATTGCATGTGATACAGTTTAAAACCATCTTAAACCAAAATTAAATGTTTTTTTGAGAGTTAATATTTTTCATGAATTTAGCACTAATTAACTTCAACATTTGAGACAGTCAAGCATTTTAAAAAAAAAACAGCCAAAGGCTGATTTTAAAATTTGTTTGGTTGTGCTGGTTCTCAACTTTTTGCATCTTGCATGCCACTGGCCATTTTGTCAAAATTCTGGACCCACCATGAGGAGAAACAGCCTTGTTTATTTCAGAGAGTATATTTTTATATTTATCTGTATTGTAGTATTAATCACTAACAAATTTATGTATTTAATGGAAGCTTTCCAGTGTTTTTAAAAGAACACTTTCCTATTGAACATTTGAATTTTTGCAATTAATAGCATCCCTGACTAGGCTAATATTGCATGGAATTATTTACCTTCAGTCTTGTGCTCGTCATATAATTAATGTGTGCAACACATCAGTATTTATTCTGCTTGTGTAATTTGAGAATGGGGGTAAAAACAGAACAGGGGTTCAACCTCCTTGAATTATTGTGCTACTCTATATAAACCTCATGGCTGATCTGACTGCTGCCTTAACTTCTCTATCCTGCCTCGACTGTAACTGGAATATGTTCATGGATCCAACCTCCACTCCTGCCTGCAGAAAAAAGCTCAACACCAATCCCTCAGACATTCCTCAGCATTTCCAATGCAAATAGGAGACCCTTTATTTTTAAACTGCAACCTGATTTGAGTCACATGCATCATCTCAGCATCTGCTCTATCAAATTCCCTCAAACTTGTTTCAGTCAGCTCACCTGAATCTTGGCTTCTGTGAATAGTGGCTTAACCTGGTTGTCACGTCTTAAGGAGAAAGTAAGTAAGGACTGCAGATGCTGGAGATCAGTCAAAAAGTGTGGTGCTGGAAAAGCACAGCCAGTCAGGTAGCATCCAAGGAGTAGGAGAGTCGATGTTTCAGGTAAGCTCTTCAGATGCTGCCTGACTGCTTTCCCAGCACATCACGTTTGATACACCAATTCTTAAGGTAAAGCTATCATCCCAGCAACCAGCCTGGTAAGCATTTGTTGAACTGCCCCATACATCTAAATACCTTAAACTGACCAGAGCTATATGCACTAGTCTGGTTGTGGTCCCATCAATGCTCTCCACAGCTGTGATTGTACACTCTCCTTTGTAATAAAAGCCAATCTTTTATTTACTTTTTAAATTTGCTATGTTAGGATCCTAACTTTCAGACTCATGTACAATGACCTCTGTCTACTGCAGTATCCTGCAGTTTGTCTATTTTAAAATGGTCTGCTTTTCCATTTTTTCAGGTTATATGAGTAATCTTGCATTTTCTCACAATACTCAATCTGTCAAGTTTTTTGCAAACTAATTCAATCTACTTTTATTTTTGTGTAGACAGTCTTCCCCTTACATCTTGCTTTCCTGTTTCACATCAGTAGTAAATTTGGCTACAAGAGAATTTTCCTTTTGGGCAAGGACGTTATAGGGTTGGATGAACCACATGGCCTGTTGAAATTACTGTACTTGCAAAAACTCTACTTTTTTTTTTCTCTTTGCTCCCCATATTTCTCTTTGAGACCAAAAATACATCTATCCCAACAATAAATACCATTAGCAAATGTAGAGTCCACATTGAGATGGGCTGGAGAACTTTAAGTATTCATAATCCTTTGGGTGAACACTTTTCTCCCTATCTCAGTCCTAAATGATGAGTACTTTACTGTGTAATGGTGACCCTTCGTATTTAAAATCCATGAGCAGTGGAAGCCATCAGTGTTTACCCTGTCAAATGCCACTGCAGAATTTTATGTTTTACTCAGATTGTGAATTCCAGGCAATTTAGATCCAATTGCCTCAGTCTGTTTTCATGTGCAACTTTATTTTCCCAGAGACTGATGTGTAGTAGGCCAATCATTGCTCTAGATAGAAGTCTAGATTGAGTGGTGCTGGAAAAGCACAGCAGTTCAGGCAGCATCCGAGGAGCAGGAAAATCGAAGTTTCGGCAAAAGCCCTTCATCAGGAATATTGCCCGAAATGTCGATTTTTCCTGCCCCTCGGATGCTGCGTGAACTGCTGTGCTTTTCCAGCACCACTCTAATCTAGAATTTGGTTTCCAGCATCTGCAGTCATTGTTTTTACCTAAAGATATGTCTGTCAACCTAAAAAAAAAACCCAAATATCATTCTCTCCTGTTATTTAGCCAGTATTCTAAATGCTAGTCTCTATTCTAGAAACTTGGGTCCGTATGTCCAAGGTGGGTTGATAGATTTATAGATATTAATGACATCAAGAGTTATAGGGTAAGCATGGTAAAATCATTTTGAGGTGGTTGATCAGCCATGATCTATCAAATGGCAGAGCAGATATGAATAGCTTACTCCTATGCTTGTGTTTACCCAACATGAAAGCTCATTCCCTTGTATCATTATCTTTGTGACACTTAATCAAACATCTTGATAGATATGGAGGGGTTCGTAGAATTGGCTTTTATTTCTGCTGGGTTCTAATTAGTTCTGAGAGAGACCGAAAGGATATTGCAGGAGGTGGGGATGGGAGGGATGATGTATTAACCACCGAGGTTATGAACAATTACTTTCAAGCCTCAATTCCCCACCCTCAACTTTGACCAGGACTGTCCTTTCATCTGTCTCCACTATTCACTCCTCATTGGACACACTGTTTTGACCTACTGTTAGATTTCATTGAGGACTGGTATAACATCAGCCTATCTCAACTTCGCAATGCTTTTGTTCTCTACCTAACCAGTTTTCTCCATGAATTAGGAGAAAGTGAGGACTGCAGATGCTGGAGGTCGGAGTCAAAATGTGACACTGGAGAAACACAGGTCAGGGAGCATCCAAGAAGAGTCAACATTTCAGGCATCAGTCCTTCATCCCTGATGGGCTTATGCCTGAAATGTTGACCCTCTTTGGATGCTGCCTGACCTCCCTATGAATTAGCTATACTTGTTTTGCTTGAGTCCAGACTTAACATAATCATCCAGTTTGCACATTATGAATTCCAGAGAATTTAGATCCAGTTGCCTTGGCCTGTCTTTATGGGCAACTTTATTGTCCCAGGGAGTGATTTGTAGTGGACAGATTATTGATATAGATTTAAGTCTGTCATCCTAAAAATGACCCCAAATCACCCAAAGAGTGATGCCACTATCTGGTGCACTGTCGTTTACCACCAGTAAAATTTCCAACTCTTTTGCACTACCTTCCCTCTAACATGACTCTTCTCCCTGGATATTTTCTCTCCATGACTGACCAACAACCAAGTTTTCCCAACTACGAAAAGCCATCCTCTATCTCTTAAGACCCTGCTATGGTTTTAGACTGCCTCACTGAATTGATAATCTCATGTCAACCTTCTTTTCTCCTTGTCTGGACTATTAAGCTAATATCTATGACTAACCCAATGTTTCTCTGTTTTCAATGCTTGGCTCTAACTCTGTTGTGGATTGGACCTTTTCATTTTTGGGTTAAATAGGACCCAGATTACCAATTGGCTGGTTCAGTATGACCAAATTAAATCATTGACCAGAGAACAGGGTTTATTACAGATGAGAGCTGGAGGGCAAGCAGGAGTGGCAATCCAGTCTATTGAATGCACATACTCTCTTTGCCATTTAAGAAAATCATCACTGATTTGATTGGAGTTTTAACTCCTTTTCCTGCTCTTGCAAATAGCCCTTAACTCTACTTTTAGATCATGTATAACTAAGGCAGCTCCCTATCTTATGCACTTATGAATATATTTAAAATAATTGAGGCCATCCAATTGATCATTGTTCATTTTGATTTAGTTTATCTCCTGGAAATCTACTTTGTTTTTCTCTCTCTGATTTAGAACCATCACCATCACCACCGCACCATGTGCATGCTCAGTAAAAGTCAAGTACGGTAGATACCTGAAATCTAAAATCTAACCTGGTGTGGATACGGTTTCAGAATAAAAGGCAAACTACTTGGGACTGCTGGAGAAACTCCAATGTGGCCACATCCGAGTGTTGACATTTAAGTTTAACTGAAATATTAACACTTGTTCTGTCTTCTTAGACACTGCCACTTCTAATGTGTTTCTCCAGTGCTTTGCTTTGAGTTTCCTTGTGCAGCAACTTTTTTTTGAGGAACTTTTATCAAATGTTTTTTGGGACTCAGAACATATTACATCTGCTGTCAACCCTTTATCCACTCTGCTTGTACAGCCTTGCACGGCATTCAGATCTATTCAATAAGACTCAACTTCACCAATATTGTTTTGAATTTGACTGATCATGTATCAAATGATTCACATTTCCAGTTAAGGTAATAAAAGATATAGCTGGATGTCAGCAAACTGGATCCTTTTTGTCAATTTAGTTTTTTATTTCACCTTTTTAGATTTCCACTTTTGACTAAGGTTTGGCTGTTACCCCTTTGATTCTGTAACAGTGACACATTCATGAGGAAGGGCTCATGCCCCAAACATCAGTTCTCCTGCTCCTTGGATGTTGCCCATCCTGCTGTGCTTTTCCAGCACCATAGTTTTCGACCCTTGCTTTGTGATGGCCTTATGAAGTGTCATGGGACATTTTCTGCTAAAGGCTGTATACAGAAATGATGTGGAGCTGCTGGTGTTGGACTGGGGTAGAGAAAGTCAGAAGTTACATGACACCAGGTTATAGTACAACGTTGGTTTATATCAAGTCACAAGCTTTCAGTTCACCTGACAAAGGGGTTAGGCTCCAAAAGCTTGTGATTTCGAATGAACCTGTTGGACTATAATCCTGGTGTTGTCTAACATCTGACTTGTATACAAATAGATGTTGAATCCCATATGTTGTATTTACGTAGTTTGCATGCATTGGTGTAGAGAAACAACTGTATATTTCAAGAGATTTTGCAAACGTTAATGAGGAAAGATGTAATAAAAGGAAATCTCATTTTGTCTATCCAATTATTTTCAAAATCTAAATTCCTTCTACATTACACTTATCTCCAGCTGTGATATAACAGAATTCTCTGAACAAATTAGAACATCCCTTTTAGTGTTTTAAGTTTGCCGATTAAAACTGAGGGGGATGCCAAGAGACACTGTAGCCAAGTGCATGGCAGGTGGAATCTACTGTGGTTAAGTGTGAAGTTTCCATTTGGGGTTGGAAGAATGGAGGTGAAAGGGAGTATTTCTTGAATGGAAGGAGAGTGAAAAGAGTTCATGTCCAAAGATGATATAATGGATGCAGATTCTCTGGTTTGGGGGTGGGTTTGACTATTTCTGAACCAGCAGATATGGTCTCAATAAAAAGGCAAACATTTTAGGACTGAGATGAAGAGAAATGTCAATCAGGGTGGTGCATCTTTGGAATTTTGTAACCCAGAGAGCTGTAGAGCCTCAGTCATTAAGTTCAAGATGGAGATTTCTAGTCACTAATGATATCTGGGAATGACTTGGAAATGTAGCATTGATAGGGTGATCAGCCATAGGACAGCAAGTTCAAAACATTGAGTGGCCTAGTCCTGTTCTGGTCCTAACACAAGTTAGTAGAAGCAATGCATCATGCCATTGAAAGCCTCTCTGTTTTCTTTATTAATAGAAAATTGACCCCCTGAGTCTATACCTGCAGCAAGAACTGGACAGTTTAAAGGCAGTACTGGAAATAAAAAATGAGAAGATACATAATCAAGAGAAAAAGCTGATGCAGATGGAAAAGCTGGTATGTAAATTTCAAGGGACTGGAATCCAGCATAGTATTGACCAGTATTTAGAGTAAGCTCTGATTTCTTCCATTGGAGATGGTTAATGACTCATTGTAACAAAAGTTACTTATGGTTATAAGTTGTATTTTTGAAATGGATATCCAAATAATGAAGTTAAATAGAATAACCCAAACTCTCTGTTTGATTTTATTCTCAAAACAAAAGTTAAATCCAAGTTTAGTTCTTTTGTTCTATCCTTCAGCTATTTAAGTATCCATTTCTTAAATATTGACAGTCACTCTAATCTGTCTTTATTGGACAGGATGTGGACAAGCTCAATATTTGTTGTCTATCTGTAATTACCCTGGAATTAAGTTGCTTGCTAGACCACTACATTAGCAATTACATTAGTATGGATCTGGAGTCATGGGTAGGCCAAATTTCCTTAAGTGGCATTCATGAAGTTGATGGGTTTTTATGGCAACTGAGACTGGTTATGTCATTTCAATTCAGATAATTTTAGGGAATTAGTGCAATTTGAACGTCGTCATCTGACACGCTTGGATTGGAATCCATGATCTGGAACTTTAGCCTGGCTGTTGATTACTTGTCCTGATGTTACCACCACATCACAGCCTCTTGTTAATGATCTGATGTTAATGTTCTTCATGTTATGCATCATGACTAATTGTACTCCTTCAAATCTAGGATGGTTACAGTAGTGATCTGAACTGGGCATGTGGAAGAACAAAAGTTAGGAAGAAAAGAGTAGTTACTTTAATGTGAAAATTATATATTTTTTTTCAAAGATGGAGAAACATACTGTGCTAGATGAAAAGCTTAAAATTGTGATGCAAGAAAATGAAGACTTAAAAGCTCGAATGGATAAACACATCGCTGTGTCTCGGTAAGTGAATTTAATATTCAGTCTATTAATGCAATCGCTGCAGTTGCATTTTCTTATTCTGTTTGCATATGACACTAAACTTGCAAAACTGAATGTTAAAAATGCAAGTTCTAATATCAATGATCAACTGTTGTTTGAACTTGTCAGTGTTCACACTGAATGCTGCAAGCTGGCAAGAATAACTCTAGATAGATGGATGTTAAAGCAGCAGAAATGATTGGATCCTCATCCTTCATGGTGACTTAAAGGAAATCGAAGAATTTAAGTTTTAAATGTGAAAAGCATGAATATATAGAGAGACTTGGTATTGAGTATTGTAAAACTTTTGCTTTGCCACATGACTGAGAGTTGCAGGTAGGTAGGATAGTGAAGGAGGAGTTTGGTATGCTTTCCTTTATTGGTCAGAGTATTGAGTACAGGAGTTGGGAGGTCATGTTGCGGCTGTACAGGATATTAATTGGGCCACTTTTGGAATATTGTGTACAGTTCTGGTCTCCTTCCTATCAGAAAGATGTTGTGAAACTTGAAAGGGTTCAGAAAAGATTTACAAGGATTTTGCTGGGATTGGAGGATTTGAGCTATGGGAGAGACTGAATAGGCTGGGGCTATTTTCCCTGGAGCGTTAGAGGCTGAGGGGGTGACCTTTTATACAGGTTTATGAAATCATGAGGGACATGGATAGGACAAATAGGCAAAGTCTTTTCCCTGGGGTTAGGGAGTCCAGAACTAGAGGACATGGGTTTAGGGTGAGAGGGGAAAGATATAAAAGGGACCAATAGGGCAATGTTTTCACATACAGGATGGTGTGTGTGTGGAATGAGCTGCCAGAGGAAGTGGTGGAGGCTAGTACAGTTGCAACATTTAAAAGGCATCTGGATGGGTATATGACCAGGAAGGGTTTGGAGGGATATGGGCCAGGTGCTGGCAGTGGGACTAGATAAGGTTGGGGTATCTGGTTGGCAGGAATGAGTTGGACTGAGGGATCTGTTTCCATGCTGTACATCTATGATTGGAAAATTATCAATTTTATTTCATGGTTATGCATTTGGATAATATGGCAAAATGGTATACCAATGATTAATCAATGGGCTGATTCTCTCTTAAATTGGATTTTGACCATTGTGCAAGTGTGCTGTTGAGGAAATCCCATCACCAGTTTGCACATGCCAACTATATGCATCTACCTGTTTCAAATAAACTCTAAGAATGCAGAGCATGGTAAATAGGCTTATCCTGATTTTCTGTCCTATCTTGTCTGCCAAATTTTCAGCAGGTCCATTTTGTAACCTTAGCATGAGAATACAAACTTCCTTTCCTCCCTCTATATTGTAAGCAAATTTAATTACAAAATATTTGGCCCTTCAAGCAAGTCACTGACATTCTTTGTAAAAGTTGCATCTTCACTATTTATGCACATGGCATTTTCTTAGTTACAGTTTGCCAGCTTAAAAATGACCCATTTAACTAAATTCTTTGTTAGTCAATCCTTGATCAAGCTCATTTACTGCACTTGGTGCAATGAGCCATTTGTGTAATGTAGTCAATTAATGGAACATAGGACTGTTGGTGACATCAAGCAGCACCTCCTCAGTAATATTTGCTCATTAATACTTTAGTTTGGGTTCCACAAAGGCTGCACGTTACATTCTGACCTCATTACAGCCTTTGATCGAGTATGGACAAAGGAGCTGAAATGCAAAGTGAGGTGAGAGTGACATCCTTGAGATCAAAGTCACGTTGGATGAAGTATGGAATTGAAGAGATCTAGCTAAACTGGAAGCCTTGGGAATTTGAGGGTGAGGGTGTAGCTCTCAGGTTGGGGTCATACTTGCCATACAAGATGGTTGCAAACTGGAGTGGAGATGACTCACGACCAACAGTCAGTGTTTAGCACAATTTTCAAAGCTTCGGTTACTGAAGCAGTCTATGTTCAAATGCAGCAAATCTGGGCAATGTCCAGGCTTGGGCTGAAAAGTAGCAGATGATATTCATGCCACCCAAATGCTAGAACATGATCATCTCCAACAAGAGATGATTTTTCCTTCACCCATTAATTTCAATGGCATTACCATCACTGAATTTCCCCCACTATCGACATCTGGAGGTTACCATTGATCAGAAAATGAACTGAACTCTATACATAAATATACTGAGTAAAAGTTCAGGTCCGAGGCCGGGAATACTTTAGCAAGTAGCTCACGACCTGACTCTCTCAAACTTGTCCACCATCTACGAAGCACAAAGTGTGTAATGGAATACTCCCCTCTTGCCTGAATGGGTGCAGCTCCAAAAACACTCCAGAAGCTTGACACCATCAGGACAAAGCCCACTTGATTGGCACCACATTCACCAGGATTCGTTTTCTTCAACGATGCTCAACAGCAGCAGTGTAAATCAACAAAAGATTGTGGAAATTCACAAAGCTGCTTGTAAGACACTGTTCCTTCAGGTCATTTGGACAAAATCCTGGAACTTCCTCCCTAATAGCTTCAAGAAGGCAATTCATCAGCTTGAGGGTACTTTGTGATGGCTGCTATTGGCTGAGCCAGCATTTTTTGTCCATCTCCCATGAGTGAAATAAATTTGTAGTGGTAAACTGCTGTTCAAGTACGGGGAGGTAGTTTTATGCAATGTTTACAAGAGGTTTTTAAGGCTGTTGTATGCTTTTCAAATACTGTGTTTTATACACATCTCCAGTTTTTCTGTAATTTTAAAAAATAATCTTGTAAAATTCTGTTAACAGTCTGAGTGCATTGGTTGCAAATGTATTATAAGTTATTGTTGGACCAAAGGGTCTGTTTCCATGTTGTATGACTCTATTGCAAAGATTTTCCCAAAGTGATATTCCAAGCTACATATGCTGCTTATATAGTAAATTCTTCTGATTTCTCATGTCACTAAATGTGGAGATATACTGACAGACGGGGCCATGAATTAATTTGCGTTGGTTTTATCTCCCTAATCAGCAAAAGCTTGTTTTTAAATCAAAATGCATTTTCATGTTTTATTTTTGCAGGCAACTCTCGACTGAACAGGTTGTTTTACAAGAATCACTACAGAAAGAATCAAAAGTGAACAAGCGCTTATCTATGGAAAATGAAGAACTTCTGTGGAAGCTACATAATGGCGATGTTCTTGGTCTTAAGAAGTTGTCACCAACATCCCCTTTATCCTTTCAGCCTTCCAAAGCCCCAGGGTCGTCCTCATCTAGCCCTACATCATCACCAAGGTGACACTCCCAAATGAATAACACTCAAAATGACTTTGAGATCGCTGGCTATAATGACAAACAAGGGCTACTGGATGTTGACCATGACATACAAACTATTGTCCTAATTATATGGGTTGAGAACACTTCCTTTGAGTGTTTCTAATTGTATATGAGACTCTGTATATAGAATATGTTGCACAACAGCACTTAATTAACACAGCAAGAATCTTGCTTTCGCCTTTTTGCCTATTACAAGTAAACTCAGGGCAAGTAGATTATATTTGACAAATTGAGTTTTCCTCATTGATTTTTGAAAAGGATTTTTATTTTGTGAATTGAGTGATTAAAATCAAACTGAAGTATTGGGGTTGCCTTCCCTATTCGCAAGCAAATTGCTGCTAGAGTCTTTTCCCAGAAAATAGAATGAGGACTAATGTTGCTGTCTGAAGTTGCACAACATATGGCATAAACTAAGTAGGCCAAATCTATCTAAATATTCTCATCTCCATGCTTTGTTCAATGTGTCAGAGGATCTCTGTGCAGAATTTGGTCCTTGATTAGTGTTAGGTTTATGCAGGTGCCTGTATCTATAAATGTTTGATCTCTCACAAGCTGAGAAAATGTAGCGCCATGGAGTTAACTGTTTTTATCTTAAGAACACTCTGTTGTCAATCTAAGCACTTGAGCAATATGGAAGTTTTGCATTTAACTAGTAGTGCAAGTGGAGCACTTGTATCCCAAGACCACAGAGAGAGCTCACGCTATGGGGAAAAAAATTGGATTTTTTAGCATAATGAGCGAATCTGCTTGACCACAAAGTAGATA
This sequence comes from Hemiscyllium ocellatum, assembly GCF_020745735.1. Taxonomy (NCBI): domain Eukaryota; kingdom Metazoa; phylum Chordata; class Chondrichthyes; order Orectolobiformes; family Hemiscylliidae; genus Hemiscyllium; species Hemiscyllium ocellatum. The sequence goes on from NC_083401.1 coordinate 87,749,655, forward strand.
TTCCATTTTTTTTTGTGTTCAGATGGTCCTTCAGTTGCTTTTTGAATATTTTTCTGCAAAGATACATGCTGGTTATGAAGATTACAACTCTAAATATTCATTTGGTCACAAGTTCTTGGCTTCAGTTACAATTGTATGAACTTGGCATTTTTACAATGTGAAAATCTGTTGGACAGTGACTGCCTTGAAAACTATTATGAAATTTTGAGAGCATGTTTATATCATTATTAATGTTCATGTTGCTATATACTTGCACCTTTAGTATCTGTGTTTTGGCCCTCTATTTCACAACCTTGTAATGCTCTGCTGTTGAGAAAGGTAAGCAAAACGTAACTTGTCAAATTCTGATAACAGTTGAACTGATTTCTGTAGCAATCTGGGTTACCTGTCTTTATTGTCCTTTTATCTTTTCCCATTCACCAATATTCTCAGTGGCATCTGAACTTAGACCGACATGCAAATCCCAGACACCTTCGTAACTCTGTCCCAAAACCAAGGCAATGTAATCTTATTTGCACTTAATTTCTTTTACATCTGATAACCTGGAGTTTCATAACAGATTGTATCCTGTTGTTCTGATGGATTAATCTTAAGATCTGTTTATAAGAGCAATTTGACTTGTGCAATTTACTGAACATTGATTGTGATCCTGGCAGCTCAGTAGTGTGTGAATGTGGATCACCAGAAGCTTGTACACCTTTGTCTTTGTCTATTGTGACACCAGTGAAGAAAACTTGACCAAATGAGTCCTTCATCACTTTTTATTTTAAAATAATTTTGTCCCTAGAACATAATTTGATGTTAAGACTTGAGGTTTTTCAATTAGGTTGCATTCCAAACCAGCCCAGCTGAAGCTGGTTCAAATTGTATCAAGATTTATTTTTGGTTTCATGTCCATCTTTGCTAGAGTGATGCATTTGTGAATAGACCCCTCTGTTGTACATCCACATGTTGCTACTGCTGATGTATACATTGTTACCCTTGCAAATTGATGCTTGCTCCCATTTTGTCTTATCAGCTATGTTATGGCACACTGTTCACACTTTCAGTATAGCCATAGGTTCTCCTTTTTTAAAAAAAAAGCAAATGGACATAGCAAATGTTCATGTAAGCTATCAAACTTGGCATTCATGATATGAAATGCTACAGTTTCTCAGGATATCCTTGGTGAAAATGAGTTTTTAAAAATAAGACCGCTTTAAATTCTGTCATGGTGTAGTTTCTTCCACTGGATCCAATGCTCAATGAAACAGTCAACTTTGTTAAGTTCTGTATTGAAAATTTAATTTCATCTATAAACAGTTAAGCAGAAGAGTTGAGAACTACATCAGGCAATTGGATTTGAGCATGGTTTGGAAGCTTAATTTCTATGCAATTTTACACCATTGCCCAATGGAAATGCTGATGTGAAATTTGCAATACTAAAATCAACTTTTAAATGAAAACATTTCCTATTATCCTGTTGGTTCTAAAAGGCCAAACCCAATCTTTCTTTGACAAACTTATTGAGACTGTCAAGTCTGATTTAATCAAATTATTGCAGATCCTTGGCCCAACCAGTTTAAACTTTGAGGTTTTTTATTTGCACTTTCACTGAGCTACAAAACAAGTATGAGGTTTCATTAACCTTGCTAGAAATTTGAAAACTAATGGTTCCTGAGCAGCTCATTCTGCAGTTACTTTAGTGCAGAGTATTTGTTCTGCATGTTGGAGTCTCAATTACCTTGTTTAACTGAGGTTCCAATTTTTGGAAGAATGTTGCATTATTTGATAAAATTAGCAACACTTTTTTTCTGAATGGCTAGTTTCCATATTGTTATGATTGTTATACCGTTCTAGGTATTTGCAACATTTTAACAACTAGGTTACCCATAGAAGATCATTTCTAACTTTTGTAGTTAATACCCAAATTATATAAAACCTCTACCCTTAAAATCAATGAGTTTGTTATATTATAGGAAGGCATTTTGATACAATTAGTGCATCTAGATGAAAAATTATTCATGTATATCTTTAGAAGTCTATAGTAAAGTTTGTCAAGTTAATTGAAAGATTGTGCAACACGTTTTCATTTACTGATGTGTGCTTTGTCTGTTAGTGATCATTCTTTTTAAATTTAATGCATTGTCAATATATTTATCACATGTTGCTTCCTTGTTGAATAAAGTAATTGTTTTCTCTATCAAACATTGTGCTTTAATTTCTTGAAGTGTAAGCTGTTTCCGTGTCCCTCTGATCTGCTATGTCATTGACTTTTGGTTGCTTTTAAAAGACTTTCAGAATTTGTGTATCTTGAAATTATGGTGAGCTGCACTTTTTTTAAACAAACATCAGATTACCATTTTAGAGGTAGGGAATACAGGCATTAGAACTAAATAGGATGATTTGTAGCCTTTTAAATCTTGGTCTAGTCCAATCAGTGAGTTGTCTACTCCTTTGAAAAAAGGAACAATGATGGCTTAAACTGCAGAATAGCAAAGTTGAGATTAACAGAAACGTATAAACAAATCTACCAAAATCAAATGAAAGTATCATGTTCACCAGTCCCCGAAAGGCCTCTATTCTGCTGGTGGATTCCATGTGCTCCCTCTCCATAGACATACAGGTATGAATGTAACCACAGAAGAGGGAAGCAGTCAGTCAGGTACTGCAACCCCTCCATAATCTTTTGCATGGACTTGTGGACCCAGAAGCAGGTCAGTGAGGAGATCCTCCAATCTGCCTCTTCTGACTGGGTATGTGTAGATTATCCCAAAGTAATTAAAATACAGCCAAAGGTTTTAAAATCCGGCTCTTCTAAGGAACTAACTAGTTTTTTGCAGCCCCATATTCTTGACCACAAAGCTACATGTGGCTTGGTACCCAGTGAGCCTATTCAAGTGTGGATTGTATTGGATAGCTGTATTTAAATACCCCCCACCCAGATTCTCAACCGAATGAGAGAACACCCCCAATAGAGGGCTTTTGGTGATTTCCATCATTAGAAGATAGAATGCATCTGGATGACAGACAAAAGTGAGCAAGTGGAGAGTATACAGCATCAGTTCTTTGCAGGATAGTGCTCAGGGTGGTGCCCAACTTATTTCAAAAACAAGACCACATTGTTTGAAGATTGGAAGGGAAATAACTATCAACTTAATCTAGCTGTTCAGACATGTCACTCATCTAGGGCAGATAGGACTTGAACCCATCCATCTGGCTCAGAGGTAGGGACACTGTGCCATAAGAATCCTGCTTAGCTTATTGTCATTCTGGTTGAATTGGTGAGTCACTGATCAGGTCAAGGGTCAGTATCATACAGCTTTCCACTCTACATATCTCCCCAAAAGATGATAGTGTGTAGCAAGGTCTATGTCTTTTTTAACACAAAAAACCAATTCTCTTTCCTTGAAGGGCAACTGTTAGAAGTCAGATTTTCCTATCAGAAGCAGTTTAGAAGGAAGATAATGGAAAAAGAAAGCATTATTTGTTTTCCTCCTATTTGAAAGCAATGAGTTGGAGTTTGGATCATTTAAACATAACACAAGAACATTATTGGTTGCTCACTTCTGTCCAAGCATTTATTGCCTGTCTCTAAAGGCTTGAGGAGAACAGCTGCAATCTGTGATGTAGGTATGTCCACCATAAGGGAATCTCAGGATTTTGACATTAATTTTGAATCTGCAACAATATATTTCTAGGTAGTATGAGACTTGGAGAGGGAATTAAAGATGTTGTTTATGTCATGTACCTGTTCTGGATGGTAGAGGTCAAGTTTGGAAGGTAGTGTCAAACAGGTTATGTTTTTTTTTTGTAGATATTTTTATTGAAATTTAACATTTTTGCAAATTTACAAAAATAAACAAAACTCTCAAATACAAACATTGATGTACAATTAAATCATATATACAATAGTCATAATTTAACAAAGAAAAGAGAAAGAAAACAAAAAAAGAAACGAAAAAAGAAAGAAAAAAAACCTCAACTTTCTACTAATCTAACCTATAACTAACCAGAGTGTATACCTAAGTCTCTTACATGCTCGGAATGTATAAACATCAAATATAATAAAACCCGTATTCGCGCAGGATTCCTCTCCCAAGGGGCCCCGGAGCAGCCCGGTCTGAAATCTTCACTAAATAAAAGCCCTTGTTAGGATAGCCGAAATATCTGCATTTATATAATTCAAAAAGGGCTGCCATATTTTATAAAATAATTCAGTCTTTCGGTGCACCATATTTGTAAGGAAGTCAAGGGGGATATATTCCATAATTAATCTGTGCCAATTTGAAAGTCCAGGGGGGCCCTCAGCCACCCAGTTCACCAAAATATTTTTCCTTGCACAGAAAGAGAGAATAGAAAATAGTCTCTTCCCATGCATATCCAGAGATGAGAGGTTCGAAAAGCCCAAAAGGAGAGATACAGGGTCCACCCTAATTTCCGTTCCTAAAATTTCTGTCAGGGTATTTGCCACTTTAGTCCAGTATCTGCGGATTTTCTGACAAGTCCACAGACAATGTACAAGAGTACCCACCTCTATTTTGCATTTGGGACACACTGGAGATGCTCCTGCCTTAAATTTTGCCAGTCGAGCCGGAGCTATATGGGCCCTATGAAGTATCTTTAGTTGGATAGCCTGAGTTCTGTTACAGATAGCAATTCTTCTAGCATTTTCCCAAATGTCATTCCACATATCCTCAGAGATTTCTAGCCCCAAGTCCTGCTCCCATGTTTTAAGCAGGTCATCCATGTCTCCTGAGACTCCATCATGTAGCAAATGGTATATAGTACTAACGGAGGATGCCCCCGCTGGTCGTAAGACATTACGTTCTCTGTCTGATTTATAAAGACTATCTATTAATGTAGTCTTCCTCTGTATATAATCTCGAACTTGGAAGTATCGAAAGAGATCCCCATTAGGTATTCCGAATTTCAGACGCAGCTGCTCAAAGGACATCAGGATCCCATCTTTAAATAGGTCCCCTAAGCATGAGATGCCCCTGGATCTCCAGAGTTTAAAGGTGGCATCTATAATCCCCGGTTGGAATCCCCATGCGCCTACTATTGGTGCATGGGGGGATGTTTTATGTGAGTTACCCTCATTTTACCGCATTATATTCCAGGCCTTAATTGTGTTTAATATTATGGGATTTTTACAGTGGTCTGTAATGATTTTCCTCTTATCTGAAAATAAAATGTTAATAAGTGGGTATTTTACTTGGGAGGCTTCGATATCCAGCCAAATTGATTGGGTTTCATCTGATCCACAATCAGCTATGTAACTTAGTAGGGAGCTTAACTGATATTTCCTAAAGTCTGGGAAGTCCAGTCCTCCCCTTGCCTGTGGAAGCTGTAGCTGCTTCAGCTTAATAAGGGGCCGTCTATGGTTCCAAATAAAGGAGCCCAACCAGCCATATAATTTACGTAGGGCTAGCCTTGGCAGCATCAGCGGGAGCATTCTCATAGGATATAAGAGACGGGGCAGAACATTCATTTTAATTAATGCTATTCTCCCTAGCCAGGAAATCGGAAGGTCTCTCCATCGCTGGAGGTCCTGCCTTATCCTTTCCATTAATTGTACAAAATTAGCCCTATACAGCTGATCAAATACTGGCGTGATAAAAATACCTAAATATAAGAAGCCCTCCAGGGACCAACGGAAGGGAAAAGGGGATCCGTCCATTAAGTGGGGTATCATAGCCAGACCACCCATTGGCATGGCTTCCGATTTTGAAAAATTAATTTTATAGCCTGAGAATGCACTAAATGTATTAATAACTTGAATTAGACGAGGCACTGACATTAAAGGATTACGGAGGAATAAGAGAATGTCATCTGCATAGAGGGTAATTTTGTGTTTACCTGTACCAATCCTCGGGGCCATTATATTAGGATCAGTCCGGATGGCTTCTGCTAATGGTTCGATTATCAGTGTAAACAACAATGGTGAGAGAGGACATCCTTGACGGCAGCCCCTACCCACACTGAAGCCATCCGATCTTAACCCATTAGTAATAACAGCTGCTTTGGGGTCATTATACAATGTTGAAACCCATTTGGTAAACACCTGTCCAACGCCAAACCTTTCCAATGTGTAAAATAAATATGACCATTCAACCCTATCAAATGCCTTTTCCACATCCAATGAAATTACTACTCCTGGTATCTTTCCCTGATGACAGGCTTGGATCATATTCAAGACCCTTCTGATATTATTGGATGATCTGCGGCCCTTAATAAATCCCGTCTGGTCCTCCTTTATAATATATGGCAGTACCCTTTCTAGTCTTAGTGCTAACATTTTTGAGAGAATTTTAAAGTCTACATTTAGTAAGGATATTGGTCTGTAAGATGCACAATCTTCTGGGTCTTTTCCTTTTTTGAGGATAAGAGAAATATTTGCTTCTTTCAGCGTGGGCGGGAGACAGACCTGACTATGCGCAAAATTATACATATCCATAAGTGGGTCAACCAATATTCCTGTAAATTCTTTATAGAATTCAGCTTGAAAACCATCCGGGCCCGGTGCTTTTCCGCTCTGAAGTTGCCTAATTGCCTCAAGTATTTCTTGGACTGTTAAAGGGGTATTTAGGGCCGACACCTGTTCCGGAGTCAGGCCCGGGAAGGTCAAATTTTTAAAAAATGACTGCATCCTCCTAATCCTATCTTCACAATCCTGCGATCTATATAGTTCAGAATAAAATTCTTTAAAGGTCGCATTGATCTTTTTATGATCATGAGTCAGGGTACCTGTACTTTCCTTGATGGTCGGAATAGTTTGAGGGGCTTTCTTTTTCTTTGCAAGAAATGCTAAGTATCTACCCGGTTTGTCGCCATATTCATATAATCTTTGTTTCGCAAATAATATTTCCCTTTTAGCTGTTTGAGTAAGCGCGGTGTTTAAAGCTGTCCTAAGAGCTGTAATCCTCTGCAATTTTGTGATAGAAGGTCTATCAGCGTATGTTGTTTCGGCTGCTTTTAGGCGAGCTTCGAGCAGACGCTGTTGCTCTCCCTTCATTTTCCTCTGGGTCGCTGAATAGGAGATGATCAAACCTCGTGCATAAGCTTTGATGGTCTCCCACATCATTGACGGATTGCTAGCCGTACCAGTATTAATTTCTAAAAAAGTTTTAAGTTCTTGGGAGAAGTACTTTAAAAATTTGCTATCTTTTATCAGGAAGGGGTCCATACGCCAATGCCGAGCAGATGTCCCATTGTTCTTTACCTTAGTTTCCATGTATACAGCGGCATGGTCAGAGATTGCTATAGTACCTATTTTACAGGTTGCTATAGAGTTTAGAAAAATCGATGGGGCAAAAAACATATCAATTCTTGTGTGACATTTATGTGGATTAGAGTAGAAAGAAAAATCTCTACCCTGTGGATGGAGACATCTCCATACATCTACCAATCCTAATTCTTTATTCAGGTCCGCCAGTTGTCTAGATCTGGGAGATACTCCAGCGGCACTCTTGGGAATCCTGTCTATTTCCGGATCCATAATACAATTAAAGTCTCCCCCTATAATTGTATGACGGGCACCAAAGGCCATCAGTTTTGAAAAAGCTTCCGTTATGAATTTAAAGGGGTGTGCCGGGGGGCAGTATACATTTAAGATCCCATATTCCTCTCCATTTATGAGGGCTTTAATCAAAATATATCGTCCAGATTCGTCTTTTATCTGATTTAGAATTTTCAAAGGGAAGTTCTTCCGGACAAGGATAACCACTCCCCTGCTTTTTGAATTAAAAGAGGAAAAAAAGGCCTGATCAAATCCGCCCTGTCGTAATTTTAAGTGTTCTTTATCCGACAGGTGTGTCTCCTGTAGGAGAGCTATATCAACTCTCTCCTTCTTAAGATTTGATAATATTTTCTTCCTTTTAACTGGCGAATTACTCCCCCTGACATTCCAGGTGCACCACTTAACCGACTGTTCAGCCATAATCATCTGGACAGATCCGAGACCCCTCGGGAGGGGAAACCCTATCTAGAACATCCCGAGCATGGAGCATACAAGATTTACAAAAGTAAAGATTCTCTGATACACACAAAACAATATAACAAAAAACTCTTTCTAAGTATAAAAAATATAAAACATTCCGAATTGGAGATTTTCTCCCTTGTTCCCAGGGAGCGTCACTTCCTCTCCCACAGTCCATCTTACCCTCTTCCAACCAGTGCCCCACCCTTGACCCAGGTGTTCCTCAATAAAATGAGGAGAATTCAAATATAATATAAAGCTAGAGTTAACAGTGAACACCCCACCCCCACCCACACCCACATCTAAATATATTTGGGAATATTAATACCATATATAACTATAAGATTACGATCTCAACACGTAATACTTAAATATAATACCACAAAATAACAGGGGAAAGAAAAACAACCCCGCTCCTAAAAACAGAAGTAAAATAGAATAAGGTAACCACCTCCCCCCATCAACATTAACCAAACGCCCCAACATATATATATACATACACACATAGGGGGAAAGATAAGAAAAGCTGAAGGGATGTAAACCAAAATAATGGGAAAGGCAGACCAGCGTCCACAATCTCTTACAGCTTATTTAAGAGAGTCCAAGAATTCCTTAGCCTTCTCCGGTGATCCGAAGTTATATATGGATCCTTCGTGGCTAAGGCGTAGCGTCGCTGGATATCGTAAGGAGTACTGGATATTTAAGTCCCTTAAACGCTTCTTCGCCTCATCGAATGCCTTCCTCTTTCGGACCAAAGCTGGGGAGAAGTCCTGGAACAGCATGATCCTGGATCCTTTGTGGGTCATAGCTTGGGGATCTTTTCCCAGATTTCTTGAGGCTTCCAGGAGCATCTGCCTCTCCCTATAGCTCTGCAGCTGGAACAGGACCGGGCGTGGGCGCTGGGTTGAGCCGGGCCCACGTACTGTGACCCGGTAGGCCCATTCTACCCTTACCTGGCCTGATCCAGCAGGCAGATTTAAAAGTTGTGGCAGCCAATGCTCTAAGAATGCTGTCAGCTGGCCTCCCTCTTCCTGCTCGGGAAGGCCCAACAACCGAATATTTTTTCTACGACATCGATTTTCGAGGTCATCAATGTGGTTTTCTAGGTTCTGGACTCGATTCTCGAGAAAACGGATGTGGTCGGCTGTTGAGTTTATCCCAGTCTCTGAGGCTGCGGCCTTCGACTCCACCTCTCTGACTCGGCACCCCAATTCCTGAATGTCTCTGCCCTGCTTCTGCAGCTCGGCTGATAGTGCTTCTCTGCTCTGCCGAGACTCATCGATAAAAGCATCAATCTTCGCCTCCCACCTGGCAAACATCTCCTCAAAGCTCATCTTCATTGGTAAATCTCCTGAAGTAGCTGAAGACACCTTTGTTGCAGCTGAAGAGGGAGAGGGTGGGGGAGGGGTCCCTGCTTTCTTAGAGCCGCCTGTTCCCTTCCCTTTACTCATTTTCCAGCTAGTATTAGACTATTTAAATGTACTAATAGGTAACTATTTAAGGTTAACAACTATTATAAATGGTTTAGTGAGTGTGGTGGGGGTGGATAGCCCACTTTTCCCAAGTTTTGGGTAGAGCACTGTGGACTCAGTCTTGCTGGGTCGCCGCCATCTTGGATCCCACCACAGGTTATGTTGTTAAGCATTCTATTTGCCAGGTGTGGTGCAGCAATAGTGGATTCCAATCAAGAAACTGCTTTTTTTTTGCATGATGCACAGATTCTTGGGGTAATATTGTACATTCCAGACTCCCAAGTTCTAGAGTGTGGGCATTCTTTGAAAAGTCAGTTGTTACTTACTGCAGGATTTCTAGCCTCTGACCTGTCCTTATTATCATGTTAGTTGGGTGATGGAACCTGTGTGTGCAAACACAGCTACCCCATCTCAACAACACTTCTCCATTTTCCTCACTAGCTATCCACCTTCATGAAACATCCTAGTGGATGGCAGCTTCTCTACAGGATTATCAGAAAACTGCTCACTCCTCTTCACTATCAGAACCAACACCATCCGTACTGCATGGATGGTGCACTTGAATTTGCACTGAGGTTGAGCTCTAAACTATGCCCTTACAAACATGAAAGCATCTAGTGAAGAGTTACTACTATTTCCATGCCGAGAATTCTGGAACAATTGCAGCCAGGATCCTTCCTGAAAATTTCCATGAATTCAGCAGACGTATCTTCCTTCAGTTGACATTTCTCCAACACATCAAAAGCAAAACTGCAAGCTAAATGTACTACTTCTTGAATTGCAGAGCCATTAGAAGTTCCCAGCAATCATTTTTTCTCTCATTGCCACAATTCTAAATTTCTGTCTCTTTAAATGTTCCTAGACCTCTGTCCCTGGCAAGTTTAAAATATTTTAAAAATACGTTAACCTTCTAACCCCCCCCCACGTCTTCACTGCAAATCTCAACAAAAAAAGTACATGCAAACAAATGTGCCTCCAGACACCTCGCCACCAACTCTGTGAAAACAAATGGAAAATAACTAAATCCATGTCTTCCCCTTCCTTGAAATACAAAACACAAACTAGAAGTTACAGTTTAAGTTCTACATCATTCTTAAAACATTATATCATGTCCTTCAAAAGTATTCCACATCAAAGTCTAGCCTCAGCATAGCTACACCTCAATGTGTGGTAACTTTCAGTTACAGGAAAATGCTTGTAATGTTTTACATTCCAGAATCAGTGGTTGCCACACAAGGGCAATGACACATTAAAATAACTAATCTATAGTTTCCTACTCTCTGCCTCCCTCTTTTTTTTTATTTCCACAGCAGTCAATACTTAGGGAAAAAAAAGTCTGCAATTTGACTTACCCAGTTGTTCAAAGTTTGAGTTATTTTATACTTTATGGTTAATGGTAGCTGCTGCTGGCACTCTTGCTCTCAGCCCAGGTTTCTAGCTGCACCACTCTGACATTGCATTTCAAGTGCTGTTAAATTACTCCAACAGTCAGCACTGAGGTACCTATAGCTGAGTTAAGATCACAACTGGCAATCCAGCCAGTTTACAATTGCATTTTTACCAACAAAAAGGACAGGGGAATCCTGCATCCGTACTGAGAAAGCAGTGGGGACAGATGCTGGTTGCGGTCAGTGATGGAATCTAGCCTGGAGGGATCAGCATTGGTATCAAAATCTAACCTTGTGCACAGTGAGAGTCAGTGCATCTTTACATAATAACGAACTATTCTCAAACATAAATGTTCACTACATCCCCTTCACTCACTTATGTACTTTATCAAGTATATCAAATATGCAGCATTTATTGCCTGAGAAAAAGTTTTCAACATAGTCAGCAACCCTGTTTGCATTTGTAGAGAAAGAGAAAACATTTTAACATTTCCATTTCCCAACACTTCCTGGTCAGAAGAGGAGACCTACTGGGCTCACCATTAACTGTTTCTCCTGCTCCGGATGCTGTAAGACCTGCTGAGGTTCCCCAACTCTTTATCGTTTTATTCAACTCTTCCACTTGCTGACTGCTGAATTTTGATCAGGACTGGAAGAATCAAATTTATTACAAGTTTTTAACAACTGCTGAGGGAGAAAAACAGTAGAGATGGTAACAAAAGGGTCAGATAGATTAAATGAGAAAAGAACCACAGTGCAAGGCAAAAAGTAAATATTAATGCAACAAGCAGCTGAGCATAAGAGATGGTTGCGACGGGAAATCAATCCTCAACGGCTGTGGTTCAACAAGAAAAAGAAAATGTACAGAAAAATGGGGCAGGGGTTGTATGGAAGATTGTGAAAAGCCTGACTGTAGGATTTCCCTCCATTTGTGATGTGCTTTTAGATTAGACTTAGATTAGATTAGATTAGACTTACAGTGTGGAAACAGGCCCTTCGGCCCAACAAGTCCACACCGACCCGCCGAAGCGCAACCCACCCATACCCCTACATATACCCCTTACCTAACACTATGGGCAATTTAGCATGGTCAATTCACCTGACCCGCACATCTTTGGACTGTGGGAGGAAACCGGAGCACCCGGAGGAAACCCACGCAGACACGGGGAGAACGTGCAAACTCCACACAGTCAGTCGCCTGAGGCAGGAATTGAACCCAGGTCCCTGGCGCTGTGAGGCAGCAGTGCTAACCACTGTGCCACCGTGCCGCCCAACCACTGTGCCACCGTGCCGCCCAAAAGAGCGGGAGGCATGAACACTGATCAGGGTTGGTATGGAGTAGAGAATTAAAATGACAAGCAATTAAAAATGTGTAGCCATGCTAGCAGACTGATGGGGAGTGTTGGAAATCAATCATGATGTGTGAAAAGAGCCTGCATCAGTTAGGATTATGTTCACTGGAGTTCGGAACAATGAAGGTGGGTGCAGATCTCCTAGGAAACTAAAAGTATCTAACAGGACTAGAGAGGGTTATCAGGATGTTCTCTATAACTGGGGTGCTGGAACCAAGGTTAACATCTAAAGATACTACGGTAGGCCGTTTAGCACGGAGCTGAGGAGGAAATTCTTCACCCAGAATATTGAGAGTCTGTACCATTCTCTGCCACAGAAAGTGATTGAGGTCACAACATTGAATGTTTTCAAGAAAAAGCTAGATTTGATTTTTAGGCTAAAGACATTAAAGAATATGGAGACAAAGCAGGAACAGGGTACTGAGTTGGATGGCAGAACAGGCTTGAAGGGCTGTATGTTTCTGTGGTGTTGGGGACTTCTGGGGGAGGCTGAGATTTATAATACACCTGGCATTTCAGGCTGAAAATTGTTGTGAATCCTTGAGTTTTACTATTTGCGCTGATGTATTGGGTTCCCCCACCATTAAGAAAGGGAGCTGCCTCCTCCAATGAGTTGTTTTGTTGTCCACCAGCTTTTAACAACTGGATGCAGCTGGTCTGCAGAGCTCCAATCTGATGCATTCATTGTGGAATTGCTTAACACTGTATCACTGGCTGTTTTGCCATTTGGCACACAAGTTTTGAAATCTTACCAGGTTGACACTTTATTCCTGATGAACGGCTTTTGCCTGAAACGTCGACCCTCTTGCTCCTCTGATACTGCCTGACCTGTGCTTTTCCAGCACCACACTCTCGACTTTGATCTCCAGCATCTGCAGTCCTCACTTTTGCCAACTTTATTTTTAGGAATGCCTGGTGCTGCTCCTGACATGTGCTCCTGAACTCTTCAATGAACCTGAACACTTTTTTTAAACAGCTCTCCATAACTGTCTTGTTACCAGTAATGACTCACACACACACACACACACACACACACACACTTTTTTTCTACTCCTGCGCACACCACAATCCTGATCACTATACATCAAGAAAAGCAAGTGTTTCAATACTGACTGTTTGGGAACTCCACGACACATTTCCCTCCAGTCTGAAAAATGCCATTAACCATCACACTCTGTTTCCTATTCCTTAGCTGGCTTTGATTCGTTTACCCCATGACCTAAAGCCTTTCTCACAAAGTTATTGTATGGCACTAAGTCAATGCTTTTTAGAATTCCAGTCATCAGAATTCAATATGATAAATGTACTTAAACTTTTTTTTCAGGAGAAATTTTAGTTCTTCCGTTTTGAGGATTTAATTTTTCTCAACACTCTGAACAACACTAAAAATGCAGAAAACTTTTTTGAACATGAGCTTGGAGTCCTCAACAATGTTGCTGTACAGAGAAAGGAGTAGACAGAGTTTGCTAAGTAATTTGGGACCCTGCTATTAAGCACTTTGCTGTTGTTGGGTTCTTGCCATTCACAAGCAACCCATTAAGAAATGAAAAAGTATCTTTTCACTTTTGTTTTATTACTAACTGCAGTAGTATCTAGAGTGGAACTTTATGTCTGTCTCTGATTTAGATCAATGTAACTTAGTTGGAGGTTGCCTTCATATACGACAATACGACATGGGATTCGGGGAGAGCTTGCCAATTGGATACAAAATTGGCTTAACGGCATAAGATAGAATGGTGGTGGATGGGTGTTTTTCAGACTGGAGACCAGTTACTAGTGGTGTTCCACAGAAATTTGTGTTGGGCTTGCTTTTGTTTCTCATTTATATAAATGATTGGGTTGAAAATATAGTAAGTTTGCAATGACAACAAATTTGCCAGTGTGGTGGACAGTGAAGAAGGTTGTCTAGGATTGCAAAGAGATCTTGATCAATTGGGTCAATGGGTGAGGAATGGCAGATGGAGTTTAATTTGATAAATGCAAAGTATTGCATTTCGGTAAAACAAACGAGGGCAGGACTTATACAATTAAAAGTTGGGGCTTGAGTAGTACTGTAGAACAGGAAGACCTTGGGGTTCAGGTAAATAATTTTTTGAAGTTTGCATCACAGAGTAGTTAAGAAGGTGATAAGCATGCTTGCCTTCATTGCTCAGACCTTTGAGTATAGGAGTTGGGATGTCATATTGAGGTTGTACAGGACATTGGTGAGGCTCCTTCTGCTCACCCTGCTACAGGAAGAACATTATTAAGCTAGACAGGGCTCAAACAATTTGCCAGGATATTTCCGGGAATGAAAGATTTAAGTTATAAGGAGAGGGTAGATAGTCTGGTACTTTTTTCACTGTAATATAGGAGGTTGAGGGGTGACCTTTACAGAAGTTCTTAAAATCATGAAGGATACAGATAAGGTGAATGACAGGTGTCTTTTCCCTTTGGTGGGGGATTTCAAGATTGGGAGCACATATTTAAGGTGAGGGGCAAAAGATTTAAAATGTCTATAAGACAGAAATCAGGATTGTGTTGCATTACTCTAAACTTGCCATGACGGGTGCAGCTGCAACTACACTGAATGAGCTTATACTCCAAGTCAAATCTTGATTAGCATCCATCCATCCATCTGTTTAAATATTCACTGTATATACCATGACTGCAGTTGATCTGTATCAACTACGAAGCACAGACCTTTCACAACTGAAAAGACAAGGGAAAACTATCAAACACAAGTTTTCTTCTGCGTCATGCACCTTCATTATCACCAGGTTAAATATATGGAACTGGTGAGCTGAATAGTGACTTGGATGTGAGTATAAGAGGTACAGTTAGTAAGTTTGCAGATGACACCAAATTTGGAAGTGTAGTGGACAGCAAAGAGGGTTACCTCAGATTACAATAGGATCTTGACCAGATGGGCCAATGGGCTAAGAAGTGGCAGATGGAGTTTAATTCAGATAAATGTGAGGTGCTGCATTTTGGGAAAACATATCTTAGCAGGACTTATACACTTAATGGTAAGGTCCTAGGGAGTGTTGCTGAACCTTGGAGTGTAGGTTCATAGCTCCTTGAAAGTGGAATCATAGGTGGATAGGATAGTGAAGAAGGCGTTTGGTATGCTTTCCTTTATTGGTCAGAGTATTGAGTACAGGAGTTGGGAGGTCATGTTGCGGCTGTACAGGACATTGGTTAGGCCACTGTTAGAATATTGCATGCAATTCTGGTCGTCTTCCTATCAGAAAGATGTTGTGAAACTTGAAAGAGTTCAGAAAAGATTTACAAGGATGTTGCCAGGATTGGAGAATTTGAGCTATAGGGAGAGGCTGAACAGGCTGGGGCTATTTTCCATGGAGCATCGGAGGTTGCGGGGTGACCTTGTAGAGGTTTACAAAATTATGAGGGGCATGGATAGGATAAATACACAAAGTCTTTTCCCTGTGGTCAGGGAATCTAGAACTCGAGGGCATAGATTTAGGGTGAGAGGGGGAAAGATATAAAAGAGATCTACGGGGCAACTTTTTCACACAGAGGGTGATACATGTATGGACTGAGCTGCCAGAGGATGTGGTGGAGGCAGGTACAATTGCAACTTTTAAGAGGCATTTGGATGGGTATTTGAACAGGAAGGGTTTGGAAGGATATGGGCCGGGTGCTGGCAGGTGGGACTAGATTGGGTTGGAATATCTGGTCAGCATGGACGGGTCGGACCAAAGGGTCTGTTTCCATGCTGTACATCTCTATGACTCTAAAACACTGTGGGGAGTATTTTTTCCAACTGGAATGGCAGTAGAGACTCACCATCACCATCTTCAAAGGCAACCAAGGAAAACCAATAAATTCTGTACTTTTCTAGCAACATTGACTTTACAAGAAAGCATTTTTGAAAAATCTTAAACCGTCATTAAAAATTGGCAAGCATAATATTTTGGCTATTGCTTCAAACTTTCCAATGGTAAGTGCTAGATTAATTCCAAAATTTGAAGTGATTTTTTACAAATCTTAGTGCAACCAGTGACTTGGTTGGTCATTATCCAGTTGATCAATTTCAAAGGGGTCCAGTAGGCTAAGGAGAGATTTTAACATTTTAAAGTTACGCATATGTTCATTTATCATGAAGTAGCCCATAGAGATGCTCAAATCATGAATTTCATCAGTTGTCTTAAAGTTAAAATTTTACTTTGAAAAGCAGTACTGTCCCAATATTCAACTGCTTAAGGTGCAAATGTTTATGTGATAATGCTTCAGTGTGATTTCACACTGTTGCTACCAGCAAATCACAATTGTTTGTGGGAATAGCCATCGATATGTTGAGTTTGGCACTCCTGCATTCTTGTAAATGGTCATAAAACTAATTCAGAGCTGCACATTAGCTATTGCTGCTGTCTCAGTTGGGCGAGGGAACTGTCACAGTTTGTATTTGAATCTTTTCCCAGTTTTACCAATTGCTATTTTGGGGTGGTGCTCATTTTCCAGCAAATAATGCTATTGTCAGATCTTGAGCTTTGTTCATTGATTCTCTAGTTCCCTGCAGCTTTAATGATGATCAAGTGATGCAACTGTCCCACAAATTCCGAGCCGTACACTCAGTGCATTTTCTGTCAGAAACAAGTCTCATGTTTCTGACAGAAAATTTTTAATGTTGTTAGCTCTGTACCATGGCTCAAGTTGGCCACAAGGGGGCAGATGATCCTACAAAAGAATATGGATATAATAATTAACAACATTGCATCCCATTCATATGGACAACAATATTTCACTCCTATTCTAAAGCCAGCAGGAAGCTCACATTTTTGCATCTTGGTTTGTGTTCAGCTCATTGATTCCGGAAGCCTGATCCAGAGTATCAAATGTCTTCACAATTTTGTGACTCCAGTCTTCTGGCTTTGGCTGGAAGATTTACATGCATGCAAATTGAAGGATCATACTGGCTAATGATTTCCACCACAGTGGTTGGATAATCTGCCTGGATCCCATATTAGAAATTTGTGAGACAGAGCAGGATTGTTAGTATCCAGAAATGTTTATAAACTCCAACATCTGTATGGAGTCAACAACTACAATGATCTGAATTTATACAGTGTTTTTGAACTAGAAAATATCCGAAAGCACATAAAGTTTGTTCATCAGAATTGTGAATCTAAAAATTAGCACATTCAATTTTAGCAACACAGTCGCTCATCAGTTAGCACTGCTGCCTCACAGCAGTGGGGACCTGGGTTTGATTCCAGTCTTGAGTGACTGTAGAGTTTGCACGTTCTCCCAATGTCTGTGTGGGTTTCCTCTGGGTGCTCCAAAAATGTGTAGATTAGCTGGATTGACCATGCTACATTGTCTTGTAGCATTCAGGAATGTGCAGGCAAGGTGTAGGCAAGTCATGGTAATATGGGGTTACAGGAATTGGGTGGGGGTCAGTTCAGACTCTATGGGCTGAATGGCCTCTTTCTACACTGTAGGGTTTCTATGAAATTGGTAGCATTCCTAATTTCATGATTGTTACATCTAATGGTCATAGAATAAGGAAAACAGTGAAGCTGGGAGATAATTCAATCCCTGATTTTCAAGTGTGCTTTCCAATCTTGCAGAGTCTGTTTCAGGATAAATGACTGGAAAATTATGAATACCTCAAACCAAGCATGCTGACCTCTGACCTGCTAAATCATACTCCTGTCAATGTGGGCCATGCCAGGAGTAAACCCTTCAATGAGCTCAACACAGAGCCTTTTTTTTACAAAGCGTGTCCTCTGCAAAGGTGACAAAAATAAACAACTTCAAAAAACAAGTTTTTGATATTAAATTTAATTACAAATGTGTAATATAATCTTTCACTTAATAATGCAATTTGTTAATATCATCTACTGGTGGCTAGTTAATGAATTTTGATTATTATTCATATTTATTAAACATTTACTAATATATTTTATTTCAACAGAAATTAGACAATGCTGCATTACAAGTTGATTAGAATTCCTGTCAACATCCTTGATATGCTTCACAATGAAATAAATCATGGTTGCTACATTGAACAGAACCAAGTACTGTATGTAAACAGTTAATGCTAACAGGATAACCACTAAATCTAATCATTAGCATTTAATATTTCTCAAAGCAAAACCTATCATTATTTGATTATTTATTTCAGGCTTTTCTTATATTAATTAAACATTTTGAACCAAGGATAATGGACTTCAGCAAAATGAGCTGTGAAATAACATTTCTTAATTTTGTTTGCTACAAACCGGTCTTTTAAAAAAAACATTTTAAAATATCATCTAGCTCTGTAATTCAAAGGAAAGCAACATATCATGAAAATACAGATTGAGCAGGAGAATGTCTCTGCCAAAAAAAATTCCAGACACTGTATTAAATACCATGAAATAATGTATGCATGGCAGCACTGTGTCCAGCCAAGAATGGTGAATTACTTCACATATTCATCCACCATTAATACACTTCTATTTTGGTTATAACTCAGATTTCATAAAATTGTAATTCTAAAATTTGAATAATTCAGAAATTGAATTATCTTCTTTCCACATTTTTCCCCAAGTTATTGAATTAATCACTAGATTGTGCTCTTGAGGAGGTGCAGTTAATTTTTTCTTTCCTGTGTGTTCTATCCTTGATGTCTGAATACACAGCAAAGGTTAAGTAAATGATTGAAAGGTTTACTAGTCAAAACAAATGGAGGTTTCTTTTCATTCTGTGAATTTTATATACCAGATGTTAAATTTTAATGCTCCGTAAAGTGATGCAACATTTCAGCCATTATCAAAACATTCTGTGGCCAGGAATCACCAGCTGGAAATTATGATTTTACCCACATCCCCCACCCAACGACCTCCACTGTTTCCCATACCATACATCCAGCTCCTATTGCTGAACCAGGGCTGGTTTAACTCTTGTGCACCCATAACTAGTTTGACACAACCCAAGTATATTTCACATACAAACAATAGATAAAGAATGCTTAATTTCTTCAGTCTGGGCTGATATTCAACCCAAAGGGAAAATGTCAATATTGCACCCTCACTCCCACCACCAGGTTTGTTGTGTTCTTACAGGAACTGTTCTGTTTCCAAGAATAAATATTGTTAGGATTACCTACAATTGCAAAACTTTGGTGTAGAGTAACTTAGGTAACATTATGAAGGAATATAAATTATATCTCAAAGTTAAACTTCATTAAAGAAAGAAGATACAAGCTGTTTTGACTGGTCTGAGGAAAACATCGCCCAATATGTGTTCTGTTAGTAAAAATATAGTTGAGTAGCCACTGTAGTTTCTCCTATTAAATTTCGAGCAATACAGATGTAATCCCCTTCATCAACGGTTTCGATATCATCAATGTATAGCATACTCTTTGATAGTCTGACGGTGTGTCCATTGTTCCGATCTATTAATCTCCATTTTTCTGTGAGGATCACCGGCCTTTCATCCTGTTGAAGTAATCCTATTATTAGATCATTCCTGATCATCAATGTAGCAGCCGTAATGGATGCAATGGAAAGGAATCCATTGAAAATTCCTAAAATTATTTTTTCTCGTTTTACTTACATTCTCCAATGCTATGTAACATTTCATAGCTAAATAGACACACAAATCTCTACTATTGCTGCTCCTTCACTGGCTACCAGAAATATTAGGGAGTGAGATGTGTTCGTCACAATTTGTGTTGCCTTCAGGGTGATGATGATATAATGGTGAGCATAGCTGCCTTCCAAGCAGTTGACCCGGGTTATATTCCCGGCTGTCACAGTTTTGTGGTTTGTAAACAGCCTTTTAAAGGAAAGGCACTAGGATACATCAAGGAAATAAATCTTTCATTCTGTGGTAAAACAGGTCTGTCAATTGCTCCTTATGGGTGGCACAGTGGCACAGTGGTTAGCACTGCTGCCTCACAGCGCCAGAGACCCAGGCAACTGTCCGTGTGGAGTTTGCACATTCTCCCCGTGTCTGCATGGATTTTCTCCAGGTGCTCCGGTTTCCTCCCACAGTCCAAAAATGTGCAGGTTAGGTGAATTGGCCATGCTAAATTGCCCGTTGTGTTAGATGAAGGGGTAAATGTAGGGGAATGGGTCTGGGTGGGTTGCCCTTCGGAGGGTCAGTGTGGACCTGTTGGGCCGAAGGGCTTGTTTCCACACTGTAAGTAAGTAATCTAGTTATCTATGTTTGTCAGGCTGACTCTTTTTTTCTGTCCGTGATAAATCATTGCTCACCCTTTGTATTCTCCCTTTGGCATCATATTTAAGATCATCCTGTGTGAACTGCTACTCAGCTATGCTGTGAAAACAATGTTAACCACATCGCTGCTTCATTTGAAACTTATCTTTACAAATGGACACTTAAAAAGGTTTAATTATACCAGAGACAAACACCAGAATGTATATTTATGATTGTGTACTGAACTATAGAAATCAGGCAGATCTCAGAAACAACCTCTCTTTTACACTGAATGAGATGACAACAGTTGCACCTAGAAGGGAAATTAAAACTGACTTCAGTATTCCTGAGCTATGTAGGTGAAAAAGGTAGTAATCTATATTTTAACAAATGATATATTACAGCCATCTCCCTCTGTCAGGAGAAACTGTTGTTGAATAAATGTAGACTGCAATGCCACAAATTCAATGCTAACCTCTTCAGATAATTGAATGAGCAAAGCTTATTTTAACAAATCTCACTGGTCAATGAAGAAAACAACTTATGCTCATCATTCCTGAAGAAGGGCTTATGCCTGAAATGTCGATTCTCCTGCTCCTTTGATGCTGCCTGACCTGCTGCACGTTTCCAGCAACACATTTTAACCTCTGATCTCCAGTATCTGCAGTCCTCACTTTCTCCTTATGCTCATCATTTTCAATCTTGTGATTCCTTTGCAGAAAACATTCCAGGGTTGTCTTAAAAAGATGGACACTCTCCATGTTTATGTTGCAGACAGCCAGATTGGGACCATAGTGGGAAACGTCAATCAGCAGGTCAGCAAAGTGAATAATGTTCTGAGGAACAGTCACTTGACCTGAAACGTTAACTCTGATTTCTCTCCTCAGGTGCTGCCAGGCTTGCTGAGCTTTTCCAGTAGTTTCTGCTTTCTGATTTACAGCACCCACAGTTCTTTTGTTTTTTTATTTGAATAGTTTTCTAGTTTTATTTAAGCCAACAAAGTACCTTGTTAATATACAAGTGAACAACATGCTTAGCCTTCACTCATGATTCATTTCTCTTACTGCATTTGATTTATTTTGTGCTGAATATTTAACCAAGAAGACAGAACGCAGCACAACAATAAGAGAATGTACAGGAATCCAACAGGAAGGTCGGAGGTGCCTTGTAGTGATGTCTGTACTACAGCCCTAATGTGTTCATAGGTATTATTGCATAATAGTTCTCGTGAAAAGTCATTAATCAGAAATGTTATTCTGTTTCCTTTTCCACAAGTGTGCTTGACCTGATCACTTCAAGCACTTTCTGTTTATATTTCAGATTTGTAGCATTCACTGTATTTTACCTTCATCATATTTGGTGACTGCTTCAGGAGGAATTCTACAAGCAAGGAAAGCAGGATTACTTGTTGCAATTGTTGCTTGTTGAAAAGCAGGTTGAAGTACATTCTGTTGATCCTTGTAGAGGGAGGAGGAGAGCTTCTTCAAGGTAGGCATCCTTGCAAGAGGATTCGTAATAGGTTAAGATCAACTAGGAGAAAGTGAGGACTGCAGATGCTGGAGTACCAGAGTTGAAAAATGTGGTGCTGGAAAAACACAGCAGGCCAGGCAGCATCCGAGGAGCAGGAGAATCAACGTTTCGGGCATAAGCCCTTCTTCCTTTCTCCAGGTTAAGAAGTACTGCTGGATGTATTTTGTTTCTACTGCACCATCTCAATCTTTCTATTAAATAATGTTTCTCCTTTTTGTCAATTTTTTTAAACATTAAGTACTGGTCATGACATATTAATTGCAGCAAGTTGAACGTGTGTGTTGACCCATACATGTTGGATGCTGGATTTTTAAAAATATTTTGAAAGAACTTCAAAAGAAGGTGCTAGTGAGATAGTTGATGCATTGGTTTTAATTTTCGAAAACTCACTTGATTTGGGCACAATTCCAATGGATTGAAGGAAGTTAACTACTTCATTCAAAAGAGAAGGAGAATCAATCACAAAACTATAAACTTAACATCCATAATAGGGAAAATATTCAAATAAATTAGAGGAGAAACCTTGGATAAGTTCAATGTATTCAGGCAGAGTCAACATGGTTTTGTGAAAGGGACATTATGTTTGACCAATTAGTTGGGGATCTGCTATGGATAAAAGGGAACCAAGAAATATACTGTTCTTACATTTCCAGATAACGTTTTTTAAGATGCTACATCACAAGTTATCGTGGAAAATAAAAGGTGGAGCTTGTTGACATGAATAGATGGTTGGCTAGCAAACAGGTTGGCAAGGTGTGATGACTGGTGTGTCACAAGGATGAAGGTGCAGAAAACATGATACCAATTTTTTTGATTGGCAAGTAAGTTGTGAAGAGGGTATAAGAGACAGTTTGGCTAAGCGAGTGGACACAGATGCGATAAAGGGAGCTTAATGTAAAAAAAAAGTGAAGTTGTCCATTCTGGATAAAATCGTAGAATATGATTTAAAAGGTGAGAGATTGCATAGCTCTGAGATACTGAGAGATCGGGGTGTCCTAGTGCTTAAAATCAGAAAATATAAGTGTACAGATGTAGCAAGTAATTAGAACAGTTACAACAGTGTTCTCATTTCTTCCAAGATGACTTGAATACAGAAATTGGGAGGTTTATGTCTCAGTTATACAGGACACCAGTGAGACTGCATCTGGAGTACTGCTTACTGAGTTAGCCATCTTTTTTAAAATGTGGAGATGCTGGTGTTGGACTGAGTTGGACAAAGTTAAAAGTTACACAACACTAGATTATAATCCAACAGGTTTATTTGAAAGTATAAGCTTTTAGAGCTCTGATCCTTCATCACTAGCTACCTGACGAAGGAGCAGTGCTCTGAAAGCTAGTACTTCCAAATAAACCTGTTGGACTATAACCTGGTGTTGTGTGATTTTTAACTTTTATAAGGCAGATTGTAAATATATTGGAAGTAATTCAGAGAAGATTTGTCAGGCAGATTATTTTATTAGCAAAGTTTGGACAGGCTAGGATTGAATCCACTGGAGTTTAGAAGAGTAAGAGTTGACTTGATTGAAAGAATTAAGATCCTGAGGGATTGACAGGGTTGATGTGGACAGCACTTTTCCTCTTATGGGAGAATCTGGAAGCAGGGCTCATTGTTTAAAAAAAAAACAAGGGAACATAGTAACAGGAGTACAACAGTTTTCAGGGGCTGAATGACCTACTTCTAATTCATATGTTTTTATGAGCTCACTGAAGACTATTAATTTTCAATATAGCTTGGAGCTCACATTATTCCACCAAAGACCCAAATCTGGTAAAATAAATATACCTATTCGAAAGGATTTTAGTTTTTCAACATATTTCAAATCTCAATTTCTCCAGATATACTGCAAACACTTCAACATATTAATATGTGAATATAAACTGTGTAATAAAAGATTAATTATAAAGAGGATACTTTGATCTGACCTATCACTTTTCCATTCTTTGCATCACAGTTTAGGAACATGCACGGGAACTTTGACTCCCATTTTTGGGTATATACATCTGTTTAACAATAAATAAAATTAACTAGAAATAGAACAAATAAAACATATTACCCACTGTCCAGGATATTTCCAAGTGAAGTTCACCTGCATATCTGGATCTCCTACCACTGTACATGTCACATTAACCTGATCGCCACCAGCTACTGCATTCGATGAAGCTGCAATACTTGCAGATGGAGAGGCACTGGAAGCTGCACACATGTAACACAGTTCAATACTCAGTTAGTGACAAGTTACCTGAAACATGAATCACATTTCACAAAGTAAACTCATAAATTCATCAGTAAAGCTCAAAAGGCAAAATAACTGTGTTTAAAAAAAAAGTTTCACTGCAATAAATGTAAGTAAAAACATTCACAGTTTGCACGTTGCAAAACTCATTTGCCCAGAAATAAAATTCCTTATTAACCACTTTGTAATACATAAGTATAATTGTTGCTCTTGGAAATTATTTTGAATGTTTTTCTCTTGCGTACCTTTCACCGAGAGACTTTGATTCAAATTTGGATGTAATGTTACATTTACTGGAAGCTCTATGGTACTGTAGCCAAATAATTGTTTCATGCCTGAGCTTAAGCCATGAATGCTGATATGATCTTCTACCATAGTGGGTGAAGGTAGTGTCTTGATAACTCTGATATGTTTCCAAAATACACACTTTGCATTGTGGTTTCTACTTAATAATCACTGAAAGGGCTTCTGCTTGCATTTTTTTTCAATTCCTAACACAGGTATACAAGCTATTTATAATAGCTAATTATAATATAATTATAATAGCCAACATTATAGGCTTGTTGTTTCATAATATCAGGTATGAATCAATTTCACCACTGAACAATGTTTTATAATGTCTGCCATTATAAGTGCATGTAAAGGATCATTGAGAATAAATGTAACAATGCTCCAAGCACAACTTCACCAATTATTCAATTCAGTCCTGATTTCTCTGATCACAATGTAACTGAGAAAAAGGTGGTATCACTAGAAATAGAGTCATAGAAATATACAGCACAGAAACAGACCCTTCGGTACAACTCATCCATGCCGACCAGTTATCCTAACCCAATCTAATCTCACTTTCCAGTATCTAGCCCATATCCCTCCAAACCCTTCCTATTCATATACCCATCCAGGTGCTTTTTAAATGTTGCAATTATACTAGCCTCCATCACTTCCTCTGGCAGCTCATTCCATACACGTACCACCCTCTGCATGAAAAAGTTGCCCCTTAGGTCCCTTTTATATCTTTCTCCTGTCACTGTAAATTTACACCCTCCAGTTCTGGACACCCCCACCCCGGGGAAAAGACTTTTTCTATTTATCCTATCCATGCTCCTCATGATTTTTTGAACCTCTACAAGGTCACCCCTCAGCCTCCAAACTCCAGGAAAAACAGCCACAGCCTATTCAACCTCTCCCTATAGCTCAAATCGTCCAACTCTGGCAACATTGTTGTAAATCTTTTCTGAACCCTTTCAAGTTTCACAAAATTTTTCCAGTTGGAAGGAGACCAGAATTGCATGCAATATTCCAAAAGTGGCCTAACCAATGTCCTGTGCAGCCGCAACATGACCTCCCAGCTCCTGTAACTCTACTTTCAAGGAGCTATGAACCTCTTTGAAGTTCTCTTTGCTCAGCAACACTTTCTAGGACCTTACCATTAAGTGTATAAGTCCTACTAAGATTTGCTTTCCCAAAATGCTGCACCTTGCATTTATCTAAATTAAACTCCATCTGTCACTCCTAAGTCCAATGGCCCATCTGATCAAGATCCCGTTGTAATCTGAGGTCACCTTCTTCACTGTCTACTACATCTCCAATCTTGGTGTCATCTGCAAACTTACTAACTATATCTCTTATAGTCACACCAAAAGCATTTATATAAATGATGAAAATTAATGGACCCAATACCAATCCTTGTGGCACTCCACTGGTCATTGTGAATGAAAACTAAGATTCTTCAACATTAATATCTCTTTGATAGTGGAGTACTGGAGCTTTTAAAGCTTCTGATTAAGTAAACATTGGGTCTGATTCAAAGGAAAAGATCTTGTGATACTTCAGAATTATTTCACGCTCAGTAAGAGATTATATATCAGAGCAAGCAAACCTGTACCATTTCAGATTGGTTAAATTTCATTTGTTGATGATTCAGTGTTCAGTAAACATGTAACTTACTCATATCTCATTCTTTAAAAGAGATGATTCTCTTTATTTGAACGGATCAACAATCTACATAATTTAAAACAAAGCAGTATCACAACTTCAAGTTTCTGCTATTACATAATAGTTATACTACTTATACATGAATTTATATTGAAATTCAAGTCCCAGGTCTATAATGACTCAAAACTTAGTTATATACCTACAAACTGAATGCATGATTTATGTTGTGTTCTGTCTTCAGTAGGTACCACAAAGGTTGAATCTTACCTGAGGATCACAGAGTGAACTAAACATACGAAAAAGGAACATGAGTAGGCCACTCGGCCCTTCAAGTCTGGTCCACCATTCAATAAGATGTTGGTTGATCTGATTTTAACTTCACCTCTATGTTCCTACATATGCCTGATGTTCCTCCATCAAATGAAGAATCCATCCACATCTGCCTTAAAAATATTTGAAAATTCTGCATCCACTGCCTTTTGGTGAAGGGAATTCCAAAGAACCTTAATCCTCCGAGATTAAAAAAATACTCAATCTCTGCTTTAAATGTCAGGAGTCACACGACACCAAGTTTTAGGGCAACAGCTTTATTTGAAATCACATGGTTTCAGAGAACTGCTCCTTCGTCAGGTGAAGTGAGGAAAGGCATCTCATGGGAGCATCACCTCCCCACAAAGATGGCAGATACTCATGTGACTCGTCTAACGCTGTCTACTACCTCATACACTGCAGGCAAGGATGCCCCGAGGCACAGTATATTGGTGAGACCATACAGATACTATGACAACAGATGGATGAACTCAGTGCAAAAATCACCAGACAGGAATGTTCCTCCCAGTCGGGGAACACTTCAGCGGTCAAAGACCTTCGATCTTCGGGTAAGCGTCCTTCAAGGCGACCTACTTTTGAGATACACAACAACACAGAATCACTGAGCAGAAACTGATAGCCAAGCTTCATACCCATGAACATAGCCTCAATGGGTACATGTTGCGTTACATGTCATACCATTCTGTATCTGTTAAATCTTCCTTACTGTCCTTACTTGTTATGATCTCTCTACCTTAATTAGTTTGTACAGTTTTGTTACTTTGGTCAGACCCTCAGCACGCAACTCTTATACCTATCGTATATTCCAGCCATTTGGTTTGTCTCCAGCACCATCTTATCTTTAATTTTTTTGTAAGTATCTACCTGCCTCAATTAATCAGATTATAGGTCATTCCTTTACTTGTTATTCAGCTGTTGACATGTTACTTGTCTGACACTTGGTCACCAGCAGAGACTTTACATTCAGTCTGCCAACACTCCACTCACACCATTTGTATGATCTTTTGATCTCTCTGCCTTTAAAATGTGTGCCTATGTGCTTATGTAAAAAATGAGGTCTGCAGATGCTGGAGATCACAGCTGCAAATGTGTTGCTGGTCAAAGCACAGCAGGCCAGGCAGCATCTCAGGAATAGAGAATTCGACGTTTCCTGATGAAGGGCTTATGCTCGAAACGTCGAATTCTCTATTCCTGAGATGCTGCCTGGCCTGCTGTGCTTTGACCAGCAACACATTTGCAGCCTATGTGCTTATCTTCACTTCACCTGATGAAGGAGCAGCGCTCTCAAAGTTTGTGATTTCACATAAGCCTGTTGGACTAAAAACTGGTGTCATGTGACTTCTGACCTTATCCGTCCCAGTTCAACACCAGCACCTTCACATCACTGCTTTAAATGGGCACCTCATTATTTTGAACCCTATTCTGGATTCTCCCACAAGAGAAAACATCCTTTCCATATCCATCTGGTCAAGCTGCCCCAGGATCTTATATGTTTCAATTAAGTCACCTCTGACTCTTCTAAACTCCAGAGGACACAGGCTTGGCCTGTCTAACCCTTCTTCAAAGTAAACCCACTCATTCCAAGCATTAATCTAGTGAAATGTTTCCAATATATTAACATAATTCTGTAGGTTTGGTGACCATTGTAGTCTGACCAGTACCCTACATAACTGAAGGATAATCTTCCTAATCTTACATTCAATTCCCCTCACAATAAAACATAACATTCAGATTACTTGCTGCACCTGCATACTAGCCTTCTGTGATTCATGCACGAGGACACACAGAACTCTCGGAACTTCCAAGCTCTGCAACTTCTTACCATTTAGGTAATATGCTTTTTTATTCTTTCTGCCAAAATGGATAATTTCATACTTTATTTGCCACATTGTTGCCTCATCATTTAGGCTATCCACATTGCTTCGTAGGCTCTTTTTGCCTCTTCACATTCATTTGAAACATTCAAGTAATAAATAGCTAATACACAATGCAGAAAGAATACATTGCCCAGTTAAAAGGTCAACAAATCTGTAATATCTAATGAAATTATGTCTGACTATTAACTGGCTTTATAGTTATTAATGTCCAACCAAATTGAGATGGGATTACTATTCCTTAATTTAGCAACTTCTCCTAACTGATCAATATATCATCACAATCATGTTAGCCAATTTCAGCATCAATTCTAAAACCATAGGGATCAAAAGGTTCCATGGTTACAATTTAAAGGAATATATCAAGATTATTAATCACTTCATAAAAAGAACATCTGATGGATATTGTTCAGATTTGTTGTAAATTAACAGTCACTGTTTTGTATTTCTACAAACTGAAGGAACAGCAATAAATTTCCAAGTCAGAATGGTGAGTGGCTTGGAGAGGAACCTGCAGGTGATGGTATTCCCATCTATCTGATGTCTTTGTCCTTCTAGATGGTAGTGGTCATGGGTATGGAAGGTGCTATCCAAGGAACCTAGGAGAACTTTTGCAGTACATCCTCTGGATAGTACACACTGCTGGTACTAAACAAGGATTTATGGACGTGATGATAGTCAAGCGAACTGCTAAATTTGGATGGTGTCAAGCTTCTGCGGTGTTGTTGCAGCTGCACCCATCCAGGCAACTGGGGAGTATTCCAAACACTCTTGAATTGTGTCTTGTAGATGCTGGACAGGATTTGGGAGTTACTCACTGCAGATTTCCTGTCTAACCTGCTGTTGTAGCCACTTTATTTCATATGGCAAGCCCAGTTGAGTTTCGAGTCATGGAAACACCCTGGACGTTAATATTGGGGGATTTGGTGATGGTAACAGCGATGATAATCTGATTGAATTTTACACTCAGTTTGAGGGTGAGGAGAGTGAATCTGAAATTATCTTTTGAAAATTAAATTAGGCCAATGTTAGAACAGTGCAATCGAAAGTGAATTGGCAAATAACGTTAAAGGATAATTAAATATAGATGCAGTTGAAGATATTTAAGGGAAAATTTTAAAATACAAAGGAGAGATACATTCCAACTGTATGAAAAATTCCAAGGGACAGATCTGCCATCCATGGCCAAGTAGAAAGGCTAAAGCTAGTATCGAACTTAAAGAAAAAGGCATATGATTGTCCTGGCAGGTGGCAGGTCAGAAGTTTGAAAAGATTATATTAAGAAAGGCTAAACAATAGTGAAAAGTGAAGATTAAAATATGAGATAAATTTAGCTGAGAATATAAAAAAGTAAAATTCCTGTAAAATATTTAAAAAGATATAATTATTTTAGAAGCTGTTCAGAGAAGGTTCAATTGTTTCATTCTTGGAATTAAAGTGTTAATTTATAAAAAAAGGTTGAAAACATTAAGCCTACATTAGATGGAGTTTAGGGTACTAGGAGGCTCTTATTAAAATATACAAGATACTGTGGAAACTTATTAAACTGGTGTAATACTGGGAAGAGTAACCAATAGAAACATTTTTCAGTCTACAATCAGATGGCTAAGTGTTGAACCAAATAAGTGCAGGCCCACTGAAATGAACAGAGAAAAGGTGTTCAAGTAGAATCATGCAAATAATAATCCCAAGGGTTGCAGAGAGGATAAAGGAGGCCAAGACACAAGGATGATGGAAGTAAGTTTGATGAAGTTAATTGGCTGTATTAACTAAAGTGGAAGTGTTAATTGTTCTTATGCAACATAATCACACAAAGAGAAGAGAAAATAACATAAAAATATAAATGTACATTTTTAACCAGACTTGGGGTTAGTTATTTAAATGTAGTCCTTCTGCTCCAGGTAATGAGGTTCACTTCACAGAGTACAAATGGGGAAATGAGGTGTGGAAGACAGCACACCTCACTCTCTGACCTTCACTCCTATTATTTGAGGCATCAGTTATGAGCAGAGTCTCCAAAAACATATCAGCTGCTCTTCTGTGCCACATGGAGAAAAACAAGGGAATTTAACACTTTCAATTTGAGTAGGGCAACAAATATCTTAGAATCGTAAATTTAGAATCTATGTTTTTTAAACATCAAAGGAATATATCACATCCATAATAACTAAGTTGATATATTTAATAAAGGTGAACACAACAGCAATTACTAAAAGCTGAATTAAAGCTTTATCTGTTTAGAATAGGATATTCAATATTACCTTCGGTGTACAAAAGAAGGTAATTGCTTGATATCTGTGGAATTCCCTGTAGTCTTGCCATGCAGTACACAACCCCCTTCTGCTTAAGACTAGGTTTATGAATAACAAATCCTTGTTTTGCATCATAACTAATAACTGATCCATCAACAGGAAGCTCTTGAGGAGGGATTTCTCGATGCAGTGTGACATTAGCCAAAGGTGTGCTCACACGACAAGGGATCACCGAAGGTCCTTCAGACCGAAGGTAGATAATATCAAAGTAATTGGTTGATGGCACAAATAATTCAGATGCATCTGGAAAAAACAAATAATAAATAAGAACAAATTGATTTGTGGGAAACATGCAATTAGTTTACCTGTTGTAATTGCTCTAAAACTGTCACCTGTTTAAATTGGCTATTTTTATCCTGAAATTGGAAGGTTTAAGGGAAATAAACAAAGTGGTTCTTTATGAAATACTGATCACAGGTCTGAACATCCCATGCAGCAGGGGTTAGCATGTGTGAAGCCCTCAACAGGACAAGTCTGGAAGAACATAAATACATCCAAAACTGGAAAACAAAAGCTGTTTCTGACTAGAAGTAAAATTGAAAAACACTTATTAGATAAAATGATCATACTTACATTTTCAATTTGAAGATGATAAAGCAAAATAGTTCAAACCTTTTTACAGGAAGATCAATTAAAACAACAGCAAAAAGGAAGGCTGTGATGGAAAAGGATCATTAAAGACAATATATCAGGTAATGACAAAGAAGGTAGAAATATTCACTAAATATTTCATTTCGCTTAATACCAGTGAGTTGGAACATGTTGACATGACATTGAATGGAATACATGAGCTACAAGAGAGTACATTTAAAATAAGAGCTTGTGTTGAATAAACTAAACAAGCTCAAAAAGGATGGTCTGTATGAATTGTACCCACTTATTTTAAGATAATCTAGGTAAGAGATAGCAGAGACATTATTACAAACAAGGCCTGGGAGAATGGGGTGAAAATGGTGCTCAGCACTAGGGCACAAATGAGTGCATGATGGGTGCTGCGTTCTTGGGATAAGTGCCATTCTTAAGTTCAGATTCTTAAGAGCCTAAATTCAAGTGGTCATTTAGCCTGACAATCAGGGTCACTCTGGGTGATGTGATCTATATTAGCCTAGGCTGTCATCTCTCTACTGTGCAGATGCTAACCCTCCACATTTCCATGTGCTGTTTTCAGTGCACAGGTAATGCACTTGGGGCTAGCTAACAAAAACTAGGGATTACACTAAGAATAGTAAAACCCTGAAAATCGGAGAGACAATTATATATATATATATTTGCAGACCTCTGAAGGTAATGGGGAAGTGGATAAGAGGGAGCGGCGATGAAGTCCCTCACCACCGGATGCCTGGAGGAAGAACACCTCATCTTCCGCCTCGGAACACTTCAACCCCAGGGCATCAATGTGGACTTCAACAGCTTCCTCATTTCCCCTTCCCCCACCTCACCCTAGTTCCAAACTTCCAGCTCAGCACTGTCCCCATGACTTGTCCTACCTGCCTATCTTCTTTTCCACCTTTCCAATCCACCCTCCTCCCTGACCTATCACCTTCATCCCCTCCCCCACTCACCTATTGTACTCCATGCTACTTTCTCCCCACCCCACCCTCATCTAGCTTATCTCTCCACGCTTCAGGCTCTCTGTCTTTATTCCTGATGAAGGGCTTTTGCCCGAAACATCGATTTCGCTGCTCCTCGGATGCTACCTAAACTGTTGTGCTCTTCCAGCACCACTAATCCAAAATTTGCTTTTATTAGCATAGAACACAGTAGCAAGGAAGTATGTGGGACTGTATAAAATGCTGGTCAGGCCACCACATAGCATGCAGTTCTACTGCCACATTATACGAAGAATGTAATTGCACTAGAGACAGTGCAGAGCAGATTTACCAATGTGCTGTCCAGGCTGGTAGATTTGAGATATATATTGGGTTTAGATAGGCTAAGACTGGTTTCCTAGAAGCAGCCAAGGTTGAAAAGGGACCTGATTGAAGTGTATAAGATTATGAGGGACACTGATAAGATGGATAGGAAGGCATGTTTTCATTAGTTGAGCAGTCAATAATTGTTGATGGGGTAGGTAAGAGGTTGAAGGCTAAGAGGAGTTGATGGGAAATTCTAAAGGGTGGTGGGATCTGGAGCGCACTGACTGAAAGGATGGTTGTGTCAGAAACTCTTGTAGCATTTATGGAGTATTTAAATGTCCACTTGCTTTGGTTTACACTCCAGAGGTATGGGACGAAAACTGGAAATGGATTAGAGTAGTCAGATCTTTGCTGACTGACATAAACACATAGGCTGAATGGGCTGTAAATGTTGATGAGTGCAATATGAATGACTAAGTTCTATGATTGCCTGACAAAACCATGGTTGTAAAATATATCATCAAACCTGACCTCAAATGGACAGCATAAAAACAACAAGTTTAGTTAATCCAATACAAAAGTAGTTAACCCCACTTTGACATTAGTGAAGGAGTCTCCACCATGACTATGGTTCCCAATTCAGGGCATCCAAACGATGTGGTTTGGTTTCAGAAACAGGAGGGGCACTAGGGCCCATTATTGTTCTCCCTTGGCTTGACTACACGTACTTAATTGTTAATTTAAAAAATGTAGTATGTTGAACGAGAAAGCTGGTTGATAGTTAATGCAATCCTTATATTTAAGAAGTGCGGGAGAAACGCACACAGGAAAGTATAGAGTAATCTGTTTAACACCAAGGATAGGAAAATTTATGGAATTCTTACTACAGGAGACAATAGAATAATATCTAGAAGCAAAAAAAAGGAATGATCGGAATGGTAGTACAGAACATTTCAGTAAAGAGAGACAGAATGCTGAAGCTTTTGAATTACACATAACAGGACAAGTGCAAAAATGCCAAATTTCAAATGATCGCAACAATTTATACTACAGGCATAAGGAGATCTGATTGGTTAGCCAAGGCATTGCCATGAAGAAAGCAACTGCAACCTATAGGTTCGCAAAGGACACAAATAATTGAAAAAATGTGCAAGGTTTGAACTTATTCTCTTTGTTGAGAACATCTAAAGGGAAGGTAAGGGCGTGGTTGAGTAAATGAAGAAATGGTGATTGGAATGTCACAGGCCAGACTGTTGGACTTTTGGCCATATTGTTGTAAGTGAATTGAGAGACAGTTATTTTTCCCACAGGAAAACACAGAAGGAAGTAAACTTGAAATAGAGAAGAGAGATGCAGGTGGAATGTGATATAAGGAAGTGATCAGAAATGAATTTATTTGTAATTGAAATGATAGGAGCAGCATGGCTGTGTGCAATGGCTGAGTCAAAGAAGTGCTTAGAAATATTGGTTGGGAGACATACATGAAGGGAGTGATAAAGGGAAGATAAGTGGGCAGTAAACCCAGAACACAGATAGCTGACGGGTATGGCAATCAAGTCATTAAGTGGATGTGTTTCTGGGACATGAGTTCAAATCATGCTATGACAGATAGTGAAATTCGAATTCAATAACATCTGGAATTAGAAACTAGTGACCATATAACCAATTGCAATTGCTTTAAAAACTCATCTTGTTCGCTAATGTCCTTTATGGAAGGAAATTTGTCACCTTGAGCTGATCTGGCTTACATAGGACTCCAAAACCCACGGCTATATGGTTGACTCTTAACTGCCCTGTAAGGTGGCCTAGCAATTTA
This sequence comes from Hemiscyllium ocellatum, assembly GCF_020745735.1. Taxonomy (NCBI): domain Eukaryota; kingdom Metazoa; phylum Chordata; class Chondrichthyes; order Orectolobiformes; family Hemiscylliidae; genus Hemiscyllium; species Hemiscyllium ocellatum. Next base: position 87,783,865 of record NC_083401.1, read on the forward strand.
TTTGAGCCCATGCGCAACTAAGGATAGGCAGAAAATGCTGATCTTGCTTGCCATCAATATATATATTCGATACATAAGAAAATCTAATCTCATTCTGCACTGAATTTTATTTAACTTTCGAGGAAAAAAGTCAAAGAGAAATGGAACATATGGGGAGAAATTCCTTTGTGCAGTGCCATTTCAATATCTTTGAAGAACAGCAGCAGGCTGTTTGGGTATTATCCCATGCACTGTTTGCTGTAAATATCATGTCTTCTTATTTTTCTCTATTTTTAATGGCAAAAGAACTATTTTAAAACCAAAGATTGCTGGAGGATTGCTGCATGATTTTAAAGCAAGGAACCTAACCTATAGTGTTACGTAGTGTCTGAGTATAGTTTACAGAGTTGCTGAAACTGAAGGGTTGTGTAGAAATTAAGTTTTGGTTGACTACAAATGACAGAATGGTCTAAGGTCTGGTGACCACTTATCAACAATAAAGACATCTGCCTGCCAACAATAATAGGATTGGGTATCAGATAGTTGAACAGCTTGAGGCTGTGAACAACACTGTAGCTTTCAGAGGTCTCTTTGTTTTCTGCAATAAAGGCTACTTTAAACTTGAAGAAAACCAATTTGTTTTCCCTTCAGCAATTGCTACAAGTTGTGACTTTTAATTAGTAAGTCTGTAATGTTTTGTAAGTGTGAACCAGAGACCCTGTACTTTTCACAAAACAGTGAAAACATCCAGAGAAGAAGGACTGACAAGCATCATTCTAAAGTAATCTGTAAGTAATCTAATCTAATCTAATTAGCACAAGAACCATGTTGGTAAGAGAAACTCTAGTTGATTCATCTTAATATTCAATGGGATTATCATTGCTGAATCCCACACTACTAAAATCATTCGCAAGTGATTGGGTGGGGGGTAGAATTACTACAAGCCGGAAATCAAGCTCAACCAGGCATAAAAATACATCGATTTTGAGTGGATTTTGAGGCTAGGAATTCAGTGTTAACAGCATCTCCAGCAATTTCCTCTTCACTATCCTGATTTGAAAATTTATTGGCATTCATTTAATCTCACAGGATTAAAATCCTGGAACTCAGAGAGTCATAGAGATGTACAGCATGAAAACAGAACCTTCAGTCCAACTCATCCATGCTGACCAGCTATCCTAAATTAATCTAGACCCATTTGCCAGCACTTGGCCTATATCTCTCTAAACCCTTCCTATTCATATACCCATCCAGATACCTTCTAGATGTTGTAATTGTACCAGCCTTTACCACTTCCTCCGGCAGCTCATTCCATACATGCATCACCATCTGTATGAAAACATTGCCCCTTAGGTCCTTTTTCAATCTTTCCCCTCTCACCTTAAACCAATGCCTTCTAGTTCTGGACCCCCCTACCCTGGGAAAAAAGACGATCTATCTATGTCCCTCATGATTTTATAAATTTTTATAACATCATCCCTCAGCTTCTGATGCTGCAAGAAAACAGCCCCAGCCTATTCAACCTCTCCCTATTGCTTAAATCCTCCAACTCTGGCAACATTCTTGTCAATCATTTCTGCACCCTTTAACAATATCTTTTCAATATCAGGGAGATCAGAATTGAATGGAGTATTCCAAAAGTGGCCTAACCAAAGTCCTGTACAGCCACAATATAACATTCCAACTTCTATACTCAATAAACTGACCAATAAAGGCATGTGTATTCAAAGCTTTCTTCACTACCCTCTTTACCTGTAACACCACCTATAAGGAACTATGAACCCGCACCTCAAGGTCTCTTTGTTCAGCAATGCTTCACTGAACCCTGCCTTGATTTGCCTTTCCAAAATGCAGCACCTCACATTTATCTAAATGAAACTACATCTGCCACTCCAAGGCCCATTTGCCCATCTGATTAAGGTCCTGTTGCGCTCAGAAATAGCCTTCTTCACTGTCCACTACATCACCAATTTTGGTGTCATCTGCAAACTTGCTAATAATTCCTCCTGTATTCACTTTCAAATTATTTATATAAATGACAAAAAGCAGTGAACCCAATCCTTGTGGCACAGTGTTGGTCACAGGCCTCCAATCCAAGAAAACAACCCTTCATCACTATGCCATATGAACTTCTGTAATCCAAGGTTTTGGCTCACCACAACCTTATTAAGGGCAAATATAAAACAGGAAATGTTGCTCAGCCATAGGTTACAGAAGATATAATTACAAAGGATCCAAAGAGCACATGAAAAAAGTTGTTCGAAAAAGTAGCAGATCTGAGGATTGGGAGCACTGTAGAATGCATCAAGTGAGGACAATAAAGATTGTTCATTAAGGGAAAATAACATATGATAGCACATGCAGGAAACAAAAAAACCTGACTGTAAAAGCTTCAGAAATACGTAAAGAGAAAAAGATTACTGAAAAAAAATATAGGTTGGTTATAGTCAAAAATGAAAAAAATATATAATGGGGAACAAAGAAATGGCAGAAGAATGGAGTACATATTTTGATCTTGTCATCACAAAAGAGGGCCCAAATAATTGCCTAGAAATGTTAGGGAACCAACGGTCTAGTGAGAGGGAAGAATTTAAGAAAGTCATTATTTTACCAAGAATGCAGAACTGTCATATGAGAAGAGGTTGGTTCAACTAGGCCTATGTTCACTAAAGTTTAGAATAATGAGAATGAATCTGATTGAAATACACAAAATTCAAGACCATAAGACCATGAGACATAGGAACAGAAATTAGGCCAAACAGCCCACCTGGCCTGCTCCACCATTACATCGTAGCTGATAAGTTTCTCAACCCCATTCGCCTGCTTTCACCCCATAACCCTTGATCCCCTTGACAATCAAGAATATATCTATTTCCATCTCAAATATACTCAGTGACCTGGCCTCCACAGCCTTCTGTGGCAGTGAATTCCATAGATTCACCATTCTCTGGCTGAAGATATTTCTCCTTATCTCCGTTCTAAAATGTCTTTCCTTTGCTCTAAGGCTGTGCCCTCGGGTCCTAGTCTCTCCTACCAATGTAAACATCTTACCAACATCCACTCTGTCTGGGCCATTCAGTATTCTGTAAGTTTCAATTAGATCTCCCCTCATCCTTCTAAGATCGATCGAGTACAGGCCCAGAGTCCTCAAATGTTCTTCATATGTTAAGTTTTTCATTCCTAGGTCCATTCTTGTGAACCTCCTTTGAACTTGCTCTAGGACTAGTACATTCTTCCTGAGATATGGGGTCCAAAACTTAGTAAAATTCCCTAAATGTGATCTGATTAGAGGCTTTTAGAGCCTCAGAAGTATATCCCTGTTTTTATATTCGAGTCCTCTCTAAATAAATGCCAACAATGCATTTGCCTTCCAAAGTACTGACTCAACCTGCAAGTTTACCTTGAAAGAATCCTGGTCTAGAGCTCCCAAGTCTCTTTGTACTTCAGATTTCTGAATTTTCTCCCTATTTAAAAAATAGTCTATGCTTCTACTCTTTTTACCAAAGTGCATGACCTCACAATTTCCCATGTTGTATTCCATCTGCCACTTCTTTACCTACTCTCCTAACCTGTCCAAATTCTTCCGCAGCCTCCCCACCTCTTCAATGCTACCTGTCCCTCTACCTATCTTTATATTGTCTGCAAACTTAGCCAGAATGCTCTCAGTTCCTTCATCAAAATCGTTAGTGTATAAAGTGTAAAGTTGTGGTCCCAACACTGACTCTTGTGGAACATCACTTGTCACGAGCTAACAAGAAAAGGCAGATTAGATGCAGGGGGGATGTTTCCTTTGGTTGGGGGAGACTAAATCCAAAGGTCAGAATACTAGGATACTGAGGAGGCTATTTAGGACTGAGATAAGGAAATATTTCTCTACTCAAAAGGTGGTCATAATATGGAATTTGCTATCACAGAAAGCTGTGGAGGCCTGGTTGATGAGTTTATATTCAAGAAAGAGAGTAATTTTTATTAGATATTAAAGGCATGGCAGGGTACTGAGAGAATGCAAGAATATGGCATTGAGATGGGGGACAAGTTATAATCATGCTGAATGGCTGAGAAGGCTGGATGGACCACATGGCCTACTCCTGCTTTTAGTTTCTCTGCTTCTAATTAGGAATAGGCAACAAATGCTACTTTTGCAGTAATGCCGAGATCCCATGAAACGAAAATAAAATAAATCAATGCAGCCTTAAGAAGGAGTACATGATACAAAATACCTCCTAGGTTCGTACTGAAATTTGTAGTGGGAGAGAAGATGATAGAGTATTTATTTTTATGAGTGCATATGCCTCATACACTGTAGTGCACATAGGAAATTACAACACACCATGTTATAGGCTTCTCTCACATGATTTATTTGTAGTGCTCCCAGCACGAGTCTTTGCTCTTGAACAGGCAATTAGAAAATTTAATAAACAAAGGACTTTAGTACTGAAAGAGGACAACAAATCTTGTAAGGTCTGGGAGTTTCATGGAGTGGAATTATACTGGTCTGTATGTTATTGCTTGCGGGAATTATTGCATATATATCCTGGTAATTTAATCTTGAACCTCTGGTATGATTATGAATGAAGCAAGACTGCAGACAGATGAATTCAAATGTATGGAATCAGAAAAGCAAGTGATCTCAACATCATAAGCTTATCTGACAGCCTGCAGTTTCTGGATCATTGAGAGAATGAGACAGCACACTAAGACTGCTTAGAGGGCAACAAGCTCATTAAGAGAGACCCAGGTTTTAAAGGACACAATGACAATTCTACAGCAAGGAACATGAGAATTAGCTGTAGTGAAAATAAAATAAATAACCAACATCAAATTGATCACTTGCTAAACTCCTGTGGAATCAGCAGAATTTTAAACTGCGATTGGCCTTGGCACATCTAGGATAGGGACAGAAAAATGGTCATGTTGAGAAAATTGGTGATGCTTGACTGCTTTTCAGTGGCCCCTCCGAGATTATATGTTATAATAGAAAACATGCGGGCTGTGGTACCTCCAGGATCAGACAGCCTGACAGTGTCAAGGTTCACAGTGAGTGAACCTTGCTGCTGTACCATTTTATTTTATAACAATTATTTAGGCAAGATACGAACGTATGGCTAACATTAACAGAATATATCCCAACATGTCTTTTGGACAGGAGGGCAGGGAAGAAAACCAGTAAAAAAGGACATCTCAATGCCAAGCTGTCATGCTAACAATAGATCATCGTAATTTACTTGTACCTGCATAGGACTTCACAATACAAAAATATCAATTTACATTTATTTCATGCTTTGGACATAGTATAAAATTCCAAGGAACTACACAGGAGCACAGTTTGTCAAATACTGTCACTGAGTAAAAGATGGAGAATATTAGAACAGATTATGAAAAGCGTGGTCAGATTAAGGAGAAAGAGATAAACAGGTAGCAAAGGTGAGAGATAGTGTCCTACTTCTGAGTTAGAGACTCCAGGTTCACGTCTCACCTCAGGACATGATGACCAAGGGAGGCGAGGTCATAATGTGACAGGTTAAGTATCAACCTGTAAATCCTTCTAATGCACACAAACAGCAGAAACAGTAAGATTCACAGTCAGTCTTCTGATAAAAAGAAAGTTAGGGCCCCCACTGTTACTATCCAAAGGGGAGGTACAGTGGCTAGCACTGCTGCCTCACAGCACCAGGGTCCCAGGTTCAATTCCAGCCTTGGGTGACTGTCCTGTGTCTGTGCGGGTTTCCTCTGGGTGCTCTGGTTTCCTCCCACAGTCCAAAGATGTGTAGGTCAGGTGAATTGGCCATGCTAAATTGCCCATAGTGTTAGGTGCATTAGTCAGAGGGAAATGGGTCTGGGAGGTTACTCTTCAGAGGGTAGGTGTGGACTTGTTGGGCCAAAGGGCCTGTTTCCACACTGTAGGGAATCTAACCTATCCAAACTTGAGGCTCACTAAGCGAACCATAAAACACCATCATAATTTCCATTACACTGCCTCATGTGGTACCACATTGCTAAGTTGTTATTTCCTATTTTTACACCATACTTTTGATAGTCTATTTAATAAGGACAGAAATTGAATTTAAGAACCATATACTTCAACGGGAACAGGTTACCTGCCACAAAGATATATGTTTTGCCCATTCTCAGGTCATCTTTGCTACACTCCGGCCCATCACAGAGTATCACCCAGCAGCTGTATTCTCCGGTGTCAGCAGCTCTTGTATTGGTAACTGTTAGCTGGCTGTACTTTTGCTGTTGTACAATACTGAGAAAAAAAATAGTTGTCACTTTTTATGACCAGGTGAGGAGTGAGAATCAGCTCCGCTCTTATTAAACCCCTCTCGGTCTATTAAGTCACAACAAACACTTTTATTTAATTCTTCTGGCACATAGTTATCACACTTCAATTAAAATATTCTATAGAAAATAAAGGAACTAATTATTAAAGTATTTTTCAGTGACAGACAAAGAATGTTATTACTACGAACCCCAAGAAAAGGTATAGTAAAACATTAAACACACACAAAAAACTGAAATATTAGTTTTAAGACAGGAAAGGTGTCTGATACCAAAAAGAAAATAAAAATAAATGTCGATTAAATGTTTTAAAGTCATTGAAACCTGAATTCATGACTGCATAGTTGTCTTGTTTTCTCATTACTAATGAAGTTTGAAAAGTGCTGGAGTTCTTGGTAAATGGCTGTTTTCCAAATTGCTTTTACATCAGGTGCTGCTTTCAGCTGATTCTGGTACAGGGAGAGTGAGAGAGAACAATCCTTGGTTCTGTTGTTATTAATCCATTGTTCATTTTCTCTTTGTCCTACCAACCAACCAATGGAAATTTGTTTTTTCTTTGCCGGAGTCTATTTCCAGTCTTTCTGAGCTTAATGCTCTGCAGTCAACTTTTCATCTCCCAATATGAGAAGCCATCATACAATTCCAGGTGATCATTGCACCCGTTTAGGTCAGTACTTGACTCGTTGTGACAATGCTATGGCTTTAAGAGGTGTATTTTGTGATTTATTCTTATGAAGGAAGGTTGAGACTCCAAAGCCAATGAACAGCTTGTGAAGCCTTTGGGTTATTTTTTAAAGTTGGAACAATAGAAGTCACCTGAATGGGTGAGGCCAAGCTCCCAGAGAACCAGAACTAATAGTTTTAGCTATCTGCAGTTGCTGGGGGCTTGAAGCTGGATGTGGAAGCTCTTATTCTCTCTCTCTGTTACAGCTAGAAGGTAAGGTTCTGTTCTTGCTGCTAGAATTGCATGTGCGACAATCTATTTTACTTTAATGTGCTTTTGCCAATGGTGTGTTTATGGGATGTACAATGTCGAAACAGTTGATTAATAGTAATTAATATATATATTATTTTGTTAAGCATTTTGACAGAGTTGCAGTTAAGCCAATTCTTTTCCTTGTATTTTGTTTGCATTTTAACTGTAGTGTAAAAATAAAGTGTGTTTTGCTTAAATTTGAGTAGTTTGACCAATTGAATTACTTCTGGAGCACAACACCTTATACTTACCTTTAAAATCAGAAAAAGTCTAGGCTATCTTTTTGATACGTTTTGAGGGGGTTTGGTCTGGTCCATAATAATTTTAAAAATCACTTTCAGATTTTTAGGACATCAAGATGATAAGTAGCTTGGAGGGGAACTTGCAAAAGGTGGTGTTCCCATGTATTGCTTGCCCTTGTCTTTCTAGATGGAAGTGATTGTTGGTTTCTGAGATGCTGTCTGAACAGCCATGGTGAACTAGTGCAGTGTTTCTTGTAGATGGTACACACTACTGCTACTGAGATCCGAGGTGCAGGAAATAGATATGGTGCTAGTCAAGTGAACTGCTTTAACCTACATGGTATCAAGTTTCTTGAGTGTTGTTGGAGCTACACCCATCCAGGCAAGTGGGGAATATTCTATCACACGTTTGATTTGAGCCTTGTAAATAGTAGACAGGCTTTGTGAAGTCAGGAGGTGAGTTACTCACTACAGGATTCCCAGCTTCTGACCTATTATTGTGGGCACTCTTGTTTATACAGCCAGTCCAGTTCATTTTTTAGTCAATGGTAACCCCCAGGATGTTGATAGTTGGAGATTCAGTGATGATAATGTCACTGAATGTCAAAGGATCATGGTTAGATTGCTTGGCAAGTGAATATTACTTGTCACTTTTCAGCCTAAGTCATGACATTGTCCAGGTCTTGCTGCATTTGAACATGAACTACTTCAGTATCTGAGGAGTACTTAACTGTGCTGAACATTGTGCAATCCTCAAGTGAACATTCTCAGTTCTGATCTTATGATGGAGGAAATGTCGCTGATGGAGCAGCTGAAGATGGTCGGGGGGCCTCAGACATCACCCTGAGGAACTCCTGCAGAGATGTCCTGGAGCTGAGATGACAGACCTCCAACAACCACAAGCATCTTCGTTTGTGCTTGGTATGACTCTAACTTGTGGAGAATCTTTTCCCGTGATTCCCATTGGGTCTAGTGTTGCTAGGGCTCCCTGATGCCACACTCAATGGAACATTGTTAAATGTTATCTTTCTTTATTCTATCAATATATCAAAGAAAGGCTTTTCACATTTATATTAAATATCTCTGTTTCCTTCAAAAATTGTAAAATAAGAAAAGATAAAACCTGCCATGGAACAGTTTTTTGTTTGCTTAAAATTTGTGCTATTACATTATTTTCCAGTTTTAGTGAATTCACAGTGAGTTTTGACAAACTGCCAACACTTGCAACAAAATTAATTTTCAGAGAAGTTTATTTCCATCTCCAAAATTTAATCCCATGAAATTGCAGAACAATAGTTCAACTGTACAACCTACATAGTCAGGAGAAAGTGAGGACTGCAGATGCTGGAGATCAGAGTTGAAAAGTGTTGCATTGGAAAAGCACAGCAGGTCAGGCAGCATCCGAGGAACAGGAGAATTGACGTTTTGGGCATAAGCCCTTCATCAGGAATGAAGGGTTGATGAAGAGCTTATGCCCGAAATATCGATTCTCCTGTTTCTGGGATGTTGCCTGACCTACTGTGCTTTTCCAGTGCCGCACTTTTCGATTCTCAACCTACATAGTCAAGCAACTGCATTGTATCTGTGATGATATCCCAATATTTCAAATAGTGGGCCTACTGATATCATTCAGGCCCTGCTAAATGTAATGACCATTTTGAAAATTGTTTCCCAGTGTCAGCTGGCTAGTTGAGGGGTGAAAGGATGTAGGTTATCAGGACAGTGCAGTGTGACTATGGCATGTCAAGCTGTAGGTCACAAGGGGATTGATGGAAGGTATTATGGAATGAGTGTTGGGAGTGGAAAAAGCAAGGGTAGAAAAAGGTTATGGATATGATTGCAGGTCAGGAACAGCATCTTGAATGGTGTAACATGAAGGACAGCATTGGCTGGGGAAGGCTTTAAGAGAACCTTGGGGAGGAGACACCCTCCAATCACAGGGTTGGTTTACCAGACAGGTCACTATTGGAAAGAAAGATAAATGCAGAAGACACTGAAAATACCCCACATCTATGAAGAGTTAATGGATTGAACTTTCTCATCAGTATAAAGACCCATTGCTAGGACAGAAGAGGAACCATGGGCAGAGTTTACTGGAGGTTAAGAAACTAAAGGTGGGAGCGGCATTTGGTTGAGGATGAAGGACCATCTTTCAGTACAGCAAATTCAAACAGAGGTGGCCAATGTTGAGGCTGTAGGACGTGTAGAGAGGAAGGTGCACTCTTTATTGGTGACATAAACAGGTGTCCCTAATGCCAAGAAAATGTCAGTGGCAATGGGAAATGGTCCTTAATTGGGCAATCATTTGGCACGATTGACATCCAAGTGTACAGTCACTGATGCTACCAATGTTGCCACCGCCAGTAATGTACTGGGATGATGAGAAGGCATAAAACTCCCCACCTCCCTCCCTGCCTACCTTCTTGGGCTTGGTCAATTTCAATTCAATGTTTCAGCACTGCAATTCTTCATCCTGCAAAATTAACTGTATTTCTTTTGCCATAGCAACTGCTTGACCTCTGTGTATTTCCAATTTATATTTCAGATTTATATTCATTTATAATTCAGATTTCCACATGCCATTTACCTGAACCTGGAGTGGTTTGAGGTGTTGAGGTAAGGTGGATAAGTCCAGCCGATATTATTCCCTTTACAACGCAGCTCAATAGGTTGCCCTGAGGTGAGGATTAATGTCTCTGCTGGTTTCTGGAAGTGGCCTTTATCTAAAACCTGCGTCATGATGAAGGTCGGCTTTAAGTCTTTGTCTAGGAACACCCTCTCCTTTCTCGGTTTTCGACTTTTTAGTTTAAATTTCTTATGTATTGCTCTGATTTTATTCTGTCCAACTGCTTTTTGTTTATTTTTTTCATTCCGTTGTGTGATCCTTTTCTCCTTCCTTTGACAATCCCCTAATAAGAAAATATTAAGCATTTTCATAAAGAAGACAAAACAATAAAATCTTACTGAAATTGTTACACAAGCAATATACAGCTTCAGAAATGAATGAAGACCATTGAATGCTTCAGTAATATTTAATCGCAAAATTGCAAAACACTGAGGTTCAGAGAGATTTGAGTATCCTCATACATGAATAACGAAAACCTAGTATACAGATACAAGTGATTAGCAACACAAATAAAATGTGGTTGTTTCTTGAAGGGAATGGAATATAAAGTTAGGAATCTTTTGCTGCAGTGGTATGTTGACGAGACATAGGTTTGGTCTCCTTATTTAAGAAAAGATATGAATGCATTAGAAGCAGTTTAGAGAAGTTTCATTCAACTGATATCTGGAATTGGGAGTTATCTAATGAGGAAAGGTGGACAGGCTGGGTGTTTAAAAGAATGAATAAGTGATAGTATTGAAACATAACACATTGAAGGGACTTGAGAGGGTGAATACTAAAAGGATGTTTCCTGTTTTAAATGAATGACCATGAATTAGGGGGTGCAATTTAAAATTAAGAGTTCTCCCATTTAAGGCAGCGATGAGAAAATTTTCTCTCAGAGGGTCAAGAATCTTTCGAAATTTCTTCCCCAGAGAGCACTGAGGGCAGGGTAATTTAAAGCAAAGATAGAAGGATTCTTGATAAGCAAGGGGGCGGAAGGTTATTGGAGCTCGATAGAATTCAGAGTAGGTATAGCAGAATTGAAGGGCTCAATGCCCTACTTCTGCTTCTAATTGTGTAAACTGTGAAGAGAACAGTGCAGAAAACTTCGTGGGAGGGTGGAAAGGTGGCAGATGAAGTTCTATGTGGAGAAGTGTGAGGATGATTAATTTCGTTGGAAGAACATGAAGAGACAGTATAAAGGGTTCTATTCTAAAGGGGTTACAGGGTAAAGTGACCTGAGTGTGTATATGCTTTTAAAGGTAGCAGGGCAGAATAATACAGTACCTTGGCCTTAGTTAATTGGAAGAGAAAGGGCAAGAGTAGGAGGTTATGCTGAACTTACCCATGTACAGCAGCGGTTCAGGAAGGTAGCTCATTGCTACCCTTTTCAAGAGCAACAAAGGATGGGTGATAAAAGCTGGCCAAGCCAGCAACACTCATGTTCTGTGATTAAAATTTTAAAATGAACTTAAATAAGTTAGACCTCAGCTGGAGAATTCTGTGCAGTTCTGGGCACTGCAAGTTAGGAAGGATATGAATGCAGAAAGGGCTGAAGAGCTCTATAAGAATGGCTTCAGAGATGAGAAACTTCAGTTAGTAATGGTGTGTTGAAGATATTGGGACTTCATTCTTTGGAGGGGAGAAGGCTAAGAGGAGATTTGATAGAATTTTTCAAAATCATGAGCAGGCTGCACAAAGTAAAGACAGATTTTTTTTCCCCTTTTGTTCAAAGGTAAAGAACGAGAAAGCGTAGGTTCAAAATGATTTGCAAATGAAGCAAATATGAAGTGCAAAGAAACAAGTAATTAGAATCTGGAATGCACTGCCTGGAAGTGGGGTGGAGGCAGATTCAATCAAGGCATGTAAGAAGGCATCGTATAATTATTTAAATAAAAACAATGTGTACCATTTGCGTAGACCCCTTCTGCACACTCACAAATGTACTCACACCCTTCCCAAAGTTTAGAGCTCAGAACTGTATACAATACTCCAGCTGAGGTCTAATGTGTATCTTACTTAAGTTCATCATAACCTCCTGCTCATGTACTCTCTGCTCTTATTTATAAAGCATAGAATTATACCCTTCATTTATATTAGCTCTCCACGTTCTTTTGTATCAAAGTACCAAAGTACATCACATTTCCAAAACCAGAGGTCACACTTCAAGGGGTAGGTAATTTAGGACTAAGATGAGATTATTCACAAAGGGAGCGGTGTGCCTGTGGAATTTTCTGCTACAGAAAAGCAGTTGAGATCAAATCATTGAATGTTTTCAAGAATGAGTTAAACATAGTTCTTAGGGCTGAATAGATCAAAGTGTATGAGCAGAAAGTGGGAACAGGGTACAGGCTTATATGACCAACCACATCATATTGAAAAACAGAGCAGGCTCTCAGCACTGAATAGCCTATTTCTGTTCCCATTTTTTACATTTCTATGTTTCTATTTCATATTTCTCTGACACAAACTTCAACTGCCACCTATGTGCCCTCCATCGACATCTCAATGTCCTTACAAACTTCTATGCTGTCCTTCTTAAAGTTTACAGTGCTCCCACTTTCAATATCCTTACTACATATTTGAAACAATTCCAAGTACAGACGAGATTTGGAGACGCCAGTGTTGGACAGAGGACAAAGTTAAAAATCACACAACACCAGGTTATAGTCCAACAGGTTCAATTGGAAGCACTAGCTTTCAGAGCACTGCTCCTTCATCAGGTGGTTGTGGAGGACACAATTGTAAAACACAGAATTCATAGCAAAAGTTTACAGTGTGATGTAACTGAAATTATACATTGAAAAAAGTTACATTCTCAGGTTAACTTTAACAATTCATTATCAGCCAAGGTAAGTGGAGGCCCAGACTCTGGATTCATTTAAGAAAGAGTTGGATAGAGCTCTCAAAGATAGTGGAATCAAGGGTTATGCAGATAAGGCAGGGAGCGGATACTGATTAGGAATGATCAGCTATGATCATATTGAATGGCGGTGCAGGCTCGAAGGGCTGAATGGCCTACTCCTGCACCTATTGTCTATTGTCTATTGTAATATGATGAAGGTATGCTGCTGTCTGTGTCATAATGTTTAGATTGATTCAAATCTAAAAGATTAGTTAACAGAGTCTTACCATGGATTCATGCAGTTGTTGAAAAAAGTACAATGTAACTCTGCAAGTACAAATTCACTCCACAAATGCATATGTGTATGTGTGCATGTGGGAGTGTGTGTGTCTATAGGAGGGTCTGTGTGTGTGTGTGGCTGGGGTGGGGGATTATGAGTGTCTATGAGAGAGAGTGTATATGTTTGTGTGAATGTAAAGGGGTCTAAGTCTGTGAGAGGGTGCATATTTGAGTGTGAGAGTGTGTGCGTGTGTGTATGGCTGGGGTGGGGATTATGAGTGTCTATGAGAGAGAGTGTAAATGTTCGTGTGAATGTTAAGGGGTCTAAGTCTGTGAGAAGATGCATGTGGGAGTGTGGGAGTGTGTGTGTTTGTAGGAGTGTATGTGAGTGTCTATGTGCGTGTCTGTGTATAGGAATGTCTGTGTTTGTGTGTGTGTGTGTATAGTGCAATGGGCACCGCACAACAATCAACAGGGAGGAGTGTTCCCTCCCAGTTGGAGAACACTTCAGCGGTCCAGGACATTCGATCTCAGACCTTTGGGTGACCATCCTCCAAGGTGGACTTCAGGACAAGCAGTAACGAAATGTGGCCGAGCAGAGGCTGATTGCTAAGTTCGGTACCCATAGAGAGGGCCTCAACCGGGACCCTGGGTTTATGTCACACTACAGGTGACCACCATTGCACTATACACACACACACACACAGGCACTCCTACACACAGACATGCCCACAGATATTCACACACACTGACACAGGCACACTATCACAGACCTAGACTCCTTTACACTCACACACACACACACACATATACACTGTCTCTCACAGACACTCACAACCCCTCAACCCAGACACATACACACACACACAAGCCCACATGCGCACATACACACATGCGCTTGTGGGGTGAATTTGTACTTGCAGAGTTACATTGTACTTTGCTCAAAAACTGCATGAATCCATGTAAGACTCTGTTAACTCATGTTTTAGATTAGAATCTGTCTAAAAATTATGCACAGACAACAGCACACAGGGGGCTAACACCTTCAACACATTATCTTGGCTGATAATAAATTGTTAAAGTTAACCTGAGAATGTAACTTTTAAAAAAACTTTGTGATTAACATATGAAAGAAGTTAAACCAACATGTCCATTCTAACAGATGAGAGACTTAACAAACAAGTGAGATATTTTTCAATGTATAATTTCAGTGTATCACACTGTAAACTTTTGTTATAAATTCTGTGCCTTACAATTGTGTCCTCCACAACCACCTGATGAAGGAGCGGTGCACCCAAAGCTAGTGCTTCCAAGTACAGACAAGGAGGGCTAACAGGTTCATGTAAGATATTTTCAGTCTGGTTTAACACCAGTTGGAGACCGTCGTCCTTAAACATCATGCAGGCTGAAGTTTAAAAGTTTCTCTTTGGAAGGACTTCTCCCGGAGGTTCAGCCACAACCTGATTCTCTATTTACACTTCAGTACAGCGTCATTATGCTGTGATACAGAAACCACTGCTTTGGCAGCAAAGTTGCACCGCGACCTCACGTTTTGCTCTCCTCAGTTTCTAACATCTGAAGTTCCCGCAACGGAATTCCCTGGCAATTAGTTTTGAGGTATCTATCCTTTGCACACATGTAAATCCAGATGTGCGGCTGTGCCATACATCAGGACAACACCTCCCCCCCTCCTCTCTCTGTCTCTGTGACCCTCAGAGATGAATTGGGCGCCCACACCATTCTACCTGGCACTACACATATGCGAAAAACAACGTTCAAACGCATTTGGATAATGCTCATTGATTAGTATTTTGATGTCAGAAGAAAATATTTAACATTTCAATCAGAAGTCCGGGGGGGTGGGGGGGAACAGACGAGAGAACCTAAAGTCAAAGTGAAACACGTCGACACCTTTTCGCCTCTGAAACAGCGACGGTGTCACTTACCCATCTGTAAAAGTAATTCGCAGAAAAATACAAACAGCAAAACGACATAAAACTTCATTTTACAACGTTTCTCAGACGCGAATAGTCTGTTAGGAAAGGATATTGTACGGATGTTTATTTCTCTCGGAATGGTTAACTTTCCGGTAAGAGGCTAGCAGGCTACCTCCGGAGAGTTTAGCTGTTTGGTCTGGAAATGGTTGGGATTTTTCAATACGTGTTGAATTACAAATCAAATTAATCGGAATAAGATGTTTTTCAAGTCGAGTGAAAGATTTTCTATTCTGCAAGAAGGCTGACCCCTATGGGAAACACAATGCTATAGCTAAATGAGACTGCAGCGTTAACTAACTATAGCTGTAACATTCACAATTATCTACAATATACAGTACGGTACAGTAGATATCAATGCAACATGCAAATGCTAGAATTGTAAGACAGAGTGACCATCAATACATACCTCTGATATCCAGTTTTTCTTTAATTACAAGCAGGAATATGGAGTTTAAGATGATCAAATCAGTCATGATCTCATTGAATGGCAGAATAGACTCAATGGGCTGAATGGCTTATTTCTGCTCCAATGCCTTATGATCATAATACCTTGTAATATGCAACTGCTATAATCGCAATAATATACTGGCACTATTATCTGTGATATGGTCACTGGGTCAAAGTCACAGAACTTCCCTAACTGCACTCAGGACTCACTGTTACCACATGATCAATAGCAGTACAAGAATGAAGCCCACCACCACAATCTGAAAGGTAACAAAGGATGAGCAATAAATGTGAACTTTGGCAATGACATTTACATCTGAAACAAAATGGCTCCCATAGCTATGATAACCACCTGAGACTACATTGTGGTGATAAGAGTGGAAGAA
Organism: Hemiscyllium ocellatum; assembly: GCF_020745735.1. Taxonomy (NCBI): domain Eukaryota; kingdom Metazoa; phylum Chordata; class Chondrichthyes; order Orectolobiformes; family Hemiscylliidae; genus Hemiscyllium; species Hemiscyllium ocellatum. Next base: position 87,799,906 of record NC_083401.1, read on the forward strand.
TATATTGCCTTTTTAAATATAGCTGCAGGACACATCAAATGCCAATAAGCATTTATACCTCAGTCAAAGTTTGGCGTTTTTTCAGATAACAGAAATGATCAAAAATAATATAAAGATTGTAACTCATAATTGCACTTGGAACCTGAAAAACCAATAAAACCAGAGGTTAATAATATGAAAGGCCATTTGTTTCACAGTTTTTGCTGGAGTTATCCAAATCCAAACTCAATGCTTCATTTCCAACATAGTCTTGTACTGGTTTCCTGAATCAAATATTGATCTAATTTCCCATTTCATCCATTCCACACTGAGCCTGAAGGTAGAGAAATCAGATTGAGCATGGGCTAGAGAACAATGCAAGTTGGAACAATCCTCATCTTTCACTAAGACACTTCATAGCTTTCCAAAATTAGCAGTGAGTTCAACAATTTCAGATCAGAACCAAAGCTCTCACTTTGGACAGTAGCTATGCTCGTTTTATAAATCAGAGAACAAAGAATGATGTCATTCAGCCTATCATGTCAGTGCTTATTCTCTGATACAAATAGTGAGTTAGTCCCACACACTAACTGTTCTTCTCTAATTCTGCACATCTTTTCTACAGATAAATATCAAATTTCATTTTATAAGCCACATTTGAATCTGCCTCCATCACACTCTCAGGTAGAGCATTCCAGATCCTAACCACTCTCTAAAAAAGTTTTTATTTTCATGCATTGGAGTGGACATTGCTAGCTAGGTCAACATTTATGGACCATCCCTATTTGTCCTGGTAAAGATTGTGGTGAAATTACTTAGATTAGATTAGATGAGATTCCCTTGAATCACTGCAAACATTCAGTGTAGGAACACTTAGAGTGCTGCTAGGAAGTTCCAGGATTTTCACCCAGTGACTCTAGAACCTTTACCATTTAGAATACTCCACCTCTATCAAATCTCCTCCCTGAGGAGATCACTCCCAGGTTCAATAGACTTTCTCTATCTGGAGAGAGTACAGGCAAAAGCAATAAGTTCAGAGAAACTTGTATGTATGGGACAATTCAAGGAAGAACAATAGGCCATTTAGCAAGTCCAAACGGGGCAATTCAGCTGAAGGCCTACATAGAGGAAGTGGAAGAGGGAACATAAGAAAGCAATTAGAACGAAAGGGGGGCATGGAAAAGGACTTGTGAACAGTATTAGAAAGAATCCTAATATTGTTTATAAATACATTAAAGGGAAAAAGTTAAAAAGTTAACCATGGAAAGAATAGGGCCTGTTAGGTACCAAGGGAGCAACCTGTAAGTGAAGCTGCAGGGTATTGGAAGGGTGTTGAATGAATGCTTCTCATTGGTCTTCATTCTGGGAAAGGAGGACATAAGTACAGATATCACAGCTCCCTGAAGTTAGCAGAGCAAATGAATAGGATAGGTAAAAACAAGGACTGCAGATGCTGGAAACCAGAGTCTAGATTAGAGTTCCTGCTCCTTGGATGCTGCCTGACCAGCTGTGCTTTTCCAGCACCACTCTAATCTAGTCATGAATAGGATAGTTAAGAAAGCATGTGGGACACTTATATTCATCGGTCGTAACCTAGAGTATAAGAACAAGGAAATAATATTGGAGTTGGACAAAGCATTGGTCAGGCCACAACTGGAATACTGTGTGCAGTTCTGGTTGCTATAAGAAGGATATAATACCACTAGGGGGGATATTGAGGAGGTTGATAAGGATGTTGTCTAGTTGGAGAAATTGAGCTGTAAGTAGAGATTAGATAGACTTGATTGTCTTCTTTAGAGCAGAGAAGACTTGGGGGGGGGGACCTGACTGAGGTGTATAAGATTATGAAGGGCATGGACAAGATGAATAGAGAACAGCTGTTTTCCTTGGTTAAGAGGTTAATCACGAAAATACATGGTTTTAGGATAAGAGGCAGGAGATTCAGATGAGATTTGGGAAAAAAGAATTTCACTCAGCAATTGGTGGGAATCTGGAATGTATTGCCTGGCAAGGTAGTGGAGGCCAGAAACTTTACAATCTTTAAAGCCCTTTCTGTGCTGTATGAATGATGAATCTATCCATGAGTTCAATTATATTATTTATAATTTGTCCTCATTCTTCATGGTGATATGTATCACTTGACACTTCTCTGATTTAAATTTCCTCTGTCTCCTTCCCATCAGCCAGGAAAAGTCAGATTGCAAAAGATAATTTAGGAAATAAACTGGGAGAAGATACATCTCGCATTGACATAATGACAGGATGGTATTATTTAGAAACAAGAGAGGCTACGAATTTAGCACAAGGGACTGAGAGAGAGATTGCCATCTAATGTAACAAAAATGTCTACAATACCCAAATTGTAACTGTTTACTTTGCAAATGAAACTCGTTTTCTTACAGGTTAGCTTGCAACACATAGTCTATCTGGTTATTAATAATTTCAGATTGATTAACATTAAAAGTGTTTAAAAAGTTAGTGTGAGCCTGATCCTGTTTTGTTTGACGCCCTACATTAATAGCTAATCTGTCTGAATGTAAATCTGCAGATGTGGCAGCAGTGAATAATTTAAAATGAAGATTGCTGAGATTGGCGCCTCAGACATGAGCTGAGAAAAATCAATGTCAGAAGTGGGATTCGAACCCACGCCTCCAGTCGGAGACCAGAACACCCGCCCCGCAAGTGGGAAGGACTGAATCCTTGAGTCTGGCGCCTTAGACCACTCGGCCATCCTGACATCTAGCAACAGCGGCGTCAGCGAGACTCAAATCCCTGAACATCAAGCAGGGTTTCTGGGTGATAGCAGCGTTGCAATTGCTTTTAGCGTTTGATGCAGGCCAGCATTTTTATTTTTATTTGTCTCAGGAACATCTCACTCGGCCAGTCGTTCCTAATCATGTGCAGTCTATTTGACTTGGCTGCATGAGCTCCTCCATTTTCGTATCCTCAGTGAGGGCGGAGCGGGGGACGGCCATGTTGAGGGCGGTACTTACCCAGCGTAGCTCAGGGAACCGCCATCTTGGGTGTGGAGGCGCATGCTCAGTACCAGCCATAAGTGCACCGAAAGAAGGTGCTGGTGTGTTTTGAAAATATCCTGTTTTGTTAAAATTGTCAGAGATCGCCGCTTCTCTTTGGTCGACATTTTATAAATTATATGTTACGTGAATGTACGCACTTCAGTTGAAGCAGTTGCTAAAGTTTAAAAAGTACGAGTGAATCAATTAAAGCAAACTGCCCCTAGACACTGGAAATGGGAACTGAGATACAGTCTGGAAATACAGGATAAGCAGCATCTGTGGAGAGAGGAGCAGAGTTTTTATTTATTCAGTCGTGGGACGTGAGATTGATAGTTGGATCAGCATTTATTGCCCATCCCTAGTTTCCCTTGAGAAGTTGGTGGTGAGGTGCCTTCTTGAACTTCTGCAGTCCATGTGCACTAGGTTGACCCACTGTGCTGTTAGGGAGGGAGTTCCCAGATATTGACCCAGTGACAGTGAAGGAACGGTGATATATCTCCAAATCAGCGTCCTGAGTGGCTTGGAGGGGAACTTGTAGGTGGTGGAGTTTGTTTTCATCAACATGTTAAGAGATTTTGACAAGTTTTTGACCAGTATGACCAGCACATTCATTTCCCAGTGTACCGAGCTTTTACACAGCCTTTTCCCTCTGAGTTGGAGAAGTGCACAAGGGAAGATCTCTGATCTGCAGGATACTGGAAATCTGAACAAAAAGAATAATTTGCTCATGGAGCATCTGTGGAGGGAAACAATTAATGTTTCAATTTGATGGCCATTCTCCTGGCTCCCAGGTGGAAATTTAGAGGTAACAGAGGTAAATTACCCAATGCTGAGGAAAGTGTAGTAAATAAGAAGTAACATTTAGAAATGAATTCATTGTTTGTACTGTACTTTATAGAACTGTAATGTTTCAAACTATTCGAAATGAATTAGATCGGTATATGTCATTTTGAGGTTTTACATGGTTTTCCTTATGGCCAGTGAAGTAAAGCTGCTTCCCTCTGGTTCTCAGCATATTGGATAGACACAATTTCCCTTCCTTTAAACCGTGTTGACTGCCTGATTACTTGATGCAACTAATGCAAGTGCCTTTAAATAGTCCTAGCCAAAACCTCAGTGTTATGGGTGTGTAGGAAATAGAACCAACTCACTTCAATAATTTCAGTCGGAGACAAGATCTGAAGCAACAGTATCGTTTATTATACACTTGCAAGCGTGGTGCCTAAAATAGACATGCAGAGTTTTTAGCAAGTACATATCTTATATAGGATTCGTTTCTCCTTCCCTCCTCCCACTACTCTAAACCCTGTGCCCATTACTGTTGTTTATCTCTTGCCTTATCCGGCCTTGTGCATAACAAAGTACAAGTTTTACTTGGCCATTTCACCACAACCTGCTGTGCTCCATTGTTAGGTGTATCCTCCTTCACTACCATCTGTTTCCCTTACTTGTAACATTTCCTCCCATTCATCATCCATATTGAGTCTTATGACCTTTTCATTGTGGTTTGTTTTTGTTTTTGCAGAAGTGGGAAGCAGATGCTTATAACTACTGTTTGTGCAAGCATATCTGGCTTAACCTACATCCTCACAGCACCTTATCTATTTGTCTGTAACATCTACCATTGTTTTCAGGCACATTTCATTCTTGTATGCACATTTTAGCTAATACAAAAACAATTATATATTTCCTTCACATAGTTTTTATTCTCGTTGACTCAGCTCTTGGTTGAAACAATTATACACTGGTGTAAGTTAATTTACCTTGCATACGTAATTATGATTGCAGAAGTAACACTACCTATATCCCACAGGTGGAGGGGAGAAAAAATTAGGGATGCTGTTCAATAGCATCAGTCTTCAGGATTTGATGGAGGTCTTCTTTTGGGTTCCCATTCTCTGTTGTTCTCCTCCATGGAATTCCTGCAAAGGAAAATCTAATAAAGTTGGTAAATGACATATACTGGCCTGACTCATCTTGTATATTTGAAAATGAGGGTCCAGTGTGACCGGTACATTCATTACTACTCAGTGTACTGAGGTTTTAAGCTAGCTTTTCCTTCTGAATGGCTAACTTGGGTATTCTAAAATACTGCTCACTCAGGTCACTGATGGTTGAATCAAACAGAGCTGTAAAAAGCTGTCATAAAGAGAATCAGTCAATTTTGAGGAAAGCCACCTCTCCCCAGCACAGCCTGAGGAATAGAGTGCAGCACACATCCTCTTCACAGTTTAGAGTTCTTCCACGTTTAGTGTCATCTGCAAATTTTGAAACTGTTCCCTGCACACCAAGATCCAGATCATTAATATATGTTAGGAAAGGCAAGGGTCCTCAGCAAACCTAACTCTCAACCTCCCTGTAGCCTGAAAAATACCCATTGACCATTACTTTTTGTTTCCTATCATTCAACTAATTTTGCATCTGCATTGCTACTGTTTTTTTCCATATCAATAGAGATAACTTCCTCATCTGTATGTTGTATGGAACTGTATTAAACACTTTTTCGAAATCCATGTTTAACACATCAGCAGTGTTAACCCTCATAAAGCCTTTCTGTAACCTCTTCAAAAAACTTCACCAAATTAATTAAACATGATTTTCCCTTTAGAAATCATGCTACTCTTCTGAAACACCTCACATTTTTCTATCTTGACCACTATTCTATTCCCATTAATTGTTTCTAGAAGTTTCCCCACAGCCAAAGTCAAAGTAGCTGTCTGTAATTGCTGTGATAATCCTTATAACTTTTCTTAACCAAGGATATAAAGAAGTCCTATTTGCAGATCTCCAGTCCTGTACAACTAGAATCAAATTATTTCTACATTTTGAAATTTGCTGTTTATAGGGAGAGACTGAATAGGCTGTTGCTATTTCCCTGGAGTGTCAGAGACTGAGGGTTGATCTTGTAGAGGTTTATAAAATCATGGGCATGGAAAGAGTGAATAGCCAAGGACTTTTCCTGGGAGTGGGGGAGGGGGGGTCCAAAGCTAGAGGGCATTGGTTTAAAGTGAGAGGAGAAAGATTTAAAAGGGATCTAAGGGGCAACGTTTTAGTGCAGAGAGTGGTGTTTAAAATAAGCTGCCAGAGAAAGTGGTGGAGGCTGGTGTAGTAACAAAATTTAAAAGACATCTGGATGGGTATATGAATAGGAAGAGTTTAGAGGGATATGGGCAAATAGAACATAGAACAATACAGCGCAGAACAGGCCCTTCGGCCCTCGATGTTGCGCTGACCTGTGAACTATTCTCAGCTCATCCCCCTACACTATCCCAAAAACATCCATGTGCTTATCTAAAGATTGTTTAAATCTCCCTCATGTGGCTGAATTGACTACATTAGCAGGTAGGGCATTCCACGCCCTTACCACTGTCTGCGTAAAGATCTAGGACTAGATTAATTTAGGATATCTGGACAGCCTGGATGACTTGGTCCGAAGGGTCTGTTTCTGTTCTGTGCGAGTCTATGACTCTCAATCTGCCCTCCATCTCTCTCTCTGACAGTGGTCGAAAGTACACTCCCAACAATGCGATTTTTTTTTTTGTTTTGAAGTTCTACCCAAATGGCCTTAATTGACACCATCCCTCCTTAATGCAATACAGGTTTCCCCTCCTATCTGCAGGTGATACATTCCAAGACCTACTTCGCATGCCCAAAACTGCAGACAGTAGTGAACCCTATTATTTAAATGGGAAATTTACCTCCCTGGCAAACCCCTAGAATTATTTCTGGAATGTTCCACGTAATATTTTCGGGCTGCAGTAAACTGTGGATAATTGAAACCACAGAAACCGAATCCGCATATACCAGGGTTCTACTGTACTTAGGAATATAAGATGAGAAGTAGGCCATTTAGCCCCTTGCTACTGTTCTGTGGCCTAACTCCATATGTCTGCCTTGGACCCATATCCCTTAATAGCTTTACTTAATTAGAATTTATCCATCTCAGACTTAAATTTAACAATTGAATTAGCATCCACCAACAAGTGCTTTCTAACATCTTTCCTGAATCACCTGGCCCTAATTCTTAGACTATGCCCGGGTTCTAGAATCGTCAACCAGTGGAAATAATTTTATCTTTATCAACCCTGACTTGCCTTATCAATATCTTGAAGACCTGAAGTCCCGATATCATCTTTGTAAACGTATGTTGGAAACCTATCTCTCCAGGGCTAAAACATCCATCCTAAGGTGTGATGCCCAGATCTAATTAAGGTTTGAACATATGCATCCCTATACTCTAGCCATTTGGATATTCCATTAGCTTTTATTGCCTATTCTTTGCACCTGTTTGTAGCACTTTATAGAGCTAAGCACCTGAACCCCCAGATCTTCCAGCCTCGTCTGCTTTCTTTTCTATTTCTTTTTTTTCTCTCTACTCTCATGTTTCTTTTCTCTTTTATTTTACTTACCTCTTGGTGAAGAGCTCAGTCACAGCAACAGCATCAGTGGCAATGAGTAGGCCCAGTAGTGCACTCCATGGTGGCAGCATAGGTGAGTTTGGGTTCCTGATGGCTTCTTCATAGTCGACACGGTCCTAGTGCTGACTTATGGCTGCTGCTACGGAGGTGAATTTGGGTGCCTGGCAGCATCTGCGCCCAGCACTGATCATTGAGGAGGCAGCAGAGGCGAGTTTGGGCCCAAAGCCCACTCATGGTGAAAGTGGAGTCGGGTTTGGGCCGTATGGTACCTGGCAGCATCAGTGATATCTGCATTCATGAGGTCTGACGAGGTCCAGCAAGGCCTCAGAGTGGCGAGAGGGTTGGTGAAAGCAAGATGGTGCCAAAGAGTGGCGACACTTGTTCCATCACCAGAGGCGTGACGAAGGGGTCTCGTGCCTGGTTACCAGGCCCATGATGGAACACTTAACACAAAGGGCCAGAAAGTTGGACACTTTCTTTATTTCTTCATTTTATTGCCTTTATATTCTATGTTTTTGTTTCTTTTTCTGTGTTTTCAGATGGTGCTTGAGAGTGGTGACACTGTACAACATTTTTCACTATATTTTGTAACAGGATACATGTGGCAATAAATAAATCAAATTTGTGTGATTTGACATTTGACTGTTATGATATTATCCAACATTTATATGTGTATTCTAGTTGCTCTTGGGGGAAGGTGATGATGAGTTGCCTTCTTCAATTACTGCAGATCATTTGGTATAGATGAACCAACAATACTGTTTGGGTGAGAATTCCAAGATTTTGATCCAGCTGCATTGGAGAAACAACTGTATATTGTCAAGACAGGATTATGTGTGGCTTTGAGGGAAACTTGTAGGCAGTAGTATTTCCAATAATCTGCTGCCCATATTTTTCTAGACAGTAGTGTCTAAAGGTCAGGTGGCACTGGTAGTAATTCAGAGTTTGCAATCTTTGAGATCTTGCTTTTTAATCTTCCACATAGCTCCTTAAAGTTTTGAAGGACTTCATGGGAGTGCATGACCTCTGACTTTTCTCCCCCTCCCCTCCAGAATACCTTTCAACCATTCAGTCTCATCTTTTAACCTGGCCCCAGGGCGCCAGTACATCATCCTAGTGTGTACTCCTCATTCTTGAGTCTCCTACCACTATAGTTCTTCCTAGTTCTATTCATCACACTCCTGACTTTTGCCTTGTAGTTGGTAGACGGGGTTTGGGGAATCAGGAGGTGAATTATTGACTGAAGTATTCCTAGCCTTTGACATGCTTTTATTGCTGTAGTATTGACATCTTTAGTCAGTTTCTGATCAATGGTAACCCCAGGATGTTAGATTAGATTCCCTACAGTTTGGAAACAGGCCCATCGGCCAAGCAAGGCCACACTGACCCCCTGAACAGTAACTCACCCAGACCCATCCCCCTACCCTATATTTATTCTTAACTAATGCACCTAACACTATAGTTAAGTAAAGTAAATAGGTTTGTTAAGTAAAGAAACCTGAGTTTTCAGAAGTAAATAGGGGATTTTATGTATTTTTGTTAAAATATTTAACTTTTGTGATGACTCAGGGAAAGGAAGGGCTTCATTTCCAGCATACTACCCCAAAGAGGCAAAACAAAGAATTTGAAGAGTTGCAAATGATGTGAATATTTTCACTTGTGACCTTATTGTAGAACAAAGATCATTGATGAAGCAGTTGAAGATGATTGAGCTTAGAGCTATTAAAGAAGCCGCTTACATTAACTAAGGAAATTGAAACCTCAGTAAGGTTTAATGGAAGGAAATCAGCTTAATTCAATCTTTTGAAGTTCTTTGAGGAAGTAATATGTCCTGTGGACAGTTGATAAAGTGTCATATCAAAGGTTATTATATAAAAGCTTATGATGTGGTTAGTAGATAGAAGCATATTGGCACAGTCTAAAGATTATATGGTTAACAGGAAACAGAGTAAGCATAAAGGGTCTTTTTCAGGCTGACAAAGTGTAATGAGTGGCATGCCACAGAAATTGGCCCACAGTTTGTATAACTTACTTGGATCAAGGGATGGAAGGTACAGTTACCAAATTTGCTAACAATAGAAAGATAAGTAGGAAATTTGTGAAGAGGACATAACAAAACTACTAAATGATTTGCCTGTTAAGTGCCTGTTTTCCCTGGAGCATTGGAGGCTGAAGGGTGACCTTATAGAGGTTTATAAAATCATGAGGGGCATGGGTAGGAAAAATAGACAAAGTCTTTTCACTAGGACTAGAGGGCATAGGTTTAGGGTGAGAGGGAAAAGATTTAAAAGGGACACACAGAGGGTGGTGAGTACATGGAATGAGCTGCCAGAGTAGTAGTGGAGGCTTGTACAATTACAACATTTAAAAGATATCTGGATGGGTATATGACTAGGAAGGGATTAGAGGGATATGGGCCAAGTGCTGGAAAATGGGACTAGATTAATTTAGGATAGCTGGTTGCCATTGATGAGTTAGACTGAAGGGTCTTTTTCCCCGTGCTGTACATCTCTATGATTCTAAGTAGGTGGCTAGGATTTAGCAAGTGGAGAATAATGTTGGAAAATGTGAAGTTGTCCGTTTTGGTAGGAAGGTTAAGAAGAAGTGCATGTTGCCTAAGTAATGAGAGATTGCAGAGCTCTGGGCTATAGAGGAATACAGTGCTTGAATCACAAATTGTGATTATAAAGAGTGAGGGATAGTACCTGAGGAAAGATAATGATTCATAGCATTACCTAGACAGAAGGAAATAAGGGAATTCAAAGTGGGAATTGGAGCAAAGAAGCAAGAAATGTATCTGGTGAAAATATTAGGGTCAGAGTGAATGGAGGTATGAGAAAAGCTAGAAGGTATGTATTGACGGTCTAGGACAGGAGCAAGCCTTTGGAGTCTTTGCTGGGGAAGAAGGGAAATGTATCACAGACAGCTGAACAGATGGTCAGACTGTTAAGGCTGAATTTTACATGTTCTGTTCTGAAAAAGGGCCATTAGATTTGAAATGCTAACTCTCCCTCCACAGATGGAGATCTGCTGAGTTTCTTTAGCAGTTCTGTTTTTGTTTCAGATTTCATCCACTGTACTTTGTTTTATATGAGCACAGTAGGCTATCCTACTCGAGCTTCAGATAGACGTAGGATCTCTTTTCACTGCTGGATTCTCCCCTCCATGGTTTGAGACCCCAGTTCACCCTTTCTATTTGCTTTCAAAACATCCTTAGGTATGGGGACCAAAACTGCTCACAATATTCCAAATGCAGTTTGACCAGAGCCTTATATAGCCTCAGCAGTACATCTCTGCTGTTGTATTCTAACCTTGTTGAAATGAATGTTAACATTGCATTTGCCTTCCTAATTGCCAAGTGAACCTGGATGTTGACCTTAAGAAAATCCTGAACCAGGAGTCCTAAGTCCCTTTGTGCTTCAGATTTCTAAAGCCTTTCCCCATTTAGGAAATGTTCTATTCTTCCTACCAAAGTGCATAACCTCACACATTGTAACATTGTATCGCATCTGCCACTCTTTCTTTGTCCACTCTGCGAGCTTGTCCAAGTCCTTCGGCAGCCTCTCTGCTTCCTCAATCATACTTGTCCCTCCAGCTACCTTTCTGTCCTCCACAAACGTAGCAACAATGTAACTGGGTACTACCAAAACCGAGTGCAGTGGAATCTGAGTTAGGGGTAATTTAAGATATTTTTAACCATCTAATTTCTTTCTATCCGTTTTTAAATATAAAATGTGTGATTTACATTTCCTTAAATGTTAACTGGTATTTCTAAACATTTTTACCACAAGATTGTTCACTTTTTCAAATCCCAATATCAACAGCATATAATCAGAAGTCGAACAGGACGTTCACCTTCATTAGTTCTACAATAAAGTCAAAACCGCTGGCTACTATCTGTGTTGATTTTGCACATTCTCCCCAGTCTGTGTGCATTTCCTCCGTGTGCTCCTGTTTCTTTTCACAGTCCAAAGATAAGCAGCTAAGTAGCGTAGAGGGTGTGTGTCTGGCTGAGATGCTCTTCAGAGGGTCATTGTCAACTCGATGGGCTGAATGGCCTGATTCCACACAGTAGGGATTCTATGATTTGCAAATATGGAGTAATTGTATGAGTGAGATGGTTTCAAAGAAATCAAACAATTCTACATTGAAATTATTATTCCATTGTTACTGCAGTATATTAGAAACACAGATCAGCTATTTTGTAACACAATAAAGCATTCTAACATTTTGATAAAGTCAATTTTACAAGAACATGTACACAAATTATTTTAAGCACAACAGATTAAATTCAATTAATTTTGCATCACAGATGTTATTTGTGTTGCTTTTCAGGAGTAAATCTATCCTTATTAGACCTAAACTTAATAAATTATAAAAATAAATTAACTGATTAGCCTACCTCTACTGATAATTGTAAATGGTTTGAATATTCTGTCAGTTTTTAGAAGACACTTCCTAAAACAGCCAGTAAATGAAGCCATTTTGTTAATTTAATTGCCAATTACTCTCTCTGACTTGTTGAAGGCATTGCCTTTATCTAGGGACAATATCACAGGAATTAGACATCCTGATATTTTGCCAAAAATAGCAACTCATCACAGAATTGTTCTGAAGGATTAAGTTTATCAGTGTCTATGAAAAGATGACAAAACTTACGCCAAAACTGTGCATGACATGGCTGAATATCACATTTTCTTATTTCAGATTTCCAGCAATCTTTAAAAAACTTTCTATCTCAGGCTGTTCTTTATTAGAGAGGCTGAATATCAAACCTTAATGTTGACAGGTTATTTGATTGCAAGAGCATCATAGCTGAGTGCAGTTGAGTTTCCAAGTAGCAACCACACACAATTTCTGCAAGAGCTATTAAACATGTTTGAACAATGGAATCGCTGACCAATGTTTAACGCCCTGATTTGTGTCTGTGCCAAATGTAGTAGTAATTCTTGCATTGATTGAAATCAGTAATTCTGCATAACTTGGAACAGAGCTTCAAACATCAATTTGATTAAAAGTTCTAGGTAATAGTAATTGTATTAGTGTCATCATTGGGTCAGAAGAAGTTGTGGGTTCAGATGCCAAACAAAAGGCATAATCTAGGCTGTTATTTTGGTACAGTGATAATGAAAATTCCACTGTCAGAACACTTAGTCTGATTTTACCTCTCTGCAGGTTGTTGAATTCTGAATATGTTAAAATCTCAGCTGCTGTCTTTGGCATGAGATATTAAACTGAGATCCATTCAGACACGTAAAAGTTCCCTTGATACTTTACAAAGAGCAGGGTTTGTTCTCTTGATGGGCCTGCTGTATGCACATTACTTTCCACATTTCTTGACACTTCAAAAATGCTTCATTATCTGTAAAGTGTTTTGGGATGTCCTCCGGTCACAGAGATGCCAAAGAGAACTGTTTGTATTTCTCTCTATGCCATTTCATTTCATTTAGTACCTCCTTCTATAAGGAGAATGTGTTGTACTGATTTCTTACAATTAATATACCTCAACTACAGATTGCTCAGCATTTTTATACAAAATTAATCTGGTCCAGCCAAGCATTACAAGTATTTACCAACAGTATTATAATCAATGAATTACTTCATGGCAGTGCATTGATGAACACGCTTATATTGGGGACAGTTTTAGCCTAAGATTTAGATAACAGTTTCAATTCTTGCTAAGTCATAACTCTGCTTTCCCATCAGAGGGAGGAACTGGTGGTGGTTTAATCTGAGGGTCACCATGCCTCAGGCAAAGGTTAGACTAAGAAACTGGGACCTTCACAGCAACCTCATCTGATAGAGGAATTGAACTTATGCTGTTGGCATCACTCAGCCTTAGAAATCAACCGTTCGGCCAACCAACCTACGCACACTACATGGCTTCAATCTGGTGTGATTTCATGTATAATTTTCGAAAACCAAATTGAAAAGACTTGGTTATAAATTCTGCCGTTCCTTTCAAAAAAATTGATCTCTCTTAAAGGTGCCAACTTACTTTGCTTTCTGACCGCATAGATGCAGCCTGTGAGTAGAGTGGCAGAGGACTTGGGGAGAGAGTTCAGAAAAATATGCTGAGACAGTTGAAGAATCTGTTACCAATATTAGTTCTGTTTTCAGAGATGAAAATATGTGTAACATCAGTTAGTTTTGCTGATGAAGGGAAGGGAATTGGGATTGTTATGAAAATAGGGAGTGTTGGTTAGCATAGCTGAACAAATGAACAATTTATCAATTCTTTGAAAAGCCATTAAAAATTGGTCTGGAGAATAAGCATTTTTGAAACAATGCAGAAATATTTGTGCAGGAATATGTTTTCATCTATTTTTTAAAAATCACAAAATCCATTTAAAAATGCTCCCAACTAGGCTAGAAAAGAACCTTCTTATACTTTTGGAATTATTTACAGAACACTCTTAAAAAGACTTAAGCAGGTGAGTAGTCTTTAACATGTACAAGGTCTGTGAATAACAAATGGGTGAAATATTCTAAATTTTCATTGTCTAAAGTTCTTGATCTCACAGATGTATCTGTACATTTTTTGCATCTTGGGCTTTTATTAGATTAGAGCGTATCTGCCTGTTCATTTGTAATTCATCAGTAGCTGCCCCTAAGTTATGATTATTTCCAGTGATTTTCTTTTCAATATAGTTCCCTGCACAGTAAACTGCTCAAATGGATCATTTGCCTACTGTAGCACTTGTTGTAGTTTTCCATTCTAGGTGAATAATCGGGTCTTCCAGGATACTGTGTAGTTTGTTTCTGACGCTATTGTGCTCATTTGCAGAGCTGGAAGAATTGGCTGAATATTTCTTGATTTCAGTAATTATTGAGAATAAAGTTTTACAGTATTAGAAGATGCAACTGTCTTTTGGATGCCAGCAGTAATTCTAAGTAATTTTTTAGTTCATGCTTGGGTTTAAATTGCAGTTGGGGGATTTTACAGTTGACACTTACTGATGGATTACTAGAGTTCTTGACAGTAAACCATCAGACATTCAGATTTCCCAGTATTTTTTTCAGTATTTTCGAAACTTTTGTTAATCAAATGTAGTTCCTATTCCTCAATATAACTTGCTAGTTTCACTTTACTGGGCAGGCAGGTAAACATTCCTGCGTAGTGCCAATGCCATTATCTGAACTAGAAGGGTTTAACTGAAATCTGAAACAAATCTCCTTTAAACATTTCTCACTTTTGGTTAAAGTGCTTGTTCTTCCTTTCAACATTTATTTATGGTACTTGGAGACCGGGAACTGATTATGTAGGAATCACAGGAATGTACCAGAGGAAAATTAGTGCAGAGCTAAATTAAAATAAATGAATGTTTTCATAAATAGTTAATTTTTCTTCTTATTGTCTCAAAAAGAATTATAATTATCAAATACCCATTGGTCAACATTTGCCTCATCAAGACTTTTCATACAATACAGTAAAAGTTGATATAATATAACTTTGTGCGCTGTCTTCTTGAAATAGTTCTATGAAACTTAATCCACCAAAATACACTCAAAAACATCACTCTATTGTATGAGTAGTGATTAAGCAACAATGAGTGAATTACGTTTTTGTAAACTGTATCTTAAGGTTTCAGCAATTTTATCAGATGTATGAACCTAGATTATTTCAGGAAATGTAAAGGGACAATTATTCTTTTCTTCCCCATATATTTTGTGGTTCAGCACAAGGAGCAGTGAAAACATTATTTATTACAAGCAGCAGATTCTGTTATGATAATATCGTCCATTGCAAGCCTTGACAATATCCCTGATTATCATTCCAATTGAGGACAATGAAATATGATGAAATAAAAAAAGGTGAATGACATTCAAACATTTGAATTGGCAGACTCCTTTAGATGTTGTTCTCTATACATATACTGCTGTTGCCATCTTATTTATAAGTAGCAACATTTTTGATTAAAGGTCATGAGCTACTTCCTAGCATGTTGGAACTTAGTCACAACATGCATTAAAATTGTGTTCCTTAAGTTATAGCTGTAGTGAAGCTTCATTCAAAATATATCAAGGAACTCTAAACCTCCACACACAACAAACCACAACTGGGAATAAAAGCAGAAAGTATGAGCAAATTCTACTAATTCAAAAATTATATATGGTATGCACTTGGATAAAGAAATGACAAGATTTATCATGAGAGTAATTTTTGCTTTTAGTGTGGGCAGTAAAGAAGTGGCATCCCCACCCCATTGTACATTCCAGGCAAAATGGACACAGGGTTTATAACAGTTAATTGATCAGCCAACACCAGTTAATCATTGCTTTCAAAAGTGAAAATTACATGCTTATTTCACTGAGTGCTTGATGTAAGAATTTGCCATTTGGTTTATTGCTGACTTGTAAAGTACTGTATAATAGTTATCAATTTTCCAGTACTGTACCACTGTTACCAATGCAGAAAAAAAAATTCTGCTGTACTACTGGTTATATGCCATAGTCGTAGATTTAAAAACAAAATGGTAAATTGAAAATAGTGACTTTAGTTACAGTTGGGGTCAGGGAGTGCCATTACAGAGTCCATATTGCAAAGATTTTCCTGTTCCTACAATATTATCGCTCTCCACCACTTATTCCAAAATTGTCAAAATTACTTCATTTAAGTTAATCTTCTGAAGTGACAGTAAGGGTTGGTGAGGATAATGCAGTTAGCTGGTGAATAAAGACTTCTAAAAGACTTGGCAAAGAACTTGGCAAGTGAAATATAATGTGAATAAGTAAGGTATATGAACTTTGATTAAAAAAAGCAGAAAAAAACATTTTTTAAATAGTGAAAAGTTGGAAACTGTTGGCCTCCAAAGTGATTGAGTGGTATTGTGGTAATGTTACTGCATTAGCAATCCAGAATCCTGCTGGCATGAGTTCAAATCTCACTGTGGCAAATGATGAAATTTGAATTTGTAAAAACTAGCTTAGTGGTGAAAGTGTAACCATTGTTGATTGTTGCAAAAACTCATCTGGTCTATTAATGCCCTTGAGGGAAGGAAATCTGTATTACCTGGCTGACATGTGCCCACAACAATGTGATTGACTCTTAACTGCCCTCCAGGCAAGGACAGAAATAAATGCTGGCCTAGCCAGCGATGCCCATATCCTCTGAATAATTTTTTTTAAAAATAGGTTCACCAATTAATAAGGAAGAACATTGATATATTGCTGTTTTTTGCAAGAGAATTTGAGTACATGAATGCTGCAGCTGTTTGGATGCTTGGTGAGACCTCACCAAGTATGATGTACTGTTTTGGAGACCTAATTTAAAGATATGCCATGATTGGAATGAAACAGAGGTTCACCAGATTAATCGTTGGGATGACAGGATATTTATGAGGAGACATTGAGTAAAATTGGCCCATATTCTCCAGCGTTTTGAAGAATGACAAGTGACCTCACTGAAATTTGCAAAATTCTTACAGGGCATGGCAGGGTTAATGAAAATAGGATGTTTCCCTTGGCTTGTGACTCCAGAGCTAGGGGATATAATTTCAGTGATGGAAATAGAAATCACTGGAAAGACAAAGCAGTTCTGGCAGCATCTGTGGAGAAATATTAGAGGTAACGTTTCTGGTTGAGTGAGCCTTCCTCAGAACATTTGGAACACTGCATACAACTCTGGCACTCTGCTAGGAAAGGTGCAAAAAAATTTAAAAGGATGTTACTGAGACCTGGGGGGTTTGAGTTATAAGGAGAGGCTGGGACTTTTTTCACTGGAATGTAGGAGGCTGAGGGGTGACTTCATTGATGTTTATAGTATCGCGAGAGATAAGGTGAATAGCCAAGATCTTTTCCACAGAATAAGATGAGTCCAAAACTAGGTGGCATAGGTTTAAGGTGAGAAGGGAAAGATTTGAAAGGGACCTGAGGGGCATTTTTTTCACACAGGTGGGGCACATACGGAACAAGTTGCCCAAGGTGAGTACAATTACAAAATTTAAAAGACATTTGGACAGGTATATGGATAGAAAAAGTTTAGAGGGATATAACGGGTCTGGTTTAGTTCAGTTTAGGAAATCTGGTTGGCATGGATGTGCTGGGCTGAATGACTCCATGATTCCAAAACTGGTTGACTTGAAAATATCCAAACACCTGGGCTGAGGCTGTTAACTGCCATTTAGGGGTTTCAATTGATGGCAGGGTGAGAGGGTCAAACAAGGACTTACTCTCTGGAACTAAAGTGTCACAACTGTCTCTAAGCTCATCACCTATAGGAGGAGAAGATTTCACCCATAGAGAATAAAAGCAAGGAAGTTTTGATTAAGCTTGACAAAACACTGATCTGGACTCAACTGGAGATTAACATTTAGAATTGGAGATCATGTTCTTGGAAGGATGTGAAGGATTTAGAAATGGTGCAGAAGATTTACAAGAATGGTTCCCACAATGTAGAACTTCAATTATGTAAATAAATTGGTAAAGCTGGTGTTGTTCTCTCTAGAGAATAGGAGGTTTCCATGCTGTACATCTCTATGACTCTAAGTGTTCAAAATTGTGAAGTGTCTCAGGAGACTATTTAAATAGAAACTATTCCTATTAGCAGGTGCTTTGAAAACCTGAAGCTATTGATTTAAGATTGGCAAAGAGACTAATGATGATGTGAAGGAAATCTTTTTTATGCAGTACATGGTTAGGACCTGGAATACACTGTCTGAGTGTGTTGATGGCAAACTTTTTCATGGCTTCCCAAAAGGTAATTAAGCATCTGAAGAAAAGAAATGTGGGCAAATGTGGTCTGTGGGGAAAAAGCATGGGAGCAGAACTAGTTGAGTTGCTTTTACAAATAGCCAGCATGGACATGGTGCTACAACCATTTTACAATTCATTTTTGAGAATCACAGCTCATCACTACTTGATCTAAGAGTTTGATGCTTCACAGATTCTTCTTGCATTTGTCAAATGAAGGCGATTTATAATTAGGAATTCAAAAACAAATATACAGCACCACCAAAATAGATAGAAACATCCCTTATAAGGACTTTGGAATAGTACATCTTGTGTTAATTCACACAAACTACTTTCTACATAGAGTTTTGAACTTTAGAAACATGAGTGGTTGTCTCACACTTTCATATAAACCTACGACCATATGATCTTAACCCCTTTGTTAGATTTCTAAGATTTAGTGGCAGCAAACTAAAATTTGCATGTATATGTGTTAAGGGGGTTTAATGTTTCAGAATATTTTAGGGTGGTATTTTCCCAAGTTTCCAGAGTTTAGTAAATGGAGAAAATTCACATTTATTGCTTCCCCTTTTGTTTCTAAAAATGTGAGTGTAAGAATCCTCAGTAGTGATTAAACTCTGCAGAGAAGGCTCGAGGGCCATATGGCCTACACTTCCTCCTATTTCATATGTTTTTATTTGCCACTTTCTGAATGAATGCACAGAATGCTTTAATTTGGAATTACAGAAAATCTTTTAAAGACTGTAATAAATGTTGCATTACACTGCTGAATAGTTTTAAAAAAACACATACTTTTGCTGCTTTTCAGAAAAAAATGGTGATTAAAATCTTTACAGCCACCTGCCGCCTACTAGATAATCTTTTGTCAGGGCAGATATTCTATTGTTTTGGGAAAATATATTTTAGTTTTTGATGAGACCAAATTAATCTTGTGTTACTCTGTATGACTGTAGATAATCAACAAACGTTCAGTTCCCCCTTAAGTAATTTCAGGTGATCTGCTCCAAAACACTCATTTATTAGTACAGTTTACCGATTAAGAGTTTTTTAAAAATATTCTGAGACCAAAGTTAATACATTGCTCCTCTTAGAACACAGACGTGTTGGTGTAGCAAACTGACACATTTCATTGCTGCTTAAAGCTGACATTCATTTGTTTTTTCATGTTGTATAAACTGGTCAAGCTCAGTCGCCATTTCATTGTCGTCCATTCCTTCCAAGTTCTTTATGTGCTCAGTTTCACTGTGTGCTGATTCATCATCACGGTGACTTTCCGCACTATGCCTGATGCCATAACCAAAATAGATTGCAAATCCTTTAAGCAGAACATAAATTATTAAATGCAGGAGGCAATATTATATACTGTTATTGATTAACAAGTTACATTGTAATATATAATTAAATGGCACAAATTTCAATAAGATTGTAATATGGTATGATTTGCCCATAGAGCACCCAAACTCATTTCACTGTATCTTGGCACATGTGACAATAAATCAAATCAAAATAAAAAAGTCAAAATTTTCTAATGTTTTCTTTATGAAAGACAAAAGTTTTGGAAAAATATTCTGCATCTGTTACATCTACAAAATAATGAATTTTGAAAGGGAAAATAACATCTGTAAATAGATTTAGGGAGGGTTGTGGTTTAGTAATGACATCCTTCCATCCTTTTATGTTTAGTGAACATTCTCAAGGTTTACATGAATGAATTGTTTACTGGGAAAGTTACAAAGAAAACAAAGGAATCTATAAGACTGGGAAAATAAAATCTACTTTGGTTACACAACGTCATTACAGAACACAGTCTTTTAAAAATTTTAGAACCTCATCTACTTTTTTGTGCAATGTTTTATGACTATTGTAATAAATATGGTAACCAATTATAACCAGCAGATGGCATCACAACTTGCAACTCAAAATAGCCAAGTACGAAACTTTCTCTTATTTCAAAATTTTGTTCTTCAGCAAGCTAGTCCATGTCCTCTAGCATTGCACATGTTAAGTCAAATTATGGTTACTGTGTATTACTATTCTTTGATAACTTTTTTGAAAAAATGATCCATCTCTCTTTTCAGAATTTCTCCCGATAACGTTTTTACTTCTGTCAGCCCTCTTCAGCACCTATCTTATTTTACTTTTTTATTCCCTGCAAACATGAGACCTTGGAGTGCAGGTTCATAGCTCCTTGAAGGTGGAGTCGCAGGTAGATATGATAGTGAAGAAGGCGTTTGGTATGCTTTCCTTTATTGGTCAGAGTATTGAGTATAGGAGTTGGGAGGTCATGTTGCGGCTGTACAGGACATTGGTCAGGCCACTGTTGGAATATTGCGTGCAATTCTGGTCTCCTTCCTATTGGAAAGATGTTGTGAAACTTGAAAGGGTTCAGAAAAGATTTACAAGGATGTTGCCAGGGTTGTAGGATCTGAGCAACCGGGAGAGGCTGAACAAGCTGGGGCTGTTTTCCCTGGAGCGTCAGAGGCTGAGGGGTGACCTTATAGAGATTTACAAAATTATGAGGGGCATGGATAGGATAAATACACAAAGTCTTTTCCCTGTGGTCAGGGAATCTAGAACTCGAGGGCATAGATTTAGGGTGAGAGGGGGAAAGATATAAAAGAGACCTAGACGGTGGTACATGTGTGGAATGAGCTGCCAGAGGATGTGGTGGAGGCTGGTACAATTACAACATTTAAGAGGCATTTGGATGGGTATATGAATAGGAAGGGTTTGGAGGGATATGGGCCAGGTGCTAGCAGGTGGGACTAGATTGGGTTGGGATAAGGGTCGGCATGGACAGGTTGGACCGAAGGGTCTGTTTCCATGCTTTACATCTCTATGACTCGATTACACATTTTCTCGAAACTTTTCATCTCATACTCATCATGACAATAAGTGTCAATGTACAGGAAAATGAATGCTTTTACCGTATGAGAGGAGAGTGATAACTGTTTGGCAGACAACTCTTGAGCGGTAGAGCCATTGCCATGGAGAATGCATGAGTTAGATGATGACTGGCGGCTAGCTGTCAAACTTTATTTCAATTTTAGACCAGTCAGGTAGATTCTGATTGGTCAAGGATTTGACCATGGAATGGCAAATAAACCATACAACAGCTGTCATTTATTTTGCTGGGTTAAAACAGGGTTAGAATTTCTACCCTACTGTTGTTAGAATACTGAATGGACTCACAAACTCTTAACATTCGCCTGTACCCATGTTGTTTTTGCCACTATTTACCTACTATTTACTTAACCATGCTACTTAATTATGTGATCTGCTTCCAAAACAAAACTTTTCACTGTGCCTCAGTACATGTGACAATAAATTCAATTCAATTCAATTCAATCATGACTGAACATGTACTTTCTATATTAACATACAGTAATACCCCCATACATGTGAGGGATATGTTCCAAACATACCGCGGAAGCCCAGAACTGTAGATAGGTAAATGGGAAATTTACCTTCCTGGCAGCCCCTGCTCCCTGGTTCTGGAATGTTCCCTGTAATGTATTCGGGCTGTGGTAAACCAAAACCGCAGAAACCAATTCCGTGAATATGGGAGGGAAGAGGGTAGATCGCTCTCTATGTACCTTATACTAAGTGAAGGTGTGCCACATTGACAATCCTAAATTGGATGTCACCATAATTCTTTGCTGACGCAGGTCAGTTTATCAAATATTGTTCCATCACAGAATCACATATAGGACAGCTATATGTAGCTAATCAGAATCAACAGCCCATTTTACATTTTATACAAATTTGGCACTCATCATCTAACTGGTGCATTTTTCTCTACAATTCAGAGTCCAGACACACTGATCTTCCCCAATACTAATCCTCTGACAGTGTGGCACCTCCTCAGTACTGATCCCCTGATAGTTTGGCACTTCTGCAGGATGAATCCTCAGACAGTGTTGCACTTTCTCTGTACTGGTATGGCACATACTCAATACCGACCATCTGACTGATGTGGTACTCCCTCCATATAGACCCTCACACTCCGCACTGACTCCTTGATGGAGCTGCACTCCCTCAATATTGACACTTTCACTGTGCAGCTCTCTCTTAGCACTAATTCTTTGACAGTGTGGCATACCCCCAGTACAGACCCACAGACAGCAGCAGTATTTTTGTACTGACCCTCAAATGGTGTGGCACTCCCTATGTATTGACCCTCTGTACGCTGCACACCCTCAGTATTGACACTCTGGGCCTGTGACATTCGTACTGATCATCTGATGGTGATCACCATCATTTGGGTTGGTGAAGTCTGGAGGAGAATGTGGCTCTCCTTGGCTCCTATTACTAGGTCATCAAGTTCCCACTAACCATTTGTATTCCAATCAACTCCTACCTCTGGGACTTTGAACAATTAACTAAATCCTTGATTTTTCTCAGCTCTCACGAATGCTTAATAAAAATGTATTACAGGTACAGAGCTTTGACAAAGGGTCAGTTAGACTCAAAACATCAGCTCTTTTATCTCCTTACAGATGCTGCCAGACGTGCTGCGATTTTCCAGCATTTTCTCTTTTGGTTATTAAAAATGTATTGTTTCAAAGGTGTTCCAATGTCTTACATAATTGGCCTTTACACATTTGTGAACCCAAATAATATGGCTCCAAATTTTATTGATGCCAGGATAGCCGCTAAATGAAACAAAACCAGGTAATGGACATCATTTTATAGCTTTATGGCTGAAAAAAAATGTTTCCATCCTTTGCCTTTAGGCAGTCATTGTATTGGAACTCAAACAAGCAGGAGACTGGAAGAACACAGCAAGCCAGGCAACTTCAGGAGGTGAAGAAGTCAACGTTTTGGGTGTAACCTTTCTTCAGGACTGGGTGGCAGAGAAAATGGGAACAGTGGAGCCTTGTGCTTATAAATTTACAATATCTTATTCAGACACACATTATATTTAATTGGTGTGTCTCCAACCAAAACTCAACTCTTCTTTGAAACTGCTCCTAAATGTGTGCACATTGTTGGCACTTAATGCTCCCATGTTGCTTATTCTTCCACCTCCTCCCTCCAGAGGGACCAATCATTTCAAGAGAAATCAAGTTACAATGCAAGTGTTAATTCTATATTTATTGGGTGTTGCTTGCATTCAAATGGTGGGCAATAGTAATTTAAACACAAGTGTGTAAGACATTTACAAGATACTGGGGATGCTGAACATTTTTTAAGCTATATGTTTATGAGAGCAGGAGAAATGGAGCTAAGTAGTATTAGCAGTGAATTTGTGATTGACGCCATGACTGAAGATCCAGGCAGCTCCTGGCCTCTGTCCAGTACCTCACCAAATGTCCGATGCTCATGAGTGACTCTTGATGAGTGCTGAAACATTATCAGTTTGTCACAGACACTGCAACTGATCCTTAGTGGTCTTCAGCTGCATCCAGTGACACAGCAGCCACCAGGAATTTTAGAACCATGAATCCTGACATGCATCAAATTTCAAACATTTTAAACAGTTTAGCAAATCATATTTCCAGCACTTACCAACAGCCATCCAAATAGAAAAACGAATCCAAGTGCCTCCATTCAATTGCATCATCAAGTAGACATTGACAAAGATGCTGATTAAAGGTAAGAATGGCAAAAGTGGCACCTAAAATATATCAACATGGTTTGTGTTAATTAGAAAGTTGTTTTTTTTTAATTCATTCACAGGATGAAGGTGTCGCTGGCTAGGCCATCCCTAACTACCCATCCCTAATTGCCCACAGGACAGTTTAGAATCAACCATTTGGCTGTGAATCTGGAGTCACATTTCGGCCAGACCAGGTAAGGTTGGCAGTTTCCTTCCCTAAAAGATGTTAATAGCCCACATGGGCTATTCCAACATTTGACAATGGACCTTAGCAGGACGCATACACTTAATGTAAGGTCCTAGGGAGTGTTGCTGAACAAAGAGACCTTGGAGTGCAGGTTTATAGCTCCTTGAAAGTGGAGTCGCAGGTAGATTGGATAGTGAAGAAGGCATTTGGCATGCTTTCCTTTATTGGTCAAAATATTGAGTACAGGAGTTGGGAGGTCATGTTGCGGAAGACTGGAGGTTGGCAAACGTGGTGCCACTGTTTAAGAAGGGTGGTAAAGACAAGCCAGGGAACTATAGACCGGTGAGCCTGACCTCAGTGGTGGGCAAGTTGTTGGAGGGAATCCTGAGAGACAGGATGTACATGTAGTTGGAAAGGCAAGGACTGATTAGGGATAGTCAACATGGCTTTGTGCTGGGAAATCATATTTCACAAACTTGGTTGAGTTTTTTGAAGAAGTAACAAAGAAGATTGATGAGGGGAGAACAGTAGATGTGATCTATATGGACTTCAGTAAGGCGTTCAACAAGGTTCCCCATGGGAGACTGATTAGCAAGGTTAGATCTTATGGAATAGAGGGAAAACTAGCTATTTGGATACAGAACTGGCTTAAAGATAGAAGACAGAGGGTCGTGGTGGAGGGCTGTTTTTCAGACTGGAGGGCATAGATTTAGGGTGAGAGAGGAAACATATAAAAGAGACCTAAGGGGCACCTTTTCCACACAGATGGTGGTATGTGTATGGAATGAGCTGCCAGAGGATATGGTGGAGGCTGATATAATTGCAACATTTAAGAGGCATTTGGATGGGTTTATGAATAGGAAGGGTTTGGAGGGATATTCTGTTTCCACCCTATACATCTCTACGACTCTATTAGCCTACCATTTTTTCGATTTTTAAAAATGAATTCAAATTTCACCACTGGAATTCAAATCTGGGTCCCCAGAACATTATTTGGATCTCTGGATTAACAGTCCAGCGATAAAGCAACTAGGCCATTGCCTCCCCCAAGTATGTACTGAGTGTAGAAATCCTATAGATTGCATATTTCATGAATGGCAATTCACAGAAAAGTCTGCAGTAATGCTTTTATAATTGTGTAAATTAGACAATAATAGTCACATTTTCATTCCTGAGACAGACGG
This sequence comes from Hemiscyllium ocellatum, assembly GCF_020745735.1. NCBI lineage: Eukaryota > Metazoa > Chordata > Chondrichthyes > Orectolobiformes > Hemiscylliidae > Hemiscyllium > Hemiscyllium ocellatum. Next base: position 87,824,985 of record NC_083401.1, read on the forward strand.
AATTGGAAAATTTCCCTGCTCATTGCAACTGTCTCTGATAAAGTGTCCCGCTAACCCAATTTTAATTCTGGGGTGCTGTATGCAGGTTGGAATTTGTCCCACTGCTCCAAATGTGGACTTAAAGTGGCTGCAGAGGCTGCTGAATGCCAGAGCATGCTGTTAAAAGAACTGCTTCAGTTTTCTGGGTTCCTTCCCAGTATTTTAGTTAAATATTTCATGCTCTGTGCTGCATAACACATTACTGTCCCTGTCACCCATTATCCATGCTAACTCATGGCCACTAAATAACATTTTAGTCAGTCCTGATAGTGATTTGGAATAGGGTTTGGGATGTAGAGGAGTGGAAGAGGGTTCCAAGAGAGAACTGACTGTGAGGCTCAGGAGAATGGACGAGTGGCTTGGTATTGTGAGTATGGTGGAAGTGTTAGCTAAACAGAGCACCTACAAAATTTCAATTTCCCTGTTATTGTGTTGTCACATGGGTTAGTCTGACTTTAAGATAAATGCTTATGATACCATCACTGTATCATACCATTTAACCTAAGGAAATGGTCTCAAACTGGACCTTATCCTGAGATCATTTGAAGTGTGACACACTGCTGTAAGCATGCTCCTCTTTTGTAACAACTTAATATTAGCTCAAACACATATGGGCCTAAGGAATGTAATGATTGTACACAATAATTAGTTGAAAAAATATTGGCTTCTTTGATGCTATAATATCAATGCCTAGTTTCTTATGTTACAGAAAGCAACGTAAGAATCAAGTTAAAAATTCCCAGTTGGAGGCAAACTCATGCCACTCAGAGAGTGATCTCAAGGAAAGTGATCCTTTATTATCCATAAAAAGGAGCATCAGCTGATCCTGCAAGTTCATTCATTGAGTATAACACTAGACACTAACGTTAATATTCAGAAAATATGTAAAAAATCATGATATTGTTATTTCTACAATACTGCAAACAGCCCTATTGTCACTGTAATCATCAATGTATACTGATCATGAGGAGTACCAGTCTAAAATAACAATAATGTGCACATGAATGAAATGAAATCAATGTGATGTAAATTACTTATAAGTAAAATTTATATTTGAAAATATCCATGCTACCTTTGCAATTTCAATAAGTCTTATGTTAATGGCAATAGAGTTGGACAGGAAAGCTGTGGCTGCAATGAAGAGCCTTTCTGCTTAATAGGGAAACTCCATTACATCCCATCTGTCCCTGCTGCATTGTTGGCTGGCAGTGCATTTGAGAACAGAAGAGAATCACTCACAATGTCATCAAACATATCTCCTGCGCATGCTGCTGGTACTTTAAATTTTAATTAGAATTGTGTGGGAACCAGTAAGATAGGATGACACTTCTGGTTCTGCCATCAGGAATAGTGTGCCACTAACAAAATTCCACCCACCTTCTCTAAACACTTCCACAGTCATCAAGCCCCTATCTGGTCATCCCTCAACAATCTCTCTTGTACACTAGAGTCCTAGCCTGTTTAATTTTTTTCCTGAAAGATGTAACCTCTCAGTTCTGATATCATTCATTTACATATGTTTGGCACCTGTTCCAGTGTTTCTGTTTCCTTTTTATAATTATGTACTGAAACCAGAAATGAGCAGTCTGATGTAACCAGAACTCAGATCAAATATCCTAAATATTGTTGTGTTTTTATGACAATTTCCAAGTTGTACAGTTATACAGTCACAGAGATATACAGAACGGAAACAGACCCTTCAATCCAACTTTTCCATGCTAACCAAATATCCTAAATAAATCTAGTCACATTTTCCAGCATTTGGCCCCTATCTCTCTAAACCCTGCCTGTTCATATACCCATCCAGATGTGTTTTAAATGTTGTAGGTGTACAAGCCTCTGCCAATTCTATAGACTGTATGCATGAAAAGGTTGCTCTTTAGGTTTCTTTTAAATCTTTCCCCTCTCATCTTAAACCTATGCCCTCTAGTTTTGGACTCCCTCATCCCAGGGAAAAGACCTGGTCTATTTACCCCATCCTTACCTCTCATGATTTTACAAACCTTTATATGGTCACCCCTCAGCCTCTGACCTTCCAGAGAAAATAGCCCTAGTGTATTCAACCTCTCCCTATAACTCAAACCCTCCAACCTGCCCACATCCTTGTAAATCCTTTCAAGTTTCATAACATCCTTTCTAAAGCAGGGAGATCAGAATTGCACGCAGTATTCCTTTTTTTAATTTCTAGGTCCTTAGAAACTGAATTCAAATTCAAAGCACTGAAGTTGAATTTGAATCCCTGATCTTTGGCTAGTGGTCTAGTAACATAACCTCTGTGTACTGTGTATTCAATATCTACTAGATAGCATGCAGAAAATCAGTTAACTTCTGATTGAATTCAGCAACAGAAACTCTAGAATGGAAATGTTGATCAGTTACCATGAATGCTACTTTAAGTTGACTCTGAGGTTGTTTGTAGATGATGAAAACAGAGACACCAAGCATGACCAGGAGTACAGCAAGAATCCCTATGCTCCAGGGCACCACAGAGAGAATGGCTTCATTGGCATAAGTAATCAGCACACTTAATGCACAAATGATAACAGCTGTAAAAGAAAGATGTCAATTAGAACAAGCATTTAAAATAATGTATTACATTCAAGGACAAGAATTTAAATGGTAAATTTTGAATCAATGGTGACTATCATCGCCCAGCAATGTTACATAAGGAAGTTGTGGGTACGCTGCCTGTGACTTTTTGATATGTATTTTAGTGGGCCAGGCTTTCTCTGCCAGTACACTTCAAGCAAATTACCATCTCACCTTACATTGTATTAAATATCTAACCTTTTTTTTTTCCTTTTAGAAACAGACAAACTGGAAATATATAGAAGTCAATATGAACATGAAGGGGAAGGATAAAGTAAAATTTTAGATATTACCTTTGCTTCACATTTCTGGCATCTGCAGGTTAGTGAACAAAATCAAAGTGCAAGAGATTTGAAGTAATACACTAGCACGGATTGAGGGTTGGTTAACAGGTAGAAAGTGGAGAGTAGGCATAAATGGGTCATTCAACTAAGAGAAAGTGAGGACTGCAGATGCTTCTTGAAGAAGGGCTTATGCCCAAAACGTCGATTCTTCTGCTCCTTTGATGCTGCCTAACCTGTTGCACTTTTCCACCAACATATTTTTCAGCATAAATGGGTCATTCTCATGTTGGCAAGCTGTGACCAATGGGGAGCTGCAAGCATCAGTGCATAGATCCCCGATGTTCACAATACATATCAATGACTTAGATGTGGAAAAAAATTGAAATATTCCCAAGTTTGTGGATGACATGAAACTTGTGGGAATAGAAGTTGTAAATCGGCTTGAAGGGGAATCAGACTGGTTGAATGAGAGGGCAAGAGTACGGCAAATGGAATATGATAAGTGAGGGTACTCATTTTGAAAAGAGGAACAATCTCAGAATAAATAGTTGTTACTCTAGGGTTCAATGATTCTATAGAGTGAACACTTGGTAAATGAGCATGGAAGTGCAAAAGGTTCAAATGAATTGTATGAGGGTCCATGGGAAAGGTGAGGGGAAGGGAATGAGTTAGCAGTGAGGTGTGTGGGGTGAGGGCTACAAGTTTTTTTTAAAAAAATTATTACTTTTATTCCAACTAGGGCTTTTAAACAGCCCACCCCTGCAGCAATGGGTGCAGCACTTCCTCAAAAATAGGCCTTAACAAATTTTTAGTCCAAATTTTCCATGCTTTGCTATCAAATTTATCAGCCCTGCTATTAAAGGCACCATTTTTTGGAACTGACGTGGTTTGGATGCAGCAGTGGCTTCACTTTTCCTCTTCTTTTCATTAAACTGGCACATAAACAACTGGAACAGAAGTCTTTGCTATCCTGAATGCCCTCACCTCATAATTCTTAGTCAGTTAGGCTACTGGTATCCATGAGTATTAAAATAAACTGACTGTCTTCTCAACGACACCATTATACTTAACTCACGGTGTCATTTTCCTCCACAATAGTTTTTCTTCCACCAGCGTCATCTGTCTTCCTTATGTAATGTCATCCAATAAATTGCCAGGCAAAACTGTTTTGCACTATATCAGCCAACTGGCATTATTTGAGAATTCCTTTCCCCTTTTCCTCGGTCCAACTGCTGCTTTTGCTGTGATTGTTTGTGGTGTTGAAGTAATTGATGTCATTCCAGCTGGCAACAGAAAGCTTATTATCTTGCTCTTTCTTTCCCCATCAATACTGGTTCAGCATCTTGGTTCAATCAGGCCTTCATTACCATAAGCAAGAAATTTGGATCATTTGTACTCATTTCTTGGCACTGTGTCCTTTGAGTTCCTAAGTTACATCATGGTGAAAATCTGAACACATGGCTTCAGAACAAGAATAGGCAATTGATCCCTTTTCTTTTTGGCTTCATTCATTATTTTGAGATTTGGAGCATACGCACTGATGACCGTGGTGTACTGTTTAAGTAAGCCAAAGGGTCTTGAGACATCTGTTCATCCCAAGGGATGAAGGATTTGGGGTAGGAGGAGAGGTGATGGTGGTGAGATCTAGATCAATTAGATCATGGAAGAACAATCTCCTTGGATTTGGCATTCTTCCTCAGATTTACCCATTCAGAAGATTTGTTCTTAGCTGACCTTCTCCTGCTTGCCATGACTCATTTAGGGCAGTGGTGTCAATGTCATAGTGTCACAATTCTCAAGCTATCATTGTAGTACAACATTCATGTCTGTTGCTATTGCGTTTATCCATGGGGGCCCTTCTATACCAGGACCCGAACGTAATATTGAGCAACTGGAAGATGCCTGTGCTACGTCTTTTTTTAAATGGTTATTGAACTGTGAAAGATACATCTCTCCAACACAGTCCATCAGAGTCACTGCATTCTTTCTTGCAGAACAAGGTCACACAAAATACACTGGAACAGTGGAGAACTGGCATCATATCCCCTGAGCCTGAAGGTGTTTCAAATTATGGGACTTTGCAACAAAGGCATTTTGAATTGCTTAGAGCATTCAGAATGAATTGCTTGGAGGGGAACTTGCAAGTGGTGATGTTCCCATGTGTCTACTGCCCCTGTCCTTCTAGATGGTAGTGCTCGTGGGTTTGGAAGATGGCATCGTGGGAACCTTGGTGAATTTCTGCAGTGCATCTTGTACATAGTATATACTGCTGTTATTGTGTGCTAGCCGTGGAACAGTGAAAGTTGAAGGTTGTGGTTGGGGTACCAATCAAGTGGAGACTTCCATCACACTCCTAACTTGTGTCTTGTAGATAGTAGAGAGTAGGGAAACACTGGTGAACCAGGAAATGAATTATTCGCTGCAGGTTTCCTAGTCCTGACCTGGTCTTGTAGTGACAGTACTTCTATGGCCGGTCCAGTTCAGTTTCTGGTCAACGGTAACCCTGTGTTATGGCATGTTGATGCTGCGGAATTCAGCATTGTAATGCCATAGAGTCAGAGAGTCCGAAAGCATGGAGACAAGCCCTTTGGCCCAAACCGGTCCATACCGATCAAAATGTCCATCCAGGCTAACCGTATTTCCTGCACTTGGCTAAACATTTCCTATCCGTGTATTTATCCAAATGCTGTTAAATGTCATTAATGTACTCGCCTCAACCACTTCCGCTGGCAGCTCAGTCCACATTCGTACCACTCTCTGTGTAAAAACGTTGCCCCTCAGATTCCCTTTTATTTTTTTCCTTCTAACCTTAAACTGATGGCTTCCAGTCCTGGATTCTCCAACCCTGGAAAAATGACTGAATGCATTCACCCTATCCATGCCTCTCATAAGCTTAAAAATCACACAATACCAGGTTATAGTCCAACAGGTTTAATTGGAAGCACACTAGCTTTCGGAGCGACACTCCTTCATCAGGTGAAGGAGCGTTGCTCCGAAAGCTAGTATGCTTCCAATTAAACCTGTTGGATTATAACCTGGTATTGTGTGATTTTTAACTTTGTACACCCAATCAACATTGACATTTCCAAATCATGTTTCATAACTTTACACACTTCAAAAAGATCCTCCTTCAGTCTCCTATGCTGTAAAGAAAAATGGGCAAAAGTGAGGACTGCAGATGCTGGAAACCAGAGTTTAGATCAGAGTGGGGCTGGAAAAGCAGAGCAGGTCAGGCAGCATCCGAACAGCAGGACAATCGATGTTTCGGGCAAAAGCCCTTCATCAGGAATAGAGGCAGGAAGCCTCCAGGGTGGAGTGATAAATAGGGTGGGGGTGAGGGGCTGGGGAGAAGCTAACAAAGAATACCCCCATTCACCTATTTTACTCTTTGCTACCTCCCCCCCCCAATTATCTCTCCACCCTGGAGGCTTCCTGCCTCTATTCCTGATGAAGGGCTTTTGCCCGAAACATCGATTTTCCTGCTCCTTGGATGCTGCCTGACCTGCTGTGTTTTTCCAACACCACTCTGATCTAAACTCTAAAGAAAAATGTCCTAATTTGCCCAACCTCTCCATATAACTCAGACGTTTGAGTCCTGGCAATATTCTTGTAAATTTCTTCCACACTCTCCAGTTTAATAACATCCATCCTATAGCAAGGTGACCAAAACTGAACACAATACTCCAAGTACAGCCTCACTAACGCCCTATACAACTGCAACATAACATCCCAACCTCTATGCCCTGAGTGATGAAGGGCAGTGTGCCAAAAGCCTTCTTCACTGCCCTGTCCATCTGTGACTCCATTTTTAAAGATCTGTGCACCTGAACTCCAAGGTTCCTCTGTTCCATTACAATCCTTAAGGCCCTATCATTCACCATGAAACATCTACCTTGATTTGACTTTCTAAAATGCAAAACCTTACACTTATCTATGTTAAACTCCATTCGCCATTTCTTGGCCCACTATCCCAGCTGACCAAGGTCCTACTGCAATTTCTGATAATCATCCTCATTGTCCATGATACCTCCTATTTTAGTGTCATCAACAAACTTAATAATCATACCTTATACATTCTCATCCAAATCATTGATATAGATAACAAACAGCAATGGACCCAGCACCGACCCATGAGGCACTTCACTAGTCACAGGCCTCCAGTCTGACAAGCATCCTTCCACTATTAACTTCCTACCATCAACACAATCGTGTATCCAATTAGTCAGCTCCCCCTCAATTCCATGTGATCTAACCTTCCAGAGCAGCCTACCACATTGAACCAATGAAGACTAGATTCTCTATTGTTGGAGGTTTGTTATTGCCTTGTCCTTGGGTAGCATATATATTATTTAAAATTGCCACTTATCCACCCAAGCCCAAATGCCGTCCAGATCTTGCTGGACATGAGATCAAAGGATACATCATTCATAAAAACTGCCAGCTGGCCACCCCTAGCCGCAGTAGCCTCAGACATGAGATAGATATTTGCTGCCTCCAGGATATTCAAGATAACAGTTTTTGTGTTTTCACTATTGGATTTTCCAATGTTCTTGCTATGGCTTCTTAACCAGCCTGTCTTTCTATGGCCCATGATAAGTTGGTGCAGTCAAGACCTGAAGTTATTCCCCTGCTGTAAGTCAGCAGCCTTTCACTATTCAGATGTATTAATGTTGTGTGTGGATATTTTGTTGGATAAAGGTGCTGATAGAGAAATTTATGTTGGTAGTTTTTATTGTATAATATTGACAATCAGATGATCTAGTTCCTCCACTGGCTGTAATGGTGAATCCAAAGTGGTAAAACGGTAGATTTCCAATGGATAGCTGTATGAGGTAAATCATTTCAAGATGTATTTTCCCAGCCTTCTGTTACCTTTGGTGTCCTCTAACTTCTAGGTGGCTATGGGGATATTATAGAGGATGCAGCAGGGCAACCTCAAAGCTGGGACAACTGTTTAAGCTAGTATGGGAAGGCTTCTCTCAAGCAATTTGGTCACTGGAACTATTGGCTCGACATACCAATGATTGGCTCCAGTGACGTCCTTTGGAGTTCCATGGCTCTTATTATACAGAGAACAAGAGAGACAAGGAAGCATGGATGGCATCAGACTTGCAAACAGCAAATCACTAATATGGGAAACCTGTTTAGAATGGAGATGCAATACTGACTGCCAACTCAATGAAAAGTAGGATCATTCCTGGCTTATAGATTCTCTCAGAAGGATTCTCCTGAAGTTGTCTAATGCATGCCTTTAGTGACTGGATACTTAAAGATGAATATATACTGCACCTTGATTTGAAAAATGAATTTGTTCATTTAATCAGCTCCAATACTCAGTAACCATTTTGCATGATATTTCAGTGAAGTATTTCTTTTCAGTGTAAAGCCTTTTGTTTAGATTAGATTACTTACAGTGTGGAAACAGGCCCTTCAGCACAACAAGTCCACACCGACCCTCCGAAGCGCAACCCACTCATACCCCTACATATATACCCCTTACCTAACACTACGGGCAATTTAGCATGGCCAATTCACCTGACCCGCACATCTTTGGACTGTGGGAGGAAACCGGAGCACCCGGAGGAAACCCACGCAGACACAGGGAGAATGTGCAGTCAGTCGCCTGAGGCGGGAATTGAACCCGTGTCTCTGGCGCTGTGAGGCAGCAGTGCTAACCACCGTGCCGCCCACACAACTAAGTATTGAAGACCATTCAGTTCATGTTTCCCACCTATGTCAATTCCTAATTGCTTTTCAGTTACCAAGCAAATATTAATCATTGTGTAAAGAAGTACTCTCAGTACTGAATTTGCCTTTTAAAAGTGTGTATCTAGAGATCCTTGTCCTGCAGTGCTGACTGAATATGAGAAACAACCATCCAGCTTAACCTTTCCTAATCCATTTAGCAACATCCATCTACAGAATAACGTCCTGTCTCTTCAGCATTTCTTCAAGGCCAATGAATCCAAAAGGTATATCGTTCCCTCATGATGAGTGCTCTGATGTTAAAAAAAAGCCTTGTGGTTCCTCTCTGTTTCCCTTGTGACTTGTCAACCAGAACTGAATAGAGTTCAATGAATAAAGTACTCAAAGCATGATGGTTTTAGACTTTTAGATTCTGATTTTAAGATAGCTCCAATATTGGTGCCCAAAATGTGTGGCTTTAAGCGCACAACTAATTTAAAGCACATTGAGCTGACTATGAAATGGAATAGATTCAATAATTAATATAAGATCCCAAAAGAACTTTGGCCTTCTTATTGGCAGTGAGCCTAATGAGGCAAAATATTAAAGGTTAAGTTTTAAAGCAAAGTGGTCACTTACAGTTAAATGGCTGAAAATTGTGGAAAACATAATTTCAATCTATAGCAATTGATTCCATATGTTTGCTAGATTTTGGCCAGATTGTAACCAGGATAGAGAGGAACAAAATTATTGACAGAAGACATGAATTTTCACAGAAAGAATAAATGAGTGACACATGTATTCCATGAACTAATATTGTAATAGTGAAGAAGGAAATTTTTAACAAAATGTTAATAGACTTCACATTATTTATTCCTTACTAATTCCAAAAGACTATAAATTACAGGAGCAGAATTAGCATATTGAGCCCATCAAGTTTCTCACCTTTTTGGAACAACTTGTCATGGAGCCCACAAAGGAGCAGGCTATTCTGGACCTAGTGCTTTGCAATGAACCAGACTCTATAAAAGATCTTAAAGTAAGGGAACCCTTAGGAAGTAGCGATCATAATATGGTAGAGCTCAGTCTGGAGTTTGAAACAGAAAAGGCAAAATCGGATGTAATGGTGTTACAGTTAAATAAAGGTAATTATGAGGGCATGAGAGAGGAACTGACAAAAATAGACTGGAAGCAGAGGCTAGCGGGGAAGACAGTAGAGCAAAATGGCAGGAGCTTGTGGGTATAACTGAGGACACTGTACAGAGGTTCATCCCCAAGGAAAGAAAGATTATCCGGAGAGGGATTAGACAACCATGGCTGACAAAGGAAGTCAGGAAATGTATTAAAGAAAAAGAGAGATCCTATAAAGTGGCCAAGAAAAGTGGGAAATCAGAAGATTGGGAAGGCTACAAAAACAAACAGAGGATAACAAAGAGAGAAATAAGAAATGAGAGGATCAAATATGAAGGTAGGCTAGCCAGTAATATTAGAAATAATAGTAAAAGTTTATTTCAGTACATAAGAAACAAACGACAGGCAAAAGTAGACATTGGGCCACTTCAAACTGATGCAGGAAGCCTCGTGATGGGAGATAAGGAAATAGCAGGAGAACTTAACAAGTACTTTGCATCAGTTTTCACAGTGGAAGACATGAATAATATCCCAACAATTAAAGGGAGTCAAGGGCCTGAGTTGAGTACGGTTGCCATTACAAAAGAGAAAGTGCTAGAAAAGTTAAAAAGTCTTAAAATTGATAAATCTCCTGGCCCCGATGGGATACACCCTAGAGTTCTGAGAGAGGTGGTTGAGGAAATAGCGGAGGCATTGGTTGAGATCTTTCAAGAGTCACTGGAGTCAGGAAAGGTCCCGGATGATTGGAAGATGGCTGTTGTAACCCCCTTGTTCAAGAAAGGATCAAGACAGAAGATGGAAAATTATAGGCCAATTAGCCTAACCTCGGTTGTTGGTAAAATTCTAGAATCCATCATTAAGAATGAGGTTTCTAAATTCTTAGAAGAGCAGAGTCTGATTAGAACAAGTCAACATGGATTTAGTAAGGGGAGTTCATGCCTGACAAACCTGTTGGAATTCTTTGAAGAGGTGACAAGTAGGTTAGACCAGAGAAACCCAGTGGATGTGGTCTATCTAGACTTTCAAGAGGCCTTTGATAAGGTGCCACACGGGAGGCTGCTGAGCAAGGTGAGGGCCCATGGTGTTTGAGGTGAGCTACTGGGATGGATTGAGGATTGGCTGTCTGACAGAAGGCAGAGAGTTGGGATAAAAGGTTCTTTTTCGGAATGGCAGCCGGTGACGAGCGGTGTCCCGCAGGGTTCAGTGTTGGGACCACAGCTGTTCGCATTATATATTAATAATTTGGATGAAGGGACTGGGGGCATTCTAGCGAAGTTTGCAGATGATACGATGTTAGGTGGACAGGCAGGTAGTACTGAAGAAGTGGGGAGGCTGCAGAAGGATCTAGACAGTTTGGGAGAGTGGTCCAGGAAATGGCTGATGGAATTCAACGTAAGCAAATGCGAGGTCTTGCACTTTGGCAAAAAGAATAAAAGCATAGACTACTTTCTAAATGGTGAGAAAATTAGTAAAACCAAAGTACAAAGGGATCTGGGAGTGCTAGTCGAGGATTCTCTAAAGGTTAACATGCAGGCTGAGTCCGTGATTAAGAAAGCGAATGCAATGTTGTCACTTATCTCAAGGCGGTTGGAATATAAAAGCAGCGATGTGCTACTGAGACTTTATAAAGCTCTGGTTAGGCCCCATTTGGAGTACTGTGTCCAGTTTTGGTCCCCACACCTCAGGAAGGACATACTGGCACTGGAACGTGTCCAGCAGAGATTCACACGGACGATTCCTGAAATGGTAGGTCTAACATATGAGGAATGGCTGAGGATCCAGGGATTATATTCATTGGAGTTTAGAAGATTAAGGGGAGACTTAATAGAGACGTACAAGATAATACATGGCTTGGAAAGGGTGGACGCTAGGAAATTGTTTCCATTAGGCGAGGAGACTAGGACCCGTGGACACAGCCTTAGAATTAAAGGGGGTCAATTCAGAACAGAAATGCGGAGACATTTCTTCAGCCAGAGGGTGGTGGGCCATTGGAATTCATTGCCACGGAGTGCAGTGGAGGCCGGGACGCTAAATGTCTTCAAGGCAGAGATTGATAGATTCTTGTTGTCTCGAGGAATTAAGGGCTATGGGAAGAACACTAGTATGTGGAGTTGAAATGCCCATCAGCCATGATTGAATGGCGGAGTGGACTCGATGGGCCAAATGGCCTTAATTCCACTCCTATGTCCTATGGTCAATGATGGCTGAAATGTTTCTCTTGCCTTCTCCCCACAATCTTTGATCCCTTTACTCATCAAAAATCTACTTATCTCGGTCATAAATACACTTAAAGAGTTGATCTCCACAACCTTCTGTGGCAATGAGTTCCACAGATTCAGCACTCCCTGGCTGAAGAAATTCCTCTTCATCTCAGTTTTAAAACTTCATCCCTTCACTCGGAGGCTGTACCTTCAGGTTCTAGTCTCTCCTACTAATGAAACAGTTGTCTCCACGTTCACTCTTTCCATGCCTCTCAGTATTCTTTTAAGTTTCAATGAGATCCCACAGCATCTTTCTGAACAGCCAGAGTCCTCAACTGCTTCTCATATGACAAGCCCTTCATCCCCAGGATCATTCTTGTAAACCTTCTTTCGATCCCCTCCAATACCAACATGCTTTCCTTAGATAGGGGCCCAAAACTGCTCACAGAAACTGCTGGAGAAACTCAGCATCTATAACAGAGAAAAACTTTGAAGAGATCTCACTTCACCGTGTGGTATCCATGAAATGAGGTGTTCGTGGATAGAACACATAGTGGAGTGCCTAGACCACAGGTAAAGAGTGTTGCTGGAAAAGCACAGCAAGTCAGGCAGCATCGACGTTACGGGGAAAAGCCCTTCATCAGGAAATCCTTTTGCCCGAAACGTCGATTTCCCTGCTCCTCGGATGCTGCTTGACCTGCCATGCTTTTCCAGCAACATTCTAATCTTGACTCTAATCTCCAGCATCTGCAGTACCAACTTCTGCCACAGGTAAAGAATACAGGCAGAAAGGGAATGGGTAACTGCCAGACCGAGTTAAAACGTTAGGCAGGCATTGCAGGAGATAGTGGGGGTAATGGTTTCTCAGGGATATTTACATAGTGAGATCCAAATCTGTGGAATCATGATTGGCTAATGGGCATGTGTGTGGGGAGGAAAAAAAAGATTTGGAGAGGAATAGTGATAGGGGATTCTATTGTAGGGGTTAACAGATAGACATTCCTGTTGCTACAGTCATAACATGAGAATTGCAGGTTACCTCCTTGGGGTCAGGGTCAAGGGTGTCACTGAGTACAGCAGAGTCTTGGCCAATGTCAGTATCAATGACATAGGTAAAGAGGTATGGGTCATAGAGTCATGGAGATGTACAGCATGGAAAAAGACCTTTCGGTCCAACCCGTCGATGCCGACCAGACATCTTCAAAACAATCTAGTCCCACCTGCCAGCACCCGGCCCATATCCCTCCAAACCCTTCCTATTCATATACCCATCCAAATGCCTCTTAAGTGTTGCAATTGTACCAGCCTCCACCACTTCCTCTGGCAGCTCATTTCATAAGCTAAGAAATAAATTAAAAAGCAGGACCTTAAGAGGTAGTAATCAAAGGGTTACTCCCAGTGTTAAATGCTTGTGTGATGAGGAATAGCAGAATAGACCAGATGAATCTATGGCTGGAGAAATGTTGTAAGCAATTTTTCCTTAAAGGTGCACCAGCATTGACCTTCACGTATATTTTTGTCTTTCTTTCCTCTAAAGTATTTTGAAAATGGAACATATACTAACTTTAATTAAGATTCGGGTGCCTGACTAAGTGCAAGATTATTGTAGAAACAGAACAATGCTCACCCCACCATTGCGTGCACACCTCTACAGCTATGTGTGTAACTAGAGCAGAGAATGGGTAGGGACATCAGAACAGAGACAGGATTTTAGTGGAGGAGAAAGATCCTGCCTCTTCTTAACAATTTCCCAAGATGCTGTCAATAAGATGGAATCCGAACAGAACCCAAATCTGCCCTTATGTTCCACTCTCTGTACTACCGTAATTGCTGATGAAGGGCTTTTACCCAAAACGTCGATTTTCCTGCTCATCAGATGCTGCCTGACCTGCTGTGCTTTTCCAGCATCACTCTAATCTAAACTAAGGCAATTGCTCCAGGGCAGAACTCCATTCCCCAATTTTAGTAGCTTGTCTTTTTTATAAGTTTGGCTTGATCAACAATTATTTAAAATCACTAATTTTGACAGAATACTGTAACAAAATTAGTTACATTTCCTGCAAGTCGACAGTACAGAAAAACATGACTTCATAATGGAAAATGCTTTTCAATGTTTACCTAGAAGTCCAACACAACCATACACCACACTTGATGTTTGTTCTGTTGGGATCACAGAGGGATTCAGCAATGATGAACAGGTGAAGTCGTGACTTTTGAGTATGGTCATATGGGAATCGGATTCATTTTCATCTAATTCAGTGTCGTCCTCAGCTGTGAGGTTCTGTCTTTCTGAAGAGCATTTTTGTCTTGTATAGAGTGAATCTGGTTGATACCTGGCAAGGTTTAAAAAGAAAATTTAAACAGTTTAAGTTTATTGAAGAAAACAAGAAAAGTACATATCTAGATTCTACAAATAGAAGCCAGACTGTAGATATTTTCAAATGAACCTCCAAAGAGATGTGATGGCACACCTCTGGACTTGAACCTGGATCTGGTGGCTCAGAGATAGGGACACTACTACTATATCACAATATCCCCCAGAAATCAAATGGTGAGCTCTTTTCTTGTACTTTTCATTTAATTTCAATATCATCTTCAACCAGCTGAACAAAATCAATATTACAGATTTCTCCATGAATATCATCAAGGACACTTACCACCCAATAGGAGTACGAGTGGAAAGTAATCTAACTTTCACAATGTAAACCGAACAATCAGTCATTTAAAATATAAATAGGATCTCTCCTAGTTTTAATTCTTCCTTCTATGCTCTTTCAAAAAGCTTGTGATGGTTACAGTTCCAGAAGAATCAGACACTCTAACTTGAATGTCACTAACTTGATTGAGTTTTTTGAAGAAGTGACAAAAAGGATTGATAAAGGTAGAGTGGTGAAAGTTATCTATATGAACTTCAGTAACGTATTTGACAAGGTTCCTCATGGTCGTCTGATTAACAACATTAGATCACATGGAATACTGGTCGTTTGGATACGAAAATGGACTTGAAGGTAGGAGACAGAGACAGCTGGTGGAGGGTTGCTTTTTGGACTGGAGGCCTGTGACCATTGGTGTACCACAAGGATCAGTGTTGGGTCTACTACCTTTTGACATTTATATAAATGATTTGGATGTGAGTATAATAGATATAGTTAGTAAGTTTACAGATGACACGTAAATTGGTGGACAGCAAATGAATACAATTGGACCTTGATCAGATAGGCCAATAGGCTGAGAAGTGGCAGATGGAGTTTACTCTAGATAAATGTGAGGTGCTGCATCTTGGAAAGGCAAATTACAGCAGGACTTATACACTTAATGGTAAGGACCTGGAGAGTGTTGCTGAACAAAGAGAGCTTGGAGTGCATATTCATAATTCCTTGAAAGTGGAGTCACAGGTAATCAGGGTTGTGGAGAAGGTGTTTGATACGCTTGCCTTTATTAATCAGTACATTGAGTATAGGAGTTGGGAGATCATGTTGTGGCTATGGGGCTACATTAATTTAAGATATCTGGTCCGTGTGGCCAATGTACAATGCTGTATATTCCTATGACTCTATGATCCTCTGACACCTTAAAGAAATTGGCCTTGTGGCTTTTTTTAAAAATTATGTTAAGTTGTTTTCTATCTTGAGTCATATTTGAGTCAATATTGAAACAATTTAATTTAGGGGGTGAAGCCGGAACAATGGAATGGCACTGTATGAATACGGGGCGAAGTTGATGCAAGGTCAGGTCCCGTGACTTATAAAGTTCAGGTAAGTAATGCAGTCCTGAGCAAACACGTGCATCATCTGAAAGCTGTCACCTCACAAACTGGCAGCAACAAAACATATCTGTCAAAAGGCCTGTCAAAAATCATAGGTTCTCCCCTTTCATGTAGTGTTAAGGAAGCCTCAGTTCAAGATGGATGCAATCTTAATACCGTTGCACCTGGAAGAAGAGGAGGAAATTCTTCTGAAGTGCTCCAGATGCAAGAGATGGGCTATGGTCTAGTACACGCTACCTGTGTCAGAGCCTGAGCCAGAGGAATCAAAGCTAGGGCAAAAGTGTCGCAGGAAAAGCTACAAGAGAAAGACCAGGCCTATATCCCCAGACCTTGTGGAGGAAGGATGTAGTGATTGGAACCAGGTGGATCTTGTTGACAATGAGACCCTTGATTGGTGTTGTTAATCTAGACCAATCAGGAAAGCCCTGGCTGACCAATATAACCAGGAGAATCAGTTGGTTTTTGAGGGGGTCATTATGGTTGCCTGCCGGTGTGCGGTGTGCGGTGTGCGGTGTGCGGTGTGCGGTGTGCGGTGTGCGGTGTGCGGTGTGCGGTGTGCGGTGTGCGGTGTGCGGTGTGCGGTGTGCGGTGTGCGGTGTGCGGTGTGCGGTGTGCGGTGTGCGGTGTGCGGTGTGCGGTGTGCCTCCAATTCTATTTTGATTTAATCCCTACCCTTCACTTTTTACTTCACTTAGGCATTGCCCTTGATGAGAAGGGCACTGCTTGTCACTGACCACCTGGGTGTTTTCTTTCCTTCTTGGTGGTGGCATATAAATAAAATTTTCTGCACTTGTTGTTTCTTCACTGTGTCTTACGTCTACATGCACATGACATGGGTACTGGGGATAAATAAGCACTGCTGCTGTTTGTCAGTAGTGTGGGAAAGTGAAAAAGGAAAATAAAATATAAAAAAAAGAGAAAAAATACATAACAGGAGATTTAGAATATCCTCAGTTCTGGTGACTGACTCCTAGCTGGCTGGCCACAACCAGTGTACTATGCACAAGTAAATAAGGGTTTACTTGGTAACTAGGATACAGTCCTCTGTGCTGTTATTTCACCATCATTTTGTTTTGGTATAAGATTGAGTGAGAGGTTATATGGATAGCCAGAACATTGTGCGAGATGCTGTAAAAGCATTAAACCAGTGAATGGATGTTGCTTCTGACTTACCTTTAAGGTCAATTAGCTGAGCAAACAAGGAACATTTTCTTGCCAAAGGGAATCTTGCTCACAAAAAATAAAAACAATTCCATAAACTAAAAATGAACTTGGCATGACTCATTGATACATATAAATCGGAATGTCTTGATCACAGTGGTGAAAAATAGGAGATATTCACAAAGGCATAAATATTTACCTGAGGAGGAGTACACATGCTGCTACCAGAGTATATGCCAAGAGTGTCCCAATAGACATCATATCCACTAAGGCTTTAAGATCAAAAAGGAATGCCATGACAGCTGCAAAAGAAATCAACAGGATGTGAAGCTGTAATGCTGAAACAAAAGAAACCTGTAACTTATGAAGGAAAATACATACAAATCTAAAATGACATGTTGCTAATATTAACGGATGATCAATTAGCATATTCAGGAAACATTCTTAACATCTGTTTTAATGCAGGTAACAATCCTTTCAATCTGCAGACCTCATTTTTTACTCGAAGATTTTACAGGAGTTAACACCTCTAGTAAAAGTGCAGGCAGACAAATATTGTGCTAGTCTGTTAAGTGTTCTTTAGTCATTTTTAAGTATCAGTCATTTTAGCCTAACTTTCACAACTGCTGTGCAATATTAGAAAGCTCTTCTTTAAAAAGTTAATAACATAAAAAATGCACAGAACTTGTCATGATTTAGGTCTACAGTCTGTTTTTTTAAATATACAATTCACTAATTTTATGGACTATTGCATGCAAATAGTGAAGCTTCAATTAAAGCACACAATATGAGTTTGATCTATACTCCTTCCTGGTTAGTAGATTATATCCTGAACCCTAATCAAGTAATACTACAGTAAATTAAACATTTCACAGGTTAATTGACAAGACATTAAAATGAACACATTTGAAAGTGTTAATATCAGTGCTACAATTGATAAATAAGATAGAATGAATGGTATTTGGAGGCAACCAATAATTAGCAAACATTAGGACACATTTAAACTTCAGGCGAAAAATCCCCAATCATGTTTAGATTTTCTCGTATGGCCTTCATTCATAGGTAAATTGAAACAGTGATGGAGATTAAAATGTGGATCCCAGCCAGAAAGAATTCCAAGAAAAAAACTGGTATGTCTGAAAAATTCAAATATGGATTGGAAATTAAGCTGGTCTTCTGCCATGAAAATAATTTAAAACACTTGAGAAACAAATATACCTTAACTTGGAAATCAGAAACTTCTAATTTATACAGTTATTGCAAAGTTATAACTATGTTGTCAAATTACACTATATGACAATACTTAGCTACAACAACATTAAAGCAAATACAAAACGCACCCACGTCACTGTGCTCACAATAAACCAATCGTAATTTTTCTAATCATTTCATTACATTCTAGTCCACTAATTTATTTCACATAATTTTAATGAGCACTTCAGAAAAACATGAGAAATTAAATTAAACCAAATGTTTCAACGATTTTATCCCAATTCGTTGAAATTTGCAAGCCATATAAGTCTTCCTGATCAAGGAACTCCATATGAAGACAATGTAACCTCTACACATAACACAACATACTTCTCCTTCCACATTAAATAAACCCTCCAATAAAATGGTAAATGCTCCTTGAAAAAAGTGCAAATTAAAAACAAAAGAGGAGTACTACAATTAACAGTCATTAATTGGTTAAACTATACTGTGAGAAAAGAAAATGAGGGTAGGATCTGGTCAGGATGTTCCATTTTTACACAAAACAAAAACCAAAAAGAACTGTGGATTCTGATTCTGAAAATCAGAAACAAAAAAACCTGAAATTGCTGGAAAAACTCAGGCAGATCTGGCAGCATCTGTGGAGAAAAATCAGAGTAACATTTTGTGTCCAGTCAACCTTCTTCAGAACTGCCAAGGAATCGCTGGCTTTGTCGTTGGTTGGATCTGGCACTGGTAACAGTGGAAGGGCATCATGGTGATAGCACTGAGGTGCAGAGAGTTGTGACTCTGATGTTGCTGAGTCTGGTGCAGATGATAGCGAGGAGATGGTGGAGCAGAATCGACCCAGTGGCAAAAGATGGCGCCTGAAGAGTGCTGACTTCAACACTGGTTGGGTCTGATGTAGATGGTGGTGAGGCAGCAAAGTCGAGATGTTAGCACGTGCATGGTTGATGATAAGCTGGGTCAGTGTGGATGGACTCTTTAAGCTATATCTTTCTACATCTTTTTCTCATTATTAAACTATTCAAAATGGATCATTGTGACATGGAAGAGCTTTTCACTATTTTACCATTTTTTTCAGCTAAATTGCTCCTCTTACGCTATCATTATTCAGAGCACATTCTAATTATAAATATAAAAACTAGTGCTGAAGGAGGCCATTTGGCCCATTACTGTTACAAAGTTGCTCTAAGAGGTTAACTTCAGAGTTTAATCCAATTTTCCAGCTATTAGCCTATATCTTTGTTAGTTTTAGCAATTCAAGTGAATATTCCAAGTATTTTTTTAAAATAGAATGAGGGTTTCTGTCTATGCCACCTTCTCATTCGTATGATTCAGACCTCCTTCGTCCTCTGGATGATAAACAATTCTCAACTTCCCTCTCATTCTTCTAAAATTACTTTAAATCGATATCCTTGCAAACTATTGGCTTCTTTTTTGCTAATCCACTCTACCTAAGCTTCTGTACAACTCATTTACATCTCTCCTAAACTTGCAAGCCCAACATCAGCATATCCAAAATTGTCTTATAGCTAAAATTCTTCAGTCCTGGTAATAACCCTCTGTAAATCTCCTTCACACAGTCTCTGGAGTGATCACGTTCTTCCTGTAATATGGAAACCAGAATTTACACACTACTGTAGCTTGATAAAACTAATATTTTATGCATACCTAGCACAATCTCTCTGCTCTTATAGTTCCTATTCGCCTTCTTAACCTCTTTAATATCCAATCCTGCTACATTCAGTCATATAGCACGGAAACAGACCCTTCTATCCAACTTGTTCATGTTGACCAGGTTTCCCAAACTAAACTAGACCCATTTGCCTGCATTTACCCATATCCATTTAAATCTTTCCTATTCATGTACCCGTATAAATGTTTTTTTTTAAACATTGTAACTGTACCTGCCTCTACCAGTTTCTCTGGCAGTTCATTCCATATATGCACCACCCTGTGTGTGAAAAAAGTGCCTCTCAAGTCCCTTTTAAATCTTTCCCTTCCCACCTTAAATCTATACCCTCTAGTTTTGAACTCCCCCACCATAGGGAAAAGACCTTTGCTAATCACCTTATCCATATCTCTCATGATTTTATAAACCTCTATAAAGGTCACCACTCAGCATCCTAAGCTCCAGTTTAAAAAGTTCCAGCCTATCCAGCCTCTCCTCATAACTCAAACTATCCAGTGCTGGTAACATCATCAGGAATGAAGGGTTTTTGCCTGAAAAATCGATTCTCCTGCTCCTCAGATGCTGCCTGACCTGCTGTACTTTTCCAGCACCACACTCTCGACTCTAAAAAGAACAGAGCTTTGACCAACAACTAGTCAACTCAGGCAAATGTGAGGGGGACTAATTTGTTTTCTACAGTAACTTTGTATAATCTTATCTGGAAGTCCAAAGATTGCCAACTCCCATTTTACTCCAAAGAACTATGAAGGTGAATTTTTCCAAGGCTGCTCAGTGTACACCTTTAAAAGGCTAAGTATGAACCCAATATACTTTTTGCATTGTTAATAGTTTAACTGGGTGTTCTGTCTCTCTAATCCACCTTTAGCTGATTGTGTTTTTGAATGTGTGAGGAAAGTTAGTGTGTTTTGTTACATTTATATTTCTGGAGGTTGTATAAATAAAACTGCTGTCTTATTTTTGTTTAAAGACTTACTCAAGAGCCTGCTTTGTGTTTATTACTGAAAATGAAAACACTAAAAAAGGTTTAAAAGATTCCTCTACAGCACATTTCATTGTAGAAAACAAGATGTAAGGAGAAAGGGAAAAATTATTCCACTACTATCTCCACCATCCATAACAAATTGCACTCAAAGATCTCTCTGTTTCTCTAAACTTTCAATATCTTCTCATTTATTGTTTATTCTCTAATTGTTTGTCCCTCCCAAATGTAATGCCTCACACCACTCAAAATTAAATTTCATTTTCCATTTTCCTGTCCAAATTACCCCAGTCCACTGTTGCATTCTTGCAGCCAACAAGCTTTCTTCCTTACTATTAAGCATTCAAACAATTTTAGTATTAATCACAATCTTTTTACATCATGCCCCCTAAATTTAAGTCCAAAATCATTGTTATGATATATATAAAAGCAAGGAAGCTAGTACTGGTCCTGTAGAGTTCCACTGAAAACAAACATCCAGTCATCGAAATATCTACTGACCATTACCCTTTGCTCCCTGAGCCAATTTTGGATCCAATTACAACCTTCGATCCTATGGACTGTTACTTTTCTGAAGCGTCAGCCATATGGAATCTTGTCAAAAATCCATGTGGGTTGCATCAGAAGTGCCACCCTCGCCAATTCTCTTTTGGTACCTTCTGAAAGACTTCGGCATCACTTACTTGCTTTTGCATCAATTACAATTTCCTTCAGATGAAAACTGATTCAGGCCTGTAAAGTTTAGCTTATCCAAAGCTCTGCTACCTGTTTCATACCAAATTCCACTCACCTACCACTTTGCTGCTTATTGGCCGACATCAGCTCCGATCTTCAAACTTCAATTTAAAATTCCTCAGCTCATGGTTAAATAGTTATCATTCTTACCCCCATCTCCAATTTCTTTCAAGCCTAAAACTTGCCAAGAGATCAGTGTCCCTGCAACTCTGACTCCTTCTGCATTCCCCACTCACTTTGTCCCATCACTGATTGTGCCATCAGCTACCTGGCCCCTATGTTCTGAAACTCCCTCTAAACATCTTGGCCTCTACAGCTAACTCTAACCCTATCTGCATACCACTTTTATCCTTTCAGGTTCTGCTTAAAATCTAACTCTGTAACCTAACTCTGTAACTCACCTTTCTGAATATCTCTTTTTCAAGGTCAACTTAGATTTTCACCTGATGGAATAATTTACTATTTTGACAGTGCTACACAACTGGAAGTTGTTATCATGGTGAGCAATGCTCTCAGCAAGGATGACAAGATCAGAAGAATAGTCATTGAACTCAAAACATTAACTCTGTTTCTGTCTCCACAGCTGATGCCAGACCTGCTGAGTTTCTCCAACACTTCTGTTTTTATTTCAGATCTCCAGCATCTACAGTGTTTTGTTTTTATTGTAAAACCCCCCATAAATCCTCTATATTTGCAAAATCACAAATTGCAAATTCGTCTATCTACGCAAAAACAACAAAAAATCAACATCTGCAGGCAAAACTCCCATATCCATGATATTTTTGACCATTTTAACCTATTAACAAATTCTGCAATTGTGAATTTAATCATTTGGGAGGATTCTCAGGAACGGAAGCCTCATGGACACGGAGAAACGACAACATTATGAAAGTCATTAATCTGGCTCAGTTGCATATCACAAGATATAGCATTAGAAGTTAAATATTATCAAAAATAACCATGTGCCTTCAAATCCCTGGAATTAATGTCTCATAGAATTATTAACATTTGTCAGATTCTAAAGAGATTAGAAGAAAAGGAATTGCAATACACTTTCATATCAACCTCAGTTCACTCCACAATAGACACAATGGGGTCAGTGTAAAAACATGACTTGACACTGGTTTTGTGGGGGCTGGGAGGTGGATTTGATTTGAATACACTGGTGGATTATACAAGGCCACATTTTCATCTCAACATCACTGTTTAATATCCATGTGAACAACTGCCACTGGAATCTGGGTGTGCCAGGTTACTTTTGTAAGCATTTTATGAAAATAAAAAATACATCCCTTTCAGAGATACGTCTATTTCATGAAATTAAGCACTCTCAAGGAGTCTTTTAAGCAGATGC
This sequence comes from Hemiscyllium ocellatum, assembly GCF_020745735.1. Classification (NCBI taxonomy): domain Eukaryota; kingdom Metazoa; phylum Chordata; class Chondrichthyes; order Orectolobiformes; family Hemiscylliidae; genus Hemiscyllium; species Hemiscyllium ocellatum. Next base: position 87,847,817 of record NC_083401.1, read on the forward strand.
CAAGGTTTTTTTAAATCCACTTACAAAATGTAGAAGGAGATTACAATGTCTGTGACTATAAATTTCTTCTACAGGATTGTAATTGTTGCTCTTTAGAACCTGGCATACCCATTTGCAATACAATCCTAACCACCTGATTCACGAAGGCACCAGCACTCAGCATGCTTCAGGGAACAGTACATCAAGCCCAGGCATGCTTATCGACAGATGAGGTCCCATCAGGGGAAGGGACAAGTTGCATCAGCTTACCAGCGATGACCCCTGATGCCAGTGTTGCAACAACTGGTGTCTGCCTCTTACTCACTTTTGCCAGAAAATTGAACAGTAAACCATCTCGTGCCATTGCAAACAGAACTCTGGGTAAAGGGAACATAGACCCCAACAAGCTAAAAAGAAAAAGGTCAAAGTTCAAATAAAAACATATTCAGTGAAATGTACTTGTAATGGATACATTAAGCAAATGTAGAATTGCCAAAGTCAACGGTCATGTCACTTTTATATCTTTCATGAGTTTTTTTTTGCGCATTATAGTACATAATGTTAATACAGAGAATAAAACTTTCTCTATCTGATCCTGATTAACAATTTTGCTTAACCTACAATTTAGAAGACTAAGTTCCAATGTAAAATACAAATGATTTCTCTTCCCACATTAGTTATCTTCAAGGGTTTACACACAATTGACAATTTTTGGTCGTATTTGTAATGTTGAACTTTAGGTGCTGGTAGTGGGCTGAGATGAGCAATTGAAATACCTGTCTGTTTGCTTGTTGGCAATCTCTTCAGGGGTCTGTGGGGCTAATATCCGTCAGCCTTGACGGTATGATACCAAGGAATAAGGGAACATTTTAATCAAGGTTGATATTGTTAGTCACTACTTGCTGATACCTTAAATGGGTATAATTCAACCAGTGTTGCAGTATGATTTCCATTGATGCATCTGGTAGTACAGGAAAAACTTCAATCATATCCTTAACCTTTGTCGGAACTTGATCACAAAGGCGTATGGCATTAGCAGTAGCTTTCTCAGGAATTGAAGTTATATGCTTGATTGGAGGTACAACAGCTCTTGCTACCTTTAAATTGCCACTTAATACATAAAATGAGGAGATGCCATCATGCAATATTGAGAAAGGGTCAGCAAAGGCCACAATGTTAAGATATTCTTTATAGTAATGCCATGTGTGAAAAATCTTGAGGACATACTTGGGAGGCCTTTTCTTGATTCTCAAAGGGACCTGTGGTGAATTCTCTCAGTAACGTCATAGGAACAACAGAGATAAAATTTAAGCAAGGCTGAATAAGCTTCTTTGGAATTGCACTGAAACATTAAATATGAGAGTTCACATTTCAAAAGATGGGGAATTTGGTGATTTTTGCACATTTGTAACTGGATATTAGAAGCAGTCAAATTCTTTTGGTCCTAATTTTTAACAAAATTGCAATCCCAGTTGGATTGAGAATACTTGTAACAAATGAAGAGGAATTTAAGAATGCAGTTTTCCCAAACATCAAACTTAAATAACAAAAATGTTGATGGGTTAGGTGGATGGACCTTTTAGCTCCAAAAATAGGTAGATAAAATTAATGAACAGTTGCTGATAGAAATTCCAGAGGAAGAAGCATCATACAAATCAATTGATACTGCACTCGAAGGCTGGGGATGATGCTACAAAATACTCTGAGATTCTTAAATATCTGATAATATCAGGCAAACCTCATGAAAATTTATTGTTTAAAGTGTGTGCTCCAATTACAGTATCCTGTTAAGAAACCTTGAAGTCCTTATATTATGCAAGATTAGTAAGTAAGAAAATACTACCTCATGCTTTGAAGCTATACTCATAACATGAAAATACAATAATGAAAATATCTTTATTCTGACAATTCCAATCACCCCAACCTACTCTTTTCAGTTTAGGAATTACAATTTATATCAAAGAAGATGTTGCAATTTCAATCAAAATAGCACAAGGTCAAAGCCTCACAGTGGCATGGCATCATCGGAAATTCCCACAGTTTTCATATGGCCAGTTCTATGAGGGAGATTCAAAAGTAAGATCAATAAGAAAACTTTATGTTGGTTCAATAAGGAAGACATGGAATATGTAATGTTTGAATAACACTGAAAATGGAGACAATGACACTGAAAATGTACAGTGATAGCATAGATATTGGCTTTGACTCAGTATAACAAACATTGAGGAAATAGATTTTGATCTTGATGATTTTGAGAGTGACTCTGAAGATGTGGAGAATGATTATTAAACATCAAACTAGATTTGGCAATGAAACTAAACCTGTTACAAAAATTAACTTTTAATCAAATAATCTTGAGAATAATATGTTTGTATCAGTTTAGGTATTTGTGTTCATATTTGTGGGAGTAAAATTGTCAAATAAAATAATTGTGTGAAATAAGTTAATTAAATGAATTGTTGATTATATCTGTCAGATGAAAGCACTATTTCAAATAAATTATTTCATAGAAACATTTTGTGGCCTGATTTTTGGGTTTAGTCCATATCCATTTAGTCCACATGCCTGTATGGTAAACATCTCAAATAATTATTTCATTAAAAAACATTTTCTTAATCTTGATTTTTAACTTTTGTTTCTCAGACTTAGGTCAGAAAGCCCAGCTTCTTACCATCTATATTTGGAAGCTACTGAATAGTGTGCATCCAAATTATTTTTTGTTTTCTTGGCTGTCAGGTTACCTTGTATGCAGAAAGATAAGCAAAACTGTTTTTTTACAGCCAGTTCAGTCAATTTTAATCCCATCTTGGTCATAGTTCGAGGCATACAGCACACACATCCTTTGGTCCAACTCGTCCATGCCAACTAAATTTCCCAAACTAGTCTCACTTGCCAGCGTTTAGTCCTTATCCCTGTAAACTTCTCCTGCTCATATACCTGTCTAATTGTGTTTAGAATGTCGTAATTGAACCATCTTCCATTAAAAATGGTGGCCCTCAGGTCCGTAAATGTTTCTCCTCTCACCTTAAAAATATTCCCGCTAGTTTTGAACTCCGTCACCTTGGGGAGAAGACCTTGCTATTCACCTTATCTATGCCCCTCCTGATTTTATAAATCTCTATAAGGTCACCCCTCAACCTCCTAAACTCCAGTGAAAAATATCCAAGACTATGTAGCCTCTCCTTATAGCTCAAACCTGACAATATCATGGCAAATCTTTTCTGAACATTTTTCCTTCAGCAGGGTGACCAGAAGGTACATAGTACTCCAAAATAAAAACACCATCAACCTGGGTTGAATATAAACCCTGGTCTGAGGTGACAAATCTCCACTTGCTTCACCCAGGTTCTTAAAAGGTAAACATACAGAATAAATACCTCCTTTCAAACCAGATTAGATCTTTATAATAGATAGTTTATTTTACTGTGCACTAGTCATGAGCATCAGAGCAACTGGAGCAAAAGACTGGATCTAATCTCACAGTTATCAAATTGTATTCTCTGCTGGATGATTTTAAAGCAGTGATTGGTTTGGAAACCAGTAGAGAGAAGCTAATATCACCATTAAGTTAAAGGACCATTGTAAAGCCTGTTTCGATGGTTCCTGATCTGCTAGTGGCCACTCCATTGTGTTTTCAATCTGTTTAATTCGAATCGTGGCCAATGTTTTATATTGAGGGTGTTTCATCAAAATTGGAAAAAGGGCGAAGGGTAGGGTCAAACAAAAGGAAGACTGGAGATGATGTAGCAAGTAAGAACATTAGGTGACAAAAGTGCAATGCAAAAAGGGTTGAAAATGATACAAAGGAAGAAGCATAATGGGTCCATAAGATGTCCATGCAATAGCAAGTGCTGCTGTAGAAACAAAATGACAACAGCTATGATTGGAAATTGCTGAACCCAGCACTGAGTCCAGAAGGCTCAAAAAATGAGATCCTTTTCCTTGAACTTCTACTGAGTTTAATTAAAATAATGTGGGAGCCCATGAATAGAGAGAGATCAGAGTGCCAGTGGCAAAGAAAATGAGAATGAGAGTCTTAATTTAACTCAGCAAAGAATTAACACACTGACCATGTGACAATTTTGTTCTACATTTGCTTATTTCAGATAAAATCCATCTTTACTTTCCTTCTTCCATCCATCCATCCATAAAATCTCACCTGCAACCACACCTGATGACATTGTAGCAATAGCTGGCGTCTTCGTCTTAGAATTGATGTGGGCTAAAACTTTGAAAAGCAACCCATCTTCAGCCATAGCATAGATTACACGGGGCATGGGGAAAATTGAACCAAGCAGACTGAATGAAGAGCAAAGACATGCAGAATGTCGCAAGTCAGAGTCACAGCTAGTACGCAGTATTAATGAAAAATTAACATTCACTTTAGGGCTCTACATAAACTCTCAAATTCTCCTCTAACAGTGAGGAGTGGTTTATGTAATCCATGAAATTCTTATCTCCCTAAATTAAATTACAATTATTTATTAATTAATGCAGAAGAGTATTATAACATCAAAATATGGCATGTTGAATTCCACAATGATCCATTTTTTGTATTCATTCACAGGATGTAGACATTGCTGGGTAAGGCTAGGCCATTATTTATTACCCATCCTTAATCACATGCAGGCCACAATGGCAGTTTCCCCCCAAAAAGGACATTCATGAACCAGATGTGGTTTTCCCCCTGTAATAATGGTCACCATTAGACACTTAATTCCAGATTTTTATTTAATTTAAAATTCCATCATTTGCTACGGTTGGTTTCAACCCCAGGTCCCCAGTACATTACCTGGGTCTCTGGATTAACAGTCCAGTGACAATACCACTGGGTCATGCTTCCCTTGTGGGTAACATGCTCCCTCATCCATTTCTCAGACATTCCAAACAACACATTCCAATTTCATTGCCAGCCTATATTAGGCTAAGTGATCTCAACTGCTATTCTAAGATAGCCTTAATATTCTTGTCTATGCTATTGGAAGGCAAGGGTGGTACATATATCAATTGATATCAGGGCACAACATAATTCTGTTAGGATGTGATGACGCCTTTGCAGGATAAATTAATATGCAGCACTTGTGTCTAGACTTGTACATAATAATTGCTTCGGCAAAATGTTGGTGGCTTCCAGTCTGTTTGTGCTCATATTTTGTAAAGGTCTCAAGTTTCATGGGATGACAGCAAAAGCCAAGGAATTAAACCAACATTACTGAATTAACTTCTTCCAGTGTAGTTTCAGCTGAATGTCAGGAGAAACAGTTACAGCTACTATTACCATTTCTTCAGCTATTCCAACTAAGCTGTGATTGGAAATCAAGAGACACCACCTAACAGTACTACTCCTCTCAGTTTATGATAGTAATCTGTTGGGTGGATCAGAAATGTAATATTGTTTAGAGAACACTAATCTGGGAAATAAACATTCTCCTAGGACACGTTTTTAACCTCTAGTGAATAAAAGATTAAAGAAACAAAAATGAAATTTTTATCATGATGTGTCTTCACCAATGCTTTCCCGGGATTCCCGGGAAACTCTGTCCATGTTAATGCAATTCAGAACTATGACTTCATTTAACATTAAATTTCTAAGTTAACTTTGTTTACTGTAATAAACACTGGAGTATGTTTGACCAACTTTGGGTGGCCAAACATGATGAATATTTGCTCAAACAGGCAACAGTTATGTAGAGTCCTACAGTGTAATCACTTAATTATTATTCACGTGATTTGATTTGATTCAGCTGTAGAGGTAGAGAAATGTAGTACACGGCATGCTAAGAAATTTTGGAAATTGCACTTTAATGATTTCACAAACAAACATTTTGTCTGCAAGGTTTCCACAAAATGTCAAAAAAATGCAACTAGTATCACATAAAATTAATTAATAAAATTAATTATCTTTCACTGACAGACTGTCAACTCAGCCTTGGTGGAAAGCTACCAATTACACCTACCACTTCATTTTCTTTGCAACTGAAGTCAATGGATTAGAAAACCAGGCAGGGGGCATATAATGGAAGTTCAAACCACAACCCCTAATTTATGAGCAAAAATTTAAAGCATGCCCAGAATATTTTGAATACCACTACTGAATAGCCATACCCCAGGATAACAATTGAAAACTTAAGGCTCCTTCAAAGCCAGTGCCTTAACATGATGAATGTCCCCTAGATGTTCTCCTGCACATTCACAATTCCCAAACCTCTGGGTGTTAAAGGAGATCCTCTGACATATCAGACTGCAGTAATCTGGTGGGGTAAGGCCTGTGCCACACAGAAAGTGTCACTGATCCTGTTAACCTGCTTCATGTTGTGACTGAACAGTGATCTACCAGATGATCCCCATACTCCATGCTTCAGAATGCATAATGAGGAGTGCGTTTAAGAGCTGAGAAAATTACTCCACCAAGGCTGGATCATGTCATTTCAACAGCTGGCTATAAACCTTCAGACCTCTGTTTCAACACTGTGAAAAGAAAGGTGAATACTGGTGGCAGCCTTACTTCTTACAAGAAATATATTTGTTGTAGGATCAAGTCTCCATGAAGCATTGCCTAAAGTGGTTCATAAGTGTCTCAGCAGCCCTATCTGGCATGGTGTTCACCGGAATCTGGTCCACTTTTAATTAACCAATTTACATGGCATTCTCACAGAAAGGGGACGTTGAGTAGAACCAGAAACCTTGGACAGTTGCAAAGTTATTCTAATAGAGATAGGACTATAACCTGAAATGAAAGTGCAGTAGTTAGTGACTAGATGAAACATGTATTGCAGCAATGGATGCAGAAAGGAATAGAATGAAAAATCTGATTGGGACAAAGAGGTGGCCTTGCAAATATGGTCATGGGATCGTAGAGATTTTGGAGTAGAAAATGGGTAGGTTTAGTGAAGGTAGGAGATTTGTTACATCTAATTAATCTAAATATAATGCTAAGGCAATAAAGAAGGCCAGCTATCATGGTGGCAGAGGCCATAGAAGGTTGGAACAAGATAAAATGCTCTAATAGAACTACAAGTAAATTAAAACTTTAAAGATATTCTGTTTCTTCATTAAACAATCATCCCAACTAATGGTGATCAACTATGAAACAATTCAATATCATATAAAAACATGTCCTACATTAAGATCATTCAGTTGGAAGAGGACATCAGAACAAAAATTCTGCATCTAATGTGTGCTTTTTACAATAGTACAAGATAAATGTTTCCAATTCCTCTGTTCAGAAATAAAACTGATTATTTTTCCATACCTTGTTGATAATGCACAGAGAGATCCCACTGCCACCAGGTATTTTGCAGGCCCCCAGCCAACATATTCAAAGGCAACAGGAAGTGGACTTCTTGCATCCAGTAGGTAATAAGGCATCATGAGGGTCAGAGCTGCTGAAACTCCAAAGTATGCCAAGAAGCAAACCAAAAGTGAAGTTACAATTCCTATGGGAATAGCTTTTTGAGGATTTTTCACCTCTTCACCTGGAATGGCAAAGAATATCATATGGCTCAAATGCAAACAATTAGTTTGGTAAGTTGAGTTTTGTTAGGTAAGTTGGTGATAGAAAAAGGAGACCCAGGAAATTCCTCAGAATTGTTCCTGCTCTGCTTTTACTAAAAGGTTAATTTCTGGTCTCAATCAAACAATCATTGAGATTACAAATTATGGTTTAGGGCTGGATTTTCAAGGTTAAGATATAGTTATAGTTTATCCAGCTTACCCCTGGTTACTGATGTGACTGTTTAAGAAGCCCTAATATAATAGGCCCAAGTATTATGATATTTGGAACATAAATTAATAGTCAATATAATTAGATTTGATTACAGTTGGAAACAGGCCTTTCAGCCCAACCAGTCCACACCAACCCTCCGAAGAGTAACCCACCCAGACTCATTTCCCTCTGACTAATGCACCTAACACTATGGGCAATTTAGCATGGCCAATTCATCTGACCTGCACATCTTTTGGACTGTGGGAGGAAACCGGAGCACCTGGAGTAAACCCACGCAGACACAGCGAGAATGGTAAACTCCACACAGACAGTCGCCCGAGGCCTGGTGTTGTGAGGCAGCAGTGCTAACCACTGAGCCACTGTGCCACCCTGAATTCAATTCATGTTGGGATGTATTTATTTTACATAACTATATTCAAAATGAATAAAGTATACATCAATTATTAAATGGGGCACTTGTTGGTATAGAAGTAACACAGAAGAAAGTTCTGAGGGCATACATTTGCACTGTAAAAAAAACAGAATTACATGCAGATCTTAAATTGTAAGACAGATTGTAGTGATACACTCCAGAATTTAAACTACTTCAACATTAAAATTACTTGAATTTTCATCATAATTTAAAGAATCAAAATTAAAATATATTTTCATGTTCTTTGGTATACTATTAGCTTTGATAGTCAAAAATTTAAAACTGAAAGTTTCTGAGAGACGTTACTTATGCTGTCTCAACTAAGTACTTAATGGATGCTGACTTAGAACAAAATCACCATAAATTTAAATGTGGGTGTCAGAGCTCTCAGTGGGTGAGCATTTTCAGTGACAGTGACCATAACTGCTTCACCTTTACCATAGCCATGGAGACGGATGGGAACATATTTAATTGGGGGAGGGGAAATTATATTGCTCTTAGACAAAAGCTGTGGAGTATAAATTGGGAACAATTGTTCTATAGGAAATGCATAACAGAAATGTGGAGGCTGTTTAAGGAGCACTTGTTGCGGATGTTGGATAACTTTATCCCACTGAGACAGGCAAGGGATGATAAGGTGAAGGAGCCTTGGATGACGAGAGCAGGGGAGCTTCTTGTCAAAAGGAAGAAGGAAGCTTACTTAAGGTTGAGGAAGCAAAGATCTGACACAACTTTATAGGATTACAGGGTAGATAGGAAAGAACTCAAAAATTGACTGAGGAAAGCTAGGAGGGAGCACAAAAAAGCCTTGGTGGGAAGGATTAGGGAAAACCCAACGGTGTTCTACACATATGTGAGGAATAAGAGAATGATCAGAGAGAGGGTAGGGCTGATCAGGGATAGTAGAGGGAACTTGTGCCTGGAGTCTGAACAGGTAGGGGAGGCCCTGAATGAATCTTTTGCTTCACTATTCACTAGCAAGAGGGACCTTGTTGACAGTGAGAACAACATGGACCAGGTTAGTAGACTTGAACAGATTGATATTAAGGAAGTGGATATGCTGGAAATTCTGGGAAGCATCAAGGTAGTTAAGTCCCCAGGCCAGATCAGGTCAATCCAAGGTTACTACAGGAAGTGAGGAATGAGATTGCTGCGCCTCTGGTGATGATCTTTGCATCCTCACTCTCCATGGGAGTAGTACCGGCTGATTGGAGGGAGGAAAATGTTGTTCCTCTGGTCAAGAAAGGGAATAAGGAAATTCCTGGGAATTACAGACCTTACATCTTTCATCTGTGGTAAGCAAGGTACTGGAAAGGATTCTGAGAGCTAGGATTTATGACTATTTGGAAAAACATAGTTTGATTAAAGCTAGCAGGTCATGCCTCACAAGCCTTGTTTAGTTCCTTGAGGATGTGACGAGACAAGATGACAAAGGTTGAGCAGTGGATGTGATGTACATAGATTTCAGAAAGGCATTTGATAAGGTTCCCCACGGTAGGCTCATTCGGAAAGGTATGAAGTATGGGATATAGGGACACTTTGCTGTCTGGATACAGAATTGACTGGCCAAAAGAAGACAGCGAGTGGTAGTGGATGGAAAGTATTCCACCTGCAGGTTGGTGACCAGTGGTGTCCTGCAAGGATCTGTTCTTGGGCCACTGCTCTTAGTAATTTTTATAAAATGACTTCGATGAAGAAGTGGAAGGGTGTGTTAGTATGTTTGCCATGATACAAAGGTCGGTGGTGTTGTAGGTAGTGTTGAGGGCTATAGTAGGCTACAACAAGACACTGACAGGATGCAGAGCTGGGCTAAGAAGTGGCAGATGGAGTTCAACCTGGATAAATGCAAAGTGATTCATTTTGGAAGGTCAAATTTGAATGCTGAATACAGGGTAAAACACAGGATTTTTCGCAGTGTGGAAGAACAGCAGGATCTTGGGTTCCATGTATGTAGATCCCTCAAAGTTGCCACCCAAGTTGTTAGGGTTCTTAAGAAGGCATATGGTGTTTTGGTTTTCATTAACGGGGGATTGAGTTTAAGAGTCATGAGGTTTTGCTGCAGCTCTACAAAACTCTGGCTAGGCCACACTTGGAATACTGAGTTCTGGTCGCCTCATTATAGAAAGGATGGAGATGCTTTAGAGAGGGTGCAAAAGAGATTTACCAGGATGCTGCCTGTATTGGAGGGCTTGTTTTACGAAGAGAGGCTGAGTGAGCTAGGGCTTTTCACACTAGAGAGAAGGAAGAATGAGGTGACTTGATAGAGGTACACAAGGTAATGAGGTATTGAGCAGTGCTCCGATAGCTAGTGCTTCCAAATAAACCTGTTGGACTATAACCTGATGTTGTGTGATTTTTAACTTTGTACACCCCAGTGCAACACTGGCATCTTCAAATCATGGTAATGAGAGGCATAGATAGAGTAGATAGCCAGAGATTTTTCCCCAGGGCAGAAATAGCTGTCAGGAGGGGTGATAATTTTAAGGTGATTGGAGGAATGCAAAGGGGAGATGTCAGAGATAGGTTCTTTATGTAGAGAGTGGTGGATGCATGGAGTGCACTGCCAGCGGTAATGGTAGAGTCAGTGACATTAGGGACATTTAAGCAACTGCTGGACTAGCACATGGGCAACAGTAAATTGAGGGATGTGTAGGTTAGGTTGATCTTAGCTTAAGATAAATGCTCGGCACAACATCATGGGCTGAAGGGCCTGTACTGTGCTGTACTGTTCTATGTTCCAAAGCATTTAGTTCAGTAACACCAAATACATTCATCTTAATAAACATGAAGATTAACAAATTATGCTGGTCTGGAAATTTAACTGCACACAGAAGATCAATTCAATGGGACTGAATGTGAAATTGTGATTACGTATAGCCCTGAATTGTACAGGATATTTGGGGATCATTTTGAGGGGAAATTGAACACCCCCAGTAGCAAGCCATGCTCAAAGGGAGCACAGATTAGAGAAGCATGGATATAGTGTTACAGTCTGATGCATCCTCATTTTGGGTAAGTTTCTACACTAGAATGCACGTGCTCAAGAGCACTACAAATTATAGGTTTTCCTGTCTGACCTATCCAACTAAATAATGCAGCAATTAATATAAACATGACCCTTACCTGTAGTAGCAATACAGTCAAATCCAACAAATGCATAAAAGCAGGTTGCAGCACCAGCTAATGTTCCAGCTATTCCATATGGTGTGAAACCACCTACACCATAATTACTGGTTATATTCTCTGATGATGACAGATTGCTATAAGACAAATTGAAGAGGCAAAAAATGGTACATTATACTTACAGAACACATTCAACTTTCAGCTACTCATAAAACAACAATTTAAGAAGATAATTTCAAGATACTATAGTTAGCAAACTTCACGGATATAATGAACATTTTTATTTGTTTTAGGATACAGCAGGGTTAGTGACACTGCTTCTGAAGTACCACCACACTGAAACAGCTACTAATGAATTTAAAGGACCCCGTACCCAAAGCCAGTAGAATGAATGTTATATACAAAATACCCTGCAAGGACTGCAACAAATATTACATTGGACAAATGGGCAGGAAGCTAGCCACCAAGATACATGAGCATCAACCAGCCACCAAAAGATATGACCAACTATCACTAGTATCCATACACACAGACGAAGAGGGACACCAGTTTAATGGGGACAATACATCCATCTGGGGACAGGCTAAACAAAGACATGTGCAGGAATCCCTAGAGGCTTGGCATTCAAACCAGAACTCTATTAACAAACATATAGATTTAGACCCCATTTACCAACCTTTCAGAAACAGAACCGAAATGATATCACCTACCACAACAAACCATGACACATAAATAGCAAGTGGGACAGAACACCAATGCTTCACCAGAGACTCACTGATGATGTCATCTAGCATCTGAGAACAAGCCCACCAGCTAGGTGAGCAAACTTACAATCTGAAGTACTGTGGAGAAAGTGAGGACTGCAGATGCTGGAGATCAGAGCTGAAAAATGTGTTGCTGGAAAAGCGCAGCAGATCAGGCAGCATCAAAGGAGCAGGAGAATCGACGTTTCAGGTATAAGCCCTTCTTCAAGAAAATGAAGAAGTGCTTATTCCCGAAACATCGATTCTCCTGCTCCTTTGATGCTGCCTGACCTACTGCCTTTTCCAGCAATCTGAAGTGCTGTGTGAAGTACTGGTCACCGTACTTATTGAACAACCCTAATGTGTTGGAAGCAGTTCAGAGAAGGTTTCCTTGACTGATGCCTGGAATGAGTGGATTGCCTTATGAGGAAAGGTTAGACAGGCCTGTACCCTCTGGGATTTAGAAGTGTCAAAGGTTACTCAATTCAGCCATGTAAGATCTCTAACCAGGTGGATGCCAAAAGGATGTTTCCTCTTGTGAAAGAATCTAGAAATAGGGGTTATAATTTAAAGATAAGGGACACCTATTCAAAACAGAGATGGGGAAACTGTTTTTCTCTTCAGATGGTTGTGAGTCTTTGAAATTCATTTCCTCAAAAGGCAGTGAATGCCAAATCATTAAATATATTTAAGACTAAGAAAGAAAGATTCTGGATTATTAAGGGGATGAAAGATTATTGGGGTTATGCAGAAATGTAGAGTTGAGGTTAAAAAGAGATCAGTTGTGACCTTACGATTGATGGACCAGGCTTGAAGGGCTGAGCGATCTACTCTTGTTCCTTCTTTGCATGTTTGTGTGTTTATAACATACAAAATGGTGAGGCCATAACAGAATTGCATTGTAACTGTACGTAGTTAAACTTCCAATTAAGGCAAATCAACATATTTTATTGGTCATTTTCAAAATCCTGGCATGTGAAACTGTTACTATGGGTGAGATGAGTTAACCAGGCGCCAGTCTAAATATTGTCACCACTGGGATCAACTTCTGCAATCACGTCCTCCCTCCTTAGATGGCAGGATGACTTTCTCATCATCAGGTGAAGACAAATCTATAAATATGCAGCTGCATCTCATTAATTCACTCCTGCCAAACTGAGGTACTTGATACTTCAGAAACTCAACTGTATAAATCTTGTGACTCTGATCTTTGGCCTCAACTCTGAAATATGTAGAAAGCTTTGGCTGCCTCTACTGGAACTTGTTAATGGTCCTCATCTTTGCTTTCACTGTAAAGTTTACAATTGCAATAAGTTCCTCCACAGGACTAAGGCACAATATGTAGAAACAGCAAAAGATCAATGTGAAGGGAGGGTACATGTCACTGTAGGGTACAGTACTGCATCAAAAGTTATGCGATGCATTTGCTAACAGCTAATGTGGCAAACCAACTGCACATTTATGTAGAACATGGTGATATGTGAAATGAAAAGAGGAGGCAAATTTAATGGGGTAAAGGTGGACTCCAATCAGTGAGTACTGCTACAGTCAATATAGGGAGGGTTGGCTACATTCAGTCAAGATTGGTCTAGTGCACATCTGGGGATTGAGTGGTGAGGCAAGCTTGTTGCTAGGCAGTCATGAGTTGCTAATTAAGGGTTATATAGTTTTTAAATGCCTTTTTAATGGCATAACTTACCTAATTAATATTCAGCTTTCTATTTTGCCAAATATGCCAAACACCCTCGACAGTGAGAAATCTCAACATGGAAATCAGGCTGGTGACCTCAGCTAAGCAAATCTCAGGTCATATTTATTTACACCAGCCACATCCATGGACATGCTGAAATTCCCCACTGGAAGAGCAGTACCTAACATATTGGTGGCAGAACCATGAAACATTCAGGATAATGCCTGAAATAGGCATTAAGCTGCTTCATAGCAAATGCCTGATATGGTCCCCTTTACAAAACCTTACTGTAACTGGAACTGGGCTAGGTTAGATTAAGATAATCCTGACTTCATGCGATCTAATGAGAGATCTTTAAAGAAGCCCCAAGAAAAAGTTAAAACTTTTTAATAATTTCCACCTGAATTTATGGCTGAGAGGAGCAGGAGCATTCCTCTTCATTCCAGAGTATTCCAGACGGCTATTGTAGATCCTTCTTCAACTTACCCCCCCTCCTTTCCCAATAGCTTCGCGTCTTCCCATCAATTCACTACATCCCTCCTAATGTATTCCTGCCAGAACCCACCAAGAGTGCAAGCAGAGATGCAGACAGACCAACTATACCCTCATTAAATCATTGATCCTTCCCAGGCCAACTCACTGACAGCACATTGCTCAGGCCCTGAGGCCAGTTTTGGATTAGCCTCAGGCCTCTGGCTTAATTTTCCCCAAAAATGTACTTTTTAGATTAGATTAGGTTAGATTACTTACAGTGTGGAAACATGCCCTTCGGCCCAACAAGTCCACACCGACCCTCCGAAGAGCAAACCATCCATACCCATTACCCTACAGTTACCCCATCACCTAACACTATGGGCAATTTAGCGTGGCCAATTCACCTAACCTGCACATTTTTTGGACTGTGGGAGGAAACTGAAGCACCCGGAGGAAACCCAAGCAGACACGGGGCGAATGTGCAAACTCCACACAGACAATCACCTGAGGCGTGAATTGAACGTGGATCTCTGGCGCTGTGATTTGTAGTGTTAATTTTTGATTACAATTAAAATTGGACTTCAGTGAATGTAGAGGGGAGAGAGTGTTTTGCTGGAAAAGCACAGATCAGGCAGCATCCGGGGAGCAGGCGAATCAATGTTTCAGGCATAAGCCCTTCATCAGGAATGAGGCTTGTGGGTTGGGACTGAGAGATAAGTGGGGGTGGGGGTGGTGCGGTTGGAGGGAGGTAGCTGGGAAAGCGATAGGTGGATGAAGGTGAGGGAGAAAGTGATAGGTCAGAGGGGGGTGTGATGGACCGGTCCAGAGGGTGGTGCTGAGTTGGAGGCTTGGGACTGGGACAATGTGGGGGGGAGGGGAAATGAGGAAACCATTGAAATTCACATTTATCCCGTGTGGTTGCAGGGTCCCAAGGCGGAATATGAGGTGTTTCTCCTCCAGGTGTCAGGTGGTAATGGTTTGGCAGTGGAGGAGGCCCAGGACCTGCATATCCGTGACGGATTCCAAACCAAATGGGGTTGTCATGGGCACCCATATAGGACCCAGATATGCCTGCCTGCTTGTTGGATATGTGTAATAGTCCATCTTCTGCAGTTACACCGGCACTAACCCCACCTGTTCCTCTGCTACATCGATGACTATATCAGCACTGCCTCGTGCTCCCATGAGGATGTTGAACAGTTCATCAACTTTACCAACACCTTCCACCCCAACCTCAAATTCATCTTGACAACCTCCCTCCCCTTCCTGGACTCTCCGTGACAGTCTCTGGCGACCGACTAACCACAGACATATACTACAAGCCCACCGACTCCCTTGCTACCAAGACTACACCTCCTCCCACTCTACCTCCTGTAAAAATGCCATCCCTTATTCCCAATTCCTCTGCCTCCACCGCATCTGTTCCCAGATGACTAATTCCACCTCAGAAAGTCCCAGATGGCCTCCTTCTTCCAAGATCACAACTTCCCTTCCCATGTATTTGGCGATGCCCTCCAGCACATCTCCTCCGCTTCACATACCAACGCCCTTGAACCCCACCCATTCCAATACAACAAGGACAAACCCCGCTCCTCCTTGTCCTCACCTTCCACCCCACCAACCTCTGCATACAACGCATCATCCTTCGCCACTTCCACCACCTCTAAATGGACCCCACTACCAGAGATATAATCCCCCCCCAACGACCCCTATCAGTGTTCCGAAAGGACCATTCCCTCTGCAACTCCCTTGTCAGGTCCACACCCCCACCAGCCCACACCCCACTCCTGGCACCTTTCCCTGCAACCACAGGAAGTGCAAAACCTGCGCCCACACCACTCCCCTCACCTCCATCCAAGGCCCCAAGGGATCCTTCCACATCATCAGAAATTCACCTGTACCTCTACCAATGTCATCTATTATATCCATTGCACCCGGTGTGGTCTCCCCTACATTGAGGATACAGGATGCCTTCTTGTGGATCATTTCAGAGAACATCTCTGGGACACCCGCATCCACCAACCCCACTGCCCTGTCACTGAACACTTCAACTTCCCCTCCCACTCCGTCAAGGACATACAGGTTCTGGGCCTCCTCCATCGCCAAACCGTTACCATCTGATGCCTGGAGGAGGAACGCCTCATATTCTGCTTTGGGACCCTGCAACCACACGGGATAAATGTGGATTTCAACAGCTTCTTCATTTTCCCTCCCCCCACATTATCCCAATCCCAAGCCTCCAACTCGGCACCATCCTCACTGCCCGCTCTGGTAACCTATCACCTTCTCTCTCACCTTCATCCACCAATTGCTTTCCCAGCTACCTCCCCAAACACCCCCACCCCCACACCCCTGTTTATCTCTCAGTCCCGACGCACAAGTCTCATTCATGATGAAGGACTTATGGCTGAAATGTCGATTCTCCTGCTCCTCGGATGCTGCCTGACCTGCTGTGCTATTCCAGCACTACACTCTTGACTCTGATATCCAGCATCTGCAGTCTTCATTTTCTCCTCTTTTAGTGAATATACAATAGCTTAATTTCTTTCCATTCCATGTGAGACACTGAAGTGCCTCAACATACTTGTAACTAAATATGATAATTTCAATACACATTCAAGTACATGACATTACCCAAAGGGTTTTACTCATTTTCCATTCCCTCATTTTAATGTGGCAGATGTAGTCTAGGCTAGACAAGCTAAATGCAGGAAGGATACTACCAAAGACTGGGAAGTCCAGAAATAGGGACCACAAACTGAAAATACTGGGTAGGTACATTAAGAATAATAGAAACTCCTTTACCAAGAGAGTGGCGAGCCTGTGGAATTCAATGCCAAAGAAAAGCAATTGAGGATAAAACAATGAATGTCTTCATGATGGAATTAAATATCATTTTTGGAGCTAAAGGCATCAAAGGATATAGGAGAAAACAACTGATTGATCAGCCATGATCATAATGAGTGGCAGAGTAGGCTCAAATGGTCAAATGGCTTACTCCTGCTCCTATTTTCTATGTTCCTGTGGACATTGGACAGTGTCCTCCCCTCTCAGAGCTTTTTCAGCAATTGCCCTGAGCTTCAGTCTAAAACACTTCAGCATTGACAACTCTCTGGACTGGAAGATCAATATACGATGGGCAGGTGAAAGTTCGTCTTCCACCAAGTTGATGGTCCTCCAAAAGCAGGTGATGTTTGTCTCAGATTGGAGAACAGTCTCTACAGCACATCTTAGTTACTTATGTTAGTTTTTTTAGGGGCGTTTTTCTCAGAGTGTTTCTTTTTCATACACTTAATGACCTTTTTTTGGAAACATGAGAAATAAGATCATAAGACACAGGAGCAGAAATTAGGCTGTTCAGTCCATCGAGTGCTCCACCATTTAATCATGGCTGATAAGTTTTTCAACCCTATTCTTCCACTTTCTCCCTGTAATCCTTGATCCCCTGATACTCAAGAACCTATCTATCTCTGACTTAAATATACTCAATAACCTGGCCTCCACAATCTTCAGTGGCAGTGAATTCCATAGATTCACCATTCTCTGGCTGAAGAAGTTTCTCCTTATCTCCATTCTAATACATCCTCCCCTTATTCTAAGGCTGTGCCCTCAGGTCCTAGTCTCTCCTACCAGTGAAAACATCTTCCCAACATCGATTCTGTCTAGGCCATTCAGTATTCTGTATGTTTCAATTAGATCCCCCCTCATCCTTCTAAACTCCATTGAGTATAGACCCATAGTCCGCAGACATTCCTCATAAGTTAAGCTTTTCGTTCCTGGGACAATTCTCATGAGCCTCCCCTGAACACGCTCCAGGGTCAGTACATCCCTTCTGCGATATGGGGCCCAAAATTGTGCACAATATTCCAAAAATGGTCTGACAAGAGCCTTATAGAGCCTCAGAAGTACATCCCTGCTTTTATATTCAAGTCCTCTCAAAATAGATACCAACATTGCATTTGCTTTTCTAACTAATGACTCAACCTGCAAGTTCACCTGGAGAGAATTCAGGAATAGAACTCCCAAGTGTCTTTGCATTTCAGGTTCTGAATTTCCTCCCCATTTGGAACATAGTCCATGCCTCTATTCTTTCTACCAAAATACATGACTCAATACTATCTGTCTCTCTATGTATCTTTGTATTGTCTACAAACTTAGCCTTTAGTGCCTTGTCTGGATTTATTCATTTGTCCTGAGATGAGTGGTGATGTAGAAGAATTTTCAACCTATAAATGGGATATGTAACCATTTCCTCCATTGCTCTGGAGCGTCTATCATTTTCTCATCTAGACTAAAGCATGTCAGACAGCCCCCTTCAAAGTCCTCCCCTGTGAAAAGATGAAAATAGCAGCAATAGGGAGCAAACAATCCATCAAGATGGGTTCAGGCAAAGACATGGAATATTCTTGTCAACACCTCGTGATCATCAGGACAAGAGTGGATCAAAACCTCACTTTAATCAAAGGTCTGGAACATTTGTGGATCAGGATCAGTCTGATCAAGCAAGACAGTGATGGAACATTTAATGTTACACCCTCCAACACTGAGTAAGATGCAATCTAAGTGCAAAGAAAGAATTCCAGCAGAATGTGCAGTTGATAATGGTGAAAGTGTATGTGTTTGTACCAGAACATTACCAACCATTGTTGGCAGATAAATAAAACAATTCAGGAGAAGCTTTCAGTATCTCCACACTCCTTTATTTACTGGATACAGCACTGACAGCTGTGCAACTATAGAACATGTAGGGACAGAATCTTATAGGGGCCTGAGCAATGTGGACTATGGCAAAATTTGTGAGAGTCAGACAAGAAAGTCTGGTGAGGCTGATCTTGACATTAGGAGTACTTCACAACATCTTTTATGCATTTGCTGAATGACAATGCAAATTTCTAATTAGGTAGTGGTAAATTGCCAGTTAAGGAGATTATTGCTTGTTAAATGCCTTGTTAATAGCCCAATCCATCTCATTAATATCAAATAAAGAACTGTGGATGCTGGAAATCTGAAAGAAAAATAGCAAGTGCTGGAGAAACTGAGCAAGTTTGACAGCATTCATGGACAGAAATCAGAGTTAACGTTTTGAGTCCAGTAACCTTTCCAAAGAGTGCTGGACTATCAAAACAAAGAACTAAGAAAATTACAGCACTGGAACAGGCCCTTTGGCCCACCAGCCTGCACCAATCCAAATCCTCTATCTAAACCTGTCGCCTATTTTCCAAGGATATGTATCCCTCTGCTTCCTGCCCATTCATGTATCTGTCTAGATATATTTTAAATGATGCTATTGTGTCTGCCTCTATCATCTCTGCTGGCAACACATTCCAGGCACCAATACCCTCTGCAGAAAGAACTTTCCACAGAGATCTCCTTTAAACTTTTCCTCTCTCACCTTGAACTTGTGACCCCTAGTAATTGAGACCCCCATTCTAGGAAAAGCTTCTTGCTATCCACCCTGTCTATACAACTCATGCTGAAAATGTGTTGCTGGTTAAAGCACAGCAAGTCAGGCAGCATCCAAGGAACAGGAAATTCGACGTTTCGGGCCAGAGCCCTTCATCAGGAATGAGGAGAGGGTGCCAGGCAGGCTAAGATAAAAGATAGGGAGGAGGGACTTGGGGGAGGGGCGATGGAGATGTGATAGGTGGAAGGAGGTCAAGGTGAGGGTGATAGGCCGGAGTTGGGTGGGGGCGGAGAGGTCAGGAAGAAGATTGCAGGTTAGGAGGGCGGTGCTGAGTTGAGGGAACTGACTGAGACAAGGAGGGGGGAGGGGAAATGAGGAAACTGGAGAAATCTGAGTTCATTCCTTGTGGTTGGAGGGTTCCCAGGCAGAAGATGAGGCGGTCTTCCTCCAACCGTCGTGTTGTTATGTTCTGCCGATGGAGGAGTCCAAGGACCTGCATGTCCTCGGTGGAGTGGGAGGGAAAGTTAAAGTGTTGAGCCACGGGGTGGTTGGGTTGGTTGGTCCGGGCGTCCCAGAGGTGTTCCCTGAAGCGTTCCGCAAGTAGGCGGCCCGTCTCCCCAATATAGAGGAGGCCACATCGGGTGCAGCGGATGCAATAGATGATGTGTGTGGAGGTGCAGGTGAATTTGTGGCGGATATGGAAGGATCCCTTGGGGCCTTGGAGAGAAGTAAGGGAGGAGGTGTGGGCGCAAGTTTTACATTTCCTGCGGTTGCAGGGGAAGGTGCCGGGAGTGGAGGTTGGGTTGGTGGGGGGTGTGGACCTGACGAGGGAGTCACGAAGGGAGTGGTCTTTGTGGAACGCTGATAGGGGAGGGGAGGGAAATATATCCTTGGTGGTGGGGTCCGTTTGGAGGTGGCAGAAATGACGGCGGATGATACGCTGTATACGGAGGTTGGTGGGGTGGTAGGTGAGAACCAGTGGGGTTCTGTCTTGGTGGTGGTTGGAGGAGCGGGGCTCAAGGGCGGAGGAGTGGGAAGTGGAGGAGATGCGGTGGAGGGCATCGTCGATCATGTCTGGGGGGAATCAGAGGTCCTTGAAGAAGGAGGCCATCTGGGCTGTACGGTATTGGAACTGGTCCTCCTGGGAGCAGATGCGGCGGAGACGAAGGAATTGGGAATATAGGATGTGTTTTTACAGGGGACAGGGTGGGAGGAGGTGTAGTCCAGGTAGCTGTGGGAGTCAGTTTGTTTATAGTAGATGTCTGTGTTGAGTCGGTCGCCCGAGATAGAAGTGGAAAGGTCTAGGAAGGGGAGGGAGGAGTCTGAGACAGTCCAGGTGAATTTCAGGTTGGGATGGAAGGTGTTGGTAAAGTTGATGAACTGTTCAACCTCCTCGTGGGAGCACGAGGCAGCGCCGATACAGTCATCGATGTAGCGGAGGAAAAGGTGGGGGGTGGTGCCAGTGTAGCTGCGGAAGATGGACTGTTCCACATATCCTACAAAGAGACAGGCATAGCTGGGGCCCATGCGGGTGCCCATGGCAACTCCTTTAGTTTGGAAGAAGTGGGAGGATTGAAAAGAGAAGTTATTCATACCACTCATGGTTTTGTAGACCTCAATCATGTCCCCCCTCAACCTCTGTCTTTCTAATGAAAATAATCCTAACCTACTCAATCTCTTTTCATAGTTAGCACCCTTCCTACCAGGCAAATTCCTGGTGAACCTCCTTTGCACCCTCTCCAAAGCATCCATATCATTTTGATAATGTAGTGACCAGAACTATACGCATTATTCCAAATGTAGCCGAACCAAAGTCCTGTTGTATTAGTATTCAGCTTTCTACCTGTGCTAAACACGCTAAATCTCAGAAATTCCTCTTATGGAAATCAGAGTGAGTACCTGGGGACTTTAGCTTGCCACTTGCTCTGATAAGCCTCCATGTTGCTCTGCACGAAACTACATCTCAGGGCCCAATCTACATGCACGAACCACATGCATCCCTCATCAATTGGACATTGTATCTGATATATATACCAATGCCTCATAACCTTCATGGGGTCTCTCTCACCTACTTAGCAAGCACATAATTGCATTACAAGGTAAACTGGCACTGAAAGGTGGCTGCAGGCCCATTTATGTCAGTTCAGGTTAATTATTGTGCATGTGATGTGGTATTGTCATGTTAGCAGGTAATTCAACAGTAATAGTATGCCTGAATACTCCTGTGATATTGGTAACAAGGAGCTCTCCTTTTGAAAATGACAACAACGCAGAATTGCTCTGAGGATACACTGCTTGGGGTCTTGGCCAGGTGCAAAAGTAACCTCTGTGAGGGCAAAACCTGGAGCTTCATGAGGAAGATGCTAAGACTAAAATATCTATTTACTGTATTTTCCTTTACTATTCTCACAGATTAGTTGAAAGCAAATGAAGCCCAGTCAACTCAGTACTTCTTATAATTGTTTTACTATAGGAACTGGTTACAGAAGACCTTAGAGACAACTGCAGGAACAACAGCAAGTCCCACAGCCTGCAGAGGGATGAGGAACAGGTCAAGAGACATCATGATGATGCAGAGCCCTTGTGCAAAACTAGAGCTACTGGCTAAGGTGCAGCTTTCTGCAAATGAAACATAGAAATGAGGAGCAGCAGTAGACCATTTGGTCCTTCAATCCTGCTTCCCAATTCAAGATGATTATGGATGATAGAGGTATTCCAACACAATATTCCTGCTTTCTCAACATACCTCTTGATGCCTTTAAAATCCAAAAATGTGTCTATCTCTTTCTTCAATATATTTAGTAACTTAGTCCCCACCATCTTCTGTGGTTGAGAATTCCACAGCTTTATTACATTTTGAGTGGAGACGTTTTTAATTTTAGTCCTGAATGGTATACTTCACACCTCAGACTGTCCTCCCTGGTTCTTGATTCCTCAACCAGGGAAAACGTCCTCCTTGCATTGAGTCTGTCTAGTCCTGTTATCAGGTTTAAGCCTAAGGGATCTCTGCTGCCCTCCCTTTATGGGACATTTATCCTTTCTTAGATAGGGAGATCAAAATTGTATGAGATACACCAAGTGTGGTCTCACTAAGGTTCTGTACAACTGCAGTAAAAGACCTCTACTTCTGAACTCAAAACCTCTTGCAAAGATTGCCAATAAACCACTTGTCTTCCTAATTGCTTGCTGCACCAGTCTCTCTACTTTCAAGGACACCCAAATCCCTTTATATATCACCAATTATATACAATATATCATCATTCATAATAATGCTCTGCCTTTCTGTTTTTCACATCAAAGTGTATAATTTCACACTTAGACACATTTTACTGTACCTGCCATTTGCTCACTCACACAACATACCCTTGCATCTTCCTCAGTCCCAACCAATGTTGTGTCATCAGCAAACTTGAAGTGTTGCATTTGGTTTCCTTGTCCAGGTAATATATAGTGTGAACATCTGCAGCCCCAAACACTGGTCCTAGCATTACCCCACTGTCACTATCTGCCACTCAGAAAAATACTAATTTATTCCCAATTTCTGTTTCCTGTCTGCCAACAAATTCTCAATCCATGCCAATGTTATACTCCCTATCCCACGTGCTTTAACCTTTACCACCAACCTCTCATGGGGGACTTTCAGAAAAGGTGATGAAGGTCCAGGCACCAGGAATGTGTTAGTTGATCAAATATTCCAGATAATCAAGTGGTCCACATAATCAATATAAAAACAATTACAAAGTAATAGAAATGTAATGCAGAGGGGGTACGCATCATAGTTATACTTTATTTACACTATAAATCACTAAGTAATAATGCAGCTTTGCCTTAAATAAAAAATTGATGACAGAGACCCTTCTCACTCACACCCACAACTGACTACAGGGGAACCTCGAGTATCCAAATACCAATTATCCGAAAATCAGTTTATCTGAAGGAGATCTCGAGGTCCCGATAGAAACATTACATCAATGATGTGTTTCCAACAGTGATCACGTCTTTTGTTACAGTAATTAAACAGGCACCATCTCCAAATGACTGACCTCCCTCCCTCTCTCTCTCCCCACACTTTCCCTAACCTCCTCCACCTACCCCCCTACCCCCGCTTCCCAGGAATAATCTCTCCAACATTGTCCTGTGCAGGGCAAACGTGGAACCTGTCAAAAATTTGCAGTAAAAAGTGGTGCGTGTGGCTGTGGCAGTGTTATTTGGAGACATACCCCACAAAGGCAACTGCGGCAGCACAGCAATCTTGTTGTTGGTATGCAGTCCAGCTGCCCTGGAGAGGGGCCGGGGGTAGATGGGGGGAGCGGCAGGATCGGCAGGGGGCTGTGTTGGAGGCAGGGGCTTACACGTTTTGTGCTGGGGGTGGAGGCGGGTTTGGACTGGGTTGGGGGAGTGGTTGGACCGGGTTGGAGGGGGGGGATGCCAAACGGGAGGGCGGTGATGGGGGTGGGGGCTCGTGCGCTGCAGTCTCCTGAACGGGGAGTAGACTTTAAAACTCCGAACCCCAGAGGAAAGGCATTTAATTGATTTTCCGAATAATCGATTATCCAAACGAAATAGTGCTTGCCCATCTCGTTCGGATAACTGAGTTTCCACTGTACACAGACATTGTGGTAAATCTCAGTATTTTGGGAGATATTGACTTAAAAGTGAATCAATTGTTGATATTTCATATGGCCATTTGATTGAACAAGAAGTATATTTATATTGACATGAATTATTTTTTAAAAACTTTAATAATTGGACAGAATAAAACAGTAAACTTTACGGTATTTATGATACATAATTTTTCCCAGTTTATCGTAAGTGCCAGTTCATAAAGTGCCGTTTAAAATAAAGGTTGCTGAACTTGCCACTGAGAGAGTACAACTGAAGTTCATCAGACTAATTCCTGTGATGACAGGATTGTCTTATGAGGAGAAATTGAGAGGAAGTTAATCATGTATTTTCCAGAGTTTTGAAGAATGAGAGGCAATCCTATTAAAATTTATCAAATTCTTACAGGGCACCATAGGGATATATAGACAGGACATTTTTCCTAGCTAATGGCTCTAGAGCCAGGGGTGACATATCAGGATAAGGGATAAGCCATTTAATACTGTGATGAAGAGGAATTTTTTCACTCACATATGAGTGAATCTTTGGAATTCTTTACCCTAGAGGGCTGTGGAAAGCTCAATCATTGAACAAGCTCAAGACAGATATTGATAGGTTTCTGTTGACTAATGACATTAAAGGATATGGAGATAGTGCAGGAAAGTGACATTTAGGAGATAATCAGTCAAGACCAAGAATAGGAGGACAGGCTCAATAAGTTGTACATTTACTCCTGTTCCCCTGTTGAGGATTTCACTCGTTCAAATGTTTAAATAATGTCAGACTAACCCAGGCCTGTTGCCCAATTCCTTTTTACAAACTTACTTTGTCATAGCTGTGAAGTTTTCGAGAGTCTCCTCGCTGATCTTCCAGTTCTCAGTGTCTCCTTTTACAAACCCAGTGATAATAACAAATATAAGGACCAGAATGTTGATGGCTGTAAATATTTTGGTAACCCAAGCAGACTCCTTCACACCAAATGATAGAAGACCTAAAGTACACAGAATATTAAAAGTAAAAATGCATCAATGTATAATTTTCTCACACTGAACAGTAATTTTGCTATAGATAGAAATTAATACAAAAGAATATACCCTCTATATGAACTGCATAAAATTACAATAAACTAATTTTAGTTCTGAAAATGAGAAGGGCTTAACTGGGAAGAGTTCTTTCTTTTAGTCTATGCAGCAACATTGACCTGAAGGGTTTTCCACAACATTTACATCTTATAGACTTCCGTCTCAGTTGTTTTGTTCAACATCAGGCATTCCAGCCCTCACACACACTCAGCCCCTACCCATTCCCATGCCCTTTGTGCCAATTCATACTCCCTCATCCATCTCCCATGGCTCCTCATACGCTGCATGCAAACCCATGTCTAAAACACAGCCCCTTATTGTTTCTATTCAAACTAACCCATGACACCACATCCACTGCCCTAGCCCCTTAAAGCCACTTTGGGCCTGGTTACAATAGATATGTAGTTGTTGTAGCTCAGTGATAGTCCCTTAGGGGCCTGACCTCCACTTTGGAAAACACAGCCCTTAACAAAACAAACAAGACTTCTCTTTGTAATCTCACATGAAATGTGTCTCAACTTTTAATACCCTCTTTAAGCCATTAATCAAACTGTGAACATACAACTGCAAATCCTCTTCCCCACCAACCTCCAAAACTGATCATGACTTATTAAAAAAAAGTTTCTGGATGGTACCTTGCTTTTGTAGCAGCATTAACTTTCTACTCTTAGTTGTCAAGTACCGATATACCTAAGATTATTATGGATCCACCTAAAGACAATAATGCTCCAACATTTTAAATTGGAAAATGAAGTGGTGCTATTTTCTCTAGTTAGGATAGTGTTACTAGAAGGATGTTTTAGATGTAATTGGTCTTTTCACTCCCTATAAGTGGTCTAGGGCATAGAATGGGAGGGGAGAGAGTGCAGTTGAAGCTACTGACTTGTTGTTGTGTAGCCTGTACATTGCATACTTAGTATACCAGGGATAGAGAGCAGAATCACCAGTCAAGGAAATGCTACTGGACTGCTTAGTTTAATTTATCAGCAAATGGTCCCACTCCTGACCTTAGGTTGTATTTTTGTCTTCTGCATGAAAAGTCAGATGTAAATTTTTCCACCCCTGTAATGCTGTCTTCATCCTGAAAGTGCCTGACTACTGCATTTTCATTGTGAGCAGACAGACATGGATTAGAGACTCGGACAGTGATTTCCAGAGGCAGGTCAAAGTTGCAATAGAGATGGATGAATTCTGAGATGGGGAGGTAAGGAACCCCAGATCTCGACATAGCAATCAGGGCCCCCAGATCTCACCCACACTCATGTTCACTCCATAGATCCATGCATCCTCTGTATTCTCCATGCCGCTTCAGCACTCTTCCTGTATTACGAGGTATATTTCCAATAAACCCTCCAGTAACACTGGAAAATCTTTTAAATACTCATTATTGTTTTTTAAAAAAAGCTTCTCAAAATTCCCCTCTTATAAACTTATAAACCTATGAAGCATAGCCATTCATCTTTCTACTTAACTGATTTAAATCCACTTAACGGGTCTGAATTTTACCCAAATAAACAAACATGCATTTAAAAACATTTCAAAGAAAGTTTAACTTATTAACAACACACAAAACTGTAAATTAAATAATCAGTCCCCTTCATAGCTGTGTAAACTGTGTAAACTGTGTAAACTCCTACAGTGCTGATTTCATTCATGAGTTTTGGAGTTCTGCTAGGTGTTCATTCGAGGCCATCTGGTAATCTGTAGTGATGTTGTTACAAAATAGAATCTCTACCTTTTTACTTCTTTTACCACTGTGTAAAAAATGATGTAAAAGCCCTCTTTCTCCCTGCATGTGCCATTCCTCACTTTATCCCTAGTCTGATCTTCTTCATTCACAATTCCTAGCACCTGTGCAGTCACAATGCAGCTTCTCTTTATACAATACTAACTAATCCTGATATTTGCCACTTACCGATGTGCCTGGTCAATGAAGGGTTAGCAGGGTTTATCCTCTTTGGGGACAGAGGTCATGGCAATGAACAGGGACGCTGTTGGACTGCTGTCTGCATTGCAGTCAATGACACAGGTTAATCATACATTGTGAACTCCAGTCCATTTTTAGAAAATATCCTCTCTAGTTACCCCTAATGTTTTTAAATGTGACTGTATGATCATGTCTGATAGTAAAGCAAACAACAATATCCTGAATTCTACAAGCATTATGTTAAGTATCTTTTCCAGCTTACCATAAAATGATATATTAAAACTTCACTCTCACCATACCTGACAATAATAATATAAGACACACTGCAAAAAAGTCTGGATATTCTGCCAGTCCTGGTGAATTCATCTTGAAATATGTGCCAAAGAAATTTCCAATCTGTTTGCCAACAAGTTCATCAAAGGTACCACTCCATGCCCTGGCAACACTTGAAGTACCTAAGTATAAAGACAAATGAAAGAAATGCGACTAAGTTACACATTCACATTAATGCTTCACTGGCAGCCTGTACCAATTAAGAAAAGCAAACTGTAGATAATCCGAAGAACAAAATGTTCATTAGACAAATAATTGCCAACAGGATTACACCTCATTTGACACTATTGCCACTCTAAATTCCATTTGAGAAGGCTTCACGAGTACTTTTGCTTGTTTGGAACTGTTCCTGGTGGGGTAAGTTTGCACAAGCTGTAATAACTTATCGATAAAAGGACAATGCTTAAATGTTTTATTGGAACACTCTGCACTTGTCACATTAAAAAAACAATATTCCAACAGATAAGCATATTTGAGGAGAATTGAGGGGAAAGTAGGAAGAACAATTTCACACAACAATTGGTAATGATCTGGACATGAGATCTAATGGAAATAAATATTATGAATTATTTCAAAAGGCAATCAGATAGTCATTTTAGGGTAATAAAATTCATAATATTAATAAAATTACAGGCCAATTGGAGAGAATAGGGGAATGGGAATAATTGGATTGCATTCCAGAGAACCAGAATGGTGTAGCCAAACATGTCTAATAACTTAGCGATTTTATCAAATAAATTCTACAAGAACTTCTGTCAGTTTAGTTAATTTAACTTTTAAACATGGGCTTTAGCAATTAAATCAAAAAGATTGAACCCTACACTAAGCTATTAAGGAGAGCAATTTGAATTGAACGAACTAAGTATTCTGTATGATTGAACCTTTTGTACCACCTTTCCAGAGTTGTTACAATCTATGGAAATTATATACTTTTTTGACCGAGAGTAATATTTTCATGTTGAAATATTCCTTTTACAAGCATTAAAGATTCCAAAATCCTGAAGGAATCTCTTTGAGACCTGCTGGATCACGTTTTGCCTCTGTAAAAAGATGTATTCACCTAATAAATGCAAGGATCATCTACAGGTCAGTTATATTGTGCTGAGTGGCATTTTTCTCAAGCCAAAACATTGGTACCAATGCTTCATCATGGAAAAATAATGCAAGTTAAATAATTGTTAACAATTTTTTTTCTTTTTATTTGACCTCAGCACAACAGAAAGAGGTAAAGAAAGAGAAACAAACTTATGACACTTTATCATATAATTTAAATTAAGGGATCATCTCAATGTTATTTGCAAGATTTCGTTATACACAAAATGGCCATCCCATTAGTTTATAAAATGATCACAATGCTCTCATGCATTTTGCAAAGTTCTATGAAACTTTCCTAAGAGATATCATAAATCACAATGGCATTACTTTGTGTAATGTTAATATTTTGGGGCACTATGACAGTTCACTGCTGGGTGCTATCATTTGGAAGTGGAACCATTTGAACATTGAAATGTACATTCTATTCATATTAGGAGTTCAATGCGTAATGGATCTGGAGCATAAAATTGTCAAAATAGGTGGTTCCTGCTGCATTACTTTAGCATTATGATTATCGACATGATTTTTATCAATCATTTTACACTGACTGTAGTTGGTGGCTTCTGAAGTAATTCAGTAAACTTTGTGGGGTAAGCTCCATTAGTGAACCAAATTAGGATATGGCAACACTCTGTGCTCTTTTTCTTTCCTGGTGCCAGTCTTCTGCAATAGTGGGATTATGAACCTATGAACTCTGGGTTGCCAGTCCATCATCATAATGCTTGCATCATAATGATAGATGAACGGAAAACAGAGAATCATTAAAATTAAAATCCTGCCAAGGAAGGCAGTTAATTGAAAGAAATAGTTTATTTTCATCTTTAATCGCAAGCCAGTTCCAAAAAAACAAACAAAATTAATTTAAGATAATCTTCAGTATTGATTCTACCATAATCTTCAGCAAAACCAGGATAATCCAAAGTTTAGTAATGTACAAAAGTAAATGGAAGGTGAATCCTGGGTATGTACATAAGAAACACTTACCAATGACATAAGAAAGAATTAAGTTCCACCCTGTGATAAATGCCCAGAGTTCACCAACAGTCACATAGCTGTATAGATAAGCAGAACCGGTCTTTGGAACACGGGCCCCAAATTCTGCATAGCACAGACCAGCCATCACTGAAGCCAATGCCGCAATTAGGAAAGAGATGATAATGCTGGGTCCGGAATCCCATTTAGCCACCTCACCAGCTAGTACGTAAACACCAGCTCCGAGTGTACTGCCAACTCCCAGTGCTATCAGGTCTATGGTGGACAAACAGCGGCATAGTTTGGTATCTTCAAGATTATTTTGGCTTATGATTTTTCTACGAACTAAACATTGAGTGAAAGACCTCACAGTGCCACAATGAATCATCTTTGACGGGGAGAGCTGAAACAAAAAGAGAAATACTTTAAAATCTCTTAAATAGACAATCATTTAGCTGCATCTTAAATTTCTTCATTGTGATATAATTTTCTTGTCAGGGCATATTGCTGCTCAAGAATGCTGCCTATCTGAATTACAAAATCAATGATAAATCTTTATCAATCATAACAATGCTGCTAACCAAACAGTATTAAAAACATAACTGAATTTCTTTACGCATTACTCTAATATTGTTTTATGAAGTCAGGATTTACTTTTCCAATGTGTTACTCTGCTGCTAAGGTGCAGCTGTGTTTAATTTGACAATCTCCACATCCCCAAATAACATCATCGACATATAGCACATGCTCAGCTGTTCAAGATGGTACATACAACACCATCTTGTTTAAAATGGGCAATAACCATTTAACTACATCTCAAGTTCAAACAGGAATTTATCAGGTGATTGCTTTACTTGACTGATTAAGTTAAATTGTCATTATTATCAAAAAACTATTGCAATTTTACCAGTGAATTTGATAACAAATTCCATAATTCAGCACATTTTAAGTTCATCTTGATTATGTTTTTTACATTTAATTTTTCTCGAATGCCATTGATGACAACGGGGAAGTTCCATTGACAGGTTCTTGATATTTCCAATGAATTTGTCTAAATTTCACCCACATTCATTTCAACTTTTAATCATCCAAATAGGTAACTTACCTCTACAAAAGTAGCCACTAAACCTCGCCCTTCAAAACTTGTCGAGAGAGAGAGAGAGAGAGAGAGAGAGAGAGACGGAGCAGCTTTCATAATCCAAGCAGCCACTGAAAACTAACCTAAACATCCTGGTCTGTGGGAGCTTGCCCTCACCCGTTCAGGCTGCTTCTATTGTTCCAACTATCAAAAAAAGCCCAAGGCCTTAAAGCTGTTTACTTTATTGGCTTGAAGAAGACTGCTCGGTGCCTATGTCTCAACCTCTCTTCACAAAAATGCTACCAGGACAAAATACACTGCTTAAAGCTATAGTATTGTCACAGGAGGACACATGTTCAGAAAATTGAAAGAGCCTTGGCAAGTTATTGCATGTTATAGATGGTACAGGCTGCTGTCACTGTGAGCTGGTGCTGGACAGAGTGAATACATATGGTGAAAAACATACTAAATGGGCTACTTTGTCCTGGATGGTGTCCAACTGTTGTAATGGTGTTATTTGGGGCAAAGTTTTGTAAGCACTTTCCGCAAAATGTCTGACTCTAAGTCTCTGGAATACAAGTCACATCTACATCATCCTTACAACTAAAGTTTAATGAGATCAGGAGCTAAACAGTCCTGGAAGAAGCCACAAACTGAGCATCACTGAGTACTGCCAACAACATCTTCCATTGCTTCATTGATGATAGAGAGTAGACTGGTATTGTGGTAACTGTCTGGGTTTGATGTGTCCTGCATTTTGTAAACAGAACATACCTGGGAAATTTTCCACATTGGGACGTTTTGGCTAAAGGTGTGGTTAGTTCTGGAGCATGACTTTTTATTACTATTTCCAGAGTGTTGTCATGGTCCATAGTTTTACAATATCCCATGAATTTAACCATTTCTTTATAACATCTGGAGTGAATCAAGTTGACTGA
This sequence comes from Hemiscyllium ocellatum, assembly GCF_020745735.1. NCBI lineage: Eukaryota > Metazoa > Chordata > Chondrichthyes > Orectolobiformes > Hemiscylliidae > Hemiscyllium > Hemiscyllium ocellatum. The sequence continues at coordinate 87,879,395 of NC_083401.1, forward strand.
AAACTGGCACCTGTGACACTGAGCACCTCAGGAGGAGGCTAAGATTGATGGATCATCAACTCACTTCCATAAGACTGAAGAAGTTTGTTACAAATACTTCAGTCTTGTCTTTCTATACTATGCGCTGGGCACCCCCGTCATTCATTATGGAGATATTTGTGGAGCCTCCTCTTGTTAGTTGTTCAATTGTTTATTAACACTCATAGCTGAATGTAGGCAGAAATAGAGTGACCAATCTCTCTACACCTCTATTTCCCACCAGGATGGTCTGTGAGTTCTTGGCTTCTTCTCCGACAAGAGTGTGAACACTCCCCATTCACCACCACTCTCCTCTGCTTGGCTGAACTTGTTCCCTCACTGAACAATTTCTCCTTTATTTTATCTCATATCTGCCAAGTCAAAGGAGTGGCTATGCACACCTGTATGGGTCCCAGTTATGCCTACCTCTTTATGGGGTGTGTGGAACTGCCATCTTTTCCCAGAACATCAATGACTGCTTTGGTGCTGCTTCATTCTCCCACCAGGACCTTGAAAACTTTGTTCATTTTGCTTCCAATTTCCACTCCTCTATAACTTTCACATTCCTGACACTTCCCTTCCTTCCCTTGATCTCTCTGTCTCTAGTTTGGGGAATAAACTGTCCACTGCCATCCACTACAAAGCCACTGACTCCCATAGCTACCTTCACTACAGCTCTTCACATTCCATGTTCTGCAAGGACTCCATCCTTTTCTCCCAGTTCATTTATCTACGTCACATCTGTTTGAATGATGACACCTTCCAAAGCAGCACTGCTGACATGGCTTGCTTCTTCAATGACTGTATTTTCCTGCCCACTGTTGTTGACAGGGCCCTCAACCACATCAAACCTATCATACACACTTCCGCTCTTGCCCCATCCCATCATTCACAACAGCCTTATAGGGTCCCCCTTGTCCTCACTTTTCATTCCACCAGCCTCCGCTTTCAAGGGATCATTCCCTACCATTTCAGTTAACTCCATCAGACCACCACCAAATCTTCCCCTCACTTCCCCGTCTGCATTTTGCAAGGATCATTCCCTCTGGGGCACTCTAGTCCATTCCACAAACACCAATACCACCCCTCCTTCCCACAGCACTTTCCCATTTAATCCTTTAAGGTGCAACACCTATCCCTTCAACTCCTCCCTGCTCATTATCTAAGACCCTAAACAGTCTTTCCAGATAAAGCAGCATTTCACCTGTAACTCCTCTGATCTCGTATATTTTGTTCACTGCACCCAATGTGGCCTACTCTACTTTGGAGAAACCAAATGCTGACTAGGTGACCACTTTGCAGACCACCATCCGTCTGCACAAGCATGACCCTGACCTTCCCATAGCCAGTTATTTTAACACAGCATCCTGCTCACACACTCACCTGTCTGTCCTCAACATGCTGCAGTGCTCCAGTGAATCACAGTGCAAATTGGAGGAACATCTTATCTTCAGACTGGGCACTTTATAGCCTTTTGGATTTAATATTAAGTTCAACGCCTTCAAATTATGAACTCCCATTTGTTTTAGTTTTGCTTGTTACATTCTCTGTCACCATGTCCTCTCTCCCCTCTCCCCTCCCCAGTGGGACTGTCTGCACCTTTCAAGTCTGGCAGTTACACGCCATTGTTCTGCCATTCTCACATTCTGACCACTTAATCTGAACTATCAACATCTTTTCTTCACCAGCACTTTACACCCTATATCTCCCACACCAAAATAAATGCTACCCCCTCCACACTTCACTTCAGCTCTGATGAAGAGTTATCTGAACTTAATCTCTCTCCATGGTTGCTGTCTGACCCGCAGTGATCTCCAGCATTGGTTGCTTACAATTCAGATCGGACCTGTTAGTTGTGGGATCATTTAGCTCTGTCTATCACATGCTGCTTCCACTGTTTGGCGAGCAAGTAGTCCTGTGTTCTATCTTCACTAGGGTGGCACCTCATTTTTAGGAATTCCTGATGCTGCTGCTGGCACACCCTCCTGCATGCTTAAACAACAATGTTAGGTGTGCCTCTGATCTTGCCGGAGAGTGTGCCTGTGTAAATGCCATGTCCCCAGGGTCATGGTTGTACACTTCTGTGATGGATCTTGCAGGTCAATTGTTTGCTCCACAGCGTCCTCAGAAGGATTACTTAACTGGAAGCAGTCACAATCCACTCCACCAGACCACCGGACCATCCAAACGTAAGAAACCTGCGAGGAAGCAGGGTAAGCTTGCCGGTTAGTAAGACTGAGATTAAGCGGTTTCAAGGACACCCCCACCCCGCCTTCCTAACTTATTCCGAGCAAACGTACAATTTCTGAAAAACACGATGGACGAACTCAGATCACGGCCCAGCTTCCAGCATGAACTGCGGGACTGCTGCACACTCTGCTTCACAGAAACCTGGCTCAACCCATCCATTCCCATCTGCGTACTTCAGGCTGATGGTTTTTCTATCCATTGTATAGACCATATAGTGTCCTTGGGTAAGACAAAGGGTGGAGGGATTTGCTTTTTAATCAACAACTTGTGGTACATGGACATTGCAACCTGGGCAGCCATTGCTCCCCAAACCTTGAATTCCTCACCATCAAATGCTGCCCCTTCTATCTACCACTGGTATTTAGCATTGCTATACTAACTGCTGTGTACATACACCACAAGCAAAGGTTGAGGAAGCTCTGGATGTGCTCTACTCCACCACTAACACCCTGGAGACGGAGCACCAGAGGCTCTGTTTATTGTAAATGGCGACTTCAATTAAGCCAATCTAAGGAATATGCTGCCCAAGTACCGCCTGCCCCACCAGGGGCTGAACATTTTAAATCACTGCTACACCACTGTGAAAGATGCCTGCCACTCCATCCCCCACCCTCATTCCGGGAACTCCAACCACAATGCCATGTTTCTTCTCCCGGCTTACAGGAGACCCGCCCCCCCCCCCCCTCACAGATACAGGTCCAGTGCTGGTCGGAGGAGGCAGGGGATCAACTCCGGTGCTGTCTGGAATTGGCTGATTGGGCCATGTTCAAACAGTCCACAGGTACCTTGGATGGGTACGCCACCACCGTCACAGACTTTATCAGCAAGTGTGTGGAGGACTGCGTACTGAGGAAGTCAATCCGGGGGTTCCCCAACAGGAAATCCTGGATGGATTAGGACATACAGAACCTGCCAAAAACCAGGTGTGAGGCCTTCAGATCAGGAGACCCTCTCAAATATAAGGAATCCAAGTATGACATTCGCAGAACCATTAAGACACCCAAGGACCAATACCGATCCAAACTAGAGACCTAGACAGACACTCAGCGACTCTGGCAAGGACTGAATGACATCACAGGTTCTAAAAAGAAACAGTGCAAGATAGCAGATGATGACATATCCCTCCTTGATCGTCTCAACACCTTCTATGCTCGCTTTGAGCAGGATTTCAGTGGAGAGGTAACACCTATTCCAGCAAGTCCTGACAAACCTATCCCAACATTCTCTGCATCAGAGGTCAAACCAGTTTTCCTTCATGTGAATCCGAGGAAAGCGATGGGACCAGACGGAGTACCAGGCTGTGCACTCAGAGCATGCGCAGATCAACTGGCAGAGGTCTTCTCAGACATCTTCAAACTCTCCCTGCAGCAGGCCACTGTCTCTGCCTGTTTCAAGAGGGCCAACATCATCCCTGTGCTTAAGGCGGCTCATGCAGCATGTCTCAATGACTACTGCCCAGTTGCCCTAACTTCGGTGGTCATGTAGTGCTTTGAAAGGCTAGTCATGGTATTAATCAAATCCAGCCTCCCCATTACTCTTGACCTACTCCAATTTGCCTATCGGACCAGGAGATCCACGTCAGATGCGATATCACTTGCCCTTCACTCCTCCCTAGAACATCGTGACACCAAGATTAGCTATGTAAGAATCCTACTCATTGACTACAATTCAGCCTTCAACACTATTGTCTTCTCGAGACTGAATAATAAACTTAGTGATCTCAGACTAAGCCTCACTCTCTGCATGTGGAGCCTCCGTTTCCTGACCCACAGGCCACAATCAATGAACATCGGAGACAATATTTCATCCTCACTAACACTCAACACTGGAGCCGCTCGGGGTGTCTACTCAGCCCCCTACTGTACTCACTGTATACCCATGACAACACCACCAAATGCCAGACTAATGCCATTTGCATGTTCGCTGACGACACCACCATAGTCGGTCAAATCTCAGATGGCAACGAAACAGACTACTGGCAGGAGGTGGAAGACCTGGAAAAACAGTAGACTAAGAACAACCTAGCTCTCAATGCCGGCAAAACCAAGGAAATCATTATTGACTTTTTGGCGGGATATGACTCATGCCCCCCTACACATTAACTGCACAGAGGTGGAACAAATGGAGAGTATCAAGCTCCTGGGAGTGGTCATCCACAACAAGCTTTCTTGGACTCTTCATGTGGGCGCACTGGTTACAAAGGCCCAACTACGTCTCTTCTTCCTCAGACAGCTGAGGAAATTTGACATGACGGCGAACACGCTTGCCAAATTTTATAAGTGCGCCATCGAGAGCATTCTGTCTGAACGTATCACTACCTGGTAATGCAACTGTACCATTCAAGATCAGAGACGGTTACAGAGAGTGGTGAACTCAGCCCAGACAATCACAAAGGCTAACCTCCCATCTATAGAATCCATCTACCAGACCTGCTGTCAAAGAAAGCCCTCAGCATTCTCAAAGATCCATCCCACCCTAGCAATGTTTTTCTACAACCTCTACCATCAGGGAGAAGGTACAGAAGCCTGAACACACGCACCAACTAGTTTCAAAACAGTTTCTACCCTACAGTTGTTAGAATATTGAATAGACTCACAAACTCTTAACATTCACCTGTACCTGTGTTTTGGTTTTTGCTGCTGCTTACCTACGATTTACTTATCGATATTATTTAACTATTGCTCTCAAGACAAAGCTTTACACTGTGCCTCGACACACGTGACAATAAAACAAACAAACAAATAAATAAATACAACGAAATACATTGAGAAACAGTCACATTGGCAAAGGTTCACTATCCTGCAGGTACATATGAAACCATGCCAGAACATATTACTCTCTGTAGACTAAACGACCAAAATCTAAAATGCGACAATCGTGTTGTGACCGTTCTGAAAACAGTTATCCATTTGAGATACATTGTTGCATCAAATTCAATTCTGAAAGCTAAGTGGTTCAAATAATTGGAAAACTACCCGCCAACAACTCTATGTATCAAATCATTTATTTCGGTTCTAAGGAATAAAGCCTTATCTGTAGAGTCCAAAAGCGGACTAAATATTTAACTTCAAAAAGTGTAAATATTTGATTTGCCTGCATAATAGGACACGGTTTCAAAACTAGGAGAAGTAAAACAATGGTGTTCACGCAAACTTTTCCACGTTTCATTAATATTTCAGAAAGTGTACTATCTTATCTTTCAGAACTTTGAAGGGTTGACTTATGTTTATAAGATGCAATGTCTTGACACTGTAGGGTAACTAGACATGAAATCATGTTAATTAACAAAAAAAAGTAAAATCTTGGTCCCATAACCAACAAAATGATCATAAGAAGAATACCTAAGGATGGTTTTACTGAAAATAATTAAACTTTTGCACAATAATGTTATCAACTAGGGTCTAGCTACGGAAAACACCATTTTAAAACTTACTTAATTCCACAATATATTTGTTCTGCAGTATAATTAAAAATGTCCTTCACAGCTACATCAGATGAGAAACAGTTCATACAGTCATAATCATAGAGATGTATAGCACAGAAAAGCCCTTCGGCCCATCATATCTGCACCGTTTAAAGCAACCACCTAACTAATTTTCCAGCACTTGACCCATAGCTTTATATAATGTGGCAATGTAAGTGCACATATAAATACTTCTTAAATGTAACGAGGGTCACAATTTTATTATGATATTGCATATATTATAGTAATTTATTAAATCAATGATGCAAATAAATATTGTAATAAAACTCATGAAAAATTGATCTAACTGAATCTTTCTAACCTAATGTAGTTAAGGAAGAAAAAAATGGCACCAAGATGTTTTAGTTAAGGGATAGAGATCAAGTTCAGGAAATTGTGCTATTGCTGTACATAGTAATGGACAGACTGTAACACAAAGAACTAAAGTTATTTTGTTGATTTAACTATAGAAAAACTGTTATTACACTACATCGGACAGACTGGAAGAAAACTAGCAATCTACAAACACCAACTAGCTGCAAAGTGGCACAACAAATTTTCCCTCATCTCAGTACATACAGACAAAGAGGGCCATCAATTTGACTGGGACAACGTAACGATCCTAGCACAAGCTAACCAGAGACATGCACGGGAATTCTTAGAGGCCATCAACAAGCATATAGAAATAGACCCCATACACAAACCTCTACACAGCAAAACTGGAAATGACAACATGCACCTTAACAGATCGGGTCATATAAATATCAAGTGGAGTAAAACAACAAGACTTCATGGAAGTTTACATGGATGATGTTACCAAGCATGATGACAAAACATTTGCATGACAACCCACCAGTTCGGCGAGCAAACTAACAACAGCAACTGTTATTACACTGTAAGAGTGTACAAGGATGAGCAATGATGGTGATTCTGCTGTGAGAAACACTAAAACACTTAAAGGATGAACAGGGTATGTGCAGTTAAATGGTTAGGAAATCCAGACCAGGGGCCACAATTTAAAAATACTGGGCATGTCTGAGACTGGGACAAATATATTTACTCAGAGGTTTGTGAACCTTTAAGATTTTCTACCACAGAGGGCAGTGGAAAATCAGTCTTTGAGTATGTTTAAGGTGGAGATTGATAGGTTCCTGATTACCAATGACGTACAGGGTTATGAGGTTGGGGTGGGTTAAAGGCATTGAAGTGTTGAACCAGCCATGATCATATTGAATAGTGGCCTACTCCTGGGCTTGAGTGGCCTACACCTGTTCCAATGTTCCTGAAGGAAGTTGGGCTACTGAAAAACACCACTATAAACCTTCCTCCAATAAAAAAAACATTTACAACTACTTGTTGTATCTTGCCACTCAGTCAATTTCATTCATGTTGTTACTGTCTCTTTTATTGTAACTTTACTTACAAATCAGTTGTGCATTTGGAGGACTATGAATACCACATCAACAATATTACTATTAGAATTCTCCACTGTAACCTATTCAAAATTTTTCAGCCATTTAGTTAAACCCAATTTTAAGTGAACAATTCTGAATCTCTTTAATTAACCTCCAGTGACCAAAAAATTTTAAAATTTTGCTCTGAATTAGTTTCAAAAGATTCACCATAACAGAGTTTTTTTTATTAGATTACTTAGTGTGGAAACAGGCCCTTTGGCCCAACAAGTCCACACCCCTACACCACAGGCAATTTAGCATAGCAATTCACCTGACCTGCACATTTTTGGACTGTGGGAGGAAACCAGAGCAAACTCCACACAGTCAGTAACCTGAGGCGGGAATTAAACCCAGGTCTCTGGGACTGTGAGGCAGCAGTGCTAATCACTGTGCCACCATGCTGGGCTTGCTGCTAGGCTTGTTGTTGGACTTGTTTGAACAAGGGTGTAACATTTACAATTTTTCAGTCCTCTGGCATTAAGTTTAAGAAAGATTGAAAAATTATGGCCAATGCACCTGAATTTTCCTTGCTCACTTCCTTTGGAATCCTTGTCTGCATTTAGTCTACTTGGAAGCATCAGGTATGGTGTCTAATTGACTTTAGTATTTAGTATTTACAGTCTATTGTAAAAGAGCACATATTTTTAATACTTTGGGATAATAAATTGAAATGGAAGTTGGACTGCTATAACTGGAATGCAAAGTTTTTTTTAACTTGAAAGTTAAGTATTACATATTGTTGAGCAGAACAATACAATGTTGCTTTTAGGAAGCATTCCTTTAAGTTCAGGAAATTCTGCCCAGCAACTGTCCTCTGATCGATTGGATTGTAGAGAGCTAAAAAGTTGTCAGTACCAAGAAAGTAAAGCAAATAAAAATCAATAATCTATTCCTCTCTTTCTCTGTCCATATGGGGAAAAAGACTCAAAACCCAAGAGAGATTAAAATAAAGAATTCATTCAAGGAAAGACATAAATTTGATATTATCCATTGAACTGATGAATAACCATTACCCTACATTATCCAATATTTCCTCCTTATGAATATTAAATCCTTGTAGCAGCTGAATTTCCCCCCTCATCCACCCTCAGCATAGCCCGTGCAACATCTTCCTCTTTGGAAAAGAGGGGTGCAAAGCATTCTCTTCATTGTTCAGCAATGCCCCCTGGCACCATGCATAAATCACGTTGATGATCCTAATCAGCCTCACTGCTCCTCCTATCACCCTTTTACTAATCAGATGCCTCCAGATTATTTCTGAATTCCATTTAACGTTAGCTGCCAGACTCTTTGCAGTCTCCCACTTTACTTCTTTTGCTTACTTTTCTAATTCCCCTTTGAAACTTCTTCTGCTACACCTTAACCTCTGTCTCTTTTGTAATCCTGCAAGCATTGGATTTATTTCATTTGTTTTTCATGGGAACAAACCTTGAGTACAGTCAAGCTATTTCTTATTTGAAAGGTAACTCATCGTTCAGTTACAGTTTTACCTGCTAATCTTTGACCACAATTTAGCTGGGTCAGATCCACTTTATCATTCAACTGTCTCTTTAACAAATAAATCCCTAGTTCAAAATAGTTTGTATTTGAAGTGCACTGGCTTATTTCTCACATAAGAAGGTATGGGGAGGTGATGGTCTAGTGGCAACATTGTTAGACTTTTAATCCAGAGATCAAGGTGACATTATTGAGCAGCACAATGGCTCAGTGACCAGCAATGCTGGATCATAAATCCCAGGACCCATTTGATTCCATCCTTTGGGATGAGCCATGGTAAATGGAGGATTAAGTATATAAGGTGGGGATCTGTGTGGTAAGCTGTTCAGGCAGCCGGTGCAGACCTGATGGGCTGAATGACTTCTTTCTGCACTTTAAGAAGTCTAGGATTCTATTAGAAAAGGTAGTAGAGAAATGTAAATCTATTTGGATTGGTTCCTTTACAAAAGGCTGGTTGGATTTCATTAGCGATAACCTTTACCAATTCCTAAAAATTCTTATGTTCTTATGAGCACTTCAATTTGCATGCCATGCTTTCAGTGTCAAAGACCCTTGTCCTGAATTTGCTGTTGTGTAGTCAAACCTGAAACCTTGGTACAATAATCGAGAAAACAGCCAGAATTTCAACACTGGGAATGTGATAAGAAAAAATGTCACTAACTTCCAAAGAGGGTGGAGGTACTGAAGCACAAGTGATTGGCCAGTACATTAACTTTAAACCTTTCAAGAAATTTAGATAAAGGTTACTTGCTGCTGCATTTTTTGCCTATCAATCTTAAACTTCCTTTAGCTTAACTGGTCTTGGCCTTGCAAAAATAAATGTCCACTTTGTACATTTGTATCCCCACGGAATAAACTCAAATAAATTTATATATTATGTTCTCCTAAGGGATAATCTTCATCTGTCAGTAAAATGTGGATTGAACAAATGCTCTCCATCCTAATTAAATGTACAGGACATAGTCAAAGTACAACAGCTGAATACTAAGGAGACTTAGTCCACAAAAATAGAAATAAGATGTTGTTGTTGCTTTTACCTTTGGGCCAGGAAATCTTACCATGCTTATTTGTCTGGCCTATATATGATTCCAGACCCACAGCACTCTTGTTGATTCTTAACTAAATCCTGAAATGACAGAGCAAGCCACTCAGCTCATGGGAAATTAGGGACAGGCAATAAATGCTGGCCTTGTGAGTGATGCCCATAGGCTACAAAAACTAAAGTATAACAAAGTTAAAAATCACACAACATCAGGTTATAGTCCAACAGGTTTAATTGGAAACACATCAGCTTTCGGAGCGTTGCTCCTTCATCAGGTGACAGTGCATCTCCAAATCATAAAGTATTACAGATATTGTTCATGCAATATGTTATATTGGTGGCAGCTTTCATGGCAGTGCTCTGTGCAAGTCCACTGTTGAGTTGGTACAATGTGTGGCATCACATGGATGGTGATGCTGAACTTAAGCTGTGGATGTGCCAGTTTGGCCTGATTGCACTAGTTAATGCCCTCCCTTTAGATAAACAGCTAACCATTCAGCAGCATAAGGGGCCTACCACCAGTAACATTTTAAAAAAGAAAAGGTTCTTCAAGGCTGGTACATGTCAGGTGTCAATGTCTGTGGATGTGGGATGTGCACAGCTATGTGTGCCCATGGAATGTGCCCTGAGATATTAGTGCCCAGTATCCAACATGAAGATACTTTGGAGCAAGTGGGTGCTGAAGTCAACAGATACCTAATCTTCATGTCAAGGATTTTCAGCATTTTGTTTGCTTACAGCAGTGATACGACAGTAAGCCACGTAGTAATTAGGTGAGATCTGCAGTTAATAAAGTTTTTAACAAGCAATAATCCCACTTCATATACAACTTGTCATAGCCTATTAAGAATCTCACCTCAATGCCTGGGATTTGATTGAAAAAGAGAGCAAATTGTTATTCATGTTGAGATAGGCCTCGCTGGACTTCTGCCACAGATCTGCCACATTTTTTGCCATTGCCCTTATTAGATTCTGCCCTATGCCTCTGTTCCTGTCAATCTCCTTGAACAAGGTCTCAACCACAGCACTCATTTGGGCATACTTTCTGGGTCTTTTTCTGAAGGTAATTTTCTTCTTGTCCTCCACATTTCGTTATATGTTTCTAGATCCTGTTGTTACCTAAATATCCCTTATCTAAAGAAGTGCAGTCCAGCTTCAAGTTCGTCGACTATAAAAGCTGCTTTTTACAGCAGGGTAGAAATGATTGGAATGTTCTGCTCTTTCCCTCCACTAGACTGAATGAAAACAGATGCACTTTTAAATAGAAGAAGTCTTTTAATTCCTTGGGTGCTGTAACTGCCAAGCATGGAAAAATATCAAGTTAGTTTTAAAATTAAATTGTTGTTTACCAATCAACTCCTGAATGTCTTCACAACTGCATGCACTCACAAAGCCGTGCATGAAAAGACTGATTACAAAAATAGCAAACAGTTAAAGTCCCAAGGCCCATAATTCAGTTACAATTTAGATAGAGAGAAGGGAAAATCAGATGTAATGGTGTTACAGTTAAATAAAGGTAATCATGAGGGCATGAGAGAGGAACTGACAAAAATAGACTGGAAGCAGAGGCTAGCAGGGAAGACAGTAGAGCAAAACGGCAGGAGCTTGTGGGTATAACTGAGGAGACTGTACAGAGGTTCATCCCCAAGGAAAGAAAGATTATCCGGGGAGGGATGAGACAGCCATGGCTGACAAAGGAAGTAAGGAAACGTATTAAAGAGAAAGAGAGATCCTATAAAGTGGCCAAGAGCAGTGGGAAATCAGAAGATTGGGAAGGCTACAAAATCAAACAGATGATAACAAAGAGAAATAAGGAAGGAGAGGATCAAATAAGGTAGGCTAGCCAGTAATATTAGAAATGATAGTAAAAGTTTCTTTCAATACATAAGAAACAAACGACAGGCAAAAGTAGACATTGGGCCACTTCAAACTGATGCTGGAAGCCGAGTGATGGGAGATAAGGAAATAGCAGGAGAACTTAACAAGTACTTTGCATCAGTCTTCACAGTGGAAGACATGAGTAATATCCCAACAATTAAAGGGAGTCAGGGGGCTGAGTTGAGTATGGTTGCCATTACAAAAGAGAAAGTGCTAGAAAAGCTAAAAGGTCTTAAAATTGATAAATCTCCTGGCCCCGATGGGCTATATCCTAGAATTCTGAGGGAGGTGGTTGAGGAAATAGCGGAGGCATTGGTTGAGATCTGTCAAAAGTCACTGGAGTCAGGGAAAGTCCCAGATGATTGGAAGATCGCTGTTGTAACTCCCTTGTTCAAGAAAGGATCAAGACAAAAGATGGAAAATTATAGGCCAATTAGCCTAACCTCGGTTGTTGGTAAAATTCTAGAATCCATCATTAAGGCTGAGGTTTCTAAATTCTTGGAAGAGCAGAACAAGTCAACATGGATTTAGTAAGGGGAGGTCATGCCTGACAAACCTGTTGGAATTCTTTGAAGAGGTGACAAGTAGGTTAGACCAGGGAAACCCAGTGGATGTGGTCTATCTAGACTTCCAAAAGGCCGTTGATAAGGTGCCACATGGGAGGCTGCTGAGCAAGGTGAGGGCCCATGGGTGTTCGAGGTGAGCTACTGGTATAGATTGAGGATTAGCTGTCTGATAGAAGGCAGAGAGTTGGGATAAAAGGTTCTTTTTTGGAATGGCAGCCGGTGACAAGCGGTGTCCCGCAGGGTTCAGTGTTGGGGCCGCAGCTGTTCACATTATATATTAATGATCTGGATGAAGGGACATGGGGCATTCTAGCGAAGTTTATCATGATACGAAGTTAGGTGGACAGGCAGGTAGTACTGAGGAAGTGGGGAGGCTGCAGAAGGATCTAGAGAGTTTGGTAGAGTGGTCCAGGAAATGGCTGATGAAATTCAACGTGAGCAAATGCGAGGTCTTGCACTTTGGAAAAAAGAATAAAAGCATAGACTACTTTATAAGTGGTGAGAAAATTCATAAAGCCAAAGTACAAAGGGATCTGGGAGTGCTAGTCGAGGATTCTCTAAAGGTAAACATGCAGGTTGAGTCCGTGATTAAGAAAGCGAATGCAATGTTGTCATTTATCTCAAGAGGGTTGGAATATAAAAGCACTGTTGTGCTACTGAGACTTTGTAAAGCTCTGGTTAGGTCCCATTTGGAGTACTGTGTCCAGTTTTGGTCTCCACACCTCAGGAAGGACATACTGGCACTGGAGCGTGTCCAGCGGAGATTCACACGGATGATCCCTGGAATGGTTGGTCTAATATATGAGGAACAGCTGAGGATCCTGGGATTGTATTCATTGGAGTTTAGAAGATTAAGGGGAGATTCAATAGAAACTTATAAGATAATACATGGCTCGGAAAAGGTGGATGCTAGGAAATTGTTTTCGTTAGGCGAGGAGACTAGGACCCGTGGACACAGGAATTAGAGGGGGTCAAGTCAGAACAGAAATGCAGAAAGTTGTGGGCCTGTGGAATTCATTGCTGCAGAATGCAGTGGAGGCCAGGACGCTAAATGTCTTCAAGGCAGAGATTGATAAATTCTTGATGTCACAAGGAATTAAGGGCTACGGGGAGAATGCAGGCAAGTGGAGTTGAAATGCCCATCAGCCATGATTGAATGGTGGAGTGAACTCAATGGGCTGAATGGCCTTACTTCCACTCCTATGTCTTATGGTCTTAATTGCTTTTCTTGAAATCGGTGAAATTTTGTTTTCTATATTCACTCATTGAATGTGGGCGTCACGAACTGGCCAATAGTTTTATTGCCATCTCGAGCTGCCGATGAGTAGATGGTGCTTGTTCCCTTCTTGAACCACTGCAGTCTATGTGCTATAGGTTGATCCACAATACCCTTAAGGAGGGAATTCCAGGATTTTGACCCAGTGACAGCGAGGGAAATGGTGATATATTTCCAGGTCAGGATGATGAGTCGCGTGGAGGGGAACTTTTGGGTGGTGATGTTCTCATGTAACAGCTGCCCTTGTCCTTGAGGAAAAGCGGTCTTGGTTTGCAAGGTGCTGTTTAAGGAACGTTGGTGAATTTCTGCAGTGCATCTTGAAGACGGTACTCACTATTGCATATTGAATATTGATGGTGAAGGGAGTGGATGCAGCGGGCTGCTTTGTCCTGGATAGTATGAAGCTTCGAGTATTGTTGAAGCCACACTCATCTAGGCAAGTGGATAGTATTTCATCACACTCTTGCCTTGTGCTTTGTAGATGGTGGACAAGCTTTGGGAAGTCAGGAGGTGTGTTACTTGCTATAGTATTCCTAGCCTCTGATAAGCTCTTGTAGTCACTGTATTTATTAGGTAAGTCCAGTGAATTTCTGGTCAATGATAACTCCCAGGATGTTCATAGTGGAAGATGCAGCGATGGTAATGATATTGAATGTCAAGGGGAGGTAGTTAAGATTGTCTGTTACTGGAGCTGGTCACTGTCTGGTTATTTACGTGGAACAAATGTTACTTGCCACTTTGACTACATAGGTCCCTGAATGTTGCCACCCAGGTTGATGGGTTGTTAAGAAGGCATACAGTGTGTTAGCTTTTATTGACAGAGGGATTGAATTTCAGAGTCACAAGGTCATGCTGCGGCTGTACAAAACTCTAGTGCAGCTGCACTTGGAGTATTGTGTACAGTTCTGGTCACCGCATTATCGGGAGAATGTGGAAGCTTTGGAAAGGGTTCAGAGGAGATTTACTAGATGGTTGCCTGGTATGAAGGGAAGGTCTTATGAGGAAAGGCTGAGGGACTTGAGGTTGTTTTCATTAGAGAGAAGGTTGAGAGGTGATTTAATTGAGACATATAGGATAATCAGAGGGTTAGATAGGATGGACAGTGAGAGTCTTTTTTTCTAGGATGGTGATGGCTAGCATGAGAGGACATAGCTCTAAATTGAGAGGTGATAGATATGGGACAGATATCACAGGTAGTTTCTCTACTCAGAGAGTGGTAGGGGTGTGGAACGCACTGTCTGCAACAGTAGTAGACTTGCCAACTGGCATTTAAATGGTCATTGGATAAACATATGGGGTGAAAATGGAATAGTGTAGGATAGATGGGCTTCAGATTGGTTTCACAGGTCGGCGCAACATCGAGGGCCAAAGGGCTTGTACTGTGTTGTAATATTCTATGTTAGCCCAAGCCTGGATATTGTCCAGGTCTTACTGCGTTTGAACATGGACTGCTTCAGCCTCCAAGGAGCCACAAATGGTGCTGAACACTATGCAACCATTGGTGAACATCCCTACTTCTGACCTTATGATAGAGGAAAGGTCATTGATGAAGCAGCTGAAGATGGTTGCACCTAGGACACTATCCTGAGGAACTCCTGCAGGGATGGCTTGGAGCTGAGATGACTGACCTCTAACAACCATAACCATCTTCCTATGTGCCACATAGGAGTCCAAGCAATGGAGAGTTTACTTTCTGATTCCAGTTTTGCTCGGGATCTTTAATGCCACACTTGAGCAAATATGGCCTTGATGTGAAAATCTGTCACTCTCATCTCACATTTGGAATTAAAAATGCCTGCAAAGATAATGAAGAAAGGCCTGTAGTGCCTCTTTGGTCTACTGAAGAATTAAATTTTGGAGGTTTAGAAAGTAAAATTCATGTAATTTACCGTTTCTAGTAGCATATTTTCATTGCTCCCATACAGTCATAAAGTCATAGAGCTATATAGCATGGAAACACACCCTCAGTCCAACTAGTCCATGTGCCTCAGCCTCCAACGCTCCAGGGAAAATAGCCCCAGCCTACTCAGCCTCTCCCTATAGCTCAAACCCTCCAATCCTTGCAAATCCTTTCTAAACCCTTTCAAGTTTCACAGCATTCTACCTATCAATCAACATCCATTGAAACTTTGTCGTGAAAAACATGAATCAGTTCTTCAAACAGATGTAAATGGCAGCCCAAATTCTTGATTGTTCTCAGGCAGTATCCTGTCCTTCACTGGTCTGTATGTTACTTTTTGCTACAGAATGTGCTTTGCTGAATGTCTTTAATCAAAGCTTGTGTTTGTGTCATGTGACCAGGGGAGGCTGTAGTGCAGGGGCCAGTATCAAAACAATGTGGTTGGAGTTTCATACGCATGTTGCTCTGATTGAGTAGGGTTTTTATTTTTATATTTTCTAATTCCAATGCAAGGCTGAAGAGATATTGTTAACTATTTTCAGTGAATGTTTAAGTGAGTAGTACATTTGAATTGTTACTGAATAACCATTCTGATACCACAAACTAATTTTACCAATGTACACTGTCTTTTTTAAGATTTTTATATTTTAATTACTTTGTAGATTTAGAAAAATGACATGATTTTTACCTTTGCTTGCCATTCTCATTTGCCTTGTTTGATCCATTAGGCCATAAGGCTTAGGAGCTGAAGTAGTCATTCAGCTCAACACATTTGTGACTGATCTGACAATTCTCAACCCCACTTTCCTGCCTTTTCCCCATAACTCTTTAGTCCGTTTCCGAATTAACAATGTGGATACTGTTAAGATACTGTTTAATGATCCAGCCTCGACAGCACTCTGCAGTTAAGAATCGCTGAGTTTCACTACACTGAGAGAGGAAAATCCTCCTCATCTCTGTCTTAAATGTGCAATCCCCTATTCAGGGATTATACCCTATGACCCCAGACTCTCCCACAAGGGGTAAAAGCAATGACTGCAGATGCTGGAAATCAGATTCTGTATTACTGGTGCTGGAAGAACACAGCAGTTCAGGCAGCATCCAAGGAGCAGTAAAATCGACGTTTCAGGCACCACTAATCCAGAATCTCCCACAAGGGGAACAATCTTTCAGCCTCTACCCTGTCAAGTCTCCTAAGAATCTTGTATGTTTCAAGACAGTTGCCTCTCATGAAGTTCCGATGCATGCATGTCCAAATCACTCCTCATAAAACAGTCCCTCCAAACTTGATATCGAAGCAGTGAACATTCTCTGTCCTACCTTCCATGCCAGTATACCTTTCCATAGACAAGGGGCACAAAACTATTTACAGTAATTCAGCTGTGGTCTGACAGGTGCTTGTATGGTTTTACAAACTGTCCCTACTTTCATACTGCATGACATTTGAAATAAAGGCCAGCAATCTGTTTGTATTCCATATTACCCACTGAACCTGGATGGTCAATTTTGGTGATTCATGCTCAAGGACTCCTGAAAAGTCTCTGTTTTGTAACCATCTGTAATCTTTCTCTATTTAAATAGTATTCATCTCCTCTACTCTTCCAACCAAAGAGATTGGATCAACTGTACATGTGTTCACTGGTGTTTCAAAGAATGAGAGGGGGTCTCATTGAAATGTATAACATTCTGACAGAGCTGGACAGACTGGATACGGGTAATGTTTCTCCTGGCTGAAGGCTCTTGAACAAAGTGTCATTGCTTCAGGATGTCAGGTAGGCCATTTCAGACTGAGATGAGAAGAAACATCTTCAATTGGCAGTGGTGAACCTGTGGAATTCTCAACCATAGAAGGCTCTGGAGGCCAAGTCACTGAACATATTTAAGAAAGAAACAGATTTCTAGAGTCTGAAAGTGTTAAAGGGTATGGGAAGAGAACAAGAATATGACATTAAAATAAAGGATCAGCCATGATCAGATTAAATAGTGGAGAGCAGGCTTGGTGGGCTAGATTGCCTATTCCTGCTCCTATTTTCTATGCTTCTGTGCAGTTGAGAGAGGTAGCTATTAACCACAGGAAGTCAATTAAACTCTAATGATATTTCAAATATATAGCCCAAAAGCTCATTTGCAATTTAATGTCTTGACAAAATGCAAGGCTAGCTTGAGGGTCTTGTATAATTCAATGTATTTTGACAGGTAAGAAAAGGTTATCTAACATCAACTCCATTTTGTTTCAAGTTGTATTCTCCATTTTGTTTTCACTTAAAGTGTCCATACTGAATTTATACTCCATTAATCCGTCAGTCTATATTTTGTGAAGGTGCAATGTTAATCTAGCATGAGCTATGATTTACTGCATTGGTATGCAGCCTCTTAGCAGCATGTTTTCATATTGCCTTGTAATATAAAGTTTGCATGCTGACTCCATCACCTAAATGGGCATGGAACAATAATGCAATGCAACCCCATGTCCAACTTTGAGTGCTAATCACTGTAGTCTATTTTCAAATGGTTTGACTTCGAATTTACCATCAAATTAATCTGATATTTGGATTGCTGAACCAACAGCAAATAAGAAACACATAAATCTATGACATGCTGTGCCAATGTTATCATATAAGTTGTTTATTTCAAATTCTTCACTCATTAACCCATGTCAAATAAATAGTTTAAACACTTCTGCTAAGATAATGAAAATATTCTACGCAGAATAAAAGGACATTTGATTTCTTTCAACTACCATGCAATTCAAATTGCCAATTAATAAAAATCTTTCAACTAGTTATAACTGCTCAATGCTTCTGTTTAAAAACAATTAATTGTTATTAGGAAAGCATTTAATGTCATTTGATTTTTTTTAATGCACCATCGTACAGAATAGCTTCATCTCAATGATAAAAATCACACAACACCAGGTTATAGTCCAACAGGTTTAACTAGAAGCACTAGCTTTCGGAACACTGCTCCTTCATCAGGTGATTGTGGAGGGCACAATTGTAAGACACAGAATTTATAGCAAAATTTATAGTGTGATGTAACTGAAATTATATATTGATAAATACCTTGATTGTTTGTTAAGTCTCTCAGCTGAAAATGTGTCGCTGGAAAAGCGCAGCAGGTCAGGCAGCATCCAAGGAGCAGGAGAATCGACGTTTCGGGCATGAGCCCTTCTCCTGTTAAGTCTCTCAGAATGACCATGATAGTTTTCACCTCAATAAGCTGGCTTCCCCTTTCCTTTGGGATCTTGGGGCTGGTACTACAGCAAACCACTGAGTGATGATACTCTTTGGCATAAAAGAGACAGTTCAGCAGCCTGCTAGGAGTTTACTGTGACACCATATAACCTGGAAGTTGAATTCTAAGATCAAAATAATGATTCTCTATTTTCGTTTTCCTACTTCACACAGTTCAGTCTGCATGATGATTGATTAATGAAGTGAATAAGTGAATTTAAGAATAATTTATAGGTAATACTCATTACGTTTTAAAATGGCGTAAGGATAATAAATGTGGCAAAAATTAGTTTGTATCTTTAAAACATTCTACAACATCCTAGCCGACAGTACAGCTCTTAAAGTGCAATTACACATGTCAAAGTATCCAGTCAAGTTGGTAATTAACAAAATTAAATTTTCTGGGACTCATCTTTCTGTTTTGATTTCACATGATAGTAACATGCTTTTAAAAAGTGAAGACAGAACTCACAGATCAAAATATGATTACTTGCACAGTAAATATGAATGTTTCAATGCAACTGGGGAAATGCCTTAGTGCCCAAAGATAAATCTGATCTTTTCTCCACCGTATTGACTCTTCAATATCCTTCAGAAATATTAAAATAATCTCCCAATGGAAATCAATTCCTATATATCAAAAGCTTGGGGAGTTAGAAGTAATTTAAATGCAGGTGAATTTTTTTTATTACATATTGTAATTAAATAAAAGTGAGGGGTCAGATTTATTTGATTTAGAACTTTTTTTATGTCGTTCATTTGTGTCATTGTTCAAGCAGCAAAGGAATACAGAGCTGTGTTTTGACAGACAGAAATCTTTGAAGGAGACAGGACGAGTTGGCAAGGCTGCTAAAAATCAAATGGAATCCTTGGCTTTATAATTAGAAGCAAAGTATAAAAGAAACAAATTTATGGTAACACCTAAAAATCATTGATTCAAAGTCTGCTGAAGCATTGCATGAAATATCTTCTCAAAGTCCATAATTAAAGATTCAGGTAACGTCCCTACACTATACCTCTATCATTTCCTGCTTTATCTCTAGTGCTCTATTTAAATAATGAAGTGACATTAGCATTTTTTCAATCCAAAGGAATAATTCCTGTGTCAACAGGGTTTGGGAAGATCATGATAGAAGTAATTACCGTATTTACTTCTTTAATATCCTGGGGTAGAAACCATCATGCGTTGGAGGATTATCAATCTTAATCTCAATATCTTGACCAGTATTTATTTTCTGAAGAAGGGCTCATGCCCAAAACATCGATTCTCCTGCTCCTTGGATGCTGTCTGACCTGCTGCGCTTTTCCAGCAACACATTTTCAGCAGTATTTATTTTATATCACACATTTAAGACACCTCAATCTCTTCTAAGTCAACAGTCACATTTGAAGTGGACAGAATTTTTGTCTCTAAAAAGCCACTTGCAGACTGGCTTTATGAGACTGGAGAATGGTAATGCTCAGTTACTTGTTCTGGCAACAGTCTGAGATTAATCCAGTCTACTCAAAACCTTGACATCACATTTGATTCGGAGGTGAGCAGCGTCAACACGAATTAGAAGAGAGCAGATCCTCAGAAGGTAGTGGTTTGAGGAGATTGCAGAGATGATTAGGAGTGAAGCCATGGAGGAATTCATAAAAAAGAATGGTTATTTAAAAATTAGGACAACGCTTGTTTGGGAGCTAGTGCAGGTTATTGAGCACAGGTGACAAGGGTAAAGGACATTCTGAGAATTAAGATATAGTTGACTTCCAAATTTCCAGAATGTAGAATGCAAGAGACTAACTGGAATTATATTGTTAAAAATAACAAAACCAGGTTATGGTCCAACAGGTTTAATTGGAAGCACACTAGCTTTCGGAGCGACGCTCCTTCGTCAGGTGATAGTGGAGGGCTCGATCGTAACACAGAATTTATAGCAAAAATTTGCAGTGTGATGTAACTGAAATTATACATTGAAAAATTGATTGTCTGTTAAGCCTTTCATCTGTTAGAATACAGTGATAGTTTCACTTCTTTCATGAGTAAATCACAAAACCCTTTTTTTTAAGTTGCATTCTCGGGCTAGCTGTTAACAATGGTGTTAGCTAGACAATATGTTGAAGGTGTTAGCCCCCTGTGTTCTCTGTCTATGACCTGATGTTTAGATTGGTTCTAATCCAAAAAGTGAAATAATGGAGTTTTACATAAATTCATGCAGTTTTTGAGCTCAGAGTTCTGCATGAATGTATGCAGTTTTTTGAGCAAAGTGCAATGTAACTCTGCAAGTACAAATTCACCCCACAAAATATATGTGAGCATGTGGGTCTTTGTCTGTCTGTGTGTGTGTGTGTCTGTTTGGGGTGGGGGTTGGGAATGTGAGAAAGTGTGTATGTGAGTGTGTAGAGTGTCTTAAGTCTGTGAGGAGGTGCATGTGTGAGTGTGGGAGTGTGTGTGTCTATAAAGGTGTGTGTGGGTGTCTGTGTGCACATCTGTGTGTACCTGTGTCCATGTGTATGTGAGGGTGTGTGTGTGTGTGTGTGTGTGTGTGTGTGTGTGTGTGTGTGTGTGTGTGTAGTGCAATGGTGATCACCTGTAATGTGACATGAACCCAAGGTCCCGGTTGAGGCCCTCCCTATGGGTACCAAACTTAGCTATCAGCCTCTGCTCAGCCACTTTCCTCTGCTGCCTGTCCCGAAGTCCACCTTGGAGGATGGTCACCCGAAGGTCCGAGGCTGAATGTCCTGGACCACTGAAGTGTTCCCCAACTGGGAGGGAACCCTCCTGTCTGTTGATTGTTGTGCGGTGCCCATTCATCCGTTGTCATAGCCTTTGCTCGGTTTCCCCAATGTACCATGCCTTCGGGCATCCTTGCCTGCAACTGCATACATTCATGTAGAACTCTGAGCTCAAAAACTGCATGAATTTATGTAAAACTCTGTTATCTCAATTTTTGGATTAGAATCAATCTAAACATCAGGACATAGACAGAGAACACAGGGGGCTAACACCTTCAACATATTGTCTAGCTAACACCATTGTTAACAGCTAACCCGAGAATGCAACTTTAAAAAAAGGGTTTTGTGATTTACACATGAAAGAAGTGAAACTATCACTGCATTCTAACAGATGAAAGGCTTAACAGACAATCAATTTTTCAATGTATAATTTCAGTTACATCACACTGCAAATTTTTGCTATAAATTCTGTGTTACGATCAAGCCCTCCACAATCACCTGATGAAGGAGCGTCGCTCCGAAAGCTAGTGTGCTTCCAATTAAACCTGTTGGACTATAACC
Organism: Hemiscyllium ocellatum; assembly: GCF_020745735.1. NCBI lineage: Eukaryota > Metazoa > Chordata > Chondrichthyes > Orectolobiformes > Hemiscylliidae > Hemiscyllium > Hemiscyllium ocellatum. The sequence continues at coordinate 87,901,251 of NC_083401.1, forward strand.
TGGTGTTGTGTGATTTTTAACTTTGTCCCCAGTCTAACACCGGCATCTCCAAATCATGGAATTATATTGGAATACATAGCATTCTGCTATAATGCATGTTTCGTCAGCGTGAATTGGCTATAACATAATTGACAAATCGTGGATGTTGTTTGGATAGTGTGAATTTTCTACTTGATGGGTATAGCAATTTTCTATCAGCGACCATACAGCGTGATTTTCTTTAGCAGTTTTTCATAAAGCAATTTTCAATAGTGGGAGGCTACAGTGGAACACAGCTGTTGCGTTATAGCAGAACGACCTGAACTTAAACCTATAGATAATGATGTAAGGATGGCACATATACTTCTCTAAAGAGAAATTGAAAGGACATTCATCAACCATGAAGACCTTTTACAAAAAACATGGATAGTTTCAGTACTGTCACCATTACTGATAATAGCTTCCAATTTCAGATTTTATAATCTGCTGCTATGGTAGCATTTAAACCAGGGCCACTGAGCATTAATCTAGATCTTTGGATGATTAGGCCAGCAATATGGCCAATATGTTATCATCTTCCTGGAGTTTCCCAGTCTAATTACGTGGAGCACTATACCCTCAGAAACAGTAAAAGAGATCACAGAGTCATGACAGTGTGGAAGCAGGCCATTTAGTCCTTCAAGTCCACACCAACCCTCTCAACAGCTCACACCCAGACCCAACCCTATCTCCCTAATCCATATTTCCCCATGGACTAATCCACCAAGGCTGCTCACCCCTGGGTACATGGGCAATTTAGCATGATCAATCCACCTTACCTGCATATCTTTGGACTGTGAGAGTAAGCCACAGCACCCAGAGGAAACCCATGCTGACATGGGGAGAACATGCAAACTCCACACAGAAAATCACTGGAATCTGGAATTGAACTCAGATCCCTAGTGCTGTGAGAGAGTTGTGCTAACCACTGAGCCACTCCTTCTAAAGTTGCCATAAAGCTACAGCGCTGCTCTCTCATTAGAGAGAGATGACTGATGGTGGTTTAACTGAAAGTTACCACACCTCACATGATATGAGAGGGAGAGAAGGAGCATCCTTCATTGTTGCCTGAGCTGGAGCAGGAATTGAACCCATGCTGTTGGCATCACTCTGAATGACAAACTCGCCACCCAGCCCTCTTCTTTCAGAAATTGAGTTGATAATCACATTATGGAACATTTACATCTGATTTTAATGAAGTAATTTGTATCAATTGAAATAATTCATTTAAGTAATCCAGTAAAAAAAGTTATTACAGAAAACACTTAAGTTCTACATGGAATTGCTGTGCAATTCAAATTTTTAAATGTGAAATCTATTGGAGTTTTCCAGTCATAGAATCAAATCTTTGAAAACAAATGCATCTTTAATATGCATGAATGTGTGAGTCACTGGAAATGCCTCCATTTATTGTCCATCCCTAGTTGTCTGCAAGAAAGTGGTGGAAAGCTATGTTCTTGAAATGCTGCAGTTCATGTGGCATAGGTATAGTCACTGTGCTGTTCACTGGGGACTACCAGGATTTTGATCCAGTGACAATAGAGGAATGACAAAATAGTTCAAGGTCAGGATGCTGTGTGACTGTGAGGGAAATCTGAAGATGACAGTATGATTAAGCATCTACTCCTCTTATTTATCCTGGTAGATGCTGTTGAGGAAATTTGGCAAGTTGCAGCTAAGGCTATCAGGCAGAGGTAGAGTAAAATAAACAGGACAATACCTAAACATTACTTCCCAAAATATAATGAGCCAAAAGTGTGCGGGCAGTTATTATTCCTGCACTTTATCACAGGAATTGGAGTCGGGAAAGAGAGTTTAACAATACAAAGGAAAACTTCCTTCCAAAAGATTTCAAAGTGCAATGCACGTTAACAACGGCAATGCAGATCCTGGCTCTTATTCAAATACAAATAATCACAACGCACAAGTTTACAATCTAGGACTCAGCAACTGACAAACTGAACTGAAGGAGTGAAGTGAGAACATGAAAACTGTATGTCAACATTTGCCAACAGTCAATGTTATTGTTACCTGTTTCAGTCAACCAATTACAACAGGATTGTCACTTGCCAATAGATGATTAACAAATCAAAAATTAAACCAAGGGGTACAATGAAATACAAACAACCTGACAGATTTGTGAATTCACATGAAAATGATATATGGTCCTATGGGAAGTACTACAGTTATCAGCCAGAAATAGGCAACAGCTGTTGTTATCATTAGAACACGAAAGGATCAGAGCATATTTGATAGAGGTGTGTAAATCAGTTTGCCAGATAGTTAGAGCGATGCAACATTAATCTCAATACCGACTGCGGTAGTTCATGGAGGGTTGACCCATACTGAGGATTGGTGTCCCTCAAACTATAAATGAGAAATTATATCTCTTGAATGAACATAAATACCTATTGATGAAGGGCTTATGCCCGAAACGTCGAATTTCCTATTCCTTGGATGCTGCCTGACCTGCTGTGCTTTAACCAGCAACACATTTTCAACTGTGATCTCCAGCATCTGCAGACCTCATTTTTTACCCATAAATACCTATTTCCAGACTATGGCTAATCACTGAAAATGACTAAGGTCTGGATTTAGAAGGTAGATTGTTATGGGGAAGTTGTAGCATCATGATAATATAATTTAGCTAGTAAAGCTAACCTTCTGAGGACATGTATTCAGCATTGCAGGTGGTGGAGTTTGAATTCCATTAATAAATTTGGATATAAAGCTAATTTCAGTGCTGGTGATCATAAAAACTATGTTGATTATGTTATAAAAAGTCAGAAGTACTGTGGACGTTTTGAATGTGTAACTCTAAAACATCAATAGAGAAAGGGATCCTTTTTTTGAGTCATCCAGCATGAAAGGAGACCCTTCAGTCCAACTCATCCATGTCAACCAAGTTTCCCAAACTAAACTACTTTCACATGCTTGCATTTGGTCCATATCACTCTAAACCTTTTCTATTCGTGTCCTTGTCCAAATGTCTTTTAAATATTGCATTTACCACTTCCTCTGGCAGTACACCGCATATGGTTTAAAAAGGACCCCTTCCCTTGTGAATGCCTTTCTTCCAAACCCAAATTAATTTATGTTTTAAAAGGGACCAATTTAACTAGCCTTTAACTGTTGCATTGACATTGGTGGTGGAATGGTCTGTTTTTGAGATTCTTGGTTCAAATCAACCTTGTAAACAGTGGAAGAGATGCATGAATAAGGAAGGGGAGTCAGTTGATCACTCCCTCACCAAAGAGCTTTTGGATAGGATGGTTGAGAAGGCATTTAGCATGCTTGCCTTTATTGCTCAGACTACTGAATATTAGAATTGGGACATCATGATGAGGTTGTACAGGATGTTGGTGAGGCCACTTTTGGAGTACTGTATAATTCTGGTCGCTATGCTTTAGGGAATATAATATTAAATTGGAGAAGTTTCTGAAAAGATTACCAGGATGTTGCCTTGACAGGAAGGTTGAGTTATAAGGATAGGCTGGGACCTTTTTCACTGGAGTGTAGGAAGTTGAGAGGTGACATTATAGACATAAATAAAATCATAAAGGGCATAGATAAGGTGAATAACAAAGTTCTTTTCTCCAGGGCAGGACAATTCAAAGCTAGGGGCTGTACTTTTAGGGTGAGAGGAGAAAGATTTAAAAAGGACATGAAGGCAACTTTGGTTCGTATATGGAATGAGCCGCCAGAGGAAGTGGTTGATGCAGGTACTGTTACAACATTCAAAAGACATTTGAACAGGTAGATGAATAGGCAAGGTTTAAAGGGAAATGCAGGCAAATGTTTACTTTGAGAAATCTGGTACTCATGGGTGAGTTGGACCCAAGTGTCTATTTTCATGCTGTATGACTCTATGGTTCTAAAATGTAATAAACTTGGGAGTCTTTCGAGTTCTAGCTGTAACAATTGTATAAAATCCCATCTGCTTTACTAATGTATTTTAGAGAAGAAATCCACCATCTTTACCTGTTTTGGTTTACATGTGACTCAAATCCACAGCAATGTGTCTTATGTAGTCAGTGTCTTATGTAATCACCTCCCCTTTTGGGGAGCATCGCCCTTGATCCAGTCTTTTTCCTTTCCTTATTTCTTCAGGAACATGGGCCTTTGTTGTCTTTTCCTAGTTCTCTGTGAACTAAGTGATTGGTTAGTCAATTTCAAAAGACAGTTTAGAGATAACCACATTGCTGTGGATTTGAGTCACATGTAGACCAAAACAGGTAAAGACGGTGGTTTATTTTCTAAAAGGACATTAATAAACCAGAGGAAGTTTATGTAATTGTTACAACTACAACTCTGGAATGGAAAGAAGGTCGTAATTGCTTTTTCCAGCATTTTCTGTTTTTGTATAGGAATGACATAATTGCTCTGGAGATACTGCAGAGAAGATTTACTAGAATGTTGGCAAGGCTGGAGAATTGTAGCTACAAGGAGAGATTTGAGAATTTGGAATTGTTTTTCTTCAAACAGATGGCGGAGGGGTGACTTGATTGACGTATACAAAACTGTGAGTGTAGAGATTGACTAGAGAGGACAAACTTGTTTACCTTGGCAGAGAGTTCAAAAACCAGAGGTCATAGATTCAGACTAAGTGGCAGAAGAATTATAGGGGAATGTGAGGAAAAACGATTTTATGCAGAAGATGGTCGGTATCTGGAATTTGATGGCTGAGTTGGTGGTGGAGGCAGATAACCTAAACGGCTTTATACCTGGTTCTGCACCTTAAGTACTGTAAGTTGCTGGGCTCTGGGCCATGTGCAGGAAGATGGGCTTAGAAATAGTATTAGGATGTCTTTGAGTTGGCATGGACAAGATGAGCTGAATGACCCCCTTCAGTGCTGTATCATTTCAATGGTGATGGCCCTTGTGGAATTATCACTAACTTGTCAATCTATAAGAGACCCAGGCAACGTCCTAAGGACCTGGGTTCAAATCCTGCAATGGCAAATGGAAGTGTGCTCCTTATAACAGAACTCTTGTAGCTACAGGATGTATGTGGAAGGTAGTCAAGTGTCTCATCAATAGCAATCCCACAGGATGGTGAATGATTCAGAGATAGTATTGCTGATGAACGGCAAGGGGAAATGTTCAGATTGTTTCTTGATGGACTTGATCATTGCCTGACACTTAGGCTTACCTTCCTAAAGGAATAAGTTCCTAAAGTCATTCAAGGCAGTTGTTAAGCAATTTCTGCAATTTTCAAAGCTACAAACAAAATAGTACATTTCTTGTTTTAGACTGTCTTTCTGAACCTGGCACTCAGTGAAGATTTACAGTGATTTCTGTATCAGAGTTTGGTCACTGATGCTGACATTCAACCTAAAACCAATATAAGTCAATATCAAAAGGATATAAATGTAGGCACATAACTTACTAAAGTAAGAATTTAAGTCTTAGTTTGTCAGAGAGTGGAATAAGCAAATACAAGTCACTTTGCCACTTAGGATAGAGCAGAAACAAATATGAAAATACAGGTCAGTTTGGGTCTGACTCAGGTCAAAGGTCTGACTCCCATCCAGGAATTTAAGATGGGACCTAATAAGAAATAAAATGGAGCTGCCACATTGTTCATTGATCTGATATTAGTGTTCACGTGGGTGGGGTGAAGGGACCATAGACTGTGGACTAATTTTCAGGCACAATCACACACTTCCAATTCCCCAAAATTGTGCCACCTGTCAAATTAGAAATCAGTGACTTCCATCAGGTTTCTATCCTGCAAGTCTCAAATGGGCAGGAAGCATCTTAACCTTGCTAAACAGGACCTGAGTGTTCATTTCTGAACCCCACTTCCAAATTCAACATGAACTGGCCAAAGATTCCATTCAATTCAATAACTTGGAGCCTCTATAAACTAAAGCAAACCGAATTAGTTTTAAGTAACTTTTCTTTATCGTTGTCTCCATTTTAGTAACTTTCCTTCTCTGTAACTCTGTTACTGCTGGACTTGGTTAGAAGCTAAAAGATCCACTTTAATATTTTCTACTTAAGCAATTGTTAATGTCTAAATCATAAACATGGTAAGTAGGTTTGATCTATTGAATTTTGGTTCTTCAATCAATTTTGCATTTGGATTAGGCTGCATAATTCTTTTGAAAATTCCCATTTATAAACAGTATTTATGACTAAGAAGCCATATCATTTGGGTAATCCAACGCTCACATTATATTTATTGGTTTGTGAGAAAGCAGAAGGCCAGGAAAATGGGAAGCCTTTCTACCCTCAAATATCATGCCTGAATAAAACAGAACACATTAGACTGTGACAACTACACCATGATTAACAGTGTTATAATGATATTTATTTTAAAAGTGTGATTGACTCTTAACTGCCTTCTGGGATAACTAGCGATGGTCAATAAATGCTGGCCTAGTCAGTAACATCCACAGTCCTCCAATGCATAAATTCTGATGAAAGGTAGTTATGATAGCCATGACTAACTCCTTTTCTTAATTAAAGCAATTTGGTCATCTCTTTAACATTAATGAATTTTCTTTCAAGTCATGAGCATGGTAATTGTTTTATTTACTTATCTTTCTTAGTTCTACACAGTGATTAAGTGATATACTCAGAATACCTAAGTTTTCTGAATGTGGACTAATTTGTCAAGCCAGAATCAAACTCCCTATTCCTCTGACATTTATAGAACTATGTGGATGAGGATAAGCACCTCGCCAAGACCTTCCCTACACCTCTACTTCTCCCCTTTAAACAACCGCCAAATCTTAAACAGATAATTGTTCGCAGCAAAGGGCTCAGCCTTCAGGACATCATCAACCAGAACAGCGTACAACCCTGTCATGGCAACCACTGCTAGACATGTCAGTGTGTCAACATGGATTCCACCATTACATGTGGGAACACCACCCACCATATACATGGCAATTACTCGTGTCATTGTCCATCTCATACTCTGCAGGCAAGGATGGCCCGAGGCGGGGTACATTGGCGAGACCAAGCAGACGCTACGACAATGGAAGAATGGACACCGTGTAACAATCACCAGGCAGGGATGTTCCCTCCCAAGCGGGGAACACTTCAGCAGCCAGGGATATTCGCTTTTGGTTCTTCAGATGACCATCCTCCCAGGTAGATGTCAGGATATGCAACAACGCAGAGTGGCTGAGCAGAGGCTGATAGTCAAGTTTAGTACCCACGAGGGTGGTCTCAGCTGAGACCTTGGATTCATGTCACATGACAGGTGACCCCACTATACTATACACACTCTCATACTCATACACACACACACACACACACACACCTCGTACACATGCTTTTTCTCAAACACACATACATCCCACACACCCACATCCTCTCACAGGCTTATAGTCCGTCACACTCATGCAAACACATGCACACGCACACACTCACACTCTTGCTCACTCCCTGACATGCACACGCACACACAGAAGTCTTTGGTGTGAATTTGCATTTGCAGAATTGCGTTTGCAGATACATTCTATTTTTGCTCAAAAAGCACACAACCTGCAGGCAGTTAATCCATACAACATTTTATAAATTCCTACTTTGGAAACAGAACCAGCCTGACTTAAGATTGGAATACAGATAGACTCTAACCTCTCACCTTTAATACATTGTCTGAACTGAGATATCACCTTAAATTATCTTGAGAATGTGACTTAAAAGAAGTTCTGGAATTTACATATTAACAAACCAAAACCTGCAACCCATTCTAAAAGATGAAAGACTTAACTGCAATCTAAGTTTGTTCAATATATCATTTTAATTGCATGACAGTGATCTTTTGCTATAAATTCTGTGTCTTAAGATTCTGCCCCACTAGTTACCTGATGAAGGAGCAGCAGTCTGAAAGCTAGTACTTCCAAATAAACCTGGTGTTGTGTGATTTTTAACTTTGTCCACCCCAGTCCAACACTGGCTCCTCCACATCTTCATAGAACTCTTCAGACAAAAATTCCTCCTTTCAATAGAATATGTTTGAAGGACATGTTTCAATCATACGGAGGGGATCACGTTCATTATTAGCATACCATCTATGACAGAGGCCATGATTAAATAGGTTGGAACAATTGAAGATGTTTGTATGCCTTAGTTAATCTTTGTCATATAACATTTTTTCCTCATCCAATAGTCTCTTCTGATTTACAAACTGAAGGTCATTTGAGGAGGTACCTCTTGCTCTTTTCCATTCCCTTCATAATAATTCTACTCTTGTACCTTTCTCTTTTCAGATATCCAAAGTCCAGCAGTTGGATAAGAAGTGGGAGGGGAGGGACAGATTAATGCTGAAAGACCATCATTCATGCACACATCCTAACCAGATCAGACAAAAGAATAAAAACAGAAAGCCCTGGAGAAATTCAAGAGATCTGGATGTGTCTGAGAAGAGAGAAACATTGGAGCAATCTTATCAGGATCTGAGCAACTTGGGCTATGGGAGATGAGGGAGAAATTGGCACTAGACGTTTAATAAGCTCATTGCAACATCACCATCATTTCACTGAGTTTCATTCACTTTTTTCAAAAGTCATGGTGGTGAGTTCCCAACTGACACTCATTTTTGCTTGTTACGCATCTTGTTAACAGTCTAACTCAGCATGCGTTGTAATCTTACCAAACTTGCAACACAAATGAGCCAATAGGGACACTCAGCATTAAAAACAGAAGAGGTTCTTGATCATTGGGCACCAACATCACAGGTGTGCTCCATGGGCACAAGTCACATGCACCTCATTCCTTGACATCTGACATGTGTGAGCCACTGTGAACTCTCATGGCAAATCTCCAGTCTACACACACACACACACACACACACACACACACGGTGAAGCCTGGTATTCACCTTTTCCAGTACCTATACTGGCCAGCAGCACTTCCACCATGTAACAGCCTCTCTCAAAATATTTTGTTGGTAATTTCTAATTAACTAATTACTTAAATTACAATGCAATATTTACAAACAGACGAAGTACCTTCTAGGCTACAACAAATCTTCCACCAGTTTCTTTTCTCTTTTTTTGGTTACAGGAGGAGGGAAGGATGGCAACACCACAGTAATGTAACGTAGTCAAACATGGATATTTAAAATAAAACTAATAAAGTGCTGAGCTGTTCTACCAAATTTATTAATTTAACAATTTCAGAAAGTAATGCCTCAAACAAAAATTAACACTTACTAACTTTATCTGTGTTACACTCATAGGATAGTTTCTGTTCTTTAGAAATAAATTGTGATGTGCAAAAATTTATTTTTCCTACTGCAAATTCAGGCAGTAACCGGGTAGTGAACAGATTCTGTTCTGGAGGTTTAACGCCATTCTTCATTCTTACACGGTCAGAGCAGAATATTCACTAACAAATGTAGCAAAATTTGCTAAATTTGGTGAAAAGTTTAAAACATTTTAAAGGTGTCAAGGCTGTATTGTAATATCATGTAAAAGAAAGGTCACATCTGGTGAATCTGATTAAGGTTTTTTTGAAAGGTATCTGAAGTAGTGGAAAGGAGAATGTCTCTAATGGTATGGACTTGCAGAATATATTTTGGTAAAGTTCCCCATAAACAAACTATTAGGCCAAGTTGCACCACATGGAATTGAATCACAGAATTATAAATGTTTATGGCACAGAAAGAGACCATTTGATCCACCACGTCTGTGCAGGTCAAAAAACAAGTCACCCAGCTTAATCTGACTTTCCAACATTCGGCCCATAGCCTTACAGGTTACAGCAATTGAGGTACAAATTCAGATGCTGTTAAGTAAATTAAGTTGGTTTGTTTGCAAGTCAGAACACAATGCAAGTCAGTATAAAATAGCTGCTCATAAGTACAGGAAAAGTTTGTCTGCCAGGTCTTGCATAAGATCGTCTTTGTAAGTATGTGTGTTTGTACGTCAGGGACCCCATTTCATCACTTGTAATTCATATTTCTGACTATTCTGGTGAAATTCTGATTAATGGGGAAGAATAGATAATCATAGAGTCCTAGAGACATACAGCATGGAAAAAGATGCTTCGGCCCAACTTGCCTATACCAGATATCCTAAACTGAATTAGTCCCATTTTCCAGCTTTTGGCCCATATCCCTCTAAACCTTTGTTGTTCATGTACCTGTTCCAATGTCTTTTAAATGCTGTAATTCTACCAACCTCCACCACTTCATCTGATAGCTCTTTCAAAGCATGCATCACCTTCTGCATGAAAACATTGTCTGTTACAACCCTTTTAAATCTTACCTCTCTCGCCTTAAACCTATGCCCTCCAGTTTTGGACACCCCCTGCCCACCTAGAAAAAGACTGTGGCTATTCACCTCATAGATCACAGATGATGAAATGACAACAGTGAAACCAAAATCAAATCCCTTTCTTTCATACTCATAAGAAGGAATAAAATTAAGAAGAATCATAAAACATAGTAATGTTCTAACTTAGGAGATGAATTTGTTACACTTGTGGGGCAAAAAATAACACTCATGTACCTAATAGCTCAGATCTTGCAAATTTCACTGAAACGATTAAAGAACGTTTCGTTTTGTATGTGTGGTAGATGTTATCAAATGTAATCACTATTGATTAGTACTGAATATTATTAATGATGATGTTTGCTTAGATTACTATGCCTTTAAGTAATTTCATCTATGCATTTAAGTAATTACAGTGCTACTCTACATAGATAGCAGTTGTTAGAATACAAATGAACAACTGTTTACTAATAATAGTATTCTACCTGTATGCTCCAAATTGGTCAAGATTATATTAAATATAGTAAATTTGCATACCAATAAAAATTATCCATCAGTAGTTTTAAATATTAGCACATGGCACAGAAATGTTAAAAAACAGCACTACTGGCAAGAATCATCAGTAAAGGTTTGGAGACATAATTCCAAATGCAAAACATTAGGGTGGTCAGTCTGGATGGAGTGAACTTTCAGACAGAGAATTAACAGAATCAAATATTTGATCTAACTTTATTATAATCATAGTTAAATGTAGTTACCTCCATAATTTTCTTGGGTTGCTTTTCACAGTACAGAACATCAGGCATGCCTGACTCAGCCCCTCAACAAGACTGTTGCATAAATGGTAACAAGTTGTGCAACGTGTCTACTTTTGACTTGGACAGTCTCCACTTGAACAGCCTGCACTAATTTTGCTTTGAATGCTAATAAAGTCATTTGTGGATAGCAGATCATTCCACTTTTCTGGGTTGAATACATTCAGAGTCACATTCAGAGTCAATGTCGTAGGTTAAAAGCCTACGACATATTTCTTCACTGAAACCCAGGCTCTCACTTGAAATGCCAAGAATTAACACTCAGCATGTGACCATGGGGAGTATTGTGCACAATAAATGAAGAATGTGTTACTCAAATGGAAACACTATTCCTTGTTATCAGGAAAAACAAGCAAAGCAAAAACATGCATTGTAAGGTAATGCTTGCTTCAAGATCCTGTAATGCACCTTTTGAAACTATTGCAGTGGCACAATGCTATACTAAGTCTTTTTCTTACGATTTGAACTTTAGGTCAACATTTTGGCTGTTCATAAATGTCAACAGCTTCAGGAAAAATACGGACATTGTTCAGTCACATAATTTCCCTTAGAAGTGATCTTTAAAAGTAAAAGTATTAATAAAAGGAAAACAAGGTGGACACAATTTGATTCAGTGTTCTGCAAGGTAATAGAAGTGTTTTAATTTTTGTATGATGCATAAATATTCAAAGTTACTTGATAGCCATCATATAAAAATGATTTTGATTTAACATTGTTGTGCACAGTTTTTATGGATTGTTTCCATGGAACTCAATGTCTCCTGACATTGTCAAGTTTGGTCAGTTCATGGCAACTGAACAGAGGCTACCTCAGCTTCGAAAGGCAGTATTGAAACCTTTGATCTATTGTCTAGTTTGAGACAATCTTGTCCCAAAGCAAACAGAGTTAATAATGATGTTATGGTTGTGCTTTGCCAATGAAGGACACAAACTGATTCTGACATCCTTACTTAATCCTTTTAAATGTTCATCAGGCTAAAGCACAGCATTTTCCTATCATGGCTAAAAATGTCTAGACTGATGTGATCAGTGTGTAAGTTGTAAGAAAACTCTTACAGCCAATTAAATCATTTCCACAGGCTTTCACCAACTCAGTGATCAAGACAGACAACATAAATTAACTTTTGGCTTAAAGATTTCATGGTAGAGTTCCACGTAATTACATTATACTGTGATAAAATGCTGATTTTCCAGCTAAAGTACAGAAAATTAAATCAAAACCAAAGAAAGGCAGTTCAGTATTATTCATGCTATTTTAAGATACTTGATTGTCAAATGCCATGCACTTATGTTAACTTATTAACCAGCGGAGCAAATTAAAATATTTTCACCTTTGAATCAAAATTAATGTGCCATATAATAACTTACTCTAAAACAAAAAAACTTCACCACTGCATTGACCTCTATTTGTACTAACAGAGAAAATACAGTTAATTGAAACAATTTAAACAGTGAATCTAAAAACACACATTACTCTCCTTTCAATCAAATAATTTGAATACAGTGGGGGAGAGGAAAGATGATGTTAAGATATCAGGCATCAACTAATTAAAGCCATTCTTCATTCTTATGTAGTCAGATCAGGATATTCATTAACAAATGTAGCAAAATTTGTGAAATTTGGTGAAATATTTACAACAGTTTAAAATTGTCAAGGCTGTACTGTAATGTAATGTAGAAGAAAGGTCACATCTGGTGAATCCAATTAAGTTTTTTGAAAGGTATCTGAAGTAGTAGAAAGGAGAACGTCTCTAATTTTATGGACTTCAAGGATACATTTTGGTGAAGTATTATAAACAAATTATTAAACAAATAGTTGCATCACATGGAACTGAATCATAGAATCATAAAAGGTATACAGCATAGAAAGAGACAATTTGGCCCATCATTTCTGTGCAGACCAAAATAAAAACAAGTATCCCAGCCTAATCTGACTTTCCAACATTTGGTCCATGCAGGTTATGGCAATTGAGGTACATATCCAGATGCTGTTTAAGTAAATGAATAATTTCTGACATTTTGTTTTCACGTAAGTTCCACACCACTAACACAGTTTTGGTGAAAAATTGTTTTCCTCATCTCCCTCTAATCTTTCTCCCAATCAATTCAAATACATTTCCTCCCTTTTCTAAGATATATAGGCCCTTTACATCCACAACATCCAGGCCCTTCACAAGTTAGTACTTCTCAATCAAATCTCCCCTCAGCTTCTTCTGTTCCAACAGATACCATTACTGAATATAGCTTTCAATTCCAGATTTACTTAATTTAAATTCCATTAGTTGCCATGGTGGGATTTGAATCCAGATCATCAGGATTGTCAATTGAGTAACATTACATTATTGTATCCCATGACAGAAGCTGGAACCTATAGTCACACTACTGGGGAGGAGATAGCCTAGTGGTGTTATCATTACTCATTTAGAGACCTAGGTAATGATCTAGGCACCTGGGTTCAAATCCTGCTGTAGATATTGTTATAAACTTTGTAGATAGAAGTATAAAATTACCCTCCCAACAGTGTCAATCTTCCACAAGTAATTAATCCATTGTAAAGCACTTTGACAAATCCAGTAGTCACGAAAACACTTCATAAATGTATTTTTTTTTAGAAAAGATATATTGTTCGGTCAGTTGAGTGAATGGATAAAACTGTGGCAAGAGGATTTCAATGTAATCTAATATGAAGATATCCACTTGGAGCTTGAAAAGGATAGAGGATGGTAAATGGTGAAAAGCTAGATAGAGACAGAGAGAGATTTAGGAGTCCAAGTGCACAGACTATTAATAATGTACAATCAAGTACAGAAAGTCATCAGAAAACTTATAGAATGTTAGCTTTAACAGGTGGAGAACCACCTGGAATTTAAAGATTAAATTATGGAGGCGAGATTACACAAACGATAACTGCATTCCATGCAAATTTAAGGATAATTAGGTTTGAGTTTTCAGGATATTAACGAGAAACAATTTGATAGGTAGAAACAATTTACACGGGATGAGAAAACGAGAACTAAAGTGCATAGCTACTTGTGGCCTTCTGCACTCTTTTCACGCTAAACACAACCTCATAGGATTATAAACCTTCAACCTAAAACATTAAGTCTGTTTCTCTCTCCACAATGCTGCGTGACCTGTTACATGTTTCCAGCATTTCTTGTATTTATTACAGAAGACAGCTGATTTTCAAACTCCAGGAAATGTTCACTAAGCTCGGTTTTGGGTGATATCCTGGAATCCATTGTGAAGGATGAGATTTCTGAATATTTGGAAGTGTTCGGTAAAATAGGGCAAAGTCAGCATGGTATCATCACAGGGAGATTGTGCGCAATAAATCTGCTAGAATTCTTTGAGGAAATAACGAGCAGGTTAGACTAAGACAGGAGAAAGTGAGGGCTGCAAATGCTGGAGATCAGAGTCAAGAGTGCGGGGTGGAAAAGCAGCAGGTCAGGCAGCATCCAAGGAGCAGGAGAATCAACATTTTTGGGCATAAATACTTCATCAGGAATCACGTGAGCCTTGATGAAGGGCTTATGCTCAAAGCGTCGATTCTCCTGCTTCTCGGATGCTACCTGACCGGCTAGACCAAGGACAGCCAATGGATGTTATCTACCTGGAGTTCAAGAAGGCCTTTGACAAGATGCCACACGGGAAGCTGCTGAGCAAGAAAAGGGACCATGGTGCTAGCATTGTTAGAAGATTGGCTGTCAGGCAGAGAGCAGAGAATGGGGATAAAAGGGTCTTTCTCAGGAATGGCAGCCAGTGACTAGTGGTATTCTGCAAAGGTCAGTGTAGGCACCATAACTTTTCACTTTATAGATTAATGATCTAGATGAAGGAACTGAGGGCATTCTGACTAAGTTTGCAAATGATATAAAGCTAGGCAGGGGGACAGGCAGTGTTGCAGAGGTGGAGAGGCTGCAGAAGGATTTGGACAGTTAGGAGAATCGGCAAAGAAGTGGCAGCTAGAGTACAATGTGGGAAAGTGTGAGGTCATGCACTTTGGTAGGAAGAATAGAAGCATGGACTATTTTTAAACAGGGAGAAAATTCAGAAGTCTGAAGTGAAAGAGACTTGGGAATTCTAGTCCAGGATTCTCTCAAGGTAAACTTACAGGTTGAATCAGTAGTTAGGAAGGCAAATGCAATGTTGGCATTTACTTTGAGAGGCCTCGAATATAAAAGCAGAAATGTACTATTGAGACTCTACAAGGCTCTGATCATACTCCATTTGGAGTATTGCGTGCAGTTTTGGACCCCATATCTCAGGAAGGATGTACTGGCCCTGGAGTGTGTTCAGAGGAGGTTCACAAGAATGGTCCCAGGAATGAAAAGCTGAGCATATGAGGAACTCTGGGTCTATACTCAATATTTAGAAGGATGGTGGGGGACCTAATTGAAACTTACAGATTACTGAATGGCCTGAACAGAGTGGATGCTGAGAAGATATTTCCATTGGTAGGAGAGACTAGGACCCGAGGGCTCAGCCTTAGAGGAAAGGGAAGATGTTTTAGAATGGAGATAAGGATAAACTTCTTCAGCCACAGAGTGGTGAATCAATGGAATTCACAGGAGGCTGTGAAAGCTAGGTCATTGAGTATAGACCAGTATATTGAGTTAAGACAGAGATAGATAGGTTCTTAATTGTCAAGGGGATCAAGGGTTACAGGGAGAAAGTGAGAGGATGGGGTTGAGAAACTCATCAGTCATGATTGAATGGTGGAGCACTCAAATCAGCTGAATGGCCTAATTTCTGCTCTTAAGTCTTATGGTCTTATGAACTGGCATCCTACCAGTCAGCTGCTCACAATTGTTGAGTAGATGGAGGAAGTCGACTCCAACATGTTTATGAAGTAAGAGTATTGCTGGCTTGTCCAACATTTGTTATTCATCCCTGACTGCCTTCAAGAAGGTGATAGTGTGCCACCTTCTTGTACTGCTGCAACCCCTCAGGTCGTTATTGGGGAATTCAGTGATGAAAATAACTTTGAATGTCAAGGAAAGACTGTAGGACTTTCCTTCCTTTGGGATGGCATTGCCTGGCAGATGTTATGGAAATATTACCATCTATCAAATCTAGCTACTACAGGCAAAGACTGCTTCAATATTATATTCACAAATGGCACTGAACAATGTGCAATCATTAGTGAAAATCCTGACTCTGACTTTCAGATGAACAAAACTCATTGATGAAGTGTCTGAAACTGGTAGAGTAGAAGGGATGATCGTGACAAAACGAATGGATCAAGGTTGCGATGATTGGACATCAACAATTACATCATCTTCTATTGCGCTAGGTACCACTGGCCAGGGCAAAATCTAAATGAATGCCAGAATGCACATCGTTGCTAATTAAGCACCATTTGACGGTCCTATTAAAAACCTCCACTATTACGTTGCTGATGATAGCGAGTAGACTGATAGGGCAGTAATTGTTTGGGTTGAATTTGTGCTCATTTTGTAAACAGATATATTGGGCAATATTCCACATTGTCAGACAATGTCAGTTTGTATCTTGCAGATCTGAGTAGGACTTGATAAAATTGCACTTTATTTACAAACTAGAACTCATTAACAGCAAAAATCTACAAATGGAACTCCCCTGACAGCTTAGTTGCCTATGTAGAAGCAGCGGGTATGGAAAAGACTATATATTGCTATATATAAATAATACTGTCTACCATTAGGCATTGCAACAACTCACCCTACTTGATCATGACGAGAATATAATGGTTTCATTCAAAAGTTGCAAACACAATAGATGTAATGTTACCAACAAAAGAAATTAGAACCGTCTCTCATAGGAATAGAACTTTATGCAACTGCTATATGGTTACTTAACAAGTAGTATTCATTTAATTATTAAACAAAATGTAAAAATAACTTTGTAAATGCAGGAAGGGAATTGAAAGGTGTACTTGCATTTTACTAGGAAAACTAAAGAACCATAGAGAATTCATATCTTCAAAAGGACTTATCTTTGATAAAAGGAGAAAAAGTGAGGACTGCAGATGTTGGAGATTAGAGTTGAGAGTGTGGTGCTAGAAAAACACAGCAGGCCAGGCAGCCTCCGAGCATTAGGAGAATTGATATTTCGGCCACTCCTGATAAAGAGCTTATGCCCGAAACATCGATTCTCCTGCTCCTCAGATGTTGCCTGACCTGCTGTGCTTTTCCAGCACCACGTTCTTATTTTTGATAACAGACGATTTTAACATTTCTTAGTAATAATGAAGCACAAAAAACTGAAATTTTCCCTTTTAATTTTAAGAAATGGTAAGCACAGATTGGGATGTAGTTTCTATGAAAATACAGCTGTGGAAATTTCTGTTTTATCAGTATCTTTTAGCCAGCAGGAAAATCTTTCCAGATATACAACAGCTTTGTTTGATGTTATTAAAAGTTAGTTTAATTCAATTCCAAATGAAACTTAGTACTATCTTATAAATACTGTCAAATCTTATCATCAGTAATGAACTGATCAGTTTTATTTTTCAAAATTCTGCTAAGCTATATCTGCATTCAGAGGATTCCTGGCTGACAAAAGCAGGGCTTCGAACTTGCTCACCTCGGGCTTGCTGCAGAAGGCAGCAGTGTGAACTCCAGTCCGTATCCACTGCCCAACCATGAAAGTGTAACGAGGGAGCACCTCTAGGCAGGAGACAGGACTGTGACATCGAGAAATCTCACGTCTCACAATTCCTGCCTTAAAAGGGGAGAAAAGGCCCATTTTTTTCCTGTAATAAACCCACCTTTCTATTCTAGCCTTAAACTTTCCTAATCTCCCAGAAATTCTGTGAAGATTTAAGTCTCTGTCAATGGACCATGAATGCAAGTCTTTAGATTACTACCTCGGTAACTCCCAAATTGTCTCATTTTCTCTATTAAAACAGTATATTTCACGACTAAAATAAACTCTGAGATTAGGTTCCCTACAGTGTGGAAACAGGCCCTTTGGCCCAACCAGTCCACACCGACCCTCTGAAGAATAACCCACCCAGACCCACTTCCCCTCTGACTAATGCACCTAACACTATGGGCAATTTAGCATGACCAATTCACCTGACTTGCACATCTTTGGACTGTGGGAGGAAACCGGAGCACCCGGAGGAGACCCACGCAGACACAGGGAGAATGTGCAAACTCCACACAGTCAGTCGCCCGAGGCTCGAGTCAAACCTGGGACCCTGGTGCTTTGAGGTAGCAGTGCTAACCACTGAGCCAGCATGCCTGAGAATGTGAAAAGGTATTTTATAGAATTTCTTTAACCTGACAGAGCTACCTGATCATATCAGCTATCAAAAGATACAGCATTTACAGCGCTTCCAGAAGACAGATATTCTCTATGTTGAAGAAACACTGTCCACATAATCAGACACAAGGAATTTAATAAACAAAAATTTCAAATCTCACATTTTAGTAAGGCATTTGATAAGGTTCCCCATGGTAGGCTTATGCAGAAAGTCAGGAGGCATGGGATAGTGGGAAATTTAGCCAGTTGGATAGAGAACTGGCTAACCGGTCGAAGTCAGAGAGTGGGGGCAGATGGTAAATATTCAGCCTGGAACCCAGTTACAAGTAGAGTTCTGCAGGAATCAGTTCTGGATCCTCTACTGTTTGTAATTTTTATTAATGATTTGGAAGAGGGAGTCGAAGGGTGGGTCAATAAATTTGCAGACGATACAAAGATCGGTGGAATTGTGAATAGTGAGGAGGGCTGTTGTCGGCTGCAAAGGGACTTAGATATGATGCAGAGCTGAGCTGAGGAGTGGCAGATGGAGTTCAACCCTGTCAAGTGTGAGGTTGTCCATTTTGGAAGGACAAATAAGAATGCGGAATACAGGGTTAACGGTAGGGTTCTTAGTAAGGTGGAGGAGCAGAGGGATCTTGGGGTCTATGTTCATAGATCTTTGAAAGTTGCCACTCAGGTGGATAGAGCTTGTAAGAAGGTCTATGGTGTATTAGCGTTCATTAGCAGAGGGATTGAATTCAAGAGTCGTGAGGTGATGTTGCAGCTGTAAAGGACCTTGGTAAGGCCACATTTGGAGTACTGTGTGCAGTTCTGGTCCCTTCATTTTAGAAATGATGTGGAAGCTTTGGAGAGGGTGCAGAGGAGATTTACCAGGATGTTGCCTGGAATGGAGAATAGGTTGTACGAGGATAGGTTGAGAGTGCTAGGCCTTTTCTCATTGGAACGGCGAAGGATGAGGGGTGACTTGATAGAGGTTTATACGATGATCAGGGGAATAGATAGAGTAGACAGTCGGAGACTTTTTCCCCCAGGTACAACAGAGTGTTACAAGGGGACATAAATTTAAAGGTGAAGGATGGAAGGTATAGGGGGGATGTCAGGGGTAGGTTCTTTACCCAGAGAGTGGTGGGGACATGGAATGCGCTGCCTGTGGGAGTGGCAGAATCAGAATCATTGGTGACCTTTAAGCAGCAATTGGATAGGTACATGGATAGGTGCTTAAGCTGGGACAAATGTTCGGCACAACATCGTGGGCCAAAGGGCCTGTTCTGTTCTGTACTGTTCTGTGTTCTATGTTCTAAATCAAATGATATTCACAATATTAAGATGGGTGGTGCAGCCTTTCAGTAATGATTTTGCTGAAATCAAGAGAACAAAAAAAACACATTAAATAAATCTATTTCTGAAATTTCCTGACGCAGTAGAAACTCTTCGTGTTGTGGTCAATATACTCTAAGTCCCCTTAGAATTGCTCACAAAGAGACACTGTTCAAACAGGTCCCACGCCGTCTGGACTCTTGTGCATTTTCCCACAATAATTTGCCAAAATGTTCAAATGTAAACAAATGCAATGGGTACTCAAGCATTAATCAAGCTTAAGAAATGCTTTTTGTGTGCATATACACACTCAGAAAACAAGCTTCCCGCTTGCTCTTTTTTATAAGCTTAAGTAAATTAGGCAGAAAAATCACTGAACTATCATTTAGAAATGTGCTGATGCCAGCAATGATTCTAATATGTTCCTTCAATTATTGAGCTATACTTATTATGGCTTTAGTTTTGTGACATTTTGTAATCTGTTTCTGTGAATCAATAAGAATGAGGAGGAAGGTGAATACTGTAATCAACATATTCATGTTTTAAAATGTTTGCCTTGAATTTATGACATTAACTCACTACAAAAAAAACAGAAAAGAACAAGGGAACATCAGCTACATCAAACTTAAACATTTGTTAGAAAGTGGTCATTTTTCTGCGTTTGAATGGATGTACAGCGATGGTGTAGGCAACAAATGCTAGCCTAGCCAGCAACAACCACATCACATGAACAAAAAAAAAACTATCCCCCTCCCCAACTCCACCTCAGACCTTCATATTCTTCTAAAAAGCATATTCCTAAAAGTGGACAACATTCTAGCTGGGATCATGATAATGTTTTAAACAAGTTCAGCATAACTTTGAATGCCATGCTTCTATATATAAAGTCCAGGACACCATAAGCTTCATTTAACTGTCTTGCCACCTGAAAGAACTTATGCACAATCACCTTCTGGATTAGTGGTGCTGGAAGAGCACAGCAGTTCAGGCAGCATCTGAAGAGCAATAAAATTGACGGTTCAGGCAAAAGCCCTTCATCAGGAATATAGGCAGAGAGCCTGAAGGGTGGAGAGATAAGTGAGAGGAAGGTGAGGGTGGGGAGAAAGTAGCATAGATTACAATAGGTGAGTGGGGGAGGAGATGAAGGTGATAGGTCGGGGGTGCAGGGGGAGGGTGGAGTGGATAGGTGGAAAAGAAGATATGCAGGTAGGACAAGTCATGGGGACAGTGCTGAGCTGGAAGTTTGAAACTGGGGTTGAAGTGTTCCGAGGTGCAAGATGAAGCGTTCTTCCTCCAGACGTGTGGTGGTGAAGGAGGCCCAGGACCTCCATGTCCTCGGCAGAGTGGGAGGAGGAGTTGGAATGTTGGGCCACGGGACGGTGTGGTTGATTGGTGCGGGTGTCCCAGAGATGTTCCCTAAAGCGCTCTGCTAGGAGGTGCCCAGTCTCCCCAAAGTAGAGGAGACCGCATCGAGAGCAACAGATACAATAAATGATATTAGTGGATGTGCAGGTAAAACTTTGATGGATGTGGAAAGCTCCTTTAGGGCCTTGGATAGAGGTGAGAGAGGAGATGTGGGCGCAGGTTTTGCAATTCCTGCGGTGGCTGGTGAAGGTGCCAGGCTGGGAGGGTGGGCTGAAGGGGGGCGTGGACCTGACCAGGTAGTCACAGAGAGAACGGTCTTTGCAGAAGGCGGAAAGGGGTGGGGAGGGAAATACATCCCTGATGGTGGGGTCTGTTTGGAGGTGGTGGAAATGTCGGCGGATGATTTGGTTTATGCGAAGATTGGTAGGGTGGAAGGTGAGCACCAGGGGCGTTCTGTCCTTGTTACGGTTGGAGGGGTGGGGTCTGAGGGTGGAGGTGCGGGGAAACGGAAGTCATGGAGGAGGTGGAGGGCGTGGATGGTGTCTCGAACATATGTGGGGAGTTCCTGGACTAGGGGGGATAGGATAGTATCGAGGTAGGTAGAAATGAGTTCAGTGGGGCAGGAGCATGCTGAGACAATGGGTTGGCCAGGATGGTCAGGCTTGTGGATCTTGGGAAGGAGGTAAAGCCAGACAGTGCAGGATTCCCGGACTTTAAGGTTGGAAGCTGTGGGTGGGAGATCTCCTGAGGTGATGAGGTTCTGTATGGTCTGGGAGATGATGGTTTGGTGATGGGGGGTGGGTCATGGTCGAGGGGGCGGTTGGAAGAGGTGTCCTCGAGTTGCCATTTGGCTTCAGCGGTGTAGAGGTCAGTGCGCCAGACTACCACTGCGCCCCCTTTATCTGCTGGCTTGATGGTGAGGTCAGAATTGGAGCAGAGGGATTGGAGAGCTCACGTTATGAGGGTGAGAGGTTGGAGTGGGGGAGGGGGGGTAGACAGATTGAGGCGGTTAATGTCCTGGTGGCAGTTGGGAATGAAGCGGTCGAGGGCAGGTAATAGGCCAGCGCTGGGTGTCCAGGTGGATGCAGTGTGTTGGAGGTGGGCGAAGGGGTCCTCGGAAGGTGGGCGGGAATCCTGATTTTGAAAGTAAGCTTGGAGGCGGAGGCGGCGGAAGAAGTGTTCGACGTCATGGCGTGTATTAAATTCATTGATGCGTGGACAGAAGGGGATGAAGGGGAGTCCTTTGCTGAGGACTGATCATTCGTCCTCAGTGAGTGGAAGGTCTGGACGGATGGTGAAAACTGGGCAGGGCTGGGAGCTGGGACCCGGTGTGGGTGTGGAGCTGGGAGTGGGGGTGGAGCCTGTAACTGGAGTGGGTGTGGTGGTGGGGGGAATGGGGGTGGAGTCATGAGCAAGGGTGGTGATCCCCTCAGGGTTCTGGGGGGCTGGGATGGTGACAGTGGGATCTGTGGGGGGGCATGTCAGCAGAATGCAGGTGAGTGGCGTTGGTGGGGTTGGAAGTGGTGGCAAACATGGCAGTAGGGGTGGCGGAAGTCAATGAGTGTGTGACATCAGTGATGGTGTGAGGGGCAGAAGTGATGTCACGTTTGGTGCATGAGGAATTGTGAGGGGTGGAAGTGGCTGTGGGAGCGGCCATGATGGGCGCAGAAGTGACATCATCAATCAGCGTGGGGGTGGCAGCTGCACCAGCCGCATGGCTAATGGCGTCTGAGCAGTACCAGAGGCCAGGGAAATCTACTGGAATGTTTGAGGAGCGCTGGTTATGGAGGTGGGTAGATAAAAGTTTGTTGTACTTACAGTTTTTGAGATGGAGTTGAAATATTGTTTGTTGAGCGTATGAATTCTCCTGAGGATGTAGTACAGAAGGGTTGTACTAGACCAGACCATACAGAACCTCATCACCTCAGGAGATCTCCCACCCACATGCTTCCAACCTCATAGTCCAGGAACCCCGCACTGCCCGGTTTTACCTCCCTCCCAAGATCCACAAGCCTGACCAACCCATTGTCTCATCTTCCGCCTCGGAACACTTCAACCCAGGACATCAATGTGGATTTCAACAGTTTCCTCATTTCCCCTTCCCCCACCTCACCCCAGTTCCAAACTTCCAGCTCAGCACTGTCCCCACGACCTGTCCTACCTGCCTATCTTCTTTTCCACCTATCCACCCCACCCTTCCCCTTCCCCCCTCCCGACCTATCACCTTCATCCCCTCCCCCATTCACCTATTGTACTCTATGCTACTTTCTCCCCACCCCCACCCTCCTCTAACTTTCTCTCCACCCTTCAGGCTCTCTGCCTGTATTCCTGATGAAGGGCTTTTGCCCGAAACGTCGATTTTACTGCTCCATGGATGCTGCCGGAACCACTGTGCTCTTCCAGCACCACTCTAATTTAGAATCTGGTTTCCAGCATCTGCAGTCATTGTGCATAAGGTAAAAACAATCACCTTCAAGTCTCTCAATTTCTACCCCTTTAAACTTGTACTATTTAGCATCCACTGCCTCTACTCATGTATTTCTGTCAAAATCTCTCATTTCTGCCTTGAATTTCATTTTCCATTTTTTTCAACATCTCCATGTCCTTTTAAAAATTTACTTCAAGCCTACTATTTCCTTACATTCTCTGTGAGCATTTCAATTAAAGTTTTCCTGATAACTGAAAAATTGCTTTCATATTTTGGGGAGAGCATAAGGAGAATAGTGTTGAGATATATGATTAGCCATGATCATGTTGAATGGTCCAGCAGGCACGATGGGCCAAATGGCTTTTATGGCTCCTATCTTCTATGTTTCCATGGGCTGAATTTTCCCATGGTGTCATTTTCATTGAGTTACATGGAGTGTGGCAGATATAGCAGGTTTTACCACATGATTGTCCCAAACTCACTTCATTAATTATCTACTGTGCCCCTTTGTTTGATATTGGCAAAATTCTCCCACTCACCAGAGTTGGAAGTACACACCGCTGCTGGAACATCCTGTGATATCTGGTGCTTGTGACATCTTTAAGGCTGTTGGCCACCCAAACACTGAAGTGTCTGTAGCTATATACCTTGTACCTAAGATGGCACCAAACGCAGTGACATTGTAAACTTTTCACTGCACTCGTTTGACGGCCAGAAGAAGCCACAACACCAGACCATGCCAGCTTGGTCATTGAGGTCTCAGCCTTCTAGAGAACACCTAGCAATGCCACGAGATGGTCAATGACTCACTCTTCCTGGCCACTCTTTCTTGTCTCTGATCATGTTATGCAATATCATCCCTAGTTCTCACTCACATAAATCTCCTCAAACTACTAACCCTATCTTGTCTCGTCATCTCCTATGCACTCACTCAGGCACCTCAGCACCTTTCCCCCATATGTAACAGCATTAATAGTTGTACCAGGTACTTTCATCCTTCTCTATCCCTCCTCTCTCTCTCTCTCTCATTTCAGGAGAAAATATTCCACAACAAGGCATCAAAAACCAAGAAAGGCATCGGTTTCACAACACCTAATAGGAGAGGATCCCGACCATGACCGCTGAGTAGCTAACTAACCATGCTCATTCCCCTGGACTGACATCAGACAAAGCACTGACTGACGGTACAGGAAACCACTTCAATGCTGGCAACTCCTTAACTTGACTGAGGACTACTCCCCTTAAATTTTTAAACATGGCTATTTGGTTGGTGCAGGCTCAGCGTGTTTGGTATGTAGGCTACTGATGCAAGTTGTTGGTGGGACATTGAGATAGGATTGTGCCACACAGAAAACTCCACTCCCTTGACTGATGACTGCTGACAACCATGACAAGCTACTGCTTGCAAGACAGAGGTACTGTTTGCCCGTTAGCTCAGTGTGCCGGTGGTTCAGTGGTTAGTACTGCTGCCTCACAGCACTAGGGATTTGTTTTGAATCCTGTCTTGGGTTACTGTCTGTGTGGACATTGTATGTTCTTCCCACATCTGCATGGGTTTCTGCGGGGTGCTGTGGTTTCCTCCCATAGACCACGGATGTGCAGGTTAGGTGGGAAATGTAGGGTACAGGTATAAGATAGGGGGTTGTGTCTGGGTGGGATACTCTTCAGACAGTTAGCTTCCACACTGTCAGGATTCTAAGATTCTACACCTGTTACTATATTTGACTGTTAGGTTGCTAAATTCAACCTTATCAATAAATAAGGGCATGGTTTGTTATACGGTTTTCAAAAGATCATTTAAGAACAATTCATAGGCCTCTGAGCAGTCTTTTTAGGCAGTATGAGGGTGGCAAAGGAAAAGACTTGCTTAGTTAGAGAGTCAGGTACTTAGATTCAGAGAGTAGAACCTCTATCTTTAGAAGGAGTCTGCACAGTGAACATAAAATAGTAGAATTCAACATTCAGTTTGAGAGTGAGTATGCAAAATCTTGAGATTTAATTCGAAAGAATATAAGAAATTAATATGATTTAAATGGGCAAAGACTGCAGGAGGATGCAACATTGAAGCATTTGAGAGTTCTCATGCGTGAATAAGAAGCTAGCATCTAAACTCAGCAATTAATGGGAAAGGCAAATGGAATGCTGGCCTTTACTTCAAAGGGAATGGAATATAAACATAATGTAGATTAGATTAGATTTACAGTGTGGAAACAGGCCCTTCGGCCCAACAAGTCCACACCGACCCGCCGAAGCGCAACCCACCCATACCCCTACATTTACCCCTTACCTAACACTATGGGCAATTTAGCATGGCCAATTCACCTGACCCGCACATCTTTGTGACTGTGGGAGGAAACCGGAGCACCCGGAGGAAACCCACGCAGACACGGGGAGAACATGCAAACTCCACACAGTCAGTTGCCTGAGTCGGGAATTGAACCCGGGTCTACAGGCTCTGTGAGGCAGCAGTGCTAACCACTGTGCCACCGTGCCGCCCACTAGTCTTACCAAAACTCACAAGGCATGAATCAGACCAAAGCTGGAATCCCAGTTTTGGTTCTGAGAAGGTTCACCTGGTTGATTCTGGGTATGGAGAGTTTTGCTTATGCAGAGAGGTTCAGTAAGTTAAACCTGTACTCACTGGAATTTGGAAGAATGAGAACAGACCTAAGTTAAACATGCAAGTTTCTTAGGGGGCTTGGCAGGGTAAATGCAGAGAGGTTATTTCCCTTTTGACAGAATCTAGAAATAGAGGGTACAATCTAAGAAGTTGTTCAGTTATGAAAGAGATGAGGACTATAGATGCTCGATCACTGAGTATATTCAAAGCTTAAATTGACAGCTTTTGACTCATTAAGCAAATCAGGAATTATAGAGCTTATGGAAATTGCATTGAGGATTATCAGATGTGTCATCTTAGTAAGTGGTAGGGAAGATTCGATGGGACAAATGGCCTACTTCTGCGCCTACGTATTATGTTGTATGAGTTTCCAGGATTTAGAGTGCAAGAAAAGCCTTGGGAGCTGTGGGGGTTTGGAAGATGTCATATGCCATTAATGGTGCAGAGCAGTAAAATGAAGATGAAAGGAACACATAAGCCATTTGTGCTTTTTGCATGTGAGAAACATTACAACTCAGGACACATAGGTAGTAAAAACTTAGCAAAGCTAGCTGCAGTTTTGCATCTGCGCGTGAGTAATCTGTGATAAAGTGACTTTCAGAAAGTACCATAGATTGGTCTTCAAAAAAAAAAGAAATTGGTAATCTTTGTAAAATTTAATTTGATTTAATAATGCACAGTGTCACTAATGGTCGGTGTGCACGAGAAGTTGCTAAGGAATCCACTGGATCTGTCTTGCCTACACTTACTACTTGATGTGCTCTGTGGAGTATTTGACCATGGTTTGTCCATTCTTATATTTACTTCAGGTCAATACTGAATCTTAGGAAATAGGTTGTATAGATATTGCAGATTATTCTACCTTACAATTAGAAAAGTGAAACATAATTATTTTTTGGTCAAAACTATGAATTCTTGTGGCTTAATTCCCTTATTAAATATCTGAAATCACATACTTTGCCTCCATTAAAAAAAAAGTTACTCACTCCTAACCAGATCGTAACATAAATTTGGTAGTCTGGACTGGGATCACAACATATCAGACATAATATGGTTGCATTTTATCAAATGTCTTTTATACTTCAATTGAACTATCCTCACTTGCCTTCTCTTAATGACATTTGTTGGACACAGACTTCTCTGATCATACCTGTGCCGGCTCTTCTTTATTCATCCATGCTTTTAAAAATGTCTGTTCATTTTTCTCCTAGATTACTGTTTCTAACTGTTTTCTCTACTGTGCCCTACACTCTTAGAAACTCTGCTGCTCAGCAAAAAAAACCTGCTAGACTGATGGCACACTTCCCAGAAATAAAAACCTTAAAAAGGGATTGTTACTTGTTGTAGAAGGCCAGCTAACTAATTTGGCATAGTTTACAGTTGTGGGTTGGTAGGATCTGATGATGTAAACGTTTGATCATTGATGCAACCAATTTGATGTTAGAATCATTGGACAACAATCCATAAGTTTGCCTCACTTTTTAAAGTGCTTTCAAACACAGCTTACATTCCATGCAAATAAATTCAGAACAAAATATTTAATTCCAAATAAAAGTCACTTGGATTCAAAACACTGTTTCTCACTCCATGGATGCTGTCAGACCTGCTGAACTTCTCCAGTGTTTTCCGTGTTTGTTTCAGATCTCTAACATCCACAGTATTTGGCTTCCATTTAATTCTGTAGTTCTGAAAATATTTTTGTGCAGTCGCTCCCCAAAACACACTCACCTTCATACAACTTGCCATTAAGAATGATGGCAGTGTTAAGCATGGAAGAAAATCTCTTTTCCTGTACTTTTGTTTCTAATAATTTGCTTCTTATATTTTCCCTCTTTCTTTTGTCTTTAACTTCAATTTAAAACTTTGTCGCCCTCTCTAACTATTTCTTAAATGACACTCATGTTAGTCTCCTTCCACAGCTTGCCCCCTGCTACACCATTTTTAATTTCTTTACTTGTTACTTTTCTTTGGAGCTGCTGTAAGATGAAGCCATGTGGAGCAGCATAATAAACGTCATAGATGGCAATAGATTTGAAAAGCTCACAAGGGCTTCACAGAAGTAAAACTAGAAACTATTTGTAAGCCAGCTGCACTCAAGGCTCACTGACATTCACACAGACCATAGTCAACTACTGTGTGCAGAAACCTTTGCCACACAAGCACTCCTGGGGCCAACATGTTTACTGCTGTGGAATCTGCACAGGCACAGAGAAGTGCATTCTTATTGCAGCAGTAGTCTTCTTATGGTGTTCTTCAGGAGATTACGCAGCTGTATGGCAGCAGGGACAGGTCGCTCTCTAACCTCTGAGGTCGACATAACATGCTGTGCAAAAGGTGTACAAGCCAGGTCCCAGCTCTATGGGATAATTGCAACTACCCCTGCTATCTTATGAACTGATTCTTTTCTCCAAATCTGGGAAATATAGAAATATTACTTACACTTTCATCTGTTGCTGAACCCATCTAATTTACTCAGGTAATGGACGGCAGCAGTGCAAAAAGGTGTATAGCTGAATATGAAATGAATTTCTATCGAAGCTGATGTGTGTTACAGAGTGTGCAGAATGCCATATAAATATTGTCAGATGTCAAGAAACAGTACTGTCAGCAGGAATACTTTGAAGACTCAGTCCTCTTAACTACAGCTCAGTGAGCAAAGTGTCTGCCATCTGTCACTGCATATTGAAAACATGGTTCAGATATCATCTGTCTCCAGACATACTACAGCTGTTAACTGGTTTCAGCATTACTATCACTTTGGCAGCAATCTCACTTCTGGTATGATTGTCACAAGTTTGCATTTAATTCAGTGTGGAGAATGCAGTTATAATGGTCTAGTGCACAGAAAGCTAAAATAAACCAAATAATCACTTTGTGCTTTTTTGGGGAGCTAAATGTAGGCTGTTTCCAAATTTTAAAAATTAACTGCAGCATTAAAAACATTTGTTGGAACAATAATTGTGCATACTCAAACTTTGTAAGGCACTACGATTTGATTTCATGCACCCTATATATTCTCATTATTCATGGTATTAGAATATTTTTGTATGCCAGATAAAAAGCATGGAAGTAATTTGACCTGAGAAATATTGAGTGCTTCAAAAATAACTGAGCTTCTTGCTATTAAAATGTATCTGGATATATCTGACAATTTATAAAAGTGCTATGAAGTATAACCAAGCAATATTACAACTCAACATAAAAAATTTAAAATACAAAACCAATTACGATACAGTCACAGAAAAACATGTTGCAACTAATGCAGATTTTCAGTTTCCTTTTCTTTTAGTCCTGAAAAACTGGAAAGTCAGTTTCCACTACAATTGATACAATCATAGAATCACGTAATACAATTGATCTCTGAAACAAAGTGATCAACATACAAGGTGGAAATCTAGAAAAAGGAAGAGTACTTAAAAGTTACTTTTGCATCAAATAACAACTTATTGTTCCTTATTAAAGGATCACTGGGCAGGAATTTCCTCTGAACCTTCAGTTAACCTGGCAGTTATAGCAACAGGAGAAGGGGAGTAGTGAGGATATTACAGGCCATATTCAATGTCACAATTTTGTTGAAAACTCAGGAAGGGATGGAAGGAATGAAAATGCTAACCTGAAAAAGGATTCTTGCCAAAAATGAATATTTATCTAACTCTAAGTTCAGCAGCAAGATAACCTCTGACAATGTTTCTTAACAAAAGCATTAAATGATTCTCAAAGATTGAGTACACAATGTTGTTGGAAACCGCAATCAACAAAAATCACCCAAAAAGCCAGATTTCATAATCAGCATAATAAAATGTACAATGAATTAAGAACGTCAGCTTCAAAGGTTATATTCGGCAGAATTTTCCCAGCCCCTCAGCCACATGGGCAGTGATGAAAAATCTGGGAGAATACTAGAGAATGCAAAGGATCTGACTTTCCTTTTAAAGTTTCAATGACTAGATGGGAATCTCATTAGCTAGTGGTGAGCACTTTATTTCCAACATTAGCTGATCTCACCTCACTTGTATGCAATTTGCACTGTTACTGTTGAGAAACTAGGTGGCACCAATTCCAGACGAAGTCTGAGGAGTTACCTGGCAACCTCACCAGTTGCTTCTCCCGACCTCTGTGTTCAACTTCATTCACGAACATCTCATGGCACACTCCACGGCCAGCAACTACCTCCACCTTGGGTCCACAGAGGTTGACATCAGCAAAACACCAGTCTCCTCACATCACTTTAACCGATCTCAGACTAACTCAGAACACACTTCAGCACTTCACCTCTGCATTTGAGCTCACTGATAACTTTTTTTACAATACTATAGTTCCCATATTATAAGAAAATTGCGTATCAGCAGCACTATCTAAACCAGTGGTAAGGAAAGTTTGTGTTATACAAATTATGGTCTAAATTCTCCAATCACGTTATCGCTAATTCTTGTTGAAGAATTGCATCTTGTAGCAGAACCGGCTGTACTCCAGGTGCAATCTAACCAAGCTCTTCCACAATTGAAGCAAGACTCACAACTCACATACTCAAATTCCCTTTACTTTTGCGAACTAACCTCCTGTGAGGAACATTTCAAGAGCCTTCTGAAAATCCATCAATTCCCGTTTGTTAATTTTGTTCATAACATCTTCAAAAAGCTTCAACACATTTGTCAAACACAATATTCCATTTGCAAATCCATGTTGACTGTGCTTACTCAGGTATTTTTTATTGTCCATTTAATTGAAAGAGGTCATTTATCATGTCCTTACAATAGATTAGATTACTTACAGTGTGGAAACAGGCCCTTCGGCCCAACAAGTCCACACCGACCCACCAGAGCGCAACCCACCCATACCCCTATACTTACCCCTTTACCTAACACTATGGGCAATTTAGTTTGGCCAATACACCTGACCTGCACATCTTTGGACTGTGGGAGGAAACCGGAGCATCCGGAGGAAACCCACGCAGACAAGGGGAGAATGAGTCAGGAACTGAACTCAGGTCTCTGGCGCTGTGAGGCAGTAGTGCTAACCACTGTGCCATCATGCCGCCCACAATAGATTCTAGGATTTTCTCTACCACTGATGTAAGGCTGATGTTTCTTTAGTTTCCTGTTTCTTTCCCATGTTCTTTTCTTAAAATGGTGGGCAGACATTTGCAATCTGCAGGAATCAGCCCAGAACCTGTAAAATTTTGCAAGATGGTTACCATTGCATCAACTATCTCTTTCAGTATCCCGGGATGTAAACCATCAGGCCCTAGCAATTTTACAACTTACACCGTCACTAATTCCTCCAGTACAATCTTTTTACTAATTTCCTCAAGTTATCATTCTCCCCAGTCATTTGGATATCTAATTCAGAGTGATTTTTTTGTATTTTCTTCACTGAAAACAGGCAAAAAGTAACCATTTAACGTCTCTACCATTTCCTTATTCCCATTAGAAATTCTCTTATATCTGCTTTTAATTGACCCATGTTCATCTTAGTTAAATGTTTCTGGATTAGTGGTGCTGGAAGAGCACAGCAGTTCAGGCAGCATCCAACGAGCAGCGAAATCGACGTTTCGGGCAAAAGCCCTTCATCAGGAAACATCGATTTCGTTGCTCGTTGGATGCTGCCTGAACTGCTGTGCTCTTCCAGCACCACTGATCCAGAATCTGGTTTCCAGCATCTGCAGTCATTGTTTTTACCTTAGTTAAATGTTTCCTTTTTCTGTGTGTTTACGTTACATTTCTATGTTTTTTTTTGTTAGATGTTTGTAAATGTGTTCTATTCTCCCTTGTCTTTCAGTTTCCTGATGCTTCTTTACTGTTTTCTAAAAAGAATTTCCAATCCTCTGATTTGTTATTTTTCTGACCATGTTACAACCTTTTCTTTTATTCTTATACAAACCTTAATATCCTTTGTCAGCTATAGTTAGTAACTAACCTATTGTGAGATTTTACACCTTCATGGAATGTGTAGTTGTTTTGATCCATGTCATAGTTGTATAAAGGCTGTCCATGGCCTACACAGATTCAGGGCTTTTAATGTATTTGCCTAATCCTGCTCACTCAACTTGTGCCTCATGCTTTCAGAACTTTCCTTATTCAAATTTAACATCTTTGCTTCAGACTGAACTATTTCACTTTCAAATATAATGCAAAATTCTATCATATTGTGGTCACTCATTCACCACAGCTTTAGTTCTTTTTTGGTTTACCCAGTCTACATGCAGATTGAAGTCTCCCGTGATTACTGTGTTGCACATATTGTAACTTTCTATCATCTCGTGATTTATACCATGTGCCACATTACCACGACTAGTTGGTGGCCGATAGATAATGTCTGCTGACCCGTGCTGTTTCATAGTTCCACCAAACAGACATCACACATTGCCCAGCCAATCTGAGATTCTCCCTAACTAATGTACTGATCCTAACCCTAACTGTCAATGCAACTCCACCTTCTTTTCCTTCTGTGCTGTCCTTTCTAAATATTGAATACTCTTGAATGTTCAGTTTCCAATCCTTGTCACCACACAGCCATGTTTCTGTAATGGCAACTATATCATAACCATTTACTTCTACTTGCCCTTTGTCTTTTTGACATCATTCGTTATTCAATTCACACTTAATGCTTGGTTTTGTTTCTTCTGTTTTCTGGTCTCCTTCACAGCTTTCCTACTTCCTATTATCAGCTTAACTTCCTTTCAATTTGGGTTACCTCTCAGGTTCCCATTCCATTGATGCTAATTTAAACCAATAGGACTCACAAACCTTCCTGCAAGGATATCCCAGTTCTGTTGATGTGTAACCCATCCAAATTGTATAGGCTGTATGGTCCTATATTTTTGCTCATATTGCCACTGAGGTGTCATTATTTGAGCTAGAGGACGGTGGAAGAGTCAATGCTTGTCAATGCTTTCTCTGAGGGAATTGTAACTTCTTCACGAGAGGTGGAGAGGTGGTAATGTCCTGAGGGGCTGCTCTCATCAGGTTGGAGACAAAGCAGATGCTGCCAGTGTCTGCAGGAGAAAAGACGGAATAATCTGAAAAATAGGGGTGGCAGTTTAAGCATGTCAAAAATACATTCACAGTGGTGGTAATGGGAGAGCAGATGTCACTTGACACTAATTTGGTTGCTATGGCATGGAGTCTCAGCATTATCACGAGTGGTAACAGTCCTTTCCCTCCAGTGGAATAATTCTCTCCCTTTGGTCATCAAAAGAAAAAAACATCATGCACCATTACCCAACTTGGCTTTCTCATGTTACCGTGAGATGTTTCCTCTTGGAATGAGACAAAGGAAGGGATTGAGTGGGATGAAAGTGGCTGGCACAGCTGTCAGTGCTGGTGCATTTAAAGGAAAAAGAAGGTGAGGTGTCCTGGGTTAGTGAACTAGGCAGTGAGGAAAGCATGTAATATGAGTCGTCTGGGGGCCTGAGGGAAGTGATAGTGAATAGAGGAAGATGCTTCTTGCAATGAGAGGGGCTTTGGTGGCTTGTGAATACAGTAGCAGAGATAAAGTGAGTCTGAGATAGGAGAGAGAGAAGATGGAGGCACTCACCCTTGTGGAGCTCAAAAGGTCATTCACTTTCTTCCTTCATTACTGAGCCTTCCTTGGGACCTTGGACACCACATCGATCTGGGTGGCCATTTTGGACCAAGCTGGCTAGGTCTGGTGCTGTGCTTTCCTCTAGCAGTTCTGAGGCAAGTGGATGGTCCATCATCTCCACCAACCCATCCACCTGGGCCTCCACATTTCTTTCAGCAAATTGGGGTGCCAACCTCTCACAGTGCAACTGTGAAGGGCAACCCCTGACCGACAGCACTTGACTGGGCTCTAAATATAGCATCGATACTGGGAATCATAAAAAGTCTGGCAATGGTGAGTATGTCTAACACTGGTGAGCACATGATAAAATGAGTGGATGCTAAAGAGGCATGGTGTATACATATGACATAAGTAGTGTAGAGTTGAATGAGATAATGCTGTAATGCTGTCAGAGAGAAACACTTCATGAAACGGCCTGAAATTGTCACTTAGTTGATTTTTGGTACAATTCAGCCTAGTATGAGGATTCATCCTTATGCTGGAACATACTTGTATGCACATGCACATTCACAAGCAAATATGAACTGAAGAAATCCTACAACTTAAAGCTCTGGGAAATATCATAGTTTGTTAATGTACATTGTATTTGAGGGTTAAGTCTTAATTATGAAAATATAAAGTATTTCATGTTGAGATCTGGGGGTCTCTTTAAACCTACATTAATTCAGCATTCCATATTTGATATTTCTTATGTAGCATGCAATCTCATTTAACTGTGCCACATTAGGAACTAGCCTTAACTCTATCTGAAAACAGAGAAGAGGTCATAAGAATTAAAGTGCTGACTTATGTCAATGATTTATCAGGCGTCACCCTACACATTATCAATGTAGTGTGTCAAAAATAAGAAGCGCTTACTCTTAGAATGGTGAACTAACTTCCAAATAGAGGTGGGCAGGGGGACAGTGGTCATTTGATGTATGAGTGGCTGTCCCCAGGCTACTGGTCCAGAGGGTTAGACATGTGATTGACATAGAATTGAGGCCAGCCACCAAAATGCAGTACATTAACAGGGGCAGAAGGGGAAGTTGATCCAGGGAGAAGAGTCACACCATTTTCCTGGAGAAAACCAGGAGTTCCCCCATATCAGCCCAGGGGAAGACCAAAACTGTTGGTACTGAGATTAACAGAGACACAAAGACTAACAGAGACCTCCAAGACTGGTGCAAGGGTACGTAAATATGTGTTGCCTGTACTCCCTCATTCTACAAATGGTCCTGCAATCAATAAAGCATTTTCATCTGTCATGGATTGTTTGCTTCCTTTCTTTGCATAATTATCTAATGTACCATATCTGAACTGCTGCTTCTCAATAAGCTATCAGACAATAATAATAAATCATTGCCTGCCTGGATTATGTGACTGCAATCACACACTCCTAAAATCATAATCCAACAACTGGATATGATCCATCAGCACTACTGCTTCAGAGCTTTCTTTGACTAGCTCTATATCTGATATTAGCAAGAAATTCCCCATTGCTGAAGCCCCAAGATTGGACCATAGAGAATCCATACAATTATTTCCTGTTTTGTGAATTATATAGCTGCCCCTGCCCCCATTTAGGATACATTCCTCTCAGCTAAGAATTAAGGTTCAAGATTCAAGGCATTTAGCCAGGTAAACTACACAGCTCAATAGCATTAAAGTCTGTTAGAGTTTCCACTAATCATTTAGATAGAAGTACCGTACAACAAGAATGTTATTCGTTAAGCCAAGTCAACTGTCAACCTCGTGAGAATCTCCACTTATCCTGAAAGGCTGGTTAGTCAGGAAAGATGGTGTTTGATACCACAGACCTGCTTAGTAAACTGCATTCACCAGGCAAATCATCTTGGTGACACCTTGACACAAAGGAATTCTACTCTACTTCATTCTCATTTCCCTATAAAAGTCGGTAGTCACTATATGTTCAGTGAAAATGCCCGTTAGCTACCAATTGCTTAACATCTGAATTTTATTCATTTGCAGAATGTGGGTGTCACTGACTAGGCCAACATTTCTGAAGAAGGGTGTTTGGACTCGAAACGTTAATGCTGCTTTCTCTCCACAGATGCTGCCAGACTTGTGGATTATCTCAGATCACCAGCATTTACAGTTCTTTGTTTTATGATTAAAAGTATATCTGCCATTATGGACTTCAAACCCATGCCAGCAGAACATTAGCCTGAAGTCTTGGATTACTGGCCTTGTGATGTTACCACTGCACTTTCCCCTTTGCATGGTCTGTTGTATATGTCATCAAATAAAACATAAATGAATTCAAGACATTGAAATGCCAGTTCCAAAAATTAAAAGGTGCACAACTTTAGCAGCTATTTTTGACAGCTTAAAAATTGCAAAAGCAGATTCACGAATGCAGGTTCACAATCCCAGCTACTCAAATAAAATCAACATTTCCTTGTTGGTTATTTGATTTCGATCTCTCTTTTTACTGTAATGCAAGGACCACAAAAGGTTACTAGGAACAGCTTGATACTTCCCACATTCTAATAGATGAGAGATTAGATTCCCTACAATGTAGAAACAGGCCCTTTGGCTCAACAAGTCCACACTGACCCTCTGAACAGTAAACCACCCAGACCCATTTCATTAGACAATAGACTAATGTACCTAACACTATGGGCAATTTAGCATGGCCAATTCACCTGACCTGCACATCTTTGGACTGTGGGAGGAAACTGGAACACCCACAGGAAACCCACACAGACACGAGGAGAATGTGCAAACTCCAAACCTGGGATGCTGGTGCTGTGAGGCAACAGTGCTAACCACTGAGCCACCATGTCATCCAGATGTTCCAATTCTGTAGCAAAATCAAAAAAAGGTAAAGCCCTGAAATATGTGGAATAGAATCCAATTTGTGTATTTTAAAATTATCCAGGGAAGAAACGATGTAGGCATTATTACTCATACTTAATGATTCGTTGTGGAAAAATTATAGTGCTAGAGAACTGTTCAATAACTAATTTTATTCCTATATTTAAGAAGGGAGACAGAATATGTACAGGGAATCATAGAGCAATTAGAAGAAAAAATAATGGAATCATTACTAAAAGAAGAGAATAGAAATGAGAAATATAACAATGGATAATCAGCATGCATTTCAAAAAGGAAAAGCTTGCATGATTAAGCTTATTGAATTTTGAGTAGGTAACTGAGAGGAGTAGATAGTACTAACATCATAGATGTAACCTATCTTGATTATGAAAAGAACTTCAGTAAGGTGCTGCTTAAGGAGTGCTGTGAGACAGAGTGGAATTACTGCACGTTTACTGAGTAAGGGAATTCAATGAGGAGGGGATACAAGTGTTCTCTTTTCTAACTTCTTCAGCCTGCAGGAGACTGGGAGATGAAAATCTATCTGGGTGGTCTCAGTTTGAAAAAATATCAAAGAATGACATCACAGGAGGACAGTAAGTACATTAATCTCTAATATTCAGCAAATACTGTAAAAGTCACCTTAAGTTGTGGCAGCACAGTTCAGCTTTGCAGATTTCCCATGCTGTGGCATGTGGAAGATGGAGGAGACTTCATGAAGACTTGAAAATCATAGTGTCGTAGCAGCAAGTGTCACAGGCTGCACAAACTGGTGTGCCAGGATTTTGAACGATTCTGAAGAAGGATCACCGGACCTGAAATATCAACTCTGCTTTCCCCCCCACAGACACTGCCAGACTTACTGAGTTTCTCCAGCAATTTATGTTTTTTTAAACTCAAGCAGTGGCTAAAGTCATGGTGGTGCATCCATGAAGCTGAGAGTTACATGGAAAGCATGTTCAGTAAAGAAGTCAACTACAGGTTCATCTAGAATCATAGAATCCCTAAAGCATGGAAACAGGCCCTTAGGCCCAACAAGTCCACGCCGATCCTCCGATGAATATCCCACTCAGACTCATTTCCTTATTCTATTACTCTACATTTCCCCTGACTAATGCACCTAACTGACACATCCCTGAACACTATGGGCAATTTAACTTGGCCAATTCATCTAACCTGCATATCTTTGGACAGTGGGAGGAAACCAGAGCACCCAATGGAAACCCAAGCAGACACAAGGAGAATGTGCAAACTCCACACATTCACCCAAGGCTGGAATCAAACCCAGATCCCTGGCACTGTGAGGCAGCAGTGCTAACCACTGAGCCATCATGCTGCCAGGTGTGCAGGTAGAAAGGACTTGTAGCTGGAAAGGGAATGGGTGACTACTGACAATGCAAGGGAAATGGGCAGCTAATACAGGAGTCCCCTTAGGTGTTCTACACTAGAGCACACTAGTGTAGACCTGACTTCAAGATATTATGTTGCCTCTCTGGTGCCAGGATCAAGGGTTTCATAGAAAAGCTTAAGCAAATTCATCTGGGGAAGACTGATCAACCAGAGGTCATGGTCCCTGTTGGTACCTATGGCATATGTTGGAAGGGGGATGTGGTCCTGCAGTCAGAATTTCAGAAGCTAGGTAGAACATTAACAAGTAGGACCCCAAAAAGTAGTGATCTCCAGATTACATTTACCATCATGCTCAAGTGAGTACAGAGACAGGAGGATAAGACAGATATGTGGCTGGAAATATGGTACAGGAGGGAGGGCTTCAAATTTCTGGCACACTGTGGGGAGAAGGCATTTGTACAAGCTGGAAAGCTTGCGCTTAAACAGAGGTGGGATTGACTTCCTTGAGGGGCATTTTGCTTGTGCTTTTGGGGCGGCTCTAAATTACTTCTGCAGGGGTGTAGGAACCAGGAAATAATATTACAGAGAGTAATACCAGCGTGCACAGAATACTGGAAAAGACATGTAATAGATAGGTTCAGAGTAACAGAAACATTAAAGACATTCTAAATTGTGGGTTTACATTGCATGCACATTAATACACAAAGTACTGTACACACATATGGTGAGCTACAGGTCCAGATTGGAATATGCAATTATGATCTGGTGATAACAAAAACTGGCTGAAGGAAGGGCAGGGCTGGGTGTTAAATATTTCTGGTTACAGGTTGTCCAGGAAAGATAGGAAAGAAAAGAAACAAATAGTCATGCTGATATTGATTGCAGAGTGAGTTGCACTGTTGAAGAAAGAGGATATTGTGAAAGTCCTAGAAAAGAATCAATTTAGATGAAATGCAGAACAAAAAAAGTGTACATTGTTCAGTGTAGTCGACAGAACACCAGCTAATAGGAAGGATGTAGGCAAACAAATCTGCAAGAAAATTACAGAGATATATAATGTGGTGACCAGAACTGTACGCAATATTCCAAGTGCAGCTGCACCAGAGTTTTGTACAGCCGCAGCATGACCTCATGGCTCCAAAAACCCAACCCCTCTACCAATAAAAGCTAATGCACCGTATACCTTCTTAGCAAGCCCATCAACCTGGGTGGCCACTTTCAAGGATCTATGTACATGGACACCGAGATCTCTCTGCTCATCTACACTACCAATCCCGTCAAATCTAGTAGCCTGTATCTCAGTATTTTCCTCAGCAACGTGTCTTTTTCCAGTGTGAACACTGACGAAAAATATTCTTTTACCACTTTCCCTATCTCCTCGGACTCCGTACACAACTTCCCATGACTATTCTTGATTGTCCCTAATCTTTCTCTAATCATTCTTTTATTCTTGATGTACCTAGAAAGTTTTAGGGTTTTTCTTGATCCTCTCTGCCAATGACTTTTCATGTCCCCTCTTGGCTCTTCTTAGCTCTCTCTTTAGGTCTTTCTTGGCTGACTTGTAACTCTCAAGCACCCTCATTGATCCTTCATGTCCCATCCTAACATAAGCCTACTTCTTCCTCTTGACAAAAAAATCAACTTCTTTGGGTAACCACAGCTCCCTCGCTCGACCACTTCCTCCCTGTCAGACAGATGCTCCTTGAATAAGCTCTACATTTCAAGTATGCCCATCCCCTGCAGTTTCCTTCCCCATCCATTGCATCCTAAATGTTGCCTAATTGCATCATAATTGCCTTTCCTCCAGGAATAAATCTTGCCCTGTATTATATACCTATCCCTTTCCATCACTAAAGTGAACAAAACTGAATTGTGGTCACTATCACCAAAGTTCTCACTTACCTCCAAATCTAACACATGGTTTGGTTCATTACTTAGTACCAAGTGAAATATGGCCTTGCCCCTTGTCATTCTGTCTACATACTGTGTTAAATGTCCTTTCTGCTACCGTAATATTGTCCTTGACTAACAATGCCACACCTCCCCCTTTTTCTAACGATCTTCTCTGTTCTTACTGAACCATCTAAATCCCGGAACCTGCAACAGCCATGCCTATCCCTGTTCTATCCATGTCTCCGAAAGGGCCACAACACCAAAGTCCCAGGTACCAACCCATGCTGCAAGGGTCGAGTGACCTTTCCTCAAAACACCAGTTCCAGCACCAGAAATGAAATGGAACTGTTAATGAATGAACTTACATTCTGCAGCAATTTTAATCAGCAAATATTGTGCAAATCGTCAGTTTCATCCAAAATGGTAGGAAAGTTAAAGGGAACAGGCCATGTTCCCAAAGTTAGCAACAATGCAACATAAACTGAATAGCTACTTATGATGATATGTAATTCCCGCCATTATTTTTCAGCAAAATCTGAGTCAATGGGCAGAATTTAGTGGTTTGGTGATGCTCACTGGCTGGAGAGTAAATGACAACTCAAGTGAGGCAGGAGGGGAGTCAGTGTAAAGTGCAGGCTGGAGTCATCCTAAGTATGAGATCCTTGTGGCCAATATTAGCTGTCCAAGTTGGAGGAACACTCTCTTACAAGACTGCAGGCTATATAGAATAGCTGTTCACTTGTCACTGGTAAAATACCAGCAGCTGCAACAGAGTTTCTTCAGTTTGGGAGACGATTTACACACATTTGGAAAAACATGGCCTAATTACAAATAGTCAGCATGGCTTTGTGCAGGTCAGGTCATGTCTTAATAACTGATTGAATTTTTCAAGGAGGTGACAAAGGTGATCAACAAGGCTAGAGTACTGGATGTTCTCTACTTGGATTTTAGTAATGTTTTTGACAAGGTCCCTCATGGTGGTTCATCCAGAAGATTAAGATGTATGGGATCCATAGTGACATGGCCACAATTCGAGTATTGCATTCAATTCTGGTTGCTGCATTACAGGAAGGACGTCGAGGCTTTGGAGAGGATGCAGAAGAGGTTTACCAGGATACTGCCTGGATTAGAGGGTATGAGTTATAAGGAGAGGCTAGAAAAACTAAGGTTGTTTTCTCTGGAGCAGCAGAGGCTAAGGGGAGACTTGAGAGAAATCGGCAAAATTGTTAGATGCATAGTTAGGGTTGACCCTCAGAATCTTTTTCCCCAGAGTTGAAATGTTTAGTACTGTAGACAATAGACAATAGGTGCAGGAGTAGGCCATTCTGCCCTTCGAGTCTGCACCACCATTCAATATGATCATGGTTGATCATCCTTAATCAGTATCCTGTTCCTGCCTTATCTCCATAACCTTTGATTCCACTATCCTTGAGAGCTCTATCCAACTCTTTCTTAAATGAATCCAGAGACTGGGCCTCTACTGCCCTCTGGGGCAGAGCATTCCACACACCCACCACACTCTGGGTGAAGAAGTTTCTCCTCATCTTTGTCCTAAATGGTTTACCCCGTATTTTTAAGCTGTGTCCTCTGGTTCGGCACTCACCCATCAGCTGAAACATGTTTCCTGCCTTCAGAGTGTCCATCCCTTTAATAATATTAAATCCCCTCAATCAGATCCCCTCTCAGTCTTCTAAACTCAAGAGTATACAAGCCCAGTCGCTCCAGTCTTTCTGCATCAGGTAGTCCCGCCATTCCAGGAATTGACCTTGTGAACCTACGCTGCACTCCCTCAATAGCCAGAATGTCATTCCTCAAATTTGGAGACCAGAACTGCACACCGTACTCCAGGAGTGGTCTCACCAGGGCCCCTGCACAGCTGCAGAAGAACCTCTTTGCTTCTATACTCAATCCCTCTTCTTCTGAAGGCCTGCATGCTATTAACTTTCTTCAGTACCTGCTGTATCTGCATGCTTACCTTCATTGACTGGTGTACAAGAACACTCAGATCTCTTTATACTGCCCCTTTACCTAAGTTGATTCCATTTAGGTAGTAATCTGCCTTCCTGTTCTTGCCACCAAAGAGGATAACCATACATTTATCCACATTAAACTGCATCTGCCATGCATCTGCCCACTCACCTAACCTGTCAAGGTCACCCTGATATCTCCTAACATCCTCCTCACATTTCACCCTGCCACCCAGCTTAGTATCATCAGCAAATTTGCTAATGTTATTATTAATACCAATCTTCTATATCATCAACATATATTGTAAAAAGCTGCGGTCCCAGCACTGATCCCTGTGGAACCCCACTGCTTACTGTCTGCCATTCCGAAATGGAGCCGTTTATCACTACTCTTTGTTTCCTATCAGCCAACCAACTTTCAATCCAAGTTAGTACGTTGCCCCCAATACCATGCACTCTAATTTTGCTCACTAAACTCCTATGTGGGACTTTATCAAAAGCTTTCTGAAAGTCCAGGTACACTATATCTATTGGATCTCCCTCGTCCATCTTCAGAGTTACATCCTCAAAAAATTCCAGAAGGTTAGTCAAGCATGATTTCCCCTTCATAAATCCATGCTAACTCTGACCTATCCTATTACCATTATCCTGATGTGTCATAATTTCATCCTTTATAATAGACTCCAGCAACTTTCCCACCACTGAGGTCAGACTAACTGGTCTAGAATTTCCTGCTTTCTCTCTCCCACCTTTCTTAAAAAGTGGTATAACATTAGCCAACCTCCAATCTACAGGAACTGATCCCAAATCTATCGAACTCTGGAAAATAATCACCAACGCATCCATGATTTCTCGAGCCACCTCCTTCAGTACCCTGGGATGTAGACCATCAGGCCCCAGAGACTT
Organism: Hemiscyllium ocellatum; assembly: GCF_020745735.1. NCBI lineage: Eukaryota > Metazoa > Chordata > Chondrichthyes > Orectolobiformes > Hemiscylliidae > Hemiscyllium > Hemiscyllium ocellatum. The sequence continues at coordinate 87,943,819 of NC_083401.1, forward strand.
ATCAACCTTCAGACCTAACAGTCTCTCCAGCACCAATTCCTGGCAAATATAAATTCCCTTAAGTTCAGGTCCTTCAACCACTGTTACCTCAGGGAAATTGCTTGTGTCTTCCCCAGTGAACACAGATCTGAAGTACCAATTCAATTCTGCTTCCATTTCTTTGTTCCCTGTAATATGTTTCTGTCTTCAAGGGCCCAATTTTAGTCTTAACCATTTTTTTGCCATTCACATACCTAAAAAAGCTTTTACTATCCTCTTTTATGTTTTTGGCCAGTTTACCTTCGTACTTCATTTTTTTCTCTGCGTATTTCCTTCTTAGTAATCCTCTGTTGTTCTTTAAAAGCTTCTCAGTCCTCCATTTTCCCATTTATCTTTGTTATGTTATACTTTTTCTCTTTTAACTTTATATGTTCCTCAACTTCCCTCGTCAGCCACAGCCACCCATGCTTCCTCCTAAGATCTTTCTTCCTTTTTGGAATGAACTGATCCTGCATCTTCTGCATTATACACAGAAATATCTGTCATTGTTCCTCCACTGTCAGCCTTGCTAAGGTATTGCACCATTGAACTTTGGCCAGCTCCTCCCTCATAGCTCCATAGTTCCCTTTATTTAACAGAAATATTGTCACTTCCGATTGTACCCCCTCCCTCTCAAATTGCAGATTGAAGCTTATTGTATTCTGGTCACTACGTCTCAATTGCTCCTTCACTTCGAGGTCCCTGATCAATTCTGGTTCGTTGCACAATACCACATCCAGAACTGCCTTCTCCCTGGTCGGCTCCAGCACCAGAGGCTCTAAGAATCCATCTCGGAGGCACTCCACAAAGTCTCTTTCTTGAGGTCCAATACCATCCTGATTCTCCCAGTCTACCTGCATGTTGAAATCCCCCATAACAACTGTAGTAACATCTTCGCGACAGGCCAATTTCAGCTCCTGATTCAACTTACATCCGACATCCAGACTACTGTTTGGGGGCCTGTAGATAACTCCCAAGAGGGTCTTTTTACCCTTAGAATTTCTCAGCTCTATCTACACTGACTCTACATCCCCTGATTCTAAGTCCCCATGCACAAGGGACTGAATATCATCCCTTACCAACATGGCCACCCCACCCCCTCTGCCCGTCAGTCTGTCTTTACGATACCACGTGTAGCCTTGAATATTCATTTCCCAGGCCCTTGAAGCTACGCCTCAGTTATCCCCACAATATCGTATCTGACAATTTCCAAAAGAGCCTCAAGCTCATCCATCTTATTTCTAATGCTTCATGCATTCATGTGTAGTATTTTTAATTTGTTCCTGCCCTCACCCTTCCCATCAACTCCTCTTTCACTCAACCTTACAGCATGATCCCTTTTTGAGTTTTCTGCCTCATTGATACAGTTGTCTTTCTTGACTTCCCTTGTTCTAACTTTCCCTTCAATTTCCTCCTTAAACATCTAGCTTGGCCCCTCCCCCCCGCTACTTAGTTTAAACGTAGCTGTGTTGCAGTAGCAAACCTGCCTGCCAGAATGCTGGTCCCTAAACTATTAGGGTGCAAACCGTCTCTCTTGTATAATTTATGCTTACCATAAAACATAACCCAATGATCCAAGAATTTAAATCCTTGCTTCCTGCACCAGTTCCCCAGCCACATGTTCAAGTCCATTCTCCCTGTTTCTGGCCTCACCAGCCCAAGGAACTGGAAGCAAACCAGCGATAACCACCCTGGACATCCCGCTTTTCAGCCTTCTTCCTAGTTCTCCGAAGTCCCGCTGTAGTATATTCCTCCTCTTCTTCCCGACATCATTTGTACTAGGGGCATACATTTAAGGTGAGGGGGGGAAAGTTCAAAGGAGGTGTGAGGGGCAAGTTTTTTTTACACAAAGTTGAGCACGCTGCCAGGTTGGTGGTGGAGGCAGATACGATAGTGACATTTAAGAGACTTTTAGATAAGCACATGAATGTACAAAGGAAAGGAGGGATATTGACTGAGGGCAGTCAGAAGGGATTAGTTTAATTTGGCATCATGTATGGCACAACATCACGGACCAAAGGGCCCATTTCGGTACTGTACAGTTCTATGTTCTACGAAAGTGGGATGTGTGCGGCAGAAAGAGCTCATAGTTCCATTTATCTTCTTATAGTGAACAATCAATCTTTGATCTGAGGGATAAAACTAATTGATCATTTCAAACTGACACCTCAATGACCAAAACTCTACCAATCTTTGAACAGCTTTAATCGTATCAGAACCCTTGCCTCAGTCTGGTTTTAGAATTCTAACAGAAAACAACAAGCTGCAAACCAGGTCAACAGCGAAGCCTAACCCAATTTCAAGTTCAATTCTCCTCAAAACTTAGCTACAAAAAAAACCCTGTATTCACCTAAAAAGTAAACTGAATCCCAGACAATAGGAATCATCTTTTGCTGTCTTATCTACAATTTGAAAGAAATCCTGTAACTCCTACATTAGCCACCTGGAATTGCCTGAACATCTAACTCCTGAAGGTCCTGAAGGAACCCTCACCAGAATCTGATTCATGCGACATAACACTGACATGACATTTAATCCTAGTTGTAAACTATTTCCTGTCTCTTCCTTGGATATTTATGTGAGATGTATGAAGTCAGGAAGATAACCTCAGATTTGAGTGTGCATAAATAATACTTTTGATTTAAAAAGAAGAAGTTAGCTATGAGAGACTCTTATTTGGTAAAAGGGTGAAACTGAAAATACTCCTATTCAGAATTAAACTACTCTACCTATGGGCAAAGTAAAGAAGAACAATCTGTTCTCCCCATTCTATAAAACGTATTAATAAAAGCACCATTTATTCATCTAAACCCTGAAGGTGTCTCACTGGATGAGCTACTCACCCTAGGAATCTAACAAACTGATAATACAATTCTCATATAAATATATATTTTCATTAAGGAAAGGAAACTAAAACTGGGCACAGTACTTCCAGTTTCATTCAGACTCCACCTAATACCAATAGGATGTTTTTTGTCATATAGTCCATTTGTAACATGTGGAGATGCATTTGTATGATTTGTTTTCCCAACTTCATGTTAACCTTATGTGGTTTATGTAGAATAGACAAGGTCTTTTCCCTGGGGTGAGGGAGTCCAAAACCAGGGTGCATAAGCTTAGGGTGATTAGGGTGAGAGGGGAAAGATTTAAAATGGACCTCAGCGGCAACATTTTTACACAGAGGATGGTGTGTGTATGGAATGAGCTGCCAGAGGAAGTGATGGAGGCTGGTACAATTACACTTTACCAACACCTTCCACCCCGACCTCAAATTTACCTGGACCGTCTCAGACACCTCCCTCCCCTTCCTTGATCTCTCCATTTCTATCTCGGGCGACCGAATCAACACAGACATTTACTACCTAGATTACACATCCTCCAACCCTGCCCCCTGTAAAAACGCCATCCCATATTCTCAGTTCCTTCGTCTCCGCAGCATCTGCTCCCAGGAAGACCAGTTCCAATATCGAACAACCCAGATGGCCTCCTTCTTCAAAGACCGCAATTTCCCCCCAGATGTGATCGACGATGCTCTCCACCGCATCTCCTCCACTTCCTGCTCCTCAGCCCTTGAACCCCACCCCTCCAGTCACCACCAGGACAGAACCCCACTGGTCCTCACCTACCACCCCACCAACCTCCATATACATCACATCATCCGTCGTCATTTCCGCCACCTCCAAACGGACCCCACCACCTGGGATATATTTCCCTCCCCTCCCCCATCAGCGTTCCGAAAAGACCACTCCCTCTGTGACTTCCTTGTCAGGTCCACAACCCCCACCAACCCAACCTCCACTCCCGGCACCTTCCCCTGCAACCACAAGAAATGTAAAACTTGCGCCCACACCTCCCCCCTTACTTCCCTCCAAGGCCCCAAGGTATCCTTCCATATCCATCACAAATTCACCTGCACCTCCACACACATCATTTACTGCATCCGCTGCACCCAATGTGGCCTCCTCTATATTGGGGAGTCAGGCCGCCTACTGGCGGAACGTTTCAGAGAACACCTCTGGGTCACCCGGACCAACCAACCAACCCAACCACCCCGTGGCTCAACACTTCAACTCCCCCTCCCACTCCACCAAGGACACGCAGGTCCTTGGACTCCTCCATCACCAGACCATAGCAACACGACGGCTGGAGGAAGAGCGTCTCCTCTTCCGCCTAGGAACCCTCCAACCACAAGGGATGAACTCAGATTTCTCCAGTTTCCTCATTTCCCCTCCCCCCACCTTGTCTCAGTCCCAACCCTCGAACTCAGCACCACCTTCCTAACCTGCAATCTTTTTCCTGACCTCTCTGCACCCACCCCCACTCCAGCTATCACCCTCACCTTGACCTCCTTCCACCTATCGTATTTCCAACGCCCCTCCCCCAAGTGCCTCCTCCCTACCTTTTATCTTAGCCTGCTTGGCACACTCTCCTCATTCCTGAAGAAGGGCTCATGCCCGAAACGTCGATTCTTCTGCTCCTTGGATGCAGCCTGAACTGTTGCGCTTTTCCAGCAATACATTTTCAGCTCTGATCCCCAGCATCTCCAGTCCTCACTTTCTCCTACAATTACAACATTTAAAAGGCATCTGGATGGGTCTATGGATAGGAAAGGTTTAGAGGGTATGGGACAAGTGCTGGCAAATGGGACCAGATTAAGTTAGAATATTTGGTAAGCATGGATGAGTTGGACCAAAGCGTCTGTTTCCTTGCTGCACATCTCTACGATTCTATACCCATGTTTCTTGGAATGTCAACAATTTGTAATTTTTTCCAAAGTAGATATATATAAACATTCATTAACAATCGACTGATGCTGAATTTTGTATCTTCTTATTACCAACCACTGGTAGCTTGTTGTTGCGATAGTTCTCTGCCACCCTCAACTCTCTTTTCCATTCTGAGTCTAAGGGCCTGTCTATTATCTTAATACGAGGAAGCATACGTCATGACTTCATTGCAAGTTAGCTATGGGTAAAATTAACAGTAATTTGTTAGGCATAATTTCAACCATTCAGAGGCTGGTATGTCACCTCTAACTCCAAAGAACCCTTCTGAAAGATACATAGTGTGATATCATTAGGTGGAGTTGGGGTGTGCACCAACGCAACTTCAGTATCAGCTTTTTTGAAAACATTACATTAGGACTAGGAGATGAAGTAGGCAATTCAGCTCTTCGGGCCTACTAGCCACTTTATACAGTTAGGGTTGATTTCATCTCAGCCTCAACTCCACTTTCCTGCCCTCTTCAACTGAATTATAAATCTGTCTATCTCCTCCTTAAATTTACCCAATGTCCCAGCATCTACCACATTCTGGGGCAGTGAATTTTACATATTCAGGCCCCTTGGAAAGAAGTAATTTCTCTTCATCTCTATTTCAAATCTGCCACCCCTTATCCTGAACTATGACCTCTCATTCTACCTTGCCCCACGAGGAAACATCCACTCTACAGCAACTTTGTGAATCCTCTTTTCACATTTTATATTGCTAAATCAGATCTCCATTCAACCATCTAAACTCCAGAGAGTATAGTTCTAAACTGCTCAATCTCTCTTCATAAGACAAACCATTCATCTCTGCAATCAAACTAATAAATTTCTTCTGCACCGCCTCTAATACAACTGCATCCTTTCTCAAATAAGGGAACCCAAACTATGCGCAATACTCTGTGTAGTCTCACTAATGTCTTATAATTATATTATGTATTCAAAGAATCATAGAATTCTAACAGCGTGGAAGCACGCCATTCAGCACATCGAGTCCACACTGACCCTCCAAACAGCATTCCACCCAAACTCACCATCCTACCCTATCGCGGTAACCCTACATTTGCCATGGCTAATCCACCTAGCATGGCACATCCTTGGACACTATCGGCAAATTAGTATGGCCAATCCATCTAACCTGTACATCTTTGGACTGTGGGAGGAAACTGGAGCATCCGGATGAAAGCATGCAGGCACGGGGAGAACATGCCCACACAGACAGTTACCTGAATATGAAATCGAACGCAGGTCCCTGGCACCAAGGCAGCAATGCTAACAACTGAGCCATCATGCGTCCCAATGATCACTTATGCTTTTGAATCACATAAAAATTTAAAACTTGTCACTTAGACAGCCACATTCAGTAAGGTTAGAAGCTTCAATGACTAGGAATCTCCCTTGCACCTACTGCCTGAGATTGGCATGTGTTGGAAGAATTTGCAAGTTGGTAAGCTCTTTACCAGTGTTGATATATACCTTTCCTGGCCATCAAATGCTGGAGTGGGATGCATACCAGAGCTGTTGGTTCAAAGGCAAGGATGATGTCTGCCATGCCAAAAAATCTCCTACACGTGACACATCGTAGTTCACAATGAATTGTAAAAGGGCCAATATTATTTCTAATTACCTTTTATATACTTCCTGTCTTCAGTCAAGGTTCATACCTCTATTCTGCAGGGGTGATTTAAGGATGCTTCCCAATTATGGCCGATGAAAATTTCCAACATGCCCAGCTTCGACTTTGCAGTGAGGCATATCTGATCCATCCATTTTTCCTGGCTATTAAAAGTGGCCTATGCCAGAAATGGGGACAATACTTTTGGATCAACATTTTATTTTCCACATGACTCAATTTAATCTCCAACAAAACCATGGAAGTCCAGCCTCCAGTTTCCACGTAACTGACAGTGTATAAATAGATTTTATTTCAACGAATGTCACAATCACACCATCAGATGGCAGTGTTATAACAGGTCACATTTATAGTGTCTTCTTACCACAGCTCCAGAGTAGCTGAAATTAAAACAATTCACATTGGTGCATCTGGTGCTTTAAAAAAAGATTTACTGTGATTGAAAGTAAAAGTGCACTGTTTCATGAAATTTGTAAAGCAGTCCGAGAGAAATGGTTGACAGTCAACCATGGGTTGTAATTTTGTAGAAAAAAAAATTATCTTGTTCACTACATGTGGATAAATAAATGTGTTCCCTCAAAGGCTACACCCTGTGATAGATTAAACTGGTCTGAATAACATAATGGAAAAGCATACTTATAGGACAAGGGTTATTGGGAGGCTACTAAATTTATATCGGGGTCAGGCAAAGTTTCACTGAGTACCTGTGAATTGCATGGCCATCCCATACAGCTGGAAAATCCATTTCCCACCTTTAGGGCAGAAATAAAATGCTACAGATGCTGAATATCTGAAATCTACATTCTAAGGGTCAGACTGGTTTCCTTTTAGCGTCAGCTAGATTTTTGAACAGATGTAACTTTGGCACATTTGTCTTGTGCCCCAATCCATTCTTTTAAAAAAAAATCACAAATGGAAGTAGGAATAAGTTACTTTGTCTTCAAAGTCTCCTCTGTTGTTGAATTAAATCATCTTTCAAAATTCCACTTTCCCATAATCCAAAACTCCTTGATTCACTTAAAATACAAAAATCTCTGATCACTACCTTGAAATATTCTCAACAATCAAGCAGCTGCACCTCTCTTGGGCAAAGCATTTCAAGATTCACAATTTCAATCAAGAAATGCTTCACCTTGGTGCTAACTGGACAACTAGAAGGGAAAATTGCGCTTCCAACGACTACCCGTTCAAATCCTTCAAACATTGTGTGGGCTGGAATTTTCAAATGACAAGGTTTCCTGATGATCCATAGGAACAGAAGTAGGCCAGTCAGCCCCTCATGCATGTCTCGCCATTCAATTAGATCAAGTCTAATCTATAGCCTAACTCCAAATACCTGCCTTTGGCCCATATGCCTTAATAACTTTGCTCAACAAAAAATTATCTATCTCAGATTTAAAATTAACAACTGACCTAGTATTAACTACCATTTGTGGAAGAGAGTTCCAAACATATACCATCCTTTGTGTGTAGGAATACTTCCTAACATCTCAGCTGAATGGTCTGGCCATAATTTTTAGACAATGCCCTTATTTCTAGAATCTCCAGCCAGTGGAAAGGGTTTAATTTTTTCCAACTTTGTACAGCACAAAAACAGACCCTTTGGACAAACTTGGCCATGCTGACCAGATATCCTAACCAGCGAGGGTTTGGCATATCCCTCCAAACCCTTCCTATTCATACATCCAGCCAGAAGCCTTTTAAGTATTATAATTGTACCAGTCTCCACCACTTCCTCTGGCAGCACCTTCCATACATGAACCACCCTCTGCGTGAAAAAGTTGCTCTTTAAATCCCTTTTAAAATTTTCCCCCTCTCATTCTAAACCTATTCCCTCTAGTTCTGGACTCCCGCACCGCAGGGAAAAGACTTTGTCTGTTTATCCTATCCGTGTTCCTCATGATCTTATAAACCTCGATGAAGTCATCCCTCAGCCTCTGATGCTCCAGGAAAAACAGCTCCGACATATTCAGCCTCTTCCTATAGCTCAAATCCTCCAACCCTGGCAATATCCTTGTAAATCTTTTCTGAACCATTTCAAGTTTCACAACATCCTTCTGATAGGAAGGAGACCAGAATTACGTGCAATATTCCAAATGTGGCCTAACCAATGTCCTGTATAGCTGTAACATGTCTTCCCAACTCCTGTACTCAATACTATGACCAATAAATGAAAGCATACCAAATGCCTTCTTCACTATCCTATCTGCCTGTGACTCCACTTTTAAGGAACTATGAACCTGCACTCCAAGTACTCTTTGATGGGCAATGTTCCATTGGACCTTACCATTAAGTAAAGAAGTCCTGCTTCGATTTGCTTTTCCAAAATGCTGCACCTCTCATTTATCTAAATATCTTGAAGACTTCGATCAGAAGTCAACTTAACCTTCTACGTTCTAGAGAAAACAGGCTCAATTTGTGTAATTTCACCTTATAACCTGTGAAATCCAGGTATCATTATTCTAAATCTATGTTGTACTCTCTGCAATGCCAATATAATCTTCTCAAGGTGTGATATCCAGATTTGCTCATAGTACTCCAAATGGGGTCAACCAGGTTTTTGTTTACTCTTTTGTGGGATGAGTGTGTTACTGGCATTTATTGCCCATCTCGAGAAGGTGGTGATGAGCTGCTTTCTTGAACCCGCTGCAGTCCACGTGCTGTGGGTTGACTCACAATGCCATTAGGGAGGGCATTTCAAGATCTTGACCCAATAACAGTGAAGGAACGATGATATATCTCCAAGTCAGGATGACAAGTGGCTTGAAGGGGAACTTGAAGATGGTGATGTTCCAATGAATCTGCTGCCTTTGTCCTTGGAAGGTGCTGCTTGAGAATCTTTGGTGAATTTCTGCAGTGTAGCTTGTAGATAGTACACACTGTTGCTACTGAGCATCAGTGGTGCAGGGAGTGGATGCTTGTGGATGTGGTGCCAATCAAGCAGGCGGCTTTGTCCTGGATGGTGTCAAGATTCTTGAGCATTGACTGTGGTGAGTCCAGTTGAGTTTCTAGTCAATGATTACTCCTAAGCTGTTGATATGGGGAATTCAATGATGGTCACATCCTTGAATGTGAAGGGGCTGTGGTTAGGTTAGCCTGTCATTTGTGTGACATAAAAATGGTTGGGCCTAGGACACTTTCCTGAGAAACACCTGCAGAGATGTGTTGGTGAGATGACTGACCTTCAACAACCACAACCATCTCTCAATATGCCAGGTATGACTCCAACAATGGTAAAGTTTGCTCTTTGATACCCATTGCTTCCAGTTTTGCTAGGACTCCTTGATGTCACACTTTCTCGAATGAGAAAGTGATGTGAAGGGCTGTCACTCTCACCTCACCTCTGGAATTCAGCTCTTTTGTTCATGTTTGAACCAAGGCTCTAATGAGGTCAGGAGCTGAGTGGCCCTGCAAAATCCAAACTGGGCCTCACTGAGCAGGTTACTGCCGAGCACATGCTGGTTGATAGCTCAGTTGACGACACCTTCCATAAATTTACTGACAATAAGAGTAGACTGATGGGGCAGTAATTGGTTGGGTTGGATTTGTCCTGCTTTTTCCATATAGGACATACATAGGCAATTTTCCACATTGTTGGGTAGATACCAGTTTTGTAACAATACAGGAGTATCTTGGCAAGGGGAGTGGCATGTTCTGGAGCACAAGTCTTCAGTGCTATTGCCAGAATGTTGTCAGGGCCTTTAGCCTTTACAGTATTCAGTGTCTCCAACCATTTCTTGATATCATGTGGAATGAATCAAATTGTCTGAAGACTGGTATATATAATGGTGGGGATCACTGGAGGAGGCCAAGATGGATCATCTACTTGGCAACAAGCTTCAGCCTTATCCTTTGCACTGATATGCTGGGCTCTTCCATTTGTGGAGCTTCCTCCTACAGTGAGTTGTTCAATTATCCACTGCCATAGATGACTGGATACAGCAGGACTTGTGGAGCTTAGATCTGATCCTTTGGTTGTGGGATCACTTGCTACTTATGCTGCTTAGTGTGCAAGTAGTCTTGTTGGTGACTTCACCATGTTAACATGTTATTTTTTTAAATGCCTGATGCTGCTCCTGGCATGCCTTCATGCACTCTCCATTGAACTAGGGTTGATCCCTTGGCTTGATAGTAATATGGGGGATATGCCAGGCCATGAGGTTGCAGATTGTGCTGGAGTATAATTCTGCTGCTGAAAATATGTTGCTGGAAAAGCGTAGCAGGTTAGGCAGCATCCAAGGAGCAGGAGGATCAACATTTCGGGCATGAGCCCTTCTTCAGGAATGAAGAAGGTGTGCCAAGCAGGCTAAGATAAAAGGTAGGGAGGAGGGACTTGGGGGAAGGGCGTTGGAAATGCGATAGGTGGAAAGAAGTTAAGGTGAGGGTGATAGGCCTGAGTGGGGGTGGGGGTGGAGAGGTTAGGAAGAAGATTGCAGGTTAGGAAGGTGGTGCTGAGTTCGAGGGTTGGGACTGAGACAAGGTGGGGGGAGGGGAAATGAGGAAACTGGAGAAATCTGAGTTCATCCCTTGTGGTTGGAGGGTTCCTAGGCGGAAGATGAGGCGCTCTTCCTCCAGCCGTCGTGTTGCTATGGTCTGGTGATGGAGGAGTCCAAGGACCTGCATGTACTTGGTGGAGTGGGAGGGGGAGTTGAAGTGTTGAGCCATGGGATGGTTGGGTTGGTTGATCCGGGTGTCCCAGAGGTGTTCTTTGAAACGTTCCGCAAGTAGGCGGCCTGTCTCCCCAATATAGAGGAGGCCACATTGGGTGCAGCGGATGCAGTAAATGATGTGTGTGGAGGTGCAGGTGAATTTGTGGTGGATATGGAATGTTCCCTTGGGGCCTTGGAGGGAAGTATGGGGGGAGGTGTGGGTGCAAGTTTTGCATTTCTTGCGGTTGCAGGGGAAGCTGCCAGGAGTGGAGGTTGGGACTGGAGGTTGGGTTATAATTCTGCTGCTGTTGATGACCCACAATGCCTCATGGATGCCCAGTCTTGAGCTGCTAGATCAGCTCGAAGTCTGTCCCATTTAGCACAGTGATAATGCTACACAACACAATGGGAGTTATTCTCAATGTGAAAGCAAGACCTCATCTCCACAAGGACTGTGCAGTAGTCACTCTTACTGACACTATCATGGAGAGATGCATTTGCAGCTGGCTGATTGGTAAGGATGAGGTCATGTATGTTTTTCGCTCTGGTTTGTTTCCTTGTGACCTGCCACAGATCCGGTCCAGCAGCTATATCTTTTAGGACCTGACCAACTCGATCAGTGGTGCTGCTGTCAAGCCACAGTTAATGGGTGGACGTTTATATCCCCCAAGCAGAATCCATTTTATCATCCTTAGTGCTTCCTCCTAGAATTATTCACATGAAGGAGTATTGATTTATCGCTGCTAAAAATGTGTTGCTGGTTCAAGCGCAGCAGGTCAGGCAGCATCCAAGGAACAGGAAATTCGACGTTTCGGGCAAAAGCCCTTCATCTATTGATTTATCAGCCAAGGGAGGACAGTAAGTGGTAACCAGCAGGAGGTTTCCTTTCCTATGTTTAATCTGAAGCCACAAGACTTCATGAAGTCTGGAGTCAATACTGAGGATTCCCAGGGCAACTTCCTCCCAACTGTATACCACGATGCTGCCATCTCTGCTGATCTGTCTTGCTGGCGGGACAGGACATATCCAGGTATGATGGTGGTATTTAGGACAATGTCTGTTAGGTGTGACTCTGAGTGTGACTATGTCTGGCTTTTGCTTGACTAGTCTGTGAGACAGCTCTCTCAAATTTGATACAGGCTCCTTGATGCTAGTAAGGAAGACTCCACAGGGGTGTCAGGGCTGTATCTGTCATTGTCTTTTCTGATGCCCAGGTCAACGCCAAGTGATCCATTTGGTTTCATTTTTTTGTACCTTATAGCGATTGGTACAACTAATGGCTTGCTAGGCAATTCATAGGGGTCACATGTAGGCCAGACCAGGTGAGGATGGCAGATTTCCTTTCCTGAAGGACATTAGTGAGGCAGATGGGATTTTCTGACAATGGCAATGATTTCATAATCATAGTAGATTTTTAATTCCAGACTTTTTAAAAATTGAATTCAAATTCCACCATCTGCCAAAGTGGGTTCTAGAACATTAGATGAACTTTTGGATTGACAGTCTAGTAATAATGCCACTAAGACATCGCCTACCCATTCTGTATAGCTGCAGCATAACTTCTGCATCTTTATACTTCAGTTGTCCACATAAAAAGGCCAGCATTTTATTAGCTTTCCAAATTTTTTCTGCAACTGTTCATCACAGTGTTAAGAACTATGCAACTGAGTCTCAGGTCTCTTTGGATATCCATTGTATTTAATTTCATATCATCTAGAAACTACCCAAAATGATCCAAAATGGATAACTGCACACTTAATTACGTTGAACTTCATCTGGCACAGTTTTTCTCCTTCACCTTGTCTATCAATATCCCTTAGTCATTTTTTTTACAATCTATAATGCCAGCTAACATTGGAGAAATGACTTTCTATGCCATTATCCAAGCCATTAATAAATAATGTGAATAACTGAGTCCTTAACACAGATCCTTGTAGGACAAAAAGAATATCACATTTCTGCCCATTTGAGCATCTACCCATTGTCCCCACCTGTCACTCAACCAATTTCCTAGACTTGTCAGTAATTTGTCCTCAATTCCACATCCATCCAGATTAGTTAAGGTCTCTAATATGGGACATTATCAAAAGCCTTCTGGAAGTCCACATAAACAACATCCATAGACATTTCCCTGTCCATTATCTGAGTTGCCTCCTCAAAACATTCAATGAGGTTTGTCAGGCATGACTCACCTATCTTGAAACCATGCTGGCTCTTCCTGATTAACTGAAAAGATTGGAAGTGTTCAATTAACCTATTGTTGATTATATAGCCCAAATATTTCCCCACCATTTGTTAGGCTATTATGTAATTCCCTGGCTTTCCTCTTTCACTGTTGTTGTAAAGCAGAATGACATGTACAGTTTCCCAACTCAGAGGGACAGCTTTGAATCTAGGGATCTGAAAGCTTATAGTTAGGATGTCGACAGTATTCACCCGTACCTCCTTTCATACCCTTTGATTAAACCCATCAGGTGCTGAAGGCTTGTTATTCTTTAGTTCCATTAAATTCAGATTGGCAAACAGTCTGTAATTTCAGCAGCCTTCCTAGGAAGGGTGGTCACTGCTGAGACTACAGCCGTCCTACCATTCTAAGCACTAGAGCCCACAGAACCAGCAAAGGGGTGTACTGCAGAGGCTGAAAATAAAGCCCAGGTGGAAGTAGGTGAAGTGAGATGTGGGGATCATGATGACAAGGGCAGTTCTTAGCAAGCAGTGGTGAGGTGAATGTTTTGGGGGTGGGAAGGCTTCTGGAAAGGGGCCAATAATACAGGCAACAGAAATCCCAGCAGCAGAAATTGCATCATTTTTCATTGATCAAGAATTTGAAGCTTGAAGCATTGCATTCTTTAAACATTTAAATAAAATTTAAACTGGATATAAAATCTAAGATTATTTGACAAGTAGAAAATTGCATTTTCTCACCTCTTTTGCTTCGTTAGTTTATAATCTCTGTTGCTTTGGAGTGATTTGCACACTTTATAAAGTAATGTTTGTTTGAATTGTTTGCAATACTACGAATCTCTGTGCTGTTTATGCTAAAGTTCAGGGAGCTATGTGACTTGGCAACTTTAAAATAAAGAGTCTGAATGGGAACATTATGCAATTAACAAATACTTCACAATTAATAAAAAGGTTACAAGTATCATTTTTATTCTATGCATGCTATATTGCCATCCACAAAACTATCAGTTTTTTTGAATTTCTGCAACTTGCTACAATGCATAATGAACTACAATATTGTTTTGTCACACAGAAACAAAAAATACCGTGAAATGAAAAGAGAATGAAGCAAAACAAACCATGATTTCCCCACCCAATCACAACTAACCTTTCTACAAAATAACTACGTCAATCGTATGGTTAAGATCATTGTGATTTGATTCAGGTCACACCTGGAATGTTAACTCAACATTTATCTTTACAAATGCTGACCTGTGGTATAATTCCTGATTTTTTTGTTTTTAATTTCAGATCCCTAACATTGGTAATTTCTCTTTTCTCAACCTTACTTCATTGTAGAAAGAAGCTTCTATGTGGACAAAGGTGTCATGAGGAAAACAAAATTCTGATTTTTACTGTTTGTATCTGTTAGGCTGAGAACCACATGGATAGCTTACTTAATAAAGTGGTCACAGCACAAATTGAAGACAGACTGGCAGACAGGATATAAGTGACTGCTGGTCAGTCTGGAAAGACTAGGCTGATTATAGAGGGCTCCCTTAGGTAGGAGTCTCAATCCACTTTGGGTACTGGTGAGGGTAATGGTTCACCAAAGAAATATAGCAAGAGTCAAGCTTGTTGCACCACATGTGGCTCAGATGTACAAGTGGGGAAAGGTTGAGGGAAAAGAGCGGAAAGACAATGGTGCTAGGCAATTCCACAGTTAGATGAACAGAAAGGCAATTCTGTAGCCATTTCTGAACATCCAGCTTATATCGCCTTCCTGGTCCAAGAGTCAAGGATGTCATGAACCAGCTGCAGAATATCCATTAGGGGGAAAAGTGAAGAGTCCGAGTTCATGGTCTACATTGGTAGCAATGACACAAGTGAAAAAAAAAAGAGGATGAGGTCCTGAAAATTGAATTTGGAAAGCTGTCAAAAGACTGAAAAGTGCGATCTGAAAAGCAGTAGTCTCAAGATTGCTCTCCGTGGCATGTGCTAGGCACTATAGCAAGGTTGAGTGGATGAACACATGGCTGTAAAATAGCATGGGAGTACTTTTGATTTCTGGGATATTAGGTCTATTTCTAGGGCAGGAAGAACCCAGATAAGGAGGATGGTTACACCTTAGCAGGAATGACGCTGACTGAGAAAAGTTTAAATTACTTTATCAGACGAATGGGAACTGAAAAGTAAATCCAGATAATAAAAACAAATATGGTTATGACAAATAGAAAAGTTGAAAGTGACAGTGGGAAGCAGCAGAAACAAATCTTAGAACCAAGCAAGGTCAAATTCAAGAATAATATTCAAAAAGCAGAACGAATTGCATTTTTATCTGAATGCATTTGCAAAAATATAGGTGAATTGATGATACTGCAGTGTGATGCCAATAGCATGTGTTTAATTCTGCACCCCTTATCTGAGGTGTGGAATTGAATATTAAAAGGATATTTAGTATTTAGGTGGGACAGGCAAAAATCAAAATGAGATGGGGTAGTGCTGTTAGTAAAGGGATAGGATCAAATTACTCGTGAAAGGGTCAGAAAAGGATGTTTGGGTAGAGCTAAGAAACAGCAAGTGGCAGTAAATATGAGTGGTTTATAGGCCACCAAACTAGTGACAGTGTAGAGCACAGTGTAAATTAGGAAATTGTAGGTGCATATAGCATATCTCAATCTCCATATGGATGGAGTAAATTTACTGAGCATTAATACAGTGGAGAAAGACTTCCAGAGATTATTTTCTGGTGTAATGTGTCGAGGATCCTTTAGATCTTGATGTTTTAGATCCAGTATAATGCATTGACAAAGGACTAATTAATAATCTTATTGTAAAAGAGCCTTTAAGGAATGGGGGCTACAGTATGATAGGATATTCCATGAAGTTTGAAAAAGATATAATTTAAACTGAAGCTCGGGTCTCAAACCTAAACAAGGGCAATTATGAAGGTAGAAGGAGGAAATTTTTGATGGAGGGAGTTTGTAAAAATACATTAGAATGTCTTACAGTAGATATGTAATTGCTATTATTTAAAGTGTTAATGTTTTATTTTTGAAAACATGCATTATTTTAAGGCAAAAATACTCACAGGCAAAGCAAGGCAGCTACAGCAAACATGGGAAGTTAAAGGTAGTTTTAGATTAAAGGAATAGGCTTATACATTTGTAAAGAAATACAAAATTACAGAAGAGACCATTCGGCCCATCAAGTCAGTACCATCAAAAACACACTATTCCTTCACTAGACCCACTGAGCCACACTAGGCCCATAGCCTAAATATTGTGGCACTTCAAGTGTTCATCCATGCGTGTAACAAACGTTGTGAGGTTTCCCACCTCAACTATCCTCCCAAGCAGCGCATTTCAGTTTCTTAACACCCTCTGGGTGAAAAATCTTTTCCGCAAATTTCCTTTAAACCTCCTGTCTTTTACTTTAAAAGTGTGCACTGCCCCCCACCCACCTCGATCTTAACCCTTTCACTCAGTGGAACAGCTGTTTTTGATTCATCCTCTCCATGCCCTCATATTATACATCTTTCAGGATTCTGTGTTGAAAAAAACAATCTAAGCTTATCCATCCTCTCTTCTAAGCTGAAATGCTACATCCCAGGCAGCATTGTGGTGAATCACTACTACACTGCTCCAGTGCAATCACACCCTTCCTGTTGTGTGGTGACCAGAATCACACACTGTACTCTAGCTGTGGCCTACCAAACTACTCTACAGCTCCAACAATGACCTTCCTGCTTTTATAATCTATGTTATGACTGATAAAAGGCAAATGTCCAGTACGCCTTCTTGACAACCCTATTTACCTGTCCAGCTACCTTTTGGGATTGGAGGACAAAACACCCCAAGATCCTTCTGTTCCTCTATTCTTCCTATTATCTACCATTCATTGAGTACATACAACATAGAACAATACAGCACAGAACAGGCCTTTCGGCCCACGATGTTGTGCCGAACATTTGTCCTAGCTTAAGCACCTATCCATGTACCTATCCAATTGCCGCTTAAAGGTCACCAATGATTTTGACTCTGCCACTCCCACAGGCAGCGCATTCCATGTCCCCACCACTCTCTGGGTAAAGAACCTACCCCTGACATCCCCCCATACCTTCCACCCTTCACCTTAAATTTATGTCCCCTTGTAACACTCTGTTGTACCTGGGGGAAAAGTCTCTGACTGTCTACTCTACCTATTCCCCTGATCATCTTATAAATCTCTATCAAGTCACCCCTCATCCTTTGCCGTTCCAATGAGAAAAGGTCTAGCACTCTCAACCTATCCTCGTACGACCTATTCTCCATTCCAGGCAATATCCTGGTGAATCTTCTCTGCACCCTCTCCAAAGCTTCCACATCTTTCCTAAAATGAGGCGACCAGAACTGCACACAGTACTCCAAATGTGGCCGTACCAAGGTCCTGTACAGCTGCAACATCACCTCACGATTCTTGAATTCAATCCCTCTGCTAATAAACGCTAATACACCATAGGCCTTCTTACAAGCTCTATCCACCTGAGTGGCAACTTTCAAAGATCTATGAACATAGACCCCAAGATCCCTCTGCTCCTCCACCTTACTAAGAACCCTATCGTTAACCCTGTATTCCACATTCTTATTTGTCCTTCCAAAATGGACAACCTCACACTTGACAGGGTTTAACTCCATCTGCCACTCCTCAGCCCAGCTCTGCATCATATCTAAGTCCCTTTGCAGCCGACAATAGCCCTCCTCACTATCCACAACTCCACCAATCTTTGTATCATCTGCAAATGTACTGACCCACCCTTCGACTCCCTCTTCCAAGTCATTAGTAAACATTACAAACAGCAGAGGACCCAGAACTGATCTCTGTGGAACTCCACTTGTAACTGGGCTCCAAGCTGAATATTTCCTAACAAGTATCTCCTCTAGCTTACCAGTCAGTTTCATACTCTCCTCTTCAACAAAATGGTCCCTCTCATTTGTAAATCCTGAAGAAAAGTACTCATTCAAGACCTCTCCTATCTCTTCCGACTCAATACACAGTCTCCCACTACTGTCCTTGATCGGACTTACCCTCGTTCTCATCATTCTCATATTTCGCACATACGCATAAAAGGCCTTGGGGTTATCCTTGATCCTGGTCAAAGCACAGCAGGCCAGGCAGCATCTCAGGAATAGAGAATTCGACGTTTCGAGCATAAGCCCTTCATCAGGAATAAGAGAGAGAGAGCCAAGCAGGCTAAGATAAAAGGTAGGGAGGAGGGACTAGGGGGAGGGGCGATGGAGGTGGGATAGGTGGAAGGAGGTCAAGGTGAGGGTGATAGGCCGGAGTGGGGTGGGGGCGGAGAGGTCAGGAAGAGGATTGCAGGTTAGGAGGGCGGTGCTGAGTTGAGGGAACCGACTGAGACAAGGTGGGGGGAGGGGAAATGAGGAAGCTGGAGAAATCTGAATTCATACCTTGTGGTTGGAGGGTTCCCAGGCGGAAGATGAGGCGCTCCTCCTCCAGCCGTCGTGTAGTTGTGTTCTGCCGGTGGAGGAGTCCAAGGACCTGCATGTCCTCGGTGGAGTGGGAGGGAGAGTTAAAGTGTTGAGCCACGGGGTGATTGGGTTGGTTGGTTCGGGCGGCCCGGAGGTGTTCTCTGAAGCGTTCCGCAAGTAAGCGGCCTGTCTCACCAATATAGAGGAGGCCACATCGGGTGCAGCGGATGCAATAGATGATGTGTGTGGAGGTACAGGTGAACTTGTGGCGGATATGGAAGGATCCCTTGGGGCCTTGGAGGGAAGTGAGTGTGGAGGTGTGGGCGCAAGTTTTACATTTCCTGCGGTTGCAGGGGAAGGTGCCGGGGGTGGAGGTTGGGTTGGTGGGGGGTGTGGATCTGACGAGGGAGTCACGAAGGGAGTGGTCCTTGCGGAACGCTGATAGGGGAGGGGAGGGAAATATATCCTTGGTGGTGGGGTCCGTTTGGAGGTGGCGGAAATGGCGGCGGATGATACGTTGTATGCGGAGGTTGGTGGGGTGGTAGGTGAGAACCAGTGGGGTTCTGTCTTGGTGGCGGTTGGAGGAGCGGGGCTCAAGGGCGGAGGAGCGGGAAGTGGAGGAGATGCGGTGGAGGGCATCGTCGATCACGTCTGGGGGGAATCTGCGGTCCTTGAAGAAGGAGGCCATCTGGGCTGTGCGGTGTTGGAATTGGTCCTCCTGGGAGCAGATGCGGCGGAGACGAAGGAATTGGGAATATGGGATGGCGTTTTTACAGGGGGCAGGGTGGGAGGAGGTGTAGTCCAGGTAGCTGTGGGAGTCAGTCGGTTTATAATAGATGTCTGTGTTGAGTCGGTCGCCCGAGATAGAAATGGAAAGGTCTAGGAAGGGGAGGGAGGAGTCTGAGACAGTCCAGGTGAATTTCAGGTCGGGATGGAAGGTGTTAGTAAAGTTGATGAACTGTTCAACCTCCTCGTGGGAGCACGAGGCAGCGCCGATACAGTCATCGATGTAGCGGAGGAAAAGGTGGGGGGTGGTGCCAGTGTAGTTGCGGAAGATGGACTGTTCCACATATCCTACGAAGAGGCAGGCATAGCTGGGGCCCATGCGGGTGCCCATGGCAACTCCTTTAGTTTGGAGGAAGTGGGAGGATTGAAAAGAGAAGTTATTCAGGGTGAGGACCAGTTCAGTCAGTCGAAGGAGGGTGTCAGTGGAAGGGTACTGGTTGGTGCGGCGGGAAAGGAAGAAGCGGAGGGCTTTGAGTCCTTCGTGATGGGGGATGGAGGTGTACAGGGACTGGATGTCCATAGTGAAAATAAGGCGTTGGGGACCGGGGAAGCGAAAATCCTGGAGGAGGTGGAGGGCGTGGGTGGTGTCCCGAACGTAGGTGGGGAGTTCTTGGACTAAAGGGGACAGGACCGTGTCGAGGTATTGGGAGATGAGTGCAGCCCTCCACTCCCTCCGCTCCAATCCCAACCTCACCATCAAACCCGCAGACAAGGGAGGCGCGGTGGTAGTTTGGCGCACTGACCTGTATACCGCTGAAGCCAAACGCCAGCTCGCGGACGCCTCCTCTTATCGCCCCCTTGACCACGACCCCACCTCCCACCACCAAACCATCATCTCCCAGACCATCCAGGACCTCATCACCTCAGGGGATCTCCCATCCACCGCCTCCAACCTCATAGTCCCACAACCCCGCACCGCCCGTTTCTACCTCCTGCCCAAAATCCACAAACCTGCCTGCCCCGGCCGACCCATTGTCTCAGCCTGCTCCTGCCCCACCGAACTCATCTCCCAATACCTCGACACGGTCCTGTCCCCTTTAGTCCAAGAACTCCCCACCTACGTTCGGGACACCACCCACGCCCTCCACCTCCTCCAGGATTTTCGCTTCCCCGGTCCCCAACGCCTTATTTTCACTGTGGACATCCAGTCCCTGTACACCTCCATCCCCCATCACGAAGGACTCAAAGCCCTCCGCTTCTTCCTTTCCCGCCGCACCAACCAGTACCCTTCCACTGACACCCTCCTTCGACTGACTGAACTGGTCCTCACCCTGAATAACTTCTCTTTTCAATCCTCCCACTTCCTCCAAACTAAAGGAGTTGCCATGGGCACCCGCATGGGCCCCAGCTATGCCTGCCTCTTCGTAGGATATGTGGAACAGTCCATCTTCCGCAACTACACTGGCACCACCCCCCACCTTTTCCTCCGCTACATCGATGACTGTATCAGCGCTGCCTCGTGCTCCCACGAGGAGGTTGAACAGTTCATCAACTTTACTAACACCTTCCATCCCGACCTGAAATTCACCTGGACTGTCTCAGACTCCTCCCTCCCCTTCCTAGACCTTTCCATTTCTATCTCGGGCGACCGACTCAACACAGACATCTATTATAAACCGACTGACTCCCACAGCTACCTGGACTACATCTCCTCCCACCCTGCCCCCTGTAAAAACGCCATCCCATATTCCCAATTCCTTCGTCTCCGCCGCATCTGCTCCCAGGAGGACCAATTCCAACACCGCACAGCCCAGATGGCCTCCTTCTTCAAGGACCGCAGATTCCCCCCAGACGTGATCGACGATGCCCTCCACCGCATCTCCTCCACTTCCTGCTCCTCCGCCCTTGAGCCCCGCTCCTCCAACCGCCACCAAGACAGAACCCCACTGGTTCTCACCTACCACCCCACCAACCTCCGCATACAACGTATCATCCGCCGCCATTTCCGCCACCTCCAAACGGACCCCACCACCAAGGATATATTTCCCTCCCCTCCCCTATCAGCGTTCCGCAAGGACCACTCCCTTCGTGACTCCCTCGTCAGATCCACACCCCCCACCAACCCAACCTCCACCCCCGGCACCTTCCCCTGCAACCGCAGGAAATGTAAAACTTGCGCCCACACCTCCACACTCACTTCCCTCCAAGGCCCCAAGGGATCCTTCCATATCCGCCACAAGTTCACCTGTACCTCCACACACATCATCTATTGCATCCGCTGCACCCGATGTGGCCTCCTCTATATTGGTGAGACAGGCCGCTTACTTGCGGAACGCTTCAGAGAACACCTCCGGGCCGCCCGAACCAACCAACCCAATCACCCCGTGGCTCAACACTTTAACTCTCCCTCCCACTCCACCGAGGACATGCAGGTCCTTGGACTCCTCCACCGGCAGAACACAACTACACGACGGCTGGAGGAGGAGCGCCTCATCTTCCGCCTGGGAACCCTCCAACCACAAGGTATGAATTCAGATTTCTCCAGCTTCCTCATTTCCCCTCCCCCCACCTTGTCTCAGTCGGTTCCCTCAACTCAGCACCGCCCTCCTAACCTGCAATCCTCTTCCTGACCTCTCCGCCCCCACCCCACTCCGGCCTATCACCCTCACCTTGACCTCCTTCCACCTATCCCACCTCCATCGCCCCTCCCCCCTACCTTTTATCTTAGCCTGCTTGGCTCTCTCTCTCTTATTCCTGATGAAGGGCTTATGCTCGAAACGTCGAATTCTCTATTCCTGAGATGCTGCCTGGCCTGCTGTGCTTTGACCAGCAACACATTTGCAGCTGTGATCTCCAGCATCTGCAAACCTCATTTTTTACTCGAAGAATTTATCCTTGATCCTACCCACCAAAGACTTTTCATGCCCTCTCTTAGCTCTCCTAATTTCTTTCTTCAGCTCCCTTCTGGCTATCCTACATCCCTCCAAAGCGCTGTCTGAACCTTGTTTCCTCAACCATATGTAAGCCTCCTTCTTCCTCCTTACAAGACATTCAACCTCCCTTGTCAACCAAGGTTCCCTCACACGACCATCTCTTTCCTGCCTGACAGGTACATACATATCAAGGACACGCCGTATCTGTTCCTTGAAAAAGTTCCACATTTCAACAACATCCTTCCCTGACAGCCTGTGCTCCCAATTTATGCTCCTCGGATCCTGTCTTGCAGCATCATATTTACCCTTCCCCCAATTGTAAAACCTGCCCTGTTGCACGCACCTATCTCTCTCCATAACCAAGGTGAAAGTCACAGAATTGTGGTCACCATCACCAAAATGCTCACCCACTAACAAGCCCATTCACTTGTCCCGGTTCGTTACTAAGTACCAAATCCAATATGGCCTCCCCTCTGGTCGGACAATCAACATACTGAGTTAGAAAAGCTTCCTGGACACACTGCACAAACACTGCCCCGTCCAATCTACTTGATCTAAAGAGCTTCCAATCAATATTTGGGAAGTTGAAATCGCCCATGACTACTACCCTGTGGCTTCTGCACCTTTCCAAAATCTGTTTCCCATAGCCCTCCCTCCTACACCATCCTTGCAGCCACGTGTTCAACTGCACTCTCTCCCTATTCCTTGCCTCACTGTCATGAGGCACCGGCAACAACCCAGAGATGACAACTCTGTCCATCCTAACTTTTAGCTTCCAGCCTAACTCCCTGAGCTCCTGAATGACCTCCCCAGAGTACTCCCTTGTCTTGTTACTTCTTCCAAAGTGTGTCACCTTGGATATTTATCAGTGGTAGTCATGATTTGGAAAAGCTGGTGTTGGACTGAGATGGACAAGGTTAAAAAAAATTGCACAACACCAGTTTATCCTCCAACAGGTTTATTTGGAGGGACTAGCTTTTGGAGCGCCGCTCCTTCATCAGGTGGTTGTGGAGTATAAGATCATAAGACACAGAATTTATAGCAAAAGGTTACAGTGTCATGCAGCTGAAATGATACTCCTAAATTATGTCTTTCATCTTTTAGATTGGGTCTGCTTGTTTCGGTTCTTCAATATGTAAATCACAGAATTTCTTTTAAGTCACATTTTCTAGAAAGCTTAGGTTTTTTAGCTTCAGGTTTTCTAACAAAAGGTGCCATCTCAGCTCAGTTCTATTTTGCTCAAAAAATGTATATACTACAGTCAATCTATGTATATTCTATAAATCCCACTTTAGAAATAGAACCAGCCTGACTCAAAATTGGGACAGAGACAGACTTTAACCTCACATCTTTAACGCATTGTCTGAGCTGAGATGGCACTTTTTGTTAAAAAAAACCTAAAGCTATCTTGAGAATGTCACTTAAAAGAATTCTCAGATTTACATATTAAAGAACCGAAAGGAGCAAATCCATTCTAAAAGATGAAAGACTTGATCTAGGTTTATCATTTCAGCTGCATGACACTATAACCTTTTGCTATAAATTCTGTGTCTTATGATCTTATACTCCACAACCACCTGATGAAAAAGCAACACTCCGAAAGCTAGTGCTTCCAAATAAACCTGTTAGACTATAACCTGGTGTTGTGTGATTTTTAACTATATTTATTAGGGTTAAATTTGAACACATTGATATCCACTGTAACCTAGTAGCTTACAACTCACTGTCAATCATTTTTGTGTCATCTCAAACTTACTAATTAACCCCCCACACTCTCATTTATATCATTCATGAAGATCTCCAATAATAATTGAACAGCACTATGCCCGATGGAATGCCATTGAACGTAAGCTTGCAGTCACACAAAGCTTTCAACCACTACCCTGTCTCCTGCCACTAAACCAAATAGTTACAAGCCTGAGGATTTTAGAATTCAGCAAAGGAGGACAACAAAATTGATAAAGAGAAATTAAATATATGACTATGAAGTTGCAAGAAACATAAACATGAATTGTAAAGGCTTCGGTATAAGTATGTACAAATAAGAAGACAACCATGAGTCCATCACAAACAGAGTCAGGAGAAGCTACAGTAGGGAATAGAGAAATCACTGAGAAGTTACACAGCTACTTTTTAAACTTGTCGTCACAGAGGAAGAAAAAATTGTCCCTAAAATAATTAAGATCTAGAGGAATAATGAGTGTGTGAAACTGAAAAAAATTAAATTAGTACAAAGTTGCATTGGATAAATTAATGGGATTGTAAATTGACAAGTTGCTGAGCATTGAAAGAAATGGCTTCCTAGGTATTGGTGATCACTTTTCAAAATTCAGTTAATTCTTCAATGGTACCTTTAGGTTGGAAGGTTGCAAATCTGTTTAAGAAAATAATGAACTGCACACAAGATAGCCTGACATTAGTAGTGAGGAAAAACTAGCATCAATCATAAACAAAAGTGATAACTGGATCCTGAGAAAACAATTGATTGGACAGAGTCACCCACAATTTATGTAGGAGAAATTACATTTGACAAATCTGATTAAAATTTTTGAGGATATTATTAACAGACTCAATAAGGGAACCAGTGAATACAGTATACGTATTTGAATTTTCAGATTGTTAAAAGCATTCTACAAAAGGAGGTTAATAGACAAAATTAAAGAGCATGGAAAGGGTTTTTTTTATATTGTGATTCAGGTATTGACAGGTTGGCCAGTATTTATTGCCCATCCCTAGTTAGCTTTCGGAAGGTGGTTGTGTGTTGCATTCTTGAATCAATGCAGACTAAGTACGATAGGTTGACCCACATGCCATTAAGGAGAGAATTCTGGGACTTCCACCCAGGGCATTGAAGGAATGGCAATATATTTCCAAGTCAGTAAAGTGAGTGAATTGGGAGGGAACTTGTAGGTTTTAGTTTTACTAGCTGCCCTTCTCCTTCTTGATGATAATGGTTGTGAATTGGAAGGTGCTGTCCAAGGTGCCTTAGTGAATTCAGCAGTGCATCTTGTAGAGCCACACACAGCTACAACTGTGCATTGGTGGTGGAGCGACTGATTGTGGATGTGATGCTAATCAAGGCAACTGCTTTGTCCAGGATGCTGTTAAGCTTCCTGAGTGTTGTTGGAACAGAAATCATCCAGGCAAATGGGGAGTATTCCATCACACTTGTGACCTGTGCCTTGTAAATGTTGGACAGACTTTGGAAAAGGCACAAAGGAAATTACTTGTTGCAGAACTTTTGGTCCCTGATCTGCTGTTGTAGCTACAGTATTTATTGGTTTGCTCTAATTCAGTTTCTGGTCATTGTTTCTTGAACATTCAGCCATAATTACACCATTCAGTGTCATGAGGTGATGGTTAGACTTTCTCTTATTGAAGATGATGGTTACATGGCATTTGTGTGGTGCAATGTTACTTGTCACTAGTCAGCCCAAATCTGGACATTTTCCCGGCCAAAGATACACTTTGACATGGACTGCTCAGAAGTTGACACGTTCACTGATGACTGCACATGTTTGGCATCATTCATAACTTCTTGAATATTGAACCAGTTAACATCCATATGCAGCAAGATATAGACACAGTCTAGGGTTGGTCTGAT
This sequence comes from Hemiscyllium ocellatum, assembly GCF_020745735.1. NCBI lineage: Eukaryota > Metazoa > Chordata > Chondrichthyes > Orectolobiformes > Hemiscylliidae > Hemiscyllium > Hemiscyllium ocellatum. The sequence continues at coordinate 87,969,782 of NC_083401.1, forward strand.
AAATGACAACATTATCTGAGAGGGAGCCAGAGAGTTGGACAACACAAAAGGAACAGCGAGACACAATCCACACGAGGGGCAAACATGACTATTTTCAATAAGAGAGAACTTATCCATGTGTCCTTGACACTCAGTGGCACAACCATCACGGAATCCTTTACTATCAGCATTGTGACAGTGACCACAGAATAGAAGCTGGTCTAGTCTAGCCACATAAATACTGCACTTATAAGATCAGCACTGAGACTAAATTCTGTGATGAGTGAGTTGATGCTGACTCCCTAAATCCTGTCCCACATCTATTGGGCACAATATTTTTCACTTGTGAGGCAGAGAGATTTACCTGGGAGAGAGTGAGCCTGTTGGGAAAAATACAAGAAACAGAGAGGATATAAAGAGGAAGAGGTGCTTGAGATATACATTTTTCTGAAAGAAAGGGGGAAAGATAGGCAACACACGGGAGAACGAGAATATAAAGAGAAAAAGGGGCTTGAATCTACATTTATGTGAGAGAGTAGCAAAGAGCAAACCTCATTCAGTAGCACACAGAAGACAAAGAGAAAAAGTGACTTCGGGTCTATGTTTATACGGGGAAGAGTCATAGAGTTAGGAACTACACTGGAAACCTCAAAAAACAGTGAATAGACAATCATTAAATATTTTTAAAGCAGAGATAGATAAATTTCTGATTATCAAGGGGATGAATATCTATCAGGGATATGCAGGAATGTAGAACTGTGGTTCAAATTAGATCAGCTATGATCTTAATGAATGGCAGGACAAGCCCAAAGGGCCGAGTGGCCTAAACTTGTTCCGTGTTAGTATGTTCAAGACAGCAAGCATATAAAGAGAAAGAGGGGCTAAGGTATATACTTAACTGAGAGTCAGGCAGTGATCCTAGTTGAGAAACACACACAGAAGCAATGAGGATACAAAGAAGGCGTAGGATTTTGATTTACCTGAGGAGGTAGGAAGGTTTTGGAATTTGAATGGAGATTGGAGTCAATGTGATACGTCTGCAAGTGTGAGAACTATGTAGATAATCATACAGTAGGCTACTGCTGTGTAGGCAGACAAGGAATTGGATACTGCCAGGCCGCCCAAGAGAACCAGACAGGTAATGCAGGAATTGCAAAATCCTCTTTGCTAATCAGTTTTCCATCCTGAAGACTGATGACGGTGTTGATTTATATAAGGAATGCTGTCAGAGTCAAGGTTGCAGTACTATGAGTAGCTCAGCTGTACAGGAGGAGACAGAAAACAATCGTGACAGGGGATTCATTTGTTAGGGCAACAGATAGGATCTAACCATACTGGATGGGCTGCCCCCAAAAAGAGCTAGGAGAGAGTTCCTTGTGGAGCTTGTGCTCCTGGAGGTGGGGTGGGAGGGGGCTGTAAACTACCTCAATAGGAGTGTGGGAATGAGGAAAGAAATACCATTGTGCACAGAATGCTGAGGCAGACAAATCAAACAAGACCAGAGAATAATAAATTAACGGCAAAGTCAGAATAAAGTAGAAAGTAATAAAGTCTGAATTAGGGTTATACTGTTTGTATGTGAATACACAGAACATAGTCAACAAGATTTGGAAGTTACGGGAACAGATTGTCTTGTGGGATTGTGATGTTGTGCCAGTAACACAGATATGGTTCAAGGTAGTTTAGGACTGGTGATAAAAGTCCACGAGTACAAGGTGTTCAGAAAAAATTGGAAAGGAAGAAAAGGAGGAGGTGCGATGGTAAGGGCTGAGGATAGCATTGCTTAACTGGAGAAAGTCAAAAATCACACAACACCAGGTTATGGTCCAAAAGGTTTATTTGGAAGTACTAGCTTTTGGAGCTCTGCTCTTTCATGAGGTAGCTGTTGTATTCATCAGCAGCACTCCGAAAGCTAGTATTTCCAAATAAACCTGTTGGACTATAACCCTGGTATGTGTGATTTTTAACTTTGTCCACCACTGGCAACTCCACGTCACATATTAGAGAAAGAGACAGGTCCCAGAGTGTTCAAGAATAGAACCAATTTGGCTGGAGCTAAGGAACAAAAAATAAACAAACAATTACATTGCTTGATTAATCTATAGACCACCAACACGTGGGAAGTCACAAATCTACAAGGGAACTACAGAAAGGGGAAACTTCTTTGAGTGGCTTTAAAGGGACATTACTTACCCAAATAAAGATTGGGATAGCGGATGAAGTGTTAAGGACTGATAGGGCCAATTATTCTGAGATTGTTTCAGGAGAACTTTCAAGAGAAGTCCAACAAGAAAGGATGCAATGTTGATTCTGGTTCTTGGAAATGGGATGGTCTCTCAAATGAGCAAATAAAATCCAGAACTCACCAAACAGTAGCAATAAAGGCACAAAATGGTCTGAATAGTGGGAAACAGAGAGTAATAGCTAATGGATATTTTTTAAGACTGGAAAGTTTCCAGTGGAGTTTCCCCAGGAATTGAATTAGATTTGTTTTTCCTGATATGTATTAATGATCTAGATTTTTATGTGCAGCGAAAGTTTCAAAGTTTTTGGATCATGCAAAACGTAGAAGATTGTAAACTGTCAGGAGAACAATGTAGAATTATTAGCCATGACGAAACGGCACAGCAGACTGAATGGGCCAAATGGTGTAATTCAGCTCCTTCATCTTATCTTATGGTCTAACTTCAAAAGCACAGTTTAATGCGCAGATAGATCACTGATAGAGTTTGATGCAGAGGAGTGTGAAGTGATTCATTTCAGCAGGAGAAACATTAAGAGGTAATATAAAATAAGGGGTATTCCAAAGGAGTTGCAGGAGGAGGGGGTATGGCTGTGTATGTACCCAAGTAATTAAATGTGGCAGGATAGGTGTAATAAGCAGTTAATATAGTATAGTATCATGGATTTATTAATAGGGGCCTAGAGTACTAGAGCAGGGAGATTACGCTGAACTTGTACAAAAGGAGAAAGTGAGGATGACAGATGTTAGACAGTCAGTCAAAAAGTATGACGCTGGAAAGGCACAGCAGATCAGGCAGTATCCGAGGAGCAGGAGAGTCGATGTTTCAGGCATAAGCCCTTTATCAGGAATTAAGGGTAAGCGGCTGAGAGATAAATAGTGGGAGTGGGGCTGGGGGAAAAATAGGTGGGAAGGTGTTCGGTGGATGCAGGTGGGAGATAATTGTCATAGGTTTGTGGGTAAGGTAGAGCTGATCTGTGGGAAGGAAGATTGACAGGTAAGATCAAGAGGGCGGTGCAAGTTGGAGGGTTGATATGGGGTGAGGTAGGGGGAGGTAGGGGGAGGGGAGATTTGGAAATGAGTGAAGTCAATTTTGATGCCATGTGCTTGGAGGGTCTCGAGGCAGAAGATGAGGTGTTCTTCCTCCGGTTGACAGGTGGCTTTGATTAGGCAATGGAGGAGGCCTAGGACTTGCATGTCCTTGGGAGAGTATGAGGGAGAGTTGAAGTGGTCAGCCACAGGATCCCAGAGTGCATCCCAGAGATATTCCCTGAAATGTTCAATGAGTTGGCATCCTATCTCCCTGATGTAGAGAAGACCACGTCAAGAGCAATGGAAACAGTAGATGAATGTTTGGATATGCAGGAAAATCTCTGCCAGATGTGGAAGAATCCCTTGGGGCCTTGGATAGAGGTCAGGGGAGGTGTGGGCACAGGTTTTACACCTCATGCAGTGGCAAGGAAAGGTGCCGAGTGTGGAGGGTGGATTGGTGGGGGCTGTGGACCTAACAAGGGAGTCGTGGAGAGAATGGTCTCTGTGGAATGCAGAGTGGGGTGGGGAGGGAAATTTATCTCTGGTAGTGGGGTTTGACTGTAGATGGCAGAGGATAATGCACTGTATCTGGAGATTTGTGGGGTGGAAGGTTAGGACCAGTGTGTTCTATCCTGATTGTGATTGGAGACGTGCAGAAGTGCGGAAAGTGGAGGGAATGCCCTAGAAGGCATTGTTGACCACTTGGGAGGGGAAACTGCAGTCCTTAATATAGGAGGATATCTGGGATTTCCTGGAGTGGATTTACTTCTCCTGGGAGCAGATACAGTGAGAGTGAGGAATTGGGAGTAAGGGATCATGTTTTTATAGGAGGGACGGTGGGAGGAGGTATAGTTAAGATAGCTGTGGGAGTCGGTGGATTTGAAATAGATGTCAGTGTTGAGTTGGTCACCTGAGACAGAGATGGAGAGGTCCAGGAAGGAGATGGAGGTATCAGAGATGGTCCAGGTGAACTTGAGGTCAGGGTGGAAGGTGTTGGTAAAGTTGATGAACTGGGAGCACGAAATGGCACCAATACTGTCATCAATATAGCAGAGGAAAAGGTAAGGGATGGTGCAGAAGAGGGACTGTTCCACATATCCCATGAAGAGGCAGGCACTGCAGGAGCCCATGCAAATGCCCATGGCTACTCCTCTGGTCCGTAGGAAGTTGGAGGATTGGAGAGAGAACTTGTTGAGGGTGAGGACCAGTTCCACAAATCAAATGAGTGTGTCGGTGAAGGGGGATTGGTTGGGTTAACGGGAAAGGAAGAAACAGAGGGGCTTGTATGCCTTGGTCATGGAGGATGGATGTACCTTGGGACTGGATGTCCACAGTGAAGATGAGGTTTGGGGGTGCCGAGGAATCGAAAGTGATGGAGGAGGTGGAGGGTGTGGTTGGTGTCCGGAATTTATGTGGTGAGTTCCAGGATCAAGGAGACAGAATGGAGTCGATTTGAGGAGATGAGTTCGGTTAGACAGGAGCAAACAGAAACAATCGGTCGACCAGGCAGTCAGGTTTGTGGATTTTGGATAAGAGGTAGTACCAGGTGGGGTGGGGTTCTGGGACTATGAGATTGGAGGCTGTGGGTGGGAGATCCCCTGAGGTGATGAGGTTGTGGATGATCTGAGAGATGATGGTTTCGTATGAGAAGTGAGGTCATGGCCGTGGTCGAGGGGACAGTCGGAGGAGGTGTCAGTGACTTTGCATCTGGCTTCAGCGATGTAGAGTTGGTGCATCATACTACCACGTCACTGCCCTTGTCTGCTGGTTTGGGATGGGGCGGAAGAGAGGGTTGGGCTGCACGTTGTGTGGGTGAGAAGTTGGAGTAAGTGAGGGGGTGGAAAGTTTGAAGTGGTCAGTGTTGTGATGGCAGTTGAAGATAAAGTAGCCGAGGGAGGAGAAGAGGTGAGGACGGGGTGTCCCATGTGGATGGAGTATGTTGGAGGTGGGAGGAGTATGTTCGAAGGGTGAGCAGGAGTCGTGATGGAAAAAGTGAGCACGGAGGCTGAGGCAGCAGAAGAAAAGTTCAATATCACACCATGTACAAATTTATTGACTCAGAGGTGAGGCCACCTCCATCCAAAGCCCCAAAGCATTATTTCAAATCTGGAGGAGATTTTCCTGAACATCTACCCACCTCATCTACTGGGTCCATTGCTCTTGATGTTGTCTCCTCTAAATCAGGAAGACAGGATGCCAATTTGCGGAGTGGTTCAGGGAACATCTCTGGGACACATGCACCAAACAACCCCACGGCACTGTGGCCAACCACTTCAACTCCCCCTTCCACTCCCCCAAGAACATGCAAGTCCTTGGCCTCCTCCATCGCCTAATCAAAGCCACTCACCAAGTGGAGGAAGAACGCCTCATCTTCCATCTTGGTATCCTCCAACCACATGGTATCAACATCAACTTCACCGGTTTCTAAATCACCCCTCCCCAAAACTTCATCCCATATCCAACTCTCCAACTTGGCACCACCCTTTTGACCTGTCCACCTTCTTTCCACCTATCTGCTCCACCCTCCCGACTGACCTATCACAATCAACCCCCACCCCACCTTAATCTACCTGTCACCTTTCCAACTACATTCCCTCATGCTCCACTCATCCCCCAATTTTGTCTCTCAACCCCTCCCCCTCCACATTTCTGATAAAGGGCTTTTGCCCAAAACATCGACTCTCCTGCTCCTCAGATTTTGCCTGACCTGCTATGCTTTTCCAGCACTATACTTTTTTACTCTGAAGCTGTACAAAACACTACTTAGACTTAGTTGTAGTATTGTGTACAGTCTGGCTCCCACACTTTAGGAAAAATATAAATTGACTTAACAGAGTGGAGATGAGTTTATGAGCATGGTCCTAGGGATGAGAAACTTCAGTAGTATAGATAGATAGCTGAAGTCTGGTACATTCTTCTTGAGGAAGAGATGGCTAACAGCAGATTTGATCATGAGGTTTATCAAAATCATGAGGGTGGAGTTGGACAATAAAAAGGGAGAAACTGTTCTCACTTGCAAATGATAAAGAATGAGCGGACAACATGCTTGCTCAGCAAGTGAATGTCTGGAATGCACTGACCAGAAGTGGCTGGAAGCAAGTTCAACTGAGGCATTTGAAAAGACATTTTGATTATTTGAAGAGAAACAATGTACAGGGACATGAGAAAATGACTGTAGCGATTCACCAAGATTTCTTCAACAGTACATTTCAAACCCACAGCCTCCTAGAAGCAAAATGACAGCAGATACATATGACTACTAACACATGTTCCCCTCCAACTCACACATGTCCCTATTTGAAATTATATTGCTATTCCTTCACCCTTCAGAATAGCACTTTAGAGAAATCCGTAGCACAAGGACTGCAGCAGTTCAAGAAAATGGCTCAGCATGCATTGTCAATTGCACATAAGATTACAATTTGGGTTGGACAACAAATGCCAGCTGATTCAGCAACACACACACACATACACACACAAAAGGACTTCACTAGAAACTGCTTCAAAATCGAGGTGCCTTATTTCTAACATTTTTAGACTTAAAAAGAAAATTGATGTTGCTCCTGCTCACGGCTATTTCCAGTTCTGGCAGGACATCAAGTTCTCCCCCATTTCCATTACTGCAGATTTCTGGATAACCAAACAGTTTGCCACAATTACTGAAAGGATCAGTCAGTCAGTATGTGATATTTTGAATGGGTGAGCACTCGGCTTGCAGAATACTGGATTAGCTGAAACATTTGAAGGCTGAAAACATCACAACTGGCCTCAATACTGTATTTCAGATTTTGGAGAAAAAGGGGAAAAAATTCCAGACAGTTCAAATGAAGAATAAATGTCAGCACAAATTGGTTGGGTCAAATAGCCTGTTTTATGCTGCACATTTTATGTTAAGTTATGTTATGTTTGCAAACATGAATTATCACTTCCAGTCCAGATTAGCATTGAGTACAAAGATGCCCACAGTTCCCCATTTACTGGCTGCAAATATTAGCAATTTTGCAACATGGATACAATATGCTAGCTACCTCAATACTAAACAAAAATTGGCAGATCTGTTTATGTTGTCAAAACACAGCCCTACCTCTAACCTATTTAATGTTGTATTTACCTAATATAAACAGAAAGAACACTTTTTTCCACTTGTGTTTACAGTTAAGCCTTCATTATTGATTTTAAAATCACTCTCGCTAACATTGGAGATCCCTCACATAGCATAGAAAACTCTTCAACCTTTAGTAATCCATACTGAATTTAACTTATAAACATTATTCTGAAAAGTTAAACAGAAAGCTTGTTTCAACGAAGGCACCGCTTAAAAATGAACTCCTGAAAACGTTACCAAACATAACACAAAACATAAAGCAAATACAGTACATACACACCATAACTGGTAGTCTAGGAAAAATAAACTTAAAGATCAAGTGAGTTACATCAATCATAATATCAGTGCCTGATTTTCTATTAAACATTGATTGTGAAGCAAATCCTGCTTTTATGATCTGTACTGTACTATCAGCATTTCATACTTTAAGTCCATTCTCTTTGGGCTTAGTTAAGATTTACCCAAGATTCAATACATGTTTTGATGTTGCATTACACATCACTGTGTAGATGTGTCTTGCAAAGCTCTGGAGCCAAAGACAGCTGTCAAAGGCAAGTATTGAATTTATCAGGTCCCTGAAATACATAATTGCAGCCTCTGTCAAACTGGTCGTCCATCTTGACTCAATTTTGATGACTCAATTTGATGAGTTGCATTAGATGCCCAAGTAATCTCTTGTGTGGCATGTAAATTAAACCAAGGCCTCAAATTCATGAAGTCCATCTCATCTCTGGATATCCTACCAGTCTGCTGCCCACACAAAACAGACTACTTGTGTCTAATTTTAACTCTTCATACATTAATGAGTTTTGAATGGGTCATAATCTCAGAGTAAGGGATTGCACATATAAACCAGAGATGAGAAGGGATTTCTTCTCTCAAGGGGCTGTGAATCTGTGGAATTCTTTACCATAGTAGATTACTGAGGCGGGGTCATTCAGTTTATTCATGGTTAAGACAGATGTATGGAAATGAAGAGTTACGGGGAAAGACAGGAAAGTGGGGGTGAATATCATCAGGTCAGTTACAATCTCCTTGAATGAGCTTGAATGGCCTTGTTGTGCTCCTATGTCCTCATGGCTAAAATTGGATCCCTTGAATGAGGGAAAGACCTGACATAAATGAGATGCACACCCAAAGGAAGAGACGATAGCTGCTGTTGCTCACCCTCCAATCAAATGACTCAAGAGTAACTATTTCTGTGGGGCCATTCCTACGTTTTGTTTGTGCATCTGTTGACAGCAATGATTCTTGGGTGGCCACAAATTTGTAGGTGGAAACTTTGCCCACCAACTGTCAATCAGTGTCCATAACAGAATGGAGAATTCAATATGATACAACTTGGTCAAATGCATTAAAAATAAAAAAAAATGCAAAAATATTTGTTCAGTTGTGAAGAAAAGTCATCGGCCTCTATTTTACTCTCCATAGATGCTGGCTGACTGGCCAAGTATTTCTCATGGTTTTTTTCTGTTTTGTTTTCATTGACTTGAGTGTCTCAATACTCCAGGATAATTCATAGTGTTGTAGCACTACTGCAAACGTCATTGTGAAACACAGTCAAAAAGTTCAGAGCTAAGTTACCTGTCAGGTGTGTCCCCCGGAGTGGCAATAATAATTATAGAAGATGCATGTGGTTTGAAATATATTCATCGATGTTCTCTTCTGGCTATTTACATAAGTTACTGCAACACAGACTGCTTTTGGGCAATTGTCATAAATTCAAATCCACATCCACAACTTCCTTACGAGATCTTTTAATCATCTAAAGTTCGTGTCGTGGTTTCCTGACACGAGTAAATACTGTACCAAGATGCAAAAAAAACTGCAGTAGTATTTTTTAAGTGGGTATACACTTTATCGTCCCTTCAGTACACAACTTTTAATGAATAACTTACTTTTCTTTCAAAAGTGCCCCTACAGGTAACGACGATGCGCCAAAATGCCGTCAGCTAATGTTTAAAATGACACGACAGCAATCTCCAAAAGCACCAACATTCGTGTTGTTAAAGTCGCAGCTCGGCTCCACCGTGGCTCGGAAAGTGAACTCGGACAGTCCCAGGCAGATATAGAGAGAGAGCGGAGCCACGTGCCCAGTCTGTGTCCCCGCAGGAGGCGGATCGCTTTCGCCAAACACCAGCCTGAAACTCTTTCTCACATTTCCTCAACCAACCAGAAAGAACGTCCCCAAAAATGATCTGACCTTGCTTCTCAAACAGACTTTCTATTGCCGCGGGCTACAACATGTTGTTGAAGTTTTGTGAATTATCTTTGAGCTTTATTGATCCAGCGTTGCGTTTTTTCTAACAAACTGAAACACATGAACTCACCGAATAAAGTTACACTTTTTTTTGTCTACTGTATTGATCTCAAGGTTATACGATGAATGGCAAGTATATCCTTTCTTAGGCAGGGAGACCAAAAGTGTACACAATGCTTCAAGTGTGGTCTAACCAAGGCACTCTACAACTGCAGGAAGACAATCCTCACTTCTGAACTCAAATCCTCTTGCAATCAAGGACAATACACCCATTGTTTGTTGCTGCTGCCACCTGTCTACTTTCTTTGACTGGTAGACAAGGACATCCGGATCCCTGTGTGCATTCCCACTTACAAATATATCATGTAAGAGATGAGTAGCGGTTACAGATATCCCAAAGATGAATGAAGTTGTAATAGCTATACATTGCTCAACCCTCACATTCAGCTGACTCCCTGATTGTAGGAAGCCTCAGATATCATGGATGCTTGAACTGTCATGTTGAGTTCCGCAGCCCAAGGCATTGCACTTCAATGTGGAAATATAGAGATTGTACTAGTGACTCACCCACATTGATCTTCCACATTTACACCAACTTGAGAGTGAGAAGTCAGAATCAGTGCGCACAGTGGCTCAGCAGTTAGCACTGCTACCTCTCAGCACCAGGGACCTAAGTTCAATTCCATCCTTGGGCAACTAGAGTTTGCACATTCTCCCAGTGTCTGTGTGGGTTTTCTCTAGATGCTCTGGTTTCCTCCCACAGTCCAACGATGTGCAGGTTAGGTGAATTGGCCAAGCTAATAGCATTCAGGGATGTGTAGATTAGGTCCTTTAGCCAGGGTAAATGCAGAGATATAGGGTAGGGGAGTTGGTCTGGGTGAGTTACTCTCTGGAGGGTTGGTGTGGGCTTGTTGGGTCGAAGGGCCTGTTCCCATATGATACAGATTCTGCGATGATTCCATAGTAAAGTGTCATTCTGTTATTAGCCTTAAAAGGGAAAACGCTGAAAACGTTGTATAATGAGCTGTGTGCATGTCCACTCACCTTCACAGTGAAATGGCCTGTGGAGAAAAGCTGTGCAGGATACTACCTCTAACATGTCCAAGATGATACTTAACTATTTCAGAACAACTTACACAGGTCTATGTCCTCTCAGAAATATTGAAAGCTAAATGATTGTGGAAGGATCAAAAAGAGTTTGTAGGGAGGTTAGGAATAATGCAGCGATCTCTAAGGAGGGTGCCTGTAACCAGAAAGGTGGATTGAAGTGTGTATACTTCAATGCCAGAAGTATAAGGAATAAGGTAGGTGAACTTGCAGCGTGGGTTGGTACCTGGGACTTCGATGTTGTGGCCATTACAGAGACGTGGGTAGAACAGGGACAAGAATGGCTGTTGCACGTTCCAGGGTTCAAATGTTTTAGTAGGATCAGACATGGGGGTAAAAAAGGGGGAGGCGTGGCATTACTTGTCAAAGACAGTATCACAGCAGTGGAATGGACGATGGAAGAGGACTTGCCATCTGAGGTAGTTTGGGCTGAGGTTAGAAATAGGAAAGGTGAGGTCACCCTGTTAGGTGTTTTCTACAGGCCTCCTAATAGTCCTAGAGAAGTAGAGGATAATATTGCGAGGATGATTCAGGAAAAGAGTGAAGGTAGCAGGGTGGTTGTTATGGGGGACTTTAACTTCCCAGATATTGACTGGGAGAGCTATAGCTCGAGTTCATTAGATGGGTCGGTGTTTGTACAATGTGTGCAGGAGGGTTTCCTGACACAATATGTCGACAGGCCAACAAGAGGGGAGGCTATATTGGATTTGGTTCTAGGTAATGAACCAGGCCAGGTGTTAGACTTGGAGGTAGGTGAGCACTTCGGGGACAGTGACCACACCTCGGTGACTTTTACTTTAGTGATGGAGAGGGATAATCGTGCGCCGCAGGGCAAGAGCTATAGCTGGGGGCAGGGAAATTATGATGCAGTGAGGCATGACTTAGGATGTGTGGATTGGAAAAACAGGCTTCAAGAGAAGAACACTAATGAGATGTGGGGATTGTTCAAGGAGCAGCTACTGCGTGTCCTCGATAGGTATGTACCAGTCAGGCATGGTGTAAAGGGCCTTGTGAGGCAGCCGTGGTTTAGTAAGGAATTGGAGTCCCTTGTGAAAGGGAAGAAGGCGGCATATGTAAAGATGAGGCGTGAAGGTTCAGTAGGGGCGATTGAGAGTTATAAGGTAGCCAGGAAGGAGCTAAAGAGGGAGCTAAGAGAAGCGAGAAGGGGACATGAAAAGTCTTTAGCTGGTAGGATTAGGGAAAACCCAAAGGCTTTCTATAGGTATGTCAAGAATAAAAGGATGACTAGGGTAGGTATCGGTCCAGTCAAGGATAGTAGTGGGAAGTTGTGTGTGGAGGCGGAGGAGATTGGAGAGACATTAAATCAGTACTTTTCATCAGTATTCACTCAGGAACAGGACACTGTTGCTGATGTGAATATGGAATCACAAATAATTAGAATGGATGCCCTGGAAATATGCAGGGAAGGGGTTTTGGGAATATTGGAAAGGATGAATATAGATAAGTCTCCTGGGCCTGATGGCATTTATCCCAGGATCCTATGGGAAGCTAGGGAGGAGATAGCAGAGCCATTGGCCTGGATTTTTATGTCGTCATTGTCAACGGGAATAGTACCAGAGGACTGGAGGATAGCGAATGTGGTCCCATTGTTCAAGAAAGGGAGTAGGGATAGCCCTAGTAACTATAGGCCAGTGAGTCTGACTTCAGTGGTGGGCAAAGTCTTAGAGAGAATGGTAAGGGATAAGATTTATGAACATCTGGGTAGGAATAACGTGATCAGGGATAGCCAGCATGGTTTTGTGAAGGGCAGGTCGTGCCTCACAAACCTTATTGAGTTCTTTGAGAAGGTGACTAAGGAAGTGGATGAGGGTAAAGCAGTAGATGTTGTGTATATGGATTTTAGTAAGGCGTTCGATAAGGTTCCCCATGGTAGGCTAATGCTAAAACTTCGGAGGTATGGCATTGAGGATACATTAGAGGTTTGGATTAGGAATTGGCTGGCTGGAAGGAGACAGAGGGTAGTAGTTGATGGATTATGTTCATCTTGGAGCGCAGTTACTAGCGGTGTACCACAAGGATCTGTTTTGGGACCATTGCTTTTTGTTATCTTTATGAATGATCTAGAGGAAGGACTTGAAAGCTGGGTAAGCAAGTTTGCGGATGACACAAAAGTCGGTGGAGTTGTGGATAGTGAGGAAGGAAGTGGTAGGTTACAGCGGGATATAGATAAGTTGCAGAGCTGGGCGGAAATGTGGCAAATGGAATTCAATGTAGCTAAGTGCGAAGTCGTTCACTTTGGTAGGAATAACAAGATGATGGATTACTGGGCTAATGGTAGGCTACTTGGTAGTGTGGATGAGCAGAGGGATCTTGGTGTCTATGTACACAGATCTCTGAAAGTTGCCACCCAGGTAAATAGTGCTGTGAGGAAGGCATATGGTGTACTGGGCTTTATTGGCAGAGGAATTGAGTTCCGGAGTCCTGAGGTCATGTTGCAGTTGTATAAGACTCTGGTGAGGCCTCATCTGGAGTATTGTGTGCAGTTTTGGTCGCCATACTATAGGAAGGATGTGGAAGCTTTAGAACGAGTGCAGAGGAGGTTTACCAGGATGTTGCCCGGAATGGTAGGAAAATCTTATGAGGAAAGGCTGAGGCACTTGGGGCTGTTCTCATTGGAGAAGAGAAGGTTTAGGGGAGATCTGATAGAAGTGTATAAGATGATTAGGGGTTTAGATAGGGTAGATACTAAGAACCTTTTACCGCTAATGGAGTCAGGTGTTACTAGGGGACATAGCTTTAAATTAAGGGGTGGTAGGTATAGGACAGATGTTAGGGGTAGATTCTTCACACAGCGGGTTGTGAGTTCATGGAATGCCCTGCCCGTATCAGTGGTGAACTCTCCTTCTTTATGGTCATTTAAGCGGGCATTGGATAGGCATTTGGAAGTTATTGGGCTAGTATAGGTTAGGTAGGATTCGGTCGGCGCATCATCGAGGGCCGAAGGGCCTGTACTGCGCTGTATCCTTCTATGTTCTATGTTCTATAAGTTTGTTAGGATTCTTCTCAACTTGCTGGCTGTCAAGAGAGACTTTCAGAGTGATAACCCTGTGCCATCATCATTGGTGGTCCCTCGCAGAGGAGGATGACTCACTTCCACTCTCAGGATAAGTCTGTAAGTGATTATACAAAAGCAGGCTCCACAGACACTTGGGGCAGGAGGGACGGAGTGGGTGGGATATTGGTGTGGCAGTGCACTCCTTATGCTGTTTTCACCTGGCTTCTGCTTTTTCCCAACAGCAAGTCTCATGGTGCTTGATTCCTTCCTGGATGTTTCTTATCCACTTTGGGCGGTTTTGGGCCACTGATTCCCATGGGTCTATAGGAATGCGACACTTCGCCAATGAGGTTTTGAAGGTAACCCTGAGGTGCTTCCTCTGTCCCTCTGGGAATTGCCTGCCATTTCGAAGCTGGGAGTAAAGCACCTTCTTGGGGAGTGTTATGTCAGTCATGTGAACAAAGTGCCCAGCCTATCGTAGCCAATTAAGGGCGGTCAATGACTCGATGCTGGAGATGTTGGTCTGATCGAGGACCTTGATGTTGGTGTGTCTGCCTTTCCAGCAGATTTGCAGGATCTTGTGCAGGCAGTGTTGATACTGCTCCAGCCCCTTGAATTGTCTGCTGTAGACAATCCATGTCTCAGAGCCATATAGGAGAGCAGGAACAAACACAGCTCTGTAACCATTATCTTGCTATTGGATATGATGTTGTTATTCTCAAACACCCTTTTCCTCAGGTAGACAAAGGCTACTGTATCAAACTGGAAGTGGAATAGCACGTTATTCTGCTTATAACAAGATGTTAGTGTCTGCTGTTTTCTTTTTCACTAACGTACAATGTGCAGAAGCTTGAAGGGGGTATAACCTGAATGTAGCAAATACACATTCAGATGGAAAACAAAATGTTTAGTCAGCATTGAAACCCCACCTTAAGAAAGTATATGGTCTATTTCTTTTTGACTCTAATCAAATCTTGAGCAGGGTTATGTCTTTATTAAAGAATCAGTCTGAGGGTTTCACAAAGCCAAGCTGTGAGGGCATAGCCCTATCCCAAAATCAACCCCTGTATAGTTCAAGGACCTTGGAAGGAAGCAGGAACCTGTTGAGTTCACTAATATGCAAGCATCATGGCAAGATCTAGAATATCCAATACAGATTTTGTAAAAAATGAATTCAGATGATGTGAACATCATTGGCTAGTGCAGCATGTATTGCCTACCCATTATTGCCCAGACGGCAGCTAGGAGATAAGCACATTGCTGTGGGTTTGCAGTCACATGTAGGCCAGATCAGGTAGGAATAGCAGATTTCCTCCCCTAAAGGGTTACATTAGATTACTTACAGTATGGAAACAGGTCCTTCAGCACAACAAGTCCACACTGACCCTTCGAAGAGCAACCCACCCATTTACCCCTTCACCTAACACTACAGGCAATTTAGCATGGCCAATTTACCCCTAATCTGCACATTTTTGGACTGTGGGAGGAAACCCACACAGACATGGAGAGAATGTGCAAACTCCACACAGACAGTTGCCTGAGGCAGGAATTGAACCTGGGTCTCTGGCTAACCACTGTGCCACCGTGCCGCCCCAAAGGGAACCAGATGGGCTTCTCCAACAATTAGTAATGGTTTCATGGTCACCATTTGTCTCTTTTTCCAGGTTTTTATTGAATTAAAATTCCACTTTGTACCTTGGTGGGATTCAATCCCAGATCCCCACCACATTACCTGATTAATAGTTTAGCAATAGCCATTGTCATGTCCAAAATTTGACACCACTGATCATATATAATGTGAACATTGAACATTTGAAGCTTCAACTTAGAATTAAAGTTATACAACATTGTAAAGATTAATTAACTTTAGCACAAGGAGTCCAAATTGTAGTCTACTCCTCTTGCTTGATGTGGGAAGTAGTTGACTCTCAATTCCAGATTTTTATTGAATTCAAATTCCACTGTCTACCAAGGTGGGATTTCAGCCCAGGTCCCCAGAACACTACCTGGGTCTCTAGATTAACACTCCAGCAATAAGACCACTAGGCCATTGCCTCCCCTTATTTCTGTGACTGAAAATGAGAGTCCAGGATTGTTTGCTGCCTCCTGGGTGCTTGGGTCCTGGATGTCTCAGAGCAGTTGCAGGACATTCTGGAGGGCAGAGTTCACAGCGAGTGATCATGGTACACGTTGGTAATACTGATATAGGTAAAAAAAAACAGGGATGAGGTCCTAAAATCAGAATATGGAGAACTATGAAGAAAGTTGAAATGTAGGACCTCAAATGTAGTTATCTCAGGATTATTACCAGTGCCATGACTTGTCAGAGTAGAAACAGTAGGAGATATAGGTTGAACATATGGCTGAAAAGAGTGTGAGGGGGTCAGTTTCAGATTTGTGGGACATTGGATCCAGATCTGGGGGAGGTGAGACCTGAACAGGTTACACATGGACAGGACTGGGACTGATGTCTTTGGGTGGGTAATGATAGAGTGATTGTGTAGGGTCTAACTAGTGTGCCAGGGGAATGGGAACTAGATGAGAAGGGCAGTAGATGCAGAAATTGAGAGAGAAGTAGACAGCAAGGCACCGATTACTTAGAACAAGATCAGCTGGGGAAAAGCTGCTGAAAAGAGCAGGGGAGGTGATCTGAAACACATGTGTTTCAATGCAAGAAGTATAATAAGCAAGGTGGATGAACTTAGAGCTTTGGTTAGTACTTGGAACAATGGTATTATTGTGATTACGGAGACTTGGCTAAAAGAGGGACAGGAAAGGTAGCTGACTGTCCTAGGATTTAGATGTTTCAGGAGTGACAGAAAGGGAGGTAAAAGAGGTGGGAATTGCATTACTGATAAAGGAGTATCTTACAACTATATGAGGGAGGATACATCAGAGGATTTGTGCAGCAAGGCAATGTGGAACTCAGGAATAAGAAAAGTGAAATCACAATGCTGAAGGTATACCACAAGGCTTCCAACAACCAGTGGGAGATAGAGGAGAGAATATGTAGGCAGATTTTGGAAAGATGTAAAAATAGCTAGGTTGATATGATGGGTGATCTCAACTTCCCCTATATTGATGTGACTCATGATGCGCTAGGGGCAGATTTCGAAAGAACCATTTATGAGGGATTCTTGACACAATATGTAAACAGCCCAACCAGGGAAGGATTATATTCTGGAGGTGGGTTCAAATATAACCTTTAAAATGCTTCTGGCTGGATATTTGAAAAGAAAAAGGAAGCACGCATAAGGTCTGGGAGGATGGGAACTGATGAAACCCTTGAAGTGTATAAGGAATTAAGAAAGAACTTAAAGAAGAAATTAGAAGGACAAAAGGGATCATTAAAAGTTAATAGCAAACAGGATTAAGAAGAATCCCAAACATTTTATACATACATATATAATACAAGAGGGTAGCCAGGGAAAGGGTTGGCCCACTTAAGGAAAAAGGAAGGAATCTATGGATGGAGCCAGAAGAGGTAAGTGAAGTCATAAACGAATACTTTGTGTCAGTATGCACCAAGGAAAAAGAATTGATGGAGAATGATCTCAGCGAAGGGAGTGTTGAGTTTCTAAGCCAAGTTGGTATTAAAAAGGAAGAGGTTTTGTGAGTCTTAGAAAGTATTAAAGTAGATAGGTCCTTGAGTCCTGGTGAGATCTATCTCAGTATATTGAGGAAGGCAAGAGAACAAATTGCTGGAGCATTGCTGGCCACAGGTGAGGTTCCAGAGGACTAGAGAATAGCCAATGTTGTCCCATTGTTTAAGAAGGGTAGCAGGGATAATCCTGGAAACTCCAGGTCTGTGAATCTCATGTCAATGGTAGGGAAATTATTGGAAAAGATTCTCAGGGATGAGATCTATACACATTTAGAAGCAAATGGACTTATTAGTGATGGACAACGTTTTGTGCAGAGATGTTGTGCCTCACTACCTTGATCAAATTTTCTGAGGAGGTGACAAAGATGATTGATCAGGGAAAAGCAGTTAGTGCTGTGAAAATGGATTTCAGTAAAGCCTTTACCAAGGTCCCTCCTGGCAGACTGGTACAAAAGGTGAAGTCACATGGTATCAGGGGTTAGCTGGCAAGATAGATGCAGAACTGGCTTAGTCACAAAAGACAGAGGATAGCGGTGGAAGGATGCTTTTTGGAATGGAGGGTTGTGACAATGGTGTCCCAGTGCTGGGACCTCTGCTGTTCGTATCTACCTAAATGATTTGAAGGAAAACATAGTTGGTCTAATTAGTAAGTTTGCAGATGATACAAAGATTGATGGAGTTGCAATGGTAAGGAGGATTGTCAGAGGACACTACAGAGTACAGATCAGTTGGAGAAATGGGTAGAAATAGTTCTGTTCGCCGAGCTAAGAATCTGTATTGCAGACGTTTCGTCCCCTGTCTAGGTGACATCCTCAGTGCGTGGGAGCCTCCTGTGAAGCGCTTCTGTGATTTTTCCTCGGGCATTTGTAGTGGTTTGAATCTGCCGCTTCCGGTTGTCAGTTCCAGCTGTCCACTGTAGTGGTTGGTATATTGGGTAGTAGTAGTCCACTAGGACTCATAACAGCACACAAACCAACAGCCACTCTCAGACAACAACTCACCAGAACGAAGGACCCGATACCCAGCATGAGCAAAACCAATGTAGTGTACAAAACCCCATGTAAGGACTGCACACAACAATACATAGGACAAACAGGAAGACAGCTAACGATCCACATCCATGAACACCAACTAGCCATGAAACGACACGACCAGCTATCCTTAGTAGCCACACACGCAGATGACAAGCAACATGAGTTTGACTGGGACAACACTACTACTATAGGACAAGCCAAACAGAGAACAGCCAGGGAATTCCTAGAGGCATGGCACTCATCCGCAGATTCAATCAATAAGCACATCGACCTGGACCCAATAAACCGACCACTGCAGCAGACAGCTGGAACTGACAACCGGAAGCGGCAGATTCAAACCATTACAAATGCCGGAGGAAAGATCACAGAAGCGCTTCACAGGAGGGTCCCAAGCACTGAGGATGTCACCTAGACAGGGGACGAAACGTCTGCAACATAAATTCCCAGCTCGGCGAACAGAACCACAATAACGAGCACCTGAGCTACAAATCTTCTCACAAACTTTAAATGGGTAGAAAATTGTCAAATGGTGTTTAATCCAGACAAATGTGAGCTGATGCATTTTGGAAGGTCAAGTACGGGTGGAAATTATACAGTGAATGGCAGAACCCTTAAGAGTAGGATCTGGATGTACAGGTCCACAGATCACTGAAGGTGACAGCACAGGTAGATAAGGTAGTAAAAAAGGCTTATGGCATGTTTACCTTCATTGGAAGGGGCACTGAGTATAAGGATAGACAAGTTATGTTGAAGCTTATAGAACTTTAGTTAGATCATACTACAATTCACTACAATTCTGAACAGAGTACTACCAGAAGCATATGGATGCTTTGGAGAGAGTACAGAAAAGGTTT
This sequence comes from Hemiscyllium ocellatum, assembly GCF_020745735.1. Taxonomy (NCBI): domain Eukaryota; kingdom Metazoa; phylum Chordata; class Chondrichthyes; order Orectolobiformes; family Hemiscylliidae; genus Hemiscyllium; species Hemiscyllium ocellatum. The sequence goes on from NC_083401.1 coordinate 87,989,015, forward strand.
ACCAGAATGTTGCCTGGTATGGGGGATTTTAGGTGTGAAGAAATTTTGGATAGAATGGATATGTTTTCGCTGAAACACAGGAGGTTGAGGGGCAACCTAATGGAAGTTTATAAATCATGAATGGTATGGATAGAGTGGAAAGTATGAGGCTTTTTCCCAGGGTGGAGGAGTCCATTACAGGGCACAGGTTCAAGGTGCAAGGGGAGAAGTTTAAAAGAGATGTGTGATGCAAATTTTTCATTCAAATGGCGATCAGTGCCTGAAACACATTGCAGACGAGGCAATGGAAGCAGACACAATAGCAACATTCAAGAAGCACCTGGATGAATACATGAATAGGAAGGGATGAGAGTGATATGGAACCTATAAGTGAAGACAGTTTTAATAAAGAAGGGCAAAATGTGGTGCCACAGGCCTGGAGGGCTAAATAGCCTGTTTCTGAGCTGTATTGTTCTTAGTTCATTCTTTGTTCTTTATTAATGGATTTGAAATGTTTTCCAATGACAAAATCTGCATTTTAGTCATCGGGCCATTCTCAAAGCAATGCAGGTACTGTCTACGATAACCCCCACCTGGGGGAGGCCAATGCTGATGGAAAGTCCCACTGCCTGACTCTCTTCGTCATGGGGCAAGGATACAAAAAAATGTGGTTTGGAAAATATGCTGCCATTTATATCCTGGGTGCACTTGTGGGTCAAAGATTTGCAAGGAGGTCAATGTTATGCCTCAATAACGAGTTATGCAATATATAAACATATTCAAATGGATCAATGGGCTGAAGAGTCTCACATGGAGTTTAATTTGGATAAATGTGAGGTGTTGCAAACAAAGACAAGACATTTAAAATTAACATCGGGCCTTTGCAAATGTTGAAAATGTGTTGCTGGAAAAGCGCAGCAGGTCAGGCAGCATCCAAGGAGCAGGAGAATCGACGTTTCGGGCATGAGCCCTTCTTCAGGAATGGAGGGAGGAAGAGAGCTTCTTCAAGGAAGGCATTCTTGCAAGAGGATTTGCAGTAAGTTAAAATCTTCGAGGAGGAAGTAAGGACTGCAGATGCTGGAGATTAGAGCTGAAAATGTGTTGCTGGAAAAGCGCAGCAGGTCAGGCAGCATCCAAGGAACAGGGGAATCGATGTTTAGGGCTTGATTCCTGAAGAAGGGCTCATGCCCGAAATGTCGATTCTGCTGCTCCTTGGATGCTGCCTGACCTGCTGCGCTTTTCCAGTAACACATTTTCAGCTCTAATCTCCAGCATCTGCAGTCCTTACTTTCTCCTTTGCAAGTGTTGCAGAACAAAGCACCCTCAGGGTTCACCTGTTGAGTTCATTAATGTGTAAGCACTATGGCAGGGTCTAGGATATCCAACACAGGTTTTGTAAAAAAATAATTTGTTTGTTACGCCTGTCATTGGCTAGGGCAGCATGTATTGCCCACCCATAATTGCCCAGAGGCAGCTAAGAGATAACCACATTGCTGTGGGTTTGCAGTCCCATGGAGGTAACAAAAGCAGATGTATGTCCCTAAATGACAGTAGGGAACCAGATGGGCTTTTCCAACAATTAGTAATGGTTTCATGATCGCCATTTGTCCCTTTTTCCAGGTTTTTACTGAATTCAAGTTCCACTTTGTGCCTTGGTGGGATTCAATCCCAGATCCCCAGCACATTACCTGGGTCTCTGGATTAATATAGTCTAGTGATAATACCACTGGTCTATTGTCATGTCCAAAATTGATGATCTCATATAATTTGAACAGTAGATTAGATTAGACTTACAGTGTGGAAACAGGCCCTTCGGCCCAACAAGTCCACACCGACCCGCCGAAGCGCAACCCACCCATACCCCTACATTTATCCCTTACCTAACACTACGGGCAATTTAGCATGGCCAATTCACCTGACCCGCACATCTTTGGACTGTGGGAGGAAACCGGAGCACCCGGAGGAAACCCACGCAGACACGGGGAGAACGTGCAAACTCCACACAGTCAGTCGCCTGAGTCGGGAATTGAACCCGGGTCTACAGGCGCTGTGAGGCAGCAGTGCTAACCACTGTGCCACCGTGCCGCCCAGTAATGGAATGAAAACATTTTCCAATGACAAAATCTACATTTTAGTAATAGGGCAACTTTCAAAGCAATGGGGGTACAGTCTACATCAACCCACACCTGGGGGGATTCCAGTGATGATGGAAAATTCCACTGCCTGAACTGCTTGGCTTTCATTGTCATGGGGCAAGAATATGACAGAATGAGTCCTAGAAAAACCGTTACTATTTGCACACTGGGTGCACTTGTGGGTCAAAGATTGCAAGATGCCACATGGGTTTCTACTTGCTCCTTGAAACAAATCACCGGCATAAAAACTAAGGGCAGCTATGACTTTGAAGGTTTTAGGATGGGATTGCCATCCAATTCTTCTGAGCCCAGGTCCTGCACCAATAAATGACACTGTTTGGTGATATTAACCCAGAGCATCCCTAATGTGTGCCTGCAACATTTTTCCAAGATCAGTGGAAAATGACAACAGAGCCTGTAAATGGTGCTCCTCATTTGACACACTGTTTAGCAGCCACTGGAGGTTGTAGTTTTTGTTGGGCTTATTGTAACACTGTAATTGCTCTCTCATCCTACATCGTCTCTGCATTTGATGCTATACCACCAGAATTCAACATGAATCGATGTCCATGTCAAATGCTTGAGCTGGTAATCTGTGGGAAATGTCAGAAAGCCAACACAATTTCCAATCATGGTAGTCTGTGCTTGCTCATTAATTACCATAAAGTCCATGTTATGTCCTGACACTGTGTGATATGGACACTTTACAAAGCCAACCAGTCGCTAGGTTTGCTATTTTACAGGAGTTGTAACTGTAGGGATCAAATCAAATGAGACTTTCAGATGGGGATGATGACAGTCGGGCATTAGGACCCCGAGGGAGCAGATGCGCGGAGGCTGCTGGGTGAGTGTGTATTGGGTTGCAGAGAGAGAGAGATGGCAGCTGTAGCATCAGGAGCATCCATCTGTTAAACACAGGAGCAGCGCAGGCACTGGCCCTGCATCCTTCACCCTCAACGGGAAGGAGGCACAATCTTCCCGTCGAAAACAGGGTCTTTTGGGCTCGCCTCCGGGTGGCTTCTTGGTTTCCTTCAGGCGAGGGATGGAGCACATCAGAACCCCGAAGGTAAAAGCTCAACATGCCCCTGGCATCATCACTGCTGCGCTGTTATTGTGGGAGTCGTGGCATTTGTTATTTTGACCTTGTCTTCAGTGAGGTTTTGGATTTGCACACCTTTTGTTTTTGAAATATGCTTGGATTTCACCCTTCATGTCCATAGAATACAAATAGATATTATTAAACAAAATCTGTAAAAAATCGTACAGTTTAATTCCAAATACATAACATAGTCTCTGGGATAGCTTTAAAGGATTAATTGTCTCCTTAAAAAGGTAAACTCCTTTTAAATTCCAAATTCACTGATCTATATCTATATGCCATTCTATCTAAAATCCATGAAGGAAAATTTGCTCGTTCATTATGAAGCTGTATTTTGTTAGGTTAAGGCTAGAACAAGAATGGGACTATTTTCCCCTGTTGCTTTTGAGGAAAGAAAATAGGAAGCTGCTTACTCAATAATAATGTTTGAAATAACCAATATCTTTATCAATTTCATATGCAAATAAAGTATTAAAAATAATGTTAAAGTTTCAAATGATACTGATTAGGATATCAATGAAAATATACAGTTAATATTACCATCTTCAATAATATGTGCTATTTTTCTGGACTGTTTGGTCAGTTTAAGAGATATGTCTGTTGGTGGGTAGTGTCTAGCACATGTGGAGGCTTGGGAAATCCAGAGGACTGGAATACATGATGTGCATATGACTGCAAATGTCAGTGGTGGCAGGTCAGTGGAAGGGAAGAGAAGCCCAAAAATAATGATTCTCTACCTCTGTCAGGGATGGAATGGAGTGTTTCCTTGGGACGGATCATAAGAAATGGGAATAACATGGAAGGATTGGATGAAATGATGGAATTGGTTAAATGTGACAAAGTAACAGGGGCAACAATTTGAGGAAACTTATTCTTTAACTTATTCTTATTTTTATTAATTTGTACCGACCATGATTCCCTACAACAAAAAAAGAAATTGCTGGAAAAGCTCAGCAGGTCTGGCAGCAACTGTGAAGAGAAATCAGAGTTAATGTTTCGGGCCTGGTGACCCTTCCTCACAACTGCCTGACCTGCTGAGTTTTTCTAGCAATTTCTGGTTTTGTTTCTGATTTCCAGCATTTGCAGTTCTTTTGGTTTTTATGAAGATTCTCTAGATTTGATTGGAAACGTTTTAGAAAAGTTGTCAGATATGTATGAAAAAATTCACCAGCATTGATTCAATAGATGAAGATGATAGCCTATACTTATACTCAAAAGAGATATTACACAACTACATTCAAATGGGATTTCATCATCTAAGTCTAGATGTAAGGAAGGAATTGTTGTAACATTGCTATGAAATTTGAATTCCATAATTATGGAACAAAATTGATAATTTTAGCATCCAAAAACTATAATATCCATTATGTGGGGGTGCTGGTGTTGGACTGGGGTGAACAAAGTTAAAAATCAGACAACATCAAGTTATAGTCCAACAGTTTTATTTGGAAGTACTAGCTTTCAGAGCACAGCTACCTGATGAAGGAGCAGCGCTCCGAAAGCTAGTACTTCCAAATAAACCTGTTGGACTATAACCTGTGGTGTTGTGTGATTTTTAAAATTATGATAGGCAGATTATAAGGAAATATATGTTAATTCCTTAAATAATATTGAGAACCATCAAATGTAAACCTATCTTTTCAACTCAGGAAACAGTTTCCAATTAGATTTTCATTTTCAATCACTACAAAGAAATCAAATGCTTAAATACTTAATGACATTTGTATTTATAGCTCTAGATTTGTTTTTTTAACATGAACAGTTTTATGTAGCTTTTTCTAGATTGAGATGTTTTGATTCAGTTGAAGCTTTTGATCAAAGAGTAACGAGAAATCTTGAACGGAAAGAAGAATTGATGCACTTCATTGCAAATGCTTTGAACTTCTGTATTGGTCGTGTACCATTATGTAGTCAGTACAACTCCATCTGGTCTCCTGATGAATTTTATATTTATCATCAGAATTTCTGCTTTGGGGTCCTGTAAAGGTAGCAAAGACATTATTGCTTCCACCAGCAGAATGGTGCCTCTTGATGAAGAGTTAACACTTTATACTTTATTTTGGTTATGATAGTGTTTGTATTTTATCATTTCCCACTATTTCTATCACATCCCTAATTGTATGTCTAACAGCAAAAAGCCAATGCTTTATTAATTCCTCAAATTGATTAACACATGCCAGTATACTCAGTGACAGTTCATTGATGCCTTTTCAGGCCTCATTCTTTTTAAAAAAGATAAAACTATTACTTTGTTGTCATATCAGCACAGGATAGTCATTTTATTTATGTGATTACCTATTATAACATAAATGTATTCCAAAAAATATTGATAGCTACAGGAATGTTCATTGGAGCGTATTCTTTTGCTCTAAAAAACATCAGAGGTGAGGGAGATTTGATATGTGTGAATAAAGCAAGAAATGTACAGCCTTGTGAATAGCCTATTGAAATTAAATAAATTAGATGGTACTATGCTTATAATTATATTCTTAGGTCAGGTAAGGCTCTTGTATTACAGTGATAGTGTACTGACCAGCTGAACTACAAGGCCTAGGTTGAAGACCCATCCGCTCCAAAGTTGTGTAATAACATCTCTGAACAGGGAGATATAGAAAATATCTTTCTCGTTCTATAAGACCATTGACAAACCACAACCATAGAGTCATAGAAATGTACAGCACAGAAACAGACCCTTCAGTCCAACCCATCCATGTTGACCAGATATCCCAATCCCATCTCGTCCCACCTGCCAGCACCCAGTCCATATCCCTCCAAACCCTTCCTATTCATATAACCATCCAAATGCCTTTAAATATTGCAATTGTACTCACCTCCACCACTTCCTCTGGCAGCTCATTCTATACATGTACCACCCTCTGCGTGAAAAAGTTGCCCCTTAGGTCTCTTTTATATCTTTTCCCTCTCACCCTAAACCTATGCCCTCTAGTTCTGGACTCCCCCGTCTCAGGAAAAACACTTTGCCTATTTATCCTATAATTTTGTAGACCTCTATAAGGTCACCCGGCAGCCTCTGATGATCAAAAGGAAAATAGCCCCAGCCTGTTCAGCTTCTCCCTATAGCTCAAATTCTCCAACCCTGGCAACATCCTTGTAAATCGTTCCTGTAAAAAGTTTCACAACATCTTTCCGATAGGAAGGAGACCAGAATTGCACGCTATATTTCAACAGTGGCCTAATCAATATCCTGTACAGCCGCAACATTACCTCCCAACTCCTGTACTCAATACTCTGACCAATAAAGGAAAGCAGACCAAACATCTTCTTCACTATCCTATCTACCTGTGACTCCACTTTCAAGGAGCTATGAACCTGCACTCCAAGGTCTCTTTGTTCAATAATACTTACCAGGACCTTACCATTAAGTGTATAAGTCCTGCTAAGAATTGCTTTCCCAAAATGCAGCACCTCGCATTTATCTGAATTAAACTCCATCTGCCACTTCTCAGCCTATTGGCCCATCAGATCAAGATCCCGTTGTAATCTGCCGTAACCTTCTTCGTGTAAACTACACCTTCAATTTTGATGTTGAACCTTGTTGAACGCATGATGTTGAACCATGGGGAACCTTGTTGAACGCCTTACTGAAGTCCATATAGATCACATCTACTGTTCTGCCCTCATCAATCCTCTTTGTTACTTCTTCAAAAAGCTCTTCTGTCTGGAACGATAAGAGCAGCAGATACATGGGAACATCACTACCAGCAAGGTCCCCTCCATTCTCATTCCCCATTCAGACTTGGAATATATGGCCATTTTCTCAGTGTTTTATTTTTTTCCAGATTAAAATCCTGGAACTCCCACCCAAATACCACAATAAATGGACTGCAGCAGTTCAAGAAGACAGCTCACCATCACATTCTCAAGTCGTAAATGCTAGCCAGACCAGCACCCCCTATTCCACACCCCCCCCCCACCCCATGCTGGTGAATAAAAATGTGAAGCAGTTTGATGACTCATTCTCTATATCAGGATGTGTTAGAAGCATTGAAAACTGAGGTTATGATTCAGGCTGTTGTTCATAAGCTGATGGTAGTAGAATCATAGAACAATGGATGCCACAGTGTGTGGTTATTTAACCAATATGCCTATGCCGACGGAAATAAAAAGAGCTATCCAGTCCAATTTCACCTTCTAGATTTGTGTCCATGGCAGAGTAAGTTGGGAAAACTCAAGCTCACATTCAAATGTTGTTTGGATGCCTTGAGGATTTTTGGCTTGGCTACCCTTTCAAGCTGAGAATTCCATATTCCAAAATCTTGTGCTTTAAAGAAGTCCTTAACTTCCCCCTATTCTGTTCACTAATTGATGCGCCCTTGTTTCTAACTTCCCTGTGAACAAAATTTAAGTGACGTGGCTCATGGTATTCTGCAACTAATTTTGATTGCCTTAGGTAGCTGGAAGGAGTGCAGAAAAGTTTCCAAAGTTTATCGTCCATATCTATTTGCTTGTGGCTTTTAAGAATTTATTACTTGCCTCTCTAAATGCTGCTAGTAGGTGTGGAAAATTGGAGGTTATTGTATTTAATTCTAAAATAGCTGATGAAAAAGGTTTGAGCCAGCACTTTTGTCATTTTCATATATTTGGCTAATGCTTTGCTTATTTCATCGTAATACAAGTTCAGTGTGACTTCATTTCTCTTGTAAATTGGATAGTGGAGAATATAACTTGGTTATATATGTATATAACTCCTATTCTTTTAAATAGTGCTTATGGTTCAGATAAAAGTAACTTGGGAGAATCACACGAGTTAATCTGCTTTTTACAAGTTACCAGGTATCTATTCCATAAAACTTCATCTGTGTCCGAATGTGATATTTTACATTTATATTTATAAAAGTAATCTTCATGGCGGATGTCTGGATTACTTCCATCAGGACTAAATTTTCAAGTAAAGATGCTAATTACATTGATCAGGAACTCAATAGGCTCACCCTATAAATACAGTGGCTCCAACAGCAGGTCAGAGGGTAAGAATACTGTAACAAATAACTCACCTTCTGACTCCCCAAAGATGTTCGCAGTCTACAAGGTACGAGTCAGAAGTGTGATGGAATACTCCTGATTTACCTGGATGAGTGCAGCTCCACTGACATCCAGAATAAAGTAGCCCATTTATTGGTACCACATCACAAACATCCATTACCAATGCTCAGTAACAGCAGTGTGTACTATCTACACATTGCGGTACAGTTACAACGTTTAAAAGACATTTGGATAGATACATGAATTGGAAAGGTTTGAAGGGATGTGGGTCAGGAGCAGACAGGTGGGACTAGTTTAGTTTAGGATAATGTTTGGCATGGATTGGTCGGACCGAAGGGTCTTTATCTGTGCTGTACGAGTCTATGACTCTATATTGTATTCTCACCAATATCCATAGCAGGGTGTGATCACTTTACAATGAATGTTAGTTGTGTCATTTTCTCTCCTTTGGCATGGGGCACTGGCAATCAACTAACTTGTCAGAGGTCAGAGGTTGAAACTGTAACTTATGTATGGCAGTGTTTGAAGAGGATCAAGATGGTAAACACTACACCTGCAACTAATTCTATTAAAATGAAAAATTAACTTGCTCATTCTTTATCTCCTTTTGATTTAAGTGTAAAGTTAAAATGCCTTATATGTACAATAAAATGAATTTTCTGAAACCCTTCAGAAACCTTTTGACATTTGTGATAAGGTGCTTGACAATTGCAAATCTTTCCTTCTAATTTAGTTTAATGTTAGGATATTGATTTTATTGGTGATTGTTTACCTTGTATAACTATTGAATGCAGGGACCGACGTGCACGCTTATCTACTTAGTTTCTTATCTGGTTTTATTAATGAATCAGTACCTTTCTGTATTTGTCACACACTTCCCCATGATTTAACAGCTGTGCATTGTAAAAATGTTTTATTTTCCTTTTTTATTTTGAAAGTAGGTCCTGAGATTAAACGGTGCAATAGGAACATGTGAGCATTCTAAGTATTTGTTTAAAATTCTTCTCGAGCGGAGTTTCAGAAAGTTCCTTCTTCCTGCTCCAAGCCCATTTTTAAGCCTGCTTTGAATTCCCACTCTCCATTTTCTTCCTGACTTATGCAAACTTCCCTCTGTTTTCTCTGTGTATGTCCTGGGAATGTGTCCTCTCTTCCATGACTGTGCTGGTCACCTGTAAGTATTCTTTTATGATGCCCTGCAGAGCTGGGATAATTAGTGCAAATTACATTGTTTCATTCAGATCATATTAAGAATTACTTGTTCAAAGAGACGCTAAAGAAGCATGCAGTATAAGTAGATATTGTTAGAATTCTTGTTTAAGATCTGATAAAGAGACACTAAAAATCCAATGCAATCTTATGTATATATTTGCACCAGATAATCTGAGTCTGTCAGAACATTCCATGCAGTTTTTGTTGTATTACAGGGTGTGTTCCAGAGGGCAGTAGCTTTTTGTGGCTATCATCAGGAACAGTTAGAAATTTATACAGTGCAGATTTTGTTAGTTGCTATGCTCAGAGGATATCTTTGATAACTCAGAAATAATAGTGTAATATTAAATAGTGTAATATTCAAGTAATAAATCTGGAATAAAATGCTAGTCTTACTAATGACAAACATGAATGTTCTAAATAAGAGGATTAGAAGATTATTATGGTTTGGGACCAAATTTAGAGTGAAATGGAGAAGGTCATGTGATCTCTTCTGAAATCTGCCTTACAATAAGTTTGGGTGGTTTGATCATCAGAAGGCATAGAGTGCTTTACTGGGATGAAAATGCAAGGTTGGACACTTGGACATAATGATATCAGCCTCTGTGTTAAGAGTGGAGATTTTGTGTTTAATTTTCACCAAGCTGGAAGGAGTTCACATCTTAACCAAGAAGAACATTGGAATCTCAAATCTGGAAGTCCTGTCCCAGAATATAACTGGCAGCCACCATTCTCAATGAAGTTACATGGGTGAAAGGGAATATTTGACACATCCATAATGCAGTGGCATATTTAAAAGTGAAGTTGCCTTCACATAGAAGTGATTTTGTCATGAGGTTTTTGAAGCATGACTTGTGTAGGTTTTACAAATTTGAATAAAAGGTCTAAACCCGTTAGATCTTTGGCGCGAACAGACATGAATGTGCATAAAAAAAAGGATGGATATGTTGAACTGTCAAGTTATTTAAATCCCCTTCTCTTTACGTTTTGAAGAAAACTCAGCCTGTATTAGAAAAAAGAAGTGTTTTCAATTTTAATAGGTGTTAGTTGAAATAAGTCTGAGAGCTTATAATCAGGGATTTTCAATTTCACACTTGATTGACAGTCCTAATAGTTATAAAAGGATTAGTTTCTTCCATGTGGGACTAAACAGTGCTCCGCTTCACCTGATGAAGGGACTATTCTCCGAAAGCTTGTGATATCAAATAAACCTGTTGGACTCTAACCTGGTGTCATGTGACTTCAGACTTTGTCTGGAGTCATGTTTTTTCCTATCTCAGAAGAACAAGTTTCAACTTTTAAGCCACTATGGGCTACTCCTGACCCTCCTGTTGTTTCTTTGGGGGTGGAGGGGGATGTGGTGGTGCAGTCTGATTCCAGTTGGCAAAATGTAAAAGTGGCCTAGGATTGGCAATCATACTCAGACCAAAGAAGTTTGAATGAAACCCAAAATGAAGCAAAATTCTATTGTTGGCTTTAAAGGTTGGTATGAAGCAAGTATGCCGTTTGACCTAGTTTCTAGTGAGCATAAATTCATGTCACATCTGAAAATATCATCTAAAGACAACATAACAGTGACTAGTGTGGGAAACAGAAAAATTACACTGGTGCAGAAAGGGATTGTGGGCCTGACAGTTTGTTGGAACTGTGTAAGAAGTGCTTTATCCTGTGCTTCGCTTGTAATGTAGTGGTCATGGACAGATCAATTCTTGTCTAGAAAAAATATTGAAATCTATTTTCTTCAGTATTAATGTTTCTCATTTGTGATATGCACTAAGCATTGCAATGCTCTGCTCTACAAATGAGATGATATCTGCTCAAAACAAAACCCTTCTTGGTTCCCTATGTAAGAATAACAACACTTGCACTTAAAGCTAAACTCTTTATTGATTATATTTATTATCCTTTGTTTGAAGCTGGGATTTCTTTTGTTGTATTGTAATGGGGTTTTATGCTATTTACAACTTTATTTGCCATTAATGTTGGGTAATAAAACAGATGATGTTTTTGGGGAACTGTTTAAACATTTGCACTTCAAAAGTTAAAAGCTTAGCTATATTCGAAAACAACACTGATTATCACATAGCATGGTTGTGCTTCACAAATAACTAACTAACTAAGATTTATTGTGCTTCCAAAATTTTGTTTTGTATTGAATCCAATCTGTCAATCCACAAGTTGAGAAGACCCTATTGGGTCACAGAAGTAACTACACCAATTCTTCTTTTGCTTGCTCTGGATGACCATATATGTTGGTGACCTGCTTTCAGGGTTTCATCTGTGTGCCAACTGATTCTTCTACATTATCGTATCATGTACTCCCTCTTCCCGCTAAAATGTACATACCAAGATATCATCAGGATGGTGGGAAAGGTTCACAGTGTCTGTCTGGATGTATCACTACTTGGTGTGACAACTGTATCATTCACGATCGGAAATGGTTACAGAGAGTGGTGAACTTGGCCCGGACAATCACAGAAACATAAGTGAGGACTGCAGATGCTGGAGATCAGTGTCTAGATTAGAGTAGTGCTGGGAAAGCACAGCAGGTCAGGCAGCATCCGAAGAGCAGGCCAACCTCTCGTATATAGAATCCATTTATCAGGCCCGCTGTCGAGGAAAGGCCGCCAGCATTCTCAAATTTCCATCCCACCCTGGCAATGTTTTTCAAAACCTCCATCATCGGAGAGATGGTACAGAAACCTGAACACATGCACCAGCCAGTTTTGCACCAGTTTCTACCCTACTGTTATTAGAATACTGAATGGACTCACAAACTCTTAACATTTGCCGTACCTGTGTTTTGTTTTTATCACTGTTTACCTATTATTTACTATTTATGCTACTTAAGTCTGTGATCTGCTTGTATTGCTCAAAAGACAAAGCTTTTCACCGTGCCTTGGTATACGTGGCAATAAATTCAATTCAATTCAATTCAATTCAGTGTTTTCTGATTTGCTGTAACATGGTAGACCAGTGTAAAACTATATCTTTTGAAGTTTGATGGAATGTGCCATCAAATATTTCTTATTACAGTGAATTTTAAAAAGATGTACTATTTTCCATGATTAGCAAAGTCAAACCATAGAAAAAAGGGAAAATTTCTGTGCTCTAATTATAAAAATTGTAGATATGTTTATGAGTAACAAATAAAATTACTTTTATTAAGTAGGAGTGCAAACCAATTGATATTATAAATAAGTAGTTTAAGTTGACGTTTTACTTTCTATGTTTGTAATATCAAAAACCAAAGACCTGACATCTCAGTATATATTTATATCATGTCCAGGATAGACAGCCTTGCTTAATATTGAGCCACTATTGGCACATCATGGGCTTCCTGCCAACTGAAAAGATGAATGATTCTGTGAGAAATTGACTACTATAGTAGCACAGTACCACCATATGCATTTCCCACCCTTCCCATTAAAATATCATAGGGATGTTGGGAAAGAATTCTTCCTTTGTCTCTGGGTGTTGGTTCTAAGTCCATTGAAACGCAGATTGGCTTCAAGCTGAAACATCAGAAAGTGTTCCTGAAAAGGAACAGAAGCTATTTTCTCTTCCCAAGTTAGCCAAGGAAGAATATGATTGAAGGTGGAGATGCCCTATCTCTAACCTCTTCAAATGCAAAATAAAAATATTGTTAGCAGTCTGTTTGAGTGGCTGCAGACCAGCTGAAGCCAGATAACCAACGCCATGGATGTTGATGAGCAGAAAATGAATCTGCTCCCTTAGTTTTAAAATGATGTGTGACTACAGCAGCCACATCTGGGTGTTCTGTGCCGGATAGTCCACCTCTGATATCTACTGAAAAATGATGGGTACCAAGCTTTTTCCAAGCCCTTTGGCCCGTACAAGGATGGTTGCTGATAAATAGAGGCTATCTGTGCCAACCTTAGCTCATGTCCGCTCAGAAATCTGTCCATGTTTTGATAAGGGCCATTGTGGAGCAAATCATTAGGCTTCTAAAGATGAGAGTCCAGTGCCTGGGCTGTTCAGGTGGGACCATACAGTACGGCCACTTTGTTTTCTGCATCATTATGATGTGCTGTGCCATCTATAATCAGAAATCACAATTGGGAAATGTGTTGGATGAGGAGGAAATGCAGGAGAGACAGGAATCCTCTGTGGTGGAGGATAAGAGTGATTATCCTGTTATGGCTTGCAGATGCCGGTGTTGGACTGGGGTGTACAAAGTTAAAAATCACACTACACCAGGTTATAGTCTAACAGGTTTAATTGGAAGCACACTAGCTTTCGGAGCGACGCTCCTTCATCACCTGAAGGATTCAAACTTGTATGTATTGGAATCTCCATACATTAACATGCAGGACTCTATTTGTTGCAGAATGAAAGAGCATCTACACATGCAAGACCTGTTTCAAATCAATAATGTAGATAACAACCATTCGCTGGCTCATTTCTCAGAGCAATGCCTTGATTGCAGTCTCATTAAACATTATTTACTGGTATACTCTCCATTGCAATGCCTCTACCAATCAATCCACTTGCCAAGGAATCGGCACTCTCCCCTCATGCAGTATAAGTATTGTTTATTTTTCCTCAAATTGACAAATTGCAAATTGTCCAGATGAGTGCAAGCTGAAAAATTGACTAAATGTGTAATGTTTCAGCAATACTGTAGTTAATTACATTTTTTTGTACCAAATTGGCATAAACTATAAATGCTACATTGTTCTATTGATAAGGATGACATTGTAAAGTGGTGATTTGGAGATGCCGGTGTTGGACTGGGGTGTACAAAGTTAAAAGTCACGCAACACCAGGTTATAGCCCAACAGGTTTAATCAGAAGCACACTAGCTTTTGGAGCGCCGAACGCTAGTGTGCTTCCAATTAAACCGTTGGACTATAACCTGGTGTTGCATGATTTTTAACAAAGTAAAGTGTCTTTATTTGAATGAAGACTAACAGTGGGATTCACTTATACAGTTTGTATTCTTTAAAGGTCTTCTAGGATTGCTGAAAGTTGCTGGTTGCTAGTTAACTTTTCAATTGTAACTCTGGTTCAACAGCTATATATTTTTTCTTTTCATGCATTTACTTTTGTTTATGTTTGTAGGTTGAAAATGTTCGCATGCTGGATCGCGTATCATCAAAGAAGGCATCAGTTGGTTCACTATATCTGACAGCAACACATTTGATTTTTGTGGAGAATTTGTCTGACTCTCGGAAAGAAACATGGGTAGGTTATATTTAGTTATTGAAGAACTGAGTGGCTATTTGAAAGTTTACTCTATTGCTTTGATGGTAGATACTTGTGTGTTTTGTGAGATGTTGCATTGCATGTGATCATATTGTTCACTTACATTATTATTAAGCTGTCTTAGAATAAGGGGAAATATGCCAGTGGTATCTACCTGACAATGTGGAAAATTGCTCAGGTATGCCCTATACATAAGAACAACAAAAGTCTACCACAGCCATCTATTGCACCATCAGTCTACTCTTGGTTATCAGTAGAGTGATGGATGGGGGTTCTATTAAGCAGCATTTGCTTAGCAATAATCTGTTCATTTTCACTAGGGTCACTTGGCTCTTGATGTCAATACAGCTTTGTTTCAAGCATTACCTGGTCTAGCTTACATGTGGCATCAGATGCACAACAATGTAGTTAATTGCTGTCTGGGCAATTAGGAATGGGCAATAGATGTTGGCATTGCTGGTAATGCCCTTATCCCATGAATGAATAAAAAATTTAAAAAAACAAAAGACCAAATCTTTAATGGAGAGGTTAGACTGACTGTCTTCACAGGAAGGCTACATTTGACTGAAAGTGGCATCAGGATCCTGAGGAAATTTGGAATCAGTGGGAATTGGGACAAACTCTGTGCTGGTTGGAGGCATCCTTTGGTGCAAAGGAAGTTGGTTGTGAAGTTGAAGGTCAGTCATTGTCGCTCATCTCCAGGACATCTCTACAAATGTTCCTCAGGGAAGTGTTTTAGGCCCAATAATCTTCAGCTGCTTCATCAATGACCTTTCTGTTGGACTTGAAATGTTAATTCTGTTTCTCTCTCTGCAGAGGTTGCCAGATCTGCTGAGTTTCTGCAGCAGTTTGAGATTTTCTTTTGTTTCTTAGTTCCTGAGGCAAAATGTATACTTCTATCTGTACCCTATGATGATTTAACCAGGAGATGTTTTACAAATTTATTTTCTGCTCTCGCTAGATACTTCACAGTCAGATTTGTGCTGTGGAAAAGCAAGCAACTACTGCAACAGGCTGTCCCCTGCTTATTCGCTGCAAGAACTTCCAGGTTATCCAGTTTATCATTTCACAAGAAAGAGACTGCCATGATATTTACATTTCATTAATTCGTTTATCACGTCCAGGTACGTTTTCTAGTTAATCGGCTTGATTTGAATAGAAACTGTGATGCTAAATACACAACTTTGTTGTACTTTATCAATGCCTGAATCAAGATTGTAAAGGAACGCCTCCGGGTGACTAAAGTAGTTAGGAAATAACAAGAAAAGGAGAATGAGTTAATACTTTGACCTCGAATTTCCTCAGTATCTGTGCAGAGCAGAAATGTGTAAACAAAAATGAAGCCACATATGCAGGTGAAAAGATCACAGAATTACATGTGCAAGGAACTTATTCTCCATTCTTCTCAATCTTTTATAAGCACGTATTGATCTTACTGCCTGAACATATTTTTATTCATAAAAGAATTAAAATAATGTTTTATTGTCACATGTACTCAAGTGGAGGGATACATGAGTACAGTGAAAAGTGTACAAAGTTGCCAATCCCAGCACTCTCTTAGGTACAAAATCACAATATCTTAGATGCAAAACTAGAAAAATAAAGAAATAAGTTAAAAAAATTCAACATTACAGTTCTTCTTAGAATTAGTCTCATCCCTAAATTATTGAGCTGGGGAGAAGGTAGCAAAGAATACAATAGGTGAATGGGGTAGGATGGAGGTGATAGGTCAGAGAGGAGGGTGGGGGAAGGTAGCAAAGAGTACAATAGGTGAATGGGGGTGGGGATGGAGGTGATAGGTCAGAGGGGAGGGTGGAGCGGTAGGTGGGAAGGGAGATTGACAGGTAGGACAGGTCATGAGGACAGTGCAGAGCTGGAAGTTAGGAACTGGGTAAGGTAGGGGGGGAGGAGGGGAAATGGGGAAACTGGTGATGTCTACACTGCCGTGGGGTTCCGAGACGGAAGATGAGGCGTTCTTCCTCCAGACATTGGATGGTGAGGGAGTGGCGATGGAGGAGGCCCAGGACCTGCATGTCCTCGGCAGAGTGGGAGGGGGAGTTGAAATGTTGGGCCACAGGGTGGTGGGGTTGATGATCTGAGTTTCTACATTTTCTGTATCCTAATGCATAGATTATGTTTGAACTTTGCTATTTTAATATTTGTCCATATTCAATGAGATTTGAATATAACTTGACATCAGTGACATGGACATGTCCACATTTTAAAGTCTAATCACTTTGGATTCATGGAAGTTGAGCATTAGGGTGAATATTCTGGGGCAGATTTTGCATAAAGTTGCCATTCTTTGAGAGAGTATGAGAACATTTTGGAGCAATATCTGATTCAGTGAAGCTCCGCCACATTTTTGCTGTTTGTGGCAGTTTCTTGTGTCTACTTACATTAGAGGAAGAGACAGGATGAGCAAGGTGCCAACATTCCTCAGGAATTCTGCCACTTCATTTTTCTTTGTGTGGTATTGCTTTCCATTCAAAAAAATATTTATTTTCATTTATGGGATGTTGCTGACTAGACCGGTACATTTTCCTTCATTCCAAATTACACTTAAGAAGGTGGTAGTGAACTGCTTTCTTGAACTGCAGCAGGCCATGTGTTATAGCGACTTGTGCAGCCTGTGTTGTGAAGGTGAGAGTTCCAGGATTGTAACCCAACGACAGTGAAGAGACAGTTAACTTGTTCCAAGCCAGCATTAGGTTTGGTTTGGAGAATAAATTACAGGTGGTGGTGTTTCTGTGCATCTGTTCCCCTTGTCCTTTTTTTGGTGGAAGACACTGTGGGTTTGGAAGGTGCCTTGTTGCTTTTGTAGCCACTGTATTTAATTGGCAAGTCCAGTGAGTTTCTGGTCAATGATAATTCTCAGGATATCGATGGTGGAGCATTCATTGATGGTTACACGATTGAATATCAGTTCAGGGTTGGATTAGCCCTCATCCTAACCTATCTTTTAGTGGGGGTGGCTATTGCTTGGACTTATGGCAAGAACGTTATTTGCTGCTTGAATATTATCCAGATCTTGTTGCATTTGAACATGGATTTGTTGAGTATCTGAGGACTTGTGAATAATACTGAACAGTGGTGAACATCTCCACTTCTGACTTCTATGATGTTGTGAAACTCATTGTTCAGGCTGTTGAAGGTAGTTTAGTCACAGCTATTATCCTGAGCAATTACTGCAGGGATATAGAGTTGGGATGACTGACATCCAAGAACTCCAAAGATATGCACATTAGATGAATTGGCAATGCTAAATTGCTCATAGTATTCAGGGATGTGTAGATTAGGTGCATTGGTCAGGGATGAATATAGGGTAGGGGAATGGATCTGAGTGGGTTACTCTTCAGAGGGTTGGTGTGGACTTGTTGACCAAAGGGCCTGTTTCTGCACTGTAGGGATTCTATTCTATTCGAACTACAACCAGAACTGTGCCAAAGAAGAGTCTGTGGTCAGGAAACGTTAACTCTCTTTCTCTCTCTCTACGGATGCTGCATACATTTTGTCTTTTATTTCAGATTCCCAACATCTGTGGTATTTTGCTTTTACTTACTGTTCTGGTAATGATGGAATCAGGGATACTCCAGCCCATGAAGTTACAGATTGTGTTTGAATACAGTCCTACAGCTGCTTCTGATGGTATAGAATAAATGCCCAGTCTTAGCTAAAAGTGTTCCACAGTTCATCCTTTTTAGCATGGTAGTATCCTCCATCACATTGTGTGGCACTGTTCTCATTGTGAAGGACTACACGGTGGTCACTGCTTCTGATACCATCTGTCACAGGTTGCTGCGGACAAGGACACCTAGATTATTCCTTACTGTTTGATCCCTTAACAGAGTTAACATTTTGAGTCTGGTATGATTCTTCAGTTCACAAGAGTAGTACCAGACTTTAAACAATATCTTACTTCTCTCTTCACAGATGCTGCCAGACTTGTTGAGTTTCACTAGTATGTTCTGTGTTTGTTTCAAATTTCTAGTATTGGTGGAATTTCACTGCTATTTTAGTGAACTAATTGGGTTTTTATGACAATCTATTTTGATGTCTTACATGGTCATCATTCCACTGAACCTTTTAATTCCAGGTCATGGTGGGGGTTGAGCCCATGTCCACAGCATTTCAGCTTGGGATTCTAGTCTAGTGACATTTTTAATACAACATAATATGACTCTCTCTAGTATTCCACCAGAAACATTGAGGTCCCTTTTTCTCCATGGAACCATTAATAAGTCTTTTTAGATTCAGAATGATCTCTCATATTTCTAGCATCTTATACTTTTACATATCAGGATTTGCAGCATTTTTGTTCTTTTCCTTACACTTTTCAATGGACTGTAATTTCAAGACTTGCATAGTATTGAAGAATAATGTGTGAAAACATAGCTAATAACATAGCTTCATGTTTTCAGATACTTTTACGATATTTGTTTAACAGTATCTTGAAGAATATTGTTTTAATGATTGCATGACAATCACTTTCCCAAGGTCATTTGGGAATGAACAATAAATGAAGGCTTTGGCAGTGATGAACACATTCCATAAGTAAAAATAAGAAAAAGCTGTGTTTGCTGGTAGGGTCTTTCATGTGTCTGTTTATAATTAGTATCATTGCTGCAATGTACGTGGGGGGCAGTGGACGCTGATGTGATAATCTAAATGTGATTTCAATGGAATACTAAGTACACAATTGAAACCTTTGTATTCATAGTCTGCAGAATGTGACCTTTATTTTATCTCTAGACAAATTGGTATGTTTGCTTAATTCTTAATGTCTGGCATTTTGAGCACATTGCAAATCTTAATGTTTTCTATGTTCCTAGATCTTTTGATTGCATTGGAATCCTTCTGTATGCAGTAAGTTGGGAAAATAGAGTTGCATATATCAAAACAGGACAGTTGCACCATTGCTTACTATTTATAGAGCAAATTTCATGGCTACTATCAAGAAGTGCTACATGTTTATATAGGTGTTTTGATCGTAAGTCTGTGGATCTGTCTTATCTGGATGAGCATTGTAATCACATTGTTCTCTGCAATGTGTTTCACATTTCTAAAGCTGTATTCTAACTGATTCTTAAGCAAATGAAGTTTCCAACACATCGCATTCTTCTCTAACATTTTCCTTGTGATGTTAAAATAGTTCAGTATAACACCACAGAATTCATTGGGTTATGTCCCAACAAGGCAGCCCCACAGGCATATTTCTAAACATGAAAAAGTCTTCGGGATGGGTATGTTGTTGTGATAAAGGAGTAAAATTTCAAGACAAGAAGGTGACACAATGTTTCAAGCTTCAGCATGTTTGCTGATTATAGGACATATACCATTGATAAGTATATATTTACAGACCTTCTCAAGAGGTCATAATTGGTTTTGGTCAATAGTTATGATACATATAGGAGAAGATAAGAATGAGAGCTTGCCTTGACAAGACTATTGCTTTTTCTTGCTACGTATTTTGCCTACTAAAAATGTACTTTTTATAAATTACCATGCATTCAGTGTTGCACTCTAGTTGGCCTAACAATTATGCTGAAAGGTAAAAAGGCAAGCTAGATGAACAGTGGCAAATGAATTTATAGTAATTGCTCTGTCCTTGTGAAATTTTCAGTTAAGTATGAAGAATTATATTGCTTCTCGTTTAACCCGAAACAAGAAGGGAATGAAAGAGAACGCGGCTGGAATCTTACTGATCTCAAGGCTGAATACAAACGTATGGGTGTTCCTAATAACTTATGGCAAGTTTCACATGCAAATAGAGACTATGGGGTAAGTTTAGAAATAGAAATGATCAGATATCTGACATGTTCTTCCATTCTGACATTCCATCTCCACTAGCTGGATGTTTCAAATTGTTTGGCATATTAAATTTAGCAGCCATACAGACGAATCTTTAAATGAAGCGAGAAACCATTGTCAGTTCAGTAGAATTAAATCTTTTTGTGGAAAATCCATTGTACTCTATCACTTAATGCCATCTTTTTGTTTGATTTCTCTGAAAAAATTTAGATTTAGTGAGTTGAAAAAAAAGTGAAATATTGCAGCTATACAGAAAAAAGATGCATTCTCAAAGCTTTTCACCTTGCATGCATCAGGACAATTGCTAGAATACTAATTGAAGTGGAATACCAACATTTATACTACATGATAGGAGAGTGATTGGTTGGCAAGTGGACTCTGATGAGTACAGGTGTGAAGATGCCATGTCAGGCTTTGTTGAAATTTTAAACTGGCAAGTTGACTGTGATTGATCAGAGCATTGCCATGAGAAATGAACTACTTATTTTGTTGAGTTGAAACAGATGATGTATGTACATATTTCTTGTATCTGCAAAGAACAGGGCCTGTGTATGAATATAAGTAGCTTCCAGTATGTACAGCTTCCAATATGCCACACTGCAAGGCAAGCTGACAATCCTAAATTAGTGATCAGTGTAACTCCTCACACACTCAGGATTATTGAGCAAATGTTGTCTAGTTGCACAGTCACAACTAATATTGGACACTGTTGTAGATTTTGCAAGCATTGCATAGTTAGGTGTGGTCAGTACCTTGCTTGTGTCAAACAATGCATAGTCCTGCCACTACTGGGATTAACCCAGCTATAAGTGAGCCTGCAAACTAACGGGAAAAAAATATATGCCCATTTGACTTGTGGTTCAGCTGAGTTTAGGGGCTTGATTGGAGGCACTAATTGATGATAGAAGTCACGTACATAAGGTAAGGGATAGTGACAGAAGCCATACCCTTTTCGATTCCCATAACCCCCGGTTATGCTCATGGCATTGGTCTAAGAATTAGTCATGCCTCAGGATGGATTAACTGTGATTTAATTTGTTTAAAACTGTAAAACATATTGTAAGTTAAATAATTTAGTCTAAATTAAGAGCACAGAAATACATGAATATTGTTTTGATCTCTGGAGTATAAATGCATACAATATCCGAGCATCATGTATTTCATTGAATCTAAAAGGTCTTTTACTGGCTCTGAATTTTTTTTTAAACCATGAGTTCCATGTCCCAAATTAAGACAAATACACAAAGTCGGAGGAATTTCCCAAGGCTGGTAGGTGATTCGAGCACTACATGAAAAATTGTCGACACCTGAGCTGATGCTTAAGACCAAGTTACAATGGATCTTTTGCCAATCAGATCGTTCAACGTCCCTTGACAGGAGATGAAACTGGATTCAGTTTCAGAAGAAAAACTGAGTTCAGTGTGTATGCTGCCTGTGTCCTCAACCAGACTGTCTGGCCAGATGGGTTTGCAGCCTTATATATTCAAACCACCCGGAGCCCTTAAAGCTGAAATATTATAAAGGCAAAGGTTACTCATGCAATGTAACCCACCACACTAATTACCATTTCTGACCTTCCTTCTTCACTGACAGCATTTTGTTGGTAGCAGTGAAGCCTTCCTGCATAGTGCTACTGTACATTAGAGCTGTTGGCCTCTGGTTGAGAACTCTTGGCAAGTGTATTTCCCAAAGGAAACTGATTGATTGGAGGAGGTCTGTGATGCAATGGGAAGAGGCTTTCAGACCCATTCCCCTACCCTATATTTACCCCTGACTAAAGCACCTAACACTATGGGCAATTTAGCATGGCCAATTCACCTAACCCGCACATCTTTGGACTGTGGGAGGAAACTGGAGCACTTGGAGGAATCTCCACACAGACCTGGGGAGAATGTGCAAACTCCACACAGGCAGTTGCCCAAGGCTGGAATCGAACCTGGGTCCCTGGCGTCGTGAGGCAGCAGTGCTAACCACTGAGCCACCGTGCCACCCTTATGTGTCACTCATATTTAATTCAAGAATTTCAATGGCATTTGGTGATATTTTAATTTGTTTTTATTGATGCACTTATTCCTAAAGAGTTTTAAAAACATTTTGTCGAACATGGATGAAGGGTTAAGCCTGAAAAGTCAACCGTTTTGCTCCCCAAATGCTGCCTGACATGCTGTGCTTTATCCAGTGCAACACTTTATCGACTCTGACTTCTCCAGCATCTGCAATCCTCACTATCTCCTATTGATAATCATTTGATTATGTAGGGTTACGACAGTGGCATCATCTGCTTAATTTTTAATTTCTAGTTATTGTTTCCTCTATCGCAGGTTTGTGACACATACCCTACAGAGTTGTATGTACCAAAGTCAGTTTCGACACCAGTTATAGTCGGCAGTTCCAAATTCAGGAGCAGAGGTCGCTTTCCTGTTCTCTGTTATTTTTGCCAGGACAACAATGTATGTACAATCACTCAAAATTTAAACTTTTAAAAAAGATTATGTTGTTTTGATCAAATGCTAATTTTCTCTGGCTATTACATGCTAGAAACTCTTGAATAATGTTGAGAACTTTAACACAGTTGTGTATAAGTATTGGGAGTAAAGAAAAGGATTAGGAATACATGCTCAATGCAAAATATTAAAGGGAGTGCTGAACTGAGACATCTAGAATTCTAAAAACCTGAGTGCAAACAGCTAGTTATGAGTCTTCTAAATGAATCCATAGAATGCAAGAGTAAAGAAATAATAATTCCATATCATATTGGTTGATCCTTTGGATGCCTTCGATAGAAAGGATTTTAATGACATAAGGAGCATACCACATAGATGCATGTGCAGTGGGCTAAATTACATCCAAATGTGAACATCTGTGTCCATTTCTCAGTTCTCATTTCATGTGGAACCAATTTTCACAAGCAGTAATTCAGTTTGTCATGCATGACTGTTTAATTAGATCAAAAAATAAAGATCAGGATGTGTCCTGTTTATTGGTCATAGCCAAAACCATTTTTGAGCTAGCCACTGAAATATGTGCAAGGATACACAGATTAACATGCTGCTTGTTCTTCTTCTTATCATTACCTTCCTATGTTTGGAAGACATTTTGATAATTACAGGATGACCCAAAATTGAAATATATTTTGGTGATTGTTTGTATGGGAAAAAGTTTCAATTTTTAATTTGGTGGAAGATGAAAACATTTTAATAAAAGAGGTTGAATAATTTATTGTGAAACAAATGTCTCTGGTTTTTCTTCCTTTCTTTGTCCAGGCTGCTATTTGTAGAAGCAGTCAACCTCTATCTGGTTTCAGTGCTCGTTGCCTTGAAGATGAACAGATGCTTCAGGCCATCAGGAAGTCAAATCCCGGAAGTGATTTCTTATATGTTGTTGATACTCGACCAAAGGTAAAGAGCCATAACTGTCACAGCAAAGCAATCTGTCACTAATTTTGTGCTTTAATACTTTCCTAATATAATACACTTGTTTGAGGAAGTAAGTCCCAAATCTTGCACATCAAGAAAATCCCAAATATATTTCTTAGCCTGTGTTGAGTTATCAAATCTTTGATGGGTGGTGTAGGTACTGTCCAATTGGCTTTGGCTGTTCTGATGAGGAATGGAAAAATTACCAGGGCTGTTACCAAGTGTGCAACTCTGTCTACTATCAATATCCACAGAGCCTGATCTGGAAGCGAAATTGGACCATTTATTGAAATTTAATTCAGTGAGCTTATGAGTAGCTGATCATTAGAAAGAGAAAATGTAAAATCAGAATTGCTTTCTTTGTCAAAAACATTCTATAAATAACCCAGTACTGCATTTTATAGCAAAACAAAAGCAATTTTGCACCCAGAGGGGGAAAAATGCAGTTAAAAACATGGTATTTTGATATGAACCTACTGGGCATAGTGGAGCTCTATTTTGAGGTATGTGATATGAGTTGGACTTGTATGTTGTAATTGGCAATTTTTGCTGGTTATTTCCTTCCGGGAATATTTTAATTTTGTTAGTCTAAATATTTTCATAATTTTTTTTTCAAGTCTATTTTTAGCTTTATAGACATGAATAAACCAAAACATTTGAAGTGTGCCACAGGCATCAGCAGCATTTATAGATCAATGCCTAATAATTTAAACTGTATGTCAAAGGAACATAATGGACCAGACCAGTTATGAACTATACGTAACAACCAATTTAGTGATGTTATGATCATATATTTACATTGTTTCAAAGAATTGTGACTCAGCTGGTTCTCACGATGTTAAAACAATGGAAGGAAGAATTTCCATTCATGGATGTTCAAAATACTTCACAGGCAAGAACATATGTTTAAATTGTAACCACTATTTTAATGTAGGGAATGTGGTGACAAATGTAGCCAAGTCCCACAAACCACAGCGAAATAGATTGTCAGTCAATTTGTGTCAGCAATGTTGGCTGGGTGGTATCAGGAGTTCTTTGAATAGTGCTATGGGATCTTTTGTATCTGCTATTAAATATGAAAGATTGCTTCTCGGATGATGCATTATTGTACTTACTTTGAAGTATTAGATTATATACTTACTTCTGAAATGCAGCTTGAGCTGACAACTTTGTGACTTAGACATGAAACGTTGATATTTCCTTTATGCAAAACAGAGAAACTTCGATTATCTGAATATTAATAATCTGAATTTCGGATTATCCAAAGAAAATGTCAAGGTCCCGATAGAAACATTACATCAAAGAGGTGTTTCACCACTGATTGTGTCTTTTGTTTACAATGATTAAAAGTGAACCCGGCTTACTGAAATGCTGCAGGAGTGGGAGGGGTGGTGGTGGGTGGTGGTGATGGTGGTGTCCGGGAGACTTCAGCAGTGTTACAGGGCCCTTACATACAAGTGTGTGTCTGCTCAGAAATAAGCCCTGAGACAGAAAGAGGGAGCAAGGTAGGCACAATGAGGAAAAAGGAAACTTCAGAAAACTCTGAGCCCCACAGGAGAGGCGTTGAATCAATTAACTGAATAATCAATTATCCAAACTAAATACTGCCTGCCCATCTTGTTCGGATAAATGAGGTTCCACTGTATATTGAGTAATGTATTTAATATGTCAGACATTGAAACAAGGTGAAGATCTTATTGTAGTTGGTATTAGTTAGTGCAGTATCGTATATCTGGATACATGAGACAAGGGTTGCTTTGAGATAAACTGAGTGTTTATTTGTGCTAGATGAAGTTTGAAAGAAACATGCGTGTGGATGTTTTCAAATGATATTGGTATTGCAGATCATTCCACGGACCCTGATGATGTTTATTCTGCTGTCAAAATTCTTACTTATGCATTTCAATAGATTAGGGTTTCTGCTGAGTTCAAACCCATGGCCGGGGAAAACTTTGTCTTGAGTTGTAGCACAAAACAGTTGAGAATTGAATAAGCATCTGACACACTCCACTCAATATTCATAGAAAAATAGAAATGGGAGCAGAAGTAGGCCTTTGGCCCATTAAGCTTGCTCCACCACTCAGTATGATCATGACTCCTGCTCTATCCCCATCCCCATCCCCATACATCGATCTTATTTCTTTCACAAATATATTCTTTGACTCTGCTCCGCCACCTTCTGGGATAAAGCATTCCATATGATCGCTGTGCTCTGAGTGAAAAAAAGATTTACCCTCAAATCAGTCTGAAATGGTCCCTTGCTTATCCTGAGACCATTATCCCTGCTCTGAATTGTTAGTGGGGGGGTTGGGGGAAGCAGCATTCTGACACTCGGTTTGTCCAACTGTGTTAGAGTTTCATATGTTGCCACTGAGTGAAGGCCTGCTTGACCCTGATGAAGGGCTTATGCTCGAAACGTCGAATTCTCTATTCCTGAGATGCTGCCTGGCCTGCTGTGCTTTGACCAGCAACACATTTGCAGCTGTGATCTCCAGCATCTGCAGACCTCATTTTTTACTCCAATCTCTCAAAACTCCATCCTAGGAATCAGTCTGGTGAATCCTTTGCTGCATGCCCTCTTTGGCAAGTATACCTTTTCTTAGGTTAAGGAGGCCAAATTTTGCACACCATTCTCCAGGTGTGGTCTCACTAAAGCCTTGTGCACTAAGACTTCCTTCATCGTACATTTGAAACTTCTTCAGTGAAGGCCAACATGCCATTTGCCTTCTGAGCTGCTTGTTACAAATGCATGCCTGCTTTCACTGACTGGAATACAAGGATATCCACATCAATATTTCCCAACCTATCATCCTCTAGATAATAATATACCATTGTGTTTTTCCTAGCAAAGTGAATTACTTCACATTTATCCATTTTATACTGCATCTATCATGTAGTTGCTCACTTACTCAGCTTGTCTAAATAACCTTGAAATCTCTTTACTTCCTCTTCACTACACTCACTTCCAACCAATTTTGTTTTCAACAAACTTAGAAATATTGATTTCCTCATCCAACTTGTTGCTATATATTGTGCATAAGTAGGACTCAAGGTCTGATGCCTGCAGTATCCCACCAATTGCTATGTTACACTCTGAAAATTGACTATGTATTCCTCCTGCTGAAAATGTGTTGCTGGTTAAAGCACAGCAGGTTAGGCAGCATCCAAGGATCAGGAAATTCGACGTTTCGGGCCAGAGCCCTTCATCAGGAATGATGTATTCCTCCTCTCTATATCCCATCTGACCAAATTCTCAATCCATACCAATGCCTGAAAAGTCGATTCTCCTGCTCCTCGAATGCTGCCTGACCTGCTGTTCTTTTCCAGCACCTGATTTCCAGCATCTGCAGTCCTCACTTTCTCTCAATATATTACCTCCAATTTCTCATACTTTTATTTTGCTCAACAGCCTCTTATATGGAAGTTTATCAAAAGCTTTCTTGAAGTCCAGATTCAAATCCACCACACCCACTGGTTCTCCCTAAACTGTTCTACTGGAAATATCCTCAAAAACATCCAGTCGGCCTATCAAACATGAATTCCCTTCCATAAATCCATGTTGACTTTGTGTAATACAGTTGGTATTTTGTAGGTGTCCTGATATTGCAAATTTTTAAAATAGATTCCTGCATTTTCCCTGTTCCCTGATGTTAGGCTAACTAGATTAGACTTACAGTGTGGAAACAGGCCCTTCGGCCCAACAAGTCCACACCGACCCGCCACCCACCCATACCCCTACATTTACCCCTTGCCTAACACTATGGGCAATTTTAGCTTGGCCAATTCACCTGACCCTGCACATCTTTGTGACTGTGGGAGGAAACCGGAGCACCCGGAGGAAACCCACGCAGACACGGGGAGAACGTGCAAACTCCACACAGTCAGTCGCCTGAGTGGGGAATTGAACCCGGGTCTACAGGCGCTGTGAGGCAGCAGTGCTAACCACTGTGCCACCGTGCCGCCCACTGTGCCACCGTGCCGCCCACGAGTCTGTCATTACATGTTTTCTCTCTCTTTTTTTAAAAACAGTGGTGTTACATTTGCCACCCTTCAGTCTGCAAGTCGGTTTCAGACTCTATGAAAGTTTGAAAGTTAACAACCAATGTATTCTCTAATTCTACAGCTGCTACCTTAGCACCCTGAGGTGAGGATTATCAGGCCCTGGGATTTCAGATTTCAATTCCATTAATGTTTCCAGCACTTTTTAATTTACTAATACTAAGTTCCTTCAATTCTTCCTTCCCAAAAGACTCCTGCTTCACCAGCACTTAGCATTTTTTTGTGTCTTCTATGAAGACAGAACAAAAGTAGTAATTTAATTGCTCTATCATTTACTTGTTCTCCACTATCAGTTATCCTGTGTCAGATTGCATGGAGCCTTAACAGCTCTTCCTTTATACGTACTTTTAGATGTTCTTGCCTTCCACTTTTATGTTCACTGTAAGTTTACTATCATTTTATTTTTCTCCTCTTCCTCAAACTCTTGGTCCTTCCTTTGTTGAATTCTAAATGCTTTCCATCTTCAGGCTTGTTACTTTGTTGAGCCACTTTATGCAACTTCCCTTTGGATTTATTACTGTCCTTAAGTTATTTTGTGAGCCATGGTTGGGCCATTTTTCTTGTTGTGTTCTTTCACTGGACAATAATGTATAACTATTACAACACATGCATTTGTTCCTCAAGTAACTTTTAGTGACGTTTACTGTAGCCAACTCTCCCCTTGTACCTTCTTTAGTTTCCTTTGTTTAGGTTTGGAATTCTAGTTTTAGATTGATTTACATCACCTTTCTATCCTAATGAAGAATTATGTGCTGTGGTCACCTTTTTTCAAAAGAACCTCTCCCAACATGATTATTAATCACAGATTCTGGCACAGTGGTCTCCTGTAAAGGCCTCCTGGCCTGGTGCAGTGGCCTCCTGGCATGGCTTGGCAACCTCCCGGTTTCCCTCAGCATCTCCTGGCATTGGCGTGGTGACCTCCCGGCCTGGTGCAATGGCCTCCTCCCATTGAAGCCTACCGGCGTTGGCCTGGCGCAGTGGCCTCCTAGTGTGGGGTTTTGCCAGTCCGGTGTGGAGCCAGAGCCCAGTGTTCTGCTATACTGAACTCTTCTGTGACGCTGGACATTTTATTTCTATAACAAATCTTGTAACAAAAGAAGCTGTGCCTAGGTCCTTTTGCATCTAAGATGATGCTGTAATTGGCAACCTATAAACTTTTCACAATATTCATTAAGTATATGTGATAATAGAGGCTATTCTATTCTATTTATTTTTTCTACCTATTAATTTCTTCTCATCGTGCAAGCTTAAATCTAGGAAAGCTTACCCTTGAGTTGGTTCCTTAAAGTATTGATCTAAAATTCCATCTTGTACACACTCCATGATGTCAATTGCTGCACTATTAATGCAAATATGGTTTGTTCAACCAATGCACAGATTAAAATCACCCCTGATACCCTTGTTGTATGTATCTCTACTTGCCTGTTTAATGCTATCCGCTACCTCAACACTGCCGTTTGGAGGCCTATAGAGAACTGCTTATAATGTTTTCCACCCTTTACTACTTCTTATCTCTACCCAGACTGATTCTACATGCAGATTGTCTGTGCCAATATACTTTCTCACCTTTACTGATGTCACCTTCCTGTTACCAGCACCATTCTACCTCCTTTTCCATTCAGTTAAAAATCACACAACACCAAGTTATAGTCCAGCAGGTTTAATCGGAAGCACTAGCTTCAGGAGCGCCGCTCCTTCATCAGGTGGTTGTGGAGGACACAATTGTAAGATGCAGAATTTATACCAAAAGTTTACAGTGTGATGTAACTGAAATTATAGATTGAAAAATACCTTGATTGTCTGTTGAGTCTCTCATCTGTTAGAATGACCATGATAGTTTCACTTCTTTCAAGTGTAAATCACATCATGTTTTTTATAAAGTTACATTCTCAGGTTAACTGTAACAATTGGTGTCAGCCAGACAATATGTTGAAGGTGTTAGCCCCCTGTGTTCTCTGTCTGTACCATAATGTTTAGACTGTTTCTCATCTAAAAAATGTGTTAACAGTCTTATATGGATTCATGCAGTTTTTGAGCAAAATACAATGTAACTGCAAGTACAAATTCACCCCACAAACGTATATATGTATGTATGTATGTGGGTTTGTGTGTGTGTCTGTCTGGGGATTGTGAGTGTGAGAGAGAGAGTGTATGTGTGTGTCTAAGTCTGTGAGAAGATGCATGTGTGAGTTTGTGTGTGTGTGTGTGTGCGCTTAGGAGTGTCTGTGTGTGTGTGTATAGTGCAATGGTGGCCACCTGTAATGTGACATGAACCCAAGGTCCCAGTTGAGGTCCTCCCTATGGGTATGGAACTAAGCTATCAGCTTATCCCTCAGCTAAATCATATTCCATTTAGCCTATTCATCCTAAAGATTGAATACTCCTTGATATTCTTTTCACAGCTCTGTTCACTTTGTATCCATGTCCCCATAATTGCAATCATATTGTACCTATGTAGAGCTATTTCCATTGTTAATTCATCTACCTTACAGCAAATGCTCCATGCAAATGCACCTTTAGACTTGTCATTTTGACAGGTTTGTATGCCCTATTGTAGTAAAGAATATTCCTGAAAGGTTAAAAATTGCACAACACCAGGTTATAGTCCAACAGGTTTATTTGGAAGCACTAGCTTTCAAAGCGATGCTCTGAAAGGGTATCGCTCCCAGTCCTGCTGAGATATAGCCAATCCAACTTGTATGGATCTCATAGAGTCATAGGGGTATACTGCCCAGAAACAGACCCTTCGATCCAACTTGTTCATGCTCACCAAATATTCTAAATAAATCTAGTCCCATTTGCCAGCATTTGGCCCTTTTCCCTCTAAACACTTCCTATTTATATAATCATCCAGATGCTTTTTAACTGTTTTAATTGTACCAGCCTCTCCCACTACCTCTCGCAGCTCATCCGCATACACACCACCCTCTGCGTGAAAAAGTTTCCCCCTCAGGTCCCTTTTAAATCTTTCCCTTCTCGCCTTAAACCTACGCCCCCTAGTTTTGGAGTCTACCACCCCACGGAAAGGACCTTGTCTCTTTACCCTATCCATGCCCCTCATAATGATATAATCCTCTATAAGGTCACCCTTTATCCTCTGATGCTCCAGGGAAAATAGCCCCAGTCTATTCAGCCCCACCCTATAGCTCAAATCTTCCAACCATGGCAACATCCTTGTAAGTCTCTTCTGAACCCTTTCAAGTTTCACAACATCTTTCCTACAACAGGGAAACCAGAATTGAATGCAATATTTCAATAGTGGTCTAACCAATGTCCTGCAAGGCTAGAACATGACCTCCTGCATACTGTACTCAATGCACTGACCAATAAAAGCAAGCATACCAAACGCCTTCTTCACTATCCTGTCCACCTGTGACTCTACTTTCAAGGAACAATGAACCTATACTCCAAGATCGCTTTGTTCAGCAACACTCCCTCGCACCTTATCATTAAATGTATAAGTCCTGCCCTAATTTGCCTTTCCAAAATGCAGCACCTCACATTTATCTAAATTAAATTCCATCTTCCACTGCTCTGTATTGTAAATATTTTCTAAATTAACCTGCAATATGCATTTGCACCTCTGGAGCAACTAGGATGTGAATCTGGGCCTCTTGGCCCAATAGCAAGGGCACTACGACTGTGTCACAACAGCCCTTCTGGGGCACTGCTGGTTTTAAATTTCGATCCAGTGATGGAAATCCTGGCAGGCTGTGGTAATCACAAGCAGTTCTGCTGCTGCTAAGAACAAGATAATCATGAATGGCTTCATAGAAGTGTTGTACATACATAATGAGGTGAGCAGCAGAGAACTGCGTGTAAGATTGGTTACCAAGCAGGGCACATAATGAGTAACCCATATTACAGTATATTTCATATTACAGTATCTTGAAACATGGTGACACTTTGCGTTTTGCACATGAGAAAACATTTTTCACTGTATTTTTATATACATGTGATAATAAATCTCTTCACTTGGGCTCTCACTACATAAACAGACTAAGTCTAATTTAACATTGGTCTCATTGATCAAGTTTATTGGTTTAATTAGATTCCCTACAGTGTGGAAACAGGTCATTTAGTCCAACAAGTCCACTCCAACCCTCTGAAGAGTAAGCCAACCCCTGTGTTTACCCCTGACTAATGTACCTAGCACTATGGGCAATTTAGTGTGGCCAATTCACCTGACCTACACATCTTTGGATTGTGGGAGGAAACTGGGGTACTCTGAGGAAACCCACTCAGACATGGGGAAAATGTGCAAACTCTACACAGACAGTCACCTGAGGTGGGAATCGAACCCAGGTCCCTGGTGCTGTGAGGCAGCAGTGCTAACTACTGAGCCACTGTGCTACTCCAAACTTCTGTACTGTCCTACATTAAGTGTATTTGTGTTTAACTTACTTAAATTTCCTGTTTAAACTTGAATTTTCTGATTACAGTAATCTTTGAAAGTTAAAAATGACTGAAGAAGCTTTTAGTAAAAAATGAGGTCTGCAGATGCTGGAGATCACAGCTGCAAATGTGTTGCTGGTCAAAGCACAGCAGGTTAGGCAGCATCTCAGGAATAGAGAATTCGACGTTTCGAGCATAAGCCCTTCATCAGGAATATATTTGATCATAGCTAATTTAATTTTATTTGTTGATCCTAGCCTGGGAAAAATATTGCTCTCAAATCTCAAAATGCTGTGTAATACTGATTTTGCTATCAAATGTAAGATTAAAATTATGGTATTTCTTTGATTTAAGAATTTAATCAGAAGTCACAGGGCACCAGGTTATAGTCCAACAGATTTATTTGAAATCACAGGCTTTTGGAACACTGCTCCTTTGTCACGTGACGTCACCTGGTGTCACGTGACATCTAACTTTGTCCACCCCAGTCCAATATCAGCAGCTCCACATTAAGAATTAAAGTCCTAAATATAAAATTTAATTCAGATGCAATTTTATTTCAAGTTGCTTTAAACTTTTCACTTTTTTTTTCAGTTAAATGCAATGGCAAATCGAGCAGCAGGAAAAGGATATGAAAATGAAGACAACTATTCAAACATTAAGTTCCATTTTATAGGGATAGAAAACATCCATGTCATGAGAAATAGTCTGCAAAAACTACTGGATGGTAAATATTGTATTGATAAATTCGCACTTGTGTGATGTTGGTTTCGGTGTGGTTCATGGTCGGTTACCTAAAAAAATAGTCAACAATTTGTAGCAATTTTCTGATAGTTTAGTGAGTTTGTTAAGAAGAAGCTGTTTATATATAATACATTTATTAAGTAGACAAAGGAAAGTTTGCAAATGTGACAATTGTGGATAATTCACTGATATCAGAGGACATAGTGTTGATGTGAAATGTGTTGGTCTCATTGAAGTTGTGAAGGCAGCATCTTGCTGTCTAGCTGAGGTGTTAGGGAACTGTTGCTTGTGTCTTCCTCCTCTTGTTCTGATCCATCTTCCATCTTGAGAAGACAGCCTTTTGAGGACTGCCTTATGAGGACTGATTGTTGCGAGCTGCTGCCTACAAGGACTGCTTGATGAACATCCTCTGCTAGGGACAGCCCTCTGCCCCTGAGTCCCTGTTTCTAGGGTCCGGTAGCTTAAGCTGTGTCAATCAATTGTCTGAATCCTTTTGACCATTGGTTACTCATGATATCACATCATATTGCCTATCTCCATTTGAAGGTTAGATTTCATTCTTTCTAAGAACAAAATCTTCTCTAAACACTGCAATTATACAAGCTAATGTGATGACTGATTAAATCTTTTGTTTCAGCCTGTGAAAGCTAGTTACTACATGACATGATGAAATGAGGCCTCGTGGTAAATTGGAAATATTAAATATGGAATACTAAACAAACATAGTTTTAAAGGGACCCCTGTTGCCCGCAGAGATGGATCATGTTGAAACAAAATCTTTACCTATCTTTGTCATTTAACATTTTAATCCTATTCTCGATGACTTGCAATTCAGCACTCTGTGTGAAAATGTTAGGAATGTCTCAACTTTGATCCTTGGTCTGTGGTGTTCTGTATTCCTTTCAATCAAGACCACAATTGGGAAGGAAACTTAGACCCAGCATTTTAGATTATAGAGGGTAAAAAAAAATGTGGTTCCATTGGATACCTCTGTATAAATTACTGATTAAGGCCAGTAGTGTAATGACTGTCATGCTCCATACGGTAAAATAATCTTTAGCCAATCATTAAGCATGCTGCTAAATGAAGAATAGTCTCTTTGTCCAGAAGGATAACATTTTTAGAATTCTATCCCACTAGGAAAATGGGCAGACCATTGTTGGCGATGTAAAACAATTATTTTATTGCCTGTCCATTTATCTTTTCTCTCCTTGTTCTATCATAAAATCCTGGATAGTTATACATGCAGTCCAAGTTCAAAGACAAATAGCATCTGTAAATAATATGTGCCACCACTTGTTTATATTCCTGCTGAATTGCGTGATTGGATTTTTAAGCTAGTTTTCAGCCTCTGATTCCTGAAGAAGGGCTCATGCCCAAAATGTCGTTTCTCCTGCTCCTTGGATGCTGCCTGACCTGCTGCACTTTTCCAGCTACACATTTTCAGCTCTGATCTCCAGCATCTGCAGTTTTCACTTTCTCCTACCCTCTGATTAAATCTTACATTGTTGGAGTCAAAAATTTAGAAGATGAAAGCATCAAAGGTTTGATGCACCTTGTTGATGGATCACGAATTTGTATCCTGAAACTTTTTACTTGGTGACCTCCTCATTTTTATTGAAAGCTATCCAGGGAAGATGTTGATATAAGAAAGTACTTGTTCTGAAACTGCTCAGAAGTGATTTAGTCTATGACATTGCCATATTTGCCCCTGTTCTGATGTGAGCACGATCGGAAGAAGCTTGGGGCAAATTGTTAATCTTCCTGAAGGTATAGATATTTTTGGTTGCCATTGTTCTCTTCCAGTTGAAGGATGATCTTATGGAGAAGGGAAGATAGCAAAAATAGCAAAGCTTTTATCTTACAAATTACAGACTTTGTAGTTTGACTATCACTACCAATGTATGCTCTTGGATTAACGTGTGAAGATCAGCATTCTGACTGAATTATCCACAATGGTTAATGCATACAAACTCACTGTTATGGACTGGGGGCATTACATGAAGTATTCAGTTGGAGGAAATGGAGAAGGAGATACGTACAGTTCTCCCATCCCCTTATCCAAGGTACTTTTCCATTAACTTTTTAATAACCTTTTTTTGAGTCTTGACATCCTTTCTAAAGCATTGTGCTCAAAATCGAACATAATACTTCAGTTGAGGACTGACCAGTCTTTTATGGAAGTCTAGAATAACTCCTTTGCCTTTGAAATCTTTTTCTTTATCAAGAAAGTTGAGCATCTTACATATTTTGTAAGAGCTTTCCTAACTTATCGTGCTCTCTTCAAAGATTTTATTTGTTTTCATGATCTTTTTGTTCCTTCATTCCCTTTAAAATGTACAATTTATTCATTTTGCCTCTCTACATTCTTCCTACCAATATATATCACTTCGCACTTTTCTTTATTAAAATTTCATCTTCCATATATTTTTGCATACGATGATGCCTTATGCTAGATTATTGTTGCTAGATTATTAATCCCCAAAGACCCACTGGGAACCTGTGCTCAACCTTGCCATTGCAGATGGCAGATAGTGATATTTGATTTCAGTAAAACTCTGGAATTAAGAGTTTAATGAAGACTGTGATTACCAAAAAAGCCTAATTCGCTCATGTCCTTTAGTAAAGGTAACTGTCATCTAGCTTACATGTGACTCCAGACCCACAGCAGTATGGTTGACTCTTAATTCTGGGCAATTAGGGATGGACAATAGTGCTGGACTAGTGCTGAAATGCCAATTCTCCTGCTCCTCGGATGCTGCCTGACCTGTTGTGCTTTTCCAGCCCCATACTCTCGACTCTGATTGCCAGCATCTGCAGTCCTCACTTTCTCCCCCCTCTCTACCATCCACCCTGCCCCCACCCCCCACTTCAACCTTGTCCAATCTCCTACTTGTTTACTGCTACCTTCTCCTGCAAGAAAAATGGAAATTGTGTCAGTGAGTGTCATACATTTGACTGATGTAGCTGTCTTTGGTTGAACAGCTGCCAGTCTGTGTGATCTTGCAACAGGGCTAAATGTATGAGAGTGAGGTAAAGCATATGAATGTGAGGGTTGAGTAGGTATAGTTAAGTGAGCAATGGATGAGACTATTGCTGCCCTTAGTATGATATGATTCCTGATGAAGGGCTTATGCCCGAAACGTCAAATTTCCTATTCCTTGGATGCTGCCTGACCTGCTGTGCTTTAACCAGCAACGCATTTTCAACAGCAGTTTAGTACACCACCTTCATTGAATGGAATGGCCACGGATGTAGTGCACATTGTGATCCCTGTACCTGTTATCAGGTTTAACCAAGTTTTTTCTCTATCTTGTATTTACAGTGAAGAGACCTTGTTTTTTTTCTTATTCACCCATTATTTGACAGCCAAGTGATCATTTTTAAGGTTTCTTTGACAGAAAACTATACTTATCACCATCAGCTTAGGCAGAAGGAAAGTAACAACTTTTTTAAAAATCTAATCTTTTTGCAGCTATTGCTGCATATACCTGTATGATCCCACTCTGACTGTCTGGCTTTTGACATGAGAGAGAGTATGGGATGAAAAGAAACAGATGCTTGACTTTCAGCTGGTTTTAAGTTTAACTCTACTCCTGACGAACACCGCTTTCCCTTCCAGATGCTGAAACCATGGGCAAAGTCTTATCAGCCCTGTGGCTATTGAGGCAGGAGAATTGCCAAATTTCAATACATTGCACTTTGGTAGATAGCCTAGCATATTCCTGCTTTCAGCATGCTGACCAGAGATGGGTTAAACACTAAACAAAAATACCTGCAGAACTATGGAAAATTCAGCAGGTCTGGGAGCATCTGTGGAAAGAAAGCAAAATTAACCTATAAAGGGGTTCTGAAGAAGGGTCACTGAACCCAAAAGGTTAACTGTCCTGTCTCTCCACAGATGCTGCCAGAACTGCTACATTTTTCCAGCAATTTGTGTTTTTGTTTCTGATCAGAGATGGGATCTGACTGACACTGGCTAAATTGGTGACATCATTGGTGAGTGCCTGATGATAGGCAGACCTTGCACAAGAATGAAGCTTGGCAGATGCCTTGCAGTGTTGGATTTCCTTTCTCAGGATGGCCAAGTTGGGTATGACCACACACTTCATTTTCAGCCTTGTACAAAGGCTTCCAGAGGTATCTTCACCTTGAGGTGCCAGCACAGTGCACCACCAATATCGGCAGCACCTGTCTATCTTGTGGAGTCTGTTAGCCACTCTCGGCCTTGGACACACCGATTAGTTCTCCCATCTGTGCACCTCAACCACCGACCCTAGTTGGGGAGGACTTTCAGAGGCAGTAAGTCAAATTTGTGGCCCTTATATGATCTGAGTCCTGCTTAAGCACAATGTTGGTAAGATTCTAATCCATGTGTCTGATGTGGTAAAACTCTCGTGAACAAACTATTGCCCGTTGTTTCATCAATTGACATTACTTGGGCTCTACTTTGATACAAAATCTGAACATTCCATATATCTTGTGTTCAGAACCAATTTCAATAGCTTTGTTGTTCACATTTTGATTGATCATGCAGTCCTTCCCAGATCAGGCGTCGCTGAGGTAAACAAAAACAGAAATTGCTGGAAAACCTCAACAAGGCTGGCAGCACCTGTGGAGAGGAATCAGAGTTAACATTTCGGGTTGAGTGACCGTTCCTCAGATGCTGCCAAACCTGCTGAGTTCTTCCAGCAACTTCTGATTTTGCTTCTGATTTACAGCATCCACAGTACTTTTGGTTTTTATCACTCGGATAAACATTAGTTAGCTTTCTCCTCCTTTATAATTTATTCACATTCATGGGTGTTGAATTCTCTGATTGTTTGATCATTACTCTTTGGCAATTCACTAAATTTAGCATGTGCAATGAGGGAGGTTGTGAGATTGTAGCATTTGGAACCACTGCAGGAGTGGGATGTGTCTTCAGGACCAATTGCTATTAAAGCCACCCTTTTGGGTGCAATGGTTTTGCGTGAAGAAATGTTACCTTTTAAAATTCACCACATTATCTCCATCTTTCATTATTTAACTATACAGTTATGAATGATGGAAATATGCTTGTTTTTTTTAGTGGTCTTCCATCTGGAGAGAACACCAAGTTTTTAGCTGGTAGTCACAAAGAGTATAGCATGGAGGGCAAGCACAGTGGATTACAGGAAGCACTGCTGTGACATGTTATCTAATTTTGAAGCAAGGCATGTGGCAGGCTGATGGTGAAAATCAGCAATACAGTAAAGTGGTATAGAGCCACATACTGAATACCAAGGAATCAAAAGAACAGTAGTACTGAGGCTGGAATCTGGTAGTCAATGGATTCAGGACAGACAACAATTATTGTGATCTGGGTACAAAACTGAGAAGAATTGTGGGAAGATTGCACATATCAATTTGCATATAGGGAAGTTTAATTATGTGGAATTTTATCTCAAATCTGTATTCACTGACAGATTGGTTGAATTGTTCTGGTGTCAGTTGCTAGAATAGAATAGCAATCTCTTGTCACTTGTGTTTATGAAAATCCAGTGAGATGGGCATAAGTCGCCATACAATTCAGCGTCATTTTAATTGTAGAAATTATAAAAAGAAATAATTGAGACAAAGTTAGGGCAATATTCGTCTTTTGTTCCCTCCATGGCAATCTGGGTTTATGGCTTGGCAATGGGCCACAAAAAGCCTCCCCTAAGGTATCTAAACAAGGATTTCCAGACTGGACCCACCACACTATCACTTGCCAAAGCCAACACCACAGCCATTGCATCACCGCCATAGCAAGGAGGGACAGACTGGACCTACCAAGTTGCCAATGCTGACACCATTGCCAATTTAGTTGCTGCCCACCCCATAGCCACTGCAGAAACCGCTGTCAGGACAAACAGAACAAACCCACCAATGATGAAGCCTTCGATAAAGCTGCAACCACTATGGCCACGAGGGACGGACATCTGGATACACCATCCTGCCGCAGCTGGCCATCACAAACACTTTTCTCCACCGCAGCTGCAGAAAAAAAGCAAAAGTAAACTTTGATACATAACAAAAATGTTGAAAGCAAAAAAACAAAGAACAATGCACCCAGCCAGGTGAGAGGGCCTGGACACCACCTACTGCTGCCATCTTCAATCGCTGTGTTAAGATCAAGAGATGTTCTGCAGCTCCAACTGATTATACAGTTTTAAACTCATAGAGATGTACAAAATGGAAAAAGACTCTTTAATCCAACTTGTCCATGCTTACCAGATATCCTAAATTAATCCAGTCCCATTTGCTAGCATTTGGCCCATATCCCTCTAAACCCTTCCTATTCATATACTCATCCAGATGCCTTTTAAATATTGTCTTTGCACCAGCCTCCACCATTTCCTCTGGTAGCTTACTCTACATGAGAAGGTTGTCACCTTAGGTCCTTGTTAAATCTTTCCCTTCAACTTAAATCTATGCCGTCTAGTTTTGGACTCCTTCACCCCAGAGAAAAGACCTTGGCTATTCCCCCTATTCATGCCCCTCACGATTTTATAAACCTCTATAAGATCACCCCTCAGCCTCCGATGCTGCAGGGAAATTAGCCCCAGTCTATTCAGCCTCTCCCTATAGCTCAAATACTCCAAACTTAGCAACATCTTTGTAAATCTTTTCTGAACTCTTTCATGTTTCACACCATCCTTCCAAAAGCATGGAGACCAGAATTGGATGCAGTATTCTAGAAGTGGCCTAACCACTGTCCTGTACAGCTGCAACATGACCTCCCAACTCCTACACTCAATGCACTGACCAATAAAGACAAGGATACGAAATGCCTTCTTCCCTATCCTATCTACCTGCGACTCCACTTTTAAGGAACTATGAACCTGGTCTCTTTGTTCAGCAACACTCTCCAGGACCTTACCATTAAGTGTATAAGTCCTGCCCCATTTGCCTTTCCAAAATGCAGCACCTCACATTTACCTAAATTAAACTACATCTGTCACTCCTCAGCTCATTGGAGATAACCTTCTTCATTGTCACTACACCACCCATTTGGTGTCACTTGCAAACTTATTAACCATACCTCCTATATTCACATTGCTTTTCTTCATTTATACAAATGATTCCAGTGGACCCAGCACCAATCCTTGTGGCACACTGCTGGTCAAAGGCCTCCAGTCTGAAAAGCAGTCCTCCACCACCACTCTCTATCTTCAACCTTTGAGCCAATCCTTTATTCAAGTGACTAGTTCTCCCTGTATTCCGTGTGATCTTACCTTGCTAACCAGTCTACCATGAGGAACCTTGTTGAATGCCTTACTGATGTCCATATAGATCATGTCCACCGTTCTGTCCTCATCAGTCCTCTGTTACTTCTTCAAAAAATTCAAATTTGTGAGACATGATTTCCCATGCACAAAGCCATATTGACTGTCCCTGAGCAGTCCTTGCCTTTCCAAATACATGTAAATCCTGTACCTCAGGATCTTCTCCTCCTCCTTGCCCACCACCGATGTCAGGCTCACTGGTCTATAGTTCCCTGCCATTTTCTTACCATCTTTCTTAAATAGTGGCACCAAGTTAGCCAAACTCCAGTCCTCTGGCACCTCACCTGTGACTATCGCTGATACATGTATCCCAGCAAGGGCTCCAGCAATCACTTTCCATGTGCTTTCCACAGAGCTCTAGGGTACAACTGATTAGGTTGTAATCTGGGGTGGCACAGTAACTCGGTGGTTAGCTCTGCTGCCTCACAGAGCCTGCGACCCAGGTTCCATTCTAGCCTTGGGTGACAGTCTGTGTGGAGTTTGTACATTCTCCCAGTGTCTGTGTGGGTTTTCTCTGGGTGCTCCAGTTTCCCCCCACAATCCAAGATGTGCAGGTCAGGTGAATTGGCCATGCTAAATTGCCCATAGTGTTAGGTGCATTAGTCAGGGGTAAACTTAGGGTAGCTGAATGGGTCTGGGTGGGTTACTCTTCAGAGGGTAGTTGTGGACATGTTGGGCTAAAGGGCCTGTTTCCACACTGTAGGAAATCTAATCTAATCTTAAGGTCCCGGGGAT
The DNA here is from genome assembly GCF_020745735.1 of Hemiscyllium ocellatum. Lineage (NCBI taxonomy): Eukaryota > Metazoa > Chordata > Chondrichthyes > Orectolobiformes > Hemiscylliidae > Hemiscyllium > Hemiscyllium ocellatum. The sequence continues at coordinate 88,030,119 of NC_083401.1, forward strand.
TTATCCACCTTTGTGTTTTAAAACACCCAGCACCACCACCGCTGTAATATGGACATTTTTCAAGATGTTTTCTAGCTTCCATATTCTTCTACAAAGTAAATACTGATTTTACTTGATGGTGCTGGACAATGCAAACTGTATTCCACTAACTGGTGGGTACAAAGGGACTTTCAAGGCACCCACCTTATTAACTAAATTAAAATATTAAAATACCAGCTCCAGGCCTAATGAGAAATCATGACAGCTAATTGTAAATAAGGTAGTTATGGAGATTTCATGGAGACATTGACATGCAGGTTTTGATGAAGCATTTTCCCTTTTTATTTGAAATTTAACATTATATAGCAGGCCAAACTTTCTAAATTTCCACAGAGGACAATGAGCTCTGACAACAACATCAATTGTGGGTGCAATCCCCATACTTGACCAGTTATTCATTGATGAACAAAGAATTTATTTTTGTTTTAAACCATTCTATTCCAGTATGTTATCCATGCAACAGATGGGATTTGAACCCAGATCGTCTGGTTCAGAGGTAGAGACATTACCGCCGCACCACACGTCACTCTTATAAAGTTTCTGGAATAACTTAATATTATGATCACAAGTGCTTAGCACATAGGTCAGCTAATAAAGGTACATCTTTGAGGTGCCTTACAATGTTTTGGAATTTTGTTTTTTTTATTGGTATTGTATTTTATTTACTTGTGTCTATACTTAGAATGTTTGCAGTGTGAAAAAAATTGATGTGATTTATGTCAGAGATTATTTTGTCTACAATATGATTGCTTGTAAATTTGTTTGCTGATGTATGGTGCAAAGTATGATTTTGTGGTGAAATTATGATTGCAGAAAATATTATTTTATCTTTAGAACAGTTGGACAACAAAAACTTGAAATAGGTATTAGATAACAAAAATGTGAAATGCACTCAACTGGTAAGAAAGAAGAAAATCAATAAATATTGATAAATACTTGGGTCACGATAATGAGGGCTGGAGTTGAACAGTTTGAACTGTAGGGAATGGCTGAATAGACTGGGACTATTTTCCCTGGAGTCGCAGAGGATGAGGGATTACCTTAAAGAAGTTTATACAATCATTAAAGGGCATGGATAGGGTCTTTTTCCCAGGGTAGGGGAGTCCAAAACTAGAGGGCATAGATATAAGGTAAGAGCGGAAAGATATAAAACAGATCTAAGGGGCAACCTTTTCATGCAAAGGATGGTGCGTGTATGGAATAAGCTGCCAGAGGAAGTGGTGGAGGCTGGTACAATTAAACAATTAAAAGGCATCTAGGTGCATACATGAATAGGAGGGGTGGAGAGGGATATGGGCTGAATGCTGGCAAATGGGACTAGCTTAATTTCGGATATCTGGTTGACATGGATGAGTTGGACTGACAGGTCTGTTTCCATTTCAGTATGAGTCCATGAGTATTCCACTGCATCAAAAGAAATAATGTAGAAAATATATTTCCCTTGTCCTAGTTCAGTGCGATTCAATACTGGATACTTCCATGTGATATACAATGTAATTTTATTTGCAATTGTTCTATAGAGCAAAATACGCTCCTTTTAATTGTACTTGTTGTGCAGATCAAGAAATGTTTAGAATATATGATTTATATAATATTACTGAGATTTGTTTTTTTTAGTCTGTGAGCTTCGATCTCCTTCTATGAGCGACTTTTTATGGGGTTTGGAGAATTCCGGCTGGTTGAAGCATATTAAAGCCATTATGGATGCTGGAATATTTATTGCGAAAGTAAGATAATTGATCTAAACTTGCTCCAATGATACTTTTTCGAGTTTTTCTTTTTGTGTTTTGTTTTCTCTTACATTGCCACCATCCTCATCTCTGAGGTGGGACAGCCAGAAGTCACATGACACCAGGTAATAGTCCAGCAGGTTTATTTGAAATCACATGCTTTTGAAGCATTGCTCTCTCATCAGCTGAAGTGTTCATGAACCTGGTGTCATATGACTTTTGACTCTGTCCGCTCCAGTCCAAAACCAGCACCTCCACATTGTGGGATAGTCAACATAGGAAAATCTCATTAAAGTTTTGCATGCTGCAGAATAAATTCAATTGTTTTATTTACACATTAGAAAATATGTTGGACAAGATTAAAAATAAAATGACACTTGACAATGCTCAAATATAAATATAGAAAAGTCTTTCTAAAGAGCCCTCAGTAAGCTCTGGTTTTGTTCAACATAAGAACTCTGTATTTTCATGTTGCAAATTAATAAACCATCTTCAGTATTTTTTTTTAGCTTCTTAAAGAACAAAACACAATTTTGTTAATATATCACCGCCATTTGATATGGGGTTCCTTATCCTGATCCGCTGAATCAGGGCCATGAGGCTGCGAGAACATAGCCTTTACATTCTTTTGATGTAAATATGATGTAATATTTTGTTGTTTCAGGCAGTTGCTGAGGAAGCAGCCAGTGTTTTAGTTCACTGCTCAGATGGTTGGGATAGGACAGCACAGGTTTGCTCCATAGCAGGCCTGCTACTTGACCCATTTTACAGAACCTTAAAGGGATTCATGGTAAGCAGAGTACAACGCAACAAAGGATAAAGGGGAGCAGATAGATGCAAGTCTTCATGTCAATGTTTTTATTAGCGGTTTTTAAAAAATGTTGTTAAACCCTTATTTAGAAAACTCAAATGTGCTGAGGTTTTTATGAATTTTTTTTTTGAAAAATTGTTTGTGGGATGTGGGCCTTGTTGGTTAGGGCTGAATTTATTGCTGATCCCTAATTGCTTTGAGAAGATGGTGTAGAGCTGGCTTCTTGAACACCTATGGTCCTTGGGGAGTAGGGATACCTACAGTGCTGTTAGAAAGGGAGTTCTAGGAATTTGACCCAGTGGCAATGAAGGCACAGTAATGTAGTTACAAGACTATTAATTAATGACTTGAAGCAAATAGAGAAGGCTAGGCCGACAATGTGTTGCAGCTGCAATATGTGGGAGTTGACAGACACAAGTGCTATCTACCATGACCACATCTATATCAAGTATTACTTGCTCAAGGAACTTTGACTCAGACTTGTTGAGCTGGAGTCTGAGCTGCAGATACTACAACATATCAGGGTGAGACAGAAACCCCTGGATACTGTTTCAGGATGCAGTCCTACTCCTTAGATAAACTACATCAACTTTGACTGTGGTCAGGGATAGGTTTGGTGTGACTATGAGTGAATAGTCTGGGGATCCAGAATGTTGCTTTGAAGAAATGTGAGCCCATGCTTTTGTCTAATAGGTAAGAGGTTTTTGCTGCTGATGTAGGCAAAAGCACAGACTGCAGGTAGGATGTGCAAACTGACCATGATGTGTCCAGAGTCCCATTCTGGGGAGGGTGGGTGGGGGAGGTGTATCAAAAAGGATAGCGTAGTTAAAGGAATGGGTACTGTTCTCTACAGCAAAGATAGCGATTCAATGCCTGTGCTGCCTTCCTAATGTGAAAAGGAATCTTATCTGGGTTGGAGAGGAACTTGAATTGAGAGGGGAAGTTGTTGTGATCCACATCGGTACCAATGACAGGTACAACTAGGAAAGAAGCTCTGCTGGAGGATTTCGAGCAGTTCAGGGGTGAATTTAAAAGTAGAACCACAAAGTTAACGATCTCTGCATTACTACCTGATCCATATGAAAATTAGTGGAAGGTGAATAATATTGATAAATGTGTGGCTCAAAGATTTGTGTGGGAGAAATGGATTCCAATTCATAGGGCACTGACATTAATACTGAGGAAAGAGAGAGCTTCATTTAAATCATGCAGTGTCCTGGTGAATAGTAGAACTAGGGTTGAATTCAGGATTGAAACTAAGTAGAGGGTAAAGAGTGGGTTCGCTTGAAGAGACCTTTAATAAATAAAAAAAAAACAGGAGAGCAGAGGTGCATGGCAGTGGAGATGCAAATGCAAATCAAAGTGAGAAAATGTGCAGAAAATATAAGCAAAAGTATATATTAAATATTAGAATCAGAGTAAGTAATGAAGTCAAGGCTTAAAGCTCTTTTATATGCATGCATGTAGCATTTGTAATAATTGACGAGAGACAGCACGAATAGAAATCATTGAATATACTTGATTGCCAGAGATATGGTTACAGGGTGACCCAAGACTGAGAATGTCAAGCCTGGGAATTCAGTATTTCAAGGGCATTGAATATTTTGGAAGAATAAACAAAAAGGAACAAGATATGGGCTAGCTGTTAATTAAAGAAGATACCAGTTTTGTGGTACATAATGCTAGAAGTGCAACAGATATAGAATCAGTTTGGGTGGAAATAAGGCATAGCAAGAGGAAGAAGTCATGTTGGGAGTCATTGTGAAGAGTTGCCTCACTACAGGATAAAGTATAAATTGAGAAATAATGGAGGCTTGTAAGAATGGTCCTGTAATTGTTGTGGGTGATTTAACCTGCATATAGACTGGACAGAAGAGATAAACAAGGGTGACATGGAAGAAAAATGTGGAGAGTGCATCAGGGATAGTTTCTTAGACCAGTACATTGCAAAGTCTATCTGGGAACAGACCATTTTGGATCCAGTATAGATTTGGTATAAAATGAGTTGGTTGACTTGCTGAAGAAGCCACAGTATTTATATGGCTGATTCATTTCCGTTTCTTGTCAGTGGTAACCCCTAGACTATTGATAGCGGAGAATTCAACGAGGGTAATGTCACTGAGTTTTAGTGGGGGGTTTGTTAGATTCAGTCATGTTTGAGATGGCTATTATCTGGAACTTAGGGAGTATGTGTTAGTTGCCATTTACCAGGATGTATCCATGCCAGATCCCTGCCTGGGCAAATGTGGAGGATTGGCAAGAAAGGAGTATCTGGTTGTGAAACTAACTATCAAATCCAAAAATGAGGATTTAGATGAAGGTCACTGTGGCAATTCGTGTAACACAGGGAAAAGCTGAATGAGAAACCATTACTGTCTGGACAAAAACAGAAATTTCTGGAGATACTTAGCAGATCTGGCAGAATCATGTGGAGATAGAAACCAAGTGAATATTTTGAGTCCAGTGGCCCTCCTTCAGAATTGATGGCATTTTGGAAAAAGTGGTTTTATCTTGATGGCCGGGTGTAGAGGGAGTTGGGTGAAAGGAATAGAGGAGTAAACAAACAGGTGGAGATGGAGCCCAGAGAGAGAAGTTGGACAGACAAAGGAATTGTTGATAGTAAGCCAGGGAAGAAGAAAAGTTAGGTGGGTGATAGTTGGGATTATGAGAGGGTGAAAATGGGATAACTGTATTGAAAGCAACCCATTTCATGACAGGACCTAGGGTGTACAGGGGTGGACAAAAGACTTGAAGGAGTTGTTCAGGCTCAAAAATAACTGAACTCGATATTGAGTCCTGAAGGCTACTGGGTCTCCAAGTGGAAAATGAGATTCTATTCTCCCAACCTGCGCTGAGCCTCACTGGAGCACTGCAGCAGCCCAAGACAGGTATCTGGGCTAGGGCAGACTGGAAGTTCTTAGACTTCTCAACATTGAAAGCAAATGATTGAGAATGATCTTATAATGATATGAGGGGATTTTGCTTACATTTAAGGTAAATGGAATGCAATGGGTAAACTTTGAGCACAATTGCAGTCTAAATCGTGATACTAGAACAAAGGGACATAATTCCATCTAATAAAGCATAAATTTGGGGCTAATATTGAAAAGTTAGTTTTAATATGCAGTGTTTCATATGACTGCTATGATATGTAGTGATGGAAAAATTCCTTAACACAATTTTGTGTACGCTTAGAAACCTTAACGTGTGGAGTGGGTGACATTTTGAGGAGCACTCAGGAGCTAGAATTCCTGGCAGTGTAGTACCAACAGCATGTGTACCTTAAAAACTAAAAGCAGAATATTACAAATTTAGAGTTGCATCCATTTCACTAGATCAACTGTTATAAAAACAGATGAAGTCAAATGTATAATGTATCCACAAAAACTGTTCAAGGTGATATTGTTCTGATGGTCCCACTGTGATTATTCTAAATCAGCAAAGTGGGAATAATCAGAATGGTCCCTTGTGAATGACTGAAGCCCTATCTGTACATATTAGGTTCCATGGTGGAAATTCTAAGTGTGAAATGACTTGGCATGTCCTGAGGTTATTAACAAGTGTAATTTATTTATTTATTTCTTAATGCACATTGACTAGTTATTCTATTTTTCAACCATAACATGAGGGATTTGTAAAATCAATTACTTTGTGTTATTGTCATGATTGTAATTTTGTAACGTCCTTTTCATAATTTTAATATAGGTTTTAATTGAAAAAGATTGGGTTTCTTTTGGACACAAGTTTAATCACAGGTAAGCATATTCCTTAAAGTATATTCATAATCTTTTCCTAATGCCAAAATATATTGATTAAATTATTAAAAAATATCAAATTTAACCAGTGTTCGAGAAATTCAAGTCCCCAAAGAAGAAATATTCATTATATTGGTAAGTTGAATAGTTATGATGACAGATTTGTTCTGCATTTTCCTTCTATATTATTTCTCAGATAAAATTATGGGTAGCTTATCTCTAATGCTTTTTGTAGTTGCTTGCCATACTCAATGCTAGGTATCTGCGTTCATGGCAAATTTACTCCTGCAATATTTTTCCTCTGCACCCAGTGTCTGATAGCGTAATTAATTTGGGAACGTACTAACTGTTGATGAGAAGGAGAAGCTTTTCCACACCCATTGGGAGGCTGCAAGAATGGCAACTTTTAGAGGGAACAATTTATATTTTGTGAAGTGGGGTTGGCAAGTGGACCTTGATATTCCTGGCGAATCAGGACCAGTTGCCCCCAAAACCTTTGTTTAGTGTTTTTTTTATAAACAATACTTCTTTGATCTAGAACTGTTACAGGGAATGCACCAGAGAACACTGACTTCAACCTTAGTATAACTGGGTCCTTGAATATACATAGCTTCTAGCAAGTGTAAATGAGCCACAATGTGAGCACAAATGGTAGTCTTAAAAAGTTGTTAGAGTTATTAACACACTCAGGCTTATTGAGTAAGTACTGATCAATCTTTGAACTACATTTAATACTGAATGTTACAGGTGAAATTTTTCCCTCCGTGGTGTGGCATGAGCAGTGGTAGGAAAGATAGGAGAATATGGAGAGAAGTTTTTCAAAAATTGAAACTTGGTATTGAGAAAAGTGTCTGCAGGTTTCCCCACAAACCTTAAAGGGTGACTTTACAATTTCGCTATTGAGCAGCACTACCTTCAATATATTTACATGTCATTAAAGGCTTAACTCTCCTTATTTACATGCCATTTCCAATTCTGGTCTCCTTCCCAGATGGCGCAAATTCCTAACATAAAATCAGAGCCGAGTGTCTAATGGCTGCACTTCATCAAATGCTTGTCGTAATCCTTATGCAAGTACTGCTTCACAACAATGTCACTGCATGCTCAATTCTTTGAATATAGAAGTTGGTTGTGGCAAACCAACAGCCCGTCCATATTATGCCTGTCCTCGGTCAGAGAGGGATTGAGTATCATGGAAGTAGGTGGAAGAGCAGTTAGTAATGATGTGCAGGCAGGAGAGTTTGTGTGGTGTCACCAGTGAGTGAATAGCAAGTGCAGAGGGCAGGAAGGATTGGTAGTTTGTGAGGAGGAAGCGGGTGAGAGACATTGAATGGAAATGATGCAAAATGTTGAGAATTGTAGTCCATGAGTCTTTATAAGAGGTGCGTGTAGTGGTATAGTAAGTACATGGCAGCGCTCTGTGATGTTGAAGACAGAATATGATGGCACTTAGTGTTGGGGAGCACAGATCATTGAACTTTTCTCTGTATTGCTGGGCATCCTACTTCACTCAGGACACAGCACTGATTCTGGTGGCAATTTGGGTTCAAATTAGCTTGAACTGGTGGTGTGGCCTCCTGTGCTAATCTTGTCCCTTGGACCTGTAATTTGCTGAGCTTGTTCGGTGAAGACAGACACAAAAAGTCAGTTAGCTTTTCTAATATTTCCCTATTCTCCATTATTGATTCTCCTAATTCTGTAAGAGGCCCATTTCTTTTATTGGTCAGATATTTTCTGTTCATGAACCTGTGGAAATATTTACAGTCTTTTTTTGATTTTCATTTACTTCCCTGAATAGATCTTAGATCTGTTTTGGTGGATAAATCCCCAGGGCCTGATCAGGTGTACCCGAGAACTCTGTGGGAAGCTAGAGAAGTGATGGCTGGGCCTCTTGCTGAGATATTTGTAACATCGATAGTTACAGGTGAGGTGCTGGAAGACTGGAGGTTGGCTAACTTGGTGCCACTGTTTAAGAAGGCGGTAAAGACAAGCAAGGAAACTATAGATTAGTGAGCCTGACCTCTGTGGTGGGCATGTTGTTGGACGGAATCCTGAAGGACAGGATGTACATGTATTTGGAAAGGCAAGGACTAATTAGGGGTAGTCAACATGGCTTTGTGCGTGGGAAATCATGTCTCACAAATTTGATTGAGTTTTTTTGAAGAAGTAACAAAGAGGATTGATGAGGACAGAGTGGTAGATGTGATCCATATGGACTTCAGTAAGGTGTTCGACGAGGTTCCCCATGGGAGACTGAGTAGCAAGGTTAGATCTCATGGAATACAGGGAGAACTAGCCATTTGGATACAGAACTGGCTTAGAGGTAGAAGACAGAGGATGGTGGTGGAGGGTTGTTTTTCCGACTGGGTGCCTGTGACCAGTGGAGTGCCACAAGGATCGGTGCTGGGTCCTCTACTTTTTGTCATTTACATAAATGATTTGGATGCAAGCATAAGAGGTGCAGTTAGTAAGTTTGCAGATGACACCAAATTTAGAGGTGTAGTGGACAGCGAAGAGGGTTACCTCAGAATACAACAGGATCTGGACCAGATGGGCCAATGGGCTGGGAAGTTGCAGATGGAGTTTAATTCAGATAAATGCGAGGTGCTGCATTTTGGGAAAGCAAATCTTCGCAGGACATATACACTTAATGGTAAGTCCTAGGGAGTGCTGAACAAAGAGAGCTTGGATTGCAGGTTCATATCTCCTTGAAAGTGGAGTTGCAGGTAAATAGTATAGTGAAGAAGGCTTTTGGTATGCTTTCCTTTATCGGTTAGAGAGTTGAGTACAGGAATTGGGAGGTCATGTTGCGGCTGGAATATTGCAATTCTGGTCTCCTTCCTATCGGAAAGATGTTGTGAAATTTGAAAGGGTGCAGAAAAGATTTACAAGGATGTTGCCAGGGTTGGAGGATTTGAGCTATTGGGAAAGGCTGAACAGGCTGTTTTCCCTGGAACATCGGCTACTGAGAGGTGACCTTATAAAGGTTTACAAAATTATGAAGGGCATGGATAGGATAAATAGACAAAGTATTTTCCCTGGGGTCAGGGAGTCCAGAACTAGAGGGCATAGGTTTAGGGTGAGAGGGGAAAGATATAAAAGAGACCTAAGGGGCAACGTTTTCACACAGAGTGTGGTACGTGTGTGGAATGAGCTGCCAGAGAATGTGGTGGAGGCTGGTATAATTGCAACATTTAAGAGGCATTTGGATGGGTATATGAATAGGAAGGGTTTGGAGGGATATGGGCCGGGTGCTGGCAGGTGGGATTAGATTGGGTTGGGATATCTGGTCGGCATGGACAGGTTGGACCGAATGGTCTGTTTCCATGCTGTACATCTCTATGACTCTATGATTATCCCACATCTTTGTCACTTGTTGCCCAATCAACTAGCTAGGCAAAGTTTTCAATTGAATGTCAGGATACATTAGAAATGGAAAATAAATGGTAAAATTAAGAGAGTAGTTGCATGATTGGCATATCAAGAAAATCAATGGATCATTCTGAGAACTAAAAGATATTCTTGTAATGCACATAAGCTCAATATTTACATTTTCTAATCTATTCAGAAGTAAATTTGCATAGAATGTCAAGTATTTGGAATTCCATTGCCAGTAATTGAAATTTTAAAAGCATAAGTGATGAATATAAGACTGAAGAAAGTATTAGGATGTGGTAGCACGTATACATTTGAAGATTCAGAGGTTTACAGACAATGACAATTCACTGTTTTTATATGTATATGTATTTGTCTTAATTTGTAGTCAAATTATTATGGGCTATTTTCCACTAATATTTTGTTAAACAACATTTTTCTTAAGATTCTTCGTGTTAACTCCCTATAGCAAAAAATGTTTTGAGGATGTATGAAAGACAAACTATTGACCTCCATGGTCAGTTAACGTGGTTGATGCATAAGTGACAGTTCACTCACAGCTGACTGGTTCCTATTCATCTACAGTACATGCCAACAGAGATTCACACAGTAAACTTGGTCTGTTTCACCCAGCTCCTGACTTCATTGGCTTGGTGCAAACATGAACTCTAGAAATGAGGTGAGTGTGACAGCCCTTGACATTAAGGATACATCATGACCAAGTATGCCGAAGCAAAACTGCAATCAATAAGCATCAGGGGCAAACCCTATGCAGGTTCAAGTCATAGCAGGCACATAGCAAAATGGTTGTGATTGTTGACGGTCAGTCATCTCTGCTCCAGGCCATCTCTACAGGAGTTCCTCAGAGTAGTGCCCTCTGCCCAACTATCTACAGTTGCTTCTTCAATAATTTTCCCTCTGTCATAGAGTGAAGATATTTGCTGATGATTGCACCATGCTTAGTACCATTCGCAACTCCTCAGATATTAAAGCAATCTGGACAATATCCAGGCTTTGGTTGAAATGTGACAAATAACATTCCTGCCGCACAAATGCCAGGCAATGATCATCTCCATTAAAAGAGACATTCTCATCACTGCCCCTTGACATTTAATGGTGTTACCAACACTGAATCCCTCATCATTAACATCCTTCGGGTTACCATTGACCAGAAGCTTAAGTGAACTTGCAAAATAAATGTAGTTGCCATGAGAGCAGTCATAGGTTAGGAATACTCCAGCGACTAACTCATCTTCTGAGTCCCCAGAGCCTGTTCACCATCTACAAGGCACAAGTCAGGAGTGTGATGGAATATTCCCCACTTATTTACATGGATGCAGTTCCAAGAACACTCAACAAGCTTGACAACATTGTGGACAAAGCAGCCTGCCTGATTGGCACCACATCTGCAAACATCCACTCCCTCCACTATCGATGCTCCGTAACAGCAGTGTGAACTATCTATAAGATGTACTTCAGAAATTCACTAAAAATCTATAAATCCACATCCGTAAATATATCACCATACCTTCACTGTTGCTGGGTTAAAACCTTGGAGTTCCCTCCATTAAGGGCATTGTAAGTCAACTTCCCACACATGGACTGCAGCAGTTCAAGAAGACAACTCACCACTACCTTCTCAAGGGCAACTAGAAATGGGCAGTGAGTGCTGGCCAGCTAGTGATGCCCTCATCCCACAAGTGAATGAAAAAATTGGAAGAAGTTTAACTAGATTAGATTCCCTATAGTGTGGAAATAGGCCCATCGGTCCAATAAAATCACACCGACCCTCCGAAGAGCAACCCACCCAGACCCATTCCACTACATTTACCCCTGACTAATACACCTAACACTACAAGCAATTTTGCATGGCCAATTCACCCAACCTGCACATCCTTGGATTGTCAGAGGAAACCCACGCAGATACAGGGAGAATGTGCAAACTCCACACAGACAGTTGCCCAAGACGGGAATTGAACCCGGGTCCCTGGCGCTGTGAGGCAGCAGTGCTAACCACCGTGCTGCCCTTCTTCTAGGTCAAATATAAAAATGACAAACAGCAGTGGACCCAAAGCAAGATCCTTGTGGTACACCACTAACAACTAAACTACCACCCTCTGTCTTCTTTCAGCTCACCAATTTTGGTTCCAACCTGTTTTTTCCTTTTAGAAAGGTAAAGTTGTTGGACAGTTTCTAACATTTTACTGCATTTGAATGATTAAATGGCCTGCTTTCAATGGTTTGTTGACTTTTCACTGAACAAATAGTGCACACGAGGTTTATATTTGAACCTGGCTTTTACTGACCTTGGATTGTTGCATCATACACTATTTTCAAACATTCTTTTAGGAAATGAAAATCACAAACACTGTACAAGATGATATTTTTTAAAATAAAAAGTTTAAATTACAAAGCATTATTCAGGTACTTTAAACTCAGTGGGTTTTTATTGAGGATAATTATCAGGTCTTAGAAGAAAAGGGTGTGCTAAAGATCCAGCAACATCTTTTACAAAATATTGAAGTTGCTTGTGTGTAGAAAAATGTGACTGAAATATTTATATATCACTACATTTGTTGCTCAAGAATCTGTAATTGGAGAAAAGGAAAACTTGAAGAAAACTAGAAAAATTATTAGAACAAAATTGTGACTACATAACAAAAACAGCTTACTATTTCTTGTAAATTTACAAGTTTGTACAAAAAGGATCACAAATATAAGAGAGTCACTAATAAATCTAATAATATTTTCAGGTGAAATTTCTTTACTTCTTTCTACTCAGTGAAAACATAGTACATATTCTTAACTTTCAGTATACAAACTTTATTCAATGTGACTGTTTTTAAAAGAAAAGTTTAAGTTTAGTGTGCTGCAAAATTGAACATTGAAGTTCAGATAACCAGGTCAGTTTCTTCAAAAAAGTGCCTCACTGGTTCAGAGGGACAAAAGGATAAATTCATCTTTTTAAAATGAACTCAAAATCAAGTTAAACAGCCCCTAATCAGGCACTATAACAAAAAGGCAAACTAACACTCAACAGAAACTTTAAGGCCAGCATTTATTACCCTGCAGTCCATGTGCTGTAGTTAGACCTACAATGTACTTAAGGAGGGAATTCCAGGATTTTGATCCAGTGACGGCAAAGGAATAGCAATACATTTCTGAGTCAGAGTGGTGAGTGGCTTAGAGCAGAATTTGTAGGTGGTGATGTTTCTATGTATCTGCTGCCCTTGTCCTTTTCAATGGAAGTAGTTGTGGGTTTAAGAGGTGCTGTCTAAGGATGTTTGGTGAATTTCTTCAGTGTATCTTGTTGATATGTACATGCTGCTCTTGAGCATCAGTGATGGAGGAAATGGATGCTTGTAGACCTGGTACTAATCAAGCGGGCTGTTTTGTCCTGGATGGTGTCAAATTTTTAAGTGTTATTTCATGAGGTTCAAGTTAGTGCTTGAGTACAATTCTGCTGCTGCTGCTGATGGTCCATAGTGCCTCATGAATGCCCAGTCTTGAGTTGCTAGATCTGTTTGATGTCTGTCCCATTTTGGACAGTGATAGTGCCACACAACACGATAGAGGGTATTCTCAATTTGAAGGGACTTTGTCTCCACTGGACTGTGCAATGGTCACTCGAACTGATACTGTCAGGGACAAATGCATCTGCAGCCAACAGATTGATAAGTAAGAGGTCAAGTATGCTTTTCCCTCTTGTTGATTCCCTTATCACCTGCTGCAGGCCTAGTCTGACTAGCTCAATCAGTAGTGCTGCTGCTGAGCCACTGTTAGTGATGGATATTGAAATCCCCCACCCAGAGTACATTTTGCATCTTCGAGTAATCATTTGGCAAGGCAATCATGTTTATTGCTCTTCTGGTTCAGTTTAGTGCTGAATATAAAACGAGGCAACAGCAGGAAGGGTATAGTGCCTATGTTTTAAGAACTGGAGGCTGCAGCATTGTGAAGCCTCCAAGACTGTTCCCTTTCGGGTCATGAATACAGCAAATTGACCTGCTGATTAAATGAGAGCGCAGGAGACTATTGCCATAACCTTCAGGAAGTTTGTCCCTTTGAGAGAATCCTGAGGTGTCTTTGGCATAGCACTTTCCTCAGAGTGAAGTTGTCGTTTTGATCAGGTCTGTAACCAAGATAATCCTGTGAATTATGAACTGTTCTTTCTACGTGTAACTTGTAATAATGTGCTATTCTGTACAACTGGAATTTTCTTGAGCGTGTTTGGGTACTTACAAGAATACTTCAGTCACAAAGTATACTTGACAGTAAACAAGGATCTAAAATGAATGGCTCCTTACCCTGCTTGCTGACATCACTGCTGCTGTCTATCAGGAGATTCCTTTAACTTGGCTGCTGGATTTACATTAGAAAAGGAAGTTTTCTTCTCCAACTTAAATGACCTCAGACATTTTCATTGATTATCTCGTCCATCTGCTAATTTACAGACTAGATTTTCCATTTTTTTTAGGAGAGTTATTTTTGGAGAGATGATGCAAAACCTGCTCAATTATCTCCTCCTTCCTCACTTCCAAAGTCCCAGTCACCCCTTCCAGGTGAAGCAGTGCTTTACTTGCTCTTCATTCAATCTAGCTGACTGTATTCGGTGCTCACAATGTGACAACCTCTACTATAAATTCTGTGTCCTTATGATCCTGCCCCACTAGCTACCTGACAAAGGAGCAGTGCTCCGAAAGCTCGTACTTCCAAATAAACCTGTTGCACTGTTAACTTTGTGATTTACAATGGGGAAATGAAGTGCAGACTGGGTGACCAATTTGCAGAACTCCTAAGTTGTCTGCAAAAATGACCCTGAGCTTCCAGTTGCCTGTCATTTCAACACACCATTGCGTTCTGTGTCTAATATGTCTTTCTTGGGCTTGCTGCGGTGCTCCAGTGAAGCTCAGTGCAAGCTGGAAGCATAACACCTCATTTTCTCCTTCTCCTGTGTTCTTACCCCAACTCCCACAAACCTGGACTTGTCATCGTATGTCCTTGATGGAGTGGGAGGGGGAGTTGAAGTGTTCAGCCCCAGGGCGGTGGGGTTGGTGGGTGCGGATGTCCCAGAGATGTTCTCTGAAACGATCCGCAAGAAGGTGTCCTGTCTCCCCGATGTAGAGGAAACCACAGCTGGTGCAACGAATGCAGTAGATGACATTGATAGAGGTACAGGTGAATTTCTGACAGATATGGAAGGATTCTTTGGGGCCTTGCATGGAGGTGAGAAGAGTGGCGTGGGTGCAGGTTTTGCACTTCCTGCAGTGGCAGGGATAGGTGCTAGGAGTGAGGTGTGGGCTGATGGGAGATGTGGACCTGACGAGGGAGTCACGAGGGAATGATGTGTCTGGAATGCTGATAGGGGTGGGGTGGGAAATATATCTCTGGTGGTGGGTTCCGTTTGGAGGTGGCGGAAGTGGCAGAGGATGATGCGCTGTATGTGGAATTTGGTGCGATGGAAGGTGAGGACCAGGGGTTCTGTCCTTGTTGTGTTGGGATGGGTGGGATTCAAGGGTGGTGGTGTGTGAAGTGGAGGAGAATTTGAATATTTTTTCTAAATGTACACTTGCTGCTGCATCATCATTGAGACTAGCTGCAGTTTTAATGATATTGGCTTTCTCCTTTGACATTACCTTCAGTTGCACTGCCAATGTGTGATGTTTAGAGGAGTCACAGCCCTTTTAAATACACAGAGCTACACACGTGCTCAGTAGCAGGAGCAATTCCCTCCAACTCTAGCAGCTTTATTTAAACTTTTCATTTACTTGTTGATTGATCTGTAATGGTGTTGACTAAGTTTGTACCGTACAAATTTGTAGTGCTATTTAAAGTGGGTGAAGTTAACAGGGAGTGGTGTTAAATGTGTAAAGTCCTGGCCAGACTACTTGCTCCCAGTTGTACAGGGATAGAGTCACACAGCACGGAAACAGACTCTTCGGTCAAACCAGTCCATGCTGATTGTGTTCCAAACCAAACCAGTCCCACCTCCCAATGCTTAGCCCATGTCACTCCAAATCGTTCCCATTTACGAACTTATCTAAACTTCTTTTAAACATTATAACTATACCTGCATCCACAACATTCTCTGGCAGTTCATTCCACATGAAGCATTCTGTGTAAAAAAAAAAGTTGTCCCTCATGTCCTTTTTAAATCTTTCTCCTACCAGCTTAAAAATATGCCCCATAGTTTTGAAATTCCTCATCATAGTGAAAAAACCTTTGTCATTCACCTTATCTATGCCTCTCATGGTTGTATAAGGTCACCCTCAATTTCCTGTGTTCCAGTGAAAAAAATTCTCTGTCTTCCCAGTCTATTTTTATAACTCAAATCCTCCCTTCCCAGCAACATCCTGGTAAATCTTTTCTGAACCCTTTCCAATTTAATAATATCCTTCTTATAACAGGGTGACTAGAGCTGCACACAGTATTCCACAAGTGGCCTTACCAACATCCTGTACAACATGACGTCTCAATTCCTCTACTCAAAGATCTGAGCAATGAAGGCAAGTGTGTTAAATGCTGCCTTAACCACCCTGTCTATGTGATGCAAATTTCAAAGAATTATGTGCCTCATTGGAGAAAAGGAGGAGGAGAGGGGACCTAATTGAGGTATACAAGATAATGAGAGGCATAGATAGAGTCGATAGCCAGAGACTATTTCCCAGGGCAGAAATGGCTAACAGGAGGGGTCATAGTTTTAAGCTGGTTGGAGGAAAGTATAGAGGGGATGTCAGAGGCGGGTTCTTTACACAGAGAGCATGGAATGCGTTGCCAGCAGCAGTTGTGGAAGCAAGGTCAGTAGGGACATTTAAGAGACTGCTGGACATGCATTTGGTCGCAGAAATTTGAGGGTGCATACATGAGGATCAATTGTCAGCACAACATCATGGGCTGAAGGGTCTGTTCTGTGCTGTACTGTACTGTTCTATGTTCTGTGTTCTATGTTCTAACTCCTAGGTCTCTCTGTTCTACAGGGCCTAACATTAACTGTATAAGTCCTGGCTTTGTTTGTGCAAGGTGTTCTTTTATAAAGCGATGGTTGCGTTGTTGTACGACCCCGCATTGTAGAAAAATCGCGCTTTAGGAACAGCACTTAAAGTGTTGGTGATATAGTCGTGTTATAGCCAACATACACAGCCATTGAGTTTAGAGATGTACAGCACAGAAACAGACCCTTTGGTCTAACTCGTCCGTGCCGACAAGATAGCCCAACCCAATCTAGTTCCATTTGCGAGCACCCAGCCCAAATCCCTTCAAACCCTTCCTATTCACAAACCCATCCAAATGCCTTTTAAATGTTGCAATTGTATTAGCTGATGAAGGGCTTATGCTCGAAACGTCGAATTCTCTATTCCTGAGATGCTGCCTAACCTGCTGTGCTTTGACCAGCAACACATTTGCAGCTGTGATCTCCAGCATCTGCAGACCTCATTTTTTACTCTACATTGTATTAGCCCTCACCACTTCCTCTGGCAGCTCGTTCCATACATGTACTACCCTCTGTGTGAAAAGGTTGCCCCCTAATCTCCTTTAAATCTTCCCCTCTCACCCTAAACCTATGTCCTTGAGTTCTGGACCCACCCACCCTAGGGAAAAGACTTTGTCTATTTTTCCTGTCCTATGCCCCTCATGATTTTATGAACCTCTATAAGGTCACCTCTCAGTCTCCGATGCTCCAGGGAAAACAGCCCCAGCCTATTCAGCCTCTCCCTATAGCTCAAATCCTCCAATCCTGGCATCATCCTTGTAAATCTTTTCTGAACCCTTTCAAGTTTCGCAACATCTTTCCAATAGGAAGGAGACCAGAATTGCACGCAATACTCCAAAAGTAGCCTAACCAGTGTCCTGTACAACCGCAACATTACCTCCAAATTCCTGTACTCAATACTCTGACTAGTAAATGAAAGCATACCAAACGCCGCCTTCACTATCCTATGTACCTGCGACTCCACTTTCACGGAGCTATGAACCTGCACTCCAAGGTCTCTTTGTTCAGCAACACTCTCTACCACCTTACCATTAAGTGTATAGGTCCTGAAAATGTGTTGCTGGTCAAAGCACAGCAGGCCAGGCAGCATCTCAGGAATAGAGAATTCGACATTTCGAGCATAAGCCCTTCATCAGGATGAAGGGCTTATGCTCGAAACGTCGAATTCTCTATTCCTGAGATGCTGCCTGGCCTGCTGTGCTTTGACCAGCAACACATTTTCAGCTGTGATCTCCAGCATCTGCAGACCTCATTTTTTACTAGTGTATAGGTCCTGCTAAGTTTTCCCAAAATGCAGCACCTCGCATTTAACTAAATTAAACTTCATCTGCCACTCCTCAGTCCATTGGCCCAATTGGTCAAGATCCCATTGTAATATGAGCTAACCTTCTTCGCAGTCCATTACACCTCCAATTTTGTTGCCATCTGCAAGCTTACTAACTACACCTCCTGTGTTGACATCCAAATCATTTATATAAATGATGAAAAGCAGTGACGCAGCACTGCTCCTTGTGGCACTCCACTGGTCACAGGCCTCCAGTCTGAAAAGCAACCCTCCACCACCCCCCTCTGTCTTCTATCTTCAAACCAGTCCTGTATCCAAATGGCTAGTTCTCCCTATATTTTGTGAGGTCTAGCCTTGCTAACCAGTCACCCAAGGGGAACCTTGTTGAATGCCTTACTGAAGTCCATACAGATCATGTCTACCGCTCTGCCCTCATCAATCCTCTTTGTTACTTCTTCAAAAAACTCAATCAAGTGTGTGAGACATGATTTCCCATGCACAAAGTTACGTTGACTATCCCTAATCAGTCCTTGCCTTTCCAAATACATGTACATCCTGTGCCTCAGGATTCCCTCCAACAACTTGCTCACCACTGACATTGGCTCAACAGTCTGTAGTTCCCTGGCTTGCCCTTACCATCCTTCTTAAACAGTGGTGCTATGTTAGCCAACCACCAATCTTCTGCCAACTCATCTGTGACTATTGATGATATAAATATCTCAGCAAGGGGCACAGTAATCACTTCCTTGGCTTCCCACAGAGTTCTAGGGTACACCTGATTAAGTCATGGGGATTTATCTACATTTGCGTTTCAAGATGTCCATCACTTACTTCTCTGTAATATGGACATCTTTCAAGATGCCACCATCTATTTCCCTACATTCTGTATCTTCCATGACCTTTTCCACAGTAAACACTGTGGAAAATACTCATTTAGTATCTCCCCCATCTCCTGCAGCTCCACACAAAGGCCACCTTGCTGATCTTTGAGGGGCCCTATTCTCTCCCAACTTACCCTTTTGTCCTTAATGTATTTGTAAAAACCCTCTGAAGTCTCCTTAATTCTATTTGCCAAAGCTATCTCATGTCCCCTTTTTGCCCTCCTGATTTCCCTCTTAAGTAGATTCCTACTACTTTATACTCTTCTAAGGATACACTCTATCTATCCTGTCTATATCTTACATATGCTTCCTTCTTTTTCTTAACCAAATCCTCAATTTCTTTAGTCATCCAGCATTCCCTACACGTACCAGCCTTTCCTTTCAACCTGACAGGAATATACTTTCTCTGGACTCTCATTATCTCATTTCTGAAGGCTTCCCATTTTCCAGCCGAACATCTGCCCCTGTCAGCTTTTGTAAGTTCTGGCCTTGTCAAAATTAGCTTTCTGCCAACTTATAACTTCAACTTTTAGATCTGGTCTATCCTTTTCCATTACTATTTTAAAACTAATAGAATTATGTTCGCTGGCTTCAACTGACACCTCAGTCATCTGCCCTGCCTTATTTCCCAAGAGTAGGTCAAGTTTTGCACTTTTCCTAGTGGGTATATCCACATACTGAATCAGAAAATTTTCTTGTACACACTTAACAAACTCTTCTCCATCTAAACCCGTAACACTATGGCAGTCCCAGTCTATGCTTGGAAAGTTAAAATCCCTTATCATAACCATCCTATTATTCTTACAGATAACTGAGATCTCCTTATAAATTTGTTTCTCAATTTCCTGCTGACTATTAGGGATCTGTAATGCAATCCCAATAAGGTGATCACCCCTTTCTTATTTCTCATTTCCACCCAAATAACTTCCCTGGATGTATTTCCGGGAATATCCTCCCTCAGTACGGCTGTAATGCTCTCCCTTATCAAAAATGCCACTCCCCCTCCTCTTTTGCCTCCTTTTCTATCCTTCCTGTAGCATTTGTATCCTGGAACATTAAGCTGCCAGTCCTGTCCATCCCTGAGCCACATTTCTGTAATTGCTATGATATCCCAGTCCCATGTTCCTAACCATCCCTTGAGTTCATCTGCCTTCTCTGTTAGGCCTATTGTGTTGAAATAAATGCAGTTTAATTGATCAGTCCAACCTTGTTCTCTGCTTTGTCCCTGCCTGTCCTGACTGTTTGACTAGTTTTTTTCAACTGTACCAGTTTCAGATTGATCTCTTTCCTCATTATTTCCCTGGGTCCTAATCCACGTCTTACTAGGTTACTTCCTCCTGAGCAGCTCTAGCCAATCTCTCTGCCAGTATACTAGTCCCCTTCCAATTCAGGTGCAATGAGTTCTTGTTGTGTAGGTCACTTCTACCCCAGAAGAGATTCCAGTGATGCAAAAATGTGAATCCTTCTCTTCTGCACCAACTCCTCAGCCATGCATTCATTTGCTCTATCCTCCTGTTCCTATCCTCACTGGGAGTAATCCAGATATTAATACTCTCAAGGACTTCCTTTGTAAATTCCTGCCTAACTCTATATCATCCCTTCAGAATCTCATCCCTTTCCCTTCCTGTGTCATCGGTTCCAATATGTACAATGACCTCCTGCTGATCCTTCTCCCCTATGAGAACATTGTGCACCCTCTCTGAGACATCCTTGGTCTTGGCACCAGGGAGGCAAGACACCATTCTGATTTTTTGCTGCTGGCTGCAGAACCGTTTGGCTGTGCCTCGGACAGGAGTGCCCCCTAACACAATTATTCTCTTGGAACCTGACATACCCCTCATTGCATTAGAGCCTGTCTTGATACCAGAAACTTGGCTGTTCATGTTACATTCCCCATAGAATCCATCACCTCCTACATTTTCCAAAACAGCATACTTGTTTGAAATGGGGATAGCCACAGAAGACTCCTGCACTAGCTGCCTACCTCTCTTACCTTTCCTGGAGTTAACCCATCTATGTGGCTATATCTGTGACATTTCTCCCTTCCCATAACTGCCATCCATCACACCCACTTGCTCTTGTAAGTTCTTCATTGCCTCTAACTGTCCCTCCAACTGATCCATTTGATCTGATAGGATTCGTAACCAATGGTATTTATTACAGATATAATCCTCAGTAACACGTAAATTCTCCCTACACTCCCACATCCAACAAGAAGTGCATATCACTCTACTAAAGGTCATTTTTGCTTCTTCCAATCTGCAGACCCAGAAAAGCACCACCTTCCTCCTCTACAAAACACTGCTCCAGGCTAACTTAATACTTATGACTTGTATTTTTAAGTTTAATCAAGAGACATATCTCTATAAAACATATAATCAAGGAAGAACCCACTCTACTCACTACTGCAGTCTTACAGCAAGGGTATACTTAAAACTATTCACTGATTTGTTTCTGTGCTGTGACCTCTCTCAAACAGGTTCCTCCAAGATCAGTTGAGAATTTCACTGTTTGTTAATTTTCCCAGACGCACTCAAGTTTGTGCTTTAAAAAAGTGTCCCCAACTCGTCAATCACTTTACAGTGAATGTGCCTTGATTAGAACATAGAACGTAGAACATAGAACATTACAGCGCAGTACAGGCTCTTCAGCCCTCAATATTCAGCTGACCTATGAAACCAGTGCAAAGCCCAACTATCCTACACTATTCCATTTTCATCCATATGTCTATCCGAAAACCATTTAAATTTCTTAAAGTTGGTGAGTCTACTACTGTTGCACACCCCTACTATTCTCTGAGTAAAGAAACTACCTCTGACATTTGTCCTGTATCTAGCACCCCTCAATTTAAACCTATGTCCCTTTATGCTAGCTATCACCATCCGAGGAAAAAGACTCTCACTGTCTATCCTAGCTAACCCTCTGATTATCTTATATGTCTCAATTAAGTCATCTCTCAAACTTCTCTCTGACAAAAAAAGCCTCAAGTCCCTCAGCCTTTCCTCATAAGACCCTCCTTCCATATCAGGCAACATTCTGGTAAATCTCTGAACCTTTTCCAATGCTTCCACTTCCTTCCGATAATGCGGTGACCAGAACTATACGCAATACTCCAAGTGAGGCTGCACCAGAGTTTTGTACAGCTGCAGCATAACCTCATGGTTCTGAAATTTAATCCCTCTACTAATAAAAGCTAACACATCGTATGTCTTCTTAACAATCCTATCAACCTGGATGACACCAGGGATCTATGCACATGGACACCAACATCTCTCTGCTCATCTACACTACCAAGAATCTTACCATTAGCCCAGTTGTGTTTATTCCTATTACTCCTTCCAAATCACCTCACACTTTTCTACATTAAACTCCGTTTGCCACCTCTTGGCCCAACTCTGCAGCTTATCCATGTTCCTCTGTAAGCCACTACATCCTTCAGCACTATCCACAACTCTATCGACTTTAGTGTCATCTGCAAATTTACTAACTCATCCTTCTACATGCTCATCTAGGTCATTTATAAAAATGACAAACATCAGTGGACCCAAAGCAGATCCTTGCGGTACACCACTAGCAACTAGACCCCAGGATGAACAGTTCCCGTTAACTACTGCCCTCTATCTTCTTTCAGCTCACCAATTTCTGATTCAAACCGTTAAAATCACCTTCAATCGCATGCCTCGCTATTTTGTGTAATAGCCTACCATAGGGAACCTTATCAAATGCCTTACTGAAATCCATATGCAGCACATCAACCACTTTACCCTCATCCACCTGTTTGGTCACCTTCTCAAAGAACTCATTTAGGTTTGTGAGGCACGAACTACCCTTCACAAAACCATGTTGACTATCCCTAATCAACTTATTCTTTTCTAGATGATTTTAAATCCTATCTGTTATCAGCTTTTCCAACATTTTATCCACAACCGAAGTAAAACTCACTGGTCAATAATTACCGGGTTGTCTCTACTCCCCTTCCTGAACAAATTAAACTTGTGTTAAAACAGGATGACCTGTATTTCCAAAATGCAATGCCTTACGTTTATCCAAGTTCAACTCCATTTGCCTCTTCCTGTTGACCCAATTGATCAAGATCTCTTCGTAATCACTATATCACCAATTTTAATGTCATCTGCAAATTTACTAAACATACCTCCTACATTCTCATCCAAGTCATTTGTATAAGTGACAAACAAAAATGGGCCCATTATCAATCCCTGTGGAACACAGCTTGTCACAGGCCTCCAGTCCAAAAAGCAGCCTTTCACCACCACCCTCTGTCTCCGATCATAAAGCCAGGTTATGAATGCTTGTACGATTATATCCCTTGGTCTGCAGCATGACAGGAGGTTGAGCAGAGAAAGTTAAGCTATTCACAGAGGGATGAGAAAGGGAGAAGGGCACCCAGCAGGTGACCATATAGATTAGATTAGATTAGATTAGATTATTTACAGTGTGGAAACAGGCCCTTCGGCCCAACAAGTCCACACCGACCCGCCGAAGCGCAACCCACCCATACCCCTCCATTTACCCCTTACCTAACACTACAGGCAATTTAGTCATCTTTGGACTGTGGGAGGAAACCCACGCAGACACGGGGAGAATGTGCAAACTCCACACAGTTAATCACCTGAGGCTTTAGGTAGGGGGTCTTAACTCCACTTAAAGTGTTTGTTTCTATTTTATGAACAAGGTATTCACTTAAATTTACCTGTTGCAGACAACAGAGGATGGTGCTGCCAACTGCTGTGAACCTTGTCCGTAGCTGTGCATTCTTTGCGTTGGAATTCTTCCAGGCTGGAATAATGTCAATGTGTAACATTACCCTGTTTGATACCCACTGTTTTGTAAGAGAGGTGGCTGATGATGCTCATGTCAAGAGGGGGAACATGTCATTAACTTCTCTCTGGTTAGAGACAATATGTAGAGAGTATCCATTTGCTTTGTCAAGAAGATGGGCATTACCATGATGCAGGGTGCATTGACTGGAGGCATATAGCTTTGTGAGTATTGTATTTAAGATCAAAAATGTATCATTCCCTGAAAGTGCAATTGGTTTGATACCACACTCAGCATATCAGGTAGCTGAATACCCAGTATTTTGTCAGCACTCATAATGCCTTTATTCTGAGGTAGTCTGCTGTTCTATTAGCATTTTCTCTACCACATTGTATCTAGGGGGTGGTTTTATGATGACAAGTGCTATGTGACTGATGACTTCCGTGCACAACAGTGACACATGGGCAGCATGCTTTAATTGAGAACTATATAGCTACGTAAAACAAAGCACTGGGGTACTCAAACAGCAATTCTGCACCAGCATAGTCCTGAGTAGTTGCCAGATCATGTATTTCAATGATTTGTGCTTTTTCATTCTGTACCTATTGGGTATGTCATCATTTCATCCAACTCTAATGCCAGTAAACACAAAATGCTTGGCTTTGGATTGAACTACCTTGGCTTGGGTTGGCCAACAGGCACCAACTTAGCTGCTGGTGGAGAGAGACGGTACTGGGAAGGTAAATGCTGTCATTCAGAGTCAGCTTAGTAGGTTTTTGCACCGAGGTGCCTTTGGTAGTTCTCAGGGCTAGATCCTCAGCAATCCTAATATTCTGTTGAGGGGCACATTTCTGAATTCTGAGACTTTGGTACTGGTATACACAGCCACGATAGCGGCAGTCTAAGACTGCACCACCTCATTTCGAGCTTTCACTGCAACATTAAGATGATTAGTAACATTTGCTTGTACTGCACTAAAAGCTGAGGCATCAGTAATCGAGTGCTGCGTCATGGTTGGATCTACAAATATGCCAGTGGGTTTGGTCCCCACTTTCATAGGAGGAAGCATGGACCCCAACCTCTGGCCAAGGTGCTGTGGTATGTTGGTGTTGATCTCCTCCATGCTTCTTGGCAATAACAGCAGGCTGGCCAGTTCACCAAGATTTAATTATGCATGTCCATGAGCCTTCTGAGTGCTCCCCCTCCAAGTCTTTATCTGTCTTATCTGTAGCAGGCTCCATAACTTCTAGGGAGTTGGATCCTGCAATATTATTTTCCCTTGCTCTGACTGGAGGTCACAAGGGCATGACAGCTTACCACTTGAGTATCTGGGCTCAATTCTACCCTGCAAATGCCAATATCAACTTCTGGTTACATGTGAACTGAAGCGACTGTGTTAAGTTGTTATTGGGCATTTATTCCTTGTGGTCTTTCTGCTCCTTTGCTCTGCCTGACCAGGCGATATCCAGTAGGTGGTGAAGGTGGGTGACAGAGACCATGGGGATGGGGATACAAGCAAGAACTGCATGTGTACACATTCAGCAGTGTTTAAGTCAGAGGATATTGTGGGATGACAGGTAAGTGGCCTATGATGAGATAAGTTAGGTGGGACTATACTGTTACCTTTGATTTAATTTCAACTATTGACCACTCAGTCCTGGCCCTCCAATACTGGTCTCCTCAATCAAGGTGAGGACATACCACTGTGTCTCCGACCACTTAGGTGTTGTTCACACCAATTTGGTTCTTGAAGAGGCAAGTGTCAGTCAATGTCCTCCCGTCTATGTGAAGTGGTGGACGTGCAACAAATCCATTGGTAATGGGATAGTTTCATGGGGCATTTTTACTGATGGCTAAATAAACCAACCTGTTTGAGGGAGGTTCTGTACAAATGCTGCACATAGGGTGGTTATCAGCTCTCATTGTGGATTGTTTTTACTATTACCAAGTTGTTGGAGTTACTGGTCATCATGGTGGTGTATGTTGGCCTTCAGGTGATGTCATTGTTGCCCTCTGTTGTTGGCTAGTGTCTCTCCGCTTTGAAAATGTATGTTTCGGGTCTTGTTGTTACATTAGGAGCTATTTTTGTGGTTGTACATATCAGGAAATGATGGGTTTCTTTTTCCTGTTGAAAAACAAAGGCAGACGTAACAAAATAAGTCTTTAAAATTTGGAACGTTTGATAGAATGTATGCAGAATGAATGATTTCTCTTGTCAGCAAGAGCGTAGGCAGAAGCTATAAAGTTAGTTACCAAACAATCTGATCGAGAATTTAGAAGACACTCCCTTAACCGGAGAATGATGAGAATGTGGAACTAACTTCAGCTACTCTCTGTGGCAGCAAATAATTTGGATGCATTTAAGGGAAAGCTCGACAAGCATTTGAAGGAGAAAGGAATAGAGGGTTTGTAAGTTTAAATGAGGGGCAATGTTAGGAAGCTCAAGTGGCATATGAACACTTGCGTGGACAGTTTGGGCTGAATAGACCATTTCAATGGTATATCACAAGTATTTAATCCTACATACTATATTGGTCTAGAATATGTTAACCAGTACATCATATGTGGCTAGATGAGAGTCAAGATGTTATAAATTGAATTTGATTAGTTCAAAAAAATAGTAATTGACAGTCTTGTTGGTTATATGATCTCGATCCTCATGTTCACACTATATACCTAATTTAACTTTTTAGAATGTTTGTTGGCAAATAGGAAGACTAAAAGGTTGTTTTGTTTTTCTTCCTGAATGACTGTCACCAACCTTAGTTGGAAGGTTTTGTTCCAAATTACCCTAAAGGAGCAGGAAAGTTAATACTTGGGGAGATTTTATATTTTGTTTAGTTTTCCAAGAAGAAGTTGACCTTTCCACCTATCCTTTGTTTCACAGATACAGTCACTTGGATGGTGATCCCAGGGAAGTTTCACCGGTGATTGATCAGTTTTTTGACTGTGTCTGGCAGCTGATGGAACAATTTCCATGCGCCTTTGAGTTCAATGAAAGATTTCTGGTGCACATTCATCATCATATCTACTCTTGTCAATTTGGCAACTTTATTTGTAACAGCAATAAAGAGAGCAAAGAACTAAGGTAAAACAAATTTTAAACATTCATGATTCACCATTTTAATTTTTTCACTAATAATAAGTAGTTTGAGATTTTTATGTAATAGCTCCATAAATTCAGTTGTCCATAACAAAGGTACAATTTTTTTTTTGTTTGGCTTTTTGATTTTTTTTAAAAGAATGGGAGTGTTCAGATAGGTGTTGGGTTGGTTTTGTGGAAGAGGCCTAACTGGGGACAAACTTAACGTGAACACATTTCCTTATTATTGTTTTCAGAATTTATGGAAATAGTTTACAACCGAAGAACTTTTTTTTTACATGCCTCACTATTCTCATGTAGACAAATTTATGGTGTATTTTGTGTGTGGGAAGTTCCACAAGTTGAGAGAGGAATGTTGATCACAGAGTGAATTTCCTTTTAAACTTTGCCATCTTGGTGCTGAGTATCTTTTTGATCATCTTTTATAGCTGTTGAATTGACTAGGTGGCAAAAATCAGAACACAGCCACCAAGAGTGAGTAGAGCAGCTGATGGCAGCCAAGGGAACAACAACTCTCAGATGATGGGATAGTGCGCAGAGGAGAGAGACTGGGGGTGAACTTCTACTTGTCTCCATTAGATATAGCAGAATTTGGAATGGAATTGGTCAAGCCAGTGCAAAAGATTTATTCGTTTAAATATGAATTGTGCAAGGGCCCAATTTGTGTTTTTCTTGACCTAATACATTGATTTAGATTCAGTTCACCCAAAATCAGGCCACTACCCAAAGGCACCCCATCCCCCAGAAAGTCAAAAATGTGTGCTTCCATTGCTTTAAATGATTCAGGAAAGTTCTTCAAATTGGGTTCGTCATCTTTGGTGCCTGCACTTAAGTAGACATAGTTTATAAGATTTTACATTTAACAGGAATTTATTAAGAAAATGACAAATGAGTAACAATAAACTATTAAAACTATTTAATTTATTTTCTGACTGGCTTCCAGTGAGTTTTAAAAAATTCACATGAAAGTTAATTAAAAATACATACTTTTCTTGATTAGTTCATTAATAAAATTGCACCAGATTTCAGCTCTTAAATGCATCAAGGAATGTTTATTAATGGAAAAGGAAAATGAAACAATTGTTCTGTTATTTATTGTTTGATTGTGTTGGTTCCTGGACAATTTTAATTTGTAATTATGCAAATACATCTGTTGAGTGGAAATTTGAACATAGAACATAGAACATAGAAGGATACAGCGCAGTACAGGCCCTTCGGCCCTCGATGTTGCGCCGACCGAATCCTACCTAACCTATACTAGCCCAATAACTTCCAAATGCCTATCCAATGCCCGCTTAAATGACCATAAAGAAGGAGAGTTCACCACTGATACGGGCAGGGCATTCCATGAACTCACAACCCGCTGTGTGAAGAATCTACCCCTAACATCTGTCCTATACCTACCACCCCTTAATTTAAAGCTATGTCCCCTAGTAACACCTGACTCCATTAGCGGTAAAAGGTTCTTAGTATCTACCCTATCTAAACCCCTAATCATCTTATACACTTCTATCAGATCTCCCCTAAACCTTCTCTTCTCCAATGAGAACAGCCCCAAGTGCCTCAGCCTTTCCTCATAAGATTTTCCTACCATTCCAGGCAACATCCTGGTAAACCTCCTCTGCACTCGTTCTAAAGCTTCCACATCCTTCCTATAGTATGGCGACCAAAACTGCACACAATACTCCAGATGAGGCCTCACCAGAGTCTTATACAACTGCAACATGACCTCAGGACTCCGGAACTCAATTCCTCTGCCAATAAAGCCCAGTACACCATATGCCTTCCTCACAGCACTATTTACCTGGGTGGCAACTTTCAGAGATCTGTGTACATGGACACCAAGATCCCTCTGCTCATCCACACTACCAAGTAGCCTACCATTAGCCCAGTAATCCATCATCTTGTTATTCCTACCAAAGTGAACGACTTCGCACTTAGCTACATTGAATTCCATTTGCCACATTTCCGCCCAGCTCTGCAACTTATCTATATCCCGCTGTAACCTACCACTTCCTTCCTCACTATCCACAACTCCACCGACTTTTGTGTCATCCGCAAACTTGCTTACCCAGCTTTCAAGTCCTTCCTCTAGATCATTTATAAAGATAACAAAAAGCAATGGTCCCAAAACAGATCCTTGTGGTACACCGCTAGTAACTGCGCTCCAAGATGAACATAATCCATCAACTACTACCCTCTGTCTCCTTCCAGCCAGCCAATTCCTAATCCAAACCTCTAATGTATCCTCAATGCCATACCTCCGAAGTTTTAGCATTAGCCTACCATGGGGAACCTTATCGAACGCCTTACTAAAATCCATATACACAACATCTACTGCTTTACCCTCGTCCACTTCCTTAGTCACCTTCTCAAAGAACTCAATAAGGTTTGTGAGGCACGACCTGCCCTTCACAAAACCATGCTGGCTATCCCTGATCACGTTATTCCTACCCAGATGTTCATAAATCTTATCCCTTACCATTCTTTCTAAGACTTTGCCCACCACTGAAGTCAGACTCACTGGCCTATAGTTACTAGAAGCCCAACCTAATCAGTGCAATTTAAGACATTTTAGGTGCAGTTTCCCCAGTGCACGCAAAACAGCAATTTATCACACTGCCTTTTTATGGTGTCCAACAACTCGTTCAATTGGACTTAAACTCACTGATTCTTCATTTTGTAACAGTGAGCAGACAGAAGTCACAATGAGTCATGGAGATGTACAGCACGGAAACAGACCCTTTGGTCCAACCTGTCCATGCCGACCAGATTTTCCAACCCAATCTAGTCCCACCTGCCAGCACCTGGCCCATATCCCTCCAAACATTTCCTATTCATATGCCCATCCAGATGCCTTTGAAATGTTGAATTGTACTAGCCTCCACCACTTCCTCTGGCAGCTCATTCCATACACGTACCACCCTCTGCGTGAAAAAGTTGCCCTTAGGTCTCTTTTATATCTTTTCTCTCTCACCCTAAATCTATGCCCTCTTGTTCTGGACTCCCCCACCACAAGGGAAAAGACTTTGTCTATATACCCTATCCATGCCCCTCATAATTTTGTAAACCTCTTTAAGGTCACCCCTCTGCTTCCGACGCTCCAGGGAAAACAGCCCCAGCCTGTTCAGCCTCTCCCTGTAGCTCAAATCCTCCAACCCTGGCAACACCCATGTAAATCTTTTCTGAGCCCTTTCAAGTTTCACAACATCTTTCCGATACGGCAGAGACCAGAATTGCACGTAATATCCCAACAGTGGCCCGACCAATGTCCTGCACAGCAGCAACATGACCTCCCAACTCCTGTACTTGGTACTCTTACCGATAAAGGAAAGCATACCATGTGTCTTCTTCACTATCCTATCTACCTGCAACTCTACTTTCAAGGAGCTATGAACCTGCAATCCAAGCTCTCTTTATTCAGCAACACTCCCTAGGACCTTACCATTAAGTGTATAAGTCCTGCGAAGATTTGCTTTCCCAAAATGCAGCACTTTGCATTCATCTGAATTAAACTCCATCTGCCACTTCTCAGCCCATTGGCCCACCTGATCAAGCTCCTGTTGTAATCTGAGGTAATCTTCTTCACTGTCTACTATACCTCCAATTTTGATGTCATCTGCAAACTTACTAACTATACCTCTTATGCTCACATCCAAATCATTTATGTAAATCATGAAAACTAGTGGACCCAGCACCGATCCTTGTGGCACTCCACTGGTCACAGGACTCCAGCCAGAAAACCAACCCTCCACCACCACCTTCTGTCTTCCACCTTTTGAGGCAGTTCTGTACCCGAATGGCTAGTTCTCCCTGTATTCCGTGATATCTAACCTTGCTAACCAATCTCCATGGGAAATCTTGTCGAACGCCTTACTGAAGTCCATATAGATCATATCTATGGCTCTGCCCTCATCAATCTTCTTTGTTACTTCTTCAAAAAACTCAATCAAGTTTGTGGGACATGATTTCCCACACACAAAGCCATGTTAACTATCCCTAATCAGTCCTTGCCTTTCCAAATACACTTACATCCTGTCCCTCAGAATTCCCTCCAACAACTTGCCCACTGCTGACATCAGGCTCACTGGTCTATAGTTCCCTGCCTTGTATTTACCACCTTTCTTAAACAGTGGCACCATGTTAGCCAACCTTCAGTCTTCCGGCACCTCACCTGTGACTATCGATGATACAAATATCACAGCAGGAGGCCCAGCAATCACTTCTCTAGCTTCCCATAAGGTCTGGGGTACAGGTCCTGGGGATTTATCCACCTTTATGCGTTTCAAGATATCCAGCACTTCCTCCTCTTTAATATGAACATTTTTCAAGATGTCACCATCTATTTCCCTACATTCTACCTATTCCATGTCCTTTTCCACAGTAGATTCTGATGCAAAATACTTGTTTAGTATCTCTCCCATCTCCAGCGGCTCCACACAAAGGCCGTCTTGCTGATCTTTGAGGGGCCCTATTCTCTCCCTAGTTCCCCTTTTGTCCTTAATGATATCTGTTATTTAAATTTACCCTATTTTGTGTGTTTATTGAATGTGGAATAACATTTATGATTCCAGACACACTGTTCTCACTTGTGTTAATTTGAGTTTGAATGTTAGTAAAGCTTTGAACAGATATTTTAGAAAATCTCAACTCCAATTGTACAGAGTTTTGTTAAAAAAAAGTTAATCTGTAGCTCCCTCTAGTGGCCATAAATTTTAATACGGAAAGGTTCATTTTGCAAGGTACCACTTATGGGGGTAGACTGGATAGGCAGTTGTTATTCCAGCATAGATTGGCGTTGTGCATTGTGACCCTGGGAAACCCCATTGTAGCAAACTCTGAAGGAATTTCCCAGGACATTGAACTTTCTGCTGGGCAATTCCTTTACAGTCGGAACTCGCTGACAGTCTCCATTTAATCAAAGACTTAGAATTATTGAATTGTACAGTGCAGAAAGGGTCTTTCAGCCTATCAAGCCTGTACTTCCAAAGTTACACAAAATCTATACTAGTCCCACCTTGCAGCACTAGGTCCATAGTCTTGGATGTTATGACATTTCAAGTGTTCATCCAAGTACTTTTTAAAGGTTGTATTTCCTGCCTCAATTATGGTGGCTCAGTGGTTGGCACTGCTGCCTCACAGCACCAGGGTCCCAGGTTCAATTCTAGCCTGGGGCAACTATCTGTGTGGAGTTTGCACTTTCCCTGGTTTCCACAAAGATGTACAAGCCAGGTGAATTGGCTATGCTAAATTGCCCATAATGTTAGGTGCATCAGTGCATCACCCTCTGTATGAAAAAGTTAATTCCTCAAATCCTCTGCCTCGTACCTTAAAATTATGCCCCCTTGTTATTGACCCTTTCACCCTGTCCATGTCCCAAGGATCTTAGACATCTCTATCAGGTTCCCTTCCAATCTTCTCTGCTCCAGTGAAAATGACCTGACCTTATCCAGCCTCTCTTCATAGCTAAAGTGCTCTATTGAAGACAACATCCTTGTGAATATCCTTTGCACAGTATTCCAGCTGTGGCTGAATCAAAGCCGTATACAACACAATCACAAGCCATTTCCTGGAATTTGTAACTGAAGGATGTAGGGAAATAGATGGTGACATCTTGAAAAATGTCCATATTACAGAGTAGGAAGTGCTGGAGGTTTTGAAATGCATAAAAGTGGATACATCCCTAGGACCTGGTCAGGTGTACCCCAGAACTCTGTGGGAAGCTAGGGAAGTGATTGCTGCGCCTCTTGCTGAGATATTTGTATCATTGATAGTCACACGTGAGGTGCCGGAAAACTGGAGGTTGGCTAATGTGGTGCCACTATTTAAGAAAGGTGGTAAGGACAAGCTATGGAACTACAGACCAGTGAGCCTGATGTCGATGGTGGGCAAGTTGTTGGAGGGAATCCTGAGAGACAGGATGCACATGTATTTGGAAAGGCAAGGACTGATTAGGGACAGTCAACATGGCTTTGTGCGTGGGAAATCATGTCTCACTAATTTGATTGAGTTTTTTTGAAGAAGTAACAAAGAGGATTGATGAGGGCAGAGCGGTAGATATGATCCATATGGACCGTAAGGCGTTCGACAAGGTTCCCCATTGGAGACTGGTTATCAAGGTTAGATCTCATGGAATACAGGGATAACTAGCCATTTGAATACAGAACTGGCTGAAAGGTAGAAGACAGAGGGTGGTGGTGGAAGGTTGTTTTTCAGACTGGAGGCCTGTGATCAGTGGAGTGCCACAAGGATCGGTGCTGGGTCCAATACTTTTCGTCACTTACATAAATGATTTGGATGTGAGCATTAGAGGTATAGTTAGTAAGTTTGCAAATTACATCAAAATTGGAGGTGTAGTGGACAGGGAAGAAGCTTACCTCAGATTACAACGGGATCTTGCCCAGATGGGCCAGTGAGCTGAGAAGTGGCAGATGGAGTTTAATTCAGATAAATGCGAGGTGCTGTATTTTGGGAAAGCAAATCTTAGCAGGACTTAATGGTAAGTTCCTAGGGAGTATTGCTGAACAAAGAGACCTTGGAGTGTAGGCTCATAGCTCCTTGAAAGTGGAGTTGCAGGTAGATAGTATAGTGAAGAAGGCTTTTGGTATACTTTCCTTTATTGGTCAGAGTATTGAGTACAGGAGTTGGGAGGTCATGTTACAGCTGAACAGGACATTGGTTAGACATTGTTGGAATATTGTGTGCAATTCTGGTCTCCTTCCTATCGGAAAGATGTTTTGAAACTTGAAAGGCTTCAGAAAAGATTTACAAGGATGTTGCCAGGTTTGGATGATTTGAGCTATAGGGAGAGGCTGAATAGGCAGGGGCTGTTTTCCCTAGAGCATTGGAGGCTGAGGTTTGACCTTATAGAGGTTTACAAAATTATGAAGGGCATGGATAGGAGAAATAGACAAAGTCTTTTCCCTGGGGTGGGGGAGTCCAGAACTCAAGGGCACAGGATTAGGGTGAGAGGGGTAAGATTTAAAAGAGACTTAAGGGCAACTTTTTCACGCAGAGGGTGGTACGTGTATGGAATGAGCTGCCAGAGGACGGGGTGGTCGTGGGTTTGGAAAGTGCTGTCTGAGGATCTTTGGTGAATTTCTGGAGTGCATCTTGTAGTTAGTACACACTGCTGCTACTGAGCTTTGGTGGTGTTGGGAATGGATGTTTGTGAATGTGGTGACAATCAAGTGGATTGCTTTGTCCTGAATGGCTTCAAGCTTCTCTGCTGTTGCTCAGGCTGCGCTCATTTAGGTAAAGTGAGGAGTATTCCATTACACTCCTGACTTGTGTCGTGTAGATGATGGTCAGCTTTTGGGGAGTCATGAGGTAGCCTCTGACCAACTGTTGTAGCCACTATGTATTTTTTTAATGAAGAGTCCAATTGAGCTTCTGGTCTATTGGTAACCCCAAGGATGTTGATAGGATGGGATTTAGTGATGGTAAGACTATTGAATATCAATGAGTGGTGATTAGATTGTCTCCTATTGGAGATGACCATTGCCTGGCATTTGTGTGGCATAAATGTTACTTGTCAAACCAAGCCTGGATACTGTCCGGATCTTATTGCATTTGAACATTCTCTGCTTCAGTATTGGAGAAGTCGCAAATAGTACTGAACATTGTGCAATTATCAGTGAAGATCCTCACTTCTGACCTTATGAGGAAAGTAGGGTCGTTGGTGAAGCAGCTGAGGTTGTTTGGGTCAATGAGATTTCCTGAAGAACTCTACACAGATGACCTGGAGTTGAAATGACTGATGTCCAACAATCACAACCATCTTCCTTTGTGCCAGGCATTTGTGTTAGACGCTAACCAGTAGAGAGTTTGTTCCATGATACCCATTGATTCCAGTTTTGCTCGGGCTCTTTGATGCTACACTTGGTCGAATGTGGTCTTGATGTCAAAGGCGTCACTCACCTCACCTCTGGAATCCAGCTCTTTTATCCATGATTGAACCAAGGCTCTAGTGAAGTCAAGAGCCCTGAGTGGCCCTGGAGAACCCAAACTGGGCATCACTGAGCAGGTTATTGCTGAGCAGGTGCTGTTTAATAGCACTTTCCATCACTTTACTGATGATTAAGACTAGATTGATGGGGTGGTAATTAGCCGGGTTGTATTTGTCCTGCTTTTTATGTATACGACATTTGGGCAATATTCCATATTGGGAGAAAGTGAGGATTGAAGATGCTTGAGATCAGAGTAGAGAGTGTGGTGCTGGAAAGCACAGCAGGTCAGGCAGCATCTGAGGAGCAGGAGAATCGACATTTCAGGCATAAGCCCTTCATCAGGAATCTGCTATTCCTGATGAAGGGCTAATGCCCGAAACATTGATTCTGTTGCTCCTCGGATGCTGTCTGATCTGTGCTTTTCCAGCATCACACTCTGAACAATATTCCATATTGTCAGGTAGATGCCAGTGCAGTAATTGTAGTGGAACAGCTTGACTGGGGACTGGCTAAGTTCTGGAGCAGAAATCTTCAGAACTATTGCTGGAATGTTGTCAGGGTGCAAAGCTTTCTCATGGAGTGACTTGAATTGGCTGAAGACAGATATCTGTCATGCTGGGGACCATTGGAGGAGACCTAGATGGATCATACACTTGGCACTTCTGGCTGAAGATTACTGCGAATGCTTCAGCCTTATCTTTTACATTGATGTTCTGGGCTTTCCATCATTAAGAATATTTGTGGAGCCTCCTCATCCAGTGTGGTGTTTAATTGTCCATTGCCATTCACAACTGGATGTGGTAGGACTACAAAGCTTAGATTGGATCCGTTGATCGTGGAATTGCATAGCCCTGTCTATCATTTGCTGCTTATGCTTTTTGGCATGCAACTAGTCCTGTTTGGTGGCTTCACCAGATTGACACCTCATCCCATCCTGCACCCTCCATTGGACCAGGGTTGATATCCTGATTTGATGGTAATTGTTGAGTGAGGGATATGCTGGGCCATGAGGGTACAGATTGTGCCGGAGTACAATTTTGCTGCTGTTGATGGTCCACAGTGCCTCATTGCATGCCGTGGTGAGTTGCTAAATCTGTTTTAAAGTCTGTCCTATTCAGCACAGTGATAGTACCACACAGTATGATGCAGAATATTTCCAATGTGAGGGTGGGACTTTGTCTCTACGAGAACGGCATGGTGGTCACTCCTACCAATACTGGTAAGGATGAGGTCAAGTATGTTTTTCCCTGACATCGGTTCCCTTACCAACTGCTGCAGACCCAGTTTAATAGCAGCATCTATTGGGACTGACCGGCTCGATCAGTTGTGCTACTGCCGAGTCAGTATTGGTGGTGGACAGTGAAATCCCCCACTCAGCATACATTTCGCACCATTGCCATGCTCCGTACTACTTCTAAGTATTGTTCAACATTGAGGAGTTACTCATTCATCAGCTGAGCGAGGACGGTAAATGGTGATCAGCAAGAGGTTTCCTTGCCTGTGTTTAACCTGAAGCTGTGAGACTGTAAGGAGTCTGGAGTCAATGTTGAGGACTCTCAGGGTAACTCCTTCCTGATTGTATACCACTGTGCTGCACCTCTATTGGGTCTGTCCTGCCAGTGGTGATATGACATATCTAGGGATGGCGATGGTGGTGTGTGGGACATTGGAAGGTACGATTCAGGCTGTTGTTTGACGAGTCTGTGAGGTAGCTCTCTTAATTTTGGTACTTGACCCCTGGATGTTAATAAAGAGTGAGGAGAAAGTGAGGACTGCAGATGCTGGCGATCAGAGCTGAAAATGTGTTGCTGGAAAAGCGCAGCAGGACAGGCAGCATCCAAGGAACAGGAGATTCGAAGTTTCAGGCATAAGCCATTCCTGAAGAAGGGCTTAAGCCTGAAACGTCGAATCTCCTGTTCCTTGGATGCTGCCTGACCTGCTGCGCTTTTCCAGCAACACATTTTCAGCTGTTAATAAAGAGTACTTTGCAGATATTAAAGGAGGCGTACTTTTCTGGTGCCTTGCTTGATTCCATTTCTTTGTTAAGACTTCATAGTGATTGATACAACTGTCATTTCAATGGGCAGTTGAGAGTCAATCACAGTGTTGTGGATCTGAAGTCACATGTATGTCAGACCAGGTGAGGATGGCAGATTTCCTTCCCTGAAGGACATTAGTGAGTCAGATGGGATTTTCTGACAATTGACAATGGTTTCATGGTCATCATTAGACTCTTAATTCCAGATTTTTGTATTTATTGAGCTCAAATTCCACATCTGCAATGGCGGGATTTGAACCTGGGTCCCCAGAACATTAGCTGAGTTTCTGGATTAAAATTTTGCAATGATATCACTGGGCGATTGCATTCTCAGTTGTCCCCTATGGTAAAACTAATGCCAATCAAATGTTTGGGTCTTCCTTCAGAATCAGAAAGTCTCATTTTTCAACCACATGGTGAGAGGCCTATTTTCATGGATTGTCACTCATTATCATCTTCATTGTTGTATAATATTGCTTCATTAATATGCAGTTTCCCAGTTTCTCCATCCTGCTGGATAGAAACTAGAAACCGAGAATTCTTGACATGAAAATCGGTGCAGTCATTTGGTGACTCCGACTCACTGCTTGATCCTCCAGACCTTCATCTTGGACACCAGGCACCAGCATCTCTAGGCACACCCATTGAGTACTGATCATGCACACCCCATTGCCCCTGGACCTTGGCATCTGTCACATTCCAGCCTCGCTGCAATACCACGGCATATTGCTGACCAATCTACAGTCTGTCAGAAGCCAGACTTGCCGAATGGATGATCCATCATAGCCTCCTCCAAAGGTCCACAGCATCACAGGTATCAGCCTTCAGCCAATTCAGTTCACTCCGCATGATATCAAGAAACGGTTGGAGGCACTGGGTACCGTAGAGGCTCTGAGCCCTGACAACATTCTGCTAGTAATACTGAATGCCTGTGCTCAATGAACTTGCCGTTACCTTGGCTAGGCTCTTCCAGTACAGTTATATACTGGCAAATACCTGACAATGTGGATATGGTGATGGTGCTCAGATACCCCAGCAGTAAAGAATACTGCCCTCCAGGGTGAGTGGGAGAATTGGGCTAGCATCAGATGCCTAGGGGTGTGGTACCTGGCTATTGAGCAAGTTTGGGACAATGGTGTGAGAGAATTCACTGGCCATCACAAAGAGAAACCCTCCATAACATGCAATGAAAATGACAGCTGATTTATGGTAAAGTTCAGCCCTTCATGTCCTCTTAGCACAAAGATGGGCATGAAAATGGGTGTTATCAGCA
Organism: Hemiscyllium ocellatum; assembly: GCF_020745735.1. Lineage (NCBI taxonomy): Eukaryota > Metazoa > Chordata > Chondrichthyes > Orectolobiformes > Hemiscylliidae > Hemiscyllium > Hemiscyllium ocellatum. Next base: position 88,068,128 of record NC_083401.1, read on the forward strand.
AACGTTGTAACCGTACATTCAGCCTTACTCCAGATCATTTTGTAAAGGGTTCTTTTGCCTAAAACCTTAAATTTTTGTCCCCAAATCCTTGTATAATCTGCAAATGGAAGAATTTTTCTTTATCTAAGCCTGTCATAATCCTGTATACGTCACTAAAATTATCCCTCAATCACCTTTTTTCTAAGGTGAACAACTTCAGTCTTAACCGAATTTTCTAACTAAAATCCCCCACCCGTGTAACTACTCTGGTATATCTCCTCTATCAAAACCTGTTATATTTTTCATCCATTTTCTTCCAGTGTCTTGACATATGACCTGAATGCACACATTTTTGTGTCTCCACCTAATAATCTAGCTGCAAAGGAGAATCTTTACAGGGAAGCTGTAGGTATTTTAATAAGGGCTGCGTGGTGAAACAATAACCATTTGGCACAAACATTCTCATACAGCAGTTGCATTTTGGTAACTTCATATTTTTTGATCAATTTTTCCAATGATCCATCAAGTGGTGGAAGTGTTTAATGTTATCATAATTATTTCTCATGGCAGAATTCAGGAGAAAACTCAGTCACTATGGCCTCATCTATGGAAAAACGGTGTCGATTACAAGAATCCCCTCTACAGGCAAAACCATAGTCAGACTCAGGGAGTTCTGAGACCGCACACAGCTCCATCTAACTTCAGGTTAGTATACTGGCTATATATTTAATTAGGGCAAAACTCATGAAAACTTACAATATCTCTAATATGGACAAACAAAAAACAAAGAACTTGCTTTACCAGCAAATGCTCATTTAACGGCATGAATGGGACCAGGATTCCGGTTGTCGATATACATCTATTATCAATGTAAAAATACACACTAATAGCAACTTAATGCAAGGGGTATAACACTTAAGCAACAATACAGCTTTGCTTTAAATAAATGTACTGGCGGAGAGCCTTCTAACTCACACCAAAATTGGAGGTGTAGTGGGCAGTGAAGAGGTTTGTTGTTGTGTCATCATAGCCTTACTGGATAATAGAGCTGCTCTGTCATTAGAGAGAGAAGCAACTGGGGGCCACCAGACCTCAGACGAGGTTGAGAAGGAGAGTGCTTCATGATAACCTCAAACCTGTGATGGGAATTGAACCTATGCTATTGGTATCACACTGCTCAGTAAATCAACTATCCAAGTAAGTGAGCTAAATCAATTCCTGGCAAAGGTTACTTCAGGGTACAATGGAATCTTGATCAGATGGGCCAGTGAGCCGAGGAATGGCAGCTGGAATTTAATTTGGATAAATGTGAGGTTTTGCATTTGGAAAAGGCAACTCAGGGCAGGACTTACACACTTAATGGTAAGGTCCTGGGCAGTATTGCTGAACAACGTGTTGGACTGAAGGGCCTGTTTCCACACTGTAGGGATTCTGTTCTATAACAAAGAGACCTTGGAGTGCAGGTTCATAGTTCCTTGTAAATGGAGTCACATAGTCAGATAGTAAATAAGGTGTTTGGTATGCTATCCTTTAGTGGTCAGAGCATTCAGAATAGCAGTTGGGAGGTCATATTGTAGCTGTACAGGACATTGGTTAAATCACTTTTAGAATATTACGTACAATTCTGGTCTCTCACCAATTGGAAGGATGTTGTGAAACTTGAAAGGATTCAGATAAGATTTACAAGGATGTTGCCAAGTTTCGAGGGTTTGAGCCATAGGGAGAGGCTGAATAATCAGGGGCTGTTTTCCGGGAGCTTCGGAGGCTGAGGGGTTACCTTTTTGAGGTTTATGAAATCATGAGGGCGTAGGTTTAGGGTGAGAGGGGAAGATTTAAAAGTGATCTAAAGGGCAACTTTTTCACACTGGGATGGAGACTGTATGGAATGAGCTGGATGGATATATGAATGCTGGCAAATGGAACTAGATTAGGTTGGGATATCTGGTCGTGTGGATGAGCCGGACCGAAGGATCTCTTTCCGTGCTGTACATTTCTTTGACTCTATAACTTACTATTTGGACATTGTAGAAATCACAATAATAGTGAACTTCCAGCATTTATAGAATCAAAGAGGTATACAGCACGGAAACAGACCCTTTGGTCCACTCATCTATGCCAACCAGATATCCCAACCTAATCTAGCCCCATTTGCCTCAAAATGCTTCCAATTCATATATCCAACCAGATGCCTTCCCCATCCCAGCGAAAAGACTTTGCCTATTTATCCTGTCTATGCCTCTCATGATTTTATACTTTTTTCTTTATGGCCAATTCACCTGACCTGCACATATTTGGACTGTGGGAGGAAACCGGAGTACCCGGAGGAAACCCACGCAGACATAGGGAGAATATGCAAACTCCACACAGTCTGTCGCCTGAGTCGGGAATAGAACCTGGGTCTCTGGCGCTGTGAGGCAGCAGTGCTAACCATGCCGCCCACCCGCTCATGATTTTATAAACCTCTATAACCTCAGCCTCCAATGGTCCAGGGAAAACAGCCCCAGCCTACTCAGCCTCTGCCTATAGCTCAAATCCTCCAACCCTGCCAACATCCTCGTAAATCTTTAAGGGGGAATATAATTTTTGTCAATTTAGCGAGAGTGCCAATTCATAAGGTGCCGGTTTATACAATGTTTACTGTCATTAATGCCCTCAGATTATCCAAAAGCATTTTGTCATTAATAAATAACTTTTGAATTGCAGTGATGTTTTCAAGGTAAAAGTAGAAGACAATTTGCTTTGAACAATATGACAAATGATCATTTTAATGATGCTGGATGAAAAATAAATGTTGGCCGAGAATGAAAATTGTGTGCTGTCAACTAGACGGTGTTGTGGGATCTTTTATTTTCACCCTCAATGGAAGTTTGGTCCTATATTAGATGTCTCATTCGGAAAATGGCACTTCTGATAACATTGGATGGAAATGTCAGCTTTGAGTGCTTATTTAAGTTCTAAAGCCTGTGACATTCTATCTTAAAATACAAGATTATAGTTTTCTAATAATTTAGAATTATTAGAAAATTTAAGTATCAAACATTAAAAATTCATTATAGCTAAATTACTATGTTGGATAGGGTTCCAAAGAGATCTACCAGGATGTTGCCGGGTATGGAAGGTTTATGTTATAAAGAAAGGCTGGATAGGCTGGGACTTTAGTTCACTGGAGTGTAGGAGGTTGAGAGGTGACCTTTCGAAGTTTGTAAAATAGGGAGAGGTATAGATAGTGTTAATGGGAGTTGTCTTTTCCTTAGAATGGGGTATTTTCAAAACTGAGAGGCACATTAAGATGAGGAAAGATTTTAAAAAAAGACATGTAGGGCAATTTTTTTTATGTAGAGGGTGGTTAGTGTATGGAATGAACTGCCAAATTGGTGGGTGTGGGTACAATTATGACATTTAAAAGACATTTGGATAAAGAAATGAATTGTTAAGGTTTGGAGGGGTATGGGCCAGGAACAAGCAGGTGGGACGAGTTTAGTTTGGGAGCATGGTCAGCGTGGACTGGTTGGACCATGCTGCATGACTCTTAAGTGATGATAGAAATGGAAAAAATCTGGAAAATATGGTAAAGATAGGCAGCATGTGTGGAGAGAAAAATGTTAATGTGGTCATCGACCTGAAAAGTTAATTTATTAGTTTCTCTCTCCACACCTGCTGCCTGACTTGCTAAGTATTTACAGCATTTTCTGACATTATCTCAGATTTCCAACATCAATGGTATTTTGCTTTTGCATAACTAATGATGTTGAATAAGCTCTAGCAGATTGCTGCATCACAAATAGGTTAACTAGGATAAATGTGTGACGACAAAACCATTCTTGACCCTGGATAACATATATTGGTAAATAGCAGGGTCTCCGAAACAAGCTTTTTTTCTGTTCTCACCTAATGTAGACATATTTTCCACCAGTGTTCATGGTACCATAATTAGGAATTCCAGGCAACTTTCCAGAGATGCTGATTCCAACTGCAGTAGCCCTAAGTTATGTTAAGGCTGAAATTACTTAATGCAGCACACTCCGGTGAATAAATATGGAACCTAGTACACTATTCTCTCGAACAGAGGACAAAGGTGTTATAGTTGAACATGGTATCCTAAGCATTGATTTTCCTGCTTTATCCTAAGGTAATCCTTTTGAGCTAATGTGAAAGTAGAACATGAGTACAAAAGAATAGATTGTAGGTTCTCCATTAGTTAGGGTTTGTTCTGACATGAAGCAACTTAGCTGTAATAAATTTCATGACAGCATTTGGGAGGGGACAGACCTGCCTGAATATTGGGAGATTTGAATAAAATATGTAGGATTTCACAGGTGAACAGTTAATTGTGCTGCTTTTTTGTATAGGATTATTGTTCTAATTTTAAAGCATTTTTCTTCAAACCAGTTTAGCCTCTGTAATACAAGTATTAACTTTTCCATCATAATTTCACCGATCAAAAGCTTAGGTTTGTCTCTATTTTTTATTGCCATATATAAATTCTAATTCAAAGGCCTTGTTTCAAGCAGGTTTTGGAGAAGCATGTACAATAGATTTGAAAAAGGTATGCATCCTCGACAGTCTGTTACAGAATTCTTGATGGCTGTGAAGGAGGAAACCCAGCAGCTGGAAGATGAACTTGAAATACTGGAGGAGGTAATTTATTTTGAAGTGATAAGTAACATAAGCAATTTACATCAACAATGACAACACTTCAAATTTAGGGAATGTGGTTGAAAGGCATGAGAAAAATGGATTAGAAAATTTCAGTGCACTCTTCCATGGAACTGTGTTACGGCCACTCTTATTTAAAATACACAAAGAAACAAAAGTCAAGTTTGCTGATTGTACAAATTGTTTGAATGGGTAGTGGCAAATTCTGACTGTAAAAGTCTGCAGACGGACATTGTTGGGCAAGGATAGGTCAATAGTGTCAAGTAATCAAAAAAGGAATAGTGTTTTTGTAATTATAATACCTACACTCCAGAAACCAGTCTTTGGCACAGCAGGACTATGTTGGTAATTATGCTTCACTCTTTACATAAAGTGTTAATGGAGAAATTCAAGAGGCAAGCAATCCTTGGACCAGATGGCCCACCTCCTAGGTTCTAACAAAGGTGGCTGGGGTGATAGAAGATTACAAGTTTTATGGAGTGGTCCCAATGGATTGTAAGTAAGCAAGCATAACACCATTTCAAGAAATGAGGGAGAGGGGAGAGGAACTGCTAATCAGGTAGCCTGACATCGTTTGAGGAAAACACTGGAATCAAATACTAAGGAAGTAGTACTGTGGTTTAGAAAATCATTTAAAGTAGAATCAACATGGTATTATAAAAGGGAAGTTGTTTGATTAGTCTGTTCCGGATAAAGGTGAGCTAGTAGATATAAAAGTTCAAAAGATATTCAATAACGTTCTTCACAAAAGTTTGTTACACAACATAAGGAATCATGGGGAAATGTTAGCATGGATTAATGATTGGTTAAAGAACAGTAAACAGAACAGAAATTAGTGATATCTCTACCATCATTACCCATGCTCCAGCATGTATGCAAAATTGTATGTCACTGTAATATGTCCTCCAGCTCAGTTGGCTAAAGCGTTGAGGTTGATCAGATTGGTACTAACAGCAGTGTGTTTAATCCCTGTTCCAACTAGAACGGATTTGAGCTACCTCCTTTCACTACCCATATGGAGGTCAACCTGCTTTCAGATAGAGAACTGAATAAGGAGTGGTCTTATATGTAATAGCTCAATTGTTCAGTGTCTTTTTGCATTGTTTGCTCATTGATTGAAGAACTCTGACTCCAAGTATCTATTTACCAGATGTAGATCAAAGTAACACTAAGGGAATTGAAGATCAACTTGTTTGAGAGAGTTGGCTGTTATCAGACAACTGGTTTAGTAGTTACCATGTGTTCTTTTTCCAAAAAAACTGACTAATCATATAGACTAACATTGTTTCATTTGGCAAGACAAACTTTGAATCTCCCAACCGCGTATTGTAACTGATGTCTTTTAAACATTCTTTCAGGGCATGGGTGTTACTGCAAGGCCAGCACTCATTATTCATTCCCAATTACTTTTGACCTGCTACCTCAAAAGGAGTAACTTGTGAGGCCATTTCAAAAGGCAACAATAATATTTCTCCAACTGATGTGACTGCAGCAGATTTCCTTCTGTAAACAGTAAATTAGAGGTTTCTATATCAATACTGTAGTTACTAGGTATTTAGTTCCAGATTTAATTATTTAGCTGATTTTAATCTCTTGTAGGTTTTGAGCTCATGTCAATTTAAGGTTAATTGCTTCATATTCTACTTTGATTATTTTTAAGCAGAAGTTAGGAAGACTGGATCAATCTCATCTGAGAAACAGAAAAGTAGAAATCAAACTGCCTCACAAACTGGAAATTTCCACTTCTGATCAATGTTTAGCTAACACTCCTCAGGATTACACTGACAACGGGAAACCATTTACTTCTTGTAGCCCTTCACAGGCAGATGAAGATTCAGAAACTACAATTCTGACACATGATATGAAGCATTCAGACACTGATCTTTCTGGCAATAGTGACCAGGAGTCAGGTGTTGCTGACTTGAACTGCAGATCACCAAGTGGTGGAGACTTCCTGTCTAGTGATGACAACAAAAATCTGTCAGCATACTCTGAAGAACTTGCCTTTGCTGTTGCATGAGAATCTAGTGATACCTGCTATAATTCAACATGGGAACAAATTTTATATTAAATTATATACTGGTAAATAAGGGATTGCAGGTTTTTGGTATAGTTGTAATTTATAAACCAAATTCCATCACAAACGTCAAGATTATCATTTAGAAGATTCATTTACTATTGGAGTTATCTAGAGAGGTCTATTGCAAGGAGCAGGAAGCTGACCAACCTGGAGTCAGGCAACTTATCCAGCATGTAACCAATTTCCTGGACATGAGCAGTACCAAGGTTGCAACTGATGTGAAATGAATCAGCACATAGAAGGATCTGACTGGAGAGTCTACATAGCGACAAGAAAATAGTGGTTTAAAAAAATTCTCATCATGGGAGCAGCTAGGATCTCCTTTTTAATTATAACAGGGTCAATAGTTGAGTATCTCTCTAGATTTTACATGCTAGTTTTGCTGGAAAGGAAATAAATGTACTTGAACATTATGTACTTTGTGAATTTTAAAATTGAAAAGCAAACCTTGAGTACTTAATTTGGATTTTCATATCTACTGAAAAACCTTCATGAAATTAATTTTACACTTCAGGAAAATGTCTGCAAAGAAAATTCAGATAAAAATTAAAACATGAATGTGAAGTGTCAAAAACATGCCTGTGTATCTTTTCTTCAAAAAAAATTTATTCTATTTTTAAAAAATTCTCCAGCACCCTTGTGTGTACATGTAGGTGCATGACATGGTGAAAATTATCAAGTGAAAATAACTTTAATATTCCACCACCAGGAAAGGCACCCATGTGGCCAATGAACTGGTGACAAGCAAAGTCCAGAGTTAGCAATGCCTTTGTGAAAAAAGTAAAGGGAAGGGTAAGGACTAAATTAAACTAGAATTGGAGGGGGAAATAAAGCACCATACTGCCCGCAGTGCCCACTCTCTCTGAAGGTAGCGAGAATATTGATGGACAGTGTGCTGCTTCCCCAGGGAGATGGTCCAAATGGTAGGTATTTTTGAACAAACTGCCCAGATGTGTTCTTAAAAAGCACTGGAGCAGTGTGATTTGAACCTGGATCTTCTAGCTGAAAGATAGTGAACACCAACTCCATGCCACAAGAGCCCAAACAAATGTATTCTATTTAACCCTGAAAGGAGTAGCTAATAAGAAATTTTGATTTGTACTTGATGTAATTGCTTTGGTGTACTCCATTCTAATTATTCAAGAAATGACTAGCCCCAGACTCATGTCTCTACAAAAGGCCAAGCAAAGATCAAGAATTCTAAACAAACATGTGTGAAACACACAATACAATGGGAAAAAAATTCTAATGGGTTTTCTTTTCAAAGTTACCCATTTTTAATGTCCAAAAAATAAGGTGATTTTCTCAACCTGAGCCAAGATGGTTGCACATGTTTATAGACATTTTAGCTATGTAAACGTTTCAAAGAGTCTGCTGTGCAAATGCACCCAGTTTCAATGTGAAACACTACTTTTTAAAAAAAAATATACTTGCAATCTTTGAATGCATGACTCAATGTCCCGCATTAGAAAACTTGACATGTGCAGACAATTATTCACTGGATGAGACTTTATTCTCTTATGAAAAGAATATATGCTATTAAATATTTGCTATTTATTGTTCCTGGCAATCCGGTGATATCTTACCATGTTATAAATAGAAAAATATTACATTACTGTAACATCTTGATATGCTTAATGTATTAAATAAATACAAAAATGTGATGTAGCTTGTGGCATTTCCATAATTAAAGTGAATTTTAAAGAGTATGTAGACATTACTTCAGATGTTTTACAAAGTAAATGATTTTCATCTAGTTTTAAGTTATATAAAATATTTCAGTATGACCTTGAGACTGCTTGTTGCAACCTACAGAGTGCCACAGCAATGTCGAATTCTTATACTGAGCTGAATTTTCAGTTTGTTTCACCAAAACCAGTTGAAAGCTGTTTTTGAAGATTAAAGCAACAGTGCAATTATCAGTATTTACAGATTAATGCTATATTTAATACAGGAATCCACAGTTATTACTTACAAACTTAACAGTATTTACCAAGAATATTGAAATCATACGGGAACAAATTTAGTTAAATTTTGATTATTTTGAACTGCATTTTAATACTGGAAACATTTTACAAAAACATCATTTCAAAAGATCATGCTATATAACATTCATCAAATGTACTGATACAGCTGTAATTTTCATTTCGCAGTTAAATGTATTCCATCTTGTCCAGAATAGGCATTTCAATTCAAACCTAAAACTGCTAAGAGAAAACAATTGCATTAGCAATGATGGCATGGTCAAATATTGACCATGAAGATTTTACCTTCAATGGACAAATCTAAAATGATTTCCAAACATACAAAAGTGCAACCAGAAGATTGTGTGCTCTATCATACAAAAATATACATGAACATTGGGTCTAAAGTTACTGTAACCAGCAAACATGACTTTGGAGGTCTAGCACCAAACTAGTACCATATAAGATACATATAGTACAATACAGGAACAGCCCCTTCAACCTATCATGTCTGCACTGACCATGATGCTATTCTAAACAAATCCTATTGGCTTGCACATAGTCTGTATTCACCCATTCTGCATCTCTTCATGTATTTGTCCAAATACCCTTTAAACATTACTATTATATTTGCTTCTACCACCTCCCCTGGCAGTATGTCCAGGTACCTCCTAGCCTCTTTTTAAAAAAAAACTCCTTTAAAAACTTTCTCCTTGTTGTCTTAAGCCTATGCTCCTAGTAGTTGTCATTTTCTCCCTGGAAAAAAGACTGAGTATCCACCCTACCAATGCCTCTCAATTTTACATCCTTTCATCATGTCACCCTTCAGCCTCTGACGCTCGAGTAAAAACTCCTTAATGAGATCTAATTAGAAACGTTTCTCAGTCTGATCCAAGAAATAATTAAAATATTACATTTAATCCTAATTCATGTGCAGAAAGCAAAAAGAAAAACCATCACAATGGTCTCATTTTTCTATCATGGCAAAGTGTCAATTTTCTGTACCGACTGAATCAAAATCTCTATATTTACCTTGTAGATAGGCTGCAGCAAGAACCCACCTTTCTAGCTCCAGAAGAGTTCTAGAGACAAATAGATCTGAGACCTAACAGTGAGGTATAATCATGGTGAATCTATATCCCCAGTGGCATCACTAGTAGTAGTCATGCCCCTCGAGGTCAAACAGGCTCTCATTGTTCAGGGTAGCATTTTATTACAATTTCAAGCAGTTTTGAACTATAAAAAATTTACATACTTTCAATCATTAAATTCAGAAAAACTTTTTAAAATTATAAACATTTAAATACTGTTAGAAAAAGGTCAAAGAGGAAGCTATCCTAGCTATTAGTTTACTTGCAGCACACTGAAAAGGAGACGTCATTTCCTATCACATGAGCATTAAATAGTTTACTTGTACAGGTGAGATTGGGGGTTGGAAGGGGTTGTGGAAACAGAATCAGAAGAAACAGTGGCTCAGTGGTTAGCACTGCTGCCTCACAGCACCAAGGACCCAGGTTCGATTCTGGCTTGGGCGACTGTTTGTGTGGAGTTTGCACGTTCTGCTAGTGGGTGTCCTCCGGATGCTCCGGTTTCCTCCCACAATCCAAAGATGTGCAGGTCAGGTGAATTGGCCATGCTAAATTGCCCATTGTGTTAGGTGCATTAGTCAGAGGGAAATGGGTCTGGGTGGGTTACTCTTTGGAGAGTTGGTGTGGACTTGTTTCCATACTGTAGAAAAAGTAGTAGAAGAAATTGTCTGCCTGATTGCTGGCTTATATCCAAGCTCGAGTCCCAACTTTCTGCATGTTAACATGCAAGTTGAGCACATTGACCTCCTCAGAAGAGGGGGTCTAGGGCATAATGGAGGTTAAATTTAAAAAAAACTTAGACCAGTGAACATTATTAATTTAGGAAAAACGGGGAGAAACAAAATCAAAATACCAGAAATAGGCCATTGGAGTACTTCATACTTGTTCTGGCATTCAGTTAAATCACAGCTGATCTTTCTCACACCTCTTTAAAGTTGCCTTTGGTCCATTAACCACTCAGTATCTTTACTCAAGAATGATCCATTTATCTTAGTCCCAAAAAAATGGAACTAATCCATTTCTGCACCCTTCACAGGTAGTTTTAGATTTCCACTAAACTGAGAAAATATCTACTTGTAAATGGCTTTTGCTGTAATTCTTAATCTAATGTCCCTTGTTCTGAATTCTGAAGTTTCAGGGCCCCCGGCACTGTGAAGCAGCACTGCTAACCACTGAGCCACCATGATAGCGACTGAACAATGGTAAATTTTAAATTTCAACTGTTTTGGATAATATTTTACATTACTAGCACACATCTATTAAACTGATTGCTGATTTGATAACCATCAACTCCATTTCCAGGATTTTCCCTTACTGATTATCTCAGCCTTGTTTAGCGACCCAGCCTCTGCTATTAAAATCACTTTTCAATAAAACTCTTAAGTATATTGATGAGGCTAGTGCAGTTGATCTGGTTTAAATGGACTTCAGTAAAGCCTTTAACAGTGTCCGACATGGAAGGCTGGTCCAAAAGGAGAGCACATGGCATCCAAGACAAATTTGTCAACTGGATCCAAAACTGCTTATAAGTAGGAGGCAAAGTGATATTGGAGGAATGTTTTTGAGTTCAGAAGCCCGTGTCCAGTGGAGTGTCACAGGGATCAGTGCTGGAGCCCTTGCTGTCTGTTATGTACATGATTTGGATGTGAAAGTATTATTAGTAAGCTTTCAGATGACATGAAATTTCACGGTGTTGTTGATAGTGATGATGATGATGATCTCAGGCTACAGTCTGACAAATTGGGCAGAGCAATAGCAAATGGAATTTAATCCTGATAAATGAGGTGATGCATTTTGGGAGGTCTAATAAGCGGTGGATATACACAATGAATGATAGATACCTAGAGATTCCCTCTGTGTACAAGTTCATGGATCCCTGAAGTGTCAGCAGACAGGATAAAGGCAGCACATGAAATACTAGCCTTCATTAGCCAGAATATAGAATATAGGAGAAAGGAAGTCCTGTTACAACTATAAAAAGCATTAATTAGGCCACAAATGGAACACTGCTTGCAATTCTGGTCACCACTCTAATGAAAGGACGCGATTACACTGGAGAGGTGCTGAGGAGATTCATAAGCTTCAGATATGAGGAAAGATTGGATAGACTAGGTTCGGGTTCCTTGGAGCAGAGGACGGTGGTGGGGGAATCTGACTGAATTATACAAAATTATGAGGGGCACAGACAGGGTAGATCATGAGAATCTTTTCCCATGTCAGATGTTTATAAAACCAGAGGACACAAGTTTAAGGTGAGGAACAAAAGTTTTAAAGGAGATCTGAGGAAACCTTTTTTCACCCAGACAATAGTAGAAATAGGTGAAAGTGAGGACTGCAGATGTTGGAGATCAGAGTGTGGTGCTGGAAAAGCACAGAAGTCAGGCAGCATCTGAGGGACAAGAGAATCAATGTTTCGGGCAAATATAGGAATACGCAACGATCTGTCCGAGAGGGTGGAGGAGGCAGAACTCTTGCAACATTTAAACAGCATCTGAAGGCTCACTTAAAATGTCAGAATATAGCTGGCAATGGACCAAGTGCAAGTAAATGGGATTAATGTAATTTGGTGTCCATTGATCAGCACAGACATGATATGCTGAAGGGTCTGTTTCTATGATGTATGACTTATACTCTTATTTGATAAAAAATAATTAGCATATTCAAATACAGAAGGATGCCTTATTACTGAAGCATTGTAGAAACAAGAGATCAGAACTTCCAATTCCTGTGCAAGTATGGAAACAGTGTACATTAACATTTGGCATGAACATCAAATCAGAAATGACTATATATATTTTCATCAGTTGTTCAATGATTAAGTATTTCATTTTCATTTCACTACCTTAAGATTCTTGGTGAACTCTCAATTAAACTTTACCTATTATGTGAGGTACTGTCCATGCTGTGTCATTAAATGCTGAAGCTTCTCTTCCTTTGCCCGTCTACAGTGACAAAGCTGGTGAAACAAAGCAAGTGATCATTTAGGTATACCTTCCAAAAATGTCCATACTTATTGTATATTCTCATGCAACAGTGCCAGAAACTGAGTTCATGTCCACCACTTCAAGAATAGTAAAGTTAGTATTAATTTGAAACAGTTGAAAAATGTGGTGCTGGAAAAACACAGCAGGCCAGGCAGCATCCGAGGAGCAGGAGAATCGACGTTTCAGGCATAAGTCCTTCTTCATTCTTAATTTTAAACACTGTACTTCGCAATAATTCTGTGCCAAGATTTCTAAACTACATATTTAACTTAGAAGCCATGAGGACACATCAATGCCCTCTCCATTTGACCCATTACCATTTCATGCAATTCCAATCCTGTTAATCCTCTGACCACTTAATTTCTTCTCGTGGGAGTGGTCATCCACAACAAGGTTTCTTGAACTCTTCATGTGGACACACTGGTTGCAAAAGCCCATAAACGTCTCTTCTTCCTCAGATAGCTGAGGAGATTTGGCATGACGGCGAATACCCTTACTAACTTTTATAGGTGTGCCATCAAGAGCATTCTGTCTGGATGTATCGCTACCTGGTAAGGCAACTGAACCATTCAAGATCGGAGACGGTTACAGAGAGTGGTGAACTCGACCTGGACAATCACAAAGGCCAACCTCCCACTTCTAGAATCCATCTACCAGGCTCACTGTCAAGGAAAGACAGGCAGCATTCTTAAAGATCTATCCCATCCTGGCAATATTTTTCCACAACCTCTGCCATCAGGGAGAAGGTTCAGAAGCAGAGCGCACACACACCAGCACGTTTTGAAACAGTTTCTGCCCTACTATTGTTAGAATACTGAATGGCCTCATAAAATCTTTACATTCGCCTGTACCTGTATTTTTGCCGCTGTTTACCTCTTGTTTACTTATCTATGCTACTTACCTCTGTGATCTGCCTGTATTGCTCACAAGACAAAGATTTTCATTGTGCCTCGGTACACATGACAATAAATTCAATTCAATTCTTGTTTCATTGTTAGCTCCTGAAAGGAGCTTTATAAAAACATTGCTGAGCTTCACTCTTTCAAGACCATTGAGTTACACCATTCCTAAAGACAGCTCAGCCAATATTGAAAGAGAATACAAAAACACTCAATTTATAATGTGGCCTTGTCCCTCCTATCTCTCCAACTGCCTCCTGCCCTACAATCCTTGTAAAAACTTTGTATTCCTTCAATTCTGGGTCAATCTTCACGCCACTATTGGGGCCTATAACTTCAGATATCAAGGGCTCTGAACTCTGGAATTCTATCCCTAACTGTCTGCTTCACCTTCTTTAAACATTTTAAAACTCTGATCAGTTCATCACGTATCCTAGTATTTCCATTTGGTATCAGATAATGCTCCCATGGATTCCTTGGTAAATGTTTCTCAATTAAAAATCATAAATAACTGCCACTTGTATAACATTAGAATCATACAGGACAGAAGAGGCTTTCAGCTCATCAACTCTGTACCACCAAAGCTACATTAAATCTTTTATAGTCCCACCTGCCAGCACTAGGCCCATAGCTTCAATGTTATAACATTCCAAGTTTTCATCTAAATGCTTTTTAAAAAGGTCATGAGGTTTCCTGCCTCAACTACTCACCCAGCCAATGCACTTCAGAATCTTCCTCACCCTCTGTATGCAAGACTCATTCCTTAACTCCCTTGCCTTGCACCTTAAAGTTATGCCCCCTCGTTAGTGACCCTTCACCCTGTCCATGCCTCAATTTTATACACCTTTGTCAGGTTGCCCCTCAACCTTCCCTGCTCAATAGAAAACTAGAGCTTATCCAGACTCACTTCACAGCTAAAATGCTTCATCACAGCCAACATCCTGTTGAATCTCCTTTGCACCTCCTCTGGGGAATCACTTTCTTCCTCAAGTGCTGAGACCAGAACAGCACATAATATTCTAGCTGTGGCCTCAAAGTCCTATACAGACAACATGATTGCCTGGAATTAGTCACTGATAGACTGATCATGAGGCTGTAAAGCCTTGAATTTAAATGATAAAGCTAGTGTCAACTAGATGCTTGAGCTTAAAAACGACCAGGTGCTGAATTCACTTGAAGGTAGACACATTCTAACGTCACCATTTGCAGTCCAAAACATTGTTAAGAAATGGTGATAACTCTTTCACACAGTTAAAGTAATAATTTAAAAATTTATACGTGAAGAAACAACTAACATTGGGAATTAATTTACACGAAGAATTACCAAGAAAATACGTTAAATGATTCATTTTTAAGTATCAAATCAGATTCTCCAACAAAAGATGACCCAATCAACATTCAATACTGAATTCTCCACTATCAAACATCCTGGATGTTACCATCTATTGGAAACTGAACCAGTCACAGAAACACTGCAGCTATAAGAGCACATCAAGGACTAGAAATTCTGCAGCAAGTGAGACATTTCCTGTCTCACCAAAGCCTCTATTCCCCATCAGTGGGGAATACTGACGTGAGGATATAAAATGACAACGAGAAAAGACTATTCTTCAGTACCTGTTTCTTTGAAATAGGAGTGTGTTCAAACTATTCTTTTTCAACATACCAAAAGTAAGTACATTTCATGCCAAGGAATCTGATCACTGTGTAAATCATAGAAAGTTGATACATACTGTCCTTTTATCCATGAAGCTGTTGAGAAAATCATCAATTTCAACTTTGCCTTCGAGGAATTCATCAGCAATCACATCAGATTCTTCTTCTGCTTGATGAGCTGCTACTTTCAACCTGGCCTGCAGGGCACTTAAACTGCAGCTCTGAAGATCCAAAAAGAGTTCAGTTACTAAAACTTCACACATACTGAAGGATTGCAGATTGTACAAAGCTCAGTTTAACAACATTTAATTAATGCTCCTAGGTATTGCAAATTCTAGGTGACTGCTGCAATTACACTTCTCTTTCCTCCTTTCAACCGCAACTACCCATCTCAATCACTCCTTGAACTCTTCTGATCTTCCGGTCCTGATCACATCCCCTTCTATCGCCAGGGATCATCTGGGAAAAAAAATGGTCCCAGTTTGTAGTAGCCTACCTTTTCCAGTTTGGCCACTAGCTAAGTGGTCAATTTAACCTCTTGCTGGGAGAGAGAAGTTCTACCTTATATGCTACAGGAAATCTACGTTCCCAGTCCTCCTTTATACTTTTGACAATTTTCAGATAATTAGGGCTAATGGATTGGGTCATTGTAGAGCAACATTGTTTAGTTAAAGAATTATTCATCAGAGAAAAGTTCCTTGATTTCACTCAACAGAAAATATCAATCATTCTGAATCATATTATTCCCTCTCCCCATGCAGCATGTAGTTCAGTTAATTCAGTTAAGATTCCACTTGCCAATCAACCAATCAGCACTCTAATTATCTGGTATAAATATTGGTTTGCCTGTAAAATTTGCAATCTTGACAGAGTATTTGGTTGAAATTTTGAACTGTACAATCTTCAGTGAAGCAAGAAGATGAACCATGACATGCAGGAGCAGTAGTAGGGCATTCAGTTCATTGAGTTTGCTCTGCCATTTAATGAGATTGTAAATCTGCCAAGCTCAGCCTAGGTCATAGGCTCTACAACCCACTCTGGGAAAGAATTCCACAGATACACTACATGCAGAAAAGAAATTCCTTCTCATCTGTGTTAAACAGTAACCTTCTCTTTCTCTTACCAAACTGCATGATATCACTTCGCCCATCTGCAAGACCATGTGTTTTTATCTTATTAAGTAGTCTTATGGTACTTTATAGAAAATTCAAAGAGATTACATCTTCTGGTTCCCTTTTACCTATGAAGCTTTTGATTGCGTCAAAGAACTTTCATAAAATTGTCAGACACAAAGTCCCCAGTCATGAAGCCATGCTGATTCTGCTTGATTACATTATGCATTTCTAAATGTCTATTACATTCTTTATAAAATAGCCTCAAACATTTTGTTAAATGACAGATATCACACAGGAAGCATCACTTACCTCACTTAGTTCATGTTGTCTTTGCAATTTTTTCTCAAAATTACTTTTCAGTTGAGTTAGCTGATCATACTGAAAACAAATAATTAGTATTATATACACAATATAATTTTTACAATATAAAAACAAAAATATAATAGCCATTGCCTTACTTTATCTAACAGCTCTTGTCTTTCTGCTTCCAGCTTAGGTTCAAGTTGTAGGTTTTTTTCTTCCAAGAAACAAAAATAAGTTTATGATACTATCCCAATTAATCAAAGAAAATTTTATAGAATGACAAGCAGAACTAAACATACTTGCTAGCTCCTCGATGTAATTAATCAGATCATCTTTGTCCGTGCAGATCTGTTTCAATTGTGGCAAACTGATGAAATGCTCCAGTAGCAAAACTTCATTCTCATTTAAATCAGTCAATTGTGCAGTACTATAAAAGTCAATTCATAAATATCATTAAGAAAAATCAAAATGAAATAAGCATATTCTTGCAACGCAGGTACACAAATATTTCCTAACAAAACCAGATAAATAATCGAGATCAATTGGTGTGTTTTTAATGCTCATTACAATCTCAGTCAGGTAAATTTCATATCTCATAAATCAAACAACTTGAATATCGGAATAATTAAGTAGACAGCTACTTAAATTAAAGAAGTACGAGGATTAGTTTTAAGTTTTAATCTTGTTCCCTAAATTTTCGGAACTATTGATGATAATCTATTGTTGTTATTTGATTAAGAAGCAACTTCTTTTCCAGACAACAGCTGCTCACACCATCTCTGGACACCTTTTTTTTGATCCCACTGCCACTAATCTTCACCTTACTTAATCAACTAGAGTTCCAACCCATCAGATTTTCCTTTTATTCATTTACTCACCCTCTTTTTTTAAAAAAAACTCCCTTGAGACCTATTATTTTCTTGACTTTTCTGAAACAAACTCATTAATCCAGAGTGTTAACACTGTTTCTCTCTTTACAGATATTGCATTCCTTGCTCAGTATTTATTTGGATAATTGGATTATTTGCATAACAAATTGCTGAATAAATTACCCACTCATTATATTTGTTTACTTGAGAATCCAGATGTGTTTAATAGTAATTTTAAATAAGAAAAAAACAAGATTCATGACCACAATGCTCAAATTACATGGTGTGCTTGTGTACCTTAACCATTCCGTATTTGGTAAGTGTAATTTTTGATAATAGCATATTTGTGTTACTATGTCAGTCAATATGCATGCACAACAAATTTAAAACACAAGTGCATGTAAGATGTTTTTAATAATAAGTACATGCAGCCAAAAAGGAGTGCTGAGATAGCCATAAGTAGCAATTTCAATTGTTTAGACTAATGTCAGTGACTCTCAAAATACTCCTGTGTTGGGAACTTGTCTTACAACCTGAAAGGCAACACCAGTTACTCAAAGAAAGAACTGGAATTGCCAAACATTCATACGCACAAATAGAGTCAAAACCCAGAGCTATTTCAGGTGAATTGGGCTTAAAAAAACTGGGACAATTTAATCCATGCATATGCCACAAATCATGTCGACATTTTTTAAATACAGAAAACCAAATCAATTTGAAGAATGCTCTAACGTAGAAGTGAAGCACAAAAACAAACTACCACCTTTTGCAGTGTACAATTATAACAGAATAGATTCACATAGATCACATTGTGGGCGGCACGGTGGCACAGTGGTTAGCACTGCTGCCTCACAGCGCCTGAAGACCCGGGTTCAATTCCCGACTCAGGCGACTGACTGTGTGGAGTTTGCACGTTCTCCCCGTGTCTGCGTGGGTTTCCTCCGGGTGCTCCGGTTTCCTCCCACAGTCCACAGATGTGCGGGTCAGGTGAATTGGCCATGCTAAATTGCCCGTAGTGTTAGGTAAGGGGTAATGTAGGGGTATGGGTGGGTTTCGCTTCGGCGGGTCGGTGTTGACTTGTTGGGCCGAAGGGCCTGTTTCCACACTGTAAGTCTAATCTAATCTAATCTAATCTAATCAATGCTATTACAAATGGAACCTTAATAATCTATAACTGAAATCTTGAAGGGGAATGTAAATATAGATTAGAAACACCATGTCACAAGTACAATACCCCGACAGACAAGCCCTGTGCATACACAGGATCTGCTCAGATAAGGAGAAATGCAACGGAAATTTAAAGATGTTGACTGACACACTCATATAAAAGGGATACTGTGCTCAACTCACTGATCGTCAATCCCGATGTGTCACAGTAAGAAACCTCAACCTCCTCAGAACACAGACACAGGACACAACCGATAGAGTACCCTCCGTGATCCAGTAATTCACCAGAACAGAGAAACTACACCATGTTGAAGACTGTGAAGAACAAGTCATCGTGATGACGAAGATCCCAAGGTCATCCCTATACCTCCACTTCTCACCTTCAAACAACTGCAAAACCTTAAATAAACCATCATTCACCATGAACTATCCAGCCTTCAGAACATAGCCACAACACCAGACAACCCTACCACAGCAACACATGTAAGACATGCCAGATCATCGGCATGGATACGAGCATCAG
The DNA here is from genome assembly GCF_020745735.1 of Hemiscyllium ocellatum. Lineage (NCBI taxonomy): Eukaryota > Metazoa > Chordata > Chondrichthyes > Orectolobiformes > Hemiscylliidae > Hemiscyllium > Hemiscyllium ocellatum. Next base: position 88,087,411 of record NC_083401.1, read on the forward strand.
TCATGGGAAGACCACTCACTACATATATGGCAGATACTTATGTGACTCGGCTAATGTTGTCCACCTCATACACTGCAGACAAGGATGTCCCGAGACATGGTATATTGGCGAGACCACGCAGATGACAACAATGAACGGATACCATGTAACAATCACTACACAGAAATGTTCCCTTTCCGGTCGGGGGACATTTCAGTGGTCAAGGACATTCAGTCTGCGATCTTTGGGTGGGCAGCCTTCGAGATACATATCGCAGAATCGCTGAGCAGAAACTGATAGCCAAGTTCCATCCCCATTAACATGGCCTCAATGGGTTGATGTCATATTACATGTTAACCCACCATACTGTTCTGTATCTGTTAAATCATCCTTATTGTCGAATTTTGACACCATTACATTGATAACTTGTTATGATCTCTCTACCTTAATTAGTTTGTGCAGGTTTAGACTACTTGTTATTTGGGTTAGACTCGCAGCATGTGACTCAGACCGGTCATGTTATTCCAGCTGGTTGGTTTGTCTTCTTAAATTTTTTGTAATTATCTCCTTGCCTCAATTAATTGGATAACAGGTCATCCCCTCACTTACTTTTCAGCTGTGGACACTTTACTCACACCATCTGACACTTTTGATCACCTGCAGACTTATTGTTCAGCCTGTCGACACTCCACTTGCATCATATGTTTGATCTTTTGATCTTTCTGCCTATAAATTCTGTGCCTGTGCACTTTTCTCCACTTTATTTGACGAAGAAGCAGTGGTCCAAAAGCATGCAATTTCAAATAAGCCCTCCAGACAATAACCTGGTGTTGTGTGACTCCTGCACAAGTACAACATGTTACAAAGTGAATGGGCAGAAATCTGGTGTACTCAAAATGAGCTCTCAGATCCTAACTTCAAATGCTCACAACATTTTCTATATAAAATTAGCATATCAGTTCTGCTTAAATGAATTAAAAAATAACTACACCACTGCTGAATTGTATTACTTATTTTAAAAAAAAACAAATTCCAGTCAGTACAATCGGTTGTATTATTACATCTTAAAACCTATATGCATACCTGAGTTCATGGAGCTCTGCAAAGTGGTCAGGGAGATCTGGCATCTTGTAACTATGACCATTCAAACCTAACTAAAACAAACAAAAAAAAACCATTTGCATCCTAAAACACTGCATGCTTTGAAAATTATAACAATATTTCTCTACTGTAAAGAGAATATTGGGAACATTACACTCGCAAATATCCCCTCAAAACACCATCCTGATTAGAAACTACATCACTTCAATGGCGCATGGTATTTAGTGAGCAAAATTAGAGCGAATGGCATTGAGGGCAAAGTACTAACTTGGATTGAAAATTGATTGGCTGACAGGAAACAAAGAGTAATGATAAACGGTGCCATTTCAGAATGGCAGACAATGATCAGTGGGGTACGGCAGGGATCAGTACTGGGACCGCAGCTTTTTACAATATATGTTAATGATATAGAAGATGGTATTAGTACTAACATTAGCAAATTTGCTGATGATACTAAACTGGGTGGCAGGGTGAAATTGATGAGGATGTTAGGAGATTACAGGGTGACCTGGACAGGTTAGGTGAGTGGTCAGATGCATGGCAGATGCAGTTTAATGTGGATAAATGTATGGTTATCCATTTTGATGGCACGAACAGGAAGGCAGATTACTACCTAAATGGAATCAATTTAGGTAAAGGGGCAGTACAGAGAGATCTGGGTGATCTTGTACACCAGTCAATGAAGGTAAGCATGCAGGTACAGCAGGTAGTGAAGAAGGCTTCATAACAAGAGGGATTGAGTACAGAAGCAAAGAGGTTCTTCTGCAGCTGTACAGGGCCCTGGTGAGACCATACCTGGAGTACTGTGTGCAGTTCTGGTCTCCAAATTTGAGTAAAGACATATTGAGGGAGTGCAGTGAAGGTTCCCAAGGTCAATTCCTGGAATGGCAGGACTATCTTACGCTGAAAGACTGGAGCGACTGGGATTGTATACCCTTCAGTTTAGAAGACTGAGAGGGGATCTGATTGAAACGTATTAAAGAATTGAACACTCTGGAGGCTGATGGGTGAGTGCCGAACCAGAGGACATAGCTTAAAAATACGGGTTGACCACTTAGGACAGAGATGAGGAGAAATCTCTTCACCCAGAGAGTGGTGGCTGTGTGGAATGCTCTGCCCCAGAGCGCAGTGGAGGCCCAGTCTCTGGATTCATTTAAGAAAGAGTTGGATAGAGCTCTCAAGGATAGTGGAATCAAGGGTTATGGAGATAACGCAGGAACAGGATACTGATTAAGGATGATCAGCCATGATCATATTGAATGGTGCTGCAGGCTCAAAGGGCAGAATGGCCTATTCCTGCACCTATTGCCTATTATTGTCAATGGTACCAGTTCCGAATTCAAACACCCTTACAGCACTGCAGGTGCACCAATCATCCTGACAAAGGAAAATCACTTATCAAGTGACCTAGTTTAGTTTTATTTAAACTTGTGCCTACAAAAAAATTAACAGACTTGTGTAATGATATAATTTTAGTGTTAAAATCTTTTTAAAAAAAAAGTATGACTAGTCTGTTCCAATGATCATGAAAGTATTAGAACGATACAAGGATCATAAACAACATTAAAGATTGAAAATAAATTAATTTCTTGTTTCTTACACATACTATATGACTATAATCAAAGTACTTTCACAGAAGATTTGTTAGTTCTGATTTTCACTTCTAAATACAGCGTGTTAAAATCCCAATTGTTGATTTTTTTTTTAGAAATTATCATTCAGATTTGTCTAATCTTAGCCAGCCTAAGAGTTTCTCTAACCATAAAACCCTTTGCAGTATTTAAAGAAAAAACTGTTAACTACCTTGCCTCATCTATTTGGATAATTAAATAAATACCTAATAAAATGGCTCTAACCAAAACTTACCTTGAACAATTTTATTAACGTACATCTACCAATATAAACAAACATTCTTAGTTTCCTTCTCAACAGTTAGCTGGATCATAAACAAAAGAAGACAAAAGCAAAGTTACCATTCAGAGCTTTTGTCAAGGATTCAGAGACGGTTATGAATCTTGTCCTGTTCATCTGATTTCCTATTTAATCTATTGCCAGGAATCAATGGATGTAATATAGTCAGATTTTTAAAACGAGCCAAACAAAATTATCTAATATTAGGACTAATTTAACAAAAGATATATTACAGTATCAGAGGTTAGTAAACAGGAAGCAGAGATTAAGAAAAACAGAATATTTCAAGGTTGAGGAGAGGCATTAACTAGCAGGGTACAGCAAGGATCTGTGCTTGGGCTGTAGTTATTTACAATTTATACTCATTATGTAGAGGTGTGTAATGTAAGCAACAGCACCTTCCACAGCTGGGATCTCTATTTGCTCAACGAAAAAGGGCAGCAGATGCATATGAATATGAATTGACCACTTGTAACCCTACAAATTCTCTTTTGAACAATACATGAACCTGATTTCAAAATGCGCCTCCTTTCCTTTGCTCTGGCTGAATTCATATGTGCTCCCCACCAAGGACAGTAACAGTTTAAAAGATGGCTCATCATTGCCTTCTCAAAGGCTGGGGTAAAGTTGAAATTCTTTATTCTTGTTTGAAGACAAGCTTGATTCACTATGAATGTTTAAATACAAATTTCCTTTTGCTACAGACTAATTTTGTCCAACTTATGCATTTTTTGGATTTTGTGATGGTACTGTTGCTCTGCCCTTTATTGATGACAAGTCTGCATCTACGGCACAGAAAATACAAGAGTCAAAAACCTCCTGCACTGACCCCACTGTATAAAGCTCACCATAGCTAGAGGGACCAAATTGTTGATCACAAAGGTTTTCTGTTTATCAATAACTATGTGATTGGCTCCCATGTAGCTAAACAGCTTGTGCAGAGTAATGAGATGTTAGAAGCCTTCAGACCTCCAGAAAGGAAGCTGCTGTCTTTATCTCCACAGCAAAAACACCTGAAGCCCAAAGAAAGCCTGTTTCTTTTTTCCTTCCTACTTACTGCTAATTGTAGCTTTTCACCAATAAGCCAGAGGTTTCATAAATTGTGAACCAGTCACTCTGTGCCTGCTGCAAGTAAATTTTAGCACATGGGTGGGGGGAGACGAGCGAGAGAGAGCACGTGAGCGCGCAAGAGAGAAGTAAAAGGCTTTGCAAAAACTGAAGATAATGCCTGATGTTCTAAAATACTGAATTCTAGTTTACATTTACCTGTTCTGATGAGTCAGTTGTGGGAACTGGTAAAGGCAAATCTGTAATCAATCCATAAGTAGGAGCAGCAGGTCTAGAGCTACTAAAGCCTGGGCCTGTAACTGAATCCGGAGGACACGAAACTGTAGACTCCTGAGTAGGATATGGTGGAATAAATGGATATCCCTGAGGGGAGTAAGGAGCCACAGCAGCAGGACCACTAAAACAACTGAAAGGTATGTAAAGATTAAAAATTAGAAAAATATCAAAATATCTGTGTTAAATTTTAGAAATATTTAGTTGCAATCAAATACTGAAATAACCTTTAAAAAGCTGGACTTCTGCCATGTGTAGTTTGCAACAATTCAAAAGGTGGGCAATAATTAAAACAAAGCTTTGGAATAGTACCCAAATTTCATGTATGACAAACTGGAAAAACCAAAAGATTTGGTGTGCCAAATAGAGACGTCAAGAAAAATAAAGGAACAACTAGCTTACTGTAATAAAAATCTCTCATTCTCATATCACACCTACACAGACTAACCTGGGGAGAAATAAAACTTCTTTTTAACAATGGCGTTGCAATAATGATGGATTTTAACCTTCAAATGGACTGGACAGAACAAACTGGTAATAGCAGACATGGAAGAGTTTAAAGAATGCGGTGATAAAGCTTCATGAAACAACACATCAGGAAGCAAACAAGAAAGAGGCTATTTTAGATTTCAACTCAATGAGACAGATTAATTAGTAATCTCATTACAAACAGCCTTCTGGAGAACACTGATCATTACAATGACTATGGTAGAGACAGGCACAAATATAATTCTGTTTCGTATTAAATGTAATTAAAGCCAACTACATTGGTATGAGGGGTAAATTGGCTAAAGTAGACTGGTAAATTAGATTTTAAAAGGTCAACACTGGATAAGCAATGAGTATATTTAAAGAGCTAATGCATAAACCTCAAAAATACAAAGATAATGAAAAACAAATTCTCCTCAAAAGGAACGTTAAAGGAATGGAAGTCAAGGTTTATGGGATGCAAACAGGAAAACAGTGCTGACAGCACAGCAAGATTGACTCTGCTACTGAATAGTGCAGTAGGTGGTGTACGTCTGTTTCAAAATTCAAAATTCCTCTGTTGGAGGAAAAACTCTGTAGAAATGGTGACCAATCCATTGTTAAAGAGGTTAATGATGGTATAGATAGAATAATAGGTCCACAGTGTTGCCAAGAAAAGTATTTAGTCTGAGAATTGGAAGCATTTTAGAAATCAAAGACGACCAAAAATGAGAGAGAAGTTGAAAACAATGCAGATGGAGTTTAATCTGGATAAATGTGAGGTGCCACATATTGGTAGGGCAGGATTTTACAGTCCTGGGGAGTGTTGCCAAACAAAGTGACCTTAGAGTGCAGGTTCATAGTTCCTTGAATGTAAAGTCACAGGTGGACTGGGTAAAGGCAGCATTTGGTATACTTACCTTACTGGTCAGTGCTTTGAGTATAGGAGTTGGGAGGTCATGTTACCGTGAGACCAGGACATTGGTTGGGGCATTTTTGAACTACTGTATTCAATTCTGGTTTCCCTGCTAAAGGAAAGATGTTGCTAAACTCGAAAGAATTCAGGAAAGATTTACAAGGATGTCGCCAGGGCTTGAGCTACAGGGAGAGGAGGAATAAACAGGGGCTGTTTTCTTTGGATCATCAGAGGGGTCACCTTATAGAGGCAGAGATAGGGTGAATAGTCAAGGTCTTTTCCCCCATGGTAGGGGAGTCCAAAACTAGAGGGCATAGGTTTAAAGGGGAGAGTGGAAAAATTTAAAAGGCACCAAAGGGGCAACTTTTTCACACAGAGGTTGGTGTGTATATGGAACGATCTACCAGAGGAATTGGTGCAGGCTGGTAAAATTACATTTAAAAGGCACCAGCATGTGTATATGAAAAAGAAGGGTTGAGGGGGATTTGGGCCAAAAGATGGTAAATGGGGCTCGACTTATTTAGGATGTCTGTTTGGCCTGGATGAGTTGGACCAAAGAGGTTGCTTCAGTGCTGTATATCTCCATGACTGTAATAAATGAAACTAAACTAGCATGAACCATGAAAACAGGTTGTAAAGAGCTTCCACAAATACGGATAGAGCAGAGAGAAGCAAAAGTAATGTAGTAGCTGAAAGAAAAGTTTTAATGGGAGATAAGGAAATGGCAGGTATTGAACAGATATTTTGTGCCTATGCTCACAGTGGAAGGTTGTAAACACCAGGTCAGAGATAATGTTTGTAAAGAAGAATGAGAGAAATTAACGGAAGCAAAATCCAACAAACCTTCTGGGCTTTATAGTCTACATCCTAGAGGTCTGAAAAAGACAGTTGCAGAAATAGGAGATTCACTGACTGTGATCACCCAAGAACCTGGAATAGCTCCAGTGGTTTGGAAAGTAACAAAATATAGCAGAAATATTCAAGACAAAAAGAGAGAGAGATAAACAGACCTATAGGCCAATTAGTCATATATCAGCTGCCAGAAAGGGCTGAAATCTATTATTATGGAATTAGTGACTGACCACTTTAAAATACATAATGATTACATAGTGTCAAAATGGACAAGGGGGAGATTCCACTTGACTAATTACTTAGTGCTTTTATTGCAACAAGTATAGTAGTTAAAGTGGCACCAGAGGACATAACAGTTTACATAATAAAAATTCGAGTTTCGAATAATTTATTGGCCCAAATGGAGGATAAACTAATGGACAAAACCAGAGCAGGAGAAAAAGAAACAGTAAATGTTGGAAATCTGAAACAAAAATAGAACATGATGAAAGTATTTGGGACAGTGGGAATGTGAAGAAAAGCAAAATGTAGTTAACGAGACATCAGAATTGTGAAAAATTATAAACACAAGTGAAATGCAGGTTTGGGGGGGGGGACGAAGAGAAGAAAAAGAACTAAGGGAAATTCTATGATATGATGTAATACACAATAGAGTAAATCACTCGGATTGAAGATTTGTAGCTCGGGTATCCGTTGTTGTGGTTCTGCTCGCCGAGCTGGAAGTTTTTGCTGCAAACGTTTCGTTCCCTGGCTAGGGAACATCATCAGTGCGGTGGGAGCCTCGTGTGAAGCGCTGCTTTGATGTTTCTTCCGGTATTTATAGTGGTTTGTTCTTGCCGCTTCCGGGTGTCAGTTTCAGCTGCAGTGATTTGTATCTGGGGTCCAGGTCGATGTGTCTGTTGATGGATGTTCTTGCCGTTTCCGGGTGTCAGTTTCAGCTGTAGTGGTTTGTATATGGTGTCCAGGTCAATGTGTCTATTGATGGAGTTTGGGGATGAATGCCATGCTTCTAGGAATTCTCTGGCTGTTCTCTGTCTGGCTTGTCCTATGATAGTGGTGTTTTCCCAGTCAAATTCATGTTGCTGGTTGTCTGAGTGTATGGCTACTAGAGATAGCTGGTCGTGTCGTTTTGTGGCTAGCTGATGTTAGCTGTCTTCCAGTTTGTCCTATATAGTGTTTTGTGCAGTCCTTGCATGGTATTTTGTAAACTACGTTAGTTTGGCTCATGCTGGGTATTGGGTCCTTTGTTCTAGTGAGTTGTTGTCTGAGCGTGGATGTTGGCTTGTGTGCTGTTATGAGTCCTAAGGGTCGCAGTAGTCTGGCTGTCAGTTCTGAGACACTCCTGACGTATGGTAGAGTGGCTAGTCCTTTTGGTTGTGGCATGTCCTCGTTCCGTGGTCTATCTCTTAGGCATCTGGTGATAAAGTTGCGTGGGTATCCGTTTTTGGCAAATACCTTGTATAGATGTTCCTCTTCCTCTTTTCGCAGTTCTGGTCCACAACACACTGCAGTACACCAGAACTGCGAAAAGAGGAAGAGGAACATCTATACAAGGTATTCGCCAAAAACGGATACCCACGCAACTTTATCACCAGATGCCTAAGAGATAGACCACGGAACGAGGACATGCCACAACCAAAAGGACTAGCCACTCTACCATACGTCAGGAGTGTCTCAGAACTGACAGCCAGACTACTGCGACCCTTAGGACTCATAACAGCACACAAGCCAACATCCACGCTCAGACAACAACTCACTAGAACAAAGGACCCAATACCCAGCATGAGCCAAACTAACGTAGTTTACAAAATACCATGCAAGGACTGCACAAAACACTATATAGGACAAACAGGAAGACAGCTAACAATCCGCATCCACGAACATCAGCTAGCCACAAAACGACACGACCAGCTATCTCTAGTAGCCATACACTCAGACAACCAGCAACATGAATTTGACTGGGAAAACACCACTATCATAGGACAAGCCAGACAGAGAACAGCCAGAGAATTCCTAGAAGCATGGCATTCATCCCCAAACTCCATCAATAGACACATTGACCTGGACACCATATACAAACCACTACAGCTGAAACTGACACCCGGAAACGGCAAGAACATCCATCAACAGACACATCGACCTGGACCCCAGATACAAATCACTGCAGCTGAAACTGACACCCGGAAGCGGCAAGAACAAACCAATATAAATACAGGAAGAAACATCAAAGCAGCGCTTCACACGAGGCTCCCACCGCACTGATGATGTCCCCTAGCCAGGGAACGAAACGTTTGCAGCAAAAACTTCCAGCTCGGCGAGCAGAACCACAACAGAGTAAACCACTGTATAGAGCCAAAATAAGTTGTAATAGGACAAGTTAAAAAAAAAAGGTGCATCTGGGGGTACTGTGAAAGGCAGAATAATGATGCATCTTGTTGCATCTGCTGTAAGGCTCTTCCCCCTGGCTCAAGAGTCCAGGACAAGGAAACTTAGCTTCAGATTAAAGGGACAGTCATTTCAAATTGAGACAAGCTGAAATTTGTTCACTCAGAAATGAATCTTTGCATGGCTCTGAATGCTTCGTCATTGATTATATTCAAATCAGAGCAGAGACAGGATGCTGCTTGTTAAGGGAATCAAGGTATAAAGGGAATGGGCAAGAAGGTGAATTTAAGGTCAAAGATCAACGCTGCGCTTTTTGAATAGTATAGTAGATTTGAACAGCTTGAGGCCTACTCCTACCTTTGTGCTCTGTTTCTATGTAAAATACAATCTTCAACAATGCAATCCCACCAAATACCAGAAGCACTTTGAAAAGATTAATTAATATTTTGTTGGAAAAGGACCTTTAGTGAAGAGTAACCATAATATTTTGAAAATTCCCACTAAGTTTAAAAATGATGTTTCTCAATGTGAAAAGATCTCAGATTAAAACTATTAAAGGGGTAAATTGGTTGTGATGGATTGATAAATTAAGTTAACAGGTCTGGCAGTAGTCAGCAATGGCTAGTAGTTAAAGAATTAACACAGAGTTGCAGTGAACATATTTTCCTTTAAGGAACACAAGACAAACAAGTACATCAATTGAGGGACTTTTAGAACGGAGCATAGGAGGACCAAGAAACTAAAAAGAGAATAGAAGATGAAACCAAACAACATAAAACACGAGCAAAGGCAGTAAAGCATCAACAGATGTATAAAAAGCAAATAACTAGCAAAGACAAATGTGAGTTCATTCTAAATGATTACTTTATGTCCATCTTTGTGAAGGAAGACACAAATATCCTAGAAATCAAAGATCTAATGGATCTGCAAGAATGTGCAATCAAAGAAAATTATTAATACTAAATAACAAATCAAAGTCATGGTACTGAAAGTCAACAAATTCTAGAGTATTTAGAGGGGTGGCTATGGAGATAGTGTATGGATTAGTGATAATCTTTTAAAATCCTATAAATTATGAAATGCTATGTACAGATTGAAAGGTTACAAATATAATCCCACATTTTAAAGGAATGTGAGAACAAGAAAACAGGAAATTACAAACCTATTAGTTTGGTATCAAAAATACAGAAAATACTAGAATCCATTATAAAAGATGGAATATCTGGACACTTAGAAAATAATTTGAATGAGCAGAGTCAACATGGATTAGTGAAAGGAATTGGGGGAGGGGACAACCATTGTATCCAATATATACCAATAGTTGGAAGTGGGAACCAAATGTAATATGTCCAAGTTAGCAGATGCCAAAAAATTGGGTAGGAACAACACAGAGAAGTTACAAGGGATTTGGAGAGAATGAATGAGTGGGCAAGAAAAAGGCATGTGGAAAATAATGTAGACAAGCATAAAGTTATCCACTTTCATAGAAGAAATGGAGGAACAAAGTATATTTTAAATGAAGAAATTGGGATGTGTTGATGGTCCTGTGCGCAGGGGTCTGCATGGTCTTAAGTCATTAAAGATCCAATGCAGATGCAGGATCAGGAAGGCGAATTGGCCTTGATCACAGGACAATGTTTGGATCCTAATGATAATACAGGAAATGGGGATTGTGCAGGAGAGTTGTACTGATGGCTAACTATGATCTCAAAAGGTGGAGCAGATTGAGAAGCTGAATGGCACACTCCTGCTGCTATATTTCTACCTCACTGATGCTTTACCCTGGATTATCCTGCATTTGAAACCATAGCCTAACTCAAACGCTAGCTTGTTACTAATGAGCCAAGCTAAGGTATACATGATGATCATACATACTATGGAAAGGATGGTGAGCTTGAAGCCAACACTGGAGGGTTCTTCCAAAATTCTTCAAGGATCGTCTGAATGATTTTTCCAAGGTCTGAATGCATTGTGAACTTCGATGTAAGTCAAGAAAGAGAGAGATTTTAATCGTTTTAAATGATTAGGACATACATTGAACAATGTATTTTAAATAATAAATTCTTCATGAGCAAAAAAAGTGTAAGATAAACATGTGGATATAAAAGTTAACCAATTTCAAAAAGAAAAGGGACCTACTCTAGATTCATTTGCTTACAGGCACTTCATTAAAAGTAGGGTATCCATCCATAGATGAACCACTATTTGTACAAAAATATCTGTGACTGCAGGAAGATATCTATTACTTCTTGTTGTAAATTTCCTTGCATCTCATTGGCAGTTTTTTCCACTGTATTGCTTGCAATTTAGCTATATGGCAAGATTTTGTTTTACATTCTACCGAACCAGGGCTGACGTTTTTATGTGCTTAATTGAGAATTTTGCTTTAATTTTTTTTATTTACTGGTTTCAATTTTACTTTTAATGAATGGCTTTGTAGGTCCCTAGCACTAATGTAATCCACTTGTCCACTGCAAAGCTACCTTCAATCATGTGCAAGCAATATGGCATTCTTTCTGAAGGTAGTCTCCTGGGATCTTTGTATTTGCTCTTACAAAGGAAAGCTTCATTAAGAGTTACTAAATTACAAAGTTATTTTCAATCTCTCCAATAATTTTACTCATGTTACACATTTCTCCTGAATGGTAAAAGCCCCTAATGTTATAGGGCAACCTTGAGATACTGCAAGGATTTAAATTCTTGGATCACTGGGGTATGTTTTGTGGTAAGCATAAATTATATAAGAGACGGTTTGCACCCTAATAGGTTAGGGACCAGCATTCTGGTAGGCGGGTTTGCTACTGCAACACAGCTACGTTTAAACTAAGTAGCTGGTGGGGGGGGGGGGAATGGACTGGATGTTTAAGAAGGAAATTGAAGGGAAAGTTAGAACAAGGGAACTCAAGAAAGACAACTATCAATGAAGCAGAAAACTCAAAAAGGGATCATGCTGTAAGGTTGAGTGAAATAGGAGTTGATGGGAAAGGCGAGGGCAGGAACAAATTAAAAATACCATACATGAATGCATGAAGTATTAGAAATAAGATGGATGAGCTTGAGGCTCTTTTGGAAATTGGCAGATACGATATTGTGGGGATAACTGAGGTGTGGCTTCAAGGGCCTGGGAAATGATCATTTAAGGCTGCACGTGCTTTCGTAAGGACAGACCGACGGGCAGAGGGGGTGGGACGGCCATGTTGGTAAGGGATGATATTTAGTCCCTTGTGCGGGGGACTGAGAATCAGGGGATGTAGAGTCAGTGTGGATGGAGCTGAGAAATTCTAAGGGTAAAAAGACCCTCTTGGGAATTATCTACAGGCCCCCAAACAGTAGTCTGGATGTCGGATGCAAGTTGAATCAGGAGCTGAAATTGGCCTGTCGCAAAGATGTTACTACAGTTGTTATGGGGGATTTCAACATGCAGGTAAACTGGTAGAATCAGGATGGTATTGGACCTCAAGAAAGAGACTTTGTGGAGTGCCTTCGAGATGGATTCTTAGGCTCCAGCACCAGCTGCTCTATCAGGGAGAAGGCAATTCTGGATCTGGTATTGTGCAACGAACCAGAATTGATCAGGGACCTCGAAGTGAAGGAGCCATTGGGAAGTAGTGACCATAATACAATAAGCTTCAATCTGCAATTTGAGAGGGAGGGGGTACAATCGGAAGTGACAATATTTCAGTTGAATAAAGGGAACTATGGAGCTATAAGGGAGGAACTGGCCAAAGTTCAATGGTGTCATACCTTAGCAGGGATGACAGTGGAGGAACAATGGTGGATATTTCTGTGTATAATGCAGAAGTTGCAGGATCAGTTTATTCCAAAAAGGAAGAAAAATCCTAGGAGGAGGCATGGAATGCCGTGGCTGACCAGGGAAGTTAAGAAAAATATACTTTTTCTCTTTTAACTTTATAACATAGCAAAGATAAGTGGGAAAAGAGAGGACTGGGAAGCTTTTAAAGAACAGAGGATTACCAAGAACGAAATACGCAGAGGAAAAAATGAGGTACGAAGGTAAACTGGCCAAAAATATAAAGGAGGATAGTAAAAGCTTTTTTAGGTATGTGAAAGGTAAAAAAAAAGGTTAAGACTAAAATTGGGCCCTTGAAGACAGAAACAGGGGAATATATTAAAGAGAACAAAGAAATGGCAGAAGGATTGAATTGTTACTTCAGATCTGTGTTCACTGGGAAAGACACAAGCAATCTCCCTGAGGTAACAGTGGCTGAAGGACCTGCACTTAAGGAAATTTATATTTGCCAGGAATTGGTGTTGGAGAGACTGTTAGGTCTGAAGGTTGATAAGTCTCCGGGGCCTGATGGTCTACATCCAGGGTACTGAAGGGAGTGGCTTGAGAAATCGTGGATGCGTTGGTGATTATTTTCCAGAGTTCAATAGATTCGGGATCAGTTCCTGCAGATTGGAGGGTGGCTAATGTTGTACCACTTTTTAAGAAAGGTGGGAGAGAGAAAGCAGGAAATTATAGACCAGTTAGTCTGACCTCTGTGACGGGAAAGTTGCTGGAGTTTATTATAAAGGATGAAATTATGACACACCAGGATAGTAGTAACAGGACAGGTCAGAGTCAGCATGGATTTATGAAGGGGAAATTATGCTTGACTAATCTTCTGGAATTTTTTGAGGATGTAACTCTGAAGATGGATGAGGGAGATCCAGTAGATGTAGTGTACCTGGACTTTCAGAAAGCTTTTGATAAAGTCCCACATAGGAGGTTAGTGAGCAAAATTAGGGTGCATGGTATTGGGGGCAAGGTACTAACTTGGATTGAAAGTTGGTTGGCTGATAGGCAACAAAGAGTAGTGATAAACGGCTCCATTTCGGAATGGCAGACAGTGACCAGTGGGGTACCACAGGGATCAGTGCTGGGACCGCAGTTTTTTACAATATATGTTAATGATATAGAAGATGGTATTAGTAATAACATTAGCAAATTTGCAGATGATACTAAGCTGGGTGGCAGGGTGAAATGTGATGAGGATGTTAGGAGATTACAGGGTGACCTGGACAGGTTAGGTGAGTGGTCAGATGCAGTTTAATGTGGATAAATGTATGGTTATTCACTTTGGTGGCAAGAACAGGAAGGCAGATTACTACCTAAATGGAATCAATTTAGGTAAAGGGGCAGTACAAAGAGATCTGGGTGATCTTGTACACCAGTCAATGAAGGTAAGCATGCAGGCACAGCAGGTAGTGAAGAAGGCTAATAGTATGCAGGCCTTCAGAAGAAGAGGGATTGAGTATAGAAGCAAAGAGGTTCTTCTGCAGCTGTACAGGGCCCTGGTGAGACCACTCCTGGAGTACGGTGTGCAGTTCTGGTCTCCAAATTTGAGGAAAGACATTTTGGCTATTGAGGGAGTGCAGCATAGGCTCCCAAGATCAATTCCTGGAATGGCGGGACTATCTTACGCTGAAAGACTGGAGCGACTGGGTTTGTATACCCTTGAGTTTAGAAAACTGAGAGGGGATCTGATTGAAACTTAAGATTATTAAGGGATTGGACACTCTCCCAGGACTTCAACAGTTTCCCCTTCCCCCACCTCATCCTAGTTCCTAACTTCCAGCTCAGCACTGTCCCCATGACTTGCCCGGACTTGCCCTACCTGCCTGTATCCTTTTCCACCTATCCACTCCACCCTCTCCTCTCTGGCCTATCACCTTCATCCCCTCCCCCATTCACCCATTGTACTCTATGCTACTTTCTCCCCACCTCCACCCTCCTCTAGCTTATCTCTCCACGCTTCAGGCTCACTGCCTTTATTCCTGATGAAGGGCTTTTGCCTGAAACGTCGATTTCGCTGCTCCTTGGATGCTGCCTGAACTGCTGTGCTCTTCGAGCACCATTAATCCAGAACCCATTTAGGACAGAGATGAAGAGAAACCTCTTCACCCAGAGAGTGGTGGCTGTGTGGAATGCTCTGCCAGAGGGCAGTGGAGGCCCAGTCTCTGGATTCATTTAAGAAAGAGTTGGATAGACCTCTCAAGGATAGTGGAATCAAGGGTTATGGAGATAATCAGTATCCTGTTCCTGCCTTAAGGATGATCAGCCATGATCATATTGAATGGTGGTGCAGGCTCGAAGGGCAGAATGACCTACTCCTGCACCTATTGTCTATTGATCCTCCATTTGAACTTCGACATACTAGACACAAGTCTTTTAAACTCAAGATAAAAACAATGAAAGGCAACATTTAGACTTCACAAAATCATTAGAGTTTAAAAAAATGAAATTATCTACATACATTTGTAATTAGTGGGCTTTGCACATATTTCGCAGAATGTATGTCTACTAGATGGTGCCTCACTGGAGGGAAAACTGTGATCACAGGCTTCTCTTGTGGAAACTGAGGAGGAAGTAAGCTAGAATTGCAGAAGGAAAAATTTGCAAATAAATTTACACTTGTTTATTCTAGATCTTTTTGTAGTTTAGACAAACAGACCCATTTTTTGCATGTTACACAATGTCAGCCCCAAAAATGAATACAGTGCACGATGTATAAACATAGATATTAACTTCTATTAGCATTCTTCATACATTTTGGGTAATAGTGACACTTTATATATTTGTTACCATCCAGACATTCTAGAGTCATTGGTTCTTTCAGGTGTGAGTTAAGTTAAACCGAATGTTTTCGCAGAGCATCAAAATACACAATTCCCTTTTGGAATTTAAGAAATGTTCCAATGGCTTCTCACTTTTTAAAAATGGACCACTTTCAAGGATTGACAAAACTACAACTATGGTTAAAAGTTAAAACTTGGAAAACACAAGGTCGTCTTATACCAGTGGAGAAAAGGCAGAGCAATGTTTTGAGCAGGATTCGTCTTCACAACTGAAAAAGTGAAAGGTGGGCAAGCATTAATCAGGCAAAAAGGAAAAATAAAAATAAAATTGTTCAAGTCTTAACTGATTGTGAAACCCTTATCCTGAAAACAACATTTCCAATATCTTGTATTTTATTAATATTTAGTTCAGGAGCGCTTATTGTTAGAATGTTTTCTCCCATTCCACTTCAAAAAACATTGGCTCTCTTCTATTTGGCTTAGTTCCATTTTTATTTATTTTCCTTTTATTTGAGGGGAATAGGAGAAATTCACTTTTTGTTTTAAACATATACATTTTTCAGTCATGAAAGATCTACTGTTCTAACTTCAACGTCTGATTAAGGGGTAGTTTTTCTTTGCCTGTTTTCACACTCTTTGCTAATTACTGGATCTTTTGCTGTTGCAAGTACTAATATTTTTAAAATTCTCAATTGCTTAATAGATGAACTGTTTATGAGGGTGAGACTTATACACTTAATGGTAAGATGCTGGGGCGTGTTGCCAAATAAAGAAACCTTGAATTGCAGGTTTTAGTTCCTTGAAAGTGGAATCACAGGTAGACTAGGTGGTGAAGGTGGTGTTTGGAATGCTTGCCTTTATTAGTCAGTACAATGACTATAGATGTTAGGAGATCATGTTGTGGCTGTACAGGACATTAGTTGGGCCACTTTTGGAATACTGCATTCAATTCCCTGCTAAAGGAAAGATGTTGTGAAACTTAAGGGGGCTCAGAAAAGGATGTTGTCAGAGTTGAGCTCGAGGCAGAAATTGAGGCTATTTTCTCTGCAGCATTAGAGGCTAAGGGTGACTTTATAGAGGTTTATAAAATCATAAAAACATGGATAAGGTGAATAGTCAACATTGGGGCGGCACGGTGGCACAGTGGTTAGCACTGCTGCCTCACAGCGCCTGTAGACCCGGGTTCAATTCCCGACTCAGGCGACTGACTGTGTGGAGTTTGCACGTTCTCCCCGTGTCTGCGTGGGTTTTCTCCGGGTGCTCCGGTTTCCTCCCACAGTCACAAAGATGTGTGGGTCAGGTGAATTGGCCAAGCTAAAATTGCCCATAGTGTTAGGTAAGGGGTAAATGTAGGGGTATGGGTGGGTTGCGCTTCGGCGGGTCGGTGTGGACTTGTTGGGCCGAAGGGCCTGTTTCCACACTGTAAGTCTAATCTAATCTAATCTAATCTAATCTTTTCCACAGTGTAGGGAGTCCAAAACAAGAGGGCACAGATTTAAGTTAAGAGGGGAAAAGATTTAAAAGGGACCTCGGGAGCAACGTTTTCCAAAGAGGATGGTGCATGAATGGATTGAGCTGCCAGAGGAAGTGGTGGAGGCTGGTACAACTACAACATTTAAAAGGCATCTGGATGAGTATATGAATAGACAGAGTTTAGAGGGATACGCACCAAATGCTGGCAAATGTGACGAGATTAATGTAGGGTATCTGGTTGGCATGTACGAGTTGGACCAAAGGGTTTGCTTCCATGCTGTACGTCTCCATGAGTCAATGACTTATGTCCTTCATCTAACAGTCTCCATTGCCTTTACATTAAAGAAAAGGCAGGATGGAGGACATTCAACACAAACTATTTACTTGAACCCTTGTCTACCTTTAAATTGAATAAAATGTCTCCTTTCCATGTTTCGTCGGTTCTGAAGGACTATGCCCAAAATTTGGAACTCCCACTGATTTTGACAGATAAAGAAATGTGTGAAGTGCTGCATTTTGCAAAGTCAGATCAAGGGAGGTGTTTCATGGTGAATAGTAGGGCCTTAAAGAGACTTTTGTTTTTGAGTAGAAGAGCTTTATTTGGAGATGGGGGGGGGGGGGGGGGGGGGAAGGAAAAAAGGAGGCGGGGGGGAAGGGAGGCGGGGGTTTGGAAGATGGTCTTTCCTCAACCTATGTACAAGGTACAGACGCTGCTGGGTTTCCTTGGCTATGAAATTGGTCTTGAGGGACCAGGTGATATTCTCTACTAGGTGAACACCAAGAAATTTGATACTCTTCACGAACTCCACAGGGGAGCCGATGACCAGCACAGAGTGGTCACTCCGTACCCTCCTGAAGTCAACAACCATGTCCTTCGTTTTGCCCACATTCAGGGACAGGTTGTTGGCTCTGCACCAGTCTGTTAGCCGCTGCAATTCCCCTCTGTATAATGACGCATCATTCCTGCTAATGCAACCCACTACCGTTGTGTCTTCAGTGAACTTATTAATATGATTTGGGCTGTGCATCACTGCACGGTCATGTGTCAGCAGGGTGAACAGCAATGGACTAAGAACACAGCCTTGTGCTCAGTGTGATGGCATTGGAGATGCTGCTCCCAACCCGGTCTGACTGAGATCTCCCAGTCAAGAAGACCAGGATCCAGTAACACAGAGATGTATTCCAGCCCAGCAGGTTCAGCTTTCCAGTCAGGTGCTGAGAAATGATGGTGTTAAATACAGAATTGAAGTCTGCAGATGTTCTTCTTGTCCAGGTGGGTGAGGGCCAGATAGAGGGTGGTGGAGATGGCATCATCTGTTGAGCAGTTGGGATGATACGTGAACTGCAGGGTGTCCAGTGAGGGAGGCAGCTGGGTCTTAGTAAGCCACATCACAAGCCTCTCGAAACACTTCACGATGATGGGTGTTAATGCAATGGGGCAGTAGTCGTTGAGGTACGACACTGAGGCCTTCTTTAGCATGGGGCCAATGGTAGCATCCTTGAAGCACATTGGAACTACAGCACAACTCAGATGTTAAAGATGCCTGTGAACAACATCTACCAGCACATCAGAGCATCCTCTGAACACTCTACCATGGATGTTAACCTCACATCGGCTGTGGTAAGACAACACCTGGGCATTGGGGGGGGGGGGGGATCTTCCTTGTCACCACATCATTTTGTGCCTTAAGCCGTGCGTATAACTTGTTCAACTCATCCGGAAGGGAAGCATCACTAGTACAAGAAAACGATGCAGTTCTGTGATTGGTGATGATTTGAGTATCCTTCCATATGCTACACATATCACTGATGTCCTGAAAAAGGCTGCGTAATCTCTGTGCAGATGCATGCTTTGCCTCTTTGATGGCTGGGGACAGGTTTTTTTTTGAAAATGTACAGCATGGAAACAGACCTTCGGTCCAACCCGTCCATGCCGACCAGATATCCCAACCCAATCTTGTCCCACCTGCCAGCACCCGGCCCATATCCCTCCAAACCCTTCCTATTCAAATACACTTCCAAATGCCTCTTAAATGTTGCAGTTGTACCAGCCTCCACCACATCCTCTGGCAGCTCATTCCATACACTTACCACCCACTGCGGGGTTGGCCCTCAATGATATTAGGGCCACTTTGACATGTGCTCTGAAGGCAGAATCAGGGGTCCTCAGCAGCCCACACACACCTTTGTGGTTATCCATAACTGCTGGTTGGGGTGAGAAGTGATGATCTTGGTCACAGTGCCATCGTCAGTACAGCTCAAATCACCGACACCTTATATTCTAAGTTAACGGAGTTGCCATCTCCTTAAACATGCACGTGTGTGCTCAAAGCAATCTTGAAGAGCAGAAATGGCTCCTGCCAGCCAGGTTTTCACCTGCTTCAGAACTGGTTTGACACCTCTGATGAGCGTTCTATATGCTGGAATTAGAGTTACAGAGATGTGGTCTGAGGAGCTGAGGTGGGGGTGGGGCTCTGTCCTGTATGCATTGAGATTGTTTGTATAAACAAGATCCAGCGCGCTTCCCCCCTCTCGTTACAAAGCCCACATGCTGATGGAATTTAGAGAGCACAGGCCTGAGATTCGCATGGTTAGAATCTCCAGCAACAATAAACAATCCATCAGGGTGTGCTTCTTCAATCACTAATAGCCCCATACAGCTCAGAGTGCCTCCTTAGCATTAGCATTGGGAGGATGTAAACTTTGGAGCTCAAGTGCATGGTTCTCTGAAAGTGGAGTCACAGTTAGACAGGGGCAGTGAAGTCGACTTTTGGCATACTGGCCCTCAAAAGTCACGATATTGAGTACAGAAGTTGGTAAGTTAAATTACAGTTGTACTGGACATTAGTGAAGCCGCATTTGCAGTTCTGCATTCAATTTTGGTCACCCTGCTATAGGAGGGATGTTATTAAACTGGAAAGAGTGCAGAAGAAATTTACAAGGATGTTGCCAGGACTCAGGGTCTGAGTTATACGGAGATGTTGGACAAGCTAGGAGTTGATTCTTTACAGCATAGGAGACTGAAAAGGGGGGGGGGGGGCGAAACTTGCGGAGATGCATAGGATCATGAGAGGCTTGGACAGGGTAAATGCATGCAATCTCTTTCCCAGGGTTGGGGAATTGAGGACTGGAGCTCATCAGTTTAAGGTTAGAAGGGAAAGAAAGAAGAAAAGGGAACCACAGGGGCCATTTTATTTTTGTTTTACACAAAGAGAGGTACACATATGGAATGAGCTGCCAGTGGAAGTGGTTGAGGCGGGTACATTAACAACATTTAAACTGGACAAATACATGGATAGGAAAAGGTTTAGAAGGATATGGGCCAAGAGCAGGGAAACGAGGTTAGAGTGGATGGACATCTTGGTTGGCATGGACCGGTTTGGGCCAAAGAGCCCGACTCCGTGCCGTAGGACTATGATCCTGCTGCATTTTTACATTTTCGTTTAAGAGCTGCAGCTTGTTAAACAAAGAAAAATTCAATTTGATCAAATAACAGCAACATTTCAACTCAACCTTTCCTCAGTCAGCATGTTAGACCAAAATTATCAGAGTTTGCAGCCTAATCAGCATGTCGTGTTTTATCATGTAAAAAGCTTGAAGCATGTAAATCCTTCAAAGGACATTTCATGAAACAGGCTGCCAGCATGGAGGGCTATAGTGTGAGGTTCCCTTCTTGAGATTCTTACATGCTTGATGCAACTGCAATAACGCTAACTTCTGTGAACAGCCACAATTTATTTAAGTACGTTCCAGCTTTTGGAAGAGCACTTAACATTCTTTACGATGCTTGCTGAGCATGTCAAGCAAGGCTCCCCGAACAAGGGAACCATCCTTCCTTGATACAGGGTTATACATCACAGTCAGCCATGCATACAAAACACAAGCCCCTGCCACGCCCCCACACTCACTTGCCAACCAAAAACAATGTACAGTGAGAGATTAGGCGATTCATTAAACTGCAGCATTCACAGAATATGATTAGTTTGTCACCTCCTGCCTTTAAGGCGGAAAACACCCCCCCACACCCAAACCCCAGATATCGAATTTCTTACGTCAGCAGAACAAATTAATCCTTTAACATCTCAATAGCTGTTAGAATTTAGCGTAAAAAAGAATGGAAAAAGAAACTCAAATGTATACTTTAAATACTTACATGTTTAAATTGATTGTTTTATTGTTTATTGTAAACGGTAGTCTGTATTCCACATCCTTCTGTATTTCCACTATACTGTACAGAAATAAATACAATTGAAATTAGCATTAAGAACATTACAACAAATAATGAGACTTGCCAGCATGAAAATTAGACCAAAAACAATAATATTCAAACTGCTAATTAAAAAAGTTTGGATAGAAATCCTGTATGCAAAACTTTGCCTGTAGTAATGTGCTTGCTGACTTGTCAGCTTTTAGTCTTGTAGATTATGCAACTGAAATCACATTCTCTATTCCATTACAAACAGAGGCACACTAATTATGTTTATCAGAGTAACTAATAAGATTTTTTTCAGTAAATAAGTTTAGTTGTATCGTAAAGAAACAAGCAATTAGTTGATTAAGTCTTTGTTGTTTTATTTAGAGGAGTTAAGATTCCCTCCCCCCCATCAGAAGCTATAACATTACCAGAACCCATTTTAACAAGGATTTGCAGCACAGCCATAGCTTAACTTGTATGTGATGATGTTGTGGGTTTAAGAGGTTGTTTTGTCCTGTCTTTGTTTTTGAAAGAGATGATTTAAGACATAAGTGCTGAGATGTCCAACTGGACAGCCAATAAACAGCTTGTGAAGACTTGGTTTTTTTTTAAAAAACAATGGACCAATAGAGGCAGCTTATTGGGTGTGACCAGTTCTCAAAGACCAGGACATGCAGTATGTTTCTTAAAACTTTTAGATTTAGCAGAAGCTGCTGCAGCCTTGATGAAGCAGAAGCTTTTCCTTCCCTCTCAAAGTAGTTTGACCAGTTGAATTGCAACTTGAACATAGTCTTTAAAATAAGAAAAAGTTAGGGTCTAGGCCATAGAGTCATGGAGATGTACAGCACAGAAACAGATCCTTCGGTCCAACCCATCCATGCCGACCAGATATCCCAACCCAATCTAGTCCCACCTGCCAGCACCTGGCCCATATCCTTCCAAACCCTTTCTATTCATATACCCATCCAGATGCCTTTTACATGTTGCAACTGTACTAGCCTCCACCACTTCCTCTGGCAGCTCATTCCATATACGTACCACCCTCTGCATGAAAATGTTGCCCCTTAGGTCTCTTTTATATCTTTCCCTCTCATCCTAAACTTATGCCCTCTAGTTCTGGACTCCCCGACCCCAGGGAAAAGACTATCTATTTATCCTATCCATGCTCCTCATGATTTTATAAACCTTTATAAGGTCACCACTCAGCCTCCGACGATCCAGGGAAAACAGCCCCAGCCTATTCAACCCCTCCTTATAGCTCAAATCCTCCAACCCAGGTAACATCTTTGTATATCTTTTCTGAACCCTTTCAAGTTTCACAACATCTTTCTGATAGGAAGACCAGAATTGCATGCAATATTCTAACAGTGGCCAATCCAATGTCTTGTACAGCCGCAACATGACCTCCCAACTCCTGTACTCAATACTCTGACCGATTAAGGAAAGCATACCAAACGCCTTCTTCACTACCCTATCTACCTGTGACTTCACTTTTAAGGAGCAATGAATCTGCACTCCAAGGTCTCTTTGTTCAGCAACACTCCATAAAAGGAGTGCAAGACCTGCTAAGATTTGCTTTCCCAAAATGCAGATCTTCGCATTTATCTGAATTAAACTCCATCTGCCACTTCTTAGCCCATTGGCTCATCTGGGCAAGATCCTGTTGTAATCTGAGGTAAGCTTCTTCCCTGTCCACTGCACCTCCAATTTTGGTATCATCGGCAAACTTACTAACTGTACCTCTTGTGCTCACATCCAAATCATTTATATAAGTGACAAAAAGTAGTGGACCCAGCACTGATCCTTGTGAAACTCCACTGGTCACAGGTCTCAAATACGAAAAACAACCCTCCACCACCACTCTCTGTCTTCTACCTTTCAGCCAGTTCTGTATCCAAATGGCATGGTCTAGTCCGGTCCATAACATTATGGAATGATTTTGAATTACGGGGAGATTAAACAATGCAACTATTTTACTTTTCTGTACTCCTAACACTTGCGAAGAAAAGGACAAAATCAGTTTATCTGAACATCACCATTCATAAATTAAGATCTTTCCAGAATTAGTACTTCATCCCAATGGAGAAATGAATAAAACAAATTTTATAAGGTTTAGTTCATAACCACCTCCTGATTTCCAGCATAACCCTAGTAAATTCAAGTTACACCTTTGCCATTGCTTTTATATCTTCCCCATAATGGACAGTAAAACAATGAGCAATGCTCCAAATGTAATCCTGTCTAACTTTAATGTTGTTTTTCACTTTTGCTCAATGACTCAAGATAGAAAATCAAAAGATTCAATTTGTTTCATTTAAATCTAATTGGCTCCTATCTTTAATAGCTGAAAATGTGTTGCTGGAAAAACCTAGCAGGTCAGGCAGCATCCAAGGAGCAGGAGAATCAACATTTCTTGGACGTTTCATGCTCCTTGGATGCTGCCTGACCTGCTGTGTTTTTTCAGCAATACATTTTCAGCTCTGATCTCCAGCATCTGCAGTCCTCACGTTCCCCTCCTGTCTTTAATAACCATATATTCAGACTGCCATATTGAGAAACTATAGAATTATGAAGGTAAGCAAAATAGAAGAATATTTTGTTAGGTGAAGATGAAACTGTAGGAGGAAATTTGTTTGGAACTCATTAAATTGCTCTTTAGCTGAGATGATAGACCCAGCGAAGAGTTCCCTTTCTGCTCTTCTTCTGCCTATTGAGAACTGCTTGATGAAGACTGCTCTGATGAAAACCTGTTATACATAAAGGTCTGTTTGATGAGGATGTCTCTCTGAGGACTCCTGCCTAAGCACATTGTTATATCATACTTGTTGGGGAAGGTAACTTACACTGTGTTAATCAATTGTTTCAACATAATGGCCAGTTTACCATCCTAAGAATAAATACCTATTTATTTTTGATAGGATGCATTTGGCAGTATTGAGAAAGTCTATAGTCTTAAAACTTGTCTTTAAACATTTAGTCTAAATTGTAATGCTGAATTATAGAACACATTTACTGCACTAGAAAAATAGACAGACAGGAAGGCTCAGAAAAAGTGGGGAAACTTAAAGAATGCAAAAGATAGGGACACCTGGGCTCACCAAGTGATAACAGGATGCTGTAAGGCAATTAAGAACATTGAGGAGAAGGTGAGGACTGAAGATGCTGGAGATCAGAGCTCAAAAATGTGTTGCTGGAAAAGCGCAGCAGGTCAGGCAGCATCCAAGGAGCAGGAGAATCGATGTTTCGGGCATAAGCCCTTCTTCAGGAATGAGGAAGGTGTGCCAAGCAGGCTAAGATAAAAGGTGGAGAGGAGGGACTTGTGGGAGGGGCATTTGGAATGCGATAGTTGGAAGGAGGTTAAGGTGAGGGTGATAGGCCGGACAGGGGGTGGGAGTGGAGAGGCCGAGAAGATGATTGCAGGTCAAGGCGGCAGTGCTGAGTCCAAGAGTTGAGACTGAGATAAGGTGCGGGGGCGGGGGGGGGGGGGGGGGGGGGGGGAGGTGAAAATGAGAAGAAAGGACCCAATACTCAGCATGAGCAAAACCAATGTAGTGTACAAAATCCCATGCAAGGACTGCACAAAACACTACATAGGACAAACAGG
The DNA here is from genome assembly GCF_020745735.1 of Hemiscyllium ocellatum. Taxonomy (NCBI): domain Eukaryota; kingdom Metazoa; phylum Chordata; class Chondrichthyes; order Orectolobiformes; family Hemiscylliidae; genus Hemiscyllium; species Hemiscyllium ocellatum. The sequence goes on from NC_083401.1 coordinate 88,112,218, forward strand.
AAGACAGCTAACGATCCATATCCACGAACACCAACTAGCCACGAAACGACACCACCAGCTATCCTTAGTAGCCACACACGCAGATGACAAGCAACATGAGTTCGACAGGGACAACACTACTATTATAGGACAAGCCAAACAGAGAACAGCCAGGGAATTCCTAGAGAAAGGCATGGCACTCATCCAGAGATTCAATCAATAAGCACGTCGACCTGGACCTAATATACCGACCACTGCAACGAACAGCTGGAACGGACAACCTGAAGCGGCAGATTCAAACCACTACAAATGCCGGAGGAAAGATCACATTCACAGGAGGCTCCCAGGCACTGAGGATGTCACCTAGGCAGGGGACAAAGCGTCTACAACACAAATTCCCAGCTCGGCGAACAGAACCACAACAACGAGCACCCGAGCTACAAATCTTCTCACAAACGTCTTTATAAGAACCTATCTCGCCGCAGGTGCCTAACTTGGCTGGATTTTGTTTTCCCACCTGATGGATAGCTCAAGGCCTGTAGGAGTGATCAATCAAGTGCACACAGACCTGTCAATTAACTTTTCTTCTTTACGAATTATTGTCTTTCACTGTTATCTGTCTAATTAAGAACATGAAACGTTTTTATAAACTTTTGTATAAAAGAAGCCACTTTGTATCAGTACATTGGTTTAGCTTATAAGTATCTGTGTTATGTGGTAACAGTGATGCTATTAGTGAATAAAGGGAATGACTCAAATTAAACTAAACTGTCTGTAAGAGGATTTTATTCCAGATTTCCAAAGAGTACGATTTCTGGGACGAACCAAGAGAGAGAGGCTTACAGGTCTGAGTCCACAAGGGATTCCCTGGGCTGTCTCAAATCTGTACTTTAACAGTATCTGGGCAGCATGCTCTTCAGAGTGTCAGTGTGGACTCAATGGTCTGAATGGTTTGCTTACACACTGTAGAGATTCTATGATAACTCTAAACTTGGCTATTCTAATACTTTCTTGGCTAGTTTCCAACATTCTACCCTCTGCTAACGCGGGGTCCTGCAACTCTCTGCTAACAATATCTTAACTCTCAGCAAGTCTCGTTTTCCTATTAGGCCTGTGCTCAATGCAAGGTAAACACAGAATTTAAATTCTTCGTCCTTTTCAAATCCGTCCAAGAACTTAAAAGACTCTCTCCTTAATTCTTGGCAAACTACAACCCACTCTCCTCCAATTCAGGTCTCTTTTGCACCTTCAATTTTAATTGCTTCACCATTTGTAGTGTGCCTTGGTCACTTAGGTTCTCAGCTCCAGGATACCTTACCTACCTCACTTCTCTCCTTTTAAGACAACCAGGAAAAGTACAACCTCAACCAAGTTCTTGGCTACCTGACCAAACATCTCCTTATGTTCTTTGTTGCCACACATTATCTTGTAAAACACCTTGGGCCATTTCATTATGTTAAGGTGCTTCTTAAATCCAAGTTGTTGCATAAGGTAGTCTGACTAGCACCCTGGACACTTACCCTGTTTGCAAACCAACCTATAACATTTTTACTGATAGAAACTGTCTGCATTCAGATCTGGAATCTGCCCTAATCAAATCCACCCTATTGTTTTCCAGAGAGATATGATGGCTAGCATACGAACAATGTACAGGCAGTGGGCCACTTGGCCCAGCGAGCCTGTTCCGCCATTCAATGAAGTCAAGGTTGATCTGATTTTAACCTTAACTTTATCTTCATGTTTCATTCATGTGGCAGTCAAGAATCTACCTCTGCCGTGAAAATAGTTAAAGATTCTGAATCCACGGCCTTTTAGCAAAGGGAATTCCAAAGACTCCAAATCCTCAGGGAAAACATTGTTTTCTCATCTTTGTTATAAATGGGAGACTATTATTTTAAACAATGACTCATAATTCTAGCTTCTCCCACAAAAAAGAAATGTCCTTTCAACATACCCCCTATCCAGTCCCCTCAGGGTATTATAGGTTTTTAATTAGTTAACTTCCGGTTCTTCTAAACTCTGGAATATACAGACCTGTCTAGCCTTTCCTCAAGTCAAACTGCTCATTTCAGGTATTAGTCTAATAAACATCCTTCTGTAAACACAGTGACCAGTGCTGTACATGGTACTCAAGATGTGGTGTGACTAATGCCTCTCATAAGTGAAGCTTAACCTCCTACCTCTTACATTCAATTCCCTTGCAATAAATCATAACATTCGATTAGCTTTCCCGATTACTTGCTACACCTGTATGCTAACCCTCTGCGATTCATGCACTCGCACACCCAGATCTCTCTGCATCCTCTCACTGCTTAGATAATTTGCTTTCATTCTGTCTGATAAAACAGATGGATAACTTCACATCTTCCCATATTGTACTCCATTAGCCAGAACTTTCCCACTCACTTAACCTTGTTCCTTTTGTTAGCTCCTTGTGCCTTCTTCACAATTCACATCCCTATCTTTCTGCTTAAATTTAGCTCCTATACCTTTGTATCAAAGACATCAGCATCCGATACTGCCAACAATATCACACATACTATTTAACAAAGTAACTCTACGGAATATGTCCATACATCACAATATTTGTATCTGTCTTAATGAAACGTGACCATGGGCTCCACCTGTCAACAACCCTTGTCTTCATCCCATAGATGCAGAGGAGATTTTAATCAAGAAAGTTTGCTTTATGAGGCTAAAGAATAGGATGTCTTAAACATGACATACGTGCAAACACTTTAGCACACAAAATGCTGGGTCAGTCTTAGCATAAGCTTATAACCCAAACAGGAGCTCTGCTACTCCATCTTCAAAAAAATGTGAATAAATATGCTGTTATATTTACACAGAAAACATAAGTTGTCTTCCTTCCCATGTTGTGGAGGTGCCAGTGTTGGACTGAGGTGAACAAAGTCCGAAGTCACACAATACCTATTGTAGTCCAACAAATTTATTTGAAATCACAAGCTTTTGGAGTATTGCTCTTTCATCACATGAAGTGGAGGGAAGCACACATGCTCAGCCGACATATTCTGTGCCTGTGCTCTTCCCTCCACTTGATGGAGGAGCAGTGCTCCAAATCTTGTGATTTCAAATAAACCTGTTGAACTATAACCTGGTGTCATGCGACTTTTGACTTCCTTCCTTCCCGTAACCATTTTATTTTTGGAAGTATATGCAATTCTCTCACTTATTAATACTGAACCTGTTTCAATAGTCTCTTGACAATGCATTCCACATCATAACTTGCTACATCTAAAACACTTCGTTTATTCGGATACTTTCCCAATTCACTTAATTAACAATCCTCTGGTTACCATCCTTCTCCAAGTGAAAGAAATTTCTCCTTTCTATGTTTATCAAAAACTCCTCAATTTTGAATACCTATCAAATTTCCCCTTAATCTTGCTCAATCACAGGAGAACAGTTCTTCTCTTGCCTCTTTGCATAACTGAAGTCCCCTGAATTATTCTGGGGAACTTCCTCTGCACCGTCTGCCAAGGCCTTCAAACCATCCTGCAGTGTGATTTTCAAAGTTTGACAATATTCTAGTTGAGGCCTCACCTGTGATTCAAAACATTTAGCATAACTTCATTACTTTTTATTCTATTCTTCTACTTTTAAAATCCAGAATCAAATTTTATTAAACATAGCTTTTTTTCGGCAGAAGCACATGTTGGTATGTGAATCTCTCTGGCCCTGCACACATCCAGTAAAATTGTGCTGTTTACTTTCTGTTGCTCAATTTACAATTTGGCATATTAAAATGTACACTATTTGTTCCTGCAATAAATGCTGAGAAACTGCAAATGTACAACTACTCCTTGCGAATGAGTTTCATTAACGAACAAATATTGACAGTGCATCTTATGACTATGAGATTTAAACAATGATAGCATAGTTCATGGCTCTAAGTGTGTGTTGACAGCTAGTCACAAGGTTTGATGCCAAGTCAGGCATGTACTTTTACAAATGAAAATAGAGCCTAAAGTCATATTTCACATGACCAGGAAATTAAGCAATATCTCAAATCTCTTGCATACTGTTCATATGAGCATCATTGAAATACTTTGGGATATGAACAAGACAGACACACATGTTCAAGTTCAGCAAAGTGTTCAGTATAATTTTAACTTGAACGAGATGGATTTTGGTGACAAAACCTCAAGTCCTCCCATTTCAAACTACACAAACAACTAAGTGAAAGTGATAAAGGACATCAACATTTGAGTTAATCTGCTGTCTTCAGAGATTATAGTACTTCTGTTTTCAGGGAGTTAAATACAGTCTGCACACCAAAAAGTGTTGATTCCCAATGAGCAAATGAGAGGTGTAACATTTATGAACAAAAAATGCAATATTTTCAAGCATACAAACTATGCACATAATGCAAATAATTTAATAACCAAGATTTGAAATGTTCATGCTCCACAATATAAAACCTTCCCTCTCCAATTAACAATAAACTATCATTGACAAACAGAGCAGTCATTTTTATAGACAACTACTGCAGATAGTACTACTTCTTGTTTATGCCTCCAACACCACTGATCAAGGAATCATTTTGCTTTTAATTGCTGCAGTCATGCAAATACTGTATTTGTAATAGAATTTCAGTTTATTCAAGGACCTGTTATGCTTAAGAGAACCTTTGTCTGCCAAATCCATCCTTTACAAATTTGTGTTAGAGCTCTTAAAAAAAAGCAGCTAGAAATGACAAATTTACTGAAAATAGCACCTTCATTTTACATAGATATAAAAAGGCAGGAGTATTTTATTCAGCTACTCGAATTTCTTTGCCATTCTCGACCATGGCTGATATTCCACCTACAAAACTAGATAATCTCACACTTCACCATATGATATTCCATCTTTGTGTTTTGGCATATTTATCCAATCTGTACAAATTCCCTTTCCCCATCACCCTCCTAATTACATTTCCACTTAGTTTTGTGTTAATTGCAAACATGGGAATAATACATTTATTCACCACTTTCAAATCAATGATACAGATTGTGAACAGCTGGGTCCAAGCACTGATCCTTGTAGTGCCTCACAAGCCAGGGTCTGCCAAAGCAAACATGACCCATTTCACCTCATAAATCCATGTTGACTCTGGTCAATCATATTGCATTCCTCTCCCCTCCACCACCACCACCACATCACAGTGTTTCAAAATCATACCCTTTATAATATATTCTACTACTTCTCCTGCTGCTGACAAACTCATGACTGTAATTCCATTTTCTCCTTCCTTCCTTAAACTGAAGTGCCAAATTTGCAACCTTCAAATCTGCAGGCATCCTTCTAGATTCTGCAGAATTTCAAATGATCACCAATGCATCAACTGTTTCCATACCTCTCTTTCATCAGGCTGAGACAGTCAGAGTTGCACAGCACAGAAACAGACCAGTCAGTTCAATTCCTCCATGTTGACCAGATATCCGAAATTCATTGATCCCATTTGCCAACATCTGACTAATATTCCTCTGTATCCTTCCTGTTCATGTATACACCTAGATGCCTTTTAAGTGTCCTAAGCGTATCAACCTGCACCACAACCTTGAGCAGCTCATTCCGGCCACTTATGTCTCTTTTAAATCTTTCCCCTCTCACCTTAAATGTACGCCCTCTGATTTTGGGCTCCCCACTCCAGGAAAAAGATCTTGTTATTCACCCTATCCATGCCCCTCATGATTTTATAAACCTCCAAGGAAAGTAGCCCCAGCTTAGAGTCATAGATATGTACAGTACAGAAACAAATCCTTCGGTCCAACATTCCGATCAGATATCCTAACCTAATACCATTTACCAGCAATTGGCCCATATTCCTCAAAACCTTTCCTAGTCCCATCATGATGCCTTAAGGATGTAATTGTACCACTCTCCATCACTTCCTTTCACAGCCCATTTCAAACACGCACCACCCTATGTGAGAAAAAGTTGCCCCTTAAGTCCCTTTTAAATATCTCCCCTCTCACCTTAAACATATGCCCTCTAGTTCTTAAATCGACCACACTAGGGAAAAGACCTTGTCTATTTACCCTATCCATACCCTTCACGATTTTATAAATCTCTACAAGGTCATCCCTTAGCCTCCGATGCTCCAGAGAAAACCGCCTCAGCCTATTTAGCTTCTCCCTATAGCTCAAATCCTTCAACCCTGCCAACATCCTTGTAAATCTTTTCTGGACTCTTTCAACTTTCACAACATCCTTCAGATACGAGGGAGACCAAATTAAACACAATATTCTAATGTCCTGTACTGCTGAAATGTGACCTCCCAACTCCTATTCCTGATTCCTGATGAAGGGCTTATGCCCGAAACGTCGAATTTCCTGTTCCTTGGATGCTGCCTGACCTGCTGCGCTTTTCCAGCAACACATTTTCAGCTTTGATCTCCAGCATCTGCAGACCTCACTTTCTTCCCAACTCCTATACTCAATGCTGTGACCAATAAATGAAAGCATACCAAATGCCTGCTTCACTATCCTATTTACCTGCGACTCCACTTTTAAGAAACTATGAACCTGCACTCCAAGGTCTCTTTGTTCAGCAAAACTCCCCAAGACCTTACTATTAAGTGACTCAGCCCTGCTAAGATTTGCTTTTCCAAAATGCCGCACCTCACATTTATCTAAATCAAACTCCACCTGCCGCTCCTCAGCCCATTGTCCCATGTGATCAAAATCCTGTTGTACTCTGCAGTAACCTTCTTCGTTGTCCACACCTCCAATTTTGGAATCATTTGCAAATTTACAAACTGTACCTCCTAAGTTCACATGCAAATTATTTATATCAATGACAAAAAGAAGTGGACCCAGCACTGATCCTTGTGGCACACAACTGGTCACAGGTCTCCAGTCTGAAAAGCAACCCTCCACTACCATCATACCATCCTTTCTTCTGCCTCAAAGCCAGTTCTGTATCCAAATGGCTAGTTCTCCCGTATTCCATAAGATCTAACTGTTCTAACCAGTCTACCATAAGGAGCCTTATCAAATGCTTTACTGAAGTCCATATAGATTACTGCCCTCAGCAATCCTCTTAGCTATTTCTTCAAAAACATTCAATCAAGTTCGTGATTCATGATTTCCCATGCACAAAGCCATGTTGACTATCCCTAATCGGTCCTTGCCTTTCCAAATGCATGTGAATCATGTCCCTCAGGATTCCCTCCAACAACTTGTCCACCACCGATGTCAGGCTCGCAGGTCTATAGTTCCCTGGCTTTTCCTTACCACCTTTCTTAAAATTGTGGCACCATATTTGCCAACCTCCAGTCTTCCGGTACCTCACCTATGACTATCGATGATACAAATATCTCAGCAAGAGGCCAGCAATCACTCCTCTAGCTTCCCAGAGAGGTCTATGGGACACCTGATCAGGTCCTGGAGATTTATCCATTTTTATGCAGTTTAAGACATCTAGCAAACTCCTCCTATTTCCCCCCATTTGATATCTTTCATATCCTTCTCCACAGCAAACACTGATGCAAAATACTTGTTCATCATCTCCCCCATTTCTTGTAGTTCCACACATAGGCTGCCCTGCTGATCTTTGAGGGGCCCTATTCTCTCCCGAGTTACCCTTTTGTCCTTAATATTTATAAAATTCCTTTGGGTTCTCCTTAACCCAATTTGCTAAAGCTATCTCATGTCACCTTTTTGCCCTCCTGATTTCCCTCAAGTATACTCCTGTCTTTACACTCTTTGAAGATTTCACTCAATCTCTGTTGCCTATACCTGACATACGCTTCCTTTTTTTACTTAACCAAACCTCAATTTCTCTAGTCATGCAACAATCCCTACACTTACCAGCCTTGCCTTTCACCCTTACAGAAACGTACTGTCACTGGACTCATTATTTCATTTCTGAAGGCTTCCTATTTTCTAGCTGTCCTTTTACCTACAAGCATCTGCCCTCAATCAATTTTTCAAAGTTCTTGCCTAACACCAAAATTGGCCTTTTTCCAATTTAAAACTTTAATTTTTAGATCCAGTCTAAGCTTTTCCACCACTATTTTAAAACTAATTGAATTATGGTCGCTGGCCCCCAAACTGCTTTCTCACTGACACCTCAGTCACCTGCTCTACCTTATTTCCCAAGAGTAGATCATGTTTTGCAGCTTCTCTAGTAAATGTATCCAAACACTGAAACAGAACATTTTCTTGTCCACACTTAAATTCCTTTCCATCTAAACCCTTAATACAATGGCAGTCCGAGGCTATGTTTGGAAAGTTAAAATCCCCTACCATAACCACCCTATTATTCTTACAGGTAACAGAGATTTCCTTACAAATTTGTTTCTCAATTTCCTAATGACTATGTAGTGGTGATGGGGAGGGGGGTCTGTAATTAAATCCCAATAAGATGATCATCCCTTTCCTATTTCTCAATTCCATCCAAGTAACTTCCCTGGATGCATTCCCAGGAATATCCTCCCCGAGTACAGCCATAATGCTAGCTTTTATCAAAAACGCTACTTTTCCACCTCTCTTGTCCCTCTTTCTACCCTTCCTATAGCATTTGTATACTGGACCATTGAGCTACCAGATCTGTCCATCCCTGAGCCACATCTCTATAATTGCTGTGATATCCGGTCCTTTGTTTCGAACCATGGCCTGAGTTCATCTGCCTTCCCTGTTCGGTATCTTGTAATGAAGTAAAAGCAGTTTAATTGATCTGTCCCACCTTATTCTCGGTTTTGTTCCTGCCAGCGCTGACTGTTTTACTTGCTCCATTCCCCAACTGTGCCTGTCTCAAATTGATCTCTTTGCTCACTACTTCCCTGGATCCTATCCCTCTGCCTTACTAGTTTAAATCCTGCTGAGCAGCTCTCGCAAATCTACCTGCCAATATATTAGTCCCCTTCCAATTCAGGTACAATCCATCACTTCTACCCGAGAAGAGATTCCAATGATGCAAAAACACGAACCCTTCTCCCCTGCAGCAGCTCCTCAGCAATGCATTCCTCCTCTCTATCCTCCCATTTATCCACCTCTATCCACCGTGGGTGGCACAGTGGTTAGCACTGCTGCCTCACAGCGCGAGAGACCCAGGTTCAATTCCAGCCTCAGGCAACTGTCTGTGTGGAGTTTGCACATTCTCCCCGTGTCTGCGTGGGTTTCTTCTGGGTGCTCGTTTCCTCCCACAGTTCAAAAATGTGCAGGTCAGGTGAATTGGCCATTCTAAATTGCCCGTAGTGTTAGATGAAGGGGTAAACGTAGGGGAATGGGCGGGTTGTTCTTCGGAGGGTTAGTGTGGACTTGTTGGGCTGAAGGGCCTATTTCCACACTAAGTAATCTAATCATTTCTACCCTCACTAGCTCATAGCACCGGTACTACTCTACAGGACCTCCTTTTTAAATTCCTGCCTAACTTCCATCATTTTCCCTTCAAAATCTCATCCTTTTCCCTTCCTATGTCATTAGTTCCAATGTATACAATGACCTCCTGCTGGTCCCTCTCAGTTTTGATAACATTCTGCACCCTCTCGAAGATATCCTTGATCCTGGCACCAGGGAGGCAACACAACATTCTGATTTTTCACTGTCGGCCTCAGAAACGTCTGTCTTTGCCTCTGGAGAGTCTGCTATCACAATCAATCGGTTGGAACCCGACATACCCCTCATCACATTCAAGCCATTCTCGGTACCAGAAACTTGGGTGTATGTGCTACGCTCCCCTCAGAGTCCATCATTCCCTACATTTTCCAAAACAGCATACTTGTTTGAGATGGAGATAGTTACAGGAGACCCCTGCACTACCTGCCTGCCCCTCCTACCTTTCCTAGAGTCAACTCATCTACCTGACTGCATCTGCAGTTTTTCTCCCTTCCTATAACTGCCATCCATCACAGCCCTAGTTCCTGTAAATTCTTTATTGCTTCTCACTGCCATTCCAATCGATCCATGTGGTCTGGTAGCATCAACCAAAGACACGTCCTGCAGACATAATCATTACTAACATGAAAACTCTTCCTTATTCAGCGCCTCTCTATAGCTCAAATCCTTCAACCCTGGCAATATCCTTGTAAATCTTTTCTGAACTTTTTCAAGCTTCACAACATCTTCCCTGTACTAAAAGCAGAATTGCACACAGTATTCCAATAGAGGCCTAACCAATGTCATGTACAGTTACAACATGACCTGCCAACTGTGAAATTCAATGCACTGATCAATCAAGGCAAGCATACAAAACACCTTCTTCACTATCCTATCTACTTGCAACTCCACTTTCAAGTAACTGTAAACCTACATTCCAAGGTCTCTTTTTGGGGATTTACTTACATTCGGTCCCACTGATAGAAATTGAAATTTGTTTTGATTTTTTAAACTTTCAGTTTCTCATTAAGAGTAGTCCCTTGGTTATTTAACTTATGTAACAAAACAAAGTACTGATTTAACCTCTCAAATTTTCTTATTCCATAAAATCAACTCTAAAGTTCTGCTTGTCTTTACATACAAACATACTCTTTGAAGCCTTCTTAAAAAAATTGTTCATTAACATTCATATTCATTTTTCTCTTCATGTATCAGTTTATTGGTATTTCTTCATAATGTTAGGTTAGATTTAAGTGCAAAGTCTAAACTACATAGTTTTCAAATTAATGGAAACGTACATAGCATTGTTCTCATTCCTACCTAAAGGTGCATTTATCAACTTCTCATTGTATAATTTTACATCTGAAATAGTCTGTCCCCTAATTACTTCAAATACTAGGCAAAAAGACAGGGTGGAATGGAGGATGATACAGTTCCCGGTTTTCATCGCTATGAACTGGTATAAAGCTCTGTTACATTGCTCCCATCAGCAGCGAGCCAGATCTAGGCGAAAGATTCATGACCTGACCAAAAAACTGCAGACGCGGGATTCCAAGGTACTCGAAAAGGAGGATGGAAGAACACAGCAAGCCGAGCAGCATCAGGGGGTGGAGAGGTCAACGTTTCGGCTGTAGCCTTCTTCAGGACTGGAGCCCTGACTTCAGGTTGACCTTTCCTCCTGCTGAAGCTGCGCGGCTTGCGATGATCTTGCAACTTCCCGCTTGCCTACCACGCAAAATTCAGGACAGCTGACTGACCTTCCCAGCAACATTTCCAACCGACGTTCTTCCTATTTACTGTGACCGGTTCTACAACCACTCTGTGTATTGCTGAGAGCAAGCCTCTCAGTCAGCCACACAAGGCCCTGCTTACCTGCTATGCGAGCTCTTCACCGACTCGATCTGCCGCTGGCGCTGCTGCTGTAAACTGGTGAGAGGCTGCAGGTGCCCGGAGCCACCACCGCTGCCTTTGGACGACGGGAAAATCCAATTCATCCTGCCGGCCGAGCTCAGTGAGCACACCAGCCGCTTAACGAACCCACAGCGGCGCCGAACGGCTCATCTCTCGCTCTCCCCTTCCTGCCCTCGCCTCCACCCAACAACTGTCAGACCTCAGCCGCTCCACCCGACGGACGACAGGGCACCAGCGGCGGCTGCGCACTCCAAACCGGCAACCAGCTCCGCATCCGCACACTCTGTGTAAAACGTCATCACAGTCGACCGACCTCCGCCGGAGACCCTCCCACGACCCCTACCAAAACAAATTTCTGTTCCGTCAAGAGCCAGTCTGTAAATTGTTCAGTGTTGTAGCGCACGGGAGTCAGATTTGTCCGGCGGAGATTGTTTGTAAATTTTGCATTCGTTCCAGCGTCGGGGTGAAAGTTGAAAGGTGAATGCGCACGATTCGATGACGTCAGAGGGTTGCGTGGTGGCCGTAATGGAGGACGCGGGTGGGTTCTTGAGGCACTGAGGAGACTGGCTTATGCTTTAATAGTTAAAGAGTCCTCAGAGCCCGCTCACGTCTAACGCAGGTAAAAATAAAACCTACCGTCTTAGAAACGGCAACGCTCATACATTTCTGTTGGTGGTTATTCGAGTTGCTGTTAGGTGGTTGTTTGGTATCTTCACTACTATCCGAAAGGGGCAGAATTCCTTCCTCTACGCCCCACCCCCTCCCCCATCCGCGTGTCTCAAAGATAATAACAAACAATGTTTCATCAGACATGGAACTTTCCTGAGTTAATACAGTGGTGTGTTATTAAAGAGAGTCAACGTGACCAACATATGGCACGTCTACAGATTACACGATGTTGGGAATAGATTGTACAACAAAGTTGACTTGGCGAGACCGTGTGCAGTGGATGCTTTTAAATAAATTACACGTCCTGATATTCAACACATTCGCGCATTGAGTTTTGCTATTTAAGTGATCTACGTTGATGTTGAAAAGCATTGGTCAGCCTGGAAAATTGGCTGAAGCCAGTTTGGTATGGAGAAGGATTAAATTCATCCCCAAAAGAGATTTTCAAAAAGTCTTAATTGCTTGTCAGCAATGTTTTGTAAAACGTTTATAACTTGCATATATCAGCCATTTGATGTAAGATAATTATAATGCAACTTTATGATCTAGTGTGCTTTTATTGGGTTTATCATGGTTGCTTGCATTAGGAGATGATGGATATTTGTATCATCAGACACATTGAGAACTTGCCTTTAAAGTCTTGTCATGGTCTCTCAAGCTACTGGAAAATGCAGCTGATTTAAATAACTCATCTCAAATGAGATGCATCTTAATTACATAAAGATCTTTACTTGTTTGACTGTGTCTGACATAAGGCTGCAACAAATCTTGTTTGGAGAAGTCTAAAAATTTACTTATTGCTTCTAAGAGCATGTTCTCAATTTTTGTAGTATTGAAACTTTATTTATAATTCTGTTATTAATTGCTCCAACTCTTCCTCAGTGCAATGTTTGTGTCATATCTGGTTCTTTTGTAACATGTAAATGCAGTTAACTGACAACAGTATTAAGTTGCATTCTGAAATTTATACTGTTTATGCTAAGCAAGTGTCTTACTGGAAAGTTTCTTTAAGTAACAACTTGGCAGACCTGGATGAGTTTGCAGAGTACTTGTGTGAAGTTATAACCCTGTAACTATTCAATCCTTCAGCTTTCTTTAAATAATTATTGAGCCAGTAATTGGCATTGATTCCTACTTGCAATGAAAGGCTTTCTTGAGCTAATGCAATCTGTGGTGAAAGAAAATTCCTGGCTTTGACCAAATAATGAAGAAGGAACATTAATTTATATCTTAAGTCAGGATAATCTGTGATTTAAAGGAAAGCTTGAAGCCCAAGCATTTGCAGTTTATATCTTTCTAGTTGATGGATGTCATGCATGGGTTTAGGAAATGTTGTTGGAATGTACTTCAGATTACTGCTGGAGTGGATGAGATTGGAACAAGAGTTCATGATTAAAAAGATTGCAGAGGTAGTTGACCGTCTTGATCAACCTAAAATAGTAGGCAAGAAGAGATTTGGAATTCTTAGATAGCATACAAAATTTATTACAGTCTTATCACCTTTTGAACTGAGGAATTAGAGGACCATAGTAGGCCATCCGGAATTTCTTTTTGGACAGAATGTATTGACAACTGATGCAATGAATCCAGGTGCCCCAAGAGACAAGGTTACAATATGGGAATAGAAAGCAAACTCATTGCTAGGACTGTTCTGGTTAAGGTGTGTGGGCAAGAGGAGAAGAGTAAAGCAGTTTCACTGACCTGGACAAGGAAGAAAAGACATTAACAGAGAATGGCATGGTCAACAGTATCAAATGCTGCAGAGAGGCCTCAGAATGATGAATACATACACATTAATTAAAGTATCAGAGGAGTTTTTGTGAAGTTGTTTATTTGATGTTGCTGCTGTGATGGGATGAACCTCAAATTGGAGAAATTAAAATATGGTTATGCAGAGAACATTACTGTTTGGGAGGCTGAAGATGGAGTGATGGTTTGCAATGTCACTAGATTTGTGGGAAATAATTTTTCTTATTATTGAAGTAGAATAAATGAAACTGTTTGTTTGAGTTTGGCTAGAAAAATTAATGAAAGAATTGCCAGGAAAAGCTCTATCTAACTCCAACGATTTGAAAAACTTAGCACAAAACTCTGTTCCACATTGAGCAATAGAAAGCATACTTATTCCGAGTGCTAAGCTGCTCAGAATTTTACCAGCATATGTGGTACAAAACATGACTTGCTGTAGAAATGGAAAAGCTTATTTTCAATTAATGGTGTATATTTGTATATTTTTAAAAATGTGTTTGTAGTAAGGAAGATAAAACTTTTAAACTTGAAGCATTATTATTTTTGCTGTTCTGTGCATCTATCTGGTCCATTAGCAGCATAAAGCAAGTATTCTGTTGTATTTTATGTCACAATCTTAATTGACACAAGAACACCTTTAAAAAGTTACCCCTCTATCTTCCTGCCTAATTAGATGCCCCTCTGCCATTAAAGCTCACTATGGAGGAGGGAATTAAATCCCTCGCTCGCTCGCACTCTCCTCCTGTTTATTGAGGACCCATTTCTGGGAGCTAACCATTTACTTTGCCATCTCCCCTTGAAGTAATCTGTTATTACTTCTGTGAAGCACCTTTTAATGTTTAAGTTAATATTTAAATTATTGTACCAAGAAAGCTGTTTTGTTGGTGAATTGTTGATTTTATAGTCTTCTCAGTTATTTGTTTCATATTGCAAAATAGTCCTTAATAAAATTTTTAAAAAGTTTGTCCATTGTTTATCTAATGAAGAGCTCAGATATATTAGAATAATTTTGGGTAAGTATTCAAATACTCAAGACACTGCATTGATTTATTTTGAGTACTGTTAGAAAAAGTACACATTTTATCAAAACATTTTGTTCTGCATGCCAAAGGCCAACTTGCAAGAAATACCAAGGTAAAGCAAAAACAAAATCTGTACTTGAAAGAGTGTTGATTGGTTGACAATCTTCATAGTAGAGACATTAGATTGGACAAGTCAGTTCATGACAACTGACTGTTAATGACCAAGCTTTGTTTAAGTTTTAAACTAAGCTGGTTGGCTGTGATTCACCAAGGTGTTGTGCTGAGAAATGTACCAGTGAATTGTTGCCAACTATTTTCTTGATTTGAAATAGGCACACTGTGTGTGTGTGTGTGTGTGTGTGTGTGTGTGTGTGTGTGTTTTGTGTGATTTCTGCCTGCAAAGAACAGGGCTGTCTGTATTAAAATGCAGTTTCCAGTATGCACATACTCGAAACCATCTAAAATGATTGTTACTGTAATTCTACATGCATTGAGAACTACTTAGTAAATTTTGTCCAACCACTTCTCAAGTTGAATACTATTCAGTTTTTAAAGTGCTTTCTGTGGTGTATAGTCTGTGCTTTGGGAACATTCAAAGGGATTGTGCCTTTTTGTTTATCCACCTGTTTTTGGTACATATAGTCTATGTTGTAGCATCATACTGGCATTGAAATTCATATAAACGCTCATTTGTGGGATAGACAGTTTTTTTTTGGTTTGACCGTTCCATCCTTGACATGTAGCAACCATTTGTGTTGCTATTTCATAGTAGCAGTGTGAAATAACTCTGTTTACCTGTTGTCTATATCTTTGAGATAGTTCAGGCATGTTTTGAGATCAAAAGTGGAGGCCTTGCACCCATTTGTGAGTTTGCAGACTACGTAATGTGCAAAGAACTAGTCAATATAGTCATTATCATGTAGGATAACTTTGATGCACCCCATTTCAACATCAGGCTTTCACTGCTCACAAATGGCTTAGGCCCTAATTTCTGCATGATTGCCCTGACAGCCAATTTAGGATTGCCATTCAGGTGTGTAGTGTGGCGCACTGTAGGTGCAAGAAACTACATTTATCAATAAATCTGGCCTCGTTCTTCGCAAACAGAACTGGGTCACTTCTCGGGGCAGTGCCTCGACCAATCAGTGTCCACTTGTCAACCAATCAGCACTTTCCTCTCCAACAGTAGAAATGTCATTTTTCTCTTACCTTGGTTTTTCCAATAAATTGTTCAAATGGGTGTGGGACAAAACAAATGTCTTTTTTCAGCACCATTGTTATTCTATACCATTTATTTATGGTTAATTTCTTGTGGCAAGACATTTTTATGAGCAAGCCCATTTTCCTACAAAATGGAAAAAACTCACCATGATGAACTCGAGTTTGGAGAGTATATTTTGTCCTTAAATAGAATATCAGCAATTTGCAGAGATTATTTCAGCCTCCTGTTGATACTGCAATCCTATTGCTTGATACACTGCATGTTTTTTACATTCTAATTTTAGTCAATTTATGTTTTCAAGGTAAATAGTGAGTGAAGGTCGGGCAGTAAGCTTGGACTTCCTCATTTACAGCTCATCCATATTTAACGTGCAGTGCTTTGATGACTGCTATTTGAATTTACCAACATGCCAGCGGCGACAGTAGATCACAGCCAAAGAATCTGCGAGGTCTGGGCTTGTAACCTGGATGAAGAGATGAAGAGAATACGTCAAGTAATTCGTAAATTCAACTATGTTGCAATGGTAAGACAGCTATTTTGTCAGTTTTGAAAGGAAAAAACAACATTGTGATGTTGATTTTTTTTGGGCAATATTTTAAAATATTTTTCTCATAACCAAAGCCATTTTTATATTTATTTTCTAATAACTAATAAATTTTGGCTTAAAAAACAGTAGAAATATTGATTGAACATGAAGGTAAAGCTTTCTATTTAGCTGTAATCAGAGATGAACCACAATAAAACCAACTTTTAGAAAGGAACAAACAGTTTATAATAGCTTGAGTAGTGGGTGCTGGTTGGTCGTCTTTAGTGAGCAGGAACTATTGACTGCCTTGGCAAGTGGACTTTGATTGGCCAGGGCATTGCCGTGGAGGTGTGTAGAAGAGCTGTTTTCTTTGTGAAAAAAGTGCAGTGGTTGAACATGTATTCCCTTCTGTTTACAAAAGACAGTGTTCATTGTGGAAGAAATGTAAGTTTCAGCACATGAAAATGCGTCACACTGCAAGCATATTTTAAAGTTAGTTTCTGGTGTCCTTTTTTGTACTGTCAGGATTATTTTACTAAACTTTACTCAATGGCAGAATCGTATCTAACGATGGACACAGTTCTGAGTTTTGCAAGCACAGGCTGATTGAGCACATTGGATAATCAAAGGATAGTGTTGTATGATACACCAGCTATCCTGGCTTGACGTTAAATGAGACAGTGAGTGGATGATTAGAACCCTACTTGCAAAGTTTCTGATTATACTAACCTTGTACTAGTCTTATAGGAATCTAATTGCACATATTGTGCAGTGAATGCAAGTGTGTGGTGGATGGTAGTAAAAAAAAACTCAATCTCCATTTCTTAATTAGCATATTGAGGAAAAGAAACTAGTTGTCTGTTCAAATTCTCCTTTGAAATGGAGCATCGGATTGTGGTGCAGTATCCCTAACATGAACCAGGAAGCTGACTTCAAATCCCACCTGCTCCAGAAATGCATGATAACATCTCTGGATAGGCTGATAAGCAAAAGGAACGTTTAAAGATGTATGCAGAAGTTCTTAGGTGCAGCTGCAGATTCAAATATAACAAATGTTTGATCTATGCATTGGAGGTATGCAGGCATTAAGTGGTAATTACAATAAAGACACACATGATTGAACCAATAAAAATGTTCACAAGAACCGGGTCTAGAATAGATCCTATGGCAACACTATGGTATTGTTGAAACTGAACTCCATCACACATCTTGCTTGGTTTGTAAGTTCGACTAAACCAGGTTTACAGTGAGGTTAGAATGTAAAGCTCGAAGCAGGAGTAGGCCGTCCAGCCCTTCAATTCCTGATGAAGGGCTTTTGCCCGAAACTTCGATTTTCCTGCTCTTCAGATGCTGCCTGACCTGCTATGCTTTTCCACCACAGTCTAATCTTGACTCTAATTTCCAGCGTCGGCAGTACCCAGTTCTGCCTGTCTGGCCCTTCGAACCTGGTCAGCTACTCAATAAGATCATGGCTAATCTTTTCGTGGACTCAGCTCTACTTACCCACGTTTTCACCGTATCCCTCAGAGGTTATACACTTTGGCAGGAAAGATAGAGGATCTGAATATTATTCAGATAGAGAAAGATAACAGAAAGCTATGGGAGGATTTGGGAATCTTCGTCTATGAATCACAAAAAGTTAGCATCCAACTTCAATGGTTGGCCTTTATTTCAAAAGAGAATGAAGTATAAAGTAAATAGGCTTTGCGAAAACAATGCCGACCACAGCTAGAGTACCGTGAACAGTTTTGGGTTCCTTATCTAAAGAAATATTTATTGGCATTGAGGCAGTCCAGAGAAGGTTCACTAAGTCGAAGGACTATCATCTGAGGAGATGTTGAGCAAATTGGGCCTGTGCTCATTGAAATTTAGAAGAATGATGTGCAACCTTACTGAAAATACAAGATTCTGAGGGGACTTGACAGCGTAGATAAGGGGAGAGGTGGTTTTCCCCTCTGGGACAGTTCAGAACCATCAGGCATGAACTCAGTATAAGGTTGGCACGTTTGAGACGTGAGAAATTTCTTTTTTGAGGATAGTAAACCTGTGGAATTCCTTTTCGTAGAGTGCTGTTGAAGCTGGCTCTGTAAGTATACCCAAGCTGAGGTAAACGGATTTTGAATCCGTAAGGGAATTGAGGATTATGAGAACAATACAGGAAAATTAAAAAGAATATTGAGATCAGCCATGACCTCGTTGAATGGTAGAGCCAATTTGATGAGTTGAATGTCCCACTTCTGCTCCTACATTTTGGTCTTATGGACACCAAGTACATTTGGAACCTAGTGCAAATGTCAGTGGTTTTCCTGAGTGGTTGTTAATGAACAGACAAGCAATATCGAAAGAGCACATGGGTATTGCATTATTACGAATGTGTAAGTCTTCTGTGATCTTCAGTGTAAGTGGAAAATGTGCTGAAAGCTTACTCAACCATTTGACCAATCCATGTTGTGCAGAATGCAAGTTATGCATGAAGTCTTCAGTGCAACATTGTTTTGGTGCACATGTAAGCATTATGTCCTGTAGATGTGCTTCCACTGTATCCTTTTGCATATTTGCATTGTTGCTAGAATAGCATGTGAGTCAGTGCTCTTCACCGTGCCTGTGATTTGCTGCCTGTATTAGCTAGGGCTCCAAGCAATCCAGTAGGACTGCCATCATGGCCTGCAGTTGAGTAATGCAGTGACTGAAGCTAAAATGAATGGAGACTTTTTGTTATAAATTGAAATTAATTACAATGAATTTTATTTATTACTTGACAGCCCTAATCAAATGTAAAAAGTTAAAAATCACACAACACCAGGTTATAGTCCAACAGGTTTAATTGGAAGCACACTAGCTTTTGGAGCGTCGCTCCTTCAGACGCTCCGAAAGCTAGTGTGCTTCCAATTAAATCTGTTGGACCAAAATCTGATGTTCTGTGATTTTTAACTTTGTACACCCCAGTCCAACATTGGCATCTCCAAATCATGACTAATCAAATTTAAGTTGTCATCTGATTCACTTGATAAGTGTCTTGCTTCACAGTCAGAATGTGATTCGCTGGACCAAAGGGTTGGTTTCTGTGCTGTATGACTTTGACTCTGTGTCCTATGTAGTGACTTTATTTTGAAAAAAAATCCAGGCTGACACTCTGGTGCAGAATTGAGGGAATACTGCAATATTGGAGATCTAATCTTTTGGTTTAGATATAAACCAAAGCATTATCTATACACTCAGGTAGAGATAAATGATCCCATGTCTGCAACTTGAAGAAGGCTGGCATTATCCCTGATGTCCTCTCTCAATCAATATCTTAGAAATAGATGATCTGATCATTATTATGCTGCAGATTTGCAAAACTAATTACTGTGTGTTTGCTACATTACAAGAATGACTACACATCAGAAATACTTTGGTTGTCAACCACATTGGGATAATCTAAGGTTGTGAAATGTTATTTCTGAAGACCATGTTTTGGTCTGTGACCACTAGAATTTAGCTAATGCAAATAAAGCTGCCTGATATTAGCTGCTAAAGTATTAAAGTCTGGTGTAAACTAACCCTATATATTCCCATAAAATGTGTACTGATGGTAAATATGAAATATATTTATTATGTTACTTTATTTACTTTTTGTCCTTTTGAAGTTAAATGTTGTGCACTGATTTTACAAATTTTTGAGTAATCCTTCTTCCAAGGATATCAAAGAAAGAAAGAAAGGCACCATTTGGAATTGAGAAAAGCTCTACATTAATATGACTCCAATGCATGAACATATGTATAATGAAAATATACCCATTAATGTACTAACTGCAATGTTTGTTTATGATTTGCACCCTCTAGTTTTAAAACATCATGCATACCACTTTAACAGAAGAATAAAGAATGATAATTTATATAACCCCCCCCCCTTTACTTTGACTAAATCTTGAATGCTGTCGGATTTGTTTTTTAATATTTTTATTCATGTACTACATTGATTTTTTTGTCACATTGACCAAGATATAGTGAAAAGGTTTATTATGCATGCTCTAAAGGCAGATTGTACCATACAAGGTGCATCAGGTCGAAGAATAGAGTGCAGTGTACAATGTTACAGACACAAGGTGCACAGGGAGAGAGGCATTTCAAATACAAATAAAGGATCTATATATCTAATAGCTAAAATATATTTGGTTGGAAAGAATTGATGGCTCAGATAAGACTGGATGTTGAATAAGGAGACAATAGAGAAGCAGTGGCATAGTTGAGAGAACTGATTAGACTGATCTGTTATCAGTTTATGCGTGCGCACTGACCTATGTCAAGAGACAGCATGTAGATGTGGCAAAGGCAATGGATGTCGATTCGACTTTGAGAAAACTACAAGTGCAATGGTTAAGCAGCTGAAAGAAATCTGTTGCTATAGATTCTGCATTGGTAAGAGCGGAGCCAAATAAAGCAGATCACTGAGTTGGACACAGAGAGGCATTGGTGCAGATGGCCTGATAGACTGTGGCACCATAGAGTAATATGAACAGAACCTATTCATTACATTGTTTCAGCTGGGTATTATGCAGACCCATCCAATTAGTTGTACTCTGCTCCTTCCCCATGCCACTTCAATTGGTTATCCAATTCTTTACTGAATGTTACTTTTTGAGTCTTTTTCTATCTTGCTTTTGTAGAACCACAGAAGAGGCTAAAGCAAGAGCAATTCAGCTGGTTCAACTCCCTTGCCCTTTCCCTGTAATCCTGCATTATTTTTCTATCCACATAATTATTCAATTCCATTAGACCATAGGAGTAGAAATTAGGCCATTCGATCCATTGGATCTGCTCTGCCACTCAATCATGGCGGATAGGTTTTTCAACCCCATTTTCTCGCTTTCTCCCTGTAACCTTTGATCCCCTTGGCAATCAAGAACTTATTTATCTCTGTCTCAAGTGTACTCATTGACCTGGCCTCCACAGTCCTCTGTGGCAATGAATTCCACAGATTGACCACTTTTTGGCTGAAGAAGGTTCTCCTTACCTCTGTTCTAAAGGGTCTTCCCTTTACTCTAAGGTAGCCTTTGTCTCTCCTGCCAATGGAAAATCTTCCTAATGTCCACTCTGTCCAGGGCCAGTACATCCTTCCTGAGGTATGGGGACCTAAAGTTACTCTAAATGTGGTCTAATCTGACCCTTAAAGCCTCAGAAGTACATCCTTGCTTTTATATTCTAGATTTCTCGAGATTAATGACATCATTGTATTTGTGTTTCTGATTACTGATTCAACCTGCAAGTCTACCTTAAGAGAATCCTGAATTTGGGCTCTCCAGTCCCTTTGTACTCCAGATTTCTGAATTTTCTCCTTGTTAAGAAAATAGTCCACGCTTCTATTATTCTTAACAAAGTGCATGACCTCACACTTTCCCATGTTGCATTTCATCTGCCACTTCTCTGCCCACTCTCCTAATCTATCTAAACCTTTCATTAGCTTCCCAGCTGCCTCAATACTAGCTGGCTGAACACCTATCTTTGTATCATCTGCAAACTCAGCCAGAATGCCCTCAGTTCCTTCATGCAGAACATTTGTGGTTCAAGTGAAAGGTTGTGCTCCCAATCCTGACCCTTGTGGATCACCATTCGTCACTGGCTTCCATCTGAGAAGTACCCTTTTATTCCCCACTCTCTGCCTTTGGCCAGACAGTCAACCTTCTATCCATGCTCGACCTTGTCTCTAACACCATGGGTCCTGCTTGAAAGCCACAATTGAATCCATCTCTACTGCGCTTCAGACAGTGTATCCCAGGTCCTCACTAGATGCTGCAAAAATCATTTCTTTTCATATTGCCATTGCTCTTTTTGTCAATTGGTGCCTTCTGGTTTTTAAGTTCTATTAATGGGAACTGTTTCTTCTTATCTGCTCTGTCTAGACTCCTCTTTGGTGTTGAATGCCTCAATTAAATCCCCTCTCAACTTGCTGTTTGTTCTTCTTTAAGAAAATGACAGGAGAATCGACGTTTCAGGCATGAGCCCTTCTTCAGGAATGAGGAAAGTGTGTCCAGCAGGCTAAGATAAAAGGTAGGGAGGAGGGACTTGGGGGAGGGGCGTTGGAAATGCGATAGGTGGAAGGAGGTCAAGATGAGGGTGATAGGCCGGAGTGGGGTGGGGGCGGAGAGGTCAGGAAGAAGATTGCAGGTTAGGAAGGCGGTGCTGAGTTCGAGGGATTTGACTGAGACAAGGTGGGGGGAGGGGAAATGAGGAAACTAGAGAAATCCAAGTTCATCCCTTGTGGTTGGAGGGTTCCTAGGCGGAAGATGAGGCGCTCTTCTTCTAGCCGTCATGTTGCTATGGTCTGGCGATGGAGGAGTCCAAGGATCTTGATGGAGTGGGAGGGGGAGTTTGCTGCATCCGATGTGGCCTCTTCTATATTGGGGAGACAGGCCGCCTACTTGCGGAACGTTTCAGGGAACACGTCTGGGACACCAGGACCAACCAACCCAACCACCCCGTGGCTCAACACTTTAACTCCCCCTCCCACTCCACCAAGGACATGCAGGTCCTTGGACTCCTCCATTGCCAGACCATAGCAACACGACGGCTGGAGGAAGAGCGCCTCATCTTCCGCCTAGGAACCCTCCAACCACAAGGGATGAACCTAGATTTCTCCAGTTTCCTCATTTCCCTTCCCTTCACCTTGTCTGAGTTAAATCCCTCGAACTCAGCACTGTCTTCCTAACCTGCAATCTTCTTCCTGACCTCTCCGCCCCCACCCCCACTCTGGCCTATCACCCTCACCTTGATCTCCTTCCTCCTATCGCATTTCCAACGCCCCTCCCCCAAGTCCCTCCTCCCTACCTTTTATCTTAGCCTGCTGGACACACTTTCCTCGTTCCTGAAGAAGGGCTCATGCCCGAAACGTCGATTCTCCTGCTTTTTGGATGCTGCCTGACCCACTGCGCTTTTCCAGCAACACATTTTCAGCTCTGATCTCCAGCATCTGCAGTCCTCACTTTCTCCTTAAAGAAGAACAATCCTAGCTTCTCTAATATATCCACGAGACCAAAATCTCTCACCCTTGGGACTGTGCCGGTAATTCTTTTTTGCATCCTAGCTAAAAGCTTTCAATCCTTTCTCAAATGTAGAGCCAGAATTGAACACAATAGGCCTAACCAGTGTTTTATTAAAGTTTAGCATAATTTTTTTTCTCTCACCATATCAAAGAACGTATTATGTTTAAACCAGTCACCTCAATTTGTCCATCTGCTTTCAAGAAATTGTACAAACACCTCGGTTCCTCAGTTTTTTTCACTCCATTTAAGATTTAGTTCATATTGCCTCTCATCTTCCTTCCTATCATCATTGATTCTGCAACGAATTAAATGTGTGCTAATGCACAATGATTACAGTCATGGAGAATGTTGTTTGTGATTTTGCTTAGTGTTATTTCTTTGGTTTGAGAGGGTTAGAAACCTGAGTAACAAGATTTAAACAAGCCAGTCAATGCTTCAGAACCTTGGAAAAGTAAAATGTTGGTAATGAAATATTAGCTTTCAAGATCAAAAAGATATGTAGGTATATGGTGGATTTCTGACCAACTTTTCCAATTATATTGGTTTTGCTGGGGGGTGAGAGAGAGAGAGAGAGAGAATCTGAGTAAAGGGTGCATTTTACAAATGGCAGTTTAATATTGGGATCATGAAAGAAAGCAGTCGTAAAGTCATAGAGATGTACAGCATGGAAACAGACCCTTTGGTCCAACTCTTCCATGCCGGCCAGTTATCACTTCCCAATCTATTTCCACCTGCCAGCACCTGGCTCATATCCCTCCAAACCCTTCCTATTCATATACCCATCCAAATGCCTGTTAAATGTTGCAATTGTGCTAGTCCTCACCACTTCCTCTGGCAGCTCATTCCATACACCTACCACTCTCTGCTTGAAAAAGTTGCCCCTTAGGTCTCTTTTATATCTTTTCCTTCTCACCCCAAACTTATGCCCTCGAATTTAGTAGTGATGGAATGCTGATGAGATAAGCTTGGAAGAGACCACTAATAGGATGTGGTAGAAAAATGAAAGTGAATGGTGGTTACTTTAGAAGATGACAGCTGTGGCTTTGCTAGCTTGGCAAGGGGAGGGTGGAAGATCAGCAGAGCCTGAAGAAAAACTTTTGTTTGAAAGTTTGTTGATGTTCTGCATACTGGCATAGTGAAATTAAAAGCCAATTCTGGAAATCTGAGATAAAAAAAATGCTGGAAACATGAGTAGATCTGAACCATAACTGCTGTGGGTTGTAATATTTAGTCCAGGAAACATTGAAACATGAAAATCAATCATAGAGTCATAGAGATGTACAGCATGGAAACAGACCCTTTGGTTCAACCTGTCCATGCCGACCAGATATCCCAACCCAATCTTGTCCCACCTGCCAGCACCCCGCCCATATCCCTCCAAACCCTTCCTATTCATATACCCATCCAAATGCTGCTTAAATGTTGCAGTTGTACCAGACTCCACCACTTCCTCTGGCAGTTCATTCCATACACCTACAACTTTCTGCGTGAAAAAGTTGCCCCTTAGGTCTCTTTTATATCTTTCCCCTCTCACCCTATACCTATGCCCTCGAGTTCTGGACTCTCTGACCCCAGGGGAGTCTACTTACCCTATCCATGCCCCTCATCATTTTGTAAACCTCTATAAGGTCACCCCTCAGCCTCTGAAACTCCAGGGAAAGCTGTCCCGGCCTGTTCAGCCTCTCCCTGTAGCTCAAATCTTCCAATCCTGGCAACATCCTTGTAAATCTTTTCTGAAGTTTCACAACATCTTTCTGATAGGAAGGAGACCAGAATTGCACGCAATATTCCCGCAGTGGCCTAATCAATGTCCTGTACAGCTGCAACATGACCTCCCAACTCCTGTACTCAATACTCTGACCAATAAAGGAAAGCATACCAAACGCCACCTTCACTATCTTATCTACCTGCGACTCCACTTTCAAGGAGCTATGAACCTGCACTCCAAGGTCTCTTTGTTCAGCAACACTCGCTAGGACCTTACCATTAAGTGTATAAGTCCTGTTAAGACTTGCTTTCCCAAAATGCAGCACCTCTCATTTATCTGAATTAAACTGCCACTTCTCAGCCCGTGGTCCCATCTGGACAAGATCCTGTTGTAATCTGAGGTAACCCTCTTCACTGTCTACTACACCTCCAATTTTAGTGTCATCTGCAAACTTACTAACTGTACCTCTTATGTTTGCATCCAAATCATTTATGTAAATGACAAAAAGTAGAGGACCCAGCACCGATCCTTGTGGCACTCCACTGGTCACAGGACTCCAGTCTGAAAAACAACTCTCCACCACCACTTTCTGTCATTTGCCTTTGAGCCAGTTATGTAAAGAATATTTTCATCCTGTGAAAATAATTATTGCTTGATACTTGTTGAGCAGTTGTAAGCTGATATTTTTCAGTGGATGTTCACTAATTGGATTGAAGCAACAACACAAGGCATGACCCTTTTAGTAAACCCTAAAGTTAATCTTATTCTCTGTTGCCATATCTTAATGTTGCAGTAATCGATTTTCTTTTCATACTTTGAAATGTTTTCCTCAAGTACTGCAAAAATTGATTTCCATGGAAATGAAAATGTCGCTATCATTTGCTGCACATAAGACTCAACATTTTGTGCTGCATACTGGCCATACACTCACCTGATATGTGAGAAATATTTTTTCAAGTATTGATGGCATTTAGCTTTGTCAATGGTCATTGTAAAGGAATATTTTGTTGATAATGAGAAATGTTGAAGAAAGTGTTACATGTGATCAACATAATTGTGTGGGGTTCCATGTAACTTTGGCTAGTACATTGTGCTTCATTTGAAAATTGTATTATTTTTCCATATGTAAAATGACATGTTCCGCTCAAAATAAGCTGCTTTTAAAATGCGAACAAAAAAGTTTTGTTTCTATTTTATAGGTGCTTATGTTGGAGAGTAATCTAAACTCCAATCAGGATGAGAACTCTTCATTGATGCTAATAAGTATCACATATAAGACTACTTAAGATAATAGCCCATGGTGTTGGGGGATGTGGTGTAGTGGCAAGGATAAAAAATTGGCTAACTAATAGAAAATAGAGTTTGAATAAAGTTGGCATTTACAGGGCAGCAATCTCTAATTGGTTGAGTGCCACAGGGATCGAGCCTGGGGCCGCACTTATTTGCAATGTACATGAATGACTTTCACAGAAGTGAAAGCACTATTACCAAGTTTGCCAATGATTTCTTTTTCAAAGTGGAAAACCAAGGAGTGAGAATGGCACGGAGTCTGCAAAGGGATGTAGACAAGTGGGTTGACAATGTGGCAGGTTTAATATAATGAGGGACAATATGAGGTTATGCACTTTGGCAGGAAGAATAAAAGAACTAAATACTATTTAAATGGGGAAAGACTGCAAAAAGTTGCAGCATAAAGGCATTTTGCACAAATCACACAGGCTAGCATCCAATATTAGTGATTTGGAAGGAAAAGGGGATGGACTATAAAATAGGGAAATGGTACAAATGATGAAATCTCAAAAAATAGCATATTAAACACTGCAAAGCACTAGTAAGACTTCTGCTGGAATATTGTGAACAATGTTTTGTCTATTCTAAAGGAAGGTGCACTGATATTGGACACAGACCACACAAGTTTCACTAGATTAATTGATTGTTTGTGGGAATGGAGGGCTTATCTTATGAAGAAAGATTGAGTTGGTTGGCCTGGTACTAATCGGAGTTGAAAAGAATGAGAGTAAACCTCATTGAAATATATAAGATTCTTAGGGAACTTGACAGGGTAGTTTTGAAGAATAGTTTCTTGTAAGATAAACTAGGACCAGAGGACATAAATCTCAAAATAAAAAGTCACCTGTTTTAAGACTGGGATGAGGAGGAATTTTGTTTTAGGGTGATGAATTTGTTGAATTCTCTACTAGAGAGGTCTGTTGAGGCTTGGTCATTTAAGTAAAATCAAGGCTGAGATAAACTGACCTCTAATCTAAGGGAATAGAATATTATTATGAAAAAGCATGAAAATGGAGTTGAGGATTATTAGTATCAGCTGTGATGTCATTAATGGCACTGGTTCAAGTAGGAGAGAGTGAGGACTGCAGATGCTGTAGACTCAGTATCAATAATGTATGGAGCTGAGAAAAGCACAGCAGGTCAGACAGCATTGGAAGAGCAGAGGAATCAATGTTTTGGGCAGAACTGTTTTTCCAGCGCCCCACGTTATTGATTCTGATCACTGGTTTAAGTCATACATAACGCAGAAAAAGATGAGCGAAATTGCTTTTGGTTAATCATCTCTGTCAAGACATCATTGCAGGAATTCCTCAAGGACCTGTCCTAAACCTAAATGTAGACAGCTGCTTCAATGCTGAACCATAAGTGCCATTTATTGCCTATCTCCCCATGACATTATCATGATTGAATCTGCTAGTCTTCGCTTCCTTGGGGATGCAGTTGACCAGAATATTAGTTGGATTGTTGCAGTTCTGTTCTCCGAGCTGGGAATTGTTGTTGCAGACGTTTCGTCCCCTGTCTAGGTGACATCCTCAGTGTTTGGGAGCCTCCTGTGAAGCGCTTCTGTGATGTTTCCTCCGGCATTTATAGTGACTTGTATCTGCCGCTTCCGGTTGTCAGTTCCAGCTGTCCGCTGCAGTGGCCGGTATACTGGGTCCAGGTCGATGTGTTTATTGATTGAATCTGTGGATGAGTGCCATGCCTTTCTCTAGGAATTCCCTGGCTGTTCTTTGTTTGGCTTGTCCTGTAATAGTAGTGTTGTCCCTGTCGAACTCATGTTGCTTGTCATCTGCATGTGTGGCTACGAAGAATAGCTGGTCATGTCGTTTCGTGGCTAGTTGGTGTTCATGGATGCGGATCGTTAGCTGTCTTCCTGTTTGTCCTATGTAGTGTTTTGTGCAGTCCTTGCATGGGATTTTGTACACTACATTGATTTTGCTCATGCTGAGTGTTGGGTCCTTCGTTCTGGCCAGTTGTTGTCTGAGAGTGGCTGTTGGTTTATGTGCTGTTATGAGTCCTAGTGGTTGCAGTAGTCTGACTGTCAGTTCAGAAATGTTTTTGATGTATGGTCGTGTGGCTAGTCCTTTGAGTTGTGGAATGTCCTCGTTCCGTTGCCTTTTCCCTTGGGTATCTGTTGATGACATTGTGGGGGTATCCGTTTTTGGCGAATACATTGTATAGGTGTTCTTCTTCCTCGTTTTGCAGTTCTGGTATACTGCAGTGTGTTGTGGCCCTTTTGAACGGTGTCTTGATGCAACTTCTTTTGTGTGTGTTGGTGTGTGTGTGGCTTTCGTATATACCTTTGTGGTGAATTCTCTGTTTGGTGTTCTCTGTCTAGGAATGGGAGTTGATTGTCCTTTCCTTCCTCTCTAGTGAATCGGATTCCTGTGAGTGTAGCGTTAGTTGGATTAGCCACATGTACACATTGCAGTTGCAAGGACATGTTAGACTTAGACTTACAGTGTGGAAACAGGCCCTTCGGCCCAACAAGTCCACACCGACCCGCCGAAGCGAAACCCACCCATACCCCTACATTACCCCTTACCTAACACTACGGGCAATTTAGCATGGCCAATTCACCTGACCCGCACATCTTTGGACTGTGGGAGGAAACCGGAGCACCCGGAGGAAACCCACGCAGACACGGGAGAACGTGCAAACTCCACACAGTCAGTCGCCTGAGTCGGGAATTGAACCCGGGTCTTCAGGCGCTGTGAGGCAGCAGTGCTAACCACTGTGCCACCGTGCCGCCCACAATAATTTACTGCCCAAGAAGTACTTAAGAATTAACCAGATGGGCTTTTACAACAATCAACAATGGTTGCTAGATCAGCTTTTCATCCACAATTGTTAATTAATTCAAATTTCATCAGTTGCTCTGGGAGGAATCAAACCCATTCTGTAGCAAGAAACTCACCACCTTACCCCTAAAGCTGACAAGACACCAGACCTTGAGTGTTTTGGAATACACTCTACTTGTTTGGACAAGTACAGTTCCAGCAACACTTCGAAGCTCAGTACCATCCAGACAAAGCAGTGGGCTTGATCAACATTGCATCCACCTTAACATTCATTCTGTACCTTTTGAACAACACCGTGTACTGTCTACAAGTGCAAGATGTATTGTAGTCAGATGTGATGGAGAAGTGATAACGTTCCTGGATTAGTACACTGAAATCTCAGATCGAGGGACATGGGTTTGATTCCTCCCAGAGCAACTGATGAAATTTGAATTAATTAACAATTGTGGATGAAAAGCTGATCTAGCAACCATTGTTGATTGTTGTAAAAGCCCATCTGGTTAATTCTTAAGTACTTCTTGGGCAGTAAATTATTGACTTGCCAGCAACATCCATAACCCATGAACAAAGCTCCTTCAGAAGCATTTTTCAAACCTGAGACATTGAAAGACAAGAAGCATATTTCCCTTAAAGGGCATGAAACATTATAAACATAACATGAAGTTATTCTATTAAAAACTATATTTAGAAAACATTTCTTGGAAGGTCATCCAACAGAAATTGCAGAAATGGATTGACAAGAGTAATGTGGAATCAAGAAGATTCCAGTCATCCAGTAGTTCAGTGCGACTAAAAATGGTAAACTTATACAACTTTCTGTAATTACTTCCTTCCTTTTTAACACACACAATGTTGGAACAGATTATTTGAGTTTTTGGGAGCTCACAAAAAAAGCTTATTACTGGAAGTAAATCTTCAAGGTTAACAGTGAACTATTACTAACCAGTCTACAGGTTTTGTTTCATCAAGGTTTTATCTTCCTCCACTTAATGAGTATTGGCACAGAAGCACAGCCGAGCTCTTCACCGTGGCAACAAGGATCTAAGTCAGGAACTTCCAGGCTTTTGTAACATGTGCCATATGTAGCAATATGTTTAAACCTAACTCAGAGAGTCCCTTTGACGACGTCATCGGTTTAACTAAGCAATGTTAACGCAGGCTTTTAATGTCATTTTAAAATTGTGAAACTTTTATTTTAGGATTTCTATGTATATCAAAGGTGTGGAAGAGTTGATTGAATATTTTAGAATAAATCATTGTGTGCAATCAATAGTTGTGAATTTCAAAGCAGGACTGCAATATAAATGTAGTCTGATTCAAAGTCATGCATGCTAGCTGCCAAGGCTAGGACCAACCAAGAACTTAGTGACTAGTTTAATTTCTTCATTGAGGGTGATTCTTAAAGTTTTTTTTAACTTTACTGGCAATGTCAGACTTGTTACACATTTCCTATTTCATTAAATATTTCAAACCTTTGTCTCGTGTCTCTTGCATGGTTATAAATTCCCTAATCATCAGTATCCTTAAATAAATTATTTGGTAAAACCAGATAAGCCTCAATTTAAAAAAAAATGTTCAGGTTTGTTAGCATCTACAGAAAGGTAATGTCATGACTCTGCGTTTCTATAGCACTGGCTGTTTTTCTTAAATTTCCATCGAAGAATGTAGCTTGTGCTGTCATTCCCTTGCTAAACCAGTTACGTGCAGTGATCTTTTTAACTCCTGCTAAGTTCTGGTCAGCTCTTTCTAAGTATGGTGCTTTGCTTATGGAAGGATAAAGTTGATTATTTTCAGAGTTCTGACTAATTATTTTCTGATTTTTCAAAACTTTACCAGGACACGGAATTTCCAGGTGTTGTAGCACGACCAATTGGTGAATTCCGAAGTAATGCAGACTATCAGTACCAACTATTGCGCTGTAATGTAGATTTGCTGAAGATTATACAGCTGGGGCTGACATTTGTAAATGAACAGGGCGAGTACCCTCCAGGCACCTCCACATGGCAATTCAACTTCAAATTTAATCTTACGTAAGTGTGCCTGAGTATCGATTATTTATTTGCTGTTGTTGAAATTGTTGAAACAATATGTAGATGGTTTATTATTACTCTTTGATAAGTAGTATGTATCCTGGACTATGACAGAATGTTCTTTTAAGATTTTCTCGTTAAAGCATATTCTGTGAAGGAATATAAATTCGTGTGTTCAGGTTTATTTCCATTTCCTTGATCGTCCGAAAGCGAGAAGGGATAGTAAGCAAAAGAACTCTCATCAGGGCTGAGGTTTTGCTTTAAAGTTGTTACAACTGACCCGCTAGTCGAGAATAGGCAGTGGATGTGATTACAGAACTCTCAGTTTTTGGGGCAAGACCTTTTAGGGGGGTTACAAGGTGCGAATCATTCTATATCACGTGGTCGAGCTGGACTGGTTGCATACACTTGCACTATCACGCAATCACTCAAACAAAACATTTTAATTTGAATGAATTGCTCCTAGTGTATGAGGTACAAATGCATAATTTCCATTTAACAAAGATCAACTGATGTTTGATTAAATGTGTGAAGTTTTTAAATAATTTGAGTTAAAATCTGTAGACCTACCAGATACTTCCTGTTGAAAGCTCTGCTGAAACTTGTTTCTGAATGTTGATTGTACTTTACCAGGGAAGACAGTATGGAAGGTTCAGTGCATCCGAATATTTTCTCTCTTTCACTATGATTGATTAATCAATATGCTTTCGACCACTTCGGTCAGAGAGAATTCAAATAAGGAAACAATTTTTTAAAATAAGTGTTAGCTTCATGAATTCCCATCCTCTGATGGAACGTGAATGAAGAGATAAAAATTGTGACAGTGAGCAAAATCAAATCTTACTTCTTAATTTAAAAATCTTGAGAATGTTTCAATTTGACTGTGAAAGTGTATTTCACAGCCAGACTTTGACCTTTGTGTATTAGAAGATTATCTCAGATTATAATAGGTGAGCCAAGGAGTGGCAAATTGAGGTTGATTTAGATAAATGTGAGGTGTGCATCTTGGTAAGGCAAACCAGGGCAGGACTTGCCCATTTACAGTTAGAGCCCTGGGGAGTGTTGCCGAGCCAAGAGACCTTGGGATGCAGGTTCGTTGAAAGTGGAGTTGCTGTTCGACATTGTATTGGAAAAGGCATTTGACATGGTTGCCTTCATTGGTCAGAACATGGACTGTAGGATTTGGGACATAATGTGGGTGCACAGGAAATTGGTGAGGCTATTTTCAGAATGCAATGTGCAATTCTGGTCATCTTTGTAAATTATGGATTAAACTTAAATTCTATAAGGTTACCTCTCTGTGTCTGATGCACCAGGGAAAAAAGGCTCAGCTTATTCATAGAGGTTTATAAAATCATGAGGGGTATGGATTAGGTGAATAACCAAAGTCTTTTTTCATAAGGTGACGGAGTCTAACACTAGAGAGCATAGGTTTAAGGTGTGAGGGGAAAGACTTTTTATAAGAGTCTGAGGGATAGCAGTTTTGTGCAGAAGGTGGTGTGTGTGAGTAATTGAACAAACTGCCAGAGGAAGTGGTCGAGCTGGGTACAATTACTACGTTTAAAAGGCATCCAGATGGTATATTAATAGGAAGGGTTCAGAGGGATATGGGCCAAATATTGGCAAATGGGACTGTCAAATTGGGATGTCTGGTTGGCACAGACGAATTGGACTGATGAGTCTGTTCCTGTGTTCTATGACTCTATATCATAAATAACAAACAGATTTACTATTTTATATGTTCTGTTGTCACAAGTACATTACATTTTATTTTTCTTTACAAACTTTTTCTATTGATTTTAGAGAAGACATGTATGCTCAAGACTCAATAGAACTCCTTACAACTTCTGGCATCCAGTTTAAAAAACATGAGGAGGAAGGGATTGATACAATGTACTTTGCAGAAGTTCTAATGACATCCGGTGTAGTATTATGCGAAGGAGTCAAGTGGCTTTCGTTCCATAGGTAAGCAACATGTACATATTGTTCAGTAATAAAGATTTCTACTCGGAAGCATTAGGAATGTTAAAAATACGACTTCAGCTTGAGAAAGAAACTTCTCAGAACCAAATAAGCTTTTCTCATCTCAGGCTTCTTTTCATCTGCTTTTTCTCTAATAAATGCCCTGCATAATTTATCTCTTATCAGCTACTTTGTGTTTATGACGTCACATAGTCAGAATTCATAATTTACAAAATTTGATGTGGGAGACTCAAGAGTCCACACTTGCCAATTTTTGAAGATGGCCTGACAAGTTAGTGAAGCTATTTATAAAAATAAAGATACTGAGTTTTATTAATACCAACATAGAATACAAAAGTAAGTAAATTATGTTAGATATTACAAAGCTTCAGCTGGAATTTGTGAGCAATTTTGGGCATCACAATTAGAAAGATTAGCAACTCCTTGGAGGGGGCTACATAAAGGAATTATCAGGGACAAAGGCTTTAAGTTATGTTGAGAACTGAATTATATGGAGATGCTGAGATTGCTGTACTTTCTGCATAAATTGCACCTGCAGATGATATTGAACATGTTGCTGTTTGAAAAGTGTGTTCAGAAAGATTCTTCAGATTTTTAAATAATTGTTTTATAAAAATGGTTGCATTTCATTCCAAGTCATTTTGCTCACTATTGGACACACAAGAGATTGGCTCCCCAAGTTGCCCTCCCCTCCCTGTTTCCATTCCTGACGCCTGCCTTTGTCCCTGCTTCAATCAGCCCTAACGTCTGCAGCCTTCTCTACTCCAGCACTGCACTTGTAGTTCCTACTAATCGAAAAGTTTATTATCGTAGTGCACATATTTAAAATAGTTACCAAAAGAATTAGTGATGTGATGAGCAATTTAACCAAACAAATTGTTATAATATAGAATGCATAACTTGAAGTGATAGAAAGAGTGTTATGGAGAAAACACATGGCTAAATGAGTAGTAATTTCAAGATGGTGGCTTTACTTTTCAAAGATAACATGGATGACCAAATGCTCTCATTTTGCTTTGTATGATTCTGAAATAGTCTCAAAAGTTATAGATAGAGAGTGAGGCTTGTGGACAGGAAGTGTTATATCGTTTCTAATATGTGGGTCAATGATGTTGGTAAATCAAATGCCTTTTTATAAGGAACGTTGACCAATATAACACGCAATATATTCTGTGGCCAGGGTTTGATTGATGCCTAACAGTTTATTATATGTACTGAAATCCGTTCAAATTTCAGATTCAAGGTTGGAGGCATTCAGCATTAAATGACTAGTTAACTTCCTCAAATAATTAGTGCATTTCCTGGTAATATGTCTCCTTGCTCACACTTGCTTACCTCTCCTGGTATTTTACATTCTTTTTTATAGCAGGTTCTTATGTTAGAGAATGTATGATTAAGTGTTCTTCTACTCCTTCATGATTAATACTTTTATTAGATTAGATTAGTGTCTTGGAATATTTATTCCTTGAACATCAATTGAGCATTCAGTGCTCACAACCATTTCTGATGGTTAGAGACCTAAACACTTTACACTTACCTTATTAGTTTCTTTAGTCACAAACCCTTTAAATGCTTCCAAGAATATGGATTTCAAGAGTTAGCACTTTTTAAACTGTTTTCCCCAATTCCTGCTTTGTGACCACTAGCTGTCTTCATGACAAACTGTGGTCAAATTATACCATGTTAAAATTTGAGGATAAAACTACTAAGAACCTAAACCTCATTGATAACACAAGTAAACAAACTCCAAACTCCTTACCCCTTTATATTCATGTATTGCCTTACTCTTATTCCATTTGTTTATTTCCAATGATATTTAGTTGCTGTTTGACTAGGTGAAATTGTTAACTATAAGCCTGTCTTTGATTTTATACCCCCTAATCACTACCCTGGTCATGTCCTACAGAGGCTTTGATTTAAAAAAAATGTTTTATGCAGATGTTTTCTTTTGCAGGATTAACTAGTGTTCTTGCAGCTACAGATCAGTTCTACAGTTCTCAAATCTGAGGTCAACACACATTGGCACGTTCCCAATGAAACTATCCCATTAATCAGGTGATTACTTCATATTAAAAAAAACACCAGTGATGTAAGTGTCAGTGCCAGGTCAAACGACCAGTGGTGGCCATGTTAGAATTGCTATGTAATTGCACAACTGTGAATTAGTGATTTGAAGATAGTAGATTTTGAGAATCATAATTCCCTGTAAATTTTTGTTAATGCTTACCAGAACAGTTTTAAAACACTCCAAGCCAACAGCAGATTTCTGCTATTCCCTACCTCTCAGTCTCGTTCACTGGTTCCCTCCCTCCCAGTCTCGCATGTTCCCTCCCTCCTTCTCGGTCCCACTCGTCTTTTCCTAGCAGAACCACCACCAAATATTTTCTGATAATCTTAGAACTTAAAACCTGAAATCTTCAGGAAAAGACATGAACAAAACGTACCTCATTAATATGTGTCAGCATGTCTATATACTGGATTATTGACGTAATTTTATGTTTTTATTTTTGAGACATTTAAACTTATGTCATGACATGCAAGCTGAACCACAATCAAGTTTTATCTTAATTGCAAACTTCATCAAGTAGTTATATCATGAGCCAGTTAATTAATCCAATGGCCTTAAAGAAGCTCAGCTTCATCTTCGCATTGTCAAACTCTGCAACATCTGATGTCAAGCTTCTGTATTAATAAAACAATGTGCATCGTCCAATTTACTTAGAACCACGACACAGAAGATTCACTTGAATGCACTCATGTCAGAAACTATGTCTCAATTAATTTTGGTTAATGTCCTTTTGGGAAGGAAACTTGTCTGGCCTACATGTAATTCGAGACCCACAGCAATTTGGTTGACTCTTAACTGCCCACTGGACAAATTAAGAATTGGCAATAAATGATGCCTAGCCAGCAATGCCCTCATCCTGTGATTGAATGAAGAAAATTAAATTGCTGAATTTTGGTATTATTACAGCTTTAACACTTGCATATCGTTAGTGTTCTCGGAATACTCAAATTTACAGCGTTAGGATGTGTATCAAGATATTCAATTTTGAAGTTCTGTAGGTGGAGCATTTGACAAATGTTAACAATAAATGCCTAGGAAATGAAGGGAGAACACGTTGAAACACAAATTGGGTCTAATTAGCAATATATGAAAGAACATAAAACATGGAGCCTACTCTGTCATTCAAAACAGACCTAGCTGAACTACTTCCTTAACTTGCTTTTTTTCCCATGTGGTCTTTGCTTTCCTGATGTACCACAAGTCTGTCTGTCTGAACCTTACTTACACATGGAGCATTGATAGCCCTTTGAGTAAAAACTTTATCCTCATCTCCATCCTAAATGCTCGCCCCTTATTGAGACTTTGTCCCCATGTTTTAAACTCCCAGCCATGGCAAACAATAACTTAATGTTTTCTCCCTTATTCTTTTAAACTTCAATTGGTATAGGATTATTTGGGTAGTTTTCAATTTTGTCTAGTTAGAGGCCAAGCTGTGTCAATTTTTTGGATTTATATGTGTTTTCTCTTGGGTTTTATTTGCACAACAGAAACTTCAAATATTTCTTGTGGTTTTGCTTAGTATTGTCAAAATCTGTTAATTGGCAAGCATTTTATGCTGAAGGTTATGGAAAATCATTGTGAAGGTAAATTGGATCTAGAATGTCTTTAATACAGCATAACATCCCATGATCACAAATGCTATTAAACAAAATACTCTAAATAAAACGAAGTAGTGGGCCTGTGGAATTCATTGCCGCGGAGTGCAGTGGAGGCCAGGATGCTAAATGTCTTCAAGGCAGTGATTGATAAACTCTTAATGTCACAAGGAATCAAGGGCTACGGGGAGAATGCGGGCAAGTGGAGTTGAAATGCCCATCAGCCATGATTGAATGGCGGAGTGGACTCGATGGGCCGAATGACCTTACTTCCACTCCTATGTCTTATGGTCTTATGGATGTCCATTGGCATGGTTAAAGAGCTAAGAGATGAGAAGTGTCCTAAACAATGTGTGAGAGGTTAAGAGGAGATGTTTTGGGCATGACTTCTAGATAATTGGCCTTAGGCAGCTGAGAGCACAGTCACAAATAATGGAGCGATTGAAATCAAGAGGTCTAAATTGGAGAAATGCAGAAATCTAAAGATGTTGTAATATTGGAGAAAATTAGAATTGTGGGGAAGCATCACTCTTTGATTACTTTTTTCAGCATAGCGAAGAACTGTGTCCACAAGAAACATTTGTAAGACCAATTCTTACGAATTGCAAGATATGGAAACAATCTTTTTGAATACCAGAAGATTGTATAGATACCTTGAATATATGGCTTGTAATCGACACTCAGTGCCTAGAAGTTTAATATCTGTTAAACTTAGTCAGATGGGGTGGGGGGAGTCCAGAACTAAAGGGCATAGCTTTAGGGTGAGAGAGGAAAAATTTAAAAGGCCCCTAATGGACACTGTTTTCATGCAGATGATGAAGTGTGTATGGGGGAATGAGCTGCCAGAGGAAGTGTGGAGGCAGGTACAATTACAGCATTTAAAAGGCATTTGGATGGGTACATGAAAAGGAAATGTTCAGAGGAATATGGGCCATTTGTTGGCAAATGGGACTCGATTAGGTTAGGATATCTGGTCAGCATGGACAAGTTGGACTGAAGGTTCTGTTTTCATGCTGTACATCTGTGACTCTGTCGTGTGCAGCTTTGTAATCTCTATCTTCTCAAACATGTGCAAATGAAGTACAGATAACAGGCCATCAGGAGACTGACCTTGAAGTTTATGAACTAGACTGCAGAGTCCTTTTTTGTTTCTGGGGCGAGTGGTTTGCCTGAACCACATATGCTTTCAGTGTATGCCAAAAACATGTTCATTTCAGTAGTTAATTTGGAAGTATTAAAGACATACGCATGGAAGTAAGCCATTCACCCTTGTGATCTTTTATTTCCAATCAGTGAGGCATGCTTATCTGTATCCCAACACCCACATTCCTTCAAATCATTTTATGTCTTTGTCTAGCAAAAATCAATAAATTTCAGTTTTAAAGTTATTAATTGACTCTCTTCTTGGTAAAGAACTCTGCACTTCCATTACCTGTGAACAAATGTTTCCGAATGTATCACTGGAACAGTCTGTCTCTTAATTTAAAGGCCTTTGTCATTAGCCTCACCTTGGAATTGAAAAAGTGTTTCTTTATTTATTCCATTAACTTCTTTTAATATCTTGCAAAGCTCAATCAAATTATCCCTTAACCTTCCATAATCCAGCAGTTCGAAAGTCTTTACTGAGATTCCAATTCTCAAAATTGCCATGTATATTGTTCAGGACACAGGAAGTTGCCCAATTTAAGTAACTAACATTCCATTCTCAAGTGCTGGCTACCTCGAGGCAACACCTTTTTTCAAGAGGAATGGAAGCACTGGTATCATTCTATGGACTTGTGATAGTTACTTGCAGACCAGGCAACTGCATGTATCTGTGATAACCCTTGTAGATTATAATCATGTGACATCCAGATATTTTTAATCAACTTGTTCAGGCACATTAGGACATACAGAAAGAGCAGGTAGGACTTAAACCCAGGATTCTGGTCCAGAGGTACAAGTTACGTGCCATTTATGTTCGTTATTTTAATTGGTTTCAGCTGCAAAAAATAGAATTTCATTCACTCTTAATTTTTGAGAATGGCCATAGTTAAGGGCAATGGTGCAGTTTATACTTTATTGCAGAGGGGTTTGGTTATGCAGTTGTGACTCTACTAGACTGTTAATCCAGGAGTTTGGACTAATGTTCTGAAGATATGATTCAAATATTACCATGACCATAAAAGAAAGAAATCTGAAAGTAAAAGCTAGTATCTGTTTTCATGGAAAAAGTGAGGTCTGCAGATGCTGGAGTATCAGAGCTGAAAATGTGTTGCTGGAAAAGCGCAGTAGGTCAGGCTGCATCCATGGAACAGGGAACAGGAAATTCGATGTTTCGGGCATAAGCCCTTCATCATGGTCAACGTTATGATCTGATTGACTTAAAATCCCATCTAGTTCACAACTGTCTGCTGTCTTTACCCAGTCTGGCTTGTATGTGATTCCAAGAATGGTTAAGCAAGCTCCCAATTGTCTTGTACAATGAAAATCAATAAGAATAAAACCAGGCAGATCAAGTGTCAACTGAGGCTCTAGGCATAACAAATGCATATAGCCAAACTGATAAGTTTGTGCAATATCCTCTCCACTACCTGATAAAATTGCAGGACCAGTTCTAAATAACAGTCAAGAATATACTTGACATAATAATACTTGGCATAATCCTGCTTCTATACTTGCCTTTAGTCTTTCTTATCGACTGTTGTAATTTTTAGCTGTCCTACCAATGCGTCCATCAAAGGTGATGACACAATTGTATACAGTCAGAAGGGTGCCTGGTGGTTCTCTACATTGACTGCAGATCCAGTTTGGCCTTGTGACATCACGTCCTGTTGACTGTCACATACTACCCTCCTTTAGCTGATGAACGTTGCTTCATGTTGAGTATCACTTGGAGAAAAGAAACAAAAAATTGCAATGGTGCAGAATCTGCATTGGTTTGACAACTTCAATGTCAATCAACAAGAGTGATTCAATAGTACTTCTGTTAAAATCCCTAAAGAACATATCTAACTGACTGGGCATGCACCAGCAATAGGGAAAAGTTAACCTGACCTAATTTTCACCAATCTACATATTACAGATGCATTTTCTTTGGCAACATTGCTGGCAGTGACCGTGACACTATTCTTGTAGAGACATAGTCCTGTGTTGTGTGACACACCCACCATGCTTAATGGGACAGGATCAGACCAGAATTCATGGCCCATTACTGGACATACCAGGAGCTCCTTATCATGAGCAAAATTGTGTTCAGCCACCATCTATGTCCTCAGCTGTGTAGTCCTCACCTTTTATTGTTGCTGTCAAGCTGGGGAAATGAACTTTCATTCAGTAAAGTGTGTGGCAAAACATGACAGGAGCAGCACTGGACATATCTCACAATGAGACTTTTAACTTTGTGAAACCACACTACAAGGTTACACACACACTAACCAGCTGAAACAGTGTAAAATAGATAGAGAAAAGCAAAGTATTTGCACAATCAACAGATCAGACCAGACTGCTGCATGTTTACTACGATCATTGATGAGTGGGAAGATGACATGTTCCTCCACTTTTTTGTTGACAGGGCCCAACAAGAGTGTAACAAGAAAAATTTGAAATTATTGCAGCTGCAATCTGTTACACTTGTTCAATGCATGATCCATCTCTGCCTCTTGAAGTCCCCACCAACACAGACACAAATTTTAATTCAATTTGCTACCTCTGATATTTTCACTGTTAAGGGGTTGATAGATATGGGGAGGAGGCTGCAAGTGGAGATGAGGCAGATAAACTGAGCACATTGAATGCCGGAGAAGGCTCCATGGACAATATACTCTACTCCATCTGTTTCATGTGCACTTGAAATGAGGAAAAACTACCAACCCCAGGCTAAAGACTTTAGCTCCAAATCTAGGCTTCCCTCTAGCCACGTTGCTCCAGGGCAGCATCAATTCTGGCATTTACCTAATGAAGTGGAGAATTCCCTAGGTACAATCTGTCCAGACAAAATAGGAAAATCCATCAACCTAGGAACACAGGAACAGAAGTAGGCCATTCAGCCCCTTGAGCATGGCGAATTCCAACAGTGTTCAGGGTGACTGTTTGTTTGAGGGTAAGTGAATGTGTGACATGTGGGAGTCTTGCAAGCCCAGTGTATTCCTGTGAGGATGAATGATAAGGATGGAAATATTCAGGAACCTTGGATGACAAGAAGTGTTGAAAGTTTAGTCAAAAAGAGCAAGGAAGCATGTGTGTGGTTAAAGAAACTGAAATCAGACAAGGCCCTTGAGGGCTATGAAGGAAACTAAAAAGAACTGAAACAAATAATTAGGAGGATGAAGAAGGGCTATGTAGAGTCCTTGGCAAGTAGGATTAAGGAGAATCCCAAAGCATTTTGTATGTACATTATGAGCAAGAGGATAGCTAGTGAAAAGGTAAGGTCACTCAAGAACAAAGGAGTGAATTTATGTGGGTAGCCAGAGGAACTAGCTGAAGTCCTTAATAACTTCATGTCGATATTCGCTAAGGAGAGGGACATGGATGATGAGATTAAGGAGGGGTATGTTGATATTCTGGGGCATGTTATATTAAGGAGGGGCAGTCCAAAATGGATAACCTTGCCCTCAGTTACACTGAGCTCCATCTGCTGCACTTTTATCCTTTCACCCAGTCTGTTAGTATCCCTTTGTAATTTTATGCTATCTACACTGTCACAATGTCACCTAATGTCATCAGCAAACTTCAATGCTATTATCTAAGTCTTTTTAAAAAAAAAAACGAATAACTGCAGCCCTAACACATTCTTGGGGGACACCACTGGCCATATCCTGTCAATTTGAGGTACTTACCTATCATCCCTACTTCCTGCTGCTCAACTAATTTCCCAACCATGTCAGTAATTTACATTCAGTTCTATGGGCTCCCATTTTAGTTAGCAGTCTCTTATGTGGAACTTTCTCAGATGCTTTCTGGACATCAATGAACAACATCTGTAGGCATTCCTTGTCCGCTACCTTAGTCACCTCATCAAAAAATTCAATGAGATTTGTCAGGTACAACTTACCTTCCTTGATTACCTACTTGTCTCTCTGATTACCTGAAAATTTTTGTGGTGTTTAGTTACCAACATTTATTCTACACTCCCAACATATACCCA
The DNA here is from genome assembly GCF_020745735.1 of Hemiscyllium ocellatum. Lineage (NCBI taxonomy): Eukaryota > Metazoa > Chordata > Chondrichthyes > Orectolobiformes > Hemiscylliidae > Hemiscyllium > Hemiscyllium ocellatum. Next base: position 88,154,244 of record NC_083401.1, read on the forward strand.
CCACAAACGTTGGGCTTACCTGGTCTGTAATTTTCTGGTTTTCCTATTTCACCCTTTTTAAAATGGAGTGACTTGCAATGTTCTAATCCAGAGGGATGATTCCTGTATCTCAGGAACTTGAATGATTATAGTTAGTGCACCTCTAATGTGCTCCCCTTCATTCTTTAATGTCTTTGGATAGAAATTTTCAGTCCTGGGGATTTTCCACTCTTTAGTTCCAGCGGTCTTCTCATTAACGATGTTTTAGTTACTTTTTATGCAGTCCCTCTCCTTGAACCACTATTAATTTCCTTTGGCACTTGCAGCAAGCTATCCATCTTTTCTACATAAATACAGAGAACAGAGAGTAACTGTTCGACAGGTCTGCCATTTTACTATAGTCATTGGCAATTTCCCCACTTTCTGTCTTGAGAGGACCAACATTACTCTTGACTAGTTGATTTTCCTTTATGTAACTACAAAATTTTTCTTCTTGATTTTGATGTCCCTTTCAATTTTCCTTTCAAAATCCCTTTTAGCAGCTCTTATAAACTACATAGCGGTCCTTTGCTTGTTGTTGTACCTTTCCTATTCGACAGGTCTGTGTTCCTTTTGCATTTTTGTAAGTTTGTTTTTTTAGTCTTATGCTGTACCATAGAGCTCTAGTTGTCTGTGGCTGTTTCTTCTGTGAAGTGGTGAGTTATAAACTAGTTCTATATCAGTTAAATTTCTTCAGTCATCCTCCTCTGTTCTTCAGCCGTTTTCTTGTGAGCAGATTTTCCCAATTTGCTGTGAACAGAATCTGTCTCACCTCATTAAAGTTGGCCTTACCTAAATTTAAGATTCTGGTAACTGCTTCACTTTTCACTTGCAAATGCTACATTGTACTCATCATGTTATGAATACTATTTGATAATTGTTCATGTAAATTCGATCACTAATTAAATCCGGTACATTATTCCTTACTAAATTCAATATTGCTTGTCCCCTTATTTAATCCAGAAACTACCCTACTCCAGAATGTCTCTACCTTTCTGACTAGTGCTTGTCTGCCTGTCCAACTCTATATAATCCCCCATTAATACTGCTGTGTTTTTGCATGCATTTAATCAATGCACAACTCTTAGATGTCAATGTTATCAGTGACATTTTTGTTGGAAATTACTTACCAATATTTGCTCACCAAACCTAGCTTGGGTTCTCCCAAGACTTCTCTTCTGTAGATCTCATGATGGTCATGTCCAGTGTGGTGTATTATTAATTGTGTGGAACTCCTCACAATTAACATCCTCAGTCATCATTGTAAATATTGTTTATGAGAGAAAATCTAAAGTTGGCATACTGCAGGAGTGATTCAAATTATGACTGGTCAGATTTTTACTCTCTCAAGTTAGGAAGTGATGGAATAGTATTAATTTGTCCAGATGTCTGGCTGAAACAATACTCGAGCAGCTGAACACCATCCAGAGCAAAGCAGTATTTAATTGGCACAGCATTGCCACTTCAAACATTTACTCTCTCCATAAATGGAGCACAGTGTTAGTTGGCTTGCGCTACAGCATGTCATCAAGGCTTTTCAACAGCAACTTCCAACGTCAGCGTTACCACAGAAATAAAACAAGGGTCACCGGTACAAGGAAGCACCACAAGCTTGCATGTTCTCTTCAGAGTGTCTCAGAATCTTGGATTGGAAAGGTCAAAATCTTGAAAAACACTACCCAAAATACTGTTGACATAACTGAGAGCAATAGTCAGACCCCACCTTGAATACTATGAACAGTTTTGGTCCCTTTTTCTTTGGAAAGATATACTGACATTGGAAACCATTCCAGAGAACATTCATTAGGCTGATACCAAGTATGGAGGGACTTTCTTATGAGGAGACGTTGAATAGATTGGGCATGTGTTCATTAGAGTTTAAAAGCATGAGAGACTTTATTGAAACAAATGAGGTTCTTTGGGGGTTTGAAGGATAGATGTGGAGAATTATTCCCCTTTTGTGGGAGAGTTTCGACCCAGATGGCATAATCTCAGAATAAGGGTTGCACATTAAAGGCAGAGATGAGGAATTTCTCTGCCCTTGAGTAGTGAATCTGTGGAATTTCTTCTACTGTAAAGCACTGTGGAAGCTGGATCAGTAAGTATATTCAAGGTGGCGGTGGACAAATTTTTGATCACTAAGAATCCAGGGTTGTGTGGAAAGGCAGGAAAGTGGATTATCAGATCAACCATGATCTTGTTGAAAAGTGGAGCAGACTCGATGAACTGAATGACCTACTTCTACTGCTCTGCCTTGTGACTTATTCTCTAACTACACCAACCAAACTGCAGCAGTTCAAGAAGGGAGAGAGTTTTCACCTTCAGTGCCAATTAGAGATGGTGAAATCTAGCCTTGCTAGCAAAATGTATATATTTTTTAAATGTACCAACAGCAGTTGTTCAGAAATCTACAAAGATACCACATTAAAGGACATGACAAACTTTAATGTAATAAAAACATATTCTCCAACACCCTTTCTATGACCACTTCTCAGGTGTGTATTGAGGAGGAAGAGGATGCTAGGGGAATCTACTGTCGTGGTACTCTGAAATCAGCATTTAGTAATTGTCCATGTGTCATATCTGCAACGGAGGGCAGTCGTTTGTATAGAAAATTGCAGCTTCCTACCTATATCCTGTTTAGTAACTGCAGTTTTTGACTTTGATGTTAAATGCTTGATACTGAAGGTAAGATTTTAGTGATCGCGTAATGGTTGTTTCATTACAGTGGGTATGACTTTGGCTACTTGATCAAAATACTTACTAATTCCAACTTGCCTGAAGAAGAACCAGACTTCTTTGAGATCCTACGATTGTTCTTCCCTGTAATTTATGATGTGAAATACCTCATGAAAAGCTGCAAAAATCTCAAGGTATTACTGTAATTTTTCTAATACTGAACCATGAATTCTTTTTAACACTTTAAAGGTGTTCAGAACTGCCATGTAGTGAACTTTGTTTATGAAGGAAATTTTTTGTGGGAAATTGTATGTTTGAAGGGTATAGCTACTGAGAAAATGATTTGGAAGTTTATATTGAATAATGTACACAACTAAACTTAACCTGTTAGATTCATTAGTAATATTCAGTACACCAAAAATACCCTTGTACTAAAAGTGTACTCTTGGAATTTTATAAAAAAAACCAAATCACCAGGAGCATTAAGTTTAAAAATCACACAACACCAAGTTATAGTCCAACAGGTTTATTTGAAAGCACTAGCTTTCGGAGCGCTGCTCCTTCATCAGGTGGCTGTGGAGTATAAGATCGTATGATTTACATATAAAAGAACTGAAACCAACATGTTCATTCTCAAAGATAAGAGACTTAACAAACAATCCAGGTATTTTTCAATATATAATTTCAGTTACATCTCACTCAACATTTGCTATAGATTCTGTGTCTTACTATCTTATACTCCACAACCACCTGACGAAGGAGCAGCGCTTTGAAAGCTAGTGCTTCCAAATAAACCTGTTGGACTATAACCTGGTGTTGTGTGATTTTTAACTTTTTGTACACTCCTGTCCAACACCGGCATCTCCAAATCATGACCAGTAGCATTCATCTGCTTCATCGATGACCTCCCCCCACCTCCTATCATACGGTCAAAGTCTGACAAATGCCAGGCAACGACTGTCTCCAATAAGAGACAGCCTAATCACATTGAAATTCAATGGTGCTACCATCACTGAATCCTCGACTACCAGCATCACTGGGGGTCCTCTTGACCAGAAACTCAACTGGACTCATCAGTGACTACAAGGGCAGGTCAGAGATTAGACATACTGCAGTGACTAACTCACCCCTGATTCCTCAAAGCCTGCCAATCGTCCACAAAACACAAGTCAGGAATATGATTCAATATTCCCCACTTGCCTGGATGAGTGCAGTTCCAACAACACTCGAAGCTTGACAGCATCCAGGACAAAGCAGTCTGCTTGATTGGCACCACATGCACAAGCATTCAATCTCTCCATCACTGATGCTTAGCGTGTACTGTCTAGAAGGTGCACTGCAGAATTTCATCAAAGATCTTTGGACAGCATCATTGGCAACAAATCAATAAAAACACCACCCAACACCTACAAGTTCCCATCCAAGCTACTCACTGTCCTGACTTGGAAATGTATCACTGTTCCTGGGTCAAAATCCTAGAATTCTCTCCCTAATCGCATTGTGGGTTAAACTACAGCATATGGACTGCAGTGGTTCAAGAAGCAAGCTCACAACCACCTTCTCAAGGGCAGTGAAGGGCAGGCAATAAATTGCTGGTCAGTTCGCAATTCCTATGAGTGAATAAATTTATTTTGCACTCATTCGTGGGATGTGGGCTGTTGTATTAGCCTTTATTGCCTGTCCTAATTTCCTTTGAGAAGGCGGTGGTGAGCTACCTTGAGTCATTGCAGTCTATTTGACGTAGATACACCCAAACCTCAAGTTAATTATGTTGTTTTGCTTAAATATTTCAGCCACATGAGTCTTTAGCACCAGAAAGTAATGATTGAACTAAGGTGAACACTTGACAAATTATTACTGAAGTAAAAAGTTGTGCATTTGGAAACCACAAATGAAACCAAAAAACTCAAGCAATATTTCTGATGCCATCTGATGAGAGACGTCTACAGATATTAATCCATTTTTTAAGATACTGAAAGAGGTGCAACATTATTGCAACATTTTCTGTAATTGAGTTTTTGAATTAAAAATAGAATCCTGAGAAGTTGTGTTGAGAACATTAAGTCAGAGCATGTGACTTTATAACCTTTAATGTGGAAAACTGATCTGGCTAATGAGTGTATATGGGCAATTAATTAGGTTATCATTTTCTTTCTAACTAAAGCTATTGTCAAAGGAATGGCTATTCTTTCTAGAAAGGATTTTACTCCAGATTTTCCTGTGGGAAGAACATTTTTGTGATTTTACTTTCTTCCTGAAGTAGGTGTGGCCCACTGCAGTAAAATGCTGTTTAGGTTGATGATTTACTGCCGTGTCTGTATATGTAATTTTTATTAGAAAACTGATCAGAAAGAACAATGTGTAGCTGATATTCTTAAATATATTTTTGTGCACTTCCCCATATTCCTTATACATTTTCTATAGCTCTCTACATATCATTTTCTAATGTTTGTAATGCTGTTTTAGTTATTTGAATGAGTTAAGTCTGCAGTGGTACCATTTTAAGAGTTTTCTTTTATTGATGTCAGCTTGGCTAGAATATTTGATTGCTCCTGTAGCAAATTTCTGCATGCAGTCATTCAAATTTATCCTTTTTTAAGTACTCTGTTATATGAATAACATTTATCTAAATAAAATGTGTTTATACAGGGCGGCTTGCAGGAAGTAGCTGAACAGTTAGAGTTGGAGAGAATTGGGCCACAACATCAAGCGGGTTCAGACTCACTCTTAACAGGAATGGCCTTTTTCAAAATGCGAGAGGTATGCATTTAAATTCAAAACATTTAAAGTTAAATCTGTTTGTTTATTTTTGTGGTATTTTTCAAAGTGGGACACATCACCTCTGAGTGGTTAACATTGCTATCATCTAAATTATCTCTCAAATAGCAGAATTTACAGTTTACTCATAAAATCATTGAATGGCTACACTATAAAGGGAGGCTATTTAACCCACATTTCCATGTCAACTTCCTCCAAAACTCTTGCCATTTTTCAGAAGTCCTACAATGTGTTTCTGTGGAAACCATTCTCCAATTCCCTTTTGAAGACCTTAATTGAATCTGTTTTCACCATACTCTGAAGCATTGTATTCCAAATTCAAGATTAAATATTCATGTTAGAATATTAGAAACTTTTATCAAAGCTTTTCATCTTGCACTCATCAGGTCAAGTGTAAGATTACGAAATTTCAAATGATCACAACAATTTATATGACAGGAAAATAATGTGCTGATTTATTAGCAAGTAAGCCATGACTTGTCCAAGATTGCCTGCAGAAAGCCTCTGTAACTGCCCAAGCTCCTGTTTTTTTTTCAGAAAGTACCAAGCTTCAACATGTTCCTGTTCTTTTTGCAGAAATCAGGTCTCTGTCTATAAATATATCACCCTCCATGTTATAAACTCAACTGGGTTGTCTTAAATTAATTACTAGTGTGGTTGAGAGTGGTCAGGATTATTAAATAAATGCTTCCTAATCGCTAAACAACATTTAAGAATGGATGTTCTGGTTTTGGTTTTGCAAGCACAGGCTGGTTGATTATGGTCTGGACTCTGCCAATTACAAGCAACCAAATTGATTTGATCAACCATTTGTACATATGACCTGTATCTGATATTACACCAGTATGGAAATTCTCTCACACTGCTGCTAATGGAATGAAGGCACCTTTCTATTACTGAAAAAAATACCATCTGTGTGGCCATGTGTCTACCTGAATGATATTTTTTGCCAACAGAATGCTAGTATCAGGCCAAATGTCTGACCAATTTGAATCAAATAGCACTTTCTTTTCGTGGTTCTGCAATGTTCAAGTGTAGTGTTTTCAAGCACCTGTTAATTTTTTAAGCATTGTGATATTAACTGTGTATAGTTATTAAGACCTTATTAAATGAAAGAAAAGAAACTAGAAGAAAAAGAATGAGCCTTGCCTTTAACGTCCTCAGGATGTCCCAGTGCAGTTCTTTAGAAATGTAGTTACTGTTATTTTGTATACAAACATGACAGCCTATTTGCACATAACAAGATCCCATAAACAACAGTGAGATAAATGACAAGTTAATTTGTTTTGATGGCAATTATTTAGGGATTAATATTGGACAGGACAATCACAGAACTCCCTGCTCCACTTCGAGGAAGTGACGTGGGATATTTTACATCCACGTGGACATGAGGACCGGACCTCAGTTTAACTTCTCGCCTGAAAGATGATACCTTTGACAACACAGCAGTACCACAGTACTGTATTAAAGTCACAGTCTCAAATTATGGATTGCGCTTTGAACCCATGGCCTTCTAACTTGGATTAGAATACTACTAATGACTTGAGAATCACATTTTATGATGTGCTGAACTCTAGAGATGGCATGCTGTACAATAGTAAAAGACAGTTCTGCATTTTCAATTAATTTTTTGTTGCAGGTAATCTTATTATAGAAATAAAAAGAGCCATTCAGATAATTTTGTTATTTAATCCCTCAATCAGGATCACGGAACATTTTCTGTTAATTTCTGCATACCTCCATGCTTTTTAAAATTTTATTTTGTGTGAAATGAATATCACTAACAAGATTATCATTTACTGTTCATCCTCAATTGCCCTGAGTAGTAGTTTCTTTTTCATTTTTGAGTACTTAAACCCAAGTCAGCATTTACTTTGCTAGATGAAAGTGTATTCCACAAAATAACAACCCTCTGCTTAGAATTCTGTAGGCTGTTTAGATTTGTGTATGGACACCAAAAAACATTGCTTCCTTCTGTATTTTGAGGGCTGTTTATCTGTTACAGTACAGTTGCTAAGCTGAATTATTTTAAATTTTGAGGCTAAAACTTGAATCGGCCTTTAAGTATAGTCCACCTATCGGTGTATTCCTTGTCGGTAACTGTACGAAAGAAAGACTATGGAGAATATGCTGGAGGAAAGAAACCAATTCTGAAGTGATTTATCTTAGGGCTACTACCCTGAGTGGTTCCTTAAATTGAGAATTTCAATTTAGAATTGATGGAGAGCTATAAAGTGTTAAATGTACATTGTATCTTTTTATTTCTGTTTTTGCTAAGATAATATATAACTACTTGAATTTGTAATGCTGTTCTTTATGCTGTGATGGTTTGAAATTAAATTTTAGTGTTCAATTAATGTTTGTGGTCCTGTCAAAAGTTTTTACATGTGTAAGCCTAATTCCTTCCAAATACTTCGACAAATAGAAACTATGCTTAATAGTCGTACAATTTAATATACTCTGCGATGAAATAATGATTTGGTAAGAATTGTTTAAAAAGGCCACATATGTTTTCACTTTGTTTCATTCAATTTTGAAAAGAATGGTTTATTTTTGTTAGTAGTCTTAATGCATCGAGTGCAGTCCAGAATTTTTGGTCTTAACATTTAATGAGTAATGAAATCTTATCTGTGAGGCTACTTGACTGGTCACACTGGTCATAAAAAGCATGCAGTATGAGGAAAATACAAAAGTACAAATTTGATGTAAATGGAACTAGGTGCAGAGAAAAAAAGGTATTGCATCTCTGCCTCCAAAACTTGTATGGTCTGTAGAACGTGTCAGAATGTGTTTTCAAATTTATGGTAGACTGCTGTGTTCTTTATGACCTGGCAATCATAAAGGCACAGGTCATGCCTTCTGACTACTGATGAGCATCTTGGGAGGAGGTAAGAAGACAACATCCAGGGTTTCATTGCTTTAGATATCCTGTCCTTGACTATCTCCCTACACAAGATTCTGCTGAAAGTATTCCCATATCACTGTTACACCACAACTCCTGACCTCTGCTATGTGCCATCAAAAATGTTTTTTTGTCAAATTCTTGAAATTAAAGAACCACAAAGCAAACTTCATTACAACGTTATGAAACAACATTTTGAGTAATACAGACAAAACATAACTAGTTACCCTTGTGGTTTCCTTTATGCCTGTCAAATGGGTGCATTTGTCAGGACCAGTGCTTCAGGATAGTGTTATTACAGTGTTTGCAGGTCATGGTGGCTGGACTGCACTATTTTGACATTGGAGCAGCAGTCTGGGGCAGGCCAGTTGGGTGAGAGACATCAGTTATAGTTTGAGCACAAAAGGTGCAATCTCGAAGGGACAGCAGATTTGTGAAACTGAGGAGCCATGCATGGCGTATCAATAATCCTACACGTCTGCTCGAGAATGATTGTCCGCCTGCTTTAAATCTGCATATGCCTTTGAGCACTCATATCCACAGATAACAAAGCCGCAATTTGATCAACTCTACACACAGCCTGTACCTAGTTAGTCATATTTTTCTATTTCCTTGACAGTGCTGTACACTCAACTGAAAATACACGAAGCATTGGTGTGTGCATACCCACCAGTTGCCTTTACGTTGTCTTATTGAAATTCTTATTTGAATTTTGTGTTACAGAACTCATTTGTAACCTTATCGTTTGGTTGCTGGTACATGCACAGACCTCTGTCCTGTCTGACCTGAAGCTGAACTATGCCTAATGACTCATCTGATTCTCTCTCTATCACTCTCTAAAATGTAAACACTTGCCAAATCTGAGCTGGCAGCTGCAGGTTTCAGATAAAATAAGTGCTTTGTGATACATCTTACTTATTCGCACCCATTATCAGGCGAGACTGGCTGGCCTCAAGGTGGTTCCTGGATACCTGAAAGCATAAATGCATAAGTGCAGAGTTAGGTTGAGAGAATGGCAGGATGGGTGGAAAACAAGAATCGCTTAGTCACACTAGTTGCAATTTTGTACAGTTTTCCCTCACTTAAATTGTGTTCTGATAGTGTGTTTTTGTTCAGTGCAGTTTGTGAATAAAGAACTTGCCCAAATAGTACTGCTTCTGTTTTTGTTGTAGTACAGCCGCAGTGCATGTGCCAAGAACCCCCTTGTGATAATATGTATTCAGCCTTTTTTTTGAAATACAACATCACCTTGCTTGCTGCTTACTCCCTCCCCCAGCCTCTTTCATTTGCCAGTTTGCTTTTGTGATCCTCTCACTGTCTTGCACTTGCTTGAATTTGTTCTTGGGAAGTGGATGTCAGGATTGAAGAATTGGTGGGTTCAATTCTTCAGGAGAGGGGGCAAGGAGAGAGAGAGAAAGGGTTGAGAGAAGGAAGCAATGAATGGGAGGAACTGAATTTTTGCCAAGGAAAGTTGTTTGGAAGGAGGTAATGGCAAATGGGGTTTGGGAAAAGGAATTGGAGAGAGTGGGTTGAGGGATGGAAACTGAGCAGGAGGGAGAGGGAACAGCAAATGAGAGGCAGTACTGTGACACGAGAGAAGTGGTAAGTGTAAGGTTGAGAGGGGGAAATGGAAAGGAAAGTTTAGAGAGGGAAACTCTAAGGAAAAGAAGAAATAACAAGCAGGAGGGAGGAGTACAGTATTTGGAGAGGGTAGAATGAGTAGGAAAGAGTGGTTTCGGAGAGCCAAGTGGGAAGAAGGGGTGTTTGAGAAAGAAGCAGGAAGGAGTGGGAAGTAGTGAGTAAGACAGGAAAGTTATTGGAGTGAGGAGGTTTGGGATTAGGTTAAAAGTTTGAACAAGGTTTTTGGAAAAATGGAGAAATGAACTGAATGGATGGAAAAGGGAAACTGAGCAGAAGACAAGATAGCAACAGCAGTAAGCTAGGAGGAGAAGCAGAAAACCTATATGAAAATATCCTGTTCAAGACATTCTGTACAAATTGCAGGTCAAGAATCTCACCTATTGCAATTTTGATTGTGGTAAAAGTATCATTAGTGTTTTAATTTTGTGCATCCTTTTTAAAAACCCATCAGGACGATTGTCCTGGAATATCTGAATTTGACTTAAAAAACAAAGAGGGCATTATCGCTAAACTATTAATCCAGAAACCTAAGTAATGCTCTGGGCACACAAAAGCAGAGATTGCTGGAAAAACTCAGCAGGTCAGGCACCATCTGGAGAGAAATTGGAATTAACATTTCTGGTTGAGTGACCCTTCCTTCCTTAGAAGGGTCTGGGGACCTGGGTTCAAATCCTGCCATTGCAGGCAGTGGAATTTGAACTCCATTTGAAAAAAATCAGAAATTAACTTTCTAACCATTGGCAAATGTCAGAAAAAACTCATCTGGTTTACTAATGTCCTTTAGGGAGGAAAACTGCCATCCTTACATGATCTGGCTGACGTGTGACTCCAGACACTCAGCAATGTAATTAAGTCTTAACTGCCCTCTGGCCAATAAATGCTGGCCTAACCGGTGATGTCAACATCTCATGAATTAATTAGAAACTTTTTTTTAAAAAACTGCACCATAATTTTTAATGGGGATCTGACAAGGTACATACCTGAAAACAGATGATGATGCTAGTTGAGGTGGCCTCAGTAACTTCATCAATAATCTGGTGCACCATCTCCAAGTGATAGAATACAAACAGTTGTACCTGCTCTCGCTGCCCCAGTAATGGCCCTGTACAATGAGGTGTTAGGTTATCCAGCAAGAGATGTAGAAGAATGTCATGCGTTTGGTTAATTGGTCATAGCTGAGTTCCCAGATGTATGCAGAATCTGAGAGATGTGGGTGTGAGACCTACAGCTGTGATAAGTGCTTGCAGGTGAGGCTGTGTAAATGTTAGACATGAATTGTGATTGCTTGAAATTGCTGATTTGTGGGGGGGGAGGTTGAGCATTTGTGAGGTTGGCCATGTGGTGTGTAGGTGATGTTTTAGAAGGTGCATTCACTGATCTTGACCATTTGTGTCCAGTTTTCAAATTTTTAAAAATATTGCAACTAGGTCCTCAGACTTGTTCTGTTGACCACTGTGTGGACTGGCTCCCATTCCTGTTTTGGTCTCAGGAACTTTGCAGAAACTGGAAACCTCACCACCTTTACAATAACACAGCCTTCAGCTCTGAATTGAAGAACCAGTTGGATTCCCTCACTCTCGCTGCTCCATTGATATTTACTTGTTTACTTTCTAAAATATTTCAAGACCTGCAGCATAATTCCTTTAATAGTGCAGGCTGGCTTTAATGTTTTAGCATCAAAGGGATGTGAGTTCCTTGTTATGTCTGTCACTGTTCACCACTGAAGTGTATGGTGCAACTATGGAAACAAGCAGGCGGCACATGATTTCCATGCTGCCTGCATCACCTTGGTCATGTGGGGTAACTGCACATTTCGATTTCTAAGCCTGTAAATCAGCCATGTTGGAGATTTAGCCCTAAGCTCAGCAACTACGGGTCAGTCAGCTTCACTTCAGTGGTTAGTAATAATGTACAACAAAGTTGATTGTTACTTGGACAAATATGAGTTAATTACGGAAGCCAGCATGGATTTAATAAAGTGAAATGTACTTAACCGGGTGGAGTATTTTTGATTTAACAGGAAAAGTTGATGGGAGTAATGCTGTTGACATGGTGCACATGGACTTTAAGAAGCATTTGATGTAATGATAGACAGCAGCCTTTGTGGAAAGTGGGAACATAGCTGAGTGATACAGAATAGTGGCAATGGATATTTTTTGATCTGAGGGAAGGATTCCTTGGTGTTTGTTATGGACCAAGTAATTAATTACTAAGAAGTTGGTGCAGAAGTCACAATTTTAGCATTTGTGGGCGACTTAAAACTTGAAAGTATTGTTAACCATTAGGATTATGTGGAATTTCAGAAGGGTATAGATAAATTATGGAAAGGGATGGCAAATGACATTAAACACAGAACTGGGAAATTCCTTGTGTAGGCAGAACACAAAGTATAAACTAAAGGAAACAATTCTAGGGAGCTGCAGTTCACAGGTACCTTAGCAGTTACACACATTGAAGGTAGAGCAGATTAAGAGAGTTATTAAAGCATACAGTATTCTATGCATTATTCATGATGCATGGAGTATTGCAACAAGAAGATTACAATATACTTGCTGCATTGGCTTTATCTAAGATACTGTGCCCAGTTAGGGACACGATACTTTAGGAAGAATCTGCAAACATTAGAGAGTACAGAAAGAAAAGATCCACAATAATAATTCTGTGGATAAAGAAACTAAAGTTCATAAGTAGATTTATAGAAATTTATAGAAAAAAGGTGAAGATGAGGTTGGGAAGAGATTTTATAGCCATATTCAAAGATGGCTGGGCAGGCTAGAGAAATTGTTGCTATTTGTGAAAGAATTGAGAATCAGAGGGACAGATTTCCGGTATTGGCAAAAGGATTAATGGAGACATAAGAAAAATCTTTTTTATGCAGTGAATGTTTAAGATCCAGATGGTGCTGCCACAGAGAGTGGAGGAGGCAGATTCAATTGAGATATTGAAGGGCGTGTTAGGTTATTATATGAAAAGGAAGAGCATGCACAGTTACAGTGAGAAAGCTGCAGAATGACATGAAGTTCATTGTTTATTTGGAGAGCTATAATTGATATGATGAACCAAATGGTGACCTGAAACAAAATATGTTTTCGTCTTGGCTGAATTATCATTATGGTATGTAGGTGAGTAGGATCTACTTAAGCTAAATGACTTGCACTCCAACAACAGTGTTGACGTTAGTTAACCAGGTGGATGGGAACCTGAGAGGTAATTCAGTTAGAGAAAAACAAAGTTTGTTATGGGAAATACAAAACAAATGATACAGGAAGCAAATCATAGAATTAACCAAAGTGAAATTACAGGATGATTTTAAGAAGGCAGAATTAAAGGCCCTTGATGTGAACATACACAACATTTGCAATAAGGTAGGTGATTTTATGATGCTAGAAGGAGTAAACAGGTACAAATTAATTGTTCCACAGAGATATGACTGCAGAGCAACCAAAATTGAAAATTGAAAATCTTGGATGAGTGCACTAATGAGTGCACTTCCAGCTGGAAGAACAAGATGTAGTTTCTGTGCAATGCTAAGAAATAGGGACAACCAAAATTGATTTGAGTAGTTGGTTTATGGGCCACCAATCAGTAATGATAATGTAGGACATGATCTAAATCAGGAAATTGGAGGTGCAAATAGCAAGGGTAAAGGACTGGGGATATCCAATGAGCAACAATGCTGTGGAAGAAGAATTGTCCAAGATTTGGAAGAAGATGTTGAGAACCAGTTAGGGAACAGGCTGTTTTAGATCTAGCGAGGGAAAAAAAAAACAAAATAAGAGTTCTTGTTGTAAAATAAGTTTTGAAGTTTGATTAAAGGTGTAGTTCAATCTAAATCTAGGGTCTGGAGTTGCATGCAGGCTAGAACAGCTAAGGGCAGCAGAGGTTAGCCACGGTGAACTAAAAAACTACATTTAAAATCTTTGACAGGGAACTTGTAAATAAAGAATTAATGCTTGGTTTTCAAAAACATATTCCTTTAAAGCAAAAATATCCAACAGGAAACACATGACAGCTTTGGCTAATGAGGAACATTAAAGAGCTACCATCAAAGGGGCATACTTGTAAAGTAATCTTTATAAAAAAAGTTATCGTGATGGCTTTAGACTGTGATACATGGTTCCAGACTCCCTGGTCATTGAGAACATCCTTCTTGCATTTGCTGTGTTAAATCCTGTTGGAATTTTAAAGGTTTCTATGAAATCCCCATATTTTTCTAAATACTAACTAGTACAAGTAAAATGTAGTAGTGTTGGAGAAGTAATAGAACTGAAAGTGAACAAATCTCCAGGACCCAATGTTCTTCATTGTAGAGTGTGAAAGGTGTGATAATGGATGCATTGGTGATTATTCCAAATTCTGTTCATATTTCACTGTTACCTACAAATTACAAAGTTGCAAATGTAATTTCTATTTAAGAAAGGAGAGAAATAGAGAACCGGGAAATAGAATGATGTCAGTGGTTGGGGAAAATACTAGGATGTATATGTGAATATTGCATACCCCCCCCAAAAAAAATTAAGGAAATGTGGACAAGCTGTGTGAATGGGCAAGATGGACTGTAATGTATATAACTGTAAGGTTGTCCATTTTAGTAGAAGGAACAGAGGTGCGGGGTATTTTTTAATAGTGAAAGATTGGAAAGTGTTGTTACCCAAAGGGATTTAACCGTCTTTATGAATCAGTTTGGCAGACAAATGGTATTTTAAAGCTGCCATTGTAAGAAGTTTTGAATACAGGGTAAAGAAGACTTGCTTTAATTGTATAAAACACTGGTGAGAACTCACCTTGATTCTTCTGTTCATTTTGGGACCCCTTCCAAAAAGAAAATTATATCCTTCATAGACAGAGTGCAGTACATATTCACCAGACTGACTCCTGGGATGACATGATCGCATAAGAGAGATTGAAGAGACAAGGTCTGTAATCTCTGGAGTTTAGAAAAATGAGAGGCAATCTCAGAATTACAGAATTCTTCAAGGAATAGGCAGGGTGAATGCAGAATGGATATTTCCTTTGGCTGAGGTTGGGAGGGACTCTAGAATCGGGGAATGCAGTTTCAGAATGAAGGGCAAGCCATTTTAGGACCAAGACGAGGAGGAACCTTATCCCTCAGTGTGGTGAATCTTCGGAATTCTGTATCCCAGAGGATGGTAGTCTTTAAGTAAGTTCAAGATACAGCTTGATGATTTCTTGTTACTAATAATTATCTGGATGAATCTTTCACTCAGTAATTATTTTATTGAAGTTAATTTATTTGCTTGTCTTATTTGTTTCTTCACCTCTAGATGTTCTTCGAAGATCACATTGATGATGCCAAATATTGCGGCCACCTGTATGGTCTTGGCTCAGGTTCATCCTATGTTCAGAATGGTACGGGAAATGCATATGAAGAAGAAGCCAATAAACAGCAGCCTTGACCGGAAATGGGGAAATTAATTTTTTGGGCCACATATACTGGATCTAATTTTTATCTGTGTCTGCGTTCTTTATGTTCACTAGATTTGTGCCAACATCTTGGTCATTTTGACCTTGGTAAGGAAACTCCATGATCATATAATTTGCAGATTTTCTTTAACAAAGATTGCTGGAGAAAGTGGGAAAAATAATTATCTGGATGAATTTTCAAGCAGTTATTTTCCCCTCTTCTTCCTAAAAGCATGCAATAAGTATCAACTGGTTATTTACCATTCCTATCTAATACATGGCACTTAAAATAAAAACAGGAATTTTAGCTATTCAGGATTGTGGACCATCGAATTTGCACTTTAAAGAGTGACTGGTTCCTCTATTTTATGGGAATTTTGCTGCTTCTTATTCTCACAAGTGAGATGAGAAAGCCAGAAACTTGAACTACTTCACACCATTGAGTTACTGTTTATGGATTTTCTGTGCCTGCTGGCTTAGTGTGACAGCATCTCTGCTACCAGTTTGTGGTAACAAACAATATTACCGAAGCTCTTGTATTTGCTGCAGTTGAAGAAGGAGACCTGTAAGTGTTGCCTTACAATTTTTCCTTTTGACATCTATTTCTTCTGGGAATGCCTCCCATACACACGATTCTAACATATCAGAAGTGCAGCTAGCTGAACCAAAACCAGCATCTCACATGCTTAGTGCTGCAGCTACTATGCCTGTTTGTACATGAACTGCATTGTTGCAATGAAATAGACCTTGAATGAGTTTAATTTCAATTTTAAAAACATACAGTTTATACTGATCACAGCCGTGCACTGATGTTATTGGTGCTAGATTGTGATGTAATATTGTTTATGACAATGAGCCTTTTTCAACTGAAGAATTTTCTGAGATTTTTAAAACATCAGCTTTATTATAAAGTGTATATTTTCATTCTTAGTGGCAGTAATTACAACAGTGCAGGAGCATCTCCGTTAACACCAAAGCTAGGCTTCCTCCAAAAAAATTTAAAAAGGCATTGTCCATTTATGTAGAATTTTTAACTTCACTTAGGGTTTTCTTTGATTAAATCCTTTTTCAAACAAAATATTACAAAAATGTCATTTAACTACATTTTAACCAGTGTTTTTATTTTCTGACTCACCTTCCTGACTACCTAGTGGAGAACCAAGCTTCAAATTCTCTCTTGCTCACGGCTGTGTTTGTTCCTGTAGCTCAGATTGCAGGAAGCACATTCTCACAAGTGAAAAACAGTTAATGTTCCTGTTTTGGAACACCACATTGCTTTGTGGCTTAGCTGAAAACTGATTTAAAAAAATATCATTCTAAGTTGCTGTCTGCTGAGATTCATGCCTTTGATTTGGAGAGATAGACAATTCTTTCTCTACTACAGTGCAAGGGTAGACATGCATTTTGAAAATTGAACTGTAATGTTGTTATGGCTTTCAAAGTGGCTGTTAACATGTACAACCCAGAATTAATGACAATTCACAAATAACACTTTAGTACTAATGTTTTACTTAACATTTTACTTCTGTAGGATCAAAAAGGTGAAATTTTAAAAATCTTTGAAAAGCTAGTCTTGTCTTTTTACAGTATTGCAATTCCATGAGTAGCATTAAGTAAGGATATCAACTGAGTGATGCTGGTTTTGATGCAGCATGACTTGCTATGCAACCCCTTTAGTACATCATATATGAGCTGTAAATACCATGTGATATATTGAGTCTTATGCGTTGTATTCTGCATGCATCTAGAGCAGCTGAGCAGGAAGACCCTGTAGTGAATAGCTGGTACTTGCCTCAAACCATCAAATGCATGTTGCAGAATTCAGTCTGTCAGTACTAGATTTCAACGAGCTTAGTGATAGGTCAAAATCCCCAGACCAATGTGACTACGATGTAATTAATGTGTTCTGTTTTTTCATTATGTTACAGAACTGTAACTTAATGGACCTTTTATAAAACAATTATGTGAAGACAAGGTATTATTTGTTTTTAAACCTTTTTGTAAATAAAGGCTTCAGATTTGTTTCTTTCTTACATAAGATCTGGTTGCTTGTTTTTATTGGTTCAAGATGTCCATCACATTTCTCTTGGTACATTGGAATGAAATAAATCCTATTGTTTCCAGCCTGACAAGGAAACTCAACAGCAGAAGTTATTTTGTATATTCCAGTTGAACTTAGGAAAATAATTACTTATTCTAGGTCTTTCATTCTTTCACCTATTGTTGTCTCTGTCACCTGCAAGGTGTAATAAATTAATCAAAAATGAACAGATACTGAAATAGAATGTTTTAATTTATAATTAAGTATCAAGTGTACCATTCCACATAAAATTACTTGAGGGATAGTTTCTCATTTAATAGTTATTTCATTATAGACTTGAGTTAAAATCAAAATCTGAAACTTGTCTTTAGATCATTTTATCAGCATCATTCTCTCGTTGACTCATAGGAAATATTTCTACAGTTTCTTTTAGTAATCTGCTCAGAATTAATGTCTATTGCAGCCTAAGGTGGCAGTTTTTGTAGTGTTACTTAGTCAAGAGCAATAAAAGACTGCTTTGCAGTATTGTTTTTTAAATTCACATGTGGGATGGGGGCATTGCTGGCTGGGCTAGCGTTTTGTTGACAGTCCCTAGTTGCCCTTGAGAATATGTTAGAATAACATTGCCTTGAACTGGTGCAGTCCATCAGTGCTGGAGGTATGTCCAGGATTTTGACCCAGTGAGACTGAAGGAATGGTAATATATTTCCAAGTCGGCATAATGAGTGATTGAGAATGATTGGGATTGAGAGAGACTTGCAGATGCTGGTGTTCTTATGAATTTGCTGTCCTTGTTCTTGTAGCTGGTAGTTGCAGTCATCCAGACTTGCTGCAGATAAATAATTATAAGGTAATTACTTGTGCATTTCCAGCACCAGTCGTCGTATAAAGGTTGTAAACTTTCAGTGAAGTGTCAACTCTTTATCTTAATATTTAGTTTGAAATTATTACAGCAAAATTATCTTGAAAATATGATTTTTGTTAGATTTCCTGCCACATGGCAACTTGCTTGACATGAAATTAGAAACTAAGAACTAGAAAAAGCAGATGTTCTGGAAACTGTCAGTTGCAGGAATAATCCTCACCCTAACTGATCAATTGGGTTGCTCATCTTGTGCTGAGGCAACAACTATACTTTAGCCAAAATACTTTTTATTGTTCCATATCTTTGAACCTCCGCAGTGATGGCAAAGTCTTCCATAGTCTCAATTTACAAATGGATTTAATTAATACCATGGTACAAGATGGTATTGATGTTGATCATGTTATCTAATTTATAACTTGACCTCTCCAGGGTTGATTGTATTTGGTAATTCCATTTGATAAACCAAGCTATTTGCAAATATTGGCACCAGGATGAAATTGGGATAAGATGATAAGCACAGGTACCACTTGCAGCACAATTTGTGTACTTTTTTAAACTGGAGATTTGTGAGAAAAAATACACAGACTAGCCTTGCTTGAAGGTAACATTTACTTTAAATTTAAAATTGCAGTTCATTTAATGCAACGAAATTACAAGAGTATAAAACAAACGCTTGAATGATCAGTGCAGCATTGATTGTAAATCTTCCTGGGCTACAGAGGATCGCTTGGTTCCAAGTTACTCCTAACTGCAGTGCCAGTTTTGAGTATCTTTGCCCCTTTTTTTGAATGGTCATAGGTTGTTTTATTGACGAAACCTTATTGCCCTGCAAAGGTGGTTTTAAATAATATGACATGGAAATTTACCTTAATTTTATCCTGTATTGTTCCAATGAGCAGTTTTGTCACTCGTGTGAAATATCCCATCTCTGACCTTCAAAACAATTTTTAGAGATTTTGTTGCTCATGTGACCTGTCAATTATTGTTTCTGGTTCCGAACCGTTATTAATTATCTAATCCACTGTCTTCATTTCTTTTCAAAGTATTGAAACATGAAGTGCTTTACTGTAGTTCTGCACACTAGTGCTTGCATTTCAGCAAGCACCTTAAGGGTAACTGAGAGATTTAACTCTGCTTCAAAGTGTGGTTGCTTGTTATTTTAAAAGTCCTCTTAATAATCTGTAGGTCTGTGGACTCTGCACACAGACACATTATTGCAGGCCAGTCTAGTCTTCGGCCGTCATCTAATGATCCTTGCTAATGTGTGGGGTAGAAAGGGCTTAGAGTAATTTAAGATTATCTTGAAAAGTCTTTATGCTTTGCAAATCATGCTGGTGTATGAAAAATAGTTTAAGTTTTTGGCCAACTGTACTTTTACAAACAGAAATAAAAAAGCTGGAAAAACACAATAGGTTTGGCAGCATGTGTGGAGCAAAAGTAGAGTTAAGTCAGGCTTAGTGACCCTTCAAAGCAGTTTTTTTTTGGGGTTTTTTTGTTAGTTTTTCTGTACTTCAACAAGTTGGATGTGATGGCTAGCTTATTTTTGAACATCACCCATACTTAACACTCCAGATTCTCAGTTTTTAAAATTGTTGTCTCTGAAATATACTCTGTAAAAGATTATTTTGTTGCATATCTTGGAAGAAGCCCAACAGACTTGACACCTATGAAAGGTGCATTCTTGCAACCAGATGTAAGAAAGACTTGGTGTGTACTGACTAAGATTTATCCAAAGGCAAATGGAATATGCTTGCACTGGATGACCCAGCCATTAAAAGATGATTCATCCTGACTAATGAGATTACTATTTTAAAAAACAGATTTTCATTGAAGCGGTAATTAAATAGTGCAATAAAGTTTAGCTAATATTCTAAATTTCAGCCTCAAATTCCATAGGAATGCTGCTCCATGGGATCACTTGGTTGCAAATGTCTAAATAAACCAAACCTAGTGGAGCTTCTGAAAAGAGAACTTGGAGCAGATTAGAGAACCACTTCAAAACAAATCTAGCTATTCCCTGAAATGGCCTACAAAAGAATTAGTTCTTTGAAACTCCAAAATGTGATTAAGAAAAATAATTGGCGAAAGCAATAATTATGTTTAGTCTAATTCATAATGTGCTTTTACCATGATGATCATTATCCATTACCAATCCATTTTCCAAGGAGTTGCCAAGTGACCATTAGGATGGAAAATCTAATGATATTCTGAGTTATGAAAAACTTGATGGAAATTGCAGTTTTCTCCTATTTAACTGTTTTCATGCCAAATTACATTTGTAAACAGAAACATTAATATGAAGGAAAGACACTTTCAAGGTAATTATAAAGTGAGAAAAATAAAGAATTTTATTTATATTGTCTGGAGAAAAGAATGAATGCTTGTCAACAATCCTGGACAGAAGGGTATTGAATATATATTTGAACAGTTACTTAAAGATAGTATATCTAGCATTGAGTGGTTTACGTTTGTTCTAAATTGTCTTGGGCATTGTTGATTAGATATATTGTTGAAGGCAAGATCGTCTGTTAGCGTCTTCATCTATAATCAGCACTTCTGAAGGGCTCTGCACTTTACAGTCATAGAGATGTATGGCACGGAAACAGACCCATCTAACTTGTCCATGCTGACTAGGTATTCTACATCAATCTACTCTTATTTGTCAGCATTTGGCTAATTTCTCCCTCAACCCTTCCTCCTCATATACCCTTCCAGATGTTTTTTAAATGTCATAATTGTACCAATCTCCACCACTTCCTCTGGCAGCTCATTCCGTAATTGTGTCACCCTCTCTGTGAAAAAGTTGCCCCTTAGGTCCCTTTTAAATCTTTCCCCTCTCACCTTAAACCAGGCCCTCTAGTTTTGGACTCCCCAATCCTGGGGAAAAGACCTTTTCTATTTATTGTATCCATGCCCCTCATGATTTTATAAACCCTTTAGCATCTGATGCTTCAGAGAAAATAGCCCCAGCCTATTCAGCCTCTCCCTATATCTCAAACCCTCCAATCCTGGCAATGTCTTTGTAAATCTTTTCTAAACCCTTTCAAGTTTTGTAACATTCTTCCTATCAGCAAGGGGACCAGAATTGCACACAATATTCCAAAAGTGGCCTAACTGATGTCCTGTACAGCCGCAACATGACCTGTCAACTCAATCCACTCACCAATAAAGGAAAGCATACCAAATGTCGTCTTCACTATCCTATCTACCTGGGACTCCACTTTCAAGGAACTATGAACCTGCACTCCAGGTCTCTGTTCAGCAACACTCCCCAGGACCTTACCATGAAGTGTATAAGTCCTGCCCGATTTGCCTTTCCAACCTCAGATAACATTCCTGCAATTATATAGACTCTGTCAAATCTATCATCTACGTCAATACAAATGGATGTCCAGCTGGCCTGTGACCAGAAATGCAAGCAGTTCTAGTAACACCTGAATATTTGCCAGGATACTAGTCCAGTTATAAAGATTCATTCTACCACAGTTATCAAGTCCATCACTGAAATTTTGAAGTCACATTCCAGAGGTGACTTGATCAGCACCTGGTGCTTTTAAGTTCCTGAAGATGATACTGCGTCGAATGTTGCACACTACCTCGTACAGAACAATACTTCTGTCAGAAGTATCAAAAAAACACCATTTTCCGAAACCTTTCAGTTTTGAACAAGAGTCATACTGGATTCTTGGTTAACTTTCTTCATATGCTGCCAATCCTGCTGAATTGCTCAGCACTTTGTTAGTTTTGACTATTTTGCTTTTATTTGTACAGTACAAACCTCATGAAGTGAAGTACAGCCAGTTAGTGGGTACAAAATGACTGTGACTGAGATGGGGTTCTTGAGTACACCATCTGCCCACTATTTCAACAATTGTGCTTACATACACCATCCTCTTGCTCTTCCCCTTCTAATCAGAACTACTTCTCATCTGCAGCCACGTTTCTGAACATTGACTCATCAAAGAAAATCCCGATTTTGCTAAAATTAATGTCTGCATGCATGTAGTGTTAAAGTTAAGATTTATGTACATTTTAATATTTATTTTAGAATTTGGATTTTGGACTAGTGGCATGTAGGCTTTGGCTTGCATCTGCAAAGAGTGTTCAATCATTGACTTAATTTGGCTTTCTGATGCCATGATTTGTTTAAAAGAAATAATGGGAGGTACAGTTCTTGCAGGCTAATGGAAATTTGTTTATATTCGGAAAGTTTTAAGCAGATAACAAAATAAACAATGTACTCCAATAATGTAAACACACAGAATTGTGGATGCTGGAAATCTGAAGCAAAAACAGTGCTGGAGAAATACAGCATGTCTGGCAGCATCGAAAGAGAGAAAACAGTAAACGTTTAGAGTCCAGTGACTCTTCATCCGAACAGCATAGTGCATTAGACTTCAGTTATAAAGATTTAGAATCCATCCAGCTGGTTTTCTTTCTTTCTCTTCTTTATTGCCACCTAAGATTTTAAAGTTTTTAAAGTCTTCCTTGGAGCAGCTGAAGCCCAGAACGGGAATGAATGCGAGCTGTCAGCAGCTTGCGGAGCCAGTCAGACGACATGTGAAAGCACCTATGGTGATCTTCTGTAACGTTTATCCTTTTAACTTGGTTGTGTAATTTAAGGTAATGTAACATTTCTTCCTTTTTTTTGTCTATTTTGTATCTAAGATTTTTACCTAGATACTTTACATCTAGATAGCACCATGAACAGTGACTCTGTAAACTTTTCACTGCATTTATTTATTTAGAACTGTAGGTGTGACAATAAACCTAATTCTAATTCCAGACCACTCTGCAATGTCTCATCTCATTGATCAATGAGGGGTGCGGTATATTTAGTACAGGACATTAAATTTACTCCATGTGATGGATGTGAGGACCTCTTTCCACATTTCACCCTAAATCTCAAAATGATCTAGCAACCAAAGGTATGAGTTGAAAATGGGATTGGTGTTGAATAAATAGCTTGCTCAATTACCAAACAAGTTTAATCAAAGGTGGTGACTGAAAGTCAAGTCTTAAAGAAAACGAAGCAAGAACTGCACATACCCAGTGGTCAGGATCAAAACATGTCTTTATGTTGGTTGAGTAGTTTCCAGCATTACAGAGCATGGCAGACAGCACATCAACTCCCAAATATATTTTGTGATAATAATACAAATGCATCCACAAAATACTTCATTAAAATTCATTTTAACAACAAAATGCCACAACCTACAGTGATTGCAAAAAACAATCAAAACAGAGCAACATTGTTCATTAACTACAAAAGTTCTCACAATAACAAAAATAAATTGAGCTAGCTGAAATAATGGATACCAACATGCTCAATTTGTCTTCACTGCTCTGTTTTATTTTCCTTTCAGAAGAAAGCTGTCTTATAAATCAGATTAGAAAAGGAAGGTCTTACAAAATAACATGATTCTTTAGTTTAAGTAAATTGCTGTATATATTTTGTAGGTACCTTATTCATTCATGAATGGAGGGTCATTTAAATATTAATAATGAATCTTGTTCTCCAACTTCTGTAATATCATGCAGTTAGTTCCACTGTTCTTAGTAAACTGGGTGGAATGCTTCATTGATATTAATTAGTTAAAAATAATGGATCAAAATGTACATTTTACAAAAGCTTATAATATTTTAGTCTTTAACAATTTCAATATAGGTTTGTATCAAAAAAAATTTTGATATAACCCACATATGAAAATGGTATACTACTTCACAACATGATTGCTACAGACAGCAAAACAAATCTGCAATTGATTTGTGACGTCAAAACCGATTTTATGTGAGGACTAAGAATATCAATGTTGTTTTATATTTACCAAGTCTCTCCTTCCTTACTTGTGTCTACAAAGCTGGAGTGAAAAGCTTGTATATAGTGTTAACGGACAAAGCATGAAAATACATTCTTGATAATATTAAATTTTTGTATTAAGACAAATGGGCTACACATTCATTATGTAAAGAAAGGGAACAGTCTGTTTGGGTGGTATACAATGTTGAGCATTAGCTTCAGAATTATTGTTTTAATGAATTAATACCAAATTATCAAATCCAGAGCAGAATTCTAAGAAAAACATTAAACATCAAATAATAGCTCTTACTTTACAAAGATAGCGAACTTTAGACTTACGAGAATGAGATGTGTTTAATTCAAATTCTTGCATAGACAGAATTTTTTGACAAAGAGGAGATTGTCTTACAAGAGCCTTTGAATGTTTAAGGATAATATGTATTTTAAAGTTCATTTCATGTTAATTGCAGCTCACGTGTGTTACCCAGAAATTTGGATGTGCCCATCTTTGGGTCTGTATGGCAATCCCTGCACCTGAATGGTGAGGCTTAAAGCTGTCTACATATTGGGTTGTGAGCCTTGATGTAAGATCTTCATTACAATGGAATCCGAGTGGAAGTGAGAGCCTACTGGGAAGTGAAGTGGAATACAAGATTAGGTAAGTGGGACTTGTGGTGATCAAAATTATAATCCATGCTGCAACAGGAGCGTTTTGCCCATGTAAGTCTGAATGCATGTAATGGAAACTACTTCTTGCTGAATTATTTGAATGTTCGAGTAGTTATATCCTTTCATTGTAACAACAAAAACATTAAACATTGAGTTTATTTTTCAAAATAGAACATAAGAAATGGGGTGGCATGGTGACTCAGTGGTTAGTACTGCTACCTCATAGTGCCAGGGACTTGCATTGCATTCCAGGCTCTGGCGACTGTGTGGTGTTTGCACATTCTCCCAGCATCTCTATGGGTTTCTTCCTCCAGTCCAAAAATGTGCAGATTAGGTGAATTGGCCATGCTAAATTGCCCCATAGTTTCTAGGAATGTGCAAACTAGGTTGATTTGCATTAGGGAATGCGGGTTACAAGAGAGTGGGCCTCTGTTCAGAGGGTAAAAACAATGACTGCAGATGCTGGAAACCAGATTCTGGATCAGTGGTGCTGGAAGAGCACAGCAGTTCAGGCAGCATCCTGCTCGTTGGATGCTGCCTGAACTGCTGTGCTCTTCCAGCACCTCTGTTCAGAAGGTTGGTGTGGACTTGATGGGCTGAATGGCCTGCTTTCATATAGGGATTCTATGATTCTAAACCAGAGTACTTTATGACATTCATCAATTTGAGCATATTCCACCTTTCAATAAGGTCATGGCTGATTTGATGTGGCCTTAATTCCACTTTCCTGCCTGTACCCCATCACTCTTGACAATAAAAAATGTATCGAATTCAGACTTCTGTGCATTCAGTGATCAGTGTCCACTACTCTTTAGGAGAGAGAATTACAAAAATTAAGTACCTTAAAAGAAGAAATTCCTCCTCATTTTTGCCTTAAATGGGAAACTCTAATTTTGAAACCATGCCTTCAAAAAATGATCTGTCGGCACTATGGGCATTTAATAAATAGAGCTTTGCAACATAAACTGTGAATGATTGATGCTGTGAAATCAATCAAGTTAGTTTCATATTTCTGCTTTTAGTGCATGAATGGATTAATGATCAGAATCATAATTTAAATACAAAGCCAGTGTCTCTAGTGAGGGCAGTTCTGGAACTATTAACGTTTCATATGGCTGTATGCCACTTGTGTTGGATGGGCACATCTAACACTTTGGAGTTAGCCAGACAGATTATTCCAATAACTAAGAACGGCCATGCACCATCTCCCCCAGAATTGAGAAAAAGCTATCAAACTGACAATCCTTTCTATACTAAGGACCAAGCTTCGAATCACACCACAGCAGATGGTGGTGTTAAAGAGTCTAATGATGACTATGAAATCATTGTCAGTTGTCAGAAAAATCTATCTGGTTCACTAATGTCCGTAAGGGAAGGAAACCACCATCCTTACCTGACCTACATGTGACTCCAGACTCTCAGCAATTGGGATGGGCAATAAATACTGGCCTAGCCAATGATGCTGTCAGCTCTTGAGTGAATTTAAAAGTCTGTACAGATTATTAATTAAATTGAGAGGGCCTCCAAAACAAAAAGACTAGAACAGAGGGATTTGAAAGTTTATGTAAAACAGAGTTGGCATGCAGGTGCAGCAAGAAATTAAGATTAGAACAAAAACAAAATGCTAGAGAAACCCAGTAAGTCTGGCAATATCTACAGAAAGAGAGAAGCAGAGTTAATGTTTGTGTCTACTGACCCTTCATCAAAACTGAAAACAACTGGGAAAAGGTGATCACTTAATCTGAACTATCAAATGCTTTGTCCCCCAGCATTCCAACGCTACCAACCCCAAACACACACATTATTGCATAAATGCTGCCTTTTACACACTTTCCATCAGCTCCGATGAAGAGACTTGAGATATTAGCTTGCTCTCTCTCCATGGATGCTACCTGACACACTGTGATTAAAGTCTGGTTGAAGATTTGTAGCTCGGGTGTCTGTTGTTGTTGTTCTGTTCGCCGAGCTGGAAGTTTTTGCTGCAAATGTTTCGTTCCCTGGCTAGGGAACATCATCAGTGCTATTGGAGCCTCCTGTGAAGCGCTGCTTTGATGTTTCTTCCGGTATTTATAGTGGTTTGTTCTTGCCGCTTCCGGGTGTCAGTTTCAGCTGTAGTGGTTTGTATATGGGGTCCAGGTCTATGTGTCTGTTAATGGAGTTTGTGGATGAATGCCATGCCTCTAGGAATTCCCTGGCTGTTCTCTGTCTGGCTTGTCCTATGATGGTAGTGTTTTCCCAGTCAAATTCATGTTCCTGGTTGTCTGAGTGTATGGCTACTAGGGATAGCTGGACGTGTCGTTTTGTGGCTAGCTGATGTTCATGGATGCGGATTGTTAGCTGTCTTCCTGTTTGTCCTATATAGTGTTTTGTGCAGTCCTTGCATGGTATTTTGTAAACTACGTTAGTTTGGCTCGTGCTGGCTATTGGGTCCTTTATTCTAGTGAGTTGTTGTCTGAGTGTGGAAGTTGGCTTGTGTGCTGTTATGAGTCCTAAGGGTCGCAGTAGTCTGGCTGTCAGTTCTGAGACGCTCCTGACGTATGGTAGTGTGGCTAGTCCTTTTGGTTGTGGCATGTCCTCGTTCCGTGGTCTATCTCTTAGGCATCTGGTGATGAAGTTGCGTGGGTATCCGTTTTTGGCAAATACCTTGTATAGGTGTTCCTCTTCCTCTTTTCGCAGTTCTGGTGAACTGCAGTGTGTTGTGGCTCTTTTGAATAGTGTCCTGATGCAGCTTCGTTTGTGTGTGTTGGGGTGGTTACTTTCATAGTTTAGGACTTGGTCTGTGTGTGTTGGTTTCCTGTGTACCCTTGTGGTGAATTCTCCGTTGGGTGTTCTCTCTACTAACACGTCTAGGAATGGGAGTTGGCTATCCTTTTCCTCTTCTCTCGTGAATCGTATTCCTGTGAGTGTGGCGTTGATGATTCGGTGTGTTTTTTTCTATTTCTGTGTTTTTGATGATTACAAAGGTGTCATCGACGTATCTGATCCAGAGTTTGGGTTGGATTTGTGGTAGGGCTGTATGTTCTAACCTTTGCATAACTGCCTCTGCTCTGCGAAAAGAGGAAGAGGAACACCTATACAAGGTATTCGCCAAAAACGGATACCCACGCAACTTCATCACCAGATGCCTAAGAGATAGACCACGGAACGAGGACATGCCACAACCAAAAGGACTAACCACACTACCATACGTCAGGAGCGTCTCAGAACTGACAGCCAGACTACTGCGACCCTTAGGACTCATAACAGCACACAAGCCAACTTCCACACTCAGACAACAACTCACTAGAATAAAGGACCCAATAGCCAGCACGAGCCAAACTAACGTAGTTTACAAAATACCATGCAAGGACTGCACAAAACACTATATAGGACAAACAGGAAGACAGCTAACAATCCGCATCCATGAACATCAGCTAGCCACAAAACGACACGTCCAGCTATCCCTAGTAGCCATACACTCAGACAACCAGGAACATGAATTTGACTGGGAAAACACTACCATCATAGGACAAGCCAGACAGAGAACAGCCAGGGAATTCCTAGAGGCATGGCATTCATCCACAAACTCCATTAACAGACACATAGACCTGGACCCCATATACAAACCACTACAGCTGAAACTGACACCCGGAAGCGGCAAGAACATCCATCAACAGACACATCGACCTGGACCCCACATACAAACTACTACAGCTGAAACTGACACCCGGAAGCGGCAAGAACAAACCACTATAAATACCGGAAGAAACATCAAAGCAGCGCTTCACAGGAGGCTCCAATAGCACTGATGATGTTCCCTAGCCAGGGAACGAAACGTTTGCAGCAAAAACTTCCAGCTCGGCAAACAGAACCACAACAACACACTGATCTCCAGCATTTCTTGTTTTCAGTACGGATTCCAATATCTGGTGTAATTTGCTCCTGCATGGAGATGGAATCCATCAAAGAGAGAGACAGACAGAGCAAGAATGACATAAGCAAACAAAAAAAATTGCAGATAATAAGCTGAGAAAATGGGATAATTGCTAGGAGGGTGCTAACGAGAAATAGGAATGGTTGAAAATGGTTTGACTGTTTTGGTAGCAACCTATAGAAAGCAGGACCTAGATGCTGTTTTAGAGCATAGGAGAGCAGAGTACAGAAAGTAGGGCAGACACAACAGAGGGCATTGACAGATGGGATGGGGAATCCTTAGTTGGAGAAACTGAGAGAATAGGTGAAGTTGACAGGGAGCAGGGTCTAAGAATATATAGTAAAAAATGAGGTCTGCAGATGCTGGAGATCACAGCTGAAAATGTGTTGCTGGTCAAAGCACAGCAGGCCAGGCAGCATCTCAGGAATAGAGAATTCGACGTTTCGAGCATAAGCCCTTCATCAGGAAGGGCTTATGCTCGAAACGTCGAATTCTCTATTCCTGAGATGCTGCCTGGCCTGCTGTGCTTTGACCAGCAACACATTTTCATCTAAGAATATATAGTCAAGGTAACTGTGGGATTCGGTGGGTTTGCAGTGGATATTGGTTGCTAGCCTATCCCCAGAAATGGAAATGAGAGCAATTGGGGAAGGGAGGAGTCAGAGATGGACCAAGTGAAGGTGACAGTAGAGTGGAAATGGAAGTGAAGTTGGCAAATTTCTCCAATTCCAAATGGGAGAGTGAACAGCACTGATTATGTCATTAATGTACCAGAATGGAATCTTGGCTTCTATTTTTGGGGATGGAAGTTTAAGAATAGGAGGTCTTCTAAAAACCCTACAGGATTCTGTTGAGGCTGCACTAGGAGTAGTGTGTACAGTTGTGATCCCCATATTTAAGAAAGGATATACGGGCATTCAAGCAAATCAAAAGAGATGAAGGGGTTGATTTATCAAGAATGGATAAACATATTAGACCTTTATTCACTAGAGTTTAGAAGAATTAGAGTCTTGTTGAAACATGCAAGATTTTAATAAGGTAGATACTGAAAATATGTTTTGACTAGTGGAATGACAAACTGCGGGACATCATTACAGAATAAGGGAACACTTGTTTACATCAGAGACTCAAAGGAATATCTTTCCCAGAGTGCAATGAATGTTTGGAATTCTTTATCCTAGAAAGTTACAAATGCCAGATCACAAATTATTTGAAGAGGAGATGGATGGATTTTTAAAATATTCAAGAGTTGAAGGGTATGAAGAGCTGTCATGAGAGGAGTTGAGGCCCATTGGTAATGATCATAAAGAATGGCAGGAGAGGCTTCAGGGGATAAATGTTCTACTCCTGCTCCCATTTCTTATATTCTTATAAACTGTAGCTTAAGGATAATTGTAAAAAAATCATCTGATTGTGTTTAAAAAAAGGTAATGTAATTTGAAATATTTTTAACTATCCAAGAAACCTAAACTTTGTCAGACCCAAAGGAGGATGGCATGGTGGCACAGTGGTTAGCACTGCTGCCTCACAGCACCAGAGACCTGGGTTCAATTCCCGCCTCAGGCAACTGTCTGTGGATTTTGCACATTCTCCCTGTGTCTGTGTAGGTTTCCTCCGGATCCAAAAATGTGCGGGTTAGATGAACTGGCCATGCTAAATTGCCCCAAGTGTTAGTTGAATGGGTAAATATAGGGTGATGGGTCTGGGTGGGTTGCTCTTTGGTGGGTTGCTCTTTGGAGGGTCGGTGTGGACTTGTTGGGCCAAAGGGCCTGTTTCTACACTGTAAGTATTCTAATCTAATCTAATCTGTGAAGACATCTGTTCTTGGTGGAGGCTTTGTAACTTTTCCATCTTGGACCCTAATATCAGATTGTTGTTTTTAATCATGCATAGATATTTTTAATTAGACAAAACTAAGATAACTCATAGCCACATGATGACACCAAGTCCTCTTTTTCTTCTTTTTATAAACAACTGATTTAGTTAAATAGTATCAATATCTCAAATAAAGAAACATTTACTTATCTACAAGAAGTTCCTGTGACACTTCACAGATACTGTGGAACTAGAAGCTTAGTTTCTGATGCTTACTGAAACTTTAATTTGACAGTAGCCTGCTCATCACTGTAATACAGTAATTTGCCAAAACAATATATTGCATGACTGACCAAGTTTAAAATATTACCATCTTTTCAACTGATTATGAAAGGTACGTGCTTACAGATATAATGACTGTGATTACTGTCTACCACATCAGAAAACTCGCTTAAAATACAGGAATTAACAATTTTATATTTTGCTCCCCAAAATCTTTACAATATAAAACTGTACACCAATGTTTCATGATAAATTTGTAATATTTCCTTAAGATATAAAACCTTACATTTATTTTTCACCCTGCCTGAACCCATTTTTCTCTATTTATATAATAGTGAAAGTGATTCTATTGTCTTGCAAATGTGGTTGGTGGTTATAATGTAAAGAGAACAGGTAGTACAACCTTTTTCATTCAGACAGATTTGGATCTGGTTGACTTATTCCAGCTACAAAATCCTAGCAAAATGTCAAAGTTCTACATAAACACAAAATTTCCTTTGAATTAAATTGCTGTTGTTTTTGATAGGCAAAAAATTAAACCTATATAAAAAAAATTCACTGAACTTAATTAACTAACTTTGACCATTTTTCATATATGATTCAGTCATGTAAGCTAAAACTTCCAATACAGAGGAACTTCGATTATCCGGCATTCGATTGTCCGAATATTGGATTATCTGACAAGATTGTAAGGTTCTGATGCTTAGCTAAACAATGCTATCGGGCACTTGATTATCTGAAATTCGATTAACTGAACGAAATACTATCTGCCCGTGTCCTTCGGATAATTGAGGTTCCTCTGTAAATAGTGAAGGGAAAGCTCCCGACTGATGTTTGGATGAGATGTTAAAGTAATAGTGATAGTGTACAGTGATACAGTGACAGACCTGTCCCCACCAGTACTGTACCCCTTCAGTGGGCTCAGATAATCACGTTAGGTTTTCAGGAAAAACAAGAATATTCTCCTGGTTTCCTGAGAAAGACTCTGAACTGACATCATGAAAAAAATGATTAAGTAGTAACTTCCACATTGCAACTTGTGGGATTCCATGCACACAAGTTGGCTACCACATTTGCACAGAATCTCTCAGTACATACAGCACAGAAACAGTTATTCAGCCCATCTGTCCATGCTGTTGTTTTATGTTCCACTTGACCCTCCTCCTGTCAGCGTCATCTAACTGAATCATCATTGCCCTCTATTCCTTTTTTTCCTTCGTATGTTTACCTAACTAACCTTTAAATGCATTATGGGTTTTGCAAACATGGTTGGTTGGATAAGGTCAGATTCTAGATTAGAGTGGTGCTGGAATAGCACAGCAGTTCAGGAGCATCCGAGGAGCAGGAAAATCGATGTTTCGGGCAAAAGCCCTTCATCAGGAATAGAGTTTTTACCTGGATAAGGTCAGAACCTTACCTATTGGGACCAGCCAAAGGAATATGTTTGGTGACTCACAACAGGCAAATTACTGACCACAACTCAAAACAATCCAACAGTATTTGTTAAGTATGATCTTATGAACATATGAAGTAGGAGCAGAAGTATACCATTCAGTTCATGGCTAATCTATTAAGTTCTGAATTCTGTATTCCCATCCATACTGCGTACATGGATACTATTCACACCAACTACTTCCAGTGGTAGCAAGTTTCACTGTTTTCTCACCAGTTTGTGTGAATACGTTCTCCTGAATTCCCTATTTTATTTCTTAATGACATTTGCTTTGGTCTCCCCCACAATTGGAAACAGCCAAAGATTATTACCCTTGAGGTGTTGATTTTTAAATGTAGTTCTTAGTCCTGATACTCCCACACATTATAACAGCGATTACACATTGAAAGTACTTAATTGGATGTAAAATGCTTTTGGATTCTTGAAAAAGGTATTAAATAAATAAAAATTATTAATGAGTTTTATTTGATTTAATTTAGAAGACCAGAGGGATTAGTGTTGGAAGGATCCAAGATTCCAATGTAGTCTGCTGAAGTTAACTGTTTTCTTATTCTACATTTTATACTGAGTGTAAGCCTCCAAATGTAGCAGGAAATAAGTGCACGTGATTTGTGGTTGGAAGTGTTATGTGCCATATCAGATTGGGTCATTAGGAGGCTTGTTAGAAATGTTTAAAAGGGAAATAATTTATTTAAATTCAAGTTCTATGTTGGTTTTGCAGTACTAGTTCTCAATTTTTGAATGTCTCGATGCTTCATCTCTCACAAGCTGAATTTATACAATATGATGTGAGGCTTAACTGCTAGGAATGAGTTTAATTTAGATAAATGTGAGGTGCTGCATTTTGGGAAAGCAAATCTTAGCAGAACTTATGTACTTAATGGTAAGGTCCCAGGGAGTGCAAGCTCATAGCTCTTTGAAAGTACAGTCACAGGTAGATAGAATAGTGAAGATGATATTTGATATGCTCTCTATTGGTCAGAGTATTGAGTACAGGAGTTGGGAGGTTATATTACGGCTGTACAGCATGTTGTTTACCCCACTTTTGGAATATTGTGTGCAATTCTGGTCTCCTTCCTATCGGAAAGATATCGGAAAAACTTCAAAGGGTTCAGAAAAGATTTACAAGCATGTTGCCAGGGTTGGAGGATTTGAGCTATAGGGAGAGGTTGAATTGGCTGGGGCTGTTTTCCCTGGAGCGTCAGAGGCTGAGGAGTGATCTCATAGAGGTTTATAAAATCATAAGGGGCATGGATAGGATAAATAGACAGTCTTTTCCCTGGAAAAGGGAAAGATCTGAAAGGGACCTAAAGGGCAACCTTTTCACACAGAGGGTGGTGTGTGTGTGGAATGAGCTGTCAGAGGAAGTGGTGGAGGCTGGTACAATTGCAACATTTAAAAGGCATCTGGATGGGTATATGAATAGGAAGGGTTTGGAGGGATAATGGGCCAAGTACTGTCAAGTGGGACTAGATTAGATTGGGATATCGGTTGTCATGGATGAGTTAGACCTAAAGATCTGTTTCTGTGCTGTGCATCTGACTCTTTGACTCCAGGTCGGCGCAACATCGAGGGCCAAAGGGTCTGTACTGCGCTGTTATGTTCTATGTTATTTATCAAGCACATTACTGAAAATACTGTTCTTGTATCCCTTACTCCAGACAGGATAATTTTTCTCTGTAGCTCATACCAAGTGGCTGTTGTTACATTATTTTTGATTGTGCCATAAGGTGTGTGTGCAACTTATATATTTTAGCATTATTTATTTTAAAGTTTGGATTATGGCTAATGGCATGTGAGTATTGTTCTGTGTGTTTGATGGACTGTAATAAGTAACTTCTAACTATTTCAATAGTCACGTTGATTCTTTTAAAAATAGTCAAAGAGAGAGAGTGCTTAGAAGCTAATGGGAATTTATTTACAAAGTTATACATTAGGCATTCAAATTAAGGCCAGAGATTTTTTTTAAAAATCTTTTATGTGGGGAAAACATTAATAGCTTACAAAAAAATCCACTGCATTTCAGTTTGGCAGTTTTGTACAAGTCTTGGCTGAAGTTGAATGTGTAAAACTATTCCTCCTCAAAGAGGAAGTTAGATAGGAACTGTTTAAAAGATGCATTATTCAGTGTAGCTTTAAAGGTACTGACCAGAAGTGTTAAAATCCTGAAGGGAGGTATTTGAAAAAGAGAGAGTCTAAGTCTCTTCCTTGAGCCTTCATACAACTGAGCTGACAGATTCTCAAGAGTGAGAATTGTAGTCCAGTTGAACTAAAACCTCTAAATGTGGTAGAGAAGGGAATTCTCTCGAGTACAGTAAAGGAGATTTGGGATTAATTTTATGTACTTTACCATGCATTTGAAATCTGTAGTGTAATGTGTAAAAAGTTTGGTGTATTATGTTTTACCATTGTTTATTTTGCATAATAAACTCTTGCATTATGGTTATAACCAAATCTACAACTTGTATTTCAGTGAAAGACCAACTTGACAATTCTTTCCCCCCTTCCAAAAAAAAACAAAATATCATCTGTCAAACCAAATTTTAGTCTGAGATCTGAATTGTCCTGGAATAACATCAGCTAGGTGTGTAATACTCTACATTTTCAAAAAAAATCATTCACAGGATGAAGACATTGCTGGCCAGGGCAGTTGAGAGGGAGAAAGTGAGGACTGCAGAGTCAAAGAGTGTGGTGCTGGAAAGCACAGTCTATCAGACAGCATCTGAGGAGCAGGAGAGTTGATGTTTCGGGCATAAGCTCTTCATCAGGCATTCCTGATGAAGAGCTTATGCTCGAAACATTGACTCTCCTGCCCCATGGATGCTGCCTGACCTGCTGTGCTTCTCCAGCACCACATTCTTTGACAGTGGGCAGTTAAGAGTCACCCACTTTGCTGTGGGTTTGGAGTCACATGTAGGCCAGACCAGATAAGGAGAGCAGTTTCCTTCCTGTAAGGACAGTAGTGAACCAGATGGGTTTTTTCCAACAATTCACAATAGATTTGTGTTGATCATTAGACTCTTAATGCCTGATTTTCTTTTTAAATTGAATTTAAACTCCACCATCT
The DNA here is from genome assembly GCF_020745735.1 of Hemiscyllium ocellatum. Classification (NCBI taxonomy): domain Eukaryota; kingdom Metazoa; phylum Chordata; class Chondrichthyes; order Orectolobiformes; family Hemiscylliidae; genus Hemiscyllium; species Hemiscyllium ocellatum. The sequence continues at coordinate 88,189,591 of NC_083401.1, forward strand.
GCTATGGCAGGTTTTAGACGCAGGCTCCCAGAACATTTCCTGGGTCTGTAAATTAACAGTCAGCAACAATACCGCTAAACCATCACTTCCTCATTTATACATACTTCAGTCCTTTCTCAAGCTGAGATTTCAGGTGCATTTTTAGGGTTTTCAAATTTAGACAGAATAAGGATCTCTCTAATACCTACAATTGCATGTATTCATTAATGATTGAAACAGCATTGTTTTAAGGGTAGAGTTCATATTGCAGCTTCTACAATACTTAACAAGAGTCACAATATATTATTAGTAAGGCATCAACTTATACTTTGTTCCTTTTTTAGTAATGTCATTCATTTTAAGGAAGTAATATCAGTGATACAATTTGAAATCCTACACCATTTTTCACAAAAGAATGTGTAAGCATAATGCATCAACAGAAACTAATTTGGCAATTGCATTTATTTTAATGGGAAAAGCACCAACATCACTCCTTAATTTAAAATCCTGCTATTCACAACCGTCTACTTTTATATCAATCCATGTGTGTGTACTATAGTAACAATGAATGACTACAAGTTTATTTACTGATCTATTTTAAAAGAGGGTTCTCTACATTAATTGCTGGAAAAGCGCAGCAGGTCTGGCAGCATCCAAAGAGCAGGAGAATCGACGTTTCGGGCATGAGCCCTTCTTCAGGAATGAGGTCATTCTGAATTGTTCTGGAATAACATCAGCTAGGTGTGTGATATTCTACATTGTTAAAAAAATTCATTCACAGGATGAAGATACTGCTGGCCAGGGCAGTTGAGAGGGAGAAAGTGAGGACTGCAGAGTCAGAGCGTGGTGCTGGAAAGCTCAGTCTATTAGACAGCATCTGAGGAGCAGGGGAGTTGATGTTTCGGGAATGAGGTCACTTTCCTCATTCCTGAATAAGGGCTCATGTCCGAAACGTCAATTCTCTTGCTCCTTGGATGCTGCCTGACCTGCTGCGCTTTTCCAGCAACACATTTTCAGCTCTGATCTCCAGCATATGCAGTCCTCACTTTCTCCTTCTCTAAATTAATGTTTATTTTAAATAAACAGCCAGAAGTATGTGCACCTGCAGTAAAACCTAAATAGAAAGTACTGGCCAGCGTTGAGCTATGGGGAGAGGCTGAATAGAATGGGGCTGTTTCCCCCTGGAGTTCAGTGGCTGAGGGGTGACCTTAGAGGTTTATAAAATAATGAGGGGCATGGATAGGATAAATAGACAAGGTCTTTTCCCTGGGTTGGAGGCATACAGAACTAGAGGGCATAGGTTTCGGGTGAGAGGGAAAAGATTTAGAAGGGACCTAAGAGCAACATATTCATGCAAAGAGTGGTGCATGTATGGAATGAGGAAGTGGTGGACGCTGGTACAGTTACAAGATTTGATAGGCATCTGGATGGGTACATGAATAGCAAGGGTTTGGGGGGAGATGGGACTAGATTAATTTAAAATATCTGGTTGGCATGGACGGGTTGGACAAAAAGGGTCTGTTTCCAAGATGTACATCTGTATGACTGTGACTCTATAAATTTTAATAAATAGTGGAAGGCTTTCATTCTGGTTATATGAGCAATTGTTCAAATTTCCTTATATAATCAAGTTGGAGAAAAATTGATAGATGTTTAACTTTTGAACTGCTAATGGGACATTGCTGAATTATATCAAGATCGAATAAGTAGATATTCTGATAATTTTGTTTCAAAATTGCTTACACTGAACACAATATTTAATGAAGGCACTGTGAGGGAGGGGGCAATTTGTGCTTTTTGTACTCAATTCTTTAACAAAACATGTATTTTGTATTTTAAATCACTATATGTTGACCATGAAAATGACACTTTGTCAATATATATTACATACCAATTGTCCTAAATTAATGGGCAAATGAGGCAAAGTACTCTTTGCATGCACCATTCACTTAGTTCATTGTGTTACAAGACAGTTTTATAAAGGTATATGTGAATGTTTCATACTGACTTAATAACTTTCATAGGTGGAAGCATTGTTCCCCAGAAACTGACCACATGGATTTTTTTTAAAAGGGACCAGTTTGCATTCACTTAAATAAACTAAAAAGGATTGAATGCCACATCTGGGCTGTGCAGGCTGACATTACAAATAAAGCATTGTACAGAACACTGCAGGTCTACAATACCTTTTCAAATAGCTGTATATTTTCCTTCTGCACCACTCTGGCCCTGGAGCCATCTACTGCAAGAAGCTGCGGCAAAATTCAGGAAGCAATATCCCACAATATTGTATTCTTGCCCCAAATCTTTGAAAAAAAATTCAATCAGTATAAATGAAAGGCATGTTCATGATATCTCTTCTGTTTTTTTTCTCTCGAGTCTCACTGCTTAATAATTAAGTTTAAATTCTCTACTTCTTACAAAATCTTTATCATTGCCTTTTAAAGAAAGCAGTTAGTTTGCATTAAGACTCAAAATGTTATCATATGTCTTGCTCCCAAAGAATGTGTCTTTGTACATATATGATTTGATCGAGAAATCAAGGCGATAGTACGTTATGGACGATAATACAACCAGTATCGTTTTCACACAGTTTCAATGGGCAAGGTGCCACTTTTTTTTTTCAGTAAACTTATAGTCTGTCCTGCCGCAATGCCAATTATGCTTGCTATCAACATTTAAGCAAGTTTTGTTAAGCAATACATTCAGAATAGAATTCTATTCCCGTTGTACATTCAAGAGTGACTAGACCAATGTGGTGTATGTGTTAAGCAGTGGTTGTAGGAAAGCCAATTGGTCATGGGAATATTTCCTTTGGAGCATACCCACACAGGCACAGACATCTGACAGGGATGGTGGGCAGGTGAAGCTTGGGATCTTGGAGAACACTTCTTCTCAGAATTTCCTCCATAAGCAGCTGTACCTAGGACTAATAGAGATACAGTAGATTTAGATTTCCAGAGCATGACAATGGATTAATGTTTTTATCGTCAAAAATCTAGTTGAGGCATTACTTGCTCATTATAGAACCGATCAGCACCACTCCACCAAGTCACTTCCTAGCCGGCAATGGCAAAATCATAACCCATACTTACTATTTATTTTTGTTATTTGGCTCTGTACAAAGCTAGCTACCAAAACATTCATTGGAACAAAATATGTCCTATATATATTTTATCAACATTTTTAGTTTACCATTAATGTCATTCTCAATCACAATAATAACATAATAACAAAAATGCTATGCAGTTTATCAAACTGAACTGTTGAAGAGACAATTGCTGGTGGAATTTCATGCAGACTGAAAACAGGGAGACCATGGAGATCAAGCCTATTCAATTATGGGAGAGATCCTGCAGAAATCTCCCCACAACGGGATATCCTTCCCTGGTTAAGTGGGAGGGCAGAAGGGGCCGCTGTTGGTGATACCTGGCCAGTGGTGCTGCAGATCATTTTCCTGATGCAAGCAGCCATTAATTTAATTACAATTGAGGGAAGTGAAGGTGCTTAGGGTATAGAATTTCCTTAGGAATAACTTAAATGTGACTTCAGCAGAACACCTGGAGCATGGCTGTAAGTGGCCAAGCATCGGAGTGGTGCTGTTTGGCTGGAGGTCCGGACCAGACCTGTAAAAATTCAGGGTCCAAGTCTGTATTTAAATTGAAAGAGGACACATTGAAAAAAGGATATCTATGCAGTTTAATAAAGGGTCACAGATTTTCATTTGATTCTTTATCAAACTTATAGCTCCAGTTGAAACTCTCAGCCTGAAATCTTGGGAGGATACAATGGTAATGAATGCTGTGTTTTATTTGGACAAGATTTATACCGGCTACTTGTACTCAACTGTACAAAAGCACTGCCTGAACCATAAAACCTCATTCTTAATTCCGCTGCACAGAAATGTGTATAATTTGTTGGATAACTAAGATATCCTTCTATTCTTCCCAAATATTATAATAGATGTGAACTAGTAATGAACAGCACATGTTATGATGTCATTTGTTGTCTACTTACATTTGCCAGCTGTTACAGCTTTGCTAGAAGAGTATCTAGGTCTCATTCTCTATAATCATGACAGGATTACTCATACCTATAAGTTAACAATCAATTGAACTGTCAGTCATATAATGTGAAATTTCATGGTGTCCTTATAATTTCTAGTTACATAGAAATTTGCTTCATGTCACTACTATTGGACTTCCAATATCTCCCAACTTTATAGTCCACCATACAAATATTTGAGCAATTTTGAAGTCAGAGAAATTGATTACCATACAGTTATGTGTGAGCTTTATATATGTATGTATTGTAAGATTTTATATTTTAGAGCCTGGACTTTGAACTAGTGGCTTGTGGAATTTGATATGTGCCTATGAAGGGGTTTAATGATTAAATTCTAACGCTTCCTAAAGCCAGGATTTGTTAAACAAAAATCATTGGCCTCCAAGAACTATACCACTCTCAATTAGGATTTGTTTACATTGTTTTCTTCTAAATCTCTCCTCAATGTAATGCTTTTGGCTTCAGCTAGAAGAATCAGGAATTGTGTTGTAATTTTGGCTTAAGGCAAACAAACATAGCTTGGAAACCTCTATGATTACAGTTTGTAGAAATTCTTGTTGAAATTAGACGTATAAAACAGTTTCTTTCCTGAAGAAAGGAGATGGTTTATAATTGTTAATAGGTTTCTTCTGTGTTACAGTAGAGTTGAGAAGGACTTTTTTCCCCACCCAGACGGTGTTGGGAGTCTGGAACTCATTGTCTGAAAGGGTGATTGAGTCAGAAACCCTCAATGTGTAAATAGCATTTAGATATTTGCTTTGCTTCCAGGCGTATTGCCTGAGAACTGGAAAATTGGATGAGTGTGGTCAGATTGTTAGTGATCTGCATGGAAAATAGGAGCAGAGCTAGGCTATTCAACATCTTGAGTCTGCTTCATCCTTCAATATGATCATTGAGCTCAATATGCTTGTCTCACGCTCTCTCTCCCCATATTCCTTGATCTCTTAGCTGTAGAGTTATGTCTGCCTCCTTGAATAAGAACAGAACAATACAATACAGTACAGAAATAGGCCCTTCAGCCCTCCGAGTCTGTGCTGACACATTTTGTCCTTCCATACTAAAACTGTCTTCACCTACAACATCCATATCCCTCTATTTACTTCCTATTCATGTATTTGTCCAGGTGCTTTTTGAATGCTGCTATTACTCTGGCCACACGTTCCAGGCACTCACCACTCTTTATGTAAAAAGCTTGCCTTTGAAACTTCCCCACCCCTGCACCTTGATCCTGTGAACCCTAATAATTGACCCCTCTATTCTGAGGAAAAAGCCTCATGCAATTCTACTCTATCCATGCCATTCACAATCTTATAAATTTATATTATTAAAGTTGGCCCACCCTTGGAATATTGCACAATGCTTTGTCTCAATCAAATTCTGTGGTAGTGAATTCCATAAGCTCACTACTGTCTGGGTGAAGAAATTTCTCCACATTAGTAATTAGTAAAGTTAGGTCACATGGGATTCAGGGTGAGCTTGCCAATTGGAATTGGCTTAAGAACAGGAGTGTGTGTGTGGTGGTGAAGGCTTGCTTCATAGACTGGAGGCCTGTCACTAGCGCTGTTCCATAGAGATCAGTTCTGGGTCCTCTTTTGTTTGTCATTTATATAAATGATTTGGATGTGAACACAGAAGGCATGGTTAGTACATTTGCGGACACATCATAAGACCATAAGACGGAGGAGTGGAAGTAAGGCTATTTGGCCCATCAAGTCCACTCTCCATTTAGTCATGGCTAATGACCATTTCAATTCCACTTTCCCCGTAGCCCTTAATTCCTTTTGAGATCAAGAATTTATCAATCTTTGCCTTGAAGACACCCAGTGCATTCCACTGGCCCACTGCTCTCTGGCTGACGAAATATCTCCTCATTTCTGTCCTAAATTGACCCCCTCTAACTTTAAGGCTATGCCCACGGGTCCTAGTCTCCCCACCTAATGGAAACAACTTCCCAGCGTCCACCCGTTCTAAGCCATGCATTATCTTGTAAGTTTCTATTAGATCTCCCTTCAACCTTCTAAACTTTAATGAATACAATCCCAGTATCCTCAGCAGATCATAATATGTTAGGCCAACCATTCCAGGCATCATCCATGTGAATTTCTGCTAGACATGATTGAGTGCCACTATGTCCTTCCTGAGTTGTGGGGCCCAAATTGGACACAGTATTGTAAATGGGGCCTAACTCGAGCTTTATAAAGTCTCAAAAGTACATCGCTGCTTTTATATTCCAACCCTCTTGAGATAAATGACAACGTTACATTTGCTTTTTTAATCATGGACTTAACCTGCAAATCAACCTTTACAGAATCCTGGACGAGCACTCCCAGATCCCTTTGTACTTTGTCTTTATGAATTTTCTCACCATTTAAAAAATAATCCATGCCTCTATTTTTTCCAAAGTGCAAGACCTCACACTTGCTCACGTTGAATTTCATCAGCCATTTCTGGACCACTCTCCTAAATTGTCTCAATCTTTCTGCAGCCTCCCCACTTTCTCAGTACGACCTGCCTGTCTGCCTAACTTCATATCATCAGCAAACTTCACCAGAATGCCCAGTCCCTTCATCCAGATCATTAATATATAAAGTGAACAGCTGCGGCCCCAACACTGAACCCTGTGGGACACCACTTGTCACTAACTGCCATTCTGAAAAAGAACCTTTTATCCCAATTCTCTGCCTTCTGTCAGTCTGCTAATCCCCAATGCCAGTAGCTCACCTCGAATACCATGAGCCCGCACCTTACTCAGCAGCCTCAAGTGAGGCAGCTTATCAAAGGCCTTTTGGAAGTCTAGGTAGATAATATCCACTGGATTTCTCTGGTCTAACCTACTTGTTACCTCTTCAAAGAATTCTAACAGGTTTGTCAGGCATAACCCCCCTTTACTAAATCCATGCTGACTTGTTCTAATCCGATCCTGCACCGCCAAGAATTTAGAAATCTCATCCTTAATGATGCATTTGAGAATTTTACCTACAACCAAGGTTAGGCTGATCGACCTATAATTTTCCATATTTTGTTTTGATCCTTTCTTGAACAAGGAGGTTACAACAGAGATTTTCCAATCGTCTGGGACTGTCCCTGACTCCAGTGATTTTTGAAAGCTCACAGTCAGCACCTCCATTATTTCCTCAGCTAACTCTCTGAGCTCTAGGATGCAACCCATCAGGTCAAAGATATTTATCGATTTTTAGACCTTGTAGCTTTTCTAGCACTTTCTCCTTTTTAATGGCTACCATACTCAACTCTGCCCCCGACTCTCCTTAATTGTTGGGATATTACTCATGTCTTCCACTGTGAAGACTGACACAAAGTACTTATTCAGTTTTTTTTTGAGATTAGATTCCTTACAGCGTGGAAACAGGGTATTTGGCCCAACATGTCCACACTGACCCTCCAAAGAGTAACCTACCCAGTCCCATATCCATCTGATTAATGCACCTAACACTACGGGCAATTTAGCATGGCCAATTCACCTAACCTGCCCATCTTTGGACTGTGGGAGGAAACCCACACGGACACTGGGAGAACGTGCAAACTCCACACAGTCGCCTGAGACTGGAATCGAACCTGGGACCCTGGTGCTGTGAGGCAGCAGTGCTAATCACTGAGCCGCTGTGCCACCCATTCTTCAGCTGTTTCCTTATCTCCCAGCAGTAGCCTTCCAGCATCAATTTGGAGCGGCCCAATTTCTACTTCTGCCTCTCATTTGTTTCTTATGTATTGAAAGAAACTTTTATTATCATTTCTCTTATGACTGGCTAGCTTACCTTCATATTTGATCCTCTCCCTACTTATTTCTTTCTTTGTTATCCTCTGTTTGTTTTTGTAGTCTTTCCAATCTTCTGATTTCCCATTGCTCTTTGCCACCTTTATATGCGCTCTCTTTTTCTTTGATACATTTCCTGACTTCCTTTGTCAGCCATGGCTGTCTAAGCCCTCCCTGGATAATCTGTCTTTTCTTTGGGATGAACCTCTGTACTGTGTCCTCAATTACACCCTGAAACCCCTGCCATTGTTTCCCACTAGGCTCTGCTTCCAGTTGATTTTCATCAGTTTCTCTCTCATGCCCTTGTAATTACCTTTATTTAACTGTTACACCATTACATCCGATTTTGCCTTCTCTCTTGCAGACTGAACTCTACCAGCTTATGATCGCTGCCTCATAAGTGTTCCCTTAATTTAAGATCTTTTATAAAGTTTGGCTCATTTATATAGCACTAGGTCCAGAATAGCTTGCTCCCTTGTGGGCTCCATCACAAGCTGTTCCAAAAAGCCATCCTATAAGCATTCCTTGAATTCCCTTTCTTTGGATCCACCAGCAATGTAATTCACCCAGTCCATTTGTATATTAAAGTCCCCCATGACATTGCCTTTCTGACATGCCCTATCTATTTCCTGGTTCATCTTGCGTCCCTGGTCCTGACCACTTCTGGGAAGTGTGTAAATACCTCCCATTCTGGTTTTTCTGCCTTTGTGGTTCCTCAACTCCACCCACACAGACTCCACATCATCTGACTCTGTCAGTGCCATAGATTTAATCTCATTCTCTGCCTGTCTTTTTGATAAATTGTAAATCCTTGAATGTTTAACTGCCAGTCCTGAACCCCCTGCAACTACGTCTCTGTGATTCCTACCACATCATGATCATTCACGATAATTTGTGCCATTGATCAATCTGCTTTGTTACAAATACTATGAACATCTGGATAAAACGCATGAATGCTAACTTTCTTATCCTCCTTTCTATGCCACATCAAAATTGGTGGCTGAGAAACCTTTTTCACTGTCAACTACTATTACAAAGGGATCTTAATCAAATGGATCAATGGACTGATAAATGGTAGGTGGAGTTTAATCTGGATAATTGTGAGGTATTTTATTTTGGTACAACCAACAAGGGTAGTGCTTATACAGTTAAGCGCAGGGCCTTGGGTAGTTTTGTAGAACAGAGGGACCTAGGGGTACAGGTACATATTTTTTGAAGTTTGTATCACATATCGACAGGGTGGTTAAAAAGGTGCTTGGCACACTTGCCTTCATTGCTCAGTCCTTTTGAGTATAGGAGTTGGGACATCATGTTGATATTGCATAGGACATTGATGAGGCCTCTTCTGGAATGCTGTGTCCAGTTCTGGTTGCCCAGTTATAGGAAGGATATTATTTAGCTGGACTGGGTTCAGAAGAGATTACGACTCAAACCTTCCATACCCAGCAACATCCTGGTAAAGAAAGGCTGGATAGGCTGGGACTTATTCACTGGAGCATACTAGATTGAGAGGTGATCTTATGGAAGTTTATAAAATATTGGGGGAGGGGGTGGGGGGAGGATATAGGCTATGGGGAGAGTGCAAGTAAGTGGAGGTGAAATGCCCATCAGCCATGAATGAATGGCGGAGTGGACTTGATGGGCCAAATGGTCTTATAGGTAGAGTTAATGGTAATTGTCTTTTCCCTAGGATGGCGAATTTCAAGACTAGGGGGCATATTGTTAAGGTGAGGGGGAGAGATTTTAAAAAAGAAATGAGGGGCAATTGTTTTACACAAAGGGTTGTTTGAGGAATGAACTTCCTGAGGAAGTGGTGGATGTGGGTACAATTACAAAATTTAGAAGACATTTGGATAAGTACATGAATAAGAAAGGTTTGGCGGGATATGGAACAGGAGCAGGCAGGTAGGACTATGGGATTATGCTTGGCATGGATGGTTGGACCAAAGGGAATGTGTCCATGCTGTATGACTCTGACCTCAGTCCAAGAAAGGTTTACTCTTTATCCTTAAACTATGACCCTCTGGTTTAGGACTCCCCATCATCAGGAACTTCCTACCCATATCTAACCTGTCTAGTTCTGTTAGAATTTGATAGATTTCAATATTTCCCTGTTTCCCCCCTGCCACACCCCATTCCTTTAACTCTGGTGAATATAATCTTAACAACTCAATCTCTCCTCATACCTCAGTCCTGCCATTCCAGGAATCAGTCTGGTAATCATTCAATGCAATCCCTCGATAGAAAGAATATCCATCCTCAGATAAGGAGACCAAAACTTCAAACAATGTTCCTGGTGTGGGATCACCAACACCCTGTATAATTGCAGCAGGACATCCTTGTTCCTTATTCTAATCCTCTCACTATGAAGGCCAACATACAAATTGCCTCCTTTGCTGCCTGTGTGTTTACTTTCAATGACTGGTGGATGAGGACACCTATGTTTCACTGAACAATCCCTATCACAGCTTACACCATTCAAATTGTAATTTGCCTTCCTATTTTTGCTACCAAAGTGCATCTGCTTTGCATTTGCCCACTCACTCAGCCTGTAGAAATCACTCTGAAACATTCCTGCATCCTCCTCATGGCTCACCCTTTCACCCAGCTTTGTCATCTGCAAATTTGAGATACTATATTTAATTATGTATATCATTCACATATGTTGAGAATGGCTGGGGCCCTAATACCGATCCTTGCGGTACCTCCCTAGTCACTGCCTGCCATTCAGAAAGAGACCCATTTCTTTGTTTCCTGCCTGTTAACCAATTTTCCTCCCATCTTAATACATACTTCCAATCCCGTGTGCTTTAATTTTAGACCTTAATCAATTTTGTGGGATTTTGTCAAAAGCCTCCTGAAAGTCCAAATAAACCATATCCACTGGTTTCCCATATCAACCCCATTAGTTACATCCTTGAAAAATCTCAGTAGATTTTTCAAGCATGATTTTACTTGTTTAAATCCATGTTGACTCTGTCTAATTCTACCACTGTTTTCTAAGTGTTTCACTATAAAATTCTTGATAATGGACTCTAGCAGTTTCCCCACAACTGACATCAGACTCGCTGGTCTGTAATTCCCTGTTTTTTCTCTATCTCGCTTTTTAAACAACGGGGTTACATTAGCTACCCTCCGATCCATACGAACTGTTCCAGGATCTAAAGAATCTTGGAAGATGACCACCAATACATTAACTATTTTTGTTGGGTTTAATGGTCTCATTCTGTGCTGTAAATATCTATGAATCTATATTTAACAATATTCATTTTTTTTTTCTTTAATGAGGATATTAGTGCTCCCTACAATACAGGATCACAAATATGAGGATTTGGGATCAAGTGGATTGGGAAAGGTACATATCTTTTCTTTTACATTTTCTTATGGCTCAAACAGAAGGCCAATGACACTGCAGGGCATTACTGATGACTGCCCAGTAAGCCTGATTCATTAATGTAGACCTGCCCCTGAAAGCTCAAAATCTTCTCTTAAACTTTGTAAATTCTGCTAAGAGATAAAATGACTTTTTAAAAAAATATAATTCAGCACGAGAGTCATTTCGAATTTGCTTTTTGTGTAAAATGCAGAATAGATCATCACTCGTTCGATAAGTATGTTTTACTAGTACATCTGACCCTGCAGTAGTTTGCTCTCTGAAATGTGTCAAAGCCTTGTGGATGTAAACTACAGTCAATTCATAAATGATCAATGATCTGCAACATATCAGCCAAAGTCTTTACTACTGTCCTAGCATGTTTTTTTTTGTTTCAAACCATTATTACCTGTTTCTAGTTTATGTAAAGTTATTTAAATAGTAAAATGTTCCAAATACTCACCAAGCTTGCCTTTCTCATCATCAGAAGCTCCTTCAGACCAAGTTTGGCCACTACCCAGTAAATGGTTCTGGGATTCTCGTAAAGGTTTTGCAGGGAATGGATGTGCTTCAGTAATGCTGTGAACCAGGTGATTGAAGAATTAGGTCAGTACGTGGCGGCTCCCTTGAAACAATCTCCAGGTTACTGCACAATGCCAGGCACTCAGTAAATCTCACTCAATATTACAACACATCACTTGTACTATGTAATGAACTGTATAGATTGAAATAACGTGTCAATTGAAGAAGAACTGCATAGTATTACCATCTTAGAAAGTGATAGTTCAAATCAAAGATAGAGGACAGCAAAATAAATATTTCTTGTGGTTATTAAAATTTTTTATTCATTTCTGCAAAAAAAATCTTTCTACGTTGAAAATAGCATTGCGATAAATAAATAATAATTACTTTTTGCCGGATAAGTTGTGAGCAGATGGTGTGGATGGTTGCTCCGAATCCTGATTCACCAAGCATGTTGGGAAGGAACAACCGTCACCTAGACTGCATTTGAAAAAGGAAGTTCATTTTTATGAAATGCACAATTTATTATCATTTAACCCTGTTGACAAATGAGCACACAGCATGTTTATTCTTCAGTAAAATTAGTTCAGCTTGAACGGCTACTGCCTGGCCTGGACACATCACATGTCCAATGTCACTGATGTGAATAACATCAACTGGAAGAGCTGTATTTTCCAATGTTCACGTACAATTCTTCAACCCACACTCTTATTTTGTGAAACTGTTCACAGAGGCTTGTTATTTCATGTCACCTTTAAACATTATCCTTAAAACTCTGGCAAGGTGTGAATGCATTGGAGACAGTGCAGTAACAATTTACAAGAATGACTCTAGAAATGCGAAGTTTCATTTATGAGGATAGATTGCAGAGGTTGGAACTGTTCTCCTTGGAGAGATGAGGGCTGAAAGGAGATCTGATTGTGGTTTAAAAATCATGAGAGGGATGGACAGTGTAGATGGGCTGAAGGTATTTCCACAAGAATGAGATGACATTAAATTTAAAGATATGTGGAAATGAAGCAAGGTTGATGTGAAGAAGATAAATAAAGAGCTCTTAGGCTATGGAATGCACTATCTGGAAATGTGGTGAAGGCAGGTTCAATTGAGGTGTTGAAGAGGGCATTTGCTGGGTTTTTGGATAGTAATGGTGATGGGGATATGGGGAAAATGGAGGCGATTGACATGACATAAGAAAATTGAACTAAGTATTAGAGCTGGTGCAGGAATGATGGCTGCATGGCCTCTTTCTGCACTGCAATAATTCTGTGATCCAATATGCGCAACCTCACTAATTTACATCAGCTCCATCTTCTGCAACAAACTAAATTTAAAAATCAACCAAGTCTATCACAGCCTCACCCTATTCGTGTCTCATCAGTTCTCTATCTCACAGCCTCAAATTAGGAGCAGTCTTTTCAACTGTTTTCCCTACAGTCCTTTGCAGTGCTCTTCCTAAATCTCTCTTCCACTTCAATTTTTTTCTGCATATTTACAAGCTTGTTTAAACCAATCTTTTCAATTAAGCTTTTAGTTGTCTCTTCCAGCTCCCATGCCTATACTTAGCTTTCATTTCTTTAGCCCCTTGTATTGCCACAAAACTTTCCATATTGATGTCAACATACAGGTGGAAAGAGTTGCTACTATTCTGATCCTGACACATCAATAAGCACAAATTTTGATTGCCATATTATGTGATAGTATCACAGTTTTAATGGAAGTCCACTGCATAATACTAAATCAAACAAATATAAGATATCTGTTGTAAAGGCATAATTTGACTTTTCAGAAAATATTAAGCTTCACTTAAGTTTTAAAACATTTTCAATAGGAACACAATCTTTATTCTGAATTAAAATAATTCAATGAAGGATAGGAAAACTCAGAAAATTACCTTGTAAAGATAGGTAGCAACCAATATTTTTTCTCATCTCCAAACACTTGTTTCATATTTTTGCTGCATCCTAAACTAAATCCATTCTTGTCAGCACCATGTCGAAACACAGGTGCTCTGAAGGCCTCTGAAACAAAATATTTATTAATAGCCTTTGAACTGTTTTACAAATAAATACTCCATTCTTTTTATTTTACCACTTGGAACACTATCCACTGTACTTTGAGGTTTAACTATAGAGCTGAGGTCACAAGCAATATAGAATCCACAAAGCAAGATGTTTTACTCATCACAGTTTATTGTATGTCATTTCTGAATCAATCTCCATCACATCATTGCATTGTTTCTTATCTTCTCTACATTACTTTGCCTTTCTAACTTTATAACAACAGCCTTAAATCTATTTTCCAAATGGTAACTAATGATGCCTTAAATCTTACAGCTCAGAATCAGAATTGAGCAGCATTAAGGGTTGGTGGGGAGAGAATCAGTGGAAGTGCCTGAAGGCACAGCTGAAGAGGTAGATTCTTAAGAGTTTTTGGTTTGTCAGATAAGGCAAGGCTGGGGGAAGAGAGATGACATATGGTTGAAAGCTCTGCCATCAATGACAGGGTATTAATAACAACAAAGCAGTTGGATCATGACCTCAGCTGACCTTTCTCACAAAAATAATCTCAGCCATTGCATTTTTGCCACAGTTAGACTAGAAGAGACCTTTGGTGTTTGTCTACATATAAGTAACAAAAGCCTGTTTGTTTATTGAAGCCACGTATTGAACAGTTGTAATGAACACAATTATAATATTTGATCTGTGGAGTTTATTTTATTTTTCCTAGGGACATCTCATTCAAATACTTTAAGTGATAATTGATTCTGGGAGCAGCCAGTAACATAATGTTACAATGGAGAAATATCACCATTGCTGCATTGTTCACCTACAAAACTGAAAACCAGTCTGCTAACTCTGGCTGGGTTTAATAAATGAACCTCGTTACCACAGCCACATCTCCTTCCTCAGCCTCAAACAGACTCGTTACCACAGCCACATCTCCTTCCTCAGCACCTGCCTACAGAACCGACTGATCCCACACGGACTCCGAACTACATTCCAACCAACAAAATTTGGATCCAACCAGGACAACCTGTACCTACAACAAATCCGAAGCCTCCAGCAACAGACCTCCCTCCGGATCCTCCGCTCCACCCTTGCAGCCATGCGTCGCCACTTACACTCCCTGCAATCAGCCCTGCCCCAGCTCAGGACAACACTCTCACAAACCTGCAAAGGACCCCTGCTGTTCTTCATCTACAGAAGAATCCACAAACTCAACAAACAGTTCTTCCTAGCCCTATCAGAGATTAAAGACAGTAAGTACCAAAAACTTTCATGTACTTACCCCCACACTCGTGGTTCCTCAACTATTCCAGAATCTTCTATAGGCCTGTCGGACGCCATTACACATGTGGCCTCCACAGCGCCCGCGGCACCCAAGACCGCCGCCGACCGTGACGTCACTTCCGCCCCCACCGACCTCGGAGCCCCCGCGATCGCCGCCCCAACAACTGCCCCGGTGACCACCACACACACAACCGCTTCCACGATGGCCGACGGACCCGCGACCCACGCGGCCACCGGGAATGACCACCACTCCTCCGTCGCCGCAACCATTTCCACCCCTCCGGTTGCCGTCGGCGCAGCCACTTCCGCCCCCACTGACATCACTAACCTGCAGGAGCACAAATCCTCTGATTTCCCCGCCCCCACGCCATCTTTCATCACTACGCGTAACCCCGCCCCCACGCAAACCTTCGTCCCCACACATAACCCCGCCCCCACGCCGTCTTTCGTCGCTTCACGTAACCCCGCCCCCACGCTTATTTCCGTCACGACGCATGACCCCGCCCCCACATCGAGCAATGTCACCACGTCTAACTCCGCCCCCACTTCGATCTCTGTCCCCGCCCCTAACCCCGCCCCCAGCCCCAGCTCCAGCTCCAGTCCCACACCAGGTCCTAGCTCCCAGCCTTGCCGGATTTTCACCATCCCTCCAGATCTCCCCCTCACTGAGGATGAAAGATCAGTCCTCAGCAGGGGCCTCACCTTCATTCCCCTACGCCCTCGGATTAATGAGTTCAACACGCGGCGAGATATTGAACAATTCTTCCGCCGCCTTCGCCTCCGTGCCTACTTTCACAACCAAGACTCCCGCCCACCCTCTGACGACCCCTTCTCCCGCCTCCAACACACCCCATCCACCTGGACACCCCGTGCTGGCCTCCTACCCGCCCTCGACCTCTGTATAGCCAACTGCTGCCGTGACATTAACCGACTCAACCTGTCCACCCCTCTCACCCACTCCAACCTCTCACCCTCAGAACGTGCAGCCCTCCACTCCCTCCGCTCCAATCCCAACCTCACCATCAAACCCGCAGACAAGGGAGGCGCGGTGGTAGTTTGGCGCACTGACCTGTATACCGCTGAAGCCAAATGCCAGCTCGCGGACGCCTCCTCTTATCGCCCCCTTGACCACGACCCCACCTCCCACCACCAAACCATCATCTCCCAGACCATCCAGGACCTCATCACCTCAGGGGATCTCCCATCCACCGCCTCCAACCTCATAGTCCCACAACCCCGCACCGCCCGTTTCTACCTCCTGCCCAAAATCCGCAAACCTGCCTGCCCCGGACGACCCATTGTCTCAGCCTGCTCCTGCCCCACCGAACTCATCTCCCAATACCTCGACACGGTCCTGTCCCCTTTAGTCCAAGAACTCCCCACCTACGTTCGGGACACCACCCACGCCCTCCACCTCCTCCAGGATTTTCGCTTCCCCGGTCCCCAACGCCTTATTTTCACTATGGACATCCAGTCCCTGTACACCTCCATCCCCCATCACGAAGGACTCAAAGCCCTCCGCTTCTTCCTTTCCCACCGCACCAACCAGTACCCTTCCACTGACACCCTCCTTCGACTGACTGAACTGGTCCTCACCCTGAATAACTTCTCTTTTCAATCCTCCCACTTCCTCCAAACTAAAGGAGTTGCCATGGGCACCCGCATGGGCCCCAGCTATGCCTGCCTCTTCGTAGGATATGTGGAACAGTCCATCTTCCGCAACTACACTGGCACCACCCCCCACCTTTTCCTCCGCTACATCGATGACTGTATCGGCGCTGCCTCGTGCTCCCACGAGGAGGTTGAACAGTTCATCAACTTTACTAACACCTTCCATCCCGACCTGAAATTCACCTGGACTGTCTCAGACTCCTCCCTCCCCTTCCTAGACCTTTCCATTTCTATCTCGGGCGACCGACTCAACACAGACATCTATTATAAACCGACTGACTCCCACAGCTACCTGGACTACACCTCCTCCCACCCTGCCCCCTGTAAAAACGCCATCCCATATTCCCAATTCCTTCGTCTCCGCCGCATCTGCTCCCAGGAGGACCAATTCCAACACCGCACAGCCCAGATGGCCTCCTTCTTCAAGGACCGCAGATTCCCCCCAGACGTGATCGACGATGCCCTCCACCGCATCTCCTCCACTTCCCGCTCCTCCGCCCTTGAGCCCCGCTCCTCCAACCGCCACCAAGACAGAACCCCACTGGTTCTCACCTACCACCCCACCAACCTCTGCATACAACGTATCATCCGCCGCCATTTCCGCCACCTCCAAACGGACCCCACCACCAAGGATATATTTCCCTCCCCTCCCCTATCAGCGTTCCGCAAGGACCACTCCCTTCGTGACTCCCTCGTCAGATCCACACCCCCCACCAACCCAACCTCCACCCCCGGCACCTTCCCCTGCAACCGCAGGAAATGTAAAACTTGCGCCCACACCTCCACACTCACTTCCCTCCAAGGCCCTAAGGGATCCTTCCATATCCGTCACAAGTTCACCTGTACCTCCACACACATCATCTATTGCATCCGCTGCACCCGATGTGGCCTCCTCTATATTGGTGAGACAGGCCGCTTACTTGCGGAATGCTTCAGAGAACACCTCCGGGCCGCCCGAACCAACCAACCCAATCACCCCGTGGCTCAACACTTTAACTCTCCCTCCCACTCAACCGAGGACATGCAGGTCCTTGGACTCCTCCACCGGCAGAACACAACTACACGACGGCTGGAGGAGGAGCGCCTCATCTTCCGCCTGGGAACCCTCCAACCACAAGGTATGAATTCAGATTTCTCCAGCTTCCTCATTTCCCCTCCCCCCACCTTGTCTCAGTCGGTTCCCTCAACTCAGCACCGCCCTCCTAACCTGCAATCCTCTTCCTGACCTCTCCGCCCCCACCCCACTCCGGCCTATCACCCTCACCTTGACCTCCTTCCACCTATCCCACCTCCATCGCCACTCCCCCTAGTCCCTCCTCCCTACCTTTTATCTCAGCCGGCTTGGCTCTCTCTCTCTTATTCCTGATGAAGGGCTTATGCTCGAAACGTCGAATTCTCTATTCCTGAGATGCTGCCTGGCCTGCTGTGCTTTGACCAGCAACACATTTGCAGCTGTGATCTCCAGCATCTGCAGACCTCATTTTTTACTCGAACATTTTCATTAATTATCTATTACAATCAATACTGTTTGACTTGGTATTGCATTTTCCATTTATATAGCAAGGATGAATGGAGTGCAGGTTCATAGCTCCTTGAAAGAGGAGTCGCAGGTAGATGGGATAGTGATGAAGGCATTTGGTATGCTTTCCTTTGTTGGTCAGAGTATTGAGTACAGGAGTTGGGAGGTCATGTTGCAGCTGTACAGGACATTGGTTAGGCCACTGTTGGAATATTGCGTGCAATTTGCGTTTCCTTCCTGTTGGAAAAATGTTGTGAAACTTGAAATGGTTTAGAAAAGATTTACAAGTATGTTGCCAGGTTTGGAGGATTTGAGCTATAGGTAGAGGTAGAATAGGCCTGAATAGAGTGGGAGTATGAAATTGAGACACTGCATCAGCCACAAACATGTTGAATGGTGATGGGGGAGGTGGGGTGGAATCATCTTGATGGGAAGGATGGCTTACTGCCATTCCCATTTTCTACATTGCTATGTCACTTCTGACTGACTTCAATTCTAGATCAAATTAATTACCTTTAAATTCTACCCGCTGCTGGGATTTGAATCCACGTAGCCACGAAATTCAGTTGGCTCTCTAGATCGCTAGTTGCTCTCAGTAGCTGTACTTTAGAAGGTACCTTCAAGGTGGGGTTTGCACATGGATGAGACATCAGACACAGATGCAAACACCGTGGAAGGCAAGATGAGACCTCCAGAAGAGGGCTGATGAATATTGACAATGATGCTTGGCACATTGACGGGTCTCAGAGAGAGTTGAAAAATGTCATGCTGGAAAAATACAGCAGGCCAGGCAGCATCTGAGGAGCAGGAGAATCGATGTTTCGGTCATAAGCCCTTTTCCTGAAGAAGGGCTTATGCCCGAAAAGTTGATTCTCCTGCTCCTCGGATGCTGCCTGGCCTGCTGTGCTTTTCCAGCACGACATTTTTCAACTCTGCAGTCCTCACTTTCTCCTAGAGAGCCCTAGGTCCATGTCAAGCAGCACCAAGGAGCCTGAATTTTTGCAGAGGTTGGAGAACATCCTTTCCAGGTGAAAGTAGTGACCAACTCCCGTAATCATACTTGCTAATACAATAGAGATGCATTCGATGGGCTATGTATCAGATTCCATTGTAACAAAAGCTGGAGTTGTCAAAGTCTGAGTACTGTAATCATGAACTCTGACTAGTTCTGCTTGCTGTCAGGTAATCCAGACCACTGCACACAGACCTTTGAATACCAATACAGTAAGGGGACTTGAAGTAGTTCCCAGCAGTCCAACAATCAGTCCTCTGACACATATCTCAGACTGCTGAGGCAGTGTTGAGCGAGTAGCAATAGTTACATAAAGCATGTACCTCTCTCAAGAAGACATCATTCATTCAGCCACCACTGCCAGTGCCCTCTAGTGTTACCTGTCAGCTGAGATTGCTGCCTTTCATGCCAGGATGGCACAAGCTGAAGCCAGGCCTGAGACAGCCAAGGCTGCTCAAGGTCATCCTACAACAGTATCTACAGTCTTCCGGAATGAAAGTCAACAGCCTTCCACCAGCTCTTCTGTGACAGAATTATGTTGGAGAACAAGGCCAGGCATGAGACACAGGATGGAATCCACAAGCATGATCTGTGTAATATGTCATGGTTTGATTTTTAAGTTTGGTTTGGAATGATTATTTTGTCTTGGCTTTTTAGTTTTGCATTGCAGCCAAATGGATGCTACGACTGCCAGAAATGGAAGGAAAGTAAATTAGGATTATGTTCCTGGACATTACAGTGGAATAAGTCCATCATGGACAACCCAGGAAAAGATGTCTGAAAATAACTGCCGGCTGCCTCTTTCTGAGCTATTTGTCATACAGCTGGTGGCAAGGAGAGCATGCAAGCCATTCATGTTCGGAAGGGTCCCTCCAGAGCCATTCAGGTGGGAGGCACATTGTTTCTGCATGCCACTGATAGTACAGCTTTGCAATTGAGAGTCAGTTTGGTGTCCTGAGCCATATTATCAAAGGAGAGCCTAGTAACCCCTCTCTGACAGGCCACAGCAGCTGGAAGAGTGCACTGCTGTAGAACAAAAGCTTCCTGATTGCTGCCAAGATATTACGCAGTGACCCACATGAAATGTTGCACGTGATCGCACATCTTTTATGTAATTAGAATCATACAAG
The DNA here is from genome assembly GCF_020745735.1 of Hemiscyllium ocellatum. Taxonomy (NCBI): domain Eukaryota; kingdom Metazoa; phylum Chordata; class Chondrichthyes; order Orectolobiformes; family Hemiscylliidae; genus Hemiscyllium; species Hemiscyllium ocellatum. Next base: position 88,209,924 of record NC_083401.1, read on the forward strand.
TATTCTTCATGATCACAAATGCTTGCTGAAATAAAAATAATAAGAAGGTTATCTTACCAAGGGTAGACCTGTTTTTACTGACTAACCAGCAATGATATCCAAAGAGGGAGGACAGGCTGATCGAAAACATTGCAGCTGCAAAGAACAGGAACATGATGTGGAACTTAGCTTGAGTATCTGGCAAGCCATTCTGGATAACAAAAAAAACATAAAAAAAAAGGCTGAAAACACAAAAACAAATCTATCATCTACTATTTGTAATGCAGCACATAAGAAAAACACTGCTGAAAATCTGAAATAAAAACAGCAATTGCTGAAAATACTCAATAAGTTTGTTGACATCTGGAGAGAGAAAAGTTTCAAATCTGCGACCTTTGATCAGGAAATGTTGTGAATGAATGAGTCCATACGTAAGACCATCAAATTGAAACATTTACTTTGATACTCCCACCACAGAAGCTGTCTGACTCTGCAATTTGCAGCATTTTGTGTTTTCTTTCACAATCCAGATTTGCTTTTATTTGTTTTCAACTTTCTAAAGGATCATAAACACAAAGGAGTAGGCCATTAAATCCCCCCAGTCTGTTCAGCCATTCATTTATATCAATTATATTCTACCCACTTTTGATCCTAATCACTTAATGTTCTCACAATGAAATTGTATTGATCTATTTTGAGAACTTGTTTGTTTCATTAGCCTTTTAGGACCAGAATTTTGAAAATCTCCATTTTTAACATCTTGTCATTGAGGGCTGTGCCTCTAGCTGCCTTTACCTTTGCACTTTCCTCCCTAAATCACTCTGTTTCACAAGTTCTCTCCTCTCTTAAAACTTACACTTTTGACGAAGTTTTCTTATGTAGCTTGCTATTGAATTTTGTTTGATAACCCCGCTGGGGAATGTCTTGGAACATTCTGCTATACTAAAGTCACTGGAAAAAGTACAACTTACGTAGGCATTATAGAGATGTGAGTTCAAGATTGGGTACTGAATATTAAAGGACATTCAACACATAGGCAAAAAGGTAAAGGAGGTGGAATTGACGTGATGATATTAAAGGACAGAATCACTGTATTAGTGAGAGAAGATCTCTGACCAGAAGAGCAATATTTAGAAACTGTTTGGGTGGAGCTAAGAAACTGCAAGGGCTGCAAACATTGGGAGAAGTGAGTTTTGAGCTTAATAAACAGTTGCTGAAAATGTGTTGCTGGAAAAACGCAGCAGGTCAGGCAGCATCCAAGGAACAGGAAATTCGACGTTTCAGGCATAATCCCTTCATCAGGAAGGGCTTATGCCCGAAACGTTGAATTTCCTGTTTCTTGGATGCTGCCTGACCCGCTGCGCTTTTCCAGCAACACATTTTCAGCTCTGATCTCCAGCATCGGCAGACCTCACTTTCTCCTCCTTAATAAACAGTTGTCAAGGTAACTTGGGGCACAGTGAAAATCAGAAAATTAGAGGGTGCAAGAAGCAAGAGGGCTGCAACAATCAAAAGTGACTTCAATTTACAAACAGACTGGGTAAATCTAATGAACACCAATATCAAAGAGGAAGAATTCCTGGGATGTCTTAGTCAATAGTATTTAAAGAAATAGTATTGTTTTCCAAAAACAACATACATTTCTATCAGGCAAAATTACCCATTAGGAAATGTAAGAGAGTCACGGATGACAAGGGAAGTGAAAGGCAGTATTTGATTTTAAAAATGCAAGTCTGAGGACTGGGAGAATTTTAGACTTCAAGGGAGAACAAAGAAATTGATAAACAAAGAGTGAACAGAATATAAATGCAAAATAGCAAGAAACATAAAATACACAGTAAAAGCTTCTATAAATATGTAAAATGTAAAAGATTAGCAAAGACAAATGTGGGCACATTATTAGCACAGCTTGGAGAATTTAGAATGAGAAATAGAGAAATGACAGAGAAGGTAAATATTTATGTTGATCTCAATTTGTGCCAGGATTATGAGTATCTCTGCAATAGCAAAAATTCCAGAATTTGTTGGGAAGCACAAGCCTTGCCTCTGAACATACCCTCTCTCATTTTTAGGGAACGGGATTGGGATTGGCACATGAGTTTCTTGGGGACTACTGGCCATTTAAGTGACCAGATGCTTCCACTGAAAAAGGATTTTGGAGATTCTGGAGTGTGTAACACAGACTATGGAGATTAGACCAGGTCAGAGCAGGTCCATTCTATTCTAAGCTCTTATATGGGACCTTATTGAAATCTTTCTGAAAATCCAAGAGAACCAAATCCACTGGCTCCCCTTTATCAATTCTGCATAGCACATCTTCGTGGGATTTATTTTGGATAGCCAAGGCCAAAGTACCTATTTGGAGAGTTGGGTAATTGTCCAGATTTTGTTTTGAGACATATTGTGGGTGGGTTGGTCAGGGATCCTATAGCAAGGGGTAAAGGTTAGTTAACTATGTGCATAAATGACAGAAAAATCACTTGCAATTGTGTCACCTGTAAAGATCTGTTAACAAGTGTCAACCTGTTAAGAGTGTCTTGAAACCGAGATAATGAGGTTTCCATTGACCAGAATCTACGAGGCCAGCAGTACAAATACTCTTACTCATCGGACTAACATCAGGTCAGATACAGGTGGAGGCAATGGTCTAGTGGCATTATCGCTAAACTGTTAATCCAGAAACTCAGGTAAAGTTCTGGGGACTGGGGTTCAAATATCACCTCAGCAAATGGCGGAATTTGAACTCAGTAAAATCTGGAAGTAAGAGTTTAATGATGACCATAAATCCATTGTCGATTGTTGGGAAAAACCCATCTGGTTCACTAATGTCCTTTAGGGAAGGAATCTGTCGTCTTTACCTGGTCTGGACTATATATGACTCCTGACACACAGCAATGTGCTGACTCTTAACTGTCTTCTTGCAATTAGGGATGCACAATAAATGCTGGCTTGGTCAGTGGTACCCTCATCCTGTGAATTAAGTTTTTAAAAAAATTTCTACAGTGAGTAACTCACCACCTGACTCCCCAAAGCCTGTCCACTATCTACAAAGGTATGAAGAAATATTTTCCAATTGCCTGGATGGGTACAGCTTCAATGACACTCAAGAAGCTTGACTCCATCCAGGACAAAGCAGACTGCTTGATCAGTACCTCATCCATACACCACTTTCATTGTTCAATCTATTCATAACCAACCCAGTGGCTACAGGGTGCACCATCTAAAGATGTTCTGCAGTAACCCATGAAGGTTCCTTACATAACACTTTCCAGACCTACCACTTTGGAGGACAAAGGCAGCAGAGATATTGGAACACTACCACTTGCAAGTTCCCATCCAAGCCACACACCAGACTGACTTGGAACTATATCATTGTTCTTCCATTGTTGCTGGATCAAATGCCTGTACTCCCTCCCTAACAGTGTTGTGTGGACTGTAGTTTTAAGAAGATAGCTAACCAGCTTCTCAAGGGCCATTAAGGATGGGCTCCAGCCAATGACACCCATATCTGTGAAGGAAAAAGTTATGGATTATAGTGCTATTCTCAATAGTATGTAATCTGTAATGTTTAAAGGTTAAATCAACAGACCTTCTCTTGCATACAGGAGAACATGTGGCTTTTTAAAATTTATTCTTGGGACTGTAAGAGGAACAAGATTGACAAGCTGTCATGGATTGCATTCACTGGGAGTTGCTACAGTCTGATGTGTTCCATCCAACAAGAAAGGAGGCACTGCTAGTCCTCGGTCTTGGGAATAAGATGGGTCAAGTAAATAAAGTGTATGTGGGGGACCATTTATGAATAATACTCATTACAGTATATCAAAGATTTAAGATAAAAACATTGAAACAGAAAACTGGAGCAGGAGTAGGCCATGTGGCTCCAGAGACGTAAATCTTTATTTAAATCTTTCCTTGTTCAGCAAGAATAGAATTCCTATTAAAGTGGTTTCACATTGAGAACATAGAACAGTACAACACAGGAATGAGCCATTTGACCCATGATGTTGGCCAAACATGACGCTAAATTAAACCAATCTCTTCTGCCTGCCTTTGGTCCATAGCCCCCCATTCCTTGATTATATATTTAAGGGGTCTCTTAATTGCCTCTTAAATGTTCATTTCATACAGCTATGCTCTGGCATTATCTTTCCTTCCACTTTCGGGTGTTACTTCAAACTTACCTCCTTGACTAAACTCCTAACCAACTACCGTAAAATCTCCCTTCGTGGTTTGGTGTCGAATCTTATTTGCTAAAGATTGTGTAAATTCCTTGGATATGTTTTACTATGTTAAGACACAATAAAAATGCAAATTCTTGTTGCGTGTAAAGCTCCCAATTTGACTTACTTCATGCTTTTTTAAAAGAATGTCACCTTCATAATGACTGAACCATATAGGTCACAGTGTCTACTTTATGCAGATGGTAAAGTGCTTGGAGCTGTTGCAGTGCCACATACATTTTGTGCAGTGAAAATAAAAAAAATCTTGCATTTAAAGAGGCAACTAGTCCCAAGCACAACTACTGATGTCACAGCATTTCAACATTGCAAGACAGAAAATTAACTTTTCAACATTTGCTGCTGTATTGTAACTCAAAGCATAAATACTATTTACTAAATAAAACAAAGCATTTACTAACTACATGACTAATCAGTTTCCATCATGAAAGATGGAACTGATCAAGTATTTGGATTCCTACCCAATATTCCTTCAGCCGCTTAATTGGAATTTCATCCTTGAAAAGAGATGAAAGGAAGTGTAAGAAGTCATTAAAAAGGGAACAAGCTTGAACAAATTAAAATAATTCACCCAATTAAATAAATACCATTGTGAGAAAAACAAAATATTGTGGACGCTAGAAATCTGACCTAAAAACAGAAAAGACTGGAGAACCTCAGCATGTTTGGCAGTACTTGTGGAGTGAGAAACAGAGTAAATATTGAGTTGATTTTGTCTTTCTTCAGGACTGAAGGTAGCTATTTTAAGGCAGAGATGATGATACAAGTTCTAAACACAGTAGAAACTGCGCTTGGTCTAAGGGGTTCATTTATCATGACACATTTAACAAAGTGAGGTAGTTGAATGGAAGGAGTTGGGTGCAGAGGATCAAGGAAGCAAGAACTAGAGTCCTGGAGAAGTGAGCGTGTTGAGATATAAGCAGGAAATATAAGAAGCGATCAGAGTCAGGCTGACCAGAAGCTGAATTGGAACTTGCAAGGGAAAGGAAAGGGAAGTCAAAGTAGCTGTGACACCATTCGACATATTTCTTTACAAAACTACCCAAGTGTTTCAGTATTTTACTTTTAAAAATAAATTATTAGAGATCACAAGCAACAAATGGTGATATAACTGTGCTGTATTAGATAGCAAAACAGTACCCATGGACCTGGATCTCCTGCCTTAGAGGAATATTTCTGGCCAAATCCAACATGCAGATTCTTCTTTAGCATCATTTTTACAAGCAGAATACAACTTACGTACACAAAGATCTCTACAGGAGGTTCCCGATTTACAAACATCCAACTTGTGAATGTTCATACTTACGAATGCAATCCCATAAGGGGGTTCAATTTTAAAGATCTGGCATACAAACATTTCTTCGTACTTATGAACAGCTACTTGATTTTGTCCTGCATTGTATTCCAAATTGCAAACAAATCAACTTGAAAATGGATTCAGGAATGGGACCCATTCACAAACTGGAGAAGATTTGTATTAGTAATTAGTTCAAATATTATAACCTTACACTGGTTGAATAGCTAACAACTAGAAAGCAAAATGATTCAAATATTCTGGAATCAATTCCATACACATAAGAACAAAGTATGGAATAACTACCATGATTCTCTCAATATGTACAGTCGGTTCTGCTATAACATGTGTTTCCTCGACGAGAATTGGCTAGAACCCAATTGAAGAATTTCGACCATTATTTGTAACTTTCCTTACCTGTAATGATTATAATGTGATTCCAGCCCCATACGTTTCAATGGTGTGGCTACTGCACAATTTCCTTATAATGCTGGATTGCACAAGAATGGAACTATCGCGTTATATCAAAACCAACTGTACTCATCAGCCTGACCATTTCTTGTTAAAGTTTAATTAACTGAGAAAGTCACAGTCTGACTAGTGTACAGATAACTCAGGAAATTGTTCCAAAATTCTTCAGGTCACGCCAAGTCAAGTAGTAAATGACTTGATTATACCCATTGGTGGTCTTCAGCATGGATTTTACCAGAGTTATTGAGAAGTGGGAGATTGATTAAAATGGAATGAATTAGAGTAAATAAATGAACATGACAATGTTTTTAGAAATCAAAATATGTGCCCTACTTGGACAGTTTCTAAAAGCAGAAAGATATACATTAATGTAACAACTTTCACAACCCTAGGATGCCCCAAAACAATCTATATCAATGACTTAGAAGAAGGGATGAAGTGTAATGTTGCTAAACTTGATGAAGATAAGTAAGAAAGTTATGAAGAGAACATAAAATCTGCAAAAGGGATATAGATGGGTTAGGTGAGTGTATAAAATATTAGCAGATGAAGTATAATGTGAGAACATGAAATTGTCCACTTTGGCAGTGAGAATAGATAAGCAGCATGTTGTTTAAATAGAAAGAGCTTGCAGAATTGTGAAGTATAGAGGGAGATGGATAATAGATTAAATATGTGATTAGGAAGGTAAGTGGACTATTGTCATTTATTGCAAAAGGAATGAAACATAAAAATGATTTGCTCAGTTATATGGAGTGCTGGTACGGCCACATCTGAAGTACTGTACAGTTTAGGTTTCATTTAAGAAAGGATATAAATGTGTTAGAAACAGATCAGAGAAGGTTTAGTTGCCTCATACCTGGGTCTGTGGAAGGGGTATGTTTTGTGGAAGATTTGGACAGGCTGGGCTTATATTCATTGGATTTTAGAAGAATGTGATGTCATCTTATTGATCCCAAGATGGAGAGGATACTGAAAGAATATTTTCCCTGTGGGAGAGACTAAAACCAAATCAGACTTCTCCCACTTAAATGGAACAGGAAGCAATTTTTTTGCTGAGGGTCATAATTCTTTGGCACTCTCTTCTCCAAAAATCAGGGGAAGAGGAATCATTCAATATTTTAGACAAAGGTTAGTTGGAGCTGTAGTGTGGCGCACTGTGAGAGATGTTGCTGAGGGTAGACACAAAGGCATGAATATGAAGTTGAGGCCACAATCAGACGAGCCATGACATTATTTAATCAGTGACCAAATGGCCTACCTCTCGTGTTCACTGAACAGTTTACAACATTACTTCAAAATGCATTTTAAAGTGCAGTCACTATTCTGTGGTAGGAAATGCTGCAGTAACTTTCCAAGATCCTACCCATAGCAATGTGATAATGACCACATATTCTATAATGACCAGGCATTCAGTGAGAAGCAAATATTAAGCAGGATATTTGGGAGAATTCATTAGTAGAGAATCAGCAAGGACAAGCTCCTTTCTGGTTGGATTTGTAACATTATCCTACTCCACATCTACAGAAATCCTTAGCTGTTAAAGGGCTCTTGATTCTGGTAATACTCTTACTGTCTATCCAACACCATTTTCAGGATTTTATTTGGATTCTTTAATGTTGATGTCATATGCTGGGCCTGAGCCCCAGTGGTGAAAGTGAGGACTGCAACCTCATTTGTGGTGAAGGGTTCCTGCCCGATTTTCCTGCTCCTTGGATGCTGCCTGACCTGCTGTGCTTTTCCAGCACCACTCTAATCTTGACTCTGAGCCCCAGAAAATCTATCCTCCTGCAAGCCAGTGCACCCACATTGACAGCCTGTTAACTCCTCTGCAAGCATCAAGTTCTCAGGGCGGCACGGTGGCACAGTGGTTAGCACTGCTGCCTCACAGCGCCAGGGACCTGGGTTCAATTCCCGCCTCAGGTGACTGGCTGTGTAGAGTTTGCACGTTCTCCCCGGTTTCCTCCCACAGTCCAAAGATGTGCGGGTCAGGTGAATTGGCCATGCTAAATTGCCCGTAGTGTTAGGTTAGGGGTATGGGTGGGTTGCGCTTCGGCGGGTCGGTGTGGACTTGTTGGGCTGAAGGGCCTGTTTCCACACTGTAAGTAATCTAATCTTCTCACAATAAATGAGAAGAGGTAGCTCCAGGCTTAAGTTGTCCCTGTACTCCCATCTATTAATTACATACTTGGGATGGCCTGGGGTTCTGCCATTAAAAAAGACTGAACAATTTGCCAGAAATGGCAGAGGACTGATATAACTGAAGAATGTTTTCCTGGAATTCCAGGAACCAATGGGGTGTTTCTCACAATCTCTCCACAGGGCACATTTTAGACAGGGGAGTGGGAAATCATACATACAACTTATGATGGGTGGAGAGTGTGGTGCTAGAAAAGCACAGTGGGTCAGGCAGCATCAGAGAAGCAGGAGAATTGACATTTCGGGCAAAAACCCTTCATCAGGGCTTATGCCTGAAACGTCAATTTTCCTGCTCCTTGATTGCTGCCTGGCTGGCTGTGCTTTTCCAGCACCACACTCTCGACTCTGATATCAGCATTTTCAGCCCTCACTCTCTCCAAGGTATGATGGGTGGCTAGCTTACTATCTACCCTCCCAATCCCATACAGGCAGGCGCTAAAATTGGCAGCCTGCTGATCATTGTGAAAAAATAATTAATGCTCACTTAAGTTATGAAATTAGATTAGATTACCTACAGTGTGGAAACAGGCCCTTCAGCCCAACAAGTCCACACTGACCCTCCGAAGAGTAACCCACCCAGACCCATTTTCCTCTGACTAATGCAGCTAACACTATGGGCAATTTAGCATGGCCAATTCATCTGACCTGCACATATTTGGACTGTGGGAGGAAACTGGAGCACCCGGAGGAAACCTACACAGACACGGGGAGAATGTGCAAACTCCACAAACACAGTCACCCAAGGCTGGAATCGAACCTGGGACCCTAGTGCTGTGAGGCAGCATAGCTAACCACTGAGCCACCGTGCCAATTATCTTGAAATTTTACCATCTTTACCATGATATAATTGCCATCACTGGCTTTATTTTTAAACATGGTCAAAGGGCGGAAACGAGGTTCATGGATATTGGTCACAGAGCGGGGTTTAGAGGAGGTGGGAATTCCTATATGCTTGGAGTACACCTTCCCTCAACAGGATGTTACTCCGACCCACTTTGACACTCCCCGACTAATTTCCAAAGCCCAAGCTCCCCCATCCCAGGGATCCGGAAACCCTTTAAGTCACAAAACATATTTTATTTCAGGTGTCATCAGTGCTCTTCCTAGGACTCCTTGCACTCACAGTAGTGCCCATTACTTGGTCCTGGTGTTGTGGAACTATTCGACCAGCCCACCAGTTTTACATGGACAGGGAGATGGTCTGACCCCCATGTGCTTAATGCCATTTGAAATTTGCTATTGCTACAGAGCAGCCTTATTAGCATCAGTGTGGTACAGAGCAGATCAACAGTACATCCAGTCCCATAAAATACATGTTCATCGCAGTTAGAAATATTTTTAAGCTACAAACATGTAACGGAAATTTAACATTAAATGGAGGATTAATATTGTTTCCAAATTCCTAGCATCATATCTTCACTCTTTCAGATTCTTCACTAGCTAATAGATTTAGTGAGAAGTCACGTGACACCAGGTTTTAATTTAACAGGTTTAATTGAAATCACAAGCTTTCAAAGCTAAATGGCAAGTGAAGGGTTGACCTATGAACCAATTAAGGCCCGAGAGATAATTACAAAAAATCAAAAATAAGATTGTGCTGGAGACCAACCAAATGATTGGAATAACATGATAAATATCACAGTCACATGATGAGGGTCTAACTAATGTAACAAATAATCCAAAACTATACAAACTTAAGATGTGGGGGTGCTGGTGTTGAACTGGATTGGAACTTGTTTCTCATGATACAGGTACACAATCTTTTATCCGAAATCTGAAGCTTTCCTCGTGAAGTTTTTTCTGTATTACAAGGTTGTTTGGCTTGCAAACAATTAACACAACTCCACACCCATTCGACCCACATCACTCAGTTGTGATTTGGCAGCGTTGGTCAGCACTGGCAGGCGTCAATTCTCTCTCAGCGCTCGTAATACTCACAGGTGTGTCTGCTGTTCAGTTAATTTAACCATGAAATAAAAAACTGTCACTTATTTTGAAATCTGAAAAATTCTGAATTGTGAAAACCAGCTGGCCCTGAGGGTTTTGGATAAAGGATTTTGTACCTGTATCATGTCACACTACGTGTAACCCCACCATACTGTTCTGTGTTTATAAAATCTTTCTTACTCTTCTGTTTTAACACCATTGCCTTCATAATTTGTTATTATCTCTCTACCTTAGTTAGTCTGTACAGTTTTGGATTACTAATTACTTCAGTTAGACCCTTGTCATATGACTCCAATACCGATCATGTCATTCCAGTCATTTGGTTTGTCTCTCACACAATCTTATTTTTGACGTTTTGTAATGATCTCTTGGCCTTAATTAATTGTCATCCCTTCACTTGCTGTTCAGCTATTTATTCACACCATTTGACACTTTGATCAACTGCAAAGACTTCTTACTCAGCCTGTTGACACTTCACTCATACTATTGACACTTATCTGTTGACACTCTTAATTATCTGGTACTATCTTGTAATTATCTCTTCATCTGTAAATTCTATGCCTGTATGCCTTCCGCCACATCACCTGACAAAGGAGTAGCACTCCGAAAGGTTGTGATTTTAAAAAATCTGTTGGACTGTAATCAGGTGTCACGTGACTTCTGATTTTGTCCACCCCAGTCCACCACCGGCACCTGCGCATTATACCTAGTGAACAACAGATCGCGAGACTGGAGTGAACAATTTTGTAACAGTGGAGATAAGATTGTATGTTTTCATTTGATTTCTCCACAAATGTATCTTTTATTTGTTCAACGAGTGTCCAAACTTACAGTGAGTTACTCTTGTCTCAGTATTTTGCAACATAACCATTGGTATTTAGAATAAAGCAATTATAATTCTCTTCAGGAACTTTTAAATGTAACAGTTTAGCATTAAAATCTAATACCAAAAGTTCAGATTACATTGTGAACAATTGTTCTAGATAATTAGAGTCAAAACAAAGATAGCATTCAGCTCATTAAAAGCTGAACTGCAGTTCCCTATCTATCCCTATTAATAATCACTGATGAACAACACCCATTGAAAAGTCAGAGCTCATTGCTAAAACTGAAAATAATATATTAAAAGTGCTCAATAAAGTCGCCATCTGTAAAGATAGGTTATTATTGTGTTGACCAGTTTTGTTGAAGAGTTATACTGAAAGGGTTTCTGGAACATTGATGGATATATTGTGTCATTAGATCATTCATTGATTTTTAAAATTTTTTTTCTGTTTAAATCAACTGGCTTTTCATGGCATTGCATTCACAGGTTCCTCACAGTTGAAATGATATGGGCTTCAAAGTCTTTGAAGGCATTTTATAATGAGAATTAAAGCCTATTATGGTTAATAATGATGCCATTCACCATATCAACGTACTTGAACTTTAAGCAACAGGATGAAACATTATGCCTGGGGTTTTTCTCTTAATGAATTGCCATTTGAGACTGAATAGGGGGTGGTAAAGTGACAGAAATCAGGCACTTATTGCTTTAAACTTTCCACTCTAGGGTTTTGAAAGAAGTAAATAACAGCATTGCAGGTACTTAAACAATATACTTCCAACATTATGTTGATTTGACACTCATTCCTTTTGATTTGAAAATTGTGCATGTCTTTTCTTGATCTAAGAAATGTGACAAAGTGAAAGCAGGAATTTATAAAATAGTCGCCTAACATCTGGTGCTGGAAACAAATTACTGTGGATACTGGAAATCTGAAAGAAAAAATAAAATACCATAAATATTCAACCCGTGTGGAGAGAAAACAACTCATGGTTCTGTTATGATAGTTCATCAAAAGTGTAGGAAGTTTTAAACAAGTGAAAGTGAGTGGAGAGAGGGACAGAAAGGATAGAGGACAGAGAGACTAAATGACAAAAGAGTCTATGTTGCAAGGCGCAAGGGAATAGTACAGAAAAGTAAGAAGCAAAAGATGTGTCTAGAAGAAGTGTTAATGCTGCTACCATGTAAATGCAAAGTAAAGGAAAAACGAAGAGAAATTAGACAGTAAAAGAACAAATGAGCAACAAAATGCACAGTAATATGATTGAACTCAGTACAGTCCAGATGGCTGTAAGTGCCTAGTTGAAAGGCAAGATGCTGTTTTCAGTTTCTGGACTTGTACAGTGTTCTAACAAAGCATAACACAAGTTAGAAGCATCACATTTTCCACTTAGACGCTTAGGACTCTAGGACTCAATATTGATTTGCACAGTAAGTTAATTGTTTTCATTGGCCTACAGAAAGTCTGCAGTAGTGAGTAGAATGGGTTCTTTCTTGATTATATGTTTTTTGAGATATATCTCTTGATTAAACTTAAAATATAAGCTGTAACTATTAATCTAACCTGGGGCAATGTTTTGAAGAGGAATAAGATGGTGTTATTTTCTGGGCCTGTAGATTGTGAAGGAGCAAAAATGGCCTTTAGTAGAGTGATATGTGCTTCTTGTTAGATTTGGGAGTTTAAAGAGAGTTTAAGAGTTACTGCATATTATATCTGCAATAAATTCTGTTGGTTGTGAATCTTATTCAATCGAATGGATCAGTTGGAGAGACAGTTAGAGGCGATGAGGAATTTGCAACAGCAACAGAATGTGATGGATGGCAGTTATAGGAAGGGGGAAAGTCTCAGATACAGTCACATAGATGGGTTAACTCCATGAAAAGTAAGAGAGATAGTCAGCTAGTGCAGGGGCCTTCTGTGGCTATACCCATTTCAAACAAGTATGCTGTTTTGGAAAATGTAGGGGGTGATGGATTCTCAGGGGAACGTAGCATGAACTGCTAAGTTTCTGGTCTTGAGTCTCACTCTAATGCAACGAGGAGTATGTCGGGTTTCAAGAGATCAATTGTGTTAGGCGATTCTCTCGTCCGAGGTACAGCCAGATGCTTCTGTGGCCAGCAGCGGAAAAATCAGAATGGTGTGTTGCTTCCCTGGTGCCAGGATCAAGGATGTCTCAGGAAAGGTGCAGAATGTTTTCAAGGGGGAGAGAGGCCAGGAAGAGGTCATTGTCCACATTGGAATCAACGACGTAGGAAGGGAAAAGATTGAGATTCTGAAGGGTGATTAGAGAGAGTTAGGCAGGAATTTAAAAAGGAGGTCCTCAAGCGTAGTAATATCTGGTATACACCTGGTGCTACGAGCTAGTGAGGGCAGGAATAGGAGGATGGAGCAGACGAATGCATGACTGAGGAGCTAGTTTATGGGAGAAGGATTCACATTTTTGGATGATTGGAATCTCTTTTGGGATAGAAGTGACCTGTACAAGAAGGATGGATTGCACCTAAATTGGAAGGGGACTAATATACTGGCATGGAGATTTGCTTGATCTGCTCAGGAGGATTTAAACTAGTAAGGTGGGTGGGGACCCAGGGAGATAGTGAGGAAAATGATCAATCTGAGACTGGTACAGTTGATCATAGAAGCGAATCAAACAGTCAGTGCAGGCAGGGACAAGGTAGGACTAATAAATTTAACTGCATTTATCTCAATGCAAGAGGCCTAACAGACAAGGCAGATGAATGCACAGCATTAGGAACATAGGACTGGGATATCATAGCAATTACAGAAACTTGGCTCAGGGATGGGCAGGACTGGCAGGTGAATGTTCCAGGATAGAAATGCTACAGGAAGGACAGAAAGGGAGGTAAGAGAGGAGGGGGAGTGGCATTTTTGATAAGGGATAGCATTACAGCTGTGCTGAGGGAGGATATTCCTGGAAATACATCCCTGGAAGTTATTTGGGTGGAACTGAGAAATAAGAAAGAGATGATCACCTTATTGGGATTGTATTATAGACCCTCCCCAATAGTCAGAGGGACATTGAGAAACAAACTTGTAAAGAAACCTCAGCTATCTGTAAGAATAATAGGGTGGTTATGGTAGGGGATTTTAACTTTCCAAACATAGACTGGGACTGCCAGTGTTAAGTGTCTAGATGGAGAGGAATTTGTTAAGCGTGTACAAGAAAATTTTCTGATTCAGTATGTGGATGTACCTACTAGAGAAGGTGCAAAGCTTGACCTTCCTCTTGGGAAATAAGGCAGGGCAGGTGACTGAGGTGTCAGTGGGAGAGCATTTTGGGGCCAGGACCGTAATTCCATTAGATTTAAAATAGTAATGGAAAAGGATGGACCAGATCTTAAAATGGAGAAAGGCTAATTTTGACGATGTTAGGCAAGAACTTTCAAAAGCTGATTGTGCGCTGATGTTTGCAGGTAAAGTGATGGGTGGAAAATGGGAAGCCTTCAGGAATGAGATAACGAGAATCCAGAGAAAGTATATTCCTGTTAGGGTGAAAGAAAAGGCTGGTAGGTATAGGGAATGCTGGATGACTAAAGAAATTGAGGGTTTGGTTAAGAAAAAGAACGAAGCATATGTAAGGTATGGACAGGATAGATCGAGTGAATCCTTAGAAGAGTATAAAGGCAGTAGGAGTATACTTAAGAGGGAAATCAGGAAGGCAAAAAGTGGACATGAGATAGCTTTGGCAAATAGAATTAAGGAGAATCCAAAGGGTTTTTACAAATACATTAAGGACAAAAGGGTAACTAGGGAGAGAATAGGGCCCCTCAAAGATCAGAAAGGCGGCCTTTATTTGGAGCTGCAGAAAATAGGGGAGATACTAAACGAGTATTTTGCATCAGTATTTACTGTGGAAATGGAAATGGAAGATGTAGACTGTAGGGAAATAGATGGTGACACCTTGCAAAATGTCCAAATTACAGAGGAGGAAGTGCTGGATGTCTTGAAACGCATAAAGGTGGATAAATCCCCAGGACCTGATCAGGTGTACCCTAGAACTCTGTGGGAAGCTAGAGAAGTGATTGCTGGGCCTCTTGCTTAAATATTTGCGTCATCGATAGTCACAGATGAGGTGCCAGAAGACTGGAGGTTGGCTAACGTGGTGCCACTGTTTAAGAAGGATGGTAAGACAAGCCAGGGAACTATAGACTAGTGAGCCTGGCATTGGTGGTGGACAAGTTGTTGGAGAGAATCCTGAGGGAGAGGATGTAGATGTATTTGGAAAGGCAAGGACTGAATAGAGAGTCAGAAGGCTTTGTGCATGGGAAATCATGTCTCACAAACTTGATTGAGTTTTTTGAAGAAGTAACAAAGAGGATTGATGAGGGCAGAAAGGTGGAAAGGCGTTTGGTATGTTTTCTTTTATTGGTCAGAGTTGGGAAGTCATGTTGCAGCTGTACAGGACATTGGTTAGGCCACTGTTCGAATATTTCGTGCAATTCTGGTCTCCTTCCTATCGGAAAGAAGTTGTGAAACTTGAAAGGGTTCAAAAAAGATTAACAAGGATGTTGCCAGGGTTGGAGGATTTGATTTATAGGAAGAGGCTGAACAGGCTGGGGCTATTTTCCCTGGATCATCGGAGGTTGAAGGGTGACCTTATAGAGGTTTACAAAATCATGAGGGGCATGGATAGCATCCTGGCGTCCAGAACTAAAAGGCATCAGTTTAGGGTGAGAGGGGAAAGATATAAAAGAGACCTAAGGGGCAACTTCCTCACATAGAGGGTGGTACATGTATGGAATGAGCTGCCAGAGGAAGTGGTGGAGGCTGATACAATTGCAACATTTAAAAGGCATTTGGATGGGTACATGAATAGGAAGGGTTTGGAGGGATATGGGCCAGGTGCTGGCAGGTGGAACTAGATTGGGTTGGGATATCTGGTCGGCATGGTCGGGTCTGTTTCCATGCTGTACATCTTAATGACTCTATAACTTCAGAACATTAATTCTGTATCCTTGATTTTTCTTACATGTTCCACATGTTTCCAGATCATCCTTCCCCCCCCAACAAAACACAGACACGCTCTCACACATAGACACAAACATGCCTCGTTTGTCTCTTGTTCACTTTGCTCTCAGCAGATTCGATCCATTTTCTCCCCTTCACTGCCAATGTCAACACCCATGTCTTTTGCTCTGGGAACTCTCTCCATTTGTTCCATTTAGTCTTCCTCCCCCTCTATCAACATCATTAAACCCTCCCACAGTTTTGAAGATCTATATTTGACTCAAAATGTTAACAGCTGTTTCTCTCTCCACAAAGGCCGCCAGACCTGTTGAGTTTATCCAGCACTTTTGTCTTTGTTTCAGATTTCCAGCACCTGCAGCATTTTGCTTTTATTTAAAGGAATCATTGGTTAATTACCTCATTGACTGAATTTATTTATTCCATTAAAAAATACAGCAAAAATGTCCTTTTGTTAAACATCTCGATACTTAATCAAAGTGAATGAAGTATGACTATAGAATTATATTAAACTTACCATCCAAAACTTGATAAAGTACTGCAGGTCAGTGGCAGCGATAAAAATGCAGTAAAGCAAGGAGTAAGCCAAGAAAAGGAAAAAAAACTTGTAATTGGAGAATCCAACACAGTTGTTCACCCTGTAAATAAGCAAAAATATATCTTTTGTCACTTTTAATTAGAAATTAAATTTTTAAAAATTGCATGACAGCAATAGAAATGAAAACTGTGAGAGATTTAAAACTGGCTACTGATTCCATATCTTCCATGTTATATTGCTGTACAAAGTCAGCAGTTTATCATGTTGGCTCTATGTTAGTGACCTTTTTTAAGACTATTGGTTCCAATTGTGAGAAGTTATTTGATTTACTCTGAGCTCCCTTGAAATGCAGTATAGCATCAGATTTGTGCTTGGCCAGGTTTTCACATGTGTACTGGAAACTTCATGGCTTGCATATTTTCACTACAATGAGCAACATCCGTTTAAATATTTATAGTATGTGTACACCTACAATATATTGTAGCAATCAAGAAAATCCTACATTTGAAGTAAACTTTTTCTTCTACATTTCAATTTCAGTGGATGTTTTGTTGGAGTGGTGGCATGTGATCAATCTTGCAATTCTCAAAGAGGCACTTCAGTCGTGTCATCAGACACAATGATAACTCTGCTATTGGGTCCTCAGTGTGCAGGCAGCAAGAAATACATGGCATAGACTAATCTATCACAAAAGTCAGGAGAATGTCACGGGGCAGGGGCTTAAATATTTTAATTGTGAAATATAATCATTAGCCAGTGCACATGTGCCAGCCTCCAATTTTACAGCAATAGAGTCATAGTCATAGAGATGTACAGCATGGAAACAGACCCTTTAGCCCAACCTGTCTATGTCTTGGAAAAGCTAATTGCTCCATTACAATATTGAAATCTCACTCCTATACTGCAATTGGGAATGAGATTTAATTCTAATGGCTGCTAGTCAAGTTCTCATTGTCCTGGAGACAGGGACAGCCAGCTGCTAAAGGCAAGGACTTCTGAACGTCGTGTGACCTAGAGTGGTGGGACTGCTTGAGAAAAAGATATGTCCATTGCGATCTTCTAAGTTCCCTTCTACTTCCCTAAACTGGGCCTTTGGCCATCTAGCACATTACCTTTCAACTGCAACAACTCGCCTCCTCTTATCGCCCCCTTGACCACGACCCCACCTCCCACCACCAAACCATCATCTCCCAGACCATCCATGACCTCATCACCTCAGGGGATCTCCCATCCACCGCCTCTAACCTCATAGTCCCACAACCCCGCACCGCCCGTTTCTACCTCCTGCCCAAAATCCACAAACCTGCCTGCCCCGGCCGACCCATTGTCTCAGCCTGCTCCTGCCCCACCGAACTCATCTCCCAATACCTCGACACGGTCCTGTCCCCTTTAGTCCAAGAACTCCCCACCTACGTTCGGGACACCACCCACGCCCTCCACCTCCTCCAGGATTTTCGCTTCCCCGGTCCCCAATGCCTTATTTTCACTATGGACATCCAGTCCCTGTACACCTCCATCCCCCATCACGAAGGACTCAAAGCCCTCCGCTTCTTCCTTTCCCGCCGCACAACCAGTACCCTTCCACTGACACCCTTCTTCGACTGACTGAACTGGTCCTCACCCTGAATAACTTCTCTTTTCAATCCTCCCACTTCCTCCAAACTAAAGGAGTTGCCATGGGCACCCGCATGGGCCCCAGCTATGCCTGCCTCTTCGTAGGATATGTCCATCTTCCGCAACTACACTGGCACCACCCCCCACCTTTTCCTCCGCTACATCGATGACTGTATCGGCGCTGCCTTGTGCTCCCACAAGGAGGTTGAACAGTTCATAAACTTTACTAACACCTTCCATCCCGACCTGAAATTCACCTGGACTGTCTCAGACTCCTCCCTCCCCTTCCTAGACCTTTCCATCTCTATCTCGGGCGACCGACTCAACACAGACATCTACTATAAACCTCCTCCCACCCTTCCCCCTGCAAAAACTCCATCCCATATTCCCAATTCCTTCGTCTCCGCCGCATCTGCTCCCAGGAGGACCAGTTCCAACACCGCACAGCCCAGATGACCTCCTTCTTCAAGGACCGCAGAATCCCCCCAGACGTGATCGACGATGCCCTCTACCGCATCTCCTCCACTTCCCGCTCCTCCGCCCTTGAGCCCCGCTCCTCCAACCGCCACCAAGACAGAACCCCACTGGTTCTCACCTACCACCCCACCAACCTCCGCATACAACGTATCATCCGCCGTCATTTCCGCCACCTCCAAACGGACCCCACCACCAAGGATATATTTCCCTCCCCTCCCCTATCAGCGTTCCGCAAGGACCACTCCCTTCGTGACTCCCTCGTCAGATCCATATCCCCCACCAACCCAACCTGCACCCCTGGCACATTCCCCTGCAACCGCAGGAAATGTAAAACTTGCGCCCACACCTCCACACTCACTTCCCTCCAAGGCCCCAAGGGATCCTTCCATATCCGCCACAAGTTCACCTGTACCTCCACACACATCATCTATTGCATCCGCTGCACCCGATGTGGCCTCCTCTATATTGGGGAGACAGGCCGCTTACTTGCGGAACGCTTCAGAGAACACATCTGGGCCGCCTGGACCAACCAACCCAACCACCCCGTGGCTCAACACTTTAACTCTCACTCCCACTCCACCGAGGACATGCAGGTCCTTGGACTCCTCCACCGGCAGAACATAACAACACGACGGCTGGAGGAGGAGCGCCTCATCTTCCGCCTGGGAACCCGCCAACCACAAGGTATGAATTCAGATTTCTCCAGTTTCCTCATTTCCCCTCCCCCCATGTTGTCTCAGTCGGTTCCCTCAACTCAGCACCGCCCTCCTAACCTGCAATCTCCTTACTGACCTCTCCGCCCCCACTCCACTCCGGCCTATCACCCTCACCTTGACCTCCTTCCACCTATCCCACCTCCATCGCCCCTCCCCCAAGTCCCTCCTCCCTACCTTTTATCTTAGCCTGCTTGGCTACTCTCTCTCATTCCTGATGAAGGGCTTATGCTCGAAATGTCGAATTCCCTATTCCTGAGATGCTGCCTAACCTGCTGTGCTTTAACCAGCAACACATTTTCAGCTGTGATCTCCAGCATCTGCAGACCTCATTTTTTACTGCAACCACCTTATCTTTGTTCAACTGCCCTGGAATCTCAAACTCTAGCTCTCCAGCTCCAAGTTCTCATTTCCTCCTTTCCTTCCTCCTACTGCTAATTCTGATTTCCTTCATCCCTTCCCTCCCCAAACATATACCCTGCGAAGAGTTCCAACTGTTAATTGCATGGAACTTCGGGGTTACTATGGTCCAGTTATTATGGTTACTACACTACCACATTCTCAGTTCCCTCTCTGAAATATCAAGAAAGATTCTCTGAAATGATCATGGCCAAGAAAATAGGTACAATACCCGATCAAAGTGCAACACAATTCTCATGAGATTATGTCACCTGTTGAGAGTTCAGTTCATTTTGTCTTCCAAATGATGCCAAGTCAAATGGAATTAGCTACTTCAGCCAAAACATATATTGATGGAGAAGTTGCTAGATTCAGGAATGTGCAATGTTCCCCCTTCCTCAACAACTTAAATTTATATTAACAGAAGATGGAAGGTGTTTCAGAGGAGAATAACCAGACATAAACTGATGCCAAATCAAAGGCAGATTTAAGGATAAGCAACAAAAATTTTGGTCAATGAGATGGATTGAAGTGGGGCATCATGAGTGCAAATCAATTATTAATATTTTATATGGTGTGTGACTGTTAAAAACACAATAAATAGCCCAACAAAGATGGCTGTCATAATCATGTGTCAGGACTGAACAATAACCTTTGTAAACTTCTTCAAAGTCAACATCAGCCAGACAACCAACACCCACATACTTCTCAGTAAATCTGGAATGCTTGGAATGCTACGTATTGTGTTATAATCTGCTACAGAGATAATCATCATTAACTAAAACCCTTAAACAATCGATCTGCGAGTTAAATCCACTCTACAATCAGATGCATTAAGGATTACCTATTTAACCTCTGGAATGGGCCATAGACATTTGGCTATCTGCAATACATGCCTTTGATTCTATGGTAACTATTTGTCCTAGCCCAGCTGACATGGTCACATGGTTTCCTATAATATTACACAGTCTTTCTAACTGTATAATTTTGAAATAGCAGACAACTAAAGGGGTCAGAACTGCTCCACACATCATCGACTGACAGAATCAACACCAATAATTCTGGCTTGCAAAGGAAAAGTGTATAAAATGCAGCCTTCAACTTGCATTTGTGCAGTCTGTAAATAAAAATCTCCTTTCGTCAAAACACTGAAGCAGAAATTACATAATACTAAAACTTCCTCAGAATACTTTCAACATGAGTTTTTAAAGAGAAACAACTTCCTACAACTCCTCAACTGCTAGCTAGCTAAGCAACCCAAACTCACAAAGGAATAACCTTAATTGTGGACTTTTGGACTCTATCTCAATAGCAAGGTTATCAATAAATTGGTCCCCCTCAGTTGCTTTGTATTTTAAGTCGTTACTACTTGAATGATTTCTTTATCCGTTTTGAACGTATATCTCCTCATGTATTTGTTACTATGTTTGTGCAGCAAAGATTTCTCCACATCCATGGGTATACGAAATACACCATACTTCTAGTTTAACATTATCATAGGGTTATTGCAACCCTTTCAAAGTCAATACCCACAGACAGAGTGGAGAAATATGGGTTTAGATCAGAGTGGTGCTGGAAAAGCACAGCAGGTCAGGCAGCATCAGAGGAGCAGGAAAATTGACATTTTAGGCAAAAGCCCTTCATCAGGATGATGATTTTCCTGCTCCTCAGATGCTCCCTGACCTGCTGTGCTTTTCCAGCACCACTCTGATCTAAACTCTGGTTTCCAGCATCTGCAGTCCTCACTTTTGCCTGGAGTGGAGAAATATGCCCTATCATTTTATAAAAAAAAGGAACATATTTAAAAAGAAATTGCTCATGGATAGGTTGTGAAAAAAGGGAAGTGGTTTGTTTTATAACAAGCAATCTGTGTGTAACAAGGGCCATAAAAGGAGAAGGGCACAGGTGACAACTGGACAGAGTTAGGAAAGGAATTCTGGTGCTTTGGCTCTGAATAGCTGAAAGCACAGCTGCCAGTTGGGAGGATGGCAAAGGGAATGGGCGGTGCATACAAAAGATCGGAATTGAACATACACACAGTTTCAGAGTTGCTGGACAATTATAAGGCTGGAAGAAGTTACAGAGATAGGAAGACATGGAGTGATCTGAATACACGTATGAGAATTTTAAGTTTGAATCTTTGGTGAAATATGAACTAACATTGATCAATGAGTATAGGGCTGATAGACAGGTATGTAGTGCTGGAAAGGCATAGCATGTCAGGCAGCATCCGAGGAGCAGGGAAGTCAACATGTTGGGCAAAAGCCAAATGATAGACAGGTGTCTCTCGAAATTGTGTGTGTGGTCAATATATGGTCATATGATTCAAAATGTGGCATTTGACAAAGGACTGCTTGTTAGCAGTCCAAATAGCAGCTTTGTGACCATTATACTGTCATGCAGCTTTGAGGGATCACTGACAATTACTTATGTTAGGAAAAAGGCAATGGAGTTTGGGATGAGCTCAGATTATTGGAGGCTGCAAGGTAGGAGATTGGCCAGGAAAGCACTGGGACAATCACTTCTGGAATTAAGAAAAGCACAGATGAAAGTTTCAACAGACATTGTGAGGGATGGTTGATAATAAAGGGGAGAAAAGTAAGGAATCTATGTGATGTAGAAGGTCTGAAGTTGAAAATTCAATTGTGGATTCAAATTGGATGCTGGGGAATTTGTCGTCAAACTGCTCCAGTGTGAAACAATGGTCAGGGAGGGAAACTGAACTGTATACGCTTTTGGGGTGGAAACAAAGACAATAGACAGAATCACCATGAGCAAAGGTGGGGATGGTGCACGTCTGGACAGTGTGGGTTAAACATTAAACTTCAGCATTCCGGAAACTTAACCTGGACACATTCACCTGTGCATTTAATATGCATGTATTTAGAGGAGTTTTCGAAATTCCTGTGGGAACAGGGTGTCTGATTTTTAAACGGAATAAGGCACATTCAACTTAGCATTCCGGCTTTAGATATGAATGAGGAGCAGAGGTTGGCCAGTCAGCTCATCAAACCTGTTTGCCATTTTATAAAATCATGGCTGATTATTTCTTGTTCAAAGTTCCACATTCCCACCAAAATATTTGGTATTTTCCAACCACACTTTTACCTCTGAAGTTGCCAAGGACATATTATTGCTCCCTACTTTTGCCTGACCACAAATGGTAGGAACTTCAGAAATTGGAGATGTTGTAGCAGTCTGTAAGGAGAGGGGTGAAATGTTTTACTGATGAGTTCTCAAAGACACAGGGAGAGTTCCTGAATAGAGGAAAGCATATATAAATGCTTCTGCTTACAATATGCAAATATAAAACTTCTGAGAAATTATTGTGACCTTGTGTGGAACTACTGTATTTGTTGAAGAAGCCAGTATGAAGCTGAGATTTCATACGTACCAAGGGCAATGATGGTCCATCTTCAAAATGCACCTGTTGAAATACAAAATCATTGATTTTAATGTCTTACAAAACCAATCTATGATAAAATCCATTTCCTGTGTCTCCAGTTGTACCAGTGAAGTTCACATACTCTGGGAATGTAATGCTCAGACCACACTCAGTTCTAAGAGTTGCTAGATTGCAACATTCAATTCTCCCCAGCATCAATGATAATGATATAGATAAAGGCATTAAAGTAATAGCAAATTTGCTAATGACACAAAGCTGGGTGGCCGAATGAAACGTGAGGAGGATATTATGAGAATACGGGGTGACTTGGACAGGCTAGGTGAGTGGACAGATGCATGGCAGATGCAGTTTAATGTGGATAAATATGTGTGGTCATCTACTTTGGTGGCAAGAACAGAAAGGCAGATTACTATCTAAATGGAGTCAAGTTAAGTAAAGGGGAAGTACAACGAGATCTATATGTTGTTGAACATCAGTCAATGAAAACAAATATGCAGGTACAGCAGACAGTGAAGAAAGCTAATGGCATGCTGGCCTTCATAAGAGGAATTGAGTATAGGAGCAAAGAGGTCCTTCTGCAGCTGTACAGGGCCCTGGTGAGACCACACCTGGAGTATTGTGTGCAGTTTGGTCTCCAAATTTGAAGAAAGACATTTTGGATATTGAGGGAGTGCAGCATAGATTCACGAGATCAATTCCCAGAATAGCAGGATTATCATATGTTGAAAGATTGGAGTGACTGGGCTTGTATATACTTGAGTTTAGAAGGATGGGAGGGGATCTGATTAAGACGTACAAGATTATTAAAGATTGGACACTTTGGAGGAAGGAAGCATGTTTCTGCTGATGGGTGAGTCCAGAACCAGATGACACAGTTTATAAATAAGGGGTAGGCCGTTTAGAATAGAGTTGAGGAGACACTTCTTCACCCAGAGCGTGATGGATTTATGGAATGTTCTGCCCCATAAGGCAGTGGAGGCCAAGTCTCTGGATACTTTCAAGAAAGAGATGGATAGAGCTCTTAGAGATAGTGGAATCAAGGGTTATGGGGATAAGGCAGGAACAGGATACTGATTGAGGATGATCAGCCTTGATCATAATGAGTGGTGGTGCTGGCTCGACGGGCCGAGTGGCCTACTCCTTCACCTATTATCTATTGTCTATAACAAGGGAGAGGCTTTTTACAAACTTTACAATACATGACTAAGGACAGTTCAGGGTCACTGAAGACAGTTAAAAAATTACAGACAGGGACTGAAGGTTTGCAAGTGAGTGAGATGGCAGTGTGGACACCAAGTTAGGAGTGTTGATTTTTAGTGACATTGTGGGGAAGTCAACATGAGCTCTATGTAGGAGAATCAGTGAAAAGAAATCAAGAGCCTTTGGATAACTCTGTGCACTTAGAGTTTAAGCCAAAGTACAGCAGTTTTAAAAAAAAATTATCTTGTGGGACATGGGCATCACTGACTGGCAGTATTTAGTGCCTGTCCCTAATTGCCCTTGAGAACATTATAGCAAGCTGCTTTCTTGAACCGCTGCAGTCCATGTCCTATAGGTTGATCCATGATGCTATTAGGAAGGGATTTCTGGGATTTTAACTCAGTGACAGTGAAGGCACAGTGATTTATTTTCAAGCCAGGATGGTGCCTGACCTCCAAGTGGTAGTGTACCCATGTATCTGCTGCCTTTGTCCTTCTAGATGGGAATGGTCGTGGGTTTGGAAAGTGCTGTCTGAGAACTTTTGGTGAATTTCTGACGTGCATCTTGTAGATATTACACAGTGTTGCTTCTGAGCATTGGTGGAGAAGGGAATGGATGCTTGTGAATTTGGTGCTAAATCATGGATGTTGCCAAAGTTCTTGAGTATTGTTGGAGCAGCATCCATCCAGGCAAGTGGAGAGTATTACATTGCCCCCCTGACTTGTGCCTTGTAGACAGTGGACAGGCTTTGGGAGTCAGGAACTGAGCTATTTGCTACACTATTCTCTGACCTGCTCTTGTCGCCACTGTGTTCACGTGGCAAGTCCAGTCGAATTTCTGGTCAATGGTAACCCCCAGGATCTGGGGGATTCAGCGAGGTTAATACCATTGAATATGTATAAAGGGTGGTGGTCTTGTATTGGATGTGGTCATTGCCTGACATTTGTGTGGTGCGAATGTTACTTGCCACTTGTCAGCCCAAGCCTTGATACTGTACAGATCTTGTTTCTAGTTTGTGAAGAGTTGCAAACGGTGCTGAACATTCAGCAATTATCAGAGAACATCCCCACCTCTGCCCTATGGTGGTGGGATGGTCACTGATGAAGCAGATTAAGATGGTTGGGCCCAGGACACTACCCTGAGGAACTTGTGTAGAGATGTTCTGGAGCTGAGTTGACTGACCTACTACAACCATAAGCATCTTCCTATGTTCCATGTGTGACTCCAACCAGTACAGAGTTTGCTGCCTGATCCCATTGATTTCAGTTTTGCTAGGGCTCCTTGAAGCCACACTCAGTCGAATCAGCCTTGATGTCAAGGGCTGTCACTGTCACCTCACCTCTGGAATTCAACACAGTTAGATGTTGCAGTAAAAGTCTTTGAATTTATGAGAATCCCATGAAGCCAGTTGCCACTGACTGGTGAGTTGCACCAAGAGCAAGGATGGAAAAGGCACAAACACTATCTGCTGGACTCAGTTGAACAAAATGGGAGCTCAGGGACAAACACAGAAAATAGGAGGCTTGAAGAAAGTAGCTTTCTATGAAAAGCTGGAATTGTGCTTATGGAGAAGCCCTGGAGTGCAGATTTTGGAGACCAGGGGAGTGTGGACCAAGGACAGGAGGGTTATTGATTAGAACAGGAGACACTGAGGCATTCCATGACATAATGGCTCAAAATGGCTTTTCAAGAGGAATTAGTGAAAGTGAAGAACTGTAATCACTTGTAAATTTTAATGAGATTTGATGACTCATGTTTTTAACATCTTGGGGGATTACTGAGAAATGCCTGCGAATTGTCTGGATAGCTTTTGCTATCTGATGTGCACTGTGGGCTTTCGATCACAGGTTATTATCCATATTTATCATGTGGTAATTATGGGCATTATAAGTAAGTTGTACACATATGGTGGGTGGCATTACTGACCTAACTTGTAAAGTTATTATGAATTAACAACTGGAATAAATGGCACATGTCCTATCTAACTATAAGACCATAAGACCAGGTAAAATACAGACAAAATAAAAATGAAAGAAAATAATTGGTTTAACTTTAACTATCAAAATGCCAAACAATTACTACCAATTAACTGTTCCAATATAGTAACATCCCATAAACACATCCTTGGCAAAGGCAAATTCAGTAAAATAGAGTGTCTTGCACACAATGCTAGCAACAGGAAAAAAACCATAGTTTTACCAAACCCTGTCAAAACCGTACTTTTATCTTAGTTAGAGGCAAGCGTAAGGTGCTGCATTCCAGATATGATTGGATTGGTCAAACTATTAGGCTTTAGTAAAACACACTTCAGTCTTACCCTACAGATAAAATATGTACAAAAGAGAATTGGCATAACTTTAACTCTATCAAAGTACTTCACAAAATAATATATTGTTTAACTACTAGTCATCAACTGTTCCAACATAGCAGCATCCCATAAACACATCCTCGGCAAAGGTAAATTCAACAAAGCATTTTTCCCTCATTGCTCTAGTCCAGGAGAAAGGAAAAATCGAAAGCATGAATCTAGCAGCAGAGAGAGAGTTTGAGCTTTTGCAGCAGCAGAGAGATAGCTGTATCTAGCAGCTTCAGCTGTAAATTTAAAAAGTAATTAGGGAAAGGCCACAAAAAAACTGAATAAATATGAACTGCACAGACTTGAAAAGGCTATTGAGAAAAAGATTTAATAATATTCTTATGATGCTGAGATTATTCAGTGTTTCCTCGAAGAGCAGTGTACATTCAACCACATATGATAATATTTATGAAATGTCACAGACAACTGTCAACTTAAAACTACAAAAGAAGAAACTGAAATTTAGAAATGTTATAAAATGGATGCTTACTTGTCACAGACTGAGCAGTGGTGACAACGATCTGGCTTCACAAGTTGGCATCTGTCACAGTATCGAATTGCTTTGAAAATAAAGCTACATATAAGAACAAAAATCTTGGCAAAGCTAGACATTTGTTAAAAACATGTTAATCCAACTCATTATCTTTCCTTCATCTCATCTTTTTGAAACTCGAAATAAGATAGTGTCATTCTTATTCTACATAAACAGGTATCTGCCATTTAAAGTACAGTCTAATAACATTTCTATTTGAGTGAAATGGTAAATTAGGGGATAAAAACAAATGAAAGAATGGCAGAAAAAAAACAGAAATTGCAGGAAAAACTCAGCAGGTCAGGCAGCATCTGTGGAGAGAAATCAGTTAACATTTCATGTTCGGTGTCTAGTTCTGAAGAAGGGTCACTGCATCTGAAATGTTAACACGGATTACTCTCCACAGAGGCTGCCAGACCTGCTGCGTTTTTCCAGCCATTTCTGTTTTTGTTGGTAAATTAGGGGCATGTCCTGAATAGAACTGATGCTATTTTGTTTCAGGGTAGTCACTGAGCATGCTCAGTAAAAGCAAACTGTTGTTTTCTCTCTCTTTCTCTGACCATCTTGCTTTGCCGCTTCTCTCTCCGACCTTCTCACTCACTATTTCCTGAGCGGGACAGACGGAGTAGGAAAGTCAAAAGCTAAGTTCAAAGAGTTAGTAAGTTATTAAGAGTAATTTATTAAAAGCTAGTAAGAGGACCTTTGGACCAATTATGTTCAAAGCCGCCAATAAAGTTTTAATGTAAAAATTACAGATGCAACCCACCATTTCTTAATACCAAGTGGTTTTCATTTAACACGTTTTTAATGATTATTAATTTTTAGGAATAAATGAGGAGTAGTTGCACCTGTTTATCCAATCTTTTATCAAATAAACTACCTCATTTACTCAAAAACATTAAACCAACCAAGACTTCATTAAAGTGTGTTAACCTCCTCCATTAAAATAACAGAAGGGGGTTCATATGAACATATTGAGTATTTAAAATTATTCATACAATTTAAAACAACAGGAATAATTATAATACAAGAAATGAAATCCAGTCTTTCACAATTAAAAAAAAAGTAACCTATAATCACACAACACCAGGTTATAGTCCAATAAGTTGTGGAGTACAAGATCGTAAGACATAGAATTTATAGCAAAAGTTTACAACGTGACGGAACTGAAATTATACATTGAAAAAGACCTCGATTGTTTAAGTCTCTCATCTTTTAGAATGACCACTTTGGTTTCAGTTCTTTCATATGTAAATCCCAGAACGTTTCAAAGTTACATCCTCAAGTGAACTTTGACAATAAGTGCCATGTCAGCCCAGACAATGCATTTAAGGTGTGAGGTGCCCTGTGTGAGGCTGTCTGTGCCCCAATGT
Organism: Hemiscyllium ocellatum; assembly: GCF_020745735.1. NCBI lineage: Eukaryota > Metazoa > Chordata > Chondrichthyes > Orectolobiformes > Hemiscylliidae > Hemiscyllium > Hemiscyllium ocellatum. Next base: position 88,238,476 of record NC_083401.1, read on the forward strand.
TCAGACTAATTCTAATCTAAAAAATGATTTGGAGTTCGACTGGGGTGTACAAAGTTAAAAATCACACAACACCAGGTTATAGTCCAACAGGTTTAATTAGAAGCACTAGCTTTCGAAGCGCTGCTCGTTCATCAGGTGATGAACAAGCATCACTCTGAAAGCTAGTGCTTCTAATTGAACTTATTGGACTATAACCTGGTGTTGTGTGATTTTTAACTTAATCTAAAAAAGGGATTTAGAGAATCTTACATGGATTCATGCAGTTTTTGAGCAAAATAAAATGTAATTCTGCAAGTACAAAATCACCCAACAAACTTATATCTGGGTGTATGTGTGGGGAGTGTGTGTGTGACTGTGAAAGAGCATGTGTATGTGTGTGACTGTGAGTGCAAAGGGATATAGATCTGTGAGAGGGTGCATGTGTGCATGAGAGTGTATGGGTGAGCGTATGAGAAAGAGCTTGTGTATCAGAGAGGATCTGCGTGTGTTTGTGTCTGTCTGTAGGCGTGTGTGTGTGTGTGTCTGTTTGTCTGTCTCTGTGAGTCTGTGTGTAGTGCAGTCACCTGTAATGTGACGTGAACCCAAGGTCCTGGTTGAGGCTAACCCCACGGGTACTGACCTTGGCTAACAGCCTCTGCTCGGCCACTTTGCATTGTTGCCTGTCCCGAAATCTCTCTGAGGTCGAATGTTCCAGACCACTGAAGTGTTCTCCGACTGAGAGGGAGCATTCCTCTCTATTGACTGTCGTGCGGTGTCTGAAGGGAACCCTGTCAGTTGCAGCTCTTGTCTATCTCCTGAGGAGGTCATTATGTTTTCGCGCTATAGCATGCTGGAACTGGCAGTTAATGAGTTGAGCACCATACCCTGTTCTTATGAGGGCATCCTTGAGTACTTAGTGCCAATCACATTCCTCCTCATCTGAACAGATCCAGTGTACATGTAAGGCTTGTCCGTGGGGTATGGTTGTTTTAATATGTTTTGAGTGGAAGCTGGAGAAGTGTAGCATCGTGAGGTTAGTGGTAGAGTGAGGTGCTGAGGTGCCCATCCTTGAAAGAGATGCATATGCCCAAGAATGAGACATAAACTATAGAGTAGTAGTAGTAGTCCGTGGTGAGTTTGATGGTGGGATGAAGCTTGTTGATATCACTGGGTATTTGTTTCAGTAAGTCCTCACTATGGGTCCAGAGGAAAAAATGTATTTGATATACCTGGTGTATAATGTTGGTTGGAGGTACGGCATTGAGAAGAAGTCTTGTTTGAAGCTGTGCATGAAAATGTTGACATATTGGGGTGCAAATTTGGTTCCCATGGCTATTCCATGTGTCTGGAAGAATAACCGGTTGTCAAAGGTGAAATGTGATCAAGGATAAAGTGGATAAGTTGTAGGATGGTTCTCGGAGGTTGGTAGTTGTTGGTGTTGAATACTGAGGCTGTTGCTGCAATGCCATCATTGTGGGGATGCTGGTGGAGAGTGCTGAAACATCCACTGTGACAAGAAATGTACCTGGTTCGACTCGTCTGTGGGCGCTGAGTTTCTGTAAGAAATCTGTAGTGTTGCGACTGAAGCTCGTGGTCACCTGTACAATGGCCTTCAACATAGCCAGAGAGGTTCTCACACAGGGTCCCATTGCCTGATAGGAAATGTAGGGAACTCTGAAGAACTGGATCCAAAGTCCTGATCAATGTGTTTAGTTCACGAGTGTGCTCTTTGGTCGGATCAGCCGGTAGCTGCCTGCAGTGTTCCTGGTTGTTCAGTTGTTGGTACAGTTCCTTGAAGTAATCTGTTCTATTCTGAATGACGATGGCTCCTTCTTTATCTGCTGCTTTGATGACAATGTGATTGGTTTTGAGAGCACGGATGGCGTTGCGTTGTGATTCGACGATATTCTGCTCAGCTTGTATGTGTGGCTGATGAATCTGGCATTTATATATTTCCTGATGGTTTGAGCATACATGCCATGTCCAGGGCAGAGGCCCTCTGGTAGGATCCAAGTTGACTCCTTCTTTGGTCGCTCCTCTATGGATTCCTGTGAAGACTGTTTCCGTTCCTCGGTGGGCTCATTGGGAATCACTGCTGGCATCTTGAAAGAATTCCCGGAGTCTCATTTGTCTGATGAATTCCTCAATGTCTGCTGCAAGACCCATGGTGGTGGGGCAGAAATTGAGACCTCTCCTAAGAACTTCAATTTCTTCCAGTTGAAGGGTGTGACCCAATGAGTTGATGATCGACTTCCCCGCGATGATAACATTTTCCGCTGTGGTGCCAGGGTAGGCCTGGCTACTGCTGGTGGTGATGCCAAGTTTCTCCGGTTTTACATATGAAAGAACTGAAACCAACATGGTCATTGTAAAAGATGAGAGACTTCACAAACAATCCAGGTCTTTTTCGATATATAATTTCAGTTACATCACACTGTAAACTTTTGCTATAAATTATGTGTCTTACGATCTTATACTCCACAACCACCTGATGAAGGAGCAGCGCTCCAAAAGCTCATGCTTCCAAATAAATCTGTTGGACTATAACCTGGTGTTGTGAGATTTTTAAAATTGTACACCCCAGTCCAACATCAGCACCTCCAAATCGTAATCTGTAATGCATTATTTCATCATAAATAAGAATGGTTGCTATTATTGTAATATTTCTGTATATATTTCATAGCTTTTCCCCCTCACATGTCCAAATGCTATAGTAACATCACAACAATTAAAACAAAAATCAATTTGTGTCATTTAATACATCATATAATAAAGTCACCATTTCTATCACAGGCTATTATTAAAAATGTTAGACTAGACAATCTTGTACCCTCCTAGACAGTGACATGGCACCACAACATGTGATGTTTTGGTACAAGGCTACCTGCCTCACCTTCACCAACTCTCTCTGTTCCATGGAACAAGTGTACTCAGCATGTTATGTGTTTGCTGATATATTCTCAAAAGCAGGCAGGCCACCCCAGGAAATGTTTCAACTCTTGTTAGCTTTCTCAAAGATGACAATCCAGCCTATCACATCTGACTAGATTCCCTACAGTGTGGAAACAGGCCCTTCGGCCCAACTAGTCCACACCAACCCTCCGAAGAGTAACCCACCAAGACCCATAATTCTGATAAAGACTAATCTGATAAAGTTACACAGAGGGCTGATGGAGATAGTGCAGCAGGGATGTTGATTAAGATTTTGAAAGGTATTTGAAACATTGTCATGAAATAGCTATCTTTGACAAATAGAATAACAAGATATTAAAGGGTTAGTGATAACATTGATATGTATTAGGCTAAAGAATAGGAGGCAAACAATAACAGCTGGAGAGAAGTATGTAATAGGATTACTGAGACCATTGCTTTTCTTATATATAAATGACCTTCATACAGCAGGAACAATTTAGGCATTTGTGGATGATATAAAATTTGAGAATTTGGTAAGTTGTCCGGATAATAGACTTGATATCAGAGACAGACAGGTTAAATGGACAGATATGTGCCTACAGATGAAGCAATAACTTTTAAGAGAAACGATAGAGAGGTAGAACAGTGCAATTACCAAGGGACTGAAAGAGTGGAAGGAAGTAGTCATCTCGAGTCAACAAGGTTGCAAAAAAGAGTACTTTTTAAAGTGGGGAAATGAGAAAAAACGCAAACTCTTAACAAGTGTCTGATTAGGCTTTAATTTGAATATTGTCTACAATTCTGGGTACCACATACATTAAAGCCTAGCAGGAATGGGGGGTGGGGGCGGGGGAGGGTGTAGAAATATTGGAGAAGGTGAGATTGTTCTACTTAGAGCATGGAAGAGGAGACTTCAAATCTTTAAGTGTCTTTGATAGTCAAAGTTGGAAGAAATGCTTTTCTCTGGCAAGAGGGTCAATAAGCAGAGAAATAGAATTAAATAACTGCCATTGAAGTGGCGTAGAACTGAGGAGTATGGTTTGAAAACACAGCTAGTTGTTAAGATCTCATATTGTCTCTCATTGGAGATGGTCATTACTTTGCATTTGCGTGACTCAAACATTTATTGCCACCTGTCAGCCTAAGTCTGAACATGGACTGCTTCAGTATCTGAGAAGTTGAAAATGATGGAAGAAATGTCATGGATAAGCATCTGAGGATGGTTGAGTCCAGGACACTACCCAAAGGAAGTCCTGAAGAGATGTCCTGGAAATGAGATGACCGACCTCCAACAACTATAGCCATCTTCCAAAGTGCCAGCAGAGAGTTTGCTCCCTCACTCCCATTGTTTCCAGTTTTTTTTAGGGCTCCCTGACGCCACGTTCAGTAAAAGCAGCTTTGATGCAAAAGGCTGTTACTTGTACCTCAGCTCTGGAATTCAACATTTTTGTCCACGTTTAAACTAAAGCCGTAATAAGCATGGTCAAATTCAGTAAGAAAAACATGAAATATGATACTTTTTTTGTGACATGTTAAGCCAAGAGTTATCACCTCATAAATATTCCTGTGTTTGATGTACTGTGTGAACATCCTAATATATACTGCATTTTAAAAACCAACAGTTGCAAACAGCTAGAGCTGAAGTTGTAGAATTATAGAATCATACAACATAGAAACAGACCCTTTGGCCTACCATGTCTGTACTGACCAATGAACACCAAACTGCACTAATCCTATTAAAATGGCATATTTTTCCCCTGGTCCTTACCTTATGGTCAGTCACAAGATGTCATTTTGGACTTGTCAAAAACTGGCATCCCCATTTCAGAACGTGCATTTTTGCAATTTGAAAAAAAAGAGATCAAGACTTCAGCCCTGAGACAGAATTTATGAGTGTGCATTCTGAAATGCTGCAATCACAATAAGGACTTTCATTCCACAGGTGTTTGAGTTGCAGGAATACCAAGAACACTGTAGTGACAGTTTGGCACTTACACCAATAACATTCCCAACAAGGGAGCAGAAAATTACTGCAGAGAGTTGTACTGAAATTGAATTATTAACTCTGTTTCTCATACCACAGATGCTGCCAGACCTGCTGAGTTTCTCCAGCATTTTCTGTGTTTGTAGCAGAAAATTGCTGAACAAATCTACAGAATAGGATTTGCACTTTGGCTAAGGAATGACCCTTCTGAATTGCTTTCTTTGCAGCCTTCAATAGCAATCTCCCTTTCATCAGATCCTTTTTCTGGTTTCAATATACACTAAAACCTAAACTCAGCCACTAAGCTTTGCTGCTTAGAACAGTACTTGCTATTTACCTCCAGATAAGGTTCTTGTGTAAATAGGTAACTCCTTAGCCATTCGTCTAAGGACTTCCTGTTGACCTTCACCTCGGTCCTCACGTTCAATTTGTTCTCGGTCGGTGTATGACAGATGAAACTGTGGATATAGATAAAGGGAAAAAAAAACAAATTAACCAACAAGTGTTTTTGAAATTTTAATTCCTTTCAGCTCAGAATTCATTAAATGTGGGCCAGTTTGGACCATATCTACAATAGTTTAGCTAATGGTCTGAAACAGATAGTCTAAGAGATGTAATTATGAGTGACAGAATTGTAACTCTGAGAAATAGTTTTACGAGTTCAAAGTTCTTATTCAGATGCTCTCAACTTGCTCAACTATTGCGTCCCTATATCAGCCTGGTTAATAATTGCGATGGACTCCCACCAGGATTCACAACTGAATAGGTAAAATGTATAAAGAGAAAAAGCAGCTAACTAGGCGGGCTAGGTTACTAAAAAGAAAGTTTGGAAAATGGAATTTATTATTCATAATTTATTTCACTTCTTTAAGTTTTGAATGCTCCATCTCCTATAAAAACAATGTTGGAATTCAGAAACCTCTTGGTATTCCTTGCATCAATGTAATGCTATGGAAGTATGAGAGAAAATATTATTTATGGTTACAGCCCATCTTTACCACCATTTTCAAACTGCCCACCTATATTTGAGGGACTATATTTAATGTTTGTGTCCAATGGAAACTTCCAAAGCAGTGACAGTTTATTTGAATCTTGGAGAACAACCACTAATTATCTAAGAACAAGTAGAAACATGGACAATCAAGCACCAGCATGACCCTATAGTTCCAGGAGAGCGGCTCACCTCTCAAACTGACTTGCTTGTTACCATTGTGTAATTTGTTATTTAATCCATAAGATTAATTGAGAGATTTCCAATGGTCAATTCTGCTTGTGATCAATTATACCAGATTTTCAAATGTTAGATTTGTTGAGGGTTTTTATAAATTTTTTATTGGGTGGAATTGAGAGTTAATTTTGTGACTGGGAAGTGTAAGTGCTAATGCCTGGTAATTATGGGTTTGAATAGCATTCTTGGAAGTGATTCTTACACTCTCTGGACTTTTACTTCCTGCCTTTTTTTTTTGTAAAATTACTTTTTCTCCCTTGGAGGCTTTTCATAGGTTTAAGTATTTTTGCTGTTCCACGGTTGCTTTTGATGTTGATCAGTAGCTGCTAGTATTGGGAATGATCAGCTTCAGCAGTAGCCTAGGGATAGTGGGACCCAAAGCAACCTTTGGCTGCCACAACATTACTGTGTTCTGTCTGTGACCTGAATGTTTTTTTTCATTCCAGCCCATCTCTAACAGTTTTTGCAAACTTGAGTTTCTCCCCAGTTCATTTCCCTCATGTCACCCTGTTACTCTCTCACTTCATCCCTGTGCTAAAAGCATTTATTGTTTTATATTTGCATTTACCAATGTTTCATAATCATAAATCTCCATGAATAATGTGCACCTGCTGATGCTAGACTTGCATGGAGGCGTTGCTTACCTGGGGCAGGGTTAATTAAATCACCGAGAATATTTTGCTGGGTAAACGAAACAGCCAGAAGTTGAACCCCATATCTGAACTGATGACATAAATGGGAAAAAGGTTGAGGTCCTAAAACTAGCTAACAAACAAGGGAAAAACATAAAGAGCAAGGACCTCATGGACAGTAAACATCACAATTCACCCATTGCCATTTTCAGTATTTCTAGGAGTTGTGAAGCATGACAACTAAAGAAAGAGGACAGAAGGTAAGACTTCAAATTCCTTGGAGGTTGGAACGAGTTCTGGAGTATGACGGACATATACAGGTGTTGAATTCACTTTAATGACAGGAATTTATTTTCTTGCAGACATTTAATAAGTGTTTTGGAGGAAGGTTTAAACTAATTTGCGAGGAAGAGGATTGCGATGAAAATTAATTTAAAAGGAGATAAAAGGAATATAATAGACTGACTGGAAGGCATAAACAGCATTAGAATAAAGACTCGTTAAGGAATAAGTTGAACCACTTTATGAGTGGAGTAAAATTGCAGAAAGAGGCAAGAACTTTGGAACAGTGACAATAAGGAACATAAAATCTCCAAGATCAACGTGGGAAATAATTACAGAAAACAAGGAATTCTTTAAATATATACAAAAGAACATTCTTGGTTAATGTGTTTCCACCCCAATGAAGCTCTGGTTCTACGGGAAATTGAAGTGGGTAAGTGGAACGTTGTTCAGTGGAATAGCATTTAGAAAAACTGTGATTATAATATCATTAGGCTTGGAGTAGAGTCATAGAGATGTACAGCACGGTAACAGACCCTTCGGTCCAACTCATCCATGCTGAGCACAGCCTAAATTAATCTAGTTTCATTTGCCAGCACTTGGCCCATATCTCTCTAAACCCTTCCTATTCATATACCCATCCAGATGCCTTTTAAATGTTGTAATTGTACCAGCCTCCACTACTTCCTCTGGCAGCTCATTCCATATACGCACTGCCCTCTTTGTGAAAAGGTTGCTCCTCAGGTCTCTTTTATATTTTTCCCCTCTCACCCTAAACCTATGCCTTCTAGTTCTGGACACCCCACCCCAGGGAAAAGACTTTATCTATTTATCCTATCCGTGCCCCTCATGATTTTGTAAACCTCTATAAGGTCACCCCTCAGATTCCGATGTTCCAGGGAAAACAGCCCTAGCCTATTCGACCTCTCCCTATAGCTCAAATCCTCCAACCCTGGCAACATCCTTGTGAATCTTTTCTGAACCCTTTCAAGTTTCACAACATCCTTCATAACGTAGGGAGACCAGAATTCCATGCAATATTCCAAAAGTGGCCTAAACAATGTCCTGCGCATATGCAACATGACCTCCCACCTCCTGTACTCAATACTCTGACCAATAAAGGAAAGCATACCAAACACCTTCTTCGCTATCCTGTCTACCTGGGACTCCACGTTTGAGGAGCTATGAACCTGCACTCCAAGGTCTCTTTGTTCAGCAACACTCTCCAGAGTCTTACCATTAAATATATAAGTACTTCTCTGATTTGCCTTATCAAAACACAACACCTCACATTTATCCAAATTAAACTCCATCTGGTCCACCTCCCTTGGCCCATTGGCCCAACTGATCAAAATCCCAATGTAGTTTGAGGTAACCTTCTTTGCTGTACACACATCATCTATTGCACACAAATTCACCTGCACCTCCACACACATCATCTATTGCATCCGCTGCACCCGATGTGGCCTCCTCTATATTGGGGAGACAGGCCGCCTACTTGCGGAACGTTTCAGAGAACACCTCGGGGACACCTGGACCAACCAACCCAACCACCCCGTGGCTCAACACTTTAACTCCCCCTCCCATTCCACCAAGGACATGCAGGTCCTTGGACTCCTCCATCGCCAGACCATAACAACACGACGGTTGGAGGAAGAGCGCCTCATCTTCCGCCTGGGAACCCTCCAACTGCAAGGGATGAACTCAGATTTCTACAGTTTCCTCATTTCCCCTCCCCCCACCTTGTCTCAGTCGAATCCCTCGAACTCAGCACCGCCCTCCTAACCTGCAATCTTCTTCCTGACCTCTCCGCCCCCACCCCCACTCCGGCCTATCACCCTCACCTTGACCTCCTTCCACCTATCACATCTACATCGCCCCTCCCCCAAGTCCCTCCTCCCTACCTTTTATCTTAGCCTGCTGGACACACTTTCCTCATTCCTGATGAAGGGCTTATGCCCGAAACGTTGAATTTCCTGTTCCTTGGATGTTGTCTGATTGCTGCGCTTTTCCAGCAACACATTTTCAGCTCTGATCTCCAGCATCTGCAGACCTCACTTTCTCTTCCTTCTTTGCTGTACACTATACTTCAAATTTTAGTGTCATCTGCAAACTTACGAACCATACCTCCTATATTCATGTTCAAATAATTTATGTAAATGATGAAAAGCAGTGGAGCCAGCACTGATCCTTGTGACACACCGCTGGTCACAGGCCTCTAGTCTGAAAAACAAACCTCCACCATCACCCTCTGTCTTCTACCTTCGAGCCAGTCCTATATCCAAATGGCTAGTTCTCCCTGTATTCCATGTGATCTAACCTTGCTAATCAGTCTCCCATGGGGAACCTTGTCAAATGCCTTACTGAAATCCATGTAGATCATGTGTACTGCTCTGCCCTCATGAATCCTCTTCGTTACCTCTTCAAAAAATTCAATCAAGTCAGTGAGTCACTGACAGTGACAGTGATTTCTCATGCGCAAAATTATGTTGACTATCCTAATTCAGTCCTTGTCTTTCCAAATATATGCAAATCCTGCTCCTCAGGAATCCCTCTCACAACTTGCCCACCACCGATGTCAGGCTCAATGGTTTATAGTTTCCTGGCTTGTCTTTACCACCTAGGAGAAAGTGAGGACTGCAGATGCTGGAGATCAGAGCTGAAAATGTGTTGCTGGAAAAGCACAGCAGGTCAGGCAGCATTCAAGGAGCAGGAGCCCTTCTTCAGGACTTTACCACTTCCAGTCTTCCAGCACCTCACTTAGTATCTTCCCCATTTCCTGCAGTTCCACGCATCGGCAGCCTTGCTGATCTTCAAGGGGTCTTATTCTCTCCCTAGTTACCCTTAAGTTAAGTGAATTGATTTGGAAAGTTAAATATGAAAAATAATACTCTTCTGAATGAGTTGAAAATGGATCTGACCAAAGTGAACTTTAATTAAATAATGGTTATTGAAAAGCAGAGTCCAAACAAAGAGGAGAAAGCTGGGGTATGGATTCGACCAATTAGGGATCAAAAAGGAGATCTTGTGGAGCAAAAGAACATGTCAAAGTACTAACTAAACTCTTTGCATATGTTTTCAACAAAGCTGATGCTACCGAAGTGTCAGAATCGATGAAGAGGTAGTACAGCAACTGCCTTGGATAAAAATTAATAAATCAAATATAATATATACTGAGTAGGAGAGTAATAGACTTCAGGAAGACATTAGATAGAATAGTAAAAGGGGTAGACTCATGGTAGATGAAATTTCATGGAATTGATTGTTAAATGAAACATTTTAATGGGAATGAAGAGGAGACACAATAGGATTTAAATACAATTTTATAGGGGGTGCAAAATCAAACAAACATGGGACTGTATGCACATAAATCTTTGAGTATAGCAGGACAAGTTGAAAAGCCAATCATCTTGTAATCAGAGACAAACTAACCATCACCCATTCACAAACAATCACATTATCAACTATCACATTCTGGGGTGGGGGCTACCATTGACCATAAATACAATGAATACAAGAGCAGGTTAGAAATACTGCAGCAAGTAACTTACCTGTTGTCTCCCCAAAGCCTATCCATCATCCACAAGGCCCATGGCAGCAATGTGATGGAAGATTCCCCACTTGCTTGGATAAGTGCAGATTCAGCAACATTCAAGAAGCTTAACACCATCCAGAACAAAGCAGTCTGCTTAAATGGCATTACATCTACAAACATTGAAATCTCTCAGGAGCAGCTGTCTGTACTGCAGAAATTCACCAGAGGTCCTTAGACAATATCTTTCAAAACCATGACAACTACCATCTAGAAGGACAATGGCAGCAGATACATGGGAACACTAACACCTTTAAATTCCACTTCAAGCCACCCAACATCCTGACTTGGAAATATACCGTCATTCCTTCAGTGTCATTTGGTCTAAATCTAAGGTCCCTCTCCAACCACATTGTGGGTGTATCTAAATCAATTGTATTGAAGTGATTCAAGAAAGCAGCTCATCACTGCCTTCTCAAGGGCAACTAGGGATAGGCATTGAAAGCTGGCCCAGCCAGCGATGTCCACAATACATGACTAAATTTTTTTAAAATCACAGCATAGGGATTAAAGCTGAACTTCCTGAAAGGCAAGTTACACATCCAATAAGTTTGATTAAGTAGAAATATAATCTCAAGCAATTTTTCACTTTCATTACTGTTAAATAGACCAGATCTAGACAAATAGCTGGTGTTATCTGCCCTATAACATGAAAGAAGCATTTGCAAATAATGTTAAAGAGAAATCTGTTTGAACAATGTCTTTTTGAAAAGTTAAAGAAATTCTCAACTTCTGATTGAATGAAGAGATGGCGTATTTTACGTTGTATCGTCAGACTACATGTTGACACTTTTGGCTATTTGTTTCGGCTAGAATGCACAGATATCAGTACAAGTTCTTGTGAAATGATGGGGATAGGTTAAAGCAACAAAAAATTTGGAATATTGCAAACTTGTGCAAGTAACAGGATTTACCTGTGGGATATTCCACCAATCATCAAATTTTAAAGAGTACATTTACCACTAAGGGTGCACTTAAGTCAAAATTGACACATGGAGATCTCAAATTTTGGTGTAACATATGATCAAATCAGGGTATCAGACTCATCCAAAGAATGAATTGCAAATTTCCCTGGTGCTCTTTGTAAAGTACACTGCTCTCAAGAGTTGCAATTTCCCATTGCTGGTTTCATCCCTCACCATTGCGAAAATGAGTTGCTAGGCTTACAATTCCCAATGCTACCAGTTAGGAATGTGGCCTCTCTTGATGGTCAACCTGGTGAGATTTGGAGTAGCTGATCCAGGAAGTAATCAGACCATCCATGCTCTGTGCTGAATTAGATAATTACACCCAAGGCAGCAATGAGGTACATTGTAGTGATGATCCACGTTTCAGAGATAGAGAGTCAACATCTGTGAGGGTTCTACTCTTGATTACTTTGCAAGTTTACACTTGGAAATCAGGTGATGTCAGGTCTCACCTGGTTGCGAGGCTCCATGATTTTGAACAGACTACCGACATGCACAAATTAGGATCACAATATGTGGGGTTTTTAGCTCAAATATTTTGTCAGAGGAAATGTAAGAGCTCTTTCAAAAACCAAAGGATGTGGGAGACAAACAGAAAAGTAGAATTAATATCAAAGATCACCCAGGATCATAATGAAGGGCAGAGCATGTTTAAGGGGCCATACAATCTTATGCAGGTCAAAGAGTGTGGTGCTGGAAAAGCACAGCGAGTGAGATAGCATCCGAGGATTAGGAGAATCAACTTTTCGAGCAAAATCTCTTCATCAGGAATGAGGGGGTGGCCCAAGGGGCCTGAGAGATAAGTAGGAGGGGGGTGGGGCTGGTGGAAGGTAGCTGAGGATGTGATAAGTAGATTAAGTTGGTGGTGAGGGTGCTAGGTCAGACAGAAGGGTGGAGCAGATTGGTGGGAAGGACAGGTCAAGAGGGCAGTGCCAAGTTGGAAGGTTGGATCTCAGATAAGGTGGGGGAGGGGGGAGGAGAAATGAGGAAACTGGTGAAATCAACATTGATACCGTGTGGTTGGAGGGTACCAAGATGGACGATGAGGTGTTCTTCCTCCAGGCGTTAGGTGGTAAGAGCTTGGCAGTGGAGGTAGCCCAGGACCTGCATGTTCTTGGCAGAGTGGAAGCGGGAGTTAAAGTGTTCGGCCAGGGGGAAGTGGGGTTGTTTTGTGCATGTGTCCCAGAGATGTTCTCTGAAGCATTCTGCAAGTAGGTGTCAATGTAGAGGAGACCACATCGGGAGCAAGGATATAGTAGATGATATATGTGGAGGTGCAGGTTAAATTTCTGACGGATGTGGAAAGCTAGTTTGGGGCCTTGGACGGAGGTGAGGGGAAAGGTGTGGGCACAGGTTTTACAATTCATGTGGTGTCAGGGGATGGTGCTGGGAGGGGTGGGAGAGTTGGTGGGTGGGGTGGACCGAACAAGGGATTCGCAGAGGGAATGGTCTTTACGGAATGCAGATAGAGGTGGGGAGGAAAATATATTGCTGGTGGTGGGATCTGTTTGTAGGTGGCGGAAATGGCGGAGGATAATGCGATATATCCAGAGTTGGTGGGGTGTAAGGTGAGGACCAGAGGGTTCTGTCCTTGTTACGGTTGGAGGGGTGGGGTTCAAGAGTGGAGGTGCGGGAAGTGGATGAGATGTGCTGAAGGGCATCATCGACCATGTGGGATGGTAAATTACGATCTTTGAAGGAGGAGGCCATCTGGTGTGTTCTGTGGTGAAATTGGTCCTCCTGGGAACAGATGTGGCGGAAGCGGAGGAATTGGGAATAAAGGATAGCATGTTTACAGGAGGCAGGGTGGGAGGAGGTGTAGTCTAGGTAGTTGTCAAAGTCGTTGAGTTTGTAGTAGATGTCCATGTTGAGTTGGTCACTGGAAACAAAGATGGAGAGGTCCAGGAAGGGGACGGAGGTCCAGATGAACTTAAGGTCAGAATGGAATGTGTTAGTGAAGTTGATGAGCTGTTCAACCTCCTTGTGGGAGTATGAGGTGGTACCAATATGGTCATCAATGTAGTGGAGAAAAAGGTGGGCAATGATGCAGGTGTAGTTGTGGAAAATGGACTAGTCCATGTACCTGATGAAAAGACAGGCATAGCTGGGCCCATGTGGGTGCCCATGGCTACCCCTTTGGTCTGGAGGAAGTGGGAGGATTCAAAGAAGAAATTATTGAGGGTGAGGACCAGTTCAGCCAAACGAATGAGAAAGTCGGTGGAAGGGTACTGTTGGGGTCGTCGGGAGAGGAAGAAATGGAGGGCTTGGAGGTCTTTGTCAAGACAGATAGATGTGAATAGGGACTGGTGAAGATGAGGCATTGGGGGCTAGGGAAACAAAAGTCATGGAGGAGGTGGAGGGCATGGGTGGGGATTTCCTGGACCGGGGGCAGGATGGTGTCAAGGTATATGGACATGAGTTCAGTGGGGCAGGAGCAGTCCTGCCCAATCTAGCACTCCTATTGGAGGGAGAAAATAGGAAGAAAGTCTGGGACAAAGGGAACAATCATTGATATTGAAATCAATCTATATGCCAGAAGCAAAAAATTCAAATACACAGTGTTGCAAATGGAGTAGCCAGACTAACTGAATAGAAAATGTATGTAAAAATGAACTGCAATTAATAAAGCCTATGGTAATGATGGATAGTTCGAGATTGCAGCATTTCATTGACAGGATTGAATGTAAAGTGCAAAACAGGAATCAGAAATAGCTGCAGCAACACCATTTTCCAGCATATTACTGTAATCAATGGTACTGTCATCATGCAGCAGAGCATGAGAAAAGAGAAAGCAAAAAGCAATAGGTTGTGTACCTTTTGTATAAAGAGTGGAACATAACATTAAATTACAACATTTTACACACAAAAAGGTTTGTCTCGCTTCATGTTTACCTCCTTACTCGGATTCATTGGCTTTGTAAAGATGGTTTTCCAGTATGACCACACGAACATGATGAAAAACAAATGATAGAATACAAGGCAGACAACTAGAAGAAAGAAAATCACAAAAGAAACAACCATTACTCAAGTTGTCTAATATATATCTAGATGATATAGCAGTTTTATATTTTGGTGCCAACAAGATCTGATAAATTATTAAACAACAACATTAGCATTCCTAACTTTACAAATTCAGGTGCTTCTTAAATGAATAGCATGCACTATTTTCATCCTAATCAAAATGAAACTTTGGATTATTTAAAGGAACAATTAGCCTACAGACCTACATTCTCATATCATTTCTAAACCCCATTTAGAATTTTCACTTCCAAATCGTCAATGTGACAAGAAAAGTATAATTTTGGTAAACATGCTCTGACCTTTAATGGTCTCTAATCAGTATTAGGATTTTTATTTCATTACAATTTTCTAAGGAGAGTTTATTCTCCAAAATTGACAATTGAGACTCATTTTCCATTAATATCCTGGAAACAGTTGTCCTGGATTGCTGTTCATACACAAATAGCACCAACTTGTCTTTGTTTAGTGCCTTTAAATGTAACAGAATGGCCCAAGGTGCTTCACAGGAATGTTATAAAGGAAAATTTGACATCACATTTTATTAGGAGATTTTGGGGGGCGTTAACCAGAGGTTTGACCAAAGAGGAAGGTTTCGAGAAGCATATCAAAGGAAGACAGTGGGATGGAGAAGAGGTTAAGGAAGGAATTTCTCGAATGTATGGCTTACATGGCTGAAGAAATCCAACCAACGATAAAGTAATTAAAATTGGAGAAGCATAAGAATCTCAGAGATTTTTTGAGCTAGAAGACTGCAGAAATAAGGAGGGCTGAGGCCAGGGAGGGATTTGAAGACAAGGGTGAAACTGATTAACCTGGAACCAGTGTAGGTCCGAATGGTATGGGCTGATGGTCAATGTGGCTTGATGCAAGTAAGGACAGGGTGCAGAGTTTAGAAAGACAAAGTTACATAGAGTACATTTGGGAGGCATGGGAAAATATACATTGTTTTCAGTTTTTGTTTCAGACCACACTTGCTACATTCTATATATTAATGTTTCTGTTTTTTTAAAATTCATTCATGAGGGTGTTGCTGGCTTGGCCAGTATTTATTGCTCATTCTTAATGGTCCAAAGGGCATTTGAGAGTTAACTGGTGGTCTGGACTCTCAGACCAGGTAAGGATGATAGTTTCCTTCCCTAAAGGACATTAATGAACCCAGATGGCTTTTTCTGACAATTGACAATGGTTTCATGATCATCATTAGATTTTTATTGAATTCGAACCCTGGTCCTTAGAAAATTACTTGGTTCTCTGTATTAATAGTCTATCGATAAAACTGCTAGACTGTCACCTCCCCATTGTACTATATGCAATGTTATAATGAATTTTTCATAACAATTATCAATGGGTTGCTGATGCTATTGTATTATAACAGTGAAGCAAAAAAAACCACACATCCCTTCCAAGATCCTCTTGCTTTCTATTCAAATATCTGTCCCTTCCATGGCTCTGCATAACCTCAATATCTCCTAGTACCCTCCACTCAGCACACAGGACCATCACAACAACCTATGCCCCTACACCCACCCTCCTCCAGGATCCCACATACCCACCATGCCAACGTATGTTACTTTTATGCCAATTACACTATAGTCTGTACAGACCCAATAAAACCTATCGTAACAAAGCATGTTTGGAATGGTTTTAGCAACAAGACGTTCATTTATACAGCTTTCTCTAAATAAGCTATTTTTACTACAGGCCTATAAAAATGTAAATCATCTGGAACTTTAAAATGTCAATAACAGAAACTACAAATATGTGTTGCTTCCTTACATAGATCATAGAGAAACAGCTGTCAATCAAGCATTATTTTGCCTTCAGCACAGGATTTTCAACAGACCAATGAATGTCTAAGCTCTCAGCTCAGCTGCTCCCAACGGAAAGCACTGCATGATTGACAGATGCTTTTCTGTAATCTATTCAGCCAATTGCACAATATTTATTGACACAAGCTAAAGGGGAGTCAAGTACTTGCAGCTTGTTATTAATATTTTAAATGTCCCAACGATTTATACTTTTATAGGGTGTGGTGAAAACAGAGGAGTTGAGAGTATGATGCTGGAAAACCATAACAGGTCAGGCAGTAGCTGAGGAGCAGGAGGATCGACGTTTCGGACATAAGCTCTCCATCAGGAATGAGGCTTGTGGGCTAGGGAGGGGGACTAAGAGATAAATAGGAGGGAGGTTGGGTGGGGAGGGGCAAGATATGTGAGAATGCGATAAGTAGATGAAGTTGGGGAAAGATAGTAGGTCGGAGAGGAGGGTGGAGTGGATAGATGAGAAAGACAATGGACAGGTCAAGAGGGCAGGGCTGAGTTGGAGGCTTGGGATTACCATAATGTAGGTGGAGGGGAAACGAGGAAACTGGTGAAATCCACATTGATCTCGTGTGGTTGCAGTGCCACAAGGCAGAAGATGAGGCATTCTTCCTCTAGTTGTGGGGTGGAAAGGGTTTGGTGATGGAGGAGGCACAGGACCTGCATGTCCTTGGCAGAGTAGGAGGGGGAATTGAAGTGTTCAGCCACAGAGTGGTGGGATTGGTTGGTGCAGGTGTACCAGAGATGTTCTCTGAAACGATCCGCAAGTAGGCGTGCAGTCTCCCCGATATAGAGGAGATTAAATCAGGTGCAGCGGATACAGCAGATGACACTGGTCGAGATACAGGTAAATTTCTGTTGATGTGGAAGGATCCTTTGGGGCCTTGACCGGAGGTGGGGGTGGGGAGCGGGGGGGGAAGAGGGGGGAGGTGGAGGAGGGTGTTTGTGGGCGCAGGTTTTGCATTTCCTTCAGTGGCAGGGGAAGGTGCTAGGAGTGGGGTGTAGGCTAGTGGGGGGGCGTGTGGATCTGACAGGGAAGTCGCGGAGGGAATGGTCTCTCCAGAACACTGATAGGGATGGGGAGGTAAATATGTCCCTAGTGGTAGGGTCTATTTGTAGGTGGCGGAAGTGGCGGAGATGATGTGACATATAATTGGGTTGATGGGGTGGAAGGTGAGGACCAGGGGGGTTCCGTCCTTGTTGCGTTGGGAGGGGTGGGGTTTAAGGGCAGAGGTGCAGGAAATGGAGGAGATACTCTGGAGGGCATCATCAATCACGTGGGAGGGGAAATAGCGAGCTTTGATGAAGGAGGCCATCTGGGACTTTCTGAGGTGAAATTGGTCATTCTAGGAACAGATGTGGTGGAGACGAAGGAATTGGGAATGAGGGATGGCATTTTTACAGGAGGTGGGGTGGGAAGAGGTATAGTCTAGGATGCTGTGAGAGTTGGTGGGTTAGTAGTAGATACCTGTGGTTAGTCGGTCGCTGAAGATGGAGAGGTCCAGGAAGGAGAGGGAGGTGCCCAAGATGGTCCAGGAGAATTTGAGGTTGGGGTAAAAGGTGTAAGTGAAGTTGATGAGCTGTTCAACTTCCTCATGGGAGCACGAGGTAGCACCGATACAGTCATCAATGTAGGGGAGGAAAAGGTGTGAAATAGTGCTGGTATACTGCAAAAGGTGGACTGTTATACATACCCGACAAAAAGGTGGGCATAGCTGGGGCCCATGGCTACCCCTTTGGTTTGGAGGAAGTGGGAGGATTGGAAGAAGTTGTTGATGGTGAGGAAAACAGATACTTTTAAAAGCAAGTCGAAAGTTATGAATGAATAATTTAAAAATAAACCATATGCCATACATAACTTATTTTTACCATTCACTAGTTCTGTTTAAAATATATGCTGGGTGAATGGGCATCAAAGTTCCACAGGTTGGCATAGAGGGTATTAGGGACCATGAGTGGCAGTGGAAATATATAGGAGAAAGTGAGGACTGCAGATGCTGGAGATCAGAGTCGAGAATGTGATGCTGGAAAAGCACACCAGGTCAGGCAACATCTGAGGAGTAGGAAAGTCAACATTTCAGGCATAAGCCCTTCCCGATGAAGGGCCTATGTTTGAAACGTCGATTCTCCTGCTCCTTGGAGGCTGCCTGATCTGCTGTGCTTTTCCAGCACCATACTCTCAACAGTGGATATATCTGTATTCGCATTGGAACTGAACAGCTCTAAAACATGCTGTTGAAGAAGATGACACAATATGGATTAAATTCTACAATATTCTGGGTAATTCTGAAATAATTTGCAGTATAATGGAAGATATTTTCCAACCATGACAATATATTTACTAAAACTTTGGGAGTGGCATTGATTCTTCAAATTAAAGACATTTAAGAACCTGAATAGCATTTAGTATGTTACAGTTATCTAAGTAATTTTGAGCATTGGATTGTCAATTAATTAAGTATTACAATTCAGAATATCAGTATTGATTTTAACCAAACACACCCAATAGAAATATAGTGATTGTGAATCGGATTCCAATTTCATTTTATTGTTGCATTTAAAAGAGAATATAAATCAAATGGGGAATTTAACAAGATTCTGACCTCAATTCACTTCATTTCTGCTGGATAGTTCAGGACATATTCAGAACAATTTTTTTATACCAATAAATCTTGATAAGTAATTTGGAAATAAATACTTACTTTTTTCACCAATATTTTTCATAGACACTGTCACAAAATGAAAAAAAAAAGAGATAGATTAGACAAAAGCCAAAACAGGTTAAAATTTATGTATGTATTGTGTATACCTTTTAGTACTTTCTAGGGCAAGGCATCTCCCAACATGACTTGTTAATTTTTATCCTCACCCTCACCTTGTTGTGAGTTGTAAAATTTGTGTATGTATTGTATATACCTTTTAGAACATTCTTGTACTTTCTAGGGCAAGGCATCTCCCAACATGTCTTGTTAAATGTTTATCCTCACTCTCACCTTGTATTTGTGTTGTGAGTTCCTGTAGATGTGAAGGCAGGATCCCAACTCCAGACTGAAGAATAAATTAATTGTTTCAGCATTTCCTAGGTCTGGATTTTAGTCCAGAAATGCATTTCATTGTGCAAGCAGTAGTAGGGGGGAGGAAAGGGGTGCTGGGTTGAAATGACTTGGGTTTGCTGGGTAGCTTGTTGGGACTGGAGGACTTAATCTGCTCCTCCTGACTGTTGGAAAGGTGCTGACCTTAAAGATTTAACCTTCTCATCTCTTTTCAGCAGTTAAATTTCCAGATGCTTGGGAAATCCAGCCAATGCAAGTTAAAAATAGAATGACTGCTTCAATGAGGACATTGAGCCTTAGTACAATATTTAAGTGTCCAATCTGTTTCCTGTAAGCGCCTTAGTTGTTTGCCCCTTAACCATTGTTTTACAATTTCCTTACCTAAATATGAAATAGAATGATAGACTTTTGGGGGGACACAAAACTTTTTAACTTATTAAGGTTTTTAATTAATTAACACATCATTCAGCATTTTTGCATGAACCTGGACCGAGTCTGTAAAGATGCAGAAACAGGATATTAAAGAAAGCCAGTTGTCCTTTGCAATGCACTGAGATATAGAGTATTTATTGTACTCAAATGACTTCTTGCCAGAATAAGTTTTGGTTGTTGTGCAGAACAGTAATTTCTTTGTAATGTTCCAATGTTTGAAACAAAAGTCTCCATTATGTAAAATAAAGGAGCTATTTTGATTCATCGTCTACATAATGTCTGGATTTGAACCTTTTAAATGTTGATCTTTCCTGGATACGTGTTACACTAGCTCACACTCAATACAGTAGTGTTGCTTTCACACCAGGATACCGTTGCATTGAATTCCAAGCAGTGCTTGATCCCAGATTTCCTATCTGTAGTTATCCCAAACTTTACTACTTCTTTGTTCACCCTGAAATTTTGATCTGCGATCTGCGTAGGCTGTGAATTGACGGCGGGCTTAAATACATTTGTAGCTAAAGGAACACTGAACATTCTAATTTAAATTATGACAACAGGAGATGATTGACAATCCTGACATTAATAAAACCAAAATGCATATGGAGGCCTGGTGAATTGGAGAGGTGAGGCATAATGGCAGAGCGTTCTGTCAGTTAAAAGCATTCTGTGATGTGTTTCCTTAAGCTTCAATAGCAAATGTGGGAGGAGAAGAAAATGTAGGTTGATTTTAACATTAGAACCAAGAAGTGTGTTTTAGCCCATCTACCTTGGTGAAGAAACCAAAGTCATTCTGAGATATCAGCTTTGTTTACCTGGAAGATGTGGATGCGAGTACCAAATGCATGCCCTGAACTAACACAGTGAATTTAGGTTGGTCACCTGATTGGCAGCCATTACATTTAGAGTGTCAGGGTCAAATGGCATTAGGAGGGATCCTGAGGAGGCAGCAGCTCAGAGAAGCCTCACAAGAAAAATGTAAACCTATGCAATTGGTCAGACAGTGTGAAGCATAGGCTCTGAACAGTTACTCTAAGTAGCAGGTTTCTATGTAGGATAGCAATCTGCATAATAAAAGCCTGCAAACCTGCTGCAAGATTACACTTGAATGAAATGGAAGCAGACACCCTGAAGTATTCAGATTTTCACTAAGCAACTGAGAGCAGCTATGACATTTGTTGTCAACTCAATACTAATTAGAAACATGGAATCAAATAAATGCAATGCAGTCAATGAATGACAGAGTGAAGGATGGTACATTAAATGTTATCACAGAATAATTCTTGGCTACAGCAGTACCAATTTGGCAGTTTTTTGAGGTAACTTTGTTATGACACGGGGTCAACCTTCCTGCTTAATTTAAAACCAGCAGCACAAAAGATTTAACCCATGCTGTAATCTGTAAAAGTTCAAGTGGCCGAGTAAAAATTAACAACTTTATTTCTTAAAGTATGACAGAGGATAATTAACTAATAACTATTTACAATTCCTTCCACTAACCTATCTTTTACCTTTCCTTCTATAATACTAGTCCGATAAAACTGCCAATTAGATTTACAGAAAAATTCAAAGTTTTAAACTAGCCAGCAGTCGAATCTTCTCTTTATCTTTGTCAGTAGATTGGCTCTTGTTGAGGTTTTTCTCCTGTGTAAACTTTTTTTCTAGAAAGGTACCTCTTGGAGTTCTGATTAACAGTCTACAACTGTGGCAGTTCTCCTCACAACTGTTCAATTTTCCACAGTCTTATACCCAAAAGCATCGGATTGTGTCATTGGCTTTTAAGATTGTCAATATACTCAATATCATTTGGAATTTGGTATCTTTCAGGGTATAATTTGAAGCAATTGGCCTAATTTGAATCTGTTTTGTTGTTTCCAAGCAACCAGCTACCCTAAAAGCTGGAGCACATGTAACATGGTATCTTGTTGAGAACATTTGGTGCTGTCACTGCTAACTTTCACTCGCTTAAAGGTACAGTACACCCATATCTTCATAACAACTTAAATCCCTCCTAAGGGAAGGTACTGGTGTACAGAGGAACTTCAATTTTCTAAATAAGATGGGTGTGCACTATTTCGTTTGGATAATTGATTATTCGGATAATCGATTTTATCTTAAACAAGGGAAGCCACACTGATCTAACACTGTGCTCCACCAGAGAATTTATTTAGATCTATAATTTTAATGTACTGAGCGCAAGAGGTCACAGCTTTCACATGATGAACAAAATAAAGCAATGTTAACATAAGAAAACTTTTCAAAAATGCAGCAGTGGTTACCATTTGGCAAGACAGCATTAAACAAGGTCCCGAACAGCTTCTATGATCGCAGCAGCATTTGTCAGTTTCTTGGAACACAGTCTTGCTATCGAAAGACAGAAGCATCACCTCATGCATGTGTTTACATTCTCGGCCATTTTATTTTAATGAACAGCCCAATAAAGTGACGGGAATACCCTGTACTGTAAAACACTTACTTTTGCAAAGAGCTGTGCAACAACCCTTACCTAAAAACATCCAGTCACTGATGCTTGAGCTGCTCATGTTTCTTTGTTTTTGCCAGTGTTTTCACATGTTCTTCAGTACATGTAAATCAAAGACACTTAGCTCTTTCATGTAACATGTTTGCGGGACCTTGAAGTCATCTTTGGATAATCCGATATTCAGATCATCGAGGTTTCACTGTAGCTGGTTATGCCACTGACATCTAATACACCATGTTAATGTAATGGGGAAATGGGCTCAAACCTTGCCATGGCAAATGGTGAAGTTTGAATTCAATTTTTTTAAAAATGTGCACTTTTCAAAAAATAAAAGTCCGGTCAAATGGTTATTGTGTAGCCATTGTCAATTGCCATAAAAACTCATCCTGTTCACTAATATCCTTTAGGAAAGGAAACTGCCATCCTCACCTAGTCAGGCCTATGTGTGACTCCAGACCCTTAGCAATGTAGTTGACTCTTAAATTGTCCTTTGAACAGTTAGGGATAAGCAATAAATGCTGGCCCAGGCAGAGATGCCCACATCCTGTGAATGAATAAAATACAAACTGACAACCTTAGAGGATGGGAAATAAGCTAATGTGAAATTGAGATTTTGGATGATATCAGGTACACTCTCTTTCTCAGAAATGTACAGAAACAAATGACTCAATTTGTTCTATTCTTACTGGATCATTGAGCAGCATGATCCTACCCATTTCATGAATTTTGCTGTCTTATAACTGCTTTATAAGAAAACACTCTGCACTCCCACAGGAAACTGGACCAGTGGTGCTGGAAGAGCACAGCAGTTCAGGCAGCATCCAACGAGCAGCGAAATCGATGTTTCGGGCAAAAGCCCTTCATCAGGAATAAAGGCAGTCAGCCTGAAGCGTGGAGAGATAAGCTAGGGGAGGGTGGGGGTGGGGAGACAGTAGCATAGAGTACAGTGGGTGAGTGGGGGAGGGGGTGAAGGTGAGAGGTCAGGGAGGAGAGGGTGGAGTGGATAGGTGGAAAAGGAGATAGGCAGGTCGGACAAGTCCGGACAAGTCATGGGGACAGTGCTGAGCTGGAAGTTTGGAACTCGGGTGAGGTGGGGGAAGGGGAAATGAGGAAACTGTTGAAGTCCACATTGATGCCCTGGGGTTGAAGTGTTCCAAGGCGGAAGATGAGGCGTTCTTCCTCCAGGCGTCTGGTGTTGAGGGAGCGGCGGTGAAGGAGGTCCTGGACCTCCATGTCCTCGGCAGAGTGGGAGGGGGAGTTGAAATGTTGGCCACGGGGCGGTGTGGTTGATTGGTGCGGGTGTCCCGGAGATGTTCCCTAAAGCGCTCTGCTAGGAGGCGCCCAGTCTCCCCAATGTAGAGGAGGCCGCATCGGGAGCAACGGATACAGTAAATGATATTAGTGGATGTGCAGGTAAAACTTTGATGGGTGTGGAAGGCTCCTTTAAGACCTTGGATAGAGGTGAGGGAGGAGGTGTGGGCACAAGTTTTACAGTTCCTGCGGTGGCAGGGGAAAGTGCCAGGATGGGAGGGTGGGTTGTATGGAGGCGTGGACCTGACCAGGTAGTCACGGAGGGAACGGTCTTTGCGGAAGGCGGAAAGGGGTGGGGAGGGAAATATATCCCTGGTGGTGGGGTCTTTTTGGAGGTGGCGGAAATGTCAGTGGATGATTTGGTTTATGCGAAGGTTTGTAGGGTGGAAGGTGAGCACCAGGGGCATTCTGTCCTTATTACGGTTGGAGGGGTGGGGTCTGAGGGCAGAGGTGCGGGTTGTGGATGAGATGCGTTGGAGGGCATCTTTAACCTCTTAGGAAGGGAAATTGCGGTCTCTAAAGAAGGAGGCCATCTGGTGGAACTGGTCCTCCTGGGAGCAGATGGCGGAGGAATTGGGAATACGGTATGGCATTTTTGCAAGAGATAGGGTGGGAAGAGGTGTAATCCAGGTAGCTGTGGGAGTTGGTGGGTTGTAAAAAATGTCAGTGTCAAGTCGGTCATCATTAATGGAGATGGAGAGGTTCAGGAAGGGGAGGGAGGTGTCAGAGATGGTCCAGGTAAATTTAAGGTCAGGGTGGAATGTGTTGGTGAAGTTGATGAATTGCTCAACCTCCTCGCGGGAGCACGAGGTGGTGCCAATGCAGTCATCAATGTAGCGGAGGAAGAGGTGGGGAGTGGTGCCGGTGTAATTACGGAAGATCAACTGTTCTACGTAGCCAACAAAGAGACAGGCATAGCTGGGGCCCATACTCCCACAGGTAAGTCCACATGTGGGGAAATGTATAAGGAGCAGCTGCTAAGGATCTAAGACATGCACCTTGTTGTATTCTAGTTAACAAATGTCACTACATGGACTGTGATTCCATAACTACAGTTGTATTTATTTGACTTTATCTGGCAGGTGATGTTACAGTACACCCATCAATGGTCAGTTCATGTGTCAGATACGTTGAAGTTAATATTTGAAAGAGAAATTAGAAATGAATAGCGCATTTACAAACTTTACTATCCTCCTTGAAATGTGAAAACAATAACGAATTAAGTGCTGCACCAACTTCAGGATATTTCTGCAGGAGTTCCTCAGGCTATTATTCTCAGCTGCTTCATCAATGATTTTCCCTTCATCATAAAGTTAGAAGTGGGGAGGTTTGCTGATGATTGAACATATTCAGTACCATTTGCAACTCCTTAGATTCTGAAGCAGTCCATTTGCAAATGCAACAAGATCTGGACAATATCTAGCCTTGGGCTGACAAGTGGTAAGTAATGCTCACCCACACAAATGCCAGGCTATGACCATCACCAATAAGAGACAATCTAACCGCCCTCCTTGACATTCAATGGTGTTACTATCACTGAATACCCCACTATCAATACCCTGGAGGTTATCATTGATCAGAAACTCAACTGGACCCTCCACATAAACGCAGTGGCTACAAGAGCAGGTCAGGTGCTAGGAATACTGTGGCGAGTAACTCACCTCCTGACTCCCCAAAACTAGTCCACCATCTACAAGTCACAAGTCAGAAGTGTGATGGAATACTCCCCACTTGCCTGGATAAGTGCAGATCCAGTAACATTCAAGAAGTTTGACACAAAGTAGCCCACTTGACTGGCACTGCATCCATTAGCATCCACTCCCTCTATGGCCGATACTCAGTAGCATCAGTGTGTACTATTTACAAGATGCACTGCAGAGATTCGCCAAAGATCCTCAGGACTGAACCTTCCAAACTCACAGCAACTTCCATATCTAGAAGGACAAGGACAGCAGACATATGGGAACATCATCACCTTCAAGTTCCCCTCCAAGCCACTCAAACTGACTTGGAAATATGTTGCTGTTCTTTCACCGTCACCAGGTCAAAATCTTGGAATTCCCTCCGTAAGGGCATTTTGGATTAACCTAAAGCAGGTGGACTGCAGCAGTTCAAGGTGGCCACACACCACCACCTTCTTAAGGGCAACTAGGGATGGGCAATAAATACTGGCCTGCCAATGATGCCTACATCCTACAAAATGAATAAAGTATTTTAAAAATGTTTATTCTTGATGCGCAGTCATTCCTTTCCCATGTGGCAAAGCATTAGCACAGGACCGCTATTTCAGATCATGCACTTTGCAGGCTTCAGACCAATTCAGAATTGGAGATCAAGTCCCTACATAAGTCCATAATAGAAGCTCCTGGCCACATATCAAAATCCATCTATGAGCTGACAAAGGATCATTAGCCTTCACCCACCATCCCCTTTCACTCTACGTCTTTGCTCTAGATACAGCTATTTTAGATATTTTCTAATCAACCTATTTCGAGATGTGATGACACCCCTTTAGACCAGGCAGAACTTGAACTTGGGCCTCCTGGCTCAGAGATAGGGACAGTACCACTGCACCACAAGGGCGCTCTGAAGCATATTATTTAAATCAATCTGTTCAGACATATTACAATACACATCTGGGGCAAATCAGACTTGAACTTGGATCTCTTGGACCAGGGTCGGGAACACTAACACTAAGCCATAAAAGTTCCCAATTTACAGTTGCTAAATATTGCTCCAAAGTGTATCCTGCATTAACTCAAGGGTTGAATACTCTTTAATCACTCTGTTCCGAGATGTTATTACACACCTCTGGAGCACAAGGGACTTGAAGTTTGGCTGGCTCAAAAGCAGGGATTGTTCTGAACTGTTCTGAAGAAACTGTTCTGAAGAAACTGTTCTGAACTGTTCTACATTTGCAACATTATATCTGCTTTCTATCCACGGATGCTGCCAGGCACGCTGAGTTTCTCCAGCAATTTCTGCAATGGTTCAGATCTTCAGCATCCGCAGTTCTTTGCTTTATTCTATCAGATTGCTAGAGGACTTGACAGGGTAGATGTGGAAAGTTTGTTCCCCCTTTTGAGAGAGTCTGGGACCAGGAATTAATTCTCCAAATAAGGGATCGCACATTTAAGACAGTGATGAGGAGGAATTTCTTCTCTCAGAGGGTAGTGATTCCATGGAATTCTTTACCACACAGGGCTGTTGAGGCTGGGTCATTAAGCATATTCAAGGCTGAGATAGTCAACGTTTTAGTCAGGAATGGAATCAGGGGTTATGGGAAAAGGCAGGAAAGGGGAGTTGTGCAATATCAGATCAGACATGATCTCATTGAATAGTGGAGCAGCTTTGGTGGGCTGGATAGTCTACTTCTGCTTCAATGTCTTATGTTAGTTAGAGGACTTTGCAGTTTTGTCAGGATTGGCTTTGGTATTGACGTTGCTGGTGCCTAGTCTGATACCAGGTGGCCTATCCAGTTTCATTCTTCTCCTTAGACTTTGTTGTGGTTAGATAAGAAGAGTGGCTTGCTAGGCCAGATGGCAGTTAGAGTCAATCATACTGCTGTGGGTCTGGAGTCACATGTAGGTTTGACTGGGTAAGGTTGGCAGAGATCATGTGAATCAGATGATACAAAAATGAATTTGATGAAGAAAGCTATAGACTGTAGGATGACAGTTTATGAACTGGTCAGGTGAGCTGAAAAGTGGCAAATGGAATTTAATCTACTGAAGTGAAAGGTGATGCTGAGAATAAATAAGGCAAGGGACTCATGCAACAAATGGCGAGATTCTGAGATGTGGAGGAGAAATGAGGACATTATAGCATGAATACACACAGATCCTTGAAAGTAGCAGAACAGGTCATTAGGATGGTCAAAAAGGCATTTGCATACTTTCCTTTAATGGCTGAGGCCTAGAGTATAGGAACAGGGAGATTGTGCTAGAATTCTATGAAATATTAATTACACCACAGCTAAAGGAGAGATTGCAGCTCCTCTCACTGTATTCTGTGAAGAATATGATCACACTAGAGGGGTTACATAAGAAATTTACAAGAATGTTGCCAGGAGTGGAGAATTTATAGCTACATGGCAAGTCTGGGCTTGTTTTCTTTAGAATAGAGAAGGTTGATGAGAATTAATCAAAGTACATAAAACATGAGGGATCTAGGAAGAGTGGATAGAGAGTACATACTTCAATTTGCAGGGTGGCATAGATTGAAAGCAATTGGAGGAAGGGTCAGCAAGATATTATAAAGTGATTGTTTCAGCCAAGACTGGTATGGGACAGAACTCTCTGCCATTAAGGGTGACGGAGACTAAACATCTCGAAACTTTCACTAATAGAACTACGACTGAAAATCTAAAAGGTGGAACGAGACGGGATAGTTCCTTTTAGGCTGAGAAGGAAACTATGGACAAATGATCTCCTTCTATGTCGTAGTTCTGTTAAAATTTCCATTGTATTGATATGCAATGTAGTCATTTGTTTTTAAAGTCATATAGTTCTTTATTTCTGAAATGGGAAACTCCGTCAAGCAAGATAGGAAATGTGCAGCAAAAAAGAATAAGGCTTGGAGCCGGATCCCAAGAGTTTAGCCAGCTAATGTATAGAGCCCATTGTTCAAATATTTTGTACATGGAAACTGTCTTTATGCAGTTGATTAATGCCTTTAATATAACATATCAAATTGCAGAAAACGTCAGTGAAGTTGCGTTACAAAGAAAAAAAATAGTTATGTAAATTATATATTGTTTTCATATATTGCAATATTCAAATATGCATAAGATGCATACAGTGACACGGCAGCTCAGTGGTTAGCTCTGCTGCCTCACAGTGTCAGGGACCTGTGTTCAATTCCAGCCTCAGATGACTGTCTGCGTGCAGTTTGCACATTCTCCCTATGGCTGTGTGGGTTTTCTCTGGGTTCTCCTTTTTCTCTCACAGTCCAAAGATGTGCAGGTTAGGTGGATTCGCCATGCTAAATTGCCCATAGCATCCAGGGATATGTAAGCTAGTCGGATTAGCCATGGGATATGTGGGACATGGGGGCTGGATGGGATGCTTTTTGAAATATTGGTGCGGACTCAATGGGCTGAATGGCCTCTTTCTGCACTTTAGGGATTCCATGATTTTAGTGCATTGACTTGATAGGTAAATTAAATCATTGATTTGAACAGTCCTTAATCATGGCATCTGATAAAAATAATTAAATGCTGCTCTCCCTAATGGGCCACTATTAAGAATTTTTTTTCTAAATCCCAGTTAATGTCACTTTACTTGATTAAAGGAAAAACGCAGAAGCACACAAACTGAACTTTACATTGTTGATCAGAATAAAAACGAATCTTACTGAAAATGCCCCACAACGATGCATTGAAAAAGCTTGGATGAGGCCATCCCAAAACACATTCTTGTCTTATGGTGGCTGGTGACTCAACCCATGGTACAGATCCCATCCTGACATTCACTGATCATTCTCAGATGTGAAAACTGGTGACTTGGCTGAAATACAGAATTAATTCTGATGCTTTAGCATGCCAGGATAGGGGCTCTCTTCATCAGATTTAGCTCTTTAGGACAAAGGAAATTGATGCGACAGTTAATAGAGATGATTTTGATAAAGTAAAGAAATTAAAGCTGCTCCCATTAATAAAACAGCTAAAGACACAGATTTAAAGTTTTTGAGCAAGAACTGAAACTGAATTTAAGGAAGAGCATCTTCCAGTCAAGATGGCGATGGAGAACTCAACTGCCTCTACACTTTATGCTTATTTCTAACTTCCTTCTCTTCCCTCACTCTTTTTTATCCTGTTTTTGCTGCTATCCCCTTCTTAGTGCTCATCTCCCCCCGGCAGCAAGGTGGCTCAGCGGTTATCACTGCTGCTTCACAGTGCTAGGGACCCAGCACCTCAGGCAACTGTCTGTGTGGAGTTTGCACATTCTCCCTGTGTCTGCATGTGTTTCCTCTGGTTTCCTCCCACAATCCAAAGATGTGCAGATTAGGTGAATTGGCCATGCTAAATTGCCCATAGTGTTAGATGGATTAGTCAGGGACAAATATAGGGTAGGGGAATGGGTTGGGGTGGGTTATTCTTTGGAGGGTCAGTGTGGATTTGTTGGGCCAAAGTGTCTGATTCCATACTGCAGGAATCTAATCTAATTAAATCCCCCATGGCGGCTCTCAGCCTGGTCTCACAGCGGCTCATGGCAGCTCTGAACATCTTGTTGTGGATCCCAGCATGCTCTCTCAGTGGTATGTCGGCTGGTCTCTTGGCAGTGCATGGTGGTATCTCGGCTTGGCATGCGAGTGGATCCTGCCTGGACATGTCCCTGAGGCACAGGGAGATCGGAGAGGTGGCAGTTTCAGCAGCAACGATGGTATCTGTGCCAGCAGCATCAAGAACAGAGAGCTGAGGTCTCCCGGACAGTGAAATAAGCAGAGGACTCATCAAAGACTGATGAACTTTTCACATATTCTTTTATTTTCCTAGATTAAACCAAGAACAACTTTAATATTAACTATTACCTTATTTCTTCATTTTTCTACCTAAGTTTTTTGTACCTTGGTATCTAAGATGGTGCCGTGTGGTGACATGACACACTTTTCACTACTTCTGTACTTGAGTACACGTGACAATAAAAATTCAAATCTAAAGCTAAATCCGATACTCAATGAGTGGGAACAAGCTGGAACTTGCTGTTACATTGGTATTTGAAGCAGATACAGTGAATGAGTTCAAAAAGGAAATTCAGTTGACACCTCAGGGAAAGAAACTCAGAGAGCTAACATTAAATATGGTGAAGAATATATTTAATCTCATAAGCAGTGATTCTTGATTTCATAGTAAGCAGTCAGCAGAAAGGCGCAGGTTCTGGATTAGTGGTGCTGGAAGAACACAGCAGTTTCCAGCACCACTAATCCAGAATCTGGTTTCCAGCATCAGCAGTTATTGTTTTTACCAGAAAGGAGCAGGTGTGCATCAGTACCTGCAAAAGGTTATTGACTTACTCGAAAAGAACTACGTTTAGTGATGAGTATATTTCTTTCACTAGAAAATACTTTGATGATATGACTTGTATGTAGAAGACTGTGCATTTCTAATTTATTTCTAACTCATTCGGAATTTTCATACTCAATATCGGACTACATTGTTGAAAATGTGTTGCTGGTTAAAGCACAGCAGGTTAGGCAGCATCCAAGGAATAGGAAATTCGATGTTTCGGGCATAAGCCCATCGGACTACATTGACCCACAATGTTGGACTATTCACTGCCAGTACTCAGACTGTAACAATAATGCTGATGATGATTATTGAGTTATGCAACTTAATCATTTATGTCCACCATCCATATTCATTGTATCATAAATAACACAGCAGGAGACCATTTAACTCTTCAAAGCTTGCTCTTTGCTAGAGCTATCTAATTCATCCCGGTCCCTGATCTTTCATAGAACATAGAACAATACAGCGCAGAACAGGCCCTTTGGCCCTCGATGTTGCGCCAACCTGTGAACTATTCTCAGCTCGTCTTCCTAAACTACCCCAAAATCATCCATGTGCTTATCTAAGGATTGTTTAAATCTCCCTAATGTGGCTGAGTTGACTACATTAGCAGGTAGGGCATTTCACGCCCTTACTACTCTCTGCGTAACGAACTTGCCTCTTACATCTGTCTTAAATCTATCACTCCTCAATTTGTAGTTATGCCCCCTCGTACACGCTGACATCATCATTCTAGGAAAAGGTCTTTCACTGTCCTCCCTATCTAGTTCTCTGATCATCCTGTATGTCTCTATCAATACCCCCCTTAGCCGCCTTCTTTCCAATGAGAACAGACCCAAGTCTCTTAGCCTTTTCTCATAAGATCTTCCCTCCAGACCAGGCAACATTCTGGTAAATCTCCTCTGCACCTTTTCCAATGCTTCCACATCCTTCCTGTAATGGGGCGACCAGAACTGTACACAATATTCCAAGTATGGCCGCACCAGCGTTTTGTATAGTTGTAGCATGATATTGCGGTTCCAGAACTCAATCCCTCCACCAATGAAACCTAACACAATGTATGCCTTCTTAACAGTACTATCCACCTGGGTGGCAACTTTCAGGGATCTATGCACATGGACTCGAAGATCCCTCTGCACATCCACACTACCAAGAATCTTTCCATTGACCCAGTATTCTGCTTTCTTATTATTCTTCCCAAAGTGCATCACCTCACATTTAGCTGCATTGAACTCCATTTGCCACCTCTCAGCCCAATTCTGCAGTTTATCCAAGTCCCCCTGCAACCTGTAACATTCTTCCAAACTGTCCACCACTCCACCAACTTTAGCATCATCTGCAAATTTACTAATCCATCCACCTATGCCTTCATCTAAGTCATTTATGAAAATGACAAACAGCAGTGGTCCCAAAACAGATCCTTGTGGCACACCACTAGTAACTAGACTCCAGACTGAATATTTTCCATCAACCACCACTCGCTGTCTTCTTCCAGAAATCCAGTTTCTAATCCAAACTGCTAAATCACCCTCAATCCTATGCCTCTGCAGTTTCTCCATCAGCCTACCATGTGGTACCTTATCAAAGGCTTTACTGAAGTCCATGTATACCAGGTCAACTGTGCTACCCTCATCTACATGCTTGGTCACCTTCTCAAAAAACTCCATGAGGTTTGTGAGACACGATTTGCCCTTGATGAAACCATGTTGACTATCTAAAATCAAATTGTTGCTTGCTTGATGTTTATAAATCTTATCTCTTATAATCCTTTCCAAAACCTTTCCTACAACAGAAGTAAGACTCACTGGTCTATAATTACCTGGGTCATCTTTATTGCCCTTCTTGACAAGGGCACAACATTTGCAATCCTCCAGTCCTCAGGTACTAAACCTGTAGACAATGATGACTCAAATACCAAAGCCAAAGGATCTGCTATCTCCTCCTTAGCTTCTAAGAGAATCCTTAGATATATCCCATCCAGCCCAGGATACTTGTCTACTTTCACTCCTTGTAGAATTGATAACACCTGTACGTAACTAACCTCGATCCTTTCTAGTCTAATATCACGTACCTCATTCTTCTCCTCTACAATATTCTCCTTTCCCTGAGAGAACACCGATAAGAAATGTTCATTTAGCACCTCTCCAATCTCTACAGGTTCCACCCTCAACTTCCCGCTTCTGTCATTGACTGGCCCTACTCCTACCCTAATCATCCTTTTATTCCTCACATACTATAGAAAGCTTTAGGGTTCTCCTTTATTCTATTTGCTAAAGACTGCTCGTGTCCTCTCTTTGCTCTTCTTAACTCTCTCTTTAAAGCCTTCCCAGCTGATCTGTAACTCTCCATTGCCTCATTTGAACCATCTTGCCTCATCAACACATAAGCCTCCTTCTTCTTCATAACAAGAGATGCAATTTCTGTAGTAAACCACGGTTCCCTTACCTTATTACTTCCTCCCTGCCTGACAGGGACATACCTATCAAGGACGTGCAATATCTGTTCCTTAAACCAGCTCCACATTTCGATTAAAATAAAAGCAAATTACTGCGGATGCTGGAATCTGAAACCTGGAATCTGCTTTGACAAAGGGTCAGTTAGACTCAAAATGTCAACTCTTTTCTCTCCTTACAGATGCTGCCAGACCTGTTGAGATTTTCCAGCATTTTCTCTTTTGGTTCCACATTTCGATTGTCTGCATCCCCTGCATTTTGCAACCCCATTCTATGCATCCTAATTCTTGCCTAATCGCATTATAATTGCCCTTGCCCCATCGATAACTCTTGACCTGTTGCATGTGCCTATCTCTTTCCATTGCTAAACTAAACGTAATGACTATATTTTTTTTCTACTCAATGGCCATTCAAAAGTTACTTTTGAATGTCCTTCCAATAGTCTTTCAGGCAGTGCACTCCTGATCATGACAACTCATTGTAAGAAAGCCTCATGTTACCATTGGTTTTTTTTTGCTCATCAGTTTAAGCTTATTTTCTCTGGTTACCAGGCATTCTGCCATTGGAAATTTTGACTAATAAGATAGTAGTGTATATAAAGATGCAACAATGACATTACTAGTCATGGGCCAGCATCTGCAAAGGGTCAGAAGAGTGTATAGCAGAGAGATAGAAATCTTATCTCACAGTATGGTATATATTATACCATAATATAAGGGGAGTTTTGCAGAAACCTACCAGAGTTGACGATAGTCACTTATAGATAGAAGAAACCTTACTAATATATTCCAGACCATGAGTGATACAAGAAACAGGAACAAAATAGAAAAAGAAAATAGCATCTGAAATTGGAGGCAAATCTTAAACTGCTTCTCCTTATTTATTCTATCCAAATCTTTCATTATTTTGAACATTTCTGTCAAATCTCATTATACAAGCTTCACTGCTAATGTGATAATTCAGTAATAGTGACTGACTTCAATTTGCATATGGGCTGGGTTAACAAATTAAAAAGCAAAAGAACTGCGGATGCTGTAACTCAGAAACAAGAAGCAGAATTTGCTGGAAAAGATCTGCTGAGCTTATAACGAATATTGTGATGTACCAATTCCTGGGACAGTATGTTGAGGCATCAGGCTAATTGAGATTGGGTGTTGTATAATGGGAAAGAGTGAATTAATCGCCTTACTATAGTTCATTCTGAAGCTAGGGTCTTAAATCTGATTAAAGGAAACTATAAAAGGTAAGGAGGGTAAGTTGGCTATAGTGGGAAAAAAAACACTAAAAGATTTGATAGTTAAACAGGCATTGGCTTGTATTTTAAGGAATACTGGAAGGTTTACAAAAAAACACACACAGGCTGGCCTTAATTAATATGTACCTCCAACTAATTACAAGCATTGATGCAAGAAGATTGAAATTATGGAGATGGAGGTAGATGTTGGTGATGATTGTCATTTACAAGTGAAATCAATTTACATTGAGTGTTAACAATCTATAAATATGTCAGAAATATTTATATGAAATCAAGTGAAAATGCAAGTGAAGAAACAACTGTTTCAGACAATTTTTCTAGTTTTATTTAGAAGTCTAATTTTAGTATATAATGAGAATAATCTAAGTTTAGAATTTCAATCATGCAGTGTGTAGTTTTCAGGTGCCATTCGATTTCTATGCCCTTATCTCTTAGATTAATTTTAACACTCAAATACCGCTCTAAATATTTTATATTATATGCCAGCCATCTGAGACAAGGCTATTGTTTAAGGTGATATTTTGTAACAATTTTGCTCCTGGCTCGAGAAGATGACTAAGCAAATAGTAATACTGGGTAGTGTTGCTGTCAAATACAATGTGCTACTAAAAGCTGTTAATAGCTGGGCATAAATAAAAGTGCAACATATGCTTGGATCCTAAGGGACAATATTATGAATTGGCTCTACTTTGGTGAAGCTTTCTTCACCAGAAATTCATATTAGGAACTCCCTATGGTTTAATTTTAATTTTCAGATACCTGAATTCCCAATACATACAGCTGCCAGTGACAAAGTTCTATCCCGAGAGCGCAAATCTGGAAAATGCTGATATACAATCATAATGCGCACTATCGTAAATCTCATGCTGTCAATTTTTAGCAGCTTTCTGTAATCAGTTCAAGTCATGTATGCAAGATGCCCAAAATGAACAAACAAATGATCTGGTAAATATAAAATTTGATTAGCATTGCAGGTAGTGTTATAATTTGCTTAAGAATCATTTCCTGATGTGAAAGCCACATAAGCACTTGGCCAGGGATAGAATTTGCTTTGATAAATGTGGATATGCCAGTAAACTTGTGCTAGGGCTCATACATTCAATGAGATGACAATCTACTCTTCACTGTTTGAACAACAGTGTAGAATCAAGTACTGTATGACACAAGTACCAACAATTGGAAAAACTAGCCATGTTAAGCATGTTACACATTGTTACACATGTTGCACAACGCAGTGCATTATGTTCACTGTGCTGCTTCAGAATGTTATGTAAGCTGTGAATATTCTGCATGTTTGAAATCTGCTGCTTTGATGCAAGAATTCTCTCAGGCCAATTGTGTGCCATGACTTGCCCTTTCAAAAACCCACAGCAAAAGTCAGGTGGTGCATCATAACGTTAAATTTCATTTCATGATCACATGCTAACATTGCATGGTTATCAAGATTTTGGCACAAACCGTTATGTGCAATTAATGTTGTCTTGTTTGAAAATATTTTTATAAAAGTAAAATGCTTTCAGTGATTTGGGATACAGTGCTGCCTTCTTTAAGCTCAAAATAGGCAAGAGATCGGTTTCCTTAGCATATACTCCAGCACTGAGAAGTTAATTGTCACATTGTTTTTAACATTGCTGCTGTTCTTTTCAATAAAAGCAGGAAATAAAAAGAGAAAAAAAATGTCAACATCTTTTGTCGTGAGAAGAATTCTTGAAAATTGCTTGGAAAATTTCTAGGGAAGCAAATACCATGGATTGCATGCAAAAATACTCCAACTGCTGCACTACATTTTCTGAAGTAGGATGACCCCAAGGACTGTGGCCAAATATATATTGTCAATATTATGTGACAATATTAAGTGCTGTTCAAGATGGCGGCAGAGTAGCAGCACTGCATCTGAGCTCTGGCCCAAGACTCATTTCCTCCTTTGTTTCACTTTATTTCTTTCTAACTTTATTTTTACTCTTTTGTTTTTCTGTCTTTCTTTTCTCTTCTTTTTCTTCATAAAAGCCTTTTTTGCATCTTCAACAGGGTGAGAGCGAGCCCAGCTTCCCGAGCATGTGCAGTAGCAGCAACAATCAGTTCTTCAGAGAGACCGAGCCCAGCATGAAGGAGAGTGAGCCCTTACGGAGCTTGCAACAGCAGTTAGTGTGGTCCCAATGATAAGTGATGCCAGAGCGTGGCAACTTTGATTTTGGTGGACCAACAGCTTAGCATTTCAGGTGGCAGTGTTGGCACCAGTTTTCAAGATGGCGGTGCCAGTTTTCAAGATGGCGACAACACCAAGGTATCCTTTGCAGTCTGCAAAAGTGGCATCTGTGGTTGCTATTGGAATAGGGATGTTAGACTTCTGCTGCAGCAATGTGGTAGGCCTGAATCGGTACTCTTGGCAGATCAATGGAGTGGTGGTTGCATTGGCAGTAGAATGAGCGGTCTAGTGTGGTACTCTTGGAATTCAGTAGCAGTGATGGGTGCACTGGAGTGGGATTCCTGGAATGTCTTGTGATGTGGGGGCATTGGTGGCCCAGAGCCCATTGAAGAGAATCCCTGCCCCATCCCTAATCTCGTGCAGAGCACAGGAAGAGAGGAAAAAATCTATTTAATTATATTCTAATTATAGCATGTGTAACTCAAATGGCGCAACATAATTTTTTTAATCAAGGGAATTAAGGGAAGGTTAGATTGAGGCATACAAGATTATAAAAGGTTAAGTGAAGGTAGCAAACAAAGGTTGTTTCCATTAGCTGGTGGTACAAGTATTCGGAAACATAGGTTATAATTTTGCACAGCCAGTACTAATGACCTAACACACCCTATAGGGTGTTGGAAGGTAAGACAATGGGTGATTTCAAAAGTAACTTGGATAGATACTTGAAAGAGATTAGCTTACAAGATGATAGGGATAGAGAAGGACAATGGGACTGATAGGAATTATCTACAAAGAGTCACCATGGAGTCAACGGGCTGAATAGCCTCTTTCTGTGCCACAAAGTCTCAATGTATGACCTAGTATTCAGGTTCAAATATATACAAATTTTGATAACAATGGCAAAAGATGAAGAATTTTAGTTTCACAAATAATTTGACAAAATGCTGGAATTATAAAACTGTTAAAGCTCATCACTTGCGATGAGCTTATTTAAAATCCTAGGGATTTACATACTAGGAGCAAATGAGATGTCAATAATTGGAGTGGAAGTTGTTTAATTTGAATAATTGAAAATGTGACCCATAAATGGTCCTAAATGAAAAATGTAAGACCATTTCTGGTCGATTACCAGGAACTCTGAAGGCCTACCAGATATACACATTATTCAAAATGACCACAGGACCAAAGCAGTAATTTAACTGGCTGTTTCCAATTTTTAGTCCCTTCAATCCTAGGCCACCCACATTTCTATCCCAAAGAGGAGATGAATGTCTCAGCTCATAAATTCAAATATTTGTTTTCATATATCTATCTTGAACTACAACAACTTGTTCCTAGGTTCTCTGTTGGAAAGCAGTGGCTATTAAATGAGGTGTCAAGTGTCACACTTTAGCCTGACCTTTACTTCCCAGTTTTCCAGCATCAACCTGCAAGAGCTGCCCGTTTTTGCTTGGTAAGTACAATCCTTTCTTGTACTTATGTCAACTAACTCATACCAAAGATGGCATCAGTGCTTCATCTAGGTCTCAACATCCAAATCTAGTATCATTTCCTTCCCAGCATTCTCCACTTGAATAACTGTAACCTTTGATCAGAGTACAAAATATTGAATCAGCTACTCCACACCCTGACAGAATTTACTTTCCATTGACTTCAACACAAGAAAATTCAGTGCATAACAGGAAATTGATTCTAATCATCCATTTCAATAACAGCCAGAAGCTAAAATTATGTCGACTTATACCAAACAATTTTTATGCATTCTGCCACAAACATTCTGCAGACACAAGCATCAATAATGGATGTTCATGTGTTATTACCAGTGTTATAGTACCAGTTGTGTCACTGCTAAGTCCATAGAGTTAACAGTAATGTGTAGGTTACTTTTAAGTTGAGCCTGATGTCTCACATTAGACCATCATGATTTTGGATGTAATGTGGCTAGAAAAGTAGTAAACATTTGTTGGTTATCAAGATTTAAATCCTCTTCTTCCAAGACATCATGAGGTTGTCCTTCCCCACTTGGTATCTGTATCCAAGATTAATACTAACAAGGAGGATCAGTAGCAGGAAACCCAACCAAGACATTGCAGATGGTTTAAGTAGCCTACCATGATACTAATGGAATGCTCCTGGGATCAGAGCTTGGACCTCATCTGTCTCATTGAGTTAGATGGAGGGATGGAAAGCATGATTGCTAACTTTGCTGATGACACAAGAAGTTAAGAAAAGACATTTTCAAGACAACAAAGAATCTACAAAGGAATATGGATAGGTTGACTGAGTGGGCAAAAGTTTGACAGATGGAGGATTGTGTGGGAAAATGCGAACTTGTCTACTTTATAGTAAGAATACAAAAACATGTTATTTAAATAGACAGAGATTGCTAACTCCAAAGTGCTAAAGGAACTCAGTGTAATGGCATATGAATCACAAAACGTTAATTTGTGCATACAACAACTGACTAGCAAGGCAAATGAGCTGTTGACAGTTATCGCAAGGCAATTTGAGCATAAAAGCAGTGAAGTGTTATTACAGATGTGCAGAGCCTTTGTGAAACTGCATCTGAAATACTATGAACAGTTCTGTTATTTATGAAAGGACATGATTCATTAGAAGCAGTTCAGAAAAGATTCCTTCAAATGATCGTAGGATGAAGGGGTTATCTTATGAGGAAATGTTAAGTAAGTTGGGCCTGAGACGAGGGTTTGTCTTATGAAGAGAGACTAGTAGTTGGGTAGTTGAGACCTATACTGTCTAGAGTTTAGTTGAATAGGGGGAAAGCTAATTGAGGCAGATAAGATACTAAAAGCAATTAACAAAATAGATTTGGAAAGAATGTTTCCTCTTGTGGGGCAATCTAGAAGAGAGATTGTAATTCTCAGATGAGGGGTAGCAGCTTTGGAATAGAGGTGAGGAGAAATTACTTTTCTCCAAACTATCATAAATCTGCAGAATGCACTACCCCAGAGTGAGATAGATGCTGGGGCGTTGAATAAATTTAATGAGGAGCTAGACAGATTTTTAATTAGTGATGGGTTAAAGGATTATGACGAGCAAGCAGGAAAAGTGGAGACGAGGCTACGATTGCATTAAATTGCAGAGTAGTCTTGAGGGATTGAATTGCTTCCTCCTGTTCCCAGCTCTTGCGTTCTTATAGTCATTAGAACTTATAATGTAAACACTAAGACTTTTTATTTTTCTGCATTACAGATTGCGAACTGAAATGAGAAAATGAAAATCAAAGATTTTTGAAGGATTGATGCACTTTCAAAAGAAAGCAACTCGACACACATTGTAAGTACTGTCTACCCAGCAGCTTGTTCAAACAGTCGCAAACGTCTTGTTTGCAGACGAGCAGGAGCAGGCTGGCAACAAGTAGCTGATTGATCTATGGACGAGTGAGCAGTTATCAATGACAAAAGCATCTGCCTGCCACAACTATGATTGGCTTACAGGTAGCTGAAGATTAAGGATGTGAATGTTCAGCACAAATCATCACACCTATGGAGGAGAAGTTGCTGTTTTGGCTCTGCAATAAAAAGCATCTCAAGTCTGAAGACAGCCATTTATTCTCCCCTGAATGGATGCTGTAAGTTGTGGATCTTTATCAGCAAGACTTTATAAATGTGAACCAGCTACCCTGTGCCAGTGGCTCAGTGGTTAGCACTATTGCCTCTGAGTGCCAGGGGTCTAGGTTTGATTCCAACCTCGGGTGAATGTTCTGTGGAGTTTGCAAATTCTCCGTGTCTATGTGAGTTTCCTCCTACAGTCCAAAGATGTGTAGGCTAGATAGATTGGCCATGCTAAAAATTGCCCATAGAGTTGTCAGATGTGTAGGCTAGCCATGGGAAATGTGGGGTTACAGGGATAGGACAGGGGGTCTGGGATGGTCTTCAGAGGGTTGGTGTGGATTTGATGGGCCAAATGGCCTGCTTCCACACTGTAGGTATTCTGTGAATCTACCTTCTATAAGCAAATTTAAAAGATCTAGAAAAGGAGCTGCATGTCCTGAAAAACCAAAAGGACCATCTCAGAGAAACCTGTGAACAGTGACCTGTGGTGACATCTGTAATAAATAATCTTTCTTGTTCAATACAGAAACGTTGTGTGTGGTTTTTATTAACCTGGACACAAAAATGGGTAAGTTTGCACTTTTTAAAAAACCTTAAACTATTGTGATAACTCTAGAAATAGTTGTGTTTGATTTCCTGCATAAGAATGATCTTATTGAAACACGTAAGACTCTGAAGGAAATTGACAGCGTAGATGCTTGAGAGCGCATTTCTCCCAATCAGGGAGTGTATATAACTGGGGAACTCCCATTTAAGACTGAGATGTAGAGATTTTTTTCTCCCCCCCCCCCCCCAGAGGGACATGAGTCTGTGGACTTTTCTTCCCCAGACAAGAACAAGGGCTGGATAAGTGAATATATTCAAGTCTGAGTTAGATTGATGTTTGATCAACAATTAAGGCAAAGGTTACAAGGGATACACAGGAAAATGCAGTTGAAGCCACAATCAGATTGGTTATGATCTTACCGAATAATAAACCACATGGTCTATTTGTGCTTCTAATCTTTGTGTTCTTGTTTGGTGCCAAACATTTATTTAAATTTACATCTTAATGCAGTATAAGTGTTTTGAAATGTTCTATAATTCTGTAGCTTCATTAAATTCTTATTATTCATTGCAGTAAAGGCTCAATAGTCTAATATCAATTAAAATGTATTAATCCACTCAATGGAAATAGCCTGTGACAGTGACTACATTAAGCTCCAAATGTCAAGCTCAGCTTTAGTCAATAGGATAAATGAGAGCTACAAAATACACAGTAGATCCAACTAAAATAAAATGTAAGGGTACATCATGAAGACTAACTGGGAAATTAATTTCATTTTGTGATTTATAGAATTCACTTTGTAACTTTTATTACTTGACATATTTTTTAAACTATGTATATGATATTTCATATTTGAGTCAGGTTCATTTATATAATAACACCTGGCAGAATGGGAATACTGAATGCATTAATGTAAAGAACATATAACATTTTAAAAAGATGTATGAGAGAGGGCATTCTACAAATTGTTTTGTAAATATCAAAACATAGGATTTAAATGCACAATTAATTTATTGTATAGAATTTATACTATTTTTGACTTCTTGCAATGCTCCACATTAGTCTCATTCATATCCATTGGAGCTTGAAAATTTCTTGAAAAAGAAAACAAAGTCAATAAAAATAAATGGGGCAGACATGTGACAGCACCCATCTCTGTTTCTGGATGATTAGTCTCTTTATATTCGCACTGTAGCTGCAACTTCTTCATCAGACATCGTATTATGATCTGGATTACAGATAACTCCATGGCAACTGCCAATGTTGCTCAGCAACTAGTGGAAAGGAGATTTAAGACTGTTACAGATCATCACTTACCTCTTTTTTGATCAGAATTGAAAAACCTATTCAAAAACAATGAATTTTGTTAACTAAATACTGCTGATTTACACATTAGGTTCAAATTTTCAACTCAATGCTAATCTTGGATTGCAAATTGCTATGCAATGCCTGATATTCTTCAGATTTAAGTCTTCCATAGTGTTTGAAAAGTCAAATTTTACTGTAGCACCTATTTCAACATGTGGTTGCCAAGTTTTATTCTTTCTATATTACTATATAATTTGGAATTTAAATTTAATAATTAAACCATGCAAATTATTAAATGCATTTTAGCAACAACTGGAGTTCAATATCAACTTAAGGTTTCATTCTAAATATAGAGTCTCATTAGCAAATGAAAATATATATTCTATTGTACTAGATTTTATATAATATATTCTATTCTATACATTCTACAGAAAACTTCGGGTAAAAAATGACGTCTGCAGATGCTGGAGATCACAGTTGAAAATGTGTTGCTGGTTAAAGCACAGCAGGTCAGGCAGCATCAGAAAACATTCAGTGTATTAACAGGAAAAGACAGGGGAGATAAAGATAAACTATTTCCACTGGTTGGAGATTCTCGAACTAGGGGCCATACTCAGAATTAGGGCCAGACGGTTCAGGAGAGATGTCTGGAAGCGTGTTCACACAGAAAGGATGGCAGATTGGAACTCTCTTCTACAAATAGCAAAGGATGCAGAATCAATTAATAACTTTAAGTCTGAGATAGAAAAATTGTTGTTAAGCAAATGTGTTAAGAGATATGGGCTAATGCAGGTAAATCAACTTAGGCCACAGATCAGCCTTGATTTCATTGAATGGTATATCAGATTCAAGGGGCTGAATGGCCTGCTCCTGTTCCTATGTTCCTTTGGCTGAAGATATTATAACAAAATGGTTTATTATGTTTTAAAACATATCACGGTAAACTGGTCAAGTTTAAATTTTAAAATATTGTGCAACCCAGTGAGGGTAAATATATGTGGCATTAA
Source organism: Hemiscyllium ocellatum (assembly GCF_020745735.1). Taxonomy (NCBI): domain Eukaryota; kingdom Metazoa; phylum Chordata; class Chondrichthyes; order Orectolobiformes; family Hemiscylliidae; genus Hemiscyllium; species Hemiscyllium ocellatum. The sequence continues at coordinate 88,281,473 of NC_083401.1, forward strand.
CACTACATGGTTACTGTTGGATATGCAACAATTTAGGAATGAATGAGGAGTGACTACGCAGTACATTGTGGCTGCTCTGCCATTGAACTGAATCATCTACTTCAACTCACTTTACCACATAGTCTCCATAGTTCTTGATGTTGCCATGAGTGAGGCTGGAAGATTGCATTGTTTCTTCAGTCACACTACTCCACAGCTGGCAACATAAAATAAAAACACCTTTTCCAGTTATTATGACGGCCTGCTGAATACCTTACCTATATCAGTTTTTAAATAAGATCATCCAGCTTTCCTTAATGAATGCAATTATCAGTTTATCATCAAAACAAGAACTTATTCAATCAAGATACAATAACTAGTTAACTGCTTCTTCCTTTCAACAGACTGTGTATATGTTTATCTCCTCATAATAACCAAAATCTCCCACACAAACACCCACACACTCTCTTCAGTAAGCAAGAAACTAAATCGATTTCTCCCTGCAGAAGAACACTTTATTAATTAAAGCACTTTCTTGAGATTAGGTTTCATCTTAAACATAAAAGAAAAAGGCATAAAATGTTGTGGACTTTGTTGTTCTGGCATTAGTGATCAAGTCACTCATCATGTACGGTTGGCTCTGGAGTCTTACAGATACACCCGCCTTGGGAAATAAAACCTTGACAAGTACTTGGAGTCACTCTTCTAGAAACACAAACAGATTTCACCCTCAACTCAAGAAGAGGGCAGCTTTCAGAAAGTAGGAGGGATTGGCTGAGCAACTCTTCATCACAGGCTTCTTATTCACCAACTGCCTCCAGATATCAGCACACCTTCCTCAGTTCAAATAGCCTCAGTAGGAGTGTGCAGCAGAACAAGTAAGTATCACCAGTCATGTGATTTCTAGGAAGCATGGTTTAAAAAATACTTCAATGTCCATTCAATTACCTCTTTTCAAAAAAAACCACACTAAGTATTGCCACAAAATTTGAAATAAATCTATGTAACCATAATTTCTTAAAACTCAAGTCCTCCAAGTAAATATAATGTGAAGGGTCCTTGATAATACCTTTACAATTTGCAAAAAAAAAAGTTTTTAAATGAGTTTCATTGTAAAATGTAGACAAACAAAAATATGACAGGTTGGTTAGAAGTGTTTGGGATTGATTGGTAAGTATGGATTGGCTAAATGTTAGGAGACAGAGTACAGACTGGCATTAGAGACAAATTGAAAGCAGTGTTTCCCAGGGAATGGCATTGGAACCCTTGCTTTTTCTGGATATGCAACTGATTTGGAGGTAGGTGTTGAAGACAAAATCCCTAAATTTACAAATGATACTAAGCTAGGGAGAATAGTGAATTGTGAGGATGACACTGAGCAACTTCAGAGAGACATTAACAAGTTGGCTAAATGGGCAGACACCTGGAAGATCAATTTCAATGCAGAGAAATGTGAAGTAATGCATTTTGGTAGAAAAAACACGGAGACATATTTCAGATTCAATTGTACAACTTCAAGGTGAGTACAGGAGCACAGGGACCTCAGGATCCATGTGCATAATCCTCTGAAAGTAGTCAGGCAATTTGAAACTGTTATTAAGAAGGTTTATAGGATCCTTGGGTTTATTAATCGAGGCATAGAGTATAAAAGCAAAGAAGTGATATTACACCTCTACAAATCGTGAATCAGACCACATTTGCAATTTTGTGTTCAGTTCAGGCAACTTATTTAAGGAAGAGTGTTCAAAGCAGATTTACTAGAATGATATCAGGCTTGGGGATTTTAGATACATGGAAAGATTAGAGAAATTTGGCTTATTTTCCTTGGAGCACAGACAACTAAGAGATGACCTTATTGAGGTGTTCAAAATTATGAACAATTTTGACAGTGTAAAGAGTATATTCTGTTTTCAACAGATGGCCTGTCAGCAACTTGGGGTCACAACTTCAAGACGGTCAGCAAGAGAGCTAGGAATGAGATGAACAGAAATGTCTTTACTCAGAGATGCTTCAAAAGAGAGCTGGATATATATGTGAAAGTGAATAACTTGAAGGGCTACAGAGCTGGGCTGCAGAATGAAACTAGCTGGTAGTTCTTTTGGGAACCCGTACAGACACGATAGGGTGAATGGCCTCCTTCTGTACTATTAAATTCTATTATAGTATATTTAATAAAAACAGATTCCCACATATATTCTCATTTGATTTTTATATGTAACTGATACAATTACCCCAATCCCTTCCTAGCAGTTAGTTAATTCCAACAAAATCATAATCTTGACAAAGCAATGGTGATTACATATTTCTCCCTGCAATGTAATAATCTTTAAGTGATAAGGCCGTAATAGCAAATTCCATCAAAATAGTCAAGCATTTTGGAGTTTGATTTTTTTTCAACAAAGACTAGGAGTTAGAGTCATAGAGTTAATGACCAGTGTCTCTCTGCAACCATGATGAACATATACTTAAAAATATTTAAGAGCAATTTGTAATCATGGTGTTTCTTTGTCGTTGTGGAATATCTGTTTTGCTGTTGATTTAGCTTCTTGGATAATTATCCCACTGGATTCTCTATGCCTGATTCATCATCTTGTAACAGAACCATAGCCATACCCAAATCATTAGAATCAGTTTCCAATGAGAAAGGCTTAGCAAAACTTGGTACAGCTAATACTGATTCATTGATCAAAATAGCTTTCAACTTCTCAAAAGATGCTGGCATTTCCATGAGCCCATTACCTTGGGTGGTCGTTTGGAACAAATTCATCAATGGAGTAGCTGCAGTGTTGAAACTTGTTATGACCTATGACATTAAAAAAAAGGTCTCCAAGTCTCATTATGTCCTCTACAATTTCATGGCAAGAATGTCTGAATTGTTTGTAACTTTTCTGTTCTTAGCAGCACTTGTCCTCGACCTATTAGGTGACTAGGTAAATTACTTATATCTCTACAAATTCACTTTTGATAAGGTTTATCACCAAACTAGCTAATTGTAATTTCCTAAACAAACCTTTGGTTTTCCACAGAGTCCTCCTGACTTTTACTGTATATCAGTATGTCAGCAAGGTAATTACACAATTAGAAACATACAACCGTAAGACATCAAGCAGACGATTTGGCCTCTCAGCCTGCTATCCCATTCAATAAGATCATGGCTGCGCTGTTTGCATTTTGAATTCCACATTTACATGTACTGCCAATAATCCTTGGTTCTCTTGCCTAACAAGAATCTGTCCATCCATGTCTTTAAAAAAATTAATGACATTGCCTTCTGAGGTAGAGAGTTCCAAAGCTGAAAAATATTCTCAACTATTTCCTAATTTTAAAACAGCACTCTGTATTTCTGACCTGATCCACAAGATGAAATATCTTTTCAATGTTCACCTTGTCAAGGCCATTCAGGATCTTACACATTTCAATCAAATCATCCCTTACTCTTCTAGAAACCAATGGAACATTTAGTTCATCACTCTTTGGAAAGGTGTTGGAGCACTCTTCTTTAGTTTGGATGGCATCATACTGCTTTGGAAAAGATGATCTGGTGTGTCAATGGATATAATTTCTTTGCTGATATGCTGAAAACTTTTTTAAAAATTCATGCACTATGCAGAACGTTTTGAAAATAGACATTAAATTGAAATCTTGATCTGACAGTTCTCTATGGTGAGTGAAGAAATGGGTTAACTTCTCCACTTCTAACTAAGAAGTGATGTTTCCCAAGGGAGTTTCCTTTGGGAACCGAATTGATATATCCACGATAGCAAGGATATTGTGGTGTCCTGGTTTTGCTTTCAGTAAAAATTTCACACCATCTGCTAAAACCCTGCTAAATGGATGCTCAGAAAGTAGTATGGGAATTAAAGGTGCCAGTTTTATTGCATGTTGTGGTTTTCTCCCTATCGGGCATGTGACATGTAAAACAAATTGAGAAAGATGTGCTCAATAGAAATGCTGATTTTGATATGCGTAGTTCATCTGGATTCCTAAATGTCCTACCACAGGAATTTCATGGGTTGGATCCTTAATATTTCTTGATAGATTTGGGAGGTAATGGTATTTGGTGACCACCATCTACCCTTCATCTGCACATTTGTGAACAGATCTTCACCTCCTCATTACAGTCCCAAATTTCATATTGTGTCATTCTGAAAATGCCTTGGCTTCAACTTCAGTTTGAGCCAATGGACTACTTTACTTAGCCCTTTGAATGGTTTTATGAGCCTCAATTAGAGAAGACTTAGTAAACATTTCCTTCAGAATATCCAAATCCTGAAAGAAAGCTTCAGATATCCAAATTTTTATCTGCAGTGCTTATTGGACCTTGAACAAAGCCATTGTTTAGCATTTGCTGAGACCAATGAACAAAGAAAATTTCCTGGCACTGTTTCCTGTAACAGCTCTGTTTTAGGCACTGATGCTACGACTTTGACTTCTGCCAAATAATTTCCTAGGGATAAGTCAACTCCATTTGCACATATACGATTGACAATTACTACCATACTGGTCCAGACACTAGGTTATTCTTTAAGTGCACGCAGTACAACAATAAGGGTATATATGCCCCCCTTACACTATTTATTAAAACCTTGTCATTCATATAATTTTCTGATGGAAACACTTCGGCCTTCAGACATCACACCCAGCCTCAGCTTCTTCTTTTCTGGCTGGAGGGGGAGTTTCAGAGCTGTGCAGGTGTGTTGGGCCAAAAGAACTTTTTCTGTGTGACATTTTCATCTGTCTACCTTTTGTCCAAGGTTACTTGCCTTCCATTTATCCTCCCACCTTCTATGCTTGGCAGGTTTGTGGGGGTGACAGACAAAAGATTTGATATGTGGGCCAACTCATCATGTATTTCTGCCTTATGTCTTACTTTCCAATCTTTGGTTTTCTACGTGAGCTCCTTATGAATATAGGAAGTGATTTCTAAAACATATCAAAATGATTTTTTTCCCCTTAAGGACTTCATACCTACTCCTCACCTCCAGTGCCTGTATCCAATTGTCAAAGATTTTTTGCTTTACCCTCTCAAATTCAATATAAGTCTGCCCTGGCCATTGCTGGATGTTTTGAAATTTCTGCCTGCAGGTCTTAGGGACCAATTCATTTGCAACAAGTGTAGCCTTTTGTCTGAATTCAAATTATGGAAGCTTCCTCAAAAAGCAAGACACGAGAATTGCCTGTCAACCTGTTTTACATGAGTAATATCCAGTCTCCTTTTGGCCACCTTATTTACTTAGTTAGCTTTTCTTAAGGAAAAAAAAAAGTTTCAGCATTTATTTAATCAAATTTTGGGAGGGCTTGCACACATGTAAAAGCTTGCCACTGAGTCATCACTGAACTCAGATTCTTCCCCTATCAGAATGTTCCCTGGACCAACAGGCCATTTATTTAGTTCCAGCATTTGGAGCTAGTGTTCTCTTTCTTTCTCCTTTTCTCTCTTCTTTTCCCATGCAAATCTAGCCTGAAGTTCATAAATGCTCCTTCTGTTTAATTTTCTGCTCTCTGGAATAAAATCATATAGTACACAAAAGGCTCTTCAGCCCATCAAGTCTGCACTTTTTTTTTCTATTTCTTCTTTCTGGAATGCTTCACTTTCAAATTCAAGTCTTTCATTTTCATTTTTAATTTTTTTTCATTTCCTTCTCTTTTTCAAACTGGTTCATTTGCAATTGAATTTTCACTAAGTCTTGCTGAGTTGTTTTACTGTTCTTCCAATTTCAAAGACTCTGCTATTTCTTCAATTATGTCTGGTTTCCTAATCCTACTTGTAACACCAACTGTTTTGCCAATTCAATTAGCCTAACCTTGGAAATTTCTTCCAAACATTCAGGCATAAATCATTACCTCCAGAAGTGTCCCAGAATGAACAAAGCCATTTTAATATAATAATGCTAAAGGAAGTTTTTAAAGAAGTCTTTCCTTTTCTCCTTTCCCATTAAAAAAAATATTTTACAGAATCCCTACAGTGTGGAAACAGGCCATTTGGCCTAACAGGTCCACACTGAACAGCATCCCACCCAAACCTATTCCCCTACCCTTGTATTTCCCAAAGCTAACCCACCTAGCTGACACACCCTTGAACACTCCGGACAATTTAACATGGCCAATCTGCCTAACTTGCACATCTTAGGTTTGTGTGAGGAAACCGGACCACTTGGCAGAAACCCACACAGACACAGGGAGATTGTGCAAACTCCACATAGACAGTCGCTAGAGGTTGGAATTGAACCAAGGGCCCTGGCACTGTGAGGCAGCACCGCTAACCACTGAGCCACGTTACTATGATTAGCAGGTTTGCAGATGACACCAAAATTAATGGAGTTGCAGATAGTGAGGAAGACTGTTAAAGGAGAAGGTGAGCCATAGATAGATTGTAGATTTGAGCAGAGAAATAGCAAATGGAGTTTAATCTGGACAAATGTGAGGTGCTGCATTTTGGACGATCAAATTCAGGTGTGAATTATACAATAAATGGCAGAACCCATACAGAGAGACCTGGGCATATAGGTCTAGAGATCCCTCAAAGTGGCAACACAGGTGGGTAAGGTGGTCAAGAAGGCATACAATGGCAAGAACATCAAATATAAAAGTTGGCAAATTATGTTACAGGTGTATAAAACTATAGTTAAGACATATTTGGAGTATTACGTGTAGTTTTAGTCACCATACTACCAGAGGATGTGGCTACTTTTGAGAGGGTGCAGAGCAGGTTTACCAGGATGCTGTCTGATGTGAAGAGTTTTAGTTTTGAGAAGATGATAGGGGAACTCAGATTGTTTTCAGTGGAAAGACAGAGGCTGAGGGATGACTTGATAGAGGTCTACAAATGTTTGAGAGGCATAGATAGGTGGGATAATCAGAGGCCTTTTTCCAGGATGGAAAGGTCAACTACAAGAGGGCACAGGTTCAAAGTGAGAGGGGGTAAAATTTAGGGGAGAAATGAGGGGTAACTTTTTTCACACAAAGGGTGGTGGGTGCCTGGAATGCACTGCTACTTGAGGTGGTGGAAGCAGGCACATTAGCAACATTTAAGATGCATCTTGATAGACAAATGAATGTGAGTCGAACAGAGAAATAGATACTGTGCATGAGCAATAGGTAGCTGATCTGAATAAGGATTAGGAATTGGCACAGGCTTGGTGGGCTGAAAGGCTTGTTGCTGTGCTGTATCATAACGTATTATTATTCCACCTTTGTATTTCGACTGAGACTGGAGAAATGCACCTTCACTCTAGTCCCATTTCTTCACAGCCTATAACAATAATTAAAAATAAAACTTTCCCAGTTGCTCAGATGGCCAACTAAATACCTTACCTATGTCAGGAAAATCCACTTGGCAATCTGTTGGAGCTTTTTGAATGAAATGATAATCCAATGTAGATTGCCTTCCCTTACAATATTCTATTACTTCCAAATATCTCAAAAGAGCAAACATTTGTGCACCATTGTGGCATTCCTGACAGATTTTATGCAAGTTAAGGGGGGAAAGGGAAATTATGGTCATAAAGAAGAGGGAGATAACTGAAAAGGAACTGAGGTTGTTCCAGAAACAAAATGTGCAATAGTTAAGTAGAGGAACTGGAGATGGAGGAGTGTGGAGATTTGCAAGATTCACAGTGATTATTAAAGTCAGGCAGGATTTAAAAGCATGGGGATTCACAAGTAAACTTGCAGAGATCTGGGAAATAAAAGGCACTTCGACAGTATGGACTTTGAATGAGTCAGCACTTTGAATGAGTTGTATTTGGAGGGTTGAGGCAGTGAACTCTTGAAGTCAAGTTACGAGAATAATGATGACACAGTTGGCAGTTCAATGGCAATCATAGGAAGTCAGGAGCAGAAGCGGACAATATTATGGAGAAGGAAGAAAGCAGTTTTTGCACTGAACTGCAATATTAAAATTTATCTGAAATTTTTTTTCCAAATATATTATATTGAGGGTGGCTGAGAATAAAACACACTTTTTTCCAGTAATGAAACAAAAGATTGCTAAATAATTGCTTTGCATATTAGTCTTGATGGTAGAAAAAGAAGAAATAGTATCAAAGATGCAAAGAAAACTAAAATCAAGTCAAGGAAGGGAACTTACTAAATTTTTTACTGGTATTTGATACTTGCCAACTCAGAGGAATAAAAGAAACATCCCCCACAGATGTTTTTACTCACAATCTACTGATTCAAGAATTGAGCATGAAATTACTAACATGATGCTATTAATTAAGAAGACTAGGCAGATATGTCAGGAAATCATAGACATGTTAGTCTAATACCTGTTTAGGGAAGTTACTAGAATCTGTCACTGGGATGAAGCTTCGGAACACTTTAATAAACATGAACTGTGATCAGAACAAGCAGGCATCAATCTTAAAAGGTCAAGATGTTCTCAGCGAAGTGGGCTTTTGAACCAAACAGCATTTATTAGTTAAATTGATTCTTGGGTGCTATTCTTACAGAATGCAGAAACAACTTTATTCTAGATGCACAAGTCTAATGCTTTATCCAGTAAACAATATCGCAAACATCATCTGAGGATGTCCTCCTGGTTGACTGGTTCTTAGCATCCAGTTTGATACAACAAGACTGTTCTGGGCAGATACTCACTGCTGATGGAATACTCCCCACTAGCGTTGGTGGGTACAGCTCCAAAAGCACTCAAGAGGTTAGATGTCTTCAAGGACAAAGTAGCCCAGCAAATTGGGCGCCATATTCACAAGCATCAACTCCCTTCTCCACCAATGTTCAGAAGCAGCAGTGTGTATTATCAACAAGATACACTGCAGGAATCACCAAAGATCCTTAGACACCTCCTTCCAAACTCATAACCACTTCCATCTAGAAGGCCAACAGCAGTAGATACATGGGAACACCACCAAGTCATTCACTATCCTAACTTGGAAATATGTCACTGATTCTTTACTGTTGCTAAGTCAAAATCCTGGAACACTCTACTTAAGGGCATTGTGTTCACAGTGCATGAACTGCAGTGGACAAGGCAGCAATTCACCACCACCTCCTCAAGGCTAATTAATGGTGGACAATAAATGCTGGCTAGCCAGTGAATGCATGTCCCATGAGTTTAAAAAAAGCTTGAGAAGTGGGGTTTGTTGAGGTCCAATTGACAGAACGTGACAAGTGTGTACTCCCAGTAATCTCAGGTTTTCACTTTGTTTCAAGTCCAAGTTTAGCGAGAATGGATTTAGGAGTCCCTGTGAATAAATTATTTAATAAATAAATGGCATAGGCAAAACATTAATACAAAGACAAATGGAGGTTGAGCCTTTATTTCAAGTAAATGAGAATATTAAGGAATGGAAGTTATGCTCTCATTATATACACTGCAATCTGAAGTATACTGTCTAGTTCTGGGCATCAGAAACAATGAGGTACAGTGCTAATTCTCAAGATTTATGCCAAGATTAAATTATGAGGACAAACTGAATACATTTAATTTGCAATCTTAAGTGTAGAAATTAAAAGGATGATCACATTGAGATTTAAGGTGATTTAAGATTTTGTTAATGGAGATGGCGAGAAACCATTTCATCTGAGCAAAGAGCCTAGACAAGAAGGTATCAGCTTAAAACTAGAAACCAGTCATTCAGCGTTTCTCTCATAAAGTGCAATGAAAATTTGGAAACCCCAAACCAAAAAGCTGTTGGAGCAAGGTTAATTGAAAATGTCAAAATTCAACTTTTTGTGAGGCAGGGAGGTAGATAAAATACAGATCAGCCATGATCTAACTGTAAGGCGGAATAGACTTAAGCTGAATATCTTACTCTTGTTCCTGTGAGTTAATCCCTGGGCAGGGGAGGGAGTGTGTGACATGGGCGGGGAGGACAAGTTGTTTGAGCTGAATATCAAATCTGTGCATCTCTTGTTTCAGTTTGGGGTAACAACTGAAGAAGCAGATGGAGTCAAATACTCTACTCTCAACATCTTATAAGTAGCTACACTAACCTACATTTATGTCCGTAGTGCAGTGGCATCAAATAAATACCACAACAATGCTTGCCCTCAGATTAGCTGGAGTAATGCCACTGGAGATCCATTAAGAACAATAAACAGTTCATTTGCATTAAAGATTTGCCTGTAAACTACAGACAAGTTATAAGAAATTCACAAGATTAATGTTTTGATAAAGATTATAACTAACAGTCATTCTGATTATTCTTCAGTGCTAACTGCCTTATGTGTTGAAAGATTACAATCCACAAAGCATTTTTTATCATTTAGCTTTGCTGTAACTCATGGTAACTGCTCCTGCATACTTCCATCTGTTAGAAATCAATTGAAGAGTTGACCCCACAGTAATAGAGCAGAACTATAATGTCTCGTGTCAAATTATGTTCCATGAAGTGGCTTAAACTGTTAACATTTTGAAATCAGTACTTTCAATATCTGCAATATTGACATATTTTGAGTCTGTAAATGCTGCATTTTTAATCCTGTGATTTTTCTGATTTGAGCAATCCTTACTATTTTTCATCTTCTGTGCTCTCAGCAATAAGCTTTGCACACAGAAACATGGAGTGTATTGCTGGGGTGAGGATTACAGATCAGTTACCACCACAATCCAGACTGACAGTTTAGTGGCATAACTACTGAGAAAGTGCTACACTGTCAGAGGTGCCATCATTCAGATAAGACATTAGATGTCAAGCCCATCAAATGCATGCATAATATTGCATGACTTTATTTGAAAGCAACCCAGTAGCTCATCTGATACACTGGTCAATATTTACTCCTCAACCAACAACATTTAAATTACTTGGGTTTATGTTTCAATGCTGAATTTTGGCTGTGAAGTACATTGAGATATCTTGAATATGACAGCTACTATATATTAGGGTATGTGTATCCTTTGTTTTATAGAATATGTGAAATAAAGGCTAAATTTCTATTAGCATTTGAGCTTTTTTTTTAAAAAGAGTTTTATTCATAGGGATTTCCAAATTTTTTTCAGTTCTAGCTTTGCACCAATTTTGAAGACACTGAATTTACAATTTTACAGTCCAAAATGGATTATTATCTATTTCTCCAAACTGAACTCCATTAACCATATATTTTACCCATTCATTAAATTATATGTTCAGCGTCAAGACAGGTGCATTTGAAGTGAGCCTGAGGAATGCAAGAATGTTCAAGTTTCCAGCACTTACTGCATTTATTAGTCTGCATAACACTGCATTTCTGCAGTACTGAGTTCAGCCATAAGATGCTGCTACAGCGTTGTAGCAGAGGTACAACTACAGGCCCAAAGTATTGCAATAGTGCTTTATAAATATTTACTTCAGTGTTGATCTTTATAAAAATATTTGCAGGTAGTCTCTGGAGTCTTCTCTTCACTTTCAGCACTATTGAGTGTGAATGTACCTCTGTATGTAGCTACGTCTGTCTGTGCTATTGTAAATGCACAAATATATTCACTTATTCAAAAAATATTTGTTAAAAGTCAATGACTTCGAAACTGCAATTATGCAAAGGAACCTAAGGGCTACATAACGACATAAACTGTATCTCCAAAAATCAGATAAAGCACCATGCAACTACCTAAATGAAAAATAAAAACGTGAATGCTGGAAATTTACAAGATGCCATACCATCTGGAAAGACAGACGGCAAGTTAATGTTTCATAGGAGACTTCCAATGAAGAATCCATACCAAAAATATAAACCTATATTTTCTGTTTCAGATATTGATTGTCATCTTTTGAATTTTCAACAGATTATCATCTAAAACCTTTGTTTTAAACAAAAACAAAATATTTCTCAGTACAGTATTGGTAGACATAGCTGTTTGTTATGATATGTAAGGATTAAGCAAACATAGCTACTTTTACCAAGTACTGCCCTATTTTACAAATAAAATCATAATGAGATGCAGTTAATTTTGCTACTTTTGTTGGGAAGTCCAGTATTTTTAATAAAATATGTTGATCACGACAATCATATTTGTCCTGCTGTTGCATTGTATATTAAATATACAGTAGTTGGTCTCTGAAGTACCTGAACTCATCTTTCATCAATTTTTGGACAAATATAAATGCTAATTTTTCATTATGATCTTTCAATTCATCCCAGGCCACCTTGCGGTGAAATTAAATAAAACGACGGGCTTATTCAAACTGCATTAGGCGTCCCTGGATCATCAGAATAAAGTTTGAATAAATGGCAATACTGTACAAATGTGTGGATAGGAATTGTAGAGTATCTGGATTTGCTCTATTTCCCCACCCAAAACAACATTCATGGTTATTGAATTAGAATAAAACAACATCATACAATTAATCAAAGTGGCCAATGCAGTAATGATTCTACGAATTGGTACGGCCCTTTTCCCATGTGAGGGACCGTACTAAAGATGCTGAACTAAATAAAAACCACAACAATTTGTACCAGTGCCTTTACAATGAGGACCACTTCATCCTGTCAGCAACAGAAGCAATAACACAAAGACTGGTTCGCTGTTAGTATCAGTCCAATGTGTATTATTACTAGGGGTTGGCGGGCTGCTGCTCACAGTTGAAATGGGAATAGAAATTATCGGAGGTGGGTCCCTGATATCTCGCAGTGGTCACTCAAAATCATGAGGTGTGATTGCTTGTTTACAAACAAAACACAGTGGGAGTGGCAAGAGAGCAGGACTAGTGGATGGTCAGAGAGCCAAGGGGGGAAAGGGGGAGACAGAGAGAGAGAGAGAGAGAGAGAGAGCGCCAAGTTGGGGGGGGGGGGTAAGATAGAAAGAACTGGGGGGGATTGAAGAGAGAGCTAGAGATAAAGTGCAGGGTGGAGGAACAAGAAGAGAGCCAGGGGGAGTGTTAAGAGAGCCAGGGAGGGGGAAAGAGAGCCAAGTGGTGGTGGGGGCAGGGAAAAAGAGAGCCAAGGACGGCGGGGGGGGGGGGGGGGGGAGGGAGAGAGCAGGGAGGAGTAGGAGAGCCGGTCGGTGGAGGGGGGAGGATAAAGAGAGTTGGGTGGGCGAGGATAAAGAGAGCTGGGGGAGAAATGACAGCTAAAGAGAAGGAAAGAGTGGACGTATGCGGGAGAAATAGAGCAGAGAGATGAAAGAGAGCCGGGGAGAGGGTGAAAGAGAGGCGGGCGGAGGGAAAGAGAGGCGGGCGGAGGGAAAGAGAGGCGGGCGGAGGGAAAGAGAGGCGGGCGGAGGGAAAGAGAGGCGGGCGGAGGTAGGGGGGGAAAGAGAGGCGTGGGAGGTAGGGGGGAAAGAGAGGCGGGGGTGGTAGGGGGGGAAAGAGAGGCGGGGGAGGTAGGGGGGGAAAGAGAGGCGGGGGAGGTAGGGGGGGAAAGAGAGGCGGGGGAGGTAGGGGGGGAAAGAGAGGCGGGGGAGGTAGGGGGGGAAAGAGAGGCGGGGGAGGTAGGGGGGGAAAGAGAGGCGGGGGAGGTAGGGGGGGAAAGAGAGGCGGGGGAGGTGGGGGCGAAGAGAGGCGGGAAGGTGGAAGGGAAGAGAGGCGGGAAGGTGGGGGGGGAAGAGAGGCAGGAAGGTGGGGGGGGAAGAGAGGCAGGAAGGTGGGGGGGGAAGAGAGGCAGGAAGGTGGGGGCGGGAAGGTGGGGGGGGAAGAGAGGCGGGAAGGTGGGGGGGGAAGAGAGGCGGGAAGGTGGGGGGGGAAGAGAGGCGGGAAGGTGGGGGGGGAAGAGAGGCAGGAAGGTGGGGGCGGGAAGGTGGGGGGGGAAGAGAGGCGGGAAGGTGGGGGCGGGAAGATGGGGGGGGAAGAGAGGCGGGCGGAGGTGGGGGGGGGGGAAAGAGAGGCGGGAAGGTGGGGGGGAAGAGAGGCAGGAAGGTGGGGGCGGGAAGGTGGGGGGGGAAGGTGGGGGGGGGGAAAGAGAGGCGGGAAGGTGGGGGCGGGAAGAGAGGCAGGAAGGTGGGGGCGGGAAGAGAGGCGGGAAGGTGGGGGCGGGAAGGTGGGGGGGGAAGGTGGGGGGGAAAGAGAGGCGGGGAGGTGGGGGGTAAAGAGAGGCGGGCGGAGGTGGGGGGGGAAAGAGAGGCGGGCGGAGGTGGGGGGGAAAGAGAGGCGGGCGGAGGTGGGGGGGAAAGAGAGGTGGGCGGAGGTGCGGGGGAAAGAGAGGCGGGCGGAAGTGCGGGGGGGAAGAGGCGGGCGGAGGTGGGGGGGGAAGAGGCGGGCGGAGGTGGGGGGAAGAGAGGCGGGCGGAGGTGGGGGGGAAGAGGCGGGCGGAGGTGGGGGGGGAAGAGGCGGGCGGAGGTGGGGGGGAAGAGAGGCGGGCGGAGGGGGGGGGGGAAGAGAGGCGGGCGGAGGTGGGGGGGGAAGAGAGGCGGGCGGAGGTGGGGGGGGAAGAGAGGCGGGCGGAGGTGGGGGGGAAGAAAGGCGGGCGGAGGTGGGGGGGGAAGAAAGGCGGGCGGAGGTGGGGGGGGAAGAAAGGTGGGCGGAGGTGGGGGGGGAAGAAAGGTGGGCGGAGGTGGGAGGGTGGGAAAGAGAGCCGGGGAGGGGGGGAGGAAGAGAGCTGGGGGGGGGAGGAAGAGAGCTGGGGGAGGTGGGGGGGGGGGGAAAGAGAGCCATGGGGGGGGGGAAAAGAGAGCCATGGGGGGGGGGGGAAGAGAGCCATGGGGGGGGGGAAGAGAGCCATGGGGGGGGGGGAAGAGAGCCATGGGGGGGGGGAAAGAGAGCCATGGGGGGGGGGGGAAAGAGAGCCATGGGGGGGGGGGAAAGAGAGCCATGGGGGGGGGGGAAAGAGAGCCATGGGGGGGGGGGAAAGAGAGCCATGGGGGGGGGGAAAGAGAGCCATGGGGGGGGGGGAAGAGAGCCATGGGGGGGGGGAAGAGAGCCATGGGGGGGGGGGGAAGAGAGCCATGGGGGGGGGGAAGAGAGCCATGGGGGGGGGGGGGAAGAGAGCCATGGGGGGGGGGGGAAGAGAGCCATGGGGGGGGGGGGAAGAGAGCCATGGGGGGGGGGGGGAAAGAGAGCCAGGGAGGGGGGAAGAGAGGCGGGTGGGGTGGGGGGAAAGAGAGGCGGGGGGGGGGGGGAAGAGAGCCAGGGGGTGGTGGGAGGGGGAGAATAGAGCCAGGGGTTGTGGGTGGGGAAAGAGAGCCGGGGTTTGGGGGGAAGAGAGCCTGGTGGTGGTGGGCTGGTGGTGGTGGGTTGGTGGGAGAGCCAGGGCGGAAGTGGTGGTGGGGGGGTAGAAAGCCGGGCAGAGGTTGGGTGGGGGGGGTGAAGAGAGCCAGGCGGAGGGGGGAAAAGAAAATCGGGTGGATGGGGGGTGGGGTGAGGGAAGAGTAGAAAGCCGGGTACATGATGGGGGGTGGGGGGGAAGAGAGCCGAACAGGAGAGGGAGGATGGGGGAAGGATGGAGGGGTTTGGGCTGGGGGGGGGGGGGGGCGGGGGAGCAGGGATAGGATTGGTAGCGGTTGACCCTCTATCCCCGGGGCGGGGCGGGGCGGGCGGGGCGGGGAGTGGCCCTAATTCCCCCAGGGTTGTAGCTCGGTAACTCTCCCTCCCATTGAGCTGCTGCTGAGTGAGTGAGTCCCTTACCTACACACAGCTGGATGACATAGGCGTAATAGGACCAGCAGGCGATCAGTCCGATAAAGAGCACGGGGATCCAGTATAACACCCGCTGACACCTCCTCAGGGTCCGCGATCGCGACGGCGCCATCTTCTCCGGAGCTGCTCCCCGGGCTCCGGGCGGACTGGGGGCGGCTGCAGGCTGTGAGCTGGGAGCTGAGTGACTGTAAACTGCGGCCGGTCACCGCGACGTGCGGTCTGAACACTGCACAGCGCAAGCGGAGTAAAACACTGTCAGCTGGCAGTGCCAGCCCGGACATCACATGCCCCATAATGGATTACAGCATATTAATAATATATGCTGAATGTAACACATCACCTTCACAACAAAGCAAATATTCCAAGAAACAGAATAACATTCACAGCAATCACATTTAATGGATTACCATTTAGAACTCAGCACTAACCAGGAGGAAAAACTTGCTTTCATTAACACTGGCAATGCATATCCTGAGCACATTTACCTGGTGAAGTCAAATGTTTAGTTTTCTATTAAACAAAATCATAGATGTTCACTGATGTGATTCATTGTGTTTAAGGATATCCGTTTATGAATAAATTCTGTTTTAACATTGCAATGGTTTGACAATAATCAGATCCGGATTTTTTAAACATCAGCGTTCGCGATGGTTCATATACCGATGACTTGGTGAATAAAGCAGAGTGCTGGAGGAACTCAGCAGGTCTGGCAGCATCTGTGGGGAGAGAAAGTGTTTTGAATCCATTGGCTCTATTGGAAATTCATTTTCTCTCTTCACAGATGTGGCTCGACCTGCTGAGTTTTATTTCAGGACTCCAGCATCCGCAGTATCTTGCTTTTAGCAGGAATGTAAAACCCAGTCTCCCAAACCATCAACAACAAGACTTTGGGCTGACAATTTGCAGAAGGTAACTGTGATTAGCCTAAAACTTAGATGTGTGGCTGCGAATGTAACAGCATTTCCTACACAAAAGTACATAATGGATAAGGATAAGCAATTTCTAGTTGTGGACGTTGAAAGATGACTCAGCTTTAGTGATTCGAAGACACATTGCTAATGATCGGATCGGCTTTGTTTGCAACCAAGATTCCCAATCGAATTCACTACTGAATGTCAACCATCAAATTCGACTATCATCTGAGACCGCTACACGTCTTCATCATACATGAATATTCCCTAGGCTCTTCTTGCGGGCTTCTCATCCTCCACAAAACTTCACCTTGTCCAAAACTGCCTCTTCTGTATTGCAGCCTGTTGCCTAGCCAACGCGCCTCCTTCGGTGGGTGACACTGGTTTCTAATTCCCCAACTGCAGTGTATTGAAATGCTTCATCTGTCCACTAATCTCTCAATGGCTTCTTCCTGGACCATTTCTATTATTTTCTCCCGGTCTCCCATGTTTTTGTTTTACATGACGTGCTTCTATAAATGAATGGCTTTACTTGAACTCTCGTACCCACGATAAAGCAAACAGGCTTAGAAATTCAAACAAATGAAAGAGCTGCAGATGCTGTCGAACAGAAACAAAAACAGAAGTTGCTCGACCAGCTCAGCAGGTCTGGCAGCATCAGTACAGGGAAATCAAAGTTAACGTTTCAGGTCCGGCGATCCTTTCTCCGAACTGTTGTGAGGCAGGGTCACCACACCCGAAACATTAACTCTGACTTCCCTTCACAGATACTGCCAGGCTTAGAAATTTGGTAGCACATTGTTCATGTTCTTCAGGCGCCAATGCGGTGGTGAACTTCCGGATTTTCTGACCAGTTAGGCTCAGCGATGACAATTCGCAGACGCCTGTTTGCACCGCAATAAAGGAACGTCGCGAAGATGACATTTGATGGATCCTGAGCGCGGCAAAAAAAAATAAAGAGAATGGAGCAAAGCTACCCTCCACCTGTTCACCATATACCACTACCCTCAATTTCTGGAAGAACAGATCTCAGAAAACCAGAGAGGTGCAAAGAAACAGAGGTCCTTCATCAATTAGCAACCAGGAACTGCAGAGGCAGCAGTGCTAAACACTGGACAGTCTATGTGCTTGCTCATTGGAGAAACAGCCCACCTACAAAGTGACAAAGGAAGCCTTGAGGACCAAACAATTTCAGTGTTTGTAAATGTTGTCATATTCCTCCACTACTAACAATTATTCAAGAGATTGTTGTGGACCAGGTCAGATTCCTGAAAACATTTCAAGAAGGTAGCCCAGACCTTAAATTTGCTGATTGTTTGAAGCAGGAGAGAATCAGCTGGGGAAACTACTTAGTTTTAAAGAAAACAGTTTATTTACAAGATTACTGAATGAAATACAAAGAACAGAAAACAGAATACCGAATAACTTAGCCTATCCAAAAACCCAAACAGACAATCCCAACTTAATGATGCTGATCCAAAATACTTGCAACAATCTCCATAAACATCCCTTGGCACAAAAGGTAAAAATGAAACACACGTTCTTACAGGAATGAAGTCAATAAGGAGAGAATACCAGGCTGGACTTGCTTCCAGCAGCCTTTCTTCACCACATACACACACTCTGCATTCAAACCAGACCAGAGGATAGCTGAGAGAACTGGCTACTCGACTTTCATGATACAAGTGATTTTTAAAAAAACTTGAAAACCTTCTGGCTGAGGCAGTATCTATTAGCTATTATCAAACTGGTCCTAAAACCATTCACCCCAGATGTTTCGGAACCTGTGTCATTCATAACCTCCCTGAAAAAAAAACCAAGGACAACCTCACCTTGTTAAAGGAACAGTTTCGGGGTCGGGGTTGGGGTGGATTCAAGATGGCGGCAATCTAACAGATCTGCTTTGCTGAGCTCTGCACCATAGCTCAGGTGAAGTGGTGTTTTTACCCTCCCCATCTCAGCTGTTTTGGAGAAAATTGGAAGTTTTAATTGCTACAGTAGAATTGCTACTTACCCTTTTTTGATAAGGGAAAATGATTAAAGGTAAAGGGTCGCATAGATCACAATGGGCAGGATACTCTCCTGCAGCAGTGGACACACCCATGGCTGCAGCATTGACATCTGTTGAAACTACGTTGGACTTAGCTGCCCAACAAGTCCTGGTGTCAGAGTTCGTGAAACTTCAGGAAAAGATCAAAGGATCGATGGAAGAGAATCAAGCCAGGCTGGAACTGATCTCTGCTATGCTCCAGAAGCATGAGCAGGAGCTGCAGAATCTTGGGAAGTGAGTGGAGGAGGTCGAGCGGTGGACCGTGGTGTCAGAGACCGTGCCCGAATACTTGATGGGACGGATCCTGGCCCTGGAGGAACAGGTATGAACCTTAGTGGAGCAGGTTGACAACCTCAAAAATAGAGATCGAACAGAAAACATCTGGGTGATTGGACTGCCAGAGTGAGAAGAAGGTGAGCAGCCAGTCAGTTTCTTCGAACAATGGCTGCTGCAATTTCTGGGTTGTGAGGCTGAGGCAGGCCAGGTGCGGATTGACAGAGCTCACTAAGTCGCGGTGCGCAGGCCCGGTTCGGACCAGCGTCTCACCCAGTCCTGGTGAGACTCCAGTCCTATAGGGACAAACAAAAGGTATTAGAAGCGTCCATATCACTGGGGAAGGATCCATAGGCCCTGATTTATAAAGGATCTAAGATTATGTTATTGCAAGACTTTTCTGTGGCCGTGATCCACAAGATGAAGACCTTTGATGAGGTGAAGAGGAGACTGAGGGATCTGGATATTCAATATTCCATAAGGTACCTGGTGGTACTCCGTTTTAACCACAAAGGATCTGTGCATGTATTTGACTCATCGGAAAAAGCAAAGAACGTTTTGGACACTTAGAAATAGACTGAGCGGTCCAAGGAACGTGGATAATAATGGTTCTTTTCTTTCCCTTTTATTTTATTTTCTCTCTTTAAAATTATGATATGGCAAGTGTTGTTGGATTTTTCCCCCCAGTGATAATTGAGGTCAATCTATGTGGGGAATGGGTGAAATGCCCACTTTTAATTTCTTTGTTCATAATATCTATGTATCTTTTATCCTTTGCCTGGGTTTGGAGCAAGGCTCCAGCCAATAAGAGCTATGAAGGTGTATGTAGTTAAAAATCACACAACACCAGGTTATAGTCCAACAGGTTTAATTGGAAGCACACTAGCTTTCGGAGTGACGCTCCTTCATCAGGTGATTCACCTGATGAAGGAGCGTCGCTCTGAAAGCTAGTGTGCTTCCAATTAAACCTGTTGGACTATAACCTGGTACTGTGTGATTTTTAACTTTGTACACCCCAGTCCAACACCGGCATCTCCAAGAGGTGTATATGGGTAGTGTAAGCATCCCCATGGACAAGTGTTTTTTTGAATGCTGTAATTGGTTTATTTATCGATTTACAGTAGATGTAATTTTTGAAAGTTTTAGTGTCTGTAATTTTTAGGCTCTATGAGTCTATAGTTATTTGCACTCAATGCGTTGTGAGTAGGGTTTTTCTTCTCATGGATTTAGAAGGATATGGATAAGTGATTTTTTAAAAATGGTGCACCTGGAATATTAATGAGAGTCACTCGCTAGTCAAGTGGAAAAAAGTACTTTCGAGTCTTAGGAAGGAGACGGTTGAGATAGCCCTGATGCAAGAAACCCACCTTGATGATAAGGAGCATCTAAAGTTACAGCAGGGGAGTTGGATCGGGTGTTCCTTTCATCATTTAACACTAAGAGAAGGGAAGTGGCTTTACTCATTCAGAAGAATCTCCCATTTAAGTTATTAGATCAAAATAAGGATGAGTATGGGTGGATTGTGATCCTTAAAGCTTTAATACATAGTGAGGAGTATTGCATTCTAAATGTTTACCATCCCCTGGCATACCCCCTCAAATTCCTAAATTGATTGGAATTGACACACTATCATAGGCGGAGGTTTTAATTGCCTCATGGGTCCCATACTTGATAGAATGCCCAAATGTCCTCCAAGTATCTCTCTGCAATCTAAATAATTGGTTGACATATGTGGAATTGAGACTGGTAGATATTTGGACAGGTCTCCACCCTACGGGTGGGACTTCACCTTTTTCTCTCATCCATACATGCTATACAAGGATTGACCCTTTTCTAGCTCCCTCGGCTTATTTGGACTTGGTCATGTCCTGTAAAATTAGAAATGTAGCCATTTCTAATCATGCGGCAGTGTATTGGAGGTTATGGTTAAGGGTAATGGAATAGACTCACTGCATTGGCGAATGGATACTTTCATTCTCAAGGACAGCAAGTTCATTGATTATATTATAGGCAGATGATGTTCTCCTCTTATCAAATCCCACAGTTTCTGTACCCCATTTAATACAATGCATTAATTTATTTGGCTCTTTCTCAGGATATAGATCAATTTTCTGAAGTTGGAGGCTGTGCCTGTGTTTGGGGAGTGGGGGGGAACAAAGATATTGAAAGTGAATTATGATTCCCTTTTAAGTGGTTGCGGAGGGTTTTCTTTATCTGGGTATTTTTGTTACTTCCACTTTGACCAGCTATATGAGGCTGATTTTGTTCACTTGCTTGACAAGATCTTCAAGGATGGGAGGCCCTTCCAATATCGTGGTTAAGTCGAATAGCCCTTATCAAAATGAATGTTCTTCCTCATTTGCTATATTCCATGCAGTTGCTTCCTCTGAAACTGCCCAAGCACACACATGCAGAGTCATAGTCATAGAGATGTACTAATGGCTGGCTCAGTTCTTTTATCTGGCGGCACATGCGGCCTCTCATTAAGCTTGATAAATTGCAATTACCCCAGGGGTTGGGGGTTAAACTTTCCAGACATTAAGAGGTATCAAATAAGGTCTCTTCTATCATTTGTGAATGACTGGGCTTGTGAGGACCTGAGGACAATATGTTTGATATTGAGGCCTCCCAGACAAAGTGCCACATATTAATCTGCTGTTTATGGATAAGATAGGACAGTTGTGGAGTAGTGTCAGAATCCAATCATCATTAATATGGTCAAAGTATGGACAGCAATGTGACAGAGCGATGGCAGTTTATCTAAAACCTCCTATCTCACCCTCGTAGTTGGAATGCCAGGATTCCAGCCAGGTTTGATGGACTCTGGATTTAAACTATGGGCATCCAGGGAAGTCTTCTGTTTGGGAGACCTGTTTGAGGGGAAGGTCATGATATCCTTCGACCAGATGAGTCATATGTATGGATTGCCCAGCAGGGACCTCTTTCGCCAATTTTAGGTCAGAGATTTTATCCAAAAAAGATTAGGTCTTTGATCAATGCCTATATGTCTGATGCAGAGAGGAGTGCGCTTCAGGCTATAGGCACTCTCTCGGTTAGCACCCTTTACCATCTATAGGGATGTGGTGCTTTGAAAGATATTGAGTGACTGGGTGAGGTCTGGAAGTTTTGGGAGTGGATATCTCTTCTGAGGCATGGGGGGACATTTGGTAGAATGTACGAAAGATCTTGATTTACAATAGAGATCTTGCATAGCGTGCAGCTGAGGTCCTTCACAAGATTTATTTAGCTCCAAAAAAAGGGAGCATATCCAATGTGCCCCAAGTGCAAAATAGGTATAGGTACCCTCACCTAGTTTGTGGTCATCCTACAAGCTTCAAAAGTACTGGAGCGCTGTAGCATGAGTCATACAGAGGTTTCGGGACTGAAGTCAAGGTAGACCCAGTATCTCTTCTCTTGGGCCTGTCGAATTTATCTTCCTTAGATGTGTATGGGAAGAGACTATTTTACATTCACACTTATTGTACAAGGAAGAACATTTTCATAAGCTGGGTGTCTGAGAACCCTCCGGGCCTGCTGGGATGATGTAGATTAGTTATGGAACACATCCCTCTGGATTTCTTTACAAACATGGTGCATCATAAAGCTGAACTTTTCTACAAGACATGGCAACCCTTTTTGTACTACCTAGACGCAGGTTTGTCTGCCATATTGATTAGGGCATTTTTTTAGCCTCAATGATTGGGGCGTTGTACCATGAGGGGAAGAATCCTGAATAAATACGGACATAATAACTAATGCTCCTGGAGGTTGGGAGCTTTGGTGGGCTTGCGCTGACTGGTGTAATTTACTTAATTATTTCTTGATTTGTAGGAAGTGTAGTTTTGACTTGTTTTGTAGAGTAGAGTAGTAGTTAGGTCATTGTAATTGCTTTATAATTTTAGGTTGTAATATATTTTTGTAATTCTATAATTTTGTAAAGAAAGAATTCTCAATGAAAATATTTTTAAAAAGGAACGGCTTCATCACAAGATCAAGAGTGATAAATTCAGAATGCTGTTATAATTACATTTAAAAAAAAAGAGTCACAAACAATTCTAACTAGTTTGAACAGTTGCAGCAAATGTTTTAACAGTGTGGTCCTACCAGAAAGAGGACAGAGGTAGTCCAGTGGGTTTTCAAGCATGCCCCACCATTCAAGATGATCATATCCTGAATCCCATTTACTTGGATACCTTGTGGACCAAAACTCTGTCTAATTTAGCCTTGGCTATATTCACTGGCTTAGACTCAATTGATCTTAGGGTAAAGAATTCCAAAGATACCTACTGAGAGAAGAACTTCCTCATCTCTGAGCCAATCTGTTTCTGAGCTCTACTCCATATTCCCATTTACCCCTGAAAACTTTACAATTCTTTGTTTACTAAGAATATCTCTACATCTACATTAAAAATATTCAAAGGCTCTGCTTTCATCATCCTTTCAGGGAGGGAGGTCCAAAGTCTTACCACATTCAGAGAGAAAAAAAAACCTGTCTAAAATAGGCAAACTCTTATTTATAAACAGTGACCCCGGTTCAAAAGCAGCAAAGGATGGACTGAAAAAATACCCTTTCCTCATAAGACAGTCTCGCCCAACAATTAATCTGGTTAACTTCCACTGCACAAAGCTTGGAAACCCCAAAAATAAAGCCACTATTCATTAAAAGAGGGAGGCACAATGCAGACCAGTAAGCCTGTCATTAGGAAAATGCTGGAATCCATTCTAAATAAAGTATCAATGAGACATTTAGAAAATCATAACACATTCAACATGTGCTTGACAAATTTATTAAATTCATTGGGAATATAGGAGGTGAAGTGGATATTAGGGAAAAATATTCATTTTGGATGAATATGAAAGTGGAATATCATTTAATAGGAAAATTACTCAAATGCAATAAAGTTGGATTTGGGTGTCCTCAGACAAGAATCACAATTTTTAGCAAAATGTTAGCCTTTAATAATGGGGGGAGGGTGGGGGGGGGGGGGGTACTGAATATAAAATTCAGAAGTCTAGTTGCAATTGTTGCAGTGGATAGACCATATCTAGAGTACTGCAATTGTTTTGGTCTCCTTCTTTAAGGAGCGTTACATTTGCATCAGAGGCAGCTCAGAGAGGGTACGCTAGGTTGATTCCTGGGATGAAATAATTATCTTATGAAGATTAGTTCAGCAGGTTAGGTCTATACACATTGAAATTTAGGGGAGTGAGAGGTGAGAATTCTGTTGGACTATAATCTGGTGTCATGTGACACCTGGCAAAGGGGCCAAGGATAAGGTGAGGGTGGGAAAGGTGTATATTGGAGGAAGTAAAATTAAAGCTGCAGTCAGATCGGTCAGGATCTTATTGAATGGTGCAGCGGGTCTGAGGAATTGAATGGGCCATCTGGACACAGAATTGGTGGTAGAGAGGATCACATCATCTCACTCCAATGGAGGGGGAACAATTGGTTATGTAAAGCTGAAGGGTTAAAACTCCAAAAGATATGGGATAAGGTGAGATCAGGCCTCAAATGAGGACACAAAATTATCTATCATTCTTATTGATGGCATCTTGGAGTGAAATACGATCATTAACATAATGATCACTGAACATCTTACCAGTTATCACAGGACCTTCAAGCATCCTGCAGGAGGTGGTACAACAGGGATACAACAACTATTGTGAGATCACTCACTTTGATGGTGTAGTGTCAATGGAATCATGCAGCACCTCAGATACTCATACTTTGGGACCAATAAGGTTGACTATTGGTTTTATGCTTGGTGACTTGCATATCACAAGTGTGCAAGCACACATGGTGAAGAAAAGAACAGCTGTCGATATTCCATGCTCTGCTCAGCTGGATACACACCCTGATCTTGGGGGTTGTTGATAAAGATGATATTTCTGGAACAGCAGGAAGAATGTTCAGGGCTGCAGGGTTTGCAAAGATATTGAAGAAGTCTGGCTCAAGCAGTGCTATGATGCACAGGCACCTGACTACTTCCACCACCCCAAAACCGACTAGAATCCTGGCCATACCTGACAATATCCACAAACTCCTCCTGCACCATCCAACCCAATCTAATCATCTCCAGCCACCAATCACAACCAAGTACTTGTTGTAATACAGTTAATATCTGTAAAAAATCAGTAAACATTGATTCCTCTGAATGTACGTCTGTCCAGTGTCTCACAATTCAAAAAAAACTTCAAATTTCTCTACAATGTACTTCATCTGCCATGTTCTTGGCCATTCACCTAACTTCCATATCCTGCTACAGCTCTTAGTTTACTTCATTGTTTACTTTTTCAGATAGTTAGGTATTATCTGAAAACTTGGAAACATTACACTTATTTTCTTTGTCCAAGTCATTAATATGGATTTACAAATAAATAATGCCCAAGCTCCAAAAAGTGGTCAACTAGAGCAAACAAATTCAGACCTTACCTGGATGACCAAAGAAACAGAAAGTAAAATAATGCAAAGATGTCCTTATGATAGATATCAGGTGGGTAAACAGTTAAGGCCAAGCCAAATGCAGGAGATTCAGAGGGAAATAGTAAAAGGAATCAGTAGTTAGCACTGATGCCTTACAGCACAGAGGCACAGATTTAATTCCAGCCTGAGGTGACTGTGGAGTTTGCACATTCTTTCCCTGTCTGTGTGGGTTTGCTCTCAGTGCTCCCGGTTTCCTCCCACAGTCCAAAGGTGCGCAGGTTAAGTGGACTGGTCATGCTAAATCGCCCATAGTGTCCAGGGATGTGTAGGTTAGGTGGATTAGCCATGGGAAGTACAGGGTTATAGGAACTGAGGTGGGCTTTGGGGTGGAGGGAGTCCAGATCGGATGCTCTCCAGAGAGTTGGTGTGAACTTAAGAGTAATAGAGGTGTATCGCATGGAAATAGACCCTTCAATCCAACCTGCTATCGCAGACCAGTTATCCTAACCTCATCTAGTCCATTTGCAAGCATTTGGCTCATATCTCTCTAAATCTTACCTACTCATATACCCATCCAGATGCCTTTTGAATGCTGTAATTGTACCAGCCTCCACCACTTCCTCTGGCAGCTCATTCCATACATACACCACCATCTGTGTGAAAAAACTGCCCCTTAGGTCCCTTTTATATCTTTCCCCTCTCACCCTAAACCTACCCTCAATGTTCTGGACTCCCTTATTGCAGGGAAAAGACCTTATCTATTTATCCTATCCACACCCCTCGTGATTTTATAAATTTCTATAAGGTCACCCCTCAGCCTCTAACGCTGCAGGGAAAACAGTCCCAGCCTATTCAGCCTCCCTCTATAACTCAAATCCTCCAATCGTGGCAAAAGACTTGTAAATCTTTTCTGAACCCTTTCAAGTTTCACAACATTCTTCCAATAGGAAGGAGACCAGAATTGCACGCAGTATTTCAAAAGTGGCCTAACCAATGTCCTGTACAGCAACAACATGATCTCCCAACACCTATACTCAACAGTCTGATCAATAAAGCGTACCAAACGCCTTCTTCACTATCCTATCTACCTGTGACTTTACTTTCAAGGAACAATGAACCTGCACTTCAAGGTCTTTTATTTCAGCAACAATTCAGTGTTGGGCAGAATGGCCTGTTTCCATAGTGTAGGAAAGAGAGGCTATGAAGGGAATCTGGCAGTAACATAAAGGGGAATCCACCAACCTGCTTATAGGTACATAAATAGGAAACAGATAGCTGTTGCTACTGGTTTATTAGGAGATGATAACTCCTCTGAATGTCAAGGGGCAATGGTTAGATTCTTTCTTACTGGATCTAGTCACTGCCTGGCATTTGTATGGTACTAATGTTACTTGCCACTTTTCAGCCAAAGCCTGGATATTGTCCAGGTATTGCTGCATTTGGACATGGACTGCTTTAGTATCTGTACAGTTACGAATGTTGCTGAATATTGTGCAATCATCAGCAAACATTCCACTTCTGACCCTACGATGGAGGGAAGGCCATTGATAAAGCAATGGGAGGTGGTTGTGCCTAGGACCCTGCCCTGAGGAATTCTTGCACGTGTCTTTGAGCCGAGATGACTGGCATCCAAGAAACACAACAATTTTCCTTTGTGCCATGTATGACAACAAACTGCTGAGAATTTTCCCCTGGTTTCCATTAAGTTAAACCTCAGATTTGACATAATTTGCTTTTTTAGATTTAAGACCATAGTTTCAGACTAAAGTAAATTACTTTCAAACTAAATAAAATATTACATCCACAATAAATACAAAGTGCAGGAAATACCAGCAGACCTTGCAGCATTTGCAAAAAGATTGTTGAGTTAACATTTCAAGTCAAATATTGCTATTCTACAGAACTCAACCCAGAATAGCTTAGTTCCTTGACATACTGATCTAGAAAACAGTGGACAAATGTGTTGCTGGTAAAGTGCAGCAGGTCAGGCAGCATCAAAGGAGCAGGAGAATCGACGTTTCGGGCATAAGTCCTTCTTCAGGAACGAGGAGTGTGTGCCAAGCAGGCTAAGATAAAAGGTAGGGAGGAGGGACTTGGGGGAGGGGCGTTGGGAATGCGATAGGTGGAAGGAGGTTAAGGTGAGGGTGATAGGCCGGAGAGGGGTTGGGGGCGGAGAGGTTGGAAAGATGATTGCAGGTCAAGAAGGCGGTGCTGAGTGTGAGGGTGGGACTGAGAAAAGGTGGGGGGAGGGGCAATGAGGAAGGTGGAGAAATCTGCATTCATCCCTTGTGGTTGGTGGGTTCCTAAGCGAAAGATGAAGCGCTCTTCCTCCAGGCGTCGTGTTGCCATGGTCTGGCGATGGAGGAGACCAAGGACCTGCATGTCCTTGGCAGGGTGGGAGGGGGAGTTAAAGTGTTCAGCTACGGGGCGGTTGGGTTGGTTGGTGCTGGATATGTATTGGATATGTGGAACAGTCCATCTTCCGCAGCTACACTGGCACCACACCCCACCTTTTCCTCTGCTACATCGATGACTGTATCGGCACTACCTCGTGCTCCCACGAGGAGGTTGAACAGTTCATCCATTTTGCCAACACCTTCTACCCCGGCCTCAAATTTACCTGGACCGTCTCAGACTCCTCCCTCCCCTTCCTAGACCTCTCCATTTCTATTTCAGACAACCGACTCAACACGGACATTTATTATAAACCGACTGACTCCCACAGCTACCTAGATTACACCTCCTCCCACTCTGCCCCTGTAAAACCATATTCCCAATTCCTTCGCCTCTACCGCATTTGCTCCCAGGACGACCAATTCCAATTCCGAACAACCCAGATGGCCTCCTTCTTCAAAGACCGCAATTTCTCCTCAGACGTGATTGATGATGCTATCCACCACATCTCCTCCACTCCCGCTCCTCCGCCCTTGAACCCCGCCCATCCAATCGCCACCAGGACAGAACTCCACTGGTCCTCACCTACCACCCCACCAACCTCCAGATACATCGTATCATCCTTTGTCATTTCCACCACCTCCAAACAGACCCCACCATCAAGGATATATTTCCCTCCCTACCCCTATCAGCGTTCCGGAAAGATCACTCCCTCCGCGTCTCCCTTGTCAGGTCCACACCCCCCACCAACCCGATGTTCACTCCCGGCACCTTCCCCTGCAACCGCAAGAAATGCAAAACCTGCACCGACACTTCCCCCTTCGCTTCCCTCCAAGGCCACAAAGGATCCTTCCATATCCATCACAAATTCACCTTCACCTCCACACACATCATTTACTACATCTGCTGCACCCAATATGGCCTCCTATACATTGGGGAGACAGGCCGCCTACTTGCGGAACATTTTAGAGAACACCTCTGGGACACCCGCACCAACCAACCCAACCGTCCCGTGGCTGAACACTTTAACTCCCCCTCCCACTCTGCCAAGGACATGCAGGTCCTTGGCCTCCTCCATCATCAGACCATGGCAACATGACGCCTGGAGGAAGAGTACCTCATCTTCCGCTTAGGAACCCACCAACCACAATGGGTGAATGCAGATTTCTCCACCTTCCTCATTTCTTCTCCCCCCACCTTTTTTCAGTCCCAACCCTCGGACTCAGCACCGCCTTCTTGACTTACAATCTTCTTCCCGACCTCTCCGCCCCCAACCCCTCTCTGGCCTATCACCCTCACCTTAACCTCCTTCCACCTATCGCATTCCCAACGCCCCTCCCCCAAGTGCCTCCTCCCTACCTTTTATCTTAGCCTGCTTGGCACATCCTCCTCATTCCTGAAGGGCTTATGCCCGAAACGTTGATTCTCCTGCTCCTTTGATGCTGCCTGACCTGCTGCGCTTTTCCAGCAACACATTTTTCAGCTCTGATCTCCAGCATCTGCAGTCCTCACTTTCTCCTGATCTAGAAAACAAACTGGTATACATTCTGTCAATTTGTCCTCACCAATATATCTGCAAATTTGGATTACTTGGTCTGTATGAAGATTAAAGCCCCTTATCAATACCGTATTATCCTGGTCATGTGCCTTTCATTTCCTGATTTATACTTTGTCCAATATTGCAGCTTCTGTTAGCAGACCTATAAACAATTTCCTTGAATGTTTCCTGATCCTCATTGATGTTTAGCCTTACCCAAACTAATTCTATGTCAACATTTTCTGAGGCAAGGTCATAGAAAAAGAGGAAGAGAAACTAAGTTATTTACTTCCCAATCTTACACATATCTCTCTAATGGCTATCAAGTTAAAACTATTAATTACTGTGCTACTAATTTATCTCATTTATTGCAGATGCTTTGCATATTCAGGTATAATGACTTTAGATTTGACATTTTAAAAATCTCCCTCATTTCATCTCATTTTTCACTTTCAGACCCACTGCTTATTTTAATTCTGCTTCCCTTGCTGCTTTTGAATTTTCCCATCCCTCAAGGATTCCTTCATATTTTAAAGAGATTTTAGCAGTAGAGGGAAAAGTGGAGGACTTTTGAAAACAAATACAGAGATCAGTACTACATTGTTTTTTTTTGTTGAATTCTGGTTTTGTTACACCTGCACTAGAGGATTTTTTTTTGATTTGGAATTATTGTGGCTATTTAAAGTATTCAAGAGTTAAGGAATTCTAATGGGAATTGTTCTAATTCGCTGAAATGAAAATTCCACAAAGTAACTGCCAACTCAAAGTAACTTGCATAAGGTCATTCATATTGTACTGCAGAATTTATTTTTCAATGCTGTTCCAATTACATCTTGGAATTCTATACCATAGCAATAACAGAGACATTATTTATAATGTAAGCAGCATAAAAAGGTAGTGATAAAATCATTACAGCTATTCATAAAATTGATGCCAGTACTTCCAGAAATGTATTTCATCTTCATTTTTTACTGCAGTCAGAAATTCAAGTTCTATATCAGTTCTGGCACCATAAATTTTACATATATTTTTAAATGCTGAAGATCAACACTTTGGGAAAATAGTGTGGATTTGGGAGTGTGCGCAGAATTATGGATATTGTAAATTTCAACCTGTCCCATGTAACCATAAATTCTAGAATACAACAGATTACTGATAATATGTAACAATCTTCCTGAAAAAGGTGCAATATAACTCAGATGACATATTACGTGCATACAGTGTACATCATTTGAAAGTTCACTGTAATTCTCTCAAACAACAATGTTTGTGCACTGAGGCAATTGCCAGTATAGCTAATCCTGCCAGAGAAAAAAATGAACAGAAATACAGGAATGGCAGGACAAAGTATTAAGGAAATATTACAACATTTTATATATAGTTACTGAAGGAAACTGATATTTGCATTTGGGCAGAAGAGGGTGTTTCTGGGACAGGTTTATGTTGGGCTTGAAGAATGTGCTTGGAAGGGTGCATTCTTGAATGCACAGTTGGTGGAACAACTGCTTCAACATGAAAGATCAATGAGTTAGGAAAAATAAAGAAATATTCAATTGAGTGTGTGTTTTGGAGAGGGAGGAGACAAAAAATTGCAAATTCACAGGTAAGGTATATATAGGCAAGAGAAGAACAAAATTATTTAGTCATTAGGCATGTGTTTTAAATTTGATAGATATAAAGCATTATCAGTACTTTCGGTATGATTAAACTGCGGTATATCTTTCCTTTGTTTCAATATGATACATTGCTTCTGTACATTTGTTGTATTGATCCAAAACAAAATGGTGCCATAGCTGTAGTGCAGTGTGGTAAAATTTGCATTTAAAAGCCTGCTGCAGCAAATATATGTTGAGACTATTCAGTAAGATGCCACAAATGATCAGTATTGTATCTTGCATTGTTTGACGTACTGATCTTTGTTCTGTTTTTTCAAGTATCACATAGTTGCTAAGAGAGGATAGTAGTTTCTGTGAAGAATGATCATTTTATATGTTTGAATTTCAGTATAGCAGAACAATGGAATGGTTTTTAGCCATGTGATTACTAGCTTTCAAAGTCAAAATACAATTTGGATATAACAAAATATACTTGCTCTCAATAGCTTTATTATTGTTTTTAAATCAATACATGTTATATTCTGCAAATAATTTTGAGTTATTTATCTTTTTGAAAATAAGAATATATTGCTTGATTCCAACACGTAATTGAAGCTATAAAAGTTGATTTTGCAGACACTGAATTATGAATCATTGATGTAACAACTATGCTAATTGTAACTGTGACAGCTGCAGTAGCCAATTCTGAATTAGAACATTACATTTAAATGCTTATTATATGAAAAGTATATTCATTTGAAGTACACATCAAATGAAATGCAAAACAATCCCTATCCTAATACGATAAATATGTGAATAGTAAATGGAATGCAGCATATTATAGAATAAAGATAATAAAACAAAAGTGAAACTTGCCTTGAGGAGATATCAACATAATTGTTTTAAGAGTTAACTGAAATAGTATGCACTGATAGCTTTAAATGAAAGGAAACCAGTGATTTGTTAATATTCTCTGAAAAGTAATTTTCAAACATTTCATTGCTTTCATGATTTGAGTTTACATAAATTGTGTAGAATTACAGTCCACCACACAAAAACAGGCTATTCAGCCCAGCTGGTCTAGCAGTATTTGTTCTTCATATGACGATCTTCTCACTCCTCTTCATCTAACCCTACAAATAAATCCTCCTCCTCTTTATTCATTCCTATACTTATCTAGCTTCTCTATAAATATATCTATGCTACTTACCTCTACAGATAGAATAATAAATAATTTGTATTGAAAAACATAAAATTAAATGTTTCAAATAGTTTGCAAGTCTACTTTTCCCATCACGGACCAAATACATCTTGAGATTAATATTCAAAAGCAATTTTGTCTATACTTTTAATATATTATGCTAGCTGAAAACATCAAAGTCGAGTGATGAGTGGATATGGTGCTCACGTCCACGTGTAAGAGTTTATCACATTATTTTTCTTGACTACTCATTCCATATCCTGAATTGTAAAGATTTTCAGCTGTGAAGCAAGGCATAATATACAGAAAAATCACATGTGCTTGTCAGTTCTATTAATTTAAGACAATATTCACACCAACATACAAAGTAGAACAATTTGAGCAGTGAATAAAAGCTACTATAATGCAGTAATATTCCTATTCATCAAATAAGGTTAACTTTTTTTTGCATAAATCTACCTTACCAGTTAACATTAGACCTTAAATTGGGGTTTTTATGATTACATTCCAGACATCAGAAGTAGCATGCTTTACATTTCCTTCAAATTTGTTCAAAAAATGTTCATTTCCTTTCATGTAGGTTTGCAGTAACCTTTCCAGTCAGGCCACTTGACCATCTGTGTTGAGAAAAAAAAGAGTTAAATAATATTTATTACCTTGATACTTGACTGCTCCAATGCCCCTTGCTGATCCTCTATCTACTATGGTCTGTAAACTGGAGTTTAGCAAAACTTTGTTGTCTGCATCCTAACTCACACCAAGTCCCACTCACCCATCAATTCTGTGCTTGCTGGCCTACAGTGGTTTCCTAAAGGGAAACATCTCAATTTTAAAATTCTTATCCTTGTTTCAAATTGATCCATTGTTTCTCTTCAGATCTCTGAAACCTTCTCCTGCCAATGACCCTTTGAAATCTTCGCATTCCTTCAGTTATGGCATCTTCTATATCTCTAATTTTTAATTACTATATGACTGTGCTTTCAGTTACCTTGGATATAAGTTTTGCAACTCTTTTACTAAAACTTTCTTTGCCGATATGCAACTCATGTCTGCTTTTAAGGCCTGGACTGCTTCGTGTCTGAGCAGTTGAGAATGGAACTAAACACTGTACAATTATAGCCAATATTCCCAATTCTGACTTAAAGATGAAGGGTCAGTCATTGATGAAAAAGCTGAAGATTGTAGCAGTATCCTGGGTCAATGATGATTATCATTCAACAACAATAATTTCCTTTCAGCTAATTTTTGTCCAGATTTCCAGTGACTATAATTTTACTAGGGCCCTTATCATATGCAGCACTTTTGTCAATGGTAATCACTCTCAACTCGGCTTGGGAATTAAGCTTTTTTTGTTGATGTTTGAATTAAGTTGCAGTGAGGACTAGAGTGGAATGATCCTGGTAGACTGAAACCTAGCAATTTTGAATAAGTAAATGACACTTACTCTGTTGATGGATTGGTATATATCGTAGTGGAAATTTTGGGGAGGCCAAGATGAATCATCCACTTAGCATTTCTGATTGTAGATCATTGAAAATGTTCAACTGAGACTGCTATGGTGATGTACTTGGCTTTGCTGTAATTGAGGCTGGGGATGTTTGTGGAGCCTCTTGCTCCTATTAGATGTTTAAATGTCCACCATCATCTATGATGAGATGTCGAAAGACTGCAATGCTTTGTTCTGATAGGTTAGAGTGGAATCATTTAGCTGTGATAACATCATACTGCTTAAGTTTAGCAGGAATATTTGTCCGGTGATGGAACTTGACCAAATTTGCACCATTTTGGTATACTTCGTGCCTCTTCTGATATGCTGGAGATGGGCAATAAATATTTGCCAGTCACTGATGCCCACATCCCCGAATCAATTAAAAATAAATTCTTTTAGTTTTTCATGGGATGTGGATGAGTCTTGCAAGGTCAGCAGCTGTTGGCCATCCTTACCTGCCCTTGAACTGAGTGGTTCATTACGTAATTTCAGAG
Source organism: Hemiscyllium ocellatum (assembly GCF_020745735.1). Lineage (NCBI taxonomy): Eukaryota > Metazoa > Chordata > Chondrichthyes > Orectolobiformes > Hemiscylliidae > Hemiscyllium > Hemiscyllium ocellatum. Next base: position 88,315,329 of record NC_083401.1, read on the forward strand.
AGTAGTTTAGAGTCAACGATTTTGTTGTGTAGGTCTGACCATGCAAGGATGAAAGAAAATCCTCTGTTAGAGGTTATCTGTGGAGCAGATTGGTTTTCACAGCAACAGATGATATTTTTACACACACAATTTGTGTGTAGCTCTACATTTCATATTCATCAATGGAAGTCAAAAATCCACTCACTACTGTGGCGGGATTCAAACTGTTATGGACTAGGCCAAACCAAATCCCCTCAAAATATATTAAAATGATAGTCTAGACTCTTACTTTTCCTTATTCTAAGGTACATGTAAGGCATTGTGTTCCAGATGCAATTCAGTTGGTCAAACTATAAATATTAAGCTACAGTTAAAATAAAATACAGTTACAGACAAAATAAAAATTAAAGAACTGGCTTAACTGTAACTATGAAAATACTCAACAGAATAAGATATACAACACGACCTCAATCATCCGGACATCAATTATCCAAATTTCAGATTAACTAAACAAGATCTCAAGGTCCTGTAAAAATGGCATTAGGCAACTCATTATTTAGTTATCAGTTAGAACATAGAACAGTACAGCACAACTCACAATGTTGTGCCGACCATTGATCCTCATGTAAGATAAACCTAATGTACGAACCCTCAAATTTCTGTGACCACATGCATGTCCAGCCGTCTCTTAAATATCCCCAATGACCTCGTTTCCACAATTGCTGCTGGCAACGCATTCCATGCTCTCAACTCTCTGCGTAAAGAACCCACCTCTGACATCCCCTCTATAGTTTCCGCCAAACAGCTTAAAACTATGACTCCTCGTGTTAACAATTTCTGTCCTGGGAAAAAGTCTCTGGCTGTCAACTCTATTTATGCCTCTCATTATCTTGTACACTTCAATTAGGTCCCCTCTCTTCCTTTCTTTTTTTCCAATGAAAAAAGTCCGAGCTCAATCAACCTTTCTTCGTAAGATAAGCCCTCCATTCCAGGGAGCATCCTGGTAAACCTCCTCTGAACCCTCTCCAAAGCATCCACATCTTTCCTATAATAGGCCGACCAGAACTGGACACAGTAATCCAAGTACGGTCTAACCAAAGTTTTATAGAGCTGCAACAAGATCTCACGGCTCTTAAACTCAATCCCTCTGTTAATGAAAGCCAAAACGCCAAATGCTTTCTTAACAACCCTGTCCACTTGGGTGGCAATTTTAAGGAATCTATGTACCTGCACACCAAGATCCCGCTGTTCCTCCACACTGCCAAGAATCCTGTCTTTATTCCTGTACTCGGCTTTCAAGTTTGACCTTCCAAAATGCATCACTTCGCATTTATCCAGGTTGAACTCCATTTGACACCTCTCAGCCCATCTCTGCATCCTGTCAATGTCACGCTACAGCCTACAATAGTCCTCTATACTGTCAACGACATCTCCAACCTTTGTGTTGTCTGCAAGCTTGCTAACCCATCATTCAATTTCCTCATCCAAGTCATTAATAAAAATTACAAACAGTAGAGGCCCAAGAACAGAGCCCTGTGGAACACCACTCACTTCCAGGCAGAATACTTTCCTTCTACTACCACTCGCTGTCTTCTGTCGACCAGCCAATTCTGTATCCAGACAGCCAAATTTCCCTGTATCCCATTCCTCCTGACCTTCTGAACGGGCCTACCATGGGGAACCTTATCAAATGCCTTGCTGAAGTCCATATACACCACATCCACTGCTCAACCCTCATCAACTTGTCTAGTAACATCCTCAAAGAACTCCATAAGATTTGTGAGGCATGACCTGCCCCTCACAAATCCGTCCTGAGTGCACTTAATCAAGCCAGGTTCTTCCAGATGATCATAAATCTTATCCCTCAGAATCCTTTCTAAAACCTTGCAGATGACAGACTGGTCTGTAATTGCCAGGGATATCCCTATTTCCTTTCTTGAAGAGAGGAATTACATTTGCCTCCCTCCAGTCCTCAGGTATGACTCTGGTGGAAAGCGAGGATGCAAATATCTTCGGTAGCGGCGAAGCAATCACATTTCTCACTTCCCAAAGCAGCTGAGGACAAATCTGGTCTGGCCCTGGCGACTTGTCAATCTTAATGTTTGTCAAAATTTTCAGCACATCAGCTTCCTCAATCTCTATCAGTTCCAGCCTGCTTACCTGCTCCTCAATGGTTTCATTCACTACAAGGTCCTTTTCTTTAGTAAAGACAGAAAGAAAAAACTCATTTAGGGCTTCCCCTACTTCCTCAGACTCTATACACAAGTTCCCTACGCTATCCCTGATCGGTCCTACTCTTCCTTTGATCATTTTCTTATTCCTTACATACGTGTAAAATGCCTTTGGATTCTCTCTAATCCTTCCTGCCAAGCCTTTTTCGTGCCCCGTCTTGGCTCTCCTCAGACCATTTTTGAGCTCCTACCTTGCCTACCTGTAATCCTCTACAGCTGAGCAAGACCCTTGCTTTCTTCACCTTACGTAAGCTGCCTTCTTTCTTTTTAAGAGAAGCTCCTCCGCTCTCATCATTCAAGGTTCCTTTATCTTACCCATTCTTGCCTGTCTCAGAGGAACACATTTATGCATCACTCGCAACAACTATTCCTTAAACAGTCTCCACATGTCTATAGTGCCCTTTCCATGGAACAATTGCTCACAGTCCATGCTTCCCAACTCACGTCCGATAGCAATATAGTTTCCTTTTCCCCAATTAAATATCTTCCCATTGTGCCTGCTTCTCTCCTTCTCCATAGCTATGTAGAATGTGAGGCAGTTGTCGTCACTATCACCAAAATGCTCTCCCACCGCAAGATCTGACACCTGCCCCGGCTCATTGCCGAGCACCAAATGCAAAATGACCTCTCCCCCCGTCGGCCTGTCAACGTATTGAGTTAGGAAACCCTCCTGAACACACCTTACAAAAACAGCTCCTTCTAAACCATCTGCTCGAAGGAGGTTCCAATCAATATTGGGAAAGTTAAAGTCACCCATTACAACAACCCTGCTACGTTCACACTTTTCCAAAATCTGCCGACCTAAGCTTTCTTCAATCTCCCTGCTGCTACTGGGGGGGCCTGTAGTCAACCCCTAATGAGGGGACTGCTCCCTTACTGTTCCTAATTTCCACCCATACTGACTCAGTAGGCAGACCCTCCTCGATAAAGGTAACTTATGTAGCTGCGATTCCCTCTCTAATTAGCAGTACTACACCCCCTCCTCTTTCTCCCCCCCCTCCCTATTCTTTTTAAATGTTCTAAACCCTGGAACATCCAGCAACCATTCCTGCCTCTGAGAAACCCATGTCTCTGATATGGCCACAACATCATAGCACCAGGTACTGATCCATACTCTATGTTCATCACTTTTATTTCTGATAGTCCTTGCATTAAAGCAAACACACTTTAACCGATCCCTTGGTTCTTTCCCAGGAAATTCCTTCCCACTGACTGCGCTACCTCTTGCTATTGCCTCATCTCCATCAACTCTCACCACCGGTATATAGCTCGGTTCCCACCCCCCTGCCATACTAGTTTAAACCCTCCTAAACTACTCGAGCAAACCTTCCACCCAGGACATTGGTCCCCTCCCAATTCAGGTGCAACCCATCCTTTATGTACAGGTCCCACCTTCCCCAGAAGGCATCTCAATTATCTACATATCTGAAGCCCTCCCTCCTACATTGCTGGATAATCGAGAAATGTTCGGATTCCTGGCACTCAAATTACTGCTGTTTACAATCAGATTGATTATCCGAACAAAATATTCCCCACCCATCTCTTTTGGATAATTGAGGTTCTACTCTACATATAAACTATTATGTATCAGTTCCAACATAATAACATCTCATAAACACTCCCTTGGCAAAGGCAATATCAGTAAAACAAATTGTCTCACATGCAATTCTAGCGGCAGGAAGAGAACTCCAGCTTTGAGCTGTAATAGAGAGGAATACGAGCTTCCTCATCCAATTTCAAGATCCCAGCAACTGCAGAAAGCTAAAACTAAAAACCCTGGTTCTGTGGGAACTCGACCACACTATTCAGGCTGCTTTCATAGTTCCAACTTTAAAAAAAAAACCCAAGGCCTCACAAGCTGTTTATTTAAATGGCTTGAGCAGACTGCTTGGCATGTCTGTTTCAACCCTTCATTTAAAAAAAAAATAAAATAAACCTTTAAAAGCCATAGTATTGCCAATCCATTTGGATTACTAGTCCAATGACTTCCCCAATATCCAGTGATCTCCTAGACTCCTCACTGCATCAGGTGGAGTAAGGTATATGCCAAGCCATAATGTTACATATTGAGATAGAATACAATTTTGATATTGCCAGTAGTCCATACAGTTTCTTGGATACAGAGGTTTGAACTGTAATGTATTTTGAAATGATCTCATGTAATATGGTGGTAAAGTCACAAGATATTATATAGGGTACTTTAATGTGGAAGCAGATTTCATGAGGGCACTGCCCTGGTCACTACTACCAATATTGTTACAGATAAATGCATCAGCGACAGGTAACTTGATGTGTTGGTGGTCAAGCAGGACTTCCTTTTTGTTGTATCGCTGACTACTTATCAAAGGTCCAGGTTAGCAACTATGTACTTCAGTTTTCAGTTAGCTTGGTCAGTAATGTTGCTACTGGGCCTCACTGGTTATGAACATTGAAACTTTTGTGCAAGTGCTATCCTTCTAAGATTTCCTTAGCCACATTTAATGTGATATTATGAGACTTTATAACAGGGTCCCTAGGCCATACCCAGCCAACTATACATCACTGTACTGCCAACTCTGGGGGTTTTGCCCTGCTGGTTGGACAGAACATAATTGACAGGGTTGCTAATGGAGGAGTCTAGAGCATTAGTTCAAAGGCCAGACCATGTGAATACAAACAAGTCAGGCTGTTGCCCGATTAATCGCGGAGAAATCTCTGCCAAGTTGGCATAACGTTTACAATGAAAATGTAATTAAATTAATAAGGTTTGTTGGGAGAACATTAGACTAGTTGTTCATATTTTAAAAAGAAGACCTATAAGCTGTTTTATTTTAAGCTGCTTGAGGCGAGAGAGTAACGATGGATAATAATGCAGCCCAGATATTTGTGAAGATGGTCTACATTCTGCCAATGTTTATCCTTGTTAATCCAGTAAAATTAATGGATGTACTTCTGGGGTCCATAAATATGCACGATGGGGTGTACTTCAACTCCTCTCCATTCCTCAACAAAAAAAAACAATAAACTTCAGCCCTATAATTTAGGAGTTTTCGACACCTTTTGCTTCCCGTATCAAATATTAATATTCACCGCAATAAAACATTCATATTGCAATCCCACCTTTCTTCAGTTAGGTACACTAACATGTATAGTATTCATAAAATTGAATATATCATAGAAATGTCTGTATACTGTATGCATCCCACCAAACAACATGTTATAAGTAGCAAGAAAAGTTAAGATAAATAGAAATGTATTCTCTTAATGTAAAGCTAAAATAAAAATCTTTTTTTCAAAAAGGGGCACGGCATTATTGAGCTAGCAGGACTTCACATTTGGGCATTAATGTCAGAAAAATAAAGAAATAAACTTCCCAGATCTGGCATCATATCAACATATTGTGGTGCCTTTAATATTCTTCTGTAAGTATTGTTTTCTGCGTACTAGCATAACTATGAGTGGATTATAAACACTAACACAGACTAGCTAGGCTCTATGGCACATTTCAAATGCTATGAAATTCCATGTAACCAAGGAGATAGTCAGCATGAATTACTTCAAATTACTTTCAGCTAATTAAACCAATTATTAGGAAACTATAAAATTAAGAAATGCAATATAAATTAATCTCTCCATATAAACTTTACCATATTAATAGTACACTTCACTGACAGAGTCCATGTGGATTTTATCAAATCACCAACAGATGATACATTAGTAACGAACATATCAGATAGCCTTTCAAGATTTCTTTTGCATAAATACTGAATCTCAACACCACATTGTACATTGTGGTTGGACATGAAGTATATTAAACCATACTAAAATAAATGTATAGATGTATTAGATATATCATCTGATCCCTTATGTCATTACTTAGATTACATGAAATTCATCATGGGCTAATTGTGCATCAGTTGAATAAGCTTGCAATCATTAAATTAGCTTAAGACTTTATAGCGTTTAAAAGAAATTTGAACATCCAGTTACTAGCTGAAAAAAAATGGACATCAAGATTTCACATCTTAGGACATTTACTTTGACAGTTGACTAATATACGATTAACTAAGAATCATCTTGGTGGCCAACTCATACATCGAACTGTGGAATGTAATTTACCCATTCGTATTTCTGGGCTCAACCATAAAGACACTTCACAGATAAACTCTGCATTATCCTTTACGTAGAATCTCACTTATGCAACATGAACTTGTATAGTCAAAATGGACACCTTATTTGGAAAAAAAAAGTTGCAAGGTCAGATGACCTTTTATTCCTTGCCAATACAGATGGAACTACAAGACCCTGATCTAATCTTCATGTCTTGACGAAGTTATTAGAATGAAAACAACGTTTCTAGATATGTCTATGAGAAGTAATTAAAATTCAAAAGATGTTTCCTGTGGTTAATGGGTTCTCTTCTCCAAATAATTTTAAAACTGCTTTGTCAATACTGTTAGCAAGGTTTGACTCCACAGTTGAAATCCAGTGAATGGATTTGAAAAATATTAGTATATCACTATGGTATGTGAACATACAAAAATATTTTAATCCCACTGTTTCTTGATAGCCTAGCTATCACAAACATTCCAGAGAACAACACTCATCATATTGTTCCACTTGCCACACGTGGAGAAACTGGCCACTGGAACATAGATTTTCCTTCATATTTGTGAACTCCCAACTCGAACATTTGTCTACTCTGCCAAAAAAGAAACCAATCATTCAAAATTCACCAACAAAATTTGCCTATCCTGAACTACTTTCATTTCTGTGGCAATCTCGCTCTCCAACCTGTTTCAGTATGCAGCTCTTCCCCTTATACTTTCACGAGTGTGATCACATTCGCTCAGGTTGAGGACATCTGCCAGATGGTGGTAGAGGAGGAGGGTGCATCATTGAGTAAGAGTGACTGGGAGTGAGGCATGTCTGCAATATCGTCCCCCTCCCACACCAGTAATCACCCTTAACCTCCATAAAAACACCTGACCTTATATAAGAACTTCTCACTTTTATCGCTAAGTTACAACACACTAGAATTGTTGTGAATATTTTATTCTAATAGTATCTTTTATTTCAGGCGTTTTAGTTTTTATTATTTGAACTAAAATAACCCAAAAATAATCAGCAAAAAGTCATAAATCTTGAGGCCTGAGGACCTAACCCTAATTTTACTATAAGTTATTAAGCTCGGCACCTGCAAATTCACTGTTTGCACAGGTTTACAAGAATGGAATCCTTGTAGATATGGAGGAATGACTACCAATGATCCTGGCACCAGCACTGTCACTATCTTTAAACTCCAGTGCATCCAGTTAAGAACTGATCATCTCTGCCAAACATGTCTGTCCAAGAGTAACTGGCACCCTGTCTTACCAGAGTGACCTGGAAATCTTGCTGAATGTGGGGTGCAATCAAGATTTCACTACCCATGGAATGTACTCTGAGATGTGGTGACTGATGGAGATAGAAAGGAGCAAGTCATGAGCTGGAGTTGCCTGGAAACTGGTCTCTTTTCCATGTCAGGAATCATCACCGATTAGTTTCTATCCAGCATGTGGGTGAATGGGAAACTGCATATCAATGAGGTGAGATAGCACAATAATGAGGGTGTTTGTGCATGTCTCGCCATTCAACAACTGAAAATGCGACTTCTTGTCAGTGTGGAAAGCTTTTGTTGGACATCTCATGCAATTCTCGTAATTTTCTTGTCAATATCCGATCATTTCTGGGGCTAGGAAGATTCTGCCTCTAGATTGCCTTATCAGCAACCTAAGAAAGCATATTTTCTGGATAGAATGGAAGAAACATCAAGATCAGTGAAATAACTCAACCCAGCTAAGAAGCTTAGTTCTAACGAAGTATGAAGAACTAGTACTTTGGGTCATCAGATTTCCTTGACCTCCCTATTTAAGGAACCAAATCAGTGTGTCACTATGGGCTTCAACTGCACTTCACCTAGAGTGGTACATGACAAATCTGCAATGTAAGTGGTAAAACATTGCAAATCATTCTTTGTATACTTCAACATGTGTTTTTTAATGGGCCAAAAAGATTCTGGCCTCATCCTTTTTTCAGTCTTCAGCACAGGAAATGCAAGTATGACAAAGAGCTCTCAAACTTTTAGGACATAAAACAAACGGTAGCGTTTGTAATTATAATCTTTTCTTGAATGTACATGTGTGTTTGTCAGAGTGTGCAAGTGGGTATGGTTGTGCATATATTTGGGTGTTAAATAATAAACATATTTATTTTAGACAATACCGGTTATTTGTCTGTTCTTGACAGTTATAACACTCAGGGATTAAAACTTTTGTTTTAGAAAAATGCATAAAAACATTTTTTGATCAGTTAAGATATGGAATAAAGGAACCCTATTCTCATATTTCTCCCCAGTCTGTAACAATAGACATTCGATTTTCCCTAAATCAATCCAAAATTACTTTTTTGCTCCAGGATGTTGCTCTTTTCACAGTTTGCTAGCAGTGAGATTTTCTTTTCCCAGAGACTGTTTTTCCCTTTCCATCCCAACCCAGCTGACTCTTGATTCTTATTAATTTAATCTCATCATGAATTTGGACTTTTCCCAATTGAGCACAAACTCCCATCCATGGGGTGAATCATAGACACTTTGTGGTTTCCCAATGGTTCCTCTTTCCCAGATCCAGGTAGATGAAGAAACATTTGATATCCTGCTATATTCTCGGAAAGCCAGCAATGTGATCTTTATGTGGCTTCCTCTGCACCCTTCCCAATGGCAATATGAATCATAAGGGCCAGTACCTAAGGTTAAAATGATAATAAGCTATCATGAGAACCCAACTCTCTGACTTTCAAACTATATGGATAGTTTAAAGAACTATTTAGACAGTTAAACTTTTCACTTATGAAAGGATCAAGAAAGATTAAATATGAAAGTTATGAGAAAACATTTTTCATGTAACAAATGATTAATGTCTGAAACGCACCGCCTGAGGAGACAGGTTCAATTGAGACATTCAAAATTGAATGAGATTGTTGTTTGAAAAAGAACAACGTGCAGGGTTACAGGAGAAGGCAGGGTAAAGATAAGACTGGTGGTGTAGTGGACATCAAAGGTTACCTCAGAGTATAACAGGATATTGATCAGATAGTTTGATGAGCCAAGGAGTGGCAGATTGAGTTTAATTTAGATAAATGTCAGCTGCTGCATTTTGGAAAGAAAGATTGGGGCAGAACTTATACATTTAATGGTAATGACCTTGGAAGTGTTGCTGAACAAAGAAACCTTGGTGTGCAGGTTCATATTTCCTTGAAAATGGAGTTGCATGCCGACAGGGTGGCACGGTGGCACAGTGGTTAGCACTGCTGCCTCACAGCACCAGAGACCCGGGTTCAATTCCCGACTCAGGTGACTGACTGTGTGGAGTTTGCACGTTCTCCCCGTGTCTGCGTGGGTTTCCTCCGGGTGCTCCGGTTTCCTCCCACAGTCCAAAGATGTGCGGGTCAGGTGAATTGGCCATGCTAAATTGCCCATAGTGTTAGGTAAGGGGTAAATGTAGGGGAATGGGTGGGTTGCGCTTCGGCGGGTCGGTGTGGACTTGTTGGGCTGAAGGGCCTGTTTCCACATTGTAAGTAATCTAATCTAATCTAAAGATAGTGAAGGTACTGTTTGGTATGCTTACCTTTATTGGACAGTGCATTTAATATAGGAGTTGGGAGGTCATGTTGTGGCTGTACAGGACATTGGCTAGGTCACTATTGGAATACTGAATTCAGTTTTGGGTCCCCATTATAGGAAGGATGTTGTGAAACTTGAAAGGATTCAGAAAAGATTTGCCGAAGTTGGAGGGCTTGAGCTATAGGGAGAGGCTGAATAGGCTGTGGCTCTTGTCCCTGGAGTGTTTGGAGGCTGAGGGTTGGCTTCATAAAAGTTTATAAAGTAATGACGGGCATAGATAGGGTGAATAGCCAAGGTCTTTTCCATGGGGTCAGGGAGTCCAAAACTAGACAGAATAAGTTTAAGGCAAGAGGGGAAAGATTTTAAAAGGGACCTACGGAGCAATTTTTTTCACACAGAGAAATGGGATGAGCTGCCAGAGGAAGTGGTGGAAACTGATACAATTACAAACATTTAAAAGATATCCAAATGGGCATATGAATAGGAAGGGTTTGGGGGTTATATGGGCCAAATGGTGACAAATGGGACTAGATTAATTTAGGATACCTGGTTAGGGTGGATGATTTGGACCGAAGGGTCTGTTTCCATGCTGTACAGCTCTATGACCCTATGACTATAACTGAAATGCTTAATCAGAGCACCAAGACAGCCATGATAGGCCAAATAACTTGTGCAATGTACTAAGTCTGTGATTTTGTGAACCCCACACTTTCAACACCTTTTTGAGACTTTGGGAGACTCAAGGATCTAATCATTGTGAACTCAGAATTTGCTGTCATTGTCCCCAACTGTGAACATCTCATGCCATCACTTCAGTAGCTCAAATTGGATCTCCCTTTAATCCTTAACCACTTAGGCCTATTGTCAAGCAGAGTTCAGGTCACATAGCTTTTTCCATTTTCACCTTTAAGACATTGTTCCAAAACACAATTTTATAAACCTCAAATTGTAACAATATATCAGTTGAGTGCATTGAAACTGGATATTAAGATATTGGATATTGGAGGCAGTTTTATCAGAACGGAAAGATTGATTAAACTGAGAATGGGTAATAAACTGTATCTGAAAGCAAGTAATTTGAATACTTCATTTATACCAATCTGCAGAAGTTGGTAAAAAATAATAAAATGGATGTCCTAAATCAACTGTGTACATCTACGAACTACAACATAAGGAGATGGTGATGTTTAAATGGTTATAGGTAGCAGTTCAAGAAAGCAGCCTCATCACCATCATCGTGCACAACTTCCCACCTAGGCTCATTGACTACCACTCCCACTATCACATGCTACTTCTTCCCTCAACCTTATCATGCATCCCATCTATCCAGAATTTTAATTCTTCCTATTCTCTGCACCTCTTACTTACTCACAAGGGACAGCTCACCATTTTTCCTGAATCACCAACAGCTGTATTAACCATTTTCTTCCAATTTAATCTTTGCATGTCACATTTCAGGAGAAAATACCCCAAAATAGGTCAGAGAGGCAAGGCAGGTGTTGGAGTGCCCAACATTCATCTGTCTATGAGGAGAGAATTCTCGCCTTAGTGGGAAAAGGTCATGCTTACCTGTGCAGTATGCGGATCTCCATATCTCAGCAACCAAGTAAGATTCATTGTCTAATACTGCACCACTCTCCCGTAATGGCCACTAAATTAATTTTAAACATGCAGAAAGCTTCTTCCCATATTTCACAAAACAATCTTTCTCTTGCCTTCTGAAGGCACAAGTGACACCCTCACAGTCTCTGCCTTGAAGAGATCAGTGCCTCTAGATATCATCTCCTCCACTTCTTAGAAAGATGACGCAAATTCCTCAAAGGAAGCACCAGCAAAATTATCACTTTTAATCCCCACCACCTCAGATACTGATGACTAGATGGGTACTTTATCTAGAGTAGACTCGGCGAGATGTTCTAATGGGCACAAAACTAGTATGCCTCTGTAACTGGTTGGGCAAATATTGTCCAAGGACACTAGCACTTAGAGGACTGCTAGAGACAAAGTACTTACTCAGCGCCAGCAGAGAGGACCCATACATTGTCAGTCATTAACTTCACTAGAATGTACAAACTGACAGAGCAGCAATAGTCAGTTTGTTGGAAATACACAGCAAGCTGGAGTTGGAGCCCATTGATACCATTTATACTGTGCGAGTGCCAGCACATGTATATTTGGCTGCCTCGGGAGACAGGTTAGTGGCTGCAAAGGAGAGCGAGCTTCAGCACATTGTCTGCTGAATATGTGCTTGGACTTACACTCTATCACTAGCTATTGGTGTTTAGCACCAGTGGCAAGGCAAAAGGAGCGCAAGGGAGCTTGACCATACTCCAGATTCCACACAAATATCCATTTGACCCCTGAAGCCTGTGCCTACAGCTTACTTCTGACAAATATTGTGATACATTGCCCTCTAAACAAATCCAGGGATGGTGACCATTGATGACTCCCTTCCTGCAATACCCCATGCCCTCTAATGCATTATTGTTTCCCAACTTTGTATATGGAGTTGCCTCTTCAAAATCCTATCCCGCTCTGTATCCCAACATGCTGCCTCCAATCCACTACAGATGATTTCCCAAATTCCCGATCAGTGGTGCTGGAAGAGCACAGCAGTTCAGGCAGCATCCAACGATGCTGCCTGAACTGCTGTGCTCTTCCAGCACCACTGATCCAGTATCTGGCTTCCAGCATCTGCAGTCATTGTTTTTACCTTCCCCAAATTCCCACCAAAGAGGTGGCCCCTGATAAATCCCATAACACTCAGCAAGACCGCCAGGATAATCAATGGCCCGCACTCTTTGATCAATCTGTAACAGCCCCTGATTCATAACTCTGCAGATTCAAAACTGACATTCTCTGAACCAGTGGACTTGTTGTACTGAACCTGCAAGACTGACTGTTTCCCACTTTTGGAGGACAGACCTTAATGTCACAAAGACCAAATGCTAGCTGTCTGCAACCACGTCCTATCTCCCACTTGACCACGACCCCACCGTTACTCAAAATGCCAAAATTCCTCACAATGTTGTGACCTCATTGCTTCCGGTGAACTACCCTCTACTGTCTCCAACCTTACATAGTCCCCCCAGCCCCACACTGCCCAGTTCTACCTGCTACCCAAGATTCATAAGGCAACCTACCCTGGCTGACCCATCATCTCCACATGTTCCTACCCCATGGAATTGATTTCTTCCTATCTCGACTCTATCCTCTTCCCCTTGGTTCAGACACTTCCCACCTACATCCACAACACTAACCACGCCCTCCACCTCTTCAGTAACTTTTAGTTCCCCAGCCCCCAGTGCTTCATCTTCACTATGGACGTGCAGTCCTTATACACGTACATACTCCATAAGGATACCCTTCAGACCTTCAGCTTCATCCTCTCCAATAGACCATCCAGTCCCTCTATCAACACCCTCCTCCACCTCACCAAACTAGTCCTCACCCTTAATAACTGGGGGGGGGGGGGAAAGAGAATGGGTCCTAGCTATGCCTCTTTGTTGGCGACGTCGAACATTCCCTCTTCTGTACCCACAATTTCCACATCGCCCTTAAATTTACTTGGTCTATCTCGGACACCTCCCTCATCTTTTTGACGCACATCTCCTTCCACACACATCCTGTAACAATTTTATCCTATTTTCCCAATTCCTCCACCTCTGCCCAGGCAAGGAGACTTCCATTCCCAAGCATCTTAGATGTTCACCTATTTTGAACAAAGTGCTTTCCCCCCGTTATCGAGATAGCCCTCCACCGTACCTCCTCCATTCTGTGCTGCACTGCTTTAAACTCCCCCCACCCGCTCCAAAGGTGATAAAGACAGGGTTCCCCCTTGTCTTCACCTACCATCTCCACATCCAATGTATTATCCTTAAACACGTCCACCAACTCCAATTAGAACTAGAGGGCATAGGTTTAGAGTGAGAGGGAAAGATATAAAAGAGACCTAAGGGACAACTTTTTCACGCAGAGGGTGGTACGTGTATGGAACGAGCTGCTAGAGGAAGTGGTGAAAGCTAGTACAAATGCAACATTTAAAAAAGCATCTGGATGGGTATATAAACAGGAAAGGTTTGGAGGGATATAGGCTGGGTGCTGGCAGGTGGGACTAGATTGGGTTGGGATATATGGTCGGCGTGGATGAGTTGGATTGAAGGGTCTATTTCCGTGCTATATATCTCTATTACTCTAATAGTTCCTCATTATATTAGCTAAAATGAGCTCATAAATTGTTTGCTTAAATTGAAGTGTTTTTTAAACATCTGGCAACACAATGTTTAAAATCATTGAATGATATGTTACCAGCGTGGAAGTAAGCAATTTGAGCAGAATTGTAACTCAGTTCCTTTGCCACAACTTGAAGTCTTACTTAATCATTAGGCAGACCGTCAAATGTAGAAAGCAATTCCAATTGGAGGAGTATTAGGAAGCACTGTTCTGATGCTAATGCTCAACAGGATTATGGTAACACACTGTTAATCAGAAAATAAAACCTTTGATGGAATTGCATCGTATATGTCAATGCTAAGTACATAAGCCAAACCACGAAAGTATCACTTCAATAAGAAGCAAATTACAAATTCAACATACTTATCTGGTGACAAATTCTTTCTTCAGGCAAACTTTGAAACTGGGATATCCCTGTGTAGACTTGTAGCCCTATTGGATTCAAGGCAGAAAAAAATGCTTGAGAGTAGTGAACAAGTTGTAGGTTTAATGTCTTAAAAGTGAAATATACATCATCCAACTTGGTAATTTAGTAGCAAATATATTAGCAAAAAATCAGTGTTAGTGAAACTTGCTGTTTCTTATTTTGATGCCATAATTTGGCAAAATGGATTTCATATAAATGCAAGTTTTTAGAAAATCTTTTTTTGCTCTTTTAAATAAGGCGTAACACGATTTATCTCTAAGTTGAATCTTATTAGTGTAGAAGCAAACCCGATTCATACTGTTATACTATGATTCAGTCTGACCAACACAGTAAAGGACCAAACAGAGAGGATGTTGGAGAAACTCAGCAGGACTGGTAGCATCTGGGGAAATACAAATAGAGCTAACATTTCTTCAGAACTGCTGAGTTTTTCCAGTAATATTCGTATTTCCAACATCCACGATATTTTGCTTTTATTATAGTAAGGACGAGCTACTTTTACTATGGTCATTAATACCAAACTGGATACTTAAAAATTAAAGGCAACAAATGAGTTGACAGCACATTGAATATTGTTTTATATCTTAATCATATGGCAATATTAAGTAGGAAAACTTCATTTTGAAAGATTAACATGTCAGGTTATCTACAATTTTACTCTAATCTGATTTCAAATTGAACAATAAAAACTACTTGGAAACTACTATCAAGCTCTAGGTCAATTTCAATCAAACAAAGCAACGACTACAGTGAGCAAATATCCCACACTTATATATGAACCAGTTAACGCTTCACAATCACAAGCATGTACAGTATAACCTGCAGGAATTTTAAAGTATTTTCTAAGAAAAGTTTGCTTTTGCTGTTAAAATCAAATGTGATTAGATTTGCAGATATAATAATGGATTAAATGAAACTTCTCACAAATTTGACTGAAGCATCTAATATTTATCAAGATTTTCTGGAATTTCAAGGTATTTGTCTCGAAAGTGGATCTCCAATAACCTTTCTTGAGACAGATGGTAAAGTACATTGTTTAGAACTGGAGTATTATATTATATTGGGTACAATATAGGTAATGACTTGCTGAGGTTGTGTACCATAAATTGAGTTCCAGAGTCATGTCAATTTTTTAAAAGGTATGCACGGTACTCCAATTTACCTGACTTTCAGTTAAATGTTCATGGAAAGTATGGAACAGTTTTCTAATGCAACAAAAATTGTTCTTTATTATAAGCAATTAGACAACTGTTACAGATAAATAGATGTAAACCGTTGGCATATAACACTACTAACTAAAACCTTTATAAACTGTTCCCCTCACACACAAATAGCGAAAGTTGATTATCACCAGAGGTAGAAACAACTGGAAAGTCAGTTCAGTGGCATTTGCTTCCCGATCTGAAGATGATCTTTCTTCAGACATCCAGACCCTTAGTGTTCTTTTTTCTTTCTCTAGAAGCTTCCACTGGTTTGCAAGAAATTCCGAGTGACTGATTTGCTTGCAATATCAGTCTGGCTTATCAATTCAAAAGTCACAGCTCCTGCTCAGACTGTGTCTGTAACCCATTTCCAATTCCAACCTGCTCAGTTAATTGAACACCAATCAGCTTCACTTATAAACAATTCCTCAGCTCCTGATCATTTATACATTGCAGGAACCCACAGCCACAAAAGCAGAGGTCACAATAGGTATCAAATGCCTTCCTGTGAAATTATGCAGTCATTTTGGTAAATCCCTGTTTTCAAAAACAATTCATTCTCTTTGCTGTCCACAGTTTTTAAAGAAATATAAAAAAATTCATTACATATCCATCTAGATTTTGGGATCAAAGTTGTTATTCATTACACTTACCAATGAATTTCTGCAGGGTTTTGAACAGCATTTAAATTTGTTTCAGTTAATCATGTTCAAGACATCAACTTCTTCTTGCAGTCCACAGAGCAGAACAGCATTCCTTCCACAGGCATGAATTTCAGGCCAAACAGACACTTGCCGCAGCAAGAGCACAGGAAGCAGTCAGGTGTAGCATGACAACTGTATTTCCCATATGTAACATGCTGGGCCTCAGGATCAATGACATTGTGACAACACTGGCACACTGCAGCATGAAGCTTCACATAGCAAGGTTTGCAGACAGGTTCGTCATTCACCATAACATAGATTTCTCTGGCAAGGACACAATTACACTCAAAACAGCAGAAATGCTTCAAGTGCCAATACTGGCCTTCATTGCTGAATATTAACTCATCACAGCCAGCACAATGTGATTTCTCAGTGTGACAGTAGTGACGTCCACAGTATAGTTTTCCTTTCTTCCAAAAGTAGATCATATCCCCATGCAGTTCACTACAGATGCTGCAGACAAAACAAGCAGGATTCCACTGCTTGTCATAACCAGCCCACTCTGCATATACAGCTGGGTGTCCCTCCTTCATGCTCAATTTACAATGGAAGCATGCATATTTTGTTACTGATTGTACAGCCACTGATCTAACAGCAACGGTAGTACGGTCTTTACAGAGCTTTTCGGCCATCAGATAGTCAAAGTTATGTGACTCACTATAGAGGGACCTGGGATCTAAGAGATTTGAGCAGGCAATTGTGTCTTTTCAACAAACAAATTGAAGACATCTTAAAGAAGTACATGTAGTCTAAAAGAGAAAGTGTAAATTGAAATATCCAATTCAATTAAAATCACATGCCAAAGCAAAAGATGACAAAATATACATTTTAAAAAGTGTGAACAATAGTTAAAATGAGAAGGAAAATGTCTAAAATTAAATTTTCTGTGGTTGTCTGGCAGTAATTAAAAATTCACTTCAACTTGAATGATGATTTTTTTTGACTTGGTGTTTTAGCAGGTACTAACTATTCATACATATTTTAATATGATTTATTTTATAATTTGGGTTTTGAACTAGTGACATATGAACTTTGGCCTGTGTCTGTGAGGGGGTTTAATGATTAATTTGTCAGTACTTCTTGAGCCATTTAGAAAACAACTGCATGAGTCAGAGAGTCATAGAGATGTACAGCATAGAAACAGACCCATCGATCCAACTAGTCTATGCTGACCAGATATCTCAAACCAATCTAGTCCTACATGCCAGCATCTGGCCCATATCTCTCTAAACCCTTCCTATTCATATACCCATGCAGATGCCTTTTAAATGTTCCAATTGTACTAGCCTCCAGCAGTTTATTCCATACACATACCACCCTCTGCGTGAAAATGTTTCCCCTTAGGTCTCTTTTATATATTTCTCCTCTCACCGTAAACCTGTGCCGTCTAGTTCTAGACTCCCCCATCCCAAGGAAAAGACTTTGTCTATTTATCCTATCCATGTAGCTCATGATTTTATAAACCTCCATAAGTTCACCCCTCAGCCTCCGATGCTCCAGAGGAAACAACCCTAACCTATTCAACCTCTCCCTATAGCTCAAATCCTCTAACCATGGCAACATCCTTGTAAATATTTTCTGAACCTCTTCAAGTTTCACAACATCTTTCCAATAGGTAGGAAACCAAAATTGCACACAATATTCCAACAATGGCCGAACCAATGTCATGTACAGCCACAACATGACCTTCCAACTCCTACATTCAATACTCTGACTAATAAAGGATACCAAACGCCGCCTTCACTATCCTATCCACCCGCGACTCCACTTTCAAGGATCTATGAACCTGCACTCCAACGTCTCTTTGTTCAGCAACACTCCCTCTTACCTTACCATTAAGTGTGTAATTCCTGCTAAGATTTGCTTTCCCAAAATGCAACACCTCACATTTATCTAAATTAAACTCATCTGCCACTGGCCTATCTGATCAAGATCCTGTTGTAATCTGAGGTAACCTTCTTCGCTGTCCACTACACCTCCAATTTTGGTGACATCTGCAAACTTACTAACTTATACCTCTTTTGCTCACATCCACTATTAGTGAGGACTTTTTCATATTATGTACGTTTTACAAGCATACGGGGGAAAAATTAGGTTGTTTTCATTTAGAAGAATTAGGAATTTATTAATTTAAGGGAGAAACCTAGTAAAGCTTTTTATTTATTATATTTCACAGAAGTCCTGTTTGGAGTTATATGTAATAAAACAATTCCTCCTGGAGAAAGGAGATAATTCAAAACAATTATGAAATAGGTTACCTTAGTATAAGGATTTCAGTTTGAAAGTTCCAAACAGAAGATTTTTTTTAGAACACTCTAGGTGATAATATGATACTGAAAATGTTTAAGCTCAGTTGTGAGAGTATGCAAGGAATGGGCTATCAAACTCCCAACCTGTAACTGAAGCTAACAACTAAACCAAAAGATGTGACTGAGAAGGGAACATTCTCATTGCTGTTCAAATATTGCAAAGTGGTAGTGTTGGGATAGATGGGTTTGTATATACTGTATATTGAAATTTTTTGAGTTGTGTTTTATGTAAATAGTTTGATTTATTTAATTGCATTTGCATAATGAACTTCTGCCTTATTGTTAAAATCAAATTTACAGCATTGCATGCTTATGTTTCAGTGAAAGTCCACCTTACTGAAGAAAAACAAGACAAAGAAAGAACTACCAAGCTATACTTCAGTCTTCAATTTGACTTGTCCAGTGAATAACATGAATTGATCAAGGGGAGGCTCATTCAGGGTTTGAATTTAATAGATTTAAGAGGGAATTTCAAAAATATGTAAGTAATATATACGTGCTGGTTCTGGACATAAAATGGCATTGTGGTAATGTCTGTTGAAAGAAACTTGAAGATGGCTTTAAATGTTAAGAGTTAACTATAATTAGAAGATATGGGAGTGAAATATTTGAAGTTTTTATGTAAAGCTAAGTGGAGGATAATAGAAAGGTACACGGAGTTAAGAAAACCCAAAATGCAAAGGGAGGAAGAACAGAATCAGAGTCAAAGGAAAATGAAGGAAAATACAAAAAAGGATGGAAAGGAAGGAGAGAAAGGGGAAAAAAAAAGTGGTGGCTAAAGAAAACCAAGGGAAAAGAAAAAGAAATGATTAAAACTTAAACTCCAAAAAGATACTGAACGTGGACAACATTTGTTGTTACAACAAAAGTTAACAGTAAAGGAAGAAAGAGGTGGTAAAAGTGGATGATTCTCATTCCAAGAGATTTAATTTTGCGAAGAATTTGTGGAGGATGAAAAGGTATTTTACCTAATTTACGAAGATAGCCGGACAGATGAAGTGACCTAAAGATGTTTGGACATTAATGTTACAGAATGTTTTAACAGCTACAATTATGGCTGTGCCTGCCAGTTTGCAGAAGAATAATCTGCAGAGTACAGAGCAGTAGGAAAAAAAGCAGTACTCAATGCTTATTAAGTTGCCAGTGAAGCTTATCAATGAAAATTTAGGACTACTAAGAAAAAATCCTAATCAACCATTTTAGAATTGTTAGAGAAAAAAATTAGGTTCAGCTGTCAACAAATAGCTGTGCTCTGTGGAGCTGTCATGACAAAGGCCTCATAAGACAGTCAAAAGCCTTTTGGACCTCCAGAGAGGGAGGTGGTGTCTATCTTTCTGCAGTTTAAAAAATACCTAAAGCTTAAAGAACGCCAATTTATTTCCCCTCACCAGTTTCTGTAAGCTTTCAACCAATAATTCAGAGACCTTATAAGTTGTAAACCAAGTGACTCTGTGCTTCCTGCAGCAAGTGAAAGTGCATGGAGATGAGAGATAGAGGAGGAGCAAGCAAAAGGATCATCTCAGTGAATCCTGTGTACAAGGACCTTTGAACTGCCTTCCCACTCTTTCCCTCCACTAATATGCATGTCTTTTTTGTCCATCTGTGCCTGTGTGTTGGAGGAGTGTTACAAGGGATTAGAGATTTAACTAGTAGTTACTTGGTTATCAGTAGCTAGAATCTATTTATTTGTAATAAATCATAATTCCTGATAAGTCCAGAAACCTGGTCCATGCTTTCTGTTAATCCAGGTCTAACAGGACAGGTAAATTGAAGAATTTTACATACTTTTATGAAAATGTATTTGTACTTCACAGGTGGAGACTGCAAGCCACTCACAAATAAACAAAGTTGGAACATTGCCATGTTGAAACAAACATCAATTGCACAATAAACTATACAAAATAGCAGAATCCAATGCATTGTAAAATAGCAGACATATGAGCTGACCATTGCACAGCTCCCAGCCTTGACGGTCAGTGCACACCCTTAAAAAGCTGGCACATAGAATGAACAATATAGAGGCTCTATATACAGAGGCTGCTCTTTCATCAATTGGTTGTAGAGTACAAGGTCTTATACTCCACAACCACCTGATGAAGGAGCAGCACTCCGAAAGCTAGTGCTTCCAAACAAACCCGTTGGGAACTTTAACTTAGTGTTCTGTGATTTTCAATGATGTGGTCAGGCTATGTTGACTTTACTCTCACTGGAGGAGAAAGTGAGGTCTGCAGATGCTGGAGATCAGAGCTGAAAATGTGTTGCTGAAAAAGCGCAGCAGGTCAGGCAGCATCCAGGGAACAGGAGATTCAACGTTTCGGGCATTAGGAATGAGGAAAGTGTGCCCAGCAGGCTAAGATAAAAGGTAGGGAGGAGGGACTTGGGGGAGGGGCGTTGGGGATGTGATAGGTGGAAGGAGGTCAAGGTGAGGGTGATAGGCTGGAGTGGGTTGGGGGCGGAGAGGTCAGGAAGAAGATTGCAGGTTAGGAAGGCAGTGCTGAGTTTGAGGGATTTGACTGAGACAAGGTGGGCGGAAGGGAAATGAGGAAACTGGAGAAATCTGAGTTCATTCCTTGTGGTTTGAGGGTTCCTAGGCGGAAGATGAGGTGCTCTTCCTCCAACCGTTGTGTTGTAATGGTCTGGCGATGGAGGAGTCTAAGGATCATCTATTGCATCCGTTGCACCCGATGTGGCCTCCTCTATATTGGGGAGACAGGCTGCCTACTTGCGGAACGTTTCAGAGAACACCTCTGGGACACCCGGACCAACCAACCCAACCACCCCGTGGCTCAACACTTTAACTCCCCCTCCCATTCCACCAAGGACATGCAGGTCCTTGGACTCCTCCATCGCCAGACCATAACAACATGACGGTTGGAGGAAGAGCGCATCATCTTCCGCCTAGGAACCCTCCAACCACAAGGGATGAACTCAGATTTCTCCAGTTTCCTCATTTCCCCTCCGCCCACCTTGTCTCAGTCAAATCCCTCAAACTCAGCACTGCCTTCCTAACCTGCAATCTTCTTCCTGATCTCTCCGCCCCCACCCCACTCCGGCCTATCACCCTCACCTTGACCTCCTTCCACCTATCACATCTCCATCACCCCTCCCCCAAGTCCCTCCTCCCTACCTTTTATCTTAGCCTGCTGGACACACGTTCCTCATTCCTGAAGAAGGGCTTAAGCCCGAAACGTCGAATCTCTTGTTCCCTGGATGCTGCCTGACCTGCTGTGCTTTTTCAGCGACACATTTTCAGCTTTACTCTCACTCACAAGATGAGGGTAAATGTGGAATGATGTGTGCAGGCCAAATCTTAGGCACATTCATTGCACATGTTTAGCCTCTATATTGCCCATGTTCAAGCACAATATCTTAGCTGCATTCCTCAGCATGATGTTTACTGCATTCCTGACATTTGAGGCTATCTGCAGTCAGAGTTGGCGGCTTGAAAAATGAGCAATGTTTGGCCATTACAACTACTTTCAGCCTCAGGGTATCTCAAAGGCACTGCTCATCTTTCAGATAGGTATTACTTAATGAGGTCTGACAGTGAAAGCTATGCTACAGAGACACCACAAGTGTAAGTAACTGTATAGTTACAGTAGTGAATGTCTAAGTTTTCTTTATGCTCTTCATCTTGTTGCGCCCAAGAGTGTTGGGGTGGAGGAAGTGTGCTTCGTAGTTGGCTCCATTGCTTGGGAAGTGAACACCTGGTGCAATTCAGCCTACGGGGGCCAGTTTAGCTGACCGCATCCTGCCTAGCTGTAGGTTCATGCTCCTTAGCTTGAATTAAAACATAGAACAGTACAAAAGAGAAACAGGCCCTTCAGTCCACCGTGTCTGCACCGATCATGATGTCACAGTCTAATTCTGTCTGCCTGCACATGTTCCATATTCCTCTATTCCCTCTTAGTTTACGTATCTGGCTAAATGTCTCTTAAACATTGCTGACTCATTTGCTTCTAACACCTCGCTGGCAGTGTGTTTAAAGCACCTACCACCAGTGCCACAAAGGTTGTGCTGCACATCACCTTTAAGCTTTCCCCCTTCACCTTAAACCTTGCCCACAACACCTCCCACCTCTCACACCCCCAAGTATTTGGCATTTCCACACAGAAAAAAAAGTCTATCCACCCTATCCATGTCTTTAGTAATTTTACATACTTCTATCGAATAGCCCCTCAGCCCAGTGAAAACAACTCAAGTTTGTCCAACCTCTCCTCATAGCTAATGGACTCCAATCTAGTCAACATTCTAGTTATTTTATTTTGCACTCTATCCAAAGCTGAAGCTATTAATTTTTATTCTTACAACAAACTTCACACTTCCACACATTATGCTCCATCTGTCATCTTATTGCCTACTCACTTAACCTGTCTAAATCTCTTGGCAGCCTTTTGTATCCTCCTCATAGCTTACATTCTGACCTAGCTTTTCACTGTCAGCAAATTTAGACAGACAGAGTGTAATGTATCTCAGTCATTTAGATCATAAATAGTTGAGGCCCCATCACTGATCATGTGACAAAGTCACACTTTTCCAACACGACACTTTTTAACATGCGACAAAGTCTGCCAACTTGAAAAATGTCCCATTTATTGCTACTCTCTGCTTCCTGACTGTTAACTGCTGTATTACTCCCAATAGCAGTTATTACTGCTGTCTCACTGCACCAGGGACCTTCGATTCCAGCCTTGGGCAACTGTGTGTGGAATTCGCACATTCTCGATGTGGCTGTGTGGGTTTCCTCCATGTACTCTGGTTTTCGCCCACAGTCCAAAGATATGTAGATTACGTGGACTGGCCATACTAAAAATTGCTCCATAATGCAGGTTAGGTGGGTTAACCATGGTAGAAACCCCATGCAAGATCACAGGGCTGGGATGGGTGTGTGGTGTGTGTTTTTGGTATGAGTGGTGTACATGTGGAATCGATGGCCTCCTCCTGCACTGAAGGAATTCTATAATTCTCCTTCATCAGGTGGTTGTGATGAAGGAGCGGCACTCCGAAAGCTAGTGTGCTTCCAATTAAACCTGTTGGACTATAACCTGGTGTTGTGAGATTTTTAACTTTGTACCCCAGTCCAACACCAGCATCTCCAAATTACAATTCTCCATAAGTCATTATCTTGCTTATTACGTTGTCTGGAAATCCAGATACACATCGGATTCCCCTAATCCACCTTACTAGTTTGACCTCAGAAAATCTCTTACAAGTTTATTAAATTTATGAAATACAATTACCCTTCTGTAAAATCATATTGCCATTGTTTGATCATATAATGGTTTTCTAAATGCATTGTTAAAACTTCCTTAAATAATAGATTCTTGATGATTGACGTCATAATTGGCTTCCAGTTTCCATTCTCCCATTTTTCTTAAATACTTTGATTTTCTAACTTCCAATCTGTTGATGTCGTTCCAGAATCTAACGATGCTCTTCTAATCCCCACCAGAAGGCCTCATTTTACTTTCACTGGTATTTAAGCAGTCCTCTTCCACTGGTTCTCTCTCACGACCAGGCACTCAATTTCAGATCAACGGACGTGGCAGCAGGAAGGGCGGGCAATAAGAAATAGGAACTGGAGTAGGCCATTCGGTCCCTCAAACTTGCTTCACTACTACCATCTATTCTCCTCAGCTCATGACCCGTTTCCCATCAATTTCCATCCTGGACACACTGATCTAGGGCTTGCATCCCTGGCTGATCCTGGGCTTGTGGGTGAACACTGCTGGCAAACATTAATCAATGATGATTGTCAGCAAGTTGTGCCAAAGTCTAATTTAAGACAGAGTAAACCAAACAGATAACCCTACAATTGGATAACTACTATTTTCACCCCAAACGATAGTTTCTAGAAGATTCCCCACCATGTTACAACTGCAATTCTCCAGTCTTCGAGCACCTCCCCAGTCTAGGGAAGATAAAGGTTATAGCTAGTGCCTCTGTAATTTCGATTCTCACTTTCTTCAATTTCATTTGATGTATCTCATCCAATCCCGGAGCCTTGTCCGCTTTAACTATCAATAACCTATCAATTTAATGAATAACCTTATGTGACAGAACTTCCTCAAAGTTTTCATTTAATTCCTCAGCGATGCCTCGAGTTCATGTATAAATCCTCTATTTGGTCCTTAAACAGTCCTACTTCTCGTTTTACTACTGATGTGTGTTTAAAATACTTTGAGATTCCCCTAAATGTCCGCCACAAATCTTTTCTTAATCTCAGTTTGCTTCCTCAATGTTTTTTCACCTTCTCCTAATACTGTTGGTTTATTTTATACCCCACCCTGTCATAAGAACACTTCTTAATCTTAATTACTATCTCCTTTTTCATCCAAGAGCTCTGGAATGGTTTGCCCTCTCTTTCCCTTTTGAAGGAATATTTCTTAACTATACCCTACCATCTCCTGTTTGAAAATAGCTCGTTGTGTAATTTCCTGTCAACCCTTTGTTTTAGTCTATCTGGCCCAGCTCTCATCTTGCCCCAATATAGTTAGCTCTCCAAAATGAATTATTCTTACCCCAAATCCTATTGTCCTTTGTTATCACCAATTAAACCTTATGATACAATGATCACTGTCTGCTAAGTGTTCTTGTACTGACACTTTATCTACATTGCCTACATCACTTCCATGAACTAGATCTAACAGTGCACCATTTTTGAGTTGAACTGGACACCCACTGATACAAGAAACTTTCCTGACCATAATTTAAGAACATTTGGCATTGGCACAGTGGTAGCATAAAGGATGCACAATCTACATTTAGGAAGTTAAAGTAATCAATTATCATCATTCTGTAATGTTTGCATTTTTCTCTAATTTCCTATAGAATTGCTCCTCATTGTACTTCCAACTAATTGACGGTCTGTAGAGTATACCAAGCAACATAATTTTATTGTCTATTCATTCCTGGGATGTGTGTCACTGACTGGGCCAATATTGTCCATCCTGGTTGTCCTTGAAAAGGTGACGATGGCCTTCTTCAGCTGCTACAGTCCATTTACTGTAGGTAGATCCACAATGCCTTTAGGGAGGGAATTTCAGAATTTTGACATGACACAAAGGCAATATATTTTCAAGTCAGGCTTGGAAAGGAGTTGCGCCCTTCTTGTTCTTTAGATCTAGTCAGATTGATTTGATCCTTAAATCTTCTAGGCCATCCTCTTCCTTCAGGATTGCAATGCTTGACTTAACCAATATCAACATCTATCCTCCTTTCCTTCCTTCAGCCAGGTCTGTTATCACCACATCATAATTTCACATGGTAATCTGTGCATGTGATGCCTTAATCTTATTTACAATACTTCATGCATTCACATAGATGTGCAGAAACTCCGATTTAGACTTTATTTCTTTCTCCTTTACTCTGACTTCATCTATTGAGTTTCTATTCTCTATGTTACTACTTTCAGGCTCTGTAAGTATTTTGTGTGCTCAAGTATTCTTCCTCAATACTCCTTCTTGGTTCCCACACCCTACCAAGTCAGTTTAAAGTAACACTAGCAATATACCCCACAAGAAACTTAGACAAGGCTCTGTTCAGATGCCATCTTTCCCACAACTATTTCCAGAAATCTAAAGCCCTTCTACCTCCATTATGTTTCCTACCATGCATTAATCTGCCTAATTCCTCTATTTCTGTACTCTTTTGCATATGGAGACCAATCCAGAGATTACCGCATTTGAGCCTTTCTTGTTAATTTCCAACCTAGCTTCCTAAATTCTAATTGAAGTACTTCTCCCTTCCTATTCAAGTCATTGGTACCAATGTGAACTATGATTTCTGGCAATTCATCATTCCTCAGAGTAATGTTGTGCAACTGCTATGTGACACCAAAGAGTAAAGAATGAAGAAGAATGAAGAACAAAGAACAATAAAGCACATAATCGAGCCATTTGAGCTTCCAAGCCTGCACTGACGTTTTACTCTTTCATACTAAAATAGTCTTCACTTACAGGATCCATATCCCTCTCTTCCCTTCCTACTCATGTATTTGTCCAGGTGCTTCTTGAATGCTGCTATTGCGTTTGCTTCCACAATCTCCTCTGGTTGCACATTCCAGGCACTCACTAATCTTTAAATCTCTTTTAAACTTTTCCCCTCTCATCCTTGTACTTGTGCACCCTAGTAATTGAGCCCTCCACTCTGGGAAAAAGCCTCATACTTTCCACTCTATCCATGCCACTCTCAATCTTATAAAACTTCTATCAGGTCACCCACTCAACTTCCTACATTTCAGTGAAAATAAACCCAGTTCTATCCAACCTTTCTTCATACCTAAAATCCCTCATACCAGTCAATATTCTAGTAAACCTTTTCTGTACCCTCTCCAAAGCCTCAATATCCTTCTGGTAGTGTGGTGACCAGAACAATATTCCAATATTCCAAATGTGGCCTAAGTAAATTTCCATAAAATTGCAGCATAACTTGCCTACCCGAATCCCCTTCCAAAAGGAGGCAATAGGCCTTGTTTACTACTTTATCTAGATGCACTGCCACCTTCAGCGATCTATGGACTTGCACATTCAGATCCCTCAGCATCATTGACCCTGTCACTAAGGAGGCAACGTAACATCCTACAGTCATGTCTAAACCACATAAACATCTGTCTGTTCTTATAACTAATGGTATCACTATTGGTCTTTCTTTCTTCTCCCTCCCCTCCTACATAACCATGTTATTTGTGATGCCACAAACTTGGCTCTGACTACACCACTGAGGAACCAATGCGTTCACCAGCTTCCATAATAGAAAATTGATTTGAATGAAAGCTCCCAATGGACTCCTACACTGTGTATGCACGTTTATCTTGACTGCTTGGTGGCCATCCATTCCCTTCTGCCTCCAGGCCTTTTAGCTGTGATGTGATCACCTCTCGGAACATGATCTGAAAATGTGTTGCTGGAAAAGCACAGCAAGTCAGGCAGCATCCAAGGAGCAGGAGAATCAACGTTTCAGGCATGAGCTCTTCTTCAGGAATTAGGAATCCTCTCAGAACATGATATCAATGTAAAGCTCAGCTTCATGGAGGTGCCACAGTGATCCCAGCTACTGCTAGAGTTTTGAAATCTGGAGCTCAAGATTCTGTAGCCGCCAGAATTTTGTAGAACATCTAGGACGAGCAGCGGTCTATAACTTCACACATCAAAGGCTGGACGTTCCACTCATTAGAGCTGAGCTCCTATCTCACTTAAATGGAATAAATTCATTTGCCTTACATCAGTTTTACCCTGATTTGGATTACTTACATTACTTTATTATATTAGCCCTAGTTTTCCTTTACCACTAGTGATTCTCAATTAAATCCAAGCATTGCTACTTTGAAATGATACACTTCTCTAATTTACACCCATTTAAAGACAATCCTCAGTTGACATTTCAGACTAATCTTTGACTTTACAGATTTTCTGTGATGTCAATATTGCTTTTATCAGAGAGAGAAACTCTCAATTACATGGTCATCTTAGATTTCTATACTGACTTGCTAGGCAGCACGTTTGAAATAATAAATGATAATTAGACCATGAGTTAGTTTGCTCACTAATCCCTAAATTGAACCCATGCAGTCAAATAGGCTGTTGAAAAATAAATGGCAAAGAATGAGTTTTATGCTAAGCATTAGACAGGGAAGCTGGACCCAAAAGATTATATTCTACATCATCAGTTACCTACAGTTGATTTTATTAGTTAAGCAAATATTTCTGATCAATCTCTTAACTACATTAGCCTAAACACAATTCCAAAGTTGTTAATATGATCAAATAGAAACAAATTTAATTGAAGTATTACAATAATGTATATCAAACCATAATAATTAAACTGGAAAGATATGATTGAAGAAGAGTCCACAAATAAAATCTCTCAAACAAAAGTCTTCATAATGTTTGAAGTGAGCTCACTGTTACAACCACACTAGATCTTGTGTTATGCAAAACTGTATTGTCAGACCTCATCGAGGAAGGTGTGGTCAATTATAGAACATGAAGGACACCAGGAAATTGACAATACCAAACAACTCAGAGAAAGTGAGGACTGCAGATGCTGGAGATCAGAGCTGAAAATGTGTTGCTGGAAAAGCGCAGCATGTCAGGCAGCATCCAAGGAGCAGAAGAATTGACGTTTCAGGCGAAGGGCTCATGCCCGAAACATCAATTCTCCTGCTCCTTGGATGCTGCCTGACCTGCTGCGCTTTTCCAGCAACACATTTTCAGTTCAATACCAAACAACTCCTTTGGTAAAAGGAATGGTACCTACATAATACATGTCAACATCTTAGAGAAAGTAAGTGTAGACTGAAACATGAAATTCAGAGCTATGCCTGATTTCCATTCAGTTAGTAGATCTCAGCTTTCCAAATACACTAAGCTCTTTCATCTTTTTCATCTCCGGGTTGCTTTTGCCTTGATCAGACCCTAGGTGTAGAAATTAATGTGTGCTGTGGAATTCTCATTTCTCTCAGTGATGAACATCCTGCTTGCATGCTGAGCTGTTGGTAATTGTTTGCAATCCATGTACATAAATATAGGCTGGAGTGTGAATGGAGTTGGAAAAGTTGGCATTAGTCTCTTTCACTGCCATCTTGCTTCAAAGAAGAAAATCATGATTGTCAAAGCAATAGTGCTCAAACTATCACACCTTGGAAGGGGACACAATCTAAATGAATACCAGTAACTGCTTTTAAAATACTCAAAAACAAAGGTTCAAAATAGACAATTGTCTCAAGAAATAGTCGAGCACAGACCAATTCTTAGACCTTATCTTGAGCGACCGCAGTTAAATTTTTAAAAAAAATTCAACTTCCAGGTATGTCAACACAATTCTTTTCCAAATGCAACAAACTCCAAGGATGTATAAGATATTAAAATTATTTTTTAAAATTCTTGTTTTAACTTTGATAGACATTTTAATACTAGTATAACCCAATAGATGGCAGCAAAGTTTACTAAAAATTTTCATTACAATCAGCCCCAAAAAATCCTGATGAACAGTGTCTGCAATAGCAAGACATACCTGTTGCATGTTGCAGTGCCAATCACCCAAATCTCATTCAAAGACTAAGGGTCAATCCAATTAGTTAGCAACGATAGAAGATGAACAACTACTGAGTCATAATGAGGCACTTGCTTTAACAAGTCATAGTTTATTGTGTGATAGAAATAATGACAAGATATATAGGCTAATTACACTGACCAACAGGAGCCAGAGATGACATATCTTTCTCCACTGGAACCTCGTGCTGGACTTCTCCAATTCTTCACCCAGTACTGTGGGATATCATCAGACTGAGTGAAACTTAATATAGTTTCAACACTAACATTTTCAGAGCTCACATAATATTAACTATGTCTGTTTAATGTCCTTGATACTTTGTGCTGCATACTACTATTAGGACAGAATGCAAACAACACAGCACCCTCTACAAGCATCCAATTAATAGAAGAACCTCCTTAAACAATCCAATTAAAAGATTGTGAAATGAGTAGGGCAAGATATGATCAAGGAAATGTAAGTTACAGGAGAAAATTAGGTACAGAGAGAGAAATAAAGGAAAGTAAAGGATGAATAGATTGAGGCAGAGGGTAAAAGGGCAAAGAGAAAGTAATTGTTCATTTGTTTTGAAAATACTCTAGTAAACAAAAGCTAAGGAATAAGACTTCACACTTGTAATTTTAATTGTTTTACTGAGAGCGGGTTGGCTGATAATTAATTAATACTTATCACTATGTTGAAATGATACTTAATTGTTTCTCTTGACTTTGTGAGATGAGTTTATCGCTGATCTACAACACAAAGGCTGCAAAATGCAATTAAATTGAGAACCGTCACTTTTGTGAAGCAGTACATCTCTAATAGCAAATCAATTTTCACAATTGATAAGACTTCTGTTCTTGCTTGAGGTTGCTGTGAAAAGTAATAGAAACCTTTATCACCAGTCTATTATTTTTAAACTATTTTTTGGGCTTATCAATATTACTTGCAACAGCATCTCCTCCAAGAGCTGATTAGTTTGACATCCACGATTGGAGATATTGGCTTGAATTTTGTGGTCAAGGGACAGGACTTTCTACTAACATTGAAGAAAACTGATGGAAAGGAATAGCAGTCACTAATTTTATAATTCCAATGCAGATGTTAGGAGATTACAGGGTGACCTGGACAAGTTACGCGAATGAGCAGATGCAGTTTAATGTGGATACATGTATGGTTATCCACTTTGGTGGCAAGAACAGGAAGGCAGATTACTACCTCAATGCAATCTATTTAGGTAAAGGGGCAATACAGAGAGATCTGGGTGTTCTTGTACACCAGTCAATGAAGGCAAGCATGCAGGTACAGCAGGTAGTGAAGAAGGCTAATAGCATGCTGGCCTTCATAACAAGAGGAATTGAATATAGAAGCAAAGAGGGCTTCTGCAGCTGTACAGGGCCCTGGTGAGACCACACCTCGAGTACTGTGTGCAGTTCTGGTCTCCAAATTTGAGGAAAGACATTCTGGCTATTGAGGGAGTGCAGCGTAGGTTCACGAGGTCAATTCCTGGAATGACGGGATTACCTTACACTGAAAGACTGAAGCGACTGGGGCTTGTATACCCTTGAGTTTAGAAGACTGAGAGGGGATCTGATTGAGACATATAAGATTATGAAAGGATTGGACACTCTGGCAGCAGGAAACATGTTTCCGCTGATGGGTGAGTGCCGAACCAGAGGACACAGCTTAAAAATACAGTGTAGACCATTTAGGACAGAGATTCATGGGTGTGTGGAATGCTCTGCCCCAAAGGGCAGCGGAGGCCTAGTCTCTGGATTCATTTAAGAAAGAGTTGGATAGAGCTCTCAATAGTGGAATCAAGGGTTGTGGAGATAAGGCAGGAAGAGGGTACTAATTAGGAATGATCAGCCATGATCATATTGAATGGTGGTGCAGGCTCGAAGGGCTGAATGGCCTACTCCTGTACCTATTGTCTAACTTTCATTTTGACACATCTATATGGTTCTAGGAACAGTACTCTCATAAAAAACAGTATATAAAAAGTTGAAATTCATGTTAAGTGTTAGGAACAGAGGAAGGGATGATAGGTAGACATCTCTTCTTCCTTCCCATACCTCTTAACTAAAAGCATGTTTTTTTTCAAAAAATGTTTTCAGTCCAAATGCTTTAATTGTTAGTAATAAGTAGATGGCATATTTTTCTATGTTTTAAAAGAAAATAAATGTTTAGTATTCAACACCCAAATAACAACTGTACACACACTCAGGAAAGGATTACAGAAACAGCCATATAGTTATATTTTATAATTTCAATTTTTCTTTGTTCCATTTGCTCTTCCCTTTGGTGAAGGCTTAAAACAATGGAGATGTGTAATCTTTCTGAGCTACATAAGTAAAGCTCCAGTAATTTAGAAGAATTGATTTGTTGTTATATATTTGCAGTAACAGATTTATCTTATTATATACCATTTAGGGTGCAAAAGCAGAGCCTGCTATTGTTCAAATAGAAAGTTCAACTCAGGTCAGAAGAAGGATCACTGGTCTGAACGTTAATTCTGATTTCTCTCCATAGGTGCTACCAGACCTGCTGAACTTTCCCAGCAATTTCTGTTGATGTTTTAACTCAGGTCTATGCCTACATGTGGCCTCAGATCAGATGTTTTTGTTAAGACTCTTTTTTTTGCTCTTGCTGCTGGCATAGATTTTCTGCCAGCCTGATCAAATATGCCTTATTAAACCTTCATCAGAAATCTTGTGTCTGTCATGTGTCCAAAGCATCCCTTTTGATTGTCCTCATAAATAGTTCCTGATAGTTAGGCCAATTGTTTGAAAATATATCATATCATTTTCATAAAATAGAGCTTTTTCATACATTACTGCTAGCTTAAAAATTTGGAGTTAAAGAGCATTTACTTAGCTGGAGATATGAAGCCACTACCAAAGGAAAGGAAGTTTTAATTACTTCACAACTTATACAGATATGAAAAATAGCTCAATGTTCTTAGAGTTCCATGTGCATTGGCAAGGAAATCAGTCACCTCACTACCCAAATTCATTTTGTGGGTCTGGGAAGTGTCCACTTTTGGTTTATATTATATAAATTATTCAAAGAACTCATTTTGTATTGATTCCATCTCCAAAATTGCAACAGTACAGCTAGTGGAAAAAGGCATTAGTGACATTAACTTTCAAATTTCCCTATTTAATTCTGCAGCTGTGAACATCACAAGTTGCTGTCAATTTTATCAAGTAATTGTGGGAGATGCCACAGTTTTGCTCACAATTATAACTGCAAATTTTGGACCATTGTGCTTCTATCTAACTACTATTAACCTGACCACAAAATGTGAAGAAACAACTATTCCACCTGGTATCATTGATAATCTGAGGGATTTTGATCACTAACTGCACCACTGGTATGACGATCAAATATACAATTGTGTTGGTTTGATGGAGGGAGCAACTTAATATCCTCCTTGGAGCACAATAATATGTTTAAAATTATACAATGACCCAACGAATTGGAGATACTGGACATATATGGCAGCAAGAAAGTAAACAGATGCCTTTTCATCAAAAAGTCTCAAAATAAGTAATGAACTATAATGCCAAATATTATTTGGATTCAGCAAAGGTAATGCCATTGACTGTGAAGGGGAAATTGTTAGACTCTCTCTTGTTTGAAACAGGTATTGCTTGGCACTTGTGGGCATGAACATTGCTTGTCAGTTATCAGCCCAAGCTTGGATATTGTCCAGATCATGCTCATTTGGAGACAAACTTTCCAAATGAGGATGTTGAACATTGTGCATCATCAGCCAACATTCCCACTTCTGATCATATGATGGAGAGAAGGTCATTAACATTGCAGCTAAAAGTCATTGGGCACGGGACTCTAATCTAAGGAACTCCTGCAGAGATGTTCCAGAACTCCAGCAGCCACATTTTCCTTTGAGTTAGGTGTGACTACAAGTGTGGATTTTTTGTTTCCCTCCCTGATTCCAATTGACTTTAAGTGTGCCAGGACCCCTTGATACTATACACAGTCAAATGCAGCCTGTATATGATGGACAGTCACTCTCACTTCCCCTCTTGAGCTCAGTACTTTTGTCCAGTTCTGGACCAAGATTGTAATAAGGTCAGGAGCTACTTGGTCCTGGCAGAACCCCAACTGAGTGCCAGTGAGAAGGTTCTATTAGATGACAAGACTGCTTTTGTGCTAAACATTGCTTTCTGTTTACACCGCTGAGACATCTGCTGATGCAACACCTGATGCTGCACTCATACATAAGTACAATCTGTAACTATATAGGTACTGCATTATTTACCCAAGTTTCTATTATGTGTTAATCCAAAAATAATTGCTAGAAATTCAAGGTTGCTGAATTCTGCATAGTCCTCTTAATTCATCTATAACAAAATACAACCTATGATTTTAAATAATGTTTACACCTTATGTTTGCATGTGTAAATTTTAGAAGCAACACAAAATTTGGTATGATAGTTAGTATTCTACAATTTCGTTTGAATACTGCCAAAATGAGGACAGGAAATCTCTAAGTTGAAATAATGTGAACACCACTTCTGCTACGATAATGTGCAAATTTATGAAGCATTTAAAAAATTATGGACAGTAAATAGTGTATAAAGAAATTCAAAAACAATCTTTGAATCTGTCCACAGTGGATTGTCCATTTAAGTAGGCCATGCTTTAAATGGATGAAAGATTTAAAGAAACACAGTTACGTACTACGACTAAATTTTATAAAGGTATCCTTGGAAGTTTAAACATTAAATAGTGATCTGAGATAACACTGAGCTAATCCAGTAGTGCTACTGTTTACTTCAGCTACACGTGCTTGGTATTGTAGTTGTTTTCAAATGCATTAAAGATGTAATATGTGTTTTTAGATTGCAAGATTCTAGGGTAATTATCACCCATTAAGTTGTAAAGATAAGCAAATATTCTTTCAAAGCAATTTACCATTAATCTTTTATAAAACTATATGTGCCTACCCTAAATCCTCTGTGCAGTCGATCTTTCATAACACCAATGAATTCTTTGTAACTTAGTTGATCATCTTTGTCCACATCAAAGATTTTGAAGACTGTATTTACCAAGTGTGAAGAAAGCTTCAGGCCTGTAGCCACATATACAGCACGCTTAAACTCATCTGGATAAACAGCAAAAGCATTAAAAGTGAGACTGTAAATTGCATTTAGAAAAGCCTAAATACCCAGTCAAGAACCTTTTTACATTTTTGACCAAGTTAGAAACAAGAATTTTAATAATGTCTTCTCTACCAAAGTACACTTCATACGACAAAATTAAAAGCTAGCTTGCAGAATTGTATGGACTCTGTACAATATAATTTTCAGAAGTTATACTGTATACACAGCTGCAAAAAAAAAAGTTTGAGTAAGTAGATGATTCATCAAAAAAGTGATCTCTGAAATTTAAAGTGTTAAAAATGACTTCAATTCAAAGATTTGGTAAATGAATAAATGTTTTGGCAAGTGTTACAGCTTGCTGTTTTGTTTTAGTTAGTGGCAATTTTCTAAATACACAAATATTTTCATATATATCTATGACATTCTATTATCTGGTACCATAATGATTGAAAACAAGTTTTAATACACAACACTCGGCTAAAAACTATTTTTCATAGTTTTCTATATATCTCATGTATGAGTTGAATCCTGACTTTTAACTCCAAAGCTTTGTGCTTATTACCTGCTCACCACAGAAGTCAAATTTTCCCTGGCTCAAATCTACTTAATAGAATCGTTAATAGGGCATCACTGAAGGTTGCTTTTCAAGTCTTCGTGTCTTCATATGTCAATTTGTGATGGCAAACCTACCATCTTGCTGATGCAAGCTCCTACCCTAAAATTTGCAACATGGTAA
This sequence comes from Hemiscyllium ocellatum, assembly GCF_020745735.1. Lineage (NCBI taxonomy): Eukaryota > Metazoa > Chordata > Chondrichthyes > Orectolobiformes > Hemiscylliidae > Hemiscyllium > Hemiscyllium ocellatum. The sequence continues at coordinate 88,350,952 of NC_083401.1, forward strand.
GATGAAGAACAGGAAATACTCGGCCCAGTTTAAACTTAAGTGTATTAAAATTACAGAGCAGATGAATTATATGGCAACTAGAAAATTCAAGGTATCAGAAAAGAATGTTAGCAATCGAAGGAAGCTTTGCACAGCCTTGACTGATGCCTAAGAATAAATGCACAAACAGAAAAAAAATTTGGTTGCCATTAGAAAACAAAGCTGCAGAATACATTTAAAAAATTGTCGGAATGGAATCTTTCTCCTGGATAGCCAGCTGAATCTTTACCCAAAAATAAACAAGAAAGTTGGATTTCAAACCAGTCCTAATTGTCCACCAGATTTAAGAGAAGAAACAAATTCACATTGCAACAGAAAATCAAAGTATCACAGCGACTTCTACTAGAATTTGATAAACCAAACATCAGTAAAATAATGAATATAGTTAAGCCTATACTGGTTCAAGGGAAGAGTGTCCATGACTTCTGACATGTCACTTAGTCGAATGGTGAGCAAAACTGAACTGAAAGCAATAGCTGCAGAGACAACTAGTCATGAAAATAGCTTAATAGGATAAAACTCAAACTAATTACGAAATCCACAAAAAAACGCTTCTAAAACAGACATCTTCAATAAAATTGTCATTGTGCACATTCATTATAAAGATTGAATAGATGAAGGTGGTTTGAAAATATGGCTGAGGAAACTTTGGAATTTCCAACCAGGATTATGTAAAAAAGAAGTCTTCACATCTGGGCCGTTTTGGATCACAATTTGTGCATATCGCTGTTGCTAAAATTAGATCGCAACATGATGACATTGATGTGACTGCTGATAGTCTTGCCAGCATTGTTCACAAATGCCTGTGTCTCTGATCAAGGTCTTCAAGAATATCATGGAGAAAAAAAAAGTAATAATGGATGAGTGAAGCCATTCACCAAAGAAGGCAGCACAAGCACTCCAATGTTATTAATCCTGTATGATTGAATTGTAGAGGCTGGGTCGAAATCAGAACAGAGACTGTTGTTAAATCATTCAAGAAATGTGGGATATTCAATGCACTTGATGATATTTGTTTGTGGAATGTTAAGGATGATGACAACATAACTTCTGATGATGATGGAGTTGATTATGTTGCCGCTCAATAAGTAGATTGGGATCAGTTATTTGATTCTGAAGGTAAGAATGATTAAATGAATTTTAATACATCTTGAGTGGCAGCTCTGCCACTAAGTAATATTCTTTTCTATACTGTGAAAAAAGTGAGTGAAGTTGTTTAAGTTAGATGGCTTTTGCCATTGATGAAATTGATAAAGTTAGCATACAGAAATTACTGTCTCTCTCAATGAAAGTTATTATTTAATAATTTTTTTAAAATAAAAATACTTTTTGACTGCTTTCCTCTAATTTAGGGCATAGGGTTTGACAGGAGTAGTTTCTGACTTGACAACTCTGCAATAGCATTGTGATGGAAAATGATGGATTTCAACCTCTAAACAGTGCTTCTAGAGTAAGAATCAATTTTCTATTTTTCAAACAAAGAATTAGTTTTAGAAACTCTACTTTTACATGAATATACAGGATATATATTTCCTCACAATTCACTACCAAAGCTTATATTACTCTGGAGCCAGTCAAGCAAGGTTTTATATTCGCATCAAGCCCCTTCATGACTGTTTCACCCACCATCTACCACATTTTGTTCCTCAGATTTTTATCACATTTTTGGCCAGCTTTTTGCTTTATTTTCATGCTAGTTCTGCTAAGTCAATTTTGTAGATGTTTCACCCACCATCTACAACATTCAGGACATAAACTAAATAACCTTAAGAAAACTACAAAAGAAAATTTAGTCTGTGCATTATGTAAAAAAATCTGTCAGTGAGATTAAAACAGTAACATCTGCAAATTTGACTTAGAACTAGCATGAAAATAAAGCCAAAAACTAGCAAAACATGTGATAAAAATCTGAGGAACAAAACAAGGCAAATTAAACAAATGTTTACAATATCAATGGAAACCGTTAACCTCAGCTGAAAGGCCTTAAAACTATCTTACTAGATATTATGTACATTTATGCTAATAACTCCAAATATGTAAGTAAATATGCAAAGCAGACTTTGAGGTGTAAAACCTCCTTTGCTAATCAAAGCACAAACTGAAATTAGGTAATGGGCAAAATAATTTTCCAATGAAGTTGTTCTTATAAAAACACTTTGAAATTAATACACCAGCATTATACAACTTGGCTCACCTTGCCCAATTGATCGATTTGCAAAATTATACATCTGCATTGCAATGGCAAAGTCCTCCAAATTATTCAGGAATTGAAAGAAAGATCTGAATTCATCAAAAGTGATGCCCTAAAATGTAAACAATATATTAGTATCATGTGAAACATTTTGTAACTCAAGTAGTATATAGGCTTCAATTAAGAGGTCTATAATTGTAACTGATTGGGCACTACATTTGATTTATTGCTGTGGGGTTCCATAACTAACACTTCATGTGTGATATGACCTAGCAATAGAAGGTTAATACTAGACTTGATGATCAGTCAGAGTGAAAAATCTTTGAAGGTCAGCAAACTTTCCACAGATTAGGTCAAAGATTCTTTCACCTGTTCTTTTCAACACAATAAAACTGAAATAAAGTTTTGGGAAAAAAAAGCACTCTTTAATGAGTGCCAAGTACTAATTGTTTACTTACAACATTCAGGCAACTTTTAGTGTCTGTAAACATAGCCGTCTAAAGCAGATCTTTTGACTTTTGACACCAAGTAAAAGATTTGCTCATGTCTGTCTGAAAATTTTAACCTTTAGAACATTGCACAACTTCACCTACTGCCCTATTTGTATCCTTCTGAAGGCAAGAAAAGTAACTAAAACCAAAGAAAAGCAAATTTTGTTTCATAGTAAAATGGAAATAAAAAATTACTACATTACAAAAATTAAGCAAATGGACGAAATCACAGATAATGAGTATCTTCATTCAGCTTTTTTGGTATGACCAAGGACCATTGTGAACAGTACAATGGCTTAATAACTTTTATATCAATAAAAAGCTTAATTTCTGTATTCCAGGTCATATCTTTTCTTCCACATAGATGTTTATTGTTGTGTCTTCTGAGGCAACAGTTAACTAAATTTTAAGATGCATTTTGACACCTGTAGATTTCTCTAATGACCATCATCTTTGGTTGAGAAATAGGCAGTCAATTTATTTCCAGGTTTTGATCAATACTAGTAAATTCAAACTGACTTTCACAGGCCCGTAATAGCAAGCTTAGAGGCAACGTTGATGGGAAAATTGAGGGGAGATGCATGGGAGTGGGTCCCCAATATGTTCCCGCCTCCAGGGAAATTTCCCATTGGGTGGCAAGGTGGCTCAGTGGTTAGCACTGCTGCCTCACAGCACTAGGTCCCAGGTTCAATTCTAGCCTCGGGTGACTGTCTGTGTAGAGCTTGCACATTCTCCCCTTGTCTGGGTGGGTTTTCTCCAGGTGCTCCGGTTTCCTCCCATAGTCCAAAGATGTGCAGGTCAGGTGAATTGGCCATGCTAAATTGCCCATAGTGTTACGTGCATGGGAAATAGGTCTGGGTGGGTTACTCTTCAGAGGGTCGGTGTGGACTGATTGGGCCGAAGGGCCCATTTCCATGCTGTAGGTAATGTAATGTAATATATAAGATCTAGATCAACTACCTAGACTATGGAGGTAGACAGTCAATTGAGCTGATTATGGATGCAATTAGGTCTAATTTTGCAGGTGTACAAGTTTTTGCCACTGGTAAACTGGCATACAGCAGATGAGAAGGCCACGATCTCCATGGAGACAGCCAGCTGCAGCAGGCTGCGGAAGTATTGGAGCTGGTGGCCCGTGCCATGGCAGAAATATCCAATCCAAATCATGGACCTAACATGTTTTTGCTCTGTTTGAGGGACTGGAAAGTTTTACTCTAATTACATGTTAATCCATCTTGATATGTTTTAGTCTGTTTCTCCAGGCAAGGCTGCTCAGGATCTGAAATTGCTGGATCTTTAATTGGGCTCTCACATTGAAGAACCCACTGGTCATTCTCTGAAAATGGCCAGTTAGGGGATTCTAACAGGAAGACTGCATGATCAAGATAGCTACTGGTGTGGACTGGGATCCACACCTGATCCCAGATATCGAGGCACTGAAGTTTATAGGAATATCTAGTCAGAATTTGTTGTGTTTGCCATCTTTCCTCTGAATTAGCAAGTCATGAATTAAAATCCCACTCGACTGTGCTGAGCACATAGCAAAAGCTAAGGGAGTGCTGTACTGTTGGAGAATCATACAAAAGGCCCTTCAGCCCACTGAGTTTGTTCACCAAAATAGAAATCACTCTGTTGATTTGACATTAAATTGGGGCTCCATTAGTTCTTTAGAGTTGGTAGATGAATGCATGAATTCAGCTTTTTTTTGGTATGACCAAAACCTTCCCTGCCACTCAATAAGATCATGGTTGATCGGTTTATGGCCTCAACTTCATACTCCTGCTCACTCTTGATAACTTTCAATTCCCTTGTTAATCAAGAATCAGAGGTTGGTTATCTCAATTAGCTAAATAGCTGTTTTGTGATGCAGAGTCATGCCAACAGTGCTGGTTCAATTCCCATACCAACTGAGGTCACCTTGAAGGTCCCACCATTGCACCTTCCCTTGCCTGAGGTGTGGTGACCCTCATATTAAAATCATAATTAGTCTTATCTCTTTTACAAGAGGGTAGCTTGGTGGTCCCGTAGAACAATGAGGACTTTCATCATCAATATATCTACATCTGCCCTAAAAATAAACCATGACTTTGCCTCCACCACTCCCTGGGGAAGTTAAATTTTAAAAATTCAAAGGTGTAACAGTTACACTTTGATACTGTTTAATGAAGACAGAGAAATTGGACTGTTTTATCTCTCACACAACGCACTTAATCTAGTGTAATATTAAAGTATTAGTGCTTGGGATCTTTATGCAAATTGGCGGCCATGTTTGCCTATGTTACACCTGTGGCTATATTTGAGAAGTACTTTATTGACCATTTAAGCACTTCAAACTTCAAGCTTGCCTGAGAGCCAAGACTCAAGAACACATTTATTTGCTTACATATGCATAGAAAAATGTTAACTTCACCGGATTGATATCTCAATCTTGAGAATGCTAGAATACATGAGCAGGAACGTATTGCTGTGGCTATTTCACGTGCTGGTCAGATCAGAATGTGTGTGGAAAACCTATTACCACAGAGAGGTCATGGAGGCCAAATCTTAAGTGTACTTAAGACAGAGATAGATGGGTTCTTGATTAGTAAAGGGATCAAAGCTTAGAGGGAATTTTGAATAGCATATTAGACTCGATAGAAAATAGTACATAGAAAAGTACAGTATAGAACAGGCCCTTTGGCCTACGATGTTGTACCTACGCACCCCTCAATTCTTCGAAGAACTCAATAAAATTAGCGAGGCACGACCTACCCCTCACAAAGCCATGCTGTCTTTAATCATGCTTTGCTTTTCCAAATTGTCATAAATCTTATCCCTCAGAATTCTTTCCAAAACCTTGCTGACCAAGGAGTAAGACTGAGTGGTCTGTAATTGCCAGGGGTTTTCCTATTACAGAGGAACCTCAATTATCCGAATACCAATTATCCGAAAATTGGATTATCCGAAAGAGATCTCGAGGTCCCGATAGAAACATTATATCAAAGACAGTGATTGCGTCTTTTGTTTACAGTGTTTAAACAGGCACTGTATCCAAATGACTGACCTCCCGCCCCACACTTTACCTGGAGTTCTATGTAAGGGTGTACCCTAACCTCCCCCTTCCCTAGATAATCTGACCAACATTGTCCTGTGCTGTACAAGGCAGAGGTGGAACCTGTCAAAAAGTTGCAGTAAAATGTTGTGGGGGTGTGTGTGTGTGCACGCGCGCGAGATTTAGAGACTTACCCCACAAAGGCAGCAGCAGTCTTATTGTTGGTGTCCAGTCTGGCTGCCCTGGAGAGGGCGTGGGAGTACTGTTAGACACTGGGGGTGGCAGGGCCAGTGCTGGACAGGGATGGGGGGGGGGGGGGGTGCGGGGCAAGTGTTGGACGAGTTTGGGGGATGGGGGGAGAAAGGTATTGGACAGGTGGGGGGAGGTGTTGGCTGGGGGGGCGGGGTCTTGTGCACCATGTGCTTCTGCAGTCTCCTGAACTGGGTGCAGACTTTAAAAACTTGGAGCCCCAGAGGAAAGGCATTTAATCGATCAACCGAATAAGCAATTATCTGAACGAAATAGTGCCCACCCATCTCGTTCGGATAATCTAGATTCCCCTGTACCTTTCTTGAAAAGAGAAAGGACATTCGCCTCCTTCCAATCCTCTGGTATGACTCCTGTGGAGAGTGAGGAAGCAAAGATCTTCACCAGTGATTTAGCAATCTCCTTTCTCGCTTTCTGGAGCGACCTAGGATAAATCTGATCTGGCCCTGGGGATTTATCAATCTTAATGTTTGCCAAAATTTCCAACACAAAACCTTCAAGCTTGATCTGTTCAAGCCCATATCTCAGTTCAATGGGCCGAATGGACTAATTCTGCTCTTATATCTTTAGGTCTTGCAATTATAATGTTAGTTTTTTCAAGATTTCTTTTGTCAAAGGGACAATGTGTATTTGTACAAGGATAAGAGATGTCAAGCGCTTGTATTTTCTATTATTGATATTGTATTGGGCTGGTTGATTGGCACATTTGTAGGATTATTGCAGTTTGTTCAAACTGTGAATGGGCATTTTTGTTTTAAATTGACTAGTTTCATACATACCATTGTTACATAGAAGGGCTTTCTAAAATAAGGGTCACATGAGATTTTAATATTTGGATGCAAAGTTTAAGGCAAAAATGACAGTTGAATCAGCTGCATGTGAACAAAGATTGGAGATGGTCAAAAAGGCTTTGTCCCATTATTTATTCAGTATTAGGCCCACTTGCCCTCAAGTCGCCATACATCAACATATGCCCCAATCCTTCCCAATATATTCTCAGCCTCCATGCCAACCCATACTTCCCACATATATTGAACCAACTCACAACTCCCCACCCACTCACACTACCCCTTACAGCCACAAGGTCAACCTAGTCCCTACTCATGATACTCCACATATCTCTAGATTATCCCAAGTCAACTTAATGTCAACACACAGCCAGTTCTGCACCAATTGCCCTTCTATCCTCCGGGTCAACTTATCCAATATCCACCAGAAGCAGACATCAGATGTCATATCATGTTCACAAAATATGAAAACTTTTGCTATTCATGAAATCTGAATTACTATATTTAAATACACAAGTGTTTATTGCCCTTTATAAAATATTTCTATTCATAGCCTCACATCAAACACAGCTAATCCTTTAACAACCTATTTGAGATTTCAAACTGTGACCTTATAACCTCCCCAGTATTATGATTATAGGTTGTGGAAAGCAACCAATTCATTATGCCATGTGATAATGTTTAAGGTAATGGCAACAAACATCAATTGAAACTATTATGAGTTTTTTCAACTTTCAAAAACAGGCAGTCTTCTATTCAATTATTAAAGGCTTTCTATTGAAATAACCCAACAGCTTTACAGTTCCACAGATTTGAAATGCTCCTGAAGGGCAAATATGATCTTTCAAGATTTGAAATGCTCACACTGCAGGATTACACCCTTGCTACAGCAGAAAGGGGCCCTGCTGACTTTGTGTTCCACATGGTAGACTGGTTAGCAAGGTTAGATCACATGGATTCCACAGTAAGCTAGCCAACTGAATACAAAATTAGCTTGAAGGTAGGAGACAGAAGGTGGTAGTAGAGGTTTGTTTTCTTGACTGGAGGCCTGTGACCAGCTGAGTACTGCAAAGATTAGTGCTGGGTCCACTGTTTTTCATTATTTACATAAATGATTTAGATGTGAGGATAGGAGAAATGGTTAGAAAGTTTGCATATGACACCAAAATTGGTGGTGTCGTGAACAGTTAAGAAGGTTACCTCAGAGTGCAATGGGACCTAGATCAGATGTATCAATGGGCTGAGGAGTAGCAGATGGAGTTTAATTTAGATAAATCTGAGGTGTTGCATTTTTACAAAGCAATCCAGGACAGCACTTATACAGTTAATGGTAGGCCCTGGGAAGTGTTCCAGAACAAACAGACCAAGGGGTGCAGATGCGTTGTTCCTTAAAAGTGGAGTCGCAGGTAGATAGAGTTCTGAAGGCGGCAATCGGCATGCTTGCCTTCATTGGTCAGTGCATCGAGTATAGGAGTTGGATGTTGTTATGTAGCTGTACTTTTAGAATATAGCATTCAATTTTGGTCTCCCTGCTATAGGAAAGAAGTTACTAAACTTGAAAGAGGTTCAGAAAAGACTTATAAGGAAGTTGCTGGGATTGGCGGGCTTGAGATATTGGGAAAGACTGAATAGGCTGGGGCTTTTATCCCCTGTAGCATCAGATGCTGAGGGGTGATCTTATAGAAATTTATAAAATCATGACAGGCATGGATAGGGTGAATAGCCAAGGTCTTTTTCCTAAGGGAGGTGTTTCAAAACTAGAGTGTATAGGTTTAAGATGAGGGGGGGGGGGGGGGAAATTTATAAAGGGCTTGAGGGGTAAGTTTTTCACACAGAGGGTGGTGTGTGTATAGCATGAGTTCCAGAGGAAGTGGTGGAGGCTTGTGCTATTACAACATTTAAGAGGAATCTGGCTGAATACACAAATAAAGAAGGGTATGAAGGGATATGGGTCAAATACTGGCAAATTGGACAAAATCAGTTTAGGATATCTGTTTGGCATGGACGAGTTGGACCAAAGAGTCTGTGTCCATATAACTATGGCTTATGGGAATCACATCATAACACACTCTCTTCTGAAAAAAAAGGGGGGTGAGGGGGGGGAACTTCTCCCTGAAATATCTATGAATCTGCCAAAAGCAGACTATAACTTGTCAGAAACAGGAGAATTCAAACACAGTTAATTTGTTGTTTTGTGCTACCACTGAAGGATGACTATTGCCCAGGGTTCAAGGCAAGCTCCTGACTCTTTGAAACTGTGCAATGAAATCCTTTATTCTTTATGCCCATCTGAACAAAGGTTAGTTTACTGTCTCATCTAAAAGATTACTCCTCTAAAACACACACTAATTACTGCAATGAATAGTCAGCCTAGATAACGTCCTGGAATAGGTCTTAGACTCAATCTTTTAAATCAGCGGATATAGAACTATTAATGACTAAGCTGGCAGTTATGACCAAATAAATGTGAGAAAATATTACATAATTGCAAAAAAACAGATGAACAAATTCAAGAAGAAATCAGAAATGAGAATTTATGAAAATTTGGGAGTATAGTAACCAGGGAACAGAAAATAGAGCATATTTTCTGTTTTGATTTGAACTGTCTCTGATAAATTTTAATCAATATAGTGGCATAACTTTTGATTATTGTAATATCTGTCTATTTGAACTAGTGATAAGTAATGGTCTGCAGAAACAGATTGTAGTTAATTAATTGTACACAATTATAGAATCAGGTTGCTCCTATTGTTATTTCAATTCTGGCATTGCATACCTTAGTGACACTCAGATCAGAGTGTTGGTGAAAGAAAGCAATGCTCTTAGGGGTGGGGAAAAATGGGAAGGAAAGACACTCTTTAGCATCTGGGTGTGTGAGCAGTATTTAATTGGTAATACTGAGGATATATAGGTAATAGAAAAATAGTAGACACAGAAAAACACAGTTGGAAAGGGAAAACTAGCTTTTTGAAGGTGAAGAAATCAACTATTTGATGAGAAAAGTAAAAAATTCTAAATTTGATTTATTACTGGAAATTGATTGCTGTCAGAACTTGACTCCATATTTACGTTGATATTGTATCCATTTGATCTATAATATCAAAATGAAATTACATACAAATAAAAATGTAAAATACTGCATGTCAGATTAAGTACAAAAAGCTGGAACTCAGTTCAAATCAAATTTTAGTAATTCATTCTCCATGGAAAAAGAATCTAGTAATGATAGATTTTCTAAGATGAGACTGTGAAGTTATGCAATGTGTCCAATATGCAAAATAAACAGATTTTTCTGGTTTCACCAGTTTAACTGTCAAAGCTATTAACACGAAGCAATTTAAAGCAAATAGAATGTTTGCACTTTTTCAAAGAAAGATTAAGCTGATCCTTCTATAAACAAAAACAGAAGGAATATATCCAAAACATCCCACACCTGAAGGATTACCTGTAACACCAGCTCTATTGATTTGCATTGATGCAATTACTTACCACAAGATTTTTCTATCCCTCAGATACACCACTGATAACAGACATCTGTTATCAACAAATGAAGTGATGAACAATAACACTTACTATTCTCAGTAGTTGAATTCTTAAAATTTCTCCACCTAATGATAAGATTCTGACATCAATAAACTTAATGATTGGCCAATTAAATCATTGATTTATTTTAAAGTGATTTTTAAGGACAATATTTAGGTGATCATTCTAAAGTGATGAAACCTGTTTTTATAATGAAATTTTCAGAATATAAAGGCTGCACCAGAGTACCAAAATGAATTAAAAATTGACTAATTTCTGTGGTTTCTGATAATTGACAAATGGGCAGATAGCCCTAGAAGAGTACAGGTTGTTCTCCTCTAATGCGCATTTTGTCAATGCAATTTGGCTGTAACATGATTGGTGAATTGAGGATTTTTCTTAAAAATACAAACTCCTACCGGCTATTATAAAATTTCCATCCTTGACAATAGGTGCTGTGGTGCGTGGAGGACATCACATGTTGAGCAGGCTTGCACGCTAGCTGGTAAAGTGCTTCATGAAAGGTACAGTGCTGTACTCAGTAATTTTAGTTCCTGTTTTTTGCAAATTTGACCGTGTTTTCCATGAGTATGGAAGGAAAAAGTTGCAAGAATGTAAACAGGAAACACCCAGTTGAAAAATTGTGGGTGGTGACTGTTAAAGAAAGGCTATAACATTGAACAGAAGCTAGATGTTATACAGTGTTTTGAGTGGAATGGAAGAGTATGTGATATTATTCGTGCAACAGGTATAAAGGAGTCTACGCTATACACCATTAGAGACAATGCAGAAAGAATTAAAGCAACCTGAATTGCTGGAACAAGTCTGAGTGCTAGAAAGTCTGAGAGATCACGAACAAAGGAACTTGAGGGGATGGAGAGGCTTCTAAGTGTATGGATAGAAGATCAATTGGAAAAGTGTCCTAGGACCACCTGTCTCATCATAAAACAAAGCCTCATCAATTTATGAAGACCTAAGGAAAAAAAATAGCAGAAACTCCTGCTGATGTGCCTGCCTTCAGCACTAGTAGTGGCGGGTTTGTTGGATTTAAGAACTGTTATGCTTTTCATAACAAAGTTAAGTGGCACAGCTGCCAGTGCAGACGAGGAATGTGTGCTGGCATTTCCTCCTGTGGTGAAAACCTTGTTTGAGGAAGAAGGCTACACCTTAGCTCAAATCTTCTATTTGGACAAGATAGATTTATACTGAAAGTGAATGCCATCCAGAACTGACATTTCTAAGAATGAAACACACGCTCCAGGTTTTAAGGTTGCAAAGAGTTGTATGGCTGTATTGTTGGGTTACCAATGCTAGTGGAGCTTTAAAGCTTAAGTCTGTGGTGCTCTATCACTGTGCCAACCTGTGAGTCTTGAAAGGTTACCTTAAGGCCACTCCAGATTTTTACTTCAGGCCAAGCAAAAGAGGTTGGATGACGGGATGACCTTACTGTTGATGTATTTGAGGATGTTCTGAGAAATTATTGCAGGAGAAAAAATTTGCATTTCAAGATTCTCCTCATTCTGGACAATGCACTAAGCAATCTTTCCACCATTGGTGAGCTTTCTGAAACATCTCTGAACCCAACCTCTCTCATTCAACCCATGAACTAGGGTGCCATAGCAGCTTTCAAGCACATGCCCAAGCAGCTGATTGCAGCTACAGAGAGGGATAATGAGGATGGTGTTCTTCAATTTTGGGAGAGCTTTAACATTAAGAATGCTATTGACATCATTGTGCAGGCCTTGGGTGATGGCAGTAAGGACTGCTTGCATGCAGTTTGGCTGAAGCTTCTCATAGATGTTCTTCATGATTTTGAACTGTCAGAGGAGTTTCCAGCAATCAAAGAACATTGTGTCACTCTTGTAAAGCAAGGGGGATTTGAAGAAGTGGAGATTGAGAAGGTCAAGGAGTTGCTTGAATCCCATTGTGAAGATCTCGCCACAGCTAATCTACAGCAATTTGTTGCTATGAGGAAAACTGAAGTTTGAAATGATGGCAACAAGTCCAGGATGTAGCACCACGAGAACTTTCCACTTCTCTTTTGTCTTCTATCCTGAGGGAAGTTGAGAAGCAGTTTCAGTTCTTAGCGACAATGACTACAATGTAGAACGCAGCAGGACAGCAGTTCATGGCGTAAAGTCTTATCGGGCACTCTATGAGCAGCTTCTTTATGAAAAAAGAAAAACTGCAAAGCAGCAAAAACTAAATGCTTTTTTAAAGCCAACCCCCAAGAAACAGTCTGAAGACAATGAACCACACCCATCCAATTATGGATTAAATATTTTCTTTCATCGCAACCCTGCACACAGAACTGCACCTGAAAATAAAGATGATGCTGATGACGAACCTCAGCCTGTCTTAATACAGTATTGTAACTCAGCAAACTCAGAAACCCCTTAAAATGTTACATTTATTGTATTATTTCATTAAAATTTATGACTTTAACTTTTCTTTTAAGACTGTGCTATTGTTCGTTAGGCTAACTACTATTTTTGTTTTGATGTTTACTGATATTTTTGGTGGTTTGCCCCAACCTTGTTTTCCCATTGGCCCCATTATTTCTATTACACGATTTTCTATAACACGAGGTAGCACGAGAATGTAACTACCGCGTTATAGCAGAACAGATAATATGAGAAGAATTGTATAATATGGGACTCTATGGTTCAAAATATAATTGCCCCGTAGAACAGCTGGAAATGCTGTGCCCACACTCAGTGCACTGCTTTGCTTTCTTTATTTTTTCTCCATTATTTCTTCACAGTTTAACACATTTCACTCACCAAAGTAAGGTGGTACGATCATTGCACTTAGTTAATCAGTCTATCATGTGCAAAAGAAATTGATACTTGTTTTCATGATCAATTTTTTAAAACATTATTGCACTACCCTTACTTCACTTTCACCAGACTTTTTAAGAATTATTTATTAAAGTCAAAAGACGAGATCAGGCCATTTAGCCCCATCATTCCTAAATACATTTTTTTTCAAATCTTAATTCCATGATTAATTTTGCATGCATTCATACTTTTACTTCACAAATAAACATGCTTTAAAATTTTCAACATGGTCTTCTGGGCAGTGCATTAAATTCCACAGTTATGTTCCATTATTCAGGATTCCTCCAGTACTGCAGTTATTCATTCAATTCCCTTAATTAGTGCAAGAGCTCATTCAGGTCACACTTGCTTGTTTCAGGATATAAAATTGTATTTTATTTTACTGCTTGGAAGTACTAGATATTTCTTTGGATTCAATATCACTGGCTATTTTAGAATGAGGCTTTGCATGTTTAATGTAAATTTAGCAATAATCGAGATAATTGTTATTTTGATTTTAAATTATCTTTGATTGGAAGTGGATGTCAGTGGAGAGGCGAGGATTTATTACACAACACTAATTGCCCTTGAGAAGGTAGTTGTTTGGGAACATCATTTCAACAAGGCACCACACACAACAACACAGAGGAACTACTAAAGACCAGAGGAAAATCGCCTATACAGCGTATTCAAAAAGAACAGGTACCCAATGAAAACAGTCTGCAGATTTCTCAGCGACAAACCCAAACAAGCAGACAAAACATGCCGAGAAACCCTAGCCACTCTCCACTACAAAGACATCTCGGAAATGACTGCTAGATACTCAGACCTCTTGGTATCGTGGTAGCTCACAAACCCACCCACACATTAAAACAGCAGCTAATGAATTTAAAAGATCCTACACGGACAACAAGCAAAACAAATGTCATTTACAAAATACCTTGGAAGAACTGTAACAAACACTATATTGGACAAACAAGCAGAAAACTAGCCACTAGGATATATGAACATCACCTTGCCACAAAAAGACATGACCCACTATCACAAATATCCTTACATACAGATGTGGAAAGAACCGTCTAAAAATGAATCTTCCAACTCAGCGAGCAAAATTACATCCAGAACCTCCAAATGGCGTTTAAAGTTTGATGCCACCTTTCTGGTGGTCCCTGTGATTCTGAATGATATGCAGTGGATTTGAATTGTTTTATTCTTAAGCAATCCATAACTTCTCTGAATAATTTTGATGTAAAATTTGACCCTTGATCTGATTGTATCACTGTGGGTAGTCCATACCTAGTGAAAAATTTGAGTACCTCTTCTATTGTGTGATATTGCATAATGGAATGGCCTCTGGAAATCTACAGATACATATATTATCATCAACAAAAACTGATTCCCACTTTTTATTTTCAGTAGGGGTCTACGCAATCAATTAAGATCCCTTGTAAAAGGATCCTCAAATACATGGATGGGCATTAAAGGTTTTATCACTACCTGAGGTTTTCCAATAACCTGACATGTATAACATATCTGGCAAAATTCAACTACATCCTTATGCGGTCCAAGCCAGTAAAAATGTTTTTGTAATTTGGCTTGATTTTTCCTTACCCCTTAATAACCTCCTACTAGTAATTCATGTGTTACCTGCAACACCTCCTTTCTATAACCCACTGGTAATACAACATAATGAATTTCTGCCCATTTCTTATCCACTTGAATATGTGATAGTGTCCATTTGCTCATTAAGACATAATTTTTGAGACAGTAACATTCTGGAATAAACACAATTTCTTTAGCTTACACTTTTTGATACAATTGCTTCAGTTTTTCATCTTTCTGTTGTAATTTAGTTAATTTCTCTGAACTAAAAATATCCACTTTGTCCTCCACCTGTGCTTGTTTTTGTTTCTCTCAACCATTCAATCAAACAGGATCTCCAATCATTCCACTACAACCTCTATCTTTATTCTTTGATTTCTCCTCCTGTTTCAACCAGTGGCTTTGTGGCCTTGTTGTCAGAGTCAGGAAAAATCCCAGGATATACTTTCTGTAATATCTCAGTTGCCTGATTTTCCATTGGCTTTTCAACCACAGCAGGCAGCAGTCCTACATATGATCCAGCAATGTCATTTCCAAGGAGAAGTTGTACTCCTTGGATAAAGTGTAAATTAATTTGCCCACTACTGATGTAACAATCCCCAAGACTGGTCTGTAATTCCCAGGGTTGTCCTTCTTCCTTTTCTTGAACAAGGGAATAATGTTTGTCACCTTCTAATCATCTAGTGGACACCAAAGCTCATCACCAAAGGTGCAACAATCTCCTCCCTCGCTTCCCGTAACATTGGATATATCCCGTATGGCCTAGGGGATTTATTTATCCTCATGTTTTTCAAAATTTCAAGCACATCCACCTTCTTAACTTCAAACTGTTTCAGCATATCAGCCTGTTTCACACTGTCCTCACAAAAGACAAGGTCCCTCTCACCAGGGAATACTGAAGCAAAATATTAAGGACCTCCCTTACCTCCTCTGACTCCAAGCACAAAGTTCCCTCCACTATCCCTGATTAGCCCTACCCTCACTCTGACCATTGCTGTAGCTTACTTTATTACAGCGAAATCATCCTAGCCTTTTTACTTCTCTTTTCTCTTCATAGTTTCTCACAGGGTAAAAAAGAAACCTACTTGTGCCTTACCAACTGAGGATTTCTCTGTTCCCCAACTTTTGTTTTTCACAGAGTGAAATTGATGTTGGAAGACAAACTTTGATTTATGAACCAACTCATTATCATCAGCCACTTCAGTTGCTAATCTCACTATTTTAACTCTCTGATCTTCCACGTGAGTTCTCACTACTTCAGGAAGTGAATGTTTGAACTCCAAAATAATCGTCTCTTGAAGAGCGTTATATGTTTGATCTATTTAATGCCCTTATCCAACTATCAAAATAACTTTGTTTGATTCTTGCAAACTCAGTGTAGGTTTGACCATGGTCCCTCAGATTCCTGAAACATTGTCTGCAGACATCTGGTACGAGCTCATATGTACTTAAGATGAATTTCTTCACCTCATCATACTCCCCAGACACCTCCTCTGATAGTGATGCAAAAACCTCACTAGCTCTACCTACCAACTTCGCTTGGATCAACAAAACCCACATGGTCATTGGCCACTTCATTTGTTTAGCCATTTTTTCAAATGAAATTAAGAATGCTTCTACACCCTTCTTGTCAAGTTTAGACAATGCTTGGACATATTTAAACCACCAGACATTTGGATATGATGTTTGCTCGTTCTCATTAAGCCTATCTTCACCCTTTTAAGTCAACTTTCCTGTTTAATTACCAAATTCTGAAGTTCAAACTCTCACTCCTTCTGCTTTTCTTCTCTCTTTCTCCCTTTATTCCTAGAAAACCTCCTTCTTTCCTTTGTTCTGCCAGGGCTATTCTTTCCTTTTCTTTTTCCTGTTTTTAATCGTAATTCAAACAGTTTCAGTTCTTTTTTGTGTTCAAGCTGCAATTGAATTCTAGCCATTTCCAAACACTCTAATGGTATTTCCAGCAAATTTAAGTGCTCAAGCTATTGCTGGAATTACCTCCCCTTTTCTCACAAAGACAACCCCAACTTCAGCTTGTCTGCCCATTCCAACAGCTTTGCGCTGCTCACATTTTGTAAAACTCTGGAAGTTATTTAGAGTCATGGACAGAATCATAGAGATGTACAGCATGGAAAAAATACAGCATGGTCCAACTCATCCATGTCGACCAGATATTCTAACCTATTCTAGTCCCATTTGCCAGCACTTGGCCCTCTAAACCCTTCCTATTCATATACCCATCCAGATGTCTTCTAAATGCTGTAATTGTACCAGCCTCCACCATCTCCTCTGGCAGTTCATTTCATACATGTTAACACCCTCTATGGGAAAATGTTGCTCCTTAGGTTGCTTTTATATATTTCCCCTCTTACCCTGAAATTATGCCCTCTAGTTCTGGGCTCCCCCACCCCAGGAAAAAGAATTTGTCTTTTTATCCTATCCATGCCCCTCATGATTTTACAAACTTCTATAAGGTCAACCCTCAGCCTCCGACGCTCCAGGGAAAATAGCTCCAGCCTATCCAGCGTCTCCCTCTAGCTCAAACTCTCCAACCTCTTCAAATCTGTCATTTATCACTATGTTTCCACTGAGTCATAATTCTGGAATTTGCTGCATAACACCAGGGTGACAGTATCATTCCAATAAGCAGGTCAGTAAGGTGGTTCACCACTATCCCTAGCATACAAGGAAAGTGGATAAGTGCTGGAAAATGGAATTAGAATAAATTGTTTGATGACTTATATAGACATGATGGGCCAAATGGTCTTGTATCTGAGCTAGAAGATCCAATATGATACCAATACAAACACAATCAATCAAATGGTCTTCTGTACGTAAAACATCTGTGAGAGAATCAACAAACTTGATTTGTTTGAATGAGAATGAAAGGTAACCTGATAGAATTTTGTAAAATTATGAGAGACATACTTAGAATGAATAGTCAAGAGTCTTTTTCCTGAGGTCAAAATGCCAATTTCTAGGGGATATAGGTTTAATGCAAAAGGGATAAGTTTAAAGTAGAGCTGAGAGGCAAGTTTTTGTACTCAGAGGGTGGTAGGTGCCTGAAATGCACCGACAGAGAAGGTAGTAGTAGCAGATACAAAAGCAATATTTAAGAGGCACCTTGACAGATATATGAATAGGAAGGAAATACAGCAATTCTGGCTGTGTAGAGACAAAATGTTCTGGTTCAGAAAGACATTATGTATTGGCAATACCTTCATGGGCCAAAGAGCCTGTTCATGTGTTATACTGTTCTTTGTTCTTCGATTCCCAGAGGAACTAGGAAAGAGCAATAAATGCCTGCCTAGGCATTGACTCTCACTTCAAGTGTTTGAAAAAAAAGTAATGTCATCTGGGGCATGTAGACAATACAGCATCACAGGTGAAATTGTGCTTCCAACTATAAACCACTAGACAAATTTATTAAACATTAGCATTTGAAAACTGTTACGAATAGCATTGAAGACTGGACTCAGAGTTCCTGGTTGGGGGTTGGAATCTTGATTCTGGGATCAAACCTCACTCCCAAATCTGCACCATGCGAGAAATGATCACCAAAAATAATTTCTAAAACAATAAAGCAGATAACTGCTGATTCTGAATAATTGCTGGAGAAACTCAGCATATCCAGCAGCATCTGTAGAGAGAAAGCAGAGTTAATATTTCAAGTTCAGTGACCGTTCTTCAGAACTGGCAAAATAGCAATGATATAACATCTACCTGTAGTGTGGTGGAACTGGACTGAGCCACCAGGTCTGGCTTCCACACTGGTGCCACCGCTGTTGGAGAAAAACGATGTCACAATGTGTGCAATCTTTATATGTAATAATGTCATCAGATGAAAATATCCAGGAGAATCCCATTCAGGAACATGACTGGGTGGCCATAGCGACATAATTACGTGAACACGCGAATGATAGAACTGGCAAAAGTGCAGGTGATTTTGATGACACCCTCATTCAGTCTACACCAACAAAAACTGAACTATCTTCCAAATATAGATTGGAATTTAAATTCTGCCATTTGCTGTGATGGGATTTGAACCTGTGTTAAGAGCATTGGGCTGGGCCTCTAATAACTTACCCTTTAACATGAACACTAACTTTTGTTCCATGACTTGAGATGGTGTTATCAGTTGTCCTAACCTAAGATTTAACAAATCTTCTTAATTCCTTTACTACTTCCAATATTTTCATTAGTTTTGAAAGCATTCTCAAGATCTAATTTTTCAACCATGCTTGTCTCTCAATTTGTTTGTATTTGATTTTATTAAGGAAAGAAATCTAATTTTAAAGTACCTTGTTAAATACAGAAAAATGACAAAATATTAAATTTGATTTTAAGATCAAGATTCGACCCTCGTCCTGGGGAAAGATTTCAGAGACCACAAATGTAAAACCAACTACCTTCTCTTCAGGAATCCTTTGACGAACTGACTCCAGATAAGTACTTGTGTTGTCTACATTTGTATAACGTAGCAGAATACGAGCAAAGTCTTCTTCACTAATTGTGGTCATGCCTTTGGAGTATGAAAGGAATTCAGTTTCCAAAATTTCAGTCTGAATATTATCCATGAACCTAAGCATTACAAAGATGAATAGATGAGAAATCACAAATTAAATTGTCCTTATATTATAAAGAAATGACTGGTACATATTTTGGAGTAGAACCACAGAAAAAATTCCTGTAAACTGCAGTAGTGCTGGATAGACTACATTGAAATAAGGAAATTGAGGGTCAATTGGGCAAAAATGTTCTTAAAACCGGAAGCCATTTAAAGTACATGCAAACATAATGTTGTTTCCACTGCATTTACACACTATGAATCTGCCAGCCTGCATTCAAAATACAATCCTTACTATATTTTGAGTTTAACTGTATTTCTTCTTTTTGCACAACATCATTAGTGGAAGGTAATAGAAAATAAGTAATTTCTGCTGTAGGCACAAGTTAATGGATAAGCCAGGTATATTTCACAAATAAAAACAGAATTGATGCTGTGTTAAAGAAAAAACACGAAGTATGGTTCTACTGCGGAGCCTAGAGTCACAGGCCACTATGTAAAGGAGGCCTTTCAGTCAATCAAAGCATGTTTCTCTCTACAGAATGCAGTCAGTCTCTTCCTTCATTGTATCACTGTAGTCCTGTTAATTTATTTCCCACAGGTCCAATTTTCTTTTGATATCAATTAACAATCACCGCTTCCACCATCCTCACTATTCTCACACTCTGCATTTAAAAGTCCTTACTAGGATTTGGTCTGCAACTTTATATCTGTGTCCCATGTCTTTGACCTTCAACCATGAAGAATAGCTTTTCATTATCTACTTTAATGGAATTTCCCATAACCTTGCTCACTTCTACCAAATCACATATGATTTCAGAACACTGGGTAAAAAGTACTAGTGAAACAAAATATGCAGAGACGTCATTTGACCATTTAGATGAAATCCCGTATAATTGTAATTCTTTGCCTTTTAGGTACGTCTCCACACTAGGTAGAGAATCTCACAAATTTGGGGATGTTCAAAATATCATCTCATATTTAAGGCTTCCAAAGTAATCTGCAACAAATCACAATCTGTAAGACAGTCATATTTTAATGAGAGAAAATAAATCAAGGGCAAAACTTTAGTTAAAAGGTGACAAATAAATGACTTTCAATAGCTGAAATGTACGGCAAGAAATTTGAAAGTGTCTGAAGTGATTGGAACCAGGTTGACCTCGTGGATTACAAGGTTTTTAATTGACCCAGGTTAACAACTGGGAGGAAATGAGGACTGCAGATGCTGAAGATCAGAGTAGAGTGTGTGGTGCTAGAAAAGCACAGCAGGTCAGGCAGCATCAGAGGAGCAGGAGAATCGACGTTTTGGGCATATGCCCTATTTGATCCTTCAGTTGAAGGTTGGGCCCTATAAGTGGAAAGAATACAATATTTCTTTTGGACAAATGACATTAGGCAGATGAAAAGCAATGATTAATCTTTCTGACTACATGTGGACCTGTAGTTATTAGGGGCTTAACTTTCCCAGCACCACCAGACACTAAGACTTTCAAAGAGTAGACGGAGTTGGTTAAGGATTATTATAGCCCCAAACCTCCTTTAATTCTGAGAAACTATCGATTTTATTCAGTGGTTCGATAACTAAGGGAATGTGTATCAAGAATTTTGACAAGGTTGAGACAACTGGTAGAAGTGAGAGATTTTGGGCTAACACTGAAAGAGATGCTGAAAGACCATTGGGTATGTGGGATTAATGATGTAACATGAAGAAGCGGATACTAGCGGAAGCCCAGCTGGATTATATAAAGGCACTACAACTGGCATTGTTGTTAGAAAATGCAGCAAGCGGAGCACGGGAGCTGCAAGGCATCCCAATGGAAGTGGACTCCCTTACCTCTCTGAGCTTGGGGGAACACCATTTGAGCGTAGGTAATTGCAGAGCCTCACTCAGGGCATGTCCTGAGCAGAGGGACCCTAGGCCAGCTCAAAGCAGAACCCCACAACAAAGCCAAGCCTTCACCAAGTGGCTAAAACATTGTTTGGGATCTGGGCCATTGTAGTTGCTGCCGCTCTGCAGATTCGAGACAGCAAAGGAGTCCTACAAGGCCTGATTTGAGTAAGAAAACTTGTCAGCTGCTACCCAACAGACAACATACCCTGGCAAGTTCCCTACATGTGGGTTGGAACAATTAAATTGGTTAGTGTTATCCAAATTGAGCATATTTAAAATTAATGCTTGGTCACCCAACTCCTAGGGAGGTTGATACCAGCGCAGCCACACTTGTGGTTGCATAATCTGTGTCTAACATGATTCACTTGAGTTTGCACAAGACCTCAGCCAGACTAAGAATATACATGAGGGAACTGTTGCAGATTAAGGGTATGATATCAGTTCCAGTCTCTTACAAAAAGCAGTTGGTCCAGTTACAACTGATGGTAGAAAATGTTCGGGCCCAAGCCCATTGGGGTGGAATTAGCTGAGAAAAGTTCACCTGGATTAGCTCAACATTTTTCAATTAGAAAATAGCTGCCTCAGTGAAGTCCTAGTGAAATACGCAGGAGTATTTCAGGAAGGGCTTAGGACTATCAAAGAGGACAAAACCACTTTACATGTTGACCAACTGGCAACTCTGAGATTTTGCAAGGTTTGCCCAGTGCCATTTGCCTTGCGGGCAAAAGTAGAGGTGTACATTAGAAAGCTGGAGAGTGAAGGAAACATCAAACCATTGCAGATTGGGCAGCTCCAGTCGTACCGATGGTGAAGTCTGACGTTCAGTTCATTAGATTAGATTAGATTACATACAGTGCGGAAACAGGCCCTTCAGCCCAACAAGTTCACACTGACCTGCCGAAGCGTAACCCACCCAGACCGAGTCCACCCACCCCGACCCAGTCCCCTACATTAACCCCTTCACCTAACACTATGGGCAATTTAGCCTGGCCAATTCACCTAACCTGCACATTTTTGGATTGTGGGAGGAAACTGGAGCACCCGGAGGAAACCCACGCAGACACGGGGAGAATGAGCAAACTACACACAGACAGTCACCTGAGACGGGAAATGAACCCGGGTCTCAGGCGCTGTGAGGCAGCAGTGCTAACCACTGTGCCGTTCACCTTTGTAAGGATTTTAAGCAGATGGTAAATTGCTTCTCATAGCTAGATAAATGCCTGATCCCTCGCATAGAGGACTTGTACGCAAAGTTGGCAGGAGAGCTGGCCTTTACAAAGCTGGACGTGAGCCATGCCTACCTGCAATTGTGACTGGATCAGAAATCCCTGAAACATGCTACAATTAATACCTGTAAGGGTTTATATCAATACATAAGACTGTCATTTGGGCCACCATCAACCGGTATCCTCTTCCAGCGGATCATGGGAAAAATTTTACAAGGGTCAGCCCAGGTTACCATTTATCTGGATGATGTACTAATGACAGGGAAGAACCATTAAGAGCACTTGGCAAACTTGGATATAGTGCTTAAATGTTTCTCCTAGGCAGGTGTATGCCTTAAAAAGGAAGAAAATGTGTATTCCAGGCATCTCAAATGTCCTACTTGGGTTACAGAGCCGACAAAATGGGTTACACTATTGGAAAAGAAAGTGAGGCAGATCAAAGAGCCCCAGCTCCAATGTTTGGACCAGAGCTTAGAGATTTCCTTAGGTTAGTGAATTATTATCATACATAACCTAACCTCCATTTTGGCACCCTTACGCCTGCTATTGGAAAAGGGTCAGCCTTGGAAATAGCCTTGTAGCCAAGAAGTAGCCTTTAGGGAAATGAAAAAGCAGATATTGTCATCTATCATTGGCCCGTTACAATCCAAAGTGAGAGGTAATGCTGACCTGCTATGACTCCCCATACTGTATTAGGTTGGCTCATCAGTGGTCCAATGGAGAGTAACACCTGACAGCCTATGCTTCCCAGACTTTGGCTGATGTTGAATGCAAGAGAAGGAAGGTTTGATGGTCATCTTTGCCATGAGGCAATATCAGTAACTTTTATGGATAGAAAATTGTCATCGTAACAGATCATAAACCCCTGCTACTGAAGGAAGACAAGGCAGTGTCACCCATAGCTTTTGCTATAATTCAGCATTGGGCCCTTATTCTCAGCATGTACAAACACAATTTTGAACCCCAGCCATGAAGCCAAGTGGCTAATAAGGATGCCATTAGCTGCCTCCCATTAGCAGATACTCCAATGGTGGTACTTCGTCTGGTTTTAGCTTTGAGTTTCCTGAACACCTTTCCAATCAGTGCTGACAATATCTGACTGAGGACACAAAGATACTGCCCTAGTAAAACTAAAACAGTTACTGTTAATGGGGGAGACTGAATAGTCACTGAAATCTTTCTGGACTTGGCGAGGCCAGATCGCCATAGAAGTCGGCATGTTACTGTAGGGAACAAGGGTGATTGCCCTAAGTAAAGTTGCAGCCTGATACTGGCAGAACTCCACCTGGGTCATCCAGGAGTTTCCAAGATGACAATGCTAGCAAGAGGTTATGTTTGGTGGCCGAGGTTGGATGCTGACATAGCTGCATTGGTGTGAGGCAGTGTCCAGAGTACCAATAAGGACAAAACCTGCCACCAGCAGTGCCCCCACATTCTTGGGAATGGCCAGGAAAACCCTGGATTCGGTTGCATGTCGACTATGCCAGTCCTTTCACGGGCTCAATGTTCTGGGTCCTTGTGGACGCCCATCAAAGTGGTTGGTCATGCATAAACTTTGGTCAGCAAACTTTCGCAGACTAAGAAGCCACAAGCATCAGTCGTAACATATGGACTCCTAGAGGTACTGGTTATGGACAATGGGTCATCACTTACCAGCAGGGAATTTGAATATTTCCTGAAGTCAAATGATATTTGGCACATAAAGACAGCTCCATACCATCTTGCAGAAATAGCTGTACAAACGTTCAAGGCAGGCTTAAAGAAGCAGCCTACAGCATCAATTAATACCAAACTGTCCCAGTTCCTGTTAAGATTATGGACCACCCCACACACAACAAAGCTCTAGCAGAGTTGTAGACGGGAAGACGACTCCACACCAGGTTCAACCTGATTTTTGGGGAGTGTGTCTGTGTAATGGCAGGAACGTCAAAGCTGGCCACATGCTGCCTCTAAGTGAGAGAAGCAATTTAATTCACGGACCAAGTTTGGTGCCAGAACCATGGAAATGGCCTCATAGAGGTATGAGGTGAGGGTGATGAGATGTCAGGTTGTGTTACTTACAAAGTTTAGGTAAGTGAGGCTTTCCTGAAAAAAATGTCAATCACCTGAAAGCTGTTGGGGCAGGGGAATAAAACGGGTAAAAAATGAGGTCTGCAGATGCTGGAGATCACAGCTGAAAATGTGTTGCTGGTTAAAGCACAGCGGGTCAGGCAGCATCTCAGGAATAGGGAATTCGACGTTTCGAGCATAAGCCCTTCATCAGGAATGAGAGAGAGTAGCCAAGCAGGCTAAGATAAAAGGTAGGGAGGAGGGACTTGGGGGAGGGGCGATGGAGGTGGGATAGGTGGAAGGAGGTCAAGGTGAGGGTGATAGGCCGGAGTGGGGTGGGGGCGGAGAGGTCAGGAAGGAGATTGCAGGTTAGGAGGGCGGTGCTGAGTTGAGGGAACCGACTGAGACAAGGTGGGGGGAGGGGAAATGAGGAAACTGGAGAAATCTGAATTCATACCTTGTGGTTGGAGGGTTCCCAGGCGGAAGATGAGGCGCTCCTCCTCCAGCCGTCGTGTTGTTATGTTCTGCCGGTGGAGGAGTCCAAGGACCTGCATGTCCTCGGTGGAGTGGGAGGGAGAGTTAAAGTGTTGAGCCACGGGGTGGTTGGGTTGGTTGGTCCGGGCGGCCCAGAGGTGTTCTCTGAAGCGTTCCGCAAGTAAGCGACCTGTCTCCCCAATATAGAGGAGGCCACATCGGGTGCAGCGGATGCAATAGATGATGTGTGTGGAGGTACAGGTGAACTTGTGGCGGATATGGAAGGATCCCTTGGGGCCTTGGAGGGAAGTGAGTGTGGAGGTGTGGGCGCAAGTTTTACATTTCCTGCGGTTGCAGGGGAAGGTGGCGCAAGTTTTAGGGGAATAACACACCTGGCCCGTCAGAGCACCCTAAAGGTCTGTCAGAAACCACAGTTTCACTCCTTCCTTCTAGCTTTGAGAAACCTCAGTCTGAGATGGATGCAGCCTCGATACTGTTGCCACAGGAAGATGAGGAGGAATCTCTCTCTCTCTCTCTCTCTTGAGGCACTTCGGATGCAAGAGATGGGCTATGATCCAGTACATGCGCCTGTGTCAGAGTCTGAATCAGAGGAACTGGACCTAGGGTGAAACATCGCAGGAAAAGCAACAAGCCCAACAGCAGGCCTATGTTCCCAGACCCGGGGTGGGATTGCCTTGGTGACTGGATACCGGCCTCTGTGCAGTTATTTCAGTGAATTCTAACATTATGAAGGATTTTATTGGGGTGGTTTTGAAAACTACTTTCTATAGCTCGAATCAGTTACAGGAGGACATTTTACTCAGAAAACATTAGAGGGGTCTAAGGACCACTCCGACCAATGTCTTCCTTGTTATGTCTCACCTGCAGCTATGTGAATTCTATAAGGAAAGTGGGTTAAAATCCTTTACATGGAGGACAGTTTTGCCCCAGGCAAACATGAATATAGCTTTTAGGATATATGAGGCACAAGAAAAGACAATGCAATGTTAATATCAATATTAAGATACAGCGCAGTCAATAATTCATTTTGGGTTGCTCAAGGCAAAGGTGGACTAAGTGGCTTCTTCATGTGCATTATCTTTCATGAGTCTATAAGATGGCTTTGTATCATGGTTCATGCACATTTGCTGTCACATGATCTTTGAAAAATCATCAACCAGGCCTCTATGCTTTCATCAGTCCAGGTTATCTCAAATCAAATTTATAGTCTTAGAACTGTACAACATGGAAAAAGACCCTTTGGTCCAACTGCCCAGATATCCTAAATTAATCTAGTCCCATTTGCCAGCATTTGACTCATGTCCCTCTAAACCTTCCTATTTCTATACCTATCCTGATGCCTTTTAAATATTTGTAATTATACCAGCCTTCACCACTTCCTCTGGCAGCTCATTTCATGCATACAACACCCTTTTAGGTGCCTCTCAAATCTTTCTCCTCTCACCTTACACCTATGCCCTCTAGTTTTGGACTCCACTACCTTGGGGAAAAGACCTTGGCTATTTACCCTACCATGACTTTATAAACCTTGATCAGGTCACCCCTCAGCCTTCGATGCTCCAGAGGAAATAGCCCCAGCCTATTCAGCCTCTGCCTATAGCTCAAACCCTGCCAACATCCTTGTAAATCTTTTTCTGAACCCTTGCAAGTTTCATAACATCCTTCCTATAGCAGGGAGACCAGAATTCAATGCAATATTCCATAAGCAGCCTAACCAATGTCTTGTACAGCTGCAACATGACCTCCCAACTACTATACTCAATGCTTTGACCAATAAAGGCAAGTATACTTAAATGCCTTCTTCACTATCCTGTCTAACTGCAACTCTACTTTCAAGCAACTATGAACCTGCATTCCAAAGTCTCTTTGCTCAGCAACACTCCCCAGGTCTTTGAAAAATGCATCACCTCACATGAATTTAAATTAAACTCCAGCTGCCATTCCTCAGCCCATCTGATCAAGGTCCCGTTGTACTCAGTGGTAACTTTCTTTACCGTCCACCAATGTTTAGTGTCGTTTGCGAACTTACTCACCATATTTCCTATGTTCACATCTATATCATTTATATAAATGACAAAAAGCAGTGGACTCAGCATCGATCTTTGTGATTTACCGCTGGTCACGGGCTTCAGTATGAAAAGCAACCCTCCTCCACCACCACCATCTGTCTCCTACCTTTGAACCAGTTCTGTATCAAAATGGTTTGTTCTCCCTGTATTCCATGTGATCTAACCTTGCTAACCAGCTTACCTATGTAAGTTTGCTACTAAAATAGCAAGAGATGCATCAATTGTTGCCATTCTGCCTGTCCAATAGCTAATCAAATTTGTACATTGCAAAGCTACCTTGTGACTTTATGATAACTAAATTTTCTGCACCTTGATAAGACAATTTCTAGTTCTACTAATTGGAAAACTAACTCTTTTTAGTTCATCTTGCTCCCTCAACTTTAACCACAATGACAATAGCAAAGTAAAGGCAAAGATTTTATAGTTATATGATGGCTAGACTGGAAGCCATTTACTGCCATTATTCAAATGAAACTGATAGCTCTTTGTGGAGTCCACAAAATGTGAAAATTCAGAAGTTGCATGGCCACTATCTGCAAAAAAAAGTAATTGTTTCTCAAAAGTTTCTCTAATCTGTTTCAAAACACTTCCAGGAACAATGAAATTCACACAATTACAGTTAGACATTTTACAAGGTCTTGACACTAATCCATATGTCTCTCTAGATATAGGCTAACTAGAGGTTTATAGGAATTATCTTTATAATCATTATGGCAACATGTTTACAAGGAGATCAAAGCTGGGAACTATATTGTCAGGGGTGTAGACTTTTCAGAAGTATAAGCAGATGGGGAAGTGTGCTGCAACATTTGTTATCATCTGTTAGAATAAGTATGATAACAATCAGTGATTTTAGGTTGGAAGATGCAGAATCCATATGGATGGAGGTGAGAAATACCAAGAGGAACAACATGTTGGAAAGACTGGTCCAGTAATGCAACAGCAGTGATGCAACAGAAGGGAGACTAAATCAGTAGGAATGGTGGCATTTTAATTAAGACAGTAGATTAATCATTGGTGACTTTAAACACCAAGTCAATTGGGAAAGTCAAAGTGGCAGAGTTAGCCACAACAAAGAAGTTATATGGAATGCATTTGGATCAATATGTTGAGGATTCAACCTGGAATAAGACTAATTAGAATCTGATGATATGGGATGAGGCACATTTAATAAATGACCTCAGAGTAAAAAATTCCCTCGGAGACATCCTCTTTGGCCTCCGGCGAGGTTCCAGATGACTGGAGGAACGGCCAACATTGTTTCCTTGTTTAAGAAGGGAAACAGAGATAATCTAGACAATTACAGGCCGGTGAGCTTGACGTCAGTAGTGGGGAAGCTACTGGAAAAGATACTGAGAGACGGGATTTATTCACAGTTAGAAGTGATCGGCATGATGGGTTTAGGTGGGAAAGATTGTCTCTCACCATTGTTTGAGGACAAGACAAGAATGATTGATGAGGAAAGGGCAGTGGATGTTGTCTACATGGGGTTTAGTAAGGCATTTGATGAAGTACCTCCATGGCAGACTACTATAGAAAGTAGAGTCTCATGGCATGAGTTGGCTAGATGGATACAAAAGTGGCCTGGCCACAGAAGACAGAGACTAGCAATGCAAGGGTGCTTTTTGCAATGGAGATAATTAGTATATTCCGCAGCAACAGTGCTGGACCTCTGTTGTTTGTAAAGTATATAAATGAACTGGAGGAAAATGTAGGTAGTCTGATTGGTATGTTTGCAGATCACACCAAAACTGGCAGAGTTGCAGAAAGAGAGGGGGATTGTCAAAGGATACAGAGTGATATAGATACTTTGCAGACTGGGGCAGAGAAATGACAGATGGAGTTTAATCTGGACAAGTGTGAGGTGATGCGTTTTGGAAGACCAAATTAGGTGCGAATTATGCATTAAGTAGCAGTACCTTTAGGAGTATTGACATACAGAGGAATCTAGGTGTACAGGTCCGCAGATCCCTGAAAGTGGCAATACAGGTGGATAAGCAGATTAAGAAGGTTTACAGCACACTTGCTTTTATTGGCCAGTGCATTAAAATATAAAAGTTGGCAAGTTGTTACAACTGAATAAAACTTTAATGAGGCCATGGTCGCTGTACTACCAGAAGAACGTGGATGCTTTGGAGATGGTGCAGAAAAGGTTTATCAGAATGTTGCCTGAGCTGAAGGGTTTTTGTTAGGGAAGAAAGGTTGAATAAACTTGGATTATTTTCACTGGAAAGATGGAGGTTGAGGGGTGACCTGATAGAGGTCAAGGAGAAAGTGAGGATTGTGGATGTTGGAGAGTCAGTCGGAAAGGTCAGGCAGCTTCCAAAGAGCAAGAGAGTTGACATTTTGGGCATAAGCCTTTCATCATGCATGTTTGATAAAAGTATACAAAATTATGAGAGGCAAAGATAGAGTGGATAGTCAGAAGCTTTTTCCCAGGGTGGAAAGTCAACTACAAAGCGGCACAGGTTCAAGGGGATAGGTTATAATTCAAGGGGAAAAAGCAGGGAAAATGTTTTACAGAAGGTGGTGTGTACCTAGATTGCACTGCCAGTGGTGGTGGTAGAAACAGGCACGTTAGCTATGTTTAGGGTATATTTTGATAGACACATGATAGTGAGGCGAACAGTGGAATAGATACACGTACAGGCAATAAGAAGCAGGTCTAAATAAAGATTAGCAATTGGGACAGGGTTGGTGGGACAAAGGGCCTGTTTCTGTGCTGTATATACAGTAATCAAAACATGGAATAATTTAGCATTCAGTCTGAGAAGGGAAAACTGGAGTTAAAAGCAACTGTGCTAAACTCAAATAAGGATATTGCAAAGGTGGCTGTGAGTGGACTAGGAAAAAACTATAGCTGAAAAGATGATTGATAAACAATGGCAGACATGGAAATGACTCACAGCAAAGACACATGAAAAATATGGATCTTAGAATGGAGTAAATTAATTATGTAAAAACAAGGCCTGCAGATGCTGGAAACCAGATTCTAGATTAGAGTAGTGCTGGAAAAGCACAGCAGTTCAGGCAGCATCCGAGGAGCAGGAAAATCGACGTTTCAGGCAAAAGTCCTTCATCAGGAATACAGGCAGTGTGCCTGCAGGGTGGAGAGATAAATGAGGAGAAGATGGCGGTGGGGAGAAAGTAACAGTGTACAATAGGTGAGTGGGGGTGGGGATGAAGGTGATAGGTCAGAGAGGAGGGTGGAGTGGATAGGTGGAAAGGAAGATAGGCAGATAGCACAAGTCATAGGGACAGTGCTGAGCTGGAAGTTTGGAACTAGGGTGAGGTGGGGGAAGGGGAAATGAGGAAACTGGTGAAGTCCACATTGATGCCCTGGGGTTGAAGTGTTCTGAGGCGGAAGATGAGGCGTTCTTCCTCCAGGCATCGGGTGGTGAGGGAGCGTGGTGAAGGAGGCCCAGGACCTCCATGTCCTCGGCTGAGTAGGAGGGGGAGTTGAAATGTTGGGCCACCTATCACCTTCATCCCCACCCCCATTCACCCACTGTACTCTTTGCTACCTTCCCCCACCCTCCTCCCTGATCTATCACCTCCATCCCACCCCCAGTCACCTATTGTACTCTATGCTACTTTCTCCCCAATCTCACCCTCCTCTCATTTATCTCTCCACTCTGCAGGCACTCTGTCTCTATTCCTGATGAAGGGCTTTTGCCTGAAACGTCAATTTTTCTGCTCCTCGGATGCTGCCTGAACTGCTGTGCTTTTCCAGGACCACTCTAAAGTAAATTAATGACGGTTAACCAAGAAAGTTAAGGATATTTTCGAATTGAAAGAAAAATATACAATGTAACAATGATCAGTGGTAAACCAGAAGACTGGGTAAATTTTAAAGGCCTCAAAAATGTAACTAAAAAATAATAATGGAGGAACAAAAAAATAATGAGGGTAAACTGACAAGGAATATAAAAACGGACAGTAGAAGCTTCTTTAAACATATGAAAAAAAGAGAGGCCAGAGTGAACACAGCTCACAGAGGAATGAGACAAGAAAATTAACAGTGGGGAATGAGGAAGTGACAGAGGAGTTGAATAAATAATTTGCATCAGTTTCCACAGCAGTGGACCATTAACAGCAAAAGAATAAATGAAGGGGCAAAAGGTATGGAGGAAGTAAATACAATAAATATCACTGAAACAAAGTACAGATGAAACAAATGGAGTTGAAGGCCAATAGATCTACTTGCATAATGGATTGCATTCTAAGATAATGAAGTAAGTTGTTATGGAGATGGTGGACACACTGGTAGTAATCTTCCAAATGCCCTTACGTTCTGGAAAAGTTTCAAAGGATTGCCAAACTGCCAAAATATATATAAAATATATATAAATACAGGCCAGCTAACTTAACATCTGTCATTAGGAAAATGTTAAGAGTATATTATAAATGATATAATAACATAGCCTTTGAAGATGTACAATACAGTTAAATAGTTAGCATGGCTTCCTGAAGAGAAATGATCCTTGAAATATTTATTGAAGACTTTGAGGAGATAACAAGCAGAGAGATAAAGGAGAACTAGTAGATGTAACATATTAAATGATCTTTGGAAATCTGAATAAGTCAATTCATATAAGAATACTTACTAAGATCAGGGCCCATGGGATACCAGATGTGGTACAGCATGGATAGAGGATTGAACAACAATTAGAAGACAGGAGTTATAATAAGGGGAGGATTTTCAGGATAGTAAACTATAATTAGTGGATCCCATCTGAGTCAATACTGAAGCCACAATTATATATGTATAACTTGGACAACGAGAGTGGATGGGCCATTACCAAGCTTTTGTACGACACAAAAATAGTTAAAAGCAAGTGGCGAGGATAGCACACAGTCTGTAGAGGGATCTGGACAAGCTAGTTGAGAAGGCAAAATCTGGCAGATGGAATGCAACATGCAAAAATGTGAGTTTACTCATTTTGCAGCAAAAATAAAGGAGCTCAATACTATTTAAGTGGAGAAAGACTGCAAGAAGCTATAGAGAGCCATGGAGGTCCTTTAGCATGCATCACAAAAAGATACTATTCAAAGTCAACAAGTAATAGGAAAGGCAAATGGAACGTAGTCCTTTGTTTCAAAGGGATTAGATTATAAAAATAAGGAAACCTTGTTGAAACTATACAAGGCACTAGTCAGACCACAAGTAGAATATTGTGAACAGATTTAGGCCCCTTAGCCAAGAAAAAAATATACTGGCATTGGAGACAGTCCAGAGAAGGTTCGCTAGGTTGAGTCCAGCTGTGGAGGGATTTCATAAGGAGAAGTTGACTAGGTTAGCCTTGTACATGAGTTTATGAGAATAAGAGGCAACCTTACTGAAACAAATTAGTTTCTCAGGAGGCTTGACAAGATAGATATAGAGAGGTTATTTCCCCTTGTGGGAGACTCTAGGACTAGAGGCTATAATCTCAGAGCAAGGGGTCTCCCATTTAAGACCTGGATGAGGAGGAATTTCTTCTCTGAAGGTAGTGAATGAGTGGAATTCTTTTACTATAGAGCACAGTAGAGCCTGGGTACAGTATTAATTCTTAAGTATATTCAAGGCTGAGATCAGCAGACCAATAACGTAATCAACTAGTATGAGATAAGGTAGAAAAGTGGAATTGAGGGCTGTTAGATTAGCTATGATCTAATTGAATGGAGAGGAATTGATGGGCTGAATGGCCTACAATTAGTCCTACATTTCAATTTCATATCTAAATAGAAAACTGTCTAAAAAATCAAAAAAACTATAAATGTGCTGAATATAACACTAATATATGAAAGCTAGTTAATCATGAAATTAGCAAACACAATTAAATTTGGAGACTTTCAGTTGATGACTTACTTGTAAAAATCATCAAAATTCAGCTCCGCTTTGCCTCTTCTTCCAAAAAAATGCAC
The DNA here is from genome assembly GCF_020745735.1 of Hemiscyllium ocellatum. Taxonomy (NCBI): domain Eukaryota; kingdom Metazoa; phylum Chordata; class Chondrichthyes; order Orectolobiformes; family Hemiscylliidae; genus Hemiscyllium; species Hemiscyllium ocellatum. Next base: position 88,383,903 of record NC_083401.1, read on the forward strand.
CAGTAATGTAGTATCTACAAAGAAATTTTCCTCTGCACGCTGGAACAAAACAAATAAAAATGATAAAATGATCATAGTCACATCATGCTTTAAAACGTTTCTGGTCTAAACATTTTTTAAAAATCCGTTTGTAAATCTACGTGCGAAGTCTGCTTATTGGAATCAAAATTCCCCAATTTAATCAAAACACTTTCCCTAAAGAACTACCAACTTTATAAAAAGTAAATATGTCTTTCAAAATACTGTACTCATAACTGGCGAGTCTCATCTCACACCTCTCCATACTCCTATTTGTCTCATAGACAACTCTTCTCTCATTTCCATCTTCTGCACAATGAGTATTTTTCTGTTTTCTACTGAACTCTCTTCTCAAAGCTTCAAGTACATTTATTTGCATGCTCTTCTCCACTATGCATTCATATTACATAAAAATAAAGATTTACAGTCATAGAGACATACAGCACAGAAACAGACCCTTCAATTCAACTCATCCATGCTAATCAGAAATCCTAAATTAATCTAATCCCATTTGCCAGCATTTGGCCCACATCCCTCTAAACCCTTCCTCCTCACATACCCATCCAGATGCCTTTGAAATGTTATTCTACCAGCCTCCACTACTTCCTCTGGCAGTTCATTCCATACATGCATCACCCTCTGTGTGAAAACGTTGCCCCTTAGGTCCCTTATAAATCTTTCCCCGCTTACTTTTAACCTTCTTCCTCTAGTTTTGGACTGCCCTACACTGGGGAAAAGACTGTTACTATTCATCCTATCTATGCTCTTCGTGATGTTATAAATCTTTAAAATGTCATTCCTCAGCCTTCAATGCTCCAGAGAAAATAGCCCCAGCCTCTTAGCCTTTCCCTATAGCTCAAACCCTCCAACCCTGCCTACACCTTGTAAATAGTTTCTGAACCCTTTCAAGTTTCACAACATCCTTCTATTAGCACAGAGGCCAGAATTGAACTCTGTATTCCAAAACCCAAACTTATTCAAAATGACAACTTTTTTAACTTTATTCAGTCTCCCACATTTCCTTCAATCTAAAGTGTTTTATAATTTAAATTGAGTATTGATTTTAGATGCATCTCATGCATTTTATTTTTAAATTGTGTTTTCACAATGATTTATTCCACAAACATTTGCATGATATGTTTACCATTCCGTTGCATAACTTCTCTCTCTTGTCTAAAAGTAATGCGACCTGGATAAAGGGAAAATCATGACCAAATTGTCCTAAACATTCGTGACACATTGGCTACGTCTCAGTTAGTCTATTATTCAATTCTGCCCACTACAATTCAGGAAGAATAGCAATGATTTGGAGAGAGTGCAGGAGAAATATTCTAGGACAGTACCAAGGATAAAGAACTTCAGTTATGTGGAGAAACTGCAGAAGCTAGATTGGTCGTCTTAGAGCAGGGTAGATCAAAAGGATATTTCTCTGAAGTATCTGATTTTGAGAGTGGCACTAAGGAGAAATGGTTTCTGGCAGGGTCAATAACAGAGAATTAAGGTAAATTGTAGAAGAACCAGAAACAACATAAGAAAATTTTTAAATAAAAAAAATCACGCTCCTTGCAATCCAAAAGATGCTGCCTAAAAGGCTAGTGTGAGTTCATTCAAATGATAACTTTTAAAAGGATAGGGATAAATACCTGCTGGAAAAACTAATAACATATTTCTCGAGGGTGGGACTAATTGGTTACCTTTACTAAAGCTGGCACAGGCTGAACAGTGTCCTGCTGTGCTGTCATTCTGTGATTTTAATATGAATCAAAACCATTAGTTGCTGACAGAAAAATAAAATACCAAGAAACAAAATTATAAATTGAGGAGAGTGCAAATCCAATAGTTGGTATAAAACTGATAACTGAAGATAAACCAAAACAGGTACCGAAAATCAGAAGTAAACTAATACCATGAGGAAAATCAGGAGTAATACAAAATGGTACAAACATATTTTTTAAAATGTGAACTTAAATAAATATGGTTAATTAGAAGGAAAAAAAAGCTCAATTTAAATTCAACTGCATCTGTCCAAATTTCCCTGAGCTTGGGATATCAAACAATGAAATTTGGAGGTGACGGATAGCAAGTGCTTTTTATAGTACATTTTGATAGCCAGTTGCAAAAGCAGAAGCAAAAGCAGCAGTATGCTTCAAACTCTGCCTCGCCTGCCTAATCTCATGCAAACGTATGACTTTTCTTCAGAATGTGGGCTCTCTTTTGCCTTTCACTATCGATAATAGCATTCACATACCCCTAGTTCTAATCTGAATCCTACCCAGCAATCTGATCGCTGCATCTTCCAAAAGCAGTTTGTAATTATAGTAGTTAACTGTCCCAATGTTGTACACACGACCCCATTAACAATTCAAAATTTGACAAGCTATAAGAATAGACCAGAAAAACTTGGATTGTTTTCACTGGAGTGGCAGAGACTGAGGGGAGGCTTGATAGAAATCAGTAAAATTATGAGATGCATAGACAGAGTTGACAGTCAGAATCTTTTCCCCCCAGATATTAGTCTAATACTAGGGGGCATACATTTAAGATGAGAGGGGGACATTCAAAGGAGATGTGAGGGGCAAGTCTTTTTTTTATTTACACAAAGTGGTATGAGTCTGGAACACACTGCCACAGGTGGATGTAGATACAGCAGGGGTGTTTAAAGGGACTTTCAGATAAACACATGATTATGTAAGGAATGGAGGGATATGGACCAAAGGCATGCAGAAGATATAAGTTTAATTTGGCATCATGTTCGGCACAAGAGACTGTGGGCTGAAGGGCCTCTTCCAGTGCTGTAATGTTCGATGTTCTATTGTTACATTAATAACCAGCTGAGTTGCCCTTGCAAAGGGCGAACATGGAAACAATTAGAAGAATGGCTTCCTTCTGCATTGTAACCATTTTAAGTAATAGTAAGACAGGTGACCAAAGGGGGTAGGTTTTAAGGAAGATGGAGAAGTAGAGAGATGGATAATTTAGTGGAAGGAATACTAGAGCTTTGGGCCCAGGAAGCCGAGTACACAGCCATTATTGGTGGAGTAAATAAAATTGGGGATACACAAAGGCCTGAAGTGATGAAACACAGGTACTACTTTCTCAGTAGAGATCACTAACTAATTTATTTATAAATCATGAAATCCAAACTAACAGTTATTTACTAAAAGAATAAGTCAGAAGGTTCTATAGTTTAAAACAATTTTTATTACATAAAACTCAAAACAAACACTAAATACCATTTTAGATAACTTCCTATACCCTAATATCCAGAATCACTTTGCTTTAAACATGAATTAAGACACAAATTATAACTGATTATACACTACAAATTTCACACTAAATGGCAGATAATTAAGGCACATCTTATAATCTGGCTCATCAGTCCAGAGCATACATAGGCAAGAAACACAGTCACAAAATCCTTGAAAACTCTGCTTTTGTCTTAAATTTATTGCTCCTCTTCTCAGAATTAGCCAAAACATGACCAACCTGTTCCACATGGCACAGTCATCATCAAAACTAGAATGCAGAAACCCCTCAACTCAGTCTGAATGGTTTAAAAAAACAATATTATCTTCAAATAACAGAACCAGCTGCAGCAGTTCATTCTCAGCTTCTGGATCAGTATGCTATTTTCTTTAGCTTGGCTTCTAGTACATTAATGGACTCTAACTGCTACTAAAGAGCTTGGATGACTGCATATGCCTTCGGGTAACCACAACTGGTTTTAGTTTACTCAAATTCTGGCTAAACATCTCATTATAAACTGAGGGGGTCAGTTGGAGTTATCACATGGAGTTCCTCAAAAATTAGTCTCTCCAGATTCTATTTCAGAGATCCTGAAGAATTGTGGGGCTGCAGGTGGTTGTTGGAGAAAGGAAGGACAATGCCAAGAGTGTGTATTTAAAAATTAAGGCATCACTAGACATGGAGGCAATGCAAGTCAGTAAGCAGGATTTTCCACTGTCTGACACTGCTAGCAGCTCTAAAAGTCCTTAGAACACCCACACAGGGTCACCTATAGTTCCTGGATCCAGGTAGGTCCAGGGGCTTTTGGGCTGCGTTTTTCTTCCACAACACAGGGAGGGGTTTTAGGATGTTGAGTTTTAACATATTTGCAGATGATAAGGAATTTTATAAATAGCGTCGAGAGTGTAGTGCTGGAAAAGCACAGCAGGTCAGGCAGCATCCAAAGAGCAGGAGAATCGCTATTTCAGGCATAAGCCCTTCATCAGGAATCATTTTTCAGCACCACGCAAGCCTTGTCTCACCTCAATCATGCCGGGAACAGTATTCTGGTAAATGCCATGACCAGGGCTATCGATAGGATTTTAAACTCAACAGTTTGGGGGGGGGGGGGGGGTTCCAGTTGCATGGAAAATTAGAATATCAAAGGTAAAGCAGCAGGTAAGATTGCAGGTTAGTCATGGGGTTGTTTATTTTCTGGTGGCAAAAATGGTCAGAATGTGGAATGGAGATAAACGTAGAGAAGTCCCCAAGCCCTGATGGCTTGCATCCTAGAATCTTAAAAGAGGTAGTGACAATGGCTGCACTGGTTATAATTTTCCAACAATCCTTGCATGCAGGAGCAGTAACAGAGTTAGAAGACTGACATTTTTAATACGAACCCCTATCCAAAAAAAGAGATGATGGAGTCAAAAAGCGGGTAACCATATGCCAATTAGCTTAACATGCATTGTTGGAAAAGTATTGGAATAAATTATTAAGCAAGTGATAGCAGCACATTTGGAAAATCATAATCTAATCATGGAAAGTCAATTTGGCTCATGAAAGGGAAATCTTGTCTGACTAATTTAGTCGGGTTTTTTCCAAGGAAGTCTTAACCAGAGTGTTTAGAGGGAACCGGTGTGTTGTTTTGAAATCCAGGACACGTTTGTCGGCACCTCCCATAAGATTAAGTCATAGATATAGTCCACTGTATTGGAGGCAGTATATTGGTATGGATAGAGAATTGGCTAATAGGCAAGAAACAGCAAGTGTGGTTTTTTTGTCTCAGGTTGGCGACCCATGACCAGTGGGATTCTATTGGGATCATCAGTACTCGGACTGCAACTGTTTACAAAATATAATAATGACTTGGAGGAAGGAAATGGATACAGACATTTCTAGGTGGGCACAAAATAGGTGGAAAGGCAGGTTGCAAGAGAAATACAGTTTACAGAAAGATATTGATAGGTTAAGTAAATGGGCAAAATGTGGCAAAAAGTGTATAATGTGGGAAAGGTACTGAAGGAGTACCATCTAGAGTACTGGGAGCAGTTTTGATCACCTTACTTAGGGAAATATATCATTTCATTGGAGGCAGTTCAGAGAAGGTTTTCTAGAATCATCTCCAGTAAGGAGGGACTGTCTTTCAGCAAAGCCTAAACAGATTGGGACTCTACATACTGGAGTTTAGAAGAGTGAGCGGTGATCTCATTAAAACATACAGGATTCTTAATATATATTAGGAAGACATTGTATTTTTAATGTACATTCCATGCTAAGAAGAATGTAGAATATTGACAGGGTAGATGCTGAGAGGATGTTTCCCCCTCATGAGATAGTCTTGGACCAGATAGCATAGTCTCAGAGTGCCAATTTATGACTGAGATGATGTCAAGGTGACAATGGAGGACAGATGTGGACAAGGTCAGGTGATGAAGGAGCAGCACTCTGAAAGCTCAAAATTCCGAAAATAAACCTATTGGACCATAACCTGGTGTCACTGACTTCTGACTATGAGTGAGATGAGAAAGACTTTCTTCTTTCAGGGTTGAGACACTTTGGAACTCCTTGACAAAGACAGCTGTGGGGACAGAGTCCTTATGCAAATTTGAGAGAAATAAATAGATTCTGATTAGTCAGAGAATCAATGATTACAGGTTCAGGGTAGGAAAGTGGTCAGGATTATAATGGACCAGGCCAGACTCCCTCGAAATATTTTAAGGCGGTGGCCTGGATCCTAATGTTTTCTTATTTTAAAAGCAGATGTGAAATGAATATTAGAGAGTGACCCAGCTAGGCAAACTACTCAGCTTTAAGCAAACAGAATTTATTTAAACACAGTTGAAACACAAACAAAAGAAAACAATTTAGAATAACAACTATTTGAAAACTCAACCAACTCAATAGAGCAACTTAATCAAGCAGCAGTTCCAATTCCTGCAACATCCCATAAACATACCACTTGATAAAAGATAAATTCAAATTCAAGTTCTTACAGACAGAAGAGATTTTAGAGAGAAAGCTAGTCAGGAACCATCCTCCATTGCAGCAGCTTCTCATTGTTACAACTAAAAGAAACTAATAAAAACCTGAATTGGGAGAACTGACCACGCCCCTGCCATTATTAAACTAAGCTCTTGCCCAGACATTTCAACACCTCTGTCTTTATGACCTCACTTGGGAAAAAAAACTAAGGACAAAATAACCTTGTTAAAGGGGCAGCATCGTCACAATGGGAAATGTCTGGAACAACACTGATCCTATTGAAGGATAAGCAGGTTCAAGCGGCCAGACAGTCTACTCCTGTTCCTATTTTTTAGAGTCTTGTGGTCTTATTAATGAAAGCAGTTTATGTACATTTAGAAGACAATGGTTTCAGTATTCTTAATTGTTGACTGAAAGTAACATCTGCTTATCCAAAAAGACCAAAGAATGGTATTTGATGGAAATCAAACAAAATCAGAAATTGCTGGAACAACTCAGCAGCTCTGGCAGCTGAAAGCGGAAAAGAGAAAGCAGAGTTAATATTTGGGATCCAGTAACCCTTCTTCAGAACTGATTGTAGCTAGGAAAAAGTTGTTATACATAATAGAGAAGGGGTGGTGATGGAGCCCAGGGAGAAAGAGAGAAAAACAGTTGGTGGACAAAGGAATGGGCAAAGGTCAGGCTGAGAGAATGAATAGCTGCTAATGTGGGGCATTAGTGGCTGACAATGGGTTGTTTGTGGCAGCAGCCCATGTGATGACAACTTGAGCTCTTCTCTGCATAGATGCTGCTAAGATGGAGTTTTTCCAGCAATTTCTGATTTGGTATCTGTTCATCCAATACTGCATAGCAGACAAGCAGCATAATAAATCGGAGGCTGTGGATTCATTGATCCCTTGTCCCAAGATTACTATTACAAGTCCAGTCCCAAAGTTGTCCCTGTTGTGGTTTACCACAATCAGCATTCATTCCATCCTGGGGAATGGTCAGGAAACTTCAATAAAAATTAATAACGTAGTCCTCTGGTTAAGTTTAACAGATCTCTAGCAAGTTCTGATTTTCCACTTCGCCAAAACAACCTCTTGCATCCAAACAACACCCTCCTGTATTCTCCCTGAGCCAGAGATAGGAAATCAAGGGTGGATTTTTCTCAAGTGAGGTAGTCTTTGGGTAAAATTGGCATATTGGTGGAATAGTCTAAGCCTAACCAGTGATTTATAAAGGTTTAATGTCATACACTTGATTTTGTACTCTATACCTCCGGCAAAAGTAAGTTGCAAGTTGGACAGGCACTGATTTGTGAATGGCTGTTAAGGTGGTGCCAGTCATTGGGCAGTGAATTGGCACTAATTTTCCAAGAATGTAAATCCAAAGTCTCCATTCTTCTCTACTTTAAATTCTCCAAGTTGAAAATATAGTGCGAAGCCTACATTTAACTGCTGTTGTTATAGAAAGCAAAAATACTAGGTGACACGTTTACTGACATCCCATCTTAACGTCAATTATGACACTTTTGGAGAAATGCACACTGTGCTCTTCCGTAATGCAATAACGAACAAATAGAAATGAGCCTTTGACTGGTTACTGCATTTGAAAATACTTGTGATATGGTGGAAACAAAATACATAAGCTTTGATTGCAATAAATTGTACAAAACAGCTGATTAGGAATTTGATAAACTGATATTCAGTCGGTTGCAATGCGAACAATTTATAGCCTGCAAAGTTACCATTGAAGGAACAGGTCATGTGTTCCACATACTCATGTGAAGGTGTAAATTGCAAGAATGAAAGCATGCTTACACAGAGCAAGTGTAAAGTTCATAAATTTAATCAATAACATGAGTATTTTTAATGCCATTGCAGTTGTTCTAATGCGGTTTCATTCTAGAGTCAGCTTTTTATGGCCAAATTCCACTCCAACTCTATTTAAACGTTTGCCAATGATACCACAGTTGTAGGTCGGATCTCAAACATCAGGACAGAATACTAGGAAGAGACTGAGTGTTTAGCAGCATGGTGGAAAGACAACAATCTTTTTATCAGCATCAGAAAAATGAAGGACCTAGTCACTGACTTCAAGAAATGGAGTGGATCTGCATCAAAAGTGGAGAGGTGGAATAGGTCAAGAGCTTGAAGTATTTGGTAGAAATGATCTCCAACAATCTGTTCTAATCTTCACGTCTAGATGACAGTCAAGAAAGCACAACATCGCCTTTACTTCCTCAGGAAGCTAAGGACGTTTGGCATGTCCACAAGGATTTTTACTAATTTTTATTGATGCACCACAGAAAGTGTCTTGTCCGGATGCATCACAGCATGGTATAGCAACCGCTCTTCCCAAGACTGCAAGAAACTACAGACAATCATGAATACAACCTCGTCCATCAGAAAAACCAGCCTTCCATCCATTGACTCCATTTGTACTTCTCACTGCTTCGTGAAAGCAACCAACATAATCAAAGGCCCCTCTGACCCTGGTTATACCCTCTTCCATCCTCTTTTGTCAGAAAGAAGATAAAGTTTGAATACACATATGAATAATTCAAAAACAGCTACTTTCCTGCTACTATCAGACTTTCGAATGGACCTGCCAAATGTTAATTATTATCTCTCACTCTAACACTGTATTCTGAACTCTGTTCTGATACGCTGATGCACTTTGTATGGTACAATCTGCCTTTGTAGCAAGCAAAACAACACTTTTCACTCTATGTCAAGTACATGTGACAACGATAAATCGAAGGTATGCTGTAAGTAAAAATGGCCACTAATTTACCTACACATGCACAGTCGCACATCTGATTTCATGTCATTAGTGGAGAGAAAAATAAATACTAGTCTTTTAATAAAGGGCTGGTAAATCATATCAGTTACACTGCAACCCAAGCTCACTGTCTGCTCCTCTAGACCTCCCAGCACCACCATCTCAGGGCATGCTCCACAGACAGATTGCATACAACCATGTCCATGGCTATTGGCACCTCATGTACCAACCTCACTGCATCATCAGGGCACATCCCCAACTCACTAACAGTTTTTTCTGCACTTCAATAACTTTGGAGTGCAGTGCCACCTCTTGTTGCCAGAATATTTTATATGCAGGGACGAGCACCCTGATCATGAACTGGACCGGGCAGCATCTCATGCCTCCTCGCCTGCTCTTAACACTCTCTTCACTTTTTACCTATTTCAATATGCACAACATCCTTGCCTTGACCTCTTTTGCTTTACCCCCTTAGCAAAAGCTAACATGTTCACAATATTCTTGCCTTGTCTTTCAGCATATACACAGAGCTTGTCAGCTGTCATCAGGGAATGACACATGCTGTTATAGGAAACAGTGCCACATCAGTGTTACACCTGCCCCATGTGCCAAACATGTAAGCACCAAATACACTGCATGTGCTTCAAACAAATGGCCGTGTCTCAAAATCTAAGGGGAATAGCCGTCAATCAATCCTTTATTAAGGGCTCTAATACTGTAAGTCAAGGGTAGCCTCTAATATCACGAGGGATTTAGGCACAGTCAGTCAGTTAGCTGGCTGCTTGGAAGTGGTCATGGTCAAAGGGTTCTTATCTTTACAATCTGGTGAGTAGGCCACAGTCAGTCCTGTTGGTCCAGTGCAACCAATTGCATGAAGTCAGTTGGAAAGCTGTATAGATATCAGACATGGTCACTCATTCTTTTGTGCTGTCCAGCTAAGTAGCTCAACAGAGTGTGCCATGGTCAGTCCTAAGGGTCCATCCAATAAAGTCAAGGAGATGGGGGTGAGGCTAATGATGAGAGGTAGGAGGAATGAACAGAGGAAAGAGGCAGTAAACACAGTTACAATTGGGACAGAATGCTGAATGCAAGGGGGATTGCTTATAAAGAAAGGTGGTGACAGCTCAACAACAAAGGGAGGGAGACAACTGAGCTTTGAATGGGAGGGGGTCTCATTGAGGGTCAGCAGTACATTGGCTTTCATGTGGGAGTGGGGGTAAAAACACACATTACTACATCTAAGATGTTTGTTAAATATGTCTGAGGCTTGGGGATGGTTAAGATTGGCAGATAAAGATTTAGATAGAGGGGTTCGGTATGGCACTTGGGGAGTTCAAAACCTATGGGGTTGTTGGGGAGGTCTACCAAGAAAGATACGTACATTTGGGAGTTCACCAACAGTAAGAGGCAGAGCCTGAAACTCTCTGCTTAATGAGTGACCACTATGTGGAAAATATCAATATCAAAATATCAAGATTTCAAATATCAATGAAGATGAAAATTGCTGTGACCACACCGGAGGTCGGAGTAGTAAGTGTTTTATTCTGATGGAGGGGCTTCAATTTCAAATGATTTGAGTTGCTAAAAATAGCAACAGCATCACACAATGTCCATACAGTAAAACAGACAAATGCGAGCACCCCAATCCCAAACAAACTGATCTTCCATTTGTTATTTCTCAGTTCCACCTATATAACTTCACAGGACAATCTCCCACAAATATCCTCCCTAAGTACAGTCTTAGTGTTATCCCTAAACAAAAATGCCACCTACCCTCCTCTCTTACCCAACTTTTTATCCTTCCCATAGCACCTGTACTCCAGAACATTAAGCTGCCAGTCCTGACCATCCCTGAGCCACTTTCCAATAATAGCTACGATTCCCCAATCCTATGATCCCAACCATGTCTGAAGTTCATCTGTCTTGGTTGTCAGACCTCTTGTATTAAGTAAATGAAGTTTAATTTATCAGTTTTACCTCATTCTCGGTCAAGCTCGTCTGCCTTGATTATTTGACTTGCTCCTCTTATCTATTGCACCAGCCTCAGCCTTTTCACTTTCCTCACTGTCACTGGTTGCATACACACACACACCAACTTCCCTCTCCCCATCCTGTCCACCACTAGTTTAAAGCCTCCCAAGTATCACTAACAAACCTCACGAAAATAATATTGGTCCCCTTCCAATTCAGGTATACTCCATCCCTCTTATACAGGTCATTTCTACACATGAAGAGATCCCAATGATCCAAATTTGAGAACCCTTACCCCCAGCATCTGTTCCTTAGCCATGCTTTCAACTCTCTCCTCTTATTTCCACTCCCACTAGCATATGGCACCAGCAGTAGTCCAGATATTACTTCCTTCAGAGACCTATTCTTTAACCTCCTTCCCAGTTTCCTATATTCTCTCTGAAGAACCTCATCCCTTTTCCCTTTCCAATGTGCACGACGACTTCCTGCTGGTCACATCCCCCGTTCAGAATATTGCATCCTTTCTGAGACATCCTTGACTCTGGCAGCAGGGAGGCATCACTCTAACCTGATGTGTTGCTGACGGCAGCAGAAATGTCTGTCTGTGCCCCAGACTAGAGTCCTGTTACCATCAATTGCTTGGAACCTGACATTCCCCTCATTACAGTAGAGTCAGTCATGGCTCCAGAAACCTTGGTGTCGTTGCTATACTGCTCTGAGAGGCCATCCTCCCTTAGAATTTGCAACAAAATGCATTCCCTGCAGACATAGTCTCCAGGAACATTCAAATTCTCCCTAATCTCCCACATCTCGAACCATGCTCCATGAAATGCTGTGTAGAATTTAGGCTTCAGTGCTATAGCAATGGCTAAATGGATACTCAAGTACTTAGCTGAAGAAAAGTAAAGTAAACATAAACTTACAAATGCAATAATGTATTTACATAACAAGCCATGGTGCTACCGTGTGCTCAGAAAGGTTGTCTTATTTCTTTGGTAAAAGTGAGCACCATCACAGTGCTATCTCATGTTCAACAGCTGGAGTGGAGGGAGCCCTTTGGTGTAGTCCACAAGCTTTGGATTTTGGTTGGCAATGCTCGAGAACCCAGACATGGGAGTGCGTCCTACCTGAGGTAGGTGTATTCTCCTTGGCCTGGACTCCTATTGTAGACGTGAAGGTGGAAGCTTGGGCAGCTCTGGAGTGCCCTCAGACTTCTGGAGTGTCTGTATGTGGTTCCTGCTTCGCCTGTTGCCTATAGGAACTGTCTTGTCTCCTTCTGAAGAGTCAGCTGGAGTGATGCCAATGTTCTTTGTTCCAGCATGTTGCCTTGCTGTTCATGCAGATGGCTAGAGTGATATAGTTATAAAAGGCTTATGCCCGAAACGTCGATTCTCCTGCTCCTTTGATGCTTTTCCAGCGCCACACTCTTGATTCTGATCTCCAGCATCTGCAGTCCTCACTTTCGCCTGTACATAACCAGCAGACACTTGGGAGTCCTAGACCTGGCTGTCCAAGGCAGCAGCCAGCTTGCCCATGGAAGCAGCAAAATGCGTGCAAGCCTGAGGCAGCATGCCCCTAAGCATATTGCTGCAGTTTTGCACTTGAGTGTCAGGATTCCCAGTGCTCCCAACAAACTTTCCTGCTCCTTTTGTGTCTGCTTGAGCACATCAAGGAAGTCATAAATTGCCAATAATATGGAGTCCTCTCCCATCTGAGGCTAGGCAGGTCTCTGGATTTTGGCTGTCCTCTGAATGCAAGTGCCCACCGGGTTTGCTCCTCAGCCAGATGCGTGAAAATTGTTCTTTAAATATGACACTGCACTAGGGATTCCAAGATATTATGGCAGCAATGAGTACTTTGGGCTAGCATCAGATGAGAAGGGTGACATAGAAGCACGTTGTCAAGCTAACAAAGTGAGTTTCAGATAATCAGCCTCGCAGAGATTGGCCTCCATAAAAATCAAAAATTCAGCTCGTATTTTGCATTCTTCTATGCCAATTTTGAGTCAGCTGCTCAGATTTGCCTTTTGCTTCATATCAGTTTGATTTTCAAAAAAAAATCAAATGTTCAAACTGCCATTGTGGGATTTCATTCTCAGGATTATTAGTTCCAGCTTTTCATTGATCTACTACATAGTCCTTAAGTCTAGGGACCTAACTTAATAGTTGTACTGCCATTTGTACATTGTAACCCCGAAGTGACAATATAAATGTATTTTCCAAGTAAAATGCATCTGGAACAAAAAAATTAGAAAACCTTTAAGTTTTTGATTTCACACAGATTTTGTACCTCTGCAAGGTCTGAAAACAGTGCTTGACTGGTGTTACGTCTTAATGTATCCCAGTAACTTCGGTCTGTGGTTTGATTTGGGGTATCTTTATTTACCACCTGCAGAGTTTGAAAAGGTAAAACTGTTGTAAAGTTCAACATAATGACACATGGTGAAAGTTCATTCAGGAAGAAACAAAAGTGTCAATTATTCTAGTATTTATTTTGAGACTGAAATAGAAGTAAAAATTTTTAAAATATCCCTGATATAATTTCAACACAGATTGTTATTTATCTCTGTACACAACTATTCAGAAAATTACAAGTGGGAAAAATAACAGAGATCCAACTATCTGTCCATTATCACAACTGTCCTCCAGTTGGCTGCACTCATTCACGCACGGAGCATCCTCTCCTTCAACTTCACTCATTTCCACTGATAAGAGTCCTAGCAGTGCCTGTTTTTTTTTATATAGATTGCGTAGAAGATTCCTCATTCCAGTCCTATTCTGATTCCCTCCCTCATCTCTCTTTCCAGTATTGTTGCTCTCTACTCGAAGTGGAAAATCTCAGATATTCGGTTTTGAATTTTCATCCTTTCTCATCTCTCTTCCCTTCCTCAACTTCTTTCCAGGAATATGTTATATAAGAATTCATTATATGCCCACTGACACCCACAGTTATCTCAACTACATTTCCTTACATCTCGATTCCTTCTCCAAGTTGCTCTGTCACACCTCTTCTGATGATTCAGCTTTTCATAAAGCTGATATTCCACAATGTTCCTCAATAGAGGAATCACTCCACTTTTTCCTCACCTCCACTCAACAAACTTCATAGTGCTTGACATGGAACTTGGCAGTGTCTGATTTATTTTCGATTCTCAACTCTCACCCATTTATTTAATTTCCAAACCAATGATGGAAATTAACATTTGTAGCTCAAAGACATTGTACCAGAGAGACAGAATGCAAGTTTTTATTTTTATTCTTGAAATGGAGAAATTTGCTTCTGCAGTGTGATGGAATTGGGGGGAGGGGGGGCAAATGATTTGAACAATCTTGAGGACAAAAAGAAAATAAACATGATGTATGGCAAAAATAAGGTATGCGCCTGCACAAGTAAATTATAAATCTTCATTATGAACAAGACTAAATAAAATATAATTGAAGAACCACTGATGCTGGAAATCAGAATGGGTCTTTGATTTTGAAAAAAAAATCATTGGACCCAAAACATTAACTGATTTCTCTCCACAGATGCCCACCAGATCTGCTGAGATTTCTGTTTTTGTTTATGAACAATACTTGTCAATTTTCTGTAAAGGCATAAAACATAGGAGGAGGATTAGATCTTACAGTCCGACAGCCTATTGTGTCATTCAATTTACTCATGGCTGATCTGTTACTTCAATTCCACCGGAGTATTCAAGTAGAGAAGACCTGATACAGCTGTATAGGTTGCTGGTGAGACCATATTAGCTTCAGTTTCTTTTTTTAAATGGGGGGGGGGTGTGTGAAAATAAGTTCAAAAGGTCCTTCATGTCTCCACTGTCGAGGTATCACCCCAGATAGCACTCATGGCTGCTCGTGTGCCCGTACCAAATTATAACGTTTTTGTCAATCCACTCATGTGCCCCTTCTCCCACCAATGCTCAAAATATATAGAAACAGCATGCAAATCCAAACCCCCAGAAACATACTTGACCTTGTACTAAAACTCACCGAGGAACAACCAGAAAAAAAGTCACCCCCACAAACACACTTCACCTGGCATTGGGAAATGAACCCAGTCAGGTGATCAAAGCTTCAGTCGGCAAGCATTTTGGGAATTGACCATAATTCCATTAAGTTTTAAGTTACTTATTGATAAGGATAAAAGCAGCCCTCGGGTGAAACTACTAAACTGAAGGAAGGCTAACAATGAAAATATTAGGCAGGAACTGGAGAATATAGATTTTGGGCAGTTGTTTGAAACCAAATCCACACTGTCCTGTGGGAATTTTTTAAAGGCTAGTTGATTAGAATTTAGGAAGTGTTCTTCTGAGAATGAAGGATAAGGGAGGCAAGATTCAGGGGGATGACAAGAGAAATTGTGAGCTCAGTCAAAAAAAAGAGGCATACATAAGGTTTAGGAAACTGGAACAGACAGAGCCTTCAAATATAAAGAAAGCAGGAAAGAACATAAACAAGAAGTTTTTATGTGGGGGGGGGGGGGGGGGGGGGGTCAGTGGTGGTGCTAATAGGAGGCATGAAATCTCTTTAGCAAACATGATTCAGGAAAATCCCAAGGCATTTTATATGTACCTAAGGAGTAAGAGGACAGCTAGAGAAAGGTCAGGTCCACACAAGGACAAAGGAGGCAATGATTAGATTCCTTACAGTGTGGAAACAGGCCCTTCGGCCCAACCAGTCCACACCGAACTTCTAAACAGTAACCCACCTAGACCCATTTCCCTCTGATGATAGCACCTAACACTACAGGCAATTTACTATAGCCAATTCACCTGATCTGCACATCTTTGGTCTGTGGGAAGAAACTGGAGCAGCACCGGAGGAAACCCACGCAGACACAGGGGGAATGTGCAAACTCCACATAGACAGTTGCCAGAGGCTGGAATCGAACCTGGAACCCTGGTGCTGTGAGGCAGCAGTGCTAACCACTAAGCCACCATGATGCCCCAAGGAGGATTTAGGAGGCTAGGATGCGGGGCTGAACCTGATTGAGAGTCTGTGCATGAACTGCCTGAAAAATGGGATGACCTGGTTGCTGTTGACTAAAATCCCATTCTTCAAAGGAATTATTGAGTGTTCCTTTACCTGTGAGAACTGTGGCTGGGTTAATAATGAGTCAGTCAGCTGGAAAGATACAGGAGGAAGGAGTTCGGTACACGCTCTGTGTTTCCTCCAAAGAGGTCCTGAACCATGAAGTTGTGAAAGCTGACTATGCTATGACCAGAATCCCTGAACTTGACTTTGAAATTCCACCATTCATACAGAAAGGAGCACTTTCTACTCGAGGGTCTGATTGACAGAGCTGTAGCTGTTCTAGAGCAGGACCAGCCCACACGGAAGGCAATGGATCTCAGCGTTGCCTTGAAGATTGAGGAATTTATTATGAGTGGAGACAGATGAAGTCAGAGAGATCATTAATGAGTACTGCACATTGGAATTCACAAAGGAGAAGGACATGTTAGATGGTGAGTTTGGAGAGGGGTATGTTGATATTTTTGGGCATGTCGATAAAATAAAAGGCATTGGGTGTTTTGAAACGCATGAAGAGAGACAAGTCCCCAAGACCTGACGGGATCTAGCCTAGAATGCTGAGGGAGGCAAGGGAGGAAATGGCTGAGGTCTTGTGTGAAATCTTTGTATCCTCTTTAGACAGGAGAGTCTCAGAGGACCGGAGATTAGCCAAGGCTGTTCCTTTGTTTAAGAAGGGCAACAGGGATAATTCACGATATTACAGGCTGATCAACTTAACATCAATGGTAGGGAAATTAATGGAGAAGATTCTTAGGGACAGGATTTACTCCTATTTAGAAAAATATCAACCTTTTAGTGATAAGTAGCATGGCTTTGTTTTGGGAAGGTTATGTCCCACGAACTTGATTGAACCTTTGAAGGCAGTGATAAAGAGGATTGATGAGGGCGAGCAGTGGATATGGTCTACACAGACTTTAGCAAGGCCTTTGACAAGTTCCCTCATAACAGTCTGATACAGAAGGTGAAGGTAAAAACAATGACTGCACATGCTGGAAATCAGATTCTGGAGTACAGTGGTGCTGGTAAAGCACAGCAGTTCAGGCAGCATCTGAGGAGCAGGAAAATCAACGTTTTGGGCAAAAGCCCTTCATCAGGAATACAGGCAGAGTGCCTGAAGGGTGGAGAGATAAATGAGAGGAGGGTGGGGATGGGGAGAAGGTAGCATCGAGTACAATAGGTGAGTGGGGGTGGGGATGAAGGTGATAGGTCAGAGAGGAGGGTGGAGTGGATAGGTAGAAAAGAAGATAGGCCGGTAGGACAGGTCATGGGGATGGTGCTGAGCTGGAAGTTTGGAACTGGGGTGAGGTAAGGGAAGGGGAAATGAGGAAACTGGTGATGTCCACATTGATGCCCTGGGGTTGAAATGTTCTGAGGCAGAAGATGAGGCGTTCTTCCTCCAGGCGTCAGGTAGTGAGGGAGCAGCAGTGAAGGAGGCTCAGGACCTCCATGTCCTCAGCTGAGTGGGAGGGGGAGTTGAAGTGTTGGGTCACAGGGAAGTGTGGTCGATTGTTGCGGGTGTCCCAGAGATGATGTTCCCTAAAACGCTCTGCTAGGAGGCGTCCAGTCTCCACAATGTAGAGGAGACCGCATTGGGAGCAATGGAGACAATAAATGATATCGGTGGATGTGCAGGTAAAACTTTGATGAATGTGGAAGGCTCCTTCAGGGTCTTGGATGGAGGTGTGGGTGCAGATTTTGCAATTCCTGTGGTGGCAGGGGAAGGTGCCAGGACGGGAGGGTGGTTTTGTGGCGGGGGAGGACCTGACCAAGTAGTCACGGAGAGAACGGTCTTTGCAGAAGGCGGAAAGGGGTGAGGAGGGAAATATATCCCTGGTGGTGGGGTCCGTTTTGAGGTGGTGGAAATGTTGGCGGATGATTTGGTTTATGCGAAGGTTAGTAGGGTGGAAGGTGAGCACTGGTTTGAGGGGTGGAGTCTGAGGGCGGAGGTGCGGGATGTAGACGAGATGTGTTGGAGGGTATCTTTAACCACATGGGAAGGGAAATTGCAGTCTCTAAAGGAGGAGGCCATCTGGTGTGTTCTGTGGTGGAACTGGTCCTCCTAGGAGCAGATACGGCAGAGGAATTGGGAATACGGGATGGCATTTTTGCAGGAGGTAGGATGTGAAGAGGTGTAATCCAGGTAGCTGTGGGAGTTGGTGGGTTTGTTAAAAATGTCGGTGTCAAGTCGGTCATCATTAATGGAGATGGAGAGGTCCAGGAAGGGGAAGGAGGTGTCAGAGATGGTCCAGGTAAACTTAAGGTCAGGGTGGAATGTGTTGGTGATGTTGATGAAATACGCAGCCTCCTCGCGGGAGCACGAGGTGGCGCAAATGCAGTCATCAATGTAGCGGAGGAAGAGGTGGAGAATGGTGCTGGTGTGATTATGGAAGATCGACTGTTCTATGTAGCCAAAGAGACAGGCATAGCTGGGGCCCATACGTGTGCCCATGGCTACCCCTTTGGTCTGGAGGAAGTGGGAGGATCCAAAGGAGAAATAGTTAGCGAGGACCAGTTCGGCCAAACGAATGAGTGTGTCGGTGGAAGGGTACTGTTAGGGATGTCGGGAGAGGAAGAAACGGAGGGCTTGGAGGCCCTGGTCATGGCGGATGGAGGTGTAGAGGGATTGGATATCCATGGTGAAGATGAGGCGTTGGGGGCCGGGGAAACGGATATCTTGGAGGAGGTGGAGGGCATGGATGGTATCTCGAACGTATGTGGGGAGTTCCTGGACTAGGGAGGATAGGACAGTGTCGACGTAGGTGGAGATGAGTGGGGCAGGAGCATGCTGAGACAATGGATCGGCCAGGGTGGTCAGGCTTCTGGATCTTGGGAAGGAGGTAGAACCGGGCTGTGCGGGATTCCTGGACTATGAGGTTGGAAGCTGTAGATGGGAGATCTACTGAGGTGATGAGGTTCTGTATGGCCTGGGAGATGATGGTTTGGTGATGGGGGGTGGGATCATGGTCGACGAATTGGTAGGAGGAGGTGTCCTCGAGTTGGCGTCTGGCTTCAGCAGTGTAGAGGTCAGTGCGCCAGATTGCCACTGCACCCCCTTTATCTGCTGGCTGAATGGTGAGGTTGGAATTGGAGCGGCGGGAGTGGAGGGCAGCGCGTTGTGAGGGTGAGAAGTTGGAGTGGGGGAGGGGCATAGACAGATTGTGGCGGTTAATGTCCCGCCGATTGTTGGAAATGAAGATGTCGCGGGCGGTTAATAGGCCAGCACAGGATGTCCAGGTGGATGGACTGTGTTGGAGGCGGGCAAAGGGGTCCTCGGAAGGTGGGCGGGAGTCCTGATTGTAAAAGTAAGCTCAGAGGTGGCAGAAGAAGTGTTCGACATCACGGCGTGTAATAAATTTATTGATGTGTGGGCGAAGGGGTATGAAGATGAGTCCTTTGCTGAGGACTGATCGTTTGTCCTCAGTGAGGGGGAGATCTGGAGGAATGGTGAAAACTTGGCAGTGCAGGGAGCTGGAATCTTCACCCGCCTCCAACACACTCCATTCACCTGGGCACCCCGTGTTGGGGTATTACCCGCCCTCGACCTCTTCATTTCCAACTGCCACTGGGACATTAACCACCTCAATTTATCTATGCCCCTCCCCCACTCCAACCTCTCACCCTCACAACGCGCTGCCCTCCACTCCAATCCCGACCTCACCATTAAGCCAGCAGATAAAGGGGGTGCAGTGGCAGCCAGCAGATAAAGGGGGTGCAGTGGTAGTCTGGCACACTGACCTCTACACTGCTGAAGCCAAACGCCAACTCGAGGACACCTCCTCCTACCGCCCCATCGACCATGACCCCCCCACCCAACCAAACCATCATCTCCCAGGCCATACAGAACCTCATCACCTCAGGAGATCTCCCACCCACAGCTTCCAACCTCATAGAACCGGGCAGTGCGGGGTTCCCGGACTATTTCCTTCCCAAGATCCACAAGCCTGACCACCTAGGCCGACCCATTGTCTCAGCATGCTCCTGCTCCACTGAACTCATCCCTACCTAGCTTGACACTGTCCTATCCCACCTAGGAACTCCCCACATATGTTTGAGACACCATTCATGCCCTCCACCTCCTCCAAGATTTCCATTTTCCCGGCCCCCAATGCCTCATCTTCACCATGGATATCCAATCCCTCTACACCTCCATCTGCCATGACCAGGGCCTCCTAGCCCTCCGCTTCTTCCTCTCCCGACGTCCCCAACAGTACCCTCCCACTGACACTTTCATTCGTTTGGCCGAACTGGTCCTCATCCTTAACAATTTCTCTTTCGTATCTTCCCACTTCCTCCAGACCAAAAGGGTAGCCATGGACACCCATATGGGCCCCAGCTATGCCTGTCTCTTTGTTCGCTACGTAGAACAGTTCATATTCCGTAATTATACCGGCACCACTCCCCACCTCTTCCTCCGCTACACTGATGATTGCATTGGTGCCACTTCATGCTCCCGTGAGGAGGTTGAGCAATTCATCAACTTCACCAACACATTCCACCCTGACCTTAAATTTACCTGGACCATCTCTGACACCTCCATCCCCATTAATGACGACCGACTTGACACCGACATTTTTTACAAACCCACTGACTCCCACAGCTACCTGGATTACACCTCTTCCCACCCTACCTCTTGCAAAAATGCTATCCCGTATTCCCAATTGCTCCACCTCCGCCGTATCTGCTCCCAGGAGGGCCAGTTCCACCACAGAACACACCAGATGGCCTCCTCCTTTACAGACCGCAATTTCCCTTCCCACATGGTTAAAGATGCCCTCCAACGCATCTCATCCACCTCCCGCACCTCCGTCCTCAGACCCCACCCCTCCAACTGTAACAAGGACAGAACTCCCCGGTGCTCACCTTCCACCCTACCAACCTTCGCATAAACCAAATCATCCGCCAACATTTCCGCCACCTCAAACCGGACCCCACCACCAGGGATAGATTTCCCTCCCCACCCTTTTTCACCTTCCACAAAGACCGTTCCCTCCGTGACTACCTGGTCAGGTCCACGCCCCCCAACAATCCACCCTCCCATCCTGGCACCTTCCACTGCCATCGCAGGAATTGTAAAACTTGTGCCAACACCTCCATCCAAGGCCCTGAAGGAGCCTTCCACATACAAAGTTTTACCTGCACATCCACCAATATCATTTATTGTATCCGTTGCTCCCAATGCAGTCTCCTCTACATTGGGGAGACTGCACGCCTCCTAGCAGAGTGTTTTAGGGAACATCATCTCTGGGACACCTGCAACAATCGACCACATGCCTTGGCCCAACATTTCAACTCCCCCTCCCACTCAGCCGAGGAAATCGAGGTCCTGGGCCTCCTTCACCACCGCTCCCTCACCTGGAGGAAGAAGGCCTCATCTTCTGCCTCAGAACACTTCAACCCCAGGGCATCAATGTGGATTGCACCAGTTTCCTCATTTCCCCTTCCCTTACCTCACCCCAATTCCAAACTTCCAGCTCAGCACTGTCCCCATGACCTGTCCTATCAACCTATCTTCTTTTCCACCTATCCACTCCACCCTCCTCTCTGACCTATCACCTTCATCCCACACCCATCCACCCATTGTACTCTATGCTACTTTCTCCCCACATTTATTTCTCCACCCTTCAGGCACTCTGCCTGTATTCCTGATGAAGGGCTTTTGCCTAAAACATAGATTTTCCTGCTCTTCGGATGCTGCCTGAACTGCTGTGCTTTACCAGCACCACTCTACTATAGAAGGTGAAGTCCCATGGGATCCACGGTGAGCTAGCAAGTTGGATACAGAACTGATTTGGTCATAAAAGACAGAGCATAGCAGTGAAAGGATATTTTTCTGACCGGCCATCTGTGACCAGTGGTGTTCCGTAGAGATCAGTGCAGGTATATCTGTTGGATGTAAGTTTGCTGCTGAGCTTCATCACCATTCTAGGTAACATCATCAGTGTGTCTCTGGTGAAGCGCTGGTGGTATGTCCTGCTTTCTATTTATGTGGTTAGGTTTCTTTGGGTGGGTGATGTCATTTCCGGTTCATTTTCTCAGAGGATTGTAGATGGGGTCCAGATTGATGTGTGTACTGATAGAGTTCCGGTTGGAATGCCATGTTTCAAGGAATTCAATCCGGCAAACAGGCAGAAAACTAGCCACCAGGATACATGAACATCAACTTGCCACAAAAAAAAGATATGACCCATTATTATTAGTATCCTTACATACAGACTAAGAATGACACCATTTTGACTGGCACATTACATCCATCCTCGGACAAGCCAAACAGAGACAAGCATGAGAATTCTTTAAAGAATGGCATTCCAACCGAAAGTCTAGCAATGCTCACACTGATCTGGACCCCCTCTACAATCCTCAGAAAAAAACCGGATGAGACATAACCCACCCAAAGTAACCTAAACACATAAATAGAAAGGGGGACACACTACCAACACTTCACCAAGGCTCACTGATGTTACCTAGTATGATGACGAAACACTTGAGAACAAACCTTCTGGCTCAGCAATCAAACTTACATCCAAAACTTCAACCTGAGATACAAATCTTGTCAAAAATCGCTAAGGTGTACCTGTTGTTTATAATATACTTAAGCGATTTGGAGGAGAATGCAGGTTATCTGATTAATAAGTTTGCAGACAACACAAAGATTGGAGGAGCTGCAGGTAGTGAAGAGATTGTCAGAGTATACACCAGGATACAGATATGCTGGAGACTTGGGTGAAGAGATGTCAGATGGAATTTACTCTGGACAAACGTGAGGTAATGCATTTTGGAAGGTCTAATGGAGGCAACACGTATACAGTAAGTTGCAGAACCCTTAGAAGCATTAACATACACAGGATCTAGGCATACATGTCCAGTTCTCTGAAAATGGCAACACAAGTAGAAAAGATGCTTGCCTTCATTGGGCAAGGCACAAAGTATAAAAACTGGCAAATCATGTAAGTTCTGGTCACCACACACTGAAAGGATGTGGAGGCTTTGGAGAGGGTACAGAAAAGGTTTACCAGTATGTTGCGTGGTTTGGAGGGTACTAGCTACAAGGAGAGATTGGATAACTCTAGTTCATTTTCACTTGAACATTGGAAACTGAAGGATGACCTGTTACAAGTTTACAAACTATGAAAGGCATGGATAAAATGGAGAGTCAAAGTCTTTTTGCCAGGGTGGAAATGAGAGAGCATCAGTTCAAAGGTAAAAAGAGGAAAGTTTAAAGGAGATATGAGAGGCACTTTTTTTAAAAAACACAGAGTGGTAAGTGCCTGGAATGAGCTGCCAGAGGAAATCACAGAAACAGACACAACAGCAACATTTAAGAGGCACTTTGACAGATACATGAATATGCAGGAAAGAGAGGGAAATGGACTGTGTAAAGACATCACGTGCTGGAAGAGGCTTAATGGGCTAAAAGGCCTATCCCTTAATGGACTGTTCTTTGTACTTCTTTCTTTAAATAGATAGAGAGAGATGGTGCAGAACTGCTTCTCCAATCAACGGCTGCTTTTCTCCCGTGCCCAGCCACACTTGGTTGAGAAGCCAGGTATCTATTACTCTGTTGAAAAGTGTGCACCCCTGTTTGATTGGTAGCTCAGATTTTTTAATGTCTATCAATCTCACAATGTTTTAATTGCACAAGATTAAGTAGTTTCAAGTGCCTGGTGGTTTAAACTATTGAAACTTAAAGGGTTTGTAACACTTCTACTGGGTTGCAGTGAAAAATGCTTCTTTTTCAAAAATGTAATGGAAAGTTATGATTGAAACATTATTAAGGTTTCTTATAAAAAGATGTCCAACTGTCACTTCAGGGTTCATTGCTTCTATACAGTGTATAGTGGGTAAATGGCTATTGAAGTGTCATATTTTGGCATGATGGATGAATTGAGGGTAGGAGAAGTGGCATCATATGCCACTGGGAAATACTTTGACCTCAGGGGGCACGAGGTGACCTGGTGGGATGAGGCTGTGAGAGGTAGCAGAGCTGCAAGGACTGTTCTTTTTAAACATTGGGCAGTACTTAGATAGGGCATTGAAACAGTCTGCCTCAGCATCTAGCAATCCCTGTGGATGTGAAAGAACGGAGGGCATTGTTGCTAAATGTAGAGATGATACAAAGATAGTTGGAGGGACAGGTAATGTTGAGGAAGTGGTAACTCTGCAGAAGGACTTGGACTGGCTAGCAGAGTAGGCACAGAAGTGGCAGATGGAATACCATGTGGAAATTAGAGCAGTTTTGGCACCTCTATCTAAGGAAGAATGCGCTGGCCTTGGAGGGTTTCCAGAGGATGTTTATCAGAAGCATCTCAGGGATGAAAGGCTTGACATATATGAAGAGCAGTAGAGGATTATGGAATGCACTCGATGGAATTTAGAAGGATGAGGGGGACACCTGATTGAAACACAGAATACTGGAGATGATGTTTCCATTAATAGGAGTCACCATGATCACAGGACACATCCTCAGAGCAAAGGGATGACCTTTTAAACCAAGAGGAGGAGGAATTTCTTCAGCCAGAGGCGAGTTAATCTGTGGAATTTGGCCTCCACAGCCCTCTGTGGCAATAAATCAGTGAGGGTATTTAAGACAGAGTTAAATAGGTTCTTGATTGTTAAGAGGATTAAAGGCTTTGGTGAGAAGGCAGGAGAATGGGGTTTAGAAACAGATCAGCCACGATCAAATGGTGGAGTAGATGCGATGGACCGAATGTTCAATTCTGCTGCTATATCTTATGCAGCCAAATTTTTAATCAGGGTTGGTTGGCCTGACTTCAACCAGCATTTGTCCAGTCAATTAAAATGGTGTCTCTGGAACCAGTATTTCCAAAGGTGGGCTTTGAGGCTGGGAATTTTTCTGATTCTCACCCAATGTTTCCCCTCAGAGAGAACTCCACAAGTAGCCCTAAGGGTCCCATTTAAGAAAAACAGAAATTTATTTTCTTCAGATGAACATTCATCTTTGGCATTGCCTGGATCAATGACGATACCTAACCTAAATCAGACAGGTTTTTGATTTACAAGGAAGTCAAGGGTTATGGAGGTCAAGCAGCAAAGTGACTTGCTCCTGTTCCAATTTCTGATGTTCATAATCTTCTGTCTTCACAAAAGAATCTAAGCTCATATTAACAGGTACATACTGGAAAAATAATGTGCTATCAAATGTATTCTATACACAGTTGCCTGTGGAACACAAATATACCTGACATGATTAAAGAGATGAAACAAAGGTACGGAGATGGAAAGAATGCTTAAAATCAACAATGGTTTTAAAATCACTTGCACTAGCAGTAAACTTCATGCCAAATCTTTCTGACGTACAAGAAACATTTCAGGTGATTTTCATGAAAACATCAAATGAAATAGCAAATGCACCTGAAATTATATTTATTGCTTTGAACTTAAAAATACATGAACTTTGTTGCCACTAACCTTGAAGAAAACTACCCATAAACAGTTGGAAATCCAAAATACTGTGGATGTTCAAAATTTAAAATATCAACAAAACTTGAGAGATCATCCTGAAATGTTACCTCTGCCTGTCTTGCCACAGATCTTGACTAACTTAGGTATTTCCAGTATTTTCTGTGTTTTTTTAATCTATGATCTATTTCATTTTATACTGTGAATTTCCCCTTTCATGAGATCATTTTATTTTTGATACCATGACAACCAGATATTCAGCAAAAGTGACAAAATCAAGTAGGGTCACAGCATTTTCACAGACAAGCAACTGGCGTATATATGAATTTCATATCACAATATAGAAATTTGAAATTCCACAAATATTAAATTCCTCATTTAATGAGGCTAAAGCCAAAGGTTGCTCAAGCTAGCCAGCTATTATAAAACCCGGTTTCACTTCATGCAACAAGGTATAATTTTGTAAAGTCCATTCATGTGGAAGTTGTCAGTTCAATGATTTCCAAATGACTGCAGTCTGGAGTAACCTCAACAGCATATCTTCTGAAGAATAAAATCACTGACAGTAGATGTCAAGCTGCTGCAATTACAAATTACAAATTAGGGGACATTAGAAATGGTAACAAATTATTATCTGCAGCGTTACTTTTAAGTCAAAATAATTATCGAATAATAAAAATAACTAGATATCCCTTCAGCATTAATCTTATGTTCCCAAATTTATTTGGGTCTGCTTATCTCATGGTTAAGTTCATTAATTTTTACCATTTCTTTGCCTTAACTTTGATTTTCTCATTCATCATTCTTTCTCTGTAACTGTTTTGAAATCTTTCTACTTTTCTCTATATCTGCAAGTCTTTTTCTCTTCTGCGTATGCCTTTCTCTTTGTGATTTTTCTGTCTTTTACTCGAGGGGCTGCACGGTAGCATTGTGGTTAGCACCTCTACCTCACAGCGCCAGAGACCCAGGTTTAATTCCAGCCTTGGGTGACTGGCTGTGTGGAGTTTGCATGTGTGTCTGTGTCTGTGTGGGTTTCCACCAGGTGCTCCATTTTGCTCCCACTGTTTAAAGATGTGCAGATTAGGTGGATCAGCAATTGTAAATTGCCCCATATTTTTCAGGGTGGGTTAGGGTGGGAGCTAGGTGGGTTAGCTATGGTAAATAGGGATGAGGTGGTGGGGGGTGGGGCTGGGTGGGATGCTTTTCAGTGCAGATCTGATGGGTCGAATGGTCTCTATCTAGACTGTCGAGATTCTATGATTTTCAGCCTCCCTTTTTCGAAAAGTCTTATTCTTCTGATATATACTTTCCTTCTGACTATCTCATTTATTTGTTTTCCTTTGACAGAAGCTTAATACAGAAATTTCTCATTTCACCAGTATGAGTTTTGTACACATTCTGCTGGATCTGCAGAAATGGCACTAGTTAGTACTTGCCAAGCTGGTACCTGCTGTTACACAGCATGAGAAAGAAATTGCAGGGTCCAAACCTAATGGAAGTAGGTTGGACACAAGTCTATAACAATATAGGAGTGCAAAGATTGAAGCTCAAACCAGAAGGAAGTAGGTCCTGGACTCTAAGCAAAGATCTTCAAGCATTTCGCCTTTGCAGTACTTATCAATGTATCAAAGCCATTTCAGGCTACAAAGCATAAATTATTGTTCTCATTAGTTTATCGACATCTTAAACTGGAGGTCCTAGAATTATGAGTGAGGATTTTTAATCATTGAGACAATAGCTCCAAGAGCAGGTTTTAATACTACAAAATATAAACTGGAATTTTCAAAAAAAAACCCAACTGCAAACAGAAGAGAATTGCCTGGACTTTATACATGGGGTTTTGGGACTGACTCGGACACTTGTGGAAACTTGGATTTTCTTTCAACAGGCTATTATATACTATTTCTTTGGCTGTTGATCTTCACATCATTAATGAACCAGTTTAAGCTTCTGCGGTTTAAAAAGCACAAGGAGAAATAAATGGGCCTGTGGCTGAAGTGGAACAGAGAGGCTTTTAATTGGTCTAAGGAATGGAGATGCTAGCAGCTAGAATAGAACACAGATGACAAGAAAAGTGATCTAGACAAAGGAGAAGACCAGCCGAGGAATTGTGGCAATGACAGCATTGCACAGATATGATCCATTGTGAAGGAAAAGGAGAAACTAGTCAAAGGGGTTGGTGGTATAGATGGCTTATCTCGACAATATTTGGATGCAAGTTTTGTTTGCAGAGTTAGACTCCGTGGAGAATCTCTGGTAACCATACTGCAATTAAGATAATAAGCTGAGATGTTTGACAGTCATGGAGACCTTTCATATATTGTGGAGATATAAAACAAAGATCATTTGGTATTTTTTGGTTGCACTTACATTTATTATGTTTTCCACCTGCTCAAGATGATGAAAATGCAGATGAAATATCTGGTTCAGATTACTTACCTCAGGCAATGGGATTTCCCCATCTTTACTTGATCTAGCTTATCCCATCCCCAACATATAATCAAAATAGTCTTCTACTAAACATATTCTTTCATCTTATAAAAATACAGACAATGGTACATGCTGCAAGTTTACCATTAACCAGTGTTACGCTGTTACTAGATCTAACCATAATCTTAACATGTGTTCAAGAGTTAGAACATTTTTTGTAAATTAACATTAGGAAATATTAGAATTTGCTGTTTCTATAACTCCATTCAGAATAATATTTTAATTACAATTTCATTTACCATATTGATCAGAGCTTATGCATAACTTGTTTTCTAAAGGCAGAATAGTGGAGCTTGTAAAGTAAAATTCAAATTTTTTTTAACTAAAATAATTTTGCTCATCAAGTTACATTATATTTTGATGGTACTATAATGTATCCTGCAAAATTTAATATTCTAGACATAATTAAAGAACAATACATACACTGTGAGGAGGAGCATATTGATAACCAAAAAGTTGCAGATTCTTACATGCCATATGGTGCAGTTTCAAATTACAGATTGTAGTCAGAAATTGAGAAAAGGAAAGGGAAAGAAAAGACAAAGCAATTAGAACATACAGTCAGTCATACAAGCAAATTCTCAGGTTACACCAGGCAGGCAGAACAGAATGGACCCGTGGGTCTAATATTAGTACTTCCCCTTTTATTCTGGAACCTTGATCTGTTAACTATGACTTATATCTCAAACTCAAATTATCACTAACAGCAAAGTTTTTGAAGTTATAGTAATTAACATTGGGAAAGTGATACCATTAAGATTAAGCTGGTGTTGATATCCTTTTTAACTAGCCACCTTCCTCACAGATCACAGGATCAAAAACAGGAAAATACATGTGCTCACCACCTGTGCAGACTTCTCCTCATCATCACCTCTTCGTCCTCGTTTCTCATTTTTCTTTCTAAAGATTTCCTGAAGCTACAATAAAATCATTGAATTACATTACAAAGTCATCTTTACAAATAATATTATTAATAACTAAGTTCAGCTAAACTAAAAATGCAATTTTGAAACCTACTTTTAAACTATACTCCATAGAATGACCATTAAAATTAATAGACCGAAGTGAATAATGTTACAATAATAACATTGGCTTGCTATGATGTAAACTCCAAAAGCAAATTAGTTTTAAAGATTGTTTATAAGACAACCAACATAGTTAAATAGTTATATGAGGCAATAGTTATATTGTTCCTTGGTACAATGTAGTGGAAATACTCATTTATAATTCTAGTATCACTTTCTCTGTGTATTTTGTAGGAATAATTGTAGTTAAATGTTTATTAATGCACCAAAGCCGATCAAAAGCTTGCTTGCTAAATATATTGCCAATTGGTGACAAGTCTTATAACATAGCCATCTATGAAGTACATAATTAACTGAAAAATAACTCGAGAACAAAGATTTTTAAAAATCCAAAATATTAAATATATGTTGAATACTACATTTATTCTGAGCGTTATACATATATAAACCTCTTTCTGCAAGTTTTGGTTCAATCAAATTCAATTTACATTTAGGTAGATAGGTGGTTCACACCAGGCATTTTGAATTGCCAATGGATTCAGAATAAGGCATACAATATTGGACCAGGAAAAAGTGAGGACTGCAGATGCTGCAGATCAGAGTTGCTATTTTGACATATAAGAGTAAGATGGGTGCAACTAAGATCAATTCACTGTGCATAAAATAATATATGTAATAGTTTTACCAAAACTAAACAGAATATTTGAAATTCTGAATAAGTTTGTCAAACACACTTTCTGTAGATTTTAAACAAAAGAAAAGTTCAAAGTATTTCTGCACAAAAAAAGATAAAAAGAAATCAAAGTATCTGAAGTAACAATTGCTAACATGTAAGATTTAAATTCAAACCACAATGATATTTGTGATTAAAAAGCTAAAATTGTTGTAAAAGAGCTTTGGCCTACACCAATTTGTTCTTCTGTATCCTAAAGAGGTATTGACCTTATTGAGCAATTAATTAACAAATAAGCCCAAAATGAACACATGAATATTTCAAAGTAATTTTTTTGAAAAAAAAAGATTCTGCCACTGCAGCTTTGCTGTTCAAATAGACAGAAGCAAACTATGATGGGGTTAGTGATATGAACAGGTCAAGGCCAAAAAGGTGATGAACATATTGTAATGTGCTGTACTGCATACAGGAAGATGTTCTGATGTCTGTTGACTGCCAAGAAAGGGGGTGAATACACGTTTGATAATTGCTCTTCAACTAACTGCTCCTCTTCCTGAGATTTAGGCTGTGAGACATGCAGGAGACAATCACATAATGTAATAAAATTATTACATTATAGAGGCTAGTCAGTCCATTGTCTCTGCACAGCTCTCCAAATGAACACTTCTCAGTGTCATTCTCCAGCCTTTTTGCACAACTCCACACCTTGCAGAGACAAGTTCAAATAACAGTCTAACTCCCTTTGAATGCATCAATCGAATCTGCCTTGAACACACTTAATTATTCGCTATGTGAGAAAGCTTTTTCTCAACTCACTTTTTTTCTTTTGCCATTATCTAAAATCTGTGCCCTTTTGCTCTCAATCCTTTCACAAGTGGGAAGTTTTCCCAATCTACCCTGTCCGGACCCTCACTATTTTGAAAATTTCTATCATATCTCCTCTTAGTTTTCCCTTCTTCAAAAGAAACACAGTCTTAACTTCTCTAGTGTATTTTCATAACCAAAATTCCACATTCCTGGAAGCCTCTACAATGTCTTCACATTTTTCATAAAGTATAGCACCTAGACCTGGACACAATAGTCTATTTGAGGCTAAAGTGGAAATGAAGAATTTCGGATTAGCTATGAGTCAGCAGAGCAAACTCGAGGAGCCGAACAGCCTATTCTAGTTCCTATTTCTTATGGTCTTAAATTAAAGTTGGCGCTCTGTGGCAGTTAAGTCAGGTCACTGGAACATTTATGTAGGCTTACAATATTTGGTGAATAGTTGATTATTTACCAGTTTGACTCACTGCACCGGAAGCAGGAAAAGTCGAACTAGGGCGCAATATAGAACATAGAAGGATACAGCGCAGTACAGGCCCTTCGGCCCTCGATGTTGCGCCGACCGAATCCTACCTAACCTATACTAGCCCAATAACTTCCAAATGCCTATCCAATGCCCGCTTAAATGACCATAAAGAAGGAGAGTTCACCACTGATACGGGCAGGGCATTCCATGAACTCACAACCCGCTGTGTGAAGAATCTACCCCTAACATCTGTCCTATACCTACCACCCCTTAATTTAAAGCTATGTCCCCTAGTAACACCTGACTCCATTAGCGGTAAAAGGTTCTTAGTATCTACCCTATCTAAACCCCTAATCATCTTATACACTTCTATCAGATCTCCCCTAAACCTTCTCTTCTCCAATGAGAACAGCCCCAAGTGCCTCAGCCTTTCCTCATAAGATTTTCCTACCATTCCAGGCAACATCCTGGTAAACCTCCTCTGCACTCGTTCTAAAGCTTCCACATCCTTCCTATATCTTTCCACACTTTCCTGTTCCTGAAGCTTGTGAACTAATATTCTAAAATCAGGATGATTTTATTTGGGCAAACCATTTATCTGCATACTGAGCAAGTTCACAGAATGGATGTAACCACAAACTCCAGAAATATCTCCATAGGTTTAGGGGTCACCAATTTTCTTTTTAAGGAGAGTCAGGAAAATGAAGAAAGTTCTTATGGAGAAAAACATGAACTTAAGTTGGACAAATGACAAAACCACTGAAGTAGGTTTCTTTGTTGCTTGCTTTGGAAATGCTCAAATTCTGTGATGGGATTTCATGAATTTCAAGCACATAGTTAAGGGAATATAGATGTGTCATCAGCAGCACTTGTAGTCTGTAAGGCATATATTCCTAATGAATTGTAAGTAGATCATTCAACTCCTTAAATCTTTTCTACTGATCAATTAGATTTTGGCCAATTTAGAGTCAAAATGATTTGGCCCATTAAGTCCATGCCAGTACTTCAATCCTACTTCATGTATTTGATCTTCACAGCCCTGCAAGTTGATTTCCTCTAAGTGCCAATCTAATTAATTTTGGAAACTATTGATCATTTCCGTTCCTCCACCCTCATGAGAGTAAATTCCAAGTCATTATCACTAGCCATGTAAAAAGGTTCTACCTTACATCTTGCCTGCATCTTTTGCCCAAAACCATAATCTGTAGCCCTTACAATATCAGCTTGACAGAACTTTCCTTTTTCTACCCTATCCAAATCTGCCATCATTTTGCACACTTTATCAAATCTGCCCTGAAGCCGCTTTGCTCCAAAGTGAATGACTCTTCCCAAGTGTGCAACTCTTCCGAATGAACCTAAAATTCCTTAATCTTGGGAGAATTATAGAACTCTTTCCTGCATCATTTCAAGCAGACTCCCATCTTCCCTAAAGTCAGAACTGAACATCATAGTTGGTGTTAAACCAGTGCTTTATAAAGGCTCAACAAAATATCCCTGCTTTTGTATTCATGGACTATATTTATTAAATCCAAGATCCCATTTGCTATGCTAACCATGCTGTCAAATATGTCCCAATAAATTCAAAGTGTAATCGACGTGCAACCCAAGGTCCTTCTGTTTCCAAGATCATTGCCATTGCAGAATTTAATGATTTCCCTGAGGCAGCTGTTAAGGCAGAGAGGCATTGAGTCAGGAGAAGGGATGCCAAGTGAGGACTCCACCATCTTGGTTTCTCTGCACTGGTTAGATCTTGGATGGGAAGGTGCATGGAAGCAATTTCTGCCTAAAGTTATTGAGACCCATACAGGTGCAACTAAAGACTGTTACACATCTGTGATTTTCCTGCAGATTTACTCATTTCTCATTTTTTCATTATTTGTCTGAAGTGGCTGAGAATGATCCCTTGAACACAGAGGCTGGTGGGATGAAAAATTATAACAAAGGAATCCAATCTTACTGTTGTGATTGGTGAGAAGGGCAAGGACGGAAGCATAGGCGATAGGTTGGAGGCGGTCGAGGCTCTATCAATCACTGTGGACGGGTATGGAACAGAACTGGTTTTCTTCCATAACCATGTTTTCCTGCCCACTGTGGTTGACAGGGCTCTCGACCACCTCTGACCTATCACCCATTCTTCCATCCTTGCCCCTTCTCATCACTCACAACAGCATGATCGGATTGCCTTGTTCTCATTTCTCATCTCACCAGCCTCTGCATTCAAGTGATCATTCTTAGCTATTTCAGGCAACACCAGCAGAATGCCAACATCAAATGCATCTTCCCTTCACTCCCTTGTCTGCATTTCACAAGGATCATTCCCTCCATGAAAACCCAATCCATTCTTCAACCAACACCCATTGTGGAATACATTTCCCATAGCCGGTCATTCTAATGCAGCATCCTGCTGGCCTCAGCATACTGCAACGATCCAGCGAATCACAGCGAAAACTGGAGGAGCAACATATCTTCAGACTATGCACTTTAGGTCTTGGATGGGAAGGTCTCAATATTGATTTCAACACTTTCAAATTGTGAAATAATTCCTTCCTTGTCTTTTAGCTTTGTTTGTCACATTCCCTGTCACCATATCCTCTCTCCCTCCCTCAGTCCAGTGGAACTGTCTATTCTTTCCAGTCTGGCAGTTGGACAGACCACTGTTCTGCTATTCCCATATTCTGATGACTTAATCTGAGCCATCATCATTCTTCAACCACCCAACACTTCAAAAACCATCACCCCCCATGCCCAACACCACAATTACATAAATGCTGCCTACTCCACACTTCACTCCAGCTCCGATGAAGAGCTTGCTTTCTCTCCATGGATGCTGCCTGACCCACTGTGATATCCAGCATTTTTGGTTTTCAGTACATATTTCAGCATTTGCAGTAATTTGCTCATCTGGAATTCCACATCAGGCACAGCTGAGATGACAGAGTGTGAAGATATTAACCCTATAAATGTTTGCGTGCTGTATGCAGGCTTTGAGATTCACTGAAGCGGACAGAAATTGATGATGACTTGACTAGGAAAAGGTGTTAGCTAATTGTTGCGGGCTCTTGTACATAGGTCATAAGGCCCCTTGTATTCTTAAATTTGTGGTGATGAAACTGATGATGAAGTTACTATATTTAAAAGTAACATAAGTAAATACTATAAACCCATTACGGGATGATTATTCAGTGTATGGAATCTCCTGCATACCAGTGATTCAGAGGAAACGTCTGCAGTTAAGGTTGGGAGACTTTGATTCAGAGTTTATGATTTAAACATGAAACTGTAGATACCATGATGCATTTGACAGGGGGAGGCATTACTTGAATTCTTTGTACCAAGAGACAGTCACAACACTTAGGATAGGATAGTTTGATTTGGTCAGTAATCAGGGATATGGTGAGATTTTCTATGAAGTAAGTAAGGAGGAGGAGGAATGTAGGAGTGTCAGCTTCTGCAATTGTCCAGTAGGTGCAAGATTCTCTTGCCTACTTGGATGAGAATGGGTTACAAGGTGGATATACAAACTGACTATGGTATTGTGATTTATATGATCCAAATGAGGTAAGCAAAAAGAATTGTAGTCATAGATGATATTATGAGGAGGGGGTAAAACAATGAATGAGTATAGGTTGCCTGTGCCATGGTTCAGAACATCTGCTGGAAATGAACTCCCACTGGGAGGAGGAGAATTTAGTGGTTGTGGTTCATGTAGATAGCAACGGTATAGATAGAATTAGGAAAGAAGTTCTGCATAATCAATTTGAAGAGCTCGACATTCAATTGAAAAACAGAACCTCAAAGATCAGATCTGATTAAGAGTCTCCTGAACTCAATGTTAGCTTGCTCTCACCCTCTCTCTCTCTAAGGATGCTGCC
The DNA here is from genome assembly GCF_020745735.1 of Hemiscyllium ocellatum. Classification (NCBI taxonomy): domain Eukaryota; kingdom Metazoa; phylum Chordata; class Chondrichthyes; order Orectolobiformes; family Hemiscylliidae; genus Hemiscyllium; species Hemiscyllium ocellatum. The sequence goes on from NC_083401.1 coordinate 88,418,669, forward strand.
TTACCTTGATCATCAGTATTTGTTGTTTTCTGATCAAAGATTATAATCTCTGCATTGTCACCCGAGCTATGTGCAAATTGGCATGGGGTACATAAAACAAAAATACCAAATACATAATTCAAAGACTGGTATGGAAGAAAGGTTCTGGTTGATGGTCCGCTAGCACCAGTACTGGGGAATGTGGTGGCTATACCACTGGATGGTCTACACATGAACCACACTGCAGTAGGTATCTTGCAAACCGCATAAACTAGGGAGAGGTAAAGAAGATTTCAAACTAAATAGCGGGATGTGAGATCAGATGTGGAAAAATGTTGTTTATCAAAAAGTAGAGACAAGTTGAAAAAGATCTTATGAATATGGGAAATGGCAGTCAGAGAATAGCAGAGTGGAGCATGCACCAATCAAGATTAGATGTTTCATAGCATATTAGAGTCAAAGTCTTACAGCACAGAAACACTTTGATCCAACTCATCCTTGCCAACTAGATATTCCAATGTGACCTAGTTCCATTTGCCAGTATTTGGCCCATATCCCTTTAAATCCTTCCCATTCAGATGCCTTTTAAATGCTGTATTTGTACCTGCCTCCACTGCGACCTCTGGCAGCTTGTTCCATACATGCACCACCTTCTGTGTGGAAAAAAAGGTGCTCCCCTAGGTCTTTTAAAAATTCACTCCCCCTTACCTTAAACACACGTCATCTAGTTTTGGTTCCCCTTTCTTTGTCCTAGGAAAAAGACCCTGGCTTTCATCCTATGATTTTATAAACCCCTAAGGTCACCTCTCAGCTTTGGATGCTCCAAGGAAAAAAGCTCCAGCATATTCAGCCTCATCCAATAACTCAAACATTCCAGTCCATGTTTTCTGCACCCTCTCAAGTTTAACAGCATCCTTCCTTTGGAAGTGTGACCACAACTGTACGCAGTATTCTAATAGTGGCCTCACCAATGTCCTGTATGGTTGCAACATTACGTTCCATCTCCTATATTCAAAGATCTTAGCAATGAAGGCAAGTGTGCCAAATGCCTTCTTCACCAACCTTCTAGGTGTGATTCCATTTTCAAGGAACTATGCATCTGCACCCTCAGGTTTCTTTGTTCAGCAACACTCCCCAGGACACTACCATTAACTGTATAAAACAAGCCCTGGTTTGACTTACCAAAATGCAATACCTCATATTTATCTAAATTAAACTCCATCTGCCACTCCTTGATCCATCTGATCAAAGTCCCATTATATTCAGAGACAATCTTCTTTACTGTCCACTGTACCACTATATAGGTATCATCTGCAAATTTACTAACTATACCTTCTATACTCATATCGAGAAAAGCGGTGGACCCAGCACAGATTCTGGAGACACACTGCTGGTTACAGGCCTCCAGTCCGACAACAACCCTTTGCCATCACCTTCTATCTCCTATCTTCAAGCCAATTTTGTAAATAATTGGGTAGCTCCCCCTACATCCCATGTGATCTAACTTCACTAACTACTTTACCACGTTGAACCTTATTGAACACTTACAAGTACTGCTCTTTGTCAATCTTCTCTGCCATCACTTCAAAAACACAATTAAGTTAGTGAGACATGATTTCCCATGCACAAAGCCATGTCGACTGTCTCTCATCAGTTCTTGCCTTGCCAAATGCACATAAATCCTGTCCCTCCGAATCCCCTCCAACAACTGACCAACTACTGATGTAAGGCCCACTGGTCTATAGTGCTCTGGTTTTTCCTTAGAGCCTCTCAATTAATGTCAGCACATTTGCCAATCTCCAGTCTTCTGGTCCCATACTTGTGGATGTCAATTACACAAATATCTCAACAAGGAGCCCTAGCTTCTCAGAAAGTTCTGGGAAACACCTGATTACGTCCCAGGAACTTATTTATCTTTATGCATTTTAAGACCTCCAGAATCTCTTCTTCCGTACGATGAACACTTTTCAAGACATCACTATTTATTTCCTCCAAGTTCCCAGCTTATATGTTGTTCAACTATGACGAAACTAAAGATTCTGTATCTAAATGCATATAGCATTTACAAAGTAAATAAGAGTAGGTGACAACATCTCCTCCACCATAATCCTCAACACCGGTGACCTGCAAGGTTATGTATTCAGCTCCCTACTATACTCCTTACACACTCATGACTGCGTTGCCAAATTCTGCCCCAACTCCATTTACAACTTTGCTGATGACGCCACCTTTGTAAGTCAGATCTCAAACAACGACGAGACAAAATACTGGAAGAGATTGAGTGCTTAGCTGCATGACGTAAAGCCAACAATCTCTCCATCAAAATTAGCAAAAAGAAGGAGTTGGTCACTGACTTCAGGAGGCAGAGTGGATCTGCATCAGTGGAGCTGAGGTGGAGATGGTCAACAACATCAAGATTCTAGGACTAATGATCACCAGCAATCTGTCCAGGTCTATCCATGTCAAGACGACAGTCAAGTAAGGACAACAATGTCTCTACTTCATGAAGAATTCCTGAAGAAGCGCTTAATGCCCGAAACGTCGATTCTCCTGCTCCTTGGATGCTGCCTGACCTGCTGCGCTTTTCCAGCAACACATTTTTCAGCTCTGATCTCCAGCATCTGCAGTCCTCACTTTCTCCTAATGTCTCTACTTCCTCAGGTAGCTAAGGAAAATCAGCATGTCCACAAGGACTCTTACTAATTTTTATTGCTGCATCATGGAAAACATCCTAAATGGAAGCTTCACAGCATGATATAGCAACTGTTCTTCCCAAGACCACAAGTTACTATAGAGAATTGTGAACACAGCCCAGTCCATTTATTTACTCCATTTAGACTTCACACTACCTCAGGAAAGCAAGCAACATAATCAGAGACCCCACCCACCCCAATTATACTCTCTTCCACCTTCTTCTGTCAGGTAGAACATATCAAAGTTTGAAAACATTTACAAATGGATTCATGACCAGCTTCTCCCCCCACTGTTAACAGATTTTTTAATGGGTCTCTCAAATGTTAGTGTTGATCTCTCTCTCTGCACCTTTTCTGTGGTTGTAATTTTCTATTCTGCACTGTGTTCTGCTACTTTGTATGGTTAATCTGTAGAAAACAACATTTTTCACTGTAGCTTGGTATATGTGACAACAGGAGATCAAATTCAAATAGGAAGCTAGATAAAGGTGGAGGGACATTGCTGGTATTTCAAGAATGGCATTTATACAATAGTTAGAGATGAGCTTGGTTCTGGAGATCAGGATGTAGAATTAATTTGGTTGGAGATGGAAAACAGAAAGGAAAGAAGTTGAAGTGGTCTGCAGGCCCACTGATAGTAACCACAATATGGGAAAAAATATACCTGAAAAAAATACTGGGTGTTCGTTATATAGTGGTGGCAATAATCGTGGGTGACTTTAATCTACATGTAAACTGGAAAATCAGATTGGCAGTCGTAACCTGAATGAGATCATAGAATGCTTTCAACCAAGTTTCTTAGACCATCACCTTTTGAATCTGACCTGAAAGGAAGTTATATTGGTGTTGTCTAATGTTACAAGATTAACTAAATTACATTAATTAATATCAAAGTTAAGGCATCCTTGGCAGCAGTGACAAAACATGACTGAATTTTAAATTCAGTTTGAAAGGGAGAAGACTGAAAATACTTGACTAAGACAATGCAAATAAGGGAACTAAGTGGGCATGAAAGCTGATTGACAGACAGAGAAAGATACTTAAGGGATATTTCAGAATGTTTAGGATAGGCATGTTCAATTATAAAGGAACACTCTAAAGGGAAGACCCACAATACATGTTTAATTTAAACATTTATGGAAATCAAATTTAAGGGAAAAGCTTTTAACTGTACAAAGATGAGTGGCAGGCCAGAAAGGGAATGATAAAAGGTTAATCAGAAGGAAGAAATTGGAGTATGAGAGAAACCTAGTACAAAACATAAAAATTACAAGCAATAGTTTGCACATGTATTCAAAAAGAATTAGAATTAGATTTTATTGTCACATGTATTCAAGTATTGAAGCATACAGGTACCATAAAAAATGTACAATGTTGCCATTTCCAGTGTCATCTTAGGTACAAAGGTACCTTGGTACAAAATGTTAGGTACTTCTTCCAGTCAAAATAGACAACTTCATATTTTACCATTGCTCGATCTTTGTCGACTTGCTCATCTATATTCCATTGTAATCTCCTTCTATCCTCTTCACAACTTACTTTCTTATCTATCTTTGTGTCATCAGCAAATTTAGGAACCATATCTTAGGATTTATTTCTTAGGAAAAGCAGCAAGTGAGTGCTTGTCCTCGAGAGAGTGAGAAAGGTAAATTAACAGTAGATAACAACGAAATGGTGGATGAGATGAACCAATATTAAGCTTCTGCTTCATTAATAAAGGATACAAAAACATTCACTAATAGATGTAAATCAGGAGGTAGAAGGGAGTCCACGAAATTACACCAATGAGGCAAGTGGTACTAAGCAGACTGATAAAGTTTGGGCTGACAAGTGTCCTGACCAGATGGACTTCATTCTCAGGTTTTAAAATAAGTTGCTAATAAGATAGTAGATACATTAGAATTTTTAAAAAGCCCTACATTCAGGAAAGGTTCCATTGAACAGTGAAGTAACAAATATACCTCCTCTATTCAAGAAAAGGGGGATTCGAAAATAGGAAACTATAGGCCAGTTAGCTTAAAATCTGCCATAGGGCATATGTAAGTCTTGATCACTAAAGAGATTACACAGCTGCACAGCAGATTTAAAAGCTTCACACAGGAAAAACTCAAAGTGCTTGGTTATTTCAAACTGAGAAGATCTAAGCTCAGTTGTATGAAGACCTAAGGAAGAAGCTGTCAGATTCTCCAGACCAGAACTGAAGCAAAGTTAAATTAAGCTCTAATAGATGTGGCAGAGTTCTCTATGGTGAGTATTGTAACAAAGTGCTTTTGGAGTTAATGGGATTGCGTTTTATATATTGTAAAATTTTAAAACTTGTGTTTTATGTAAATAATTTGTTTTATTCTATTTTATCTAGATTATATTGTGACATGAAGTTTTGTTTCATTGTTAAATAAAAGATTACATATAAACATAAGAGGTAACATTTTAGCATGGATAAAAGCTTGGCAATTGACAGGCACGTGTGTGTAAACACTAGCAGATCCTTTTCTGGTTGGATGTAATGAGTGGTGCGCGACAGGGGTCAGTGATGGGCAGAAATAGACAAAAAGTCTTTTCCCTGGGGATGGGGAGTTCAGAACTAGAGGGCATAGGTTAATGGTGCGAGGGCAAGGATATAAAAGAGACCTAAGGGGCAACCTTTTCACGCAGAGGTTGGTATGTGTATGAAATGAGCTGCCAGAGGAAGTGGTGGAGGCTGGTACAATTGCAACATTTAAAAGGCATTTGGATTGGTATATGAATAGGAAGGGTTTGGAGGAATATGGGCCGGGTGCTGGTAGGTGGGACTAGTTTGGGTTGGGATAGCTGGTCGGCATGGATAGGTTGGACCAAAGGGTCTGTTTCCATGCTGTGTATCTCTATGACTATGACTAAATGTTTTAGGGAGATAGCCCAGACCCTTACTTTTTTTTTAAGGCAGATGTAAAGTGGATATTCCAAACTACTCAGCTTTAAACAAAACCAAATTTATTTAAACATTACAGATGAAACAGGATCAAAAGAAAACAGAATTTCGGACGATGTAACTTATTTGATAACCCAACCAATATGATACTGCAACTTAACAAAGCTGTTCCAAACCCTGCAACATCCCATAAACACACCAACTGGCAAATGTTAAATTTAAATATAATTTCTTACAAGCAGGTGAGATTTCAGAGAGAAAGTCAAGGCACTCTGTTGAAACATGCATGCTCTTTTCACGATAGTTGCTTCTCTAGGTACCCAGCAGTTTCCTGACAGCTTGCTAAACCAATACTAGAAAAAACCTGAACTGGAAGAACTGGCCACTCCCCTACCACTGTTCAAAGTAACCATTTCCAGACAAATCTGCCTTTATGACCCCTCTTGAAAAAAGCCAAGGACAACATAACCTTGTTAAAGGGGCAGCATTGTCACAGACAATTGGAATATTGTGATCAGTTTTGGTCCCAGTATTTAAGCACGTGCTGGTATTGGCATTTATGGAGAGGTTATGGACTCTGGGTTTGTACTCAATAGACTTTAGAAGAATGACGGGGGGGAATCTGATTGAAACTTACAAAATACTACGGGACTTGGATAGAGTGAACATGGAGATGATGTTTCCACTGGTAGGAGATACCAAGACCCAGGGCACAGCCCCAGAATGAAGCAATAATCCTTTAGAACTGTGAACAGGAGGAATTTCTTCACCCAGAGGGTGGTGAATCTGTGGAACTTATTGCCACAGAAGGCTCTGGAGGCCAAGTTATTGAAAGTGTTTAAGACAATCATTATGCGACAGAAGCAAGAGAATGGGTTAAGAAACATAAGCCATGATCAAATGGTTGAGAGGACTTGATGGGCTGAATGGACTAGTTCTGTTCCAATATCTAATTGTCTTCTAAGAATGAGCCAGCCCTTAAGATATAAAATGGAATGTATTTGAAAATGCCTTGATGAGCGTGCATGTGTGGACAAAGAGAAAATCAGAGAGATGGTGATTTCACAATTATGATAAATCTCATAAAATCTCAACTTAATTTCCTTAGCATTAAATTAGTACAACAATAAGTCTTGAACAATATCAATCTTGCTAATCTTGCAAACTTTAACTGCACAGAAAAAAACTATATTAAATCTTCATTATAAACTAAAACTCAGATACAAATATTCAGGGTAAAGTACATACCACTAAGAACTCCTTCTTGTCCACCATTTCATTGCCATCAGTATCAAACATGTTGAAAGCTATTTTAAAACCTGCATGAGGTTCTGCAACATATGTACAAAATACTAATAGATTAAAGATATAACAGCAACATGTCAAATGCATATTCCATGCTTCTGAGCTTGTATTATCATATAAATCAACAGGTAGTGCATGGATCAGTATTTTAATTGCTAGTTAATAATATCAAATAAGCATTTAAAGTATTATAACTTATATAGTGCTTTGGACATTGAAAAATGTTTCAAGGCACTTAGCAAAAGTGATATCACTGGAACAATGTACCAATATGTAGTGCTGTCAACTTATAAGACTAGCACAAATAATTGTAGGCGAACCTTTCAAAGATAATGAAATTAAAATTCAAACTGTGGCATGAATCAGTAATGTAAAAATAGGTTGCCTGTCTTTAGGTTTAGAAAATAAAAATCTACGAAAAGGAAACACATCAGTACAAATTTCAAGTATGTATGTGTTATGTTATGCATAAATAAGGTAAAATAAAGGCAGAGGAAGTGTTAGTAAGTATTAGGTATACATGGGCCAAACGTTTTCCTTCATATCTTGTATTTTATACTTATTTCCTGCTTCATTTTACCTTAATTGAGTGCTTTCGTCTTAGAAGACATCATTCAACTTCCAATAGTTAAAATTATATTTATTGTTGAGAAGTATTATCTGAGCATTTTAAAAGTGTACCAAAGGTTTCCTGTTAAATAAAATGCTTCCTTACCTTCTTTTTCAATTTTGACAAAAGTCTTCATCGGAAAGTTTAATTATTTTTATCTTTCTATACCCGCTGTGTTCTTCTAGCATTTTGTGCAAGTTTAATATCAGTCTAATATTTAATGGGGATTCTTAATGCAAAGAGGTGGTAATTACTGAAATAATAGTGATACAAATTCAAAACTAAAGTTAGTAATGGATTTTTTTATGTTTCAATTAACTTATACTGCACTTACCAAAGGTTACAAGCATACAGTTGTGAAAGTTGCTATTTAACTGTTTACTTAGATTCAACATCAAAATAGCAGCAATTATAAACTTAACATATGCAAAACATTTCAGTTAAGATTATTAAACATGCTAGTTTTCGACTCACTTGTTAGTATGCACAAAAGAAACAAATATTCCGTGTAGGCAATCAGACCTAGAAGTAGGGAAAAAGTGTCATTTTTCATTATTTTGAAATAAGAAAACAAAATCAAATGTAGGTCAGTGAGCATAACAAATAAAACATTTCAAATATCAATATTCATCGCAATACTTCTGGAGTGTGTGACGTGGACTGTATATCCCAATGTTTTTCTGGATGCATTTTTGCATTGTAACTTAAATACTCAGTAATGAGGTTTTCATCCTTTTGGAATTATTTCCTGTTTACATTAAAACTAAAGACAGTAAAATGATTTGTTGAAGTTAAATAGTCTTCTGCATTACAACTTGTTGCTTTTGTTCCTTAAAGCATATAAGGACAGAGAACAAACATGATTGACCTTTCAAGTAGTTACAAATGCAAATAAAATTGAGGTACACCTGTGACATTCACCTACAGATAAGAAATTCCTTGAATTTTGATAAGAGGATGTAAAACATCCTTAAGTAATCACTCAATTAATGTGAAGACTTTTTACTTTTGTTTTTATTTGTTTTACAGAGATTGTCATCTAACAAAGAGAAACCATTTGTCAGCCAACAAATAACTAAACATGAAGACAACTATTTACCAGTCTCTAAAAGCATTCTGCCCTTAGAGATTGTAAATTGTGACCTATGGTCAGATAGTTCTGGTTGACTGCATTGAGTGCTATGGGAGAAAGATTTTGAAATAGTTACCACAAAATAAGAGGTCTGTCCGGCAAAACCACAGATGATAAAAAGGTCACAGAAACTTAAGAAAAATATGGTAGAAATTACGTATGTTATTTCCAGGATAAAAATATCCAAAATGTAACAAGCTTTACTCTTGTACAACACATTTTAATCAAGCTAACAAACTAAAATATAAACAATGATTCAACATTCCAGAGTTTCTGCTCCACTGCTGGATTTATGGTGTTGGATGAAAAACTAGCCACAGACGACAAGTCTTGTGCCAAATAAAGATGGCAGATTATTTGAACATTTGGGCAGGAAGCCCATGTCCATTGAGGCACTGCAGAGGTATCCAACCTAATGAGATCCTCATTATGTTGGAGTAGCGTCCTGCTGGCCCAATGGAGGAGGGACTCCAAAACACTAAGTTAAAACTGGAATATAAAAATCCCCAAATAATATTGCCAAATCTTAGTGAATCGGTTTTCTCTCTCCACTATAAAAGGAGAAAATGCTAGAATTACTCAGCAGGTCTGGCAGCATCCACTGTGACCGAAACAGAGTTAACATTTGAGGTGTATGACCCTTTATCAGTTCTGATCAATGTCACACCTTGAAAATATTAGCTCTGCTTCTCTTTGTATAGAAGCTGACAAACCTGCTGGGTATTTCCAGATTTGGAGATGCCAGTGATGGACTGGGGTGTACAAAGTTAAAAATCACAACACCAGATTATAATCCAACAGGTTTAACTGGAAGCACTAGCTTTCGGAGCACTGCTCTTTCATCAGGTGGTTGTGGAGGACATATTTGTAAGACACAGAATTTATAGCAAATATAAAGCTAGTGCTTCCAATTAAACCTGTTGGATTATAATCTGGTGTCGGGTATTGCCAGCATTTTCAGTTTTTAATGGCAGGTTCACAAAGGTATTTCACTTTTGTCCTTTATGCCTTTTGAAAACACGGTGCAGAATCTACACCTTTCAGTAGGATGGGTCTTACCAAGGTAGGCAGGGAATACTCAAGTCTCATTAACAGTCAAGTTTAGGCTGTGACGTGTAAAAATCTAACAAATTCAGGTTACTGCCTACACTGTGAGCTTTGGCACTGATATTTATATGTTTGTTTTCTGTTTAATAAAGGAAACCATTACTGCAGTAATGAGGGAGGTCATGCTTGAACAGTCTTCAAGTGAGGCCATCAGGGCGGAGCTTAGAAATAAAAACAAAGGAGTGATTATCTTGCTGGCCTGCCAATAGTCAAAGGAAGATAGAGGAGTAGCTATGTCAGCAAATCACAAAGGTGTGAGAGAAGTAGCATGATAATTGTATGGGACTTCAACTTTGCAACCATTAACTGGGATTGCCTTAGTATGGAAAAAGCAGACAGAGTAAAATTTTTAAAAAGTGTAACAAGGAGAGATTTTCTGTGCCAGCACATGGATAGTCCTACTAGAAATAGGTTAGTGCTGGACCTAATCCTTGGGAGTGAAATTGGTCAAATGGTCGAAGTTTGAGTGGGTGAGCATTTTTGAGTATAGTGACCATAACTTTATAAGTTTTAAAGTTATTATGGAAAGGGATAAGGACAGTGCAAGGGTCTAAATTGGAGACAGCTGATTTCAATATTGTTAGATTGGGCGCAGCTACTTGCAGGTAATGGGAGTTACCTTTGGAAATGGGAGTCTTTAAAAGATGTACAGTGAGGATTCAAGGCTGTCATGTTCCTCTAAGAGTGAAGTACAAGGGCAGCAACTCCAGAGAACTCTGTAGGTCAAGAAATATTGAGAGTTTGAAAAAGAAAACCAAGGAGGTATATGTTAGATATGGTGCATTAAAAACATGGGCGGGGGCGGGGCCTTGGTAAGTATAGTGTGTGTAGGAGGTTGCTTAAAAAGAAATTAGGAGGGCAAAGGAAGCCATGAAATATCTTTGGCAGATGGGATCAAGAAAAACCCCAAAGCTTTTATTAAGTGTATTAAGAGTAAGAGGATTAGTGGGGAAAAAGTGGGACCCATTCAGAGTCCAAAGTGGCAATCTGTGCGTGCAGCCAATGGTCTTGAATGAGATCTTAAATGAATACTTTCCATCTGTATTCACAGAGGAGAAAGGCAAAGACATTGTAACTGGGGATTTCATCTGGGATGGTGAGGTTCTAGTATTCATTAAGATTAATAAGGAGGAAGTATTATATGTTTTACCAGGCATACAGGTGCATAAATACCCAGGCCTGATGAGATGTATCCCAGGCTGCTTTGGAAGGAGACTGCTGGAGCCCTGGGAAAGATATTTAATACTTCACTGGCCACATAACTAATGTGGTTCCTTAGTTCAAGAAGAGCAGCAAGGATAGACTAGGTAATTATACACCACTAAGTCTGACATGAACAGTTGGCAAATTATTGGAAAAAACTCTGAAGGACAAGATTCATCAATACTTGGAAAGGCAGGGATTGATCAGGAAGAGGCAGCACAGATTTGTTTGAAGGAGGTGCTTTCTGATTAATCTAAATGAGCTTTTAAAAGATGACTAAATATATTGATGAGGCTGGTCCAGTTGATGCAGTCTACATTGACTTCAGTAAGGTCTTTGACAAGGTCCCACTTGAAAGGCTGTTCCAAAAAGTAACCAAATGAGATCCAAAGCAAGTTGATAAATTGGATCCAAAATTAGCCTATAAATAGGAGGCAAAGAGTGATGTTGGAGTGTTGCTTTTGGAATTGGAAGCCTGTGACCAGCAGTGTATCACAGGAGTTAGTGCTGGGGCCCTTGCTGTTTATTATGCACTTTAATGACTTGGACGTGAATATAGAAGGTTTGGTTAGTAAATTTGAAGATGACATGAAAATTGACAGTGTTGTTGATAGCGAGGACAAGGATCTCAGACTACAGTCCGATACTGATCAGTTGGTAAATTGGGCAGAGCAATGGCAGACAGATGGAATTTAATCCCGCTCAGCATGAGGTGATGCATTTTAGGAGGTCTAATAAGAGAAGGATAAAAACAATGGATGGTCACTCCCGAGGAAGTACTGAGAAACAAAAGAACCTTGATGTACAAGTCCATAGATCCCAGAAGGTGTAAGAAAGTCTTGTTGCAACTTTACAGAGCATTGGTTAGGCCACAGTGGAATGTGTGCAGTTCTGGTTGCCACAATCAGAAATATGTGACTGCATTGAAATTGATGCAAAACTCACCGAGATGTTGCCTGGGATGGAAAGTCTCAGGTTTGTGGAGAAACTGGATAAGCTGGGCTTGTCTTCCCTGGAGCACAGGAGGCTGAGGGTGTGGGGGGATCTAATTCAGGTATACTAAATGATGTGGAGGGTAAATCGGGGTAGATCGTGAGAATCTCTCTCTCTCATGGCAGAGATATCTAAGAGCAGAGGCCATAAGTTTAAGGTGAGGAGAAAGTGGTTCAAAGGAGATCTGAGGAAAGATTATTTCACCCAGAAGATGGTAAACATATGTAACATGCTGACAGAGGGTGGTTGAGGCAAGTACTCTTGCAACATTTAAGCTGCATCTGAACGAGTTCTTTAGCCCAGCAGGCTATGGACCACGTGCAGGTAGCTTAGTGTTTGTTGGTTGGCATAAACATGGGTGAAAGGCCTGTTGCTACGCTTTTGACCCTATAACAATTCTAACATTTAGAATGTTCATAGAAGTATGAAGTGTTAAAATATATAGGCTACTCAGAAATTCTACTGGGATGGTATTCTTTATGAGGAGAGAAATTTGAAGATAAAGACACTGCCATATTTTATGAGAAGAGGATAACATACTGTGCTAAAATGTACTGCCTAACAACTCTCAATTAAAATTATTCAGTTTTGGATCAGACATTTATCATTAATGTCTTGATTGCTGATGTCTGTTTCAACAAAAAAAAATGTACTGTATTGACACATTCACAACAAATTATACTGGAAGCTGCAAGTGATCTTTCTATTCACCATATAGTGCCTTAAATCGCTGGAATGTGCAATTATAGCAATGCATATTTACAGAGACAGTATAAATTCAGACATAAAAACTTACAAAATAGATTTAAATTTATATAAATTCAGACTAAGAAATTCATGGAAATTATGAAGACCTTTAATCTTATAGTTAGTATTCTATTGACTTACATAAATATTCAAGATCATGTAAAAAAGGATAACTGAGGACAAACAAATAAGTGTTCAAAATGGGTTGGGGCAAGAGAAATAAGAGGGAGGCAAGAGAGGAATAATGGAGGAAGAGAGAGGAAGAAAAGAGGTTGCAGAGGATTTCAATTTTGAATTTGCACACTCAATTTATATACAATACATTGATTTTATATTTAAAATTAAATATATTTACAGTTGAAAGTAAAAGCTCATGAAAATTTGAATTGAAAATTAGTGGAATTTAGCAATTTTTATTCAATAAAATGTTAAAAAGAACTTCACCGATCATATTAGAATGTAATTAGCAGCACAAGATTACCAGAAGCAAGGATGTTGACTACTGACAAACTTGTAAATAAATTAGCACTGTTGATACAGTTACATAAAGGTATTCCCATATTTGATGTCAGCAAGTTTAAGTGTAAATGGCCATGTCAGATAATCCTCCGGTATTTTTCTCTGCTAAACAAACACTGATCTTATAAAGAAACTCAAAATTATTTCTTCAAATAGATCAGAAAATGGATGCTTCTGAAGTAAATACAGTCTTGCAGTGGCCTAGCAGGATTACACGGGAGCCTGCAAAATTCAAATGCAAAATTCTTCCCCTCCAGTCAAGTTTGTGACAATACTACTCTCTGTTAAAGTTCTTTCCATGAATAAGCAATGTTTATATTACCAAAATACTTAATACCCACTGAATTACAAAGTGTCGCTGTGTGTCTTTGTGAATGCCTTCAAATTCTAGTTCAAATAATTGACACTGACAAGGCAAAAGTTCAAATAGATGTTGTTAAGCAGCAAAATTCCACAGCAACACCTCACAAAAAGGTATCTTGCATACACTGTAACTCAATGCTACTCTAACAGTTAATTCTATTCACAAATATGTGTAGTAAGAACATGAAATTGTCTTGCTAGCCAGAGACCTCAAATAGACTTAAACATTCTCGAGGGCCTTCACAAGCCCTTCTAAAGATGAGCTTTGTTTGACGGCTAGCATAATGCCTTTGTGAGTGACTTTGCTTTGGTTTGAAACTCAACACCAGGATTAACAGGTTTCAACCCAGTTCTGGTGCTCAATTTCAGTTCCAACCTTGGTATTTGGTCTGAGTGTGGAAAAGTACCTACATCACAGGTATTCGGAGTGTAGGAATTAACTTCTCAAAGCTCAAATGGCAGCTTTATCCATCAACAATGAGCAACATTCTGGAAATGTAAGGTTTTAAAAATTGCACAAACTCCTACCAACAAAAGGAGTGAAAATTCACAGTAATTTCAGCACTTTTTCATGGGTTATGTTTTTGACATTACAATTGATTGCACACTCTAGTTTCAGAAACATTTAGTTTTTCATGTTTAATACTTAAATAATACTACCTGCACATAAATTGCGAACATCACTATATGTATTGACTGTTTTTTGAAAAGGAAGACATTAACTTCCTTTTGGAGACCAAGTATTAACATTATGTTAATAGAAATGGAAAATATGTAGCAATAGGATGTTAATGCATAATTAAGAGGGACAAGAATGCACAAAAAAAGTATGATCCTCTTGATATTTTGTGTTGCATACCAAGGCTTTCATTCCATTTTTTTTAAAATTGCACTTTAAATCCTCTAATTACTCAGCCCAAACTACAGTAAGGCTTTGTACATTTTGGAAATCATCTGAATTTAACACATTTCCTTCAAATATAAGCAATGTTTTTATAGTACTTCTATCTTCCTCTAATTTCAACCAACGTCTGTGTTGTCCCATCTAAAATAATTACTTGTTAATTTATAAAGTACTTTAAGCAATCATCATAGAAACAAATATACACAATAACTTAATTTTACTAGCCACATTTATTTTTAAATGATATACTGTGAAATGAATTGCCAAATAAAGTTCTCTTGGTCTTGATTAACTTTGATCATGACATGCCAAATCACTTAAACAGCACTCTTCCATTAAGAAGTGGAAATCATGTTTTCATAACCTCGTGAATCCATTCCAATTTTCTTGCCATAAAATTCAACTTTTCTTCAACTCTACCACATGTACTGTATCCTAAACTAAGTCTTCATTTACTACAGACTTCCGTGTTAAAACCCAAGTGTTATCACATCATGGCTTCTCCTGACGCCAATTCCAAATCCCCCATGCCCTCCTTGTATTTTTTTCTCTGAATTCTGATTGTTGATTTATTGTCACCTGCAACAATGTACAGTGAAAAGCTTTGTTTACGCGCAGTACAGGCTGATAATAGTAAGCAAGGATGTACAGATCAAAAAGACTCAGACAGAGGCATACAAATTACATTGCACAGGGCATATACTGGGCGAGATCAAGGTAAGCAAGACCAGCATTACTTGAGGCTAGAGAGCCTATTCATCAGTCTAATAATGGCTGCCCCTGTTCAGGCTTCTGAGTCTTCTGCTGGACTGAAGAAATTATAGGAGATCATCACCGAGGCATTTTGGGTCTTTGATGATGTTGGCAGTCATTCTGCAGCAGCAAGCTGTATTAATGGAATCCAAGGACGGCAAGTTGGCTTCTGTGATGGTCTGGGCTGTGCACACCACCTTTTGAACTTCCTTACTGTTCAGGACAGAGCAGTTGCTGTCTGTTATCGTCACTCCGAGGAACTCGACGGTCTCCACCCTCTCAACCTCAGTTCCGTTGATGCAGATGAGGGTGTGTTCTTCTCCTTTCTTCCTGAAGTCAATGATAAGTTCTTTAGTTTTGCTGCCATTGAGAGAGATTGTTTTCATTGCATCATGTCACCAAGTCCCTGTCTCCCTTACATACTTTGACTCATCGTTGTTTGATTTCGTCAACGAACTTGTAGATGGTGTTCCTTCAGAATTTAGCAACACAGTCACAAGTATATAGTGAGTACAGTTGGGCGCTGAGGACGCATCCTTGGAGTGTTCTTGTGGAGGAGGTGCAGTTACCTACCGTCGCTAATTGCAGTCTGTGGGTCAGAAAGCTGAGGGTCAGTTGCGCATGGCAGAACCGAGACCAAGGTCACAGAGTTTTGAGATCAGTCTGCAGAGAATAATGGTGATGAAGGCTGACTTCAATGAGTGCGAGTTTGATTTAAGTGTCCTTCGTGTTCAGATGTTCCGGGGATGAGTACAGGGTTAACGATATGGCATCCGCTATGGACCTGTTATGTCAGTAATCAAATTGGAAGGGATCGAAGCAAGTTGGGAGACTGGAGTTGATGTGGGCCATGACCAGCCCTTGAAGCATTTCAGGATTACTGAAGTCAGAGCTAGTGGGAGTAGTGACTTCTCAGGTCAGGAATGATGGTGGTTTCATTGAAGCAAGTGGGGTCTTCGGCTTGTAGATGGGAAAGGTTGAAGATGTCGGTGAATACCCCTGCCAGTTGGTCCACAGAGGATCAGAGTGCTCGACTGGAAACAGTCTGGGCATAATGCTTTCCTCCGGTTGACTCCCAGTAGGACTGATCTGAAATATGCAGCGGTGACCAAAGCAACAGGTACGTCCAGGACTGTTGGGACAGGCATCACCCCACCGGTGGCATTCTGCTCAAACTGAGCGTAGAAAACATTGATCGTATCAGGGAAGCATGTGACTTTGTCACTATCTTGTTGTGTTTCATTTTGTATACCCTAATATTGTTTAGGCCTTGCCATAGGCAGTGGGAGTGTGTTTGGTAGGTTTAGACATCTAACTTGGTCTGGTACTGCCCCTTGGCATTCCTGATAGCTTTACAGAGGTCATATCTGGATTTCCTGTATTGGGCTGGATCATCAGACTTGAATGCTGCACATCTGGTGTTCAGTAGAGAGTGAATTTCCTGGTTCATCCAAGGTTTACAATTAGGGAATACTCCGACTGACTTCTTTGGTATGCAGTCCTCCATACATTTGCTAATGTTACATCTCTGGTACATTCCTTCTCTATTTTCTTTACTACACCTTGTCAGAGTCTTCAACTATTGGACCTTCCTGTCTGAAATTTCCAGCTATACCTTTACATCTCCAGTTCTGTTTTATAAACTTCCTTTAAGCTTTTGATAACATTTCCTTTATTCTTCTCTTTCTGACTTGGTCTCCACTTCCCATGTTGCCTCCATAAAATATCCTGGGGCTTTCTTTTAAACATTACAATTATATGCACATGGAGACACTTTTATTGGATAGCAGGTAATGTGTTGTGGGTTGGACCTATTGTGATTTTGAAGAATAATAGACTAAAATTGCAATCTGTGCTATGTCAAAGTGTATACACGTTCAAAATTTTATTTCATGGAATGCAATCATCAAACCTGACATAACGTTCAAGAGGAAAAAATTGGAAGAAATATACTATTTGAAATATGTGACATTATTTTTTAAAATATCAATAAGAAAGTTCTTTGTCATAAGTTATTTTTAAAAATTCTACATTTGTCATTTCAGGTTGCATTTTCTAAGACCTTTAATGGTTTGTTATACTGAAATTTGGTTCAAATGTAAGCAATGTTTAGGGAATTATAATATTATGGCACTAAAGAGCAATGAAAAGTAAGTTGCATTTTCAGCACAAAATCTATGACACCCACACAACTTACACATACATTTTGACTTTGTTTGCCAAAAAGTGGCAATCTATTTTTACTAAATTTGCTCACTGATCATAATTGTTTCCTTTTGAACTAAGTCACTCGAAAGTGAAGCAAGGGAGCAAATCAGTCAAACCAGAAGTCTCTTAGAATCATGTTTTCCCATAGTCCATCATTGTATACAAATATCTTGAGTAATCACTGAACCATTACATCAGTACTGGCTGCAAGACAAACTTTCATATATTTAATAAATTCATAATGAGAAACAAATGCATTGCCAATTTATTTGGAGTATTTCACTCACCTCTATCATGTAAAGTTCGAAAAAGTCTTGAAGAGCCTTTCCATACTGGAGGTGTTTCTGCAAGCATGTTTTCCAATTCCTGTAAAACCCGTGTAAAGAAATAAAATGCTTTAAGTGGGAAAAAGTTAAATCTCAACAAGATTTTCTTTTAAATAGATTTTCATCTACAGATCTATATCAGTTCTAAAACATTTTGTTAAAGGTATTAATCCCACTTGCAGGAGACAATTAAAAGACAGGGCTGGTGAGGGACAAAACGTCTGCAAGCATTCCAAAATTTCACAACCTATAACTGACATTTTCGAAGGACAATAAAAAGTTCCAGGTAAAAATGAAAGAATATGGAACTTCACATACTGGCAGGCATTTACGGGAAAGTGGCTATACAGGATCACCAAAAGCATCCACGGAGAAATGGAACTGCTCTACATCTGCTTTTGTATTGACCCACATTCTGAGAAAATATTCCTCATATCCTTCAGGAATTGTTGTGTCAGTACTCAATACTGTCTTGGATACAGTCCATCAAACACAACTAGTTAATACAGCCTCCTTTAGGAAAATGTACCTCTCCCAACAATGACTGCAAAAGTGAGATAAATTATCTTCTTTCTTATCTTTTGACAAATTAAATATTTCAGTTGTGATATATTTGAAAACTGTGAAGGTAAATTTTACTTTTGGCAAGAAAATAGGCAGAAAATTGTCACTCATGGATCAGTCATCAGCAACACAACCGCCTCAATTATTCTTTCCATCATAAGGAGAGGAAGAAAAGATCAGGCTGAGTGTATAATAGACAACCATTCTTCAACAGCTTGTTTTCCACACCCAACCAAATGTTAAAACCAGCCTCACTGTCTCAGGATTGCTCACCTGTTTTGAAAGTGATTTCCGAGGTCTAAAACCTGCAAAACAAAGTTTATTTATTTTATTTATTGCACTGTACAAACTGTGAAATCCTTTAAAATTTGTAAATCAAACTGATTACTACCAATGTACATTTAAGCCTCAAAGATAAGACAGTAACTTGATAGAGGTCTTCAAGATTGTAAAGAGTTATAAGATAGTGATAGATTGCCAACTTGCTAATCAGTGAAAACAATGAGGCACAAACTTATGTACGTTGCTGAAGTAGAATGAATAGGTAGTTAAAATAAATTAGGCTGTTGCATGAAAAAGGAGAATGTTAACAGTTAAACAGGAAAGCAATATTAGATTAAATAGCTTGTGCTAAACAACACTAATGTGTACTTGGTGAGAAAATTAGTTAGAGATGTTCAGGCATATTTCTGCTGTACCCTGTTTTAGTACCCAAATTTCTAAAAGGGCCTTGTGTCAGCAGGAGCCCCACCTTCCCCAATAGGGTGGACATACTAAGACAGGAGAGGTGTGAAGGGGAATACCATGAGCATTTATAAATAACATATGTTCAGACATAGCTCATCACCCTTACCTGCCAGTCTGAAATGATATTCTATAATTAAGATGATAAAAATCAGGAACAATACATTTCAATGTAATATTTAATGACTCCTTTAAGTAGGAATTCTTTTGCCAATCAAACTTGCTAGGAAGTAAAACGTGGCAAGTGTCCGAACACATTTCTTGTAAGTCGTATAACAAATGAAGCTGGAAACTGACTCCATTAAGAATGAGACTTAAATCGAGAAAACTGGCAGGTGAAGGAATTTGGTGCAGTTAAGGAGGAGATCCTGTTCAGGCCTTTTACACAAGAAAAGGAACCAGTGACCTTGAGCCCTGAGAGAGGAAATCTGCAGGAATTAAACAGGTGTACAGGCAGGTAATTAACGATTTGCAATCTTCTCCCCCTTCTAAACTGGGGGGTTATCTGAATGGATACTGTGAAGATAAAAGTACTCTATTAAGTTTATAGCAGTACTTGTTAAGCTTCATAATATAACCACGGATCATCTCAGTGATATTCCAAACTTGGATATAAGAGCACAGGAAATAGGATCAGCAGTGGACCACATTGCCCATTGAAATCTCCTCCACTATGCAATGCAATCATGATTATTCTTAACTTCAAACCTACTTTCCTGCCTT
The DNA here is from genome assembly GCF_020745735.1 of Hemiscyllium ocellatum. NCBI lineage: Eukaryota > Metazoa > Chordata > Chondrichthyes > Orectolobiformes > Hemiscylliidae > Hemiscyllium > Hemiscyllium ocellatum. Next base: position 88,438,453 of record NC_083401.1, read on the forward strand.
TCCTCCATCCCCCAAGAAATCAAAAATCTGTATATCCCTGCTGTAAACATATTCAACAATGGAATATCCTGGAATAAAGGATTCAAAGGTTTCATATTTCTTTAGGCGAAGTATTTTCTCATCTCAGTACTAAATGTTTGGACCCTTATCCTGATAGTGACCCCGGTTTCAAATTCCCCAAACAATGGAAAAAGGTATCAGCATTGGTCCCCATCCTTGTGTCCATGCAATAGCATCCCATCCACAAATTTAGACACATTACTCTCTGCCTCTATCTCTGTCACTATTATAGTGTGTAAACAGCTAAGGCCCAAGCATGAACCTTGTTCATGCTCCACTTCACTGTCTACATTGAAAGTGCCCAGTTTATGCAGATTCTTCTTCCTTTCTATTAACTAATCTTTTGCTCATGTCAAAATATTATCCTAAACTGCATGAGACCTTAACAAATGTGTTTCGGAAATCCAGGTATAGCAAATCTACTGGTTCTCCAATAACTCTCCTACTAGTTAAATCCTCAAAAAAAAACTGCAACAAGTTTATCAAATAAATTTTCCCTTTATAAAATCATGCTGACATAGAAAATCATACTTGATTAAAATAAATGCATCGCAAGATAAAATTCCAGTATTTTCCCAATAGTTACATCTGATTAATTGGTTTGCACTGGTTTTATTACTCCATTGCCAAATCTGATGGGTCATTCCTGAATTAAAAAAATTTTTGAAATTCATAGCTAGTGCATCCATCATCTCTGCACCTCTTTTAGAACCCAAGGGTTTTGATCACTAAGGCCTTTGTGTCGAATGTCACAAATCCTTTTCTAATGCTTTTGTCAAGATGGCATTTGCTCCAATTAAAAAATGGAATATTGGTCATTTCAGGGCATCCAGTGTCAGCATCAAATATTTTCTGGTCAACTACAATAGGCATTAATTGCTAAGTAATTCTTCCTCTATTCTAGATCAATGTACCAACCCGAACTAAATAGCAATTTCCATGTCAATTGCAGCTATAGATTTAAACTTGAAACAATAATGAAAAGATAAGGATAGTTTTTCAATAGCAACAAAATTAATGAGGATGGTAACAAATACAGGGCTAAACTATCTGCTTTAAAGAGACCCCATACTCCAGATTTCTAATTGGGGAGCCTGACAATCCTGTGATATGTCAAAGAACAAACGTAGGTAGAGTTTAGATTAGACTTACAGTGTGGAAACAGGCCCTTCGGCCCAACAAGTCCACACCGACCCACCACCCACCCATACCCCTACATTTACCCCTTACCTAACACTACGGGCAATTTAGCTTGGCCAATTCACCTGACCCGCACATCTTTGTGACTGTGGGAGGAAACCGGAGCACCCGGAGGAAACCCACGCAGACACGGGGAGAACGTGCAAACTCCACACAGTCAGTCGCCTGAGTCGGGAATTGAACCCAGGTCTACAGGCACTGTGAGGCAGCAGTGCTAACCACTGTGCCACCGTGCCGCCCAGTTGATACAGTGCTTCTTACAAGCCTGTAAATAAAAAAAAGATAGCTGTTAACCACTTGTATGCCAAATAGTATTCCTTAAAAATAAGTTTGTAACTTTTGTCCGTTTGTGATTTAAGAGCTAACTATCTGTAATAGCTTGAAAATACCAAAAGAATATGATCTTTTGTTAATAATTTTGGAATACTGCAATCATTTCTGGTATCCTTGCTCTCAGGAAGGTGCTATTAAACTTGAAAGCTTTCAGGAAAGATTTACCAGGACGTTGCTGAGGTTGGAAGGTTTGAACTATAGGGAAAGGCTGAATAGGCTGGGGCTATCTTCCCTGGAGCATCAGAGGCTGACGGGTGACCTTAAAGAGATTTATAAAATCATGAATGGCATGGATAGGGTGAATAACCAAAATTTATTTCCCAGGGTAGGAGATTCTAAAGCTAAAGCACCAAGGTTTAAGGTGAGAGGGGAAGATATAAAAGGGACTTATGGGGCAACTTTTGAAAGCAGAGGTTGGCACACACATGGAACGAACTGCTGGAGACTGTGGAGGATGCTGGTTAAATTACAATACTTAAAAGCAACTGGACAAGTACATTAATAGAAAGGGTTTAGAGGAATATGAGTCAAATGTTGACAACTGTGACTACATTAATTTAGGATATCTGGTTGGCATGAATGGATTGGACTGAAGGGTCAGTTTCCTTGCTGTACAACTCTATGACTCTGATTTAATTTTTGGCAGGACTTTCTTTTATAGTAGGTTGACACAATCCCTCTTTTATTATAGGCTAAAAATGAAAATTAAGAAGTTTAAAGTTGGATGTAAGGATAGCAGGTAGGAAAGTATCAACAATTTTATTCCTCAGTCAACATAATGTTTGCTGCCAAGAGTCTCGTTCTGGAAAAGCACAGCAGGTCAGGCAGCATATCAATATTTCAGGCAAAAGTTCTTCATCAGGAATCCTTATGAAGGGCTTTTGCCTGAAATGTTGATTCTCTGCTCCTCAGATGCTGCCTAACCTGCTGTACTTTTTCAGCACCACACTCCTGACTCTGATCTCCAGCATCTGCAATCCTCACTTTCTCCTCCATAATACTTTCATCGCAGCAAATATTAAGGGTATTAATTGGTTATGTTAGGATATACTCTCACCTTATCTGAATTACCTCAGTTCCTGCAATACTCAAGACCTTCAAAACCATTTAGGAAAAGCAGCCCACTTAATCAACACCTTATCCACACCTTTAAATTTTCATCATTGGCACATTGTAGCTGCAGTGTGCACATCTCAAGGTGCAATGCAGCAAGTTACAAAGGCTTCTTCAGCAGCATTTTCCAAATTTGAACATCTATCATCTAGATAATACGAGAGAGATAAGGTCTAAATATAAAAGATATAAAAGGAAGTGAAAAGACTTGAGAAGCAATGAGACTATGAAAATAAGACCGACAGTGAACGTAAGAGAGTCCTAAAGTCTTCTGTGTGACGATAAAAAATTAGCAAATGGTGATAAAAGGAATGAATGGTTGATTAGGAAACAGAAAAAAGATTTACATATGGAGGTTGAAAGAACAGTAGAGGTACTAGATTAATTGTTTGTATCTGTGTTTACCAATGAAAATGCTATCCAGCCAGCTTGAAAGAGGACAGTAGGATTAAAAATAGATTAGGATTAGGTGGGCTACATATACTTAAAAGCTGATGATCTGTATCCAAAAGTCCTGAAGGAAATGACAAAAGAAATTGTGGAGGCACCGGCCATACTTTCCCCGTGTTTCAATCACACTAGGTGCATCCGAGTGATTGTGGACTACTGATTTTGTATAAACTCAGAAGTAGCACTCTTTTAGTTTCAGTGTTACGATATATAAAAAAAACTAGCAGCATAGTTTTATTTTATAAACTAGGTAAAAGGTGAGTTTATTACATAAATATCAATGAAAGTTATTAAAGCAAGAGGTTATTTCTAAAATACAGATAAAGACTTAAAGTAAACAAGAATACAAATTACAAATGAAGATCAAAATTATATGAAGATCACTATGATCATTGCAGGCCTGATGTGCTTGAAGGTTCTCTTTCTAAAGAGAGTTGGCTAAAAATATCAAAATCATAACTCTGTCACTGTGATAGATCCTATAATCAGATAGTCAGATATTAATTCTACAGAACTAAACAGATCCTGGGAATCAGTGAAGGTTCCTTTGCTTTGCTTTTATGGAATTGCAGATTATGACTGTTGGTAGCTGGACAACAGCCTAGATTCATTCCTGTCTCTCTATTGAGAAAGTGATTGCTTCAAGATGCCTCTCCAATAGTCTGCAGAAGAATCATTGCTCACAGTCAAACCTTTGTACAAATGAAAGCTTATGAAGATACGCTTATGAAAGTACAGTGTTCGAGCCCGATCTGAGTTAGGAGGCCCGGGTTCAAGTCTTACCTGCTTTAGAGGTGTGTCATACCATCTTTTAAGAGGTCGATTAGGAAATATCTAAAATGGCTTCAACGCCAAAACTGTTAAAGCTTGCTTCCATATTAGGTTAGCCTCTGCAGCACAGATCTATTTGTTGTCTTTTCATTGTGATAATTACATTTTTTTCCAAACACTGTCGACTATTAACTGAATTGGTTCTTATCCTGTCCGGTTGATTCTGAGAGATGGGATCTACGTGTATTTGGAAAGGTAAGAACTGATTAGGTATTATCAGCATGGTTTTGAGCATTGGAAATCACGTTTCACAAATTTGATTGAGCTTTTTGAAGAGGTGACCAAAAAGATAGATGAAGGCAGAGCAGTAGACATTGTCTACATGGAATTTTGCAAGGCCGTCGACAAGTTCTCCATGGTAGACTGGTTAATAAGGTTAGATCACATGGAATCCAGGGAGAACTAGCCAAAATTGGATACAAAATTGGCTTGACTGTAGGAGACACAGGGTAATGGTACAGGGTTGTTGTTCAGACTTGAGGCCTGAGATCAGCAGTGTGCACAAGGATTGGTGCTGGGTCCACTGCTATTCGTCATTTATATAACAATTTGGATGAGAACATAGGATGCATGGTTAGTAACTTTGCGGACAACATCAAAATTGATGGTTTACTGGACAGTGTTGAAGGTTATCTAATAGTACAACAGGATCTTGATCAACTGGGCCAGAAGGCACAGGAATGCAGATGGAATTTTATTCAGATAATCGCGAGCTGTTGCATTTTCCTAAGACGTCCCACAGCAGGACTTGTATGGTTAATGGTAAGGCCTCGAGGAATGTTGTTGAACAGAAAAACCTAGGGATGCATTGTTCATTGAAAGTGGCATCACAGGTGGTCAGAGTAGTGAAGGTGGTGTTTGGGACACTTGCCTTCATTGACCAGAACATTGATTACAGGAGTCGAGAGTGGGGAGCTAGAAAAGGATAACAGGTCAGCCATTCATGAGCCCAAAACATCGATTCTCCCGTGCCTTGGATGCTGCCTGCCCTGTTAGCTTTTTCAACATCACGCTCTTGACTCTGATCTCCAACATTTGCAGTCCTCACGTTTTCCTCATTGATTACAGGAGTTGGGACGTCATGTTATAGCTGTACATGACATTGGTAAGGCCACATTCAGACTACTGTTCACAATTTTGGTCTCCCTAGAAATGGGAGGAAGTTATTAAACTGGAAAGGGTACAAGAATTTTACCGAGACTGGAGGGTTTGAGTTATAAGGGAGAGCTGGTACTTTTCTTCCCCAAAGCGTAGGACACTGAGGGGTGACTTTAGAGAGGTTTATCAAATTATGAGATAAGGTAAATAGCCAAGGTCTTTTCCCCAAGGTAGGGGAGTCCATAACTAGACGGCATAAGTTTAAGTCGAGAGTGTGATGCTGGAAAAGCACAGCAGGTCAGGCAGCATTCGAGGATCAGGAAAATTGACATTTCAGGCGTACAGGGGAAAGATTTAAGAGAGAGGTGTAGGGCAACTTGTTCACAGAGGGTGGTGTGTATACGGAATGAGCTGCCATAGGAAGTGGTGGAGGCTAGTACAATGACAATATTTAAAAAGGCATCTGGATGGGTACATGAATAGGAAGTGTTGAGGGATATGGGCCAAATGCAGGCAAATAGGACTAGATTTATTTCAGATATCTGTTCGGATTGGATGAGTTGGACCAAAGGGTCTGTTTCCATGCTGTACAGCTCTATGACTCTGTGTGAAGAAATTCCTCCTCATTCCAGTCCTAAATGGCCTGCCTTTATTCTGAGGTGGTGACCCCCCTGCCAATGAAACTCCAGCTACTTTGTTAAGCTCTCAAAATTTATACTTCAATGAAATTACCACTCATTCTTTTAAACGCTACAGAATACAAGCTCAGACTCTTCTCCTAGGTCAATCCTGCGATCTTCGGAACCAGCATTGTGAACCTTTGTTGCACCAACTCAACGGCAAGTTTTTGTCCCTTAGGCAATAGGACCAAAATTGCACATAATATTCTAGATGCAGTCTCACCAAGCCTCTGTTTAGTTACAGCACAACACCTTTACTTCTGTATTCAAACCACCGAGCAATAAAAGATCAACATACTTCTTGTTCTCTGAACTTGCAGGTTAGTTTTCACTGATTCATGAGCAAGGATACCAAGGTCCCTTTGGAAATCAAGATTTCCCAATCTCTCAGCATTTATTAAATACTTTGCATTTGTTTTTCCTACAAAAATGAAAAACTATACATTGTTTTCCACATTAGATTCTACTTGTCTCACTCTTACCTGCTCACTCATTTTGACTAAGTCCTCCTGAAGCCTCTTTGCATCCTCCTCGTTTCCACGGTACTTTATGTCCCAAGTAAAATTTAGAAATATTACATTTGGTTCCTCCCCACATCTAATCATTTATATGGATTGTGAATAACTGGAGCCTAAGCAATGATTCTTGCAGTACCCCACTAGTTACAACCTGGCAACGTGAGCCCAACCAGTTTATTCCTCCCCTCTATATTTTATCTATTACCCAATTCTCAATCCATGCCAGTATATTAACCTAATCCCTGTGATCTAATTTCACCTACTACTTTTGGAAAAGGCCAAAAGCCTTCCAAAAAGCCTTCCTCCACATCTACTCTGCTGCTGACATCTTCAAAAGACTAACTCCAAAGCTCATTAAACGTAATTTCTCTTCCATAAATGCATGTTGACTCTGCTGAATCCTAGCATTATTTTCTTAGTGTCCAGTCATCACATCTTTTATAAAATATTTCAGTACTTTTTCTTAACAGGCTCTCTCCTTTAAATTCTAGACTTACATGTGCAATCTTTAAATCTGCAAGAATTATTCCACAAGCTAGAGGATCTTGGGCAACCAATGTGTTCACCATCTCCATAGCCACCTCTTTGAAAACTGTGGGATATACATTAAGTCCAAGAGATTTACCAACTTTCAATTCCACTAATTTTTCCAGCATTAGACTTTTACTGATACTAATTTCTCTCAAATCTCCTTTGTACTAGCCCCTAGGTCCTTTGGTAAGATGTCTGCAAAGTTTTTTTTTGCATCTTTCATGAAGGCAAAGGACTTGTTTATTTCCTTATATTCCTTTATAAATTCTATCTCTGCCTGTAATGGGCCCACACTGCATGTGTTTTTTTTCTTTTTACATATCTGTAAAAGCTTTTGTCTTTTCTCTAGTTTACTTTCATAATTATATTATCCCTTTCTTGGTTCTCTGCCGAATTCTAAAATCCTTTCCATCCTCAGGCTTAACACTTATTTTTTTTCCCCCAGAGATGAAGTTATTTATTTGTGAAGACAGATTGGAGATATTGACAAAGAATCAGTTAGATTTGAAATGTTAGCTCTTTTCTCTCCTTACAGATGCTGCAGACCTGCCTGAGATTTTCCAGCATTTTCTCTTTTGGTTTCAGATTCCAGCATCCACAGTAATTTGCTTTTATTTATTTGGAGATATTGAGACTTTATTCCTGGGAGAAGACAAAGTTGAGAGATGAGAGACACATTCAAAGTTATGAGGGGTCCAGAGAGTGTAGACAGGGGCATAGTGTTTTCACTCACAAAATGTTCAAGAACAAGGGGGCAAAGATGTAAAGTATAAGCAGCCAAATAAAGTAATAAAATGACAAAAAACTTTTCCCTCACAGCAGTTGATTGAATACTGGAATGCACAGCTTCAGCATGTTGTAAAGATAGATTCAAGAGGAGCATTTGAATCTCAATTCAAGCCTCTCCCTTCTTTTTCAGCTAAATCGACTACTGGAACCATCTTTATGCTTTTCCATTATAAACATATTTAACTTCACTTTAAAGGCATTTGTACTATGTTTCACTTCAACCAGTCCCTGTAGTGGAAAGCTGCATATTCTTACCATGTTTTGGGAGAAAACAAATGGGCTTTTACCGAATTTGTTATTGGATTTTTTGATGGCCTCTGGTTGTACTCTTCCCTCAAAAGGAGGCATTCTCTAGTTTTGTGATGGTTTCCAGTGACCACATCAGTAGTAAATGTTGGCTGCTCAAGGAACTCCAGCTCAAGGTCGATGACCTGAAGTCTGAGTTTCAAACCTTTGTGACACATCAAGGAGGGGGTGAAGTTACCTGGATGCTGTGTTTCAGGAGACAGTCACACCCCTAGATGAACTAACTTGAATTCATCCAGCGGCCAGGGACAGCAAGGTATGGCTGTGAGCGATGCAGGTAGAGAGATCTAGGAGATAGACTTGCAGGAGACTCAGCCACTGTCCTTGACCAACAGCTTCAAGGGTTTTGCCCCTATGGGGATGGGATTGGTGTCTGCAGGGTGGATGAGCCAACTGCACAGCATCATGGTGCAGAGAGCCATTCAACTTGGGGAAGAGAAGACAAAATGTCATTGTAATTGGGGATAGTACAGTTAGGGACATTGACACTGTTCTATGTGATCAGGATCAAGAGTCCTGAAGGTTGTGTTGCCTATTTTGGTGCTTGTGTTCGGGATATCTCACAGAGGAACTTGGACTGGGAGAGTAAAATATCCAGTGGTCATGGCTCACAGATATGAATGACATAGGTAAAACTAGGGCAGAGGTTCTGCTAAGGAAGTAAGAACTAAGGGAATATAAGGGGGTGATTTCAATCTGCATCAAATGAGCTACAAAGCTGCAGTTGAGAAACTCAGTGTATACTAGATGGTTTTCTTGACCAATATGTGGGGGAACCAACTTGAGAGCAGGCCATCTTAGACTGAATACTGTGTAGTGAGAAGGGAATCATTGTAAATCTAGTTGTCCTTGGGGATAAGCAACCACAACATGATGGATTTTTTTTATTAAGATAAAGAATGAGATAGTTGATTGGGAGACTAGGGTGCTGAATCTTAATAAAGGAAACTATGAAGATATGAAGGTGAGGAGGCCTTGATAGATTGGGGAGAGAGTTACTTAAAGGGATGACAGCGGATAGACAATAAGAAAAATTCAAGGAACGTATGGGGTAACAGCAGCAGTGCTAACCACGAAATTCTCCTTCAAGTTACACATCACCCCAAAATGGAAATATATTGCTTATTCTGCATGAACAGTGGGTCAGAATCCTGCAAACTCTGTCTGACAGCATTCTAGTGCACCAACACTACACAAACCGGAAATGTTCAAGCTAGCAGCTTACCACCACTTTTTGAAGGGCAATTAAGGGCAGGTAATAACAATAGTATCCGCATCCAATAATTGAATTAAATAACTCAAATATGACAGACCTGATAATGCAAACTAAATTAGCAATTAATAAAAAAAACAACTTTACTGTCCCAAAGACTAATGGCCTTAATAATATCACTTCAGTTCTACTTAAAGTACAATTGTTTACGATTAGGATGCATTAGTGTGTGCTTTAAATTATAAGCTTAACTTTTGACAGAGCTTTCTTATATAGATTTTTTTAAAGCCTAATCATCTCTCCAGCATAAGTACAATAAAGCATGCAGCACTATATTATTTTTATGCTGTTTTATATGCAAGTGTGAAAATTGCAGACTTTATAACAGACCTCAGTGAAAGCAAAATTAAATCTGAAAATTCTGATTATATTGGAAATAGAACAATGTTGAACTAGGCGCGATGTATTTAGTTAGGAATAAAGAGGTTTACATAAGCATTTGCATTAGTACCAAATCCAAATTATTGTTTATGTACCAAGATAATAAACTAACAATGTCTCCACTGACACTAATTGCCCATTATCAACATACTTCACACAACTAGCTTTACTATGCACATAAGTGCAGTCCTCTTGAGAAGAAGGTCATAAAGCTATAAATTTAATTAAACTGGTACATCATATTTCACAAGTCAAGAAATTTTAAGAATCTAAACAAAGTATGATCACTGCACAATATGGAGAAATAAATCTACTCAAAATATATTTCTTAAGGGCAGAAATGTCTTTATGTTGAACAGTCACACAAATACCATAAAGATGGTGAGGTGTGCTGCAAAGAAAGATCACACATTGTAGGCGGTTCTGTATCCCTCAAATGTTTGCAAACTATAGCTTACTTACTGCAATCAATGTATATAACATCAACAAATACATCAACTTTGGAATTACCTCCAAAGAGAGCTAAAATGGATTGTCAACCTGTTTCCATAAAATCAACACCCTAAAATCACAATACTATTTAATGACAGGTAACCCACTACTGTATTTCACACCCTGACTAGAAAACTTCTTTCATGGGCATTACATTCAAGTGTAAAACTAAAAGGAAACATGTTACAAAATGCACATAGAAACAATTACTGTTAAGTATTAAAATAAGATTCTTTGCACTGCTCTGACAGATTCAAAATGAAACATATTATTCTTGTAACTGGCTTATAAAATAATATTTACTCTTCCTTGAAGTCTGCCTTTCAACATCCCATAATGCTGTGAGGTAAAGTACAGCTGCCCACCTGGGGAATAGATTGCTTCACTTTTATTCTTTTCTACAAATACAAATATATTTAAGACCTTAGAGTAGAAGTAGGTCACTTTCTGTCCATAGAAAGATAATTGGGCTAAGAAATCATTTCAAACAGTACTACCCTTGGTAGAACAAAGCAATATGAAGTCAACACAAAATCATTTTAGGAGCAACTTGAAGATTCGGCAAATGTCTTTTAAACTCTAATGGATGCCTAAGAGGTTCAAAGTACTAAGAACACCAACTATCAATCAAAAAAGGAGGTAGAGGTTACAAGCTGGAATCATCAAATCCACAAGTGTGTAAAGTTCGCAACTGTTTAGAGTCCCACTTAAATTTGACCATTGCCAGAGCTTGATAAATTCACAGGAAAAATGAATAGTAAGCTTCTATCTCAAGAAAGTAAATGCATTTTCCAATGCTTCATTTGGGTCAGGAGTAAAGAGTGCATTGCCCACCTTTTGAAGGAAGCCTTTCATTTGCTATATCCTTGCTAAATATGACCCATATACCACAATAAGCATCTTTCGTCCTCAAGCAAATAAAAGTCTTTTAAAATAGTAGAGGAATCTGGTTGGGTAAGGGTCAAAGAGTACAATTATAAAATTGTTTGTTTGAAAAACAAATAAAAATAAAATAAACTTGGCTTTTTGTACCCACTTTAAAAAGAATTACAGAGAAATGATAAAACCCAAGGCAGGTACAAAAGTGAATTCCAAGAATAAATTAATTCATTTAATGAACCATGTTAGTGGAGGAAAGTTACAAGAATCCAGCATTAATGATATTACAAGGCAAGCTACATCTAATTTCATGCAAAGATGGTTTGAAACACCAGGAAAAAAAAGGATAAAAAAGGATTTTAATTTTATTCAAAAATTGCAAGGTAACACAAAGTAAATTAATGAACCAAACTTGCACTTTAACTATGAGTTCCCAGCCAAGGTAAAGTGTATTGGGCATGCCATGAAGAATCTTTGATAAATGCCATCAAAGAAGGCAGCAATTTAGCCTATCATGCATGTGCTGGCTTTTTGTAAGAGCTGTCGAACTTAGGTCCACGTGCTAATTTTTCCCTCAACAATCCAGAAAATTACTCAAGTGCATACTGAAGTACTATAAATGTTCAACAGTATTTGACTTGACCAGCTTGCGTGTGCAGAAATTTCCCTGCATTCTTCTTTGCACTGATCAATTATTTTAATTTTGATCTCTGGTTACTGACCTATTTGCACTAGCTTTACCAAAACCCTTAGTTATGCCACGCCTCACTGGGTAGTGCACCGGGAATCAAGCCTCACCATCTTGGAGTCATCACAAAAGTTAAAGATTTCACAAAGTGCAAATATTCCCCAATTTCCGTGCCTTTTAAACAAAGCATGGACCAGATTTCTCTACTTAACAAGAATGACTACATATTACAATAAATAGATTCTAACAATAGATAACAATTATGAACCATTAACATGTAACACTACTAGTAAAAACTTAAATTCCCTACTCCTTATAAAGTCCCCAAATACACAAGTACAGACAAAAGAAAATGCTGTTAGGGGTAGATGGAAAGACTGGAATGGCAGTTCAGGTGTCCCAGCCCCAAGATTTGACGGAGATGATCATTTTGGCTCGTCAGGACTCTGCTCCTTGATTTCCCATCTCCAGATACTTTCACTTGCTTGAATGTGCACAGTCTAGCCAGTTCTCACTTATAAAATTTCAGATTTATTGGTTTAAGAATCACAGATAACAGCAACTGCTAAGGAAAAAAAGAAACTGGTTTTTATAGGCATGAGGTAGCTTTTAGCGCAGGGAAAAGGGACTCTTCTTTCCCTTCAGAGATCCAATAGGCTCTCCATCAAACATTCATACCCACTGGATGTTCAGTTACCTGGGAACTAGTAACAGTTATTTACAGGTAGAAGGCCTTTGTCCCAAGTAATCAGTCACCACACCACAAACCAACTCAGCTCCTTATTGTCAGATGAAACTTCATTCGTAGACATTCCTTGTCGACAATTCATCTGTAACTAGACTTCTGCTGTTTGAACAAACAAGCGTGTAATCAGCAGTTACAATAAGTGTCAATAAAATTGCAATCCTTCAACTATCTTTGGTTATTAAAACAATCCTTTTCCCATTTTTCTCCATAATCCAAAATACAGAAAATAAAAAGATGCAGTCTTGACAGTTTCAATATCTTTACTGCATTCCTGATCCTTCCATTTGAGGTAGCAGATGATTAAGATGGTAAATTTAGATCAACAAAAGATAGGAGCAGAATGAACACCAGCTGGTTTGTTAAGTGAGTTGTCCCTGCGCTGTGGATAAATCAGTCTACATAACTTTCTTTACAGTCCCTCCAAGGCCTCAATGACCTTGCTGATGTATAGCTCCCAGAACTGCATATAACGTTCCGCTTGAAGCCTCAGCAGAGACTTGAAAGATTAGGAAGCCTTCAATATTTTTGTGTTTTTTTATCTCTACAGTCAGTTCTGCTTTAATGCGATAGTTCCGGTCCCATGTTACAAGAAAATCGCCGATAACAATATTATTTAAACTAATGGAACTGGGACTGCATTATAGCCAATACAATTATTCATATACCCATCCAAATGCCTCTTAAATGTTGCAATTGTGCCAGCCTCCAACACTTCCTCTGGCAGCTCATTCCATACACGTATCACCCTCTGTGTGAAAGAGTTACCCCTTAGGTCTCTCTTATATCTTTCTCCTCTCATCCTAAACCTATGCCCTCTAGTTCTGGACTCCCCAACTCCAGGGAAAAGATTTTGTCTATTTACCCTATTCATGCCCCTCATAATTTTGTAAACCTCTAAGCCTCCGACGCTTCAGGGAAAACAGCCCTAGCCTGTTCAGCCTCTCCCTATAGCTCAAATCCTCCAACCCTGGCAACATCCTTGTTAATCTTTTCTGAACCCTTTCAAGTTTCACAACATCTTTCTGCCTAACCAATGTACTGTACAGCTGCAACATGACCTCCCAAGTCCTGTACTCCATAATCTGACCAATAAAGGAAAGCATACCAAATGCCTTCTTCACTATCCCATCTACCTGCGACTCCACTTTCAAGGAGCTATGAACCTGCCCTCAAAGGTCTCTTTGTTCAGCAACACTCCCTAGGACCTTACCATTAAGTGTATAAGTCCTGCTAAGATTTGCTTTCCCAAAATGAATTAAACTCCATCTGCCACTTCTCAGCCCATTGGCCCATCTGGTCAAGATCCTGTTGTAATCTGAGGTAACCCTCTTTGCTGTCATCTGCAAACTTACTAACTGTACCACTTATGCTCACATCCAAATCATTTATGTAAATGACAAAATGTAGAGGACAGCACCAATCCTCGTAGAACTCCACTGGTCACAGGCCTCCAGTCTGAAAAACAATCCTCCACCACAACCCTCTGTCTTCTACCTTTGAGCCAGTTCTGTATTCAAGGAGCTAATTCTCCTTGTATTCCATGTGATCTAACCTTACTAATCAGTGTCCCATGGGGAACCTTGTCGAACACCTTATTAAAGTCCATATAGATCACATCTCCCACTCTGCCCTCATCAATCCTCTGGTTACCTCTTCAAAAACTCAATCAAGTTTGTGAGACATGATTTCCCACACACAAAGCCATGTTGACTATCCTTAATCAGTCCATGCCTTTCCAAATACATGTACATTCCCTCCAACAACTTGCCCACCACCGACGTCAGGCTCACTGGTCTATAGTTCCCTGGCTTGTCCTTACCACCCTTCTTAAACAGTGGCACCATGTTAGCCAACCTGAGGATTTATCCACCTTTACGTGTTTCAAGATATCCAGCACTTCCTCCTCTGTAATATGAACATTTTGCAAGGTATCACCATCTATTTCCCTACAATCTATATCTCCCACATCCTTTTCCACAGTAAATACTGATGCAAAATACTCATTTAGTATCGCCCTCATTTTCTACGGCCTTGCTGGTCTTTCAGGGACCCTATTCTCTCCCTCATTATCCTTTTGTCCTTAATGTATTTGTAAAAACCCTTTGGATTCTCCTTAATTCTATTTGCCAAAGTTATCTCGTGTCCCGTTTTTGCCCTCCTGATTTCCCTCTTAAGTATACTCCTACCGCCTTTATACTCTTCTAAGAATTCACTCGATCTATCCTGTCTGTACCGTACATAAGTTTCCTTCTTTTGCTTAACCAAACCCTCAATTTCTTGAGTCATCCAGCATTCCTTATACCTATCAGCCTTTCCTTTCACCTTAACACGAATATACTTTCTCTGGATTCTCGTTATCTCACTCCTGAAGGCTTCCCATTTCCCTTTACCTGTGAACATCTGCCTCCAATCAGCTTTCAAAAGTTCTTGCCTAATATCATCAAAATTGGCCTTTCTCCAATTTAGAACTTCAAGTCTTAGATCCGGTCTATCCTTTTCCATGACTATTTTAAATTTAATAGAAATATGGTTGCTAGCCCCAAAGTGCTCCCCCACTGACACCTCAGTCACCTGCCCAAGAGTAGATCAAGTTTTGCACCTTCTCTCGTAGGTACATCCACATACTGAATCAGAAAATTTTCTTGTACACACTTAAATTCCTCTCCATCTAAACCCGTAACACTATGTCAGTCCCAGTCTATGTTTGAAAAGTTAAAATCCCCTACCATAACCACCTTATTATTCTTACAGATAGCTGAGATCTCCTTACAAGTTTGTTTCTCAATTTCCCTCTGACTATTAGGGGCTCTATAATACAATCCCAATAAGGTGATCATCCCTTTCTTATTTCTCAGTTCCACCCAAATAACTCTCCCCTGGATGCAGTTCCATGAATATCCTCCCTCAACACAGCTGTAATGTTATCCCTCATCAAAAATGCCACTCCCCCTCCTCTCTTGCCTCCCTTTCTATCCTTCCTGTAGCATTAAGCTACCAGTTCTGCCCATCCCTGAGCCATGTCTCGGTAATTGCTAAATGTGATGATAATATCACTGGAGTGATAATCTAGAGCAGTTCATATAGGTGAAACATTAACTTGGTTACTCTCTTCACAGATTTTTTAAAAAATTATTTATTAATGGGATATGGACATCACTGGCCAGGCTGACATTTATTGTTCGTCCCAAATTGCCCTGAAGATAGCAATGAGCAGCCTTTATGAATTGGAGGCAGGATCTATTGCAAGTGCTACACATGAAGCTACCAGGTGTCCATGTAGATTGTGATGTTCAATGATGGTGTCACTTATCAAGTTGCTGTCACCACTGGTCATCATACTCGTGTGTGGCAGCCCTTAAGGGGTGTCACCATTTTCCACTGTTGTCAGCTAGGGCCTACACATCACCAGTTAAGCACAACTTTGAGCTATCACACCATCCAAGTTACTGGATATGTGAATACCTTCTATCCTGTGGATGTGCCAGAGGCAATAAGCCTCCTCTGTTTGATGACAGCTAGCAAATTTAAGAGCTCTGCCTTTACAACAATTGTACATGTGATATCTTACACATACATACACACACAAAAAACACAATCTACACTTAATTAATTCAAAGAGCTCAAACACATTGGTCCAATGCGATTTTGCCTTTTACAAATCTCTGCTGGCTGTCGGTTATTAAATCACTCTATTCTTTGTTTTAAACAAAGTATTTTTGTCAGAGATAATGATGTTTCAGATTTCATACCAGTAAGATTAGGCTAATTAGCTAGTAGTTGGTAGTTTTCTTCCTCTCCTTTCTCAGAATAATAGTATAACAATTCCAAGCTTCTATTTCTCCAGCAGCGTCCAGAGATTCAAGAATGTGGAGAAGACTGTAGTCAAAAGCTCTATTGGTTGGCTCCACCTTAGTTTCCCTCAATCTAGGGAGCATTCCATCTGAACAGAGGGATATTATCTTTGAATGCTGCCAAACTGTTCAGCCACTCTTTTCTATGTTTTCTATCCAATAGACAGAATCTTGTGGCATCTTGTCTTGAAGGCAGGATTTTAAGTGTGTATGATTTCCATTCAGGCAAATATGCTAGCTATGCCAGTCACACAATAGTGAGTCAATTTGATATTCGTGAATGAAGTTCCTGACCAATTGTGTTATGGCATCAGAAGAAACGTCACTGAACTCCCCATTACATCATGGAGGCTGAAGATTGAGGCTAAAGGGCACTAAGATGGAACCTGAATCATTCCCTGCAATCTATCAACAGCAAGCTGGCTGTGCAAGTATATGCCTTTAGATTACAGCTGCTGCAAGAGCCTTCAAATTTTTATTTCCTGGATAACTACAACTGCTGCTACCACAATCTAATCTGGAGTGATGTCTCACAGCAGCCCATTGTGATCCCACAATTTAATCGTGCCTCCTTGCAGGTACTACTTCCAAGTTATCTAGGAATGTCAAGTAGTGTTTCCTGGTGATTGTCTGGCCAAGGCAACTCAGACAGAGGTCAGAGTTTAGCAACCATGGTGTCCACAGGCAAAACTTGGTCTTGTGCAGGAAAAAAGATCTATGTCCACCTATACTCTATAACCAGCATGGTATGTTGCAGTCACTACAAATTGATAATCATAAGGAATCAGCAATATAAATGAGTGAGTGGAAGAGGATGCTAGGCAGGATAGAGTTTCAGGTTTCAGTATCAGATAGAATATCCGGTCATGCAGAAGCTAGTTCATAATATGAAAATTGTACCAATTCCAAGTGTGTGGAACAATTAGTAAGGAGGTGATGGATGCTGTCATAGGCCTGCATGTTCAATAAGGAGACAGGTTGCAAGTGATATGATACTGATCCTTACAGCCTTTAGGGCAAAGGAGTGGGCAAAGACTGAAGAATGTTGGAGGAGGCATCTCTGAAATCAGAATTTTGACTATTACTGAAGTAAAAGGATGCAAAACTGACAGAAACAGACAATAATGGTAGCTGATCCTGTACCAACAGAGAGGCCAGGATGTCATGCTCACAGCAAAGATATCCCCAATCTTGTGTTTAAGACACAGCATACAGAAAGTAGATATGAAACACGAATCTAGAAAAGGAATATGCATTACTGTCAGCTAATTCTGCATTCTCACCACTGCATGACAGTGAAGAGACATTCAATTCAATAGTAATACTTTCATGATTAGACTCAGAGTCACTATCACAGACATATCCATGCAGCTGATTTCCAACTATTGGAAAATTGTTGGAGACTGTGCTCTGCCACTTACAGATGATATGACTCTATAATAGGCACAAGAAACTTGGAAATGTAAGGTCTGTCAAAAATGCTAGCCTTGAGTAAAAGGTGGACATTCCCATACAGATCCTGAGTTCTGCAATAGCCCTAGCAAATGAGCATGTAGCTTCCTCCATGGAGACGTTGGTAACTTCCATGAAGAGCCAGCCAGGTCCAACAGAACTTTAATGGCAGTCAGTTTTCCCTTCTTTAAAAATTTATTCCAAGTTATCTAGGAATGTCAAGTAGTGTTTCCTGGTGATTGTCTGACCAAGGCAACTCAGACAGAGGTTAGAGTTTAGCAACCATGGGGTCCACAGGCGAAACTTGGTCTTGTGCAGGAAAAAAGATCTATGTCCACCTGTACTCGACAACCAGTATGGTATGTTGCAGTCACTACAAATTGATAATCATAAGGGAATCAAGCAATATAAATGAGTGAGTGGAAGAGGATGCTAGGCAGGATAGAGTTGATGGAGAAAGTGAGGACTGCAGATGCTGGAGATCAGAGCTGAAAATGGGGCTCATGCCCGAAACATTGATTCTCCTGCTCCTTGGATACTGCCTGACCTGCTGCGCTTTTCCAGCAACACATTTTCAGCTCAGGATAGAGTTGATGGCTACAGCAGTATTAGAACATAGAACATTACAGCGCAGTACAGGCCCTTTGGCCCTCGATGTTGTGCTGACCTGTGAAACCAATCTGAAGCCCATCTATCTTACACTGTTCCATTTTCATCCATATGTTTATCCAATGAACATTTAAATGCCCTTAAAGTTGGCAAGTCTATTACTGTTGCAAACAGGGAGTTCCATGCCCCTACTATTCTGAGTAAAGAACCTATCTCTGACATCTGTCCTATATCTATCACCCCTCAATTTAAAGCTGTGTCCCCTCGTGCTAGCCATCACCATCCAAGGAAAAGGTTCTCACTGTCCACCCTATCTAACCCTCTGATCATCTGAGAAGTCTCAATTAAGTTACCTCTCAACCTCCTTTTCTCTAACAAAAAACAGCCTCAAGTCCCTCAACCTTTCCTCATAAGACCTTCCCTCCATATCAGGAAACATCCTAGTAAGTCTCCTCTGAACCATTTCCAAAGCTTCCACATCCTTTGTATAACACAATGATCAGGACTGTACATAATATTCCAAGTGCAGCCGCACCAGAGTTTTGTACAGTTGCAGCATGACCTTGTGGCTCCGAAACTCAATCTCTCTACCAATAAAAACTAGCTCACCATATGCCTTCTTAGCAACCCTATCAACTTGTGTGGCAACTTTCAAGGATCTATGTACATGGACACCGAGATCTCTCTGCTTATCTACACTACCAAGAATTTAACCATTAGCCCAGTACTCTTTATTCCTGTTGCTCCTTTCAAGCTCCTCACACTATTTCGCATTAAACACCATTTGCCACCTCTCAGCCCAGCTCTACAGCTTATCTATGTCCCCCTGTAAACTGCAACATCCTTCAGCACTATCCACAACTCCAGTGACCTTGGTGTCATCCGCAAATTTACTAATCCATCCTTCTACGCCCACATCTAGGTCATTTATAAAAAATGATAAACAGCAGTGACCCCAAAACAATCCTTGGGGTACACCACTAGCAATGAACTCCAGGATGAACATTTCCCATCAACCACACCCTCTGTTTTCTTTCAGCTAGCCAATTTCTGATCCAAATCGCTAAGTCACCCTCAATCCCATGCCCCCATATTTTGTGCAATAGCCCATACCCAACTGCCTAAAGGACAGTTAAGAGTTAACCACATTGCTGCGGATCTGAAGTCAAATGTAGGCCAGACCAGGTGAGGATGGCAGTTTCTTTGCTTAAAGGGCATTGTGAAACAGATGGGTCTTTTCTGACAATTGACAATACAGTCATAGTCATCATTAGACTCTTAATTCTAGATTTTTTAAAACAAATTCAAATTTCACCATCTGCTGTGCAGGATCCGAACCCTGGTCCCCAGAATATTAGCTAGATCTCTGGATTAACAATCCAGCTAGGCCATCACCTCCCTCACTTGGGCCTGCACAGTGTCATTATGGCCATGGGCTCAATACAGCAGTGACTAGGAAAGAAAGGGAAACTGCCCCTCTATCCTTTTCCAAGTGTCTCCTCTTCTCAAAGTCAGGAAGATGCCATTGTACACCAGTACATAACAGGCCAGCCATCAATAATTTCAAGGTATGCTGAGGATGAACTGCTGCTTCTCCTCCACCCCTCTCCCATCACACCAGACGTTGCTTAGTTAACAGAAGTACTGAATGAACTTGACTCATTTTGCCTTCCTAACTATGAACAGAGACAAACAAAGACTTGGTCAGCACAGTCTTTATGGCCCTTCTGTCTGCCCTTAGAAGAGTTGATGAAAGGAAGGATAGACTTTGCATCAATGACATCATAGCAATCACAAACCAGCTCTACTCTGGAGCTGTATCTTCCACCTGTATTCTGGAGTCTTCCTCATATTGTCACAGTTATATTCCTAGACACCACCAGTGACCCTTGAGCTGAAAGCACTCATTCTAAATCTTCCTTCTGTCACATATAACCTTTTCTCTACCAGCCTTATCCTCATTCATTTGTCCTGCCTTTGATTATCCTGAAGTTATCCATTATCACTCTTGTTCAATTTTAGATTTCCAGAATCATAGAGATAAACATCACTGAAACAGACCCTTCAGTCCAACTCGTCCATGCCAAACTGATATTCTAAATAAATCTAGTCCCATTTGGCCTTTCCCTCTAACCCTTCCTATTCATATACCCATCCAGATGCCTTTAAATGTTGTAATGGTACCAGACTCCAACACTTCTATACATGCACCACCCTTTGCATGAAAAGGTTGCCCCTCAGGTCCCTCTTAAATCTTTCCCTTCTCACCCTAAACCTATACCCTCTAGTTTTAGACTCCCCCACACCAGGGAAACAACATTATCCATTTACCCTATTGATGTCCCTCATGGTTTTACAAACCTCAGCCTCCGATGCTCCAGGGAAAATAGGTCCAGTCCATTATGCCGCCTCTTCTAGGGGAAAACCTCCAACTCTGGGAATAACCATGTAAATCTTATTGGAACCCTTTAAAATTTCACAACATCCTTCCTATAGCAGAGAGAACAGAATTATGCACAGTATCCCTATAGTGACCGAACCAATGTCCTGTACAGCTGCAACATGACCTCCCAACTCTGAAACTCCATGCTCTGACCAATGAAGGCAAGTACACCAAACACCTTCTTCATTATCTTATTATCTGCGACTACACTTTTAAAGAACAATGAACATGCACTCCAAAGTCTCTTTTTTTCAGCAACTCTCCCCAGGACCTAAGCATTAAGCATGTAAGTTCTATTCTGATTTGCCTTTCCAAAATGCAGCACCTTATACATATCTCAATTAAACTCCATCTGCCACTCCTTGCCCAATTGGCCTATTTGATCAAGATCCAATTCTATTCTGAGATAATCTTCTTTGCTGTCCACTACACCTCCAATTTTGGGATCATCTGTAAAGTTTCTAACATAAATCCTGTCCTTCAGGATTCCACCCAACAACTTGCCCACCACCAATGTCAGGTTCACTGGTCTACAGTTACCTGGCTTTGCTTTATCACATTTCTTAAAGGTTAGCCAACCCCTAATCTTCTGGAACCTTACATGTAGCTATCAATGCTACAAATATCTCATCAAGGGGCTCAGCAATCACTTTTCTAGCTTCCCAGAGTTCTAGGGCACACCTCATCAAGACCGGGGATTTATCCACCTTTATGCATTTTAAAACATCCAGCACCTTCTCTATAAATGGGCATTTTTCAAGGTGTAGTAATTTATTTCCCCACCTTCTCTATCTTCCATATCCTTCTCCACAATAAACACAGTAACTCTCCCATCTCCTGCAATTCCACACATAGGTAGCCTTTCTGATCTTTAAGGGGCACTTTCTCTTCCTAGTTACCTTTGTGGCCTCAATGTAGTTATAAAATCCCTTTGGATTCTGCTTAACCCTTTTTGCCAAAGTTATCTCATGTCCTCTCCTGATTTCCCTCTTAAGCATACTCCTACTGCCTTAATACTCTTCAAAATACTCTTCATTTGATCTTTGTCTATACCTGACATATGGTTCTTTCTGATTCTTAAACAAAACCTCAAATTCTCTAGTCACCCAGCATTCCCTACATCTATCAGCCTTGCCCTTCACCCTAACAAAATCATACTATTTCTGGACTCTCATTTTTGAAGATTTCCCATTTTCCAGCCAGCCCTTCATCTGCAAACATCTGCCCAATCAACCTTTGAAAGTTCTTGCCTAAAATAGTCACATTTGGTCTTTCTCTAATTTAGAACTTCAATGTTTAGATCCAGTATATCCTTTCCATCACTATTTTAAAACTAATAGAATTATGGTCACTGGCCCCAAAGTGCTCCCCCAGTGACACCTCAGTCACTTGCCTTGTCTTATTTCCCAAGAGTAGGTCAAGGCTTGCATCTTCTCTAGTAGGTATATCCACATTGAGTCATTGAGATGTACAGCATGGAAACAGACCCTTCGGTCCAACCAGTCCATGCCGACCAGATATCCCAACCCAATCTAGTCCTACCTGCCAGCACCGGTCACACATCCCTCCAAACCCTTCCTATTCATGTACCCATCCAAATGCCTTTTAAATGTTGCAATTGTACTAGCCTCCAGCACTTCCTCTGGCAGCTCATTCCATACATGTACCACCCTCTGTGTGAAAACATTGCCCCTTAGGTCTCTTTTATATCTTTCCCCTCTCACCTTAAACCTATGCCCCCTAGTTCTGGACTCGCCGACCCCAAAGAAAAGACTTTGCCTATTTACCCTATCCATGCTCTTCACAATTTTGTAAACCTCTATAAGGTCACCCCTCAACCTCCGACGCTCCAGGAAAAACAGCCCCAGCCTGTTCAGCCTCTCCCTATAGCTCAAATCCTCCAACCCTGGCAATATCCTTGTAAATCTTTTCTGAACCCTTTCAAGTTTCACAACATCTTTCCGATAAGAAGGAGACCAGGATTGCACGCAATATTACTGAATCAGAAAATTTCCTTGTACACACTTAACAAATTCCTCTCCACCCAAACCCTTAACTCAGTCCCAGTCTATGTTTGGAAAGTTAAAATTCCCCATCATAACCACATTATTCTTACAGATAACAGATTGTCTTAGAAATTTGTTTCTCAAGTTCCCAATAAGGAAATTTCCCAATAAGGACAATTATCAGAAAGTTAATTTTCTTTTGACCTTTACCTCTTTTTTCACTCAGAGTTTTGGCTTTGAATTCCTTACATTTCTTCCTTGTCAAGTGATGCTTACTTTCTATCCAAATAATCTTTTCCTTGACAGCCCCATTATTGCTCATCCACTGTTTTTGTGGCCTATCAGTTTCCAATTCACCTGTCCTGGATCCCTTGATTATTTTTGCCCTCTTCCATTAATTTTTTAAAAGTATTCATTGTATGATGATTAGCTATATGTTCTCCCACTGAAACACATTCCATTTGTCTTGTTTCATTAACCAGAACTAGATTCAGTGCTTCCTTCTATGTTGGGATAGAAACACACTTAAGTTCTCCTGTAAACATTTTACAAATTCTTCACAGTCCTTGCCTTTACTATTCCTCCACTGATTTATACTACGATAACTGAAACCCTTTACAATTTTTAGACTTCGCTGAAATTTGTTTCCAGATTGTCTCCACTGTCTTCTGCTAACTTTATAGGCCTTTATTGTAAACAGTCAGCAATAGAATAGCTCCTGTTCTGTTCCTTAAAATAGTCATAATTAAAATAATTTGAGAGCACAATATCCTTACCTCTTGGTTCATCTGTAGTAACAGATTCAATAAAGTCTCGTGGAGTCATATATAGCTGACCTTCATACTCCAGTGATGTAAACAGCCTAAATCTTTGTTCTTGGGAAGAAACGTATAGTTCCACATCTTCAATATCAGATTCTTCCAATACATTCTGTAAGGCACAAAATCCATAACATGAACTTTTCTTTTTATACTTTTCATGTTCTTGATACTGTTATTGCAACACACAAACATACAGAAATCACTTCAGTATGAAATATAACTGCACCTCTCTGGTTAGGTCACTTGACACTTCGGCCACAAAACTCTCCTTAAATATGAAAAAGAATCACAACTAACACTTTTGTACCCATTAAGGGAAAAGTACTATGGATGCTGTACATCAGAAATAAAAACAAAGTGCTGGAGAAACTCAGATCTGCCAGCATTGGTGAAACAGTCATATCAAACTCAAAATGTTAATTTTATTTCTCTCTTCACAGATAATCCTAGGCCTGCTTAGTTTCTATAACACTTTTTGTTTTACCGTTAGTACCCAACTTTAGGACTGAAATATCCATGATTTCAAGGCACATGCTGAAAATCTGCAAGTGTTTTGAATACTAAACGATCATGGATTTTTAAACATTAGAAGCATTTATAAAATTGAAAATTAAGGATGAGAAAAAGCAAACACACCAAAAGAGAAGATACAGCAAATTAGAGCTACAAATCAAAACTCTGAAAATGCAAATTGATTTACTATCACACATGTATGATCTTTGAGAAAAATAAAAAGCAGAAAATGATGGGACTTCCAGTGCCATTACAGATGACACACCAACTGTATAAAGCCCAGAGCCAATTAAAAACTAGCTGAAGTCTGTTTCAAAAACTTTGCAGCCAGTTAACACTATTCAAATCAAATGTCTTTTTTGTAAGTTCAAGAAGATTAAGTACAATTCATACCCTCCAAAAAAAATACTCATGCAATTAACTGATTACAACTGACTTGGTCACATGGTCAAAATGAAAAGTTTATAATATGATCAGTTTAAAAGGCTTCTCCAAAATTCATTTGGAAAAATATTCTGGACTTCCTTTTTCTGCATTGAAGGAAATCCACAGCATTAAGCCAGATGCAGATTAGTACGACAAAGAGAGACAAGTTATCCCTGCTTGATGGGGAAGATTCAGATTCTCCAAGTAATACATATTTCAAAAGGCTCAATGAGCTGTTCCCTGCAAGAAATTGAAAATCTTTTATATACAATGAGATGTGTACTTTAACAAGCCATTGAGCATAACTAAATAGCTACCAAGGAGGTAGCGATTAGATAATCAGCTCTGCACTGTCCAGTAGGTGATTGATAGCTTGAGGTTGATTAAACAAAAGTTTCTCCAGCAGCAATTAAAACCAGCCTAAGTACAGTTTTGCCACTGCCAAGCATCTGACTGTTGGTGAACTTCAAATCATTATAAGAGTGATGAAAGCGTTAACATATGTGAAGTAAATAGGGGATTATGAGACAGGAGTGACGTATTTAGAAGGGCAAGGACTGATTAGGGATAGTCAACATGGCTTTGTGCATGGAAAATTGTGTCTCACTGACTTGGAGGTTTTTGAAGAAGTGATGAAGAAGATAGATGAAGGCAGAGCGGAAGACATTATCTATATGGGCTTCAGCAAGGTGTTCAACAAGGTTCCACGTGATAGTCTGTTTCGCAAGGTTAGATCACATTGAATCCAGGGAGAGGAGCAATTTGAATACAAAATTGGCTCAAAGGTACGGAACAGAGGGTGGGCGTAGTGGGCTGCTTTTCAGATTGGGGCAGCCCGTCACTTAGTGGCATGCAACAGCATGGTGCTGGGTCATTTACACAGAAGGTATGTTTAGTAAGCTTACAGATGAAACCAATATTGGTGGTATAGTGGACAGCCAAGATGATTATCTCAAAGTACAGAGTACAATGGGACCTTGACCAGATGGGCAAATGGGCCAAGGAGTGGCAGATGGAGATTAATTGAGACAAATGTGAGGTAAACCTTCTTTGCACCCTCTCCAAAGCCTCCGAATCTTTCCTATAATAGGGCGACCAGAACTGGACACAATATTCCAAGTGTGGTCTCACCAGGGACTTGTAGAGTTGTAGCAAAACCTCATAGCTCTTAAACTCTGTCCTCCTGTTAATGAAAGCCAAAACACCATGTTTTCTTAAAAACCCTATCCACTTGGTTGGCAACTTTAAGGGATCTACGCACTTGAACACCAAGATCCCTCATTTTCCTCCACACTGCCAGGGATCTTGTCTTTAATTCTATATTCAGCATTTGAGTTTGACCTTCCAAAATGCATCACTTCACATTTATCCAGGTTGAACTCCACCTGCGATTTCTCAGAACAGCTCTGCACCCTGTCTATGTTGTGCTGCAGCCTGCAATAGCCCTTATTTACTATCGACAGCATCTCCAGCCTTTGTATCATCAGCAAATTTACTAACCCACCCCTCAACCTCCTCATCCAAGTCATTTATAAAAACTACAAAGAACAGAGGCCCAAGAACAGAGCCCTGCGGGACACCACTCACCGCTGGCCTCCAGGCAGAATACTGTCCATCTACAGCCACTCCCTGCCTTCTGTCAGCCAAACAATTCTGAATCCAGACAGTCAAATCTCCCTGTATCTCATACTTCCTGACTTGATGAATGAACCTACCATGGGGAACCTTATCTAATGCCTTGCTGAAGTCCACATATACCACATCCACTGCTCGACCTTCTTTGACCTGTCTCATCACCTCCTCAAAGAATTCAATCAGTTTTGTGAGGCATGACCTGCTCCTCACAAAGCCATGCTGACTGCCTTTAATCATGCTATGCTTTTCCAAATAGTCATAAATCCTATCCCTCAGAATACTTTCCAAAACCTTGCTGACTACTGACTTAAGACTGAGTGGTTTGTAATTGCCAGGGATTTCCCTATTCCCCTTCTTGAAAAGGCGACCAACATTTGCCTCCCTCCAATCCTCTGATACTACCTCCGTGGAGAGCAAGAAAGCAAAGATCCTCGCCAGCAGTTTAGCAACCTCTTTTCTCACTTCCTGGATTAGCCTAGAATAAATCTGGTCCGGTCCTGGGGTCTTATCAATCTTAATGTTTTCCAAACTTTCCAGCACTTCAACTTCATCAAACTTGATCTGTTCAAACCTGTTTCCCAGTTCCTCAAAGTTCTCATTTGCAACAAGGTCCCTTTCCTTAGTGAAAACCGAAGCAAAAAACTCATTTAGGACTTCCCTTATCTGCTCAGACTCTATGCTATCCCTGACCGACCATACCTTCTCCATGATCATTCGCTTCTTCCTCACGTATGAGTAAAATGCCTTTGTGTTCTCCCTAACCCTTCCTGCCAAGCCTTTTCCGTGCCCTCTCCTGGCTCTCCTCAGTCCATTCCTGAGCTCTTTTCTAGTATGCCTGTATTCCTCTAAAGCTGTGCTAGATCCTTGCTTCCTCCACCTTACGTAAGCTACCTTCTTCCTTTTGAAGAGATGCTCCTCTGTTCTCGTCCTCAATCTTACCCCTTCTTCTCTGTCTCAGAGGAACAGGTTTGTGCATCACTCACAACAATTGCTCTTTAAACAGTCTCCGCATGTCTGTTCTGCCCTTTCTGTGGAACAATTGCTCTCAGTCTGTACTTCCCAACTCCTGTCTGATAGCGTCATAATTTCCTTTCCCCCAATTAAATATCTTCTCTCAGTAACTGCTCCTTTCCCTCTCCAAGGCTATGATAAATGTGACGTAGTTGTGGTCACTGTCACCAAAGTGTTCTCCCACCGTGAGATCTGACACCTGTCCTGACTTCTTGCTGAGCACCAAATCCAAAATGGCCTCTCCCCTCGTCGGCCTGTCGACATACTGAGTAATGAAACCCTCTGAACACACCTGATAAAAATGGCTCCATCCAAACCATCTGCACTAAGGAGGTTCCAGTCCATATTAGGAAAGTTGAAGTCACCCATAACAACAACCCTGCTACATCTGCATTTTCCAAAATCTGCCAACCTGAGTTCTTCAATATCCCTACTGCTATTAGGGGTCTGTAGAAAACCTCCAATGAGGTAGCTGCTGTCTTCCTGTTCCTAACTTCCACCCATACTGACTCAGTAGACAAACCTTCCTTGACAACCTTCGTTTCTGTAGCTGTGATGCACTCTGATTAGCAATGCTACACCCCCTCCTCTTTTTCCACCCTCCCTGTTCTTTTTAAATGTTCTAAACCCTGGAACATCTAGCAATCACTCCTGCCCCTGTGAAACCCACATCTCTGTTATGGCCACAACATCGTATCCCCAAGTACTGATCCAGGCTCTGAGTTCGTCACTCTTATTTCTGACACTCCTTGCATTAAAGCAGACACGCTTTTACCAATCCCTTTGTTTCATAACGTGAAAAACCTTCCCAATAGATTCACTACATCCTGTCACTGCCCCATGTACAACTATGCCCCTCTCATATGTAGCTCTGGTTCCCACCCCCTTGCCAAAATAGTTTAGTCCTCCTGAACCACACAAACAAATCTCCTACCCAAGACATTTGTGCCCCTCCAGTTCACGTGCAACCTGTCCTTCATGTACAGGTTCTACCTTCCCCAGAAGACATCCCAATGGTCTAAGTATCTGAATCCCTCTCTCCTGAACCAGCCTCGCAGCCACGTGTTGAGCTGCATTCGCTGACTGCTCCTCACCTCACTGTCTCGTGGCACCGGTAGCAAACCTGAGATCACTAGTCTACTCGTCCTGCTCTTCAGCTTCCAACCTAACTCTCTGTAGTCACTTTTCAGATCCTCAATCCCCTTCCTGGCTATATCATTGGTGCCAATATGTACCACAATTTCTAGCTGCTCACCCTCCCCCTTCAGAATCCTGTAAACCAATTGGCGACATCCCGGGAGGCAACATACCTTCCGGGAGTCCCATTCATAGAACATAGAACATAGAACATAGAAAAATACAGCACAGTACAGGCCCTTCGGCCCTCGATGTTGCGCCGACCAAAGTCTACCTAACCTACACTAGCCCAATAACCTCCATATGCTTATCCAATGCCCGCTTAAATGACCATAAAGAGGGAGAGTTTACCACTGCTACTGGCAGGGCATTCCATGAACTCACAACCCGCTGAGTAAAGAATCTATCCCTAACATCTGTCCTATACCTACCACCCCTTAATTTAAAGCTGTGTCCCCTAGTAACAGCTGATTCCATTAACAGAAAAAGGTTCTCAGTGTCTACCCTATCTAAACCCCTAATCATCTTGTACACCTCTATCAAATCTCCCCTAAACCTTCTTTTCTCCAATGAGAACAGCCCCAAGTGCCTCAGCCTTTCCTCATACGATCTTCTTAACATGCCAGGCAACATCCTGGTAAACCTCCTCTGCACTCGTTCCAATGCCTCCACATCCTTCCTATAGTATGGCGACCAAAACTGCACACAATACTCCAGATGAGGCCGCACCAGAGTCTTATACAACTGCAACATGACCTCAGGACTCTGGAACTCAATTCCTCTACCAATAAAGCCCAGTACACCATATGCTATCTTCACAGCACTATTTACCTGGGTGGCAACTTTCAGAGATCTGTGTACATGGACACCAAGATCCCTCTGCTCATCCACACTACCAAGTAGCCTACCATTAGCCCAGTAATCCATCTTCTTGTTACTCCTACCAAAGTGAATGACTTCACACTTAGCTACATTGAACTCCATTTGCCACCTTTCTGCCCAGCTCTGCAACTTATCTATATCCCGCTGTAACCTGCCACATCCTTCTTCGCTGTCCACAACTCCACCGGCTTTCGTGTCATCCGCAAACTTGCTCACCCAGTTTTCAAGCCCCTCCTCTAGATCATTTATAAAGATGACAAACAGCAATGGTCCCAAAACAGACCCTTGTGGAACACCGCTAGTAACTGCACTCCAAGATGAACCTATTCCATCAACTACTACCCTCTGTCTCCTTCCAGCCAGCCAATTCCTAATCCAAACCTCTAATGCACCCTCAATGCCATACCTCCGTAGTTTTTGCATTAGCCTACCATGGGGTACCTTATCGAACGCCTTGCTAAAATCCATATACACCACATCTACTGCTTTACCCTCGTCCACCTCCTTAGTCACCTTCTCAAAGAACTCAATAAGGTTTGTGAGGCACGACCTGCCCTTCACAAAACCATGCTGACTATCCTTGATCACATTATTCCTATCCAGATGTTCATAAATCCTATCCCTTACAATTCTCTCTAAGACTTTGCCCACAACAGAAGTGAGACTCACTGGCCTATAGTTACTCGGGCTATCCCTACTCCCCTTCTTGAACAAGGGGACCACATTCGCTATCCTCCAGTCTTCTGGCACTATTCCCGTAGACAATGACGACATAAAAATCAAGGCCAATGGCTCTGCTATCTCCTCCCTAGCTTCCCAGAGGATCCTAGGATAAATGCCATCAGGCCCAGGGGACTTATCTATTTTCATCCTTTCTAGTATTCCCCAGACCTCTTCCCTACATACCTCAAGGCCATCCATTCTAATCACTTGTGACTCAATATCCACATCAGCAATAGTGTCCTGTTCCTGAGTGAATACTGACGAAAAGTATTGATTTAGTGTCTCTCCAATCTCCTCCGCCTCCACGCACAACTTCCCACTACTATCCTTGACTGGACCGATACCTACCCTAGTCATCCTTTTATTCCTGACATACCTATAGAAAGCCTTTGGGTTTTCCCTAATCCTACCAACTAAGGACTTTTCATGTCCCCTTCTCGCTGCTCTTAGCTCTCTCTTTAGATCCTTCCTGGCTACCTTATAACTCTCAATCGCCCCAACTGAACCTTCACGCCTCATCTTTACATAGGCCGCCCTCTTCCCTTTCACAAGGGATTCCAATTCCTTATTAAACCACAGCTCCCTCACAAGACCCTTTACTCCCTGCCTGACTGGTACATACTTATCAAGGACACCCAATAGGTGTTCCTTGAACAATCTCCACATATCATTTGTGTTCTTCCCTTGAAGCCTATTTTTCCAATCCACGCATCCTAAGTCATGCCTCATCGCATCATAATTTCCCTGCCCCCAGCTATAACTCTTGCC
This sequence comes from Hemiscyllium ocellatum, assembly GCF_020745735.1. Classification (NCBI taxonomy): domain Eukaryota; kingdom Metazoa; phylum Chordata; class Chondrichthyes; order Orectolobiformes; family Hemiscylliidae; genus Hemiscyllium; species Hemiscyllium ocellatum. Next base: position 88,469,100 of record NC_083401.1, read on the forward strand.
CTGCAGTGCACACTTATCCCTCTCCATCACTAAAGTAAAAGTCACCGAGTTGTGGTCACTGTCCCCAAAGTGCTCACCTACGTCCAAGTCTAACACCTGGCCTGGTTCATTACCTAGAACCAAATCCAGTATAGCCTCACCTCTCGTTGGCCTGTCTACATATTGTGTCAGGAAACCCTCCTGCACACATTGGACAAACACCAACCCATCTAACGTACTCGAGCTATAGCTTTCCCAGTCAATATCTGGGAAGTTAAAGTCCCCCATAACAACCACCCTGCTACTTTCACTCTTCTCCTGAATCATCCTCGCAATACTTTCCTCTACTTCTCTCGGACTATTGGGAGGCCTGTAGAAAACTCCTAACAGGGTGACCTCACCTTTCCTATTTCTAACCTCAGCCCAAACTACCTCACATGGCAAGTCTTCCTCCATCGTCCTTTCCACCGCTGTAATACTATCCTTGACAAGCAATGCCACACCACCCCCTCTTTTACCCCCATCTCTGACCCTGCTAAAACATTTAAACTCTGGAACCTGCAGCAGCCATTCCTGCCCCTGTTCTACCCACGTCTCTGTAATGGCCACAACATCGAAGTCCCAGGTACCAACCCACGCTGCAAGTTCACCTACCTTATTTCTTATACTTCTGGCATTGAAGTATACACACTTCAAACCACCTTTCTGTTTACAGGCACCCTCCTTCGAGATCGATGCCTTGTTCCTAACCTCCCTACACTCAAGGTCCTGTACTATAAAGCTACAGTCCAGGTTCCCATGCCCCTGCAGAGTTAGTTTAAACCCTCCCAAAGAGCACTAGCAAACCTCCCCCCAAGGATACTGGTGCCCCTCAGGTTCAGGTGTAGACCATCCTGTTTATAGAGGTCCCACCTTCCCCAGAAAGAACCCCAGTTGTCCAGAAACCGGAATCCCTCCCTCCTGCACCATCCCTGTAGCCACGCATTTAACTGTTCTCTCTCCCTATTCCTCGACTCTCTATCACGTGGCACGCGTAACAAACCAGAGACAACAACTCTGTTCGTTCTACCTCTGAGCTTCCAACCTAGCTCCCTGAAAGCCTGCCTGACATCCTCACCCCTCTTCCTACCTATGTTGTTGGTGCCAACGTGGACCACGATCTGGGGCTGCTCCCCCTCCCCCTTAAGGACCCGGAAAACACGATCAGAGACATCACGTATCCTTGCACCTGGGAGGCAACATACCAATCGTGAGTCTCTGTCGCCCCCACAAAACCGCCTATCTGTGCCCCTCACTATTGAGTCCCCAAGAACTATAGCTCTATCTTTCTCCACCCTTCCCTTCTGAGCAACGGGGCCAGGCTCCGTGCCAGAGGCCTGAACCTCGTTGCTTACCCCTGGTAAGTCATCCCCCCCACAAGTATCCAAAACGGTATACTTGTTCTTGAGGGGAATGACCGCAGGGGGTCCCTGCACTGGCTGCTTCCTCCCATTCCCCCTCACTGTCACCCATCTCTCTATAACTTTCGGAGTAACTACTTCCCTAAAGCTCTGGTCTACGACCACCTCTGCCTCCCGAATGATCTGCAGTTCATCCAACTCCAGCTCCAGTTCCCTAACACGGTCTTGGAGGAGCTGGAGATGGGTGCACTTCTTGCAAGTGTAATCAGCAGGGACGCTAATGGCTTCCCTCACCTCATACATGTTGCAAGAGGAACATTGCACTGCCTTCGCTGCCATCCCTCTAAAAGGTAAACTTTAAAAACTAGATCTAAAGAAACAAACAAGCAAAATGCAGAACTTACCTAGGGCGGACGGGAGGCTCTACCCCTGTAGTGCCTCGGGTTCCTCCCCTGCGCGCTTATATAAGAAAAAAAACCCTTCCCAGGTAACCTAGCGTGACACCAGCTTCCGGGTCCGCTAGGCGCTTAAAAAAAACTTTAAATTTTAACTGTTAAAAAACACTAACTGGACTATACCCGCGACTTCAAAAAACACCACCAGACAGCCGTTACTTGCTCCGCAAAATCTCCTGTCAATCCATCTTTCCTGACCACAAAATCTCCTGTCAATCCATCTAAGTTTTGCACCTCCTACCACTAGCGCTTTTGTATTCTCCCCCCTTCCCTTCTGAGCCTCAGTGCCAAGATCAGTGCCAGAGACCTGACAACTATGGCTTTCCCCTGGAAAGCCATCCCCACCAGAAGTATCCAAAAGTTATTGCTGAGGGGAACGGACACAGGAGATCTCTGCTCTACCTGTTGTTTCCCCTTCCTCCCCCTGACTATAACCCCAGCTGTCCTTATTCTGTGTCTGAGGAGTGACCACCTCCCTGTACGCATCCTCTCAATTTCTCTCTCAGCCTCCTGGATGATCTGCAGTTCATCCAGCTCCAGCTCCAGCTCCAGTTCCCTAACTCTGTTTTAGAAGAGCTATAATACCTCAGCTTAACAAAAATTTATTCCAGTTTTAAAATGAACCGATCCAGATCCATTGCCATTTGTGGAAGCAAGTTCCAATCCTCTACCACCCTTTGTGCACAGAAGTGCTTCCAAACATCTCTCCTGAATGGTGTGGCCCAATTTTCAGCTGATGCCCTCTAATGCTGACATCCCCAATCAGTGGAAATAGTTTCTCCATATCGACCTGCCTTTCCCTATTAGCATGCTGAAGACTTCGATCAGATCACCTCTAACCACCTAAACTCTAGAGAAAGCAGGCCTAAACTTGTATAATCTCTCCTCATAACATACCTCGATTTCAGGGGTTACTATATTCTTACATTATACTGCTCAAAGTATTCCAAATGGGCCCAACAGGGTTTTTTTTCATACAGCAAGAGCTTCTTTAAATATATAAAAAGAAATAGAGACACCAAAGTTATCATAGGCCCCTTAGAGAACGAGGCTGGGGAAATAGTGGGGAACCAGCAAATGGAAGAAGAGTTGAATAAATACTTTGCATTAGTATTTTGTACTGTGAAGACTAATAGCATTCCCAAATTACTAAATAATCAAGGGACAAAAGGGGAAGAAATAAATATAGTAATTATCACTAGAGAAAAGGTAATAGGGAAATTAATAAGAAGAACGAACAAGGAGGCCCCTGGACTTGATGAGATGTATCTTAGAATGTTAAAAGAAGTAGTTACAGAGATGTTAGATGGACTGGCAGTAATCATCCAACCATCCTTCGATTTTGGAAAACTTTTAAGATTTGGAAAACTGCCAGTGATGCCTTTATATAAAAAGGGAAGGAGATAAAAACACAAGTAGGTATAGGCCAGTTAGCTTAGCCTGTTATTAGAAAAGTTAGAATCTATTATAACAGGATGAAACAGCTGAGCACTTAGTGAGTAATATGATCAAGCAGAGTTAACTTGGTTTCCCATAAGAGAAATCATGCCCAACAAATTTAATTAGAATTCGTTGACGAGATAACAAGTAGCAGAGATAAAGCGAAAGCAGTGGATGCAATACATTTGAATTTTCAGAAAACATTTGATAAGGAATCATATGTTACACTACTTAAGATAAGAACCCAAGGTGATGAAAATAGCCAATTTTCTATTATTGTTCATATAATGATAGAGTTGGGATAAGGGAGTCATTTTCAGTACAGAAATATATAACTGCTGGAGTGCACAGGGATCTGCTGCAGCCACAATTACTTACAATATATATTGTATATATAATATATTTTTATTGCTGCTAGTGGTTGGCATGGTGGCTCAGTGGTTCGTACTGCTGCCTCAGTGCCAGGGACCAAGGTTTGATCCAGCCTCAGGGAATTGTGCAAACATTCCTTCCATTTCTGCATGTTTCTGGCAAGTGCTCCAGTTTCCTCCCACAATCCAAAGATGCACAGTTAAGATGGACTGGCCATGGAAGATGCAGGGTTACAGGAAGAGGGTGGAACGCTCTTCATGGGTTGCTGAGGACTGAAAGGGCTGAATGGCCTGCTTCCACACCTTCGACATTCTATGATTCTTCACAATTCTCTTTTGACATGGAGTTAAATATTCTATTCATTTCAGACACTGCATGTTTCAGTGAGGATTCTTCAATTTTATTGGTTAAGAGGAAACACTCGTTTGTCCTAATCTCTCAGGCACAAGATCCAGCAATGATGGCATAGCACTGTCATAAATTTCGAAAAAGAAAATAACAATGGTTAGTTATAGCCTGCAATGTGTTGCATTTCTAGACAGGCTGCCAGCCACTTTGAAGTTCAAGGAGTCATTCAGAACCAAAATATGAAGGTTCATATTTGTTTCAAAGTGGAGTTGCAGGTAGATAGGATAGTGATGGCATTTGGAATGCTTTCTTTATCGATCAGAGCACCAATTATAGGTGTTGGGAGGTCATGTTGCTTCTGTACAGGATATTGATTAGGCCACGTTTGGAATACTGCATGCAATTCTGGTCTCCCTTCTATGTGAAGGATGTTGTGAAACTTAGAAGGGTTCAGATAAGATTTTCAAGGATGCTGCCAGGGCTCAAGTGCTTGAGCTTTAGGGAGAGGCTGAATAGATTGAAGATGTTTTCCCTGGAGTGCCGAAGGCTGAGGGGTAACCTTATAGAGGTTTATAAAATCATGAGGGCATGGATAGGGTAAATAGACAAGGTCTTTTCCCTGGATTGCGTAAGTCCAGAATTAGAAGATATAAGTATAGGATGAGTGGGGAAGGATTTAAAAGAGACTTAAGGGCCAAACGTTTTCGTGCAAAGGGTGGTGCATGTATGAAATGAACTGCCAGAGAAAGTGGTGGAGGCTGGTATAATTACAACATTTAAAAGGCATCTAGAAGGGTATTTGAAGGATATGGGAGAGTTGTTGACAAACGGGACTAAATTATGTTAGGATAACTGGTCTGCATGAACCGAAGGGTCTCTTTCTGTGCTGTACATCTCTATGACTTTATGACTGCTGAAAGGAACATTGGAACACAGATCATCTCTAAAATAAATAGGAAAGATTTGGAGGGATATGGACCAAGTGAAGAAAGATGGGACTAGTTTAGTTTGGAAACATAGTCAGCATGGACTGGTTGGACCAAAGGGTCTGTTTCCAGGCTGTATGACTCTACCTTCTCTTCTATGTTACACAAGGCACTTTTGCCACTACAGTCTGACCTCCTTCCTTTCTGCACTGTAGGGGTTCTATGATTCCATGAACCATCCCCAGTTGCAAATAAAGCATATTCCCTCACTGAATCACAAATCCTACTACAAAACAAGCCATTAAGTAGCAATACTGACAGCAGACACCACAGGTTTTTGAGGGTTCCTTAATAATATCAAAGCCAAATGGTGCATGAGGTGTGCCAGCTGTCCTGCTACCTCTGCGAAATCAATAAATGCAGATTTGTACTACACTACCTGAACAAAGTTCTCTCCCCTGCCCAAGTTCATTTTGCTCCTTAACAACACTGATATTAATCACCATCTAATCATTAAACCAGCTTCAAATGAATAGAGACATGTCTGTATGATTGTAAATTCAGTAACAAAGAAAGGGGAGCAGAAAGAAGCAATGTGACACTTTCCATCTGCTCTGCTATTTAATAAGATCACAATTGATTTTTTTATTTATATTAGTTCCAAGCTTCTCCTTATCCCTCAAATTCCATTAGTACCCAAAAACCTCTCGATCTCTGTTCTGAATATACTCATTGACAGAGCATTTGTAGTTCTCTTGGAAATAAAATTCTGAAGATTGACAACACTGAGTCAAAAAAATTCTCATCTCAGTCCTAAGTAGTTTTAGAGATTAGATTAGATTAGATTACTTACAGTGTGGAAACAGGCCCTTCGGCCCAACAAGTCCACACCGACCCGCCAAAGCGAAACCCACCCATACCCATACATTTGTCCCTTACCTAACACTAGGGGCAATTTAGCATGGCCAATTCACCTGACCTGCACATCTTTGGATTGTGGGAGGAAACCGGAGCACCCGGAGGAAACCCACGCAGACACGTGGAGAACGTGCAAACTCCACACAGTCAGTCACCTGAGGCGGGAATTGAACCCGGGTCTCTGGCGCTGTGAGGCAGCAGTGCTAACCACTGTGCCACCGTGCCGCCCACAAAGTTGACCCTTTAGTCAAACTGTGAACCTCAAGAATCCTCAAACAAGAAAAAATCCAACAGTGCTTGATACCGTCATTCTCATACTTCTGGGGAATTTAGGCGTAGACTTTTCATTGACTTCTCTTAGTACAGTCCAATAAAGAGGCACAGAATATACAAACAAGGTGGTTATGGTGAATTTCAAAATGCTAGTTTGGTCTCAACTGGAGTATTCACCTGCCCCTTGATTGGAAAATGACATCTATCCTCAATTGAGATTTTTGCTGTGGATCTTCATGGGACAGAACAGGCTAATTCTTGATGTTTGGATACGCGAGGCAGAATGTCCCAAAATGTAGTGAGATTTGGATTGTGGAATTGGTTTCCTTTGCTTTCCTTCTCTGTTGTTGCTCTCATTAGTGTAGCATTTGGAATCAAAATATATTGCAGTCTAATGGAAAGTTGTCATCAGTTTAAGCTCCTCAATTATTAGTGTAAATGCTTGAAGGAGAGCTACAGGTTGGCTTTGTAGTGTTTGTTTTCTCATCTGGAATGCTGCCCCATTCGATAGTTGAGAAAACAGGACCTGACAAGGAAGACACTTTACAGTCCACTCAGTGCCCAGTATACCTTTGATTTTACAGGAGATTTTCCTGAATATTTATAGATTAAGATTCAATAGGAACTAGCAATTGTTTGAAGGTCTTCTCATTGAATCCAGAGATGGCAGCAGACACATTACTGGTGGAATCTATCAAGAGCTCTTAGGCATTGCTAGAAAGTAAAGTTGCTATAGTCCTGCTATACCATAGGTCTACTCTTTCATTAAAATTGAATTGAATTAATTGAATGAGTTTTTATTGTCACATACTCAAATGAGTACAGTGAAAAGTTGACAAGTTGCTACTTATGATGCTATTTTAGGGGGCAATGTACCTCAGCACAGATTCTTGAGTACAAGTTCTTCAGGAAAAAAAAAAGGAAAATAAAGATAGGTGACTGGTGATGGTTTAACCTGAAGGTCACCATGATTCAAGTGAGGTGGGAGCTTGAGGAGGAGAGTACCTCATGGTAACCTCAGCCAGCGAATTCACTCTGTTGGCATTACTCTGCATAACAAACCAGCTCTCTAGTCAACTAAACTAAAAATTCAGGCCTCACTCCAATACAATAACTGCTTTGTATATTAGAACTTTTGTGGACTTGCAGAGATCCTCGTCAAACATTCACTGTTGCAGTTTATAGAAAGCTAAGCTGCACAGCTGATCTGATACTGCACCTCTCAATCAATGGTGGTCTTTTGAGAGAAGGTATGGAAACTGTTCAACATAATCCAGAATCCCCCCTTTGATATAACTGGAAGATAGAATATTTGACTGACCAAGTCTGGATTAATATGGGTTTTGCGAAAGTCTCTGTGGCAGATTGGAAGAGTTCTGGTGCTGAGAGGGCAATGAAAAGTGTAGTCAACTACATACTATAGTTACCTATATTCATGATGGTCAGTTGAGTTTTGGCATAGAGATAACTGAGGTTTTTCATCTGGATAGTTTGAAATGTTCACACAAGGAGGATACTGGAGCTTTGATGAGTAAAAAAAAATCAGATAAATTATAAATTGGGTGAGAACTGTCACAGTTCTATTTGATGCTCGTTCATATTTTGAAAGCATTGATTTGACAGCCTGTCATTTCAAAGTCAAAATGTCGCATTATCTGAAGTGAAAGCTGGAAGATTGCTGTATTATCTCCACAGATGTGTTGGCTTCCACTATCAAACGGTCAAAGTACTCAGAGGTAAGCTTTGTAGTTGGAACTACAAGGGAAGAGAGTTCCAATTCTGAAAATTCTGAAAGTACTAGCTTTTAACTGCTCAAGTGATTATAGCAGACTGTTTCCTGATGTTTCCATCTTTCTCTTCCAGAGTTGAAGCTCTGGTCTTTCTCCAAAGATGTTTCAATAGGTCTCTTTTATGACGTTTCTGATTTCAGGTAGCTTCCCTTGCCTTTGTAATATTCTTGGCAGGCAAGCAAAGATGACCACTGTATCAAAAGACCTGTAACAAATTGTTGAATCATGTGTTTTGTGAGATAAGTAGTAATTCAACTTAATAGATTAAAATCTTTTTCATCATTGCAGTGTCCAAGGAAGCCCAGCCTTTTCAGACCTTATGGGCCCGTATAATTCAAGATCTTTACACTTCAAGGAAAGCCATCAAGTCAATTAATGTAATTTGCACTTGTGGAATGTTCATCGAATTTCAAATATCTCCTTCATATGATATGATATGAACATTTGAGAATTATTGCTTTCTCTCTCTTCAGGAGTGCCTGTCCTAACAGAAGACAAAGAGAAACTGTTCAATAACCTGAGAGATACAAGGCACAGATTTAAGTTGTTGGGCACGAGGCCAATGTGAAGAAGACTCTTTTTGCATATCTCAGGGTAATGATTTGCAACTTACCATATTCAAATGGTGGTGGAAGGGAAGACAATATTTCAAAAGGAAATTGGATGCAATTACCCTCCAGGACCATTAAGATTAAGCAGGGGAGTGCGACATACTTGATTGTTCCACGCAGAGCTTGCACTGGCCAGATTGGCCAAATTGCCTTTTCCTGCACCATAAATTAATTTTATGTTTGTCTATGTTCTTCTCTCAGACAAGAGAAGTACCTTAAACAAAGACACAAGTGCTGGAGAAACTTAGATCTGGCAACATCTGTTCGGAGAAAAACAGTTAACATTTTGAGTATAGTGATCCAGTCTATGGAATTAATTACAACACCTAGAGGGAACCCATCAGTGGCATGCTGCAACATTTGACAACACAGTGACAGAGAACAGGTTCTGTGGGACAACCATTATTACTGTTAGCTGAATATTTTCATAATGGAGACAGATGTCATTTAGGATTTAGCTGGGCACCCATATTGCTAATGCACCTTCGAAAAGAAATTCAACATCTCAAGAAATTCAACATCTCAAGAGTGGACTTGATGGGTCGAATGGCCTTACTTCCACTCCTATGTCTTATGGTCTTATACCGAAAATGTGTTGCTGGAAAAGCGCAGCAGGTCAGGCAGTATCCAAGGAACAGGAAATTCGACTTTTCAGGCATATGCCTTTCTTGAGGGCTTCCTCAAGAAGGGCTTACGTCTGAAATGTCGAATTTCCTGTTCCTTGGATGCTGCCTGACCTGCTGCGCTTTTCCAGCAACACATTTTCAGCTCTGATCTCCAGCATCTGCAGACCTCACTTTCTCCTTATGGTCTTATAGACAGGATGGTTAAAGCAGCGTTTAGCACGCTTGCCTTCACTGCTCAGACCGTTGAGTATAACAGCTGGGACATCATATTGAGATTGTCCCAGAAAGTTGGTGAGGCAAATTTTGGAGTACTGTGTACAGTTCTGGTTGTCCTGCTTAGTAAGGATATTATTAAATTGGACAGGGTTCAGAAAAGATTTACCAAGATGCTGCCTGAACTGGAGGATTTGAGTTATATGTTGGATAAGCTAGGGCTTTTCACAGGAGGGGTGAACTTAGAGATTTATAAAACCATGAAGGATATAGTTGAGGCAAATAGCCAAGGTCTTTTCCCTAGAATTAGGGATTGGGAGGTGGGGGGACATCAAGATGCCTTGCAAAACTGGAGTTAGTGTCAATGGGAATCTAGGAGAAAACTCTCTGCTGGTTGCAGTTGCATCTGCCATTCAGGAAGATGCTTGTGTCAACAGTCCTTCTAAGGTGCACTGCTACTTGAAATATTCACACATACTGACCGGTATGTGGATATATTGAATTCCAGTTCTGGATGTGGACACACCTCAGAGATTCACACAATAGCAGGAAAATCTAGAGAGAACATATGTTGTGGTTTTTTGGAGGTCAGTCATCTTCATTCCAGGACATCTCTCAAAGTTCCTCAGGGTAGTATCCTAGATTCAATCATTTTCAGATGTTCTCTCAATGATCTTCTCTCCATTATCTGTTCAGAAGTAACATGCTCACTGAAGATTGAACAACATTTACACCATTCCAAACTCCTTAGATACAAAAACAGTCCATGTCCAAATACAGAAAAATCTGGATAATACCTAGGCTTGGGCTGACAACTGGAAAGTAACACTCATGCACATACAAATGTCAGGCAATAACCATCTCCAACAAGACAGAATCTAATGGTCAGCCTTTGACAGCAACTGCTAATACCATCACTGAATTCTATACAATCAAGAATCTGGGGTTACCATTGACCAGAAACTGAATTGGACTGGCCACATAAGCACAGTGCCCTCCAAGATCAGGTTAGAAATACTGCAGCAAGTCATCTCCCGTCCACCCAAAGCCTGTCCCATCTGTACATGCACAAATCAGGATTGTGACTGAATACTAGCAACTTACCTGGATGAGCATAGCTCTAACAACACTCAAGAACTTAGCATCATTCAGGACACCACACTCCTAAACACCCACCTCTTCCACCACCGATGCTCAGTAGCAGTGTATACAGTCTACAAGATATACTGCAGAAATTCAGCAATGTCCTCCAATAGTATCTTCCAAACCAATGGCCACTACCACCTAGAAGAACAAGGGCATTAGATACATTGGAACACCTACCTGAAAATTGTCCTCCAAGCCACCCATCAAACTGACTTGAAAATATATTGCTTTTCCTTATCAAATTTCTGGAACTTCCTCTCTATTGGCAATATGCATCTACCTAAAACACATGGACTGCAGCAGTTCAAGAAGGCAGCTTATCACTTACTTCGGCGTCTATTAGGGATAGGCAATAAATGCTGGCAACGCAAATGCAGGAATGAATTTTTAAAAATATGGTTCTTCTTCGATATTGGCAAGACTGAGGAGTGGGGGTGGGGGGGGTTTCCAGGGAGTTGATGTTACAAACAGGTCGTATTAGTACTTTGATATTTCCCCTGATTTAAAGGGAGCCACAATAGTTAAGAGCAGCTCTAAATGAATCAGGGTAACTAGAAGTGCATTTACAAAAGAATCAGGCAAAGTTGACACACTGAGAGAACCAGCAACATCAGTTCCTGGGAGACATTCTGTGAAACAACAACTTTCAAGTTCCAGCACAAGTTGGCTTTGCAGAATTTGATGTTCTATTATCACCCTCAATTGTGGCAAAATTTTCACTGTTCACTGATGTTGGGACTACAAGATCCAGGTAGCCATTGCAATTTAAGGCATTGGTCAAATGCAGTGATTGATTGATTTATTGTCATCACATGTACTGAGATACAGTGAAAAGTGTTTTGTGCATTATACAGGTGAAGCTTACCATACAAGTGCATCAAGGTAGCAGAACAGAGTACAGAATACAGTGTTACAGCCGCAGAGAAGGTGCAGAGAGAGATCAGAATTAACATTTCAGAAGTCCATTCAAAAGTCTATTAACAGCAGGGAAGAAGCTGCTCTTGAATCTATTTGCAAGTGTATTTAAATATGTATTATCTTGTGCTTGACAGAAGGTGGGAGAGAGTATAACCTGAGCGAGACACGTCTTTAACTATGTTTGTTGTTTTCCTGAAGTAGCAGGAAGTATAGATAAAATCATTGGATGGAAGGCTGGTTTGTGAGGTGGACTGGTCAATGATCATGACTGGTCTTCTAGTTTCTTCTGGTCTTGGGAACAGCAGTTGCCAAACTGTGCTGTGATGCATCCACACAGGATACTTTCTATGGTGCATCAATAAAAATTAGTAAGAATGATAGAGTCATCGAGATGTACAGCATGGAAACAGACCCTTCGGTCTAAACCGTCCATGCTGACCAGATATCCCATCCCAATCTAGTCCTACCTGCCAGCATCCGGCCCATATCCCTCCAAACCCTTCCTATTCTTATACCCATCCAAATGCCTTTTAAATGCTGCATTTGTACCAGCCTCCAACACTTCCTCTGGCAGCTCATTCTATGCCTGTTCCACCTTCCGTGTGAAAAGGTTGCCCTTAGGTTTCTTTTATATCTTTCCCCTCTCACCCTAAACCTATGCTCTCTAGTTCTGGCCTTGTGGAAATACTGAATTTCCTTAGCCTCCTGAGGAAGTAGAGATGTTGTTGTGCTTCCTTGACTATCATGTTGATGTGGGTGGGCCAGGACAGATTGTTGATGATTACCACTCCCAGAAACTTGACACTCTCAACCATCTCCATCTCAGTACCATTGATGCTAACAAGGGTGTGTCCTCCACTCTGCTTCCTGAAGTCAATGACCAGTTCGTTCATTTTGCTGATGTTAATGGAAAGACTGTTGTCTTTACACCATGCCACTAAGCACTCAATCAATTTCCTGTATTCTGTCTCATCGTTGTTTGAGATCCAACCTACGACAGTGGCGTCAGCACCAAACTTGCAAATGGAGTTGGTGTGGAATTTGGCCTTACAGTTGTGAGTGTACAATGACTATAATGGGGGGCTGAGTTATGCAGCCTTGTGGAGTACCGATATTGAGGATTTTGGTAGAAGAGGTGTTGTCACCTATTTTTACTGGTTGCAGCCTATGTTGGGACCTCTGACTATTTGGCCAACACTGAAAACTACTAAGATAAATTTGAATGCTCTACAGCCAGCTTTGAGGGAAGTGTGGCTTAAATATGGATAAGTCAAATTGCTGAAATGGTGCTTTACAGTTCTTCAGTTTAAGAAGATGAAGCATCATTGATCCAGGACTGTCTAAATTAATCAAGGAAAGATTAACCTCATCAGTGACATTGTTTTCCAAGTTTAGGGCATTTATGCTTATGAAATTAAACTTCTGATAACTTAGATTTAACCTCACATTAATCAGTCCAAAGTTTAGAAAAATGTGTCAGAGTACATGCATGATTACAGAATCCAGTTCACACAACGAATGGAAACGATCTTTATGGCGTCTGAATCACACGACTAGATATCAGATTGAAAGAGAAATATTTGGTTGCAAGGAATACAGAATCCACAAGTGATCTTGACTGCATTTTGATCTTGAAATTTCTAACTCCTATCCTGAATAATGTATGTACCATTCACCACCATGATATAGTGTGACTGCCTTTGATCAAATACAGAAGTTAGCAGCCCAGATTAATTCAGCTAATATGGGTAATAGCTCAGAACCAAGGAAGTTGATTTTCTTTAGAAAGCAATATAATTCACATTTAAATTATAAAGGAGGGTTGATAAATTTAATCCAGGCAATTCATTCACTGAACAAGAAGTTCAAAATTTGGGAACAGACTAAAATGTGTATGTTATAGATAAGATAAATCACAATTTCTTTTTACAAAAGGCTAATAAAATGACAATACAATTAGTTCAAAAAAACACCAGGTTGGTTTCTGGAATAAAGATGATACAACAGATATGATGAAGAGATAGAGGGAAAGATATCTTTGCTGCAATAATCAGTATTGCCTGTTCCTAAGCTTTATATTTTGATGTATCTGGAAACTTGCAAATTTCCTGTTATATCAATCACAGAGCAACATTATTAAATGCAGAGTCCTGTGGTTTGGATTATCTCACTGGTGCAAAAGACAATGTGCTGTGTTTGGCACATGTTAATAAAGATCAGATTCAAAATGATCCATAATTACTTCCTTACTCATGCTTCAAATACTTTGGATATTAAACGCTTATGGATTTTTATTTTCACTGCTCTAAATTACATCCTACTTATTTCTGATGCATCACTCATGTCAGACATTGATCCTGAGAAATACAAGTGTAACTTGTCAAAACAATATCTATTGTAGATGTTTATAAAACTATAAAATATCTCTACTCTGTAGCAATAAAGGATATTGTGAAATTGATATGCCTCACACTTTTGTATAAAACAGTGACCAGAATCTGCCCATGTCTGGAGTAGCAAAATCTTGATTTAAGTCTGTATCAGTGTCATAGAGGTCAACAGCACAGAAAGGCACTTCAGTCCATTGGATACGAGCCAGTCAAAGGTAAGCATATAAATATTTTGATCCTGTTGTCCAACACTTGGCCCAAAGCCTTATATATCTTAGCACTGCAAATGCAGAAGTAAATACTTACATGTTATGAGAGTTTCTGCCCTAATCACCCTTATGGACAGTGAGTCCCAGATTTCCACCAGCCTCTGGGTGAAAAAGTTTTTCTTCATATCTCCTCTAAGCCTTCTGCCCCTTATCTTACATCTATTCCCCTGAGTCACTGATCCCTCCTTCAAGGGGAAAAGTTATTTTCTATCTACCCTATAATCATGTCCCTTCTCAGCCTCCTGCTCAAAAGGAAACAAACTCAGTCTATCCAATTGCTCTTCACAAGCCTCCCCATTACTCTTGACCCACTCCAATTTGCCTATCGGACCTACAGATCCGCATCTGATGCCATATCACTTGCCCTTCACTCCTCCTTAGAACATCTTGACACCAAGAACCGCTACGTAAGAATCCTACTCATTGACTACAGTTCGGCCTTCAACACTATTATCCCCTTGAGACTGATACTAAACTTAGTGATCTCGGACTAAGCCCCACTCTCTGCGAATAGATCCTCACTTTCCTGACCCACAGGCTACAATCAGTGAAGATTGGGGACAATATTTCATCATCACTAACGCTCAACATTGGAGCTCCCCAGGGGTGCGTACTCAACCCCCTACTGTACTCACTGTATACCCATGACTGCATCGCCAAATACCACTCTAATGCCATTTACAAGTTTGCTGATGACACCACCATAGTCGGTCGAATCTTAGGTGGTGACAAAACAGACTACATAGGGGAGGTGGAAGACCTGGAAAAATAGAGCACTGAGAACAATCTAGCTCTCAATGCCGGCAAAACCAAGGAACTCATCATTGATTTTTGGCAGGATGTTACTCATGCCCCCCCTATGCATTAACAGCTCAGAGGTGGAAGGAGTGGAGAATGTCAAGTTCCTGGGAGTGGTCGTCCATAATAGGCTTTTTGGACTCTTCACGTAGATACACTGGTTACAAAGGCCCAACAACATCTCTTCTTCCTCAGGCAGCTGAGGAAATTTGGCATGATGGTGAATACCCTTGCCAACTTTTATAGGTGCGCCATCAAAAGCATTCTGTCTGGATGTATCACTACCTGGTATGGCAACTGTACCATTCAAGATCAGAGACGGTTACAGTGAGTGGTGAACTCGGCCCGAACAATCACAAAGGACAACCTCCCATCTACAGAATCCATCTACCAGGCCTGCTGTCAAGGAAAGGCCACCAGCATTCTCAAAGATCCATCCCACCCTAGCAATGCTATTCTACAACCTCTACCGTCGCGGAGAAGGGTCAGAAGCCTGAACACGCACCAGTAGGTTTCGGAACAGTTTCTACCCTACTGCTGCTAGAATACTCTTAACATTCGCCTGTACCTGTGCTTTTGTTTTTGCCGCTGTTTACCTATTATTTACTTACCTATGCTACTTAACACTGTGATCTGCCTGTATTGCTCATAAGATAAAGCTTTTCACTGTGCCTCAGTACACGTGACAATAAATGGAATTGAATTGAATTTAATTCATAAACTCTCCATCCCAGCCAGCATCCTGAATAATGTCCCAAAGGCAGTTATCCCATATGCCTCCTTAACCTCTTTGTCTACTTGTTTCACTACCTTAAGAGACCAGTGCGCGCACAGACACCAACGTCCTGTGGTGTGCATCAGGATCCTATAGAATTTCTGACATACGCACATACCATAATTGCCTTGGATGTTTAAATGTCTAATGATTGATTTGTGCAACCCTCACACAATAGTTTCCAACAGGGACATCTGGGAAATGTTACAGTTTAATCTCCTGAGATTAACCAGTGCAAAAAAACCGAGTACCACAGTTGTCCCCTCACAATCACACAAATCTTCCCTATCCATACATTGAACATGTCCCAATTACCCCAACACAATTACTCACCTTAATTAAATACCCCAACAGACTCTTTTTCCAGATGACACAATCCAGATCCCAAATTCCTGACTGTCCCAAGCTGACCAAATGCCCATTTGACCACAACTCCCCCAATCCTGACTACCTGACCCAGTCACCCAACCACTCACTCACCAAACAAAGTCATTCATTGAAAGTCATGAGATCTTGAACAACTTACATTGTAAATCATAAATAAAAAGAGAACACATTCTCTCATCACCCATTTTCTTTTATGTTCACCAGATTCAACCCGGAATGTCTGTGCTCACCCATGTTTTACACAGCTGGGACTCGAATTCCCAGCTGAAAATGTGCAGTACAACCAGGGAACTGCACATTTCACAGAAAGCCCAGAAGAGTTCTGACAAAGGATCATCAACATGAAATGTTAAAAGATGCTGAGTATTTACAGCTTTTTCTGATCCTATTTCAGTTTTCCTGCATCAACAATATTTTGCTTGAGTAATGTACTAAATTTGTTTGGTATCGTTCTATCATGCTTTTCAGCAACACTATTTGGATTTCTCCTTCGTTTGCTAGATTAAATGTCATTAAGCAAACTAGACCTGGATCTGCAAATCATAGAATGTTTACATCACAGAAGCAGACCATTCAGTCCATTGAGCTCAACAGTAATTTAGTTCCATTTCCATATCTTTCCCCTGTACCTACCAATATTTCTATTCAGGTGCTTATCCAATTCTATCTTGAAATACCTCCATTATTCCTTCAGAAGCGCACTCCAAATAATGAACACTCACTTTGCTGAATGAGGTGTCATCTTTTGACTAACTGTTTCCTTCGGTGAGCAAAAGGTCCCCTGCACTACTGAGAAAGCAAAGGAATTTTATTTGTATATTTATAACTTCAAACAACACAAGTTACCTGATTATTTATTGTATTGTTGTTTATATGACCTGTATAAAGTCACCATAATCTTACAGGACGTAGAGCTGCTCTCTCTCTCGAGAAAGAGACCAGCGTCGTGGTGGTTTAATTTGAGAGTGACACACTTGAGGTAAGGAGAGATGTTGACAGGGTGTTCTTCATGGTTACCTCAGCCAGTATAGGAATTGAACCTACACTATTGGCAAAACTCTGCATTGAAGAAAAATTACCTGTGTACTGTGTGTACAGTAATTCCAAAAGTAAATAATTAGACTGCACTTCAAAATTTCAAAAGGATGTTAAAGACAATAAATATGTAAGTTTGTTAATTTCTATTTTATTTTCCAGTGCCTTCCTTTACCTTCACTAGTGATATTTAACTATTTAATTGTTAATTTACCAATTAGCCCCTGGCAGTTCCCACCTGCCCCACCCCCAAACACCATCTCCCTGCATTTTCTAGCCACAACCTCTTGGATCTGGATTTATGCCCTTTTTGTTTTTTCCGTTTATAAGTTTTTTTTTAATCTACCCCCATTTGTCAACTATTACCTGTACGGCTTTTGCTAATTAGAAACAGGTTTTTCTTGGCTTAAGACCCCATTAAACATTGCCATATTTTATTCAATTGTATAAAAGCAAATAACTGCGGATGCTGAAGAGTCGCCGGACTCGAAACGATAACTCTGCCTTCTTCCTGTAGATGTTGTCAGACCTGCTGAGTTTCGCGAACAATGTGTTTGTTCTATTCAAATGTATTTTTTAAACAATATTTAACCATAAGTCGTGGGAACTGAGGTAGGTTTTCTGGGGCATTGAATCTGATCCGTTATTCTCTGTAACCACCGCTGATCCGATAATCCTCAACTCCACTTTCCTGCCTTTTCCCCTTTAGCCCTTGGAGAATCAGTGACTGGTCAGATAAGGGGGGGAACAAATCAGACCAGACAGACATAACAGTCTTAAATACTCCTGAACACATTTGTTATTACACTCGCTCCAGGATATTGTTGAAAATCCGAGCGTCTGGCAGCAGCTGGGATGTTGCTCAGCAACATCAGACAAGAACAACACAGACAGGATTGACAGCAAGGAAGGCGGGTGGGCAGGACATTCACCGACACAAGAATGCAGCAAATATCACTGCAATTTAATAAATTTGTTAATTTTCTGGTCGATCTTGCTACGGTGATTTCTGCGGATCAGTGTTAAACTGAGGCGGCGGTTTTGCCCAGCTCCCACGGCTCATCAGCAGAGAAACCCGCAAAAAAAACCTACCTTGGCCCTTCCGCTAGCTTCTACAGTTGGTACAGAGAGCGGAGCAAACACATCCCCGCTGGGGAGGCCCAGTCTGTACCGCCGTTCCCGCCTGGTCGCGCTCCCCGACTCTGGCGAAGATGAAGAATGACGATAATAGTAATAACAACAACAACACGAAGCCACCGCCGCGCCCCCGACAGCCGCCAGCGCGGCGGGCCGCCTCGTGCGGAGAGAGCTGCGGATAGTGCTCCCCCGCCGCGAGGCCCCGCTCGCGAGCTGCAGTCGCATCAGAGCCCGCAAAGCAGCCATGGCTACCGTTAACGGTCGGATGGAGCTGTCGCGAGGGGCGGGGCTCTCCTGAGAGGGGAAGAGTCACTCCTGGGGCGGAGGGAGCGAGGAGGAAAAGTCCCACTGAGAAGAGAGGGAGATCTGTCCAAAGGAGAGGTCCCACCGAGGAGGGAGGGACTGTCCTGAGGAGAAAAGGAAAGGCCCCACTGAAGGGAAGAGAGGTCCCACTGAGGAGGGAGGGACTGTCCTGAGGAGAGGAGGGATACCACTGAGGAGAGGTGGGCTCTCCTGGGGAAGGAGGGACTGTCCTGAGGAGAGAAGGAAAGGTCCCACTGAGGAAGGAGGGACTGTTTTGGGGGAAGAGGGACTGTCCTGAGGGGGAGGAGGGATTGTCCTGAGGAGGGGTGAGGAGTCGTCCCACTGAAGAGAGAGAGGCTGTCCTGGGGACTGGATGGAAGGGCTGTCCTTAGAGTGGGGTGGGAGGAGAGGCCTCCTGTGGGGAATGGGACTGTCCTGAGGGGGAAATGGCTCTTCTGTTAGGGAGGACGCTCCTAAGAAGGATGGGGCTGTCCTGAGTTGGGTGGCCTCTCTTGTGGGAGAAGAGACTATACTAAAGAGGAAAGTGCTGTCCTGAGGCTGGGGAAAGGATGTCCACATGTGAAAGGGGTCTTTCATGAGGGAAGAGGCGCTGGGGATGCAGGATCAGGAGTGATTGAGACTGATCTGGGGGCTGGAGCTGTCCTGAAGGGTTGGGAATCTGTCCCTGGGGGAGTGGAGGAGATGGGCTGTTCAATGAGACCGGATAGAAGTATGAGGCAGAGAGACAGCTGTCTTGTGAATGGGTCAAAGAGGAGGGCTGTCCTGCTGAGATCTTCAGGAGAGAGTGGTAGTGGGGAGGAGAAGAGGCTGACGTGTCAGGTGTGTCATGGTTTTGTGTACTCAAACTACCTTTGGCATGGCAAGAACTTTTCCATGCTTGGATAAGTGCCATTTGTGTGGGAGGAAGAGTGTTTGCCCAATGCTTAGAATGCCCTGTGCTGGATGGTATTGGAGGCAATGGTTTTTAATGTGAAGATGGAGCCCAAAGACCATGGTAGGATTCACCATGAATTGTAAACTCACATTGTGACATTAACAGCTTTCAGTAATGTCTCGTTCCAAATCAGAAGTCAATGAAATTAAAATGAAAGCAGAATCAAAATGGGGAATAATTAGGGATGGGAATGAATGTTGCCAAGCCAGTGACACTCTCGTCCTGTGAAAGAATTTAAAAAAACTCCTTTTGAGATAGGAAAGGAAGTTGTTCAAATCAACATCTGCTTGAGGAGTTGTTTTGAAAGGAACCCATCTGCTAAAATTGTTTAAAGAGTGGAAAACTGTTTTGAAGTTTTAGATTAATTAGATTCCTATACCGATTAGACATTAAAGAGAATACAATATAATATAGAAATATTTTATTTTATTTTATAATGATTTCACTTGTTTCATAGAAATACAATCAAAATTACCTTTTCTAGTTAAGGAGTAGGATAAAAAGATGACCATTGTAAATTTAGAATTAGGTAATATGCTGCTACTAATTCATTGTACATGTTTTATGAAATTATTTGTTTAAAAATTAAACTTAAAATGAGGAAAATTGATAAGGGATCCTACAGAGATACAAGACAATGTTTGAAGTTAGTTACCAGATAGAATTTCCTGTTAAATTCTTTAGGCTTGTTGAGTTAAGTTGAGGTTCATGCATGAGAACAGCCCAATATGAAGACAAAATTAGTTAGCAATTTGAAAAGAACCCCAAAATTAAAAATATTTTATTTTTGAAAGGTTTTCTTTCTCCTTTTATTATTTCAGAACTACATCATGGGTAGCACGGTCAGCACTGCTGCATCACAATGCAATTCGATTCCAGCCTCAGAGCGACTCTCTGTGTAGAGTTTGCACATTCTCCTCGTGTCTGCGTGGATTTCCTCCAGGTGCTCCGGTTTCCTCTCACAGTCCAAAAATGTGCAGTTTAGGTGAATTGGCCATGCTAAATTGCCCAATGTATATAGGGGTGTGTCGGTTAGGTGCATCAGTCAGGGGAAATGTAGGGAAATGGGTCTGGGTGGGTTACCTTTTGGAGGGTTGGTGTGAACTTATTGGGCCAAATGGCCTGTTTCCAAGTTGTAGGGATTCTATGTATTTTCTAAGTATTAATCAAACAAAGTACATCACTATCTTCAAGCATGCTTCTTTCAAACTCCTTTGTAAATCAGCCTTAGCATTACGGGGTCAAATCCATTCCAATGACCTGAACATATTGTCCAGTCTGGGACAGAGTACTGCAGTATTAGTGGGTAAAATGCACGTGCTGGGAGAGGAAAGATTTCAGTCCAACTGAAATAAAAAATGATTTAAACAACTGACGTTATTCCACATAAAATCATAGCAATGCACAGAACGAAAACAGATCCTTCAGTCTAACTCATCCATGCTGAGCAGATATCCTAAATTAATCTAGTCCCATTTGCCAGTACTTGGCCCATATCTCTTTTAAACCCTTCTTATTCATATACCCAACCAGATGCCTTTTCAACGTTGTAATTGCACCAGTTTCCACCACTTCCTCTGGCTGAAAATGTTGCCCCTTAGGTGTCTTTTAAATCTTTCCACTGTCACCCTAAACCTATGCCCTTTGTTCTGGATGCCCCCACCCCAGGGAAAAGACCTTGTCTATTTATCCTATCCATGCCCCTCACGATTTTAAAAACCTCAACAAGGTCACCCCTCAGTCTCTGACACACCAGGAAAAACAACCTCAGTCTATTCAGCCTCTCCCTACTGCTCAAACCCTTCAACACTGGCAACATGCTTGTATATCTTCTCTGAACCCTTTCAAGTTTCACAACATCCTTCCGAAAGAAGGGAGACCAGAATTGCATGCAATATTCCAAAAATGCCATCTCTGTTTCTAGAGTGCAGGTAATCAGGTATGATCATAGATAAAGGGAGTAAACATCAACTTCCTAACTTGGATCACTTTTAAAATTTTTAAAGTAAACCTAGATCGAAATAATACTTTAATTAAACAGGAGCTTAGAACATTTAACTGATGAATTAATATAATTGCTGATGTTGCATTATTACTCAATTCAATAATGACTTTCATGAATGGAACAGATGTGAAACAAAATTGCTGGAGTTTAAATATCTTTACTGAACAGGATTGAGTATGACAGATATAAGGTGATAACCTGGGGATCCTCCTGTAGTGCAAAAGTATTGTTTCTGCCCCAGAATTAGGAAGCCCAGGTTCAAGTACTAACTACTCCAGAAGTATGTCATAACACACTCAGAACAGATTGGTTAGAAAAATAGTTTAAATAATATATTAGGTGGTTATCACTTTCTTTTATGTTATTACATGACTCTTTTGGTTCTCTGTTTCCATTCTAGGCTGCTTTTTCCCCTGTGTATCTGACAAAGGTTCTTATTCCAAAGTACCACTTGAAGTTGAATGCACAAAAAATGTATTATCAAAGGAAGCTAACATTCAATATGCTATTGTAGTTCAGAGTATCCAGTGGGAATGTTCATTAGTAATAGTTTTTAATATTATTGATGCTGTAAAGATTTGGTGGAAAGAAAATCTTGGTGAATTTCTTGTGATAACTTGTCAACGGTTCCTATTAGTACAGAAAATTAGTAATAACAATGGTTCTATACATGTTCAACCTTGTTTGATTTGATCTCAAATTGATTCTAAGCTTTATTTTTAAACTTCTAAACACAGAATTGCCACTTCTGGTATGCACAGACATGTTATTGCCTAGTTAGGATATCATTTAGCATGGTATCCAGATAAGTGAACTGAATGACGATATTTCAGGATGAATTTCCTTGGAGTTCCTTCCATTACGCTGCTAAAACTAGAAGGAAGTTCTATTTACAGGTTTAAATGGGATCTTTAACAATCTTGGAGTAGTGTGGAGGGGGGCAGAGGGGTGTTCAAAGAAATGCATCCCCTTATTAACAATAGATAAAAATAGAAAAAAGGAACAAAAGTGAATCTTAACCTCCAAATGCACACACAGCTGTCTGGAAGTAGAAGAGCAGTAATGTGGAATACCATGTAGCAATTTCTATGGACAATTTTCATGAGCCGAGTAGGGTTATTAACTTACTATGTTTTTGTTGCATTAAACATTATGAACCTGAACTGCAGTAATGCTTTGAATTTTTGTTATTATGACTAGATTTAAGAGTATAGTTATACGGATAGGAAAGATTTTAAGAGATATGAGCCAAATGCAGGCAAATGGGATGAGTTCAGTTTAGGGCCTATTTCCATAGTAAGTATAAATGCTTAGGAAGTTTTAGCAGGTTTAAAAATGAACAATTCCTAGGTCTGAATAGTTGTGTGCCATGCTGCTGAGGGAGATGAGTGAAGGGTTCTGACCCAAGTTTTTAAGTCTTTTATGGCAACAGGGAAAGTGCCAGAGGACTGGAGGACAGCTAATGTGGTTCCACTTTCAAGAAAGGTAGTAGAGATAAACTAAGTAATTACAGACCAGTGAATCTCACATCAATGGTAGGGTAACTATTGGAGAAAATTTGATGAGCTCTGGAGTGGCAGC
This sequence comes from Hemiscyllium ocellatum, assembly GCF_020745735.1. NCBI lineage: Eukaryota > Metazoa > Chordata > Chondrichthyes > Orectolobiformes > Hemiscylliidae > Hemiscyllium > Hemiscyllium ocellatum. Next base: position 88,492,150 of record NC_083401.1, read on the forward strand.
AGCATCTTCAGAGGCAGCGTGGCTACAGAGTCAGCTGGCCTGTGAAGCCTGGAGCAGGTCTCTCACTTCTGCATGGCATGGGCTGGTGTCACCCGGAGTGGTGGAGAAGGGAAAGTTGGACTCTCTTTAAGTTATCTTTCTCTATTTTTTATTTTATTTTAGGTTAATGTGAATGGTGCTATGCATGGCGATGGTGCACAATTCTTGGTATATTTTATATTGATTAGATGGAATACACATGATAATAAATGATTCAATAAATGAAGGAGAGAATTAATTTCCATCAAGTTTGGTCAAGGATAGTTGGCATGACTTTATCAGAAGAAAGTCATGCCTAAAAAATTTATTGAATGTTTCAAAGAGGTGATCAGTTGTGTAGTCAAGGGTGGTGTAGTTGATGTCGTTTTATGAATTTCCTCGAAGATTTTGCCAGGGTCTCATTGGTGAGAGTGACAAAGATAATAAAAGAACATGGGATCCTGGGTAATTTAGCAAGGTGGATCCATAGTGAGCTGAGTGGTAGGCCACAAACAGTTCTGAAGAAGGGCCACTGAATCTGAAACGTTAACTCTGCTTTCTCTCCACAGATGCTGTCAGTTCTGCTGAGTTTTTCCCAGCAATTTATGTTTTTATTGCAGATTTCCAGCAACCGCAGTTTTTTTTTGTTTAGTACTCAGAGTGGCAGGATAGTGGAAAGCTCAGAGGAATAGAGGGATCTTGGGGTCCTTGTCTACAGATCTCTGAAGGTAGCAAGGCAGGTTAGTAGGGTAATAAAGAAATTTGCCTTTATCAGTAATAAAGTTATGGAGGTGCACAGCATGGAAACAGATCCTTCGGTCCAACTCGAGCATGCCAACCAGATATTCCAATCCAATCTAGTCCCACCTGCCAGCCCATATCCCTCCAAATCCTACCTCTTCTTATACCCATTCAGAATGCCTTTTAAATGTCGCAACTCCGCCACTTTCTGTGGCTGCTCATTCCATACACACATCGCCCTCTGCGTGAAAAAAGTTGTCCCTTGGGTCCGTTTTATATCTTTCCCCCTCACCCTAAACCTATGCCCACTAGGTCTCGAATCCCCCATCCCAGGGAAAATACTTTGTCTATTTATCCTATCCATGCCCCTCATGGCATAGATTATAAGAGTAGGGAGATTATATTGGAGCTGTACAAAACTGGTTAGTCCGCAGCTTGAGTACTGTGTGCAGTTCTGGTCATTGTACTATTGGAAGGATTTGATCGTTCTGGAGGAGATGCAAAGGAGATTCACCAGAATGTTTCCTGGCATGTGACAGTCTAATCTTGAAGAGAGGCTGGATAAGTTTGGGTTGTTTTCTTTACAGCAGAGAAACTGAGAGGGAACTGGTTAAAGTGAATAAGATTTTGAGGACCATGGACAGAGTGGATAGAAAGCAGCCGTTGAACAGTCAGTAATGAGGGAACAGTCAGTAGTTTTAAGGTGAAAGTCAGGATGTTTGGTGGGAGCTTGAGAAAATGTATTTTCACACCAGAGGATGGTGTGAATTTGGAATGCTGTACCTGGAAGGGTAGTAGAGGTGCTTTAAAACTCTTTCACAAGCTTTAAAAAGCACTTGGATGAGCACTCAAAGTTTTGGGCTTAGTGTGGGAAAGTGGAGCGAGTGTTAGGCAAGTATAGTCGTAAATTTCTGGCGGTACAAGCTTGATGGTAATGTATGATTGCATTATTGTAAGTTTTATTTTGTTATTTCCAGTTGTAGCACAAAAAGTGGAAACCGGAAATTTGTACAATCTGAAACTCTCTCAGCATGCAGTTAATGGGCCTTGGAAAAATGAAACCCTAATCGAGCTAATATTTTTACACCTTTTCTTTGAATATGTTGCAGTATCAGTGAAAATAACCCATCTTTTCTGCTGCTAGTTATAAAAAAAAACCTGCAAATTAGTTTGCATTCTCTTAAAAAAAAATTACTAGAAGCCTCAGCAAAGAAAGCAACTCATCCCACTGACTACAAGTTTATAGTTTTAATTCTTCCCTCTTAAGCAGAACTCAGTAAAGGTCCATGCATTAAAACAAGATTTGATGCATCTGCCTTGGTAACTGCAGGTCTACCTGATGATCTGTGTGGGAAAGTGGGAATTCTTTTATGTTTCATTGGAGCTAGTGGAGAAATAGGAAAGAACTGGACAGTTAGGATGGGTTTCACCTGGATTGAAGTGGGACCAATGTTCTATTCAGAGGAAAGATTAAATAGGGCTACCAATAGGACGTTTAGTCTAAAAAATGGTATGGCTGGGGTAGGGGTGGGCAACCTGGCAGAAATAGCCTGGTTTCTGAAATTAAAACAAATAGGAAATCAAAAAGGTCAGAACAAAACTATGGAACAAGAATGGTACAAATGTTCACAGAACAAATGCAAGTATAAAGTGGAAGTTTTATATCACTGTTAAAAATTGAAAGCAGTAATTCATAGCGAAGAATTGAATGTCATCAGAACAATTGAAACAAAACTACATAAAGAACAGGTCTGACAAATATATTTATGAAGTTATAACTTAATCTGAAAATATGGGCAAAAAACAATGTAGGTTTGGCTAGTTAATTAACATCATAGCAGTAGGAAAAGGGACATCGGAAATGAGGGTTATAAATAGAATCCAAGTAGATGAAAATAACAAAAAGGATCTATCATTCTATTAAAGCTGATTTGCAAACCAACTAATAGGAAATGGATGAAGTAATAGTGAGTGAATACGTAAATTGAGTGAAAAGATATAGGTAAAATCATCCATGATTATTAAGCTATGTTTTAAGGTAAAGATTGAGAAGGACAAAGACCAAAATTGGAAAAAATCTGACAAATAATATCTTAAGGAAGGAAGAACAGAGCCGAGAAAGACATAAAGGAAAAAGAAGTATTGTTGGAGTTATAGATCAGCAATGGAAAACATTCAAAATGGTAATCAATTAAATCCAAAAGAAATGTATCCCAATAAAAAGCAAAGAAAACCTAGTCAGTAATGACATACCATGGATCATTAAGAAAGTAATAACAAGCAAAAATAAGGAGAAAAAGGTACATAGACAACAAAATTTTAAAAAACTTGCAGAATATGAAAATGTTAGGAAACAAGGTTAAAAAGGTGAAGAGAAAGTATGAAGCTGACTTTCCAAAGAATATAAAAGGAAGCAGTAATGTATTCTGCAGACTCAGAAATAACAGAATGTTGTCCATGCTTTGGATACTTTGACCAGTTTGTGTATAAAAACAACTGACCCAAGAACTCTGTTGGTGAGGTGGACATATTAACACAGACTTCGTTTGCAGTACAATTAAATTTTATTAACAAACTGAGCATTTCCCAAATTCCCACAATATTTACTCACTACCTAGTTCTATCCTTCTGAAAAAAGATATTATCTGCCATGATCCATGTGTTTGAGCTGGGCCATAGGAATCTCCTTCCTCTCTGACATGCAGATGGTTCCGTATCATGAAGGTGGGTCTCATAAGTCAGGACAAATGTTCTCCTGGGGCTTTCTGGGTTGCCTCATGGTCTTCTGCCATGGATTGTGCTGCTGGCCTGTGAGTCTTAAGCGGGTCTTGCTATGAGTCTTTGCTGAGGGGGTGGTTTCCAGGTGTGTGTTCCTAACCCAGCTCAAAAGACACCTTCACAAATGTTCTGTGGCCTTTGGAGTCACGAGCTGGTTTCAAAGCATCTAATGGAGTCACACCAACACCCTTTTCGTTGTTGCCATTCTGGGGAAGTGTAAGGTGAACATCCTCACCTATCATCCCACCAAATCGACATCCAGAGGATCATTAGCTGCCAGTTCTGTCACCGTCAATGGGTTACCACTATCAGACACATATTTCCCTCCCCTCCCTTGTCAGCCTTAGACAGAGATGTTACCTCTGAGATACCCAGTTCACTCTTCCTTCACTCCCAACATGTCTGCAAAACCTCATGGCACCTTCACCTGCAATACCAGAAGTTGTAACACCTACGGGTGTACTTCCTCCTCCTCACCATCCAAGGCCCCAAATACACCTTCCAGGTGAAGTAGCGATTTTTCTGCACTTTGCTCAGTCTAGTCTACTGTATTCATTGCAAGGAGAAGGTGAAGACTGCAGATACTGGAGAGCCAGGAAAAGCACAGCAGGTCAGGCAGCATTCAAGGAGCAGGAGAGATTCGTTGCTCACTAAGTGGTTTTCTCTACGTTGAGGAAATGAAGCACAGTCCATGTGATAGCTTTACAGAACCATAAGACATAGAAGTGGAAGTAAGGCCATTCGGCCCATCAAATGGCTGATGGGCATTTCAATGCTGCCTTCCCGCACTCTCCCTGTATCCCTTAATTCCTTGCAAGATTAAGAATTTATTAATCTCTGCCTTGAAGACATTTAACGTCCCAGTCTCCACTGTGTTCCATGGCAGTGAATTCCACAGGCTCACCATTCTCTAGCTGAAGAAATGTCTCCTCATTTCTGTTTTAAATTGACCCCTTCTAATACTAAGGCTTTGCCCACGGGTCCTAGTATCCCCGCCTGATGAAAACAAATTCCCAGCATCCACACTTTCTAAGCCCTGCATTATCTTGTAAGTTTCTATTAGATCTCCCCTCAATCTTTTAAACTCTCATGAATACAATCCCAGGATCCTCAGCCATTCATCGAATGTTAGGCCTACCATTCCAGGGATCATTCATGTGAATGTCCACTGGACGCACTCCAGTACCAGTATGTCCTTCCTGAGGTGTGGGGCCCAAAGCTGGACATAGTATTCTAAATGGGGCCTAACCAGAGCTTTATAAAGTCTCAGTAGCACATCGCTACATTTACATTCCAACCCTCTTGAGATAAATGACAACATTACATTTGCTTTCCTAACCACTGACTCAACCTGCAAGTCAATCATTAGAGAATCCTGGACTAGCACTCCCAGGTCCCTTTCTACTTTGGCTTTAGGAATTTTCTCATTGTTTAGAAAATAGTCCGTCCCTGTATTCTTTTTTCCAAAGTGCAAGACCTTGCATTTGCTCACATTGACTTTTAATCTTCCTGCAGCCTTCCCACCTCCTCAGTACTACCTGTCTGTCGCCTAACTTCATATCATCAGCGCACTTCGCCAGAACGCCCCCAGTCCCTTCATCCAGATCATTAATATATAAAGTGAACAGCTGTGGCCCCAACACTGCAACGTGCGGGACACCACTTGTCACTAGCTGCCATTCTGAAAAAGAACCTTTTATCCCAACTCTCTGCTTTCTGTCAGACAGCCAATCCCCAATCCATGCCAGTAGCTTACCTCGAACACCATGTGCCCTCACCTTACTCAGCAGCCTCCCATGAGGCACCTTATCAAAAGCCTTTTGGAAGTCCAGGTAGATAATATCCACTGGGTTTCTCTGGTCTAACCTACTTGTTACCTCTTCAAAGAATTCTAACAGATTTGTCAGGCACAACCTCCCCTTACTAAATCCATACTGACTTGTTCTGATCTGACCCTGCACTTCCAAGAATTTAGAAATCTCATCCTTAATGATGAATTCTAGAATTTTACCAACAACCAAGGTTAGGCTAATTGGCCGATAATTTTTCATCTTTTGTCTTGTACCTTTCTTGAACAAGAGGGTTACAACAGTGATTTTCCAAACATCTGGGACTTGCCCTGACTCCAGTGATTTTTGAAAGATTACAACCAAAGCCTCCACTATTTCTTCAGCTACCTTCCTCAGAACTCTAGGATGCAGCCCACTGGGGCAAGGAGATTTATAAATTTTTAGATCTTTTAGCTTTTCTAGCAGTTTCCCCTTTGTAATGGCTACCATAATCAACTCTGCCCCTTGATTCTCCTTAATTGTTGGGATATTACTCACGTCTTCCACTGTGAAGACTGACACAAAATACTTATTAAGTTCTTCAGCTATTTCTTTATTTCTCATCACTTGCCTTCCTGCATCAATTTGGAGCGGCCCAATTTCTACTTTTGCCTCTCGTTAGTTTCTTATTTATTGAAAGAGGCTTTTACTATAATTTCTAATATTACTGGCTAGCTTACTTCATATTTGATCCTCTCCTACCTTATTTCTCTCTTTTTTATCCTCTGTTTGTTTTTGTAGTCTTCTCAATCTTCTGATTTCCCAGCACTCTTAGCCACTTTATAGGCTCTCTCTTTTTCTATGATACATTTCCTGACTTCCTTTGGCGTTGGAAGAATAGTACCTCATTTTCCACACCGGAACTCTGCAGTCTCTGGACTCAACATGGAGTTCAACAATTTGAGGGCTTAAACATGTTCTCCCATGTCCTTACCCTAAACCCCACACATCAGCCCTTGTCATCACATGGGCTGCTATCACACACAACCTATTGTCAGCCATTAATAATCCCCATGAGTAGCTATTAATTACCCCAGACTGACCTTTACCCAGAAAATGTTTTTTCTCTCTCTTTGAGTTCAATCTCAACCTATTGTTCACTCCTCTTCCCTCCCCCACCCATCTTCTGAATATGAACCAACATTTCCCTACCATCAGTTCTGATGCAGGGTTACTGAACCTTAAATGTTAACTTTGATTTCTCTCCACAGATGCTGCCAGACTTGCCGAGGTTTGCCAGCAATTTCTGTTTTTGTTTCTGGTTTCCAGCATTCAATGTTCTGTCAGTTTTTGTTTAGTATAAATCATCTGGACTCAAGAATCAGAAATACTGTTTCAAAATTTATGTATAACATCAAATTGGCTCGATTAATTAATACAAACATATGCTTCATTAGAGGAAGACAAATAATAAATTTCCAGATTGGACATGTAATTGGTAAATAATATATAATATATAGTATATAATGAAGTGGGACATTTAGGCACAGAGTCTTCCAGCCAATGGAGAGTTGTCTCCTGATTCCCAATAATTAAATTTTACTAAGGCACCTTGATACTGGGAGATGTGCATTACTATATCCAAAAATTTGTCATATAGCCCATACTAGTAACATGGGATGGTGGGACTCAGGAAAATAGTGAGGAAAGAGATCAATCTGAGACTAGTACGGTTGGGAAAAGGAACAAGTCAAACAGTCACGGCTGGCAGAAACAAAGCAGAGAACTAGATAGGAATGGTAAATTAAACTGCATTTGCTTCAAAGCAAGAGGCCTAACAGGGAAGGCAGATAAACTCGTGGCATGGTTGGGAACATGGGACTGGGATATCACAGCAATTACAGAAACATGGCTCAGGGATGGACAGGACTGGCAGCTTAATTTTCCAGGATACAAATGCTATAGAATGGTGAGCAAGAGAGGAGGGGGAGTGGCATTTTTGATAAGGGATAGCATTACTGCTATAGTTAGGGAGGATATTCCTGGGAATACATCCAGGGAAGTTGTTTGGGTGAAACAGAAATAAGAAAGGGATGATCACCTTATTGGGATTGTATAATAGACCCCCTAATAGTCAGCAGGAATTGAGAAACAAATTTGTAAGGAGATTTACATTATTCATAAGAATAATAGGGTGGTTATGGTAGGGGATTTTAACTTTCCAAACATAGACTGGGATTGCAATTATGTTAAGAGTTTAGATGGGGAGGAATTTGTTAAGTGTGTACAAGACAATTTTCTGATTTAGTATGTAGATGTACCTACTAGAGAAGGTGCAAACTTGACATACTCTTGGGAAATAAGGCAGGGCATGTGACTGAAGTGTCAGTGGGAGAGCACTTTAGGGCCAGTGACCATAATTCTATTAGTTTTAAAGTAGTAATGGAAAAGGACAGACCGGATCTAAAAGTTGACGTTCTAAATTGAAGGAAACCAGAAACAAAAACAGAAATTGCTGGCAAACCTCGGAAGTCTGGCAGCATCTGTGGAGAGAAATCAAAGTTAACATTTAAGGTTCAGTAACCCTGCATCAGAACTGATGGTAGGGAAATGTTGGTTCATATTCAGAAGATGGGTGGGGGAGGGAAGAGGAGTGAACAATAGGTTGAGATTGAACTCAAAGAGAGAGAAAAAACATTTTCTGGGTAAAGGTCAGTCTGGGGTAATTAATAGCTACTCATGGGGATTATTAATGGCTGACAATAGGTTGTGTGCGATAGCAGCCCATGTGATGACAAGGGCTGATGTGTGGGGTTTAGGGTAATTTTTACAGTGTGAGGCAAGAACTTTCAAAATTTGATTGGGGGCAAATGTTCGCAGTTAAAGGGATGGCTGGAAAATGGGAAGGCTTAAAAAATGAGATAACGAGAGTCCAGAGATAGCATATTCCTGTTAGGGTGAATAGAAAGGCTGGTAGGTGTAGGTGTTATGCAGATGTGGGTGTACCTTTAAGAGAGTGAAGGACTTGGCAAGTACACTGAGTGCTGGAGAATTTACAAAGTAACATTTGGTTAACAACAAACAGCATTTGCTGAATTGCCTGGAAATGACAAAAACAGTTTGAAATTAGGCTGATCAGTTTAAATTATACCCTGAAAAATATCAAACTCCAATTCAGTTTGAATTGAGCATACTGACAATGTTAAAAGCCAACGACACAATCCAATGCTTTGGGGGTATAAGACCAGGGAAATTTGAACAGTTGACAGGAGAACTGCCAACCCTGTATTTATATAGACTGCTTGAAAAATAGCTCTCTTAAACGTACCTATTTGATCAGTAATCTGTGATGCAGCAATTCCTAAGAAAAAGAAAAGAAGACTCAGGAAAATCCGAACAGAAGAACAAAACCCGCCTCGTTCTGAGATAAGAAATGTGGTTTTATAAATCTTGATTGGGAATTTTATTGGACTAGTATTATAGAAGGGAAGGTAACAGATAGGTTTGAGTAAGGAATGGTAAATAGTTGTTAGTTAATTATTCTCTGTTGTACTTTAAGAAATAAAGTTGTTAATTTTTACTTTAAATAATTCTTGGCCACTCGAATGTATACAGATTACTACACTGAATAATTTTTTTCTATGTTGCTGGTTTAAAATAAGCAGGAGTGTTCCCTATAAGCATAGGGAAAGCTGGATGACAAGAGAAATTGAGGTTTTGGTTAAGAAAAAGAAGGAAGCATGTGTCAGATATAGATGGAGAGATTGAATGGATGCTTATAAGAGTATTAAGGCAGTAGGAGTATATTTAAGAGGGAAATCAGAAGGGCAAAAATGGACGTAGCTTTGGCAAATAGGGTTAAGGAGAATCCAAAGGGATTTTATAAATATTGTCGAGAGTGTCGTGCTGGAAAGGCACATCAGGTCAGGCAGCATCCGAGGAGCAGGCAAATTGAAGTTTGATTCCAGATGAAGGGCTTATGCCTAAAACGTCGATTCTCCTGCTCCTCTGATGTTGCCTGACCTGCTGTGCTCTTCCAGCACTATACTCTTGACTCTGATCTCCAGCATCTGTAGTTCCCACTTTCTCCCCGGATTTTAGAAATGCTGTAAGGACAAAAGGGTAACTAGCAAGAGAATAAGGCTCCTCAAAGATCAGCAAGGCAGCTTCTGTATGGAGCCACAGGAGATGGGGAAGATACTAAATGAGTATTTTGCATCAGTGTTTACTGTGGAGAAGGATATGGAAGGTATAGAATGTGAGTAAATAGATGGGTGACACCTTGAAAAACTGTCCATATTACAGAGGAGGAGATGATGGGTGACTTGAAACTCATAAAAGTGGATAAATTCTCAGGACCTCATCAGGTGTCCCTGAGACCTCTGTGGGAAGCTAGGGAAGTGACTGCTGGGCCCCTTGCTGAGATATTTCTGTCATCGATAGTCACAGGTAAGTTGCTGGAAGACTGGAGGTTGGCTAATGTGATGCCACTGTTTAATGAAAATCAGGGAACTATAGATCGGTGAGCCTGACATCGGTGGTGGGCTCGTTGTTGGAGGGAATCCTGAGGAGTAGGCTTTATATGCATTTGGAAACGCAAGGACTGAGTACGGATAGTCAGCATGGCTTTGTGTGTGGGAAATCATGTCTCACTTCTTGATTGAGTTGTTTGAAGTAGTAACAAAGAGAATTGATGAGGGCAGAACAGTCGACATGATCTATATGGACCTCAGTAAGGTTCCTCATGGGAGATTGGTTAGCAAGGTTAGATTTCATGGAATATAGGGAGAACTAGCCATTTGGAGACAGAACTGGCTTGAAGGTTGAAGACTGAGAGTGGTGGAGGAGGGTTGCTTTTCAGACTGGAGGCATATGACCAGTTGTGTGCCACAAGGATCGGTGCTGGGTCCACTACTTATCGTCATTTATATAAATGATTTGATTGTTAGCTCTTGATCAGATGGACCAATGGGCTGAGGAATGGCAGATGAAGTTGAATTTAGATAAATGCAAGGTACTGCATTTTGGAAAAGCAAATCAGAGCAGCACTTATACACTTCATGATAAGGTCCTGGGGAGTGTTGCTGAACAAAGAGACCTTGGAGTGCAGGTTCATAGTTCCTTGAAAGTAGAGTCACAGATAGATAGGATAGTAAAGAAGGTGTTTGGTATGTTTTCCTGTATTGGTCAGAGCATTGAGCATAGAAATTTGGAGATCATGTTGCAGTTGTACAGGACATTGGTTAGGCCACTTTTGGAATATTATGTGCAATTCTGGTCTCCTTCCTATCGGAATGATGTTGCGAAACTTGAAAGGGTTCAGAAAAGATTTACAAGAATGTTGCCAAGGTTGGAGGATTTGAGCTATAGGGAGAGGCTGAACAGGCTGGGGCTATTTTCCCTGCAGCGTTGGAGGCTGAGGGGTGACCTTACAGAGGTTTATCAAATCATGGATAGGGGTATGGATAGGATAAACAGACAAAGTCTTTTCCCTGGGTTGGGGGAGTCCAGAACTAGAGGGCATAGGTTTAGGGTGAGAGGGGAAAGATATAAAATGGACCTAAGGTGCAACATTTTCACACAGTGGGTGTTGGATGTATGGAATGAATTGCCAGAGGAAGTGGTGAGGGCTGGTACAATTACAGTATTTAAAAGACATCTGGATGGGTATATGAATAGGAAGGGTTTAGAGAGATATGGGCCAAGTGCTGGCAAATGGGACTAGATTGTATACCTGTTTGGCATGGATGCATTAGACCAAAGGGTCTGTTTCTGTGCTGTACATCTCTATGATTCTATGACTCTCAGTTGTAATTGTAATGTTTAAGAACTAAAACTATGCATCATATTGTTTGTTCTTGGGATGCAAAGTGCCTTGCCAAGGCAACATATTATATTCTATTCCTAATTATTCTGTGAAAGAGATGGACAGCTGAATTTTTAAATAATTAATTGATTATTTTTACAGCTTATTGACTTATTCATCCAGAGAGAGAATGCCAAAGAGCATAAGGTGTTAACCACATACTGTGGCCCTGAGTCATAATAAGGGCTAAATTTGCTCAGGTCCAGTTTCCTGAAAAATCAAAAAAATATATTTTTCATTACATAAGCTCAGATACAAAGGCCTAAATGTAGGTTTTGATTTCTTGTCTAATACTTGTGCTTGAAGTAGTTCCAATGAAAGAAAAAGCTGTTCTCATCAGAATATTCTCTATTTGCCTGGAATTATGCTGCTTCCGTGTTTCTGGATCTCCTTCCTTAATATCACTGTAGCTGTAAACCACACTGACTGCAATGCTTCAAGAAAGCAATGACGACCATTGCCTTTTCAAGGATGATTTGGGTTGAGTAATAAATAGCAGTCATTCCAATTATTGCATTGTCCCAAGAACAAAAGAAATCCAGGCTAGATAATTGCAAGCCTATCTCATGACATTTCCAAGATTCATCCACTGCCACCCTCTCAACCAATATTGAATATAGTGACACTTCTGGTTGCCCTTCATGCCCTTACAGGAATACAAATGGAGTGGTCCCCTATAAGCTGCAACTCCAAGAGGTCATCAATTCTAAATTCATGAGATAGAGACTAAAACAACATGTCACCACTTCTGTTGAAGTAATTGGTGTTGATCCTGGTGGAATTGGTATTGACATAAACACAAATATATCACAGAGGAATAGTTCATTGATGTTTCATTATTTTATCTTTTCTCATTTGATTTCATATTCCATGTGACACTACTTGTTCCTTAAATCATTTTCTTGTTTCATGATTGCATTGTGAAATAACTATGTGATTTTGATATCATAGTTGAGGAAGGGAAAATACCTCTTGAGGGTCTGAATTTGGAGAATGTAGAAGCAGTGGCTTAATTTTTGCAGGACTGGATGTGTGAGGGGAATGGTTGTGTGTCAATGGCCTAGTTGATAGCTCTCAACCTCCCATTTGTTGTTTTCCAATCTTTTGGGATCTGGTCAGTGTCCAGTGGATAATGAAAAATAATCTTCAGGGGAGTGTGTAATCATTTCAGCAAATTGCTTCAGAACTCAAAAATAAAGCTTTTTGAAAAAGAACTTCATTTACCTTGTGTTTAAACAATCTCTCCTATATATCTTTTTTTGATCCACCTCATTTTAACCCTCACCTCTAATCCCTAGTATTTCTTATTCATTTAAATGTGAGAAAGATGAAATCAAACTGAAATTTCTGCTCATTTCTATTTGATTTTAATTGCTGACCATGTGGATTAATGGCTGGTTTCTAATAACCAAGTCCCTATGTTGCTGTGCAGTCACATAACTTGAACACCAGCTGCTGCACAACGTGAGGTTACTGGATGTTCACATGGATTACTGCTTGTGGATGCTGTTTATCTGGAATGAATACAGAAACTCAGAGAAACTCTTGAGAAACTCAGCAGGTGCAGCAACTTTAGTGGAGAGAGAAACAGGATTAACATTTTAAGTCCAAAGCCGCCTTGGGTGCGAGACCTGATGAATTTCTCCAGCACTATCCATTTTTATGACTGAACTTTAAATGCTCATTCTTTTGCTAGAATTTGGAGTTTTTTTCTTAAAATTAAATATGCCCTTGTGCTTCCAACTTCATTCATTCTATATTGGCTAATTGTTAGTTATTAATGGCACCCTAATCTGGCACCAATGACATTTCAAAGAAATGGAAAATACAAAACTAAACAAAAACAATCTATAAACAAGGCTTTGACGCAAGTTTTATGGGTGATTTGTGTATTTTATTCATCTGAAATAAGGTGGTGTTCTCAAAATTTCTTCATTTACATTAGATAATTGTCTCAATATCCAGACTACAATATCTGTCTAGAACTAGTGGCCTCCATCAATTCTGTCAGGTACTTTCAAAAAGCTCCTCCGATAGTGTTTAATGAGAATACCGAATAGACTACCGTAGTCAGGATCCAGGAATTGTACAACTAAACGTTACCGGTATCTAAACAACCAGTAATGCCAAATTTAGACATGAGGTTTTACGTCCGACTGCTCTTGCATTGAGATTAGCAATTGAGACGTTTTGCAAATGTGTGCTCAGACACTGTTCTCTATCTTCTGACTCATTTGATTTGAATGCAGCCTGGTAATTAAAAAAAACACTTAACCAGTATCTTTAAAGCCGGGTTTTCCCCGCCACGTCGCCCAATTTAGTTCAATGAATCTGCCTAGAATTTGGCTTGCAAGCCATCGCGGGCTGCGGACCTAGCCGTTGACCAGGCTGTTCATTACTGCATATGAAAGAGTTAATAATCGAAATGTTTTTAAGGTAATCAAATCTGGACTTACGATGTCATAATTATTAACCCTACGACTGAGACCGTCAGCGTAGTGGCGGAATTGGTATTCTCAAACCCAAATAAAATAGAATAACACTCTAGAAATACAATCATAGCTCGGAATGTTGAAGATAATTTGAAGGAATCGAGACATTCAATTAAGTTACTTCCTTATCATTATTCCCAACGGAAATATAATTTGCTGTGTAATCAAATCCTCCTTACCAATTGAGTACGGAAAATGTTCAGGGTGCCACCCATTTTAGAGAATAAACATTGATTAACAATATTGCATGTTATATTAATGGCATTTGCATCAACAACGCTCTGTATAAGCGGTACGTTTCGTTGAATATTCCAATCGTTTCAACGTGTAAAAACCAGATCCCCAGCCATTGTCTCTTGCTCTTCAAGCAGTCATAAAAGTTGCTTTGAGAACGTAGTGTTTGAATATGGGATTTTTCCAAACTTTGATCTGTTCGCTTTGATTCCACACTACAATCAGACAGAGATTTCAAAGAACTGATCAGTGGAAGTGTTAACATTTCAGTTATTGTGTTCACACAGATATGCTTTGAGTTTGCAATTCTAGCGGTTAGCAGTACCCACCACATGACTTCATAGTTTACAATTTGCAATAATATAACAGACACCTGTTATGAGGTCGTTTTGTGTAATTCATCATTACTGTTGAAGACAAAAATATAATTACGTTGGAAATCCCTCCATTGCTGGACCGTTGCCAACTTGATTCGTAGGCACACGCAACCTTTTAAAGTAGTTTTGTCGTGTTGTATGGAAGGATCGTTCTTGTCAAGTGGATTAAGTAAAGCATTGAAGTCGTTTATTTCGTTAATGTTTATTGCCAAGGTGACCGCAGTAAAAAAATAACCTATTTCATTGACATTGGAACCACGGGGATTATAAGAACAAAACAAGACAGAAATTCCGACGCAGAGCCCAAATATTTAACGCACACTTTCGAATTGTTCCTGGGAACCCTAACGCTGCCCAATCACTATTTTGCTTTTTTTGTGATATACATGGATTCAGAAAGTACATGCCGCCGTTTCTTTTATCAGAGGTTTATGAAAAAATTGAATTCAGTGTTTCCTGGAATTGGATGACTGATAAATGGATGTAGCTAATTGCTATAATACTTATATCCCTGTACTGTTTCCACGCCAGAGTCTGGTAAATAAAGAGCTAGCTCATAATAATGCGCCCATGTGTTTTTTTTAATCCAAAATAAAATGACTTCGAAATGAAACATGTTCTTGTTCAGAAAGGGACTTTGCATAACGTTTCATTAGAATATAATTGCGGCTCAAGTTATTATTTTGCGTTTCTGAGAAATCTCTTTACCAGCACTAGAGTATGTTATCATCATGTGTTGTATATGCGATTGAAGTTTGGTTCCAGAAATCACTGGGTTTTTTTTCGCTGTAATGTGCCTGGGCAGGTACCAGTGTTAGGTAACGCCTCCACTTGTACCTTCCCTTTGCACCTGTTCCACGTAATACACAGACATCAAGCAGTACTCATTAAATCAAACTCCCCGGTGTTTATATAAAATGCATGTCCTGGACCAGAGAAATAATTCGAATATATTACTATCTTGAGCAAAAGGTAAGTGAAGGCTTCCGACATCTTTTCGGCACCTAATATGGAGATTGGGAGCACAGTCTGTGACTCCCTTTCGCCTTGTTAATGTATTGTTTGTACTGTTAAGTCTGTTGAACATTGTGTAAAATATGGTGGTCGTGTGGGTTGCACTTGAAAGTAAATAAATAAAAACTCTGGCGATCGGAATGAGACGAGTTTATTAGCATATGCCCAGAGGGCTTATTTACATACGGTATGTATATAAACAGTCGGCTAATCTGATTCGTTTCAGAACCAAACTAGAATATGTTCCTTTCGGCGTTAAGTCTCTGGACTTTTTTAAGAGCATGAAATAGATAGTGTACCGCTGAGTGAAAACCACGCAAATCATCAGGGGCACGACCTTCTTTTGGGGTTTTTTTCTAGAGTTTTATTTTTGTGTGTTTTTTTGTTCCCCCTCCCATTTTAGTGTTTAACGGTGTTCTCGGTCAAGCGGCTCACCATGGCCCCGTTAGCCGACATCGCAAGCTACTTGGGCGGTCTGGATGCTGGACACATCGCGGCTCCGTTCTTCCTGCCCGCGGCGGCGGACTCGCCAGTTCTCCTGAGCGATCACCTCGCCCAGACCGAAAGCAGGTTATCGCGAAGCACCACCACCGACTTGGTGCACTTGCAGGGGATACTGCGAAGGAGACAGCTGTACTGTAGGACTGGCTTTCATTTGGAAATCCTTCCAGGTGGAACAGTGCAGGGGACCAGGCGGGACCACAGTCCTTTCGGTACGTCTGCCTTTTCTAAACTCAGTCATTGCTACCTCCGTCAATTTTCCTTACCCGTTAAACTTCACTAGGTTACTCCACACAGGGACATTGAAACGTGCGCTGAAGATTCATTGTTTCCGATTACAATCAGAGATACATTTATTCGCTTTGGTTTCGCGTCTCTGATACCATCTCCACTTCATTTTTCTTTTGACTGAATGTTCGGGATTTTTGCATCAGTCCCGTCTGCAGGAAAATATTAACCATTAGCAGGTGCTGCGGACATGAAAATAAATGGATCAGTGTTTTACATTTTTGGATAAGGTGTCATCCTGGTGCACTTTTTTTGACGATTAAGATTCAGATGAATCCTCCAGCTTTGGAATGAATATCACTGAAGCACCGCTGCTCGGTACAAACATGTCCCCAGGCCGAGACCACTCGCAGTTTTCTTAATGGGGGGGGGAGTGGGGGGTTGGGGGTTGGGGGGGTGTAGATGTACACGGAGGACATTGGAGAGGCGGATCATCACTACACTTTTATTTTCAGGTAACGTTTAACCAACAACTTACCGCGGTCCCCGCCACCACATCTGTCATCAATATCAGGGCAAGGCTAAATTAAAATACCTACAAGCAAGTCATCTACCATCCTCTCAAACGCTTGTTGCTCTGTAACACCATGCCCGCATGCTCTTTCTTACTGATGTGGTCGGGCCAGGAGATGGATCACAGCCTTCCCCCGCCCCCCCGTCAGAATTCTCGAATTTGAGATCTCTGTAATCGGGCAAACACCCCTCTACGGTTGCCCTGTAATGTTTTATTAACGCCGATTTTGCTGAGGCATTTTTTTTCTTAAAAAAAGATTTCATGAACGTAATTCAGAAAAAAAGTCACCCCGCGTTTCAAGAAATAAATAAATTGCAGAATTGCAACCATAAACGAGAGAGCACTTACAAATCGGTGATTCCATTCTTAGCGGCACAACTGAAACATGGGAAATGATAACAAACCACAAAGATTGGAGTCACTCTTGGGTAGCCCACTGACTCGAGTACCTATCCTAACAAGTCGTGTTGCCCGGACCAAGCACCTTATTGTCCTTTTTTAATTTTAACACAAAATAGCCGTCTCCAGGAGCGGATTCCATCCCCATTCTTTCTCATTTTTGCTGCACAGGCACCGAGCCAACACCAATGACATATCTCAGAGTTGGCGATTCTTCCAACAGGGGTTCACGATTCAGACATTTCCAGCCCGCCGTCCAGCAAATTAATGCTATTTTATTTTTAAAGTTTAAAAAAAAATCTCTTCTTGCCTCACTAATAAATCTGTGTCATCAAGAAACCCATATGGAATGGTGCCCAAAAGCAGCTTCAGGTTTTGGCAAGCAGCAGCGGAAATGATTAAGATTATGTGGGTCTTGTTGTAAGGACAAAATTACACAACCACATCCAAAAAGTGTTTATTCCGGGCACACAAGAAAACCCTGCCCGCTCTGATCGTTTTTTTTTGCCTGTTAGCACAACACAAAATGTATAGCAGTACACCGCGCTATTGCTTAACGAATGTAAACATTTCATTTATTAACTTGTTAAAAAACTTTGGGCACACAAACTGTCAAGTCTTTCCTGTTTTACAGGGATCCTGGAATTTATCAGCATAGCTGTGGGATTGGTCAGCATTAGGGGAGTGGATAGTGGCCTCTACCTGGGAATGAACGATAAAGGAGAACTGTACGGCTCAGTAAGTAATGCGATTTATTTAAACTGATGGAGACGTTTATATTAGGAAAGCAGATTACATTTAATATTGCAATGCGAATATTTTGTGATAATTCTTGTCCTAGATAAATCAGAATACTAACGCCATCAGTGCCTCTCGGACCCACAAATTTCTATATTTAACGCTTAAGAATGCTGAAGAGAAAGGCAGCAGGAGGGTCTGAGAGCTGAGAGCTATTAATCAAGAAACCTCATAATTTAGTATGTTGTTGTATATCGCCAAATACTTTATATCATTGATTGAAACAATGCCAGTATAACATGGAGGAGTTTATCTTTTCCTCTTCATTGATTTAACAAGAGCTATTGTGATTCAGTTTTTAGTTTTGTAAAAAAACATAATTATGTTAATTTCTCAAATATCTTCAAAAACATTAAGATGGGCAACTTTGCTCAATGAGATTTTAGATTTCCTCCTGTATGTTCAGTACCTATCATAGCTGGATGTGGCTTGCTGGGAAATTACTTGGAGAGTTCAGTTCTTTGGACAATTAGAAATAATCTATTTTTAAAATGCTTCTGGAATTCTAATGTGAAATGAAAAGTTTAATTTCTGGCAGGTACAAAATATGCCTCTATGAAATTTGTACTGCAAGTTTTACTTTTAATTTTATAGTTGTTCAAAACCAAGCTAGCTAGAAACAAATCCAGTATTAGAGTTAACTGCAGTATTAAGGATTTAATTAGATTGCTACAGCATTGCATTTTTAATCCAGCTACTAGGCCTGCAAATCTACAGTTTTACAGCTCAATACTTAGGACTAATTAAGTAATCTCATTCAGATAGGTAGTAAACATAGCTCACAGTGGAAACAAAAATAGCACTTCAGTGTTGTGTGGTGTGTGTGACTAATTCAGGAGCAGTACGA
This sequence comes from Hemiscyllium ocellatum, assembly GCF_020745735.1. NCBI lineage: Eukaryota > Metazoa > Chordata > Chondrichthyes > Orectolobiformes > Hemiscylliidae > Hemiscyllium > Hemiscyllium ocellatum. The sequence goes on from NC_083401.1 coordinate 88,510,786, forward strand.
GGAGGTGGAGTTCTGCCCTAATGTATAATCTGTTCTGCACCTGTCCTGAAATTGTCAATGAGTGCAGGGAGAATTCAAGGCCTTTAGCACTTTGGTTCAATTAATGTAATGTGCGTTCTAAGAGAAATATACCAAGCTAGAATATTAATGCAGGTAGTGGATTTGTACAATGACCAGCACATTTTGCAAGTACATTCACTGTTTTACACCTACCTCTGTATCATGAAGGTACAATAATGTGCACCAAACATGTCATATTAAAATGGAAATCTTACTGGTAATTACAAACAGATAGCAGGTGAATATTATTACATTTGTAACATTAATATTGGTAAATTAATATAGTTTATTGAAACCATAATAATAATTAATTTTCTAAAATAAATAAAAGAAGCCACGTATAAATAGTGAATAGAGTGAAAAGTAAATGTCAAGTAACAGTATTTTCACATACAGTGTAGTAACAATCAAAATTGCCGTTTATACATTTCTTCCTGTAATGGATTTAAGTTCCAGCAGGTGGTGCTTAAATTACAAGTTCCCTGCAATGGCTTGTGGCACCCATCAGAACAGGTTGTTTCTAAAGAATGAAACACAATTTCCAATCTTATGTTGATTTAACAATTAGTCATTTTATATCAGTCTAGTCAACACTAACCATAAAAAAAAAGCTCCAAGGTCAAAATAAAATTACCTAGATGATTTAGGCTTTTATGACTGAATATAAGTTAATTGCTGTGGTCAAAGGTTTAGAAGAATCACTTAGTTTTTGAGTAAAGTTTCCTAAAACTGCCCAATCACATTGACAATTGTACATTTGGAGATACCATAAAAATAACATGTTGGGACATTGTTAGCATTATTTCTATAACTATAGATGCAATCATTGCTGCTGTGATCGATATTGCTTTTTATTTCAGCAGTTAAGAATCAACCACATGCTGTTCAATATATCCAGGTCCAAGATCAAGAACATTTGTTTAATATTTTTTATTGTGGAATCTATATTATGCATACTTATTGTCTAAACAATCTAAATTACCTCACAAAATTTATTTCACTCAAACAATTTGTGTGGACATGACAAGTTTCTATGCTTGCAGATATTCCTATATTTATATAAATAAAACAGAAAATACTGGAAAAAAATCACAGCAGGCTAGACATCATAAGTGTAGAGAAAGAAATAAAGTTAGTGTTTCAGGTCTGTGAAATTTCATCAGAATTGGGAAAAGTTATAGATGTAATAGGGTTTGACCAAAGGAGGGATGGGACAAGGACAAAGTGAATTTCTGTGATTGGGTGGAGGTATTGAATGATAGAAAAGTTAGTCCTCCAGGACTTAGGGAATTGTGATGGGGCAGAAAACAGAAACAGAAGATGTGTCTAGAACATGTTTGGTATTATTTGAAAGATTATAGGAAAACAAAATAAACAAAGGAAACAAAATGGAGACAATAATTTGTTGAGCTCAAAAGGCTTTGAAGTGCCTTATTGAATGCTAAATGGTCATTTCTGAAATTAGTGAGCTTCACTGGAGCAGTACAGTAAACTGAAGGCAGAAGTGTTAGTGTGAGAGCAAGATGGATAATTAAATTACAGGCCACCGGAGGCTTGGGATAGAAACATAGAAGCAAGGGATAGAAATAAGCCATTTGGCCCTTGAAATGTATCCTTTTCTTCAATATGATCATGGCTGATCCTCCATCTCAATGCCATATTCCCATTTTCTCTCTATACCTATTGAATGCTACTCTAGTCTTAAAGATCTAAAAAGATGAATTTCTTTTTTGAATATACTCAGTGCCCTGGTCTCCACTGCCTTCTATAGTAGCAATTTTCACAGGCTGACCACCCCGTAAGTGAAGCAAGTTCTAAATGGTCTACTTCATATCCTAAAACTGTAACCCCTGATTCTAAACATCCTCCTTGCATCTAACCTCGTTAGAATTTTATACATTTCAATTAGAACCCCTCTCACCCGTCTAAACTCAAGTGAATACAAGCCCAATTGAACCACACCCTCCTCATTGAACAGCTCTGTCATCCCCAGTATCAGCCCGGTGAACCTTTGTTGCACTCCTGTGGCAAGCATATTCTCTGTCAGGTAGTGACACCAAAAGTTTACTCAATAGTCCAGGCACAATCACACCAGGGTCCTGTATAACAAATAAGACGCCCCTAATTTGGAACACAAATCCTCTGCCAATGAAGGCCAATATAGCATATGTCTTTCTAACTGCTTGCTGCATCTGTTTGTTTATTTTCATTGACTGGTGTACAAGAACACCCAGATTCCTCCCAACATTTTCCAGTGTATTACTATTCAAATAATATTCTGCCGTTATGTTTTTCATGTTGAAATGCATAACCTTCCATTTATCCAATGTTACACTAACATCTGCTACGTGTTTTCCTACTCATTCAACTTGTCTAGATTGTCCTGAAGCTTCCTTGCACTTCTCACAACTCACAAAAGTGCACATAGTTACTTTGACATTAACAAACATGGAAATACTGCATTGGGTCACTAGTCCAAGTCATTTCTGTATGTCATGAATAGCTGGGGTCCAAGCATTGATTCCTGTCTTACACCACTGGTCACTGCCTGCTACCCAGAAGATGATTCATTTACTCCCACTCTCTGCTTTCAGTCTGTCAATCAATTCTCAATTCAATCCAGAATATTTCTCCACAACCTGTGTGCTTTAATGTTGCCAACTGGACTCTTATGTGGGACCTGCAATAAACCTTCTTGAAATTTAAATACTTTGCATCTAATGGTTCTGCCTTATCTGTTCCCCTAGTTACATCCTCAAAACTGCAATAAGTTATTTAAGCTTTATTTCCCTTTCATAAATCCATGCTAACTTTATCGAACACTGTTAGTGCTTTCCAAGCATTCTGTTATCATGTTGTTTATAATAAATACTAGCATTTTTCTCCACTACTGATATGAGGCTGATTGGTCTGTAATGCTCTATATTTTTCTTTCCCTTCTCTTTTTAAATAATGGGGTTACCTTTGCTATTCTCCAATCTGCAGGAACTGCTCCAGAGTCTACAGAATTTTGGAAGATGGTCACTAATGCATCTAATATTTCTAGCGTGTCTTCCTTTAGGAGTATGCAAATTATCAGGAGGTGGGGATTTTATAGCGTTTAACCCCATTAATTTCTCATACACCACATTTGTTTTACTAATACTGATGTTCTTCAGTTCCTCCCTCTCACTAGTCCCTTGGTTACCTAACAAGTTTGGGAAATTGCTTGTGTCCTCTTTTGTGAAGACAGACCAAACTGTGTATTCAATTCTTTGCCATTTCTTTATTCCCATTATGATTTCCTCCATTTCTGAGTGCAATCATCTTAATGTAGAGGAGGCCACATTGTGCAACACACACATATTGCAGCTGTATTTTGAAAACATTTTTGGATTCTAGAGTGGTGAAAAGAAAGAAGGTGAAAGGTAGTTTATACCCCACCAGTGTTTGAATGGAAAGGTGTGGGATGAGGGTTTGAGATGTTTGACATGATAAAGGAATGGACCAGTGTGTCACAGAGGGAATAATTTCCTTAGAATGTTGAAAGGGAAAGGAAGGGAATATGGATTTGGTGGTGACATCATGCTGAAGCTAATAGAAATGGTTCAAATGATTGGTTGAATATAGAGCTTGGTGAGGTGGAAGATGAGGACCGGGGGAACACTATCATGGTCTTTGAAGGGAAGGAAAGGAATGAGAGCAGAAATGTGGTAAATATGGTTGATACAATCACTCACTACATCACTCACTACATCACTCACTGTGTCAAGGGCAAGGAATGGAAATTGAGGAAAAAGGAAAAGTTATACAGGTTTTTTAGAATAGCTTTCCTCAATATGGATACAGGCCCTTCAGACCAACAAGTCCACACCAACCCTCCGAAAAGCAGCCCACCCAGAACTCCACCCTATATTTGCCCCTGACTAAGCCACCTAACACTATGGGCAATTTAACATGGCCAATTCACCTGAATTGCACATCTTTGGTTTGTTGGAGGAAACTAGAACACCCAGAGGAAACTCGTGCAGATACTGGGAGAATGTGCAAACTCCACACAGATAATTGTCTGAGTTGGGAATTGACCCAAGGCCCCTGGCGCTGTGAGGTAGCAGTGCTAACCACTGAGCCATCATGCCATCCCTGGTTGTAGAAGGGTGCATCATAAGAAGAGATGGGACAGAGGCAAAGGAACTGGGAAAATGGAATAGAATCTTTTCAGGGAGTAGAATGCGAGGATACATAGTCAAGATAACTATGGGAATCAGTGGACTTATAATGAATAGTAGCTGATAGCCTATTGCTAGAAATTAAGACAGAGAAGTTGAGGAATGGAATAGGAGGCTTGCTGAAATTAGGGCAAGGTTATTTTGTATTCTGAAAAATACTGCATTCCAAGAAATACATTAATTCCCCAATATGGCCAAGTTCCAGCAAGCAACCTGCTTGATAATCTGATAGAAATTTGTAAATCAGCAGTATTTTAACCTACTCTTTATAGTTTTGTAGCTTTCATTTTCCTTTATTTTCCTTTCAGGAGAAACTGACAGCAGAATGCATCTTCAGAGAGCAATTTGAAGAGAATTGGTACAATACTTATTCCTCAAATCTGTACAAACACAATGACACTGGAAGACGATATTTCATTGCACTCAATAAAGATGGATCTCCAAGAGATGGAAGCAGATCCAAAAGGCATCAGAAGTTTACACATTTCTTGCCAAGACCTGTGGATCCTGAGAAAGTACCTGAATTGTATCGAGATTTATTAGGATATAGTTGAAGCTGTTCAGCACCTGATGAAGAAGAATTATTTAATCTTTCTTCACAGAAACAAGGATGTAGAACAACAGCTTCTTACAGCTGTAAGTAATTTGGAGAGAGGATGCCCTCTCTGAGATGTGGCCTTAGTTTCTTCAAGTACGAAGCACTAAAAGTGTGTAAATCAGCTGCTTCATCGATGACCTTCAGTCTTCAGAAGGTCAGAAGGGCACAATTTTCAGTGTCATTCTTCACTATTCAGAATGGAAGCAACATGTGTCCAAATGCTACAAGGCCTTTACGATATCCAGATTTGGTCTCAAAGTGGCAAGGATCAGACAATAAGCATTTCTAACCACTTTCCCATGACATTCAATGGCATTACCATTGCTGAAAACCACTATGAATATCATTGGGATTACTAACGTCAGGGTTATCATTGACTAGAGACTAAATTAAATTAACAGCAGCTCAGAGATTAGGAATTCTTTGACTCACTTCCTGACTCCCCAGAGCTAGTTTGCCATCTACAAGCACAAGAGATATGTTGGATATTTTCTACTTTCTTGAGAAAATGCAGCTCCAATAACACTCAAGAAGGACAAAACAACACCACGTAGGACAGGTCAACTAGTTCGATTGTATGCCACCCACCACTGTCAATATTCTCCCTCCACCACTGAAACATAGTGGTAGCAGTATTTACCATCAACAAGATGCATCACAGTAACTCATCAAGGCTGCTTCAACAGCATTTTCTAAACTTGTGACCTCTACAATCTAGGAGAACAAGGATAACACCACCATTTGCAAGTTCAACTCAAAGTTACATGCTATCCTGACTTAGAACTACATGCCGATTCTTCTTTGTCACTGCGTCAAAATTCTGGAACTTCAAACTTAACAGGTCTGTTGGTGTCCCTATAGTATGATGGGCAGTGGTTCAAGAATGGCATTATTACCAACTTATCAATGGCAAGTAGGGATGGACAACAAATGTTGGCTGAGCCTACAATGCCTACATTATCTGAAAGAAAAACAAGTACCTGGTCCAGATTTTATCCTTTACATTTATGAGTTTACAAGTTATTGATATCAGTAATGTTATATTTTAGCAGCAGATGAAGGGAGGTGGCTTGTTTTGATCATAAACTTCAATATGTCCTGCTGCCAGTGCCTTCTTTTTGGGATTCACATAATAGTTACACTAACTTGTTTCTTCATGTAACTGGAAAAAATATCACCTCGGTAAAATGTCAACTGTGACAAGCACTACCAGACTTTTCACTCTTACCACAGAATATCACCACAACGAAAGAATAACTTATAGTGCATTGACATGACCGGCATCCAAAAAAATATGGGCAGAACCTTATCTCACATTGTCTTGGGCAACGTTGGATGTATTTATACAATTCCAAATCACATATATTTATTTTATATAATTATTTATTAAGAAGAGTTTATTTTTACTGAGAAATGTACAGGTGAGATTTAAAAAAGTACAACATGATCTGTGCCATTATTCACTCAGAGGATCTTTCATTGCAAACAGCGATTACTACATTGTGGAACAAGAGGTTTCATCCATAGACTTCCCTTTCAGAGACATTTTTATTATTTGTAATAATCTGTGTGTAGCTGTTTCTTGACTGTAACATGAGGGAAGCACACGTTTCATTTTATTTTATAAAGAATCCTTTCTACTTCTGTACTAAATGCAGTATGCCTCTAAAAGGAAATTAAAGTATTGAAAATGTTTCACTGATATGATGTCTTCTTTCATCTGTAGATCTAACAATGAAAGAACAATCATTTCCATGATTAAGGTGTTAGGTTTGAGTAATATAATAAGGCATTCCAACAGAGGTTTTAACTATTATAGATCAAATGGGATGGATTTAGTTCATAGTTGTGTTTTAAACAGTGGTTTTGCTACATAATTATGTACCTTGACATCCATGAAATTACAATTCTCTTATTGTTAATACATTACAATTTCTATACTGTTCTCTAGTTTTTACATGAGAAATTCATAGTGAGCTGATAAATTGAAATATCTGTCTGACCCACTCTTACATTATTCTGCAAAGCCAACTTCACCTTTGAGAAGTTCACAGACTAATAGGCATTGAATATTTTCCATGTATGTTCAGTTCCCTACATCTTGTGAATAATAAAGTTAACATCTTTTCAAATAAGAATAAAATGATAATAAATGTTGATCCTTAATATATATAGCGGAATGTATAAGTAGGTACCTACATTATTTTAGCTCAATGTTCTTCTATGCTAGAGTGCCATGTTCTTCGATGCCAGAGTTAGGGCAAATCATGATCCAAACTGGTAGACTGCAGGTTAAAATCATTTTTAGCAATACTACTCAACAATGTTAAAGTGAATAATTAATATTTTGATTTGTTCTGCATATTCCAAGCCATGTCATTTAAATTTTAAAGATAAAGTGGTAGCTCTTGTACGTAATAAATCTTTTAAAAAATGCAGATATTAAATGAATTACTGGCACACAATGACCCACTTTTACAACTTTATGAAAGCAAGATCTAGTTCAAATATTTTAGTGCACTTTAGATTGATACTAAAAAGGCAATAAATAGGATTGCTAAGTCTGATCAACTCTAACTTCAATGTCATCTGATATGAAAGCAATTCCTACTTCTTAATTTATAATTACTGAAATTAATATTAGCACCTGTCAGAATTAAATAACAAATACTATTCAGAATTTTTATTTAGAAACTTTATTTCATCATTGTTGCCAGAGTATAATAAGTAGTACAATGAATGATATTACTGAACTTTACTGGTGTCTCGACAATCGGGAAAAATCTTCAGATGTGGACTGCGTTGGCAGCTCTCTTGAACTGTAAATTTTTATACTTAAACATGCAATGCTAACTTTAAACATCAGAATAATATTCTGTAGGAATATTGCTGCAGCACATTTGAACCATTTCTACTGACTCTGGCTATGGTATTCTTTAACACATGTAATAGACATTCATGTCCCTGATTTTAGGTATCTTAAGGCCCAAGTCAACAGCTGTGTTCAATGGTATGAAATATATGTTTTGAGATATAGGATATTATTTAACAGAAAAAAATGCATGTCCATTATCTTAAGATAGAAAGAGCATGCTGTAAAAACATCAACCCTCATCACTCACAGAAAGACAATTATGTTAGCCACGTAGATTTAGTGTAGCTTCTCCACAATTTGATATTTGAGAAGGGCTGGACTTATTGGATCAAATAACTTTTTCCTAAAAGTTCTGATCCTTATTCCTAATAGTACATCTCTGGGGGTCATTAAAATTACACAAAAATGAATGGTTACCAACATAAGGATTAGGAAGAGAAGTAGAAAATTTGGCTTCTTGAATCTGCTCTGCAATTTAGTAAGATCATGTTTGTTTTGAATTCCACATTCTTAACTACACCGATTATCTTTGATTCCCCTTCCTAACAAGAAAGCAACTACCTTGACCTTAAAAATATGACTGGCTTCTACCGCCTTCTGAAGCAGCAAGTTCCAAAGTTGCACAATACTCTGAGAGAAAAAAAAATTCTCCTCATCTCTGATCTAAAAGGGCAATCCCTAGCTTTCAAGTAGTGTTCCCTGACTCATGCAGAATGTAAGAATGCAGCTTTGGGTGAGTTAAAAGATGACAAGAGGATCATATGAAGAAAATTCCAATAATGATACAATTACACAATCTATTACAGTGGAAAGACCTGTTATAACTGTCAGCTGAATCAAATAATTTCATGAAGTGAAATCATACTCAATGATCCTATTGATCAATTAAGAAGCAAGTCACAGTCACTTGTCTGGCCTACATATGGCAAAATATAACTTATAATACTTCAGTAATTAGAATTAGCTTTTAGCAAGGCTTTTGATAAGGTCCCTCATGATGTATAAGTCAAGACAATAAGAGACAATGGGACCCAAGGCCAAGTGGCATTTTATTTGTTCTGTGTCTGCAAGTCTGTTTCCAGCACACTTCCCCAGGACGTTTGTTGTTTTTGGACTTAAATGTAAATTATATGATGAAGAAGATCATGGATGTGACATGAAAGCATATTGGAGTTTAGCCATCAATTGGAGAAGGATATCAATGGACTGACAGATGGGCAAAGCAATGGCAAATGGAATTCAACTCAGAGAAGTGTGTGGTAATGAATTTCAGGAGGGCTAACAAAGCAAGGGTTCGCGCTTTGAATGGTAGGATCCTGGAAAGTACAAAAGATTAGAGAAATGTTTCATATCTACAGATCTCTGATGTTAGCAGAAGAGGTAGATAAGGTAGTTAAATAAGGCATATGTAAAATTTACCTTTATAAGCTGAGGGACAGAATAGTAGAGGAAGGAATTTATGCTGGAACTGTATAAAATGTTAGGCCATAAAGGGAGTACTGCAATTCTGGTCACCTCATTATAGGAAGGAGGTGATTGTACTTGATGGTCCAGAGGAGTTTTACCAGAATGCTGCCTGGACTAGAGACTTTAAACGATGGGGAAATATTGAATAGGCTGGGATTGATTTTCTTCTCTGAATAAAGATTGAGAAGGGATTTGATAGAGGTAGATGAGGTCATGAGGGACAGAGGTGGGTGGACAGGAAGGTACATTTTCCATTAGTAGAGGAGCCACTAAAATGAGGGGCATAGATTTAAATGTTGTGAAGTGTAAGGGTGGATAAATGTCCCTTAACTAAACTTGACCAATTTGCAGTAACTGCTTTTTAACTCAGACATATTACGCAGTGAGATGGACAAAGGAGATAATCATCAGGGAATGTCAAACATAACTTTATTAAACACTTTATCAAAGAAAGACAATATTTATTAGACTTTACTATCTACTTTAATTGAATTCTACCAATCTCTTCATAGAACTCTTCAGAAAACTCTTCAAATCTACACTAGCTATCTACTCCACTTCACTCTATTCACAGGTCCCTACCACAGTGTTTGAATTGTTGAATTTTCTGAAAGCATTCAATAAAGCGGGGCAAGCTGTTTCTTGATCTTTGAGGGTTGGCTAATGTTTCAGAATCTGTAGTTGCCAATTTGAGCTTCCACTCTTGACTGGAGCTGGTCTAGTCTTTGGTCATCACACTGAGGTGGTCTTTCTAGAGATGTCATTGAAGAAGGTGCAAAAAGCAGAGAGACAGAGAGAGAGCTCATGCTCCAGTTGCCCCTTCTTGAAGGTTTTCTGGCCTGTGTCCAATACTACCATTGGGCGGAGACAGGAAGATCCAATGGGGTGACTAATTTCCATATTTGGAATTTGCAGAACATGGCTTTTAACCTTCAACTATCAAGTGCCGTCCTTGTCACACTGTGTTTTTGGCTTCCTGCTGCCACCTAATCTGTGTAACATTCTTCTAACAAAGCAGGTTCATTGGAGGGATTAACAGCAGTTTGTTCTGAAACAATTTGGCCGTTAGCACTTGGTCAGGCAGTTCAAGTGAGAAACTGTCTGTTTTCAAAGTGAATTGATTGTCCAAGGCCAGCTGCATGAATACTGTCTGTTCTAACTCTGAAGTTTCTAAATTGCAGAGTGCAGCTAGGTTTAAACTGGGCTTCTACATTTTGAGATTTTATCCATGCTCGAGAAAAAAGTACAATATTTCTGTAACAATCCAGGAGGTCGTGGGTCAACTGATGGATAACGGCTCAGAGGGGAGTCGAAGTGAGTTTTTTCTTCACTCTATGGGTAGTGAGAGTCTGGAGGTCACTGCTTGTAAGAGTGGTGGAATCAGAAACTCTCAAAACATTTACGCAGCATTAATATATTCACTTGCATTGCCATAGCCTCCAGAGCTATGGACCAGAATCTCGAAAATGAGATTGGTGTAGTCAGATCAAAATGGATACAATGAGCCAAATGGCCTCCTCAAGCCCTATAAATGTCTACGAGAATACTACAGGACAGAAACTGGCATTTGGCCTAACTAATCTACATTAGTGTTTATGTGCTGTTCCAAAGCAGTTCTTTTAATACACATGAAAATAGCTTTATTACAGAAAAATAAGTATTTTAATAGGAATGTCTAATTCAAAACTGCTTAAAATTTTGTTTGAAATAATTTTAGATTAAAATATGGAACAATTTATTCGTTCAATTGGTGTGTATGAGTCTGTTTCTTAGAAAATTGACCTTTTTTATTTTTGAAAGTTATTAAGGATGCTTATTAAAATAAAATTACTGCAAATGCTGGAACCTGAAACCAAAAGAGAAAATGCTGGAAAATCTCAGCAGGTCTGGCAGCATCTGTAAGAAGAGAAAAGAGCTCCTTTGCTACCTTTGCTTCTGGAGCCAGGACTCACCTTCTCTCAGCCTCGTATAAATACCTCCCTATTTCACCCTATTTTTTAGCTTTGACAAAGGGTCAGTTAGACTCGAAACATCAGCTCTTTTCTCTCCTTACATGCTGAGATTTTCAAGGGTGCTTATTATTGCCTGTGCACCTAGAAAAAAAAATCTCTTAATTTTAAAAGCCAATTGATAGACGTTTGTCATGTTAATTATATTACTCTGCAAGTTGATCAGTTTTGGCTGGAGCTGACTTTTTATACAATTATTTTTAAACCAGTGTAAAAGGACTTGTGCAGAATGCAACTTATTTTTGAAATTCCTCAATCTTCTCTACTAGTTTGGCTGGTTTCAGCCCCAGCAGAAATTCTAGGTGTGACCTTATACTTTAATGAGAGAAATGTTGGGTGATATAGAGATAATATAGACTTTGGATAAATGTATTTGATTTGGTTAATTTGGTTCTATTGCTTAGTCATTTTCTAGATTGTTGCACCACATCATTGTGCTGAAGAGCTTGTTGTCAGTATGACCTAATAATGATGATACTAAGATAAACTAAAGAAGAATCATTCTAAGATATTAAGATCAATATGACAGTTACCTAAATCAGACCCTAACTTTGTTTTTTGCTGAATAATGGCATTTTTAATGGTAAGCAAAATTCAACATACTATATGTTTTCTTTTATGAATTTTTTTTTGTAAATGTCCACACTTGAAACTAAATGAGTTGATTAATAACATTTCCATCCATCCTACAATGTTAGTTGTGCAAACAATACTATTTCATAGATTTTGAGTGCATTTCAAACAATAAGATTTTAGAAATTACTGAAGATTGTAAAGCTAAGTTTAGGAGAAATAATTATTTTGTTTGAATTATTTTATGCTCTTTGTATTCCTAATTGCTCCAGCGTTGCAAACCAGCTAGTTGAATCATAGAATCCCTACAAAGTGGAAGCAGGCCATTCAACCCATCAAGTCCACACTGAACCTCTGAAGAGTATCCTATCCCCTACTTTATCCCTGCAACTCTATATATCCCATGGCTAACCAACCTAGGCTGCACATCCCTAGACACTATGGACAATTTAGCATGGCCAATCCATCTAACCTGCACATTTTTTTGGACTGTGGGAGGAAACCCATGCAAGCACAGGGAGAATGTGCAAACTTCACACAGATGGTGCCTTAGGGTGGAATTGAACCCAGGACACTAGCACTGTGGGGCAGTAGTGCTAATCACGGAGTCACCTTGTCAGCCAAGTTGGTTAAATAAAACAAACTCAATTTACCCAATTATTCTATAGTTTTAAAATATCAGTAAATTTTGTATATATCACTAAGATGTATTAATTTTCTTTACAATAACTGGCTTCATCTGATTATCATTGTTTGATGACAGTTTTACAAGTTCTAGTTAAATATTAAATCTTACCTTACAGTAGTTTCTCAGATTAATTTAAATAAAGGTAAAATCACCATAGTCTATAAAGACCTTCTTCCTCATTAGAGAGAGAGAGCCGGTGGTGGCTTAACCCGAGGATCACCACACCTTGGTAAAGGGAGAGATTGAGAAAGAGAATCCTTCATGGTAACCTCAGCTAATGCAGGAATTAAACCCATAGCGTTAACATCACTCCAACCTGCAAATCAACCCTCCAGTAACTGAGCTAACTGATCACCATTGATTTGAATGCAAATTAGTTTGTCATTTACTTTTAAATTAAAATGAAATAATTACTATATTATTAAAATTTACAGACAATAAGATTTGTGATACTGATTCAATTTTGCTCTAATTTTGAAACTGGGATTGAGAAAATATTTGACCAGGACAATCACTTTTTAAACGACCTCATGAAAGCATTATGTATATTAGAATTATGATCCTACAGCTATCAACTATAGTTTATTAAAGAAAAATCTCTTTAGTAGATCATATTTTGAAAATTTAATGGGCATATTTATTAAAAGCCCATGGAAAACAATTGATAACTTATGAGCAGCAAATGTTAAAGGAGTGACACTTAGCTCACTTTCTGATATCTCACAAGTTCTTTTCACCCATAATCATAAAATCTGAAGATTAAATTGCAAATATTGAACCTGATTTTAACTCTGTAAGTGAGTGGTTTTGAATAGGTTAAATCAGGCCCATTGTGTGCTATTTCTGAAGTGTGACATCAATGCTGAATGGATTGTGAAGGCTTTTGGCTCTCCTACATAGATCTTAATTCCATTTGTCCTCAACAATGTATATGAAAGAAATTAAAGAAAATAATGGAATTTTTTTATTTGATAGAAGTCTTCTTAATTAAAGCAACGAGCATGTCATCTTCTAATATCAAAACATCATCTTTTACTTTGTGTTCAAAGGGAGTGCAGTTCATACCCCCATTCCTCTCTTCACTTGTTTTGCTTTTTGGATAGAATCATCAATATTAAGAAGTTTGCCACAAAACCCATGAGTGTTACACTTCTGATGTTGGTGCTATATATTCATTTCTCTATTATCTACATTGAAACACCCTCAAATGGCAAAGAGCATGCTTCAACTGCAGATGCAAAAACCTGGAATAAAATGATAAGCAGAGGCACATGGTTGCAAATGTCTTGATCCCACAGCTAAGTATGACTATGCTGTTTTACATTAGGAAACAAAGAGAAGCCTATTCTACATAATTCATTATTTCTACTCAAACAAAAATACATTTGCAAATTGGAAATGCCAATGGTATTTTAAATAAATCCAACTAAGCATAAATTAATTTCATAGCTAGAGAATCAGAAAAAGATATTTTGCTTTCACTTCACTTTACAACAATGCAGTTATGACATAAGTGCAGTCTGAACAAGGGTTCTTGTGATAGTAGGAGAAAGTGAGGACTACAGATGTTGGAGATCAGAGCTGAAAATGTTTTACTGGAAAAGTGCAGCAGGTCAGGCAGCATCCAAGGAGCAGGAGAATCAATGTTGCGGGCATGAGCCCTTCTTCAGGAATCAGGAATTCTTGTGATAGTACCCTACATCTGAGCCAGGAGACCCAGGTTCAAGTCCCACCTGCTCTAATAGTGTGTAATAACATTTCTGAAGCAGGTTGATTAGAGAAAATATCTAAAAATTCAGGGTCCAGAATAAAGATTGATGAGATTTATGGGAGGATAGTCTAACTCCACTTTGCTTTGGAATCAGTTTGCTGTTAACATCTGATTTCGACACCATGGATTTATGATCAGTGAGAAACTGCAATGGAGTTAAATTAGTTTTAAACCTGAGTGTAAATTCACCATAATGTGTTATCTCTTGATCACTCAAAGAAATTCTCTAATTTGATCCAATTACAAATTTCGAAAAGACAAGACTAAACTCTATGTACACAGACAAGGGTAGCATCTGCACAAGGTATTTTCATTGCTTATTGTCAAAGATTCCTAAAATATATGGGTCTACTTAAACCATAAATGGTCCTCTGAAATTCAAACTGTCTGATCTAATCACTTTATACTGGGTGGTTCAGATCAGTTTTTTTAAATAGGTTTTTATCATATTCTTAGCCATTATGATTTTCTACTGTTTAAAATAAATTCCACTGCAATCAAATCCCTTGTAGTGAACAGCCTGTGGGATGTTTAACTAGAGATAAAATCTCCAGTTCTGACACTCTAATGTTTGTTTATTTTTATCCAATAATTCTAGCTTGACATTTGTTGAAGGATGACAGAGGTCATAATGCAACATCTCTCTTGCACTTATATGAAGGGTAGGGAATGAAATATGATCACTTAATAGCACATCTCAAGTCGCAAAAACTCACCATAATTTATCTTTGTCAAAACTGCAAGTTTTTGAATACTTCTTTCAGACCTATTATTCTTTTGTTGAACAGATGAAATAGCTGTTCTTTAAATGTACCCACACTACTTAGAAATAAGAGCCTTTGGTAAGGGTATTTGGAGGTCAGAAAAATACTTTATGTAAAGCTGGTATTTGTTTCTACTCAGCTGACATTAGTGAATATGTAAAGCCCCTTGTGCACTTACTTGCTGATTACTGTAATAATACATTGAATCACCAGCACTGGCACACATTCCTTTATAATGATTCTGGCACTCAATACATTATTCAATCCAATAGTATTCAAGCATTTAGTTAATTCTAGTTTATATAGCTGACAAAAACAAACTGATTTTGTCCATCCCAAAGCATTGTTGTGCATAGATGTAGAGATCCAACAGAAATTTTGAAAGCGCATCGATGTCAAGTGCTGTATGTACTCTGTTGAAAATATTATGACATGAATGGAAGTGAATATCATTTATGTATCAACATAAACATGGTATGACTTAAATTGTTAATCACCATACATTTCATTTTACATCATGTTGCAGCCTTTGACATAATTAATCTTTCCTCAGCACACTGGTCAATATCTTGAAAATCCTCTTCATCAGGATGGAGAATTAATTTCATGGTGCCATCTATGCACAAGGTAATGGAGCTAAGATAAAGCCCTAGCTCAGCTACTGAAAAAGAAAAAGCAAACATAAAATGTATACATTAAATACAGTTTGATGGAAACAACATTATACGTTTTAATTCCAAAGCATTTCACTAGTCCATTATATTCACATAAGTTGCTGAGTAGAAATCTGAGTACATTCATACCTTCTGTTGCAGTCTGCTCTATTTTAGGCACTTGTGGATAGCAAATTCCTCAACTGAACTAAAGGAATTTTCAATGTGGTGGCATTCATTTTAAGAGGCAAGAGGTACCTCACATATTGTTGAGAATGTTTTCTAAGGGGTCACTATTGCTTCTGCCAATCATTTTGCAATTTCAAGTTGTGATTTCAAACCAAGTTAAATTGCCTCAAGCTAAAAAAAGGACAAAAAAGATAAAGAAATAAAGGTAACAGTGACAATCCAGAATGAGAGAGGTGACTAAAAAACTTCACCAGAAAGATAGATATTAAGAATTGTACACAGTAGCATTAGAGAACATGAATCAGAGTAAGCATTATGTATCAGTGAGCAGTTTGCAAATTCATAATAAGTGCTTGCCAACTATTTTAATTGGAGGCTTGTTGCATCATGCTGGCAAAAACCACCATGGAGGTTTTCCAGCCCTGGTAAAATCAGGAAATATTGTCAGAACTTTGTATTTCTAGGTGAGCTCATCTCTGCCATGATCATTTGTCACCTAATCCCTCCTGACCTATCAGTTCCAGTCATACAAAATGTACTCCCTGTGTACAATGAAGGCACGAGATTGCAAAATGACAGGACAGGTTTATGGAAGTTGTTGAAAGTGAAGGTTTGGTTTTCCTAGTACCAATCTTGACAAAACTTTGACTTAATGACATGATGCCAGTAAACAGAAGTCATGGAGAGGGAGAGGTGGGAAGAAACAGCTTTCACTATATAAGTGACTTGAATAGGGCTCTTGTGATGCGATGTTAGTGGACCTGCTTCTGAGTTCCTGCCTCAGAAATGTGTCATAAGGTGCCTGAACAGGTTGATTAAAATGATCTATACGTGACTTTGTAATGATAGAAAATTCAGCGATGCGATAATTTGTTGCGGAGGAAGAAAAGTATTGCTTTTGGAAGGAATGGGAACCGCTCCCTCTGTGTCACCCTAGTCCAGTTATCCTCCATTCCTAATACCTCCCCGCATGCCCATGGCACCTTCCCATGCAATCATAGCTAGTATAACACTTGCAAGTTTCTCCTGCCTCAATAACCAAGACAAAAGTGAGGACTGCAGAAGCTGGAGATCAGAGTCGAAGAGGATGGTGCTGGAAAAGCACAGCAGGTCAGGCAGCATCCAAGAAACAGGAGAGTCGATGTTTAATAAACCCTTCAGCAGAAATGGGGGTGGTCTAAAGCAGCTGAGAGATAAATGGGAGGGTGTTGGGGCTGGGGGGAAGTTGCTGGGAATGCGATAGATGGATGAAAGTGGGGATGATGGTGATAGGTTGGAGAGGAGGGTGGAGCGGATAGGTGGGAAGGAAGATGGACAGGTAGGATAGTTCAAGACGCTGATGCTGAGTTGTAAGGTTGGATCTGGGATAAGGTGGGGGAGGGGAAATGAGAAAACTGGTGAAATCCATATTAAGCCCTTGTGGTTGGAAGGTCCAAAAATGGAAGATGAGGCATTTGTCCTCCGGCATCAGGTGGCTGGAGTTTGGCAGTAGAGGAGGCATGTCCTTGGTGGAGCAGGAGGGGGAGTTAAAGAGTTTGGCCACAGGACAGTGGAGTTGTTTAGTGTGTGTGTCCCAGAGATGTTCTCTGAAATGTTCCTTAAGATGACATCCTTCTCCCCAATGTAGAGGACCCCACATTGAGAGCATCAGATGATGTATGTGGAAGTACAGGTAAATTTCTGTTGGATGTGGAAGGATCCTTTGGGGCCTTGGACAGAGGTAAGAGAGGAGGTGTGGGCACAGGTTTTGCACTTCTTGCGGTGGCAGAGAAAGGTGTCAGAAGTGGAGGGTGGGTTGGTGGGGGGCATGGACCTATCAAAAGAGTTGTGGATGGAATGGTTTTGATGGAACATCCAAGGCCCCACACACACCTTCCAGGTGAAGCAGTGATTTAACCTACTGTATTTGCTGTTCACAATATGGTCCCCGCTACAATGGGGAAAGAAAATGCAGACCGGGTGACCGCTTTGCAGAACACCTACATTCTGTCTGTAAAGATGTGCAGGTTAGATGGATCGGCCATGCTAAATTGCCCATAATGTTCAGGGATGTGTAGGCTAGGTATGTTAGCCATGGGAAATGCAGGGTTACAGGGAAAGGTCTGGGTGGGATGCTTTTTGCAGGGTCAGTGTGACCTTGCTGGGCCAAATAGCCTGTTTCCACACTGTAGGGATTCTAAAAAAAAGTGTTTCCTGTTGCTTGTTACCTCAACACATCACCGTGTTCCCTGGCCAACATTTCTATCTTGGATTTACTGCAGTGTTCCAGTGAAGAACAGCATCTCATTTTCTACTTGTGGACCTGATCGACTCAATATTGAGTTCAATCATTATGGGCTTGAGCACCTTATCCCATGTCCTTACCCGAACAGGCCTTGTTATAAAATGCTACCACAACCAACCCATTCTCAGCCACCAATAGTCCTATTATAGAACATAGAACAATACAGCACAGTACAGGCCCTTCGGCTCATGATGTTGTGCTGAGCATTTATCTTAATCTAAGATCAACCTAACAAACACATCGCTCACGTACTTGTCCAGTAGTCGCTTAAATGTCCCTAATGTCTCTGACTCTACTACCACTGCTGACAGTGCATTCCACGCATCCAACACTGTCTGTGTAAAGAACCTACCTCTAACATCTCCACTACATCTTCCTCCAATCACCTAAATATTGGCCCCTCATAACAGCCATATCTGCTCTGTAGAAAAGTCTCTGGCTTTCTACTCTATCTATGCTTCTTATTACCTTATACACTTATATCAAGTTAAAAGAAGGTACTGATTCTCCCAGGCTGGCCTTTACCCATTCCTTTTGTCTAGATTAGAGTGGTGCTGGAAAGGTACAGCAGGCCAGGCAGCATCTGAGGAGCAGGAAAATCAATGTTTCAGGCAAAAGCCCTTCATCAGGAATTCCTAAAACATCGATTTTCCTGCACCTCGGATGTTGCCTGACCTGCTGTGCTTTTCCAGCAATCTAATCTAGACTCTGATCTCCAGCATCTACAGTCCTCACTGTTGCCCATTCCTTTGTCTGCCCAACTATTTTTCTCTTCACCTATTGTTTACTCCTCTCCCCGTCCCCAATTCACGTTCTGTATACTGTATACAGTATACCAACATTTTTCCAGCTACAATCAGTTCTGAAGAAGTCACTGGACTTGAAACATTAATTCTGTTATCTCTCCATGGATGCTACCAGACCTGCTGAGATTTTCAGCAATTCCTGTTTTTGCTTCTAGATTTCCACTATCCGCAGTTCTTTGGTTATTTTTGGAATTCGATGTCAACTCAAGAGCAGAAAGAAAAATAGGAGATTTTAAAAAAGATTGAATTTAGAGAATGACAAAAATTGGACACAAAGATAAAGAACACGATGGTTTCAAAATCTCTAACATCAATTAATGCCTGAAGGAATCAAAGTCCACATTTATAATAGATAACGTTCAATTGATTGGCAGTAATTAAGACTTTTCACATCATTAAAAGAGTGCTAAAATAATGCAGCTTAATTTATTGAGTTCTGCAAGTTGCAAGTATATCGACTTCACACAATTCAATACATTTCAAAAACGAGGCCAAAAAAGATACACTTTTTTGGCAAAACTAATAGCAAAGCAGCAGATCTGAAGCAGCCACATTTGGACATCTTGTTTAACTGCAGTTCTGTCCTTTGGCTGAAATTTCTATATGACTTGGAAATAAACAATTGTGAGTTCTGTTAACATTGCTATTGTTTTGAAGGAAATTTGTGGCCCAATGTACTCAATACTATTTAATTACTTCATCGCATCAGTATAGCTTTTAAATAAATTGGTAATGTAAGAAAACTGAATAACAACATAACAATTTATTGAGGCAAATAATATGAGCCAAATTCTGCTGGAGGATGGTGACCCTTACATTATGATAGCATCAGTTATGTGATTCTGTACTCCTTAATGTCTGACATCATCCTTATCTTTATTACCTCTCACCCTATGGCACTTGGTGCAGCTTTCATCTTCCCTGCAGCACCTTGAAAACACAGTTTAGTAATTTGAACCCAAACCACTTCCAACAAGCTGTAAATATTATTTTGTAAATATTATTACCAAATAAAATATGGTTGACAGCTTCAAGGGAGTAATTGAACCTTAGGGTCATAATGACATTGCAAATCACTCAAACATTAATCCAGCAGTTTACAACATCACTACCATCCTGACAGTCCTTGATTCAATTCTTGCTTCTTTATCATAGTTAGCTACAGTGACATTATGGACTAATAGGCATGGAGAAAAGATACTTAGAATTGTCTTGTTTGAAGAGACCTGACTGGCAGACTGACATAAAATTGAGTGGCACAATGAGGAAGCCATGCCCATCACCTACCCACACAGGGAGCACAGATATTTAGTTCAGAGCTGGTGGGGTTTCTTGGGAGCTGAGCCATGTGACTATGGACTGAGCCTGCAAATACAGGCCGAGCACAAGGTCTGCTTTGCTGAACTGGTATATTACTGCTATTGAATTTAAAAAAAAATGTCCCTCCACACATCCCCTCTCCACTATCCATATATTTCCCATGCCCTTTGTGCCAATCACATCACTTTATTCCCTCCAGGCCAGCCTATGCCCCCTATCATCCTTGTGACCCGTCATGCTCCCTACACCAATGAATGCCCCTCATATTCCCCCACACCTACTTGGGCCTCTGTATCGTGGCCCTTTATATCTTGATGCCAACTTAGTGCCAATTCTTTCTAACATGCCCTCTATCATGCATAATTTATACTTCACCTCCTTGCCAATTTACATAGTTTCTACCCTGGCCAAACCTCAGGAGCCATGGTCACATGAAGTAAAGGTATGGGACAAATTTTCCCATTTTCAGTTAGTGTTTTATTGGCACCTGCTCTTCCATGACTTAGTGTGACTCTTCACACACAATCTTCAACTCTTCATCTTTTGTTCACCATTCCCAGTATCTCCCTTAATTGCTTGGCATGTTGATTTGTTTTCCTCTATTCGGTGATGCACCTCTGAACATTCTCATTACATAGAACATAGTCCATAGCAGAGTACAGAGCAGGAACAGGCCCTTTGGCTATAATGTTATGCTGAACAAGATGCCAACTTAAACTAATCCTTTCTGTCTGCCCATGGTTCATATCCTTCCATTCCTTACTTATTCATGTGCTTATCGAAAAGCTCCTTAAATAAGCCTTTTGTATCTGCCTTCACCACTACACCGGTAGCGTGGTCCAGGAACCTACCATGCTATGTCTAAAAAATCTATCCCTAACATCTACTTTGAACTTTCCTCCTTTTACCTTAAATACCTGCCTTCTAGTATTAGACATGTCAACTCTGGTGAAAATATTTTGACTGTCAATCCTGTCTCATCATTTTATAAACTGCTATCAGGTCTCCTCTCAGCTCTGCTGTTGCAGGGAAAATAACCCTAGTTTGTCCAGCCTCTCCTTATAGCTCATTCCCTCTAATCCAGCCAGCATCCTGATAAATCTCTTTTGCAAAGCCTCTGCCTCCTTCCTATAGTGCGGCAATCAGAATTGAACACAATAATTCTCTATGTTAATGGTTTAAAATAAACACAGCTTACTATTGCTAAAACAGTCATATGTAATCATAGAACATTTTGCAGTTCATCTCTGGAAGGGTCTTCAATGCACTTGTATTCTGCAACATATGAGATGATATCAATTTCCAACATTCTTTGAGAACTTTCCTGGAGGAGGGACATTCGTCTCTGAGTGATTTGCAAAAGAAAAATGAAGGCTGGGCTAATAACATTGTCAGAAAAGTTGGAGCTAGAGTCAAAATCAGCAGTGAAGAAAGCAGGTATAATTGAGGTACCAGCATAGCATCTGTGACTTGAAAAAGAGTCTGTCCCAGGCAGAACACAGATTGAGTTGCTCAGAGTTTTGTTTTAGATAAGCAGCTTGAAATAGAAAAGGAAAGAAATGTTCACTTGAAAGAGAAATGCAAAAGTTTAAACTTTCACTTCAGGGAGAGATGTTGGCAATGGAGGACAGAGATAAGGAAGGAGAAAAAAAACCACAAAGAGAGGAAAAAAAGTCACAAAGCATGAATTGATTAAATAAAAGATTAACTTAGCTTATACGTGTTAAGGGAAGCTGGTCCAGTCATTAAGCATGTTCGTGTAAGGAATTAAAATGATGTTAGAAAGTCAGTGTGTTTTCATTTCCATATGACAGGGCATAGAAAAGCAAGTTGTTGGTAGTGGATGGTAAATTAGTAGTCATAATGGAAAATTGTGGATTATTCAGAAAAGACAGTACTAATTAAGGAAATGGGTGTTAAAACCAAGCAGTTATTGCCTCAGAACCTATCAAGTGAGGGATGTGACTTAGGATAGTCAAGGAAATTCTTCCTTGAAATCTGCCACAATGAGTCAGGTCACTGACGTTCGTAGAAGTTTTGTTTTGATAGGAGAAGTGCCCTTTATTCCTCCGGCAACACAAATAAACAAACTATAATTATAAGTGCTACTAGGCAGGTCAGTTATTGTTGGTGGCTAATGATATTACTTATGTTCTAGGTGGTTTGTTGACACGAGGACTTATTACTAACTGGGCTCTTTGGAATTGAAGAACCAGTTTCCTTGTACTCAGTTCATTTACAAAGCAACTTTTCAGATGGAATTATTACTCGTAGAATCCATACAGTGCAGATGGATGTCATTTGGCCCATCAAATATGCACTGACCCTCTGAACGTTCCACCCAATCCCCATAACCCTGCATTCACCATGGCTAATCCACCTCGCCTGCACATCATAGGGTAATTTAGCATAACCTTTCCACTTCGCCTGCACCTGTTTGAACTATGGGAGGAAACTGGAGCACCCAGCAGAAATGCACAAGAACACAGGAAAAACATGCAAACTCCACGCTGACAGTCACCCAAGGCTAGATCCCTGGCGCTGTGAGGCACCAGTATTAATTACTGTGCTGCTGTACTGTTACTCTACGAATTGTTCCTTGTTCACTTTTCAAAGGACTGGATTTTGTATTAAGTAAT
Source organism: Hemiscyllium ocellatum (assembly GCF_020745735.1). Lineage (NCBI taxonomy): Eukaryota > Metazoa > Chordata > Chondrichthyes > Orectolobiformes > Hemiscylliidae > Hemiscyllium > Hemiscyllium ocellatum. The sequence goes on from NC_083401.1 coordinate 88,533,690, forward strand.
GATTTGACAGGTATAAAGTATATCATTGATGATATTGGCATAGGATTCAAGATAACCAGTTGAGGAGAAATAAAAGGAAATTTTGCAGGAGGAACATTTCGGACAGTTCGTTATTGGGCAGTAGCTAGCAGCCAAGCATATAAGACTAGATAGAGGAAAGTGGGAAAATAGCTAACCCCAGTCCAAGAAATGTCAGTATTAGAAATGCAAGAATGTAGTGTCGGGAATAGGCTTTGCTAAAGAAAAGATGATCAGTGTAGAAAACCAACTTTCATGCTCGAACAATTGTGTGAAGTGTAGACAACACTTGAACATCAGTATCAGGAACACTTGAATGAGTGCATGAAACATCTTACTGATAAACTTGTTGAAGTAGGTTCAACCAAGACCAACCTTCAATTAAAATTTGATGAACTTCAAGTAACAGAAGTTTCTCTAGATGATTATGAAAAACACCTTGAAACTGAGAAGGAATTACTGATGAATCAGAACAGTTGGTTCATGCAGAAGTAAATTCCAGGCTGATAAACTACTCAAACTTCATCTTGCAAAGAGTTATGAATGTTTTGAACTCAAAATTAATCTGAAGAACACTATGTTTTCCTTTATTGTGGGCAGCATGGTGGCTCAGTGGTTAGCACTGCTGCCTCACAGTGCCAGAGACCAGGATTGAATTCCTGCAGTGTGGAGTTTGCACATTCTCCTTGTGTCTGTGTGGGTTTCCTCCTGGTGTTCCGGTTTCCTCCCACTGTCCAAAAATGTGCAGGTTTGGTGAATTGGCCATACTAAATTGCCCTAGTATTAGGTGAAGGGGTAAATGTAAGGGAATGAGTCTGGGTGGGTTACTCTTCGGAGGGTCGGTGTCGACTTGTTGGGCCGAAGGGCCTGTTTCCACACTGTAAGTAATCTAATCTAATCTAAACAAGTATGTGATGTGAAGTATGAAAGAGCACATCCAGATGCTTAAAACAACCATGGAAAATTACATGGACCAAAATGAGGGAATGGTGCATAAGTTGAAAGAGTCTAAGGGGCAGGCTGTAACTGTGGAGGGGAGTTCTTTATGGAACAGAATTCTTAAATAAAATGGTTGAAAGTTTCTGTGGATGATTCTGAAGTAAAGGCAACTGAACTGATTGCTGCAGTTGCTAAGCTGATTGAAAACATCAACCAACATCTAAAGGAATTGGGCAATACGATAAAACAAATGTTTGAAGGAAACTGTAAGAGAAAAGTGAAAATGAAATCTCCCCTTTTGAAGAATCAATAGGAGAGAAGATTAATTCTCTCCCTACTGGCATCGTGGGTCAACCCACAGCTGGTGGACTGCAGTGGGTTAGCAGTTAGCAGTCAAATAAGCAGCTTACCACCACCTTCCCAAGGGTAACTAGGGACAGGTAATAAATGCTGGCCTGCCAGCAGTACCCACGCCCCACAAATAAGTTAAAAAAAAGTGTGTGAAAGGTTGTTGCTAGTCACTTGGATAAACTAGAAAATAGCTTCAGTAAAGAGTGCAAAATTCCTTCGGTGCAGGCTTATTCATCTGAAATGATGAAGTCTGTAATGCAGGAAGTGATTAAGGAAGATGGTTTTGAAGAGGGATGTCAGTCAGAAACACATACTTTCCATAGTAAACCATCAAAAAATGGGTGCAGAGGAGATTTACTAAGATGTTGCCTGGTATGGAGGGAAGGTCTTACGAGGAAAGGCTGAGGGACTTGAGGCTGTTTTTGTTGGAGAGAAGAAGGTTGGTAGGTGACTTAATAGAGACATATAAGATAATCAGAGGGTTAGATAGGGTGGACAGGGAGAGCCTTTTTCCAAGTATGGTGACGGCGAGCACAAGGGGGCATAGCTTTAAATTGAGAGTGATAGATATAGGACAGAGGTCAGAGGTAGTTTCTTTACTCAGTGAGTAGTAAGGGTATGGAATGCTTTGCCTGCAATGGTAGTAGATTCGCCAACTTTAAGTGCATTTAAGTTGTCATTGGACAAGCATATAGACGTATATGGAATAGTATAGGTTAGATGGGCTTCAGATTGGTATGACTGGTCGGTGCAACATTGAGGGCCAAAGGGCCTGTACTGCACTGTAATGTTCTATGTTATATGTTCTATGTTAAAATAACTGAAAAGTAAGAAGAAATCCATATTACTCTTTGTTCAAATTGAGAAACCTAGCGGAGGACCCTTTTAACATACAGCAACATTATCATTAACCATATGTGAAGAAAGGCAGGCTAGTGGAGTCCTGATCCACAGTTAACAAAGTTAAAAGTCACACAACACCAGGTTATCGTCCAACTGGTTTAATTGGAAGCACACTAGCTTTCGGAGCGACGCTCCTTCATCAGGTGATTGTCACCTGATGAAGGAGCGTCGCTCCGAAAGCTAGTGTGCTTCCAATTAATCCAGTTGGACTATAACCCGGTGTTGTGTGATTTTTAACTTTGTACACCACAGTCCAACACCAGCATCTCCAAATCACAGTTAACAAAGTTGTGAAAATGAACTTAAAGGTAAAATTACACCTCCAGCTGGTGAAAAAAAATGATACTCCATCTGTGGATTTTACTGAAACAATCTCTGCAGAGTTAAAGGAAGAACTTTGGAAAAGACATGTTATGTTAATTTTATGATGTTTAACTTTGGCTAAACCTGCTTGTTATATGTTATTGCTTTTATTTGAGTTAGATTTTAAAGTTTTGACAATACAATATACTGCATCAAAGAAAGGATGATCTGAACATTATGTCAAAAGTGATCTGTTAGACATTTACAATGAAATTTATAATGCTTCATTATGATGAAGTTTTCATTCTTCTGAGGGCAAACAGTGGCCTGAAACACTTTGATCCATGAGGAGGGGATGATCAGGCTGGAGGAAGTTACTGAGATAGATCTCTGGTCCAATGCTAGCTACCAGCATTTGATCACTATAGACCTAAGGGAGAATTGTAATTCTTAAGGATGAGTGAGTTGAGAGAGGATGATTATAATGTTTTAAATTTAAAAACTGGCCTTGAACCATTTCTAGCCCACTTAGTTCCTAGATTTAACAGAGTCATTTTAAAGGTCAGTAGTAACTCATTGTCATAAGGTGAGTTGATAAGTTACATCTTTGAAGAAAGCTGAAAGACTCAATGTTAAGAAGAAATTTATTTTTAACCCCTGGATGCTTAGTTTCCCAGTCACAGGTATCAAAAGAGGTCAGCTTGGGGGTCAGATGGGCAGACCAGACATGTTTCCCTCTATTGCCTGTAATCACCATTCACCAATCTCCTACTTATCCAGTATCTACTTCCTGACTGTTTTCCCACCTGAGAAACAGCCAGATATCAATTAAACTCACTGTTGATGGGTGATGTACTGAAAAAAACTAGTTCATTTTACTGAGGATGCCCCTTACTTGTGGATTTTTAATTCGAAATTGGACCACCCCTGACGTGAGCTGGCAGCAGCCCTTACTTAGTCCCGCCTCAAACAACTCCCATCTTACCCCCACCCCAGTCCAACTAACTTCATGACCCCGTGGGGCACTGAAGTCTGAATGTCTATGCAGTTCTCTCAATCCTATGAGCAATCTAAGAAAAGAGATATATCAGCAATGTGCAGGGTTTTTACGGTTAAAATTGAGTTCAATAATTCAGTCAGTCTATAGAATTAATTTACACTCAATAAGCTGGTGAAAATTGTGTTGAGCAATATTATTTTCAGATGAAAATGCTCACGTTTATTTCCCAGGAACTTGACCAAAAAAATGAGATGTCTAACCAAATGTGGCATCAATGAGTCCTAGCAAAACTGGGTTTGATGGGAATCGGGGAAATCTCTACAGTGGTCAGAGTCATAAGCAGAAAGACCTGAACAACCTTCATGCATGGGATCATACGTAGCAAGTAAAATTTGGATCACATGAGCCAGGCAATTACGATATCCAACAAGAGAGAATCCGACCATCGGTCCTTGACATTCAATACGATAACAATCACTGAGCCACCTATATCCACAACCTAGGGATTAACATTGGCCAGAAAATAAACTGCACCAGCAATATGAAAATTATGACCAAAGAAGCAGGTCAGTATCTGGGAATTCCACAGCGAGTATCACCCCTTCTGGATCCCAGAGCCTGTCCGCCAAATAGGTTAACAGTGTCATGAAACACTCCCTCCTTGGCTGGGTGGATGCAGCTCCAACAGCACCCAAGAAGCTTGACTCCATCCAACAAAATGTAGTTTGCCTCATTGGCACTCCATCCATCACTTTCAACATTCATTCACTTCACAATGATGCACAGCATGTACCATCCACAAGATCAGAGTCATAGAGTCATACAGCATGGAAACAGACCCTTCAGTTTAACTTGTCCATGCCAACCTGACATCCCAGTATGACCTAGTCCCATTTGCCAGCATTTGGCCCATATCTTTCTAAATCCTTTCTATTCATATACCCATCCAGATGCCTTTCAAATGTTGTAATTTTATCCACCTTCACTAACTCTTCTGGCAGTTCATTCCATACACACATCACCCCACCCTCATCTCCCCCCCACCCCCATATCTCCCCCCACCCCCATATCTGCCCCCACCCCCATGCCCCCCACTCCCATCTCCCCTTCACCCCCATATCTCCCCCCACCCCGATATCTCCCCCACACACGTGTGACAAACACAGGTCCTTCAAAATTTGTTTCTGTCTCACTTTAAACCCATGTTGTTCAGTTGTGTAATCCTCTACCCTGGGAAAAAGACCTTGGCTGTTCACTCTATCCATGCCTCTCATGATTTTATAAACCTCTATAAGGTGACCCCTCAACCTCCAAGTCCCAGCCTAGTCAACCTTTCCTGAAAAGTCAAACCCTCCAATCCAGGTGATACCCTTGTACATCTTTTCTGCACCCTCTCACATTAAAACATCTTCCCTATGGAAGTGTGATCAGAATTGTACACAGTATTCCAGATGTGGCCTCACTAATGTCCTATACAGCTGCAACATGATGTCTCCTTTACTCAATGTTCTGACAAGCATACCAAATGCCTTCTTCACCACCCCGCCTGCCCGCGACTTCGTTTTCAAGGAATAATGCACCTGCATACCTGATGCTCTGAAGTAGATCACCAAGGCTCCTTCGACTGCACCTTCCGTACCCTGCAACTTTGATGGTCTAAACAAGATGATAAAGGTATCTGTATAATGACAATGGCATCAGATGCATGGGAATAACACTATCTGCAAGTTTATCCCAAACCAGATAGCAGTCTGAGTTGAAACTAAACTGTTGTTCCTGAACTCACACTTGGTTAGAATCCTGGAACTCCCTTTCTAACAGCATTGTTAGGTGTCCCTAGTAAGGATTCTGGGTAATCCAAGATGGAGGATGGGAAAATTTCTGCTTTCAAGAGTTGCTCCTTTTTTTGAGGTATTTTAGGTATTGGAGGTGCTTTCCTCGAATTCCAGGAGCAGCAATTACTCTTTTAAATGCTGTTGCATTGTTTTGGGACTTTGGGGGAAATAAAGTCAAAGCAACAGCAGTTTTAAAAGGGAGAAGAGCAGACAAAGGAAACAATTGGTGAGGACAGTGCAGGGGAGAGAGAGAGAACCTGCACAGTTACCGCCTTTGCTGTTTGAATTTGTGTATCACTGGACATTGGAGTGCATCTGGAAAAATTAACAAACAGTGAAATTCACAACTAATCTTGGAGGAACTGTTGGGCGAAGTTCACAGCACAGAATCAGATAAGTTAATTATTGTTTTAAGTCTGTCCAAGAGAAAGACTGTATTAGTAAGTACAGTGGGTTCTTTCTTGATTATATGTTTTTGGAGATAAGTCCCTTGATTAAACTTAAAATATAAGCCATAGCTCTTAATTTAACCAGGTGCAGTGTTTTGTAGAGGAATAAGATGGTGTTATTTTCTGGATCTGTAGATTGTGAAGGAGCAAAAATGGCCTTTGCAGTGATATGTACTTCTTGTCAGATGTGGGAGTTTAAAGAGAGTATAAGGGTTACTGTGGATTATATCTGCCATAAATGCTGTTGGATGCGAATCTTATCTGATCAAGTGGATTGGTTGGAGAGACAGATAGAAGCGATGAGGAATTTTCAACAGCAACAGTATGTGATGGATGGCAGTTATAGGAAGGGGGGAAAGTCTCAGATACAGTCACATAGATGGATTAACTCCAGGAAGGGTAAGAGAGGTAAGCAGCTAGTGAAGGGCATGGGCTGAATACCTTTGGCCGCTCTTCCTTTCTTCTTAAGTTTTTAGACTGACTTTATCAGAGGAGATTGGCTGGAGTGGAAGAGGGAGTTGATTGCTCAAATAATTCCAACTGGCCAGATATGTCTCTTAACTGGTGAAATGATTGTTATTACTAATTTTGATTTCAGTACTCTTCTGACTTTAGAACTCCAATGAAAAGCATCAGTGGGAAGGTTTTCCATTATTACTGTCTCTTTGCCAAAATGTCATTTTTAGTTCTCACTTTGCCCACGGTTGAAGGGGAGGAGAGGATACTGGACTCAGCATTCAATGCTACACCATCTCAGAGTACTGCAGTGCTCTAAACATGAATGTGGAACTGAGATAACTGCAGCAGCTGCCAACACCTCCACAGGATAATCATTTAGTAAGTGAACCATAAAGTCATACATGTGTGTTTGAAATACTTTCTTTAATAAGACAATTAAAGCATAGAACAAGAACAATACAGCGCAGAACAGGCCCTGTGAACTATTCTCAGTTCATCCCCCTACACTATCCCATCATCCATGTGCTTATCCAAGGATTATTTAAATCTCCCTAATGTGGCTGAGTTAACTACATTGGCAGGTAGAGCATTCCACGCCCTTACCACTCTCTGAGTAAAGCACCTGCCTCTAAAATCTGTCTTAAATCCTAGGATGGAGCTGCTTAGTTATGAAGATCAGCTGGATAAGTTCGGGGGTTTTTTTTGGAGCAAAGAAGGTTGAAGGGAACTAATTTAGGGGTATAAGATCATGAGGGGCATAACAGGGTGATGGAAAGCAATTTTTAATTGAAGATCAATAACAAGGGAATAGAATTTTAAGGTGAAGGGCAGGATGTTTAGAAGGGATTTGAGGAAGCGTTTTTAACCCAGAGAGCAGTGGGAATCTAGAATGCACTGCCTGGAACAATAGTAGAGGTCGGAAACCTCATAATGTTTAATATGTATGTTGATGAGCACTTGAACTGTCACAACCATCCAAAGCTGTGGGCCAAGTACTGGCAAGTGGGATTACTATAGTGGGATTACTACTACAATTAAAATCAATCCTTTTAAATATATGCAACTTCTGAACAACCAAGATGTGAGGGAAAAGGGGAAAAGATATCCCACTATTTTTCTCTGCTTGTAACGCCATTGATGTCCACACTTTCTACAGCTCGACACCCAACTGTGACTTTTGAGAACTCTTTACTTCTTACTTGACAAGAGGTGCAGCCTAGTCTCAAGCATGATCACCATCCACTATCTGGCTCTCACATTGAATAATTTTGCTTTTGATCCCACTCATTTCATTCAAATGAAGAATGTTTCTGTGGGTCCTATATTTGCCTGCCTTCTTGATGGGTATGTGGAACATTGATGTCCCAATCCTACTCAGTCTCCCTTCTTCATTGGTACATTGATGACTGTATTGGTAACACTAAAATGTAGTGTGGAAAATTTTATCTGCTTTGCTTTCATTTCATCCTTCTTTTGCCTGAACATGGTCCATCTCCAATCTTCTGTTTTCTTCTTTAAATTCTTCAGCTTTTTTTAAAATTTGGAAATAGCCTATCAATCAATATTCATCATAACCTGTTTGGACTTCCATGATACCTTGATACAACACTGTCACACAACACTTCCTCTGAAGACTGTTCCATTCTCCCAGTTTCTTTGTGTCCATTGCATCTATTTGAACAATATGACCGTCCATATCAGAATAACCATCCTCTCGGATTCATAAGCATATAATGGTTTTCTTGAGTTCACAGGTATTGTAAAAATCAGCACTATTTTATCACTCTACTTAATTCTACTACTGCTTAGGAGGATGGAGCTTTGCCTAGCCAGAAATTTGTATTACAATTTTGTGACTTCAGAAGTTCTCATTCACAGGAATGCTACAGCATCAGAATGTTTCTATTAATTGTCTCACTGGATGCATTAACAGATAAAGGGAGAGAAATATTATAACTAAACTTTTTCAAAATCAATCCTCCCTCTTTCACTGTCATGTTCTGAAAGGAATTTGGAAGTAACGTGAAATTAATCATCTCATTTAATGCTACCTGTTGGGTTTTGAATATTCAGCATTGCCATTTGAGCCCTAGTTGTGTGGAATCAAATAGCAGTTTATTATAGTGAAATGAAGATACCTTCCTTAACTATACATTCCACAGAAGTTGTCTGATGACCTGTGCTCTGTAATTTCTAACATTGCATTCCTAGCTGGAGATTCAATGCCTAAGAAAATATATCAGGTATTTGGGTAACACTAAATAATTTTTCATCCATTTGGACACATGGCAGGAAAACCATCCTAGCCCAATTTTCCAAAATGGACTTCAAGTAGTTTCCAATTTCAAAAGCAGGATCAAAATATTATAACACTCCCATCTCCAACGTAAATCTTAGACACTGGCTTTCCTCCTTCAGGCAGTCTTACACGCCTGTTTCTTTATGTGCGAAGGAATGTTGAAAGCACCTATAATTTAAATTACATCAAGTGCATGTAGCAGATTTTATTTTCAGGGTTGATAAGTTTGTAAGAAGAATAGTATTTGGATTAAGGTTTGTCAAAATCTTTGACGTTTCGTTTGACCTTGTGGTCAACTTCTGCTAATTTTGAATTTTCTGTGTTGCAAGAACTTTTCCTTTCCTTCCTTTCCCTTTGACTTTCCATTCCTCTGTCAGAAAATATTGCAAACTTCTACTTAGATTAGGAGCTGAAAGCACAGTGTCGAGAGGGTGATGCTGGAAAAGCACAGCAGGTCAGGCAGCATCCGAGGAGCAGGAGAATCAATGTTTCAGTATAAGCCCTTCATCAGGAATGAGGCTTGTGGGGCTGGGGCACTGAGAGGTAAATGGGAAGGAGTGGGGGTGGGGCTGAGGCCAAGGTAGCTGGAAATGTGATAGGTAGATGAAGGTGTGGATGGAAATGATAGATCGGACGGGAGAGTGGAGCGGTTGTTTGGGAAGGAAGGAAGATGGACAGATAGGATCAGTCAAGGGGGTGGTGCTGAATTGGAGGCTTGGAACTGGGATAAGGTTGGGGGGTGTGGGGTGTGGAAGTGAGGAAACTGGCGAAATTCACATTGTGGTTGGCGGGTCCCAAAGCAGAAGATGAGGCGTTCTTCCTCCAGGTGTTGGGTGGTAAGGGTTAGGCGATGGAGGAGGCCCAGGACCTACATGTCCTGGGCTGACTGGGAGGAGGAGTTAAAATGTTCAGCCACGAGGCGGTGGTGTTGGTTGATGCAGGTGTCGCAGAGATGTTCTCTGAAACATTCCGCAAGTAGGCGTCCTGTCTCCTCAATGTAGAGGAGACCACATTGAGTGCACCAGATAGAGTAGCTAACGTGCTTGGAAGTACAGGTAAATTTCTGTCAGGTGTGGAAAGATCCTTTAGGGCCTTGGACGGACATGAAGGGGGAGGTGTGGGCGCACGTTTTGCACTTCCTGCAGTTAGCAGGGGAAGGTACCGAGGGTGCGAGGGGGGGTAGGGGGAGGTAGATTTGTGGGGGAGGGGGGTGCGTGGGGTTGTGGGGGCGGCGGTGGGGGTGCATGAAACTGATGAAAGCATAGTAATTGAAATGCATTTACTTTACTCTGCAGAAATGAGAAGGAGTGAAATAATGTTTCCTGCCACCACCACATAGTCCAGGATATTACTTACAATGTTTGGTGTCAAAAATGGGATGTGAGATGGAAAGGCATGTTTTCTATAATGCAACAAGAACAGGAATTGCAGGAAAAACTCAGCAGGCCTGCTAAGCTTTTCCAGCAATTTATATTTTTGCTTCTGATTGACAGCATTTTTTTCATGTTCTCTATGTGGATTGTTTTAAATTTTAGGACAGAGCTGAGGAAATTTCTTTTCTCATGGAGGGTGTTGCAACTTTGGAAGTACCAGCCTCAGAAATTGGAGGTGGAGGTCATTGGATATTTGTAACACAGAAATGGATAGGTTCTTGTTAGTGAAGGGGTAGACGGGGATGTGGAATTTGAAGCACAAACAATCAGCAATGATCTTACTGAATGGCAGAACGGGCTCGAAAGGTGAGTTGTCCATTTCTAATCCTATTTTGTGTGTTTGTGTACCAGCTAAAAGAACACAATTGAATATGAAGAAATGTCCTCCTTGGCAAGCAGAAACTAAGATGACCATAAACTGATTTTTGTTTTCTGAGGATATGCACCTTTTCCATTATTACCCAGAAACATAGAAAGATTGAATCCTTCCTGATGAAAGGCTTATGCCCGCAACATCAATTCTTCTGCTCCTCGGATGCTGCCTGACCTGCTGTGCTTTTCTAGCACCACACTCTCCACTACCATTCAATATAATCAAGGCTGATCATCGAGCTCAATGTCCTAATCCCTTTGTTCCCCCATATCCCTTGATCCCTTTAGTAACAAGAGCTATATCTAGATTTAGATTAGATTAGATTTTTTTTTTAGATTACTTACAGTGTGGAAACAGGCCCTTCGGCCCAACAAGTCCACACCGACCCGCCGAAGCGCAACCCACCCATACCCCTACATATACCCCTTACTTAACACTACGGGCAATTTAGCATGGCCAATTCACCTGACCCGCACATCTTTGGACTGTGGGAGGAAACCGGAGCACCCGGAGGAAACCCACGCAGGCACGGGGAGAATGTGCAAACTCCACACAGTCAGGATCTACCTCCTTGAAAACATGTATTTTGGCTTCAACTACATTTTGTGGTATTGAATTCCACAGGCTCACCACTCTCTGATTGAAGAAATTTCTCCTCATCTCAGTCCTGAAAGTCTTTATCCTTAAACTGTGACTGTTGGTTCTGGACTTCCCCACTATCAGGAACATTCTTTCTGCATCTAAACTGTCTACTCCTGTTAGAATTTTATAGGTTTCTATGAGATTCACCTCTCATTCTTCTAAACTCCAATGAATACCATCTTAACCGACTTGATCTTTCCTTATATTGTCAATCCTACCATCCAGGAATACATTTGGTAAATCTTCACTGCACCCCCTCCATTATGAAAACATCCTTCTTCAGATAAAGAGACCAAAGCCACACACAATATTCACAGATGTGGCCTCACCAATGCCCTAAATAATTGCAGCAAGGCATCCCCATTTCTGTACTCTAATCCTCTCTTTGTGAAGGCTTGAGTGCCTTCTTTACTGTCCGCTGCACCTGAATACTTATTTTCACTGACTGGTGCACAAGGATGCCCAAGTCTGATTGAAAATTCCCCTCTTGCAATTAACAGCAATTCAAATAATAATCTATCTTTCTTCTTTTGTTACCAAGTTGTGTAACCTCACAGTTCTCGATAATATATGCAACAACCATGTATTTGCCCACTCATTGAGCAATGTGTGTGCATCCTCTTCACAGCTCACCCTTCTACCCAGCTTTGTGTCATGTGCACATTTTCAGTTCTTACATTTAGTTCCCTTACCTTAATCATTATCATATATAATGAATAGTTGGGGTCCTATGACCAATCTCTGCATTATTCCACTAGTCGCTGCCTGCCATTCAGAAAAAGATCCATTCATTCCTACCCTTTGGTTCCTGTCTGCTAATCAATTTTATTCCCATTTCAAGACGTCACCCTAATCCGATGTGCTTAATTTTACACATTAATTCCTTAGGTGTGACTTTGACAAAAGCCTTCTGAAATTCCAAATAAACCACATCCACTCGTTCTCCTGATCAACCCTACTGATTACATCCTCAGAGAATTCCAGTAGATTTGTCAAGCTTACTTTCTCTTTTGTGAATCTGTGCCAACGTGTCTAATTATATCAGTGTTTTCCTATAATGAAGTTCCCGAATACCAACGTCAGACTCACTGTGTATATAATTCTCTGTTTTCTCTCTATCTCCCTTTTTCATTTAGTGGAGTTACATTAGCTATCCTTCAAACTGAAGGAACAGTTCCAGAGTCTAAAGTATCTTGAAAGATGGCCACCAATGCACCCACAATTCTTAGGGCCACTTCCGTAAGTACACTGGGATGTAAAATATCAGACTGTGGGAATTCATTAATCCAAGGAATGTCACCAACACCTTTTCTCTACAAATACAGATTTGCCATGGTTCTTCCCTCTCAGTAAACCCTGTATTCCTTATTATTTCTGCTCTGTGTCCTTCTTTGTGAAGACAGAAGCAAAGTATGAATTTAGCTTATCGGCCATTTCTTTACTCCCCATTATAGATTACCTCATTTCTGACTGTAAGGGACCTACACTGATTTTCACTAATCCTTTTCTTCTTACATACCTATAGAAACTTTTACATTCAGTTCTTATGTTCTTACAAGCTTACTGTTACACTCTATTTTCCCCTTGTTAATCAATCTCCTGGTTCTCCTTTTCTGACTTCTAAACTATTCCCAATCCTCAGTTCTTTTGCTTTCTTTTGTCAATTTGTAAGCCTGTTTTTTTGCATCTAATACTGTCTTTAATTTCCCTTGTAAGTCATGGTTTGGCCACCATATTGTTTGCACTCTTGCACCAGACAGGAATAAACAATTTTTGTTCATTTACCCATCCATTCTTTGAATGTTCGTCATTGCCTATCACTGTCATTCCTTTTGTAAAATTTCCCAATCTAGAATGGTCAACTCACACCTTAGGACTCTGTTCTCATAATCAACTCCCTTGTTCTCCATCTTAATGAAGAATTCTATCATATTATGATCACTAATCCCCAAAGGAACTCTCCCAAGTACATTCCCATGTATCATTGCATAATACCCCATCTAAAATGACCTGTTCTCTGGTTGGCTCCTCAGTGTATTGGTCTAGAAAACTATCTCGTATATACTCTAAGCATTCCTCCTCTATGGGATTGTGGCTAATTTGATTTGCCCAATCTATATGTAGATTAAAGTCACCCATAATTACAGAAGTTCCCTTTTCATACACATCTCTTATTTCCTGTTTAATGCCATTCTCAGATCGCCTCTACAGTTTTGTGGTCCATATACCATTCCCACTACTGTTTTTGGCCCCTTAGTATTTTCTCAGTACTACCCACGCAGATTCTTCATTTTCTGAGCTAATATCTTTCCCCAGTATTTGTGTTTTTTTAAAACTACTAATCCAACTCTTTGGACCTTTACTTTTTGTCTGTCCTTCCCAAATACTGAATACTAAACACTGAATTATTGCTCAAGTAGGGTTTTTTTCCTGAATACTTTACCAAGAATGAAAAGTGCTCGAATATACATTGGAATATGGACCATCAGGTGGAAAGTGGAATTATTTGAAATAGATCTTTTGTTGGCTGGGACATACACAGACACGTGATGGACTTTCTGTGCTGAGGTTTTCCATGTTTCTATATTGGTCATCTGCTTAATGCAGTTGATTATGCAACTGTGAAGTATTATTGATGTATGCTGTATCAGATGGAAAGCAACCAGTGACAAACAGGTTTTGGTGACTTCAGTTAGCAGTGGATTACATGTCCGCATGACTAGCTGACAGCAAGTCAGATTACAGGAGATTGCAGAGGCCAGTGACATGCAGATGACAAGCTTTATCCTACATTGCTCCTCAGTGAGGTTTAAAAAAAGGTTTGTCCAAAACATTGTGTGATCTTCTCAAAGGTTTCCTGACCTATGACCTCTGAGTGGCTCAATGCTTTAAGTTTACAACGTAAAAGTGCATCAAGATGACTGCTAACAGTGTGCATGCCTCATGGTTGATGTCACATGACTACAGCAAAGCAGAAGGGCATTTGTATATGATTGCATTTCAAACCAAACACTAAGCTCCTGATGCTTTTGCTGGATGAGGCTGCAATTGCTGCACTTCCACTTCCAAGAGTTAATGCATGCAAAATAATTTGTCAAAAATAGAATCTGTGATAAGGACAGAAGGCTTACAGAGTTTGAAGAGACTGTGAAAGAAACAATTTTAAAGCTAAAAGTGTTTTCATTAACCAACAGAAAAAAAATGTTTTGAAATACTGTTGAGAACCCTTTTCAAATGGATTCAATAGCGTGTATTTTTCAAATCTACTTGGTTTTACTGTCAAATCCTGGACAGAATTTCCATGATTCACAGTAAAATTTGCATCTGATCAGCAGAACAATATGCTGCTCCTCTCCTAAATCTCAGGTTAAAATCACAGTTAATTCCAAATGCATTGCAAATTCATTCAGTGGGTTTAATCGAGATTCGTATAACGTATGTGACGTGGAATAGTGGCTTTTTGAGATTATTGTTATTGTTGAAATAAAATTGTTTGGAAATATGACTCTTGGAGAGTTGGATGTTTTCCTCTAACCATTTCCAAGTCCTGATCCCAGATGTGTGAGGAAAGAATTTTACAAGGAATTTAGTAGGTGCCTGGAACACGTTGCTACGGAAACTAGTAGAAACAGATACAACAGCAATTAAGAGGCATTTAGACAGACTCATGAACAAGCAGAGAAAAAAGGGATATGGACCATGTGCAGGCAGATGGAATTAGTTTAGAATAGTATCATGGTCAGCACAGACATGGTGGGCCGAAGGGCCTGTTCCTGTACTGCACTGTTGTATGCTCTATAAAGGATATTTTTAAAAATTCTTGCATTGTACATGTATTTAACTTTAGAAAGCATAACTAAATGTTTCCTGTGCAAAAAAAACTACAACAAATGCTTCTCTGAATTTGAATGTGACTATGTCCACCATAACATTCAGTTTGCAATCTCCAAGAGCTTTCTCAAGTTGTCTGACACTGACACACTTCATAAACTTTATTGATCACAATAAATTGTTCAATGAATTATGGCCAGTTGGTACACATGCACAGTTTCAGACAGAATTTTACAGTCCAGTTTACTAATGATATTGGTCTGTTGGTGGTAAATGCAAGTGAAACTCTTGTTTTTTAGTGGGAGTACTGAGAATTGAACTAGGGTCATGGTCACGGGAGGATTCCAGAGGACTGTGTGTTGTTAAAAGTTATTAAATAACGTTGCCAATGACATAGAACTTTGAGGACAATCCCTCCAGACCTAATGATTTATCAAAGGCCATGCTTCTAATAGCAATTTCACACTCTAATATAGGAAAAAGGATTTTGAGACAATCTGAACTCTGGGAACAGGTTGGGTGGTCTCAAAAAAGGGTTCAGCTCCTCTCCTCCTTACAAGTAGTGGAAGTATTGTGTCAACAGAAAGTGCATGCTACAGAAATGCTCTGAATTTCTGATATCATTAATTACTATACTGCAAATTTAGCACTGTCTCTCAATTAGCTTTTATCAGTGTATTTCATACAGTAGAACTGTTTCACAGGTATCAGACACTGTACAATTTCCTTTCATGTCACATCACAAAATTCAATCAATTTGCAAGTGGATCGCAATAACACCACTGAATAAAGTCTTGATTTAAATTATGCCACATTGAATTTGTGTCATAAGATAATTGTTGCAAATCTAAAAGCATTTCAAATAAAATTACATAGAATTTCATCATAACCACAAATGGAGCAAAAAAGTCCACTAAAGAAAGAACTAAAACAAGAACTTGCATTTATATAGTGTCTTCCCTGACCTCAAGACTTTCCAGAGCACTTTACAATCAATCAAACAGTTATAATGCCACTTTTATAAATCATAAGTCAAACTTCAAACTAGCACACCATATGTCAATAATTAGTAGGTGTAAACACTATCAGAGTTATATCACAGAATCCCTACAGTGTGGAAACAGGCCATTTGGCCCAACAAGTTCACATAGACCCTCAGAAGAGTAACCCACTTCGACCCATTCTCCTGTCCTATTACTCAACATTTATCCTTGACTAATATACTTAACCTACATACTTCTGATCACTATGGGCAATTTATCATGGTCAATTCACCTAACCTCCATATCTTTGGATTGTGGGAGGAAACTGGGGCACCCAAAGGAAACCCATGCAGACACGGAGAGAATGTGCAAACTCCACACAGACAGTTAGCTGAGACTGGAATCAAACCCAGGTCACTGGCACTATGAGGCAGCAGTGCTAACCACTGAGCCACCATGCTGCTCTTTCATTAGGATTTCTTTGTGATTTAAAAAAAAAGTAAAATTTCCAAAGAAAATTGCAGAAAGCTACACTTCAGTGCAAATTGGAAATAAAACAATGGGGAAATGTTCAACTATCATCCACCAAGTTGGATCCCATGTCTTCATTTGCTTGCCTCCATCAGCCTCTAAGCAGGTAGTCACCACTCTTACCCAGCAAGCAAGGGAAAAATCTGAAAATCAATTGCTGTGCCTGTTGTTAGAGCCTGATTAAAAATGGAGATTGGAAAGTAAGAGCTTGGAAGTTTGTGACAAAACATTAAATGATCCATTCTCTCATCCTGTTCTTTCATTTCAATTTCTGTCAGTAAGCACCAAAAAAAACTCTTTACCCTAACCATTGGAAGTTATGGATGAAAGCTATGCTGAAGATTAGCGCTGAAATCCTTTGTTCTCTTTTCTTTCCTTAGGTATGTTCCAGGAAACAAGTACAGGGTGCAACAGCCATTCACAGCATGTCATTTTTCAATCTATACTTTGAACTTAGCTCCTCCCTTCCCAGAAGGTACAGGACCTCTTCTTGGCCTTGATACTGTCTTCACTTGGATAGAAAACCACAATTTAAGCAGTGGCACAGGCCGCTGCTTAAAACTACATCGATTATATTATGAGGGTATGGATGCATTTCTAAAAGAAACGTCACTAGCTAAGCAAATGGTTTTCCACCTGCTTAGCTGAGCAGGTTAAAATTTGGAAAGACAACTTCCTATGGTTTTCTGGCATTTATGTAACCTGCACAATTTTAATTACTCATTCATCTGGTTTCTGGATTAGTTTAACATCATCTCCAAAACACATCATTGCAGTGATTACTCTTGTAAAAATGTACAGGAATATTTCATCAGATGGTGGGAATGTGAAATTTTACATCACCTGAAAGATGAAAGACACCACTGAAAGTATGTTTGTGGAATGTAGACATGGGGCTAGCTTCCACATGCATGGTGATATTGATGATACCTAGCTTACCTAGCCCTCTCCCTCAACATACTTTGTTGTCATTTTGAAGTCTGACATCCAGTTGTGAATGAGTCACAGTTTTATTGGGAAGACCAAAGGTATATTTTCCATATTGCCACAGGCTCTGCTGTCTTGCCACTGATTCTAACCCGCTTCCTGGCCACTGTCTCAGGCTGAAGCAGACTGTCTTATGTTTATATTGCACATTATTCATTTCCTGTGAGCAGAGTTTAACTTCACATCATTCATTTCCTATCAGCAGAATTTAACCTCATGTCATTATCTAAAAGGCATCAACAAAGTACTTAGTATTTTAAATTCACTTTTACTGATACCAGATTTTGCTTTCAAATTTATACTTAATTTATCTCATATTAAAATGTTGAATTCAAATATTCTAATCAATGCTGTGCTGAAATTCACATACTCTATATTGTTTTTCTATGCAACTGAATGCTGGCTGATGATTGTAGGAAGAGGAATATGCAATGAATTTGTTCTGCCACTCAGTGACTGCAATGTACCTTCATTTCAAACAGCTGCCTTGTCACTGCAGCCTTGTCTAACAAGATTCTGTCAATTTCAGACTTAAAAGTATAAATTGATCTACTACTTACTAAATTTTGTCAGAAAGAATTTCACATTTCTAACCTTTTGTATGAAGGCTACTCTTTCTTTGTCACTTTGCCTTGTACTACGATTCTTTCTATTCAAGCAATTCCGTTCAAAATCCTAACTTCTCAAATAAATAGTCCCTTAACTATTTTTACTCTAAGAAATACAAACATAGTTTACGTAATAGCTCGGCATGATCCACTCTTTGGAGCCCATCATGAAACATTCTGGTGAATTTACATTGTACTCTTTCAAAGATGTGGTACAGAGAACTTAAAAGAGCAGTCCAGATACTATCTAATCAGGACTTGCACTGTTGTCACAGAGCCTCTTCCCTTTATTCTAAACTTTTAGTTATAAAGTGAACACTCCACTAACCCTCTTGGTCAAGTTTTTTGCCTGACTTCCACAATTTAGTAATCTGGGTATATGAACTTACTTGCAATGAAATCCATCTACCATAGTTTTGCTCATTTAGTAAGTTGTAATATCTATTCATAATTTAATGCTCCTATCTACAACACTTACTATGCTACCAACCTTTGAGTCATTGACAGACTTGGATAAATGGCTCTGCATTGTGCCTCGTAAATCCCTAATAAATACTATGGCTATTTGGGCACAGATCCCTGTGTGACACCATGATTCACTTTCCTTCAATTTGAGTATCCACCCATTTACTTTGCTATCATCTACTTCCAAACCACTCAATTAATCCGGGCAAGGCTAAGAGACAGAGCTAAGTAATCCCACAACCAATAAATTAGATCTAAGCTTTGTATTCCTGTCACACCCAGTTGGGAATGGTGGTGGACAATTAAGCAATTGAAAGATCTACAAATATCCTCATCTTCAGTGGAAGGGGAGCCTAGCACATTATTGAAAATGACATGGCTGAAGTATTTGTATCCATCTTAAGCCAGTCGTGCCTGGTGAGTCCATAAGACCAGAAGACATAGGAGTGGAAGTAAGGCCATTCAGCCCATCGAGTCCACTCCACCATTCAATTATGGCTGATGGGCATTTCAACTCCACTTACCAGCATTCTTCCCGTAGCCCTTAATTCCTTGTGACATCAAGAATTTATCAATCTCTGCCTTGAAGACATTTAGCGTCCTGGCCTCCACTGCACTCCACGGCAATGAATTCCACAGGCCCACCACTCTCTGGCTGAAGAAATATTTCCGCATTTCTGTTCTGAATTGACGCCCCTCTAATTCTAAGGCTGTGTTCACGGGTCCTAGTCTCCTCGCCTAACGGAAACAATTTCCGAGTGTCCACCCTTTCCAAGCCATGTATTATCTTGTAAGTTTTTATTAGATCTCCCCTTAATCTTCTAAACTCCAATGAATACAATCCCAGGATTCTCAACCGTTCCTTGTATGTTAGACCTACCATTCCAGGGATCATCCGTGTGAATCTCCTCTGGACACGCTCCAGTGCCAGTATGTCCTTCCTGAGGTGTGGGGACCAAAACTGGATACAGTACTCCAAATGGGGCCTAACCAGAGATTTATAAAGTCTCAGTAGCACTTCGGAGCTTTTATATTCCAACCCTCTTTAGATAAATGACAACATTGCATTCCCTTTCTTAATCACTGACTCAACCTGCATGTTTACCTTTCGAGAATCCTCGACTAGCACTCCCAGATCCTTTTGTACTTTGGCTTTATGAATTTTCTCACCACTTAGAAAGTAGTCTACGTTTTTATTCTTTTTTCCAAAGTGCAAGACCTTGCATTTGCTAATGTTGAATTCCATCAGCCATTTCCTGGACCACTCTCCCAAACTGTCTTGATCCTTCTGCAGCCTCCCCACTTCCTCAGTACTACCTGCCTGTCCATCTAACTTCGTATCATGATAAACTTCGCTAGAATGCCCCCAGTCCCTTCATCCAGATCATTAATATATAACGTGAACAGCTGCGGCCCCAACACTGAACCCTGTGGGACACCGCTTGTCACCGGCTGCCATTCCAAAAAAGAACCTTTTATCCCAACTCTCTGCCTTCTGTCAGACAGCTAATCTCAATCCATATCAGTAGCTCACCTCGAACACCATAGGCCCTCACCTTGCTCAGCAGCCTCCCGTGTGGCACCTTATCAAAGTCTAGATAGACCACATCCACTGGGTTTCCCTGGTCTAACCTACTTGTCACCTCTTCAAAGAATTCCAACAGGTTTGTCAGGCATGACCTCCCCTTACTAAATCCATGTTGACTTGTTCTAATCTGACCCTGCTCTTCCAAGAATTTAGAAAGCTTATCCTTAATGATGGATTCTAGAATTTTACCAACAACCCGAGGTTAGGCTAATTGGCCTATAATTTTCCATCTTTTGTCTTGATCATTAATCAGAGTCATTAATTTCTGCCTCCTCCTGAGGTCCCTAGCATCAGAGGTGCCAGTCTTCAGACAAATTAACACACTTCATTTGATATTCAGGAGTAGCTGAAGAGACTAGATACTATAGGCTGTGACAACATCTAACAATAGTACTGAAGATTGTGCTACAGAACGAGTCATATGACCATCCAAGCTGCTACAATACAGCTAAAATACAGGCATTTATCTAACAACACAGAAAAGTGCAAAGGTATGTGATGTGCATGAAAAACAGGACAAATCTAACCTGGTCAATTACCACCCCATCAGCCTTCACTCGATCATCAGAAAGGTGATGGAAGGGGTCATGATAATGCTATTATCCAGCATCTCCTGCCATTTTATGATATCACATAGAGTTAGTTGGAATTGAATTGATTGAAGTCTGGCATATGTGATGCTGAGGACCTTTGGAGGAGGCTGAGATGGACCATCTACTTGGCACTTGTGGATGAAGATTGCTGTGAATGCTCCAATCTTTCCTTTTATACAGGACTACCCCAGCTTTGGGGATATTTAAGGACCTCCTTCTCTAGTGAGTTGTTTAATTGCCCATTACCATTAACAATTGGTTATGAGATTGCTTAGCTCTGCCTAGCCCTTGCTGCTTACACTGTTTGGCATGCAAGTAGTCCTGTTTTGTAGTTTCACGAGGTTGACACCTCATTTCTAGATACACCTAGTGTTGTCTCTGGCATGCCCTCTTGTATTCTTGGTTTAACAAGAATTGATCCCCTGGCTTGATGATACTGCTTGAGTAGGGGATATGCCATGTCATGAGGTTATAGATTGTGTTGGATGTAAGATTCTGCTGCTGTTGATAGCCCACAGCACTTCATGGGTGCCCAGTCTTGTGCTGCTATATTTTGGCACAATGAGTATGCATGTACTACAAGGCCTGTGGCGTTTTCCTTCCTCGCCCCAAGAATACGGCTGAGCTTCTTGAGGGCAATTAGTTTTTGGGAAACTTTGCCAGGATCACACACATCCCATGGACAAACAAAATCCTTCTGCCAATCTTTAGCATTACTAGATTTGGATTACCATTGTCACCATTGTCTGCTTTGTTTTCACAATAATGACAAAAAATGTTGCATCTGATGTCCAATTGCTCTTACCACCTTCTTTGAATATAATATTTGGGAAGCGCGTTCAAAATGCAATTACTGTTGGCAATGGGATGTTGCCTTTCCCTCCTCCCCCAGCTTCTGAAGTTGTTTCCTAATAAACTCTCTGAAATTAGAGGAAAACGATCCCTTTATATTTAAAATGATAGTTGATCCGAGACACAAAGGTAGAATTTCCATAGGGAATCTGTGATCTTCCACTTGAACTTTGGCTGAAGTTGACAGAAACCATAGACAATTAAATTAAACACTCTGCCAATTTCTGCTGAGTGGGGAACTTCCCACAGAGGTTAATGATGTTCATCATAAACCACAATATGTAGACTGTAGGTTTATTCCGAAAAATGAGCCATACCTCGGTTTGTGTTCGGGCACATTGCATAATGTTCAGCACCATTCATGACTCCTCAGATGCTGAACCAGTCCATGTTCAAATGCACCAAGGTCTGAACAATATTTAAGCTTAGGCTGACAAGCAACAAGTAACATTCATGCCACACAAGCTCCAGGTAATGACCGTCTCCAAAAAGAAACAATCTATTCACTGCTCCATGACATTCAATGGTGTTACTTCACTGAATCCCCCACTCTCATCATCCTATGGATTAATATTTACCAGAAACGCAACTGGACTCACCACCTAAACACAATGTTTACAAAAGCGCTAGTCAAAGGCTATGAACACTACAGCAAATAACTCGCCTCCTGACTCCCCAAAGTTTGTCCATCATTTACAAGGCACAAATCAGGAGTGTGAGTATCCATTCCCTCAAACACTGATGTCAATAGCTCAATATCTACAAGAGAGACTGCAGAAATTCTCCAAATATTCTTAGACATCATCTTTCAAATCCTCAACAACTTGCATCTAGAAGGACAAGGGCAGTAGATACATGAGAACACCACCACTTGCAAGTTTCCCTCCAAGACACTCACCATCCTAATTTTGAAATATATCACCATTCCATCACTGTCACTGGGTCAAAATTCTGGAATTAGCTCTGTAAGGGCATGTTGAATCAATCCACAAGCAGCTGAATTTTAGCAGATTAAGAACACAGCTCACCATCACTTTCTCAAGGGCAACCAGCGACTGGAAATAAATGCTGGCCAGGCAGTGATGCCCATGTCCTAAAAATGAATAACCAAAATTAAAAAATATTCTTTTTTGCTACATCATCTGTATAATTTGCATTTTCTCTTCCTTTGCTGATGTTACTGTGGATCAATTCTCACTGAGAAACACTGAGCTGAAATGACAGTCACCAATGATCGACCCTGGTCATCACACATTGGGTGACAATAGCTCATTTCATAGAATCCCTACATTGTGGAAGTGGGCTAATTGAGTCCACTCTAACGCTCTGAAGAGCATTCCACTCAGACCCACTGCCCTATCCTGTATTTACCATGGTTAATTCACTGAGCTTGCACATCCTTAGACACTATGGGTGATTTAGTATGGTCAATACAGACAAAGAGAGAATGTGCAAACTTCACACAGACAGTTACCTGAAGATGGAATTGAATGCGGGTCCCTAGTGCTGTGAGGCAGCAGTGCTAACCATTGAGTCACCTTGCCTCCCCAATTTATACTGGGGATCACTGTACACGATAATCAAGTCTTTTCTGCACCCTGTGCTAAACCAACTGAAATTCTGTTTTACCTTGCCTCTTCTGTATGGGTATACTATGGTCATCCATCTGATTAATGTGGCCCAGTCAGTATGAATGTCATTGCCTTATTATTGGCAACTGAATTGGCAACTTTGGCCTGTCAAGAGATGTTGAGGATACATTTAAGATAATGAAGAAAAAAATACTTTATGGTGTTTTTGTTCCCGCTAACTAATGTTTTGGTGCTAGTGTTTCTGAAGATGTGTACCTGTCTATTGTTTTCTTCCTTCCTGCTCTTTTCGCTCTATACTTGTCCTCTCATTGTTGTTCCCTGCCTTCTCTGAGAGTTTTTAATGCATATTGCTGAACACGCCTCAGTATCATGATCCCTAGTTTTAAATCTCCACAAAATATGCACACTCCTCCAGAATACAATTCAACTAAATGGCTCAGTAAGAATTCTTCAACCAGAATTCAACCAGTAGCCATTAGTTACTGGAATGAAAGATTAGAATATAAATTACCTTTAGAGTTTGGATTTTAAAATAGTGGCATATGAGGTTGATAATTTTCTGAAGGTTTCAAAGAAAATAATTAAGTCGGGCAGTCTTTCCAGAACAGTGACCTAAGTTAATACTTGTTAGAGAGCAATGACCCTTTAGAGAGTTTATAACTTTTTTTTATTCTGGTGTCTTACGACAATGTGAATAAATATTGAGAGTTATTAGCTTGTTTTTGGTTTAAGACTTTAATTTAAAAGACCCAGAAAGTAAAAGGTTTTGGACAGTTCTGAGGACACCTGACAGGAGTCAGAAGCAATGATAGCCTTTCTCCTGTAAAGAAATTTGGAATAGTTCAAAGAAAGCACAATTGCCTCAGTAGAAAGGTTCAATTCGTGCAACTTGGCTGAGAACATAGAATAGTACATCACAGGAAAGCCCTTTGGCCTGCAATGTCTGTGCCAACTATGTTGCCATTCTAACTAATTCCATCTGCCTGCACATGGTTTGTATCCATTTATTCCCTGCCTGCTCCTTTGTCAGTATAAATGCCTCTTAAACATTGCTATATTGTCTAATTCTACCATCTTCTCTGGCAGTGCTTTCCAGCACCTACAACCCTTTGTATAAAAATCTTGCCTCACACATCTCCTTTAAACTTTCCCCCTCTCCCCTTAAACCTATGCCGCCAACAATTCAAGCTCGGGAAAAAGACATTGACTGTCTACCCTGCCTCTCACAATTTTATACCGATCTATCAGGTCACCCTCAGCCTCTAATACCGTTGTGAAAGCAATCCAAGTGTTTTTTGGGACCACTGCTGTTTGTCCTTTTAATAAATGACTTCGGCGCAGGCATAGGTGGACGGATTAGTAAATTTGCAGAGTACTGGACAGTTTGGAAGAATGTTACAGGTTGCAGGGGGGCTTGGATAAACTGCAGAATTGGGCTGAGAGGTTGCAAATGGAGTTCAATGCAGCTAAATGTAAGGTGATGCACTTTGGGAAGAATAACAGGAAGGCAGAGTACTGGGTCAATGGAAAGATTCTTGGTAGTGTGGATGTGCAGAGGGATCTTGGAGTCCATGTGCATACGTCCCTGAAAATTGCCAGCCAGGTGGATAGTACTGTTAAGAAGGCATACAGTGTGTTAGGTTTCATTGGTGGAGGGATTGAGTTCCGGAACAGCAATATCATGCTGCAACTGTACAAAACGTTGGTGCGGCCACACTTGGAATATTGTGTACAGTTCTGGTCTCCCCATTACAGGAAGGATGTGGAAGCATTGGAAAAGGTGCAGAGGAGATTTACCAGGATGTTGCCTGGTCTGAAGGGAAGGTCTTATGAGGAAAGGCTGAGAGACTTGGGTCTGTCTCATTGGAAAGAAGAAGGCTAGGAGGAGATTTGATAGAGATATACAAGATGATCAGAGGATTAGATAGGGTAGACAGTGAAATACTTTTTCCTAGGATGATGACATCAGCTTGTATGAGGGGGCATAACTACAAATTGAGGGGTGATAGTTTTAAGACAGATATTAGAGGCAGGTTCTTTACTCAGAGAGTGGTAAGGGTGTGAAGTGCCCTACCTGCTAATGTAGTCAATTCAGCCACATTAGGGAGATTTAAACAATCCTTAGATAAGCGCATGGATGATTTTGGGATAGTGTAGGGGGACAAGCTGAGAATAATTCACAGGTCAGTGCAACATCGAGGGCCAAAGGGCCTGTTCTGCGTTGTATTATTCAATGTTCTATGTTCTATGTTTGTCCAACTTCTCCTTACCACAAATATACTCTAATCCAGGCAACATCATGATAAATCTTGTTTGCACCCTTTTCAAAGCCTCCACACATGGGGCAACTAATTTATACGTAATATTCCAAAAGTGGCCTAATTAAAGTATTATATAGCTTCAACATGATTTGCCAACTTTCATACCCAATACCCCGAATAATGAAGCATGCCATACACCTTCTTTATCAACATATCTTCTTGTGTTGCCACTTTAAGGGAGCTTTGGACTTGCACCCCAAGAGCTTTGTGTATATCAATGCTCCTAAGAGACTGTAACATGATCAGTTAGCCAGTTACTTTCCATGTTTAGACTTCCCAAATTTGCTTCTGGTGGGTACTGCACAGAAACTTTTCCAGAGTAAAAGTCCAGAGGAAATCTGTGGGCATCTGTAAGGAAAATAAACTCTCAGCTTATTCTTTTGCCACTGATTTCAAAATCTGGGCCATTGTAAAAATTAACTTTAAAAGCGAGCTAATGCTCTAAGTAAGTTCATATAGAAAGCTTAATCAGAGCAGTGCTGGAAGTTAGATCTAAATCTGTATATCTTTGGCTGGTTTTGCAGCTGGAACACTTGGGGATTAGATACGATGATTTCCAGTTTTGTCTTTTTAGATTAGGATCAGAGCACATTGGAAATTACAGGGCTTCTCTAATCATCTCAACAGATGTGATCTCTCCATAATATTAAAATTTGATGTACAGATTTTTATTAAAATGTGATAGATTATGTAGGTACACAAATGAAAGATGGCAAGTTGCCCTTTGTTAAATAGATACATGTTCAAAAGAAATCTTTTATACTTTTAACATCCCACGCTGTGTCACCTGGATTTCAGTGCAGACCAACTCCTCCCTTCTGTTCAGCTGCAGCCTTTAAACACAACCTGCTGCCAATATTACTTTCAATATAATGTTTTAACCCTAAAATGTGTGTTTATCAGTCATAAAGATTAACTTTACTTCTATTGCGTCAGTAGTATTCCTGCAAGTATTAATAATGGTTATCAGTGAGAAAGTAGGTTAACAATGATGTAAAATACATGACAAGTGAATAACAAAACAAATAGTAATGTGAAAGTTTTTGCAATATTGTCATGACCATCTCCACAAAGTGGTCTATAATTTTTTTATGGTTTGTTTTACTCTGGTTTAGGTTTTTGACATGGAGGTGCCAATGTTGGACTGGGGTGGACAATGTCAGAAGTCACATGACAGCAGGTTGTAGTGCAACAGGTACCTGCACTCAACTAAGGAGCAGCGCTCTGAAAGCTTATGATTTCAAATAAACCTATAATCTGGTGTTGTATGACTTCTAACTTAGTTTTTTGAGTGTTCAAATAAAAGAAAACAGCCAAAAAGTTCTAGTCTTAAACAAGATGAAAGGATAGTTTATTTCATAGCAATTTGTGGAGAAATATTATTAAAGTAATAATTATTAGTTAAAATAGAGGTACAAAGATAAAAAGTAGGCCCAAATTAAAGATACTTAGAACATGATAGCAAGATCATTGTGTGCCTGTTACTTGCTTGAAGGTTCTCTTTCAGATGCAAAGGGGCTGAACACTTAAAGGCAGAATTGAACAGCTGCAATGCTTCTAGTGTTGAATATCTAGAAGTTTCTTCCATAAGTGCAGAGTAGAACAGGATCTGAGAGGAAGAGAAGTGTCCTTGATATCAATTTATGGCAGTGCAGGTTTTTGCCTTAGTAGCCAGTCATCCTTCAACTGGTTTTCGTTTCTCCTCATGCTCCATTTGGCTGAGTATTCTGCTCCTCATAGTATCTCCTAGGGCTTTACCTGAAGTTCTGTGAAAAATGGCATCTCACATCCTGTTTCATATAGGTCAAAACTTAAAATGGCTGCTTTGTTAATTTTAATTGTTCCCAGAGCACTGTCAATTATGCTGGAATTTCATGTGGTATCCTTCCAATCTTCTGTTTTCTCAGAATCTTTGAAATCCCATACCTTTCAGGGATCTGCTGCATTGCCTGAAGAATAATTGATACTGAGATAACACTTCAGTTTGTCTGCCTCTTGGCTGACAGTGAACCAACAAGAGCAATCATGTGACTTCCAGGTGCCACTTTGTAAGGTATCATGTCCATTTAAAAAAAAAGTCAGTATAACTTTCTTTACTAAATATATATTAGTATAATTTCTCAATTGTCAAATGTTATAAAAATTATTATAATGTTTCTGAGCTTTTGCATTTTGGCTTGGTGAATGTTAACTGCAAAGAATTCAGCTAGTTGTTCCCTGCAATTTAATACATCTGATTGAATCATTTATCTTATAACAGCTGCACTATGCTAGATAGCAGATACTGGCTTTTTATCTGGAAAAGACTACTTTTGAAAGACTTGCCACCTCACATGCATACCGCTTACAAACAATGTTGGAATTCTGAGCATAAGTATAAGCATCTTTAAAATGAAAACAGAAAATGTCAGAGGGTCAGAACTGAAGTTCTGAAGAAGAGTGTTTGGGACTTCAAATTTGTTTCTTTCCACTCGTGCTGCCATACCTGCTGAGTTTCTTCAGCACTTTCTATTTATATTTCAGATCTTCAGCATCCACATTTTTATATTAATATATTTCAATGACATATTAATGATTTACTTCACAACACATGTTTAAGAAGTGGCCAATTCATAAGGAGAAGCAACGGCAATTATTCAGCTGATCTTTTTATATTAGTTTGGTCGCTGTGGTTCTGCATGAGCTGTTTTCCTTCGGATACTCCTTCAGTTACATTCATTCCCAAAACTCTGACAGTCACTAATGCTGCCTCATTTTCCTGTATTCAATGCCAGAGTATAGGCTTCCCTGTGATTATGCATACAATGATTCACATTTGTTGAGTGAATATACTGAGATTCCTTTAGTCATTCTATTTGAGATAAGTTATGTTGCTACTGAATACCCTTCCTCTACTGCTCCGCAATCACAAACTGTCTTACACTAGCATGCATCAGAGAAGCTTTGAGAATTAACAATTGGATCCTTTATTCCTGGCTTCAAGCTTGCTGTCTCAGAGGACATGTATGCAGAGTAGTTTGGTAGTGTTGCAGTCATTATAACCAAGTGATTGACGTGTGTAAAATAATCCAAAAGTATAATAGATATCTTCCAATGCAAAAACAGCTCATAACCCCCATTTCTGAATCCTTGTTTGTCTTCTTAGACAGTCCTTCAGGGCACTGCCTTTTTTCTCTGAGTGAATTGGTTCTGAGATGACTGAGAAATCAAATATGTCACTAGGCATGGGAAGAGGAGGGACTGAATGTTTGTGGATGTGGCTTCAATCAAGCAGGCTTGATTTGAGTGTCATCAGAGCTGCACTGATCCACGCAACTGGGGCATATTTCATCACACTCCTGACTTGTGCCTTGTTAATGGGGGAGTCAGGAGGTGAATTACTCAATGCAATATTCCTAGCCTCTGTCCTGCTCTTACAGCCACAGCAATTATACAGCTAGTCCAGTTCAGTTTCAGGTCAATGGCAATCCTCAGGAGGTTGATAGTGGAGGATTCAATGGTAATGCATTGAATGTCCAGGAACGATAGTCAGATTGGAAAAAAATCGTTGCTTGGCATATGTATGGCACAAATATTACTAGCCACTTGTCAGCCCAAATCTGGATATTGTCCAGCTGCATTTGGACATAGACAGCATTAATAGCTGGTGAGTTGTAAATCGAGCTGAACATTGTGTAACTATCAGTGAACATCCTGAATTCTGACTAAGTGATGGAGGCAAGTTCATTGATGAAGCCATTGAAGATGGTTGGGCATCCACCACTATCCTCAGAAACTCCCACAGAAATGTTCTGGACCTGAGAATACTGATCTCCAATAATCACAGCTATCTTCTTTTATGCTAGGTAGGACTCCAACCGTTAAAGAGGTTTTCTTCTGATTCTCATTGATTTCAGTTTAGTCATGGCTCCTTGGTAACACATATAGTCAAAGCAGTCTTGAGGTCAAGAGCAGTGACTCTTGCCTCACCTCTGGAGTTCAATACTTTCTGCAATGTTTGAATCTGGTCTGTAATGAGGTCAGGAGCTGACTGGCCCTAGGGAGCCCAAACTGGGTGGCACTGCGCAGGTTGTTGCTGAGCAGATGCTGCTTGATAGCACTGTTGTTGACACCTTCCACCATTTTACTAATGATCAAGAGGAGACTGATGGAATGGTAATTGGGATGGATTTTCCCAGTTATATAGGAAATACCCAGGCAATTTTCCACATTGTTAGGTAGATGCCAGTGTCGTAGCTGTACTGCAACAGCTTGACTAGGGGTGCAGCAAGTTCTGGAGATTAAGTCTTCAGTATTATTGCTGGAATGTTGTCAGTATACAGTACCTTCAGCTATTTCTAGATACCATTTGGAGTAAATTGAATCAGCTGAAGACTGGTATCTGTGATGATAGGGACATCTGCGGGAAGTAGAGATGAATGACCTACTTGGTGCTTCTGGCTCAATTTTGTTTTGAATGCTTCAGCCTTAGAAGTTGCATTTAGCTGCTAGGCTTCCCAGTTATTGATATTTGCGGAGACACCACCTTCATTGGGGTTGTTTAGTTGTCCACCACTTGATGTGATAGGATGTAGAGTGTTGTACTGTTGGTATGGAATCCCTTAGCCCTGTCTAATATTCGATGCTTTGAATGTTTGTCATGTGAGTAACCCTGAGCTGTAGTTTCACCAGCTTGACACCTCATGTTTAGCCATGTCTGGCACAGATCCTGGCATGCCAACCTGTCCTCTTTATTGAGCCATGGGCAGCCTTGCAGATTGAGTGTAACCACTCAGGGAATTACCAATAACTCAGTTGGGGAGTTACACAGAAATCAGTCGGGTCACTGGTCCATCCTCAGTCAGGACTGGTGGTGATGTGTCCCAAGTGAGTGAGTTGGAAGTGCAATCGGCAGGGAGGGTAAGTAATTTAAGAGGATAAAGTGGTTTTGAGATGCTAAGAGAAGATGAGAGTGGTAGACCTTGGGCCTTGGTGTGAAGTAGGTGTAGTGGCAGAGTCAGAGTGAGTGTGAGCCAGCAGAAAGATGGTACTTAACCTTGTAGAGTGATTACCCTTCCTCCAGGTCATGGACAACATACAACTCCAGAAAGCTATGTCAGCCTAGGATGGCAGCATCTACTGCCATGGTCTCCTCTGGCAGTTCTGGGGAGACAGGATACTCCTCCTTTGCCTCACTTCAATGGACAGGACCTCCAGGTCTTATTCTGTGAAGTAGATTGTCAATGGACTTCTCTTGAGTATGGAGGCTGGATATATAATTAACAAGGTGTGCAGCAGAGAATTGCATGGGAGAAGTCACTAGGATTCATAGAGTACCCTGGAATTGATATGGCGCCAACATGAGGAATTTCAACTCAATGAGCAAAACATTGCACAGCACCTCCTGGGTCCACCTGGAACATGAGAAAAGCAGGCAGAGGAACCTCACTGTGTGGGAAGAGGCCAATTTTCGGAATCCTGATAGCAAGGCAATTATGTTTTCAGAACCTTAAAGATGTGTCAAGCTTTCGGACAGTAAATGAGAGGGTGGCCCTTCCATTGCATTTGCATACTATTAAAAGGTTAGCTTGCCAGGATTCAGTTCTCTTTCCTAATTAAGGCATCTGTGTACATGCCTTCAGATTCACAACAGCATAGTGAGGTGTGTCAGCGGGCTAGCTAATTATTTCCAGGACTTGGAGGGAGTAGACTCTGCTTTACTTACTTTTGGGGAGTGTTCCCTTATCTCATACCACGACTAAGATCGAGGATCAGTTGTCTAAATTGCACAAAGCATGGAAAATGACTGAGTTTAGGAGGAAGGAGTCCATGAGGCATGGGTCAAAGAGTTGGCCAAGGATGGAATTCTGACTGGCTAAGGGTGGGAGTCTCTCAGGAAAATGGTGAAAGGGCTGTGTCTAAATGTGGTTGATGCAATTACCTGTAAGAGAGATTTCACAGGCTAGGATAATGGCTGAGCATTGTGTCTGAACAGCAAGGGTCATTGGTGTTAATGGTAGGGCACTTGGTATTGTATTAAGGGTACTGGGAAGTGGCTGGAATAGTGATAGTGATGGGGAAGTGAGAACTTGTAAGGTGTGAGTCCCAGGGAAACAGGGTGGGAGGAGGGGCTAGGCTATCTAATGGTGACAGAGCAGGTTGCTTTGTTAATGAGAGAGCTAAAGATCTGAATGGACTTGGTGGTGGTGACAGGAGGGGCACAGTCACGTGGTTGACTACTGTAATGTGATCCAGTGTTGTGGGGGCAGGCTTGAGTGTTGCAGTGGTGGGGAATGGTAATCCTAACACGGGGATGGACATGGACAATACGGCATGTTAGAGGGTGTCAAGGGGCGGGTACAAGTTTGTGGATCTTTTTCTGACAGCAATGCAGGGGATTTCAACTCTTACTGGCTCAGAAAACAGCTTCTCACAGTCTTCATTGAGGATTTCACATTAAGCAGAAAGCATTCAAAGTTTTCAGATTTCTGAACAAGAATCTTTGCTTTTGCAATGAACTTATTTGAGTTATAGTTGTTGAAATATTTACTCATCAATCCTGGAGTATTCAAGTTGTACATCGGATCCTTATAAAATGAGAGATAAAAAAAGAAAGGCTGAAGCAATCCAAAAACATGCATCATAATTCTGAATGGATCAGTCTGGGAGATACTCCAGTGTCACATCCCTGATTATGTTTCAGAATGGGAATCACTCCAGCAAAGTGGGGAGAACAACAGACTGCCCAATTTAATAAGGAATGGAATGGACTAGTGAGAAGTGACAGTAACAAGTACCTGTCTCCCTCTGGGGCAATAAAAAACATAGGGTAGTCATTTTCACAAAATAAAAAGACCAATTGTTTCCAAGACAGTCCGTCAACAATATTATTTCCCAACAACAATCTCATATTAGAACAAGGTACCAAAAGAAATAATCACAGTCACATCACATGAAATCTTCAAGACCCATCTTACTTCCACTTAAATATTTTTATCAAGAGGATGACCATCTCAGCATATATTACTTGGTTACCTAGAGCTATCCATAAAAATGATGGCACAATATCAAAATTGTGGTGCTGACACAATTATAGCAAGAGCAGATAATTAACCATCATATTGAGAGGAGGGTCTTACAGAGGGAAAGAGTTACTATTGTGTAACATAAACCAACTAGAGGCATGAAATAATGAATCAACAGCTCGGAAACCACCCTCAACTGGTATTGTCCTGTCAATGGAGAATTCCACAGGACAATACATTTGCTGCATGACTGAGGGATCTCTGGACAGCGATACCTCAGACATGTCAGAAGTTGCATTGAAATTTGAGCAAAAGGGCATCTGCAAAATCCTGTTGAAGGTCATTGCCAACCATATCAAGTGTGCTCTGGGATCAGTGATTCATCCCAGGCAAACCTGTGCTCTGCCAGACGAGATGATCACTCAGAACTTCATTCTCCTTGGGAATACAATCGCCAATGTGCAGGACAGGGGTGGGGGTGGGGGGGGGGGGGGGGGGGCGGGCGGGGGGGGGGGTGGTGGTGGTGGAGGTGGGTGGCTGCTTGCTTCATCAGCCTGGGCCAGGAAAAGGCCTTTGACAGGATATCGCTTGTGTACATGTGGAATGTGCTCTCCAAAATGGTTTAGGGAGGGAATCCAAAATTGGGTTTGACTGCTATACACCAACATTGTTAGTGCAGTTTCAATCAATGGGTGTGAATCAGAAAGGTTCCCAATCAGATCTGTCATCAGGCAGGTCTGCCCAGTCCCTCCTGCCTTGTTTGTGTGTTGTTCATATCTTTGCCAGGTCCATTAGGAAGGATGTCAGCCTGAGAGGGTTGACTATTCTAGGCAGCAGAGGCCTGCAGGTCAAAATCTCCCAATACATGGATTACATTGCCATTGTCGGTTTGGATTCACTGTCAGTGCGCAGACTCATGAACATCTGTGACCAGTTCGAACTGACCTCAGGAGCCAAGGTAAATCAAGGCATGAGTGAGGCCACATTCTTTAGGAACTGGATCAACTGATCCTTTACCTGAAGATGCTGGGAATATGATTCTTTGGGACTGAGGTGTGCACAAATTCTTTGGAGGAGTGCATTGCCAAGGTGAATTAGAAAGTGGCCTTTTGAGCGCACTACTTCCTCTCCATTGTGGGTAAAAATTTGGTCATCAAGATTAAGTTAGTCTCAGTGTTAATGTATGTGCTGCAGGTCTGGCCCAGAACCTGCGTCACTTCATCTGAAGGTCAATGGACCATGTCTGTAGGGACACCATGCGCAAAGCTCTGCATGGGGTGGGGGTGGGGGGGAGGGTGGGGGAGGAAATGAGTATACCCAATGCCACTCTCATCTTGATGGCCACCTTTATGTGCACCTATGTCAAGTTGTGTGTCTACCCTCACTATGCAAACACCACCAAGTGTCACTATATACTGAGGTTCCACCTTGTTGTGAAGGATGGAACTGGCCTTGTTGCTGTGTGACACTCCAAAAAGTTGGACCATTCCATATCACCTGTCCTTCTTGAAAAAATTTACAGAGGAAAGCACTTTTGACAACAAATCCATAAGGAAGTGGTCAGCACATAGCATCCTCGAGACTCTGTGTGTAAAGGAGAGGGTGCACTCTGAGCAGACTGTCAAAATAATTTGGCAGAATGCCTCAATGCCACAACTTTGTAACAAATACCAAGACATGGTAGTGAGAAGGTGCTGCCCACCAGATCCTTCATACATGCCCGGTCTCTGAGTACACCACATGCTGCCCTCGAAGCAGCTGTGATGTGGGAGAGACTGTTACACATATCCTTTTGGAATATGCTTTTGCAAAGGTAGTCTGGAGAAAGGTAGTCTGCAGTGGATTTTGTCGAGGTTCATCCTGAGCAGCTCTGTGATGCAGGACCCTGTGCTATATGCCTTGTTCCCCAGGATACACACTGAGACAAAAATCAACTGCACCTGAAGGATCATCCACTCAGTGAAAGATGCTCTTTGGACTACCTGAAACTTTGTAATTTTCCAGTGTAAAGTGCTGAACCAAATGTTTCAGATTGGTACATTCCAAGGTTCCAGATGCTGAGCTGAAGGATATACTACAGCCTGGGGCAGCTGCTGCCAAGGTACAATGGGGCAAGACCATTGTCTAGGGTCTTAATATAATGGTTGTCAGACCCTCTATTTAAGTAGAAAATATCTCCTTTTGTTTGCAATCTGAGAAATGTCAAAAATCTAATGTTTTGTTTACCTTTTTCTCTGCAAAGTTTGTACAGAACTGATTTAGACGATTTGCATGCACTGATAGATAGTTTTATAAATAAAGTATACTTTTGAAATAAAATGAACTTTGAGGGGTAAAGTCCAGAGTATGATGCTCGAGTTCATACTTCAAAACATTTGGCACCTTAAAAGATGTGACACAATGGACATGCATTGCCTGGCAGGCTTTTGATAATCTGAAGGTTTATTTATTTCTCTGTTTTTGACTGCTTGTTGGAGCAAGTTTTTCTTCTGGCAGATCTCTTTTTAATGTCGGATAATTACTAGTTCAAAACTAGAGTAGGAGAATATTGAGGGGGGTGTACAGTAAAGTCAGTAAGTATAGTAAATCAGGCCTCGTGCCAGATACATGTACTATTTGAAGTATTCCAGCAAATGTACCACACCTTTAATTTCTAAATCCTAATTTATTTAATGAATGTGTGTATGAAGAATGTGGAGTTTGTTTTGAGCAAAATAATCTAATAAATTTTTGGGTAGAGTGCTTTACCATCAATGCAATATTCTTACATTTTAATCAAGTATACACCTTTTAAAAATTCTTGCATGGGTTGTCCCACCATTGGCAAGCTTGACATTTACTGCTCATCCTTAATTTCCCTTTAGAAGCTGATGATGAGCCACTTTCTTGAAATGTTGCAGTCCATATCACTTATGTACACACACACAGTACGGTTAGAGATGGATTTCAGGATTTTGAACAAGTGATAGTGAAACAGTAGTGATATGGTCTATTTCCAAGACAAGAGAATTGAATTGAATTGAACTTATTGTCATGTGTATCAAGGCACAGTGAAAAGCTTTGTCTTGTGAGCAATACAGGCAGATCACATAGTTAAGTAGCGTAGATAAATAAGTAATAGGTAAACAGCGGCAAAAATTCGCCAACCGGGTCAGGTCTGCTCTGGGGTTGGTGATTCACCCTGACCAAACCTGTGCCGTGCCGGGCAGGAGATCACTGAGAGTCTCGCACTCCTCAGGGATACGATCGCCTACGTGCAGGACAGAGGGTTGGACACCTGCCTGATCAACCTGGACCAGGAGAAAGCCTTTGACAGGATATCACACAGGTATATGAGAGATGTTCTCTCCAACATGGGCTTTGGGGAGGGAATCTGCAATTGGATCAGACTGCTCTATACCAACATTGTCAGTGCAGTCTCAATCAATGGATGGGAATCAGATAGCTTCCCAGTCAGATCTGGAGTCAGGCAGGGCTGCCCTCTCTCTCCTACCTTGTTTGTGTGCTACATAGAGCCATTTGCTGAGTCCATCAGGAAGGATGCGAGCCTGAGAGGGGTGACTATTCCTGGCAGTGGGGGCCTGCAGGTTAAGACCTCCATGTACATGGATGACGTCGCCGTTTTCTGCTTGGATCCGCTGTCCGTGCGCAGACTCATGTGCATATGTGACCAGTTCGAACGGGCCTCGGGGGCCAAGGTAAACCGAGGCAAGAACGAGGCCATGCTATTCGGGAACTGGGCCAACCAATCCTCGATCCCCTTTACCGTCAGGATCGACCACCTGAAGGTGCTGGGTATTTGGTTCGGGGGAGGCTGGGGCTTGCGCCAAGTCTTGGGAGGAGCATATCAGCAAAGTGAGACAGAAACTGGGCAGATGGAAGTTACAGTCGCTCTCCATCGCGGGAAAAAAAATCAAGTCATCAGGTGTGAGGCACTGCCATTGCTGTTATATGTGGCACAGGTCTGGCCTATCCCCAGAACCTGTGTCACCACAGTCACCCGGGCCATCTTCCACTTCATGTGGAGATCAAAGATGGACCGGGTCCGAAGAGACACAATGTACAAAGACTGGTGCAATGGGGAAAAAACACTCCCAATGCCACCCTCATCCTGATGACCTTTGTGTGTGGCTGCATCGAGCTGTGCGTGGATCCCCGGTACGCAAACTCCAAGTGTCACTACGTACTGAGGTTCTACCTGTCCCCAGTGTTGCGAAGAATGGGCCTGGTCTTGCTGCTGTGGAACGCTCCGAGTAGTTGGACCATTCCGCATCACCGGTTCTTCGTGGAGAAATTTATGAAGAAAAACACTTTTGACCACAAGTCCATCAGGGAGTGGTCAGCACGTAGTGTCCTTGAGACTCTTCGGGAAAAGGAGAGGGCGGATCCTATTGAGCGGTTCCCTGAGCAGACTGTCAAAGTCATTTGGCAGAATGCCTCATTGCCAGAACTTTCCAACAAGCACCAAGACATGGCTTGGCTGGTAGTGAGAAGGGCTCTACCTGTGAGATCCTTTATGCACGTCCGGACTCTCGTCCCCCCCGCACGCTGCCCTCGAAGCGGCTGCGGGGGGGAGCGAGACTGTCACACACCTCCTTCTGGAATGTGCCTATGCAGAGGAAGTCTGGAGAGGAATGCAGTGGTGTTTGTCGAGGTTCGTCCCGAGCAGCGCCGTGACGCGGAATTCCGTGCTCTACGGCCTGTTCCCTGGGACGCACACTGAGACGAACATCAACTGTGCCTGGAGGATCATCAACTTGGTGAAGGACGCTCTCTGGGCGGTCCAAAACCTGTTGATCTTCCAGCTGAAGGAGTTGACCCCGACTGAGTGTTGCAGACTGGCACATTCCAAGGTCCAGGACTACGTGTTGAGGGATGCGCTGAAGCTTGGGGCAGCTGCCGCCAAGGTGCGGTGGGGAAAGACCACCGTGTAACATCTGCCTGCCTAAGAAGAACAGGGGGCCCACGTAGTCATTTGGGCTCTGCTGGCACCTCAGCTCAAAATGTAATCATACCGACCTGTAAATAGGAATGATTACTCTGTTTTGGTATGAAAAGAAATGGAACATTTACCTATGTACGGCATGTCCAGTTGTATAGATCAAAGTATTTATGAATAAAGTATATTTTTGAAATAAAACAAAACACAGGTACAGGCAAATGTTCAGAGTTTGTGAGTCTATTCAGTATTCTCACAACAGTACGGTAGAAACTGATTTGAAACTGGCTGGTGCGTGTGTTCAGGCTTCTATACCTTCTCCCCAATGGTAGAGGTTGTAGATAAACATTGCTGGGTGGGATGGATCTTTGAGAATGCTGGTGGTCTTTCCTTGATAGCAGGCCTGGTAGATGGATTCTGTGGATGGGAGGTTGGACTTTGTGATTGTCTGGGCTGAGTTCACCACTCTCTGTAACCATCTCTGATCTTGAATGGTACAGTTGTCTTGCCAGGTAGAGATACATCCAGACAGAATGCTCTTGATGGCACACCTATAAAAGTTGGCAAGGGTATTCGCCACCATGCGAACTTTCCTCAGCTCCCTGAGGAAGAAGAGATGTTGTTGGGCCTTTGTAACCAATGCTTCCACATGAAGAAAGCTTGTTGTGAATTACCACTCCCAGGAGCTTGACACTCTCCATTCGTTCCACTTCGGTGCTATTAATGCGTAGCGGGGCATGAGTAACATCCTGCTGAAAGTCAATAATGACTTCCTTGGTTTTGCTGACTTTGAGAGCTAGATTATTGTCAGTGCACCATCTTCCACTTCCCATCTGTACTCTGTTTTGTCACCATCTGAGAGTTGACCAACTATGGTGGTGTCATTAGCGAACGTAGTGAACTTGCAGGTAATTCTATTCCCAGGAGTTTCCAACCCTTATTCTTCTAGGTAGTGGAGGTAGTGACATTTGGAATGTGCTGTTGAAAGACCCTTGGTGAGTTGCTGTGGTGCATTTTGTAGAAGCCACACATTTTTACTACTGTCTGCTGGTGGTATATGGAACAAATGATGAAGGTGATCGTGAATTTTTGTGTCTTAGTTTTATTGTCATGTGTACTGAAGTACAGGGATACGGGAGAACAAGAACAAAGAACAGTAGAGCACAGGAACAGGCCCTTTGGCCCTCCAAGCCTGCACTGACACATTTTGCCCTTTCATACTAAAATTGTCTTCACTTACAGGATCCATAACCATCTATTCCCTTCCTATTAATGCATTTGTCTGGGTGCTTCTTGAATGCTGATATTGTGTCTGCTTCCACCACCTCTTCTCAAAAAGTGTTCAAGGCACTCACCACCCTTTGTGTGAAAAACTCCTCTTCTAAACTTTCCCCACCTCCTTGAACCCATGTCCCCTAGTAATTAACCCTTCCACTCTGGTAAAAAGCCTCATACTTTCCACTCTATCCATGCTATTCGCAATCTCTACCAGGTCGTTCCTCAACCTCTTGCATTCCAATGAAAACAAACCCAGTCTATCCTAACGTGACAGACAATCAGAACAGCGCAGTCAGTGCACTTGATTGGCACCCAATCTATCAAGGTAAGATGGCAACAGTTGGCATGGTGAAGGGACTCAAAGCAGGTCAACTGCTTCTTGCTGCTAATGGTCTCAACATTGGCATGGTAGGGGCACATCAAGGCCCATGGCTAAGACTTAAGAAGAACTGTAATGTTGAACTTTTAATTGTATTTCTTTATTTTTCTACTTTATACCTAAGATTTTGTATCTAGGTGTTAGTGATTAAGGTCTGGAGTTAAATGCTTCAAAGCGTGCTGGAGGCAGGTTCAGTTGAGGCATCCAAACAGGTGTTAGATGATTATTTAAATAGAAACAATGTGCAGAATTATGGGGAAAAGGAAGGAGGTTGGCACTAAGTTAAAGTGCTCAGAGAGTTAGGCTGATTGGCTTCTTGTGCACCATAACAATACTGAGATTTACAATCTGAAACATAACTTGTCTGATCACGTTATGAATATACCTCTTGTGGCCATTAAGTCCTGGGCTGTGATTGATCCCAGAGCTTCTGGGTCAGAAGCAGGAATGTTTCCAACTAAATTCAAGAAAAGGAACTAAAAAATGCTCAGTTTGGATCCTCAGTCTTTGTCATTGCAGTTGATCTCAACAGAATGACTTCACAGGCACTGGGATTGACCTTAGCATCAAATTCAGTCAGGATTCCTGTCCCTCATTACACTCTGATAACTGCAGTAGCTAATGCAAATGAGGTTAAGTGAGGAGAACCTTGGCTGTGATGCTTTCACAGGTGAATAGTCTGTTGGCATTCACTCAGTAAGTTGACATATACAGAATCATTACTTGGGTGAGATTAGTAACAATCAAGAGAAAAGGAGATGGAGAAAAATAAATGCATTAAAACACTAAACTGTCATGAGTTTTTAAACTTTATTTAGAATTAGAATTATCGACAGAAAAATATAGCTTCTGTTTAAGTGAATGGGAAAATGTACTGCTGCCTGCACAATCTACTTTTTAAATCTTTGACTCCTTTAATGCTGCTGTGGTTTTTGAATAGCTTGACGATTACATTGAAAATCTTTTCTCGGATTTGGCTTAAGCGGTCGGCTTCTAACCGTGTATTTGATGTTTGATTTTACTTAGTGGTACTGAGGATTAAAGTCTTTTATTGAGGTTCCAGTTGCCTTTGCTCTTGCACTTCATAGTAGCTTTAACATTTGGAAAATTGGCATCATAGCAAACAGACCCAGAGAAAATTTCTGATTAGAGAAAATAAACATAAAGTTGCTTAATATCGCTACACAGGTCTATTATAAACATGCATTCGAATCAGTATCACTTCAACCTGATCTTTTATGTATATGTAATTATCTACATGTATTTGGTTAACCAATTAATTATGTCATGTAAACAACTGAAATATTTTGCAAATTGATAAAGACAATAGCTTTCTTTAATGGACAGACTTGTCATAGTGCTGCTTTTGGTATTTGGGTGGTCTTTATATATTAGTGTTTCAATATACTCTTTGCTCCCTGTACACCTCCATGAGCTGAATGATAGCATAAAGCCATTCTAGATTCATTCAGCTTCAGTGTCAGTTGACCACAATCCACACTGAATGTCATTTATCTGCTTCTTACAGCACCTGTAACTAAATATGATAATTCAATGTCACCCATAGCCAATGAAGCCTCTTCTCTCCATAAAAGAATCAACGTTCCAGTGTCATAAATAATCCATTCTGTTGCTTGTGATTTGCAGTTTCAATGAGTTATATAATGACCCATTAAGTCTTGCCTGGGACTGAGCAAATGTTTTTTGTTCTAATTTGGCAGAACCAGATGTGATATGGAGAACAGGTACCCCTGGGAGTTGTCAACTGACATGGCAGTGAAGTGGGCCTCAGAAAGGGGAAGATAACTCATCCATGGAGAATTCATTGACCCTCATCTCTTTGTTTTGGTCCTTTAGAGCCTGCCAATTATATAGGACAATTCTGCTTCTACAGAGCCCACAGACAGCCACACTGCTGAAATACATGTCAAGGATTTTCTCCTGAGGAGCATTTTGAGAAAGCACTTCAGGGTACTTTGCTCAGTTACTGATAAGGCATGTTCTATGATGTTAGTCTGGTTCTTAAAGTGTGGAAAAATTCCTGTCACATTAGGACTGACTTGAGTAATGCAGGCAGAGTTAGTATGTTGAAACAGAATAAATCATTGTGTTGGTATATCCTTTAGCAGTGATAATTCTAATAAATGACAATTATTAAACCGATCCTAAAGTACTGTAATCAACAATATATCAAACATTTTCTATTTTGAAATAAAACAGTTTAATTTGAAAAAGTGACAATTAGATATGCCATAAAACTATTTTCCCCAATTAATTTCTCTCCTGTTAATAATACAACTGAATGCACTGCAACAGATACTGCCAATCAGATACCAAAACCAAGAGGCCTTTCTTTAAGTGTAGTCAATGATTATTTACCGGGTGCAAATCTATGAGCTGATTGCTATCCTTACCCGATGTCCAAACATGTGGTCTTTCCAGCAAAGGCTACTGGATACCAATTAAAACTAAGTACCATTGCTGAATTTTGCTACCCAGGGTATTGAGATAATTGTAGCACTCCTATTACTTTGTAGCTGAGATTAGCTAATACCACAAGGAGAAATTCTGGGACCGGTATCCACTCAGCAACATGAATAACATTTACTTTAACAACACCGAAATAATGTTTGCATTATATCTTTACAATCTTCATGGGATAAATGCTAACCTTTATTACTAGCAGTCTATAAATGATCAGCTAGCTACTATACTCCTCATGAAGGGCTTTTGCCCGAAACCAGATGTTGCCTGACCTGCTGTCCTTTTCCAGCACTACACTCTCAACTCTAATCTTCAGTATCTGCAGTTCTCACTTTTGCCTAGCTACTATCCTCCACCCAATTTACCTTTCAGCTAACTCCAGTGAGATGTAGTAATTCCACCATAAAATTATAACACATTTTAAATTAACATTACAAAATGTTTGACCTACTCTTCCCTTCTGTGCTGTTTTCTCTTTTCCAGAATTAAATCCTCTTTCCCTCTTTATTTCTTTCTGTATCTGATCTAACTTGAATTCACCCTTCCTATTACTTTCCTTTCTCCTTTGGTCCTCTGTTTCTTACTCAATATTTAAATCTCATTGTTATGGAGATTGGCTGTTTGTTCCATCATTTACAATGGTTTGACATGGCCCATTGTTTCTTCTGAGCTTCTTTCTCCTTGATTTTACCAACAGCATACATGGCAAAAACTGAAGAAGACAGGAAATGATCTAGCTGCTGCCCAATGTGAGCAATTTTGTCCCAGCAAAGGTTCTGCTTATGTGACATAATGTGAATATGCTGACATTTGGTGAAGTTTGGATTAGCTTGTGATCATTTCCATCCAGTAAGATGCACTTTTCAAGTTGGAAGGCTGTTTGAGCCTGATTCCTATCTCATAGAGTCATAGAGTCATAGAGACGTACAGCACGGAAACAGACCCTTCAGTCCAACTTGTCCATGCTGACCAGATATCCCAACCCAATCGAGTCCCACCTGCCAGCACCCGGCCCATATCTCTCTAAACCTTTCCTATTCATATACCTATCCAAATGCCTTTTAAATGTTGCAATTGTACCAGTCTCTACGACTTCTTCTGGCAGCTCATTCCATACACGTACCACCCTCTGTGTGAAAAAGTTGCCCCTTAAGTCTCTTTTATATTTTTCCCCTCTCACACTAAACCTATGCCCTCTAGTTCTGGACTCCCCAACCCCAGGGAAAGTACTTTGTCTATTTATCCTATCCATGGCCCTCATGATTTAAAAGGTTAACTTAATATTTCTGGTAGTATTATATATTGAAGATACCATTACCTGGCGTTTCCTGGGTTGAATCGATTTCTCCAAACATAAGCAAATTTCAAAAGATCAAGGGATTTCACCTGGAAATCATCAAAACAGTCTGGGTTTTCACAATAATTTGCCCTGATTTCGAAAGCAATGTATGGGAAGTAGATTGTACCCACAAACTGATAATGCCCCAGAATGAAATAAATATCATAATTAGTTTCAGCTAATTTCTACAAATTTCTGAGACTTTGAACAGGCTCCTAAAGTGAGGCTTTTTTTCCACAAAGGCAAGTGTTTCCGAGTGAAACACTTCACTTTAAGGCTGAGTCATGTCTGTTGGCTGAATGGACACAAAATACATAGAACAGCAACTACAATGGACCAAGGCTTACCAGAAAGCAGCTCAGTGCCATTTTAGTTGAATTTCATGAAGAATGTTTCTTTGCAAGACCCTAGCAGATCCCATTAACCCATTAACTAAGTGCAATGCCCCTTTGGAGTCCCTCTTATCTAATACTAACCTGAATCTCTCATGGGTGGAGGTATATTGCTGCTATGTGAATATCCAGATCCTGTCACTGGCACCATCTTTAAAGTCCATCCATGTATCTAGTCAAATTCTGGCAGTCTGGAGCTTCTGTGCACAGTTTGTGGCACTTGTCCTAAAAATGGCAGACAAGGGAAAATGGACATACTGCTTCACAGCCAGGGACCTGGTGATCCTTTTGTTTTAATTCATTCACTGGCATCACTGGCTAGGTCAGCATTTATTGCACATCCCTATTTGCCCAGAGGGCAGTTAAGAGTTAACCATAGAGTCTGAGTCATATGTATGCAGCTTCCTTTCTTAATGGGCATTAGCAAACCAGATGGGTTTTCCTGCCAATCAATAAAGGATTCATGGTCATCATTACACTTTAAATTTCACCATCTGCTGTGGCAGGATTTGAACCCAGGTCCCTAGGTTAACATTCCACTGATAATATCACTAAGCCATCACCTCTCCTGTTGGTTGTTACAGGATAGCCAATGTCCTTAGAACACAGAACAGTACAACACAGTATAGGCCCTTCAGCACCTGATGTTGTGCCAAGCTTTTATCCTACTCCAAGATCATACTGACCTACATACCCTTCATTTTACTATCATCCACATGCCTATCCAAGAGTTACTTAAATGTCTCTAATGTCTCTGACTCTACTATCATCACTGGCAGTACATTCCATGCACTCAGCACTCTCTGTGTAAAGAATCAACTTCTGAAATTTCCCTTAAACTTTCCTCTAATCACCTTAAAATTTTGCCTCCTTATGAAAACCATTTCTGTCCTGGGAAAAAGTTTCTGACTACTCAGTCTATCTATGCCTCTCATCATCTTGTACACCTATTATCTTTCTTTGCTTCGGTCAGAAAAGCCTTAACTCCCTCAACCTTCCTTCATAAGGCCAAGTGTCAGATCTCT
The DNA here is from genome assembly GCF_020745735.1 of Hemiscyllium ocellatum. Classification (NCBI taxonomy): domain Eukaryota; kingdom Metazoa; phylum Chordata; class Chondrichthyes; order Orectolobiformes; family Hemiscylliidae; genus Hemiscyllium; species Hemiscyllium ocellatum. Next base: position 88,577,885 of record NC_083401.1, read on the forward strand.
CAGTGGGAGAGCATTTCGGTGATAGTGATCACACCTCCCTGACTCTAACTACAATCATGGAGAGGAATAGGAGCTGACGGTATGGGAAAGTATTTAATTGGGTGAAGGGGAATTATAATGGTCAGTTAGAGTAAGTGCTACCATCTTCTCCCTGCTACCTCACACTCACTCTATCTCTATTATTGCACCCATCTTCCATCAGGGCTCATTCTCTACCACTCTTTCTGTCACATGCAGTATCTTCCCTCATTTGCTCTGAAATTCCCTTCAGACTCCTACCCTGACATAGTGTTTCCGATGCACTCATTCAGGCACCTCACCACCTTTCCCCCAACTGTATGAGCCACTTTCACCACACTCAATCCCTTCCTTCATCTCATCCCAGGAGAAAATGACCCACAGTAAGATAGAAAGAGAGAAGAATCATAATGGGGTGTCCTGCATCAGGCTCTTCACCCCTCATGAGGACAGGATGATATTTGTGATTTTTGCAAGTGCTGTGATTTCTGGGGATGCGTGGGCCTAGTAATATTATCGCTGGGCTGTTTACCCAGAGATGCAAATAATGTTCTGGCTACCCAGGTTCAAATCCCCCCATAGCAGATGGTGGAATTTGAATTCAATAAATATCTGTAATGAAGTGTCTCATGATGACCGTGAATTCATTGCTAATTGTTGGAAAAACCCATCAGGTTCCCTAATGTCCTTTAGGGAAGGAAACTGCCATCCTTACCTAGTCTAGCCTACATGTGACTCCAAACTCCACAGCAATATGGTTGACTCTTAACTGCCCACTGGACATGTAAGGATGGGCAATAAATGCTTCTTGGCCAGCGATGCCCTCATCCCATGAGTAATTTTTTTAAAATGTGGCAGACAAACTGTTTTCCACAACCCTGGACTGAGTCATAGAGTCCTAGAGATGTACAGCATGGAAACAGATCCTTCGGTCCAACCCGTCCATGCCGACCAGATATCCCACCCCAATCTCGTTCCACCTGCCAGCCTGGCGCATATCCCTCCAAACCCTTCCTAATCATATACTCATCCAAATACCTCACAAATGTTGCAATTGTATCAGCCTCCAATACATCCTCTGGCAGCTCATTCCATACACGTACCACCCTCTGCGTGAAAAAGTTGCCCCTTAGGTCTCTTTTATATCTTTCCCCTCTCACCCTAAACCTATGCCCTCATAATTTTGTAAACCTCTATAAGGTCACCCCTCAGCATCGAAGGCTCCAGGGAAAACAGCCCCAGCTTGTTCAGCCTCTCCCTAGAGCTCAAATCCTCCAACCCTGGCAACATCCTTGTCAATCTTTTCTGAACCCTTTCAAGTTTCACAACATCTTTCCGACAGGAAGGAGACCAGAATTGCATGCAATATTCCAACAGTGGCCTAACCAATGTCCTGTACAGCCGCAACATGACCTCCCAACTCCTGTACTCAATATTCTGACCAATGAACGAAAGCATACCAAATGCTGCCTTCACTATCCTATCTACCTGCAACTCCACTGTCAAGGAGCTACGAACCTGCACTCCAAGGTTTCTTTGTTCAGCAACACTTGCTAGGACCTTACCATTAAGTGTATAAGTCCTGCTAAGATTTGCTTTCCCAAAATGCAGCACCTTGCATTTATCTGACTTCAACTCCATCTGCCACTTCTCAGCCCATTGGCCCATCTGGTCAAGATCCTGTTGTAATCTAAGGTAACCTTCTTCGCTGTCCACTACACCTCCAATTTTGGTGTCATCTGCAAACTTACTAGCTGTACCTCTTATGCTCGCATCCAAATCATTTATATAAATGACAAGAAGTAGAGGACCCAGCACCAATCCTTGTGGCATTCCACTGGTCACAGGCCTCCAGTCTGAAAAACACCCCTCTACCACCACTCTCTGTCTTCTACCTTTCAGCCAGTTCTGTATCCAAATGGCTAGTTCTCCCTGTATTCCATGAGATCTACCCTTGCGAATCAGTCTCCCATGGGGAACCTTGTTGAACGCCTTACTGAAGTCCATATAGATTACATCTACCACTCTGCCCTCATTAATCCTCTTTTTTACTTCTTCAAAAAACTCAATCAAATTTGAGAGACATGATTTCCCACACACAAAGCCATGTTGACTATCCTTAATTAGTCCTTGCCTTTCCAAATACATGTACATCCTGACCCTCAGGATTCCCTCCAACAACTTGCCCACCACCGACATCAGGCTCACTGGTCTAAAGTTCCCTGGCTTGTCTTTACCACCCTTCTTAAACAGTGGCACCACATTAGCCAACCTCCAATCTTCCGGCACCTCACCTGTGAGTGATATCAGTTGAAGCCTTGGACTGAGTATACAGGAACCCTCCGATTTATGGCAGCTCCAGCTGAATCTGTTTGAGGGCAACCCCCCCCCCCCTCAACTTTGAGCAATGGCTGTTTTGCTGATGCATGTGCAGTGTGTTTACTGTATAAGCCACTGACACATGCAGTAGCTGGAATACTGAGATAGGATAGTTCTGTGCAGCAAAACGTCCACCCAATTGACTGATGATGCTGACAAATGTGACAAGCTGCATGGCTTTGTCTGCACTAAACAGTGTAAGACTGACACAATGTAACCCTTTAAGATCTTGCTGAGGGGGCAAAAAGCATAATGGCAATTAGAGATGCACCAAGGTAGCCACTAAGTTAGTGTCTGGTAAAAGAGTGAGTGAGTGATCAGTCTGTGAAATGGATGCTCGTTGCTGTGTACAAAGTATTTCTTGCAGTATTGCAATGAAAAGTTGTTGGTAAAGTCCAAAGTGCATCACTGTAATTGAATTGGAGATGAGCTATGATGATGCAGTAAGGCTGATACATGTCAGTGCCAATGTATGTGGGCCTGCAGTGAGTGTGTCTGCTGCCCATGGAGCATGCCCCAAGGTATTGGTGTCTGGTGTTCAAGCTGAATGCCTGGAGGAGCAAATAGTGAGCTAGAGTTGTCAGATACCTGCTCAGACTTTTCATGTCAGGAACTTTCAGCAACTAGTTTTTATCTAGACTGAGGCCTTGTACATTACTGAGCTGAGATGAGCTAGTAATATGGGTGATAATGGCCTATAATTCCTGTTAAGAGGACTCTTGCCACTCACTAATGAAGATCTGATCTTGACCTTTGGGGTTTTGGTTGGAAAATGGGATTGTTTTTTGGTCTGGACATTGAGAACGACCTCACTTGACAATTTTTTCTAAATTTCTCACCAAAGCCAGTATTTGTTCAGGGGCAGAGAAAATTCTGTTTAGCTAATTTGAAATAAAATGAAATATACTAGAACTATGCAGTAAGAACTTAGAAAGGTAGGAAACATAGAACAATAGCACAAAGAGTACCTTCCCTACTGATCAAACTGTGTTGGAACAAGGATTACCCAAATTATCAACTGCCTTGTTTCAATGGCAACATATGGACTCTTTTGATTTGAAGTACATGTGGGTGAAAGCTAAAGAGTTAAATTTCATAAAACAATTTTTAGATTTGAGGCTGGAATGCCTGGGAGATGCTGTTTGTATTGCTTTCATTGAACTTGATGGGAGCAGTATTGGTGGGAAAGGAGTTCCTGGTGATGGACCTAAGGGCAGCCTGTGTTATATCAGTTAAAATGAAGATATTCGAGTACTCAGTTGACATTCGGTCACTCAACCTGCATTTGGTCTTCATATCACAGCGTAGATTGCTCTGTGACTGGGACACTCAATATATAGATCAGAGGAAGTACACATAAATTACTATCTTGGAGGGAATGTTTAGTGTCTTTGGTAATTATGAGACAAGAAGGGAATAAATAGATTTGACATCTGCATGCTGCATGGGAGACTATTATGGAGGAAGTTTATGGTTTGTGTCATATGGAAGCAAACATAAAAATACATACAGCTACAGGAAATCTGACTTACTATTTTATCTAAGCAGGGAAGAAAGCAAAGTGAAACAACTAGAAATGGATTATCTTTCAACAAGAAGATGTATAACATAATCATTTAATGAACTAATCTAGAACACGTTGAAGATCTTATAATTCAGGCCGTCCCTCTCAACAATGTTTTTAACTTGAAATATCTAAAGCAAATTTTCAGTGGAAATTCACTATGTCAACTTATCACAATGCAATTTTACCATTTTACCAATTGTCCTATTGGCCTGTTTTGACATGCACATTTCAGCCTAACATTCTAAACATGCAGCAATACCTTGCATTTTGTTTTAAGTGACTACATTTTGGAGATAACAGGTAACAACATAGTAACATTTAACAAAGTCTCCGTCTAGTCCTCCTACTAGCAGGTGGCCTGCTGCATTTTCCAGTAAAAATTTAAATCTTTCTTCTTTACTATTTAATGTGTTTAATGGGTTTCTTCACATTTTCATCACCTCTACTTCAGTAAGATGAAGGATTTTTAACAATCAATGTGCATAAGACGAATCAGACTGAGTTTCTTCCCAGGCGACTAAAGCAATGCAGGTGTTGAACAAGGTGTTTTCTTCAAGATTCCATCATTCTCTGATGTCTGGCTCTTTTGTGTTTGTCAACTGGTGGCTTTCACATACAATCTGAAGAAAAACAAAAAATCTAAGCTTTGTTGTCTGCCTTGCACTTCAGAAGGTAAATCCGCCAGCCAATTATTAACTCATCAGTACTAACAAGACCACAAGAAATGGAAGGGAGTCAGCTGCACTTTAACCCTTTGAAAACCAAATTTCTTTGATGATTTTAAACTAACATTTGTACTGGGTTACAATTTCTCACAGACCATTTGCAAAGTGAACAATTGTCTATGAGTCTGGAATTTCAAACCCAATAAGTGAGTAAAAACAGTACAGATTCCAACATTTATTCTTTCATTATGTATATTGAGTAAACATCACATTATTAATTATGTTACCTACTTTGCCAGAGGCTACTGTAACGCTCAATGGGTTAATGGTGAAGAAATGGCAAAATAAAGGTGTAATTTTGTGACTGAATACATTCAAATGCTTCTTTTTCCTATAATTAACAACAAGATAATAGGACAAAGTAGTGTTACTTAAATGTTGGTCATTATACTTTGAGCAAAAGACTTGGAGAATTAACGCATTATGGATGAACAAAGATAGTTTAGAGTGGGATATGTTGCGAAGTGTTATTGTGGTTACTTCTACTTTATTTTGAGTGTTTAGGACTGCAATTAGCACCAGGAAGTCAACCTCACTGAATAGCATTTAAGGCTTAGTTCTGCCTATTAAGATTATAATGTCTACTATTTTAGTTTTTTTGTTTTGCTATCATATTGAGGATACAATAATTTTGCTGACAGATGCCCAGTTAATAGCAAAGGTGGTCTGCAACAGGAATGGAATGCACAGGTCTCTATTCAGTATGTTCAAAAGTACTTGACTGATCTCATTGTAGAAGTAGGAATGTGTGCAGTAATGTCAGGAAGGTTTACCAAATCACAGATTACTGCAGTGTAGTCAATGTTCTTGAAAATAGTCTGGACAGGTGTCTTAATAGGAGTGTCAGCTGATTTATTTGTGGACATAATGGAGTATATTTTCATCTAGATGCTGGGTATATAACTAGCCTAGCAGTTTACCTGCCTCCTCGCAACTCATCTGATTTGTCTTTTGACAGTCTTCAATGGAAATGAAAATCAGTCAGTGGCGTATAAATGAAGGTTCATCAGCAACAGTAGTTATATGCTGGAACAACAAGTTGATAATATTTCCCTACAGGTTAGTGTATTCAATGAAGGATAAATTGGGCTAATTTGGTGGATTGAAGCAATACATGTGAATTAGTGCAGACTAGTTAACTGGTTAGTGGAGTGTTGGATATGGCTTTTGAGTTTTGGTCAGAGGTGTGGGTCTAGTGTCAGGTGCATCATGTATTCAGTCTGGAATGGTTGTGTGTAACCAGAATGGTTTAATGTAATACAGGTGCAGAGGATTAGTCTGATATAGAATCATAGAGTCATACAGTGCAGAAGCACATCCTTCAGTCTGACTCATCCATGCTGACCAAATATCCAAAATTAATCTAGTCCCATTTGCCAGCATTTGGCCCATTGCCCTTTAAACCCCTCCTTTTCATATACAGATCCAGATGCCTTTTAAATGTTGTAATTGTATTACTAGCTCTGGCAATTCATTCCATACACACGCCACCTTCTGTGTGAAAAAGTTGCGCCTTAGGTCCCTTTTAAATCTTTTCTCTCTCACCCTTTATATCTATGCCCTCTAGATGTGGACTGCTTGACCTTGGGAAAAAGACCTTGGCCATTCAGCCGATGCATATACCTTATGTTTTTACAAACCTCTAGAAGGTCACCCCTCAGCCTTTGATACTCCAGGGGGAAATAGTCCTAGCCTATTCAGCCTCTCCCTTTAGCTCCTCCTCCAATCCTGGCAACATCCTTGTAAATCTTTTCTGCATCCTTTCAGGTTTAATAACATCTTTCCTACAACAGGGAGAACAGAATTGCATGCAAAATTCCAAAAATGGCCTAACCAATGTCCCATACAGTCGCAACATGACATCCCCACTCCAATACTCAATGTACTGACAAATAAAGGCAAGCAAAACAAATGCTTTCTTCACTATCCTGTCTACCTGCGGCTCCATCTTTAAGGAGCTATGAACCTGTACCCCAAAGACTCTTTGTTCAGCACACTCTCCAGGACGCTAAAATTAAGTGGCCCTGCCCCAATTTGCCTTTCCAAAATGCAGCACCTCACAGTTATCTAAATTAAACTCTGTTTGCCATTCCTTGGCCCATCGGCCCATCTGATTAAGGTCCAGTTGTACTCTGAGATAACCTTGTTCCCTGTCCACTATGCCATCAATTTTAGTGTCATCTCCAAACTTATTAGCCATACCTTCTACATTCATATCCAAATAATTTATATAAATGACAAAAAACACTAATCCTCATGGCACACCACTGGTTACAGGCCTCAATCCAAGAAAATAGTCCCAGCTTATTCAGGGCAGGAAGCAGAGGGATAAAGATCCTTAGAAAATACTTTCAGTTTTGACAGAGAATCTAGATTGGTGCAGGCTTGGAGGGCTGAAGGGCCTGTTCCCATGCTGTAATTTGCTTTGTTCTTGTTTTTTTGAAACAACATTCCACCACCTTCTGTCTCCTACCTTTGAGTCAATGGCTAGCTTTCCGTGGATTCCATGTGATCTAACTTGCTAACCAGTCTATCGCAATGTGTTAGTGTGAATTATTAGACTTGATTAATGTGGTATAGTCAGAGCTTGTTACATTGCTGTCAGATTGGTTACTTTGACAAAGTCAAAATGGGATGGTGTGCTTCTCTTTCATGAGTTATGGGCATCATTGGCTAGGCCAGCATTCTTTGCCCATCCCTAACCACCATGAGAAGGTGGTACTGATCTGCCTTCTTGAATTGCTGCAGACTTGAAGGGTAGGAATACCCACAGAGCTATTAGGACCGAAGTTCTAGGATGTTGATCCAGTGACAGCTAAAAAACAATGACTTAGTTCCAACTCAGGATTGTGTGTTGTCTGGAGGGGATCTTCGAGATGGTGATGTTTGCATGTATCTGCTGTTCTTTCCTTCGAGGTGGCAGAGATCATGGTTTTGAAAAGTGCTGTCATGTGAAATGCAGTTAGAGTGAATTATGGTACATCAGTTTGGACACTGAAATTTGAAGATAATAAATGAATCAGTTATGATGATGCATGGCCATGGGAAGAAAGTGGTTTGCTGGGACTACTTTCTGATTACTGTATCATTCAGCAGGCACAATGCACTAACCCGAATGATCCCATTTAAAAATCACACGACACCAGGTTATAGTCCAACAGGTTTAATTGGAAGCACTAGCTGCTCCTTCATCAGGTGGTCCACAACCTGGTGTTGTGCGATTTTTAACTTTGTACAGCCCAGTCCGACACCGGCATCTTGAAATCATGATCCCATTCTAAGTTGTAAACTGTGGTTGTTCACTCAGAAATGCAGTATAAAGACTATCATAGATGAATAGAAAGGTCTGCAGACCTTTCTATTCATCTGTGATAGTTTTTATTATGTATTAGCTTCAATTTCTATTGAAGTTCAACTGTGGAGAATTATGTGGGATTATGGATGAGTGCACAAAGCTTTCAACTCTCAGACCTGGATTCCAATTCAGTGCAGGATGGCTGGCATTGGGAGTGGAAATATCAAATCAGTCATGTAGGATGTGCACTTTGAGACTGAGATTAAAGTACAGCACAGAATACAGGAAGCTTTGCTCTGCCTGCAACCCACATTATGCTTGATGTGGGAGCATTTGATGCTCACAAGTAAAGACTAATTTTACGGTTGTTAAGTCTGGCATAGAACTTTACCCAAAGGAAGGGACATTTGGAAATTGCAAGTTTACAATCCCAATGATTTTCTGTTAACTTTCTGATGTATAGACTGATGATACCCAATGAACACGGTCCGCTGACTTCTCAGCAACAAACCCAAACAAGCAGACAAAACACAGACAAAAACTCTAGCCACTCTTCCCTACATCAAAGACATCTCAGAAATGACTGTCAGACTACTCAGACCCCTTGGCATCATGGTAGCCCACAAACCCACCAATACACTAAAACAGCAACTAATGAACTTGCAAGACCCTATACAGACAACAAGCAAATCTAATGTCATTTACAAAACACCATGCAAGGGCTGTAACAAACACTACATTGGACAAATAGGCAGGAAACTAGCCACCAGAATACATGAACACCAACTAGCCACAAAATGACATGACCCTCTCTCACGAGTATCCTTACATATGGATGAAGAAGGACACCATTTCGACTTGGACAACACATCCATTCTAGGACAAGCCAAAGAAAGATACACACGAGAATTCCTAGAAGCATGGCATCCCAACCGGAACGCTATCAACAAACACATCAACTTAGACCTCATCTACCACCCCTTGAGAAAAAGAACAGGAAGTGACTTCGCCACAGGAAATGACATCATCAACCCAAACAAACCCAAACAAAAAAAGAGAAAGCAGGAATTATCAGCACCTGAGACCCACTGAAGATGTTACCTAGAAGGGTAACGAAACGTCTGGAAATGAACCGTCCAGCACCATGAGCTAAACTACATCCATATTGTGTCTATGTTGGGAGCACCATTACCATGCCTGGATATGTCCTGTCCCACCGGCAGGACAGACCCAGCAGAGGTGGGGCACAGTGGGATACAGTCAGGCTGGAGTTGTCCTGGGAGTCCTTGACATCGACTCTGGACCCCATGAAGTTCATGACTTCAGGTTAAACATGGGCAAAGAACCCTCTGACTGGTTACTATGTAGTGTCCTCCCTCGGCTGATGAATCAATACTCCTCCATGTTGAACAACACTTGGAGGGAGAACTGAGGGTGGCAAGGGGACAAAATATACTCTGGGTGGGGGCTTTCAATGTCCACCACTAAGAGTAGCTCAGCAGCAGTACTACTGAGAGAGCTGGTTGGGTCCTAAAGGATATAACTGCTAGACTGGGTCTGCAGCAGGTGTTGAAGGAACCTACAAGAGGAAAAAACATACATGACCTCGTCCTTACTAATCTGCCGGCTGCAGAAGATCTGTCCGTGGCAGTATAGGTTAAAGTGACCACCGCAGTATCCTTGTGGAGACGAAGTCCTGCCTTCTCATTGAGAATAACCTCCACTGTGTTGTGTGGCACTATCACTGTGCTAAATGGGATAGACTTCGAACTGATCTAGCAGCTCAAGACTGGGCATCCATGTGGCATTGTGGGCCACCAACAGCAGCAGAACTGTACTCCAGCACAATCTGTAACCTCATGGCCTGGCATATCCCCCACTCCACCATTACCATCAAGTCAGGGGATTAACCCTGGTTCAATGGGAAGTGCAGGATCAGCATCAGGCATAGCTGAGGATGAGGTGGCAACCTCGTGAAGCTACCAAACATGATTACTTGTGTGTCAAATGATATAAACAACAAGCCATAGACAGAGTTAAGCGATCCCACAACCAACAGATCAGATCTAAGCTCTGCAGTCCTTCTACATCCAGTAGTGAATGGTAGTGGACAGTTAAACAACTCACTGGAGGAGGAGGAGGCTCCACATCCCCATCCTCAATGATGGAGGCACCCAGCTCCTCAGTACAAAAGATAAGGCTGTTGCATTCGCAATAATCTTGAGTCAGAAATACCGAGTGGGTGATCCAACTTGGGCTCCTCTAGTCTCCAGCCAATTCGATTGACTCCATGCAATATCAAGAAAAGGCTGGAAGAGCTGGATACTGCAAAGGCAATGGGCGCTGATAACATTCCAGCAATAGTAGATTAGATTAGATTACTTACAGTGTGGAAACAGGCCCTTCAGACTAACAGGTCCACACCAACCAGCCGAAGAAAACCCACCCAGACCCATTCCCCTACATTTATCCCTTCACCTAACACTACAGGCAATTTAGCCTGGCCAGTTCACCTAACCTGCACATTTTTGGTCTGTAGGAGGAAACTGGAGCACCCGGAGGAAACCCACGCAGACACGGGGTGAATGTGCAAACTCCATACAGCAGTTGCCTGAAGCAGTTGCCTGAAGATGTGTGCTCCAAAACTTGCCACTCCCCTAACCAAGCTCTTCCAGTACAGTTACAACACTGGAATATACTCAGCAATGCGGAAAACTGCCCAGGTATGTCCTGGACACAAAGAGCAGGACAAATCCAACCCCACCAATTACCGCCAATCAGTCTACTCTCCATTATCAATAAAGTGATGGAAGGAATCATCAACAGTGCTTTCAAGCAGCAGCTGCTCAGCAACAATCTTCTCAGCGATGCCCAGTTTGGGTTTCACCAGGGTCACTCAGCTCCTGAATTCCAGAGGTGAAGTGAGAGTGACAACCCTTGACATCAAGGCCACATTAGAGTCATATCTGGCACAACGAAAGATGGTTGTGGTTGTGGAGGGTCAGTCATCTCAGGTCCAGAACATTTCTGCAAGAGTCACTCAGGGTAGTGTCCTAGGCCCAACAATCTTCGGCTGCTTCATCAATGACCTTCCCTCTGTCATAAGGTCAGGAGTGGGGATGTTCACTGATGATTGCCCAGTGTTCAGCACCATTCACAACTCTTCAGATGCTGAAGCAGTCCATGCTCAAATGCAACAAGATCTGGCCAATATCCAGGCTTGGGCCGACAAGGAGCAAGTAACATTTGCGCCACACAAAAGCCAGACAATGCCCATCACCAATAAGAGACACTCTAACCACCACCCCTTGACATTCAACAGTATTACCATCATTGAGTCCCCCATTGTCAACATCCATGGGTTACCATTGACCAGAAGCTCAACTGGACTCACCACATAAACACAGTGGCTACAGATCAGGTCATAGACTAGGGATACTGCGGCGAGTAACTTGCCTCCTAACACCCCAAAGTCTATCTATCATCTAAAAGGCACAAGTCAGGAATGGGATGGAATACTCCCTACTTGCCTGGATGGGTGCAGCTCCAACAACACTCAAGAAGCTTGACATCAAAGCAACCCACTTGATTGGCACCACATCTATAAACCTTGACATCTCCTACCCAAGATCTACAAGCCTGACTACTCCGGCAAACCCATCATCTCAGCCTGCTCCTGCCTCACCGAATTCATCTCTATTACCTTGATACTGTCCTATCTCCCTGGTCCAGGAACTCCCCACATACTTTTGGGACACCATCGACGCCCTCCACCCCCTCCGAGACTTCTGTTTCCCTGGCCCCCAACACCTTATCTTCACAACGGACATCCAGTCCCTCTACACCTCCATCCCCCATGACCAGGACCTCCAAGCCCTCCATTTCATCCTCTCCTGACATCCCCACCAGTACACTTCCACTGACACACTTATTCGCATGGCTGAACTGGTCCTCACCCTCAACAATTTCTTCGAATCCTCCCATTTCCTCCAGACAAAAGGGATAGCCATGGGCACCTACATTGACCATAGCTATGCCTGTCTCTTTGTCAGCTACATGGAACAGTCCATCTTCTGGAGTTACACCGGCACCACTCCCCACCTCTTCCTCTGCTACATTGATGACTACATCAGCGCCACCTTGTGTTCCTACGAGGAGGTTGAGCAGTTCATCAACTTCACCAACACATTCCACCCCAACTTTAAATTTACCTGGACCATCTCTGACACCTCCCTCCCCTTCCTGGACCTCTCCATCTCCATCAATGATAATCGACTCAACACTGGCATTTTTTACAAACACACCGACTCCCACAGCTACCTGGATTATACCTCCTCCCACCCTATCTCCTGCAAAAATGACATCCCTTATTCCCAATTCCTCTGCCTCCGCCGCATTTGCTCCCATGAGGACCAGTTCCACTACAGAACACACCAGATGATCTTCATCTTTAAAGACCACAATTTTCCCTCCCATGTGGTTGAAGATGCCCTCCAACACATCTCATCCATGTCCTGCACCTCCGCCCTCAAACCCCACCCCTCCAACTATAACAAGGACAGAACTTCCCAGTGCTCACTTTCCACCCCACTAACTTCCACATAAATTGCATCATCTGCTGGCATTTCCACCACCTACAAACCGACTCAACCACCAGGGATGTATTTCCCTCCCCAGCCCTATCCACTTTCCGCAAAGATTGTTCCCTCCATGACTACCTGGTCAGGTCCACACACCCTAATAAGCCAACTTCCTCTCCTGGCACCTTCCTCTGCCACCACAGGAATAGTAAAACCTGCACCCACACCTCCTCCCTCACCTCCATCTAAGGCCCAAAAGGAGTCTTACACACTCATCAAAGCTTCACTGCACTTTTACACAAGTCATTTACTATATTCATTGCTCCCGATGTGGTCTCCTCAACATAGGAAGATCGGATGCCTTCTCGCAGAGCACTTCAGAGAACATCGCTGGGACACCTGCACCAGTCAACTCCATCACCCTGTGGCCAAACATTTCAACTCCCCCTCCTACTCTGCTGAGGACATGCAGGTCCTGGGCCTCCTCCATCACCACTCCCTCGCCACCCAAAGCTTGGAGGAAGAACATCTTATCTTCCACCTTGGGACCCTTCAACCCCATGGCTTCAATGTGCACTTCACCAGTTTCCTCATTTCTCCTCCTCCACCTCACCCCATTTCCAACCTTCCACCTCAGCGCTGTCCTCAAGACCTGTCCAACCTGTCAATCTTCTGTCTCATCTATCCTCTCTGACCTATCACCTTTACCCCCACCTCCATCCACCTATTTCACTCTCAGCTACCTTCTCCCTAGCCCCACCCCCTCCCATTTATCTCTCCACCCCCGAGGCTCTCAGCCTCATTCCTAATGAGGGGCCCTTGCCTGAAATGTCGATTTTCCTGCTCTTCAGATGCTGCCTGATCTGCTGTGCTTTTCCAGCACCACTCTAATCTTGATTCTAAATCTCCAGCATCTGCATTACCCACTTCCACCACATCTACAAACATTCAATCCTTCCACTACCGGCGCTCAGTAGCAGCAGCGTGTACCATCTACAAGATGCACAGCAGAAATTCGCCAAAGATCCTTAGACAGCACCTTCCAAACCCAGATCCCAGAAGGACAAGGGCAGCAGGTACTTGGGAACACCAACACCTGCAAATTCCCCTCCAAGCAACTCACCACCCTGACTTGGAAATGTACTGCCATTTCTTCACAGTTATTGGATCAAAACCCTGCAATTCCCTCCCTACCGGCATTGTGGGTCAACCCACAGCAAGTGGGCTGCAACGGTTCAAGAAGGCAGCTCACCACCACCTTCCCAAGGGCAAATAGGGATGGGCTTGTCAATGCTGGCAGCCAGCAATGCCCAAGTCCCACAAATGAATAAAAAAAACACCTACTGACTTTTTTGGACTGTATGTAAAATCACTTTCCTAAAGCAGTGCAAATGTATATTTTTAAAATACTAAGTAAATAGCCATTTTTTCCCTTTCATTTGTTGTTTGGAATTCATTTGAACTCACCTTAATTTGTACAAGGATTTGAGTTGAAATGTAAAAGTAATTCTTTCACTTAAACAATCTATATGCCTCCTCGCAAGTTTATTTTTGGTCAGTGGATGTGCTACATATTAAGAACCTTTTAAATAATAATTTTGTTTTAAGATTCCCAATAGTGTGGAAACAGGTCCTTCGGCCCAACTAGTCCACAGCGACTCTCCGAAGAGTAACCCACCCAGTCCCATTCTTCTTAACTAATGCACCTAATACCAAGGGCAATTTGGCATGACCAATTCACCTAACCCGCACATCTTTGGGCTGTGGGAGGAAACCAGAGCAACCGGAGGAAACTCACGCAGATACGGAGAGAATGTGCAAACTCCACACAGACAGTTGCCTGGGAGTGGAATCGACCCGGTCCCTGAAGCTGTGAGGCAGTAGTGCTAACCACTGAGCCACTGTGCCGCCCATAATTTAAAGTAAAAAGGTGTATAATTATCAATGCAAGTGAGATGTGCATATCCTCTGATTCTTTTTAATTCACAGATTAAATCAAGCCTCTTCTGTTGAATACAAATGCTCTACTGTCCTCTGAAGGATAAGACAGCAGGACTATAATATAGCTTTGTTGTGCTGATAATTTTGGTGCCATAGGTTCTAGTTTAGCAGAAAAATAATGTTTATTCCAGTTCAAACCAAGCTGAGAGCCATTTTGGTGAGTATTACATTCTGTGCCCTAAGCACAGAGTAGGCAGTTAGTGGAGTCAGTCAGTATCTAATGCGGACATCAGGCCTCCCATTTTAAGTCTTGCTGCTGTAGTCAATGTCCTGTCTTAAACAGGCACGGCTCTTCTAGTGTCCAGCAAGAGACTCAGTACTCCCACCATGTTTGTTGCTGGCTTTTTTCTATTGGCTCTGGTCGGAGTCTGTGGAGGAGCTGAACATTTGCAGGAGTTGATAGCAGCTGTAAAAGTCTACAGGGAATGAGGCTGCATAAGGACTGCAAGACTTTTAGTGTAGGCCTTGCTGCAATGAGGGCTAATGGAGCATCAGGGGAGATGAGCAGAAAAGTGAAAAGGATGATAGACTGCAGATGGGCTTGCAGCAGGACTTGGTCCAGTTTCGGGCTCTGTTTCAGATGATGCCTGGTTGGCAGCAGTCTGAGTTCACTAGCTGGCTTCAATAGCGAGGGAAGTGGCAGTGGAAGGAGCCCGTCTGCTGTCTCCATATAAGACGATGGCAGGGTTGTACTCCATTAATCCCGTGGACAGCATCTCCGCAATCTAAATAATCTGTTGGAGGACCAATTGCTGCAGGGCTATGAAAGTCTGTGTCCCTGAGCATTGGCATCTCAGATTAGCTCAGTGGGCTCATGGACATTTGATTGGTGCTGTTAGCATTGGGTTTGATCCCTGTTTCAGCAGGTTTGGATTCAGAACCTGCCCCATTGCTCCACTGTTAATGGAGGTTGCGGTTCTGTGCGTCAGGCCTGCCTTCAGACAGACAACGCAAGAAGAAGGAAGTTAAAAATCATACAACACAAGGTTATAGTCCGACAAGTTTATTTGGAAGCACTAGCTTTTGGACTGCTGCTTACCCGATGAAGGAGCAATGCCTCAAACTCTATTGCTTCCAATTATACCTGTTGGACTATAACCTGGTGTTGTGTGATTTTTAACTTTGTACACCCCAGTCCAACACCGGCATCTCCAAATCATGAAGAAGGAAAGGATTGATGTGACCTGTTCTAAGGAGACTGGATTGTTTGCTGGATGGGAAATGTTAACATGTGGAGACAATGGCTGCAGCAGCTATGATTACAGTGGTTAGATTGTTTATCTCCAAGGTCCTAGGGAGGGAGAACATTTCATTGTAAACAGTTATGCTTAAAGTTGTCCATTTAATTCCTAGATCAAAGAGAGTTGGGGGTCTCAAGTGCGGCCCATTTACATTTCTACCTGGATACCTAGTCATATTCTACATATTGCCATTGAGATGGGGTTTGAAGAGGGAAGGGTTTCTATGATATCCCTGTGAAATCACAGATATAGGCAATATGCGAGTATTCTGGAGAGATGGAGTAGCTACCAGTCAAACACCTCAATGGTTACTGTACTGGAATGTGGATTTAAAAATTTGGATTTTAAAAATCCCAATTTGTGAGCATTTGGAAAAAGGCTGGAGATTTGCCTAGCTTGTGCTGGAGCAGTACTGCAAGGGAAATCTTTCACCGTGAAAGGTAGTTCTGGATAAAAATGGTTTTCAGGCTGGGAAAGAAAAGGAATGGAAGAAAATCCTTGAGAGTTGAGAATTACTTTGCCACGTTTTGGAAAATGACACCATAAAGGACAAAGCAAAGGATTTCTTTGAAGTGCTTTTTCTCGATTGTGTTCAAAGGGAAAGGGGAACTTTATGTTCTGTAGTTTAAAGCATAACCCGCCTAAAACAATATAGTTAGGTTGTATATTTAGGCTCTATGCTTTTAGTCAGATTGTTACAGTGAATTCCTTCCCTTACAGCATTGTGGGTCTAACTACACCAAATGGATTGCAGCAGTTAAAAAAGATAGCTAACCACACCTTCTCAAAGGCAACTAGAGACAGATGGTGGCCCAGCCAGCTACACCCAGGTCCAATCAATGAACTAAAACATTCTTAAATTGAGAAAACTTGTTGTGTCATTTGTTCAGCTATCAACTGGAAATTTAAATGACTTATTTTGATGCTATCAACCTCTATGTCATTCATAATAAGATGCATTCACTGATTTTGATCACTTATATGGTGTGATAAAACTTTGCATTACATCCACGTCCTTGGCCAAACTGATTACCTGTTCCCATTCCTCTTTCAGTATCGTCCTGGAGAAGAAGACCACCCTTGTTCCCTCTATCTTCTGTACCTACTTCTCAAGTGTGGCATCCACGAATCCTGGGAGATGGTTTCTGACCTACTATGCAATTTCTGCATTTTCTCCTTGGTCGTGTATTGATCTTTAACAAATTTCGGCTGCGGCTGCAGCTGGGAATGCACCTCACTTTTAAGAAGCTAAGTCTGACTTTTTGCAGTGCAGGCTAGTTTCAGGTAGTGCTAACCCTGCATTTTGTGGGAACCCCTTCTAAGGAATGCACTCAACAGCTCATTTAGCTCTGCATGTCGCATGAATTATAACTATAAGATAGCATGAAGTTTGTTTGCTACCTGCAATACTTTAAACACACACAGATTAATTGTGCATCATGATTCCCATGCCCCATTTTGGCCTATTTGTTTCCACTGTCCTCCTGAGTTATGTCTTTAGACATATCAGATTGGGTAGTAGGCCTGAGTGAGTTGGTGCATTACTTCATTATTTAACCAATAAAAGCATTCTAACACTTGTATTTAAAAAGAGAAAGGATGAAGGCAGAGAAAAAAAACATTTCATTTGATGTAACACAGCCTTCACTTATCACACATAAAATGTCTCCAGCTGCTCATTGTTGCTACCCTTAACATAAAACATAGCAACAGTGCGAGAAAACCCCTGACCTTTGATTTGAAAACTTCAATCTATGATTTACCAACAAGATATGTAATGGAGTTAGTAGATATACTGACCACTTGTTGCTGGTTCTCAAGGACAAATATCCAGATTTTTGTACCTTGGTCACAAGAACTAAATCTTATTTTGCAAGAAATTCTTGAAATAAATGTACCAAGAGAGTTATTTTTCTTGCTTGATTTTTAATAAAGAATGTCAGCACATCACATTTTCTGTTTTCTGGTGATAGGATATCGGTCTCAGTGGAGTTATTTCAGTCTGTGTCTCCTAATTCAAACTTTTGACTCCTCACACCTGCTATTTGGGAATCGAGTGGACTCAGAAGTCTAAAATGGTATTCCTGGAAGACAGTTCTGTTTCAAGTCACAGTAGACTCCATATTCATGAGGGTTTTAATGCATACGGTGACTGTCTTTTGATAGACAGAAGTGTCAGCAGATCACTTTCCAAGTGATTGTGAAGATGATGAGACCATTAATGTTTGCGCATCAGATTCCTGTCAGATTGAGTGGGTTGGGGGGTGGGGGTTGGTAAATGCAATACTTTGCCATCCACTGAAGCTCTGCAATGTAGAAGAACTGAACATTTCCAATTCTTTCTTGTCAGTAAGGAACAGGTAAATTTAGGTATCTGCCCAATTGCTTGTTTTGGGGTTCTATTTGATCGTGGGTGGAAGTGCTGTAGGCTGGGCACCTGACCTATTTTATGCCCCCTGCCCAAACCATTGCTTTGTGAGGATCACATGTCAACTAAGAGATTGATTGCCACATTGTTTGCCCTCCCAGCCAGTCCAAGTCCTTCAGCACCCTCTGCACTTCCTCAACATTAGCTGTCCCTTCACTCATCTTTATGTCATCTGCAAACTTAGCAACAAAACCCTCAGTTCCTTCATCTAAATCCTTAATGTATAATGTGAATACTTGTGGTCCAACACTGACAGCTGTAGAACTCCACCAGATACCCACCAGCTCCATTTTGAAAAGAAAACACTTCATCCCTACTCTCTGCCTTCTGCTAGTCAGCCAATCCTCTATCCTTGCCAATACCTTGCTCCTAACACGATGGGCTTTTGTCTTATTAGCAGCCTCCTGTCTGCCACTTTGTCAAAAGCCTTCTAGAAATCCAAATAGGTCACATCCACTGGCTCTTCTTTGATTAACTTGGTCATTACATCCTCAAAGAATTCTAAAAACCTTCTGAGGCATCACCTCCCCTGAGGAAGCCATGCTGACTCAGCCCTACATTACCATGCACTTTCAAGAACTCTGTAGTCTCATCCTTAATAAGGGGCTCTAAAACTTTCCAAGGATTGAGGTCAAAATGACCAGCCTATAATTTTTGTATCTTCTGCCTCCCTCCCTTTTTAATCAGAGTGTAACATTAGCCATTTTCCAGTCCTCTGGGACCGTCCCCGATTCCAGTGATTCCTGAAAGATCAACACCAATGTCTTCATAATAACCTGAGTTATCTCCTTCAGAATTCTGGAGTGTAGTTCATCTGGTCTGGGTGATTTATCCACAATGAGATCTTTCAGCTTCCCCAGCACTTTCTCCTTACTGATGGCCGCTACATTCACCTCTGGCCCCTGTGTCTCTTGAAGTTCTGGTATGCTCTTGGTGTCTTGCACTGTGAAAACCAATGCAAAGTGCCTTATTCAGTTCTTACACCATTTCTTTGATTCCCATTACTACTTCTCCAGCCTCAGTTTCTGGATGTCCAATGTCACGTTTGCCTCTCTCTTACCTGTTGTATACCTAAAAAGAAGACTCTTGTAATCTACTTTTATACTGCTAACTCGCTTAATCTCATATTTCATGTTCTCCTTCCTGATTGGATTTTTAGTTGTCCTCTGCTGGTTTTTAAAGTCTTCCCAGTCTTTATTTCAATGCAAAGGGCCTAACAGGGAAGGCAGATAAACGCAGGGCATGGGTAGGAACATGGGACTGGGATATCATAGCAATTACAGAAACATGGCTCAGGGATGGGCAGAACTGGCAGCTTAATGTTCCAGGTACAAATGCTACAGGAAGGATAGAAAGGGAGGCAAGAGAGGAGGGGGAGTGGCATTTTTGAGAAGGGATAGCATTACAGCTGTGCTGAGGGAGGATAGTCCCAGAAATACATCCAGAGAAGTTATTTGTGTGGAACTGAGAAATAAGAAAGGGATGATCTCCTTATTGGGATTACAGACCCCCTAATAGTCAGGGTGAAAAATAAAAACAAACTTGTAAGGAGATCTCAGCTATTTATAAGAATAATAGGGTGGTTATGGTTAGGGATTTTAACTTTCCAAACATAGACTGTGACTGCCGCAATGTTAAAGATTTAGATGGAGAGGAATTTGCTAAGTGTGTACAAGACAATTTTCTGATTCAGTATGTGGATGTACCTGCTAGACAGGGTGCAAA
The DNA here is from genome assembly GCF_020745735.1 of Hemiscyllium ocellatum. Lineage (NCBI taxonomy): Eukaryota > Metazoa > Chordata > Chondrichthyes > Orectolobiformes > Hemiscylliidae > Hemiscyllium > Hemiscyllium ocellatum. The sequence goes on from NC_083401.1 coordinate 88,597,844, forward strand.
ACTTGACCTAATTTTGGGAAATAAGGCAGGGCAGGTGACTGAGGTATCAGTGGGGGAGCACTCTGGGGCCAGCGACCATAATTCTATTAGATTTAAAATAATGATGGAAAGGGATAGACCAAATTTAAAAGTTGAAGTTCTAAATTGCAGAAAGTCCAATTTTGATGGTATTAGGCAAGAACTTTCAAAAGCTGATTGGGGGCAGATGTTCGCAGATAAAGGGACGGTAGGAAAAGGGGAAGCCTTCAGAAATGATATAACAAGAATCCAGAGAAAGGGAAGGCTGGTAGGTATAGGGAATGCTGGATGACTAAAGAAGTTGAGAGTTTGGTTAAGAAAAAGAAGGAAGCATATGTAAGGTATAGACAGAATAGATCGAGTGAATCCTTAGAAGAGTATAAAGGAAGTAGGGGTATACTTAAGAGGGAAATCAGGAGGGCAAAAAGGGGACATGAGATAGGTTTGACAAATAGAATTAAGGAGAATCCAAAGAGTTTTACAAATACATTAAAGACAAAAGGCTAACTAGGGAGAGAATAGGGACCCTCAAAGATCAGAAAGGTGGCCTTTCTGTGGAGCCGCAGAAAATGGGGGAGATACTAACTGAGTATTTTGCATCAGTATTAACTGTGGAAAAGGATATCGAAGATATAGACTGTAGGGAAATAGATGGTGATATCTTGCAAAATGTCCATATTACAGAGGGGGAAGTTCTGGATGTCTTGAAATGGGTAAAGGTGGATAAATGCCCAGGACCTGATCAGGTGTACCCTAGAACTCTATGGGAAGCCAGAGAAGTGATTGCTGGGCATCTTGCTGAGATATTTGTATCATCGATAGTCACAGGTGAGGTGCCGGAAGACTGAAGGTTGGCTAACGTGGTGCCACTGTTTAAGATGGGTGGTAAGGTCAAGCCAGGGAATTATAGACCAGTGAGCCTGACGTCGGTGGTGGGCAAGTTGTTGGAAGGAATCCTGAGGGACAGGATGTGCATGTATTTGGAAAGGCAAGGACTGATTAGGGATAGTCAACATGGCTTTGTGCGTGGGAAATCATGTCTCTCAAACTTGATTGAGTTTTTTGAAGAAGTAAAAAAGAGGATTGATGAGGGCAGAGTGGTAGATATGATTTATATGGACTTCAGTGAGGCGTTCGACAAGGTTCCCCATGGGAGACTGATTAGCAAGGTTCGATCGCACGGAATACAGGGAGAACTAGCCATTTGGACACAGAACTGGCTGAAAGGTGGAAGACAGAGGGTGATGGTGGATGGTTGTTTTTCAGACTGGAGGCCTGTGACCAGTGGACCTGTGATCGGTGCTGGGTCCTCTACTTTTTGTCATTTACATAAATGATTTGCATAAGAGGTACAGTTAGTAAGTTTGCAGATGACACCAAAATTGGAGATGCAGTGGACAGCGAAGGAGGTTACCTCAGATTACAACAGGATCTTGATCAGATGGATCAATGGGCTGAGAAGTGGCAGATGGCGTTTAAGTCAGATAAATGCAAGGTGCTGCATTTTGGGAAAGCAAATCTTAGCAGGACTTATACACTTAATGGTAAGGTCCTAGGGAGTGTTGCTGAACAAAGAAACCTTGGAGTGCAGATTCATAGCTCCTTGAAAGTGGAGTCACAGGTAGATAGGATAGTGAAGGCGGCGTGTGGTATGCTTTCGTTTATTGGTCAGAGTATTGAGTACAGGAATTGGGAGATCATGTTACAGCTGCACAGGACATTGGTGAGGCCACTATTGGAATATTGCATGCAATTCTGGTCTCCTTCCTATCAGAAAGATGTTGTGAAACTTGAAAGGGTCCAGAAAAGATTTACAAGGATGTTGCCAGGGTTGGAGGATTTGAGCTAAAGGGAGAGGCTGAACAGGCTGTGGCTATTTTCTCTGGAGTGTCAGAGGCTGAGGGGTGATGATATAGAGGTTTACAAAATTATGAGGGGCATGGATAGGATAAATAGACAAAGTCTTTTGCCTGGGGTAGGGGAGTCCAGAACTAGAGGGCATGGGTTTCGGGTGAGAGGGGAAAGATATAAAAGAGACCTAAGGGGCAACTTTTTCATACTGAGGGTGGTACACGTATGGAATGAGCTGCCAGAGTGGGTGGTGGAGGCTGTATAATTGCAACATTTAGAAGGCATTTGGATGGGTATATGAATAGGAAGGGTTTGGAGGGATATGGGCCTGGTGCTGGCAGGTGGGACTAGATTGGGTTGGGATATCTGGTCGGCATGGACGGGTTGGACTGAAGGATCTGTTTCCGTGCTGTACATCTCTATGACTATCTTCCCCTTAGTGTGTTTCTTCTTCCTTGGGATGAATTTCTGCTGTGCCTCTCAATTTACCCCTCAAAACTCTTGCCATTGCTGTTCTGCCATCTTCCCTGTTTGGTTCCCCTTCGAATCAACTCTGGCCAGCTCCTCCCTTATGTCTTTGTAGTTGCCTTTACTCAATTGTATTACTGTTAAATCTGATTCCAGCTTCTCCCTCTCAAACTACAGGGTGAATTCTGTCATATCATGGTCACTGACCCTCAGAGTTTCATCCCCTTAAGCTTCAAAATCAAGTCTGCCTCATTACACATCACCAAATCCAGAATTGCCCTTTCCCTCATTGGCTATATCATAAGGTGCTCCAAAAGAAAAATCTCATAGACATTCCACAAATGCCTTTCCTTGGAATTCACTAACAGTCTACTCGCACATTGAAATCCCTCAGAATTATTATAATAGTGCCTTTGTTACATGCGTTTTCTACCTCCTGATTTATTTTCTGTTCCACATCCTGACTACCACTGAAAAGCCTGCACATAACTCCCAGCAGGGTCTTTTTTACATTGCGGTTCCTCAACTGTACTACAGATTCTATGCCTTCCAACCCTTTACTTCTTTCCATCAATTTAATTTCATTTCTTACTAACAAGGCAACTCCCCGCCACCACCCATCTGCCTGTCCTTTTGATAGGGCGTGTATCTTTGGATATTCAGTTCCCAGCTCTGAACCGCTTTCAGCCAACAGTATTGTACCTGCCAATTTCACTCTGTTACAAGCTCATTTATCTTGCTCCAAATACTCCATGCAGTTAAGTACAGCATCCTCAGTGTTGATGCTCCCCTACCCATATTTGTTCCCTTAACTGCTGTGCCTGAAGTTAAATTCCTGACCTTTTCCACACTCTCTGTCCTTTACTGGAAACTTTAATGACCTTTGCTGAGCTATTCCCCATTTTAACTTTTTCCATAATTTTCCCTGCAACTCAATGTCTGTCTCACCCCCACCCCCACTATTTACTGTTAAGTCATATTCACAGCCCTAGTTATGTGATTCGCCAGGATTCTGGTCCAAGCATGATTCAGGCGGTGCCTGTCCGACTGGAACAGCTCCCTCTTTCCTCAGTACTGATGCCAATATCTCGTGACTTCGAGCCCATTTCTCCCACACCAATCTTTGAATTTTACTTCTTGAATATTTTGATATTGTGCCAATTAACTTGTAGCTTGGGGAGCAATTCAGAGATTATTAACTTTTGGTTTTGCCTTTTCATTTATCCCTGAGCAGCTCATAATCTCTCAACAATCCTCTTTCCTTTAAAATCTGATTGAAGATTTGTAGCTCGGGTGTCCGTTGTTGTGGTTCTGCTCGCCGAGCTGGAAGTTTTTGCTGCAAACGTTTCGTTCCCTGGCTAGGGAACATCATCAGTGCTGTTGGAGCCTCGTGTGAAGCGCTGCTTTGATGTTTCTTCCGGTATTTATATTGGTTTGCTCTTGCCGCTTCTGGGTGTCAGTTTCAGCTGCAGTGATTTGTATGTGGGGTCCAGGTCGATGTGTCTGTTGATGGATGTTCTTGCCGTTTCCAGGTGTCAGTGAAACAGACACATCGACCTGGACCCCACATACAAATCACTGCAGCTGAAACTGACACCCGGAAGCGGCAAGAACAAACCAATATAAATACCGGAAGAAACATCAAAGCAGCGCTTCACACGAGGCTCCAACAGCACTGATGATGTTCCCTAGCCAGGGAACGAAACGTTTGCAGCAAAAACTTCCAGCTCGGCGAGCAGAACTACAACAATCCTCTTTCCTCTTTCTACCTGTATCATTGGTGCCAATGTGGACCACAGCAACTGGATCTTTCCCCTCTTACCCCAAGTTCTCCTGCAACCCAAATGAGATATCCTGAATCCAGGCACCAGGCAGAAAACAAGGCCTTTTGGAATCTTGATCCTGGTCACAGAAAGCAGTGTCTATTCCCCTGACTACACTATCCCTGGTTACAATTACATTTCTCTTTTCTCCCTCTCTTGAATGGCTCTCTGTACCATAGTGCTATCATCAGTTTGCTCATCCTTCCTTCAGCTCTGACTCCCAACCACATAAGGAGTAAGAATCTTAGACCTGTTAGACCAGCTCAAGGGCTGAGCCTCCTTCAGCACTACCCCCTGGATCCCTCCACCTGTCTCACTTGTAGTCACACTCATCTGTTCCTGACCACTGACTGAATTTGAAGTAGTTAATCTAAAGGGTTTTATGGACTACCTCCATAAACACAGCATCCAGATAACTTTCCCCATCCCTGATATGGCACCGTGTTCAAAGCTCAGACTCCAGTTCATTAAATCTGAGCTGGAGTTCCTTGAGTAACCAACATTTGCTACAGATGTGGTCACTACAAAACACAATAGGGTCCACCAGCTTCCATTTTCTGGCCCTGCATCTCTATTTTATTTCCTTAGCCTTTGATTTGATTTTTAAGAAAATTCTTACTGGTCCTTTAGTTTGCAACCTCTAAATATTTCTCCAATTCCTTCAGTCTGAAAGTAACCTTACTGACATAATCAAATTAGTAGCTATTAATAAGCCATGAACTTGCAGCTTTCCTGTGCTCTCACTCCTAGTTTTGTGCTGGAATTCTGATCCTGGGTTTCAATTTATCCTATTCTATTCCCATGCTGCCTCCAAAATTCCCTGAATGAGATACTCAATTGGGCTGTGTCTCACTCTGGACAAGATCTCTCCTTCCTGACCATGCAAAGCATACTGGGAAGGGAAAGAGCAAGGGAAAATGGGGGAAGGAAGTGGGGAACCAACCCAGCAGCCTCTTCCTGACTGAGCTGTTTGTGAACAATTTATTCGACTATAAAATCAGTATAAACTATCTCCAATTCATAAGAATATTGGAATATAAGGACTTAAAGCAGGAGTAGTCAATTTAGCCCCTTGAGCCCGCTCTGTTACTTAATATGATTATGGCTGATCTCATCTTGGTCTAAACTCCACTTACGTGCCCACTCTCCATAAACCTTTAACATATTACTAATTAAAAATCTGTCTCTCTTGTGGTTCTGTTCGCCGAGCTGGGAATTTGTGTTGCAGATGTTTCATCTCCTGTCTAGGTGACATCCCCAGTGCTTGGGAGCCTCCTGTGAAGCGCTTCTATGATGTTTCCTCCGGCATTTATATTGGTTTGAATCTGCCGCTTCCGGTTGTCAGTTCCAGCTGTACGCTGCAGTGGCCGGTATATTGGGTCCAGATCGATGTGCTTATTGATTGAATCTGTGGATGACTGCTATGCCTGTAGGAATTCCCTGGCTGTTTTCTGTTTGGCTTGTCCTTTAATAGTAGTGTTGTCCCAGTCAAACTCATGTTGCTTGTTATCTGAGTGTGTGGCTACTAAGGATAGCTGGTCATGTCATTTCATGGCTAGTTGGTGTACATGGATGTGGACCGTTAGCTGTCTTCTGGTTTGTCCTATGTAGTGTTTTGTGCAGGCCCTGCATGGGATTTTGTACACTACATTGGTTTTTCTCATGCTGGGTATCGGGTCCTTCATCCTGGTGAGTTGTTGTCTGAGAGTGGCTGTTGGTTTGTGTGCTGTTATGAGTCCTAGTGGTCCACTGCAGTGGACACAGATGCCAAAAGGAAAGACAACGGAATGAGGACATGCCACAACCCAAAGGACTAGCCACACTACCATACATCAAAAACATTTCTGAACGGACAGCCAGACTACTGCGACCACTAGGACTCATAACAGCACACAAACCAACAGCCACTCTCAGACAACAGCTCACTAGGACGAAGGACCCGATAGTACCTTCTATCCCTGCTTCCAAGTCATTCATATTGATTGTAAATAACTAAGGCCTCTGTGGCCCCGAAACCTGTGGCACCCCACTAGTTACAGCTTGCCAACCATTTTATTTGTGCTTTGAGGACCACATTGAGTGAGCCTCGCCCATTTTGTTTTGCGTATTTTGATGAGTCATGGAGCTATTCATTAATACAATTAATACTAGCTGTGGCCTGCAAATATGTAAATAAGCAAGCACAACATTTGAATTGAAAGGAAGTGGGCCAAGTTTAAACCTGTACCAGAATTCCACTTTCTATTTTGGGGGTCAATTAAATTTTGTCCTTCAAAACATTAATGATAAACTTAATCATTTGGTGACTTTAGTAGAAATGCTACAATCATATTATAGAAATGCTGATGGAACAAAATATAATACCAAGAAATGTCAAACCTCTCTCATTTCACCCATAATTACATGGACTATTTGTTTTAATGAAAGCTAAATGTTAACCAAAAGATAAACACTTTTATTGTGGCTTCAGCTACAGTGAACAGCTGCTCATCTGGTACATCTAAATGTACATCAATGTTTGAGCAAAATATGATGTAAATTCGAAAGGGGATTTTTTTTCTCGCTGTGTGTGGTTGTTGCTATTCAGAAGGCAAATTCAACCCTGCAATTTCCAATCTGAGTTATATTCTGACTGTAAATTAATTAACCGCAATGATTAAATCTAGTTACTTCTAGAAATTTGCATAGGGATGATAGAAATAAGTCATTAACTCTGTCATGATTCCTATGGATGAACTGTAAAACCGACACGCCAAATTCACTAAACTATTGTGAAATTAAAGAAATTACCAGCAAGATTTCACTTTTTGTAACATTTACGTTCATGTGAATCAGAAGTCATATAAATTAAATGTGAATCAACAGACAAATTGTAGTCAGTACAAACTATAAATCACACATGCAGATACAGAAAGACTATCTCATGAATTTACAAGCATTTTCATTACTCCTGGCATAAATATGGCATCACATTCAACCTGATATTGTTTCCAAGTTGATACATAACACAATGGATCTGGTCTGTAAGTCCCGAACAATAGGAACACAACACAGAGTTCCTCACCTAACTGGTATACTCCTGCAGAATATCCTTAGGTGGACTCACAACAGCTGAAAATGTGTTGCTGGAAAAGCGCAGCAGGTCAGGCAGCATCCAAGGAGCAGGAGAATCGACGTTTCGGGCAAGAGCCCTTCTTCAGGAATGGATGCTGCCTGACCTGCTGCGCTTTTCCAGCAACACATTTTCAGCTCTGATCTCCAGCATCTGCAGTCCTCACTTTCTCCTAGTGGACTCACAACAATCTTGATTGGTCAGATTCCCCAGAGACTCCTTTTATTTGACTCCTTAAATAAACTTGGTGGTTTAATAAAGTGTGGTTAGCTCTGACAAAACTGAAGCATAGCAGTGGGAGTATCCAATTCTCAACCCTGAGTTTAACCACATCATCAGTTTTTTGTCCCTTTTAACTGCATTTCACAAATACAATAGTTCCTTGTAAAGATGTCTTCTTTGTTCTTACCTTGCAACACTGTCTTTCTATCTGTCATATGATGCACATTCTATTCTGTTTGTTCTGCAACCAGGTCAAAGGTTATCAGGTCTCATGAATTTCTATTTTGATGTAAATTATTTTAAAACATTCTTAACAACTATTATAAGTTTCCGAGACAGTTTAAAGAAATTACATTTTGATTTTATTGCATGGCTTCTTCATCAAAATGTTTCAATCCATCTTGTCTGATGCCTTTCTAATTTTAAATGCTACAAACAAGAAATATCTGCTGCGTTCATATGTTTGAGCAAAATTAGTAAATGCAAAGATTCTGCATGATCTGTGAATAAGCAACTTATTTTTAAATACATATATCATCAATCTGCTTAACTATGTTTATAAAAGTCTTACAATAAAGCAATAATACACAATTTATGATACATTGTCACCGACTAAAATAATAAACTAGACCTCACAACCAAAACATTGTCAAGCTGTACCACTAAGATTGAACGAATAGTTGCTATAATTAGTATGATCCTTATTTATCTGAATTGCTTTGTTAACCTCCATTGTCATATCTCTGTCTTTTCACTTAGCTAGGTATCAGGATGTGAAGCATGAGGATACAACCAATCAAATGTATGTCCAAAATCCATTAGAAATGCCAATTGTTTGATTCGTCCACAGGGACCACAATTGATGATTCTTGTTCTTTATTTGTCCTAAGGGCACGGAAACAGGTCAACTGGTTGAATCACTTTTCTTTCCTTTTAAAATTCTTTTGACTTTTGGGAGTAATTTAATCAGCAGGACAGGCCCTGTGCTAGATTTCCACTGTAATCAGTGGTTGTGCATTGATTGGGAATAATAAGAAATGGAAATGAGGTAATGCTGCAGCTTTGTAATGCAAACAATCAAGAAAGCTAAACTGCTATAAAACAAGGCACCTTCTGTATTACATTTCTTCTATATTTCAAGGTGATTAGTACTGTATGTTGTTTACAAACATGAGATTTGAAATGCATGTCCTCCTGCTTAATATCATAACCAGAGTGTACAGTGGTTTTAGCTAGCGGTCAAAATTGAGACAAGATAACAATTTTCTGAGTGACATAATTTTGTAAAAAAAGTCAGTATTTCATGAAAGATTTAAACATGAACAGATTTAATTTATATTCTGATTAAAAAATCAGAAATGATGTATATTATCCAGTTAACCAATATCATGAGGTATTCAAAATTGGACATTTCCATGTTGTGAAAAATTAGTAAAGAAAATTTAAAAACTTAATCTCATGCCAGTTGGTTAAAAACTAAAATTTTACATTCTTTGACTTTTCAACAGTTCATTTCATCATTTTCTAAATATCTTTCTTATACTTGCATCACAAGTCCATTAATACTAATGAAGCAGTAAGATGGAATCCCTACAGTGTGGCCATTTGGCTCATTAAGTCCACGCTGACCCTCTGAACAGCATCCCACCCAGACCTATCTCCCTACACTATCCTTGTAACCGTGACTTTCCCATGGCTAGTTCACCTAGCCTAAACACCCCTGGACAGTGTGGGCAATTTAGCATGGTCAATCCACCTAACCTGCTCATCTTCAGACTCTGGGAGGAAACCAGAGTCCCAGAGGAAACCCACACAGACATGGGGAGAATGTGCAAACACCACACAGACAGTCACCTGAGACAGGAATCAAACTTGGATCCCTGGCACTGTGAGGCAACTGTGCTGACCACTGAGTCACTATACCATGCATATTGGCCTTGATGCAAAAACTGTGGGTTCAGTGTGAAATCCATTTCCTTCTATGTATCATTTTCTTTATCATCCATGTAAATTCTCTATGCAGGAAGGGAGGAGGCTGTGGAAATATTCTTTCTTTCAGGATATGGACAACAGTCTTGTGGAATCTGTCTCATTCGGGTAATTATTGTGGTTATTATTGTTTTACAATCTATACTTTACTGGAAATGTAGAATAGGTATGAGCAGAATGGAGATTGAGTTCATAATTCAGTCTGTTGTGCAATACAGGCAAAAATATAGTCATGGGGACAGTGCTGAGCTGGAAGTTTGAAACTAGGATGAGGTGGGGGAAGGGGAAATGAGGAAGCTGTTGAAGTCCACATTGATGCCCTGGGGTTGAAGTGTTCTGAGGCGGAAGATGAGCCGTTCTTCCTCCAGGCGTCTGGTGGTGAGGGAGCGGCGATGAAGGAGGCCCAGGACCTCCATGTCCTCGGCAGAGTGGGAGGGGGAGTTGAAATGTTGGGCCACGGGGCGGTGTGGTTGATTGGTGCGGGTGTCTTGGAGATGTTCCCTAAAGCGCTCTGCTAGGAGGCGCCCAGTCTTCCCAATGTAGAGGAGACCGCATTGGGAGCAACGGATACAATAAATGAGACCGCGCCAATGGAGAGAAGTATGAGGTGATGCATTTTAATGCAAATAGCATTGAAAGACAATACAAAATAGGGTGTACAAATCTAATGGAGGTGCAGGAGCAGAAGGACCTGAATGTGTGTGTTCACAGATCATTGAAGGTGGGAGGTAAAGAGGCTGAGAGAATGAAAAATGAAATGGCAGATGAGAGAGAGAGGGAGCGAGAGAGCGAGAGGTGCACATTTGAGGGCAGATGGACGTGTTTTATATCGCTGTTCATCCAGCTACCATCCCTAGACGAGCTCTGATGAAGAGTCACCAAACTTGAAATATTAACTGTGCTTTCTTCCCATACATGCTGCTGGGCTTGCTAAGTTTCTCCAGCAATTTCTGCTTTTGTGTCCCTCGGCTTAACTCTTGCTCTCTCGGTGGTGAAGGAATGACTACTGATAGTGCCCAGATACCTCTTGAGGGCTTGGAAGTGGAGATTACCCCCTAACTGATCTGTGCAGAATCAAAATGTATTCTGTACTGTAACACCTGTGATTCTGTAATAAACTCAATCTATTGTTACCTCAAGAAAGCTTAGTTGAATTGGCCTCTTTTAAAACATAAATTAATTTGGTTTGGGAGAAGTGTAAAAGGTAAGTGAATCATGTTGCAATCAACCGAGGGGCTCGGTAACTAAAGAAGAGGAGCCAATTTGTCCCTCTGCACCCAAGAACTTGAGATTTGGGGTATCCCACCTGGGATAAATGAAGCATAATCTCCCCATTATGTATTTAATTTCCCTCACAATAAACAGTAACATTCTATTGACTTTCTTAATTTTGAATGGTACCTGCATACCAAACTTTTAAAATTCACTCTGCATCTCAAATCATCTGATTTATTTAGTCCGCTTCTTCCTTTTAATCTTCTTACCAAAATGGACATTACACATTTTCCATTTTTCCATATGCAAAATCTTTGCTCACTCATTTCAGATATCTATATTGCTTTGTGGTCTTCTATTTAATCTTTACAATTTACTTATCTTTGTGTCATGAGCAAATTTAGCAACCATACCTTTCATCTCTTTCTTTAACTCATTTTAACAAATTGTAAATTGTGGAGACCTTAACACAGATCACTGTGACATCCCACTCATTGCATCTTGCCAAAAGTTACTCATTTATGCCTACTCTATATTTCCTGCTGGCTATCCAATCCTCTATCTATGCAATATGTGATGCCCTTCAACATGAGTTGAATTTTCCACAACGAGTTTTGAGAAGACTTATAAGGCACTTTAGCAAATACTTTCTGAAAATCTCAGTATAATACATTTACAGCATATATTACACCTTCAAAGAACTCTGATGGTTAATCATGATTTTTATCATGCAGGCAACAGTATGAACTAAAGTGAAATAAATATAAAGAAGACTTTAAATGCATCTTATCTGATCTTTCTGGTGAACATATCGGTGTGAGGACCAATGATTATAATTTTCACACAGTCAGTAAGCTGAAACATTGTAAGGACTTGGAAGCAGTTAGCCTGCATGATCAGAATTTGTATAAAAGAGTTAAAATTATTTGCTAAGATTTTTAGCAGTGAAATGAAGTATGCATTTGCAAGGGAATGTTTATGTGGATCTCATGTAAATTTGGAGTGAAATTTTTCCTGCTCCATTTTCCAACAGATATTTGTTCAAATGGTTGTTTTAGTAAAGGTTTGTTGACCCTGAGTCGAATTTATTGACACTTTGGTAGCCACTATTATTATCAGTTAATCAGAATATATGTTTTTTATGGTATTATGAAATCACATTATTAGCATTTAGCTTATTATCAAAATCTGGTGGAACATAAGGTACCATATGGCCTAATCACAGAGCGAGCCAATTGACCAACTCATGTAATCAGCTATACAATTTAATTCTTCTACTTAATCTTGCATCTTAAGTCCTTAGAAAGACTACTATTATGGCCTTGATCTTTTCCTGATTAAATATATTCTAGTGGAGTATAGTCTTATCTCTAAGTCATATGGCTGTGAATTCAAACCACATATATTCATGGCTGGCACAGGAGTACTGAGTGCTAAACTGTCAGAGATGCTGGTTTTTGGATAAGGTGTTAAGTTGCAGCCTTGTTCATCCTCTCAAGTGAAGAAGAAGAGTGGACTTCTTCCTTATGCGAAGAATATTTATCATTCTGTCACCATTACTGAAGGTGATTGTCTGATTCTTTACTTCATTGCTATTTATTGGACATTGGTGTGCATATATTGGCACAAAAAGTGTAAAGATTATTTTTATGGAGTTAGGAATACCCAGGATAGGACCATTCCCCACAACAGATTCGCCGCTGACGATTAGCCACTGCCCTTTGACCACTAAGGATACTTAGCCACCACCAATTGGCCACTGAAGACGATTCGCCACAGCAAATAAGTCGTATATTGTGAAGCACTCGCAAATTTTTTTGCCTCAGAATAAAAAAAATTGTTCTTGAATACGGTGAAAGAGATTGTTTGGAATATCTGAGAGGAATAGCACATAACTGAAATGAACTGAAATTTCATTGTTTAACTTAATGTGATATTTTACTGCCATTATAAAGATTTTAAAAATATATTTCCTTTTTTCTGGTTAAAGTTTGTAACTCATTTTTATATATAAACCAATAAAATGATATTTATTTTACCTCTTTTTTATCAATATGTAGTGTGTAGTTGTATAAATAAAGGGGACTGAGAAGTATGAAAGAACATACGTGAGGGAAAACTATCAGTACATATATATATTTCCGGTGGTGAATACTCTCCAGAGGTCAAATGACCACAGTGGAGAAATGCTGATGGAGAACTGGCAGTGGCTAATCATCGGCAGTGAATCTGCCGTGGCGAATCGTCACCAACCCAGCAATACCAGGTATGCTTCTCTGTAAGCCACAAAAGGAAGTTTGGGCTTCTGCTGACTCAAATTCTATATCAACCATAATTGTGACACTTGTCCAATCTTCCTAACCTATGATAACTGAGCATTAATTGGTATTTGTTGGCCAATTGCCAGCGGATGTCTGTTTGGGTTGGTGAGGCTTAGGCTTTAAAATGGAGCAGGCATCTTTCTGGTGGCAGGCTTGGACATTGCACTGACTGCCCAATACTTCCTGTTTCAATTTCTGGGCTAACATCTAAAGAATGGGCACTTGGGATGAAGCATTGCAGAGTGATTGTGCATGTAAAGTCACATTGGAGCATGAGTGAAGACCAGAAGAAAAGCTTGACAAAACAAAGAAAATCAAAACCTTCGTATTTGATTAATACAAAAATATGCACAGAAAAAAAATCACATCAAAGGGAGGTAATGTGCTCTTAGTGCTGACAGAATCCATTAAATGAGGCTTAAAGCTCTTTCTTTTTTATTACACTCACAGGAAACCATTATTTTATGCTGTGACTTTCTGTGTGATCAGATCAACCAAAGTTTATGCAGAACACACGTCCTAAAATGCTGTTGAATGAAATGTTGGGCTAGTAGTCAGGAATGTAATGAGATTAAACTTGTAAAACTAAGCTAATAATCACAAGGTTTGTGAAGGTTTGTAGCTCAGTTTGAGGTTTAGGGTGTAGGTTTGCTCGCTGAGCTATAGGTTTGATATCCAGACATTTCATTACCTGGCTAGGTAACATCATCAGTGGCAACCTCCAAGTGAAGCAAAGCTATTGCCTCCTGCTTTCTATTTATATCTTTCTCCTGGATGGGGTTCCTGGGGTTTGTGGTGATGTCATATCCTGTTCGTTTTCTGAGGGGTTGATAGATGGCATCTAGATCTAAGCTAATAATGCTGTACTATTGCTTATTCTGATTGGTGCACGAGAATACAGTGTATCCCAAAAGTCATATGATACTGACACAGGTGATGGCAAGTATTCTGCATTTTGGAGATGAGAAATGATTTGCAAGAGTGTCCCTGGCAGGACTTGTCTTAGGGCATATTGTCAGCCTCAAGATAAATCAGCATGGATTACCTTATGCGTTTCAGCATGACCTTGGCCAGCAGGCAAGGGAAATTTGTCAGAAGAGTATTTTACAGATCCCTATTAATTGATGGTAAAATTGTTCCTTTTTTTAACTATGGAACTTAGATAAATGTGAGGTGCTACGTTTTGAAAAGGCAAATCAGGGCAGGACTTACACACTAGGAGAAAGTGAGGACTGCAGATGCTGGAGATCAGAGCTGAAAAATGTGTTGCTGGAAAAGCGCAGCAGGTCAGGCAGCATCCAAGTAGCAGGAGAACCGACATTTCGGGCATAAGCCCTTCTTCAGGAATTCCTGAAGAAGGGCTTATGCCCGAAACATCGATTCTCCTGTTCCTTGGATGCTGCCAGACCTGCTGCGCTTTTCCAGCAACACATTTTTCAGGACTTACACACTTAATGGTAAGATCTTGGGGAGTGCTGCTGAACAAAGAGACCTTGTAGTGCAGGTTCATAGTCCCTTGACAGTGGAGTTGCAGGTAATAAGATAGTGAAGAAGGCATTTGGTATGCTTTCCTTTTATTGATCAGAGCATTGAGTATAGGATTTCGGAGGTCATGTTGTGGAATCTGGTTTCCAGCATCTGCAGTCATTGTTTATACCTTTTACAAGACATTAGTTAGACTACTTTTGGAATATTGTGTGCAATTCTGGTCTACCTCCTACAAGAAGGATGTTATGAAATGTGAAAGGGTTCAGAAAAGATTTACAAGGACGTTGTCAGGGTTGGAAGGTTTGAGCTACTGGGAGAGGCTGAATAGTTTGGGGCTATTTTCCCTAGGATGTCGGTTGCTGAGGGGTGACCTTATAGAGGTTTATAAAATCATGATGGGCATGGATGGGGTAAATAGATAAGGTCTTTTCTCTGGGATGTGGTAGTTCAGAACTAGAGGGGGTAGGTTTAAGGTGAGGGGGGGGGAAGATTTAAAATGAATCTAAGAAGCAACGTTTTCATGTAAAGGGTGGTGCGTTAATGGAATGAGCTGCCAGAGGAAGTGGTGGAGACTGGTACAATTACAACTCGATGGATGTATGAATAGGAAGGGTTTAGAGGGATATGGGCCAAGTGCTGGCAAATGGGACTAGATTAATTTAGGATATCTGGTCGGCATGGACGAGTTGGACCAAAGGGTCTACATCTCTATGACTCTATGAATAGCAACACAAATCTCACTGTTGTCATGCCAACACAGTATGTTGTGAAGGGTGGTGGAAGAAGGTTTTAAATTTTAAATTCTCCTTAAGAATGGATTAAGTTGGAAAGAGAGTGAATAGGTGGCTTGAACTGTTTAAACTCTACCTTGATGATGAATTAGAAATTATTTTCGACTTATTTTGGGTGGGCCTGAGAAGTAGACTGGGGAGCATTTTGTTGAGCTGACCCCACCTAAAAAGGGCATGTTTGAACTACTGTGGTAAATTACCATAAATGATTGTGGATGCTCTATTTCAGTCATAACTTTCTGAAAGAGAGTGTGATTTAAACTAGGAGCAATCTATGTTTTCAAAAAACTTTATTGTCTTCAAGATTCTTCCCTTAAACACTGTTGAGGAGTGAAAGAGAGAATCTGCTACATTCCTTGAACCAAACTTGTCCAAATTTCTTCTCAATTATTTCCACATATCCCTTGGGGGCTATTGATTACTACTTTTTAATGGTAAAGTTGAAATGAGAACAGAACAAACAAAACTTTAAAAAAAATCAAGATATTGGATTTCAGGACAGCAGATTTTAGGGTCTTGAAATGATGCAGGAATGTAAACTTTACACAATTATATACAAGGAATGTGAGGAATCAACATTATAAACCTTATTACAAGCATAATAATCACGGCTGATGTTAACTGAATATCTTGTAGAACATATAATTAAAAATTATAAAGAATTCCATAACTAGTGCTGACAGTGGCTAAACCCTGTATTCCTTTCAGAAATGATAATCACAGTCTATAGATGCAACTCTGATTTTCAGTCCCAATTTGTTTTCTTTGGAACAGAGGAAGTTGAAGAGGAGATTTAATTGAGGTGAACAAGAAATTTAGATAAAGTAGATTGGGAAGAACTATTTCCATTCACAGAGGTCAGAATCCAATGGGTGCAATTTAAAACAATTGATAGATGGATTAGTTGAGTATTGAAGATAAATTTTTTACTGAAGGTGATGAAAGTCAGGAACTCACTGCCTGTAAGGCAGAAACCTCACTGTTATTAACAAAATAATATTTGAAGTACAGGTCATTTTGCTATAACATGTGTTTTATTAATGCAAATTGAATATAACATGAGTGATGAATTAGAGCCATTGTTTCCAAAGTGTGAACTTTTAAAACATGTATTGGCTGTAACGCAATGCATCGGTAACACTTTAAATGCGGTTTCTAAAGCGTGATTTGTCCATAATATGGGGTTACACAAGAACACAGCCATCATGTTATAGAGAACTCCTACTGTTAGCTACAGGGCGGTTGACTAAGAGCCGCCACGTGGGTTGAGGCTGGACAGGCCCTTTGTGGCACAAATAGCTCTTCTCTTGCAATCATGGAGCAGGCAGAGGAGGGCAACATTTTTTTTTAATTCCAAATGCTTGTAAAACAAGGATGCAGGGGTCCACCTCCAGGGCTCCATCCTTAGGCTTTCCCAACCTGGTCTTGTCTGTCCCTGCCAATGCTGACCTCCATGTCTGAAGCAATTTCCTGGCATTAATTACACCATTCCTTATATCAATTGTATGCTTGTATTCCTTGCATAATGTTAATTCCCAATGTTTCACTCTGACATTCCGCACTTCGGATTGAGTCAATAAGCTTCCCTAATTTATTTAATTGAGAAGATGACATTAGAATAGTTCATACTCCAGCTGCTTGTGCCGTGGGGATTGCCCTCCTGTCCTGCACTCATACCCATGCAGAATGCAGCCTCAACTAAAACCAATCCCACACAACTTGGGAAGCAAAGAGGACCGTTTGACCCCCGTCACCTGGCATTGTACATCAAATGGAGCTATCAAGCTTCCTCTTTGTTCCCATGCCATCGATCCAATGCATTCACGACCCCCAACACTTAGACCAATTCTTTCTCAGAGTTCTTCTTAGAAGCATGTACACCTGAATATGACAGTTTCGAAGCAGATAGAGATAACTTTTGCAACTTCTGCTATTCATTGCCTTCAGAGTATTGCGGTGTGTGATGAGTTCTGTGTAACTTTGTTTCATTATTTCACAGCCAAAGGATTTAATTTATAAACCTTCAGACTATGATATTGTATCTAGGAATGTTCTATTGGAGACTAGCTTGACAAAAAAATACTTTTCTTTTGCTGTGTAATTAAATTTTCAATCAGAGTTGTGCAAGTCTGTTGTGTTTCTCTATAACCTGTTTCATAGTGCTTCTTGTGTAATTTTAGAGACTTCCCATGTTCTGTCCACATTATGGTGTTCTTTCAAAACCAAAAACTCTTCCAAGCTGTCATTTCCCAGAAACTAACCTGCAGCACATTTGGCCATTTGGAAACTCTATGACTATTGAACGTGTGAAAACACCCTCAAAATGCATTAATCTGTTTGGGAGAAAGGTGCCCAGCTTCCTTGATGGTTGAAATGAATCACAGTATTTAAAGTATAATCTGATCAGGCCATTATGCAACTTGGCTAACTCTCCGTGACTTGCATTCTCCTCATGTCGTTCAACATTCTATTGGGAGTGCTGCTCACTGGATGTTACTGCAGGAATTTTTTACATTTTTCTTAATGACTTTTTGCCCAGCATCCCACCTGATTGATCTGGTGAATGCCTGTTATGTGAGAAATCAGCTGGAAAGCAGTTTGCAATTAAGTTGCATTGGGAATGGGTGTTAGATGGGGGTGTAGTGACGAATTCAGGATTGGGACAAATTTAGATATTGTGCAGGAGAATCAGCAAAGGCAGAGGTGGTTATTAACATTAATTTGGTAGGCCTGGAGGGAAGAAACACACTCCTCACAGCCCACAAGTGGACTTGTTTAATGGATCTGACACTTCACATCCTGTTTTACTGTTGTGTCAACATGTCCCTGGAAAACCAACCATTGTTATGAAATCAAATTAAAACTATTTTAATGAAGATAAATAGTCTTCTTAGAAGACTTCAGAAACTGACTTGTCTCATGAGAACAATTTTATTGCACTTCTAACCCATCTCCATTAATACAAAAAGAGGGCAGTTTGGAGAAGGCTTGGAATTGAGTTGAAATATTTTTAAAAATCATTCCCTCCCACACAAACCAAACCCATCAAATCTTGGGGATTAATATTATTTCCAAAAGAGTCATAAGATCATTCTATGCACTCAACACAATGCCATCAAGCCAACAAAATACCCAATCTACCACATGTCAGTGTTGTGGTATATGAATTTCACTGCCTGTGTGATGCCAGGCTTATGTCTCAACAACTGGCAGACTATATTAAACAAGACGCTTCTTGACAGTCTACAATCAGTAGTGTGTCAATCATAATCAATCAGCCTGTGCTTGCAAGCCTTTGAACAAAGGCTGCAATTATCCCTTTTTCAGAATAAGTGTAGATATAATAAATGTTAATTGATGGGGAGGTGATGGTCAACTGGTATTATCGCTGGACTATTACTCCAGAGACCCAGATAATCTTCTGGAGACCTAGGTTCTAATGTCACTATGACAGATGGTAGAATTTGAATCCAATAAAATTCTGGAATTAAGGTTCTGGTGATGACCATGAATCTATCATCGATTGTTGGAAACACCATTTGGTTCACTAACGTCCTTGAGGGAAAGAATCTACCATGCTGACCTGCATGTGACTCCAGACCCACAGCAATGTAGTCAACTCATAACTGCCCTCTGGATAATTAAGGATGGGCAACAAATGTTAGCCTAATAAACAGCACGGTGGCTCAGTGGTTAACACTGCTACTCATAGCACCAGAGATCTGGGTTCGATTCCAGCCTCGGGTGACTGTGTGGAGTTTGCACATTCCTCCTGTTTCCTCCAGGTGCTCTGGTTTCATCCTACAGTCCAATGATGTGCAGGTCAGGTCAATTGGCCAGACTAAATTGCCCAAACTGTCGGGCCCATTAGATAGAGGGGAATGGGTCTGGGTAGATTACTCTTTGGAGGATCAGCGTGGACTGGTTGGGCCAAACAGCTTGTTTCCACTAGTAGTCTCTGAATCCTAAAGAGTGTCAGTTGAAGCATACTCTAGAGAGGATCCAATGTGAGAAGGTAGGTATTTTTCTTTTGCTTCTTGTAGGGTTGGTGTTGCAGGGTGAATGGGAGGTTTGAAGCAAGAGTAAAGGGTGCCTCCTTGACACCCATTCATGCCTTCAATTACCACCAGACTAGGGCAAGGAGAGGTTGTGCCCAAAATGACAAGCAGTCAGCCTGGTTAACCAGTTGGAAAATTAAGTGGGTGGTGAGTTGATGCCCTTAAACAACCTTTATTTATCCACCTGAGTGCTAATTGTTGGCAAGGTGGGTAATTCTGTAATGGATCCAGTATTTAATTGGTGAGGGGGAGGGAAAATGTACACACGAAGTACCCAAAGTTAGGTATGATTCTGCTTTTGAAACAACGTTTACTACATTATTCCTGGCTGTGATAAACTTACATTAGAAACCAATTTAAAATTATCAGTCAGGCTCATAAGGTGATTCATTTATGCATGCTAGCAGCAATGTTAGGGTTAGGACAGACAGGATCATCCTTTCCCTGGTCACTGAGGAGTGGAACTAATTGGGCAAGCTGGAGAGATACTCACCCTCTTTCAGCCACCTTAGAATTTGGTGCTGGGTGAGAAGATGCAATGCAAAATTTCTTGATTTACCAGCAGTTAAGGCCCTTAATTGAACATTAATTGACATTTTAATATGATCAAATGTGGTCATTTATTGGCCAAGTAAGTACCTTAACTCACCACCACCCTGATTACCTGCCTTTCCAAAAAGTAGTTGATTTTGTGACTGGGAAACTAGATCATCTAGCTTGCTGAGTTGGGAAGTGTTCCACTTGCCCTAGTTGAAGGTGAACGGATGACAGGAAAAGGGGGGGGGGGGGGGAGTGTCTGACAGCTATCCCCTGTCCTTGCCTCTGACTCACCTCCCCTTCCTGCAATCCCCACCTCACAAGACACAAATGAAACTACTTACCTTCCTGGTGTTAAATCCAACAGGAGACCTGGCTTTGACCAACAGTCTGGGGGACACAGAAGCTGCTGGCGCCTGCTTGGCCAAAATCCTCTGATAAGGAGATATCCCAGTACCATGGTGTGTGATAGGTCAAGAAGTTTGCTGGTCAGCTGTTAACCAGCTGATAGCTAGATGGATTAGGAACTGTTCTCATTTATAGTCTGACAGGTTAGTAGCCATTGAATGTGCCTGCCCCTTACTTAAACCTACAGATCGAAAATCATGATCAAGATCCTTTGTTTGGCAGGTATTATGTAATATTCACACATTGAATCTTCTTCACTTAGAAAAGGGCATTGTAGATAACTTCAAATTCTGTTCTCTTTTTAGTAATGTATTAGTTCTGTACAATGCAGAAAATAAAATTCTTTTTCTTCATCATTTTGCTGACAAGACCCCTTGGTCTTTCAACTTCATCCTTAGCTACCTCACCACCATTGATGAAAAATGTATGCTGTTCATTTTGCCTTCCAATGTAAGATATTTTACACATGATGACAAATCTATTCTGGCATTAATCAGTCTACTTTTATATTTTGTCAAAATCATTTTGCAATTCTGGGCCTGCCTGCCACCTCTTCCATTTTGGTATCTAATTTACATTAGGTTTCTGAATCCTAGTTATTGATATAAAGTAGAAATGGTAATCGTGCAAAATCTGAATTCACACTCAAACACTGTGATCCTCCCAATATTTCCTGGCACCTACATTACTCCTGTTACGTTTACAGAGATGTATTGATATGTTAAGCAAGTGGGCAAAAAGTCAGCAAATGGAGTATAATGTGAAACTTCCTTGTGGAAGGGAGAACAAAAGAACAGAGTTTTATATAAATGGAGAAAAACTGCAGAAAGCTGCAACACAAAGGAATTTGGGAGTACTTATACATAAAACCCAGAAAGCTAGCACATAGGTGCAGCATGTAATCAGGAAAGCTAATGGAATGTTGGTACTTATTTCAAGGTAATTGGAGTACAAGAGTAGGGAAATCTTTCTGTTACTGTACAAGGTGCTGGCAAGACTACATCCGGAGCACTGTGAGCAGATTTGGTCTTTTAATTTAAGGACAGCCATTATTTCATTGAAGACATTTCAGAGAAGGTTCACTTGGATTATCCCTGGTGGGGAGGGGGGGTGGGGGTGGCGGGGGAGCAATTTAAGACTGAGATGAGGAGGAATTTCTTCTCTCAGATGACTGTGAGCCTTCGGAACTCCTTGCCGCAGTGAGCTGCAGTCCTTGTCTTTATTTAGTGTTGAGATAGATAGATAAATTCTTGATCAGTAGGGGAATCATGGGTTATGGGGAAAGGACAGAAAAGTGGATGTGAGGAATGTCAGATCAACTATGATCCTATTGAATGACAGAGCAGACTCAAGGAGCTGAATGGTCAACTTCTGTTCACATTTTTTATGGTCTCACCAGATCCTTTGATTTCTAACCTTCAGTCAACTTCCTATCTATAATCAAATTTCCCTGGTGTTCCAAATGTTTTACATGCAAATCATATAAGTAATAACATTTTATGACTCTTCTTTCGAGTAATTTTGTTCTGAAGAAGTCAAAATGTTAACACTGTTTCCTGCTACCAGACTTACTGAGTTTCTCCAGCATTTTCTGTTTTTATTTTCGATTTCCAACATGTGCAATAGTTTGCTTTCAAATGAAAAAAGAACCTTGGTTGCAGGACTAAACAATGGAAGCTTATGGGCTATATCTGGTCCAGGATGCCCACAGACTTCTGTCTAAACAATTTAGTTCCTATTGTTTATTGATGCCTTGTTTATAACTTTCCCTTTTTTGCTTGCAATGCCATTTTGCTCTAAATTGTATGTGACTGCAAATTTCTGTGACTATTTTACAAAGATTGTCCAACCTATGGTGTTATAGATCTCTGAAACATGGCAATCAGCTCTGGAAGATCAGGCAATACCATTTAATTTGCATTTATGTTTATTACATTCTGATTAGTTTTGCTTCAATTTCATGAATGTGGAGTTTGGAAAGGGCTATTCTTGGGGCTTTTGACTCTTATGTGAAAATTTCTTTTACACCTTGCCCTTGAAGGTGTAACCACAAAGACAAAAGGTAAGATATTCCTGTTTGACAAAAAAAAATCAAATAAAAGGGGAAATTGCATTATACCTTACCTTAAATCTGTAAATTTGTTCACAAAATTAAGTTTTTAACCGTAACTTGTTATATGAGGGCCTGGTCAGATAAGTTGAACAATGGCAAATGGAAATTAATCTTGGAAAGTGTGAGGTGACATATTTTTGGAGGACTAACAAGGAAACAGACTACATGTTGAATGGTCAAACTCTAGGAGGTAAAGATGAGCAGAGTACATGCCAACCATCCTTGAAGGTAGCAATAGATGTAGAAAAGGTGGTTAAGAAGGCACTAGGATACTTGTCTTTATTAGTAAGGCATTGAATAGAAGAGCAGAGAGTTTATGATCAAACTGTATATAATGCTATTTAGGCCATAGCTGGAGTACTGCATGCAGTTCTTGGTCACCATTCTATAGGAAGGATGTAATTGCACTGGAGAGGTTGCAGAAGAGATCCATCAGGATATTACCTGAGCTAGAGCAATTCATCTATGGAGGGAGACTAGATAGGCTTGGATTGCTTTCCTCTACAGCAGAGAAGACTGAGGGGGATCAGATTGAGGAGTCCAAATTTACAGAGGCACAGATAAGGTGGAATGCATAAGCTTTCCCCTTTACTACAGGGGCCAATAATAATTTTAAGGTTAAGGAGCATGAGGAAATTATTTTTCACCCACAGGATGGTGATGTCTGGAATTTACTGACCCTAACCCGCATCCTGAAAGGTTGGTAGAGACAGGAGCCCTCAAGACATTTCAAGAGCATTTAGATGAGCAGTTGAAACACTACAACAAAGAAACCTGTGGGCCAAGTGCAGGAAAGTGGAATTAGAATAGATGGATGTAAAATGCCTGGGCTGAAGGTCCTGTTTCCATGCTGTAAAAAAAACTCGATGGATATATGAAATACAGATTACAGTAAATTTATTGACAGTACATTCCAAGTGCACTTTGTGTAAATTAATTCTTTTCCTAAATGATTTAATGAAATGTTAAACAAAATGACATATTTGAAGACAACACAGAACCGTTATAACATTGAGCTGATGAGCATTGGATGCTTGAAAGTAACTAAGGTCACTGGAGAAGTGAATGTAAAGCCTTGCTATTGCAATTTTAGCAACAGCCCTCAATTTGCTGAAGAGCATAGGAGTTGGCTGGTCAAGAAAGCAAAAGTGAGGACTGCAGATGCTGGAAATCAGGGTTTAGATCAGAGTGGTGCTGGAAAAACACGGCAGGTCAGGCAGCATCCAAGGACCAGGAAAATTGATGTTTCAGGCAAAAGCCCTTCATCGGGACTAGAGGCAGGGAAACCTTCAGGGTGGAGAGATAAATGGGGGGTAGGGGGAGGATGCTAGGGAGAAGGTAGCAAAGAGTACATAGGCAATCAACTGGGATGGTAATGATCAATTCATTGACATGGTTTTTAAAAAGATAAAACCTTCCTGATGTTGAAAGAAGGAGTTTTATTGTTTCTGATGCCAAGTCCACAGCCTAGAGTCATCCAGGGTTTGCCTAAACCAGTTGGTTCTCAGTCAAAGCTTCAAAGTTGCAATTGGCCTGAGGAAAAGGCAAAGAATCAGCCTGAATTCTGTATTCTGTTTAGGTTTAAGTGGTATTTAGGTTCCTAAGATGACAGGCAGGAAATTCATTTCACATCAGAAATAAACTACCAACCATATTGTGTAAGCAAACACATAGGCATCTGTGTTAGAGGCATGAAACAGAGCACTGAAAACTGGAGTGAATGTATTATGTGGTCTACGTTGTACATAACTATGGGCAAGCATGAAGGTTGTTAACTGGATATCCAGCGCCTGGCTATAATGATGCTACATTTCTCTTTACTGTCTCCAATCTGCTATTTATCGACAACAAATCTGCCTCTCTCATGTCATGACTCCTTTGGGTTGTAACTTCATTTTCTGAGAGACATTTTAAAGTTGTGCATGATCAAACTTTAACATCAATTCATCTGTTCAGTAGAACGGAAAATGTATCATTTTTGTCATCACAGATAGACACGGATTTTGTGGAAAAGAATCAGTAGCTATCAAAATCGATCCAAATAAGTTAAAATTATGTTGTTTGTACAGGGATCTCATGCATAAGCAGGAATAGATGCACAATCATGTGCACAGATAATTTTAATATCTGAATTGAAATATTATAAACCATTTTCACACAGTTCCTTAAGAGCAGCTTTTGACATTGATCAGTCAGGTATTAAGTCCATTAGCATCCACCTTGATTGTCATTGTAGTTACAAACTAGCAGCAGGGTAATTTGTCAAATAACTGAGATGTCAGACAGATGAGGTGTCACAGCTACTGAATACTAATGATGGGGGCCATTCAAAAAGGATAGTTCCTTTGAATGTATTTCTGGGTTTCACAGAGCAGTGTTGTTTTTCTCTCTGATCCTCTCGGGCCACCTCTGTGAAAAACCTGATCAATTCGATGTATTTTGCCCCAAGGTCTTAAAGAGGTGGAGCTCCATTCCAGGTGTGCCACCTGCAGGCAATTATTTTCTGACACAGAAAGTGAAAATGTAATTAACTTGCCTATAATTGCTGTAAAATCATTGCGAAGCAGGCTAAGGTGGCCTGACATAGGATAAGAGATCAGAGGAACACTTAGAAGAAATATCTACTTGGCTTCTGAATCAGAACTGTGATTCTAGTGCCTCTCCCACCAACACCTGGTGCATCAGAAAGATAAAATGCTGTAAGAGGAAAACCGAAGATTAATTCTTCTTGAGAAAAGAGAAAAAAAATTTTCTACCTCTTAGGCTTGTAGTTTGAGAATGTACTGTGAAAAGAAAAAGATGGGATCTATTTTCAGGTTATATTTATTTGCAAGTGTCTGTTTGATGTCCGTGCACTGATGTGACCCCCCCCCCCCCCCATCCTTTGCTTAATTAATTATCTGAGAAGCATTTTCCAAGTAAAAAGAAGCTCTCTACAAAACTACAATCAAGCAACTGATCTAATAGTACAGGGTCAGTTTACAATTGAGGAAAATATATTGGATTGTAGCTTGTATTTTAAATTCTTGACACCATTGTTTATTTGTTTAAACTCACTGATAAAAATGTGAGGAAATGCAAAATGCTAAATGTCATTTCTTTCTGTTGGTGAGTAGTGACATCCGCACAACAAAATTGGAGAGGAATTTATCTGTGACAATACCTTGCAAAGTCAAGTATGTGCTTATTGAACAAAATGTTTTGGAGTCAGAGAAAGTCCAAAGCTTGATTGTTATTTGAAAGGGGGTCACAGAGGAGGGAAGTTTGAGCTCCATTATTTCAGGATTTTAGGTGTCCCGTGATAATATCTGAAAATAAGTTCTCCTAGTATTATAACTAATACAGTAGTCAGTCCACAAACAACGTGATTAAAATCGTTAGTTACTCATTTATAAGTTTAGATATTGCCACATACTGTGGGACTGTGCATAAATGCCATGCTTGCCAACAGTGCAATGATGACTATACTTGCTATGTTTTCAATTGATTGTGAAGGTGCAGACTAGTCATTGGTGCTTGAAAATACAACATTGCCATTTCAGTCATACAGAAGTTAGTGGCAAAAATTTAAGAAGAGGTGAATACCAGTTAAAAGAATCTCATTTTTTCCAACGGTGCTGTGTGAGGGGGGGAAACATTGCTTCATCATTTGTTGTGAAATCATGAGGGTGTACTCTGCTGAATGCAATGCAAACTTGAATGATTGTTGTGAATCTGGAAAGGGAAGGGGGTTGGAGTATAGCAGGCACTCCCTTTTTATTGCAGTGCACTGGTCACTCAGCCGGTGCAGCATCTTCACCGAGTCAATGCACATGTTGTAGTCTGGGCCACGGAGGAGCAGACAATAAATAAGCTGAAGATATGGTTCCACTGCTTGTCCTGGTCTGGGGAGGACCCTCCATTATTGTCTGGACACACCATTCTGGAATGTTGTACTTTACACAATTAGAGCAGGAATGAAACAATTTTGGTAAATGCTGATGGACTGTGTAATGGAAGCAGTCTTCCAAAGTTGAAGGCAAAGACATTAAGGAAGAGAAAGCTCTCCTTTTGCATGACAGAGCTCAGCTGCATTGGGCACTATAAGTCTGGCAGGACCTCATTGACACCCTTTTTCAGTAGGAGAGAGTTAGGTGCTGTAGGATAGTTGTTAATCATTATGCCAGCATTTTGTTCGCAATATGGAGGTGAACTGCAGCCTCTGTTCATTTTTTGTTTGTGTTTGCTTCTGCTGGCTGTAAATAAAAGCTCTTGTTTGGAGTTGCTTTACTATATGTGATATTCCCCTATTGGACAAGAACAAATTGTGGATCTCCAGTGGGCATTGGGAACAGAGTTGCACTGACTTAAAGGGTATTTAGTTAGCGAGTAGCCAATGACAGGCAAAATGTGTGGACTGGTGCTTAAATAGTTTCTTAACTCTGCCTATGCTGTACTTTATCTTTCCAGTGAGTAGCAGTTTCTTGACATCAATGCAAGGTTGCTCCATGATCTAACAATACCAAACTTCTCTTCATGATTTGGAGATGCCTGTGTTGGACTGGAGTGTACAAAGTTAAAAATCATGCAACACCAGGTTATAGCCCAACAAGTTTAATTGGAAACACACTAGCTTTTGGAGCGCTGCTCCTTTATCAGGTGATCCACAATCACCTGATGAAGGAGCAGCGCTCCTAAAGCTAGTATGCTTCCAATTAAACTTGTTGGACTATAACCTGGTGTTGTGTGATTTTTAAGCTTTCCTTTGCCCTTCATATACACGATTAAATGTTATAGCATTATCAAATGGGTTATCTGGATTATTACTTTTTCTACATTTACTGTATAGTTTATGTTGTGTCTCCCATCCCTGCCCAAGTCTTTGATGATGAATTTATGCTGTGAAGTGAATCAGGGAAGGCTATAACAAAATACAGAAATGCTTGTGGTAAAGTTTCTGAGTTTTCTTTTCTCTCTGGCTTCCATCAGCAGAGCTCCATTGAAGGTTCTTGTGTTGATGCAACTGCAGGACAGTCTGGTTTGTTTCTTCTTCTTCATCATTGCATCTGGATCAGGTGAAGGTGTGAAATCTCTGAGAAAAGAGTCCATATAAAGAAACTTGTTCCATCACAGTGTTGACCTGTTCTTCAAGATTCTTTTCCAAGGTCTGACTACACATGTGGGCTTGGAAATCATTTGTTTTGATGCTCAGCTGTTTCAGCTAGAATAGCACATCTTCAAGAAGTGATCTCATTTCCTATGCTGAATATATTGTTAGGTGTACAGCTGGAAAGGTTTGTTTTCGCTGCTTTGAGGTTTTGGAACCACACCTGTAACACAATATTGTAGCCTTAGATTGTTAAGGACTTCCCATTGATTTTGCCACTGATGATATTTTTTTCAGATAAGAGGTTTATCTCCTCTGATCAATGGTTCCATTGTGTTTTATGCAGTCAACACTTTCTGTTGAATGTTACGTACTAAATAGAATGTTGCTACATAAAAATGTTTGGATATTTGCACCGCTCATTCCATAGTTAGGTCCTCTTTTAATTGAAGAACTTCAATGACTTATTTATTGAAGTGATCAATGGTAATTCTGTAATAAAGGAATTCTTGCTATAATTTTCTATGATACTGCTTGTACATGCAGGTGATTAATGAAACTACCTATGGACTGTATTTGGTGTTGAAGTGGGATCTCAACAGCGTCCCATTTACTCTTGAAGTGAAACATTGATCGTTGGTTATTAGGAGGCCCTCAAACATAATTTGTTTTCTCATCAACCCCGAGATGTCTATGTTACACATGATCTGAAATCATTCCTAAGTAGTGGAGAAGTGTATGAATCTCATCCGTATTTAATTTGTGTCCAAACAAAAAGCTATTTAAAATCTTAGAAATTGTTCTTTCTGTATTTGCCAATTTGCAAATGGATCAATTGCTTGATTATTTTTCAAGTGAAAAGTGATAGATTTTGTAGCATTGACTGGTTGTTGATAGGTGTTTGAAATTGTTGATAATTTTCTTGAATTTGATAGTTATTGTCAGAATTTTAATCTTTTTGTATTACACCAATTTTATTGATTTGTACAATTCTTAATTGATAAAATTGTGGAAATTTTGTTGTAGCACTAAAACTGAAACAGTTAAAGATTCTGCTATTCTAAATGCTGTTTTCAATGTGAAGTTTGTTTTTTTTTTCACCGACACTACATCTTCAAAGAGGTGAATGAAGATATCACTTTTCCAAGATGGCTGATAGATCTCCATTATCTGTGGGTAATTTTTTTCTCAAAATGCCATCAATCAGAAGCTTCACTAATTAATGGTATATACTGTGATATGTTTATACCGATTTTATGTCTGCATTTGAGGACATTTGTTGTTCAATTCTATTCTATACCATCAGATTGGTGCTATTTTTCTTTATCTCTGATTTGCTGGTAGTAATTTAAACTGTTTAAACTTAATTGTTGAGTAATACTTATGTTTCTCACTCAAACCATCCAAATAATCATCCAAAGGGTGGATGCTAGGAAATTGTTTCCGTTAGGCGGGGAGACTAGGACCCGTGGACACAGCCTGAGAATTAGAGGGGGTCAATTCAGAACAGAAATGCAGAGACATTTCTTCAGCCAGAGAGTGGTGGGCCTATGGAATTCATTGCCGCAGAGTGCAGTGGAGGCTGGGACGCTAAATGTCTTCAAGGCAGAGATTGATAAATTCTTGATGTCACAAGGAATTAAGGGCTACAGGAAGAATGCAGATAAATGGAGTTGAAATGCCCATCAGCCACGATTGAATGGCGGAGTGGACTCGATGGGCCGAATGGCCTTACTGCCATTCCTATGCCTTATGGTCTTATAGTCTTAAATAATGATGATTTATCTAACTTTAATTTGAGGGCTCTGAAATTTGAATTCGAAAATCACAATTCTGCTTTTTGAATTTTTTCAATTCATTTACTTTAAACCTGTTCCTGAAGCATTTTCTTAACTTGCTTGTTAACTTTGTTATCAAACACATGCTTTACAAACTTTTAGATGTCTTATTTTGATCTCATTTTTCTTTCTTCTAAGGCTTTTGCTGTTGAGTAATCAGTCTCTTTTTTTTAAAACAGGTGTTCGATCTGGATTTATTGCTTTGGCCGTTGCTGGGTTTTTCTGCCCTCATTTATTTTGTTTTAAAGGCTTGTTTCCCCTACAACTGCTTTTAGTGGTTTCTGTACAGGATTTGATTTTTTCACAGCAGCTATTCAACTCTGTGGTGTCTTTAGTTGCTAGCTGGTCTAAAAAGGTTTTTGAAAAAGTTACTACTTTTTAATTTCTTCTTTTTTTCCAAGTTATTCAAGGTATGTTTCTTGATGCTCACTGATTCCACATTTTTCTAGAAGTGGATCCACTCACAGCTACATCTTTTGTTCTATAGTCACATCCATAAACCTGGGTTCAAGATCGGCTGGTTGAGGAGAAAGACAAGGCCAAGAATTGTCTTCAGCTTTGGGCTTATATATACCACTGTTTATTATATACTAAGACTAAATATAACAATAAATGGTATTCAGTGATATACCAGGCTTTAATCTCACTGTTGCATTTTTTGAAAGATTATCCTATGAACCCGACTGTCTGAAGCTAGTCAGTCTACTCCGTATGCTTCTCTGCATGTATTTTTAACATTCATATAGTTAGTTTCAGGCTCTCTGTTTCTCTCTTCACTTTTGTAACTCTCTCCACATTAAGCTTCTTATGCCCAGTGAGAAGCTGCTCCTTCATATCATCTTAAGGCTGCTTCAGTGTCCTACAGCCCTTGCACATCTTCTCACACCTCTGGAAATTCTGTCATGCTCCCATCTCATTCTTCCATCCATTCATTATAGCAGGGAGATTACTGATATACACTTCCAGTGGGTGAGGATGTTGATTGGATTTGCAATTTTGAAAAGTGTTCTTTTCTGTGTTTAGGCGGACTCTTTCAATACTAATATGAAAGCAAAATATCGCACTTGCTGGAGATGTAAATTATGAACTGAAAAGACTGAAAACAGTAAGTAATCAGACAGTATCTGTTGAGAGATCCACGAAAGTTTTGTTTAAATCCTTTGGCCTGGCGTCTTCCACCTCTTTCTGTTCTGACTCATGAAGGATGTTTTCACTTTCTCAATTCCTCACACAAGTCTTAGAAATTTCAAGAGCCTTGACTGGCTTAGTTCTTAAAGTCTTTAATTGTGCTTCAATTTGTGAAGTTTGCTACTGATTGGTTGTAATCGGTTTTCCTATTTAAGGCTTAATGAGTTATTAAGTACCATTACTGCAAATGTCTTATGATTAACTGGTTAATTACATGATGCCTCTGATCCATTAGAATATGTTACAATGACTGTGGGAATATGTTAACCAAAAGAATGAAATTTCTGAAAGTCTAAATGAAAAGAACTTTCCTGGACAAGGTTTCACGTTTGGAACTTTTAATCTAACATGAATCAAAATCAACATAAATTTAACAGAAATGAACAGGTAGATTCCTGTCAGCACAAACTATAATTTACACATGGAATAACAAAACCAACAGGCTACCTCATCAATCTTATAAGATGAACTAACAGGGAGAGAAGGTTCCACAAATACGTCATCCCCAACATATAAGTGCCATAGAGTCAGTTAATCTTTGCGTCTTTCTTCAGTAGAAAGTACTGAGTGGATGATCCATCTCAACATCCTCCTGAAATCCCAGGTTACAGTCTTCAGACCAACATGGTTCATTCCAAGAGATATCAATAAATAGCTCAAGACACTGAATACTTTAAATCTACAAGCCCTGATAACATTCTGGCAAAAATACTAATAATGTGTGCTCCAGAACCAGCCTTACACCTGGCCATACTGTTCAAGGAAAACTGAAATATGAATGCCCCAGGTGTGCCCTGTATACTAAAAGCAGGAGGAATCTACCTCATCTAATTAAAACCTCAATAATCTATACTCAAGCATCATCAAAGTGATGGGAGGAGTTGTTGATAGACTTGTTCAACAATAACCTACTCACAGATGCTCAGTTATGACAGGCCAACTCAGCTACTGACCTCATTAGAGTTGTGGTCCAATCATGGATAAAAGAGCTAAATGCCAGAGATGAGATAAAGTAGTAACTGCACTTCAAAAGTACTTCACTGATTGTAAACTATTTTGAGATGTCCAATGATTATGAGGTATTCTGTCCTGTACATCCAATCTTAGGGCTGTTGTGGTACCATAGTCATACCTCTGAGGCTGGAGATCTAGGTTCAAGTCCCAATTACTTCAGTGGTGTGTAATAATGTCTCTGGATAGGTTGATTGGAAACTATCTACAAATCCAATCTAAGAGTTCTTGCAGTACAGTGATAGTATTCCTAACTCTGAGCCAGTAGAGCCAGGTTCAAATTCTAACAGTTCTGAACAGGTTTATTCAAAAACATCTATAAATTCAATCTTTGTTTCTGGTTTCCAGTGATGGTTGAGATACTGAGTGTACAGAAGAATGGTACAGAAAAATTCCCATCATGCCCCATTGCCAGGATAATAGATACTGTCCAACAAGATGTACTGCAGAAGGTCACAGTGCAGTTGGATGCAGTATATCCATGAATTCATTTTGTTATGATCAGGTTATAGACTGTTATCATTTAAAAGAAATCTGAATACCTCATTGTAACCAATAGAATGAGAAAATATTTCCTGTGAAAAACAATCATTATTGTACAGAAAAATGTTTCGAAAAAGTAATATGAACAATAAAGTTTATCATATGTATGTTATGCAGTCAGGATAATTTCCTACTTCCCTTCAGGGAAATAATTTGGAGTGACTACCAATATGTATGCTATAGTTACCTGGAAAACTTTCCTCAGCTCCAGGTATTCCCGGAGGTAAAATGGTAATTTACTCTTTCTCAGTTGTGGGGTCCTTTTCCCCTTTTCCCAGTTATTTTTCCAATATTTCTCAGCAACATTGCTGGCTACTTCCTTTTGCAATCAGACACTGTGAGATCCACAATAGATTCTCCCACTAGCTTCAAATTAGGTAAGTTAACATCTTACTCTATTAGTACAGACCTGTCTAATTTTTTTTCCATTCATAACAAGTGGGTATTACTGGCCAAGCCATAATTTATTCCCCAATCCTAATTGTTCTGAGGAAAGTGCTGTAGTCCTTGTCATATCGGGACACCAACTGTACAGATAGGAAAAGAGTTTGAGGAATTTCACCCAGGAAAAGTGAAGGAATGTATATTGTTTGGAGGTGAACATGCAGGATATGGTGTTCCCATACATCCCATGACCTTTTAGGTGATAGCAAATATGGATTTGGAAGGTGCTTTTGGAAGACTATCATTTATTTTGATTAACTTCTCCCACTCAGCTTCAAATATCAGAAATTCTTCTGAAACTAAAATTCTTTCCCATTAAACACCAGACACATAAAACTCTACTCTACTCCATGATGACATAACCTGCTCAGGGCTATCCTCAAATTGATATTTAATTCTCTCTGATTTAGAATTTACCTTTTGATTTGATGATGTATAAGGGTTTTACTATCTTTATAGGTTTGCTGAATACTTTTTAATTAATTTATCTTCAAGTCTCAAAACAAAACATCTATCTGGACTATCATTCCTACAAAAAGTGTTGACATTACACTTTGAGCTCTGGAAGCCCACCTATTGCTTTAGAGCTCTATCTATTAACCTTTTAAACAACATCACCATTCTTACAGTAATAAGCTCCAAGCAGCTTTAATTGCATTTATTTAGTTTTCTACAGTTAAATTTAAATTTCTAAAACAAAAAAACTAAGACTCATGAACAATGAAGGTGATATTCATATCAATATACCACACTTCTAAGTGATACATGTGCAGTAAATATCACTCTTGAATGGGGAAGCCTGCAATTATGATGCCGTATGTTCACTGCTTTTGTTTCTCTCCAGCAAAAGAGAATAGCATGTACTCACATCTCCTTGCACACAGAGTCTTTGTGATCTCCCTCATACAACAATGGATGTCAACTTCTCAGATCTCAGAAATAATGCATGCTTCAGGAGTGAAACATTTTATGACCGCAATTATCTTCAGGCCGCTATGAATGATGCCTTCACCCTCCCTTGAGAATGAAGATCTGTTTGCAACAGAGACAGGTTTCCATTAGACCACAAGACCACAAGAAATAAGAGTGGAAGTAAGGCCATTGGGTCCATTGAGTCCACTCTGCCATTCAATCATGGCTGATGGGCATTTCAACACCACTTACCCGCACTCTCCCTGCATCCCTTAATTCCTTGCGAGATTAAGAATTTATCAATCTCTTCCTTGAAGACATTTAATGTCCTGGTCTCCACTATGCTATGTGGCTGTGAATTCCACAAGCTCACAATTTTCTGGCTGAAGAAGGGTCTCCTCATTTCCGTTTTAAATTGACCCCCTCTAATTCTAAAGCTGAGCGCATGAGTCCTAGTATTCCACCCTGATAGAAACAATTTCACAGCATCCACCCTTTCTAAGCCATGCATAATCTTGCAAGTTTCTATTAGATCTCCTGTCAACCTTCTGAACTCTAACGAATACAATCCCAGGATCCTCAGCCGTTCATCGTATGTTAGGCCTACCATTCCAGGGATCATCCATGTGAATCTCCGCTGGACATGCTCCAGCACCAGTATGTCCTTAGTATTTCAATGAGAATGTCCTTAGTGACATGGAGGTATTGCACGCACTGTTCCTTAGAAGACTGAGGTAGGTGAATTGCTCCTTGAAGATCTTGAGCGATTATGCGTTCCTGCTTAGAACTCTTCTCACCACCTCGCTCTTTGAATAACTTGCACTTTCTTGTGTAAATTCTGCTGGATATTCAGTCATGCTTCAGATCCAGGGAGCTGTAAACTATGGCATCCCTAATGTGAAGACATTGACCTTGAATTGAGAACAAAGGCTATAAACATTTGCTGTACCAATTTTAAGTTGCCAGCTAAACTTCCCACACTTCCTCAAAGTCAGTAACAACCAGTCAAAATCAAGCAGCAACTAACGTGAAAGTGATTGATAATCCTTTTAAATAGTAATGGTTGGGAGGTCCTTCCTGAAAGCATGATAGGCTGGGAATGGATTGGAGAGAGTGCAGAAACTATTTACAAGAATGTTTCCAGCGCTGAGCCCCGTCATCTTTCACCCAGTTTTAAGGATAGACTGAAGAAGTCAGGACTGTTCTTCAAGGAGAGAGGAAGGTTAAGAAGAGATCTGATAGAGGTCTTCAATATTATAAACAAGCTGGATAGAGGAGGTAGGGCGAAATTGTTCCTGCTTGTAAAAGGGACAAGAATTGACTTAAAGTGAGTTGCCAAAGAAGCAAACATGATATGGAAAAAACTTTTCACTCAGCGAATGGTTAGGATATGGATTGAATTGGCTGGAGGACTGGTGGAGGCAGGTTCTGTTGAGGTAGGTTCAGATGTGTTCGGGACAGCATTGGATACTTATTTGGATAAAAATAATATGGGATTGGAACTAAGCAATAATGCCCATTTGAAGGCCTGCCACATTGGCGATGGGCCAAATGGCTTCCTTTGTGCGAAAAGAGTTTTGTAATTCTGTTCTCCAATATCTGGAGTACTATGTGCAGTTTTGATCTCCTTATCTGAGGAAGGATATGCTGTCCTTTGAAGGAGTGCAGATAAGGTTTACCACACTGATTCCTGCAATGGCGGGACTGCCATAGGAAGAGACGAGATTGGTTACGATGATATTTACTTTAGTTTAGGCGGATGAGGGGGATCTCATAGAAACTAAAAAATTATGATAGGACTAGACACGATAAAAGCAGGAAAGATGTTCTCAATGACCAGGGAGTCCAGAAGCAGGATTTGCATTCTAAGGATAAGGAGTGTGTTAATATAAGAACTAGGAGAAGCACAGAATTCAATCCCTTGAGCCTGCTCTGCCAGTTAATATAATCATGGCTGATCTCACCTTGATCTCAACTCCACTCTCCTATCCACTTATCACAGTGCTTCAACCCATTACTAATTAAAAATCCGACTTATCTCCTTCTTAAACTTACCCAATGTCCCAGCATCTACTGCATCCTACGGTAGTGAATTCCACAGTTTCTGATCCTTTGAAAAAAGTAACTTCTTCTCATCTCTATTTTAAATCAGCCAGCTCTTATTTTAAAACTATGACCTCTCATTCGAGATAGCCCCACATCAGGAAACATCCTCTCTGTATCTACTTTGTCAATCCTCTTTAGTATCTTACATACCCAAGTTAGATCCCCTTTCATTCTTTTAAACTCCAGAGAGTTTAAACTCCAGCCTCAGGCGACTCTCTGTGTGGAGTTTGCACATTCTCCCCGTGTCTGCGTGGGTTTCCTCCAGGTGCTCCAGTTTCCTCCCACAATCCAAAAATGTGCAGGTTAAATGAATTGGCCATGCTAAATTGCCCGTAGTGTTAGGTGAAGGGGTAAATGTAAGAGAATGGGTCTGGGTGGGTTACGCTTCGGCTGTTCGGTGTGGACTTGTTGGGCCGAAGGGCCTGTTTCCACACTGTAAGTAATCTAATCTAATCTAATCTAATCTAGAGAATAGGCCTAAACTGCTCAATCTCTCTTTATATTTCCTCATCTCTGGAATCAATCAAGTGAACCTACTCTGAACTTCTGCTGATGTTAATACATTGTTCCTCGAGTAAAAAGTTCAAATTGGACATAATAATCCAAATGCAGTTTCATTTATGCTTTGTACAGATACAACATTTCCTTATTTTTTATACCTGATTCCTTCAGCAAGAAGTGTCAAAATTCCATTTGTCCTTCTTATTACCACTAGTACCTGAATACCATTTTTCCACAATTCATGCACAAAAACATCCAGATCTGTCGGCACCGGAACATTGAAGTTTCTCTCCATTTAGATAATAAGCTGCCTTTCTATTCCTCTGATCAAAATGGATAGCCTCACTTGTCCACTTTAAACTCTATCCGCCAAATTTTGGCCTAGCCAGTGATGCCCTTGAATGAATAAAGAAAGGGAAATATCCATTTGTACATTCCTTATGCCTCCATTGAAACTTACCTTTTCACTTATTTTAGTATTGTCTGCAAATTTGTCTGTAGTACTTTCTATTCCTATATCCACATCATTAATATAGATTGTATATAGTTGAAACCAGAGGACTAAACACTGTGGCATCCATTAGCTACATCCTGATAAGCAGAAAAATACCCAATTTTGTCCTGATTCTCTGCCTTCTATTGGCAAGCCAATCCTCTATCCTCTAATAGTAAGCTAACCATTTGTGATCTTAACTTGTGAATTATCTTTTTTATGATAAGGTTCTAAATTATAAGTAAAACTATAAGTAAATTGTTCTTTAATTAGGAAGGAATACTTGGGGCCTGAGACAGTGAGCAGGGAGCAAGTAAAAGGGCTGGTATCACACTTCTTGCAATTTAATGTCAAACTACCATGGCAGAAAGATGAGTTTTGAAGGTGATAGAGGAATGCATCAGGGTATTACAGAAAACAGCCCTTTTGCAATGCTGACTGGGGAGGGGAGGAAAATCGCTTCCCTGCTGGAAGTGGTGGGAAAAAGTGATGATAATCCATCAAATTTAAGGTCAAATTGACTGGGAAGTGAGGACAAGTGAATACTATTGTTCTTCTTTGAGGAAGTGGAAGTGGTGAGGACAAAAGTGAGGGAAATGGATTGGATACGGTTATAACGCCTTGTCAACCACTCTAAGGGCGGATCCTTGCTTGAACTTAAAAGAAGACATGTTGGAAGCATGGTTGTTGAATGTAGCATCATCAGAATAGACATCATGGAAATGGTGAGAGTGGGAGAATGGAATGAGAGGAAGCAGGGTGTGAGGATTTATAGTGGTAGACATCCCTGAAAAATGAAACAGGTAAGTCAAGGAAGGGAAGGAAAAAGTCAGAGCTGGACCTTGTGCATCAAGAGAAGGGTGGAACTCAGAGGTAATTTGGAAGAATCGTGGAGCTTCTACATTTGATAAGATGAGTTGGATGATCTATTCTTGGCTTCCAGAAATGGCTACATCTGGACCATGTTTCTGAAAAATAAAAAGATGAATTATTCAACTAATGAGCACATGCCCTAATGCCCAAATTTTTCAGGGATCTGTCTGTCCATAGATTACATTATTTTTATTCATTCATGGGATGTAGGTGATGCTAGCTGGGCCAATATATATCTGCCATTCGTAGTTGTCCTTGAGAGTGAGATGCTTCCTTGAACTGCTGCAGTCCATTTGCTGTACGTTCACTCACAATGCTCTAAGGAAAGGAGTTCCAAAAGGTTTACACAGCAACATTGGATGAACAGTGATCACCCATAGTATCTTATATTTAAAAGTTAATTCAGCGAAGTGTCATTCTATAACTTACAACAAATGATTCATTCTGTTCCTCAAATCCTGTGCTGTATCTACAAGACACAAGCTGAAAATGTGTTGCTGGTTAAAGCACAGCAGGTCAGGCAGCATCCAAGGAACAGGAAATTCGACGTTTCGGGCCAGAGCCCTTCATCAGGAATTCCTGATGAAGGGCTCTGGCCCGAAACGTCGAATTTCCTGTTCCTTGGATGCTGCCTGACCTGCTGTGCTTTAACCAGCAACACATTTTCAGCTCTGATCTCCAGTATCTGCAGACCTCACTTTTTACTACAAGACACAAGTCAGGAGTATTAGAATATTCTCCTGAATCAGTATAGTTCCAACAATGCTCAAGAAGCTCAATACCATGCAGTACAAAGCAGCCCACTTGACTGAAACCCAGCTCACCACCTATTCAATGTTAGTGAACTGTGTACCATTTACAAAATGCTCCAAAGAAACTCACCAAAGCTCTTTCAAAAGCACCTTCTAAACCCACAATCTGCACCATCTAGAAATACAAGATCTTCAGAACACTGCAAAATGCAAGTTCTCTCCACGTAATGCTTTATCCTGATTTGGAGCTATATTGCTGCAGCTTCTCCATAACCGGGTGAAAATCCTGGAATTCCACTCCCTCCTCACCCAACAACACTTGTGTAGTTTTCTACCAGGAAAACTGCAACAATTCAGGAGGGTGACTTGTTGTTTTTGTTTGTGCTCATTGCCTTGTTACACCACCATGATCAAAACATATCAGCAACGTTCGTTTGTGAAAAACCTCTTAGAACTGAATGGTTTCACCCTTCATTTAGCTGTTAAATGAATGTGGGAGAAGACTGATGCTGCCTACATGTCAAACATTGCATGCCAGCAGCATATACTCCATACAACCTGCAGTTTTACAAGAATGATCATTTACAGATTATTTTCTAAAATATCTGTATCAATGTATTTTAGTGTAGAGGATTAGAAAATTACATTTTTACTTTTCTTAATAGGTTAAATTACTATAATGGTAATCACGTTGTCAACATAACATCAGGTAGATGGTGATATTTACACATAAATGCATGAACAAAGCATACATTCTCATTTGCAAATGTATATAAGAATAGAGTATTGTGCACCTAGATTGTGAGTGACGGAACATATCTGTGATCAGCCGCCTGTTGGCCTGACATTCAGTGTCCTTGGCGTTAAGTGTATTGGGAGTTGGAGAGTAATCAGCATTTTTAAAATCTCCTGGGGCTGTTCCTTCATTTTTGAAGGCTTATTCCCAGTGCAACAAAATCAAACCTATAGATTCTTTGAGAAACTGCTCAGTAATTGACTTTTAAATTGTTAACAGTGAAGCAAGCCCACTTTTTGTGCAAAGTGCAGTGAGGAAAATTAACACCTAATCCCAGGCTAAGTGGTGAAAGGTGAGTAAAAGTAGTGAAAATAACCAGCTGGGCAGCAAGTGGCTTAAAGACGGTTAGTTCGGGTGGTTCCCAGCATTTAACAGAAGAGGGAAAACATCTCTGTGCTGATTTCTGGTGATTAGTCAGAAATGCCATAGACAAAAGGCACAGCAGAGTATCACTCTCTTTCAGAGGGAACAGTTTGACCTTTTGCCCAGTGGTGTCACCACTGAACGATTCTGACAGCTCTAACTATAAGAAGAATGCAGGAAAGATTCCAATTTCTTACCTTAAAATAGCTAAGATTTTTCTGTTTTGAAGAATTGTCTCAGTGCTTTAAAATTAGGTTAGCTGATGCATCTGGTGACTTTACAGGAAAACAGAAGCTGTGAAAAAGATACGCTGCAGGACTTTGAAGCTATCTTTCTAGCTGTCTGCTAAGCACACACAGAACCATCACTTAAAGAATGGCATTCACACCTTTGAAAGTTATTCTAATCATAATTTTGAGCCTTCCTTACATTCAGATTGGTGCCAGAAGACTTCAGAATTGCTTATTTAATGCCATTGTTCGATAAGAATATAAGGATAGGTCCAGCAACTACAAGCTAGTCAGATTAATCTTAATAGTAGAAAACTTTTGGACGTTATAATTTTGGCCAAAATGTTAGGCATTTAGGCATTTGCAGGTCAATTAAGGA
The DNA here is from genome assembly GCF_020745735.1 of Hemiscyllium ocellatum. Classification (NCBI taxonomy): domain Eukaryota; kingdom Metazoa; phylum Chordata; class Chondrichthyes; order Orectolobiformes; family Hemiscylliidae; genus Hemiscyllium; species Hemiscyllium ocellatum. Next base: position 88,637,773 of record NC_083401.1, read on the forward strand.
AAGCGATTTGTTAAGGGAAAATCATGTTTAACTAATTTGCTTGAGTTTGATGAGGTAACAAAGAGAATAAAGCTTAATGCTCTTGATGTGATGTACCTGAGCTTCTGAAAGGTATTTAATGAAATGGCACACATTGTATTATGACTACAGTCAGTTTTTCATAGATTCCCCATAGTGTGGAAGCAGGCCATTCAGCCTATCAATCCACACCAACCCTCCGAACAGCATCCCACCCAGACTCACCTCCTCCCCTATCCCTGTAAGCTTGCATCTCCCATGGCTAATCCAACTAGTCTGCACATCCCTGGACACAATGGGCAATTAAGCATGGCCAATCCTGCACATCTGTGGACAATGAGAGGAAACTGGAGAACCCAGAGGAAGCCCATGCAGATAGGTAGAATGTACAAACCATAAAAACAGTTATAGAGACATAGTGTCATAGAGATGCACAACACAGAAATAGACCCTTTGGTCCAACTTTTCCATGCTGACCCGATATCCTAACTGAATCTAGTCCCATCTGCCAGCAGTTGGTCCATATCCCTCTAAACTCTTCCTATTCATATACCCATCTAGATATCTTTTCAATGCTGTATTGTACCTTTTTAATCTTCTCCTTCTCCCCCTAAACCTATACCCTCTAGTTCTGGATTCCCTCAACCTCAGGAAAAGACGTTGTCTATTTACCCTATCCATGCCTCTCATGCCTTTATAAGTTTTTATAACCTCGGCCTCCATTGCTCCAGAGATAACAGCCACAGTCTATTCAGTTTCTCCCTATTGTTCAAACCCTCTAAACCTGGCAACATTTTTGTAAATCTTTTCTGAACCCTTCCATTCTGAGGATGGAACCAAACCTAGGTCCCTAATCTTTGAGGCAGCAGTGCTAAGCCCTGAGCCACCATGCCACTCCGAACAATAAATCAACAATCTTGAAGAGGCATAGTATGCATATATCCCTTGAAACTGTTTACTCAAGATATCATCACTGTATCATAGTATCTGAGAGTATAAAGGGTCAGATGCTAGCTTACTGAGGATGACTTGAAGAAGCTGTTAGAAGGATGTGCCTCTGTTGTAACTGAATAACCTAAAATTCCTGATGAAAGGTTTTTGCCTGAAATGCCGATTCTCCTGCTCCTCAGATGCTGCTTGATCTGCTGTGCTTTTCCAGCACCACAGTCTTGAACCTAAAATAAATGCCCATTGTTTCTTTCATTAACTCATGATCCACACTTAGCTTATCATGATATGAGAGATAATATCCGAGTGCTCTGGTTTCCTCCCACAGTTCAAACATGTGCAAGTCAGGTGAATTGGCCATGCTAAATTGCCCAGAGTGCTAGGTGCATTAGTCCGAGGGAAATGGATCTGGGTGGGTTACTCTTCAGAGGGTCAATGTGGACTTATTGGGCTGAAGGGCCTGTTTCCACACTGTAGGGAATCTAATCTCATCTCATCTAAATATAAGCATTGCCACAGCAGGTAAATATACCTTCTTGGAGGCAAAACCCACATCATGGTTAGTGTATTGCTATCCAAGAAAGAAAGGTCAAGATTTTGGTGATGGATATTTGAAAACCTAAATGAAGATCAACTAGAAAATCATCCTGGATATCAACAGGACAATTGATAGCAACAACCTCAACAGCTGGGGAATTGAACAGATAGAAGATAGACAGAATGTCATTCTGGTTAAAATCTAAGGTCCTTCAAGTGAGAAGAAATCACCTTTTTTCAGAAAAAGGGATTGGAGTTGCAAATATAAGCAAGACTGAATGCTACAGACTTGTTCTGCATTGGTGAAAGTTTTAATTCTCTCTTTAAAAACAACTCCGACGACCTGCAGTTTCAATTTAAAGTAAAAAAGCAATTAATAGTACTAAAGACTCGACACTTGTAAAAGAAATGCAGCTTTAAAAATACTACAAATATGGTTTTCTATGCATTTCTAAGAATGCTGACCTTTATCCTGACCTCGGTTGCTTCCATCACTTCTGCAAATCAGTGTTAAAAGAAAACCTTTGTGATGTCAACATCTCTTACTTGGCATGAAAGCCTGCCATGGGCAGAAACCAGTAACTACAAGTAATTTCCAAATTAGAGACCTGTAGTTCTTAAACCAAGATTCTTGAATAGTTCAAGGTCAGTAAAAGGGCAGCAACAATTTGATTTGGTTTGCTTTATTGTTGTCACATGTATCGTGATGCAGTGAAAAGTTTTGTCTTGTGGGTCAACCAGACAAATCACACTGTACATAAGTACATCAGGGTAGGAGAGCAGAATGTAGTGTTCCAGAAGGTGCTGGGAAAGATCAACTCTAATGTATGAGAGGTCTGTTCACCAATCTAATAACAGTGGGGAAAAAGCTGTTCTTGAATATGTAGATACATATTTTCAAACTTTTATATCTTCTGCCTGATGGAAGAGAGTATAAGAGTATAACTGGGATAGGAGGGGTCTTTTTTTTTAAAGATATTTTTATTAGAAATTTAATATTTTGACAGATTTACAAAAATAAACAGAACTTTCAAGCACAAACATTAATATAAAAATAGATCTTAAATATATAATCATCAAAATTCAAAGGAATGATACTAAAGAAGACAGAAAAACAATGAAACTCAGTTAACTACTAATCTAATCCACAATTATCCAGAGTGTATAGTTGAGTCACTTACATCCTTCAAACAAGAGAAAATGTTCTCTAATACACTCATAACAGTATAATAAAAAGGAAACTATTTCCAAACAATAAGAAAAAAAAATAAAACATGTTTGAATGGAGATCCTCCCCCTTATTCTCAGGGGGCCTTACTTCCTTTCTAAAGGTCCACCATATCCTCTCCCAAACAGCGTCCCACCCTCGACCCGGGCGCTCCTTAATAGGATTTAGATATAATACCGAGCTAGAGTTAACAGTGAGCGCCCCACCCCCACCCCTCCCCACCCATACCTGAGTATATCTGATAGCATCAATGCCACGTACAAACACACATAACTATAAAATTACAACTCCAACAAATTACAGTTAAGTATAATAACATAAAATAGCAAGGGAAGACAACCCTGCTCCCAGAAGCAAAAGTAAAGTAGAGTAAAGTATCCATTTCTCCCCACGGAGTGTGGAAGAGGCAAACCAACATAAATTGTCTCTTACGATTTATTTAAACGAGTCTAAAAGTTCCTTAGCCTCTTCTGGTGATCTAAAATTATACTCGGATCCTTCGTGGTTAAAGCATAACGTCGCTGGGTAGCGTAAGGTGTATTGAATATTTAAGTTCCTTAGACATTCCTTCACCTCATCAAACGCCTTCCTCCTTCGTGCCAAAGCCGGGGAGAAGTCCTGAAATAACATAATCTTGGATCCTTCATGAATCATAGCTTTAGGATCCTTTCCAAGCTTTCTGGAGGCATCCAGGAGTATCTGCCTCTCCCTATAACTCTGCAGCCGGAACAGGACCGGGCGTGGGCGCTGGTTTGGGCCAGATCCGCGTACTGCGACCCGGTAGGCCCACTCCACCCTTACCCGGTCAGTTTCAGCCCCCAGGTTTAAAAGCTGGGGCAGCCATCGCTCCAGAAATACTACTAACTGTCCTTTCCCTTCTTGTTCAGGGAGGCCCAGAAGACGGATATTCTTTCTCCGATTTCTATTATCCAGGTCATCCATGTAGATTTCAAAGGCCCGGACTCTCTGCTCCAGAGCTCGCACCTGTTCTGCAGCTGTTTGTGCTGCAGCCTCGGAGGTCGTGGCCTTTAGCTCCGCCCCCTTCACTAGGCCCTGTAATTCCTCGAGAGCCTGGCTGTACTTTTGTAACTTTTCTTCGAATGCATTCCATCTCTGTCTGGATTCTGCGATGAAATTGACGAGTGTCGTTTCCAGCCTGGCAATCATCTCTTCAAGGCCTGTTTTTACATCAGCTGCAGCCGGAGGAGAGGAGGGTGGGGGAGGGGTCTTTGTTTTCTGAGAGCTGCGGGATCCCTTTGGTTTACTCATTATCCACTTAATATTAAACTGCTTAAATATAATAGTAAACAGCTAATTAAGGTTAGAAAATTTTTTTTGGGTGGTTTGGTAAGTGTGGTGGGGGGTGAGTAACTCACTTTACCCAGGTTTTGGGAAGAGCACTGTAAACTCAGACTTGCTGAGTCGCCGCCATCTTGGATCTCCCTCGGAGGGGTCTTTGATTATGTTGGCTGCTTTTCCAAGGCAGTGGGGAATAGAAACAGCAGCATAAAAAAAAAGGTGAGGGAAGCAAAACCAGTAAAAGAAATACAAACATTACATTGCACTCTCATTCTTAAAAAAAGGCCTTTGAAGAGAAATGGAAGCTAACCACTTAATCATTGACTGGGCATCCACTGATGCCTTTATTAAATTGCATCCACTCAAATAATTCATACAGATCCATTTTACAACTAAGGTATAGATTAAATTAAGAAGAGAGCTTTGAAAAACTTACATAACATCAGCAAGGAAGGACTCTGCAGAATTAGCATATTCAGTTTTTCCATTGAGAGTCATAAAGATCCAGAAAAGATTGAAATGTTCTTGAAGACAAGTTTAATGTAAGAGTTAACTTCAGGATTAACAAACTCTACCACGTGTCATACAGACAGAAGCATCAAAAATCTATTGGTCAATTCATCAGAAGATACTATAGCAAAGGCTTAGATATGACTTTTCTATAGTTGTTGAAGAGGCTCATTATGTTAGTGATTGCCTCTACACCAACTAGTCATTAGAAGGATCATCTGAGCAAGAAAAGAGCCATATTATTGCTGCATTATTTGAGGATAGTGGTAAGCCTCCAATAATAACATGCCTTGGATACAGCCAATGTTATTGCTTTAGTTAGCAAAGTGCACCAAGATAGCAAAATCTAGAAATGTTGATGCTTGTTGCATCAATTCAAGAGCTATTCAGCTTTTTACGATACCTGTAAAGCATGAGGCACAAAGGGATGCTGGGCATATCTGTCCAAGGAACCCTGTTCCAAAGGCTAAGGCCAAACCCCAAAACAATACCTTGATGTCAAACTTGATTTGGAGATGCTGGTGTTGGACTGGGGTGTACAAAGTTAAAATTTGCACAACACCAGGTTATAGTCCAACAGGTTTAATGGGAAGCACACTAGCTTTCGGAGCGTCGCTCCTTCATCAGGTGATAGTGGAGGGCTCAATCCTAACACACAGAATTTATAGCAAAAATTTACAGTGTGTTGTAACTGAAATTATACATTAAAAAATTGATTGCCTGTTAAGTCTTTCATCTGTTTGAATGCCATGATAGTTTCACTTCTTTCATGTGTAAATCACAAAACCTTTTTTAAAAAGTTGCATTCTCGGGTTAGCTGTTAACAATGGTGATAGCTAGACAATATGTTGAAGGTATTAGCCCCGTGTTCACTGTCTACGCCATGATGTTTAGATTGATTCTAATCTAAAAAGTGAGATAACGGAACTTTACATTAATTCATGCAGTTTTTGAGCTCAGAGTTCTGCATGAATGCATGCAGTTTTTGAGCAAAGTACAAAGTAACCCTGCAAGTACAAATTCACCCCACAAAATATATGTGTACATGTGTGTGTGTGTGTCTGTCTGGGTTAGGGAACGTGAGTGTGAAAAAGTCTATGTGTGTGCAGTGAGTGTAGAGTGTCTTAAGTCTGTGAGGGGGTGCATGTGTGAGTGTGGGAGTGTGTGTGTCTGTAAGGGTGTGTATAGGTGTCTGTGTGCGCATCTGTATATATGTGTGTCCGTGTGCATAGGAATGCCTGTGTGTATGTGTGTGAGAGTGTATGTGTTTAGGAGTGTCTGTGTATGTATGTGTGTATAGTGCAATGGTGGTCACCTGTAATGTAATATGAACCCAAGGTCCTGTTGGACTATAACCTGTTGTGTGATTTTTAATTCGATGTCAAACAACTTGGTATAACATCACAAAACTGGCAACAAGGAAATTCTTAAGAATGTACACAACCACAAACACATTGATGAGGATATAAGTTAACCAGAGTGAAATGCAAATTCAGAAGATGATCAAGCTATCTACATTGTTAATCTCACACGCTGTGTTAATGGCATAGACAATTAAAAGCTTTTATAACCATTAATTATCCTTAGTACTGAGAAGGCAGACTGGCATACATTACAGGCTAAAATTGGTACAGCAATTAGTGCTGACATACTACTGCTGGACATCCTGAAAAACATGCAAATGGCACTCCATTACCCACCCTAAAAGAGACTGCCATAGAACATATAAGGGATAACCGATTCCTTTAATTGGCAGAATAACATAGTAGTGACAACAGGCAAACTGTGATTTCCAGAAATCTTGAATCTGGTGATTTGGAATACTAGCAAGCACAGATCTCAATGTAGTAACAAATTTGAAACCACACCTATATGGTGGCAATACAGAGCATATGACATAGTTGAATCAGTCAACAATCTCCGAGGAGATGACTTGGTATTTCTCAACAAGTCACTTTCAAAGGCAAGCAAGCCCTAACACCTGAAGCATTACGCCAGGATGTCATGTCTGTATTGCAGCGGGAGATTTTGGTATTAAAGTATCCAAGATGTCTAGTGTACTGGCCAGGGGTGAATTAGGATATTCAACAACTTGTGAATATGTATGAAGGATGCCAAATAAAATCAGTCCAGACACCAGAGGGAGTCTTAACATCCACAAGGTATTCCATCTGCTCCTTGGATGAAAGCAACAATAGGTACATTCAGAATATAAGGCAAACACTGCAGCCTCAGTGTGGATTGTTTCTCTGAACTTCCCATGAAGATTTAGCCACACAACAAGTGTGACTGTCACTGGCATGGTGACCATTGTTTTCTGTCCATTAGGCATTCTGAAATGGATAACATCTGAAAATGAACCAAATTCAGTCACAAACCCTTTCAAGACATTTCTGCTATATGATAAGTGTGCCATGTTATATAATCTTCTCACTGTCCCTGTCCAAACTATTGAGGAGTTCATGTTTATAGTCTAATAAATCAGTGATCTCAGGTCCCGAGCAACAAACAAGATCTTCACAATGCATTGCTGCATTTTTTGTGCAACACTGACGAGAAGGGATTACGAACTGTAACACAATTTATGCTTAGAATGCAAGTATGAATGATCTTGCCCAGCCATCAAATGCCTAAACATGCTGAGAGGATTCGCATTTTATAGGGGAAGGGTTCATGCCCGAAACGTCGACTCTCCTGCTCCTTGGATGTTGCCTGACCTGCTGCGCTTTTCCAGCAACACATTTTCAGGTCTAACCATGCTGAGACCCAGGGCATTTTTCTACAAAGCCAAAGGAAAATGAAAGCTTTTTCATGAGTGAGCAGGTAGAGAATGACTAAATCTGTGGCATTGGCAGACAGTCCAGGTTAGAAATGTAAATACAAATATTTGGATATCAGCAGTTTTCTAAAATATGTAACCAGCTGAGAGAACATGAAATCAGACCTGATCATGGTGCTATGTTGCAAAAGAGCAGAAATTAGCTCAGACCAATGTCTGATACAGCAATCATGTATGATTGGAGAGGGATGGAACACTCCAATGATGATGATTGGGTGGTGATGCTGAGTGACAGAAACTAGCAGCAAGGCAACCAAGTTATCAAGGCAACCAAGGCAACTGAGAACAACAAAGAACAACTTATGCCTCTCCAGGCAGGTATATGATCAATAGAACAGGGCAGGTTGTCAAACCTTGAAAATGCTACATGCAAGTTTGAATTGCTAATCTTATATACTTGCTAGTAGACTTACTGAATTGGCAACACATGCTTACGTACAACCATATATATTTATTTGGAATAATTTTTCATCTGTGGAAAAGGAATTTTTTAATGTTCTGTTTTGTTTCATGATCAGTATATCAGTATACCTTAAGTCGTCACCATATGTAATTATATCTTTAAGGGATGTATTCATGGTATCCTTTTTTTTCATTTGTGGGATGTGGGTGTTGCTGACTGGGTCAGCATTTATTGCCCGTCCCTAGTTGCCCTTGAGAAGGTTGGTGGTGAGCTGCCTTCTTGAGCCGCTGCAGTCTATCTGCTGTGGATTGACCTTAAGGAGAGAATTCTGGATTTTGACCCAGCGAAGGTGAAGGAATGGTGATATATTTCCAAGTCAGGATGGTGAGTGGATTGGAGGGGAACTTGATGGGGGTGGTATTTCCATATATCTGGTGTCCTTGATCTTCTAGATGCAAGTGATTGTGAGTTTGAAGGCTCTATCTGAGGATCTTTGAGAATTTCTACAGTGCATCTTGTAGATGGTACATGCTCTTGATACAGAGTGCCAGTGATGGAGGGAATGGATGTGGTGCTAATCAAGCATGCTGCTATGCCCTGGATGCTGTCAAATTTCTTGAGTGTTTGTTGGAACAGCACCCATTCAGGCAAGTGGGGAGTATTCCATCACACTCCTGACTTGTGCCTTGTGGATGGTGGATAGGCTTTGGGGAGTCAGGAGGTGAGTTACACATTACAGTATTCCTAGCCTCTGGCCTGCTCTTGCAGCCACTGTGTTTATGTGGTGGATCCAAACTTTCTGGTCAATGATGACTCCTGGGATGTTGACGGGAGAGGACTTAGTGATGGTAACACCATTGAATTTCAAGGGGTGGTGGTAAGACTGTCTCTTATTGGTGATGGTCATAGCATTGTATTTGTGCACCGCAACTGTTTCTTGCCACTAGTTTCCCACACCCCCACCCTCAAACACCAGGCTCCCAATTCTAACCAAGTAGAATCCTCCTGGTCCTCACATTCCAACCCACCAATCTCTAAATCCAGCACATCATCCTCCGCTGCTTCTGTCACCTATAATCAGGCTCCACAACTAAAAATATCCTTTCCCACTGCCTGCATTTTGCAGGGACTGTTCCCTCCATGAATCATTTGTTAGGTTCACTCTCCCCACCCACCACCACTTCCACAACTGGCACATTCCATTGCCGCACTAAGAGGTGCAAAACTGGTGCCTAGATCTCCCTAGATCTCTCTTCATCTCTGTCGAAGACCGAAAAGGATCATTGCAAATCCAGCAGAGATTTACTTGAACATCCTCCAACCTCATCTATTGTATCTGATGCTCTTGTTGTAGTCTCCTCTATACCGGAGAGACTGAGCAAAAACTTATTGAACGTTTCAGGGAACATCTCTGGTCCATTCATACCAACCAACCCTACCTTCCCTTGGCCATCCATTTCAACTCCCCCTCTCACTTCCCTAGGGATATATCTGTTCGGGGCTTCCTCCACCTCCACAAGGCCACCCACAAACTGGTGTAGGAACACATCATCTTCCACCTTGGGAACCACATGGCATGAACATTGAATTCACCAGTTTCCAAATCTCCGCTGCCCCCCACCCCATCCCAGATCCAACCCACCAACTCAGATCCACCTTCTTGACCTGACCTACCTGTCCACCTTCCTTCCCAGCTATCCACGTCTTACGTCCCACTGATTTATCACCATCACTTTCTACCTTCTCCAAACTATCACTATCTCACCTACCCTTCCCCCAGCCCACCCCCCCCGTCCCCTGTTTATTTCTGAATCCCCTTCCCCCTCCTCAGTCCTGAAGAAGAATCCTGCCTGAAACATTGACTCTCCTGCTCCTCAGATGCTACCTGACCTGCTATGCTTTTTCCAGCATCATGCTTTATCTACTCTGACTGTCCAGCATCTACAGTCCTCCTCACTTTCTTCAAGCCTATGTATTGTGCAGGTCTTGTTGCATCTGGACATGGACTGCTTCTGTATCTAAGGAGTTGTGAATGGTGCTGAACAAGGCACATTTCCATTTCGGATCTTATGATGGAAGGAAGGTCATTGATGAAGCAGTTGAAGAAAGTTAGACCTAGGCCACTACCCAGAGGAACTCCTGCAGAGATGTCCAGGAGTTGAATGACTGACCACTATCTTCCTATGTATCAGGTATGACACCAACCAACGGAGAGTTTGCTCACTGATTCCCATTGATTTCAGTTTTGCACTGGCTCCGTGATGTCAAGGGCTGTCACTCTCTCGTCACCTCTGGAATTCAGCACTTTTGTCCATGTTCGAACCAAGACTGTAATGAGATCAGCAACGAAGTGGCCCTGACAGAACCTAAACCGGGCCTCACTGACCAGGTTATTGTTGAGCAGGTGCTGCCTGATAGCATGATTGATGACACCTTCCATCACTTTACTGGTGATTGAGTGGAGACTGATAGGATGGTAATTGGGAGAGTTGGATTTGTACTGCTTTTTATGTACAGGACATAAGTTGTCAACTTTCTACATTGTTGAGTAGATGTCAGTGTTGTAACTGTACTGGAATAGCTTGGCTAGGGGTGTGGCAACCTCTGGAGCTCAAGTCTTTAGTACTACTGCTGGAATGTTGTCAGGGCCTGTAGCCTTTGCAGTATCCAGAATCTCTCACCACTTTTTGATATCATCTGGAGTGAATCAAATTAGCTGAAGACTGGTGTTACAATATGGGGTAAACCCTTCTGCTAACTTAAACCAGCAACACAGGTACGATTCACCCCGTGCTGTAATCTATTAAAATTTGACAAAGAACTATCCCAAAATTCACTATGTAAAGTAAAGATTTAAGAATTTTATTCTTTAAGTCTAACAGACAACATTAATTACCAACTATTTACAACTCCTTTCTCTTAAACCTATCTTCTACTTCCCCCTCTACAATACTGGTCCAATAAAAACCCCAATTATGATTTACAAAAAATATATAATCACGCTTCAAAACCAGTCAGCTTTGCTGAGTGTCCTCTGGAGATTTTCGTCTGTTTCCTTTTCTTCTTCTTAGGGGTTCTGTTTCACGGGTCTTTGATCGATAAAGGTCTCTTCAAGAGAGCAGATCTTTCTGCAAGCAGTCTCTCTAGACGTTGGTGCTAGCTGCTCTTTGCCACTCTGGCCAACTGTTCCAAAATATCTGATATTTATACCTCAAAACATCTAATCATTTCATTGGTTTAGTGTTGTCAAAACATTATTTCTTCAAATTCAATTGAATTTTGGTAACTTGGTGCATAATTTCAACTGATTAGCCAAATTCAAATTTGTTTTTGTATTCTGGCAACAGCTCGTTGTTTCAATCCATTTTACATTTTAAATTCTCTGTGTTTCTCTAAGTCTTTGCGAGCTTTTCAACTCTCTGAAAGGTATAGTACACCCACATCTTCATAACACTGATGTATTTTATGCTGGGGACCACTGGAGGAGACTGAGATGGAATGGCCACTCAACACTCCTGGTTGAAGATTGCTGTGAATGTTTCAGCCTAATCCTTTGCACTGATGTGTTGGGCTCTTCCATCATTGAGGATGGAGATATTTGTTGACCCTCTTCTTCCAGTGAGTTGTTTAATCATCCAACTTCATCACTGTATCATAATATATATCCTGAGGGGATCAAGGTCTCAGGTGTATCTTGTTGAGGATCACTTGGTATAGCACATTGTTAGAGGCATGCTCCTCTGTCGTAATTGAGTGGTCGAAAATTATCTTAAACACTGATGTGCCCATGAATGTAATATTTGTATATATTTGTGAGCTATATAATAATGTCAGTTGTATCTTTCAATACCGTACTATCAAAGTTTAGTTTCTCATGTTATGATGATTAATTGATGCATTACCACATAAGATAAAAAGAAACACTAGTGGAGGTAAAACCGACAACACTGCACTACAAAATTGTGAGTAAAGTCAGAATTCTTGGAATAAAGAGATAGTAACAATGTGGAAACAAAATAGACTGAATAACAGGACCAAACTATAGGGGAGAATTCATTGTTTTTTGAATTGAAGCAAAGTTTATAGCGGCGTTCCACAGGAGTTGGTGTTGGAGCTCCTCTTGTTCCTGTTTATGAATGATGCAAACCTTGATATTTTAAAATTTGCAAATAATATAAAACTTGTAAAGGACTTTGAGAGATTGAAAGGGCAGACATGTAGAAGATTAAATTTAATGTGGGGAAGTGTGAAATGATTTTTTCAAGTCAGAGCATCATCTACAAACTGCACTGTAGAAATTTGTCAAAGATCTTTAAACAGCATCATCCGAGCCCATGACCACCTCCATCTAGAAAAACAAGGGCAGCAGATACATGGGAACACCATCCATAAATTCCATTCCAAGCCATTCACTATCCTGACTTGGAATAATATTGTGTTCCTTCACTGTCACTTGGTTAAAACATGGAATTTCCTCCCTAATGATACTTTGGATTGACAAAATGGACTGCGGGCAGCTCACTGCCACTTACTCAAGGAGCAACTAGAGATGGGCAATAAATGGTTGTCCAGCAGTGTGACCCATGTGCTACGAGTGAATTTAAACAAAGTGGGATATAGAAATTATATAAAATCATAGGAGCAATCTGAAGGGGGTACAGGAGCAGAGGGATTTGGGTGTTCAAGTGCATAAAAATGAAGGTGGCAGGACAGGACCATAAAGCAGTCAGCAATGTAAGCAGTATCCTGGGCTTTAGCAATAGGGGCATAGTGTATTAAATTCTGTTAAAGTTGTATAAAACTCCATTCAATCTCTACTACTTGAGGACTACTTTCAGTTCTTGGCATCACACTTAGAAAGAATACAGGAAAGATTCATGAATTGGTTCCAGGAATGAGCAACTTGAGTTATGTGGGAACGTTTGAGTTGTTGGAACTGTTTTCCTCAGAGAAGCTTGGATTGGCAGAAGAAATTATAAGACATCCAACGTCATGAAGAGTCTGGATGGAGTAGATAGGTTGAAACTGTCCACCTTGGTATTGGGATCATGAACTCGAGGCCAGAGATTTAAAGTAATTGGGAAAAGACCAATAACCATATTTTGACAGTTAAAAATCACACAACATCAGGTTATAGTCCAGCAGGTTTATTTGAAAGCACGAGCTTTTGGTGATTATGGAGAATAAGATTGTAAGATGCAGAACTTATAGCAAATGTTTACAGTGTGATGTAACTGAAATTATATATTGAAAAGGGATTGTTTATTATGTCTCTCATCTTTTCGAATGATCATGTTGGTTTCAGTTCTTTCATATGTAAATACAAAACATTTTTAAAAAAAGTTACATTCTCAAGTGCACTTTAACAATTGGTATCATGTCAGCCCAGATAAGGTATTGAAAGTGTTAGTTCCCTGTGAGGCTGTCTGCACCACAGTGGTCAGACGAATTTTAATCTAAAAAACGGATTTACAGAATCTTACATGGATTCGTGCCGTTTTTGAGCAATGTAAAACGTAATTCTGCAAGTACAAATTCACCCCACAAACTTACATGTGTATGAGTAGATTAGATTCCCTACAGTGTGGAAACAGGCCCTTCGGCCCAACAAGTCTACACCGACCCGCCGAAGAGTCACCCCTCCCGCCCAGACACATTTCCCTTTGACTAATGCACCTAACACTGCAGGCAATTTAGCCTGGCCAATTCACCTGACCTGCATGTTTTTGTGCTGCAGGAGGAAACCGGAGCACCCAGAGGTAATATACACAGACACGGGGAGAATGTGCAAACTCCACAGAGACATTCACCCGAGGCTGGAATCGAGCCCGGGTCCCTAGTGCTGTGAGGCTGCAGTGCTAACCACTGAGCGCCATGCTTTTGGTGGGGGGGGGGGCGGTGTGCGGGTGTGTGTGTGTGTGTGTTTATGAGAGTCTGTGAGAGGGTGTGTGTATGTGTGTGAATGTGAGTGTAAAGGTGTTTAAGTCTGTGAGAGGGTGTGTGTGGGAGTGTATGTGCGAGTGTATGAGAGACGGTCTGAGTGAGAGAGAGAGTGGGTGTGTGTGTCCGTCTGTCTGTCTGTGTGTGTATAGTGCAATGGGTCACCTGTAGTGTGACATGAACCCAAGATCCCGATTGAGGTTCAAGGTCAACTGGGACCTTGGGTTCATGCCATACTACAGGTGATCCCATTGCACTATACACACATACACACAGACAGATGGACACACACAGACAGACACACAGACAGACAGACACACACACACACACACTCAGACCCTCTCTCATACACTCACACACTCCAACACACATCCTCTCACAGACTTAAGCCCCTTTACACTCACACTCACACTCACACACATACACACACCCTCTCACAGACACTCATAACAATCCCCCCAAACCACACACACACACACACACACACACACACACACGTACACATATAAGTTTGTGGGGTGAATCTGTACTTGCAGAATTACATTTTACTTGGCTCAAAAACTGCATGAATCCATGTAAGGTTCTGTAAATCTGTTTTTTAGATTAGAATCAGTCTGAGCATTGTGGCACAGACAGCCTCACACAGGGAGTTAACACCTTCAATACTTTATCTGGGCTGACATGGCACCTATTGTTAAAGTTCACTTGAGAATGTAACTATTTTAAAAAAAGTTCTGTGATTTACATATGAAAGAACTGATACCAACATGGTCATTCTAAAAGATGAGAGACATAACATGCAATCCAGGTCTTTTTCAATATATAATTTCAATTACATCACACTGTAAACTTTTGCTATAAACTCTGTGCCTTACAATCTTATTCTCCATAATCATCTGATGAAGGAGCAGTGCTCTGAAAGCTGTGCTTGCAATTAAACCTGTTGGACTATAACCTGGTGTTGTGTGATTTTTAACTTTGTTCACCCCAGTCCAACACTGGCATCTGCAAATCATATGATGAAAACTATTTTCACACTGTGAGTAATTAGGAATTAGAATGCACTGCCTGAGAATATGGTGTAGGCAGTTTAACTGAAGCTTTCAAAAGGGAATTGGATCATTATCTGGAAAAGACAATTTGGCAAGGTTACAGAGAAAAGCCAAGGGATGACCACTTGATGAATGCTCCTTCAAAGAATTAGAATAGAAAGAACAGCTTAAATGACCTTTCACTTTGCTATGGTCATTCTATTATTTATTATTACATCAGTGATAACATATTCTCACTTAACTTTCCCCATAATGATTCTGATAATTTATTTGAATTTAATCTGAATTCCTTTCAATGTTTGGGCATTGAAGTTAGAATCATAGCAGACCATCAAAAATCATTTCAAGCTAATTCATCAATTGCACAAACAATCATGTAAACATACTTGTATTTTCATGATTATCTTGAAATGATCAAATGACCTATCACATTTAGTACGTTTTCATTTCACTTTTTCTTGACAAGAATTGGCCTATGCACTGTCCTTAGTCACTGTAACATAAGAGCCTTTTAAAGTGATTACATTGAACAAATGCCACAGACAGATGGTCCTACTGCTATTTGGCAACATTTTAGAGAGATACTGAATTGAGTAAGTCTTGAGTCATGAGACAAAAGAATGCTTAAATAAATGTTCAGAAGTCTACTTCTTATACACAATGCATTTTGATTAGAGTGCCAAATGGATAGTTGACTTTCCCAACATGCAAAAATTTTAAAATAATGTTAATCACATTTGTAGGTCCTACCACCTGGAAATATTGTAACACTTTATATCAAATACTTTTTAAAAATGTTAGTCAGGGTGAAGTTTTCTGGAGTGGTCTTACAGGGATTGCCAGCATTTGTTCTTGATGGATGCCACATTCTCAATTATACTCAGCAATTTGTATCAATGTTTGACTGACATAGATTAAAAGCAAGCTGTTTAAAGGACCTGAAAGATATTGCACTATACGTAAATTATTGGTTTCTGGTTGCAATTCTTTCCAGCATCATAAGGGAAGTTTGAATAGTTCTCTCATTACCAGGTGGTATTGGCTCAGGACAGACACTAACAGCAATTTTTTGTGTTTCAAGCTGCATAATCACCACACTGCAGTAATTCACTGAGACCTTTGTACAGAAGCAATCTTCAAACAGAATAGGATTGAAAAAAGAGTGATTTGCCTTACAAGATCAAACATTCTGGCAGTGTTTTTGACTTACTAAGGTATAAAGTTTGCATTAGAGTGTGAGATGGAGCAGTGAGAAGGTTCTAAGGCCTTTTACCCAAATCCCAAAGGAATCAGGCATGTCTTGACTGTAAAAGAATTTCACTTAGACAGCTTTGTGAAGGCATTGTTAGAGTTCTAAACCAATAATTTCTGTGCATCCTGCAATTTTTTACTTTACACCAAGGATAAAGTATTAAAAATGAAATTCTACATAGAAACTGGCTAGGTAGGTTAGTCTGCATCCCCTCTCACTCCCCTCAATTTTTTTTTGTCTTTGAGGACATCAGTCACAAATCTGCATCATTTGGTAATTAAAATTAAAATGATATTACGTTTTTATCGGCTTGTATTCAAAATATTAAACCAAATATAACTTTAATTTTCAACAGTACAAATGTATATAAGCATTTCTAATTTATTCATAGAATGTGAATGTTGTTATAGTCCAGCTGGTATTATTACTGGACAAGTTATATCTCAGTCTGATAGATTATATTTAGCTTCTTTGGTTTTAATGATGTGGTCTTTCTCTGAAAAATAAGTACACAATGTTGCAGATGTGGCATTAACAATAAAAGTTTGTAACACAAAAGAAATGAAATTAAAATAGAATAGATAAAGCTGTTGGCATATCACAATGTTTTAAACATTTCAAAATGAAGATCCAATCCTACTAATCCTCACAAAATTCTTTTACACTGTTACATCAAAGGGATAGGGTTCAATTTCCTGTCTTTTGAAGTTGAAAGCATTTTTCTTGAGCATTCTTAAAATGGAACTTGAACTTTCCTTGCTTCGAATAACATCTTCAGGGTTTTAACCAAACACTTCTAATCTGGAAATTTTAAGCTAAGCTTTCTATACTTTTTGTAACAATCCTAAAGCTACCTCCCTTTCTCAGAAGCAAATTAAACATTCAATTTTAGCCAATACTTCTGCAAACTGCCCAAAGTGAAATTAAGAAGTTTTACTCCAATCTATGGATGCTAACACTCAGCCAATCAAACTGTTCCAGAACCTTCCATTTGAAAGCTGAATATACTACATTATTTACTTTGTTCACGCCTAAACTCTGCTAATGTAAACAAATCCTTGTTAGCCTCCTGGAAGTCACTTTTTAACATCATTTTAAAAGAAATCATTATAGTGAGAGAAAGACTTAGACTTAGGAGTTAATAATTTAACCCCATCAGATACACAAAAAACCTGGATTCCACTAAATTCCAAATCCAAAGTAAATGTTAATGGAAAAATGTCATAGTCATACAGCACAGAAACATAGGCCCTTTGATGCACCAAGTCAACTTACCTGCAGTAACTACTATCAGTCTGTATGCGATAGATCCTGTCAAATGAAATTGAAATCAGCCTTCCCTTAATTTAGATGCTTAACTTCTGTGCTATCCTTATCCCATTCCATGATGACTTTGAGTTATGGTCACTATTCCCAAAATGTTCATCTACTTGACCAGCTTCATTCCCCAGGTTTTAAGTCTAGCACTGGCCCATCTCTAAGGAGGAGTTTAATATTCTGGCACAAAAAGATCACCTAGATGCACATTAAACATTCCAACCCATCTAATTTCTCCACACTAAGGTGATCCCAATTAAGGTTAGCAAAGTTAAAATCCTCTATAACTATAACACTCATTCCCTCGCACCTTCTTGTGCTTTACAGATATATCTGTTCCTTTATCTCCTGCTGATATTTAGGAGGTCATTGTATAATTTCAGCCAAATAATTGCCCCTTTTTTATTTCTAAGCTATACCCAGGTGACCTCATTTGAAATTCATTCTGGGATATCATTCCTCATTACTGCTTGATGGTTTTCTTTATCAACAATGCAATGACACCTCTCTTACTTCCCCAAGCCTCTCCCCAACACTCTTGAAACTTCTGTACCCTGGAATGTTGAGTTTTCATTCCTGTCCTTCCTTCAAGCACTTCTCAGTGAATCATATCGTTTACTCATGTGCTGATCAATACTCTAAGTTCACCCACTCTAAGCTCCTTACATTAAAATAGTTGCAATTTAGCTTTCTGTACCTCCCATGTGCATTATCCTGCTGGTGTCTTCTCTGCTTATTGGACTGTTCTAGCATTCCTTCTATATCTGACTGGTCCTTGCTCCCGATTTTACATCAACTCTGTGTCTCATTCCTCTCCTATGTTGGTTTAAAACCTCCCCTACAGTATAAACAAACCTCCCAACAAGGAATATTGGACTCATTCTGGCCCAGGTACAACCCCTCCAACTTTGTATAGGTGTCAACTAGCTCAGAAATTGTCCCAGTGATCCAAAAATGTAAGTGCCTCCTTTGTACATTATCACTGTAGCCACACATTCATCTGACCGATCTTCTGATTTCTATACTCAGTATACACAGGAAGTAATCTGGAGATTGCAATCTTAGACTTCCTTTTATTTACTACCTAACAATATAAATTCTTGCTGCAGGACCTCATTTAATTTTTTACTCAGGTCGTTAGTATGAACATGTACCATGTTGTTCACCCTCCTGCTTCAGAATGTCCTGCAGCCACTCTGAGGCATCCTTAGCCCTGGCATGAGGGAGACAACATATCACTCAAGAGTCTTGTTTGCTGCCAAAGAACCACTTGTCATATTCCCTACCAATTGAGTGCTCCATCACTAAATCCTGGAGTTCCCTTCTTACAGCATTCTGGTGTATTCCGGTCACCTTGAATATAATGGTTTACCACCACCACCACCACATTCTCAAGGACAGCGGAGATGAATACGGACAATAAATTCTGGATAAACCATGAACTTTGTATCCTGTTTACAAATAAAATTTATTAAAACTCCAATTTAAGAATAAAACAATCAGTCCTTGACATTAAATGTCATTACCATCACTGAATCTTCCATTATCGACATCCTGAGGTTACCATTGACCAGAGATTGACTGGACTAGCCATATAAATATTATGGCTTACAGGCTAGAAATTCTGCAGAAAATAACTTACTTTCAACCTCCCCAAAGCCTGTCTACCATTTGCAAGACACAGGTGTAGGCTGTGCAACAACACTCAAGAAAATCAAATCCATGCAGGACAAAGTAGGCCACACATCCACCACCTTATGCATTCATTCCCTCTTCTTGTGCAGTGGCAGCAGTTTGTTCCAACAACATGACACTCTATAAGAACTCATCAAGGCTCCTTTGAGTGTCCTTTGAACCTGTTACTTCAATAACCTGAGAAGACCAGGGCAGCAGATGCACAGCAACACTACCAGGTTCTCGGCAAAGCTATACACATTCAGAATAGAACTGTATGGCTGTTCCTTCACTGCTACTGGGCCAAAATTTTGGAACTTTCTTCCCAACAGCATTGTGGGTGTCCCCATACCTTTTCATCACTTTAGCCAAATAAATGTAACAAACTCCTTCTTGAAAATATTCAACATTTTAACCTCAACCACTCTCTGTGGCATAGAATTCCACGGTCTCAAACAAAACCAAAACAGAAACTAAAACAGAAATTGCTGGAAAGTCTCACCAGGTTGGCCAGCATCTGTGGAGAGAAATCAGGGTTAACATTTCAAGTCCAGGGATCCTTCTTCAAAACTGGAAATTCCATTGTCTCGCTACTTTCTGACTGAAGGAATTTCTCTTCACCTCAGATCTCCATCCTACATGGCCTAATCTTCAAATGTGAAACCTAGTTTTAGACTCCTTGGTCATTGGGAACATCCTTTATGTGTTTACCCAGTTTAACTTGGGCAGAATTTGATATGTTTTTACGAGATCCCCTCTCATTCTTCTCAATTCCAGTGAATATAGCATTAATGAATCCAATCTTTCTTCATAGATCAGTCCTGCCATTAAAGGAATTAGTCTGTTAAATCTCTGTTGTAATCCCTCTATAGTCAGAATATTCTTCCTCAGATAAGGAATCAAAACTGCACGCAATACACCAGTTGTGGTCTCACCAAGATCCTAACGTCCGTGCTCACTATGAATCCTCTCACTATGAAGGCTAACATACCATTTGCTGCCTTCGCTACCTGTGGCTCCTGCATGCTTACTTTCAGCAACCTGTATATGAGGATACCTAAGCCTCACGGAACCTCTCCTTTTCCAATCTATTGCTATTCAGATTATAACCTGCCTCCTTGCTTTTGTTACTAAAGTGGATAATCTTACATTTATCCACACTATATTGCAGTTGCCATGTACTTGCCCACTCTCTCAACTTGTCCAAAGGAAAATCATCACTTTCCTAAGGGTAATTGGAGATGGCTAATAAATGCTAAATGAACTAGCAATGCCCACATCCCATGAAAACGATGCTGGCCAACTTGCTGAGCAGTTCCAATATTATTTGAGAAAAATATCATTGACTTGAAATAAGCCAGCAAGGCTTTCTTTACTACAGCAGGTTGAAAAAACCTTCCAGCCTTTAGAACCTGATCTAGAAGTCATAACACTTTGCCCTTATACTAACAGGATAGGTGAGCGTTGGACCATCCCTTGATAATGATGCATGGGATATAACCCAGGAGCACTGCTTATTTGTTTACCTCAAAAAAGGGACAGTAAACTATCTTGTCTCCACACATCAGATATTAACTGATATTTATCTGTAATGTTACATTCTTGCTGATTTTTCTTTTTCAACTCTTTCTTTCATCTTTCCTTGGTGTTTCTTTCTTTCAGCCTCATTCTTATTCTCCTTTTTAGTTCTTTCTTCCTTTAGCATGTAGCTTAATCTTTTCCTTTCCTCTTTTCTTTGTTTTGAAATAAACAATAATCAAGTCATAAGGTAAGGGAACAAAAGAGGCAGGGGAACCTTATAAGGTGTATCCAGTGTAGGGCAAAGGGCAAAGGCCTCTGTCACCGGCCCCTTTCTAAAACAATCTTTTCCTCTTCAGTGCTGGTGTGGTCCCACTGTTGAAGGTCCTCTTCAAATATAATCTACTGTGTCTTCTTTAGCTGACCTCATCTCCTTTTTCCACATGGGGGTGTTCATTCTACTGGAAGGCAAATGCATGTTGTGTCTTATTCAGTGTCATGATGTTCTGTCATGATGTTCTGTAAGTGTCTCTTTTCAGTTATCTTTTGCACTTTACTGGTGAAGTTGTTTATTCAAATGATGTCCACCACGTTATGTAGACAATACTGCTGCAAGTCATTTAGCTTATGTAACACCTGTTCTGTTGTCTTCCATGTCTCACTGACATGTACTGCAGTTGTACAATGATGGACTTATTGATTCACAAACTGTATAGATGGTATTGGGTGTCCACACCATGTGGAACTGTTCTAACTCCAATCCTCTTACTGCTGATTCTTGTGTGGATATCAATCTCTACACCCTCTCTGCAGCTGTTGCTTTCAATGTCTTGATATTCTGTTGAATAATGGTGATGGATAGGCTTTGTTGCCATCCAGTCAACTGATCTGTGGATGAACATGGATGCCACTACTCTCAAGAATGGTGCCTCTTACACAGAGCAGATATGATTCTTCAGTTAACAAAGCAGTGTTATCTGTGAAATCTGGGAGGAGAATTTTAACAAAATTTAACTGAATTTAAACAAAACTGCTTTCTCTACCTTTGGTATTTCTCTATTTAGATTTGATCATTCCAATTGTTCTTACAGATCGATAGGTATTTCCAAAAAATGTATTTTTTGTATGATCTACTTATATTTACAATATTAGTACATACTTAGTAATTCAA
Organism: Hemiscyllium ocellatum; assembly: GCF_020745735.1. NCBI lineage: Eukaryota > Metazoa > Chordata > Chondrichthyes > Orectolobiformes > Hemiscylliidae > Hemiscyllium > Hemiscyllium ocellatum. The sequence continues at coordinate 88,659,479 of NC_083401.1, forward strand.
CAAGTTCTGATCTTGCATTGCCTGCAGTAATTAAGGTTAACATGAGTCAAAAAAGACATCTCATTTACAATGTAGCATTCTTCACATTACGTGAAACTGGGTTGCAATGAAGAGATTGAATACAATTCAATGATGCAAATCAAGCTTTTATTTTGCAAAAAAATGCAACAAAAATGCTTTTAACTAATTGCACTTTCATTTCTCTAAGTCTCAGAGGAGGGGTAATTGCCAGTAACATGGTTGGTGAGCTGCAGTAGCACTTTTAATTCTGCTCTATTTATCCCAGCAGCTACCTCACCTCCAGCACATTTGGAAAGAAGTATTTATTCTTCTCCACCCACTTCCTTTTCCATGTCAGTGATAGCCCATGTTTCAATTCTATTATCCCTTCAACAAAGAACTCTTTTTGGCTTTGCGATTATGGATTAACCTGTTCCTGCAGACTGTGACCACTGTCCCAACCCCGATTATTTTCTCTTCTTACTGCCTCAATGTCAGAGATGGTCTGTGTCATTTTGATTTCAATGCAACTTTTGATATTCTTTGATGCAATTTTCAGTTAGTGCAAAATCTTTAATGCTCATTAATTTTAAACATTCTTCAAATGTGTGACTATAGATAAAATAACATTTTCTAGCTGTTTAGAAACTGAATGGAAAAGGCATATAATGGTACTAATGAAAGCTGTATTAACTATTTGTAGAAAAAGATGAATTTTAGCTGCTTCATTGGCTTTAACCAAGTCAGTGAGCCCATTTGGAATGTCAGAGACTGCAGACACATTCACACAAACAAACACTCCTACACACAGATTCAATAAAATACAGTTATAAAATTCTCATTAGGCATATACTCACTGATAAACTTACGCCACACAACCCTTACTTTACACTTTTGCAAAAAAGTGTTCGCAAAAAGTGACTTGCAAAAGAAGGGAATAGGCTGTCAGAACAATCAGTTTCACTCTGTGAGTGCTTAGGGCATGGAATGTACTGCCTAGAAATATGGTGAAAACACGTTCAATGCAGGCATTCAAGAAGCCATTGGAGGATTACAGGGAAAGGGCAGGGGATTAGCACTAAATTAAAATATTCAGAGGATCAGTGCAGTCAGGCTGGGCTGGACAGCCTCCTTCTGCTGAGTAACAATTCTCTGATTCAGTCATAGACACTCAGGCATGCAGTTAACTTACTCTGCACTCACAACACATAATGCACACATGTATGTGCAAATACAGTGCACTCACAACTCTCGTTACGTTTTTAAATTTGTTCATGAAAAGTAATATTTGTGGCTGTCAAGGCCATCTTCATTACACATTGGTAATGGCTTTGGGAGGTTGTGATGGGTCACCTTCTTGAACAGCTCCAGACCATATAATATGTGCATATTTCCAAATGTTGTCAAAGATGGACTTCCAGGACTTTGACTCAGTAATAGTGTTCCAAGTCAGAGGGGATCTTTCAGACCACAAACACAAAAAGACTGGTGATCTAATCATCTATCTCCAAATCAATTCTGAACCAAGGGGAATTATTAAAACTAATTATGACTGAAATGGTGCTAATGATTCACCATTCTTCTCATACAAAAAGCAATAGCTTAAGTGAGAAAAATAGAAGCAAATCATTGAATTGTACTGCTTACTCAATGAGCAGGTTGTACAATAAAATGCTGAATCTCTTTCCTCGAGAGAGGTTAACTGGTATCTGGAAATCATCACTTGAACCTGGTAAAACAAAAGTTTCTGTTAACATCAAATCAGTTTGCTATGAATCTAACTAAGAATCCAACATCCCAGTCAGACACAGGCTTAGCTAAACTAGTCTCTAGTCTAAATCTCCTTTGAAACCTAATTCCAGAAAACTCTGAATCCACTGGAAAAGGGGACACCAGTCTTCTCACTGTGCCTTTTGTCAAATCTAAAAGCTATTCTATTTGTTCATCTAACTGCAAGAACCTTACTGACTTTCTGGACTCAGATGAGAATATAAATGAATGTACATTTCTTGCTTCTTGCCCCATGGCTCTCCCCAAGACCCATTTATATTTGGAAGATCTAGTCCATATGTTCTGTCAGAAGACATGGACTCAATAGGCCTTTCAGGGTATTGGGTGAGATTCCAGGAGTGTAGAACTGCCTTAGCTACTCACCACCTTTCTCTGTTGCCATGAAGCTGTCAGGTTTGTAGAGATAAGTAGAAGAAGTTTTATCCTTTACACTTTTATCCTCCACCCTCATTTGCAATTTGCGAGGCACTTCAAGAAGGGTAGAAACTCGGCCCCAAATTACACTTTCGCAAGAACTGTTGTCGTATAATTCGCTTAATTTCTCATCTTTTATCTTCAGATCCGAAACTATAGCAATGTGTAATATATGTATTTGTTAATGTTGAATGAAAACTTATTTACAGAAAAATAAAACAGTGATTAAACTGTCAAAGATTTTGATCTTTTTATTTTCTATGTACAAAACATACTTTCCTTCTAAAATGAATGCACAAGGAGCTTTGTTTCCACTCATGGGGCGTTGCTGAATGCAAAATTGGATATTTCTTTTATGTGTTAATTTAAAGCAGTTGTTAACTTACTAATTTTAGTTAGGTTAGTCATGGTGATGACAGGAGAAATGAAATATTTCCAACTCCATGGAAGTTAAGAATTGAAGGTGTTTTTAGAAGGTGATGTACTGACAGAGGTAGGATTAAGGATACAAGTGAAAGTAAACTCTGCTAGGAAGATATTGGGTCATTGATCAGATGCATTCTTGCCTGAGGACAATCTTCCTTGCCTGGCAAGAACAGGTAGCCAACTTCATTGATTAGGTGTTGATTAATGGACAGTTTGAGGTTGGCCCATCTCAACTCAGCACCCACCCAATCTATGGAAAATGAAAGGTTAAAGGCAGCTTTCTGATAGCTGATTATGTGCACCCATAAGATTTCCTTGTATTTAGCCCTCGCTAGAGAAGAAGGCAGCTTTGCACCTTAATGCATGAAGCATTTGCTGTGAGGTAACTGAAATAGCAGCGCAAATAGATATGAACAGTTATGATATAATTGTGATTATAGAGGTGTGGCTACAAGGTGACCAAAGATGGGAACTAGACATCCAAGGGTATTTATTATGTAAAAAACACAGGCAAAAAGGGAAAAGGGTGGGTTGCATTATTAGTAAAGGTTGAATCAAAGCAATAGTGAGGAAGGACATTAGTTTGGAAAAGCATGATTTAGAAACTGGATAGAGATTTTAAAAGCCCACCAAAGGGCAGTAAACAATATTGTGGGAAAAGGGGATTCTACAAGCCCCCTAATAGTAGTGGAGGTGTGAGGGAAGGCATGAACAAAAAGTCAGAGATACATGGAGTAAGAGGTACAACTGTAATCTTGGATGAGTTAGTTTATATATAAAGTGGACAAACCAAACCAGCAGTGATATTGTGGAGCCAGACTTCCTGGAGTGTATACATGATACATTTTTTAGACCATTACGTTGAGGAACAAACCGGAGAACAGGTTATTCTAGAATGGGTTAGTGTGTAATTAGAAAGTATTAATTAATGACAGAACTCTTCATTAAAATGGAGACTGAAGTGGTCAATTTCGAAACCAGGGTCTTTAACCTCAAAAAAAGGGAACTACAAAGGTATGAGGCATGAATAAGCAAGGCTGTATTGGGGAATCTTCTAAACGGCTCAATGATGGACAGGCAATGGCTAATATTGCAGAATGCATGCATGAATTACAATAATTATTAATTCCTGTCTGGAACAAAGATAAACAAGGAAAGCTCAATCATGACTTACAAAAGAAATTAAGGTTATTAGATCCGAACAGGAGACATATAAAATTGTCAGAAAAAGCAGCAACCCTGAGGATTGGCAGTATTTTAAAATTCATCAAAAGAGGACAGAAGTATTGATCGGGGAAATGAGGGAATTAAAGTAGATTAGATTACTTACAGTGTGGAAACAGGCCCTTCGGCCCAACAAATTCACACCGACCTTCCAAAGAGCAACCCACCCAAACCTTCCCCTATATCTAACACTACGGGCAAGTTAGCATGGCCAATTCACCTAACCTACACATGTTTGGACTGTGGGAGGAAACGGGAACATCCGGAGGAAACCCACGCAGACACAGGGAGAATGTGCAAACTCTACATAGACAGTTGCCTGAGGCGAGAATTGAGCCCAGATCTCTGGTGCTGTGACGCAGCAATGCTAACCACCGAGCCACCGTGTCGCCCAAAGTATGATAGTAAAGTTGCAGGGAACATAAAAAACTGATCATAAAAGCTTGGAAGTGAGGAGAAAACAATTAGGTCCTTTGCAGTTAGAAGCTGGGGAAATTCCTAAGTCATAGAATTCCCATAGAGCAGAATGAGGCTATTTGGCCCATTGAGTCTGCATCCAGGCAGCTCCCTCACCCTATCCTCATAACCACATATTTACCATGGCTAACCCACCTAGACTGTGCATCCCTGAACACTATGGGCAATTTAGCATTGCCAATTCAGTTAACTTGCACATCTTTGGACTGTGGGAGGAAACTCGAGAACCCAGAGGAAACCCATGCAGGCACAGGGAGAATGTGCAAACTCCACACAGACAGTCTCCCAGGGTGGGAATCAAACCTAAGTCCTTCGTGCTGTGAGGCAGTAGTGCTAACCACTGAGCCACTGTGCTGCCCAAATGATAAAGTTAAAAATTACACAACACCAGATTATAGTCCAACAGGTTTAATTGGAAGTACTACATTTCAGAGAACAGCTCCTTCATCAGGAGCAGGATCATAAGGCACAGAATTTATAGCAAAAGATCACAGTGTCATGCAATTGAAACAATCTATTGAACAAACCTAGATTACTGTAAAGTCTTTCATATTTTAGAATGGGTTACAGGTTTCGGTTCATTAATATGTAAATCCCAGAACTTCTATTAAGTAACATTCTCGAGATAACGTAAGATTTTATTTTAAAAAAGTGACATCTCAGTTCAGACAATGTATTAAAGGTGTGAGGTTAGAATCTGTCTGTATCCCAATTTTGAGTCAGACTGGTTCTATTTCCAAAGTATGAATTTATGAAGTTAAATATGGATTGACTGCTTGCAGGTTGTGTGATTTTTGAGCAAAGATATTTCCAAATAGACCTGTTGGGCTATAACCTGGTGTTGTGTGATTTTTAACTTTTTCCACCATAGCACTTCTGAATCATGGCCTTAATGATAAATAGGGAACAAAGACAGAGCAGAAGAATTGAAGACAACTTTGGTTCTGCCTTCACAAGAGAAGGCACAAGTAAGTTCTTGAAATGTTAGAGAACCAAGGGTCCCAATGGAGAATGAAATTGTAAAGAATCAGAATTAGTAAGGAAAAAAAAAATGGTTTGGGGTTATTTAATGGGGCTAAAGTCTGAGCAATCACCAGATCTTGATAATTTACATCTCAGAGTACTAGAAGAAGTTGGCTTGAAAAATATTGCATTGATGGTCATCTTCCAAAACTCTATAATCTCTGAAGCAGCTCCTTAAACCCATCATTTAATAAGGGAGAAGAGAAAGACAAAAGTGAAGTACAGACTGGTTAGCCTAACATCAGAAGTTGGGAAAATATTGGTGTTTACTTTAAAAGACAAATGCCTGGAATACATTAATGGAATTGGGCAAAGTATGGTTCATGAATGACACATCATGCTTAACTAATCTGTAGGATTTTTCTGGGATATAACTAGTAAAATAGACAAGGTGAACCATTGGATATGGTGCATTTGGACTCTCAGAAGCCTTTTAATCAGTCCCACATGAGCAATCAGTGGACAAAATTAAAGCACATAGGATCAGAGCTAATATATTGAATGGATTTAGAATTGGTGATAGACAGAAACAGAGATTAGGAATATATAGGGAGGCAATGGCCTAGTGGTATTATTGCAAGACTATTAATTCAGAAAACTTAGTAAATGTTCTGAGGACTGTTTAAATCCTGCCATGGCAGATGCTGAAATTTGAATTCAATAAAAGTATTTGAAATTAAGAATCTACTGATGACCATGAAACTATCTCTGTCATTATGTGTGTGCTTCAGAGAAGGAAATCTTCTATCTTTACCTGGTCTGGCCTCCATGTACCTCAGAACCATAGCCATGTGGTTGATTCTCAACTGCCCTGTGAAATGGTCTAGAAAGCCACTCAGTTGTGTCAATCACCATGAAGTCTCAATGAAGAAATGAAAATGGGCAGACCACCTGCCATCGACCTGGCATTGGAAATGGCAAAACCAGCCTTGTTGACACCCCAAAGTCCTCCTTACTAATGTGGCAGAATTGGGTGAGTTGCCTCACAGATTAGTCAAGCAACAGCCTGACATTTTATGTAAGATCTGATTCTGTAAATATGAATATTTCCAGGCATCACCACCATCATCTCTGCAAATGTCCTGTCCCCCAGTAGGACAGACCCAGCAGAGGTAGTGGCACAGTGGTATACAATTGGATGAGAGTTGCCCTGGGAATCTCAACATTGGGAAGTCTCATGGCATAGGTTAAACACCTTGATTACCATGCACTGTTCTGCCTCAGCTGATGAATCAGTACTCTTTCATGTTGAACAACACTTCGAGGAAGAACATTTGGATGACTCTAAGATTGGTGGAGTAGCAGATAGTGAAGGGGACTGTCAGAGAATGCAGTAGAATATAGATAGGTTGGAGAGTTGGGCAGAGAAATGGGGAAACGTCGATTTTCCTGCTCCTTGGATGCTGCCTGAACTGCTGTGCTTTTCCAGCACCACTCTAATCTAGACTCTGGTTTCCAGCATCTGCAGCCATTGTTTTTACGTAATGGCATTCAATCCAGGCAGATGCATTTTGGAATATCCAATTCAAGAGTGAATGAGACGGTAAATGGAAATGCCCTGGGGAAAATTGATGTACAGAGAGATCTGGGTATTCAGCTCCGTTGTACCCTGAAGGTGGCAACATAGGTCGATAGAATGGCCAAGAAAGCATACAGCATGCTTTTCTTCATTGGACAGGGTATTGAGTACAAGAGTTGGCAGGTCATGTTACAATTGCACAGGACTTTGGTTCAGTCACATTGGGAATAAGGCGTACAGTTCCAAAAGGATGTGGATGCTTTGGAGAGAGTGCAACCGAGGTTCACCAGAATGTTGCCTGATATGGAGGGCCTTATCTATGAAGAGAGGTTGAGTAGATTAGGATTATTTTCATTAGAAAGATGGAGGTTGAGGGGGAACCTGATTGAGGTCTACAAAATCACGAGAGGTGTAGACAGGGTGGATAACAAAAAGCTTTTTCCCAGAGTGGGGATCTCAGTTACTAGGGGTCATGAGGTCAAGGTGAGAGAGAAAAGATTTATGGGAGCTATGTATGGAAAGTTCTTTACGTAGAGGATGGTGGGTGCCTGGAATGCATTGTCAGTGGAGGTGGTAGATGCTATCAGGCATGATTTAAAATGTATCTAGACAGATATGTGAATGGCAGGGAATAGAGGGATACAGATCCTTAGAAAATAGGCAACAGGTTTAGATAGAAGATCTGGATTGGCACAGGCTTCGAAGGCCGAAGGGTCTGTTCCTGTGCTGTAATTTTCTTTGTTCTTTGTTCTTTGAAGCACTAAGGGTGTTGAGGACACAAAATGAACTATTGTTGGGGATTTCAACATTCACCACCAAGAGGACATAGCTGCCTGACTCTGTCTGCAGCAGGTGGTGAGGGAACCAACAAGAGGGAGTGACATACTTAGTCCCATTCTTACCAACCTGTCGGCTGCAGATGCATCCTTCCATGATAGTTTTAGTGAAAGTCGCACAGTCCTTGTGGAGAAAAAGACTTGCCTTCACATTGAGAATACTTTCCAAAGTGTTGTGTGGCACAAGCACATTTAAATGGAACAAAGTTTGAACAGATCTACCAACTCAAGACTGGGCATTAATGAGGTGCTAGGAATTATCAACAAAAGCATTCATACCACACAAATACCAGGCAATGACCATCTCAATAAGAGACAATCTAGCCACCAGCCCTTGATAGTGAATGATGGTCAAGTCCCCCATCAAAACCATTGACCAGGAACTCAACTGGACTCACCACATAAGCACAGTGGTTACAAGAGAAGGTCAGAGGCAAGGACAACTGTGGTGAGTAACTCATCTCCTGACTCCCCAAAGCTTGCCCACCATCTACAAGGTACAAATCAGGAGTACGATGGAATATTCCCCACTCAAGAAGTTTGACACAATCCAGGACAACGCAGTTTGCTTGATTGCACGATATCCACAGGTATTCACTTCCTCCATCAGCAATACTCAGTGGCAACAATGTATCAACATGATAGAACCTTTGAAAGCCATGACCACTTCCACCTAGAAGGACAAGTGTAGCAGATACATGGAAACACCACCACCTGCAACTTCCTCTCCAAACTACTGACCATCCTGACTTGGAAATGTATCATTGTTTCTTCAGTGTTGTTAGATCAAATTCTTGGAACTCTCTCCCTAAGGGTATTGTAGGTCTACTTATAGTGCGCAGACCACAGCAATTCAAGAAGATAACTCACTGCCACCTTTTCATGGCAATTAGAGATGGGCAATAAATGCTGACCCAACCAGTGACGTCTAGGTTCCATAACCAATTAAAATAAAAGATCTTTATTGTGTAATCTTAATGGAGCCGAAAGAATCTTAACAGTGTAATACAAGGGTCGGTGCTTGGACCCCATATATATGACCAGGATGAGGGAACTAATGATACATATCCAAGTTTGCTGATAACATAAATTTGGGAGGGATTGTGATTGCAAGGAGGCTGCAAGATGATTTAGACAAGTGATTTTCAATGGTGTTTTGGCCACGGCCACCCAAGGAGCTCCTCTCAGGTTCCAGGGCTCCCCTTTCAGAGAGAGGGATACCGTGGCACAGTGGTTAGCATTGCTGCCTCACAGTGGCAGGGACCTGGGTTTGAGTCAAGCCTCGGGTGACTGTCTGTGAGAAGTTTGCACATTCTCCCCGTGTCTGCGTGGGTTTCCTCTGGGTGCTCCGGTTTCATCCCATAATCCAAAAATGTGCAGATTAGATAAAGTGGCCATGTTAAATTATGCTTAGTGTTCAGAGATGTGTAAATTAGGTGCATTAGTCAGGGGTACAATGTAGGATGGGGGTGTGGGTCTGGGTATGTTACTTTTCAGAGAGTCAGTGTGGACTTGCTGGGCTGAAGGGCCTGTTTCCACACTGTAGGGATTCTAAAGACAACACAGATAGTCAGAAACCACTTATTATTGAATACCAAGAAAATTTGAACATTCCGACATACTGGACAAAACTTAAAAAAAGACTACATGAAATTGACCCAGTGCAGTCTGATTCAGGATTGACTCTGAAGTGAGGCTGTATGGGAGGAGCTTAAGCAATTAATTTACCAAATAAGCCAAATTCAAACAGTGTATTGGAAAGCTATTATAAATAGGAGGAAAGCTATTGACTCCAATGAAGGTTGTTGCCTGGGTATTTCATCGGTTCAGTCAACAGGGCCCCCATAAACCCTTGGGGCTCCCCTCCTCACAGTTTTCAGTCTGTGGCCCCCTTCAAATATGCCAGGGCCCCTGGGGGGGAAATATGGCCCTCGTTGAGAATGACGGATTTAGAAAATGAGTGAGTAGGTAAGGGCATCGTATATGCAGTGCAATGTGGTTAAATAGAGTCATAGAGATATACAGCATGGAAACAGATCCTTCAGTCCAACTTGTCCATGCAACCAGATATCCTAACTTAATCTAATCCCATTTGCCATCACTTGGCCCATATCCCTCCAAACCCTTCCTTGTCACATACCCAACCAGATGCCTCTTACTCTGGTGGCTCATTCCATATACACACCACCCTCTGCGTGAAAATGTTGCCCCTTATATTCCTTTAAAATCTTTCCCGCCTCAACCTAAACCTATGCCCTCTAGTTCTGGACTCCCCCACCCCAGGGAAAAGACTTTGTCTATTTACCCTATCCATGCCCCTCTTGATTTTATAAATTGCCATCAGGTCACCCCTCAGCCTCCCACACTCCAGGGAGAACAGCCCCAGCCGATTCAACCTCTCCCTATAGCCATGAAGTGAACACTTTGGTGTGAACAATACAACAGCAGAGAACTATTTAAATGGTGATAAATGGGAAAACATAGAAGTACAAAGGTGTCCTGGTGCCCTTCCACATTTGTCAATGAAAGTAGACTGTCAATTGTTGCTAATAATCAGGAAGGCAAACCGTACCTTGGTTTGCATTACAAGAAGATTTGAAGTCCAAAGTTTCAAATTTTAAAAGCATTGAAAGATTATGAGGAGAAAGTTAGAATATAGAATTAAGATAAAAGATCATCCAAAAGTTATATTGAATGATGGAGAAGGTTTGAAGGGCTGAAAGACCTACTCTTGCTCCTAGTTTCTATGTGTTGCTATTTCAACGTTTTTAAATCAGTAGATCACATTTTGGGCTGGAAGCACTGATAGCAAGTGCAGTTTTGGGACTTGGATATGGTACTGTGCAGGATTATTTGAAACGGGAACCAGGTTCTGCCCTTAATGAAGTCTTACATCTCAACACACTCACCTTCTAATGAATATCTGAAAAAAATGAACAAAAGAAGTTGTGAAACTTGAATGAGTTCACAAAAGATTTACAAGGATGTTGCCAGGGTTGGAGGATTTGAGCTGAAGAGGCTGAACAGGCTGGGGCTGTTTTCCCTGGAGAGTTGGAAGCTGAGGGGTGACCTTACGGAGGTTTACAAAATTATGAGGGTCATGGATAGGGTAAATAGACAAAGTCTTTTCCCTGGGGTTGGGGAGTCCAGAACTAGAGAACATAGGTTTAGGGTGAGAGGGGAAAGATATAAAAGAGACCTAAGAGGCAACATTTTCACACAGATGGTGGTATGTGTATGAAATGAGCTGCCAGAGGAAGTGGTGGAGGCTGATACATTTGCAACATTTAAGAGGCATTTGGATGGGTATATGAATAGGAAAGGTTTGGAGGGATATGGGCCAGATGCTGGCAGGTGGGACTAGATTGGGTTGGGATATATGGTCGGCACAGACGGGTTGGACCAAAGGGTTTGTTTCCATGCTGTACACATCAATGACTGTATGACTCTATAAAAACATTAGTCCCACATTGGTTCACCAAATTATCCAGATGATACATGTTTACATCTCATCCTCCTCAATTACTCATTTCAGAGTGATATAAAACTAAAACAGAATAAAAGCTGTGGCTAATTAGATCAATAACTTAGGGAAATTCCTCCCTGACTCCTTGAGGCAATTAATATGCCTTTGATATAAAGTGCTTTTCTGACTATTGCACAGGTAGTGAAGTTATTTGAAGTGTTGTATTTGGGACTTTATAGGTTCATATATTGGTTACAGCCACAGAAGGAGGGCATTTGGCATTTCACTTCCTCGCTGATCATGAATCATTTATTTCTGACTTAAACATGTTCAAAGTCACTGCTTCCTCCACTTTTTGAGGACGTGTTCCAAAGACTCATGACCCTCCATGAGGGAAATATTCTCTCCACTTCTGCCGTATCAATTTTTAAATAGCAACCCTTAGTTCTTTATTTTTCCTTAAAAGACAAGATTCAGTTTGCAACCACTCTATCAAGATTCCTCAAGATTTTATATGTTTCTATTGTTAATTTGTATTTTCCTAAACACCAGTGGATACAAGCCTAGCCTGTCTAAACTTTCTTCATATGATCACCTACCCAGTTTGGGTATTCAGCTAGCAACCCTCCTCTGACCTGCTTCCAAATCAATCACATAATTTCTTAAATAAGGAATACTTCCAATATGGTCTCAACAGTGCCCTGTGTAAAGTAATTTGCCTTGACGTATATAAACTATTTCTTCCATAAATGCAGCCCATTGTTCAGTCACACTTTTACTTGCTGATCTTTGATTCCAGTTTATCTTGGCACAGCACATTTCTGGCAACAGAAATACCATGATGATTGAGGCTGAAATCATGACCAGCACAAATGCTATGAACACTTCGAACATTATAGAAGTAAACTTGATATTGGATCTCACAGCTTTATCACTGTTTAGTTGCTATGAACATCGGGCATCTATTTGAAATGGACTCAGCACTCCTTGGATGATCTAATTGAAAGGTGTAAATGCTTTAACAGTAAATGTCACGTATTAGTTTCTCTTGGCAATGCTAGACTTGCAAATCTGTTCCACTACATCTTTCGCATAAGTTGGTGGTCTGTAGACCACATCATTCAATATAATCATACTTTTTTGTTGCATAGCTCTAGCCAATAAATATAATGTTATACTGATAGTTATTTTTCCTGAGGCTTTCCTTAATAGGAAGTGCTTTGGAGGGATATGTGCCAAATGCATACAAGTGGGACCAGTTTAGTTTGGGAAACTTGGTCGGCATGGATGAGTAGGACCGAAGGGTCTGTTTCTAAACTGTCTTACTCTGCTTGTGAGTTATTGACCATCGGAAAGATAAGGACTGCATGAGCATTACTTTTCAAATGGGACTATTCATTTGAATAAGATGGTTTTGCTGAAATGTCCAGAAATGTGAGAAAAGATCACATGATGATCTATCAGCAAATTTGGAATATATTTTTCATCTCCTTCACTAGACTGTTGTCTTCACTTCCAACAAAACATGCAGAAGTGAAACACTTCCTTTCATCTTTCAATGGGGCAAGACCAGAGTGCCAGCCTGATCTTTCTTGACATTCAGTTACCAAATAACAAAACTAGGAGAAAGTGAGGACTGCAGATGCTGGAGACCGGAGTTGAAAAATGTGGTGCTGGAAAAACACAGCAGGCCAGGGAGCATCCGAGGAGCAGGAGAATCGACATTTTGGGCATAAGCCCTTCTTCAGGAATATTCATCATTCAGGAATAGCAAACCTAACCTACCCAAATCTCTGGAGTGATCAGTGGAATATGTTTGCAGGGTCAATGGACAGCAACTTCTGTTGAGAGCTTGGTATATTAATAAACAATATATTGAACAGATTTTTAAAAAAATTCTTGAGATACAGGTCAGTGCAAGGGCAGTATTTATTTTCAATCCCTAATTGCCATCCAGAATGTGGTGCTGAGCCACCTTTCTGAACTACTCCAGGCAAGATAGTATGTAGTTACCTTCACAGCACTGTGAAAGGGGGAAGCTTCAACAACTCGACCCAAATGGCTAGTTCCATTCCAAGTCAGAATGATGTGCAACTGGAGTGGAGCTGGCCACTAGGTCTGTTTCTGTGTTGTACTTTCTATGAACCTTTATCACTACTGAGTATTGATCTCATTCTTGAATGTACTCAATGAGTAAGCATTAGCACTCCTATGAGGTGCAGCGGTCCAGAGATTCACAATTCCTTAATTGAAGAAGTTTTACTACATTTCTCTCTGAAATGGCTAACTTGTATCCTGAGAGCATGAGCTTTATACCCAGAGGGAAATTACCTCTCAGCATCTAGCCTGTCAATGAGATTGCCTCTCATTTTTCTGATCTTCAGAAAACATTAGTCAAATCTATTCAATTCCTTTTCACAGGATAGTACTGTCATGTGACAACAGCAGTCTATATTTGTGTAACCGTTTATAGTGGTGTCCTTTTCATAAGAATATTACAAAAGAAAATTTGACACCAAGCCAGAAAGAGAGATATTATGGCATATAATCTAAATAAAGTTCAAAGAGGAAATTTCTAAGAAGAAAAGGGATTGAGTGAGATTTGAGGAGGGAATTCTTGAACTTAGGACCATGACAGTTGAAGGTGCAGCCAACAAAGACAAAGCAATTACATTGGGTTAAAAAAAAGACAAATACTGTTGATTTTGGAAATCTGTAATGAGCTTGAAGAAACTGAAATCAAACAAGGTCCTTGAGAAATATAAAGAAAGCAGGAAGCACCTGAAACAATGAATTAAGACTGTTAAAAGGGGCCATGAAATGGTCTTGGCAAGTAGGATGAAGGAGAAATCTTAAGGCATTTTCTTTGTATATTGGGAGTGAGAGGGTAGGTACGGAAAAGGTAGGGCTACTCAAGGAGGATTTATGTGTGGATCTCCAGGAAGTGGGTGAGGTCCTGATGAAGGGCTTATGCTCGAAACGTCGAATTCTCTATTCCTGAGATGCTGCCTGGCCTGCTGTGCTTTGACCAGCAACACATTTGCAGCTGAGGTCCTTAATGGGTATGTGACCTCAGTATTCACCAAGGAGAAGGACATGGGTGATGGTAAGATTGGAGAGAAGTATGTTGACTTTGTAGGGCATGTTAATATTAAGAAGGGGGAGGTGATAGGTGTCTTCAAAAACATTAAAGTGGACAAGACCCTTAGGCCTCATCAGATCAATCCCAAGATACTGAGGCAAGGGAGGAGATTGCTAGGGCCTTGACAGAGACCTTTGTATTCTCTTTAGCCGCAGGTAAGGTCTCAGAAGATCAGTGACTAGCCAATGTTGTTTCTTTGTTTAAGAAGGGGCAACTAAGATAGTCCATGGTAGGTTTCCTGGGTTTTGTCTGTAACAGCTTGGCAATGCATCAGTACTGTGTGGCTGGAATATCTGGCTGAGGGGCAAGGTTCCTAAAGGATTCCTAATTTTGCCTGAAACATTGACTTTCCTGCTCCTTGGATGCTGGCTGACCTGCTGTGCTTTTCCAGCATCACACTCTCAACTCTAATCTCAGCATCAGCAGCCCTCACTTTCACCTGCATAAAAGAATGGAAAGGCAAGGCAAGGCAGAAATGCAACAAGTGGGTACATTCAAAATAAGTGAACACCAAAATATCAAGTGTACAAGCTAGAAATGATGCAGTCTGATCCAGTCCATATGCTGGACGTATGCTCTAAATGTGAAATAAAGCATTATAATGATAGCTTCCAAGGAACCTGGGATGTGGCACTGAAGTGCAGAAGAGTACTGTGAATGGATTGGAGATGTGAAATGAAACCTCTTAGAGGATGTGCATATATCAGATGCCATTGTTTGTGGATGTGGTGTGCCTGTGGCTGGTGTCTTCGGAATGTGGCCTGTGAAGTTTTTGCCTGGTATCCAATTTGGAGCAATGTTTAAAATAAGTGGTGAGCTGAAGTTTCAGGCTACTGTGACTGGCATGTTGAGAATTCCCAGCATCTAGTTTGTTCCCAACAGGTGGTAGGATAGGAACCTGCATATGAAGTGAGGTATGCAAGCAATGATATCACTAAAAAGCAATAACCCCACTTAATAAGCAACTCGCTGCTGCCTTGTGATAATCTTGCCTTGACATCTAGAACTTGGTTAAAAGATGCAGCAAGTTTTTCCCGATATTGGGATAGCCTCACTGAACTTCCCACGATTCAGTATCTCTCACCATAGCTCAGTTTTTCAGTTTGGTGACCTCAGTGGCCTTTAACCTGAAATTCCCTCACTCTAGATTCCACTTAGCCAATTCATTTTGCCATTGAACATTCTCAGTTAAGTGCCTTCTACATTTCGTCTATATTACAGGTATTTTACTTAAATGCAAATTGTTGTTATGCATTCATGTTAGTGGAAGCTGGACAAACATATGGGCGGCACGGTGGGTGGCATGGTGGCACAGTGGTTAGCACTGCTGCCTCACAGCGCCTGAGACCCGGGTTCAATTCCCGACTCAGGCGACTGACTGTGTGGAGTTTGCACGTTCTCCCCGTGTCTGCGTGGGTTTCCTCCGGGTGCTCCGGTTTCCTCCCACAGTCCAAAGATGTGCGGGTCAGGTGAATTGGCCATGCTAAATTGCCCGTAGTGTTAGGTAAGGGGTAAATGTAGGGGTGTGGGTGGGTTGCGCTTCGGCGGGTCGGTGTGGACTTGTTGGGCCGAAGGGCCTGTTTCCACACTGTAAGTAATCTAATCTAATTACAAACTAGTGGATAAGGGAACAAATTGCGATGAAGATGTATTTAAATGCAAAAAGACAGCAGATTGACTAGAATATAAGCACCGGCACAGACTGATTGGGCTGAATGAAGGTTAGGTGAATTGGACATGCTAAATTGCCTGTAGTGTTAGGTGAAGGGGTAAATGTAGGGGAATGGATCTGGTTGGGTTGCTCTTCGGAGGGTTGGTGTGGACTTGTTGGGCCGAAGGGCCTGATACACACTAAGTAATCTAATCTAGTCTACTCTGTTTCTTTGAGGTATTTAAGTATATCCAAATCAGCCATAATAAAATGTAACTACATGTAGGATGACATCAATGTCTCTCTAATTTCTTGCCACCTTTTTGTCCAATTTTAGAGTATGTAACACAGACTTGGCTAAGTGAGAAAAGTATCATTGTGAATGTACAGATCCCTAATTCAACAAGGAAATCTAAAGAAGGGCTTCCCAAAGAGTGGGTCAGGACAGTGTGGTTGTGAGCTCTACAGCAGCAATTAGCACTACTGAGTTTCTCACCTATCCCCCTTCCCTCCCTCACTTCAGAGGTCTTCTATCACTCTAGGTTCAGACTTTATTCATTAGAGTAAAGAAAAATGAGAGGTGATCTCTTTGAAACACATAAGTTCAGACAGGGTAGATACTGAGAGGAATGTTTCCTTTCATGGGAGAGTCTAGGATGGAAGGGCATAGTTTCAGAATAAAGGGGCACCAATTTAAGACTGAGATGGGAAGAATTTCTTCTCACAGAGGGTTGTGAGTCTTTGGAACTCCTTGCCACAGTGAGCGTGAAGGAAGAGCCCTGGTGTATACATAAGGGTGAGATAGATAGACTCTGAATCAATAGGGGAATGTAGGAATGTAGACATAATCATTAGATCAGCCTTGATCCTGTCGTATGGTGGAGCAAGCCCGAGGGGTTCTTATTTCTTATGGTTTTCCCGATCCATGCTGCTCTGATCGATCTCCTTCCCATCTTGCTCCTACAGTTCTCACCAAGGTTTCATAACAATTGAAGTGGAATCACAGTGAGAAAACATTTGGGAAGCATTGCTCCTAAACAACAGAGGCATTTTTAAAAAACGGAGCATTGACAGTGGTATCATTGGTGAGCCCAGCATTTATTGCCCATATGACAGGCAAGAGTCAAGTGCATTGCTGTGAAGGCCAGACTATGATGGTAGGTTTTCATTCTCACATTTTCTGACGACAATTGACAGTGATTACATAGTCATCATGAGATTGGCTTTTCACTGAATTCAAATTTCAGGATTTGAACCTTGTCCCCATGATTGTAGCTTGAAGTGAGGAGAGGGGCCTGGATTGGTGGTTGCTGGTTTTTACTGTCGTGATGGTGTCACCATGCCACCGCCTGCTGTGGTACATCCATAAGGATCACTAATGAGTTCTGCATTTGTGCACACCCTGGACTGTTCAGTTCAATTCTAGTAAACCAAAGCAGAGTGATATCACCAATAAGACAATTGCTGGTAAACTTGAACATTGAGCAATTGGAAAACATGGTAGCGCAGTGTCAGTCTGTCTTTTCACTACCTGGGCTTGGGTTTTAATCTGAGTAGGTTTGGTTTAATCAAATACTTCTGTTCATTCAATTTTATCCTAAATAAAATAAGTTTGGGCACTTCTGAGCCAAACCACAGCACCGAGCTGCATAAAATTTAACACATTTCATAAAACTGACGGAATGGAAAGGCATTGTGTTTTATAATTTTTAATTAAAGAAATATCTTGCTGAATGATGAATTGTGCCTGTGAAGATGACATGTTGTGATGGGCAGATGCAGGTTTGTTTGGGAGACATAGAACGCATAATCTGGGTTGCAGATGTTTTCTTTGATTCATGTACAGTAGTATGAACTTTGGTACAGTTTTGCAAGTCTTTTGCTGCCCATGAATATATTTTTTCTGATGTTTAAAACAATGTTTCATGAATTTCAGTTTAAAAAGCGTTTAGTTTTCACCAGGTGAATTCACTCAAAAGTGTCAATGTAAGTGTCTGTTCATATTTAATTATTCTATATACATTACAATATACTGCAATGACCTTACGGATTTAAAAAGCCCATGATGCTTTTAGAGTTTAAGATTACATTTTCTTGCATACTGTATTAGTTCACCTTAAGGTAAAATTTTGGTCTTAAGGAGTTGCTAATTGTCTAAATGGTGTTGCTCTCATGCAGCAAATGTGTTCAATAAGATGGGCAGAAGTAGCTTTGGTTTTACATTTCAAAGATCAAATGATAAAAGGGTTTAGATAAACAGACAATTTGTGCACAGTAAACAGAGGAGCTGAGCAACAGAAAACAAAGAAGCTTTTTGTATGCTTGAGCTGACAGTTCTCTCATATCAAAGGCAAGATGATCCACTAAAACAAAAACGATTTATCTTTGATCAGGGAGAGAGATGAGGGAGACTTCTGGAGTTGATGAAGTCACACAATGCAGAACAAATACGTGACATGAGATTATTATATCTATGCAGGTAGCAAGGATTGTGTGCAAAAGAAATAGTGTTTCAATTAGATATGGTCTTCTGAGATCATTTCATTTGGACCCACATGGCACAATAAAACAGCAACTGTAATAATCTATGACTAAATGCATAGCCCCATCTTTCGATAAGGCACTTTGAGTTCAACAATTCTCGATTATAACCTTTTGTTTTTCTTCGTTATGATTTTATCACTTTTTTTCTCCTTAATTTTGTTTCTAAATGGCGTAAATCCATCATACTACCATTCTCATCACCTCAAATCATGGCTTTTGTTATTTATCCATCCCATTATCACTTTCTTTTGTCTTGCATTACAAACACTTTTGGCATTCAATCTCTTCTGCTTTCCACCCTTTCCCAACTGCCATTCTGTTCTTTATCCCAATCACTCTCCTTTCATTCAGACCACTTTTGGAGTGCTGTGTGCAGTTTTGGGTCGCGTATCTCAGGAAGGATGTAATGGTCCTGGACTGTATACAGAGGAGGTTCACAAGAATGGTCATGGGAATTAAATGCTTAACATATGAGGAATGTTTGCAAGTGGCAAAGCTCCTCACGTGATTGGAGGTGGCGGCAGAAGCAGAATTTTCAAGATGGTGGTACTGACAAGGTGACACTTTGGAGGAATGTGGCCAGAGCGGG
The DNA here is from genome assembly GCF_020745735.1 of Hemiscyllium ocellatum. Classification (NCBI taxonomy): domain Eukaryota; kingdom Metazoa; phylum Chordata; class Chondrichthyes; order Orectolobiformes; family Hemiscylliidae; genus Hemiscyllium; species Hemiscyllium ocellatum. The sequence goes on from NC_083401.1 coordinate 88,678,581, forward strand.
ATTCTTGGATAGACACTGGTGGTGGACATGTCTGGCAGCAGAGTTGGGGAGTTGTAGTTGTAGTAGGCCCAGACAGGGGACTCCTGGCACTGGCGCAGCAGCAGCTTGGATGCCCCGAGCTCAGAGTCATTGTGGCAGCAGTGGAGCTGGAACTCCTGGATGCAGGGCGATTGAGGGTTCAGCACAAGACCTGGCATTGGCATCGCCGTCGGTGTCATGAATGGGCTCAGGGCCAAAGAGAGGCATCTAAAGAGTGCCAAAAATGACGGTGATGTGTCTGTTGTAGGTAGCGGAGAGGCAGTGGAGGAGGGCTGGCGGTACAGGTGTCGTTAGTGAGCAGCTTCGGGCTCAGAATTCTCTTTCAGTGATATCTTTTTTTCCTTTTTATTCTCAAATTATTCAAAATGGTGGATTGTGGTGTCTGTGGAAGCTTTTCACTGTATTTTACTGTATTATTCACTGTCAAATGCAAGTGATGACAGATAAATCGTTCATTCATTCAGTTTTGATGAAAATTAATTGCCCCCAAATGCAAACTCTTTCTTTCTGCTTAGAAACTGCCAATTTGCTGAGCATTTCCAATATTTGTTATTTCACTATAAGCTTCCTTTTTACTGTGCTCTAGAGGATTTTGTTTCATATTGCATAACTGCAATGACATAACTACGAGGAAGGATGAAGGAGATGTTCCATTTTCGATTGCTTTGACATTTGGGTTTTGCTTTTGCTCTTTCTATGTTACAAATCCACACTCAATGAACAAAGATTAAAAAACAAAGAAAATTACAGCAGAGGAACAGGCCCTCAGTCCTCCAAGCCTGTGCTGATCCAGATCCTCTATCTAAACCTGTCACCTATTTTCTAAGGGTCTGTATCCCTCTGCTCCCTGCTCATTCATGCATCTGTCTAGATACATCTTAAATGACAGAATCGTGCCCAACTCTACCACCTCCGCTGGCAATGCATTCCAGGCACCCATCACCATCTACATAAAGAACTTTCCATGCATATCTCCCTTCATCTTTTCCCCTCTCACTTTGAACTCATGATCCCTAGTAACTGAGTCCACCACACTGGGAAAATTGCTCTCATGATTTTGGAGACCTTGATCAGGTCCCCCCTCAACCTCTGTTTTTCTAATGAAAAAAATCTGAATCTACTCAATCTCTCTTAATAGCTAGTGCCCTCCATACCAGACAACACCCTGGTGGACCTCCTCTGCACCGTCTCCAAAACATCCACATCCTTTTGGTAATGTGGTGACCAGACTGTACGCAGTATTCCAAATATGGCCGAAACAAAGTCCTATGTATCTGTAACATGACCTGCCAACCCTCGAAGATTTTAACCTTGTACTCAATACCCTGTCTAACGAAGGAAAGCGTGCCGTATGTCTTCTTGACCACTCTATTGACCTGCGTTTCCACCTTCAGGATCTGAATACCCAGATCTCTCTGTACATCAATTTTCCCCAGGGATCTTGAATTAGATCTTCCAAAATGCATCACCTCACATTTGCCTGGATTGAACTCCATCTGCCATTTCCTGCCCAACTCTCCAATCTATCTATATTCTGCTGCATTCTCTGACAGTCACCTTCACCAACTGCTACTCCACCAATCTTTGGGTCACCTGTAAACTTACTAATCAGATCACCTATACTTTCCTCCAGATCATTTATGTATAGCATAAGCAACAGTAGTCCCAGCATGGATCCCTGTGGAACACCACTGATCACAGTTCTACATTTTGAGAAACTCCATTCCAAACTACCATCTGTCTCCTGTTGCCCAGCCAATTCTTTATCCATCTAGCTAGTACACCCTGGACCCCATGCAACTTCACTTTCTCCATCAGACTACCATGAGGAACCTTATCAAATGCCGTAGAGAACACCATGTATATGGCATCTACAGCCCTTCACTCCTCAGTTAACTTTGTCACTTCCTCAAAGAATTCTACTTTGTTGGTAAGACTTGACCTTTCCTGCACAAAACCATGTTGCCTATCACTGATAAACCCATTTTCCTACCTCTCAGTATCTTTTCCAGCAGCTTCCCTACCACTGACATCAAGCTCACTGGTTTGTAATTACCTGGATTATCCCTGCTACCCTTCTTAAATAAGGAGACAACATTAGCAATTCACCAGTCCTCCAGGATCACACTTCTGTCTAACGATCTGTTAAGGCCACAGCTTTGTCCTCTCTTGCTTCCGTCAGTAACCTGGGATAGATCCCATTCAGACCTGGGGACATGTCCACCTTAATATCTTTTAGAATACCTAACACTTCCTCTCTCCTTATGCCAACTTGACCTAGAGTAATCAAGCAGCTGTCCCTAACCTCAGCATTTGTCATGTCCCTCTCCTTGGTGAATGTCAGTGCAAAGTATTTGTTAAGAATCTCACCCATTTTTTCTGACTCCACGCATGACTTTCCTCCTTTGTCCTTGAGTGGGCCACCCCTTTCTCTAGTTACCCTCTTGCTCCTTGTATACGAATAAAAGGCTTTGGAATTTTCCTTAACCCTCTCTACTAAAGATATTTCATGGCCCTTTTTAGCCCTCTTAATCCCTCATTTCAGATTGGTCCCATATTCCCGATATTCCTCCAAAGCTTCGTCTGTCTTCAGTCGCCTATATGTTATATATGCTTCCTTTTTCATCTTAGCTCGTCTCACAATTTCACTTGTCATCCTTGGTTCCTTAATCTTGCCATTTCCATCCCTCATTTTCACAGGGACATGTCTGTCTTGCACTCTAATCAACCTCTCTTTAAAAGCTTCCCACATATCAAATGTGAATTTACCTTCAAACAGCTGCTCCCACTCCATATTCCTCAGGTCCTGCTGAATGTTGGTATCGTTGACCTTCCCCAATTTAGCACTCTTCCTTTAGGACCACTCTTGTCTTTGTATATGAGTTTTCTAAAATTTACCGAACTGTGATCACTATTCCCAAAGTAATCCTTTACAGAAGCTTCAGCCACCTGGTGGAGCTCATTCCCCAACACCAGGTCCAGTATGGCCCCTTCCTGAGTTGGACTATTTACAGACTGCTCTAGAAAACCCTCCTGGATGCTTCTTACACATTCTGCTCCATCTAGACCTCTAACACTAAGTGAATCCCAGTCAATGTCGGGAAAATTAAAATCTCCTATCACCACCACCCTGTTGCTCCTGGATCTTTCCATAATCTGTTCATCTACTTCACGTTCACTGTTTGGAGGCCTGTAGTACAGCCACAACATTGTTACTGCATCCTTCCTATTTCTGAGCTCTGCTCATATTGCCTTAGTGCTCGAGTCTTGCATAGTGCCCTCCTTCAGCACAGCTGTGACATCCTCTCTGACCAATAATGCAATTCCTCCACCCCTTTAACCCCACTCTATCCTGCCTGAAACATCAATATTCTGGTATATTTAGTTCCCAATCATGCCCTTCCCTCAACCAAGTCTCAGTAACAGCAACAAAATCATGCTCCCAGGTACTAATCCAAGCTCTAAGTTCATCTGCATTACCTACTATAATTCTTGCATTAAAACAAATGCACCTCAGATCACTAGTCCATTTGCGTTCATCATCTGCTCCCTGCCACTCTTCCCCTTAGTCATGCTAACTTTATTATCTAGTTCCTTACAGGCTTTATTGCTACTTCCTTACTGTCAACTAATCTCCTCATTTGGTTCCCATCCTCCGTCACATTAGTTTAAATCCTCCCCAAGAGCATTAGCACAAGCGCCCCCAAGGACATTGGTTCCAGTCCGGCCAAGATGTAGACTATCCAATTTATAATAGCCCCATCTCCCCCTGAATTGATACCAATCTTCCAATATTCAGAACCCCTCCCTCCTGCGTCATCTCTTAAGCTTCGCATTCATTCTGCCTATTCTTTCATTTCGACTCTGACTAGCACATGGCACCGGTAGAAATCCTGAGATTACTATCTCTGAGGTCCTGCTTTTTAACTTGGTTCCTAACTCCCTAAATTCTGCTTGTAGGACCTCATCATGTTTTCATGATGCCTATATGCATCATGACAGCTAACTGTTCACCCTCCCTCTTCAGAATGTTATGCAACCGATCTGAGACATCCCTGAACTGTGCACCTGGGAGGCAGTATATCATTCAGGAGTCTTGTTTTCAACCACAGAACCACCTATCTACTCCCCTTACGATTGAATCCCCGATGACTATAGCCTTTCATTCTTTCTACCGCCCTTCTGAACAGCAGAGCTGGCCACGGTGCCATGAACCTGGCTACTGCTGCCTTTCCCCAGTGAGCCAGCTCCTCCAATAGTATCCAAAACGGTATACCTGTTTTGGAGGGAAATGACCACAGGGATGCCTGCACTACATTTCCTGCTCTTTTTCTGCCTTTTGGTCACCCATTCCCTTTCTCCTTCAGCAATCCTAATCTACATTGTGACCAATTCGCTAACATGCCATCTATGATTTCGTCAAGCATCGCAGATGCTCCAAAGTGAGTCCATCTGCAGCTCCAGAACTATCATGTGGGCTAACAAGAGCTGCAAATGGACACTCGTCCAGCACATGAAGGAGTCAGAGACATCAGCTGTCTCCCTGAGCTCCCACCTTGAGCAATAGGAGCATAATGTGGGTCTGAGACCTCCTGTCATTTTTAATCTTAAGCTTAACTTAGTCCAACTATAATATAAAATAATAGATAAATGAGAAAGGAAATAAAAAAATTTACTAATCACACAATAAAAAAGAAATCAAAAAACTTTGCCTTATCAACACACCACAGAGTCGTTTTCTTTGCTTAGAGGAGGAGGTCGGGTGGGAGACACTACGTGTGTTCAAAAATAGTAATTTAGTTCATTTTATGATGTCTATCTTCTACTGGAATTGCTTACTGAAGCAAAGTTTCAGTTTGTCAGGTTTCTCCTCGCAATTTAACCTTTAGAGTTCTTGTATCATTGAAAACTGTAGTAGACTCTCCCAAAGTCAATATGTCCCTCTTAAGATCTAGTGTCCGGAGCTTCTCATAATATTCTAGCTGTAGTCCAACTCGGGCTCTGTACAGTTGAAACATGACTTGTATCCCTTTACATATTCTATTCTTTTCAATGAAAAGCCCAGCATTCTATTAACCTTTTGATTATATTTTCCACCTGCTCATGACATTTTAATGTTCCATGTACCTGAACCCACAAGTTTCTTTGCACCTAAAAGTACCCTATTATTTCCCTTTTAGGTCCAAAATAGATAACATCACATTTGCCATCATTGAAATCCATTGATCACAGTTTAGCATATTTAATTAGTCAATATCTGTATAATCTTATGCCTCTATCAACATTGCCTGAAGTATCATTATCAAATTTAGCTATGTAACTTTCTTTCCCATCAGTGCATCATTATTAAATATGGTGAATAGTTGAAGCCTCATAACATCCTTGATGGACATCACTAGTTATGTTTTGTTTGTTATAAATCTGTTCTGTGATCCCTATTTTCTGCTTTAGATGTTCAGCCTTTCTGAAAAGATCATTGCCTTTTAATTCCATGTGTTTCAACTTTAGCTCCCAGGTTCTTTCGAGGGACTTTATCAACTGCTTTCTGGAAGTCCATGCAAACAACATGCCTAGACAGGCCCTGTACACTATTGAAGTGTAGTCACCTTATCAAAGCTTAATTTTGGTGACTAACTTATCAGACACACCAACATAGATACTTGCTAGCACCAATTAAAGTGAACTTGCACTCAGAGCTACTCTGTATATCTATAACAAGAGATGGGCTGCAGCTGGGGCTGGACCTGGTGCTGAATCTGACCTGGAAATCAAAGAGGAACAGCTGAGCATGGAAGAAAACCAGGGTCCTCTTTGTCCGAAGCTACGCTTGAGTCTGGGTGATGAAGTGTAAAGGTTCAGAAGTGCCTTGTTTCTGGAGAGATCCCTTCAGAAATGCATTGAAAAGGCAGTGAGTGCAGATTGTCACAGGGTTAGTACAAGGAGATTTGCACGTTTGTACAGTGCCGCAAGAAGTGGTCAAGGTCAGTGAATACATCTTCAAATACTGTATTCAATCAATAGCACTGCTGAAATACGCAGACCCCCATCAATCACTCACCAATAATCTACATCAATCAGAGCTCATACTTAACATGCATACGCTTCACCCTACCTCACATTCCTAACATTGTTGCAAACCTCATACTCAAATTACAGAGCGTGCACATGGCCAATTGTTCATCCATTGCAACATTATCACTCAAATATATTTCAAAACTCACTCTGGCACATTTCCTCTTGCGGGAGAATGTTGCACAAAACTGAAGGCATTAAGAACAAACAGGGAGGAAAAGCCACAGCTGTACTATTGGGACAGCCATTGTTGATCTCAAAGCCAGTGGCAGGCTTGAAAGCCAAAGCCATGTTCATACCTACCCCTCCTCACAGCTGACATTAATCTCCTCATCCCATTTTCTGTTGAAGCTGCAGGTGGTGAAAGTGTGTACCTCTTACTTACTGACCTGTGCTCACTGTAACTTCCCTTATACCTGCTGCCTTTCAGACAGCCTTTAAGTACAAACTGGTCAGGCAATAGAGGAAAATCAAAAAGGAAGTGATGATGAAGACACAGCATTGTTCCTTGTTTTCACTCTCTCATGTAATAACTCAACTACTGCTTTTGTCTTATAGAATGTTTTGAGGTGGGATCTGCATGTGATAAAACAAATCTGCCAGTGCTTTTGAGCCAAAAGTAGGTTCTAACTGACCGGTGGGTGAGGACTCAGGCATATTCTGCCACGTAGCTCTCGATGAAAAACCTTGATGGGCTAGGCTGCAGAAAAAAGTTCATGGTTTGATTGCATTGGGAAGCTTGTGACCAGTGTCACGGAGCATAAATTATTCTAGAAACAACTTTGACAGAGTTTTGGACTGATCTTGAAGCCCACATGGCTTTCCAACATGGGAGTGTGGCAAATTCTATCAACACACTTGTGAACACATGATGGAACATTCAATGGCTGATATCTCAGCTTCTTTTGCAACCCAAGCATCTTCCAGCTGAAGCCTGTCTGCTGCAGCATTTGTTCAGACCTCTGGTTGTATAGAACTTAATTTTTATTTATTCATGAGATTTGGATGTTCATGGCTGGACCAAGATTTAGTGCCCATTAGTAGTTCTTGTTGATAAGCTACTGGTGAATTACTTTCTTGAACCGCTGCTGTCTGCATGCTGTAGATAGACAAACAGTTATATAGGTCCATGTCAGGATGGTGAGTGTTTTGAAGTGAACTTCTGAGTGATACTATTCCCATGTATCTCCTGCCATTGGCTTTCCAGATGGAAGTGGTTCTTGTTTTGAAAGAAGCCTTGTAGGACTTCTGCAGTGCAACTTGTAGCTGGTACACACTGCTTCTCTTGATTGCTTGTGGTAGAAGGAGTGGACATTAGTGGATATGGTGCCAGTCAAGCAGACTGCTTTGTCCTGGCTGGTGTCAAGCAACTTGAGCATTGTTGGAGCTAGCTACACTCATTCAGGCAAGAGGGCAGTATTCCATCTCACTCTTGACTTATGCCTTGTAGATGGTGTACAAGCTTTGGAGAATCACTGCAGGATTCCTAGCTTTTGATGTGCTTTTGTAGTCACTGCATCTATTTAATTGTCCATTTCCATTTCTCATCAATAGTAAGTCCTCAGGATTTTGATAGTGGGGCATTCCATAATAATAACACCATTGCATATCAGGGGGCAAATGTTAGGTTCTCTTTTATTGCAGTTGGTCATTATGTGGCATCTGTGGAGCTAGTTCTGAAGAAGGGTCACAAAAAGACCTGAAACATTAACTCTGCTTTCTCTCCACAGATGCTGCCATACCTGCTGAGTTTCTTCTGCAATTTTTGTTCTTGTTTCATATTTTTCCAACTTGTAGGTTCACTCACCATCAGTTGACTGCTGAATATTGCTTTTTAATTTCCTGGGTTAGTCAAAACATGGAATGGGGCTTGAATATTATCCTTTTGCTTGCAGTAAGCAGATTCCTATTTAAGAAAGTTTTTCATTTCTATGGTACATAATTGAGCCACATAATAAGCTTGACTGATTATCTTAAGTTGCTTTTATTGCAGATATTTTTGCACTTGGTATCATTCAGCAAGTGCTGCCCAGTCATAAAATCACACCTATCATACCTTTATTTGTTGTTGGATTTTAAAACACAGGGTGGTTACATACAGTCTGTACTCTGCCTATTATAACAACTAAAGGAACACTGTATTTGATTTGATCAGCCAATCAATGGGACATAGAGGCTATGCGTCTAGCCTTGTACTGGCAGTGAATCATCTTTCTGAACTGATGAAAGTACTGTAGTGGTGGAAAAGACACACTTGTATAGCTACCGAACAGCAGCAGTATGAAGTGACTTGTTTACTCTGTTGTTCCCATTTACAAGTTTTCATGATGTATACCAAACAATGATATGAGCAGGAGAATCAATGTTCTGCAGGATTGCTTTAATAATTTTTTTTGCATCGAGCCTGCAGGATGAGAAAATAGCTATTGGCTTATTTACATGATTTCTGATGAGGTTGAGGTGACTTGTTAATCGATCTTTTCTGCTGTGATGTGAATTATTCTGTTTTTTTGAAAGTTGGCATTCTCGTGTTTTTCCTCATGGGTGAGAGATGAATAAGCTTCAGCAACATATATCTCTTTCCTGCAATGAACTGTCAAGTGCAGTAAGATACCTTACCAAAGTAATCATAGCAATCTGATGGCACAGAACAATGCAGGGAATTTGTGTTGAGAGGGGAAGATTGTCACTAAGATAGCCATATTTTCCCATAACTAATAAATGAGGTGGGGTTAAAAGAGTGGGAGGTGTGGCATTACTTGTCAAAGATAGTATTACAGTGGTGGAAAGGACGATGGATGAAGACTCACCACCTGAGGTAGTTTAGGCTGAGCTTAGAAATAGGAAAGGTGAGGTCACCCTGTTAGGAGTTTTCTACAGGCCTCCTAATAGTCCTAGAGACGTAGAAGAAAGGATTGCGAGGATGATTCAGCAGAAGAGTGAAAGTAATAGGGTGATTGTTATGGGGTCTTTAACTTTCCCGCTATTGACTGGGAAAGCTATAGCTCGAGTACGTTAGATGGGTTGGTGTTTGTCCAATGTGTGCAGGAGGGTTTCCTGACACAATATGTAGACAGGCCAACAAGAGGTGAGGCCATACTGGATTTGGTTCTGGGTAACGAACCAGGCCAGGTGTTAGAATTGAAGGTAGGTGAGCACTTTGGGGACAGTGACCACAATTCGGTGACTTTTACTCTAGTGGTGGAGAGGGATAAGTGTGCACTACAGGGCAAGAGTTATAGCTGGGGGCAGGGAAATTATGATGCGGTGAGGCATGATTTAGGATGCGTGGTTTGGAAAAGTAGGCTTCAAGGGAAGGGTGTAATCAATATGCGGAGCTTGTTCAAGTAGCAACTATTGAGTGTCCTTGATAAGTATGTACCTGTCAGGCAGGGAGGAAAGAGTCGTGTGAGGGAGCCGTGGTTTAATAAGGAATTGGAATCCCTTGTTAAAGGGAAGAGGGCGGCTTATGTAAAGATGAGGCGTGAAGGTTCAATTGGGGTGATTGAGAGTTATAAGGTAGCCAGGAAGGATCTAAAGAGAGAGCTAAGAACAGCAAGGATGGGAATGAAAGGTCCTTGGTTGATAGGATTAGGGAAAACCCAAAGGCTTTCTATAGGTATGTCAGGAATAAAAGAATGACTAGGGTAGGAATAGGTCCAGTCAAGGATAGCAGTGGGAAGTTGCGTATGGAGGCTGAAGAAATTGGGGAGACACTGAATGAATACTTTTCGTCAGTATTCACTCAGGAACAGGACATTGTTGCCGATGTGAATATTGAGTCACAATTAATTAGAATGGATGGCTTTGAGGTATATAGGGAAGAGGTGTTGGAAATTCTGGAAATTGTGAAAATAGATAAGTCCCCTGGGCCTGATGGCATTTATCCTAGGATTCTCTGGGAAGCAAGGGAGGAGATTGTAGAGCCATTGGCCTTGATTTTTATGTCCTCGTTGTCTACAGGAATAGTGCCAGAAGACTGGAGGATAGCAAATGTGGTTCCCTTGTTCAAGAAGGGGAGTAGGGATAACCCTAGTAACTATAGGCCGGTGAGTCTCACTTCTGTTGTGGGCAAAGTCTTAGGGAGAATTGTAAGGGATAGCATTTATGACCATCTGGATAGGAATAATGTGATCAAGGATAGTTAGCATGGTTTTGTGAAGGGCAGGTTGTGTCTCACAAACCTTATTGAATTCTTTGAGAAAATGACTAAGGAGGTGAACGAGGGTAAAGCGGTAGATGTGGTGCATATGGATTTTAGTAAGACGTTTGATAAAGTTCCCCATGGTAGGCTACTGCAAAAAATATGGAGATATGGCATTGAGGGTGAATTGGAGGTATGGATTAGGAATTGGCTGGCTGGAAGAAGACAGAGGGTAGTAGTTGATGGTAAAGGTTCATCTTGGAGTGCAGTTACCAGCGGTGTTCTGCAAGGATCTGTTTTGGGACCATTGCTGTTTGTCATTTTTATAAATGACCTGGAGGAGGAGCTAGAAGGTTGGGTGAGCAAGTTTGCAGATGATATGAAAGTCGGTAGAGTTGTTGACAGTGAGGAAGGATGTGGCAAGTTACAACGTGATATAGATAAGCTGCAAAGCTGGGCAGAAAGGTGGCAAATGGTGTTCAATGTAGCTAAATGTGAAGTGATTCACTTTGGTAAGAGTAACAAGAAGATGGAATACTGGTCTAATGGTTGGATACTTGGTAGTGTGGATGAGCAGAGGGATCTTGGTGTCCATGTATACAGATCTCTGAAAGTTGCCACCCAGGTACTGGCTTTTATTGGTGGAGGAATTGAGTTCCGGAGTCCTGAGGTCATGTTGCAGTTGTATAAGACTCTGGTGCGGCCGCATCTGGAGTATTGTGTGCAGTTTTGGTCGCCATACTATAGGAAGGATGTGGAGGCACTGGAACGGGTGCAGAGGAGGTTTATTAGGATGTTGTCTGGTATGGTAGGAAGATCGTATGAGGAAAGGCTGAGGCACTTGGGGCTGTTCTCATTGGAGAAAAGAAGGTTTAGGGGTGAATTGATAGAGGTGTACAAGATGATTAGGGGTTTAGATAGGGTTGACCATGAGAACCTTTTTCCACGTATGGAGTCAGCTATTACGAGGGGGCATAGCTTTAAATTAAGGGGTGGTAGGTATAGGACAGATGTTAGGGGTGGATTCTTTACTCAGCGAGTCGTGAGTTCATGGAATGCCCTACCAGTAGCAGTGGTGAACTCTCCCTCTTTATGGGCATTTAAACGGTCATTGTATAGCCATATGGAGGATAGTGGGCTAGTGTAGGTTAGGTGGGCTTGGATCGGCGCAACATTGAGGGCCGAAGGGCCTGTACTGCGCTGTATTGTTCTATGTTCTATGTTCTATGTAAATCCTCAATAATGCTCCTGCTGCATATGGCAAATTCTAGGCACTGAGCCAGCCCAGTAGAGAGGTCTAATGAGAGTAAACATGACATTCACAGCTTTTTTACTTGTATTCCATGTGGATTTTTGATTTGAATAAAAGATGCACCTGCAGCTGCTCTGTGAATTCTTTCTATAGTCAAGTTAATGTTAAGCCTTTCCACATGTTATTTATCTATTACTTTGTAAAGTGCCAGAGGGAAGAATAAAAATTAAAATAATTAGCAATAATGTCCTTGGTCCTCTCTATCTCACTTAGATCCTTCAACCAAAAATCATATGATACTATTCCTCTGATCTCTTATGCAGTCTCACTCCTTTGCTGTCAATGATAATGTTTTCAGCTTCCTAAACCCCATTCTGAGGAATTCCCAACTTTGAAACCTCCTCCACTTCTCTACATCTCTATCTCTTTAAACTATTTTAAATCTATGTCTTTGACCACGCCTCCTAATATCTCTGTGAAACACCTTGGGACATTCTTTTTTATTTTAAAGGCATAAAACGAATCAAGTTATTGTTGCAATAATTACAGAATATGCAATAAAGATTTTACACCTATTCACTTGAAAATACCAACATGGAAAGATTTACAATTTGAAGAATTGTACAAGAGACTAAATATGTAATACAGAAACTATTAGCTTGTAGTCTTTTTAGCATTTTTGTAAAAAAGTGCCAAGCTGACCAATTCTGCTAAGTTTAAACAAAATTATAATTGAAAGGAATTCAAATTGCTAGATGTTTTCTATCTCAGGCTAATTTCAAAATCTCCTTCTCTGGAGATGACATTCAAACCCCTTATTCTTGGCATGTTGCTGACTCAGGACTTGGCAACTTACAAAGAGAAGAGGATGACCACTCATTGGGAATTCATTGCCAAATGAGGAATCTAGAAATTGTTGAATGGAAAAGACCTTTACAATCTAACAGGTTTCCTTCAGTGTTGAGAATATATCACATCCCATGACACCTCTTGTGTGACACTATCAGATTTGTCTTCATCATGTATGCCAATTGTCTATTGAATTTGCTGATACAATTGGCATTCTGAAGGTACTTAATTTCAGGAACAAATGCAAACAAATGAACCTGCAAGAATTGCACCAAGTGGGGAGCGGCATAGATAAAGTCGAGAAGCAAGGCCAAAGCACTCCAGAAGATGGGAGGGGGGCAGGGGTGGGGGAAAGGGGGAGTGGAGGTGCTGGTGTAGATTTGAGTTGGGTTGAGACTCCAAAACGTGATCCTGTTGGAAACAACTGTAACAACATTTCACAGTCAAGTTGTGTGTTATTTGATTGTGAAACAGCTGCTGTTGAGGACTATTTCAATTTAAATAATTTTGAAAATCTGGCATTTCTGAACTAGCAAAAGGAAAGTAGGCACAGGAGAGGGAGCTAATTTGTGATAAGGGTGATGAATATTTCCTTCTTACTGATCCAAAGTTTATTGTCATGCCTCACTGGTTTGGTGAGGTAAAAATCAAGCCCTGTTATCACAAGAGTTGTTAAAAAAAGTTAAGGATTTTACAATAGATGTAAAGCTTGTCCAATTTACAGTAGCGCCTTGACTTACGAACTTAATCTGTTCCGGGACCCGGTTCGTGAACCGAAAAATTTGTGAACTGAATCAATTTTTCCCATTGCTCGGACAGCGTAAGAATGCTTGGACGTAGTGACGAATGCTGTTCACAGCGCACGCGCCAAAGATGAACTGAATGAGATCACACGGGGCCTGAGAGCTTTTGCGTTCAACAAGCGTGTAGCAAAGCAGAACAATGAAACCACGTGGTGTCGCACACGGGCTTTTTGCGTTCGTATCTTGAATTTTGTACATACGTTGAAGCAAAATTTTACATACAATCCTGTTTGTAAACCGATTTGTTCATGAACGGGGTCGTTCGTATGTCGAGGCGCTACTGTATTTCAGAATCAGGTTGACTGAAAATGCAAATCAGGTTCTGTGTTTAATAAAAGTGACTAGTTGTTTCAAGTAATTAGACTCCAGCCAGAATTATGAACTGTTGTCATATAACCTTATTAGGTAAAATTTTGATCCCTTTATAAACCCCCTGTTACACGCACAGGCACAGGCAGGGAAAAAATGGATGTTAGAGATGAAGGGAGATCTGGGAATAAAATTCACTGGCTCCTGCTCACAGCATTACTAATATAATTTGCATGATTCTTGTGTTGGTCAAGACATTGCTTCTCATCCCTCCTTCTCAGGAAGCTGTCATAGGCTTGCTGGAATGAGCAGCTGTGTAAACATATTTACAATGAGTGTCGGGTTCCTTGCTTTCAAATGTGCAACAACCCTTTAGCAACCCTTTTTCCATTTCAGTCCTCAATTAAAAATACCAAAGAATACATAGTCTATACATTGTAATAAATTGTACAAACGTAAGGTTAAAATAAGCAGAGTTAACCTACATTAAAGTTACGGCTATAATAATGGTAAATTAAATAATGTTAAACTGAGTTCAAAGTTAAGTTAAGATGCTCCAGAGCAGCTCGGCCTGCAGTAATATTTGTCCTGTGGTTCCTTTTAGTGACTTAGGCAAATCTGTTTGCAGAATATGTTACAGTTCCACAAGCATGAGCTTTGGATTCTGGAAAACAAGCAGTAGCTGGGAGCTGTGTGGTAGAGTACTGTGTGAATCACACATTAAGAGTGATGGTCACAACACAACTTAGGGACAAGTAGGCAGATATGGAATCTATGAGTGCCAAGCAGTCCAAGGGAAATAGGTATTGCTCACTAACTGGTTTTCCATTCCAGACACTGGCAATGATGAATGTTCCTCAAAGTAGTGCAGCAAAAGTCACGTTTGTGGCACCACAGTGGGCAGATGTAAAGTGAGGGAAAGAAGATGAGTGGAGAGCAATGCTGAAAGGAGATTTCTTAGGTTCCACCAATGTGACTCCAAGATAGCAGGTTGGCTCCCCGGTGCAAGAATCATTTATCACAGGCCACAAGTCTTTCTTTTGGTAGAGGACAAATGGCTGGAGGTTGTCATCCATGATGAAACCATTTACGTAAGTGGGAGGAAATACATGCTCCTGCAATCAAATTTCGTAAATTTGAACTATGTAGAAACTTACCAAGCAAGACCTTGAAAGTAATGATCTTTGCATTGCTTCCAAGTGCAAGTGTGTAAAGAAATAGGACAATACATCAGATGAATGTGTGTCTGGAAAGCAGGTGCAGGATAGAGGGATTTAGTTTCCTGGGTCACTTGGATGGCTTGGGAAAGAAAAGACCTGTGCAATTCCGACAGGTTATACCTGGACAGAGCTGGAGCTGAGTTCTTTTTGTGTGGTTTAGCTAGTGCTGTTGTGGAGGTTTTAAAGTAACTCATTAGTGGTAAGACCATAAGACCATAAGACATTAGAATGGAAGTAAGGCCATTCAGCCCATCGAGTCCATTCTGTCATTCAATCATGGGTGATGGGCATTTCAACACCTCTTAGCTGCACTCTCCCCGTATCCCTTAATTCCTTGTGAGACTAAGTATTTATCAATCTCTGCCTTGTAGACATTTAACGTCCCAGCCTCCACTGTGCTCTGTGGCAATGAATTCCACAGGCCCACCCCTCTCTGGCTAAAAAATAGTCTGCTCATTTCCATTTTAAATTGACCCCCTCTAATTCTAAAGCTGTGCCCACGGGTCCTAGTATCCCTGCCTGATGAAACAAATTCCCAGCGTGCACCCTTTGAAAGCCAGGCATTATTTTGTAAGTTTCTATTAGATCTCCCGTTAACCTTCTAATGAATACAATCCCAGGATCCTCAGCCGTCGTTCATATGATAGGCCCACCATTCCATGTGAATGGGATCATCCGTGTGAATTTCCGTTGTTCATGCTCCAGTACTAGTATGTCCTTCCTGAGGTGTGGGGCCCAAACCTGGACATTGTATTCTAAATGGAGCCTAACCAGAGCTTTATAAAGTCTCAGTGGCACATCGCTGCTTTTACATTGCAACCCTCTTGAGATAAATATTTGGATACAAAACAGGAAGTTCGAAAGTAATACTGGGCTCCAGGAATTACTGCGAGGAGCAGATAGCACTGGAATAGAGAATCGTATGTTTGTGGGTGATGTCAGAAGAAGGCAAGAAGTGTTGAAATCTAAATCAGAGTTACACTGAAGGTATGTGAATAATGGAGCAAAGTTAAAATGATTTAGGAGTTACCGATTATTAACTGGGATTAAAATGTGGTGATAACAGGTCTGGCTCAAGGAGGCTTGGGAATGGGAACTATTTCTGGTTACAAGGTGTTCGTAAAATATACAAAAGGATAAAAAGGAGATGGGATAGTTTTTTTTTGGTGAGGTAGACCATTGCCATACTGAAGGAAGAGGATGTCCCAGAGGGTTCATGGATAGAATCTAATTGGTTAGAGCTAAGGAACAAAACAGGTGCAATTACACTGCTCGGTGTAATCAATAAAACAATCATTAGTGTGAAGAATGTAGAGAAACCAAGCTGCAAGGAAATTATAGATAATTGCATACATTATACTTCAGTTACAATGGTGGATTTTAATTACCTGAATATAGATTGGAATAGCAGTGGTGCAAAGTAGAGTAAGAGACAAACATTCTTAGATTGTGCTCAGGAGAAATTCCTACAGCAGTAAGTCCAGTCCAACAAGAATGGAGACTTTGCTGGACCTTATTCTTTGGCTTAATGAAGGCCAAATGGATAAACTGTCAGGAGTACATTTAAGACCAGTGTTCATTGTATCATAAGATTTAAAATGATGGTTGAAAATGAGAGTGAACAATCTATAGTAAGAATAACCAACTGAAGAGCTGACTTCAGTTTGACAGGAATAGTGCCTGGAATTTCCAAATTAGTCACCAAATTATATTTGCAGTCTTAGATAGACTGGAGCGTAGCATCGGTGGGAAAAAGAAATAGTAGCTGCATGTTGGGCTACCTTCAAAGAGGAGTTGGATTGAGTGCCTTCGAGTTATATCCCCTCAAAAGGGAAAGATATGGTAAATAAATCCAGAGCTTCTTATGTGACAATGGAAATAGATATTAGGATAAAGAAGAAAAGGTGTGCTTATGTCAGATGTCAAGTTATAAAAACAGGCGAAGATCAAACTGAAAAGAAAAGATTCAGAAAGGAGTTGGAAAAGCAAATAAAAGAAGCAAAGATGTATGATGAAATCAGACCGGCTGCTAATATATGAGAAAATCTTCTACAGGTGCATTTAAAGTAAAAAGGCTGGTAAACTGAGGATTAAGGCATTATTAGATACCAAAATAGGGATCAACACATGGAAACAGGAGGCATGATTGAGATATTAAATGGATACTTCAGATCTCTCTTTACTTCGAAGGCAGATGCTGCACAGGCCATGATGGTTGAGGAGGGAACACTATCACTGCAAGGGTTTAACATTGATAAGGAGGAGGTATTGAATAAGCTATGAATACTTAAACTTGATAAGGCTCTGGAACCAGATGTGATATGCACAAGAATATTGAAGAAATTGAGCATAGAAATTGCAGAGGCTGCACTATAATCTATCAGTCTTCCCAGGACTCAGTGATAGTATCCGGGGACTGGAGAATTGCAAAGATTACACTCCTGTTTGAAGAATTGTAAAGAATGGCTTAGCACATGACAAAAGCAATTTCAGAGCTCAAAAGGCACTAATTGTGGTGAGAAAATTGGTGAAAATGTCTTGACTCCTCAATATTATATGAAAACAATGAAAGGTAAGAATGCATAAGATCATTACATTCAGCATTGAAAGCTAAGAGAAGCTTGGAGACTTGCAAATGTCTTTAGCAGCTTGTCTCTTGTCTAGATCAAAGAATGGCACTGTTTCCATTTGGAAAATAGATTGGCTTAGTTCTGACCCTTATAGTGCAGTGTGATAGATGGTAACAAATACACCTGTTCGGGTTTCAAACAGAAGCAAATCATAACATGGTGATTTAACAGGGAAAAATATTATTAACTGTCAGACACTTTGCAGATGGCAATAATACAGCTTGCTTTGCCAGAAAGAGAAGTTAATGTTTTTCACATCAGAAGGGATTAAAGTATGCTGCTGGTTTGCGATGAAGCCCAACCAGGGATAGGATACTTTAGATTTAGTTATCTATGCTTGGGAAATCCCTTGGATTTGCTCCCACTCCCCCTACATTACATCACTGGAAGTTCAGCAGACACCCTATTCACATGTTTTAACAAGGTTTTTGCCATACATTGAGCTAAGCCATGTTGGAGTGGTAGTAGCTCCAAGAAATAAAGGCTTATACTTGCCTTTATCCTCTTTATGTATCCATCCATCCAAATTTGAACGTTGCGAAAATCTGTCGACAGATACATATGTGCACGATTTCATTGGTGTGTGTGCTGAGATTATCCCAGTGGGTGCATTTTGTTTGGCCTATGATTGCACAATGTTCAGCATCATTTGCTATTCCTCAGATACTGAAGCAGTCTGTGTGAAAATGCAACACAATCTGGACAATATCCAGGCCTGAACTGATAAGTGGCAAGTAACATTCATGCCACACAAATGCTAGACTTATGACTGTCATGAAATAGAGACAAACTGCCCCTTGACATTCAACAGTGTTACTATCACTGAATCCCCCACTATCAACATCCTGGCGATTATCTTGACCAGAAACTTGACTGGACTCACCATATATACACAATGGCTACAAGAACAGGTTAGAAGCTAGGAATAATGCAACGAGTAACTCACCTCTTGATTCCTCAAAGCCCAGCCACCACCTACAAGGCACAAGTTAGGAGTGTGCTGAAATACTCCCCACTTGCCTGGATGAATGAGGCTCTAAAAACACTCAAGAAGCTTTACATCATTTAGGACAAAGCAGCCCACTTGATTGGCACCACACCCACATGCATCCAGTCCATCCACTACCTACACCCAGTAGTAGCAGTGTGTACTATCTACAAGATGCATTGCAGAAATTCACCAAGACAGATATTTAAGAAAAGAGGGAGACTGCAGATGGGAAATTATGGGCCAGTTAGCCTGATCTTGTTCATTGGTCAGATTTTAGAATCTATTATTAAGACCACTGTTGGAATATTGTGTGCAATTCCAGTCTCCTTCCTATCAGAAAGATGTTGTGAAACTTGAAAGGGTTCAGCAAAGATTTAGAAGGATGTTGCCAGGGTTGGAGGATTTGAGCTATAGGGAGAGGATGAACAGGCTGGGGCTGTTTTCCCTGGAGCATTGGAGGCTGAGGGGGTGACCTTATAGAGGTTTACAAAATTATGAGGGGCATGAATAGGGTAAATAGACAAAATCTTTTCCCTGGGGTTGGGGAGTCCAGAACTAGAGGGCATAGATTTAGGGTGAGAGGGGAAAGATATAGAAGACACCTAAGGGGCAACTTTTTCACACAGAAGGTGGTACGTGTATGGAATGAGCTGCCAGAGGATGTGGTGGAGGCTGGTAGAATTGCAACATTTAAGAGGCATTTGGATGGTTATATGAATAGGAAGAGTTTGGAGGGATATGGGCCGGGTGCTGGCAGGTGGGACTAGATTGGGTTGGGATATCTTGTCGGCACAGACGGGTTGGACTGAAGGGTCTGTTTCCATGTTGTACATCTCTATGACATTATAAGATTGTGGAGTATTCAGAAGTACGTGGTAAAATAGGGACAAGTCAGCATGGGTTTGTCAAGGCAAGGTCACACCTTAATAACCTGTTAGAATTCTTTGAGATGCTAATGAGTAATTAGACAAAAGTGTTCCATTTGGATTTCCAAAAGGCTTTTGCCACAGTGCGCTAAATATGTTTTTTTCAGGATAGCAGCCGGTGACTAGTAGATTTCAGCAGGGATCAGTGTTGGGACCACATTTCTTTGCATTGTACATTAACAATCTGGATGAAGGAACTGAGGACATTGCTGCTAGGTTTTCAGATGACACAAAGATCGATGTAGGGGCAGGTAGTGTTGAAGAAGCAGGGAGTTTGCAGAAAGACTTGGAAAGGCTAGAAGAGTGAGTGAAGGAATAGCAGATGGAATAGAATGTGGGAAAATGTGAGGTTATTCACTTTGTTGGGAAGAATAGAGGTGTGGACTATTTTCTAAGTGGGGAAAGGGTTCAGAAATCTGAAGCACAAAGGGACTGAGGATGCCTGGTTCAGAATTCTCTTCAGCTTAGCTTGCAGGTTCAAGTTGGCAGTTAGGAAGGCAAATGCAATGTTAGCATTCATTTCAAGAGAGCTAGAATACAAAAGCAGGGATGTACTGCTGAAGCTGCATAGGGCTTTGGTCAGACTTTATTTGGAATATTGTGAGCAGTTTTGGGTCCCATATCTAAGGGAGGTTATGCCGGCCTTGGAGGGCTCCAAAGAAAGTTCACAAGAATGAGCCTGGAAATGAAGGCTTGTCATATGAGGGCTTGTTAAAGACTCTGAGAGTGTGCCCTAAGGGGTTCAGAAGGAGGTGGGAGGATCTGACTGAAACCAACAAAATACTGCTAGGCCTGGATAGACTGGACGTGCATACACTGTTTCTAACAGGAAGAGAAACCAGGAACCGAGGGCATGGACTCAGAGTAAACAGACCACCCTTTAGAACTGAGGTAAGGAGGAGTTTCTTTAGCCAAATGGTGGTTAATCTGTGGAACTCATTGACACAGAGGTTTGTAGAGGTCAAATCATTGAGTGTCTTCAAGACAGAGATAGATAGGTCTTGATTCGTAAGGGGATCTAGGGTTACAGGAGGAGACAGGAGAATGGGGTTTAGATTAGATAAGGTTAGAATCCCTACAGTATGGAAACAGGCTATTTGGCCCAACAAGTCCACACCGACTCTCCAAAGAGTAACCCACTCAGACCCATTCCCCTACCTTATATTTACACCTGACTAATGCACCTAACACTATGGGCAATTTAGAATGGCCAATTCACCTGGCCGCACATCTTTGGATTGTGGCAGGAATCCGGAGCATCCAGAGGAAACCCTCATAGACATGGGGAGAATGTGTAAACTCCAATCAGACAGTCCCTATATCAGCCCTGATCGAATTGCAGAGCAGGCTCAATGGACTGAATGGCCTCATCCTACTCCTATATCTTATGGTCTTATAACATGTGAGTTCTAATAGAAGGGAATATGACTGCCCTTCAAATCATGGCTGCATTTGACTGAACATGTCATCGAGGAGCTCAAACAAAACTGGTCTCAATGGGAATCATGGAGAATATTCCATTGGTTGGTGTCATGCCAAGCACAAAGGAAGACTGTTGTAGTTGTTGGAAATCAATCACCTCTGCTCCAGAAAACCACCACGAGAGCTCCTCAAGGTAGTGTCCTCGACCAAACCATCTTTAGCATTTACTTTGATGACACTCCATTATAAAGTCAGAAGTAGGGTTGTTTGCTGATTGATTAGGCAATGTTTAGAACCATTTGCAACCCCTTAGGTTCTGAAGCAGTCCACACTCAATTGCAGTAAAACCTGGACAATATCTATGTTTATTCTGATGCAGCAAGTAATATTTTCATCACACAAATTCCTGATAATTACCATCTCCAACAAGAGAGAATCTAACCAATATCCCTTGACATTCAATGGCATTATGTTATGAAGTCAAAAGCATGTAAGTTCACTTTAAAATAGAGAGCGTTTTCTGAATATTGAAGTAAACCTAAAGATAGGCTCAGCTGCCTGAATGGAAAGGCTGGGAGACAAGATGTTGCAAAATAGATACAAGTAACAATCGGCTGTTAATGGATACTTGAGTTTAGGTTGCTGTTTTGACAACAAATCAAATTTAACCAATTAATTTAAATCATGCCCAGAATGCCAGAAGCCAGTGGAACTTGAATTTTATCATTTTGACACCTGGAAAGCAATCAAATTATAAGAATTTAATGTGTCATGGGGGTTGTATAAACCCAACATTTTGAAAATTAAAGGCAGACCAGTGACCATCGATCAGCTGAGTAACTGCTGTAGAGCTGGAGAGCTAACTACCCATCTAAAGTCTTGCTCTCAAAGAAATTAGAAGACACTCTCTATTAGCAGGTAACTTTAACTGTAAAAGATACTCTCTGTGAAAAGAAAGTAGTTGACACAGGGAGATCAGCAGATGGAAGATTGTAGACAGCAGAGAAGATGGAGACTGTGTGGACTTGAAATTAAGTCATGAAATGTTTAATAACTGTGTTGTTGAAACAACATTTTTATAGAATTGGGGTCAGATAGTAAGTAGTTAAGAAAAGGGGGCTTAGATTTTTGAATAGGTTTTGTTTAGTGTTCACTATTAGAGTTAGGAAAATAAATTGCAATTTTTCTTTAAATAATGGAAATTAGGATTTCTGTCACTCATGCACATTTTAACAGATTACAAGGTGAGGAGAGCTTTTCTGTTTTTTTAGTTTTAATTAACAGAGGTGTTTGACCTCCATTGTTGTATCAGTTACTATCACTGAAATCCTAGTATCGTAAAATTGCCAATAAAGATGAATATGGTTTTCAATAGCACTCAAAGTAAACTAAACTCAGCCAGGTGAATTTAATTTCCTTTGTAGTGTTAAATTGCAGCAGCCCCTCTTCCACGGCTATGTTCGTGCCGAGGTATTGTTGGAAAGGGAGCACACTGCATCATTCAATATCCTTGATGTCTTTAGAAAGTGTGGGCACTCCAGTGGCTAGAATGTTTTATCTTCCCTTCCAACTCCATTTCTATTTAGCCCCCTCCCTTTCTCTCTATTTCTCCCTTAGCTTTGGGGATCTGCATTGGCCTCAGTGGGCTCTACATATAAATTAATCAGTTGGAAAATATGAGTGATATACCGTTGGTGGTTAATAGTTGAAAAAAAAAGCCATGGAGAAAAGAAAGAGCATGTCTGGATATAAAAGGAAAATAAAATGTGTCAGTCCACCAGCACCAGACATATATAATAACATCACTGAATAAGTTGCTTAAAAATAAGGTGAGCATGTTTTGAGAAGATTTTAGCTCAGGTTGACGTTCTGGATGTAGGTTTGCTCACTGAGCTGGAAGGTTCATTTCCAGACGTTTCATCACCCTACTAGGTAACATCTTCAGTGGGACTCAGGTGAAGCACTGCTGATTAGTCCTGCTTTCTATTTATATGTTTATATGACATATATTTATATGACATCACCAACCCAAAGAAATCCAAACATAGAAATCAGGACTTATCAGCAGTACTTCGCCTGAGGCCCACTGAAGATGTTACTTAGTAGGGTGACGAAACATCTGGAAATGAACCTTCCAGCTCAGCAAGCAAACCTATATCCTAAAAATAATGTATCAGCTTCCATTTATTTTTACAATATAAAATACACTAATGCACTAAAGTGATAGTATATTCTTTGATATTTGGTACATATTCTATTCCCTACTTTGGAAACCAATGCTGTGTTACTGCCAGATGATGCAAAATACATTCTACTGTAAGGTGTTGTAATAAATTAAATCTTCCTCTATCAAATGACATTGGATGAATAGAATGACAACAGAATGAAAGGACTGTTCAGAAAATACTACAGGGATGTTGGCAGGGTTGGAGGGTTTGAGCTATAGGGTGAGGCTGAATAGGCTGTGGCTGTTTTCCCTGGATCATTGGAGGCTGAGGGGTGACCTTGCAGAGGTTTATAAAATCATGAGGAGCATGGATAGGGTAAATAGAGAAGGTCTTTTCCCTGGTGTGTGGGAGGCCATAACTAGAGGGTATAGGTTTAAGGTGAGAGGGAGAAAATTTAAAAGGGACCTAAGGGCAACTTTTTCACACAGAGGGTGGTGCGTGTATGGAATTGAGCTGCCACAGGAAGCAGTGGAGGCTGGTATAATTACAACATTTAAAAGGCATCTGGATGAGTATATGAATAGGGAAGAGTTTAGAGGGATATGGGCAAGTGTGGGCAAATGAAAGTAGGTTCGTTTGGGATATCTGGTCAGCATGGATGAGTTGGACTGAAGGGTCTATTTCTGTGTTGTACGTAACTATGACTCTGTCTCTAAGTCACTAAAATTCAAGAAAAATATCAATTGGAAAAAAAGCAAATAATATTTGGAATGTTAATGTATCTGTAATTATATTCAGAAAAAGACATTTGTATCTTAGTTGGGGTTGGAGTTCTCCTATGGTGAGACCTTAGTAGTTGGTTGAGGACTCTAGTGGTAGTAGACCCTCTCCACCAGAATACAGTACTTACTGCAGGAAAGGTGAGCATAATCTGGGGAGACATCTCATTATGTTTCCTTGTCCATGGGTCTACAGGAAAGTACTCTGAGTGAGATGTTGGCATGGTCAGTGTTAAAAGCTATCAATAAACATGTGCAGGTCCTTTTCAAATTGATGAAGTCATATGAAATTCTTAGTTGGACTGTAAATTCATATTTCATATTTATTATTATCTATATCCACAACTGAAGACATAATGACAATAGTGAAATGATAAATGGAAAGATGTCAGTTTTGCCAAGAATATGTAAAATAAATGTTCAAATAAATATGTTATGGTTCTAAATATTTTACACAAATGGGTTATAATCTTGAATACTGCACTGCTCAGTATTTATCTTGTTAAATATACTGTGGTTAGCTTTTCCCAAAATATAGCTCTGAACAGATAATGGAATATCATGTGATTCCTAAAGTAGCTTATATTTGAAATGACCAGATATGGAGTTTATTGCAATTGTATTGTAACCATCTGAACCAGCAATGCAAGCTCCACCAATTGAGAAAAGATGACAAAATAATACGTACACAATACTGTTAAAAGTCAAGTGCTATATTTGATGCATAAGTAACCAGTATGCTTACATTATTATATAATATAAAATACACTATTGATTTGTTTCTGTGATGATTTCACATTGTGATAACTGACTCATTTAGTGAAGAAAGGGTTCAAATTTCCTCAAAAACTATTTGAGTCATAATTCACAACAAGAGAAATAATATTATATCAAAATATAATGGTTGTAACATCACTATCGTTGTCTGTAAAACAATTTGGGACATCTGAAGGTCATGAATGGTGCCAATTAAATTCAACTTTTTATTCGGGTTTGCTCAGTAAGATTTGACATAAACCTTACATCTGTACTCACAGATTTGTAAAATAGTGATCCAATTGAAAAGGCTGATTGATGCATATGCCCGAAGCTGCTCTTTCAGAGTTCAAAAAAATATCTTAAACCTGATAATATATTGTAAGCATTCTCGAGTGACTAGTTCTTTTCCATACGTAATATTTTAATTTTATGTGGATTACTTTGTTGAGTGTTTTGCTTTTGAAAAACTGTCAGAGTACAATATACCCATTAATTTTCAATCGACTATGACACACGACAATGTTCAATAACAGGGATACCATCATTGATGGGTATAAGAAATTCAGAACATAAGAAATTTGTTTCACACCTAACTACTTGAGGACAATAAAGGATGGGCAGTAAGTACTGACATAGCCAATGATACCTAGATCTGATAACAAACTGAAAAATGATATTCTGAATACACTGAGAACGTCTCAGATCTTGGCACTTAATAGCACTGTCAACAGCTTCTTCTATCAATTTGATATGCCTGGTACTGCTCTTGGCAGAGGCTCCTGAATGCTATTTTCAATAAGGAGAGTAATATTAGGCCAATAGGCTTCCCAGTGATTCTGGAGAATGTGGCCAAAGCATTATTAATAGAATTTCTCATTGATATATATTTGAGGTCTCGTTATAGTACAGGAGAACAGTGAAGGCAAATGCTTGCATGATAGGATGTTTTGATTACTTGTGAAGGTCTTTATTGTCAAAGACTTGTTGGTGTAGTTTGTAGAAGGCTGAACTCATCAACCTATCGAGGGTTCGATTTCCTATTTTTTGAGGGATTTGGCTGTTCAGGTCTGGAAAGTGCTTAATATATGCTTTGCAGGTGGTAGACAAGCTTTGGGGAGACAGAAGATGAGTTTCTTGATGCAGAATTCTGAACTTCCACCCTGCTCTTGTAGCTACAGAAACCATGGGACTGTTTCAGTTCAGTTTCTGGTCACTGTAAACTCTCTTGATGTTGATCGTGGAGACGTCAGTGATGATCACACCATTGAATGTTAAGGGGCAATAGAAATTTTCCTTCAGCATTTATGGGAGATGGATTATTTCAGTTGGTATATATAGAAGTTTTATTTTTGTAACATTCAGGCAATGTCTCTTGTCTGAATTGAAGAGATCAAGACTCTTCCTGGAAATGTTCTTGATTTGTCTTGCATCTATTTGACAACAAAGACTGTGTAGACAATTCCTTTGGACTATGTAGTACACTGAGAAGTACTGTGAATTTGCAATGTGTTCTCATTACACAATCAACTTTATTTACACTTTCCCCAACAGTACAGAAAGACAGCAGAGAGAGCAGCTCCTCGCTTAAAGAAAACAATTTATATGAAGTATATAATTTTATATTCTTAGGATACCATGTGACTAAACCAGCATTATCAATTTAAATAGGTGGGTTGCTTTCTCATTTTTACTGTAATGGCTGATATTACCAGAATGCTTCACAGTAGGAAAAAAAAGCTATTTCTGAACATGAATAATGAAATATCACTATTTGACAAGAAGTAATGGAAAGATCAACATATTTCTTCTTCTGTCCTATATACTATTTGGCTTCTTAATCTTTCTGCCTGTGTATCTCCTTCTATTTCGATTAGCTAGACACTGCTATCTCAACATCTCTAACTCTGTCAAACATTAGTTTTGCTTGCCAGTTCCATTTAATAGTTGGGATAGTGACATTAATTTGACTTAAACAAAGATCCTGATTAGCTTAGTGTTACCAGTAGATTTTGTGATGCTGGCAAGCACTCTGTTTCTTTGTGACTTTATTCTCGACCTTTACTTTGGGGTGTTGGAGGAATTTGGTCTATAAGATGCTCTCCCCTTGGGGGATTTTCTTTTCAAGGAAATAAACTACATCATACTGTTTGTCATTCTCTAATTTTCAATAGATATGTGAATGCACATAGTCTCTTTGCAAAGCTTGAAGAATGTACTTCTTATCACTTCAGTTGCCTTTCACCATGACCTACTGACCAGTTTTGAATTCTCTAAGTTTCATGCCTCATTTGTCATGTATCTTCTTTCTTGCTTGTTTTTCTTCTACTTTGGAAATGACATCAGGTTTGAGCAAACTGGATCTTGTCCTGGGAGTGTGTTTAACGATTCGGTGATAAATGCTTGTAAACAGTGACATTGTTATGTAAGATAACAGAAAATTGTTGGGCATTATTGAAGAGAAACGCAGAAATTACAGCTTAGTTTGTCATCCAACAAATATTTTTGCAAAGACCTCTTCACAATCTGTACTCTTGTTTCCGTGCCATTTGATGCTGGCTGATAAAATGGTACAAGAGTGTGTTGCATTTTGTTTATTTACTTATTACTAAGAAATAGTTCAGACTCTTCTGATGTAAACCGTGGACCACTATCTGACACAAGCACTTCTGGCAACCTTCAACTGCATACCAAAGTCTCAAAAATGTCAGTAGTTCTACTATTTATGATATTAAGCATAGACTTAACACTCATCTACTTGGCACAGCTACTGAGCGAGACAAGGTACTCCTTCTGCTTCAAAGACTGCTTCTCAAACATTCTTGTCTTTGACCTTGATTAGATAATTTCTCATTCTGCGACTCATTCTGCAATGTCTCACTAACTCTTTGATATTTCTATTTACCTTTGGATAGAAAAGAGCTACTAGGTGTTGCTTTTATACAAATTGATGATCTTGATAACGTTCCTTTAATAATTTCTTTCTAGACTTTGGTGAAAACCCACAAGTAAGAGACCCAACCTATACTCAGTTCATTTCTGAGTATAATTAAATTATAGGGGCCTGAAAAATATGGGCTATGCTAGATCTGTGGCAGAATCATGTGAGGTCCAGCAAGGTCTTTATCAGGAACAATTTACTGCATCTTTTAATTTTGTTTGGAAGGAGCAATTCCTTGCAGTCAGCAGCAAGTTGCCTGCTAATTATTGAATTATTGTTGTCGATGATCTTATTAATTTGAGATCTCACCTCATTGCAACTTTTGATAGTAACACCCATGACAAGGAAACTGAGTTCTGAGAATTCTCAACGTGGAAACGTAAGCAGGTACCTGGTAACTTAAGTTCAATGCTTGCTCCAATAGACCTCCATGTTGGACACTGGGCAGCAATACTCAGGGCATGCTCCATGGCTACTGACCATCTTGCACCATGTGCCCACAGCACCTCATGGTATCTGGCACATGCCAGCCTATAAGAGCCCTTATGGCACATCTTCAAATCATCTTCAGGGCACTTCTCAATTTCAATGCAGCATCTCAAGCTGCAATGGTATCTACCATTGCAATGCTACAGTGAGGATACTGGCACTCAGAGATATTCACCCAGCTCATGGACTGGGCCAGATTGTATCATTGGCCTATTTGGTTTCCCTCTTAGTGTTGATGCACTTTGAGTCCACCTGGATACTCACAGCATCCCTGCCTTGCTTTGTCTTGTCTTGGTTTTAGTGTCTAACCTTGGTCAGACATACCTAGCTTGTAGAATTGCTGTATTGCATTGTCATTTAGCAGGCCAATGTCAAGCCAAAGGAAAGAGCTTTGTTCAGGGGGTCCCAGTGCAGTAAGTCAAGGTCAGCCTCCAATAGCAGTGCAAGAGCTTGGACATGGTCAACCAACCTGATGAAGGCTTTTATCCAAAACATTGATTCTCCTACTCCTCGGATATTGCCTGACTTGCTGTACTTTTCCAGCAACACACTCTCAACTCTGATCTCCAGCATCTGCAGTCCTCACTTTTGCCATGGTCAATCAAACACTCAGTCAGTCAGTCAGGATTCATAAGGAGTGCAGAGCAAAATGTGGGACAGTCCATCAATTGTCTTGACTGCTTTAGTCCAATTGTGAGCTATTTTCATCATGGAGTGAGAGATAGAGAGGCAGGTTCTTCAGGAGATGAAAGTGAGTGGCACATGTGTTCCATATGATACAGTTGAAGAGGTGTCTCAAATCAGTAAGTAGGCAGCACCGAGGGTTTGCTGGCTCAGTGATGTCAGGCATTGGGGTGAGAGAAGGCAATTAAGGGAAGTTACTGTCGATAGTGATGAGAGTGGTAGAGCATGAGCCTTGGTGGGAAGTGGATACAGTAGCAGAGACTGAGTGTAAGGTATCAGAGACACAACGGTGGCATTTACGCGAGCAGAGTGGAGAGGGTCACTGACCTTCATCTTATATTGTTGTGCATTCATCCAGGTGGCTGAGACAGTGCTTGCTTGGGTGGCATGGTCTGGTGTCAGGACTACGATGCCAATCTTGGGGGAAGAGGCTCTCCTGCCTCTGTACTAACCTGACTACTCGCAGGTACCAGGTCTACAGAATCAATTTTTCCTTCTCTGCCAAATCTGGGAACAGTGTCAGGAACTGTACAGGGCAGCTGCTGACTAAAAGTGCTTCTCTAGGTTTCTAACAATGGCAACAGAGCTTGGATGCCAACCCAATCAGGATATCTGAGCTGTGGCAATTTGCTATACACGGCAAGCACAACAAACAAAGGACAAAGAAAATTTACAGCCCAGGAACAGGCCCTTCAGCCCTCCAAGCCTGAGCTGATCCAAATGTACTGTCTAAACCTGTCGGTCAATTCCTACGCATCTGTATCCCTCTGCTCCCCACCTACTCATGCATCTGTCCAGTTGCATCTTAAATGAATCTACTGTGCCTGCCTCTATCACCTCTGCTGGCAACACGTTCCAAACACCCACCACCCTCTGTGTGAAGTACTTGCCGCGTGTATCCCCCTTAAACTTTTCAGCTCTCACTTTGAAAGCATGACCTCTCGTTATTGAATCCTTCACCCTGGAAAAAAGCTTGTCTCTATCCACCCTGTCTATACCCTTCAGGATTTTGTAAACCTCAATCAGGTCCCCCCTCAATCTCCTTTTTTTCTAGTGAAAGTAAACCTAACCTACTCAACCTCTCTTCATAGCTAGCACTTTCCATACCAGGCAACATCCTCGTAAACCTTCTCTGCACCCTCTCCAAAGTGTTCACATCCTTTTGGTAATGTGGCACCCAGAACTGTACACAGTATTCTAAATGCAGCTGAACCAATGTCTGGTACAATTTTAATGTGACTGGCTAGTTCTTATATTCAATACCCCGTCCAATGAAGACAAGCATACTACATGCCTTCTTAACCACTCTATCCACCTGTGCAGCAACCTTCAGGGTACAATGGACCTGCACTCCCAGACCCCTCTGCCCATCAACTTTTCCCAAGGCTCTTCCATTCACTGTATAATTCACTCTAGAATTAGACTTGCCTAAATGCATCACCTCACATTTGTCTGGATTGAGAGCCATCTGCCACTTTTCCGCCCAACTCTCCAGTCTATGTATACCCTCCTGCATTCTCTGACAGTCCCTTATGCTTACTGCCACACCACCAATCTTTGTGTCATCTGCAAACTTGCTGATCATACCAACAATGCCCTCTTCTAGATCATTGATGTATATCACAAACAACAGTGGCACCAATAATGACCCCTGTGGAACACCACTGGTCACCGTTCTCCAGTAGAATGTGGCTAGATGAGAAAGGCATCATGGGACAGGGTAGGTAGTCAATGAGGCAAGTTTGTTAAAATGTGGTGAGAACACCTGCTAGGCCTTGTTGAGAGAAACCCTCTGTGAAACTCAATAAAACTGTCACTTGCCTAAAACAAGCCCCAAAATTCAGCCCCGGAGTGTCTCACTATCATGCTCTTCAGACCAACCATGCATAACATAATTGAACACTTTCCTGAGAACTACATCCGTATGAGTTTCTTTGCTAACATATCTGGTGGACATTGTGTCACGATAATGGATCATAGTCAGTATCCTCTCTCATTTCACCCCATCACACTTTGGCCTGAGCTTTTTACCCCAATCACTGGTAGGTGAACCAGCTGCTTTTCAGAACTGACTGGAACTGTAGTTCTGTAAAGGTTCCCTAGTATGGGTCCTCAGCTTAGTCGAGGTCTTATGCAAAGTTAAGAGCTGGAGTCCAAGGCGAATTTTGTTAAAATTCGGTCCTGGGATCACTAATATGGCATCTCCTGTATTGACCTCCATTAGAACTGGATGATCCTTTAACCAGATGTTTATTTTGATTGCGTGGGGTAAAAAGTGAGGTCTGCAGATGCTGGAGATCAGAGCTGAAAATGTGTTGCTGGTTAAAGCACAGCAGGTCAGGCAGCATCCAAGGAACAGGAAATTCGACGTTTCGGGCCAGAGCCCTTCATCAGGAATGAGGAGAGGGTGCCAGGCAGACTAAGATAAAAGGTAGGGAGGAGGGACTTGGGGGAGGGGCGATGGAGATGTGATAGGTGGAAGGAGGTCAAGGTGAGGGTGATAGGCCAGAGTGGGTGGGGGCCGAGAGGTCAGGAAGAGATTGCAGGTTAGGACGGCGGTGCTGAGTTCAAGGGAATCGACTGAGACAAGGTGGGGGGAGGGGAAATGAGGAAACTGGAGAAATCTGAGTTTATCCCTTGTGGTTGGAGGGTTCCCAGGCGGAAGATGAGGCGCTCTTCCTCCAACCGTCGTGTTGTTATGTTCTGGCGATGGAGGAGTCCAAGGACCTGCATGTCCTCGGTGGAGTGTGAGGGAGAGTTAAAGTGTTGAGCCACGGGGTGGTTGGGTTGGTTGGTCCGGGCGTCCCAGAAGTGTTCCCTGAAGCGTTCTGCAAGTAGGCGGCCTGTCTCCCCAATATAGAGGAGACCACATCGGGTGCAGCGGATGCAATAGATGATGTGTGTGGAGGTGCAGGTGAATTTGTGGCGGATATGGAAGGATCCCTTGGGGCCTTGGAGAGAAGTAAGGGAGGAGGTGTGGGCGCAAGTTTTGCATTTCCTGCGGTTGCAGGGGAAGGTGCCGAGAGTGGAGGTTGGGTTGGTGGGGGGTGTGGACCTGACGAGGGAGTCACGAAGGGAGTGGTCTTTGCGGAACGCTGATAGGGGAGGGGAGGGAAATATATCCCTGGTAGTGGGGTCCGTTTGGAGTTGGCGGAAATGGCGGCGGATGATACGCTGTATACGGAGGTTGGTGGGGTGGTAGGTGAGAACCAGTGGGGTTCTGTCTTGGTGGCGGTTGGAGGGGCGGGGCTCAAGGGCGGAGGAGCGGGAAGTGGAAGAGATGCGGTGGAGGGCAACCGACTCAACACAGACATCTACTATAACCTTCGCCTCCGTGCCTACCTTTACAACCAAGACTCCCGCCCACCCTCTGACGACCCCTTCTCCCGCCTCCAACACACCCCATCCACCTGGACACCCCGTGCTGGCCTCTTACCCGCCCTCGATCTATTTATAGCCAACTGCCGCCGCGACATTAACCGACTCGACCTGTCCACCCCTCTCACCCACTCCAACCTCTCACCCTCAGAACGTGCAGCCCTCCACTCCCTCCACTCCAACCCCAACCTCACCATCAAACCGGCAGACAAGGGAGGCGCGGTAGTAGTTTGGCGCACCGACCTTTATACCGGTGAGGCCAAACGCCAGCTCGCGGACGCCTCCTCCTATTGCCCCCTTGACCATGACCCCACCTCCCACCACCAAACCATCATCTCCCAGACCATCCATAACCTCATCACCTCAGGGGATCTCCCATGCACCGCCTCCAACCTCATAGTCCCACAACCCCGCACCGCCCGTTTCTACCTCCTGCCCAAAATCCACAAACCTGACTGCCCCGGCCGACCCATTGTCTCAGCCTGCTCCTGCCCCACCGAACCCATCTCCGCGTACCTCGACACGGTTCTGTCCCCTTTAGTCCAAGAACTCCCCACCTATGTTCGGGACACCACCCACGCCCTCCACCTCCTCCATAGTTTTCGCTTCCCCGGTCCCCAACGCCTTATCCTCACGATGGACATCCAGTCCCTGTACACCTCCATCCCCCATCACGAAGGACTCAAAGTCCTCCGCTTCTTCCTTTCCCGCCGCACCAACCAGTACCCTTCCACTGACACCCTCCTTCGACTGACTGAACTGGTTCTCACCCTGAATAACTTCTCTTTCCAATCCTCCCACTTCCTCCAAACTAAAGGAGTTGCCATGGGCACCCGCATGGGCCCCAGCTATGCCTGTCTCTTTGTAGGATATGTGGAACAGTCCATCTTCCGCAACTACACTGGCACCACCCCCCACCTTTTCCTCCGCTACATCGATGACTGTATCAGTGCTGCCTCGTGCTCCCACGAGGAGGTTGAATAGTTCATCAACTTTACCAACACCTTCCATCTCGACCTCAAATTCACCTGGACTGTCTCAGACTCCTCCCTCCCCTTCCTAGACCTTTCTATTTCTATCTCGGGCGACCGACTCAACACAGACATCTACTATAAATCGACTGACTCCCACAGCTACCTGGACTACACCTCCTCCCACCCTGCCCCCTGTAAAACCTCCATCCCATATTCCCAATTCCTTCGTCTCCGACGCATCTGCTCCCAGGAGGACCAGTTCCAATACCGTACAGCCCAGATGGCCTCCTTTTTCAAGGACCGTAGATTCCCCCCAGACGTGATCGACGATGCCCTCCACCGCATCTCCTCCACTTCCCGCTCCTCCGCCCTTGAGCCCCGTCCCTCCAACCGCCACCAGACAGAACCCCACTGGTTCTCACCTACCACCCCACCAACCTCCGTATACAACGTATCATCTGCCGTCATTTCCGCCAACTCCAAACGGACCTCACCACCAGGGATATATTTCCCTCCCCTCCCCTATCAGCGTTCCACAAAGACCACTCCCTTCGTGACTCCCTCGTCAGGTCCACACCCCCCACCAACCCAACCTCCACTCTCGGCACCTTCCCCTGCAACCGCAGGAAATGCAAAACTTGCGCCCACACCTCCTCCCTTACTTCTCTCCAAGGCCCCAAGGGATCCTTCCATATCCGCCACAAATTCACCTGCACCTCCACACACATCATCTATTGCATCCGCTGCACCCGATGTGGTCTCCTCTATATTGGGGAGACAGGCCGCCTACTTGCAGAACGCTTCAGGGAACACTTCTGGGACGCCCGGACCAACCAACCCAACCACCCCGTGGCTCAACACTTTAACTCTCCCTCCCACTCCACCGAGGACATGCAGGTCCTTGGACTCCTCCATCGTCAGAACATAACAACACGACGGTTGGAGGAAGAGCGCCACACCTTCCGCCTGGGAACCCTCCAACCACAAGGGATAAACTCAGATTTCTCCAGTTTCCTCATTTCCCCTCCCCCCACCTTGTCTCAGTCGATTCCCTTGAACTCAGCACCGCCCTCCTAACCTGCAATCCTCTTCTTGACCTCTCCGCCCCCACCCCACTCTGGCCTATCACCCTCACCTTGACCTCCTTCCACCTATCACATCTCCATCGCCCCTCCCCCAAGTCCCTCCTCCCTACCTTTTATCTCAACCTGCCTGGCACCCTCTCCTCATTCCTGATGAAGGGCTCTGGCCTGAAACGTCGAATTTCCTGTTCCTTGGATGCTGCCTGACCTGCTGTGCTTTAACCAGCAACACACTTTCAGCTTTATTTTGATTGCTTCTACTTTTGATGTTGCAAAGCAATGTAACTGTTCTACACCAGATGGAGGTGGACTTTCCAGGGAATGTGCTCTGCTGGATATCTTCCTGTATACTGGCCTATAAGTGATCTTACTCAATTTTGATCTGGCCGCCTTGGACCCACTTAGAGATACAGGTGTTGAACTGGGATGGACAGAGTTAAAACTCATACAACACCAGGTTATATTTCAACAGGTTTATTTATTTATCTAGCTTTTGGGGTGCTGCTCCTTCATCAAGTGGTTGTGGGGACTCTTTTGCTGTCTAAAGTCCACATACCGACAGTAATTACGTTGGCTAGCCAGACAGGATCCTGGAGAAAATTTTAATTATTATGCCGAGGTTTGGCTGAGCTTGCTTATGGGTCGACCTGGAGTCCCTCAGATGAGGATATGCCCCGAGTGAGGTAATGTAGTTTCCTGTACTCAAGTGGTATTCCCCAAGCTCAGTCAGCCAGGCAAGAGTGTCCATTTCCACTGGCACACCCTGCAACTTGTTTGCTCCACTTGTTGCATTTTGCAATGATAAAGCCGGTTGTAGTGCCCTTTTGAAGTCCAGTTGCGCTTCAGCTAGTGGGTACTTTTGCATGGTTACATCATTAATCCTACATACCAAACAGTCTCTAAGCATCTCATTAAGAGTTAAACCAAAGTGTCAGGCTTCTGCCAGTTTTCTTAACCAAGTCAAGAATCCTAAACTGGATCCCCTTGGTTTTTGAATTGCCGAGCAAACACAAGAGCATCTCAGAATTAGAAGAAGCCTGTGGTCATAATATTACTTAATTATGTCCATCAATTCTTGAAAGGTTTTAATATCTGCTACCTCAGGAAAGTAAGGCTCCGAATAACAAAAAAAAGCTGTAGCTCTAGGGGCTTCAGGAGAAATACTTTTTGTCTGCCACAATGGCATTTACTAGGAAAAGATAATGTATTCTTTCCACATACTGGATCCAATCCTCGACGATAGGGTGAAATGAGTCAAGCTTCCCAAACAGAGGAATGTTGTAAGAAATGCTTACCCTAACTTAAAGACGATTGTTGCAATCAAGTTTTTTCAGGATTGTGCTTTATTTGCATCTCCACTGAAATAACTGAGAGCATCCTTTCGTCAAATCACCCTTTATTTACACATGAACAGTCCTTGACTTCCAAACTGCTTCATTCAAAGTCAGCTATCAGAGTGTCAGTATCTCTGACACTCCCCTTGTCTGTCAGCCAGGGTTTTCTGATTGGACCAGGTTAACGACCCTAATTAGGGAACTGATATTCCATGAGGTCCAGTTGGCTGACCTCATTTAAATCACGACAGTAATCTTGCAGAATCTCTTCATGAGTACACAACAAAAGGTTTAACAAACTATGCTGCTTTCAGCATCTCTTGAATTCTGGTGCACCAAGCAACTATTAAATTTCAAAAGAATGAAATACACTGCCACGGAACTGTACTGTCCTGTGATCTATCTCAGACTCTTAACATGGTGCGAGAAAAAATAGCAGTCTGGACAAGAGACATGTTTGTGTTTTTCCCTTGCAAAAATACAAAACAAAGTTTAAACCCTGGTCTGTGAGTGCGAATGGGCATAGCTGAGAATGCCACTAACCACCCTTGTATTGAATGTGAAAAGAAAAGGAAGTCTCTCTCTACTAAAATCAGAAAGCAAGTGAAACTATAGTCAAAATGAAAAAGACCTTTCAGCTGAATAAGCGTCTCAAAATCAACAAAAATAAAACAAAGAACTGATGAAGCTGAAGATCTGAAACCTAAACAGAAATTTCTGGAGAAACTCAGCAGATCTGGTAGGACGAAAGCAGAGTTAATGCTTCAAGTCCAGTGACTCTTCTGCAGGAGTTCTGATGAACAGGCATCGACTGTTGTGTTTCTCCAGCTATTTCTTTTTTTGTTTCAAAATCAACTATTCATATATAGAGGAGCCTCAATTATCCAAATGAGGCAAACGGGCAGTATTTCAATCGGACAGTTGATTATTCGGATAATTGATTTGACCTTAAACAAGGGAAGCCATACTGACCTAATGCTGTGCTCTACCAGAAAGTTTATTTAAATGTATAATTTTGATGAGTCTGCTATTTAAGATAACTAATCTTTGCATTCTGCAAATTGCAGATTAAACTGTGAAGGACTATACCCTTACCAGCACATAAATATATGAAATCACAGCATTAAACAAGGTCCCCAATAGTTTCTACAATCACAAGACCATTTATCAGTTTCTGCTGAACTCAGTGTTGTGATAGAAAGACAGAAGCACTGCCTCACGCATGCGTTTACCTTCTCTGCCATTTTTTTCATGAACAGCCGGAAAAGTGACAGGAATAAAGCACTTAGTGTTTGCAAACGGCTGTGTAACTAACTTTTATGTGAAACAAAATCCAGTCATTGTTGCTTGAGGTGTTTATGTTTCTTTGTCTTTGCCAGCGTTTTCACATGTTCTTCAGTACTGGTAATCCAAATTCACTTACCTCTTTGATGAAACATTTTTATGGGACTTTGACATCTTGTTCAGATAATCCAAAATTTGGATAATTGGTATTCGAATAATCGAGGTTCCTCTGTATCAACTTTAGTGCAGCTGGTATCACTCAACATAACAGCTGTAATGTTCCATTACTTACTCTGAGACTGATTCATATATCTTTTATAGCTGTTTTCTTGCATTGGATTTCCCTCTTACTTCTTAATGTGTTCCCACTGTGTTTGCACTACTTGCCAAAAATATCTAACTTATTCACTCTTTTATAAACTCAAGGAACATGAAAAGCAAAAACTAAATTGAAAGCAGAAGTTGTGAGCATGACACCACAGACATTTTAAATATATTGAAGAAAACTCCTGTTAAACACTTTGAAACTAGTGTATAATCTTTACTTATTTTCCAGCTAGAAAGGACAATAGAGTTGATAATCACCAGAACGAAGGACCCAATACCCAGCATGAGCAAAACCAATGTAGTGTACAAAATTCCATGCAAGGACTGCACACAACATTACATAGGACAAACAGGAAGACAGCTAACGATCCGCATCCATGAACACCAACTAGCCACAAAACGACATGACCAGCTATCTTTAGTAGCCACACATGCAGATGACAAGCAACATGAATTCGACTGGGACAACACTACTATTATAGGACAAGCCAAACAGAGTACAGCCAGGGAATTCCTAGAGGCATGGCACTCATCCACAGATTCAATCAATAAGCACATCGACCTGGACCCAATATACCAAC
Source organism: Hemiscyllium ocellatum (assembly GCF_020745735.1). Classification (NCBI taxonomy): domain Eukaryota; kingdom Metazoa; phylum Chordata; class Chondrichthyes; order Orectolobiformes; family Hemiscylliidae; genus Hemiscyllium; species Hemiscyllium ocellatum. The sequence continues at coordinate 88,716,015 of NC_083401.1, forward strand.
CACTGCAGCAGATAGCTGAAACTGACAACCGGAAGCGGCAGATTAAAACCACTACAAATGCCAGAGGAAAGATCACAGAAGCGCTTCACAGGAGGCACCCAAGCACTGAGGATGTCACCTAGACAGTGGATGAAACGTCTGCAACACAAATTCCCAGTTCGGCAAACAGAACCACAACAGAGTTGATAATTTTGGATTGAGGTGAGGAGAAATTTCTCTTTCTCAAAGTGCTGTAAATCTTTAGCATATTCTACCCCAGAGTATTTTGGATGCAGTATCATTAAACATAGTTAAGGCTGAGATGGAAAGATTTTTATTCTCTCAGGGAATGAACAGATATTTGGGAGCAGGCGATTTGAATCTGTATTTGTAGCCAAAGATCAGCCACGATTGCATTATGAACACACGTTCATGTGTGAAAAGAACTTCCAGAAGAAATGGTGGATGTGGGTATAATTACATCTTTTAAAAGACATATAGGTAAATACACGAATAAAGAAAGTTTTAAGGGATTTGGGGAAAGCCCAGGCATTTGGGACTTGTTTAGTTTGGGATTATGGTCAGCACAGATTGGTTGGACTGAAGTTACTGTGCTGTGTGACTCTGAGTCTATAACAGACTCAGTAGGTAGTATTGTCTTCATTGGTTCCTATTTCTTATGTTCTTATTTAGACATAGAACTTTTAATCAGAGGTCGAAAAAAAGTATCTTTAAAAAGAACATACACATTCACTTTGGCTGTGCATATAAATTATTTGTTCTCTTTTGACATTGTTTTCAAACTAAAATGTTTGGCTTAGCAAAATTTGGTTCATTTCCCCAGAGTGTATGTAGTAACAAGCCATTACATCAAAGCAACTAGATTGGAAATTCCCACTGGCATTGAAAGAGATCAGAGCTACCATGTTAAGATTAGCATATAATTAATTCACTAAATTCTTATTTGACTATTTTGTGTGCTCACACTTTTAGACTAGAAAGAATGTATCTTGTTGTTAAGTGGTATCAGAGTGAAGTTATCATGTTATTGCCAAATTTATATGGAGTATGCCAATGTGAGAAGTGGCAGGATTACTCAGGGATAATGCCCTCTTTTAAGTGAGAAAGACTGAAAGCTGAACAGTGTGAAACATTGCCTGAGAAATTGTTTGTCACTGCATAGACAGTCGTATCAGCTTCAATGTAACAGCTACCAAATACAAATGTACATATTAAAAGGTACAGGTTCGGGAAAACTTTAGCCATTTTAATTAAATCTTTTTCTTTTTAGGAGAGATAAATTGTTCTGTTATCTTGTAGAGTTATAGAGTCAAAGAGTCTTACAGCACTGAATCAGAATCTTTTGTTCAACACATCCATGCTGACCAGGCAACCCAATTTGACCTAATCCCATTTGCCAGCACCTGGCCCATATCCTTCTAAACCTTTCCTATTCATATACCCACCCAGGTGCCTTTTAAATGTTGTAGTTGATTAGATTAGATTCCCTACAGTGTGGAAACAGGCCCTTCGGCCCAACAATCCCACACTGACCCTCCGAAGAGTAATCCACCCAGACTCATTTCCCTCTCCCTCAAATGCACCTAACACTATGGGCAATTTAGCATGGCCGATTCACCTGACCTGCACATCTCTGGACTGTGAGTGGAAACCAGAGCACGCAGACAGGGGGAAAATGGGCAAACTTCACACAGATAGTCACCTGAGATTGGAATCGAACCTGGGACCCTGGTGCTGTGAGGCAGCAGTGCTAGCCATTGAGCCACCATGCCGCCCCAGTTTGTACCAGCCTCTACGACTTCCTCTGCAGTTCATTCCATACACTCATCACCCTCTGCGTGAAAAAGTTGCCACTTCGATCCCTTTCAAATCTGTCTCCTCTCACATTAAACCTCTGCCTTCTAGTTCTGGAATCCTCCACCTTAGGAAAGAGACCTTGGCTGTTCACTCTGTACATGCCCCTCATGATATTATAAGGTTACCCCCCAGCCTCTGACTGTCCAAAAAACAAAGCCCCAGCTTATTCAACGTCTCCCCATAACTCAAACCTTCCAGTCCTGGCAATGTCTCCGCAAATCTTTTCTGCACCCTCTCAAATTTAACAACAGCCATCCTATATAAGGGCGACAAGAATTGAATGCAGTATCCTAAAGGTGGCTGCACTAATGTCCGCTACAGCTGCAACTGACATCCCAATTCCTATACTCAATGTTCTGACCAATGAAGGCAAGCATGCCAAATGCCTTCTTCACACCCTGTCTACCTGCAACTCCACTTTCGAGGAACTTTTTACTTGCATCCTTCTGTCTCTTTGTTTGGTAACAGTCCCCATTAATTGTAAAAGTCCTGCCCTGATTTGCCTTACCAACATGCAGCACCTCACCTTTAACTAAATTAAATTTCATCTGCCACCTCCTGGCCCATTGGTGCATCTGATCAAGATCCTGATGTAATCTTCCTCACTGTCCACTACGCCACCTAATTTGGTATCCTCTGCAGACTTACAAACAATTCCTCCCATAGTCATATCAAAATAATTTATATAAATGACAAAAAGCAGTGAACTAAACACTTGGCCATCGGCCTCCAGTCCAAAAAGCAACGCACTATCACCACTCTGTATTTCCTACCTTTGAACCAATTTTGTATCCAATTGGCTAGTTCCCCCGGATCCCATGTGATACAACCTTACTAAACAGTCTACCATGTGGAACCTTTGCTGAAGTTCATATAGACAACGTCTACTGCTCTGCTTTCGTTAATTTTCTATGTCACCTCTTCAATCAAGTTAGTAAGACACACTCGCTACTGAGGGTTATAGGTAAGCTGCTCTGCAACCACTGTAGATTTCCAAGGGTCATTTTGAGATCAACCTGCAGCATACAAGGCTTACTTCGAATGGCAGTGGCAGTATGACTGCAGTCCAATGCAAATTATATCATGAGTGTCAGTCTTTGCTCCATTAGGCTCACATTCATCAGCGATTCCACAATGTATGAATAAAAACACCTCTATTATTGAATTCCTGCAGTAGCTGTTAACATTTGTGTAAACATATTAAGGAAATTAAACATTGACATTAGTAAAGAAATTTGGTCAATTCTGGAATTAAAAAAAATTAAATTGGTAAGCGAAGGCCACTAAAGTATGTCAGGCGATTTAGAAAATTATGTATCCCTTTAAAGTACCAGAGCGCAAATCCTCTCTGGAATACCAGTAACAAAATGAAGTGAACTAAAAGGAGAAACCACACGCTTGCCAATCGAACATGTCAAACCATGTTAAAGATGCTGCTTGAATTAGATGAGTGTCAGGCAGCTGCCTGAGCATGTTCAAACATAGATCTGTAGAAAAAAAAGTCTTCGCATTTTTTTTGAAGTACTTACAACAAAGTTACTGTGGCTTGAGGTTTGTTGCATAAAGGTGCAATAAATAACCAAAAGCATATCAGCTCACAAGTATCCCCAGCTGACATTATTTGTGGGTCTTCAAATAACTTCAAACTTTAAGCTGCGCCAACTATGTGACAAAAACATGTTTTTGAAGTTGGGTGTAAGATTGCTGGTGCCAGTCATTGCCCAGGAGTACGCCAAAGTGAATATTTATTGAGCTAACTGTATAGTTAAGCAATTCAGCTTTTTGTTTAATTGAATTTGATTTTTTTTAACCTGGTCACGTGAGTGAGCTTTTCTGGCAAAGCCATAATTTTTTATCTATTGCTAATTGTCATTGAGAAGGTGGTGGTTTTCTTGAACCATTGCAATCAATGTAGTGCTGTTGTACTCACAATGCTGTTTGGGATGGAGTTCCAGAATTTTAACCCAGTGACACTGAATGGATGGTGATATAGTTTTGAGGAGAAAGTGAGGACTGCAAATGCTGGAGATCACAGCTTAAAAATGTGTTGCTGGAAAAGCGCAGCAGGTCAGGCAGCATCAAAGGATCAGGAGAATCAACGTTTCAGGCATAAGCCCTTCTTCAGGAATGAGGAGGGTGTGCCAAGCAGGCTAAGATAAAAGGTAGGGAGGAGGCACTTGGGGGGGTGGGGGGGCAGTTGGGAATGCGATAGGTGGAAGGAGGTTAAGGTGAGGGTGATAGGCCTGAGAGGAGGTGGGGTGGGGGGGGGGAGGGGGTGTGCAGAGAGAGGTCGGGAAGAAGATTGCAGGTCAAGAAGGTGGTGCTGAGTCTGAGGGTTGGGGCTGAGAAAAGGTGGGGGGAGGGGAAATGAGAAAGCTGGAGAAATCTGCATTCATCCTTTGTGGTTGGAGGACTCCTAGGCGGAAGATGAGGCGCTCTTCCTCCAGGCGTCGTGTTGCCATGGTCTGGCGATGGAGGAGGCCAAGGACCTGCATGTCCTTGGCGGAGTGGGAGTGAGAGTTAAAGTGTTCAGCCACAGGGTGGTTGGGTTGGTTGGTGCGGGTGTCCCAGAGGTGTTCTCTGAAACGTTCCACAAGTAGGCGTCCTGTCTCTCCAATGTATAGGAGGCCACATCGGGTGCAGTGGATGCAGTAAATGATGTGTGTGTGGAGGTGCAGGTGAATTTCTGATGAATATGGAAGGATCCATTGGGGCCTTGGAGGGAAGTGAGGGGGGAGGTGTGGGTGCAAGTTTTGCATTTCTTGCAGTTGCAGGGGAAGGTGCTGGGAGTGGAGATTGGGTTGCTGGGGTGTGTGGATCTGACGAAGGAGTCGTGGAAGGAGTGGTCTTTCCAGAACGCTGATAGGGGTTGGGACGGAAATATATCCTTGGTAGTGGGGTCTGTTTGGAGGTGGCAGAAATGACAAAGGATGATACGATGCATCTGGAGGTTGGTGGGATGGTAGGTGAGGACCAGTGGGGTGCTGTCCTGGTGGCGATTGAAGGGCCAGGGTTCAAGGGCGGAGGAGCGGGAAGTGGAGGAGATGCGGTGGAGAGCATAGTCAAACAGGTCTGAGGGGCAATTGTGGTCTTTGAAGAAGGAGGCCATCTGGGTTGTTCGGTATTGGAATTGGTCCTCCTGGGAGCAGATGATATAGTTTTGAGCAAGAATGTTCTGAGGGAAGGAGGGGATCTTGTAGGTGGTGCTGTTCCCATGTTGAAAGATGCTCAGCCAGTTATTGTAGTCCACACCATAAATCCTGTGTACTTCTGTCTCTCTGCATTATTGACACATTGTGGTCAATTCTCTGAAGTCAGGTGGAATTTGAGATGTTAGTGAAGTGTTAAATAAAAGCAGAGTGCTGGAAAAAAGCAGGCCTGTATCATATCTGTGAAGTGAGAAGGAGGGTTAATATTGAGTCCAATGTTACTGTTCTTCATAAATTTTAATTCTATTGGAAGTCTATTCTTGAGAACTGAATTTGGGATAAATTCAGAAAACTGTTACTTTTAATGTTACACATTATGAAAGGAAAAACATCTTAATTTTGTATGCTGGTACAAACTACACATCAAAAATGTGAAAACCTAAATAGGTTGTGTGTCTAACATGACGAAATGGGATTTTAAATTTAAACTTCTGAGCTTGAGGGATAAGCACAGACGCACACTTCGGAAATTCGTTGTAAACTATGTTCAAGGTAGTAGTCATTCCAACTGCAGAATGAAGAAGTTGCAATAGCACAATGGCATTGTCACCAAAACCTAGATATCTTCTGGAGACCTGAGTTTGAATTCCACAGTGGCAGATAGTGGAATTTGAAATCAACAAATATCTGAAATTAAAAGTCTTAATGATGACAGTGAAATTGTCGTTGATTGTAGTAAAATATATTTGGGTTCATTAATATCCTTTATGTGGTCTGTAGCAACAGAATAGACTCTTAAGTGGCCTCTGAAATGGGCCTAGCCCTGAAGAAGAGTTACACCTGATACATTGACTTCTCCATCTCCTGATGCTGCCTGGCTTGCTGTGTTCTTCCAACCTCCTGCCTGACTAGAAAATCTCAAAAACAGAATGAAACCAGATGAACCACCTGCCATTGAGCTAGGCACTGGAAACTACAAACACAGCCATTGACCCTGCTACTTTGTTCTCTTTACTCCACTTGGAGGCTAGTGCAGAAATTGGGAAAGCTGTCTCACATACTAGCCAATACTCTGACATAGTTGTACTCACAGAAATATACTTTGCAGACAATGTCCTAGACAGCACCATCACCTGGGTATGCCTTCACCCAGTAGCAGGACAAATACAGCAGAGGTGATGGACAGTGCTATACAGGTGGGAGGGAGATCCCTGGGAGTCCTCAACATTGACCTTGAGCATCATAAAATGTCATGGCATCTGAAGCTTGTGAGCAAGGCAACTTTCTTCTTACCTGGATACAACTTTTTTTTATCACCTTCTCCCAGATAAATTGGATATACAATTGGCAGAAAATAAAATGGTAAGACAACACAAAACTGACTGAATGGCCTCCTTCCTTTCTGTAACCATCCTATGATTCTGTGATTCCAATAAGACATAAGTGTGATACCGGAAAGAATTGTTTGGACTGGCAAATATATTAAATTTAAAATAAGACTTCAGAAATATTGTATGAAAAATCTAGGGATAAAACACATGACTGAAAAGCATCTGAATCAATAGATTGCAACTTAATGCCTCACATCAAGATTTGCACAAATAACTCTATATGACTGTGCAGAGAGACTGAGGAACTTTCAGACGAGACATTAAATTGATGCCGTCTCTCTTGTTTGAGTAGATGTAGAACATGTCATTAATTAAAAAACATTTTACTTTTTCTGATATCAATAGATAGTTTTCTTAAATATGGTCTAAATAAGGTTCAATATAGGTTTAGTATAACTTTCCTAATTTTCAATTCTATCCCTCTAGAAACAAAGCCTAGTGCTTGGTTTCGTTCCTTAATTGGCTTACCAATCTGTTGTACAATTTTTGATGATTGGTGTATTTCGTTTTTCAAGACCTCTTTCTTCCTCTATCCCATTGAGAACTGCACCTTCCGAGTAATTACTAACCTCCTTGTTCTTCTTACCAAATGCACTAACTAGCATTTACCTGAGTTGAACATTCTGCAAGTTTATTAATTTCCCACTGTAACGTATTGCAATCTTTCTTAGAATTGACGAAATCTCCAGTGTGGCGTGATCTGCAAATTTAGAAATTGTGATATAATTAAAAATTCACATCGTTAAGGTGATAATGATCCTTGCACCAGGTTTTGTGGAATACTTCCTACTTCTGCCATTTTGATTAATTATCTTTTGACTCGCACTCTCTGTTTCTGGCCTTCAGGCCAGCTAACAGTTCATTTTTTTACATATCTTTCAGGGGCTGTATACTAAGGCAGGATGGAATTCCTTGCTGTTGCTTGTCCCTTGAAGTAAACAGACACATGCATACACACACATACACACTCTTTCAATACCGTGACACTTTATTTCCTTTTATATAAGATAGGTTACCAAGTACAGCTCTATATTGCAGTGCCTGAGACCTCTCTCTTTATATGCTTCATTCTGGTCTCATGTTTGCTTCTCTTGCTCTGCTGTTGTCAGTGAAATATCATGAACTACCTCAGTTTCATTTGTATATTCCTCTTTACTACCTCTCTCCCCACTTTTCGCTATTACATTGTTTACATAATTTCAGTAACTTCCATTTAATTGTTTATATTGTTATTGTTAATAAAATTGTTGTCACTTCTCCCATCCTCAAAGTCTGAACTCTGAAAGGAACAACCCAATTTGGTTTACTTAATTTTGAATATCATTTATTGTTGTTATATATACCAATTTACAGGGAAAAGTGGTGTTTTACATGCTAAATAGGCAGATCGTACCATACAAAGTGCTTCAGGCTATCCGAGCAGAGTGCAGAATGCAGTATTACAGCAGCAGAGAGAGAGAGAGAGAGAGAAATACAGAGAGAGGTTAACATTAACATTTGGAAGATCCATTCAAAAGTCTGATAATAACGGGGAAGAGGCCTCTCTTCAATCTGTTCATATGTGTATTCAAACTTTTATATCCTTTGCCTGGCAGAGGTGAAGCAAGTATAACTGAGGTGGGCGGGGTCTTGATTATATTGGTTGCTTTCCTGAGGTAGTGGGAAGTGTAGATGGAGTCAGTGGCTGGAAGGCTAGTTTGTCTGATGGACTGGGCTGCATTTATGACTTTCTGCAGTTTCTTGCGGTCTTGGGAAAAGCAGTTGCTATACCACACTGTGATATGTCCAGATAGGATGCTTTCTATAATGCATCTATAACAATTGGGAAGAATGTTTGTGGGCATACCAATTTTCCTTAGCCTCCTGAGGAAGTAGAGATGTTGTTGTGCTTTTTTGACCTTTATATTGATGTGTGCGGACCAGGATAGATTGTTGATGATCATCACTCCCAGGAACTTGATGCTCTCGACCTTCCCTACCTCAGCTGCATTAATGTAGACAGGGGTGTGCCCTCCATCTTGCTCCTGAAGTCAATGACCGGCTCCTTCGTTTTCGGACTTTGATGGAGAGATTGTTGTTTTTACACCTTGCCACTAAGCACTCAATCTCTTTCCTGTATTCTGTTTTGTCCATGTTTGAGACCTGACCTACAGCAGTGGTGTCGCCAGCAAACCTGCACATGGAATTGGAGTGAAACTTGGTAACTCAGTCATGAGTGTGTAAGGAGTATAATAGGGGACTGAGTGTGCAGCCTTGTGGGCACCGGTGTTGAGAGTTATGATGGAGGAGGTGCTGTCACCAATACTTACTGATTGAAGTCTATGAGTCAGGAAGTCGACCATCCAGTTACAGAAAGCAGTGCAGATATCTAAGTCTCGGAGTTTGGAGCTGACTTTGTTCAGAATTATAGAGTTGAAGGCGAAGCAATAGTCAATAAGTAGGAGCCTGCTGTAAGCATGCTTGTTGTCCAGATGCTCCAGGGATGAGTGTAGAGCCATGGAGATGATGCCAGCCATGGACCTGTTCTGCTAGCAGACAAATTGCAAAGGAGCAAGGCAGGCTGGGAGGCTGGAGTTGCCGTGAGCCATGACTAACCTTTTGAAGCACTTCATAATAATGGAGAGCAGATTGCCTGGGTGGTAGTCATTGAGGCACAATGCATGATGTTTCATTGGTACTGGAATGATGGAGGTCTTCTTGAAGCAAGTGCAGACTTTAGATTGTGGTAAGGAGAGGTTAAGGATGTCTGCGAATACTCCCACCAGCTGGGCCACACAGGATCTATGTGCAAGGTCGGGGTCTCCATCTGAGCCAGTTGCTTTCCGTGGGTTCACTGTCAAGGGTGTTGGTTCTCTACCTTCTTCAGATTCTCTTTCCCTTCTTTACAGTACATAATGAAGTTCGCTTAGATGTGTGACTATCATATCTTGTGATAAACACACTCTGTGTCACATCTTCAATCAAGTAAGAATCCTGTTAAAAAACCTTTCAGTTTTTCCTGAAGCTTCTGTCAGGGGTTCTGTCTATATATGATCTTGGTTATTATGTGTCTGTATGGACTGCTGACTCCGATTTTCTGACCTGGTTTTGAATGTCAGCAGGACTTTTCCCCTCTGTCTCAAGTTATACCACATCTGCTGATTTTTGCTGTGGTGTTTTTCCATTTCTTTGATCTGTGTGTTTAGAGTGTTTATGTTTGGCTTGACATTGCACTTTTTTTTGTTTTCAGTCTTCTTCCCATTGATAATTCGGTAATAGTGTTAATTTGTAACTGAGGAATGCTAATTCCCAGACTGCATATTATACATCAAGACTTAAAAGACTTGAACATGCTTTCTACTTCGCCAGCTGTCTGAGGAGGGCATAGAGGACATATTGTAAAAAATCGGGACAGACTGTTCAGGTGAAATGTCAGGAAGTATTTCTATGCACAAAGGGTGGTAGAGGTTTGGAATGCTCTTCCACAGATGACAGTGGATGCTGAGTCATTTGTTAATATTAAATCTGGGTTTGATAATATTTTTGCTCAAAAAAAAAATTAACAGATTTGGGCCAAAGGCATGTATTTGAAGTGAGACTACAGATCAGCCATGATCTCACTGAATGAAGGAACAGGCTCGAGGGGCTGAATGGCCTACTCCTGCTCCTATATTCCGAGGTTTGAGTGGAAAGTTTATCACCTGGTTGATACATGCCTCTGAAGTGATGTTTCTGTATTTGTCATTCACTAATTGAGATCTGTTATTTGATACAGTTGGTTCTGATATAGCGCGCTAGTTCCATTCTTGTGTGATTGTGCATTAGAAGAAAATCGCGCAATAGCCACATCATTTAAACTAATGGGGCAGGAATCACGTTATGGCCAATCCAGGTAAGGAAAGTTTGCGTTCTACAAATTACTGTCTAAATTCTTCAATCATGTTAAAGCCAATTCACGTTGAAGAAACACGTCTTAGAGCAGAACAGACTGTACTAGTTATTCTGGGAAACAGTGTTGCAAATATGCTTTTTAGTGCTCCAATCGTGAGAGTGCTGTAATTGAATGAAATCTTGCTACTTCAATCCTCCTTGAATAGTACTCTCTGAGGACTAATTACATCTTTCCCTTGCAGTTGAACAAATCCATTACTTGACTCTTCCATAGCCTTGCTGTAAATTTTGAGGACTTGAATGTCTCTGTTGTCACTTGACTGTTTCGTGCACACCTGTGACATGATGAGACGATTTTTTTGTTTCGTTTGAAATGTTTGGCCACCATCTGTTAAAAGTACCTCAATCTATTTTCCATCTTGCTGACAATGTTGATTAAATTTCATCCTTTCTATGACAAAATTTATTTTTGGACGAAAGTACCCATTGAACATCTTAATTAATATCTTATATTCTGCAGTACTTTCTTTAGTGGTTTTTTTACATAACCAAAACATCATCAGCTACTGGGGCTACATTATACAAAAACATGCTGTCACTGCTCCTTCACTTGCAATCCTAATGCATTTCTGTAGCACTGAAGCTGCTGTTTCTGGAGCTCCCAATTTTGGTCTCACTGTGGACTCTCTGGATTTTGCAATGATTGTGGTAAGAGCAGTTTCTGCATTGGAGTCACCATCCTGATTGATCACTGCCCTGCACTGACCTTGGAATTTTACCCTTCCGTTACTTAAGGTCTTTTGTTCTTGCAATTGTTTTTGTCCAGAAAAGTCTTTTTCTGGTGTGTGACTTATGCTTCAAAGTTTTCTGAGGTTATTCCCCATTCTTTGAAACCTTTCCACTCAGCGACCTTGTGTTTGAAATCTTCAGAGTTTCTTGTCTGGTCTTTGGAACCTTTCCATTTTTTTCTGCTTTGTACTTCTGAGAATCTGTCCTGCCCTTTGGAATCTTCCTGTTTTGTTACTGTGTCTCTTGGACTTTGATCTGACTTCAGATCCTGCCTGGTGCTTTCCCTAGCTGTCAGCATGCTTTATTCTATGCTTCGGATTAATACGGTAACTAGCACTGTCAGATACTGCTCCTCAGTGATTTTGGGCTGTGAGTGTTTCCACATACTCGTAGAGGCTGTGGGCTCCTTTCCCTAGTCTAAGGTTCTTTCACTCCTTTAGTACCGAAATAAATTTATTTATTACAGGTTACTGTAATCACTCCCTAGTGTCTAAGATCTCTCTCTTTTCATGTTTCTTTCTAGTCTGCTCTTTGCATCATGTCTGCTCCTCTGCTGATGTCAAGGTAACATCATCAGTTATGTCTTCATAATTTATATATTCCATTATGCTACACTATCCAGGTTAATGCGCTTGTTAAATGCCGAACTGACTTTTAATTATGTAATTACATATGATGAGCAGGCTGCTGGTTTGGGCATGAATAGAATAGTGAGAACTAGCCACTTGACATATTTTGTGTGACGTCCCTGCTCCTTCCACTGAAAACACACATGATGGACAGATATAAAATCCAGGCACACATTGCCTGCCTTTATTCATTCTGTTATTATCAGGTAGCTTTGAAAATCCAGCTGAGTTACATTCACTGTATTGCTATCATCTACTATATATTCAAGTTCAGGTTATCAGAATGTATCTCCAGTATGAGAGGTAAGTTTTGCTTTCAGTCCTTGAAACAGCCACAACTATGGTTGGTGAAATGTAATAAAAATTCATTAGCTGGTAATCGACTACCATGAATCTGGTAGGGGAAGGAAATCTTTTGACTTTATCAGATTTGACTTCAGCAGTATTTCATCAATGTTGACTTTCAGCTACATTCTGAAGTGGATTGTAAATCATACAGCTATTTCAAAGCTACTGAGTGGAGGCAATAAATGCCGGCTTTTCCATTACGATATCATGCCCATGCATCAGTATGGTTTAATTTATTGTTGGAATAGGCTTGAAAAGCCAACATCATCACAATGTTTCTCATGGATCAATCAGGGAAAAATGTAAAATAAAATTATTTTGTTCTTCTATAATGAAATGGCTGCGTTCTTGTACAAGCCCACATTATAGAAATATTTGGCTTTAAAAACCCTGCTTAAAGTGTTGGTGAGGTAATCGCATTACAACTAACATATGTTTTTGTGCTTTAGAAACTGTGTTCCCAATTTGTCAATCGCATAACAGCGAATTCACGTTAATGAAACATGCACTCTAGTAGATCAACCTGTACTGCACACCCTTTGTAATTCAGAACAGATTGATCGAAATTTGACTTACCACCTGAAAGCTACATGTAATTAGTTTGTGTAGCATTAGGATTCTGGGTGAGACAATGGCATTTATGTCATAAAGGCAAAATACTGCTGGGGCTGGGTATCTGACATAACCATGCATGTTTGAGCAAATAAAATAAACTTTACAAAATTAGAAAGTTTAAAAAAAGAAACCAAATATAAGGATATTATTAAGCTGGAGAGTGTTCAGAAGATTTACTAGAATGTTGCCAGAAATGAATTATAAGCAGACATTGGATTGGCCAGCACTTTTTCACTGGAGTGTATGAGGTTAAGGGGTGACGTTATAGAGGTTTATAAAATCGTAAGGGTAGAGATAAGTTGAATTGTAGATTTCTTATCCATAGAGTGGGAGATTTCAAGATTAGAGGACATAATTTTAAGGTGAGAAGAGATAGAATTAAAAAGACATTGGGGCTTTTTTTAAACACAGAGTGGCTCATAGAACATAGAACATTACAGCACAGCACAGACCCTTTGGCCCTCTATGCGGCACCACCCTGTGAAAACAATCTGAAACCCACCTAACCTACACTATTCCATTCACCTCCATATGCCTATCCAATGACCACATAAATGCCTGTAAAGTTGGCGAGTCTATAACCGTTACAGGCAGTGCGTTCCACATGCCTACTACTCTCTGAGTAAAGAAATATCTCTGACATCTGTCCTATATCTATCATCCCTCAACCCCTCAATCTATGCCCCCTCATGTTAGCCATCACCATCTGAGGAAAAAGGCTCACACTGTCCACCCTGTCTAACCCTCTGATTATCTTATATGTCTCAATTAAGTCACCTCTCTTATGGGACTACCTTACACTGAAAGACTGGAGCGATTGAGCTTGTATACCCTTGAGTTTAGAAGACTGAGAGAGGATCTGATTGAGACATATAAGATTATTAAAAGATTGGAAATTCTGGAGGCAGGAAATATGTTTCCACTGTTGGGTGAGTGCCGAACCAGAGGACACAGCTTAAAAATATGGGGTAGGCCATTTAGCACAGAGATGAGGAGAAACTTCTTCACCCAGAGAGTGGTGGCTGTGTGGAATGCTCTTCCCCAGAGGGCAGTGGAGGCCCAGTCTCTGGATTCATTTAAGAAAGAGTTGGATAGAGCTCTCAAGGATAGTGGAATCAAAGGTTATGGAGATAAGGCAGGAACAGGATACTGATTAAGGATGATCAGCCATGATCATACTGAATGGTGGTGCAGGCTCGAAGGGCAGAATGGCCTACTCCTGCACCTATTGTCTATTGTCTCTCAACCTTCTTTTCACAAACAAAAACAGCATCAAGTTCCTCAACCTTTCCTTGTAGGACTTCCCTCCATACCAGGCAACATCCCAGTAAATCTCCTCTGAAGCCTTTCCAAAGCTTTCACATCCTTCCTATAATGCAGTGACCAGAACTGCACACAATACTCCAAGTGCAGCCACCCCAGAGGTTTGTACAGCTGCAGCATGACCTCATGGCTCTGAAAGTCAATCCCTCTACTAATAATTCATAGGTGGATTGAACTTTCAGAGGAAGTGATGGAAGTGGGTGCAGTTGTAACATTCAAAAGACATTTAGGTAAGTACATGAATAAGAAAGATTTGGAGGGACATGGACTAAGCACAGGCAGGTGGGACTAGTTTAGTTTGGGATTATGGTTGACATGGACTGGTTGGACTGAGAGATCTGTTTCTGTGTTGTATTACTCTATGACTCTACACACACACATTTTAACTGTAGCATCCAAATTATCATGAAGGAAATACTGGACAAAATATGAGACATCAAATAGCAGATGTAGTCAAGATTGACCCTATATATCCTCTCAGAAGTGAGTGACACTGTGGGTCATTGAATCTCATTGAAACTTTGCCTGCTTCACAAAGTATAACAAACCTTTATTTTCAAAGATCTAGTCTCTGATTTTGTTCAAAAGCTGACTTAAAATGTTTCAATGACCATTCACATGTTGGTCGATAGGAACAGGACAGGACCAAGCCATTCAGGATATCTAACTGCTCTGTACTCAATTGGATTATGGCTGCTCATCTATCTGAATGCCATTTTCCTGCATAATCTTTATATCCCCTTGATGTCATTAGTCTCCAGAAGTCAATGGATTTCTGTCTTGAACATATTCAATTGTTAAGTTTCCACAGCCCTTTGGGGCAGAGAATTCCAAAGATTCACCACATCTTAGTGAAGAGATTACTCCTCATCCCTGTCTTCATTATCATGTCTCTTGTCCTGAGATTATGCTCCCTGGTTTTAGATTCCTATCTAGCTTATTTATTCCGTTACAAATCAGACAACACTAGGTTATATCCAACAGGTTTATTTAGAAGCTTAGCTTTTGGAATGCTGCTTCTTCATCAGGTGATTGTGTTGAAGGAGCAGCACTCTGAAAGCTAGTGCTTCCAAATAAAGCTGCTGGACTGTAACCTGGTGTTGCCTGATTTTTAACTTTGTACACCCCAAACCAACACCGGCACCTCCAAATCAGCTTATTTATATCAACCTTGACTGTGAGAGCTTTGTAAGCTTCAATCTAGTCACTCATTCTTCAAAACTCCAGGCAATGCAAATCCAATCCCTCTAATCTCTAATCATCAGACAACCCCACCACCTTGAGGATTAATTTATTAAACCCCAATTGCAAACCCTCTATGGGAATATATACCTCTTTGATAAAGAAATTCAAAACTGTACACGATATTTCAGTTACAGTCTCACAAAGGCTCTAATGCTACTGCAGCAATACATCTTTACTCCTGTACTTAAAACCCCTGGCATAAAAGCCAAAATACTATTTGCCTTCCTAATCCATTGCTAAGTTTTAGTAACTAATGAAGGACACTCAGGTCTGTTTGGACACTTGCTCCTCACACCCTCTTCCCATTTAAGAAATATTCTGCTTTCTGTTTTCCTTTTGTCCTTTGTGAATAAATTTACCCTTATTTAAGTTTATTCCAGTTGTCATGTTCTAGTCCATTCACTTACACTGTCCAAATGTTCTTGAAGCTTCTTTACATCCTATTCACAAGTTATGTTCTAGCCCAGCTTGGTGTCATCAGCAAATTTTAAAATATTGCTATTGGCCCCGATATCAAAATCATTTTAATAGATCGTGAAGAGCTATGGACCTACTCCTGATCCTTGTGGTAGCCCACCTGTAACAGTTTGCCTCCAATCCCATAAGCTATAATTTTATCCACTAACCTCCTGTATGGGATCTGATCAAAAGCTTTCTGAAACATCTAATGCATGACATCCATTGGTTCTCCTTTATCAATTCTTCAATTAATACCCTCAAATTTGTTAAACATGGAATTTTTTCTTTCATAAATTAATGTTAACTTTGTGCAATGTTACCATTCTTTTCTAAATGTCCAGTTGTTACATCTCTTAAAATAGATTGTAACTCTTACCCTACTATTGACATTAAACTGCAGTTTGTAGTTTTCTACTCTCTCTTCCAATGTCTTTATAGAAGCCTTACTTTGCTACTTTCCAATCTGCATGATTTTTTCCATAATTTGTAGAATTTTGCAAGATAATCACTAATGAATTTACTATCACTCTTGCCACCTCCATCATCACTACAATGCAGCTCATTTGGTCCACAAGATTTATTAATCTTCAATCTAATTAACTTTCAAGCTATTATCTCTTACGAACAGTCATTTTGATTTAGTGCTTCACAAGTTCCATGATTGCCAAGATTTTCTGTGTCTTCTTCTGTGAATATAGACAGTTTCTGTGAATTGTTCAGTTTCTCTGCCATTTCCTTGATCTCTTCTATAAGTTCTCCATCCCCACCTATAATGGTCCTACATTTGTTTGAACTAATATCTTCCATTTCACAAACTGAAAAAAAGTTTTCAGTCCATGTTTATGTTCCTTGCCTGATAATCCTTTTCTCGCTTTCATAGTCAGTTTCTTTGTCCTCCTTTGATATGTTCTAAATTGTTCCTAATCCTCCAGCTTACCACTTTTTCTGGCATCCTTATAGGCTACTTCCTTTAATCCAATATAATGTTTAACCTATTTTATAACCATGGTTGATTGGGCATTTTGTCCCTTAGAAGAAAGTAGATAAAAATGTTAAACTTAGCTCTTTATCATCACAGAACACAAAATCCAAAATAACCTGATAGGTCAATCCCTTTTTCTGAGAAGAGATCATGAAGCAGTATGCAAACATCTTATTTCTTGCACAATTTCAGCTTTTTTGCCAAACAGCTAGCTCCACAAAGCTAGTGGTTCCTCTTAATTTCCCTAAACTCCCAGACTGTGTCTTCTTAACCTTGTTTTCCAGCTGAGCTCACCCACTTCTGAGACTATCTCACTATTTTGATCAGGTTAAATTCCAATGTCTAAATACAGGTAGTCTCAGCTTCTTAGCCCTGCTTTTGTCAGCAATTGCTTTCCTCTTAATCTCTTCAACTGAGCATGCATGCTCCTGACTTCATAGGTTCTTCACTGCACCATCTTATCTCTGGCAGAATTCCAGCTAATTGCTCTAAGCAGAGTTCTACTGCCCAAAGGCCATCCTTTGAGCCAGCTAACAGCAGCAGTTTAACAATATGTAGTCATTCACCTTCACTGACTATTTCACTGAAAAATATATTGATGGTTGACTGCTGCTCACAGATCCTTGAACTAGCCTGGATGGCCTTTCAAAACTGTACAAAGAAGTCCAGGCTTTGCTGCTAGACTACAGCTTCTTTTAAAATCAATTTTGGAAATTGCTGTACACTGCATGTTACAATCTTTACATTTAACTATTCTCCAAACCTATCAAATTCAGTACATACACGGGCACACAAATAAATGGGTTTAATCATACCAGGAGGAAAGTCTAATGACGGGTTTCAGAGTCAAACATAGAGAATTGTCAAACATGGCTGATTATAATGTGCAAAATGACAGGGAGAAAAATTAATCTTGTCAGGTCACATGAATATTTCTGGAAAGGTTCTGGACAATAGAAGCTGAGGTTAAAAATGTAGTCAATTGCCTGATTGACATTTAATGATGGGAGGCTCCTGGAAATGGCTGTGGCAGCTTTGCCACTAGCTTTGTGGCTGGTTGACGGAGCCATCACCCAGATAAACTTGGCTGACAACCAGGGCAGGGATGGAGGGATGATGAAGATATAAGCTTGTTGGAGTGGGAAGTTGTGGGGGGTTCTTCTGTTGGGGACACCCTGGGAAGGTGTTTTGCACAGAGACTTCACATAGAGACTTCTACATAGCATGTAGAAAATGGCTGATGAGCATGTAAACACAAATGCTCAGAGCATTAGGAGACCTACCAGGATCATTGTTAAGGAGCATGGAATTGTTTGCCATCAAAGTTACACATGGTTTTCCACAGAGATGGAGCCTGTCCTTCCCAGCTGAGCAGTGCTGACTGATGGTTGATGTCACAACTCAAGTAAAATCCACACAGTGCCTGAGTGCTGCATGCAAACATATGAATTCATAGCAAAGGTAGGACACTCAGTCATTCAAAACTACTCTGTTTTTAATAAGATTAATAAGGTTGCAGTGGAATCTCACTTGTTGCCATGCAAGGTAAAATCTTTCATTCTACAATTCAATGCAAACAATTTTTCAACAAAAACAGCAGTTAATTATTTCCAACACTGAATAGCAGTGTGTAATTGTTTTTATCTTAAATCTTATTTTAACTTGAGGTCCACATCAAACAATTGAGAGTAGGACAAGTGGGAGCTGAGGTGAATCAAACTTCCAGACCCTATTTCAATAGGATTACCCCTTCTGCCTCATCCCTCTCTGAAAATACAAAGTCCTTCAACAGAACTGTGCAAATCTGTAACCTCTATCACCTAGAAGAACAAGGGCAGCAGATGAATGGGAACACGACCACCTGAAAGTTCTCCTCCAAATAAGACACTATTCTGACTTGGAAGTACATTGTCACTACTCTGGAGGTGTACCTTTATTCAAAAGACCATAGATATTCAGGAAGACAGCTCACTACCAAATTCCCAACGTCAGTGAGGGAGGGGTATTAAAATGTTGACCTGACCAGAGATGCACATATGCTATGAAAGAATAATGATTTGGAGATGCTGGTGTTGGACAAAGTTAAAAATCACACTACACCAGGTTATAGTCCAACAGGTTTAATTGGAAGCACTAGCTTTCGGAGCGACGCTCCTTCATCAGGTGGTTGTGGAGGACACAATTTAAAGGCACAGAATTTATAGCAAAGGTTTACAGTGTGATATAACTGAAATTCTCCATTGAAAATACCTTGATTGTTTGTTGAGTCTTTCATCTGTTAGGATATACATGGTAGTTTCACTTCTACCATATGTAAATCACAAAACCTTTTTTTGAAAGTTACATTCTCAGGTTAACTGTAACAATTGGTGTTAGCTAGACAATATGTTGAAGGTGTTAGCCCCCTGTGTTCTCTGTCTGTACCATAATGTTTAGACTGATTCTAATCTAAAAAGTGAGATAAAAGAGTCTTACTTGGATTCATGCAGTTTTTGAGCAAAGTACATTGTAACTCTGCAAGAACAAATTCACCCCACAAACGTATATGTATATATGTACATGTGTGTGTGTGTGTGTGTGTGTGTGTGTGTGTGTGTGTGTGTGTGTGTGTGTGTGTGTGTCCAGGGTGGGGGGTTGTGAGTGTGAGAGAGCGTGCATATGTGTGTGTACATGAGTGTAGAGTCTTAAGTCTGTGAGGGGGTGCATGGTATGAGTGTGAAAGTGTGTTTGTGTGTGTATCTGGGGTGAGGGGGTTGTGAATGTCTGTGAGAGAGAGTGTATATGTGCGTGCATGAGTGTAGAGTGGTCTAAGTCTATGAGAGGATACATATGTGAGTGTGGGAGTGTGGAAGTCTATAAGGGTGTGTGTGAGTGTCTGTGTGCATAGCTGTGTATAAGTGTGTCCATGTGTATGCGTGGGTATAGGAGTGTGTGTGTGTGTGTGTGTGTGTGTGTGTGTGTGTGTGTGTGTGTGTGTATATGTGTGTAGGAGTGTCTGTGTGTGTGTGTATAGTGCAATGGTGGTCACCTGTAATGTGATATGAACCCAAGGTCCCGGTTAAGGCCCTCCCTATGGGTACTGAACATAGTTGTCAGCCTCTGCTCGGACACTTTTCGCTGCTGCCTGTCCCGAAATCGGCCTTGGAGGATGGTCACCCGAAGGTCCGAGGTCGAATATCCTGGACCACTGAAGTGTTCCCCAACTGGCAGGGAACCCTCCTGTCTGTTGATTGTTGTGCGGTGCCCATTCATCCATTGTCGTAGCCTTTGCTTGGTTTCCCCAATGTACCATGCCTCTGGGCATCCTTGCCTGCAACGTATAAGATAGACAACGTTGGCTGAGTCACATGAGTACCTGCTGAAAATGCGTTGTTGGGAAAGCACAGTAGGTCAGACAGCATCCAAGAAGCAGGAGAATCAACAGTTCGGGCATGAGCCCTTCTTCAGGAAGGAGGAAAGTGTGCCAAGCAGGCTAAGATAAAAGGTAGGGAGGAGGGACTTGGGGGAGGGGCATTGGAAATGCAATAGGTGGAAGGAGGTCAAGGTGAGGGTCAGAAGCCGGAGTGGGGTGGGGGCGGAGAGGTCAGGAAGAAGATTGCAGGTTAGGAAGGTAGTGCTGAGTTTGAGGGATTTGACTGAGACAAGGTGGGGGGAGGGGAAATGAGGAAATTGTAGAAATCTGAGTTCATCCCTTGTGGTTGGAGGGTTCCTAGGTGGAAGATGAGGTGCTCTTCCTCCAGCCGTCATGTTGCGATGGTCTGGCGATGGAGGAGTCCAAGGACCTGCATGTCCTTGGTGGAGTGGGAGGGGGAGTTTAAGTGTTGAGCCACAGGATGGTTGGGTTGGTTGGTCCAGGTGTCCCAGAGGTGTTCTCTGAAATGTTCCGCAAGTAGGCGGCCCATCTCCCCAATATAGAGGAGTCCACATCAGGTGCAGCGGATGCAGTAAATGATGTGTGTGGAGGTGCAGATGAACTTGTGGTGGATATGGAAGGATCCCTTGGGGCCTGGGACAGAAGTAAGTGGGGAGGTGTGGGCACTAGTTTTGCATTTCTTGCGGTTGCAGGGGAAGGTGCCCGGGAGTGGTGGTTGGGTTGGTGGGGGGTGTGGATCTGATGAGGGAATCACGGAGGGAGTGGTCTTTTCAGAACGCTGATTAGGGAGGGGAGGGAAATATATCCCTGGTGGTGGGGTCTGTTTGGAGGTGGTGGAAATGATGACGGATGATATGATGTATATGGAGGTTGGTGGGTGGTAAGTGAGGACCAGTGGGGTTCTGTCTTGGTGGCGGTTGGAGGGGCGGGGCTCAAGAGTGGAGGAGCGGGAAGTGGAGGAGATGCGGTGGAGGGCATCATCGATCACGTCTGGGGGGAAATTGCAGTCTTTGAAGAAGGAGGCCATCTGGGTTGTACGGTATTGGAATTGGTCCTCCTGGGAGCAGATGTGGTGGAGATGAAGGAATTGGGAATATGGGATGGCAATTTTACAGGGGGCAGGGTGGGAGGAGGTGTAGTCCTAGGTAGCTGTGAGAGTCGGTCGGTTTATAGTAAATGTCCGTTTTGATTTGGTCACCCAAGATAGAAATGGAAAGGTCTAGAAAGGGGAGGGAGGAGTCTGAGACAGTCCAGGTAAATTTGAGGTCGGGGTGGAAGGTGTTAGTAAAGTTGATGAACTGTTCAACCTCCTCGTGGGAGCAAGAGGCAGCGCCGATACAGTCATTGATGTAGCGGAGGAAAAGGTGGGGAGTGGTGCCAGTGTAGCTGCAGAAGATGGACTGCTACACGGCAGCTACACTGGCACAGTCCATCTTCCGCAGCTACACTGGCACCACCCACCACATTTTCCTCCGTTACATCGATGACTGTATCGGCGCTGCCTCGTGCTCCCACGAGGAGGTTGAACAGTCCATCCACTTTACCAACACCTTCCACCCCGACCTCAAATTTACCTGGACCGTCTCAGACTCCTCCCTCCCTTTCCTAGACCTTTCCATTTCTATCTCGGGCGACCGAATCAACACGGACATTTACTATAAACCGACCGACTCCCGCAGCTACCTAGACTACTCCTCCTCCCACCCTGCCCCTTGAAAAAACGCCATCCCATATTCCCAATTCCTTCGTCTCTGCCGCATCTGCTCCCAGGAGGACCAGTTCCAATACTGAGCAACCCAGATGGCCTCCTTCTTCAAAGACCGCACTTCCCCCACAGACGTGATCGACGATGCCCTCCGTGACTCCCTCGTCAGGTCCACACCCCCCCACCAACCCAACCTCCACTCCTGGCACCTTCTCCTGCAACCACAAGAACTGCAAAACTTGCACCCACACCTCCCCCCTCACTTCCCTCCAAAGCCCAAGGGATCCTTCCATATCCACCACAAATTTACCTGCACCTCCACACACATCATTTACTGCATCCGCTGCACCCGATTTGGTCTCCTCTATATTGGGGAGACAGGCTGCCTACTTGCGGAACGTTTCAGGGAACACCTCTGGGACACGTGGACCAACCAACTCAAACACCCCGTGGCTCAATACTTCAACTCCCCCTCCCACTCCACCAAGGACATGCAGGTCCTTGGACTCCTCCATTGCCAGACCATAGCAACACGACGGCTGGAGGAAGAGCACCTCATCTTCCGCCTAGGAACCCTCCAACCACAAGGGATGAACCCAGATTTCTCCATTTTCCTCATTTCCCCTCCCTCCACCTTGTCTCAGTCAAATCCCTCGAACTCAGCACCGCCCTCCTAACCTGCAATCTTCTTCCTGACCTCTCCGCCCCCACCCCCGCTCCGGCCTATCACTCTCATCTTGACCTC
Source organism: Hemiscyllium ocellatum (assembly GCF_020745735.1). Taxonomy (NCBI): domain Eukaryota; kingdom Metazoa; phylum Chordata; class Chondrichthyes; order Orectolobiformes; family Hemiscylliidae; genus Hemiscyllium; species Hemiscyllium ocellatum. The sequence goes on from NC_083401.1 coordinate 88,738,495, forward strand.
CTTCCACCTATTGCATTTCCAACACCCCACTCCCAAGTCCCTCCTCCCTACCTTTTATCTTAGCCTGCTGGATACACTTTCCTCATTCCTGAAGAAGGGCTCATGCCGGAAGCGTCGATTCTCCTGCTCCTTGAATGCTGCCTGACCTGCCGCACTTTTCCAGCAACACATTTTCAGCTCTGATCTCCAGCATCTGCAGTCCTTACTTTCTCACATGAGTACCTGCCATGTACAAGGTGGGAGTTGTCCCCATGTGTAATTGTGGTACCCATGTCCACACTCTGACACATCTTGCAGCACCTACCATGACAGGGTTGTATGGAGTTGTCCTGAAAGCCGTAGCAAGCTGGAGTCAGCTCAATGCACACTGATATTTAAGAAGAGTACAAGCTTGGTCAGTTGCACAACATTTACACTACTCATTTTTCTAAAAACCTAAGATGCATTATCTCTAAAGCCTTTACATCCTTCTTCCAGTGCTGTGAATTTTACGATCTGAATGTAAGACATAGCACCTGCTGTTGGGGAATTGATGAATGTGAAATATTTCAGCGTGTTATTGTCTTTTCAAAGTTGTTTTAATACTGCTAAAGTCACCATCCCAAAGTTGAAGCATTGCTTAGGAGACAAGGCCATTTTACTAATGTTTCTAAGGGCTGGTAACTCTCATGCATTTTGATTGTATTTTTGAAAGGACGTAAAGATGTTTTACAGAACTGATTTATTATGTTGAGGAAGATTACCCAGCAGTTTTGGGAAGCAAGTGTAATTATCCACTCAATAATAAGGATCTGGCATAAAGGCAGGTTTAGGTAAACTCAATTCATCCAGAACACTATGCTACTTTTAAAGAAAATAGTCAGTTATTCACCGCATTTACAGACTGTTTGCCTAAAGCAGTGTATCGCTTTTGTGATGCATTCATTTCAAATTTATGGATAGAGAAGATATTTGCTGTCTTCCTGGGTTTAATGGGTGTCAGTTGTTTGTTTTTGTTTGATGTAATTGCTTTAACATCAAAGTTACTTTGTTGGAGAAATAAATATAACACAGCATAAAAGGTAAATACACAACAAAACCAGGACATAAGTTTCCTCAGTTTTAAAGACCAATATTCTTAGTTGAGAGCTTTATTCAGGTACATTGGCCCCCCTGATTACAATGACACAATCATTTGGTAAGCATCTTATTTCTTGTGATCTGATCTGGTTGAATTGAGAGCATATACTTTGTGAGTGCTGACTTACGCAGAGAGAGCACAGTCCTCATGCTGTACTTTTTTTGTATGACCGACCCTCCTCCTAAGTTGGATATGGAGACATTTGCCATTGACTTGCGCAATTTTTAAGTCTGTCTAAATTTTCCTGAAGCTGCTTTACATCTTGCTGAGAGCGCAGATTCCCATTTAGCTTTGTATTACCTGCTTTTTTGGAAAAAATACGTTTGCCCCCATTCCATCTTTAACATACATTGGGAACAGCAGGGGCTTAGTTACTGGTCCTTATGGTACCACACTCTGCACAACCTGTCAACATTAGAATGATGCACTCATTCCTGCTCTCTGTTTATTGCCAGTTAGTTCTTCACTAATCCACATCCTCCTATACCATGTGCTTTAATCTTTCTAACTAGCTTCCTGTGGGTGACTTTATCAAAAGCCTTCTGAAAATGTAAGTATACGCTGACCATCAGGTCTTATCAATATTGTTAGGAATATTTACAGACGCTGGAACCCAAAGGCTTCCAACTTCCCGCAAACCCAATCTCCTCATGGAAAACTGGAACCAAGGCCAGGCCAGTACTGGAGCAAGACCTGACCCCACAGTGACCCAGCATCAAGAAGGCTTGACCAGGCCAAATCCAAGAAACCCTGGAGTACTTGTGAATGAGATTAATGCCCAGGAGCCCATCGCACACACCTACCTACCTGGCCGACACTGGAGCTGCAAGTTCTCACCTCGTGGAAACCTGGGACCAAGGTTCAAGCAGTGCAGGAACAAGACTCACCGCACAGTGATCTGACATCAAGGAGGCCTGACCGAACCAGCTATAAGGTCCTCCCAGAATGCTGAAGGCTGTGACGCATGCTCAGGACCCCATTGGGAGCCCACACATGACGTCTGGAGCAGCAGATCTCCCTGGGATTGACTGAGAGCAGCCATGTATCCAGGAAACATAGGAAACACACTGGACTTCAGGTGAGACTGAAAATTGGGGTTTCAAGATCCCCCTCCCCAGCATATTCCTGGTAAATGTCCAAAACATTGAGAACAAAATGGATGATCTTGAAGCTAGATTCACATTGCAAAGGGAATTAAGAGACTGCTGTGTGCTCTGTTTTGCTGAGATATGGCTCACCCCTGCTATAGCTAACCATGCCTTATAAACCAAAGGTTTCTCAGTTCACCAAAAAGACTGCTTGGTATCCTCAGGCAAGGCAAGGGGCAGATGAGGTCTGCCTACGAACGAACACTCCTGATATTAAACGTGGCAACCCTGATGAATTACTGCTTCCTGGACCAAGAATATCTTACAGTAAAGTGCCATCCCTACTACCTCCTGCAAGAGTTCACATCCTCTATCCTGACAGTGCTCTGTATCCCATCCCATGAGGAAATGAAGAGTGCATTGGATGAATTATACAATATTGCAAACATTCTTGAGATAAAGTACCCCAAGGCCTTGTTCATTGTAGCTGGTGATTTCAACCTTGCCAACCTCAGGAACATGCTACCATAATATCATCAACATGTCTCCTGTTCCACCAGAGGTCAAAACATCCTTGACCATTGCTTTACAACCATCAGAATTGCCCACCATACCATCCTCCTTCTTCATTTTTGAAAATCAGATCACAACTTTCGCTCTTCCTCCTGGCTTACAAGAAGAAAATGAAGTGTGAGGACCCAGTACGGAAAGCAGTGCAGTGTTGGTCTGAGGTAATAGAAAGGCTTCTGTGGGACTGCTCCGACTCAGTGGGCTGATGCATATTCATAAACTCAGAAGCCAACCTAAATGAGTATGCTACTGTCATCACAGACTTCATCAATAAGTGTGTAGAAGACTGCATGCCGAAGAAGTTAATCCAAATGTTCCTCAACTGGAAACCATGGATGAACTGGGAGATCCACTCCCTACATGAAGGCTAAAAAAACACAATAATGCCCCTACTTTGTCAGGAAGCTAAGGAAATTCAGCATGTCCATATGACCTCTGACCTAATTCTATAGATGCACTATAGAAAGCATCCTGTCTGGATGCATCGCAGTATGGTATGGCAACTGGCCTTCCCAAGACTGCAAGAAACTACAGAGAACCATGAACACATTCCATTCCATCTCACAGACCAGCCTTCCATTCATTCCTTCCGTCTATATTTCCTGCTGCTTTGGAAAGCAACCAACATAATCAACAAGCCTTCCCACCCTGCTTATACTTTCTTCCACCTTCTCCTGTCAGGCAGATGGTAGAAAAGTTTGCACATATATATGAACAGATTCAAGAGCAGCTTCTTCCCGGTTGTTATCAGACTTTGAATGGACCTCTCAAATATTAATGTTGATTTTTCTGCAAATATAACATTGTATTCTGCACTCAGTTCTGCTATTCTGATGCACATTGTATGGTATGATCTGCCTGTATGACACGCAAAATAATACTTTTCACTGTATCTAGGCACATAAGACAACAATAAATCAAACTCAAACTTGAATATCTTCAAAATCTCCAACAAATTAATCAAGCACAATCTCCAATTCACAAATCCATGCTGACTATGTCCAATTAGATCATATCAACCAGGTCTCTCTTTATCCTATACTTTCAGATGGATTTTAACATCTTCCCTACTACTAACAAAAGGTTAACCAGTCTATTAGTCTTAATTTTCTCTCTTACTTCCTCCTTGAATAGAGGGGTAACATTTCCTACCTTCTAGTCCACAAGAATCCAAAATCTATTGAATTTTGGAAAGTAATTACCATTGCACTTATAATCTCTACAGTCATCTCCTTCAACAGTCAAACTATCAGATCCAAGTGATCTACTAACTTTCAGCTCCATTTATTTGTTCAATACATTTCTCTACATATCATTCTCTCTCTCTAGCCACTTGGATCTCTACTTCTGAGAGATCTTTGTATCTTCTAAGTAAAAACAGATGCAAAGTAATCATTTAACTTTTCTGCTAAATTCTCCTGGCTCTGTCTTCTATGGACCTTCATTTGTTTTCAGCAAATGTTTTCTTTTCACACACCTTTCGAAGTTTTTACAGTCCATTTTGCTGTTTACTTTTCTAGATTGCATTACTATACTATTCTCCCTTTCCTTATCAGTTCCTTGGTCTTCCTATTTGTGTTCCTAAATGTTAAAATCTTCAGCATTACTGCTATTTTTGGTAACTTTATAGGCCTTTTATTTTAATCTTATGCAACAAAACTTCCTATATTATCGGATTCTTGTTGAGTGCTTACATCTTGAAGGAATGTATAGTTAGAGTCATAGTGTCATAGAGCTGTACAGCACTGAAACAGACCCTTTAGTCCAACTCATCCAGGCTGACCAGAGTTCTCAACCTAATCTAGTCCAATTTAGAGACATAGGGTCATAGAGATGTACAGCATGGAAACAGACCCTTTGTTCCAACCCGCCCATGCTGACCCAATATCCCAACCTAATCTAGTCCCACCTGCAAGAGCCAGCCCTATATCCTTCCAAACCCTTCCTATTCATATACCCATCCAGATGTCTCTTAAATGTTGCAATTGTATCAGCCTCCACTACTTCCTCTGGCAGCTCATTCCAAACACGTGCCACCCTCTGCATGAAAAAGTTGCCCCTTAGGTCCCTTTTATATCTTTCCCCTCTCACCCTAAACCTGTGCCCTTTAGTTCTAGACTCCCCTATCCCAGGGAAAAGACTTTGTCTATTTATCCTATCCATGCCCCTCATGATTTTATAAACATCTATGAGGTCACCCCTTAACCTTCAATGCTCCACAGAAAACAGCCCCAGTCTGTTCAGCCTCTCCCTATCGCTCAAATCCTCCAACCCTGGCAACATCCTTGTAAATCTTTTCCAAATCCTTTCAAGTTTCACAACATCCTTCCAATAGGAAAGAGATCAGAATTGCATGCAATATTCCAAAAGTGGCTTAACCAATGTCCTGTACAGCTGCAACATGACCACCCAACTCCTGTACTCAATACTCTGACCAAAAAGGAAAGCATACCAAATACCTACTTCATTATCCTATCTACCTGTGACTCAACTTTTAAAGAACTATGAACATGCACTCCAAGGTCTCTTTGTTCAGCAACACTTCCTAGGACCTTACCATTAAGTGTGTGAGTCCTGGTAACTATTTGCTTTCCCAAAATGTAGCACCTTGCATTTATCTAAATTAAACTCCATCTGCCACTCCTCAGCCCATTGGCCCATCTGATCAAAATCCCATTGTAATCTGAGATAACCTTCTTCACTGTCCACTACACCTCCAATTTTGGTGTCATCTGCAAACTTACTAACAGTATTTCCTATGTTCATATCCAAATCATATATATAATTGATAAAAAGTAGTGGACCCAGCACCAATTCTTGTGGCAGTCCACTGATCACAGCCCTCCAGTCTGAAAAACAACCCTCCACCACCACCTTCTGTCTTCTACCTTTGAGCCACTTCTTTATCCAAATGGCTAGTTCTCCCTGTATTTCAGTCTCCCATGTGGAACCTTGATGAAAGCCTTACTGAAGTCCACATAGATCATGATCACTGCTCTGCCCTCATCAATCCTCTTTGCTACTTTTCAAAAAACTCAATTAAGTTTGTGAGACAAGATTTCCCACGCACAAAGCCATGTTGACTATTTCTAATCAGTCCTTGCCTTTCCAAATATGTGTAAATCCTGTCCCTCAGGATTACCTCCAAAAAAAGTTCTTTAAAGACTATCCATTGTCCTCTGTTGAATTATGGCTTTTAATGGATCGTCTCAATTCACCTCAGCTGATTTATGCCTCATGTCTACAAACTTTTGTTTACTCAAACTTAACATCTTTGCTTCAGAATGAACTATCTCAGTTTAGAAAGTAATGTGAAATTCTTTCATGTTGTGGTCACTTATCCATAACTGTTTTTTTTTACAATAAAAGATTTAAATAACCTTTTCTCATTCCAAAAAACAGTGAATGTATTCAGGGATCAATAGAATTGATGTATCTGCGAAGTATAATGAGGCAAGTTTATTAAATAATGTAAAAGCAAAAGATCCACGAGGGAACAGTGACCATAACAGAGTAGAAAAATTAGGGTTCAGAGTGGGATTTAGAAACTTGTATCAGATACAACTGTGCTAAACATAAATAAGGGTAATTACATATAGATGAGGGCAGAGCTGCTGGTATGGATTGGGAAAATTGTTTAAATGATAATATATTTGAGGAACAACAGTGTTAAGAAAATAGTTCATGACTCAAAACAAAGACATATCCCAGTGAAGAAGAAGGATTCTCGGAAGGGATTAAACCAACCATGATTAAGCAAAGAAATTAAAAGTGGCTTCAAATTGAGAGAGCAACATATAGCCTTGCAAAGATTAGTAATGAACTAGAGAATTGGGAAAGTGGACACATAATTTCCCTGTCTCTGCTGATTGCAATTTCAGCAAATTCCTTCCTTCCTTCCATCACATGACTTACATCTATTATTTTGTATTTTGTATCTTCTATAGTAGAGATGGAAACAAAATATTTGTTTATTTCAGTTCACGTTTTCTTATTATCTACTATTACCTCTCCACACTCATTCTCTGGAGAAGTAACACTCACTTTATAGATGCTTTTATAGGAATTGGTCAGCTCAGTTTGCTGGACTGCTGGTCTATAATGTAGAGAGATGCCAAAGGATGGGTTCAATCCCCACACCAACTGAGGTTAATGTGTTATCCTTTGCCTGAGGCATAATGATGCCAAGGTTAAATCGTTACTAGTCATCCCTCTGTAATGAGAGAGCAGCCTATCATCCAGTAGGATTATGACAAGTTTACCTTTCTTTCCTGTTTTCCTTTTTAGATGCCTGCAGAAGCTCTTCCTATCCATTGTTACAATTCTAAGTTGCTTCCGCTCAAACTCTAACATTACTTTTAATTAACTTTTTACTTGTTCTCTGCCATTCATTATATTTGAAATAGTTATCTGGCCTGTCACTCATCTTTACATTACTACTGTTCTTTCTTGTGTGTGTTACTTCTCCTAACATTTTCAATTAGCCATGATGGTGAGTTCTCCCCTTGGAATTTTTTTAAGCACTAGTTATAAACACACACTCTTCCTTTCAAAGTGCATTTAAATGATCAATTATATTGTAGTTATTGCTGTCTCGGGGCACCTTCACTTGGAGGTCATTACTTAAACCTGCTTCATTACATTGGAATGTCGAAGGCTGAGGGGTGACCTTATAAAGGTTAAAAAATCATGAGGGGCATGGACAGGGTAAATAGACAAAGTCTTTTCCCTGGGATGGGGTAGTCCAGAACCAGAGGGCATAGGTTTAAGGAGAGAGGGGAAAGATTTAAAAGGGACGTTAGGGGCAATGTTTTCACACAGAGGGTGGTGTGTGTGTGGAATGAGTTGCCAGAGGAAGTGACGGAGGCTGGTGCAATTACAACATTTAAGAGACATCTGGATGGCTACATTATTAGGAAGAGTTTAGAAGGATATGGACCAAGTGCTGGCAAATGGGAGTGGATTAATTTCGGATATCTGGTCGACATGAATGAGCTGGACTGAAAGGTCTGTTTCTGTGCTGTATATCTCTATGACACCATGACAATACTAAGTCTAATATGACCCACACTCTGGTTAGTTCCAGAACCTACTGCTCTAAATCTCGAAAGCTTTCTCTGATCACTTCATTAAAGTTACCGTTGCCAATCTAATATTTCTAATTTAGATTAAATTAAACTCATCTATGATTATTGCTTGCCTTTATCATGAACATGTGGAACTTCTTGTTGCATACTTTATACTCCACTCTGGCTCCTCCTTGCACCATTCTCAGAAGTGATTTCTATCCAAATCAATTCTACATTCTGATCTCCTGACAAAGGTCATCACTAATCAGTGTGCAATGGCCAACTTCAATTCACAGAATTTGGCCTTTACTTAGATTCCTAATCTTCTTGAATCTCACGTTTCTCTCAATATGAGCCAATTTTATCATCCTGCAGGAGGAAAGGTGAGGGAAGGAAGAATCCCCCATTCTCCCTCAGTTGTGTCTCATTTCTATTTTGTTGACTTTGTTCTCAGCAGAGTGGAACCATTTTGTCCTTATCAGAGATAACATTTGTAATCATTTAACATTTCTATCTCTCCTTTACCATTATTATCACTGCATTTATTTTTTGCTCTGAACACTCTAACAATGTGATCCACTTGTTCCTCCTTCACTTCTATCCACTGTATCGAAACCTTATTCTCCAGCTCCTTTCAGTTGCAATGAAGAGTCATACCAGACTTGAAATGTCAACTCATTTTTTCTTTCTTCACAGATACTGCCAGACCTGCTGAATCTGACACAGTATATAGACAGGCCAACAAGGGGTGATGTCATATTGGATTTAGTACCAGGGAATGAACCTGACCTAGTGGTAGATTTGGAGGTAGATTTGGAGCACTTTGGTGATAGTGACCACAATTTGGTTATTTTTACACTAGTAATAGGCAGGAATAGGGATATATCACAGAGAAAGAGTTATAATTGGGGGAAAGGCAACTATAATGCAATTAGGCAAGATTTAGGATGCACAGGATGGGGAAAGAAACTGCAAGGGATGGACACACTTGAAATGTGGAGCTTATTCAAGGAACAGCTGCTGCGGGTCCTTGATAAGTATGTACCTATCAGGCAGGGAGGTAGTTATCGGGAGACAAGAGCCATGGTTTACTAAAGAAGTTGAAGATCTTGTCAAGAGGAAGAAGAAGGCTTATGTGAGGATGAGGCATGAAAGCTCATTTAGGGGGTTTGAGAGTTATAAGTTAGCCAGAAAAGATCTAAAGAGAGGGCTAAGAAGAGCCAGGAAGGGACATGAGAAGTTGTTGGCAGATAGGATCAAGGAAAACTCTAAGTCTTTCTATAGGTATATCAGGAAAAAAAGAATGACTAGGGTGAGATTAGGGCCAAACAAAGATAGTAGTGGGAAGTTGTGTGTGGAATCTGAGGACATGGGATGTGCTTAATGAATACTTTTCATCAGTATTTACATTGGAAAAGGGCAATGTTAGTGAGAATATGGAGATACAGGCTAATAGATTAGATGGGATTGCAGTTGACAATTTTGGAAGATCTGAAAATAGATAAGACCAGATAGAATTTATCCTTGGATTCTCTGGGAAACCAGGGAGGAGGTTGCAGAGCCTTTCGCTTCGATGTTTATGACATCATTGTTGACAGGAGAAGTGCCAGAAGACTGGAGGATAGCGAATGTTGTTTTCTTGTTTAAGAAGGGGAGTCAAGACAACCCTGGCAATTATAGGCCAATGAGCCTTACTTCGGTTGTGGGTAAGGTGTTGGGAAAGGCTATGAGATGGGATTTATAATCATCTGGAAAGGAATAATTTGATTAGGGATAAGTCAACATGGTGCTATGAAGGATATGTCGTGCCTCACTAAACTTATTGAATTCTTTAAGAATGTGATAAAACTGTGGATGAAGGTAAGGTAGTTGATGTGGTGTATATGGACTTCAGTTACGTGTTTGATAAGGTTCCACATGGTAGACAATTGCACAAAATACAGAGTTTCAGGGTTGAAGGTGATTTTAGTGGTTTGGATCTGAAATTGGCTCAACACTTGGCTCTACTTGTTTGGTTTCGGGCTGTCCCCAGCCTGTAATCACTTGCATTCTTACAGGTAGGACTGGGTATGAGGTACTTGTTCGCTGAGCCAATGATCACTATCATTATGGTGTTTGTATATCACACATTCAGTGTCTAAGTCCCAGTCATCATCATTACTGTCTGTCAGTCCTTTATCTACAAATTTCCTGAATGTGTTGCTACCCGGGTTTATAACTGAGGAAAGTGGAAGGGTTGGGCGGTGAAATGGGGAAAAAGGTGCCTGTTGGCTATACTTCCTCCTGTTTTCTAACAGATATTACTTGCCTTTCCTGTTGTTTACAATGAGCCTGCTCTAACCTACAGGGTAGTAAAATTAAATGTTCTCACCCTCTTAGCAGTCGCATCTCAATGGCCCCATGCAGGGTATCCTGTCGACTACGCCTGTTTGTTGGAGTGATCTCAGTCTATGAATCAAGAAGATTTTGAGAGCTTCAGGAATTCAGCAAGAACAGTGGTTGATTTGTGCGATAATCAAGGAGAGGAACTCAAGGTTGTCACCCAGGATGATCAAGCTCAATCTGCTGAATATCCATGCAAATCTACCTTTATAGACTTTTATATAGGAATCACATGAATCTACAAGCTAAGCATTAATTATATGGTTACTTATCTGCTGATTAGATTCAAGCTTATGTGATCACTTGTTTATCTCTTAACCTTTGTTCCCAAACATTTCGTGGTCAGCTAATGTTCTGCCCTGTTTCCTTATATCAGTTATGAATGAACTATGCTCCTTTCATTTGGGTGGCGTGTCTTTAACAATCAAGTGAGTTAATCGCCCCAAAAATCTCATTCCATGGCCATGGCACCCAAAGCAGCACCACTCAACCGGAACATCCCTCACAACACACCACACACACCTTTGCCTGGCCAGGGACCCCAAAAGTCCATTCATCCTCCACTCCTCCCCCTCCCCGCCCCCCAACATCTTCCCTCCTCACTCCACTGTCTCACCTATCACTGCTTCAGTGGAGGAACTTTGTCCCACACCTGAGATGATCTCCTACAAACACTGAGTACCCTCATACCACTGCTGTAACTACTGATAATTAAATATCAGGTTGTGCTGAATTCACACCATTAAAACAATAGCCAGAGTAATTTGAAAAAAAAGAGTTTAAATCACACTGGACATTAATAGTTGGAGTAATGTGTTGGCAGTATGCTGTAGGATGTTCAAAGGTATTATTGTCCTCTTAATTTATCATCTCTGTCACATTCAGTAAATATTTCTTTACTGATTTTGGCTGATTTCCACTGTTTCATAGCCTATAGCATGATTTCATGTTTATACAGGATTCTATGATATGCTTGAGCAATATCATATTGAGTGTTAGGTAAGTTGTAAGCGATGCTTGTAAAAGATATAGTAATCATCATTTTTGATTAGATGGTGGTAAGTGTTATCTTCTGAATTCAAACATACACATTGATTTAATTCATTTTCATATTACACCCTGAGCTGTCAGATGAAAGAAATAATAATTCAATGAGCTATCCAAAATTCCACTAAAAGTTAAGGTAATTCAGGTAAAATTGGTTTGGGCTTACCTCTACATCCAAAATTTGTAAGATGCTGCAATAATTGCTGCTGTAATTTGCTGTCAGCAATTACTGATCCCCAGATGAAGTGGAATTTTAAGGACAGATTGTTTAACCAGGGTATGCATGATTACTGATGAAGAGCTTAGCCTGAACTGTTGATTCTCCTGCTCCTCAGATACTGCCTGACCTGCTGGGCTTTTCCACCACCACATTCTCAATTATGCATGATTACTGCAATTGGCTCATTCAGCGCCTCAAATTAAATGTTGTCAACTATGCCAACGTGGTTGAGAAAAAACTTATTTCTTCCACTTTTCATGAAGTCGCAGCATTTGGTAAAGTTACTGCATAGTTGATCTTCGATCAAAAATGGCAAGATTCCAACTTTGTGTTCTTTTGGGTGACCAACAGGCTCTGCTTGTGTCATATGACCCCGCCACCCCAACCTCGTTCTTTTGCTTTGAAGTGCATGTGACACTGATGAACTTTCAGCTGTCTCACACTTCCATTGAGCCTTTTAATTATGATTAATGCATCAACTTCCTCCCTGAGCCCATGTTTCAGGAGCTTCTAATGCCCTTGTTGACCCTACAATTTCCCTATACAGAGGCAAATGCTACCAAGATCTTTCATGCCCCTACACCATTTGAAAAAGCATCTCGTCCCATCACATTAAGTATAATGTCCCACCCTGCTATCTGCAATTGCCTCCATTCTGATCAGCATTCCTTCAGTGATTGAGTACAGTGAGATCCATTCTCAGACTTGAGTTACCTACTTTCAACAGGATTCCATGGACAACCTTCTGATAAGTTTACTGACCATGATTAAACAAATCCACAGGACTGACAGTAGCTACTTAATGGATTGACTTCCCAGGGCAGCCCCAACTAATTGTGGTCCATCGCGTAGATTAATGTCTTAACAGCACCCTGACAGACCTAAAGTTAATCCATGAACTGCCTACAATTTACCTTGAGGAATGATTAAGGGCCAATCTGATTCACTGAAGCCAATTCCTGGACTATAATTAGGCAATAAGAATGTGAGCAAATGCGAGGTCATACCTTTGGAAAAAAGAACACAGACATGGACAATTTTATAGATGGTGAGAAAATTCAAAAAGCCAAAGCACAAAGGGATCTGGGAGTGATAGTATAGGATTCTCTAAAGGTTAACTTGCAGGTTGAGTCTGTGGTTAAGAAAGCAAATGTCATGTTGTCATTTATTTCAAGAGGGTTGGAATATAAAAGCAGGGAGGTGCTACTAAGAATTTATAAAGCTCTGGTTAGGTCCCATTTAGAATACTGGGTCCAGTTTTGGGCCCCATACCTCAGGAAGGACATACTGGTACTGGAGAGTGTCCAGCGGAGATTCACACAGATGATCCCTGGAATGGTAGGCCTAACATATGATGAATAGCTGAGGATCCTGGGATTGTATTCGTTGGAGTTCAGAAGGTTGAGGGGAGATCTAATAGATCTAATAGATCTATTAGCTGGCTTATAAAGGGTGCTCACTGGGAATTTGTTTCCATTAGGCGAGGATACGAGGACTTGTAGGCACAACAGAGAAGATGCAAAACTTGACTTACTCTTGGGAAATAAGGCAGGGCAGGTGACTGAGGTGTCAGTGGGGGTGCACTTTGGGGCCAGCAACCACAATTCTATTCGATTTAAAATAGTGATGGAAAAGGATAGACCAGATCTAAAAGTTGAAGTTCTAAATTGGAGAAAGTCCAATTTTGTTGGTATTAGGCAGGAACTTTCAAAAGCTGATTGGAGGCAGAATCACAGGTAAAGGGATGGCTGGAATATGGGAAGCCTTCAGAAATGAGATAACAAGAATCCAGAGAAAGTATATTCCTGTCAGGGTGAAAGGGAAGGCTGGTAGGTATAGGGAATGCTGGATGACTAAAGAAATTGAGGGTTTGGTTAAGAAAAAGAAGGAAGCTTATGTCAGGTATAGACAGGATCGATCGCATGAATCCTGAAAAGAGCATAAAGAAAGTAGGAGTATACTCAAGAGGGAAATCAGGAGGGCAAAACGGGGACATGAGATAGCTTTGGCAAATAGAATTAAGGAGAATCCAAAGGATTTTTACAACTATATTAAGGACAAAAGGGTAACTAGGAAGAGAATAGGGCCCTTCAAAGATCAGCAAGGTGGCCTTTGTGTGGAGCCACAGAAAATTGGGGAGATACTAAATGAATATTTTGCATCATTATTTACTGTGGAAAAGGATATGGAAGATATAGACTGTAGGGAAATAGATGATGACATCTTGCAAAATGTCCATAATACAGAGGGGGAAGTTCTCGATGTCTTGAAACGGGTAAAGGTGGATAAATCCCCAGGACCTGATCAGGTGTACCCAAGAACTCTGTGGGAAGCTAGAGAAGTGACTGCTGGGTCTCTTGCTGAGATATTTGTATCATCAATAGTCACAGGTGAGGTGCCGGAAGACTGGAGATTGGCAAACGTGGTGCCACTGTTTAAGAAGGGCAGTAAGGACCAGCCAGGGAACTATAGACTGGTGAGCCTGACCTCGGTGGTGGGCATGTTTTTGGAGGGAATCCTGAGGGTCAGGATGTACATGTATTTGGAAAGGCAAGGACTGATTCTGGATAGTCAACATGGCTTTGTGTGTGGGAAATCATATGTCACAAACTTGATTGAGTTTTTTTGAAGAAGTAACAAAGAAGATTGATGAGGGCAGAGCAGTAGATGTGATCTATATGGACTTCAGTAAGGCATTCAACAAGGTTCCCCAGGGGAGACTGATTAGCAAGGTTAGATCTCATGGAATACAGGGAGAACTAGACATTTGGATTCAGAACTGGCTCAAAGGTAGAAGACAGAGGGTGGTGGTGTAGAGTTGTTTTTCAGACTGGAGGCCTGTGACCAGTGGAGTGCCACAAGGATCGGTGCTGGGCCCTCTACTTTTTGTCATTCACATAAATGATTTGGATGCGAGCATAAGAGGTGCAGTTAGTAAGTTTGCAGATGACACCAAAATTGGAGGTGTAGTGGACAGCGAAGAGGGTTGCCTCAGATTACAACTGGATCTGGACCAGATGGGCCAATTGGCTGAGAAGTGGCAGATGGAGTTTAATTCAGATAAATGTGAAGTGTTGCATTTTGGGAAAGTAAATTTTAGCAGGACTTATACACTTAATGGTAAGGTCCTAGGGAGTGTTGCTGAACAAAGACACCTTGTAGTGCAGGTTCATTGCTCCTTGAAAGTGGAATCGCAGGTAGATAGTATTGTGAAGAAGGCGTTTGGTATGCTTTCCTTTATTGGTCAGAGCATTGAGTACAGGAGTTGGGAGGTCATGTTGCGGCTGTACAGGACATTGGTTAGGCCACTGTTGGAATATTGCATGCAATTCTGGTCTCCTTCCCATTGGAAAGATGTTGTGAAACTTGAAAGGGTTCAGAAAAGATTTACAAGGATGTTGTCAGGGTTGGAGGATTTGAGCTATAGGGAGAGGCTGAACAAGCTGGGGTTGTTTTCCCTGGAGCGTCGGAGGCTGAGGGGTGACCTTATCGAGGTTTAAAAAATTATGAGGGGCATGGATAGAATAAATAGACAAAGTCTTTTCCCTGGGGACGGGGAGTCCAGAACCAGAGGGCATAGGTTTAGGGTGAGAGGGGAAAGATATAAAAGAGACCTAAGGGGTAACTTTTTCACACAGATGGTGGTACGTGTATGGAATGAGCTGCCAGAGGATGTGGTGGAGGCTGGTACAATTGCAACATTTAAGAGGCATTTGGATGGGTATATGAATAGGAAGGGTTTGGAGGGATACGGACCAGATGCTGACAGGTGGGACTAGATTGAGTTGGGATGCCTGGTTGGCGTGGATGGGTTGGACCGAAGGATCTGTTTCCATGCTGTTCATCTCTATGACGATGACTCTAACCTTAGAATTATAGGAGGTCAATTTAGAACAGAAATGCGGAGACATTTCTTCAGCCAGAGAGTGGTGGGCCTGTGTAATTCACTGCCACGGAGCACAGTGGACGTCGGGATTCTAAATGTCTTCAAGGCAGCGATTGATAAATTCTTAATCTTGCAAGGAATTAAGGGATAAGGAGAGAGTGCGGGGGTAAGTGGCGTTAAAGTGCCCATCAGCCATGATTGAATGGTGGAGTGGACTCGATGGGCTGAATGTTCTTATTTACACTCCTATTTCTTATGGTCTTATGGTCTTAGTATCTTGATTTACTGTGGCAGTATCTCCTGATAGACTCTCACCCAAAAGACTGCCAAAAACGGGAACAAGCTTAGCCACCAGGGTACATGAACACCAACTAGCCACCAAGAAACATGAGCATCTATCGCTTGTGTCCATACACAAGGACAATGATGAACATCAATTCAACTGGGAAAACATATCCATCCTAGGACAAGCTAGATAGAGACATGCATGGGAATTCCTGGAAGCCTGGCTCTCAACCCAGACCTTCATTAACAAACATGTAGATTTGGACCCCATATACCAACCACTAAGAAACAGAGCCAGCAACAAAACCGGAAATAACACCATGAACCACAGTACATCCAGGAACATAAATAGCGAGCAGGACAGAACACCAATGTTTTACTGGAAGACCACTGATGATGTGACCTAGTATGGTGATGAAATGTCCGTAAGCAAACTTACCAGCTTAGCAAGCAAGTCAACAACCTCATTCATAACCTGAGCTACAAATCCTCTTGAATACTCTGTCCCCTCTCATTGCACTAAACACTCATCCCTTTTACATTCACACATTGCCATTTTGTTCAAGTACAGCAACTGTGTTTGCCACGTAAGCTTCTGCCCCTGATATTGATTTCGCACTGTCTGTACAGCGATATGTCTATCTCATCTCTGACTGTGACCCTTAGTGTTAAGGGTGGCACGGTGGCTCAGTGGTTAGCACTGCTGCCTCACAGCACCAGGGTCTCAGGTTTGATTCCAGCCTCGGACGACTGTCTGTGTAGAGTTTGCACATTCTCCCTGTGTCCGCGTGGGTTTCCTCCAGGTGCTCTGGTTTCCTCCCAAAGTCCAAAGATGTGCAGGTTAAGTGAATTGGCCGTGCTAAATTGCCCACAGTGTTAGGTGTATTAGTCAGAGGGAAATGGGTCTGGGTGGATTACTCTTCGGAGGGTTGGTGTGGACTGGTTGGGCCGAAGGGCCTGTTTCCACACTGTAAGGAATCTAATCTAAAAAAAACCCTATCCACAGCCAATAACTCCTGTCTTTCCTTCTATGTTAAAACACAAAGCTACCTACCTCAAAAGCAATGCTTAAAACCTTTTGCACTAAAAAAACAAATGAAGACCTGATGTTTTGATGCTTCAGATACCTGGCGGTCTCACAGCACAAACTGGCGCCTCATAAACAAATTCCAGCTGCTGCTCACTCCAAGTTACATGTTTGAAGTCCTCACATTATGGCTGAGGTAGGCAGAGAACAAGCATGATGATGATGTGGGGATTGTACTTTGCCAATGCTGAGTCTGTGAACGAAAGATCCAGGAAGAGCATGACCATTGAGGCCCTGTGTGCAGAAGAACTGGTTCCATATAAAGAGAAGCTGGATGCCATTCTGTGATCTGCAATGGATGCTGGTGTGGTATATAAGCAGGTGGCGGCTCTGATTTGCAGATGTGGCTTTGCACCATCTTGTTTCCCAATTAAAGAGTTGAACGTCATAAGTGTTAATATAGCGAATTGGAGTAATGATGAGATATAAATGCATCAAAATAAACATTTTTCCTCCCAACAGCACCATATAAGCATCTATGAGATTATCTCTCATGCTTCTAAATACCCTAAGTGCATAAGGTCAACTTATTCAGTCTCTGTTCATAAACCAACTCTCTCATCCCAGGGACTATACCTTCTTTGTATTGCTTCCAATGAAAACATATGCTTTCCTAAATATGGAGACTAAAATTTCATGCACTATTTAAAGAGTGATCTTACTAAAGCCCTTCCCAAGTGTGGTGAGACTTCATCATTGTTGTATTCTAATCCAGTTGCAATAATGTTCAAACAGCTGTATGCTTTCGTAATCTCACCTGGCCCCTCAATACCAGCTTCATAGCCAAGAAAACCCAGCAGCATCTCTACTTTCTGTGCAGGCTGAGAAAAGTCCACCTCCAACACCGCTACCCTCACCACATTCTGTAGAGTGTTCAATGAGATTACCCTGAGCATCTGCATCCCTGTATGGTTCGGGAATTGCACTGTCTTGGATCATAAGACCCTACAATGGATAGTGAGGACAGCTGAGAAGATCATCGGGGTGTCTCTTCCCTCCATTACAAACATTTACACCACACGCTGCATCCGAAAGGTTAACAGCATTGTGGAAGACCTCACACATCCCTCACTCAAACTCTTCTCTCTCCTGCCATCTGGCAGAAGATACCGGATCGTACTGGTCTCTCATGGCCAGACTGTGCAACAGTTTCTTCCCCCAACCCATCTGGTTCCTTAAGACTAAATGATCGGACTCTTTCCCTTCTGAAGTTCTTTCGTATTGCTGCTAGAAAATTGTCTATCATTCATCTTTCTTCTGGTACACTGTAACTTGTGTGTTTTTGCACTTCTTATGCACTTTATGTCATGTATGATTGTGTAGTTTGTGCTGTCAATGTAGCACTCTCAGTCCTTGAGGAATGCTGTTTCGTTTTTACTGTATCAGTTGTATATCGTAGAAATGCTAATCGTTTGTGTTGCTTGTACATTTTGTGAATCTAGAAATTCACAAGTTGCTTGACTCCAAAAAAATTCCAAGTTTTTATTATTACAACCAAAGCGCATAACCTTTCCAGATCTTCTATCTTGTTTCCCATTCATGCAAACTATCAACATTTCTTTGCAGTCTCTCTGTGTCCTGCTTACAGCTTGAATTCTCAATTGATATTTCATTGTTTGCAAAGTTAAATACATTGCTGTTTGATATCAAACAGCCCAGGCCCCAGCACCCATGTAGCAATCCATTAGTTACAGCTTGCCAACTTGAAAACACCCTATTTATGTATACTCTCTGTTTCTGGTCCAAGGCCAACTTTCTACCCATACTAGTATGTCATTCCCAATTCCGTGAACATATACTTGTGTATTAACATTTTGGTTAAAGACACCTTCTCAGAGATTTGCTTTTTATTCCACATTCTACTGGTTCCTAGTTCCCTGCCATCTACTCTACCCCAGATATGTTGTCAGAACACTCAAATAAGTTTGTCAGCTGGTGTCCCTTTCTATAATGCCATGTTGATTTGTTTTAGCTATACTGTGCTTTCCTAAGTGCATTGTTGAAACTTCCATGGGGTCGTGAGACGTGAAATGCAACACTTCCTTATTCTTGATGACATACTCCCAGGTTCATGGTCTTTATGTGCATCGCAGAAGGAATTGGGAAATGGATCTGGTAGAACCTATGGAATTTTGTCAGTGGGCCTGTTTTGTTCTTGAGGACCTTTTGCACTCATTTTTGTAGCTACTACCAAATGCTGCTGCTGTTGATTTCCCTACTGGGATCAAGGACCCCTGCTGATACTGGTCAAGATAGTGTCGGAAAATGAAATCATCTTCACCGTATCAAAGTGGCAATCTGCAATGAGACCTGTCTCTCTCACTCTCACCCTGTCCTTGACCAGGTACCAGATTAGAAGTTCATAGCCTAAGGAAGTAACTGATTCCTGAAGCAGAGTGCCCGCTTAACTTTCTCATTCTCTGATGTATTGCAGTAACAGGCCTCAGACTCAATCTTGTCAACATCAAACTGATGTTTCTTGAGTTGCAGCCACTTATTGCAGATGTGATTGTTGTATATCACACTGGTAGCTAACAATACACATAAGCTAAGCCTTGACACATCACTCACTCTATTTAAGCTATAAATTTAATGCAATATTTATATCTGCTCAGCACAGGTTTAAACTCCTGCCTAGATTTAGAAGTATACTCACCAACTGATCATTTATCCCTCACTTAATGAATACTTATGTGCAGTCATCAGCTATTAGACACTGAAAGTTGGAACTGCAGAATTCTCACTTTCACTATATTCCTAAGTTAGTAATTATTCCACATCATACTCAGTGCCCATCATCCCTACTCTATGGGCCATCTCCAGGTTGGTACATCACACTTATCTTTGAACCACAGTCTCTGGTAGTGTGTCAGTGCTGTTATGAATTATGGAAGCAAGAACCTCCAGTGTATGTTGTCCTCAAATTTCCAACTGTCCCTCGCAAAGCCAATTCCACTAACGGTTTGGAGCCAAGGGATTGAGATCCAGCATAACAGGGCTCCTGTATTTTTTCAGGACACCCCTATAAATCCCAGTGGAAATATATTTGGGTCCAGGGGACTTTACAATGAAACTTTGGACCAAAGTCTTTTCCCTGCCTACAATTAATGTTAGCTGAAAATGTGTTGCTGGAAAAGCGCAGCAGGTCCGGCAGCATCCAAGGAGCAGGAGAGTCGACGTTTCGGGCAAGAACCCTTCTTCAGGAATTGTAGAGGGAGGAAGAGAGTTTCTTCAAGGAAGGCATCGTTGCAAGAGGTTTCACTGTAGGTTAAAATCTTCTAGGAGAAAGTGAGGACTGCAGATGCTGGAGATCAGAGCTGAAAATGTGATGCTGGAAAAGCGCAGCAGGTCAGGCAGCATCCAAGGAGCAGGAGGGTCGCCGTTTCGGGCATGAGCCCTTCTTCAGGAAGGACTCATGCCCAAAACGTCGACTGTCCTGCTCCTTGGATGCTGCCTGACCTGCTGCGCTTTTCCAGCATCACATTTTCAGCTCTGATCTCCAGCATCTGCAGTCCTCACTTTCTCCTACAATTAATGTTACTCTTTCTGGGACCACCATCAACAAGGGCTAACCTCCCCAATGAGCAGAGTAAACAGGAAATGATTATTGCAGTGTGGGTGGGATTAACAATGCATATTAACTGCATGAATAGGCTCTTTATAATGTAGATTCAGATTACAATTTCCAGTGCTTTTTGCTAAGATTTTTTAGATTGAATTATGGCTTCTACTTAATGCATTATTGTTGACTTTATGAGTTTAGTTCAAGAAAGGACACTTTAAAAAATTCTAAAAGAAGATTATTTTATGAAAATAGAAAATATTATCTTTCAACAGTTTGTCTTTTTGATCTGCAGACCTGCAGGTTTGTTCAGTTGTGTGGGATTTCATAAATACCATAACAGCAAAGCAAACCTTTATACTGCAATATAAAAATCTCTTAGCTCATACACTCCAGCTTTTAAACAGAGTGCCCACTGTTTCTATTGTGATACAATTCTATGTGTCCTTGTTCTGAAGTTGGCCTTTTAGGTGAATGGGGGATTAAAATCTAGGGCTGTTTGGAACAACAAACAAAAGGTGTAACCTTAATCAAAACACACAAATCAGTGACATTTCCTGTTTTTATCTCATTAATTGTAAATAGATATTAAGCTATAGGAGCCAAGATTGGCTGAACAACATAAAGCTTTACTTTTATTTTCAGGCAGCCATGTGATCTATCCTAAATGGTAACTGGTAGGTTACAGCCAGGTGGTGGACATGTATCAGTTAAGTTAGAGATGAAATGATCATTAGTATGAAAACAATGAAGAGAATAAGAAATCCGGTTCAGTTCTTAAATGTGCTCTGAGTTGCAGCTAACAAACATTTCTTCTTTTGATATTCACTATCATCACAAATGATGATAAAACAAAGGAATATTTCCTCTTCACTTGGTTTTGCAGAATTGTGTTATCTTTTCGATTGAATGTGCTTCTGCTCCTTTATATCTTTATATCAGAGTAAACATTCAGAGGCCTGTATGACACTTTGAAAAGTGTATGGTGAAGCCAGCCATACTGGACTTGATGTGATAACTCTGATTTTGGCTCCACAAATGCTGCCAGACATGCTGAGTTTCTCTGGCATTCTCGTTGGTTGTTTCAGATTCCTAAAATCTGCACTGTTTTGCTTTTATTGAAGTGTTTAGTTCACTTTTGTCTTCCAGATGTGTCCACTTGAAGAGCATCCATTCTTGTCTCCATTGGGAACTCCATTGCAATCTTTTGAATCTGAAATGGAGTCATACCAGACTTGAAACATTAACTTTTTTTCTCCACAGATTCTGCCAGACCTGCTGAGCTTCTCCAGTATCATTTGTATTTGTTTCTCTTTAGTATGATTCTTGCAAAGGATTGCTGGAGAAGGATCTGCCCATGTGATTGTTGCAGGGTTCTCTGTCACCTTTGCTTTGTATAGTTGTGATAATTTTTGCATCACACATTGTTTTGCTTCTTTCTTGGGGTGCTAGGGGCCTGATTGTCTTTCAAATAACTCCACTGTTGTCTATATTCATTTCATCAAGATTCTGTTCTTTGCAGACTTTCTATTTACAGACATTGAGTTGGACATGAGTTCAGTGTGCCTCCTCCATGCTTTCTGTCCAGACAATTTCTCCAGTCATGTGACTGAACATCTGTACTAGACTCATACTATTGTCACATCATTCCGTATTCCCCCAAGTCTTTGTTCCTATTATTTAGATTGTTTTTCCAGCTCCACTCAAAGTATCAAACATAACAAGTTAGAGTCTGGGGTAGTTTTACATTTTACCCTGACCTTACTTGTTTGAGTTTGCTGGTCTGTTATGCTCTCCTTTCTCTTGAAATGAATATACAATTCTTGGACATTTATAGACATTTTAATATTCTCATCTTCCAAGTCAAAATACTTTGTCCATGGTTGTAACTTGCTTTTCAAGGATACAAGACTCTCTGATTTCTCCTGATAATAACTTGTGATGTTTTCATTATGTATAAACTTAGGCTGTTCCACTTTGTCAAAGTTCCTAATTGTTCTTACTTTCAGATCTCTGCTCTTTCTACTGCCTAATCAGTTGGAAACTTCCTTGTGTGACTGAAATTTCTAGGTTGTTTTCTCTTAGATGTTTTCTCCCTCTATACTGGTCATCCATGGTAACACGAGGTTTTAGATTTCCAGACAACAATGGAAGCTGTGTTCAAGGTCTTCTCTATATCAACGATTTTGCAGGAGATTATTCATTTTGCAGTGGTGATAATCTATTACTCAATAGAGCCAAATTAATGTCATTGTTTTTCTTCAGAAGCTCTTTTCTAGTTCAAGCTAGTTCTAGTTCCCTGGGCCATCTTTTGCTTGTAGGTCATGAAGTGAACAGGATACATGAATGAACTTAGACTCTTTGGCATTTCCTCTAAATTGCTTATTTGTAAATTGTGAGTTGAATACATTTGTTTTGATGATTTTAATATCGTAATCTGCTGTTTAAATGATTTATCTCAATTTATATCGAGTAACAGGTAATAATAATGATAAATATTTGCCCTTTAAATTCAGACAGGTCCATTCCCAGCCTTTCTGAATACCTTGATGGAAATGATGATGGCTGTAAAGGTTCTTTATCTTATGGAGTGTTGATATTGCAATTTGACAGCTGGATAGCATTTCTTCAATCTAATGAGTAATCCCTGGCCAGAAAACTGACAGTGGAGCTTTAGTTCAATATTTTGATAATCCAAGGTGAGCTTGATAGAGCCTTTGGCGAATATCAATTCTGAGTATTGTAGCTGTTGCCAAACTTACACTAAAGACTATCAAATCACCTACACTCTTGTTACATTGCCTCTCTGAAGGATTGTTGTAGGTATATTTAATCAAGCTGTTCAGATGTACTATGATACATCTCTGGAGCAGATGGGACTTGAACTCTTAGCACTTGGCTAAGAGCTAGGAATACTACCACTATGCTACAAGAACACTTAGGTTGCCATCAGTGCAATCCACAGAATTGTTGTGTTCTGGCTATCCATGATGGCAAAGTATTTTAATCTGGAGACTTCCATCATCTCTGTTGAACTACCCTAATCTCTTCCAATTTTGCTCTCTGATGCTGCTAAGTGTTTTATTACTAAACATGTGGCTGCTTTTACCTCTGCTATATACTTATAATGCTGAACTTCACCTGAGATCAGCAAAGTTTAATTTTTGTTGAGTTACATGGAGGGCTTCTCTTTGTGAAGTTAATATATTTTCTCACACCATCATCCTAAATTCATCTAATTAACTACCATGACTCTATGTTGACCCCCTCATCCATTGCTAGGCCAATTCTACCTTTCACTATATGTGAACACATTAACCACTACCAGGATATTCTGAGATACCTAGTACTGGTGCCAATTTCGAATACCAGTAGAGTTGCAAGGCATCCCATCCCTCAAATGCAACAGAAACATGAGAGTTGTAAAAGAGTCTAATGTAGACAAATGTGAGGTGTTGCATTTTGGTAAGGCAAACCAGGGCAGGACTTATACAGTAAATGGCAGAGTCCTGGGGAGTGTTGCTGAACAAAAAGACTTCGGGATGCAGGTGCATAGTTCCTTGAAGTTGGAGTCACAGGCAGACAAGATGGTAAAGAAGGCATGTGGTGCATGATATTGCTCTTTATTACACTTTAAATCCCTAAAATCAACATCCTGGGGACCACCATTGACCAGAAACTCAATGGACTCACCACATACACGCAGCAGCTGCAAGAGCATGTCAGAGTCTAGAAATACTAGTGGCAAGTAACTCACCTTCTGACTCCCCAGAGCCTGTCCACCATCTATAAGACACAAGTAAGGAGTGTGATGGAATACTCCCCACTTGCCTGGAAGGGTGCAGCCTCAATGACACTCAAGAAGTGTGACATCATCCAAGACAAATCACTTGATTGACAATACATCCACAAACCTCTGCTCCTTTCACCCTGATGTTCAGTAATAGCAGTGTGTACTATCCTCAAGATGTACTTCAGAAATTGACCAAAGATTCTTAGACAGCACCTTCCAAACCCATGACCATTTCCATTTAGCCAAGGGCAGCAGATAGAAAGGAACACCACCACCTGCAAATTCCCCTCTAAGCCAATCGCCATCCTGACTTGGAAACAAATCACTGGTCCTTCACTGTGGCTGGGTCAAAATCCTGGAATTCTCTCCTCGACAGCACTATGGGTCAACCTACAGCAGTGGACTATATATTTATATAGGGAGTAGATGCTTATGGATGTGGTGCTCATCAAATGGACTGCTTTGTCTTGGACACTGTTTAGCTTCTTGAATGTTTTTGAAGCCATACCCACCCAGATAACTGTGGACTGCAGCCTTTCAAGAAGGCAGCTCACCACTGCTTTCTCAAGGGCAACTAGGGAGGAGCATTAAGTGCTGGCCAGCCAGTAACACTCATATCTCAATTGCGAATAAAAATGAAGAAGAGCACTGGAGTAGTTTTAATCCATTTCAACATCAATAATATCAAAACTTAATTTTAACAGCAGGATGAGTAGAATGTTTGCAAACAAAGGAAAATAAGAATAAATGATTTAGTAAGTTATAATATCAAGCATTCAACAGGACTAGACAAATTTGTAATTCGTTATGAAACTGAAATGGAGCACAGTGTCTCAAACTTTACATTGCCTGAATTTATTGTTAAATGTTTTTAGAGAGAGATAAAATTACCTCAGTCTACTAAGCATGGCTTAATCACCTTCCTTCAGCAAATCTACACAAAAAGTTCAAACGTAATGCCAAGTTTTACTTTCGATATTTAAAAATGACTTTCTGAAGTCTGTACCGTGTAGATGAACATCATCTGAATATTCACTTGGAAATAGTCCCAACCACTTTATCCTCAGTTAAAATTAACGAAGAAAATTGGGCTGATTTCTTTTAACACTCTGACCCATTCAAGTTGATCCTGAGAGTCTGACTGCAAAGCCAGGAAATTTGCTTTTTATTGTGAAAAATATATCCCACATATAAATGGGACAAGTTCAATAAATTTGTGTTGTTTACACTTTTAAATGGTTTTTGCATACATCCATCACTATCCATGTTATTCATTGATGGCACATACAAATTAGAGGCTTGAGCAAATTGAAGGCAGCCAGCAATTCCCAAAGGAGAGGTGCATAGTGGTTGCAACAAGTGATCCAAAAAGGATCCAATGCAATGATACTTTGAACAATGGCTGAAGATGTTAGAGAGTTCAACAACAAGGATTTAAGATACACAGGAAGCCTTGGCAAAAGACATGGAACAAAGATGTTCTCAATCTGAAGTGGGCAAAAGGCTCTTCAGAAAGATGCGCTGGAGACAGTTGAAGAAAGTAATGGCATTGGTTGATGCCAAGAGTGCTTCTTCTCAAATATGGATGCTGCAAGATATTCAATGACCCGGAGCAGAGACATGAGTCACGTCATTTGTGGGTATTCCATCACATTCTACAACCAATTGTTAATTTACTGTGTGTGTCAAATGCAGATGAAAGAGACTGTAATGGAATGTAAAATATCATAACTTCTGCCAGACTTCCAAGCCTCGATTTGGGTGATATACTAAGTGCCTTCTGTTGTAGCATGATTATATACTTCCAAAAAGGCAGCATACATTTAAGACATGTAAATTATACCCATGAAATGTGACGCTCCAGTATAAACCAAATTTTAGTCTCCTGCTGATGTTAAATATCCACGAAATCAAACTTACTGAGTAAGTAGACAAAGAGGAAGAAGACAGTAAAAGTGAAAAAGAAAGCATTACTTGATTTAACATTCATAGCGCTTGACTCAGTGACTGATATTACCACACCTTTAGTATGGATTTGTTGTTGTGTGGAGTCAGTCAGCCAGCCATATATAGTGCTAGAATCATGTAATGTAGCTGTAACATCAATAAGCATAGAATCCAGATAATGTCTGAGATCTTACAGCAGTGGAAATAGTTTGTGGTGTTAATAAACTTCAAGACACCTGGGTAAGGTTTTTTTTTCTCCCCTTATTTAAACGCGTAGGCGAGTCACCCGAGGCACTACACGAGTAGTGCCTCCCACCCTTCCACCTCCTCTAACCTAATAATAAGACCAATTGTGACTAGTGGGTAAGTGCTGCATTTTCCTTGTTTGTTTCTTTAGATTTAGTTGGTTTTTGTTGTT
Source organism: Hemiscyllium ocellatum (assembly GCF_020745735.1). NCBI lineage: Eukaryota > Metazoa > Chordata > Chondrichthyes > Orectolobiformes > Hemiscylliidae > Hemiscyllium > Hemiscyllium ocellatum. The sequence continues at coordinate 88,764,969 of NC_083401.1, forward strand.
TTTTTTTTAAGGAAAGCTTACTTTTAGAGGGATGGCAGTGCAGAGAGGGCAATGTTCCTCTTGCAACATGTATGAGGTGAGGGAAGCCATTAGCGTCCCTGCTGAGTACACTTGCAAGAAGTGCACCCATCTCCAGCTCCTCCAAACCCGTGTTAGGGAACTGGAGCTGGAGTTGGATGAACTGCGGATCATTCGGGAGGCAGAGGAGGTCATAGATCGGAGCTTTAGGCAAGTAGTTACTCCGAAAGTTCAAGATAGATGGGTGACAGTGAGGGGGAGTGGGAGGAGGAAGCCAGTGCAGGGACCCCCTGCGGTCATTCCCCTCAAGAACAAGTATACCGTTTTGGATACTTGTGGGGGGGGATGACTTACCAGGGGCAAGCAACGAGGTTCAGGCCTCTGGCACGGAGCCTGGCCCCGTTGCTCAGAAGGGTAGGGTGGAGAAAGGTAGAGCAATAGTTCTTGGGGACTCGATAGTGAGGGGTACAGACAGACGGTTTTGTGGGGGCGACAGGGACTCACGTTTGGTATGTTGCCTCCCAGGTGCAAGGGTACGTGATGTCGCTGATCGTGTTTTCCGGGTCCTTAAGGGGGAGGGGGAGCAGCCCCAGATCGTGGTCCACGTTGGCACCAACGATATAGGTAGGAAGAAGGGTGAGGATGTCAGACAGGCTTTCAGGGAGCTAGGTTGGAAGCTCAGAGTTAGAACAAACAGAGTTGTAGTCTCTGGTTTGTTACCCGTGCCACGTGATAGAGAGTCGAGGAATAGGGAGAGAGAGCAGTTAAATGCGTGGCTACAGGAATGGTGCAGGAGGGAGGGATTCCGGTTTCTGGACAACTGGGGTCCTTTCTGGGGAAGGTGGTACCTCTATAAAAAGGATGGGCTACACCTGAACCTGAGGGGCACCAGTATCCTTGGGGGGAGGTTTGCTAGTGCTCTTTGGGAGGGTTTAAACTAACTCCGCGGGGGCATGGGAACCAGGACTGTAGCTTTAGGGTACAGGACCTTGAGTGTAGGGAGGTTAGGAATAATGCAGCGATCTCTAAGGAGGGTGCCTGTAACCAGAAAGGTGGATTGAAGTGTGTATACTTCAATGCCAGAAGTATAAGAAATAAGGTAGGTGAACTTGCAGCGTGGGTTGGTACCTGGGACTTCGATGTTGTGGCCATTACAGAGACGTGGGTAGAACAGGGACAAGAATGGCTGTTGCACGTTCCAGGGTTCAAATGTTTTAGTAGGATCAGACATGGGGGTAAAAAAGGGGGAGGCGTGGCATTACTTGTCAAAGACAGTATCACAGCAGTGGAATGGACGATGGAAGAGGACTTGCCATCTGAGGTAGTTTGGGCTGAGGTTAGAAATAGGAAAGGTGAGGTCACCCTGTTAGGTGTTTTCTACAGGCCTCCTAATAGTCCTAGAGAAGTAGAGGATAATATTGCGAGGATGATTCAGGAAAAGAGTGAAGGTAGCAGGGTGGTTGTTATGGGGGACTTTAACTTCCCAGATATCGACTGGGAGAGCTATAGCTCGAGTTCATTAGATGGGTCGGTGTTTGTACAATGTGTGCAGGAGGGTTTCCTGACACAATATGTCGACAGGCCAACAAGAGGGGAGGCTATATTGGATTTGGTTCTAGGTAATGAACCAGGCCAGGTGTTAGACTTGGAGGTAGGTGAGCACTTCGGGGACAGTGACCACAACTCGGTGACTTTTACTTTAGTGATGGAGAGGGATAATCGTGCGCCGCAGGGCAAGAGCTATAGCTGGGGGCAGGGAAATTATGATGCTGTGAGGCATGACTTAGAATGTGTGGATTGGAAAAACAGGCTTCAAGAGAAGAACACTAATGAGATGTGGGGATTGTTCAAGGAGCAGCTACTGCGTGTCCTCGATAGGTATGTACCAGTCAGGCATGGTGTAAAGGGCCTTGTGAGGCAGCCGTGGTTTGGTAAGGAATTGGAGTCCCTTGTGAAAGGGAAGAAGGCGGCATATGTAAAGATGAGGCGTGAAGGTTCAGTAGGGGCGATTGAGAGTTATAAGGTAGCCAGGAAGGAGCTAAAGAGGGAGCTAAGAGAAGCGAGAAGGGGACATGAAAAGTCTTTAGCTGGTAGGATTAGGGAAAACCCAAAGGCTTTCTATAGGTATGTCAAGAATAAAAGGATGACTAGGGTAGGTATCGGTCCAGTCAAGGATAGTAGTGGGAAGTTGTGTGTGGAGGCGGAGGAGATTGGAGAGACATTAAATCAGTACTTTTCATCAGTATTCACTCAGGAACAGGACACTGTTGCTGATGTGAATATGGAATCACAAATAATTAGAATGGATGCCCTGGAAATATGCAGGGAAGAGGTTTTGGGAATATTGGAAAGGATGAATATAGATAAGTCTCCTGGGCCTGATGGCATTTACCCCAGGATCCTATGGGAAGCTAGGGAGGAGATAGCAGAGCCATTGGCCTGGATTTTTATGTCGTCATTGTCAACGGGAATAGTACCAGAGGACTGGAGGATAGCGAATGTGGTCCCATTGTTCAAGAAAGGGAGTAGGGATAGCCCTAGTAACTATAGGCCAGTGAGTCTGACTTCAGTGGTGGGCAAAGTCTTAGAGAGAATGGTAAGGGATAAGATTTATGAACATCTGGGTAGGAATAACGTGATCAGGGATAGCCAGCATGGTTTTGTGAAGGGCAGGTCGTGCCTCACAAAAATTATTGAGTTCTTTGAGAAGGTGACTAAGGAAGTGGATGAGGGTAAAGCAGTAGATGTTGTGTATATGGATTTTAGTAAGGCGTTCGATAAGGTTCCCCATGGTAGGTTAATGCTAAAACTTCGGAGGTATGGCATTGAGGATACATTAGAGGTTTGGATTAGGAATTGGCTGGCTGGAAGGAGACAGAGGGTAGTAGTTGATGGATTATGTTCATCTTGGAGCGCAGTTACTAGCGGTGTACCACAAGGATCTGTTTTGGGACCATTGCTTTTTGTTATCTTTATAAATGATCTAGAGGAAGGACTTGAAAGCTGGGTAAGCAAGTTTGCGGATGACACAAAAGTCGGTGGAGTTGTGGATAGTGAGGAAGGAAGTGGTAGGTTACAGCGGGATATAGATAAGTTGCAGAGCTGGGCGGAAATATGGCAAATGGAATTCAATGTAGCTAAGTGCGAAGTCGTTCACTTTGGTAGGAATAACAAGATGATGGATTACTGGGCTAATGGTAGGCTACTTGGTAGTGTGGATGAGCAGAGGGATCTTGGTGTCCATGTACACAGATCTCTGAAAGTTGCCACCCAGGTAAATAGTGCTGTGAGGAAGGCATATGGTGTACTGGGCTTTATTGGCAGAGGAATTGAGTTCCGGAGTCCTGAGGTCATGTTGCAGTTGTATAAGACTCTGGTGAGGCCTCATCTGGAGTATTGTGTGCAGTTTTGGTCGCCATACTATAGGAAGGATGTGGAAGCTTTGGAACGAGTGCAGAGGAGGTTTACCAGGATGTTGCCTGGAATGGTAGGAAAATCTTATGAGGAAAGGCTGAGGCACTTGGGGCTGTTCTCATTGGAGAAGAGAAGGTTTAGGGGAGATCTGATAGAAGTGTATAAGATGATTAGGGGTTTAGATAGGGTAGATACTAAGAACCTTTTACCGCTAATGGAGTCAGGTGTTACTAGGGGACATAGCTTTAAATTAAGGGGTGGTAGGTATAGGACAGATGTTAGGGGTAGATTCTTCACACAGCGGGTTGTGAGTTCATGGAATGCCCTGCCCGTATCAGTGGTGAACTCTCCTTCTTTATGGTCATTTAAGCGGGCATTGGATAGGCATTTGGAAGTTATTGGGCTAGTATAGGTTAGGTAGGATTCGGTCGGCGCAACATCGAGGGCCGAAGGGCCTGTACTGCGCTGTATTCTTCTATGTTCTATGTTCTATGACACCTATCTCAACAAGAACTCAGTCTTAATGGTATATGTTACAACAGGTAACATTTAGGGAAGCACTCAGATCATATCAGTACTGGCAGTGATGACCCAAGAAACCCCACATGAAGATGATAGTAATTAGCTGTCGCAAAAAGGAAATTGTGGCAGTGGCAGTTGTGAGAACTCTTTTCCTAAGAATCTTCACACATCTATGGAAGCTCAAAGTGGCTGCTTGGAAGCAACAATCAAGACCAATGAGCTTCAATCAATCCAAAGCACAGTAACCTCAATGGAGAAGGAAAATTAATGAGTATTCTCTCGTGGAAAATAAGGAAGAGGGCACATTTGATCTGGTTCAGAACAAATAAGAGTCTTCCAAGTGATACAGGACAGCTCCAATCTAAACAAAACACAGGCAGACACACTGAAAAGAAATTCTCTGTGTTGTCAAGGTCTCACCTGTATCTAGGTATTGGTTTGTTCTGGAATTTAGAGTCAAGGGTGTGGTGCTGGAAAAGCACAGCAGGTCAGGCAGCATCCGAGGAGCAAGAATATTGAGGTTTCGGGCAAAAGCCCTTCATCTGGAATTTATTTTGTTCGAAACAGCACAAAAGCAACAAAAAAAGGGATGCATAGCATTACCTTGATGTCTCATCTGGCATTAACACTACATGAAGGCACTGTTCTATTACTTTTCAAACAAAATAGAAATGAAAAGAAAAACCTTTAAAAGAAAAGCCTGAAAAGTCACTGCACTTCAATACAGATCTTTTCACACTGGCATTTTAAAAATATTGCTCTGTTCTGATAAGTACAGTATGTATAAGCAGACATTCTCCATTGGTAAATGTAAATATTGACCTGAAATATATAACAGGAAATAGCAAGTCAACACGATATTATGCACAAATTGTCAAGCAGTATTCAGAGGCAATTTTGTAATCGACTATTATTTCACTAAAAGATCAATGATTATAAATTATGCCTGTTTTAAACATTTTTGGCTGAATGTTCCAATTTGCAGTGAAAGTTTAGTGCTGATACTAACAATCCACCAATAACTGCGAACTGTGCATGGTCAGTGCTGATTTTTCTCATTCTAAAAATAAAATCTACTTTGCTTGGCATATTTTAACATTTACCAATATATTCTTTCATTTAATTATTTTCATTTTTATGCATTTGTTAGCTTTTTATTGGTCATTTTTAAAATGGGTCAAATGCCAGTAGACACAACTCAACGATAAGTGAATTTCATGGCGCCACCATGGTCCACCATAGCACCACCATAGCTCCACCACATCACACCATAGCCCACCATTGCACACTATGGCCAACCATGACACTACCATGGCACACCATAACTCACCATAGCACCACCACAGCTCACCATAGTACATCATCACACCACCACAGCCCGACCTGACCCACGATAGATCATCATAGTCACCACAATGGTGCACCATAATGTAGGGTGGATTTTCATAAGTAATCCGAGTGAGGCAGAAGTGCTAGCCGCTGTCAGGAGGTTTGAGCTTATTTGCTTCTCACATATATTTAAAGGCTAAACTGCACACTACTTCAGACAGGGCAGGCCAGGAATTACCTGTTTGTCACTGCAAATGTCCCTGACCAAAGGTGAGATAGCTACTGTTTCCCAGAAGGAGATCTGATGGATCAGTTGGTAGAAAGGAGGACAGTCCTTTTTCTCACTGATCACCAAAAGTAGCCTGTGTTCCAAACATCTACATAGTACAAGCTGAGGAGGGTGGGACTGCACCTGGGTGGGACAGTCTCAGAAAGCTTGGGGCTTCTAGGCCCAAAGACAGCAGGGATCCTGCAAGCCATCCAGGGTCAACCAGCAACCAGGCATTCTCAACCTTAGCTGTGGAAGCTAGGCTAGCAATTATGACATACTTGACATAGTGAGAGGCAGCAGAAGAAGAAAGCTTACTGAGGCCACATCATGACACAAGTGCTACGTTACTTTAAATGGTCTCTAACTTTTATTCATATGCTTTCATTTGCGCTGTTAAAACATTTGCTATAATACCATTGTTGCTGATGTACACGCTTGTGTCACAGTGATGGAGCAATGAGCAGCCATTTTAGACATCTCAAGAATGAAAAATGGTATAATCTCCAAAACATTTCAATTCTCTCATTTGAAACCAACTCCCTTGATTACAGATAGCCTCTGATGTTGTGGATCCTTGAACCATGATGTTGAGGAAAGCAGCCAAAGTGTGGCACTTTACTGTGGATTGTTGTATAAGGGCTTCAGGACCTTTGAGCAATCATGCAATTAAGTCATGGAGTTGCACCATTGAGCATAAATAGTGAGTTAGAATAAACATATCTAGACATTACAATACAACACACTTTACTGTTCTAGACTATAACACCAACTAGCCAGGAAATGACATAACCAGCTATCCTTAGTAGCCATACACGCAGATGAAAAGCAACATGAATTCGATTGGGACAACACTATTATTATAGGACAATCCAAACAGAGAACAGCCAGGGAATTTCGAGAGGCATGGCACTCATCCACAGACTCAATCAACAAGCACATCGACCTGGACCCAATATACCGACCACTGCAGCGGACAGCTGGAACTGACAACTGGAAGCGGCAGATTCAAACCACTACAAATGCCGGAGGAAATATCACAGAAGCGCTTCACAGGAGGTTCCCAAGCACTGAGGATGTCACCTAGACAGTCTGCAACACAAGTTCCCAGCTTGGCGAACAGAACCACAACAGACAATAATATACTAGACTATATTATACCGTAGAATGAGAGAAATCCTTAAGACCATATGGATATAAACATACAAAGAAGCTAAATTAGTTCTTACCTAATGGAGCTAGAGAACAGACCCTGATCTATCTATGATTACCATGTATAGCAGTATTAGAAAGAAAGTATAAAAGATAGTGTTACTGTGAAGTCTAAACCGAAAGACAGTTTTTCACTTTACCTTCTCCTTAACCAAATCTTCTATCCAAACTCATAATGTGGTATCAAACTTGATGATAAAAGATGGTGGCAGCGACAGATTTCTCTTCCCAGGAAATGGCAGCAGTGAAGATCAAGAAAGATACCTGAAATCATCAAAAAAGAAAATAATTAAAATAATAATTTTTCAAGAAATCATTGATACCGCTTTAAGATCAATTAACAGCTAAAATGTTTCATGGAGTTGAACAGCTGCTGTGACAGAGACATCTCCTAGCTAAACTTCCACCAGGCAAGCCATCAGAACACTGTAAGTTTCAAAAATACGTCTACTATCTGTAATAGGGGAAACATGCTCTCAAAGAATCAGTAAGAGGAATAAAAGCCCACGAGCAAATTGGAGCAGAAATTCAAATTGACTACCCAAGAAATGAGTCTGATCACCAGACACCTAAAGTAGATTTAATTCCTTGAGGATAGGGACAAAAAAAGTTTCATTTCCACCTGATGAAATGTGCATGATGAGCACAGTTCTGACGGATAATACATTCATGAACTATATACTTGACAACAAAGTTAATAGGAGAAAGTGAGAACTGCAGGTACTGGCGATCAGAGTTGAGAGTGTGAGCTGCAAAAGCACAGCAGGGCAGCCAGAATCCGAGGAATAGGAGAATCAACGTTTCGGGCATAAGCCCTTCATCAAGAATGAGGCTTGTGGTTCGGGCCTGAGAGATAAATTGGAGGTGGGTGGGGATGGGGGGAAGTAGCTGGGAAAGTGATAGGTGGATGAAGGTGAGGGAGACGGTGAAAGGTCAGAGGGGACAGTGATCAGAAAGTAAAGATTTTTTTATATTCAAGATTAAAGAAAATCCATCCAAAAAGAAAAAATACTCAGGAATAAGAGTTGTTACTTCCTGAGGAAATTAGCCATCTGGCTCATGTGATTTGTGGTCAGATTTGTTAGAAAATGCTCCGGTGGAGTGCATCAGTATTATACCAAGTTAAAGACTCTATATAAACAGAAGTATTTCTTGCAATTGTATTTGTAATCAGGCACTAGTTAGGAATAGAACATAGAACATAGTGCAGAACAAGCCCTTCAGACCTCGATGTTGCACCAACCTTCAACTAATCTAAGCCCATCCTCCTACACTATCCCATCATCATCCATGTGCTTATCCAAGGACTGTTTAATTGTCCCTAATGTGGCTGATTTAACTACATTGGCAGGCAGGGCATACCATGCCTCTGACATTTGTCTTAAATTTATCACCCCTAAATTTGCAGCTCTGTCTCCTCGCACAAGCCAAAGCCATCATCCTAGGAAAATGACTCTCACAATCCACCCTATCTAATCATCTGATTATCTTGTATGTCTCTATTAACCTTCTTCTTTCCAATGAGAACAGACCCAAGTCCCTCAGCCTTTCTTCATAAGACCTTCGCTACAGACCAGGCAACATTCTGGTAAATCTCCTCTGCACCTTTTCCAGTGCTTCCACATCCTTCCTGTAATGGGGCGACCAGAATGTACACAATATTCCAAGTGTGGCCGCACTAGCGTTTTGTACAGTTGCAGCATGACATCATGCTTCTGGAACTCAATCCCTCTACTAATAAAATCTAATACACTGTATGTCTTCTTAACAGCATTGTCAACCTCGGTGACAACTTTCAGGGATCTATGTACATGGACACCAAGATCCCTTTGCACATCCACACTACCAAGAATCTTTCCATTGACCCAGTATTCTGCCTTCCTGTTATTCTTCGCAAAGTGAATCATGTCACATTTATCTGCATTGAACTCCATTTGCCACCTCTCAGCCCAATTCTGCAGTTTATCCAAGGCCCCCTGCAACCTGCAACATTCTTCCACACTGTCCACCACTACACCAACTTTAGTATCATCTGCAAACTTCCTAACACATCCACTTCTGCCTTAGTCCAAGTCATTTATAAAAATGATAAATAGCAGTGGTCCCATAACAGATCCTTGTGGCACATCACTAGTAACTGGACTCCAGGCTGAATATTTTTCATCAACTTGCTGCCTTCTTACAGAAAGCCAGTTTCTAATCCAAACTCTAAATCACCCTCAATTCCATGCCTCTGATTTTCCCCAATAGCCTACCATGTGGAACCTTATCAAAGGCTTTACTGAAGTCCATGTACACCATATTAACTGCCCTACCCTCATCTACATGCTTAGTCAACTTCTTAAATAACTCAATGAGGTTTGTGAGACACAACCTGCCCTTGACAAAACCATGTTGACTATCTCCAATCAAATTGTTGCTTGTTAGATGATTATAAATCATATCCCTTATAACCCTTTCCAAAACTTTTCCTACAACAGATGTAAGGCTCACTGGTCTATAAGTACCTGGGCCATCTCTATTTCCCTTCTTGAACAAGAGCACAACATTTGCAATCCTCCAGTCCTCTGGTACTAAACCTGTAGACAATGACGACCAAAGATCAAGGTCAAAGGCTCCACCATCTCCTCCCTAGCTTCCCAGAGAATGCTTAGATAATTCCCATCTGACTCAGGGGACTTATCTACTTTCACGCCTTCTAGAAATGATAACACCTCCTCCTTACTAACCTCAATCTTTTCTTGTCTAATAGCCTGTATCTCATCTTCTCCTTTACAATATTTTCCTTTTCTTGAGTGAAAACAAATGAGAAATATTTGTTTAGCATGTCTCCAATCTCCCACAGGGTTCACACACAACTTTCCACTTCTGTCCTTGACAGGCCCTATTCCTATCCTCGCCATCTTTTTATTCCTCACGTACCTATAGAAAGCTTTTGGGTTCTCCTTTATTCTATTTACTAAAGATGGCTCATATTTCCTCCTTGCTCTTCTTAACTCTCTCTTTAAATCCTTCATAGCTGATCTGTAACTCTCCATCACCTCATTTGAACCATCACGTCTCAACGTCACATGACTCTTCCTTTTCCACTTAACAAGAGATACAATTTCTGTAGTAAGCCATGGTTCCTTTACCTTATCACTTTCTCCCTGCCTGACAGGGACATGCCTATCAAGGAGAAGCAATATCTGTTCCTTAAACCAGTTCCACATTTTGATTGTCCCCATCCCCTGCATTTTGCTACGCAATTCCATGCCTCCTAAATCTTGCCTAATTGCATTATAATTGCCCTTCCTCCATCTATTACTCTTGCCCTGTGGCATGTACCTATCCCTTTTCATCACTAAACTAAATGTAACCGAATTATGGTCACTCTCTCCAAACTGCTCACCTATCACTAAATCAAACATCTGGTCTGGTTCATTACCAAGTACCAGATCTGATGTGGCCTCCCCTCTTGTCAGCCCTTCGATATACTGTGTCAGGAAACCCTCCTGCACACATTGGACCAAAATTGATCCATCCGACACACTAGAGTTATAGCATTTCCGGTCGATGTTGGGGAAGTTAAATTCTTCCATAATGACAATCCTGTTTCTTTCACTTCTGCCCAGAATTGTTTTGCCAATCCTCTCCTCCACATCCCTGGAACTTTGCAGAGGCCTATAAGAAGCTCCCAGAAATATGACCTCTCCTCTCCTGCTTCTAACCTCAGTCAATGCCACATCAGTCGACAAGTCCTCATCACAAGTTCTTTCAGCCACTGTTATACTGTTCTTGACTAACAAAGCCACACCTCTCCCTCTTTTACCACCTTCCCTGATCTTAATGAAAGATCTAAACCCTGGAGCCTGCAACATCCATTCCTGACCCTGCTCTATCCATGTCTCCGAAATGGCAACAACATCGAAGTCCCAGGTACCTATCCATGCTGCAAGCTCACCTACCTTATTCCGGATACTTCTGGTGTTGAAGTAGACACAGTTCAAACCAGCTTGCTGTCTGCCAGCACACTCCCATGAAATGCTGTCCCTGTCCTTCCTACTCTCATCCTCCTGTGTACTGGAACTACACCACAGGTTCTCATCCCCTGCTGAGCTTGTTTAAACTCTTAGGTTTCCCTTAGGAATCCCCTTTGGATTTCTCCCTTAGGATTCCCTTAGGATTTCTCCCTCATTACTAATGGAACTTTAGCAGAAATTCAGTTTAAGGCACAGACATGTCATTTCTGCAGAGATTATGCTGGCACAATAGGAAAAATTCAGAGAAAAAAAAATCATACTGTTTAACTTCAAATCCAAACTCAGGAAAAAATATCTGGAGAATTGTTAAACTATCTTTATAAATCTACTGGTTCATTCAAGTTATTTTGTAAATGAAACAACCCACCCTTGTCCAACCCAGCAGGATCTGGTCTACCTCTGAAGTGACTGAGAATGTGTTGCTGGAAAAGCGCAGCAGGTCAGGCAGCATCCAAGGAACAAGAAATTCGACGTTTCAGGCATAAGCCCTTCATCAGGAATATGGGCTTATGCCTGAAACGTCGAATTTCTTGTTCCTTGGATGCTGCCTGACCTGCTGCGCTTTTCCAGCAACACATTTTCAGCTCTGATCTCCAGCATCTGCAGACCTCACTTTCTCCTCTGAAGTGACTGAGTCAAACATTCTTGCTTGAAAACATTAGAATACACATGCTACCTCCATTTCAGAGCACCAAGAAGTGGACATGCAAATGCAGCACAACCAACATCTGCAGATTCTGTGTAAATATGTGCCATCTTCTAATAGCAGCATCTTCTCCAAGATCTTGGTAATATTGAGAATTTTTTGACCTGCAGTGATTAGTACGGAAAATTCTACAAGTTGCTAATGTCTGTCATGCATAGGATCAAATCAGTGCATTCCTCTAAGGAACATATGGAGTCTCCAGGGATCATCCGAGCACAGTGCCTCTTAACATAAGCTCGAATGCTTCACCAATCAATGTCTAGTCAGCTGCACTTGAATTCTCAAATGACCACATCAGTATTTTTGGAACGGTTCACAAATTGATTAAAGGACTATGATCAGCAACTTCACTAAAATATTTCATATCAGCATCTATCCTTGCATAAATAGCCTCAGAGAAATTTTGGGAGCAGAATCAGCTGAAAGATGCGATAAGCCCTCCTCCAATGGTACTGACAACAAATTCACTGCTGGCCCCGACAACACCACCCACTCAAACTGGACAACTCTGTTATAGGAAGGATGTTATTAAGCTGAAGAAGGTTCAGAAAATATTTACCAGGATGTTGCTGTGAGTGGAGGGTTTGAGTTATATGGATAGGCTGGGATTTTTTCCCCTGGAGCATAGGAGATTGCGGATCACCTTATCGAGGTTTATAAAATCATGAGGGGTATAGATAAGGTGAATGGCAGGTGTCCTTTCCTTAGGGTGTGGGATTTCAAGATGAGAGGCATTTTTCCACAGAGAGTGGTTAATGTGTGAAATGAACTTCCGGAGGAAGAGGTGGCTGCAGGTACAGTAAAGTTTAAAGACATTTGGATAAGTACATGATTAGCAAAGGTTTGGAACCATATGGGCCAAGCACAGCAGTTGGGACTATTTTAGTTTGAGGTTATGGTTGGCATGGACTGGTAGAAGGGTCTGTGTCCATGCAGTATGGCTCTATGACTTTTTACCCATCAGCCTCAACACTCATCAGTCAATCCTGACACCATGGCCTCACTGGTTACTCATCACCCTACACCTCATTTGCCAGGCAGCTGGACAATGATGCCACTACCCCAGATACCTCTGGGCCTGACACCTCAGCCTGCATCCAGATACCTTCTCGCCTCTCAACCCCAAAATACGAGCCGCCAATCTCATCTCAGCATTTCACAAATTACCTGGCACCTAGGCACCCTTCCCACAATCTGACTGAGATTATCCTTTTGGGCCATTGTCTCTTTTACCTTCAACACTTGGTGATCCATTCCATTATTGCCCTCTGCTTACTTCATGGTCTACAATTTGGCTGGATAAAGGCTGCCTCACATTTGCAGGTTTGTGTTCAGGCTGACAACCTTCTGGGGCTCTGCTTACAGAAGACACGTACCATCTCAGTCCGAGGAGTTAATCGCAGATACCCAGCTGCCAGCCATTTTGTGTCTTAGCTATAAGGATTGTGTCAGGAAGAAAGGCAAAATTCAGAAACATATTGCAATTTATCGAAAAAGTTCTGGCAGATAGGTTGATCTGTGTGGATGTAGGAAAGATACATGCTGTGAAGAAGAGTGGACCCGACAGCAGGTAAGTAAGATGCTGAGGGTGGTAACTTATTGCAGGAGCAGCGATGATGCAGGGAGGACTGAATGAGAAAGATATATTGATTGATTAAGAGTAGGTTGGCTTAATTGTTTTCAACTGAATGCCTATTCTAGGATTTTTTTGCAATACTGTGGGCATTTCCAATTGCCAAGTTGTCAACTTTTGACTTTCTACACACCAGCATATAATGGAGAGATGGCAGAGCGCCATAAAATGAAAGTAATAATGGAGAAAGAGACACTCACCCCCCACTACCTGATGCAAGTGGTTACACACAATATAAATTCTGATTGACTTGCTTACACTTTGCTATTTTAGAGGTGGGTGCACCTTCTGCCAGCAGCCAATTCTACCTGGATTTTCTGATTTATATTTCCTTCTGCCAGAATTAAACTACATTTGCACCAAAAATAGTACAATTAAAATTGTACAAATAGAAATTGGATGGGAATTGACAAATGTAGCCTTAAGACTGATCTGAAAACCTTGAGAAAATAAAGTGCAGTTCAACAAATGTGTTTTTTAAAAATCAATAAATAATTGTCTAAAACTGTCTTCAGTGAGATGATATTGTGCATGGCTGGTTACCCCTTTAAAAACTTCTCAAGCCAAAGACTCAGTCCAATAAGCCAGAATAGTTCACTTATTAAAAAAACCTTTACAGCAGGGGAATAACAGAGAAGACATTGAGCCATCACTTCGGTGTCATTTCTATCTGATATGTTTCTGCCTGTCTGCCTTGGTTGGGAGCTCCTTACGCCCAGAGGTTTGGCTACTTGAAAGGCATTTCATGTGCAGAGGAGTGAGACCCAACGTAATGGCTGTCTGCTTTTTCATTCCGGATATAACTATCCAGTGAATTGTTCCTCCTTTTAAAAACCAGAACAATAAGCTTTATTTAGAGACCGTTGCATATATCTTTTGTGACTGGCTTATTGTAAAGGCCAATACCTTCAGTCACATGGTCACATGAATTTGATCACCCGGATGTATCCGCAGGGACTTCAGTGCTATCAATGGCCTTTTCTTGAACTGGCTTGGGGTATAGGTATTTGAAACAAAATCATTACCTGGTTTACTGATTGAAATAGGATTCTAATATTTCTTTTCTTTAATTTAAAAGTATTAAATCAATCGTGTATGCAGAACCCAATTCTATTTCTGATGCTATGCACTCGTGCTGTGTTATTGTAAACTTCAGGTAAACCTAACTTGCCATAACGTACGCTCCTATCAGAATAAACCAAACAAACAGTCAAATGTCAAGTGTTTCTCAGCTGCCCATATCCTATGCTGCACCAAATCCTGTTTACTCATCACCTCTCCTAGTTGATTTACTTTGACTTCTTGTGCCTATGCCTGAGATTCAAATGTTTCTGTCTTGTGTTAAAATAATTTCATGGCTTTGTTCCATTTTATCTCTGTAATCTTCTCCAGTTCAAAAATAATCCTCATAGAAAGAACCCTCGTTAACTCATAACACTGTCGTGTTGAAGATTCCCCACTTCTTTTACCTCCTATTGGTGGGTGTAGCATCAGCTAGTTAAACCCATGCTCAGGAATTCCTTCCCTAAACTCTGTCACCTTTTTATTTCTCTCTTGATTAAGACTCTCTTCATATCAACACTTGGACTGTGCTTTCGATTGTATCTTCCTAAGATCTGTTCACTTTTCCCTATTATCCATTTACTTTTGATTATCTTCAATCAATGACTTGAGAATGACTGTTTTTGTGATACTATTTGTGTTTCATGTGTACAGACTGGATTTAAAAATTAAGCAATTTATTTTCTTATATTTTTGACCTCTGGTTCCCTCCGGTGGAATGAAGTTATTTAATCTATTCAGTTTTATATAAATCTAGATATTACAGCTTTTCATAAAATTACTTCACAATACTTAAACAAATAAATAAAAAGAACAAAACCAAACCAAAAGAAACTAAGAGATAACGAGAGGAGATTGTTAAAGAATGCCGAGGAACACTGGAGAAAGGTAAGGGGGCTTTGCTGTTTCATGCCAAAAGCATTACCAGAAACTCAACAAAGAATAAAAAGCATTTAACAGCTACAGCTGGTTGCCAGTTTTACTGAAGCATGAATAACCTGTCACAAACAGATATTTGCAAACCTTATGTTAAACAAGCAGTAACGAATTGGGAACAAATTAGTGCTGCCATGCTAGGTCAAAACAATTATACTGTTTTTAAATGGAAGAAATGCTTGACTTCCTAGGATGAAAAGGAGGTGCTACTAACATTAGTGTAAGAGCCGATGCACAATGTAGCTCTTTGATTCACACTCAGTATGCACAAGCACATTAAAAGTTATGTTTCAAGGTAAACAGACACTTAGGGATTTTTCCCATTTAAAATCAGACAAGGAAGGTTTCAATGAAAGAGAAAACTCAAATCAGCTCCAAGCAATGTTAAGTTGTTCTACACTGGATAGAAGAATATTGTATTGCATTATCCTGCACAATCTGGGCACCCGAGTAGTGAACAATGTGCCGCTTATCAGCAGAACAAAAGATTCCTTCATTAGTTAAATGCTGGGAAAGACGACAGCTGCAAAATCAGGGCCTATAAAGACAGGTAGCATGCTTGGGCCTGAGCAGGAAATGGACTATTCAGTCAGGCTTTAATGTCTACTCTTATTTAATTCAGATAGAGTAAGATTAGCCTACATGGAAAGCTCGTAAATGTTTCATGGTAATACTAGATGATGTTAATGGTAGCCTGTCTAGTTTGGGAAGAATAGAAGATAAATAAAGAACAATTCTGTACAATATCATGTGAATAGCTTTCTTCAACTGGTGTGTCTTATGTTTAATTTCAAAGGCTTGAGCGCTTTTTTGATTTAATTGTAAAAACACAAATATTTGAAATCAACTCTTAATGGTAATATTTGCAACTGACGTAGTATCAAAAGTACAACTAGTTGTTTATCACATTTCCCCGGTGAATTCCTGATACTTTGCCAAATTTGCACGAGCAGATTGAACAAGTCTATAATCTCCTGTGGTAAAATTCTCCTAAAATTATTTTATATTCCTGAAGTTCTAAAGTATTTACTCATTCCCACATTTCTATCAGAAATATAGGACTGGATATATATAACAGATATATAAACATTAACCTCCAGCTCCTTCATTACCACAGCCCGAGCCGCAGTGGATTTTTTTGTATATACACTAGGATTTTTAAAAAAATTGATTCATGGGATTTCAGCATCGCTAGCTAGGCCAGCGTGTAATGCCCATCCTTAATTGCCCAGTGGACAGTTGAGAGTCAACCACATTGCTGTGGATCTGTGATCTAAAATAGACCAAACTAGGTAAGGATGGCAGTTTCCTTCTCTAAAGGGCATTGGTGAACCAGCTGGGATTTTTCCCCTAACAATTGACAATAGATCTATGACCATCATTAGACTCTTAATTCCTGATTTTCATTGAACTCAAATTCCACCATCAGCTATATCAGGATTCAAACCCAGGCCCCCTGTCATTAGCTGAGTCTCTAGATTAACAGTTTAGTGATAATATCACGAGGCCATAATGACCATCATTATCAAGAGTAGCATTTATTTCCATCCCAAGCTGCATTTTGAGATTGTTTCTGCATTAAAAATTTTTCTTTGTCTGAGATAATATGCATCATTATAAATTTAAATCTGTTCCAAACAGATACAAGTCCCTCTTTTTTTAAAAGAATGAATTGCATTATCATTAAGTTGCTGAGACAAACCACTCAGTAGTGAGAAGCCATACTTCTAAAGTTTTAAGGATTGAACAGTTGCTTTACATTTTTACTCATATTACATGAAATATTTTCCTCAACTTTTAGTCAGAACGTTTATATTTTAATAGGTTTAGCTGTGATAGGACCACAATCAAATGATGGGTCTTTGATCATGGAAAGGCTTTCATCATTAAACTTGAGCCTGGATGTTCCACCTTATTAGACTGCTGGTGTATTGGGCAGGCCTTCTGATGACCTTATTTGGGATTGGGTGAAGATTGGTGATGGCAGGATGTGTGAAACAGCTGCTGTGTTGTTTGGCTGATAGCAACAAAAATATAAAAGATAAACATGCATTCAATCACTTAAGATCAATTTTACAGGCTAAATTCATTCACTTATAAACTAAAGAACTGGATACTTGGTACAATTTTGATACAATGTGAATGGATGGATCATGTATTCTGATCCTTTGAATTCCATTACAGATTTGTTTCTCAGAATCAGAGGTTTATTAAGAATTTCTAAATAACACAGTCTGCCTGTTGACCTTTTTATCTTTCTATCTTTTCCGTGTCACAAATAGAGGCTTTTTGCCATCTTTCAAGTAGAACAAATTTCTGTAACTTATAGTCCGATAGTTAATTTAAAATCTACCTAACTACAAAGTCCTATTTCAGGCCAGGTTGTTTGATCAGTATATTAGTAGAGAAACTTTGTTCTCGATGAAATAATATGTGGTCAAAGTTAAATATAAACATCTAGACAAGATGTAGGACTTGTTCATGAGTAGCAAGTGAGATTAGAGTTTTACTAGAATGGCCTCACTAGTACAAAATGCAGTTTGGTGGACAGATGGTGAGGAGATTTGATAGAGGAATCAAAAATCATAAAGGGTTAGGTACTTGCAGAAAAAATGCAGGAATATGGGAATGGAAGAAATAGGAATATAAATAACATTTTTTGAAAGGACTGGTCCATAATTATTGGGTTGAATGGTTTCTTTCTGCTATGAACTGTTCTATGATTTTATCTTCTCTATTGTATCTTTGATCATAAGACCATAAGATATAGGAGCAGGATTAGGCTATTCAGCCCATCGAGTCTGCTCTACCATTCGATCATGATTGATATCTTTCTTAATACCATTCTTCTGCTTTCTCCCTGTAACCTTTTATCCTCTTACTAATCAAGAACCTACATATATGTCTTTTAAATACACTCAATGGCTTGGCCTCCTCAGCCTTCTGTTGCATGATTCTTTGATCATGATTAACCAAGATAATTTTCAACAACAACTTACATTTATGTGGAATTTTTAAAACAATGAAAAGTCTGAAGGTAATCTGTTGAGACATTTTTCAAAAGTCTTTTTTTGGATATATATACGGCAGTTTTTTTTCCATACTATTGATTGTCACTGCGTGTATGAAGTGGTGAGGTCAACAAAAATGAGTTGACTCATTGATACAATTTTCAGGATGACCATTTAAATAATGCCTAAATGTGAATATATCTCAATCCTACAAATGTTGGCTTTCTGAGGTTGCACTTTTACAACAATAGCGTCACTCAGGCGCATGGGTCATTCTGTCAATTTTAAGGCAAGTTTAATTCAACGCTTAATATGTCTTCAGTGCTCTTTGTTTTATTTTGGGTTAGCATGGCTTTCTAGTACGTTCTTCTCAAAGTTATTTATCTGGTTCTACATGTGTGACACTATTATTGTAAATGTTTTAATTTCATGTGATTAACTCACCCTTAATAATATTTGCAAGGAATGGTTCCTTAAGACCATAAGACCATAAGACATAGAAGTGGAAGTAAGGCCATTTGGCTCATCGAGTCCACTCTGCTATTCAATCATGGCTGATTGGCATTTCAACTCCACTTACCCGCATTCTCCCCGTAGCCTTTAATTCCTCGTGACATCATGAATCTATCAATCTCTGCCTTGAAGACATTTAGCGTCCCGGCCTCCACTGCACTCTGCGGCAATGAAGTCCACAGGCCCACCACCCTCTGGCTGAAGAAATGTCTCCACATTTCTGTTCTGAATTGACCCCCTCTAATTTTAAGGCTGTGTCCACGGGTCCTAGTCTCCTCGCCTAACGGAACAAATTTCCTAGCGGCCACCCTTTCCAAGCCATGTATTATCTTGTAAGTTTCTATTAAGTCTCCCCTTAATCTTCTAAACTCCGATGAATACAATTCCAGGATCCTCAGCCGTTCCTCGTATGTTAGACCAACCATTCCAGGGATCATCCGTGTGAATCTCCGCTGGACACGTTCCAGTGCCAGTATGTCCTTCTGAGGTGTGGGGACCAAAACTGGACATAGTACTCCAAATGGGGCCTAACCAAAGCTTTATAAAGTCTCAGTAGCACAACGGTGCTTTTTATTCCAACCCTTAAGATTGTCTATCAACTTAAGGAATACAAGCAGTTACAAATTCTCTGCAACAGGCTTGCTTTTACTGTACATTCCATTATCAAACTCAGCACTGTGATAAGATGGCTTAATTAATTCCTTGTGTGATGAAATAGAGCCTCCATCTAAATCATCTCTGATGGAAAGGCATGGGTCTTAAGGAGCTTTGTCTAGGATTTTGAAAATGTCCAATGCAACAAGATTAGCACAGGTGAGCAAATAGTTTTGGATAGATATCATATTTTGCATCAGTTTTTATTGGATTGACTGACAACGTGGTCACAATATTTCCAAATCTACACAGCAGAGATAAATAAAATAGCACTTTTGCTGGAAATCTGAAACAGAAACAATAAAATACTTTTTGTATTAGCATCTGAAAGAAAAACTGGCAAATGGTTCAGGAATTCTAAATCAGAATCAGTTTCTTGGTCAAATAATTATTCATACATTATTTGCATGTCTATATTGTGCAAGAGCTCACCTCGCTGTTATAGTAAAAATATTAACTGGAAGATATTTTATGAGGTTTAAAACTAAAGAAGATGATTTAATATGTTTTGTGCCCTCCAGTTACCAAGTAAGAAGGTGCCTATGGCCACTGTAATGACCACTTTAGAATGGTTGCTGTGGAGAGGTAGATTAAAAGACTCACCTGAGTGCTGACCCTCTTGCTCTGTTGCAATAGGGTCACCTCTTCCAACTGATCATGGTTTGGCCAATGGCCTTAGCCTGTTGAGTGGAAAATTCTAATCATTGTGCAGAAGGCTCCTAATCAGTCTCTTAAAAGCCTTTTTTTGGTGACATGCTGTTTGTGGGTTCCACTCCTCATTCCCTATTTGAGAATGACTCAGAGGCAGAACTGTGCCAGCAAGCTAAAGGCAGAATATCCCTGCTGTCAGTTTCACCCCCATTATGCTTCAACAATCTGGCTGAATGGTTCAGAAAGGGAGCCAGGAGGCTGACAAAGCACATCTTGAGAAGGGAATGGAAGGTTAGTGTCAGGACCATGTGGATCTATCACTCACATTGAGAAGAACATGGATTGTCAAGATCAGTGAAGACATCTTCAAAGAGTGTTTGAGGTACGGTCACTAGACCCGAAAATGTTAACTCCGATTCTCTTCACAGATGCTGCCAGACCTGCTGAGCTTTTCTAGCAACTTCTGCTTTCATTTAGGATATACAGCATCCGCAGTTCCTTTGGTTTCAAAGAGCATTTTCTGGCCACAACACTGCCAATTTCTTGTGCTCAATTTCTCACATCCTCACCAGTCACCCTGCAGCAGTCAGGACTTTTGCATAATATTTCAATGTTCCAGCCTCACATCTGCTTCCAGATGTCTTATTGCTCAGCTCTGACAGGCAAATCAACCAGACACAGTGCAACACCTGACTGGTACTCTTACCACTCTTTAGGACAAAATCATACATAACTATGGAGACCAATAAAGCCTGCTCACCCAAGTATTCCAGAGCAGACAGTACTCAGTATCATAAGGACAACTGCATCTGAATCCACTGCATCAGATATTATCAAGAGTGTTAGAATCATGGTTTGTCTCTGCCTTTGTCCTTCCTTGAATCTCACTTCTCCGTCAGACCATGATAAGCCATGAAGTGAAAACTGCTGATGATGTGTTCACGGCCTTCTCCTCCTTTCTTAAGTTCGTTCTTGGGATGTCAGCGTTATTGGTTAGGCCATCATTTATTGTCCATCCCTAATTGTTTTGGTGAAGGTGACAGTTCGTGCTTTCTTGAACACTGCAGTTCTTGAGGTGTGAGGCCACCTACGATGCTGACAGGAGGCTCTGAAGCTCAGAACTGCTGCCTGGCTGCTCACTGTAGCCTCCTGAGGAAAGATGATGGATAGATTTGGTGTCACATTCTACCCTCCTAATGAGAAGCAAACTGCATTGGGAAGGCTGAATGAGAGGTTTACAGGGCAACAGGTTTAAAATGGCCAGGAAATGTCCCTCTCATCCATCACCTTCCCCGGGCAACGGCTAATATTCCAGGTTGGATCTGACAGGTACTGTTTATGGGTTCACTATTTCAATGCTGAAAATGTGTTGTTGGAAAAGCGCAGCAGGTCAGGCAGCATCCAAGGAGCAGGAGAATCAACGTTTCGGGCATGAGCCCTTCTTCAAGAATTTCCTGAAGAAGGGTTCATGCCTGAAGCATCGATTCTCCTGCTCCTTGGATGCTGCCTGACCTGCTGCGCTTTTCCAGCAACACATTTTCAGCTCTGATCTCCAGCATCTGCAGTCCTCACTTTCTCCTTCACTATTTCAATGTCTACTCCAAATACAATTGTTTTTAAGTTGCTATTTTTGTTGAGGCTATGGGACCCCCGCCTGGTGCACCTGTATAGAATATTAGTGAAGCCTCCTGCACATTAAGACATTTTTACAGGCAGGTTTATATTCTTTCCAACTTTAACTTACATTATTAGGTGCTGTATAAAAAGTGAAATATGTTGTTAATGCAGTGATTTTTCACAAAGGACTATCCTTAAAAAGTAAGAGAAAATTGATTTGACCAGCATTGCACATTTGTTTGACATATTTTACAATATTTTATCCAGTGAACTGAAGTTGAAAATTCAGTCTTGATCTCTGTTGAAGAGCCACAGTCACTGCCCAAAACCTAGTATAGAGTTGGGATCTACCACAGTGATCACTGAGCATGTGTGGGCTATAGCTTGACCAGGATAAAGAATAGGAAAAAGTGAGGACTGCAGATGCTGGAGATCAGAGTCAAGAGTGTGGTGCTGAAAAAGCACAGCAGGTCAGGCAGCATCCGAGGAGTAGGAGAATCAACGTATCGGGCATAAGCTCTTCATCAGGGTAAAAGATAGTTTGTGTGTCAGCTCACCAGACAGCAAGGTCGCAAGTCTGTTCTACGACAGAGGAATCAGGTAAGGATTTTGATGAGGCACCGCACTGGAAAACGTTGGTGATTATATATTCAGAGATGTGTCAAGCATGGCAGAAAGCCTGGCATTTTCAAGGAGGCTTCCCTTAAAGCCAGGTCATGCCAAAAGACTTGTGTTCAAAAGGGTGTAAACATAGTCCCAGTAACTACATGTCAATGATTTTAATCTTGTGGCAGAGGCTTCTAAAATCAATAATTTGGACTAAAGTTAACAGTCATTTGGGCAAATGGGCATTAATGAAAGAATACTGTGTTTAAATTGCTGATGATTTTTGATGAGTTAAAAAAGAAAGGCAGTGCCATTAATGTCATGTCCAAGGACTTCCAACCAACTTGTCAAAGTTACACACAAATTTATGGGCAAGGTTATACCTCACTGAATATAGTAGTAACCTTCAAAATTTGTGAGAAGATTTGTAGCTCGGGTGCTCGTTGTGGTTCTGTTCGCCGAGCTGGGAATTTGTGTTGCAGACGTTTCATCCCCTGTCTAGGTGACAAGCCACACAAACCTATTTGTGTGAGAGATAGGAAACAGATATTAGTGGTTACTGGATGTGTTCTGGACTGGAGAAAGATTTTACAGATTACTTACAGTGTGGAAACAGGCCCTTCAGCCCAAAAAGTCTACACCGACCCACCAAAGTGTAACCCACCCAGACCCATTCCCCTACACCTAACTTACAGGCAATTTAGCATGGCCAATTTACCTAACCTACACATTGATCTGTGGGAGGAAACTGTAGCACCCGGAGGAAATCCAACCAGACACGGGGAGAATGTGCAAACTCTACACAGTCACCTGAGGCAGGAATAGAACCTGGGTCTCTTGCGCTGTGAGGCCGCAGTGCTAACCACTGTGCCCCCGTGCCGCCCAATATTAGTATTGGAGTTTCCCGGGGTTAGTCATGGGATTGTAAAACTTTGCGATATATATTGATGTCAAAGACCTTTGTGTTCAATATTTGTGAATGATACAAAACTTGTAAGTACTGTGAACCATAAAGAGGCTTGTGTAGAACTTCAAAGGAACACAGAGAGGTTATTGAAATAGGCAGACAAGTGGCAGATAAAGTTTAAGTGTGAAGTGATTCATTTTGGCATCAAGAATGGAGGGAGGAAAGTTAAAATCAAGGATATTATTTCAATTCTAAAATGTAGGCGAAAGAGGCAACTGGGTGTATATATATCTCTGAATGAGACAGGAACAGGTTGAGAGGGTAATTAATATTGCTTGCAAGATCCTAGGCTTTGTTAATGAGGACATAGAGTTTAAAAGCACAGACATTGTGTTAGATTTATGTGGTACTCAAATGAAGCCTCGTGTTTTACATGTTGCAGGTAATAAAGCACCTGTAGTCAGGGCGCCTGTCCTTTAAAAGGACAAGGTTCAGCCCGGGTAAACTACCATTCAGTAAGAGGGTCTGGAAATCTTCAGCCTGGAAATATATCCAGGGAAGTTATTTGTGTGGAACTGAGAAATAAGAAAGGGATGATCACCTAATTGGGATTATATTATAGACCTCCTAATAGTCAGAGGGAAATTGAGAAACAACTTGTAAGGAGATCTCAGCTATCTGTAAGAATAATAGAGTAGTTATGGTAGGGGATTTTAACTTTCCAAACATAGACTGGAGAGGAATTTGTTAAGTGTGTACTACCTCGACAGCTGACCTTCCTTCCCTCCATATCTTATCAACAGTTCCCCACTTCTACCATTTCCAGAATTGCCTGACTGGCTCCACTAACCTTGATTCTAGGGCCTGCATGGATGTTGCTGCTGTCTGGCTCATTGAGTCATAGAGTCATAGAGATGCACAGCATGCAAACAGACCCCTCAGTCCAACCTGTCCATGCCGACCAGTATCCCAACCCAATCTAGTCCCACCTGCCAGCACCCGGCCCATATCCCACCAAATCTTTCCTCTTCATAGACCCATCCAAATGCTTTTTAAATGTTGCAGTTGTACCAGACTCCACCACTTCCTCTGGCAGCTCATTCCATACACGTACCACTCTCTGTGTGAAAAGGTTGCCCCTTAGGTCTCTTTTATATCTTTCCCCTCTCACTCTAAACCTATGCGCTCTAGTTCTGGACTCCTCATCATGAGGGAAAAGACTTTGTCTATTTATTCTATCTATGCCCCTCATAATTTTGTAAACCTCTATAAAGTCACCCCTCAGCCTCTGATTCTCCAGGGAAAACAGCCCCAGCCTGCTCAGCCTCTCCCTGTAGCTCAAATCCTCCAACCCTGGCAACATCCTGGTAAATCTTTTCTGAATCCTTTCAAGTTTCACAACATCTTTCCGATAGGAAAGAGACCAGAATTGCACACAATATTCCAACAGTGGCCTAACCAATGTCCTGTACAGCCACATTATGACCTCCAATTCCTATACTCAATACTTTGACCAATCCAAGAAAGCATACCAAACGCCTTCTTCACTATCCTATCTACCTGCAATTCCACTTTCAAGGAGCTGTGAACCTGCACTCCAAGGTCTCTTTGTTCAGCAACACTCGCTAGGACCTTACCATTAAGTGTGTAAGTCCTGCTAAGAATTGCTTTCCCAAAATGCAGCACCTCACCTCACATTTCTCTGAGTTAAACTCCATCTGCCACTTCTCAGCCCATTGGCCCATCTGATCAAGATCCTGTTGTAATCTGAGGTAACCTTCTTTGCTGTCCACTACACCTCCAATTTTGGTGTCATCTGCAAACTTACTAACTGTACACCTTATGCTCACATCCAAATCATTTATGTAAGTAGTAAAAAGTAGAGGACCCAGCACTGATCCTTGTGGCACTCCACTGGTCACAGGCCTCCAGTCTTAAATACAACCCTCCACCACCACCCTCTGTCTTCTACCTTTGAGCCAGTTCTGTATCCAAATGGCTAGTTCTCCATGTATTCAATGAGATCTAACCTTGCTAACCAATCTCCCATGGGGAACCTTGTTTAACGCCTTATTGAAGTCCATATAAATCACATCTACCACTCTGCACTCATCAATCCTCTTTGTTACCTCTTCAAAAACTCAATCAAGCTTGTGAGACATGATTTCCCACACAAAGCCATGTTGACTATCCCTCATCAGTCCTTGCCTTTCCAAATACATGTAGATCCTCTCCCTCAGGATTTCGTCCAACAACTTGCCCACCACCAACGTCAGGCTCACTGGTCTATAGTTCCCTGGCTTGTCTTTACCACCCTTCTTAAACAGTGGCACCATGTTAGCCAACCTCCAGTCTTCTGGCACCTTGTCTATTTCATCTTCCTGAGATGACATGGCATCTGTGTCTTGACAATATCAATTGTTAGGTGATGTGATGGTGATAGTTGAGTAGTTGGAGGTATGTATAAGCAGTGAAAGGTGTAGGTGTGGAAAATAGCGAGATATCTTGAGACCTGGCCCTTGGTTCAAGACTCATAGAGTTGGTTTTGCTGACCACATACTCCAATGGCATTCTGGGAATTTTCTTTGAGATTGATATATTAAATTGATAAGTCATATTTATCTGTGAATCAATTGACCTAGGAGGATTTAATTGAAACTTACAGAGTATTGAACGGCCTGGAGAGAGGGGACATTGTGAAGATGTTTCCATTAGCAGGAGAAACTAGGACTCTAGGGCACAGCCTTAGAGTGAAGGGAAGATCCTTTAGAAAAAAGATGATGAGAAACTTCTTCAGCCAGAGAGAGGTGAATCTATGGTATTCATTGCCATGGAAGGCTGTGGAGGCCACGTCATTGGGTATATTTGTCTTCCTAAATACTGATGCAAGTTTATTTTAAAAGAAACCTGGACTAAAACTCCTAAGTCCCTTTGCACTTCAGATTTCTGAATTTTCTCCCCATTTAGAAAATAGTCCATGCCACTATTCTTCCTACCAAACTGCATGACCTCACATATTCCCAGATTGTATTTAATCTGCCACTTTGTTGCCCACTCTCCTAACCTGTCTAAATCTTTCTGCAGCCTCCTTTCCTCTTTAATACTATCTGTCCTTCCACCTATCTTTGTATCATCTGCAAACGTGGCCTGAATGCCCTCAGTTCCTTCGTCCAGATCATTAATGTTTAAAGTGAAAAGTTGTGGTCCCAACACTATTTGTAGTACCAGCAGCGTTCACTGCTTAAAAGTGGCACTGCTGAGACTGCACAGCTGCTAGCCATTTGATTGGCTGCCAGTTTCCGAAGGTGGGGCATTCTCCCCAGGGTTGGAAGAATCGCATTGAGTCAATTCACACCCTGCTCCCAAGTGTAAAATGGCTGCACAGTACCTGGTATCAGCAGGAGTGTTCCCTGCTAATTGTTAGGATGACAGAGTGTAAAATGTTGCCATCTGCAAGATCCTGTCCAAGAAGTCAGTTAGGAAGAAAAACGTGAGAACTTATGAGTCTTTTTTTCACTTGTGCGAAGAAGAGAATGAGGTGAATTGATAGGTTTCTTCAAGATGATAGATGTCTTCAAGATTCTGATTAGCACTGGATTATCATTATTGGTTGGTTAGCTGATAACAATGTCAGCCATAAATGTACAATACAAAATTGAAAGGAAACTGTTTCTGCAAGATGTGTGGTAAGGTGACTTCATGAGAGGAATATTTGATGGTACTGTTGAAAAACAAAATACGTAACATAAAATCATATTTGAATGAAGAAACACAACATGTGAAGCTTTTATATTGTTTCACATATTTGCTGGCCAATTTGTGCATCATTCTGATTGGCTTACATTGAAGTAGAAACATATAAGCTTTTTTTGGAAGCATTCAATGTTTTAATGCAGAGGACTAATGTTGACTTTCATTATAACTTTTTCAAGTTCAGTTACCTTTTAATGTTACACCTGTATAATTCTTCACTTCAAGATTTTGAGGGGTTTATGTAAATAGAGCTGTAAACAAAAGCTGATGACAAGAACCTTTCAGGAGGTTATCATTAGACAATGTCAACAAGCTGCACATGACCCCCAAAACCCCAGCACTCGGCCTCCTATAGATCGCAATCCGCTCACCAGGGTTGATGTATTTCATCAGCGTACAATGTACTTCACCAGTATTCCTAGCCAGCTTTTCATCTTTAAGTTGGGAGACCTCTGTTGCAGGGCTGGGGGATGGGTTTTTTCATTATCATTTGGGGTCTGGAGAAAGTGCTGGGTCTAGTCAGTGCAGCTGAAATACAATACTGTCCTGAAAGTCAAGGCATTTAGTCTGTTACAATACAACTGCTTTCTGTTTTGTACTTGTGGGGATGTAATATTAGCAAACTGGTTATTATAGGGCAATTATATCTCAAAATTCAGCAGATCCTGCTGAAAGCTTTACTATTCTGTTTAGTCTGTTTTCTTTAGGAATTATCAGATTCCAATCTCCGATGCTCTGCCTATATTTGAATAATGAGAGATCATCTATATGTGTTTAGTTCAGAAAATGAATATTTTATAACATAAGTGACTTGAATTTGTGATATATATTGATTCCTAAAATTATAATTTATTTCTATTCATTCAACAGCAATGAATAACACAGTTATGAAAATATGAGTCTGTAGTGTAACTTTCAAATTTTTGTTTATTACACTTTCTACTGTCTCTACTGGTCTTCTATTAAATGTGGCACAGTGGCTCACAACACCAGGGACCCAGGTTCGATTCCAGCCTTGAACGACCATCTGTCTGGAGTTTGTACATTCTCCCTGTGTCTGTGTGGGTTTCCTCCCACAGTCCAAAGATGTGCAGGTCAGGTGAATTGGCCATGCTAAATTGACCATAGTGTTAGGTGCATTAGTCAGAGGGAAATTGGTCTGGGTGGGCTACTCTTTGGAGTGTTAGTGTGGACTTGTTGGGCTGAAGGGCTTGTTTCCACACTGTAGGGATTCTTCTATTCTAAATTTATATTACTGGTTTTACATCAATGATGACATTGAATTTGTCAGTTTTTTAGCATTGATTGATAAATCCTTCCATTCATAGGAAGGAAATATTTTGACGAGTATAAAACATTCATCCGAGCCTGACCTTTCTGTTTGGATAGAATCCCTGCTTAAATAATAATAATTGCAAATGAATAAATAGTATAATACTTATTTCCCTTTAGACATGTAATTTTCATCAGTATATAGTATATTCCATTAGTCTGATGAAATTTACATTTATACACAGTTTGTACTTTGTTTTTTTGCTGAATTACAACTTCCAAGATCCTTTGTGAATGGACAGTAATTGTGATGGAAAAGAAAGTTCTCACTGCATGGGCGGGCCTGTTATTGAACTCCGAGTAGCAAATGAGTTGTGAGCACCTGAGGTCAGTAAGTCAACCATATTTGTTCCATTTATTATTTGAAGGGCTAAGATGCCAGTCAATTTTACATGACTAAGGCATGAAATATTTTGCAGTGTGATAGTTAAGAGAAAAGATATGCACCACACAGCAGGATAGTACTCTGAAAGCAATTCACCATCCAGACAAAACAAAGAGAGGGCACTGTTTGAAATAACCTAAGACTGTCAAGTTCATGTAGGATCTTGTCTGAATTTCAAAACTAATTGAATGCCTGCAGAAAATGTTTTTCTTAGGGTATATTATACATTGACATAATGCAACATGAATTGACTTACTCTAAGCATTACACTGCATTTCAAAAGAAGAAATGTGATTCTTCTGTGCAAGTCTTTGATGTGTAAATAACATTGAGAGTTTTTGTTTTGCAGAGAGTGTTTTTTCATGATCCTACATGGCCCATTGCTCTTCTAAGACCTACTTAACATGACCTCCATGTCATTTGCAGATAGATTAGGGGAGAGAAGGAGATATATAGGGGAGATGTTCTTTAAGCAAGTAATTAAACATCTATGCAATAGTTTTACACATACAAAAAAGCTAGTTTTCTGATGTGTTTTGATGTGGCATTTTTTTCAGTAATGTGTGCTAAATGAGGTGTATAGGATAAAGTTAAACTCCTGGAATGTCTGCAGGGGTTCTCCCGCTGTAACATCAGCTGAAATCCTGGGAAACAGTTATACATATTTCCTCTAATCTTTCCCAAAGATACAGCCATCATGCAAACTTTGTAGGAATTTCACCCCAAAGCATTAACTTTCTGTAGAATATTTTGAAGTGGAAAAAGAAGTAGTAATTTGCACAACTTCAGCATAGACGATTACGTTTTGGATTAATGCCACTTCGGTGCTATTTGCTATAATCCAATTTATTACTTTTCTATGGAACCTTTAACCTTCTTTGCTTGGTCAGAATCTTGTAGAGTTCTGAATGATGTGGGCTATGGTAACATATGATTCAAGATTTGGATGACAAATTTGGCAAGGCCAGTCTCAAAATTGGAGCCATTTCACTCTAACTTTTATGCTTTTCACAAATGGCAAGGTAGGTTTCTCACTAAGCAGCAGTGAGTTGCCAATTAACGGGAAGATCTTTTTTAATCAGGGGAGTTATTACCTGCTAAACATCTTGTTGATGGTTCAACTTGCAGAGGATATAGCTTTCGGTTAGGGGGGTCCAGGTACGTAAGATAATGTCAGTCTCTGGTACCAGTCCAGGGATTTAGAAATGGTTAATAATTCATTTGGAGTGGACAGAATTAAAATGCTTTTCACATTAGGGGTGAGGAGTTAAATGTTTGGCAGCACACTAACTGTCTTGAATCTTTCTGCCCTACTGTGGGCTGTTTTTGTACTGGAATGAGAGAGGAGCAGGTAATAAGTGAGTTGAAATTGAGTGGTACAGATGGGGAGATGTTCCAAAAAATGATGAGGCAGTACAGAAGGCATGCAGGGCTGGTAATGTCAGGCATGGAGGTGGGGGAGGTGGAGCGGAAGCACGTGAGGGAGGAGGCAGGCAATAGTAAGGACAGTGGAGAATGAGCCTTCTCATGAGGTGAATACAGGAGTAGCGAGAATAAGTGTGAAGTATCAGAGAGAAGGATGTAATACTTATACTGGTGGAATGGAGAATCATTTTCCTGCAGGTCTGTGCATGCGTCCAGACTGCTGAATCTGCTCTAACACAGATAGCAACCTCAGAGCAGGTTGCATGGTCTGGTGTTGTGGTCTCTTACTGTTGATACTCGGGAAGGAGGAAGTCCTGCCTTTGCAAACCCCATCCAGAGTATCCTCTACCAAAATCACAGTTGATTTATCATAGAACCCAACAGGATTTTCCATGATCCTAGAGAAATTAACCATTCCCCTTTCCAGAAGATGATTCCAAGTACTGTATTGGCCATGTGTGGCATAAACAAGTGCTGCTTGATGTCAGTCGTTCACTCTTCACTATCACCATCTTGCTCTAGTGTTCAATGTCCTCATTGATAAAATGTGATTCACCCACTTAAAATCCATTTCCCCTTTGTTGCTTTTTCTATGTGCGATTCTGCTGTTAAGCTTTTGCACACCTCCAATCTTAGGTGATTTTCTTCTTTTACTTCCATGGGTTTTTATTGATTGAGAAATGCTATTTTCTTTCTTTTCCAAATTAACAAAAGACTTGTATTTATGTACACCTTTCATAGTTGAATGACATACCAAGGCATTGTCAATTGTAGATGTTGAAATGTGATCTTTATCTGTAACGCAGAAAATCTGTGTTGAATCGCATTTGTCTCATTTCTGTTCATTATCCAAACACATGGACTGCATTTGGTAGTGGTAAGATGGGGAAAGCATTAGCACTTGCTGTCTTAACATTAAAAACTGTGCATGAGTGCTGCAGCATGCCTGGGAGTTGCCGCTTTAACTCTATGGCGTTAATCTTAACGGGGAAGTTAACCTTCTCAGGGAAGTTAATGATAGTGGAGTGAATTTAGACCAATAGAAAATTTTATGCAATTGTCAAAGAATTTTTTGCTGGTTCATCCCTGTTCATTTCATTTATGGAACGAGGGTGTCACTGTCATTTATTGCCATCCATAATTGCTCAGTGGGCAGTTAAGAGTCAACCAAATTGCTGTGGGTCTGGAGTCACATGTAGTCCAGACCAGGTAAAGATGGCAGATTTCTTTCCCTTCCCTAAAGGACATTAATGGACCAGATGGGTTTTTCCAACGATTGACATTGGTTTCATGGTTATCATCAGACTCTTAATTCCAGTTTTTTTAAAAAATTGAATTCAAATTCCACCATCTACTGTGGTGGGATGTGAACCTAGGACCAAGGACATATCTGGGTTTGTGGATTAACAGCCTAGCATTAGTACCACTAGGCCATCGTGTCTCCCAGAAATACTTAATGAGAACTTCAAATTATTTTAATGTTTAAAACATGTGCAAGGTGTAATACCATAGATTATTTAAAAGGAAAATAGGTCACCACAGCAGAAGATGTAAGGATCATAAAGAGGCCCTGACACAGCTCACTCCATAGGAATGACCTGGGCACTTACCCCAATGCCTGGAACCCTCCAAGGAAGTCCAGAACTCTGCATTTAAGCTTGAAAGATTTTGGCTGATTAACCTGAATAGTAAACCAAAGATAATTCCCGCCTCAGGCGACAGACTGTGTGGAGTTTGCACGTTCTCCCCGTGTCTGCGTGGGTTTCCTCCAGGTGCTCCGGTTTCCTCCCACAGTCCAAAGATGTGCGGGTCAGGTGAATTGGCCATGCTAAATTGCCAGTAGTGTTAGGTAAGGGGTAAATGTAGGGGTATGGGTGGGTTGCGCTTTGGCGGGTCAGTGTGGACTTGTTGGGCCGAAGGGCCTGTTTCCACACTGTAAGTAATCTAATTATAGATATGAAGGAGAAGATGTTTCTAAACATGCCTGACCAACAATTCTTCCAAAGCGACCTGATGAAGGAGCAACACTCCAAAAACTAGCATCTCAAAATAAACCTGTTAGACTATAACTAAGTGTTGTGTGATTTTTAAATAGAATTAAACAGCCAACTCCCAGAAGCAGTTGACAACAGTTGTGATTCTTATTGTGAAATACATCTTCTTGTTATCTAAGAAATGTATCTGTTTTGTAGGCACTGTACAATGGTGTAGATTATAGTCATAGAGTCATAGAGATGTACAGCACGGAAACAGACCCTTTAGTCCAACTTGTCCATGTCGACCAGATATCCCAAACCAACGAAGTCCCACCTGCCAGCATCCGGCCCATATCCCACCAAACCCATCCAGATGTCTTTTAAATGTTACTTCCTCCACTTCCTCTGGTAGCTCATTCCATACATGTACCAGCCTCTGCGTGAAAAAGGTGCTCCTTAGGTCTCCCCTCAGCCTCTGATGTTCCAGGGAAAATAGCCCCAGCCTGTTCAACCTCTGTTCAACCTCTCCCAATAGCTTAAATTGTCCAACCCAGACAACGTCTTTGTAAATCTTTTCTGAACCCTTTCAAGTTTCACAATATATTTCCAAAAGGACGGAGAACAGAATTGCACGTAATATTCCAACAGTGGCCTAACCAATGTCCTGTGCAACTGCAACATGACCTCCCAACTCCTGTACTCAATTCTTTGACCGATAAAGGAAAGCATACCAAACACCACCTTCACTATCCTTACTACTTGTGATTTCACTTTGAAGGAGCTCTGAACCTGCACTCCAAGGTCTGTTTGTTCAACAACATTCCCTAGGACCTGAACCATTAAGTGTATTAGTCCTGCTAAGATTCGCTTTCCCAAAATGTATTCTACCATTAATCTTTAGATAGACCAAAGACAAAGCAAAGTCAAAGCAGGATTTGTGGCAGTGAACTACCTCAAGCAATCTTTACTAATATTACATTTTGGTAGGGGTGGCCAATACCACAATGTACCACAATGACCAGTAATCCAGCAAATAAGTTTATCACTTTTAGAGCATTAATACTTTAAGAAGATATAGTCAGCAGCTGAATTGTGATACCTGACAGGGCAAGAGACAGAAATCACCATGGAAGCAGCAAAAAGGCAAAACTTACTTCAGAAGCTGGTCGGAAGAGCTGCAGCAAGGGTATGGGATTGGAGAAGAGAGAAAAGCCAGCCATACTTAAAAAAAATACAAAGTCCTTTGAGAAGGACTTGAAGGTTTCAGAAGTTAAAGAACTCAAGGGGAAAAGGGAATACTTCATGTAAAAGGGGAAAAAAGGGAGTTTAAAAGAGAGTCCTCATCTCACTCAATATGAATTTCCACTATCGACATTGGGCTCCATTGGACACAGTGAAAGGGCCAGAAAATAAATTTATGTTGGGGCTACGGAATTGGGAAGGCCTTAGAATTTATTTAAACTGCAAATAGGCAAATGTAAAGAAATATAGTGAAAGCATTCGGAGAAGAAAAAAGACAGGAAATTTAAAGGATTAAAAGTATGAGACTTCAGTTATTGAACTCTAATATGAATATTTATAAAAGCCTCTGAAAACAATATATATATTTTTAAAATTGATTGTAGAAACTTGGAAAATACTGGAAGGATTGGATAGCCATCATTTTGATAATTACAAACATTGGGAATCCCTGAGGTAGGAAAACACAGTAAGTAGTGCAGAGGTACATTATTACAAATTTAAAAAGCTTGCAAATTGTGTATTACTGCAAAATAACAAGTAACACAACATAAAGTTTTGTTGAGAAATTTAAGAAAGTTATACAATAATGAAGAGTTAAAAAGAACTGGCAAATAAATGGAATGCTGCACTTCACAGTTGAGCAAGCTCCACAGTAAGTGAATTAAAATCATTGTGAGTGCAAGAATCCAATATTATGGAACTGCAGATTACAAGTAATATTGAAATAACATAGATTTAAATCAGCTTTACCGTAATAAGATTTATCAGCAAATTAAGAAGAAATAAAAAAGATATAATACTTCCGATTCACGGCCAGAGAAAGAAAATACAGAACATAAGATTGGACTTCATGGAGGCAACTGTTCTTAAGATATAGCATTGACTCAAAACCTAACACTAGGAGTAACAGAAGTAGTATAGAGTATGGAGTTGCAGAAAATCAGGTTAACCAGCAAATATATTAATCTTAAATAATACATAATTTAATCTTAATGATGCAATATCCTTTCACAAAGGTAAATGAAGAATTAACAAGAAAAATTGGTGATCCAGTAATCCAGGATACACTTGATTGAGTCAATGGGCATGCTGGGTACCTGTGCCGAAGTCAGTAACATAACCGACATATTACCAGAGCTGAAGAAGCATTAACTAAAGCCTACAGACGTGAAGCTTTGTGGTGTAGGTGACATAACTGCCAAGACTACAAGAATACTATAAGTTACACTGCAGGATACTGAATAAAAGAGACAACGTGATCATCAAGGAAGTTGTTGACTTAATCCCAAAATGCAGGATGTTTCAAGAAAGAGAGTATTTGTTTTGACAGAGCAGCCACCTTGAAGGGTGTGTATTCATGATGTAGCATGTTCAATGGGTGATGTTGTGTAGTGACCACTTGAGTTAGTGGATAAGAGTTCATTTGCAAAGGGGATTCAGGAGATGAAGTGTCCTCCAGTTAAGGTAGTGGACTAACAGCACTGTATAAAGAACACCATCCACTGTGAAGGATATCCAAGAAATAAGAGATCCTTCAACACAGACCCGAACCAGAGATCAGAACCAACGTCAACAGTATGTAAGCAAGGGAACTACCATTCTTCCAATTCCTAACAGAACGCAGTCTGTGATAATTAGGTAACATCCAGATCATTTCTACCTGTAAATTTGGAGACTTTGGATGAGATAGAGTGGTGATAAAAACAAAGAACTATTAAAAGTTTGAGATTTGTAATAAAAACAGGACGTGATGAAGAAACTCAGCAGGTTTGGCAGCATCCGCAGAGAGAAAAAATGAATTGTTCTTTTGAGTCTAATATGACTCCTCTTCAGAACTGAAGGGGGCTGAAATGCGGAGCTATTAAGGAAAGTGATGTGATCGAGAGCACAGGCACAACTAAAATCATTCACACAATACTACGGAGATGGTATTGAACTTGTACAAGTATTTATTAGACATCAGCTGAAGTAGTGCGCATAGTTGTGGGCCCAACATCAGAGGGAAAATGTGATTGCATTGGGGACAGTGCAGAGGTAATTTTCAAGGATGTTTTGAGAAACGAAAAGCCTCTGTGATGAGAACAGGTTGAAAAAGTTGGGATTGTTCTCCTTGGAGAGAAGAAGGCTGAGGGGAGATTTGATAGAGTTTTTCAAAATCATGAGCTGGACATATAATGAAAAGCTGTTCCTGCTGTTATGAGAGGGCATAGCTTAAGGTGATGTGCAAGCAAAGCAAAGATGATGTATGGAATGCACTGTCTGGAACTGTGGTGGAGGCAGGTTCAGTTGAGACATTCATGAGGGCAATTGATGATTATTTAGATAGAAATGGTATGGAAGGATATGGGGACAAGACAGGAAGTTGGCATTAGATAGTAGAATTGAGCAGGTACAATGGTCAGAATGGTCTCCTTCTGCACCAGAACAATCCTTTGATCTTCAAAAATATATCTGATATCGTGATATCTAGCAACTATAATGCCAACCTGCATGCATTCGGTGAGTGTATTATCAACTCAATACACAAAGTCACCAGGGAAATGTCGCAACCAAAAAAAGCACTCCTGTGAGAAAGATATGGTTCCCAAGAACTGACCATCCGGCAACATACAAAGTCAATCCAAGCCATGCCATCCATCATTTGCAGTGACCAGCAAAAAAGAGTCAATGTCCACTGCTAGGCATGGTTTGTAATTCATCAGACAGGACACAGCACTCATCAAAGCACTGTAAACATCATTTATGTACATTGATCCAATTTAGACATCAACAACTCAGATGACGAAAATTAGATGAGTGATGCCAGATAATATACCACTCATAAGAGATGTCCACCATACTAAAGTGATTGTTACAAAATGGACTATTTTCAGTTGCTGAACAAATCTTTCGTCTCTTCATACATGACTGAGTGCATTGTTAAATTAACACTAAAGCTGGCGTATGTAACAGTATTTTTGGTGAAACTGAATGTTAAGTTTCTTAATTCTGCTTTTGGAAGCAAATCATTGAAGCATTTACTGAGTACTGAGTGGATGCAGTGCATTTAGAATTGCATCATGCAGTTTGACAATTTAATGTCCCCATATGCCAAGCCAGAACCATGCAGCAAGAAAGGGAGTCTAGCAGGACAAATACAGGAATCCGTGATTTAACAGCACATATGGTTCTGATTCTAAATACTCCTTCATAAATATAACTGTTCCTTCTTCAGAACTTCAAATGAAAGAAAAGAATGCTGAGGTGTACAATGTGTGGCTAATCTACTATGTTTTGTTCCCTAAAATCATCCAAAATTAAAGTCAGCCATCTGACTTCTGATGCAGCCCTAGGGATAATTTTGGCATGAATCAGAATATAGTTGAGGATTGCATTCTACAATGAATATAATTGTCAACGGAACTGGCAAATCATCTGGTTTGACATCATAATGCAGGGAGGTACAGCATGCAATTGAGGCAAAAAGTTGATTTGAAAAGCTCCTAGTTTAAAAACTCCTTATTGTACTCAACAGGAAGATTTTTCATTCCCTTAATATTCATAGTAGGTCATGTCGGCATGCCAAAATTCAGGCAACAAAACATGAGCTCTACTGTAAGTTGTCATATATTAATTTTCCAGAAATCAGAACACTCTGCTGTCTTTAAGGATGAGAATCAAGCCACTTGATGGCTTGTGGGTGATAAAGCCAAAACCTAGGCAATAGCAAAGGAATCCTACAAGGGAACAGGTATCCCATAATAACACAACAGATCATCTAGAGATCTGCAACATGCTTCAATTCAGGGCTCTATGTGGCTGTAGCTGTGTCTAATTTCACTGCCCAGAGAAAATCTAGATGTGGACACTCCCTTGTTGTATTGGAGGCAGATATACAGGGATGAGAGTGTTGCAATAACTTTCAGTCAACGATGGCTGAAAAGAATATTGGAGCATAACTAATTCCTGAAATCTTGTCCAGTCTGTCTTTATCATCACTGCATCACTTCTGCACCCTCCCCTTCAAATATACAATGAAATGATTAAAGCAGCGTTTGTCCTTTTCGCAACAAATGACCTCTTTAGTTTAATATTCACAAATAAATCAGCACTACAAAATTCACACTATCCTGCATTATTCTAATCTCTGAAAATAATGTGCACTTACTCATGTAAGATAACAGACTTCAAAGGAAATGAAGCTAAGCAGTTTCCTGTTGCCATGTATCTTCAGTTGTCTAAACATGCTTTTTTATGTTATCTCGTGTGTCTCCTATGTGAAAGTTGAGGGCCAGGAGTGAGAAACCTGGTGTGCTCTTGTGCTGTAGAAAGTTCAAGGGTTGCACTTGGCCTTTCTCTCATGCTAACTTTCTCCTGATGATGTCAATGCTGGCTATATCCCTGAGGATCATACCTAGGAAGCCTGCTATTGCCACCTATTGTGTTCTGAGGGATACCTGGGCAGTTAGTGTTCAGTTCAGGGGCACCTGTCTCCAAGTTTCATTAGACTATATTTGTAACTTCCTATTATGTAGGTAGAATAGAACAGAAATTTATTGTCACATCAGCTTTTACATGAAAAATACATTGAATTTTTTATAAGTTGCCACACCATAGCGACAGCACCTGTAGTAATGACAGAAGTTGTACATAGTAATAAAAATAAGTAAAATTAAGACAAAGTCCATCACAGTTCAGCTAATGACTCCTGGGCTCTGGGAAAGCTGTTTAAGCAATGATGGAATACCCTGAAGATGCAGCCAGGATGAGACCAGCATGCTGGGACATACCAGGATGACACTGTTGTGCCAGCCATCTGGAATTCTGGGCCAGAAGTCTCCTCCAAAAAAGACTACCAGACTGGGCCTAGACAGCCAGGTTGGGCTGCTGAAGCCACCTTGTCACTTGGCCAGGAGAAGCCTCCTGTTCCCCATTTGACTCTCCTCCAGATGCTGCCACTGCTTCACCATCCCCCACTTTTCCTTGATGTTTTCGTTCCTTCAGGAGTCCAGGCCCAATCTGCAAGTCCGAGCCGGGGGGCCAGTCCAGGGACTGCTCCTCGCTCAATGCACTGAGACTGCCATGCTGGGCCTAGATTGCCATGCTGGGCCTAGATTGCCGGGTTGGGCCGAGATTGCCGGGCTGGGCTGCTGAATCCACCTTGTCACTCGGCCAGGAGAAGCCTCCTGTTCTCCATTTGACTCTCCTCCAGATGCTGCCAATTGTCCATCATCTTCCACGCACCCCCCCCCCCCCCCCCCCCCACCACCCCAACCCCCTTCCTCAATGTTTCCGCTGTTTCAGGAACTCACGCCCAGCCAGCAAGTCCGAGCCAGGGGGGCCAGTCCATGGGCTGCTCTTTGCTCGATGGAGCCAGGTCAGTTGGAGCCCTGTCTGGCTCATCCTGCCGTTGCTGTCACTGCCACCAAAAGCCTCCATCTTCACCTGCCACTCTCCAGGCTTTGAAGAAAAGAAAATGAAGACAAAGAAAACACGAGCAAAAGTAAAATGAAGGAAAAAATGGAAAGAAAGCTGATAGGAACAGACAAGTCCAGAGCTTTGCTTTTCTGCTCTGCTACCATCTTGGCAGGAGCAAATAAAAGGAGCGATGATGGTATAATGGTAATGTCACCAAACTAACAATCTAGCAACCACTGATAAAGTTTTGAGGATGGGATTTCACTGTAATTAATAAAATCTAGCATTCAAAGATTGTCTGAGTAGTAGTGTCAAAGGATAGACTATCATTATTGTATTTAAAAAAAATCCAACTTGCTCATGTTCATTATATAAGGAATTCCATTACCCTTAGCTTGAACTCATTTTCAGCCTTTATGTCTCTGCAAAAGAGGGACTTCAGCCCACAGTCCATACTCTTTACCCCCGAGAAGATTGAGAGCAGCATAGAGTCATAGAGGTGTAGAACACA
Source organism: Hemiscyllium ocellatum (assembly GCF_020745735.1). Classification (NCBI taxonomy): domain Eukaryota; kingdom Metazoa; phylum Chordata; class Chondrichthyes; order Orectolobiformes; family Hemiscylliidae; genus Hemiscyllium; species Hemiscyllium ocellatum. Next base: position 88,804,071 of record NC_083401.1, read on the forward strand.
GAAACAGACCCTTCAGTCCAACCTGTCCAGCACTTGGACCGTATCCCTCCAAACTCTTCCTATTCATATGCCCATCCAGATGTCTTTTAAATGTTGTAATTGTACTAGCTTCCACCACTTCCTCTGGCAGCTCATTGCATATACGTACCACCCTCTGTGCGAAAAGGTTGCCCCTTAGGTCCCTTTTAAATCTTTCCCCTCTCACAGTAAACCTATGCACTCTAGTTCTGGACTCTGCCCCCCACTCCAGAGAAAAGGCCTTATTTATTCACCCTATCTGTGCCCCTCATGGTTTTATAAACCTCTATGTGGATGGAAACACCACTAGCTAATTTCTCTTCATGTCACAACGTCATCCAGACTTGGAAATATATCTCTGTTCCTATATTTCTGTGGGTCAAGATCCTGAAACTTCCTCCTTCACAGCATTGTGGGTGTGTGATTAACAAAAGGACTGAATAGCAGAAGAAGCTGTCTTATTCTCAAGGGCAGTTAGAAACAGGCTATAATTGCCCAGATCGCACAAATGATTCAAAAAAATTGAGGCCGAAATTTCAGTGCAGTTCTGCATTGGTGGGGGTGATCTATTTCAAATGAGATCTAATTTGAGGCTTCATCTGCCTGTTCAAATAAATAAGGTAGATCTTGTAATGCTATTTGAAATGATCTATGTCACAATCTGATAGATCCTGAGATGACAAAGGAAATGGAGTTGTTGGTAAGGTACAGAATTAGTAATAGAAGTCTATGACTCCAATCTTCCAAATATTTAGATAGAGAAAAAGTAACCTGCTACAAATCCAGCAGAGACTGAGTTAGGTTTTGAAGTCTAGATTTGGGTGTCATTGACATGCTAATGGATGTTGACCCTATGTCTCAAGATGATATTGTCGAAGGGAGGAGAGAAGGAAAAGATGCATCATTAGAGATCTTTGGAGGTAACAATGTGTGATGGATTAAGAAACTCTTAGTCCAGCTGTTCTGATTATACTCAAGTAGGTAAGTGAAAGCACTTCAATTGGTGTAGACAACAAAGGAAAGACATTGGAAGAATGTGTTGAAGTTGACAGCATCAAGTGATGTAGATCAATGAGGACAAGGAGAGATAATCTATCACAATCACAGTCACTGGAAATGCTATTCATGATTAGGGTGACTTTGAGACAGGAGCTGGGGCAAAAACCTGTCTGGAAGATTGCAAGCATTGAGTAATGGGAGATATGTGAGGGTTCTGACAGGGAAAGGAACAGAAGCAAGTGGGGTTACTCCAAAACATGGGTATCACAGGTCCAAATAGACATTTCCACTCTGCAGAAAAACTGGAAATGCTGAGAAGAAAGAAAAAGTATATTGATACAGTCTATAGACCTGAAATGGAAGAATTCATAGTGTGGCAAATAATCATATTTTCTGTGGATTTCAATAGGAAAATAACTAGGTCCTAGCATTCTAGGTGCTTTGAATAAGAGCTTAAAAAAAATCTCTCAACTGTTACTTGCCTAGAGGAGTTGATAGGTTTATGTATCGTGTATTCTTGGAATTGATCTCCAGCAGAATTAACATACAATGAATTAGAGATTTGTTTTTAACAATGCTTATCTTTAATCCTTGACCGCTACTTTCTTTTCATTCATCACAGAGTGGGGGCATCATTGTAAAGGTCAGCGTAATGTCTGTCAATATTTGTCTTTTGTTTTTTCTTGAAACACTATAGCTATCTGCGACTGGATAACTTACTATGTCACTTGAGAAAGTCAGTGATGATGGAAGGAAGAACTTACATTGATGCAGAAAACAAAAGAAATGCTGAAATCACAGCAGGTCAGATAGCATCCATAGAAAGAGAGCAAACTATTGTTTTGAGGTTTGATGACTCTTCATCAGAGCTGACATCATCAAGACTTGAAACGTTAGCTTGCTCTGACTCCACGGATGCCACCTGACCCTTTTCGATTCCCAGCATTTTCAGTTTTCAGTGCGGATTCCAGCCATCTGAGTAATTTGCTCCTATATTTATACAGCATATTTCACACTTTCATGTAGCTAATGAAGTCCCTTTCAAGTGTTGTCACCATGACAATATACAAGATGTAATAGTTAATTACTACATAGCAAGCTAATACAAGTAGCAATGTGACAATGACATTTAGCCACATCCAGCTTGAATGGTGATGGGCAAATAAACAACCAACAGGATGAGTTGGCTCCACAAATACCCCTGTCATTGATGATGAGATAGCCCAGCATATCAGTGCAAAAACAAAAGTGAAGCATTCCATCTGTGTTCAACCAGAAGTATCAAGAGAATGATCCATCTCAGCCTCCTGCCATGGTCCCAGCATCATAGATACCATGCTTCAGGCAATTTAATTCATTTCACATTATACCAAGGAATGGCTGAAGACATTGAATACTGTAAAGATTATGACTTTGATATGTCTTCAGTACTATTGCTACAATATTATGAACCAGAAATAACCATGCTTCTAACCAATTTGTTCCAGTACAGGGACCACACTGACAATACAACCTGCAATTTTTCCTCAAATTTTTATGCCATCCTGTCTTAGAGCAATATCACCACACTTCCATTGTCACTGGGTCGAAATTCTACACTCCAGGGACTGAAGCAATTCAAGAAGGTGGCTCACCAGCACAGTATCCTATGTATGTAGAGATGGGCAATAAGTGTTGATCTGGCCAGCAATATCTGGCCAGAAATAATAACAACACAAAAATGACCAGATAGCCTGTCATCAGATTTTTAGATCAGATCACTTACAGTGTGGAAACAGGCCCTTCGGCCCAACAAGTCCACACCGACCCACCGAAGTGAAACCCACCCATACCCCTACATTTACCCCTTTACCTAACACTACAGGCAATTTAGCATGGCCAATTCACCTGACCCGCACATCTTTGGACTGTGGGAGGAAACCGGAGCACCTGGAGGAAACCCACGCAGACACAGGGAGAACGTGCAAACTCCACACAGTCAGTCGCCTGAGTCAGGAATTGAACCCGGGTCTCAGGCGCTGCGAGGCAGCAGTGCTATCCACTGTGCCACCGTGTCATAGAGATGTTTATTGAGGAATAAATGCTGGCTAGGACAGAGGACTAACTCTTGTTTGTCTTGGTGGTCGTTTATGATCATGTGATTGATTGGCAACACCTCTGACAGTATAGCACTGGTCAATAGTGCACTAGAGTCTCATCCTAGATTGATCTGCTAATGTCTCTTCAGTTGGACTTAAAAGTCAGACTGAAGCCACATATAGGCGAAAGTGAGGACTGCACATGCTGGAGATTAGAGTCAAGATTAGAGCAGTGCTGGAAAAGCACAGCAGGTCAGGCAGCATCCGAGGAGCAGGAAAATTGACATTTATGGCAGGACCCCTTCATCAGGAACCACATATGGGCCAGAGTAGGCCTATGTTCCCTTCCCTCAAGGCTGTTAGCACACTGTTCGAGTTTTTGCAGTGATCCAATAGCTTCATAATCATTTTCACGGAGATCCACTATTTATTTTCAGGTTTGTTTTTAAATTGCACAGAAATTCTACACACCCATTACGGGATTTGAGCTCACTTTCTTTTCTTTATTAGTCGAGTCCTCCAGAGTGAAAAAAAAACACTTACAATATGTGAGAAACCATCAGTTAAGTAAGTACACTTTTTAAATAGTAATTATTGACTCAAATGAATTTATGGAATGAATAAATTAGATATTAATCAGAGGACCATGAATGAGAAAGTATTGCTTTGTAGGGATTTTCAGATTAAAGTGGAGGAAATGAGGATATTTATTTCTCTTGTGCTAGAAAGGGCAATTTAGCTGACAGGCATGGAAGCAAAGACACAGGAGATGTACACAGACTCCTGACAGATATATTCTGGGAGATATGTTCAAAAGAAAGGGTACCAGTTAAGAAGAGTAGCAATGTAAGCAAAAGGTCCATAGGTTACGTGCAAACCATTCTCAAGTTGTTTACTTTTAGATATTGAGTATGTGTAGAAGTGCAAGTATATTTAGAAGAACTGCACATTTAGTTGAAAAGACTATGTGCAAGAAAACAAAAGAAAATTGCTCAGTCCACTTCCCTCAGGAACCTCTGCAGCCAATATTCTGGGGTTGATGTGATTAATTAGGGAAATGATTGGTCGAACAGTCCAAAGCTAGGCATCAATCAGATTCTATAGGTTTGTGGATTTATGGATTTTTAAAGAATGAACCTTTTAGTTTTAAAAACAAAATGGAATTGAGAAGTTCGGTAATGTTTTCCTTACCATTCAAAACACATGGAACCGCATACAGCCTTGGAAGCAAGCCTACAAGTCCGAATGAGAGATTGAAATGTAAGCAAACTTCTGGAACATCTCATTGAAACATCATTAACATGCAACAAAATACGAAGGATTAATACCAACCCTTATCCAAAATATGCAAGCAACTGTTTTATAATGGCTTTCCAGGGTTTTTGGCTGTAGAGTGGAATTCCAATGAATAGGCATGGTAAAAAAAAATCAACTGTATCATAAAAAAATGCATGAAATTCCATCTGTCAATAGCTTGATGATCAGAGGCTTTTTGTGAGTACAAACATTTGTGGTCACATGACAGAAACCATTTCTGATAAAGGATATGTAATAAGATATATTTGTGGAGCAACAGGACAAAAAGAGAGGAGGTTCTAGATCAGTAAAGGGATGTAAACTTGCTTAACATCCACTAAAAAGCAAGGAATTCTGGCTGGCTTTGACCTATCCGCTTGGAGAACAAATCCAGGTGTTCACGACAGGATTTCAACTGCCTCTACTGGAGTGAACCAGAGGAAATTGCTACAAGCAATAAACTATACTAAATTCATCATTAGCAACTTCCAGGCTTTATTTCTTCTGTGGAACACAGGTCTGCAACCATTTTAATACTTTAACTTGAGAGAAGCAAGACCATAGTGAATTTTAAAATTTCTAAAATGAGGGTGTGTGTCAGGGTCTGTTTGTTTTTCTGTGTCAGTGTGTGTGTGTGTGTGTGTGTGTGTGTGTGTGTGTGTGTGTGTGTGTGTGTGTGTGTGTGTGTGTGTGTGTGTGTGTGTGTGATGGGGTGTGTGTTGAATTCAGATGTCCATGATCACATTTACCTAATGTAGGCAGTAAACAATTTGTAGCAATTTCTGATAGCTAATTGAATTTGTTAAGAAGCAACAGGTTAGATATGCTACAGTAGTTAATCAGAGAAAGAAAGTATACAACTGTGACTATTATGATATTTCACTGATACTAGAGGACAAACAGGCTGATGACAGAAAATGTGTTGGTCTTGTTAAAATTGTGGAGACAATATCTTACTCTGTAGCTGAAGTCTTATGGGACTCTTCCCTGGATCTCATTCCTCTCTGTCCCTGAGCACATATTTCTTGGCACAGGTACCGCACACTACATTAATCATTTATCTGAACCATTTCGACCAATGGCCATGGGATAGCTACTCAGAATATTTCATGTACACTGTTTCCTTGCACACCTCCATTTTAACTTACCTTCATTCCATCTAAACACAAAACCACCTTATTTCAAAAACAACACACTGATAATAGGGTATATTTGGGGCCAGATAAATTGTTGACGCTGGTTCAACATACATCATTACCTTTGATGTTTCTTGTAGATCCTCCCTTTTGTTTACCCATACTAGAATTTTAGAAATTTAATTACAGCTATAATAACTGTTAAATGAAACATCATGCTACAAAGTAAATGCATGGAAAATTCTGTTTTTAAGGGACCCCAGTTTCTAACAGTGCATTGTCTGTGTGATGATGTGGGCTGCCATTTCTCTCCTCTGTATGCTGACTGCACTCAAGGGAAGAGAGGAATTGGCTAAAACTCCTTTTGTTCTTGATCAGTGGGTCAGTGTAAGAAGGGGGAATTCTCCTACCATACATCTTGCCTGTCTGTTATATGGTAAAAGACTTTTTGTCCCAGAATAAATTGCATTTTTAAATTCATTACTTGGTATATTCTTGCTCCTTGATTATTTTTAAGCCAAGAGTCCATCTCTGGCCTAATGTGATCCGTACGAGGGCATGGTGAGAGCAGCACCAGGCATACATTCAGATGGAAGCTGAACTTAGTGAAGCTACTAAACAAGATTTCCTCATGGTAAATACCAAATGAAGCATTCAATAATAGGTGTATTCCATCATCCAATGGATCACAGCAAAGTTGTAGTCCCCTACCATATCTGCCATGATGCAACTCTGAGAAAGAAAGAGGCTCTGGGATAATTCTTAACCTCAACAAGGATAAAGCCCAAAGCTTGAATACAGGAGACAAAATATTTGTCTTCAACCAAAAGTACTGAGTGGATGTCCTTAGCTGGCTCCCTCCCAAGATCCCTTCCACAGCAGCTATTAAAGACATTTAGAAGCAGTTGAATACATTGGACATACCAGTAGTTCTGTCTCTTAACAATATCATGTATACAGTGCCAAATATGTATGCATTTGTTAGTTGTTTCCTAACCAAGCCTTTAAGGGCAATTCAAGGTTTATGAAGGGTTCATGCTTAATAAATCTTTCGGCATTCTATGAAGACATTACGAGCAAGGTGGACAACAGGGACCCAGTGGATGTGGTGTATCTAGATTTTAAAAAGTCCTTTGACAAGGTGCACAAGAGGCTGCTGCATTGATAAGGATGCATGGTGTTATGGGTAAAGTATTAACATGGGTAGAGGATTGGTTGACTAACATGAAACAAAGAGTTATACTAAATGTGTGTTATTCTGGCTGGCAATCAGTGACTAATGGTGTGTCTCAGGGATCAGTGTTGTGACAGCAATTATTCACAATTTACATAGATGATTTAGAGTTGGGGATCATGTGTCGTGCATCAAAGTTTGCAGATGACACCATGATGAGTGTGCAGAGGACTGTGAAACCTTGCAGAGGAACATGAGTGTGCAAAGGTCTGGCAGGTGGAATATAATATTAATAAATGTGAAGTTGTCCATTTTGGTAGGAGTAACAGTAAAAAGGATTAATGCTTGAATGGTAAAAAGTTGCAGTACAAGAACCTGGGTGTCCTTGCACATGAATCACAGAGGGTTGGTCTGTAGGTACAACAAGTAATTAGGAAGGCAAATGGAATTTTGTCCTTCTTTGCTAATGGGATTGAGTTTAAAAGCAGGGAGGTTATGTTGCATCTGTACAGGGTGCTAGTAAGGCCACACCTGGACTATAGTGTGCACTTTTGGTCTCCTTACTTGAGAAAGGATGTACTGGCACTTGGGGGGGGGGGGGGGGGGGGGGGAGCGGTGGAGTGCAGAGGAGGTTCACTAGGTTGATTCTGGAGTTAAGAGAGTTGGCTTATGAGGAGAGACTAAGTAGACTTGGTTTATATTCATTGGAATTCAGAAGAATAAGGGTGGATCTTATAGAAACATATAAAATTATGAAGGGAGTAAATAAGATAGAGGTAGAGAGGATGTTTCCATTGGCAGCTAAACTAGGACAAGAAGGCATAGCCTCAAGATTAGGGGAGCAGAATTAGGACTGAATTGAGAAGAAACTTCTTCATCCAGAGTGTTGTAACTCTATGGAATTCATTGCCCAGTGAAGTAGTCGACGCTACTTCCGTAAATGTTTTTAAAGCTAAGGTCGATTTTTTTTAACAATAAAGGAATTAAGGAATATAGTGAGAGTGAGGGTAAGTGGATCTGAATTCATGAAAAGATCATGAATGGTGGAGAAGATTCGAAGGGCCAGATGGCATACCCCTGCTCCTAACTTCTAGTTCTTAAAACATTTATGATAAAGTATTGAATTAACATTGTGGGAAACATGCTGAAAATCTGAAACAAAAACAGAAATTGCTGGAGAAACTCATCCGGTTTGGAAGCACTCTGTGGGGAGAAAGCAGTTCAATGTTTGGGTCCAGTGACCCTTCTTTTATTTGCTTTTAATATTGTGGGAGATTGACTGCTTATATACTATACATGAAAGGGATGTATTTAACTTGAACAATCACACTTGTATAATTAAGTGATATCTAGTTCACCAATAAACCTGCTCAAGTTCAGTCAGTTGAAGGTCTGCCAAAATCATTTGGCTTGGAACTTATCAGAAGAGAGGGGAGAGCTGTTGTCAACACCACAACAGCATTTGACTAAGTAAAGTGACAGGGAGATCCAGCAGAACTGAACTCAAAAAGGGTCAAGGACAACACTTTCCAGGGTTACAAAAATGGTTGTTGTTATTATTGGATTCTAGTCCTCACAGTGACAATACCAATGGAGATTCTCAGTGAACATCATCTTCTATCATCTTCTGCTGTTTCACCACAAACTTCCATTTTGCCATAAGGTAAGGACCAATGCTGGTCATAGATAGCTCCATTGTGTCCATTTCTATTCACATGCACAGGGGTGGGTCAATAACCTGGAATTCCCTGTTGAAGACCAAGAGGCGCTCTCTTTGACCACCACCTGTTAGGATCTGGTTAGGGATTAGGAACATTTTATTGAGTAGATAAAATTTAAAATTACAGGATTCCATGTCTTTAAATAAACAAAACAAAATTTACTATGCACGAATCACCAACACAACCTCTGAATATTTTCTCTCCTGTTCTCTAACATCCAGAATTACAATGACATGGACATGGATTAGCAAGCAAAATGTGGTTGCTGTCAAAAGACCAACACAAACAAAAGAGAACCCACCAATTCTCTCAGCATTGCAGGCAGACTTTAGAGATCACTGTCAGTTGTAAGAGTGCTTCAAACACTGTATTGATCATTAGGTTCTCTCCCTTAGATTTTCATCTGACAACAGCTTCTACTCTACCTGATAGATACATTTAACACTTGCTTACAATGACTGCTCAGGCAATGGGACTCAAACTCTATTTGTTCCAATGGCTACTCCTCTCCAAGATGTTCAATTGCTCACTGGAGACTGTGACCCCATTGGTTTAATTCCCAGCACCAAACCACCTACACAATCTTAACCATCTAGTTCACCTCTGGTTACTTTTAGCCCCAGCTCTATGAAACAACCACTGCTCCCATGCTTTTTTTTGAGACATATCTCAACAAGTCTTTTAACTTCTCAGCTGTAACAAGCATTGCTCCTCAATAGTTAACTTACAAACCCTTCAGCCTTCTGGAGCTGACACTACTCCCCAGGTGCACAGAGTTAATGAGTGTCCTTCAGCCTCTTCTATATGGACTAATATATCTGTCAAATCTGTCCACAGGGTTCAGACTCAATTCTGAGGCAGACATTTAGGTACAAAAGCATGGTTATTAAGTGTTTTATCTAGTTTTGATCTGCTTCAGAAACACTCTCCAAGAATATGGATTCCTTCACACACCTCTTCAAGGATATTTGGAATGGGAAATTCATGTCACTGTTAGCGGTTCTCACTGCTAATAATGCTTAGAATTTTGTGAGGAATAAAATCATACAGTCACAAGCTTTGGCTCAACCGCATTAAAATAAACCTCCTAATGTCCTGATACAAACTCTTTAAGCTGATCCCTATGACACAGTAGGTTGGTTTGATTTAAATTGTTCCATAGTTGAGCCCTGACTCTACTGAATACACACAAAGTCAACGAGATTTAGACATAAGACCATAAGGGTCATTTGGGCCTTCAAGTCTGTTCTGCCAGTCAGTGAGATCATGGCTGATCTGGTGATCCTCAATTCCACTTTCCTACCTTTTCCCAATAACCATTGATTCCTGACTGATTAAAATTTGTCTGTCTCAGGCTTGAATATACTTAATGCCCCTGCCAAAACTGCCCTCTGGGGTAAAGAATTCCATAGTTTCTCTACCCTGAAAGAGAAGAAATTCCTCCTCATCTCTGTCTTAACTACTCAGCACCTTACTCTGAGATTATGCAATCTTGCCCTAGGAGAAATCACCTCTCCACATCTACCCTGCCAATTCCCTTTACTCAGGAACCATGGACAAAACCTCACATTTCAGTTCTAAATCTTACTTAATTCAGATCCACACCCCTTGGAATTGGTTGTGAACTTTTGGTCACCTTAAACCCTCAGCCTCTATATACCTTAGATTTGGCTGATAACTTACACTTCTCACCAGAAAGACCAAATATGGAGGATTGTAAGTCCACAAGCCAGGCTGGAGGGAATTCTGGTCTCACCTTCTGGCTGTGGTAAGATTGCTTCAATTTCATTCACTTTCACAGTGATTTTATTCCAAACATAATGTGTCCACATCAAAACATTGTTCTGAGTTTGCGAGATAATTCACACACAGTCCTTCTAAGTATGATCCATTAAATAGTGCAATTCTTTTTCATGGAACAAAACAGTCCAGACAACTTGATCAGTTCATGATGGTACTAACCATTTCTCTTGTTGTTTGGAAATGGCACAGCAAGAAAACCTGGATGCCAAGTAGGCAAAGGTTTGAGTTATCCATTACTCTCCACTAGGGAATTCAGTAACAATGACTAGATTCTAACTCTACTGGATGAGGTGATCAGTCTCTTGTATGTATCAGGCAATAGCAAGTAATGGCATTTCACCCCACAATTGTCTCATGGGAACAGTCAGACAATGTTGAATTGCTCTTGCTGAGTCTCTTTCAGAGCATTTACCTCCTCTGTATTGGTTCCAATGGTAGCCTTTTATCTGTAGCACTCCGTCTATAGGTTTTGCAGTTCCTTTGCATATTTCACCAAGTCCAGTTGGAAAGGATACCAATCCTATAAAAGTTGTCAGCATTTACAAAATTCAATGAGCAAATAAATTGTAAAACATCCTCTTCATTGTGTATACCTTTTTACAAGCTTTCGTTAGCAGGCAAGCCCATGTGTTTTTCAGTAAGCCAAACCATCAAAAAGATTCTGTCAACTCACTGGAGCTTGCATTGCAAACCGTCACAAATGGTTTCATGATTGGAGATATAGGGATAGACTAGTCTCCATCATATTTTGTCATTGTTATAATTTATTCAGTCTGTGATTCCCCAAAATCCACAATCACATATTCTGCATTTTCTCTTGAAGAGTTGTGAGAAACAAAATCTCCCTCACTTCTTGAGATATTTGTGTCATCTTACATTTTGTAAACCAGTCAATGCACACCAAAGCTTAAAGAACAGTAATTCTTTCTGATGATAAAAGGATCAACCCTGCTTGCTGATGAATGGCAGCATGAGTTCCCATGCATTATTAGACTGCCCCTCCAACTTTGCTGTAAACCTTATATATGTTGACACATGGTGGAAGAGGGGCATTGATGTAGCAGCAAGCTGCATGCTGTGATTCAACTATTGTGTCCTTCTGGTGCCTACAAGAACCTAGTGGTGAATGAAGTTGAGTGTAATAGTCCTATTCAATTTTATTGAATGTCATATAGATTTTACCTCTTGGTAACACATGCGGTTACAGGCCATGACAAAGATCTAAGCATTGTCTCCATCAAAGCACAATATCTTTAAAGCCTATTCCTTCTTCAGGTGAGGAACATATTGGGAAAATTCACTGTAAGTGTGACTTGCAGGTTCTAATTCTGACAGCAAATTCAACTTAATAAGGGATTACGTATTATAATTAGCTTTATATATTCATGAATAAACTGACTTATTCATCACTGGATATTTGCACATTCAAATTTTCTAAGCTGGTGAAGGACATTTCTCAAACCAGTCATTGCTTTCTTTTTATCGAAAGACTGTTGACTTTCTTTTGTCAATCCTCTGCTGAAAAATCATTGTAAGCCTCTTAAAATTAGAATAATAATCTCTGATGATTACAACATTTGTTGAAAGAAACTGTAGTAAGTTGGCTCCTTGCCAGATACATATTTTCTTTACTGCATGATAACTTTTCAATGCTTTTCCAGTTTCTAGTTGTTTCTTTTTGTATTTGACCTATTTTGGGATGTTGCCAGATTCATTGATTAACAGTTTTGAGATGTTCCCCATATACAAACATGCAATAGTTGTTATTGTGAGACTTTTAAGATTTGATCATTTTAAGGAACTAGCCCAAAAAGTAATAACATCCGAAAATGATATGACTTCATTTAGGTGGTATTGAAAGACAGTAAATGCTGGGCTGATAAACATGGGAAGAAAAGTTAGAGTGAATTTGTTTGTGCAGCTTTTGTTTCTTGCAACTTTTAGACATTTGATGTGTTTGATCCAGTAATAGATTAAAAAGTGGAAACATTTAACAAAATAATCTGTCTCATGCTGGATTGATTAAAGCTTTTAAGAGTAAGATGAACAAATGATAATTGGTTCATTATGAATAGCCATTTTCTATTATTACAAATTGGTACAACTGCATGGAATTTAGAAAAGGTTACAATCCTATACTTTGTTGGATTTTGATTTTGTTCCTGTATTATACAGTATATAAGCCTAAATTATAGTAAATATAGGGAACCATTGCAAGGATGCTTAATATTAAGTAAAAGTTGGCTTGATATTTTTAACTACAATTGATCATCAAGAAATATGAGCTTTCTTTCGCAAAATTTAATGTCCTATTTCCAGACAATGCAGTTTACATAACTAAGCAAAGCCGATAAACTGAACTTATGTAACTGATATGTAGACAATTCCTTTGGAGGTTCAAGCTAAGACTCATATCTGTTTTCCTCTATGTGTGCCAGTCCTCTGTTACTTTCAGCATTGGCATTGTCAGGTGCATTACTTTGTACAAGGTATTCAGTGGAAGGAAGGATAGAAATTCTCCAAAAATCTCCTTCTCCAAGCCTCATCCCCTCTGACATTACAGGTTATGTTTCACCAAACTTAAAAACACTCTGACCAAAACCTGTCTCATAGGCTAGGATGTAGCACATCCAGACTCCATTGATGTTTCAAAATCTTTACTGACCATCCATTGAAATGCCATTGGCCCTGTCATGCTGAGCACTGTATACCTCTATGTCCTACGTATTTGAAAGGTATTTGCCAGGTTATTTCTACAAATTCACATTAATAGCATATATAAGGGCGGCATGGTGGCTCAGTGGTCAGCACTGCTGCCACACAGCACCAGGTTTGATTCCAGCTTTTGGCGACTGTGTGTGGAGTTTGCACATTCTCCCCATGTCTACTTGGGTTTCCTCCCACAGTCCAAAGATGTGCAGGTCAGGTGAATTGGCCATGCTAAATTGCCTATAGTGCTCGGTGAATTAGTTAGAGGGAAATGGGTCTGGGCGAGTTATCCTTCGGAGGGTCGGTGTGGACGAGTTGGGCTGAAGGGCCTGTTTCTACGCTGTAGGAAATCTAAATTTCAATCTTGCATGCAATCATACTTTATGTCCACTATATAATTAATGTGCAAATGAATGATCAATTTTTGGCCTACTTGAATATATTCTCTTGCAAACCTGAGGATATTCCAGGTGCAGTTTTGGCACGCTACCATTTTTTTACTTAAATGAGTTGGCTGCTTGCCTTAAAACAGCACCTGACAAAACTGCAAAACTTCTTTCAGCTGTTAAGATATTGATGTTTAGACTGCTAAGTTAACTTGAATTGGACCTGAAAGAAGTACAACATTTGATCTGCCTTGCCAACAATTTCAGCTGATAAAGCAACCAGAGGATCCCAAGCAGTGGAAGCCCCTTATTAGCAGTGTGTGGGGGATGGGATGGAGGTGAGAGCTTTAAATCCTGAGGCCTGCACGCATCTGTGCGCACATTGAGCCACATCTGAGTACTTTGAGTCAATATACCAACAATATGCAAATCTTATTAAGGTTCCAAATTTCATGTAAGTGAAGAGAAGGGAAATCCCTATGGCAGAGTGCTTGATAAAATGGGGCCCAATACACTGCACGGGATAGTCTGTAGCTTGGAGAGGAATCTAGAACTGAGCATATTTTCACTTTGTTGTCATTCTTCCTTTGCTTCTTGGTAGAATTTGCAAGATTGAAAGATTTGTCTGGACTAATGTTGAAAATCTTGCAGTGGACTTTGTGAATAATTTGAATAATTGTAGTATTGTAATTAAGGCTTTCTTTTTTTGAAACCTGCAAACTTGAAGATTATTGTTTGAAGTAATCAATGTCAGAAATGTTTAAATTATATCACAAGATATGCTCCACCATCTGGCTATAAATGACAGTAAAGAAGTCAAGCAGTTGTCCAATTGTCTCTCAGTTGTTATCAGAATGTTTCAGTAGCAGTATTGTGTAGTTAATCATAAATCTAGCCTAATGTCTCACAAGAGACTGTCACATAGCTGAAACATAAAGTAACTAGCCATTAAGTAATATGTGATAAACCTTTTTCGTTTGATAAGGCTGAGTTTATCTTTTTTATCAAATACTTCATATGAACATCCTTTTTATTTAGTATAAGGAACTCAGATTAATAACAATAAGAAGGATTAGCAGCAGTAATCTACTCAAAAATCCCAGATAGTTCTTAAGGACATGACCGCAGCATCAATGTGAACTGAGCCATGATCTTATTGAGTGGCAGAGCAGACTTGAGGGACGAAATAGTCTATTACTGCTTTTCACTTGTATATTTCTACGTATTTACTGCCAGAAATCACATCACACAAAATTCAATGTGTTATGCTTTGAGCATGAGGTTTGGTGCTACACTTATTTACCTGCAGGACTGTGAATTCAAGCTTTGGTTTATGACTGAGTACAATCATAGAATCCTGTCGTAAAAACTGGATATCCTGTCTATTGTGTTTTTGACAAGACACTCTAAAGGAGCCATGCTTTTATCTTAATTGCTCCTTCAATTCTCTTTTTAAGGACATTTTTGAAAGTGCCTTTATCATATCTTCAAGCTAGCAAGCAATATCACAACAACTGGCTATATGAATGACCTATCTTCTTCTTGCTATTTATCCAATTTATTTAGGTTTGTTAACAAAATTGAAAGCCAATGGGATGAAAAGGCTAAGTATAGATACCAAACTGGTTAAGGAATACAAACCAGTAGTGGTGATGTCTGCTTTTGGACTGGTGGAAAGTGTACAGTGGATTCACTACTAGGACCACTGCTGTTTTTGATCAATTATAATGTCTTGGGCTTGGTGATTGATGATGCAATTTCCAAATTGACAGATGGGATCAAAGTAGAAAATACAGTAAATACAGTGGAAGATGTAAGCAGATTTCAGGAAGATGAATATAGGGTGTGAAAGTAGATGAACACATGATAGATACAATTGAATATAGGAAAACATGAGGTGCTATTTGGTCGGAAGAATGAGCTAAAACAGTTTGCGTTAGAATTTTAAAGTAGTTGCAAGAAGAGAGAGACCTGGAGTTGATATACAAATGGCAGCACAAAAGAGTTAATAAAGCAAACGAGATTCAGAGCTTTATAAATAGAAGAATAGTGCAAAAATCAAAAAATGTTGCTAAACCTTTATAAAACTTTGGCCCTAGCTGGGATATTGTGTTCTTGGTGCTATAATTTAAAAAAGCATACAAAGTCTTTTGAGATAGTTTAGAGCATTATTGGAATGGCCTTTGGGATTTGAAATTATGGTGACATTAGACTGAAGAAGCTAGAGTTGTTCACTTTTTTTTTAATTTGCTTACCAGATGAAGGCATTGCCAGCTAGGCCAGCATTTCTTGCCCATCCCCAATTGCCTGCTGGGGACTTAAGAGTCAGCACATTGCTGTGAATCTGGAGTCACATGTAGGCCAGTCCACATGAAGGACAGCGAATTTCCTTCCATAAAAAGCATTAGTGAACCAGATAGACTTTTATCAGCATTTGACAGTGGTTACAGGTTGCTCTTAGGCCAGCTCTTTATTCTTGTTTTCTTTAAATTGACTTTTATTGAATGTGTTATAGCCTGAACTCAATTTCAGTCTTGCTACCTCTCTTGGTCATTGGTCTTTGGGGTGGAATTGGTCTAGGTCCATAGCACAGAATAGGGTCTGGAAATTAGACACATGTTTGTCTTGCTGGATTTTCTTCTATATTAAATCGACTGTTTTTCAATTGAATCAAAATATTGAAGAATTGCTCTGTTGTGAGAGACTGGAGGAATAGTATTGAATTCTTCATGGTCAGCAATGTAGTACAGTATTAGCTTAATAAAGAACCATTAACAGATAATAGCACAATTATTCTGTTGTTTATGAGCAACATTATGGTAAATTACTCAGGTAAAAAAAAAACTTATTCTCCATTCCAGACTTCTTGCTACAGTGGACATGAGAAAAAGACATAACAGAAAACAAAGGATCGAACAAAAATTTGTTATTGAGAAAGTTATTGACAGAGCCTCCATTAAACCTTGATGGCTATATAATTTCAAAGTTTACTGTCATGGATTAATATAATGACAGATTCAAGATTTCTCTGTTTGTAATGATTAATATCCACTAGCGAACACCTGAGAGGAGACAGATCTTAATCCCATATGTCACGTTAAGATTAAAGTTTTAAAAGCCCATTCTGTTCCACAGTGTACTGGTGAAGCAAAATTAATCCAGAATGAGATTGAGGTGTCCAAAGAAAATTTAGAACTTAAAGTATCTAATGGTTGACAAAAAAAATAACTGAAGGTCTATTGTGAATCTGATTATTCATTGTCCTTACAGCTTGAATTTTCTGTATCATTGTGTGATGGTTTCATTAATATAGTGCCTATGAAAAGAAACATTTCTGCTGCCATCTTAATGGCAGGAAGATGACATAGTTGAAATTTTTAAAAATTGTATTGATAGTAATTCTATGTATCTAATATTGTTTGTTATGGACTCCTCAGTGGACAATCAGAT
The DNA here is from genome assembly GCF_020745735.1 of Hemiscyllium ocellatum. Taxonomy (NCBI): domain Eukaryota; kingdom Metazoa; phylum Chordata; class Chondrichthyes; order Orectolobiformes; family Hemiscylliidae; genus Hemiscyllium; species Hemiscyllium ocellatum. The sequence continues at coordinate 88,820,841 of NC_083401.1, forward strand.
GACAAACAGATGAACCATATAGTGGAAGTGGTGGGGTGGGGGGTTGGGGGGAGGTGGGAAGGAATGAAAATTACTATCTTTGGCATCAAGATAACATTGACCATATATAGCATAAAGAAGCCCTTACAAAATTGAAGTTAATGGGAATCAGTTGAGATGTTCCACTTGTTGAAGCCATATCCAGCACAAAAGAAGATGACTGTGATTCTTGGAATCCAGACATCTCAGTTCATGGATATTGTTTGCATGTGGTGGTGCTCTCAAACATCTAGTGCCCTTGTCCATCTAGACACACATGCTTCGACAGTGGACGGAGCTAACGTTGAAGTTATTGGATGGAATGTCAATCAATTGGGCTGCTTGTTCTTGAATGGTGTTAAGCTTCTTGAATCTTGTTGGAGCCACACTCATCCAAACAAGTGGAGAATATTGATAAATTCCTGATATCTGTATGTGGGTTGTCTCACGATGACAGACTGAGCTTGTCTCTACTGGAGTTTAGAAGACAGTGAAAAGACTTGATTGAAGTGTATTAGATCCTGAATGGTGAAAAGGATATTTCCTTTGTGGGTCAGTCTTTAAATTAGGTTTAAAGACTTTTGGGACATAGATGAAAAAAAATTATTTTCTGTCAGTGAACTACAACTCCCTAATTCTAACCAAATGTTGATAGATACTCATTAGGCAAAGGATTTGTTTTTATTTGTATGTGACATGCATGCCACTGACTAGGTCAGCAGTCATTGTCCATTTCTTGTTGCCCAGTGGATAGTTAAGAATCAGCACATTGTTGTGGGTATGGAGTCACATATACACCAGATTAGGTAAAGATGGCCGATTTCTTTCCCTAAAAGACATTAGTAAAAAATCGTTTACGATAATTGGCGGTGGTTACACAGATGTTATTAGGCAAACTTTTTTATTTCAGATGTTAATTGAAATCAAATTTTACTACCCATCATGGTGGGATAAAACCTATGTTGTACTTCTGTCTGAGGTTTTAGATTGCTAGTTTAGGGATATTACAGCTATGCCACCACCTCAATAGTTAATTGGAGGGTAGATGGGAACATAGAACATGGAACATAGAACATGAAACACAAACACATCAGCCATAACTTATTGAATAAGTGGGAAGGCTCAAGGAGCCAAATGGTTTACTTTGGTTCCTAATCCGTATGACCATGTGACTTGTAACTTGTAGGTGGAGTATGGACTTCTGCGAATTAAGAGATAACCTACTTGCTGCAGAATCCTGAACTGCTGATTTTTTAATTCATCAATGGGACATGGATTTTGCAGATTGGGCTAGCAAAATTCCTAATTGCTCAGGAGAAGGTTGTAGTGAGATGCCTTCTTGATCTGCTGCAGTCTATTTGCTGAAGGTGATTTTAGGAAGAGAATTTCAAGGTTTTGACACAATGATTGAAGTTACCATGAAGGACTTTGCTTCACAACCATTCCCCTTACTTGAGGCATGATGATCCTCAGGTTAAACTATCACCAATCATCTCTCTCAAATGAGACAGCAGCTCTACTGTCTTCTGGGACTATGACAACTTCACCTTGACCTTTATCATGCATCGGTGGTGGGGCAAGTGACTCTTTGTGGTTGCAGTGCCATTGACATGGGCTGAGTTGTCCTGATTGATTCCAAGCTTCCTAAGCATTATGGAGTTACACTCATCCAGGCAAGTAGGAAGTATTCGATCACACACCTGACTTGTTCCTTGTAGATAGTGAACAGAGTTTGGAGAGTCAGGAGGTGAGTTGCATGCTGCAAGATTCCCAGCCTTTGAATTGCTCTTGTAGCCACAGCACTTATATGATCGGTCCAGTTAGTTTCTTGTTAATGATGACCCATGATGTTGATAATGGGGATTAAGTGATGCAATTGATTGTCCAGGGGAGATGGGTAGAGTCTCTCTAGTTGGAGATGCTCATTGCTTGGCACTTGTGTGTCACTTACCAGTCCAACTCTGGGTATTATCCTGGTCTGCATTTGAAGGTATTGCTTGAGGATCTGAGGAGCTGCAAATGATGCTGAACATTGTACAATTATGAATGAACATCCCCTCTTCTGAACTTATGATCGAGGGAAGCCAAACATGATTAGGCCTCAGACACCACCCTGAGAAACTCCTGTAGTGATGTCTGGGATGACTGATCTCCAACATACAAAACAACCTACCTTCATGTGAGGTGGGACTCCAATCAGTGGAGAGTTTTCTCCCTGATAACCATTGATTTCACACTTGATGCCACACTTGGTTTAATGCTGCCTTGAACATAGAACATATAACAGATCTGTCCATCACAGGAATGGGCCCTTTGGTTCATGATGTTGTGCCGAACATGACGCCAAATTAAACTAATCCCTTCTGCCTATCCTTGGTCCATAACTTTCCATTCCTTGCATTTGAAAGTTCCTTAACCACTCCTATATATCTGTCTCCACCATCACACCGGTAAGCATGTTCCAAACACCTTACACTCCCTGTGTAAACAACTTGCCTCTCACATCTCCTTTGAATTTTCCCCCTCTCACCTTAAATGCATGCACTCTGGTATTAGCCGTTTCAACTCTGGAAAAAAGAATTTGGCAGTAAACTTTATCTACGTATCTCATGATTTTATAGACTTCCTTCAACTTTCCCCTCAGCCTCTGTTGCTCCTGAAAAAAAAACAACTGGAGTTTTTCTAGCCTCTTCTTATAGCTCCTACCCTCTAATCCAGGCAGCATCCTGGTAAACCTCTTTTTCACTGTCTCAAGAGCTCTCACATTCTTCATGTAATGTGGTGACCAGAATTGAACACAATATTCCAACTGTGGCTTAAGCAAAGACTCTTGTATTTAATTCCCCAACCAATAAAGGCAAACACACCATACACCTCCTTTACCACCCTATCTACTTGAGTGGCCACTTTCAGAGAGCTATGGACTTGAACCCCTAAGATCTCTCTGTACATCAATGCTGTTGACAGTCCTGTCATTAACTGTACAGTTTTCCTTAACATCTCCCTAAATGCAACACCTCAGACTTGCCCAGATTAAAGTCCATCTGCCATTTCTCTGCCCATATCTGAAACTAATTTATATCCTGCTGTGTCCTTTGACACTATCTACAACTCCAACAATCTTTGTATTGTTTGCAGACTTACTAACCCACCCATGTACATTATCATCCAAGTTAAAAGTATATCACAAACAGCAGAGGTCCAAGTATGGATCCATGTGGTACACCATTGGTCACGGACCTCCAGCCTGGAAAACACCCCCCTCTCTGCCTTATATGGCCAAGCCAATTGTTTTGTCCATGTTTAGATGATGTCAGGAGCTGACAGAACTGAAAATGACTTGAGGTGATTGTTGAGTAAATGATACTTGATTGCACTATTGATTAATTTGCTGGTTGTGGAGACTAGAATAATGGGGAGGGGTGGTGAGGGAGCTAACTGACTGGGCAGAATTTGCTCTGCATTTTGTGGACAGGATATAGATGTGAAATCTTCTACATTGCCAGCCAATTCATGTTGCTAATATGTACGTTTATATGTTGCACTTTGATTCAAATAACTTGGCTGGGGCAAATTGCTTTTGAAGCTTAAGCCTCTTGTATTATTATCAGAATGCAAGGGGTCCTCTCTTTTGTGGTTTCCAAAGCCTTCAGCCATTTTGTAATATGTGGAGTGTATTGAACTGGCTGAAGAATGCCATCAGTGATGCTAATAAAATGGACTTCTTCCTAGGGCCTTAATAGTGCTTCCTAATGTGGTAGTAGATATGTTGTTGCTAATTTTCCAAAGTTCATCAGAGTATGGACATATACCGTCAGATTGAAATGTATGAAATATAATTCCTCTTTTAAAGAACTACAGGAAAACAAAAAGTCATGTGCCAGCCAACTTGATATCTTTTGTGAGAAAGGGGTTAGAATTGATCATTAAAAAATTCATACCTGGAGACATAGAAAGAGGCAGCATGTTTATGTGAAAGGGATTTTATATTTAACCAGTTTATTGAAAGTGATTGAAGGAGTAACATGCACAGTAGATGAAGGAGTGCCTGTTGACACATATATTTATATTCAGATTTCCAAACGGCAATTGACAAGGTACAATTTAAAAAGTTATCGTGCAGAGTACAAACTCACGAGGTAAGGGGTAACATTGAGTCGTAGAATCATACAGCCCAGAACGTGCTCTTTAGCTCACCAAGCCTGTTCTTAGCTATCTACACTGATCTCACTTTCCAGCACTTGGCACACAGCCTTGAATGTTATGATATATTAAGCACTCATTTTTATACATTTTAATGGTTGTGAGGTTTCCTGCGTGAAGTACCCTCCCAGGAAGTGCATTGCAAATTCCCACCTCCTCTGAGTGAAGATTTTTCCTGAACCTCTTTAAACCTCCTGCCCTTCACCTTAAATTTATGTTTCCTCATTATTGATCCTTTAACTAAGGAGAACAACTGCTTCCCATCCAAGCTGTCCATGCTCTTCATACTCTTACATCCTTCAACCAGCTCTCCTCTCATTCTTCCCTGCTCTGAAGAAATCAACACAAATCTCTCTTCATAGCTAAAATGACCCTTCAACTGAGGCAGCATCCTGGTGAATCTCCTCTGCAACCACATCCTTTTTATAGTGTGGTGATCAGAACTGCACACAATACTCAAGCAGTAACCTAACTAGAGCAATATTGGCATAGGTAGAAGCTCGGCAGACAGTATACATAAATGAGTATTAGATACACTGAATGGAGTTGCAGAGGTCAGTGTTGGTGCCTCGGATTTATATCAATGAATTCGGTGAGGGGAACCAAATTGCGGTATCTAAATTTTCAGGTGACACAAAGATAGATGGGAAGTGTTTTATAAAGAGGACACAAGGAGGTTGCAGATAGATTGAGTGAGTTGGCAAAAATCTGGCAAATGGAGTATAACGTGAGAAAATGTGAAGTTAAATGTGAAGCAGGAAAATTAAAATGAAGAGCATTACTTCAATAAAAAAAACTGACAGCAGTGTTCTGAAATGCAAATAATAAGCAGAATATGACAACTAGTGCCATGAAATAGGCATGACACTCACCCACAGGATGTTATATTCTTCCCCTGTCCAGGCCATTCATGATTACTGACAGTGTGGAAACAGGCCCTTCGGCCCAACAAGTCCACACCGACCCGCCACCCATTCATTCCCCTATATTTACCCAACACTACGGGCAATTTAGAATGACCAATTCACCTGACCTGCACATCTTTGGTGCTGTGGGAGGAAACCAGAGCACCCGGAGGAAACCCATGCAGACACGGGGAGAATGTGCAAACTCCACACAGTCAGTCGCCTGAGTTGGGAACTGAACCCGGGTCTCTGGCGCTGTGAGGCAGCAGTGCTAACCACCGTGCCACTGTGCCGCCTGCATAATCTTATACACTTATTCAAGTTAGCCCTCATTCTTGTAGCTCTCACTGGTAGAGTGTCAAAATCCTCATTAAAGATCAGACAGTTCTGGAATGTAAAGCATTTGTAAAACTAACGGCATGATTTCAATAACTACAGATCTGCAAATAAACCTGCATATTTCCTACATAAAATACCACTTATGTCAGATTAGAATTACTGTCTCTCTCTTTTGACTTTTTTTTAGTAAAAAGAACCATCTGACCATAAGAAGCAGGTTGTTCTGCTGCTCAAACTTGCTCTGCTATTCAATAGGATCATGGTTGAGCTGACATTTTTCATGACCACTTTCTTGCTTCCTATCGGAAAGATGTTGTGAAACTTGAAAGGGTTCAGAAAAGATTTACAAGGATGTTGCCAGGGTTGGAGGATCTGAACTACAGGATGAGGCTGAATACACTGGGGCTGTTTTCCCTGGAGAGTCAGGGGCTGAGGAGTGACCTTATAGAAGTTTACAAAATTATGAGGGGCATAGATAGGATAAATAGACAAAGTCTTTTCCCTGGATTTGGGGAGTCCAGATCTAGAGGGCATAGGTTTAGACTGAGGGGGGAAAGATATAAAAAGAGACCTAAGGGGCAACTTTTTCACAGACAGGGTGATATGTGTATGGAATGAGCTGCCAGAGGAAGTGGTGGAGGCTGGTACAAATGCAACATTGAAGAGGCATTTGGATGGGTATATGAATAGGAAGGGTTTGGAGGGATATGGGCTGGGTGCTGGCAGATGGGACTAGATTGAGTTGGGATATCTGGTCAGCATGGATGGGTTGGACCGAAGGGTCTGTTTCCGTGCTGTATGTCTCTATGACTCTGTGACTCTATCCTTGAATCCGCTATTGATTGAGAATCTAGTGTTGCTTTCCTATTTAAAAGTCAAAAGGCTTCTTACAGCAATAAGAATTAATAAACAACAATCAGGTATTACACTAAACTGAAATATAAATAGCCCCAAATGAACTTACAGCTTCTAATTGACTAAAATACATTTTTCAAAATTTAGACAGCTTACCTGTGTGCAGAGGTTGGTTGGTTATGCCATTTTTGATTCCCCAGTTTGGTTCTCGACTGAGGGAAGCCAGTATAACAATTTAGAGAATAGGTTTGCTCGCTGAGCTGTAGGTTTGATATCCAGACGTTTCATTACCTGGCTAGGTAACATCATCAGTAGCGACCTCCAAGTGAAGCGAAGCTGTTGTCTCCTGCTTTCTATTTATATCTTTCTCCTGGATGGGGTTCCTGGGGTTTGTGGTGATGTAATTTCCTGTTCATTTTCTGAGGGGTTGATAGATGGCATCTAGATCTATTTGTTTGTTTATGGTGCTGTGGTTGGAGTGCCAGGCCTCTAGGAATTCTCTGGCGTGTCTTTGCTTAGCCTGTCCCAGGATAGATGTGTTGTCCCAGTCGAAATGATGGTTTTTTTCTTCCGTGTGTAGGGCTACGAGGGAGAGGGGGTCGTGTCTTTTTGTGGCTAGCTGGTATAACAATATCATATCTTATTTGGCAGGAACACCATCCAATGGTTTAACCCTACTAGTACAGGTGCTATTTCTTAAAATAACATGATTAAAATACAATTAAGGAACAGCAACAGTCAAAAACAGTAAAACTGAAGCAAAGAAGGGAAAAGTAGAAGGTAAGCAAAATAAATTAAATAAAACAAAGAAGTAAACAAGACTTGCATTACACTTAATATAAAAGAAGAGACCTTCAATGAGAAATGTGAGGTGTAAGTTTGTTATGCGTTAGGCAACTAGTTCCATCTTTAGATAAGCATAAATTTTTAAGCAATATAGACAATTTTAATTTGTAGATCAAAAGATAAGCGATCTTGAGAAGAGAACTCTGAAAGTTATACTTGTTATTACAAAGAGGGATGTTGCAGAATTAATTCATCTGATCTTTCTGTGAAAGATATAGAAAAGATATGGAGAGGACTTGAAAACCAACACCAAGTACAAGTTTATTTCAGCATTAACAGAGTCCAACAAATTTCTTTCATGTAGATAGCAATGTCAAGAGTCTAATGATGAGTTTATCATGAGATGCTGCAGCAAAGGGTATGACTTCGATTTTTTTTTCAAAGAAGAACACTCGGAGAGGTTAGTTTGGTTTGTAATCACCTCTATACTGATTAAGAGTCGAAAAGTGTGACACTGCAGGTCAGGCAGCATCCATGGAGCAGGAGAGTTGATGTTTTGCGCATAAGCCCTTTATCAGGAATGAAGGATGGGGAAGGGGGCTAAGAGATAAATAGGAGGGTGGTGGTGGGGGTGAGCGGGAAGGTAGCTGGGAAGGCGATAGGTAGATGCAGATGGGGGTGTTATTGTGATAGGTTGGTGGGGAGGGTGGAGCGGATAGGTGGGAAGGAAGATGGACAGATAGGACAGGTCAAGAGGGCTGGGATGAAGTGGGGGAGGGGAGATTTGGAAACTGGTGAATTTGATGTTGATGCCGTGTGTTTGAAGGGTCCCAAAGTGGAAGATGAGGCATTCTTCCTCCAGTTGTGGGGTGTCTTCCCTCACCTCTGTCCAAGGCCCCAAAGGATCCTTTCACATCTGGCAGAGATTTTCCTGCACATCTAAATGCCTCATCTACCACATCTCTTGCTCTAGACATGGTCTCCTCTACATTGGGGAGACAAGATGCCAATTTGCGGATCATTTCAGAGAACATCTCTGGGACACACCAAAGGACAGGTCTCTTGACCTGTCCTACCTGTCTATCTTCCTTCCCACTTATCCACTCTACCCTCCCCCTGACCTATCATTATCACTTGCAGTAGAACAGTTCAAGAGGACAGTGCCAAGTTAAAGGGTTGGATTTGGGATAAGGTGGGAGGGAAGGGAGATAAGGGAACTGGTGAAATTGACATCGATGTGTGTGGCTAGAGGGTTCCAAGGCAAAAGATGAGGTGTTCTTCCTCCAGGCATCAGATGCTTGGATTTGGCGGTGGAGGATGCCCTTGGTGGAGTGGGAGGAGGAGTTGAAGTGGTCAGCCACAGGGCAGTGATGCTGGTTAGTGCGCACGTCCCAGAACTGAACAGTCTCTGAACTGTTCTGTAAGTTGGTGTCCTGATTTAGAGGAAATCATATCTCCTTACATCCTCCTGGCACTCATTAATTCCCACTCTTTGCTTCCTGTTTGTTAACCAATCCTATATCCATGCTAATACATTATCCATAATGCCTTGCATCCTTTGCTTATGCAGCAGCCTCTTGTGTGGCACCTGGCCGAATGCCAGGAAATCTAGATACGCCCCATCTACTGGGTCCCCATTGTCTATCATGTAGGTAATGTCTTCATAGAATTTCAAAAGATTAGTTAAGCATGACCTGTCCTTCATAAACCTATGCTGTGTCTGCCCAATGGGACAATTTCTATCTAGATGCTTTTTTATTTCTCCCTTGATAATAGACTCAAGCTTTCTCCCCACTACAGGGGAGAAACATTTGCTGTTTTCCAAGCCGCTGGAACTGCTCCGAAGTCCAGTGAATTTTGGAAAATTACAAGTGCATTTACTATTTTTCCCACCATCACTTTTAGTACCTGGGATGCATTCCATCAGGGCTAGGAGACTTGTTTACCCTTAATTCCATCAACTTGCCCAACACTATATCTTTCATGATAATGATCGTTTCCAGGTCCTCACCTACCTTCGTCTCTATGTTCAATTACTGGCATGTTATTAGTGTCCTCCACTGTGAAGACCAACACAAAATATCTGTTCAATGCCTTGGCTGTTTCCTCATATCTCATTACTAAATCCCCCTTCTCATCCTCTAAAGGACCAATGCTTACTTGAATCACACTTTTTTGTTTTATGTATTTGTAGAAACACTTGCTGTCTGCCTTTATGTTCTGAGTTAGTTTTTTTTCTATTTTACTTTTCTTTATAGCTCTTTTTGTGGCTTTCTGTTTACCTTTAAAGCTTTCTAATCTTCTGCTGATGCTGGCCACTTAGTATGCCTTCTCTTTCAATTTGATAGCGTCCCTTATTTGCTGAGATACACGTGGCAGATTACTCCTTTTCCTACAGCCCTTCCTTTTCACAGGTATGTACTTTTGCTGAGCAGTTTGAAAAATTGCTTTCAAAGTCCTCCACTGTTCAGCAACTGTCCCACCATAAACTCTTTGCTTCCAGTCTACTTTAGCCAACTCCCCCCTCATCCTATTGTAAACTCCCTTGTTTAAGCACAGGACCCTGGTACTGGATTTTATCTCTGCACTTTCTATCTGTATTCTGAATTCAACCATACTGTGATCACTCCTTCCAAGAGGATTCCTAACTGATATCATTCATTATTTCTGTCTCTTTACACAGGACCAGATCGTGGATAGCTTGCACTTCACCCAGAGTGGTGAGCGTCAAGAATTCGCTGTTGACAGAAAATGGTTGAAGCCAAAACATTGCGTTTTCAAGAAGGAGGTAGACATAGCTCTTGTGGCTAAAGGGAATCAAGGGAAATGGAGGTGGGGGATGGGGGGCAGTGGGGAAGTGGGGGAGGTGAGATTAAGACATTGCGCTTGATGATCAATGCTGATTGTAACGAATGGTCAAGCAGGCTCAAGGAATCGACTCACTTGCTCCTGTTCCTATCTGTTGTATAATGTGCATACAATCAAAATGGTGTTCAAAAGTTGAGCAACAAAGTTTCTACATTGTATTGCTGAACATCAGCAGTGAAGGGATTACCATTCTCAGCACAATTTACGTTCGGAAGAGAAGTGTGAACAACCCTGCCCAGCAACCAGCTGCCTGACCTTTCTGGAGCAGAGGGCATTTGTCTTCAAAGCCAAAGAATGAAAGATATTCAACCAACTGGTAGGTGGAGAATGACCAAAACTGCCCAGCGAACAGACAGCATGAGTCAGAAATCCAGTTACAAATACTTGGAAAACATTTCTAAAATATGTAACCAGCTGAGACCTTACACAGTCCTTACTGATCACAGTGCTATACTGATCACAGAAGGCAGCTATGCTCCACGTACAATGTCTAATGTTCTCTGTCTGATGCCAATCATGTGCAAAAAGAGTGAGGAAGAAAACTCTGACGGTGATAATTGTGCAGAGGGCTGAGGGACATCAGGGCAATCAGATTGTCAACCAAGAGCAACAGAAAATAACACTTAGCTCTCCAGATAAGTATATGACCGCCAGATCAGAATAAGCTGTTAAATATCCAAAAGGTACAGCCACAACATGACCTCCCAACTCCTATATTCAACGGTCTGACCAATAAAGAAAAGCATACCAAATGCCTTCTTCATTATCCTATCTACCTGTGACTCCACTTTCAAGGAACTATGAATATGCATGCCAAGGTCTATTTGTTTAGCAACACTCCCCAGACGTAGTGGACTGAAGGGCCTGTTTCTATGCTGTATGACTCTATGTCACTATATTGAAATCTGACTTGCTGCCTCAAAGGGTGGTGGAGGAAGGTACTCTTGCATTACTTAAGAAGTGTCTGGATGAGCACTTAAAATGCCAGGGCATAGTAGATTATGAACCATGTGCAGGAAAATGGGATTCGTGTAGGTTGGTGCTTGTTGGTTGGCATAGACATAGAGTCATAGAAATGTACAGCACAGAAACAGACCCTTCAGTCCAACTCGTCCACACTGATCAGATAACCCAAGCTAATCTAGTCTCATTTGCCAGCACTTTGCCCATATCCCTCTAAACCTTTCCTATTCCATGTACATTCCATGTAGATGTTGTAACTGTACCAGCCTCTACCACCTCCTCTGGCAGCTCAATTCCAGTACATACACCACTTTCTACATGATAAAGTTGCCCGTTAGATCCCTTTTAAACTTCTCCCGTCTCACCCTAAACCTATACCCTCTAGTTCTAGACACTCCCCACCCAGGGAAAAGACCTTGTCTATTTATCCTATCCATGCCCCTCATGATTTTATAAACCTCTATAAGGTCCCAGCTTCTGATGCTCCAGGGAAAACAGCCCCAGTGTATTCAGCCTCTCCCTATAGCTCAAATCTTCCAACCCTGGCAACATGCTTGTACATCTTTTCTGAACCATTTCAAGTTTAACAACATCCTTCTGATAGGAGGGAGACCAGATTTGCACACAATATTCCAAAAGTGCCTTGACCAATATCCTGTACGGCCGCAACATGACCTCCCAACTCCTATATTCAACGCTCTGACCAATAAGGAAAGCATACCAAATGCCTTCTTTATTATCCTATCTACCTGTGACTCATGCCAAGGTCTATTTGTTAAGCAACACTCCCCAGACATAGTGGACTGAAGGGCTTGTTTCTATGCTGTATGACTCTATGTCACTATATTGAAGTCTGACTTGTTAGTCCTGTTAACTTTATTTTTAGCTGATTGTATAATTATCAAATTGATGACAAGTTCCTGTGCACTAATAGTGTATATCTGTTTGGGACTTCTTTCTTGCTTTGGAGAAGGGGGAATGTTATGACTTGTAACTACTTTGCAGCATATCTCTGAGAGACATGTTCATGATTACATCGGCATATCATAGCATGTGACCTGATGGTGACCTCCATCTTAACCGGGGTCATGCTATTTGAAACACGTTTCAGTTCATAATGAAATATCTTAGTACTTTTCCAGACATTGATGTGCCTGTAATGATAAAGTGTAATAGACTTTCTACTGTAAACTGTACTGTAACAAATTATATCTTTCAGTACTAAATTCTAGTTCTTATTTATGGAAGCTAATGTAAGACATGCCACATCAGAAGTAACATGTTACTGGAGACAAATGTCCACAAATGCGAAAACAGATCAACTTTGTTAGAGATTTGATCTTCTGCTACTTTCCTCTTACCTAAATATTTCTTATTCCCTGCTCTGATGTTATCCATCTCTCCCAGTAATCTGTGCACCTTAATATTCCATCCTGATATTATTTCTTAGATCTCTCCATCCTAACTATTTTAATTGACTCTCCTCAAAAGTACAAGGAAATTGTTCCACAAGGAAATCGGTCCAGACTCTGTTTAATGGCATTTACCTGGCCTGTACGGGTCTCATTTCTCCCAGAATTGATATTAATGCCCCAGAATCTAAAGCCCACCATCCTCCACTGTTTGACCAGCCATGCAACTATCTAGTTTGTCCTTCTATTGTTGTATTAATTTGCTTGTGGAACTGGGAATGATCCAGAGGTTTCTATTTTGGAAGTCCTTCTTGTCAATTTCCAACTTGGCTCCCTAAATTCTGACTGTAGCACCTCAACTCCCTTTCCACCTAAATTTTATTGATGTTGGGATGTTCTGCAGTTTGTCAGTGGTATATTTGGCTCTGGTCATGGTCTACTTTGGAATTTGTAGTGGCAAATATACTTGTCTGTTTCCTAACTGTTGAAGCACCCATTACTACTGCTCCTCAAGTCACCTCCAATGCCCTGCTAAACCACCCATGATGCCATGGACTTGATGATGGTTGCAATTCATCGATGCACCATTATTGGTATATCTTCCAGCTACATTTATTGCATGATCTCCTGTATATCAGAGGGACCAAATACAAATTTGCAGAATGATTCAGGGAACGTCTCTGGTCTGTACATATTAACCAAATCCCCCTCCCACTCCCCTAAGCATTCTGGACCTCCTTCACCACCTACACAAGGCCACCTACAAACTGGAGGAGGAACACCTCCTCTTCTGCCTCGGGAACCTACAACCATGTGGCATGAAAATTGAATTTACCAGTTTCCAAATTTCCCATCCCCGCACCCCATCCTAGATCCAAACCTCCAACTCGGCACTGCCCTCTTGACCTGTCCTACCTTCCTTCCCACCTATGGGTCAGGGTTATGTGCAAAATGTCAACTCTTTTGCTTCTCAGATACTGCCTCACCTGCTGTGCCTTTTCCAGCGCCACACTTTATCAACTTTGACTGTGATGGTCACTTGTTCCTTCTTTCTCTGTATACTCTTTAACTGTGGGATGAAGACTTTTTTCAATGTGCTGCCAATGAAGCTCTCAATCTCACAGAAGACACCAGTTGCTGCTCAAGGCCTGAAACCCAGAGCTCAAGCTGATGCAGTTGATGATGTTTAATGCACATGTAGTTATCGAGGAGACAAGGTGCATGTAGCAAAGGAGTGTATCTGAGAGGTTGGAGCTGCTCTGCCGTTTCTCTGTCTGTTAGACAGTAAACTTTGTTAGTACCAATAAACATCATTATTTTACAAGAGAAACTAATCAGCTGCTCACTCCCCTTCTTTTGATGCTGTTAAAATACAGGAAAATTAAATGATTTACATCACACTTTCAGATGAAACAAAATATTTTCTCAGCTGCTCAGACTAATTCTCTAACATTAGATGAAGGTTAGGACAGCTTCAATATTTACCAGGCACCAGCTCTCGGCCTTCCTGCAGTCTTTTTTCAACCAGGCTTGCTACCCCTGGTCCATTTCACCCACTGTCCCTCTCCTCAGGCAGTTGACAGACCCCATGTTGGGACCTCCTATGATCTACTCCCTGATGTTCCTGATTTCTTTAAGATTCCCATCAATCTCAGCTTTCTCCTCAGGTAAACAATGAGCCCTGAGCCTGTATCACAAATTTCTTTTTCTGTTGCAGCAGCAGGAAGAGCTGGAGTGTCGACCAGGGGGCTGCTGGGAAGGTGATTCACTGTTTTAAAAACTTACCTCGTGAATAGATCAAGAGCACGCTGAGCAGGAGCAGACACGGGACAGCTGAGTAAATGAAGTAATATATTTGGGTGGTTGCATTTCCCAAAACACTGCTTAGGTAGCATCTCCCACCCATCCTCCTTCTCTAACCAAAAAGCAGGTTCTGTGCGCCAGATTGGTAAGGTAACTAGTTTCTTTGTGTCCTTTATTCTTCTACAGTCTTTGGGAATTTAGAATAGTGGGAATGGCGGTTGTGGCAGTTGAATGTTCCTCCTGCAGAATGTGGGAGGTAAGGGTCACCACTAGTGTCCCTGTTGACTGCATCTATGGGAAATGCATCCGATGCCAGCTCTTGGAAAACCACGTTAGGGAACTGGGGCTGGAGCTGGATGAACTTCAGGTCATTCGGGAGGCAGAGGGGGGTATTGAGAGGAGTTTCAAGGAGATAGTCACACCTCAGGTACAAGAAAAAGGCAGATGGGTACAGTCAGGTGATGGGAAAAGGAACCGACAGACAGTGCAGGGATCCCTTGTGGCTATTCCCCTCGATAACAAGTACACCATTTTAGATACTGTTAGGGGGGAGTGACTTACCGGGGTAAGCCATGGGGTACAGGTTTCTGGCACAGAGGCTGTCCCTGTTGCTCAGAAGGGAAGGGGGGAGATAAGCAAAACACTGGGGACTCCATAGTTAGGGGTCAGATAGGAGGTTCTGGGGAAACGAGTTGGTGTGTTGCCTCCCAGGTTCCAGAGTTCGTGATGTCTCGGATTGTGTTTTCAGGATGCTTGAGAGTAAAGGGAGCAGCCTCAAGTCATGGTCTACATAGATACTAATAATGTAGGGAGGAAAAGGGATAGAGATTTAAGGCAGAAATTCAGGGCACTTGGGTGGAAGCTTAATGCCAGAACAAACAGAGTTGTTATCTCTGGCTTGTTGCCCGTGCCATGTGCGAGTGAGGTGAGGAATAGGGAGACAGAGGAGTTGAACATGTGGCTACAGGGATGGTGCTGAAGGGAGGGTTTCAGATACCTGGATAATTGGGGCTCATTCTGGGGAAGGTGGGGCCTCTACAAACAGGATGGTCTGAACCAGAAGGGTACCAATATCCTGGGGGGAAAATTGCTAAAGCTTTTCAGGTACGTTTAAACTAATTCAGCAGGGGGATGGGAACCTAAATTGTAGTTCCAATTTCCAGTAGGCTGAGAGTAGTGAGATCATAAATGAGATTTCAAGGTCACAAGAGTTCACCAGCAGGAAGGAAGGTGGTTTGAAGCGTGTCTACTTCAATGCCTAGAGAATCCAGAATAAGATGGGTGAACTGGCAGCTTGGGTTGGTACCTGGGACTTCGATGTTGTGGCCATTTTGGAGACATGACTAGAGTAAGGACAGGAATAGTTGTTTCAGGTTTGGGATTTAGATGTTTCAGTAAGAACAGAGAAGGTGGTAAAAGAGGGGGAGGTGTGGCATTGATAGTCAAAGACAGTATTGTGTGGCAGAAAGGACAGTTGAGGACTTGTCTACTGAGGTAGTATGGGCTGAGGTTATAAACAGCAAAGGAGAGGTCACTCTGCTGGGAGTTTTCTACAGGTCTCTGAATAGTTCCAGAGATGTAGAGGAAAGAATAGTAAATGTAATTCTGGATGGGAGAGAGAGCAACAGGGTAATTGTTATGGGGGACTTTAATTTTCCAAATATTGATCGGAAATACTATAGCTTGAGAACCTTAGATGGGTCAGTTTTTATTTAATGTGTACAGGATGGTTTCCTGACACAGTATGGAGACAGGCCAACAAGGGTCCAAGACCACATTGGATTTGACACTGAGTAATGAACCTGGCCGAGTGTTAGATTTGGAGGTAGGTGAGCACTTTGGTGAAAGTGACCACAGTTCAGTATGTTTACTTTAGCGATGGAAAGGAATAGGTGTTGTAAAGTAGGGCAAGAGTTATAGCTAGGGGAAAAGCAGTTATGATGTGATAGGGCAAGATTTAGGGTGCATAGGATGGGGACGGAAACTGCAGGGGATGGGCATAATTGAAATGTGGAACTTGTTCAAGGAAAAGCTGCTGCATATTCTTGATAAATATGTACCTGTCAGACAGGGAGAAAGTGGTCGAGCGAGGGAGCTTTGCTTAAGAAGTTGAATCTCTTGTCAAGAGGAATAAGAAGGCTTGTATTAGGATGAGACGTGAAGGCTCAATTAAGGCACCTAGGAGTTACAAGTTAGACAGGAAAGACCAAGAGAGCTAAGAAGAGCCAATGGGCACATGAGAAATCATTGGCAGATAGGATCAAAGAAAACCCCAAAGCTTTCTATAGGTACATCAAGAATAAAAGAATGGCTAAGGAAAGATTAGGGCCAATCAAGGGTAGTAGTGGGAAGTTGTCCGTGGAGTCAGACGAGATTGGGGAAGTGCCAAATAAATATTCTTTGTCAGTATTCATACTGGAAAAAGACAATGTTGTCAAGGAGAATACTGAGATACAGACGGGATTGAGGTTTACAACGTGGAGGTGTTAGCAATGCTGGTAAGTGTGAAAATAGATAAGTTCTTTGGCCAGGTAAGATTGATCCTAGGATTCTCTGGGAAGCCAGGGAGGAGCCTTTGGCTTTGATCTTTATGTCGTCATTGTCTACAGGAATGGTGCCAGAGTGGGCGGCACGGTGGCACAGTGGTTAGCACTGCTGCCTCACAGCGCCTGAGACCCGGGTTCATTTCCCGACTCAGGCGACTGACTGTGTGGAGTTTCCTTCGGGTGCTCCGGTTTCCTCCCACAGTCCAAAGATGAGCGGGTCAGGTGAATTGGCCATGCTAAATTGCCCGTAGTGTTAGGTAAGGGGTAAATGTAAGGGTATGGGTGGGTTGCGCTTCGGCAGGTCGGTGTGGACTTGTTGGGCCGAAGGGCCTGTTTCCACACTGTAAGTAATCTAAAAAAAAAGACTGGAGGATAGCAAATGTTGCCCCCTTATTCAAGAAGGGAAGTAGAAATAACCCTGGTAATTATTGACCAGTGAGCCTTACTTTGCTTGTGAGTAAAGTGTTGGAAAAGGTTATAAGAGATAGGATTTATAACCATCTGTAGAGGAATAAGTTGATTAGGATAGTCAACACAGTTTTGTGAAGGACAGGTCATGCCACACAAACCTTATTGAATTCTTTGAGATGGTGACCAAACAGGTAGATGAGTGTAAAGCAGTTGATGTGGTGTATATGGCTTTCAGCAAGTCATTTGATAAGGATCCCCATGATAGGCTATTGCACAAAATACGGAGGCTAGGGGTTGAGGGTGATTTAGCGGTTTAGATCAGAAATTGGCTAGCAGAAAGAGGACAGAGGGTAATGGTTAATGGTAAATGTTCATCCTGGAGTTCAGTGACTAGCAGTGTACCACAAGGATTTATTTTGGGGTGACTGTTTGTCATTTTTATAAATGACCTAGATGAGGACATAGAAGGGTGGGTTAGTACGTTTTGGGAAGACATGAAGATTGGTGGAGTTGTGGATAGTGCTCAAGGATGTTACAGGTTACAGAGGGACATTGATAAGCTGCAGAACTGGGCTGAGAGGTGGCAAATGGAGTTTAATGAGGAAAAGTGTGAGGTGATTCACTTTGGAAGGAGCAACAGGAATACAGAGTACTGGGCTAACGGGAAGATTCATGGTAGTGTAGATAAGCAGAGAGATCTCTATGTCCATGTCCATAGATCCCTGAAAGTTGCCAACTAGATTGATAGGGTTGTTAAGAAGGTGTATGGTGTGTTAGCTTCTATTGGTAGAGGGATTGCGCTGCAGCTGTACAAAACACTGGTGTGGCCACACTTGGAATATTGTGTACAGTTCTGATCACCTCATTCTAGGAAGAATGTGGAAACTTTGAAAAGGGTTCAGAGGAAATTTACTAGGATGTTGCCTGGTATGGAGGGAATATCTTATGAAGAAAGGCTGAAGGACTTGAAGCTATTTTCGTTAGAGAGAAAGTTGAGAGGTGACTTACTTGAGACATATAAGATGATCAGAGGGTTAGATAGGGTAATCAGTGAGATCCTTTTTCCTCGGATGGTGATGGCTAACATGAGGGGACATAGCTTTAAATTGAAGGATGATAGATATAGGACAGGTGTCAGAGGTAGTTTCTTTACTCAGAGAGTAGAGCACACTGCCTGTAACAGTAGTAAACTTGCCAACTTTAGGGGGAATAAATGGTCATTGGATAAACATTTGGATGTAACTGGAATAGTGTAGGATAGATAGGCTTCAGATTGGTTCCACAGGTTGGCGCAACATTGAGGGCCAAAGGGCCTGTGCTGCGCTGTAATGTTCTATGCTCTGTGTTCTATTCTCTCCCATTCTCAGGCTCTTGCTCTCGTTCCCAACATTCCTCAGATAGCTCATGAATTAAATTATGAATAATCAGCCACACACTAACTGAGGACTTTGTTTCTCAAATTTTCAATTCTGACTGTGGGAATGCCACCACCTGTGAATTCCCCTCCAAGCCACATATCATCCTGATTTGGAAATACATGGCTTTTCCTCCACTGTTACTGGGTTAAAATCCTGGAATCTAATCCTAATGACATTGTGGGTTAACCTGCTACAGGTGGATTGCAGTGATTCAAGAAGGCAGCTGACCACCACCTTCACAAGGGCAAGTGGGGAGAGACAATGCATATGGCCAGCCAGTGACATCCATCCTATGAATGAACTCCAAAATAAATCCCCACTACAGTTGACAACTATGAAGAGGAAAGAAAAAAAATCTCAAACTTGGATTGAATCAAACTAAGTGCTGAATTAACTTGACTTGCGTATAAAATACATTTTCCCTTTATTTATTACAATTTAGTTAATTAACAAGCTGTAGGAAGGAATTTGTCACATTAGATACTGTAGTGGAATTTTGTATCATTTAAATGCAACTCAGCATAGTTCATATAAATGGCAGAAATGTAAGTAGATGCATCAATGTATTATTGATAATACAGAGTCCAAAGATGTGCAGGTCAGGTTAATTGGCCATGCTAAATTGCCTATAGTGTGAGGTGCATTTGTCAGAGGGAAATGGGACTGGATGGGTTACTCTTCGGAGGGTCGGTGTGGACTTGTTGGGCGAAAGGGCCTGTTTCCACACTGTAAGGAATCTAATTAAAAACAGTGACAGATATTATATGATCTTAATTCTAGGACCAGGAATAGGCATTCAGTCCATCAATTCTGTTGTAGCTTTCAATAACATCATGGACAATCCAATTGTGGCCTTGACTTTAATTTCCCGCCTCAACCTCCGTTAATCCTGATTCTCCTATTGATCAAAAATCTATCCAATTCACCCATGAGTATATTCAATGATTCCATCTCCGCTGCCTTTTTGGAAAGAGAGTCAAATGATCCTCCTCATAGAATCATTAAATAGAACTCTTTATCTTTAAGTTATTCACTCCAGTTGTATAATGTCCCCATGGAAAATTCCCTCACAATGTCCTGTCATTATTGGAATATCTTGCAGTCTCTGAACTCCAATGGTTATGGGCCTAATGTGCTCAACCTTTCCTTATGAGACAAGTCGTCCTCGAACTTAAACAGTGAGCCTTAGAGGGAGCAGTGAGATAGCTGTGACAGTTTATCAAGTTACAAGATGAGGTAGTGGAGGGTTCAGAGCGGATCATCTACATACATAATAAATCAAAAGTCTGATATAATAGGGAACTTTGAACTGTGAAATTCATTCAAGTTAATAACTGAACAGTATAAATATTTGAAACCATAATTTGTTTAATCAAACACAATGAAGCTAGCAGGGCAGGTATTATGTGAAGTGTGTCATGCTGCTCTCCAGTGTGATTCACAGCAACTACATCTGCAGTAAGTGACTACAGCTCCAGAAACTTCAGTTCAAAGTCAATGAGCCAGACGTTGAGCTTTGAACATTGTATTGCATTGGGAAGATGGGGATTTATCTGGACAGTTAGTTTCAGGAGGTAGTCACTCACTTATGTTAGGTTCTTTGAGTTTGGACTGTGACTATGCGTGAAGCAGATCAAGAAGATAGAACTGGAACAGACTCAGCCATTGCAATTGTCCAATAGGTTTGAGGTTCTTGCAGTATGTCTGGATAAGAGCAGGGTGGATGAGTGACCTGATCATGGCATCATGGTGCAGGGAGCCACTCAAGTTGGGGAATGACAGAAAGAGTGCAGTTGTAGCATTCAGTTAAGGGAACAGGCACTTTTCACTGCAGTTGAGGACATGACTCCTAAAGGAAGTGTTAGCCACCTGGTGCCTGGGTTTGGGACATCTATTCAGGGCTGGAGGTGAATGTTCAGCGTGAGAGGAAGATTGTCAATGGGGCTGCCACCAACATGGATAGGAATAGGAAATAGTTTCTACAGAAGGATTTTGAACAACTTGAAGCTGAATTAGAAAGAAGAACTACAAAGTCAGTAAATTCTGGATTATTTCCACGGCCATGAGCAAATCGGTATAGCGTAAATAAGATCAGAGAATTGAATTATGAGCCTCAGCGATTAGTGAGGGACTAATGACTTTTGATTCAAGGGGAACTGGCATCATTACCTGTAACGTTGAGATGATCTCAACCTGAGTTTCACTGGGATCAGTACTGGGAATCATAACATAGAATTATAGAGAGGGCTATAAGTTAAACAATGAAGGGAGGAGGGATGACTTGACAGCAGATCTGGTAAGTTAAAAAGAAAGATCAAAGTATCAGAGCAATGTTGTTATCCAGGTAATGATAACTCGGGTGTGACAGGAAGTGGGGGTATACAGACTTAATAATGCATTAGCAGGTAAGGTCATAGTGTGGAAGTATTGTACAAAGACAGCATGGAAAGCTCTATATCTGAATGCACGCAGACTTCCTGACAAGACAGAAGAATACATAGAAAAAATAAAAATGAATATTTGATACAATAACCATGAGAGAGCAATGACTACAAAGTGATCAGGATTGTGACCTGAATATTCAAGGGCATTTGATATCTTGGAAGATCAGAAAGAAAGGATGAGGTGATGGGATGGCTCTGATATTAGAGGATGAATTCAGTGCAATGATCAGAGATATCCTTGGGACAACAAGATGTAGAAGCAGTTTAGGAGGGGTTAAGAAATAGTTAATGAAATAAGTCAGTAGCGGGAATAGGTTATGTACCCTCTGAAAGTAGCTACATAATAGGACAGAGTGCACATAAAGAAACAATAGATGCTTGTAAGAAATGTCATGCAATAATCTGGTTGTGCAGCCTGTTGTCTGAAACTTACATTAGATATACTGCTTATGCAAATTTCTTTTTATTTGTTCACATGATGAGGGTGTCACTGGCTAGGCCAGCATTTTATTGCTCATCCCTAATTGCCCAGAGGCCAGTTAAGAATCAGGCACCTTGCATTGGATCTTGAGTCACACGTAGTCCAGACTAGATAAGGTTGGCAGATTCCTTCCCTGAAGGGCATTAATGAACCAGATGGGATTTTTTTGACAATGGATTCATTGTCATTGTTATATTCTTAATTCTAAACTTTTTTTGACTTCAAATTCCACCATCTGCTGTGGCGGGATTTGATCCAGGTCCCAAAACATTACCTGGGTCTCTGGATTAACATTCCAGTAATAATATCACTAGGCCATCACCTCCTCAAATTGAGTGCTTTTCAAGGTACCACATCAAAAGATTGTTTACTTGAAAGTTCTTGTTTTCAGTTACCAAGTATTCACCATGAAGGCTTTTTCACAAGGTTTAGCACACTGTGTGAAGTAAGACACAAGCTGATGTGTTTGGAGCCAGTAGCGAAGGTTTCTTTGAGTCATCGGGTAGCTGTGCTTGTAAATCCTGCTTTGTGTTCAGCTAGATATTGTGCCCAGGTTCTCCCTTCAACGCTCGGACCATATAAAACTAACTGATCTCATCATCACCACTGAGCTGACAGGTAAAATTTAGGAAGTGGCTTGTAGGATGCATCAACTTTAAGTTTTCTCTTTGGTGTTTCTGAATTGTTATGGATTCTTTAGAAAGCAACATGCTACCTCTCTCTAGTACCGAGTTTTAGATGACTGCCTTTCAGTATTGGCTTAATCACATGTAAGATGTACTCATATTTGAGTGAAAATCTTTAGAATTCCAATAGACTTATAAGTTGTTGTATTTCTTTGTCAAGTGAGAGACTTTGTCCATCAACAGTAAATACCCATTCTGTTGAAGATTTTTAATGTCACATGACCCCTAGTGGTAGTCTTTGCTCAGTGCTTCCATATTCCTTTCATTTGGTTATTTTATCACCAGACAGGTAATAGAAGAAATAAAGGCATGTATTCAAATTGCACTGTTCAATTTGATTTTCCTCGAAGGGGTGAATGGAAGTTTCATTATTGAAATGAAGGAGTTCAATAAAAATCATGATTATTAATTAAGATCTTGTTGAATTATGATCTTGCTGAGTCAATCTCAGATAATGTAGGGTGCATTGCCAACATCAGGCTGTCTACAAGAGCCAACAATCATTACAGCACAAAGCCAGATCACCAAGTATATTCCTACATTTTGAACGATTTGCTATGCACCAGCCTGGACTATATAAATTGCAAATTCTGGTGATCCGAAACTGGCAATATTACATCAAGACCTTGTATTAAGAAACGTGAGCCTTAATCCCACCCAATTTAGTCAGATCAATGCAGCAGGAAGCTTTTTTTTTAAAAAATCCACTTGCGGGATGTGGACATCACTGGCTGGGCCGGCATTTTTTGCCTGTTCCAAGCTGCTCTTCTGAAAGAGGTGATGAGTTGTACTGCAGACCCAAAAAGCCTTTAAGTTTCCTTCCTGTTTGCCTTTCTAGCACTGCAGGACTTGCTATCACCATTAAAAGTCAGGAATATCATTTTGGATCGGAAATCACATGCAGGCCTGTAGTTTCCTTCCTTAAAGGTTACTGGTCCTCTAGATGGGTTTTTAACAACAGTTGATAATCATTTCAGGATATCACTAAATCAAGTTCAGACGTTTTTCTTAGATTGAACTCAAGTTCTGTCAGAGGGATTCAAACCCAGGTTCCCAGAGCCATACTTAGGGCTGTGGATTACTAGCCCAGTGACACTACCACTGCACCATCACCTGAGGAGATAAATGCTTCTGCATTGTTCAGTGGACCTCTGGTGGGACCCTAATTGTGTTAGTATTTGAGAACTTTCCACAGGCTTGACATTTTGAAGGATGGTGTGAACATGACAAGTCAAATTGAACAAACATTGAGAGAGAGATTGTAAAATGGACTGCTGACTGACTAGCACTCTTTTCACACCATCACAAAAACATCCTCAATATTTAGGTTAATGTGTGGGAGAGACACTTAATCCTGGTTAGTTTTATTAAAAGACTCAATGTGAACTGAAGTAAGATAATTTGCTTGTGATCTGATGATGTGAAAAATAATCACGAGTGTTGGATCAATCTAATTATGGAGTTTAAACATTTATTAATAGCAACCTTTGGACTTTTTACCCTTCTCACTGACCTGAGAATCATTGTGAAAAATTAAATTGAGGCTCAAGAGGCTGAATCTTGCCATGTTTTAGCCAAGTGTCATTTTTGTCAAGTTTCTTGGAGGGTTGCTCTCCATGAGGTTCAGTGAGTTTTCTCACATGGCCATTCATCGACTACTTGCATGTCCCTATGGTACCTCCCAGGTCCAATGTTCATCCAATTCTCCCACTGGCCATAGCCAGAGATAATCATCACTGCCTGGATTCCTGGGAATTCCCAGTATCCCAAGTGCCAACTCTAACTTTGACTCCCAAGCATGTGCCTGGTTAAGTGTTGACAGTCTGGAGGTTACCCTTCACTATCACTATGATGGCATAATAACTTCAAGACAATGTTTTTCTTGGCATGTGGGTGGCACACTTGACACATACGCCTGCACAGTCCTACACCTAGCATAGTAACCAGCCCACACAGATATCTGCCCTAGGCCATAATCGGTCTTATGACCATCTATGTCACTGCTCCTCTTTCCTCACTGCGTTCCATTCCAAGACAAAAACATTGCTTCAAGTAGGATAATCCCACAGGAATACTTAAAGGTTCAAAGCATTCCTTTTGTTGGCCAACACCAAAAATGAATAGTCGCTGCATTTGCCTGTCAGAAGAGAAATGAACTGTGTTCAAGTCGAACGCTAACAGTTTTAAGTCAATGAATGATCTGTGCAACCGGATTTCACCTACTGGAATCAGGTGTCAGTTAAGTCCTGTCTGGCTTGTAGTGTCTAATGCTTCTGCTCCTGCTCAGTGTCCTCACCACTGTTGCCACCCCTCCAGCTCATAGTCTTCATCAAATCCCCTCTTTGCTTAACCTTTGTAAAGCACAGTGTGCTAAAATTGTGCAGTACACTCTGTCTAAAGTGTAATGCATGGACCCTCTAGGCTGATTTAAGAAGCAGAACTTCATCTTCAGGAAGCCTACCATCTGTTTCACCATGACATGCATTATATCAACACTCAGCCTTGGTCAGGGCATTGTGTAATGGAGACCAGCCATAATCTCTGAGGGTAGCCCTTGTTCCCAGTAACCATCCTTATAAGGCACCGGTCCTTCAAACACAACAGGAGAACGAGTTCTCAAGTGTAAAGCATCATGGCAGCTCCCAGGTTACCAATTGTAAACTTCTAAGAAGTGGTTCTGCTGACCAAAGATGACTTGCACATGGATTGAATGGAATCCTTTTCTACTGATGAGCTTAGCTGTGTTATGTTATGGCCCTCTCAGCACAATGTGTGTCCAGGCTATTGCACCCTGCAACAGGGGGAAGCAAATTATGCTGCCAAATTCTACTGCCTGGGCTGCTGTGCTGCCTTTATCATGGGCAATGAAGGTGAGGGGATGTGATCTGCCCTGAAGCATATCCTGAGATGTTTGTACTGGATGGCCAAGCCGGTAATCTAATGGAAAATGTAGCACGTTGGAGTCACCAGGTAATTACTCTAACCTGTACGTTTAGAAATCTGAGCATTTATTTTCCATCTGTTGTTTGGACAACAGGAAACTAAATGTTAGTGAGATGAAAATAGATAGCAATGAGGATGATGATGAGCGTTAATTCCCTTAATAGGCCTCTCACCGCTCAATGAGGGGAATCCCGATACAACATCAGGGATTTTGTCCGAAATGCGACATTTTGGTCTCGACGTTGTGAACAACCTCTGTCGACATCTTATGCCATTCTCCCAAATTGCTCTCCATAGCCCACATCATTCAGGAGTTGGGAAGATTCATCTGAGTAACCTAATGCTGGGGCTCTCTTCAACATTACTACGTTTAGGATCATCTTAATTTGAGATTTTAAAAATTGTCCCAACCAGTTAAATATGAATCTCACTAAGTACAATATCCACATCCACAATAATTTTCAAAAGTTGTATTAATCTTACAATCTTCCTGAAGAAGGGCTCATGCCCGAAATGTCGATTCTCCTGCTCCTTGGATGCTGCCTGACCTGCTGCGCTTTTCCAGCAACACATTTTCAGCTCTGATCGCCAGCATCTGCAGTCCTCACTTTCTCTTTAATCTTACAATGTCAATTAAGAGGTACTTGAGGCCTCTGATGATTGTGATTAGCTGGATTTTCAGTCATGATACACTTTGTCCAGCTGGTATCTTTTTGTTCTAATTATTTCATTATCCAAGGATTACTGATGCTTTTGGATAAACATGCAACTCTTTTAAGGTTTATCGTATCTTTTGAAGAGTCAGGATTTCAGGTGTTCAGAAAATCCTAAACTGCAGGTTTTGTTATGTTCCTTAAGTGTTGGTACTGTTTAATATTGCCTGTGAGGATGTGCACATTATATTGTGATGTTTTCAAATTAAGGTAAATACAGTTGCATACATTCAGATCAATGTCATTCAAGTGGCTGGCAGTGTTTCCTGAAATGTCAAATGATAAATTAACACTACGAATAATTATATCTTTCCCATGTTAGAAAATCCAATGGCTTTTAGTGGACTAACTGAGTTATTTTTGAACCTTTTGTTGTAAAGTTTAGAAAGCCAGCTGTTTATCAATTGTGTTTATATCTCTTACAGGTGGTTTTGGTCATTAGAACCATATTGTGTTTGGCATGCATGTGTAGTGGCACCCTGCCAGCTGTCTCCTTGTCTCCTAGGCAGCTCCTCAGGATTGAGGATGCTTTCTTCCACTCAGGAATGGGAGGTCCTGAGCTGACTAAATCCACTGCTAGAACCACACTGTATCACAGCTGGGGAAGGTGGTTTAGGAAGAAACAGAGGATGGGGTACTTGGAGTTCTGTGCACATCTTCTGTGGACTGTTGGCCTCTGTTGGAGATCCTTAAAATGATTGGCATCTTCGCAGATGCTTTTTCTCCAATTTGGGTGGACTTAGGCAAGAGAATGCCATGAGTCGATGAGGTTGTTGCAATTTCTCATGGAGGCTGTGAGGAAAACCTTGAAGCACTTTCTCTGCTTTTTTGGTAGCTGCTCGTCGACTCAACATAGGGAGCTTGTCTGTGAAGTTGTGTGTCAGATGATGTGGCCCGCCCAATGCAGCTGAATGAGACAGTTGCTTTCTCACACCTGTTTTTATTTGGAGACTTTATTTAGGGTCAACTACCTTCTGGGTTATTGCATATACTGAATTGGCATAAAGCCAGATAATGCATTGTAAAAATCAAACAATGAGAATATTTTTCAGAATTAATCTACCCAACTAGATAAAGAGATTCAATTGGACATGGGTGTGGATAGAAACAGATGGACTTATAATTGCTGCATATTATACAACAAGTCTGATATTTAATACAATTGAAGTATAATGGACAACTTGTGTAGCATATCCTATTTTAGTTCACATTCTTACCAAACTTCATTCACAAAATGTATTGCAATGCTATCACAGCACCATAAAATTAAGCCATCTCCCACTTGGAGCTCAGAATTAAATCCAACATTAGGATCATGTGACAAATAGACATGGGATATTTTGCATAGCACTTGTAGGTCATGGAATCATAGATTCATAGAGGTCTGCATACAGAAGAAAGATACGACCAGTGAACTTTCTACAGGCCCAGGTGAGTGTCAGGACTTTTTTCTGTCAGTGACCTTAAGGCAAAATGAACTGGTTGTCCACACGCATCATGCTGGATCTGTAGCAAAACAATGCTCGTCAATGGACATGTGTCAGCTGCAACAATGGTGGGCAAGATTGGGCCATAATGTGACAGGCTTTGGGTAGCTATGAGCATGGATGCTTGAGCTGTCTGAAACAAAAACAGAAAGTGCTGGAAAAACTCAGCAGGTCTGGCAGCATCTGTAGAGAGAAAGCACAGTTAACATTTGGATTCTTCTTCAGAAGTGAAAGCAGCTGAAAAGTGGTTATGATGATAATGGGGCTCACAAAGTGGTCTCCTCTTTGATGAAATGCAGACTGGGTGGCAACTTTGCTGAACACTTATGCTGCATCTGTGAAAACAACCCTGAGCTTCTAAAGCATCTTAGATGTCACTATTTGGGTCCCTGTCTCTTTCCCAATCATATCCTTGACTAGGACCAAGGCTGAGGCAAGCGAAGAAAGCTGATTGGAGAAATTTAAACATGAAATTCTAGGAAGGGTATTTTTTTGTAGTTGAAAATATGCAGAAGGGTTTTGGATAGAAAGTGGGTTGGAAATGGGATGGTGGTTTGCAAACACACAACTTTTGGATTTTTTGAGTAGCTTATTTTTGGTCCTCATTCCAAATTGCATTCCATTGCTGCTGATTCAATTCTTTTTTTTTGAAACCGTCTAAGATTAAACCTGACAATACATAACCTTGAGCCTGAGATGAGCTTCCAACATTATTTTATTTATATATATATTATATGGCCACCTATTCTCATTTCTGTAAGATGGTCCCACTTCTTAACTGTCTCAGACCATCTGCTACAGGAACACCTCTTCATGACCTTGTTAGTTTGAGACTCAATGATTCCAATGTTCCACGTGGCTGGTTTCCCACATTCTATTTTCAGTAAACTAAAGGCCATTCAAAACTCAGTGATCTGTGCTTTATTTCACATCAAACCTTGTTCCTATTACAGGGAGAAAGTGAGGACTACAGATGCTGGAGATCAGAGTTGAGAGTATGGTGCTAGAAAAGTGCAGCAAGTCAGGTCACATTTGAGGAGCAGGAGAATCGATGTTTCAGGTATAAGCCCTTCATCAGGAATGTATTCCCATTATACCTCTGCCTTGGCTGAATCTCATTAGCTCCTGTTCAAACTAAGATTTGACTTTAAAATGCTTGCTGTCAGTTTCAATATTCCTCTATCACCTTGCCCATCCTTATCTCTGTAATCTCCTTCAGTCCCACTACCCCCTGAGATCACCCCACAGGTCAGTTTTCCATGCAACACAACACTGGGCAAGTGATTGGTCATCTGTTTGGGCAATGTGATCCAACCAAACACAGCTGGCTTTGCAGGAAGATGGTCTTGATGTTAATGATGTCAATTATTCCCAATACTTCAATGTTTGTGATCAGGCCCTGCTGATGGATCTTGATGATGCTGTGGAGGCAAACAATGATAGAAATACTCTAGAATGTGAGCATTTATAGGTGGCATGGTGGCTCAGTGGTTAGTACTGCTGCTTCACAGCACCAAGTACCCAGGTTTGATTCTAGACTTTGGTGATTGTCTGTGAGGAGTTTGCACATTCTCCCCGTGTCCACGTGGGTTTCTGTCAGATGCTCCAATTTCCCCCCACAGTCCAAAGATGTGCAGGTTAGGTGGATTGACCATGTTAAATTGCCCATAGCGTCCAAGGATATGTAGGCTAGGTGGGTTAGCCATGATTAAAAATGTGGGTTTATGGCGATAAGGTAGGAGCCTGGGTTTGGGTGGCGAGCAGTATCAATGGGCTGAATGGCCTCTTTCTGCACTGTAGGATTCTATGGTTCTATGTCAGTAATATAGCACAAGACTTGTGATGACACCAAGATTGGTGGCATAATGGACAGTGAAGAAGGTTATCTGGGAGTGCAGCAAGATCTTGATCAACTGGGCCAGTGGGCTGAGGAATAGCAGATGGGGCTTAATTCAGATAAATGTAAGGAATTGCATTTTGGTGGGTCAAGCTCGAGCATGACTTTCACATTCAATGATTGGCCCTGGGGAGTGATATAGTACAAAGATGTACAGGGGTAAAGGTTCTTAGCTCCTTGAAAGTGGAGTCACATGTAGACAGGGTGGTGAAGAAGGCTTTAAAGGATGCTTGCTTTCATCAGTCAGAGCATTGACTATAGGAGTTGGGAAGGTTTGTTGCAACTGTACAAGACATGGGTAAGGCCACATTTGGAGTACTGCATGCAGTTCTGATTGCCCTACAATAGGAAGGATATTATTAAACTTGCAAGTGTGCAGAAAAGATTTACTAGGATGTTACCTGGACTGGAAGGTTTGAGTTTTAGGGAGAGGTTGGATTGGCTGGGACATTTTTCACTGATGTGAAGGAGACTGCTGGATGATGTTGTAAAGGTCTATAAAACCATGAGGCATAGATAATGTAAATGGCAAACACCTTTTCCCCATAGCAGGGGTGTCTAAAACTAGAGGGCCATAGGTTTACAGTGAGAGGAGAGAGATGCAAAAGAGTCCAGAGGGATAGTTTTTTTCACACAGAGGGTCATGAGTGTCTGTAATGAGCTGCCAAAGGTAGTGGTGAAAGCGAGCCCAATTTTTTCATTTAAGAAACATTTAGACAGGTACATGGATGGGGTAGGTATGGAGGGACATGGAGGAAACACAGGGAAATGGGACTAGTTTAATTGTGAAAACTGGGTAGCATAGGCATTAAAACCCCTTGGAGATGTTTTGTTGCCTGCTGCAGCATCATGCTGGAAAAGAACTTTGGGACCAGAATGTAGCCCTGCTTCACACCATTGCAGATTCAGGAGGGATTGGTGAAGTAATCACTTGACTTGCCTGAGGGTATGAGATTTCTGATACATTAGGGCCAGCTTGAGGCAGGTAGATGGCAGAAAAGGTGGATAGGATGCATTTTGGCAGCACTGGGACTAACACCCTCATAGGGAGAATTGCCAGTGCTGTTGTTGTTAAACGAGATTGGCAGCAGGATGGGAACCTGAGATGGTGATCCAATTCAAGGAAATCAAAATCAGTAAAGGAAGTAGAAAGGTAGAAAGCAAAAGCGAAGCTAGATGAAACATAGGCCTAACATTAAATCAGATCAAAATTGAAAATAATGTAAAAAAAACACATTTAAACACTCTATCTAATGCGAGTAACATTTGAAAAAATGTTGATAATTTGAATTTACAATTTGAATATGATTTAATTGTGAAAACTGGGCAGCATAGGCTATGAAAACATGGCTCACAGTGACCAAGATTGGAAACTGAATATTCAAAATGCTTACCATTTCATAGAATCCCTACAGTGTAGGAACAGGCCATTTTGGCCCAACAAGCCATTTCAACTCTCCAAAGAGTATACCACCCTGACCAATTCTCCTGCCCCATTACTCTGCTTTTGCCATAGCTGATGCACCTGACCAACCTAGGGCAGCACGGTGGCTCAGTGGTTAGCACCGCTGCCTCACGGCGCCAGGACCTACGTTCGATTCTGGCCTTGGGTGACTGTCTGTGTGGAGTTTACACATGCTCCCTGTGTCTGCGTGGGTTTCCTCCAGGTGCTCGTGTTTCCTCCCACATTCCAAATGATTTGTAGGTCAGGTGAACAGGCCATGCTAAATTGCCCATAGTGTTACATGCATGAGTTAGGGGTAAATATAAGGAAATGGATCTGGGTGGGTTACTCTTTGAACACTTGGTGTAGACTTGTTGGATCGAAGGGCCTGTTTCCACACTGTAGGGAATCTAATCAAATACACATGCCTGAACACTATGGGAAATTTAGCATGACCAATTCACCTAGCTGGCACATCTTTGGACTGTGGGATGAAACCGGAGCACTTGGAGGAAGAATTTACAATTTACAAGATGCAGGGAGAATGTGCAAACACCAGACAGATAGTTGCCTAAGGCTGGAATCAAACTCAGGTTCCTGGTACTGTGAGCCAACAGTGCTAACCAGTGAGCCATTGTGCCATCCATTTAGGGGTGATAGGCAAAATAGAACAAGAAGTTGGGGAGCAATCAATGTTCCCTCTAACTTGTCAAATCAGTTTGGGTGGAGTTAAAAACCAGCATGGGGCAGGAAACAATGATGAGAGTTTTTTCTGGGTCACCAACTGTAGTGGTAACATTGAATATGATAAATCACAGTAATGATGAGTGATTTTCATTTTACACGAAGATTAGTTATCAAGTCAGCACTAACGCTGCAGAAGTTTATTCCTGGTGTTTGTATGAGTTGGGTTTCTGCAACATTCCTAAGAAAAGGAGTTTAAGAAAATGGAATTATATTATAATTGGAAGTTATTATTTGTCCCAGACTGATAAGTGGGGTTAGTTGGTGAAAAAGAAGTGAAGGTAAGTTTTATTGATATTTAACAGTTCCCGGCAATGAGTTGAAATTTTAATCATGTCAATCCTATTAAAGTATGAATAAAAATTCTCTCCTTCTTGGAAATGACCTGGAGTGGATCTTGTTAGTAATGCAGTACAGGATGTTTGTGGATTGCAACAGATTTGTAAGCTTTACCATGCTTGGACCATTCCTGCTATGAGTTTACAGATCTTTGAATCTGTGTTATGGAACATAGAACAGTACACATTTTGTTATCATGCATACGCCTATCCAAGCATTGCTTAAATGTCCCTGATGTATCTGACTCTACTACCACTGCTGGCAGTATATTACATGCATCTGCCACTCTCTGTGAAAAGAATCTACCTCTGATAACTCCCCTAAACCTTCCTCCAATCACCGTAAAATTATGCTCTCTCATGGTAGCCATTTCTGCTCTATCTATGCCTCACATCACTTTGTACACCTCTATCAAGTCACATCTTCACTCCAGTGTGCACAGCCCTAGCTCCCTCAACCTTTCTTCGTAAGACATGCTTTTCAATCCAGACAGTATCCTAGTAAATCACCTCTGCACCCTCTCTAAAGCTTCTACATCTTTCCTACAATAAGATACATTACAATATTCAAAGCAGGGCTCTATAGAGCTGCAGCATAACCTCGCAGCTCTTAAACTCAATCCCCCTGCTAATGAAGGCCAACAGGCCATGCACCTTCTTAACAACTCTATCAACTTGGGTGGCAACCTTGAGGGATCTATGGATATGGACCCAAAGATCCCTTTGATCCTTCACACTGCCAAGAATCCTATCTTTAACCCTGTAATCTCCATTCCAAATTCAACCTTCCAAAATGAAGCACTTCACACTTTTCCAGGTTGAACTCCATCTGCCATTTCTCAGCCCATCTCTACTCCCTGTTAATATCCCATTGCAACCTATAACAGCCCTCTACACTATCCTCAACTCCACCAACCTTCGTGTCATTGGTAAACTTACTAACCCAACCTTCCATTTCCTCATCCAAGTCATTTATAAAAATCACAACGAGCTGAGTTTCCAGATCAGCTTCCTACAGTACACCACTAGTCACTGAGCCGAATACTTTCTGTCCACTACCACCCTCTGTCTTCTGTGGGCCAGCCAATTCTGTATCTAGACAGCCAAATTTCCTTGTATCCCATGCCTCCTTACTTTCTGAATGAACCTACCATGGGGAACCTTATCAAAATGCCTTGCTAAAATCCATGTCCACCACATTCACTGCTCTACCTTCATCAATGTGTTTTGTCACATCCACAAAAAATTGAGTAAGGCTTATAAAGGATTAAGTTTTTTTTTCTCTCTTGTTTATCTCCATTTCTGTTGGAAATAAACTTCTGGATTTTTTAAAACAAAGACTACAACATTGTATGATTATGTTTTAGTAAAAGATCACCTCAGTTAAAATAAAGACTATCTGGCCAGATGCCTGTTGGAAACGTATTGGTTCAGAACTAACACTAGATGGACATTCCCACATAACAGTTAGGACCATGCAATTATAATACTATTTAATTGATTTTTAAGTAAGAGCAAACTGTAATATTTCTACACTTGTTGATGACATCACACTGAATGAAATGTACATTATGAGGAGGATGCAAGTAGGTTTCAGGAGGACTCAGAATGGATGGTCGAGTGGATGGGTTAAAACATGGTAGATGGAATATAATGTAAATAAGTGTGAAATTATTTACTAACATTCAAAAAACAGAAACACAGAATATTTCTTAAATGTGAAAGATTGAGAAGTGCAAGCACCATGAGGACTAGGGTATCCTTATTCCTGAGTCACCAGAAGCTAGCACACAGGTGGAGCAAGCAATTATGAAGATCAATGGTATGTGTGCATTGATTGTAATGAACTTGTGTATAGGAGTAAAAATATCTTGCTGCAGTTTTGTAGAGTCTTGATGAGACTTTTCTGAAATATTGCTTATAGTTTTGGTCTCCTTTTTTAAGGAGAGATATAATTGCCATAGCAAGTGTGCACCATCGGTTCCCAGATTAATCCCTGGGATCATGAGCCTGCCTTTTGAGGAGGGATGGAGCAGACTGGGTTTATATTCCCCACAGTTTTGAAGAATGAGGGGTGACCTTCTCATAACTTACAAAACCATTATAGGGCATGACAAAGTGAGGGTAGGTAAGATGTTTTCCTTGGTCGGAGAGTCTAAGCCAGGAGTCTAATCTAAGGAATGGGTTGTTTCAGACCAAGCTGAAGAATTTCTTCACTTAGAGGGTGCAGAATCTTTGGAATTCTTTACCCTAGATGGCTGTGTAAACTCAATTGTTAAATACGTTCAAAATATAAGTAAACAGATGTTTGGACATGAAGAGAAATAGAGCTAGTTCAGGAAGTGGCATTGAGGCAGATAGTCAACCGTGATCTCATTGAATGTTGCAGGAGGCTTGACAGACTGAATGGTTCAATGCATTAATATATTACCATAGATTTTCTGGAGTGAACTCAACTGTAAAGCCCAGTGTGTTTTAATTTGGTCATAATATTGTTTGATATCTATTTCTGCAAAATTAGGTTTCAAAGTTGCTGATTCAAATTCTCACGGAGTTCTTGAGCTTAGGCTCGAAATTGAAGTTCAGCTTTGAGCAAATGAACCTATTGTCATGTTTCACAGTCAGCACTAGGCCTGACTGTAGGATGTCGCTTTGATAATACTGGTGCAGTCAGATTCAGGTTCCAGTGTTTAGAGTGGGGCAATAAAGAGTCATAGAGATGTACAGCATGGAAACAGACCCTTTGGTCCAACACATCCATGCCTCTCCCTATAGCTCAAGTCCTCCAATCCTGGCAACATCCTTGTAAATCTTTTCTGAATCCTTTTCTGCATAGAGTTCCAAGAGTTGACAACTTTTGTAATTGCAGTTTCAAACTCCATGGTTTCTGTGCACTCATTTCCCTGCCAGACTGTTATGGGCAACACGAGTTTTGAAATTGCCAAGGATTACAAATTTTGTCCTTGGAGCAAGCATTCTAGATGAGTTCACAGAGACCCATGTATACATTATCTTACTCAGCCGGGTCAGCTTTCAGGATTGGAGCCCAAGACCTGATGAAAATTGCATGCTGCTGATCTTGGAGGGAGAGACACTGGGAGATAGTGAATTTGTGGGGGCTGCTTGGCAGGCTTGAACTTTCAGTAGTAAAGTCGTCTTCACCATGAAGCTGACACTGAAGACGGGTTGTTCACAGTGGGAATGGCCTGACAAATAGGAAGTGTGCTCTGCCAAGTTTTCTTACTCTGAAATGCTGAACTCACTGTGGATTGCTGTCCTGTCTAGTCTGGCAAGCTCATGGGCCATCAGGTCTAGCATTGAGTGCCACTATTGTCACGAGAGTTGAACATTGTTCTCAAATTACAATGGGCACGTTTTGAAACTTCTTATCTTTTTTCACCCTTTGAAGTGAGGTTCGGAGTCTGTGCCACAATATAGCCACATTAAAACATGACTGCTGACACTGGCAAGCCAATGGAGTGATGAGGAGATGAGCATTTGTTTAGGCCATCTTTTCCATCATAGAACATAGAACAATACAGCACAGAACAGGCCCTTCGGCCCACGATGTTGTGCTGAACATCTATCCTAGATTAAGCACCCATCCATGTACCTATCCAATTGCCGCTTGAAGGTCGCCAATGATTCTGACTCTACCACTCCCACGGGCAGCGCATTCCATGCCCCCACCACTCTCTGGGTAAAGAACCCACCCCTGACATCTCCCCTATACCTTCTACCCTTCACCTTAAATTTATGTCCTCTTGTAACACTCTGTTGTACCCGGGGGAAAAAGTTTCTGACTATCTACTCTATCTATTCCTCTGATCATCTTATAAACCTCTATCAAGTCACCCCTCATCCTTCGCCGTTCCAACGAGAAAAGGCCGAGAACTCTTAACCTATCCTCGTACGACCTATTCTCCATTCCAGGCAACATCCTGGTAAATCTTCTCTGCACCCTCTCCAAACCTTCCACATCTTTCCTAAAGTGAGGCAACCAGAACTGCACACAGTACTCCAAATGTGGCCTAACCAAAGTCCTGTACAGCTGCAACATCACTTCACGACTCTTGAATTCAATCCCTCTGCTTTCCATCCTTCCTTCCAATTTCTGAGTAGTGCTGTCCTTCAACAAAGTGCTAGGTCACTCAGTGTACTATTGGGCTTTGACGTTGTCTTGAGGTCATAATCAAAATGGCCAATATCCTGAACTGCTTGCATGCAGAAATGGATCAGTGGTTGACAGCATCAACCAACAACTGCCATTTTCACCCCTTTCCTAATACTTACGGGGTTTATCTATTAAGTTACAGTTAGGATGAACTTATTTTGTTACTTTCATCCTTGTGCCGTGCAGTTTTGAGATGCAATACAGTTTGTGTCAGCCTTTGAGAATGGAGCTCGTCTGTCACAGCGCAGTGAACCAGAGACCAACAAGGTCTCTAAGCCATGTCAGAGTCCACACAAGATGTACGATATGCTTTTGGTCCAGAACATGATGATGTGTTTGGAAATCTATACAATGCTAATTCTGAGCTTTTGTGAATTCCCAACTACAATTGGTCCATTATTGATGGCCATATCAACAATTGCTGAGACCCCAAACTCTGGATTTCCCTCTTCTACCTCTCTGACTCTGTAACTTGATTTCTTTCTTTAAGACACTCCATAATATCTAACTCATCCTCCAAGTTATTGGCCATCTCACATACTTTACTTTAAAATGATCCGAGGAAATGTTTGTTTCATTACATTAAAGCCATTATGCGATATCATGTGAAGGTAAGTGGTTAGCTGTTACATGCACACTGACAACACCCAGTGCTACCTCTATGAACCCATGATTTGGAGATGCCGATGTTGGACTGGGGTGTACAAAGTTAAAAATCACACAACATCAGGATATAGTCCAACAGGATTAATTGGAAGCACACTAGCTTTCGGAGCCTGATGAAGGAGCGTCGCTCCGAAAGCTAGTGTGCTTCCAATTAAATCTGTTGGACTATAATCTGGCGTTGTGTGATTTTTATCTATGAACCCAGACATTTTTTGATTTGTCAGACTGCAACATCCAATCTCAAAAAGCTCATATTTCTTTCAGTTAAACTTTGAAAGACTAATGTTATTACTTTTATCTTGGCTACAAACTCTGATGTAGAGTGATGCCATTAATTTCATGCCCCTCCTGGCCAATGTTTTAGAATGAACTAGAGTGTGTGTGACCTTGGCAGCATTTTCAATCTCGATGTGAGCTTCTTACACTAAGCCTTCACTGTCAGAAAGATTGTTTTGTTCAACCTCATGCCTCTTCTTTAGCTCTCCTTGGATGTGCACACATTTCTCCCACCACATCCCCCTCCCCCATTCCCCCACCCCACCCCCACATCCACCTAATCATTTACACTTTGGAACCCAACTCCCCATTGATGTCAGTGCCTTTAGATCCTATGCTTTGGATGGGCTCTTCCCTTAAGCCTTCTGTCTCCGTTTCCTAAATTAAGACCCTCCCTACAATTCAACTTCTTCAATCAAGCTTTTGATCACTGCTATACCTCCTCAATATCTTCATCAGTAGATTAATAGCCTTTTTTTTTCAAATTAGAGCTCTGGGAAGAACTATGTTTTTCACTTCAACATTGACGTATATGCAAAGGGTTTTTGAACATCTAGTCACTGAATTGGAAGCCACATTCCCAGCAGAGAATAGTGCATGCTTGGAGTACATCGCAATAACTTAAAGTTAGCAGAAAGAATGCCCACAATGTTACTCCTGTGATTTTTATTTACAGTTTGTAAAATAAGAGCTTGAACCTGTCCCTGAGGTAATTACACTTCAAAACAGGAACTATCAGAAGTGATAGACAAGATGAGATATATAATTAATATCCAGTTCATCCATTGAACTTACTTTTAGAATACTTTCTGTTTTCATAAAAATGACAGGATAAGACTGCAAATGCATTGCCATTAAAACAATTTGCTTTTCCACATGCCTATTGGTTACAGCAATTGCTCTCTCCATTCCAATGACCAAATTGAATCCAACTCCCATTACTTTCTCTTCCACCTTTAATGTCCAGGCTTGATTCTGAAACCTTTACTGTGCCAAGTTGGAAAAATATAAAACAGTGAAAGAAAACTAGAAATAAAATCAACATCAAAAATAATGTAGCATTTGCTTTAAAGCAGGTCCGTAAGTATAGTCTTAAATTAGATATTGCTTTGAATTATCATTCTTAATTAACAGCTGCTAAATAATCCTGCTGAAAACACTGAGGGGATAAAATATTATATGGAATATTATTACCTACGGACTCGCCCACTTGTGCACATAATTACATACTATACATTGACAACCTTTCCTTTAGTGAATTATGCCCTTGTATCCAAAAAGGAACACCATTCTCAATAATAGAATCATGGAGTCATAGAGATGTACAGCACATTTCAACATATGCTGACCAAGTATCCTAAATTAATCTAGTCCCATTTGCCAGCATCTGGCCCATATCTTTCCAAAGCCTTCCTATTCATATACCCATTCAGATGCCTTTTAAATGTTGTAATTGCACCAGCCTCCACCACTTCCTCTGGCAACTCATTCCATAAATGCACCACCTTTTTGCATGAAAAAGTTGCCCCTTAAGTCTCTTTTAAATCTTTCCCCTTTCACCCTAAACCTATTCCCTCTAGTTCTGGACCTCCCCACCCCAGGGAAAAGTCTATTTACCCTATCCATGCCTCTCATGATTTTATACACCTCTATAAGGTCACCCCTCAGCCTCCAAAACTTCAGGGAAAACAGCCCCAGCTGGTTCAGCCTCTCTCCATACCTCAAATCCTCCTACCCTGGCAACATCCTTGTAAATCTTTTCTAAACCTTTTCAAGTTTCATAACATCCTTCCTATAGCAGGTAGACCAGAATTGAACACAATATTCCAAAAATGGCCACAACATGACCTCCCAACTCCTATCCCCAATGCTCTGTCCACGAAAGGAAAGCATACCAAATGCCGTCTTCACTATCCTATCTACCTGCAACTCCACTTTCAAGGAACTATGAACCTGCACTCCAAAGTCTCTTTGTTCAGCAGCACTCCCCAGGACCTTACCATTAAGTGTATAAGTCCTGCTTTGATTTGCCTTATCATCCTTTTCTCAAATCAAACATCATCCTGAAATGGGAAAATATCATACTTCCTTTATAGTAAGATGAGAGGAGTGAATATTAACAGTTTTATTGAACATAGGTGTCAAAAAGACATCTCTGGAACCTAAGATGTATTATCCCAGTTTTATGTTCTCTGACATCATTTATGCACATGCTCTGTGGCTATTATTAGACTACAGATATAAGTAAAACGTTTAGAATTCATAACCTTACTCCATGGTTGGTTTATTGTCACAAGGACTTGAACACTTTTAAAAAGATTCATCTCCACATTTTCAGGGGGATTAAGAATGGTCAATTATCTGTGCTACTACTAACCTGAACACAAATTAAAAAAAAACAAGCTATTTCTATGAAATGGACTCAATGTAATTAATTTGCATTTTCACGTTTGTGGTGTACACCAGGGAGTCAGTAATTTCTTAAAAGAAAACAATATTCAGGAATAGAGGCAAGAAGGAACATAATATCATTAATATAAAGTATAATCTTTATCAATGTTCTGAAAATACATTTTTTTCCAGTCGAGAGGAGATCCAACAGCTTGAAATTGAAACAAAGCTTGTTGGCCAATGTCCAATTTCACTTCCTGGAGGGAAAAGACTGATTCAGGGATCTGATGTGGTGGGCTCTTCTTTGGCTGATTTGAATGTTGTTGAACAGGATTGGTATAATTACAAATCCTGGTACCAGCAGGTTGAACCTCAGCCAGTAGTGAATATCTATTTGTACTAGAGTGCCAAGGTTTGCATCAAGGATTGGGAAATGTGCCAATCCTCATTCAATATAATGAGTATAAGGAGAATCAATTCACAGAGAGCTCTTCTAGCTGGGAGATGGGACAAGCGAGATCTCTATCAGGGTGTTTTTCTGGTTAAAAATTCCATTCAGGTAAGAAACCTTGTAAAGAGATTAGAGCTTTTTGTGTGCATGGTACATATTCTGGAGATGCAAATACAACCTATCCCTCTCCTCAAAATTCCACCCACTTCCACCCGTGAAATATTATTCTTCTTTAAGTGAATTTTCTCTCTGTTCTGCACCTTTGATACTCCTTTCAGTCAGATATTATGTTTGTCAAACTCAGTAATTGTTATTGGGATTTAAATACAAAATCCTCAAATTGAGATTTTGCAAAAGAACGTATTTTGACAATTGTTGAAAACTTGCAAGGCGTGCTAACCTAAGAACTAAACCTGTTTATTTGCAATTTTCAAACTTTTAAGCTGTGTCTTTAAATATGCATTTGTCCTCTGGATTTTTAATAGGACTGGTTTCTTTAGGACAAAAGAAAATGTAACTTTTACGTGCACAGTCGGTAATTTAAGGAATGTTATGGCAAGGTCACCATTTTCTCCTGAAAAATGGCAAAAATCAAATATTAACTCATTTAGTGAACATTGATGATGAACATAATAACAAACAAATGATATCGCCAGATGTTTGTATTACTGAAGGAGCTTCTATAGTCAAGGGAGGAGGATTTTAAGTTCTAGGAGAGTTTCATGGGTAACTATTATAAATTGAGTGACATACTGGTAACTGCTGGGAGTGGGATCTCTTTTACTGCTCTTAGGAATCTCTTGGTCTCCTTCTGGATGTACAAGAGGCAGTTAATGGAAGGCCAGTGCAGTCGTTCTAAATTCCAGCACCCCCAGGATTCACTTACTGAAAGGGAGATGTGTTACAACTAGGGATCTTTGATTTTCCACCTAAAGGTATAGAATACAGAAGAAAATGAATAATATTGAAGTGCTGAAAAGTCTTCATTTAGGTCATATGTCATGCTCAGTTTTAAAAATTACCAGTGGAGGACATTTAGAGGCAATGGAAATAAACATAGATTCAATAGTACGTTACGTAGAACATTAAGAACCAAAGTTTTAGGACTTTATTTTCTAAAACGAAAAAGTAGAGAAGCATGATTGATTCATGATTCCCAATATAATGTCACTATTTTTAAAGTACTATTCATTAATATTTTTAAAACAAATCATTTGTTTGTGAGAGATGTTAAAGAGCAGGGAGTGTTGTGTTATACTCGGTGTCTTTATGGAGCAAAACACTGGGGCAAAATTGATGGATTAAATCTCTTAGTACTGTTTATTGTTGTGACATTATGAAGAAAGCCAGTCTGTTTTGGAAATAGACAAAGAATTGTTAAAACATGGCTTTCAGAAGTCATGTGAGTATCCTTGTGGATTTCAGCTGATTTTGGACTGGACTAAATACACTTCAAGGAGAAATCTCAAGAAACGCTCTCAATTTTAGTAAATATTTCAGTGGGAAACAGAAACTCCTTGACACCCTGGAGATGCAAATTGCTCTTCCTAGCTGACCACAATCTGACAATATACAGCTAATCCAATACCTTAAATGAAAGGATGATTTGCCAGTTTTGGGATAGAGCAAAAATTTGGCTCCGAAGATGTACAAGTGGATCATACTGTGAGCTGATGATCTTAAATTGGTTCCAGTGTAATGCTTGGCATAGTTAAGATTACTTAGTTAATGTTTGCAAATAGCAAAATTACATCAATGATTGGACATTAGAGGCAGAATTTTCCCTTTGAATTGAAGTATGGTGGTCAGCATGCTGGATGGAATTGTAATCCATCAATGTACCTGATATTTCACCCAATCACACACTTCTCACCCAATTAATGCGTGAATTATTTGATGAATGACATGGTGAGAGAGCTGGAAGTTCTTGCCAATAGTGAACCCTTGCAGATTCAAATAGTCTGATGCCATTTTGAAAGGCCAGCTGCACATAACTTCAAACAATGCAAGCCAAGAACTTTCATTCACTCTGTGTTGTTGCTCCTGCAACATAAACGATGCCAGCCAAAAAGCTTCCATTGAGGCTCTGCTATACATAACACGTCCTGCAGCTATTGTTGGACAGGGTCACAAAATGATGGGTCAGCCTTTCTCTGATGTGTACAATCCAGAGGCTCTAACATCATGCCCATTTAAACAGGACCAGGTTACAGGAGAGGTCAGTGGACCCCACAAATGGGATGATAAAAAAATGCCAGAAAAGAGTCAATGTGATGGTATGTCTCACCACCTTGTCTCTGCTACTTCATACTCTCTAACTCTGTCACTGAAAATGTATCTTGTAAAGCTTCATATCCCACAAGCCTGAGGATCACATGCATAATATCCATTTTGCAAACCTTTCCTGCCTTTTGTGCTTCCTACTCACTCACTTGAGATGTCTGACTACCTCACATGGTTACACATGTTGAAAAACTGCTGCACTCATCTTCAGCACACTTACTCCTTCCCTTTGTCAATATAGGAAACTTTAGCATGTTGCAGTACCGTGGGAGAGTGGGAAAGGCATGGATATCAAACTGCTCATCCATATGAGGAAAGAGCAGCAGAACTGACCAGAGAAGACCAGGATCATTCCTGAGGGGGTAGGGTGACAGCATTGGCAAACAACCCAATAACTCCATTGGGCTCTGCTCTTCTTGAATCAGCAGCAATGCTCGCACATAATTCTGCATAAGCTTCTTTCCAACTTCACGAACTAATTCTTTCCCTTCTCCGGGAAGGGGCCATCTCTGAGGAGGAAGCCTATGAAATTTCAGAGAGAGCAGCAATAATCTGGTCTGCACACTGGACTTGGTCAGCCTCCTCCAGTAGTCCCCAGCATTGCAGATACTGGTCTTTAGTCAATTTGATTCATTTCATATGATATCAAGAAATGGTTGGAGATAATACATTCTGCAAAGGCTAAGGGCCCTGACAACATTCCAGCACTAGTACTAAAGATTTGTGCTCCAGAACTTGCTGCTCCCCAAACTCTTTCAGTACAGTTACAATACTGGCATCTACCTGACAATATGAAACATTGCCCAGGTTTGTCATGTACATAAAAGCAGGACAAATCCAACCCGGTTAATTACCACCCCATTGGTTTACATCTGTAGAGTGATGGAAGAGGTCATTAACAGTGCTATCAGGCAGCATCTGCTCAGCAATAACCTGCTCAGTGAGGCCCAGTTTGGGTTCTGCCAGGGCCGCTCAGCTCCTGACCTCATTACAGCCTTGGTTCAAACCTGAACAAAAAGAGCTGAATTCCTGAGGTGGCGTGAGAGTGACAGCCCTTCACGTCAAGACTGCATTGGACAGATTGTGGAATCATGGAGCCTGAGCAAAACTGGAATCAATGGATTTCAGGGAGCAAAGTCTATACTGGGTTGGAAACACATAGGAAGATGACCATGGTTGTTGGCGGTCAGTCATCTCAGCTTCATATTTCTGCAAAAGTTCCTCAGGGTAGTGTCCCTGGCCTAATCATCTTCAACTGCATCATAAATGACCTTCCCTCCATCATAAGTTCAGAAGTGGGGATGTTCGCCGATGATTGCACAATGTTCCATTCATGACACCTCAGAAACTGAAGGAGTCCATGTTAAAATGCAACAAGATCTGGACAATACTCAGGCTTTGGCTCACAAGTGGCAAGTAATATTTGCACCGCTCAAATGCCAGATTAAGACCATTTCCACAAGAGACACTCTAACCACTACTCTAACCACTGGCATTCAATGATGTTACCATCACTGACACCCTCACTCTCAGCATCCTGGACCAGAAACTCAACTGGATACACCAGATAAACACATTGGCTACCAGAGCAGGTCAGAAGCTAAGAATATTGCAGCGAGTAACTCACCTCCTGGCTCCCCAAAGCCTGTCCACCATCCACAAGGCACAAGGCAGGAGTGTGATGGAATACTCCCCACTTGCCTGGATGGCTACAGCTCCAACAGCACTCAAAAGGTTTGACACCATCCAGGACAAAGCAGCGGGTTGGATTTGCAGTACATCCACAAACATCTACTCCGTCCATCATCAATGCTCAGTAGCAGCAGTGTATGCTATCTACAAGAAAGCAGATAATTTAACAAAATCCTCACACAGCACCTGCCGAACCCACAACCACTTCCATCTGGACGACCAAGGGCAGCACATACGTGGGAACACCGCCACCTTCATGTTCTCCTCCAAGCCACTC
Source organism: Hemiscyllium ocellatum (assembly GCF_020745735.1). Taxonomy (NCBI): domain Eukaryota; kingdom Metazoa; phylum Chordata; class Chondrichthyes; order Orectolobiformes; family Hemiscylliidae; genus Hemiscyllium; species Hemiscyllium ocellatum. Next base: position 88,864,755 of record NC_083401.1, read on the forward strand.
ACCATTCTGACTTGGAAATATATCATCATTCCTTCACTGTCGCTGGGTCAAAATCCTGGAATTTCCTCCCTAAGAACATTGTGGGTCAACCCACAGCAGGTGGACTGCAACTCAAGAAGGCAACTCACAACCACCTTCTCAATGGCAACCAGAGATGGGGCACTAAATGCTGGCCCAGCCAGTGACACCCACATCCCACAAATGAATAAAAAACATCGACGTTGCTGGAGGAAGAAACGCTTGCAGTTGCTGGCACTGAAGAGACTTCTGGGGATGAGAGATCCTGCTCAACCACGAATAAAAATCTGACCCCTCAACTCAGCCAGAAATGAACTGTTCAACTTGCAGAGACAGGCCCAGAAACTTCAGGCAAGTTTGCCAGCAGTACTTGGGAGGCTTCAATGAAAGATGGACGAGGCCCCCAATGCTCTCACAACCGTGGTGCCATGCTTGCAGCTATCTATCTTCATTCAAAAGAATGGCAACTACTCTGGAGAGCCAGGTCCAGCAATACACTCATAGGCTCTCGGATCTGAGCTCTGTCCTGCATCCAGTGCTCTAGTGCTGTTTGCCCAGTGTCAATGGCAAGATCAAGAGGGTGATGAGGGAGCGCAACCTCAGTCCAGGTGGTCCTTGCTCTCAAGGAGACTGGATGGTGCCAGGGAAATCACATGACAGTGAGACACACCAGCAGCTGCTTCTCAGGTCACTCAGATGTAGTTTGCCTGTCAACCTCCATCCTGCCAATTACTCCTATGCCTACAGTAGTAAAGTCAAGGTGGAGGGGGATGTTTGGGGGAATCAAAGATTAAGGGGTAAGGGCAGGAAAGTGGACATGAGGAACATCAAATTAATCATGATAATTGAATGGCAGAACAGGGTTGAGGGTCCGAGCAGCTTATCCTGTTCCTATTTTTTATGGTCTTGTAGGGTATGGCTGTATCTGAGCAGGACACTCTGAGCAGGTTTGGGTCCTCTAGCAGAAGCCCCTATGAGATGACCACCCAAGTCTTCGAAGTCAACATGGTATACTAGACAGAAGGCATTATCAACATGACCTGTGGAAGTCCAGTCTGCACCTACGCTGAATGGGAGGGAGAGGACAAACAAAGAGTACAGCAATGGCACGGGTGTTCAATCTTCGTGTAAATTCCACACTTTTGCAATTATAACTTCACTTCCATTTTTGAAATGTCTATTATAGCCCTAAGGTCCCAAAAGAAACATATTAAATGGAATGATGTTGAAATATCTTCACCTATTAGTTTCTCTCGTAGTCAACCAAATGGACAATTGAAGGTAGCCTCATCTGTCAGGGAACAGGCTGAGACCAAGATGCTTGGGCTGATTGTCAGAACACCAAGACTAAAGGTAAGATTTAATGGAAAACTGGAGGTTGGGAAGTCTAAACAGTTCATGACAAATGCACTTTATGGGAAGTGTGATAGAATCTGTAATGCTTCCACACATTTCAGGACAAAACATTTTGCCCCATGTCTGGACTTCAGAAAAGGAAGTTTGTATCATTAAAAATTCTGAGATGGCCACTGAGCAACTCACATTCTATTTCCCTCATTGAGCAATGCTGAGGAGAAAACAGACACACAAATCACAGCTCAATGCACTTCAAGCCCTGTCAAAGAGGATGCAAGGCCACAAGAAGGCCCACAGCACTCGAAAACATTGGAAGGGTAATGTCGGAGAAACGTCAAACCGAGCATTCTGTGGATTAAAGACAACTTGGGACTTCCTGAGGTGACTCATTTGTCTTTGACACAGGACCCTTTAGGCACAAACATCCAGCTGTCTTATCGCTCATATTGGTCTAAGGATGGCACTTTCGTCGACTAAGAGATTTGAAAGAAGACCTGAACATTTTATTGATTGGAGTTCAAAGCAATGATAACAAGTAAACATTTTACCAATGTGTAATACTCAAGCTTATCCACCAACTGCTCAAATGAAATACAAATGGAAAGCCTCTGTTCACTCCATCAATATGGAAGCAGATGGCTATAAGGTTCTATTTAGACCCTTAGGTTCTCTCAACTATTACCCTGCCATCCGCTGTTTAACACTGTTCTTAATGCACCTCAGAAACCTCACTCTCATCTTCCTCTGCTGGGAATTCTTCTCACTTCTGCAACTCTTTCTTATCCAGCAAAAGCCACTTTTGCCAACTTGGATTATGGAGAGCATGGGCTGTGATGCTGATGTAGGACACCCTGGTAGCCTGACATCCAAGCATTACAGGTTCATCTTAACGAGGCTTACGATCCATTCCACAGTGGCCCTGACTGTAGCATGGCAGTACTGATTTGATGGAGTAGCTTTTGTCTATCAGCAACTATCTTTGCGTGGTTGAGAAACTTAATGGAGAGAATTTGATTTCATTGTCTAAGGCGGAAGAGTTTAATTGTGAAATATTTCATCAATGCTGAACATCTGGCTTTTGGACTCACAGCTGTTTACGTTATCAGCTTACCATTATTCCTGTCTCAAGGAATGGAAAATCATCTTCATTATCCTGAATTTTGTAAGTATGGGTTGGTTGCAGATACCTGCACTGCTGCCTGCTGTGAACAGTCAAAAGGACATGCTGCTTGATAATATCACCAGTCATTAGGTAATGGAGCCTGCACTATTTTTATTCATTCATGGGATGTCGATTGGCTAGACAAGCATTTATTGTCCATGCCTATTGCCCTTCAGAAGGTGGTGGGAGGTTACTTTCTTGATCTATTGCAGTTCATGAGGTACAGGCAGACCAAAAAGAGCTGTTAATGAGGGAGATCCAGGATTTTGAACGACCTACACTGAAGAAATACTGCAATAGTTCCAAGTCAGGGTGATGTGTGGCTTGAATGCAAGCTTATAAGTGGTGGTGTATCAATGTATCTATTACTCTTATTCTTCTATGCTATAGACACCAAAGGTTGGAAGGTGTTATTGTCAGAGTTCTGATGTTAGTGCAGTTCATCTTGTAGATGATACACATTGCTATCATTGTGCATTGGTGTCCAAGAGGGTGAATGTCGAAATTGGTGGATAAGATGCCAATCAAGTGGCCTACTTTGTGGTGGATATTGTTGAGCTTCATGAGTGTTGTTGAAGCTGCACCTATCCAGATAAGTGGGGAATATTCCATATACTCCTAATTTCTGCCTTGTAAGTGTTAGATAGATTTTGGGGAATCAAGATGTGAGTACTGGCCAAAGAATTCCCAGCTCTGACCTAATCTTTTATCCCCACTGCTAATATGGCTAGTCCAGATCAGTTTCCAGTAAATGGTAATTTCCAGAGGTTGATAGTGGGGGATTCAGCAATGGTCATACCATTGAACATTGAAAGGAGATTGTCAGGTTCTCACTTGTTGGAGATGGTCATGGTCTGGTACTGGTGTGACACAAATGTTTCTTTCCACTTAACTGCCCAAGTCTGAATGTTGTCCAGGTATGTCTCTACAAGTGGTGCTGAACATTATGCAATAACCAGCAAGCCACCTCAGCTCTGACCTTATGATAAAGGGAAGATCATTAATGAGTAATGGAAAATGTTTGGACCGAGACCACGATATTGGGGAACACCCGCAATAATGGCTTGTTGCTGAGATGAATGATCTGCAGCAATCGTAAACAACTTCCTTTGTATGAGCTCTGACCATGACCAGCAGAGAGTTTTCTCTGTTTCCAATTGACTTGACTTTATTCTTGATGGCACAAGTCAGTCAATTACTGTTTTAATGGCTCGCTTTCTCTTGTGATTTCAGTTCTTCTGTCCGTGTTTAAACCAAGGCTGAAATCAGATCAGGATCAGAGTGGGTCTGTGCATCAAACAGCAAGTTATTGTTGAATAAGTGCTTTTTGATAGCAATGACAACAACACCTTCCATCACTTTGCGGATGATTGAGAGTAGAATGATGGAGGATGAATAAGCTGAGTTATCTGTTCAGGGCAGGAGGGCTAGTTGGGTGGTCAGGGTTAATACCCTGATGAGTTCATTGGGAGAGGGAGGTATGGTCAGGTAGTCAGGAAAATTTAACTGGGTTCCGACATAAGGTTCACTTGGTTCATAAAGGAAGAGCACAGTTAAAAGAGTTGAGAGTAATCAGGTCAAGGGTGTAGTGGGTCTAGTTGGTGAATGTAGGTGAATGTAGATCACGTTGAAGGGTTAATTAAGGGAGTGGGTGTGTAGTTGGAACTGGGTAGTTAATCAATAGCAATGCTTGTCATTTGTGTCGATGTTTAGTCAGGGTGTCAGGTGGACTTTGTGGGGAAGCTATGGTGAAGTTTAAAAATGTATTCATTTGTGGGATATGGATATCGCTGGCTGGACAACATTTTTTGCCCATTTCTAGTTGCCCATGAGAAGGTGGTGGTGAGCTGCCTTCTTGAATCACTGCAGTCCACCTGCTGTGTGTTGACCAACAATGCCATTCGGGAGGGAATTCCTGGATTTTGACCCAGTGACAGCAAAGGAACAATGATACATTTCCAAGTCAGGATGGTGAGTGGCGTGGAGGGGAACTTGAAGGTGGTGATATTCCCATATATCTGCTGCCCTTGTCCTTCTAGAAGGAAATAGGCATGGAATTGGAAGGTGCTGTCTGAGGATCTTTACTGAATTTCTGCAGTGCATCTTGTAGATAGTATGCACTGCTGCTACTGATCATCGGTGGTGAAGGGAATTGATGCTTGCAGATGTAGTGCCAATTAAGCGGGTTGCTTTATCCTGAATGGTGTCAAGCTTCTTGAGTGTTGTTGGGGCTGCACTCATCCAGGGCAAGTGGGGAGTATTCTATCACACCCCTGACCTGTCCCTGTGCCATGTAAATGGTGGACAGAATTTGGGGAGACTCCCACAGTATTCCTATCCTCTGACCTGATCTTTTAGCCAATGTGTTTATGTGGTGAGTCTAGCTAACTTTCTAGCCAATGATAATCCCAAGGATATTGATAGTTGGGGGATTCAGTGATGGTAACACCATTGAATGTCAAGGGGCAATGGTTAGATTGCCTCTTATTGGAAATGGTCATAGCCTGGCATTTGAGTGGCGCGAATGTTGCTTGTCACTTGTCAGCCTAAGCCTGGATATTGTCCAAATCTTGTTGAATTTGAACATGGACTGCTTCGGTATCGGTGAAGTCGTGAATGGACCATCATGCAATCATTAGCAAACACCCTCACTTCTGACCTTATGACGGAGGGAAGGTTATTGATGAAACAGTTGAAGGTAGTTGGGCTGAGGACACTATCCTGTACAACTTCTGCAGCGATGTCCTGGTGACGGGATGCCTGACCTCCAACAACCATGACCATCTTCCTTTGTGTTACATATGACTGCAACAACAGGACAGTTTGCCCCCTAATTCCAGTTTTGCTAGGGCTTCTTGATGTCACACTGAGTCAAATGCAAATTTGATGTCAAGGGTTGTCATTCTCACCTCATCAGCTCTTTTGTCCATTTTTGAACCAAGACTGTAATGAGGTCAGGAGCTGAGTGGCTTTGGCGGAACCCAAACTGGCCATCACTGAGCAGGTTATTGCTGAGCAAATGCTGCTTGATAGTACTGTTGGTGACACCTTCCATCACTGATGATCGAGAGTAGACCGATGAGATCGTACGTGATAATCAGCAGGAGGTTTCCTTGCCCATGTTTAACCTGAAACATGAGACTTCATGGAGTCCAGAGTCAATGTCGAGGACTCCCAAACAACTCCCTCCCAACTGTATACCACTGTGCTGCCACCTCTTTTGGGTCTGTCCTGCTGGTGGGACAGGACAAATCCAGGGATGGTAATTGTCTGCAAGGTATGATTCCATGAGTATAGCTATGTCAGGCTGTTGCTTGACTGGTCTGTGAGACAGCTTTCCCAATTTTGGCACTAGCTCCCAGATGTTAGTAAGGAGGACTTTGTAGTGATTGATATGACTGAATGGCTTGCTAGGCCACTTCAGAGGGCAATTGAGAGTTAACCACATTACATTGGTCTGGAGTCACATGTAGGCTGATTTCCTTCCCTGAAGGACATTAGTGAACCAGATGGGTTCTTCCAACAATCAGCAATGAGTTGATGGTCATCAGTAGATTCTTAACTCCAAATTTCTTTGTCATATTGAATCCAAGTTCCACCATCTGCCATGGTGGAATTCAAATCCAAGTCCCCAGAACATTATCTGTGTCTCTGGATTAACAGTATAGCGATAACACCTCAAGGCCATAACCTTCGCTTTGGTAGTAGCTGTTCAGTGTGACTGACAGTAGTGTTGGTGGGGGGGAGGGGGTCGGGGTGATGGCAGGTGTAATGGAGCACTTGTGTAGTTACCCAGAGGTTAAACTGGGTTTTAAATAGTCAAATGTTTTCTGATTAACTATCAAAGTAACTTGTTAGGAATGGTCTAAACTTGAATTGGACACATTCACAGAGGGTCATGGGCAGCAGGGAAATTGCTCATTATAAGTTTCCCATGTAGGGAATATGTGCCAGACTTTCATAGCATCCTGATTTGGATCTGGTTTCCAATGTCTGTTTTTGTCTCCAGAGACTAAAGATTCAGTGCATCATCTTCAATGATCCTGTTTTAATTGGCAACAACGTGCAGTAGGTAAAAGTGATCTAACTGTGTCTGATGCTAATCACGGCTTCAAAATTTGAAATTGCTCCAAATTATATTGTGTGGGAAGCAATTCATTTTGTCATCTATTGAATGATTTTGGGTCCAATATCTGCATTCAAATTGCAGTTATGAGGGACTACAGCTTTAAGAATAACAAAGCAATTAATTGTTTTTCTGACTTCTGAATACTCCGTAAAACACACTGGGACTTTGAAAAGCAGCTTTAGCAGATTTCCCCCTGAGGTAGTGCTTTGATTGATTGAAAACCAAGAAGAATTTGCATCCAGTTATCTACATATTGTCAGCTGTGGTATTGCCTCTGTACCAACTGCTGTAATTAGTTATTGACCTGCTGTGTCAAGTATTCATGTTAACATGGAAGGGTTGCATCCTCTTGATAGCACCAGTATGCTCAATTATGAGAGGTTAACGTTCTTCATTGTCATACTGATAAGTGTACAAGCTGTAAAACAATACTGTGCCATGCATTAAAGTAAATGAGTTAACATATGCACCCTCATTATGGAGATATTATATTGCACAAAGCAATTACTTTCTAAACAACTATCTGGAAATTCATCTGGCACCAACATCAAACTCAACGCTTATTAGAAAAGATAAAGCTGAAGCCTCAAAGAAAAACCAAGCAAAATGTGCTAATACTAGGATTTACCAACCTTTCAAAAGTATGTTTATGAGAATTAGTTTGGGAATGGGAATGTAAACATGACCTGCTGTACAGTTAATAATTTCTGTGTTTGTCAGATAAGCTCTATTTCCAGCAGTGCCAACTATTGTTTACTGTAACCAACATGACACCGTTGTGCCTTGTGTTCCTAGCCTTGACTGGGTTTGCCCTTGTAGCAGTTTGGATAATGCGTACAATGCCAAAAGGAAATATCTGCATGAACAAAGATTATTTTTTTGGGTGAAAGTGTTGAAACAGATATAAATATATCTTCCAGCAGCAATGTTTGATGTAGATGTTTTTTTCAGCACCTCCCTTGCAATGACTTTACTTGGCCCATTACTGGGGAGAAATAAGTACAACCTGCCTTGGTGCTCCTAGCTTATCTCTCCATGCTTCCAGCTCACTGCCTTTATTCCTGATGAAGAGCTTTTGCCCGAAACGTCCATTTCGCTGCTCGTTGGATGCTGCCTGAACTGCTGTGCTCTTCCAGCACCACTGATCCAGAATCTGGTTTCCAGCATCTGCAGTCATTGTTTTTACCTGCTTTGCATGTATCCTTGCCTCATAGGAAGCCCAGTTTAGAAGGGCAGGAGATGCCTTGTGTAGTCCACACTTTCAAAGTCAAGCCCTTTAAGTCACTTCCCTTGCCTTTTGAGCCTCTCTGCTCTCTTACTTTATGCTCCTAATATTGAAGTGTAGAACATTGCATGCTGTACTAACTGCTCCAACTACCTGTCCTGCTACAATTAATAATTTATGCACATGTACATTCAGGTCTCTCTGCTCCTACACATCCTTTTGGATAGTACCTCTAATTTTACACTATTGTCATGTTCTTTGTATCAAAATGCATTACTTCACAATTCTTCACATTGAACATCATTTGCCATTATCCACCCACTCCACCAATTTGGTAATGTCATTTGAAGTTCTACACTGTCCTCCTTATTGGTTACACTGTCCCCAAGTTTTGTATTGCCGCAAACTTTAAAATTATCCTCTGCATACGAAGATGCAGATCATTGATACATATTAGAAAAAGCAAGGGTCCCACCTAACAGATCTCAGGGGACTTCTTTACAAACCTCCTTCCAGCCTGACAAATACATATCAACCATCACTTTCAGTTTCCTATCACGCAGTGAACTTTGCCACTTGTCCTTTTATTCCTTAAAAATGCCAAAAATGGTCGCTGCTGTGACACAGAAATTGGAATTAATGTTAGTCTGATAACCTGCGATGAAGCAAGGCTTGAAGAGCCAAATGACTTTTCTTGCTCCCAATTATTATGCTCTTACATTCTTCATGACTTTGAGGAGCCAGTGTTGGACTGGGGTGGACAAAGTTCAAAATCATACAACATCAGGTTATAGTCCAACAGGTTTAATTGGAAGCACGAGCTTTTGGAGCACCGCTCCTTCATCAGGTAATTGTGGAGGTTAAGATCATGTTCACAGAATTTATAGCCTTGTCTCATATTCTTATCTTCTTGTTTGAGTTCTTTTGTCAGATTTTTTTAGAACAGGAATAACTTTGATAACAATCTGACAATTATAATTAATTTAATAAAGCAATATAAACATTTAGTAGTATCTTATTGAGTACCAAAGTATTTCACGTTCAATGAATTACTTTTAAACTAGTCCCCACAGATATGAAAATTGTAAATGCATTACACAGTTTTCAAATAGCAAGATCTAAAATGGTCTTCAATCTGGGCACTTTTAATTTTAAGGGAGGTGGGTCAGGTAAATGAGAGTCAATGAAATCTTTTGAAAAAGCAACATGTCCCCAGTTTTAAAAATCACACTACACCAGGTTATAGTCCAACAGGTTTAATTGGAAGCACACTAGCTTTTGGAGCGACGCTCCTTCATTAGGTTTCATCAGACTAACATTAATTCCAATTTCTGTGTCACAGCAGCGACTACTTTTGGCATTTTTAAGGAATAAAAGGACAAGTGGCAAAGTTCACTGCGTGATAGGAAACTGAAAGTGATGGTTGATATGTATTTGTCAGGCTGGAAGGAAGTTTGTAAAGAAGTTCCCTGAGGTCTGTTGGGTGGGACCCTTGCTTTCACTATCATCTGATGAAGGAGCGTCACTCTGAAAGCTAGTGTGCTTCCAATTAAATCTGGTGTTGTGTGATTTTTAACTTTGCACACCTCAGTCCAGCACCCGCATCTCCAAATCATTTCCCCATTTTGTTAGACTTTTACTTTTAATCCACGAAGGCTCAGGTAAAAGGAAGGAAAAAGGATGGATCCACAGGATTTTACACCATTGCTTGTGGGAGAGCAGGAGCAGAAACATTTTCTTGCAAGTCCAACAAACAGTCCTCTTCATAAATGCTGCAATATTCTGGATCTCAATTCTCCCTTATCCTTCACAATCTTCATGACCTACTCTGATATTCATGATTTCTCTCATAATCTTCCATCAATCACCCTCTCTCTTCACTCTGACCCTTGCTTATAGCCTTGTGCCAGCTAGATAGCTGTATGAGTGGGAAACCCAAAGGAAAAAATAACAGAAGACTTATTAGTTATTTAGTGGTACTTCCAGGTTTCTTCAAAGAAGCACTACCTTAATAGTTAGGACAGAAAGAATGTGCAAATGTGGCTTTAAAAAAACCTCTAGTTGGTTTTACCCATAAAATTGCAGTCAAAAAAACTTCTTTTCCATTGCATTTATGATTACACTGTGCAAGGCAACCAGAGGGACATTTATCCTGTAGCTGGTAAACAGTAATTAAATAGAAGAATAATCACCTTTGTTATAAAAACCTCCAAAAGGACTTTTGTTTCAAATGACAATATTGTATTCATTTAGAAATTTATTAGATAACAATGCAGGTCTCAGCATCAACAACAACTTGCATTTGTATCGCACTTTTAATGTAATAAAACATCTCAAGAAAGGCTTATGGAACAAAACTTGACACTAAGTCACATAAAAAGATGTTGGGCCAGTGGACTGAAAGCTCAGTCAAGGTTATAGATTTTAAGCAGTGTCCTAATGGAGGAAGGAGAGGAAAGAAGACGCAGTGTTATGGAGATTGGGAGGAAATTCCAGACCATGGGGTCTAGACAGCTGAGGGCACACAGCGAATTATGGTGCAATTAAAAGCAAAAATTGTCAAGAGGCCAGAATTGGCTGCCTCTCAAAACAATAAGAATGAAAGGTAGAAGACAGAGGGTGGTGGTGGAGGGTTGTTTTTCAGACTGAGGCCCGTGACCAGTGGAGTGCCACAAGGATCGGTGCTGGGTCCAATACATTTTGTCATTTATATAAATGATTTGGATGTGAGCATAAGAGGTATAGTTAGTAAATTTGCAGATGACACCAAGATTGGAAGTGTAGTGAACAGTGAAGAAGATCAACTCAGATTACAACGGGATCTTGATCAGATGGGTCAATGGGCTGAGAAGTGGCAGATGGAGTTTAATTCAGATAAATGCGAGGTGCTGCACTTTGGGAAAACAAATCTAGGCAGAACTTATACACTTAATGGTAAGGTTCTCGGGAGTGTTGCTGAACAAAGAGACCTTGGAGTGCAGGTAAATAGCTCCTTGAAAGTGGAGTCACATGTAGATATGATAGTGAAGAAGGCGTTTGGTATGCTTTCGTTTATTTGTCAGAGTATTGAGTACAGGAGTTGGGAGGTCATGTTGTGGCTGTACAGGACATTGGTTAGGCCACTGTTGGAATATTGCGTGCACTTCTGGTCTCCTTCCTATCAGAAAGGTGTTGTGAAAATTGAAAGGGTCCAGAAAACATTTAAATGGATGTTGCCAGGGTTGGAGGATTTGAGCTACAAGGAGTGATTAAATAGGCTAGGGCTAGTTTTCCCTGGAGCGTCGGAGGCTGAGGGGTGACCTTACAGAGGTTTATAAAATCATGAGGGGCATGGATAGGATAAATAGACAAAGTCTTTTCCCTGAGGTGGGGGAGTCCAGAATTAGAGGGCATAGGTTTAGGGTGCGAGGAGAAAGATATAAAAGAGACCTAAGGGCAAACTTTTGCACGCAAAGGATGGTACGTGTATGGAATGAGCTGCCAGAGGATGGAGATAGCACAATTGCAACATTTAAGAGGTATCTGGAAGGGTATATGAATAGGAAGGGTTTGGAGGAATATGGGCTGTATACTGGCAGGTTTGATGAGATTGGGTTGGAATATCTTGTTGGCGGGGATGAGTTGGACTGAAAGGTCTGTTTCAATGCTGTACATCTCTATGAATCTGAGATTAAGGAAACTTGATGTGAAAAGATGGTCTTCAATTTGTTGTGCTGCTTATTTCTGGTGTCAGTTTTGGAATTTAGTATCCCTGAAATGTAGATCAAACAAAATACAGGTATGACAGGGCTTTGCTTTCTGCAACATCTTTGCTCTGACCATTGGACAAGCATTGTTTGGAATATAGTCCATGGCTTTAATGGTCCTTGTATCTGTGTGAAAATGTGTTGTTGGAAAAGTGCAGCAGGTCAGGCAGCATCCAAGGAACAGGAGAATCGATGTTTCAGGCATGAGCCTGAAGAATGGCTCATGCCCGAAACATCGATTCTCCTGCTCCTTGGATGTTGCCTGACCTGCTTCGCTTTTCCAGCAACACATTTTCAGCTCAGATCTCCAGCATCTGCAGTCCTCACTTTCTCCTTGTATCTGTGTGGTCATGTTTGATTCAACGTTAGAAAAGGTTGCAGGACTTGATACATAAATATGTGTAAACTGACAAGGCTGTTACTCCAATTGCTACAGAGCAGTTGAAACCTTAGAGATTTTGATCTTCCATTAAATATTCATGCTGTTATCCATAACATAAGTCACAACACTAAATAGATTAATTACTTGGCAAAATGTGCTTAAATTAATTAAAACAAATCAGTAAAAATTCTAAACTAGGTATCAATTAGTTTAAAGCAAACTGTTCTGCTGAAGTTGTACAGATACTATTCTAATGTAGGCAATGTTAAGGCAAAGGAGAGGTTTTGTTTTAATCAAGTAACTACCACTTTACTTATTTCGCAGCACAAAATTACAGACTAATTATCCACAAGTTTGAATTACTTGTGTTTTGTTTTAAACTACACTGTCCATCTGCAATTGTAAACAAAAATTATTCATGAATTTAGGCAATGTGGGTTAGGTCAGCATTTGTTTCCTAGCCTCAGTTATTCAGGAGAATCAACCACTCATGCAAACCAAGCTAGGTAAGAGTGGGCAGATTAACTTCCCTAAAGGGCTTTAGTGTAGCAAATGAGTCTTTATGAGAATTGACAGGATTGTTCTACATGGTTAGCATGTTCAGTAAATATACCATTTTAAGGGTCAGAGTCGAATAATATTTGCTTTTTACTTATTGAGCGATTGAACGTTGTTGTTTTCGGTGTGTGTTCAGTGGGGATTACTGTCAAGATGGAGTTGTAGGTCAACAACAGCTATGAAAGGCTATCCCGTATTCCACTGAAGAAAGCCAACACCTGCTGATGGGCCCTCTCCGTGCCAGTTCAAATTAGCATCTTTCAAAGTGTTTGAGTAACTTTCTGTTGCTGTTTCCAACCTGCCCTGCAGTGACGTTTTATTTTCCAGCTGCAACCTTAGTCCTTCAAGGGCTTTCCTCCTCTTCTTTCTCACATCCAGCTGCAAAGTTTCAGCAGGGACTGGAAAATCAAAGAGTAGGAGGAAGAAAAAGCATAAAATACACAAATTAACTGAAGGAAAAACAAAGGCGAGGAGTTAATGAAGGAATGGTGAAAATAAAACAAAGGACAGATGAAGAGAAATCAAAGAGAAGGAAGCAAAGGGGCTGGACAGGAAGTTACGACTACGTGGTTCCTACAAATACAGAAATTGCTACCTGATGGTTTCTCTTTGAATCCTAATTAATAGGCCAATGGCCTTGTTGCCTGAATTTGCTTTTAAATTATTAGATTAAAATTTATTGTATTCTGAAAAGTCATTCATCAATTAACATAATTTTGTGCAGTATTTTGGATTCATTGAGGGCTCACTTCATGTGCACATGGTGTTGTTCACTTTTAGTTCCTATTAGAGTTTTTCCAAAGTTATCTCCTGTCTATAAAGCTCAGACAAGGAGGCACTCTGTGGTTTTCCTCCTGTTCCATTTGCTGATTACTCAATTCCTTATCCACTCAGTGATCCGGGAAATGTAAGCAGGGGTGACCATAAGTCCATAAGATATGGGGACAGAATTAAGCCATGCAGTCAATTGAGTCTGCTTTGCCATTTGATCATAGCTGGTATGCTTCTGAAGAAGAGATTTTTCAGAAGTGGAGCACATACACTTTTTTGCTTTACTTGGCTTGTTGGTTAATTGGGTAGTAGCTCAGGGTTAACACTGGAATGTATTTAAAACATATACTTAATGATTTATGGTGATGGTGTTTCCATAGTTGGCTAAGTTATCAGCCTATCATAGTGATGTTCAGGTATGCAGCTGGGATTCAGTGTCGGTGGCACAACCACTGGAAGGTGTGAGTGAGCACTTGAGTCTTTGCCATGGTGACATTTTGAGCAGTGTAAAATTGTGTGAGGAAACTCATTAGCACTCATGAAGGGAAACTTTTAATGACGATCTCCACATCATACTCAGCCAAATTTTGGGAAAATTTATCCCAGGCTGCAAGCAGTAAAGAAGTCACTCAGATCAGAACAGCATTTTCCCACAAATGAGATATTAGGAGCAAGGATGCCTTCCTGTAAATGTTTAAGGCCTTGGTGAGACCACGCCTGGAATATTGTGTGCAGTTTAGGTCTCCTTCTTTGAGGAAGGATATGCTAACTAGGCAGTACATGGAAAATTTATCAGATAGATTGCTGGTATGGCAGAGCTGCAATCTGAAGATAAACTGAATTGGTGAGGACTGTATTCACTGAGTTTAGAAGAATAAGGGGGGAATCTCATAGAAATCTAGAAAATTCAAACAGGACTGCAGTGGATAAATGTAAGAAGAATGTTCTTGACCACCATGGAATCCAGATCCAGGGGTCACAAGCTTAGGATATAAGATAGGCTATTTCAGACAAAGATGAGAAATTCCTTCAGCCTTCATTAATCTCTATCACAGAAAGTGGTTTAGACAAAAAAAAGAATATTTTCAAAAAGAAGATCGGTAACTTATTTGGGTGAAAAGGATCAATAGATATGTGGGGAAAATGGGAGCAGTATACTGAGATGGATGATCAGCCATGTTCATATTGAAGAGCAGAGCAGATTTGAGGGGCTGAATGACCTACACTTCCTCCTATTTTCTATGCTTCTATGCATTCAATTCCCCTCACAATAAACTATAACATTCCTGATTACCTTGTGAACCTGTATACCAACCCTCTGTGATTCATGCATTGGCACACCCAGATCTCTCTGTATTTCAGAGCTCTTGCAGCCTCTCACTATTTAAATAATTTACTTTTTTATTCTTTCTGCCAAAATGGACAATTTCACACTTTCCCAGATTGTACTCCATCTGCCAGGTCTTTGTCTTTTCATCTATGTCCCTTTGTAGGGTCCTTGTGTCCTCCTCAAAACTCACTTTCCTACCTATTTTTATATCAGCAAATTTAGTGACCATACCTTTGATCCTTTCATTTATATAAATCGTAAAGAGTTGAGGCCCCAGGACTGACCCCTGTGGCACGCTATTCATTACATCTTGCCTACTTGAAAAAGATACATGTATTCCGACTCTCCACTTCCTGTTAGCCAGCCAATCTTCTCTCCATGCTAATTTGTCACCCTCTTCACCATGACATTTTTTTTTTTGTGGTAACGTTTTATGTGGCACCTTTTCAAATATACTCTGGAAATCTAAGTACAATACATCCACTGGTTCCCCTTTATCTATAGCATGACCTACCTCTTTAAACACCTCTGATAAATTAGTTAAACATGATTAATCATGGCTCTGCCTGATTACCCTGAACTTGTCAGAGCACCCTATTATGACATCTTTAATAATAGCTTTCAACATTTTCCCTATGCCACATTTGCAGCTAATTCGCCTGTAGTTTCCTGCCCTCACTTTTTGAATAAATGAATTACATTATTTTTGAATCTAAAGGAATCTTCCACTGAAATATAATATGCTTTGGAAAATTTAACTGTGACATCAATTATCTCACTACTTTTTTTTGAAACCCAAAGATAACCGATTTTCTTTTTGAGGATGTGGCCAGTAAGGTGGACAAGGTTGAGTAAGTGGATGCTGTGTATCTGGATTTTCAAAAAGCTTTTGACAAGGTCCCACACAAGAGATTAGTAGGCAAAAATAAAGCTCATGGTATCAAAAATAATGTATTGACATAGATAGAAAACTGATTGGTAGACAAGAAACAGAAAGTTGGAATAAATGGGTTCTGAGGAACGTCACCGGACCCGAAACATTAACTGTGATTTCTCTTCACAGATGCTGCCAGACCTGCTGTGCTTCTCCAACATCCGCAGTTCTTTCAGTTTTTATTTTGGATAAACTTTTCAGAGTGGCAGACAGTGGCGAGTGAGGTGCCGCAGTTTTCAGTGCTGGGATCTCAGCTGTTTGCAATATACAGTAATGATTTGGATGAAGGAATTGAATGCAATATCTCCAAATTTGCAGATGACACTAAGCTGGGTGGGGTGTGTGCGGTGAGGAGGATGCTAAGAGGTTGCAAGGTGACTTGGACAGGCTGGCAGAATGGGCAAATACTTAGCAAATATGGATGAATGTGAGGTTATCTACTTTGGTGGTAAAAACAGGAACGCAGATTATGATCTGCTGTTTAGGAAGTTTAGGAAGTGGCAGTTTAGGAAGAGGTGAGGGGCAATGAGACCTAGGTGTCATGGTGGAACAGTTGCATGCAGATTCAGCAGTCGGTGGAGAAAGTTAATGCATGCTGGTCTTCATAATGAGAGGATTTGAGTGTCAGAGTAGGGATGTTTTGCTGCCGTTATATAGGGCTTATATAGCTTGTACTCACTGGAATTTAGAAGAATGTGGGGGGGATTTCATAGAAACATATAAAATCCTAATGGGACTAGACAGGCTGGATGTGGGAAGAATGTTCTTGATGTTGGGGAAGTCCAGGGGTCACAGTCTAAGAATAAGGGACAAGCCATTCAGGACTGAGATCAGGAAAACTTTCTTCACTCACAAATTAGTGAATCTGTGGAATTCTCTCCACATAAAGCTGTTGGGGTCAGTTCGTTAGACATAGTCAAGAGGGAAATGGACGTGGTCCTTGCAGCTAAAGGGGTCATGGGGTATGGAGAGAAAGCTGAAGCAGGGTACTGAAATTGCATGATTTGCTATGAATGTATTGAATGGAGGTGCAGGCTTGAAGGATTGAATAACCTACTCCTGCAGCTATTTACAATGTAGCTACAAAAGGCATCAGGATCTGAGGACTTCTCAATTCATTGTTCCAATAATTGTAAGGCAAGGCAAGACATTGATGATGTGAGCATGCAGCTTAGTGCTATGTGAATGAGTGCTAAGTGAGCCAACTATCAACCCCTGGGATACAGCCTAGAGGACTTTATGCATGCAAAGTGTCTTTGATGCAGTCTTTCAATACTCACTGCTGGTACATCCTGCAATGCAAGTCTGTGCTACTTAAATGCGTTAGCAATATGCCATGATGGTCCTAACAAATTGGCAAATATCAGATGCCAATGTCCATTGAAGAGGGGTACACATGTGGCTGGTGTCCATGGATTATGTCTTGAAATGCTATTTGGTGCTGAGTAACATGGAGGCCTCTTAAAGACAGTAATGAGTTGTTACCTGCTCACATTTCAATGTTGAAAATTGTTCAATGTCTCTGTTGTTAAATGTGCTTGCTAGGACACCAGGTGAAGTGCCGTCCCAACTGCCTGCTGCATGGGTTTACCTCTGCTCTCCTGACAGCAGATTACATCCCACCCCAGGTGGAAGAGAAAAGTGCACTTGATGAAATATGCACCACTGTAAATAGCCTTGGACGGAATACCTTGAGGTCTTGTTCATTGCAACCAGTGACTTCAACCAGGCCAACCTCAACAATGTGCTACCAAGGTGCCACCAACATGTCTGCTGTCCCAATCGAGGCCAAAATGCCCTGTACCATTGCTGGACAGCCATCAAAGGTGCCTACTGCTCCAATCTCTGCCCTCATTTTTTTATACATCAGACCAATGTTTGTGTTCCTTCTCCTAGTTTACAAGCTGGATCTGAAGCATGAGGATCTGGGACAGAAAGTCGTACAGTGCTGGTCTGAGATAATGGACGAGTTCCTACCTGACGGGTTGGAGTCAGCGAACTGGTCCATTTTCAGAACTCAGCGGCCAATTTAAATTAGTATGCCCCTCCCATCACAGGTTTCATCAGTAAGTGTGTGGAGGACTGCACAAAGAAGTTAATCCGAGTGTTCTCCAACCGGAAACCATGGATGAACCAGAAGATCCACTCCCTACAGAGTCCAAATCGGAAGTGTTCAAGTCAGGTGACCCTGACCTGTACGGGAAATCTAGGTATGATATTTGCAAAGCCATCAGGATACCAAGAGACGATACCAGACTCGAGTCCCAGACAAAACACACAAACATATGTTGACTGTGGCAAGGCTTCATGATATCATAGGCTACAGAGTGAAGTGGAGTAAAATTACTGACAACAATGCATCCCTCCCTGATGAGTTCAACGTATTCTGTGCTCATCAGTGATGTCACCTGCTCCAATAGCCTGGAGTACACCTGTTTCCATGGTCACTGCCACAGAGTTCAGATCGGCCTTTTTGAGGGTGAACCATGGAAAGCGAATGGCCCAGATGGAGTCCCCAGCTGTGCACTCAGATCCTGCATGGACTAGCTGGTGGGAATATTCACAGACACCTTTAACCTCTCCTTACTATGATGTGGGGTTCCCATCAGCTTCAAGAAGACCACCATTATTTTGTGATGAAAGAAAACGCATGCAGCATGCCTTAATGAATACCAACCAATGGCTTTGACTTCCATCATTATGAAGTGCTTCGAGAGGTTAGTCATGGCTCACATCAACTCCAACCTCCCAGATTGCCTTGATCAATTTCAAATCACCTACCATCACAATAGGCCCCCAACAGATGCCAGTTCTCTGGCCCTACAGTTATCCCTGGAACATCTGGAAAACACAGACACCTACATCAGACTCCTATTTATTGAATTTAGCTCTGCCCTCAACAGCGAAGTTACAACCAAACTCTGAGACCTTGGACTCTAGTCCCTCGTCTACAACAATCTCTTCAATTCCTGACCTGTAATCAGTAAGAATAAGCGACAACACCTCCTCCATAATAAACCTCAACACCAGTGCCCTACAAGACTGCGTACCCAATCCCTTACTTTTTATCCACTCATGACTGTGTTGGTAAATTCAGTTTAGGAGCTTAGTGTAAAAATAACGATCTCTCAGTCAATGTGAGCAAAATGAAGGAGTTGGTCATGGACGTCAGGGAGGAGAGTGGAGGACACAACCCTGTCTGTATCAGTGGTGCTGATGTGGAGGTGATCAAGAGCTTCAAGTTCCAAGGAGTAAATATCACCAACAATCTGTCCTGGTCCATCCACAACGATGCTAGGGTCAAGAAAGCACACCAACACCTCAACTTCCTCAGAAGGCTTACGAAATTTGGTATGTTCATAATAACTCTTACAAATTTTATGGATGTATCATAGAAAGCATCCTATCTGGATGCATTGCAGGTTGGGTATGGCAAGTATTGTGCCCAAGATCTCAAGAAATTAAAGAGAGTTGTGAACACAGCATAGTCCATTATGAAAACCAGCCTTCCATGCATTGACTCTGTCTATACTTCCCATTGCTTCGGGAAAGCAGCAACATAATCAAAGACTCCTCCCACCCTGGTTCTCTTACACTACTTCCATTGGGCAGAAGATGCAAAACTTTAAAAACACATACCAACAGATTTATGAACAGCTTCTTACCCACTGTAATCAGACTTATGTTGATCATTCTCTGCACCTTTTCTGTAGCTGTATTAGCCTGAGGTATTTATGTAAGGTGTTATTTGTCTGGTTAGCATGTAAAATAAATCTTTTCACTGTATCTCAGTACGTGACAATATTAAATCAAATCAACTCAAAAGCTAAATATGGTTAAGGTGAGTTGCAACATTAATAAGGTGCTTAGCAAGCAACAATCCTTCTTAATTGGCAACTCACTATTGCCTGGCAAGAAATTCACCTTGTGACACTGCAAATGGGTAAAACACGGACTGAGATGCTCCTTATGTTGACATTGGCCTTGCTGGACTTCTTGACAAATTCTGCCACAAATCTCACTGTGGCCCACGTAGTTCAAGCCCCTCTGAAATTCCAATGCATAATTTTTCAAATCTAGTCATATTTTCCCAAAGATGTCTCACAATTGCCAATGCTATTGAGAGGCTGGGAAAATTACACCTTTCATGCTGAAGTTTCATTGAGCTGCACTCAATCTGATGATATTAGAGTTTTTTGGGGAAAGAAGCACACGTCCTTGATGATGTCAGAGGTGTCATCTCAGGCTCCTGATTTATAAATGTGCCAAACTAGTCAATATAACGTGTACTACTGCTAATATGCAATAAGCTACATTTTGTTGTGTTGGGCAAGTGCTTAGATTAGATTACTTAGATTACTTACAGTGTGGAAACAGGCCCTTCGGCCCAACAAGTCCACACCGACCCGCCGAAGCGCAACCCACCCATACCCCTACATTTACCCCTTACCTAACACTACGGGCAATTTAGCATGGCCAATTCACCTTACCCGCACATCTTTGGACTTGTGGGAATCTTCTCACTAAGACTCAGTGCCTACCTCTGTTAGTGAGATAGGACACAAAAGTCTGCAAAGAAAGGAGGATTGGTGAGGGGAGGCATTGGCTTTATTCCTGATGAAGGACTTTTGCCCGAAACGTCGATTTTACTGCTTCTCGGATGCTGCCTGAACTGCTGTGCTCTTCCAGCACCACTGATCCAGAATCTGGCTTCCAGCATCTGCAGTCATTGTTTTTACCGTATTATCACTGGACCATTAATCTAGATGTCCACATAATGTCCTGGGGATCTTCGTTCAAATCTCACAGCAGATGGTGGAATGTGAATTCAATAGAAATCTGGAATTAAGACTCTAATAATGGCCTTGAATCAATTGTCAAGAAAAACCCATATGGTTCATTAATGTCTGTTAGGGGAGGAAACTGCTGTCCTTACCTGGTCTGGCCTACATGTCACTCCAGACCCACAGCATTGTGGTTGACTGGTAACTTCCCTCTGGATAATTCGGAATGGGCAATAAATGCTGGCTTAGTCAGTGATGACTTCAATCCAGAAATGAATAAAAAAGTTACATCAATCACAAGCTACCAGAGGTTGTCACCTCGACAGATGTAAATCATCCCCTCAAAGTTTTGGACAATACTTTTCCATTCTCTCGAGCAATCCTCCTCAAAATATCAGTTTAAAAATCCCAGGCCGTGTTTTACCAGATAACGTTTTTTTTGCAGAACCTTTAACCGAGCTAAAGTTTAGTGTACGTTTGGAGTTGGCAGAATGCCACAGGTTTTTGAAAATACCAGCATCGATGGCTTCTTTTACAAGCCTAGTATGAATTTTGGAATATTGACACCAATTTCATTATCTCAGCATTCTACAGATCGTGTAATGTTTCACATGGGATAGTCTCTCTTATAATACAAAGATAAGGTATGTTTAAAATTTCAAATGACAAAAGTGCATGTTTGAAAGTAATTTGGTTTGATCACATACACTGAATTAAAGGGAGCTTTCATTTCCCTTTAAGGCTGGTGTGAATTCTTTTGCAGCTAAAATGTTCTGAAAGGAAGGCCTAGACCCTACGTCCTTCAGCTGCTATGGAATATCAGCCAGCTGTCCTATCATTCCATCATCGCTGCTATCATCCTGACTTAGAGATGAAACAGAGCTAGACTGGTCGAGAAGAAAAATGACTTGCTCTGCACTCAAGACTTAGGACAAAAATGTTTCAGTCTTCAGGTAATTTGCTTGATTTTTGGCTCCCTTATAATCTACATCAAAGCTTCAGAAAAATGAAAGAGAGGGGGAAAGCTGGCATTTAAGCCCACAACAAGATAAATGCATCTCTGTTCTCATGAATGGACATGGCCCCACTGATGGGTAGCTTCCTATTCTCCTCTGAGTTTTCTAACAGTTCTGTTTGTCAAAAACCTCTCAAGTGAATTTGTGAGATCAATGAACTTATGTGAATTGAAAAATCTACACATGTTTGATGGAAATCTGTTAGAAATGGAGGACACACATTTGCGCTGTGGTCTGACTACAGTGCAATTGATAGTCTCACTTGTATCTGGACAATAGGCAAATGATTCAACAAACTATTTTTTCAGTCGATCTATACTGACTGCATAAGGATTTGTATTTATTATTAAAATATGCATTGTATTTAAGTAGTATGCTAACCTGAAGATTTACATTAAATGGATTTGCTTTGTTTACTTAATGGATAACTCCTACATGTTGGATCACTGAGACTGTGCATTTTTGCTGGTGACTGTGATATTTTGTTAGAAACATTTACTTTGTTATTGTTTTGATTGAAACTATTGCAGCACCAAGTTTGTAAAAGAGATATGGAACTCGATAAATAGTAAATGAATTGTGCTAAATTAATTTCCCATAAACTAAGACAATGTACCAAAATAAACTTCCCTGGGGGAAGTGCAACCAACTCCAGCTCCTCGAAAACAGACTTAGGGAACTGGATCTGGAGTTGGATGAACTGCACATCATCCGGGAGGCTGAGGGAGAAATTGAAAGGATGTACAGGGAGGTGGTCACTCCTCAGCCACAAGATAAGGACAGCTGGATTACATTCAGGGGGAGGAAAGGGAACCAACAGATAGAGCAAGGATCCCTTATGGCTGTTCCCCATAGCAATAAGTATACCATTTTGAATACTGCTGGTGGGAATGGCCTAGCAGAGGAAAGCTATAGCCAAAAATTGTGGTACATATTGGCACCAATGAGATAGCCAGGAAAGGGATTGAGGATCTGAAAAGTGACTACAGAGAGTTAGGTTGGAAGCTGAAGAACAGGACGAGTAGAGTAGTAATCTCAGGTTTGCTACCGGTGCCACGAGACAGTGAGGCAAGGAACAGGCAGCGAGTGTAGCTTAACATGTGGCTGCGAGGCTGGTGCAGGAGGGAGGCCTTCAGATACCTAGACCGTTGGGATGCTTCTGGGGAAGGTGGGACCTGTACATGAAGGACGAGTTGCACCTGAATTAAAGGGTCACAAATATCTTGGGTTGGAGATTTTTTCTGTGGTTCAGGAGGGTTTAAACTATTTTGGCAAGGGGGTGGGAACCAGAGCTACATATGAGGGGGGGTAGTTAGATATGGGGAAGTGACAGGATATAGTGAATCTATTGGAAGTTTATTCATGTTATGAAACAAAGGGATTGATTAAAATGTGTCTGCTTTAACGCAAGGAGTGTCAGAAATAAGAGTGATGAACTTAGATCATGTATCAGTACTTGGGACTATGATGTTCTGGTCATGACGAAGATGTGGGTTTCACAGGGGCAGGAATGGTTGCTAGATGTTCCAGGGTTTAGAACGTTTAAAAAAAACAGGGTGGGTAGAAAAAGAGGATGGGGTAGAGCATTGCTAATCAGAGAGTGCATCACAGCTACAGAAATGAAGGTTGAGGAAGGTTTGTCTACTGAATCAGTATGGGTAGAAGTTAGGAACAGCATGGGGGCAGCCACCTTATTGGGGGTTTTCCTACAGACCCCCTAATAACAGTCGGGAGATTGAAGAACTCATAGGCCGGCAGATTTTGGAAAAATGCAGATGTAACAGGGTTGTTGTTGTATGTGACTTCAACTTTCCCAATATCGACTGGAAACTTTATTAAAACGAACCAATGAGATGCACTTTTTGTTTGACTTCCTGTTTGACAAATTCATACATATTGATCAAGAAAACACATTAAAAAAAAGAACAGCATCAAAACATGTTCACTGTCCAAAATAAAATCAACATGCATCTGAAAAGCAATCTGACTAAACACTATTTTCAGGATGACTGAATACGCTAAATTCATTTTCATTCTCTTGCATATTAAGATTTTCATTAGTGTTTTTGGATCATTTTGTGCAATTCAGGGTGGTTACCTTTAACATTTAGCAGACAAGGTCACTTGGTGGGAATAGCACACATTCTCCCTCCAGTCATTGTTATTCTGAGGCCTGAGATATTTCCTCAGTTAAACTGAAGTGTTAGCTGGAGAATAGAGCAGGGATGAGAAAGTGGGCACTGCAGATACTGGAGATCAGAGTCATGAGTGTGGTGCTGGAAAAGCACTGGAGGTCAGGCAGCATCCGAGGAGCAGGAAAATCGATGTTTTGGGCATAAACCCCCTTCACCAGGAGAGTAGAGCAGCTCGTTTAGTGAAATATGTTCTCTCAATTCGGTAGTGCAGCATAAACAGGGATTCTGGTCAATCCCAGTTGCAGATTGTACATTGTCATCTACAATCACTGCTTAGTTCAGATTCTTTCTTGAAGGGGCATTTCTGCAGGTTATAACATTAAGATTAATTAGATTAGATTCCCTACAGTGCAGAAACAGGCCCTTCGACCCAACCAGTCCACACTGACCCTCCGAAGAATAACCCATCCAGACCCATTCCCCTACTAATGCATGGCCAATTCACCTGACCTGCGCATCTTTGGACTGTGGGAGAAAACTGGAGCAAACCCAGGGAGAATGTGCAAACTCCACTCAGACTGTTGCCTGAGGCTAGAATTGAACCCGGGTCCCTAGCGCTGCGAGGCAGCAGTGCTAACCACTGAGCCACCGTACCACCCATTAAGGCAAATCTGGCACTGACATGTCAAATTCTTTGCTTCTGCTGATACACAATCTATACTATTCAGGTATTTACTAAAAGTGTTCACAACTCTCTGAGTGTTATCTGCTGTGCAGTGCACTTAGGCAGAATGCAACAATTCCAATTTGGCTATATTATGCTACTGGATGGCTTCACAGACCCTTCATCTTGTCAGACGCATGGGCAGTTTTATTCAAACATAAAGCAAGAGCTCTTTAATTGTATCATTGATAATCAGTCACCCAGTTGTTTTCAGGCTGCATAATTGAACCTAAAGCATACCAACCAGTCTCAGTGAACACGGGGACAGGTATGCCATTCACAAGTTACCCTTGATTCACTAGGTTGCAAGTCATGGGGTCTCCACTGCCTGGCATTCTTGTTTTAGTTTAGTACACACTCCATTGCATCAGTGATTGCACAGAAAGAAAACTTTAGACTCAGATAGAAATATCAACATGACACCTAAACCCTGTGAAATCCAAATGAAAGCTACATGAAAATCTTCATGTAGCACTGTCATATTGTTATATGATTTGCTGACATGCTTTCCCAATGTGCTGGTGTTGAGTGAACTTTGTTTACAGCAGCTACAGCCATAGAAATGTTCATAAAGTTCACACTGAAAACTCAGGAAAATCATAGTTGTTGAGTATAGAACTAGGGGATGAATAGTCAATGTCTACCAGAATGTGGACATAATGTCTAATACACTATGTGGAGTTTGTTTTCTTGATATAATTGTATTCTTCTCCTCGTTGACGATCATGAGGGGAAAGTATTCTATTGCTTTATACTTTATTGATACAGTCTTTGATTACTTGCAGGCGGTTTGTGAATGCCAGGTAGAGGGATGTAACTTCACAGTGTATGAAGTGACAGACATCGGCTGTTGTGGTTTACATCTGCTTCAATGTTCTGAGTGAATTAAGTTTGTAACATTTTGCAATCATTGCTGCTGCAGGTTGGCCATGGTCACTCCTTTTCTCTGGCCCCTACCCACCAACCTGCAAAATAACCACTTTCTTTCCTTTTATCTCTATCAAATTCTCATGAAAACACTTCTCTTTTGTTTCATCCCTCATCAAACTGACAGATTCTGTAGAAATCTGAACTTATAATGATGCTCTTCTTGTTCCCTTACAATGAACAAGGGCCTTTCTCAAACTCCACACAAAATATAGGAAACAGTGTCTGTACAAAGATGGGCAACTACACCACAAAAAGAAGTCATTATCTGATGACATACCATATCATGCCATATACTCTATTGTTTTTGGTAAAATCCATTACCCCCCCCCGAGTACTTAAAATATTCAAAGGCCCCGTAACATAATGTAGAGCTAAAAATAGATGCACCATCAGTTTTCACCTAGAAAAATCAGGTTACTAATAAAAAGTGGCAAACATTTCTTCATTCCATTCTGAATAACATATATTCTTAAAAATACTTTTGCTGGATTTTCACTTCTTTGCTCTCAGAAAGGTGAATACAATTACAGGTAGTCAAAAGACTTCTCTCTAGATTTTGCAGGCCATGAAATAATAGCTCCCCCTACAGATGGGAATATTATTTGGCACTGACACAAAAGCTTTATTAATTTTAAAATAAGTTATAACTTATTTTGTTGGAGACTTTGCAAGTAATTTTTAAACTTCCACCAAAGGTAAGTGATGAAAATTACTCCATATTAGTCCAGTCAAGATTATGCACTAAGTAACAGAACATATAAGGAGGATTGATTGTTTTGAAGATTAATATATTTCCAGATAGTATTATGCTTTGCACTACCAAAAGGATAATTACACAGCCCATTGACACACCTGCCCCACATACCAGATGCTATAGTGGGGATCCTTGTTAAATTTTTCTGGTATTGGGTATTCACTGAAAAATGAACTAATTTCTTTTATCAAAGCTATTTTTCAGTGCTGACTGATTAGTAGAACAGTAATTGTGTCAAAAAGGTTCCAACAGTTTCATAGGTGATTGTTATGTCTAAAGAAAAGTGTGATTGAACTTCAAATTTATAAACTGTGAGGAAATAGAAGAGAGAAGCTTTTAACAGAACAAATAAAATACTCTTCGTGTGCATTTGATCATTGTCATAGACATCTGGCAGCTACTCCTTCAGCTGGCAGAGCTTGTGCATTCTGATAGATTGGCTGGGGAGCAAATAGAGATTTATCCACAAATTTTGATTTCCTGTTCAAGGATGCTTTGGAAGTACAACAGAGAAATAAGTCAGGACCAGAAAACTGTGGGAATGACATCCCTGGGTAAATATTGGAATATGTTAATTTGAGACTTCTGGCATTGAATGCATCAAATTTTGTAAGCTCAGGGAATGTCCTGCCACAAGAGATGCTCCTTTGGTGCCAGTCTTTCCTCTGTTAGTTATTGAGCAGAAACGCACATCTTTAATTTGTCATGGTACAGATTATAAGAGCAGGGTGGTTTGTTGGAGCTGTACAGAACTTACTTAGGCCACAGCTGGAGTATTATGTGCAGTTCTGGTCACCAATACTATTGGGAAGGATGCAATTGGACAGAAAGGGGTGCAGAGGGCATTCACCAGGATGCTGCCTGGGACAAAGCTGCTGAGCTATGAAGAGAGGCTGAATAAGCTTGGCTTGTTTTCTTTAGAGTCAAGAGTGTGGTGCTGGAAAAAGCACAGCAGGTCAGGCAGAATCTGAGGAGCAGGAGAATCGGCGTTTTGGGCATAAACCCTTCATCAAGAGCTAGGCGCTGGTAAGGGGGACTAATGTAGATTGACAGTCATTTTTATCAGTGCCAACTCGATGGGCTGCAGAGCCTCTGCTGTACTGTATAATTCTATCATTTAGTAATATTCACTGAGACCAGCAAACATAATCACCCTGCTTCTATTGTACTGTCACTCATATTTTGAGTCCACTTTCAATGTTGGAGGCTTCAATTCTATAGTTAACCTTTACTCCAGTGAACCTATGCAACGTAGGACAGTCAGGGAAGCCAAGTCAAAGTAATGAATCTATTCAAAAGTGAAAGCAGACAGACAATAGTAGCCCACAGGATGGTTAACTTAACATCTGACAAAAGAAATTGTTAGAAGCTATGATCAAAGAAGTTGTAATGTGGCATTTGGATCAGTTTAAGATAATCAGGCAGAGTTAATATGGTGTTGTGAATGGTTAAATATTGTTTCCCGATCTATTTGAGTGTTTTGAGGAAATAATATAAGCTCTGCATGAACAGTAACCAATGGATGTACTGTATTTGGATTTCCAAAGGCATTTGATAAGGGGCCACATCAGGTTTATTGCAGAAAATAAAAGATTATTTGCTGGTTAACAGGAAACAGGAGTGGGCATAATGGGTCATTTTAGGGTGGTGAGATATTTTAAGTGGCATGTCACAGGCATTAGTGCTAGGACCGATCTTTGTGGGCGGCACGGTGGTTATCACTGCTGCCTCACAGCGCCAGAGACCCGGGTTCAATTTCCGCCTCAGGCGACTGACTGTGTGGAGTTTGCACGTTCTCCCCGTGATTGCGTGGGTTTCCTCCGGGTGCTCCGGTTTCCTCTCACAGTCCAAAGATGTGCAGGTCAGGTGAATTGGCCATGCTAAATTGCCCATAGTGTTAGGTAAGGGGTAAATGTAGGGGTATGGGTGGGTTGCGCTTCGGCGGGTCGGTGTGGACTTGTTGGGCCGAAGGGCCTGTTTCCACACTGTAAGTAATCTAATACATAAATGAGTTAGAATTATGAAATGAATAGTCAAGGCTTTTTTCCCCCCCCCAGGATAGGGAGTGTGAAACTAAAGGGCATACGTTTAAGGTGAGAAGAGAAAGACATAAAAGGGAACTAAAGGGTAACTTTTTCACACAGAGGGTGGTGTGTGCATAGACTGAGCTGTCAGATGGAGTGGTAGAGGCTGGTACAACTACAGCATTTAAAAGGCATCTGGATGTGTATATGAATAGGAAAAGTTTAGAGGGATATGGGCCAAGTACTGGCTAATGGGACTAGATTAGGTTCGGATATCTGCTCAGCATGGATGAGTTAGACAGAAGGGTCTGTTGTTTTTGATGTGAATGTAGGAGGTACAGTTAGTAAGTTTACAGATGACATCAAAATTGGAGGTGTAGTGGACAGCAAAGAAGATTACCTCTGTAAAATGGGATCTTAATCAGTTGCAGACCGAAATGTTGATTTTCCTGCTCCACGGATGCTGCCTGACCTGAAGTGCTTTTCCAGCACCACTCTACTTTTGATCATTTGGGCCAATGGCATGAGGAGTGGAAAATTGAGTTTAATTTAGATAAACATAAGGTGCTGCATTTTGGAATGGCAAATCTGGCCCGGATGTATACACTTAATGGTAGGGTCCTGCAGATTGTTGCTGAACAAATAGACTTTGGAGTGCAGGTCATGGGTCATAGGTAGATAAGATTGTGACGTAGGCATTTAGTATGCTTACCTTCATTGGTCAGTGCATTGAGTATAAGAGTTGGGATGTCATGTTGAGGTTGTACAGGACATTGGTTAGGCCACTATTGGAATACTGTTTGCAATTCTGGTCTCTCTTCTATAAGAAGGATGTTGTGAAACTTGAAAGGGTCCTGAAAAGATTTACAAGCATTTTGCCAGGGTTGGAGGGCTTGAGCTGTAGAGAGGGGCTGAATAGACTGGGCTAATTTTCCTGAAGTGTTGGAGACCAAGGGGTGACTTTATGTTTATAAAATCATGAGAGGCATGGACAGGCTAAATAGCCAAGGTCATTTCCCCAGGGTAGGGCAGTCCAAACTAGAGGGAATAGGTTTAAGGTGAGAGAAGCAAGGTTTAAAAGGGATCTAAGGGGCACCTTTTCTCACATAGGGCAGTGCATATATGGAATGAGCTGCTGGGGAAGTGTGGAGGCTGGTACAGTTACAATCTTTAAAAGGCTTTGGATGGGTATATAAATAGGAAGGGTTTTGAGGGATATGGGCCAAATGCTGACAAATGTGACTAGATTAATTTAGGATATCTGATGTGCACATATGAGTTGGACCGAAGGACTTGTTTCTGTGCTGTACATCTTTATTAGTCTATGACTCTAAGGAAAATAAGGTATGGCTGTTACATTTACTGATGACACAAATACAGTTAGGAAAGTAAGATTGAAAAGAATACAGGAGGTTACAAAATGATATATAGAATAAATAAGTGGATCAGTATCTGGCAAATGGAGTACAATGTAGGAAACTGAAATAATTCATTTTGGAATGAAACATATACTTAAATAAGACATTATCTAAATGGTCAGAGATTGCAGAGCTCTGAGGTACAGGGGGATTTAGGTGCCCTCATGCATGAGTCAAAAATATGAGTGTGCAGGTACAGTAAATAATCATGGCATGCATTTACCTGCAGAAAGAAGAAAATATATCTTGGCATGGAGCAATGACATTATTTTCTTTACTACAAATTGTCCTCTTAAACCCATCTCCCTATTTCATCCACCTCACTCACTCCAGTAACAAGTGTAAGGAGTTCAATAGACCTTTTTACATGAAGATTGAGGCTACTTAGTTCATTTGTCTCACGTACTTCCCTCATTTCCCTCAGCAGACAAGATTAGGTTTACTTTACTTTTTTCCTGTTCAAGAGCAGAACTTTCTTCTCTCTTTAGCCTCTGTCTTATCTCCTGTAAAGACATTGCTGAGCTAAGTTTGTCCCAGAGATCCAGTTTGTATTTCCCTTACCTGGCCTCCACTATCCCTTTTGATTACATGACTTCCTTTTCTACTTCCTTTGTTGACAATATTTTTTATTGATTCCTCTTTTCTTCAAGACTGTTGTCAATGTTGTGCTCATCAACAACTCAAGTCTTGACCCCTTTGTCTTTACAAACTACTGTGCCAATCCAAATCCTCTTTCTCCTCATAGTCCATGAGCACATTGTTGCCAGGATCTCCATGTTTGAATCTCTCTAGTTGGAATTCTGATAATGACTCTTTTCAATATAATTTTTAAAAGTTCTCATGATAGACAGAGACTCACCAGCAATGATCTCTCTTCCAGTTCATTCAGTCTTTGGTGTCCTCCAAACTTCTATTCTGGCTCCATCTATTTTTCATCTACACGCAAACCTCCAACACAATAATCCAAAAACACAATGTCGAGTTTATGTGAGGATCTGTAGTTCTGACCCATCAATCCTTCTCTCAACTCCATGACTGTCTCAAAATTAGAAACTTTTTTTTTCCCATTTCCAATACAGGATAAGCAGAAATTTATTCCATCTAAATGTCAGAGAGTTTGAAGCCATTGACTGTATTTCCATTGTGTACTTTGTCTGTCAACCATTGCCTCTCTCTGATAAACCAGTCTCTTTGATAAACATCTAAGGTTGGACTAGATGGTCACACCCTTCAGTCAGAATTTTACACTATTCTAACAGTATCTTGGCATGTAGTCATAAGATTGGCTGCCATGGCAACTGCATATATCCAAGATTTACTTTTAAATCCAGTCTCCATGCCTCCATTCCACTTGTATTTGGTGGTTTCCTGTATTTGTATCTGCTGCTGGAATAAGACAGATTCTGGCCACTTAATCAAATGACAGACATTGCAGATCAAACTTTTCTATATTTATTTGTAAGGCGTGGGCATCGCTAGCTGGGCCAGCATTTATTGCACATCCCTAGTTGCCCTTGAGAACCTGGTGGTGAGCTGCTTTTTTAAACTGCTGTAGTCCACATGCTGGAGGTTGATCTACAATGTCATTCAGGAGAGAATTCCAAGATTTTGACTAAGCAACAGTGAACAAACAATTATATATTTCCAAGTAAAGATGGTGAGTAGCTTGGAGGGGAAAACTTGCAGGTAGTTGTGTTTACATGTATCTGCTGACCTTTTCATTCTAGATGGATGTGGTTGTGGGTTTGGAAGGTTCTATCTCAGGATCTCTGGTGAATTTCTGCAGTGCATCTTGTAGATGCTCGGCACTGCTGCTATTGAACATTGGGGGTGGAGGCAGTGGATGTTTGTGGATGTAGTGCCAATCAAGTGGGCTGCTTTGGTTCTCGTCAGCTTCCCAGATTGCACTTTGTATGAAATGTTGGTCACCCAAAGCTCTACTGTCCTTAGCTTAATGTGTTCCAATCTAATTTATCCTGCATCTTTCTGCTGACTGATCTTCCAGTTAAGCAACATTTAAGTTTTGTAATTCTTGTTTTTGAATCCCTCTGTGGCCTCAGTAACCTCCACCTAACTCATAACGTTTGAACCTATTTCACATTTTGTTGCATCTTCAGCATTGGTTGTTTCAGTTGCTGAGGCCAGGAAATACTGGGGCTGGTTTTCTTAAGCTCTCCCACTCTCTGGTTCTCTTTTTTCCTTTACAATGCCATTCAAAACATGCCTGTATGGTCAAGGTTTTGGTCATTTGGCCAAATATCTTCTCATGTGGCACAGTGCAAAATGGTGTATAGTAACAGCTCGAGGAAGTGGCCTGGGACATTTCACTATATTAAAGTTGCTACATAAATGGACATTACTGAAATTGTTCTGGATCTGATTCATTAAGCTGGAGTTAGAGACAGTCTGCTTCTCAAGAAAACAAAACTGGATAATTTACAATGTACAGTTAGAGGGAGTGGAGTGAGTCAGCGATGGACAACAGAACGAGATGGGAGAAGCTGTTCAAGAAGAATTGCATGTCCTGTCCCACCCATATTACCTGTGGGAATAAGGAACAATTCTGTAGGAAGCAAGGTCATAGTCTGGAGGGTTCTTTATATATTTCTGAATAATGGTGACCCAGACAGTGCTAATTACTAATATTTAAAACTTTCCTTGCAGTTTCTAGGCCATTGTAATAAAAGGGGTAGCAATTCGAAGTATGGTTCATAAAGATCTGGAAACTCAATCTTGGTTTTCTGAGATTACTTTTCTAATGGTCATTTGGTTTGAATTTGGTCTAGAAATTAGCAAAGGATTGTTTTTATTACTTTTTCCTTACTCATGGAAGGCCAGTTAGCTCAATGGCCAGACAGCGAGTTTGGAGTGCAGAGTGATGCAAATGAGTGGATTCAATTCCCAGACCATCTGAGGTTACCATGAAGGACTCTCCTTCTCAACTTCTCCCCTTACCTTAGGCATGGTGGCCTTTAGGTTCAACCACCACTAGTTATCGCTCACTAATGAGAGTGCTGCCCTATGACCTGGCAGGACTATGGTGACTTTACCTTGAAGTTGGTTGGCTCACTTAGCTGGATTGTGAAACAGAATGATGACAATAGCATGGGTTCATTTCCCACGTTGACTGATGTTACCACGAAGGGCTCTTCTCCTCAACCTCTCCCTTTGCCTGAGGCATAGTAGCCCTCAGGTTAAATTGCCACTAGTCATTCACTTGCTAATGAGAGCACTGCCCTCCAATACAGTAAAACAATAGTGACTTTAACTTTACTCACTCATGAATTTAACTTAAGACAGAACACCAAGATCGGTTAAGACTCACAACCTGGTGTAAAATAAAAACAGTGGGCTGAATTTTATCAGAAATGAGCTTCCATTTTTGATGACGTTCATAAAGGGTTTTTTCTATCTATGAGTCCTCACAAGTTTTCTCACACTGTTCACTGTAGCTCACCTCATTTAGCTGTACCCCACACCTCTTATGGCACTTTGCTCATGCTATCTTCTACTTGGTGATGGAAAACATACTCACTACCACCAAGATCTTCCAGAATTCCTGATGTGTTATGAATTTGAAGGTGTGTACTGTACCTTTAAGAGAATGTGAATGCTGCTTTGCACTGAGAGCTTACCAGCACCTGTCATATGACCAGCTAGCAGTCTCAGAGTGTACTGGAAAATTAAAAATATGTAACATTTGGCTGTGAAATAGATAGCTGAGTTGGATGCTGTTTTGACAACAATTTGAATCTAACCAATCAGTTTAATTTATGCCCCAGGATACTAAAACTCAATTAAGTTTGAATTTATTGTTTTGCCAACATTGCACCAATGAAATGATCTGATGTTTGGGGAATTTAAAACAAAAACAGACATTTTTGAAGTCAGACAGAGAGTAACTGCCATTGAGAAAGACTGTCATACAAACCAAAGGTAAATTTTTCATATGAAACATCTTTGTAGTAAAAGACAGAAGACAACCCAGGGAGATCTTCAACAAAAGAAGAACACCGGCAATGACAGCCATTGTATGGTTTTGTAATTAAGTTGATGTAATTTAATTCTGTTTTTGGAATAATATATTGTTATAGAGTTGGAGGTGGATAACAAGCAGTTAAGGGAAAAGGGGGCTTAGAGTTGTGAATAATTATTGTTTGGTATTCACACTTAAAGTTAAGGAATAAATTTATGACATACTTCTTTAAATAGTGGAATTTGAGAGTACTCTGACACTCATACTTTAACAGATTATGAAGGAAGGTGAGCTTTTCTGGGTGTTCGGTTTAATTAAGAGTGGGGTTCACCGTCGTGTCGTAACTGATGTCATTGTCATTTTAAAAGCCTAGCTGTGCACCAAGTCAAATGTTGACATCTAGGAGGCGCACTTTACAGAGCACAAAGTGGGAGGGGGATCAAAAACAAATACTTCTGAGGTCATAGTGGACACTTCATTGCAAAGAAAAGTGCACATTCGTAAATGTATTATGATTTAAGAATCAAGCTACACAGATTCTCTGTCCTAAGTGTTACCATGGTGAGAGATAGTCAGCTCCACTCCCTTGTGCAGCCTATGAGACTTTGGATTGCTGTTATAAGTAGGGGCCTGCAGGTGACAACTTTAAGGTCACTTTGATTACTCCAGCTTCACAGAGATGGCAACGATCAATCTGCAATGGGCAATGATGTGATTCTGATTTATTGTGACCAGGATTTGCAAACCATAGAAATAAAAGTACTGCAGATGCTGGAGATCAGAAATCTAAGAAAAGTCCTATTGACTTAAAATATTAATTCTGTTTCTGTCTCCACACATACTGCTAGACCTGTTGAGTTTTTCCAGCACTTTCTGCTTTTATTTGTATCCCACACAGTTATCTGCCAGTTTGTTTGCTTTTCATTGGAAGCTGTCTCATTTCTTCCGTCATATTAAGTGTATTAATGATCTGGCTTTCTCCGCCTTAAATTGAGAGTGTACTTCTGAGAAATACACCTAATTCAGAATGGTCCCAAAAAGTGGTTTGGATTATATTCCAGAGCCATTTAGTTGAACATGTATTCTGACAGTGGACTTTAAACATATTTTTAAGTTCATATACACAGGCTGCCAGCCAAATTGAGCACAGAACAGTATAAATCTGTCAGTTTTGGGAAAAATAAACACAACCATTGTTTGCCAGTAGTATGAGTGTTTTAAATTAAAAAAAATATGAGCAAGGGATTTAGAAAAAAAGGAGAAAAAGCAAACTTTCAGTTTAATGCAAGTCTGCAGTCTCACTGCTTCTATGCATGTCCTATGATGAAATGAGTGTGTGAATGTTTTTCATAATTCATTCATAGGATGGCTGGGTCAGCAGTTATTGCCCATTTCTAATTGTCCAGAAAGCAATTCAGGGTCAAGCAGATTGCTGTGGGGCTGCAGCCTGACCAGGAAAGGATTGTGGATTCCCTTTCTTGAAGGACATTAGGAATTAGAGTAGGTTAAAGGCATCAGGATTCAGTTCTACTCAAACATCTTATACATGGTTTTTCTCAATCCTTAGCTTCTTGCTCAAATATTTTTCAATGTCATTTACTAACTTATCACTTTTTATTCCCTCTAGTCTTTTCTTAGTTTTTCTCAACTTCTGCCTCTGTAACTCAGAATTTCTGATGTTTTTTAACCCTTCATTTCATTGATCTTGTTTCTCCAAAAGTCAATTTTGCCTCCAGCTTTCTTTCTTATAACATTTCTAGAATTTGGAGCTCTCAACTATCATTCTGGTCCATACAGGGAAATTGTGATCTATCATTTAGAAAAAAAAAATAAGTCTTGCGCAATCTCAACTCTTGCTGCTAATCTTTCCCTAAGCAAACTATTATTTATCAGTAGGTCCTGTTTAAATGCCTTTAGGAGCAATTTCACTACTTGGGTGGTAAACTGTTGAAGCAGATCACCTGCTCATTACAGAACATGCCTAATTATAGGATTAGGAAAAGGATTTAGCAACTTGGGAAATGTAATTGCCATTAGGAAAGAGTCAGTATGAAACAACATAATTGGTGCTACAAAACTGTGAAGCTGAGATTCAACACATGGAATGTTACATGGGATTTACTTTTTGAAGTTCATGAACCTGATAATATTATCACAAAAGCAGAGTATGTTACTTCTTGCATTTGTTTGAAATATCTGGCCATTTTCTTTGAGGTGTATTGGATCTGTTAACAGAGATTTCAGAAATTCACATTAACACGTATATTAAATGATTAGTACCATGTTGTTAAGTTCTCTCTTCTTCAATATCTAGCCAATACTGCATCTCCTCAGAGATGGGAATGATGAGAGGTCAGCTTATAAAAGATGAGAATAACTAATAACTTTGGACACATTTGAGATTTAGGTTACCAATGGTTCATTGTTAATGAAGACAAATAGATTTCAGTAGAATTGGGTGTAATTGTAAATGGTAGCGAGAGAAGCAGAAAAGAGCCGAAATGATAAATGACAAGCTGGTTCAAAGTATCTACAGTAAAGTAGTGAAACAAGGTGAATAATATTCAGTCATGATTTGTTTTTCCATTCATACTTTTTATCCTGTGTGTGTATTTTGTAATAAAATGGGAGTATCAAAGGTTTGCAGTATGTATGCATAGTGTTTATTGATTTTTAAAAGTAACCCACTTTTGCTTCCCCTGCCATAGTGGGAAATGTGAAAGTAGTATCCTTCAAAATTGTCAATTTCAAATAAATTATCCTTTAATTTAACAACATCTGTACAGACTGTAAAGTTGCTTGTCAAATGCGTTCACCAATTGCTCTTGGCTATTTTTGTCAATAGTTTCAATTTCATTAACAATGCGTCTGTCAATTTTTTTTCATCTAAGCTGATACCTCTTTGTCATACTGTTCAGTGATTTTAATTCCTGACTTCTTCACCTATCTACGCTCATAAATTTTTTTTTGACTTTCCCTGTCCTCATGTCCTCTCTATACCACACTCCACGCTTACATTTTTTTGTCAACTTCTCCCTTTCTGAAAGTACATTAGCTGCACAGGAGCATGGTGAGATTTAGTACAGATAATGTGACACACATTTATTTTGCTTTAATTGCCTGTGGTGTTAATGTAACCCCGTTGTATAACATAGGAAATTCTTCAGAGCTGTTCTAATAGTTTCTTTTCCTTTATTATGTCACTTCTGGGAATTTCTGTCAGGGCTGATGGAGAAGAACAGAACTTAGGAATATTCAAACACAATGTATGTGATGGAAATATATTACATGATGCAATTGCTGTCTGTTGGGCCAATGAAATGTTGGATGTAAGGAATGCTGACATGCACAAAATGTCGT
The DNA here is from genome assembly GCF_020745735.1 of Hemiscyllium ocellatum. NCBI lineage: Eukaryota > Metazoa > Chordata > Chondrichthyes > Orectolobiformes > Hemiscylliidae > Hemiscyllium > Hemiscyllium ocellatum. The sequence goes on from NC_083401.1 coordinate 88,901,487, forward strand.
TAATGGCTGCAGGAGGGGTGGATTTAAAATTAACGAGACTAAATTGAATGAGGTAAAAGTGAGGACTGCAGATGCTGGAGATTAGAGTTGAGAGTGTGGTGCTGGAAAAGCTCAAAGTTCACCACCCCTCGGCTCACAACCTCATTCCTGATGAGGTTTGCCTGAAATGTTGATTCTCCTGCTCCTCAGATGCTGCCTGACCTGCTGTGTCTTTCCAGCACCACGCTCTCAACATTAAATTGAATGAGCCAAGGCATATTTGAAAAACATAATTACTTGATGTTAGTTGGAGCCATTTCTCTGTGCTGCGCTACCCAAGTATTGTGGTAGTCACGCAGAAAAAAAATGGAAATTCAGAAAAAAACATCTTTACCCAGGGAATGGTAATAATGTGGAATTTGCTATGACATCAATTGGTTGGAGTGACCAATGCAGATGCACATAACAGAAAGTGAGACAGCATTTATGTTCTTGTAGCACATTGGTAGTATTCCTGTCACTAAGCCAAGATTCCTTGGTTCAAGACTCATCTTGTTCAGAGTCCTGAAGAAGGGCTTATGCCTGAAACGTCGATTCTCCTGCTCCTTGGATGCTGCCTGACCTTCTGCGCTTTTCCAGCAACACATTTTTCAGCTCATCTTGTTCAGGTGTGTAACAACAGTTCTGAGCAGGTGGATTAGAAAATGTCCATAAAGGAGTAGGGAATTTTGTTGATGGAGTTAGATAAGGAAGGGTGGGCGTAGAAAGTGAATAATTTAAATGATGGCTCAGAGATAAGTGGGTATACAGTATACGTTACTTACTTTTAGGTCCAGCATTCTTCAGTTCCTGGAGGCAGTTGGAGAGGTCACGAGGTCATCAGGGAACAGCAGAGCCTGTCAGAATACGTGAGTATATATCAATTTGGATAGTAAATTGTTGTTAAAGGTTTCTAAAATGTCAAGTTTTAAAATTTTACTTGTTTCTAATGTTTCCTGTCTCTCTAGCCTTCTCTTATTCCAATCTGTCTGACTCTCTTTATTTAGCTTTCTGTATATATTTGGTTTTAACTGATATACACTAATTCATCACTTTGTTAATTCACCCTCTTCTTTGTTATTCTTTCCAATCCTGAAATTTGTTGAAATTGATCCACGATATGTTTCATTATTTGCTAAAATCCCAGATGCCCTGTTGTCTTTACCATGCTATTACTGCTTGTAGGCTAGGGCACCAAACAGATTCAAGATGAAAATGAAGGAAAAAGACGTAACAAAGACAATAGATGAGGGCAGAGCGGTAGATGTGATCTATATGGACTTCAGTAAGGTGTTTGACAAGGTTCCCCATGGGAGACTGGTTAGCAAGGTTAGATCTTATGGAATACAAGGCGAAGTAGCCATTTGGATACAGAACTGGCTCAAAGGTAGAAGACAAAGGGTAGTGGTGGAGGGTTTTATTCAGACTGTAGACCTATGACCAGTGGAGTGCCACAAGGATCGATGCTGGGTCCTCTACTTTTTGACATTTACATAAATGATTTGGATGTGAGCATCAGAGGAGCAGTTAGTATGTTTTCAGATGACACCAAAATTGGAGGTGTAGTGGACAGCAAAGAGGGTTACCTCAGATTACAACAGGATCTGGACCAGATGGACCAATGGGCTGAGAAGTGGCAGATGGAGGTTAATTCCGATAAATGTGAGGTGCTGCATTTTGGGAAAGCAAATCTTAGCAGGATTTATACACTTAATGGTAAAGTCCTAGAGAGTGTTCCTTGGAGTGCAGGTTCACAGCTCCTTGAAGGTGGAGTCACAGGTGGATAGGATGGTGAAGAAGGCGTTTGGTATGCTTTCCTTTATTGGTCAGAGTATTGAGTACAGGAGTTGGGAGGTCATGTTGCGGCTGCACAGGACATTGGTTAGCCCACTGTTGGAATATTGCATGCAATTCTGGTCTCCTTCTTATTGGAAAGATGTTGTGAAACTTGAAAGGGTTCAGAAAAGATTTACAAGGATGTTGGCAGGATTGGAGGTTTTGAACGAGGGAGAGGCTGAACAGGTTGGGGCTGTTTTTCTTGGAGCGTCGGAGGTTGAAGGGTGAAGAGGTTTACAAAATCATGAGGGGCATGGATAGGATAAATAGACAAAGTCTTTTCCCTGTGGGGCGGGGAGTCCAGAACTAGAGGGCATAGGTTTAGGGTGAGAGAGGAAACATACAAAAGGGACCCAAGGGGCAAATTTTTCATGCAGAGGGTGGTATGTGTATGGATTGAGCTGCCAGAGGAAGTGGTGGAGGCTGGTACAATTGCAACACTTAAAAGGCATTTGGATGGTATATGGATAGAAAGAGGTTGGAGGGATATGAGCTGGGTGCTGGCAGGTGGGACTAGATTGGGTTGGGATATCTGGTCGGCATGGACAGGTTGGACCGAAGGGTCTGTTTCCATGTTGCACATCTCTATGACTCTAAAAAGTCTAACCAATTGTACACACATTTCCAGCATGATAATTTTAGCAGGGGCAAAACCATGCCTGGTCCTGATATTGCTACTGGCATATCATTTTCCCAATGGCAGGAAAGCTGGATAGCCAGTAAAATGGCAAACTAAAGATAGTATCCTACCTCTGAAGCCACGGTTCAAGATGGGGGCAGCCCATCCCTGGTACCTTCCAGGGAGCTGAGATATAGGTTAAATGGTTGCACCTTTTTTGACATTCTGTAGTCTCGGAGGTACACTAGCAGCAAAGTCCATCCAAAGATTAGAGTTCGATATCCCTACAAAGTATCAATCATTATCTTTCCTTTTTCACTTATTACATTAAAGTATGTCATTGTTCTTTTGATGTCCTTCTCCCCCTTTCATCCGGAATAATGTGAACCACATTTTTTTTTACAAGGCTGAATTTCTGGAACTCAAGCAATTTTTGTGCAGGTTGATTTTTGAAATAAACATAAAATTCTATCTGAACACGTAATTTTAGGGAGTAATGTGTCTCAAAAGAAATACCTTCATTAGAGTAAAAAAAACTTTGCGAGAAGATATTTCTGGAATTTATAATTTCTAGCCCTTGTCTTGAACAGTTTGCTCCATTAGACATCACAACTCAGTAAGGCACACTGATTTGGCAGTGCAGTACTGAAAACAGTATTGCACTATTGGACATGCCATCTTTCAGACAATGCATTAACCCAATGTGCCCCCTCAAATGGATATAAGTGATCTCATGATCAAGAAAAAAGAAAAATGGACTTACCCTGGCACTTTGCCAATATTTATTCCTCAAACAGTTTCACTGAAATAGATTATTGCTCTTGAAGCCTAACTTAGGAAAATTGCTGCTATGTTTCCCACCTTACAATTGTGATTATACTGCATAGGCTGTAAAGTGTTTTGAGACACTTCAAAGTTGTAAGAGGCATTTCATATAAATGTAAATCTTTTTATCATGGATAGAAAGGTACGACCATAGAGCAGCTAAATTGTTGTTGCTATCATTATTTTTGAAAGGGGACATTTCCTAAACCTGTAGTTGAAAAACCACTGCACCATTTGAATTTTTTCCTTACAGGCTATCCATCCAGTTCCCATACTTGCAAACTTTCAAAAATAATTTCCAGTATCTTACACAGATTAATTTGCTGTTTGGAAATACAGATTTGAGTGAATGCTGACTCTCACCCTGAATGATACTTAAACCACAAAACACAGTGTAGGGTGAGCTGTGTCAAACAAATACTTAATAAAATTATAGTTTGGTTGATCCTTTGATGAAAACAAAGACAACTTGGTTTAAATCTGCATAAAATCTTAAGGCAAACTTAATATAAAAAAGAATTCTGGCTGCAAGGTTCTGTTGGTTGTACAACACTGATGGGAGATTTTGTGATAAGATTATAAAATCAAAGAAAGAGGGAATAAGATTGCACTGAACAACAATATGAATGATTCAGAATATTTGTGGAGGCAGAACCAATTATAAACTGTAGGGTTTTAAAAAAGGGTGTTATTTTATAAATGTTAGTTTAAGTTTACACTGATTCTAGCTTCAAGCAATAACTGCTTGTCATTTATGAGTCTGTACACATAGAGTTATTTTTTAGTTTGTAGCCAGAACATTAATCAGTCACAAATACAGGTTGCCACAAGAACATTGTCAAATACCACATATATATTTACAGTAAAGTAATACTAAAAGTGCCATTAAGTAAACATTATTTTCTTACTGCTGGCAACTTATATTTTGTACTACAAAGTGGAATGTTCTCATTTTGTCTTCATTGCAAATTATGCTCTCCATGGAATTACAATTGCTACAGCAGAACAGTCCAGAGTTGCAACCAGTTTCTAATTTGCTCCTATCACCTCACTTCACCAAGTGGAAAGTTTGAGTGATTGTCTTCAGACACTTTGCTCAGCTTTTGAGATCCACTGCTAACACTTGCTAAGTCAAACTGTTTTCTTTCTCTCTACCGACCAGCCAGAACAATGTTTTTCCTAGCTCTGTCTCTTTTCTTCTGTCCACAAGTTTACTTGGTGAGCCCAGCTTTCTTGGTCTGAGAATTTTGGAGTTTTTTAATGATGTTTCTTGACTTGGGACTCTTATTCCCACTTCAACCAGACTTGATATCAAGCAGGTTTCAGAACAGAAATTAGGAAATACTTGTTTAGTATAGGTATTTTAAGTATCTGAGAAACGACTGCTGTTATTGTAAACATGGCCTTTGGCAGTGTGGACCAGACCTTCTTCTCAATATGGATATTCTTTGTATAAAATGGTGATTGGTGCTCATTCATCACACTTCCACTGTTACCGCTGAGCCGCATGCTCTAGGATTCATGGTTTGAAAAGTCTTATCCCTGCTCTTAACCTGCCTGGGACCTCTACACTTTGGAAAGTTCTCGATGAAGTAGATCGGAATTCATTTCTCACTTAAGTCTCTCAGGGTGCACTCTGTGTTGACAGCAAGGCTGATCTGGTGCTTGTGTTGACCTCAAAAATCCTCTGCTTTATATTGCCACTGGGGCTTCTGTTCAAGTGCTCCCTTGTTGTTTGGTGCCAGTTCTCTGGGATTGGTCATTACTTGTCACCATATTAGTTGAAGAGGGTCCACACTCTTTGTAGTTAAAATCAATAACCTTACTGCAGTAACTGACTCTTTAATTAATAATGTAACACCTCCACCCCTTTTACACTCTCCCTTATCCCATTTTAAGACCTGTTACACTGAATGTTGATTTGCCAGTCCTGCCACTTCTTCAATCACACCTTTGTGATGGCAATGATATTTCAATGGCATATGCCAATTCATGTCCATAGTTCATCTATCTTACCTCAGATACTCCTACTGTTAAAGCAGAGGCCATCCAGCTTACTCCCTTATTTCTTCCCCTTTATACTCAAATCCTTTCATAATAAAAGCTAACATACAGTTATTTTCTTAATTGCTTGCTCTAAATGTGTTAATTTATTGAGTACAGGGAATGATTTGGATGTGAACATAGTAGATATAGTTAGTTAGTTTGCAGATGACAACAAAATTGGAGATGTAGTGGACAGCAAAGAAGGTTACCTCAGAGTACAACAGGATCTCGATCAGATGGGCCAATGGGCTCAAGAGTGACGATGGAGTTTAATTTAGATAAATGCAAGGTGGGTTACATTTTGGAAAAGCAAATCAAAGCAGGACTTATACACTTAATGGAAGGGCCTGGGGAGTGTTGCTGAACAAAGAAACTTGGAGTGCAGGTTTATAGTTCGTTGAAGGTAGAGTCATAGGTAGATAGGATAATGAAGAAGGCATTTGCTATGATTTCCTTTATTGGTCAGACAATTGAGAATAGGATCTGGGAGGTCATATTGCAGCTGCACAGGACATTGGATAGGCTACTTTTGGATTATTGCATTTAATTCTGGTATCCTTCCTATCAGAAGGGTTCAGAAAAGATTTATAAGGATGTTGCCAGGGTTGGAGGATTTGAGTTATAGGGAGAGGTTGAATAGGCTGGGGTTGTTTTCCCTGGAGTATCAGAGGCTGAGGGTTGACCTCATAGAGGTTTATAAAATCATAAGGGGCATGGTTCAGATAAATAGACAAGGTCTTTTCCCTGGGGTGGGAGAGTCCAGAACTAGGGTGCATAGGTTTAGGGTGGGAGGGGAAATATATATAAAAGGTATTTAAGGTGCAACCTTTTCACACAGAGGCTGGTGCATGTATGGAATGATCTGCCAGAGGAAGTGGTGGAGGCTGATAGAATTGCAACATTCAAAAGGCATTTGGGTGAGTATATGAATAGGAAGGATTTAGTGGGATATGGGCAAAGTGCTGGCAAATGGGACTAGATTAGGTTGGGATATCTGATTGACATGGATGAGTTGGACCGAAGGGTCTGTTTCCGTACTTTACATCTCTATTACTCTATGACACCTCTCTGCATTTCCAAGTCCTTGTGACTTTAAAAAAAAGTTTTCTATTGTCCCTTCCAAAGTGGATAATTTCATATTACCCACATGATATGTCATCTTCCATATTGATACCCACTCTATCTTTATGCCACTTTTGTATTTTTCCTCATGGCTTATTTTTCAACCAAGTTTCACATCATCAATAAATGTGGATTGATTACACATGTTCCCCACATCTCAGTTATTGATATAGATTGTAAAAAACTAAGGTCCAGCACTGATTCCTGATGTACTGCATTAGTTACAGCTCATTAAATTAAAAATGATTAATTTATTTCTACTCTTTGATATTTGTTCTAAACCAATCCTCAACCATGCTGATTTATTACCTAACATCCATGCGCCTAAAGTTTGTGTGTTACTTTCTGCATATTACAAGAAATCTCCTCATAAGAACATAAGAACTAATGATTATTCTCGATTAAAGATCACATAATAAATGATAATTTAGTCCTTCAAGCTTTCTCATGGCCGATCTTTACCTTATTTTTCTGCCTCACCTCCATATGTTTTGATACTGTCAATTAAACAAGTGAACTACTTCTACCAGCCTCCACATTCAGAGGATAATCCTCCCCCATTTTCACCATCTCCAGCAAAGTTATATCACCAACTACATATCCCCCTCCCCTCAATTGTCAGCATTACAAAGGGACCATTCCCTTCATGGTATCTTGGACTACTCCTTTAAAAGCCCAAATATCTCATTCCCCACAGAACATGCAATAGCTGCCCTTTTTACTTGCTTTCTCTTCACTGTGCAAGACTTTATACAGCCTTTTCTGATGAAGAAGAGATTTACTTTTATTTTATTCAATTTATTCTGTTGTATTTGTTGCTCAGAAAGCAGTCTCACACACATTGGTAAGACCAAACGCAGACTGCTTTGTAGAACCATTCCACTCAGTCTGTGAACATGCCTCCAACTTTCTGGTTGCTTGTGTTTTAAAGATTTTTACAAAGTGCTTGTTTCTGTTTCATTAATAATTTGCAGACACAACATTTTCCTTTTGTACCCATTGTTAGCATTCAACATTCTTAGTTCAGATGGAGCCTCATATATTTCCCATTATGCAGTTGCCAAGATACTAACTTCAAACATTCAATCTTTGCTATTTTGTAGAGTGATCACGTCCATGACTTTGGTGTAGTCTTGTATCAATTGTGGATAAAGTAGAAACACCAGAGATTAATTATGAAAAGCAATATATTCAACTAGATTTTGCAAGATGTGACAGTCACATTCAGATTGTCACTCCACTCTTTATTTTTCACAGGGAGAAGGAACTCTGTATTTTCTTCAGAATTGCAGTTCATACTTAGTATTACTTTCAATTGGATTTAAGAAAGGATATGACATCTCTGGATCCCAAATCATGCAGAATAATCAGGAGAAGGCATTTTTTCCTTTTTTTCCCCGGAAGTCAGTGCTGTATTTAATTAAATGTCCCCCCTCAGAGATAGGCATATTGACCGCTCCTTTGAATAGATTATTACATAAGGAAGAAAGTGAGGACTGCAAACGCTGGAGATCAGAATCAAAAATTATGGTGCTGGAAATGCACAGCAGGTCAGGCAGCATCTGAGGAGCAGGAGAGTCGACGTTTCAAGCATAAGCTCTTCATCAGGAATGCACATAAAGCATGTGCGCCAAGTGGATAGGGGGTAAGTTGTCAAGTAGATTGGCTGTTAGACTGGTAAGGTACCAGGGCACAAAATAGAAAAGGGACCAGGTAAGTGATTGAGTGTTTGGAGTAGGTCAGGGTGTGCAGGAACTATCAGATTCAGTGAAGTTGAGTGTCATGTCCCCTCAGAATTGTGGGGTTGGGGTGTGTGGTAGTGGGGATTTGGGATTGGCAGCAGAGTGGGAACACAAAATATCTGGTCCAAAGATGAGTGGGGTAGGGATGTGATTGTGGTAGTGCATGTGCTGCATGCCAGGTGGTGATGTGATGAGTCCGAGGAGGAATGGTGGATGGGGAAGTGTGGGGAGAGTTGAGTGCATGATAGGGGTGGGCTATTTTGGGTCTTAAAGCAGGAGGGCTATTGCCCTAGGTCCGGGGATGGAGGGGACAGTTCTGTATCCTTGGATATATAGGAGGGGTGGTGTCCAGTCTCGGACAGAGTGTGGCAGATGTTGGATCTTGGAGGGATAAGGGGACTGTTGGGTCCCATGCAGTGAGGGTGTCTTCAGGTCTTGGGCAGAGAGAGGTGCTTCAGCTCCGAGGGTGAAAGGACAATTATTGGGTGCTGTGGGAGGGTGTGTTGTTGGATCCTGCAGGGAGTAGAAGTCCTGGGTTCTGGGAGAAGTGTTGGAGGTTTGGGTTCCAGATGAGAGGACGGTGGGAGTGTCATCCAGTGGAGGAAGAGGGGTGTTGGTTCTCAGGGGGAGAAGGAGAAAGGGCAGCAGGCTGGGGGTGAAGGCAGAGTGTGACGTATCCTGGGGAGCTGAAGGGGGATGTCAAATCAATGTCTGGGGCACAGTCTGAAGGGACTGAGAGCACTGTAGTTGGGAGTTAACAGGTAAGTTGGTGACTTAGATTAATAATTATCCAGGAGTTAGGCTCGCTTTTTTTTATTCATTCATGGGTTGAGGGTGTTGTTGGCTAGGCCAGTATTTATTGCCCATCACCAATTGCCAAGAGGGCAGTTAAGAGTCAACCACATTATGGTGGGTCTGGAGTCACATCTAGACCAGAGCAGGTAAGGATGGCAGCTTCCTTCCCTGAGGGACATTAGTGAACCAGATGTGTGTTTCCAATAATCGACAATGGATTAGTGGCCATCATTAGATTCTTACTCTCAAAGTTTACTGAATTCAAACTACACCATCTGCCGTGGCAGGATTCGAACCTAGGTCCCCAGGACATTACCTGGGTGGCTGGATTAACAGTCTCGCGATAATACCACTAGGTCATTGCGCCCCCATTGGCTTTTCAATAGTCTAACTTTTTCTGATTAACTATTTACTTGACTGCAATGCAACTCTCCAAAATCTCAAAGTTAAATGGATACTTTCAATGGGTCTCAGAAGCTGGTTAGTATTGCTCAGAGGAATCTTCAAATATCTTGGAGTCTGCTACATCAGGAATTTTGCATATTCCTGATGTGCAACTTCCATTTATGCTGCAGAAATGACCATCGGAAAAATATGGGCCAAAACATCAGCCAAGGTCAGATTCTAGCTTGAATCTCGGAAGGTAAAGGAAATGTTTAAGTCAGTGAGTACTCTGATGAGCAATGAATTATTGAATCATTTTCCTGCAGCCTGGAGATCCGTTCAGTTGTTTTAATACCTTGCCAAGTTGAAAGCAACATGCAGATCAATAATCCTGGTTCACTTATCTCTTGAATTTTTGGTGCTTATTTTGATAATGAAAGAAACAGCTATTTTAATTCTATTACTTGAATCTAAAGTGAAATGTGATTATGTGATTAGCTTCAGTGACAACTTGTCACACAGTATGACTGCACTGATATTTTAAAATGGTCTGTCTTTTTTGTTTCATTTTATTTTAAAATGGATTAAGGGAAGTGCTTGCCATCCAACACATATGCATCCAAATTGGCATGAACATTTTAACTAAGGAAACTGCAATTTCAGAATGAATATAACATTGTTTCAATTAGTAATTTGACATGCTAACAACAATTATTTTATGTTCTATTCCATTTGAAATGAAGACTAACATTCCATCTGTTTTCCCTATTACCTGCTGAACTTGGATGCCAACTTTTTGTGATTTGTGCAGAAGAATTTCCACATCCCTTTGTGCTGCAGCTTTCTGCAGTCTTTCATCATTTAAATAATATTCAGTTCCTCTATTTTCCTACCAGAGCAAATAACCTCACATTTTTCCAAATGATATTCCATCTGCCCTCTGGTTCCCATGAGGCGAAACATCCTCTCTGCATTTACCCTGTCAAGCCCCTTGAGAATCCTATATGTTTCAATGCTATAACTTCTCATTATTCTAAACTCTAGTGAATAGAATCCCAAGCTGTTTAACATTTAAGCATAAGACAATCTCTCCATACCAGGAATCATCCAAGTGAACCTTCTCTGAACCGTCTCCAGTGATCATCTTTCCTTAATTAACGGGACCAAAACTACTCTCAGCGTTCCAGATATGGTTTCACCAACATCTTCCACAGTAGCAATAAGACCTCCTTACTCTATGCTCCAACCCCCTTGAAGTAAGGGCAAACATTCCTCATTACAGGAAGCACGGTGTGCTAGCTTTCTGAGTTTCATGAACAAGAACCTCCAAGTCCCTTTGTGTTGCAGCTTTCTACTGCTTTTCTCTGTTTATAGAATGCTTTATTCTTTTGTTTTCCATTCCAAACTGGCCAACTTCATATTTCCCACATTTGATCCTATTTGCCAACATCTTGCCACTTATTTAAACAATTAATATCTCTCTGTCAACTGTTTGTATCCCCTTTGCAGCTTGCCTTCCCACCTATTTTTGTGTCATCTGCGAAGTTGGCTACAGTATATTCACTTCCTTCCTCCAACTCATTCATGTAAATTGTAAACAACTGTGGTTGCAGCACTGCCTCCTGTGGAACTCCACTTGTTCCCTTGTTGATAACTTCAAAAAGAACCCCTCCCTCACTCACTGTTTCTTGCACATTAGTCAATTCTCTATTCACGCCAATATGCTATCTCCAACATAGGCTTCAATTATTGACTTAACCTTCCAAGAGTAACCGTGTCGAATGCCTTCTGGAAGTCTAAATACAACACATTTCCTGATCCCCCTCAATTCACTCCGGCTGAGACTTCCTCAAAGACTTTTAACAATTTAGTCAATTTATTTCCCTTTCATAAAGCCATGCGACTCTATTTGATTAGATTTTGATTTTCCAATTTTGCTGCTATTTCTCCCTTAATAATTGATTCTAATATCTTTCCAACAATAGATATTAGGCTAATCAGCCTGGAGTTACCTGCTATTTCCTTACCTCACCACCTCCCTTTTGGAATAGGGTTTTCACATTGGTATTTTCCCAATCCTCAGGTACTTTTCCAGAATCTAAGGATTTTTGGAAAATTACAAAAATGTCTCCACTGTCTCTGTATCTATTTCTTTTAATAAATCGTCAGGACCAAGAGACTTGTCAGCCTTTAGCCCATTTATTTGTCTAGTAAAATTTCTTTAGAAATGAAGGTACTTAATTTCTCCTTCATATTCTTTGTTTTTTTTGCTTTCCCATCTATTTTTATGTCTTCCACAAATTTAACAATAATGCAGACACTTTCCTCTTGTAAGTCATAAAAATATATCGTAAATTATTATGGCACCAGGACTGATCCCAGTGCCACTCCATTAGTTACAGTTTGCCATCTTGAAATTATTGCCTTCTGTCCAAACTCTCTCTTTTCTATTAGGTGACCAATCCTCTATCCCTCCAGAACCAGGAATTCTTATCTCATGAAGTAACTTAATGTGTAGCATCTTATCAACACCTGCTGGAAATCCAAACATATTACATCTACTGCTTCAACTTTATCTATCCTGTTTATCACCCCCTCAAAGACTTCTAATATTTTTTTCATTAGAGAGACATTCCTGGCCTCTGACCTTCTTTTGTGGTCACTATATTGATTATTGATATGGATAATGATTACATGTATTTATATAATAAAGAGTCTGAAGAGGTATCAGACTGAACACAGAAACAAAAACTCTGTTATTCTCGCCACGATTGTTGCCAGATTTGCAGAGTTTCTCCATGATTTTCTGTTTTTAATTTCAGATTTCCAGCATCCACAGTATTATGTTTTTATTTACTGCTCCAATTCAGTTTTGAGTCAATGGTAATATCTAGGTTGTTGATAGAGTTGGATTCTATGATGGAAAAACCATCTAATGTCACTATGAGATTGTAAAGTTCTCTCTTATTGGAAACGGCCATTGCCTGGCATTTGGCTAGTGCAAATGATATTGTCACTTGTTTCTCCCAAGGCAGGATATTGTCCAGGTCTTACTGCATTTGGGTTTGGACTTCTTCAGTAGCTGAAGAGACATGAATGTGAGCATTGTGCAATCATCGACAAAATCCCCACTTCTAACCTTATAATGGAGGGAAGGCCAGTGATGTAGCAGTTGAAGATGGTAGGGCCTAGAACACTATCGTAAAGAACTGCTTCAGAGATGTTTTGGAGCTGAGATGACTGACCTCCAACATCTACAACTGTCTTAAACAAGCAGGGAGTTTTCTTATGATTCACATTGACTTCATTGATATCACATCAGTCAAATGTAGCCTTGATGGCAAGGGCTGTCACTGTCATCTTTCACCCTGGAATTTAGCTCTTTAGTTCATGTACAAAGCAAGGTTGTAGGTCAGGTGCTGGCTGGCTCTGGCAGAGCCCAAACTGAGTCTATGTGAGCAGGTTATTATTGGGCAATAACTCTCCTTGCTGGCTTTTGTTAAGGCTGTTAAACCTTCTCATCGTGTACTCCTTTTTAACCAGAAACAGTTTTTAGTTAGATTTACAAAATATATATTTTTGAATTTCTGCCACAATTTACCCACTGTCTATTTCCTTCATCTATTTCCCAGTTTGTTTCATACCTCTAGAGTTGCTCTTATTTTGTTTGAGGACGTTAGTTTGAGAACTGAGTTGTTATCCCCGAAATTGAATTTGAAATCCTATTACATTGTGTTCGCTACATTGTGGAGCGTTCTTAACTACGATATCTCTTCTTAATTCTACCTCGTTATATACAACTGGACCTAAAATAGTCTGTTCATGAGTAGGTTCTGCAATGTATTGTTAAGGACCAGGCCAGATCTCCTCAAAATACTTTAAGACAATAGCCCAGTCCCTAACATTTTCTAATTTGGAAGGCAGGTGTGAAGTGGATATTCCAGGAGTGATGCAGCTGGTCAAACCACTTGGTATTAAGCAAAACAGAATTTATTTACACACTATGGTTGAAACATGAACAAAAATAAAACAGAATTTAGAATAACAACTATTTGGAAATCCAGCTGACTCGAAATCGCAACTTAACGAAGGAGCTGTTCCAATACCCGCAACATCCCCAGAACGCACTCCTTGGCAAATGGAGGATTCAAACTCAGGTTCATACAGGCAGGGGAGATTGCAGAGAGAAGAGTCAGGTAAGAAAGATTTGTTGAAGGATGGAACCTTTTTTTCACAGTAACAGCTTCTCTGCCACCAGCAGTTTCTGACTGCCTGCTAAATCAAACCAAACGAGAAAGAAAGCCCTGAACTGGGAGAACTGGCCACTCACCTGCCAGTAGCCACTTCCAGACAACTCTTCCTTTACGATCCCCCTTGAAAAAAACCAAGGGCAAAATAACCTTATTAAAGGGGCAGCATCGTTACATTATCACTCTAAGAAATAAGCCGGGTGCAAAATTTGTAAAATTCTCTGTCATGTTACTCTTGCCTGACTATTTTGTTCAGTCAATTTGCAGATTAAAATCACACATGTCAATTGTAGTGCCCTGCTTCTCTGTTTTCATCATTTCACAATGCGTACTTTGTCCAACAGAGGGAAGTTCTTTGGGGTCTATAGATGACTGTTACCTGTGACTTATTTCCCTTTCTGCTATTTACTTTGACCCAAACTCATTCACTCATTACTTCACGTACATCACAACTGCTGTAATATTATCCTTTATTAACCAAGTTATCCCAACTTCTTTTCCGTTTGGCGTATTAATACAAATTGTTCAATAGTTTTGCAATTGAGTTCGCAACCTTGGTTTTCCTGCAACCAGGAATATCTCTTAAAACCCTGTACCTCTGCTCTTTTATCTTTTTATCTTTTTTAAACCTTCACTTGAAATCTTTCCATGTCTAATTATTTTAAAGCTCCACCAACAACCCGAATCATATCATTCTCCAGGTTCAAATGAAGCCTGTCTCAACTGGTCAGCTTTCTCTCTATCTGGTGCCCCTTGAATTGGAATCCATTTCTCCCAAACTAATCTTTGAGTCAGGCATTTACCCTCTATTCTTACTTACCCTATTTCCATTTGCACATGGCTCAGCTAGTAAATCAGAAATTATTCAGAAATTGCAGTCTGCTTTTTAATTCAATCCTGGCTGCTCATAAACACTCAGGAAACCTTTTTCCTCATCATTTTTAATTGCCCTCAACCACTGCTCTTCTCACGCAAACCTGCTCTTCATTTTATCAAGCTGCTTTTCATGCTTTCTCCTGCTCTTTATCAAGCTGCCCTCCCCAGTTCTATCTTGTCGTTGTTGAAGCTGCTGTCCCTGCTTTCTCTCACTGTTTTTGAGTCACAGGGTTCTCCTCTTTCTGGCTCTTTTAGGTTCTGGTAATTGTTTCATGGTTTTCCATTTCCTCTCCAGAAAGTCTATTCATGAGTTGCAACACCTTTGGGAATTACTTATTACCATAAGTGCACTACAAGAAATACATTATAATGGGAAGTTTACTCAGATTACATTAGTTTCTTAAAATCATTATATTGTGATTTGTTCTGAATTAATATTTAAATTATCCACAGGAAAAACAACTGAAATCAAGCCCACTGGCTAATGATGATCATAATAGCAATCTCTGTAACCAGTGGTGTGGATTCACAAACTTAGAAGAATGGTATGACGATTAAATAATTCAGATCTAATTACTGCTACAGAGAGAGGAGCCGTGGAACTGTCCAATGAATCCAATGGTGGCCTCAGAATACCACAAGTTTCTTCTAAGTTTTCCACCACTGTGTACTGGGGGAGACATCAGAACACACAGACCAACAGTGCAATTAGCCATTATTGATCACTAATGGCACACCTCATTCTCCATTGGTCCCACATCAATGTTGTAGTAACTTGAAGAAGGATGGGGATATGCTTTTATTAGAATAAGTGATTGAAGGAAATTTTTCACAAGGTTTTTAAATATGAAACCAAAGTCCTACCAAGGCTGGATATCTAAAATAAAAACAGAAAGGAGTGGGCAAAACTCAATTTGCATGGCAGCAGCTGCAGAGAGAGAAGGTGAGTTAGGGATTGCTGGTTGGTATGGGGTGGGAAGTTAAGCTGGGTGAGGAGCATTAAGTACAATGTGAGGTTAGAAATATAGAGATGTTACAGCATCAGAAAGGTCATTCACCCATTGGGTCTGCACCAGCTAGATAAACTAGCAGCCTATTCATATCCCACTTTCTAGCATCCTGCCCATAGTCCTACAGGTTACAGCATTTCAGGTGCAGTTTTAGGTTCTTTTTCAAAAAGTTGACGGTTTCTGCTTCACCCACCAAACTGGGCAACAAATTCCAGACAAGCTCCACTTTCTGGATCAACAGGCTTTTTCTCTTGTCCCCTCTAACCCTACTACCAGTCACCTTTAATAAATTGATGTCTCTGCTAGGGAAAACAGGAATCCTGACCACTCAATTCAAGCCTCATGCTATTTTGTATCCCTCGATTAAGTTACCCCAAAGCCTCCTGTTATAAAGAAATTAACCTTAACCTATCCATTGTCACCTCTTGACATCTGATCAGTCTTCCCGGGAGTCAACCCAAGGGAAACAACAGGCCCATATGGTATTCCCGGCCGAGCACTCGGATCCTGGGGGAGGTATTCACCACCATTTCAACCTCCCCTTTCTACAAGCCAAAGTCCCCACCTGCCTCAACAACACCACCATCATCCCCATACCTAAGGAAGCACATGCAATGTGCCTTAATCACTACAGCCCACTGGCTCTGACCTTCATTGCCATGAAGTGTTTCATGAATGTCATGGTCCACATAAACCCTGTCTCCCAGTCTGGCTTGATCCCCTTCAATTTGCATACAGATGCAACAGATTCATAACAGATGCCATATCCCTAGCCCTGCACTCATTCCTGGAATATCTGGACTACGTCAGACTCCTGCTTACTGACTACAGCTCTGCTGTCAACACTGTCATCCCCTCCAGATTGATCTCAAAACTCCATGATCTTGGTCTTGGTTTGCTCTCTGCAACTGCAATCAGTGATGGTAGGTAACTGCACCTCCTCCACAATAACAGTCAACACTGGAGCACCCCAAGGATGTGTGTTCAACCTCTTACTGTACTCCCTGTACAGCCATGACTGTGTTGCCAACTTCGGAATGAACACCATCTGCAAGTTGATGGGACAGATATTGAACAGCGACAAGTCAGAATACAGAAAGGAGATAGTGGGCTTGGTGAAGTGGTGCAATGAGAACAACTTCTCTCTATCGTTAACAAAACTAAAGAACTGATCATTGACTTCAGAAAGAAAGGAGAACATGTTCCCATCCACATCAACAGAGCTGAAGTTGAGGGGGTGGAGAGCATCAAGTTCCATGGAGTGACAATAACTGACAATCTGTCGTGGACTCCCCATGTAGGTGCAATGGTCAAGAAGGCATAACAATGCAGCTTCTTCCTCAGGTGACTCCAGAAATTTGGTATGTCTATAAGAACCCTCACCAACTTCTACAGAAGCACCATTGAAAGCTTTCTATCTGGTTGCATAATGGCCTGGTGTGGCAACTGCTTTGCAGAAGGCTGTATGCACAGCTCAGACCATCCTGGAAGTCAACCTCCCATCCATGGACTCCATTTACATGGCTTGTTGCTGCAGATAGGCTGCCAACATTATCAAAGACCCATTGTACCCCAGTACAATGATCTCCTACAAGCTGTTCGGTCAGGTAGAAGATACAGAAACTTGAACACATGCACCAGCAGGTTCAGGAACAGCTTCTCCCCAGCCATTACGATTCTGATGAATGGACTCTCTAACTTCAAATAATGCTGATTTTACTTACGTTGACCTTGCCTAGCACCCATCCTATGCCATGTAACATGTATGCCTCTGTCTAAATGTTTTTCTATGCTATAATCTGTATATCCTTGCTTCCTATAATCTGCCTATACTGCTCATAAACAATGCTTTACTTGTAGTTAGGTACGTGTGACAATAAATAAATCAAATCAAATCAATCTTTCCTTATTGCTGTAATTTTCAAGCTCCAGCAGCATTCTCACCAATCTCCTCTGTACTCTCTCTAGAGCAATTATATCTTTCCTGTAACATGGAGATCAGAGGTTTGCACAAAACTTGATCTGTGGCCTTAAATCGTTCTAGCATTCTATCCCTGCTCTTGCAATACTATGCCCAACGAAAGAAAAATGCTTTATTTTCCAACTTATCTATTTGCCTTGTCACCTTCAGGGACCTGTGGCTGTGCACTCTATTAAACTATGTGACATTGGAGCAGATGTAGGGTCAAAACATGTGGTGCTGGAAAAGCATAGTCAGTCAGGCAGCTTCCAAAGAGTTGACATTTTGAGCATAAGTTCTTCATCAAGAATGGAGGGAGGAGAGGGCAAGGCGGTGGAGAGATAAATTGGAGGGGGTTGGGACTGGGGGAAGGTAGCTAGGAATGTGACAGATGGTTGCAGGTGGGGGGTGATGGTGATAGGTCAGAGTGGAGGGTGGAACGGATAGGTGGGAAGGAAGATGGACAGGTAAGATAAGTCAAGATGGCAGTGCTGAGTTGGACAGTCGGATTTGGGATGAGGTGGGGGGAGGGGAGATGAGGAAATTGGTGAAATCGACTGATTCGTGTGGTTGGAGGGTCCCAAGGCCGAAGATGAGGTGTTCTCCCTCCAGGCGTCTGGTGGCTAGGATTTGGTGGTGGGAGAGTCCCAGTACTTGCATGTCCTTGGCGGAGTGGGAAGGAGGGTTGAAGTGATCGGCTACAGTGGTGGGGTTGTTTAGTGTATGTGTCCCAGAGATGTTCCCCGAAACGTTCCACAAGTAGGCGTCCCATCTCCCTATTGTAGAGGAGACCACATCGAGAGCAATGGACACAGTCGATGAGATGTAGACTGTCCAACCCATCATTCAATATAATCATGGCTGATCTGAAAATTCTCAACTTCCTGCATTTTTCTCACAAGCATTGACTCCCTCACTGATCTGTCTATCTCAGCCTTGAATATCCTTAATGACCCAAATTATCAGCCCTCTGCTGTAAAGAATTCCATAGTTTCACTCCCCTCCATGAGAAGAAATTCCTCCTCATCTCTGTCTTAACTATGCAGCCTTTTATTCGGAGATTATGCCATCTGGTCCTGGACTGTCCCAGAAGGGAAAACAACCTTTCACATCCACCCTGTCAAGTCCTCTGTAAATGTTGTTTTTTTCAATAAAATTACCAAAGAGTTTAGGCACAAACTATTCAAGCTCTGATCATAGGACATTCCTTTTTTACAGCAGTCAGTTGCTGCATTTTGCAATATAAAGATCCAGAATTACAGACTGCCACTCAGACAGCCACTGTCAAAGGGAAAGTACATAAGGTAAATGTAAGATTAGGGTACTGAGAGGGAAGGGTGCCAAGTGGGTAACTTGTGCATCGAGTGCCAGGATGATAGATCGTTAAAGTGCAAGGTGTATCATCTTGGGTGGGATTAAATGCATTTGCATGGGAGGGGTGGGGGTGGGGGAAGCAAGTGGATGATTGGGGTTGAGATGCTCAGCCCAGGAAGGGAGGATACCAGTTCTAGCGGTGGGTCAGAAGGGGTTGGAACAGGCAGTGGGGTAATAAGTTCAGGTTGGGGTGATGTTGAGTTTGGTGTTGGGTCTGGGGGGATGAGGGATGGGTGTTGGCTTTGATGTCAGGGGTTGTTGGGTTCCCAGACTACATGGGATGTGGACGTCAGGTTCAAACATAGGGGTTGTCAGGCCCTAGGAATGTGGGGTGTCCGGTCAAATTCTTAAAACTCCTTGTTAGGACCGAACTTTAGAAATGTTACAGCATTAAAGGGGGGCATTCATCCCACTGTGTCCACATCAGCTGAAAGAAAACTAGCTGCCCATTCTCCACTCACCAGCCTGACAAGAAATATTTCACCGTTCCTTCAGTGTTGTTGGATCAAGGTCCTAGAATTTATTTCCTTATAGAATACCTACAGCAACTGGACTGCAGCTCACTGCCACCTTCTCAATGGTGACTAGGGATGGGAAAAATAAGCCAGTGTCACCCACAAAGATTTATAAAATGGCTGGTGTATATTTACTAATAAATGGAGTACGTTTAATGGAGTTTTTCTTACATGTGGAGTAAAAATCTTTGAATTAAAAAGGACTTCTTCATGGCAATTGCATCCACTGATTCCGTAGTGCCAGCACCTGCCTTTGTGTAAATATATCATTCAGAAGCAGGACTGGTCTATTCAGCCCCTCGAGCTTGTTCCACCATTCAATAAGTTCATGGCTGATCTGATTGTAGCCTCAAATCCTCATTCTCACCTGCCCTTGATAACCTTCCTCCCTCCCTTGCTTAACAAGACTCACTTCACCTCTGCCTTCGAAATATTCAAGGACTGCACCTTGTTCAGAAGGGAGATCCAATGACTCACGACCCTCTGAGAGAAAGAAAAGTCAATCTGTTTTAAATGGGCAACCCTTGAATTTTAACTTTGTCAACAGATTATTGATTGTTCAATAATACACTCTAAATGTTATGGCCTCAAGCAATTATGACCATTAGGTTGTCTGTATTAATTGCTCTCTGGTCATCCCAGCTCAGTTAAATGGCTCATTGAACAGACAGAACCTGGAATTTCCATTTTGTAATTGCATACCCTCGCATACAATGGAGACAATGCTTCATAGCTGCTAGATTTGCACACTGAGATGCATGAATTAGATTAGATTCTCTACAGTGTGGAAACAGGCCCTTCGGCCCAACAAGTCCACACTGCCCCTCCGAAGAGAAACCCATCCAAACCCATTCCGCTATCCTATATTTAACCCTGACTAATGCACCTAACACTGTGGGCAATTTAGCATGGCCAATTCACCGGACCTGCACATCTTTGTGATTGTGAGAGGACACTGGAGCACCCGGAAGAAACCCATGCAGACACAGGGATAATGTGCAAACTCCACACAGACAAGCGGGAATTGAACCCAGGACCCTGGTGCTGTGGGGCAGCAGTGCTAACCACTGAGCCACCATGCCACCCAATTCTGAGACATGGTCCATAATATGAAAAGGAGATGATTCTTTGGGGCGCAAGAGAAGTTGAGAGGTTGAGGAGGGTGGAGATGAGATAATGTGATGTCTTATGGGCAGAATTCCACTCCCAGTCTAGCATGGAAAGTTTGGTTCCATACAATTAGACAACATCATATGACTTAGAGCTCCTTTGGGAGACAGGACTGTGATTTCCTTGAGTAAGTGTCTATGCCACGTCTGCAGAGGACATAGCATAAGAATTCATCCTGATTGCTGTGAGGGCTTATTTGTTCCTTCAATAACATTGAGTAAAGCTCCTTATGGCCCAGTGGATTATCTGCTCATGAATCTCACATGGAGAACAATGTTGGTGGAATCATTATAGCCTTGGTGCAACTCCAAAGAAAACATAAAAGGAGTCAATGATTACAACTATATCTACAGGTCTAGCAATATCAATGACCTTTAGCCCGTGCCACACAGCCTCCATAGGGAGTTGCAGCAGGTGAAAATTCACCGCAGAAGTGCAGCAAAATGATGTGTCCTTGCATTTGTAGACCTTGTTGGCATTTTCTGAAAGATAGTGCAGGCACTGATGAAAGATATGTTACCCCCATTGTCTCTGATCTGCTGACAGAGGACTTGTGTTCAGAGGACTGGGTGGAAATCCCTTCCTGATGGCTGCCAAGAACTTAGCTGACTTGAATATTTATGATGTGGCTCGTTTTATGAGCTACTGGGGACCTGCGTGGCATCTGTGAATCCTCAACCCTGAAATGCATCTGGGCCATTGCTAATGCTGCTTTCTCCAGGGAACAGCTCTTCATTCCATCCCCTGTGTCAATGGGAGTTAAGCAGCCTAGGCAGTTGACTTCCTCACAATTCCTGATGAAGGGCTTATGCCCAAAACATTGATTCTCCTGCTCCTTGGATGCTGCCTGACCTGCTGTGCTTTTCCAGCACCACATTTTTGACTCTAACTTCCAGCATCTGCAGTCCTCACCTTCGCCCTCTTCACAATTACCAGCCTTCTGCTATACAGGCTGCTATCAAGTACACCTACAGTGTCTGAGAGGTTCCTACTTGGATACCACTATACAGTACCAGTGGTGTACTGTATATATCCTGGTCCATTGTTGAAAAAGAATTTGAAATCAGTTTTGCTTGAATCATGACTATGAAACCAGTATGTGTCAAACTGTGTGGCCTCTTGGAGTGTTAGCATTTATTTATGTTGTTGGAGTAAACAATTAAATGTTTTTGAATTTAGAATATTCAAGGATTGCCTTCAGCTGAGAAAAAAGCCCAGAGCTTGGTGAGATTTGAGGAAGTTTGATGGGGACTGCAAACATAGCTTGTCCCAGGAAAAGGAGATTGTTCAGAATAGTTAAAGAAATACAATATCACAGTAAAAGAGTCTAGTTTCTGAAATTTCTAGACTTACGAGTATGTGGTTGGAACCTTGTAGATTATTAATCTAATTTCCAGCATCTGCAGTTCTTTCCATTTTCATTTTGTACATTGATACTGTGGTTTGTTATAATTTTATTTTTATTTCTTCAGGTGATGCTATTTTTATTGGTTATATTTTACATATTATTGTGTTATTGTTAAAACCATAACCGGAGCATTCGTGCTTATGTTTCAGTGAAAGAAGGCCAAGTTAAAGAAATGCTGATAGATTGAATGAAGATTTCCCTGCAGAGATGTGTAGACTCATTGCTGTTCCCATATTCTCACTCACAAGATGGGTGAACATGTGCCATAATATGTGCAGGGTAGGCCAGAGTATATATCCTGAATACTGTATTTAGTCACATTAAAGTGCTGCAGTCCTCAATATCATGGATCAGAGTTCCTGATTCAGTTGTATCGAAGAGCATTCAGTGGTGATGCAAGAGCAGGAGAGATGATGTGTTGTCCTCAGTGAGTGAGTAGGAAGTGCAAACAGCAGAAGAGGTTAATAGTTTGGGAGGATGAGGCAGGACAAAGTTGTTCAGTAGACATGATGCACGTGATATTAGGAGTTATACTTTAACAGTCTTGCTTTGATGTGTGTACAGTGACAGAGTTAGTGTGAGGTAGTAGATGGTGGTACTTAGTCTTGTGGAGCACAGAAGAGCATTGACTTTCTTCCTGCAGCGCTGCTCATCCCATTTCACTCAGAAAACAGCATTGGGTCAGGCTGCAATTTGTGCCCGGTCTTCAGCTGGAACCTACTCATCTACACAATTCCAGATCCCTGTTTTAGGAGCAAGAAGCAAGCTTTCCTTTCCTCTGGACCATGTTTTCAATGTTGAGACTTGAGCAGCACAGTGTGAGGGTTCGTTCTCAGCTTGCAGCATCTGAAGCATCGTACAACTGGGAATAAGGAAGATGTCCACAGCCAGAGGCTCCCAGCAGGGATGAACATTCCTAACTCTCTGGCTGCGTGATTCCCCAAGAAAGGTACTGAAAAGCCTGGTTGCATAAATAGGAGAAAACAGAAAGTTGGATGAAAAAATTATTCCAAGCCATTATTCATCTGACTTAACAAAATGTTTTAGTAAAAATGGGCAAGTCTGTCCACTGTAGTTTGCCTCACTCTCATTTAGTGCCATTCTCCTTCCTGATCCCTGTAACCCTAAACATTCCTCCTTTCCAAAAAAAAAGTCTCCTCTTGAATGTTTCAATTGAATTTGTCATCACTGCTCTCTTAGGGTGTATTCCAGACCCTAAGCACTCACTGTGTGAAAAATATTTCCCTAATAAAATTTTTGCATCTTTTACAAATTACTTTAAATTCGTGTCCTCTCATTCACATCCTTTCGCAAGTGGAAATATTTTGACTTTACTATTTACTTTGTTCACACCACTCATGATTTTGAATACTTTAATCATGTCAGGACAAGGTCAGCACTTATGAAGGCCAGCACTAACAAGTTCCCCTCCAAGTCTCTCACAATCTTGAACTGGAAATATATCGCTGTTCCTTCACTGTTGCTGGGTCAAAATCCTGCAGCATTCTGAGTGTTTGCTGACATCACATGGACTGCAGTGATTCAAGAAGGCAGCTCACTATCACCTTCTTAAGGACAACTAGGGATGGGCAGTGAATGATGGGCAGCCAGAGATGCCACTTCCTGTGAATAAATTCCTGAGGAGAGTAGTCCCAGTTTCTCCAATCTACCTTCATAACTGAAATTCTTTATCCCTGGAACATTCTCAGAAACTCCCTTGTCTTTGTGGTTGGTGTCCTTACTCATGTAGCCAAAGATACTGAATGCTTTTTTAACTGTTCTCTCAATTTATCTTGCCACCTTTCATGATTTATGCACATATACACCCAAGTTTGCCTGCTGTCTGTTTTCTTCTATGCTCAAGTTTCTTTCCATATTCTTCCTACCAAAATGTTTCTCCACATTGAACTTCATCTGTCATCTATCTGCCAGCATCGACTTTCCTGTCTTCTTTTGAAGTTCCACACTGTTCTCACAGCTTACAATGCTTCCAAGTCCCATATCTCCACAAAGTGTGAAAATGATGCCCTGCAGTCCATTATCACTGGTAATCACTCACTGACAAGTATTATTGTCCACTGAAGGAATTCTGTCTCACTAGTCATGGGTTCTGTTGGTCCATGTGTAGATGGACCAGAAATTGCCCTGGAGCAGGTTGGTCAAAGACTTGAGTTTCTTTGAGGTTGAGATCAATTCTTTGTTATCCTTCTGTAAAGGCATTAAGGCTTGAACATTCACTTCAGAGAGAGCAGAGATGATGTTGTCACCTGAAATTCCGTGAGTGAAGTCAGAGGTAAAAATGTTTTCAGTCTATCCTATCAACAACGTTCACAAACTGGGAAGTCTGTTCATAACAAGGTGAGGAATGGTGGCAATGAAGATAGGGAAAATGGTGGGGGTGATGATACCTCACCACTTGACTCCTGTGTTGACCTCTTGACATGTGAGCACCATTATTGTGATGCCAAAGTCTAGATCATTAATGTTTATCAAGAAAAAATAAGGTTCCTAATAGTGACCACTGGGGATCTCCAATATAAACCGTCCCTTCAGCTTGTAAGACACTCATTATCCATTAATTTCTTATTTACACCAATAGAAGAATGAAACTGCACTGTTGCTTGCAAACTTTGCCATTATTTTCATAACAAAATCTGGGCAATTGCTTTCTTGTAGTTGTTAACAAAATTCATAAAATTAGACACACATTTATTTCTGTACTGTATATTGTTTATCAAACAAGAAAATTAAAGGTATAGTTAGATTAATTATTCCAAGCTAATGTTAAATATTAATTACTTTTCCCAGAAAATTTAGGAATAAGACTTTGAAATATGTTGCCATGCAGTATTAAGATATGTGTGAAAACTCTCAAATGGATTTGTTTTTCTCACTCTCAAATATCCAGATTGAAACAAATCAATGACCTGTTATTACCTCCAAACATCCTGGGAATTTGTGATTCTGAGTTAGCTAATTGAAGAAGTCTCAGATTGGCAACTGCTTTTGGCAAATCTTGTTTCTTCTCATATTAGAACAGGACATGGCTGGGAGCAAATGTTTTGATGAGAGACTTGAAAGTTTCAAAGGCTGAAAATCACAACTGAAATAATGACAGGAATTTGAAACCCCACAAATGGGAGGGCATCTGTCAGGTGGAAGCAAAAAATGGACAAAATCTCAAACCTATCTTGCATCTGACAACTTCCAAATTTTACAGGAAGAAGAATAGAACGTGGAGCACACATCTGCTCCCAGGAGGCAGGCTGCTCATTTGAATGTTTGAATTGAGCAGCACAACAGAATGGAGTATAAAAAAAAAGACATGAAAGGAACTTATCAGAAGGGTGGAGGACTTTTAATTTACATATATATCGGAAAAATCAAATCAGCAAAGTTGGTGTAGGTAAAGTGTTTATTGAATGTATTCAGGATGGATAAGATTCTAATAACAGGTTCTGGAGCTATATTAGAGCTGACATTGTGCAATAATATAGGATCAATTAATAACCTCAAATTGAAAGCATATCTAACTAGCTGTGATCAGAATACAATTGAATTCTACATTAGGTTTGAAGGAGAGGAGAATGGGTCCAAGACTAGTATTTTAAACTTAAACAAATGATTTATGACAGATAAATCGGAGCTAACCAAAAGGAGCTGACAAATTGGATTAAGTTGTAGGTGAACAGAAGTGCAAGAGCATAAATAATGGAATAGAACATAGAACACAGAACTGTACAGCACAGGAATAGGCCCTTCAGCCCTTAATGCTGTGCCAAACATGACACCAAATTAAACTAATCCCTTCTGTCTGCCCTCGGTCCAAATCCCTCCATTCCTTGCATATTCATCTGCTTATCTAAAAAGTCCCTTAAATGCATCTCTCATATTTGCCCCCACATCACACCTGTGTTCCAGTGTGTTCCAGACTTCAACAATTCTCTTTGTGAAACACTTGCCCCTCACATCTTTAAACCTACCCCATCTCACCTTAAATGCATGCTCTCTCGTTTGAGATTTTTCAACTCTGGGAAAAAGATTCTGACTGTCAATCTTACCTATGCATCTCATACTTTTATAGAATTCTATTAAGTTTCCCCTTAGCCTCCACCACTCCAAATAAAACAACCTGGGTTTTTCTAGGCCTTCCTTATAACACAAAAGCTCTAATCCAGGCAGGATCCTGGTAAACTCTTCTGTATCTTCTCCAAAGCCTCCACATCCTTTCCGTAATGTGGCGACCAGAATTGGAATGCAATACTCCAAATGTGGCTTAACCAAAGTCTTATAAAGCTGCCACATGACATCCTGACTCTTGTGCTCAATTCTTCAACCAATAAAGGCAAAAATGCCATATGCCTTCTTTACCACACTATCCATTTGAGTGACCACTTTCAGGGAGTATGGACTTGAACCCCAAGATCCCTCTGTACATCAATGCTGATCAGGGTCCTGCCATAAACTGTATACTTTTTGTTAACATTTAATTTCCCTAAGTGCAGAACTTCATACTTACCTAGATTAAACTCTATCTGCCATTTCTCCACCCATATCTGCAACTGATCTATATCCCACTGTATCCTTTGAAAATCTTCTACATGACCCACAATTCCACCAGTGTTTCTGAAAACTTACAACCTCACCCATCTACATTTCATCCAAGTTTTTTTCTGAATAATAAAATATATAATTCCAATGAGAAAGAAAACAATTCACGGGTGCACCCATCCTTGATAACTATATTTTTAAAAGATAAGTTCTAACTTAATGAAAAGTATCTAATTGTGCAAAGATGGGGGACAGGAGACTGGACAGAATACAAAAACAGAAAGCAATGACTCAAAGGTTAATACAGAAGTGAAGAATTAGTATACAGAAATTGATTGCAAGTTGCTAAAGCTAGCCCAAAATATTTTTTAAAAAGATGATGAGTTTCTACAAATATTTTTTAAAGAAACTATTTATTAAAGTGAGCATTGGTCCTCGAGAAAGTGAATCTGATGAACTAACGATGGAAATGAAGGAGGTGGTAGATGCACTGAGCAGGTCTTTTCCATCTGTACCAGAATATACAGTTGGTCGGGGAGGAAATTGATTTCATCACAGATTCCTTTGGAAGTGTAACATGTGCAATGGAAAAGGGGAATGTACTGTACTGAAAGTTCCAGAAGGTGTTAGATTAGGTGTCACGTCAAAAGATTATTGCAGAAAATAAAAGCTCATTAAATAGGAGAGTAACATTTTTGCATGGATAGAAGATTGACCAGTTCAAAGACTTGTGATCTATCTCATAGCTAATGCACATTATACCTTTAAAAGATAAAGTCATGATATCATCACTGTTTGTGACTTGAGGGTATAAAGATCTTAGTCTCCATCTTCACTGGGGCCACTTGAAACATGACACATTGATGAAAGTGACACTGTTTCACTGTTTGTAACTGAAGTTCCTGGGACTAATATGTGTAGATAGTTTGCGACTGTTTAATCTTTAAGTATGATATTACCCATGTTTACTTCTAACGTTACAGGAGCTATCATAAGTTTTGGTTTATCATGGAGGCAAAAATGCATGCCAGTCAAAGATCTAGACGGCAGAATGATGCTAAACAGCAGTGGCTGCTTATCAAAAACGTTCCTGGTGGAAGATATATAGAAACGTTACTGACTGAACTTTAAATCATTCAGAAAATGACCAGCACCAATACCAGTGAGTAGTGATGTGCAGATTAAGCAGTCAGGAGGTAAACTCGCCTTCTTTCTACATAAAATACATGTTCTGTTAAGGTGGAAAACCTATCTCCTTTGTTTTTAGAAAATAGATTATCAGCCTGTTTTTCATTTTAAACGTACAAACAATATTCTGAAATGACTCTTCAGAGACTGGCATCTCATTACAATGATCCTTTATTTACAAATGCATAGCCTTTCACAATAACACTGTCTCTCACTGATTCAGGCAGTCAGGGGCTCAATATTCCTGACATTCATCCTTTTATGTTAGCCAGGTCTCTCTGATTGGACCAGATTGACAGCATCAATCAACAAATTCATATTTAATCTGTTTCCTATTTCTTAAGCCATTTCCTAATGAAGGGTTTATGCCCGAAACGTCGAATTTCCTGTTCCTTGGGTGCTGCCTGACCTGCTGTGCTTTTCCAGCAACACATTTTCAGTTCTGATGTCCAGCATCTGCAGACCTCACTTTCTCCTCACATTTTATCTAGTTGACCAACCTTGTTACAATTACTACAATTCAAAGGCTTCTTGCAATACAAATACATAGAATTGCTGAAGTTAATTTTAAAATGCTTTTTGCTAAAAATGTTTTTCTAGATTAAGGCAACTTAGCTGTGCGCAGTGGCCACTGGTTCCATTATGGTGTAGCTACGTGATGATGCTGTAACTTTAAAACAGTTATTTTGTCCTGGCTTTATTGATGGGAGGTTGTTAAGGCAGAGATGCCAAAGTGGCTAAGGAACAGCCTGAATCACTTGTGTTTTTTTAAAAACAGTTTAACAATGGAAGGGGAGTGGCCAGTTCTCCCAGTTCGGAGTTTGCTAGTTTGTTTTAGCTATAGCAGTCATAAGATGTTGGTCCAAAAGGGTTGGAAGCCTCAGTAAATGCTTCCTAACTGATTTTCTCTGAAATCTCCCTGGATGTTGCTCCCTCCTGCCTATAAGAACCCATGTTTGAATTTATCTTTTTGCCAAAAGGGTGTGTCTTTGGATGTTACAATATGGGATCAGCTAATGAGTTAAGTTGCTGTATCGGGTCAGTTAGATTTTCTAATAGCTAACTTATTCTAAATTCCATTTTATTTTGTTCACGTTTCAACTATAGTGTTTAAATAAACTCTGTTTTGTTTAAATCTGAGTGGTTTGGACCAGCTGCATCACACTTGTAACACCCATTTCACATCTGTCTTGAAAATAAGAAAGTGTTAGGGTCCAGGCTACATTCTTGAAATAATTTGAGGGTCTGACCTGGTTCATAACATATTGGAAGGTTTTGTTAGGATTATTCTACAATTCCAATTTGGGATTTAAGTTCTTGGACTCAAAGGCAGTGAATGGTAGTTGTTAGTGTCTTTTGTTCCGGGTGTTGAATCTGGTTGGTTTAAACAGTGCTTGGTTTACTAATGACTTTTTCAGTCACTAAGAGTTTTCTGGGGGTGGAAGAAGTGACTTTGAGGGTTTTACAATAAGTGAGCTAGGCAAAGCTGTTGGAATTGGCTGACAAGCTGGAGTTGGAGTTGCTTTTGTCAGTGAGAAAAGCGGAGGTAACTATAGCAATAGCTCAACATTCAAATTTGCTGGAAATGTCGTTGGAATCTTTGGAAATGACTAGAATTCAATTGCAGATAAGCAGCTTGAACATGAAAAGGAACTGAAACAGTTTGAATTATGGTTAAAAGCAGGGGAACGAGAAGAGGAAAGAATCACCCTGGCAGAAGAAAATGAAAAAGAGAGGAAGGCCCTAGCAGAAGAAAGGGGAAAAGAGAGAGAAGAAAAGCAGAAAGAAAGAGAGTTTGAATTTCAGAAGTTGGCAATTAGACAGAAAAATTGACTTAAAAGGGCGGAGGTGAAGGTAGAATGTAGGTTTAGTGAGGAGGATAGTGAAGAGGGCCCTGGTCAAACATACATTGAGTTTGAAAGGATCAAACTAAGCGTGAGGGATAGAAATTGGGGCAAAGAAAAATCCTCAGGTGGTAAGGGAAAAGTAGATCTCAGTGAGATAGTAAAGGTAGTTTACCAAAGGGTAAATAGAAACCTCATGGAGTTAAAAGGCTCAGATGTTTTCACTACAATAAAATAGGCCACATGATGTCACAGTGTTGGTTGTTTAGGAAGGGCACTGGGAAGACAGATGTAGGAAAACAGGATAAGGCAGTGAATTTTGTTAAAGTGGTAAAGGAAAGCACAATGGAAGCTAAAGAGCTGCATCAGAATCTACAACCAGTTTGGAGGTTGGCTGAGAAGGAAGTGGCAGATCTTCTTAAACCTTTTACTTGTGAAGGTAAGGTTTACACACATAGGCCAGGAGCAGCAAGTAAAGTAATTACAGTGTTAAGAGATATGGGATCATGTCAATCTTTGATGTTGAGAGATGAGAAGGTATGTAACTCAGAAGGACTATTGACAGAAAAAGTGCTAGTATGTGGAATTCATGGTGAGATGAGATGTGCTCTATCAGGTAGAGTAAGCTTGGAGTGTTCAGTGAAAAGTGGAGAAGTGGTGGTAGATGTACTGAAAGAACTCTCGACTCCAGAAATGCAATTTGTCCTCGCTAATAACATAGCTGGATCACAGGAGTGCTGTCTACTGTGGTTGAAAGACCTGTGGAAATTAGGCAACAGAGGTATTACAGGATGTATATGCTGGGATTTTTCCTGACTATCTGATAACAAGGTTACAAAGCCACAGTTGAAACAAGAGGAGAAATCAAAGAATATAGATGAGGAAGTTGAAGTAGAATTAGTAGAGACTATGTTTGATTGAATGGTTAAGGCAAAACAAGAAAGGGTGGAGGACAAGGTGGATATGGTTAATTCAGAGAAATTTACTGAGTTAGAACAGAAACATGAACAACTGAAGCAATTGTATCGAAAAGCATACACAGAGCAAGAATGTGAATGCATTTCTGAATGTTGTTATCCTAAAAATTATGTTTGATGAGGCAATGGAGACCATCACATATTCAGGCAAATGAGAAATGGGCAGAAGATCATCAAGTTGTTTTTTTTATTAGATTCCCTACAGTGTGGAAACAGGCCCTTCAGCCCAAGTCCACATCGACCCTCCGAAGAGTAACCCACCTAGACCCATTACCCTCTGACTAATGCACCTAATCTATGGGCAATTTAGCATGGCCAGTTCACCCGACCTGCTTATCTTTGGACTGTGGGAGGAAACCAGGGCACCTGAAGGAAACCCACGCAGACACAGGGAGAATGTGCAAACTGCACACAGACAGTTGCCAGAGGCCGGAATCGAATCTGGGACCCTGGTGCTGTGAGGCAGCAGTGCTAACCACTGAGCCACCGTGCCACCCACAGTATTACCAGTGGGTTATAGAAAGGAGGTGTTGTGGGTAGAACATGAATTATCAGTAGGAGGTCATCTAGGAGTATGAAAAACTCAAGCCAAAATAAAAAAAAACATTTTTACTGTCCTGGAATGAATGAGGATATAATTGGCTTTTGCCAGATATGTCATACATATGAGGTGAATGGAAAATCTCAGACAGTTATAAAACCAGTACCTTTAATATCCAATCCTGCATTTGAGGAATCTTTCACAAGGGCCTTAATTGATTGTGTAGGACCTCTACCTAAAACCAGAGTGGGAATCAGTATTTGTTGACAATAATGGATGTGTCCACAAGATTTACAGAGGCCATTCCATTACACAATATCACAGATAAAGGGATTGTAGAAGAGTTACTCAACATTTTCATGACATACAGACTGCCTACAGAAATACAATCAGGTCAAGGGTCAAATTTCATTTCAAAATTATCCAGGGAACTTATGGATACCTAGGAATGATAACATTCTAGTCCACTGCTTACCATTCAGAATCGCAAGGAGTGTTAAAAAGATGGCATCAAACTTTAAAGACCATGTTGAGGACTTATAGTCAGGATTATCCAGATGATTGCGATAAATGAATTCTGTTTGCACTTTTTGCCATTAGGGATACACCAAATGCATCTATTAAATTCAGCCCATTTGAAATAGGTATTGGGCATGAGGTAAGAGGATCACTGAAATTAATTGAGAAGAGATTAGTGAGTCTGAGTTCAGAGATTACATACTTGGACTATGTGTCACATTTTAAGGAATGATCAAATAGAGTGGAAGAGTTTGCTAGACAGCATTTTAAAAGTAGCACAGCACATGATGAAACAAGAAGTAAAATAAAATCACAATTTTGCTCATGGAGATACAGTGTTAGTATTACTTCCAGTGATGTGAACCTTTAAAACAAGTACTGGGAATTATTTGGTAAGGACTCCAGACAGAAAGAAATCTCTTTAGAGTGTGTCATGTGAA
The DNA here is from genome assembly GCF_020745735.1 of Hemiscyllium ocellatum. NCBI lineage: Eukaryota > Metazoa > Chordata > Chondrichthyes > Orectolobiformes > Hemiscylliidae > Hemiscyllium > Hemiscyllium ocellatum. Next base: position 88,933,497 of record NC_083401.1, read on the forward strand.
TATGTTCAAAAAGTATTTTGACAGGGAAGGAAAGCAAAATGAGAATGTGTTACTGGTTACAACATAGAATGAAGAACCAAGTTCAGAGAATTCTGAATTGGACATTCCTCAAAGTAAATTGACGAATGAGGTCTCAAAAATTGAGATAAATTAATGAGTTACCTTCCAGATGAAAATTGAAATGACCTGCAACTGTTATTACTATCACTTGGGTGGATATGTGTCATCAGTACTTGGAAGTACTAATCAAATTATACATGATGTGGATGTAGGAAATGCTGTCCCAATTAAGCAACATTCTTATAGATTTAACCTTAAAAATTGGCACAAGTTCAAAAAGAGTTTGAATGCATGCTCCAAGACAACATAACCAAAGTGTGTTGTAGTGACTGGAGCTCATAGTAATAGTGTCAAAGCCAGATGGTACCCAATGATTATCTGTAGACTATCGTAATGTCAATGAAGTTACAAAGTCTAATTCATATCCTATTCCATGTTTGAAAAACGATATTGAGAGGGTGGGGCAAGCAACTTATATTTCTATGTTGGACTTACTCAGAGGATACTGGCAGGTACCTTTATCTGAAAGAGCAAAGACAATTTCAGCTTTCGTAAAGCCAAATGAAATTTACCAATTTAAAGTCATGCCATTTGGTATGAAAAATGTGCCAGCCACTATTTCAAAGATTGTGGGGTATACATCCTCCAGACCAAAGGGGTAGTCATGGGCACCTGTATGGGTCCCAGCTATGCCTGTCTCTTTGTTGGCTATGTAGAACAGTCCATCTTCCGTAATTACACTGGCACCACTCCCCACCTCTTCCTCTGCTACATTGATGACTGCATTGGCGCCACCTCGTGCTCCCACGTGGAGGTTGAGCAATTCATCAACTTCACCAACACATTCCACCCTGACCTTAAATTTACCTGGAACATCTCTGACAACTCCCCCCCACCTCCCCCCCCCACCACTACCCGCTCCCCCACCTCCCCTTCCTGGACCTCTCCGTCTCCATTAATGATGACCGACTTGACACTGACATTTTTTACAAACTCACTGACTCCCACAGCTACCTGGATTACACCTCTTCCCACCCTACCTCTTGCAAAAATGCCATCCTGTATTCCCCATTCCCCTGCTTCCCCTGTATCTGCTCCCAGTTCCACCACCGAACACACCAGATGGCCTCCTTCTTTAGAGACCGCAATTTCCCTTCCCACGTGGTTAAAGATGCCCTCCAATGCATCTCATCCACATCCCACACCTCTGCCCTCAGACCCCACCCCTCCAACCGTAACAAGGACAGAATGCCCCTGGTGCTCACCTTCCAACCTACAAACCTTCGCATAAACCAAATCATCAGCCGACATTTCTGCCACCTCCAAAACGACGCCACCACCAGGGATATATCTCCCACCCCACCCCTTTCTGCCTTCCTCAAAGACTATTCCCTCTGTGACTACCTGGTCAGGTCCACGCCCCCTTACAACCCACCCTCCCATCCTGGCACCTTCCCCTGCCACCGCAGGAATTGAAAAACCTGCACCCACACCTCCTCCCTCACCTCCATCCAAGGCCCTAAAGGAGCCTTCCACATCCATCAATGTTTTACCTGCATATCCACCAAAATCACATATTGTATCCATTGCTCCCGATGCGGTCTCCTCCACATTGGGGAGACTAGACACCTCCTAGCAGAGTGCTTTAAGGAACATCTCTGGGACACCTGCACCAATCTACCACAACGCCCTGTGGCCCAACATTTCAACTCTCCCTCCCACTCTCCCGAGGACATGGGGGTCCTGGGCCTCCTTCACCGCCGCTCCCTCACCACCTGACACCTGGAGGAAGAACACCTCATCTGCCACCTTGGAACACTTCAACCCCAGGGCATCAATGTGGATTTCACCAGTTTCCTCATTTCCCCTTCCCCCACCTCATCCCCCTTTCAAACTTCCAGCTCAGCAATGTCCCCATGATCTGTCCTACCTGCCTATCTTCTTTTCCACATATCCATTCCACCCTCCTCTCTGACTTATCACCTTCATCCCACCCCCATCCACCCATTGTACTCTTTGCTGCCTTCCCCCACCCTCCTCCTTGACCTATCACCTTCATCCCCACCCCCACTCACCTATTGTACTCTATGCTACTTTCTCCCCACCCTCCTCTCATTTATCTCTCCACCCTGCAGGCACTCTGCCAGTATTCCTGATGAAGGGCTTTTGCCCAAAACGTTGATTTTACTGCTCCTTGGATGCTGCCTGAACTGCTGTGCTTTTCCAGCACCACTCTACTCCAGAATCTGGTATACATTGACGGTCTGGTGATTTTAAGTCACACATGGAAGGAACATTTGCCGCATTTATCAGAATTATTCTATCAATTTTGGGAGGCAGGCTTGGGGATAAACCTAGCTAGGAGTGAATTCACCGAAGTACAAGTCATATTCCTGAGCCACGTTATTGGACATGGACAGATAGCCCCGCAGAATGCGAAAACAAAGGTTATTGGGAAGTTTCTTATTGTTATGGTCTCGGCTAAACTCCCTAAACACATTTCAAGAAGGTAGCCCAGACCCTAACTTTAGCAGGTGTACAGTGGATATTCCAGGAGAGAATCAGCAGGTCAAACCATTTAGTTTTAAACAAAGCTGCATGTATTTATTTGCAATATTACTGAATGAAACACAAACAAAAGAGAACAGAATATTGAATAACTTAACTATTTAAAAGACTAATCAATTCTATCATAATTTAATGATGCTGTTCTAAATTCCTGCAACAATACCCATAAACATCCCTTGGCAAAAAAGTCAAAATCAAACTGGGTCCTACAGGAGAAAAGTCAGAGAAATTCAACATGGAACATCTTCTTCCATGGAGCTGTTTCTTTGAGCAGCTTAAACTGCTCAGCAGCTCTTAACAGCCAGAGTGCCAAAACCTAACCAAAGCAGAGAAAAGCTGAGCTGGTAGAACTGGCCACTCCCCTTCCATTGTACAAGTGTTTGTTTAAAAACTTAAAAGCTTCTTCCAGTAGATAAACCCAAACATTTCAGAATCAACGCATTTATGACCCCTCTGGAAAAATAATCAAGGACTACCTAACCTTGTTAAAGGAGCAGCATTGCCACACCATACCATCAACAAAGAGAGCAGTATTGTGATTCCTGGGATTACGTTAGCAGTGTGGTTGATCCACTGACTGATTCATTGAAGAAGTACAGAAAATTTCAGTGGACAGCAGACTGTCAGAAGACATTCAACAGCCTAAAAGCTGTGTTAAGCGCTTCCCCAATATTAGCCACCCCCAATCGCATAAAGATATTTAAGGTGGCTATCGATGCGAGTGATGTGGGTGTCAGTGCTGTGCTCTTACAAGAATATGACAAGAAGATAGAAATACTTATTGGGTATTTATCCAGGAAATTGATTATGCATCAACAAAAATATCCCACGATTGAGAAGGAGACATTGAGCTTAGTGTTCGTGTTACAGCATTTCAAAATTTATATTGCCAGTAATGTATCTGAAACAGTCATATATACTGATCATCACCCATTAAAGTTTTTGGAGAAATTTAAGGAAAAAAATTCCAGACTGTTTAGATGTGGGTTATAATTACAGTCATTCAATTTGAAAATTTATACACGTAGTAGGACGAGAAAATGTAATTGCTGACGTATTGTTGTGACTTGGATGAAGAAAGATGGCGGGGTAAATGGACTGAATAGACTGTAGTAGTCAATGTTTGTATGCTTAGAGTCACTGTAGTATATGTGTATTTTTGTCTGCTAACAGAGTAAGCCCAAGGGTTTTAAAATAAAGCTGTCTTTGCATATTCGTAGTTCTTTATTGAAAGCAGTGAGATTTAACAACGCAGTCACTTTAAAATGATTGTTTTGTCCTGGGTTTTTTTGAAGACAGGTTGTAAAGGCAGAGTGGGTAGGGAACCAACCTGAATCAATAATGCTTATTTTAAAACAGTTTAACAATGGAAGGGGCGTGGCCAGTTCTCCCAGTTCACTTTTTGTCTAGTTGTTTTAGCTGTAGCTGTCACAAGATACTGGAGTCCAGAAAGGTTGCAAGCTTCATTAAAGGATTCTTCTGACTCTCCCTCCTGTAAGAATCTGTGTTTGAATTTACCTTTTTGCCAAGGGTGTGTGTCTCTGGGATGTTATTGTATTGGAACAGTTAATTAGTCAAGTTGCTGTATCAGGTTAGTTAAGTTTTCCAATAGTTAAGTTATTCTAAATTCTGCTTTCTTTCATTTGTGTTTCAACTGTGGTATTTAAATAAATTCTGTTTTGCTTAAAGCTGGGTGGTGTGACCAGTTGCATCACACCTGGAACATCCACTTCACATCTACCTTTAAAGTAAGGAAACGTTAGGGCCTAGGCTGTCTTCTTAAAATCTTTTGAAGGGATCTGGCCTGGTCCATAACAGCTGCAATTTGGTGGCAGAACAGAGAGAAGTTAATGTGAGACTACCTTAATTTATTTGGTGTGAGGGACATTTGGTATAATGATAATGTTCCACCTCTGAGCCAGGAGGTCTGGGTTCAAGTCCCACTTCTCCCAGAGTTGTGTCACACAATTTAAATAACCAAATTCTTTGTGATCAGCATATAGTGGCTGAAACATATTATTGCAGGCCCATATATCTTGAAGTACAGGTGAATACCATTAAATAGAAATGGGATCGCAACATTCAAAAATAAAATGAAGCAGAAACAAGAAAGGAAAGAAAAGGTAAGCAAAACAAATAAAAATAAGGTCAAGAAAGACATGCAATCTATTTCAAATAAATGGGGCAGACCTTTAGCAAGGGGTGGATGGTAAATATTTAATTATGGACTCAACAACAACTGATAGGTTGTCTGAATTATAAATGTTCTAGTCAAGCATGCAGCTTAATTTCACAGACTAACTAATAAATGAACCTGATGTCTCTGAAAATCTTACTTACTATTAGCAAATAGAGTCTTTGCAGAATTATTATGTCCAGTCTTTCTGTGGACAATAAAAATCATCCAGAATGAGATATGGAGAATACGCAAAGACAAGCTTAAGGTAAGAATTAGCATTTCATACTTCAATATAATACTTTGCAGGTTTGACAACTCATCCTGGTCTGGGTATTGTGCAGCCAACTGGAGAAGTAGGTGCTGTTCCTGCTTACTCTTGTTTGACAACTTGATTGTCTGACTATTGCTTGCTGTCACTCAATGTCACTGCCCAATCATCATCATTGGGGTTTTATCCATCTTTCTTTTCATGTGTGATTGACATGTTGTATATTACCTTCAGGGTTAAGACTCCAAATCATTTCATACAGACTGAAATCCAAGTGTCTATTGATGATTTGTCACAGGAAAGGGAATGAGTGTGATTTCACTAAAGGAAAATTTAGGGAGGCTCATCAAATCAGTGATCCCTGTTACAGCTATTAATGCCTTCAGCAAGGAGCTTCAGGGACTGCATCATTTAGGTGCAGCCAATACTTTACAATGGTCAACAAAGTCACTATGCCACTAAGATCTGTCATAGGTACAATTCACTACACCTTGATTTGATTTGCTTTATTGTGATCACGTGTACCGAAGTACAGTGAAAAGCTTTGTGTCCGAGTGGTACAAACAGATCAAAGTAAGCAAGGATGTTCAGAGCATAGGGTGCTCAGCTAGAGTGAGGAAAGCAGATTACAGTGCAGAGGAGTTGTGCGAAACAAGATTAACATTAACAAGGTCAACATTATTTGAAGTTAAAGAGTCCATTCATCAGTCTCATAATGGAAGGAAAGGAGTAGTTCTTGAACCTGTTGGTGCACGTGTTCAAGCTTCTGCATCTTCTGCCTGACGGAAGAAATTGTCGGAGAGCATTACCGGAATGGGAGGGGTACTTCCATGGCAATGAAAAATGTAATTGTTGTCCATGGATGGGAGGTTGGCTTCTGTGATTGTCTGGGCTGGACACACAACCTTTTCTAATTTCTTACAGTCCTGGGCAGAGCCAAAAGCTGTCTAATAGTTTTGCACATTTGTAAAGCATGCAACTTCAAAAGACATTTGACACACATGCTGGAAATCTGGTTCCAAAAGCCAAACTAGACTCTGGATCAAAACAGTTCACCAAAGATACAGTATAACACCATCGTACAGGCAACAAGGAAATTCTTAAGGAGGTAGACAAATGGTAGCATGTTCATCAAGTACACAGGCAAACACACAAAAGGCAAATTTTAGAACCTGACCAAGCTTTCCATCATATACCATGCCACCAGTTTAAGATTACATTTTTGGTAGTGGAATATACTGGGTGTATTTCAATCCTAATCCTATTGCAGTTCAGACCAATATTCAGAAAATGTTTGAAGGTTTATTTCCTTGATACAAAATCAGGACAAATCCAACCTAGCCAAGTCCTATGCCATCAGTTTGTGTTAATCATCAGTGCAGCGGGGGCGTGCTGGGCCCACAACCCAGAGGTTGATGGATCGTAACCATCCTCTGCTATTAGGTTGATAGATTCTTGATGTCACGAGGAATTAAGGGCTACGGGGAGAATGTTGGTAAGTGGAGTTGAAATGCCCATCAGCCATGATTGAATGGCGGAGTGGACTCGATGGGCCAAATGGCCTTACTTCCCCTCCTATGTCTTATGGTCTTATCAATAAAATAATGCAATGTGTCAATAACCTGTTCATTGATGCTCAATTTGGGTTCCAAAAGTGCCACTCACTTCCTGACCTCGATGCAGATTTGTTTCAAATGTGGACAAAAGAGCTGAATGCCAGAGGTGATGAGAGTGACAGCCCTTAACATCAAGGTTGCATTTGATTGAGTGAGGCATGAAGGAGACTGAGAAAAATGAGAGCAATTCAGAATCATGGTAAAAGGACATCTTTGCAAGAGTTCCCCAGAGTATTGTGCTCGGGTCAACCATCTTAAGTTGCTTCAACAATGATCTTTTGTCTATCATAAGGTCAGAAGTGAGAATGGACAATACCCAGGTTTCGGCTGACAAGTGACAAGTCACACTTGTGCAGTACAGATTATGACCACACCAAACAAGAGATTAATGAACTATCGCTCTTTGACATTCAATGGCATTACTATTACTGAATTCCTCAGCAACATCTGGGGAATACCTGGCTGTTGCCACCAGATAACTACTCTGATTTACAAGTTGGGAATTGGCACCATCTGGTTTATCGGGAGTGGAGAAAGTGAGGACAGCAGATGCTGGAGAGTCAGAATTGAAAAGTGTGGCGCAAGAAAAGCACAGCTATCAGGCAGCATCTGACGAGCAGAAGATTAGGTGTTTCAAGTATAGGCCCTTCATCAGGAATGTGGAGGAGAAAGGGGGCTGAGAGATAAATAGGGGGTGGGGTTGGTTAGAAGATAGGTGGGAAGGTGACAGGCGTATGCAGGTGGAGAGGTCATTGTGATAGATCGGTGGGGAGGGTGGAGCAGATAAGTGGAAAGGAAGATGGACGGATAGGACAGGTCATGAGGGCGGTGCGGAGTTGGAGGGTTGGAACTAAGATGAGTTGGGTGGAGGGGAGATTTGGAAACTGGTGAAGTTAATGTTTTCACAGGAAGTGGGTATTGATCACAATTATTGTCCATTCATCAAGAGTCAACCACATTGCTGATGGCCTATAGTAGTATGTAGATCAGAATGACAGATTTCCTTCCCAAACAGGATTTGTCAGCCAGATTTTTTTTAAAAAAAAACAAAAATCAGCAGTGGCTATGCAGTCATCAGCAGATGAGTTTTTTATTCCAAATTTTTATTAAATTCAAGTTTCATCATTACTATGGTGGGATTACCATCATTACTACGGTGGGATTTGAACTTCTGCCCCTAGATTGAAGTGCCAATATGGTGAGATTGTCACAACATCCCCCCACTTCTCCAGCAGCCAGGTGATAGCAGCCCTCAGTATTCGGGTGAAATTTTTAGTAGCATCTTCAGTTCTCGCAAAAATTATGTTTCATAGCAGATTCAGACAACATTTTCAAAAGATGCCCAGTTGTTCCTCAAAATTTCAGTCCTGCTCTTGCTTACTTATCAATTAATTCTCATTCATTTTACAGCCTGAGAGGATCCTTCAGCTGCCCATTGGAAAGCTGCTTCCAAAATAGTGTCAAAGTGCTAGTGAGATAAATCAGTAGGTGATCTGGCAGGGTTTTTAAGTTACTTTTGGCCAGTTTATATCAAATGGGATGATTTAAAATCAGGGCTCACTCTCAACTTTAAAGAAGATAGAATGGAAGGTGCAAAGGTTATCTTTGTACTCTGACAGAATTGTTTTGCTTCTTACAGAGACCAGTAGGGGATACTGTAGCTACATGCTTCTATCAAACTGGAAATGCTGTGCAGTGACTTATATGACAGTCTGTCATAGTCATGAAACACAGCAGAGTGTCCTGGGACTGGGCAATTTAGAGGTCATGCTGCTACAATATGACTAAAATTAATTCTTTTTTAAAAAACCTCTTCAGAAAAATATAACCACAAGGAGTGTGAGAGTACATTTCATTTTTATATTAAGCATCCTACAAATAACTAACTGCTGCTGTTCTAAAATATTGTCTCACTTACTCTGGGAATCCTGAGGGAAAGTTATGATTAATATTTTAATTAATCCTTTAATAAGATGTGAAGAAATCTGTCCAAATACTCGCAAGAGAAATTAGTTGCATCCTTAATTTAGATCAACCAAAGTTTCTATCACTATTAGTATAACTTTGTAATGACAGCTCTGGGAAATATGTTCAATGGTTTATATTTCTTTTAGCAAGACAAATGTGCTTTAAATTTAAAAAGAGAATCGAATTCGCCTTGAGAAGCCCAAACCCAGTTCCATGGTTATGGAGTCAGTAATTTCAAACTTCTAGTCTGGATTTGTTCCAAAATAAAGTGCAGTTAGTATAGAACCCGACCACAAGCATATCCTCATCATCAACTTCATCATTCCTGAGGTATGACGTTCTCACTTCTTGCCTTGCAGTGACCATCATCGAGCCATTTATTTAGACCTTCTTACCTCCCAATGTTCCTTTAAAGCCTTTGACTTACTCTCCAAAACTTAATCACAAACATTGTGGCCTTTTTCCTTCTGAAACTCTTTTCCTTCTCCTTTGTTTTGTGAAAACTTACTTCATCACCTTGGTTTCGTTTCAATATTCTGTTTCGCAGAATCTCTGCCTTATTCCCTTTGATCTGCTGATGCTAATAGATAATTCACTGGTATGGAAGCAAACTTCAAGGAGCATAGTTTAGCTATTCCATCAAATCCATTAAGACCTTTCCAGTTGCAGTAGCTTTGAATTTTTCATTTGGTTCTTCAATCATCCCTGTATTGCATACCGCATTTTAATATTAATTCATAAGAATGAGATTTGTGTTCTCGAGGTTTGACTTCAGAGCTCATAAAAGTGAAGTATTTACTGAGATGAATCCCTGTCTTGATCATCACTAATAAACCAATAGCTTCTTACATCTCCGATGTGGCTTATTTTAGTTCAGCAACTCATCCCTATTAATTCCTTTCTTCATAACTTTAATGCAGTAACGTCATTTACAAGCAGACAATAAATTGAATTTTACTTCTTATGATTTAATACTGCAGCAAAGCTGAGCATTTGAGGCCAGGAGATGCCACTCTGGGTGATTTAATACAGTAATATTATGAAATAGTCTTTAAATTAATGAAAGTATGCAGTTTTGTGTTCATTATTGTTCTAAATAGCAATCCATATTATTTATAAATTCCAAGAATGAAGTTAATAATTTATCAAGGATTAACTGAGACTTAAATGAATGAAATGTTTTCATGTTTTGCTGTTTCTGAAAAAGGTTACCTTTTGTTGGACTGCAATAGGTGTTCTTAGTTATTCCTAAAACAGGGAAGTGAACTCAAGTGCACTATTTGACGTTGAGAAACATTGCAGTTTTGTAGGAGTGTTTTCCTCTGACAAGGAATGAAAACTGGGTATGCAGGCAGAACTCAGGCAAGTGAAAGTTTATTCATGCTGAAACCATTTAAAGCAGGGAGAAGGCCATAGAATATTCCCTGAATCTGGCCTTGATGTACAAACTCAATTATTCGCTTAATTTTTGCTTTAGATTAGAAGATTTATTAAAAACACATTCTAATTTATACAGTAAAAAGCAGTATTTTTATACATTTTTGTTTTATAATGATCGCATACAACATGGTTAAAGCCTCTCCCTCCTAATCCATACACCCAATCACCTAATCAATTATGAGCATTCCTATGTCTAACCTCATATTTTCATGATCTCATGGTGTTTAATAGACACTATAATTTCTCGGTCCTGGGATCTTTTCATGCATCCTGTTCATTGGCATTCCAAAGTTTATTCCTGTCCTCCTTCGGATCTCTCAGGCTGGCTTTATCTGCAGAGACAGTTTGATTTCTTTTATTTATTGTATTTCTCATATTGTCTTTATCAAATTCTGTTATTACTTTTATATTACCCATTGTCCTAATTATGCCTGCAAAAATACAAAAGACTAGTTTTAACTAGTTGCTATAAGATTTTTAATATTGATTTTTGTTAGGATGTTAGTTTTAAAATGTGAGATTGAATACAGCTTTTCCTACTCTTAGTACTTTGTGATTATTGGGCTGTAAACAATCTATTTTGTTCAGGGTGCATGATGGTATTTACTGAAGCTAATTAACTTTCACATCTAGGTCTAAATACTTTTTCTTTAATACTTTTATTAAGCGTTACTTATATGTATATACATTTGTGGTAAAAACTATCCTTATGATTCCCTAGGAAATTTCTAACAAAATGTATTGCAGAGTAATTCATTTCAAAGAAACAACTACAAAATAACTTTAATTGTTGTTCTGGTAACAACTTAAGGAGGTGACTGGGCTTATTCTGTGTCTGGTGTTCAGCCATTCACTGGGGCAATTACTTTTCCAATTACTGAGGGCTAAGATTAGTTGCCTGTCTATTTTAGGGACATGCCCTTATTAATGCTGCCTGGAATTGGGTACTCATAGCCTTGGTGTAACTTTCATAGAATTATAGAATCCCTACAGTATGGAAAAAGACAATTTTGCCCAACAAGTCCACATCGAACTTCTGAAGAGTAACCCACCCAGACCTATTCCCCTACCCTATTACTCTACAATTACCCTGACTAATGCACCTAACCTACACAGCCCTGAATACTATGGGCAGTATAGCATGGCCAATTCACCTAAACTGCACATCTTTGGACAGTGGAAGGAAACCAGAGCACCCAGAAGAAACCCACACAGACACGGGGAGAATGTGCAAACTCCATGCAGACAGTTGCTCGAGGCTGAATTCGAACCTGGGTCTCTGGTACTATGTAGCAGCAGTGCCTAACCACTGAGCCACTGTGCCACCCAAAAATGTTCAAAGATGTTGTCATTTTCTTTAATTAAAAGCTGGAACAGATTGTTGATCGCACTTATCTCCTGTCAGCCATAATTCTAAGGCAGGCTGCCTTTTTCTCTTTGTCAGCCATTTTGTATGAGCAGACATGGATCATTTTGTTATAAGCATGTACAGTACACCCCTAAGTAGCTAAGACTCTCTCTGCCTTCATCTGAGGGAACACTGTTTAGTTTTCTTGTCATTATGGCATACTATACAACTTTAATCTTTAAAGGAACTCCTGACACAGTTCGAAGAAGAATGAGCAAGGGGTGTAAGGCTCAGAGAATGACCAGTCAACTAAGGCCCCGTGACAGGAAGAGAGTGGACAGGTAAAGTGTTGTGAGTTGAAATATATTCACATAAAAAATGATATAATTGTTATAACTATATAATTATCACTTAATAATTATAATTAAATAATACTTATTTTATAATAATCACATGCTCTTCCTGTAAGCAGGATTAGGATCAATGGACCTATTGACCTACTCCTGCTCCTACTGAATATATTCATACGGAATACGAAATAACATTTTCTTAGTAATAGCCGTGGACACAGCTTCAAGAGTATTGTTTGCAGGATCATCCTTTCCAAAATGTTTATAGACAGGGACTGAGTTTTTAGATCCAACTTTCCAGTTGATGTTGATCGAAGCATATTCCAAGTCATTCCCTATTTGTTGCTTGAATCACTGTCCATTATATTGTATAAACTGTCTGTACTATTGCTCACTCTGAAGTAGATTAGCTGCCATCATCCTTTCAGGATAGGGATCTACAGGGCCTGCTTGGACAGGTTGGTAGAGGAATACCCTATGGTAGATTAATGTGAAGAGTCTCTTGTCTTAAGAAAAGATATAGTTTGATGCTTGACAACAGCTGAGGGTTCTTTAGTTAAATTGTGGGATGGCTGGTTTGTGATGCAGCGTAAAACCAATAACATGGGTTCAATTCTCATACCAGCTGGGGTTACCATGAGCGTTCCACCTTCTCAAATTTGCCCCTTTCCCTGGTGCATGATGATACTCAAGCCAAAACATTGCAACTTGTCTCTCTCTCTCTCTAATGAGAGTTGTACTCTGCCACCTTTACATGGTGCATCAATATGATAAAAAAAATTACAGAGATGAATACGAGGACCTAAATGGTAGTCTTTTTAGTCAAAAAATTGTTAAGCTATCCTCCTACTAAGTCTGTATGATATCATATTGGGTAGTGTTAAAGATGTTCATCAGCATTAACTATTTCATACCATTGCATACTTATACCAGGCTGCTTTGCCAGAAAAGAGGTTGCACTGGCAAAGATCAATTTTTCTCATTTCAACAGTTGCATAATACTCAACTTCTACATCTGTGGAGATAGAAACAAATATTGCAACCATTATAGCAAATCTCTGACCTTGTGATGCTACCAGACTACTGAGCTTTTCAGAGTGAGGGTAATGGGCTCACCTTTCTGTACAAAACTGAGTTGAGCAGGAATTTCTACTGTCCCACTCCTCAAACCCAGACCTGGGTTTTCTTCAAGGCAGCTGATTATGAGGTTGTGCTTAGACCTTTCTTAGATCCGACATCCTGAGGAAGGGCCCGGTAATAACTCAAAGGAGACAGACAGAAAATGATTCACATCTGTTTCCATTTAACTCAACCTGGAAAGTAGCAGATTGATATCCCTGATGCCAGCAGCACTTATTTATACTCAGCAGCAACCCTGCACGAAGGCAGCTCACTGTAAAGGATAATAAGGGATGGGCAATAAATGTTGGACTAGCCATGTGCCCAAGATTGAATATTTTAAAAATGCACTTTATTACTCTAAAGCAACTTGAATAATCAGCTAAAGCTCTTTAGTTTTCCTTAGCAGATCTTCTTCCCTTTGTGTTTCAAATTAAATGGTATTGCTCATTGGTGACATCAGCCGCAGAACAAATTAAGTAATTGTCCATATCTTCTGCTCTATCAATATTGATATAGCATTATGCCCAGATTTATGATCACCACTATCATGTGGCTGAGTGCCTGAACCTGAAGAACAATAGCAGAGACATTGTTGCGTTTGGCAGATTTCCTTTATTGTGAATATATCCTTTTTGCAAAAACAGTTATTAAGAAGACAATTAAGTACAAAACATTCTATTGACACTGAGTACTGTAGGTGGAAAGCAAATGATATGCTAAACTTATAAAGATGAAATGATTATCTGCTCTGTGGAGCTGTATTCTGTAGTTAAGTCCTTGGTGAGATCAGAAAAGGCAGAAATGACCCTCATTGGCTAATGTGCACTACTTTCCAAACTTCAATATATTCAATTTTCCCGTAAAGAGCAATAAACAATTAAGGAAACACACTGTGAAACTATTCAAAAACAGAACCATAACCTTATTTGTTTCCCATAACTCAGCACTATCAAACTTATAGGGAATATACATGTATTCACTAGGCAACCCCCAAACTAAATGATAGGATATACTTGTGCTAAGCACTATCTATTTTACTCTGCAAGGGAAATACGTTTTTTGGTAAGCGTAAATTTATATTCTTGTAAGTTGCCTCAAATGGAGGGTTTGAGTTATAAGGAGAGGCTGGATAGTTTGGGATGTTTTTCAATGAAGTATAGGAGGTTATAGAGTTTGATAAAATCATGAGAGGCAAAGATAAGTGAATAGCAAAGGCCTTTTCCCGAAAATGGGAGAATTTAAAACCAGGGGACATATTTTTAAGATGAGAGGGGAAAGTTTAAAAAAGAACATGGAGGGTAACTGTTTTGTGTGGAATGAACTGCCAGAGGAATTGATGTATGCAGTTGTAGTTACAACATTTAAAGTCATTTGGATAAGTACATGAATAGGTAATCGTAGAATCCCTACAGTATGGAAACAGGCCCTTTAGCCTGACAAGTCCACACCAACCCTCTGAAGAGTATCTCACCCAAACCCATTCCCCAACCCAGTACTCCAAATTTACTCTTGACTAATGTACATACCCTACACATTCCTGAACACTGTGTATCCTTCCACCTATCCCACCTCCATCGCCCCTCCCCCTAGTCCCTCCTCCCTACCTTTTATCTCAGCCGGCTTGGCTCTCTCTCTCTTATTCCTGATGAAGGGCTTATGCTCGAAACGTCGAATTCTCTATTCCTGAGATGCTGCCTAACCTGCTGTGCTTTGACCAGCAACACATTTGCAGCTGTGATCTCCAGCATCTGCAGACCTCATTTTTTACTCGAAGATTTTAACCTACTGCGAATCCTCTTACAAGGATGCCTTCCTTGAAGAAGCTCTCTTCCTCCCTCTACAAGGATTTCAGTGAGTCCCTCTCTCACTGATCACCCTCACCTTGACCTCCTTCCACCTATCCCACCTCCATCGCCCCTCCCCCTAGTCCCTCCTCCCTACCTTTTATCTCAGCCGGCTTGGCTCTCTCTCTCTTATTCCTGATGAAGGGCTTATGCTCGAAACGTCGAATTCTCTATTCCTGAGATGCTGCCTAACCTGCTGTGCTTTGACCAGCAACACATTTGCAGCTGTGATCTCCAGCATCTGCAGACCTCATTTTTTACTCGAAGATTTTAACCTACTGCGAATCCTCTTACAAGGATGCCTTCCTTGAAGAAGCTCTCTTCCTCCCTCTACAAGGATTTCAGTGAGTCCCTCTCTCACTGATCACCCTCACCTTGACCTCCTTCCACCTATCCCACCTCCATCGCCCCTCCCCCTAGTCCCTCCTCCCTACCTTTTATCTCAGCCGGCTTGGCTCTCTCTCTCTTATTCCTGATGAAGGGCTTATGCTCGAAACGTCGAATTCTCTATTCCTGAGATGCTGCCTAACCTGCTGTGCTTTGACCAGCAACACATTTGCAGCTGTGATCTCCAGCATCTGCAGACCTCATTTTTTACTGCAATTTAGCATGGCCAATTCACCTGACCTGCACATCTTTGGACTGTGCGAGGAAACTGGAACACCCAGAGGAAAACCACTCAGACATAGGGAGCATGTGCAAACTCCACATAGACAATCACCAAAGGCAGGAATCAGTCCTGAGTCCCTGGCATTGTGAGGCAGCAGTGCTAACCACTGAGCCACCATGCTGCCTCTTGTTTGGGGAAGTATGGGCAAAATGCAAGCAAGTGGGACTGAGTTAGTTTGGGAACATGGTTGGTGTGGACTTGTTGGAGCGAAAGGTCTGTTTTCATGCCAAATGACACAATTAGAATTAAATTCTAATTCTTTCATAAGCATCCTTTAAAAAGCACACAGACAGCCAAGCAGCTAGGAAAAAATAGGTTCTGCATAGACGGTAAAAAATGGGTAAGGCAATTTCCTCATGCTCTGTTAAGATGACCATTGGCATTCTTCTCCTGGTCAGCATGTTGCTTCAGTCATCTTTCTCCATATAGTTCTATTAGTTGGAAAGAGACACAAGGTGGCACTTATAAAACATTTCTGACTTACCAGTTAAAAATGACATCTTACAACAATTATTTCAGGGAAGATAAATTGATTGTCTTCAAGTTTACAGTGAGTCTTGACTGCAAGAAACAGAGACATTTTTCCTGGGATCCGGAAGGACTGAATATTTCTCTCTCTCTCTTTCTCTGCAATTTGTTCCTGGCTCCAAGTTGTTGAGTTCCTGAGAATCAATCTTACAATTATTAGCAGGAAAAAGGCTACCAGTCTGGGAAATCAGTCAATTTAGATTAGATTCCCTGCAGTATTGAAACAGACCCTTCAGCTCAACAAGGCCACACTGACCTTCTAAAGAGTAACCCACCCAGACCCATTTCTCTACATTTACCCCTGACTAATGTACCTAACATTATGGACAATTTAGCCTGGCCTAGTACATCTTTGGATTATGGGAGGAAATCCACAAAGCCACAGGGAGAATGTGCAAATTCCAGGCAGACAGTCACCCAAGACAGGAATTGAACCTAGGTCCCTGGTACTGTGAGATAGCAGTGCTAGCTACTGAGCCACCTAATTTATTGCCAAAAATGTTGCATCAAACTAGCCCCTTGGCTCTAAATTGTCAAAACGCAGCTTCAATTACTGCTTGTTGAGGCCGTTATTTACATGATGTCTGTAATGGGTGTCAGGCTATTTGCTTTCAAAACTGCAAACATGTTCCTAAACATTGGTTTCTGAAAGCTTTTCACAGCTTCTCAAGTCTTTCTCATTTCAGTTCACAAGTTTAGAATCACAAAATAAAAATACAAATCTTTACAGTTCCAATGTTTAAAGAACATGGGTCTTTAGCAACCTTTTGATACTTGACTTGAAGTTTTACAAAGATATTTTGCATTTCTGGATGCTTGGTGATTTGGTCCCCTTCCTCTTTACTGAAAGAAACCTTGAGTGATTTCATAGTCTGCGATTAATTGTAGTTTTCAGCTGGTTGGTTTCTAGATAAAGAATCTCCATATGTTCACTCTTCATCCATATTTAAAACTCTTCTTTCTGCTGTCCTTTTCATTACGGCCCTAATTCTTTATGGCTGTTCAATGCACTTAGCCTCCAATACTGGCAGGTCTATTCCCTTTAGTTGAACTTGCAAGAAACAAACCAAGGTCCTGATCATTTCTACTGAGAGCAGCTGGGGATAGAGGATGTTGATATCTTTCTGTTCCTCCGTACTGCTCCAGCCTTTGTTACATGGAGGAACTACTTCATCTGCCTGTGCTACTGATAATGTTTCTGTTGATGCATGACCTTTATGAGGACAATCGAATAAGCAGATAATGTTAATTCTTTGCCACAGTTTTCCTTCCACTGTTCAGAGCCTAGTTCGGACACTGACACTTGACCTTTATTGCATCCTTCATCATACAATATCTTCAAGTTTCATTTCAAGTTCACTTTGCCAGTTCCATGTATCTGAGAAGAAAGTCCATCATAGTCATCTCAGCCATTGCAGCAATTGAACCCATGCTATTGGCAGAACTCTGAATCATGAACCAGCCATCCTATGTAGGACGGGATGTCTTCTGCAACTCTACAGAACCAGACCTTGATTTCACGTGCTCAGAAGTCACCGTGACATAACTTCCTACACACATGATCAGTAACTATTCCAGGAGTAAAGGTATATTTCATGCTTTAAGCCACATATGCAATTCAGGTATGTGTAAACCGTAGAACCTGAGGGAATGGTCATTAAGGATAAGGCGAGAAGAGGTCGTAGTTGCGCAGAATGATGTTATTACTTTTCCTATCACAAGATCCCTTGATGGTATTTTGAAAAAGAGTCTCTTGGCCAATATTTATCCTTCAATCAACATCATAAATGAAGAATATTTGGTTATTATGGTTTGCTGTTTAGGTTGCTACGGACAAAAGGCTTCCTACATTAACAGCGACTATATTTTAAAACTACTTCTTTGATTCAAAGTGCTTTACAGCATTTGTATCCTGTTTGCTTTCCTGTTAGTGGGAATGAAAAGTAAAGCAGGATTTTTTATGGTAAGAAAATGGCATTTTGGATACTGAGATGATTTAATGAGACAAGAAGGTGGAAGAACCTTTTGAAGTCCAAACTTTTCACATCAGGAAACTTTCAATGATGTGATATGATGTAACCAGTATGCTAACTGAGATAAAGTGAGATCTGATCATTCAGCTCAGAATTTAGCATCCATGAGGCATTATTTCAATCCTGAGTCAAAACCAAGCAGGATGACCAAACCTGCTTCAATGGGGTGTAAAAGTACAGAATATATCTGAAAACGATATGCTAACCTGTTGAAGCTGGGACTATATATGTGCTACACAACAGAAACATCATGTCATAGACAAAGGCAAGTAATCTCACAGTTAATGGATACATACATGAATGATGAGTGCAATCTCTGAACTAACAAGGTGTTGAGACTCCAGGTCTTTAAAAATGATAACAAAGTCTTACAAATGGTGTGAAATACATGTTTTGAGCGTTCACAAACATTTTCAGCCAGAAGCGGCGAGTAGAAAGGTAAACGTCATTCCTACTAATTGTTTTCTTCTGTATGTAACTCTGCAGTCTGTGCTTGGTAGTGACTTTTGGAACTGGGAGTCAATGCTGCAATGACATCAGCATTCAGCTGCATAGCTTAGAGGAGACATTACTCCTGAAGTTCCCATCAACGCAGATGCCTGTTCCCAACCAATTTTATTCATTCAACATGATACCAAGAAAGGACTAAGTGCACTCAATGCTGCAAACACAACATTTGACAATATCCTGGCTGGAATCTTGAGGTCTTTTAAAAAAATCATTATAGGATGTAGACATCGCTGGCTAATCCAGAATTTACTTCACAGTGCTAGTTACTCTTTGACATCTGTTCTCCTGTACTCCTGTACCTGGAGCAACACTCAAGCTTCAAGATGAGCTGCAATCCAAGCCAAATTGTTCTAGTGCAAGTACAACACTGGAATCACCTTGATAGAGTGGAAAATATCCAGGGTATGTCCTGTCCACAAACAGCAGGATACTTAAATGGTCAATTACTGACCTATCAACTTATTATCAATCATCAGCAAAGTGATGGAATGAGTCATTAATAGCAGCAGCCATCAACACTCACTCACAGATAACCTGCTTATCAATAATCAGTTCCAGGTTCTGCAAAGATCACTCAGCTCCAGAACTCATTAGAGTCATAGTCCAATTGTGCAAAAAAGAGAAAATGTTGTATTGAATGTGGGACTGTGAAATTCTAGTAAAATAAGTCAGTGGAGATCACATGAAAACTTGACAAATTTGTGACAGTCACACTTAGCAAAAAGGAAGATGGAAAGGCAAGATGCAGTTAATTGCTATTGTTGTGTTTGTGAAAATTATGGTCGAAAAAAGCAAACAATGGCAGAATAATATTTAGACAATATTAGTTTGGGAAAGGTTGATGCACAAAGACAAATGGATTTTCTTGGACACTAGATTTGGAAGTAGGTGAGCACTTTGGAGACAACAATCACACTTCTGTCAGGTTTACTTTAGTGATGGAAAGGGACTCTACTTGGCAAGAGTTACTGCTGGGGGAAGGGAAATTACGATGCAATTAGGAAAGATTTAGGAAGCGTAGAATGGGGAAGGAAACTGCAGGGGATGAGCACATTAAAAATGTGGAGCTTATTCAAGGAAAAGCTCCTGTGTGTCCTAGATAAGTATGTACCTGTCAGGCAGGGAGGAAGATATAGAACGCGTGAGCCATGGTTTACTAAGGAAATGGAATCCCTGGTCAAGAAGAAGGCGGCCTATGTTAGGACAAAATGTGAAAACTCAGTTAGGGCGGTTGAGGGTTACAAGAAAGTCAGGAAAGACCTAAAAAGAGAGCTGAGAAGAGCCAGGAGGAGACATGAGAAGTTGTTGGCGGATAGGATCAGGATAAACCCTAAGGCTTTCCATAGGTATGCTAGGAATAAAAAAATGACGAGAGTAAGATTAGGGCCAATCAAGGATAATAGTGGGAAGTTGTGTGTGGAGTCAGAGGAGTTAGGGGAAGCACTAAATAAACAATTTTCGACAGTGTTCACTATAGAAAATGAAAATGTTGGCAAGGAAGATATAAAGATACTTGCATCTAGACTAGGTGTGATTGAGGTTCATAAGGAAGAGGTATTAGAAATACTACAGAGTGTGAAAATAGACAAGTCCCCTGGGCCAGATGGAATCTATCCTAGGATCCTTTTGGAAGCAAGGGAAGAGATTGCCGAGCCTTTGGCATTGATCTTCAAATCATCGTTGTCTACAGGAACAGTGCCTGAGGACTGGAGGATAGCAAATGTGGTTCCCTTGTTCAAAATGGGTAGTAGAGACAACCCTGGTAATTACAGATCAGTAAGTCTCACTTCAGTTGTTGGTAAAGTGTTGGAAAAGATTACAAGAGATAGGATTTATAACCATCTAGAAAAGAATAATCTGATCAGGGACAGTCAGCACGGATTTGTGAAGGGTAGGTCGTGCCTAACAAATCTTATTGAGTTTTTTGACAAAGTGACCTAACAGGTAGATGAGAGTAAACCGGTTGATGTGGTGTATATGGATTTCAGCAAGGCGTTCGATAAGGTTCCCCATAGTAGGCTTTTATACAAAATGTGGAGGAATGGGATTGTGGGAGACATAGCAGTTTGGATCAGTAATTGGCTTGCTGAAAGAAAACAGATGGTTGTAGTTGATGGAACATGTTCATTTTGGTGTCCAGTTACTAGCAGTGTACCGCAAGGGTAGGTGTTGGGTCCACTGCTGTTTGTCATTTTTATAAATGACCTGAATGAGGGCTTAGAAGGGTGGGTTAGTATATGTGCGGATGACACTAAGGTCGGTGGAGTTGTGGATAGTGACAAAGGATGTAGTAGGTTGCAGAGAGACATAGATAGGATGCACAGCTGGGCTGAGAGGTGGCAAATGGAGTTTGAGGTGGTACACTTTGGATGGAGTAATCGGAATGCAAAGTACTGGGCTAATGGTAAGATTCTTGGGAGTGCAGGTGAGCAGAGAGATCTCGGTGTCCAAGTACACAGATCCCTGAAAGTTGCCACCCAGATTGATAGGGTTGTTAAGAAGGCATACAGTGTTTTGGCCTTTATTAATAGAGGAATTGTGTTCCGGAACCAGGAGGTTATGCTGCATCTGTACAAAGCTCTGGTATGGCCACACTTGGAGTATTGTGTACAGTTCTGGTCACTGCATTATAAGAAGGATGTGGAAGCTTTGGAAAGGGTGCAGAGGAGATTTATTGGATGTTGCCTGGTATGGAAGGAACATCTTACAAGGAAAGGCTGAGGGCCTTGAGGCTGTTCTCGTTAAAGAGAAGAAGGTTGAGATGTGACTTAATAGAGACATACAAGATAATCAGAGGGTTAGATAGGGTGGACAGGGAGAGCCTTTTTCCAAGTATGGGGACAGCAAACATGAGGGGACACAACTTTAAAGTGAGGGGAGATACATATAAGACAGATGTCAGAGGCAGTTTCTTTACTCAGAGAGTAGTAAGGGTATGGAATGCTTTGCCTGCAACAGTAGTAGATTTGCCAAGTTTAAGTGCATTTAAGTCGTCATTGGACAGGCATATGGACGTACATGGAATAGTGTAGATAGGCTTCAGATTGGTATGACAGGGTGGTGCAACATCGTGGACCGAATGGCCTGTACTGCACTGTAACATTCTATGTTCTATGTTCTATGTTCTATGTTCTATGTTCTATATTCTAGTCACTGAAAGCAAACACTCAGGTTCAACAAGCAGTTAGGAAGGCAATGGCATGTTAACCTTGATTATAAGAGGATTTGAGTTAAGAAGCAAGGAAGCTTTATGCCTTTGTGAGACCACACCTGGAGTATTGTATACAGTTTTCAAAAACAGTTGCTGGAAAAGGTGAGTGGGTCTGGAAGCATCTGTGAAGAGGAATCAGAGTTAACATTTTGGGTCCAATGACATTTCCTCAGAACATATGGTAGCTATGAAAAGGTTGGTTTATATGCAGAAGAAAGAGTGGGGGAAAGCAGTAAGGAGTAAATGACTGGTCAGGATATGGCCCATGGAGAGAGAAGAAGAACAGGTAAACAGCCAAAGCAGTGGTTAACAATTTGACTAGGAGGGTGAGTAGATGTTAATGGAGACTGCTAGTGGCTAACAATAGGTAAAGTGTAATGGCAGACTATGTGATAACAAGGGCTATTGTGTGGGGGTGGGGGTGGGGGGGCTAGGAAATTATGGAGTTCAGGTCCTAAGGTTATTTAAGTCTATATTGAGTCCAGAAGGTTGCAGGGTCCCCAAGTGGAAAATGAGATGTTCTTCCAGCTTGCACTAAATTTTGCTGAACCATAGCAGTGAGTCTGAAACGAAGATATTGCCCAGGGAAGAGGGTGGTGCATAAAAGTAGCAAGTTCAGGGTCTTTATTGCGGGCAGAACATTTGTCATTTATCTCAAAAGGGTTGGAATTTAAAAGCAGTGATGTGCTACTGAGATTTTTTAATAAAGCTCTGGTTAGGCCCCATTTAGAATATTGTGTGCAGTTTCGGCCCCAAACCTCAGGAAGGACATACTGGTACTGGAGTGTGTCCAGTGGAGATTCATATGAATGATCTCTGGAATGGCAGGCCTAACATACGATGAACGGCTGAGGATTCTGGGATTGAATTCATTCGAGTTTGGAAGATTGAGGGGAGATCTAATAGAAACTTACAAGATAATTCATGGCTTAGAGAGGGTGGATGCTGGGAAATTGTTTCTGTCAGGCGGGGATACTAGGACTCGTAGACACAGCCTTAGAATTAGAGCAGCGAATGCAGAAGACTAGATTGAGTGATGTGCTGATCACGTGCTGCTTCACTTGGAAGGTATGTTTTGGGTCTTGGATACTGAGGATGGAGGAGGTAAGTGGGCAGGTGTTATACCCGGTTGCAGGGGAAGGTGTCGAGGAACTGTGGAGTGATGTTGGAAGTGATGTTGGAAGTGAAGGAAGAGTGGACCAGGGAGTCCCAAAAGGAACAGTCCATGCAGAAGGGAGGGGAATATGTGTCTGGTGGTAGCATCTCACTGAAAGTAGCGAAATGGTGGCTGATGATCTTCTGTATGCAGATACTGGTGGGATGGTAGGTAAGGACAAAGAAAAACCAATCGCTGTTGAGGGAGGGAGTGAGGGCCAACATGTGGGTGATCGGTCAGACCCAGTTGAGGGCCCTGTGAACAATGGTGCTGGGGAGAAGGTGGACATTTTGGATGTTGCCTTGTCAAAGTTGGCCTCTTGGAACATGTGCGACGGAGGCGTAGGAACTGGGAGAACGGAATGGAAACTTTACAGGGTGCAGTGTGTGAGGATATATTGTCTAGGTAGTTGTGGGAGTCGGTGGGTTTATAGTGGATATTAATGGCCAGTCTCTTCCCAAAAATGGAAAGAGATTTTTAGGAAGGGAAGGGAGGAGTTAAAGGTGGAAATTGAAAGAGGAATCAATGAACTTTTCCAATTCCAGGTGAGAGAGGGAAGCAGCACCAATGTTATCATTGATATATTTGAGAAAGAGTTGTGGGTGTAGTCTAGAATAGGACTGGAACAAAAAATGTTACATGTACCCCATGAAGAGACAGGCATAACAGGGGTCCATGCAGATACCCATGGGCACTTGTATACAGTTTTGTTCTCTTCATGAGAGAAAAGATGTATTTGGTATCCTATTGATTGGCAATTTATCCACCATTTCGCAGATGCGTATGCTGTCATCCATACACCATGCCTGCAGTGTGTACTACCTGTAGGCTACATTGTAGCTGCTCATTAAAGCAGGATTTTTGGAACTTGCCTGAGTTTTGGACACAAATAAATCATTCCGTTTCTGAGGTGAGAATGATTGCTGTTTTAGATGAAGAGGATGCAAATATTCTCAAAGGGGAGAGTGATCAACAGAAGGTCGTTGTACACAGTGGTATTAGCGGCATAGGAAGAGAAAGAGATGAGGTTCTGCAGGAAGAATATAGGAAATTAGGCAGGAGGTTAGAAAGTAGATCCTCAAGGGTAGCATTATCTGGATTATTCTGAGTGCCACATGCAAGTGAGACTAGAAAAAAAAAATATAGAGTGAATGAATGTGTGGCTGTTGCTGGGAGGTGTTATTGCAGGGAGTAAGGTTTCATATTTTTACGATTATTGGGATTTCTTCTTGGGGTAGAAGTGAGCTGTTTATGAAGAATGGGTTGTAACTGAATTGGAAGAAGACCAATATCCTAGCAGAGAGACTTGCTTGTGTTACTCAGTAGGCTTTAAATGTATAAGGGGCATGGGGATCCAAAGAGAAAAAATCCGAGGCTGGTACAGTCGAGAAGAGGACCAAGTTAAATAGTCAAGACAGACAAGAGCAAGGCAGAGAATGAAGTCAGACCGATAAATTAAGCTGAATTTATTTCAATGCAAAAGACCTGACAGGAAAGGCAGATGAATTTAGGACATGGTTGGGAACATGGGACTAGGATATCATAGCTATTGCAGAAGTGTGACTCAGGGAGCAGGAGGACTGGCAACTTAATGTTCTGGGGTATAGCTGCTATAGGAGGGATAGAAAGGGGGCAAGAGAGAGGGGGAAGTGGCATTTTTGGTTAGGAATAACATAATGGCTGTACTTAGGGAAGATATTCTGGGGAGTACTTCCAGTAAAGTTATATAGGTGGAACTGAGAAATAAGAAAGGGATGATCATGTTATTAGAATTGTATTATAGGTCTCCCCAATAATCAGTGGGAAATTAAGAAGCAAACTTGTAAGAAAGTCCCAGATATCTGTACGAATATTAGAGTTGAAATAGTAGGGGATTTAAATTTTCCAAATATAGACTGCTATATTTTTAAGGGCTTAAATGGAGAGGAATTTGTTAAGTGTGCACAAGAAAATTTTCTTACTAAGAATGTGGATGTAGCTACTAGAGAAGATGCAAAACTTGACCTTCGCTTGGGAAATAAGGCAGGGCAAGTGACTGATGTGTCAGTGGGGGAGTACTTTGGGACCAGTGATTATAATTCTATTAGTTTTAAAATAGTGATGGAAAAGGATAGAATGAATCTCAAACTTAAAGTTCTAAATTAGAGGCAAGAACTTTCAAAAGTTGCTTGGGAGATGCTATTCGCAGGTAAAGGGATGTTTGGAAAGTAGCAAGTCTTAAAAAATGAGAGAACAAGAGTCCAGAGATAGTTTGTTTCTGTTAGTGTGAAGGGCAAGGCTGGTAGGTTTTGGGAATGCTGGAGGAAATTGAGGGTCTGATCACGAAAAAGAAGGAAGCATATGCCAGGTATAAACATCTGGGATCGAGTTAATCCCTGAAACAGTACAAAGGCAGTAAGAGTATCTTTAAAAGGGAAATCAGGAGGGCAAAAGGGGTACATGAGATATCTTTGGCAAATAGGGCTAAGGAGAATCCATGGAGATCCTACAAATACATTAAAGGAAAGAAAGTAACTAAGGAGAGAAGAGGTCCCTTTAATGATCAACAAGGCTGTCCACGTGTGGAAAAACAGGACATAAGTGAGATACTAAACAAATACTTTGCATCAATTTTTACTGTGGAGGAGGTTATAGAAGCTCGAAGACTTTGGGAAATAAATAGTGATATCTTGAAAAGTGTCCATATTACATCAGTGGAGGTGCTGGACATCTTAAAACACATAAAGGTAGATAAAGACAATAAACACATAAAGACAATCACCTGATGAAGGAGCGTTGCTCCGAAAACTAGTGTGCTCCAAGAGACCTTGGAGTGCAGGTGCATAGCTCCTTGAAAGTGGAGTCGCAGGTGGATTGGATAGTGAAGAAGGCATTTGGTATGCTTTCCTTTATTGGTCAGAGTATTGAGTACAGGAGTTGGGAGGTCATGTTGCAGCTGTACAGGACATTGGTTAGGCCACTGTTGGAATATTGCATGCAATTCTGGTCTCCTTCCTATCGGAAAGATGTTGTGAAATTTGAAAGGGTTCAGAAAAGATTTACAAGGATGTTGCCAGGGTTGGAGTATTTGAGCTACAGGGAGAGGCTGAACAAGCTGGGGCTGTTTTCCCCGGAGCGTTGGAGGCTGAGGGGTGACCTTATAGAGTTTTACAAAATTATGAGGGGCATGGATAGGATAAATAGGCAAAGTCTTTTCCCTGGGTGGGGGAATGCAGAATGAGAGGGCATAGGTTTAGGGTGAGAGTGGAAATATATAAAAGAGACCTAAGGGATAACTTTTTCATGCAGAGTGTGGTACGTGTATGGAATGAGCTGCCAGAGGAAGTGGTCGAGGCTGGTACAATTGCAACATTTAAGAGGTATCTGAATGGGTATATGAATAGGAAGGGTTTGGAGGGATATGGGCTGGGTGCTGGCAGGTGGGAATAGATTGGGTTGGGATATCTGGTCGGCGTGGATGGGTTGGAACGAAGGGTCTGTTTCCATGCTGTACATTTCTATGACTCTAAGATTCTAAATGTAAGCTGTTGCATTTCGGTAAGGCAAATCAGGGCAGGAATTATACACTTAATGGTAGGGCCCTCAGGAATGTCACTCAACAAATGGATCTTGGGGTGCAGTTGCATAGCTCATTTAAAGTGGGGACGCAGGTAGACAGGATAGTGAAAGAGGCATTTGGCATGCTTGCCTTCATTGGTCAGTGCATTGAGCATAGAAATTGGGAAGTCATGCTATAGTTGTACAAGAGATTGGCTGGGACACTTTTAAAATACTGTGTTCAATTCTGGTCTCCCTGTTATAAGAAACGTATTGTTAAACTTGAAAGAGTTCAGAACAGATTTACAAGGTTGTTGCCGGAATGGGATAGTTTGAGCTTTACACAGAGGCTGAATAGGCTGTGGTTGATTTCCCTGGAACATCAGAGGCTGAGGGGTGACCTTAAAGAGGTTTGTAAAATCATGAAGGGCATGGAGAGGATGAATAGCCAAAGTCTTTTTCCTTGAGTAAGGGAGTCCAAAACTAGAGGGCATAGGTTTAAGATGAGAGGGGAATGATTTGAAGGGACGTGAGGAACAACTTTTCACGCAGAGGGCGGTGTGTGTATGGAATGACCTTCCAGAGGAAGTGGTGGAGGCTGGTACAATTACAACATTTAAAAGGTACATGAATAGGAAGGGTTTGGAGGGATAGAGGCCAATTGCTGGCAAATGGGACTCGATCAGTTTAAGATATCTGGTGGGTATGGATGTGTTGGATCGAAGTGTCTGTTTCTGTACTGTCTAACCCTTTGACTCTGTGGAGCTTGGAGAAGACAGTTTGTGTCAGAAGGAGATCTTTGGTTCATAACAGTTTGCAGAATAATCTTGGCCATTGTATCAGGATTCAGTTTTAGAAAGGCAACAACGGTGTTCCTCCCCTTTAAAAGGATCCATGCTGTCCTTAAGTAGCAGTGACCTTACTAGATCTATGTTTTACCTCTCAACAAATTGCCTATAAGGAACACAATTAACTTTGGCAATTTGGCGATTCAATAATACTGAGACCCATCTCTGAAATTTTATTGGGCTTCCTACCAACTGCATTGAGTTAATGGAACGGACATCTCATCCACTGCCCTTCTGATGTATGCATTTCATTACAGCAAATCTCCATTACATTATATTGGTAAATTAACTTGGAATTTCACCTGCATGGCTACCATTTTCCCACCCCTGGCTACTGCTATAATCTACTCCAATATTCATTGCAGGAATTTAACGTGATTCCTGAACACATTAGTTGCCACTGTTGCCCAACAGTAAGTAAAACAGAATCAACTGCCTGTCTGAAAATGAACCTGATGCTATGTTAACTAGAGTTATTTATGATCTCATTCTCTAAAATGATGAAAAGCATATTAACATGCTGATGTGTACAGTTAATATACAGCGGAACTGCTATAAAACGCTTGGATTATGTAATAAATCTTAATGTGGCTTGAAAAAACACTTAGTTATCTGTCATGCCAGGATTCACTGGTGCATTTACTATTTACCTTCACCAGGTGGCCTTCTTAATCCACTATTTCTGTCAGATCAGAGAAAAAAATAACGTATCAGAATATAATTGTTCAGAATAAAAAATAGAATGTCTTACAAAAAAGAGATATACAATACTGATAGATTCAGAGACAACAAAAAATAACTTGGGGCATATTTAAACAATGGAAAATAAGTATAATTTATTGAAGCAAATTATTTTGGGTAATTTCAATGTGTTGCATCTTTGTTAAAAATAGGAGCTCTGAATTAAAACAAAATCATGGTACTTAGCATAGACAATGCAGAAAATTATACAGCACTGAGACTGTTGCAGCGCAAATGACATACATGCTGGGAAAATACATTGTGAAGAACAGGGCACCCAATCAACTGAGGCTTGTTACTACTGAAGTACCCATTAATAGGATGCATTTCTACTCTTCATTCCATTATATTGTACACATCAGTAATGAGTACGCTCATTTGTTTTTGAATAACAATCGTATTTTGTGAGGATGTAAAAATTCAGCCAATCTTACCAAACTGGTGAATAAATTGCTGCAGTGCAGACAATATATGGGAAGTACTGGCTATGTTACTATAATTAGTAGGACTGCTGCAGTGCAGGTTGGATAGAGAAAGGAGGCCTGGTGGATAATTGCTGAGACTAAACTGAGTAAAATCAGGCTGTTTGCTGTTCATTTGTGCAACTTTGTGTACTTTAGCTTAAATTTTATTTGATCAGAATGGACCTACTCAAATATTCACCTTTTGGAGGATTAGCCTCAGTGAATATTGCAGAACAGGTCGTTTCTCATTCATTTGATTATATCCTCCCTTTGAAGTGCAAGCCTTGCATTAACTAGAAATATCAAAATAAAGGTAGGAACACTGTACCACATTCTTCCTTTTAGACACTACATATCACAGAGTTCTGCCAGTGAAATACTGTGGATGATTTGAGGATTGAACTTGAGCCCTTGACTTTGGGTTGAGCCTAGATGCTAGTGAACTGAGCTAAACAACCTACCCTACAATACTGCTAGAAGATTAGATTTTCTGAGTTCTCACATGCTATGTTTGCAGATAAGGCGAGTAAAATGCTGGTGCCTATTGAGAGATTGCAAAATATTCACAGAATGTGAGGGTTTGAATATTAAACCCTAAAATATAAAGTGGTATCCTAGCTATGTCTGCAGGAAAGAATCTCACTATGAAACCTTTTCAAGGGCTAATTAATATAAATGTGTCTCATACTGGAAGCAGGGCTGAAATAACCTTTCAGTGCTACAAATTGTTTAAAGTTAATGTATTGTAAAAGGTTTCCGCATTTAGGGTTAACTCTCAGATGTCTTGTGAGACAGATTCAGTAACAGAGGATAATACTTAGTGCCAAAATCCATCCACCTTGTTAAAATCAAAGTGCACCTCAAAGTGAATAAAGCAACCTGGCTTGTTCACACCTTTGAAGTAATACAAAAGAAATTTCAGGACATGAGGAAGATTAACAAGCATACCAACTATGAAATTACATCTACCTTTTATCAATAGAAAGCAATAGGGCAGAATTTTATATGGGCTGTATTGAAGGGTATCACTGTAGCTGTGCTCATTAACCAGGGGGAGGCTCTGTGTCAATATCCCAGCAAAAACAAAACCCTCCTAATTAAATTACAGGATTGAGGGACTCAGAGCCATTGGTGGCAGGAGGTCATTTAGGGTCATCAATGTGACAACTGACACACATTATCATAGAATCCCTACAGTGTGGAAACAGGCCATTTGGCCCAATAAGTCCATATTGATCCTCCAAAGAATAACCCTACCCTATTAGTCTACATTTACCCCTGACTAACACACCTAACCTACACATCCCTGAACATTATGGGAAATTTAGCATGGCTAATTCTCCTAACCTTCACATCCTTAGATTGTGGGAGGAAACTGGAGCACCTGGAGGAAATGCACGCCGACATGGGGAGAATGTGAAAACTCCACACAGGCAGTTGCCCAAGGTGGGAATCAAGCCCAGGTCCTTGGCACTGTGAGGCAGCAGTGCTAACCACTGAGCCACCGTGTTGCCCTGAGGCCACTGCAGTTCAGTTGTGGATCAGAGATTTACTGAGAGCCGCATAGCTTTCCCGAGCTTCCTATCAATCCTATTAGAACTAGGGCATTAGTGTTCACCACAGCCTCAAAGAGGTCCCTCATTTATTGGCATTCTGTGCCCAATCAATTAACCTAAACTATGAAAAGCCATATCCTTGTGTTTGCCTCTCGCAAACCCCACTCTCTAATCCTGTCACTCCCATTCCATGATTCCCATCTCATTCTCACTTTGGCCTGAGATCCTTCGGTGATACTGGGTTCCTGGTGGAGGTTTCTGATAAAAAAAACTATCATGCTAATTGAATCTTGCCCCTGGAGCCAACGGATATGATTTTCTCCCCCAGCCTCAGGAAGGTAACATACAGAAAACACAGTCCAAATGTATTCTCATCACAACCCCTCTTCATAACAGAGGAAATAATTATTTATATAGAGACCTTTCATAAATTCAGGACATCCCAGCTCACATTACAGCCAATGAGGTATATTTTAAACAAAATGTGGCAAACAATTTCACACAGTAAAACTTTGAGTGGTGATGGAAATAGTCAATATTTGCCAAATTTTTTGTTTTGAACTCATCAGGACAATTTTCAAGAATCATCAAAGTGAAAAGAAAATAACATTGATCCTCTATGAGAGGAAAACACTGATTGGTTGATAAGAAAGCTCTGATTGGTAGGGGTGTTCAGGTGGACAATGCACTGGTTAAGAATAACTGACAAATAACTGCCAAGTGTTGTTGAAATAAGATGAGTTGAGACATTGCACTGAGAAATGAAGAAGAGAATGGCTTTTTTTTAAGGAAGGATGTAAATGGATTGGAGGTGTTTCAAAGGAGGTTCACTAAATTGTCAGCTGGAATGATTGTGTGTCTTATGGACAAGCAGGGCTTGTTTCCACTGGAGTTTGGAAGAATGAAGGGTGACTTAATTGAAGCATATTAGATCCTGAATGGTCTTTACAGCATGGGCATAGAAAGGTGAGTTCAGAATTAGGAGAAAAATATTTTAAAATTAGTGGTCACGCTTTTGGGACAGAACTGAGGAAAAGTATATTTTGTTAGAAACTGCCACATCAAATGTTTTACATATGCTGCAAAACATCCTTGGTTTAATGTCTTGGCAAAAGCACTGCATTTCTGACTTCACAGCATTCTCTCAATACTACACAAAAAGTGTCAATGTTAACAATATTAAGAAGTTCTCAAAATGGAATCTAAAGTAATATCCTTCTGGCTTAAGGGCAGGAACAGTGCAACTTAGTCATGAAGATTGTTCATCTATCAGCTTTCAATAAATTCAACGCAATACAACAGTGCCTCTTAATTGGAAGTTCAATGTTTAGCTTGCAAACGCACTGCAGCATGAACATTGTGTAAGCTAGTAGACACAGGAAGGAGTGTGTACAGTGGTTCTATTTGGGATGCACTAACCATTGTAATGTTTATAAGTCAAAGCAATGTATAGCCACATAGACACACCAAAACAGACACTAGGGCAGTCGTGCTGAAGCTACTCATTCAGTGAGAGGTGATGAACCAAAATCAGTTTTGTTTTGAATCTGTCCAGGGGATTGACAAGGGCAGGTTGCCTATACAAGATGAGTTTCGTAATTTTTACAACAGAGGCAAACTTTGCAAACCAAATCTCCAGTGCATAAAATGTCTAACATTTTTCAGAAGGCATTGTCCAGGGAATGCAATGTGAATAACTTCTTTCTTTCGATAGGAACCTTTTGAAGTTGAGGAGGGGAGATCATGTGGCATGTTGGACTGTGGCACTTTGTACTGCGATTGTATCAAGGACTCCATCTGCCCCTCGTACCACCAGTTATTAGCACAGTCCAGAAAAATGATCAACAAAATTCAGGACAGTGCATGGGGTAACACAAACTCAAAAGCAGATGGAATGTGCTCCTGTGGAAAGTAAGTGACATCCCATGATGCATATCTGTTTTATGAGTGAGGCATCTATTTTCTATTGAACCCGCAGGAGTAAAAAGCATTTTCACATGCTTTGAATCTGACATGAATGAGCAGTTTTTCAGAAAATGGACAAAACTATTGCAGACTTAGATGTGTAAGTTAGACTAGAACAAGAAGCGCAAACTATGTATAATATATTAGTTCTAATGCTACTACAATAGCTTTCATGATTATTGTTTGTGGATTAACTGAAGAGCTCCAGACCAAGTATAAAACCATACACAATACACTTTCATACTCGGTTATATTGGAGGTATCATTCAAAGCTTTCATGTAGATCACTGACTATTCAAGAGAGATGTCCAGTGCTAAGGTCAGTCTGACCCTGAGCTAACCGTTGCCATTGCCCATACAAAGGCACAAAGGAAATTAGGATAGAAACTAGAGAATGTACAGGTGTAGGAAAATAATGGGAGGAACCATTGGCTCTGACTTTTGCAATAATGGAGTAAGTTCATGTTATGGCAAGATTGCTGGAAGAAGTCTGGCATTCTAAGACCTGCACACCAAGCCAAGGAGCATATCCGCTTCCAGCCAAGGCATTGGCTATAATCAGTCAGGTGCTTGTTCCTACCAGTGCCCCAAGTTTCATGTCCTTGTAGTTCAGAAGATCATTCACGGTCACTTCTGCATGATCAAGTGCGACCAGCCAGCTAACTGCAAGTGGAAAGGTGAGGGTGCTGTCGCAATATCAGTTCAGATGTTGGACCAACTTTTCCTGCAATGAGAAAAAGGGAGGGTTTGACTCTGATGGAAGTACATGCAAGAGCAGCTAGTGGTGACATAGCACCAAAAGAAAGTGGTGAACTGTCCCCTGGCGTGAGTAGGAAGCACTGAGGGCAGGAAGGATTAGGATGATGAGATGGTTCCGATACTCTGAGTGAACATGGTGCATCCAGGAGTGATAGTTGGGTGAGTGAATTCATGAACTTTGTGTTGATGAACATGCAGTGGAAGAGTTAGAGTGAGTAGCAGCCTTGTGCGAGTGAGGTAGCAGATAAGGGATAGTAGTGCTTATCCTAGTGGAGCTTCCACCTACACTGCTGGATGTCCTGCCTCATCCAGACACTGTTCTGATCATGGTTTCTATTTGAGTCCAGCTTGGCTTAGACAGTTGGCATGGCCTCATGTGGCAGTCAGCATGAAATAAGACTGCCCTTCACTTCACCACCCCATCCACAGGTCCCTCTCCATAAGGCAGAGAATTCACATTTTTTTCCTCTGCTTGAATATCGAGGCTTGATCAGCACTGTGCAAAAGGCAGTGCCTGGCTTACAGTGTCTGAAGTGGTGTACAGCTGGACAGTAGTTCTGGTGCTAGCAGCATGCATTCCAGAAATTCTGGAGATCAAACATCACTTCTGCCTCTCTGACCATGCAATTCCCGAGAAAGGGATCAACAAGTCAGGTTGGCATGGGACAGGAAGGGGAAAGGATGGTGGGTGCGTGTCTGAGTTGGCAGATGGGCAATAAAGGGCTGTGGAAACAGTGAGGGCCAAAGAGATTATGAGTGAGTGTAGGAAATGGATGGACTGCCACAGAGGTATCAAGAGCCACGAGGCATGGGTAGGTGGGCATAGGATGGCACATGAGATATGAAGGCCATAAGGATGCAAAGAGTGGCATAGAGATATAACAGGCTATGGGGAATGGCATAGATTAATATTGATGGGAAATGGAGAATGAGAGGGTAAGATCAAGAAAGATATTTTGTTTTAATAAGTATTTGTAAGTTTTGAACATCTTGCTAGAGCCCCATGGCAGGCTTGGCATGCCTAACCCCGCCCCCACGCCGATCTCCGCCGGCACACCTATCCCCACCCCCATGCCGATCTCCATCCCCGTCCCCATGCCCAATCCCGCCCCCACTCCCAGCTCCAGCCCCACAACAGGTCCTAGCTCCCAGCCCTGCTGTATTTTCACCATCCCTCCAGATCTCCCCCTCTCTGAGGATAAAAGATCAGTCCTCAGCAGAGGCCTCACCTTCATTCCCCTATGCTCTCAGATTAACAAGTTCAACACGCGGTGAGACATCGAACAATTCTTCTGCCGCCTTCGCCTCCATGCCTACTTCTTCAACCAGGATTCTCGCCCACCCTCTGACAATCCCTTCTCCCGCCTCCAAAACACCCCATCCACCTGGACACCCCATGCTGGCCTCTTACAAGCCCTCGATCTCTTCATTGCCAACTGCCACCGCGACATTAACCGCCTCAACCTCTCCACTCCTCTAACCCACTCCAACCTCTCAGCCTCGGAACGTGCAGCCCTCCACTCCCTCCGTTCCAACCCCAACCTCACTATCAAACCAGCAGACAAGGGAGGCGCGATAGTAGTTTGGCGCACCGACCTTTACACAGCTGAGGCTAAACGCCAGCTTGCGGACACCTCCTCCTACTGCCCCCTTGACCATGACACCACCTCCCACCACAAAACCATCATCTCCTAGACCATCCATAACCTCATCACCTCAGGGGATCTCCCATCCACCGCCTCCAACCTCATAGTCCCACAATCCCGCACCGCAAGTTTCTACCTCCTGCCCAAAATCCACAAACCTGACTGCCCCGGCCGACCCATTGTCTCAGCCTGCTCCTGCCCCACCAAACTCATCTCTGCATACCTCGATATGGTCCTGTCCCCTATAGTCCAAGAACTCCCCACCTACGTTTGGGACACCACCCAGGTCCTCCACCTCCTCTACGATTTTTGCTTCCTCGGTCCCCAATGCCTTATCTTCACCATGGACATCCAGTCCCTGTACACCTCCATCACCCATCACGAAGGACTCATAGCCCTCCACTTCTTCCTTTCCCACCGCACCAACCAGTACCCTTCCACTGACACCCTCCTTCGACTGACTGAACTGGTCCTCACTCTGAATAACTTCTCTTTCCAATCCTCCCACTTCCTCCAAACCAAAGGGGTAGCCATGGGCACCACATGGGCCCCAGCTATGCCTGCCTCTTCGTAGGATATGTGGAACAGTCCATCTTCCGCAGCTATACTGGCACCACCCCCCACCTTTTTCTCCGCTACATCGATGACTGTATCGGCGCTGCCTCGTGCTCCCACGAGGAGGTTGAACAGTTCATCCACTTTACCAACACCTTCCA
Source organism: Hemiscyllium ocellatum (assembly GCF_020745735.1). Taxonomy (NCBI): domain Eukaryota; kingdom Metazoa; phylum Chordata; class Chondrichthyes; order Orectolobiformes; family Hemiscylliidae; genus Hemiscyllium; species Hemiscyllium ocellatum. The sequence goes on from NC_083401.1 coordinate 88,968,600, forward strand.
CCCCGACCTCAAATTTACCTGGACTGTCTCAGACTCCTCCCTCCCCTTCCTAGACCTTTCCATTTCTATCTCGGGCGACCAAATCAACACGGACACTTACTATAAACTGACCGACTCCCACAGCTACCTAGACTACACCTCCTCCCACCCTGCTCCCTGTAAAAATGCCATCCCATATTCCCAATTCCTTCGTCTCCGCCTCATCTGCTCCCAGGAGGACCAGTTCCAATACCGTACAACCCAGATGGCCTCCTTCTTCAAATACCGCAATTTCCCCAGACGTGATAGAAGATGCCCTCCACCACATCTCCTCCAATTCACGCTCCTCCGCCCTTGAGCCCCGCCCCTCCACTCACCACCAGGACAGAACCCCACTAGTCCTCACCTACCACCACACCAACCTCCATATACATCATATCATCTGTCGTCATTTCCGCCACCTCCAAACGGACCCCACCACCAGAGATATATTTCCCTCCCCTCCCCTATCAGTGTTCTGAAAAGACCACTCCCTCCGTGACTCCCTCGTCAGGTCCACACCCCCCACCAACCCAACCTCCACTTCCTGCACCTTCCCCTGCAACCGCAAGAAATGCAAAACTTGCACCCACACCTCCCCCCTTACTTCCCTCCAAGGCCCCAAGGGATCCTTCCATATCCATCACAATTTCACCTGCACCTCCACACACATCATTTACTGCATCCGCTGCACCCGATGTGGCCTCTTCTATATTGGGGAGACGGGCCGCCTACTTGTGGAATGCTTCAGAGAACACCTCTGGGACACCCGGACCAACCAACCCAACCAATCCATGGTTCAACACTTCAACTCCCCCTCCCACTCCACCAAGGACATGTAGGTCCTTGGACTCCTCCATCGCCAGACCATAGCAACACGACGGCTGGAGGAAGAGCGCTTCATCTTCCGCCTAGGAACCCTCCAACTACAAGGGATGAACTCAGATTTCTCCAGTTTCCTCATTTCCCCTGCCCCCACCTTGTCTCAGTCAAATCCCTTGAACTCAGCACCGCCTTCCTAACCTGCAATCTTCTTCCTGACCTCTCCGGCCCCACCCCCACTGTGGCCTATCACCATCACCTTGATCTCCTTCCACCTATCGCATTTCCAACGCCCCTTCCCAAGTCTCTCTTCCCTATCTTTTATCTTAGCCTGCTGGACACATTTTCCTCATTCCTGAAGAAGGGCTCATGCCCGAAACGTCGATTCTCCTGCTCCTTGGATGCTGCCTGACCTGCTGCGTTTTTCTAGCAACACATTTTCGCTCTGATTTCCAGCATCTGCAGTCCTCACTTTGTCCTAGACTTTTCAACCACCCCACCTCAGGAACCGGGCACATTCTTAGACTTCCTTTTAGCTGTTAATGCACTTCAGCATGTGGTGGATTAATGGCCCACTCTTGTTCTACTGGAGGTTTTGGTAGTTATAGAGGGGTAGTGGTCTGTCATGTGAGGAGTTCGCTCAGTAAATGCTTGCAGTCTTTAAGCATGCAGAAAGGGTGTCCTCCTATTGGTCACCCCTTGGTCCAAAGACAGTACCGTGCAATCCTCTCCATGGCCCCATTCCCCTGCCATTCAGCATTGGGTATACTTACCTGCCTTCAGCAGTTCTGATCTTCATCGAGACCTACCTGACCAATCCTGGTGTCACCATCTTCCCAGACCCCACTTGACTGCCTGGTTGAGAGGCCAGATATCCATCAGTCTATCAACTACTATTTGTTGTATCTATTGTTTCCAGTGAGGTTGCCGAGACTGCGGATGGTTGGGCCAGCAATATTCGCTGGCTGTCATTAGAGGATTTTGGCTGGCATGATGCCAACTACTTGGGGCTATGGATCCTGCCACCAGCCTGAGGTAGGTTTCTCCAAGCTCCCAAACACTTCTGGGCAAGATGACCTCTTAAGAACATCTTCTAATCTTGGCAAATCCTGGCCTATGTGTTTGTATTCATCAGAATATATCCACAACCTTTACAGATTTTTTTCTTGTAAACGACAAGTAGTTATTAGCACAGTGATATCAGATGGAACCTGTAATCTGATGTACTCAATCACATCTTTAACATGTCACACTGCCTGGATAAAAGTTGTGAAAGATGTATTAATCAACAGCATGCAATAATTTTGTCATGTTTCTATATATTCAAATAAAGCGCTTTATTAGCTATATCTCCAAGAAAATGAACAGGAGAGACAGCAGTTAATGCCACATACTGTGAGCACAAATTGCATTCCTCTGATTTTGGGAACTAATTTAATTAAAACTAACCATTAGATCTCTCTAATAGCTTATCGGCCTTGATTTTCTGTTGGCCTCTGCCCCATTTTGTGGCATGACGAGGCCAGGCAGCAGCAGGGGAAATCTGGCTAACTGAAGCATGGCCCACATTAGCACTTACTCTGTTTTGCAACTTTATTTCCAATGGTTATCAGTTCGATCAATCTTTGACAATAGCTGTCGTTTTTGTCCTTGGAAGAAGAGCAACAACAGTGAATTTTAAGACTTTTAAGACTGTACTGCAGGCTAAGCCACAAGATTATACAGGCAGAGCAGATGTCTACCTGAAAAGAGCAGGTCCTACAGAAACTACCATATGCTTCACAAAACATCAATGTTTGCCCAAGCTGATACCGCACTGCCAAAGCCCCGCCTGGCTGTCTCTCAGTGGTCTTTCAGAACGGCATGGCCTCAGCATGGACTTCTGGCCTCGAGATGATTTCAGAGTGGTCTCCTGACTTCAAGAAAGTTGAGGTGAAGCTCAGCACAGTCTGGAGTCAAGGCCAGGCACAGACTAAAGCCTAGCTACCGACATGGACTGGATTGTAATGACTATTATCCTTGAACCTATTATTTCTTTAAGTTTCTACTTTATTCCTGTGATCTGTAATGTTGAACTTTTTTTATTTCTTTATGTTTTCAATTTTTTTTCCAGTAAGAATTGGTACTTAAGAATCTGCTGAAGATGTTTTGAGCATAAACTCTTCATCAGGCTTATGTTCGAAACGTTGACTCTACTGCTCCTCAGAAGCTGCCTGACCTGCTGTGCTTTTCCAACACTACCCTCTTTGACTCTGATCTTCAGCATCAGCAGTCCTCACTTTCTCCCACTTAAGAATCTGTACCCAGGTACCTAAGATGGCTCTGTAAGTGGTGACTTCTAACCCTTCCACTGTATATATTTGAATGCATGTGACAATAAAGCTAATTCTAAGATTCTAAGATAATTCAAAGATTCTATTAAAATTGCTCTTGTCTTTAATGCACAGAGTAATTCTAGGCCGTCACTGCTGATATTTGCAACGCAAACTTAGTAACTGTCCACCTTAGTACCTACTATTGTTTGCTAAAACAAGCAAATTAACTTCTTTTTCAATAACTGATGCATTTCAAAACAAGAGATCACTTCACAAAAGGTAGAATTCCTTGATGTCTGGTCAGAATTTACCTGTGCATGGCGCAATATAATAATTTGCTGAATGTTGTCACTTACGCCAACAGTAAAGAATTTCACATTCTCAATGTGCACTGTCCAAAGACAAGTTTTTTTTCACTTATGCATTAGAATAGAGAATACATCATAGTGAATATGGGAATATACAACAGCAGAGGTAAAGCAACATGACAAAGTATCAAACCATTAAATGTGAAATAAGGGAGATTTCTGATTTGATAAAATATGTAACATTTTGCAATTTCTATTCAACCATTCAATTTGTATGGAACTATTCATTTAGCTGACACTGTAAACACTGTAAAATGATTAACTGGTGAATAATTTATGTAGAATATAGAATGGAGATCCTTGTTATTACAACACAGTTGTAGAAACAAAGTCTCTTTTTCACATTATGGATCATTGTGTTGAATAATTGGTTTCAACAGTAGAGTTTTCAGTTCAAACAATCCACTTAATTGAAGAGGGAAGGATAAAAATGGATGTGCCAAGGCATACTCTACCAACCTAATTTTTTTCAAAATGTTAACCTTTCGTTTTGGTGATATATTTAATATCTCATATCCATTATAATTGTTCTTGAATCTTCGAGATTAGACTGCTTCAAACGTTTCATGCCTACTTTAGAGCTGATCATAGTTATCTCCGTGAATACCAAATCCTAATACGTTTCTGCAACTGGAAATACTGTAGACATTAGGTATAGCATAAATTCCTTCACAATGTTTGTGTTCTTATTATCACTTTATCACATTGTTATATATTATCACATTCCATTTCAGTGGCCTCAGCAAACAAGATATAAGCTGACACAGCAGTGTAAACACTGAGGTAGCTCTGCACTGTTGGAGGGGCTGTCTTTCAGTTGAGATGTTAAAGCGAGTCTCGGACTGCTCCCTAAAGTAGATGTAAAATGTTTGTGACACAAGTTTGAAGAAAAGTGGGTGAATCATCTGTCAAGTCCCTCAAACTCAGGAGGCTGAGGGGTGACCTTTTAGAGGTTTATAAAATCATGAGGGGCAAGGATAGAGTGAATAGCCAAGGTCTTTTTCCTAGGGTGGGGGAGTCCAGAACTCGAGGGCAGAGGTTAAAGGTGAGAAGGGCAAGATTTAAAAAGGACCCATGGAGTAACATTTTCATGTGGTGATGCCAGAGGAAGTGATGGAGACTGGTACAATAACAATATTTAATAGGGTTTTGAATAGTAAGGGTTTAGAGGGATATTGGCCAAATGCTGGTAAATGGGACGAGGTCAGATTGAGGTGTTTGGTCGGTGTAGATGAGTTGGATCGAGGGGTCTGTTTCTTTGCTGTATGACACAATGACTCTATGTCTTGGCAATATTTGTCCCCCAATCAATATCACAAAACTAGAATGCCTTGTTGATATGATATTTCAAAACTGTGATAGTATGCTGTGTGCAAATTGGCTGCATAATTTCTTATATTAAAAAGTAACTACATTTCAATGGTAAATAATGGTAGTACATACAGATCATGAAAGGTGCTATATTAATGCAATTGTTTTCAAGATAGGAATGTAGGAACAGGAGTAGGCTATTCAATTACTCTAACCTGTTCAGCTACTTAATTACATCATGCCTGATATATACTACAATATCACTTATTGTCTGATCCATATCTCCTGACATTTTTATCTAATTAATGTTAGTTGATCACAGCTTTGAAAAATTCAGTTGAATTGGCAGCAATCCAGGCCTTTCCAGAACAACAATTCCAAATTTCTATGGACACCGTGTTTCCTGATTTTCTTTTTAAATGGCCTACCTCTCACATTAAGCCCTATTTGTTTTAGAGTACTCTACCAGAGATAACAATATTTTTGTTTACTGCTGAGTCATAATTTTCAACCTTAATTGGATTATACCAGCGAACGTTTGGAACACCTGTTGGAATGTCAGTCAGATTGCCCTCCAATTTATTCCTGCAGTTTTTGAGCTCTTTGGAAGAATAAGTCAAATTATGGGCCGGGGTGATAGATCATTCTTCAAGAATTGAATAAGATGGAGGATTGCATGCCAGACAATATATTTAGATTTTACTTTTAAAGAGGAATTTAAAATAGTAATTTGAATAAAATAGGTAAAAGGAAAAGAAAGGTAGAGAAACAGAGAGAAAATTTGAAAATATGACCCTTATTTTCAAAGAAGGGAAGACAAATGTGAAAAGTATCTTTCCAGGCACGGGAGAAGCGTCAAGTTTTAGACAGATCTAGGTTTTATAGGCAATTAAGAGGAGAAACATGTTTGGCATGAAAGAAAAAGCTTTCTTACTGACAGGTTCAGTATGGAGCTTAAAGAAAATTGATGTGCAGAAAGGAGCCATCAGAAAATAATGTGTACAGCACGATGTTGATTGAAGGGCACCTTTGAGCTGAATGAAGATGAGCATTGTAAAAAGGACAGGGCACAAGCTTTGTGGGTGAGACCCCCGTGCCTTTGGCATGGGCCACTTCTGCTGCTGTTTATTTTCTGACAATAACAGAATGAGACAATTAGGTAGTCACAAATTACCCACATAAATGCCACAATTGGCTCATTGAAAGATAAGCTCCCTGATCTGCCCTGGCTGCAAATGTAACTATAGTGGTGGGTAGGAGTAGGTGAAAGGGTGGTAGGCAGTCCATTTGTTGGATATGACATGTTCCACCACATTCAGACACTTTGGCAGGGATGTGTGAAATCCATGCCCTGGAGGAGGTGATAGAGGTCTCAGCCAGTGCCTGGAAAGCTGGTGAGAGCCCCTCAGTAGCTCATTAGAGATGGCCTATGGAATTTGGCATTGCACAGGGTACCAAGATCAAGAACATCTGGGCAGGAGTCAACAGAGGTCTCACCTATTATGAACCGCTACTAAATAGTTCAATTAAATGGCAATGTCACCAGGTACTCACCAGAGACCTGCTTTCATTGCTGGATTCCAGGGGCACAGATGAGTGATGTGTGTTGGGGAGCACAAGGTGACGGTTTTTGGGAGAAGGGTAGTGGAAATTAGGACAGGGGAGTTGGCACCCAGCATTCTCTCTCCAGCTGACCCTTTCCCGATGGTCCCTTGGTCGAGTACTCTGAATGAAGGACACTCTTACAGACCCTACCCAGGAATCCACAAGCACTCCATGCTCTCACCATGCCAAGCTCTTTACCATGTTTGTGGTGACACTTCTGATGCTGGGATAAATCTAAAATAGCTGGCTCTGGATTTCAATGGCAGTGTTTCAGGCAATGATTCCATAGGTCTTTCCATCACAGAATTAATTGATGAGAGGACAGAAGTGACAACAGGAAACTGAATTCCACCCAATGTGTTCATTCCAGCGGTGACTAACATAGACATAAACATAGAACATAGAAAAGTACAGCACAGAACAGGCTCTTTGGCCCATGATATTGTGCCGAGATTTAATCCTAATATAAAATATAGTAACTTAACCTATGCACTCCTCAACTCACTGCTATCCATGTGCATGTCCAGCAGTCGCTTAAACATCCCCAATGACTCTGCTTCCACCACCACAGCTGGCAACACATTCCATGCATTCACAACTCTCTGCGTAAAGAACCTTCCTCTGATGTCTTCTTTATACCATCCTCCTAAAAGCTTCAAACTATGACTCCTCGTACCAGTCAATTCTGCCCTGGGGAAAAGTCTCTGTCTATTGACTCTATCTATTCCTCTTATTATTTTGTACACCTCAATCAGATGTAGTCTCTTCCTCCTTCTCTGTAGAGAGAAAAGTCCAAACTTATTCAACCTTTCTTCATAAGGCAAGCCCTCCAGTCCAGGCAGCATCCTGGTAAACCTTCTTTGCACCCTCTCCAAAGCATCTGTATCTCTCCTATAGTAGGGCGACCAGAACTGGACACAATATTCCAAGTGTGGTCTCACCAGGGACTTGTAGAGCTGCAGCAAAACCTCACGACTCAATCCCCCCTGTTAATGAAAGCCAAAACACCATATGCTTTCTTAACAACCCTATCCACTTGGGTGGCAACTTTGAGGGATCTATGTACTTGCACACCCAGATCCCTCTGTTCCTCCACACTGCCAAGAATCCTGTCTTTAACCCTATATTCAGCATTAGGGTTCAATCTTCCAAAATGCATCACTTTACATTTATCCAGGTTGATCTCCATCTGCCATTTCTCAGCCCAGCTCTGCATCCTGTCTATGTCGCACTACAGCCTGCAGTCGCCCTCTCTACTATAAATGACACCTCCAAACTTTGTGTCATCGGCAAATTTACTAACCCACCCCTTGGCCTCCTCATCCAAGTCATCTATAAAAACTATGAAGAGCAGAGGCCTAAGAACAGACCCATGTGGGACCCTACTCAACACTGACCTGCGGGCAGAATACTTTCCATCTGCAACCACTCTCTGCCTTCTGTCAGCCAGCCAGTTCTGAATCCAGATAGCCAAATCTCCCTGTATCCCATACTTCCTGACTTTATGAATGAGCCTACCATGGGGAACCCCATCAAATGCCTTGCTAAAGTCCAGACACACCACATCCACTGCTCGACCGTCGTTGACCTGTCCTGACACCTCCTCAAAGAACTCAATAAGATTTGTGAGGTATGACCTGCCCCTCACAAAGCCATGCTGACTGCCTTTAATCACACTATGCTTTGCCAAATAGTCATAAATCCTATCCCTCAGAATTCTTTCCAAAACTTTGCTGACCACAGTTCAACATTGAATGACTTTACCCAGGACAACAGCAGTAATTATTACTTTGATTTCAATTTCAATGTGATGGTCACTTTGAAAGTTAACAGCAATTTTGATTTCTTTAGGAAGTAATTTACTGAGGGCAATACAATACTTTTAAAGGGAATCACTTTTCTAAAAGCTGGGATGACTATAAGAAAATTGATGCACTGGAAACTCATACCAAAAGTAAAAAAAAAACTTAAAATAACCAAAATGGAGCTCACCATTAAGATTAAAGATATATTAGAATTCTGAGATTGAAGTATCTTGAACCTTTATTTTCCTTTATTCATTTACAGGATGAGAGTGTCACTGGCTAGGCAGTATTTATTGTCCATCCCTAATTGCCCAGAGGCCAGTTGGGAGTCAATCATATTGTAGTGGATCAGGAGTCACATGTAAGCCAGACCAGGTAAGGATGGCAGTTTCCTTCCCTAAAGAACATTAGTGAACCAGATGGGTCTTTTCAACAATTGACCCATGGCCATCAGCAGATTCTAAATTCCAGATATTTATTGAATTCCAATTCCACCATCTGCTGTGGTGGAGATTTGAAGCCAGGTGCCTGGAGCATTATCTAGGTCTCTGAATTAACAGTCTAGCAATAATTCCACTAGGCCAATGCCTCCCCTTTAGTTGATCCAAAAAGTAATGTTGATTATAGCTGTCAAACAGAATGGAAGGAGTTTCTTTGTCAAGATCATCAAAAGTAGATGCAAAAGGGTAAACCAAAAAGATCAAACACCTTTTTTTTTGGAAAGAGAGCAGCTACATAATTATATTGGATCAGGTAGAATGAAGAATTGGATAAGCCACATGAGATAGGCTTATGAATGACACTTACAGGCTTGTCAATGACCAAAATAGTTTGTTGAGATTGAAATCGAGCCATGGTTATTTTGAATGGCGAAGCAGGCATGAAGGGGTGAATGTGGATCACTGGTGCTGGAAGAGCACAGCAGTTCAGGCAGCATCCAACGAGCAGCTCGTTGGATGCTGCCTGAACTGCTGTGCTCTTCCAGCACCACTGATCCAGAATCTGGTTTCCAGCATCTGCAGTCATTGTTTTTACCATGAAGGGGTGAATGGCTTACTTCTGCTCCTATATTCTATGTTTCTATGTTTCTCCCGCTCTCTGGCTTTCATAACATAATGCCTAAGCTGTTGACTACCGATTCTTCAGAGTAGTATACACAAGATTTAGTGTTTGTGGAAAGCAATATCTATTAAAGCAGCAACTTATCTGTGTAACTTTCAACAAGCTCAGTCATCCTTATTGTTAAATCAATGGGATAGATGATAAATCTTCACAGTTGTGATCTTACCATATACCAGCGAAACATTCAACACTACTGAGCCATGATATTCATCACTAAAATGCCCAACAGACTTGGCTGGAAGGTGACCTTATGCACAGTCAAGAATAAGTATTTATTAGATGCACAGTTAGCCGTAATATAGTGATAAAGTTAATACATTCCCTTCTGCAACTTTTATCAGAGGATGCAATTTACTTTCTACAGCTGGATAGATATTTGAAATAAATACATGCAAAAAGTAATAAATTTAATTCCTATATCAAAATTGCAATCCATTTATTTCCTACTCAAAGTCAACCTATTGTATTTTTCATTACACCTTGTTCGAGTTGTGGAGTTTCCGAATTCTTCTACTCCTACAATGTGCTCTTTAATTGAAAGCTGCTGTTGCTCACACCAGAACCTTTAACTTGCTCATGGCTTACCAAGTCTGGGGTTAGAATCTGTACAAATTAAAGTGCCTCTTACCTGCTGCAGCTGAAGTGACTTGTTGATTCCATGCAAACATTACTTAGAAGATGATGAAGAATCAGATGTTCCTACATTCAGAGAGAGGTCATTTCTTTAAATGAATTCATGGGACGATCACTAGCTAGGCCAGCCTTGCCCAGAGAACAGTTAAGAGTCAATGACTTCACTGTAAGTCTGGAGTCACATGTAGGTCAGACCAGGTAAAGATGGCAGCATCCTTCCCTTGTTCAATTATCATCAGATTTCAGTGAAAGAGCTGTATAACTCTGTTCTCCTAAGCAGGGTCGGGAGGCAGGCGATGCCTTTTCACCAGTTTCTTCCTGTGTTTCCCCTTCCAATGCTGTGCCTGCTTGGTATTTCCTTTGCTCATGCATCTTGGTCTGACTAACTAAACCATGCACAAATATATGAACTAATCCTTGTCAGCAGCAATTTTCTCTTCTGAGGTTGCTATGAGAAGAAATGATGCTGTGGTGAAGGACCTAGAAGAAAGAAAGAGGCAAGGTTTAGAATGGTATATTGAAGATGGGCATTTCTGTGACAGCCTCGAGAATGCAGCTTGAATTAATGACCTTTCCTGCATATTTGCTGAAGCTAATGAAAGGTGAAGAATAACATGCAGGCAGCACATTCCAGAATGCCATCAGCTTCTCTCCCACTGATGCTCACTGATCCACCTGAACCCCTGATGTCCAAGTCCTCCTGCTGTATCTGGGTCAGGGTTATTACGCTTGGATCTCTTCTCTTGTCTTATACCTCCTCAATGTTTGGTGAACAGTTGTACAAAAAGAGAGTATCAGATTTAATGAAATATTGTTGGGAAAGTAAATGGAATTGTGTACAGATGGAGAAGCAGCAAAGTGTAAGGTGGGTGGGGATGTCATCCACCAAAGGTGGGTAATGTGAAGTAAGTTAAAAATATTAAGAGATGTTGGTGGTTGTTCATGAATATGATGTGATAGCTTTTCAAAAATTCACTCATGGAATGTGGACATCACTGGCTAATCTTTCTTGCTCATTCCTAATTGCCCTTGAGAGGATGATGTGAGCTGCCTTCTTCAACTGCTACGGTCCATGTGCTATGTGTTGACCCACAATACCCTTGGGGAGGGAATTCTAGGATTTTGACCTAGCAACAGTGAAGGGACAGCAATATGTTTCCAAGTCAGGATGGTAAATGACTTGGAGAGGAACTTGCAGGTGGTGGTGTTCCCATATAACTGCCGCTCTTGTCCTTCTAGATTCATGACTGCAGAGCTGAGATCTGATGTGTTGGTTGTGGGATTTCTTCAGTCTGTCTATTGCTTGCTGTTTAAGGTGTTTGGCATGCAAGTAGTCTTGTTTGGTTGCTTCATCAAGTTGATACCTGTATTTTTAGGTCTGTTTGATGCTGCTCCTGGCATGACCTCTTCCAGTCTCCAGTGACCCAGATTTGATGCCCCTGGCTAGATGGTCATGCTTAAGTGGGGGATATGTCTTCAGTGAAAAAGTGTGGTGCTGGAAAAGCACAGCCGGTCAGGCAGCATCTGAGGAGCAGGAGTGTTGACACTATGAGCATAAGGAGAAAGTGAGGTCTGCAGATGCTGGAGTATCAGAGTTGAAAATGTGTTGCTGGAAAAGCGCAGCAGGTCAGGCAGCATCCAAGGAACAGGAAATTCGACATTTCGGGCATAAGCCCTTCATCAGGAAGTTTCAGCATTTAAAGTCCTAATTTTCTTCAAGATACTTCATAAGATTGTTGATTGTGTTGGACTACAATTGCAGTTGATGGCCCAAAGGGCTTCATGGATGCCCAGTCTTGAGTTGCTAGCTCTGTTCAAAGTCTTTCCCATTTAATATGGTAATAGTGTTGCATAACAAGATGGAGGTTATTCTCAATGTTTGGGCGGGATCTTTCCATGATGCCCACTCTTACCGATATTGTATGGACAGATGCATCTGCTGCTGGCAGATTGGTAAGAATGAGGTCAAGTATGTTTTTCCTTCATGATTTCTGGGCTTAACCAAGTGGCTGTTGTAGGAGTACTCCATCTAGCTCCACAGTTATGGACCAGTACTGGCTAGAAGTTGTTTTCTTTCCTACACAAACCTCCCCATTCTGCCCAATCAAACTCCATGTCCCCAGCTCATCTGCCTCAAAGTTTTTGAGGTCCAATTCCACAACAATTCTGTGTAGTTCCAAAGAATAACAATGAGGTAGCTCATGAATGCCTGAAACTGTTATGGACTAGGCCAGACCACTCAAAACATTCTTAAGCAGCCATCCCCAGACCATAACTTTGCAAGTTGTTTCGGTAAGTGTGCAGTGAATATTAGCCGGAGTAAGTTAGCTCGGTTGACTACTAGATTTTGAAACAGACAAAAATTTATTTACAAAATTACACAATGAAACACAAAGAACAGAATAAAGAACCCCTGGAGAACTCTGTCCATCCAAACTCGACTTAATTCTGCTGTTCCGAATATACACATCAGTCCCAATAAGCAAAGCCCCTTTAAAACCCAGTATAATTGGAACACATGCTTACAGGTTGAAATTGAAGGGCAGAAAGAGAGAGAGAGAGAGTGAGAGTTTCCATACAGCTCCCTGTTGAACTCCTTTTCAGTTCAAGACTGAACTAAATTGCTTAGCTCAGCTAGAGAGCTGCCCACTCCCCTTTCTTCATACAGGTCACTTCTGAAATATGTGCACTTTGGCCTGAAGCCTCATCAGTTTACATATGGACTTCAGGCCTCTCAAAATCCTTTCATCTCAGTACCAAGCCAGATTGATTGAAGCCCGGTCTGGTTTATTGCCCCTTTGAAAAAAATCAAGGACAGAGTCTCCTTGAGCCAAGGAACAGCTTTTAGAAAAAAAAGGGAGTCACTTTGTGACATGATCCTCCCCTTAAAAAAATGAACCATTAATACTAAAAGATGGCTTCATTTTTCACCCTTCAAAACCCGGTTAGTAGTCTAAACACACATATACACTATACTAACTATAAATATGCAAACATGCACAACTGTATCCAAATTCAGGCTGCCGTACACCCACCAATGTATCTCATTTGAGTCTTGATAATGCATCAGCAATCACATTTTTGCAACTTGCCACATGCACAATTGTCAAATTGAATGGCTGCAACAACAAACTCCATCTAAACAGTCTGGCATTTTTGTCCTTAAATTTTTCTACAAATGTCAATGTGTTGTCATCAGCGTGTATGATTGCCGATAATATAAACACTGAAATGTTGTAATGCCAACACCAAGCTTAAAGTCTCTTTCTCCACCATTGAATATTTCTGTTGATGAATGTTCAACTTCCTGGAAAAATATCCAATGGGTCTTTCTATTCCCACTTTGTCCTCCTGCAGGAGCACTGCACAGCTACCCACATCACTGGCATCTTGAAAGGCTTTGTGTAATCCCATGGCTAACACTAGGGCAGTGGTTGACACAGTTTTTCGGCTGTCAAATGCCTTTTGACAGTCCGCTGACCACTGAAAGTTTGTGCCCTTTTATGACAATTCAGTGAGTGGAGCAGCCACACTGTTAACGTTTGGCACAAACATTTGGTAAAATCCACTCAATCCCAGGAACGCTTTTTTCATCAACGGTGTGGGAAATTCTCCAATTACTTTCATTTTCGCATTCTGTGGGGCCATTTGTCCATGTCCAAATTAACTAGTGAATTTACCACTAAGCCTGCCTTCTGAAGTTGATCAAACAGGTCTGATAAATGCAGTAAATGTTCCTCCCATGTGTGACTAAAAATCACCAAGTCATCAATATACACCACACAGTTGGGTAATTGGCAATGATCTTATAGTCTCTGAAATGTGGCAGAAGTGCTTTTCATATTTGATGGAATGACTTTGAACTGATATAGTCCATTTGGCATTACAAAAGCCAAGATTGCCTTTCGTCTCTCTGACAGAGGTACTTGCTAGGAGCATCTGAGCAAGTCCAACTGAGAAATGTAAGTAACTTGTCCCACTTTTCCAACGTAGTCCTCCAACTGTGGAATTGGATATGCATCAGTCTTTGTAATGGCTTGACTTTGTGATAGTCCACACTTAACTGTTGAGTACCATCTGGCTTTGGCACTATGATTATGGGTGAACTCCAGTCACTGTACATCTCTTCGATTATGCTATCTTGAAGCATGCTGTTTATCTCCTTCTGAACATGTGCCAACTTTAGAGGGTGATGCCTATAAGGATGTTGCTTAATCGGAACAGCATGTCATATATCTAAATCATGCACAATTAGGTTAGTACTTCCCAGTTTATTTCCGCATATCTCCCCATGTGATAGTAATAACTTTCTCAGGTCATTTTAATTTTCTTGTGGAAGGTAACTCAATAATTTATCCCAATTTTTGACAACTTCCTCATTGATCAATTTGATGTGAGGAATGTCGAATTCAGAATCCTCTGAACGTGGGTCTTCCTTCTGTGCTGTAATCATTAAAACCTTCTCCTCCTGATTCTCTTCCCTGTTAAAATACCTTTTGATCATATTCACATGACACACTCTGAGATTTTTTTCCTGACTGGAGTCCTTCTCAAGTAGTTCACTTCTCTTAAGTTCCTCCCAGTTTGATAAGGTTCAATAAACTTGGCTTTTAAAACTCACCTGTCACTGAAAGTAACACCAATACTTCATCCCCATTTGCAGAATTGCAAATTTGTGATTTCTTATCTGCTTCTTGTTTCATTGTATGCTGGGAAACATTTAACTGCTGTCTAGCCAACTCTCCAGCTTTATTTACTCATTCTCTAAAATTTGACACATTGTCCAACTGGGTGGTCTCTGAATTCTGACTTATTAATTTCTCGTTAATCAATTTTAACAGTCCTCTTACTTCATGACCAAAAATTAATTCAAATGGACTGAATTTAGTTGATTCATTTGATGCACCTCTGATTACAAAAAGTGCAAACAGAACCCCCTTCTCCCAATCATTTGGATAATCCTGACCATAAGCCCTCAACATGGTCTTCAGTCTGTGTTGCCATCTCTCTAGCGCTCCTTGTGATTCCAGATGGTATGCAGTAGATTTGAATTATTTTATTCCTAAGTTATCCATACCTCTTTGAATAGCTTGGATGTGAAGTTTGATCCATGATCTGACCGGATCTTTATTGGTAGTCCGTATCTAGTAAAATATTTCAATATTCTTCTACAACCTTATCAGCTGTGATGTTGCGTAATGGAATTGCCTCTCAAAATCATGTTGACACATCCATTATTTCTAATAAATACTTATTCCCACTTTTTGTGTGAGGTAGGGGACCTAAACAATCAATCAAGACTCTTGTGAAAGGTTCCTCAAATACTGGAATAGGTATTAAAGGTGCAGATTTTATTACTGCCTGTGACTTTCTGATTAGCTGACATGTATGACATATCTGGCAAAATTCAACTACACCTTGTGTAGTCCAAGCCAGTAAAAATGCCTTTGTGAAATCCTCACCCCTAAGTGACCTCAAAGTGATAGCTCATGGGCCATTCGCAGCACCTCCTATCTGTCCCCTCCTGGCAACATAATTTAATGAATCTCTGCCCATTTCTCATCTACTTGAACGTGTGATGGTCTCCATTTCCTCATTATGACATCATTTGTTAAGTAATAACATACAGCAATGCATTCACTATCTTTCTCAATAAATGCCATTTGATATAACTGTTTTAACTCCTCACCTTTCTACAGTAATTCAATCAGCTTAGCAGAGCTAACAATACAGGCATGTTTACCTATTTGCTCCTTCTCTGTTCCACTTATCTGATCAAAGGAAGTTTCAGATAACACTACATCAGCTTCCTTATCTGTGCCTTTTGATCTCTCCTGCTTTAACTTGTGCCTCTGTGATTTTGTGATCACATCATCAGGGAAAATTCCTGGATAAACATTCTCCAGGCCTTAAGTTGCCTGCGTCTCTACTCGTTTTTCAACTTGAGTAAGCAGCACACCTCCCAGTGAATCAGCTGTACCATTTGCAAGGACAAGTTGTATTCCTGGAGCTGAGAGTTTGTCCAGGTGCTCCTATCACAAATTCTCCACTCATCTCTGGACTCTCCAGCCTCACTTTACATAAATGAGCACTTTTTGTCTCACCAGGAATTCCTGTTACAAGTACCTTTTGCCTGAGTGGCAAGGAGAGAAGGAGTGGTGAAGCAAGGGCTGCTGGGTAGGGTGAGTCTTCCCGCATTAAAAGGGACTTACCTCGGGAGTTGGGCCTCCATTTGCTGAGAGGTGCGAGGGAGGAGCGAAGGACTTCTGGGAAGTCATATATCTGGGTGGTTGCGTTACCTGAAACGCTACTTTGGTAGTGTCTCCCAACCATCCTCCTTGTTTAAACAAAAAAAAGGTTCTGTACGCCAGATTGATAAGGTAATGAGTTTTTTTTAATTCCTTATTTTTTCAACAGTCTCTTTAGGAATTTAGAATAATGGGAATGGAGGTTAAGGCAGTTGAATGTTCCTCCTACAGAATGTGGGAGGTAAGGGTCACCACTAGTGTCCCTGCTGACCATATCTGCGGGAAGTGCACCCAACTCCAGCTCCTCGAAAACCACGTTAGGGAACTGGAGCTGGAGCTGGATGAACTTTGGATCATTTGGGAGGCGGGGGTGGGGGGAGGGGTGTTTGAGAGGAGTTACAGGGAAGTAGTCACTACAAAGGTACAAGAAAAAGGCAAATGGGTTACAGTCAGGGGATGGAAAGGGCACCGGCAGGCAGTACAGGGATCTCCTGTGGCCATTCCCCTCAACAATGAGTATACCGTTTTGGATAATGTTTGGGGGGATGACTTACCAGGGGAAAGCAGTGGGGTACAGGGCTCTGAAACAGAGTCTGTTCCTGCTGCTCCGAAGAGAAAGGGGAAGAGGAGCAGAGTAGTCATTGGGGACTCCATAGTTAGGGGAACAGATAAGAGGTTTTCTGGGGATGAGAGAGACTCACAGTTGGTATGTTGCCTCCCAGGTGCCAGGGTTCGTGATGTCTCTGATCATGTTCTTGGATCGTTAAGGGGGAGGGGGAGCAGCCCCAAGTCGTGGTCCACATCGGCACCAACGACATAAATAGGAAAAGAGATGGGGATTTAAGGCAGAAATTCAGGGAACCAGGATGGAAGCTTAGAGCTAGGACGAACAGAGTTGTTGTCTCTGGTTCGTTGCCCGTGCCACGTGCTAGTGAGGCAAGAAATAGGGAGAGAGAGGATTTGAACACGTGGCTACAGGGATGGTGCAGGAGGGAGGGTTTTGGATTCTTGGATAACTGGGGATCTTTCTGGGGTAGGTGGGACCTCTACAAGCAGGATGGTCTTCATCTGAACCAGAGGGGTACCAATATCCTGGGGGGGATATTCACTAAGGCAATTGGGGTGGGTTTAAACTAATCCAGCAGGGGAATGGGAACCAAAATTGTAGTGCAAGTGTAGAAGAGGTTGAGGGTAGGAAGGTCCAAAATCAAGAGGGAAGCAAGATGGCACCGGCAAGCAAGAAGTTGGTTTGAAGTGTGTTTACTTCAACACCAGGAGCATCCGGAATAAGGTGAGTGAACTTGCAGCATGGGTTGGTACCTGGGACTTTGATGTTGTGGCCATTTCGGAGACATGGATAGAGCAGGGACAGGAATGGTTGTTGCAGGTTCCAGGATTTAAATGTTTCAGTAAGAACAGAGAAGATGGTAAAAGAGGGGGAGGTGTGGCATTGTTGGTCAAGGACAGTATTACAGTTGCAGAAAGGATGTTTGGGGACTTGTCAACTGAGGTAGTATGGGCTGAAGTTAGAAACAGGAAAGGAGAGGTCACCCTGTTGGGAGTTTTCCATAGGCCTCCAAATAGTTCCAGAGATATAGAGGAAAGAATAGCAAAGATGATTCTCGATAGGAGTGAGAGAGACAGGGTAGTTGTCATGGGGGACTTCAACTTTCCAAATATTGACTGGGAACACTATACTACAAGTACTATAGATGGGTCAGTTTTGTCCAATGTGTGCAGGAAAGCTTCCTGACACCCGTTTGTAGACAGGCCAACAAGGGGCGAAGCCACATTAGATTTGATACTGGGTAATGAGCCCGGCCAGGTGTTAGACTTGGACATAGGTGAGCACTTTGGTGATAGTGATCACAATTCTGTTATGTTTACTTTAGTGATAGAAAGGGATAGGTGTATACCACTGGGCAAGAGTTACAGGCAATTACGATGCGATTAGGCAAGATTGAGGAAGCATAGGATGGGGAAAGAAACTGCAGGGGATAGGCACATTAGAAATGTGGAACTTATTCAAGGAAAAGCTAATGTGTGTCCTAGATAAGTATGAACCTGTTAGGCAGTGAGGAAACTGTAGAGCGCGGGAGCCATGGTTTACGAAAGAAGTGGAATATCTGGTCAAGAGGAAGAAGAAGGCTTATATTAGGATGAGATGTGAAGGCTCAGTCAGGGCGCTTGAGGATTACAAGGTAACCAGGAAAGACCTAAAGAAAGAGCTCAGAAGAGCCAGGAGGAGACATGAGAAGTTGTTGGCAGATAGGATCAGCATAAACCCTAAGCCTTTCTATAGGTATTTAAGGAATAAAAAAATGACGAGAGTAAGATTAGGGCCAATCAAGGATAGTAGTGGGAAGTTGTGTGTGGAATCAGAGGAGATAGGGGAAGCACTAAATGAATACTTTTCAACAGTATTCACTCTAAAAAACGACAGTGTTGGCGAGGAGATTACTGAGATACAGGCTACTAGACTAGGTGTGATTGAGGTTCATAAGGAAGAGGTATTAGAAATTCTGCAGAGTGTGAAAATAGATAAGTCCCCTGGGTTGGATGGGAGTTTTCCTAGAATCCTCTGGGAAGCCAGGGAGGAGATTGCCGAGCTTTTGTCGTTGATCTTTAAATCATCATTGTCTACAGAAATTGTGCCAGAAGACTGGAGGATAGCAAATGCGGTTCCCCTGTTCAAGAAGGGGAGTAGAGACAATCCTGTTAATTATAGTCCAGTGAGCCTTACTTCAGTTGTTGGTAAAGTGTTGGTAAAGGTTATAAGAGATAAAATTTATAATCATCTAGAAAAGAATAATTTGATTAGAGATAGTCAGCATGGTTTTGTGAAGAGTAGGTCGTGCCTCACAAACCTTATTGAGTTCTTTGAGAAGGTGACCAAACAGGTAAATGAGAGTAAACCAGTTGATGTGGTGTATATGGATTTCAGCAAGGCGTTTGATAAGTATCCCCACAGTCGGCTATTGTACAAAATGCGGAGGAATGGGATTGTGAGAGATATAGCAGTTTGGATCAGAAATTGGCTTGCTGAAAGAAGACTGAGGATGGTGGTTGATGGGAAATGTTCATCCTGGAGTCCAGTTACTAGTGGTGTACCGCACGGGTCGGTATTGGGTACACTGCTATTCGCCATTTTTATAAACGACCTGGATGAGGGCGTAGAAGGGTGGGTTAGTAAATTTGCAGAAGACACTAAGGTCGGTGGAGTTATGGATAGTGACGAAGGATGTTGTAGGTTACAGAGAGACATAGATAAGCTGTAGAGCTGGGCTGAGAGGTGGCAAATGGAGTTTAATGCGGACAAGTGTGAGTTGATTCACTTTGGTCGGAGTAACCGGAATGCAAAGTACTGGGCTAATGGTAAGATTCTTGGTAGTGTAGCTTAGCAGAGAGATCATGGTGTCCATGTACACAGATCCTTGAAAGTTGGCACCCAGGTTGACAGGGTTGTTAAGAAGGCATACAGTGTTTTCGCTTTTATTAATAGAGGGATTGAGTTCTGGAACCATGAGGTTATGCTACAGGTGTACAAAACTCTGGAGTGGCCGCACTTGGAGCATTGCGTACAGTTCTTGTCACCGCATTATAAGAAGGATGTGGAAGCTTTGGAAAGGGTGCAGAGAAGATTTACTAGGATGTTGCCTGGTGTGGAGGGAAGGTCTTATGAGGAAAGGCTAAGGGACTTGAGGCAGTTTTTGTTAGAGAGAAGAAGGTTGAGAGGTGACTTAATAGAGACATATAAGATAATCAGAGGGTTAGATAAGGTGGACAGGGAGAACCTTTTTCCAAGTATGGTGACGGCGAGCACGAGGGGGGCATAGATTTAAATTGAGGGGTGATAGATATAGAACAGATGTCAGAGGTAGTTTCTTTACTCAGAGAGTAGGAAGGGTATGAATGCTTTTCCTGCAACGGTAGTAGATTCGCCAACTTTAAGTACATTTAAGTCATCATTGGCAAGCATATGGACGTACATGGAATAGTGTAGGTTAGATGGGCTTCAGATTGGTATGACAGGTCAGTGCAACATCGAGGGGCAAAGGGCCCGTACTGTGCTGTAATGTTCTATGTTCTATGTACCTTCTCTGGCAATAGTCCCTCAGGAGTGCATATCTCCTCATCCCTCAGCATTACAAACTGAGAGGATCCTGTGTCCCTTAATACTGTAACCTCCTTACCTATTACTCCTGGTCTATGTAAATAAACTTTACTCTTGCATGTATATTTTTTAAGTAGATATGGCACTTCCTCCTTAATTAGATTAGATTAGATTAGATTGCTTACAGTGTGGAAACAGGCCCTTCGGCCCAACAAGTCCACACCGACCCACCGAAGCGCAACCCACCCATACCCCTACATTTACCCCTTACCTAACAATACGGGCAATTTAGCATGGCCAATTCACCTGACCCGCACATCTTTGGACTGTGGGAGGAAACTGGAGCACCCGGAGGAAACCCACGCAGACACGGGGAGAACGTGCAAACTCCACACAGTCAGTCGCCTGAGTCGGGAAATGAACCCGGGTCTCAGGCGCTGTGAGGCAGCAGTGCTAACCACTGTGCCACCGTGCCGCCCACAAAAAATTAACCTCTGATTATCTTGTAAACTCTGAGACAGTTGTCTAACTTCCCTTGTGCTTTTTGTTACTAGTCCAGCAGAACTTCCAGGCTTGTCTGGTTTTCCTACATCTGGCTTTCTCCTAGCCCACCAACACTTTGATTTAAAGTGTGGCTCACTTTATTAACACTGGAGTGTTTTTTAACTTCTTTGACCCCTTCAAGGTTTTCTTTTTCACCCTGTGGTAAGTTATTCTCATAATCTTCACTGAGATCTACCTTTCCCTTTCCAGGTGAGGATTTCTCTTTGCCCCAGTTTCTATCCCTTTTGGACTGAAATTGATTATAGAAGCGAAACAGTGTTTTAGGGACCAGCTCATAATCATCAGCCACTTCACCTGCTAACCATGCTGTTTTAACTCTCTGCTCTTCCATATGTGTTTGCACTATTTCCTCACTGAGCCTACCCTCAACCTTTGTCTCCAGCACTTAAAGCTGACTTTCCCTTTTAAGTGTTAGTCTTTGAAGTTCAAAAGCTCTCTCTTTTTCTTTCTCTGCTCTCTCTTTTCCCCTTTCTTCTGCTTTTAATCGTAACTCAACTTGTTTAATTTCTGCTGCCCTTTCCTTACCTCTCACCTCTAGCTCAAGCTCCTTCATTTGCAATTGAATTCATGCCATCTCTATATATTCTGATGGTTTCTCCAGCAAATTTAAATGCTGAGCCACTGTTGTAATTATCTCTCCTTTCCTCACAGAAGCAGACAGTCCCAATTCCAGCTTCTCTGCTAATTCTTGCAACTTGTCTTATTCACTTTTCGCTGCATCCACATCCAGAAGACTTTTGGCAACTGAAAGAGCCAAGCTTTGTCTACCCAACCAAACCAACACCTGAAATAAAGACACTAGCACCTACCACTTGCTGTTTAAAATCCTGAGTGAGCTCCAAATCCATTATGGACTAGGCCAGACCACTCAAAATATTCTTAAGCTGGCAGCCCAGGCCATAACATTGCAATTTGTTTTGGTGAGTATACAGTGAAAATTACCCTAAATCTAGTAGCAAGGTTGACTACTAGATTTTAAAACAAACAAAAATTCCTTCATGAAATTATACAATGAAATACAAAGAACAGAATAAAGAACTCCTACAGAACTCAGTTATACAAACTAGACATAATTCTGCTGTTCCAAATACACACAACAGTCCCAA
Organism: Hemiscyllium ocellatum; assembly: GCF_020745735.1. Lineage (NCBI taxonomy): Eukaryota > Metazoa > Chordata > Chondrichthyes > Orectolobiformes > Hemiscylliidae > Hemiscyllium > Hemiscyllium ocellatum. Next base: position 88,990,631 of record NC_083401.1, read on the forward strand.
TAAGAAAATTCCCTTTAAAACCCAGTATAAATTTAACACATGCTTACAGTTTGAAGTTGAAGTGCAGAAAGAGGGAGACAGAGTTTCCACACAGCTTCCTGTTGATCTCCTTACCAGTTCAAGACTGAACTAAACTGCTTAGCTCAGCTAGAGAGCTGACTACTCCCCTTTCTTTATACAGGTCACTTCTGAAATATGAACACTTTGGCCTGAAGCCTCATCCGTTTACATATAAACGAAAGGCCTCTGAAGATCCTTTTCACCTCTGTACCAAACCAGACTAATCAGAGCCCGGCCTGGTTTATTGCCCCTCTTAAAAAAAAAGCTGCCAAGGAGCAGCTTTTCAAAAAAAGAAGCTAGTTTTGCGACAAAATACTCCGGGATTATTCAGATGAGACCTGATGTTGGATGAACCTTGAGCTTCTCGGTTCCGCAATGCATTGTATGCCCAGTGACTATTTTAGGTGTGAAAACAGGGCATTAGATAATGTGACGTGCAGCATGGATTGGGTGGCTACACAATGCAGCCCATTACGGACACTTCATGTTTATTTTCACCCGAGTAACAGCTGCCATGCAAATTTCTGAACTAATAGCCTTTTTAATATATATGCGTTCATGTTTCCAATTGAATAATGAGAAGGAAATTTCATATAAACTTCCTTAGCATTTGCTCATTAATATTTATACGATGTAATGTCTGCATTGCATTTAATCGTGAATATTACCTTGTTTATGTCATTAAATGAAGTTAAGAAATGGACGTACATTATAAAAGCAATTTTAATAATTCTTGAAGTGCTTGAGGCATTTTTGTTTTGATCTGTTTATGGGATGTGGATCTTGCTGGATTGGTCAACATTTATTATCTATTGCTGACTGCCCTGCAGAAATTATACTCAGTGGAAATGAAACAATTAAGTGAACTTAGGAGTTCAGGGTACTTATAATTCCTTTCATTGTTGAAAAGTTTGCCATTCTAAATGAATCCATCAGGACTTTATTCATTGTTACCAAGTGAAATTTTGCTATTTTTTTCTCTGACTAACATTGTTCCAATGTATTTTATTGTGACTGTTTCTCCTGTTTTCAGCACCAATTCCTTGAGGAGGATAATGTTAATCACCTAAACAGAGCACATGTTCAATGGGACACATTAATTACATTATATGTGGCTAGCCATTATCTATTCTAAAATATTAATTATGCAATTGTCACTGCTGTTCCTTACTCCAAACCATTTTGGCATCTGATGTGATATGGGGCATTTTTAATAATGCTTGCTTATGCTGAATTTATCATATCCCATGAATCGAGAATATGAATGAGCACCACATTGATAATAACAAATGGATAAAAACCTTTCTTCTAATACGGGTGGTTGTAGAAAGAGACTGATCTTTTGATAGCCTATATGAGCAAAAATTCAGCACTGAGCAAAACAAAACAATCAGATATTTATCAACACATAGCAGACTTCTTAAAATGTCTCTGCTGTTTTATTAAAATTCTCAAAACAAGTGTTCTAAAAAGGAGGGCTCTATTATTAATGATGAAAAGCTTATCATCATCATAAATACAGTGTTTCAGTTGCTCACTTTGCATCAAAGAATTGCAGTTTAATTATACAGGAGTAATATGTTTCAGCGCAAAGGTTTCAATAATTCTATCATCAATGACCTAAACTCATCAAACTCAAAGATTTTGTCTCTCTTGATAAGGCAAAACAAAGAAAAACAATCTAACTGTTATTACACAGGTAAATTTTAACTCACTATGTAATAAATAGGTCAACAAGCTACAACAGTGTGTTTGTACTCACTTATCATGTCAGACCATCATTGTTTGTCCTGGGCATATCTTTTTACTGTTGTTATGAATTCTCATATTATTGATAGTAGAAACCCAGATTGTTAATATTGAAACCTTTATTATTTCATCAAATCTCTACAGTGGGTTATTTTGATTTTGTGCTTCAATATTAAATTAAATGCTTTAGAAGGACATACTTCTTCCAAGATTTCTTTCTTGTAGATATGGATGCCAACAAGGCATGGAGATTGAGTGGAGGCAACTTGGAGGAGGGCAAGCTGCTTGAAGTGGAAGGGAGATAAAGATCTTCCGATGATGGTCACATCTTCCTGGGTTACTCAGGGCTCCCAGCCTCAGTTTGAGAGAGGAGCAATGTATCAGATACCGTTGTTTCACTAAGGGGATGTTCACTGGTTGCAGTCAGAATTATAATCTCAGGAAATAGTGGAAATGATTTTACTCATTGCTGTGAAGGCACCCGTCATCTTCAAAACTTGCGTTTGGCCCCTTCTAAGTTGAAGCAGGTGACATTGCAACATCGGGCAGATGGTGAGGACTGCAGATGTTGGAGATCAGAGTCAAAGAGTGTGGTGCTGGAAAAGCACAGCAGGTCAGGCAGCATCTGAGGAGCAGGAGAATCGACGTTTCAGGCATTTGAGTATTCCTGATGAAGGGGTTATGTCTGAAATGTCGATTCTCCTGCTCCTTGGATGTTGCCTGATCGACTGTGCTTTTATGGTACCATACTCATCAATGTTGCAACATCGCATGTTTAGCTGTTCATAGTGTTATGCGAGGTACCTAGGTTTCTGTGCATGGAGATCTGAATACATTTCTTTCCCTTTTATAATGGGCAGAGTGGATAAGTAGCCTCGAGATGCTTCATGAATTGCCTTTGTGCTGTGTGTCATTGACTACATACACAAGCTACAATCAATTACAATACACAAATGAGAATTAGACTTAATGTAAAAGGCTCACTGAGGGTGTCTTCAGGAAAGCTAACTGCTGTCTTTACCTGGTCTGGTTTACATGTGACTCCAAACCCACAGCAGGAGAAAGTGAGGATTTCAGATGCTGGGGAAAAGCACAGCATGTCAGGCAGCATTCAAGGTGCAGGAGAATCAATGTTTCGGGCATAAGCTCTTCATCAGGAAGAGCTGAAAATGTGTTGCTGAAAAAGCGCAGCAGGTCAGGCAGCATCCAAGGAACAGGAGATTCAACGTTTTGGGCATAAGAGTCAATTCTCCTGCTCCTCAGATGCTGCCTGACCTGCTGTGCTTTTCCAGCACCAAACTCCAGACCCCCAACAACATGATTGACTCTTAACTGCCATCTGGGCAATAGGGATTGGAACCAAATGCTGGCCTGGACTGTGAAATAAAAAGTTGGAAATGATTTTTAAAAACGTTGAAATACAAATGGGGAATGAAAGAAAATATATAAGAAGAGAAAGGCCATGCACTCAGATCCTGTAAGGACCAGCTAGCGGACTTATTCACTGAAATCTTCAACCTCTCCTGCCACAGTCTGAAGTCCCTACTTGCCTCAAGAAGACCACCTGGATGCCATCATGCAATGTGTCTTATACTACGGCCTTGTACTACTAGGCTCTGTCCTCCATAGTCAAGAAAGTGCTTTGAGAGGTTGGTCATGGCTTACATTAACTCTCACCTCCCAGCTTGCCTCAATCTCCTGATACTGGCCTACCCAGCAAAATAGGTCCACAGCCATGCCATATCCCTAGCCCAAATCTCATCCCTGGAACATCTCAATAATAAGGACACCTACGTCAGGCTCCTACTCATTGACTACAGCTCCACCTTCAACACCATAATCCCTGCCAGACTAATGTCAAAACTCTCAGACCTAGGCCTTGACCCCACCCTCTACAGCTGGATCCTTAGTTTCCTGACCCACAGACCACAATCAGTGAAGACAGGCCACAGCACCTATTCCACAATAACACTCAACACTGGTGCCTGCAAAGGTCTGTACCCAGTTCCCTATTGTATTCCCTGTACACCCATGTGTGTGCAGCCAAATTTCATACGTGTCATCTATAAGTTTGCTGATCACACCACTGTTATAGGCTGGATATTAAACAATGACGAGTCAGAATACAGAAAGGAAATGGAGGGCTTGGTGACATGGTGAAATGGTAACAATCTTTCTCTCAATGTCAGCAAAACAGAAGCACTGATCATTGACTTCAGGAAGAAAGGATGAAGACACGCTCCTATCTACATCAATGGAGCTGAGGTAGAGAGGGTCGAGAGTGTTCAGTTGCTCGCAGTAACGATAACGAAAACCAGTCCTGGATGTCCCCTGTAGATGTGATGGTCAAGAAGGCACAATAATGCTTTTCCTCCTCAGGAAATTCAGCATGTTCTTAAGGACCCACACCAACCTTTACAGTTGCAGCATAGGAAGCATTCTGTCTGAGTACATAACAGCCTGTTACGGCCACTGTTCTGCCCAGGATTGTCAGAAACGACAGAAGGTTGTGTGCACAGCCCAGACTATCACGAATGCCAACCTCCCATCCATGGACTCCATTTACATGGGTTGTTGCCATGGAAAGGCTGCCAGAACCCTCCCACCCCAGTAATGCTTTTTTCCAATCCCTTCCATGAGGCAGCAGATACAGGAATTTGAACACACTCGGCAACAGATTCAAGCACAGCTTCTTCCCTGCTGTTATCAGACTGCTGAACAGACCTCCCTAATTTCAAATCTAATGTTGATCTCACCTTTGTGCACCTCCTGTGCCTTTGTAACCTTGTTTGCCTTGTTCTGTCTCAGCACTGTATGAGCTATATGTCCTTGTTTACTATTATCTACCTGCATTGCTTGCAAAACAAAGCTTTTCACTGTATTTAGGGACATGTGACAACAATAAATCAAATCAAATCAAATTCAATGATCTGTGCACATATGCACCTTTGGGGATTGACACCTGGCACTGGCCTCCAACATTATTTGGTGCCACTATCCTTGAAATGTTTGTCTGAAGGGAATGCATGGAGAGAAGAACTTGTTGTCACATTCAACTTGGCATTCAATGCAGCTTCAGAGAATGTTGGAGGATGTTTTCACTCCTGTTGCACCATAATTCACTTTTCTTCCTAACCATGAAAGGTTACAGAAACTGCTTTAGTCAGACTATACCTCACCTTCCAGAGGCACAGTCTGGCTGTATGTAGTGCTTGCTTTAAACCATACACTGCCTGAACTCCCTTGCAGAGGGGTCAAGCACTTGCTGTGTACAGCAATCAGAGATTGCAGAGAATTGGTATGTTGCCTATAAGGGATGGGTTGTTGTGCATAGCCAAGTACAATTTTGGGAGCTCTCATTATGCAGCTTATTGAAGCTGATACTACAATGCTCAATCACTGTCTTGTTGGGAGTCATGTTAATGAAGTACTAACTAATCTTGCAAGTGAAACATTCGAGCCAATGCAAACTAATAGCTTTTTTCTGTCTTTTATTGTATCAAGTTTAATTTCTTAAGATGGTGACATTTTCATTTCATCACACCCTTCTCATTGACATTTTGTCATATAATTATCAAATGTGAATTATTCGTCAAGTTATGGAGTACATTAATGACACTAAAATGCATAAAAAAAGCAATTGTTTAATTTGTAAAAGTTATCAGAAACAGTTTTAGCCCCTTGTGAATTGTTTTATTCAATCAACAACTGGTGTTTTCATGTGCAATAATTTCCCATCCTGTTCATGGACAGATGTTGTTTTAAAATCACAATTGAAATGGTATTTGCATAATATGACAATTATACTTGTCTCACACTACATTTTTCTTTAATATCACTCAGCACTAATTGGGAGTAGTGCTCCTGCCCCACTGAACTCATCTCTGCATACATCGACACGGTCCTGTCCCCCTTAGTCCAAGAACTCCCCACCTACGTTCGGGACACCATCCACTCCCTCCACCTCCTCCATGATTTTCGCTTCCCCGGTCCCCAACACCTTGTCTTCACCATAGACATCCAGTCCTGTACACCTCCATCCCCCATCACGAAGGACTCAAAGCCCCCCGCTTCTTCCTTTTCCGCCGTACCAACCAGTACCTTTCCACTGACACCCTCCTTCGACTGACTGAACTGGTCCTCACTCTGAACAACTTCTCTTTCCAATCCTCCCACTTCCTCCAAACCAAAGGAGTAGCCATGGGGACCTGCATGGGCCCCCGCTATGCCTGTCTCTTCATAGGACATGTAGAACAGTCCATCTTCTGCAGCTACACTGGCACCACCCCCTACCTTTTCCTCTGCTACATCGATGACTGTATCAGTGCTGCCTCATGCTCCCACGAGGAGGTTGAACAGTTCATCCACTTTACCAACACCTTCCACCCCGACCTCAAATTTACCTGGACCATCTCAGACTCCTCCCTCCCCTTCCTAGACCTCTCCATTTCTATCTCGGGCAACTGAATCAACACGGACATTTACTATAAACCGACTGACTCCCACAGCTACCTGGACTACAATTCCTCCCACCCTGCCCCCTGTAAAAACGCCATCCCATATTCCCAATTCCTTTGTCTCCCCCGCATCTGATCCCAGGAGGACCAGTTCCAATACTGAACTACCCAGATGGCCTCCTTCTTCAAAGACTGCAATTCCCCCCCAGACATGATTGGCAATGCTCTCCACCGCATCTCCTCCACTTCCCGCTCCTCCGCCCTTGAGCCCCGCCCCTCCAATTGCCACCAGGACAGAACCCCACTAGTCCTCACCTACCGCCCCACCAACCTCCATATACATCACATCATCTGTCGTTATTTCTGCCATCTCCAAACGGACCCCACCACCAGGGATATATTTCCCTCCCCTCCCCTATCAGTGTTCCGAAAAGACCACTCCCTCCATGACTCCCTCGTCAGGTCCACACCCCCCACCAACCCAACCTCCACTCCCAGCACCTTCCCCTGCAACTGCAAGAAATGCAAAACTTGCGCCCACACCTCCCCCCTTACTACCCTTCAAGGCCCCAAGGGATCCTTCCATATCCACCACAAATTCACCTGCACCTCCACACACATCATTTACTGCATCCGCTGCACCCGATGTGGCCTCCTCTATATTGGGGAGACAGGCCGCCTACTTGCAGAACTTTTCAGAGAACACCTCTAGGACACCTGGACCAACCAACCCAACCACCCCATGGCTCAACACTTCAACTCCCCCTCCCACTCCACCAAGGACATGCAGGTCCTTGAACTCCTCCATCGCCACACCATAGCAACACGACAGCTGGAGGAAGAGCGCCTCATTTTCCGCCTAGGAACCCTCCCACCAGAAGGGAAAAACTCAGATTTCTACAGTTTCCTCATTTCCCCTCCCCCCACCTTGTCTCAGTCCCAACCCTCAAACTCAGCACCACCTTCCTAACCTGCAATCTTCTTCCTGACCTCTCCGCCCCCACCCCCACTCCGGCCTATCACCCTCACCTTAACCTCCTTCCACCTATCGCACTTCCAATGCCCCTCCCCCAAGTCTCTCCTCCCTACCTTTTATCTTAGCCTGCTTGGCACACTCTCCTCATTCCTGAAGAAGGGCTCATGCCTGAAACGTCGATTCTCCTGCTCCTTGGATGCTTGACCTGCTGCGCTTTTCCAGCAACACATTTTCAGCACTAATTGGGAGTAGTTTATCACGCAACAATGTGTTTACACAGGGTTTGAAGAAATTAGTTTTCACTTTTAAGGCTTTCAAAAAACAGGTCCAATTTTCTCCAGACACCGTACATCAAGATTAGTTCTGTCATCAGGAAAGTTTCCTTCCTGTTGAACAAGTGTGTAATATTGAAATAACAATACCTTGTTTTCTCACGTGTTTACTCCAGTGTACCAATCAAAACCAACATGAGTTGATGCATTTAGTGTTCTATCCATTTATTTTGTTATCAATTTTAGTTACAAATATAAAATGCATGAATAAAACTAAAAGGAAGTGATGCTTATTTACTGCAAACCTTTCTTTTTGAAACAATACATGCACAATCTGCCGTTAATATTTTTATGCAATTCCATTTTCTTGTTGCTTTGCTTTTTCTGTGGTCATACACATGAATTTGTGCCTTAAATTTTACTTACGCACTTTAAATTGCTTTTCTATGGACAGAAGCAACATTAACATTTAAGGTCAATGAGTTTTCCTCAGAACTGCAGATAGAAACATGAGAAGGTTTAAAACAGTGGAAAGGGACTGGGGACATAGGAACAAAGGAGAAGGTCTGTGATGGGTGGAGGTCAAGAGAGATTAAATGATGAAATATTTCATTGTGTAACAATCAAAGTAATGGAAATGTAAAGAAATCTAAGTTTTGTCTAAGCGAGATGTGAATCTATATGTAAACCATACAAATGCAACATGAAGGGATAAAGAAAGAAACATGACCAGACCAACTCAGCAAAACAAAAAAAACCCTACAAAATTGAGGTAGGGATCCTGATCTAAAGTTATTGACTTCAATACTGAGTCCAGAGTACCAAGGCAAAAGCTAAGTGGCTGAATCTTCCTAACCATTGAATGACATGTAAAGAATGCATGAGAGCAGGAGTAGAAAAAATCACCATGTTCAGGACAAAATGTCACAGTCTACAAGTAAGTGTTGGATTGTAAGAAAAGACACTTGCTAGTGAGTGGCAAAGAGCCTTTTTGCCGGTATTAACATTTATTAACATCTCATTATTAGTTAATCTTAACTCATTTCCCATCCATTAGAAGAAACGAGACACTGAGAACTCTCAACATAAAGGTCAGAGTTGTAATCTAGCAATCCTAGTTTGTGCTGGGTCCTCTGGCGAACACTATCACAGCAGACACCAACATCTCAGACTGAGGTCCATGGACGGTCAACAAATTCAGAATTTAACTATGGATGTTGGCATTGGTCACATGCCAATCTCATTTGTACCCTCATGGTATATTTCTGTATCACATATAATATGGTTCAAAACTGCAGTTTGGAGAACACAAGTACCTTTCATCGTAGAACTGTTGGCACAAAACTTTGTCTTTGGAATAGACAAGATTACATTTTGGGGATCCTTGCTTGCTGTCTTAGTCCTTACTCACTTCGCATCTACATGTCCAACCATTTTGCACTTTGTCCCCTCAGCCAGAGCTCAAAGGCTCACAGCACTAATGTTTTTCCTTACCTTTAGCACAGATACTAAACCAGGCAGTTTGTCATGGATATCAGCAGTGATCAGTAAAAGGGATGGATATGTTGCTGTCTAGCATTGTGTTATGTCAGTCTTCCACCTGCAACATGTACTATTTCTGTGTTGACATTTGAATGACTGCTTGGGTTAATATAAGAAAAAGCCCATGATGTTACTGTGAAGAAGAGTCAGGCAGTTGTCCCCACTAATCATATGGAGTGAACAGGTGGTTTCCACCAACTGGTCACATCATCTGAGTGAAAAAGTCTACATCACAAGAAGAATGCCTGGTCATTATCACACTGATGTTTGTTGAAACTTGAGGTTTCAAATTTGAAGCACAAATTAACAAATTACCTCACAATGATAACTGCTTTCCAAAAAGTATTTATTTATCTTTAAAGCGGTTTGGAACGTCCACTGGTCTTGAAAAATGTAAAATAAAGGCCTCTGTTTTTCTATTCTCATTGGTCAGGCATGTGCTGTGAGTGGTTTTAACAGTTGCTACTCTATTTTAGGTTTCCAGCATTTCGATTTTTTGCAATAAGCATAATACTTTAAAACTAATTTTGTTATAGTCAACTTCAGCATAATTAAAATTTTTATAATAAGTAAATAATTTCACTTTTGCTTTGTTGTCCAGAGGTGAAATTCAAATCAACCAGAAAGCATAAAGTGCTGGAAATATTCAGTAGATCAATACAAGTAAAGACATGTTTAATATTTTATATACTTGTATCACAACAGAACCAAATCCAGTTGACATTAACAATCACATTTTTATGGTGAAAAAGGAGAGATGATTTGGAATATGATTAGGATTGTTCATTCAGGCAAGATAATGAAAGGGAAGTAAATTCATATTATCTCACTTGTGGATAATGAGGCAGAATGAACAAGTGGTCTAATACATGGACATAATTTGGAGAACGTATAATTAGACTCAGAGGATCTTTGCAATGCAGTGGTGATGTCCCTATCTGTGAGTAGGGGGGCAGGTTCAGTTCCCACCTGCTCCAGACATGTGTCAAGATTTCTGAGCAGCTTGGTTAGGAAAATATCTGCAATGAAGCTCAGTGCAAGCCTAGCAAAGGTATGCATGTTAAAATGGTTTAATTCATCAGAAAAGTTTAACAAAGTTTTCAGCAATATGTTGAAGCCTGAAGCTCCAAGATAAATACTGTAAAGAGATTAAATCTAATTTGCAATGCAAAAAGGATTTAACACAGGGTAAATAACAAAACTGAGGGCGTATGAGATAAATCTAATAAAAACAACACTGAAAATTCAAGGGGAGCTAGGGATACTATAAGAGCTACTACAATTGAGAAGAATTTAAATGAAGATTTGAAATCATGGAAATCAATATGAGCTCTGTCTTCTGGATTTGGAACAGTGGCCTGAGTGGAGTTTGGAGATGCTGCTGAAGTTGTACTATACCCCCCACCTAACCCTGCCCCAAAAGACACCACAAAGCAGTGGCTATGATTCATCCATTATCAGTATATGTTCCACAAACCAATAAGCATAGGCATCTGACACAGACCTAAATCAGCAGCGTCACAGTCCATTGTCAGAGGCCCCACTATAAAAGGTACTACAAGTAAAATGTTACATTTTTCTTTTTTACAATTTTCATTTGATAATTGTTTAATTACCAATCACTTAAAGAACTATATTTCACTGAATAGGGTGCAGTTAAATTTTTTTTATTTTTGCTCAGGAAGGTCCTTTGGAACTTAACTCCAGTTTTAACATTGATTCTTCTGGGAATAAAATCTGATTGAAGATTTGTAGCTCGGGTATCCGTTGTTGTGGTTCTGCTCGCCGAGCTGGAAGTTTTTGCTGCAAACGTTTCGTTCCCTGGCTAGGGAACATCATCAGTGCTGTTGGAGCCTCGTGTGAAGCGCTGCTTTGATGTTTCTTCTGGTATTTATATTGGTTTGTTCTTGCTGCTTCCGGGTGTCAGTTTCAGCTGCAGTGATTTGTATGTGGGGTCCAGGTCGATGTGTCTGTTGATGGATGTTCTTGCCGTTTCCGGGTGTCAGTTTCAGCTGTAGTGGTTTGTATATGGTGTCCAGATCAATGTGTCTGTTGATGGAGTTTGGGGATGAATGCCATGCTTCTAGGAATTCTCTGGCTGTTCTCTGTCTGGCTTGTCCTATGATAGTGGTGTTTTCCCAGTCAAATTCATGTTGCTGGTTGTCTGAGTGTATGGCTACTAGAGATAGCTGGTCGTGTCGTTTTGTGGCTAGCTGATGTTCATGGATGTGGATTGTTAGCTGTCTTCCTGTTTGTCCTATATAGTGTTTTGTGCAGTCCTTGCATGGTATTTTGTAAACTACGTTAGTTTGGCTCATGCTGGGTATTGGGTCCTTTGTTCTAGTGAGTTGTTGTCTGAGCGTGGATGTTGGCTTGTGTGCTGTTATGAGTCCTAAGGGTCGCAGTAGTCTGGCTGTCAGTTCTGAGACGCTCCTGACGTATGGTAGAGTGGCTAGTCCTTTTGGTTGTGGCATGTCCTCGTTCCGTGGTCTATCTCTTAGGCATCTGGTGATAAAGTTGCGTGGGTATCCGTTTTTGGCGAATACCTTGTATAGATGTTCCTCTTCCTCTTTTCGCAGTTCTGGTGTACTGCAGTGTGTTGTGGCAGTTATAACTCATAGCAGAGGCAGTTATGCAAAGGTTAGAACATACAGCCATACCACAAATCCAACCCAAATTCTGGATCAGATATGTTGATGACACCTTTGTAATCATCAAAAACACAGATATAGAAAAAACACACCGAATCATCAACGCCACACTCACAGGAATCCGATTCACACGAGAAGAGGAAAAGGATAGCCAAATCCCATTCCTAGACGTGTTAGTAGAGAGAACACCCAACGGAGAATTCACCACAAGGGTACACAGGAAACCAACACACACAGACCAAGTCTTAAACTATGAAAGCAACCACCCTAACACACACAAACGAAGCTGCATCAGGACACTATTCAAAAGGGCCACAACACACTGCAGTACACCAGAACTGTGAAAAGAGGAAGAGGAACATCTATACAAGGTATTCGCCAAAAACGGATACCCACGCAACTTTATCACCAGATGCCTAAGAGATAGACCACGGAACGAGGACATGCCACAACCAAAAGGACTAGCCACTCTACCATACGTCAGGAGCGTCTCAGAACTGACAGCCAGACTACTGCGACCCTTAGGACTCATAACGGCACACAAGCCAACATCCACGCTCAGACAACAACTCACCAGAACAAAGGACCCATTACCCAGCATGAGCCAAACTAACGTAGTTTACAAAATACCATGCAAGGACTGCACAAAACACTATATAGGATAAACAGGAAGACAGCTAACAATCTGCATTCATGAACATCAGCTAGCCTCAAAACGACACGACCAGCTATCTCTAGTAGCCATACACTCAGACAACCAGCAACATGAATTTGACTGGGAAAACACCACTATCATAGGACAAGCCAGACAGAGAACAGCCAGAGAATTCCTAGAAGCATGGCATTCATCCCCAAACTCCATCAACAGACATATTGACCTGGACACCATATACAAACCACTACAGCTGAAACTGACACCCGGAAACGGCAAGAACATCCATCAACAGACACATCGACCTGGACCCCACATACAAATCACTGCAGCTGAAACTGACACCCGGAAGCAGCAAGAACAAACCAATATAAATACCAGAAGAAACATCAAAGCAGCGCTTCACACGAGGCTCCAACAGCACTGATGATGTTCCCTAGCCAGGGAACGAAACGTTTGCAGCAAAAACTTCCAGCTCGGCGAGCAGAATCTTCTGGGAATCAACGTATCAGTTAAAGTCATGATTTCAGGAACACACGAGTCACAGAATCATACAGTCACAGAGTTGTATAGCATGGCACCAGACCCCTTGGTCCCACTTGTCCATGCCGACCAGATATCCTAAATTAATCTAGTTCCATTTGCCAGCACTTGGCCTATATTCCTCTGAAGTCTTCCTGTTCATACACTCATCCAGATGCCTTTTAAACATAATTGTACCAACCTCCACCACTTCCTCTGGCAGCTCATTCTGTACACGCACTACCCTTTATGTGAAAAAGGGTCCTTTTATATCTTTCCCCTCTTGCCCTAACCCTATGCCTTACAGCTCCTAATTTAAGTTGAAGAGTGTGGCAATGGAAAAGCACAGCAGGTCAGGCAGCATTCGAGGAGCAGGAGAGTCGATGTTTAGGCATAAGGCCTTCATTCCTCACTTTCTCTAACTCTTATTTTAAGGGGCACCCTGGCATAGGTTTTAAATAAATGAATGACAGCAGGATTGGCAAAAGTAATGGGGAAGCTCTATCATCAGATGTGAAACAGGAGATTGAAGAACCAAAGGTGTGAATGGTAGAAAGACAGATAGGAACTGTCTGAAAGCAAATACAAGAGAGAAACAAAAAAAACCAAAACTTGCAGCAAGAAGAGGAAAATAAAAGGGGCCATAGAGTAAAGAATTTGTTTATCTCAATTCTTAGTTGAGAGGCTATGTCATACTGAGCTGAAAAATATGTACTACCCTTGAGTTTGTGTGATGGTTGTGAATATTAAGTTCATAATTGATATTTTTTGGTATATATCTTTTAGCTTGGAGATTAAAACATTAGCTGTGTTATAACTGGATTAAGATGGGCTAAGAAACTAATAAATAAGCCTATTATAAAGGCAAATCAAACCTGCCATGTTTAATTTAACTGTGTTTATCTTACAAGGTCAGAGTTAATAGTGACAAAAAAAATAAATAAATTATCCTGATTATCTCTGAGCTGGTAATGGAGCCAGAAAATATGCTGAAAGAGTGTAAAACTCCATTAGCAGTAAGAATTCTTCATATATGTTGCAGAATTAAAAGGGCTGCATTGAAGGTTAAATACTCTTTTCATATTTCTATTTGAGAACATCCCCAAGCATCCCACATTGTCATGGGGAAGGACAGTTACGGTAGAATGTTCTGCTATTTAATGTATGTGTTTATGTGTGTGCTTGCTAATAGAAACAAGCTTTGGGAACAGACAGAGCCAGTTGCAAAAAATGTCAATGGTGGAATCCCAGAATATTTCCTCAGTTCATGGTTGGAGTGATGAGGAAAATTAAGATGAACTCTTACATACCTTTCGATAGATTGCAGAAAAAGTGAATGCCAAGTCACTATTTTGTTTGATGAGTGAACGCTTCTGTGGTGGGAGTAGGAGTAAAACGTAGAACTAACTTTATGGTCTAAGTGTTGATAAGTTATAGTGATAATTTATTTGTGCTTGCTTTGTTTCATTTCTCTTTATATACAATTAAGTTTGTTTTTCTATAAAAACATGAAAACTTGTGGCATAACTCTGCCATCTAATTGCAGTGTTGCACATATTTCTTCTTTAAACATCAACAATATCCAAATAGGATTGTAATTTCATTGGAATAATGTAACAGGCCAAGAAAAGAGGTCAGTCTAAAAACAAGGTGAAGAATATGAATAACATACAATCAGAAACATTGGCTCATGCTTGGCAAATGTGGGTTTGATCTACCCAATGTGGATCAGACTGCAATGTGAACAGTGAATACTAAATAGTCAATTGAAAGGAGTACACACAAATTACTGGTTCACTTGGAAGGTCAGTTTATGGCGTTGGACAATGAGAAGAGAGGAGGTGAAAGGGCCATTGCTGCAAATCCTGCACTTACAGGCAAAGGAGTTACAAGCATTTATATTGTAGTTATGATTGGTTTCTAAGAACCATAATAAGACCATAAGAAATAGGAACAGGAATAGGCTGAGCCTGCTCCACCATTCAATAGAATCCTAGCTGATCCAACATTCTCCTTGTCCACTTGCATATCCTTTCATAATAACCCTTGAATCTCCTACTTATCAAGAATCTACTTACCATGGCCTTAAATATGCAAAACTATCACTGGCAAGGAATTCCAAAACCCCCTGAGTGAAGAAATTCCTCCCCAGCTCAGATATGAATTGGTACGAATTTATTCTGAGACTATGCCCTCTGGTCCTAGGGTCTCCCATGAGGGAAACACCCTCCTGGCATTTACACTGGCAAGCCCCTTAAGGATCCTATATATTTCAATAAGATGACTTCTCATTCTTCAAAATTCTTTTAACAATGATTAGGAACTAATTATTGTGCGATTTCAGGTTGTTGGTCCTGATCTTTGTCATTAACTCTAAGATCACCCGTAGTGCTTGGAAATTGATTTTCCCATTAACACTTACTTGGAAGATTAGGTTCCATGGTTCCGAATTGTAAAATTCCAAGAAATGTAACCATACAAAGATTAAATGCAATTTTTTTTAGTTGTTGTACCTGTCATGGTATTTGAATTATTTATTTCTTTGATTCCTATCGGCAATCTGATCATGTTTCAAGTAGATGTAAGTTGGTGAATCAATTGCTTGTGTCAAATAGTTGTTCCTTGAGGATAGCTGTAAACACTTGAGTGTTGATGTTCTGACTACTTGCTGTCAATCTCCGAACTTTTCTTCTTTATGATGATCAGTCGGGATATACAGTTAGACAATCTTTCAATGGAAAAACAGCCTGAAATGGTACATTGAGCATGCTGGGAAGTTTCTAATCAGATTCAATTTCAGAAGTAGTTATGGATTGCTGGCATTAAAACAACTAAAGAGGATTTAAACCTGGATTCAAAGAATATTGCAGCTTACCAAGACTGCACCAATGTATGATGTCTTTCTAAACTAAAAAACTTTTGCCTCTACACAATCTTTTTCCCGCAATACCCTGCCTACTCATCTATCTGTCCAAATGCCTCTTAAGCGTTACTATTTGCCTCCACCACCTCTTCTGACAACACTTTCCAGGTACTTACCACCCTCTGTATGAAAAAGTTGCCTCTTACTTCTCCTTCAAACTTATCCTCTTTCACCTTAAAGCTATGTCCCCTAGTAATTAACATTTCTACCTTTGAAAAAATACTCTATTCTATCCGTGTCTCTCATAATTTTGTAAACCTCTATTAGGTCAGTCCTCTTCCTTTGATGTTCAAGTGAAAACAATTCAAGTTTGTCCAATCTTTCCTCTACTAATACCTTCCAAACCAGGCAACATGGTACATTTCTTTACCCTCTCCAAGGCCTCCACATACTCTGGTAGTGTAGCGACCAGAACTGTACATATTTCAAATGTGGCCTGAATCAAGTTTTATACAGAAGCATGACTTGCCAATTTTTATACTCTATGCCCTGACTTTGACCACCTTATCCATCAGTATTGTCACTTTCAGGGAACTGTGGAACCATATGCCACAACACTGCTGTAACATGATGGTACTAAGAGTTCTGCCTTTTCCTGTGTACATCACTCCTACATTAGGCCTGCCAAAATGCATCACCTGTATTTATCAAGATTAAACTCCATTTGTCATTTCTCCACCAAAGTCTCCAGCCTTTCTATATCCTGCTGTATCCTTTGGCAATCCTCCTCACTATCCGCAACACGCCCAAACATTGCGTCATCTGCAAGAGTATTTATTAGGTCATCTGCATTCTCCTCCAAATCATTTATATATATTACATACAACAGGGGGCCCAACGTTGATCCCTGTAGAATACCACTGCTCATAGATCTCCAGCATAAAAACACCCTTCCAACTTAACCCTCTGTCCTTTATGACCGAGCCAGATCTGTATCCATCTTACCAGCTCACTGCAGATCCCATGTCACTTCATCTTTTGTCTCAAACTTCATGAGGAACCTTGTCAAAGGCCTTTCTAAAGTCTGTATAGACATTATCCACTACTCTTACACCATTATTCCTCTTATCACTTCCTCAAAAAGCTCAATCAAGTTTGTGAGACCTTCCTCATACAAAGCCATGCTGCCTATGGCTAATAAGTGCATATGTTCCCAAACATAAATAAATCCTGTCACTAAGAATCTTCTCCAATCATTTCCCCACCATTGACTACGACTCATAGCCTGTAATTTCCTGGATTATCCATATTGCCCTTCTTAAACAAAGGAACAACAGTGGCTATTCTCCAGTCCTCTGGGATCTCTCCTATGGTTAAAATATAATCAAAGATTTTGCACAAATCCCCAACAATTTCCTCACTTGTCTCCCTCAGCATTCTAGGTTAGATCTTATCATATCCTGGGGACTTGTATATCTTAATGCTTTTCAAAGCACCCAACACATCTCCTGATTTTTTTGTTTATTTGGCATGCCCTAGAATATTAAAGTATTCCTCTCTAAACTCATCACCACCATGACCTTTTCCTTTGCGAATACCAATCGAAAGTATTTGTTATGGAATTCACTCACTCTGGCTGCTCGCATAAATTCCCTCCTTCGTCCTTGAGAGGACCTACCCTTTCTCTAGCTACCCTTTTGTTTCTTGGTATTTTCCTTAATCCTGTTTGCTAAAGGCAGTTCATGTACCTCTAATTCCTTGTTTGAGTTCTTTCTATCTTTGTATTCCTCCAGCATTCTGTCTGTATTCAATTTCCTAAACCTTACATATGTCT
This sequence comes from Hemiscyllium ocellatum, assembly GCF_020745735.1. Taxonomy (NCBI): domain Eukaryota; kingdom Metazoa; phylum Chordata; class Chondrichthyes; order Orectolobiformes; family Hemiscylliidae; genus Hemiscyllium; species Hemiscyllium ocellatum. Next base: position 89,008,209 of record NC_083401.1, read on the forward strand.
CTTTTTTCTTTCTGACTAAACATTCAATTTCTCTTGTCTTCCAAGGTTCCTGTATCTAGTCATCCTTATCCTCCATTTGCACAAGAACTTGCTGATCCTGAACTCCAGTCAACCAGCTTTTAAAAGATTCCCACGTGCTAGATGTGGATTTTTCCTCAAACACTTTTCCACTATCTACATTCCCCAGATCTTGCCTAATATTACAGTTAGCCTTCCCTCAGTTTAGTACTTTCATCCAAGTACTATTCCTATCCTTATCCCTAAGTAACTTAAACCTTACAGAAGTATGATCATGCCTCCCAAAATGCTCCCCCATTGAAAGTTTGGTCACTTGGCAAGGCTCCTTCTCCAATGCTAGGTCTAAGATAGTCTCTTCCCAAGTAGGACTATTTATATGTTGTTTCAAGAAAAAAACATCCAGACATATCTGACAAATTCTGGCCCATGCCCCTGACACTAAGTGTCAGTCAATATAAAGGAAGTTAAAATCACCCACAACAACTTTGTAGTTTTCACATTTTTCCATAATCTGTCCACATATCTGTTCCTCTCTCTCCTACTGGCTTTTGGGGGCCTGTTGTACAATCTCACCAAATTAATTGCACTTTTTTTATTCCTGAGCTCTACCCATAAGGCCTCACTGGATGAGCCCTCCAAGGTATTCTTCCTCAGTAAATCGATAACACAACTTCCCTCTCCTTTTTCCACCCCTCTCAATCTCACTTGAAACGTTTAAATCCCAGAACATTAAGCTGCCAGTCACTTTCTCAACCAAGTCTTGTAACAGTTACAACATCATAGTTATTTGTATTAATCCAAGCTTTTAGTTCATTTGCCTTACCTTTCACACTCCTTTCATTAAAATGAATACATCTCAGCTCGCCAGTCCTGATGTGCTCAGTAATCTCTCTCTGTTTGCTTTTCCTCTTTGTCTTACTAGCCTTCGTCTCTGACTCCTCCTTGTTCATTCCACTTGCTGACCTACTGCTCTGGTGCTCCCCTGCCACAGCCAAACTAGTTTCGACCTTCCCAAGTCATGCTAGAAAACCTCTCTGCCAGGATATTTGTGTCCCTCCGGATTAGGTGCAACCTGTCCTTCATGTACAGGTCCCAAATGCCCCAGAAGACAACCCAATGATTCAGTTTTCTAAACCCTCCTTCCTCCAACAGTTCTTTAGCCATGCATTTAACCTTACTGTCTTCTAATTCCTAGCCTCACTGATACATGGCACATGGAGTAATTCTGGGGTTACAACCCTAGAGAGCCTGCTTTTCAACTTCTAACTTAACTCCTGAAGTGCCTTTGCAGGACCTCATCTCTCTTTCTGCCTGTGTCATCTGTACCAAAATGGACCAAAGCCTCTGACTGCTCCTGTTCCCCATCCTGTGTCCATTCAGAGCCATCCTTGATCCTGGCATCAGGGAGGTAGCACGCCATCCATGAGCCCCTTTTATTACCAATAGAAACACTTATCTGCATCTCTAACTATACACTGCCTTATCACTACTGCCCCCTACACTTCCAGTCATGGTGCCACTGATCTAGTTGCTGCTTTCCTCTGAGAGGCCATCCCCCCAACAGAATCCATAATGGTGTACCTGTTTGAGAGGGAAATAGCCACAGGAGACTCCTGCATTGCCTGCCCATGCTTTGTAATCTTCCTGGTTGTCACCCTGCTCTCCTCTGTCTGTCTAGCCCCACTTGGTGGTTGTGACCAGCTCACTAAACGTACTATCCACAACATTCTCAGGCTCATGCATGCTCCATCATGATTCCATCCATAGCTCCAGTGACTCAATGGGGCAAATCAGGAAGCTGGAGCCAAACACACTTCCTGCATGTTGGAAGTTCCCTGGTTTCCCACATATTCTTGACAGCAATTGAGCCGAGAGACAATTACATTTCATCCACCTTCTTGTTGGATCTTGTCATTGTCAATTTTTATCATCAAGATGGACAGCTGTAAAGGTCACAGAAAGGCAGCTGGGTCATTATTTGAATATGCAGATCAAGAGCTGGAGATGCTATTTGGCCACGAATGGGATTTTAACTCTGGTTGAGCAGGAAAGCTTTCTAACCAAATTGAGATCATGAAAAGAAAATCAGAGACAAAAAAAAAGGAACAAAATACAGCTGTGAAGAAGGCATATGGTGTACTGGGCTTTATTGGTAGAGGAATTGAGTTCCAGAGTCCTGAGGTCATGTTGCAGTTGTATGAGACTCTGGTGCGGCCTCATCTGGAGTATTGTGTGCAGTTTTGGTCGCCATACTATAGGAAGGATGTGGAGGCATTGGAACGAGTGCAGAGGAGGTTTACCAGGATGTTGCTTGGCATGGTAGGAAGATCGTATGAGGAAAGGCTGAGGCACTTGGGGCTGTTCTCATTGGAGAAAAGAAGGGTTAGGGGAGATTTGATAGAGGTGTACAAGATGATTAGGGGTTTAGATAGGGTAGACACTGGGAACCTTTTTCTGTTAATGGAGTCAGCTGTTACTAGGGGACACAGCTTTAAATTAAGGGGTGGTAGGTATAGGACAGATGTTAGGGGTAGATTCTTTACTCAGTGGGTTGTGAGTTCATGGAATGCCCTGCCAGTAGCAGTGGTGAACTCTCCCTCTTTATGGTCATTTAAGCGGGCATTGGATAAGCATATGGAGGTTATTGGGCTAGTGTGGGTTAGGTAGACTTTGGTCGGCGCAACATCGAGGGCCGAAGGGCCTATACTGCGCTGTATTTTTCTACGTTCTATGTTCTATGTTCTAACTTTTAAAATTTCCCTTCGAGTGACTAGGTGGAGCAGGATTTAGTGGACTCCACAAATAAAGTTTAAGCACCCCTCAGCCCAGGCTATCCCTTCCCAATTTGTCTACAATGATGCACTGTCAGAATCTTACATCTAGCTGCTTGCTGTTTCATTTTTACAATGTCTGGGTTAATTTTAATGCTGTGGGTTTGCAGACAATGGAAGTCAATGAACAGGAAGCTGTTGCTATCCTGCAGTTGGATGTCAAGAATTCAAATTATAGTCAGAAAAAAATGATGTATCGCAAAGAGCATAGTTAAAGAGAAAGACTTGAGCTTGGGAAGGAGTGTTAAGCTGAAAATGTGTTGCTGGAAAAGCGCAGCAGGTCAGGCAGCATCCAAGGAACAGGAAATTCGACGTTTCAGGCATTCAGGAATTCCTGAAGAAGGGCTTATGCCCGAAACATCGAATTTCCTGTTCCTTGGATGCTGCCTGACCTGCTGCGCTTTTCCAGCAACACATTTTCAGCTCTGATATCCAGCATTTGCAGACCTCACTTTCTCCTCCAAGGAGTGTTAAGCTACCTACTCAGGCAGCCAGTATGAATTGGTAATGTCATGGTCCAGGCAAGATATCAGTGGTCAAAAAATGAAAAACTTATATTTCCATACCATCATTTACGTCTAAAGCATTGCTCAAAGTATTTTATAGTCAACAACATAGTCTTTGAAGTGCTGTCACTACAGTAATGCAAGAAATATAGTAGCTAATACAGCAAATCCCACAAATAGCAATGTGAAAAAAATCAAATGACCCAGTTTTGTAATAATGGTTGAGGAAATATATTGACTAGGACATCAGGGATAACTGTAAACAACAACAAAAATAAAGAACTACAGACGCTGGAAATCAGGAACAGACACAAAATTTGCTTGGAAAATTTAACAGGTCTAACAAAATCTGTGGAGAGAAAGCAGAGTTAACATTTTAGGTTCAGGGACCCCTCTTTATAACTGCCCAGTGCTGTCAGCAGCAACAAAGGTTTCCTGATTCTTCTTTGCATGCTCCCATCTCGCAGTTCAATTAAAATGCAATACTTTTCAAAATTGAGGAGCCAGTTGCAAATATTTCTTGACTGAAAAGAATAGAGCTTTTCTTACTTGCTAACACTGAGAAAAATAATAAAACCTGAGGTCAAACACGTACACACTGATTTTCAGTATGCTGTCTCAGTGAGTTGCGACAAAATATCAAAACTTTATAATAGCATTTATACCTAGATGAAGAAATAGCAAAAAAGCTAATCATCTAAGTAAAGCATATGTTTGCAGTAAGTCTTTTCTCATTATGAAATATTTCCAGATGAAAATCCTTTATAATTTCTTAATTTTCACAGAGAGAAATGTAATTTTTTAAAAAGTTTACAAGAAATAAAATACAGCTATACAAGAGTATTTACACAGATCAACACTTATTAAATGAAAGGAACAAAACTAATTTTGCATCAAATTTAAATCATTTCTTTCAAGATTTTTGGACAGTAAAGTCACTCCCAAGATAAACTATGAAGTTTATTACCTTCTATATACATAATGCTCAGTGCAGACAGCAATTGTGTTCCACAGAATTGTTGCCCACATTCATTCTTGATGTTTATCAGGCCTGAAAATTATATTTCTCTTGAATAGTTCATTACTGTTAGATCAACAATATTGCTTCTCCATTAGGGAAAGCCAATTAAATCTTATCATGGATGATAACTTAATACAGTCCTCATGGCCTACATGTCACTTATCTGAATAATGTTCCTTGATACAAGCTTTGCTTTATTCCTCCAATGAGGTCAACATTAATGCAATCAATACAATGTTACATCAGAAACTTTATATACAGCTATTTTTCTGAGGCGCCTAAATTAACCAAAATTAAGAAAAAAATGTTTGCAACATTTTTTATATCATTTCTTCAAGTTGATTTCATCAGAGGAATATAGGTTTTCACACGATTCCTAGGACATCAAGGATAACTGTAAACAACGAAAAAAAACTACAGATACTGGAAATTAGGAACAGACACAGAATTTGCTTGGAAAATTTAGCAGGCCTAACAGAATCTGTGAAGAGAAAGCAGAGTTAATATTTCAGGTTCAGGGATCCTTCTTTACTACTGCCCAATGCTGTCAGCAGCAACAATGCATTTCATCAGTATGCGATGCATATTGTTTCTCAATTTGTTCCTTTGATTCCCACACCCATAGTCTACATCAGGCAGACTTCCTTTCACTTTGAATTCAAATTACATAAAACTTTCTTGGGTTTCTTTCAAGAAGTGTGGAACAAACATCCTAAGGGGTTTTGTGGATGCGGGTACAGTTACAATGCTTAAACGATGTTTGGGTAAGTACTTGAATAAGAAATATTTGGGAAGATCTGGGCCAAGCTCAGACAGGTGAAACTAGTTTAGCTTGGGATTGTAGTCAGCGTGGACTGGTTGGACCAAAGGGTCTGTTTCTGTGCTGTATGACTCTGTGACTCGAAAAGTGAAACAGTGATGTATAAAGTTTCGCACGTGTGTTAATTATCATCAATATGTCCAGTAGAGTCTTACCAGTTCAGTAGAAATTATCTAAGTTCCACCTACAAACAGTAATCCCTCTGTTTTCTCCTGCAGAATGACCGCTTCCCTCCTGTATCGCCTTTTTCACTGTTATCTGTTTAAAGAAAAGTAACAGTATCACCCATTGGGCCATAATTCTCAGTTTTGGCTGAAGTAGCTTTCAGTTACTCATATCAGAGACCAATGTTTTGGTACAGTATAATCAGGACCTAAGATGACTTGAGTAGTGTCCAGTGGTTCACAGAGGGAGAGACTAATGTGAATATTTGTTCCACATCAGCAAAACAATGGACTGCATCCAAGTAGCATTCAACTGCAGCCAAGCCAATAAGGTTCACCAAATGCCGAGCATATGGAATAGATGGAGCATACTTTGTTTTCCCTGGAGATCTTTGCTGCCTGCCATTGTACCTTCCTTCCTTCTTAGCTGCAGTGTCATAACACTGTCCTCTGCACATACTGAAGTCAACTCTGTTGACATTATCAGGATAATCGAGCACCATAACCCATACTGATTACATGCTTTCTCTAAGAGACAGTTTTTGTGAGAAATCCTTTATTCCTCTGATGAAATCAATTTGAAGAAAGGGTCAAATACATTTAACATGTTGCAAACGTGTTTGCCTTAATTTTGTCTGATTTAGATGCCTTAGAAAAATAGGTGTGCATAAAGTTTCTGACGTAACATTGTATTGATTGCATTTATGTTAACCTTATTGGAGAAGCAGAGTATTGAGTATTAGAGTAGTGATAAACGGCTCCATTTCAGATTGGCAGGCAGTACCACAGGGATCAGTGCTGGGACTGCAGCTTTTTACAATATATATTAATGATATAGAAGATGGTATTAGTAATAACATTAGCAAATTTTCTGATGATACTAAGCTGGGTGGCAGGGTGAAATGTGAGGAGGATGTTAGAAGATTACAGGGTGACCTGGACAAGTTAGGTAAGTGATCAGATGCATGGCAGATGCAGTTTAATGTGGATAAATGTATGGTTATCCACTTTGGTGGCAAGAACAGGAAGGCAGATTACTACCAAAATGGAATCAATTTAGATAAAGGGGCAGTACAAAGAGATCTGGGTGTTCTTGTACACCAGTTAATGAAGGTAAGCATGCAGTACAGAAGGTAGTGAAGAAGGCTTATAGCATGCTGGCCTTCATAACAAGAGGGATTGAGTATAGAAGCAAAGAGGTTCTTCTGCAGCTGTACAGGGTCCTGGTGTATTGTGTACAGTTCTGGTCTCCAAATTTGAGGAAAGACATTCTGGCTTTTGAGGGAGTGCAGCGTAGGTTCACAAGGTCAATTCCTGGAATGGCGGGACTACCTTACGCTGAAAGACTGGAGTGACTGGGCTTGTATATCCTTGAGTTTAGAAGACTGAGAGGGGCTCTGATTGAGACATATAAGATTATTAAAGGATTGGACACTCTGGAGGCAGGAAACATATTTCCGCTGATGGGTGAGTGCCGAATCAAAGGACACAGCTTAAAAATACGGGGTAGACCATTTAGGACAGAGATGAGGAGAAACTTCTTCCTCCAGAGAGTGGTGGCTGTGTGGAATGCTCTGCCCCAGAGGGCAGTGGAGGCCCAGTCTCTGGATTAATTTAAGAAAGAGTTGGATAGAGCTCTCAAGGATAGTGGAATCAAGGGTTATGGAGATAAAGCAGGAACAGGATACTGATTAAGGATGATCAGCCATGATCATATTGAATGGTGGTGCAGGCTCGAAGGGCAGAATGGCCTACTCCTGCACCTATTGTCTATTGTCTAAATAAAGCACAGCTTATATCAAGGAACATTTTTCAGATAAGTGACAAGTAGGCCACGGGGACTGAATTAAGTCATCATCCATGTTGGCCACTCTTTAATCACCATGTTTTTTATAAATGCAAGAAAAATTAATAAGTGGTCAATCGGGAAACCATCTTCAGATGGCACCTATCTTACAATTATAGTTAATCTATTAACATGTAAAAGCCCTGGTGTTGAGTCAACAGACAAACTGAAATATCCTGATTTTCTCAAATCATCAAAAGGTACCCTTCTACCTTTTCAGCCAAAGCTACTGGATTCATCACATTTTGTTTCAGACAGTAATGGTCTTCCATGATCCCAGATCCACTGTTTCCTTTATGTTTATTTGATTGGTAAGGAATGAGTGCTATCAGGTCAAAATTGCTCTGATAATTTGATGTGCCAGGCCTTACACTTGCCTTTTCTAAAAGCTGGTCCACTTTCTGCTGTTGTGCTCGAGTATTCTTGCTCTTTTTTCAATCTGTTCCTCCAGCTGTGAATCCAAAGATTACCCACATTGTCTTGTAAAATATGTGAGCCAAACCCCCCTTACAATCCACAGAGTTATCCTTATTTTGATTTCCAAAAGAGTTTTATTCATCGTTTAACCTAGCATGAACCAACACTGCTGATATATTGAGAAGAACATAGAACATAGAACATAGAAGGATACAGCGCAGTACAGGCCCTTCGGCCCTCGATGTTGCGCCGACCGAATCCTACCTAACCTATACTAGCCCAATAACTTCCAAATGCCTATCCAATGCCCACTTAAATGACCATAAAGAAGGAGAGTTCACCACTGATACGGGCAGGGCATTCCATGAACTCACAACCCGCTGTGTGAAGAATCTACCCCTAACATCTGTCCTATACCTACCACCCCTTAATTTAAAGCTATGTCCCCTAGTAACACCTGACTCCATTAGCGGTAAAAGGTTCTTAGTATCTACCCTATCTAAACCCCTAATCATCTTATACACTTCTATCAGATCTCCCCTAAACCTTCTCTTCTCCAATGAGAACAGCCCCAAGTGCCTCAGCCTTTCCTCATAAGATTTTCCTACCATTCCAGGCAACATCCTGGTAAACCTCCTCTGCACTCGTTCTAAAGCTTCCACATCCTTCCTATAGTATGGCGACCAAAACTGCACACAATACTCCAGATGAGGCCTCACCAGAGTCTTATACAACTGCAACATGACCTCAGGACTCCGGAACTCAATTCCTCTGCCAATAAAGCCCAGTACACCATATGCCTTCCTCACAGCACTATTTACCTGGGTGGCAACTTTCAGAGATCTGTGTACATGGACACCAAGATCCCTCTGCTCATCCACACTACCAAGTAGCCTACCATTAGCCCAGTAATCCATCATCTTGTTATTCCTACCAAAGTGAACGACTTCGCACTTAGCTACATGTGTTTGCAGACAAAATAGGAAACACAATCAGTTGTTGAACAGCATACTAGCCACACCTAGTTGCATTTTCATCATTAGCTATCATTGAATGAAATCAGTCTTTTGACTGATAACTAGTTTGTTTTTTTAAAATCTACGTTGATTTCTCAAAGGAGCCTTTCCAATGTTGATATTTTGAAATACCTTGTTGTATCCATGATTAAAATTCAAGATAAGCCAGAGACTGAGATTATTGGACTTTGTTTATTTATTTCCTTTAGCTGTGATTTTAGGCTCAGTAATATTCTAAATTATGTCTGTACCATCTATACTAGTAGAAAAGATGGATGCCTATGGTTTCTGTTGCCATTGCTGACAGTTTTAAATATTTGTCTCCTCCTTTACTGCAATGAAATCTTTCTTCCCTACTTCCTACCTTTCATTGTTTCATCAGGAAACCTGGCAATCATACCTTCCAAATCTTCATCAAAGTAATATATATAAATAGTAAACAGTTGCGATACTGGAACTGATCCCTACGGCACACCATTCAGTACATCTTGCCAACCTGAAAAAGACCAATTTGCACCTGTTCTCTGCTTCTTGTTAGCTACCCAATTATTTCTCAATGATGAAATGCTGTTTCTATGCCATAAGTTTTGATTTTCTGTAATAACCTTTAATGTGACACTTTATCAAATGCTTTCTTGAAATCTAACTACTGTTTATCCACTGCTTCCAGTTTATCCACAGGCACTTGTCATTTCCTTAAGGAACTCCAATAGATAGGTCAAACAAAACCATGTTGTCTCTGCCTGATTAACTTGAACATATTTAAGTGCCCTGATATAACTTCTTTAACAATGGCTCACAATTTCTTGAGACAAGATTGTGAGCAAATTGTTGCTTCCTTATCATATTGAATGTTCAAACAGAACTGTTTTAGATAAAAAAAGGTTATGTAGCTATATAAGTATATTTTTGTCACATAAAACATGTCCACTTTACAAAGTCATTTTTTCCCTGTCTATTATTATTCAGTGACTGATATAAAACTAGAAATGCATTTTTTGATATTTAGAAATGCCTTGTAATATGAGTCCCTAGATGGTAATTTACTCAGCTTATTCCTAGTTCCAGAAATTGCTCCTTCACATATATTTTGTAAAACACTCACTGACACATTTTGTTTTATAAAGACTATCTGATTTTATTTTCCCTATTTTAGAATATAGACTGAAATGGGAAAGGGTTTGTTTTAAAACAAGGAAGGAATTGCTGCCCTTTTAAAAACAAATACTGAAACTCGTTGTGAGTTGTGTTTACATTGCTGCTTTGTGAGGATTGATGGAGGTGAGGTAAGACTGCATAATATGAGAGTGCGTTTGGAAAGTGAGATTTGGTCAGCAACAGATAGATTGCTTTATTCACTTATAACCAGATAATAATTCTCTTATTAGTTCCTGCAAATCTGAACAGCTTGTGTATGGAATCAATTCAGAGACAGAATATATTGCAGAGTAGAAGCTACAGGGTCTGCCTCTATAACCTTTACAGAAAGTAACTCAATTCTAGATATAGTCAATTATTCTCTCCTGTTTGATTTAAATATTGCTTATAACCAGTGACAGTGAAACTAAACAATTAATGTGTAGACCTTTTTGTTTTTGTCAAAGACTGGAGAATTTGTAAGGAAAGAGATTGGTGAACTGAAGGTATTGGGAACAAAAACAAGTATGTCCTCTAAGCTTGGAGACTGGTGCTATTGAACTATATGATTTCCTGAGTACTTTTTCCATTATCCAAATCACCATTTTGCGTTTTGTATGTAAGTTTATATAGGGATTCTACCAAGGAGGTCGAGTTTCAATTAGTAGAGTCATGTGTTTATAGAGTAAATAGTAGTTCTTGTTAAGTGTCGAAACCTGGTCAGTGTTTTCTGTTAACTTGTTGTCATTAAACATGAAAAGTAAGGACTTCCTGTACTTTGACTAATTAATTAACTTCTGTGGTGACACTGGTAGTAGTGAGGCTTGAGAATGTGCACACTTTCCAAAGTGACTTGGAACAATTCTCTCTTATAGGATAAGCTGGGGCAGAAATGGTGACTGCAGGAGCTAACTACAGGACAACAAGCATGCCTGTTTTCCTAGCTGCCACTCAAAAGATGATGAAGGACATTATTGAGACAACCAGTACTAATGCTGCAGTCAGTGGCAAAGCTAGAATGATTGAAGATGAGGCTTCCTCCTCAGACACATCGCATACACTATTTTCTGATTTACAATTCATGAATGGTAGAAGAATACACTTAATTCTGTCCATCTCTCCAATCCACAGCATTCCCCTTTCTCCTCTCAGCAACCCAAATGCAGCAATTTAGTTCAGTAGTGAAGGAACAAGAAAGCAACACTGATAATAAAGTCAGGTTATCACTCTAGCATATGTCTACAGCTACAATCTCAGATGTAGACATTGAATTTAGATGATGGCATCTAAACAGAATCTGCACCTGATGTAAACAGGGGCATGAGGTGCTAGGTTGCCAGATGGTTAAGGTTCCATATTTATTCTCCTGAAAGGATTAAATGATGATGACAATGTGCCTTCCCACAGAGGAATATATGAGATGTATGTATTTCTGCATTGAGAAACCTATCAGACAACCTGCAAAAACATCAAAGAAGTTGGAGGAGTTGAATACCTACTTTGCATGGGGCTCAGTGCAGAACTGGAACCCAATCTTTTCATCATAGAAGTGATGCCCAACTTTCTTCACAAATCTGTAGACCCAAATATGATGAAGCATTTAATGTTGGATGTGGTAGCTTCCATTGCAACACATTGCAATCCCACTGAAGAATCATACAAGATTCGATTGATTACTGCTGTCTCTCTCTTTCTCTCGCTCTTTCTCTTTCTCCATTGATGCTGCCAGACCTTCTGACTTATTCCATCACTTTCTATTTTTATTTCTTTCTTTTTACACTTCATTCTCTTTGAAGCAAAGGACAAAATTCTATTTGGTTTCCCTATTATCTACTGAAACTACTTATCAGCTATTTTTGTGGTTTATACTTGAGGACTCACAAATTTCCCTGTATCATTGAGTCATAGATTCATACAGCACAGGGACAGGCCCTTTGGCCCAACCTGGTCCATGCCAACCAAAATGTCCATCAATTCTAACCCCAATTCCCTGCACTTGACCCATATCCTTCTAAACCTTTCCTGTCCATGTATTTGTTCAAGTGCCTTTTAAATGTTTTTAATGTATCCACTTCAACCACTTATGCCGGCAACTCATTCCATATGCATGCCACCCTCTATGTAATAAAGCTGTCTCTCAGCATCCCTTTATCTTCCCCCTCTAACCTTAAACAGATACCCTCTAGTCTTCAATTCCCCAACCCTGGGAAAAAGACTGAGAGTACTCACCCTATCCAAGCCTCTCATGATCTTATACACCTCTATAAGATCCCCCACCTTGGTCTCCTGTGCTCTAAAGAAAAAAGTCTGAGCTTGTCCAACCTTTCCCTATAACAGACCGTTGAGTTCTGGCGACATCCTTGGAAATTTCTTTTGCACTCTTTCCAGTTTAATAACATCCTTCCTATAGCAAGGTGACCAAAAAACTGAACGCAATACTCCAAGTATGGCTCTACCAATGTCACATGTATCTATAATAAACTCCATTTGCCATTTTTCAACCCACTTCCCCAGCTGATCAAGGTCCTGCTGCAATTTCTGACAACCTTTCTCATTGTCCATGATACCACCTATTTTGTTGTCATCTGCAAACTTACTAATCATGCTTTCTACATTCTCATCCAAATTTATTGATATAGATAACAAGCAGCCCAGCACCAAACCCTGAGGCACTCCACTAGTCACAGGCATCCAGTCTGACAAGCACCTATCCAGTATTACCCTCTGAGTCTTGTCATCAAGCCAATTGTGTATCCAACTTGCCAGCTCCCCATTGATTCCATGTGATCTAAACTTTCAGAGCAGCCAATCATGTTAAACTTTATCAAAGGCCTTACTGAAATCTATATAAACTATGTCTACTTCTCTGCCCTCATCAACCTTCCTGGTCACTTCATCAAAGAACTTTGACAAATTTGTGAGACATGATCTATGTTGCAACTTTCTGAAATCTTCCTTCATTTAATTAATATTCAGTTCCTCTCCTCTTCCCGATAAAGTGCATAACTTTTCCCACAATATTTTTCATTTGCCAAGTTTTTGCTCACTCAATAATCTATACATACAACTCTTTGTGGAGAAAGTGAGGTCTGCAAATGCTGGAGATCAGAGCTGAAAATGTGTTGCTGGAAAAGCGCAGCAGGTCAGGCAGCATCTAAGGAACAGGAGATTCGACGTTTCGGACATAATGATGAAGGGCTTATGCCCGAAACGTCGAATTTCCTGTTCCTTGAATGCTGCCATATAACTCTTTGTGCCATTCTCATCACTCATCTCCCTACCTATTTAATATGCATCTGCAAACTTGGCTATACTACATTCATTTACCACTTACAAGACATTAATATAGATACTTTATAATCCATCTGTTCAAAGTAGGTGGGACTTGAACCCAAGCCTTCTGCTTCAGAGGGACGGGCACAGCCACTGCACCACACAAACACTAAATTTACTAGCTACCGTACAGTAAATAATTGTGGTCCCAATTTTGATCTCAATGCAGAACTAGGGAGCACTGTTTTTAAGGGTCAGGCTTTCAGGACAGAGGTGCTGATAAGTTTTCACTCTGAGGGTTGTATAACTTGGAACTCTTCCTCAGAAGGAGATGAGGTGGATTCATTGAATATTTTGAAGATAGAGGTGCTACTTTCTCCCCACCCCCACCCTCGTCTGGCTTATCTCTCCACCCTTCAGGCTCTCTGCCTTTATTCCTGATGAAGGGCTTTTGCCCGAAACATCGATTTTACTGCTCCTTGGATGCTGTCTGAACTGCTGTTCTCTTCCAGCACCATTAATCCAGAATCCATGAACAGATTATTGTTAGACAAGGGAATCAATGATTATTGGAGGTGGATATGAATGTGGAATTCAAAATGTCGATTGTTTATGATTTTGTAGAATATGATAACAATGGCCCAGTTGAAATTGGGGGCAGTGAGTAATTGAATGGTATAATGATCGATAAAAAATGTGCTGAAAAGGTTGGTAGAACTTTGATGAAGTCATCAGGCCCAAATGGGATGCACCTTAGATTTCTGAGAGAGAGGTAAAGGAGCAAATTGCATAACTGTTGCCTGAAATTTTCCAGTGCAGATGGATTTCAATGCAGAGAAATGTGATGTCATGCATTTTAATTGAACAGAAAACATGAAGAGACAGCACAGGCTGAATGGAACAGCTTTGAAGGGAGTAAGTAAGCAAGGGGATATTGGGTTCACAGGTCTAATTCTCTGAAAGTGGCCAAGCAGGTTCAAAGAATTGCTAAGAAGGCTTATAGGATCCTTGGGTTTATAAATAGAGACATAGAGTATCAAAGTAAGGAAGTGATGCTACACCTCTACAAATCATTAGTCAGACTATATTTTGAATATTGTGTGCAGTTCTGGACACTTTATTTAAGGAAGGATGTTAAAGCCTTGGCAAGAGTTCAAAGGAAATTTACTGGAATAAATTCCAGGCATGAGGGAATTTAGACAGAAGGAAAGAGTAGAGAAATTGGACTTGTGTTCCTTGGCACAGAAAAGATTAAGAGGTGATCTTACAGAGATGTTCAAACTTAGGAGTAATTTTGAAAGGGTAAAGAAGGATATTTTGTTTCCTCTATTTGCATGTCAACAACGAGGGATCACAATCTCGAAATTGTCAGTAAGAGAGCCAGGAGTGAGATGAGGAGAAGTTTCTTTATTCAGAGATTTGTTAGGATTGGAATGAGCTGCCTGGGAGAGGGGCGGAGACAGATTCCATATGTGGTCTCAAAAGAGAGTTGTACATATATAAAACTCTCTCTATATAATATATATAAACTCTGTATAGGAGCTCACAGATAAAGGAAGAGGCAATGTTTTGAATATAAATTCTTCTCTCTTGGCGAGCACCATACTCTGGAATAATGAATTCCACTAATTCATGACTCTTTGAGGGAAATAATTTCTCGTCATCTCCGTTTTAAGTCTGCGACTCCTTGCCCTAAAATTATGACCTCACTCTCTAGATTACCCCACATGAGGAAACATGCTGACCATCAATGAATTTTGAGTTAATTGAAATGCACTACTTGAAAAAGATGATGGAAATAAATTTGCCAGTTACTTCCCAAAGCAATTTGGACATATATAAAAGAGAAACAGCTAGGGTTATGGGAAAAAAAAACATAGGGTTATGGTGGGAAAGGGTCAGCAGCCAGTGGAACTAAGTGGGTCATTCTGTTATAAAGGTACACAGACACAGTAGCCTGGAGACCTCCAGCTAAACTTTCTCATTCTCAGTGTGTTTTGAGGAAAGGTGCTGAAAACTGCATAACTCATTTTTTAAATGATCCTGCTTTATGAGCTCACTGATCATGTGAAACAACTGAATATAACCTTGACCTCCTTCCACCTATCACATCTCCATCACCCCTCCTCCAAGTCCCTCCTCCCTACCTTTTATCTTAGCCTGCCTGGCACATTCTCCTTATTCCTGATGAAGGGCTCTGGCCCGAAACGTCGAATTTCCTGTTCCTTGGATGCTGCCTAACCTGCTGTGCTTTAACCAGCAACACATTTTCAGCTCTGATCTCCAGCATCTGCAGACCTCACTTTTTACTATAACATTGTGTAGCATCACTTGATTTTAGAGTTATAATTTAATTCATGTTAACAACAATTTGAATCGTGTGATTAGTTTAAGTGAACGTTTCCTCTCAGAAACATAGCAACGTAGAAGATAGGAACAGGAAGGGGGCCATTCAGTCCTTTGAGTCAGCTCCACCATTTATCACGATCATGGCTTGATTGTCTAATTCAATATCCTAATCCTGCTTTCTCCCCAAAACCTTTGATCCCATTCACTCCAAGTGCTATATCTAGCCACTGCTTGAATACATTCAATGTTTTGGTATCAACTACTTCCTGTGGTAATGAATTCCTCAGGCTCACCATTCATTGAGTAAAGAAATGTCTCCTCATCTCCATCCTTAATGATCCAGATTGTGGAATCAGACTGTGATCCTTGGTTCTGGACACACCTACCATTGGGAACATGCTCACTCCACCTACCCTATCTAGTCCTGTTAGAATTTTGTAAGTCTCTACGAAATCCCTCCCTCATTTGTCTGAACTCCAGCGAAAACAAAACTAACCTAGTCAAGCTCTCCTCGTATGTCAATCCTGCCATCCCTGGATTCAGCCTGGTAAACCTTCATTGCACTCTCTTGAGCACAAAAACACTCTTCCTCAGAAAAGGAGACCAAAACTGCACAGTATTCTCACCAAGGCCCTGTATAACTGCAACAACACATCCTTGTTCCTGTACTCGCAACCTCTCGCAATGAAAGCCAAAACACTGTTATGAAGATGTGGGTGTACTGTACTTTTAAGAGAGTTAAGAGCTAGCAATGACAGCACCAAGTGTTCTCAAGAAGACACAATGTAATATGTGCTCCAACTATTGAGGTTGCTAGTTGCCTGGAAATAACAAAAAACAGATTATTACAAGGCCAATCAGTTTAAGTTATACTCCGAAAAGTGCCAAATTCCAATCAAGTTTGAATTGAGTATATTGATAATCTTAAAAGTCAATGACACAATCCGATGTTCTGGGGTATAAGACCGGGGAATATTGAACAGTTAGGAGGAGAATTGTCAAGTCCCAGCATGTAAAAGACTGCCTGAAAATATAGCTCTCTAAAAAGGTACCATTTCTGATCAGTCACCTGTGAAGTAGAAATCCCGAAGAAGAAGATACGAAAACACTGGAAGATCCAAATAGAAGAACCAAAAGCTGCCTGGTTTTGAGATAGGAAATCTTGTTTTGTAAATCTTAATTGGGAGCTTTATCGGAGTAGTATTATAGAAGTGAAGGTAAAAGATAGGTTAGAGGAAGGACTCGTGAATAGCTGTTGGTTAATTATTCTCTGTCATACTTCAAGAAATAAAGTTGTTAATTTTTACTTTAAATAGTTCTTGGCCACTTGAATGTTTATGGATTGCCCTGTGACATAATAGTTTGGGGCTCAGGTCTGTGATTTGAACTGGTTTAGACAGATTTGAATAGATTTGGGGATATAAAAAATCCCAGCAGATTTAAACACTTGCAGGTTAGTGTCCTATATCTTGAAATAAAATGTAGGTGAGACAATTTGTTTAATTTCAGTGACATGTGGTTGATTAAATTAAAAGTGAGAGAAATGGCTCTTAAAATTGCTAAAGAGTTTCTTGGGAATTGAACCTGGGTCTCAGGCGCTGTAAGGCAGCAGTGCTAACCACTGTGCCACCGTGCCACCCACAGTAGACAGGTAGCAACAGACCTTGAAGACCAGGTTGAGAGCATACTGTCAGGCTTATCTGAATCATTGGGATAAAGGTATCCCATTCATATTGTTTGTCATTAGTTATGCCCAAAATGAATCTACTCAGTTTACTCTCTTTGACTTAATATTCAGTCATGAATTGAGAGGCCCTTTGAAATTAATTAAAGAAAAATTGATAAGACCAAAGTCAGAGATCTCACACTTAGATTATGTATCGGAGGTGAAGGAGGGATCAAATCGAGTAGGTGAGTCAGCTAAACAGCTTCTAAACAGGGCACAGTGTAGAATGAAGCAGGTGGCAGATAAAAGCTCTGAGACTCGGATGTTTTCCCAAGGGGTTGACATGTCAGTACATGTTACTAATGAGAGGAGATCCCTTCAAAGTCAGGTTTAGTGCTCCCTATCAAATTGAGAAAATGTTGAGTCAGATGAATTATTTAGTAAAGATGCCTGGTAGAAAGAAATGATATTGAGTATGTCATGTGAACATGTTGAAACCATATTATACTAGAGAGAAAGAACTGGAGAAACTGGTGTTAGTTACTGCTCCGCAGAGTGAGGAATCAAATCCAGATGATATGGATTTTGAGGTGCTTCAAAATAGATTACAAAATGAAGAAATTAAGAAGTCCTTGAGGGGTGAGATAGATTAGTCAGCTATCTGTCTCAGGAGCATAGAATGCAGTGAAAGATTTGTTACTGTGGTATAAGGACATATGTAAGAATTAAATGTGGAGGACTAATGCTATTATACATGAGGGAGAGATAGGGAGTACTGCTATGATAAAACAACACCCCTATTGTCTTAATCCTTTCAAAGCCAGACAGGTCCAAATGGAGGTGGAGGCCAGAGCGAGTGAAGTTCGCTGATTGTCTTAGTTCCCAAACCGAACAGGACTCAACGATTCTGTGTGGATTATCGGAAGGTCAATGCCGTTTCAAAATCAGACTCATGTCCAATTCATAGATTGGAGGACCGTATCGAGAAAGTCGGACTTGCCAGTTACATCACCAAGTTGGATTTACTGTGTGGTTACTGGTGGGTACCCTTACCAGAGACAACGAAAGAAATTTCCATGTTTGTAGCCACAAATGGGCTATATCAGTATAAAGTGATCCCCTTTGGAATGAAGAACACACCCATCACATTCCAAAGACTCATAGAACAGAGAACATAGAACATAGAATAACACAGTGCAGACCAGGCTCTTCAGCCCTCAATGTTGTGCTGAGCTGTGAACTATGCTCAGCTCGTCCCCCTACGTTATCCCAAAATCATCCATATGCTTATCTAAGGATTGTTTAAATTTCCCTAATGTGGCTGAGTTGACTACCTTAGCAGGTAGGACATTCCTTACCAAGCCCTTACCACTCACTGCGTAAAGAATCTGCCTCTGAAATCTGTCTTAAATCTATCACCCCCCCAATTTGTAGTTATGCCCCCCTATACACTCTGATGTCATCATCCTAGGAAAAAGATTTTCACTGTCTACTCTATCTAATCCTCTGATCATCTTGTATGTCTCTATCAAATCCCCTCTTAGCCTTCTTGCCAATGAGAACAGACCCAAGTCTCTCAGCCTTTCCTCATAAGATCTACCCTCCAGACCAGGCAACATCCTTGTAAATCTTCTCTGCGCCTTTTCCAATGCTTCCACATCCTTCCCAAAATATGGGGATCAGAACTGTACACAATATTCCAAATGTGGCCGCACCAGCATTTTATATAGTTGCAGCATGATATCGTGGCTCCGGAATTCAATCACTCTACCATTGAAACCTAACACACCATTTGCCTTCTGAACACCTCTATCAACCTGGGTGCCAACTTTCAGGGATTTATGTACATGGACTCCAAGATCCTTCTGCACATCCACACTACCAAGAATCCTTCCAATGACCCAGTACTCTGCCTTCCTGTTATTCTTCCCAAAGTGCATCATCTCTCACATTTAGCTGCATTGAACTCCATTTGCCACCTCTCAGCCCAATTCTGCAGTTTATCCAAGTCCCCCGCAACCTGTAACATTCTTCCAAACTGTCCACTGACTTTAGTGTCATCTGCAAATTTACTAATCCACCCACCTATGTCTGCGTCTAAGTCATTTATAAAAATGACAAACAGCAGTGGTCCCAAAACAGATCCTTGTGGCACAACACTAACAACCAGTAACTAGTAGCCATCAAGGAATTTCCATGATCATCCTCAAAGAAAGACGTGCTTCGTTTCTTAGGACTCAGTGGATTCTATCTGAAGTTTGTTCCAAACTTCAGCAGCGTAATGACATCGATAACAGATTTGTTGAAGAAAAGGTTTCAGTGGAAGAACAATGCCAGAAGCATTCAACCATTTGAAATCAATATTAACCACCAAACTAGTTTTAGCTACATCAAACTTTTCAAAACCTTTTAAAGTCACCATCGATGCTTGTTACATTAGAGTTAGGGGCTGTACTGCTACAGGAAAATGAGGATGGGATTGAACTGCCAGTTGGTTACTTTTCAAAGAAACTCAACATCCACCAGAGGAAATATTCCACGATCCAAAAAGAACTATTGACTTTGATACTGTCCTTACAACATTTTAATGTGTCTGTCATGAACAATGTGTCGGAGACAGTTGTGCACATGGATCACAATCCACTTACATTCATAAAATGTTTTAAAGACAAAAATATGAGACTATTTTGTTGGTGTCTTATGTTATAGACTTTTGATTTAAAAATCATACCTATTGCGGGTTGGAAGAATATAATCACAGATGTGTTATCGCGGATTTAACTGATAGGAGATTAGATGGGAGTTGTCTATATTTAATATATATGCACATATATATGCACACACATACAAGTATCTGGGAAGAGGTTAAGGTGAACTTATATTGCAGTTAACTGTGTGTTAAGGTAATGTGTTTAAAAACTAGTGAAAGAAATGAAGCCATCTTTTCATTCTGATGGTTCATTTTTTTCTTAAGCGGGGAGGTGTTATGAAGATGTGGGTGAACTATATCTTTTAAGAGAGTTAAAAGCTAGCAGTGACAGGACCAAGTGTTCTCAATGACACAATGTAACATGTGCTTCAGCTACTGGAGTAGCTGGTTGCCTGGAAATGACAAAAAACAGATTCAAATTCGGCCAATCGACCTAAAGTATACCCTGAAAAATACCAAATTCCAATCAAGTTTGAGTTGCGTATATTGACAATCTTAAAAGCCAATGATGCAATCTGATCCTCTGGAGTATAAGACTGGGGAAACATTGAACAGTTAGGAGAAGAACTGCCAAGCCCCAGCAGGTAAAAGACTGCATAAAAAATAGCTCTCTTAAAAGGTACCATTTTCGATCAGTAACCTGTGAAATAGAAATCCCTAAGAAGAAGAAAAGACACAGGAAGATCCAAAAAGAAAACCAAAAGCTGTCTGGTTTTGAGATAAGAAGTTTTGTTTTGTAAATCGTAATCGGGAGTTTTATTGGTCTAGTATGATAGAAGGTAAAAGATATGGTAGAATAATGACTTGTGAATAGTTGTTAGTTAATTATTTTCTGTTATACTTTAAGATATAAAGTTGTTAATTTTTACTTTAAAAACTTCTTGGCCAGTTGATTTTTTTATAGATTACTGCACGAGATAAATCTTTTCTGTGTTGCACATTTTAGATTAAACAGGAGCGTTTACCCCGCCACAAAGTTGGTTTCTTTCTTCAGGGTAAAAACAATGACTGCAGATGCTGGAAACCAGATTCTGGATCAGTGGTGCTGGAAGAGCTCAGCAGTTCAGGCAGCATCCAACGAGCAGTGAAATCAACGTTTCGGGCAAAAGCCAAGGGCTTTTGCCTGAAACGTCGATTTCGCTGCTCGTTGGATGCTGCCTGAACTGCTGTGCTCTTCTAGCACCACTGATCCAGAATATGGTTTCTTTTTTCTAAAAGCTATTCCTTATCTCAAGGATACTACGACCTTGATTTTTTTCAGAGCGATAATAAACCACTCTCGGTGCTGATGAGACTGATTTGGTATAGAGATTAAAGGGTATTGAGAGGCCTTTTTGTTTATATGTAAAAGGATGAGAATTCAGGCCAACGTGGTCATGTTTTAGAAGTGACCTGTATAATGAAAGGGGCGTGATCAGCTCTCTAGCTGAGCAGTTTAGTTTAGTGCAGAACTAGTTGGGAGTTCAACAGTGAGATATGTGGAAACAAACTCTCCCTCTGTCTGCCCTTCTTAGTTCTACCTGTAAGCATCTGTTCCATTTTAAACTGTCTTTCAAGAGGGTTTGCTTATTGTGACTATTGGGTATATTCAGAACAACACAATTAAGTCTAGTTTGGATAGACAGAGTTCTGGAGGGATTCTCTATTCTGTTCTTTGTGTTTCATTGTGTAATTTTGTGAATAAAGTTTTATCTGTTTCAAAACCTGGTAGTCAACCTAGCCATCTCACCCTGAGTAATTTTTACTGTACACTTACCAAAACAAATTGCAAAGTTATGGTCTGGGTAGCCTGCTTAAGAATGTTTGGAGTGGTCTGGCCAAGTCCATTACACCCCATGTCATAACAATACCATTTGCCTTCTTTACTACCTGCTGCATCTGCATGCTTACCTTGAGTGACTGGTGCACAAGGACACCCAGGTCCCACTGCACACTCCCCTCTCCCAATTTACAGCCATTCAGGTACTAATCTGCCACCTCGTTTTTGCTTCCAAAGTGAATAATCTCCCATTTATCCAAATTATACTGCATCTGCCTCTTGAAATATTACTCCCCATGAAAAGGCAGTTTCTTTGTCAACAAAAATATTAAGGGCATTCCCCAGGTAAAGGAAGTTATTTTTTAAAATTTAGACTCTTCTGTGCCTTATTGACTCACTTCCAAAAAACAGATTGTCACTGTCTACAAGCTTGTGTTAAATTAGATTTACCAACATTAAAAACAATCCTCTCTTTCTGAGCCCATCTGTTCGAGTACTCCAGGTCTCATTGAGCTCTGGTTATCACTCATTTTATTTAGCTGCTTATCTTGTTATGGTAAGCAAATGTAATAATACAACAAGAAATGTTCTCCAGCTCCAAGGTAATTAAAAATAACATGGACCACAGGGCATTCAAAAGAACACCTGTTTACTTCCACTAATCACTGCCCTCCAAATCCAGACATTTCATTTGTTTTTACAAAGGCAGTTTTCAGTCGACATAATATGTCTTTTGCCAATTTCAGTTTTACTTAACAGTCTCACATATTCAACTTTATCAAATCTGTCCTGAAAATCTGAGTGACACCAATTTGATAGAGTACATTCACAAGTTCATTTGGTTTCAAAAAATTATACCTGATTAGTAGAATTTATCCAATGTGACTAAATCCAGCTGATGCAGATAAGCAATGTTAATAACTCACATAATACATTTTGTGCTTTCTCACTAGGTACTAGGCTGTTTGGTTCTGTAATTTGTCATTGAATAGCAGAATGACACATGCTATCTTTTTCCTTCTCAGAAGTGAGACCAGGCAATGACTCAATCCCAAAACATTAGCTTTCAGGTGCACCAAACAATTGGGAGGCAAATGGAACGTTAGCATTTATTGGAATGGAATATAAACGTAAGGATATTTTACTGCAGCTGTATAGAAATTTTTTTAAATTCACAGAACATGTATATCACCGACTAGGTCAGCATGTATTGACAATCGTAATTTGCTCTTGAGAAGGTGGTGGTTAACTACTTTCTTGAACTATTGCAGTCCATGTGATGCATGTAGACCCATAGTCCTGCCAAGGGTCAAGTCTCAGGACTTTAATCCACTGACATTGAAGAAATTAGAATGGTATGTGGCTTGGAAGGGAACTTGCAAATAATCATGGCCCAACATATCTGCTCTCCTTGTCCCTCTAGGGTGGCACAGTGGCTCAGTGGTTAGCATTGCAGCCTCACAGTGCCAGGGACCTAGGTTTGATTCCAGCCTCAGGCTACTATCTGTGTGGAGTTTGTATATTCTCCCTGTGTCTGTGTGAGTTTCCTCCCAGTGCTCTGGTTTCCTCCCACAATCCAAAGATGTGCAGGTTAGGTAGTTTGGCCATGCTAAGTTGCCCACAGTGTTAGGTGCACTAGTTAGAGGGAGATGGGTCTGAGTGGGTTGCTCTTTGGAGGGTCGGTGTGGACTTGTTGTGCTGAAGGGCCTGTTTACACACTGTAGGGAATCTAATCTAATTTCCTTTCTAGATGCGAGAGGTCATGGGTTTGGAAAGTGCTGTGCAAGGAGTTTTGAAGAATTGCTGCAGTAAATCGTGTATATGATATAAACTGCTGCCTCTGTGCGTCAGTGGTCAAAGATGTGAATATGGTACCAGTAAAGCAGATTGCTTTGTCCTGAATGGTGTAGAATCTGTTGTGTGTTTTTAGAACCATGCTTGTCTAGACACACAAAGAATATTCTTTCATATTCCTCCTTTGTGTCTTGTAGATAGTGACCAATACTTGAGAAGTTGGGAGGTGAGTTGTTTGTCAAGTAATTCCCAGCCTCTGACCTGTTTATTTGACCCCAGTTATCCACTTCAGTTTTGCATCGAGGATAATCATCAGGTTGCCGATAATGGCGATTCAGTGATAGTGATGTCATTGAATGTCAAGGGACAATGGTTAAATTCTCACTCATTGGTCTGACACTTTTAGACATGGCCATTATCTGAGGATTTATATGGGAAGGAACATTGCACTATCATAACTTAACTTCCTCACTACTGACCATTGAAACTATTGGTGAAGCAATTGAAGATGGGTAGGCATAGAATGCTATTCCTGATGAAGGGCTTTTGCTCGAAATGTTGATTTTCCTGCTCCTCGGATGCTGCCTGACTGATTGTGCTTTTCCAGCACCACTCTAATCTAGACTCTGGTTTCCAGCATCTGCAGTCCTTGTTTTTACATAGAATGCTATGCAGGTATGCTCCTGCAGTGATGTCACCTGATGAAAATGATTGATTTCCAATAACCATAACCACCTTCCTTGGTGGTGGTCAGTATGCTTCTGACCAGTGGAGGGCTTACCCTCAGATTTCTATTGACACCAGTTTTGCATGGGATCCTTGAAGCCACAGTCTGCTGAATGCTGCCTTGATGTCAAGGACAGTCAACCTCAATATCCCTCATGAGTTCAGCTCTGTCATTAAGGTTGCAATGAAGTGAGGAGATCAGTGGGTCTGGTGGAACTAAATGCAATTTCGAGGTTATTGTTGAATAAAAGCAATTTGATAGGACAATCAAAGGCACCTTTCATTACTTCATTGTGATTTCTTTTCACTGCCAGGCTGTGGGGATTGCTGGCTAGGCTAGCATTTGTTGTTCAGTCCTAATTGCCTAGGGGACCGTTAAGGGTCAATGACATTGTTGTGGGACTGGAATCACATGGAAGTCTGACAGACATACCTTCAGTAAAGACATTACTGAACCAAATCACAACAATCAAGTGGTTTCATGGTTTTAATTTGTTTTTTTTGTTCCAGACTTTTTTCAAATTCAAAGGTCACCACCTTCCGTGTTGGGATTCGAATCCATATTGCCAGAACATTGACCTGGGCATATGGATTACCAGTTCAGTGACACTATTACTACACCATCGCCTCCCTGAAAGTGAGAATAGATTGATGAGCAGAAATACACTTGGTATGATTTGTTCTGCTTTTTATAGATAAAATGGGCTTGAGCAATTTTCCGCATTGTCAGTTAAGTACCAGTATTGTTCAGAACCATTTGGCTGGAGTTACGGCTTATTCTGGAGCCAGCCTCCGGTACAATAGCTGGAATAGTCTGAGGCCTCATGGCCTTTGCTTCATTCAGTGCCTTTAGATGAGCCTTGCTATTACAGGAGTTTATCAAATTGACTGAAGACTGGCACATGTGATGCTAAGGGGGCTGTGATGGTTAAGCAATGCATTATTTCTGGCTGACGATGATTCTAAATACTTCAGCCTTACCTTTTGCACTGATGTGTGGTCTCCCCTATTGTTGAAGACCAAGATATTTTGAAGCCTTCTCCTTCAGTGTGAGTTATTTGATTGTCCACTACCATTCTTGGCCAGATATGGCAGGACTTCAGGTCTTAAATGTAATTTATTAGTTGCTGGATCACTTAGTTTTGTCTGTTGCATCCTGTTGCTACTGCTTAGAATGCAATAACATCTTGGTGAGATCACACCTGGAGTACATTATACTGTTATTGTCCGTTATGTGAATGAATGGCAGTAACTGCATTAGAAACAGTTCAGAAAAGATTCACTCGACACAATTATGTTGGGTGCAAGTCTAAGCAGGAGCTTTAATAGTATAATGCAGGCTTTTTTAATGCTCACATGTGCTATCTCTTCAGAGAGTCTTGTCCTCACCTGCTCAACGATGCCCAGTTAAGATTCTGCCAGGGCCACTCAGCTTGTGACCTCATTACCTTCATTCAAATGTAGACAAAAGAGCTGAATTGTAGAGGTGAGAAAGGCAGGCTGTGACATCAAGGCTGCATTCGACTGGGTATGGCATCAAGGAGCCCTGGCAATGGAATCATTGGGTATTGGGGGCAATTTCTCAGCCAATTGGAGTCATGCCTGACACACAGGAAATAGTCATAGTGTTATAGAGACGTACAGCATGGAAACACACCCGTCAGTCCAACTCATCCATGCTGACCAGATATCCTAAACTAATCAAGTCCCCCCTGCCAGCACTTGGTCCATATCCCTCTAAACCCTTCCTATTCAAATACCCTTCCAGATGCCTTTTAATGTTGTAATTATATCAGCCTCTACCACTTCTTCTGACAGCTCCTTCTATACACGTACCACCTTCTATGTAAAAACGTTGCCCCTTAGGTCCCTTTTATATCATTCTCCTCTCATCCCTCTAGGGAAAACACTTTGTCTATTTATACTCTCCATGCCCGTCATGATTTTATAAACCTCTATCAGGTCAACCCTCAGCCCCCATCGTGGTTCTTGGAGGTCAGTTATCTCACCCCTAGGACATCTCTGCAGGAATTTCTCAGGGTAATGTTCTTGGCCCAACCATCATCAGTTGCTTCATCAATGATCTTCCCTCTATCATAAGGTCAAAAGTGGGGATGTTTGCCAATGACTGTACAGTGTTCAGCATCATTTGCAACTCTTCGGATGCTGAAGCAGTCCATGTTCAAATGCAACAAGATCTGGCCAATATTCAGACTTGGTCTGACAAGTGACAAGTAACATTCGTGCCACAGAAATGCCAGGTTATGACCATCACCAACAAGAGACAATCTAACCACTGCCCCTTGATATTCAATGGTGTTACTATTACTGAATCCCCCACTGTCAACATCCTTGGGATTACAATTAACTGGAAACTCACCTGAACTTGCCACAATCATACCTCCTGACTCCCCAAAACCTGTCCATCATCCACAAGGCACAAGTCAGGAGTGTGATGGAATAGTGCCCACTTGCCTGGGTAGGTGCAGCTCCAACAATACTCAAGAAACTGAAATCATCAAGCACAAAGTACACTTTTGATACAAAGTGCAGCACTTAATGTGTTGACCAGCAACGAATATCTGTTTGATTGGTACCACATCCACAAATATCCAATCCCTCCACCATTGATGCTCAGTAGCAGCAGTGTGTTATCTACCAGATATACTGCAGAAACTCACCAAAGGTCCTTAGATGGCACCTTTCAAACCCACGACCACTTCCATCTAGAAGGACAAGGGCAGCAGATACATGGGAATATTACAAACTGCAAGTTCACCTTGAAGTCACTCACTCTCCAGACTTGGGAATATATTGTCGTTTCTTCATTGACACCAGAACACAAACCTGGAATTCCATCCTTGAGGTCATTGACGGTCAACCTATAGCAGGTGGACTGAAGTAATGAGGCAGCTCACCATCATCATCTCAAAGGCAACCAACCCTTAATAGTTCACAAATAAATGGTGGGCAGTCAGCAATGCCGATACTCTCTGACTAAAAACATGCTAGAGGTGGCAGTCCAAATCCAGCCTGCACCTGACTCTCAGAGACCAAAGTACCAATTGATAGGAACAGGATGAAAGTAACTGGCTCAATCCATTCTTTGCAAACTAAGTGTGAAACTTTAAATGTCTTGGCTGTCATCACATCTTTTTGAACTGTCCTCATTTTCATAGCTATCATTCAATGTCAACTTTAGACCTGTTACATCTTTTGATTACAGCAGCTTGTTTATTCTGAGCTGTCAAAGCTGGATATGAGCTACACTGATCCAGTCATATTGTTACCGTAACTAAATATGATTGATAATTGTTCCTGTCCTTTGTGAATATTAACAACAATGCTATCAGCTCTGTCCTGAGTTGCTAAGCATCTGAATTATTTTGATCAATTCTTCAAAGGTACGAGATCTGTATGGATACAAAGTGCAGAACTTATACACGAGATAAATTAATGTGTTGACTTACAATGAATATGTGCTTGTCCTTGGATAATATGTTACATAATATAATTCAAATGAGAGCAAACAGACTGCAATTGTTCATTTGTGCTGCTGGGTTACAAATATATTTAGGAGGTAAAAACAATGACTGTAGATGGTAGAAATCAGATTCTGGATTAGTGATGCTGGAAGAGCACAGCAGTTCAGGCAGCATCCAAAGTGCAGCAAAATCGACATTTCGGGCAAAAGCCCTTCATCAGGAATAAAGGCAGTGAGCCTGAAGCGTGGAGAGATAAGCTAGAGGTGGGTGGGGGTGGGGAGAAAGTAGCATAGAGTACAATGGGTGAGTGGGGGAGGGGACGAAGGTGATAGGCCAGGGAGGAGAGGGTGGAGTGGATAGGTGGAAAAGGAGACAGGCAGGTAGGACAGGTCCGGACAAGTCATGGGGACAGTGCTGAGCTGGAAGTTTGGAACTAGGGTGAGGTGGGGGAAGGGGAAATGAGGAAACTGTTGAAGTCCACATTGATGCCCTGGGGTTGAAGTGTTCCGAGGCGGAAGATGAGGCGTTCTTCCTCCAGGTGCAAATATATTTATAAAGGTCTTGTCTATGCAGCAAAATGTTCAAGTCCCACTTGCCCCAGAGTTGTGCTGTACCATTTCCAAGTAGGTTGATTAAATTTTTTTTAAAACAAATAATTAATTGTTCAGCAATGACTAATAATAATGAATAATAGCACAATCAGCAGCTAACATTCCCAATACTTACAGTAAAAAATGAGGTCTGATGATGCTGGAGATCAGAGCTGAAAATGTGTTGCTGGTTAAAGCACAGCAGGTTAGGCAGCATCCAAGGAATAGGAAATTCCTATTCCTTGGATGCTGCCTAACCTGCTGTGCTTTAACTAGCAACACATTTTCAGCAATACTTACAGTAGAAAAGTAATGCAGATATTGAACAGCAGAAATAAAAGAGAGATTTGCTGTTCGGAGGTCAGACAGTATCTGTGGATAAGGAAAAAATGGTAATTTGATGAATCACATGTTATTTTTAGCTGAGTTTGAGTTGTGTTGAGGTTTTGTTCTGGGGGTTGAGACCTAGCAAATTTTCTCACTCTAATCAACTCTCCTACTTAATTACTTAGCACCACAGTCCATGGTATCTCTCACATCAGATTTCTACGCTTGTTCAACTTGTCATTAAGCTTATTTCTTTGAATTCACTGGCATCCATAAAAAAAGTTCCATGGTTTTGTGTCTGTGCTAAGTGGTACAGCAAGATCAAAGTATTATGTCAGGTATCTCCTGCTGAACGTGATTGAGCACTGTGACATTGGGTAACTAGCCGAGATATGTAGCCTGGTCCAAGATGTCAGCTGCAAATGTGTTGCTGGTCAAAGCACAGCAGGTCAGGCAGCATCTCAGGAATACAGAATTCGAAGCCCTGATGAAGGGCTTATGCTCGAAATGTCGAATTCTGTATTCCTGAGATGCTGCCTGACCTGCTGTGCTTTGACCAGCAACACATTTGCAGCTGTGATCTCCAGCATCTGCAGACCTCATTTTTTACTGGTCCAAGATGTCAGCTGGGTGCATCCTCCTGATGTGGTGTCACTGCAGCTGTATTAGAGTGGCAGGTTTAGTGTAACTGGAAATATGACAAAGAAGTGCAGAAATATCCTGGAAGTGGATCAGAGATGTGCCATGAGCGTTCCTAAGTGCTGGCACATGTCCGATGGCAATGACCACGTCATTGGGTGCATGTGGCTAGTTCCCATGGAGTTGTCCTGAGATGTTGGTGCTACCCCTGTTTGGAGCAAGTGCTGAAATTGAATCTGCCAAGTACTCCCTCCGGTTTCTTATCAAGTTTGGTAAGACAGAAGGCTGAAGGAACAAATTATTGCAGATGATGGAATCCGCACTGAAAACAAAAAAAAAATGCTGCAAGTCACAGCAGGTCAGGCAGCATCCACAGAGACATAGCAAGCTAAAATTTCAAATCTAGAGGACTGTTCAGCAGAGCTGACATGAAGTGTGAAGGGGCAGCATTTCTGCAATAATGGGAGTACAGAATACTGTGGGAGAAAGGGTATTGATAGTGCAGATTAACTGATCAGAATGTGAGAATAGAAGAACAATGGTGTATCTAACTATCAGACTGGAAGGAACTGACAGTCCATCTAGAGGAGAGGAGGGGAGAGAGGACATGGTGACAGAGAATGTAACAAGTAAAGCCAAAAGAATGGGAAGGACTGGGGGTGGTTTCATAATCTGAAGATGTTGAACTCAATATTAAGTCCAATAGGTTGCAGTGTCTAGTCTGAAGTTATGTGGTTCCTTCAGTTTGTGCTGTGATTCCTGGAGTATTGCAGCACGCTGAGGACAGCCAATTGGACTGTAGCTTGTATTGCTCAGACTGCTCTAAGATTCAATCCAATGTTGGAGATTAACAATCCTTCATGACAAGGATAAATAATAAAGGAACATCGCTGACAAGCATTGCCTTTCTAACCAACCAGAGATTTAGATGACTTAACAGACTCCAAAGATTCATACCTAACTGAAGCCAAATATATTTTATAAATTTTATTTCTTTATTAAGTGGTAAGGATAGATCTTTACCATCTGTTGAGGATTCCATTGTAGAATGTTGCATATTGTGTGCTGCTTTCATTTATGCATTGGCTTATAACCATTTGGCATAAACCATAACAGCTAAGGAAGTAGCTTCTTGCTCTTCAACCCAATTCCAAAAGCCCAAAACTTCAAGGATGAAAGATTCTTAATGTTAATGTGAGCCTCAGAACTGCTCCTGTTCCATCACGGTAACTTCACTGGAACTGCGGTAGGAATCTTGTTTTGCTCACATTAGAAAGGTGGAACAAGAGGAAGTTCCCACATGAGGTGATTGCCATTCCTCAGCTACATAAAATTGAAAAAGTACAGTGCTGTAATGAATGGAAGTTAAAACCATTACTATTTCAACTTACACATGACATCAAATCTATGAGGATGCAGATAATAAAGTGCCATAAGACCACTTTCTTTCTTCTAATCAGACCACCTATGAAATACTGGTCACATAAAACATCATAATCTTTAATCAATTTACACTTTCCCTCTTAAAATTCCTTCAGTTTGCTGCTATTATTAGTGTAAAGTGAAAATCTCAGAGCGGTACCACCATCATTGCTAATTGCACATAAATAAAAGCCTCAGATCAAAAATGTCATTGGTATGCCTAGCCAGTTGTGTCATGGTATACAGTCAGATTTCAGATGTAACAACTACCTCAGGATCTGGTAAATTATGACAAGGTGACAGGTTGTCAATATGGCACTGTGCAGGCACTTTGAGGTTTATTACTACACAAAGTAATGCATACAAATTCAGTGTCCTGTACAAAATGTCACTTCTTTTTGCAGTCAATAAAGCTGTGCATCTTCATGTGAATGAACTGAAATTGATCTAAATTATGATCAACTTCACTTCAGTACTTCTTTCCTTAAAATAAATTAATTCAAAGGTTCAATCAGAAGTGAGATATTTGACATCTAACTGAAACTACCAGCAGAAACTTCCTTAAATATAATATTATAATTGCAGTGTATTAAACATACAAACAAAGGAACAAATACAAATCCACATCTCTTCACTGGCTGGAATTTGCAATTTTCCAGTTCATTTATTCCCCTTTGGAATGAGATCTGGACCTTAGTTTTTGCTCCCCATGTTGCTTGTGCATATGAATTGTGTAACGACATAAAGTATTAATGCTTAAGTTCATTGCACATGATGGTTAATCATTTGTTTTTTATTATATATACAGGCCAGGTACCATTGCAGCTGATGTGACCTAGCACTAACAAGGGACTGCAATAGACAAACAATGAAGCTGAGGATTGCTTTGAGATGCTCTCACCCAGCAGAACAGGGGATAAATCCTTTGAATTCACACTGCACCTTTTTTGTGATTATATTTGGCTAGATTTAGTTCTTACATTTTAGACAGCAAATCCCCATGGCAGAATTATCACCCATTTATATTTTGAAACTAACAATTAAGGACTGACAATAACATCACAGAATCATTAAAAAGCAATTAAAGCCAGGGTGTTGAGGAGTAGAGAAATAAATGGCTATAATTTATATTTGCAATTATCACCACTGACACCAGCACTTGAGGCAGCCTCAAATGTTGCACAGATTGGTGAGCTGGCAAATTGAGTGAGGTTTGACAGATTACATCCATGAGTGAGTGGGAACAAGTGACTCGAGGGAACTGGGAGTTCTGAAACAGTTATGTTGTTCGGTTATGCTCTCAGTTAGGGCATTTGAGAGTTACAAGTTAACCAGGTAGGACCTAAAGAGTGAATAAGAGCCAGGAGGAGACATGAGAAGTTTTTGGCAGGTAGGATCAAGGAAAACCCTGAAGTTTTTAATAGGTATGTCAGGAGTAAAAGAATGACTAGGGTAAGATTAGGGCCAGTCAAGGACAGTAATAGAAAGTTGTGCGTAGAGTCCAAAGAGATAGGAGAAGTGCTAAATGAATATTTTTCATCAGTGTTCAAACAGGAAAAAGACAATGTTGTCGAGGAGAATACTGAGATACAGGTTATTACACTAGACAGGATTGAGGTTCATAAGGAAGAGGTGTTAACAATTCTGGAAAGTGCGTAAATAGATACATCCCCTGGGCTGGATGGGATTTGTCTTAGGATTCTCTGGGAAGCTAGGGAGGAGATTGCAGAGCCTTTGGCTATGATCTTTACATCATCATTGTCTATAGGAATAGTGCCAGATGACGGGAGGATACCAAATGATGTCCTTTTGTTCAAAAAGGGGAGTAGAGATAACTCTGGTATTTATAGACCAATGAGCCTTACTTTAGTTGTGGGTGAAGTGTTGGAAAGGATTGCAAGAGATAAGGTTTATAATTATCTAGCGAGGAATAATTTGATTAGGGATAGTCAACGCGGTTTTGTGAAGGGTATGTTGTGCCTCATAAGCCTTACTGAGCTCTTTGAAAAGGTGACCAAACAGATAGATGAGGATAAATCAGTTGATGTGCTGTATTTAGATTTCAGTAAAGCATTTGATAAGGTTTCCCTATTGCACAAAATAAGGAGGCATGGCATTGAAGTTGACTTAGTGGTTTGGATCAGAAATTGGCTAGCTGTAAGAAGACGGAGGCTGGTGGTTGATGGAAAATGTTCATCCTGGAGTTTAGTCATTGTGGTGTACCGCAAGGATCTGTTTTGGGGTCACTGCTGTTTGTCATTTTTATAAATGACTTCAATTGGGACATAGAAGAATGGGTTAGTAAATTTACGGATGACATTAAAGTTGTTGGAGCTGTAGACAGTGTGGAAGGATGTTGCAGGTTACAGAAGGACATAGACAAACTGCAGAGCTGGGCTGAGAGGTGGCAAATGGTGTTTAATGAGGAAAAGAATGAGCTGTTTCATGTTGGAAGAAGTAACAGGAATAAAGAGTACTGAGCTAATGGTAAGATTCTTGGTAGTGTGGATGAGTAGTGAGATCTTGATGTCCATGTGAATAGATCCCTGATAGTTGCCTCGCAAGTTGATAGGGTTGTTAAGAAGGTGTACAGTGTGTTAGATTTTATGGTAGGAGGATTGAGTTTTGGAGCCGGGGGTCATGTTGCAGCTGTACAAAACTCTGGTGTGGTCATATTTGGACATTGCGTACAGTTCTGGTCACCGCATCATAGGAAGGATGTAGAAGAATTGGAAAGGGTGCAGAGGAGATTTACCAGGATGATGCCTGGTATGGAGGGAAGGTCTTATGAGGAAAGGCTGAGGGACTTGATGCTGTTTTCATTAGAGACAAGTAGGTTAAGGGGTGACTTAATAGAGACATACAAGATGACCAAAGGATTAGATAGATAGGGTGGATGCTGATGACTAGCATGAGGGGTGATAGATATAGGACAGGTGTCAGAGGAAAGTCCTTTACTCAGAGCGTAGTAAGGCGTGGAATACCCTGCCTGCAAAAGTTGTGGACTCACCACCTTTAAATGTTCATTAGATAAACATATGGATGATAATGGAATAATATAGGTTAGATAGACTTTTGATTGGTTTCATAGGTCAGCACAACATTGAGGGCTGAAGGGCCTGTACTGCGAGGTAATGTTATATATTCTATATTCAGGTGGACTAGTGATCCAGCTATGTCTAGCTGGGTTACATGCTTACATGCATGTTGGGAAAGAGTCTGACCCCACTGAGGAAAGTTAGACTAATATGTGCTGTTGCATGGCTGACAACACTGCTGTTCACAGTAATCCCTCAGAAGTAGACTGAGCAGGGTTTCAGGTGAAGATTGTCAATATGCTAGAGTGCTAGTTTTAGGCAAATAAGACACTGAGTTTCAGTGCTGATCTCATTCCAATCTTGCTTATTGTTAATCACTTTTAATCAGCCTAAACTGCTTTGTTAAATATAAATTATTACCACTCATTATCAGAATTGACCAACTTAATCCCAATGGAATTTTGGTGGAGATTCTCTTCAATTTTAATATTCCATTAGACCCATTGTTGAACATTGCAGAGACCAGAGAGGTCTTGAGGGGCCAAAAGGTAAGACCCTGAACCCTGCTCTTAAAAAGTTGGTGCAAATATTGTTGGTCCTGTTAAATTTTCAATAATCAGTGACCATCTCCCTGTAAGATATTAATGCTGAGGCTCTGAGTCAGAGAGTTATAGATTCATAGTATCCTTACAGTATGGAAGCTTGTGCCTCTTGTTTGAAAGGAATATTTAATTCTGCAGATAATTCTGACTATTTGTTTTACAGATTAACTGCTTGGAGTTTTTTACAGGCCTCCGCAGAGTTCCCAGGAGGTGGAAGAGAGGATTAGCAAAATTATTCTGAGTAGGAGTGAAAGGAACAGGGTGTTCATTATGGGGGACTTCCCCAACATTGACTGGAAATGTTATAGCTCTAGTACGTCGGATGGATCAGTTTTTGTCCAATGTGTACAGGAGAGTTTCCTGACACAGTATATCGAAGGGCCGACAAGAGGTGAGGCCACACTGGATCTGATGCTTGGTGTTTGATTTAGTTGTAGGTGAGCACTTTGAAGAGAATGACCATAATTCAGTTGCTTTTAGTTTAGCGATGGAAAGGGATAGGTACTTGCCACAGGTCAAGAGTTATCGACGGGGCAAGGGCAATTATAATGCGATTAGGCAAGAATTAAAATGCATAGAATGGGGTAGCAAAATGCAAGGGATGTAGAAATGTGGAGTTTGTTTAAGGAACAGATATTGCGTGTCCTTGATAGGTATGTCCCTGTTAGGCAGGGAGGAAGTAATCAGGCAAGGGAACTGTGGTTTACTACAGAAATTGTATCTCTTGTTAAGAAGAAGAAGGAGGCTTATGTGTTGATGAGGCAAAATGGTTCAGATGAGGTGATGGAGAGTTACAGATCAGCTTGGAAGGATTTAAAGAGAGAGTTAAGAAGAGCAAAGAGAGGATATGAGCAGTCTTTAATAAATAGAATAAAGGAGAACCCTAAAGATTTCTATAGGTATGTGAGCAATAAAAGGATGACTAGGGTAAGAATAGGGCCAGTCAAGGACAGAAGTGGGAAGTTGAGTGTGGATCCTGTAGAGATTGGAGAGGTGTTAAATGAACATTTCTCATCGGTGTTCTCTCAGGAAAAGGAGAATATTGTTGAGGAGAAGAATGAGGTACGTGATATTAGACCAGAAAGGATCAAGGTTAGTTACGTACAGGTGTTATCAATTCTAAAAGGAGTGAAAGTAGACAAGTCCCCTGGGCCAGATGGGATTTATCTGAGGATTCTCTGGGAAGCTAGGGAGGAGATAGCAGAGCCTTTGGCTTTGATATTTGAGTCAACATTATCTACAGGTTTAGTACCTGAGGATTGGAGGATTGTAAATGTTGTATCCTTGCTCAAGAAGGGCAGTAGAGATGACCAAATTAATTATAGACCAGTGAGCCTTACTTCTGTTGTAGGAAAGGTTTTGGAGAGGATTATCAGAGATAAGATTTATGATCATCTAGCAAGCAACCATTTGATTTCAGATAGTCAATATGGTTTCATCAAGGTCAGGTTGTGTCTTGCAAACCTCATTGAGTTTTTTTGAGAAGGTGACCAAGCATGTAGATGAGAGTAGGGCAGTTGACGTGATATACTTGGGCTTTAGTGAAGCCTTTGATAAGGTTCCACATGGTAGGCTGTTGGAGAAAATGCAGAGGCATGGAATTGAGGGTGATTTAGCAGTTTGGATTAGAAACTTGGTTTCTGAAAGAAGGCAGCGAGTGGTGGTTGATGGAAAATATTCAGTCTGGTGTCCAGTTACTAGTGGTGTGCCACACGGATCTGTTTTGGGACTCTTGCTGTTTGTCATTTTTATAAATGATTTAGACGTAGGCATAGGTGGATGGATTAGTAAATTTGCAGACGACACTAAAGTCGGTGGAGTAGTTGACAGTTTGGAAGAATGTTACAGGTTGCAGGGGGACTTGGATAATTTGCAGAATTGGGCTGAGCTGTGGCAAATGGAGTTCAATGCAGCTAAATGTGAGATGATGCACTTTGGGAAGAATAACAGGAAGGCAGAATATTGGGTCAATGGAAAGATTCTTGGTCATGTGGATGTGCGGAGGGATCTTGGAGTCCATGTGCATAGATCCCTGAAAGTTACCAGCCAGGTGGATAGTGCTGTTAAGAAGGCATACGGTGTGTTAGGTTTCATTGATAGAGGGATTGAGTTCCGGAACCGCAGTATCATGCTGCAGCTATAAAAAATGCTGGTGCGACCGCACTTGGAATATTGTGTACAGTTCTGGTCACCCATTAGAGGAAGGATGTGGAAGCATTGGAAAAGGCGCAGAGGAGATTTACCAGGATGTTGCCTGCTCTGGAGGGAAGGTCTTATAAGGAAAGGCTGAGAGACTTGGGTCTGTTCTCATTGGAAAAAAGAAGGCTTAGGGGGGATTTGATAGAGACATACAAGATGATCAGAGAATTAGAAAGAGTAGACAGTGAAAGACTTTTTCCTAGGATGATGACGTCAGCTTGTATGAGATGGTGTAACTACAAATAGAGGAGTGATAGATTTAAGACAGATGTCAGAGGCAGGTTCTTTACTCAGAGAGTAGTAAGGGTGTGGAATGCCCTACCTGCTAATGTACTTAACTCAGCCACATTAGGGAGGTTTAAATAATCCTTAGATAAGCACATGGATGATTTTGGGATAGTGCAGGGGGACAAGCTGAGAATAATTCACAGGTTGCTGCAACATCGAGGGCCAAAGAGCCTGTTGTGCGCTGTATTGTTCTATGTTCTATGATCTATGTTCTATGTCTCATATCTGCATTTTGAAATCTACCCATTCAATTATTTATTGACAAAAGATGACTAGACTTCACTTGGATAATGCTTGCCAATGCTGCCTGGGTGGTAAAATTGCAGAGAGTGAATCATTCACCTGTTGATTTCAATAAGACAAACTCTGCATTGGGTCCGCACCAAATGATCCTCTTCAGCATATTACTAGGTAGGAAAGTGGAAAATTAAACCCTCAAATGAGGACGATCAAAGTCTTTTTAACTTAATTGAAGGAGTGGCTTTTGTTTAAATTCTGTTTTATTTTTCAAGTCCTTTGCTCATTCCTTGGATGCAATTTGATTTATTTTAAGAGAAACCTATTTTATTACATCAAAAGTCTGAGAGGCCATGCTTCTAATTTTATATTTGCAGCTGATTTGAAAGCTTCATTATTTTAAAAGGATACTTTGCTTGCTGTTGATTAATTCACACATCATTTGGTGACATAAACTGTCATTCATATCTGTTTCAAATAACTCTTCATTCTGTTCTCAGCGTGAATATGTTGAACCTTTGGTAAGTGGATGCCCTATCAATTTATTACATTAAACCAACCAGAGGGCACTGTAGTCCTTTACATTGAAAATAATTTAATTTGAGAGCCATTCAAAATTGTCAAGGTTGTTCCAAGAGTGTTTGGGGGCTCGGGAGAAGTGTGCTTAGATTGATACTTGCTAAATAGTTAAAAAATAATGTAAAATCTTGTTTGAAAGATTTTAATCTGTATTTTAATGCAATTTGATGTAATTTCAAAAGGAAACTTAAATTGAGTTACTGGTCAAAAATTTAAAATTGAGACCTATACAGACACTGAAGCAGCAGAAGCAGGGAAAGAACAGAATAGGAGAAATTGGGAGGTATATAAAGGTGATCCAAAGTAATGTTCAGAACAAAAGGGTGACAGTTTGTCGTACAGAACACATGTCATAACAAAAATGTTATTTTATTTCATTGAAATTATTTTAGAAAATATAAGGGCCACAGAATTATACCAGGCCTGCATGTGGCTGCAGGTTTGTGATACAGAATTAACTTGTGCTTACTGACTCTGATGCAGGCAGCATAAACATGTTCAGGTAAGTTCAGTGATTCCTTGCCTCAGGAAGGAGTGCAAAATTGTTAGGGGCTAGTTTCCATCAAAACTAACCGAGTCTAAAACTAGGCGACATGGGTTTAAGGTGAGAGGCGAAAGATTTACAAAGAACCTGAAGGGAAACATTTTCACATAGAGGATAGTGTGTGTCTGAGCTACCAGAGGAAGTGGTGGAGGCTGGTACAATTACAATATTTAAAAGGCATCTGGATAGATACATGAACAGGAAAGGTTTAGAAGGATAGGGGCCAAATGCTAGCAAATGGGGCTAGGTCAGATTGGTACGTCTTGCTAGCGTAAATTACTTGGACTAAAGGGTCTATTTCTGTGCTGTATATCTCTATGACTCTATAACTTGTACTATTTATGATGTGGGCCATTTATAATGCGAAATTTCTTCACTCAAAGCAAGAAACTCTGTGTAGAAAAGTATTTGAGGCCAAAACATTGGATGTTTTCAAGAAGGAGTTGGGTGTAGTTCTTTAGGCTAAGGACATCAAGGGATATGGGGAGAAAACAGGAACAGGATATTGCCTTGGATGATCAGTCATGATCGTAGTGAAAGGTGGATCAGGGCTCAAAAGTCCAAATGGCCTAATCCTGCTCCTATTATCTTCTGTGACGACTGGACACAATCCTAATGCAAATTAGCAATATGAATTAAGTGTAAGCCATGTACAGAAGCACCGCTGAGTTTACTGGCACTTTCTTCAATGGGGTCTCAATTCTATGTGATCTGACATCATTATGAAATAGCTCCTTATGCACATACTCAGTAGCTGTTGATAGACTATTGATAAATATTCGCTTTTTAGTTGGCAGTGATCAGTAACATATTAGGCTATGAATTGAAAGCTTGAAGTTAGAGTTATAAAAGCACAGAAAAAAGGCACTTTGGTCCATTGTATCATTGCTCATCAACCATCTGTCTATTCTAATCCCATATTCCAGCACTGGGCTTGTATTTTTGCATGCTATGATTTTCCAAATGCTCATTTAATACTTCTTAAATGTCTTGCAAGCTCTGACTCTACTACTCTTTTAGGCAGTGAGTTCCAGATATCCACAATTTTCTGGGCGCATTTTGGATCCAAATTGCCAAATTCCCCTGGATCCTATGAGTTCTTATCTTCATAACCCAGCCTGCCATGAGAGACCTTGCCAAAAGCCTTACTGAAGTCCATGAAGACTACATCAATTGCACAACCCTTATCTCTATACCTTGTCATTTCCTCAAAAAATCTAGTCAAATTTGTTAGACATGGTTTTCCCCTGACAAAACTGTGCTGACTATCTTTGGTTAATGCTTGCATTTTCATATAAAAATGAGCTTCCTCAAGTTGGAATTAGGCTGGACAACCTTTGGCCAGTAAAGCCATTATGTACTGACATTGCTCTAATCTGTGAGGTAAGTTCTGTTGCCCCACAGAACCTTCAGGAAAAAATGAGAAAAGGTACACTAGGATAAATATAAGGTTGTGTCAAAGGCTTATCTGAGAAAAAGAAGGCCCAGAAAAAAGCATATCAACAGGTAAGGCACAACAGTTTTTAATTATTTTAAATTTGTAATGGTAAGATATAGAGTAGAGAACATTAAAAATAAGCAAATTAACTGAAAATTGAGTGCAGCGCCTTAAATATTCCGAACATATGAAGTCACGCACAAAAATGACTTCCTAAAAAATATAAAGACTGGCAAAAGACTGAGAAAAATCTGTTTCTGGATGAATTGAAAAGCTTTAAATGAATAGATCCCCAGGATTAGATAGTATTTATCCCATTGCGTTAAGAGTGGCTAGCATTTGTGAAGAAAATAAAGAGTAATTTTAATGCTAAAATTATTGGGAAAACTCAACAGATTTGGCAGCATCTGTAGAGAGAAAACGGAGTTAGCATTTCAGGTCCAGTGACCCTTCTTCAGGATTGGACCCAAAATGTTAACTCTTTCTCTGCGCAGATGATGCTAGATCTGTTGAGTTTTCTCTGTACAGAGAAGGAGTTAATATTTTGGGTCCAATCCTGAAGAAGGGTCACTGGACCCGAAATGTTAACTCTGTTTTCTCTCTACAAATGCTGCCAAATCTGTTGAGTTTTCCCAGCAATTTCTATATTGGTTCTGATTTCCAGCATCTGCACTTCTTTGGATTTTAGTTTTGTTGAGTGATGTTAATATTTCACCATTCTCTGCCAATATCTGCTCTTCCAGAAGGCAGCAAGGGCAATTTTAATGTCATCAGATACCTGCAATGTTATGGTAGTGCATTACTAACTGACTGCATTGGTTGTTGGAAGATTTTATATTATGATTTTGGAATTGAATTTGAGTGGAAATTTGAACCTTAACTTCTTTATAGAAATCTAGAATAGATGCTGATTGTATCCAAGACAGAAACTCTACCCTTATGTATTCATAGGCAAATATAAAATGTGCCTGACTTTGTCCATGCATATCCACAGAAAATTCTACTATATCTTTGTATAAATGTCTTTGATGCTTGGAGGAGAAAATTGTTGCACCAAAACTCAAACATGCTGACCTTTGCACCTGGCTGTTCAATCTGCACTCACAAAAAGCCAGACTTGGTGATAGCAATGGAATCTGACAAATTTGCTTAGCAGGAAGGAAATGTTCAGTGCTGGCATGTCATTGTTTGACTGATGAAGTAGATTACCTTGTGCTAAGAATAAATGAATCTGACAAATGCTGTTGAAATCCTGTAGATGTCAGATTCTTTCACCATTTAGAGACAGGAATCTGGATGGTGTGGTGTTAACACACAAAGGTAGCAATTGAGCAATAGAATCTTACCATGGCTGATTCACCTCCTGTTGACAGCAGCAACCTTTTGATGAGATTGGCAGCTTTTCTGATCACTGGTGCTAAAAGAGGCAGGTGGCAATTGTAGCTATGCCACTTTTATTGCAAAGCTGGCATTAACATTTTATATTCTGATAGTATACAGGAATTGGCCAAAGAGGTCTGAAGCTATCACTCCAGAGGCAGTACTAGGAAAGTATTGAGTGATATTTTCCAATATCTATTCCTAAATTTTTAATAAACATAATATTAGAAATTTTATTTCCAACTGTGAAGGATGCTGATTATTTTAGCTATAAGTCTTGAGTTTCTCAATAGAAATTGTTTAAAGAAAGGATGTACACTTAGATTTCAATATGTTTGATCATTCATCACCTGTAGTACGTTAAAAATAGATGTAAAATTTAATTGTACATATACATTTGCATTACTTTATTATTTTTTTGGCTGCAGATGTCAATTACAATTTTCAGGGAGCAAAGGAAAAGTTGTTGCCTGAATTTTACCTTTCTCAGATAAGTCCAGGTTATATTCAACTTTTTGGAGGGATGTTCGCAGTGAGACCTAGAGAGTTATCTCATCCTATCATACCAAACTTGCCACATGAATAACCTAATTCGCCCTTATGGTGTCACTCACACCCAGATGCTGTTCATATCCATTATGGCCTTGCCATCTTTAAAAAGCTGCTATTTACCTGGGCTAGTTCACCACTGACCAGAAACTGAACTGCATGAATCATATGACTAATGTGGTACAACAGCTGGTCAAAGGCAAGGAATACTATAATGAGTGACTCAACTTATGACTCCCCAAAGCTTGTCCACCATCTACAAAGTTCAAGACAGAAGTGCTTGAATATGCCCCATTTGCTTGGATGGGTGCAGTTTCAACAACACTCATGAAACTTGACACTATCTAGGACAAAACAGCCCGCTTGATTAATACAACATCCAACCCCTCCATCGGTGATGTTCAGTTATATCTGGGTGTGCCCTCTACAAGACGCATTGCAGAAATACACCAACGGTCCTTAGACTGCAAACCCACAGTCATTAACATCTAGATATAGGTTCTGTAAGTTTCCTTAAATAAAGAGCTCAAAAAGTCAATCTTGAACAGCGACTCAACTGAACTAAATCAAAGTTAAAAATCGCACAACACCAGGTTAAAGTCCAACAGGTTTAATTGAAAGCACACTAGCTTTTGGAGCGACGCTCCTTCATCAGGTGATTGTGGAGGGCTCGATCCTAACACAGAATTTATAGCAAAAATTTGCAGTGTGATGTAACTGAAATTATACATTGAAAAATTGATTGTCTGTTAAGCCTTTCATCTGTTATAATGCAGTGATAGTTTCACTTCTTTCATGTGTAAATCACAAAACTTTTAAAAAAGTTGCATTCTCGGGTTAGCTGTTAACAATGGTGATAGCTAGACAATATGTTGAAGGTGCTAGCCCCCTTGTCTCTGTCTATGAGCTGATGTTTAGATTGATTCTAATCTAAAAAGTGAGATAACAGAGTTTTACATAAATTCATGCAGTTTTTGAGCAAAGTGCAATGTAACTCTGCAAGTACAAATTCACCCCACAAAATATATGCGTGTATGTGGGTCTTTGTCTGCCTGTGTGTGTGTGTCTGTCTGGGGTGGGGGTTGTGAATGTGAGAAAGGGTGTGTGTGTGTGTGAGTGTGTGTGTGCATAGTGAATGCAGAGTGTCTTGAGTCTGTGAGGGGTGCATGTGTGAGTGTGGGAATGTGTGTGTCCATAAGGGTGTGTGGAGATGTCTGTGTGTACCTGTGTCCGTGTGTATGTGAGAGTGTGTGTGTGTAGTGCAATGGTGATCACCTGTAATGTGACATGAACCCAAGGTCCCGGTTGAGGCCCTCCCTATGGGTACTGAACTTAGCTATCAGCCTGTGCTCGGCCACTTTCTTCTGCTGCCTGTCCCGAAGTCCATCTTGGAGGATGGTCACCCGAAGGTCCGAGGCAAAGGCTACTACCGCACAACAATCAACAGACAGGAGGGT
The DNA here is from genome assembly GCF_020745735.1 of Hemiscyllium ocellatum. Classification (NCBI taxonomy): domain Eukaryota; kingdom Metazoa; phylum Chordata; class Chondrichthyes; order Orectolobiformes; family Hemiscylliidae; genus Hemiscyllium; species Hemiscyllium ocellatum. Next base: position 89,051,036 of record NC_083401.1, read on the forward strand.
CCCTCCAAGTTGGGGAACACTTCAGTGGTCCAGGACATTCAGCCTCGGACCTACGGGTGACTATCCTCCAAGGTGGACTTTGGAACAGGCAGGAGAGGAAAGTGGCTGAGCAGAGGCTGATAGCTAAGTTCGGTATCCATAGGGAGGGCCTCAACCGGGAACTTGGGTTCATGTCACATTACAGGTAATCACCATTGCACTACACACACACACACACACAGATATTCCTACACACTCACATACACACGGACACAGGTACACACAGACGCGCACACAGACACCCACACACACCCTGAAAGACACACACACTCCCACACTCACACATGCACCCCCTCATAGACTTAAAACACTCTGCACTCACTACATACACACACACACACACACACACACTTTCTCACACTCACAACCGCCACCCCAAACAGACAGACAGACACACACACAGACCCACATGCACGCATATATTTTGTGGGGTGAATTTGTACTTGCAGAGTTACATTGGACTTTGCTCAAAAACTGCATGCATTCATGTAGAACTGAGCTCAAAAGCTGCATGAATTTATGTCAAACTCTGTTATCTCACTTTTTAGATTAGAATCAATCTAAACATCAGGTCATAGACAAAGAACAAAGGGGGCTTACACTTTCAATATATTGTCTAGCTATCACCATTGTTAACAGCTAACCCGAAAATGCAACTTTAAAAAAAAAGGTTTTGCGATTTACACATGAAAAAAGTGAAACTATCACTGTATTCTAACAGATGAAAGACTTAACAGACAATCAATTTTTCAATGTATAATTTCAGTTACATCACACTGCAAATTTTTGCTATAAATTCTGTGTTACGATCGAGCCCTCCACTATCACCTGCTAAAGGAGCATCGCTCTGAAAGCTAGTGTACTTTCAATTAAACCTGTTGGACCATAACCTGGTGTTGTGTGATTTTTAACTTTGTACACCCCAGTCCAACACCGGCATCTCCAAATCAGAACTAAATCAAAGAAGACATATGACTGTGATTAAGAGCTTGGGAGAACCCCTGGACAACTAATGGAATGAGATGCTAATACATTTGGGTTTATGACAGGCAGTGTAAGCACACAAAAGCATTGGTTTTGTTTTGAGTTCAGATTATTAAACATTAGAGTTTTCAGTTGAGAAGAATTAAGATTTGTGATGAGAAGTAAATGATTAGTTTCTTTCCTGGCAGGATTCAGTTCAGAGGAAATCAGTCACTGCAGCAGCAATGATCATTTGTTTTTGTGAAATTATCCAAACCAGGAGAATTTGAGACAGGATATTTCAGGTTGTTACAATTTAAAATCTGTTTAGGCCATCGGAATTGTGAAATGTTCATGCCATCACACTTGGAGAGAAACTCAGAGGAGTCATTTAAGGAGAAGTTACAGTGTTGCGATAGGAGAATCATTTCTATGGATTTGAATCTTTGAACAGATAAAGCTGAGAAACAGGGTGAAACTTTACATTAACTGTTAGACAAAAGTGTTAAATGATTAAACAATCATGCCAAGTTCCGATCTGTGATCCGAACTGTCAAGAAATATGATTGGTTGGGAACATAACTCTGGATACTGAAAAGGTTATGGAGCTTCACAACATTTTGGCAACACAATTGAAGATTTTCACTCCAGGACTAGCCTTACCCATCGTCATGTTACTCCAGTACAGTTATGACAATGGCATCTATGGAGAAATGTGGAAAATTGTCCAGATATATCCTAAACTCAAAAAAATGACAAATCTGACACAGCCAAGGAGTATTAGCAAAAACAGAGCTAATGCGAATGTGAGAAAAGCTCGAAGCTAGTTAAAGACATTCCTGGTACAAAAGTATAAGATTGATGGAGTCCATTTTAAGACACCATTGGGGGAATTTCTCAAGGTAGTGTCCTAGATCTTATCAATGTCTTTTCTTCAATCATAAACTCAGAAATTTGGTATTACTTGGAGAATATTGAATATCATTTACAATTTCAGAGATACTGACCAAGTGCATCAAGATCTGGACAACATTAGATTTGGTGTGCGAGAAAGTAGCATTTAAGACATACAGGTGCCAACCATGATCATCTCCAACAAGAGAAAATCTAACTATATGCATACCAATCAATAATATTACAAATATTGAGTCCCATCATCAATATTCTGGGGATTACCATTGATCAAGATCTGAATGGAATAGACAAGTGAATAATGTGGCCAGGACTGCAGGTCAGGAACAACAAATAATGCAGTGAGTAGCTCACTTCCTCTGTCCAAAAGCCAGTAAAGCGTATACTATCTAAAATCAAAAGTCCAGCATGTGAATGAAAATTCTTCACTTGTCTGGATAAGTATATGGTCAATAATATTAAGGAAACTTTCAATTATCCAAGGCATCCAAGGTGCCCTCCACTGTGGCCATGAGAATCTCTGACTTCATGCTGTTCGGTAATTCCCTCACTGACCTACAAATACTTCAAATGTTCTGACCTATTGCACTTTGCCTTCTTGTCACCCACGTGCAGTACCAACAGTAGCATTGTCCCCAAAGATGCTATGATTCATCAAAAGCTGCTGGCCTCAGATTGGTTGGAAACTTTCTAAGCTGGGACTTACCAGAGATAAGTCTAGATGGACTCATGCCTGAAACGTCGATTGTCCTCCTCTCTGGATGCTGCCTGACCTGCTGCGTTTTTCCAGCAACACATTTTTCAGCGCTTATCAGAGATCCCACTTGCAGCATGTTTGGCAGCAGGGCAGCTATTCTTCCCAGACTTCAGCAGACTCCCTCCCAATTCTTTAGCCTGGAGCAAATCATGGTGCTTTGTATAGTTATACTACAATTTATTTACTCCAGTTCTATCATCAGCCCCTCAATCCTTTAATTATCAAGAATTCCTTCCTTAATTCAACTTCTAATTTCGAAAAAAAAAAGGCAAGATTGATGGCAGTTGATAAGAAGATTCTGAGTCAGCTATCAGATGGAAGAACAGCTGAAGTCTGTACTACTACCATTCACAGCTCCAGACTACAACATGGAGGTAAAAATGTATGTTGCCACAGCAACTCGGATTCACGGAGTTAACTGAAGCCCACCACCAGAAATAGAGGCATAAGGTTGTGATATTCAATCATATTTAACCATGACTATTGTAGTCATTGCAATGAGGTCAATCAGGTGGGCCTCATAGAATATGAGTTCCCTGTAAAAGTGATCCAATCAGGGAGCCCTGACTGACAGATAAGAACAGGAGTGTCTGATATCCTCTCACACTTTGAAAGCTGGCTCTGAGGGAGCTGGATCAGTGTACAGAGGAACTTGACTATCCAGCATTCGATTATTTGAATATCGGATTATCCGGCAAGATCACAAGGTCCCAATGCATGGCTAAACAATGCTATCCGGCATTCAATTAACCAGAATTTGATTAACCGAGCAAAATACTGCTCTCCCATGTCCTTCAGGTAATCAAGGTTCTTCTGTAATAACTTTCCACATGTAATTAAAGGAGACGGGATATCAGCCTCAGTTATTTCAGTGGCAACAAGAGTAAAGCACACTACTGAAGAGATTTGTTAACAACAGTTGTTTTTGAGATGGTGTTAGCATTTGGGAAGCTTGACTTGTTCAATTCTGCCATCGAGGATTGGACTCAGTATATGGAAACAAATGTCATTTTTCTCAGCCAAATGACATTGGGACAGATGAAAAGCAATGAGCTATTCTCCTGACAGCTTGTGGACCTGCATCTTTTTAAGTTAATAGGAATCTAATATTCCCTGAGACACCAGATACTTAAACCTTTCATGAGTTGATGGATTCAGTTAAGGAATATCACGTTCTCAAACCTTCTCTAATGCTGAGATGTTATTTTGGTTTTACTCAGTAATTGGAGAATCAAGGGAATTTGAATTGGGGTTTTTGACGAGGTTAAGATGACTGGCAGAGGCATGTGACTTTGGTTTAACCCTTAGTGAGGTGCTTAGAGATCGTTTAGTATGTGGAATTAATGACGCAACCCTGCAAAAGCATCCAATAGCTTAAGTCTAACAGGTCTTCAAACAGGCACTATTCGAAGTGGAACCTACAAGTTTGAGTATTCTGATGGAAGTGGACTGAGCTTGGGGAGTACCACTTGAATGAAGGCAATTGCATAGCCTCACCCAGGACATTGCCTGAAAAGAGCGACTCTAGGTTGGCCCACAGCAAAATCCCAAAACAAAGCCAAGCCTCAGTCAAATCTTCTTCAGGATCTGGGCTAACAAGCCATCATATTTGTTGCCAGTAAGAGTCCCACTAGACATAAGTGGAGTAAGAGAACTCATAGGCAGGTATCTAGGAAATTGCATACCCTGGAAAAACCATCTACATCAAGTTAAATTGCCAGTTCTAATGGAGGTAGACACCGGTGCGGCTGTTTCAGTGATCAAAAAACTAGCCTTTAACAAAATTTGTTCTGGCCTTCAAATGTTACATTTGCACAAGACCTTGGTTAGATTGAGAACCCGTACGGAGGAACCTTTACAGAGTAAAGGTATAACTTCAGTTCTGGTCTCTTATGAGAAGCAGCTGATTCAGTTAACGCTGATTGGAGTAAAAGGCTCAAGCCCCAGCTTGATTGGCAAAGTTGGTTGAGAAAGATGCACCTAGATTAGATCAATATTTTTCGATTAGAAAATGGCTGCCTGAGTGTAGTCTTAATTAAATACCTGGAAGGTTTTCAGAGGAGCCAAGGTCACTTTGCATGTTGTCCTGGAAGCAATCCCATGATTCTGCAAGGCCTTCCCCACCTTGCACCAACACCACACCCCCCCACTCCCCTCACCACCCCACCACCCCACCCCCCACCAGCCCATCCATGCCATTTGTCTTATGGTTGAACTCTTTGTGAAGCCTGATGGGTCGGTTTTACTTAATCAAATGGTAAACTACTTTTTGCAGTTGGATAAATACCCAATCCTTCGCATAGAGGATATCACAGCAACACTGGCAAGAGGGCTGTCCTTCACGAAGCTGGATATGAGCCATGCCAAGTTGCAATTCTGGTTAAATGAAGATTCCTAGAAGTATGCTCCAATCAATACCCACAAGGGTTTGTACCAATACATGACACTGCAACTTAGGGTTTTGGCAGCCTGTGCCATTTTTCAACAGATGGTGGAGAACATTTTACGAAGTCTACCCAGGTCCCTATTTATCTAAATGACGTGGTAATAAAGGAGAAAACCAATAAGGAGCACTTAGAGAATTTGGACATTGTCCTTAGCAATTTCTCCTGGGCAGACATATATCTTAGAAGAAAAACGTATGTGTTCCAGGGGTTCCAAGTGAGCTGAAAATGTATTGCTGGAAAAGCGCAGCAGGTCAGGCAGCATCCAAGGAACAGGAGATTCGGCGTTTCGGGCATAAGCCCTTCTTCAGGAATGTCCTGATCTCCAACATCTGTTGACCTCACTTTGTCCCAAGTGAGCTACTTGGTTGACAGAGCCAACAAGACCAGATTACACCCATTGGAAGATAAAATGAAGGCGATCGAACATGCCACAGCTCCCATGTCTATACCAGAGCTAGGTCTTGCCTTGGACTGGTGAATTATTACAGAAAGTTCACATCTAACCTGGCCTCCATCCTCGTATCTTAAAAAAAAGGATCAGCCTTGGAAATGGTGACATAACCAAGCTATAGCTTTCTTGCAAATGAAGAAACAGCCATCATCCTCGAGGGTATTGACACACTATGATCCCAAGTGAGGTCTGGCATTGACACGTGATGTCTCCACATATAGTATCGTGGTAGTATTAGCTCATAGGTGACCCTGTGGAGAGGAAATTGCACCTTTACAGATGTAAATTTATAATAATAACAGATCACAGACTCTTGCTAGGTCCACATAAGTAATACAAGGCAGCATCAACCAAAGCTTCAGACCAAATTCAGTGGTGGGCTCTAATACCAGATGGGTATAAGTTGGAACACCCTCTGGGAGGCCATATAGCAAATGCGGTTGCATTGAACCACCTCCTGCTGGCAGATACCCCACCAGTGATAACGTCACTGGAAGAGTCCGCAATGTTTTAAATTTTCTGGACATACTTCCAGTCACAGCTGACAATATCAGATTTGGACACAGGAAGATCCGATCCTTGCAAAACTGAAACAGCTGGTGATGATGGGGGAAACCAAAGGGCTGTCACAACCAGAATTGAAATTCTTTTGGACACGGGGAGACCAGATCATGATAGAGAACAGCATATTATTATGGGGCACAAGAGTGACTCTCCTGACCGTATGTCCCTACCACATACTGGCTGAACTCCACCAGGGTCATCCAAGGGGTTTGCAAAATGAAAATGTTGGAAAGAAGGACAAAAACTATCCCCACATCTTTCCTAATTGAAAACAAAGAACAACCTAATTTCATTACACTATTCCAGATATATTTCTCAGTGCCCAAAAGCAATTTATGCACTTGATTAATATTCAGCACTGCTGTTTTAAAGTCATTAGTCTTCTGCAGATGCAATACTCCTTAGACATTCATCAGCCAAACAGTTGCAAATAATAAATTCTAATCGGAGTGATATAGTTAACTCTAAAGTGAAGATGTTTTCAACTTTTAAGTGAACTGTAATTACATCACTTTTTAGTGATCATAACAGCTGGCTCCTGTTCCCATTGATCAGAGACTATTAGATTCAATAAGGAGCACTGGAAAAATGCAATGGATTCATTAGGATGAATAGAGTAAAATAAGATTGCCAGATGTTGGTGCATGAGCAAAAGTCTTTTCTACAAAAGCTGTATTTTTTCTCTTCATAAGCAATTCTAAACTTGTTGCTTAATTGCAGCAGTTTTGTTTTCCTTTATGAAACATCTTAATGACTTTTCAGAAGGCAAACATTCATTATCTATTGTGAAGCAATTGTTAAAATTAATCTTCAAAGCATTTTTAATCTATTAGCAAGAGATACAAAATTTTAAAAAGTACTGACACATCAATGAACTGCATGTATCTTGCTTTTGCTAATGTGATTTTTGAAATCTTTTTTGAAAGAAAAAAATTAAGATTTAATTTATTATAAAATGTGGTTAAATAAAGGTTACAATGATAAATCAAACTGAAATGAAGCTGTTTATGCATTCTTTATCAATAGCCCTTGGTACCCATGCCAAGTGCATAACAACAATGATTTATGCAATTTGTTTGTCAGATAATGCTAGAATTTGTCAGCAGATTTAGCAACATTTGTGGCAGAGTTAATGTTTCACATCTGCAAACTTTCTTTGGGATTGAGCAAAGCATCAGATGTAATATCACACTTTACAGTCGAATCAAACTCAATATTGAGTTCAACAGTTTTAGAACATAATCTTTCTCTCATTTTATGTTGTGTTTCATTGTTGCACCTGTCCAGACTAGGATGTGTTCAAATATGGTGATCCAAAAAGTTATTGGTGAATGGAAGTGGCATAAATTATGAAAAAAGAGCAAGGGACTGTATGTGAGGGACTAATTGTATAGCTTTCGCATCAGTATGGTTGGTCAAATTGATTCCTGTGATTCTTAGATACAAGCACTAATATAGGATGTAGGGATGGAGCAAAATACCTAATGGATTCTTGTCTTCGAGCTTTGTAATTGTAACTACAGAAAGCACTGTGACCCCCAGTTGGAATCGTTCTGCTGTCGTCTGCTCCTCTGAATTGAAGATGAACTCTTTGCAACCGCAACTAATGTGTAAGAGACCACACTACTTGAAGATCCGTGCATAACGAAATAGACACCTAGATAGTCTGAGGACAGAACCATAACAAGAGCACCTGAGGAAGACACTATGTCAGTGGAGAATCATAGAATAAAACATAGAATCCTTATTGTGTGGAAGCAGGCTATTTGGCCCATCGAGTCCACAGCAACCCTCCAAAGAGCATTCTACCTTCCGATCCTATCCCTATATTCATGCATTTCTCATGGCTAACCCACCTGGCCTGCACAACCTGGACACTATGGGCAATTTAGCATGGCAACTCCACCTAACCTTCCTATTTCAATAAAAATGCTAGCTTGACTCTTAGATGATTACTACCAATGCATCCACATTCTCTGTAACTAGCTCATTTCAGGTGCAGGAAATTTATCAGTTTTAGTTTCCCAGTGTTTCTTTTTTCTCTTAGTGATTGTTATCATGTTTATTTCCTCTCCTCTTTTTGTCCTTGGCAAATTTAATAAGTTTGGAATGCTATTCATGTCTTCTACAGTGAAGGTTGATACAAAATATTTAGTCAGCACTTTGGGGTGACTCAGCACTGCGGACTTGCAGTACCAGGTACCCAGGTTTAATTCCAGACTCGAGCAACTGTCTATGTGGAGTGTGCATATTCTCCATGTAGGGTTCCTTCGGGTGGTCCAGTTTCCTCCCACAGACCAAAGATGTGCAGGTTAGGTGGATTAACATGTTAAATTGTCCATAGTGTAACACACATGAGAGTTCTAGTCCAGGATTCTCTCAAGATAAACTTGCAAGCTGCGTCAGTAGTTTGGAAGGCAAATGTAATGTTGGCATTTATTTTGAAAGGACTTGAATATAAAAACAAGATGTACCTCTGTGGCTCTATAGTACTCTGGTCAGACCACATTTGGATTATTGTGTGCAGTTTTGAGCACCATATCTCAGGAAGGATGCACTGGCCCTGGATTAGATTCAGAGGAGATTCACAAGAATGGTCCTAGTAATGAACAATTCAACATATGAAGAATATTTGAAGACTCAAGGTCTATATATGATGAAGTTTCGAAGGATGAGGAGGGATCTAATTGAAAGTTACAAAATACTGAATGGCCTGGACAGAGTGGATGTTGGAAAGAAATTTCCATTGATGAGGAGAGTGTAGGACTCAAGGGCACAGCCTTTGAGTAAAGGGAAGATTTTTAGAACAGAGATGAGGAGAAATTTATTTAACCAGAGAGTGGTGAATCTATGGAATTCTCTACCACAGAAGGCTGTGGTGGCCTGGTCACTAAGTATATTTAAGACAGAAATAGATAGGTTCTTGATTGTAAAGGGGATCAAAGATTAGAGGGAGAATAGAGATGAGGAACTTATCATCTACCATCTATTATCTATAGAATCCATCTTCCAGGCCCCCTGTCAAAGAAAGGCTGCCAGCATTCTTAAAGATCCTCCCACCCTGGCAATGTTTTTCTACAACCTCTACCATCGGGGAGAAGGTACAGAAGCCTGAACACATGCACCAGCTGGTTTCGAAACAGTTTCTACTGTTATTAAAATACTGAATGGACTCACAAAGTTTTAACATTCACCTGTACCTGTGTTTTTTTTAATTTTTGCCACTGTTTCCCTATTATTTACTATCTATGCCACTTACCTCTGTGATCTGCCTGTATTGCTCACAAGACAAAGCTTTTCACTGTGCCTCAGTACACGTGACAATAAATTCAATTCAATTTAATTCAATTCAGTCATGATTGAATGGTGGAGCAGACTCAATGGGCTGAATGGCCTGATTTATGCTGCTATTTCTTATGTTCTTAACTTTACTGTGTTTCCATTTATTCATTCATAAAACCCCATTTTTGTAGTACATTTTGATATTTCAAGATAAAACCAAATCAAATCGTCCTTTCCAACCCATTACTGCTTCTTGACACCTTTCAATTCTTATCGGCTCCATGTTGCAAGCAGTGTTTAGACCTGTTTCTGTATCAAAGGCTACCGCTGAGTAAGTGTTAATACTGTAACATACACAGAACAATGCCAACCCCATCATCATGTCTCCATAACTTACTCAAAACTATGAAAAGTTTATAATATTAATCAGTCCTGAATAACCATTTCTCAGGACCAGAATAGATTGCAGAATATTAAGCAGTTTTCTCTACCAGTATGTACTTTTTAAATACATATTAAAATAGGGCAGCTACCCACTTTAAGAAACTTACAATCAAAACAACACTTCCATGAACTGCATGAATGAATGTGTAAGAACTATCAAAACCTGTAATAGTAAATGAAATCTCATGACCCAGCTGCTGGAGATTAGTTTAATACTCTCTTACTTTTATTTAGTGCATGTTATAATTTCTCACTTATTTAGATCATATAGGTCTAGTATTTTTACTAACTTTGCTAACTTTAAAGACAAAAGGACTGACACCTCTTAATTATGCAAGTTCAGACCAGATAGATATTCTAATCCCATTAGGAGTAACAACCTGCACTTAACAACATCTTCTGCTTCCCCAGGATAGATGTCACATAAACATGTGTACAATAGATACAACTATGTGACCATAGTAACAAAATTTTAATGTATGTAAGAATTGTGTATAAGAAGGCTACTGTAAAACGGTACTTTGGATCCCATCGCCGCCTCGAGTTGTGCCACTGCAGATGCTCAGTAAGTGATTTTCGCTACTCTCTAATCTTGGTCATTATTGAACACAATCCCACAATCCCAATCTGACTTAATGCTATTTGCAGCATTTGGTCCATATCCCTCTAAACCCTTCCTATTCATGCATGTGCACCCATCTAGATTATGTTAAATGTTGTAATTGTACAAGCCTCTACCACTTCCTCTGGCAGCTTGTTCTACATGTGCACCAATTCTCTGTGAAGATGTTTCCCTTAAGGTCCCTTTTAAATCTCTCTCCTGTTACCTTAAATCTATGGCCTCTATTTATGGACTCCCCTACCCTGGGGAAAAGATATTGACTGTTCGCCTGATCTATGCCCTTCATGATATCATAAACCTCTATCAGGTCACTCCTCAGCCTCCTACACTCCAGGGAGAAATGTACCAACCTATCTAGCCTCTCTTTATAAATCAAACCAGCCAGTCTCACCAACATCCTTGTAAGTCATCTCTGAACCCCTTCAAGTTTAATAACAACCATCCTATAACGGTTCACCAAGAATTGTATACACTACTCCAAATGGGATCTTGCCAATGTCTTGTATGGTTCTAATATGGCATCCTGTACTCAATGCTCTGACCGAGGAAGGCAAGCATGCCAAATGCCCTCTTCACCATCTTGTCTAACCGTGACTCCACTTTCAAGGAACTATGTACTGCACCCTAGCTCTCACAGTTCAATAACACTCCCATGGCCTCTACCATTAACTCTGCAAGTGCTGCCCTGGATTTTCTTACCAAACTGCAACATCTTGCATTTATCTGCATTAAACTTCGGCTACCATTCCTAGCCCACTAGCCCAGATGATCAAGATCCGATGTAATCTTAGATAACTTTCTTCACTGTTTACACACCAGCACATTTGGTGTCACCTGCAAACTTACTAACCATGCCTCTTATATTCTCATCCAAATCATTTGTATAAATCTCCTAGAAGATAAATTAAAACATTTTATTTATGTCTTTACAGTCAGTTTTAATTTATGTATTAGTCAGGAAAATGTGTCTTAATTAATGGAATGAAATTATTAAAGTATAAACTTGACTGTGAAAATTTATCTTGAAGAAGGAGGATGAAACACAGCCTATTTCTCCATAAATCAAACACACCAGTAGATCCCTTGAGATTAAAAACCAGTCAGATGGACTTTGATTCTGATGACACTGTGTGCAAAATTGTAAAATGTATACTTCAAACCCCACCTTGTGGTTGTTGAGCATCAAGGGGGATAATGTGAAATCTTTGTTAATCATTTCAACACTGTTGGTATGATAAGTAAAATACAATGGCAAAGTTCTGATCAAAACATTTCACTGGGTCACATCAGAATATATGAACTTATGAATGAAGAGCAGGAATAGAACACCTTCCTCCCTGAGCATTATTTGCTGTTCAATAAAGTCATGCTGATCTGAGTATTTCACATTCTTGCACACTTTGCTAACCTCTTGTCCTCTTGCTTACCAAGAATTGATCTACGTTTGCCTTAAACACTCAGCTCTACCAACTTTTGAGGAAGAGAGTTCCAAATGCAGATGTATGAGAAAGAAAATTCTCCTCATCTCAGTCTTAAATTGGTGACTCCTTATTTTTGAACAGTGACTTTTACATTTTCTCACAAGAGGAAACACATTTCCATAGCATCCTGTCAAAATCTTCAGGATCTTACATGTTTCAGACAAATCACCATGTATGTAAGCCTCATGTGTCCAATCTTTCTTCACAAGACAAACCATTCATTTGAAGGATCAGTCTGGTGAACCAGATGGGCTTTTCTGACAATTGGCATCGTTAGACTCTTAATTCCAAATTCTTTTTTCAGTTGAATTAAAATGGTGGGATTTAAACTCAGGTCTATAAAAAGAGAGGTCTGCAGATGCTGGAGATCAGAGCTGAAAATGTGTTGCTGGTTAAAGCACAGCAGGTTAGGCAGCATCCAAGGAATAGGAAATTCGACGTTTCGGGCTAGAGCCCTTCATCAGGAATGAGGAGAAGGTGCCAGGCAGGCTAAGATAAAAGGTAGGGAGGAGGGACTTGGGGGAGGGGCGATGGAGATGTGATAGGTGGAAGGAGGTCAAGGTGAGGGTGATAGGCCAGAGTGGGGTGGGGGCGGAGAGGTCAGGAAGAAGATTGCAGGTTAGGAGGGCGGTGCTGAGTTGAGGGAACCGACTGAGACAAGGAGGGGGGAGGGGAAATGAGGAAACTGGAGAAATCTGAATTCATTCCCTGTGGTTGGAGGGTTCCCAGGCGGAAGATGAGGCGCTCTTCCTCCAACCGTCGTGTTGTTATGTTCTGCCGATGGAGGAGTCCAAGGACCTGCATGTCCTCGGTGGAGTGGGAGGGGGAGTTAAAGTGTTGAGCCACGGGCTGGTTGGGTTGTTTGGTCCGGGCGTCCCAGAGGTGTTCCCTGGAGCGTTCCGCAAGTAGGCGGCCCGTCTCCCCAATATAGAGGAGGCCACATCGGGTGCAGCGGATGCAATAGATGATGTGTGTGGAGGTGCAGGTGAATTTGTGGCAGATATGGAAGGATCCCTTGGGGCCTTGGAGAGAAGTAAGGGAGGAGGTGTGGGCGCAAGTTTTACATTTCCTGCGGTTGCAGGGGAAGGTGCCGGGAGTGGAGGTTGGGTTGGTGGGGGGTGTGGACCTGACGAGGGAGTCACGAAGGGAGTGGTCTTTGTGGAACGCTGATAGGGGAGGGGAGGGAAATATATCCCTGGTGGTGGGGTCCGTTTGGAGGTGGCGGAAATGACGGCGGATGATACGCTGTATACGGAGGTTGGTGGGGTGGTAGGTGAGAACCAGTGGGGTTCTGTCTTGGTGGCGGTTGGGGGAGCGGGGCTCAAGGGCGGAGGAGCGGGAAGTGGAGGAGATGCGGTGGAGGGCATCGTCGATCACGTCTGGGGGGAATCTGCGGTCCTTGAAGAAGGAGGCCATCTGGGCTGTACGGTATTGGAACTGGTCCTCCTGGGAGCAGATGCGGCGGAGACGAAGGAATTGGGAGTATGGGGTGGCATTTTTACAGGGGGCAGGGTGGGAGGAGGTGTAGTCCAGGTAGCTGTGGGAGTCAGTCGGTTTATAGTAGATGTCTATGTTGAGTCGGTCACCCGAGATAGAAATGGAAAGGTCTAGGAAGGGGAGGGAGGAGTCTGAGACAGTCCAGGTGAATTTGAGGTCGGGATGGAAGGTGTTGGTAAAGTTGATGAACTGTTCAACCTCCTCATGGGAGCACGAGGCAGCGCCGATACAGTCATCGATGTAGCGGAGGAAAAGGTGGGGGGTGGTGCCAGTGTAGCTGCGGAAGATGGACTGTTCCACATATCCTATGAAGAGACAGACATAGCTGGGGCCCATGCGGGTGCCCATGGCAACTCCTTTAGTTTGGAAGAAGTGGGAGGATTGAAAAGAGAAGTTATTCAGGGTGAGGACCAGTTCAGTCAGTAGAAGGAGGGTGTCAGTGGAAGGGTACTGGTTGGTGCGGCGGGAAAGGAAGAAGCGGAGGGCTTTGAGTCCTTCGTGATGGGGGATGGAGGTGTACAGGGACTGGATGTCCATCGTGAAGATAAGGCGTTGGGGACCGGGGAAGTGAAAATCATGGAGGAGTTGGTGGGCGTGGGTGGTGTCCCGAACGTAGGTGGGGAGTTCTTGGACTAAAGGGGACAGAACCGTGTCGAGGTACGCGGAGATGAGTTCGGTGGGGCAGGAGCAGGCTGAGACAATGGGTCGGCCGGGGCAGTCAGGTTTGTGGATTTCGGGCAGGAGGTAGAAGCAGGCGGTGCGGGGTTGTGGGACTATGAGGTTGGAGGCGGTGGATGGGAAATCCCTGAGGTGATGAGGTTATGGATGGTCTGGGAAATGATGGTTTGGTGGTGGGAGGTGGGGTCATGGTCAAGGGGGCGATAAGAGGAAGTGTTCACAAGCTGGCATTTCAATTCCTTCGTCTCCGCCGCATCTGCTCCCAGGAGGACCAGTTCCAATACCGTACAGCCCAGATGGCCTCCTTCTTCAAGGACCGCAGATTCCCCCCAGACGTGATCGACGATGCCCTCCACCGCATCTCCTCCACGTCCCGCTCCTCCGCCCTTGAGCCCCGCTCCTCCAACCGCCACCAAGACAGAACCCTACTGGTTCTCACCTACCACCCCACCAACCTCCGTATACAGCGTATCATCCGCTGTCATTTCCGCCACCTCCGAACGGACCCCACCACCAGGGATATATTTCCCTCCCCTCCCATATCAGCGTTCCACAAAGACCACTCCCTTCGTGACTCCCTCGTCAGGTCCACACCCCCCACCAACCCAACCTCCACTACCGGCACCTTCCTCTGCAATCGCAGGAAATGTAAAACTTGCGCCCACACCTCCTCCCTTACTTCTCTCCAAGGCCCCAAGGGATCCTTCCATATCCGCCACAAATTCACCTGCACCTCCACATACATCATCTATTGCATCCGCTGCACCCGATGTGGCCTCCTCTATATTGGGGAGACGGGCCGCCTACTTGCGGAACGCTTCAGGGAACACCTCTGGGACGCCCGGACCAAACAACCCAACCAGCCCGTGGCTCAACACTTTAACTCTCCCTCCCACTCCATCGAGGACATGCAGGTCCTTGGACTCCTCCATCGGCAGAACATAACAACACGACGGTTGGAGGAAGAGCGCCTCATCTTCCGCCTGGGAACCCTCCAACCACAAGGAATGAACTCAGATTTCTCCAGTTTCCTCATTTCCCCTCCCCCCTCCTTGTCTCAGTCGGTTCCCTCAACTCAGCACCTCCTAACCTGCAATCTTCTTCCTGACCTCTCCGCGCCCACCCCACTTCGGCCTATCACCTTCACCTTGACCTCCTTCCACCTATCATATCTCCATCGCCCCTCCCCCAAGTCCCTCCTCCCTACCTTTTATCTCAGCCTGCCTGGCACACTCTCCTCATTCCTGATGAAGGGCTCTGGCCCGAAATGTCGAATTTCCTGTACCTTGGATGCTGCCTGACCTGCTGTGCTTTAACCAGCAACACATTTTCAGCTTTAAACTCAGGTCCCCAATACATTATGGATCTCTGGATTAACAGGCCATAAACTCCCATGTCACATTTCCTTTGCCTCCTGAAGAAGTAGAGGCATTGTTGTGATTTCTTGATTGTCACATCAATGTGGGTAGACCAGGACAGATTGCTGGTGGTTGCCACTCCTAAGAACAGTAAGCGTGCTGTAATCAGGAAATAATAATAATAATATAGCATACAGAACTAAAATACTGTACAACACTTTCCATTCTAAGTGATTTATTTAAAAATGTTTCATTGGTATTGTCATGGTGCATTTATTTCTTTTTAGGACAATAAGTTTTAAAGGGTGGCCTATAGAGGAGCAATTATGAAAACGTGGCAGAGCAAAAGTGGCAAAAAAAACCTGGGAGAGGAACAATATGGAGCAAAGAATTAAACATCCTTTTACTCAAGGAACCGAGACTGAGTGTGCGTGAATGGTGATATGTCTTAGTAAAACGGTAAAGTTACCATAATCCCACCTCCTTGTTATAGAGAGAGTCATGGGTGCTTTAACCTGAGGCTCACCACACCTCAGGCAAAGAGGAAGGGACGGGAAAAAAAAATGCTGCTACTGGAATAGTGATGAGACAAGTGATGTACTAAAGAAGGGCAATTCCAATTAGCACTCACTGACTTGGAAACATATCATTGTTCCTTTATTGTCTTTGAGTCAAAATCCTGAAGCTCCTTTCCTAATGACATTGTGGGTCAACGCACAGCAGGTGGACTGCAGTGGTTTGAGAAGGGAGCTCAGTACCATCTTCCCAAGGGCAACTAGAGGTGGGCAATAAATATTGGCCTAGCCATCATTGCCCACTTCCTATAAATAAATAAAAGATAAGCATGGCTAAAGTCTAAATACTGATATACATGATAATCATAGATACTCCAGCAGTAACTTATCATTGTATTAGGTAAGGACAAATATACCTTTTTCATAAGTTTTAAGTCCATGATGTAACCTGATCTGGTGGAGATTCGCAGACTATCTAAAGTTAAACGAACAGTAAGTGATCAGTGTTGAAAATGAAACACCAGTCAGTGTTGGGAAACATGCTGACCTCTTCATAGCTTTAAGATCATTTGAAGCAAAGGTCCAGGGCTTGAGTTGTGAAGTGTGAAGAAACTGGCAGCATTCTATACACCTGCCTGATTGAAATCAGTGGGAAAGAAAAGCAAATCAAGAGAGATCTATCTGATATCTCCAATTCCCACCTCAGTATCATCCACTTACCCCATCCCCCAACACTGCAGCGTTGTCTAAACTTTATCTTCAAATTAATTTTCTTCTCATGACATTTTAGTGAATATTAATCAAATACAAACATCCTCAACATGCAACCTTTTTAGATGTACTACCAATCTATATGAATTCTCAGTGGATGTAGCAATAAATTAGTTGTAAGAAGTAAAAAATAGTCTTAAATAAATCTAGATTTTTTTTATCTCGTACATTCTGATTTCATTCTTCACTCAGTGCAAACATATTTTAGTTACTGAGGTGTGATAATTTCAGTGAATACTAAATTAATCACAAAAATCTAAAATGGTGATATTCAAAGTTGACACAAAGTTTAGCTTCTTGATGCACACATTTTTTTCAGTATATCTTTAACCCTTTAACCAATGAAGTATAACAAAAAAAATGTTATGCAGCAGATTGTTTTTTAATGTCCAATAGTTAATTACTTAACTTTTGCAGAGGTAAAATGTGGCCTATCTAAAGCACTTAAAGGTGAATGTATATTTGGGTAATTTATGTCATTTAGTCAGCTAGGATGGATGGTGTGTAACTAGCTTTTTGCTTCATCATTTAGGTTTTTGTAAAATGAAGTTTGCACATGTTTTTGATATCATGATTAGCATATAACTTAAAATAGAAAGTAGATAGAATGAAGTGATAAGTATTGGACTTAGAAAGCTCCTCAAATCTGCAAAGATTTCATTCAACTTCTCCCTCTAAGCCTATAGCTCTGGAACACACAGAGCTTGAATTGAAAAGAGAAACATGCTCTAAGCATCTAATGTAAGCAGGAGGCTCCATCACCCAGTCTTTTCAGCTGGTTGCTCCAAAGACAGCAAAACTTCACAAGTTCAGATTACGGTTGACTCTTTAATGTATCTCAATATCTCACTCCCAGAATAATAAAAGTGAATGGAGAAAGAGAACATTTTAAAGAGGAGAACAGGCAATGGGCTCTTGGTACATTATCTGAACAATTTCTTGTCTCTTCATCTGTTATTCTGCTGTGAACATTCCTGCCTCTTCCTGACTCACCTTTTGTTTCCATGCTTATCTGATAGTTATTTCTTTTTGCTCTGCGTGATCATCACTTCCGTTACTTAATCACTCATGTTTTCCACCCCATTTCAACGTTCATTGCCTTTTTTTTCTTTTCCTGTCCCTTTTTAATTCATTCACCATACATCTTTAACATTTTTAAGTTTTGAAGGAAGGTTCATGAACTTGAAATTTTGAGATGCATTTTCCCTGCCCTGTGGAGATAGGTTTTGGGCTACTGGAGCTGGGAAACATGGCAAAAACTGCATCTGGATAGTTTTCTAATGCATTCAAAACTTCAGAGACATTCAAAGAGGGGACCAGCACTGGAGCCAGGATAGCAATAGAGACAGGCAGCCATCTACTCTAGTTAATGCATGAAGGAGCCATTTGTGTTGGAGTTGATATTTTACTGCTGTCAGAGTAGCCTCTCAGCTCATGTGGAGGCTACCAGCTCAGTCATCACTGGAGAGCCCAGTGTGAGATAAAGGTTCCATGTTCCAGTGATGCAGCTTCAGAGATGAAAAGCTTGAACTGTGGTTGTGGCTATTGCTAGGGCTACAAAGCAATCATCCAATATTACTGGTGTTATGAACCAGGCCAGACCCTACCAAAATATTTCAAGAAAGTAGCCCAGACCCTAACTTTGCTGGTCGTTTTAATCAGGTGTGCAGTGGATGCATCTGGTCCAATCACTTAGTTTAAACAGAACATAATTTATTTACAAGATTACCAAATGAGACACAAACAAACAAGGACAGAATCCAAATAGTTTAATCTATCCAAAAACCCAACAGATCATCCCAACTTAATGATGCTGTTATAAATACTTACAACAGTCCCCCTAAACACCCCTTGACACAAAAGGTAAAATCAAATCCAGGGCCTTAGAGAAGAGAGAGGTACAATCAGCATGGACTTGCTTTTCTTGGGTCCAGCAGCTTCACAACTGCCTGACTTCTTTCAGTAAATAGCCAGAGTGTCAAAACCAAATCAAACCAGAGAAAAGCTGACCTGGGAGATCTGGCCACTCCCCTTCCATTGTATAAGTGATTTTTCTTTTAACTTAAAAGCTTCTTTCAAGGAGATCAGCCCCAGATATTTCGGAACCTGTGACTTTACAACCTCCTGAATAAAAAACCATGGACAACCTAACCTTGTTAAAGGAGAAGCATCATCACAGCAATCCAGACCCTAACCATGTTAGTTGCTTTAATCAAGTGTAAAGTGGGTATTCCAGGAGTGATGCATCTGGTCAAACCATTTAGTTTTAAACAAACAGAATTTCTTTGCAAGATTACCAAATGAAACACAGACAAAAGAGAACAGAATGCAGAATAACTTAACCTATCCAAATCCCAACAGATTATTCCAACTGAATAATGCTGTTCCAAATTCTTACAACAATCCCCATAAACTTCCCTTGGAACACCAAGCAAGAATCAAACACAGGAGAGGTAGCAGAGAGATTCAGCTTGGAACACCTTCTTCCATGTAACTGTTTCTTTGACCAGCAGCCTCAAAACTGACTGCTCCCCTGAATGGCTAGACTGTTAAAACCTTCGAGTAAAAAATGAGGTCTGCAGATGCTGGAGATCACAGCTGCAAATGTGTTGCTAGTCAAAGCACAGCAGGTTAGGCAGCATCTCAGGAATAGAGAATTCGACGTTTCGAGCATAAGCCCTTCATCAGGAATAAGAGAGAGAGCCAAGCAGGCTGAGATAATTTTTTGGCTCTCTCTCTTATTCCTGATGAAGGGCTTATGCTCGAAACGTCGAATTCTCTATTCCTGAGATGCTGCCTAACCTGCTGTGCTTTGACCAGCAACACATTTTTAGACTGTTAAAACCCAAACAAAGCAAATTAGAGAAAGCTGAGCTCGGAGAAGTGACTGCTCCCCTTTCAGTGTACAATTTTTCTTTTTAAAACTTGGAAATCTTTTGCCTGAGACACTATCTATTAACTATTATCAAATTGGCCCTAAAACCCATCCAAACCTTGGCAACTCTGCCTCCTGCAACACTTTTGGAAAAAAACAAGGACAACATAACCTTGTGAAAGGAGCAGCATCATCACACTGGCTATGAGCATCTTCAATTGTCATTTTTTTTAATGAATAGTTGAGGGAGCATCCATGTTGAAGCGCCCTGAATATTTAGTGGTCTGCCTCTGTAGTCTCCACTTTGTCACCAGGAGCTGCAGGTGCTCTGAGTAGACTGACACCCTTAGGATATAATCTGTCCTTAATATGATGACCAATTTGCACGTGGCTGTTGGGGAGTCTGCTTCCTGAAAGGCATGCCAGCAGATAGGTTAAAACACACACCATTCAGGATTCTCACAATGACCTAATGTCTCATGTCCCAGATGACCATGATTGTTTATCATTCTCAATTTCATATTCCTGTTTTCCCTCCATAGTCCTGATGCATTTCATAGCTGAACAAAATCTGTATCTTTCTTAAATAATTCAGTGCCTTGGCCTCCAGACTATCCTGTGGTAGAGAATTCCATTGATTGGCATACAGTGCATGAAGAAATGTGTACTCAGCTCACTCAGAAATGACTCCTGCTATTTGTTTTCTTTCTGGCAATTTTATGTCTCCTTATTGGATCTAATGCTACCCGTAATTTTTTTTGTAAGCATTGTTCTGTCACATTTCTTGTTGTATTTTTTGACTAGACTGGAATGAATAATTGTTGTAACTCATATATTCCTTAAATACTAATCATTGCCTGTTCATTTCCAACCATTTTAGTAAGGTTCTCCAATCCAGCATTGACAATTGATGCTTCATATCCTTGTAATACCTTAGATTGAAATCCTACTTTCAGATCCAGCTTTGCTCTCCATTTTAATAAAGAATTATGTCATATTATGGTCTGTTTTCTCCAATGCACCCTACACATCAGGAGTCCAGAACTGGTGGGCATAAGTATAAGGTGAGAGGGGAAAGACTTAAAAGGTATCTGAGGGCCAACATTTTCACATAGAGGGTGGTGTGTGTGTGAAGCAAGTTGCCAGAGGAAGTGTTAGAGATTAGTATATTAAATTTCCCGTTTATTAACATCCTTCCTACGGCAGGACTCCAAATATGACCTTACCAATATCTTATAAAGTTGTAACATGACATCCCATCTCGTGTACTCAATGCACTGACTAATGAAAGCAAATGTGCCACACGCCTTCTTCACCACCTTGTTTACCTGTGATGTCATTTGCACTCATACTTGTCTTTGTACAATAACACTCTCCAGGCCCCTACTACTTACTGTGTAAATCCTGCCCTTGTCTCTTACCAATGTAACAGCTTGCATTTATCTAAACTAAACTTAATCTGCCATTCCTCGGCCCAATATGTAAAAGACGCTTAGATAGGTACATGGATGGGAAAAGTTTAGAGTATTATGGGTCAGATGGGACTTCTTTAGTTTTGCAATCTGTTAGTATAGTCATGTTGGACCAAAGGGCCCATTTCATGCTGTATGACTCTATGGCTTGTACTTAAGTATTATCTTCACAACCTCAGGATACCCTAAAGTGCTATGTGCATAAGTTAATTATATTGAGGCAACTGTCATATTGTAGGAAATACATGGCTACTTTAATTGTAACACTAACATACATATCAACATACAAACTAGGAGCAGGCTAAGCCCTTTGAACCCTGAGTCTGCTCCACTATTCAGTAAGAGTATGACTCAACTCTATGTTCCCAGCCACACAGTAATCTGTAACCTCTTTATTAGTCAATAATCTATCTAGCCCTGCCTTAACACTATTCAATTACCTTGCCTCCATCACTCTTTGTGGAGGAAGTTACAGGCACACACAACTTTCAGAGAGGAAAAGTGACTTTCCATTCCCATTTTAATAGGTGTGCTCTTATTTTTAAACTGTGACACATCATTCTAGTCTCTCCTACAAGAGGGGGACATCTGTTGTATGTGCAAATTGCCTTTAAGAATGTTCACCTTTAAGGACTCTATATGCTATGTGTACGCAATGCTGCAACTTCACCTAACATTTAATCTATTATGTGGAACATAGTTTGCTTGCTGTAACATCTGTTTTATAATTTGTAATGGTTTTTACTGTTTTATTTGAATGGACATGGAGTTAATCAATCTCTGATATGCGATTGACTACCAGGCTATTTTCAATAACATTGCACCATTTTTTCACCTTATTAAACCCTCTCAAAATGGATTATTTAGCACAATGGCTTTGTTTATTTTTTATTCAGTTAAAACTGGAACAAGCCTTGTGGGAAAGACAGCTGAATAACGACAAATAGGAATTAAGCATGGAATTCTTGAAAATGCTTCATGTGACAAATGTAAAAGATATAGGGGACAGTTCCATTATGGTCATGTTACTAACTCTTAATCCAGAGGACTGGTCTAATTTTCTGGCTCAAGGAGCTCAAATCTCACTATGGCAGCTGGAGAAGTTTAAATTCATTTAATTAATAAGTCTAGAATAAAATTTAAATCTCATTAATGATGATGACAAAACTACTGGATTGTTGTAAAAATATATCTGGTTCACTAACATTCTTCAGGTGATGAAATCTGCTGTTTTTACCCAAATTAAACGTTACATGACACTAGATCCATAGCAGTGGAAGCAACTCTTACTTCCTGCAGAACTGGCTTAAGAAACCGTTCAGTCACATCAACTAGCAGCTGAATGTAGTGTGGTGTACCCAGGAATAGAGACAGAGAAATCATGAGCCCTGGTGCTTCAAATGGGCTCCTCTTCTCCAACACCATCAATGCTCCTGAGCCCTCCCTCACCCACTTAACCTCCTATTTCATATGCTTCAGCTGCCTAACATTGAGTATCATATTCAAAGTAGGGCTGAGCAATTTTATATGGGTTTAGCAAAACATCTTGACTTTTCTACCATGTGCCTCTGTAAAGTACACCCATCAAAAGCCCTAAGATCCATATGAGGGGGAAGGTAGAGGAGTAATTTTGATGTCACTTCATGTGTACAGAGCCCAGGCTAATACCTGGTGTCAAGATTTTGAATCCCACTAAACCAGTGAATGATAACTGAATTCAATAAACATCTAGAACTAAACATTGGCCTTATGGTGACCATATAATCACTGACAGTAGTTATAAAAGCAGTTTGACTCACTAATGCCCTGTAGGGAAGGAAGTCTGCCAACCTCACTTGGTATGGGCTACATGTATCTTGTAGCAATAAGGTTGACTCTAACTGCCTTCAGGGCAGTCACCGCTGGCCTAGCCAGTGATACCTGATTGCATGAATAAATTAAGCAAAACTTCCTCACAGTCTCTTCCTCTGACTGTTGCATCCTGACTCTTTCATTCACACTGACAAGTAAGTGTCTTGGCCCACCTAGAGAAAGGCAGATATGGGATCCTAATTGTGTTGGAAGCAAAATTGCAGTTTCCCTACTGTGAATTAAAGTTTTGGTATTAACCTCTCAGGGTCTGCTTTCTTAACTTTGATGGTCAAAAACCCCCTTTGCATTTATTTACATTGCAAGTATAGTGCATAAATATCCAACTCCACTGGAATTATGTTCATAGAATTTTGTTAATCAAAAGAAGGAAGCATGTACAGTCTATTCTGACATAACACCATAGTTCCATTCCCATGCAATCCACATTATAAGAAAATTGCTTGATAGCCAATGCAGGTAAAGAAAGTTCATGTTCTCCAAATAATGATCTAAATTCTTCAATCATGTTACAGCCAATTTACATTGATAAAATGACCGTTTTAGCAGACCTGACTGTATGTTTATTAAACTATGGGAGGTTATGTACCTAGTTGAGGAGACTACTTCTTCCAACATCTACTGAGTGCAAATACCTTCACTAGCTCGAGTTTTCCACAACAAAGTCATTAGTTATGCAAGGGCGTCACACTAGCTGACACTAACAAACCTGACTGATGGACGCTGGTTGGTCTGAGCTCAGAATGAGGCTAAACTCAACACATTCAAATAAAAGTAGGGAAGGAACAGTAATTAATAAAACTTAAAGGGCAGGGTTGCGAGGGGATTGGAGTGGCATTGGAAATATTCTGGGGAATGGAGGGAGGAGGCTAGAATGCAGAGGGGAAGGTTAACAGCAGTGATGGTGACAGGCTGGGTAGGCGGCTGGGAGGGGGTGCTTTTCCACATTCAGCAGTGCAAGAGCATTCATCGGCCCAAGCATCTGAAAGCTAAGGACATGGGGATGAAACTGTTATAAAGGCTATACATTCTAAGATTGTGGGGCTATATTGCAGGAATAATGATGACCACCAGAGACAGATTGTGCTAATTGACAAATATCTTTATTCGATGAAGTTTCAAAGGAGGAGGGGGATCTAATTGAAACGTACAGAATACTGAATGGCCTGGATAGAGTGGATGTTGGGAAGATGTTTCCATTGGTAGGAGAGACTAGGACCTGAGGGCACAGCCTTAGAGTAAAGGGAAGACCTTTTAGAATGGAGATAAGGAGGAACATCTTCAGCCAGAGAATGGTGAATCTAGGGAATTCATTGCCACAGAAGGCTCTGGAGACCAGGATTCATTGAGTGTATTTATGACTGAGATAAAGTTAAAAATCACACAACACCAGGTTATAGACCAACAGGTTTAATTGAAAGCACGCTAGATTTTGGAGTGACGCTCCTTCATCAGGTGATTGTGGAGGGCTTGATCCTAACACAGAATTTATAGCAAAAATTTGCAGTGTGATGTAACTGAAATTATACATTGAAAAATTGATTGTCTGTTAAGCCTTTCATCTGTTAGAATACAGTGATAGTTTCACTTCTTTCATGTGTAAATCACAAAACCTTTTTTTTAAAGTTGCATTCTCGGGTTAGCTGTTAACAATGGTGATAGCTAGACAATAAGTTGAAGGTGTTAGCCCCATGTGTTCTCTATCTATGACCTGATGTTTAGATTGATTCTAATCTAAAAAGTGAGATAACAGAGTTTGACATAAATTCATGCAGTTTTTGAGCTCAGAGTTCTACATGAATGTATGCAGCTTTTGAGCAAAGTGCAATGTACAGCTACAATGACCTTTACACTGTTACACCATAGTGACAGCTACAGTGACCTTTACACTCTTACACAATAGTACAGCTACAATGACCTTTACACTCTTACACCATAGTAACAGCTACAATGACCTTTATACTTTTACACAATAGTACAACTACAGTGACCTTTACAGTAGTAACAGTACCTACACAGTAGTAACAGCTACAATGACCTTTACACTGCCACACAATAGTACAACTACAATGACCTTTACACTATTACACCATAGTAACAGCTACAATGACCTTTACACTCTTACACAATAGTAACAGCTACAATGACCTTTACACTGTTACACCGTAGTGACAGCTACAATGACCTTTACACTGTTACACCATAGTAACAGCTACAATGACCTTTATACTTTTACACAATAGTACAACCACAGTGACCCTTACACTGTTACACAGTAGTAACAGCTACAATGACCTTTACACTGCCACACAATAGTACAACTACAATGACCTTTACACTGTTAGACAGTAGTAGCAGCGACAATATCGAAGATCGTATGAGGAAAGGCTGAGGCACTTGGGGCTGTTCTCATTGGAGAAAAGAAGGTTCAGGGGAGATTTGATAGAGGTGTACAAGATGATTAGGGGTTTAGATAGGGTAGACACTGAGAACCTTTTTCCGCTAATGGAGTCAGCTGTTACTAGGGGACGCAGCTTTAAATTAAGGGGAGGTTGGTATAGGACAGATGTTAGGGGTAGATTCTTTACTCAGCGGGTTGTGAGTTCATGGAATGCCCTGCCATTAGCAGTGGTGGACTCTCCCTCTTTATGGTCATTTAAGCGGGCATTGGATAAGCATATGGAGGTTATTGGGCTAGTGTAGGTTAGGTAGGCTTCGGTCGGCGCAACATCGAGGGCCGAAGGGCCTGTACTGAGCTGTATTTTTCTATGTTCTATGTTCTATGTTCTAATATCCATTAGACGGCCACACAATAGTAACATAGAAATTCAGAAATTAGGAGCAGGGTAAGTCATCTAGCCCCTGACTCGGCTCCATTATTTAGTACGAAATTGTCTGATATTCTACCTCAATGCCATATTTGTGCTTTTTTCTCTGATATCTCTTGCTGCCTTTAATACCCAGAAAAAAAACTCTCTCTTTCTATTGACTGACTCAGCCTCTACAGTCTTCTGTGATAGGAAATTCCACAGGATCCTTTTCTTCAGTCTTAAATGGCCAACCCTGTGCCTTGAGAATGTGACACATAGTTCTGGACTCCAGAACCAGAGGAAATATCCTCTCTGCTTCTAGTCTGTTCAACTCTGTTAGAATTTTATACCTTTAATCAGATCCCCTCTCAATATTCTAAACTCCCGTGAATATAGGCCCAGCCAAACCAATCTCTCCTCTTCGAACATACATACAACATATGATCAGGTAGACATATGAACAAGAAATAAGAAGAGACCACTCAGCCCTTCCAGCATGCTCCAACATTCAATAAGTAAAAAATGAGGTCTGCAGATGCTGGAGATCACAGCTGCAAATGTGTTGCTGGTCAAAGCACAGCAGGTTAGGCAGCATCTCAGGAATAGAGAATTCGACGTTTCGAGCATAAGCCCTTCATCAGGAATAAGAGAGAGAGAGCCAAGCAGGCTGAGATAAAAGGTAGGGAGGAGGGACTAGGGGGAGGGGCGATGGAGGTGGGATAGGTGGAAGGAGGTCAAGGTGAGGGTGATAGGCCGGAGTGGGGTGGGGGCGGAGAGGTCAGGAAGAGGATTGCAGGTTAGGAGGGCGGTGCTGAGTTGAGGGAACCGACTGAGACAAGGTGGGGGGAGGGGAAATGAGGAAGCTGGAGAAATCTGAATTCATACCTTGTGGTTGGAGGGTTCCCAGGCGGAAGATGAGGCGCTCCTCCTCCAGCCGTCGTGTAGTTGTGTTCTGCCGGTGGAGGAGTCCAAGGACCTGCATGTCCTCGGTGGAGTGGGAGGGGGAGTTAAAGTGTTGAGCCACGGGGTGATTGGGTTGGTTGGTTCGGGCGGCCCAGAGGTGTTCTCTGAAGCGTTCCGCAAGTAAGCGGCCTGTCTCACCAATATAGAGGAGGCCACATCGGGTGCAGCAGATGCAATAGATGATGTGTGTGGAGGTACAGGTGAACTTGTGGCGGATATGGAAGGATCCCTTGGGGCCTTGGAGGGAAGTGAGTGTGGAGGTGTGGGCGCAAGTTTTACATTTCCTGCGGTTGCAGGGGAAGGTGCCGGGGGTGGAGGTTGGGTTGGTGGGGGGTGTGGATCTGACAAGGGAGTCACGAAGGGAGTGGTCCTTGCGGAACGCTGATAGGGGAGGGGAGGGAAATATATCCTTGGTGGTGGGGTCCGTTTGGAGGTGGCGGAAATGGCGGCGGATAATACGTTGTATGCGCAGGTTGGTGGGGTGGTAGGTGAGAACCAGTAGGGTTCTGTCTTGGTGGCGGTTGGAGGAGTGGGGCTCAAGGGCGGAGGAGCGGGAAGTGGAGGAGATGCGGTGGAGGGCATCGTCGATCACGTCTGGGGGGAATCTGCGGTCCTTGAAGAAGGAGGCCATCTGGGCTGTGCGGTGTTGGAATTGGTCCTCCTGGGAGCAGATGCGGCGGAGACGAAGGAATTGGGAATATGGGATGGCGTTTTTACAGGGTTCAGGGTGGGAGGAGGTGTAGTCCAGGTAGCTGTGGGAGTCAGTCGGTTTATAATAGATGTCTGTGTTGAGTCGGCCGCCCGAGATAGAAATGGAAAGGTCCGCCCCCACCCCACTCCGGCCTATCACCCTCACCTTGACCTCCTTCCACCTATCCCACCTCCATCGCCCCCCCCCCTAGTCCCTCCTCCCTACCTTTTATCTCAGCCTGCTTGGCTCTCTCTCTCTTATTCCTGATGAAGGGCTTATGCTCGAAACGTCGAATTCTCTATTCCTGAGATGCTGCCTAACCTGCTGTGCTTTGACCAGCAACACATTTGCAGCACCAACATTCAATAAGACCTTGAATTATCTGATTTTAACTTCAACTCTACATTCCTAGTTTTCCCGGAGATCTTCCACCCCCTTGGTAATCAAGAATCTACCTCTGCCTCAAAAGGATTTAAAGATTCTACATTCAATCCCTTTTGAGGAAGGGCACTCCAAAGACTTTTAAATCTCAGGAAAAAAAAATCTCTTTTTTTTAAATGGGCTCCAGCTTATTTTTAAACTATGACCCCAAGCAGTAGATTCTCCCACCAGAGGAAATATTCTTTCAATCTCCTCCCAGTCAAGTCACCTCAGGATCTCCAAACAGTCTTGCCATCCCTTGTATCAACCTAGCGAACTTCTGCTGCACTTGATCTCTGGCAAGTATATCTATTCTTTGGTAGGAAGACCAAATTTGACTGCAGTATTCCAGGTGTGGTCTCACCAAGCCCCTGTATAACTACAGTAAATCATATCTACTTCTGAACTTAAAACCTGTTGCAATGAAAGGCAATACACCTTCCTAATTTCTTGCTACTCTTGTCTGTTTATTATCATTGCAGGTGTACAAAGACACCCAGATCTTTTTGCATAATCACATTTCTTAACATATCAACAATTAAGAGACACATTGCCTTTCTATTGGATTGGGAAAAATCAGCATGAATTAATGACAGGGACATAACCATGTTATACCGCCTACCTATTCAACCTAGCTAAACTACTTCAAAGCCTCCTTAAATTATCTTCAAAACACAAAATTCCAACCAGTTTTGTGTCATCAACAAGCTTGGAAATGTTGTATTCGGTTCCCACTTCGTGGTCATTTATACAGCTTAGCTGGGGATCAGCTGATTCTTACAGTATCTCACTAGTCACTACCTGCCACCCGGGGGAAAACAAAATTCTCACTCTCTGTTTCCTGACTGCCTACAATTTCTCAATTCACATCAATATATTCCCCTAACCCTATGTGCTGTAACTTTGCCCATTAAATTCTTCTGAGGAACTATATCAAAAGCCTTCTTAAAATCCATATATGTTACACCCACTGTCCTCCCATCTTCAAAAACATTCCAGTAGATTTGTTAAGCACAACATCCCTTTCATAAACTCATGCTAACCTTTTCCAATCCTATTCATGTTGTCCAAATGTTTTATTTTCATGCAGTTTATAATAGACTCCAGTTGTTTTCACCAATACTGATGTGAGGCCACACTGGTCAGTAATTTTCTGTTTTCTTTTCTCCTCCTTTTTAAATAGTCAGGTTACATTTGCCAACCACAAATCTCAGGAACCCCTCGCGAATCATTTTGCATGATAGTCACCAATGCATCCAATTTTTCCTTTAGTACTCTGTCATGTAGATTATCAGGCCCTAGTGATTTGCCAGCCTTTAACCCCATTCATTTTCCTTAAATTATTTTCAATTTAATATTGATTTCCTTCAATTCTGCCATCTTCATAAGGAGGAGAAAGTGAGGACTGCAGATGCTGGAGATCAGAGCTGAAAATGTGTTGCAACACGACAGTTGGAGGAAGAGCGCCTCATCTTCCGCCTAGGAACCCTCTAACCACAAAGGATGAACTCAGATTTCTCCAGTTTCCTCATTTCCCCTCCCCAGACCTTGTCTCAGTCAAATCCCTCGAACTCAGCACCGCCTTCCTAAGCTGCAATCTTCTTCCTGACCTCTCCGCCCCCACTCCACTCCGGCCTATTACCCTCACCTTGACCTCCTTCCACCTATCGCATCTCCAACGCCCATCCCCCAAGTCCCTCCTCCCTACCTTTTATCTTAGCCTGCTGGACACACTTTCCTCATTCCTGAAGAAGGGCTTATGCCTGAAACGTCGATTCTCCTGCTCCTTGGATGCTGCCTGACCTGCTGCACTTTCCCAGCAACACATTTTCAGCATCTTCATAAGGACCAGACTGGGTCAAGTAGAACTAAGTCATTCAACAAACTGAGTCCACTCCGCCATTGAATGAGACCATGACTGATATGATAATCCTTCATTCACTTTTCTGCATACATCCCACAATCCTTGCTTCTCTTACTGCTTAAAAAGAGTCTGTCTCAGACTCGACTACACTTAATGATACCAAATGAAACCAATGATACTAACAGGTTCGTGAACATCTTCTTCCCTGCTATTATTTGACTGAAGATTATACTCTTTCATTTCAAATAAAGTTGATCTTGCTTTGTCCGCCTCTTTATGCAGCTGTAACCTTGAATGCCTTGCTTTGTCTAAGTACCCTATAATCTGTATGTCCTTGTTTGCTATGACCTGCTTGTACGTCTTACAAAACAAAGGTTTTCAGTGTACTTTACTAAATGTGGCTACAATAAGTCAAATCAAATCAAATTAATGACCCAGCCTCATTTGCACATTGTGGTAGAGAATTTTGTAGATTCATTAGCCTCAGAGAAGGAATTCCTCTTCGTGCCCTCCGTCCTAGATTATCCTACAAGGGGAAATAGCCTGTCTGGATCTTCAATGCTAGCTTTTTCTGATTCATGGATGAGTCTTCCTAAATCTTTCTGTTCTTCAGCTTTCTCCACTTCTTGTTGTTTTTGCCATTTCTCACCAGGCCATTGGTTCCCTCAAATTCCTGAGAGGTTATTTGTGTCCATTTTTGTGAAGACAACCAAAAATATGTACTCATTACTGAGCAAATATAAAAGGATGCAGCATCAAATTTACAATGTTGAGGAGATTTAATCACTGAGGTTGATCAAGTCAGAATTAGAAATCATTTCAAGACGACTTTTTAGTCAGGGTGGCTATAAAATCAGACATCACGACTGAGGCAGATCATATCAATACACTTGTTTATGGAATTAGAAATATTGCAGTTTATGTAATTATTGACAAGGAATAAGTGACACATTGGATTTATCTGATGAAACTTTAATAGCTTTTCATAAGTAGTTCAATCTCAGAACTAATAAAATTGTGGGAAGAATTGTACCATTCAATTGTAAACTCCAGAATCTTGGGGAATCGATTAATGGTTGATCTCTACAGATTAGTTGAGAGATGCAAATATGAAGAATTGAGACTGCATTGTTGTAGGTATCACCGAACAGTCGTAGTCAGACATATTGTAATCAAAGGCAATGGCATTCTGTAGTTCAGTTGGTGAGAAAACAGAGATCTGAATGCAGAACAAATCAGTCCTCAGAAAAGCACAAGAAACTTGATACATGAGCTCTGTGGAATCTATTTCCATAAGATCAGGGCAATAAAATAAAACTGGAAGGAAGATTTTGCTGCGAGGATAAGCATGACCTATCAGAAATTCCAGTCAACTTGATGTTAAAAACCTCACAGGCTTCAACAGTACCCGAAAGCAGATGTTTTACTGCAAGAAAATAGATTATTTTTAGCAGAGGTGCAAACACTAAACACTGACACTAAAAAAAGTAATCATTTCACACACAAAGCTACTAATGAAATTGAACAATCTAAATATGAGGTAAGGGAACCGTGGTTTACTATAGAAGTTGCATCTCTTGTTACGAAGAAGAAGGAGGTTTATGTGTTGATGAGGCAAGATGATACAGATGAGGCGATGGAGAGTTACAGGACAGCTAGGAAGGATTTAAAGAGAGAGTTAAGAAGAGCAAAGAGAATAAAGGAGAACCCTAAAGCTTTCTATAGGTATGTGAGGAATAAAAAGATGATAAGGGTAGGAATAGGGCCAGTCAAAGACAGAAGTGGGAAGTTGTGTGTGGACCCTGTAGAGATCAGAGAGGTGCTAAATGAACATTTCTCATCTGTCTTCACTCAGGAAAAGGAGAATATTGTAGAGGAGAAGAATGAGGTACGAGATATTAGACTAGAAAGGATCGAGGTTAGTTACGAACAGGTGTTACCAATTCTAGGAGGAGTGAATTTAGAGATGTCCCCTGGGCTGGATGGGATTTATCCGAGGATTCTCTGGGAAACTAGGTAGGAGATAGCAGAGCCTTGGCTTTGATATTTGAGTCACCATTGTCTATAGGTTTAGTACCTGAGGCCTGGAGGATTTCAAATGTTGTGCCCTTGTTCAAGAAGGGCAGTAGAAATGACTCAGGTAATTATAGACCAGTGAGCCTTACTTCAGTTGTAGAAAAGGTTTTGGAAAGGATTATAAGAGATAAGATTTAGCAGTTTGGATTAGCAACTGGCTTTCTAAAAGAAGGCAGCGAGTGGTGGTTGATGCAAAATATTCAGTCTGGTGTCCAGTTACTAGTGGTGTGTCACAAGGATCTGTTTTGGGACCACTGCTGTTTGTCATTTTTATAAGTGACTTCGGCCCAGGCATAGGTGGATAGATTAGTAAATTTACAGATGACACTAAAGTCGGTGGAGTAGTGGACAGTTTGGAAGAATGTTACAGGTTGCAGGGGGACTTGGATAAACTGCAGAATTGGGCTGAGATGTGGCAAATGGAGTTCAATGCAGTTAAATGTGAGGTGATGCACTTTGGGAAGAATAACAGGAAGGCAGAATACTGGGTCAATGGAAAGATTCTTGGTAGTTTGGATGTGCAGAGGGATCTTGGAGTCCATGTGCATAGATCTCTGAAAGTTGGTACCGAGGTGGATAGTATTGTTAAGAAGGCAAACAGAGTGTTAGGTTTCATTGGTAGAGAGATTGAGTTCTGGAACCGCAATATCATGCTGCAACTACACAAAATGCTGGTGCGGCCACACTTGGAATATTGTGTACAGTTCTGGTCCCCATATTTTGGGAAGAATGTGGAAGCATTGGAAAAGATGCAGAGGAGATTTACCAGGATGTTGCCCGGTCTGGAGGGAAGGTCTTATGAAGAAAGGCTGAGAGACTTGAACCTGTTCTCATTGGCAAGAAGAAGGCGAAGAGGGAATTTGGTAGAGACATACAAGATGATCAGAGGATTAGATAGTGTAGACAATGAAAGTCTTTTTCCTAAGATGATGATGTCAGCATGCACATGGGGGCATAACTATAAATTTAGGGTGACAGATTTAAGACAGATGTCAGAGGCAGGTTCTTTACACATGGAATGCCCTACCTGCTAATGTAGTCAACTCAGCCACATTAGGGAGATTTAAACAATCCTTAGATAAGCACATGGATGATTTTGGGATAGTGTAGGGGGACGAGCAGACAATAGTTCACAGGTCGGCGCAACATCGAGGGCTGAAGGGCCTGTTCTGCCCTTTATTGTTTTATGTTTTATGTTCTATGTTCTATGTTCTATAAACTGAACACATGAAGATAGACCAAAATCTTCTTTGGTGTGATCAATGATCCTGGTTAGAAATTTTGGCATACTGACATTTATTTCAATGTGCATCTTATGAATTTCAAGTTAGGCAGTGGAACAAGTATAACAGCCTTATCAGACTGAGAACCTTGTTTACAGAAATGCTGCCTGTAACAAATCAGCTACATAGTCCAGGAGGAATTGTGTTAAGAATCAATGGTATGCTATAAGCAACTCTCCAACATATTAGAAACTAGATAATAGAAAATTCATATATCATAATTAAGGATTTTAATGTGTTACGACGCGGGGTAAACCCCTCTGTTTATTTGAACCAGACCCACAGAAAAGCTCACCTCGCCTCGTAATCTGATAAAGTATGAGTGACCAAGAACTACAACAATCTTTCTATGTAAAGAAAACATTTTAACAATTTATTGTTTGACTCTGAGAAACACAAGAACATTAAACAACCACTATCTATGCGGGAATCCTCCTTTGTCTGTTTAATTTATCTACTTCGCACTCTACAACAATATACTGGTCTGATAAAACCCCTGATTAAGTTGACAAAAAAAAATTTCAAAACCAGCCAGTTGTCACTGTTGCCTTGGTATCTTTGTCTGTACTTTCCTGGGTCGTTTCTTTGGTCTTTTGCTTCACAACTTTTATATGAAAAGGTACTTTTCAGAGAGATGCTCTGCAGGCCATGTTTTCATTAGTGCTCTTTGCCACTCTGGCTAACTGTTCAAAATACCCAATTTTAAAAACCCCAAACATCAGACAGTGTCATTGGCTTGATGTCATCAAAACACTGAAATTCAAATTTGATTGGATTTTGGTGTCTCAGGGCATAATTTAAATTGATTGGCCAAATTCAAACTTGTTATTTACTATAGTCACGCATAACCAAATGTTACATTTTAAAATTTTTCAGCACACTCTGTGCCTCTCTAGGTCCATACCAGCTTCCACTCTCTCTTAAAGCCACAGTACAAACCTACACCTTCATAACAAATTCTTGTGCAGAAGAACTTGCATTGACCAGAATATTATTTAGAACACCAAAGAGATTAACTAGCAGTCTCAATACATACAGTATAAATGATTGCTCTCTGTTTTGGACATGGTTTTAGGGTAAGGGATAGGAGATTCAGAAGAGTTTTCGGAAGAAAAATCTTTTCAATCAGCAGGTGGAGTAAATGTTGAATGCACTACCTGTAAAGATAGTGTGGTCTGGAAATCTTACAATATTTAAAAAAAAATTGGATAAGTATTTCAAATGTCATGAAATTCAAGGATATGGGACATGTGCAGAAAACTGGGATGAGCACACCTTTATTAGTGGTTATGTCAGTGCAGACTCGATTGGCCAAAAGGCCTTTTCTGTTCTTTATGAATTTATATTCTTATGAATGCTCTGATGAGTGCAAGATGAAGAGTTTTGACAAAATTAGCATGTTTTAGAACATAGAACATAGAAGGATACAGCGCAGTACAGGCCCTTCGGCCCTCGATGTTGCGCCTACCGAATCCTACCTAACCTATACTAGCCCAATAACTTCCAAATGCCTATCCAATGCCCGCTTAAATGACCATAAAGAAGGAGAGTTCACCACTGATACGGGCAGGGCATTCCATGAACTCACAACTCGCTGTGTGAAGAATCTACCCCTAACATCTGTCCTATACCTACCACCCCTTAATTTAAAGCTATGTCCCCTAGTAACACCTGACTCCATTAGCAGTAGAAGGTTCTTAGTATCTACCCTATCTAAACCCCTAATCATCTTATACACTTCTATCAGATCTCCCCTAAACCTTCTCTTCTCCAATGAGAACAGCCCCAAGTGCCTCAGCCTTTCCTCATAAGATTTTCCTACCATTCCAGGCAACATCCTGGTAAACCTCCTCTGCACTCGTTCTAAAGCTTCCACATCCTTCCTATAGTATGGCGACCAAAACTGCACACAATACTCCAGATGAGGCCTCACCAGAGTCTTATACAACTGCAACATGACCTCAGGACTCCGGAACTCAATTCCTCTGCCAATAAAGCCCAGTACACCATATGCCTTCCTCACAGCACTATTTACCTGGGTTGCAACTTTCAGAGATCTGTGTACATAGACACCAAGATCCCTCTGCTCATCCACACTACCAAGTAGCCTACCATTAGCCCAGTAATCCATCATCTTGTTATTCCTACCAAAGTGAACGACTTTGCACTTAGCTACATTGAATTCCATTTGCCACATTTCCGCCCAGCTCTGCAACTTATCTATATCCCGCTGTAACCTACCACTTCCTTCCTCACTATCCACAACTCCACCGACTTTCGTGTCATCCGCAAACTTGCTTACCCAGCTTTTAAGTCCTTCCTCTAGATCATTTATAAAGATAACAAAAAGCAATGGTCCCAAAACAGATCCTTGTGGTACACCGCTAGTAACTGCGCTCCAAGATGAACATAATCCATCAACTACTACCCTCTGTCTCCTTCCAGCCAGCCAATTCCTAATCCAAACCTCTAATGTATCCTCAATGCCATACCTCCGAAGTTTTAGCATTAGCCTACCATGGGGAACCTTATCGAACGCCTTACTAAAATCCATATACACAACATCTACTGCTTTACCCTCATCCACTTCCTTAGTCACCTTCTCAAAGAACTAGCAATACTCATGTTTCATGTTAAAGAATGATATGAATAATATAATCAGTGGGATAAATAATTGGGGGAGATGTTGTCTATAGATCTAAAAGAGTTAATATCTGAAAGTATCACACAGGGACACAGACTGTCTCAAAGTGTTATTGAAGAGATGCAGAATCACTTCGGTAACTTGCATATTGTTTATGGTAATGCAATAAAGTCTGTATCTTTTACTTCACCCAGATCGCAAGATCTAAAGGATAGGCCAAGCAAGTGAATGGTCTCAACAATAACAAACCATGGTCAGCTGACAACAGTGCTTACAACAGATTCCACCTTTTTTTAATGTGAATGACTGTACCACCCCACATATTCAGAGCCTTTGTGCTTAGTTCAACAAAAGTCTGGGAACATATTCCAGTTTTGTTCCTTGGTGTCAGCAGCAAGCAGTCACACAGGAATAAAAACATATCTTGATCTGACATTCAAAAAATACATGTTGCTGCACAAATAAGATTTGTCTTTTTTACTTCCAGTACTGAACACTGCAACTCGCTTTCAAATGTATCAAAACTTATGTAAAACACAGACAATAGAAAGTAAGATAAATACATCACAAAATGTATGTTAAAAGTGGAAAAGTGTCCTTTTTTTCTGCTTGATTACCTGAATTAATAAAAACCCAGAGCTTTCCATGAAAATTCTTAATTTGTTTGTATTTGTCTGTACTTTTCAGGAGTTTGACACTACCAGTAAATGCGAAGAATGCTGCATGATATTTTCTCAACTAATGAATAATGCTATTCAGAATCAAAATCAGAAATTATTGGAAAAGCTCAGCAAATCTGGCATCATATGTGGAGTGAAAGCAAACTTAATATTTCAAAATGGTCTGAAGAATGGTCACTGAACCCGAAATGATCACTCTACTTCCTCTCCACAGGTGCTGCCAGACCTGCTAAGTTTTTCCAGCAACCTCTGATTGTGTTTCTGATTTCCAGCATCTGCAGTTTTTTGGTTGTTTTGTTTAGTGCTATTCAATTGGCCCTATATTGAATTAGGCTGTATATACAAGTCCCCCAAATTCAGGTTAATGATGTAAAGACAAGGGAAATCGTTAATGTCAAATAATTAATTATTATGTATTACAGTCCATTCAAGTTGGATTTATTATTTTATATTAATTTTAATTTTATTTTGTTTGGTATTTAAATAACACGGGGTTAAAATTATCCATGATTTCTTTGATCTCCCACATAACCATGTTGAAGTTGGATGTTAAAAGGATGTTTCCTCTTGTGGATGAATCTACAACTAGCAGCCACAGTTTAACAATAAGGTATTTCTTATTTATGACATAAATGAAAAGTTTTTTTCCTCTCATGGAGGATCATGATACTTTGGAAGTCTTCTTCAAAAGACAGTACACACTTTGACTGAATTTTTGTAAGACAAAGGTGGATAGACTTTTGGTAAGGTAGAGGTGAAAGGTTATCAGGGATAGGAAGATTTGATGACAAAATTATGACTGTTTTTAATAGCAGAGTAGGCCAGAAAACCTGTTCATAGGATGTAAGCATCATTGGCTTGACCAGAATTCATTGGCCGTCCCTAAGTGCCCAGATGTCAGTGAAGAGTCAACCACACTGGTGTGGTCTGAAGTCATATGTTGACCATACCAGGTAAGGAAATATGATTTTCTTTCTTGAAGGACATTAGTGAATGAGATGGACTTTCACAACAATTGGGAGTTGGGATTTAACCTATTCTAATGGTTACCATTGGGCTTGTTTGACATTCCAGACTTTTTTTTTACTGAATTTCAATATAACCATCCGCTATGGTGGGATTTCGACCCATATCCCCAAAGCATTAATCTGGGGTTTTGGATGATGAGCCAAGTGATACTACCATTATATAGCTACCACCTTCCCATCTCCTATTACTGTTCATACACATACCCAGCAAATGCTTTGCTAAATTTCAGCCTCTACATTTTGTCATGTTTAATTTATGCTATTATTTCATCTTCACAGCCTATTCCCAGAAAATAAATGAGTTGAGTATTTACATTCTGTCACATTTAAGTAATGAATTAGTCTATAATTATCGTCCAGTTCCAAATGATGTCAACTTTATTACGCATGAAAATTAGACTACAATCTATCCTATATTTATTATCTATCACTGTTAGTCAATAATTCAATATTTATAGTCTCATAATCTGCACGAGGTCACAGTAACTTTACAAAGAATTTAGTCAGTTGCTTTAAACTTTCAAAGGATTTTTTATAATTCTACTGTAACTTCAACAATGATCTGCATATGCCAGAAAAATGGCAAATAAGCTATTTACCCCCATTTTTGTTATTGCTTACTAGTCCTGTTCACCTCTCACCTAATTTACATCATGGAATACAAAAATGTCTAAAAGTGATTCACAGCCATTAATTTATAATTCATCAGAACCTCTTGGTACCATCTATTGACTATCAATTGTCATGTAGTTATTTTTATTTCAGAATAATCACATCCATTAGTATCCCCATCTCCAGCAAAATCAGAGCTCAGCACATCTGTGCAAAAAACAAGGCTGAAACATTTCTGTCTGCAGTCAGAAGTGCTAAGCAAATGATCCATTTAGGCCTTGCCCTGAAGGCTTGTGTTTCAGAACTAGCTGTTTTGGTACAGCCACAATATTGGTTTCAACCTGATAAAGTGAAAAATTACCCAGGAATGTCCTCTGCACAAAAACCAGAATAAATCTAACCCAGTCAACAACCACTTCATCAGACTACTCTCGATCATCAGCAGAATGATGGAAGGGAACATCAATGGTGTTACCAAGCCACGTTTGCAAAGGGAACTCCTGCTCACTGGCTCTCAGCTTCTGCTCTGCAGGACCACTCTGCTCCAGACTTCATTACAGCCATGGTCCAAAAATGTGCAAAGCATAAAAGCCGCAGGAGTGAAAGTGAGAGTGACTGCCCTCAACATCAAGGTAGCGTCTGACCAAACTTGGCATCAAGAAGTCCCAGCAAATCTGCAGCCAACGGAAATCAAGTCTCTACTGGTTGAAACCATAGCTAGCTAAAACAATAGAAATGTAGGTGAATCATTTCAGACCTGGGCCAAAATTGTAGGAATTTTTCAAGGCAGTATCCTAGACTCAACCACTTTCAGCTGCTTCATCAATTACCGTCCCCTCATAAGATCAAATGTGGGGATGTTTTCTGATGACCTCACGATGTTTAGCTCCATGACTCAATTGAATTTCAGCATAGATTGAACAGGCCATAAGACCTCTTTCTTAACCGCAACTAGCTCAGTGATGGTATGACACTTGTATAAAAGTTCAGTCATGAGTCTGAACAGTTCCTCCTTTACCTTGGTGTTAGGTTTTGCTTTGCTACTCTTCTATGAGGTGCTTCTAGCATTTGTGTAACATTATTTTGAACTGTCCATGACCTACATTCTTTACATTTGGAAAAAAATTGGAAAATTTCATAAGTAAAACATATTCCAGTTAAATCTAATTCTTGGTTGCCCTCACATTACATTTGGCAAAATATTTATAAAACACAAATTGAACATCGATAATATCAGAACAGAGATATGGGGAAAAGAATTATCTGTAGGGTAGATGGATGCTAGTTTTGCAATTAAATTTATAGACTAAATAAGAGGCATACTGCCACTTTAAGACCAGTGTTCCTGATGAAGAAACATGAACACTGTTCGTGCCTAACTCACATTGCCTGCTGTTTACTTCTGTTTCTATATATGAGCAGATGGAACACATAAAGTTTGCATCTGGTCTTAACTACTGGCAGGTTTTGACAATGTCATCTGTTAGATGTTGACAAATGTCTCCAGGTACTGCAATGGCAAAGTGATTTTTCAAGCCAGTGCCTCTGACATTTAATCAAGATGAAACATGCCACTGGCCTGCATCAGTATTACTGAATTATGAGAATTTTGTGATATGTTATGAAATAAGTATTTTTTTTTCATTTTTAATGTGATCTAGGCATGTATTCCCCAACTTTTAGAGCATAAATATTTGAAATTTGTCCTGGTGGTGTGTTTCAACATTGTGATGTTGACTTGACCTCTTTTTGAAATGTTCCTCTATTTGAGGAACAAATGCACACAGAAAAAGGGATTGGGTGGGTAGAAAATAATGGGAGAAAATTAAGCAGCAACTTAAAGTTCTAACTAAGGCACAGTTGACTTGATAAGTCAGCAATGGTAGATTAACACTTAGCAGAGCATTTAATCACATTGAAATCAGGAGATTTTCAATTCATGTCAACACCCTTTTAATTCAGTCCTTGGGTAAGGGTTTTGGAGGTTTGGGAAACTCACCACTGAAAACTAAACGAGAGTTTGATACACCAATTGTACTCCAACAGCTTCAGATTGGCCATTCTCAAAGTTTCAATGTTCATAACTGCTTTGTCAGTTTCTTGATCTAATGTTTAGCAGAGAACTCTTGTCCGCTTAGATGTTTTTGGCATCTGTTGAGCAAACAGAATTAGACGTGCTATGGATGTTTTTGACAATACATCAGATAAGCAAGGGAAAGACCTTTGAAGGTAGCATAAGTGTGTTGTAATTGAATTAGGAGGTGCTCAAGGGAGAGATAAAAAATAGCAAAGGCCAACAACAATTTTATTTATTCATGGGATATATCATGGGCTGTGGGCATATATCATGGGATAAGGGCATTACTGATATGGCAAGCATTTATTGCCTATCCCCAAGAAGGCATTTAAGACTCAATCACATTGGCATGGTTCTAGAGTCATGTGTCAGCTAGACCAGACAAGGATGGCTGATTTTCCTCCTTGAAGGATAAGAAAGAGTAAGGTGTTTTTAATGACAATTGACACTGCTTACATTGTCATCATCAGACTAGCTTTTGACTTGATTCAAATTTCAGTTTCTGCTGTGGTGGTATTTGAATCCATGCCCTGAGAACATTAATCTAAGGTTATGGATTGCTAGTCAAGCAACATTATCATGATGCCATGGTCTCCCTTTCAGGTTTGAGGTTATTCAAATCTCTTGGAGATAGTGAAGATTGCAGATGCTGGAAAGTCAGAGTCTATAAAGTGTGGAGCTGGGAAAAGAACGGCAGGTCAGGCAGCATCAGAGGAGCAGGAGAGTCGATGTATCAGGACTTAATGATGAAAGGTTCTGACCTGAAATGGCTGTTCTGCTCCTCTGATGCTGCTTGACCTGCTGTGTCTTTTCCAGCTCCATATTTTATCAATCTGGTCGGAAGCCTTGCCCATGTTACAGTGTGCAGAGGGATGCAGATTCCTGGCTGAGTGCTGCTTATGCTTCTTGGAGAAAATGGCTACTCACTGGACCACACATTGCTCCTGCCTGTGAAAGTCACCATATCCTTCAAATTCTTTTTCTGCTCTTGATTAATCCCTGCCTCTCTAAGTTCACATTAATTCTGTCCCTCAGAATTGTTTCCAATAGTTTTGCCATCACTGAGGCTAGACTGACCAACCAATAATTCCCTGGTTTTTCCTTTTCTTCTTCTTGATAAATGATACAATGTTGGTTGTCCTCTAGTCTTCAGACACCTCTCCTGTGGCTAGAGGTGTGAACATTATTGGCAGTGCTCTTGTTATTTTCTCCCTTGCATTACTCAACAACTTGGAAATTTATCTACTTTTAAGTATGCCAGACCACTCAGCATCTCCTCTCTGTCTAAACTAATTTATTTGATTATATCACAGTCCTGCTCCTGTTTTCTAAACCTATTATCATCCCTCTCACTATTGAACACTGACACAAAGTATTCATTTAGAATCTTACCAAGGTCCTTCATTTCCATGTACGTATGACCAGATATCAGTGCTCACTTATAAATCACAAGTGAAAACTGAGGTTGCGTTTAGACAATTTGATCAAAGTTTTCAAGATACTGAGAAGAGGTGAAGTCGTTAAAGGAAGACTATTTCTGCTGGTTGCAGCATTTTGTAATCATTGAGATAAAGCAGAGAAATGGGGCATTAACAAATAGAATTTCAAAATCAAAAGTTGCTTCCACAACCTTGAAAATCTTCC
Organism: Hemiscyllium ocellatum; assembly: GCF_020745735.1. Lineage (NCBI taxonomy): Eukaryota > Metazoa > Chordata > Chondrichthyes > Orectolobiformes > Hemiscylliidae > Hemiscyllium > Hemiscyllium ocellatum. The sequence goes on from NC_083401.1 coordinate 89,092,825, forward strand.
AAAGTGATTTGCTAATCAGGTAGAAAATGTATCACATCTAAGAGCAATTATCAAGTGATGCTCACAAGTTGACGAAATTAGAATACCAAAACATGACATATTGCATGAAAAGTATGGCTTTCTGCAATCACCATGTAAATACCCACTTTTTGATCAATTTTGCAGTCTATGTGGTAGAAAAAGCCATTGACAGAGGCAGTGCCGTAGAGAAAAGCCTGATGCAGCTACAATGAGTTATAAATATATAACTCCAAGTGGATTGCTCACAAGGAACACCTTCAATCTATAATAAAGACCAATTGGTGTTCTGCCAGAGGTGTGCACATGAAGTGATCAACAAACCAACATTTGATTATGTATATGATGAGGCAATAGTGGTGAACACACATTTCATACTGCTAATCTTGTGCAAAATATCAGTGCCATCAAATTGTCTAAAGTATTTACTAATGTTCTAGTATCTGTCTGCTGTAAACTCACACCTATTAATTATTGGATAACACTGACACAATGTATAGTATTAATACACTACTCCTGTGAGTTCTAAAAGAATGTGTGCCCACAAGCATATGTAGCTATGAAACAGATGAACGTAAAGCTTTCAACATGCACACCGTATGTGTAATGAATAATTAGGTGGAATGCAATTACAATCAATCAACTTGGATAGCGTAGATGTTCTATATCATAGAAACTGCTGAACTGTAGGTATGCCAGCATGTCAGAATTCATGGCACATGGCTCAGTGGTTGGTACTTCTGTCTCATAGCACCAGAGACCCGGTTCAGTTCCAGCCTTGGGCATCTGCCTGTGTAGAGTTTGCACATTCTCCCATGTCTGCATGGGTTTCCTTCGGGTGCTCCAGATTACTCCTACAAAGATGTGCAAGTCAGGTGGATTTGCCAAATTAAGTTGCCCATAGTGTTTGGGGATGTGTAGGTTAGGTGGATAGCCATGGGAAATGCAGGGTTACAGAGATAGGGTAGGGGAATGAGTCTAGGTGGGATTTTCTTCTGAGATTGGTGTGGACTTGTTGGCATGAATTGCCCATTCCCACACTATAGGGATTCTATGGATTCTAATCCATGGAGTCAGTCAATAATCAGAGACACAAAGAAACTTCAGCAGACTAATCAAAGAATCCTTGCAAGATTAAATATAAAAGAAGAATGGAACAATTCACTTTCTTCTGAATTAGTAGGGCTAAAATCTCAGCTCTCTGCTTTGCAGAGAAAAATTAAGGTTCAAGAGGTCAAGGCTAAACAATTAATAACTCAGGGTAAATTCAATGTTGTGAGTATCATCTCCAGGCTAACAATACCTTTGGTGGATACCTCTGCTCAGGTCACAATGAAGTATTGAAAGAGAAAGAAAGGAAGCAGGTTTAACTATAGGCTCTGTTTCATCAACCCGATGAAAATATTGCTGGTTTGCAGGAAGATCTGAAGCTAATCAAAGAAAACTTTAGGCTCTGCAGGTGCAACCACAGAAACATTGGCTTAAACTTATAAACACAGGTGAAAATCCACAACGAACACAACAAGGAGCTGAAATAATATGAAACCTTGTTGCAAAAGTTAATGCCAGCAACGATGCTTGAGTGAAAGAACTCACTTAGAAATCAAATAACAGTTTCAGCAGTAAGTAGAATTGTTCAAAGCTTCAATAAAAGCTAAAAAACGTAAGACGGAAGAGGTCACACAATTATTGGCACCTCTCATGAAAGACCAACAGAACTGTAAAATTTTGATAGAATTAGAAGAATCAAGAGCATAAAATGAAAAGCATCAAAAACACTGAGAATCTCTTAAGGAGCAAAACAGCACATGCCAAGCATATTAGAATCACTTGAAATAACACGAGGAATGAGATCAAGCAGTGACGAATTTAGAAAAAATACTTGGCTACAGTACATGAGTGTAGGTAAATTCTGGGGAACAAGAACCACAGAAGGAGAAGGTAAGGAACACAAATAAGAATAACAGACAATATGGCTGATCACTGTGGGTAATCAACAGCACCTCCAGACAAAATCACCATTCAGAAGGTCTGGGTATATCACCATATTACTTCCACATTATCAAGATTCATAGATTTACTTGTTATTGTAAGTAATTGAATTTTCTTTTAGTGGAAAGGAGAGGTATGTTATGTTTGTAACTTCCCTTTAAGCGAATTCACTTTTAAGGACTCAATATACCGTACATACGTACATTATGACGCTACCTGGTAGTTAGTCTGCTTTGAGTTTGCAAGCTGCAGAAATCAGTCAGTCCTCTACTTTGTGAACAAAGTTGTGAAAAGCCTATAGAAGAGGTAAAAGAGGCAGAAATCCTCACTTTGAATCCAGTAGCTAATAAAACAATTCTTCAGAAAATTATAGAGAATGTGAAAGAAAATATAAGTTTTGATTCACTAAAAAAAATAAAGCTGTATTAGAAGTATATAGAATTTTTAAAACTCTAAATAATTTTAAGAATCCAGAATCTTCCAAACCCAAGTGGCAAGGAATGATAAATCAGTACAAAGCAAGCAGTCATTATAAAAGTTTTCTAAAAATAATTTAATATTATTCAACAGTAATAAAGCATTAATAAACACTGTCAGATAAATATGAAACTGTGAAAACACAAGTTTGATACTGAATTGATACTGATACTGATATTGATACTGAACTGAACCAAATACAGAAAGCAAGATTATTGAAGACAATGATAACATTAGTGGGACAGAAATCCACAAACCAGCCAAAGAATACATATCATGACAGATGATGTCCAACATGACCAGCTTGTTGAGAGAGATGAGTTGTGTGGCCAGTACATGGTACAAAGGATGAAGCTTCTTCAGTCCTGTTATCTTTTGTTATCTCCAGTTAAGGTAATGAACCATCAACAGCAACAGAATAATGGTCAACCAAGTTCTCAGCAAAGGATATTCAAAAGATAAAGAATAATCCAGATAAAAATAAATGAGCACAATCAACTTCATGGTCAACAATTCTCAACCCAAAAACTTATTCATAAAACAAATACATTCTTAAGCAAATGATAAATTTGCTAAAATTTATGAAGTCACAGACTGGTTGGAGAAGGGGAGTGGTAATTGTAATATAGATTTGCATACTATTGTATGGTGGATTAATTAAACAAAAAGAAAGCCTGGGGTGAAATGGCATATAAGGTAATGGGGTATGAAAAAGTGAATCTATGAGCTAAACTGAAGCCTTGTTCGTTTTGATAAATAATACAGCCACTGGATGGAGCATTGGGCAGATTGTAGCAGATTATTCCAGGCTTTTGGAAATTGCAATTAAGTAGCTAAAATAGAAGGAAATAGTTGAGGGAGATGATATATCAGAAGGCAGAATTGCTGGGGGAGGCAAGGAAGAAGTTCAATTAGGAGTCATTAGGGCAGGGGGTGGCAGTGAGATGAATCATATAGTTGTACAGGAGTTACAATTTGTTTAAATTCATCCAACATTTCACAGTAAATTATCAAGGTAAGTCAGTTGGACCCTAAGTATCCAACTCTAACTCAGGAGTGGAAACTTTTCAGACAATTTTAAATAAACACTTGAGTAATTGACCATTAGAAGATTCTGATGGATTTGCATGTGTCTTCCCTACTTCATGTTAGTATTAATTTGCCTCAGAGTTATCGTAACTCTTGTGGTGGAATGGTAGTATCCTACTCCTGAGCCAGGAAGCCTAGGCCCAGAAGTGTGCCATAACATCACTGAACAAGCTAATTAAAAAACAAATCTAGAAATCTCCCAGACCAGCACAGAAAGAAGGAATGGTGCGAAAATTCTACCCTAAACACAAGCCACTAGTATTCATGCATTGGCATCATATTACAACATACTAGGGTGCCTGGATTAAAAATTAGAGCCTGAGATTTCAGGGGGAAATAAACAAACATTTATTTATACAAAGGGTGAAAGAGGTTTAGAGTTACTAATAAGCAATTACCGTTGAGTTCATTTGGAGCCCTCTGTCAAAGCTTCCAACTCTAACTTACATTTAGGTGCTTTGAAAGATTTTGACTGACTTATTTAAATAATTACTTGTAAACTGTTGGAAGGTTGAAACTAGTTCTAATCCTGTATAATTATATTGCTGAATCACTCGTTGGGGAGTCCAGGGGAACTTGCAACTCCCACCCTCAGGTTTGTCACCTCATCCCCACATCCCGATTAATCTCTCAGACCCAATTCAACTTTACCTCCAACCTGATGTACCCCGATCAGCTATGTTGACCCAATTACCTCCCCAACTTGATCAAACCTACCTCCTTGCCCATCTGCCAGCCTATCCCTTCATCTATTTACACATTCACCCACTCTCCTTAGCAGCTCAAAAAGGCTTTGGATCTTTTACATTTCTTTCTTATCAGAATATTGCAGGTAGTTACAGGTAAAGGATGTTGCCTTCCATAGGAACATAGAACATTGCAGTGTAGTACAGGCCCTTTGGCCCTCGATGTTGCGCCACCTGTGAAACCAATCTGAAGCCCATTTAACCTACACCTTTCCATTCTCGTTCATAAGCCTATGCAATGACCATTTAAATGCCCATCTCGTTGGCGAGTCTACAACTGTTGCAGGCAGTGCATTCCACTCCCTTACAACTCTCTGAGTAAAGAAAGTATCTCTGACATCTGTTCCATATCTATCACTCCTCACTTTGAAGCTATGACCCTTTATGTTAGCCTTCAGGAAAAATGCTGTCACTGTCCACCCTATCTAACCCTCTGACTATCCTTTATGTCTCAATTAAGTCACCTCTCAACCTTCTTTTCTCTAACAAAATCAGGTTCAAATCCCTCAACCTGTTCTCGTAAGATCTTCCCTCCAAACCAGGCTGCATCCTAGTAAATCTTCTCTGAACCCTTACCATAGCTTCTGCATCCTTCCTATATTGAAGTGACCAGAACTGTAAGCAATACTCCAAGTGCGGCCACACCAGAGATTTGTATAGGTGCAGCATGACCTCATGGTTCTGAAACTTAATCCCCCTACCAATAAAAGCTAACACACCGTATGCCTTCTTAACAGCCCTATTAATCTGGGTGGCAACTTTGAAGGATCTATGCACGTGGATACCGAAATCTTTCTGCTCATCAACACTTCCAAGGATCTTATCATTCGCCCAGTACTCTGCATTTCTGTTACTCTTTCCAAAGCGAATCACCTCACACTTTTCTGCAATAAACTCCATTTTTCACCTCCCAGCCTAGCTCTGCAGCTTATTTATGTCCCTCTGTAACTTACAACATCCTTTGGCACTACCCACAACTATACTGACCTTAATGTCATCTGCAAATTTACTAACCCAGCATTCTATGCCCTCATCCAGGTCGTTTATAAAAATGACAAACAGCAGTGGACCCAAAAGAGGTCCTTGCGGTACACCACTAGTAACTCCACTGACCTTCAGGATGAACATTTCGCATCAACCACCATCCTCTGTCTTTTTTCAGTTAGCCAATTACTGATCCAAATGGTGAAATCACCCTCAATCCCATGCCTCCGTATTTTGTGCAATAGCTTACTGTTGAGAAACTTGTCAAATGCCTTGCTGAAATCCATATACACCATATCAACAGCTTTACCGGCATCCACCTGTTTGGTCACCTTCTCAAAGAACTCAATAAGGGTTGTGAGGCACAATCTATCCTTCACAAAACCTTATTGACTATCCCTATTCAATTTATTATTATCGAGATGATTATAAATTCTATCTCTTATAACCTTTTCCAACACTTTACCCACATCCGAAGTAAGGCTCACTGGTCTATAATTACCAGGGCTGTTTCTACTCTCCTTCTTGAACAAGGGAACAATATTTGCTACCGTCCAGTCTTCTGGTACTATTCCTGTAGACAATGATGACATAAAGATCAAAGTCAAAGGCTTGGTAATCTGCTCCCTGGCTTCCCAGAGAATCCTAGGATAAATCCCATCTGGTCCAGGGGATTTATCTATTTTCACACTTTCCAGAATTGCTAACACCTCTTCCTTGTGAGCCTCAACCCCACCTAGTCTAACTGTCTGTTTCTTAATATTCTCCTTGACAACATTGTCTTCTTCCAGTGTGAATACTGGTAAAAAGAAATCATTTAGCGCTTCCCCTATCTCCTCTGACTCCATGCACAACTTGCCACTACTGCCCTTGAATGGCCCTAATCTTACTCTAGTCATTCTTTTATCCCATAGATACTGATAGAAAGCTTTAAGGTTCTCCATGATCCTATCCACACAACTTCTCAGGTCTCCTCCTTGCTTATCTGAGCTCTCTCTTTAGGCCTTTCCTGATACCTTGTAACTCTCAGTGACCCTAACTGAGCCTTTACATCTCATCCTAACATAAGCCTTCTCCTTCCTCTTGACAAGAGCCAACTTCCTCAGTAAACCATGGCTCCTGTGCTCGACAATTTCCTCCTTGTCTGATAAGTAGATACTTATCAAGGACACACAGTAACTGTTCCTTGAATAAGCTCCACATTTCAATTGTGCCCATCCCCTGTAGTTTCCTTTCCCGTCCTATGCATCCTAAATCTTGTCTAATTGCATCATAATTGCCTTTCCCTCAGCTGTCGCTCTTGCCTTCTGGTGTATACCTATTCCTTTCCATTGCTAAAGTAAACGTAACTGAATTGTAGTTACTATCACCAAAGTGCTCATCTACCTCCAAATCTAATGCCTGGCTGAGTTCATTACCCAGTACCAAATCTAATGTGGCCTCATCCCTTGTTGGCCTGTCTACATACTGTGTCAGGAAACCCTCCTGCACACAATGGACCAAAACTGATCCATCTAAAGTACTCGAATTATAGAATTCCCAACCAATATTTGGGAAGTTGAATTCTCCTATAACAACTACCTTGTCACTCTCATTCCTGTCGAGAATCATCTTTGCAATCCTTTCCTCTAAATCTCTGGAACTATTTGGAGGCCTATAGAAAACTTTCAACAAGGTGACCTCTCCTTTTCTGTTTTTAAACTCAGCCCATACTACCTCAGTAAACGAATCCTCAACTGTCATTTCTGCCACCATAATTCTGTCCTTGATTAACAATGCCACAACCCCACCTCTTTTACCATCTTCCCTGTTCTTACTGAAATCTTCTAAACCCTGAACTTTGCAACAACCATTCCTGTCCCTGCTCTATCCATACCTCTGAAATGGCCATTACATTGAATCCCCAGGTAATAACCCATGCTGCAAGATCACCCTTCTTATTGCGGATCCTCCTGCCATTTAAATAGACACACGTCAAACCACCTTCTTGCTTGCCGGCGCTCTCTTGCCATTCTGAAACCTTTCAGACCTCCCTGCTCTCAACCTCCTCTATACTCGAACTCCTTTCCTCCTACTGATTTAGTTTAAACCCTCTCAAAGAGCATTAGCAAATATCCCCCCCAGGATATTGGTACCCCTCTGGTTTGGGTGAAGACCATCCTGTTTGTAGAGGTCCCACCTACCCCAGAAAGAGCTCCAATTATCCATGAATCCAAAACCCGCCCTCCTGCACCATCCCTATAGCCATGTGTTCAACTCCTCTCTCTCCCTATTCCTCACCTCACTAGCACGTGGCACAGGCAACAAACCTGAAATAACAACTCTGTTTGTTCTAGCTCCAATCTTCCACCCTAGCTCTCTGAATTTCTGCCTTGAATCCTCATCTCTCTTCTTAACTATGATGTTGATCCCTATGTGGATCACAATTTGGGACTGCTCCCTCTCCCCTGCAAGGATCCCGAGAACACCATCAGAGACATCACAAATCCTGGCACCTGAGTCTCTCTACCACTCCTTGCAAGATTTGGTGCATTACATCAGTTATGAAAGATCCTGCTTCAAACGATGGGCCTGAAAATCATTGGAAATAGAGTAGATAACTTATTATTTGGAAATAGAAATTATGATGGGAAGGATTGCTTATGCCCAAAACGTCAATTCTGCTGCTCCTCGGATGCTGCCTGGCCTGCTGTGCTTTTCCAGCACCACACTTTTCAACTCTGGTCTCCAGCATCTGCAGTCCTCACTTTCTCCTATCCGTATACATATCCTGCTCCTGGGAATAGCAGTTGGAAGTAGGAACACAGAGAGTCGGACTGATACAATTTAGTTTTCTCACCTCTTCCACCTCAAAATCATCTTCCACAATGGGGATAATTTCTGCACTTATTTTTTTTTAGAGTCATTGAATCACAGAGTCATACAACACAGAAATAAATTGTTCATACCAACTCATTCATGCCAACTACGTTTCCCAATCTAAACTAATCCTATTTGCCTGCATTTGGCTCCTATCCTATTCATGTAAATGTACAAATGTTTTTAAATGTTGTAACTGAATAAACTATTTCATAAATGTGTTATGACACACTGGGGTAGCGTGCTGGAAATGAAGCCCATTTTTCCCAGAGCTGTTAAACAGTTAAAGATTTTTAAAAGTATGCTAAGTGCCTCAGACTTAGATTGATAGAAAGCAGAAACCAGATTTTTGGACTGAATGAGTACCATTATTAGCAATTTTTGAGAACCATTATTCATTGAAGTAATTAAACTCTACCTGCAGGTAAACAGTTATAAACCATCAGCATTTAATTCTATTAATTAAAGTTCTAGACACCTTATAAACTCCCCCTTACTCACATGCACACATATGGACAGACAAACAAAGGGACTGGGTAAATAGGAAATGGACCAAGTTCAATTGTTTTTGTTCCAGGTCCTGTTGTTGAGATAATCTTTATGATTCTTCTCTTGGTCCGTACACTGCTTCAGTTATATTTCTTTGCTTTTTCCCACTGATTGGTAAGAGACATACTTAATTTTCTGTTTATCAGTTAAAAGTCATAGCTTACAACAACCATTGAAAGAAAAAAAAGAGTTGGTTTTATTGTTTTCACTGCAGAGAACAGAGGACCACAACTGAGTTGGTGAAGAACTGGACACTTCTCTCTCTTTCTTTCTCTCTCTTGCTTTCTGTAACTTGTTCCCAATTCCAAGCTGAACAATGATCTGCAATCAATCACATAGCTTTGGGAAGCAAAATGGTCTCTATCATTGATATCTCTTTTTTAAAAAATCAAGCAACTTCTTGTTGTCAAACAGCACTACATGTGAATCCCTATTTGGTTTCAAATTGTCAGCAACTCGACAATAATTCCTGCTTGTTGAACCAGTTGTTTATGTGATATCTGCAATAGCTATCAAGTGAATTGCTTTCAAAACTGCAAGCACTCTTTCCAACACCGGTCTTCTGACAGCTTCTTCTCATTCTTGTCCCCCAGTTTTTAAAAACATAAAAATAAAAAGTCACAGCCATTATAAATGGTAAGGCATATATTCTTCTATAATGGAATCTCTGACTACAAACTGGTAGTTGGATATAACTCTCTTCATAACAATGTAAAAAGTGAGCTCTGAGTCTAACTTCTAGCCAAAGATATTCCACAAATTGTCAACCAAGACTTGAATGAACTGTGACAGTGAGGAGAATCAGGAACAACTGTCCACATGACACAAGATGATAGCTACTGAACCATTAACAAGCCCTCAGGAATTACCCATAGCCTGTGAAAGAAAGATGAGTTAGTGTGTTTTGAGTACACTGTAGCAAGTTGAGCAGTGTCACAGTGAGATAATTATATCTTTGACAATGGATTGATGATCCTTTGGATACACTTGTTGCCTCTTGCTGATTTTCAGTGAACCGTGTAATTGATCAGTGCTTTCTCCTATCACAGTTCAACAAGCCACAAATTGTCAAATTGCTTGATTTGCAGCGACAGATTGCAATGTCTACAAAATATATTCTTGATTGATTCGCCCAATGGGTGCTTACAAATGTTGAAGGAAATCAGCCAAAACCTCTGTTCACTACAGCGAAAGGTTTATATCAATTCACAATTATATTGCTTGGGATTGGTAATACACTGACAGTTTTTGACTACTTCAATACCCAGCTAACAAATGATCCTCCTTAGTAAGCATGGAGAGACCCAGAAGATAAGTGTGGCCTTGCTTTCAGTCATAAATGTTTGGAGATGCTTGGGAGTTTTTATCAGGCTCAATTCAAATAAAACCAGAGAAGTTGTCAGTTTGGAGAGAGTGGCTCTGTAATAGGGGGCTTGTTGGAAACTGACTAAGAAACAACACAGCAAGCAACTGCCTTTTTTATTGTATGGAAAGAAGGCTTTGTCCGCTTACAGAGGTAGAGTAGTAATATTGTCCACTAATTTAAACTTTACCAAGTGTGATGGAGAACATTGTGTGGTCATGAAAAGATCAAGAATTTGTGAGAAATTCACCTTGCTTGAGTGAAGTTCTCATGGATCTATGACTTTCAGGTGATGACAGGGAACGGGTGACTGGAGGCATAACACCATCCTCGTGTTTAGAAAATACAGATGCTCTATAATGAAATGGTTAGAGATTGTTTGGGATTTGCATTTACTGAAAACCATTCAGTCCAAGTTTGTTATGGCAGGACATCTAATGAGCTTTGTCATTATTTAAACTTGTTTTTGCATGTTGAAGTCTTAATCCATTTTATGTGGCAAGATGCTGAAAGGGTAAACTGCATTGTCAGAAACCCAGCATAAGACACAGGAGTAGAAGTAGGCCTTTTGTTCCATTGAGTCTACTCCACCATTCAATATGACTGTGGTTGTTCTGATAATTCTCAACTCCACGGTCCCATCACCAAACCTTCAATTTCCTTACTGTCAATCTCAGCCTTTAATAAAATGAGCCAGCCTTAACCATCCCACTTGGTGAATAATTCCACACATTCATTACATCCTGAGAGAAGAAAGTCTTCCTCACCTATGAATTAAATATATGAGGTTCTGCCCTTTGGTACCAAACTCTCCAGCCAGGGATATTAACATTTCCTCAACCACCCTGTAAAGTCCCCTAAAAGCTTTACATGTTTCAATAAGGTCATCCATCATTATTCCAAATTCCAATCAGCGCAGGCCCAAACCACACAGCATCTATTCACAGGACAGTTCCTCCATATTTGGTTTCAGCCTAGTGAAATATCTCTTACTGTCTCCAATGCCAGTATAGCTTTCCTTATATAAGGAGCTCAAAACTGTTCACAATATTCCAGCTGTGGTCTGATTAGTGGCTGGTATAGTTTTAGCAAAACCTCCCTCCTTTTATACTTCATTCCCTTCAAAACAAAAGCCAACATTCTATTTACCTTCCCTATTAGATGCAGGACTTGATGCTTGCTTTTTGTGATTCATGGATAAACACTCCCAAATCCTCTGTACTATAGCTTTCTACAGTCATTCTTCATTTAAATAAAATTCAGCTCCTCTATTCTTCTTTCCAAAGTGTGTAAACTCATATTTTCCCAAATTATATTTTTGACCACTCACTTAAACTCTATCACTCTGCAAACTCTTTTTTCATCCTCACCACTTGCTATCCCACCACTTTTGTATCATCTGCAAACTTGGCTATAGTACATTTACTTCCCACTTCCAAGTCATTAATATATATTGTAAATAATTGTGATCCTTACTCTGCTCTCTGTGGGCCATCATTAGTAATGGATTGCCATCCTAAAACTGCCCTGCTTAACCTAGCTCTCCATTTTCTATTAGTAAGTCAGTACTCTATCCATACCTTATCAAGTAGCTTAATCTGTGATACCATATCAAATACTTTCTGGAAATCCCATATTTTTTAAAATGACAACTTTTTTACACTTGGAGTAGTTAGTGTGTGGAATGAACTGCCAGAGAAACTGGTGGATGCAGGTACAGTTACAAAGTTTAAAAGACATTTGGATAAGTTCCTGAATAGGAAAGGTTTGGAGGGATATGGGTCAAGTGCAGGCAGGTGGGACTAGTTCAGTTTGGGAATATGGTCAGTACAGACTGGTTTGACTGAAGAGTCAGTTTCCATGCTGTATGACTATATGATTCTATATTACATCCACTGCTTTCCCTTTACCTATACTTCTTACTACCTCCTCAAATAATTTCAGTAATTTTGTCAGGTATGATTTCCCCTTCATAAAGCCATGTCAATTCTTCTTGATCATGTGATATATTTCTAAATGCTTTGCTGTTACACCCTTCAGAAGAGGCTTTAACATTTTCCAATAACAGCTGTTAAGCCAACTGGCTGATTGATGGCCATTTATTGATTTCTTCTCTTTTCAAATAAAGGTGTTAGATTGCCAGTTTTCTAATCCTCTGGGATTTTTCTAGAATTTAAGGATTTTGGAAGATTATGAACAGTCCATCCACTATCTCTGTTGCTACATTTTTAAATGTCCTAAGTTGAATCCCACCAAGTCAGAAGATTTATCTGTCTTTAGCCCCAACAGTTTCCCTAACACTTTTTCTCCAGTGACAATTATTGTATTGATTTTCTTTCCTCTTTTTGTCCCTTGATTATTTAGTTATTTTGGAATATTAGTTGTACAAAGTATTTATTCAACCCCTCTGCATTTCTTGGTTCCCCATTATTATTTTTCCAGTCTCATTCTCTAATAGGCCTATGTTCACTTTAATTTTATCTTTCTTGTTTAATATTTAAAGAAGCTCTTGTTGTCCATCTTGATATTACTTGTAAGTTTACTCTCAAAACTTATTTCCTCCCTCTTTAGTTTTTGGTTGTCTTTTAATGGTTTTGAAAATTTTCCCAGTCTTCTGGCATATCATGCTATTTTCTTTCAATTTGATTCTAGTATCTGGGATATTGTCAAACTGGCAAACAACTGAGGACCTTCGTATATAATGAGAATAAAGAACTGTGAAAATAACAGTGGTAGGATTGAGAAAAAAATGTCAAGTAGAGTATATCAAGTACAAATAAAGACATTAATTGATGGAAAAATGGGAAAAAAGTGGATTCTAAGCTTAAAAAAAGGAAAAGTTAAAAAAAATGAAAATGTTACATGCTTAGATATATCAAAAACAATTAAAAATGACAGTCCACACCTGTAGTCTGTTAATTTTCAGTGCCAGAACATCTGGCTACAGTAAATGATAGTTGTTACATAATTAAACTAACAGAGGTAAGATTTAATTTTCTTTAGTAATTTTTGTTCACATCTATAATGGAAATACAGCAATTTCCTGCCATTCATTGCATTTCAATTATCATCCAGCCAGACAACTGGATGACATTTTTACAAAACTAATGGGGCAGTAAATCTTTTACTTTAATTTTACATATTTTCCTTGCCTGATGTCACTGTACCATTTTTGCATAAATAATAATGGATAATTATTACAAATGATAAATCATGTTTATTTTGACACTAAATATATCCCAATGTTTCAATGTGAAAGCAACTTGTGTTCAATGTGATTGTGTTCATGCAAGGTCTCCTGAAACTTAGCTTCTGCCAAATTTCTGGCATCTGGCTAACAGCCAGTGCAGTGACCTTTTGTACTTCCACAGCCTCCTTTTACAACAAATGATGTTGTGCAGAATGTAGCAAGTCTGAATCATCTTGGTTTGATTGCTGATCTATCCAGGGACCAGAAACACTCTTTCAACAGGTCATTTGTACTTTCAATGTGTAAGGCTAGGACTTCATTGTATCAGTGCTTGAATGCTGCAGATAGTACTTGAGTCAATGTTGTACTGGGTTTTCCTACCCCACAGAAGACAGCCTTTCATTGCTTATATACAGTAGAACCTCAATTATCTGAACGAATGGGCGGGGCATATTTTGGTTGGATAACTGATCATTCGGTAACTGATCTGATCATAAACAAGTGGTAATTTGAGAGCAGGTTATCAAACATTTCTCGGTTATCTGGTAATGCCCATCATAATGCCGTTTACTTGATAACTGAATACTAAGTTGCCTAATGCCGTTTTTACGGGACCTCGAGATCTTGTTCGGTTAATCTGAAATTCGGATGTTTGGATAATCGAGGTCGTACTGTATTATGATTGCTGTCCATAATTGACAAAAAATTGCAACTTGTGATACAGAATTTGCATATTAACAGAGAATTAATCCTACAGATTATGTAGAGAGGGACCTTTAATTTAAAGTAAAAAGAACAATACTGTTGACTCAAAACGTTTTGGACCATGCAAAGGTTTCAGTTTCAAAACATTCTTTATTTCAGCTTAGCCAACAGGAGATCGAGAGTCAACACCATGGAGTATTCTCCAAGCTACCACTTGGTGGACTCCCAGCAGATTAAAGGCAGTATACTTATAACCTGTGTCTGTGACTAGTACATATTTCCCAAGCCCCACATGATTTACCGTTACTACATCTCATACTGTTCACATAAGTCAAAAGAAGATAAGCAAAGCAGTTAACAGTGTTCTATTAATTAAAAGAAAAACAGCCCAGTCCAGGGACAGGGAGAGGATTAGACAAGAACAGTTCCAAGGCTAGGTAAAGACGACCTGAAATATTTCAATTTGTGATTCACACAGACAGTGCAATATTTAGTCGGCCATGTCTGCAAGCACCCAGATCGAACTTTTAAGGCAAATCATTTTACACATGTAAACTTTTAACCATTAAATTGTGTTCATGCAAGGTCTCCTGAAATTTAGCTTCTGCCAAATTTCTGGCATCTGGCTAACAGCCAGTGCAGTGACCTTTTGTACTTGTGCAGTCTCCTTTTATAACAAATGATGTTGTGCAGAATGTAGCAAGTCTGAATCATCTTGGTTTGATTGCTGATCTATCCAGGGACCAGAAACACTCTTTCAGCAGGTCATTTGTACTTTCAATGTGTGAGTCTAAGACTTCATTACATCAGTGCTTGATGGTACTTGAGTCAAAACGGTAGTGGGTTTTTCTATCCCATGGAAGGCAGCCTTTCATTGCTAGATATTATGAGTGCTCACTACATTTGATAAAAAGTTGTAATTTATAATACAAATGTTTACAAAATTTGCATATTAACAGAGAACTAATCCTATAGATTATGTAGAGAGCAACCTTTAGTTAAAAGCACAAAGAACAATATTAATGTCCACTATAACTTCCTTTCATTGGGACAATTATATGCTTTTAGAAAAGCTGACATATTTCCTGGAATTCAGGGGAAACCTAAGCCCGGCTGTCAGAAAAGTATGTTGACAGTATATGTGCAATAAAGATGCACGAGACCTGAAAAAAGATATAGAACTGGAAATAATCACTTCCAAGTGGGATTTTCCACTATGTGTGTGGAAGCTGTCCCAAAAGGACAGCAGTGAAGATTAACAGGAAAAGAACAACAGAAAGAACTTGCAGCTAAAGGGTACCCTTGGAAAATACTTTACTTCCAAAATGACCTACTTTCTGAAGTACAATCCTGTTGTCATGTAGAAATTGTAGCAGTCAATTTGCACACAGTGATAACAACCTGAAACAGCAATGTGCTGATGACCATATAATTGCCTTCAGGCACCTGGTCAGATTCCAAATAAGCACAACATGGATATTTGGTAAATTCTAGAGGTAATGTCACAGGCTATTGAACCATTGGTGAAGAAGTTCTGATTATGGTCAGTTAGGTAAGAACTAGAAATTAGAAGAGAGATATTGAGGAAAATGTTTTTCTTGACTGTCTCAGCTGTCAGGCCGAACAGATGACTGAACTTGAAGCAATACACCATTTGTTAACTGTTGCTAGGTCAAAATTCTTGAGCTTCCACTATAACAAACTATGGGTCTATACCTACAACATGGACTTCAGCTGTTCAAGAAGGTAGCTTACTGCCCCATTCTGTAGGGCAACTTGGGAAGGGCAATAAGTAGTGGTTCAGACAGCAACACAAACATCCTGGGAATTATGACTTAACAAAGAGGATTTGGCATTTTATAAATATGCAGCAAAGATGATTTGATCCAGAAGTGTTTGCAGCCCACATAATCCCAGATTCATTTATCCTCATTTAGTTCTCTCAGTTTCACTTTCTATTCCTTTTTCCCACACATATCTTAATTGCCCTGAAATAAAAGATGCTTAGACAATATAATCTGGAAAGGAAACCCTAATTGAATGAACCCAATTAGCTGAATGTAGGGTATTTGTGATCTGTCAGAAGAACCAGATGGTCTACTATCCCTTGTTTTTTCGGACAAAAATTAGAATTTTTTTTCTACAGTCCATTGTATGAGAATATCAGCATTCAAACTGATCCAACTGTAATTGTGTAGCATATTGTATTTCATCTAAAATACATTCCCAATTTAAATTAAAGAGACACATGACATGCACAATCAAGATTTCATCAATTTCCTCCAAGATCCAATCAGTTTTGAAATTCCTACTGTGGCTATCTATTAAATCACTTCTAAATAATAGATTTCACATTTATCCCAAGGAACTTAGAAAATTTGAGTGCAGTTAAAATGTACTTTTTTTTAAACACAACTTAGTGGATTGGAAATTATTAAATTCAAATCTGTGGGAACTGGTGATCTGAATACAAATCTATCCAAGTGCAGTATGATGTAATGTATTCACAACGTGCATAATCAACATCTGTCCTAGCCTAATGAATTACCTTGACCAAGCTTAATAAAGTTAAAACTACCATGAAAGACTCACTACATGTGATAAGTTAGGAGGGATGAGCAGTAGATTAGAGTTATGGAGAGTTTAGATGGGGGTAGGGATATATACTACAGAAGTCTCCAATCAGGATTCCTGCACAAATGAAATGTAAAGAACAGCATGAGTTAAAAGAGGGACCAATACTCGAGAGGTCAATTTAAGAAAACAAAGTACAAGGTCCTTCTCTCTTCAGTCTAATATTTTTTTACATTCTTCCAAAGAACTTGTTTGTCACTGGCTAGGTTAGCATTCATTTCACATTCCCAAATACTGTTGGAAAGATGGAGGTGAAGATGCAGGCTATGTGGTATAGGTTGTCCTACAATGCTATTAGGAAGGAAGTGTGAATAGTTCTTTATATTCAGCAATACTTACCATTAAGAGTATAAGCCCTGCCCTAATTTGCCTTTCCAAAATGCAGCATTTCACATTATCAAAATTAAACTTCAACTGCCACTTTTCGGCCCATTGGCCTGTGTAATCAAGATCCTGTTGTACTCTGAGGTAACCTTCTTCACTGCCCACTACACCTTCAATTTTGGTGTCATTTCCCCACATTCTGTATTTTCCATGTCCTTCTCCACAGTAAACACTGATGCAAAATGCTCGTTTAGTATCTCCCCCAACTCCTGCAGCTCCACACATAGTCTGCCTTGCTGATCTTTAAGGGGTCCTAGTCACTCCCTAGATACTTTTTGTCTGTATTTATAAAGCCTTTTGGATTCCCCTTAACCCTAGTTGCCAAAGTTATCTCATGTTCCCCTTTTTGCCAGTCTGATTTCCTTCTTAAGGTTACTCTTATTGCCATTATACTCTTCTCAGGATTCATTCAATCTCTGCTATCTATCCCTGACATATGCTTCCTTCTTTTTCTTAACTAAAACCTAAATTTCTCTAGTCACCCAGTATTTCCTACATCTCCCAGCCTTGCTGTTCACGCTAACAGGAACATATTGTCTCTGGACTCTTGCTATCACATTTTTGAAAGTTTTCCATTTTCCATCTGTCCCTTTACCTATGAACATTAAGTTTTGAAAGTTCTGGCCTAAGACCATCAAAATTGACCTTCTACCACTTTTAGAACTTTAACTTTTAGATCCTGCCTATCCTCTTCTGTCACCATTTTAAAACTAATACAATTATGGTCGCTGGCCGCAAAATGCTCCTCCACTTACACCTCAGTCACTTGTCCTGCCTTATTTCCCAAGGGTAGGTCAAGTGTTGCACCTTCTTTACTAGGTACATCCACATCCTTCAGATAAAAATCACACAATACCAGGTTATAGTCCAACAGGTTTACTAGGAAGTACTAGATTTTGGAGCACTGCTAGTGCTTCCAAATAAACCTGTTGCACCATAACCTGGTATTGCGTGATTTTTAACTTTGTAAACCCACGTCCAACACCGGCACCTCCAAATCATGACATCCATAAACTGAATTAGAAAATTTTCTTGTACACACTTGACATATTCTTCTCCATTTAACCCTTAATACTGTGGCACTCCCAATCTATATTTGGAAGGTTAAAATCCCCTACCATTATCATCCTATTATCCTTACAGATAACTAAAATCTCCTTACAACTTTGTTTCTCAATTTCCGCCTGACTATTGGAGGGTCTATAGTACAATCCTAGTAACATGATCATCACTTTCTTATTTCTCCCTGGATGTATTCCCAGGAATATCCTCCCTAATTACAGCCATAATGCTATCCCTTATCAAAAATGCCACTCCCCCTCCTCTCTTGCCCCCCCCCAACCTTTCTGTAATTCCTATAGTATTTGTATCCTGTGACATTAAGCTGCAAGTCCTGTCCATTCCTGAACTATGTCTCTATAATTGCTATGATATCCCAGTCACATGTTCCCAACTATGCCCTGAGTTAATCTGCCTTCCTTGTTAGGCAGTTTAATTTATGAATCCTTTCCTTGTTCTCTGCTTTGCTCCTGCCTGCCCTGACTGTTTGACTCACTCCTTTTCCCAACTGTACCCTGTCTCAGACTGATATGTTTCCTCACTATTCCACTGGGATCACCCCCACCAACACCTCCACCCCCACTATCCCACCACCTTATTAGCTTAAGTCCTCCCTAATAACTCTAGCAAATCTCCCTGCCAGTATATTAGCCCCCTTCCAATTCAGGTGCAATCTGTCCTTCTTATACAGGTCACTTCTACCCCAGAAGAGATTCCAATAATCCAAAAATGTGAACCTTTCTTCCCTGCAGCAGCTCCTCAGCCACGCATTCATCTGATTTATCCTCCTATTCCTACCCTCACTAGCACGTAGCACCAGAGGTAATCCAGATATTACTACTCTTGAGAACCTCCTTTTTAAATTTGTGCCTAATTTCCAATATTCACCCTTCAAAATCTCATCCTTTTCCCTTCCTACATCATTAGTTCCAATGTGTACAACAACCTCCTGTTGTCCCATTCCCCTTTGAGAATATTCTGCACCGCCTCCAAGATATCCTTGATCCTGGCACCAGGGAGGCAACAGACCATTTAGATTTCTCACTGTTGGCTGCAGAAACGTCCATCTGTGCCTCTGACTAGACAGTCCCTTATCACAATTGATCACTTGGAACCTGACATACCCCTCATTTCATTAGAGCCAGTCTCAATACCAGAAACCTGGCTGTTTGTGCTATAGTACCCTGAGTATCTACCACCCCCTCTATTTTCCAAAACAACATCCTTGTTTGAGATGGGGATAGCCACAGGAGACACCTGCACTACTTTCTGGCAGTAGCCCATCTACCTGATTGTATCTGCCCTTCCTATAACTGCCATGCATGACACCCTCTAGCTCCTGTGAGTTCCTCATTGCCTGTAACTGCTGCTCCAACTGATCCATGCAATCTGACATGCTTCACAACCAAGTATACTTACTTCAGACAGAATCATCAATAACATGGAAACTCTCCCTATTCTCCCACATCCATCAAGAAGAGCACATCACTCTAATAAAGCTATCTTTGTATTTTAACAGTTTACAGACCCAGAAAATAGCACAAACATACTGCTCTGAAAAATCATTACTCCTGGCTGACTTAGTATCTATACTTTATATTTTTAAATTTTTATCAAGAGACAGATCTCAATAAAACATTGAATCAAAGACAACTCACTCTACTCACTATTAAAAAAGACAGCAAGATTACACTAAAAAACTATGCCCTTATCTGTTTCTGTGCTGTGAGCTCTCCCACAAAGGTTCCTCCAAGGTCAGCTATGAATTTCACTGTTTGCTAATTTTTCTTAGATCCCCATTCTAATGTCCAGACCTCAAACAGCAAAGGCAGCAGCTGTGCAGCTTTACTGCTGTGCCAGACAGCAATGTAGGTTTCTTTCTCTCTCTTTCTCACTGATCAATTGATCTCTACCTCTATCTCTCTTCATCCTTTTAAAAGTGCCATTGTTTTGATTTTTTTCCCCAAAACAATGCAACAGTTTAAAAAAAACAGTAATTACTGCTCCTGGAATTAAAGGAAATAACCCCCAACACCTAAAATATCTCAAAAAAGGAGCAGCTCTTACGGCCACAATACTTTCTGTCCTCCATCTTGGATTACCCAGAATCCTTTTATACTTAGTTTAAATATATTTCTCCAAGTTCTGCACACTCTGAATGTAATGTGGATCAGATGCAGTGCGACAGTGTAACGGAGTTGTTTGTTTTTCTATGCTCATGGCCTGTACTATCTGGAAGGACAAATGCAGTACCCATACTAAAAACAAATTCTAAATTCTCTTCAGTCATTTTTCTGACTTGGACAGAAATTGTCATTGCTTAATTTTTGTCAGGTCAAAAATCCCAGAAATTTGCTACCTAAAGACACTGTTGGAATAACTCCAACATACAGACTACAGCAGTCCAAGAAATTAGAACATCACTTTCTGAAGGAGAATAAGCATTGGATAATTGATATGACTAACCCATGACACCACAATTGCAGAATTAATAATTATAAAAATGTAAAATATTTTAATGGACTCCTTGGGTTTCCTTTCAGTTAACTGAATGGCTATTTATAAACTTGAACAAATCTTTCCGAATATCTCTTAAGCCCCTGCTGAATGAAATAAATCCTTTGGCAATATATGACATTTGCTCAAAGTTACAGAAAATTTTTCGATTGAAAGAGAAAGTGAGGTCTGCACCGCCACTTCGTTTATAATTCTCTCCCAATAGACAATTTCTCGCTGGATTTCTGTTGACCTTTTCAGTAGTCATTCGTCTCCTTTTTGCCCTCATTTATTAGTTAAATGCAGCAAATTGCTACAGAGGACAGATGGAGCTCTGTTACCAGTAAGTGACATCTCATTGGTGGCACTGATAAATTATAAGGTGTGACGCAGAAAGTTAAGGAGCTACTGAGAAGGAATGAATCAGGTTTTGAATACCAGACAATCAAGAACAAACAGTATAAAATAAACTTTGTCTGAAAAGTTTCATTGATTGTCCAATATCTAACATTGTTTTGACATTTTAGGGCAGCTTTTAATTTTCATATATAATTATACACATGCAATCCTGCTGCCAACATCCATTAAGGTTTCAGATCATTTTCATGCTCTGTATCAGTGCTCTGAAGACAAAACAGATTATATTCCCATAAAGTACACACAAAATTGGTGACAATGAGGTAAAAGGCAGATGAAACAATAGCCTCAAACATTCTAATAGTGAATTTGAAGCTTTGTATTTTGCACTCATTGGGACTGAAATGCAAAACAACTAACTTTATAAAAGAAAGCAACATCTTATAAAGCATGAGATGAAGATACTGATTGGTTGGACTATTTTTGGCATGGTGATGTGGCAGGAACTGTTAGCAGTCTTAGTTAATTGATGCAATTCAAATGAGTCAAGATGACTCTGAATAGCTGGCACATTGCCATGTGGATATAAGGTTTGGCTATCTTCATAGGTCTCAAACCGGGAGGGGCACTAAGTGGACATATTCCTTTTTTTCTATAAAGAACATTAATGTTGCTTTGAGCATTTGAATCACTGCAAGCTCAACTGATAACCTGAATTAGTTTCTAATGCAATTATTAGCACAGTCAGGGTTACTTAGTAAGTGTTGTCAAAGTCTAGAATCACATCTAATTTTGGACAGTGTGGACCCACTTTTCCCCTCCCTAGAGTGATGAGAGAAATAACAAAAAAAAGGTAATAGAATGTGGTGAGAATAAGAAAATCAGATTCTCAACAATGAGAGAAAAAAATCCTGATTTTCCTCTCGCAGCTTAAACAGCTATATCAGAATTTAGCTCTCCCCAATTTCCATTATTTATATCTTATTAAATCCTTAACATGCCTTACTTCTAATTCTCCTCTCCTCCATTGAAAAATGAGAAGTACAAAATATATGACAGGTTATAGCTACAACTCACTGAATGCTAGTCCTGACCATCACGCAATTGCTTCTTCTATCATTCCTGCATGCTCCATGTCCACTATGTGCCTTGTCTCTACAGGTATGCATCTGCCAGCCTTACCTCATCATCATCATGCCTCATTTCAGGCAAACTCAGTCATCCCCTCAGGCTGTCAACACTTAGGAGTTTCTGCTTCTGTCACATTGCTTTGTGTATACTATTAGACATAAATGTCACGCATCTACACAGAATATTTTTATGCTGACATGAGCACATGCATCTTATTGCTCCTGATTTCTTAGTGCTCACTCATTATCATTGTAAGTTGGAGCATTTCAGCCTCTGTCTGCTTCAAAATCCTTCCTTAGTGCACACTGACATTAGCACCGAGTTACAGGCTGCCAGCCTCTGTGTGAATTGACTTTGATTCTTATTGCACAAAGTCTTTTGCACTCATTTACTGCTGTCAGGCTCTGTGCTTTCTTTATAGCAAACAGCGAGAAGCAGGAAAGTAATGAAGTTGGGTAACATTAAACAATCAATCTATCAGATGGGGGGACATAGGGCTTATTGATGTCCAGTTTGGTACGGCTTCAGTGCCGCAGCTGTACCGTATACCAGTGATAGATGTGGCAAAAACACTGGCCGTGCTTCAAGCAAGTAGTGATGTTTGAAAGTCAAGAGGATAAGTGCTCAGTGGAGTGAAGTAACAGAGTGTAAGCCAGAGGATATTGCTACAATTAGTCAAGGTACTTGTCTAATTACACTACAGAGGGTGGTCAGTCAGTGTGGTCCTACTCAGGCTCAGGGATCCTTCTCATTGCAGTCCAGGGACTGAGTCATTACCATACTTGCTGGTCAGTTGCAAGTAGACTTTTATTGCTAATGTAGCCTACAAACTTTGGTTATGTAATGCACAATTACACAAACTCATATGCCTCAGATGCCCTTGTAGAGGCATGACTATGAACTCCTTGAAAAACCTCCATGCTGCAGAGTGTGAGAGATCAGAACTTCTAACAGCAACATTCTGTAATATTCCTTATAAATTGACTGAGCAATTGTCATGGTTCAAATACTAGAATACACATATTCCTTCTGAGATCTTTGGCCATTTAAAAGTTGGAGACAAAAGTTATCTCCTCCATACACAGCTTTTGGCACATTTACAAAATCCTCAGATGTATGCAGAATGAAGGTACAACACTGCTTCAACCAGAGCCACGGTGCAATAAATCATTAGCTTCTTTAAGATGCGGTTTCAATGCCTGGCCGACTCTGATGAGGTCTGTGGTATAGCCCAGAAATTGTATTATGTGGCACCCTATGTTCTTCAGAAGTGGAACTGACAAAGTGAGGACATCCTGGCTACAAAAGAAATGAGGGATCAAAAGAAAATCTCTGAAGATGAAGATGAGGGTGAGTATCAGGATTTTGACAGAATGGCTATCCGAGACAGAACAATGAAGCAATACATCACGGAGCCCAAGAGGCCAAATATAACCTCATTAAAACCTGCTTCCAGGGCGAAAAACCTGCTTTTGGACTTCGTTCAGCTGTTTCAGATTCTGTTGCTAATCTGGCAATCAGCCTCTGCCTAGTGCAAAAGACATAAGTACTTTGTTCTTTTAAGTGGAGCAAGTTAGTTTTGCATTCATTGACCTTTCGTATTGCAAACTAAATGTCTCAACATCCATTTGATTCCACTTTAAAATATGTGCAAGTAACACATCATACATAAGAGAAAAGCAGCAGCTGCTATGGAAATACCCCAGCACCACATGGTACTAAGGTTTAGGAACTCCTCAGGTATCTGTCAGACTGTGACATCTGAATCTTATGTAGTGAAGTCTTTTATAACAGCTCAATGTTTGCAGTATTCCTGAAGGATCTCCTTTTGACTGGTCATACTGAATTGATTCAGAATAGACATAGCCTGCTAATTTGTCCTGAAGAGCAAGTCACTGCACTATGAGGGAAAGTGGACATGTAAGGTGCCCATTGTACACCTCCGAGCCTTGAATATCAGTGTGCTCTCATGAAAAACTGATAGATATAATAAACTTTTCTCTGTAGAGATATGGGAAATCTTCACCTAATTCATCCTCTCTCTCACTCACAAGATGGGTGTATAGAAAGATGTGTGCAGGCCAAGCCTTTTGCACATTCCCTGCACATTATATTGAGACTCTGTGGTTCACATTAAGGTACAATGGCTTAGCTGCAGCCTTTGTCATCAGGTTCACCAGTCCCTGAAGCCTGATACAATCTGCAGCCGAAGAGCATTGTCTGTCTGTGAGAGATGATTGGCAATTACAGCTTCTTTCATCCTTGACATGTCTGAAGCGATCGTTCATCTCTCACATAGGTGTGATTTATCCAGGTCTAACAGTGTTAATTATACTATAGCATACATTTTAACTGTGCGTGTGAAAATATATTGACAAAAGGGGAAGGTTGCCTGCACAGTGTTTCACCTGTGCTACCTGTGTACATTCAATATGTTTTCTTCTTCCTCTGTTTCCAATCCGTGCTTAAATGCAGTCCCAATTTCTACATTTGGCGTTGAGGATTTCTGCTGTGTAGTTGGTCTTGTCGGTTTGGAAATCTTGGGCTGTTGCTCTCTTAGTATCTTTAGGTTAGGCTCACTTCTACCTAGATATAGGTGCACCCTCCTCAGCTTGTACCCTCAGGGGTCACAAGCAGTGAGGGAGGCGAAGGGACATTGCACTGCTTCATTATCCTGAGAAGAAGCTTCTGGGGGACTTGCGTGTGTTGCCTCTCCTCCTTACGGATGTCTGGTCACACTTCCCTGTTTCCTGGTAGGGAAGGGGCACCTGAAGTGAGATCAAGGTCTTTCAAAATGCCCTTGATATTGAGCTCCCACGTCGAAAACAGTGGGGCACAGAATTGTGTGAAAACTTGGCACTAACTGTGTCTTCAGCTTGACTGGTTTCTCTACAGGATTCATCAGCCTGCCAATGGAGACAGCCAACTTCACCTGTGCTGGAGTCAGTCCAGTCTTGATAACATTGGTGAACTCCTCTGATCTTTGATCCAGTTTACCAAGCGTCTTTCACTAACCTGCCTGCCATCCCTGTGACTGTCTGTGCTTTTGGATAAGGTTATTAATGGCTGACACCACAAGGTTAACAGCTGACTGGAGCTGAACAGGTGTCTGATCCCTGACAGAGCTCTGAACTCCAACAGCCTAGGGCATTTTTTTCCTTGGCCAACTGCCAAGATGTGTCAATGTGCACTCACCAGATTGTGTTTCTGAGTCTAATGTAGTAAGAGAAAGAGGTGAAAGGCTCTGACCTTAGGTACAAAGGTACAGATTTTGAGTACAAACTCTTAGGGAAAATAAATTAGAAAAATAAAGAAATAGAAAGTCCAGCACTACAGACCTTCAAAAGTACAAGATTATACTAAAAAATTAGAAAATTTAAGAAATAAAAAGTGCAGAATAACATTCATCCAAAACATCACCATAAAGAAACAAAAGGATATTAAAAGAAAGAGAACTAAAGACAAACTCCACTTGGTCCATTTCACAGCTTTGTGCTGGAGGACCCAAACCCCACCGTTGGAATCCTGGCCTGGACCCATGACAATGCTGAAGATAACGCTGCATGGAGCCACAGACTGACTGAAGCCGCCACAAAGAGACCCAAACCAATAGCCTCCGAAGTCGTCTGAAGGGAATCCCAAGCCGGACCAGAACAACCATACTACCAAGAAGATGGTGTAGAAACCTCAAGGAAAGCCGATCTATTGGAATTCCTGACCCACATCACCTCCAGCCATTGCCGAAGCTACTTGGGCGAAGGACTCAGTAGGAAGCAGTCGTGAGGAACAGTCGGATTCACACTCCATTCTCTGCTGCAGCAGCCCCCTGAACCTCATTCCTCGCCTGAAAATGCCAAATGAAAGTGCAATGAATTTGATGTTGAGTTGGTATTATGACTACCTCAACAATCCAGAAGCCAGCTGAAACCTGAACTCACCTCCGACATCGCTGCTACAAGTCCACGCTGCTAGGCTCACTTGAGTCCACTCTGCTGGGCTGACTCATGTTCACGCTGCTGGGCCCACTTGAATCCATGCTGCTAGGCTTACTCAAGTACATGCTGTAGGGCCCACTTGGACTCGAGTCTGAGCTGATGGGCCTACACAAGTCTGTGCTGCTGGGCCTACTCAAGTCCACGCTGCTGGGCCTACACAGGTCCATGTTGCTAGGCCTACTTGAGTCCATGCTGCAGGACCCACTTGAGTCTGCACCGATGGGCCTACACAATTCTGCATTGTTGGGCCTACTCAAGTCCACGCTATTGGGCCTTCTCAAGTCCACACTGCTGGCCCGTTTGAGTCCATGCTGCTGAGCCTATTTGCTGCCACTGATACCACCACTGTGACTGAGATATTCACTAAATTAAGTAAAGTAAAAGAATAAACAAAATAAACAAGAGAATAGAGAGAAAAAAGAAATGAAAAGCAGACAGAGAAGAGCCATGTGCCATCTTAAGAGAACTTATGAATGCCTAAAAGAGACGGAATGAGCCATTAAATTAAAGATACTGGTTGGTGGCCTATTGATATCTCTTTACCCCAACATGAACAGACCTATTCTTACTCAGCCAGATTAAGTATTTTCTCTCTGTCAAATCAAATAAGCAACAGTTTTATTGGGATCTTCTAGTCTTTGCTTCAAGAATGCTATAGTGTGCTCACTGTTAAATGAAGAATTCTTCTCAGGCTGTTGCCAAAGTTCTCTTCAGCTGAAACTCTGTAATCAGATTGCCATGGAGTGATTTTCACTTTAGGCTGTGAATGAGTACCCTCCTTTGATTAGAGGTACATCTAATTTAGACAGTCAACACTACTCGTTCCTAACATGGAGATATATCAACTTGGAAATGCAGTCATGCTCAGGCACGTTCTATTTGGAACCTATGGAAACTCACCAGCTCACATATGTTTGAGTGGAAAATTGGAAGACAATCCAAACATATCTTAATGGCATTACTATTTTATGCACTGGACTTTAATACAGAATTATATTTAATTTCAAATGTTCATCTCAGTTAGAATTTCAAGGATTTACCAGTTTTTCAGGACAGAATTGGGGTGGCACAATGGCTTAGTGGTTAGCATTGTTGCCTTACAGTACCAGGGACCTGGGTTCAATCCCATTCTTGGGTGACTATCTGTGTGGAGTTTGCACATTCTCCCAGTGTCTGTGTGCATGTTCTGGCTTTCTTCCACAGTACAAAGATGTGTGGGTTAAGTGGATTACTCATAGTGTTCAGGAATGTGTAGGATATGTGGGTTAATCATAGGGAGTACATGGGATAGGGTCAGGGGAGGTTGATACAGGTGGAGCGCTCTTCAGAAGGTTGGTGTGGACTTGATGGGCTGAATGGCCTGCTTCAGCGCTGTAGGAATTCAATGAGTTAAAAATCACATCAGGTAGTCTCCAGTTTATTTATTATGTGATAGTAGACTGATATTCCAAGAATTTCTTAGTGGAAGTAAGCTTTCTAACTCTGTTTAAAGCCAATCAGCCTCGCTTTATTCCAATTTGGCCCACAATGATTTTGTTCTAAATGCTGAGCTAAAACAGATTAACATCCGTCACTTCCGCATGCAATCCTCTTGTTCTGTTGGCTAATTTTGTTGACCCACCTAGTCTTCATGGAGGTTATAATAAACTGTATCAAATGAATAGCATGCTAATCATCTTGTTTGAGTTGGAATCCTTTTGTGAATAAGACTGTACCTTTAAAATTGTCTTTGTGGCTTCTGGGGCCAGGTCTCTGTACTCTCAACACAACAAAACCTTAAAAATGATTTTTTGTGGAAAACAAAATCACTGCACCTGCCATCCTGAGAAAATCATTTTCTGGTATTATTTTTAATTCTATTTGATGCTCATTCCTATTGGCATTGAAGTTGTGAGTGCACCTGACCAATGCTGACTATTTAGATTCTGGTAAGAACAGCTGGCAAATTATTATGTTTGTGTGTTCAATCATCCAACCGTTCAGTCTATTTCTAAGTAATTTGGAGGGCAGATTTTTTGCATATTTACTGAAAATATCAAGTTGTGTGACCAGGTGACAAACACAAAAGAGCAAAACAGTTTTCAAAGTGATTTGGACTATAATTAAGCAGATATGCTAAAGAGTGGCAGATGGATTTTAATGTCGATGAATTTAAGTTGATGCTTTTTGGAATAGTAATTCTGTTGTACACAAGCATGCTGATGAGATGGTTTCTTTTAAGGATGGAAAATTATTTTGCAGTGAAGTTTATTATTCAGTGAAACTTTTTCAATCACAGACCAAACTTTTACTAATGCCTTAATACACTTATTGAGATACACCTCAAGATAGTAAATTATAAACCAAAATGATCTTTATTCTAAAAACATCTTTGATAAAATTGGATTTGAAATTTGTGTCCAATTTAGATGTCCATCTGTTATACCAACACTTGGTCACTGGAGAGTCCTTAAAGTAGAGTGACAAGAATGTGACATGTTATGACTAATCAAAAAAACCACAACCTAAGTTATGACTAATCTAAAAACACAAGATTCTCCCCATATCTTATTAGACCTGATTAGACTTGATATCACGGAAAGGGTAAGAAAGAGTATTATGCACAGAGGATGCATTTGACATCAACTTAGGATTCAGAGATTGGGGGAGAAGGTCCAGATTACATTATATCTAATGGGAAATACAAGGTACAAAGTGAAAGGTACTGGAGATTGGAAACCCATGTCTCTTTCACTATGAACCTGCCACAATTGCAGCAAGCAGGAAATCAAAATGCCAGAATTTCAGCTGAGATCAGGATAGGCTGCATAAAGGCTTTATATTGAAAATTTTACAGGACCATGTTATGCGGTGAACATGCCCCCATTCCAGACAAAGTAGATGAGCAGGAGGCTGGAAGGAAACAGCAAGCCAGGCAGCATCAGAGATCGACGCTTCGTGTCTAACCCTTCTTCTTGAAGCATCGACTTCTCCATCTCCTGATGCTGCCTGGTTTGCATGTTCTTCCAACCTCCTGCCTGTTGACTTTGGATTCCAGCATCTGCAGTTGTTTTTTTGTCTCCCCCTACTCCAAACAAAGCCAGGAACCTAGGAAGGAAGTGATGGACCCAAGATCAGGGCCTGGCCAAAGGCAAAGTTGTCAAATGCTGGAAGACTCTGTGAGCCTTGAACCCTCTAGGTTATTTGGTGAGTCATGGGGGTGCAACGAGAATAATGCATGAGAATATCTAAACTCTACTCTTTAGTGAGGTCCAGTTGGAGTCTTAGCCTATTTGTTTGCTGGCCTTACCTAGATCTCCTAAATTCATGAAGTAAGCATTACGTCTAGGTCCTTTCTTTCACTGTTTTCTTTCCCTGGGATATGAGTTTCGCTGATAAGGCCAGCATTTATTGCCCAATCCCAAGATGCCCATGAGAAGGCATTAGTGAGCTGCAGTCTTTTTAGTGGAAGATCACATCCAGTTTTGTTAGAAAGTGAATTTGGCTCAGCCACAGTGAAGGGACAGTGTTATTTTGGCTGGAATCTTTGAGAAACAAAGGCCGTGGTGAAATCTGTGACAGGATTAGACGAGAGGTTCGACAAGGCCAATTTGACTTCATGAGCAACTTTTTGTGCCTTTTGAGCATTTGCTGAGTAGTGAGGCAAGTTTCCTGTCGGGGCAGTTTGTCGGTTAACAGGGATTAGAGCTTGTTTAACATCTTATTAATGATGTGGATGTGCCGGTGTTGGACCGGGGTGAATAAAGTTAAAAATCACACAACACCAGGTTATAGTCCAACAGGTTTATTTGGAAGCACTAGCTTTTGGAATGCTGCTCCTTCGTCAGGTAGCTAGTGGAATTTATAGCAATTCTGTTTTCTCGGATCCTCCTCCACCTGATAAAGGAGCAGTGCTCCGAAAGCTTATACTTCCAAATAAATCTGTTGGACTAGAATCTTATTAATGATGCAACTCATTTACTTTACAAAACATTTACAAGGTAAGCATTGAGAATTCTCAACACTTGAGCCTAAAACTGAAGACTTGACCTTCAGCACTAAATATCATCACAGGGACAATCCAAGGGTACCCATCACACACACCACTGTCCATAGCCTTTAGCATTTGGCATTTGCATCCTCTTTATGCTGCCAGACCTGCTGCGTTTCTCCAGCAGTTTACTTTTGTGTGCTTCAGATCTCCAATATCTCTGTGCTTCCTGCTTGCTTTCTTACAGCCCACTACCCTGGGTGCTCAAAGCATGGATTGCCTTGCTTTACCAATAAGCACAGTCACACAATGAGAAAGCTTGCCTTGCTGGTCAGTAATCCTCAGTCAAAGAGAAGCCCATCTTGTTGTTGAGCATCGGACTGTATCAATCTTTCAGCTATACCCTGTACCAGCAGTTTCCTCAGCAAACACACTGCAGTGAGTAGGCAGCCATTGTTTTATGGGAGTGGTCCTCACTAATGCCCATCAAATTAGTTACAGCAAGTCTGGCACAGCAAGTCAAGAGCAGTTTCCAATACCAGTCCAGGTCCTTGGCTATGGTCAGACATCTGATCAAGGAGTTTGAACTAGTTTAACCAAAGTTCCCAGCATGTTCAATTATAGCTGTTAACCAGTCTCCTTGTCAATTCTGCTGCTGGTCCCCTGACCACACCTGTAAAGCACTCTAAGAAATGTTTGCAGTTCAATCAAGCCTCATTCTAATCTTCTAAACTCCAATGAGTCCAAACTAAGTCTACAAATCCCTCTATACCCAGAATCAATCCAGCGAAATTTCTCTGACCTGCTTCCATGGCCAGTATATCCATCGTTCAATGATCCCTGGCAGAATCAGCAGTGGAGATTCTGTGTAGGCACATCTTGGTGTATGCTTTCTGTGATCATTTGGTGAACAGTCTTCATTTAAATCTAATTTCCTGCTCAATGTAATAATGGTAAAACTGTAGCTCCTTATGTACCAGACTAACGCAGCCTATGCAAGATGGGAGACAGGAATAGGTTTTGTGAGGGACATGCAAGTACAGAATCCTTAAGCAAAGATTTCAGAGATTATTTTGAAAGTAGTGAGGGTGACGGCCTATCAAAAATGGGTTTGTAAATCAATAGAGGTGGTTTCATATCCCATGCTTCTGATTACTGTGACTCCATGTTCAGAGTAGAGCTTCACAAAATTACACTTTTATTGCCATGCTGATTAAGCCTTTCAAGCAATAGCCAAATAATTATCTGATTGAAAGCACAATCCAAGTTAGGGGCAAATAGACACAGAAATAACAAGATGGTAAATGAGGCACGATGGTACCTGTCTGGGCTGGAGGAAGAATTGTTGCCCATGGAAGGAAGCCAGCCTGGATTAGATCATGGTGCTGTATAAATACTTGAATTGATTATTGATTACTTTTAGTGTCCGTAGGGGCAGAATGTTCCGTCAAGATACAGTGTATTGAATAAATGAGCTAGCAAATGTCAGTGGATAGCCAGTCTGGAGGGAATGGGTTTAAAGGTCTTTCGGCTTCTATGTTTCAGGATGTTTTTAACTTTACCTTCTGTTGATTGGGCTATTTTGAACATGTTCTCCTGCTGAAGTTGTGTGATGGCAATGAAAACTGTCTTTACTAGGACAACTGATTATAGTTCTTGATAGCATATTGGAGTGTTATTATTACAATCTCAATATTTCCAATTGTTTGATCAGCCTTTTAAGACAGACATTACCTGCATTAGGCTGCAACTAATTTCCCTATGCTTTTGCCAGAATCAAAGTGGATGAAGGAAAACTGTAAATGTGAGAAATCTATGTATCTATAAAAGCAGAACTTGATCACGGCACCTAGATCAGAGAGATTAATGCTTTGATTTGTCTGCTTTAGAAAAATGGAAAGCTCCATCAAAACCCAGGTGCATAGATGTTAATGTGAACTGAAATTGAGAATAGAAATCTACACAGACACCACCTTAGTGAGGAGTGAAATGGCAGACTCTCCGTCACTAATCTGCAACCTCGTTTCTACAAACAGTGTTGTTTTCTCTCCACCTTATCTGCCAAACCTTCATTTGCTGCCCTTCATCCGAGGCAGTAAAGGATTGAAATTCTTCTTGAGTGTCAGCAGCTCCCATCAGAGGCTTGGCACAATTGAAAGATCCTTCTTTTATATAAATGTTAGCCAGTCGAAGGCTGGAGGACAGGCTCAGCACATTTGAAGTAGGGTGACCAACTCCCCTGAGAAGCATGTCCAGCTGGCAGTCAAGCCGATGAACGAATGCCATATTCTGACTGAAAAGCTTCCTTTAAGCTTATTCAGCACTCAACTGTTTATTATCCATTGAATTGTTCAGAGGAAATTATGTTTGCATATTCTGATTCGCTGTTATTTTTGCCATGGCATATTAAATTTGCCGTGAAACACAGAAGAATCTATTGACAATGCAATTAGTGCTGCATGAAGATGAGCTGATGTTTCAAGCATTAGTCATTGCTAGGTAAATTTCACTTTAAGCATAACTGACTTTGTGGAACATTTTGGGTTCACTATAACACTTTTAAAAAATGACTATTTCTGCGTAATGTTTGTGAAACTTTGTAATATTATTTATGTTTAATTGCAAGAAGTGAGCATTGTACAACATGTACATGTTATATTTCTACAGACCATACATAATAATCCTTTTAATATAGATGTTGAAATAAAAATGCTGGAGAAACCTAGCAGGCCTGAAAGTGTCAATGAACAGTGAAATAGAATTAACATTTTGAGATCGATATGGTCCTTCTTTGGAACTCATGTTACTAGATTTGAGATTTTCAGATGATTAGAAAAATTTATGCTAAATTTTTAAAATTGAAATATGCAAGCTTATGAATCCTGTTAAAATGGATTATTTTTGTGTGATGTTGTTCACAGTGAAATTGAGAAGTTACTGGTATTTAGTAGAATGTTTGGGAAGGGTGTAACTTCCACGTTTACTGCAGCACAACTAAAAAATAGCTTTATCAAAAAAAAAATGCTCTTGCTAAAATTCTCCTTTTCTTCTAAACTTGAGTTTCGATTAAATTAGATTGCCAGAAGACAGAAACATTTCTTTGCATTAACACAAGATGAAAGCCCATTGGACGTTTGCAAGCCCCACACCCCGGTTAATAAAAATAATTGTTCTGTCAGGAATGTTTACAAAGAGTTGTGTCAAACCTAGTTTTGGTGCAGTACAAGTATCAGTCTTAGAACTTTAGGTTAAATTGGTTTCCAAATATGTTTCATTTTCCTTCTCCTGACCTTACATAATGAGCCAATGTTCAAAAAACAAGATTTAAAATGATTTTTTTCTTTTGATCTACTTTAAAGTATTTATATTGGTAAGTGCACCATTTCCCGTCCCAAGTGTTTTAGTATAACATGACATTTTTCTTCTTAAATGTCAGCATATGTAAAACACAATGAAAGGCTGCAACAGCACAAGACAGGAGTGAATCACATTCACCAAAATGACAAAAGACTCCCTTCAAGATAAAATCTTTGCCTGTAAGCCAAAGTGCCTGCTACTGAAGTGTAGCACTAAAAATGTCATTAGTAGCTGAGAGAGATCCATCTGCATTTTCCAGGACATTTAAAATAAATTAACTTAATTTTTTGTTGTAAAAAGAAATGTTATTTGAACAAGATGATGTTACGAAGAAATGTTTGAAAGAGCAGTTTGCATGCCAACAATCAACAATGCAAGCATTCGCAAAGCATCCCAATGATGGTACATTAACATTTGTTATGAAGCAAACAATCCATTTATACTGAACAGTCATAGAGCTGCACACCCTCTAAATGTGGGATCAGTACTTGGGCCTCAGCTATTCACAATATATATTCATGATTTAGTTGCGGGAACGAAATGTCAGGTCTCCAAAATGGCAGATGACATAAAGCTGGGTGGGAGGGTAAGCATTGAGGAGGATGCAGAGGTGTTTCACTTTGATTTGGACAGGCCTGAGTGTGTGGGCAAATGAATGTGAGATAAAAAAACAATATGGATACATGTGAAGTTATCCATTTTAAGAGAAAAAAGAGGAAGTCAGATAATGATATGAACTTATACAACTTGAGGAAGTGAAAGTATAGAATTGCTACAGTGCAGAAAAATGCCATTCGGCTCATCGCGTCTGCACTGGCCCTCCGAAGAGCCTCCCATCCAAACCCACTCCCTTTACTTATCGCTGTGACCCGGCAATTCCCATGGCTAATCCATCTAACCTGTATGTCTTTGGACTGTGGGAAGGAACCGGTGCACCCGGAGGAAACACACACAGTCACAGGGAACATAGAACATTACAGTGCAGTACAGGCCCTTCGGCCCTCAATGTTGCGCCGACCTGTCATACCAATCTGAAGCCCATCTCACCTACACTATGCCATGTATGTCCATATGCTTGTCCAATGAAGACTTCAATGTACTTAAAGTTGGCAAATCTACTACCATTGCAGGCAAAGCATTCCCTACCCTTATTATTCTCTGAGTAAGGAAAATACCTCTGACATCTGTCCTTTATCAACCCCCCTCAATTTAAAGCTATACCCTCTGATGCTCGCCATCAGCATACTTGGTAAAAGGCCCATCCTGTCCACCCTATCTGACCCTCTGATTATCTTATATGTCTCTATTAACCTCTCAACCTTATTCTCTCTAACAAAACAGCCTCAAGTCCCTCAGCCTTTATCATAAGACCTTCACTCCATACCAGGCAACATCCTCAAACATCTCCTCTGCACTCTTTCCAAAGCTTCCACATCCTTCTTATAATGCGGTGACCAGAACAATGCTCCAAGTGCGGCCGCACCAGAGTTTTGTACAGCTGCAGTGTAACCTCATGGTTCCAGAACTGGGTCCCTCTATTAATAAAAGCTAAAACACTGTATGCCTTCTTAACAACCCTGTCAACCTGGGTGGCAACTTTCATGGATCCGTGTACGTGGACACTGAGATCTCTCTGCTCATCTACACTACCAAGACTTTTACCATTAGCCCAGTACTTTGCATTCCGGTTACTACGACCAAAGTGAATCACCTCACACTTGTCTGCATTAAACTCCATTTGCCACCTCTCAGCCCAGCTCTGCAGCTTATCTATGTTTCTCTGTAACATACAACATCCTTTGTCACTATCCACAACCCCACCGACCTTAGTGTCTTCTGTAAATTTACTAACCCACCCTTCTACGCCCTCATCCAGGTCGTTTATAAAAATGACGAACAGCAGTGGACCCAACACCAACTCTTGCGGCACACCACTAGTAACTGGACTCCAGGATGAACATTTCCCATCAACCACCACCCTCTGTCTTCTTTCAGCAAGCCAATTACTGATCCAAACTGCTATATCTCCCATAATCCCATTCCTTCGCATTTTGTACAATAGCCTACTGTGGGGAACCTTATCGAACGCCTTGCTGAAATCCATATACATTACATCAACCGGTTTACTCTTATCTATCTGTTTGGTCACCTTCTCAAAGAACTCAATAAGATTTGTGAGGCATGACCTACCCTTCACAAAACCGTGCTGACTATCCCTAATCAAATTATTCTTTTCTAGATGATTATAAATCCTATCTCTTATAACCTTTTCCAACACTTTATCAACAGCTGAAGTAAGGCTCATTGACCTATAATTACCAGGGTTGTCTTTACTCCCCTTCTTAAACAGGGGAACCACATTTGCTATCCTCCAGTCTTCTGGCACTATTCCTGTAGACAATGACAATTTAAAGATCGATGCCAAAGGCTTGGCAATCTCCTCCCTTGCTTCCCAGAGGATTCTCGGATAAATCCCATCCGGCCCAGGGGACTTATCTATTTTCACACTCAGCAGGATTTCTAATACCTCTTCCTTGTAAACCTCAATCCCACCTAGTCTAGTAGCCTGTATCTCAGTATTCTCCTCGACAACATTATCATTTTCTAGAGTGAATAATGTCAAAAAATTCCTTTCGTGCTTCCCCTATCTCCTCTGACTCCACACACAACTTCCCACTCCTATCCTTGTTTGGCCCTTATCTTACTCTCGTCATTCTTTTATTCCTTAAATATCTATAGAAAGCCTTTGGGTTTACCCTGATCCTATCTGCCAACAAGGTCTCATGTCTCCTCCTGGCTCTTCTGAGCTCTCCCTTTAGCTCTTTCCTGGCTACCTTGTAACCCACAAGCACCTTAACTGAACCTTCACATCTCATCCTAACATCTTTCTTCCTCTTGACCAGAGATTCCACTTCTTTCGTAAATCACGGCTCCCACGGTCTACAGCTTCCTCCCTGCCTGACAGGTACATACTTATCTAGGATACACAGTAGCTTTTCCTTGAATAAGCTCCACATTTCTAATGTGCCCATCCGCTGCAGTTTCCTTTCCCATCCTATGCTTCCTAAATCTTGCCTAATCACATTGTAATTGCCTTTTCCCCAGCTGTAAATCTTGCCCAGAGATCAAACCTATCCCTTTCTATCACTAAAG
The DNA here is from genome assembly GCF_020745735.1 of Hemiscyllium ocellatum. Classification (NCBI taxonomy): domain Eukaryota; kingdom Metazoa; phylum Chordata; class Chondrichthyes; order Orectolobiformes; family Hemiscylliidae; genus Hemiscyllium; species Hemiscyllium ocellatum. The sequence continues at coordinate 89,129,333 of NC_083401.1, forward strand.
TAACATAACAGAATTGTGATCACTATCACCAAAGTGCTCACCTACTTCCAAGTCTAATACCTGGCCAGTCTCATTACTCAGTATCAAATCTCATGTGGCTTCGCCCTTTGTTGGCCTGTCTACAGACTGTGTCAGGAAGCCCTCCTTCACACACTGGACAAAACTGACCCATCTATAATACTCGTACTATAGTGTTCCCAATCAATATTTGGAAAGTTGAAGTCCCCCATGACAACTATCCTGTCTCTCTCACTTCTATCGAGAATCATCTTTGCTATCCTTTCCTCTACAACTCTGGAACTATTCGGAGGCCTATAGAAAACTCCCAACAGGGTGACCTCTCCTTTCCTGTTTCTAACTTCAGCCCATACTATCTCAGTTGACAAGTCTGCAAACATCCTTTCTGCAACTGTAATACTGTCCTTGACTAACAATGCCACACCTCCCCCTCTTTTACCATCTTCTCCATTCTTACTGAAACATCTAAATCCTGGAACATGCAACAACCATTCCTGTCCCTGCTCTAACCATGTCTCCGAAATGGCCACAACATCGAAGTCTGAGTTACCAACACTTGCAAAATTTCACCCACTTTATTCTGGATGCTTGTGACATTGTCACATAAATGGATTAACTCCAGGAAGGGTGAGAGAAGTTGACACCGAGGGCAGGAGACTTTTGTGGATATACCCATTTCAAACAGATATGCTGTTTTGGAAAATGTAGGGGGTGATGGATTCTCAGGGGAATGTAGCACGAACAGCCAAGTTTTTGGTGTTGAGACTGGCTCTAATGCAATGAGGGGTACGTCGGCTTCCAAGAGATCATTGTGTAAGGGGATTCTGTAGTCAGAGATACAGACAGACATTTCTGTGGCCAGCAGAGCAAAAGCAGAACGGTTTGTTGTTTCTCTGGTGCCAGGATCAAGGATGTCTCAGAGAGGGTGCAGAATGTTCTCATGGGGGAGAGGGGCCAGCAGGAGGTCATTGTCCACATTGGAACTAATGACATTGGAAGGGAAAAGGTTGAGACTTTGAAGGGAGATTACAGAGAGTTAGGCAGAAATTTAAAAAGGAGGTCCTCAATGGTAGTAATATCTGGTTTACTCCCAGTGCTACGAGCTAATGAGGGCAGGAATAGGATAGAGCAGATGAATGCATGGCTGAGGAGCTGGTGTACGGGAGAAGGATTCACTTTTTTGGATCATTGGAATTTCTTTTGGGGTAGAAGTGACCTGGACAAGAAGGACGGATTGCACCTAAATTGGAAGGGGACTAATATACTGGCAGGGAAACTGCTTGGGAGGATTTAAACTAGCAACGTTGGGGGCTTGGGACCCAGGGAGATAGTAAGGAAAGAGATCAATCTGAAACGGGTACAGCTGAGAACAGAAGTGAGTCAAACAGTCAGGCAGGGACAAGGTAGGACTAATAAATTAAACTGCATTTATTTCAATGTAAGGGGGCTAACAGGGAAGGCAGATGAACTCAGGGCATGGTTAGGAACATGGGACTGGGATATCATAGCAATTACGGAAACATGGCTCAGGGATGGGCAGGACAGGCAGCTTAATGTTCCAGGATACAAATGCTTCAGGAAGGATAGAAAGGAAGGCAAGAGAGGAGGGGGAGTGGCATTACAGCTGTGCTGAGGGAGGATATTCCCAGAAATACATCCAGGGAAGTTATTTGGGTGTAACTGAGAAATAATAAAGGGATGATCACCATATTGGGATTGCATTATAGACCCCCGAATAGTCAGAGGGAAATTGAGAAACAAACTTATAAGGAGATCTCAGCTATCTGTAAGAATAATAGGGTAGTTATGGTAGGGGTTTTTAACTTTCCAAACATTGACTGGGACTGCCATAGTGTTAAAGGTTTAGATGGAGAAGAATTTCTTAAGTGTGTACAAGACAATTTTCTGATTCAGTATATGGATGTACCTACTAGAGAAGGTGCAAAACTTGATCTACTCTTGGGAAATAATGGAGGACAGGTAACTGAGGTGTCAGTGGGGGAGCACTTTGGGGCCAGCGACCATAATTCCATTCGTTTTTAAAAAATGATGGAAAAGGATAGACCAGATCTATGAGTTGAAGTTCTAAATTGGAGAAAGACCAATTTTGACTGTATTAGGCAAGAACTTTGGAAAGCTGATTGGAGGCAAATGTTGGCAGGTAAAGGGACGGCTGGGAAATGGGAAGCCTTCAGAAATGAGATAACAAGAATCTAGAGAAAGTATATTCCCATCTGGGTGAAAGGGAAGGCTGTTAGGTATCAGGAATGCTGGATGACTAAAGAAATTGAGGGTTTGGTTAAGAAAAAGAAGGAAGCATATGTCAGGTATAAACAGGATAGATCGAGTGAATCCTTAGGAGAGTATAAAGGAAGTAGGAGTATACTTAAGAGGGAAATCAGGAGGGCAAAACAGGGGCATGAGATAGCTTTGGCAAATAGAATTAAGGAGAATCCAAAGAGTTTTTACAAATATATTAAGGACAAAAGGGTAACTAGGGAGAGAATAGGGCCCCTCAAAAATCAGCAAGGCAGCCTTTGTGTGGAGCCACAGAAAATGGGGGAGATAATAATTCAAAATTTTGCAATAGTATTTACTGTGGAAAAGGATATGGAAGATATAGAAAGTAGTGAAATAGATGGTGACATCTTGCAAAATGTCCAGATTACAGAGAAGGAAATGCTGGATGTCTTGAAACGGTTAAAAGTGGATAAATCCCCAGAACCTGATTAGGTGTACCCGAGAACTCTGTGGGAAGCTAGAGAAGTGATTGCTGGGCCTCTTGCTGAGATATTTATATCATCAATAGTCACAGGTGAGGTGCCAGAAAATTGGAGTTTGGCAAACATGGTGCCACTGCGGTAAAAACAAGCCAGGGAACTATAGACCAGTGAGTCTGACCTTAGTGGTGGGCAAGCTGTTACAGGGAATCCTGAGGGACAGGATGTGAAGGAAGTGCTAGGTGTCTTGAAATGGTTAAAGGTGGATAAATCCCCAGGACCTGACCAGGTGTACCCTAGAACTCTGTGGGAAGCTAGAGAAGTGATTGCTGGGCCTCTTGCTGAGATATTTATATCATAGATAGTCACAGGTGAGGTGCCGGAAGACTGGAGGTTGGCAAACATCGTGCCACTGTTTAAGAAGGGCGGTAAAGACAAGCCAGGGAACTATAGACCAGTGAGCCTGACCTTGGTGGTTGGCAAGTTGTTGGAGGGAATCCTGAGGGACAGGATGTACATTTATTTAGAAAGGCAAGGACTGATTAAGGATAGTCAACATGGCTTTGTGCTTGGGAAATCATGTCTCACAAACTTAATTGAGTTTTTTGAAGAAGTAACAAAGAAGATTGATGAGGGCAGAGCAGTAGATGTGATCTATATGGATTTTAGTAAGGCGTTCGACAAGGCTCCCCATAGGACACTGATTAGATCTCATGGAATACAGGGAGAACTAGCCATTTGGATACAGAACTGGCTCAAAGGTAGAAGACAGAGGGTGGTGGTGGAGGGTTGTTTTTCAGACTGGAGGCCTGTAACCAATGGCGTGCCACAAGGATCGGTGCTGCATAAGAGGTACAGTTAGTAAGTTGGCAGATGACAGCAAAATTGGAGGTGTAGTGGACAGAGAAGAGGGTTACGTCAGATTACAACAGGATCTTGACAAGATGGGCCAGGGTTGGAGGATCTGAGCTACAGGGAGAGGCTGAACAGGCTGGGGCTGTTTTCCCTGGAGCATCGGAGGCTGAGAGGTGACCTTATAGAAGTTTCCAAAATTATGAGGGGCTTGGATAGGATAAATAGGCAAATTCTTTTCCCTGGGGTCAGGGAGTCCAGAACTAGAGGGCATAGGTTTTGGGTGAAAGGGTAAAGATATAAAAGAGACCTAAGGGGCAATTTTTTCATGCAGAGGGTGAATGAGCTGCCAGAGGATGTGGTGGAGGCTGGTACAATTGCAAAATTTAAGAGGCATTTGAATGGGTATATGAATAGGAAGGGTTTGGAGGGATATGGGCCAGGTATTGACAGGTGGGACTAGATTGGGTTGGGATCTCTGTTCGGCATGGTCGGGTTGGACTGAATGGTTTGTTTCCATGCTGTACATCTCTATGACTCTATGAATCTAAGTAGACACACTTCAAACCAACCTGTTGCTTGCCGGTGCCATCTTGCGTCCCTGAAACTTGATTTCAGACCTCCCTACTCTCTTCTATACTCGAACGACAATTTTGTTTCCCATCCCCCTGCTGGATTAGTTTAAACCCACTCCAATAGGCTTAGCGAATTTTCCCCCGGGATATTGGAACCCCTCTGGTTCAGATGAAGACCATCCTGCTTGTAGAGGTCCCACCTACTCCAGAAAGAGCCCCAATTATCCAAGAATCCAAAACCCTCCCTCCTGCACCATCCCTGTAGCCACATGTTCATTTCCTCTCTCTCCCTATTCCTTGCCTCACTAGCACGTGGCACGGGCAACAAACCAGAGACAACAACTCTGTTTGTCCTAGCTCTAAGCTTCCATCCTAGTTCCCTGAATTTCTGCCTTAAGTTTCCATTTCTCTTCCTATCTATGTCATTGGTGCCTATGTGGAAAATGACTTGGGGCTGCTCCTCCTCCCCTTTAAGGATCCCAAAAACATGATCAGAGACATCCCAAACCCTGGCACCTGGGATGCAACACACCATCCGTGAGTCTCTCTCATCCCCACAGAACCTCCTATCTGTCCCCCTAACTATGGAGTCCCTAATGACTACTGCTCTGCTCCTCTTCCCATGTGAAAATTCCACACGGATAGTCACCTGAGGTTGGAATCAAGTCCGAGTCCCTGGCGCTGTGAGGCAGCTGTGCTAACCACGGGGTGACTGAATTGTAATGTGTTATGTGACCTGGATGTCCTTGTACACCGGTCACTGAAGGTAAGTGTGCAGGAGCAGAAGGTGATAAAAGAGGCAAATGATATGTTGGACTTCATAGTGAGAGGATTTGAGTGCAGGAGCAGGAATGTCTTGCTGCAACTATACAGTAAGACCATGCCTGAAATATTGTGTGCTGTTTTGGTCTCCTTATCTGAGGAAGGATGTCCTGGCTACTAAGGGTGTGCAGCAAAGGTTTACCAGACTGATCCCTGTTATAGAAGGACTGTCGGATGATGAGCAGTTGAATCAGTTTAAGATTATATTCACTGGGCTTTAGAAGAATGAGGAGAAATCTCATAGAAATCTCTATAGTTCTAACTGGGCTGGACAGGGTAGATGCAAGAAGGATGCTCCTGATGATGGAGGAGCACAGAACCAGGGATCACAGTCTCAGGGTACACAGTAAATCATTTAAAACTAAGGTGAGGAGAAATTTCTTCATCCAGAGAGTAGTGAATGTTTGGAATTGGCTACCACAGAGAGCAAGTGAGGCAGGAGTTGGACATTGCACTTGGAGCTAAAGGTATGGGGGAAAAACAATAATACGCTATTGAGTTGGATGATCAGCTTTAACCATGATGAATCAAAGAGCTAAATGGCCTAAACCTGTTTCTATGTTTCTATGTAACAGAGTTGATGAAAGGTTTTGTCAGAGGGGGGTTGTAGTGTTGGGTCTTGGAAGGAGAGAGAAGGGTCAGGTCCTGGGGGTTAGAGGGGGTTGTGTCTAGGCTCAGGCAGTGACAGGAAGTACTAATTTCCTAAGTGGAGAGGGGGAAGGAGGTGCATTAATGGATCTTGTGCCGACTAATAAAAGGGGGTTGCTTGGTCTGGGGCAGGAGGGATTAAGGGCAAGGGAGGGTGTGTGTTTGTTGGCTATTTAAGGGTGGGGATTTTTTATCCTTCCCAGGGGGGATTGTTAGGTTCCTAGGTGTCAGATCAGCACCAGGGGCTGCAAGGGGTTTGGGGAAACTGTAATTTTGCAGTGTGTATTAATTTGAGGGGTTCAGTTCAATAGGTCCCAGGACCTAAACTAGGTACTTAAAACTTCACCTTTCCCGACTGCTTATTTACCTTACTGCAACTTCATACTCTAGATCCTTTGACTGAAATGGGTACTTTCAGAATGTGCTCAGCTCAGCAAAATTGCCCAGTCAAATCTTCAATTTCTGCAGCAACTGCTTCAGAGTCTGCTCCATAGGGGACGACACGGGGTCCCAATGCTAAACTGGTATCATCACTGCAGAAACAGCAGTGTAGCCATTGGCAATTCAAGCTTAACGTTTAGCTGATTCCATGAAGTTCAATTGGTACTTTGCTACATTTAAAAGCACACACTGTTAGTTAAGATTTTCCATCTGTTAATTTTATTCCTTGAGAATTCATCCATGATTTCAGGATTCCATTGGCAATAAGTGCTGACATTGCTCATAAGGCTCATATTGCATGAACTAACACACAAATGAAAGGTAGTTTGAATTTGTGTTGAGGAACTGTTTCGTGCTGATGCTGTAATTTTAAGGAAAGGCCTTGTGGGATGGAGTGTTGCTTGATGGAAACACAGAAAGCCCAAAAACACTTGTGACTCATTTCAGGCACATATTCCCCTTCCCTCCCTTGTCAGCTATGCATTCCCTCCTGGTCACCCTGGTGCGCTCTTCTTTCACTGCCCACACCCTCCCACATCCCCACAGCACCTTCTGCTGCAACCACAGAAGGTGCTACACCTGCCATTTCCCTCCTCCCTCCTCTGTATCCAAGACATACCTTCCAGGTGAAGCAGCATTTTACCTGCACTTCACATAATCTAGTCTACTGCATTCGCTGTGCACAATCTGGTCTCCTCTACTTCGGGAAATTGAAGAGTTGACTGGGTGACAACTTCGCGAACATCTATGTTCTGTCCATAAGAAAAATCCTAAACTTCCAGTTGCCTGCCACTTTAACACACCATCCTGTTCCCTGGCCAATATCTCTGTCTCAGGTTGGCTGCAGTGCTCAAGACTATACACCCCTCAAGACTCAATATCAGGTTCAATAACTTTAAGGCTTGAGCTCTCCTATGTCCTTACCCCAAACCCCACACACCAGACTTTGTTATCACATAGTCTAACAACCCATTGTTAGCCATTAATAGACCCCATTAATAACTACTCACTTTCCTAGCCCAATCGTTATCCATTCCTTGGTATGTCCAACTATTCTTCTCTCTCTTTATAGAGTTCTTCAATCTCTCTGCTGCTATTAGGTGGTCTGTAGAAAACCACCAATGTGGTGGCGGTTCCCTGCTGTTCCTAACTTCCACCCATACTGACTCAGCAGACAAACCTTCCTCAACAACATTTGTTTCTGTAGCTGTGATGCACTTTCTGATTAGCAATGCTACATACCCTCCTCTTTTCCCACCCTCCCTGTTCTTTTTAAATATTCTAAACCCTGGAACATCAAGCAACCATTCCTGCCCCTGTGAAACCCACGTCTCCGTTATGGCCACAACATCATAGCCCCAAGTACTGATCCATGCTCTAAGTTCGTCACTCTTATTTCAGACACTCCTTGCATTAAAGCAGACACACTTTCACCGATCCCTTTGTTTCATCACATGAGAAACCTTCCTGATAGATTCAATACATCCTGTCACTGCCCCATCTGCAACTGACCCCCTCTCAGACATGTGGCTGTGATTCCCACCCCCCCTGCCAAACTATTTTAAACCCTCCTGAATCACATTAGAGTCATAGAATCATAGAGATCATAGAATCATAGACCCTTCAGTCCAACCCATCCATGCCGACCAGATATCCCAACACAATCTTGTCCCGTCTGCCAGCACCCAGCCCATATTCCTCCAAACCCTTCCTATTCATATACCCATCCAATGCCTCTTAAATGTTGCAGTTGTACCAGCCTCCACCACATCCTCTGGCAGCTCATTCCAGACACATACCACCCTCTGCGTGAAAAAGTTGCCCCTTAGGTCTCTTTTATATCTTTCCCCTCTCACCCTAAACCTATGCCCTCTAGTTCTGGACTCTGCGAACCCAGGGAAAAGGCTTTGAATATTTATCCTATCCATGCCCCTCATAATTTTGTAAACCTCTATAAGGTCACCCCCCCAACCTCTGACGCTCCAGGAAAAACAGCCCCAACCTCTTCAGCCTCTGCCTATAGCTCAGATCCTCCAACCCTGGCAACATCCTTGTAGATCTTTTCTGAACCCTGTCAAGTTTCACAACATCTTTCTGATAGGAAGGAGACCAGAATTGCACGCAATATTCCAACTGTGGCCTGACCAATGTCCTATACAGCTGCAACATGACCTCCCAACACCTGTACTCAATATTCTAACCAATAAAAAAAAATACCAAATCTCCCACCCAGGACATTTGTGCCCCTCCAGTTCAGGTGCAACCCATCCTTCATGTACAGGTCCCACCTTCCCCAGAAGATATCCTAACGGTCTAGGTATCTGAAGCCTCCCTCCTGCACCAGCCTTGCAGCCACATGTTAAGCTGTATCCGCTGACTGCTCCTCATCTCGCTATTTCGTGGCACCAGTAGCAAACCTGAGATCACCACTCTACTCGTCCTGTTCTTCAGCTTCCAACCTAACTCTCTGTAATCACTTTTCAGATCCTCAATCCTTTTCCTGGCTATATCATTGGTGCCAATATGTACCACGAATTCTGGCTGCTCACCCTCTCCCTTCAGAATCTTGTAAACCCAATTGGCAATATCCCGGACTTTAGCACTGGGGAGGCAGTATACCTTCTGGTTGTCCCGTTCCTGACCACAAAATCTCCTGTCAATCCGTCTAACTATTGAGTCCTCTACCACTAGCACTTTTCTATTTCCCCCCCTTTCCCTTCTGAGCCACAGTGCCAGGCTCAGTGCCAGAAACTTGACAACTATGGCTTTCCCCTGGTAGGCTGTCCCCACCAGCAGTATCCAAAACGGTATACTTATTGCTGAGGGGATTGGCCACAGGGGATCTCTGCTCTGACCATCGGTTCCCTTTCCTCCCCCTGACAGTAAACCAGCTGTCCTTATCCTGTGTCTGGGGAGTGACCTTCTCTCACTTTCCCCCTCAGCCTCCCGGATGATCCGTAGTTCATCCAGCTCTAGCTCCACTTCCCTAACTTGGTTTTCAAGGAGCTGGAATTGGGTGCACTTCCTGCAGATGAGTCGACAGAGGCATGTGAAGTGTCTCTCACCTGCCACATTCTGCAGGGGGAACATGCAACTGGCCTAATATCCATATCCCGCTACGCTGAAAACCAGCACAGGACTAAACAAAGGAAGGGAAGAAAAAAAAATGAGAAACATAAAAATTTACCTGGTTTACATACTCTTAATAAGGTTAGAGGAGGTGGGTGGGAGGGAGGCCTATGATGTAGGGTCTCGGGTTTAGATCTCACCCACTTTAAACCTTCCTCGAAGTCCTTTGCTCATCCCTCACACCTTTCAGCAAATGGAGGCCCTGACGCCTGAAGTAAGTGTTTTAAATGGTTAGACTCACCTTCCAGAAGTTCTTTGCTCCTCCCTCACACCTCACCTAATGTTTATTCCTAGCCCCCTCCCCACGCACATATAAAGCTTTTCCCAGCTACCATCAGTTCTGAGAAATGATCAGTCAACCCGAAATGTAAACTGTGATTTTTTTTCCACAGACGCTGCCAGACCCGTTGAGATTTTTCAGCAATTTCTGTTTTTGTTTCCAATAGCATTCGAGCTTCTGAGTGATTGATTTGGAGTTCAACAAATCAAACACAAACCTCAACAGGCCAATTCTTGTAATCGGAAACTTTGCAACATTTAACTTTGCATTAGGTGTGAAGCTAAAGTGAACAAAAAAATAAAAATTCCACAGGGTTTTGTGCACCACAGCAGGATTGAAGTTCGCCACCTAACTGACTGGCAATGACTTACAAACCCTGGAAAAAGTTGAGATAAACACTTGCTGTGAGGATAGAGGGTGTGGTGATATCACCCCTCTCCAATCAGTCGAACCACTGCAATCACAGTTTGTTTGTCATTGACTATAGCATCTGAGTGGCAGCTGTAGTTCAAACTGGAACTTATATGTGATGCATATATTTCACTGGGCTACAACACATGATCATTAGAAGTGTGTTTGCTGAGACTCCCAGGGAAGAAAATGAATAATTACAGCAGATTGCTGCTGTGATACAGATGGAATCAGCAGGAGAAGCATTAATTCTCCTCACTTTGAAATTTCATACATGTTTGTGAATTGAGAGAGAAACCAGTTACTTCAGCCTTTTTTCCAGCATTTGCAGCTACCAAGCCGACACTATCATTTCACTAAAGGATAGTGTGAAATTTCTACCTTCAGATATTACATGTGGGGACACCACCCACTTTGTATGCAGCAGGTACTTATGTGACTTGGCCACCATTGTGTATCTTATACACTGCAGGCAATGGTGCCCAGAGGCATGGTGCATTTGAGGAGACCAAGTTGACACTATGACAACAGATGAATAGACACCATGCAACAATCATCAGACAGGGGTGTTCCCTCCCAGTCGGGGAGCACCTCAGTGGTCGGGGACATTTGGCCTCAGATCTTCGGGTGACCATCCTCCAAGGTGGACTTCTGGATAAGCAACAATGCAGAGTCGCCGAGCAGAGGCTGACAGCCAAGTTTGATACCCATGGGGATGGCCTCACCGGGACCTTGGATTCATGTCACACTACAGGTGACCCAAAACACCACCCCCCCCCACACACACACACACGCACACACAGTCTCTCTCTCTCACATGCACACACACACATACTGTCTCTCTCCCTCACATGGAGATACATTGCAGATACATTCTATTTAGTTCGAAAAGCACACAATCCATGTAATATTTTATAAATTCCTACTTTGGAAATAAAACCAGTCTGACCCAAGATTGGGATACAGACAGACTTTAACCTCACACCTTTAATGCAATGTCTGAGCTGAGATGTAATCTTTTTTTATAAGACCTTAAGTTATCTCAAAAATGTGACTTGAAAGAAGTTCTGGGATTTACGTATCAATGAACCAAAACTTGCAACCCATTCTAAGAGATGAAAGACTTAACTGCAATCTGGCTTTGTTCAATATATCACTTCAGTTGCATGACAATGTGGTCTTTTGCTATAAATTCTGTGTGTTGTAATCCTGCTTCATAGGAACAGCGCTCCAAAAGCTAGTGCTTCCAAATAAACCTGTTGGACTATAACCTGGTGTTGTGTGACTTTTAATTTTGTCCACCCCAGTCTAACACCGGCACTTTCACATCATGGACTGAGTAGGCAGAGCAGTGACCTCTCTGCCTGCAGCATTAATTCCTGCACTATATCTGTTTCCTCACTGCCAAGGTGTGCTGACTAGTCTCGTATCCATCATTTGCAAAGTATCTTGCTGGTTTTGGAATACAGGGGAACCTCAATTATCTGAATATCGGATTATCCGAAGGAGATGTTGAGGTCCCGACAGAAACATTACATCAAAGAGTTGTTTCAACCCTGATCGCAACATCTCTAAATGACTGACCATGCTCTCTCTCTCTCTCTCTCTCTCCCCCCCCCCCCACACTTTCCTTGGAGTTCCACATAGGGGTGAACCCTAAACCTCCACTTCCCCAGATAATCTCTCCAACATTGTCCTGTACACGGCAGAGGTGGAAACTGTCAAAAGGTTGCAGTAAAAAGTTGTGTGTGTGTGTGTGTGTGTGTGTATATGTGTGGCTGTGTGTGTGTGTGTGTGTGTGTGTGTGTGTATATGTATGTGTGTATATGTGTGTGGTGCTGTGTGTATGTATGTATATGTGTCCGTGTGTGCTATTTGGAGACTTACTCCACAAGGGCAGCAGCAGTCTTATTGTTGGTGTCCAGTCTGGCTACCCCGGCCGGGGGAGGAGGTCAGCCGAGGGGTGGGGGCGCAGACCAGGGTCGGACGGTGAGTGGAGGTGGACGGGGGTGCGGGGTTGGGGATGTGGGGATGGGGGTCAGGCGGGATGGGAGCGGACGGGATTGGGGGGTGGGGTGGGGGCGGATGGGGTTGGGGGGTAGGGTGGGGGCGGATGGGGTTGGGGGCGGGCAGGGATTGTGGGCGTGGAGAGGGTGGGGGCAGGGTTGGGAGGCAGATGGGGAGGTTGGGGCTCGCACACCGTGTAATTTTGCCTAGTATCCTGAACAGGGAGCAGACTTCACAGAAATCCCCAAGCCCCAGAGGAAATCAATTAACCCAATAATCAGTTATCCGAACAAAATATGCCTGTCCATTTTGTTTGAATAATCGAGGTTCCTCTGTATAATAAGGAACATTTAGCTTTGAGAATTCTTTGCTGTTTTTCCATGATGAATAAAATTGTTTGTAACCATTTTTGTTCCCTACATTACTGGTAATCCCAGTTACATCAGGGATTATTGATAACACAGATAACCACTACTTACCAAGGTTTTCACCTTGTTAAAATCTCTTAACCATGGGCATATTATTGCTCCAAAGGAATGTATTGAATTTTTAATTTATATTTGCTAACCAAAGGCTTTTTTAAAACTAATGTAGCTGCCTTCTGACATGATTACATTCTATTGGACCATAATTTTAAATAGCATGAACAAGTGTGAATCATTCAGTAAATCTCAATAAGCAAACACACTGAATTTTTGAAAACAGATAATTTTGTCTATAATCTTACTGTTGCCAGTTAATCTGCATCATAATGATTGGCAGAATAGTACTGAACAGTGAGGAACAGAATAGAAATGGCAACAATATTTTGGAAAGATTGAAGGAACATTAGGATTTACATAGAGGTTAATTGAACCAGTTCAGTTGTTAATTTTAGACATAAAATTAAACTGTATGAGGATCCTCTGATGGTGCTGGTACTTGAAAACTATTCAATTTAATGTTAGAAAATATAGAATGAATAATTTAGATGTTAAGACTGAGGATTTCTGCAAGCAGAGGTGTTTGTGAGACAGACATCATGCATGTAAGATCTGGAAAATTGTGAATTCTCAATTGTTTGTTTTCCACCCACTGTGCACTGCATTTTAAATTCTTGATCTGGTTGTCTACTGTGCTGTCAAGCTTCATCAACAATTCAAGTTGGATTCTGAAGAATCGAGCCTGTGAGCTTCCTATTTATATGCACTGTACACACACACTGTGCTAATCACACCCATTTCAAAAGGATGTTAAAGAACAACAGGGGTCTTGTAAATTGGATACTGATCCTGTAAAGCTGTTCTGGCTGTCTGGGGTTTTCTGCTTCTGCACTGTCTTTTACCCACAAAACTGAATGGGTGGAGAATGTCAGGTGGCAAGCACGGTAGGGAAAAATTCCAACTTTATTTCATTTTACTATCAAGCACTTGCTTGCTTTGGGGATCAACTTTCAGCGTCTCTCCTGTACAGGGTCTATTGGTAGAAAATGGTAAAGAGTAAGACAATCAAAATGAATGCTGAAGGAATCAGATTGCATCAAAGATGAACTGGTCATGACCCCCATTGTTTAAAATCAGGAATCGTTTTTGCTGAGTTTCATAGACGGTTTCTCTTGATGAAGCCTTGTGCATTTTATACAGTCATAGAGTCATAAAATCCAACAGTACGGAGACAGGCCTTTTGGCCAAAACTAGTCCATGTTGACCAAAATTCTGGATCAGTGGTGCTGGAAGAGCACAGCAGTTCAGGCAGCATCCAACGAGCAGCGAAATCGACGTTTCGGGCAAAAGCCCTTCATCAGGAATAAAGGCAGTGAGCGGGAAGCATGGAGAGATAAGTATGTTGACCAAAATGCCCATCCACACTAGCCCCATTTCTCTGCACTTGACCCATATCATTCTAAACCTTTCCTATCTATGTATTTGTCTAAGTCCCTTTTAACTGTTGTTAATGTACCTGTCTTAACCACTTATGCTGGCAGCTCATTCCATATGCGTACCACCCTTTGTGCAATAAAGTTGCCCCTCACGTTCCCTTTTATTCTTTCCCCTCTAACCCTGGGAAAGAGACTGAGTACATTCACCCTATCCATACACCTCTATAAGGAGGTAAAAACAATGACTGCAGATGCTGGAAACCAGATTCTGGATCAGTGGTGCTGGAAGAGCACAGCAGTTCAGGCAGCATCCAACGAGCAGCGAAATCGATGTTTCCTGATGAAGGGCTTTTGCCCGAAACGTCGATTTCCCTGCTCGTTGGATGCTGCCTGAACTGCTGTGCTCTTCCAGCACCACTGATCCAGAATACACCCCTATAAGGTTCACCATCAGTTTCCTATGCTCTAATGAAAAAAGTCCTAGCTTGCCCAACCTCTCCTTGTAACTCAGACTCTTAGGTCCTGGCAACATCCTTGTAAATGTTTTCTGCACTCTTTCCAGTTTAATAACATGTTTCCTATAGCAAGGTGACCGAAACAGAACACAATACTCCAAGTGTGGCTCCACCAACACCCTGTACAACTGCAACGTAACTTCCCAACTTCAATACTCAATGCCCTGACTGATGAAGGCCAGCCCCAAACTAACCTAATTAACCATGAACCACTGCCATATGGCACCTCATTTGTCTGATTCTCCAACTTGGAGGAAATACTTCCTTGTGCCAGGATCACTCTTGATTCCTAGCTCCAGTACCACCTTGACAAAGCCATTTTCTACCCGGGATCGACTACAGAGACCATGACACCAGAACCTGATAACCTAGTCTGAAGTTGCCACCTAGGTCAATATGGTCTCAACAAGTACCCAGCAGTGTAGAAAGAAGGTCAATAAGCTTCTCTCCTCTACCAGGCTAACAGCCACCTTTTCTGAGATGCGCAAGTGGGTAGAGGGCAGAGGACAGGTATGTCAATGGTGCTGGGAAACTTGACACAAAGGTGACAGCAATGCAGGAACACTGTTGGGAACAGCACTGCCTCAGGCATGCAATTGCCTGGCTGCCTCCACAGGTGGGTTTGTGGCTGCCAGTTGACAGTCAGGTTCAGCAGTCTCAGAGGCTGTCGGCTCTGCACACAGAGCTGCACTCCGTCAATTTAGTTACTGATGCTCCACACCAGTGTTAAGGTGGGTGACACGGTGGCACAGTGGTTAGCACTGCTGCCTCACAGCGCCAGAGACCCAGGTTCAATTCCCGCCTTTGGCGACTGACTGTGTGGAGTTTGCACATTCTCTCCGTGTTTGCGTGGGATTCCTCCAGGTGCTCCGGTTTCCTCCCACAGTCCAAAGATGTGCGGGGTCAGGTGAATTGGCCATGCTAAATTGCCCGTCATGTTAGGTAAGGGGTAAATGTAGGGGTATGGGTAGGTTGCGCTTTAGCGGGTCGATGTGGACTTGTTGGGCCGAAGGGCCTGTTTCCACACTGTAAGTAATCTAATCTGAAAAAGAGGTGACCGGGAGATGAGGAACCTTGACCTCACTGCAGGTGCCTCGATCTCACACAGAGACACGGCTGTGCCAGGAAGGAGCCTGGTGGAGGAGGAGGATACACATCCAGAGACCTCCCTTCTGCACACTCCAGAGGTCTGCAGTGAGGTGTAATGGGAGGGAAAGATAGAAAATGAGCTTGTAAAGGAATATAAGTGGCACCAGTAGCATTACAAATACATTGTCATATTTTTGATAATCTGCTCAATTTTCATCATTAGCAATGTGAGCGAATGTCTATCTAGCCACAACTGCATCATTAAAGAGACACAGGGTAGTCATTCTCAGAATAACATGAGATTCTATGGTCTAAGGTGTGAAATGGGCAGTTCCTGCAGCATGTACAGGATCCAGGAACATGTACGGTGATTGCCACTTTGGTAACTAGTCTCAACCTTTCCAAGCCACAAAATATTGCTTGTGTATCACAGCCACGAGTGGGACTGATTCCTGACACTGCCTGATGTGGTCGGCAGTGTTCAGGCCAGGATTTGGAGTACACACAGCACTTTAGTGCCTATGGTTCACACAGCATGTGGTGCTGGCATAGTGTCTCAGCTTCAGTGCATGCATGTCTGTGGTTTGATTGCTGTTTACAGCAAGATGGAAGGAAGCAGTAGCCACTTCACATGCCATGAGACTCAGGCTCGGTCTTGTGTTATTGGTGAACCCCTAAACGCGCAGATTCCCTTCATAATATCTCTTTCTTTCAACCCCACAGGCATCAAACCTCTGAACATTCCCAGCCAACCAGTCTACTGAAATACAACAGCAAGGGCTGGAGAAACTCAGCAGGTCTGGCAGTATCTGTGGGGAGAACGCAGAGTTGAAGTTTCGAGTCTGATGATCATTCATCAGACAGCAGCTTGGAAAAAAAGTGGTACTTATGGTAAAGGTGGTGTTGGGAGGGTGGGGAGAGAGATGAACGGATAGGCAGAGACACAGCCCAAAGATGGAGACAGAGACAGAGAGACATATGAAAGGGGTAGGCAAAGAAGGGGATTATTCATTGTAAGCCAGGACATAAGAAAAGCTGAAGAAGTGATCATGAAGCCTAAGAATAGGAGGGAATGGATTGGTTGTTCTGAAACAAGCCAAGTCATGCCAGGACTGGGTATTGGGTTGGTTAAAAACAAATCTGTAAATATTTCTTAATTTCAATGAGATCCCTTCTCATTCTTCTAAGCTCTAATGGATACAGGCCCAACCTTTTCTCATAACATAAGACCACTCTTATCCCATAAATCCAACAGAGTTAGTCTGAAGTCACATTTCGGATAAGGTATACAACTTCCTTACTGGGTCATTGATGCCCCATACTGTTCAGGGACACGATTGGTTTGGGAGCACGATCAATGTCTGAGAAAAAGCATTCCTAGATCTCCAGGTATCACAACAAATTTTAAATTGACGTATTTGGGGTCTCTTTGACAGGTAAAACAGTTTTCTTGCAAAATGACAATTCCGTAAATACCAGCAATGTAATATTAAAGGAGTTCAAAGTTTGGGAGAAGATTTGTAGCTCGGGTGCTCGTTGTTGTGGTTCTGTTCGCCGAGCTGGGAGTTTTTGTTGCAAGCGTTTCGTCCCCTTTCTAGGTGACATCCTCAGTGCTTGGGAGCCTCCTGTGAAGCGCTTCTGTCATGTTTCCTTTGGCATTTATAGTGGCTTGTCTCTGCCGCTTCTGGCTGTCAGTTGCTGTCCGCTGCAGTGGTCGGTATATTGGGTCCAGGTCGATGTGTTTGTTGATACAATCAGTGGATGAGTGCCATGTCTCTCGGAATTCCCTGGCTGTTTTCTGTTTGGCTTGCGCTATAATAGTAGTGTTGTCCCAGTTGAATTCATGTTGTTTGTCATCTGTGTGTGTGGCTACTAAGGATAGCTGGTCGTGTCATTTCGTGGCTAGTTGGTGTTCGTGGATGCGGGTTGTTAGCTGTCTTCCTGTTTGTCCTATGTAGTGTTTTGTGCAGTCCTTGCATGGGATTTTGTACACTACGTTTGTTTTGCTCATGCTGGGTATCGGGTCCTTTGTCCTGGTGAGTTGTTGTCTGAGAGTGGCTGTTGGTTTGGTTTGTGTGCTGTTATGAGTCCTAGTGGTCGCAGCAATCTGGCTGTCAGTACGGAAATGCTCCTGATGTATGGTAGTGTGGCTAGTCCTTTGGGTTGCAGCATGTCCTCGTTCCACTGTCTTTCCCTTAGGCATCTGTTGATGAAATTGCGTGGGTATCTGTTTTTGGTGAAGAATTGTATAGGTGTTCTTCTTCCTCTTTTTGCAGTTCTGGTGTACTGCAGTCTGTTGTGGCCCTTTTGAATAGTGTCCTGATGCAACTTCGTTTGTGTGTGTTGGGGTGGTTGCTTTCATAGTTCAGGACTTGGTCTGTGTGCGTGGCTTTTCAATAAACACTTTGATTTATACCCCACAATTTTTCATTGATTTCAGTAGAAGAAAAGTTTTGGGATCTATATTTTCTGAATAAACTCTCTGCAAATGCAAATCTCAGCACTGACAGCATTAAGGAAGAGATTTACTCTAAAATAAATAGAAGTATTTTAGTATGTAAGGAAAGTAGACCGCAGAATTACAACTTAGTAAGAAAGGGACATCATTCAATTTTCCAATTCCCTCCTTGCATTTGTTAATATATGTTCTGCTGGCACAATTGTCTCTGAAATAAACTGTTAACTTAGGACATATATTTAGGTTAAGACAAGCAGTTATGCTTGTTCTACTTTTTGATGGTTAAGCCATCCTTTACCTTGCTGTAGGTGTTTCTTAACTCTAATCACATGAAAGCATCCCTTAGCTTGCAATAATTTCACTCCTGCAGTTAGCTAACCTCACTCATAGTAAAAAAGTCAGAAATATGGAAACCTGAAAAGACAAATGCTTCAAGAATTAGAATGATGAGTGCCTTGTTCAGATTCTCAGACAGTTTACTTTTCCTTATGTCGTATTTTATAAAATCAATACAGATCTAAAAAGCATTTGTTCGAACAGAAAAGTGATATTATGGATTTAAGTGGAATCAATTATTTTTAGTCTTTGTCATTGCAGTATTGAAGTTGGCTTGACTAGCATTTCAGTTCTCAAAGTTATTCATCAAATCATTATGCTGATTTATGGTAATATGTTGACTTATTCTAATATTTACAGATGGTTCTGTCTTCTAGTGTTAAATGTAAAGAAGTGATTTTAATTTATGGTGGAAACTGGAAGGCAGGCAGTTATAAATGCCCAAGCTAATTGCCCATCCTAAAGCCATAGACAGCTAACAAGTTAGGGTTTTGCTGTGCTCTCCTGAGAAGGTGATGCTGGGTCCTTTATAGCATGTGCAAATCAGGTCCTAATGACATGATCAGAATTTCTTTCCTAGTGGGCCTAAACAGGAACTGAAGAGAGTTTCATACCAGGCAAAGAACTACTTTCTTATTTTAAACTTTTCTTGAAGTTTCTCTCCTACTTGCTATGCTGCATGCAAGCAGGCAGCAATCAATCCCTCCTCTGGAGAAGAAAAGGTGTTGCACTGAACAAACTGTTAATTCATTCACGGCCAATCTGGATGGGTGCCACTGACCAATGTTATTGTTGGCAAATCCACCTTGGCTTTGACCCCGGTCCAGGGAAAAGAATGTTAGTGGTATATGCAAGTGGGTAATAACAGAAGATTTGTCTTCTTTTCATTCAAATCTTTAGCTTGTCATTTGTTGCTGCTATACATTATCCAAGCAATCTACCAGAGGGAAAGAGATTGATGTACATCCCCACATGGCAGGGGGGAGACCATTAATGGGAATTAAGTTAACAAATTTGTATAATCTGATCCTGATGCACACACATTTGTTTCTGTTGAAATTGTGGCAGGTATCATGGCAGATACATGATTTGCTCTGGGGTGGCATTGTGATATTAAAATTAGACTATTGGAGTGAGATTTTGGCACTGATTCAAATTCCTTCCCAAGAGGACCTTTGAATTGGAAGTGCGCTGGAGAAAAGTTTCTGAGAACAGTTAAAGGTCAGGAATTCTGCTATGAAGAAAGGTTCTGTGCTTTCAACCATTTTATCAGTTCCTTCTGCACCATAGTTAATTGTGAGAGATGTATGTATACATTTTGGAAGCATCAACAGAGAACATCAGGGTAGATGATCACATGCTTGCTTTTGAGGAGACTCCAAATGATATTCAGCATGCACAGGATCAAAGCAAGGAACAGAAGAAGTCAAGTCAGTAACATTCACTCCTGTCGAACACAGTACACCATGGAGACTCTATTTCCTTCAGCTCTAACAAGTGCAGTGCTCCCACAGTTTGAGATTTTGATGTCAGCTGGTGGCAGACAGCTCCAGCTTCCAAGTACCTGTTCCGTCTTGCAACCTCCGGCCACATATGTGCAAATCATTGCATCTAATTGTTCTCTATAGCCGTTTCAATGATGTGCCTAAACACATAGAGGCTTGTGCCATCAACTAATAATGAATAAATAAATAAACAATGGATGAATGAGAGTTATAGCAACCTTCCTTGTGACAGGAACTGCCAGAATGAGCATGCACCAGGATGAACATCACAGGCAGGCTTTTCAAGGGATCATCAGGCTTTTAACCAGACATCTACAGGATCAGAACAAGATTTGATTTTATTATCCATTTGTAATCGGCCTTGAGAAAATTGTTCTTGAAGCTCAAAAGACAGGGCTATCTGTTCCCACAAACAACTGTGCTCTGCACAGTCATATTTAATCCAGTTGTGGATAGTAGTGGCAAGTAAACAATTAATAGGAGGAGGAAGCTCCACAAACTTTCCCATCCTCAGTGATGATGTGGTCAGACAGGTGCATTGGGCCTTTCCTCTCTAGACAAGATATTCCTGTGATTTTCTACCAACAATCCACTGATGCTCAAGTTAAACTCTAATTAACCCTGTTAATAACACTCAGAAAAAATGTACAGAATATATTTGCTAGTTTCTCATAAAGACGCTGATGCAGTTTTCGACATCTTGTTTTCACTGAATCTTTCGCATTTGGTATTTGTGCTAGTGCATGGTCATCACTGGTATGCCAGTGTAACCTTAGATGGATGAGGTCTTAAGGGGATTCATTTTCAACTTGCTGTGCAAGTGAAGGATGTTGGGGAGAAATAATTCAGTCATACCAAAGTCATATCTTTGACAATCTCCACACTCTTCTTATCTTAACTCATTTCAGTCATTGATGAAACATGTCAGCATATGTCTATCAGAGCATTTGTAATTTTGCCACCAGCTATTCGGGAGCTCCTTTTCCCTATTTCTGATGAGACAGATATAGGGCCTTTTCCTCGGCACCTGTTAACTGGACTATTTGGCAATAGCAAGTATTAGTTGTCTCCTTTCTCCTTGGCATTTTGCCCTGTCTCATTACACAGGGGCCTAACAACAGACCTGAAGGCCAACAACAGACCTTCCTATTCACCAGATCGATGCAGTAAAGTTGTTGCAGATGACTGTGAGGCAGATGTATAACTGAGGTAATAATGTTAGGTGGATAAATGGGGAGATGTTGAAGAATAGAGAAAATGAATGCTGGATGATGATGAAAATCAAATGGGTGTGTGAGACGTGAACCCCAGAAGTTAATCGGCTGAACTAATCGCAAATTCTGGCACACTTGATTGACTTCTGGATTTTCCTCATGCAATCCACCTGCATGGAGTCTATGTTCAGGTTAATGTCAAGATCTACATTTTGCATTCTGGATATTTTCCATTCTGGAAGTGAATTTCAGTAAGTTTAGTCAGTGACACTGATACGATCACGATATTTCCAAGTCAGGGTGGCGAGTGGCTTAGAGGTGAAGTAGAAATGTTGGTCTTCCTATGTATCTGCTGTCCTTCTAGATGGAATCAGTCGTGGGTTTGTAAGGGGCTGTCTCAGGAATTTTGGTAAATTTCCATTTTACAGATGGTACTTAGTGTTGGTACTGGAAGAAGTGGAAGTTTGATTTTGGATGTCCTGGGGCTGAGATGACTGACCAACAACATCTCCCTTTATGCCAAGTATGACTCCAACCAGCAGAGAATTTTCTTCCAATTCTCATTGACTCTAGTTTTGCTTACGTCCTTTGATGCTACATTCAATCAAATGGAACTTTGATGTCACAAGTCGTTATTCTCATCTCATCTCTGGAATGCAGCTCTGGAAATCCGAACTATCTTCTCCATTTCTCAAGAGCAATTATTTTACACATCCATCTGCAGCGAAGACTCTACAGAACTTCCCCAAACTGAAAGTAAAAGTGAAATGTTTTTCACCAACTTAAAAAAGTGTATAAAAAAATTTGACATCTTCTAATGAAATCCTAATGTTTATGTAACATCACTGTGATGTTAATATAGTCAAACTGTAACATTGTGTAATGAGGTAGTTTATTTACGTTGAAAGAATCAATGAGTGAATTAAACATAAACTTTTTAGATCTTGGAAAGTATCTCTCTCAAGCCAATTTAAAATAAATCACCTCCGCTATTAAAAGACTTCCATTTTACTGGTTAAACCCCCTTAGATACACAGAACCCCCCATATTATGCTAATTCAAAATTCAAACATCTAAACTTAAAAATAAATGAAAATAAAATGTACGTAAATCAGAAACCTCATATAGAGTGAATGCAGAATTCCAAAGGAAATATAGGAGAGAATTTCAAGCATGTCAAAAACTATTCAAAGGCTTAGGCGTTTAAAAAAATATCATTTAGTGGATGTGGGTTTTTATGGCTGGTCTGTAGTTGCCTGGAGAATGTGGTGTTGAGCTTCTTTTTTGAATTGACGCTGTCCACTTCATGCAGATGCATTCACAATGCTGTAAGGGAAGGGAGCTCCAAGATTTTGACCCAATAATATATTGACGGAACAGAAACATATTTCCAAGTCAGGATGGTTTTGAGTGGAACTTACAGGTGGTGGTGTTCCCATGTATCTGCTACCCCTGTCCTGCCTGATGGTAGTTGTTGTGGGATTGGAAGATGCTTTTAAAGGAGCATTGGTGAATTTCTTTTGTGAATCTTGTAAATGGTACACACTGCTACTACTCACTGCTGCTGATGGAGATTGTAACTGTTTGTGGTTGTGATGTCAAGTTTCTTGTGTGTTTCTTGGAGTTGATCTCATCCGGGCAAGTGTCAAATAGTCCATCACACTCTTGACTTGTCCCTTGTAGGTGATGGACATGGGGAATCAGGAAATGAGTGACATGCTGCAGGATTCCCAGCCTTTGACCTGTTCTTAAGTATTTTTATAGTGAGTCCAGCTCATTGTTAATCTATAGTAACTCCAGGATATTGATAGTGTAGGTTCAGGGATAATTATACCATTCAGTGTCAAGCAGTCCAATTAGATTGATTCTCTTCAGTTGGAGATAGTCATTGCGTGGCATTTGTGTGTCACAAATGTTATTTGCCAATTTTCAGCACAAATCTGAATATTGTCCAATTCTCGCTACATTTGGACATAGACAACTTCAGTATCTGACAAGTTGTGAATGGTGCAGAACATTATACGGAAGAAACATCAAAGCAGCGCTTCACATGAGGCTCCAACAGCACTGATGATGTTCCCTAGCCAGGGAACGAAACGTTTGCAGCAAAAACTTCCAGCTCGGCGAGCAGAACCACAACAACGGATACCCGAGCTACAAATCTTCAATCAGATTTTAATTATGCAATCATCAATGAACACCTCACTTCTGACCTTAGGATGGAGAGAAGGTCATTGATGAAGCAGCTGAAGATAGTTGAGTCTAGGACACTGCCCTGAGGAACTCTACAGAGATGTCCTGGAACTGAGATGACTGACCTCCTTAACCACATCCAACTTCTTTTGTGCCAGAGGAGAGACTTTCTCTTTTTCTCATTGACTCCAGTTTTGCTTGGGGTCCTTGATGTCACACTCGGTTGCATGCAGTTTTGATGTCTAGGGTAGTCACTGCACCTCCCCTCTGGAACTCTTTGTCCATGTTTGAACCAAGGTTGTAATGAGGTCAGGAGCTGAGAGAATCTAACAGAACCTGGACTGAGGATCAGTGAGCAGGTTGTTACTAAGTAGGTTGCTTGGCAGCACTGTTTTGTTTTGCATACCAGGACATACCTGGGCAACTGTTGCCAGTGTTGTAGTACTGGAACAGATTGGCTAAGGGTACAACAAGTTCTGGAGCAAACGTCCTCAGTGCTATTGTCTGAATGTTGTCTGAACCCATTGCCTTTGCAGTATCCTCGTTATCACCTGGAGAGAATTGAATTAGCTAAATTCAGGCATCTGTGATGACTCCGTGTTGGGTGCCTCTGGGACAAGCTGGGATGGCTCATCCACTTGACATTTCTAGCTAAAGATTGTTGAAAATGCTTTAGCCCTTATCTTTTGGTCTGTTGCAGAGAGCTCTTCCATATTGAGGAAGGGAATATTATGGACTCTGTCCAGTGAATTGTTGAATTGTTTACCCCTGTTCATGACTGGATGTGGCAGGACTGCAGAGCTTAGATTTGATCCGCTGATTGTGAAATTAGTTAGCTCTGTCTATCACCTGCTGCTTATGCTGTTTGGCATGGAAGTAGTCTTGTGTTGTATTTTCATCAGGTTGACATCTGATTTTTAAGTATGCCTGGTGCTACTGCAGGTTTGCCCTCCTGCACTCCTTGATGTACTCCCTCCTTGATCCTCTGGCTTGATGGTAATGGCGGAGTGAGGGATGTGCCAGGCCATGAGGTTACAGATTGTGTCAGAGTACAATTCAGCTGCTGCCAAGTGCTCACAACATTTCGTGGATGCTCTTTTTTAATTTGATAGATGCGTTTGAAATCTAGAGGTGAAACGCCTCTACTGTGGTTTCTCGACATTCCATCTTTACTGTAGTCAAGGGGATTGTGAGTTTGCCACAGATCAGGTGTAACTAATCCAGGTATTTCAGCTATTTTGAGGTGCTGTGGAAATGGCTGTACAGATTTGGGCTACATTTTTGGACAATGAGATAAAGGGTGGGACTGTGTCTGATGACAATGGATTAAAGAGCAAATAGTGGTGCTTCAGGAGAAGGAGTAGAGATGAGGCATCCCAAGTAAGTGTGTAAGAAACACAGAGGTGGGTAAGGTCAGTAGTTTGAGGAGATGAGGCGTGTGAGAGTTGTTGAGGGAACATTATGCACACAATATTGACAGGTCGTACTCGATAAGGAGAAAGTGATGCTGGAGATCAGAGATTAAAAAGTGTGGTGCTGGAAAAGCACAGCCAGTCAGGCAGAATCTGAGGAGCGGGACAGTCGACGTTTCTGGCACAAGCTCTTCATCACTTGTACTCCATAAACCTTGGTATGAGATGTGTTTGGTGGCAGGTTGAAAGCGAGTGGTATCTCTGAGAGTGTGAGGTAGCAGAGAGAAGATGCAAACACTTAACCTCGCAGCAGATCATTAACCTTCTTCCTGCACTGCTGTGGGATTTGTTTCATCTAGGATATTGCACTGACCGAGGCCATTATATCGATGGATGACTGAGTCTGTTGGCGTATTTCCTTTGCTGGTTAGCAGGAAAAAACTCTGCCTGCCATTGCACCACCAAAATCTTCAGATCCCTTAAGCAAACTGTTGCAGATAAATGGCCCTTTCTAGGCCATTTCCTTCAGGACAACAATGCAGAACTACAATGTAAAGGGCAGTTACTGGTTGGCACTGTCTGAAGAGGCATGTGTCTGTGTTTTAAATATGGCAATGGCGTAAATGTTACAAAGTCATGACAAAGATGGGTAATAGTATCTCTTCTTCCACATGATTCCATGAGATGGATACTGAAAAAATCATTGTATAATTAAGAAATTGAAGTGAATTAAGATTGCATGAGAAAAGATGAGAAAAGAGAAAAGACAGGCTCAGTCTCGTGCAGCTTATGTGAATAAACATTTCACCTAAAAATAAGGAAAATAAGTCCTACGTGTCTCTGAATCTAATGTTTATTTCTAATGGTGAACAATAAGAATTGATCTGTTATATTATTCAATATTATATTGGGGCAGCACGGTGGCTCAATGGTTAGCACTGTTGCCTCACAATCCCAGGTTCAATTCCAGCCTCAGGCGATTGTCTGTGTGGAGTTTTCACATTCTCCCCGTGTCTGGGTGGGTTTTCTCCAGCTTCTCCAATTTCTTCCCACGGCCCAAAGATGTACAGGTCAGGTGAATTAGCCATGCTAAATTGCTCATAGATTAGGTGTGTTAGTCGGAGGCAAATGAGACTGGGCGGGTTACTCTTCGGACGGTCGGTGTGGACTTGTTGGGTCGAAGGGCCTGTTTCCACACTGTAGGGAATCTAATCTAATCTATATTATCCATATCTCGTTCTTATTTTCCAAAAAATGACATAAGCATTTTCACACCAGATAAAAACATCCTGCTGAAGGAAAGAGGCACATCAAAAATGTTTAGTTTCCCTCATGTTGATGATGGTCTTTGCCCCGCATTTCTATGTCACTAATATGACTAGTCATTTACCAGCCCATGCATGAACGTTATTCAGGTCTTGCTGCATACTATTGCTTCACCATCTGAGGAGTTGCAAATAGTGCAGAGTACAGTACAATCTTCAGACAGCATTACTAATTGAGGATCTGCTCAAGATTGGACATCATGATAAAGTCGTGGACTGTTTCTTTCAGCTTCTAATTAATCAAATTATTATTCTGTTTTTAAGAGGATTTGAAGAAAAACTTGTGTTGTTTTATAATATAAAACGGATTGTACTGTCTCTTTCCTTTGTGAATCAACTTTGCAACTGTTCAAACTAACTGACTGCACAGCTGTTTCTTTTTTCATTCTATATCATTGAGTCCACGAGCTGTGTAGAGCCAGAAGGTAATACATGACTGCTATGACACATTTCCTTTTCAAACCTACAGTGTTATAAACATAAAAACTGAGAATAGAAGCACAAATAGTCTCTGCCATTCAAGATGATCCTCTGTCTCAATATCATATGTCTGCTCTCTCCTCTAAATCCTTTGACACCAACTAGCTTCTAGAAATTGATGTATTTCTTTCTTAAATATATTCAATGACTGTGCCTTCTGTGTTCAAGAGTTCCACAGAATTACCACTCTCTGAGTGAAGAAATTTCTCCTCATCTCAGTCCAAAATAGTCTTGACCATATCCTGAGACAATGACCCCTTTTTGTTTGGACACCCCAGCCAGGGGAAATTATCATCCCTGCATCCAGTCTGCCCATCTTGATGATCTTTTATGTATTTCTAACATATTCCCTTTGATCTATCTAAACTCCAGTGAATACTGGACTCAGTCAACACAATCTCTCCTTATTCGATAGACATCCATCTCAGGAACAAAAGCAGAAATTAATGGAGAAATTCACCAGATCTGGCAGCATCTCTGAGAGAAAGCAGTCAATGTTTTGGGTCTAGTCACCCTTCTTCAGAACACCATTTGCCTTTGTAATTGCTCGCTGCACCTAAATGCTTGCTTTCAATGATCGTTGTGCAAGGACAATTAACCATTCCAATCTTGCACTATTTAGAAACTACTCTGCCATCCCTCTCTTCCTACTGAAGTGGGCATCTTCACAGTTATCCATGTCATTCTGCATCTGCATGTATTTGCCACTCACTCAACTCATCTCAATTACAATGAGGCTTCTTAACATCCTTCTCACCACTTACACCTAGATTTGGGTCATCAACAAACTTGGAAATAGTACATTCGATTCCCTCATTCAAATTGAAGATATATTGTGAACACCTTTTCTTTAAAAATTCAAATTCCTGCATGCTATAGTGGGATTGGAACTTGGGTCCCCAGATTATTAGTGTAGTGACAATCACTAAGACATCATTTCATAGAATACCTACAGTGTGAAAAAAGGTAATTTGGCCCCAAACAATCCACACCAACCCTCCGAAGAGTAACCCACCCAGACAAATGCACTTAACCTTACACACCCCTGAGCACTACAGCACGGCCAATTCACCTAACCTGCACATGTTTGGATTGTGGGATGAAACCCACACAGACATGGGGGAGAATGTGCAAACTCCATACAGTCACCCAAGGCTGAAATTGAACCCAGATCTCTGGTGCTGCAAGGCAACAGTGCTAACACTAAGCCACTGTGCCACCCTGTAGGATAACTATGACAATTATGTTATTTTTGCAATGAATGAAAAACAATCAAGTACATGCACTGCAGTTACACTAATTTTAGCTAGATGTATTTCACTTCCAAACTCTTCTCATCTAATACCAGACACATTTTTTAGTGAAATATGGAATGCAGTAACCCCACTGAAAACATTAAGTAAATTATACTGGAGACTGAAAATGTATTACCCTTTCAATGCTGAGCAACTTTTAAAATCATATTCGTATCTACTAAATAAATTGAAGTCCAGAAGGACTGTGAGATCTCAGCCATTGGCCTACCCTTGCCTCATTTGAAACCTGATCTTCAGATCAGTGGGGGAATTCAACAGCCAGAAAGTGACCCTCACCATTGTGGGCAGGAGGTAGCAGTGGCATCTCTAACAATGCCCTCCTTTCAACATTGTTTGAGAAATGAAACTGTCCATAATGTTCTAGCTAACTTTCTGTAGTCATGTGCTATCAACCCCTATTATAACTTGCTTTGACTGTCAGTGGTGGAGAACTGTAAACACAATACTTGAAACGTGATGTCAGTGATGAACAGATGTGATTGGGAGAATTTTCAAAGCTGTGAGGGAGTTAATCAAAGAGAGAAATGAGGAGGAATTTAAATTGCAGCCCACAACTCTGGCATGCTGGTTGACTCAAAATTCCATTCCATGTTGTTGTGGACATGAAAGGATATATGAGATAGCACTAGACTTTCTTTTTAGAATCATATTGCTGAGATATCTATAGAACTGCGTAAAGAGACTGAGCAAATAAGAACAGAATCTGAAAGACAAGTGTCATGTTATATTTGATCGTTTACTCCAGGAATGACACTCCACAGGGAAGGAACAACATTCTTAGAAATGAACAGATACCAGGCAAACTGACAGCAACTTACACACACACATCAAAAACAAATCTTGATCCCTTTAGAGACAATGAATTAAATGTATATACAGAGACTGACGAAAGTGTGACAGACTACAATTATTACAGTTTCCTTCAAGAATGGCGATTTTTCTTTGTTCAATATGTATATAAGTTACCATGTATATTACCATGTACACAGGGGTAACTTACAGGTACAAGTGATAATGCATGCATTTTCTTTTGTTTTTCTTATGGAAAGGAGGATGTTTGGAGAAATGTAATTACAAAAAATGTATTTGCTGGCTTGCTGTGGGTATACCTCTGCTCTAACTTGTTTTCATGTCAGTTTGTGATGGTTATGAAGCAAATTGCTTGAAAGATACTGCAGCTATGAGCTGGGTCTCCCTCTTGGGTGTCTCTTTCATCCCATGACAAGATTTTCCACCAACAGCCTGGGCTCACCTGCCTTGCCTGTCTTACAAAACCCACTTTACTTGGGCTACTCCTTCAAGATTTGACCCTGGGGATCCTCTGCATTCTGTCCACTGAACCTTCTGGGCAATAGTTCTCTGAGGTGGGATTTCCTCCTGAGAAAGGGGAGATGCGATCCCAACTCCAGCCAAACAATACCTTGGAGCAATGAATGGCAGTGAGGAAGCCAGTATTGGTAGGAATCCAGCCTGTCTTGACCTCTTGGATTGACCATGAAAGCCACTGTTCAAGTTCTAACCCTGATATTTTCACCTACCTAAATTGGTGGTAACCTGGATAGGGTTAATTTTCCTCAATAGATCAGTACTTTCCAAAATAAATGTGGACATCACTTTTTAAAAAATCAAAAGGCTTTCAGAACCTTTTCTCAATAATCATATAGACTCTGATTTTTATGTTGATGGTGATGGTTGGGTAGTGGTAGTGGGGTATAATTGATGGTTAATTCAATTGATGTTCTTGGTAAGTTCTTGTTGTTGAAGGTCTATTCAATTTAATGACAAAATCTCGCTACAATTTTCTCTCCCATTTCCTGACTGGCAGCCTGTCAAATTTGTAAGATTCTAGGAACCCCAAGCATCAATCACATTCTCTTTCTAGTAACCATCCAGTAATCCCCATGGGCTTCACTCTTCCCCAAGTCATGATTTAACCCACTTACATTCAACCATTCCTGCCCACCTTTCCCACCCAGTGTCCGGCCATGCCAGCTGTGGGCATTTACTGTTACCCATTTACCCCTTGAAGCCAGGGTGCTCCTGATCGTGGATGATGCACCCACTAGCCCCTTCCTGTGTTACAGCCTTCCTGGTCCTACTTTACCAATAACTGCCTCTGTAAAACTCACAGCTCATCCTCAAAAAATGCTAAGTTTTCTTTAATATCCAACTGAAAATGGAATAGGCACATGAGACATTGGGTTAATATCTCAGCTGATGGTGAAGAGAGATGAAAATTAATAATTAATATCTGTACATCGTCAGCAAAAATTCAGTCATATTAATTTATAACTTTGTGCCCTTTCTCACAGTTCAATTAATTGTTAAAGGGTATGAAGTTAGATCATGTCTGGGGTAAGTTAAGGCCTCCTCAGCACCCAATATCGCATAAGCAGATCAGAAGCAGAGGCAGGCCATTCAGCTCATCAAGATCATACTGTCATTCTCTGAGATCATGGCTGATCTTACAATCCTTAACTCCACTTTCCTACCTTTTCTCCATAACCCTTGACTACCTCACTGATTAAAAATCAGACCATTTTGGTTTTGAACATTTTAATGATCCAGTCTCTACAACCCTCTGCAGTAAAGAATTCTACAGATTCACAATCCTCTGGGAGAAGTAATTAGAATAATAGAATTGATATTGTGCAGAAAGAGGCTATTCGGCCCATCAGATCTGCACCAACCCTCCAAAGAGCATCCCACCCAGACCCAGTGCCCTACCAATCCTTGTAACCTCTCATTTTCCATGGTTAACCCATCCAACCCGCATATCCCTGGACACTACAGAGTGATTTAGCATGGCTAATCCATCTAACCTGCACATCTCTAGACTGTGGGAGGAAACTGGAGCACCTAGATGAAACCCAAACAAACACGGGGAGAGCGTGCAAACTGCACACGGACAGTCACCCAAGGCTGGAATCAAACCAGGATCTATGAGGCAGCAGTACTAACCACTGAGTCACTATGCCATCTCTTCATCTCTGCTTTAAATAGATCTCCCTTACTGTAAAATTATGCTCCTGGTCTTAGAGTCTCCCACAGGGAAAACAACATCTCAGCATGTACAACGTCTTCTCACAAAAGTTCTCTTCACTGAACATCTCATCTGATTTTCCCAGCTTGCTCGCAAAGGCCCCTTTCAGCATGGGGCTGGAAAGATTCCGTCTCATGTGTTGAACCTGTACAATGAGGCATGGTGCAATGTGTCAGGCATGACCTCTCCTCAGTGCTGTTTAAAATCAATTGCCCTGTGACGTAACTTTTGGGTGACAAAATACACATTATATTTAGCTATCTCCATTCATACTGGATGAGTCACCAACTGGGTACTAAAATCACATGACTACGTTCAAAGTGTTGAGTTACAATGAATATGTTTTTTTTGTCAAATGTTTCCACAGTTATTCAAAAGCCCTAGTGGGTTTGAAGGACTTCATGAGTGACTGCGTGTACTGATATTGATTTGATTAATGCCACTATATCGCAGTATACTCACTTTTGATATGGGATGCATTTAAAGTTTTTCCAATTTGGGCTGTGAGTGTCTAACTTGCCTGACAATAGTAGGATGGAAAAATGCTTTTCCATGAAGCATTAGTACATGTCATTTAAGTTTCCTCATTGTTAACTATGAATCTGCCATTGAAAAATGAGTAGGTTTTCTCGATGAAATTAACAGCATCTAAAGCTGACCAAAAATGTTCAAATGTTTATTTGTGATTTTAGAGAATGATTTGTGTCTCAGCGGAGTTTAAATACAACAATGGTCAGATATTCAAATGGCCACAGATCCCTTAAGTCGAGTCGTAAACCAGGGAAAGATAGAGGAAGACAAATGTGCTCCAACTCTTGGCTAATTACGAAACTAATCCTACCTCCTTATCTATACATGCACTTCTCACCTATATTGACCCCAACCCTTTGTACGCCCCATAATCCTGGCAAGCAAGTCTGGGCCAGACACTCTTCCCCAACCAGATACGACTCCTCAAACCCTGGACCTAATGATGGGAATCCAACAATGGTACATTTATAATCTCCCTTTTCTCCAAAGTGCATGTTACTCCTTTAAGGGTCTCTAACAAATTGGTTAAACATAATTTCCCTTTAGGAATCCTCCTGAGTCTTCCTGATTACCTTGCATTTTTCATGTGCACAACTATAATCTCTTTAATGGTTGATTCTAACATGTTCCCTATGATAGAATTCAAACTAATTGGCTGCTTCCTGATTTCTGCCCACATTTGGTGATTAGAGGAGTTATAGTTAGTACTTTCCCATCTGCTGGAACTTTTCTAAATTCAGGGAATTTTGTAAAATTGACATCGATGTACCTCCTACTTCATTGGTGACATCTTTTTAAGACCCAACAGTTGTACAAGTTCGGAAAATAACTATTTCTACCACATTGGGTAATAAATTGGGAGGGTGAGTGCACCACTTTGTCTGGCTTCTGGTGCAGAGCTCGACAGGGCAGACCCACTTCATCGCCGCCATCTTGAATCCCCTCAGAGTCAGATAGATTCTTGATAAGCAAGGTCAGTAATTAGCTTGATCATGATCTTATTGAATGATGGAGCAGGCTCCAGTCTACAGGTGCTCTCTATTACTTGTTAGGAGGTAATGTTTCAAAAGACATTGAATGGCTATGCAGAATCTGGACTCAAGAATTGGGGGTGGAAATCTAATCAGAGTTAATGAAGAATATTTCGGAGAACAAGATTTTGATTTGTAACAGGATGCAGGCTATGCAACTGAAGGTACTCCACAGGGCTCATTTGGCACCGGAGCAGTTGCGAAATTTAAGACAAGAATGTCCCCAATGTACCCCAAATGTAAACAGATATTGGTCATTGTTTGTGGTCATGCC
The DNA here is from genome assembly GCF_020745735.1 of Hemiscyllium ocellatum. Lineage (NCBI taxonomy): Eukaryota > Metazoa > Chordata > Chondrichthyes > Orectolobiformes > Hemiscylliidae > Hemiscyllium > Hemiscyllium ocellatum. The sequence goes on from NC_083401.1 coordinate 89,161,816, forward strand.
ACAAGCTTCATAGGTATAGGGTGTCATAGTGAGTGTTTTAAAAGGTGTCCTGGGAACTGAAGTCGTGGTGGATCCGGTGTCTCTCCTTTTGGGATTGCCAAATCTCCCTTCTTTGGACACGCATGGGAAGAACATTCTAATAAGCTGGGTTTTGGTGAATTCCCCTGGACTCAGGGTGGTGTAGATTAGCTCTGGAGCACATCCCCTGGACTTCCTTAGGAGTATGGTGCACCTGAAAATGGAACAGTTTTCTAGAACGCGGCGGCCCTTTCGAATTATGTAGTATTTGTTGGCTATATTGGTCAGGGCCTTTGTGTAGACATGAGGGCTATGTCTAGCAGTGTGGGGGCTCCTGGGAGGAAGAATTCTGAACAAATATGGGCTTGCTTATTGATGCTCCTGGTGATGGGGAGCTTTGATGGGATTGTGCTGAGTGCAGTAATTTAACTGAATGTAATTTAATTTGCCTTGGTTTAACTTAGTTTGATTTTAGTTATTTACTGAATTGTAGCTTTTGTATTTTTTTCTCTCTCGCTCCTCAGTGGTTTGTGGAGTAGAGTAATAGTTTATTTACTGTTATTGTGTTATAGTATGGGGTTGTTATACTTTCTGTAGTGACATTGTAATTTTGTAAAAAAAAAGCCTTTTTTCAATAAAAATATTTACAAATAAAAAAAATCTATCTGACTCTGTCTTAATAAAAGACTTATAAACTCTGCTACACTGCCATTTAAGGAAGACAATCCCAAGACATACAACCCTCTGACAAACCATTTCTCCTTAAATCAGTCTGTATTATGAAACAATGACTTCTAGTTCTAGATTATTCTACAAGAGGAAGCATTCTCTCCACACGCCCCCTGTAAAGACCTTTCAGGATTTTTTATATTTCAAAAAGATTGCCTCCTACCCTTCTAAAGTCCAGCAGGTACAAGCCTGCCTTGACTAACATTTCCTTAAAGACAATTCTAGGTGTTAGTCTCGTAAATCTTCCCTGAGCTGCTTCTAATGCACTTGTACCCTTCCTTAAATAAGGAGACCAAGAATGTAGTCCGTACTCCGTGTGGTATCACCAATGATCTGTAAAACTGAAGTATCAAACTTACCTACTTTATATATTTAATTCTCCTCGCAAAAAACAATAACACTATTAGCTTTCTTAATACTTGCTGTATCTGCTCGCTATCCTGTTGTGATTTGTGCACTAGGATACCCAGCTCCATCTGCATCTCAGAGCTCTGCAATTTCTCACCATTTAAGCTACATGTTTCTTTTTATTCTTCTTGTCAAAATGACCAATTTCACAATTGCTTATATAATAATTGATGTTCCATAGCTTTGCTCATTGACTTATCCCATTTACAGTAAAATCATAAGGCCAGTCACAGATGGCTAGCCCACAATTTGCACATGAAGACTTGAGAAAGCACCTGCGCAATCAAATAGCCTTGAAACACAGTCAATGTATAAAAAAAGACACAATATTACAGTGGGTTTGTGCAAAATGTCCTTGTTATTTGAATTTGTTCACCCTTTACAAAGTCCTGCCGCTGAACTGAAAAATACATTGAAAAATGTTGGCACTTAGCTTTGTAAAAGGTCAACAATCTTTCTCTACTTCATGTGATGCCTTCAAATAGGTCTGCTATGGTCATCAATGTGATTAAACATGTTTGCTGTGATCTTTATGCTGCAGTATGATACCCTGGAGCAGCTCTATTGTATTTGCAGCTTCACCTGGAGAAACAGCCAGATGAATGGGTGGGCATTCATTGAACTCTTCAGTGACATTAGGCTGATGACCTTTCTTTTCTTCCCTTGATACATTTTGTCCTCATCATGAGCTCATGTTGGAATGCATCCAAACAATTTTGTTGGCCTCAAACTGCCTAGTTAATATCTTGACATTCGCATAGGATGGTGACTTCTTATTCATAAAATTGTAGAAGCCATACAGTGGGGAAGCAGGCCATTGAGCCCATCAGATCTACACTGACCCAGAGACCCTCGTCCTTGGCACAGTGAGGCAGCAGTGCTTACCATTGAGCTACCATGCTGCCTTTATTCCTTCCTATCCTGAGAAGCTGCACCTTTTTGGTGCAATTTGTACTGGTGCAGACTGAAGCAGTGACACATCCATTGCTTTGCTTTCTATCGTTACACAATCCATCATCAATGATTAAAGATGATGTATCCATTCAACTGTATCAGAATTAAAAATGTCACTGGGTGCATACTCACTCAGACATGGACAAGACTATTTTGCAGCCATCACTACTGGCGTGTCCATGATTTCACAAGCTAGCATAGCCATTGTAGTATCCCCTGTTTCTGACTGTAAGGAACTTACATTTGTCTTTACCAATGTAGTTCTCTTCATATACCTATTGGGGTATTAAATTGGGCGATGGCAAATTGCGTCAGTATTAGGCAGGAGCTAGAGAGTGTTAACTGAGAGGAACTGTTATTGGGTAAGTCTACATTTGCCACGTGGGAATTGTTTGAAGATCTGCTGATCAGAGTTCAGGACTGGCGTGTTCCACGAAGGAGGAAGGACAGGGATGGCAAGGTAATGGACCCTTGGATAACAAGGGAGGTTGTGAATTTAATCAAAAGAAAAAAGAAGCATATGTAAGGTTTAGGAAGCTAGAATCAGACAGGATCGGTGAGGATTATAATAAAAGCAGGAAGGAGCTGAAGCAGCGAATTAGGAGAGCAAGAAGGGGCCATGAAATGACATTGGTGAGAAGGGTTAAAGAGGATGGCAAGGCATTCCATACATGTATTAAAAACAAAAGAATAACTGAGGAGAAGGTAAGACCCCTCAAGGATAAAGGAGAGAACTTACGCTTGGAGGCACAAGATGTGGGTGAGATCCTAAGTGAGTACTTTGGGTCATTATTCATCCAGGAGAATGATATGGAAGATAGTGAGATGTGTGTGGAGCACGCTAACATGCCAGGATATTTTGATCTCAAGAAAGAAATGGTGTTGGGTCTCTTGAAGAGCATTAAGATGGATAAGTCCCCAGGGCCTAATGCTATTTACCCCAGGTCATTGAGAGAGGCAAGAGATGAGGTTAGCCACTGGAGAGGTCCCAGAAGACTGGTGACTAGCTATTGCTATTTCTCTATTCAAGAAAGGAAGTAGGGGTAAGCCAGGAAACTACACACTGGTGAGTCTCACATCGATGGTTGGGAAGCTAGTGGAGAGAATTCTGAGGGATAGGATTTACATGCATTTGAAAAAACATGGCCTAATTAGGAACAGTCAGCCTGACTTTGTGCAAGGCAGGTCATAGCTTACTAAGTTGATTGAATTTTTTTGAGGAGGTAACAAAGGTGATCGATGAGGGTAGAGCTGTGGATGTTGTCGGTATGAATTGTAGGAAGGCGTTCAGCAAGGTCTCTGATGGTAGGCTCATTCAGAAGATTAAGATGCTTGGGATCTGTGGTGACTTAACTGCATGGATACAGAATTGGCTTGGCTATTGAAGGCAAAGGGTAGTGGTGGAAGGGTATTTTTCAGGCTGGAGGTCTGTGACCAGCAGTGTACCACAGGGAGCCGTATTGGACCTCTGCTGTTTCTGATATAAATAAATTACTTGGATGAAAATGTACATGGGTGGGTTCATAAGTTTGCAGATGACAGAAAAGTCTGTAGAGTTGTGGATAGCTTAGAAGATTGTCAAAGGATACAGCAGGATATAGATCATTGCAGATATGGGTGGAGTAATGGCAGATAGAGTTTAATCTGGGTAAGTGTGATTTACTGCACTTTGGGAGATCAAATGTAAAAATATACAGTTAATGGCAGCCCATTGAACAGCATTGATGTACAGACAGACCTTGTGGTTCAAGTCCATAGCTCCCTGCAAGTGGCCACATAATTAATTGGGTGTTAAAGAAGGCTTGGCTTTATTCCTCAGGGAATTGACTACAAGTGTCAGGATGTCATAGTCAAAAAGTGTGGCACTGGAAAAGTTCAGCAGGTCAGGGAGCAACCAAGGAGTAGGACAGTTGGTGTTTCAGGCATAAACCCTTAATCGGGAAGCCCCTCCTGATGAAAGGCTTATGCCCGAAACATCGAGTCTCCTGCTTCTCGGATGCTGCCTGACATGCTGTGCTTTTCCAGTACCACGCTTTTTGACTCTGGTCTCCAGCATTTGCAGTCCTCACTTTCCCCTCGTCAAGATGTCATGTTGCAGCTTTTTAAGACTTTAGTTAGGCCACATTTAGAGCAGTGCATTCAAGTCTGGTCGCCACATTGCAGGGAGGATGTGGAGGCTTTGGCGAGGCTGCAGACAAGGTTTACCAAGATGCTGCCTGGATTAGAAGATATGAACTAGAAGGAGAGGCTAGAAAAACTTGGGTTGTTTTCTCTAGAGTGGCAGATGCTGAGTATAGACCTGATAGAGATACATAGATAGAGTTGATGGTCAAAATCTTTTATCCAGATTTGAAATGTCTGAAACTAGAGTGCATGCATTTAAGATGAAAGGGGGAAAGTTCAAAGAAGGTGGGAGGGGCACATTTTTTACACAGAGAGTGATGGGAGTGTGCAATACACTTCCAGGGGTGATGGTGGAGGCGGATATGATAGGGGCAGTTAAGAGACTTTTAGATAAATAAATGAATATGCAAGATCAGGCAGAGGGATTAGTTTAATTTTCGTTACGTTCAACACAACATCATGGGCTGAAGGACCCATTCCTGTGCTGTACTGTTCTATGGAGGGCGGGAAAAATTTCTGGCTGTAAGAGCTGCTCTTTTTTTTTAGGTATTTTGGAGGTGATTTCCTTGAATTCCAGGAGCAGCAATTACTGTTTTATATGCAGTTTCATTTTTTTGGAACTTTGGAAAAAAAAGTCGAAACAACAGCATTTTTAAAAGGGAGAAGAGCAGACAAAGGAAGCAAATGGTGAGGACAGTGCAGGAGAGAGAGAGAGAGAGAGTGAGAGAGTGAGAGTGAGAGTGAGAGTGAGAGTGAGAGTGAGAGTGAGAGTGAGAGAGAGAACCTGCACAGTTACTGCCTTTGCTGTTTGAATTCATGTATCGCTGGACATCGGAGTGCATCTGGGAAAATTAACAAACAGTGAAATTCACAACTAATGCTGGAGGAACTGTTGGGCGAAGTTCACAGCACAGAATCAGATAAGTTCATTGTTGTTTTAAGTCTGTCCAAGAGAAAGGCTGCAATAGTGAGTAAAGTGGATTCTTTCTTGATTATATGTTTTTTGGAAATAAGTCTCTGATTAAACTTAAAATATAAGCCATAGCTATTAATTTAACCTGGGACAGTGCTTGTAAAGGAATAAGACGGTGTTATTTTCTGGGTCTGTAAATTGCGAAGGAGCAAAGATGGCCTTTGCAGTGATATGTACTTCTTGTCAGATGTGGGAATTTAAAGAGAATATAAGGGTTACTGCGGATTATATCTGCCATAAATGCTGTTGGATGCAAATCTTATCAGATCAAATGGATTGGAGAGACAAGTAGAAGCGATGAGGAATTTGCAACAGTATGTGATGGATGGCAGTTATAGGAAGGGGGGAAAGTCTCAGATACAGTCACATAGATGGGTTAACTCCAGGAAGGGTAAGAGAGGTAGGCAGCTAGGGCAGGAGTCTTTTGTGGATATACCCATTTCAAACAGGTGTACTGTTTTGGAAAATGTAGGAGGAGTGGATTCTCAGGGGAACGTAGCACGAACAGCCAAGTTTCTGGTATTGAGACTGGCTCTAATGCAACGCGGGGTACATCGGCTTCCAAGGGATCTTTTGTGTTAGGGGATTCTGTAGTCCGAGGTACAGACAGACGTTTCTGTGGCCAGCAGAGAAAAAGCAGAATGGTGTGTTGTTTCCCTGGTACTAGGATCAAGGATGTCTCAGAGAGTGTGCAGAATGTTCTCACGGGGAGGAGGGGCCAGCAGGACGTCATCGTCCACATTGGAACCAATGACGTTAGAAGAGAAAAGATTGAGAATCAGAACGGAGATTACAGAGAGTTAGGCAGAAATTTTAAAAGGAGGTCCTCAAGAGTAGTAATATCTGGATTACTCCCATTGGTACGAGCTAGTGAGGGCAGGAATGGGAGGATAGAGCAGATGAATGCATGGCTGAGGAGTTGGTGTATGGGAGAAGGATTCACATTTTTGGGTCATTGGAATCTCTTTTGGACTAATAAATTAAACTACATTTATTTCAATGCAAGGGGCCTAACAGTGGATAAATCCCCAGGACCCGATCAGGGGTACCCAAGAACTCTGTGGGAAGCTAGAGAAGTGATTGCTGGGCCTCTTGCTGAGATATTTGTATCATCGATAGTCACAGGTGAGGTGCCGGAAGTCTGGAATTTGGCAAACATGATGCCACTGTTTAAGATGGGTGGCAAAGACAAGCCAGGGAACTATAGACCAGTGAGTCTGACCTCAGTGGTGGGCAAGTTGTTGGAGGGAATCCTGAGAGATAGGATGTACACATATTTGGAAAGGCAATGACTGGGGATAGTCAACATGGCTTTGTGCATGGGAAATCATGTCTCACAAACTTGATTGAGTTTTTTGAAGAAGTAACAAAGAAGATTGATGAGGGCAGAGCAGTAAATGTGATCTATATGGATTTTAGTAAGGCGTTCGACAAGGCTCCCCATGGGACACTGATTAGCAAGGTTAGATCTCAATGAATACAGGGAGAACTAGCCATTTGGATACAGAACTGGCTCAAAGGTAGAAGACAGAGGGTGGTGGTGGAGGGTTGTTTTTCAGACTGGAGGCCTGTGACCAGTGGAGTGCCACAAGGGTCGGTGCTGGGTCCTCTACCTTTTGTCATTTACATAAATGATTTTGATGCGAGCATAAGAGGTACAGTTGGTAAATTTGCAGATGACAGCAAAATTGGAGGGGTAGTGGACAGCGAAGGTTACCTCTGATTGCAACAGGATCTGGACCAGATGGACCAATGGGCTGAGAAGTGGCAAATGGAGTTTAATTCAGATAAATGCGAGGTGCTGCATTTTGGGAAAGCAAATCTTAGTAGGACTTATACACTTAATGGTAAGGTCCTAGAGACTGTTGCTGAACAAAGAGACCTTGGAGTGCAGGTTCATAGCTCCTTGAAAGTGGAGTCGCAGGTAGATAGAATAGTGAAGAAGGTGTTTGGTATGCTTTCGTTTATTGGTCAGAGTATTGAGTACAGGAGTTGGGAGGTCATGTTGTGGCTGTAGAGGACATTGGTTAGGCCATTGTTGGAATATTGTGTGATTCTGGTCTCCTTCCTATCGGAAAGATGTTGTGAAACCTGAAACGGGTTCAGAAAAGATTTACAAGGATGTTGCCAGGGTTGGAGGATCTGAGCTACAGGGAGAGGCTGAACAGGCTGGGGCTGTTTTCCCTGGAGCATCGGAGGCTGAGGGGTGACCTTATAGAGGTTTACAAAATTATGAGGTGCATGGATAGGATAAATATACAAAGCCATTTCCCTGGGGTTGGTGAGTCCAGAACTAGAGGGCATAGGTTTAGGGTGAGAGGGGAAAGATATAAAAGAAACCTAAGGGGCAACTTTTACACGCAGAGGGTGATATGTGTATGGAATGAGGTGCCAGAGGATGTGGTGGAAGCTGGTACATTTGCAACATTTAAGAGGCATTTGAGTGGGTATATGAATAGGAAGGGTTTGGAAGGATATGGTCTGGTGCTGACAGGTGGGACTTGATTGTGTTGGGATATCTGGTCGGCATGGATGGGTTGGACCGAAGGGTCTGTTTCCATGCTGTACATCTTTATGACTCTATGACTCTATAGATGATTTGTATGTTTTCCGCAAGCTTACTCATATACTTCATTTCCCCCTCTTAACCAATTCCTTTGTTCTCCTTTGCTAACATGTTAATTGTTCCAAAACATCAGATCTACTGCTTTTTTGGGGCTAATTTCTATGCCCTCTCAATGATTCTAATCCTGCCACTCATTTCCCTTGCTAGCTAAAATCAGGCCACGTTTTACCTTTTTTATGCCAGGCAGGAATAAGTTGTTGTTGCAGTTCCTCCATTTTCTTTTTAAGTATTTTCCATTGCCCATCCTCTGTCATCCATTTAAGTAATGCTAAGTAATGCTCCCAGTGTACTATAGCCAACTATAGTATTATACCATCATTGCATTCTTTATTTAGATTCTGGCTCCTAGTCTCAGAATCAACAATAATATGCTCCGTCTAACTACTTATATTCTGTGGGGAATTTCAGAAATAGAACACCCGACCAGTAGTGGTACTCTTGATCCCTCACATCAACTACAGTAGAGAAATATGTTATATCTTGACACAGTATGTCACAGAGACTTTGCAATCAGTCTAATGTAATGCCTTCATCTGGAGCTCTGAGCTGTGTAAGCTAATCCAGCTGTGTTTTGCATATCCAAAGAGCTAATGTGACAATGAAGGTTTGAAATTTAGACACTTGCGAATTTTACTGCACCCTTTTCCAAAAATATAACCCTTGAATATCATAGACATGTTTTTGTACAGTTACAAATCAGCACTGTCTTGATATATCAGGTCTGAAAAGAAATAATGAAGTGATGCAGAAATGCAGTGTGGAAGACACAAACAGCACGCCACAGTTTCAAGAGAGTCAGGGGCAGAAGTGAGTGTAGTGGCCATCACTAAGGAGAAGGTGCTGGGGAAGCAGAAAGGTCTGAAAGTGGATAAATCATCCGGACCAGATGGACTACACCCTAGAGTTCTGAAGAAGATATCTGAGGGGATTGGAGAGACATTGGTGGTGATCTTTCAGGAATCACTGGAGTCGGGGAGGGTCATAGAGGACAGGCAAACGGCTAGTTTAATACCTCTGCTAAGAGGGGAAGGAGGCAGAGAAAGAAAACTATAGACTAATTAGCCTGTTCATAGTCGCTGGTAAGACTTTAGAGACCATTTTGATTTGAATTGATTTATTGCAGTCACATATATCTAAGTACAGTGAAAAGTTTTCTTTTGAGAACAGTACAGGCAGATCATACCAAACAATGACATACAAATAATAGGTTGCTTAGACAGAGTGCAGTATAGAAGGTTATGGCTGCACAGGAGGTGCACAAAGCAACATCAAGAATGTTTGAAGTTGGAGAGTACATTCAGCAGTCCAGTATTAGCAGAGAAGAAGCTGTTCTTGAACTTGTTGGTGCTTCTGTTCAAGCATCTGTATCTTCTGCCTAACAGAAAGGATTGGAAGAGAGCATTGCTTGGCTGTGAGGGGTTGTTGATGTTGACAGCATTTTTACAGCAACAAGAAGCGTAAATGGAGTCATAGATGGGAGATTGGCTTCCATGTTGGTCTGGGCTGTATACACAACCCTCTGCAGTTTCTGGACACAGCAGTTACCATACCAGGCCATGACACTCCTGGATAGAATGCTTTCTATGCTGCATCAGTAAAATTTGGTGTGGGTGCTTATTGACATGCAATATTTCCTCAGCCTCCTGAGAACAAAGAGGCATTGTTGTACCTTCTTGACTGTCGTATCTACATGGGAGGTGCAGAAGAGATTGTAGGTTATCATCCCTCCAAGGAACTTGATTCTTTCAACCCTCTCTTTCTCAACTCCATTGATGTAGACAGGGGGCACTTCATAGAACATAGAAAATAGAAAAGTACACCCACAGAACAGGCCCTCCGGCCCATGATGAAGTGCCAAGGATTATTTCTAATCTAAAATAAAATAACCTAACCGATGGACCCCTTAATGCACTGCTATCCATGTGCATGTCCAGCAGTCGCTTAAATGTCCCTAATGACTCTGCTTCCACCACCACAGCTGGCAACACATTCCATGCATTCACAACTCTCTGCGTAAAGAACCTACCTCTGACGTCTTCTCTATACCTTCCTCCTAATATCTTAAAACGACGATCCCTCGTGCCAGTCAATCCTGCTCTGGGGAAAAGTCTGTGGCTATTGATTCTATGCATGCCTCTCAATACCTTGTGTACTTCGATCAGGTCACCTCTCATCCTCATTCTCTCCAGAGAGAAGAATTTGAGTTAGTCAACCTCTCTTCACAAGACAAACCCTGCAGTCCAGACAGCATCCTGGTAAACCTTCTTTGCACCCTCTCCAAAGCCTCCGTATCTTTCCTGTAATGGGGTGACCAGAACTGGACACAATATTCCAAATGTGGTCTCACCAGGAACTTGTAGAGCTGCAGCAAAACCTTGCGGCTCTTAAACTTGATACCCCTGTTAATGAAAGCCAAAACACCGAATGCTTTCTTAACGAATCTATCCACTTGGGTGGCAACTTTGAGGGATCTATGCACTTGAACACCAAGATCCCTCTGTTCCTCCACACTGCCAAGAATCCTGTCTTTAATCCTATGTTCAGTATTTGAGTTCGACCTTCCAAAATGCATCACTTCACATTTATCCAGGTTGAACTCCATCTGCCATTTCTCAACCCAGCTCTGCATCCTGTCTATGTCGCGTTGCAGCCTGCAATAGCCCTCAATACTATCAACGACACCTCCAACCTTTGTCATTGGCAAATTTACTAACCCACCTCTCAACCTCCTCATCCAAGTCATTTATAAAAACTACAAAGAGCAGAGGCCCAAAAACAGAGCCCTGTGGGATGCCACTCACCACTGATCTCCAGGGCAGAATACTTTCCATCTATGACCACTCTCTGCCTTCTGTGAGCCAGCCAATTCTGAATCCAGACAGTCAACTCTCCATGTATCTCATACCTCCTGACTTTATGAATAAACCTACCAAGGGGAACCTCATCAAATGCCTTGCTGAAATTCAGAAACACCATATCCACTGCTCGATCTTGTCGACCTGTCTCATCATCTCCTCAAAGAACTCAATAAGATTTGTGAGGCATGTCCTGCCCCTCACAAAGCCATGCTGACTGCCTTTAATCACTCAATGCTTTTCCAAATAGTCATAAGTCCTATCCCTCAGATATCTTTTCAAAACCTTGCTGACCACAGACATAAGACTGACTGGTCTGTAATTGCCAGGGATTTCCCTATTGCCCTTCTTGAAAAGAGGAACACCATTCTCCTCCCTTCAATTTTCCAGTATGACTCCCATGGAGAGTGAGGAAGCAAAGATCTTTGCCAATGGCTTAGCAACCTCCTTTCTCGCTTACCAGAGCAACCTAGGGTAAATCTGGTTCGCTCTTGGGGACTTATCAATCTTAATTTTTGCCAAATTTTCCAGCTCATCAACTTCATCAAACTTGATCAGTTCAAGCCTGTTTCCTAGTTCCTCAAAGTTCTCATTCACAACAAAGTCCCTTTACTTAGTGTAAACTAAAGCAAAAACTCATTTAGGGCTTCCCCAATCTGCTCAGACTTCACGCACAAGTTCCCTCTGCTATCCTTGATCGGCTCTACCTTCTCCATGATCATGTTCTTATTCCTCACGTATGAGTAAAATGCCTTTGGGTTCTCCCTAATTCTTCCTGCTAAGCCTTTCTCTTGCCCCCTCGCTCTCCTCAGTCCAATTCTGAGCTCCTTTCTAGTAAGCCATGTAATCCTCTAAAGCTGTGCTAGATCCTTGCTTCCTCCACCTTACATAAGCTGCCTTCTTCCTTTTGATGAAAAGCTCCTCTGTTCTTGTCATCCATGGATCCTTAACCTTACCCTTTCTTTTCCTGAAGAAGGGCTTATGCCTGAAACGTCGAATCTCCTGTTCCTTGGATGCTGCCTGACCTGCTGCGCTTTTCCAGCAACACATTTTCAGCCCCAACCTGTACTTCCCAACTCCTGTCTGCTAGCATCATAATTTCCTTTTCCCCAATTAAATAGCTTCCCTTGGTAACTGCTCCTTTTCCTCTCCAAGGCTATGGTAAATGTGAGGCAGTTGTTGTCACTGTTACTAAAGTGTCTCCTACCGTGAGGTTTGACACCTGTCCTGTCTCATTGCCGATCACTAAATCCAAAATGGCCTCTCCTCTCATCGGTTTGTCTACATACTGAGTAAGGAAAGCCTCCTGAACACATCTGACAAAAACGGCTCCATCCAAACAATCTGCACTAAGAAGATCCCAGTCGATATTGGAAAAGTTGAAGTCACCCATAACAACAACTCTGCTACTTCTGCATTTTTACAACATCTGCCTGCCTATGAGTTCTTCAATCTCCCCACTGCTATTAGTGGAGGGTGGCGGGGTGGGGGGGGGCAAGGTTCTGTAGAAAACCCCCAGTGAGGTGACTGCTCCCTTGCTGTTCCTAACTTCCACCCATACACTCTCGTCCTTTCTTCCTGAAGTCAATGATCAGTTCTTTTCCTTTGCTGACATTGAGAGAGAGATTGTCATCATTGCACCACGTCACCAAGCCCGTTATCTCCTTCCTGTATTCTACCTCATCATTGTTATCTCAGCTACAAGGTGTCATCAGCAAACTTGTTGATTGTGTTTCTATGGAATTTGGCTACACAGTTGTGGATGTAGAGGGAGTACAGTGTGAGGCCGAGAACGCATCCTTGCAGATGCCAGTGTTGAGTGTTATTGTGGAGGAGGTGCTGTGGCCTGTTTTCACTGATTACAGTCTGTGGGTCAGGAAGGTGAGGATCCCGTTGTAGAGAGATTAAGAATGAGTTTGTGGAGTACAGGCGAATCTTGATAATCCGCATATCAATTATCCGAATTTCGGATTATCCAAAAGGGATCTCAAGGTCCCGATAGGAACATTACTTCAAAGAGTTGTTTCAACCCTGATCACATCTTTTATTTACAGGTACAATGATTAAAAACGAACTCGGCTCACTGAAATGCTGCCGAGGACAGTCGTGGACAGTCCAGGCACTGTGTCCAAATGACTGGTCGCCTGTCCTCTCTCTCTCCCCCCACACTTTAACTGGAGTTCTACATAGGGGTGTACCCTAACCTCCCCTTCCCCAGATAATCTCTCCAATATTGTCCTGTACAGGGCAGAGGTGGAACCTGTCCAAAAGTTGCAGTAAAAACTTTGTGTCTATGTGTCTGTGCTATTTGGAGACTTACCCCAGAAAGGCAGCAGTTGGTGTGCAGTCCGGCTGCCCAGGGTGGGGGGAGGCAGATGGGGGAGAGGGTAAGGGGCATTGGTATGGATGGTGGTTGGACGGTAGGTGGGGGTGGACGGGGGAGCGGGGTTGGGAGGCAGGCGGGGGGGGGACGCAGGGTGGGGGAAGATATACTTGGGGAGCGGGCAGAGAGGCAGTGTGGGGCAGACGGGGTTGGGGGCAGTCAGAGGGGCTGGTTGGGGATGGCAGGGGGTGGATGGGGTTAGGGGATGGGCAGGGGGTGGTGGCGAGGGCTCACACGTGGTGTGCTGCTGCCTAGTCTCCTGAAGGGGAGCAGACTTATCAGAAAACTCCGAGCTCCGGAAGAAATCAATTAACCGAACAATCAATTACTCGACTGAAATAGTGCCCACCCATCTTGTTTAGATAATCTTGGAAGCGCATGGTAATACAGGGCTGAGCCAACACTGTATCATCAAGGGAAGGTCATGCTTGACAACTCTGTTAAAAATTCTTTGAGGAAATAACAGTTAGACAAAGGAGAACCAGTGGATGTAATCTATTTGGATTTCCGAAAGGTCTTTATCAGGTGGCACATAAGAGGCTGAAAATTAAGATAAGAGCCCATTGTGTTAGGACAACGTACTGGCATGGATAGAGGATTAGCTGAGTGTCAGAGGAAGAGAGTATGGATACAAGGGTCTTTTTCATGATGGTAGCCGGTGACTAGTGGTTTTCTGTAAGCTTCCATGTTGGGACCACAGCTATTCGTGTTATATATTAATGACCTGGATGAAGGAACAGAAGGCATTGTTCCTAAGCTTGCAGTTGGAGTGACAAGTAATGTTGAGGGAGTTGGGAGGCTGCAGAAGGACTTGGACAGGCTACAACAGTTGGCAAAGAAGTGGCAAATGGTGTACAATGTGGGCAAGTGTGAGTAATGCTATTTGGGAGGAGAAATAGAGGTGTAGACTATTATCTAAATGGGGAAAGGCTGTGGAAATCTGAATCACAAAAGAATTTGGGATTCACTTAAGGTTAACATGTAGGTTCAGTTGGCAGTTAGGAAGACAAATGCAATGTTAGCATTCATGTTAGGAGAGTTAGAATAAAAAGGCGGTGATATGCTGCTAAGGCTGTATAATGCTCTGGCCAGACCACATTTAGAATATTGTGAGCCTTTGTTTGGGCCTCATATCTAAGGAAAGATGTGCTGGTGCTGGAGGGTGTACAGAAGAGATTTACAATAACAATCCTGGAGATGAAAGGCTTGTCATATGAGGTTGAGGGCTCTGGGTCTGCACTCAATGCAGTTTAGAAGAATGAGGAAGGGGATCGGATTGAAACTTATAGAATACTGAGAGGCCTGGATAGAGCGGATGTTTTCATGGCTAGGAAAACTGGGACCAAAGGGCACAACTTCAGACTGTAGGCATGACCCTTTGCACGGAGCTGAAGAGGAATTTCTTCAGCCAGACAATAGTGAACCTGTGGAATTCATTGACATAGAAACTGTGGAGGCCAAGTTATTGAATGGATTTAAGACCAAGATATTCAGGTTTTTGATCAGTAAAGGGATCAAAGGTTATAGGGTTGAGAAACACATCAGCAATGATCAAATGAAAGAGCAGGCTCCATGGGTTGAGTGACTATAACCATAAGATAAAGGAGCTCAATTAGGCCTTTCAGCCCATCAAGTCTAACATCAAAATGGATCAATTGATGCAAAGTATATAACAATCATATCTGCATGAAGATTAATATTTATTCTTGGAAAAAAATGGTCTATAGATAAAATCCAACTAATTACTGGGTGGTATTATTGATCCACTAGCTGCATAATTCATACAATTGCCATTAGCAAGGTCTCACCTGCAAATAAAATTATACAAATCCTTGACCCTTTTGAGTTCATCTCTGCCTGAGATGAACATTGATCCCACTATCCTATTGTTAGTGTCCATGTGGTCCAAGTGATGTTTCACCCTCCTCTAGTTTCCACTCAGCCCTTAATGTTCCTCATCTATCACCCTAGTCTTTGTCTTAACAGATTGCATGCCATTGCTAATCATTCAGTTTTCCCATGTTCAGGCCAGACTCATCATAATTTGTGAAACTGCCACCTCTTGCGGCTTCCTGTCTCCTCCAGTGCTGTATTGAATCACACACTTCTATTGTGAATTGTCCTCTTTCACTAGAATTGTTCTTTCAGTGACCCAGCATAATGAACCCTAACCCTAGAATTACGATTTTCATAGAACTCTATAGAGATTCTTCTGACCATTAATGCCCAAGACTCAGGCCTAACTGTGGCCTATTCTTTGGGACTAACTGAGCAGGAGAGCTCAATAGGTGTCTCCACGGTACCCTGACTGACCTACCTATTTGCCTTCATGCCATAACCTTAAAAGAAATTGGTAAGAAGATAATTAAAAGTCAACAACATGCAGTAGGTCTGGAATCACATGTGGGCCAGACAAGTACAGTAGACTTCCCTCCCTAAAGGGCATTAGTGAACCAGTTGAGTTTTTCTCCAAAAATCTTCAATGGTTTCCTGGTTATCTTTAGCCTCTTCATTCCAGATTATTATTGCATTCCAATTCCTCCATGGCAGAATTTGAATCCAGATCCTCAGAACATAACTTAGGCTTTTGCATTAATAGACTAGCAATATTACCACAAGGCCATTACCTCCTCTCATGGAATATTGTCACACCTTTCTGACAAGTTTATTGGGACTGTATTATACACGTGCTAATGTTCAGAGGGAAATTGAGAAACAAACTTGTACGGTGATCTCAGTTATCGGTAAGAATAATAGGGTGGTTATGGTTGGGGATTTTAACTTTCCAAACATAGACTGGGACTGCCATAGTGTTAAGGGTTTTGATGGGGAGGAATTTGTTAGGTGTGAACAAGAAAACATTCTGATTCAGTATGTGGATGTACCTGCTAGAGAAGGTGCAAAACTTGACCTACCCTTGGGAAATAAACAGGGCTGGTGACTGAGGTGTCAGTGGGAGAGCACTTTGGGGCCAGCGACTATAATTCCATTAGATTTATAACAATGATGGAAAAGAATAGACTAGATCTAAAAGTTGAAGTTCTAAATTGGAGAAAGGCCAATTTTGACGTTATTCGGCAAGAACTTTCAAAAGCTGATTGGAACAGATGTTCGCAGGTAAAGGGACAGCTGGAAAATGGGAAACCTTCAGAAATGAGATAACGAGAATCCAGAGAAAGTATATTCCTGTCAGGGTGAAAGGAAAGACTGGTAGGTGTAAGTAATGCTGGATGACTAAAGAAATTGAGGATTTTGTTAAGAAAAACAAGGAAGCATATGTAAGGTATAGACAGGATAGATCAAGTGAATCCTTAGGAGAGTATGAAGGCAGTAGGAGTATACTTAAGAGGGAAATCAGGAGGGCAAAAGAGGGACATGAGATAGCTTTGCCAAATAGAATTAAGGAGAATCCAAAGGGTTTTTACAAATATATTAAGGACAAAACAGTAACTAGGGAGAGAATAGGACTCCTCAAAGATCAGCAAGGTAGTCTTTGTGTGGAACTGCAGAAAATGGGGAAGATACTAAATGAGTATTTTGCATCAGTATTTACTGTGGAAAAAGATATGGAAGATATAGAAAGTAGTGAAATAGATGGTGACATCTTGCCAGATGTCCAGATTACAGAGGAGGAAGTGCTGGATGTCTTTAAATGCGTAAAGGTGGATAAATCCCCAGGACCTGATCAGGTGTACCCTAGAACTCTGTGGGAAGCTAGGGAAGTGATTGCTGGGCCTCTTGTTAAGATATTTGTGTAATCGATAGTCACAGGTGAGATGCCAGAAGACTGGAGGTTGGCTAACATGGTGCCACTCTTTAACGTGGTAACGACAAGCCAGGGAACTATAGACCTGTGAGTCTGATGTCAGTGGTGGACAGGTTGTTGGAGGGAATCCTGAGGGACAGGATATACATGTATTGGAAAGGAAAGGACTGATTAGTAATAGTCAACATGGATTTGTGCATGGGAAATCATGTCTCACAAACTTGATTGAGTTTTTTGAAGAAGTAACAAAGAGGATTGATTAGGGCAGAATGGTAGATGTGATCTATATGGATTTCAGTAAGGTGTTCGACAAGGTTCCCCATAGGAGACTGGGTTAGCAAGGTTAGATCTCACAGAATACAGGGAGAACTAGCCATTTGGATATAGAACTGGCTCGGATATAGAACTGGCTCAAAGGTAGAAGACAGAGGGTGGTGATGGAGGGTTGTTTTTCAGACTGGAGGCCTGTGACCATTGGAGTGCCACAAGGATCAGTGCTGGGCCCTCTACTTTTAGTCATTTATATAAATGATTTGGATGCGAGTATAAGAGGTATAGTTAGTAGGTTTGCAGATGAAACCAAAATTGGAAGTGTAGTGGACAGTGAAGAAGGTTACCTCAGATTACAACAGGATCTTGACCAGATGGGCCAATGGGCCAAGAAGTGGCAGATGGAGTTTAATTCAGATAAATGCGAGGTGCTGCATTTATGGAAAGCAAATCTTAGCAGGACTTATATACTTAATGGTAAGGTCCTAGACTGTGTTGCTGAACAAAGAGACCTTGGAGTGCAGGTTCACAGCTCTTCGAAAGTGAAGTCACAGGTAGATAGGATAGTGAAGAAGGCATTTGGTATGCTTTCATTTATTGGTCAGAGTATTGAGTACAGTAGTCGGGATGTCATGTTGCGGCTGTACAGGACATTGGTTAGGCCACTGTTGGACTATTGCGTGAATTCTGGTCTCCTTCCTATCGGAAAGATGTTGTGAAACTTGAAAGGGTTCAGAAAAGATTTACAAGATGTTGCCAGGGTTGGAGGATATGGGAACGGGGAGAGGCTGAACAGGCTGGGGCTGTTTCTCTTGGACCCTTGGAGGCTGAGGGGTGACATTATAGAAGTTTACAAACTTATGAGGGGCATGGATAGGATAAATAGACAAAATCTTTTCCCTGAGCTTGGGGAGTCCCGAACTAGAGGGCATAGGTTTATGGTGAGAGGGGAAAGATATAAAAGGGACCTAAGGGGTAACTTTTTCCCACAGAGGGTGGTACGTGTATGGAATGAGCTGCCAGAGGATGTAATGGAGGCTGGTCCACTTGCAACAGTTAGAAGGCATTTGGATGGGTATATAAATAGGAAGGATTTGGAGGAATATGGGCCGGGTGCTGGCAGGTGGAACTAGATTGTGTTGGCATATCTGGTTGGCGTGGATAGGTTGGACCGAAGGGTGTGTTTCCATGCTGTACATCTCTATGGCTCTAAGCTTCCATTGTTTTTGCCTTATACGTCATCATTGTCATGTGCTTAATTTTAGAGAGCTTATCCATAATTCTCACAGTGATTTCATGCCTTTATTGCTTCTCACTCCTACCTAAATGACTTCTCCATGCTATTCTCCTGAATTTAGGCCAAAACCTCTTTATTACCCAGATAACATCATTAATTATTAAAGCCATCTTTTACTAGCTTCCTATCCTTCCTAAATGTCATGTAGCCATCAATATTCAGGTCTCAGTTTGTGTCATCCTGCAGCCATATCTCTGGAATGACTAACACATCATACCAACTTAGTTTGCTCAGAAGCAATTACTTGTAATTTCCTTTCATTTTGCTGATCAGCTTCTCGCTCACCGACAAAATGTAACTGCCACGGTAACTCATTTCAAAAAACCATTTACATATTATAAAATTAACCTTAAAATTATCCTTTCAGAAGTGACTGTCAAATCAATTAACTGCAGGCCCTTCACTGGATGTTGTGGCTGTCACTGACAGTGCAAAATATTTGAAAAAAATGTCTGTGCCCTTGACTAGAGGGTGAACTTCAAAAGGCAGTTGTCACTCAACCAACATTATCTCAGTTGTAGTAGACATGCAAAAATAAATTTCTCTCAGATGTGAAAGCACAGGGCTTAAGGTCAGAATTATCCAGCATTTCATATGTTGCAGTGTACAGTGACGTTAGTATAGTTACTTTGCTGAGAAAACAGTCAATTCTATTCTGTTTTAACATCTCTGTAACTGCTGTCATTATGTTAGACTACTTGTGTTCGCAATTGAGGAAATACATCCAGGTTTGAAGTTATAAAGATTGAATCCTTAATTTGCAAAAGGAACAAGCAACTATTCAAACAGAAAGATTGGTACTTCATTTTAAAATCTGTTTCTCCTATTAATTAACCTCACATTTCAATTCAACATTAGGAGGTCAACGGCTCAGATTAAAATAAGCTCAAGTTAATCAAACTTAGTGTCAAATGTCACACGTAAAAACTACAAGTTAATGTCATGTTGGAGGAAAAAGACCAAATTATTTAAAAGTGCTCTCTTCAAATTAATTTGTAGACATTTGGACCAATTGAGATTTGGTACTGAATTTTCTCATTTGCAGCTCACATGTCTTGTTGAGTTGGCATCGTGGTGCCTGGGATGTAATGATTCACAGCAATTTTGCTCATGCAATCTTCCACTCTTCCCCTCATGAGCAATTAGGCTCCTTGGTACCCTCTTTGTGCAATTGCATTCCAGCAGGAAAGAGGTGCTTGCCACTTCTGGGACCTATCAGTGTTCACACTACTGGTGCCATATTTAAAACCAGGTTACGCACTTCAGATGATGTAAGTTGGGAATTGCACCTCACTCTGTGGTGTTTTACCATTATCACTGAGGAAATATCTTCAAAAGACAAGTTGGTTTTCTGCTTTCTGGATGGGGACCTGGACGTGCTTGTTTCAGGAGTAGTGGAGAGGAAAGTTGACCTTGATTGAGTTGACCACTAGAGACAGATAAAGGCCTGGGTCTGTGGTTAAAACAAAGAATGCATAGCAGTGCAGAATAAAGATCAATGATCTTCTGCACTCAACAGGGGAAAGTGCCATCATCTTCTTTTCGCTAATTCACACCATATCAGGCCATCACACACGAAATCTGCCATATATCTCGCATCAAAAGTCATGGATTGTAACTCTTGCTTTTGTGTGCATCATGTCCACCAAAATGCATGCACCCACCTCAACCTCCCAAACTACTAGCCTTTCCTGCCTTTTGCTCTTTCTCGTTACTCACTCAAATTATCTCACTACCATGTTTTGCTCCTACATTACCACTAACTGCTCTTCCATCCACCTTCATCACACTCAAATCCCTCCAATCCTCAGACTGATGGCTCCATCGCCCTCTGAATGAAGATCTTGGAATCCTAGATTGACTCTGGTCCAATCCTCAAACTCTAACGACACAATTCTGAGTCTGGTAGGACCAAGCTACTGATGAAGGGCTTTTGCACGAAACCTCGATACTCCTGCTCCTCGGATGCTGCCTGACCTGCTGTGCTTTTCCAGTATTACAGTCTCTAATCCCCAGCATCTGAAGTCCTCACTTTTGCCAAGTCACTGACTCACCCATCATTACACCCTTGGATTGAAATTGGATGAGAACAGGCCTCTTTGACCCTAGTAAGGACTGTGACTTTCCCACCTAGTCATTTAGCTGAAGCCAATACAGTATGTTTGCTTGTCCTGTAAGCTACTGGCACATGTTGTAGTTATGGCACTGAAGTACCATGATATCATATAGCAACATGTTCCCCCACCTAACTGTTGAGTGCTCTGCACTGTGGTAAGCTGACTCTCCTTCTGTGCTTAAGTAAAAAATGAGGTCTGCAGATGCTGGAGATCACAGCTGCAAATGTGTTGCTGGTCAAAGCACAGCAGGTTAGGCAGCATCTCAGGAATAGAGAATTCAACGTTTCGAGCATAAGCCCTTCATCAGGCTGAAAAGCAATGTTAACCAGTGCGACTGGCAGCGTCCACGTGAGCTGAGAAGTGACTGAGCGCTAATAAATCATGAGGGAAATAGGTAAAGTGAGTATCTTTTCCCCAGGGCAGAGGCAATGTTTTAAAACAGAGGGTGGTGTGTATATACAATGAGCTGTCAGAGACAGTGATACAGGTGAGTACAATTACAATGTTTAAAAGACATTTGGACAGGTACCTGGATAGGGAAGGTTTAAAGGAATATGGGCCAAATGCAGGGAAATGGGATTAGTTCAGTTTAGGAAACCTGGCTGACATGAGCAAGTTGGACCAAAGGGTCTGTTTCCGTGCTGTGTGACTGTAGGATCCTATGATACTTCTTTGCCCACTTTCCGAGCCTGTCCATGTCCATTGTCAGCTGCCCACTTGCTCAAAGTAGTGTCCCTCCACCCATGTTTATGTCATATGCAAATTTAACAACAACATCCTCTGTTCTTTTGTACAGATCACTAAATTATAATATAAACACTTGTAGTCCCAACACTGACACCTGCGGAACTCCACAAGTTACCAGCTGTGATCCTGTAAAAGACTCCTATACCCTCTGCCTGCCTTCTGCCAGTCAGCCAATCCCCTCTCCATGCCAGTACCGTGCCCCTAACACCATGGG
Source organism: Hemiscyllium ocellatum (assembly GCF_020745735.1). Lineage (NCBI taxonomy): Eukaryota > Metazoa > Chordata > Chondrichthyes > Orectolobiformes > Hemiscylliidae > Hemiscyllium > Hemiscyllium ocellatum. Next base: position 89,183,297 of record NC_083401.1, read on the forward strand.
CTCCTATCATATTTAACAGCCTCCTGTGCAGCATCTTGTTGAAACCCTGTGGAAATCCAAAAAGATCACATCCACTGGCTCTCTTTTGTCTGGCTCATTAGCTCTGGAGAGAATTCACAGCCCAGATGGCCTCCTTCTTCAAGGACCGCAGATTCCCCCCAGACGTGATCGACGATGCCCTCCACCGCATCTCCTCCACTTCCCGCTCCTCCGCCCTTGAGCCCCACTCCTCCAACCGCCACCAAGACAGAACCCCACTGGTTCTCACCTACCACCCCACCAACCTCCGCATACAACGTATCATCCGCCGCCATTTCCGCCACCTCCAAACGGACCCCACCACCAAGGATATATTTCCCTCCCCTCCCCTATCAGCGTTCCGCAAGGACCACTCCCTTCGTGACTCCCTCGTCAGATCCACACCCCCCACCAACCCAACCTCCACCCCCGGCACCTTCCCCTGCAACCGCAGGAAATGTAAAACTTGCGCCCACACCTCCACACTCACTTCCCTCCAAGGCCCCAAGGGATCCTTCCATATCCGCCACAAGTTCACCTGTACCTCCACACACATCATCTATTGCATCTGCTGCACCCGATGTGGCCTCCTCTATATTGGTGAGACAGGCCGCTTACTTGCGGAACGCTTCAGAGAACACCTCCGGGCCGCCCGAACCAACCAACCCAATCACCCCGTGGCTCAACACTTTAACTCTCCCTCCCACTCCACCGAGGACATGCAGGTCCTTGGACTCCTCCACCGGCAGAACACAACTACACGACGGCTGGAGGAGGAGCGCCTCATCTTCCGCCTGGGAACCCTCCAACCACAATGTATGAATTCAGATTTCTCCAGTTTCCTCATTTCCCCTCCCCCCACCTTGTCTCAGTCGGTTCCCTCAATTCAGCACCGCCCTCCTAACCTGCAATCCTCTTCCTGACCTCTCCGCCCCCACCCCACTCCGGCCTATCACCCTCACCTTGACCTCCTTCCACCTATCCCACCTCCATCGCCCCTCCCCCTAGTCCCTCCTCCCTACCTTTTATCTTAGCCTGCTTGGCTCTCTCTCTTATTCCTGATGAAGGGCTTATGCTCGAAACGTCAAATTCTCTATTCCTGAGATGCTGCCTAACCTGCTGTGCTTTGACCAGCAACACATTTGCAGCTGTGATCTCCAGCATCTGCAGACCTCATTTTTTACTAGAGAATTCTAATAGATTTTTCAGGCATGACTTCCCTTTGATGAGGCTGTGCTGCCTCAGCCCCTATTTTACCATGCACTTCCGAATAATCTGCAGTGCCATCCTTACCAATGGACTCTAAAATCTTACTAATGACCGAGGTCAGGCTAACTAACCTATGGTTTTCTGTCTCCTGCCTCCCTCCCTTCATCACTGGGATATTACATTAGCCATTTTCCAGTCCTCTGGAACCCACCCTGACTCCAGAGATTCTTGGAAGATCACAGTAAATGCCTTCATAATCTCCTTAGCTGTCTCCTTCAGACCTCTGGGTTGTAGTCCATCTGGTCCAGGTGATTTATCCACCTTCAGATCTTTCAGCTTCCCCAGTGCCTTCTCCTTAGTGATGGCTGCTACATTCGCCTCTGTCCCCAAACTCTTTTGAAGTTCTATTATGCTGCTGGTGTCTTCCACTGCGAAAACTGATGCAAAGCAACTTATCAGTTCCTCCGCCATTTCTTTGCTCCCCATTACTATTTCTTTGGCTTCATCCTCCAGCACTCAACTGTCCACTCATGCCTCTCTCTTGCCTTTTCAGTATCTCAGAAAAAAAATTGTAATCTTCTTTTAAATTACTCTCATGTTTCGCCTTTCACCCCCCATGCAATTGTTTTATTAGTTATCCTGAATTTTAAAGGTTTCCCAATTCTCTGGCTTCCCACTAATCTTCACTCACTGCATGCTTTGAATTTTGCTTTTATGCTGTCTCTGACTTCCCTTGTCAAGCATGGTTCCCTCATCCTCACCTTAGGCTGTTCCTTCTTCCTTGGCATGAATTTATTCTGTGTCTCCCGAATTACCCCCCGAAACTCCAGCGCTGCTCCACTGCCTTTCCAGTTAGGCTCCCACTCCGGCCTCACCATAGCCTCCCTCATGTCTTTGGACTTACCTTTACTTAATTGCAATACAGCATACATTATTTAACTGGAACATTATGAATCAGTCCTCTTGAAAAACCAGCAAAACATTATGTACCTCAATTACTGTAAAGTTTACTGTATTATCACAATCTACGATATCCAACAGTTCAGGGTGCAAGTGAGAAGGCTCTCTGCCAGTAATTGTTATTTAAGGCAAAGTTGTAGAATTATTTAAGTAACTTATGATGTAAATAAAGCACAGCATTTTTGTGTATACCCCATGCATTTCATTTCTATTACTTTGTGTGTTTTTACATTAATTAGATGGATCTCTTGATTAACTGGGGCTCTCCTGGTCCTATAGATACTGTTTAATAAAAACCTCTTCATCTGATTCCATCTTCTCCCTCTCAAACTGCAGAGTAAATTCTGTCATATTAAGGTCTCTGCTCCTATGTGGTTCCTTCACCTTAACTTCCCTTCTCAAGTCCAAGTCATTATACATCACTCAATACTGAATTGCCTGTACTCCAGTGAGCTCTATGTATCTAGCTACATATCTAACTCTTATTTATTTTTATACTTTTACAAAATGTGGGCATTGCTGGTTTGGCCAGCTTTTATTTTCCATCCTTAATTATCCTTGAGATAGTAGCAGCAAGTTGGCTTCTTAGACAGCTGCTGACCAATGGACTAGATGCACCTACAATGCTATTCAGAGGGTGTTTCTGGATTTTTGACAGAGTAATATTGAAATAGTTTCAAGTAATGATAGTGCATGACTTGGGAGTGGGGCGTGATGTGGAAATATGCTGCTGCTGTGCAACCGCTTTCTTTGTTTTCTGGGTTGGAGAGGTCATGGGTTTGAAATTACTGACAAAAGTGCCAGCCTGCTAAATTACTATAGTACATCCTGCAAACATTACTGCAAACATTGTGCACCATTAAGTGCACGATGAAGGTGGTGGATAAAGGAGTGCCAGTTGAGTGAACTACTTTATCCTGGATATTGGCAATCTTCTTGAATGTTGTTGGAGCTACATCCATCCCAGCAAATGGAGAGCATTTCATCATACTCTTGCCTTATTGTGTAGGAAGGCATGGAGAGTCAAAAGGTGAATTAATTGCCAGAGAACATCTAGCCACTGACATGTTCTTAGACCACAATATTTAAATGGTTTGTCCAGTTCAATTTCTGGTTAATGGTAAAGCTGGATGTTGATAGTAGAAACCCATTGATGATAAAGCCATTGAATGTCAAGGGGAGATGGTTATGTTCTTTCTTGATGCACATGTTAGTTATTACTTATCAGCCCAAGGCTGTAGGTCTTGCTGCACACAGCCTGCTTCCATATCTGAGGATTTTTGAATGGTGTTGAACATTGCGTAATCATTGCTTATGATGTAAGAAAAGTAATTGATGAACCAGTTAAAGATGATGGGGCCTAAAGCACTACCCAGCAGAGCTCCAGAATAGATGCCGTGGGATTGATGATTGTCCTCCTACAATTGTACCAATCCTTCTTTGTGCCAGGTATAATTCAGTCTAGTGCTGGTTTGATGTCAATCAATGGCACTCTCATCTCACCTCTAGAATGAGTTTCTTACCTTACCTTGAGTTAAGCACTTCCCTCTGCTCACGTTTGGACCAAGGCTGTAATGAGGTCAGGAACTGAGTGGAGCTTGTCAGAACCCAAACTGAGCATCACTGAGCAGATTGGTCCATATGTCTCCGTTGTATTCAATAAAGTGACTTACTACCACATTCACAAAGGCAATTATGAATAATCGATAAATGCTGGTTTTGTATCCAATGCACATATTCTGTGTGACACAATGGCTTAGGGGTGGCATTGTGGCTTAGAGGGAGGCACAGTTGCTCAGTTGTTAGCACTGTTGCCTCACAGCACCAGGGACCCAGGTTTGATTCCAGCCTCGGGCTACTATCTGTATGGAGTTTGCACATTCTTCCCATGTCTGCATGGGTTTCCTCCAAGTACTCCAGATTCCTCCCACAATCCAACCATGTGCAAGTTAGGTGAATTGGCCATGCTAACTTGCCCGTAGTGTTCAGAGATGTGTTAGGCTATGTGCATTAGTCAGGAGTAAGTGTAGAGCAATGGATATATTGGAATGGGTATGGATGGGTTACACTTCAAAGGGCGGTGTGGACTTGTTGGGCCAAATGGCCTGTTTCCACATTGTAGGGATTCTAATTCTAATTCTATGATTTAAGAAAAAGACAATGTTCAATTCTATTTCAGAGAATCTAAAACTTTTTTCAAAAGAACAGAAACAAATAGAATCCTTCATTCATTTTGATGGAGAAGAACTTTGAACTATCAGTGTTCAGATCACAGGAATTAAAACTTACAGCTATGCTTCCTCTCAGTAAGACAATTATTTGGGAGTTTTCAAATAAACAGTATTAGGTTAACATAAATGTCATCACTTGCTTTTAAAATCACAGATCCCAAAAATCTTTACTTCCAACATTCTTATTATTTGAAAAGTTAAAATTAGAAGGGAATAAAGTAAAACAAAAGTAAATTCAAGTAATGAGAAGATTGAAATCACACTCAGCAGATTTCACCAATTCCCAAATCTTCCTGTTAGTCCAATTCATTGGCTTCTGTTTGATAACTTCTGGCAGTTTATGACTAGACAGTTGGATTAAGCAGCATGCAAAGGTATATGTATTAACTCAGAGAACAAGATTTGACAAAAATAATATAGATCAGCTAACAGCACTTAAATTACCAGATTGTGAAATGAGTTGCATCAATATTGGTTGTGCAATTTTTCTTTCTTCCTGCTTGATAGATAGTGTAAAGCAAACTAATCAACAGGGCAATCTAAATAAATAAAACTCATGCATATATAAGACACCATAAATTGTAGGTTGTATTTATAATTCATAGAGATGAAATTGATTAATGGTGAAAGCACAGAATGGTTGAAAACAATTTGCACTCATTCTACACACACTCATTTTCTCCTGTTTAAATGGAAAATTGAATGCAATGTAAAGTGGGCTGTTGATTGGCCACTTCACACTTTTACTGCAGACCAATTTCAGCCTTATTTATTTACAATTAAGGCATCACAAATCAAAAGTAAATTAGTCTTGTTAGCCTACAAATATTTCATGTGGAACACTAAATTATTTAAATGTTTTTGTTGAAGTAACAGTGTGCATTTGGGAAGATGTAAAAATACCATCCACAGTAGTTCCTCCTTTCAATGTTCTTATTAAAGATTGGTACTTATGGTTTATTTTTAAAGACAAATGTTGCTTATTAGCTGCATGCCTTGTCTGTATTTAAAATATCACAACTGTTTAGAGTTACAAAAGGAGAGATACAGGAAGTGGTGGAAGCTGTTTGAAACTAAATCTGCGCTCTGGTACTGTGTGCAAAGGCTGAACATGAGGAAGAATTTCTTGGTTGTCTTGTGGAATGAAAGCTCAGACTTTGTTCCTGATCATTCTTTGTCAAAGGGGTTTCCAGGGTCTCAAGTTCCAGCAGTCCATTCAGCTGGTCTGCACATTGTGACAAATGTAAAAGGCAGTTGTCATTAGCTACATAGCTACATTAGTTCACTATTGCTAATTTTTGTTTTCTAGTAGTTTCTGGTTTTATGCGCTACTTCTCATTGACTTGGTCATTTATCCCGCACAGCTAGCACACAGATTAAAACTATATTAATTTGCAGTTAGAAAGAGCTCTACATAAATTTCTATAATTTATTATGAACTACTGTTCATTTCAATGCATGCTCATTCTAATGAAAGGATTTTAAAAAAAAATTAAAATATGTTTCAAAAGAATCTAAGATGGTTAATTGTGTTTTAACTACATAAATCCATTGATATTAATAATTAATTAAACTGCGACTAATGGATACCTTGGATGGAGCTTTAAGACGATAGCAATTCAACTAAATAATACTGACAACATCAGTTGAACACTCTACAAATGCACACAGACTCTTAAGGTTGAATTATACATGTCAACCACTACTTTCAGTATAGTTTGAAAGATAAGTACCAAGTAGTGACAATGTAGGGAGGCATGGAATGTGTTAATTTGCTGAAGGACATAGCTATCAGACTGGGCTGATAAAGGATTTTGACAGAAGCAGCACTAGTAAGAAAAACTAGCTGCTCCCATCTTCATGAATGTACTGCAACAGCCTGTCACTGTATTAATAGGAATGACTGTTGCACAGTTCTTCCTTGGGATGGATTCAGGCCAGATCAAGGAACTCAAAACTGGATGTCTACGAGGTCTTGCCAGACAACAGCATCATTATTTTCCACCATAATCTGTCATTTCATAGTCAGGTATTTCCTCAGTCATTCACTACATTAAAGCCCGGAGAACAATCAGGTTTCAATGATGAGTGTAGAAGAGCAAGTCAAGAACAATACTAATCTAACCTAAAAAAATCAGATCCCAAATGGTGAAGGTGAAGAGAGGGTTGTATGTTTACTCAACAGTGGACGTAACACATTGTAGACAAAGTTAAGATAAGATCAAATTTCTGGTGTCCTACCACATTCAGTTCTGAGCAATGGTGGACAATTCAGCAATTGATAGGAGGAGGCAACTTCGAGATCATTACAATCTCCAAAGATAATGGAGACCAATGCACAATTGCAAAAGGTATAGCTGAAGTATTTAAAATGGCCTTCATCCAGAAAACCTGTGTTAATGATGCACATCATCTGCCTCCTGAAGTCTCTACCATCACAGAATTCATTTTTAGCCAACTGCATTTACTCCTACCATAATCAAGAGATGTCATACACACTGGCCACAACAAAGGCTAAGGATTCCAACAGCATCTTGACTATAGCAATAAAGACTTCTGAACTAATTTCATCTACCTGACAGTGTCGAAAATTGCCCAGGTATGTCCCATTGAAGAGCGCAGGATAAGTCCAATCCAACAAATTATCAATCTATTATTCTGCTTTCATCAACAGAAAAGTGATGGAATATGTTTTCAACACCACAGTCGGCCACTACAGACTCAGCAGTAACTCATTTTGGGTTCTGCCATGAACACTGACCCCAGACCTCACACAGTTTTGGCTTAAATATGAACTAAAAAAACTGATTTGCAGAGGTGAGGTGAGAATGGCTGCCCTTTATATCAAGGTAGCATTTGATTGAAAATAGTTCAAGAAGCCGAGGTGCAGCTGAAGTCACTGAAGATATGATTGAAAGCTCTCTTCTGAGTGGAAACATGCCAATTATGTTGGATGATAGTTGTGACTGTTGGAAGCTACACATCTCAGCCTGAGGTTCATCAGTGCAGGAGTTGCTCAGGGCCCAAGCATCAAGGAAAACTCCCTCAATCATTATCTTGGCATCATAAGGTTTGAAACCCAACCTTAAATATTCACTCCCTTTACTAACAGTGTAACATGGTAACAGTGTCACTCATCCATCAGATGCAAGGCAGAAACTTAACCAGACCTTTATAGAATCCCTACAGTGTGGAAGCAGGCCATTAGGCCCAACAAGTGCACACCAATCCACTAAAGAGTAACCCACCCAGAATAATTCCCTACTACTCTACATTTACCCCTGACTACTGCACCTAACCCACATATCCTTGGATACTACAGGCAATTCACCTAACCTGCACATCTTTGGACAGTAGGAGGAAACCGGAGCACCCGAAGGAAACCCGCGCAGACACATGGACAATATGCAAACTCCAAACAGAATTTCGGCCAAGGCTGGAATTGAACCTGGGCCCTTGGCGCTGTGAGCTATCATGCCATCATCTTCATTGAAAGCATTCCCCAAATCTGTGACCCTTCTCGAAAAATAAAGGCATCCGGAACATATCTGCTACAAAGTCACATGTTATCCTGTTTTGGAAGTATGCCATCAATCATTTATCGTTGGTCAAATCATGAGAATTCCCTTCCCAAAAGCTCTGTGCATGTACAAAATAACAAAATTATTACGGAGAAGAAGGCTATTCAAACCAACATGTCTGCATCAGGTCTCTGTATGATTATTACAAATACTGTTATTTTGCTGTCTTTTTTCCATAATGCTAAATATTGTTTCTAGTTGCTTTGTTGAATATTTCAATTAAACTTGTTCCCACCACATTTCTAATTACAATGTTTGAGGCCTAACTATTCAATTTGTGGGGAAACAAAATGTCACATTTGCCTCTTTTACAAAATACTTTACATCTGAGCCCTCTTATTCTGAATTTGTTCATGATGTGGATCAGTTTCTCCCGAATAACTCTTGCTCAGCCACTCATGGATTTAAAAACCTACACCAACTCTCCTCTGAGCCGCCTTCTGTCAGGGAAAACTAGTCCTAGTTTCTCTATTTTATCTTCATAAGTGTCTCATTCTTGGGTGCATTCCCATAATCCTCTCTAAATAAAAACCAAAAGAACTGTGGCTGCTGTAAGCCAGAAACAGAAAGAGAAGTTGTTATGGACTAAGCCAGACCCCCTCAAATCATTTCACAAAAGTAGCTCAGACTCTAACCTTGCTAGTTGTTTTAAGCAGGTGGAACATGGATAGACCAAAAAACAAAGAACAAATTACAACAAAGGAACAGGCCCTTCGGCCCCCAAGCCTTGATCTAAACCTGTTGTCTATTTTCTAAGGATCTGTATCCCTCTGCTCCCTGCCCATTCATGTATCTGTCTAGATACATCCTAAATGATGTTATCGTGCCTGCCTTGACCACCTCCGCTGGCAACGTGTTTCAGGCAAACCACCACCCTCCGCGTAAAGAACATATCTCCCTTGAACTCATGTCCCCTAAATAACTGAGTTTCCCACTTAGGGAAAAAGTTTCTTGCTTTCCACCCTGTCCATACCTCTCATCATTTTGTAGATCTCAATCAGGTCCCTCCTCAATCTCCGTCTTTCTAATGAAAATCGTAGTCTACTCAACCTTTCTTCACAGCTAGCACATTCCGCACCAGGCAACATTCTGGTGAACCTCCTCTGTACCCTCTCCAAAGCATCCACATCCTTTTGGTAATGTGGTGACCAGAAATGTACGCAATATTATACATGTGGCTGCACCAAAGTCCTATACAGCTGTATTATGACCTGCCAACTCTTGTACTCAATACCCCGTCCAATGAAGGAAAGCATGCTGTATGTCTTCTTGACCACTCTATTGACCTGCGTTGCCACCTTCAGGATACAATGGACCTGAACACCCAGATCTCACTGCCCATCAAGTTTCCCCAGGAATTTTCTATTTACCGTATAGTTCGTTGTTGAATTGGATCTTCCAAAATGCACCACCTCGTATTTGCCCAGATTGAACTCCATCTGCCATTTCTCTGTCCAACTCTCCAATCTATCTGTATTCTGCTGCATTCTCTGACAGTCCTCATTCACTATCTGCTACTCCACCAAACTTAGTGTCATCTGAAAACTTGTTAATCAGATCAACTATACCTTCCTCCAGATCATTTATGTATATCACAAACAATGGTGGTCCCAGCACGGACACCATTGGTCACAGTTCTCGATTTTAAGAAACTCTATTCCATTACTACTCTCTGTTTCCTGTTGCCCAGCCAGTTCTCTATCCACCTAGCTAGTACACCCTGGACTCCATGCGACTTCACTTTCTCCATCAGCCTTCCATGGAGAACATTATCAAATACCTTACTGAAGTCCATGTTTTATGACATCTACAGCTCTTCCCTCATCAATCAACTTTGTCACTTCCTCTAAAACTTCTACTAAGTTGATAAGACATGAACTTCCCTGCACAAAACCAGGCTGCCTATCACTGATAAGCTCATTTTCTTCCAAAGGCGAACAGATCCTATCCCTCAGTATCTTCTTCAGCAGCTTCCTTGCCACTGATGTCAGACTCACTGGTTTATACCTGCTACCCTTCTTAAACAACAAGACAACATTAGAAATTCTTCAGTCCTCAGGGAACTCACCTATGTTCAAGGATGCTGCAAAGATCTCTGTTATGGCCCCAGTTATTTCCACTCTCACTTCCCTCCGTAACCTGTGATAGATCTCATCTGAACATGGGGTCTTTTCCACTTTAATGCCTTTTAGAATACCCAACACTTCCTCCCTCCTTTTGCTGAATTGACCTAAAGTAATCAAACATCTATGCCTAACTCAACATCTGTCATGTCCCTCTCCTTGGTGAACACCGATGCAAAGTACTCATTAAGAATTTCACCCATTCCCTCTGACTCCACGCATAACTTTCCTCCTTGGTCCTTGAGTGGGCCAACCCTTTTTCTAGTTATCCTCTTGTTCCTTATATATGAATGAAAGCTTGGGGATTCTCCTTAACCCTGTTTGCTGAAGATATTTCATGATCCTTTTTAGTCCTCTTAAATTCCTTAAAATTCCAGGAGGGATGTAATTGGTCAAACCAGGTAGTTTTAAACAAGACAGAATTTATTTACAAGATTATCAAACAAAATACCACAAACAAATGAGAACAGAAAGACTAGATGGGATAGGTTTAGGGTGAGAGGGGAAAGATATAAAAGAGACCTAAGAGACAACTTTTTCACACAGAGGGTGATACTTGTATGGAATGACCTGCCAGAGGAAGTGGTGGAGGCTGGTACAATTGCACTATTTAAAAGGTATTTGGATGGGTATATGAATAGGAAGAGTTTGAGGGGATATAGGGCGGATGCTAACAGGTGGGACTAGATTGGGTTGGGATATCTGGTTCGCATGGATGGGTTGGACTGAAGGGTCTGTTTCCGTGCTGTACATCTCTATGACTCTAGAACTTAACCTATCTGAAAATCTGACAGATCATCCCAATTTAATGACACTGTTCCAAATATTTGCAACAATCCCCATAAACACATCTTAGCACAACGGTAAAATCAAACACAGGGTCATATAAGAGAGATGTCAGAGAGGGAGTACCAGCCTGGACCTGCTGCTTTGGGTCCAGCTGCTTTAAAACTGTGTTCAGTGAATAGTTAGACCAAACCAAACCAGAGTAAAGACTGAGCTGGGAGGACTGGCCACTCCCCTTTCATTGTGCAAAATTAAAACCAACTCATTGTACAAGTGTCTTTTTTAAAACTTGAAAGCCTTTTGCCTGAGGCAGTATTTGTTAGTTATAATCAAACTGGCCCTAAAGCCCATCCTAGCCAGACTTTTCAGAACCTGTCTTTTTACAACCTCCTGAAAAAGAAAATCCAAGGGCAACATAACCTTGTTAAAGGAGTAGCATCATCACAAAGTTGCGGGAAAAGCTCAGCAGATCTGGCAGCATCTGTGAAGAGAAATCAAAGTTAATGTTTCAGGTCTGGTGACCCTTCCTCAGAACATGAGGAACCATGCCTATTACATTTAATGATAGTTGTGACTGTTGGAAGCTTCTGAGGAAGGGTCACTGGACCCAGAATGTTAATTTTGATTTGTCTTCTCAGATGCTGCCAGACCTGCTGAGCTTTTCCAGCAATTTCAGTTTTTGTTCATAATCCTTTCTCATTGTTTCCAATGTTGAGTGTAGAAGCGTACATGCACCACCTGCATTGCAGGGCTTCAGGATGGCAGCTCTCCACCACCAACTTGCTACAATCTGAAGTCCCTCATCATCCCAGTATCAAAGAAAACACATTCAATGTGCCTCAATGACTACTGCCCAATGGCTTTGAACTCCATAACCATTAAGTGTTTTGAGAGGCTAGTCATGACCCACATCAATTCAAGCCTCCAACCTGCCTCAATCCCCTATGATTTGACTACCAGTGAAATAAATCCACAGTGGATAACATATCCCTGACTACCAGTGAAATAAATCCACAGTGGATAACATATCCCTAACCCTGCACTTATTCCTGGAGTATCTGAATAACAAGGACACCTATGTCAGGCTCCTACTCATTGACTACAGCTTCGCCTTCAACACTTCCAGACTAATCTCAGAACTCTGCATCCTTGGTCTCGGTTCCACCGTCTGCAACTGGATCTTCAGCTTCCTGACCCACAGACTGCAATCAGTGAAGACAGGCCACAGCACCTACTCTGCAATAATCCTCAGCACTGGCGCCTGCAAGTATCCATACTCAGCTCTCTACTGTACTCCCTGTGCATCCCTGATTGTGCAGCCAGCACCATACAAGCACCATCGACAACCTTGCTGATGATACCACAGTTGTAGGTCAAATATCAAACAATGATGCATGAGTATACCGTAAGGAGGTAGAATGCTGGGTGGCATGGCGCAATGAAAACAATCTCTCTCTCAATGTCAGCAAAACAAAAGAACCGATCACTGATTTCAGAAAGAAAGAAGGAGGACATGCCCCTATCTACATCAATGGAGCTGAGGTGGAGATGGTCGAGAGTGTCACGTCCCTAGGAGTGACCATAACCAACAATCTGTCCTGGACATTTTTGAAGAGGATTGATGAGAGCAGAATGGTGCAAGTTATCTATATGGACTTCAATAAGGCATGCAACAAGGTTCCTCATAGTAGACTGGTTAGCAAGGTTAGATCACATGGAATACAGGGAGAATGAGTGATTTGGATACAGAACTGGCTTGAAAGTGATGGAATGTTGCTTTCTGGACTGGAGGCCTGTGTCACAAGGATCAATGTTAGGTCCACTGTTTTTTTTGTCACTTATATAAATGATTTAGATGTGAACTTAGGAGATATGGTTAGTAAGTTTGCAGATGACACCAACATTGGAAGTGTAGTGGACAACGAGAAAAGTTACCTCAGAGTACAACAGGGGCTTGATCAGATGGGCCAATGGGTCGAAAAGTGGCAGATGGAGTTTACTTTAGATAAATGTAAGGTGCTGCATTTTGGAAAGGCAAACCAGGGCAGGACTTATACACTTAAAGGTAAGGTCCTTCAGAGTATTACTGAACAGAGACACCATGGAGTGAGGGATCATAGTTCCTTGAAAGTGGTGGCCCAGTTAGATATTACAGTGAAGTAGGCATTTGGTATGCTTGCCTTTATTGATCAGTGCATTGAGCATAGGAGTTGAGAGGTCATGTTGCAGCTGTACAGGACATTGGTCAGGCTGGTGTCCCTGCTATAGGAAGCGTATTGTGAAACCCAAAAACATTCAGAAAGAGTTAAAAGGGTCATAAGGGGCAGCTTTTTCACATAGAGGGTGCTTACATGCATGGACTGAGCTGCCAGAGGAAGAGGAGGAGGCTGGTAAAATTACAATATTAAAAAGGCATCTGGATGGGTATATGAATGGGAAGCATTTAGAGGGATATGGACCAATGCTGCCAAATGGAACTAGATTAATTTAGGGTATCTGGTTGGCATGGATGAATTGGACCCAAGGGTCTGTTTCCATGCTGTACAGTTCTATGACTCTAAGACTCTAGCATGGTGCTCAAAATGTTGCAGAAATATGTTAAAGGAAGATAATCTTTATGAAGCCATTAATGTACATGGATTTTCCAAAGGCATTCACACCAGTACCACAAAACAGCTTTGTGAAAACATTTATAGAACCCTGATAGGGCAGACAGAGGCATTTTGGCTCACTGAGCATGCACTGATCCTCTAAAGATCTTCCCACCTCCCCCTGCTCCCCTCCCCTGCCTCCCCCTCTACTTCCCACATCCAGCCTGTACACTACGGAACAATTTACCATGACCAATTCATCTTACCTACACATCTTTGGACGATGGGAGGAAACTAGAGCACCTGGTGGGAAACCCATACAGACACAGGGAGAACATGCAAACTCCCCACAGACCGTCATTCAAGGCGGGAATTGAGCAAGGTTCTCTGGTGTGCTGAGGCAACAACGTTAACCACTGAGCCATTTTGTTTCTCTTTGCTCATAGCCCATTGAATAAAACTGTCCTTAGCAAAATGGATTAAAAAAAATTGGCTGAAGATAATGAATTGGAAGTAATAGTCAGTAAATATACTTTGGACTGGAGAAAGGATTACTGTGGAATTCTGAGGGATTGTTATTGGCACCCTTTGCTTTTTCTGATATATAATAATGACCAAGATCTTAGTGTGAAGTGAGTTCACAATTTCAAAGTTGCAGTGGATTCAAAACCTAGATGAATTGTAAATTGTGAGGACGACAGTGAAACTCCAAAAGGACAAGCTGTAGATATAGGTGGCAGATGAAGTCCAATTTGGAAAAGTGTGAAGTGATGAGTTTTGAAGAAACAATATGGAAAGTTATTATAGCATAGGTGGCAGGAGGAGCAGAGGGACCTCAGTGTATATGTGTTGAGATCTCTCAAGATAGTAGGACAGAAGGAGATGAGATAATGAAGCATACCATATTATTACTATTTAAGCTTAGTTAAAAGGGGCTTGGAGTCCAAGTTCCAGTTGGTTTTGCTGAAACCATACAGGACAATTCTTAGATCCTAGTTGGAGTACTGTGTACAATTCTGGCTGCCACACTATAGGACGGAGGTGAACACATTGGAGAAAGCACAGAAGAGATAAACAAAAATGGTTCTGGGCAAAGTTTTCCATAAGCTGCATAGCCATACAGTTATTGAGTGGTTTCAGGCAGGTCAAACATAATTGCTGATCCATTAATTCCCATTTCCAGAAACGGTGGCTAAGCACAAACTCAGAGATCTGTGCAGAAGGAAAAGATATTAGAAGGAATGTTGCTTCCAGGAACGATTGGAAATATAGAGACAGTTCTTCCTGGAAGGAAGATATCGTAGCAGATATTACAATTTACAAAATCATGAGCGATATAGTTGGAGTTGATAAGGATTAACACTTCCCAGTCATAAAAGGATTAAGATCATCAGACCACATGAAATAGGAACACATGTATAAGACCAAAGGGTGGTAAGTTAAAAATGAGAAATAAATGATTTAGAAGAAATCTGAGGAAAATATTTTGACTCAGAGGATGGTAGAAATAGGTAACATGATCTCTGAGAGGGTGGTGGAGGTGTGCAATCTGGCAACATTAAAGAAGCATCTGTATGCGTAATTCAAATGCCAGGAGGGCATAGTCAGCTGTGGACTAAGTGGGGATAAATGAGATTGGAGTGGTTTAGTGTTGTTGGTCAGCAGAGACATGTTGTGTAGTGTAGTTTAGCATTGTTAGTCAGCAGAGATATGTTGTGGAGTGTAGTTTCATGTTGTTAGTCAGCAGAGACATGTTGTGGAGTGTAATTTAGTGTTGTCTGTCAGCAGAGACATGTTGTGTAGTGTATTTTTGAGTTGTTGGTCAGCAGAGATATTTTGTGTAGTGTAATTTACTGTTTTCGGCCAGCAGAGACATGTTGTGTAGTGCAGTTTAGTGTTGTTAGTCAGCAAAGATATGTTGTATAGTGCAGTTTAGTATTGTGGGTCAGTAGAAACAGTGTAATGTAATTTAGTATTGTTGGTCAGCTGAGACATGTTGTATAGTGTAGTTTAGTGTTGTTAGTCAGCAGAGATGGCACCATGGCACAGGGGCGGCACGGTGGCACAGGGGCATAACGGTGGCACAGGTGGCACAGTGGCACAGGGGTTAGCACTGCTGTCTCACAGCGCTAGAGATCTGGGTTCAATTCCAGACAACTGTCTGTGTGGAGTTTGCACATTCTCCCCGTGTCTGCGTGGGTTTCCTCTGGGTGCTCTGGTTTCCTCCCGCAGTCCAAAGATGTGCAGGTTAGGTGAATTAGCCATGCTAAATTGCCCGTAGTGTTAGGTAAAGGGGTAAATGTAGGGGAATGGGTCTGGGTGGGTTGCTCTTCGGAGGATCGGTGTTGACATGTTGGGCTGAAGGGCCTGTTTCCACACTGTAAGTAATCTAATCTAAGACAAAGTTAAAAATGACACAACACCAGGTTATAGTCCTGGAGGTTTAATTGGAAGCACACTAGCTTTCGGAGCGACGCTCCTTCATCAGGTGGTTGTAATGATAATCATCTGATGAAGGAGCGTTGCTCTGAAAGCTAGTGTGCTTCCAATTAAACCTCCAGGACTATAACTTGATGTTGTGTAATTTTTAACTTTGTACACCCCATTCCAACAACGGCATCTCCAAATCATAATCTAAGACATGTCGTGTAGTGCAGTTCTGTGTTGTTGGCCAGCAGAGACATGTTGTGCAGTGCAGTTTGGTGTTGTTGATCTGTAGAGACATGTTGTGCAGTGTAATTTCATGTTGTTTGTCAGCAGAAACATGTATAGTGTAGTTTCATGTTGTTTGCCTGTAGAGACATGTTGTGTAGTGTAGTTTAGTGTTGTAGTACTAGACATGCTGTGTAGTCTAGTTCAGTGTTTTTGGTCACCAGAGATATGTTGTGTAGTGTAATTTAGTGTTGTTTTTCTGCAGTGACATAATTTATCATGTAATTTAGTGTTGTTGTTCAGCAGTGAGATGTTGTGTAGTGCTGTTTCCTGCTGTTGGTCAGCAAAGACATGTTGTGTAGTGTAGTTTTGTATTGTTGGTCAGCAGAGACATGTTGCGTTGTGTAATGTGGTGTTGTTGGTCAGCAGAGATATGTAGTGTTGTGTAGATTAGTGTTGTTAGTCAGCAGGGACATGTTGTGACTGGAACCACAAAAAGACCCACAAGAAAATTTGTTTTTTGCTGTTGTGAAACATTGAAACTTAATGAAATTCCATTGTAGCTCAGTAAAGCTATTTAATAAAAGTGGAAACAGTGCCAATAATGATAAGTCTGGAAGCAGTCTCAGGTATCTTGTTAAACTTAGTATTCGGAAGCAGAAATTGAACTTCCAATGCAAGTGCATTCTGATTCAAAAGGCTTTGGGGGGGTGGGGGGGGGGGGTCGTGTGCGGCAAGATGCTCTGAAGTGAAGAATTGGATGCCCTTGTGAAGAAGACACTTCTTTGGTGAGGTTTGATGATTCACTTTGTTTGTAATTACAGTACAATCTCGATTATCTGAATGAGACGGGTAGGGGGTATTTTGTTCGGATAACTGATCTTTTGGATAACTGATCTGATCATAAACAAGTGGTAATTTGAGTGCCGGCTATCAGTGAGTGCCCTTGTGATTTATGCAGCATAATGCAGCACGATCTGCAAAATAAGATTTTTGATGTGGAGAAAAAAAGCTCAATAATAATGCACCAAGGTGAGATGAGATTCTTTGGAGTGAGCAGTGAAAAGCTCACATGCTTCCATTAACATTGAATTATTGCCTATTCTCAACTGACTAGTTAGCAATTTGCTGTTCACCCCTGTGGCAGAGTGAAATGAGACAGCCGGAATTCTCAACATGGTACATGGTGGCTCCAGCTTGCCACTTGCTCCTTCAGGCCCTCATCTTGGTCAACAATCTCCAACATCTCAGCGTATATTCCAGAGGCATGGCACTCTCAGTGGCAGGCAGAAGACACACGCTCACTTCCCTGCAACATCGTGGCATATTCCAACTCACGTGGAACACAGATCACCACTTCAATATTGTACTTTGGAGTCCACCAACACCTTTTATTCTATTGCAGCTGCCAGGCCACTCTATACACAAAGACAGTTTCCCATCTCAAGCAACAGAGCAGGGTCCACTTCAAGTGCTCACTTACTTTGTGCCGGCTTGGAATCTCAAAGCATCTTTGCCATATTGCACTTTGATGCCTCATTCAGAACTTAAAGGGTCACAGCACTTCTGTTTAACATTACCTTTTGGCGCAGCTCAAGCCAGACAGCTAGTCACAGTTGTCAGCAATGATCAGTCAAGAGGATGGAAATGCCACTGTACAATTCTGTGCTGTATTAATGCCTTATCTACAGCGTAAACCATCAGCTAATCTTGCAGACAAACTGCGCAACTTTTAGCCAAATGGCTAGGTCTCAAAGTCTAAGGATACAGGTTCTCAGTCAAGTCATGGGGATTGTCCTCAGGCCTGAGTGCTGGGCACAGTCCATCAAGGATAACATCCAACAGCAGGTTGGATAGTCTGGGTCAAGCCTTTGTTATGACTACAGGTTGTGAGTGGGCCATTGTCACTTCTGCAAGCCCATTCAGCCTGGGGATTAGAGGTAAGTCCCTAGGATCTGCACAGGAATCAGTAAAAGAACTGGTCACTCATCAAATAGGGTGGTCCTTATAAATCACTGAGAGGGAATGACCACACTCGGTCCTGGCAATTTGTTCACTGAAAGTCAAGGGAAGGGGTTTGCAGGGTTCACTGCTGTTTTAGGAAACTTGAGAAGTCAATTGTAGGGATTGGAGATGACATCCTGGAATACTGAGGGGACAATAATTGAAAAGGGATCAACTTAACTGATGAGAGCGGGAGATGATTGGAGGACGTAATGTCCCTTTATTTAAGGGAAATGATAATTTCATTGGGGGCAGCTCAGACAAAGTTTACTTGGATGAACTCCAGTAGAGGGGATTGTTTTATGAGCACAGGCAAAATAGATTGGGACTCTACCCATTGGAGCTTACAAGAAGAAGAGGTGATCTCATTGAAGCATATAGGATTCTTCAGGGGTTTGACATGATAAATGCTGAGAGGTTGTTTCCCCTCATGGGAGAACCTAGAACCAGACGGCATAGTCTCAGAATAAAAGGGCACCAATTTAAGACTGAGATGAGGAGGACTTTCTTCTCTTAGGAGGTTGTGAGTCTTTGGAAGTCTTTGCCACAGAGAGCTGTAGGGTCAGAATTCTTGTGTATATTTAAGTCTGCAATAGATTTTTGATCAGTAGGGAAAGAAAAAAATTATGGAGGTGGTTGGGGAAGGGGATGTGAAGAAGGCTGACTCAGCCATGATCTTATTGTATGTAGGAGTAGGCTCAAGGGGCCAAAAGACCTACTTCTGTTCCTATTTCTTATGGTTTTCAGTATAATTTTTTTTTGATCATAACATCTTATCATATATAACTTCCTGAGTGCCACATTGAAATATCTGGTGTGTCATGAATTGAGTCAAGCCAACTTTGGTTTAAAAACCAAGTCATGTAAGTGAAACACTGGTCAAGTTTTACTGTCTACTTACAGTTGGAGATGCACACATGGATGATTAAACATCCAAAGAGATGATTTCCCATTGTCTGAAACCATCTGTGAATGGCATTGACCCTAAACTCAAGGCACAGACTTGGTCCAGGTAGTTGGAACTCACCTATGCACTGACCCAAGAAATAATCTTTTCAAGAAGGGGTTAGTTATAGTTCTTAACTCTGAGATGGAAGATCAGCCATGAATATTTTGACTGGCAGACCAGGCTTGAAAGCCTGAATGTCCTACTCCTGCTCTTACTTTCCAAGTAACTATATTTCTATATTTCAATGAGTCATTTATGACCCTCACCAGTCTGGCTTCGACAGGGTGACCTTGCACCATAACGGTGGGCAGGGTTATGTTATAGAGCTGTGACTCAGGAACTAATTTTACGAGATTAAAAATGCAAATAAAAACATTTGGTGGGATCACAAGGAAGCTCAGCACTGATTGGACTAACAGGAGCTCAAAGACTAAAGAAATGGACATCCTCTAGATTACCAAGCTGAGTATGGCACTCACAGTGCTCTGTGTTGGCTTCCATCCTCATCCAAAGCACAAATGTGCAATGGAAGTGTGAAATGGCTGGAGTGAGGAGTGTGTTTGTCCTTCAAGCGACAATTGCATAAATCAGAGACTTGCACATTACAGATTGGAGACATCCATAAACACAGTACTTGTGTGTGAAAAGCGTGCAGTGACCATCAGCTACAAATCATGAACATAAGCAATCTTGACCATGTTATTGTCATTACAGATTGACCAGAGTCATTGCTGTGAAGCAGAAATAGTGACAAGTGACCTTAACAGTGTCTTTATGCCAGAGGAATAGAATGGAATGGCCACCTGCATCTTTAAATTGTTCATTCCATTCCAGCAGTGAGCTTCCTTTCGTGAGGGTGTCCCGGTACGTCCTCGATCTGTGGTGAGACTGTGTCTCGCCAAAATTGACGCTTTGGCAATTTTTGTTCAAATTCTGCCCATTATCATAAGTATTCAGGTTATCAATTTAATCATTATTGTTTATTTTACTTTAGTTTTGTTCAAGTTTTGTATAATTAAGGTTTCTGGTTGTATAGGATCGGAGCATTATTGAGAAAACATACATTTTGTTGAAGCTCTATGTGTTGCACTCACTAGGACACTTCACAACAATTTCATTTCAAGGGGAACACCAACATTGATACCCCAAGAGAGGAGAGTGCAGATTGTTTGCCAAATGGGCTCTACTTGGAAGGAGTGTTGTTCTTGAGAATGCAACAAAATAGTGGGAATGTTCAAAGGAGATGCGAGGGACAAGTTTATACACAGATAGTGGTCGGAGTTTAGAATGTGCTGCTTCCAGGAGTGATGGTGGAAGCATATACGTTTTGAATGTTTAAGGGACTTTTAGGTAAGCACATGAATATGCAAGGAATGGAGGGATATGGACTTAGGGCAGGTAGATGAGGTTAGTTTAATTTGGAAACATGTTCGACAACATCATGGGCTGAAGGACCTGTTCTTGTGCAGTACGGTTCTATGCTGTATGTTGTATGTTGGAGCTGAATAAGGCTTTGGTTAGGCCACAGCTGAAGTAGTCTGTGCAGTTCCAGTCACCATATTGTAAAGAAGGATGTGTTTGCACTGGAGAGGTGGGAGGGTGGGGATGTGCAAAGGAGATTCACAAGGATGCTCCCTGGGATGGAGTAGATTAGGTCTGAAGAGAGGCTGAATAAGCTCCAGTTGTTTTCACTGGAACAGAGAAAGCTGGGAAGGCAAACTTGAACAAAACTAAAATAAAATGAATAATAATGATTAAGGTGTATAAAACTTTAAGGAGTCTGGACAGGATGGATAGAAATGTTCCCCTCAGTTTAAGGTGAAAGGCACAGGGGATTTGAGAAAAATCCTTCTCAACCAAAGGCCAAGTCTGTGCCACAAGCTCATTTACCTTCTTCCTCATACTGCGTGCATTCAGATAAAACACCTTGAATTCTATACTAGCTGTCCCTCTTGTCATTGTCATTGTCCAGTGTTTTTGTAAAACCACGGTGTTGTCCTTGCCAACAAGGACCTGTGATATTCCTCTCAATTGCTCCCACAGAACCTCCCTCTGCAAAATCTCTATTAATTCCCAGTGTCACCAACCTTTGCTGCTTCCCTCACAAGTGTCTCAGGAACTCACCTGGAAAGTTAGTTGAAGTGAGAAACCTCACAGTCTTTAAAATATACTTGGATGAGCTCACTTGAAATATCATGCATTCAAGGCAATGGTTACATGCTCAAAAGTAGGATCGGTATAGATTTAGAGTGGTACAGAAGGGGTAAGGGGCCTCTTCTGTTTTGTCTGATTTTATGAATTAAGGATGACTGACAGTAAACTGCAAGGTTTTGTTTAAGTTTTAAATTTTAAATCAGGCAGATTAACATTTTTTATTAAGGCATTGACCTAAGTACTGAATCTGTGCATTGCTGATACCTATTTTATTATGGCAGCATTGAAGGAGCAGGAAAATTGACATTTTGGGCAAAAGCCCTTCATCAGGAATCCTGATTCCTGATGAAGGGCTTTTGCCTGAAACATCGATTTTCCTGTTCCTCGGATGCTGCCTGACCTGCTGTGCTTTTCCAGCACCCCTCTGATCTAAATTCTGGTTTCCAGCATCTGCAGTCCTCACTTTTGCCTACCTATTTTATTATGTCGAATGTATGTGCATTTCCATTCAGTGTCTAGAAAGAACAGGGCTTTGTGTATTAATATGTATAGCTTCCAATGCATGCAAGTGCCCACACTGTGAGCCCAGTTGACAATCCTAAATTGCATGTTGACATCATTTTTGTACTCATAATTATTCAATGGTATTCATTGTTTGTGTATAAATTCCAGTCCTGTCCTTTTGACTGCTCACCAGAAGCAAGGTACTCACCATATCCAACCAGCCTGCACTAGCATCACTTGGAATACACTGTACAAAATTGGATATGACTCCACAATTGGACAATGTTTACGAGTGAATCCTGATTGTGTGAAGAGTTACACGAACACCTAATTTAGGACAGTCAGTCTGGCTCACATTGTAGTGGGAGAAAGTGATGACTGCAGATGCTGGAGATCAGAATCGAGAATATGGTGCTTGAAAAGCACAGCAGGTCAGGCAGCATCCGAGATGAAGGGCTTCTGCCCGAGATGTAGATTCTCTTGCTCCTCGGATTATTAAGTGATGCACATATTTTCTAATCAACCAATCCAGGGATGCGGTCTTTTGCAGGGTAGTTGCAGTGCAATACATCTGAGCCATGTTCAAGTCCAGAGGTACATTATAATATCCCTGAAAAGGTTGATTAGAAAAATGTCTACCTTGAGGAATTCCTGCAGTAATATCCTGGCACTATGAAAAGCACTACCAGTCCAGATATGTTTATACATACCTCTGGAGCAGGTGAGATGTGAACGTGGGCCTCAGAGATAGGAACAATACCACTGCACCACAAGAGCCCAGATAGTAGTAGGGTTACATGGAAATGAGAGTAATTGATAAGATCTTTCAACAGTTACAGTTCTGGTTTGGCGATGTGTCGATTGTGAAACTGTGCTTATGCAGCTTGCAAATATCAGGCCTATTGCTAAATGCATATGATAATAATTAAAGGTAGACTGTGGTTTATTATATAAACTATTTTTGCTCAGGAATATATGGAGTAAAATAGCTACTAAAAAGAAGCCAAAATTATTGATGCTTTGAATGTATATGTAATTTCATGTTATTTGTTCCACATATTAACTTGAGCAGGTTGCTCAGTATGTAGAGTACGTTATTTGCATTTTTGTGTCTTCATAAGGTACAAAATGTCATGATTACTCAGTGAATGCTAAAACACTATGTGGATAATAGACTTACGTGCACAAGTAAATTATCTTCTTTTTGACAGTAAACTACCTTTATTATTTGTTGATCAGAATTTGACAGCATGCTACCTTAATTTCATTATGAAGTTGCTGTAAAATGACTACAGCAGCAAGAATTCACAGATGACCCTGACTATCTGAAATGTACACATCAGTGACTATTCAGATTATATTCATATTAATAATTATTCAGTTACTAGACTTAGATGTGAGATAATTTTCTACATCTGTAATAGAACATGCAGATTGTGGCCTTTCGTAGAATAGTCATATCAAAGGTCAGAGATGACCAGATTTCCATTATTTATTCATGATAGCTTGTACCCAGTCTTCTGAAGGGCCAATAAGCTTTGATAGGTGTTATCAGTGTTTTTTTTGCATCAGTACATAATCACAGCTTTATGGTCTAAAATGAAGAATTGAGTAATTCATCTTCCAATATGAAAAAAGCTATAATTTGGTTTGTCAAATGCCAAACTTAAGTCTGGATCAGTATTCCAAGCTGACTTGAATTTCATTTGTTTATGCCTAATCAAAAACTAGGCTTTGTTTTCTCTAGCTGAACATGGAAGCCAGTTTTAATTAAAATGCCAAGTTTGATTTCAGATAGTTGCCACTTATATTGGACAGGTGAAGAATAGACTAATACAGTTGCATAGAGTCAGCATATTGCAGTAATTTCGGCACATTGGGCAGTAATTGGTCAGACAGTATAACAACAACTTATATTAAGTTTCAATACAATAAAATGTCCTAAGATGCTTCATATGCGTGCTACCGAAACAAAATTTGACATTGAGGCCATATAAGACCATATTGGTTTGGATCTAATGTATGACAGTGGTCTTGTTCACCTGTTTGAGCAATTTCGGTTGTTGCATAAGAGATGTTCTTCCTCAAATTGCATGTCTCTCGCCAAACCTTATATCTTTAACCTGTCAACTTTATATCACAAGATCACGACATATTTTTCTTGACTACCTTATCTAAACTTGTCATAGCTTTGTACATCTTTAGCTAATTTTTCCTTTTTATCTTCTTTACTTTAATTAAAAACAATCACAACTATGATTCAAGGGTGGACAGAGAGAGAAAAATCAGGGAACTCTATGATGATTAGCCTAATGTAATCATTGGAAAACTGCTGGAATCTTTTATTAAGGAAGTTTTAATAATGCACAGAGGAAATAGCATGAAAAGAGCCAAGGTGCTTCTGTGGGGAGGAAATCGTGCTTTGACAACTTATTGCTTTTTTTGAAGATGTAACTATTGCGATAAATACAGAAGAACTAGTAAATTTAGTTCATGTAGACTTCCATAGTTAGGTGATAAGGTGCCTCATGAAAGTTTAATATATATGGTAAAGAATCATAAAGTTAAAGGTGATATATCTACACGCATAAATAATTAGTTCATGGACATGAACAAAGAAAATCAGGATAAACAGGACATTTTCAAGTTGGCAGGGTGTTATTGTTAGAGTCATAGAGTCATAGAGATGTACAGCATGGAAGCAGACCCTTCGGTCCAACCCGTCCATGCCAATCCTTCCTATTTATATACCCATCCAAATGCCTCTTAAATGTTGCAATTGTACTAAGTGTTGCAAGGTTCAGTGCTGATGTCTCAAATATTTATAATCTGTTTTAATAACTTAGACAAACAATCAAGGAAAAAGTGTCCTTGATAAAAAAGTATGTATGAATTTAAACTTTGTGTAGGTTTCAAAGAGGCTGAGGAGAGATTTTAGAAGTAAATGGACAAACAAGATAGCTGAAAGCAAATATTATGGGCAGGCATGAGATTATTCACTTTGAGAGTGAAAATAGAAAGGCAGAACTTTTTTAAGTGCTGTGAAACTAGTCAAGCTTGACATTTAGAGACACTGGGCTGTTCTCATACAAGTAACACAATAAAAAAAAGGTACAGCAATAAATCATGCGGCACTTTATTGGAAATCTGAGGATGCTACATTTACTTGTTCCCCTTTATCTAACTATTAGTTACATCTTCAAAAGACACTAATAAATGGATTTTATCAATAAATGAGACAGCGAGGAAGTGGGCAATATAATGAAGGTTGAAAGGGGCAGTCCTCATCATGCATATATATGGTTAGCTGCTTGACTCAATTTCAAATACGTTGCCAAGGTTGCATAAAGTTTGGTTCATGTTAGTGTAAGGATTTCAGGACCCTGGAGCAAAATTGCAGTGATGTCATCAATGCAGTGATGTGAGCAGAGTTATGATAATGCACTGTAAACTCTACTGCACATTCTGAAAGTAAAACTAAAAGACTGCAGCAGCCATGACTGGAAGACTTATATGAACTAATGGACATTAACATAGGAAAAAGTTAGATTCGTCCTTACTGCATTTAATAATGTCAGAACTTGGTATATCTATGATAACTATGGATAGCAGTATGTAATATTAACAAATGAGAAATACAGTGACTTTGGAATCTAAACTTTAAAACAATTCTTGACTTTGCCTTCTCTTCAACTAGTCTGTCTTGACCCAAATTCATAATGTGGCATCCAACAAAGAATAATGCAGCTGTGGGATGCACTAATTAAAATATCATGACACCAGTGCAGACCAAGAGACAGATGAGAGATTGTCTGGAAAGAAGAAGTCAATTTTTATTTTATGAACTGTCAGTACGGCATTAACACAGCCAGCCCAGATCAGTCTCAGCTTCAGTGTGAACAGAAAACTCATCCAGTGAAACTACAGGAATATAACAAGTCACAGAAAATATGTTTTTCACCATCAGTAATAGGAAAAATAAACTTAAAAAAAAACATGAGATTAGGAAAAGCCCAGTACCAGCTAAAACGACAAATCTACAGAAGGAGACCAATTATTGGACACTCTGAGCAGATTCAAACCCTAAGGGAAAGAGCAAGAATGTTTCATTTCTATCTGAAAAACTAGGCTAGAGAATGCAGTTAAATCTCTAACAATGAGTCAAAAAATTAATGAAATACTTGATTGATGGCAGAATTAACAACTGCAAGTTAAGATCATTTTTCATAAAAAACCTTGATAGAGAAAAGAAAAAAAGTATATAAAAATCATAATTGCACCTCAAAGTATCAGAACCTTGACAGTAAATTTAATGAATTATTTAAACATTATGAACAACAAATTCAAGTTTTATTCAACAGCTAAGCAGAATTACTGATTTCAGTCATTAAGACATGAAAAACCAAAAAGAAAAAGCAGCACAAATCTAATCAAATGGTGTCAAATTCAATGAAATTATACTATGAAAGGAGAAAATTATCTGTGTCAATGATGCCATGACAGTCATCACATATTTTAGTTAGTAAAATATTGAATTGTATTGAGTGAAGCCACTTTGAATTTGTGCCCACTGATCTTTAGGTGCTGCAGGAACATTTTCAATATCTCTCCACCATATTGGTAAAGGAGTGTCAATCTTTATACTTAAACAACAGAAACTCCAACAACTTTCGGTTTTAGCACTGAAACAACAATCTTGACTGCAACAATGCTATGGTAACAATAGCAGATACCAAATCCCAGAAGAGTCTGTAGGTAGCTTCATTAATGACAGTCTGTAGTGTATCAGCCTAATGCTGACAAATGTTCAGTTTCCTAGGATATACCATCAGCAAGTTTAGAAAACCAGCTAATCCCCCAAAACACCAAAACCTTCCTGTTGGCTATGTTTTTAACATAGCTTGCCTCTGCTTAGGAAGTCTCATAAAGAAGTCACAAATTTGACTTTGGGCTACAGAGTGACAGATGGTCTTTCAACAGTTTAAGAGCATATTGGCCTTCTTCAATCCATTGTATCCCATGATTATTGCTGCAGACAGCTCAGCCACAGATATTGGGAAAGTGCTTTTTCAGGAACAGATACTAGTTCAGATACTGATATTGGATACAGAAACGAGTACACTGACTTGGAGAAAGAGACCTTTGTGTTTACATGCACCAGTGCAAATCCTGATGATTGTATTTTGGGCCTCAGGGTCATGATTAGATTAAACATGAATCATTGGTCTTTCTGCTGAATAAAAAAAGAAAGTTAGCTAAAATTCCTTGTTGTGTACAATGATTTTGTTGCAGATTTATGGAATTCTCCTCTGAGACTCATTACGTTCAAGGCACATAACAGACATTGTCTTTCCAGAGAGACAATTGATGTACTCAAATATAATGACATGTCTTTGAGTACATCCTCAACAAGATGGAAGAAAAGAGAGTTCCTGTGTGCATTATTTTGTGTAAGCATTGCATGCAAGGATAGCCTGCACTCAGTTCATGACTTGAGTCATGAAACCTATTTCAAACACATACAACACTATTCTTGACGATGTAATTTTTTTGATGATTGGCTGGCAATTCACTATTTATTCCAGATACGCGTTCTCCCGTTTGAAATTGGGCTCCTTAATAAATAACTATATATGCACAATAAAATTTACTAATATCATTTGATCATTTTTCTTTAGAATAATATAAACAATGCTAAAACAGTATCTGAAAGCATCTGGATTATTTGGATCAGGCTTTCATGTTGATATTCCAAGTTGGCAGATTGGAGCTTGGTGAAACATATTGTCTATATTTGTATTTAGAATTCCCTCAGAGTTTGCATGAGTATAGTGAAAAGCTTATAAGTCACCACTTACAGTGCCATCGTATGTATAAAGGTACTTAGATACAGATTCTTAGATACAAATTCTAATGAGAGGAACAATAGAAAAATGAAGAAATAAAAATCTAGCATTATGGAACAAAGGAACAAATTAGACAAACAAAGAAATAAAAGAAATAAAGGTCCAGCATTATAGACCATGGGAATAAATTCGAAAAATACAGGAATAAAAGTTCAGAATAACGGACCTTCCAAACCATTCGACGCCAGCATTTAGCCTCCAGACTACACCAGGCCTTTTCCTTGAGGCCAAAGGTTCACGCTGAGGCCAGGCTAGGCTGAGATACTGCCACACTGGGCTGACATACTGCCTCGCTGGGCCAAGATACTGCCACGTTGGGCCAAGATATTACCACACTGAGCCTAGATACTGCCACTCTGGGCTGAGATGCTGCCGCAGTGGGCTGAGATACTCCACGCTGGGCCGAGATACTGCCATGCTGGGTTGAGATACTGCCATACTGGGTTGAGATACTGCCATGCTGGGCTGAGATACTCCACGCTTGGCCGAGATACTGCCATGCTAGCCGAGATACTGTCATGCTGGGTTGAGATACTGTCATGCTGGGCCGTGATACTTCCACACTTGGCCGAAATACTGCCATGCTGGGCTTAGATGCTAGGACAAAATGATGACTGCAGATGTTGGAGATCAGAGTCAAGAGTGTGGTGCTGGAAATGTACAGCAGTTCAGGCAGCATCTGGGGAGCAGCAAAAATGATATCTCAGGCAAATGCCCTTCATCAGGAATGAGATACTGCCGTACTGGGTTGACATACTATCATTTTGGGCTGCAATACTGCCATGCTAGGCTCAGATACGACCATGCTGGGCTGAGATGCTGCCATGCTTGGCTCAGATACAACCATGCTGAGCTAAGATACTCCACACTGGGCCGTGATGCTGCCATGCTGGGCGGAGATACAGCCATGTTGGGCTGGGGTAAACCACGCTGGGCTGGGATACAATACGGTCGGCTGGGATACACTACGCTGGGCTGGGATACACTATGCTGGGCTGGGATACACCACGCTGGGCTGGGATGTACCACACTGGGCTGGGATACACCACTTTGGGCTGGGATACACTACGCTGGGCTGGGATATATTACACTGCGCTGGGACACATCACGCTGGGCTGGGATATACCACACTGGGCTGGGATACACCACGCTGGGCTGGGATACATCACGCTGGGCTGGGATATACCACACTGGGCTGGGATATACCACACTGGGCTGGGATGCACCACGCTGGGCTGGGATACACCACGCTGGGCTGGGATATATCACGCTGGGCTGGGATATACCACACTGGGCTGGGATACACCATGCTGGGCTGGGGTACGGCCACGCTGGGCTGGGATATACCACACTGGGCTGAGATACACCACGCTGGGCTGGGATACAGCCATGCTGGGCTGGGATACTGCCACACTGGGCTGGGATATACCACACTGGGCTGGGATACAATACACTGGGCTGGGATATACCACACTGGGCTGGGATACACCACGCTGGGCTGGGATACATCAGGCTGGGCTAAGATATACCACACTGGGCTGGGATACACCACGTTGGGCTGGGATACACTACGCTGGGCTGGGATACACCACGCTGGGCTGGGATACATCACGCTGTGCTGGGATACTGCCACGCTGGGCTGGGATACACTACGCTGGGCTGGGATACACCACGCTGTGCTGGGATACTGCCACACTGGGCTGGGATACACCACGCTGGGCTGGGATACTGCCACACTGGACTGGGATACACCACGCTGGGCTGCGATATACCACGCTGGGCTGGGATACATCACGCTGGGCTGGGATACACCACACTGGGCTGGGATATACCACGCTGTGCTGGGATACTGCCACACTGGGCTGGGATACACCACGCTGGGCTGGGACATACCACGCTGGGCTGGGATACACCACGCTGGGCTGGGATACACTACGCTGGGCTAGGATACACCACTCTGGGCAGGGATACATCACGCTGGGCTGGGATACACCACGCTGGGCTGGGATACTGCCACACTGGGCTGGGATACACCACACTGGACTGGGATACACCACGCTGGGCTGGGATATACCACGCATGGGCTGGGATACACCACACTGGACTGGGATACACCACGCTGTGCTGGGATATACCACGCTGGGCTGGGATACTGCCACACTGGGCTGGGATACACCATGCTGGGCTGGGATATACCACGCTGGGCTGGGATACACCACGCTGGGCTGGGATACACTACGCTGGGCTGGGATACACTACGCTGGGCTGGGATACACCACGCTGGGCTGGGATACATCACGCTGGGCTGGGATACACCACGCTGGGCTGGGATATACCATGCTGTGCTGGGATACTGCCACACTGGGCTGGGATACACCACGCTGGGCTGGGATATACCACGCTGGGCTAAGATACAAAACGCTGTGCTGGGATACTGCCACACTGTGCTGGGATACACCACACTGGACTGGGATACACCACGCTGTGCTGGGATATACCACGCTGGGCTAAGATACACCACGCTGTGCTGGGATACTGCCACACTGAACTGGGACACACAACGCTGGGCTGGGGTACACTACACTGGGCTGAGATACACCATGCTGGGCTGAGATACACCAAGCTGGGCTGAGGTACTACCATGCTGGGCCTAGATACTGTCACGCTGGGCCAATATACTGTCACACTGGACTGAGATACTGCCATGCTGCGCCAAGATACTTCATACTTGGCCAAGATACTCCATGCTGGGCCAAGATACTCCACGCTGGGCTGTGATACACCATGCTGGGGTGAGATACTGCCATGCTGGGTCTAAATACTGTCAGGCTGGGCCTAGATACTGCCATGCTGAGCTGAGATACTGCCATGCTAGGCCTAAATACTGTCAGGCTGGACCTAGATACTGCCATGCTGAGCTGAGATACTGCCATGTTGGGCCTAGATACTGTCACGCTGGGCCAATATACTGCCATGCTGGACTGAGATACTGCCACATTGGGCCATGATACTTCCACACTTGGCCAAGATACTCCACGCTGGGCCAAGATACTGCCACACTGGGCCAAGATACTTCATACTTGGCCAAGATACTCCACGCTGGGCCAAGATACTGCCACACTGGGCCAAGATACTTCATACTTGGCCAAGATACTCCACGCTGGGCCAAGATACTCCACGCTGGGCTGTGATACACCATGCTGGGGTGAGATACTGCCATGCTGAGCTGAGATACTGCCATGCTGGGCTGAGATACTGCCATGCTGAGCTGAGATACTGCCATGCTGGGCTGAGATACTGCCATGCTGAGCTGAGATACTGCCATGCTGGGCTGAGATACTGCCATGCTGGGCTGAGATACTGTCACGCTGGACCTAGATACTGCCATGCTGGGCTGAGATACTGCCACACTGGGCCTGGATACTCTCACGCTGGGCTGAGATACCCCACGCTGAGCTGAGATACTGCCATGCTGGGCCTAGATGCTGTCACGCTGGGCTGAGGTACTTCCATGATGGGCCGAGATACCACCATGCTGGACTGAGGTACTGCCATGCTGGGCTGAGATACCCCACACTGGACTGAGGTACTGCCATGCTGGGCTGAGGTACTGCCATGCTGGGCTGAGATACCCCAAACTGGACTGACGTACTGCCACGTTGGGCTGAGATACTGCCATGCTGGGCCAACATACTACCACGTTGGGCTGAACTACACCACACTGGGCTGAGATACTGCCATGCCAGGTCGCTGAGAGAAGTGAGGGAAATGTTCCTAACATAATGTAAACTGACCTGGGAGATGGATGAAGAGTGAGAAAACTATCCTGATATTTGTTTACCTGCCGTGAATTCATTAGCCAGAAGGATGAATATGGGACTGAGATGGTTGACAAAATCCGCACTAATGGAGCAACCACCCTCTGGTGTTAGTGAATCATCCTTAGCTGGCACAAGTTGTATACTTATTTGTCTATTTAATGTATTTAAACCGCCGCTTCATGACAAACATAAAAAACAATCTGAAAGTTCCTTACAAATGGTCGATTGCCTCTATTAGGTAACTATGATCATGAATTCTAGAATCATCAAAGAGCTGTAGAGTCATAGACAGTCTAACTTGCCCATGCCGACCAGATATCCCAACCCAATCTAGTCCCACCTGCCAGTACCCGGCCCATATCCCTCCAAACCTTCCTATTCATATACCCATCTAAATGCCATTTAAATGTTGCAATTGTACCAGCCTCCACCACTTCCTCTGGCAGCTCATTCCATACACATACCACCCTCTGAGCGAAAGAGTTGCCCCTTAGGTCTCTTTTACATCTCTCCTCTCTCACCCTAAACCTGTGCCCTCTAGTTCTGGACTCCCCACCCCAGGGAAAAGGTTGTCTTTTTAGCTTATCCATGCCATTCATAATTTTGTAAACCTCTATAAGGTCACCCCACAATCTCTGACGCTCCAGGGAAAACAGCCCCAACCTGTTCAGCCTCTCCCTATAGCTCAAATCCTCCAACCCTGGCAACATGCTTGTAAATCTTTTTTGAATGCTTTCAAGTTTCACAACATCTTTCAGATAGGAAGGAGACCAAAATTGCACGCAATATTCCAACAGTGGTCTAAACAATGTCTTGAACAGCCGCAACATGACCTCCCAACTCCTGTACTCAATACTCTGACCAATAAAGGAAAGCATACCAAATGCCTTCTTCACTATCCTATCTACCTGCGACTCCACTTTCAAGGAGCCTGTACTCCAAGGTCTCTTTGTTCAGCAACACTCCCAGGACCTTACCATTAAGTGTATAATTCTTGGTAAGATTTGTTTTCCCAAAATGCAGCACCTCACATTTGTCTGAATTAAACTCCATCTGCCACTTCTCAGCCCATTGGCCCATCTGATCAAGATAAGATTATATTAGATTAGATTCCCTACAGTGTGGAAACAGGCCCTTTGGCCCAACAAGTCCACACCAACTCTCTGAAGAGTAAACCACCCAGACCCATTTCCCTCTGACTAATGCACACAACATTGGGCAATTTAGTGTTGCCAATCCACCTGACCTGCACATCTTTAGACTGTGGGAGGAAACCCATGCAGACATGGGGAGAATGATCAAACTCCACACAGACAATTGCCCGAGGCTATGTCAGACATAGCTTTGAGTGGCTGCTGCAAAATTTACATTTCATCTGCAATGCTTCACTGCATGTAATGTTTTACTATTTCTATTGGGTTTAGTTGTTAAAATATCCTGTAAAGTTAGGTCACTTTTGTTTGAGAATGATGACTTGTGTCAGGTCTATGTCACCAAGCTTTGAATCTCTCCACCAGCATATTAAACGTGAAGGAGTAAAGATCACAATAGCCGGAAGGAATCTTACTATTGGAGTCTAATCCCAATTGTTGGGCTGGTCTCAATCAGTGGTGCTTGTTGAAGTTCACCCTGACCAAACCTGTGCTGTGCCAGGCAGGAGGATCGCTGAGAGTCTCACACTCCTCAGGGATACGATCGCCTACGTGCAGGACAGAGGGTTGGACATCTGCCTGATCAGCCTGGACCAGAAGAAAGCCTTTGACAGGATATTACACAGGTATATGAGAAATGTTCTCTCCAAAATGGGCTTTGGGGAGGGAATCTGCAATTGGATCAGACTGCCCTACACCAACATTGTCAGTGCAGTCTCAATCAATGGGTGGGAATCAGATAGCTTCCCAGTCAGATCTGGAGTCAGGCAGGGCTGCCCTCTCTCTCCTGCCTTGTTTGTGTGCTGCATAGAGCCATTTGCCAAGTCCATCAAGAAGGATGCGAGCCTGAGAGGGGTGACTATTCCTGGAAGCTGGGGCCTGCAGGTCAGGGCCTCCCTGTACATAGATGACATCGCCGTTTTCTGCTCGGATCCACTGTCCGCGCATAGACTCATGTGCATATGTGACCAGTTCGAACGGGCCTCGGGGGCCAAGGTAAACCGAGGCAAGAGCGAAGCCATGCTCTTCGGGAACTGGGCCGACCAATCCTCGATCTCCTTCACCATCAGGACCGACCACCTGAAGGTGCTGGGTATTTGGTTTGGGGGGGCTGGGGCATGCGTCAAGTCTTGGGAGTAGTGAATCAGCAAAGTGAGGCAGAAACTGGGCAGATGGAAGCTACGGTCGCTCTCCATCATGGGAAAAAACCTGGTCATCAGGTGTGAGGCACTGTCATTGCTGTTATATGTGGCACAGGTCGGGCCTATTCCCAGAACCTGTGCCGCTGCAGTCACCCGTGCCATCTTCCAGTTTATATGGAGATCAAAGATGGACCGGATCCGAAGGGACTCGATGTATAAAGATCTGGGCAATGGAGGAAAAAATACACCCAATGCCACCCTCAACCTGATGGCTACCTTCGTGTGTGGCTGCATCAAGCTATGCATGGATGCCTGGTACGCAAACACCAAGTGTCACTACTTACTGTCCCCAGTGTTTAGATTAGATTAGATTAGATTACTTAGATTACTTAGATTAGATTACTTACAGTGTGGAAACAGGCCCTTCGGCCCAACAAGTCCACACCGACCCGCCGAAGCGCAACCCACCTATACCCCTACATATACCCCTTACCTAACACTATGGGGAATTTAGCATGGCCAATTCACCTGACCCGCACATCTTTGGACTGTGGGAGGAAACCGGATCACCCGGTGGAAACCCACGCAGACACGGGGAAAACGTGCAAACTCCACACAGTCAGTCGCCTGAGGCGGGAATTGAACCCAGGTCCCTAGCGCTGTGAGGCAGCAGTGCTAACCACTGTGCCACCGTGCCGCCCCCCACTGTGCCACCGTGCCGCCCCGTGTTGCGAAGAATAGGCCTGGCCTCGCTGCCGTGGAACGCTCCGAGTAGTTGGACCATTCCGTATCACCTGTCGTTCTTGGAGAAGTTTATAAAGAAAAACATCTTTGACCACAAGTCCATCAGGAAGTGGTCAGCGCGTAGTGTCCTTGAGACCCTTCGAGAAAAGGAGAGGGCGGATCCTATCGAGCGGTTCTCTGAGCAGACTGTCAAAGTCATTTGGCAGAATGCCTCAATGCCAGAACTTTCCAACAAGCACCAAGACACGGCTTGCCTGGTGGTGAGAAGGGCTCTGCCTGTGAGATCCTTTATGCACACCTGGATTCTTAGCTACATCGCACACTGCCCTCGACGCGGCTGTGGGGGGTGAATGAGACTGTCACACACCTCCTTCTGGAATGTGCCTATGCAGAAGAAGTCTGGAGAGGAACGCAGTGGTGTTTGTCGAGGTTCATCCCGAGCAGCGCCGTGACGTGGGACTCCGTGCTCTATGGTCTGTTCCTCAGGACGCACACCGAGACGAACATCAACTGTGCCTGGAGGATCATCAACTTGGTGAAGGACGCTCTCTGGGTGGTCCAAAACCTATTGATCTTCCAGCTGAAGGAGCTGACCCCGACTGAGTGTTGCAGACTGGCACATTCCAAGGTCCAGGACTACGTGTTGAGGGACGCGCTGAAGCTTGGGGCAGCTGCTGCCAAGGTGTGTTGGGGAAAGACCACCGTGTAACGTCTGCTTGCCTAAGAACAGGGGGCCCATGGAGTAAGTGGGCTCTGCTGACGCCTCAGCTAAATGTATGCATAGTAAACGTACAGACCTGTATATATGAATGATTACTCGATCTCTGTATGCAAAGAAATGGAATGTTTAAATATGTATGGCATGACCAATTGTACAGATCATCAAAATATTTTTATGAATAAAGTGTATTTTTGAAATTAAAAAAAAAGTAGGGTGCTTCTCAGTGACATATACAGTCTTGGATGCAGGTGAATGCCCTCCTCATGGAGAGGGACCTCGATCATGGTTTTGGTGCTGTGTGATCAAAAGATGGTCAGTGATCCAATCGAAATGGAGATGCCTTTCTGTTCTCAGAATATGGCCTGATAGTGTTCAAAGTGGCCCCTGTGGTCTTTGGAAATGATTCGTCTAATAATGGTTCAGTGGGATTTCAGTGAGAGTGAGGTGACCAGTGGGAAAGAAAAACATTTTTAAAAAGGATAAGACTATGAAAATAATATACTGGCCCATTGTCAAGCATGCAAGACGAGATTGACCAGTTTATGTCATTTTCAATTGTGACTGATTTTTTTCTTCTGCATGGACAGTGTTTATTGTGTAGCTCATTCGACCTGAAGGAAACATGTATACTATTCCGGACAGAAAAGCCTGATATAAAGGTATTGACATTATAGTTTCAGCCCTGTAACCTCCTTTCACCTGTGGAGTATCATATGGCCCGAAATATACAACTTACATAAATTGACAATACAGAGACTAAAATCTTCGAGGAGAAAGTGAGGTCTGCAGATGCTGGAGATCAGAGCTGAAAATGTGTTGCTGGAAAAGCGCAGCAGGTCAGGCAGCATCCAAGGAACAGGAGATTCGACGTTTCGGGCATAAGCCCTTCTTCGGGCTTATGCCCGAAACGTCGAATCTCCTGTTCCTTGAATCCTGCCTGACCTGCTGCGCTTTTCCAGCAACACATTTTCAGCAATGCAGAGACTATAATCTTTTCAAGCCACATAATCTTCTAAGATTCCTGCACTCCTCTGATGGCCACCGTTGGTGACAATGACCCCAGCTGGCTGGATTCTAACCTCTGTAATAGCCGCCATAGAGTTCTCTGCCCCTTACATCCCTCCTTTAAAATGCTTTTTCAAAACTACCTTTTCAACCAAGCGTTTGGGAATCAGCTTAATAATTCCCTTGTTGCCCTGTTTTATTAAATCCCTGCAAAATATCCTTGCATTCTTTTGGAAGGTTGATAAAATTAAAAGTTATTCTTGTTAAAATGAAGACAGGCGGGCTTGTTATAATATTTGACTGACCCACCCTGCGAATGGATTTGTCTCTTTCATTAAAACCAAAAGTGGGCAGATTCAAGGCAACTTTTTTACTAATTCAAAATCTTGAATTGTAGTTTCTAAGTACCTTATGTAAGAGTTAAAATTCAGCTCATTAATTCTGTATCTCTCTTCATAGAAGCTACCTGATGAATATGATGAGCAGTTTCCATTTTATTTATTTTGCCCTGATTACAGTACTGATTTGGACAATAATTAGAAATGTTAGGTACCACTGTTATTCTACAATCTACTACCTGATGGTGGCAGTAAAGAAGAGCAATTATCATACAACTGCAGTGTTTTTTTAAAAAACAAATCTCTGCTTTGCACGTCTTGCCTTGATTGTTTTGATTCTCAAAAGATTTCTAATCCTCTACAAACAGCGATTTCATCCATTCTGCTTTAATCTGTACTTTGTTCTGGAACCAGTTATTTACCTTCATTTGTCAGTGTAATTTGACATCCCCCAAAATCTCTCAGCCAAATTTTCACTAAGAAATTTGATTGTTCTTTTTTTCAGATGTGAAGCAGGCACCTATCAGTCCTGAACAATAAATGCTGTACACATTTGCATGCTGCATCGAAATTACAACACCAATCAGATCGGATTGAGTGCCACTATAGACACACAAAGTTTGCACCAAATACATTCAAAGAATTACTCTCTAATATTAGAAGGAACGAGCACAATCTGATCAATTACTACTACTATTACTTCTGATCATCCACAAAATGATGGGTGCTCACATTCAGGTCCCTCAGAAGTCTCCTCTCAGGACTCTCCAGTGGTCCTTGGGGGTGGCACGCTGGCACAGTGGTCATACCTCTGATGACTGTCTGTCTGGAGTTTGCACATTCTGCCCGTGTCTGCATGGGTTTCCTCTCGGTTTCTTTTCACAGTCCAAAGATGTGCAGGTTTGATGGATTGGCCATGAGTGTTGAGGTGTTACAAGGATTGGGTAGGGATGTGGGTCTGAGGAGAGTCAGTATGGATTTGATGGGCCTAATGGCCTGCTTCCACACTATAGGGGTTCTTTGATTTGTCCTTTCAGGACACTCTAGAGATCCTTTTGGGCCCTCCATCTCCATTATCCACCTGCCCTCTTCTGACCATCGGAAGTTCAAGCCAAGGAGGGCTCTTGTGCCTCTGGTAAGGAAACCCTCAGCATGTCTGAGCTGTCCACACACACACACACACACACACTGTAGGTTTATTCAGCAGGATCCCTCCACACCAGCTGAGGAACCAAGGACTATACTGAGTGATTGCTGGAGCAAAGAAAGAGGGAAGTCCACTTCAGGTCCTTTGGCTGCATGAGTGGCATTGCACTATATATGAATTCTCATATTTATATACATTTCATTGTTTTATCACTACATCTGTTAGCCCATAATGTAACTGTGCCAGCATAACACCAAACCCCATCTGGTCAACGTGCTGCATCCATATGGGACAATTACATTCAGGGCTACACATACACTCAAACAAACAGATGTAGCATTAAAATAATGAAATGCATACAAACATGAGAAATCACGTACAGTGCAATGTCAATCGTGCAGTCAAAGTACTCATGTACTATATCTCAATGCCAGTGTTGAGAGCCTTGTACACATCTAGAAACAAGAGGAACCAGGTAATCGGTATATAGGGTAATGGGTCCTGCTGACTCCAATGTTCCTTGGCTGACAAAAATCTTCATAATTTCTCAGGGCCCTGTGTACAACAGAGTTGTTATGGTATGACTGGGTCAGCAGTGTCGGGGCAGAGAGCTGCACAGCATGCAGGGAGCCAATGGATGAGGATATGCAGGAAATCAGAGCTCCAGCTGATGAATGCGATACAGTGCTTCCCTTTAAAAGGCTTCACAATGTTAGGTATGACATTACCCTCCATCACAGATCAAGATATTTACCCCATCTATTCCAGGTATACTCACAGCTAATTTCTTTCAATTGCATGCGTTTGATTTCTGGCACGATGGATAAGCGATGGTCTTCAGCCAGTGGTTTCCAGCATCTGCCTATGAGTCTGTGAGGCCTGACATCCCGGTGCTCTTCCTGATAAGCTCTTCCCATGCACCCCATTGCCCATACATCTCCCTGGGTCATCATCTACATGCTGCCTACCTTGCCTAGCCCACCCTCAGCACCAGGCATATGAGTTGACTATCCTGGGTGTGGCCATACTTGATCCCCATTGATCCCAGAGTGCTCCTGTCATGGATGAACTCTCTCCCTGCCTGATCTCATTCCTATCCATGATTTACTGTATATGTCCCTTATAAATAATGTTGCTCCCCCACCCCCAACCCACTTCACTATTGCTATGATCCATCCCCTCTAGCTAGGTGCCCTCGATCCTGAAGATTAGGTTCCTATGGTGGTGCCTTCCCTTCTCCCCTTCTCCCAGACATTTTTCTCTACTTAGTTCTGGTGGACGGACCTGACAGACAGATCATTGTCCCCTCCCTTGAGAAAACTAACCAGACAGCTGTGTACACGATGTGAGTGTATGAGACTGATATGGTGCACTGCTGGACAGCAAGATGCCAGTCTAGTTGATTGAAGTTGCAAGCCTGGAAGGTGCAAGTTTGCAGGTTGGAGTAAGTGAGCAGTGCTGACGTACAACTTGGTCCAATCCTTGAGCTGGTGCCTGTGGAAAGTGTCCTTGCTGCTCCATGCTATCTTAGAAACTTGTCTACGGGATTTTTTGTTTTTTTTTTATTGATTTACTCATGGGACATGGCGTCACTGGCTGGGCAGGGGTTTAGTAGCAAATCATTTGGAAGCTGCGTAGAGATCTGATCGCTCCTCAGTTGAGCTGCCCCTCAGTGTTGGTCAGGTGCATAGATGTCAATCAGTCCTGATGAATAGGCATCAGGAAAGGACTGATTTTATCTCTCCACCCCTGAGGCTCCCAGCCTCATTCCTGATGAAAGGCTCCAGCCCAAAACATTGATTTTCCTACTCCTCAGATGCTGCCTAACCTGTTGTGTTTTTCCAGCAACACACTCTTAAATCAGGGAAGGATGATCAATCCCTGGAATTCCCTCCCTCAGAGCATTGTGGATCTATCTAGGGCAAATGGGCCACAGCATTTCAAAATGGCACCTCACCAACAACAATCTAATGTCCTTCCCTCCAAAATAGGCAACTTCCACATATCATTTTTCCACATTATACTCTATATGCCAACATTTTGCTGCTGGATAATCTATCAACATCCCTCTATACCCTGTATATCTCTCACAACTGGTCCTCCCACGTAGCTGGTTTGGTCTTTGTGGAACATTACAGTATTTCCCAGATCTTCAAATTGGACTTACAGCTGTGTTTTCTCTAAAACCAACCTGTTGTCACTTTTCTGCCAGTCCCATTTTCAAGGTAATATGTACTTTGGTCTTTACATCAGAAAGTTAGTTTTGTTACTACTGTGGTATCCAAGTAACCTCAGTTTTATCTTTTATTATTATGTAGCTGGATTCTTCACATTAGGCGATAGTAGCTAATATTATTAAACAATGCATGAAGAGCTGATATTAATTTATTTCAGTTCACTTTTCACCGCTGAAAGAAATAACTACTTACATCATCCCAATTGTTCTTGAAATCAATAAGATGTTTCACTTTAATTTAAATGCTTTCTAATTCTCTTCGCCTTTTCTCAATCATGGCAACATGCTGTGAAATTTGCCCGTTACCTAATTTCTACAATTTAAATCAAATTTATAATGTATGTTCTGCTCCAATTGATGCATAATCACTTGTCTCTATGGTAGAAATGTAGAATAGAATCATAGAACCCCAACAGTGCTGAAGCAGGTCATTCAGCCCATTGAGTCTGCATTGAACCTCTGAAAAGCATGCCACCAGACCCAACCCAACCCCGTAAACCTCCATTCCCCATGGCTATCTACCCATCCTGCACATCCCTGAACAAAATAGGCAATTTAGCATGGCCAAACCACCTAACCTACAAATCTTTGAAATTGGGCCCCCTGGAGGAAACAGACATGGGGAGGACGTGCAAACTCCGCAAAGACATTCACTCAAGAGTGGATTCGAACCTGAGTTCTTGGTGCTGTGAGGCAGCAGTGTTAACCACTGAGTCACTATGTTGTATTGTAAATATTGTGAATATTGTAAGTATCGTAAAATGGGCATTGTCAAGTCAATGAACTATTCTTTAGAATATATTAATTAAAGGGAATATATGACATGAATCGCTTTCCCACTTACAGAAGCACTCATGACTCTGGTTAGTGTTGAAGATGGAAATACATTCAGAGATACCATCTTCCTTGTAATTGGTCAGAAAGTTCATGGGAAGAATGGCTGGAAGTGCAGAAGCTTGATCCTGACATGTTCCATCATTGTCCCTTTTTATAATACTACGTTTATTCCATTGATTTATAAATGGGAAAGAATTAATGGGCTTGAGAGTCATAGAGTCACAGAGATGTACAGCGTGGGAACAAACTCTTCTGTCCAACTCGTCCATGCTGACCAGATATCCTAAATTAACCTAATCGCACTTGCCACCTCTTGGCCCACCTCCGTCTAAACCCTTCCTATTCATATATCCATCTAGATGGCTTTTAAATGTTATAAGCGTACCAGCCTCCAAAACTTCCTCTGGCAGATCATTCCATACATGCACCACTTTCTGCATGAAGAAGTTGTCCCTCAGTCCCTTTTAAACCTTTCGCCTCTCACTGTAAACCTATGCCCTCTAGTTTTGGACATTCCCACCCCAGGGAAATGTCCTTGGCTATTTACCCTATCCATGCCCCTCATGATTTCATAAACTTCTATAAGGTCACCCCCAGCCTTTGATACTTCATTGAAAATAGCCCCAGCCTCTTCAGTCTCACACTATGGTTCAAACCCTCCAAACCAGGCAACATGCTTGTAACTCTTTTCTGAATTTTTTCAAGTTTCACAACTTCCTTCCTATAGCAGGGAGACCAGAATTGCAAACAGTATTCCAAAGGTGATCTAATCAATATCCTGTTTCACACCATCCTTTCTACAGCAGGGAGACCAGAATTGCAAGCAGTAGTCCAAGTTTAAACCAATCAATGAGCCACAACATGACCTCCCAACTCATATACTCAATGAATTGACCAATAAAGGCAAGCATACCAAAAACCTTCTTCACTATTCTGCCTACCTGGGATTCTACTTTCAAGGAACTATGAACCTACTGTACCAGGTCTCTTGTTCAATAACACTCTCCAGGACCATGAAGTGTATATGTCCTGATCTGATTTGCCTTTCCAAACTGCAGCACCTCACATTTATCGAAATTAAACTCATCTGTTGCTCTTCAGCTCATTAGCCCATCTGATCAAGGTCCCATTGTACTCTGAGGATAATCTTACTCATTGTCCACCATGCCTCTGATTTGGGTGTTATCTGCAAACGTACTAACCATACCTCCTAAGTTCACATCCAATCATTCAGATAAATGATGAAAACTCAGAAACAGTGAAAAAAGATATCCGTGATATGAAGTGAAAAGTTAAAGATGGACTATGTCAAGGTTAACTATTCTTTTTCCATTTGGATTGTAAATGAGAAGCGATGTCTAGCAGTTCAGTGTCATCTCCTTGAGGGTCTTCTATGTCACCAATTTTCTACTTTGCATTTCCCAGGACATTTAACAATTTAACTCCTCTCTTGTATCTGCTGGTTTCCCACACCTCTAATCCTTCCTTTTGTCTCTCACTTCACAGACTTACCAAAATGTCTGATTATCTCTCAGACTCTGGTCAGAAGACAGGTACACATGCAAAATATGATCATTCTACCTATATTAAATCCAATTGGTTTGCTGCACATTTCCAACATTTTCTCTCAAATTGTGTATTTTACCCTCTGACCTCAATAAATATAAAATTTGTGACATATAATGGGAGATTCACCCTTTATAATATTGATAAAAAATGTCTTTAATTGCTGAGTGTAGGATCTCACCAATTGTTTAGGGAAGAAACTGAAAAATGTGTTGCTGGAAAAGCGCAGCAGGTCAGGCAGCATCCAAGGAGCAGGAGAATCGACGATTCAGGAATGAAGAAGGGCTTATGCCTGAAACATCGATTCTCCTGCCCCTTTGATACTCCTGACCTGCTGTGCTTTTCCAGCAACACATTTTTCAGCTCTGATCTCCAGCATCTGCAGTCCTCACTTTCTCCTAATTGTTTAGGGAATAATTGTAAAGCTTGTGAACTGGAAATTGAAAAGATAAATAAATGACTTGACAATTGACTTCAAAAAATTAAAAAATAAACTAGACAAGCAGCAAATGTGGCAGCAGTGTTCGATAAATGACCTTATTTACCTCATCAAAAATACTTCCAGGATTGGAAATTCAAGTTAGGAACAATAAAAGCAGACTCAGGTTAGTACTGCAGCAAAAGCAAAGATGGAGATAAAAATAAGAAAAGGCAAAATCAACAGTTTGAATATATAATGACAATCTCCCTTAACACCTTGTCGATCAGAATATTCACTGTGGGAATCATATGAATATTGCTAACCAAATCGTTATTTAAGAGTGTGTATCAATAAAGAACCAAATGAATGCAATAAAGAAGATTTTATAGTAATCTAAGTAGGACATACAAATTTTGAACTATTTGAGCAAAAAATTGAAACTGAAAGAAATTGAATAAATGAAGACTGCAAGAATTGAAGTTTGTATGATTCACTGTTGTTCTTTTTCCACTGGGATTTAGTGCAGTATTATCTACTCCTGAATTTGACAAGCTTAAAGGTAGGAATTAATTAGATATAGAATCCCTACACTGTGGAAACAGGCCCTTCAGCCCAATAAGTCCACACTAACCCTCTAAATAGTAACCCATTCCTCTACCCTACTTTTATCCCTTAATAGTAGGGCAATTTAGCACAGCCAAATCACCTAAACTGCACATCCTTGGAATGTGGGAGGAAACCGGAGCACCTAGAGGAAACCCATGCAGACACAGGGAGAATATGCAAACTCCACATAGACAGTCACTCAAAGCTGGCATCAAACCTAGGTCCCTGGCACTGTGAGACAGCAGTGCTAACCACTGAGCCACTGTGCTGCCCTAGATTGGGGATGTACACAAAACCTTATGCCTTCTTACTTCTGTTGGAATTCAGTCCAGCTGAGAAATATCATAGGTGAATTTTCTGTACTATTACAGGTTGATCTCCTTAACTTGTCAAATATGAGCTGCTTTAAGGCCTTTGATGTTGTCAGATATGTTGCCACTTAGTGTGCCTGACAGGTCAATCTAGGTGGGAAGAAATGGATATCTCTCAGTCAAAGACCATCAGTATCTCATTGATGGACTCTGTTGAAAGCCAGACATCTCCCTTTGCTTCCAATTATCCTGTTCC
The DNA here is from genome assembly GCF_020745735.1 of Hemiscyllium ocellatum. Classification (NCBI taxonomy): domain Eukaryota; kingdom Metazoa; phylum Chordata; class Chondrichthyes; order Orectolobiformes; family Hemiscylliidae; genus Hemiscyllium; species Hemiscyllium ocellatum. Next base: position 89,227,267 of record NC_083401.1, read on the forward strand.
CTCAACTTCTTACAGCCACTCCCAGAAACTCCCCACTGTAAATCAATAACCTATTCCTGGATCCTGTATGATTCTGGGTGCTCTTGTGGAAGCAGTGTCAGTAGCAGTAGTGTGCAAGATAAAACATAGAACATAGAACATAGAACATTACAGTGCAGTACAGGCCCTTCAGCCCTCGATGTTGTGCCGACCCGTCAAAACAATCTGAAGCCCATCTAACCTACACTATTCCATGTACATCCACATGCTTGTCCAATGATGACTTAAATGTACTTAAAGTTGGCGAATCTACTACAGTTACAGGCAAAGCATTCCATACCCTTACTACTCTCTGAGTAAAGAAATTACCTCTGACATCTGTCCTATATCTATCACCCCTCAATTTAAAGCTATCCCCCTCGTGCTCGCTGTCACCATTCTTGGAAAAAGGCTCTCCCTGACCACCCTATCTAACCCTCTGATTATCTTTTATGTCTGTATTAAGTCACCTCTTAACTTTCTTCTCTCTAATGGAAACAGCCTCAAATCACTCAGCCTTTCCTCGTAAGACCTCCCCTCCATACCAGGCAACATCCTAGTAAATCTCCTCTGCACCCTTTCCAAAGCTTTCATATTCTTCCTATAATGCGGTGACCAGAACTGTACACAATACTCAAAGTGTGGCCGCATCAGAGCTTTGTATAGCTGTAGCATAACCTCATGGTTTTGGAACTCGATCCCTCTATTAATAAAAGCTAAAACACTGTATGCCTTCTTAACAACCCTGTCAGCCTGGGTGTGGCAACTTTCAAGGATGCACTGCAGACATTCACTAAAGAACCTCAGATAGCACCTTCTACACCCACAAATGTTTCTATATAGAAGGCCAAGAGTAGCAGATAAATGGGAACACCACCACCTTCAAGTTCCCCTCTAAGCCACCCACCATCCAGACTTGGAAATGTATCACTGTTCCTTCAGTGTTGCTCAGTCAAAATTCTGGAATTCCCTCCCTGTTGGCATTGTGGGTCAACCTAGAGCAGGTGGACTACTGCAGATCAACAAGCCAGCTCACCTTCTCAAGGGAAACTAGGAAGGTTAACAAATGCTGACCAGCCAGCGACGCTCATGACCCACAAATGAATAAAAATAATGCTATAGCTTTCTCTGTAAGAGGAAGTGGTGCCAGGCCATACTTCCAGGTGAAGGAATGTTGGCAGCCTCAGTGATGCTTGATTGGCATTATATTTGACACAGGCCTTCTCTCGAAGAAGGAGCGTGGGTCTCCCCAGGCACTCGAGCTTTAATTTCATGTCAGGGTGAATGAGGTGAAAGTGACATTACATCATGATTGTAATGATGAAATCAAATCAAGCTTAGAAGTCATCAGTTTACAGTTATCATTTCATAATATACTTTATTGTTTACATATTTATGGAGATTAAACTGGCATCCTGCAAAATCAGTCATTGCAATGTGAGATCACTCCATGCCCAACTAAACTGATTCAAGCAGTGCTTAGGTTTGGTGGTATCTGCTCATTTTCAAAATGAGAGTGTGCAGCCAATCACTCAATGTGGTGATAAGCACTGCATGTAGGTCCAAGCTCATGGTAAGTGCAGTGAAAGCTAGGTTGCACCACTTAAAACCAGCTCTTGAGTGGAATGTACAGCAGCAGCTAAAATTCACTAGGCAACATTTGAAGAATTTCAGGAAGGACCCAAAGTGGACCAAGTGGCAGGAAAACATCCTCCCCATTAGGGTTTTGTATGCCACAATAGATTCCTTGGTACAGGGAGTCAACAGGAGGTAATCAAGGCGTGGTCAGAGGCATGATGAACCAAACTAATTTAATCCTATCCCTCTGCTTTGCAGGAGAAGAAGGAACATACTTTGTGGCTAGGACAGATGCTAATGGTAGAGGCAGGTATTGTTGCCTTGCTGAACCTTATAGAGGATAGAGTGCTGGGACAATCAGAGCAACAGTCACCGAGGGCAAGGCCAGTGGAATTGGTCAAACCATCAAACATGTTCCTATTGAATGTAACTTTACAAATACCACTGTACCTTCATCCAATAACCCGTTATGTACCAGCTGCAAACTGTGCGACCTAGTGCCTCTTGCTATCACTCCATTTCCCTCAGCTGATGTGATTTCTGTTTTCAAATATCCAACAACGGCTTCCTGACCAGCCAACGGCACAAGAGATCAAAGGCCTGTGGATAGAACAGAGGAAAGGCATTGTCACTTGATTAAACGTTCCTGTCCACAACCTGAGATACTGCCATTGTGCGTAATTTGGAGGGTTATGTAATGGTGGGATCTTCCAGAGGTTTTGTACATAACTTAGATTCAGTCATTTCCAGTATGGAAGTGATAATCAATTCCGTGAGAACAATTGTGGATCCAACCTTCCTGCAACATCTGATGGCCAATATTTCAGTTTCCATTACAAAGTAGCAATGCGATGCAAAGCCTGAGTGCTGCGTAGAGCTGTTGTCACTCCCCAAGGGTGGTATCTCAATATTCTTCATAGCCTGAAGTCACATTTTCCTTTGAGAAAGATCCTGTGACTAAATATTTAGGATGCCATCCACCGTAATGGCCACTGACAGTGCTGCTCTTACTCTGAGACTGCATGGCTGATTCCAAGACAGGGCATAATTTTGGATCAACCTCTTTAGTCAATTATAGCAGATAAATGCTTGACTTGTAAGTCACAGAGGTGCTCCCTGAAGATCCTAGGAGGGTAAAAATGTCTAATCCTTCTGTGAGAGACTAGTCTTCCTTTCTGCTGCAGCTCAATGGAACTACAAAGGCACATTACTAAGGACAAAAATAGTGAACTTAATGCCCAAGATCAATTCTAATCATATTGAATGATTGGGCAAGCCTGTCTTCATCTCCTGCTTCCACTTCTTGTGTTTTTCTGTTCCTAACCTTCTCAAAATCTTTCAACAACTTCAGGAGATATGTGGGAACACCACCTGTAATTTCACCTCCAGGTCCCTCACCATTCAGACTTGGAAATATGTTTTCTATGTATATAGTTATTTAAAAGTTACTGGATGAAAATTCTGGAACTCCCTCTCTCAGGACATTGTGAGTCTACCTATACTCATGGATTGCAGCAGTTGAAGAAGGCAGCTCATGATCACCTTCTTAAGTGCAATTGATAAATGCTGACTGGAGACAAAAAAAACTGCAGATGCTGGAATCCAAAGTAGACAGGCAGAAAGCTGGAAGAGCACACAAGCCAGACAGCATCAGGAGGTGGAGAAGTCAACGTTTCGGGTACAACCCTTCTTCACAACTAGATAAGGGGGCACAAGGAGCTACAGTTAATGGGAAAAGGTGTTGGGGTGGGGAGAGTTACATAATAATGAGGTAGTGATAGGTGGAGAGAGCAATTATTGAAGCATACAACATCCTGGATTTATTAGCAGAGGCATCAGGTACAAATGTAATGAGTTTTGCTGCATTGATACAATACATTGTTCAATGTCAGCTGGATGCAGTTCTGGGTACCATACTGTAGGAAGGATGTGAATGTATTTGAGACAGTGTAGAAGAGGTTTGCAAGAATAGCTTCAGGGAAGATGTACTTCAGAAGATAGTTCGAAGGGGCTGTGGTTATTTTCATTGGAGGGGAGAAGGCAAAGAGAAGATCTGATAGGATTTTACAAAATCATGAAATGACAGGATAGAGAATATAGGAATTAACTGTTCCCACTTGTAAGGGAATAAGAATGAGAGGGTGGAGTTAATGTGATTTGCAAAAGAAGCATATGTAAGGTAAGAAAAATCTTATTTTCATATAACAAGTGATTTGGGTCTGGAATATACTGCCTGTAATTGTGGTGAAGGCAGGGTCAAAGAGCGTATTAGATGTTTATTTGATAAGAAACAATATGCGACCGTACAAGAAAAACTACTTATATAGAGAACTGTTGCAAACCTAATGGACTAAATGAACATCTACAACATGCCATTTCTGTGAGACTGTGAAAAATTGGTGGCATTGGGTATCTGTGGTGCTGGTGGTGGTGCTGGTGGTTGGGAGGGTTGAGGGTTGTGGGTTGATGGGTTGATGTCTGTGCAGATGAATGCCCATTTATTGTTGCATGTATAAGACTGGTTTTAACTAGAGTGGTGGGTCGAGAATGGAAAGTTGTGCATCACGTTAGAATTACACATTGACAAATGTGACAATATGCCTCCTCTACATAGTCCTGACGTATGCACAGAATGCCTGCCCTTTGCCTTCAATAAGATCATGCAATATGGGCACACCTTAAGTGTTGGGGAGGAGACATTTCCTGCCCATCCTGCAACCCACTACACCATTTTTTTATCTCAACCAATGTATGTAGAACCTGAACTACTGACACTGTAACCATTTTGCAGTTGCTTGTGTAATGTTGTGCCTGTGTTCAAGTATGTTAGTATATCTTTAAGAGACAGGCTTATGATATTATCATTATATTATAGTACATAGTTTGAGGTATAAAGGTCTCACACTCCACCTTCAGAATCACCTGAAGCATGATATGTTATTGGAAGCATTGTTGTTCAACTGTAATCTAAAGTTTGTTTATGATAGTTAACTGGAATAAAGATGTATAAAGTCTTCAATATTATGATATCCAGACTCAGCTTCTTAACCTAGAGAGGAATAAAATAAACATTGTTACATTTGGTAAAATATCATGTTTCAGGCAAATGCTTTTCAGTTTGTTCTTAAGCGAAGCCCCTGTAATGAAATGGCAAGTTTTCTCTTTGCTCTAGTTCTGAGCTTGAGACATCTAGGGCTGGAAATAAAACTTGTGTTTGCAAACTCAAGATTCGGACCATGAGCATAAAGTGGAGAATGTCACATCTCTCGTTGCATCTACTTTCCATTAGAGTTAATAGACAAGGAGAAATATTCCCTCATTTGCCTATGTGCATAATGAAGTTTCTCTACGCTGGTAAAATATTGATTTAAGTGACTTCATTTTGAGCACAGCTCTTTTTCCTGAATTGTCTGGAACTCAGGATACATTGTGTGGGTTTAACTAATTATGGCTGCCTCCCTGAAGTAACGTGAGAATGAAGGTGTTTGGAGATTAGAAGAGAACAGTTTAGTCTCCTCATTGTAGTCTGACCATCGACTCAATGCTCTCAACAACAGCAATTTCTATTCCACATTTCAAAAAGGCAAATCCTTCACATCTCAAAGGTTTACATGAGCTTTTGATTTTATAATGCCCAATTATAATTCACTTTCAGCATGATTACACACATATGAAAGCTTCAGTGAAAATCCATAACATTTTGGCATCTTAAGAATGTTTGCAGCTGCTTCAAGCAGAATGAAAAGAAATGATTAAATCTGCAGAAAACCTTCTGAATACTGTAACAAACATTACGTTTTGACAAGGTTTTATTGAGATCTTAAAAGTGGTAGATCTGAATTCTTCCTTTCCCATGGGAACAAGCTTGAAGGAAATACCAGAAAAAAATTCAGACCGTCTGACTCTGGATCAGCAAAATCCGGTGCATTTCTGCTTCCTGAATCATCATCAAGAAGATCACTCTCCCTGTATCTATAGATAGTCCATCTGTATAGGAAATGCATGAACTCATAGCTGGGACTGAAAGTACTGTGTGCAAAAAAGAGGAAGAACATTGCCTCGTGGGCATGTCAGCTCTTTGCTCATTCTGATCAAAATGTGGAGGCGTCAGTGTTGGACTGGGGTGAACAAGGCCGGACGTCACATGACACCAGTTTATAGTCCGATGGATCTATTTGAAAGCATAACCTTTCGGAGCACTCCTCCTTTGTCAGCTCACCTGATGAAGGAGCAGGGATCTGAAAGCTTGTGATTTCAAACAAACCTATTGGACTGTAACCTGGTGTTGAGGGACCGCTGACATTTTGATCAACATCAGGAATTGAGGAAACTTTCTGGTTAATCTGGGGATCCTCACAATTGTGCCCTGATTCTATTGTATACCCTTACTGGATGAGCTTGCCTTTTCCTGTCAATCATTGGCCAGACTTTTTTTAAAATTAATTATTTTATCATGATGGTTATAACATTTCCTGTCTAAATAAACTGTGAACTCATGGTCTGTTAAATCATTAATTTATTGTTAAGGAAACAACAAGGTCTACTGCCATACATCACCAGTTATCTGATTAAAGTGGTTGCTATGACAACACTAGGTTGGGAGGTGAAAACTTTGAGTCAATGTCACCAGAGCTAAATCTCTGAAGGGAACAATCTGCTTCAGAAAATATATGTAACTCCTCTCTGTAACTTATCTCTGGGTTGGCAGGTTAAAAAATCATGAATGTACATGAGTATAGGTGATACACTGAGTAGTTATTGTGTTACAGCTTACGCAACAGCTAAGGAGATCCATAAAAAACTTCTAACTGTGATTAAGAAGGCCAAGAAAAGAATCTATTTAATCCAATTCACTTCTTGTTATTATCTCTAAGCACCCATGAGAGAAAGAATTGTTATAGTTCATAGGATGCATTTGCTTGGACCCTCTAGGACTGACCCTGCAGTTGGTTGAATCAGGCAGAAGCTCATTGATCTCAATGCCAAAAGTAGATCCATTTCTTTCCTCTGGAGCCTTCCCATTGATGAAGCTATAAATTGCAACATAGCCATGGCTGGCTCACAGAAGGTGATCAAGAAAGACTTCTTACCCTGGCAGATGAAGTTCAACCTGGAAAAGTGTTAAGTGATTCATTTTGGAAGGCTGAATTTAAATGCAGAATACAGGGTTAAAGGCAGGTTTCTTCGCAGTGTGGAGGAACAGAGGGATCTTGGGGTCCATATCTATAGATCCCTCAAAGTTGCCACTCAAGTTGACAGGGTTGTTAAGAACGTGTATGATGTGTTGGCTTTCACTAGCAGGGGGATCAAGTTTAAGAGCTGCGAGGTTATACTGCAGCTCTATAGACCTCAGGTCAGTCCACACCTGGCATATTGTGTTCAGTTCTGGTTGCCTCATTATAGGAAGGATGTGAAAGCTTCAGAGGGGGTGCAGAGGAAATCTACCAGAATGCTACCTGGACTGGAGGCCATGTCTTATGAAGCAAGGTTGAGGGAGCTGAAGCTTTCTCACTGGAGCAAAGAAGGATGAGAGGCGACTTGATAGAGGTATACAAGATGTTGAGTGACATAGATACAGTGACTAGTCAGAGATTTTTTCCCAGGGCAGAAATGGCTATCACAAGGGGACATAATTTAAGATAATTGGACAACGGTTTAGGGGAGACATCAGAGGTAGGTTCTTTACACAGAAAGTGGAGGGTATGTGTAATGCACTGCCAGCGGTTGTAGTAGAGTCAGATACATTAGGGACATTTAAGTGACTCTTGAATAGACACATGAATGATAGTAAAACGAAGGGTATGTAGGTTTGATCTTAGAGTAGGATTAAAAAGTTGGCACAACATCAAGGGCTAAAGGGCCTGTACTGTGCTGTACTGTTCTATGTTCTAAGCTCTATAACCTCTTCATCTCTTTACACCTCTCCACTCCACCCTTACCTCATCACCACCACCACCACATCTTCCAGAGATTTCCTTTATCAGGAATCCTTATTTAAAACATTTTAAAGGGTGAGCCGTGTTGTTGAAGTCATCAGACAGCAAATGCTCTCTTCAGTTGTCTGCTCAAAACAGAACGGTCAATAATTAAATGAAAATTGCAACTGTTTCTGTAACAATGATTTATGGTACAAGTATGATCGGTGTATGGAGGCTTTAAAAATCTGCAGGCTCCGTTATGTTTGATGTGCTGATTCCAGATGTTCCTCTGCAGTCAATGTGTTTTGTACATAAATTTATCTTCCAAGAATTTTCAGGTAGGAGGGAAAAGGATGGTACACGTCTACTTGGCTGCAAAAAAGTAGATGGCTGTGTTCTGCCTTCTACAACCAAATTAAATTTTCCAAACCAGAACATCACATCCACCAATGAACTGGTATCCTGGATAATTGATAATCCACCTGTGTGTTGTGAGTGGGTGACAGAGAAGTTGAAAAAATGATTTTCCTGACACATTGCTTCATCATCTCTGCGAACTCAATCCTTTGGCTTGACTCTTCTTCAGTGGATTAGTTAATCTGAAAGCGTAGGGGAATGAAGGTGAGGCCTCTGCTGAGGACTAATCTTCAGTACAATCAGAAGACAGAGAAATTGTATGGATGGAATCTTATAATGACCTGAATAACAACTCATTGAAACATGTAAGATTCTGAAGGGCTCAATGGGGTGGTTGCTATGAGATTGGTTCCACTGACTAGGAAATCTAGAACACAGAATCACAGCCTCAGTAGAAAGGTTTAATGTTGAGGACTGAACTGACAAGATGTTTGTTCACTCAAAAGGTTTTGAATGTTTTGAATTCCCTATCCCAGAGAGTTGTTGAGTCTAATTTATAGAATGCATTTAAGGCAAGTATTTTATATTTGAGGAAATCAAAGAATATGGGGAGGAGACAATTAAATGATTTGGAAGTCAAAGAACAATCACAACAGATTTGAGTGGTGGATTAAGCTCAACAGACCATATTGTTCACTCCTCCTATTTCATGGGTTTTTGAGTCAGATGGTTGTACATTAGAATTTAAGATTTCCATGGATTAAGCCAAAACGTTCATGAGAGAAGCTGTGAATTTCAATCCTTAACCATACGGTATTACACTGAAGTAATCCTTAGCATTCAAAACGTTATCATCTATTGCACTTTGGACGATCTAGCAATGCTCAAGACAAAATAAACATTTCATGAAAATGCTCAGACTTGAACCCAAGATAGTTGATTTTGTCACTTCTGTTGGAGGTAGTATAGGTATCGTGGCATAGGATATTCTACTCTCTGCTTGGTGTTGCCTGATTTCAGCTTGAAAGTTTCTTGTAATATAAGACTACAAGAAACTGTAAGAAAAGGACTTCAAGTAGGCTATTCAGCCCATTGAGTCTGCCTCCATCATTTAATGAGGTTACAACTAACCTGATAACCTTCAACCACACTTTCTTGCCATTTGGCCATAACTCTTGATTCCCTTACTGACTAAAATCCATCTATAAAAAAATTCAAAGAACTGCGGATGCTGGAAGTCAAAAACATAAGCAGAAATTGCATGAAAAACTCAGTTCTGAAGAAGGATCACTGTGCCCCAAACGTTAACTCTGTTTTCTTTCCACAGATACTGCCAGACCTGCTGATTTTTTTTTCAGCATTTCTGTTTTTGTTTATGAAATCTATTTATCTCAGCTATATACATTCTTAATGACCCAACATGCACAGACATCCATGGCAAAATATTCCACAGATTCACTACGCTCAGAGAAAAAGTAAAATCCTCCTCATCTGTTTTCCACAGGTGATCTCTTATTCTAAGATGATACTCTCTCACCCCAGACTCCCCACGGGAGGAAACAACTTTTCCTCATCTACCCAGTCGAGCCTTTTAAGAACCTTATATGTTTAAGTAAGGTTAGCTCACATTCTTCTCAACTCTAATGCATACAATCACAAACTACTCAACCGCTTCTCATGATACACTCCCTCTATACACAGAACCAACCTACTGAAACTTCTCCATGATTGCTTACAATGTCAGTATATCCTTTTTTTCATATGGAGGTCAAAAGTATTGACAATTTTCCAGGTGTGATCTGACTAGTGCCTTGTATAGTTTTGGCGAGACCTCCCTACTTTTATACACCATTTTCAATGAAGTAAAGACCAACATTCTATTTGCCTTCCCTATTACAGAACTGTACAGCACAGTACAGGCCCTTATCTGCTGATCCTGGAATCTGGATTGTTGAAATATATGTACAATGAAGCCCACCGACCCCAAAAGCCTTTGTGCTGCACCTTTCTGTGGGCTTTGCTCATTTAAAAATATTTGAAACCTCTATTCCTCCTATCAACATGCATGACCTCACATTTTTTCACATTATATTCCTTCAAACAGGTTTGTTCCCAAACACTTAACCTGTCCATATTCCTCTGTGGATGCTGTGTCAGTCTCCCCATTTGCCTTCTCAAATATTTTTGATTTATCCACAAACTTGGCTGTGGTCCATTCAATGTCCTCATCCAAGCCAATCATATATAATGTAAACAATTCTGGCCCCAACACTGAACCATTTGGCTTGCCACTATTCATTGGTTGCCATCCTGAAAATGACCCCCTTATCCCAACTTCCTGCCTTCTAGCAATTGAGCAATCTTCTCTCAATGTTAATATGCTTTATGTAACACCATTGGCTCTCACCTTATTAATGAGCCTTACATTTGTTACCATATCATATATCATTTAGAAATCCAAATATATTACATCTATTGGTTCTCTTTATCTATTAGTTCTCTTTGCTTGTTACTTCTTCAAATAATTTTAATAAATTTGTCATGCATGATTCCTACTTCATGACTCATTGCTAATTCTAGTTGATTGTATTGTGTGTTTCTAAATGATTTGCTATTGCATCCTTTTTAATAGAATCTAACTCTTTTTTCCCACTGACAGATGTAAACTCAATTGACTAATTGTTTTTGTGGCCCCCTTTCTTTTTGTATAAGGGTGTTATGTTGACAATTCTCCAAATCTGGGAATTTTCCAGAAGCTAAGAATTTATAGAAGCTACTGCCAGTGCACTGTAGCTACTTTCTTTAAAATTCTAGAATGCAACCATCCGGACCAGGAACCTTACTGGTATTAGTTTTCTAGTATGTTTTCTCCAATGAGCAAAGAACCCTGAGATGGAACCTAGCCCAGTTTGTGAACTCGGTGAATGCATACTGTTCTCTCTGCAGGAGGTCTTTTGGAGCAAGCAGATAGCTGACCCCACCAAGAACCCTCACTGGTTTCTATGTCAAATCTTGCTAATGTCTAATTTGTACGGTAAATCTGGTAAGATTGTAACCCATTGAGAGTCGGGCAGTTAACAATGCACTTAGCAGACAATAATGAGCATCAACTGGGAACTCATTGCTACCTGCCGACAATTTCACAAAACTGATTGAGAAATGTGTAGACGATCACCTCAACATCAATGACCTCACTGACAGTTGCACCCAATTCTGCTATGCCGTAGCCCACATCGCTCTTGGCCTGAAGTATAGATACTCTGCTCCAGCTCTGTTTGAGGCAATAATAATCATGGAACAATCGTGAAATTCAAATTACCTGTTCTGTCAGAAGATGCGATAGTTGCAAAAGAAAGCAACCACAGTGAAATATGTTTATGGATATTAGGGGGTTGTAATGTTCAAGTGTTGCTTTATACCAGTTATATACAGTAAGCAACTTGCTCAAATTTCCACCAACTAGAACTGTCTAGTGATAAAATATTATTACATGAATTCAGGAAAGATGTTTTGCTGAGTCTTTCCAATATTTTATCAGTATTACATACATACTAAGGCGGCTGATTTGCAAGTTCTTTGGAATTCCTACTTAACATTAATGTGTTTATGCATGTGTGTGACTGCAGGGACTTTCTTTCTACTTAATATTCTATTAGAGCTCTCAGATTTTAGAAGATTAAAGTGTTCCTGTATTTGGTCTCTTTATGTGATATGGCAAAGCAATATTTTTCCTTTATTACATTGTATTTTGTTCTATGCATTGATAATTCTGTTCCTTCTGTACCTCACTATGTTTGCCAGAATTAATGAAATTGCAATAGGCTGAATTTGGAGCTTCTATGTAGTATGCTTTTATTCCCCCATTTTTATCTATCATCTGGTATAAAGTTCATATGATCTAATGTAGTCATAGTAACCAAGCTAGATTTTAATTTACTAAGTCTATTTTGTTTTAAAGACCACACCTGAATGAATCTGCACATATTTATCAAGTACTCCCTGGTTCAGCAATTCTTTAATATATACATTTGATTTTTGTTTAACATGAATTCAATAGGTTTTTTTTTAAAGAAAGAAGTGTATTTTTAAAAAGGGATAGTGGCGAACCAAGAATTAAATGTCACACTTATTAAAGTCCTCAAGTATTAGCATTAATGAGTGAGGTGAAACTGTGATTCATTCTCATGTTTCTGGTAGGAAATTTTCCATCTTTTGTGTGGGCTGGTGTATAACATGAATCTTCTTTTGAGCACTGGCAGCTGGATCATCAATGTATTTGAATTTATAGTGCCATCTGGATTTATTTCACGCAAAGGTTTGCAGATAGCTGAAATTATATGAGGTTTTTTGATTTCACAATGCACTCCTTCAGTATTCAAAGCATGTAATAGGAACATGAAAGTGCACATTTGTCCTTCTGTCTCAGTAAAACTGAACAACCAATTTGCTCAATGTGTTCCATTTGCAACCACAGCACATACATCTTTGTAAAGGGTTTCATGCTGTGATTGTAGTCATTTAGAAAAGTGCTTTATAAGCAAACATTTTAGCACACATTATAAGTTAGCTGACCACAGTTTCAAAGTCACACCTTTACCTAAAGGATCTAGTAGTTTTATCTGTACCAAGGTAAAATTTGAGTTGAGTAAAAAGTGAGGTCTGCAGATGCTGGAGGTCAGAGCTGAAAATGTGTTGCTGGTTAAAGCACAGCAGGTCAGGCAGCATCCAAGGAACAGGAAATTCGACGTTTCGGGCCAGAGCCCTTCATCAGGAATGAAGGGCTCTGATGAAGGGCTCTGGCCCGAATCATCAAATTTCCTGTTCCTTGGATGCTGCCTGACCTGCTGTGCTTTAACCAGCAACACATTTTCAGCTAAAATTTGAGTTGACCCAAACATCACTCAAAACTATGTCAAAGGAAATCAAACTCCTGTCTAATTGTTCTGATTTCCTCCTGTGGGTTCATGATCTTTAAGAAAGTGGCTGATCTGTTTGTGACAATGGCAGGTTGAGGGATTGAATTCGAGGAATGCAAGATGACCTAAGAGGCAATTGAAAGATCAAATGAGTTTTATTTTTAGAGCCAGCAGTAAAGAATGGGCCGGGTGCTGGCAGGTGGGACTAGATTGGGTTGGGATATCTGGTCGGCATGGACGGGGTTGAACCGAAGGGTCTGTTTCCATGCAGTACATCTCTATGACTCTAAGTTGTTCGATTTAAGATATTGATACAATTTCGAAGAATACCAGGTGTGTTATCCTGAGTGTTCTGGATAATATTTAACCCCGAATCAAATGTGATAAAACAGTTTATCTGGCCATTATAAAATTGCTATTCAGGGCCACTTGCTCCATGCAAATAGACTGCTGTGCTTCTGACATTAAAACTGTGACTATACTTCAACAGTGCCTCTTTGGCTGTAAAGCACTTTGGGAAGTGCTGATGTTTTGTCAAGAGTGATACAAATTCAAATTTTTTTTAACCCTCATAATTTGTCACTAGTATCATTTAAAGAATGATGGTGCTAAAAAAAACTAATTAAAACAAGACAACTTAGATATATCTAGGCACTGGCATGGAGAGGGGATTGGCTGATCAGCAGAAAGTATGGAGTGGAGGTAAAGGGGCCTTTTTCTGGATGGCAGCCGGTGACCAGTGGCGTTCCACAGGGATCAGTGTTGGAACCACAACTATTCACATTAAACAATTTGGATGGAGGATCTTAGGTTTTGTTGTTAGGCTTGCAAATGACACAAAGGTAGGTGGAGGAACAGGTAGTTTTGAGGAAGTGGGGAGATTGCAGAAGGACTTGGGCAGGCTAGGAGAGTGGGAAAAGAAGTGGCAGATGGAATATAATGTGGGAAAATGTCAGGTTGTTCACTTTGTTAAGAAGAGCAGAAGTGTAGATTATTTTCTAAACTGGAAAAGCCTTCGGAAATCTGAAGCACAAAGGGACTTAGAAGTCAGAGTTCAAAATTCTCTTAACATGCAGGTTCAGTTGGCAGTTAGGAAGGTGAGTGTGATTTTTGTTTTGTTATAAGAGGGCTAGAATATAAGAACAGAGATGTACTGCTAAGGTTGTATAATGCTCTGGTCAGACCACATTTGGAACATTGTGAGCAGGTTTAGGTACCATAACTAAGAAGGATGTGCTAGCGTTAGAGAGGGTCCAGAGGAGGATTATAGGAATGATCTCAGGGATGAAGAGGTTGTCAGATGAAGAGTAGTTGAGGACTCTGGATCTGTACTTGATAGAGTTCAGAAGGATGAGGAGAGATCTGATCTAAATTTACAGAATACAGAGAAGCCAGAATAGAGTGGATGTGGAGAAGATGTTTCCACCACGAGGATCTGAGAGCACAGCCACAGAGTGAAGGCACAACCCTTTAGAACTGAGATAAAGGGGAATGTCTTCAGCCAGAGTGTGGTTAATCTGTGAAACTCATTGCCGCAGAAGCTGTGGAGGCCAAGTCATTGAGCATATTTAAGACAGAGATAGATGGGCTCTTGATTAGAAAGGGGATCAAGGGTTACAGGGAGAAGGCAGAAGAGTGGGATTGAGGAACATGTCAGCCATGATCAAATGGTGGGCTGCGTGCCCGAATTCTTATTTCATCCTGTTGTAAACCGATTAATATCATGATGATTTAATTTTACCTGATCATATGGAACATATATAACTGCAAACAAATTACATTTTTGACAAAAGAGTGATATTTTGCTACTTGCTGCTTCTGCCTTTTTCTGTTTCAGCTGCATAGTGCACTGTACTTCATTCAGACACTTCATCAATCCAACCATCTCATCTTACTCTGAGTGCACAGACCCTGATGCATTTCATTTGGCAGCCAATGCCCGGCTGAATCACTGAGAGAACAAAACACATTCATATTAGTCTCATCGGGGAAAAAAATCTTAAGTGCCTTGTCACAGAGTCCTTCATGGCTTTGCAGTTTCATGCTTCAATATATGAATGCTCCTTAGCATGTATGCCATGTTTGATTTACCAAAAGAAGAAGCAAGAAATGAAACATCAAATGATACCATGGGGATTTATGTGAATTATGTTTGCTGCATTCAGAATTCTGTTGCAACTTCTAATTTTTACAATCAGCAACATTATTTATTTATTTGTCAATTGTTTCTTAATAAAAATTTGAGAAGCTCTAACTTTTATTTTTCATTTATGAATATGATAAATAGGTCATAGTTTTGGAATTAAAGAAAGTAGGTTTATTGGGGTTTCAACATTTATGTTTTGGATTTTATTTTTTGATGCAGTATTTTATGCAACTATAACAGTTGGGAAGTTTTACCAATTCATCTTTTAATTTGGAAAGTTCGAAATGTGTATTCTCTGAGCATTTCAAATTCTGGGGCTGGATTTTCAATATGGAATGGAAGCAAAATAAAGGTCAAGGGACACAATTTCATGTCACCCAACATTGAGACAACTTCCTGACAATTTCCTGACAAGCTCATAATGTGGAATTAAGCTCCAGAAGTGGAACCCAGGTGCCAATCCCATCACATACCTATCTCTTCTTGGTTCCAAAGAGGAGTCATATTATGTTGGAAAGGTTGGTTGTTTCTTCCTGCTCAAATGCTGCAAAGTCTGCTAAAATTTTCCAGTACTTTCTGGTATATTGTACTCATCGCAAGTGAACCTGTAATCTTTGAAACAAGGTACAGGAACCACATTCAAGTACATTTATGAGGAATAGGCAACATCTCAGGAGGGATGTAGTGATCAGCTCATAACAGGGTGGAAGGCTTAGACAGGCAGTGATCTGTTGGTGCACCATGAAAGCAGGGTTCTCTGAGAAAGTTGTATGGGTGCTGGAACAGTTACTAGTGTTGGCAATGAAAGGACCTGAAGGGATCCTCGGGCTATTGGAAAGAGGTTTTAGAAGCACTGTTACTACAGCTAACAACAAGGAAGGTAATGGCTGGCCATGGGATTAAGATACTTGGAGGTAAGGATTAGTAGCAATTAAGATTAAAATCCTGGAGAATGGAGAATCCTGCACATGTGGAGAGCAAGAGAAATAACGGGCAGAAAATCTACATTAGAAATATTGTCAGCATTGAACAGCTTATGGTACTGACTCCACTTCTTCCTCAGCATGCTATAGCTGCTGATTTCGGTTTCTGCCTCCGGTCAGCTTTACTTGGTTGGCTTTCTCTTGCCAATCCCTGAGGGCAACACACTTCTCTGATCTTGCACACCATCCAAAAGCATATTAAATGAAGCATCAACAAGTCCTAGAGTTATCTTGGTACAAATGGCTGAAGTATAATCTTTTGCTTCTCCTATCACAGTAATAGTTGCCATCAGCAGTTTACATTGTTGCTACATAATTTGATCCTACACTCTTCCCGTGTACCTGCCCTTAATTAGATGGTGAACAAACTCTCCCGCCAAATAGTAGCAAGATTGATGAAATCCACATGGCCATTCTGACTGAATAATATTGTAAATGGTTCAGCCTTTTCTATTGCACTGTTGTGCTGAACTCCCTCACCATTGAAGATTGAGATATTTGTGGAGCCTCCTCCTCCTCCAATGAGTTGTTTTGATTGTTCACCACCATTCAGAATTGAAAGTGGCAGGACTGCAGAGCTTAGATCTGATCAGCTGATTTTGGAATCCCCTAGCTCTGTCTATCATTTGTTGCTTATGCCATTTGGCATGCAAGTGGTCCTGCTTGGTTCTTCAGCAGGTTGGTGACACATTGTTTGGTAGTTTTAGTTCAGCTGCTAGCATGCCCTCCTACGTGTTTCCTTGAACAATGATTTATCCCCTAGCTTAAGGATTATTTCAGGTCCCAGTGACCCATCTTCAGAATGCAAACCCATTCAGGCATGTAATGAAGAAGGGCCATTAGACCTGAAGCATTAACTCTATTTTCTCTCCACAGATTCTGCCAGACTTGCTGTGTTTTGCATTAGACTGGGTCTCTGCTTACTCAGTCAGTGACAATTCCACTATGCCACTGCCTCCCTAAGAAAGCTTAGAAAGTAGAACACACGAAAAATAATGTCACTGTTATCCTTCTGTTCCTTCATGGATACGAATGGCATGTAAATTATTGTATTTGAAATGATTTTTTTTTCCCAAATGATATGTTTGTCACACTCCCTTTATATTTTAAAATTGTTGTCTACTAAACAATAGCCTCCATTTGTACTTTAGTTATTTGTTTTCTGACCTCCAGTTCTTTAAACTTCTGACTAATCATATTCATACCTTACCACAGGCAAGTATTTTATCTTTTATTTTTGTCTAAATTATTAATTCTAGAAGTTGAAGAGGCCATTGTGGATCCTCCAAATTGTTGCCCTCAAGTGTAACATTTAACAACGTTAGCACCAGGCGAGGATGCAGATGATTTATTTCCTTTTGCTTTCATTGCACTTCAGTTAGATGTACTGCCTGTTTGGTTACTCACTTTGTTGTTTTTGTCTTAAAGTACCTAATTTCTTTTCCCATTCTTTTTAGACTTACCCCTTTCCATTTGCCTTTGGTACATTTTCCACAGTGTTCGGTCACTGTGCAATGTCTGTCTCTGTAGGCTTTTATTCCTGCTTTCGCTGGCCACTGAGTCATAGAATAATAGAGCTGTACAGCACACAAAAACAGACCCTTTGGTCCAACTTGTCCATGCCCACCAGATATTCTACATTAGTTAAGTCCCTTTGCTAACATTTGGCCCATATCCCTTTGAATTCTTCCTATTCATGTGTGCATCCAGATGCCTTTTAAATGTTGCAGTTGTACCCACCTCCACCACCTCATCTGGCAACTCATTTCATACGTGCCCCATCCACTGTGTGAAAAGATTGCCCTTCACCTTAAACCTATGCTATATAGTTTTGGACTCCCTGACTATGGGGAAACGACATTAGCTATTCACCCCATCCAAGTCCCTCATGATTTTGTAACTTTTAAAGGTCATCCCTCATCCTCTGACACTTCAGGGAAAATAGACCCTGAAGTGGGCGGCACGGTGGCACAGTGGTTAGCACTGCTGCCTCACAGTGCCAGAGACCCGGGTTCAATTCCCGCCTCAGGCGACTCTGTGTGGAGTTTGCACATTTTCCCCGTGTCTGCGTGGGTTTCCTTCGGGTGCTCCGGTTTCCTTCCACAGTCCAAAAATGTGCAGGTTAGGTGAATTGGCCATGCTAAATTGCCCATAGTGTTAGGTAAGGGGTAAATGTAGGAGTATGGGTCTGGGTGGTATACACTTCGGTGGGTCGGTGTGGACTTGTTGGGCTGAAGGGCCTGTTTCCACACTGTAAGTAATCTAATCTAATCTAATCTAAAGACCCAGCCTATTCAGCCTCTCCCTATAGCCCAAGCCCTCCAACCATGCAACACTTTTGTAAATCTTTTCTGAACCCTTCCTAATTTTACAACATTTTTCCTATGTTGGGGAGACCAGAATTGAATGCAGTACTCCAAAAGTGGCCTAATCAATGTCCTGTATAGCTGCAACATGACCTCCCAACTCCTCAACTCAATGCACTGACCAACAAAGGCAAGTATACCAAACTCCTTCTTCATTACCCCAGGTCCATTGGATTTACTCAGGATAGCTGTAACCCAAGGCAGTCCTACCAATGGAATATACCCTCAATGTTCTTTATTAAAACAGAGTACACTTCAAAAGTACTGCAATTTACTGTTCCGACATGATGCTTACAATCTTAAGTAAATCTTGTTTATATGGACCTGTTCGAAGATTGGACCAGAATAGATTATCAGCCTGCTGCACCGTTCAATATGACCATGGTTTATCATCTGACTCAATACCATGTTCCTGCTTCCAATCATACCCTTTGATCTCTTTAGCCTTAAGAACTACATCTAACTCCTTCTTGAAAACATCCTTAGTGTTAGTCTCAACCATTTTCTGTGGCAGATGATTCCATATGCTCAACCCTCTCTGGGTAAAGAAATTTCTTCTCATTTCATCCTCAATGGCCTATCTTTAGACTGCGATCCTTCGTTCTGGACCCCTAGAAGCACTGGCAGCATCCTTCCTGTGTTTACTGACAATAATTCTGTCAGAATTTTATACAGTTCTAAGAGATCTCCCCCCACATTCTTCTAAACTCCAGTGAATATAACCTTTCCAGTCTTTCTTCATATGTAAGTCTGGCCAACCCAGGTATCAATCTGGTAAACCTTCACTACACTCCATCCATAGCTAGAATATCCTTCCTTAGATAAGGAGACAAAAACTGCACACAATATTCTAGGTGTAGTCTCACCAAAGTCTGAGACAGTTATAGCCAGACATCATTGCTCCTATACTCAAATCCTCTCACTGCAAAGTCCAAGTGCAGCATTTTGATTGCAGATTGGCAGAGACTTATCACAAGACATTCACACAGATACATTTACTCATGAAAGATTTTCAGCCCCATTACTTTCGTTTGGAATGTGCATTTCAATGGCATAAATTTGGCTACACTTTCATGAGCTAGAATACTGGAAATCTTTAAGTTAGTGATGTAAGTTGCCAATGTATCTCCACATTTTAACATCAGGACATTTCGATGGACTGAAATATTCTATTAATATATGCAAAGTTTGGTTTTAATTCAATAGGAAAATGCCAATAGAGATTGCAAATGCAAATGAGATTGTAAGGCAATTCAATCCAAGATCAAAGATTTGATGAGATACTGAAAACATTATTTGTGTTAAAAGTTATATTGCATCATGACTAGGATTTCAGATTTTAACATAAGAATAGTCACAAGAACGCAATAACTGGAAGTAGTAGTAGGCCATTCAACACCTTGAGCAAGCTCCATCATTCAATAAGGTCATGGCTGGTCAGGTTGTGGCCTCTGCCTCTCCCCATTACTGAAGACTCCCTTCTTGATCACAAAATATCTCAAACTCAGTCTTGAATATCTTCAATGATCTCATTTACACTGCTCTCTTGGAAAGAGCTAGAGCAAGACAATGTTCATTAAATCCAAAAATGGTCACCTCTCCAGTATATTAATTCTCCTAAAATTATGCTTAATTAAGCTTTCAACACATTTCATTTGCCTTTATTATACCTTTTGATACACTAGGCCAAATATCTATTATTCTGAATAGTGGAGCTTTTATGTGGTGGCTTATGCAGTTCCTTATAATATCAGTTCAATACTATACATGCAGGTCCTGGGCCTCCTTCATCAACAAATTCTAACCACCCAATGCCTAGAGGAAGAATGCCTCAAATTCTGCCTTGGGACCCTGCAACCACATGGGATTAATATGGATTCCTCCTCATTTCCCCTCTCCCACATTATTCCAATTTGAAACTGCCCTCCTGACCTGTCCATCACCTTTCCTGTCTATCTGCACTACCCACGTCTCCGACCTATTACCTTCTCCCCCATCGCATCTAGCTATCTACCTATCATCTACCTATCGCATTCCCAGCTACCTTTCCCCCCATCCCACCCCCCCTCCCATTTATCTCTCTCCTCCCCCCCACTCCATGGCCCACAAGCCTCTTTCCTGATGAAGAGCTTTTGCTTGAAATGTCGATTCTCCTGCTCCTTGGATGTTGCCTGACCTGCTGTGCTTTTCCAGCACCACACTTTCAATTCTGATCCCCAGCAACTGCAGCCCTCACTCTTTCCTATATATTCCCTTCCTCCTCAATTGAAAAGTGCACCCATACACCAAACTCCCATCTGCCCTGCAGCTCTGACCTTCCATGAGTCAGAGTTTTGACTTGTTCTTGGAAGAAACAACATCCCAAGCACCTAACAGCTATTTAGCCCCAACTGGACCCAGATTGGACAGTGGACATTGCTGAGCTTATAGGCATCCCTGAGGATGAATACCCCAGACACGAGGATAGAAAATTTGCGGTAAAGCTACCACAGTAGGCCTTGTGGAAATAATAACCAGTTTGGCTGCACTGTTCAAAATGTGAAAATACAGTTGAAATTATTGCAAACGATAACTTCTACATGACAATACAAAACCAAGGATGACTTGAGAAACTTTAGCAAGTTAAAAGTTTAGAGACTGATCAAAGTGCTGGCACATTATAAAGGATCTGTCTCAGAGAGCTTTGGATCTGGGTTTTATGGAACATGCATACCAGAAATTATGATGAGGCAGGAATATGGGGGGGAGGATGTCATGCTGAGACTGTATGCCTTCTTCTGACTTCCATTCTACATTAGAAGGATAAAGTTTTTTTATTGACGACAGGCATTCCTGACATATCTCTTTAATGAATAGAGCAATGCATGATTTCTATGGCATTCACTGGCTGGTTTCGAAGGACGACCCCTGTCACAGATGGGATTTGATCAATAAAGTTTGGCTCAGACAGGAGGAAACTGCTGCTGGGAATTATATAGATATAGACTATGTACAAGACCTAACTGTTTCTTTGAAAAAGAGCAAACATTTATTGGTGAGTCGACTGTTCTGTTCATTGTATTTAGATAGAATAGAATTCCCTACAGTGTGGAAACAGGCCCTTCGGCCCAACAAGTCCTCACTGACCCTCCGAAGAGCAACCCACCCAGACCCATTCCCCTACATTCACCCCTGACTAATGCACCTAACACTGTGGGCAATTTAGCATGGCCAATTCACCTGACCTGCACATCTTTGGACTGTAGGAGGAAACCAGAGCACCTGGAGGAAACCCATGCAGTCACAGGGAGAATGTGCAAACTCCACACTGACAGTTGCCCAAGGTGGGAATTGAACCCGGGTCCCTGGTGCTGTGAGGTAGTAAATTTGATTCCATCTGATTATTTTGTGTTTACGTCCTGAAGTTATCATAGGAATTGCATTCCTATGTTTCTTCTTTATAGCACCAGGAATGACCTTCTTTACAAATACTCGGTATGACTCTCTTCATAATATTATATATAATTATTCTTTGTCATAACCATTTATTGTGTTGGCTGTGGAACCATTTGATTACAAAAAACAAAGATATTGTAACATGATAAAGTTACACTTAATTGGAAACAAGCCTGAGAGCCATAGGTCCCAATGACATAAAGGTGTTTATCAGGAGAACGTGAGAGGCATAGATATGCAGGAGTTTTCACCCAGGGAGCTTTAGGCAAGCCTTGCTACATTCTATTCCCTTCATAGTTGGTGTTTACCACCTAGTTCCCCCTTGCTCACCCAACCCTACCCATTACCCATTACCAGCACCATTTCCAACCCTCACTCCACCCAGATTTGTTATTCGTTACGATCCTGGCTGATCCAACATACCTCATGGCAACTTTCCTACCTTTTCACCAAAACCCTTGATTCCACTACTGATAAAGAATCTATTTCAGCCAAAAGTATCTTGACTCCATCTAATCTTCAGCTTTTATCTCCTCACTGCCAGGAATGTTTTTGGTTGCCTAGGTCACACTGTCTAAAATTGTGCTTTTGAATCCATCTGCATCTCTATTGCCTTTTGCTTTCTGCCCCTCTTTAAAAATCTCCATTTCATTTGTCTCTTTCTTTAGTTTGGTACTCCTTGTATTTTTGCAAAGTATCTGTGCCTATTTCCTACATTAAAAATTATGTTATGTTTGATTTATTTTATCACTATCTGATATCTTATTTGTTAATATTTTATTTTCATCTGTTTAGACATCCAATTCAATGTTTTGTACTATTTCTTCATATTTGAATATTAGGTGAATGGTGATTCAAATCACAAACATTCTTTATGTGAAAGAACAGGCCTTTCTAAGACTAATATCAATTCTTGGGATGATTTGTAATGCTTTGATTAAATTTACAGGAGATTAAATTATCCACTTTAGTTACTATACAATGTTTAATTATTCAGGAATATAACCATTAAACTAGGGCACTCCATTATACTGGTCCTCAGGGCAACTAGTTGGAATTAAGTTGAGTATATTGAATTAATTTAGCATTTAAAGAAATGGTCTATTGAAGGTAGATTGAGTCCAGTTCATTAAATACAGCAAATGAAAATTCAGGTACATTTGAAGCTTCCCAGAAACAAAAACAACCTGCATTTATAAGGGCGAGAAATGTGGCTTATGTGGAATTATATTCAATTTGAACACAGAGCAGGGTATAACTCAATTTTTTTTTTAGGTCTAACTTTGATTTACACATGATTCTAACAAATCTCCACCACTGGCAATGGATACTTACATTCTCTACATAATGATAATGAGAAGCTGTATTCTAAACTCTGGGATCCAGTGCAAGTGCAGGTATGATGCAGAATGATTTTTTAAAAAATTATTCATGGGATGTGGGTATCTCTGGCAATGCCAGCTTTTATTATACATCTTGAGCATTTAGGGTTTCAGCTCAAAGTCAATCAGATGACTGTGGATCTGGAGTCACATGTCGGCCAGACTGAAAAAGGTGGTAGGTTTCCTTCCCTAAAAGATAAAAGTGAACTAGATAGGCTCTTATCACAATTGACAGCGAAAAGCTTACTTTTAAAGTTCCAGTAATTTACTTGTAGAATTCATCCCGCCAATGGGATTCTGAATTTTGACCTCCCAGTCAATTAAATTTGCCTGCTCACTTCTCTTCTTGCTTTCAGGAGCAGCACAAGACTTTATCCAAGATGACAAATGCCAACTCTGAACCAATCTCTGCACCCCGTTGAAAAAGTATATTGAATGTGTGGATGTCACATAATGAAGGGACTATTTAATTGGGTTTTTTTTAAGTTGACAGAAGCTGCTAATAGAGACTGTTCCACAAAAAGCCATTGAACTGTCCATAATCAGACAAGCAGCCAAGGTAATAAACACAAGATCTTGAATGTGGGAGACCCAACAGAGTGTTCATACTTCAAGTTCACTTGAAAAACAAGCTCATGGAAATTTGGCAACTGGAAATCTCCCACTTAATTGCAAATCTTTTACTTTACAAGATGTTTTCTTCAATTTTAAAGCAGAAGCTTCATAAAAGGAACTACATACCTCCCATAAAAAAAGACTGAGATAGATATATACCATGGCCTTTTTTTCTAACATCCATCTATAGCTAATCTTTTCACATTATGGGAGATGAATGAGTGAGCTGTCAAGTATTATAACCTGGGATAAATGGATGATAATAAGTCAACCTTATTTTACAACTCACTAAAGCTTTGCTGCTGAAATCATTTAATTGTGGCACAAGCTCTGGGGTTTGGAATATATGCAACTTCTACACGCACAGGTACTGATCCCAGGCTGGAAAAATTAACACAGAAATGCCATCTCTGACATAATTTTAACCTTTCACCTTTTTGATCAAGGTCATTCATCTGAACATTGGACAGTATCTTCCCATTCTGGAACTGTGATTTGGCAATGGGAGTGGAAGTGAGTGAAGCTTCTCCTCAGGGACAAATTGCTTTTCCTCACATAATGACATGGTTGTCAGCTCATTATAAATGCATGTGTGAATAATATTGCAAACTTGCTATAGGAACAGACAGGAAGTCATTGCCCCTGTTATTGCCTTCTCGGGTCAAAGGCCCTAATGTCACACTTAATGGGTACATGAGCAGGCGTTCTTCAGTGTTAGCCAGGAGGATCAGCCTTACTCTTTAGATACTTTCAACTGAAGCCAGCCCAGTTGAGCCTCTTAATCCAGAGGTATCTGTTTGAACATGTGAATAGTAGAAACATCTCCAGAACTTGGACAGCGATTTTTGCATAGACAGTGTGAAGAACAGTGCATTAACATTAAAAAACAGGACCTCAAAAATTGCGATTACAGTATTATTCCATAAAATGTTTTCAAATTGGTATAGAGTACAAGTATAAACAATTAGAGAGATGAATACACGTTTCAAAAACTGGGCCAGGAGAATTGGCTTCCGGTTTGTTCATCACTGACACCAGTATTGGGCAAAGTGGGCAGTGTGCCAGTGTAATAGTCTATACTGAACCATGCACAGGACAGTGCTCTTGTGAGCCACATAACTAGAGAAATAGAGAGGATTTTAAACTGAATAGTAAAGGTATAGGATATAAATCCATGCTGTTGGGGTTCTATGGAAATATTAAGGAGTAGTGACAAGGTGAGAGGAGAAGACAATAATAAGCACATTGGATAAGCACATGAATGATGATGGGATAGTGTACGGGGACAAGCTAAGAATAGTTCACAGATGGGCGCAACATTGAGGGCCAAAGGACCTGTTCTGCACTGTATTGTTCTATGTTCTACAATGGAAATGAAATACAGAGGATGGCAGGAAGGGACAAAGACAATAAAAAAAACTAAGAATGCACCAACAAGCAAGATTGGGTGTTACAAAGATAAAAAAAATCTAGAGGTTCTGTACCTGAATACGCATGGCTTTCAATAATAAAATAAATAAATGAGTTGATAGCACAAATTGAAGAAATTAATTGTGATCTGCTATGCATGAGAAAGATAGGTCTGCATGTTGATAAGGACTGGGTCCTCAATAATGAGTGGTGCCTGACATTCAGAACAATAATAAGCCAGATAAGGGTGGAGGTGTGGCACTGTTAATCAAGGATGGCATTGGTATCATCATCCAAAATAATGTTGGTTCAGGAGATCAGATGTAGAATTGATTTGGAAAAAGGTGAGCAATAGTAAGAGATAAAAAAAAGTAATAAGTAAAAGGATGACTCACAGACATCTTAATATTATCCACAGTATAGAATGAATATACAAAAAGAAATATTGGGTGCTTCTGATCAAAGGATGACTTTAATCTACATATAACCAACACATTCTAGAATGGCAGTAATAGTCTGGACAAGGAATTAATTAAATGCTAGCAGCACATTCAGGAACTGGACAGATAATATGAGGCTAAGTATTACATAACATCTTAGGATTAATTCCAAGACCACAAAATAAAGTCAACCTTTGGTGGAGGTGATCATAATATGATTGAATCTTACATCCAATTTGAAGGGTGAAGTTTGTGTCTAAGACTGGTGATTTGAGTTTAAGTAAGAGCAAAGTCTAGGCAGGGAAGTTGAACTAATTAAGTGGACTAGTATCTTAGGCTAGAGGATGGATCAATAATAGCACAGTAAGAAGTATCTACCTACTAAAAGCAAAGTCTAAAGAGATGGTGCACTATCTCTTGCTAATTAATAAAGTTGGAAAAAGCATCAAATTTAAGGTGAAGACATAACAATGTGCAAAGAAGAGTGATAAATCAGATGATTGAATAAGTTATGAAGAACAGCAGAAAATAACACAAACATTTAAATAACAGTTGTAAATCTCCAAGTGGAAAGGAAAGAGGAACTTGGACTGACAAGTGGCTAGCAACATTCATGCCACGCAAATGCCAGGCTATGACCATCACCAGTAAGAGGCAATCTAACCACTGACCCTTGACATTCAATGGTGGAACCATCATTGAATGCCCCACTATCAACATCTTGGGGATTATCCTTGACCAGGTAAAAATAACCAAGAAAGTACTGCAGATGTTAGAAATCAGAAACACAAACAGAAATTGCAGGAAAAACTCAACAAGTATGTGAAGAGAAATTAGAGTTAACTTTTTGGATCCAGTGTTATGAAGATTTGGGTTTCTTCAGCAGTTTCTTTTTAACAGTAACTACATTGCTGTTGGTCTAGAGTCACATATAGTCACATGGTAGTTTCCTTTCAATTGGAGGTGTAGTGGGCAGTGAAGAAGGTTATCTCAGATTTCAATGGGATCTTGATCAGATGGGTTAGTGGGCTGAGGAGTGGCAGATGGAGTTTAATTTAGACAAATGCAAGTTGTGGCACTTTGAAACGCAAATCAGAGCAAGACTTATACACTTCTGGTAAGGTTCTAGGGAGTGTTGCTGAATAAAGAGACCTTGGAGTGCAGATTCATAGTTCCTTGAAAGTAGAGTCGCAGGTAGATAGAATAGTGAAGAAGGCTTTTGGTATGCTTTCCTTTATTGGTCAGAGTATTGCATATATTGAGTACAAGATTTGAGATGTCATATTACAGTTGTACAGGATATTGGTCAGGCTATTTCTGGAATATTGCGTGCAATTCTGGTGGAGGTTGTGAGACTTGAAAGGATTCAGAAAAGATTTACAAGATTGTTGCCACGGTTGGATGATTTGAGCTACAGGGAGAGATTGAATAGGCTAAGGCTGTTTTCCCTGGAGTATTGGAGGCTGAGGGGTCACCTCATAGAAATTTATAAAATCATGAGGGACATGGGTAGGATTAAAAGACCAAGTCTTTTCCCTGGGATGAGGGAGTCCAGAACTAGAGGGCATAGGTTTAGGTTGAGAAGAGAAAGATATAGAAGAGACCTAAGGGGCAACTTTTTCATGCGGAGGGTGGTATGTGTATGGAATGAATTGCCCAAGAAAATGGTGGAGGATGGTACAATAACAGCATTTAAAAGACATTTGGATGGGTACATGGCTTGGAAAGGGTGGACGCTAGGAAATTGTTTCCATTAGGCAAGGAGACTAGGACCCGTGGACACAGCCTTAGAATTAGAGGGGGTCAATTAAGAACAGAAATGCGGAGACATTTCTTTAGCCAGAGAGTGGTGGGCCTGTGGAATTCATTGCCGCAGAGTGCAGTGGAGGCCGGGACGCTAAATGTCTTCAAGGCAGAGATTGATAGATTCTTGATGTCACGAGGAATTAAGGGCTACTGGGAGAATGCTGGTAAGTGGAGTTGAAATGCCCATCAGCCATGATTGAATGGCAGAGTGGACTCGATGGGCCTCATGGCCTTACTTCCACTCCTATGTCTTATGGTCTTATGGTCTTATGAATAGGAAGGGTTTGGAGGGATATGGGCTAAGAACTGGCAAATGGGACTAGATTGGGTTAGGATATCTGGTCGGCATGGACGAGCTGGACTGAAGGGTCAGTTTCCGTGCTGTTGTCTCTATGACTTTATGACTCTGTGACTGGAAACCCAACTGAACTCATCATATAAACACAATGGCTGCAAGAACAGGTCAGAGGCAAGAAATACTGTGGCGAGTAACTCACCACCTTACCCCCAACAGCTACAAGGTACACGTCAGGAGTGTGATGGAATACTCCCACTTGCCTGGATGAGTGCTGCCCAACAACAGCCAAGAATCTTGACTCCATCCAGGACAAAGCAGCCCGCCTGACTGGCACTGTATCCACATGCATTCACACCCACCACCACCAATGCCCAGTAGCAGCAGTCTATAAGATGCACTGCAGAAATTCACCAAAGCTCTTCACATAGCAACTTCCAAACTCATGACTACTTTTGTCGAGAATGTGGTGCTGGAAAAGCACAGATGGTCAGGCAGCATACGAGGAACAGGAGAGTCAATGTTTTGGGCATAAGCCCTTCATCAGGACTGAGGCCTCACTCCTGATGAATGGCTTATGCCCGAAATATCGATTCTCCTCCTCCTCAGATGCTTCCTGACCTGCTGTGCTTTTCCAGCACCACACTCTCAACTCTGGTCTCCAGTTTCTACAGTCCTCACTTTCTCTTTCCATGGCCACTTCCATCTAAAAGGACAAGGGCAACAGATATAGGGGAACACCACCAACTTCAAGCTCCCCTCCAAGCCACTCACCATCCTGACGTGGAGATATATCACTGTGCCCTCACTGTTGCTGGGTCCCTAATGGAATTGTGGGTCAACCCACAGCAGGCAGACTGCAGCAGTTCAAGAAGGCAGCTCACCACCAGCTTCTCAAGGGCAATGAGGGACACCTGGCCATCCAGTGACATCCATGTTCCACAAAACAAATAAATTAAAAAGTATTGAAATTATAGTCACAAGGGAAGTAATACGAGGCAAATTGATGGATCAGGCTGATAAACCTCTAGGCAAAGATGCACTTTACCCTAACCTCTTAAAGGGTGTGGCCAATGAGGGAGTAGGCTATAACAAACTAAATATTAAGAACTTTTAAATTCATACAGGAGGCACAGTTATCTAAATAAAATCTCCCTTGTAAATACATTGCCTGGTCATTATACTGTTATTTACTACAATCATGATGAGCATGTAAGAGTGATCCATTTCATTCGCTCTCATTCTTTGTGGATGCGGGCTTTTGGATAAATATTTATTGTGCCACGTTCTCCGCATTAGCGCATTTGATTATCAAGCGAAAGAAAATATAAGGCATTTGGCATCATTTGTGATTGTGAGGCTTCTAGACATAATTATCAATCCTTAGGTATTGTTCACTTCACTATGAAATTTCCAACTCTCTGGTTATGGCTGTGTCTGTCCCTCTGCCACCCGGTATTTTATAGTAAGACCAATAAAGGTGCAAGGCGGAACATGTCCTAGCCTAATATATGTGTGAGGAGATAGGCTAATAAATTGCAAGGTTGCTCTGGGCAGCACTCGTTTTTCAGTTGGAACTTTGGTTAACAAGAGATGGCTTTCAGTTCATGCTGCAGTGCCCAACCATGCAAGGGTCTTGATATCATGAAAGCCCTGAGTCATGGAGCCTTAATGCTGCCCTGTTGGCCTTTTCTCAGAGAAGGGAACACATCTCTGGATGATTCTCAACCAATTCCCACATTTTTGCATGGATTTGCCTCTTGTTAGACTCTGGAACATGGCAGTAACTCTTCTATCCCCCGACCCTGAAAACACTCTCTTCCTAATTTATCTCTCCACTATTAATAAGCACTATGTTCTGAGCTAGTGACAAGAAAAATGGTGGACATCATAAGATCAAAAGACCATAAGATATATGAGCAGAATTAGGCTATTCAGCCCTTTGAATTTACTCTGCCATTCCTATGTTTCTCAACCCCATTCTCCCACCTCATCCCCATAATCCTTAATCCCCTTACTAATCAAGGACCACTGTACTAAATACACTCAATGACTTGGCCTCTAAAACCTTCAATGGCAATAAGTTTCCTAGAATCACCACACTCTAGCTGAAGAAATCCATCGTTATCTCAGTTATAAAGGGTCATCCCTTTGGTCTTAGGCTTCTAGTCTCTCCTGCGTGTGGAAACATCTTCTCCAAAGTCTGGTTGAAGATTTGTAGCTCGGGTGTTCGTTGTTGTGGTTCTGTTCGCCGAGCTGGAAGTTTTTGCTGCAAACGTTTCGTTCCCTGGCTAGGGAACATCATCAGTGCTATTGGAGCCACTATAAGAACAAACCACTATAAATACCGGAAGAAACTTCAAAGCAACGCTTCACAGGAGGCTCCAATAGCATTGATGATGTTCCCTAGCCAGGGAACGAAACGTTTGCAACAAAAACTTCCAGCTCGGCGAACAGAACCACAACAACATCTTCTCCAAGCCTGCACTATCCAGGCCTCTCAGTATTCTGTACATTTCAATCAGGTTAGAATTAGAGTTAACAGTATAGGCTCAGAGTCTTCAACCACTCCTCGTATAACAAGCTCTTAGTCCCCAGGGTCATTGTTGTAAACCTCATCTAGACACCTTCCTAGGACAGCACATACTTCTTTAGATATGGTGTTCCTCATATTTAGATGTGGTCTGACCAGAGCTTTTTAGATGCTCAGCAGTATATCCCTTGACTTGAATTCTGGTTCTCTCAAAATGAATGGTAACATTGCATTTGCCTTTCGAACTGCTAACTGAACCTGCACATCAACCTGAAGTGAATCCTGTACGAGGACTCAAAAATTTTGAAGCCTTTTTCCACTTAGAAACTAGTCTACATCTCAGTTTTAGAATTAGGATTAGTGGTGCTGGAGGAGCACAGCAGTTCAGGCAGCATCCGAGGTTCAGTTTTAGAAACCACTCCAACATCTTCTGCCCTCCTTCATCACCAATCAAGTGTCCCTCATTGTCTTTGATCATCAACTATAAATAGCCCAGGGCTTACACTGACCACAAGCTGAAATAAGATGGAGAACTTGATGCATGGTGTAATTTCCTTTTTACTGAAAGTGGAGTGAAGTGAGTGGTATATTTATGAGACTAGAGTCAAAAGGAGCAAAAACAAATATGCTTAAGTAGCTTTCGTTCTACTTTATTTATATTTTACTTTCTGTTTGTAGACTTAGCTGCTGTCAATATTTGTCAGAAAATTAGATGAGCTTTGAAGGTAAAATCCACTGCAGATGGCTTCATAGTTTTGAAACATGAAAATGCAATTAGATTTTACCGAGTACTTTGCATTTTGAGCTCTGTATTACTTTGCAAAGCAAAGCCTGTATATTCGGTATTATATGTCCTGAATTCATTCATTTATACAAAAGTAATTGGCTTGCAGAAGGTAAAGAAAATGGATTATGGAACAGGCTGCAAATGAAATTATACTCCTTTTTAACTGCAGCCAACCACTGGAGAAATGCCATACCGATGTCTGTTCTTGTTCTTGTAGATGCTGTTCATTTTAATATATTTTTCTTGTTCACTGCTGAAAACAAAGTTCAACAATGTCATCCATTCATCTGAGTGCATTGCATTTTGCTTTTAGATTCTGCATTTATAGTTTCATTTTCATTATCAGAAGTTTAAAAGTTCTTTTGCAGGCTATAGGTGGATTGGCCAGCATTTGTTGCCATCCTAATTATCCTCAAAGCCCATTTAGTGTAGGTATATTCACAGCGCTGCTGGTAGTCAGTGATACTCAAGCAATAATAATCTATTCTCAAGTCAAGATGGTGGGTGGCTCAGAGGAGAACTTGCAGGTACTGATCTTCCCAGGCATGTTCCCATTGATGTTCCCATGTCCTTCGAGGCAACAAAGGTCATGAATTTGAAAGATGCTGTGTGATCAGACTTGAAAGCTTCACCACAGTGCAGTTGTACATGGTCTGCATCTGTGGTGAAGGGAATGAATATTGAAGCTGGTAAACAGAATACCAGTCAAGCAAACTTCTTTGTCCTGGGTGATGTCAAGCTGCTTGTGGGGAGTATTACATCACACATCTGACTTGCACTTTGTAGATTGTTGACAGGCATTGCAGGGGGGAATCAGAAAATGAATCACTCGTCACAGAATTCCCAGTCTCTAACTTGCTCTTGCAACCATACAATTTGAATGGCCAATTCAGTTAACTTACAGGCCAATGGGGTGAGTCCAGTTTGTGTTCACTGAAGATTCAGTGATGGTCATGGTACTTACTGTTCAAGGTATATTGTAATCTTCTATCTTGTTGTAGATCGTCATTGCCTTACACTTTTGTGGCTTAAATATTACTTGCCACTTTCCAGTAGAAGTTTGAATGTGTACTAGATCTTGATGCATGTGTATATGGAGGCTTTGTGAATATTACTGACCATTATACAATCATCAGTGGACATTTCCTGTACTGACTTTGTGGTGAAGGAAAGACTCTATTCATGTCTCAGTCAACTTACATGACTCCAAGGTAGCATATTGGTTAATTTGTCTTTTCCTAAAATAACCTTTGAAAGATGATTGAATGCAATTCATAACTTGTTTAAAATAAAGGCTGAGAGACTTGGGTCTGTTCTCATTGGAAAGAAGAAGGCAAAGATGGAATTTGATAGAGACATACAAGATGATCAGAGGATTCGATTAGGGTAGACAGTGAATGGCTTTTTCCTAGGATGATGACATCAGCTTGTATGAGGGATCATAACTACAAATTGAGGGGTGATAGATTTAAGACAAATGTCAGAGGCAGGTTCTCTACGCAGAGAATGGCAAGGGCATGGAATGCCCTATCTGTTAAGGTAGTCAACTCAGCCACATTAGGGAGATTTAAACAATCCTTAGATAAGCACATGGATGATTTTGGGATAGTGTAGGATGATGAGCTGAGAATAGTTCACAGGTCGGCACAACATCGAGGGCCAAAGGGCCTGTTCTGCGCTGTATTGCTCTATGTTCTATAAATGGTGGTGACTATTTCAGAGAGCATTATCAGACAAAATATGATATCTGGCCACATAAGGAAACATTAGAGAAGGTAATTAAAAGATTGATCAGACAGATAGTTTCTAAAGAATATCTTAAAGGATGAGAGAGACTAGTTAGGTGGAAAGGTTTGGGATAGAATTCCAAAACTTCAGGTCTGAGCTGCTGAAGGCATTAGTGCTGATGGTGGGGTGACAGAAATCAGGAATATACAAGACACAAGAATTAAAGGAACACGGAGTTCTCGGAATATTGTGTCGTTGCAAGAGATTACAGGGATAAAATGGTGTGAAGTCACAGAGTATTCTAAACATAGATTGATCATTTTAGATGCAAGGCATTGCTACACTGGGTGTCAGTACAGGTCAGCACACACAGACAATGATGGATAAACTGAATGAAGTTAGGGTATTTGCAGCAGAAATTTGGACAAGTTCAATTTTACAGATGGTGGAAGTTTTGTGACCAGAGATCGTTGAATCATCAAGTATTGACTATTGTGATAAAAACATGACTGGGGTTGCAGGAAGGCTGAAGCAAGCTGGCACCAATACAGGTAATATAATTGGTGCTTGAGCGTACATTTCTTATTAATGAAAAAATTGTAAATTTGCCTGTACCATTGCAGTGGACATGTCTCGCTGTGGCCAACATATCCTAATGTTCCAGGATCTTGAAAAACAAGATAATTTATTTTCCTCTTAAATGGAAAGTCATCCCTTCTGTTCTCTCAAACCACCTTCCACATTTTGCCCTTCCTCTCTTTTCTACAGGCCTCAAATCATAACACCTCCTCAACTCTGCAGATAATTCAGCAGGCTAGGAAATAACATGTGAATTGATAACATTCCAAAATAAATAAATAGCAATAAGAATTATAACAGCCTTCAGCAGGAATAACAGAAGTGAATGTTGCAAACTGAAATCATTCTGTCTGAAACATTTGCCAGTGCATTTAGGCCAAACGCACTGATCCATCTCAGTGCACAGCTGCTCACTCAGAATGAATTTGGCCACAATGTCCTGCTCGACTCTGACTGTTCCATTCTGATCTCCCACATCTCCTCCCTCATCTAGTTCAATTTCATTCTACTCTCCTTGGTCCATTTTTGTATACGCTGCATTTTGAAATCATGTCTTCTCTTATATTTGCTCCTTCCCCTTCATACTTCTTTTTCCTCTTCTGCTTCTCCAGCTAACTGTTCCTTTATTCAAGAATCAAATATCTCAAATCAGTCAACCGAGTTTGTTCAATGTTATAAATGCACCTACATCTCATCTCGGTTATATCAATAATATTTTGTTGTCTTCTGGAGCTTTGTTAATGTTTTTCTGAATACGGATAATGAGCTGGATGTCTCTGTCAATAACACTCTTCTTCCTGTGCGTATATGGCCTCAAACCTTTCACAGATTTGTCAGCACAGATTTCATTTCTTCTGTCATCATGTTGAATTCAATACCCACAGCAGGAATCTCACAGATAGAAAAGCAGAATATAATTAACAGACAATATAAAATATGTTTAAATTATTGCGTGGAAAGCAGAATCAGTACTAAGCTATGCATATGCAATTAAGGCAGACATTTTAATAGAATGAAGCAAAGAACATATTTTTAATAAATGCAAACTTCTGAAGAATTGATATTTCAAACTTGCAAAGTTACATTTTCAGGACAGGAGAAGATGTCTATATATGTTTATCACTTCAAAAAAATCTTAGTTCTACTATTCATAAGTTTTAAATCAGTCTGCAGCATGGAACTAATGGGCAATCTGCCAAGTTCATACTATTGCATTGATTTCTGTGCAGACTCAGTCAGCATAGGCTATGACAAAGAACCTGTGGAGCAGAAGGAGACTGTGACACCAACTTCCAGATTTCTGCATTCAATTGTTCAGGTTTGGATGCCAGAAGTTTAGTTGTCAGTTTTGCCAACAAGAATGGTGAATGCTGACAACACCACCTTATTAATACAGTAAATTGTTGGTCATTACTTTCTAGACCTGTCAGCTTCCATTGTCTCTGAGTTTAACATTCACTTCAGCTTAAAGTTGTTTATAAATGCTCCTTCTGAAATGGTTTACTGGACTAAACCAAACATCATCAGAGGCTCCTTGCTCTGGATTGCTGCTTGTCTCTTTTTGTTCTGTTCCATCACTGATGCTGGTCATTCAGTCCTCTTTCATAAATCAATGTCTATCCTTTTCATCCATGCCCCTGCCATTCAATATCTATTTCCAGCTGAGCAGAGATTTGATGGACTGATACATGGATTTTCTACAGTGTTTCTACCATCTCTCTTTGTTTTGTTCAGTTGTTAACTTACCACCTAAAAACATGTCTTTCTATGAGAGTCCTGCCAAATCTATGTTCTAATCTCTGGCATGTATGCCACCACCACCCTTTTGGC
This sequence comes from Hemiscyllium ocellatum, assembly GCF_020745735.1. Lineage (NCBI taxonomy): Eukaryota > Metazoa > Chordata > Chondrichthyes > Orectolobiformes > Hemiscylliidae > Hemiscyllium > Hemiscyllium ocellatum. Next base: position 89,262,389 of record NC_083401.1, read on the forward strand.
ATACACCCTGTAAGAATGCATTTTTAGAAGGAAGCAGCTCTCTGATGAATCATCACTCAAAGAGGTCACAGACTACTGCTTTTTTTTTGTGAATGCTCATGCAGAAAAACATAAGAGATGGGTATGAATTAGTAATCACAATGTAAAACTGTTGTTACATAGTATAGTTAAGTTGATCATATTTAATTCAATCCTGAAATTAAGTCTGCATGAATAAATGTTTTATAAGTTGCATGTCAGAGATATTTAACGCTGTTGCCAGACAGCTGTAAAATCACTCTCTCTTCATCTCTCAGACAAGGCTACAGAAATGCCACAGATGAACATAGACTTGTCCTCTCAGATGTCAACTGTACTATCTCTCTCCCTCTCTCTAAGCTTTACACTCCTTCCACAAAGGAAGATGACAGATCAATGAGTGTAAATAAGGCAGATGCAAACTTGATAGATATAATTTATGCAGTGAGAGGGACTAACAGGTAAATGCTACATCAGTGTCATTGGCATGCGCTTGAGAACACTTGTTCACAGTTCGATGAATTGACTAACTGGCCATTATATGCATGAGCATTGGGATGAGTGGGTGGATAAATGGGAATGGTAGAAAGTACATATAAAGAGGAAACCTTGAGTGCTGTTGAAATTTAAGTGACAGTGTGGACTAATGTGATGGAGTACACTGGACAAGATGGAGCAGGGGTTACACTACAGATTGTGCAACTGTGCTCACTTATCTAGACCAGACAAGAATTAAAAGATATGAATGGAAATAAATACTGGCAAATGGATAAAGAAGGCAATCATTATCTGCAATGACTTACAATTTCACAATAAAAGAGCTATCTACAAGGAGTTTTAATATGTATTCATGGTATGTGAGTGTTGCTAGCTGTACCACATTTATTGACAGTCCCTAGTTGCTTTTGAGAAGGTGACAGTGAGAGACTACCTACAAATATTAAACTGTGCCAGTCCATATTTGGAGGTAGACTCACAATGCCATTGGGGAGGGAATTCCAGCATTTTTATCAGGGACACTAAAGGAATGGTGATCCGTTTTCTAAGGCCAATAGACTTAGAGCTTAGATTAATACATATAACAAAAATGCTGTAGTAATTACAGAGACTTGGCTGAGAAAGGATCAAGGCTGGCAGTTTAACATTGCAGGATTTAGATGCTTCAGGCATGATAGAAAGGGATATAAAAGAGGTGGGGAAGTTCCATTATCATAGCTGTACTAAGGGAGGACCCATGGTGGGCTTATCTAGTTAGGCCATATGGTAAAAATCAGGAACAGGAAAGGTGTCATTTCTTTGATGGGATTGTACAATAGGGCTCCCAATATTCAGCAGGACAGAGAGGAACAGATACGTGGACAGATTTTAGAAAAATGTAAAAAGACCAGGTTTGGTGTATTGGGTGATTTTAATTTTCCCTATATTGACTGGGGCACTCCCGTAGTGTCAGGGGCCTGGAGGGGGTCAGTTTGTTAGATGTGACTAGGATGGTTTTTTGAAACAATATGTGAATAGTCCAACTAAGGAAGGCGAAAGTGAGTACTGCATATGCTGGAGATTAGAGTCAAGAATGTGGTGCTGGAAAGGCATAGCAGGTCAGGCAGCATCTGAGGAGGAGGAAATTTGACATTGCAGGCAAAAGCCTTTCATCAAGAATGAGCCCAGCCAGATGATTGAAATTTCAGTGGGGTCACAGCTCAAGAACAGCAACCAGAATTCTCCAAAGTTGAAGTTACTTTAGATTAGATTCCCTACAGTGTGGAAACAGGCCCTTCGCCCTAAAAAGAGTAACCCACCTTGACTCATTCCCCCCTGACTAATGCACCTAACTGACACATCCCAATACACTATGGGCAATTTAGCATGGCCAGTTTACCTAACCTACACACCCTTTGGAATGTGGGAGGAAACCCACACAGACAGTCACCCAAGGCAGGGACTGAACCCAGGTCTCTGGTTTGTGAGGCAGTAGTGCTAACCACTGAGCCACCGTGCCACCTTAGGATAAGGATGGATAAGGAGAAGAGTAATCCTTGGGTGAGGTACTAAACTGGGGGAGGACTAACTACCAAAATATTAGTCAGGAACTGGACAATGTAAATTGGCAGTGGCTGTTTGAGAGTAAATCCATATCTGGCATTTAGGAATCTTTTAAATGTCAATTGATTAATGTTCAGGACCAGCATCATCCTATAAAATGAAGAACAAGGATAGTGAGATTTGGAAACCTTGGCTGACAAGAGAAATTGAGAGCTTTGTTCAAAAGGAGAAGGAGGCATATGCAATGTTTAGGAAACTAAAGACAGACAGAGGACTCCAAGAATACAAAGGTGACAGGAGAGAACTCAAACAAGGAATTGGGATGACTAAAAAGGGCCATGAGATGCCTTTGGTAAACAGGATTAAGGAAAATCCAAGGTATTGTTACAATTGCAACATTTAAAAGGCATTTGGATGCGTATATGAATAGGAAGGGTTTGGAGGGATATGGGCCAGGTGCTGGCAGGTGGGACTAGATTGGGTTGGGCTATCTGGTCAGCATGGACAGGTTGGACTGAAGGGTCTGTTTCCATGCTGTACATCTCTCTGACTCTATGACTCTATTTTATACAAAAATCAGGAACAAGAGGGTAACTTGGAAGGAATAGATCCAGAGCTGAAAATGTGTTGCTGGAAAAGCGCAGCAGGTCAGGCAGCATTCAAGAAACAGGAGAATCAACGTTTTGGGCATAAGCCCTTCTTCAGGAAACAGGATTATGCCCGAAACGTCGATTCTCTTGTTCCTTGGATGCTGCCTGACCTGCTGCGCTTTTCCAGCAACACATTTTCAGCTCTGATCTCCAGCATCTGCAGTCCTCACTTTCTCCTCAAGGAATAGATCCACTCAAGGACAAAGGAGAGAATTTATGTGTGGAGCTGAAGAAAGTGGGTGAAATTCTTAACGAAAAATTTATATTGGCATTCAAAAAGGAGAAGGACGTGGTGGATGGTGAGTCTGGAGAGGGATATGTTGAAATTCTGGGACGTGTTAATATAGAAAAGGAAGAGCTTGGTGTTTTAAAAAGCATAGAGGTAGACAAGTTCCCAGGACCTGAAGGGATTTATGCCAGAATGCTGAGGGAGGCAGGTAATGAAATCCTGGGGCCTTGAATGAAACCTTTGTATCTTCTTTAGTCACAGGAAAGCTCCCAAAGTTTTAGAGGATAGCCAATGTTGTTCTTTCATTTAAGAAGGGCAACAAGGATATTCAGGAAATTACAGTTTGTTGAGTCTAATGTCAATGGTAGGAAATTATTGGCGATGATTCTTAGGGACAGGGTTTACTCTAATTTGGAAAAATATGGACTTATTAGTGATAGGCAGCATGGCTTTGTGTGCTGAAAGTCATGTCTTTTGAACATGATGAAGGTTTTTGAGGAAGTGGCGAAGATGATTGATGAAGGCAAGGTGGCAGATGTTGTTTGTATGGACTTTGACAAGGTCCCTCGTGGCAGGCTGATACAAAGGTGAAGTCACATGGGAGCCATGGTGAGCAGGTGAGATGGATACAAAACTGGCTTACTCATAGAAGATAGGGAGAGTAGCAATGAAAGGGTTTTTTTCCTGACTGGAGATTTGTGACCAGTGGTGTTCTACAGGGTTCATTGCTGGGACCCCTGATATTTGAGTGGCCTAGTTAGTAAGTTTGTGCATTACAAAGGTTTCAGGGAGCTGTGGACAGTGTAGAGAATTGTCAAAGGATACAGCAGGATATTGATAGGCTGGAGAGTTAGGTGGAGAAATGGCAGATGGATGTAATGTAGACAAATGTAAGGTGGTGCATTTTAGAACATAGAACATAGAACATTACAGTGTAGTACAGGCCTTTCGGCCCTCGATGTTACACTGACCTGTGAAACCAATCAAATGCCCATCTAACCTATGCTATTCTATTATCATGCATATATCTATCCAATGACCATTTAAATGCCCTTAATATTGGCAAGTCCATTACTGTTGCAGGCAGGGTATTCCATGCCATTACTACTCTCTGAGTAAATAACCTACCTCTGACATCTGTCCTATATCTACTGCCCCTCAATTTAAAGCTATGTCCCCTTGTCATCACCATCCGAGGAAAAAGGCTGTCACAGTCCATCCTATCTAATCCTCTGGTCATCTTGTATGCCTCCACGAAGTCACCTCTTAATCTTCTTTTGTCTAACGAAAACAGCCTCAAGTCCCTCAGCCTTTCCTCATAAAATCTTCCCTTCATATCCCACAACATCCTGGTAAAACTCCTCTGCACCCTTTCCAATGTTTCCACATCCTTAGTATAATGCGGCAACCAGAACTGTGCAGTACTCCAAGTGCGGCCGCAATAGAGTTTTATACAGCTGCAACATGACCTCATGGCTCTGAAACTCAATCCCTCTACCAATAAAAGCTAACACACTATACGCCTTCTTAACAACCCTATCAACCTGGGTGGAAACTTGCGACTTGTATGAATTCCATTCCCTTCACCTCACTAGGGGCACACTTGTTTTCTTGGACTACTTGCGCTGGAATTTCCTACCTAATTTTTTCCAATCCTCTGTTCCTTTAAGACCCTTGTGAAAATTCCATCTCATAACTTCCTCATAATACGTTATATTGAAACATTTAATGGAGGAGGGAAATATACAGTAGAGCAGTTAGTAGCATCAATATACAGAGGGATCTAGGTATACGGTCCACAATCCCTGAAAGTGGCAACACAAATGGATAGATTGGTCAGGACGGCATACGGCATGCTTGTTTCATTAGCTGGGGCATAGAGTATAAAAATTAGCAAATCATGTTCCAGCTGTTTAGAACATTAGTTCAGCCACATTTGGAATATTGTTTACAATTCTGGTCACTGCATTACCAGAAAGAGGTAGAGGCTTTGGAGAGGGTACAGAAATAATTTACCAGAACGTTGCTTGGTTGGAAGACTATTAGCTTCCAAGGAGAGATTGGAAAAACTTAATTTGTTTTCACGTGAATGTCAAAAAGTGAAGGGTGACCTGATAGAATTTACAAAGTTATGAGAGGCATAGATAGAATGGATAGACAGATTTTTTTTCCCCAGGGTAGAAATGTCAGGTACTGGGGTCATAGGCTTAAGGTAAAAGGGGGTAAATTTAAAGGAGATGTGAGAGGCAAGTTTTTTTTACACTGACAGTGCTAGATGCCCAGAATGCGTTTTCAGAGCAGGTCGTGGAGACAGATACAATAGTAACATTGAAGAGGTATCATGACAGATATAAGATTAGACAGGAATAGAGGGATATGGTTGGTTTTTAGTTAGAATATCATGGTGCGTCAGTGCAGTCTTGGTGGGCTGAGGGGCTGCTGCTGTGCTGTACTGCTGTTTGTTCTTTGTTCTAAGTCAAGATGATGAGTGGCTTGGAGGGGAACTTGCAGGTGGTGGTGTTCCCATGCATTTGATACTCTTACCTTTCTTGATATAAATGGTTGTGAATTTGAAACTACTGTCAAATGATTCTTTGGTGAATTTCTGCAGTTGATCTTGTAGATACTACACACGAGTGTTAGTCATGATGTAAAGATGCCGGTGTTGGACAGAGGTGGATAAAATCAGAAGTTACATGATAACAGGTTATAGTCCAACAGGTTCATTTGACTGGCAGTGGCAGAGGAAATGGATGCTTGTCAACTGGGCTGCTTTATCCTGGATGGTGTCAAACTTCTTGAATCTTGTTGGAGCTGCAGTTGCACACATGCAGGGAAATGGGAAGTATTCTATCATACTGCTGACTTCTGACTTGCAGATGATGGACAGGCTTTCCAGACTCAGGAAGCGAGTTACTACTCTTTTGATTCCTAGCTCTTTTCACCCCAGTATTTATATAGCTGATCCAGTTCGGTCACTGGTCAATAATAATCCCCAGGATTTTAGTCTTGGGAATTCAGTGATGGCAATGCCTTTGAATGTCAAGGACTGATGGTTAAATTTCCTCTTAATGAAAATGATCATTGCCTGGCATTTGTGTGATGCAAACGTTATTTGATACTTTTCATCTCTGTATATAATTCAGGTCTTGCTGCATTTGGGCACGGTCTGCTACAGTATCTGAGGAGTTGTGAATGGTGCTGAAAATTGTACAATCATTGATGAACATTTCAACCTCTGACCTTATGATGGATGGAAGGTCTTGATGAGGCTGCTGCCCAGGGCCTCGGACACTGGACTATGACTCCTGATTATGGACTCCTCCCACATGGTGGGAATACCTTTCCTGTGTTTACTCACACCCTGTTACAGTTTTATAGGTTTCTTCGAGATTTCCACTCATTCTTCTGAACTCTAGCGAATATAATCGTAACTGAACCAGTCTGAATTTTAATGACAACATGTGCACTCAAATAAATGGTGTTGCAGTGGGATCCTCTCTACTCTCAGCTGTTTCGAATACTTCCCATGAGAAACAACCTTTTGATTGAATGAAACCTAACCTCCAACTCTAGACATGTTTCCAAAATATAGATAATACTTTGTTACATTTGAATTTCCAACTCCACGTAAGAATTCCCTTTCCCCCACCCAACGCTCAAATTCCTTTCAATTCCTTGAGTTGCTAGTTGAGCAATTTGTTGATGGGTTCTCCCCTACTGATCACCACATGCCTGCCTTCATTGGCCAATATGCACAATGACTCCTAAAGCTCGACATACTATATGGTGGTCTTATTTCTAATCTTGTAAATTGCTATTTTCTCAATGTGCAAGCTATCCCACAGGATAATACCTATACCGATCAGATTATTGCTTGCATTGTATTGCACAAAATAAACAAATAGTCCAAAGGTCATCATCTTTGGATTTGAAATGTACCCAGTATACATTAAATTATCCTGGAACCTCAAACTTGAGTAACAGATGAAAAGAGTTGTTTCATGCAGCTATGATGCAGCAATATAGCACCATTCTCCTGAGAGAATACTTCGTCTGGCTGGGATGTCTAGAACTAGGTTCACAGTCTCACATCGAAGGGTTAACCATGTAGCACAGTTAAAAAGAGAATCTCCTGCAATGAGCTGTGACTCTCTATCATTGAATATATTCATCATGGATTGTGATGTTGCTGGCTGGAAAGCATTGATTACCCATCTGTAGTTGCCCTTGAGAAGTTGGTGGTGAGCTGCCTTCTTGAACTGCTATAGGCAGATCTACAATGCTGTTAGGGAGGGAATTCCAGGATTTTGACCCAATGATAATGAAGGAACAGCGAGATATTTCCAAATCAGAATGGTGAGTGGTTTGGAGGGAACTTGCAGGTGGTGGCATTCCCATGTATCTGCTTCCCTTGTCCTTCTAGATGGAAGTGGTTCATGGGTTTGGAAGTACTGTCTAAGTATCTTTGGTGAATTTGAATGTTATATTTGGTAACGAAGGGAATCAGAGAGATGGTGTGACAATGCAATGGCTTTCAGAGATTATTTTGTCCTGGCTATTTTTGAAGAGACGTTTTAAGGTGGAAGTGATGAGCAGTCTACCAGAGCCACTAGAGGGCACAGTTTGTTAGGGCTTGACTTTCTGAAATAAAAGTTGGAACAATAGAAGTAGCCTGAATAGGTGTGGTCAAGCTCTCACAGAACCAGGATTTTTGGTTTTAGTTTTTAGCTGTTGCTGTTGGGGTGCTTTTTTAAAAACTCTCTCAATTATATACACAAACTGGGGGCTCTCTACTTGGAGTTGAATGTGAGACAATCTGATTTCTGAATTTGTTTTTTTCCAAGAGTGTGTTTATGGGATGTTGCTATATTGGAACAATTAATGACTGATAGTTACTGTATCTATTTTTTTGTTAAGTTTTCCAGTAGAGTTAGGTTATTCCAACTCCATCTTCCTCTTGATGTTTTTAACTATAGAGGATGAATAAACTGAGTTTGGCTTTAAATCCTTTAGTTCACCAATCAAATTGTACCTGGAACATAACATCTTACATTTATCTTTAAAATAAGAAAAAGTTAGGGTCTAGATTATCTTCTGAATATTGTGAGAGGGATTTGGTCTGGTCTAACAATGGGGATATGCAACTGAGATGGATGGTCAGCCATGATCCCAGTGAATGATAGAGCAGGCTCAAGGGCTCATTGGGCAGCACATGGTGTTACTTCTTACATTCTTCCATGCTCCAGAAGTTGCTGCAGCACATCGTTTAGATGGTAATATTTTCTGTTACAAAAAGCTATTGAAATAGCATCAACACATTAGTTTAAATGGTAATTAGAAGTTTTCATATAAAAGAGGAACACGAAGGGATATGGGAAACAAATAGAGGAATGGATTTAGTCAAGTTGGCTCATGTGAAGAAATGTATGGGACAGATTAATGGGTTGAACAGCATTATCCAGTTCTGGAAGACTTATGGTTTTATAGAATATATTCAAATTGCTATCAAATATTGCAGCCCCAGCTTCAGGTTAATCTGTGATAAGGTTGTTTGGCTTAGAATAAACCTACCACAAAATTTTTAAGTTGATATTTTTGGTAGCATTGGATCTTTGTGATGGAGTGGATATGGGTTATAATCTCAGTTCATTAACAATTATTTTCTCCCACTTTACCTGTCTATAACTTGTATCAGGTCAAACATAATGGTGAACCTTTGCCATCTTTTACATTGAGTCAAAAATAATGTCAGAAAAAAGCAACACTTTGGAGTTAATTGTCTGTAGAATTGCATTGACTTTATCCAAATCCTATATTGAATATGTCTCCTTAGGAACGGACATGTTTCTTGGTTTTGGTTATGCACTAGTCCATGTTTATGCTTCAGAAATTATGCAAAAGAAAATCCCAACCAGCTTAATGATTCACCTCCCTGCCAATTGTCCAATTAGTTGTTTACTTTGGGTTGTATCTTATGTGTTACTTTTGAATGGCTTTAAGGATTTTGGAAGGTTTTTCACAAGGAGGCCTAGTAAGGTTTCTCAGGCTATCTTACCAAACCCACCATATTAATTACCCACTGTACTCCTATAACACCCAACTTCATAGAATCTCTACAGTGTGGAAACATGCCCTTTAGCCCAACATGTCCACACCGACCCTCCGAAGAGTAACTAATCCAGACCCATTCCCCTACTCTATATTTACCCCTGACTAATGCACCTAACCTACACATCCCCGAACACTGTGGGCAACTTAGCATGGCCAATTCACCTAACCTGCACACCTTTGGATTGTGGAAGGAAACCGAAGTACCTGGAGGAAACCCATGCAGACACAGGGAGAATGTGCAAACTCCATCCCAAACAGACGCCGGAGGTTAGAATCGAAGCCAGACCCCTGGCGCTGTGAGGCAACAGTGCTAACCACTGAGCCACCGCGCGCCTCATCTAATTTCCCCAAATTCTCTCATCCCCATTTTCCAAACATCGTATCATGCCACGTTCCCACTCATCACTCGATACCCAGCAGATATCCACTGGCATCTCTTTTGTCATTGCCATCTTGAACAACCTCTTTTTTTCCCTGGAAAAGTACTGGTATTCTGAAGCTATGCTGTTCAGTCAAAGACAGAGTTGGAACAATCCAGGGAAAGCATTGATTACTGTATTCTTTGACAGGGTCCTGAAGGTCCTGGTGAATGGGGTAGCCCAGAGGAGACACACCCTCTTTCTGGAATCTGGCAGAGGAAATCATGTCATCAGACCCTGCCAGCCTGGTCTGAGGTTGCACCTGGGTCAGTGCCATCTCCAGGGTGTGGAGGAATGGCCAACAATGCAGAAAATATGTCAATGACCCTCTCCACTTCACCAGGGTAAGTGCGATACTCTTTTCTCTGTTATCTCACACACACTCCATCTCTGCCACTACAACCTTCTCCTACCAGGTCACATACTTTAACACTCTTGCAGTTGTCTGCAATAACTTCAGCCACATACGCCATCCCTCATCTTATACAATGGTAAACCAATGTTGACGTCTTATTTCAAGAATCACAGAATCCTTACAGTGCGGAAAAATGGCCATTTGGCACATCGAGCCTGTACTAAGCCTCTGAGGAACATCCTACCCAGACCCAGCCTTCACTCTATCCCCACAATCCTGCATTTACCAAGGTCAATCCACCTAACCTGCACGTCTTTGGACTGTGGGAGAAAACTAGAGCACCTAGCAAAAACCCACACAGACATGGGGAGAACATACAAACCCCACACAGTTAGATCCATTTCTCTTGAATATATTCGTTGATTTGGTTTCCACAGCCATCCGTGGTAGAAAATTCTATAGGTTCACTACTATTTGAATGAAAAAAAATTTCCTCACCTCAGTCATAATGGTCTATCCTGTATTCTGAGACTGTGTCCCCTGGTTATAGACACCTCAACCAGGGAAAATATCGTCACTGCATCTGGCTTGTCCACCTATTAGAATATTATACAAACCATACTGTATTCTAAGTTTCATCAGTAGTCGTGGAGTACAAAGCAAGGAGATCATGATGAAGGTATATGAGGCACGTTTAGACCTAAGCTGGTGTTTTGTCTATAGTTCTGTCTATACCCAGTAGGCAGGATGTGAATGTAAAATGCAAAAACTTGGAAAAAGTGCAGAAGCGGCTTATGAGAATGTTTCCAGGGATTCAATATTTCAGTTATGAGGGAAGATTAAAGAATTTGGGATTATTTTCCTGGGAATGTCAAAGACAAAGGAGAAATTTGAGAGAAGTTTTCAAAATTGTGGGGGCCTGGACAGAGTACTTAGGGAGAAACTGTTCCTGCTTGTAAACAGGTTGAGAACCAGAGGATATAGTTATTAAGTGTTTTATGAAAGAAATGAGGTGAGAGAAAACATTTTCACATATCAAGTACTTAGAGTCTGGAATGTACTGCATGAAAATCTGGTATGCACTCTGTCTCACAGACACTGACAATCCCCACCCCAGACACGCACACAGACACACACATTCCAGCAGACACACATACTCCCACATGTACACATGCACCCTCTCACAGACTTAGACCCTTTTACACTCACACACGCACACACATTTATGCACTCTCTCTCACAGACACTCACAACCCCCATCCCAGACACAACACACACACCCACACACACACAGAAACAAAAACCCACATGTATACATACATATATACGTTTGTGGAGTGAATTTGTACTTGCAGAGTTACATTGTACTTTGCTCAAAATCTGCATGACTCCAAGTAAGACTCTGTTAACTCACTTTTTAGATTAGAATCAGTATAAACATTATGACACAGACAGCAGAACACAGGAGGCTAACATCTTCAACATCTTAACATCTTATCTGGGCTGACACCAATTGTTACAGCTAACCTGAAAACATAACTTTTAAAACAAAGTTTTGTGATTTACATATGAAAGAAGTGAAACTAACATGGTCATTCTAACAGATGAGAGACTTAACAAACAATCAAGGTATTTTTCAGTGTATAATTTCAGTTATATCACACTGTAAACTTTTGCTATAAATGCTGTGTCTTACAATTGTGTCCTCCACAACCACCTGATGAAGGAGCGGCACTCTGAAACCTAGTGCATCCAATTAAACCTGTTGGACTATAACCTGGTGTTGTGTGATTTTTAACTTTGTACACCCCAGTCCAACACTGGCATCTCCAAATCATGGTTCAATGGAGGCATTCAAGACAGCAAAGGGATTTAAAACTGACCACTGTGATTGTGTGCTATGAATTGGTAATTAGTGACTAATGGCTTTCCCACTCTGCCAGCAGGCTGGAAAAAAGTGGATGAACGGATGGTATTGAAAGTTTGCATGTGTCCACTTTCCAGTGTAATTATCAGTATGTGCTGCCTCACAACTGCTGCAGGTGACTGCAGTGACTGTGTCTCCAAAAGGTTGACATTGCTCATGTGGAAAGCTCTGCACATGCCCACTTTGTGAAACATGCTGCCAGCAAAAAAGAATCACAAGAAATAGTCTCCAACTCCAACTGAAAGATGAAAATGGCAAGCATTTTCAGCCTCATTGTGGGGAAGTTGTAGTAGTGGTAGGTAAACTAACATTTTATGATTAATTTAGTTTAGTTATCATATCAAAGTATATCAATTGATTCATTTAATATTATCATACAATCAATGCATAGCTTAATACTGCCAACTGCCTAAGCACTACCTACGAACTACGTGGATGCTGAAGGAATCAAATACTATCACCCTGCGTCAGATGCAGACCACTAACTAACAAACCAAGCCAGAAAAACAGTCAGACAAAACAGTCTCAGGATGATCCAGGTTATGATTCGGATGCACACATCAGACTACATAGGTACAGACAAGAAATTGCACACTACAAATATTTAATTTCAAGAACAACCAATCAGAAGTGGACTGTGACAATGAACAGGCCATCACCATAGGACAGGACAGAACTGCATATAGAAGGAGAACAGCACTACAGGACAAAATGACTAAGCAAAACAACAGCAGAGAAGTTAACGCGACAGATGCCTGGGTAAAAATCCTCTCCAACAGACAGCTTACAGGTGCAGAAACCGCCAAAGGATTCAACTACAAACACTGGGACGCAAAAACAGCAGACTTCCTAGCTGCACCAGAATATATGCTCAGAACCAATGATGAACTGAAGAGACACAGCAAGTAGTCAAACCATTGTATTCTTACTAATGAAGAAAAGTCAAATGAACAACCTTAACATCAAAGAGAGAGAGAAGCCCTAAAAACACTCAAAAATGACAAGAACATAATCATTGTATCAGCAGATAAGGGCAAAGTGATGTTTATGATGGACAAGATCAAATATCTTCAGAAAGCAGAGAAACTACATGAAATACCATACCTACCTACAGATGGAGTGTGACCCCATGCCACAGCTAACCAACAGATGAAGAAACACACTACAGAACCTACAAACAAATGGGCTGATAACCAGGATTGACTTGCAGAGGATTAAACCTGAAAGTATCATACCAAGATTTTACAGATTATCCAATGTATACCAACCCAATACACCACTTAGACCCACTGTGGCACTCTCAGGAGCTCCACCGCATAAACTAGCAAAAGAACTTTAAACTACTAGACCTGCTGACGACGCACTTCACATTCAACAACCAAATAGATGAACAGATCAATGGGACACCTAGGGGCTCACCCGTCTCTGGGCTCATAGGAGAAGCAGTGATGCAAAGATTGGAACAAACAGCCCTCCCACAAACCTAACTCAAACTCTGGATCAGATACATGGTGACACTTTCGTTAAGAGAACAGAAATCAAGAGCACACACTGGATTATCAACACCATGCTCACAGGGATCAGATTTATGAGAGAAGAGGAAACCAACAATCAATTCCCATTCCTAGATATGATGGTAGAAAGAACACAGAATGGTGAATTTACGACAAAAGCCACACACTTGGACCAGATTCGCTACAACAGCAATTATCTGCAACGAGAAAAGCTGCATTAGGACCCTGTTCAAAATGGCTACAACACACTACAGCACTCCCGACCTATGAAGAGAAGAACTAGGACACCTCTGTAGAGCCTTCACCAAGAGCGGACATCCCTGCAACTTCATGCACAGATGCCTAACAGACAAACAATGTGACAAGAACATGCCACAACCTAACTCACTAGCCACGGTACCTTATATCACTCATCAGAGCAAAAGACCGTATGCATGTCATGTGCAAGACAAAGATAAAATACAAGATTCCATGCAACGAATGCATGCAACACAATATAGGACAAACAGGCAGACAACTAGCAATCCTCATCCACGAACACCAACTAGCCACTAAACACTCCAGCCAGCCATCCCTCATAGCCATACACACAGATGACAAGTACCACAAATTCAACTGGGACAACACAACAATCATAGAACAAGCTAAACAGAGGACAGCCAGAGAATTTCTAGAAGCATGGCACTCATCCACAGATTCCATCAACAAACGCATTGACTGAGACCCAATATACCGGCTGCTACAATGAGCAACTGGAAGCAGCAGGAATGGAACTAAATAAATACCAGAGGACACAGTCCAGCAGCACTTCACAGGAGGCACCAAAGCACTGAAGATGTCACCAAGACAGGGACAACACATCTGCAAATCAACTTCCCAGCTCGGCGAACATACCCACAACTTTGACAATACTGTAACGTCATGTGACTCTGCTTACTTTACTTGACAAAGAAATGTACAATGGGATTGTGAACAGAGTGACGTCAGTAACATAAATTTCAGACTTATAGCTGCAAGGGTGAGAGGTTTTTGTTTCATTTCAGATCAGACTTCCAAGGTTGAATAAGAAAGAGAAGGTAGGTATTTTTCATCAGCCTGTTCAGGGATGCAATTACAAATCTGTGGAGCAGGTGGGCTTTGAACCAAGTCCTCCTGGCTCAGAGATAGGGAGATATTTTTAATCAACCTGTTTAGAGATGTTATTACACAGCTCTGGAGCAGATGGGAGTCAGTCCCAGGCCTCCTGCCTCAAAAGTAGGGACACTACCACTGGATTACAAATGTCCTGTAAGACAGAGAAGATATTCTGTTGGGCTTCTTAATCCTTATCAAGGAATCATAACTACAGCTGCGACCTCCTATTGGTGTCTTTGAAGTATAGCAGTTGACTAAATGTAACCTTTGTCTTAGAATTTCCGTTGTAACAATCTTTTTAAGGTTATACTTCTGTAATCCTTTAAAGTTTAAAATAATATGTCGAGATTCATATTTTCTGTGTTAGGTTTACTTTATTCAGTGTAAATGGTAATATAAACTGTTTCCGACAGTCAAACACAGCTGAAATTAAATCAATTGGAACTAAGGGAAAAACAAAAGTGAATGACCAGTGATAAATAAGAGCTTGATTCAATGGGATCTTTACCACATTGACTGAGGTTTGTGAAACAAGCTCAACAATATCAATCATTGGGTCCTGACTTCATATACCTCCCTTTTTTTTCTTTAACAGAGACAACAAGCATTTAAAATGCTCCTCATCTTTAGTAAAGTAGCAATAATAAAACTAAATTGAAATGGTGAACCCAAGGATAATTAATCATTTGTGGAAGAAGCCAGAAGAAAGTGAAAGGTGACATTAGTCAATATCGATCAATCTTAACAGTCAATTAGAGATTTATCCTGCATCCCTTAAGCCAATTAGCAATAAGCCCAACCTTGCCAAGACCAATCAGAATGTAATAGGATGGAAATGATCATGCTGTGGGCTGTGGCTTGGAGAGAGTAAATAGCTAACAGTTTGTGTTCTTGTGGAGCAGTGGAATAATATCTCAGAATAGGCTGTTTAGAAAATATCCATTGAAGTAGTCTATGAGCAGCTCTAACTTGTTAATTAGCTAGCTGGTTTGCACAGTGTTCTTTGCTTATAAGGCTCCTGTGCCCTAATTCCCACATTAGGAATTTCCCCTACTTCCTATCTACTCTGGGGATATGTTATATCATTACCTCAGTAGCTTGATTTTTTTTTTAAATGGTTAGATGTGGCAGGATGGAAATATCATGACACTAGTAATTCAGAGATTCAGGTTAAGATTTGATACGTAGATTTGAACCATACCATGGAAGATAATTGAATTTAAATTCAAGTAATCCCAATTGTCTAATATTTAAGGTTTTACCTCCTAAAGCAAGGGGTTGTGGGATCAACTCAATGTTTTTGTAGTGTGGCGGTACTGTCCCTACTTCTCAGCCAGATCAGCCTGGGGTCAAGTCCCATCTGCTCCCAAGTTGTGGAACAGCCTATCTGAATTGATCTGTAGTTCACTAAAAACAATCCTGTTATACATTTCTTTGTCAAATGAATGTAAGTTGTAGCATCTTTCAGTTTTTAAGGTACTTGTAAAGAAAGCTTGAAGGTATCTTGCTCTCCAATTGGAAGGATCATGAGGCATTGCAACCACAAATTTAAGATGGAGAGGAAAATGAATATGTGAGGCATCAAATGCCAGACATTTTCAGCCTCATTGTGGGGAAACTGTAGGATTAGTAGGTGGACTAACATTTTATGGTTGATTTAATTTAGTTATACCCACATATCAAAATATTTCAATGATTCATCTAATATCATCGTATAACTAATGCATATCTTAACACTATAACATCATGTGATTCAGCTTACCTTCATTTGACAAAGAAATGTATAACGGGATTGTGATCAGGATGAAGACAGTAACAGTTACTCCTTCCTATCAGAAACATGTTGTGAAACTTGAAAGGGTTCAGAAAAGATTTACAAGGATGTTGCCAGGGTTGGAGGATCTGAGCTACAGAAAGAGGCTGAACAGGCTGGGGCAGTTTTCCCTGGAGTGTCGAAGGCTGAGGGGTGAACCTTAAAGGTTTACAAAATTATGAGGGGCATGGATTGGGTAAATAAACAAAGTCTTTCCCCTGGGGTCGGGGAGTCCAGAACTCGAGGGCATAGGTTTAGGGTGAGAGGGGAAAGGTATAAAAGAGACCTAAGGGTCAACTTTTTCACGCAGGAAGTAGTAAGTGTATGGAATAAACTGCCAGAGGATGTGGGGGAGGTTGGTACAATTGCAACATTTAAGAGGCATTTGGATGGGTATATGAATAGGAAGGGTTTGGAGGGATATGGGCTGGATGCTGCCCGGTGGGATTAGATTGGGTTGGGATATCTGGTTGGCATGGACGAGTTGGACCGAAGGGTCTGTTTCCATGCTGTACATCTCTATGATCTATTACTCTTATAATGTGGTCCAGTATGACCTGTGATGGAAACAAGAGCTATAGTATACCTGTAAAGTTGCTGCTCTGCTCGAATATGTAGTATTTATGACCTAAATAAAATTTCCTGAGTTATAGCATTGGACTAACCATTATTGGCTAAATTCACAAATTAATATGTGGCTCCATACATCTGTATGTCAGCATTATAGAAAAAATAGTTAGAAAGACTTAAACTGAGACTATGCACATTGGCAAGTCAATTTATTGACACGTAAAGTCATAATACAGACTGTTACATAAAGTTGCCATTTATCAGAAAGATAAAACGTTTTGAAAGCTATAACATTTACATTCTCCATAGGGAAACTGAAAATCAAAATACCCAATTCACCACATAAACACCAAATGAACAAAGCATGAAGAAAACATTACTTTTTGTAGCTTTTATTTTAACATAAATCAAATTCCATGTAAATTAAACCTGAATTCACAACAAATTACAGAGAGCATTAAAATACACATGGGAAAACAAATACAGCAAACTTATGAGAGTACATAGCATTCACTCTTAGCATAGGGCTGGACATAAAGGTTAAATAGCATTCATATCAGTCTCTCAAGATGTGATGCTGCAGAACAACATTATACTCTGTTTTATTTGTAAGGTAGGTCAGGAGACTTATCAAACAGTCAGGCTGAAGAGCCAAATGACAGTAGTTTTCACCTCTGATTTGACAGTTACCATCAGTAAGGCATCAACTTTGGGTTCTAATAAACAAACAAAGATCAAAGAACAGGACAGCACAGCAACACACCTTTCAGCCCAACTACACTGTGTTGACACATGCTGCCTTTCTAAACTAAAAACCTTTAGAGAGTCATAGAACCAAAGAATTGTATGGATTGGAAACAGACCTTTGGTCCAACTCGGTGCGACCAGATATCTGAACCTAATCTACTCCCATTTGCCAGCACTTAACCTATGTCCCTCTAAACCCTTCCTATTCATATACTTATCCAGATGCCTTTTAAATGGTGTAATTGTACTTCCTCTGGCAGCTCATTCCATATACGCACCACCCTCTGCGTGAAAAAGTTGCCACTTAGGTCTCTTTTAAATTTTCCCCTCTCACTCTAAACCTTTGCCCTCTAGTTCTGGACTCCCCAACCCAGGGAAAAGATCTCATTAATTTACCCTGTCCATGTTCCTTGTGATTTTATAAACCTCTATAAAGTCACCCCTCATCCTTTGACGCTCCAGGGAAAACAGCCCAGCTTCCTCAGCCTCTCCCTGTAGCTCAAATTCCCCAACTTGGCAACATTCTTGGAAATCTTTTCTGAGCCTTTTAAGTTTCACAACATCCTTCTGACAGGAGGGAGACCAGAATGGCACCCAATATTCCAAAAGTGGTCTAACTGTACAATGTCCTGTACAGCCACAAATGACCTCCCAAATCCTATTCTCAGTGATCTGTGCAATAAGGGAAAGCATATCAAACACCTTCTTCACTATCCTATCTACCTGCAACTCCACTTTCAAGGAACTATGAACCTGGACTTCAAGGTCTCTTTGTCCATCAACGCTCCCCAGGACCTTATCATTAAGCGTATAAGTCCTACTCTGATTTGCCTTTCCAAAAAAGCCAATCGTCAGCCCATTGGCCATTGGCTTCAATGTGGTCCATATCCCTCTATTCCTTGCCCATTTATGTACCTTATAAACATTGTGATTGTACCTGTCTCCATCACCTCATCTGGCAATACAGTCCTGGCACATCACCCACTGTATAAAAAAAAGCTTGCCTCTCACATTTTCTTTAAACTTACCTCTTTTACCTTAAACCTGTATCCCCTAAAAATTGACATTTTTACTCATGGAAAAAGAGTGACTATCCATTCTATCCATGTCCTTCATAATTTGTAAACTTTTATCAGGTAACCCCTCATCCTTCGAGATTCAAGTGAAAACAAACCACTCTCCAAATAACTAATACCGTCCAAGAAGGCAAACTCTTGGTAAAACATTTTTGCACACTCTTCAAAGTCTTCATATTTTAGTCATGATTTGGATATGCCAGTGTTGGACTGGGGTGTACAAAGTTAAAACTCACACAACACCAGGTTATAGTCCAACTGGTTTAATTGGAAGCACACTAGCTTTCGGAGCGACGCTCCTTCCTTAGGTGGTTGTCACAATCACCTGATGAAGGAGCGTCACTCCGAAATCTAGTGTGCTTCCAATTAAACCAGTTGGACTATAACCTGGTGTTGTGTGATTTTTAACTTCATATTTTAGGACCTCTCCAGTGACTAACAAAAATACAAAGGTTTTTTGCAAGTCCTCCGACATTTCCTCACTAGCCTTCCTCAGCTTTTGGAATAGATCTCATCAGGTTCTCGATGCTTGTCTAACTTCACCCTGACCACCCACCATGATCTTCTCCTTTGTGAATACTGATGCAAAGTATTTGTTAAGGAGTTCACCCACTTCCTCTGTCTTCATGCATTACCCTTTGACTTCCCCATTAAAAGGCTTCGGGATTTTCCTTACTCCTGCTTGCCAAAGACACCTCAGAGCCCCTTTAGCCCTCCTAATTCTTGTTTGAGCTCTTTCCTGCTCTCTTTGCATTCTTTGAGAGCTCTACCTGCCTTCAGGGTTTAACCTCATGTGACACAGACACAAGAACCAGAGCAATAGGTTAGCAAGTGAAATGACCGAGGAGGAGTAAGCAACTAAGGCTAAGAGGAAGAATTGACATGGAGAGGTTACTGTTCACTGCAGGACTGTCAATCTGTAGTGTATTTGTTTTAATGCAAGGAATATGACAGGTAAGGCAAATTAAATTGGAGCTTAGAAATTGAGATAGCAAGAGAAATTTTGTCAAAAGTGAAAAGTAGCCTTACATAAGCTTTGGGAAACAAGACAGGCTAGTCCAAAGGCTTGGAAATAATTAGTCAGCCACTTTGGACTCTCTGAGTCAGGATGAAGAGCCAAATGCCAGGCAGCTCGCCATCTGTCTTGGCTGTTTCTGCCCTAACTGAGGGCTGGTTTTCTCACAGAATAAAAGAGAAGCAGGTATCAAGGGAGAGGTTACTTTTGGTTCAGGTTGAGAGGTCCTGAGTGGGTGAGAAGGCAGCATCGAGGGCAAATAGGAATAGTGCGGGTCATTGTTGAAGTATGACAGTGAGTGAAGGAAGATGTTTCATTTAATAGTTAGAAGGCTGAGCATGAGTCTTGGTGAGGCATGAGTGCAGGAGCAGAGATAGAGAAAGTCTGAGAGTATTGGACAGACAATGGTGGGTAATTATCCTGGCAGCTGAAAATGTGTTGCTGGAAAAGCGCAGCAGGTCAGGCAGCATCCAACAAGCAGGAGAATTTACGTTTCGGGCATGAGCCCTTCTTCAGGAAAAATTTCCTGAAGAAGGGCTTATGCCCGAAACGTCGATTCTCCTGCTCCTTGGATGCTGCCTGACCTGCTGCGCTTTTCCAGCAACACATTTTCAGCTCTGATCTCCAGCATCTGCAGTCCTCACTTTCTCCTAATTATTCTGGCAGACAGGAGAAGGTCATTAGCATTCTGTCTTCATTGCTGTACATTCCTTGATAAAGCTAAGAACCATTCTGAAAGAGAGTTATACTGGACTCAAAACGTTAACTCTGTATCTCTCTCCACATATTTTGCCAGACTTGCTGAGTATCTCTAGAATTTTCTGTGTATATTTCAAATTTCCAGCATCAACATTATTTTGCTTTTATTATATGACTGGGCAAATGCGACAATCTGGTTGTTTTAACTTCTAGCATTCAGACTTCACGTTCCATTTGTCAGGACAAAAGTAGCATGTTGGTGCCCCTGAATTAAACCTGCCTTCTGAACATACACTTTTATTAACCCATAAAGGCCCTCTTTGGTGAATTTCTGCAAAGCATCTTAAGATAGTACACATTGCTGCTACTGAGCATCAGTGGTGGAGGAGTGAATGTCTGTGGATGTGATGCCAATTAGGCTGCCTTGACCTGGATGGTCTTAAAGTTTTTGAGTGCAGCTCACTCATCCAGGCAAGTGGGGAATATTCCATTATGCTCCTGGTTGGTACCTGGTAGATAGCAGACAGGCCGTGGGGAGTCAGGAGCTTCCCCAGTTACTCATCACAAAATTTCTAGCTTCTGGCCTGCTAATGTAGCCACTGTGTTTATGGGATGTGTCAAGTTGAGCTTCTGATAAATGGTAATCCCCAGGATGTTAATAGTGGGATATTCAGTGATGGCAACACCATTGAACATCAAGGGGCAGTGGTTAAATTGCCTCATATGGGTGATAGTTATTTGTGTGGTGCAAATATTACTTGCCACTTGTCAGCCCAAGCCTGAATACTGTCCAGGTCTTGTTGTACTTGAACATGAACTGCTTCGGTATCTGAGAAGTCGCAAACGATGTAATCATCAGTGATCATACCCACTTCTGACCTTATGGTGGAGGGAAGCTCATTGATGAAGCAGCTGAAGATGGTTGGGCCTAGGCCATTCCAGAAACTCCTGCAGAGATGTTCTGGAGCTGAGATGACCGATATCAGCAATCACAACCATCATCCTATGTGCCAGGTATTACTCTAACCAATGGAGAGTTTGCTCCCGATACCCATTGATGCCAGTTCTGCCAGGGCTCCTTGATGACACACTCATTCAAATGCAACTTTGATGTCAAGGACTGTTACTCTCACCTCACCTCTGAGCTGAGATACAATTACTAGTCCATTTCAGAAGTCAGTTAAGAGTCAACCACATTGCTTTGGTTCTGAAGATGTATGATCCAGGTCAGGACAGTTAAAGAAACAATGAGATTTTAATTTCCATTTTTAAACCCCAGTTGAGTTTTAACAATTGCAAATTAATTTCTGGACACCATTTAATGACTGTTAATGCCAGATTTCTTTAAATTCAATTCCACTATCTAATATGGTGAGATTCAAACCTCGATCTCCAAAGCATTGCTTGCATCTCTGAATTGTTAACCTTGTGATAATACCTCTGAGCCATCACTCCTCAAGGATATACCAATACCTTCCTTTACAATGTATGTTTTAAAGATTTGCTACTTTAACTTCTTTGAAGATAGACCAAGAAAATGCTTGGTGAGATGAGGGCTCACATGATAAGCTATTTGGTTTCACAGTATGGTGTATCTACAAAAAGCAGCCATCAGATTCACTTAGCTCCAACAGCACAACTTACCTTCACATGAAGAAAACATATAAGAAACATATGGCTCACCTCCCTTATCTGTGGATCATCTTATTTGTTTTAAACAAGATGCCTTCTCACTGTCTCTGCAGCAGCTCTGATCTCTCAGTCTCAACGAATGTCTTTGCAGCTCTTCTTGTTAAGATGTGACTGCTTGTGAAACATCCTGCTTTCTGCAAGCCTGCATCATGTCTCAACTTGATCATAGTGAAAAAAAGTGGTTTAATCATTTCCCATTACAATGAATGTGAGATGGGTTTGAATTACTGAAATAGTCTAATTCTAATTATTTGTAGTCAATGGATTAAAAAAAGATTACAATTAAAATTCACAATTTCTATTAGCACTCTTTGAGGGTGTCACTGTTAAGAACAACATTTATGTTTCAATTGTCCTTGGATTAAGTGGCCTGGTGGGTCTTTTCTGAAGGCAGTTAAAATGTAACCACATTACTGTAGCTCTGGAGTCATATGTAGGGTCAAACGAGGCAATAATGATGTATTTCCCTCTCTGAAGTATGTAAGTGTAGGAGGTGGGTTTTAAATTAAGTGATGATAGTTTTCATGGCCACCAATTCTGAAACTACCTTTATCTTCTACATTTAATATTGAATTTAATTTCCATTCTTGGCCATGGTGAGATTTGAGCCTATGTCTCCAAAGCATTAGCCTGAGCTTCTGGATTAAACATAGCCACTATACCTTAACCATCTTTACTATCCCAATATTTCTTAAATGGATGAATATAATACTGATTAAAACTTGCACTGAACTTCCCCAATTTCCAAGCAAAACACAATTGGAAAAATAACTCAAGATGTGTGTAAATGTTCATTTAGGTCATTTTCCCAGCATTCCTCCTATTATTACAGTGAGAGGTTGGAGGAACACAGAGACTGGAAGAGATCATCTAGCCCCACAAGCTTACTGTATTTCTCTCTATCCAAAACAATGTAAATCATCTAATCCCATTCCAATTGAAATAATAGTTTTTTTTTAAAATCCCAACATTTTTTTTCAAATACTTTCTAAAAGCATATACTTCTACCAATATGGTATCTTTCACCATCCCAAGATGACCTAAAGTTCGTTGCAGGCATTAATTACCTTTAAGGATAGTCACTGTTATAACAAAGGAAATTCTGCAGAAACAATCCCATTTGAACCTGTTTATGTGGACTTAGATTAGAACAGGTAATCAGCCTGCTCCATCCCATTGAGGTAAAAACAATGACTGCAGATGCTGGAAATCAGATTCTGGATTAGTGGTGCTGGAAGAGCACAGCAGTTCAGGCAGCATCCGAGGAGCAGCGAAATCGACGTTTCGGGCAAAAGCCCAATGCTCCATCCTATCCTCCAGCCTATGATCAGATGATTATCATTCCTGAGCCAGTTCTCTGAGTCAAGCTTTCTTTATACCTTTCTGATCACACAAAGAAGCTGATCGGTCAAACTTTCACACTGTCTCGTCTCCAGCAAAAGATTAATTTGACAACTGGCAAATGTCACAAAAGTTTCAGCTACTACTGTTGGTTTGATCAATTAATACTTTCAGACTTGCTTATGTCTCCTTCAAAAGGAAACACATCACATGCTTTAAATGAAACTTGACCTCAGCTTTAGCCTGCGGATGCTGTTCACCACTTGTATATCAACAAATCAACCGTGTGGTATTTACATAGCACAATTCTATAGCAATCACAAATTGTTAACTGATAAATAATCCACATTGTCACATCTGATTCACCGTGACTGCTTTAATGAGAACTTTTGCTTTTCCAGAGGTACTGTATCATTGCTGTTGAATTACAATACTTGGTTGAACTACAGACATGTTCCTTCAGCAAAGCACGGAAACACATTAAAGCAAACAGCATCCTTTCTAATCATTAGGTCATCACCTGGCCTCATATGATTTGTCTCTCATTTCATTAAGTTTCATTGCAGCTAATCCAGCAATTTTAGATAAACATCTACAACTGGAGTGTTTGAGTCCTGAAGCAAGATTTGAGCCCATGACATCTAACTCAAAGTTGGGTGGGCTATCAACTGTTCAATAACAGACACATGCATGAAATGAAGTCATAAAATAGAAGAAAAGCATATTTTCCATTTCTGATTATCGTCCAGGGACACTTGCTGGAACGTACAGAAATGGACATTGGACAAAGACAAGGGAAGGACCTGGCTGTGAAGCTACAATAATTGAACAGTCTGTCAGCATTCATTATCTGTGCTCACTTGGAGAATAATCATTTAGTTGTAGTATGCATGCAACATACACAATGTGCTGAGGCATTCAACATTTGGTACTCCTATTCAAGTGGAATCTGAGCTCCTTTCCACCTACCATCGCTCTGCTCTTCTGCATTCAATAGCTAACACATTGAGTGATCTCATGCCTTCTTTATGTATATTTCCAGCACTAATGGCCTGGCTGGCCATTTACTTAAACGACGGTCAGGTAGCTAGTTGTGTGATGAAGGAACAGCACTCTGAAAGCTAGTGCTTCCAAATAAACCTATTGGATGATAACCTGGTGTTGTGTGATTTTTAACTTTTATCCTCAGTCCAACACCAGCACCTCCACATCGTCGTAAACTACAAATGCAGTGATTGGATGTGCTGGTGCTCAAAATGCCCAAAGAAGGACATTTTTGGTGAACAAACCTCAAGGGGAAATGTTAAATGTGTGAAGGGAATAAATTCCTGGTAAAGAGAGAGGAGATACTATAATATTAGGTGAAGGGCGCATGAAAATGGGGAAAAAGTGCTGCACAAAGAGAAAGTTACAGGATGTTTGACAAATGAGAAATGTATATTAAGGAGATAGTGGAACAAATGGAGCAAAGAGGTAGATAATGACATGACAATTTGCATTGAGTTTCTGAGCTCTGTTCAGTTATGTGTAAATTAAAAACAGCTATGTGTCCATGTAGAACCCTGAGGCATTCCATTCATTACATTTTCCGGCCAATGCAGCTTCTCTAATGAGTTCTCATTGCCTTCTCCCTTTACAGACTTTCTTCTTTAAGGCATTTTCAAGGTTTTTTTTCCCAAATCCCCATAATATTGAATTTAATTCATAACCTTTCATTTGATACGTTGTCAAATACAGTTTAAAATTCGACTACATTATGCTAATTCAGCAAATGAGTTAAAAATCATCCAAAAACATTAATTGACTGTGTTGTTCAAATGTTGGGCCACAGGCCAGTGGGGTTGATTGGTGCGGGTGTCCCGAAGATGTTCCCTAAAGCGCTCTGCTCATTTCAACTCTCTCTTGCACTCTGCCAAGGACATGCAGGTCTTAGGCCTCCTCCACTGCCACTCCCTCACCACCCAACGCCTGGAGGAAGAATGCCTCATCTTCCGCCTCAGAACATTTCAACCCCATGGCATCAATGTGGATTTCACCAGTTTCCTACTTTCCCCCACCTCACCCCAACTCTAACCTTCCAGCTCAGCACTGCCCTCATGACCTGTCCTACCTGCCTATCTTCCTTTCCACCGATTTACTCCACCCTCCTCTCTGATCTATCACCTTCAACCCCACCCCCATTCACCCATAGTACTCTTTGCTACCTTCCCCCACCCTCCTCTCTGACCTATCACCTCCATCCCCACCCCCAATCACCTATTGTACTCTATGGTACTTTCTCCCCATCCCCCCCCCCCTCTCATTTATTTCTCCACTCTGCAGGCACCCTGCCTCTATTCCTGATGAAAGGCCCTTGCCCGAAAAGTTGATTTTCCTGCTCCTCGGATACTACCTGACCTACTGTGCTTTTCTAGCACCACTCTAATCTAGACCATTCCCTTCCTGTTGAGGCAGAAACAAAGTAACCTGTCAGGGCTCCCCCGATTCCTGAAGCTCTTCCACCTACCTAAAGGCCATGGGAAGTAGTAATTTTATGCTTCTCAAGTGGCCAGTCAATGATTTCAGTTGGTGCAGAGGCGGATAGGGGTACATTATAGGCCTCATCCATCTTCCCTGCCTGTAAACCCATTGACAGGAGGCCAAAAAATACTGCCCATAGAGAAATAAAAAAATCTACCTAAAATTTCAGCAGCAGAAACACAATGGTGCACTGTTAACAATTATCAAGCTCTTTGCAGGATACCTTTGTCTCATCAAATAGGTTTAAAGATTTTTTTCAATAATTATTGTAGCTACAATATAATCAATTGCATTTTAGAATTAATGGCATTACACATTGTCTTTGCAAATTAATCTGACCAGATGGAAGGAGTATCAGTGAATGAACACTTTATTTGTCGTGACCTCAATTCAGGTACATTTAGAATAGTGATGGAAAAGGACAAGAATAGATAAAGAGTAAAGATTTGAAATTGGGAAATGATAACTTTAGTAAGTTTGGATGCGATTTGGCAAAGATGGACTGGAAACAGTGAATTGAATGTCAATCAGTGTCAGGGAAGTGGGAAATATTTAAGGAGGAGAAATTCAAGAGAATTCAGAACAAATATGTTCACACATACAAAATAAAGAGTGTACTCACAAATCTAAAGCTAGCCTGGACGTCAAAGACCATACAACTTGGAATAAGGAAAAGACAAGAAAGTAATTTTATTTCAGATAATAAAAGCTGCAGATAAACCTAGAAGCGTATATTAAATGCCAGGTGTGGAATTAAAAAGGAAATTTAGGAAGTAAAAGAAGTAGCTCGCACAGAGTTCAACTCAATGTAATACTGCCTCAATACCATAGTTAATTCAAGGAGTTTGATGAGTCAGGGAATTTGATGCAGTGTGGGCCTGGTCTGGTCTTCTACAAGGTAAGGAATGGTCTGAGAGAAGAAGCAAGAGACTAAGTGGCAGTAATATGTTAGTTGTAAATGCATCTAGATTATAGCACGGAAAGGAAAAACAATGATAGGGAACATCAACCTCCTGAAAAATACAAATACAATTTAAAAAATCCTGCTCAGCCACATGTGCAGCAAGTGACACCAGCTAAAGTAGGAATTCAAATTGTTCAGCAGCTGGTCTCACTATGGCACATTCAAGAGATTGAGACATTTGTGGATAGCATATTTCTCAAGCTGGCCCCTGCAGATTGAAAGAGGAAATGGCTGACCATGAGAGAACCAAGCAGGTACTGCATCTCACTCTCAAACCAGTGTGCTGGAATTCATGGTTCCTCTAGGGAGTACTGGAACAGCTAAATTCATGGCACCGTGGATAGCTAAACTGTATCCAGAATGGGGCTAGTGCAATGAAGGTTGGGAATATAGCAGCAATGAAAGATTTTGCAATTAGGGAATCAGGTCGATGTTTCTGCCACCTCGCTGTGGGTTGAGTCAAAGATATCCCTGACTGCTGGCACCAAGTGTGACTAATTATAATTCAGTAAAATTGGAGTAGTAATAGAGAGGAATAAAGATAATGTAAAAGTGAATTACATCATACTTGAATTATATGGGGCAAGGATGAAATCACATCTCAACTATTGTGCGTAGTTTTGATCTGCTTATTTAAGGAAGTATGGAAATACATGGAGGTGGTTTAAAGGAGGTCTACTAGATTGAAACTGGAAATTGTTCCGTTGTTATTTGGGGATAAGGTGGACAGGCTGGGCTTGTTTCCATTGGAGTTTAAAATGTAAAGATGACTTGATCTGTTTTGGTAACTTCGCATAATCAGCCACTGGAGATCGATAGGTTTACCATCATTTTACTCAAGTGACAGAGAAAGCATCATCGCAGCTGGACTAGAATGAGACTTTGAAGAATACAAAATAAAAGCACTTTTATATTATAAAACACCTCATTAACCAAATTCAATCTTTCTTCATATGAATATAAGAAGCAAAGATCATTCTCGGTTGCAGATTAATCTTGTTAATGTCACCCAGGCAAGGATAATTTAATCCAGTATGGATTTGCCCTAATTTTTACCAGTGTTCATCAGTACCTTATCTCAAAACTTCTTCTGGCCCCAGAAATATTTGATTATATGAGATTCTGTTGATGGATTCCTGCTGACACCATCGTCCAAGACACATAAGGTTCATTAACTAAAGCTTGATCTTTACATTTGCGATAAAAAATTCTACTTAACCCTAATAGTTAAAATTTATGGGGACTGACTTAACAAGGTGGACATGGAAAGGATGTTTCCTCTTATGACTGAATCCATAACTGGGTTGGGAAGTTGGGGTTATTGCTTTAAACTGAGGGACAGCCACCTTATGACAGAGGTGAGGAGAAAGGTTTTTTTCTCAGAGGGTTGGGCCACTTTTGAACAGTGTCTCAGAATGAGTGGAAGTGAATGTTTTTCAGGCAGTCATAAATACATTCGTATTATGCAAAGGTTGTTACATGTAGATGGGAATATGAAAATCGGAATACAAACAGATCAGTCATGATCTCATTGAATAGAGGAACTAGCTCTAGGACAGCAATGACTTACTTCTGCACCTAATTTGTTTGTTCTTCTGTTTGCATTTTCAGGATACATTTGCTCATTCGTTCTTATTGGAATTTACACGAACATAGAAACTAGAGTAGACCATTTAGCCTTTCGAGCCTGTTCCAATTAATTTTGCCGAGACGTGCGAGGGAAGAGTGAAGAACTTCTGGGAAGGTGAGTTTAATGGTTTAAAAATAGACAGCATGGTCGCTCAGTGGTTAGCTGCCTCACAGCACCAGGGTCTCAGGTTCGATTCCAGCCTCGGTTTGACTGTCTGTGTGGAGTTTGCACATTCTCCCCATGTCTGCGTGGATTTCCTCCAGGTACTCAGGTTTCTTCCCACAATCCAAAGATGTGCAGGTCAGCTTAATTAGCCATGCTAAATTGCCCACTAGTGTTAGTGTTAGGAGGGAAATGGTCCTGGGTGGGTTACTCTTTGGGGGTCGGTGTGGACTGGTTGGGCCGAAGGGCCTGTTTCCACACTGTAAGGAATCTAATCTAAAAGACCTTAGTTCAGGCGTCGGGGCCTCCATTTGCTGAGAGGTGCGAGGGAGGAGCAAAGGACTGCTGGGAACTTTTTAAGTGGGTGAGATCTATCAGGAAGGTTTCTCACATGATGAAACAAAGGGATCAATTAAAGTGTATCTGCTTTAATGCAAAGAGTGTCCGGGATAAGAGTGATGAACTTAGAGCATGGATCAGTACTTGGGGCTGCGATGTGGCCATAATGGAAACATGGGTTTCACAGGGGCAGGAATGGTTGCTTGATGTTCCAGGGTTTAGAACATTTAAAAAGAACAGGGAGGGTGGAAAAAGTGAAGGGGATGTAGCCTTGCTAATCAGAGAATGCATCACAGCTACAGAAATGAAGGTTGTTGAGGAAGGTTTGTCTGCTGAGTCAGTATGGGTGGAAGTTGGGAACAGCAAGGGAGCTGTATATGGATTTCAGTAAGGCATTTGTTGGGTTCCCCATGGTAGGCTTGTTCATAAAGTCAGGAAGTATGGGATACAGGGAGATTTGACTGTCTGGATTCAGAATAAGTTGATTGACAGAAGGCAGAGAGTGGTTGTAGATGAAAAATATTCTGCCTGGAAGACAGTGTTGAGTGGGGTCCTGCAGGGCTCTGTTCTTGGGCCTCTGCTTTTTGCCGTTTTTATAACTGCCTTGGATGAGGAAGTTGAGGGGTTGGTTAGTAAATTTGCAGATGACACAAAGGTTGGAGGTGTTGTTGATAGCATGGACGGCTACTGCAGGTGCAGCGTGACATAGACAGGATGCAGAGCTGGGCTGAGAAATGGCAGATGGAGTTCAACCTGGATAAATGTGAAGTGATGCATCTTGGAAGGTCGAACTCGAATGCTGAATATAGGATTAAAGACAGGATTCTTGGCAGAGTAGAGGAACAGAGGGATCTGGGTGTGCAGGTACATAGATCCCTCAAAGTTGTCACCTAAGTGGGGATAGGGTTGTTAAGAAAGCATATGGTGTTTTAGCTTTCATTAACAGGGGGATTGAGTTTAAGAGCCGCAAGGTTTTGCTATAGCTCTACTAGCCCTGGTGAGACACAATTAGAATATTGTGTCCAGTTCTGGTCGCCCTACTATAGGAAAGATACAGAGGCGTTGGAGAGAGTGCAAAGAAGGTTTACCAGGATGCTGCCTGGTCTGGAGGGCTTGCCTTATGAAGAAAGGTTGAATAAGCTCAGTCTTTTCTCTCTGGAGAGAAGGAGGAATGGAGGAGACCTGATTGAGATGTACAAAATAATGAGAGGAATAGATAGAGTCAATAGCCAGAGACTTTTTCCCCAGGGCAGGATTGACTGGTACAAGAAGTCATAGTTTGAAGCTATTAGGAGGAAGGTATAAAGGAGACATCAGTGGTAGGTTCTTTGTGCTGAGAGTTGTGAATGCATGGAATGCGTTGCCAGCTGTGGTGGTGGAAGCAGAGTCATTGGGAACATTTAAGCGACTGCTGAACATGCACATGGATAGCAGTGAGTTGAGGTGTGCGTAGGTTAAGTTACTATATTTTATATTAGGATTAAATCTCAGCACACCATCGTGGGCCTAAGGGCCTGCTCTGTGCTGTACTTTTCTCTATGTTCTATGAATGAAATCTTGGCTGCTCTGTGTCTTAACTCCACATACCTGTCTTTGGCCCATATGCCTTAATACCTTTGCTTATCAGAAATGTATCTAGCACAGGTTTAAAATTAACTGATCCAGTATCCACTGCCATTTATGGAAGGGACCACCAAACATACATCACCCTTTCTGTGTCGAAGTGCTTCCTAACATAGCTCATGAACAATCTACCCTCATTCTCAGACTATGCTCCTTAGTTTGAGAATCTCCAACCAATGGAAAAAGATATGACTTCAAATCTGCCATATCTTGAAGACTATGATCATATCATATCAACTCTTAATCTTCTTTATTCTAGAGAAAATAGGCACAGTTTGTCTAGTCGCTCCTTATAACTTGACTGCTGAAGACCAGGTATCATTCTTTTAAGCATACATTGTACTCCCTCCAAGGCCATATATCCTTTCTAAGTTGTGGTGCCCAGATCTGCTGACAGTGCTCCCAAATACTCCAGGGTTTTGTATAACTGCAGCAGAACTGTAAACATAAAGGGCCGCATTTCATTAGCTTTTCTCATTATTTTCTGCACCAGTTTGTGACATTTTAAAGATCTATATACGTGAACCCCCAAATCATACAGTCATAGAGATGTACAGCATGGAAACAGACCTCTCGGTCCAACCCATCCACGCCGACCAGATATCCCAACCCAATCTAGTTCCATCTGCCAGCACTCGGCCCCGATCCCTCCAAACACTTCCTATTCATATGCCCATCCAAATGCCTCTTAAATGTTGCAATTGTACCAGCCTCCACCACTTTGTCTGGCAGCTCATTGCATACACGTACCACCCTCTGCGTGAAAAAGTCGCCCCTTTGGTCTCTTTTATATCTTTCCCCTCTCACCCTAAACCTATGCCCTCTAGTTCTGGACTCCCCAACCCCAGGGAAAAGACTTTGTCTATTTCCATGCCCCTCCTAATTTTGTAAACCTCTATAAGGTCACCCCTCAGCCTCCGACGCTCCAGGGAAAACAGCCCTAGCCTGTTCAGCCTCTCCCTATAGCCCAAATCCTCCAACCCTGGCAACATCCTTGTAAATCTTTTCTGAACCCTTTCAAGTTTCACAACATCTTTCCGATAGGAAGGAGACCAGAATTGCATGCAATATTTCAATAGTGGCCTAACCAATGTTCTGTACAGCCATAACATGACATCCCAACTCCTGTACTCAATACTCTGACCAATAAAGGAAAGCATACCAAATGCCATAAACATACCAAATCACTTTAGACATCCACTGCATTACCTTCACGCCATCTACACAAAGTACCCTGACCAATTCTTTATTAGTCCAAAATCGATAACCACACATTTGCTTACATTGAACTCCATCTACCATAGTTTTGCTCATTCATTTGAACTATCAATATCCCTTTATAATTTTATCATCTACACAATCTACAATGCATCTAACTTGGTGCTCTCAGCAAATTTAGAAATATCTCTTTCTAAGCCATTATCCAAGTCATTAATAAGTAATGTGAATAATTGAGGCCCTACACAGATCCTTATGGGATGCCACTGGGTCACATCTTGCCAATTTGAGGTACCTACCTACCATCCTTACTCTCTGTCACCTGCCACTCAACCAACTTCCCAAACACGCCAATAATTTGGCATCAATTCTACCTTAGTCAACAGACATTTGTGTGGGCCAACTGGACGTTCATACAAACAACATCCACAGACATTCTCCCATCTACTACTGTAGTCATCTCTTACAGAAAGGTTCTGTGAGGTTTGTCAGGCATGACCTACCTGTCACAAATCCATGCTGGCTCTCCCTAATGAACTAAAGATTTTCAAGGTGTTCAGTTACCCCATCCTTAATTATAGACTCCCACAGTTTTCCCACCTGCTGTTAGGCTAACTCTTCTGTAATTTCCTGGTTTTCCTCTTTTACCCTTTTAGAAAGCAAACTGATGAATGTAATTTTCCCATTCAGAGTAATGACTCCTATATCCAGGGAACTCTGAAAGTTTATTGTCAGGGCATCTACAATGTGCTCCTTTACTTCCTTCATCACTCTTGGATTAAAATGATCAGGTCCCAGGAATTTGTTGCTCTTTAACACCATTAATTTCCTCATTACAGATGTTTTACACACGTTAATTGTATTCAGTCTCGATCTGGTATTAGCTCCCTTGGGATTTCTAGCAAGCTATCCTCCCTTTTCTAGCAAATACTGAATGAAATGATGCTTCAGGAAGTACTGAAACAAAATAACTTTTCAACCAAGTTTGGACCGGTTTCACCACAGAACATACCAGATGGCCTCTTTCTTCAAAGACCACACTTTCTCGTTCCACGTAGTTGATTATGCCCTCCAGCGCATCTCATCCACTTCCTACAACTCCGTCCTCGAATCCCACCCCTCCAACCACAACAAGGACAGAACCTCCCGGTCCTCACTTACCACCCCACCAACCTCCCTACACATTGCATCATCCTCCGCCATTTCTGCCACCGACAAATGGATACCACCACCAGAGATACATTTCCCTCCCCACCCCTATCCGCTTTCTGTAAAGACCGTTCCCTCCACAACTACCTAGTCAGGTCCACATCTCATAACACCCCACCCTCCCCTCCCAGCACCTTCCCCTGCCACCGCAGGAAGTGCACAACCTGCACCCGCACCTTCTTTCCCTCACCCTTCCCCCCCTCCCCCCCCCCAATCTCTGTCCAAGGTCCCAAAGGAGCCTTCCACATCCATCAAATTTTCACCTGCACTTCCACACATGTTATTTACTGTATCCGTTGCTCCCGATGTGGTCTCCTCTACTTTGAGGAGACAGGTTGCCTACTCGCTGAGTGCTTCAGAGAACATCTCCAGGACACTGGCACCAACAAATCTCAACTGCCCCAAGGCCGAACACATTAAATGCCCCTCCCACTCTACTGAGGACATGCAGGTCCTGGGCTTTCTCCATCGCCACTCCCTTACCATCCAACACCTGGAGGAAGAATGCTTTGGGTACTTCTAACCCCACAGCATCAATGTAGATTTCACTAGCTTCTTTATATCTCCTCTCCCCTCCTTATCCCAGTTTCAATCTTCCAGCTCAGCACCACCCTCATTGACCTGTCCCACCTGTCTATCCTCCTTCCCACCTATCCAATCCATCCTCTTCTCCAACCTATCACCATTACCCACACCTCCATCCACCTTTTGCACTCTCGGTTATCTTATCCCCCTATCACCCTCTCTTTATTTCTCCATCCCCAAGGCTCCCAGCCTCATTCCCGATGAAGGGCTTTTGCCTACTCCTTGGATGCTGCCTGACCTGCTGTACTTTTCCAGCAAACATTCTTGATTCTAATCCGCAGCATCTGCAGTGCTCACTTTCACATAACTTTTCAACATGTTATTTCCCCATAGTATCCATACTTTCCACCTTTAGTGGCCAACATTACTCCTGATCACCTGTTTTCCCTTCATGCAACAAAAACTTTCTTTGACTTTTATGTCTTTGGCAAGTTTCCTTTCATAATTTGTTATTTATGCTGTCCAGCATATCCTTTCTATTCTCCTTCAAATCCATTTTGCAAAGCTATTTATCAAGTTTATCTTTATTCTCCAATGGTGGCAGAGTGGTTAGCACTGCTGCCTCACAGCGCCAGTGACCTGGGTTCAGTTCCTGCCTCAGGCAACTGTCTGTGTGGAGTTCACACTTTCGCCCTGTGGGTTTCCTCTGGATGCTCTGGTTTCCTCTCACAGTCCAAAGATGTGCGGCTAAGGTAAATTGGCCATGCTAAATTGCCCGTAGTGTTAGGTGAAGGGGTAAATGTAGGGGAATGGGTCTGGGTGGGTTGCGCTTCGGTGGGTTGGTGTGGACTTGTTTCCGAAGTGCCTGTTTCCACACTGTAAGCAATGATCCAATTCTCACAACTGTGTAACAATAACACATCAAATCAAATTCTTTAAAAGCTACTTCATAGAGTCCCTACAATATGGAAACAGGCCAACAAGTCCACAAACAACCCTCTGAAGAGTAACCCACTCAGACCCTACTACTCTACTACTACTTTACATTTCCCTAACTAATACACCTAGCCTACACATCTCTGAACACGATAGGCAATTTAGCACAGCCAATCCATTAACCTGCAGATCTTTGGATTGTGGACGGAAACCAGAGCACCCAAAGGAAACCCACGCTGACACGGGGAGAATATGTAAACTCCATACAGACAGTCGCCCACGGCTGGAATCAAACCTGGGACCCTGGCATTGTGAGGCAGCAGTGCTGACCATTGAATGACCATGCTGACCATTCTTGCGTCATTTATTCAGTTTTCGGGTTAGAAGATCTTCTCTTCCCATTAAATATAATCTTTTGCACGTTAATCTTTATCATAGCTTTAATGTTGCAAAAATGGAAGAAGTTGCAGAGAGACATAGATAGGATGCAGAGCTGGGCTGAGAGGTGGCAAATGGAGTTTAATGTGAACAAATGTGAGGTGATACACTTTGGACGGAATGCAAAGTACTGGGCTAATGGTAAGATTCTTGGGAGTGCAGATGAGCAGAGAGATTTCGGTGTCCATGTACACAGATCCCTGAAAGTTGCCACCCAGATTGACAGGATTGTTAAGAAGGCATACAGTGTTTTGGCCTTTATTAATAGAGGGATTGAGTTCCGGAACCAAGAGGTTATGCTGCAGCTGTACAAAGCTCTGCTACGGCCACACTTGGAGTATTGTGTACAGTTCTGGTCATCGCATTATAAGAAGGATGTGGAAGCTTTGGAAAGGGTGCAGAGGAGATTTACTAGGATGTTGCCTGGTATGGAGGGAAGGTCTTACAAGGAAAGGCTGAGGGCCTTGAGGCTGTTCTCATTATAGCGAAGAAGAGGTGACTTAATAGAGACATACAAGATAATCAGAGGGTTAGATAGGGTGGACAGGGAGAGCCTTTTTCCAAGTATGGGGACAGCAAACACAAGGGGACACAACTTTAAAGTGAGGGGAGATAGGTATAAGACAGATGTCAGAGGTAGTTTCTTTACTCAGAGAGTAGTAAGGGTATGGAATGCTTTGTCTGCAATGGTAGTAGATTTGCCAAATTTAAGTGCATTTAAGTCATCATTGGACAGGTATGTGGACATACATGGAATAGTGTAGGTGGAATGGGCTTCAGATTAGTATGACAGGGCGGTGCAACATCGAGGGCCAAAGGGCCTGTACTGCGCTGTAATGTTCTATGTTCTATGTTCTATGTTAAGTTCAATTCTAAAGAAGGCAAACTGAAATACTACTTCACTACACAATAAACAGCTTTTGTGTCAATCACTTTGTCACTAAGCTTTTCTTAATGGAAACCACCAGTGATGCTCATCAAAAATCAAGTTTCAGATCAAATGGACAATTAATCCAATAAAACTAATGTTTTCATTTCTTAATTATTGAAAGGGGAATCAATCTATGATATACTAAGTAACCTCATTCACTAGAACATGTGTTGTTCAAACAGAATAATTCCATTGACTTCAGTATTTGAACACATTTGGTATGTTAACTTCCAAATAAATAGTTTGGTTTGAATTAATGTGTCAGATATATAAGAATTCTCCTTTCTATTCTCCTAGTTTTTGGCCAGCTCTTGTTTTCTCACATGATTATTGGTGGTCTTTTCAGAGCAAGTAAGAGATGGAAATCATTCTTAATTTATTTTTCTAAACACAGACATTCTGAAATCAACAAATAAACCATTAAAATCTATAGAACTTACTATAACAATCCATGCAAATTGACATAAGACTAACATCCACATTTTACATTCTAGTAATTACAGGATTACTTTATAGTACAAAGAAGTACAAAGACTGATACACTTAGTATACTGTACTATACAATTCTGTATCTTTTTAAATGTGCACACTACAAACAAAAGCCAACAAATATCAAATATTTGAATACGTGTAAATTTGTAGCAAATGCTTACATTTTAAAAAGTCCTTTGAAAATTTTAACATAGAAATATGCCAGTGATTCAGACAATAATTTGAACCATCACTTTTATTGTTATTTTTAACCATAACAACCTCATCTTTCTTTGTCTTTATGTCAACTGAAATCATGACAAAACTTCATAAAGACAAAAAGATAATGTCAAGTATCATTTAAGGGTAATGGGATAACTGAATCAATGAGAAAATCTGTTGGTGTAAAGTGAGTCATTTTGAAGGGGAAAATGTTGTGAGACAGAAAATGATAAAAGTCATAATTCTAAAGCGAGTGCAGATTAGGAGGGACCTGGGTATCAATGTGCATAAATTTTGGAGGTTGTGTGACAGATTGAGATGGAAGTTAATAAAGCATATGGCCTACTGAGCTTTATCAATAGACATGAACACTGATTGAGGTGACTTTGGTTTTGGATTGAATGTGGCAGAGGTTGAATAATTTCCCACAGGTTCTGTAAGTTAGCTCCACTCCTGCAGGGAGCTTGTCGGCGGTGAGGTGAAGCATTGCAGCAAGGTACGTTGAAAAGAGCACTGGAGCGATGTTGCAGCCCTGCTTGACACTGGTCCAAAAGGGGAACAGGTTGCTGGTGGAACCATTTGTTATTACCACGGCTTTCATGTTGTCGTGGAGCAGGCGAAGGAAAGTGACAAACTTAATGGTGCAACCAAAGTGTAGAAGGACGCTCCATAATGCTTCCTGATTGTTGGTGTCAAAAGATCTTTGTAAGGACAAAGAAGGCTATGTACAGGGGTAACTTCCTTTCTCTGCATTTTTCCTACTACTCTTGCGTAGTGAAAATCATGTCCACTGTGCCCCTCCATGGCCAAAAACCACCCTGTGACTCCAGAAGGAGCTGCTCAATGATGATGGCAGTGTGGTGTTCAGATCTGTCACTGATGGGGACATACATAAGGTTCCTGATGTTACAGGTCCCAAACTGCAGTATGCAGATGATGCTTGTGTATGCGTAATCTCCGGGGACACAGTCCAGACTGTCGTCAGCACGTTTATGAAGGCATATGAGAGCATGGCTCTCACCCTGAACACTTGCAAGATGAAGGTCCTTCATCAGTTTGGCCTGGTATTGTGGTGCAAACCCCTAGTCATTGAGCTCCAACAATTCCGGCACATGTCCTTGAAAATTTGGATGAGTGAGGTGTTTATGTTATTTTCCGTGTCAGTCTTGGTTTTCAGTGCGTGTTTATTAGTTTTTGTTGGGTAAAAAATGTTGATTGTGGCAAAAGCTTCTATTTTTAATTGGCTCCGGTTTCCTCTCACAGTCTAAAGATGTGCAGGTTAGGTGGATTGGACATGGTAAATTCGGGATTACAGGAAGAGAATGTGATGCCCTTCAGAGGGCTGGTGCAGAATCTATAGACCGAATAGGGATTCACTGATTCTATCATCCACAGAATCTACACAATTACATTCAAGGTGGATAAATATTGTTTGACATCTATTGGAAGTTGTTTCACTCTGGATCCTGGCTTAGGTCTGTCTTGCTAAGAACTTTGCATGTCAGTTCATGTTTACACAGATCCCTTGTGCATTTCTTGCTGCTGTTACTATATAGCTATGTTTTTCTTCTGACTGTTTCTTATTGTAATCTCTGGCTGCAAATGTAGAGCCAGAGTTCTTACATTTACGATCTCAGCACCTTTTGCATCATATGCCTTGTTCAGATCTTGGAATGCAGGACCACTTCATTATGTAGTGATAGCCTGTACTTACTATACAGCATACTTACATCTTAGCCTGGTTACAGTTTCAGTACCATTAGCTGCACCTAATCCCTCCAGATGCTGTCATTCAGCTACAATGCATTGTCTTCCATATACTGGTAGAGAGTCAATGCTATGACTTTTCTCTTTTACACCTTTTGGAACGCTTGTTAGATGTTGAGACATTTACAAACTCTATAGTCCACCTTGACAGTTCGGTCTTTGAAAAGTTACAATTATTGCTATTATCACGGCATGTAATGGCAATTGATCTATCAGTTCCTGTTGTTTTTGCATTAATTAATTAAGGGAAAAACATTCATTGATATTAATTAATGTTGGACATGAACTAACATCCCTTAATAATTAGACATTAATTCTAAATAATGAATTCTAAAATTGACTCTTATGTGCAGCTAACCTTCTATTGCTTTCCATATCTTTGGAGGATATTCCTGATTCTCTTCAGATGAGCCTTTGGCTGGGGCTCTGTGCAACTTTTTGTTTTGATTGTCCTTTATTTAGCTGATTCTGGAATGGCTTGGTCTCCGAAGCATTGCTACATCCTTTGTTTAAAAAGTTTGAACTTGGACAGTACATACATGACTTTCCGATTCACGATGGAGGGTTTGGTGTGATACCTCTCTTGTTCCTTAATCTTTTTGAGTTATATTTAATATTGTGCACTCTTTCCGTGCTTCCAATATTGAACTTTAGGTTGATTTCTACTTGTGGATTAATATTTGTTCTAGGTCTTGCTCTGCTGTCTCTGCACTGAATGCAGCCTACTTATTTTTGTAGCTGTAAAAACTTAGATATGTTTCCCTCTGTCAGCACAGGCTGACATCTATCAGTGATTCAAATTTGAAAAGGCACTACCATCAGCAAAAGGGTTCTGGCAGACTGAATTGGCAGCTTGTCCAATTGCAGCCCAGAAGATAGACCAATGTTTGTCATGTGCCGGTCCTATCAGAATTGGGGGGGGGGGTGTCCTTGCAGCAGGGCTTAGCTCACAATCAGACCTGCAAAGTTAGGTGCAACTGATCTGGGGATCTCCGGAATGTCACTCGGGTATTTGGGAGAAATCCATTCAGAGCTGGGGCTGGCCTAAGCTCAGTTGAGGTTGTCTTACCTACTTGGTCAAGATGAGTAGGGCGGGTGGTGGGTCAACGTCATGGTTTAGAGCATTGATGATCAGGGGCTTGTCAAGGGGCAATTATTGAAATCTGGGGAAAGTGGGAAGCTTAGGTCTGGCTTTGCGTTAATTGGATTGGGTCACTGAGAGGCTAATTATAGTGTGAAGAATCAAGTTAAAATAGAGGTGTGGGATTTCATACCAAATAGCAAGGTCAGCAAATTGCAATGGAAGGTGGAAAGGGGCTGTTTGGGAGGACAGGAAACTACAATAGCAGCGAGTTCTCACAAATCACATGAGGAGTTCTGAAGAAGAGTCCTGAAACATTAACTCTGTCTCTCTCTCTCCACAAATGCTGCTGGACCAGTACTGGAGAATTTTCTGTTTTTAGTCAATATGAGGAGGGTGTCTGCCAAACAAGGGCATAGTGAGAAAGTTTTGGGCTCAAATGGTAAACTGGGAATATTAACAGTTACATAAAGAGGATGATTGGAAACAGAGAGTTTGGAGAAGGAGGCTGATAGTCCATCAGGAGGAACAGCGCAAAAGAGAGGATGAAGGTGGGTATGGGAGTAATTGTCAATACCAGCCGGAGCCTGTGAGTCACTCATAAGGATACCAAGTTGAAACCTTGCCATTTTCACATCAAACTCAAAAAGCACAATAATCAAACAAAATGGCAACCACTGCATGCTGTATGCACATAGTAAGTTACTGTTTTTCTCTTTGGAGTTAGGTGTAATTACATGAATGTGAAGTTGTGCTAGGGACAGTTATATTTATCAGTCATCCACTGATTCAGTAATGTGACCCATTTGGAAGCAAGTTGCAATCTATTAGTAGCTTTCCTTTTTAGCAGGTATGAATATTTAAAAAATATGACCTCAAATAATCACTATTTCATTCATTTCATCAATTGAACTCTTGTAATACTAGGTAAACAAATCCTTACAGATCTGAACCTGAACGTCTCACCTTGGTTGCAATTTCTACATCACATCTCATACATTAAACTGGAAGACAGTGATTCAGAGCTGCCACACTCCCATACCTAACTGTAAGTATGAAAAGACATGTTTCAGAATGCTCATGGGTCTTTTTTTGAGGGTGGGAAGGTGCCATCACAGAGGATAAATGCCTGAAATTCTCTCCTGTAAGGTAACACTAGCAATTTGACTCTGTAACATATATCTTTGTGGATGGTGCATGGTGGAACAGTGCTTAGCACTGCTGCCTCACAGGGCCAGAGACCTGGGTTCAATTCCCGCCTCAGGTGACTGACTGTGTGGATTTTGTACATTCTCCTCGTGTCTGCGTGGGTTTCCTCCGGGTGCTCCGGTTTCCTTCCACCGTCCAAAAATGTGCAGGTTAGGTGAATTGGCCATGCTAAATTGCCCATAGTGTTAGGTGAAGGGGTAAATATAGAGGAATGGGTCTGGGTGGGTTGCGCTTTGGCGGGTCGGTGTGGACTTGTTGGGCTGAAGGGCCTGTTTCCACACTGTACATAATCTAATCTGGATAATTTATATCGCTTAAAGCTCCTTATGGAGGCAAAATATTGGCTTTCTTGAGAAGGCTCCATGTCACACCCCTATATAGGATATATTATGTTGTTTTAAAGTGAACAACATGAGTATTCAAAAGTACTGTTACTGTTTCTGGTCAATGGTAACCCCCAGCAGAGGTAGCAGAGGATTCAGTGATAGCAAGTTTTGAGAAGATTCGTAGCTCAGGTTGTGGTTTTGGATGTTGGTTTGCTCACTGAGCTGGAAGGTTCATTTCCAGATGTTTCATCATCCTATGAGGTAACATTTTCAGTGTGCCTCAGGCGAAGCACTGCTGAAAATTCCTGGTTTCTATTTATATGTTCGGGTTTCTTTGGATTGGTGATGTTTCCTGTGGTGATTTTATTTCCTGTGGTGAAGTCACTTCCTGTTTCTTCTCTCAGGGGGTGGTAGATGGGGTCTAACTCAATGTGTTTATTGAAGAGTTCCAGTTGGAATGCTATGCTTCTAGGAATTATCATGCGTGTGTTTGTTTGGCTTGTCCTCGGATGGATGTATTGTCCCATTCAAAGTGGTGTCCTTTCTCATCTGTATGTAAGGATACTAGTGAGAGGGGGTCATGTCTTTTTGTGGCTAGTTCGTGTTCATGTATCCTGATGGCTAGTTTTCTGCCTGTTTGTCCAATGTCGGAGCTCTGTCAATAAACACATCGAGTTAGACCCCATCTACCACCCCCTGAGAAAAGGAACAGGAAGTGACGTCACCACAGGAAATAACATCACCACAGGAATTGACATCACCAACCCAAAGAAACCCAAACATATACAAAGAAAGCAGGAATTTTCAACAGTGCTTCACCTGAGACCCACTGAAGATGTTTCGGGCGTAAGCTCTTCTTCCTGAAGAAGGGCTCATGCCCGAAACATCGATTCTCCTGCTCCTTGGATGCTGCCTGACCTGCTGCGCTTTTCCAGCAACGCATTTTCAGCTCTGATCTCCAGCATCTGCAGTCCTCACTTTCTCCACTGAAGATGTCACCTCATAGGGTGATGAAACATCTGGAAATGAACCTTCAAGCTCAGCGAGCAAACCTACATCCAAAGATTCAGTGATGGTAGTGTGAACAAGCTCAGCCTCATTTCACTGAAGATTTTCTCCTATCTTTCTTCATATCCTGTCTGACTCATCTAAACTGTGATAGTCACTGTCTTGTTCCTGCTAAGCTGCTGAACATCTTAGCAACATATTCTACCCTCATGAAAAGTGACATTATAAATGACTCACTTATCTCAAGCACTGGAACTCTTCCATTCAAATCAATGCTTTCAATAAAACACTCTTAGCTCATGGGGATAGCCACTTATTCTTAAAGTTGTGTGGAATGTAATTTGATGTGTAGTAGTACAATTTGTTCAATCACTCCATGTATATAATTTGGAAAAAGAATCTAATTCAGTGTCATTTTTTGCACCTCATCAATATTTGCAGTTATTTTTTTAAAGTACATTTTTTCCTTTATGATGTAGTTTTATCTCTCTTACTATTAAATGCTAAATTTGATCTTACCACTGTCTCTGTCTCTGTTGTCATATTAATTTCAGAAACAAACTGTCATCCCATGGGACTTCAGCCAACAGAATGTGTATTGGAAAATGGCTTTAGTGTTTAGAGGTTAAACTTCACATGGATATTCAATGAATCTAGATATCTAGGTACATAAGGAATTCTACTGGAATGAATTGCAATAGGTTCTGAGATGTCTGCCCTGAGTCATTGTTATCCAAGAATGTGAGCTGACAGATTCTCGTCACAGTTAGGTGGACAATTCTAACTGCATTGAGTACTGGCTCACCGAATTTCCAGTCCCTTTAAGATGTGATTAGAGAGGGAATGGGAAGACTGCCTTCTGCTACTTTCAAGCCCAATTTTAGGGTCTTGGTACAATTCCAGGCTTCCCAAGGAATCCCACCTAATTGCTTCT
This sequence comes from Hemiscyllium ocellatum, assembly GCF_020745735.1. Taxonomy (NCBI): domain Eukaryota; kingdom Metazoa; phylum Chordata; class Chondrichthyes; order Orectolobiformes; family Hemiscylliidae; genus Hemiscyllium; species Hemiscyllium ocellatum. The sequence continues at coordinate 89,305,255 of NC_083401.1, forward strand.
GTGGATAGCAAAAGCTTATCTGCTCAAAGTCAATGTAGTTTCTGAACGTTTCTGTGAGCAAATATAATCGGGGATCAGTTACATTAAAATGCTGCTTCAGGAAAATGTAAAAATGTAAATTTTTAGGTAATATGTGAGACATGCTGTGCAAAGCATCTAGTGAATTATCTAAAATTAAGCTATCCACATGATACAGGGCAATACCAACATCTTCAGGTCTGATTAAAGTCAAAGCATAATACAACACAGGAAAGGGATCTTCACCCATCATGTTCCACTGCCATTTAGGAAGTGGGACACAGTCTCGGACATAGCAAGCCTTATTCCTCATTTACTTTGTGCTTTTCAGGACACTGCTCAGATATTGTCTGGAAGAAGACCTTTTAAAGGCTAACAGCCAGAGCTAGTTTTTGTAGGATCTACTTTATTGGAGAGAGACCACATTTGCAGAAGGTCATTGAAAGTAACAAAATGATGTAATGTCAAGAATTGCTGCAGGAGTTCTCCCAACTGCTTGGCTTAAATTTGTTAAGACTTCAGGAGCACCAATGAGGGTAATACTGATTTACAAAGTCATGTCAGCATATGGAAAGAACTCTTATGAAAATTCTGTCTCTAAGATTCTGTACTTTTCTAAAGATTGATTCAGTTTTGTCTCATCTTCATTATCTGGCCGGGTGCATGGTACCGAGCGGGTGAGGAATAATGTTAATGAATTTCTGTACAGCGAGCATAGCTTTATAAAATTACCACTGACTTGTCTACTTTCATTAGACAGAGACAATTGGATTGAGTATCCTCTGAGAATTCATCATCTGTGGAATGGGTATAATATCTCTGTCAATCAGTTCTTTATTAGAAATTTCATATGTGCGATCACAGTTATCATGTGCTTTGCTCTGAGGATTGTGATCTCAAGTTAATTCCACAGTGCCAAACAGCACCGAAAAGGACCATCATATAATTCCAGACTATTACACTATAAAGGGCAGGTTCAAAATGGGCAGGTCAGCTGAGGTCAGGAGAAAGGAAAGTTGTATCTTTTACCGGGCAGTCGAACTGTTATGAGTTCAAAGTTGAATCACAGCCCAGGCTGTGAATTAAATGTAAGTTGCAAAAGGACAGAATCTCTTTATTCATTTGAGGGAAACGGATGTTACTGATTAGGCCAATATTCATTGCTACTTTCCCAGGGGACAACTAAGAGTCAACAAATGCAATCATATGTCAACTAGACCAGGTAAGGATGGCACTTTTCCTTTCCTAGCTGATATTAGTGAACTAGATGGGTTTTTACAACTATTAGTTGTGGTTATAAGGTCATCATTAAGCAAGCATGTTATTGAACTCAAATTTAACCATCTGCGATGGTGGGAGTTGAACCCAGTTCTCCAGAATGTTAGCCTGAGGTCCTAGATTGCAGATCAAGTGACATTACCACTGTCAGCCTTGATCATGTATAATTTCAGGAAATACCACAGAAAGTCACAGAAAGTAAAGAAAGTGTGAAGAAATCTGAATGTATAGAATGAAAGAGAACTAGATAATAATTATTAATGATTTAAATTTTCACATCAAGAGTACCTTTTAACTGGGTTGGGATGATAAATGTTAGTATTCAACGGGTGACCACATCAATCTATTTTGTAGGCTTTCCTGGTACTCCCCCTTGGAAAATACTTTGCTGACCAGTCTTCTTGTGGTCTGGGAAACCGGGACAACAGTTTTACAACAGTACCATAGGGCCAGCACTTGGGAACAGCAATGACCAGTTGTAACATCAAACATACTCATGCCTTCTGGTAAACATCTGGCAATGTTCAAGGAAAGAACATCACCTGTCGTACTGGTCATGGCAATTTACTACAGCTTCACATAGAATCCTTACAGTGTCGAAGGAGCCCATTTTGCCCACTGAGTCCACACGAATCCTCCAAAGAGCATCCCACCCAAACCCATTGCCCCTCCTCCAAACCTTATTCCCGATAATCCCGCATTTCTCATGGTTAATCCACCTAACCTACACATCCCTGGACACTATGCGCAATTTGGCATGGTCAATCCACTGAACTTGCACATCCTTGAGAGGAAACTTAAGAACCCAGAGGAAATCCATGCAGACATAGGGAGAACATTCAAACGACCCATGAGCCTGTTCCACTGATGCTGTAAGTGAAGACAGATTGAATATGGAAGGGCAAAATGTGTCAGTGCAGGTTTGGAGGGCTGAAGGGCCTGTTCCTGTGCTGTACTGTTCTTTGTTCACTGGTTCACAATCTATCAAAGGCTGGTAGACAGCGAGTTATTGAAGCTACAGGTTGTAGTCATGACCCTTTGGATAGTTGAAAGTTAGCTCAAGACAGCAGTGACAAGTCCTGAGAGATGGAGCATGTGAGTCACTACCCATGAGCAGAACTTGATTAGAAAAAGCCAAAGACAAAGTGAGGACTGCAGTTGCTGGAGATCAGAGCTGAAAATGTATTGCTGGAAAAGCTCAGCAGGTCAGGCAGCATCCAAGGAGCAGGAGAATTGATGTTTCGGGCATGAGCCCTTCTTCAGGAATGAGAAACGTGTGCCAAGCAGGCTAAGATAAAAGGTAGGGAGGAGGGGCATTGGAAATGCGATAGATGGAAGGAGGTTAAGGTGAGGGTGATAGGCTGGAGTGGGGATGGGAGCGGAGACGTCAGGAAGAAGATTGCAGGTTAGGAAGGTGGTGCTGAGTTCGAGGGATTTGACTGAGACAAGGTTGGAGGAGGGGAAATCAGGAAACTTTAGAAATCTGAGTTCATCCCTTGTGGTTGGAGGGTTCCTAGGTGGAAGATGAGGTGCTCTTCCTCCAGCCGTTGTGTTGCTATGGTCTGGCGATGGAGGAGTCCAAGGACCTGCATGTCCTTGGGTGGAATGGGAGGGGGAGTTGAAGTGTTGAGCCACAGGGCAGTTGGGTTAGTTGGTCCGTGTGTCCCAGAGGTTTTCTCTGAAACGTTCCGCAAGTAGGTGGCCTGTCTCCCCAATATAGAGAAAAAGCCAAACTAATATGAGCAATAGTTGAATAAAGGGTAATCATTAAGGAAACCAAACAACCAACATAATGTCATAATGGTGTAAAATATCTGCTGGCTCTGGAACGTAAGTCATTGGATATAAACTTACTTAGACATTTCACTCTCTCAATGAATAAAAGAAGAAATTGTTCACAAGTTGGAGGAGAGATAGAGAGAGAGAGAGAGAGAGATGGATAGAGAGAGATAGATAGATAGTTAGATAGATAGATAGATAGATAGATAGATAGATAGATAGAAAGAGAGAGAGAGAGATAGAGAGCGCGATAGATAGAGAGAGAGAGAGAGATAGATAGAGAGAGAGAGAGAGATAGAGAGAGAGAGAGAGAGAGAGAGAGAGAGAAAGAGAGAGACCAGCTTTTGAGTTTGATTAATCTTTTCTGTCTGGATGTGAATTCCTTGAATGTCCAAAGTCTCTGAACTAACTGATAGCCCTTTCTGATCTGGTTCATTTCTGTTTACGTGCATTAGCTGCCAAAATGCTAACTTATGCCATTTGTGTGGCTTCCTCTCTAGAGCTAGAGATTTGGGGAAGCTAAGTTTGATGTCCCTTTAAAGAACTTCCAGTGGTTGCACAATAAACTTGCTACAGTGTGTTATGTGGAATTTGTTTCGTAAGGGCTTGGTAAAAACTTACTTCTTGGAATTGGTTGCAGTCATACAAAACCAGTTGAAGAAAGGAAATTAAGTTAAATGGCATAACTTATTTCCAATTTCCATAAAAAATTGTGGGTATGTTGTCAGAAGGAATTCTGCAGATGGTATTTACATGTATTTAGAAAGGCAAGGACTGAATATGGATAGTCAACATGACTTGTGAATGGGAAATTGTGTCTCACTAACTTGATTGAGATTTTGAAGTGGTAACAAAGAAAATTGATGAAGGCAGAGAGGTAGACATTGTCTGTAGGGACTTCAGTAAGGTGTTCCACGTGGTAGGTTGTTTAGCAAGGTTAGATCACAAGGAATTCAGAGACAACTAGCCACTTGGATGCAAAATTGGTTTGAAGGTGGGAAACAGAGGGTGTTTTTTTTTAGACTGGCCTGTGCCTGGAGTTCACTGTGCTACAAGGATCAGTGCTGAGTTCATTTTTTTTCATCATTATTTTAATGAATTGGATGTGAATATGGGAGGTATGGTCAGTAAGTTTGCAGATGATACCAAAGTAAGTGGTATAGTGGACAGTGAAGAAGATTATCTCAGAGTTCAAGGGACCTTGATCAAATAGGTCACTGTGCTGAGAAAAGGCAGATGATTTAGATAAATTTAGATAAATATGAGGTGTTGTATTTTGCTAAGGCAAATTTACAGTTAATGGTAAGTTTCAAGGGACTGTTGCTGAACAAAGGGACTCGGGGTGCAGGTGCATAGTTCCCTGAAAGTGGAGTTGCAGGTAGACAAGATGGTGAAGAAGGTGTTTGGCACATGTGCCTTCATTGATCAGTGCATTGGGTGTAGTAGTTGGCTGAAAATGTGTTGCTGGATAAAGCACAGCAGGTTAGGCAGCATCCAAGGAACAGGAAATTCGATGTTTCGGGCCAGACCCCTTCATCAGGAAGTAGTTGGCTGGTCATATTGCAGCTGTAGAAGACATTGGTCAGGCCACTTTTAGAATATTGTGTTCAATTCTGGTCTCCCTGCTTTCGGAATGATGTTTACAGAGTGTTGTTAGATTCGAAAGGGTTCAGAAATGATTTACACAAATGTTGCTGAGATTGGAGGTTTGAGCTACTGGGAGAGGTTGAATTGGCTGGGGCTTTATTCCCTGGAGTGTTGGGGGCTGAAGGATGACCTTATAAAGATTTATAATGAGGGGCATGGATAGAGCGAATAGTCAAAGTCTTTTACCCAGGCCAGTGGAATCCAAAGCTAGAGGGCATAGGTTTACAGTAAGAAGGGAAAGATTTAAAAGGGACCTGAGGTACAACTTTTTGTGCAGAGGGTGGTGTGTGTGTGTGTGTGGAATGAGCTGCCAGAGAAAGTGATGTACAATTACAATATTTAGCAGGCATTTGGATGGGAATAAGAATAGGAAGGGTTTAGAGAGATATGGGCCAAAGGCCGGCAAATGGGACTAGATCAGTTTAGGATATCTGGTCAGTGGGGACGAGTTGGACTGAAGGTCTGTTTCCATGTTGTATAACTCAACAACTCTCTGTGTGTTGTATTTAATTTAAGAGTCCTGAGGAAATGGTAAATTTCAAAACCTTTGTGATTGAACTATTGTGTTTGATATTTCATTTTCTGGCTGGAGTGAACTTCCAAACATTATTGTAATAAATGAGTGAATCTTTAATTCTGGATAATAAAGTTTGCTTATCCCAAGCATTGGTTGGTGTAAGTTGGTGCTCTAAAACAATAAGGTAAGTTAGAATTTTGGAAAGGTAATTCCACAATCAAAAATTTGACAAAATTAATTTCAAAGAATTTGAAGAAGACAAAATCTAACCAAGCAGGTAGACTTTTCCTTCGCTCAGACAGGAATGACAACACGTAACTTTCGTCTTTGTCGATATGGAAGAGGAGAGTGTGATGTAATTATGTCCAAGAGTTTTCACTCTGCCCTGATTCGGGTCAGCACCAAACATTATCTGTATCAGCTCGGTGAGTTTATATATTCGATATGTATCATTGTTACTGAGCAGAGATACTTGGACTAGTTAACCCATTCTACTTGAAGTGGGATGGATGGATATTGTTTTGTTTTTCAGATAACAGCAGAATCAGTAAGTATTTTCTCCCAAACAGCTTTGAAATTGGCCCAGAACGGGACTTTGGTGCTCAGAAATGAGGTGGCTGCTGAGCCAGGTGGAACTCCAGCGGTTGGCACCATTGTCAAGATCCAGAGTGGCTGGTGGGAAGGGTGGCTGCCAAGCCAAGATGGCAGTTGGTGGCATGAATGCTGGTGAGCCCAGATGAGATTTGGCATCGAGGCACATGGCAAAAGGTGGCTGGTGAGTGCAGGTGGTGTTTGGCATGGCAGTCGGTGGCTATCGGCAGCACCGAGGAGAGATCGAGCTCTTGAAGGGAAAACCCAGCTTTGAGTGTCTGCAGGCCTGTGGCTAAAGAAGAACTGTAGTGATTAACTTTTAACTCATTTCTTTATTATTCTACTTTGTACCTAAGATTTTATATTGAGACACCTTTGTAACTAAGATGGTGCTGGGAATAGTGACATTGTACAGTTTTCACTGTACTCCTGGAACCCTGTACATGAGTACATGTGACAATAGAACCTGTTGCAGCTGTACAGGCTGAATGTTGGTATTGGGGCTGGTGATGGGATGGACTTCTCCCTTGATATAGCAAATCAAAACAGGCCAGACAGAAACATGTGAGAAGACAGCCATTGGGGTTGTTACCTTGCAAGACAAGGCAGGCAACCTTGAGAATGGCATTGATAGTGTTTCCCCACTGTCCCACCTCTGGGGAGTGAGGCAAAACTGGTGTGTAATGTTACCCAGGAGCTGGAAAGGGTGAGTAAAGAAATAGAACCCTTAGGTATGGATAAGGAAGAGATCAACAAGTCCCGCTTCCCCAATGAAGTTAAAGAACCTTCTGTGAAAATTGATTTGTATTCACAGGGAGTTCCCATGACAGTTACAAGAAATAGTCTGAAAGCATCATAGGTTCAAGACTTTCAAATTGTATTTCATTGAAACATTGAAAGAATGTTCTTTTTAAACTGCTGCAAAGAAGATGTGATAAAAATGATTCAACTTTTTCACAAAATATAGATAAAACGTTTTGGAAGATATCCAATTTGAACTGAGAAATATTTTGTCTGTTTACTTGTGGTGTTTCTTTTTGATGGTGTGTTTAAAAGAAAGATCTGGAAAATGTTTTCTTTAAGACAACAGAGATTTAAAATATCATTTTGGCATTATGGAATTTTGACAGGTTAAGGAGTGAATGGAGTTTTGACCAGTTAAGAAAGAAGTCTTTGCAGATACTCAAGAGTGTCAACAGTTTAATAAAGTGAGTAAAGTGTTGAAAGCTGAATACTAAGTGAATGGATGACCTATGAATTGATTAATTAAGGCAGAGAGATAATTACAAATAAGCAGAACGAAGATGGTTCCAAAGGAAAACCAATTAGCTGGAATAAAATGAGTAGGTATCAGAGTCACATGATGAGGGGCTAACAAAAGTAACAAGTTATAAAAAGAAACTCCAAACTAATTAAAGTAGAGATAAAATCACAAGTAATCAAAGTGATGGTGTCAAAACAGGACAGTTAGGAAGATTTACAAACACAGAACATTATGGTGGGGTTACATGTAGTACGAGTCAAACAGGGTGGTGCTGGGAGAACACAGCAGGTCAGGCAGCATCGAGGAGCAGGTGAATTATCGTTTCAGGCATAAGCCATATTCATCGGGAATGTGATGGTTAAAGGGAGCTGAGAGATAAATGGGGAATGGGGTGGGGCTGGGAGCAAGGTGGATGGGATGGCAATAGTTGATTGCAGGTAGGAGGTAATTGTGATAGGTCAGTGGGGATGTGGAGTGGATACGAAGGAAGGAAGATGGACAGGTAGGTCAGGTAAAGAGGGTGGTGCCAAGTTGGAGGGTTAGATCTGGGATGAGGTGAGGGAAGGACAGATTTGGAAACTGGTGAAATCGATATTGATACCATGTGGTTGAAGGGCCTCAAGATGGAAGATGACGCATTCTTTCTCCTGTTGTTGGATGGTTTGGATTTGGCGGTGAAGGAGGCCCAGGACTTGCATGTCCTTGGAGGAGTGGAAAGAGGAGTTAAAGTGGTCAGCCACAGGGTGGCTGGGTTGTTTGGTGCATGTGTCCCAGAGGTGTTCCCTGAATAGCTCCATGAGTTGGCCTCCTGTCTCCCTGATGTAGAGGAGACCAATGGACATAATAGTTGAGGTGGGTGGATGTGCAGAAAGATCTCTGCAGGATGTGAAAAGACCCTTTGGGGCCTTGGATGGAGGTGAGGGGGAGATATGGGCACAGGTTTTACACCTGCTGAGGTGGCAAGGGAAGGTGCCGGGAAAGAAGGGTGGGTTGACGGGGGGTGTGGATCTAACAAGGGAGCTGCGGAGGATGTAGTCTCTGAAGAAAGCAGATAGGGGTGCAGAGGGAAATCTATCTTTGGTAGTGAGGTCTGGCTATTGGTGCTGAAAATGGTGGAAGATAATGCATTGCATCTGAAGTTTAGTGGGATGGAAAGTGAGGACCAGGGGCTTCTCTCCTTGTTTCAGTTGGAAGGGTGGGGTTTGAGGGTGGTGGAGGTGGAGGAGATGCCCTGGAGGACTTTGTTGATCACATGGGGGAGGGGGAAATTGTGGTCCCAGAAATGGAAGTAGCACAACATGAACCCAAGATCACCATTTGTATTAATCCATTGATGCTCTTAATTACTTGCGAAGACTTGTTATTTAGCCTGTCAAAACTCACTCACACTATTTGTACTTAATCGTTTATACTGAATTACCTGGAATTATCTTGCCATTATCTCGCTACTATATATTCTGTGCCTGTACGCCTCTCTCCATTTTACCTAGTGAAGGAGTAATGCTCCAAAAGCTTGTGATTTTAAACAAAATTGTTGGACTATAACCTGGTGTTGGGTGACTTCAGATTTCAAGAACTCAGCGAGGGAACTGGAAATCTTGTGCAGACACTCTTTGAAAACAGGAGAATCTGTTACCCAGAACTGACTACAAATCTCTGATTTAAAAGCAATGTTTAAAACCACTAATCTGGGGGATTGTTGTTGCTGAAATTGAGATTGATGAAAATACTTAGTGTAAGTTGTTTGTTGGAGATGGAGAGGACTGCAGATGCTGGAAAGTGAGTGTTGATAAAAGTGTGGAGCTGGAAAAAGCACAGCAGGGCAAGCAGCATCAGAGGAGCAGGGGAGATGACAATTGCTAGCTCAAGCATTCAGTGGGAAATCCAATTGAATTTTAAAGGGCAACAAATGACTTGTGAAGCTATTAAATTACCTGCTGTATGGACCAAATTATTATCATATAGAGATTGAGCAAATTGGATTCTGACCAACGTGGTTTGGAAGTTTGCGATTGGAAAGCATGGGAAACTTATGATGGATCTGAGTGCCAAACATGCTGTAATTTATTTGAGCTATATGGTTTGAGACAGTGGCATAAACTAAATACTTTCTTGCTATTCAGACATCTGTTGTCCTGGAAATGATTCTTAATCTCACATGCTAACTTAGCGTTTAAGCCTGATTTATTAAAGACTAATTCCAGTGCTACCCTTTTGGTTTTAAATAGTACACAACAGCAAATACAGTGCCAGTTTAACATCCTAGCCCATCTGCCTAGAGTTTTGCTGTGGACACTCATGTTTTATAGTAAATGATTAAATGATAACAAGAAAGCCCATCAGGACCCATGATTGGCTGTAAACTATATCACATGTATAACCAACTTGCAGTTATTTAGTAAAAATGTTGATCATCTGTTTTGAAGACATCAAGGGGTGGTGCATAGTGCTGGACTTAAGTGCTATCTTCAAACCAGACCATTAAAGGTTAATCATTAAGGGTTAATTGTTCAGGAACAATTGAAGGAAAGTGGAAAAATACATGAAGAACAGGCTTAATGAAAAAACAGTCTGTTTTAACTGGCAATAACTATGTGACACTGAATAGCTTGTGAAAACTGCTCAGTTGGCAGTTACATGGGATCACCTGGATTTGTTTTCCAGTCTATTTTGAAAGTTGGAAAAATGCTGCAGTTATTAAGAACTGGAAATTCTTCATATAATCTTAGATTTAAGATAGTATTAATATTGGGGCATTGCTCCACTCATCAGACTTTTCACCATTGGGCTGGGGTTTGTGAGACAGCTGCCATGGAACCTGTGATAATGCTCCAAATGCCATCATCACCAAAGTTCTCGATGGATAGTTGGCTGTGTGAGTCTCATTTATTTGTATATGTCTGTGTATTCTATTGTCTAAGTACATTTACTCATTACTTTGCACATGTATCCAATATATATGAAGTAGATTAAGCTAATAAAATTGCTTCATATAGAAGAGTGCATGTCTTCTCATAATCATTTTGATCAGACCTTAAAGAAGCTGTTAGGTCCTTTCAGCCTAACAATACAGATAGCAGCTGAGTAAGGCAGTATACTGGCAGATAGGTGAGGTTGGTGAGGTGGAGTAGAGGTCTGGGGTAATTGGATTGGGTCAGGAGAAGTTGTCAAGTCAGGAGGGGTATTAGAGGGCTTGTCAGGTGGAGCTGTGCAGTGGGTTTAGTCAGACTGGATGAGGGAGACCTTCTTCAACCCTGGGAGCATTGTTAGAAACTGCTTCCGCACACTCGCCTGTAAATTTGCACCCATCCTATAATGTGGTGAAAAGTGACGGATAAGTAAACAGGCAAAATGAAAAATTGTTTTTCTCTTTCACTCTTAATCCAGTTAGACAGAAATGAAGTGTTCTTTTAATTTAAAGATATGCATTTATAAATTAACAACAATTAAAATCTGAAGAATGAGAGTTTATTTTCATATCCAGACAGGTTGACTGGTGGTAATCAAAACATTTCATTTCATTAAAAGAAACTTTAATTGATGTCAGCAAGACTCAATTTGCTCTGGTGATTTTATTTGTTCTAGAAAAACAATTTATATCTATATAATATAATATAATATCCTGAGGTACTTATCAGCACAAATGCAGCAACTGCATGCAGTTAATTGGTGATAAGGCAGTACATTTTGTCTTAGACAGGTGGATTCCAATATTTACCTGTGCCTGAAATTAATGTCATATTTGCTGTCAATGTGTACCATTAACCTCGCTGCTAATTTTACATCAGATTATGAGTCAATATATTTTGAAAAAAGAATCAGCTGCTTGAAGTAGTTAAATGTTAACTCTATTATAATTTACAATGTGTTTTGTTAAATTATGATACATATTCTGTGATAAGTGCTTTTCTAACAATGTATTGTGTTGGATTGTCATGAAATTTTAGTTAACTTCCCATGGTGTTGTCATTTTCTTTTTTTGGAATCAAAAGTTTCAACTAACGATAGAATATTTGCTGAGTGATATACATATATAATCTTTTACATACAAAAAAAATTCTCATTTCTCCAGACTTTTTCATCTTTGCTGATCCCTCTTCTCCTGTTAAATCAGACATTCAAATATCTTCTAAGCTTTTTCATTGGAATACGAGGTTTGGTTTTGACTCCAAAGGGTAGAAGTTGAATTTGTTTTTTGAGTGCATTTATGCAGTGTGTTTCTTATACTGTATTTATTTCTTGGGAATTCTGAATGTTTGTGCATGTCTTGTCTTGTGTTGGTAATCATAATTTGGAGGAGCCGGTGTTGGACTGGAGTGGACAAAGTTTAAAAATCACACAACACAAGTGATAGTCCAACAGGTTTATTTGGAAGCACTACTTCCAAAGTGCTGCTGCTTCATCAGGTTATTGTGGAACAGGATCATAAGACTTATGGTCCTGCTCCACAACCACCTAATGAAGAAGCAGCGCTCCAAAAGCTAGTGCTTCCAAATAATACTCTTGGACTATTACCTAGTTTTGTGTGATTTTTAACGTTGGGTAGGTAGGCCGACTTCCAGCTAGGCTAGTACAATTATTAAGTATCTTTGCAGTCAAGCAGTGTATTATGTGAGATATTGACTCTCTGCTTGGACTTTGATCCAGCTGAAATTTAGGCACAGACACAAGAACAAGCTCCAATAATTCACAACAGAATTTACATTGGTCTGACAATGAGCTTCACCTACTGGAAAACATTGCTATTTGTTTGTGATTTCATGGAGCTGGAACCATCATTGCTTCTCTGAGATGATCCCCGCGTTACATATCAATGTGCATTTCATGCTTGTTGAAAATACATTGGTTTCTTGCTGCACTATTAAATATTGATATAGACTTGATATAGAAAGAACTCATCCAGGGTTAGCTGCTACAAAATAAATCCAGTCAATACATGTTTCAAGTGTTTTCTCACTGAAGTACATTCAAGTTTTTAAGAATCTTTGCAAAATTGACAGTCATTTGCAAATACTCAGACGCAGTTCTGTAAATCTTCATTAACAATCAATTAATTTTTGTGGAATGCCTATAAACGTTTGACTAACTTTTTAATATAGGGATCATTTTAGAAAGAAATCAGAACAGAATTGTGAATGCTTAAAGAACTCGTACCAGTTATACAAAGCAATGCTCATAGTCACAGAAATAAAAGATGAAAAGAATGATGAGGTAACTTCTTGATGATCGAATATAATGTACATTACTTCCACTCTTAATTTCTTTAATATCGGTTTCATTGGAGTATGTAACAAAGTTCAATAATCTTAATGAGTGTTGTATAAAATATGGTAAATTCTATTTTCTTGTATTCTGAAATATTAATATTTTATAGAATGCAATTTTATATAATGGTTTTAATTCCTTACATAATGATTTCTTATGCACAGCTTTGTATTTAATTATTTAAAAAGTCTTTCACTTTAATATTAATAAAGAAATATGGTATTTGAAATGACAGCTTATGAAAGAACAAGGACAGTAGTACATGAAAAAAACCATTGCTTTCAAATTGCACAACACAATTTTGAATAGATGCATAGCACTTTATTGTTACTCAATATAAATCTTTGAACTCCATGATGGACTATCTTGTTGTGGTAATACCTTGACCACATGCAAATCCAAGAAGAAAAATCTATATTATGAATATCACTAGCAGCTTTTAGGAGCTTGGGACAGATGTGAATTGAATATGGTCTAAGGCAACATATTAACATGTATCACCCATAACCTAAACATTAGCATGATAAAACAGAGCTTCTCTAGGGCCACATTTCACCAGGCTTTGGTCCATCTTAATCTGGCAGCAACATGACATATCTCCTTATGAATACACTCAGTAGCTATTCTTAAGGCCTGGTACAGTTAACCTTTTACTTCCATGCTATAACAAATAAGGAAGACCAATAAACACACGTTTGTAAGCAGGAAGAAGGCTTTGCCCAAATTGCAAAAAGCAGCGTATACAACAAAGGTTGGCCATTTTGAAAAGGACTAAAAAATTCTTGTTTTCACAAACCACAGACAAATGTATTTAAAGCAGCCCTGCATAGGAAGCACTGGACATCCAGGTCATTGCTTTCCTTAGGAAAATCACAGATCAAAACAGTCCTGGAATTCTAATAGTGATATCAATGGATATCATTCAGACTCTAAGTTAGATAAGGGAGCAGAAATTAGTGTTCTGTCACATGGACTTAAACAGCTACACTATGGCTTCATTACATCTCTCAGTAAACAATGTCAAATTCTGGCATCTTCAAATTTTGTGTTGCTTACTGATGAGAAAAACACACACTTCTCAATTCAGACACTGGTTGAAACTTGGAATGATTGCTATTTGAAGTTGCATTTTAATGTATTCTCTGACTTTTCTTACTGCTGTCTCTGTATTATGATTGTTATTGAATGCAATTTTTCTGATGAGATTTTGCGTTGTATTTTATATTAATACAAACACAGTACAGTTGTCAGCAACTACATCCTTGATATCAATCTGTCTTCTCTTCATTGTGGTGATATGTGGCTTTATGGGATGTATTTTTGTCCTGGTTGTTTTTTAAAAGTGGTTTTAAAACCAAGGCACCGAGCTTTCTACTTCAGGACTCAGTAAAAACAAAGAACAATGAAAAAAGAACATTACAGCACAGGAACAGGCCCTTTGACCCTCCAAGCCTGCACCGATCCAGATCCTCTATCTAAACCTGCCACCTATTTTCGAAGAGAGATCTTATGTCTCTGCTCCCTGTTCCAGGCACCCACCGCCCTCTGCGTAAAGAACTTATCACGCATATTTCCCTTAAACTATTGCCCTCTTACCTTCAACATGTGAACCCCGAATAAGTGAGTCCCCACTTTGGGGAAATAGCTTCTTGCTATCCACCCTGTCTGTATCTCATGATTTTGTAAATCTCAATCAGGTCCCCCCCCCCCCCCAAACTCCATCTTTCTAATGAAAATAATCCTAATCTACTCAACCTCTCTTCATAGCTAGCACCCTCCTTTCACAGGCAACATCCTGGTGAACCTCCCCTGTACCCTCTCCAAAGCATCCACATCCTTTTGGTAATGGGGCAACCAGAACTGTATGCAGCATTCCAAATGTGGCCAAACCAAATTCCTACATAACTCTAACATGACCTGCCAACTCTTGTAGTCAATACTCCATCCGTTGAAGGAAAGCGTGCTGTATGCATTCTTGACCACTTTATTGACCTGTGTTGCCACCTTCAGGGTTCAATGGACCTGAACACACAGATTCTCTGTCCATCGATCTTCCCCAGGGCTTTTCTATTTACCACATAGTTCACTGTTGAATCAGATCTTGCAAAATGCATCACCTCGCATTTGTCCAAATTGAACTCCATCTGCCATTGCTCTGTCCAACTCTCCAATTTCTATTTTGCTGCCTTCTCTGATGGTCCCGATTTCTCTATCTGCTGCTCCACTAATCTTAGTGTCATCTGCAAACTTGCTAATCAAACTACCTTTACTTTCCTCCAGGTCGTTTATCACAATCAACATTGGTCCCAACACAGATTGTTATGGAACACAACTGGTCACAGATCTCCATTTTGAGAAACTCCCTTCCACTACTACTCTCTGTCTCCTATTGCTCAACCAGTTCTCAATCCATTTACCAATACACCCTGGACCCCACTGGACTTCACTTTCTCCATCATGGGATCCTTATCAGACACCTTAGTGAAGTCCATGTACAGAGGAGCTTTGATTATCTGAACGAGATGGGTGGGCAATATTTTGTTTGGATAACTGATTCAATGCCTCTCGTCTGGGGCTCAGAGCTTTCTGATGTTGTCTTTTTCCTCATGCTGCCCGCCTTGCTCCTTCTCTCTGTCTCAGGGCTTGTTTCCGAGCTGACACACATTTTTATGTAAGTGACCTGCAGCATTGCTGAAGTTCCCCACCACTGCTTCACTTCCAATGGGCTTAACAGAGTGATCACTTGCAATGTCTGCTCCCTGTTCAGGAGACTAGGTAGCAGCACACTATGCCACACTACCTCCCCGCAGCCGCCCCCCCCCCCTCACCTCCCCACCACCAGCCCACTACTCCCACGCACTCCCACCCCACCACCTTCCCCTGCACCCCTGTGTGCCCACAAATCTGTTTTGAGTTTATCTTTTTACCAAATGGTGTGTTTATGGCTTGATACTATATTGGAACAGGTAATTAGTATTAGCTATTATATATATTACTGTGTTAACTTTTTTCCAATAGAGTTAAGTTATTCTAAGTTCTTCTTCCTTTTGTTGTATTTTAGTAATAATATTTAAATAAATTGTTTTGCTTAACATTGAGTAGTTTGACCAATTGAATTGCATGTGGAACATAGTATGTTACATTTGCCTTTAAAATATGAAAATGTCAAAGTGTAAGCTACCTTAAAATATTTTTCGGGGGTCTGATCTGGTCTATAACAGATTGGGCTTTGCATTGGGCCTGCCAATATTCTTCCAGGATGTAAAGAGATAGTATCAAACAGAAAAGTCATGTTTGCTTGAAACGCAGGTGTCTGTATCACATGACACTGGCACAGAAACATGCTTCTGCAGCACAGTACAATTGTTTGGTGAACAATAAGGAGATCCCCTTTCAAATCAGTTTCCTGCGGGAATCTATTATAGTGTATGACTTCAGAAAATACCTCATTGAATTTAGAATTGTCTATCAACATCCTGGGGACTCACTATTGATCATGCCAGGAACTATACCAGCTATACAAATACTGTGTCTACGAATAGGTCTGAGGCTGGGCGTTCTGTGGTGAGCAACTTATGTCTTGACTCAATAAGTCAGGGCTGTGACTGAATACTTTCCATTTATTTTAATACTACTGAGTCTGGAATGGAGCACAAATAGTGGTTCCAATGTAAAATCAAAATACATTTCCAAAAATACCAAACTGACCAATTTAATGCCTTTTCTATTCCAAGATTTAAACAACAAGATCTATCAAGCAGGATTCTTAATAATCACAATTATTGCTAACTGTCAAAACAAAAACTTACGAAATGAAGAAACATTAATTAGTTAACATAGTCAGTAATATTACATACGTTTGCTGATGACATAATTAGTGGTGCGGTAAATTACAAGTGGAAAGCCTTAGGCTACAGGCTGATATAAACAGGCTGGTCAGAGAGACTGAACCGACACAAACAGCATTTAATCGAAAAAACATATGAGGCGATGTAATTTTGGATAACTAACAAGACAAGTGAGTACACATTAATTGATAGGAGCTGAGAATGACAAAAGATCACAGGAGCCTTGGTGTACATGTCCCTTGACCTACTGAAGGCAGCAAAACAGATAAGGTGCTTAAGAAGGCATATGGTATACTCGTCTTCATTAGTCAAAGCATTAAATTCAAAAATGAGGAGAAGCAGTATATCACATTATTTAAGTCACAGCTGGAGTACTGTGTGCAATTCTGGTTGGCACACTTAGGAAGGATGTGATTGCACTCGAGAGGGTGCAGATGATATTTCACTGGGATATTCTTTGGGCTGACATGATTCAGCTGTGAAGAGAGGTTAGATAGGCTGGGGTTATTTTCCTTAGAGCAGGGACGACTGAGCAGGGTTCTGATTGAGGGTGTACAAAGTTCTGAGGGGCATAGATTAGGAAAAGCTTTTCCTCTTAGTAGAGGAGTCAATAACAGAGGCAAGGAGCAGGAGGTTGAAGGGGATTTAAGTAAAAAAAAAAGTTTAACCAGAGGATTGTAGGCATCAAGGATAGTGGAGCCAGGAACCCTCAAAACATTTAAGACTTGTTTATATTAAGCACCATAGTACATAAGGCTACCAGCCAAATGTGCATACACACACACACACAGACACACTTATCCACTCTCACTCTCTCTCACATTCTCACCCCTCACTGTTGCTCATACTGACATTCAGCAGGACACAGAGAGAAAAGAAATTCTCTCCAGAAAGTGACTTTTGCAACAAAACATTGGGTAATAATTTATTCCTGAAATCAAAGGAAAAAAGCATTGAATATTCCATAGAATGTTGCTCTGATGTTGTAGGACTTCTGGTCAACACAGATCATGGATGCTTGGCTCTGGGCTTTTGCAGATACAGCTTACTCATGAAATATAATCTTGAGATGTTTCTTCAATAACACTTCCAAGCCATTTTCAAGATGGTGGTGGCAGGGTAGGTAGGAAGTGCTTGGGCACCTGAGGCTGTCTGGTTCTGATCACCAGGCCTGTTGTATCCTTCTTTTTATTGTTTTTTTTCATTTATTTATGTTTAACATCAAAATTCATCTTACCTTCTTTTAATGGCTTCAGTGGAGAAAGGATGTTTTGGGAGGGTGCTGCAGGAATGAAAGCAGTCTGGTTTGTTCCATATGACCACTGTGGTTCCGTCATGGTTGGTCCTGTCTTCAGTGATGAGGTGGACTCAGCCCAGGATTCCAACGGCCTAGCGGGCTGGTCTGCTTTAGCAGCAGCTTCAGTGACAAGGCAGCATGGTGGTCCAGCCTGTGACTCCAATAACCCAAGACTCGGTGTCAGCTTTCTGCAGCAGTGGAGAATGTGGTTCCTGACTTCTCTCATCGTTGGGAACCCATGACCTAGGAATAGAATGAAGTTGGACTTTGTCTTAATGTCTTTTAACTTAGGATTTCTGTTAGTAATATAAGCATCAGACTTATGTACTTCTCTCAGTTTTTTTTTAGTAAAAATGCAAGTGTCAATAAACTGCTATTTCTATTCTTTGAAAAGAACAAATAGAACCCAATTTGAACTCCGATTTCATTTCTGAAACAAGAGGGATCAACTGGATGGCTTGTTCTTAGCAAGTTTCCCTCCAACTCAGCTGAAAGTAAACACCTCTCCAAACCAATCACTCCTCAAAGCAGCCCCAATCTCGAGTTAAAGCAAAGCAAGCAGTTATCATCAACTGTATGATCTGCAGAAAATGATTCTGAAAATGGAACTCTCCAGTGACCACAGTGAACTTCCAATGATCTTTTTTAAAGAAATCTCTCCAGGTATTGCCACAAAAATTGAAACAAATCAATTTTCCACAAACCTTCAAAACTTGAGTAATCCAAGCAAAATCAATTTTATAAAGTGTCTTTTTAACAGCGTTGATAAGTTCAGTTCTGAGGCACTGATAGAGTTTGGTATCATCCTGTACAAAACAACTTGGTTCATTGACATATTGTGGATGGATCTATATCATGTGGACTGCAGATATTCAGGTAGACAGGCTTACTACCCACTTCTCAAGGGCACTTAAGTTTGGACAACAATTTCTGGCCTGTTCAACAACACCCCTAGCCTGAGAAACAACCAAAGAAAAATGCAATATAAGTTGCCGCAGAACAGACTATCATCATCACCAGATCCTTGCAACATTGGTAATAGGTGCCTTTTCAGTTCAGAAGAAAGTGAGGACTGCAGATGCTGGAGATCAGAGCTGAAAATGTATTGCTCGAAAAGCACAGCAGGTCAGGCAGCATCCAAGGAGCAGGAGAATCCATGTTTTGGGCATGAGCCCTTCATCATTCCTGAAGACGGGCTGGTGCCCGAAACATCAATTCTCCTGCTCCTTGGGTGCTGCCTGACCTGCTGCGCTTTTCCAGCAACACATTTTCAGCCTTTTCAGTTCAACCAGTCCACTGATTCATGAAGTAAGGCATTGAAGATTTATATTCTTGTCACTTTCCACATGATAAAAGATGTAATAAAATGAAGAAATTTGGCACTTTTTTTTTACCAGATGTCAAGCTTCTCTAAATTGGAAGACTTTACTGATTATTGTAGATTTTATGTTAACAATATCAATTGGAATTTAGGGACATTAGCAGGCTCACAAATGGCATAATTAAGTATTGCACAACAAAATAATAACTGAATTTTGTTGTGAAAGTTAAAAGAAAAGTAGACATTGCTGCTGGTGCTTTTTCTTGATTGTTTTCTCCTTCTAACCTCTGTGGATATTAATAACAGAAACTACATCTTCACAGAAATGCAGTGGGCTTAATGGAACAAAAGAATGATTCACTATTTTGAATTCTAACAAGATACAAAGTGCTTTCAAAATGACAGATTGTTCTCTTGTTCATTAAGAAGAATAACATTTATAATCCTGTCTGCAGATAAAATTTTTTGAAAAGCATTTCAAATCATTTATAATCAAATGAGACATCTACTGACAACTGATTAAGACACTATAGACGATTAATTTTTGGAACATTCACTGGGTCATGAGATTACAATGTGCTTAGTACTTATTTCAGATTCTGCATGCATCATAAAAATGTGCATGACTAGGTAGCTATAAAGGAACAAACAGGCAAATAAATGTATGAAGTGTGATGCAGCAAATAGGGGATGATAATTTGCACAGTTGGCTCCAGATTGAAGATCATTGTAAAATACCAGCAAAAGTAATTTATCAGCCAGCAGTATAAGCATGTGGAATTTACATACTGTGAATGAGTCAATGGTAGATTAACAAAGGTGAAAATAACATATTGGTGTTATCAGTATTATCCTAAACAGGATGCCTTGAAGTGAACACCGCACTTTCAGATATGTAGCAGTTAAAGCAGCAGGGCCTAGGATTAGCCCAGCCTTGTGGACAAGAGCGAGGGAATATGGCTAGCAAGTTATCTGAATACATACAGCATTCACAATAACACAGGTGATTTAAAGGCACAAACGGAGCTAAATAATTATGAGATAATTGCCATGACTGGAACATGACTGCATGGCAACCAATAGTGGGAACTGGATATTCAACATTCAACAGACAAGAAAAAAGGAGGCAAATTATAGTGATAATACAAGATACGATCCATGCATTAAGAAAGTAGGGCCTCAGATTGGGAGATCAATGTGTTTGGGTGGAACAAAGAAACAGCAGCAGCCATTGTTTGGAGCCATCAAACAGTAATGGTAAGGTATAAGTCTGGAAAGGAGCAAGCTTATAGCATGTGTCACACGTTCATCACCAATTATTCAATGTGCAAAGAGACCTGAAACAGAGGAACCTTGATTATCTGAACGACATGGTGGGGAGTATTTTGTTTGGATAATTGAATGTTCAAATAACCAAATGTTCAGACAACACAGTTTAGCCAAGCATCAGGACCTTGAGATATGTTCAGATAATCCGAAAATCGGATAATTGATGTTCAGAAAATTGAAGTTCCTCTGTAAACTAATAAAGCATTAAATTTAGGAAAGATGAGTTCAGAAGTGTCTTAGAATGATTTTCTGGAGAAGTATATGAAGACCTGATTAGAAGACAGATTAATATGCATCCAGTATCATGTAAGAGGGATGGACATATTTGATGTCATCTTTACCAATTTTTCTGGCTGCTGATGCATTTCTGACAGTATCAGTAAGAATGATCACTGCACAGTCCTTGTAAAGACAAAGGCACACCATCGCATTGGGAATACCTTCCATTATGTTGTGTGGCCCCATCACCGTGCTAAATGGGACAGACTTCAAAAAGATTTAACAGCTCAAGATTAGGCATCCGTGAAATGCTATGGAGTATTAAAGCAAAATTGTACTCCAGCACAATCTGCAACTTCATGATCTGGCATATCTTTCACTGTACCATTACAATAAAGTCAGGGGATTAACCCCAATTCAATACAGAGTGCAAAAGAGCATGCCAGGAGCAGCACTAGGTATACCTAAGATTGAAATGTCAATCTGATGAAACTGCCAAACAGGATTAGGGTCATAGGGTCATAGAGATGTACAGCATGGAAACAGGCCCTTTGGTCCAACCCATCCATGCCGGTCAGATATTTTAACCCAATCTAGTCCCACCTGCCAGCACCCAGCCCATATCCCTCAACTCTTCCTAATGACTCAAATGACTCATAAATGTTACAATTGTACCAGCCTCCACTACATCCTCTGGCAGCTCATTCCAACATGTACCGCCCTCCGTTCACAAAAGTTGCTCCGTAGGTCTCTTTTATATCTTTTCCCTCTCACCCGAACCCTTGCCCTCCAGTTCTGGCTCCCTGACCCCAGGGAAAAGACTTTGTCTATTTACCCTATCCATGCACCTCATAATTTTGTAAACCTCTATAAGGTCACCCCTCAGCCTCTGACACTCCAGGGAAAACAGCCCCAGCCTGTTCAGCCATTCCCTCTAGCTCAAATCCTCCAACCCTGGCAACATCCTTGTAAATTTTTTCTGAACCCTTTCAAGTTTCACAACATCTTTCCGATAGGAAGGAGACCAGAATTGCACACAATATTCCAACAGTGGCCTAACCAATGTCCTATACAGCTGCAACTTGACCTCCCAACTCCTGTACTCAATACTCTGACCAATAAAGGAAAGCCTACCAAATGCCTTCTTCACTATCCTATCGACCTGCGACTCCACTTTCATGGAGCTATGAACCTGCACTCCAAGATCTTTTGTTCAGCAACACTCCCTAGGACCTTACCATTAAGTGTATAAGTCCTGCTAAGATTTGCTTTCCCAAAATGCAGCACTTCGCATTTATCTGAATGAAACACCATCTGCCACTTCTCAGCCTACTGGCCCATCTGGTCAAGATCCTGTTGTAATCTGCGGTAACCCTCTTCGCTGTCTACTACACCTCCAATTTTGGTGTCACTTGCAAACTTACTAACTGTATCTCTTATGCTTGCATCCAAATCATTTTTGTACATGACAAAAAGTTGAGGACCCAGCACCGATCCTTGTGGCACTCCACTGGTCACAGGCGCCCAGTCGGAAAAACAACCTTCCACCACCACCCTCTGTCTTCTAACTTTGAGCTAGTTCTGTATCCAAATGACTAGTTCTCCCTGTATTCTGTGAGATCTAACCTTGCTAATCAGTCTCCCATGGGGAACCTTGTTGAATGCCTTGCTGAAGTCCATATAGATCAAATCTACCACTCTACCCTCATCAATCTTCTTTGTTACTTCTTCAAAAAACTCAATCACGTTTGTGAGACATGATTTCTCACACACAGAGCCACGTTGACTATCCCTAATCAGTCCTAGCCTTTCCAAATAGATGTACATCCTGTTGCTCAGGATTCCCTCCAACAACTTGCCCACTACCACGTCAATCTCACTGGTCTATAGTTACCTGGTTTGTCCTTACCATCCTTCTTAAACAGTTGCACTGCATTTGCCAACCTCCAGTCTTCTGGCACCTCAGCTGTGACTATCGATGATACACTATCTCAGCAAGAGACCCAGCAATCACTTCTGTAGCTTCCCGCAGAGTTCTCGGATATACCTGATCAGGTCCTGGGGATTTATCCACTTTTATGCATTTCAAGACATCCAGCACTTCCTCCTTTTTAATATGGACATTTTGCAAGATGTCACCATCTATTTCCCTACTTTCTATATTGTCCATATCCTTTTCCACAGTAAATACTGATGCAAAATATTCATTTAGTATCTCCCCCATTTTCTGCAGCTCAACACAAAGGCCACCTTGCTGATCTTTGAAGGGCCCTATTCTCTCCCTAGTTACCCTTTTGTCTTTAATGTATTTATAAAAACTCTTTGGATTCTCCTTAATCCTATTTGTCAAAGCTATCTCATGTCCCCTTTTTGCCCTCCTGATTTCCCTCTTAAGTATACTCCTACTGCCTTTATACTCTTCTAAGGATTCACTTGATATATCTTGTCTATACCTTATATATGCTTCCTTCTTTTTCTTAACCAAACTCTCCAATTTCTTTAGTCATCCAGCATTCCCTATACCTACTAGCCTTTCCTTTCACCCTGACAGGAATATACTTTCCCTGGATTCTCGTTATCTCATTTCACTGAACAGTATAAGCAGCATTCATGAATGGTGATGGACAATTAAACAACTCAATGGAGGAAGAGGCTCCACAAACATTCCATCCTCAATGATGAAACATCCCAATCCATCAATGCGAATGTTAAGGCTGAAGCACTTGTGGCAATCTTCAGCCAGAAGTGCCAAGTGGACATTTCATCTCGGCCTCCTCTCGTGGTCCCCAGAAAAGAGCAATCTTGAGCAAATACAATTCACTCCACGTGATATCAAAAAGTGGTTGGACACGGTGGAAATTGCAAAGGTTGTGGGCCCTGACAGTGTTCTGGCAATAGTACTGAAGATGTGCTCCAGAACCTGTCACTCCCCTAGCCAACGTGTTCCAATATAATTGCAACACTGGCATCTACCTGACAATGTGGAAGATTGCACAGTTCTGTCCAGTACAAAAAAAAAGCAGGGCAAATCTAACCCAGACAATTACCATCCCATTAATGCACCCTCAATCATCGGGAAAGTGATGGAATGTGTCATCAACAGTGCTATCAAGCAGCACCTGCTCAGTGACACCCAGTTTGGGCTCCACCAGGCCACTCAGCTCCTGACCTCATTATAGCCTTGGTTCAAACATGGACAGAAGAGCTGAAATCCAGAGATGAGGTGAGAATGACAGCCTTTGACATCAAGGCTGCATTCGACTGAGTATGGCATCACGGAGGCCTAGTGCAACTGAACTCAGAGGGTATTGGGGGCAAGCTCGCCGCTGACTGGAGTCATAACTGGCACATAGGAAGATGTTCATGGTTGTTGGAGGTCTGTCCTCTCAGCTCCAGGATATCTCTGCAGGAATCCTTAAGGTAGAGTCCTGAGTCCAACCATCTTCAACTGCTTCACCAATGACCTTGCTTCCAGGGTGTAGGTTTGCTCACCTGAGCTGTAGGTTTGATATCCAGACATTTCATTACCTGGCTAGGTAACATCATCAGTGGCGACCTCCAAGCTGTTGTCTCCTGCTTTCTATTAATATCTCTCTCCTGGATGGGGTTCCTGGGGTTTGTGGTGATGTCATTTCCTGTCCGTTTTCGGAGAGATTGATAGATGGCATCTAGATCTATGTGTTTGTTTATGGCATTGTGGTTGGAGTGTCAGGCCTCCAGGAATTCTCTGCCATGTCTTTGCTTAGCCTGTCCCAGGATAGATGTGTTGTACCAGTCGAAATGGTGGTTTTTTTCATCCGTGTGTAGGGCTACAGGGGAGAGAGGGTCATTTCATTTTGTGGCTAGCTGGTGTTTGTGTATCCTGGTGGCTAACCTTCTTTCTGTTTGTCCTAAGTAGTGTTTGTGGCAGTCCTAGAGCAAACCTACACCGTAAACTTCAACCTGAGCTACAAACCTTGCTTCTATCATAAGGTCAGAAGTGGGATGCTTGCCGGTGATTGCACAATGTTCAGCATCATTCACAACTCCTCAGATACTGAAGCAGTCCATGTCCAGATACAACAAGATCTGGATAATATCCAGGCTTGGGCTGACAGGTGGCAACTAAGATTCACACTATACAAATTCCGGTCTATCACCAGCACCAAAAAGAAACAATCTAACCACCTCCCTCTTCATTCAAAAGTTTTGCCATCATTGGAAGTGACTATTGGCATTCTCACTATTGACATCCTTGGAGTTTCCATTGACCAGAAACTGAACTGGGCTCACCAGATAAACACAGTGGCTACAAGAACAGGTCAAAGGGTAGGAATACTGCAGTGAATAACTCACCTCCTGCCACCCCAACGTCACCATCTACAAGGCACATGTCAGGAGAATGATGGATTTCTCCCAATTGGCTGGATGAGTGCAGCTCAATAACATTCAAGAAGTTTGACACCATTTAGGACAAAGCAATCCACTTGACTGGAATGACATTCACAAACATCCAATCCCTCTATCCACAATGTTCAGTAGCAGCAGTCTGTGTAATCCACAAGCTGCACTGTAGAAACTCACCTGTCACCCTTAGCTTGCACCTTCCAAACCCACTTCCATCTAGAAGGACAAGGGCAGCAGATACATGGGAACACCACACCTTCAAGATCTCCTCCAAGCCACTCACCATCCTGACTTGGAAATAATTCACTGTACCTTCACTGTCGCTGGGTCAAAATCTTGGAATTCCCTCCCTATTGGCGTTATGGCTCAACCCACACCAAATGGATTGCAACAGTTTAAGAAAGCAGCTCACCACCACCTTCTCAAGTGCAATTCAGTATTAACAATAAATGTTGGTCCAGACATTGAGCCCACATAGAACCATAGAAATGATACAGTACTGAAGGGGGCCATGCAGCCCATCTTATCCAGGCTGACCCAAAGACCCAGATGTCCTTTCTAATCCCATTTTCCTGTACATGCCCAGAACTCTGCAGCTTATAGCACTTGAAGTGCAGATCCAGGTACATTTTTAAAAAACTTTAGTGTTAGCCTCTACCACCAACGCAGCCAACGAATTCCAGGCACCCACTACCCTCTGCATTAAAAAAAAGTTGTTCTATAAGTCCCCTGTCATCCTTTAGCTACTTAGTTTGGATTATGACCCTTGATTTTTGAACTCTCTGCCAAGGAAAGCAGGCTCCTCTTGTCCACTCTATCTCTACCCCTCACGGTATAGTATACTTCAACCATGTCATCCCTCAGCCTTTCCTGTTCCAGGGAAAACAACTCCAGCCTCTCCAGTCTCTCCTCATAGAGGCAATTCTCCAGGCCTGGCAATACCCTAGTTAATCTGTTCTGCACTTTGGATGGCACATAGTAATTCAGCAGTATCTTGTACAGTTTCATAATTATATTCTTACTTCTGTATTCTATACCTCTGCCAGTGAAGGAGAGCATTCCAAATGCTTTCTTTACAACCTTATCTCCCCATTCTGCTAATTTTGGGGACCTGGGCACTTGCATGCCAAGATCTCTCATTTTATCTACCTCTTTTTAGTATGTGCCTGTCTATTGTGCATTCTGTGTTCCAATTTGACCTCCTTACTCTTATCAGAGTTGAACTCCATCTGCCACTTTCCTGCCCTATCCACCAACTAATCTATATCATTTTGGAGCATACAGCCAACCTTTACATTATCTACTGCATGGCCAATTTTAATATCATCTGCAATATTCCCGTTGTGTTCAAGTCCAAATCATTAATGTATAAAACAAACAGCAGGGCCCCCAACACCAAGCACAGTGGAACACCATTTGAAACAGACTTCCATTCACAAGCACAGCCAAAAACAATTACCTTTTTGTTTCCTGTTATAAAGCCAACTTTGGAACCAATTCAACACATTACCCTGTAGCCCTTGGACTTTAACTTTTTGACCAGTATGCCTTGTGGGAGCTTGTCAAAAGCCTTACCAAAATGGATGTAGACAAAATCCAACCAACTATCCTCATTGATCCTCCGTGTCACTTTCTTGAAGAAGTTAATTAAATTTGTGAGCCATGACCACCTTTTAATAAAGCCATGCTGACTATCCCTGACTAATTCATGCCTTTTTAGGGAGAAGATTGTCCGATCTTTCAGGACTGATTCTAACAATTTGCCCACCACCAATGTTCGACTAACTGGCCTGTAATTGTTTGACATTTCCTCTGTACCCTTTTTTAAACAATAGAACCATATTTGCATTCCTTCAGTCTTCTGGTACCTTAACTATGTCTAGTGAAGACTGGAGATAATCCTCAAACCATTTGATATTTCCTCCCTGACCTACATTAACATCCCAGGGGACAATCATGTGGCCCTGGCGATTCATTCACTTTCAAGGACTCTATCTCCTCTAACACTTCCTCTCTCATTATGATTATTTTATCCAATATTTCACATTGCTCCTCTTGGATTACCCTATACACAACATCCTTTTCTTTTGTGAATATGGAGACACAAAATTCATTTAAAATTTTTCCAATATCCTCTGCATCTTCACACAAGTTCCCTTCTTCATCTTTGATATATCCCACTTTTTCTTTAACTATCCTTTTGCTCATTATATACTGACAAAACATCTTTAGATTTTCCTTCATCTTACTTGTGAATATTTTTTCACAACCTAATTTTCATTTCTTTTTTAATTCTATATCTGAACTTTCTACACTCCTCTAGGTTAGCTGCATTCATCCCACAAGTGAATTAAAAGAGAAATGAGTTAAGTCTAATGAATAATCTTGTTATTTGGCATGAAATGTTATGTTGCATGTGAAAGTGAGGTAGTTCAATCTAGAGCAAGGGCGTTAAATATGAATAAGGAAAGTTATAAAGGCAGAAGACATAATTTGCCAGAGCTGGATTGAGAAAATACATTAAATCGCCTGTCTGTACTTAGCCAATAGACTATCTTTAAAGAATTAATCTATGGCTAATAAAAACAATTCCATTGTTGTGCAATAACTCAGTGTTCAGTAAACTGTGACTGACAAAGGGAACTAAGGATTGTACATGGTGAAAAGAAAAGGCTTCTGAAGTGGCCAGAACTAACAAAAAAAGTCAGAAGACTGGAAAGATTTTAGAATACAACAAAGAGGGACCCAGAAAATGATGAGGAAAAGAAGACTAGAATATGAATGCAATCAATCAAAAGCATAAAAATGTATTCTAAAATTTTTTGCTGGTATATTAAAACAAATTATTTCACAAAGATGAATGAGGGTTCACTAATAGCAGAGTCAGGGCAACTTATAATGGAAAATAGAGAAATGGCTGAGAAACTAAATAGTTCCCTTCCTAAGTAGGAAAGTACAAGAATTCTCTCAGGGAGAATAACGAGTTGAAAGAAATTAACAAGAGGAACAATGTGGCAGTGATGTTGTGGTAATGTCACTGATCTAGTAATCCAGAGTTCCAGGCTAATATTCTGTGGAAATGGGCTTGAATCCCACCATGTCAGATGGTCAAATTTGAATTCAATAAAAAATTTGGATTTCAAATAGGCCTAATTTTAACATGAAATGCAAGAGGTTTAGAAGATTTAGAGGAAAAACCTTTTCACTCAGAGGGTAGTGGGAATCTGACATGTATTGATTAAGGGCTAGTTGTGGTGGAAAACCTCACAAACTTTAAAAAGTGCTTAGTTAAACACTTGAAGTCTCATAACATTCAAGGCTACGGGTCTAGTGTGAGAAACTGGGACTAGTGTAGATAGACATTTATTTTTGGGGATTCGCACTTGATGGGCTGAAGAATTTCTTCTGTACTGTATGACACTATGCTTCTAAGGTTGCACTGGGGAAATTAATGAGACTGAAAGTTGATAAATTTCCAACACTTGATAATCCAAATTCGAGTGTTGAAAGATATAACTAGAGAGCTAGTTAATAACTTGGCCTTCATCTTCCAAAATTCCATTGATTAGAATCATAAAATCCCTACAGTGTGGAAACAGGCCATTTGGCCCATTAAGTCCACACCAACCCTCCAAAGCATTCTACCCAGACTTATCCCCATACCCCTTCCCCGTAATCATGCCTTTTTAATCCACTTAACCTGCACACTTTTAGATTGTCAAATAATTTCTGCAGATTGGAAGTTTGCAAATGTTAAGACACTATTGAAGAAAGGAGCAAGGGATAAATAGAGAAATGCAAATCTACCCGCCTTCCATTAATAATATGGGAAATCCTCAAATCTATCTTTAACAATGTAATAAATGGATACGGATAGTGATCAGATTAGCCATTATTAGCTTTGATTTGTGAATGGAAAATTGAGTTCAACAAACCTGATGGAGTCTTTGAAGGATGTCACTCACAAAATTGAGAAAAAGAAGTTGATAGATTTTCATAAGACTTTGATAAGGTCCCTCAGAAGAGATTGATTAGCAAAATTAAGATACATGGTTGAGGAATTAATTTACTGCCATTGGTTAAGAATTGACTAATGAGGAGAAAACAGAGAGTAGAAATAAATGAAATAATATTAAATGGTAGCAGGGTCAATGGGCTGAAGTCTGTTATGGTCCTTTTAAAAGTCCCTGGATAAAGAGATTTGGCTGGAATTTCAACTCTTCCAGATTCTCCTAAGGCAACTTGAATCCATTGGGCACTTTTGTGGATCTGGCAGGAAATTAAAAGTTTAAAAGGCAATATGAACGTTTTTGAAGCATGATTTTTTTATTTACTGACCACAGGTCATTCTAGAACTTGCCTTCCCTCACTGGCTTGCTTACCTGTTTAAATGCCTTATCCTTCAGCCACCAGAATTTAACCTGTAACATCTGAGACCATGCCAAATAATCAGCACAATACCATTCCCTTAGTGGGGTGTTGCCTGGTAACGGTAACCCTCCTTAACCGTTTCCTGGACCCATCTAAGAGCTCTTCTCAAAGTGTGTAAACCCCCATCTTCTTGGATTCACGATCTCTCAGACACAAATACCCACCTCAGTGAGATCCCAAACACCTGTGAGAGTAGCACTAAGACACCTTTTACTTCTGAACTCAAATCCTTTTGTAATGAAGGACAATAAACTGTTTGCTCCCAGGACTGAAAACCTCCAGTTAATCAGGTGTTTCTGAGAAGCAAAATTCCCAACTCTGTCCAATTCACCCCTCACTAATTTGTAATAATCATTCTCCAAAATGCTTTACTCTCTCCCAAATCCCAACCCATCCCCCGTCCCCTCACTCTAATACTGATCACCTTGCACCAACTGACTCTTCTCACCAACATCCTACACCACAATACCTGTCAGACCCACCTCCTGAAAGCTCATTGTATCTAGTTGTTTTTGAGAAGCAGCAATCCATCTAAGCTAAACTCCACACAGCAGCTAGGAAGCTCCACACATGTCAAGTGACACACAATACCTCAGGTGTGGTCTCACCAAAACCTTGTATAACTGCAGTAAGACACCTCTACATCTGATCTCAAGTCATTTTGCAATGAAGGACAATATACTGTTTGCCTTCTGAATTACTTGCTGCAGCTGCCTATACTTCCATTGATTGGTGTACAAGGATGCCAAGATTCAATTGTACATCCACACTTCTTAATATATCTGTTTTTAAATAGGAATTTTCCTGTCTGATTTTCATACCAAAGTGCATTACTTCACATTTAACCATGTTGTACTGCATGTGCTATGTGTTTACCCACTCACTAAACTTGTCGAAATGACTTTGAATTCTCTTCATAATTCACATGAATACCTGGGGCCCAATCACTGATCCTTGCGGTACCCTACTAGTCACTGGTAGAAACTTAAAAAAAAACATTTATGACTACTCGCTGTCAAACAATTTGCAATCCATGTCAATAGATTACCCTAATCCCATGAGCTTTAACTTTGGTTATTGACCTCTTATGTGAGACATTTTCAAAAGCTTTCTGAAAATTTAAATACACTACATCCACTGATGTTCCTTTATGAATACTTCCCATTATAGTTGGAGTAATTTATTAAGTATGATTTGCCTTTCATGGATCCATTCTGCTTCTTTCTATTCTGTTAGTGCTTTGTTATTTTGTTACCTCGTTTTTATAACTGTAGCATTTTTGTCATTACTGATGTCAAGATAACTGGCCTTGTATTCTGTGCTTTTCTCTCACTCCCTTGTAGAAACAGTAAGGTTGCATTTTCCACTCTCCTTTGATTAATTCATTCTGACGATGTTATAAAGACAGGCCTGAAGTATTTTCTCTAATTTTAAATGGTTATGTTTATTTCCACTGCTTGCTTACATAGTTCTGAATTAGGCATGATGGTGGATGAGGGGAGGTGGTGAGCAGTACTGGGGGATGGGATATGTTGAGGGGTAGGTTGTGTTGAAGGGTGGGTTGTGTTGAGGGGTGAAATATATTGAGGAATGATTGGGTTGGCAGCTGAACAATGTGGAGGAGTGACTTGTATTGAGGAATGAGCAGGAGGGGCACAGTGCCTCAGGGGTTGGGACTGCTGCCTCACAGTGCCAGGGATCCGGGTTTGATTCCAGCCTCGGGCGACATTCTCTCCGTGTCTGCGTGGGTTTCCTTCTGGTGTTCTAGTTTCCTCCCACAGTCCAGAGGTATTAAGGTTAGGTGGATTGGCTTTGCTAAATTGCCTGGAGTGTCCAGGGAAGAGCAAGCTATGTGGATTAGCCATAGGATATGTGGCGCAACAGGGATAGTGTGGGATGCAGTTCAGAGGATTGGTGCAGACTTGATGGACTGAATGGCCTGTATCTAGACTGTAGGGATTCTAATGTTAAGGTTTGAATTAAATGGGGATGAGAAGTGTAGGGTAAGTAGCAATGGGGAATTGAGTAGTATTTGAGGTCAGTAGAGTTGGGGGCTATAGCATGTAGAGGGCTAGTAAGTAAGCAGTGTCAGGGTCATTCAGTGGTGTTGGAGATATGAGCATTCTTGTCGGTGGGCAGTACTGGGGTATGAGCAGTTTTGGGAGGCGTTCAATGTTGGGAGTTTGAGTAGTGTTGTGGAATGTGCAACTTTGGGGCCAGTGAACAATTTTGTGTTATGAACGGTGTTGTAGGATGGACAGTATTGGGGGCATAAGCAGTGTTGTAGGGTTGGCAATGTTGGGGGTATGAGCAGTGTTGGAATGTGGGCAGTGTTGGAAGGTTAGTGTTTTTGGGGTGGGTAGTGTTGGGGTATAAGCAGTGTTGGAGTGTCAGCAGTGTAGGGTATTGGGCAGTGTAGGGGTGGGCAGTGTTGGAGAGTTGGCAGTGTTGTAAGGTGGCAGTGTTGGGTGGGCAATGTTTTATGGTGGGCAGTGTTGGCCGATTGGCAGTGTTGGGAGTGATCAAGTGTAGAATAGGTTAAAACCAGATGACAGGTACATAGAAAGACATTAACATTTATTGAACTGAAGGGAGATCTCACTAGGCTTGGCTTCAGTGTCTGATGTGAAAGGCTTTGTGGTGTTAGAACAATTGCAGTTTGCTGAAACGCCTCACCAATGAATCCATGCTGTGGCTGGAACAGGAATGTCCTCAGGCCCCACACTGAAAAAGTAAGGTGACAGTTTTGAATATCGTCACAGAGCAACATGCACTTGCTGAATGGTAAACCTGTGTCATATTATCTTGTATGATCCTCCTCCTTTTAATTCAACCAGCTTCAGACAGCAGGCCAGCAAACCGCACAGCATGTTTTACAAACGAATTTGAATGCATTTAGGCCCAACCCTTCCATTATCAGATACATGTCACTATAGATGACAGGACAACATCTCCTGTAGCATATGCAGTAATAAAGTATCCGTGAAGAACAGTCTCTCACTCTCCCTGAGGGACAATTTCCATCTAATGAACTGAGTCCTGTTAATGCAGTCACATTCATTCAGCTTTCGAAACAGATGCTTTCCCTTCACTTTTGATGGGCCTGGAAGTGTAAAGACACCAGACAGTTTGGCTGAGCTGTACTAAAAATGAAATGGATGAATCTAGGCAGGTAATGGTGCTGACTGCAGAGCTGACTGCAGTCAAATTCTAGAGCAGCTGTTTGGTAAAAGCAGTTTGCCGGAATAGAACTCCCCAACTCCTTTCATATAAATGCAAATAAGATGTAGCAACAGGAAAGCCTTTAATTTTTTTTATATGTAATTGTTCTTGATATGTGAATAGTGCAGGGCCAGCAGTAGTTGTTCATTCCTAACTGCCCTTGAAAAGGTGGTGTTAAACAGCTTTCTTGAACCACGACATTCCACCTGGTGCAGGCACATCTACAATACTGTTAGAAGGGAAATTCCAGAGATTTGTCAAAGTAACAGTGAAGGAACAGTGACAATGCTCTGCATCAGCATGACATGTGTCTTCGAGAGGCACTTGCAGTTGGTGAAGTTGCTCTGTGGAGTGAGTTACTACGATTCATCGTGTCAATGTGTGTCAATGAAGGAGGAAGTGAATATTGATGGTGCTGGTTGTGATGCCAGTCAAGCAGACTGCCTTGTCCTGGATGATGACAGCTTCTTGAGTGTTGTTGGAGAAGTAAAGAGTATTCAATCACACCCCTGACTTGTGCTTATTGTTGGTTAAACAGCTTTTGGAAATCAAGAGATCAGCAATTTAGTGAAGAATTCCCAGCCCTTAACTTGCTTTGTGGCCACAGTATTTATATGACTGCACCAATTAACTTTCTCTCAGGAAGTTGATGGTGGGGGAATTTGATTATGGTCCTATTGTTATTCAAGGCAACAAATGAGGCCATTCAGCCTATTGAGACCATGCTGGCACCCTGCAAAGCAATCAACTCATTCCCCTCAATGCTCAGCCTTGTAGCCCTGCAAATTGATTTTTTTTCATGTGTCCATCAATTTCCTTTTGTTGTCATTCGATGAATATTGTTCAATCTCAACTTCTGATCTTATTATGAATGGAAGTTGGTTCATGGTGCAACTGAAGGTGATTGGGCCTAGGACACAACACTGAGGAGCTCCTGGAATGAGCTGCCAGAGGAAGTGGTGGAGGCTGGTACAATTGCAACATATAAAAGGCATTTGGATGGGTATATGAATAGGAAGGGTTTAGATGCATATGGGCCAGGTGCTGGTAGGTGGGGCTAGATTGGGTTGGGATATCTGGTTGGCATGGATGGGTTGGACTGAAGGGTCTGTTTCTATGCTTTACATCTCTATGACTCCATGTCCTGGAGCTGGGATGACTGACCTCCAATAATCATAACCATCTTCCTTTGTGCCAGTTATGAACATAATTAGTAGAGAGTTTGCCCTTTGATGTTTCGGGCAAAAGCCCCTCATCCGGAATACAGGCAGAGAGTCTGCAGGCACTCTTCTTCTATTCCTAATGAAGGGCTTTTGCCCGAAACCTCAATTTTCCTGCTCCTCAGATGCTGTCTGAACTGCTGTGCTTTTCCAGCACTACTCCAGAATCTGTTTTCCGGCATCTGCAGTCATTGTTTTTACCTCGGGAAGTAGTAAGTTCTGGAGCACAAATCTTCAGTTCAATTGTTAGAATGTTGCGGCATGTATTTTGCTTTGCCACTTATTGACCCAAATGTGAACATTGTTTGAGTGTTTCTGCAAACAATTAAGGATACTTCAGTACTGAGGAGTTCTGAATGATATTGAACAATATACAATCATTGACAAATAAATTAATTCCTGATTTTATGATGCAGCAAAGTCATTGTTAAGGTTGTTGAAGGTGGTTGGTCTGAGACATTACCTTGAGAAACTCCTGGGGCACTGATGTCCTGGGACTGAGATGATTGATTTCCAAGAGTCATAACCATCTTTCTTTGTGCTAGGTATGACTCCAAAGAATGGAGTATTAATTCCCTATGTTTTCCATTAACTTAAATATTGCTGGATCTCTTTGTTGTCACATTCAGACAAATGCTGTTTTGATGACAAAGGTATTCTGGATTAATGGTGCTGGAAGAGCACAGCAGTTCAGGCAGCATCCGAGGATCAGTAAAATTGACATTTCAGGCTAAAGCCCTTCATCAGGAATAAAGGCAGAGAGCCTGAAACCTGGAGATATAAACTAGAGGAGGATGGGGATGGGGAGAAAGTAGCATTGAGTACAATAGCTGAGTGGGGGAGAGGATAAAGGTGATAGGTCAGGGAGGAGGGTGGAGTGGATAGGTGGAAAAGAAGATAGGCAGGTAGGACAAGACATGGAGACAGTGCTGAGCTGGAAGTTTGGAACTAGGGTGAGGTGGGGGAAGGGGAAATGAGGAAACTGTTGAAGTCCAC
Source organism: Hemiscyllium ocellatum (assembly GCF_020745735.1). Classification (NCBI taxonomy): domain Eukaryota; kingdom Metazoa; phylum Chordata; class Chondrichthyes; order Orectolobiformes; family Hemiscylliidae; genus Hemiscyllium; species Hemiscyllium ocellatum. Next base: position 89,339,883 of record NC_083401.1, read on the forward strand.
ATTGATGCCCTGGGGTTGAAGTGTTCCGAGGCGGAAGATGAGGCGTTCTTCCTTCAGGCGTCTGGTGGTGAGGGAGTGGCGGTGAAGGAGGCCCAGGACCTCCATGTCCTCGGCAGAGTGGGAGGGGGAGTTGAAATGTTGGGCCACAGGGCAGTGTGGTTGATTGGTGCAGGTGTCCCGGGGATGTTCCCTAAGGCGCTCTGCTAGGAGGCGTCCAGTCTCCCCAATGTAGAGGAGACCGCATCAGGAGCAACGGACACAATAAATGATGTTAGTGGATGTGCAGGTAAAACTTTGATGGATGTGGAAGGCTCCTTTAGGGCCTTGGATGGAGGTGAGGGAGGAAGTGTGGGTGCAGGTTTTGCAGTTCCTGCGGTGGCAGGGAAGGTGCCAGGACGGGAGGGGGGATGTGGACCTGACCAGAAAGTCATGGAGGGAACAGTCTTTGCGGAAGTCTTTCCAGCATCTGCAGTCATTGTCTTTGTCATCAGGGAAAAAAACAATCATTCACCTCATTTCTGGAATTCAGCTCTTTTGTCCGTGTTTGAACCAAGGCTGCAGATGTGGAGCCAGGTTAGAAATGAAATGTAAGAACGGAGTTCTGCTTGTGCACATCAGGATCTGATTAAAATGAAATGTGATCCAGATGCCATAGAGGAGAATCTCAAGCAGAAACCTATTGAAATGTAAAGTGAAAGCTGTGACTCATTTAGGTAATTGCACAGATACTTAAATCCCACTTTCCCAATATTGTCACAAAAAAGATAATTACATAAGCAAGGTTTTTAACGATCCAAGTTTATGTGCATGACGGACTCAGGTTAATAGAAAACACTGACCAAGTTCCTGTACTTAAGAGCCACTACTTATTACAATTAGATAAAGGTGTTATTAATGGAAGCTAAAGTACTGGGGAAACAAAGTTCAATAGCACTTGTGCAAGGGATTTGATGAGACGTTTCTTTTGCTTTTCAATGACCTCTGTTCTTGATCTCTTTTCTGAATTATTTTCCTTGTTCACAGGATGCCCGTGGCAGTTAGTACACAAATAATGAAGTCTTTGAGCTACTAGTTAAATGTAAACAGCTAACAGCAATTAATGGGAGAATATAACTGACATTCTTTGTTTAAATATATACAAAGAAATAGAGACACCAATCCTGCTCCCTACAGTCTGGAGACCCTATATTGTTCATACTCACCAGCGGTTTAGCTGACTTGAACCAATAACAGAGTTGTCATTACCTTTGATCTCGAGTATCCACATATGTTCACTATTGCACAAACCAATCAGCAATTTGTGGCTGGGTGAACCTCACTCTGCACACACTCTCCGGTACCTTTGCCATCTTAACTCCTCTACTGCTTGCAAAGCACCAGTGTAATCACAACTCACAATGTAATCCAGTAACTCGATTTTAAATGTGTTGCAATTCCTTCCACAGTCCTTGGTTTTAAAACAGTCTATATTAGTTAACAATTAAAAATAAAGCAAAATCAAAAGACTCTCCAAACCGTAATATGCCTGTGTTTCACAGAGGAAGGACAGCTGCATTTTGAGAAGCAGTGAGACAGAGGATATTGGTATGCAGAAGTAGAAAAGGAAAATCAACAAAGGAGTATGTTGATTTCTGTTTGAAAAGATACAAGCAGAGCATTGGACATTTAGAGATTTTAGGGAAGAGCTGAGATGGACTTGACTGGTGAAACTTGCAGCCAGAAAACTTTGGTTGAATGGGGTGATTTTGAAAGGATGTTAGAATTATTAACCAAGTGTGACAGTGAGAGGTGTGCTTTCTGGAAAACTGTAAATGATTTTGGAACTATGCCTATTTACTAAATATCTGCTAGAAGTATATTGTACATTGCAGTTAGCTGTAATTATGACTGAATTCTTCAGTTAATGTAAGAGCATCTTTTCTTTGGTGTTTGAAGCCTGTTAACATGTGTTCGATCTTTGTAAATTTTAATTTGTTTGTTATAATAGAAAATTCTTAAAATATGAAATCTTGCCCTTTTTGTTCTTTCAATAAGTCATTGGGAAGTTCAAAGTTTGGAAATTACATGCCCTAGTTGAGCTTTTGTCATGGGTGTTAGAGGGTGACATTTAAGATAGATTGTATGATTTGCCCACCACATTCCCATCTCCCTTGAGCTTATGCCCATAATACAGGGGTGGGTGGAAGTTGAAATCTGCAGTCCATCTGTCATTTATAACTAAACAATTAAGTGTCAATGAATCTTGTTAAAAGCTTACATAACCTATCTCATGACATAAGGTGGGAAGGTAGGCAGATGTGGACCCAACCATTTTTGTGTTTAAAAGCACTGGAAGGAGAAGGTACTAGCTTATATGGGTGCACTTTGCTTAATGGTGGCACCTCTGAGACCATAGTAATAACTTCCACCCTACCCTTCGCTTTGAAACTCAACCACCACACCCATTTTGCCAACAAATCATGCCTCCATGTCCCTTGTGGTGCATTCCAGTGGAAATATCCCTTCCTACACAAGTTACATGCTTTACCTAGGCCTGGAGTTCCACCGTGCCTACTATGTGGGACGTCCCCTGGTCAAACAGCACTTCATGACAGAGCTCTAGCACTTCAAAGGCTGATGAAGCTTGCCAGTCAATGAGAACAAAGTCCCAATCTGTGCCGACTTAACTCCAGGTACACAGCCTGTTATGGCTGTACTGTAGGTTTGCTCTTAACGTGTCAGCTCACTGACATGGGGTATGGTGGAGAGAGACATCTGCACCCCCCCACCTCCCTCCCCACCAACCTCAGCAAATTTCTGCACGATCTCTTTTTAAAGGTTGTGGGTACCTAAGGGAAATTGTAAGAAGGCCCATCCCTATTCAGTATTTCAGTAGTGAGGTTTAGTTACATGGCTACAATCAACATTATAAACTTGGCGTTCAGCAATTAATGTGCATGTTTTTGTGAGAGTTTTCTGAGGAGAGGGGCAAAGAAGATGAAAGGAGGAATATTAGGCCAGTTTATTTTCACTATCATTAAATACTCACACCCACATTAATCACAACAACATATTCACTAATCCAGGCACAAACTATCATGCATGGCCTGATAATAACTAACTTTGCAGTGTGTCCCTTGCATTTGTGCAGCACTGACTGCTGGAACTCTGCTATAAACAACACTGACAACAGCGATGGAACTCCCAGCAGCAACGAAGGTCATCAGAGCACCGAACCTTCATGCCTTGGGTTGATTCACATCAACACAGGGGACAGAAGCTGCATCAGTCAATCAAAAGTACACTCATGCATCAAGGAGGTCATTGACGTGCTGTTCATTAGCCCTCCTGTTGAAAAACAGCAATAAAATGAAAGAACACTGTCGTTTCTTTTTCCATGCCACAGGGCTCCCAATACTCAGAGCATGAGGAATAGCACTCATATGACATTCAGCGCTCTGTGTACAATGTCATCACAATCATGAACCATAAAGGCTTCTGCTCAGTTAATGTGCCAGCAGTCAGTGTTTCTCAGACATTAGGGCATGATTATTTTAAAGCGAAAACACGGACCAAAGAGCACTAACTCTGAGGAAATTAAGGCGATCCATTTTAGACCCGGATATTGGCACCCTGGAGATTGGCAAATACAAATTAAAGCCAACGAAGCATTCACTGCAGCAGCTGTCCTGTCCACATTGCCGTGGCTCTATATGAGTATGACCTCTGCTCGACCTCACTCGTTAAGAAAATCATTTTTGAGCTGTACCAGGTCTAAGAAATTAATTCATTGGGCAAAGTTGAACCAAGTTAATTTTAGCTGAAAATGTGTGCTGGAAAAGCGCAGCAGGTCAGGCAGCATCCAAGGACCAGGAGATTTGACGTTTCAGGAATCCTGAAGAAGGGCTTATGCCCGAAACGTCGAATCTCCTGCTCCTTGGATGCTGTCTGACCTGCTGCGCTTTTCCAGCAACACATTTTCAGCTCTGATCTCCAGCATCTGCAGACCTCACTTCCTCCTCCGAGTTAATTTTAACATAACGGAGTTTGTCTCTTCATTGCAGGATGTGGAGGTGGAAGCTGTCCTGCTGTCGGGGCAGGAAGTGAGCAGTTGGTGCCGGCGCAACATAGGATAGTGGTCTGCCTCCTAAGAGCAGCCAGTCCAATCAGAGAGTCAGGGAGAGATGGTCACTGCTGAGGGAGTTGGGGGGTTACAGCCAGTAGGTATAACTTCAATAGTCACGGGGCAGAGCACTGGACAGGGAAGCCTACAGGTAGGGTTCACTCTGATGCTCTTTCAGGTTCAGCCTGAACTCATCCCGTTGGACAAAGTGGTCAAGATCCACAACTGCCTTTTTAATAATTTATTTTAACTTTCACAAGTTTCAGTGCCCAGCCACCTTTCAAGTAAATCAATACTTTTTAAAAAATTGTCACCTTGTTGCTAATTTATAAATGTTAGTGCCCCAATTCTTTTTTCAGCTAACCTACTAACTCAGTACCATACTCACAAAAAATGTTCCAATGGCTTCTGAGCTGCACTCATGCTGTTAACCTTTGAAAAATCACTGATTCTGAAAATGCTGTTCCTTTACCTTAGCTGTTTCATTTTAATTCATCTAATCCCTTTATTAAATTTCATTTATATGTGGCTCCTCAGTGAACTCTTGCCTATTACTGTTTTTACTGCTGTCTGTCACTCTTGTCATTGATAAACACACGTTTCCTGCAACTACCATACAAATCACAGCCATGATAATGATTACTGCACATCTTATCCCAAACGTGCACTTTATTACATTTTACAACACTTCCATATGCTGGTTTATGAATTGTTTTTTAATGTTTGAAGGTGGTTTTGATGGGTAAGATGTGCATTATCATTTCAGGTATATTTTGCTAACATCAAAAACTTCACTGGGATTAGCATTTCAATTACAGGAGTAATTTCAGGCAGGCTCCAAATCTGACAGTATGATTTACATTTCTGCAGTTTGACCCCAAGCGTTCAATAGGTCAGATAAATTATCTCACCAGTTAGATGCACATTCAGTGTGTAGTTTGATGACTTTGTTAGCTGTATCTTGATAGTTACTCATTGTGTCGATGAATGGTTTTTACTGTTTAATGGAATGCTGGGTTGCAAAGTTTGTCTAATTTCTAAAATTTGACCACTACAGCCAATTGCAATTCCTTCTTTTGACCTTTTAAGCATGGGCATCTTTTGGATTTAACATATTCGTGCTGAAGGAATGGTAACAGTCCCCCAGCAGTAATCTTCAGCTGTCTTCCTTACCTGTAGCTTTCTCATTGTCACATAAAACATTTCCTTTGGCTCTTATTGACATTTATCTGGTATCTTCAAATGGCAGGGAATCGATCCACCACTAGAAAATTGCTGATGGCACTATTAAATAATCCAAAATTTGGCCATTACTGAAGGAAATTGGTAACAGATCCACTTCTGTCCCCAGTCTCAGGACTGTTGATCTCATATCATTCCCTGCATTGTTACACCTCCCACCCCATCTACAAGAGTCCATAAAATCCAACTCCATATTTTCTTTTGATGAAATTTATAGTGCTTATCTTCAAGAAGCCATTCTCATGATTCTTCTGCATATATCTTCAGTGGAAGAAGGAATATCGTGATTTTTTTTTGTTGTTGAATATCACTGTGGTCCTTGTAATTAAATCATCCATGTACATCTTGTGTTAGATCATGAATTGGGACTGAAATGTTTACTATGAGACCTGGCGCAGTAACTGGCAAGTCCAGTGCATGATCTATCTCCATTCTCTTACATTCCCTTCATTCCTGTGAGTTTAAAAGACTTCCTCAAAATAACTCAAAGATTTGAAATTACTTCACCTTCCCTCTATGTAGAGTTAGCCCCTCTTGTGCTTCATCTTTGTGAAGCAAAGATGCAAGAGAAAATATTCTGACTTTTCACTATCGAACAAGATCAAACCAATCAAGGTTGTGCACCAGAAAGCCAATACTCATTACTCCTGTTACTTTTTTTTCACCAATCTGCTGTCATGCAAAATATCCTGGCCATGTTTGACAGACTCTGAATTTCTTATCGACATTGGGAATAATGGAATCCTCTTGCTGGAAGCGAAGTATTTGAAACATTTGTCGTGCAGATATGATAAGCTAGAAGTGCACATACAGTGAGAGAAAATTGTCCATTTTGAATCTCAGCATGTATATTAGTGAATGAATGTGAAACTCTCTTCTGCATTTTTTGGGAGATTACATTCTCAGCTCAGTAAAATAACTTTTACATATCTGATAGATCCATAAAATATTGTAGCTGTGCATGCAAAGGATTTTGTGAATTATCTCAGAGGATGTGGGCATTGCCAGCATTTATTGCCTTCTTGAATCATTATAGTTCACATCATGGTGAAACTGCTTTAGGTGAATGGTTTTTGCAAGATTTTGCAATTGTTCATGCTTTGGACACTTTGTTTATGTATTAAAAACCCCTCATCCAAACACTCTTGTTGGTGAGGGGCTCAAAGAGACACAGAATTTAGTTATTGGTTCAACTCAATTTTATTAGCAAAAATTAAAGCACACTGTCAAAATTTCTCAAATTCTCACAATATTCACTCCCCCAATATTTAGTTCTATCCACCTGAGAAAGGATATCACCCACAATGAGCCACGTATTTGAGCTGGGCCATTGGAATGTCCTTCTTCTCTGCTGTAGGGCTGGATCTCTTCCATGAAGATGGTCAGGGCAGATATTCTATCTCACTCTCCAGGTGATCAGAGCTGTATTGCTGGGACAGGTTGACTCTTTACCAGATGTGTGTTATTATCCCCTTTCACCCCAGATCTCCCATAAATGTACTCTAGCTTTTGACCAATGAGGTCATGAGCTGGGTTCAAATCATCCTATAGGATCACACCAATACCCTTCACTATTGCCATGCCAGAATGTATAAAGTGCACGTGCTCAGGCAGTAGGATGTCAGAACGTCTGATTGCTACTTCTCCAATAACAGCACTTGAGCTGGTTGAAACTAGAACATTTGGAATTTTTGAACCCTTGAACTTTTGGAACCTCTTTGATCTCAGTTTCCAATATTCTCTATAGTCAATAGCTCCTGGCTGTTGTTTAATTTAGTTTGGCCAATTTTCTGTCAGGCCTGATTTCTTTGGTTGTTGGTCAATTTAGAATGTCTAATTTTGGGCCTGTGGTCTCTTGCCCACAATTAACAAAAAGAACGTTTGTAGAATTCCTGTTTCACCTGCCCACTTAGCATTAGGAAATACCAGGTAACTTTTTGCTGGCACATTTTCTCAAATGGAACTATTTACTTTTTATCCTTTCTGCTGCTGTATCTCTTGATATCTCAATCACTCAGGTGAAAGTGAGGCTTGGAGATCAGAATCAGGCAGCATCTGACGAGCAAGAAACTAGGAAAAATGAAAGGCTCCTGCCTGAAACATTGATTTCCCTGCTCTTCAGATGCTGCCTGACCTGCTGCGCTTTTCCAGCACCACTCTAATCTCAATCACTCAGCTGTGGGACAGAGGTATTTATATTCTTGTCATACTATCTAGTGATTATTTATTGTCACAGTAACTTAAAAATACATGTAGCTGAAAACCAAATGTGGTGTGGTCTCTCCTAATGCTCTGAGGAGACCTGTTTACTTCTAGTAGGTTGGTGTAAGGTTCAAAATTGCAGCATTTGACATTTAGATCTGTCATATTTCTACTAGCTGTGATAGGCTGATGATTATAAATCACTGTGGGCCACAAGTATGGACACTTGCATACACACTTCTTGGGAACTTTTGTATGCAGAGCGATCGGGTGTCCTTGTACAAGAATTACACAAAGTTACTGTGTAGGTGTAACAAACAATTACAAAAAAATAAATGGGATGTTAGCACTTATTAATGGATTGAAATAAAGGAGTCTTACTGAAATTATTTCGAGCTTTAGTAAGACTACACCTGCTCTCCTTATTCAAGATATGTAACAAAGGATAAACAAAAAAAATTGTGGATAATGGAAATCATAACCAAAAATAGAAAGTGCTGGAGAAACTAGAGCAGTCTGGCAGCACCTATGGATAGAAAGCAGAGTCCAGTGACTCTTTTACTGAATAAATCTGAATTTTGGATTGTTCTTACTCCAGAGGTTAAAATCAGAGGTTGATAGTTTTTTGTTTTATCTTCAGGAAATTAATGGGTATGTGGGGAATTCAGGAAGACAGAATTGAGATAGAAAATCAGGTAAGAGCTTATTACATCATAGAGCAAGTCTTTGCAGCCAAATGGCTCTAATTGTTCCTATTCCTTACATCCCTTTGTGTATACTTAGCAAGCAATATGATGCCCTTTCTGGTTATCAATTGCTGTAAGGAAGCTAGCTTTTAAAGTTTGAAGCATGAGCTTTACCTTTGCTGAGTTCAGGCTGGACCTGGCAGTTTGTCTGTTTCTTGTAGATTTCAGTAAATAGCACAGAAGATGTGGGATATAGGTAAAGTAGTGTTACTTCTGCAATTATAATTACTTATACAAAGTAAATGAACTCACACCAGTGTCTAATTGTTTCAGCCAAGAGCTGAGTCAATAAGAATGGAAACTATGTGGAGGAAATATATAATTGTTTTTTGTATGAGCTAAAATTGTATGCAAGAATGAAACGGGACTGCAAAACAATGGTAGATATTACAGGCGAACAGATAAGATGCTGTGAGGAGAGGCAGTTAAGCTAGATACCCCTGTACAAACAGTAAGTATAAACATCTGTTTCCCACTTTTACAGAAACACAGGAACAAACCCCAATTAAAAGGGTCTTAATGATAAGATGCTGAGAGGGGAGGCACATATGGAGGGAGTAGATAATGGTAAGGAAAGGATATGCCTAACAATGACCCACAGCGGGATGAGGTCAAACGGCCTTGTGAGGCCAGAAATAAGCATTTTGTCACAGACAAGGCCGGATAAGGCAAGAGATAAACAGGAGTAATTGGTACCGGTCTTAGGGAAGTGGCAGATGTAAACAGGGGAGGCGCAATGAAATAAAATAAATAAATTATATAAATATCGAATATTCGTTGAATTTGGTGAATGTTTTGTCCCAGCCTTGTGGACAATGGACATCGCACCCACTTGCAAGTGTGAAATAAATGACACTACTAATTGTGATTTTGTCTCAGACTGAAATTATTGAAGTGAGTGAGCTTTGTTTCTCACAACTGGGGGCTCGTCCTGGATGTTCTTCCATCGCTGGGGGGGAGTGGCTGACTCTGGACACTGGGAAGACGCATCCCATTCCCAATTGAGGAGGGGTCTCATGTCCCGGTTTGGTCCGCTCCCTTGGGCGACTGGTACGAATCCCACATGAGAAACATCTGAATCAGACAGTGAAAAGAGGTCAATAGAAAATATGGCGAAAAGGGACCACGCAACTCTGTGCACAGACCAGGGTAATAAAATTGACTTTTAAGTACTGCCTTGGTGACAGGGATTGAGTTTTAGTAGTTAATAAGGGACTAACGAAGGAACTCAATATGGGTTGTGCTGTCGGTAAGGAAAAAGCCTCCGGGAGAACAAAAGCAGAAAAAAGCAATGGAAATGGAGGCGGGGTCCCTTACAACATTCCTCCAGAAAGTCTGTTGGGCAGGATGCTGTGGAATTGGAAAAATAATATTTGTACAAGGGAAAAAGATGATTAAATATTGTTGCTTTGTTTGGACTAAGGAATCCATTCTTCCTCCCGCCGTCTTCTGGCCAAAGTACAAGTCGGACGAAGACTGGGTTTGTAAATATCTGAATTTATATGTCAATGAGTGAGAGAGAGAGAGAATGAAAAGAGCTGTATAGCTGGTGGAAAGTTTAACCCTTTGTGATTTGGTTTGAATGCACATTTATTTGTTGGTGATTGAATGTTTGCACTTTATTCCCTGGAGCTTGACTGTTTTGAATCTGGTTTTTATTATGGAAACTTAACAAGATGTCTTTTAAGGTTAAGGATTCCATAGTGATTATGAAAAAAAATAGTCCTGTTCTTTTTTACAGGTCATGACTGCCTTACTATCAGTTTCTAACTAATCTCTTTTATCCTTACATAAAAGCGATTTATGGAAGATAGTTGAAGTTTCAGTTCAACATTAGATTGTAGTCAAAACAAAATCCTGTGGTTAATATCTGTGACCTTGGATTTGGCCATTGTTCTTGCATTAGAATTTTTTTTTAACTTGAATAGACAAATTCTTTTAAGGCAGCTCTGATTATTTCACGACCTATAGCATTGTAATTGAGCAATGATTGGTCAGGACCACTTAAGTAAACTAATTTTGGATTTAAATTAAGGGACTAAAGCGGGGTAATTATAGTGGATTTCAAAGTTGGGAACTGTATGCATTTTAAATTTTAAATATTAACTACTGAATAAATGAATGTAAATATATAAATTACAAGTTAGGAACAGGCTTTAAAGTTAGTCAAGCATAAATTGATGAATTGGTATTTGAAGTTATGAGAAGCTAGAAATGTTGCAATATTTCTTAAAAAAAGGTAAGAACATAATGACTTATCCCCTTCAGGAGGTACCAACAGGGGACAAAGAGATTGGGTTTGTAAGTGCCCCCCTCACCAGTGGGAAGGTCAGAACATTTAAAAAGAAAATGAAGGTCCTGGTTGAGGATCTGGTAGGGTTGTCTGAACAACTTGATCAATTTTTGGGGCCCAGTCTGTATACGTAATTAGATTACTTACAGTGTGGAAACAGGCCCTTCGGCCCAACAAGTCCACACCGACCTGCCGAAGCGTAACCCACCCACACCCCTACCCCTACATTTACCCCCTACCTAACACTATGGACAATTTAGCATGGCCAATTTACCTAACCTGCACATCTTTGGAATGTGGGAGGAAACCGGAGCACCCGGAGGAAACCCACGCAGGCACGGGGAGAACGTGCAAACTCCACACAGTCAGTCGCCTGAGGCGGGAATTGAACCCGGGTCTCTGGCGCTGTGAGGCAGCAGTGCTAACCACTGTGCCACCGTGCCGCCCAGGTGGGCTGAGTTAATGTCTATTTTGAATATACTATTTACTGGGGAAGAAAGGGGTCTTATACGAGGAGCAGCCATTAAAATATGGGACAGGGAACACCTGATTGGAGATGGGGATGCTGGACAGGGTGAGATGAAGTTTCCCCTCAGAGACCCTCAGTGGGAAAATCAAAACCCGGAGCATAGAGAAGAAATGAGGGAATTAAAAGACCTGATTCTAAAAGGAATAGGAGAGGCAGTTCCGAAGTTGCAGAATTTGACTAAAGCCTTTGAAGTTAGACAGGAGAAAGATGAGACTCACTCAGCTTTCTTGCAAAGATTAAGAGATTCAATGCAGAAATATTCTGGAATGAACCCTGAGGACCCAGTGGCACATGGTGTCTATTGAAAGTACATTTTGTGACAAAGGCATGGCCAGACATACTGAGAAAGATACAGAAGATAGAAGGGTGGAGTGAAAAACCATTAGATGAATTGTTAAGAGAGGCACTGAAAGTGTTTGTAAAGAGAGAGGATGAGAGACAAAAACAGAAGGTGAAAATGATGGTAGCTACGGTTGATGAGGTAGTTAAGAAAAGAATGGAACTAATATTGAGCAACTGGAGCGGCGGGTGGCAGCGTGTAGGGCAGAGAGGATGTGGGGAGAGAGATAGACCCTATTGTATGGGCTAGAGAAGGGAATCGTGGAAGACTACAGATCCCTCCCCTTTAAATAAATTTAAAAAGGAAAGGGGACGTTGTCTGTGAGCAACAATATCCCATTCCATAGAAGGTAAACGAGGACTGCAGCCAGTAATTGAGGGACTGATTAGAGATGGACTGTTGGAACCATGTATGTCTCCTTATAATACCCCAATTCTACCTGTGCTGAAATCTGATGGAACTTATCGATTGGTGCAGGATTTGAGAACATTAAATTGAATAGTACAGATCAGATACCCAGTGGTGCCAAACCCCTATACGTTATTAAGTAAGATCCCTCATGATCACAAATGGTTTAGTGTGATAGATTTAAAGGATGCCTTTTGGGCTTGTCCCTTGACGGAAGAAAGTAGGAATTTGTTCGCCTTTAAATGGGAAGACCCCAAGACAGGACGGAAACAGCAATACTGGTGGACTCTGCTCCCCTAGGGGTTTACGGAATCCCTGAATTTATTTGGACAGATGTTAGAACAAATATTGGAGAAATTTAGCAGCCCCAAGGGGACTACCCTGTTGCAGTATGTAGACGACCTCTTAGAAACAGGAAAAAGAAGAGAAAGAGTAGTAGAAGCCACTGACAAATGATTGAATTTCCTGGGCCAGCAGGGCCTGCGAGTATCTAAAAACAAATGACAATATGTGGAGCGAGAAGTGAAATACACGGGACATTTAGTTAGTGAGGGAAAGCGAAAGATAAGCCTGGAACAGATAGAGGGAATAGTGGGGATGCCGCTGCCCAGGACGATACGGGAGTTACGTAAATTTTTGGGTCTAACGGGATATTGTAGATTGTGGATTGATTCCTATGCTCAAAAGACTAAGAAATTATATCTCAAACTATTAGAGGAGGAACCAAAATGTCTAAGTTGGGATGATGAGGAAAAAGAACTAGTTGAAGAACTCAAAAGAGATCTGATCCATGCCCCCGTGTTAGCCTTACATTCCCTAGATAAACCTTTCCACCTCTTTGCTACTGTAGATAAGGAAGCGGCTTTGGGAGTATTAACCCAGAGGTGGGGAGGAATGAAACAGCCAGTAGCATATCTTTCGAAGCTATTGGATCCAATATCCCAGGGGTGGCCTGAGTGTGTACAGGCTGCGGTTGCCACTGCACTGTTGGTGGAGGAAAGCAGAAAGCTTACATTTGGGGGAGCCCTAATAGTAAGCACCCCACACCAAGTGAGAACGATCCTAAACCAAAAAGCTGGGCAATGATTGTCAGACTTGTGGATTTTGAAATATGAGGCAATATTAATAGAAAAGGATGATCTAGTGTTGGTCACGGACAATTGTTTAAATCCAGCTGCCTTTCTTTGGAAAGGGGAAGGAGACTCCTCAGAATCCAGGGCACGACTGCCTTGACATTATAGAATACCAAACTAAGGTCCGCATGGACCTGAGAGATGCTCCACTTCAGGCAGGGGCTAAACATTTTATAGACTGATCATCCCGGGTGATTGAAGGGAAAAGACATAATGGGTATGCAGTCATAGATGGGACAAAAGGTAGTGTGGTGGAGGCAGGAAAGTTGCCAAATGGGTGATCAGCTCAGACCTGCGAACTCTATGCATTGGAAAGAGTCCTTAGGGCATTATACAATAAAGAGGGAACAGTATACACTGACTCCAAATATACATTTGGTGTCGTGCACACTTTTGGAAAGATATGGCAGGAAAGAGGACTGATCAATAGCCAGGGGAAGGAATTAGTACATGAAGAATTGATTAAACGAGTCTTGGAATCCCTATTTCTCCCCCCGAGACATAGCAGTAGTGCATGTAAATGGTCATCAGAAAGGAAATGAACCAAAAGTTAGGGGGAGTAGATTAGCCGATGAAGTGGCGAGGGAAGCTGCCCTGAACCCACAAGAAGTGGTGATTTCATTCCCTAATACCTACTGTCCCAGGTCCTCAGGAAGCTCCTATATTTACTGAAAGAGAAGAAAAAGAATTGAAAGATTTAGGGGCTGCAAAAACAACAGATGGGCATTGGATGTTACCTGATGGAAGGGAAATGTTGAACAAAATGATGATGCGAGAGATTATGGCTGTCATACACCAAGGCAGTCATTGGGGAGTACAAGCAATGTGTGATTTAGTTCTTAGGGAATATGGATGTAAGGAATATATACAATTGCTAAATAAATATGTGAGGGATGTATAATATGCAGAAAGGTAAATAAAATAGTCTTGAGAAAACAGACCCTGGGAGGAAGACACCCAGGATTGAGACCCTTCCAGAGTATACAAGTAGATTATACTGAACTACCCAGAGTAGGGAGACTAAAATATATGTTGGTCATAGTAGATCATTTATCCAGTTGGGTTGAGGCATACCCCCTAGCTACTGCCATTGCGAGTGGGGTGTCTAAATCATTATTGGAGCACATCATTCCCTGATATGGGCTAGTAAACCGTATAGAGTCCAACCAAGGAACTTATTTTACCTCTAAAGTGTTACGGGGGTCATGAAAGGCTTGGGAATTTCTTGGGAGTTCCATACTCCATGGCACCCGCCATCATCAGGAAGGGTTGAGAGAATGAACCAAACACTCAAACGACAGCTCTCTAAATTGATAATAGAAACCAGACTCCCTTGGACCAAATGTTTACCTATAGCTCTTTTGCGAGTAAGAACAGCCCCAAGGAAAGATTTGGGACTATCCCCCTATGAAATCTTATTTGGATTACCTTATCTGGGAACGAATGGAGAATTGCCAATTCCCGAAACTAAAGATTTGTTCTTAAAGTATATATTGGGCTTGTCCTCCTCTCTGTCTTTCCTCAGGAAACAAGATTTATTGGCACAGACTCCACCCCATGAATTCACCGTTCATCCCATCCAGCCGGGAGATTGGGTCTTAGTAAAATCATGGACAGAGACTAAATTGCAGCCGGACTGGGAAGGGCTGTACCAGGCTCTTTTGACTACTGAAATGGCAATAAGGACAGCGGAGAAAGGCTGGGCTCACTATACTCGGATCAAAGGGCCAGTGGACTCTCCAGTTGAGGAAGAAGTCTGGACAGCCGAATCAACGCAAGACCCGCTGAAACTCAAACTAAAGAGACTTTGAGTAACTGATTATCCAGTGGCGACGCGAGCGTGGGATTATTTCTGTAGGATTGTATATTAAGTCTTTTTGTGCTTCAGCATGATGTTTAGAGTACTGGAAATGCTTAGAGTTATGATGATAGCCCTCTTAGTATTGGGATTTTGTCAAATATCATTTTCGTATGTATTATTAACGGTTCCTGAGTCTGATAATCCACAAGTAATAGACACTGATGCATGCAGCTTAGTAAATTGTGGGGATGTAGATAATCAGAGACAGTACCGCAGCTTTGAGATACATCTTAAGTCCTATGGGGATGGCCTCGGGGATGGTACTTGGTATAATGGTCTCGTCACAGTACACCGGACCCCCTTCCGACTAGCTCGCGATTGTCTCAATAAAAAGTGTAACCCAACATACCTAACAATAAAGAAAACCACATGGCACGAAGCAATTCGGAGGGGGGGGAGGGGCACTATGAGATACAATTAAATGCAACATTTGGGATAGAAATGAAAGCAAACGGGAAGGATTTCTCGGGCTGTTGTTTTTGAATTAGCGTAGGACAGGGAAAATGGGCGGAACTACTGAATAATGAGATACAACCTTTCACCTCTCCCGATGATCCTAGAGTAGTAAAAATTATAGTGGTAAAGGATTGAAATAGACTATCGAAATAGAAACTGGGTACGAGGATGCAAATGCCTGGGTGGAATGGGTAAAGTATACTGTAAAAAGTCTGAACAAAAGCAATTGCTATGCATGTGCCTCCGGTAGGCCAGTGGCCCAGGTGTTCCCTTTCCGCTCAGGTGGAACCGAGACAGGAAGGGCATGAAATGTATGATAGCCCTGTATCAGGATGAGACTGCATGGAATGATAGGAATTGTACCTCCCTATCTCTAATGTTCCCTCCGGTACGATTCTTGTGGAGAGTGAGGAAGCAAATATCCTTGCCAGTGGCTTAGCAATCTCCTTTCTCACTTCCCGGAGCAGCCAAGGATACATCTAGTCTGGCCCTGGGGACTTATCAATCTTAATGTTTTCCAAAATTTTTAGCACATCAACTTCATCAATCTTGATCTGGTCAAGACTGTAGCCCAGCTCCTCTAAGTTTTCATTTACAACAAGTTCCCTTTCCTTGGTGAAAACTGAAGCAAAAAACTCATTTAAGTCTTCCCCTATCTGCTGAGACTCCATGCACAAGTTTCCTCTGCTATCCCTGATTGGTCCTCTACCTTCTCCCTCATCATTCTCTTATTCCTCATGTATGAGTAAAATGCCTTTGGGTTCTCCCTAATCCTTCCTGCCAAGTCTTTTTTGTGCCTCCTCCTGGTTCTCCTCAGTCCATTTCTGAGCTCCTTTCTAGCAAACCTGTAATCCTCTAAAGCTGTGCTAGATCCTTGCTTCCTCCACCTTAAATAAGCTGCCTTCTTCCTTTGACGAGAAGCTCCTCTGTTCTCATCATACAAGGTTCCTTAATCTTACCCCTTCTTACCTGTCTCAGAGGATCTTAAACAGTCTCCACATATCTGCTGTGCCCTTTCTGTGGAACAATTGCTCCCAGTCTGTACTTCTCAACTCCTGTCTGATAGCATCATAATTTCCTTTTTCCCAATTAAATATCTTCCCTCAGTAACTGCTCCTTTCCATTTCTAAGGTTATGCTAAACGTGAGGCAGTTGTGATCACTTTCACCAAAGTGTTCTCCCACTGTGAGATCTGACACCTGTCCTGGCTCATTGCCGAACACCAAATCCAAAATGGCCTCTCCCCTCGTCGGTCTGTCTACATACTGAGTAAGGAACTCCTCCAGAACACACCTGACAAAAATGGCTCCATCCAAACCATCTGCACTAAGAAGGTTCCGGTCGATTGGGAAAGTTGAAGTCACCCATAACAACATCCCTGCTACTTCTGCATTTTTCCAGAATCTGCCCACCTATGAGATCTTCAATATCTCTACTGCTTTTAGGTGGTCTGTAGAAAACCCCCAATGTGGTGGTTGTTCCCTTGCTGTTCCTAACTACCACCCATACTGACTCAGTAGACAAACCTTCCTCAACAACCTTCGTTTCTGTAGCTGTGATGCACTCTCTGATTAGCAATGCCACACCCCCTCCTCTTTTTCCACCCTCCCTGTTCTTTTTAAATGTTCTAAACCCTGGAACATCAAGCAACCATTCCTGCCCCTATGAAACCCACGTCTCCGTTAAGGCCACAACATTGTATCCCCAAGTACTGATTCATGCTCTAAATTCGTCACTCTTATTTCTGACATTCCTTGCATTGACTCAGACACACCTTTACCAATCCCTTTGTTTCATCATGTGAGAAACCTTCCCGATAGATTCAATACATCCTGTCACTGTCCTGTCTGCAACTGACCCCCTCTCAGATATGTGGCTCTGATTTCCAACCCCTGCCAATCTAGTTTAAACCCTCCCGAATCACATGAGCAAATCTCCCACCTAGGACATTTGTGCCCCTCCAGTTCAGGTGCAACCCGTCCTTCATGTACATGTCCCACCTTCCTCAGAAGGTACCCCAATGATCTATGTATCTGAAGCCCTCCCTCCTGAACCAGCCTCACAGCCATGTATTAAGCTGCATTCGCTGACTGTACCTCACCTCACTGTCTCGTGGCACCAGTAGCAAACCTGAGATCACTACTCGACTCGTCCTGCTCTTCAGCTTCCAACCTAACTCTCTGTAATCACTTTTCAGATCCTCAATCCCTTTCCTGGCTATATCATTGGTGCCAATATGTACCACGATTTCTGGCTGCTCCCCCTCCACCTTCAGTATCTTGTAAACCCGATCGGTAACATCCCGGACCCTTGCACTGGGGAGGCAACATACCTTCTGGTAGTCCCGTTCCTGACCACAAAATTTCCTGTCAATCTGTCTAAGTATTGAGTCCCCTACCATTAACGCTTTTCTATTCTCCCCCCATACCTTCTGAGCCACGGTACCAGGCTCAGTGTCAGAGACCTGAGTACTATGACTTTCCCCTGGTAGGCTGTCCCCATCAGCAGTATCCAAAATGGTATACTTTTTGCACGGGATCCCTGTTCTGACTGTAGGTTCCCTTTCCTCTCCATGACAGTGACCCAGCTGTCCTTATCCTTTGTCTGGGAGTGACCACCTCCCTGTACATCCTCTCAATTTCTCCCTCAGCCTCCTGGATGATCCGAAGTTCATCCAGCTGTTGAGGCAGTCTCTGGTTACTTACCTTCCTTTCATCTTCACACTTCTTATTCTCTTAATTATGGGGGCAGCAGAAAAATGGTTTATTTTATGGATCAGCTCATAACCATCAGCTATTACTGCTACCCCTGGTCTTGAACATGTATTCTTATTACAAAAGGAAGTTAGTTTTTAAATTCTTCCAAGAGAACGCTCCGTTTGATTGCTTTGTGTCTAGTTTCAAATCCTTTTGTTCCTGTCCTCCTGTCAAAATTACTTTGGTTAACTTTTTCAAATTTTGCATAGGTTTGCCAATTTCTATTACCTTACATTTCAAAAGTTATGTCTGTATACCTCTGCAACTAACCTATATGCACACAGGATACCCATTTCATAAACCATAGAAACCTTCTCTAATAGTAAAACACAAATTTCCTGTCCTACCTTGTTCTGTACAGTTAATGTTGAGATTTCCTTCCGCCATGACATTTGATTCACTATTTTCTGTAATGTCAGAAAAATACCATTGCATCCTTTTGCTTGACTTATGGTAAGGGCCTCCACAATCATAAACATGTACTTACTAGATTTTAGTTCATGGTTTTCATTTTCATCAGAGCCTTCTACACTTCTGAAATCTCCTTTTAGTAACAGCACCATTTCACACACACTCTCTCTCTCAAACCTTTAGTTCCAATCTTCTCATTTCCAGATCCATTCTGATAATTCCAATTCCTTTTCCTCACCTTTTGTCTGCTCATTCCTTTGTACCATGATAGCTTCTTCCTTTTATTCCTCAATGAAAACTGAAAGAACTGCGGATGCTGTACATCAGAAACAAAAACCAGAAATTGTTGGAAAAGCTCAGCAGGGGGGTTGGCAGTGGCTGTGGGTGGAAAGGGTCCAGTGACCCTTTTCTCAGAACTCCTTTTTGCCTTTTGCTCAAAAACTTCATCTGTAATTTGATATGAACTGATTCCAATCTTTTACGATGTGGAATGCCTGGTTTTTCCCGTATCTCCATTAAATCTGATAATGTTATTGTCTGTCAATTATTTGTTCCTCCTACACCCTAGCAATCAATCCACTTGTAATTTACCTGCCAATTCAATTGACCTGGCTTTTGTGATCTCTAGTATATCTGTCAGCCACATCTCTTCTACCTGATGAAGGTCTTAACACTTTACTTTTTTTTCATTCGTTTGTAGGAATCATTATTTATCTATTTATCCTTTATCACTTTAACTCTAGCCCCAAACTTGCATCATTTTTGTTTGAAATTCCAAACAGAACTGCTCCAAACTTTGTCACAGAACACTATCACCAGTGTGACAAGATACAGTTTTTGGAAGTTTAAGTAATATGCTTAACCAGCCTAAATTTGGCTTGTATTCTACTGAACTTTAAAGGCATGGAGAAGATCTCAATAGGATCTTTAAAATGATAAAGAAACTTAATTGATCAGGTAGGAACATACAATTCTTAGAGCCCAAGACAGCTTATTTAAGAGTGTTATCAGGTAACATCTGTCACATTAAAACAAATTGAGAACTGTCTCCCTAAAGATAATAGATGCTGTGACTACTGAGATTAATACCTTTAACTAACAAAAATCAATGTGTGTGGAGCAAAGGTGAGTACACTGAATTGTGGATGAGTCATGATTTAATTTAATTCCTATGTTTCACCCTCACACAGCCCCAAAGCAATTAAGATATAATTACACTAAAAAATTGAGGAATTTTTGAGATTAGCAATTTTGACTTTGTAATTGTGCATGATTGTTCAACAGTAAATTTTCCACCAATAAATAATATATTACATTAAAATATTAAAGCATAAGTAATATGGGGAGCAAGCATTTATTTAGTTATGGTTATGGTGTCCCTTGGCAACGTGGAGATAACTCCAAAATATTGATAGACTGGCTTGATAGAACTTACTAGCAATCAAGTCATAACAGCTCTAGGCAGCATATCAGCGGTACATGACTCAGGGAACCTGCCAACTACAACTCTTCAATATTCCCATGAAGCAATACCTCCAGGCTAGACATGGAAATCAAAAATGATCTCAATATTCCTACATTTAAAATGGAGTCTTGAAATCGCCTGTTGACAAAGCCATGTTAACACTTAAAATGCAGGACCTATAATTAATTTAAATATAATTTCTGAGCAAAAGCTGCAAGTTGATAATCTTGGCACAAATTGCACTCATGTTCAGTGCAGATTTTATTTCTTCAGTTTTCCCTCAAATAGCTTTATGTATCGTCAATCTTCAAAACATGCATAAACCTGTGCAAGCTGAGAGCCCTTTGGGAATTTTCTTTTCTTGCATTAAGAAGTAACTCTTGGTGTATTTCAGGATGGCAACTTGATGTAGTTTTGTTGATATGGTGGAAAAAGGGTTTCACCGAAAGAAGCATTTTAATCAGAATTTTCATTCCCCTTCCAACCCCATACTGGTAAAGTGATTTGTAATAACAAACTGGCTTTAAAAGAATTACACAGAACATTTAGTTATACTCGTACAGAGCCATCTGTTTCTTGATGAATGAAATATTAAATGTATAAACATTTCAAATGTGATTATTAATACCCTTATGCCTAAACAAAAACATCCTTGAGATATTCTGTGGGGAAATAATTGGTGTACTAGAAACTGCTGCTGGAATGGTGAAAGAGCAGCAGCAACATTCATTGACCTGCATGGATCTACATAAGAGAGAAGATAAACAAAATAAGTAGAGGAGGAAAAAAAGGAACATTACAAAGAAGTTTGGTGTTGATTATTGCAATTAATTTCTCATCAAGAAAAATACTTGCCCCAACATGTGCTTACATTCTTATTTTCTTATTCCAATGCTGTCATGGTTTAGGTAAACCCAATGTATTCATATTCAAATGTACTTATTGAATAATTAAACAGCTTAGGAAAAAGGAGTCAGAAGTGACCACAGAGAGGCTTTTAAAATTTGAAATGTGTTGATGGTTTCTTTATATATTCTATATATATGTTCTACTGTACATTTTAGGTGTTACAATTTAAACTCAAATGCCAATGAAATTTATTCATTAATGAATAAAATCTCAACAGGAGGCAATCTGTTGCAGTAACTCAGGAAACAACTTAGCTTATAAATAATACATATTAAAGCAGAAAGCATTACAGGCATACCACACTACAGTCCTTGCTTTCTGGCTTAGCATAGGATGTAGACTAATCTCTGTCTCTGGCCTCTTTCCAACACCAAAAAATGTCTTCTACTTCTGATTGGACAGCAGGGTAATTTTACTTTCAAGCTTCTAATGTATTTTGATTACTAAAACCTATTGGTTATTAACTTTTCCAAGCTGCAACATACAAAATCAACATTTACATCATTATATTTTGATTGGTCTAGGTTAGGCAAGGTTTATTGCTAATTGGTGGATGGGATGCATAATCAATCTCTAATTGGCTCTTAAGGGTGATGGATATTGACTGATGTCACTTCCATCATCTCTTGACTGGTTCAGTAAGTTGCCAATTATCCATGAGCCCACCTTCTTCATTAAATTCTGTTAATCTCACTTTATGATTTTTCACAACAATAAAAGGATAGTTTGAAATGTTCTTTACCTCTTTTTTAAAGGCAAAGGACTCTTGTGCCAAAAGGTCACAATGATTGATATTCTTGAACTCATGTCTCAATTCTCACATAACTAGCAATGTTCCCATGAGAATCTGTACACTGTGGAAACAAACCATACAGCCCAACAAATTTATGCTGACCCTCCGAAGAGTAACCCACCTGGACTCCTTCCATATTACCTAACATTTACTTCTGACTCATGCTCCTAATCTACACATTCCTGAACACTATGGCCAATTCATCTGGCTTGTACACCTTTAGATTATGGGAGGAAACCCACGCAGACACAAGAAGAACGTGCAAACTCTACACAGACTGTCACCCGAGGTTGGAATAGAACCCAGGTCCCTGGCACTGTGAGGCAGCAATGCTAACCACTGAGCCACCGTGCCATCCCTAAATTAAATGAGACACTTGGTTGTCAAGGACGAATTGTTCTTCTTACAGCAATTTGTTAGATGACGCTCTTCATTCCTCCATGGGAAATTTATACCTGGAAAGAGTTTTTATTAACCTTTCTTAAAGACAAAAGATGTAATGTAAAAAAAAATCCTTATAATCTCAAAACTATGTTAATCTCATTGACGATCTCAACATTCTAATTCAAATAGATAGTACTGTAACAACTTTTCGAAGCTCAAAAGAGTAAAACAGTGAAATATTCTTCACTGTATAGTCTTGAGTGGTGGAAATCTAAGGGATTATGCTCGGAAACAGAAGATGGGTGCAGGAGGCCTCCTCTGGAGTATTGTGTGCAGTTCTTGTTGCCCTGTTATAAGAAAGAGGTTACGAAACTGGAGAGGGTTCAGAAAAGATTTACCAGGATGTTGCCAGGAATGGAGGGCTTGAATTATAAACATAGACTGAAATTTCTTTCACTGGAGCATAGGAGGCTTATAGAGGTTTATAAAATCATGAGGGGCATAGACAAGGTGAAAATCAAGGGTCTTTTCCCTAAGGTGGGGCAGTTCAAAACTAAATGGAATATTTTTAAGGTGAGAGGAGAAAATATTAAAGAGGACATGAGAGGCTACCTTTGTTTTAAACAGAGTGGCTAGTGTGTGGAATGAACTGCCAGAGAAAGTGATGGATACAGGTTTAATTACAATGTTTAAAAGATATTTGGATAAGTATGTGAATATGATAGGTTTGGAGGGATATGGGCAAAATGCAGGCAAGTGGGACTATTGGAAACATGGTCAGCGTGGACTATTTGGACAGAAGTATCTGTTCCCAGGCTGTATAACTCTATGACTCTTTGAGTAGCCTATTCAACCTTTTGACCTGTTTCACCATTCATTATGATCATGGTTGATCATCAAGCTCAATACCCTGTTCCCACCCTCCCAACATCCCTTGATCCCTTTAGACACAAGATCTATATTTACCTATTTCTTGAAAAAAGATAATACTTTGGCCTCGCACCCCTTTCCATGATAGTGTCTTCTGCAGGCTCACCCTCTCAGGGTGAAGACATTTCTTCTGATCTCAGTCCTAAAAGGTTTACCCCTTATCTTGAATCGATGACATCTGGTTATGGACTACCCCATTGTCAGGAATATCCTTTCCGCACCTAACCTGTTTAGTTCTGTTAAAATGTTCGAATTGCTAAGAGAACCCCCCCACCCTCATTCATTCTTCTAAACTTCAGTGAATATAATCCTAACCAACTCAATCTCTCCTGCTATATCAGGAAACAGCTTGCTGCGCTCCCTCTATAAGCAAGCGCATTCTTCTTCAGGTAAGGGACCAAAACAGCACACAATATTCCCTGTGTTGTCTCACCAAGGTGAGACCTTAATTTAACATAATTACAAACTTAATTATAACTACAAATTTCACACATTGTTACTGTGGTTATAATTTCTTAATAAGGACTAACAAACTGAACAATAACTCTGAAAATGTGTTGCTGGTTAAAGCACAGCAGGTTAGGCAGCATCCAAGGAACAGAAAATTCGACGATTCGGGCATAAGCCCTTCATCAGGAATGAGGAGAGTGTGCCAAGCAGGCTAAAATAAAAGGTAGGGAGGAGGGACTTGGGAGGGGCGATAGAGATGTGATAGGTGGAAGGAGGTCAGGGTGAGGGTGATAGGCCGGAGTGGGGTGGGAGCGGAGAGGTCAGGAAGAAGATTGCAGGTTAGGAGGGCGGTGCTGAGTTGAGGGAACCGACTGAGACAAGGTGGGGGGAGGGTAAATGAGGAAACTGGAGAAATCTGAGTTCATTCCTTGTGGTTGGAGGGTTCCCAGGCGGAAGATGAGGCGCTCCTCCTACAGCCGTCGTGTTGTTATGTTCTGCCGGTGGAGGAGTCCAAGGACCTGCATGTCCTCGGTGGAGTGGGAGGGAGAGTTAAAGTGTTGAGCCACGGGGTGGTTGGGTTGGTTGGTCCGGGCGTCCTAGAGGTGTTCTCTGAAGCGTTCCGCAAGTAAGCGGCCCGTCTCCACAATATAGAGGAGGCCAAATGGGGTGCAGCGGATGCAATAGATGATGTGTGTGGAGGTACAGGTGAACTTGTGGCGGATATGGAAGGATCCCTTGGGGCCTTGGAGGGAAGTGAGTGTGGAGGTATGGGCGCAAGTTTTAAATTTCCTGCGGTTGCAGGGGAAGGTGCCGGGAGTGGAGGTTGGGTTGGT
This sequence comes from Hemiscyllium ocellatum, assembly GCF_020745735.1. Taxonomy (NCBI): domain Eukaryota; kingdom Metazoa; phylum Chordata; class Chondrichthyes; order Orectolobiformes; family Hemiscylliidae; genus Hemiscyllium; species Hemiscyllium ocellatum. The sequence goes on from NC_083401.1 coordinate 89,364,126, forward strand.
GGGGGGTGTGGACCTGACGAGGGAGTCACGAAGGGAGTGGTCTTTGCGGAACGCTGATAGGGGAGGGGAGGGAAATATATCCCTGGTGGTGGGGTCCGTTTGGAGGTGGCAGAAATGACGGCGGATGATACGTTGTATACGGAGGTTGGTGGGGTGGTAGGTGAGAACCAGTGGGGTTCTGTCTTGGTGGCGGTTGGAGGAGCGGGGCTCAAGGGCAGAGGAGCGGGAAGTGGAGGAGATGCGGTGGAGGGCATCGTCGATCACGTCTGGGAGGAATCTGCGGTCCTTGAAGAAGGAGGCCATCTGCACATGATGTGGCCTCCTCTATATTGGGGAGACGGGCCGCTTACTTGCGGAACGCTTCAGAGAACACCTCTGGGACGCCCGGACCAACCAACCCAACCACCCCGTGGCTCAACACTTTAACTCTCCCTCCCACTCCACTGAGGACATGCAGGTCCTTGGACTCCTCCACCGGCAGAACATAACAACACGACGGCTGGAGGAGGAGCGCCTCATCTTCCGCCTGGGAACCCTCCAACCACAAGGAATGAACTCAGATTTCTCCAGTTTCCTCATTTCCCCTCCCCCCACCTTGTCTCAGTCGGTTCCCTCAACTCAGCACCGCCCTCCTAACCTGCAATCTTCTTCCTGACCTCTCCGCCCCCACCCCACTCCGGCCTATCACCCTCACCTTGACCTCCTTCCACCTATCACATCTCTATCGCCCCTCCCCCAAGTCCCTCCTCCCTACCTTTTACCTTAGCCTGCTTGGCACACTCTCCTCATTCCTGATGAAGGGCTTATGCCCCGAAACGTCGAATTTCCTGTTGCTTGGATGCTGCCTAACCTGCTGTGCTTTAACCAGCAACACATTTTCAGCTGTGATCTCCAGCATCTGCAGACCTCATTTTTTACCTGAACAATAACTCTGCCTTACTCATGATGAAAAGTTGCTGGTGTTGGACTGGGGTGGACTAAGTTAAAAAAAATCACATAAAACCAGGTGACATTCCAACAGATTTATCTGGATAAACTTGTTGGAACTATAATCTGATGTTGTGTGATTTTTAACTCTGCCTTATTCAACCATGCAAGCCTGGCTATTAAACAGAAATAAACTAAATTGTGGCACAACTCCTTTCCACCATCCTGACTTGCAGCTGTAACTCTATAACATTAACATTATAAATATTATTGTTTCCATACTCTTTGCAATTCCACGGTGCATTTCTTTGTCAAATGAGACTAAACAGAGTGAGGTGATGAAAAAATATTTAGATTTGCATTACTGCTGTTAAAAGGAATAATATTAGATTAATGAATGAAAATATGATTATAACTAAACTAAGTCACTCGTAAAATGTTAGTTTCTTCACTAATCCTACACTACTTTTGAGCATCCTAAACCTGGCATCATAATTACACCATAATAGTTTATAAATCTAATCAGAAATCCAGCAGAAACCTCCTAACACAGACAGTACACGGAATATGGAACTCGCTACCTCATGAAGCAGTTGGGGTGAATAGTGCAGATGACTTTCCCTAAATGCATTGATGAGGGAGAAAAGAATAAATGGTTGTGCTGATGAGGTGAGATGAAGTAAGCTTGGAGAAAACTAGAGTATAAAATGAACCCTGGTATAGTGAACACAAACCAGTGAACACAAAGTAGGGCGGCACGGTGGCATTGTAGGGCGGCACGGTAGCATTGTAGGGTGGCACGGTGGCATGTAGGGCGGCACGGTGGCACAGTAGGGCGGCACGGTGGCACGGTAGGGCGGCACGGTGGCACAGTGGTTAGCACTGCTGCCTCACAGCGCCAGGGACCTGGGTTCAATTCCCGCCTCAGGCGACTGACTGTGTGGAGTTTGCACGTTCTCCCCGTGTCTGCGTGGGTTTCCTCCGGGTGCTCCGGTTTCCTCCCACAGTCCAAAGATGTGCGGGTCAGGTGAATTGGCCATGCTAAATTGCCCGTAGTGTTAGGTAAGGGGTATATGTAGGGGTATGGGTGAATTGCGCTTCGGCGGGTCGGTGTGGACTTGTTGGGCCGAAGGGCCTGTTTCCACACTGTAAGTAATCTAAAAAAAAACAGTCTATTTCTATGCTGTAGAATTCTGAAAAGGCCTTCAACTTGTTACTTTGATGCCAAAATGCAAACTAACGTTGCAGTTTCTTGTTGATCTGCTTTTCAGGTTCAGTTAATTATAGTTAGTGCTGCATAAATTGACTTCATTCCAGAAATGATTCAATTTTACATGCAGCTAAATGCATTCAAACTATTTGTTTAATGGCTTTTGTCAAGTTCTTTTATATGAACGGCACAGTGGTTAGCACTGCTGCCTCACAGCGCCAGAGACCCAGGGTTAAGTTTCCACCTCAGGCAACTGGATGTGTGGGGTTTGCACATTCTCCACGTGTCTGTGTGGGTTTCCTCTGGGTGCTCTAGTTTCCTCCCACAGTCCAAAAATGTGCAGCTTAGGTGAATTGGCCGTGCTAAATTGCCCGCACTGTAGTGTTAGGTGTAGGGGAATGGGCCTGGGTGACTGTGCTTCGGTGGGTCGGTGTGGACTTGTTGGGCCGGAGGGCCTGTTTCCACACTAAGTAATCTAATCTAATGAGTGCAATTGTCTTCATCTTACTGGTTCGTGGGAGTTGCTGGTGTCAATCCATTGGTGGTGATGAATGGTTTCTTCTGCTGAAGTCATACATTGAAAAACCACTTCACCTCATTTCAAATAAATTTTACAAGGTGATTACAACTTAAAATTTATCATAAACTAACACAACAAATTATCAGATACTGAGCGCTCTACTGTGAAATAAGGAAGAACAGTAGGAGAAAGAATAAATTTGGTTAGGGAAGCACTCATTAATTTCAATATTTAAATCAACATATTGTGTTATATTTATTATGCATGAAATAACATTTCTAACAGTATTTTATCCACTAAATCTAGTAAATTTTGTGTAATATTGGCACAACATTGCGTCAGTCACACAATGCAACTGTGGACTAATCAAAACAAATGAGGTGAATGCACTTCGGGTGTGAGTGGTTGAGTTAATAGGTATTGAATCATGTAAGTACAAAAGGTTACATTGGGTAAGTTGGTGAACAAAGAGATGTAAAGGTAATGGGGTAGGTACATATACTCGGGACTCTGATATGTATAGGCTTATTTACATGGCCATGCTTTAATTCCTATTCATTTCTCTCATTCCGGTTAGCAAAATGAAAACCATGGCATTTTGCCTTGATTTGTTTTTGCAATATTTGATGTTCTAGAGAGAAGGCATATTATAGCATGCTATAATTGAAGCTTTCAATGATTTTTATGTTCTTGGCAGCCATAACTGGGAGAAAGTGAGGACTGCAGATGCTGAAGATCAGAGCTGAAAAATGTGTAGTTGGAAAAACGCAGCAGGTCAGGCAGCATCCAAGGAGCAGGAGAATAGATATTTTGGGCATAAGCCCTTCTTCAGGAATGAGGAGAGTGTGCCAAGCAGGCTAAGATAAAAGGTAGGGAGGAGGGACTTGGGGGAGCGGCGTTGTGACAGATGGAAGGAGGTTAAGGTGAGGGTGATAGGCCGGAGAGGTCAGGAAGAAGATTGCAGGTCAAGAAGGCGGCACTAAATCTGAGGGTTGGGACTGAGATAAGATGGGGGGAGGGGAAATGAGGAAACTGGAGAAAGCTGCATTCATCCCTTGTGGTTGGAGGCTTCCTAGGCAGAAGATGAGGCGCTCTTCCTCCAGGTGTCGTGTTGCCATGGTCTGGCGATGGAGGAGGCCAAGGACCTGCATGTCCTTGGCAGAGTGGGAGGGGCAGTTAAAGTGTTCAGCCACAGGACGGTTGGGTTGGTTGGTGCGGGTGTCCCAGTGGTGTTCTCTTCGTCGGATATGTGGAACAGTCCATCTTCCGCAGCTACACTGGCACCACCCCCTGCCTTTTCCTCCGCTACATCGATGACTGTATCGGCACCACCTCGTGCTCCCATGAGGAGGTTGAACAGTTCATCCACTTTACTAATACCTTCCACCCTGACCTCAAATTTACCTAGACCGTCTCAGACTCCTCCCTCCCCTTCCTAGACCTCTCCATTGCTATCTCGAGCGACCGACTCAACACGGACATTTACCATAAACCGACCAACTCCCACAGCTACCTAGATTACACCTCCTCCCACCCTGCCCCCTGTAAAAACACCATCCCATGTTCCCAATACCTTCGCCTCCGCTGCATCTGCTCCCAGGAGGATCAATTCCAATACCGAACAACCCAGATGGCCTCCTTCTTCAAAAACCGCAATTTCCCCTCAGACGTGGTCAATGATGCTCTCCACCGCATCTCCTCCACTTTCCGCTCCTTCACCCTTGAACCCCGCCCCTCCAATTGCCACCAGGACAGAACCCCACTGGTCCTCACCTACCACCCCACCAACCTCCAGATAATTTGTATCATCCTTCGTCATTTCCGCCACCTCCAAACAGACCCCACCACCAAGGATATATTTCCCTCCCCTCCCCTATCAGTGTCCCAGAAAGACCACTCCCTCTGCGATTCCCTCGTCAGGTCCACACCTCCCCAACAACCTAACCTCCACCCCCGGCACCTTCCCCTGCAACCACAAGAAATGCAAAGCTTGCACCAACATCTCCCCCCCACCCCCCACTTCCCTCCAAGGCCCCAAGGGATCCTTCCATATCTGTCACAAATTCACCTGCACCTCCACACATCATTTACTGTATCCGCTGCACCTGATGTGGCTTCCTCTACATTGGGGAGATAGGCCGCCTACACGCGAAACGTTTCAGAGAACACCTCTGGGACACCCACACCAACCAACCCAACTGCCCCGTGGCTGAACACTTTAACTCCACCTCCCACTCTGCCTAGGACATGCAGATCCTTGGACTCCTCCATCGCCAGACCACGGCAACATGACGGCTGGAGGAAGAGCGCCTCATCTTCCGCCTAGGAACCCTCCAACCACACGGGATGAATGCAGATTTCTCCAACTTCCTCATTTCCCCTACCCCCACCTTATCTCAGTCTCAACCCTCAGACTCAGCACCGCCTTCTTGACCTGCAATCTTCTTACGTCCCCACTCCTCTCTGGCCTATCACCCTCACCCTAACCTCCTTCCACCTATCGCATTCCCAACGCCTCTCCCCCAAGTTCCTCCTCCCTACCTTTTATCTTAGCCTGCTTGGCACACCTTCCTCATTCCTGAAGAAAGGCTTATGCCCGAAACGTCGATTCTCCTGCTCCTTGGATGCTGCCTGACCTGCTGCGCCTTTACAGCAACACATTTTTCAGCCATAACTGAGAAACGATATTTTACAAAACCGAAATATTCCTCAATATATTGAAACTGTGAAGACAATGCCAAAAACGAGCTTGAGTAATTTATAACCCCATTGCAGATAAAATTGTGGATAAAATAAATTAAAGGGCAGCTTACTTCCTTGAACATCAACATTTAAACACTTTCGAACAAGTGAGCTTGAGCTTGCCTGTTTAAGGTGGAATTGCATGAACAGAGCTTGACTTCAGTGTTGGCAGTCTTACTATGCACCAAATGGATCTATCAAATACACTTTTGTTCAGAATGAGACTTCAGCATATTGAACAAAGTTATTACAAAATAGGTTCAGTTTACAGTTGCTAACTAATCAGGATTGTTATGCTGTGGTTATACATGATTGATTCCTAATACACTTCCTCCATTCCTGCAAATAAACTGTCCTTCAAGCAACAGTGGAAAACATACATTACTAATGTAGTGGAAAATCTAAGTATTTTTTTCTCATTTAAGCTGATCTTGTTTGTATGTACAGTCTGACAGATTACCCATTCGTTACAATACTCGTTTGTATTACCTTCACCTCATCAAGAGTTTTATTCTGGAAAATGGCAAATGTTGATCCTTGTGCACATTTTTTGATGTTGTAAAACACAATGCATGCTCTGGTTTTAGTTATTTGGAGAAACCTTTACTAATGCTGTCAATACATTCATTGCATTCCCATGGTGTTACTCTTAAAAATAGCATTTGCCATACAGGAGCATCTTGCAAAAGTCGTGTTGGGAGTTTTACATCTTTCTAAACAATTGCATTTGTATTTTCTTTTTGATATTGTCACAATAATGATAAAATATCGATGGCTGACTTTTGAATTCCACTATCTGATTTTAACACCCAGTACTTCCATGGACTGAAATGAGTTTTAAAAAAGGTAAAACTGAATTAAAATGGCTACAGAAACCAGCTGACCACACACAGGTGAGCTGCACGAAAGCAATGTGGAATAAATAACTTTGGCCGAATTGAAATTAACATTTTTATCAAAGGCCATAGAAACTAATCCATCCACTCATGTATAACATAATCCTCATCTCTTATTGATTTATACTTGAATGGTTAATATCAAAAAGTAGAGAACAAAGAAATCACATGTGACTATTAAGCAATGACTCAAACATTGAAATACACAAACCGGCTTGTATTTCAGGGAAGTGCTTTTGGCACTGTGGATTTCATTCATCTTTCATTTGCACTGAACATGAGGCTTTTTGAACTTTGACCCTTTATTATTTTTTTGTGGGGGAGAAACGGATTAGCAAAGCACTTCAGTAGATTTGGGTGTAGATGATCAGGATCTGAAGGTTTTTCAGCCTAAAGCCCAGTAATTATGCTAAGAGCATTTTCTTAGTGTCATAGAGCTGCACAGCACAGAAACAGACCTTTCGATCCAATTTGTCCATGCTGACCAGATATCCTAAATTAATCTAGTCTCATTTGCTAGCATTAGGCCCAAATTCCTCTAAACCCTTCCTATTCATATATCCATCCAGATGCCTTTTAAATGTTGTAATTGTACCAGCCAGGTATGACTCTAACCAGCAGAGTATTTGCCCCCTGATTCCTATTGATTCTAGTTTTGCGAGGGCTTCTTGATGCCATACTCAGTCATAGAGTCATAGAGATGTACAGCTGAAAATGTGTTGCTGGTTAAAGCACAGCAGGCTAGGCAGCATTCAAGAAATGGGAAATTCTACGTTTCGGGCATAAGCCCTTCATCAGGAATTCTTCATCCTGATGAAGGACTTATGCCCGAAACGTCGAATTTCCTATTTCTTGAATGCTGCCTAACCTGCTGTGCTTTAACCAGCAACACATTTTCAGCTGTGATCTCCAGCATCTGCAGACCTCATTTTTTACTCATAGAGATGTACAGCATGGAAACAGACCCTTCGGTCCAACCCGTCCATCCCAACCCAATCTAGTCCCACCTGCCAGCATCTAGCCCATATCCCTCCAAACGCTTTCTATTCATATACCCATCCAAAAGCCTCTTAAATGTTACAATTGTACCAGTCTCCACCACTTCCTGCGGCAGTTCATTCCATACACATACACCCTTTATGTGAAAAAGTTGCCCCGTAGGTCTGTTTTATATTTTTCCCCTCTTACCCTAAACCTATGCCCTCTAATTCTGGGCTCCCCGACGTCAGGGAAAAGACTTTGCTTATTCACCCTATCCATGCCCCTCATAATTTTGTAAGCCTCTATAAGGTCACCCCTCAGCCTCCGATGTCTTCATGTCAAGGGCTGTCACTCTCACCTTACCTCTGGAATTCAGCTCCTTTGTCCAGGTTTGAATGAAAGCTGTAATGAGATCAAGAGCTGAGTGATCCTGGGGAAGCCCAAACTGGGTGTCACTGAGTAGGTTGTTGCTGAGCAGGTTCTGCTTGATAGCATTGTTGATGACCCCATCCATCACGTTACTGATGATGGAGAGTCAACTGATATGGCAGTAAATGGCCAGGTTGGATTTGTCCAATTTTTTGTGTACAGGACATACCCCAGCAGTTTTCCACATTGTCGGGTAGATGCCAGTGTTCTGACTGTACTGGTAAGGGGAGTGGCACGTTCTGGAGCACACAACTTCAGTACTATTGCCAGAATGTTATCAGGGCCCACTGCCTTTTCAGGATCTAATGCTGCCAGCAGTTTCTTGATATCACAGAGTGAATCAGATTGGCTGGAGACTGGTAACTGTGATGATGGGGACCACTGGAGTAGCCTGAGATGGATCATTGATTTGCACTTCTGACTGAAGATTGCTGCAAATGTATCAGCCTTATTTTTTGCACTGACGTACTGGACTCCTCCATCACCGAGGGTGAGGATATTTGTAGAGCCACCTCCTCCAGTGAGTTGGCTACTTGGCCACCACTAATCACAACTGGAAGGATTGCAGAATTTAGATCTGATCCGTTGGTTAATGGGATTGCTTGGCTCTATCCATCACTTGCTGTTTCTGCCATTTAGCACGCAATTAGTCCTGTTTGGTAGCTTCACCAGGTTGACACCTCATTTTTAGGTATGTCTGATACTGCTCCTAGCATGCTGTCCTGCACTCTCCATTGAACCAGGGTTAATCCCCTGGCTTGATGGTAATGGTGGAGTGGGGGATATGTCAGGCCATGAGGTTACAGATTGTGCTGGAGTACAGTTCTGCTGCTGTTGGTGGCCCACAATGCCACATGGATGCCCAGTCTTGAGCTGCTAGATCGGCTCGAAGTCTGTCCTATTTAGCACAGTGATAGTGCCACACAACACAGTGGAGGTTATTCTCAATGAGAAGGCGGGACTTCGTCTCCACAAGGATACTGCGGTGGTCACTTTAACCTATACTGCCACGGACAGATCTTCTGCAGCCAGCAGATTAGTAAGGACAAGGTCATGCATGTTTTTTCCTCTTGTAAGTTCCTTCAACACCTGCTGCAGACCCAGTCTAGCAGTTATATCCTTTAGGACCCGACCAGCTCTCTCAGTAGTACTGCTGCTGAGCTACTCTTAGTGGTGGACATTGAAAGCCCCCACCCAGAGTATATTGTGTGCCCTTGCCACCCTCAGTGCTCCCTCCAAGTGTTGTTCAACATGGAGGAGTACTGAAGCATCAGCCGAAGGAGGACAGTACATGGTAACCAGTCAGAGGGTCATTTGCCAATGTTTAACCTGAAGCCATGAGACTTCATGGGGTCCAGAGTCGATGTCAAGGTCTCCCAGGGCAACGTCCTACCAACTGTATCCCACTGTGCCCCACCTCTACTGGGTCTGTCCTGCCACTGGGACAGGACATATCCAGGGATGGTAATGATAGTGTCTGGGTGTTATCTGTAAGGTATGATTCCATAAGAATAACTGTCAGGCTGTTGCTTGACTAGTCTGTGAGACATCTCTCCCAATTTCAGCATTAGCCCCCAGATGTTGGTAAGGAGGACCTTGCATGGTCAATAGGGCTCTTTGTGTTTTTGCCATTGTCTCTTCTGGTTCCAAGGTTGATGCCAGGTGGTCTGTCTGGTTTCATTTCTTTGTTGTGACTTTCTAGCGATTGAAACAACTGAGTAGCTTGCTCGACCATTTCACGACAAAGCAGTCTTGGTTGGCATCAAATCAGCAAACATCCATTCACTCCACCTCTGACTCTCACTAGGAGCAGGGCGTACTGTTTACATGATGTACTGCAGAAATTCACCATGACCTCTACCATCTAGAAGGACAAGGACAGTAAATGCATGGAACACTGTCACCGGCAAGTCCCTTTTCAAGCTTTTCACCGTCCTGACTTGGAAGAATTTTGGCATTTCTTCACTGACACTGGGTTAAAATTCTGTCCAATAGCATTGTGGGTGTAATTACACCAAATGGACTGCAACAATTCAAGAAAGCAGCTCGTCACCATCTTCTTAAGGTCAATTATGGACAAGCAATAAATACTGGCCCAGCTAGCGAAGCCTTTATCCACTGAATGAATTAAAAATAACTTTACTGTTAAGATTTGTTGTAGCAAGAATCATCAGTGAATCATGACCAGAATTACACACCGGTACATGGTTTCTGTCCTATGATCTTTCTAAGATTAACGCCTGCCACAGAATGCTATAAAGTCTACTCATGATGGAAAGGTAGAATTAAAGAGAGAACCCCACTGAAAATCTTAAATCTTGAGGGTCAGCCAAAATGGCTGCTTTAAACAAGAAAATATTATAATACTGTCAATGCTTCAGGTCCATAACTAACATGTATGAGGTTTATTATTACCTTGAAGCATTTTTAAAGGTTAGCCTACTCTGAGCGTGTTTTTAAGATATAGCATACAGGAAAAGTTTAACTATAAATTTGGAAATATGATATGAATGTGCAAAACAAGTTCATAGCAAAGTAATGCTTCAACAAGAGCAAGTATATGTTTTGTGATGCAATCAAATCCAAAAAAGATAGCTTTTATCTTTAAACTCTGCAGTATGTGTTTACAGACCTGAACGATTGACCTTCTAAATAAAGCAAAACCAATACACATTGACTTTTCTATCAATCTCACTGAACTAAATGAGTGAAGTAAATCTTAGATCTCAGGGTTCAATTAAACTCAAACATAAATAAAAGTAGCAGTTAAATTTCCATTACAAAGCATTTAACAAATCAATGCTCTGATCCAAAACTGTTTGCGATTGCACAAGCATTTATCAGGCTTTTCACCTGACTAAAACAAACAGGCATTATTGACTAATCATTATCAGGAAATAGTTGCTTTTATCTGTTAACCATCTATATTTTAGTTTTACAAGGCAATTTGAATATATCCCATGGTCCTCTTGTGTAAAAGAGGAATTATACTTATTGCTGATAGTTCTATGGGGCGAGCTTTTAAAGATGCAGCCTCTCTGTTTGTATTTTTAAAAATTTGTTCATGTGATGTGGGTATCATTAACTAGGACAACATTTATTGTCTAAAAGCCATTTGGGAGTGAACCACACTGTTTGGGGTCTGAACTCACATATAGGACAGCTGAAGTAAGGACAGTAGATTTCTTTCCAAAAAGGATATTAGTGAACCAAGTGGGTTTTTACAACAACAGTCATCATAAGGCCAGCTGTTAATTCTTGATTTTTGTTAAATTTAATTTTCAATTCCTGGTGTGGGGTGATTTGACCCCCACATGCCTCAGAATTTTAGCCAATTTCTGAATTACTAGTTCAGTAATATTACCACCAGGTCTCTGCCTCCCTGTTGGAAGAAGACATCAGAAAATTGAGGTTCAGATGTTGTGTTCAGCAAGGATGTTCACTGATATGTGTTCCTGGCAAAATGACTTAATTCAGAATTGTTATCCTTAAATTCTACCTATCACACACCAACTTTTTCTTATATGAATTACTCAGCATTTCTTTTGGCAATCTTGAGGGCACATTGTAGTGGTGGACTCACATTTATCCTCGTAATAAATGTGCTTGTCATCTTGTCTAGGTTCTCTCAGGGCTGAAGTAGCGAATTTCCAGAATGGGATGGCTATAGGCGTATGCAGAACTGGCAATGCATGCTGGTTCTGTTGGCTCTCAGGGTACGGATGGTCAGATGTGGCTTCTGCAGCTGGCCTTCCTCTGGACACAGGTTTGGTATGGCAAGGGCCCAAAATTTGCTGAAACAGCAATTTAAAAAAAAACAGGGCATGTCTCCACATAGCCAGATGACTGCAATGCTTTCCCAGGTGAGGTGGGAAAGCTTTGTGTTAATGTGAGATGACTTTTTAAAAAAATAGAATCACTACAGTATTAAAAAAGGCCATTTCACCCAACAATTCCCCAAAGAGCATCCCACCCAAATCCTATAACCCTTTACTTCCCATGGCTAACACACTTAACCTACACATTCTTGGATATTATGGGCAATTTAGCATGGTCGATCCAACTAACTTGCACATCTCAGAGTGGAGGAGGAAATCTACACAGACATAGGGAGAAAGTGCAAACTCCACGCAGGCATTTGCCCAAGGATGGAATCAAAACCAGATCCCTGGTGCTATGAAGCAGCAGTGCTAACCATTGAGTCACCATGCCAACCTATTTGGTAATTTATGCTTGGATGTGGCTCAGAGAAAAGTAAACAGGCTTCACCGCCGACTGTCACTGACTGTTCTCTGGTTTCACCATGCTTCATTGCCGACTGTCACCGATTGTTCTCTGGGATCACCACGCTTCATTGCCGACTGTCACCGACTGTTCTCTGGGATCACCAGGCTTCATTGCCGAATGTCACCGACTGTTCTTTGGGTTCACCAGGCTTCACCACTGACTGTTCTCTGGGTTCACCAAGCCTCACCATTGACTGTTCTCTGGATTCACCAGGTTTCATTGCCAACTGTCACCGACTGTTCTCTGGGATCACCAGGCTTCATTTCCGACTGTCACTGACTGTTGCCTGGGTTCACCAGGCTTCATTGTCGACTATCACCGACTGTTCTCTGGGTTCACCAGGCTTCACCACTGACTGTCACTGACTGTTGCCTGGGTTCACCAGGCTTCACCGCCGACTGTCACCGACTATTCTTTGGATTCACCAGGCTTCACCACCGACTGTTCTCTGGGATCACCAGACTTCACTGCCATCTGTCACTGACTGTTCTCTGGGTTCATCAGTCTTTACCGCCGACTGTCACTGACTGCTCTCTGGGTTCACCGCCAACTGTCACTGAACACTCTCTGGGATCACCGGGTTTCATTGCCGACTGTCACTGGCTATTCTCTGGGTTCACCAGGCTTCATTGCTGACTGTAACACTGTCCTCCCGGTTCACTAGGATTCAGTGCCCACTGTCACTGACTGCCATCCTTTTCACCAGGCATCACCGCCGACTGTCACCGACTGTTCTCTGGGATCGTCAGGCTTCACCATCGACTGTTCTCTGGGTTCACCAGGCTTCACCACTGACTGTCACTGAACACCGTCTGTGTTCAGCAGGCTTCATCGCCGACTGTTACCGACTGCTTTCTGGTTTCACCAGGCTTCACCAGGCTTCTCCTCAGGTCATTCTAAATGGCCTTCCCCACATGTGAACTCTACGTCTACATTCTCTGGTCATTGGAAACATACTTCCTGCACTTGCTTTGTCAGGTCTTGTTAGAATTTTATAGTTTTTGAAATTCCCCCTGATCTTTCTAAACTCTCATAAATATGGTCCTAACCATTCCAGTTTCTCTTGCGACTCGAGTACTGCCATCCCAGGAATCAGTCTGCTAAATCTTTGTTACACTCCTTCCATAGCTAGAACACCCTTCTTCAGAGAAGTTGACCAAAACTGAACACAATGTTCCAAATGTGGTCTCACCAAAGCCCTGAGCAATTACAGCAAGAAATCCTTGCTCCTGTGCTCAAATCTCAAGGGCGGAACAGTGGCTCAGTGGTGAGCTCTGTTGCCTCACAGCACAAAGAACCTGGGTTTGATTTCACTCTCAGGTGACTGACTGTGTGGAGTTTGCAAAGTCCTCCGGGTACTCTGGTTTCCTCCCACAATCCAAAGATGTAAAGGTTAGATGGATTTGCCATGCTAAATTGCCCAGAGTGTCCAGGGATGTGCAGGCTGGGTAAATTGGCCATGGGAACTGTAGGGTTATAGGGCGGATCTGAGTGGGCTGTTCTTCACAAGGTTGGTTTGGATTGGATTGTCAAAATGGTCTGCTTCCCCACGGTAGGGATTCTAAAATTCTTCTCACTCAGAAGGCCATCAACGTTTATTGAACTTTGAGTGTTTTTGAAGAGAAGGTTATTTCATCAGACTCCTTACTTGTACCTTGTAGATGGTGAATAGTTTGTGAAGTGACAGAAGCTGAAATATTTACCTCAGAATCCAAAACCCTGTCCTGCTTTTGTAGCCACAATTGTACTGCTCAGTTTCTGGTCAATGGTGATGCTCAGGACATTGGTAATAGGGGATTAAGGAATTGTAATGCCATTGATTATCAAGGGATAATGATTAGTTTTCACTTTTGTTTGCAAATTCCATTGGTTGGTATTTGTGTGGTGTGAAAATTACTTACCACTTATTAGCCCAAGCCTAGGCTGTCCAAGTTTTGTTGCATTTGAACATGAACTGCCTCAATATGTGAGGAGTTGCAAATGGTGCTGAACATCCCTACTTCTGATATTTTGTTGGAGAGAAGGTCATTGATGAAGCAGCTGAAGATGGCTGGACCTAGGACACTACCCTGAGGAACCCCTGCAGTTCCTGTGGCTAAGGGAATTGATCTCCAACAATTGTAACCACTCATTGAAAGCCAAATATTGTGAATGTTGGAAATCTGAAGCAGAAACCGAAAATGCTGGAGAAACTCAGCAGATCTGGCAGCATCTGCAGAGAGAGAAACAGTTTTTTTTCCTACATATCAATCTGATATGGAGGATCACTCTGCACTCATAACAATAATATTAGAGAGAGACATGGTTGCAAGACAACATTCTGTTAGCTTTCCGAATTACTTGCTTTACCTGCATACTAACCTTTTGCAATTCATGCCTGAGCATACACTGCTCCTTCTAAGTTCTCAGAATTCTGCAATCTCTTACCAATTAAATAACATGTTTTTGCCACTGAGTTAATTTTTTTATACCCCATTGTATCCCCTTTATATCATCCTCACAACTTGCAAATCCTTCTGACCTCTACACAACTTTATCAAACCCTTGTGCGGGGCCTTCAGCCTCCTGAAGAAGGGCTTATGCCTGAAATGTCGATTCGCCTGCTCCTCGGATGCTGCCTGGCCTGCTGTGTTTTTCCAGCACAACATTTTTTAACTTCAGCCCTTACTCCCGATGATTAAACAGCTGAGGCTCAGTCTCTCAGCTTGAGCTACACTTGTCCCCTTCCCTTCCCCCTCCACCATCCTTTGTTTCTGTGGATGAATCTGACGGACTAATCATGGCCCACCTCCAGAGCAACATGACCAGACAGACTCGCACAAGTTGTGACCTGATCACTCTCTGGTGCCTATAAATCTCCCCCATCACATTAACAACTTATACTCCCCAACCCCTGACTTATTGCTACATAGGTAATAGACTGACCATGACCCACTCACCGGACATAGAACATGGGTCTCCTAACCAAGACACCTTCAACAAAAGCTGAACTGTGGGTAATGCACTGGACAGGTATGAGATGCTGTCCTTGACATACTGTGCCCAGGATCCCTGACTGATGGGTCTCTATGTCTTCCATGAAGATTATCTCCCCATGGGTTGGATACATGGCTGCACATGCAGTGTGTGCGCTCGATACACTGTTGGAATACGGTAAGATTGATGCATCACACTGCCATACAGCGTGGGCGGCACGGTGGCACAGTGGTTAGCACTGTTGCCTCACAGCGCCTGAAACCCGGGTTCAATTCCCGACTCAGGCGACTGGAGTTTGCACGTTCTCCCTGTGTCTGCGTGGGTTTCCTCCGGGTGCTCCGGTTTCCTCCCACAGTCCAAAGATGTGCGGGTCAGGTGAATTGGCCATGCTAAATTGCCCGTAGTGTTAGGTAAGGGTAAATGTAGGGGTATGGGTGGGTTGCGCTTCAGCAGGTCGGTGTGGACTTGTTGGGCTGAAGGGCCTGTTTCCACACTGTAAGTAATCTAATCTAAATGTGTCCCCTAGACTGAAGATGGCTTAGCAGAAATGCAATGGTTGTATAATTGTGCCAATTGGCGTGCATGGCAAAGCAGGAATATTATGAGAATACAGTTAGGTGTTAAATGTGTCAGCATTCAGCATTAAGAGAACAAGGGAGCAACTCTGTGATGCAGTCCAGTCCAGCCTGCAAGCTGATGCCTGCCCCTGTGTGCAAGCTGTCCTATCTGCAACCTATCAGTGTTAGTTGCTGGTGCGTCTGCAATACAGGCCTGTATTTTCAGAGCAATGGAATGGCTGGTTCTAAATGCTAAGGACGAGGAACGCATTCGGCTGGTGCTCAGTGACCAACGTGAAGGCCATTCAGAGTAAGCAGTGAGCTGAATCTGCCATTTACATGCTCTGATTTCCTTGACTAATCTTTCCAGTATCTATCTTATTTGGCGAGTTGGGTAATGTGAAAGTCTGAATATTAATAGGTTGCATTTAGCAGCAATAATGACTGCCAATTGGTTTCTGACTGCTGTTACTTCAGAAACAGACAGATGTTTCAGCAGAGCACTGTTAGGTGGCAGTGTGAACAGAGAGAGATCAAGGCCCATATCGATATCATGGATAAAAACAGGGATGAATTACTGCAGGCAGATTGTTGAGAGATAGCAAGCAGTGCTTCAAAGATAGTTGTCTCTGAATGACACCTTGTGCTACATTGTCATGATTATAGAAAATAGAGGATGGAGCAGCAGAATGCATGTTTGACGAGATTGTGTTGGAAGAATAGGTTAACATTTCTGGAATATTGTGATTAGTCTGTGGGCGATGAAAAGTGTACAGATCTGATGAGATACATCAAAACAACTTGGCAGTGTTCCAGTGACCAGGGGACTTCTGTGCAACCTGTTTAACAACAGTCAGAGATATTTAAATAAATTCAATTTACGTGGATTTTCAAAAGCCCTGCCATTGAGTGCCCAATAATAGACTCAGAGAACTTGTAATCAAGAAATTAGTGCAGGAATGGATTTCAGGACAGACAGCAAAAAGTGGGATGAGTAAGTGGTTATTCAGAGTGGCACAACACAGTGAAGTGGTGTTCTGGGACCACTGTTTTTCATCATTTACACTATCCATTATGTTTTTGATTCAAATTTCTGAATTGGTAGATGATGTTTTATTCAGGATGGGAGTAGGTGGCAGAGTGCTTATCCATACTAAAGAGGATGATGACAAATATCAGAGGGACTGGCCTTAGTAAACTTGATGCTTGGGCAAATGGCAGGTGAAGCTCAGCACAAAAATGTGAAATCATGCATTTTGGTAGGAAAATAGGGAACTTACTTCTGACTTGGAAGATCTAAGACTGCATGTTATAAAGCACATGGATCTGAATATCAGTACATAGGTCATTAAGAGTTCCACCATGGGTGAAAGAGATCTTAAGAAAAAGCAAGTCAAGCACCAGGCTCTATCTGAAAAGGATAGAATGGACATAAAGGAGCAAACTATCAGAATAATTATGAAGCACAAAAAACCTACAGAGTGATAAAGGGAGATTTTAATGATCTGAAAATGGATTGGAATAGTAGTGTTAAAGGAAGAGAGGGAGAAGAATTTCTGAAGTACAGTAGCGCCTCGATATACGAACAACCCCGTTCACACAAAAATCGGTTTACAAACAGGATTGTATGTAAAATTTGTTTCAATGTATGTACGAAATTCAAGGTACGAATGCAAACAGCCCGTGTGCGACCACGTGGTTTCATTGTTCTGTTTTGCTACGGGCTTGATGAACGCAAAAGCTCTCGGGCCCCGCGTGATCTCATTCAGTTCGTCTTTGGTGCGTGCGCTGTGAACAGCATCTGTTGCCACGTCCAAGCATTCTTACGCTGGCTGAACAATGGGAAAAATTGATTCAGTTCGCGAAACGGGTCCCGGCACGGTTTAAGTTCGTAAGTCGAGGGGCTACTATATCTCCTGGAGAAACGACTTGAAGTTAGAGAGTTGATTGTTAAAGTGCTTAAAAAGGCTTTGCAGGATCTCTGGCTTTTCGAGTAAATACTCAAAAACAAGCTGTTCCTGGAGTATAATGAGAATTCACTTCCTAATATAATGATGCAACCCTAACACCATCAATCAGCTGCTGTAGAAATTCTGAGGAGAGAGGAATAGAAGAACTTTCAGTAATTCTGTAATTATACAATTAGGAGAGCCCGACTTGCTTTGGATTGGTAATCTCATGCTGATTGTCACTTCAGTCCTGTTCTTTAATGAAAAAAATGAGCATCACATGTGAGGGGAGTTTCCACTTGGTGCTCCTTCTGAAATATGGAACCATCCTTCCCTTCTGATTGTTCTTTCATAATATCAAACTGTCAGAAGGAGGCAAATCATATCCCCTTTTCACAGCTACCAGTTCCACATACAGGGGAACCTTGATTATCCAAACGAGGTGGGTGGGCAGTATTTCATTCAGATAATGGATTATTCAGTTAATTGATTAAATGCCTTTCCACTGGGGCTCGGATTTTTCTGTTAAGTCCACTTCCCTGTCAGGAGTCTAGGCAGCAGCCCCGGCACACCAACAGCGCCTCCCGTCTGCCCCCAACCCCCTCCAATAGTACCCACCCGCCCACCTCTTCCACCCCATCCAACACCACCCCCCCATCCCGCCCACTCCCATGCTGCCCTCTCCGGGACAGCTGGAATGGATACCAACAGCAAGACTGCTGCTGCTGCCACACACACACACAACCTTTTGACAGGTTCCACTTTTGCCCTGTCCAGGACAATGTTGAAGAGATTATCTGGGGAAGTGGGGGTTTAGGGTATACCCCTGTGTAGAACTCCAGGGAAAGTGTAGGGAGAGATAGAGAGGGTGGGAGGTCAGTCATTTGGAGATGGTGCCTGAGCTCCCATCGATGTCCAGGACTGTTCTTGGCAGCATTTCAGTAAGCCTCGTTCACTTTTAATCACTGTAAACAAAAGACACAATTAGTGTTGGAAACACGTCTTTGATGTAATGGTTCTATCGGGACCTCGAGATCTCCTTCGGGTAATCTGATATTCGGATAATCGAGGTTCCTCTGTAATGTAATTTAAAGATTCAGACAGCTACTTTAACCATTTCCACCAGTGTATATAGTAAGTGTAATGTTCAGGCACTGCGAGGGTAGGGTGCCCCATGGGTAGACAGTGTGTCAAGTAAGTAAGGTAATGAGGGTTTAGGATGACAGCAATTCGAATGCCAGCAGTATGATGACAGATGGGTAGAGAGTAGCCTGTCAGGTACATAGGATGCCAGGTGGGAGGGATTGGGTTCCAGTGGAGAGTGGGATGGGTCTGGAGTGGGTCAGGTCAGGTCATGGTTGAGAAGTGAGTGTCAGGTCAGGACTGTGGTGTGTGTCAGGTCAGGTCTAGGGACAGCAAGGAATTTGGGTGTGCCTGAGGGAAATATGGGCTCTGTTTAATAGTTACTAGGGAGGTGGACTGCGTATTTAATAGTCTAACTTTTCCAGAGTTACTATTTTACTTCATTTCATCAGAATCAACCAAAGTCTCTGACGTCAGCAGTGTGATGGACTATTCCCCACTCGCCTGAATGAGTGCAGCTCCAACCACACTCAAGAAGCTTAACACCATTTTTTCCAATGGGAATTCCATATCTATTGTATTTGATTACTTCAAAACATTATACAGAGGAACCTTGATTGTCTGAATACCAATTATCCGAAAATCGGATTATCCGAAGGCGATCTCAAGGTCCTGATAGAAATATCACATCAAAGGCGTGTTCCCAACAGTGATCACGTCTCTTGTTTACAGTGATTAAACAGGCACCATCTCCAAATGACTGCCCTCCTGCGCTCTCTCTCACTCCCCACACTTTACCTGGAGTTCTACAGAGGGGTGTACGCCTATTCCCAGAAAATCTGTCTAACATTGTCCTGTGCAAGGCAAACGTGGAATCTCTCAAAAAGTTGCAGTAAAAAGGTGTGTGTGTGTGTGTGTGACGCTGTGTGTGGATGTGTGTGTGTCTGTATGTATGTGGGACACTGTGTGTGTGGGGGGGGCACTGTGTGTGTGTGTGTGTCTTTGTGCGTGTGTGTGTGTGCGCATGCGTGCTCTATTTGGAGACTTAACCCACGAAGGCAGCAGCAGCAGCAGTCTTGTTGATGGTGTCCAGCCCAGCTGCCCCAGAGCGGGGCGGGGGGGACAGGGACAGGGAGCAGGAGCGGGGTTGGACGGGGTTGGGGTTGGGGGGGTGCAGGGACAGGATTCGATAGGGGCAGTTCTGAGGTGGGGGCTCGCATGCTGTAAACTGCTGCAATGTCCTGAATGGGAGCAGACTTTAAAAACTCCAAGCACAAGAGGAAAGGCATTTAATCAGTTAACCAAATAATCGATTTTCTGAATGAAATAGTGCCCGCCCATCTCGTTTGGATAATTGAGGTTCCCTTGTACCTGGTTATAAATCTATCTTCATTAATTTTTTTTACACTATTTTGTGAAATGTCAAGTTTTCTGGAGCCAAGTCAGCTTTCTTGAAACTTTTATTGAACCGGCTTGCCAATTTTTTCAGAAGTTTTCTACATTGTCATGCAGCTGGACTGATGGAACATCCTCCGCAATGTTGGTCCTTGTAGATTGCATCTCATGTTTCTGTTATGATGCACAATGCAACACTGACAAAGAACTAGTGGGAAATTGAAACAGTCACTTATGTTGGGGAGTAGCTGAAGCCAAAACAGCCTTGCCTCAGTGTGCACAGATCCTAATGTTACATTGTAAAATGAGGCGCACTGTTCTTAATCTTTGTAAAACTCACATCCATCACACAGTGCTGACAGTGAAGAGAACTAACTCATTCCACATTATACATTGAACAGCTTTATTTAATCGGATGAATTCTAACACGAAGTATGGTGCTGTATTCCTCCAGAGGGAGGGAGTTTTAATCTTGTTATCCTTTTCAGTAAGCTGAGACAGTTACTTCACAATTCAAATGCAGAAAAAAAGGAGTGAAGTAATAAACATATACCATTAAACAAGAAATTATTTATTACTAGAATAAATCTACGTAATAACATGAGGGATTCATGCCAAAAATATTCATAATGGAAACCTCCACAGAGGCTGTATGGATAACTAATGACAGATGCTTATCTTAAGGACACATATCATTTGTAATGCTATCGAATCTGTTAGCTTAACCTTCTCTTTTATTGAGAAATGGGTGTATTAAGATGGTTGCTGAGGGACTTTGCTAAAATTTTCAGCAGTTCCTTCATTTTTTATTTGATTATTCTGTCTCATTGTAATATGAATCACACAAAAGTAAAAATCTGTTTTAATAATTCATCAAAATTGGTTGTTTTTATGGCCATGAGTTGAGATTAAACAGTACATATTCCGCTTTTGGATTCAAGAGTCCTGTCAGAAGTGTATATTGCAAAAAGCACACATTTTGAGCTTGTGATTATTCATCTGTTAATTTTAATTTACAGAAAATAAAATACCAGGAATGCACAGTTTACCTGTATATCATTCTTGGCCTGTGCCCCCATGGCAGAAGTAAAATAGTTATCCTTACTTTCTCGATAGGTTATCAGTGTAGTGATCAGAACAGGGCCTGCTGCAAGTTCTCAGCCTGTGAAACAAAACCTGCAAAAAGAAAGGAAAGAGACTATAATATTTCAGATATGTGACTCAAAAAAAGAATTAAAGAAATGAAGCCTTTCAAATGAAAACCAATTGTCTTGACGGGTACATCCTAAAATATAACGTGTATTTTCTCTTGCAGACAGACCTTCGCTATATTTCTGTATATCTGGTTTCCAGCATTTGCAGCTTTTGTTGTTAATTTATGAAGTAATGGTTGAGTCATCTTATTTCCCAACAGCATAATTTGAGCTGTAAATGGCCTCCTAAACTTTGAGTACATAGAGTCAGAGAGATATACAACACAGAAACAGACCTTTCGGTCCAACTTGTCCAAGCCAACAGATATCCTGACCTAATCTAGTCCCCTTTGCCAGCATTTGGCCCATATCCCTCTAAATGCTTCTTATTTATATACCCATCTAGATTACTTTTAATTGTTGTAATTGTACCAGTCTCCACCACTTCTTCTGGCAGCTCATTCCTCACATGCACCACCATCAGTGAAAAAAATGCCTTTTAGGTCCCTTGTAAATGTTTTCCCTCTTACCCTAAACCTTTGCCCTCTAGTTTTGAACTTCCCCACCCCGGAGAAAATATGTTTTCTATATATCCTATCTATGTCCCTCATGATTTTATAAAACTCTGTAAGGTCATCCCTCAGCCTCTGTAATTCCAGGGAAAAACAGCCCTAGCCTATTCAACCTCTCTCTTGAGCTCAAATTCTTTAATTTTGGCAACATCCTTGTAAATCTTTTCTGAACCCTTTCAAGTCTATAGTAGGGAGACCAGAATTGCATGCAATATTCCAAAACCTACTTAACCAATGTCCTGTACAGCCATAACATGACCTCCCAACTCCTATGCTCAATACTCTGACCAATAAAGGCAAGCAAACCAAACACCTTCTTTACCATCCTATCTACCTGTGACTCCCCTTTCAAGGAGCTATGAACCTGCACTCCAAGGTCTCTTTGTTCAGCAACACTCCCCAGATCCCACTGTACTCTGAGGTAACCTCTGTTGCTGTCCACTACCCCTCCAATTTTGGTGTCATCTGCAAACTTACTAACCACACCTCTTATGTTCTCATCCAAATCATTCATACCAATGACAAAAAGCAGTGGACCCAGTACCGATCCTTGTGACTCGCTTTGCTTTCTCAGGCACTGAGGCAACAACACATGGCTCATCATATAAAGGTTATTGCCTCTTAACTTTTCACACTCCATTGTGGCCCAGGGGATCAACAATTCTATTTTACCAACTCTCCTGACAATTTTTTGTTTGAAGAAAATCATTCATAGGATGAAGACAATATAATCCAGGACAAATGCATCTGCAGAAAATATTTGTGGCTTGGGGAATTTTTGATTCAAATTCAATGAACTGGAAGCTGTGGTACAGACACCGCAACATATTAGGAAGGGGGAATGTTACTCAGATACGTTGTTCCAGGAGGCAATCGCACTCCCTGTTTTCTTAATTGTTCCTGGGATGTTTTGCATTATTGGTTTGGCCAGCATTAATTGTCATTCCTAAATATCCGGACGGCAGGTAAAAGTTAATGGTTGGCTCCTGGAAATCCAGTAGCATTGCTGTGGAGTCACAGAAAGAGTAAACCAGAACCTCAGGCTAATGATCTGGGCTTGTAAATTCTAACCCCAGAATGGCTGATCATGATTTTCAAACAAAATCTGGAAAAGGGTAGTTGGCCTCTTTGTGATCAACTACTGTTGATTGTCACCAAAAATACCCCTCTTACTAATATATATCGAGGAAGGGAATCACTTATGCTCATTGAGTCTGGTCTACATGCATTGTTAGTATTTATTCACTCATGTGTTATGGGTGTCAATGATTGGGGCAGCGTTATTGCCCGTCCTGAGTTGTCCTTGTGAAGGTGGCAGTGAGCTGTCTATTTGAACAACTTGCAGTGCATGTGCTATAGATAGACCCACAACGTCCTTAGGATGGAAGTTTCAATATTTGACTCAGTGATAGGAATGAATGGTGATAGGAATGAATTTGTGGGTGGCACGGTGGCACAGTGGTTAGCACTGCTGCCTCACAGCGCCTGAGACCTGGGTTCATTTCCCGACTCAGGCGACAGACTGTGTGGAGTTTGCACGTTCTCCCTGTGTCTGCGTGGGTTTCCTCCGGGTGCTCCGGTTTCCTCCCACAGTCCAAAGATGTGCGGGTCAGGTGAATTGGCCATGCTAAATTGCCCATAGTGTTAGGTAAGGGGTAAATGTAGGGGTATGGGTGGGTTGCGCTTCGGCGGGTCAGTGTGGACTTGTTGGGCCGAAGGGCCTGTTTCCACACACTGTAAGTAATCTAATCTAATCTAATATGTTCAAATTTGGATGATAAGTGGCTTGGAGGGGGGTCTAACCAGTGAAACATTTTCCCTGAATTCCCATTAACTCCAGTTTTCTAAAGTTCCTAGATCCTACATACAGTTTAATGCAGTCATGACATTAAGAGCAGCCACCCTCACCTCAACTCTGATATTCAACCTCCCTGCATCCACGCTGCCAAGTCCTCCAAGAATTTTATATGTTTCAATTAGGTCACCTCTTGTTCTTCTAAATTCCAATGAGTACAGCCTGATCCTACTAAACCTCACCCATTAGACAATGTTCTCCATATTTAATATCAACCTCATGAACCTTCTCTGAATTGTCACCAATGCCAGTGCATCATAGAAGAAGCCCAGAACTATTCACCGTGTTCCAGCTGTGATATACCCTTTATATCCCATTCCCTTTGACATGAAGACCAGCATTTCAGTTGCCATCCCTGTAGTTGCTGATCTTGACTGCCAGATTTTTGTGTTTCATGCTCAAGACCTTCCAAATCCCACCATTTTAGAGCTTTGCAATCTTCTTCCATTTAAATTCTATTCAGGTCCTCTGATCTTCATGCCAAAGTGTGTAACTTCACAGTTTCCTAAAGTATATTCCACCTGCCAAGTTTTTGTCCAGTCGCTGAACCTACCTCTTTGTGTCACC
This sequence comes from Hemiscyllium ocellatum, assembly GCF_020745735.1. Classification (NCBI taxonomy): domain Eukaryota; kingdom Metazoa; phylum Chordata; class Chondrichthyes; order Orectolobiformes; family Hemiscylliidae; genus Hemiscyllium; species Hemiscyllium ocellatum. The sequence continues at coordinate 89,388,265 of NC_083401.1, forward strand.
CTCGCCATTTGCATTTCAACCGAACTTAATCACACGGTGTGAAACAAATTGGCTGTAGACTGGTATCTGTGATGCTGGAAACCTCGAAGGGAGGCTAAGTTAGGTCATTCACTCAGCATTTTTGGCTGAAGACTGCTGTGAATAATTGAAGCTAATCATTTATGTTGATGTGCTGGGCTCCCCACTAATGAGGATGGGGATATTTATGGAGCCTTTTCCTCCAGTGAATTGTTTAATTGCCCCCACTACTCATGTCTGGGTGTGAGAGCACTACAGATCTTCGCACTGATCCTCTGTAGGATTGATTTGCTGTGTCCATCGCTTCCTGCTTATGCTGTTTGGCATGCAAATAGTCCTGATTGTTGGTTTCACCGAGTTGCCAACTTATTTTTAGGTATGTCCAGTCCTCCCACCCTGGCAATGTTTTTCTACAACCCCTACCATTGGGGAAAAGGTACAGAAGCCTGAACATACGCACCAGCTGGTTTCATAACAGTTTCTACTCGACTGTTGTTAGAATACCGAATGGACACATAAACTATTAACGTTCACCTGCACCCATGTTTTTGTTTATGCCACTGTTTACCTATTATTTACTTATCTATGCTACTTAACTCGGTGATCTGCCTGTATTGCTCACAAGACAAAACTTTTCACTGTGCCTCTGTAAACTTGACAATAAATTCAATTCAATTCTATTCCATTCAATGGGCAAATAGGAACGGGCAATAAATTCTGGCTCAGTCAGAGAAGCCCACATCCTAGAAATGAGTAAAATATGAATATATTGGGGTGACACGGTGACTTCGTGGTTAGCACTGCTGCCTCACAGCACCAGAGACTCAGGTTCTCTTCCCGCTTTGGATGACTGTCAGTGTGGAGTTTGCACATTCTCCCTATGTCTGAGTGGGTTTCCTCTGGTTGCTCCGGTTTCCTCCGACAATCCAAAAGATGTGCAGGTTAGTCAGGGGTAAATGTAGAATAATAGGATAAGGTGTGGGTGGGTTACTCTTCGGAGGGTAGGTGTGGACTTGTTGGGCTGAATATCCTGTTTCTACACTGTAGTGATTCTATGAATCATTGTCCATCCCTAATTGCCCTTGAGAAAATTGCCGCATGCCACTGTCTTAAGCTGCTGCAGTCTGTATAGTGCTGGTAAATGCACAGTGCTCGTGAGCAGAGATTTTGACCCAGCTATGATTATGGAACTATACATTTCCAAGTGAGTATATAGTCAGGCTTGGAGGAGAAATTCAAAGTCATGAGATTCTATGTGTTCTTTGCCTTTGTTCTTCTGTATGGTATAGGCTGAGTATTTGGGAAATGCTATCAAAAAATGCCACGGTGAATTATTGCAGTGCATCTGTTTACCAATATATGTATATATGAGGTGCCAGTGATTAAATAGTGCCAAGTAGTATGTCATTTTGTCCTGGATGGCACTGATCTTCTTGGGTGTCATTGGAGCTACACCACAAGCATTCAGACAATTTGAAAATATTCTTTCAGAGTCCTGGCTTGTGTCTTTGTGAGTGACATACAATAATTCTGTTAATAATAGCTCACATTATCTAAAAATTGAGCAATTTGAAATGTTAGATCTGTTTTTAATCAGTTCAACATGGTCATTACACAATGTCAGGCACCACAATGCAGGATGTCCTCAATGTGAAGGCAGAACATTATTTTCAAAAGAATTGAATGGTGTATCCAAACAATAATGCCATAGGATGGATGCATCCCCAGCAAGTGCATTGTTGAGGATTTACCCTCCTGTTAATTCTTACAACTCTTAGTGCAAGCTTAGTGTAACACCAATGTCCTTCAGGCCTTGTTCAGCTTGGAGCAAATTCCTGCTGCTCTGCCTCACTTGCCAATAGACTTTGAAGTCAAATAAGTCATTGAGTGTACCCAGAGTATAAGCTGGCCCTTGCTACCCTCAGTGCTCCTTCTAAAAAATGTTCAACGTGAACAAATACTAATTATTTAAATGAGAAAGGGCACTGTGTGTGAGCAGTTTTCATTAACTATGAGACTTCATCAAGTCCTGAGTCAATACTGAGGATTCACAAGGACACTATTTACTGAGCGAATACCTCCTCTAGTGGGGCTGGCTTGTTGGTGTGAATGGACATTACAGAAATGGTGAAGGAGGAATTTGGAACACTGATTGTAAGAAATGAATTTGTCAATATGACTAAGTCAATCTGTTACTTGATTAGTCTATGAGACAGTTCTCCCAGTTTGTCCATAGTCCACAGATGTTATGGAAGGGATCTTTGCAGGTTCATTAGCATGTAGATGCCTTTGCAGATCCATTTCTGATGGCTAGGTTCACACCCCGTGGTACATTTGATATTATTCTTATAGTTTCCCACAGTTTTGATGTAAGTTTTTAAAATTTATTCATCAGTTGTTGACATCACTGGCTGGGCTAGAATTCATTGCCTTCTCTAGTTGCCCTTCATGAGGTGGCAGTATGTTATAAGCATCAGCGTTAGAAATATTCAAAAGAATTTATGTGCTTTGACTACAAAGACTTGGTTAAAAGACTCTCGATAGAATGACAAGCTATTGGGAAAAAATAATTGCTTTGTAGAATTCTTAAACACATTTTTCAGTTCTGTATGGATGTATAGTTTCTTATTCAGGTATACTATTATTCTTCATGTTAAATCAAGTAATGACTTCACTCTTTCTAATGTTGAAGTACACATCCTTTCAGTATTTAATTGAAAAATAAATCTGAGGTTAAAGCTGCTGTCGATCTATTCCGTGATTAAAAAATTTGTTATTGATGTACTCTGAACTCGCAGAATATTGTACACAGATGAAAAATCATAGCTGTGAAAATGTAATATGAGCTGTGGTTCTGAACTCTCATGGAAAGCTCTGGACTCTAGGCATTGAAATAAGTTAGATTATCGGAATTCTTAGAGATACCGATCTCTTACAGAAAGACACATTTACACCAACAGGTAAATGAACAGCAGACATTCTGGGCAGAGTCTCACAGACGCTGGGAAAGAGGCCGGGCCACAGGATCTCAGCTGGCAGCTGGAGACTTGATGAGAAACAAAAGGAAATTAGCCGAACCACAAACCAATCAAACACCTTCAAGGTCACCATCGGGTCTTCCCTAAGAACCTTAATTCTGAGAAGAAAAATCTTGCTTATCCAAGATCTCCCAGCTAATCAGAGGCCAGCAGCTCATATGCTTATCAGTGCCAAAGGGGAAGTGGTGGCTGCATGGCTTTATCTGTCATGCAAGCCTTATAACAACGTTAATCACTGTGGTGATAGAATTAGATCTTTAATTGGCCATTTAAGCGTTTCAACTGGTGACCGGGCAGGAAGGGTGACCACTGGCTTCCCACCTAGAATCTAATTCCTGCTGAGGTGGGAATATGGGTCACAGCTGACGCAATTGTGCCTAATTACTTGATCCTCCTGCCTCCGAGTTCAACCCCAGAGAAAACAGAACATTCTCTACACTATTACAAAACAGAAGAACTAAAATCACAATAGTTACAGCACATAGGACACCATGCAACCCATCATGGATGAATTTCCAGGTGCTTATCTAAATCTCTTGTGAAAGCTCATTTTGTTTCTCCCTCTTTCATACTGAGATGGTGCCTTCCAAATCCTGACTACTAACCAAGTTAAAATGTTTCTTAAGGTTATTGTTGGTTCTTTTGCAAAAATCACCTCAAAATAGCTTCTAGACTCTTCCACCAAAGGGAAGCAGTTTCACTTTACCTGCTCTGACCATACCCCTCAGAATTGTGAACACCTTCATAGAATCTCCACCCAATCTTTTTTAATTGAGGTAATCAACCACAGGATTTCTAATTCAGCTAAAATCTGTCAACTATAGGATCAGTTCTGCAACTAAATTTTCTGGACCCTTTAAATACCTTCAATCCCTTCCTAAAATATGGTGTCCCAGAATTGGATACATTTCTCCAATTCAGGCAAAAATAGAATTTTATTGCGGCTCCCCTACTCCCTTCTTAAACCTGCTCTATCATCTTTAATAAACTAGGCATATATATGTCAGACATCTGTGCATTTTCTTTAGCATTATGTTTTGTTCTGTAGATTTTACTTTATTCCTTCCACCAAGATGCATTACTTCCCTGCACTAAAGTTTAATTGTCACATTGTTTCTATTTCTTCTTGAAGTTTATCATTCTCCTTCTCAGTTCACAATACTTCCACAGTTTGTGTCATCTGCAAATTCTGAAAGTGTGGTCTGCACACTGAACTGTAGGGCATAAATATTTATTAAGATGGCTTTAATATTTGTATGAAACCATTGGAGAACCAAATACTTTTTGCTCCAGTAGAAAATACAAACTCAAGCACCAATATTTTCTGTTCTCTGTAACTCAGCCAATTTTATACTATTCTATGCTTTTTTCCCCCCATGTATTTCAACTTTGCTGCCTAAGCCAATTATGAGGTATTTTATGAAATGTCTCAAAATTTACTGCTTGGCCTATATTATTTTCACTCCCAAGTTCCTATCTTTGCAATTAATTTAGCTTACTTTTCACTCAAAGACACCAATCCTTTGACCTTACTCTCTTCCCAAAAAATGCATACAGCTTCAAACATATCGCACATTAACTTAGATATGAACAGACCTTCTTACACAGCCATTGTATCTGAATGAGACTGTCGACAACCTCAGCATCATTTTCAGTAAGAACTAAGATACCAAACCTGTGTCCTTTCCATCTGCCTTTGTAACCTCCCCTGCCTCCATATTAGCATGACTGATTCAGAATCAATTGCCAATGCTTTTCTTTAATTAAGACTCAACTATTTTAATATGTCTCTAGCTAGTTTCCTGTTCTTTGCCCTTGTTAAATTTTAACTCTTTCAAGATTACATCATATCTTATTTTGTATCAAATGCTGCTCACTCATCACCTTTATCCATGCTTATTACTTTGACTATTGGCAGGCCAGTTCGCTCAATTTAAAATTATTATCTTTGTTAGCGAGTTTTGAGAAGATTTGTAGCTCAGGTTGAGGTTCTGGATGTAGGTTTGCTTGCTGAGCTGGAAGGTTTGTTTTCAGATGTTTTGTCACCGTACTAGGCAACATCATCAATGAGCCTCCAGTGAAGCGCTGGTGGTTTGGTCTACTTTTTATTTATGTGTTTAGGTATTCTTGGGTTGGTGATGCCATTTCCTGTTCTTTTTCTCAGGGTGTGGTAAATGGGATCCAAGTCAATGTGTTTTTTGATAGAGTTCCGATTGGAATGCTATGCTTCTATGAATTCTCCTGCATGTCACTGTTTGGCTTGTCCTAGAATGGGTGTGTTGGCCCTGTCGAAGTGATGCCCTTCCTCATCTGTATGTAAAGATACTAGTGAAAGTGGGTCATGTCTTTTTGTCGCTAGTTGATGTTGATGTATCCTGGTTGCTGGTTTTCTGCCTGTTTTTCCAATGTAGTGTTTGTTACAGTTCTTGAAAGGTATTTTGTAAATGACATTTGATTTGCTTGTTGGCTGTACAGGGTCTTTCAATTTCTTTAGCTGCTGTTTTAATGTGTTGGTGGGTTTATGGGCTACCATGATGCCAAGGCGTCTGAGTAGTTGGCAGTCATTTCTGAGATGTCTTTGATGTAGGGGAGAGTGGCTAAGGTTTCTGGACTTGTTTTGTCTGCTTGTCTGGGTTTGCTGCTGAGAAATCGGCAGACTGTGTTCATTGGGTCAAGATTAGAATGGTGCTGGAAAAGCACAGCAGGTCAGGCAGCATTTGAGGAGCAGGCAAATCAATATTTCAGGCAAAAGTCCTTCATTAGGAATGAGGCTGGGAGCCTCGAGGATGGAGAGATAAATGGCAGGGAGGTGGGGCTGGGGAGAAGGTAGCTGAGAGTGCAATAGGTGGATGGAGGTGGGGATGAAAGTGATAGGTTGGAGAGAAGGGTGGAGTGGATAGGTGAGAAGGAAGATTGGCAGGTTGGACAGGTCATGAGGACAGTGCTGAGTTGGAAAGTTGGAACTGGGGTAATGTGAGGGGAGGGGAAATGAGAAAACTGGTGAAGTCCACATTGATGCCATGGGTTAAAGGGTCCTGAGGCAGAAGATGAGGCGTGCCTGTATTCATTGGGTACCCATTCTTTTTGAATACATTGTATAGATGATTCTCTTCTGCTCATCATAGTTCCTGTGTGCTGCATTGTGTGGTGGCTTGTTGAACTAATGTTCTAATGCAGCTTCATTTGTGGGTGTTGGGATGATTGCTTCTGTAGTTCAGTATTTAGTCCTGGCTGTTTTCCTACAGACGCTGGTTTGAAGTTCCCCATTAGCTTTTTGCTGAACTGTGACATCTAGGATTGGCAATTTGTTGTTTTCCTCCTCTTATCCTTGTGTTTTACATACTTCATGATTTCAGACCTATTCACGCTAGCTACCATCTGCATCACAACTTCTCATGAATTCTCTGTTTTTCTGTCTTAGTTCCTTTATGCATATTCTTTTCCCATTACTTTATCACGACATTGTCAGCCATCACTTTAGCATCAACATCCCCAAATGCCTCTGCTACTCCAAATTTGTCTCTTCTGGTACGACCCTCCTTGAAGATTGCTTCTTTAAAGGTTGGTCACTGCACTTAATAACTTCTTTCTTGCCTTAACAAATATTCCTGCCCGAGTGCTTCTCTGAAAAATGCTTGTGTATATCAAAGATACCAGATTATTACCATATATCAGAGGAGGTGATGGCCTAGTGATATTATTGCTAGATTACTAATCCAGAGACCCATGTGATGATCTGGGTTCAAATCCTGCAAACAGGAGATGGTAGAATCTGGATACAATTAAAAATCTGGAATTGAGAGTCTATTAATTACTATACAATCAGTGTTTATTGTCAGAAAAACCAATCTGGTTCAATAAGGTCCTTCAGAGAAAGAAATATGCTGTCCTTATCTGGTCTGACGACATGTGACTTCAGACTCACAGTAATGTAGTTGACTCTTAACAGTTAGCCAAGCCTTCCTGTGAATAAATAATTATGTCTAAAACGTAATTTGTCCTGACATAATTTTGAATTATTGTCAGAAAAATGTTCTTATTTGAACATTTTAGCAATGCAAAATACAACCAGATGCTTAGAAATGTAGAATATAGCAACAGGAGTAGGCCGCTTTGCCCTTTGAACCTGCTTCACCATTTACGATGATCACGACAGGTAATTCGACTCTGTATCCTCTTCCTGTTTTCTCCCCCTATCCTTTGATCACTTTATCCATAAGAACTATATTTAACTCCATCTTAAAACCGTTCATTGTTCCGGCGTATTCCAACCACTTTCTCGGGCGTATTCCCAAGTAAAGGTGAAAGCACAGAAAACCTATTGCCACATCACCAGTATGGATCAATATGAATTCTATCCAATCACACTGAAAATAAAATATGATAAATGTCATGGTTTACTGATATAATTTGTCTTTAATATAAAAGCAAAAAACTGTGGTTACTAGAATCCAAAATAAAACAGAAAATGCTGGAAATGCTGAGAGAGCCACAAAGTTAATGTTCCAGGTTGAAGATTGTTTGTCAGAACATGACAAATGTAGAGATGCATCAGATTTAAGCAAATACAGAGATGAAGAAATACATGAAGAATGCCGATTGGGTAATTAATCAGTTGATAACCATTATCCATGAAATAGTGAAAGGTCAATGATGGAATAGTGGAAGTGTGTCCTGGAATAGGTAAACTTAGTTGTCATCTCCCCACTCCTTTATTGTAAGGAGTTTTCACCTGTTTATCAGGAACACATAACTCCTTTAGTCTAAAAGAATGAGAGAGCCAGGCAGATATCAGAAAACTAAGTCTGTTAACTTACTGTCATCAGGAAGAGTTTACAAATTAATTTGTCAACTCTCAAAAGGCCAGTGTTCCAGGCGAGATCAACAAGAATTCTGAAATTCTATTTGAATATGACAGTTTTGACATTTAATGACAGGTCAGAGCTTGTGACCAATCATTCAAAACAGTGGCAATTTGACAATCAAGCTGCATCACGTTCTGAGACCAAATACCTTAGTGCTGAGGCAAAGATGTATCAGTGAACCAAAGAAAAAGAAATCAATCTTATACACCAGGTCCCGATACCATGTGAGATGTCCTGCCCTGCATGTATAAGGTTCTGCCAGGTAAGAATCAGCCTATTTAATCATCAGATCTCATGGGAGAAATTGTGACTCTGAGGTGATATCACCTGTGAATTGAGATACAGCCAATGAGTGCCAATATATCAGAGGTTCTGAAGAAGTGTCATATCAGAGTCAAAACGTTAACTGTTATTCTTGCTGCACTGATTCTGCCAGACCTGCTGAGTTTCTACAGAATTTTCTGTGTTTATTCTGAGGATTACACTGGTCTAGTAATCTAGAGGCCTAGGATAATGCACAGGACTAATGAGCTCAAATCTCAACACAACAGCTTGAGGAATTCAAATACATTTTTTTTAAATAGGTAATCTACTGGTGACCGTGACATAAAAATTATTATTTTAAAACTCAAAACATCTTGCTACCTTTCAAGGGGAGAAAATACCCTGTCGTCACCTGATTCAGCCCACATGAGACTCCAGTACCACAGCAATGTCATTGATTCTTAACTGCTCTCCGAAGTGGCCTAATATATTATTCGTTTGTATTCAGCTGTTGTGAAAGAAGAGGAGGCTTCACAAATGCCTTTATCCTCAATGATGGGGGATCACAGCACATTGGTGCAAAACACAATGCTGAAGCATTTGCATCCATCTTCAGTCATCGGTGTCAAATCAATAATTAATCTGAACCGCCTCCTGTCGTTCCTTTCATCAGATGTGCCAACCTTCAGCCGAGTAAATTCACACCACATGATAAAGCAAAGACTCTGAGCTCTGATAAAATTTCAGCTGGTACTGAAGACCTGGATGCCAGAATTAGCCACACGTCTAGCCAAGCTGTCTGAGGACAGCTACAGTACTGGCATCCACCTGGCAAAGTGGAAAACTGCCTAGATATGACATCCACAAAAAGAATGATAATCCAATTTGGCCAATTACCACCTTATATTGTCCTGATCATCAGCAAATAGACACATAGAGTCATCAAAGTGCAATCACGCAGCAGTTGCTCAATGACTTGCTCATGAAGAGTTGTCTTCTGTTCCACCAAGGCCACTCAGCTCTGACCTGATTACAGCATTGGTTAAATATGGACAAAAGATCTGAACTCCATATGGAGAGGTAAGAGTGACATCAAGGCAGCATTAACTGAGTGTGGCAACAAGCAATGTTCACAAAATTGGAGTAAATGGACGTCAGGAGTAAACTCCCTGCTGAAAGTCAACCTGACATAAAGGAAGATGGTCATGGTTGTTGGAGGTCAATCAGCTCAGCCTCAGGATATCTCTGCAGTAATTCCTCAGGGTAGTGACCTAGGTTCAAACCTCTTCAGCTGCTTCATCTATGGCATTCCCCCTATTGTACGATCAAGAGTGGAGGTATTTGTCGAAGTGGCAAGTAACATGGCAGGCAATGCTCATCTCCAACAAGACTGAGTATAAGCATCTTTTCTTGACAGTAATACCATCAATGAATATCGCACTAACATACTGGAGCTACAACTGACCACAATCTGAACGAGACTCACCATATAATTTGGAAATGAATGTGTGGTAGCCAAGTTTGTGAATGACACAAAAATTGATGAGAAGGCAAGTGGTGAGGATCACATAAATACGTTACAGACTGATATAAACAGTTGGAACAATGTTAACATTTTTGGGCCCCTCATCTACGGAAAGGTATATTGGCATTGGAGGCAGTTGCAAGAAGGTTCACTAAGCTATTAACAAGCGTGGGGAGAATTATTTTCTGAAGAGAGATTAGGTAGATTGGGCCTATACTTATTGGAATTCAGAAGAAAGAGAGGAAATCATATTGAAACATACAAATTCCTTAAGGGACTGGACAGATCGGGTCAGAAAGGTTGTTTCCCCTTGTGGCAGTGTCGGACTAGAGAGAATCATTTCAGCATAAGAGGTTGCATATTTGAGACAGAGCTGAGGAACAATTTCTTCTCTGGGTATAGTGTCTGGGGAATTCTTTACCACAGCTTAAGTATATTCAAGGCTGAGATAGCCTGACAGATTTTTAATAAGTAAGGGAATTGAGAGTTATGGGAGAAAGGCAGGAAAGAGGAGTTGAGGATTATTAGCCATGATCTGATTGAATGGTAGAACAAACTCAGTGGGCTGAATGGCCTGGTATTATTGAAATAATGGGATGATACCATGTTTTTTGGCTGTGTGAGAGTTACTTCAAGTATTCTGGAAGGATTCTCGCCATGCTACTTTATTCATTGACACACAGAATCTGATCATAATGGAAAAGGGAGAAGAGAGTACCATGACTCTCTGACTGGGGTGGGGGTGGAGAAGGCTGCTGAGTGTGCAAAGTAGGGACATCCTGCCCCAGAAGCTCAACAGAGGAAACCACATCACTACTCACTGGCAGCACCACCTGAGTCAATGCCATCTCAAAGTAGAATGGCTAGTGTGTCAAATTAAGATTGATGGCCTTCTCTGCAATCCCAGGGGAAATGTCACACTCTTCTCATTGCTTCCTCACACTCACTCTGTCTTTGCTGCTGCACCCATCTTCCACCAAGGCTCATGTTCTGCCACTCTCACTATCACCTGCAACATCTTTCCTCACTTGCTGTCACCACTATTCCCCAAGCTCCCTGACCATTAAGCCTGCATTGATTCTGCACTGCCTTTGTCATGCTACCCAATTCCAGTTTGCTCAATTCTTCTCTTTCTGTCAATACAGAAAAGTCAGACCACAATATCTAACAACTAAGTACCTCTCTTTATTCCACTGTAATTTACAGTAACCTCATTGTCAGCTCATTCATCACACACCATTTCTAAACATTGGCCATGATATTTTCTCTCCCTTGTATCTTTCAGGCATCAGTGGGTTGACAGAGCCAACTCCTTGCCCTCTGAGAACTGAGGGCTCAAAGAAAGCATTAGCAAGGCATCCTACACACACACACACACACACACACCTCCCATCAGCTCAGACACTGCCACCTTGATGTGAATGTTAGTGTTACACAGTTTGGGAGCATAACCTGGTGAACATCTCTAACCAGAGATGCATAATTTCTGTGAAATAAAAACATTAACCAACAGAAGAATGTCCTTTTATAACATGGGTCTTAGCCATTTGGGAATTAAAGAAAGCTGTACTGATCATCCTTGATTCACCGTAGGGAATCTAATCTAATCTCACTTTGACGTTCAGCAACTGGCTAAGGGAGAAACCATCCAGGCTGCTGGCACTTCGAGAGCTGCCAGAAACCAGGCCCCAAGCAGGAAAAGACCAAGTGGCATTGGCAATTCAAGACTCTCAGAATGCATAAGAAGTACAAAAGCAATGGACAAGAATGTGGGTACAATAATCTTCACGGCCTAAAAGCTGCAACAGTGCAGCAGCACTTGTGAATGTCTTTCTACCTCCACGGACAGGTTAGTGCTTGCCATGGAGAGGCAGATCCAGTACCATCAAGGGCTGCTAGAGGGGCAGGCAGAGCTTCCCTCCATCACACCATCATTAACCCTCAAGAGCAAAGTTGCGGTGCAATGGTGACAGGAAACCTGTCGCACTCTCCCAATGTCCATGGACAGGAGGCACTTTGCTGTAGGTGGAACTGGACGCAGGCCCCTCAGAAATCTCCTCTTGAGATACTCCAGCAGTGGCCAGGCTGTCCAGCACCTGCCTGCCACCAAAAGAGACCGTGCTCCAGGCCCCCCAGCCAGGAATCCCCACTCAGCCATCACTGCAACTGATGGCCTGTCGATTCCAGGAATCCATGTATCGGGCCTACAAGGCAGGAGTCACCACTGACACTGCTCCAGCCTCAGGAAGATGAAGAAAAAGAAAAGTAAGAAAAGGAGACAGAGAAAAAGAATGTGGATGTGTCTGGAACAGATGGTCTCAGCCCAGAAACTACCTACTGGTGATAGCACCATCCAAAACCATACTACCATCAATGGTGTCTAGGAAGACCGGGCAGCAGATGACTGGAAACTCCACCTCCTGCAAGTTCCTCTCCAATCCTCTCACTAGCCTGACATGGAACCATATTGCTGTTCATACACCATCACGAGATTAACACCCTGGAACTCCCTTCCAAATGACATTGTGGATATATTGGTACTTCATGGAATCCAATGGTTCAAGAAGCAGCTCACCACCGTCTTCTTGAGGTTAATAAAGATGGCAGCAATTACTGGCCTAGCCAGCAATGCCCTCACTTCGTAAATGAATAACAGAAGTAAAACAAAGTTTACACATACAGTGCCTTTAAAAGTTGAAAATCTTGAGGCACTTCACAAGAACATTCACAAATGAAATTTGACTCTGAGTGGAAGACAAGGGGAAAGGGAAAAGAAAACAAGCCACAAAACTAACCTTAATGTGGAGCTTTGGCCAATTCTAGCTGTGTTGTTTTGTAGCTTGTAACAATGTTATGCTGTATTATATCCATTGAAACTTCGAATTGTTCTCTTTCATTCAACTTGGGATCAGCCCGGTAAAGTATGTTTAGACGCATTATATCTGTTTAGGCAAACTGACAATCAGCACATTCCAGTTAATGGCTACCTTCTTCCTCTAGAGGGAACATTTGCACAGGCGTTTATTGATTCTCCATGCATCTTGTAGTGCTTGCTGAGTGGAACAATTAGATAAAAGAACAGTGTGTTCATCACAAGGGTAATGTTTGCATTTGCAAGGGTTTTTTCCCTGATCACAAAACCAGTCAACTAATACAAGTGCTGCAGAGAATAGCAATCAAGGATGATCAGTACAGCTTTCTTTAATTCTTAAATGGCTAAGGCCTATGTTATAAAAGGATATTCTTCTGTTGGTTAATGTTTTTATTTCACTGACATGATGCATCTCTGGTTAGAGATTGTCATAAAAATAATGAGGATTCCAATATCCACATTGATTTTTGCATAGGAATAAAAGGAACTCGTTGTGTTGGACTTAGAATATTTCAAAGATAGACAGCAACCAGGTGGTTCGCTAAAGTCATAATTATTCCAGGTTCCAACATTCTATATACTGTATAGCAGATTTGAGGGTGTCAAATATAACTGTCAGTTTTAAAAAAAAGAGAGAGGCAAAACAGGCAAGAGAGGTTACAGACCAGTTAGCCTAACATCCGTGTGGGAAAAATGCTGATGGCTATTTTAACAGACACCAGAACAGAAAACTTGGAAAGCTTTAGTAAAGGTTTATGAAAGGTTAAATCATGCTTAACATATATTCTAGAGTTATTTGAGGATGGAAATAGTAAAATGACTAAGGCTGAGCTACTGGATGTGATGTAATTGTCAGAAAACTTTTGATAAAGTTCCTCATAAGAATTTAATGGCTGAAGCCATATGAAATTTTAAAATGGACCAGACTCATTAGACGCAGGGAGGATGTTTTTCCCTAGTTGAGGGGTTTAGAACTGGGGCCCAGGACACAGGATAGGACACTAAGGACTGAGATGAAAAAACATATCTTTACTCAAAGGGTCGTGAACCTGTGAAATTGTCTACTGAGGAAGGCTATGGAGGGCAAGTCACAAATATACTCATGAAATCTTTGGATCAAGAAGCATGGGGACAAAGCCGGAATATGGCTTTGAATTGGATGATCAGCCATGATTAGACTGAATGGTGCTGCAGGGACAAAGGGCTGAATGGCCTACTCCTGCTTTTAGCTTCTATGTTTCTAAGTGTAAAGAAAAATACATTTTGAATAGCGCACTTATATTTTCCAAAGCCTGGAGCTCAAATTATTATTCAATTATTAAATGATTACTAAATAATTATTGTTGCATAATAATTTGGAGTTGTTTAATTCTTGACATTATACCTTCTGTGCTCCAGTATTTGAAGGAACTCATGCAAACTTGAAACAAGTCACAAGAGTGCATTTTCTGTTATATTGTGTTCCACATGCATTTAGAACTTCAGTAGAACGTTACATTAACTGTAAAAGTGTCATCTCTCACTCAAATAGTTGTCAGATCAAGCCTACTCCAGGATTTGGGCATATAATCTAAGCTGCATTGTTAGGTGAAAACTGAGATATGTCAAGTAGATCTTAAAGATTTCCAGTCAAAGAAAAATCAAAGCATCTAAAGTCTACATCCATCTCATATAAAATGGAATAACCATTCATCAAATTGTTGTTTATGAAACTGTGTTATGCAACAAGATGACTGCAGCTCCTGGTCATTCAGAATTAAGCTTTTGAGAACTGCCTGAGACCTTGTATATAAACAGAAAACTTTTGTTTACATACTCAACCCCCCCCCCCCCCCCCAAAAAAAGTAACAATGAATGACAACAATAGCTAGTGATATATTTAGAGTCATACTGCAATATGGGCAACTCAATAACAGAATGGAACAGATTAGAGGAAATAAAAGATTGGGGGTAAAATTCAACATGGATAAGTCTAATTTTAAGACTGAAAATCAATGTTAAAGTGACTAGTTTGTGATTTTGTGTACCGGATTTTCCCTGAAAGTATACCTGTTAGCTGTGGAGGGCCCTACCTCCCATAATAATTTATTGTAAATATAATTGGAATGTAATATAGGCTCATGAACAAATTGATCTACAAAGGGCCATATCCTATGGTGCATGTGCCCTGCCCAGTTGTACTGCAGCTTAAGGAAATCACTGGAGGCAACTTAAAAACAGACCAAAAAGGTTTTGATAGCCTGTGAAACCTGAAAGAGGAGTACAACCCTTCCTAGTCCCTCAAGGTGAATGCTGGTTTAGAATTGTCTCTCTCTGCTATTTCCTCCATTTCCCCGAGGCCTATCTATGGGTTGGATTGTCATCAGAACTAGAGGAAATTTCTAAGACCCAGGCTATGGAACTACAATAGAATGACCTATTAGGGTCTGTTGCTTGCTGTCCCATTCAGAAAAAGACCCAATGCTGAATTTTGCTTGACCATCTTGCTCATGCTTCCCAGCATGAAATTGATTGGACCATCAATTTTGTAATGGAAGCTGTTATGAGCTTGTAAAACATGCAAATAGTACATACTGGTCTGGTTAATCTTACATACCTGAAAGTGTCCATCTGTTCACCAGTACCAAGGATTATGGGTTTTGCTTCTTTTTTTAATAGGGGTAATATTAACCACAGAGCTAAGCACTTGCAAATTATGTGGAGGGATCAAATATGTAAAGGATTTAAATTTTTGCATTTATGAATCAGAGTCCCAAACTTTTAACTTTTAATGTCTGATGTGAAATGAACATATGGACTTGCAGAAATGCTTTCTTCATTGAGAATGCTGAGTAGATTGAAACTGGAGGTGAGCCGACAGTGAGCAGCATGATGGTTCTAACAATTATAATCCACACATAATTACCACTGAGAGTGTGCTACATGACTATCAAATTTTAAAAAAAATTGAGCAGAATGCTCTGCACAAACAAAAGAAAATCATTTGCTCACAGTCTAGTTGCAACAAGGTGCAATAGAAATATGGCTTGTGCTGACTTAGAACTCAACTAGGTTTCCATTAATAATGCCATACATGATATAATGAAGCATGTGAATCAAAAAAATCACTCAACAGGACTCAAATTTTTTTCTCATCACTTTTTTTATAGTTCATAATATGAGGATGATGTACTAAGTGGACATCCAAAATGGGAATTTATAAAATGTCACATTGACAACAACAATGGATGAATGGACACTGTGCAACAATCGCCAGACAGGTTCTGGGATATTCAGCCTCGGATCTTTAGGTGACCATCCTCCAAGGTGGATTTTGGGATACGTTACAACGTAGAGTCACCAAACAGGGCTGATAGCTGTGTTCAGTACCCATGAGGATGGCCTCAACTGGGCATTTGGAATCATATCACTCTATTGGTGACCCCACTACACTATATACTCTCACACGCACACTCATACACACACACACACACACACACACACACACACATTCCTTCATACATGCACACACATAATTAAGTCTATGGATGAAGCTGCATTTGCAGAATTGAATTTGCAGATGCATTCTATCTTGTTTAAAGAGCACACTGTCTGTAGGCAGTCAGTTCATGTGACATTTTATAAATTCTCACTTTGGATATAGAACTAGCCTGACTCCAGGATGGGATACAGACAGATTCTAACCTCACATCTTTAATGCATTGTCTGAACTGAGATGGTCACTCCTTTTATATTGATAAAACCTTACGTTATCTTGGGGCTGTGACATGAAAGAAGTTCTGGGATTTATATATTAATCACTCAAAACCTGCATCCTGATACTAAATGATTAAAGACTTAACAGCGATCTATGTTTGTTCAATACATCACATCAGTTGTATGACACTTTGATATTTTACTATAAAATCTGTGTCCTATGATCCCGCCCCATTAGATACCCAATGAAGAACTAGTGCTCTGAAAGCTTGTACTTTCAAATAAACCTGTTGGCGTTGTGTGATTTTTAATTTTGTGTACCCCAGTCCAACATCAGCACCTCTATACCAGAGAGTACAAACAGCGCTGTGTCCCATTGCCCCAACTCCTAGTTTCATTTGTTATGTGATGAAATGTGTGAGTACATGTGGTATCATGTGAAATGCATTTGCCATAGTTGAATAGCTGGCAGTATGTCTAAGCTACCTGATGCTGGTGTCCAACCCCTTTGAAAAGTGTATGAGATGAAGTAAAGCATAAGAATGTAAGGTTCGAGTCCTGATTGAAAGGGATTGATGATAAATGAATAAAAGGAGACTGATGAATAGAGCAGTTTGAGAGGTTGCTGATGTGCTTTGTAAGATATGACAAGTAAATCTGCATTCGTTGTCTCTGATTACTTGTATGAGAATCTTACTTTTCCTGTGGCAATGTATACAAATCCCTAAACCAGAATGATGGATTAGCCACCACAGATACTTGCTCCCATTGCCTTCTCTGGACTTGTCTTTTTATCTACTGGTTAATGGGATGTGGGCACCATAAATGCTAGCAGTGTTGATGGGTTGCCACAGGAGGAGAGTACGCATCAAGTATACTTGCATGATCCACTACACCTGACTATCTTATGCCAAAGAAATAGTTTAGTGTGAATGTGGGCATCTATTGTCCATCTGTAATTATCTTGCAGAAGGTCATGGTGAGTTGCCTTAAACTGCTCAGTCCCCTGGGAATGGGACACCCACAATGTTACTAAGAAGGGAGTTCCAGGACTTTGACCCAGAAAGAGTTTGGGAGGGTCTGCAAGCTTACCTGATTTCCTAAAGATCAGAACCTCTCTCTCCCTGCCATCTTCTTGTGCCAATTTTCCAAACAAAGTCTGGAAATGTGAGAGCACTCTTGCATGCCCCTTGATTCTTTCATGTGATTTCCTTCATGTTGCATTTTGGTGCAACAAACAAGGATTGAAGGTAGGGCCTTGGGGGTATTGGACAGGAATCAAAGGGTTCATGTATGTAATTCTTTGAAGTTTGTGTCGCACATTAAGAGAGTAGTTAGAAAGGTACTTAGCACATTTGCCTTCATTGCTCAGTCTTTTGAGTATAGAAGTTGGGAAGACATGCTGAAGTTGTACATTAATGAGGCGTCTTCTGGAGTATTGTGTCCAGTTCTGATCACCCAATTATAGGAAGGTTATTATTAAACAAGTGGGCGGCACGGTGGCACAGTGGTTAGCACTGCTGCCTCACAGCGCCTGAGACCCAGGTTCAATTCCCGACTCAGGCGACTGACTGTGTGGAATTTGCACATTCTCCTCGTGTCTGCGTGGGTTTCCTCCGGGTGCTCCGGTTTCCTCCCACAGTCCAAAGATGTGCGGGTCAGGTGAATTGGCCATGCTAAATTGCCCATAGTGTTAGGTAAGGGGTAAATGTAGGGGTATGGGTGGGTTGCGCTTCGGCGGGTCGGTGTGGACTTGTTGGGCCGAAGGGCCTGTTTCCACACTGTAAGTAATCTAATCTAAAGAGAAGGCTCAGAAGAGATTTACCAGGATTTACGTCGAATTTCCTGTTCCTTGGATGCTGCCTGACCTGCTGCACTTTAACCAGCGACACATTTTCAGCTCTGATCTCCAGCATCTGCAGACCTCACTTTTTACCCTCACAAAACCATGCTGACTACCTTTAATCACACAATGCTTTGCCAAATAGTCATAAATCCTATCCCTCAGAATTGTTTCCAAAACTTTGCTGACCACAGACGTGAGACTAGCTGGTCTGTAATTGTCAGGGATTTCCTTATTACCCTTCTTGAAAAGAGGAACAACATTCACCTCCTTCCAATCCTCCGGTACGATTCTTGTGGAGAGTGAGGAAGCAAATATCCTTGCCAGCGGCTTAGCAATCTCCTTTCTCACTTCCCGGAGCAGCCAAGGATACATCTGGTCTGGTCCTGGGGACTTATCAATCTTAATGTTTTCCAAAATTTTTAGCACATCAACTTCATCAATCTTGATCTGCTCAAGACTGTATCCCAGCTCCTCTAAGTTTTCATTTACAACAAGTTCCCTTTCCTTGGTGAAAACTGAAGCAAAAAACTCATTTAAGTCTTCCCCTATCTGCTGAGACTCCATGCACAAGTTTCCTCTGCTATCCCTGATTGGTCCTCTACCTTCTCCCTCATCATTCTCTTATTCCTCATGTATGAGTAAAATGCCTTTGGGTTCTCCCTAATCCTTCCTGCCAAGTCTTTTTTGTGCCTCCTCCTGGTTCTCCTCAGTCCATTTCTGAGCTCCTTTCTAGCAAACCTGTAATCCTCTAAAGCTGTGCTAGATCCTTGCTTCCTCCACCTTAAATAAGCTGCCTTCTTCCTTTGACGAGAAGCTCCTCTGTTCTCATCATCCAAGGTTCCTTAATCTTACCCCTTCTTACCCGTCTCAGAGGAACAAACTTGTGCATCACTCACAACAACTGCTCCTTAAACAGTCTCCACATATCTGCTGTGCCCTTTCTGTGGAACAATTGCTCCCAGTCTGTACTTCTCAACTCCTGTTTGATAGCATCATAATTTCCTTTTTCCCAATTAAATATCTTCCCTCAGTAACTGCTCCTTTCCATTTCTAAGGTTATGCTAAACGTGAGGCAGTTGTGATCACTTTCACCAAAGTGTTCTCCCACCGTGAGATCTGACACCTGTCCTGGCTCGTTGCTGAACACCAAATCCAAAATGGCCTCTCCCCTCATCGGTCTGTCTACATACTGAGTAAGGAACCCCTCCAGAACACACCTGACAAAAACGGCTCCATCCAAACCATCTGCACTAAGGAGGTTCCGGTCGATTGGGAAAGTTGAAGTCACCCATAACAACATCCCTGCTACTTCTGCATTTTTCCAGAATCTGCCCACCTATGAGACCTTCAATATCTCTACTGCTTTTAGGTGGTCTGTAGAAAACCCCCAATGAGGTGGCTGTTCCCTTGCTGTTCCTAACTACCACCCATACTGACTCAGTAGACAAACCTTCCTTAACAACCTTCGATTCTTGTAGCTGTGATGCACTCTCTGTTTAGCAATGCTACATCCCCTCCTCTTTTTCCACCCTCCCTGTTCTGTTTAAGCATTCTAAACCCTGAACCATCAAGCAACCATTCCTGCCCCTGTGAAACCCACCTCTATGTTATGTCCACAATGTCGTATCCCCAAGTAATGATCCGTGCTTTCAGCCCGTCACTCCTATTTCAGACCATCCTTGCATAACAGCAGACACACTTTAACTGGTCCCTTTGTTTCACCGCGTGAGAAACCTTTCTGATAGATTCAATACATCCTGTCACTGCCCCATCTGCAACTGACCCCCTCTCAGACATGTGGCTCTGATTCCCACCACCCTGCCAATCTAGTTTAAACCCTCCTGAATCACACGAGCAAATCTCCCACCCAGATAAGTACATGAATAGGAAATGTTTGGAGAGATATGCACCGTGAGTAGGCAGGTGGGACCAGTTTAGGTTAGGATTATGTTCGGCATGCACTGGTTGGCCCAAAGGGCCTGTTTCCATGCTGTATGACTCTTTGACTCTAAGGAGTTCTTCAAATATTATAAAGCAGTTTCAGTCCCTTTTACATCCAGGATACACCTTACCTGCTGAGGGTTGACAGAACCTGCTTTATCGTTTGATGAATGGCTGCATTAGAACTCTCTGGAATAATTAGCAATTAACTCACACTTACTTTTAAAAATTTGTACATGGGTTGACGTTAACATTGGCTCAGTCACATTTATAATGAAGGAATTAATATTTATGAATCAACTGAAGATGTTTGAGCTTAGGAAACAACTCTGGTGAACTATTGCATTGATACTGGACCTGGATGTATTATCCCAAACAGTTTAATGGCATCATATAAGTTAATGCAGGTTTTCAAGGATCTTTTGACAGCATCTTCTAAACCCACAACTCCCTCCATTTAGGAGGACCAGGGCAGCTGATATGTAGGAACGTGACCAAGTCACTCACCACTTTGATTTGGAAATCTACTGACACTCCTTCAGCGTTGGAATCAACCAGGAGACAGTGGGAGGATAAAGCATTCTTCCTCCAGGCATAGCATGGTGAAGGAGCAGTGATGGAGGAGGCCCAGGACCTGCATGTCCTCAGCAGAGTGGGAGGGAGAGTTGAAAAGTTCAGCCACGGAATGCTGGGGTTGGTTGGTGTGGGTATCCCGGAGATGTTCTCTGAAGCACTCTGTGAGAAGATGTCCAGTCTTCCTTCAATGTTGGTGGGCCATAATCCTGGAATTCCCTCTTTAAGGACATTGTGGCTCTATCTACAGCACATGGACTATTGCGTTTCAAGAAGGCAGCTCATCACCACTTTCTAAAGGGTAACTAAGGATGGAAAATAAATTCAGTCCTAATCAGTGATGTCCACATCCCCTGAATGAATAAAACAAAGTTACATCCTATGAACTGCAATCCCAACTTCTCAGATTCTCTATTCACCAGCCACCTTTCACTGCATGACAGTAATGTCTGTCAACTGCAACTCAAACCTCACATCTGTCACTTTCATACTCATATCAAGAAATGCTAGGAACTGCACTCTCACATCATACTGTTTAGATATATTGGTACATATTCAACTGTGACAGCATGGTAGCTCAGTGGTTAGCAGTGTTGCCTCACAGCACCATGGTCCCAGGTTTGATTCCAGCCTCAGGTGACTGTCTGTGTGGAGTTTACACATTCTCCATGTGTATCTGCATGGGTTTCCTCCAGGTGCTCTGTTTTCCTCCTACAGTCCAAAGATATGCAGGTCAAGTGAATTGGCCATGGTAAATTGCCCATAGTGTTAGGTGCGTTAGTCAGAGGGAAATGGGTCTGGGGGGGGTTACCCTTTGGAGAGTCAGTATGGACTTGTTGGACTGAAGGGCCTGTTTTCACACTGTAGGGAATCTAATCTAATCACACTCCACACGACTCTACAGTCACATATTTCCATCTCCTAATAGATGGTACCAGTATCAAACTAAGGGTGAGGCAAGGGGAAGCACAACCATATGTGGAGGAGACAGTCCTGTAACTGCAATGATCACTATCTTCTTTTCATTAACATCTTGCTCTGTCTCAGATATGTCACAACCACTCAAATGACTAGTTTATTATTATATGTCATGTTGTTCGGGCTCCTTCATGCAGGACTCAACTAATTGTTGCATTAAGGTTGAAAACTGTTGACTCTCAGCTATACTGACCTTTCAGCTATCTGGTGCAGGTTTTACTTGAGATTATTATAAAATTAGTCATTTGTAATTGAACTGGTAATTATCAGATGAAAGGATTCCGATGAAAGGTCATCAATCAGAATCATAAACTCTCTTGCTTTCTCCACAGATGTTGCCTGATCTGCTGAAAGTTTCTAAGTTTTTTTTGCATAATAGGTTGAGTTTATTCTTTTGTTATATAAACTGGGCAGTTGAAGCTATTATAGTAGACAATCTTATAAATAAGTTTCATTGACCACATAGATTGGGACTGCCATAGTGTTAAGGGTTTAGATGAAGAGGAATTTGTTAAATGTGTATAAGAAAATTTTCTGATTCAATATGTGGATGTACCTACTAGAGAAGGTGCAAAACTTGACCTATTCTTGGGAAATAAGGCAGGACAGCTGACTGAGGTGTCAGTGCAGGATCACTTTGGGGCCAGTGACCATAATTCTATTAGATTTAAAATAGTGATGGAAAAAAATAGTCCAGATCTAAATATAAAGTTCTCAATTGGAGAAAAGCCAATTTTGACTATATTAGGCAAGAACTTTCAAAAGCTGATTGGTGGCAGATGTTTGCAGGTAAAGGGATGGCTGGAAAATGGGAAGCCTGTGACCAGCGGAGTGCCACAAGGATCAGTGCTGGGTCCACTACTTTTCATCATTTATATAAATGATGTGGATGCCAGCATCAGGGGTATAGTTAGTAACTTTGCAGACGACATCAAAATTGGAGGTGTAGTGGACAGTGAAGAATGTTACCTTAGATTACAATGGGGTATTGATCAAATGGACAAATGGGCTGAGAAGTGATAGATGGAGTTTAATTCAAATAAATATGAGGTGCCGCATTTTGGGAAAGCAAATCTTAGCAGAACTAATACACTTAAAAGTAAGGTTTTAGGGAGTGTTGCTAAACAAAGAGACCATGGAGTGCAGGTTCATATCTCCTTGAAAGTAGAGTCACAGGTAGATAGGATAGTGAAGAAGGCGTTTGGTATGCTTTCCTTTATTGGTCAGTGTATTGAGTACAGGTGTTGGGAAGTGATGCACAGGACATTGGTTCCACCACTTTTGGAATTTTACGTGCAATTCTGGTCTTTTTCCTATTGGAAAATGTTGTGAACCTTGAAAAGGTTGAGAAAAGATTTACAAGGATGTTGCCAGGGTTGGGGGATTTGACCTATAAGGAGAGTGCTATTAGGAGCATTTTGAGTGCGAGCAGCAGCTGAGGTTAAACGAACCCGGAAGACTGCAGCTAAGGTAAGACAGTTTGTTTTAAAATTACTTACTGGTAGTGGGCAGCGTTTTTTTTTTCTTCACAGAAGGAGCGGGAGCAGCAGGGGAAAGTGACGATGACCAGAGGGGCAGCCGGGAAGGAAAGCAGTGAATATATATATAAGCAGGGCGGCTAAAACCAAGACTCTACAACTGTAGTGTCTTTCCCCCCCCCCCCAACCTAGTTAATAAGGACTCTGGTTTGTTAAGGTACGTATTTTATATTTCTTTATCAGTGACTGGTTAAAAAATTACTTTTTGGTTTATCTATTAATTGGTTTTTAGAAAAAAGACTATAGCAGAGAGGTATCAGAAAGTATTTTAACTCGAATTTAAACAAGGTAATAAAGTAGTTAACTAAGCAGAGATGGCTGGACAGGTGATGTGCTGTAGCTGTATGATGTGGGAGCTGGCTGATCCCACTGTGAATGGCAGTGAACACATCTGCAGCAAGTGTTGGTTGCTGGAAGAATTCTAGCTCAGAGTTGATGATCTGGAATCTGAACTCCAAACACTGCGGCACATCCGGGAGGTGGAGAGTTACCTGGTCGCTTTGCTTCAGGAGGCAGTCACACCTGGGAGATTAAGTAATTCACATTCAGCTAGTGATCAAGGACATCAGAGTGTGACTATATGTGAGGCAGGTAGGGGGAACCTGAGTTCAGGAGTGCAGGAGCCTCAGCCCTTGACCTTGTCCAACAGGTATGAGATTCTTGCTCCCTGTACGGATGAGGAAATGGGCTCTGGACAGGATGAGCCAGATGACCACAGCACCATGGAGCAGAAGGCCATTCAAGAGTGGGGAGCAAATAGACAAGTAGTGGTTATAGGGGATTCTATATTTAGGGGGCAGATAGTATCCTTTGCAAGCCGGATCGGGAGTCTCGCATGGTGTGTTGCCTGCCTGGTGCCAGGGTGCGGGACATCTCCGACAGGTTTGAAAGGATATTGGAGCAGGAGGGGGAGGACCCAGTTGTTGTGGTCCACGTTGGTATTAATAACATCGGCAAGACTAGGGTGGAGGACCTGTTTGGGGATTACGAAGCATTGGCAGGAAATTTAGTACAGGTCCTCAAGGGTCATAATCTCTAGATTACTGCCCGAGCCACGTGCCAATTGGCATAGGGATAAGAAAATTAGGGAAATAAACACATGACTAAGGGATTGGTGTGGGAAAGAGGGATTCCACTTCATGGGGCATTGGCATCAGTTTTGGAACTGGAGGGATCTGTACCGTTGGGACGGTCTCCACCTGAACTGATCAGGTACCAATGTTCTGGCGAAGAGGATAATTAGAGTGGTCAGTAGGACTTTAAACTTCTGAGTTGGGGGGAAGGGAAAGTGAAAGCGACAGGGAGGATGGAGTTAAATGGAAAGAAAAGCAGCAGGATAGCACGTGTGCAGGTGGATTTAAACTTGAGGCAGACTGGGAATGCAGCAAAAGTAGCATTTGTAACAAAGCAGATGAACTAATGGCACAGATCATCGTGAATGATTATACTGTGGTAGGCATCACAGAGACATGGTTGCAGGGGGTTCAGGACTGGCAGTTAAACATCCAAGGATTTTCAACTTATTGAAAAGACAGGGAGGCGGGCAGAGGGGGCGAGGTTGCCTTGTTAGTTAAGAACAAAATTAAATCTATCGCACTGAATAACTTAGCGTCAGATGATGTGGAGTCTGTGTGGGTGGAATTGAGGAACCACAAAGGCAAAAAAAAAACATAATGGGAGTTATGTACAGACCTCCTAACAGTGGTCAGGACCAGGGGTGCAACATGTACCGGGAAATAGAGAAGGCAGGTCAGGAAGGCAAGGTCAGGGTGATCATGGGAGACTTCAACATGCAGGTGGACTGGGTAAATAATGTTGCCAGTGGAACCAAAGAAAGGGAATTCATGGAATGCTTACAGGATGGCTTTTTGGAACAGCTTGTCATGGAGCCCACAATGGAGCAGGCTATTCTGGACTTAGTGCTATGTAATGAACCAGACTTCCTAAAAAATCTTAAAGTAAGGGAACACTTAGGAAGCAGCGATCCTAATATGGTAGAGTTCAGTCTGCAGTTTGAAAGAGAAAAGGCAAAATCGGACGTAATGGTGTTACAGTTAAATAAAGGTAATTATGAGGGCATGAGAGAGGAACTGACGAAAATAGACTGGAAGCAGAGCCTAGCGGGGAAGACAGTAGAGCAAAAATGGCAGGTGTTTGTGGGTATAATTGAGGACACTGTACAGAGGTTCATCCCCAAGAAAAGAAAGATTATCCGGGAGGGATTAGACAGCCATGGCTGACAAAGGAAGTCAGGAAATCTATCAAAGAAAAAGAGAGATCCTATAAAGTGGCCAAGAGCAGTGGGAAATCAGAAGATTGGGAAGGCTACAAAAACAAACAGAGGATAACAAAGAGAGAAATAAGGAAGGAGAGGGTCAAATATGAAGGTAGGCTAGCCAGTAATATTAGAAATGATAGTAAAAGTTTCTTTCAATACATAAGAAACAAATGACAGGCAAAAGTAGACATTGGGTCACTTCAAACTGATGCTGGAAGCCTAGTGATGGGAGATAAGGAAATAGCCGGAGAACTTAATAAGTACTTTGCGTCAGTCTTCACAGTGGAAGACATGAGTAATATCCCAACAATTAAAGGGAGTCAGGGGGCTGAGTTGAGTCTGGTTGCCATTACAAAAGAGAAAGTGCTAGAAAAGCTAAAAGGTCTTAAAATTGATAAATCTCCTGGCCCCGATGGGCTACATCCTAGAGTTCTGAGGGAGGTGGCTGAGGAAATAGCAGAGGCGTTGGTTGAGATCTTTCAAAAGTCACTGGAGTCAGGGAAAGTCCCAGATGATTGGAAGATCGCTGTTGTAATCCCCTTGTTCAAGAATGGATCAAGACAAAAGATGGAAAATTATAGGCCAATTAGCCTAACCTCGGTTGTTGGTAAAATTCTAGAATCCATCATTAAGGATGAGGTTTCTAAATTCTTGGAAGAGCAGGGTCAGATTAGAACAAGTCAACATGGATTTAGTAAGGGGAGGTCATGCCTGACAAACCTGTTGGAATTCTTTGAAGAGGTGACAAGTAGGTTACACCAGGGAAACCCAGTGGATGTGGTCTATCTAGACTTCCAAAAGGCCTTTGATAGGTGCCACATGGGAGGCTGCTGAGCAAGGTGAGGGCCCATGCTGTTCGAGGTGAGCTACTGGTATGGATTGAGGATTGGCTGTCTGACAGTAGGCAGAGAATTGGGATAAAAGGTTCTGTTTCAGAATGGCAGCCAGTGACAAGCACTGTCCCGCAGGGTTCAGTGTTGGGGCCGCAGCTGTTCACGTTATATATTAATGATCTGAATGAAGGAACTGGGGGCATTCTAGCGAAGTTTGCTGATGATACGAAGTTAGGTGGACAGGCAGGTAGTACTGAGGAAGTGGGGAGGCTGCAGAAGGATCTAGACAGTTTGGGAGAGTGGTCCAGGAAATGGCTGATGGAATTCAATGTGAGCAAATGCAAGGTCTTGCACTTTGGAAAAAAGAATACAAGCATGGACTACTTTCTAAACGGTGAGAAAATTCATAAAGCCAAAGTACAAAGGGATCTGGGAGTGCTGGTCGAGGATTTTCTAAAGGTAAACATGCAGGTTGAGTCCGTGATTAAGAAAGCGAATGCAATGTTGTCATTTATCTCTAGAGGGTTGGAATATAAAAGCACCGTTGTGCTACTGAGACTTTATAACGCTCTGGTTAGGCCCCATTTGGAGTACTGGTCCAGTTTTGGTCCCCACACCTCAGGAAGGACATACTGGCACTAGAGCGTGTCCAGCGGAGATTCACACGGGTAATCCCTGGAGTGGCAGGTCTAACATACGAGGAACGGCTGAGGATCCTGGGATTGTATTCATTGGAGTTTAGAAGATTAAAGGGAGATCTATTAGGAACTTACAAGATAATACATGGCTTGGAAAGGGTGGATGCTAGGAAATTGTTTCTGTTAGGCGAGGAGACTAGGACTCGTGGACATAGCCTTAGAATTAGAGGGCCTAAATTCAGAACAGAAATGCGGAGACATTTCTTCAGCCAGAGAGTGGTGGGCCTCTGGAATTCATTGCCGCAGAGTGCAGTGGAGGCCGGGATGCTAAATGTCTTCAAGGCAAAGATTGATAAATTCTTAGTTGAAATGCCCACCAGCCATGATTGAATGGCGGAGTGGACTCGATGGGCCGAATGGCCTTACTTCCACTCCTTAGTCTTATGGAGAGGTTGAATAGGCTGGGGCTGTTTTCCCTGGAGCTTCGGGGGCTGAGGGTTGACCTTATCGAGATTTATAAAATCATGAGGGGCATGGATAGGATAAATATACATAGTCTTTTCCCTGGGGTGGGGGAGTCCAGAACTAGAAGCATAGATTAAGGGTGAGAGGGGAAAGATATAAAGGAGACCTAAGGGGCAACTTTTTCACGCAGAGGGTGGTATGTGTATGGAAAGAGCTGCCAGAGAAAATGTTGGAGGCCAGTACAATTGCAACATTTAAAAGGTATCTGGATGGGTATATGAACAGAAAGGGTTTGGAGGGATATGGGCTGGGTGCTGGCAGGTGGGACTAGAATGGGTTGGGGTATCTGGTCGGCAATGTCTGTTTCCGTGCGGTACATCTCTATGACTCTATAACTCTATGAGCATGGAAAAAATGGCTTATAATTTTGATTTTTACACTGGTTTCAACTGGTGCATTCACCTTGCTCATTACATTAAGCTAGCCAATGGCTGTAAATCATACAATTACATTGATGCATAACATCGCACTGTGGCAAACCATTGACAATGTTAGTACACAGCATCTGTATCATCAAGACCCCTTGTTGTATCTCCTGCAACTGGATACCCTATGGTGCTAGGCTGCACTGCAAGTTAACTCAAAGGAAGCTTGCATCCATATATATAAGCCCTGTACCTACCTGGAGCCTATCAACTATGTCCTAGCTATGAGCCTAATGTTATCCACTGCATTGGGAATCAGGAGGATCTAAGGTACTAAAGTGGTATCTTATCAATGGCATGTGGTTCTTTTGAATAAGCAGCTTCTGGCAACAGCAGCAATTGAGAGGACATCAATGTGGATGCTCCTGCCTGATATACTTTGTAGTTTTCCACATGTTCGTTTACAAAGCATATAACACAGAATCGGGCTCTTGTTGAGTCAGATGTCTTGAGGTTTATTAACAGTTTTATATACAGAGATACAGTATAACAGACCAAACACATAGTCTGGATTCTGTGCTTAGCGATGTTAATGGTGCATTTACACACAAACTGAATAACTGAGGACATCATACTGACTCCATTACACAGAGAGGCTGACTGAAAGTGAGGCAGGTACTATTATGTTATGATGTCATGTATCTGTCTCAAACGACCCATTGCCTGTCTGACCTGGAATCTAAGCCATAATATAACACTGCTGGTGCTCAGGAATCAGGTAAAATACATTCATTTTTGATTGTGACCACAGTCTGGCTCCAGTACGCCACTTCCAGATGTGACAGGAATGTTTATAGATTCTTACCAGTCAACTACAGCTAATGTTGAGTCCTTAAATAGTGCTGCATGTGGTTGGATATGCAGAAGAGCAATTAATGTGCACAGAAGATGCTGTTGGTGGCTTTTTTGCACAATTGCGTTTGACTTATTGTTAAATTTGATATCTTCAACAGAGGTTTTACAGGGCTCAGGTAACCAACTAATTAACAGAGATCAGATTCAGCAACAGTTCAAGTGTCTATTTAAACATGTCATTGGCCTCATCTGAATAAAAGTTCACTCATTCCAGATGGTATCTCAGTTCCCTTTGGCAGCATCTTGCAAAGAATTGATACAGCATTTTCTAAAGGTTGAAGACTTCCTAGAGACAGTAAGATTAGAAATGAAGATGGTTTGGAAATGTTGACAGATCTTGAGTTGAAGAACCATAGATGCTGAGTTTAGGAAGTCAAGTATAAATAATTAATTTTTAAAAAATTATTACATTTATTAAGAGACAGCAGTTTTTGTCTGATGCATTAGCTAAATCAACATGAAAAATATAAAAACCTGGACAACTTTGAGTAGTTCACTGACCCCAGGGACTGAACAGTCAGTTGACACAGAGCATATTAATTCTGATAGTTAGAATTCTGCTCTTCAGCTAAGGTGTTAGGGATTTATTTCCTCAGAGCGTCCTACATCTACCTTCAGCCATTTTCCAAGTTTGCCTCTTGTCTCCAAGCACTTGGTTCCAGTGTCTGGTAGTTTATTCTGTGACAATCAATGGTTTGAACCTTTTTAGTGAATGAATCCAGGACAATATCTGAAGATTATTGGGATATTTAGGCTGGAAATTAACTATAAATTAAATAATCAACAATTATTATTAACAATTATTAATTTATTAATGAATATCAGAGATGGAAATTTGGTGATATGCTGCCATTGCAGAATGTGTTTGCTTCTGGATGCCAGTCTGGTCCCTGTGCCAACAGACATGCAATACATGTTTGAGGTTGCAGGAATCTCTACTCAGAATTATTGAATAATCGAATCATGCGGAATGGAAGAGGCTCTTCAGCCCATTGAGTCTGTACTATCAAAATGCAAACCTATCTACACTAGTCACGGTTTCCCACACTTAGACCTATAGCCTTGAACATAATGACACTTCAAGTGCATATCCAGATAACTTCTAAATGTTGAACAGTTTCCTGCCTCAACTACCCTTCCAGCCAGTGCATTTCAGACCCTCACTGCTCTATAGGTGAAAGGCTTTTCCTCAAATCCCCTCTAACTCTCCTGCCTTTCACTTTAAGTTTGTGCTGCTTGTTATTAACCTTTTAACAAAGGGGAACAGCAGCTTTCTGTTCACCCTGTCCATGCCCTTCATAATCTTATACTCCTCTATCAGCCCCCTTCAACCTTCTCTGCTCCAAACCAAACTTATCTGGCCTCTCTTAATAGCTAAATGCTCCATTCCTGACAACATCTCTTTGCATCTCCTCCAGTTTAATCACGTATTGACCTTGAGGCTGAACTCCAGATACTGTGGTGTCTCAGGGTGAGAGAAAATTACTTAGACTCTTTCTACATGCCACTTAGGATAGGATCTTCTAAGTTCCAGTGAGAGGAGGATATGACAACAAGTAAAGATGCAGAGACAATCCTTCTTTGGCTGGATGGGCTCTTGGTATTTCTGATATCTTTTCTGGAAGTATCTGTATCTCTATAACCTGTTTCCATCTCCAGCCTGCTCAGTTAGCAGAGAATCAATCAGCTTCACTTGGAAACAACCCTGAGCACCTGATGATTTGTACGTTGCAGGAACCCACAGCCATGAAAAGTAATGCTCACAAAAGGAATCAAATTCCTTGTTGTGAAATTAAGCAGTTAACCTGGAAAATATATATATTTTCAAATAAATATCAATCCTTTCTCTTTGCAGTCCACAGTTTATGAAGACAACAAAAAAAAGCACAGTTCCTACACAGAGCACTTGGAAAAACTCAAAATAATCAGGAAGAATAATCTGCATGATTTTGTGAAATGTAAATTGTGTTAACCAGTTTTTTTTTTAATTCTTTGGAAGAATGATTGACCATTGCTAAAGTGGTGATTCTGCTATAATATGGTAGTTCCATTCAAAGTTTGTGAGAAGATTTGTAGCTCGGGTGCTCGTTGTTGTGGTTCTGTTCACCGAACTGGTAATTTGTGTTGCAGACGTTTTGTCCCCTGTCTGGATGACATCCTCAGTGCTTGGGAGCCTCCTGTGAAGCGCTTCTGTGATGTTTCCTCCTACATTTATAGTGGTTTTTATAGCAAAACACTATAAATGCTGGAGGAAACATCACAGAAGCACTTCACAGGAGGCTCCCAAGCACTGAGGATGTCACCCAGACAGGGGACGAAACGTCTGCAACAGAAATTCCCAGCTCGGCAAACAGAACCACAATAATGGTAGTTCCATTCTCATGCAATCCTGTGTTATAAGAAAATCACATTATAGCAGCACCTTTTATACTAATGGGGCTGGAATCGTGTTATAACCAATACATGCTTTCACAGTTCATGCTTTGGAAACAACATCTCCAATTTATCAAACCCATTATAGAGAATTTGCATTAATGAAACGTGCATTATAGCAGAATGACCTGTACTGTCCTTGGATTTACAGAAGGCATTCGATAGATAGAAGATTGGTTGACTGGCAGAAAACAAAGAATATGCATAAATGGGTCTTTTTCAGAAAGGTAGGATGTGACAGCAGTGTCCCAATGGGGTCTGTGCTTGGCCTTCAACATTTTACATTTGATATCAATGACATAGATGAATGTAGCGAAGATATAGTAGTTAAATTTACAGATGACTCAAAGCTAGACAAGAATGTATGTTGTAAAGATGACAGATAAAGATGCAAACTGAAATACAGAATCATAGAAACACAGAAGTATTAGAAGGACATTCAGCCCATTGTGTCTCATCTGCTCTCCAATAACTATAATGACTTTGTGCCATTCTCCCTTCCTTTCCCCATAATCTTGTTCATTGTTTCTATTCAAATAGTCATTACTGCGTGCTTCAGTTTGCATCCATCACATTTCTAGTACCTTCCAGTTCTGAATCAATTGTTGCTGAAATATTTTTCTTCCATCACATTTGCTACATTTGTAAATTGCTTTAAATCTATGCCCTCTTTTTTGTTTATTCGTTTACAAATGGGAACAATTTCTCACTGTCTACCCTGTCCAGATTTCTCAAGGTTTTGAAAACTTTAATCAGATCTCCTTTTAGCCTTCTTCTTTCCAAGGAAAACAATCCCAAACTCTCCAATCAGTCTCCTTACTGATGTTTTTTTTATTTCGGAAATATTTTCATAAATCTCTTCTACATGGTCTTCAGTGTATTCACATTCTTCCTATTGTGAATGCAATACTTTAGCTGAATCTCATAAGTATCTTTTACAATTTCAGCATCACCTCCTGCTCTGGAATCTATGTCCATATTAATTGGAACCTAGGATACTGAATGCATTATTAACTGCTCTTTCCACCTATCCTTCAGTGACATATGCAGGAATAATGCTAATAGATTACCTCCAATACCATTGACTCTTATCTCATTAATTAGCATAATGTGGGGTGCTTTTTCAAACATCTGGAAATTCAAATGAATTGCACACACTGTTTTCCCTCTGTCTGTCTTGTTTGTTCCTACCTTGAAGTGTTCTAACGAATCTGTCAGGCTTGATTTCTCCTTTGTGAAGCCTTGCTGACTCTGCTTGATTATATTCTTTCTTTCAAAATGGTCTGGCATTACATCCTTCATGAATTTTCCCAATAACAGATTTTAATTTATCTACCCCAGAGATTTGTGTCTCCTCACCTTTCCAAATAAAAACTTCAGATATTGGCAGTTTTCCAATCTTCTG
Source organism: Hemiscyllium ocellatum (assembly GCF_020745735.1). Lineage (NCBI taxonomy): Eukaryota > Metazoa > Chordata > Chondrichthyes > Orectolobiformes > Hemiscylliidae > Hemiscyllium > Hemiscyllium ocellatum. The sequence goes on from NC_083401.1 coordinate 89,420,811, forward strand.
GAAGTTTTCCATAATCTAAGAATTCTTGAAAAATAACTTACAGTGCATCTGCTATACTTGTATCTACATATTTTCATATCACAGAATGTACCCTACTAGGCCAGTGGATTTCTTGGTCTTTTGTTTTCCTAATACATTTTAATTAAGGACAGCTATCGTATTTATTTTCTCTTCTTCTTTTGCCCCTTGCCTGTTGAGTAATTTTGGATTGCTATTAGTGTCTTACAATATGAAGACCGATGCGAAGTATTTGTTCAGCTCCTCTACCATTTATTGGTTCCCAATATTATTTCCCTAGCCCCATTCTCCAAGGGCCCTATGTTCACTTTGGCCTCTTTTTTCCTTTTGATATTTGAGTTTTGATATCGCTTGCAAATTTACCATGAAGTTGTATTTTATTTTGTGTGTCTTTTCTTGTTTTTAAAAACTTTCCTTATCCCCTGGCTTACCACTAATCTTTAACATATTGTATTTTTTTTTCTTTCAATTTGATGCTATCCTTAACTTCTCTGGTTAACCATGATTTTCTTTTCCAGGATATATCTCTGGATGTGCCACCAGCAGCACACTTCCCTTTAAATGGTATACATAGTTTTTAAGTGGGCTCTGCACTTCTGAAAATGAGCCCTTTGCTGATGCAAGTTTCTGTTGTAGCACAGATTACAGACCAAGCAGTTTAGCACCTTTAGGATTGCTATTTACGATCACAGTTTGTGACGTTCTGAATGAAGATACCTGCCTTGCCTTCAGTCATTTGTTCTGTTTAGTGGAATCAGTGTAGTTTGTTAGCTATGGGGTTCTTGGGCTGAAATGTGCAGTAGGTTCAATAGCCCAGAGAACTCCAAAGCATAACGGAATGCTCCAAAGCAGCACATGAAGAGGTAACAACTAATTTGTGGGTGGCACGGTGGAACAGTGGTTAGCACTGCTGCCTCACAGCGTCAGAGACCCGGGTTCAATTCCGCCTCAGGTGACTGACTGTGTGGAGTTTGCACATTCTCCCCGTGTCTGTGTGGGTTTCCTCCGGGTGCTCCGGTTTCCTCCCACAGTCCAAAAAGAAAGGTACAGGTTAGGTGAATTAGCCAGGCTAAATTGCCCGTAGTGTTAGGTGAAGGGGAAAATGTAGGGGAATGGGTCTGGGTGGTTTGCGCTTCGGCGGGTTGGTGTGGACTTGTTGGGCCGAAGGACCTGTTTCCACACTGTAACTAATCTAATCTAATCTAAGTAACAATGCTAAACAAATGTCCAAAGTTCAATCCATGCGTTATAAGCATGTTAACAATGTACAAGTGATAACTGCAACATTATAACTTACACTCAGGCAGTACCCATGGTTAACTTGACAAACCACATGAACCCTAGCACAGAAGCTGAAATTGTCACCTCCATCCAAATGATATATCCCAAAAGGCATGGGAAAACTGCACTATATGTCAAAATTGATATTGAGGGAAGTGTAAGTATTATCCCTTTGTGCATCTTACTCAAGACGTACTCAGGAATCTGTCACAATGTGTTGCAGTCTGCACACTATAAACTGGCTGTTTATAACAGGTCTAAAATGATATGCACTATCCATTTTAAATGACGATATAGTTCATCAAGAAAGGCACCCAAAATTGAAACAGATGAGCTACCTTTGATTGGTCTTTCAGCATTTGCATATCTATATATTATTACAAACCATGAGGTGATAGTTCCATCAATTGCAACACCAAGGATTCCACACTGCAGCATTAAGCCTATCCATCACCTGACTAAATGTAATCCTGACAATTTGATGCTTTTCACAACTTTAAAGGTGATGCAATGTTACATCTAAAAGACAGTGCCCAATCCAGCATCAACCCTTCTCCTAAATGCAGTGTGCATCCTGGATTGATTCAGGACATAATCAAACTGCAACTGGATTTCATTTTACAAAATGACATCACCCAGAAAGTCAAGCATTACACTGATTAGCTTTGAAGAATGATGGCACTCTAAACATGTGTTTCATTTCAAGATGACTGAGAAATGTGCTAAGATGTCCACATGTCATTCCCATCCAAGTAGAACTTAATCCCAAGTTTTCAGTTTCCTAGTATTTGTCCAAGCTCTGTCAAGAATGCATATTGGCTGATACATGCTTTCTTGGAGTTGCAAGAACAGGGGTAGCATGGTGGCTCAGTTGTTAGCACTTCTACCTCAAAGCACCAGGGACCAAAGTTTGATTCTAGCCTCAAGCGACTGTGTGGTTTTTGCACATTCTCTCTGTGTCTACGTGGGATTCCTCTGGGTGCTCCAGTTTCATCCCACATCCGAGAATGTGCAGGAGTGTGGATTAGCCTTGGGAAATGCAGGGAAAAGGGGGAATGGTTTCAGTGGGATGCTGCTTGGTGAGTCATCGTGGACTGAATGATCTGTTCTGACATTGTAGGGATTGTAATGGATACCTTTTAGAACACTTTTCTGCAGATAATGTTTTCTTAGATTGCCATCTGGATTATCCAGGACATACTCCAAGCACATATGGATCATATCATTAAAACTTTACCAGGCTGTCTCTGTATTGTGGATGGCATTTCAGTTCTATGAAGAATAACGTGAACATGACCCATATCCCTAGCAGCTCGTGACAGCAGCAAGGAAGTATGATTTTGTTTTCAACAGTAAAAAAAAGTCATACCAACATGAGACAAACCAAGTTCTCCAGTTCAATCTCTGTTCCAACAGGTAATAAACATGATCCTGCCAAAATGGACAGTGCACACAGCTGGTGTCTACACTACAATACAAAGATAACTTACAAAAATACTTTTTATCCTCAGATGTTCTGAATTTTGTAACCAAAGTATCACCTCTTCAAATTCTTTACGATTTTTATGTCGTTTTATGTCGTCGTTGTCTATGGGAATAGTGCCAGAAGACTGGAGGATAGCAAATGTGGTCCCCTTGTTCAAGAAGGGGAGTAGGGATAGCCAGAGTAACTATAGGCCGGTGAATCTCACTTCTGTTGTGGGCAAAGTCTTAGAGAGAATTGTAAGGGATAGGATTTATGAACATCTGGATAGGAACAATGTGATCAAGGATAGTCAGCATGGTTTTGTGAAGTGCAGGTCGTGCTTCACAAACCTTATTGAGTTCTTTGAGAAGGTGACCAAGGAAGTGGACGAGGGTAAAGCAGTAGATGTGGTGTATATGGATTTTAGCAAGGCGTTCGATAAGGTACCCCATGACAGGCTAATGCAAAAACTAAGGAGGTATGGCATTGAGGGTGCATTAGAGGTTTGGATTAGGAATTGGCTGGCTGGAAGGAGACAGAGGGTAGTAGTTGATGGTATAGGTTCATCTTGGAGTGCAGTTACTAACGGTGTTCCACAAGGATCTGTTTTGGGACCATTGCTGTTTGTCATTTTTATAAATGACCTAGAGGAGGGGCTTGAAAGCTGGGTGAGCAAGTTTGCGGATGACACGAAAGTCGGTGGAGTTGTGGACAGCGAAGAAGGATGTGGCCAGTTACAGCGGGATATAGATAAGTTGCAGAGCTGGGCAGAAAGGTGGCAAATGGAATTCAATGTAGCTAAGTGTGAAGTCATTCACTTTGGTAGTAGTAACAAGAAGATGGATTACTGGGCTAATGGTAGGCTACTTTGTAGTGTGGATGAGCAGAGGGATCTTGGTGTCCATGTACACAGATCTCTGAAAGTTGCCACCCAGGTAAATAGTGCTGTGAAGAAGGCATATGGTGTACTGGGCTTTATTGGTAGAGGAATTGAGTTCCGGAGTCCTGAGGTCATGTTGCAGTTGTATAAGACTCTGGTGCAGCCTCATCTGGAGTATTGTGTGCAGTTTTGGTCGCCATACTATAGGAAGGATGTGGAGGCATTGGAACGGGTGCAGAGGAGGTTTACCAGGATGTTGCCTGGCATGGTAGGAAGATCGTATGAGGAAAGGCTGAGGCACTTGGGGCTGTTCTCATTGGAGAAAAGAAGGTTTAGGGGAGATTTGATAGAGGTGTACAAGATGATTAGGGGTTTAGATAGGGTTGACAGTGAGAACCTTTTTCCGCTAATGGAATCAGCTGTTACTAGGGGACACAGCTTTAAATTAAGGGTGGTAGGTATAGGACAGATGTTAGGGGTAGATTCTTTATTCAGCGGGTTGTGAGTTCATGGAATGCCCTGCCAGGAGCAGTGGTGGACTCTCCCTCTTTATGGTCATTTAAGCAGGCATTGGATAAGCATATGGAGGTTATTGGGCTAGTGTTGGTTAGGTAGGCTTCGGTCGGCGCAACATCGAGGGCTGAAGGGCCTGTACTGCGCTGTATTGTTCTATGTTCTATGTTCTATGTTCTAAACATACACTGTACTTACAGCAGGAAGAATACGAGCAGGAAGAATACGAGCAGACATTTTAAAATATCTGATAAATGCTCCAACATCTAAAAATTGTCTATGTCAATATTAAAATCCCAACAAGCTCACCATATTAGAAATAGATGCAGCTCCAAAAGGCTTTGGTAAATGTGTTTTTTACAGAATCTGCTGCAATTGTTTGAAAAGTCATGACCACAGCTCAGCTTGGCCATGCCAACATTGAAAGTGAGGCTCTTTTTCTAGTTTTTGGGATACATTAGTTTCAACATATCTCTTCAGTCATTCATATCTATGCCCAGTAGAAACTGTTGGAAGTGGTCTGTTGCAAACCTCTTACAAGTGTACCTCTACAACTACAATATCTACTTGCACCGATCCAAGGCTATGATATAGAAATACGATCAAATTCACATTAGATGGTGACCAGCTGTAATATTTCAAATATGTCATCATAAACAGGTGTCAGAAGTACATCCAATAGGCCCTTAAGCTCACATATTCCTTCTGGTTATTTAGAGATGAACTAGGGCCCTCCAGGGTTATAAACTTTAAAGGCAAACATGCCATTATTCTTCAAGATCTACCTCAAGACATGCTGGACAATATCCAATATACATCTCTGCTGAGAAAGCTAAGAGATTAGAAAATAAATTTGTACATTGGCCCAGCTTTAATAAAGAGGCTGAACGTCTAATCAAGATATGTGAAGCTTGTCAATGCCATCAATTTCATCAACAGAGTAAATCTTTCTTTCCCACATGTCATTCCTTTTGAATTGTGGTACAAAAATGCAATTGATATTTTCCATGTCTAAGGACATGATTATGTTCTGGTGGCTGACGACTTCACCAAATTGCCCTTTGTGCAACAAATTAAAGATACCAGTGGTGCACTGATTGTTGACAAACTGGCTACTATATGCAGTACACACAATGTACCTCAACAATTTGGTCTGATAACAGCCAGGAGTACGCTAGTGCAAACTTTCAAGACAAAAATGGGGTGTTCAATGTATTACCTCTTCTCCTCAGTCCCTATTCTCAGTCAAATGATCTTGCAGAACAATATTATAAAATCCTAACTTTGTGCCATCAACAAATTTGAATGCGTCACTTTCTATGCTATAACACTGTGATATTATAGCCTTGCAAATCATTAGTTTTGTAAATACGTTTTGTAAAAAAACTTCAAGATATCTGAGTTAACAGGTTTATATATCTGTGTTTGATATATATTATTCTTTCTTATATGTGGCTGTTTCCTTTCCTAAAGGACATGAGTAAACCAAATGGGTTTTTCCAAAAATCAATTTCATGGTCATCATTAGACTCCTTATTCCAGATTTTTATTGAATTTGAATTCCACATCTGCCGTGGGAGGATTCAAACCCGAGTCCCCAGAACATCACCTCTGGGTCTCTGGATTAACAGTCCAATGATGACCCCACTAGGCCATCACCTCCCCATTCTGCTCCTACTTTCAGGGATTATCCAATCTAATGCATTACTATTCAAATAAATTAGTTTACTTATGGTTAGTACATAGTTAATTGGCATCATCTCAATAATCATTTGGAGGAAGTGGTGAACTTCAGAGAAATTTTAGTTCTGGATCTTATTTACAAAGCTAGTCTCCAGCAGGGACGTCTGCCTAGTTATCGAGTGGAACCTTCTTTACTCAGTCAGATTTGTCTAGACAAAAAACACTTGCAAACTTTGGCCCAATAATGAAATATTTATATGATCAAAACACAATTATTTCCAGCAAATATAGCTGGTTATGCTATAACGCTTATTTCTTCAATATGAATTAGCTATAACAGAATTGAAGAATTTAGACTATTATTTGTTCAATGTGAACTTTCCTTACCTGTATTGGCTATAATATGATTCCGGTCCCATCGATTTAAATAGTGCTGCTTTTGAACAATTTTCTTCTAATGTGGGATCACATGGGAATGGAACTATTGTGTTATATCAAAAAAGACTGTATGTTGCAAAATTATGGAGAATACAAATGTTACTTTATTACTTGTTCATCAAATTATAGCTAATTAATCATAAAAGCCAACTGTTGTTAATTTCAAATAGATTAATAAATAATGAGAACACGTTTTGTTCTGCTTTGATTTTGGGTGATTTTGAGAAATTGACAATGCTTGAACATGGATTACAGGTAAATTGAAGATGTAGTATTTATTTAGGAATTGCAACATTTTTAATAAAGAGATAAAAGATAATGGATTAGTGGAGCTGGAAGAGCACAGCAGTTCAGGCAGCATCCGAGGAGCAGTAAAATCGACGTTTCGGGCAAAAGCCCTTCATCAGGAATACAGGCAGAGAGCCTGAAGCATGGAGAGATAAGTGAGAGGAGGGTAGGGGTGGGGAGAAAGTAGCATAGAGTACATTGGGTGAGTGGGGGAGGGGATGAAGGTGATAGGTCGGGGGAAGGGGAGGGTGGAGTGGATAGGTGGAAAAGAAGATAGGCAGGTAGGACAAGTCATGGGGACAGTGCTGAGCTGGAAGTTGGGAACTGCGGTGAGGTGGGGGAAGGGGAAATGAGGAAACTGTTAAAGTCCACATTGATGCCCTAGGCTTCTTCCTCCAGGCATCTGGTGGTGAGGGAGTGGCGGTGAAGGAGGTCCAGGACCTCCATGTACTCGGCAGAGTGGGAGGGAGAGTTGAAATGTTGGACCACAGGGCATTGTGGTTGATTGGTGCGGGTGTCCCGGAGATGTTCCCTAAAGCGCTTTGCTAGGAGGCGTTCAGTCTCCCCAATGTAGAGGAGACCGCATCGGGAGCAACGGATACAATAAATGATATTGGTGGATGTGCAGGTAAAACTTTGATGGATGTGGAAAGCTCCTTTAGGGCTTGGATGGAGGTGAGGGAGGAGATGTGGGCGCAGGTTTTGCAATTCCTGCGGTGGCAGGGGAAGGTGCCAGAATGGGAGGGTGGGTTGAAGGGGGGGGCGTGGACCTGACCAGGTAGTCACGGAGGGAACGGTCTTTGCAAAAGGCAGAAAGGGTTGGGGTGGGAAATCTATCCCTGGTGGTGGGGTCTGTTTTGAGGTGGTGGAAATGTCGGCGGATGATTTGGTTTATGCGAAGATTGGTAGGGTGGAAGGTGAGCACCTGGGGCGTTCTGTCCTTGTTACGGTTGGAGGGGTGGGGTCTGACCTTCCCAACAGTACCCTTCCACCGACACTCTCATTCGTTTGGCCGAACCGGTCCTCACCCTTAACAATTTCTCCTTCGAATCCTCTCACTTCCTCCAGACCAAAGGTGTAGGCATGGGCACACGTCTGGGCCCCAGCTGTGCCTGTCTCTTTGTTGGCTATGCAGAACAGTCGATCTTCCGTAATTACACCAGAACCACTCCCCACCTCTTCCTCCGCTACATTGATGACTGCATTGGCGCCACCTCGTGCTCTTGCGAGGAGGTTGAGCAATTCATTAACTTCACCAACACATTCCACCCTAACCTAAAATTTACCTGGACCATCTCTGACACCTCCCTCCCCTTCCTAGACCTCTCCATCTCCACTAATGACGACCGACTTGATACCGACACTTTTTACAAACCCACCGACTCCCACAGTTTCCTGGATTACACCTCTTCCCACCCCACCTCATGCAAAAAATGCCATCACGTATTCCCAATTCCTCCGCCTCCACCGTATCTGCTCCCAAGAGGACCAGTTCCACCATAGAACACACCAGATGGCCTCCTACTTTGGAGACTGCAATTTCCCTTCCCACATGGTTAATGGTGTCCTCCAACGCATCTCGTCCACATCCCGCACCTCCGCCCTCAGACCCCTCCAACCGTTACAAGGACAGAATGTCCCTGGTGCCCTTCCACCCTACCAACCTTCACATAAACCAAATCATCCGCCGACATTTCCGCCACCTCAAAACAGACCCCACCCCATTCCGCCTTCCGCAAAGACCGTTCCCTCCGTGACTACCTGGTCAGGTCCACGGCCCCCCTTTAACTCACCCTCCCATCCTGGCACCTTCCCCTGCCACTGCAGGAATTGCAAAACCTGCACCCACACTTCTACCCTCACCTCCATCCAAGGCCCTAAAGGAGCCTTCCACATCCATCAAAGTTTTACCTGCACATCCACCAATATAATTTATTGTATCGGTTGCTCCCGATACGGTCTCCTCTACATTGAGGAGACTGGATGCCTCCTAGCAGAGTGCTTTAGGGAACATCTCCGGGACACCCGCACCAATCAACCACACCGCCCTGTGGCCCAACATTTCAACTCCCCCTCCCACTCTGCCGAGTACATGGAGGTCCTGGACCTCCTTCACCGCCGCTCCCTCACCACCCGACGCCTGAAGGAAGAACGCCTCATCTTCCGCCTCGGAACACTTCAACCCCAGGGCATCAATGTGGACTTCAACAGCTTCCTCATTTCCCCTTCCCCCACCTCACCCTAGTTCCAAACTTCCACACTGTCCCCATGACTTGTCCTACCTGCCTATCTTCTTTTCCACCTATCCACTCTACCCTCCCCCCCGACCTATCACCTTCATCCCCTCTCCCACTCACCTATTGTACTCTATGCTACTTTCTCCCCACCCCCATCCTCCTCTATCTTATCTCTCCACCTTTCAGGCTCTCTGCCTCCATTCCTGATGAAGGGCTTTTGTCCGAAACATCGATTTTACTGCTCCTCGGATGCTGCCTGAACTGCTGTGCTCTCCCAGCACTACTAATCCCGAATCTGGTTTCCAGCATCTGCAGTCATTATTTTTACCTAGATAAAAGATAATGTTAGTTCTAAATCCAACAGGATATTTCTATGAGGATTAAATTGGGTAGTCCAAAAATTGAACGGCAAGATCGTGATGCAAGATCAACTCATACCCGCTGAATAAAATGCTAACATGCTCATTACATTGGATTTCTGCATGCAACCAACACTCCTTGTGCCACTTATTGGCTGCATGCATTGACAGAGTCTAATTATTGTGAATGCTCAGCAGGCTATCCTGCACTATTTAAAGGGAACATACATTGTGGCTGCTGGAGGCACACATGCCATTTGGAATAGTGCTGTGCAACAAAAGAACAATGGCTAATCCTGGGAGAAAACAGCACGGTTTTCAGGTGACACACTAATGATGTTGATTGAAATGGTGGGAGGAGAGATGCACCGTATCCTCAGGCAGCAGGTAGTCTCACTGGCCTTTGCTCACAATGCGTAGTACACATAGCCAAGAACCTCGATGCATTGCAGAAAGATGTTTAAGTACCTTACAAAAGTGATCAAGATCATTGCTATCTGTACTACATTTGTTGTTCATCTCTAATTGCTCTTGAGAAGGTGCCTTAAACTGCTGCAGTCCATGACACAGTGCTATCCAAGTTTGCGATCCCGGAATATAGAAGCAGTGGAGAGAAAAGAAATGTCAGAAATAGGAGCTGGAGTATTTGGCTTGTTGTACCTCCTTCACCAGTCGGTAAAATCATGACTAATCTGATGGTGATCTTAACACCATTTTACTGCTTAAACCCCATCCCTTTGACTCCTTTGCTGGTTAAAGATCAGTCAAACGCAACCCTGATTGCACATGTTTCAAATGTGTGATTTGGAGGAAACTTACTTTTAGTTGGGAAATCATAAAGTATTGGAGAAATTCAGCAGGTCTGTCAGGACTTGTGGGGAGAGAAACAAAGTTAATATTTTGAATCTGATATGAGTAAAAAATGAGGTCTGCAGATGCTGGAGATCACAGCTGAAAATGTGTTGCTGGTTAAAGCACAGCAGGTTAGGCAGCATCTCAGGAGCAGGAAATTCTACATTTCGAGCATAAGCCCTCAAGGGCTTATGCTCGAAATGTCGAATTCCCTATTCCTGAGATGCTGCCTAACCTGCTGTGCTTTAACCAGCAACACATTTTCAGCTGAATCTGATATGACACTTCTCTTAAAGAATCAGGAGTCAAAAGAAAGTAAAAAAAAAGTCATTTAATTGATGTCTGATTGATTGCCATTCAAAATGATGTCAGAATTGTGCTTTTCAGGCTTCTATTTTCCCTTTCCCAACTACAATACTTGTGTCCACCTTGTCTCTTCCTGTGTCTGCTAAAGAGGGGTAGAGTTTAAAATTTACTCATAAGTTAGCATTTCATGTTTCTTTCCTACCATTGCTTAAAAACAACGTGATTGCAAAAAAGTGCTATTTTTCTGTTCATGAAAAAGCCTGGTGTGCATTTTGGTAAAATTAGCCAATTTTAATCCTATTTCCACATTTTAGATAACTCTAAGAATAGAGAAGCTTGACATTTAAAACTCTCCCTCCTACCCCATAAGTCGTAGAATCATGGAATCATGCAAAAAGAAGACGCACTTCAGCCCATTGAGTGAGTACTGCTAAATATCCGCCACTGTCTACATTAGCCCCAATCTCCCGCATCGGACCCATAACCTTGAATTCTATGATATTTCAAGTTATGCTCAGGTTGTAGGGAAACTATGGAAGCCCAGGTGGACTGGAATGAATATTCTTTTAATTCTTTAGTTAGCATAACACAATTCTAATTATAGAAGGAGATTGGTTGCTTCTAAGATTGTTTAGCATAATTGACCAAGAGGTGCAGCATTTGGAAGGTTTCCGCAGGGATTTTCACAGCTCTGCCATTCTTCTTCCAATGTGACAAGAGATTAGGGCAACATGGAAGCATAGGAGCTAGGAGCATGAGTAGGCCATTCAACCCTTCAAGACAGCTCTATGACTAAATATGATCCTCTATCTCAATGCCATCTTTCCATACTCACGAGATGAACCTTAATGCCTTTGAAATCTAAGACATTCCCTATCTCTTTCTTGAATTTATTCAGTGACTTGATCTCCAAAACTGTCTGTATTACAGAATTCCACAACTTCTAACCCTTCGACTAAAAACAGTTTTTCTTCATTTCAGTCTTAAATGGTCCACCCTGTACTCAGAGGCAGTGTCCCATATGCCTGAACTCAAAGCCTCTGACAATGAAGGACAATTTACTGTTTGCCTTTATAAATGCTTACCGCAGCTGCCAGCCTGGCCTTTCATTTATTGCGTTCAAGAGCACTCAGATCCTTTTGTACATTCACATTTACCAATATATCACCATCCTTGCTGTTTTTCACAACAGTCTAAAACTTCACATTTCGCCACATTGTTCCGTATCTGACCTGTATTTGTCGACTTGCTCAACTAGTCTAAATTACCTTGAAGCCTCCTCCTCACATCACACAATATTACCTAGTTTGTGTTGTCAGCAAACTTTGAAATGATGTGTTTGGTTCCCTTATGCAGGCCATTTATACATATTGTCAATAGTTGACACCCAAGCATTGATCCTGACAGTAGTCCACTAGTCATTGCCTAACAGTCAGAAAAAAGATCAATTTATTCCCACTCTCTGTTTCCTATCCGTCAATCAATTCTCAATTAACCTTACCTCCATCCCATGTACTTTAACTTTCCTACTAACCTCTTCTGACAGATCTTACCAAACACCTTCTAAAACACTAAATGTACCACATCTATTGATTCCTCCAAATCTGTTGTATTAGTTCTATCTACAAGAAACTCTTGTCAAATTAGAGTCATAGAGTCATAGAACTGTACAACATGGAAACAAACCCTTTGACCCAACTCATCCATGTTGACCAGATATCTTAAATAGATCTAATCTAAGCTTTTTGCATCAGAGAGTGGCGAGAGCTGGGCGGAAGTGAAGTCGGAGTGCAAAGCCGGTTGGGAAGGTAAGTGATTGTTATTTAAGAACTTACCTCAACATTAACAGTTTTTTCACATCAGAGAGTGGCGGGAGCTGGGCGGAAGTGAAGGCAGAGCACAAAGCCAGTCGGGAAGGTAAGTGATTGTTATTTGAGTGGGTGTGTTCTAGATCCCAGGTCCTACAAAGTAGGGCCTCCCTCCCTCCTCCTCTAACCTAAATTAAGAGTCACAGACTAGCCCCAAAAAGAAGGTCCAAGGAAGTTCCCATGGATTGAAGAGTGAGGCTTTAGCTCAGGAGTCTTTGACAAGGAGGTTGAGTGAAATGATTACGCCACAGTTGACGAGGGTCAAGACATGACTGCCAATCTGGTTCAGTGTGCTACGTGCTTGATGTGGGAGGTCAACGACTCTGATGTGTCTGGCTCGTATAAGTGTGGAAAGTGTGTGCACGTTCAGCTACTGACAGAGCATATTGCAGCACTAATGAAAGAACTCGAGGACCTTAGGCTCATCCGAGAGAACGAGATCTTTCTGGACAAGACCTTCAGCGAGGTTATTACACCAATCATACCAGAAGAGAGCAGACAATGAGGAAGGCAGAGAGGAGACAGGTGCAAGAGATGCTGGGGGAAGTACCTGTCAGGAACAAGTTGAATCTTTTGGAAACAGTAGAGACAGATGACACTGCCAGTCCACGAGGTGGCCAGGTCCGTCAATCAAAAGTTGGCCCAGAGGCAGAGTGGAAGAGTCGGACATCGCACAGAGCCGTGGTAATAGGGGACTCCATAGTGAAAGGAACTGACTGGCGTTTTTGTGGCAGCAGACGGGACTTAAGGATGGTGTGTGGCCTTCCTGGTGCCAGAGTTAAAGACATCACAGACAGAGTGCAGAAAATCCTCAAGGATGAAGGTGAAGAGCCAGAGGTGGTGGTACATGTCGGCACAAATGATGTCGGGAAGAGGAGGAGGAACATACTACAACGGAACTTCAGAGAACGAGGAAGAAGGCTGAAAAGCAGGACGTTCAGGGTGGTTATCTCTGGTTTGCTTCCAGTTCCTCAGGCTGGTAAGGCCAGAAACAGGGAGATAATTGACTTGAATGTGTGGCTGGGGAACTGGTGCAGGAAGCAAGGATTTAAGTTCTTGGATCACTGGGGTATGTTTTGTGGTAAGCATAAATTCTACAAGAAAGACGGTTTGCACCTTAATAGATAAAAAGATCTTTTTGGGAGTCATCTACAGACCCCCAAACAGTAGTCTGGATGTCAGATGTAAGTTGAATCAGGAGCTGAAATTGGCCTGTCGCAAAGTTGTTCCGACAGTTGTTATGGGGGATTTCAACATGCAGGTAGACTGGGAGAATCAGGATGGTATTGGACCTCAAGAGAGAGACCTTGTGGAGTGCCTCAGAGATGGATTCTTAGAGCAGCTGGTGCTGGAGCCGACCAGAGAGAAGGCAATTCTGGATCTGGTATTGTGCAATGAACCAGAATTGGTCAGGGACCTCGAAGTGAAGGAGCCATTGGGAAGTAGTGACCATAATACAACAAGCTTCAATCTGCAATTTGAGAGGGAGAGGGTACAGTCAGAAGTGACAACATTTCTGTTGAATAAAGGGAACTATGGAGCTATGAGGGAGGAGCTGGCCAAAGTTCAGTGGTGGAATACCTTAGTAGGGATGACAGTGGAAGAACAATGGTGGATATTTCTGTGTATAATGCAGAAGTTGCAGGATCAGTTCATTCCAAAAAGGAAGAAAGATCCTTGGAGGAGGCATGGGTGGCTGTGGCTGACGAGGCAAGTTAAGAAACATATAAAGTTAAAAGAGAAAAAGTATAACATAGCAAAAATAAGTGGGAAAACAGAGGACTGGGAAGTTTTTAAAGAACAACAGAGGATTACTAAGAAGGAAATACACACAGAAAAAAATGAGGTAAGAAGGTAAACTGGCTAATAATATAAAGGAGGATAGTAAAAGCTTTTTTAGGTATGTGAAAAGCAAAAGAATGGTAAAGACTAAAATTGGGCCCTTGAAGACAGAAACAGGGGAATATATTACGGGAAACAAAGAAATGGCAGAAGAATTGAATTGGTACTTCAGATCTGTGTTCACTGGGGAAGACACAAACAATCTCCTTGAGATAACAGTGGATGAAGGACCTGAACTTAAGGGAATTTATATTTGCCAGGAATTGGTGTTGGAGAGACTGTTAGGTCCGAAGGTTGATAAGTCCCTGGGGCCTGATGGTCTACATCCCAGGGTACTGAAGGAGAAATTGTGGATGCGTTGGTGATTATTTTCCAGAGTTCGATAGATTCAGGATCAGTTCCTGCAGATTGGAGGGTGGCTAATGTTATACCACTTTTTAAGAAAGGTGGGAGAGAGAAAGCAGGAAATTATAGACCAGTTAGTCTGACCTCAGTGGTGGGAAAGATGCTGGAGTCTATTATAGAGGATGAAATTACGGCACATCTGGATAGTGGTAACAGGATAGGACAGAGTCAGCATGGATTTATGAAGGGGAAATCATGCTTGACTAATCTTCGGGAATTTTTTGAGGATGTAACTCTGAAGATGGACGAGGGAGATCCAGTAGATATGGTGTACCTGGACTTTAAGAAAGCTTTTGATAAGTCCGACATAGGAGGTTAGTGAGCAAAGTTAGGGCGCATGGTATTGGAGCAAAGTACTAACTTGGATTGAAAGTTGGTTGGCTGACAGGAAACAAAGAGTAGTGATAAACGACTCCATTTCGGAATGGCAGACAGTAACCAGTGGGGTACTGCAGGAATCAGTACTAGGACCGCAGCTTTTTACAATATATGTTAATGATATAGAAGATGGTATTAGCAATAACATTAGCAAATTTGCTGATGATACTAAGCTGGGTGGCAGGGTGAAATGTGATGAGGATGTTAGGAGATTACAGGGTGACCTGGACAGGTTAGGTGAGTGGGCAGATACATGGCAGATGCAGTTTAATGTGGATAAATGTATGGTTATTCACTTTGGTGGCAAGAACAGGAAGGCAGATTACTACCTAAATGGAATCAAGTTAGGTAAAGGGGCAGTACAGAGAGATCTGGGTGTTCTTGTACACCAGTCACTGAAGGTAAGCATGCAGATACAGCAGGTAGTGAAGAAGGCTAATAGCATGCTGGCCTTCATAACAAAAGGGATTGAGTATAGAAGCAAAGAGGTTCTTCTGCAGCTGTACAGGGCCCTGGTGAGACCACACCGGGAGTACTGTGTGCAGTTCTGGTCTCCAAATTTGAGGAAAGACACTCTGGCTATTGAGGGAGTGCAGCGTAGGTTCATAAGGTCAATTCCTGGAATGGTGGATTACCTTACACTGAAAGACTGGAGTGACTGGGCTTGTATACCCTTGAGTTTAGAAGACTGAGAGGGGATCTGATTGAGACATATAAGATTATTAAAGGTTTGGACACTCTGGCGGCAGGAAACATGTTTCCGCTGTTGGGTGAGTGCCGAACCAGAGGACACAGCTTAAAAATATGGGGTAGACCATTTAGGACAGAGATGAGGAGAAACTTCTTCACCCAGAGAGTAGTGGCTGAGTGGACTGCTCTTCCCCAGAGGGCAGTGGAGGCCCAGTCTCTGAATTCATTTAAGAAAGAGTTGGATAGAGCTCTCAAGGATAGTGGAATCAAGGGTTGTGGAGATAAGGCAGGAACAGGATACTGATTAAGGATGATCAGCCATGATCATATTGAATGGTGGTGCAGGCTCGAAGAGCAGAATGGCCTACTCCTGCACCTATTATCTATTGTCCATTGTCTAATCTCATTTGCCAGTACTTAACCCATATCCCTCTAAACCCTTCTATTCATATATCCATCCAGACACCTTTTAAATGTTGTAATTGTACGAGTCTCCACCACTTCATCTGGCAGCTCATTCCATATACGCACCACCCTCTGCATGAAAACGTTGCTCCTTAGGTCCCTTTTAAATCTTTCCCTCCTCACCTTAAACCTATCCCCTTTAGTTTTGGACTCCACCACTCCAGAGAAAGTATCTTGTCTATTTACCCGATCCATGTTCCCTTAAGATGTTATATATCTTTATAAGGTCACCCCTCAATCTCTGACACTCCAGGGAACATAATCCCAAACTATTCAGCCTCTCCCAATAGCTCAAACCCTCTAACCCTGGGAACATCCTTGTATATCTTTTCTGAACTCTTTCAAGTTTCACAATATCCTTCCCAGAGCATGGAGACCAGAATTGCATGCAGTATTCCAATAGTGGCCTAATCAATGTCCTGTACATCCATAACATGACCTCTCAACTCCTATACTCTTACACCTGTGACTCCATTTTCAAGGAACTATGAGCCTGCACTCCAAGATCTCTTTGCTCAGCAACACTCCCAGAACCTTACTATTAAGTGTTTAAGTCCTGCCCTGATTTGCCTTTCCAAAATGCATTGTTAAGCATAATGTGCCTTTCACAAATCCACGCTGACTTTGTCAAATTCTGTTCATGGTTTACAAATGTTCTATTGTCACGTCTTGTATCAAAGCATCTAGCAATTTCCCCAATACTGATATGTAGCAAACTGGATATAATTTTCTTCCCTTACTTCCCTCCATTTTTAAACAGTGAGGTTACATTTGCTAATGGCTCCAGAGTCTCAAGAAGTTTGGAAAATGATCACCATGCATTCAATCCTTCCAAGACCACTAACCTTAGTATTATGGGATGTATATCAGGCATTGGTGGTTTCTTGGTCTTCAACCCCATAACTACTCCAGGACTATTTTCTTACTAATACTGATTCCCTTCAATTATGCTCTCTCATTAAATTCTTGGTTCCCTCATGTTCTTGGGAGATTATGTGTGTCCTGTTTTCTGAAGACAGAACCAAACTATGTTTAATTATTCTGTCATTTCTTTGTTTCCCATAATAAATTTCACAGCTTCTCCTATAAAATCATGACCTGAATGTTTATTTTGTTTTATCTAAGTTTAACTTAGCTATTCTCTGATGTATTTAAGAGATTTTTTTTTAATATGTTTTCACAATCCTCACACTACTGGTTGGTCAAAATGAGATGAACGTGCAATCCTGGAAATGGTGGCAGCGAATGTTGGAGCCTGCAGAACTGTTATCAATTTTAATAAACTTTTATTAAATTTTTACTGTAGCCAGTATCAACTCTTTAAAACAATATCTTTTTGTATTGATCCAAGACAATCTTAGATTTGCTTTTGACAGCACTTTTAAGTATGAGACCTCGGGCGATTTTGATTTGTTTTTCGTCTTCACAACAAAAGCTTAACAACAGGTTTAATACAACCTATGGATATACCTACTTATGGAGAAATTGTAAGGCTTGTTGAGAATATTCAGGGAGCACATAGCTTCTGAAAGTTTAGTAAGGAGATGCAAATTACAAGAAGACAGTATGGGACCTGTGCTATCTGCTTCTTAAAGATCCACCATGAGGGCATTTATCCATTTTCCTGACTCTGGCTTTGCATTGTTGACCACTGCACTGTACACAGTGGCTTGGATTTCAGCTATAGGTGTCAGAAGAAGAAGTTAACAGGAAACTAGAAATATGACAAAATAATTCAGTTAGATCTTAGATTTCACAAAAACAAATGTAAGTGTCAAGTACAGTTTATGTTACCATAAGTTCTGTAAACAAAGAGAGTCTACATCTTTCTCAATATGCTCATAGCTTTCCAAACCAATAAGGTAACATTTCCCTAGCTATGTCTCCTGCACACTGTGTAGCACATGCCCTTAGTAAGCAACAGCTGTTGAATTCTTTCCACAGAACCTCTTCACTTGCAGAATGTGAAAGGTCTAGCCCACAGATTAACCTGAATAAAACATTCCTTAAATTCTTGCAAAAGGCAAAGCTGGTGTCACGGAGCAGAAGTGTAAGATCAGATGATGATGTCAGTGCTTCTGAAGATTGAAGTGAATTTTAAGTAGTTTGAAGTGGCACACAGATACTAAAAACTGCTGACTCTGTGATAAAGGGGAAAGTTTAATAAGAACTCAGAGTGAAGACATATCTCAAAGGACAATGTTGTCAAAAAGTTTAAAAGAAATGACTTTTGAAATGAGAGACGTGGCAAGGAATTTAAGCTAAGAGGAAATCAAAAAATGGTTGAGAGGGGCAATATCTTCCAAAGCTTTTTTTGTTCTGGTTTGGAAATGAAATTGTGTTATTTTAATTAGAATGACATTTCATTTAAAGGAAGCAAATATTCAGATAAAAGTTTCATGACTATATTATTCATTGTTAAACAACAAACTTGGTCAATCCATGAAATGCTTGATTTTTTTTAGTGCTGATTCTGAAGGCAATATCATACAGAAATTTCCTTCTCTTTTCATGTAAGGTCAATAAATGTTTCAAGGATCAGAGGTAATGTCCAATGCAGTAAACAATGTTTAGAAAAACTAAAAATAAGTTATGTACAATACACGATGATATACGCTTGACCTCAAAATAACCCATGTTCCACAGAATGACTTTTTCCACCTCTAATCAGCTGGTTCGCAAACAAAATAGTCACTGAGTAACGAGTACGGAAATCACTAGCCTGTTTCAGCTCTGTGCAAAGAAATGTGCAAGCCCTAAATTATCCTGTTCTCATTAACTTGCATTGTGTCAGATTCATGTAGAAATTGGGCTGAACCTTCCATTTTTCAGACGGTATGTGGCAGTGGGTTTAACATTCCAAGATACCTCCACTTAAAGTTGTGTTAGAGATTTATCAAACAGTTACAATCTTTAGAGCTCATTATTTATGGATGCACGAGCAAATTGCCAATTTTATGGGTAAGCAGGAAGAATGTTTCAGCCTCTACTGGGGTCTTGGTAGTTGGCTCCAGTGGCACAAGAGAATGAATGATCTGTCGTCTTCATCCAGGATATGTACAAGTGTCTACTTGATGCTTACTCACACTCAACGCGGCATGAAACCTTATGTCTTTTCCATTGCAGAGGACTGTCTTGGGTACTAAACACTTCTGACAATTACCTCATATGCAATGAATGTATGACATTTCATTACAGTGACCAATGTAGAACTACAGGTACCACTGTGATAATGCTTCTTCCACCTTTGCCAGTGTTCACAGTTAAAATATAGAAAATGCGACAAAATTCAATAGCTTAGGCATTATCAGCTCTCCTGACCTGCTATCTCAATTGGGAGGATCTACAAGTATGAAAACAGCAAAATAGTACAGATGCTGAAAATCTGAAATAAAACCCGAACGGGCTGTAGGAGCTTAATAGGCCAGGTAGCGTGCACAAAGAGAAATAATCTTACCATTTCAAGTCGGGCATGATTTTTCTTCAAAGAATAAAATTTTAAGCTGGAAACTGGTGTTTTTATGCTGTAGGCAGAAGAGGAAGAGGGAAAAATGGAACTGATTGTGCAGGTCCAGAGTAAAATATGATGGTTGCAAAGAAGTGCTGGAGATGTAAAATGTTTGTAAACGGAGGTATGAAAAGGGAAAACAAAGGTCCACTCTTTATAGACAATGCGATGGAAAGAATGTAAGAAAAATGCAAGGCAGAGGTCATGCTCTGAAGCTATGGAAATCAATATTGAGTCCTGGAGGCTGTAAAGTGATGAAGTCAAAAATGAGGAGTTTTCCTTCGGCTTGTGCTGTGCTTCATTGGAACACCACAGCAGAGCCTGGATGGAAATGTTTGGATGGGAACAAGGTGGTTTCTTGAAATGGTATGCAACTGGAAACTCAAGGTCATTTCTATCGACAAAGCTGAGGTGTTCCGCAAAGTGATCATCAAGTTTGTACTTGGCCTTGTTGAATTTGCTCTTAGCAGAGTAGACACATTTTCTCCATTTCACACCTTAATTTCCAACCATTTTATATCTCTGCCATCTCTATAGTTTCTCCACCGTCTCCACCTTTTCTCTTTTGCTGTGAGCACTCTCATCTTCTGTTTCACTTTATCCCCTACACCTCGATCAATAGCATGAAAACTAATATTTTCCAATCCCTTTTAGTTTAGAAGTTATACCAGTCCTGAAACATCAAAGCTATTTCCGTTCCCCAAATGCTACTAGTAGTTTCTTCAGTCTCTGTTTTTACTGTAAATTATGAAAGCTTTCCACAAAAGAATTGTATGGGGCAAGGACACAACCATAAGAGATATCTGCAATCTGACCACCTCAGCAAGTATCTCACAGTCACATTCATCATATCATGCTTAATTGGTTTTCATCAACTGGCAAGATTAATCCATTCATTAATCATTCAGAACCCCTTAACTTCCAATGTCTTCCATACTGTATTGTTATAATGAGTGATGTGCACAGTCACAGACCTTATATTGTATGGGTTTGTGCAAAGAAAGATCTTCATCACAAAGGATCCAAGATGATGCAGAAACATATGCTCACCAAAGACTGGAGGAAGAAATCTAGCCTGACAAATACATGTCTCATAGAAATAAGTTGAGTTTATGAACACTTCTGTTTTGCTTTTACCTCACAAGATTGCACTTGTGGTTGTAATTTCAGTAACTGGTGTGTTAATGAGTGCTCATGACATGTTGATGAATGCAAAAGAGGTTCCTGACCATTAAAGCCAGTAAACCTGACCTGCCTGAAAAGTTCTGAGAAGTTCTGTTTTTGATTTCCCCTCCTGTTCTTTTAAACACTCCAAGTGGATTGGGAAGAATCTTTGGAAACTGTTGTGATTATCAGCAATCAATCTGGTGTTCAGCAGTCCTCATGTCTTATGTCAGCTGCAGAGATACAGAAGCCATGAGAAGGACATGAGAAGTGTTTTAAAGATAAAATGGTCTTTCCTCTTTTACATTTAATAAGGATGTTATGGGTACATGATTTGCAACGGTGTTCATTAAGTTGAATCCTGATAGTGCTGCGAATAAGATATAATACAATTTCCAATTTCCTATTTGATATTATAAGCCAAGTGAGCGAAGTTATTAGTATTACAGGAAATGAAATCACAAATTCCACTTGGAGTAAACAGCAAATTGATTACCTGAGTAACCTTTTTTACTTCAGAATTTATAGGACACTACCTTGGCAGTTGCTTACTCATTTTCTGGGAACTATGAACAACAGTAACCTAACTTAAAAATTGAGAATTATTTTTCATAAAGGAAGCAAATATTAAACTAGGTTCTTGCTATTAATTTAGTCTGAATTCTGCTACCTGGCAAGTTGTCTGTAATAGACAGCAATGACAGTCACTAGTCTAATTACACATAAAGTCTTGACCCAAATAAAATCCCACTTCTTGTCAGGGAAGCAATAGAGATGGGATCACACTAGAGGATGGGCCCACTACCCAGTCTTGTGGAAAACAATGATTCCAGGATTAATACTGGAGACTGCATAACGCTGCAGCCAATCTGATGTTGGCATGCTGGGTTGCGAATCAAGAAATTTACCTAGATCTCAATGGGATCAAATATATCATCCTTGATCTGATAGTCAAAATTATTATGAGTAGCTAGCTAAAATAACATACCTTTTGTTACCATGCATTAAACTACATTTTTGCCCAGACAAGTAGTTTTCTTGTTCAGACCCAGGAGTGCTATAACACTCTACCACTGATTACCAACAGACCCTGAGACCCATTTAGAAAGGAGGATTGGTGGCAGTACCCTATCTCAACCATGTGCTTGGTTCTATAAAACGCAAATCATCCAAGTCTGGTCTTCATTAGGAAAATTCAACTTACTACACTAAAAATCCACTGATATTGGCCCTTACAAATAACTGTTGGGATGCTCCATCTTAATTCTATGAATGCCATTCATCACTTCAGGCACAGGAATGAAAATGGATTTGTCTTCTAAATTTTAACAATGGAACGTTCATTTCACAAATCATTTTAAACTACCATATTATCAATATTGATAAACCTGCCTAGGGAAAGGGAAAAGAAAGGCTATATTTTATTTCTGCCTTGATGCAATTATAATGAGGATAGATTAAATCTTGTGTAAAAGGCAAATTAATATTTCATTCTGATTTACCATAGCAAACAAAAATAAAATCCATGGAATGGATTTCTATCAAGTAACTCTGTCTTTAACCTATCAACAGAACAATATAAATCAATATAAGGACATTATTTATTTCTGTACATTGTCAGTACCACTTAATGCTTTGGACATTGGAATTAAAAATGATCAAATTAGAAGGAAAATTGAGACAATTCCAATGGATTCTTAGGGAAAGCTAATTTGTTATTAACCTCCTGAATCACACTATCTGTGACCAACTCAGTTTTTATAAACAGATAAATCTCATTGTTTTTCATTTACTGCCTCCCCTTTATCTCAGAGCACTATCTTAAATGCACTTGGATCCCATTATATCAAGATTCCTTATGACATACCTCCATTATGAACCAAAAGGTTTCTTGTAATGTTATCATTTTGGCATGTTTTCTTAAACGTTGGTGAAATAGGGATGTTCCACAATAGGTTTAGAACCAGCCAATGTGTCAGCATTGCTACGAAATAAATCGCTGGTCAAGTCTTGCACTAATCTCCATACAATGATTAATGCAAAATTCTCTGCCCTGAGGATAAAAGAAAAATATCATACAATATCAATGACAAGTTGAAAATTATCCCTCAGATTATGAAAGACATTACAAATGCATCCATTTAACAAATGGGTGGCTCAGTGGATAGCGCTGCTGCCTCACAGTACCAGAGACCCAGGTTCAATTCCAACCTATGTTGGGTTAGTACGTTCTCATTGTCTATGCGTGGATTTCTTTCGGGTACTCTGGTATCCTCTCACAATCCAAAGATGTGCAGGTTATGTGGATTGGCCATGCTGAATTTCCCATAGTGTTCAAGAATGGCCAAGTTAATTAGGTGGATTAGTCATAGGAAATGCAGGTAAATAGTGATAGGGTGGGGATGGGTCTCGTTGGGATGCTCTTTAGAGAATCAGTGTTGACTCGTTGGGCCAAATGGCCTGTTTCAAAACTGTAGGGATTCAATGATTCTATGAAATGATGATAATCACAGAATCAATGCTCAATAATACCTTAAACAAGGAGAGGTTGAGAAAGATGTTAATGCAGATGGATGAAGTTGGTCAAAAAAGGAAAGCCTAAAACACAGCATGCATAGTTCATCCAGCAGAGAGACCAAAGCATCCATACATCTGATCTTGTTATCCTACTTCAGTGTTTCATCATGTTACTACTGGTATTCACCCAGTGCTCACGGACCATATTGGTTCACCCAGTACTAACAAAATGGGCAGAAAAAGAGATGAGGTCCTGCATAGGGAATTCAGCGAGTCAGATAGGAATTTGAAAAGCAGGACCTCTCAGTTTTGTTATTTCAAAATTACTTCCTGTGTCAAATTCTCGAGGGGCAAGAACAAAAACAGGAAGATAATATAGTTGAATGTATGGCTAAAGATCCTGATGTAGGAGAGCGTGATTCAGATATCTGGATCATTGAATCTCTTCCAGGGCAGTTAAGACCTATACAAAGTGTATGGGTGGGACCTACAGGGAGGTTTGCTAATGCCACTTGGGAAGGTTTAAACTAGTGTGACAAAGGGATGGGAACCAGAGCAATAGGTCAGCCTGTGGAATGCTTTGAAGAGAAGAGACGGGTTAAGACAAGTAAATCTAATAGGAAGAAAGAGCAGGGCTAGGTTAATGGCACAACTCATGATCTGAAGTTTATTTATTTTAATGAAATGATTATAACAGATAAGACAGCTGAGTTTAGATTTTGGATTAGGTACACGAGTCTATGATGTCGTAGCTATTACAGGAAATTGTTTGAGAGAAGGGTAGCACTGTCAGCTCAATGTTCTGGGCTTCGGATGCTTCAGGTGAGATAGAGAGGGATGTAAAAGCATTGGTGGAGTTGCATTAATGATTAGATGGGATGTCACAGCTGTACTAAGAGTGAACATCTTAGACTGCTCATCCAGTCAGGTCATATGGCTAAAGCTCAGGAATTTAAAAAATGTGCAGTCCACAGTGATGGGGTTATACTATAGGCTTCCCATTAGCTAGTGGGAATTAGAAGAACTGATATATAAGCAGACCATAGCAAGATATAAAAGCACAAAGTTGTGATAGTAGATGATTTTAATTTACCCATAATTCACTTGGCCTCCCTTAGAGCCAAGGGCTTTGTTGGGGTAGAATTTGTTCTAGTCATCCGGGAGGGATTCTTGAAACAATATGTAAATTGTCCAACTAATATTGTCATATTAGACCTTGTATTGGGGAATGAGTCTGGCCAGGTGATTGAAGTGTCAGTAGAAGGAGCATTTGGGAATAGTGATTGTAAAAAGATAGTTATTTAAAAGGACAAGACTGGACATCTTGTGAAAGTGTTAAACAGGGAGAAAGCTAATTACAACAGTATAAGGCAGGAACTGGAAAAATTGGATTGGGCCAAGTATAGAATACAGTAGCAGAAGTGGGTGCTGCAGATGCTGGAGATTAGAGTCAAGATTAGAGTAGTGCTGGAAAAGCACAGCAGTTCGGGCAGCATCCGAGGAGCAGGAAATTAGATTTTCAGGCAAAAGCCCTTCATTAGGAATGATTCCTGATGAAGGGCTTTAGCCTGAAACATCGATTTTCCTGCTCCTCGGATGATGCATGACCTGATGTGCTTTTCCAGCACCACTCTTGATTAGAATACAGTAGACTACATTGAATGAAATGCAGGTAAATCACTGTTCACCTGTGGTCCACTCACAATGTGGTCTCCTCTAAATTGGAAGAGGAAGCACTGATTGGATGACTTCTTTGCAGCATACCTATGTTCTGTCAGCAAAACTAACCTTAAGTTTCCAATTGCCTGAAACTTCAATGTACCAGCTTGCTCTCTGGCATGTTCCCTGTGTCTAAGGCTTGCTGTAAGGCTCCAGTGAAGCTCAGTTCAAGTTGGAAGAATACCATCTCATTTTCCGCTTGAGAACTCTACAGTCTTCAGGACTCAATATCACGTTTAACAATTTTAGGGCTTGAGCCACCTTCTCCCAAGTTCTTACCCCATCCCCCACACACCAGGTCTGATCATCCAACAGGCTGCTACAACAAACAACCCATTGCCAGCCACTAATCATCACATTAAGCAGCTTTTTGTTCTCCCAGGCTGACTGCTACCCATTCATTTCTCTGTCCTACTGTTTGACCCTTTCCCTCTGGGCTCCATCTCCACCTATTATTTACGTTCCCTCCACACCCCCAAACCTCCACTCCTGCCCGTCTTTGGCATATTTACCAACATTTGGAAACTGAACTGAATATTGAATGGCCTGGACAGAGTGAACATTGGGAAGGTGATTCCGTTGGTAGGAGTGACTAGGCACCAAGAGCACAAACTTAGAGTAAAGGTAAGACCTTTTAAAACCGAGCTAAGGAGTACACCTTCTGCCAAAGAATGATGAATGCATGGAATTCATTGCCACAGAAGGCTGTGGAGACCAAATCATTGAGTATATTTAAGATGGAGATAGGTAGGATCTTGATTGTCAAGGGATCAAGGGTTATGTGGAGAAAGCAGGAGAATTGATTGGGAAACTTAAAGCCATGATTGAATGACAGAGAAGACTTAATGGGCACAATAGCCTAACTTTTGATCCTATAGGGTCTTATGGTCTTTTTCCTAGCAACGATCAGTTCTGAAGTAGTGTCAGTGGACCTGAAATGTTAACTCTGTATTCTCTCCACAGATGCAGTCAAACTTGTTGAGTTTTTCAAGCAATTTCTGTTTTGTTTCTCATTTCTGGCATCTACAGTTTTTTTGGATTTTTTGAAGAGATGTTGTAAGTTTAGTTAAAAAGAAAAAGGAAGCATGTGTAATATTTACAAAAGAGAAATCAAACAATGCATTTGATGAGTATAAAGGGAGCAGGAAAGATCTTAAAGAAGAAATTTGGAATACTAGAAGAGGCCATGAAATATCCTTGGCAAGTAGGACAGAGGAGAATGCCAAGGCATTTTATACATGTATGAGGAGCAAGAAGGTAACTAGTAAAAAGGTAAGTTCACTCAAGACAATGGAGGGAATTAATGTGTGGAGTCAGAAGAAGCGTGAGAGATCCTTTATGAATGTTTTGCCTTGACATTCACCAAAGAGAAGGATGTGTGTAATGGTAAGTTGAAAGTGGGATTTATTAATATCCTAGGGCTTGTCAATATAAATAAGTAGGAGGTGTCAGGTGTATTGAAAAACTTAAAGGTAGGTGAGTTGCCAAGGCCTGATTGGATTGATCCCAGGATTCTAATGAAGGCAAGGCAGGAGATTGTTGGGGCTTTGACAGAGATCTTTGAATCCTCTTTAGCCATAGGCAAGGTCCCAAAGGTGTAAAAACAATGACTAGAGATACTGGAAACCAGATTCTGGATCAGTGTTGCTGGAAGAGCACAGCAGTTCAGGCAGCATCCAAGGAGCAGTGAAATCGACGTTTCGGGCAAAAGCCCTTCATCACGAATAAAGGTAGTGAGCCTGAAGCGTGGAGAGATAAGCTAGAAGAGGGTGGGGGTGTGGAGAAAGTAGCATAGCCACATTTGCTTCCTCAGTGCCTGCCACCGTAACCAACTCATCCCACACGGACTCCGCACCACCTTTAAACCAGCAGAGTTCGGACCCGAGCAGGACAAACAGTACAGACTACAGATTCAAAAACACCAGCAACAGTTCTCCTTCAAGATCCTCTGCTCCACTCTCACAGCAATGCGCTGGCACCTAACGTCTCTACAGTCAGCCCTGCCTCAGCTGAGGGCCACACTTTCTCAGAATTGCAAAGAACCCACTCTATACTACATCCTCAGGAGAATTCATACTCTCAACAAGCAGTATTTCAATTCCACCTCGAACATCAAAAACTGCAAGTGCAACAAACTTTTATCTGCCCACTTCCACAACCAGCGCTCCTCAAACATTCCAGAAGATTCCCCTGGCCTCGGAAACTACTCAGACGCCATTAGCCATGTAGCTGATGCAGCTGCCACCTCCGCGCTGACTGATGATGTCACTTCCGCCACCATCATGGCCACTCCCACAACCTCTTCCGCCCCTCACAATTCCTCATGCATCACACGTGACATTACTTCCGCCCCTCACATCATCCTGATGCCAGACGCTCAGTGATTTCTGCCACCCCTACTACTGTGGTCACCACCACTTCCGCCCCCCACCAGCGCCACTCACCTGCATTCTGCTAACACTCCCCCACAGATCCCACTCTCACTATCCCCAACTCCCAGAACCCCGAGGGAACACTACCTCTGCTCATGACTCCACCCCCATTCCCCCCACCATCACACCCACTCCAGTTACCGGCTGTGCCCCCACTCCCAGCTCCACACCCATAACCAATCCCAGCCCTGCCAAGTTTTCACCATCCCCCCAGACCTCCCCCTCACTGAGGACGAACGATCAGTCGTCAGCAAAGGACTCACCTTCATCCCCCTCCGTCCACGCATCAATGAATTTAATACACGCCATGACGTTGAACAATTCTTCCGTTGCCTCCGCCTCCGAGCTTACTTTCACAATCAGGATTCCCGCCCACATTCCGAGGACCCCTTCGCCCACCTCCAACACACTGCATCCACCTGGACACCCCGCGCTGGGTGCCATTGACCTCTTCATTCCCTACTGCCGCCAGGACATTAACCGCCTCAATCTGTCCACCCCCCTCCCCCACTCCAACCTCTCACCCTCACAACGCACAGCCCTCCAATTCCTCTGCTCCAATCCCAACCTCACCATCAAGCCAGCGGATAAAGCGGGCGCAGTGGTAGTCTGGTGCACTGACCTCTAGACCGCTGAAGCCAAACACCAACTCGAGGACACCTCTTCCTACTGCACCCTCGACCATGACCCCACCCCCCATCACCAAACCATCATCTCCCAGACCATACAGAACCTCATCACCTCAGGGAAGCTCCCACCCACAGCTTCCAACCTCATAGTCCAGGAACTCCGCACTGCACAGTTCTACCTCCTTCCCAAGACCCACTAACCTGACCACCCTGGCCAACCCATTGTCTCAGCATGCTCCTGCCCCATTGAACACATCTCTACCTACCTCGAAACTGACCTATCCCCCCAGTCCAGGAACTCCCCATATACGTTCGAGACACCACCCAAGCCCTCCACCTCCTCCAAGACTTCCGTTTCCCTGGCCCCTAATGCCTCATCTTCGCCATGGATATCCAATCCCTCTACACCTCCATCCGCCATGACCAGGGCCTCCGTTTTTTCCTCTCCAGACGTCCCCAACAGTACCCTTCCACTGACACTCTCATTCGTTTGGCCGAACAGGTCTTCACCCTCAACAATTTCTCATTTGAATTCTCCCACTTCCTTCAGACCAAAGGCGTAGCCATGGGCACATGTATGCCTGTCTCTTTGTTGGCTACGTAGAACAGTTGATCTTCCATAATTACACCAGCACCACTCCCCACCTCTTCCTCCGCTACATTGATGACTGCATTGGCACCACCTCGTGCTCCCGAGAGGAGGTTGAGCAATTCATCAACTTCATCAACACATTCCACCCTAACCTAAAATTTACCTGGACCATCTCTGACACCTCCCTCCCCTTCCTGGACCTCTCCATCTCCATCATTGACGACTGACTTTACACTGACATTTTTTGCAAACCCACCAACTCCCACAGTTACCTGGATTACACCACTTCCCACCCAACCTCTTGCAAAAATGCCATCCCATATTCCCAATTCCTCCGCTTCCACCGTATCTGCTCCCAGGAGGACCAGTTCCACCACAGTACACACCAGATGGCCTCCTTCTTTAGAGACCGCAATTTCCCTTCCCAAATGGTTAAAGATGCCCACCAACGCATCTCGTCCACATCCCGCACCTCCGCCCTCAGACTCCACCCCTCCAACGGTAACAAGGACAGAACGCCCCTGGTGCTCACCTTCCACCCTACAAACCTTCGCATAAACCAAATAATCTGCCAACATTTCCGCCACCTCCAAAAAGACCCCACTACCAGGGATATATTTCCCTCCCACCCCTTTCTGTCTTCCGCAAAGACCGTTCCCTCCGTGACTACCTGGTCAGGTCCATGCCCCTCTACAACCCACCCTCCCATCCTGGCACTTTCCCCTGCCACCGCAGGAATTGTAAAACCGGTGCCCACACCTCCTCCCTCACCTCTATCCAAGGCCTTCCACATCCATCAAAGTTTTACCTGCATATCCACTAATATTATTTATTGTATCCGTTGCTGCCAATGTGGTCTCCTCTACATTGGGGAGACTGGGCACCTCCTAGCAGAGCACTTTAGGGAACATCTCCGGGTCACCCGCACTAATCAACCACACTGCCCCGTGGCTCAACATTTCAACTCCCCCTCCCACTCTGCTGAGGACATGAAGGTCCTTCACCACCAGACGCATGGAGGAAGAATGCCTCATCTTCCGCCTCGAAACACTTCAACCCCAACGCATCCATGTGGACTTCAACAGTTTCCTCATTTCCCCTTCCCCCATCTCACCCTAGTTCCAAACGTCCAGCTCAGCACTGTCCCCATGACTTGTCCGGACTTGTCCTACCTGCCTAGCTCCTTTTCCACCTATCCACTCCACCCTCTCCTTCCTGACCTATCACCTTCATCCCCTCCCCCACTCACCCATTGTACTCTGTGCTACTTTCTGTCCACCCCCACCCTCCTCTAGCTTATCTCTCCACGCTTCAGGCTCACTGCCTTTATTCCTGATGAAGGGCTTTTGCCCGATATGTCAATTTCGCTGCTCCTTGGATGCTGCATAAACTGCTGTGCTCTTCCAGCACCACTAATCCAGAAATAGGCAAGGTCCCAGAAGACTGGAGAACAGCTTAAGTTGTTCCTTTGTTCAAAAAGGTCAATGGGATTAATCCAGGAAATTATAGTTTGGTGAATAGGGAACTAGTAGGAAAATTATTGGAGAAGATTCTTAGGGATAGGATTTACTTGCATTTGGAGAAGAATGGATTATTAGGGTTAAATTAAGCATGGTTTATTTTTATGGGAGGTCTTGTCTCACAAATTTGATTGAGCTTTTTGAGGAAGTGACAAAGTTGAGGGTAGATCAGTGGATGATGTCTCTGTGGGTTTTACTGTCTCATAAGTTTGATCAGATCCCTCATGGTATGCTGGTCCAGAAGATCAATAATATGGAGTCCATGGTGAATTGGAAAGTTGGATGCAAAATTAACTTGGTCATAGAATACAGAGTGTCGTTGTTAAGGGATGTTTCTCTGACTGGATATTTTCAGACCAGTGGTGTTCTGCAAGGACCAGTACTGGGACCTCTGTGGGTTATGGGTGATTTAAATGAAAATGTCAGTGGTCTGATTAGTAAGTTTGCAGATGTCATGAAATTTGTGGATTTCTGGATGGTGAGGAAGGAGATCAAAGAATGCAGCTGGATGTAGATCAGCTAGAAAGTTGGTTGGAAGAATAGTAGATGGAGTTTAATCTAGACAAGTGTGAGATGATGCATTTTGGAAGGCCAAATGCAAGAGAAAGCATACAGTAAATGACCAGATCTTGGAGCATTGATATACAGAGGGATCCTGGGATTCAAGTTCATATCTCCAAACATAAGCGGAGGAAGCGTGTGAGGTAAAGAAGGCTCATGGCATGCTTGCCTTCATCAATTGGGGCATTGAGTATGAAAGGTGGCAAATCATGTTGCAACTGTATAAGACTTTAGTTAGGCTACATTTAGAGAACTGTGCAAAGTTCTGTTACCATACTAAAGGAAGGATATGGAGGATTTGGAGAGGGTGCAAAAAAGGTCTGCAAGGATGTTGCCTGGATTAGAGTGTATTAGATATAAGAGAGGTTGGACAAACTTGGATTGTTTTCAGTGGAGTGTTGGAGACCTAATAGAAGTATGTAAAATTATGAGAGATATGGATAGGATGGATAGTCAGTCTTAACCCCAGGATGGAAATGTGAAGTACTGGTGGGCATAGGTTCAAGGTGAGAGGGGGAAACTTGAAAGGAGATGGATCGGTACATTATTGGAAGGATTTAGAGGGATATGGGCCAAGTGCTGGCAAATGGGACTAGATTAAGTTAGGATAACTGGTCAGCATGAGTTCGACCAAAAGGTCTGCTTGCCTACATCTGTATGACTCTACATGCAACAAAAGAGTTTTGCTCAGAGGAATGTAGCTGCCTGGAATAATGTGCCAGGTGAGATGGTAGAAACAGAACAGACAAGCAAAGGTTGGGATACATTTAGACAGACACATGAATAAGCAGGGAGAAGGAAATGGACCATGTGCTGGAAGATAAGATTAGTTTAGAATAACATCATGGTCAGCAATAACATGGTGGTCTGAAGGGCCTATTCCTACTCTGTACTGCTATATGTTCAATGTTCTGTATCAATTCAAGATTCCTAATGCTGGAGGGTCAAAAAATAAACTCTGTCAGTGCTGCTTGTAGGCTTTCAGAGTGGGGAGGATGCTCCTATGTGACACTAAGTGCATGGCTGAGGGACTCAGAGTAAGTGTGGGAACCTTTGGTAAAAACCACCCCTCCTATTGCCATCAACATCACCTGGACCCTACAAGTCCCATCTAAGGAACTCTCAACCAGCCATCACTCATCTGTGCCTTCTTCTGTTAGAGAACCTTCTCCTCAAGTTGATGCATTATTCGCACAATCATCACCTACCTGGGCAGCAGCTCCTGATAGCCAGGTCTTCCACTCTTCGGATCAAGGATCCAGAGCAGGTATGCTCCTATTTCTTATCAGTATAGGAAGAGAAAACTGACAGGCAAGTGGCCTTCGATTGTTGGAGATATCACCATGCAGAATATTTTAACTGATGATAATTTTGATAAATGTTATACCAGGTACGCTAACTCTGATTGGTTAAAGCATTGCCCCAAGAAATACACGAGCCAATGGCTGTCATCTCTTTCATGAGATGTGTGTGTCATCGGCAATGTCAACATTAGTTGCCCATCCTGAATTGCCTTTGAACTGAATGGCTTTGCAAGGTCATTTGCAACAGCAGTCAGGAGTCACAGGTACACCAGACCTGGTATGGAAGGCAGATATTCTTCCCTAAAGGACATGAGTCTATAAGATGGGATTTTATGATAATTGACAATGTTTACCTGATTACAATTAGACAAACGTTTTATTCCACATTTTTGTTAAATTCAAATTCCATCTTCTGGAATGATAGGATTCAAGTGCACTGCCCCAGAATTTAAACCTGACTTTCTCTCTGGTCAGTCTGCCACCACGAGAAGCAGGGTTCTGCCTGAGAGTACATGCACACACACTGCATGCTGTAGGATTCAGCAAAATAGGTGAAAGTCATTTTCAGTCTCACTTCTTCAGGGAATGACTTGATCAATAGTGGTCAATCTGACTGGTTTAAAATGTAAACAGAAGTTGGCAGTTAAATATCAATTATTTATAACTAATATATTATCCATGGCAATGTGTCTACCAATCATGAACAACTTGCTGACTAATTAACATTCCCTTCTCACAGTGTAAGTGTTATTTTCTCTTGGCAATGGTCATCCTTGAGAATTGTCCTGATGAGTACATGATGGAAAGTTGGATCAAAATGTGTCTTTTTTCATTAGTTGGGTAGTTCTACTCAGCCAAAAAACCATAAGGGTATGGATGAGTAGAATTTTTATTTTGCTCATGATGAGACTAAGTGTTATATGTAAAAAAAAAGAACTTCCATCATAACTAGTGAGTACTAATTAATAAATTACTTTTGAAAAATGTTGTATGTTTATTCTTAATGGAAGCACACCTATAGATTTAGACTGTTAGATTAGATTAGAATCCCTACAGTGTGGAAACAGGCCCTTTGGCCCAACAAGTCCACACCAGGCCTCCAAAGAGTAACCCACCCAGATCCATTTCCCTCTGACTAATGCACATAATATGGGGAAAACATGCAAACTCCACACAGACAGTCACCTGAGGCTGGGATCAAACCCGGGTTCCTAGCACTGTGGCACAGCAGTGTCAACCACTGAGTCAATGTGCTGCCCTTTTACTTATTAATCACATTAACAAGAAGTTTTAGAGAAGGTTTACTTGTAAGTTTTATGTAATGTAAGTTTGATTAGATGAAAACCACAAAACTGCAATTTGTTCTTTGGAGAAATGAACTTGATTAATCAAATTGCCTTTTCTAGTAAAATGGTCTTTTCATGTTCATATGAATTTCTCGAAACAGGGACTGGACTGTAGTTGCTTTCTAGCAGCAGTTACTGACTCATAACGATAGCGAGGGGCCCTTTATGGCAGCTGTTCGATCATGTCCTGGCCAAGGTGAGTTAACTCATCAGAAGTTAGAGATTGAATCTACGATTCATGTCGTTTCAGGAGTGTTGTTGGAATATGACAGGTGTCCCCATTGAATTATCAAGGAATCATTTTTGTACTTCCTTGTGATTGAAATCTAATCTTTCTTTTTACTAGAAAATATATCTCACATAATACTTTGTCATATCCATTTTGTTAAATAAAAAACTCTTGACAGTTGATTAACAGTGACAGGGAAAGTGCCAGATTTCAGGACATGGATAAACTAATGGAATGAGCTCACACATGGTGGATAAAGTTAAACAGAAAGTGTGAACAGATGCATTTTGGAAGGAAGAATGTGGAGAAACAAAAGAAATTTAAATCTAAACTTAATGGTCTAATGTTAAAAGGAATTCAAGAACAGAGAGACCTGGGATTGAGGTAAAAAGGGTGATGGGGAGGTTGCATGAACAATTTTGAAGGTGACAACACATACTAGATTAGATTCCCTACAGTATGGAAACTCCCTTTGGCCCAACAGGTCCACACCAACCCTCCGAACAGCAACCCACTCTGACCTATTCCCCTACATTTACCCCTGGCTAACACTAATGCTATGAGCAATTTAGATGGTCAATTCACCTAACCTGCACATCTTTTGGAAACCAAAGCACCCAGAGAAAACTAACACAGACGTGCGGAGAATGTGCAAACTCCATGGCAGACACTCTCACCCAAGGTGCTGAGGGACCACCGTGCCCACTCCATCATATGTAAGCCTGTTAAATAAATTAGGATCCTTTGCTTATAAAGACAGAAATAGAATGCAAAAGTAAGAAGGTCTTGTGTCCAATTTTGCAAACAACCTTTTAGAAAGGATGTGAAGGCTTTGGAAAAGGGTAGTGTAGATTGCTAGCATGGTCTCAGAAATGAGGGACTTCAGTCAATGGAGAGACAAAAGAAATTAGAATAGCTTTTGCGCACAGATAGATAAACAAGAATTAATATAGATACTCAAAATCATGTGGCATTTGTTGGAACTGTTTGCACTGGTGGAACTGTGGCCAGAAACACCATTTTAAAATATTTTGCAAAATTGCCAGAGTTGTGTTGTAAAGGAAGGTGTTTATGCAGTGCCCTTATCGATCAGGATTTCACTGCTTAAAAATGTAATGGAAGCAAGTTGAATTTGTAACTTTTAAAACAGAATTGAATGGAGGAAGATTGTCAGGCAATGGGTAAAGAACAGAGAAGTGGGATGAATTGATTAGTTTTATTAAAGAGCTGACGCACATACGTTGGGTTAAATTATTTCCTTTTGTATTGTAAGATTCTATAACTCAATAAGTGAGGACGTTAAAAACTAATTGAAGCTCATGATCATGATTTGTTGTTAAGCTACTTTTGCAATTTAGTACATCACATAAGTTTGAATTACAGGCTTGTCACTTCCTCCCACTTATCGATTCTTCCATATATAATGAGCTGAATCTGTCAAGTTAGAGCTGGAGCATTGAAATGTGTCTAATGCAGTAGGTTACAGAATTATATGGAGCTATCATAATTAACACCTTCAATATTCTAGCCAAGGATTTGCTGTATCTAATGCCCCTAGAAAAGATTTGGAGACAATACCCAATGTCCCCCCTCGTACAGAAAGAGGAGGTCAGTTTCTCCTCCTGCTATAAATGCTTTCTTGGATGCTACAGAACTACTTTCACTAATCTTTGGGTTCTAAAAGTCTTTCTCTCCCTATTTGGTTTCAATGGTGCTCCCGCTTCACTTTTTCCTCTCTGTTCCTGTTAACATAGACTTTCCCCTTCCTCTTCTCTTCTCCTTTTTCCTCCTTTTCTTTCACTGATTACTACCTTTTTATTCACACGCAGGATGTGGCTGCACCAGTATTTATTGCCCATCCCTAATTTCCTTGAGAAGATGGTGGTGAGTTGCATTGTTGAGGTGCTACTTTCCACTTGGTGTGGGGAGACCAACTATGTCATAAGGGAAGGAATTCCAAGATTTTGACCCCGCCTGAATTCATTAGATATGGTATTCAACACCATTCCAATCCACAGTTACTCAAGCACCCCGTGTCCATATGCAGCCCATGTCCATATGCAGCCCATCTCCATATGTAGCCTAAGCCCATATGCAGCCCAGGCCCATATGCAGCCCATGTCCATATGCACCCTGTGTCCATATGTAGTCCATGCCCATATGCAGCCTACGTTCACATGCAGCCCATGTCTATATGCTGCCCATGTCCATATGTAGCCCATGTCCATATGCAGCCTATTTCCATATGCAGCCCAGGCCCATATGTAGCCCATGTTCATATGTAGCCCATGTCCATATGCAACCCATGTCCACATGCAGCCCCTGTCCACATGCAGCCCATGTCCATATGCAGCCCGTGTCCATTTGTAGCCAGACCTGTACAGGCTTCGGCTGTAAATGGCAGGTAACATTCACTGCAGTCAAGCAAAAAGCATCTTCAATAAGAAAGACTCTAACCATCTCCCCTTGACATTCAATGGCATTACCATCAAAGAATCCCCCACAATTAACTTGCTTTTAACAAGAACATGAACTGCATTGGCTTTATAAATATAGTGGCCGAAAATGTAAGTAGGAGGCTGGCAATTTTGCAGTGAGTAATTCACTTTCTGACTTCCTTAAGCTTGTCCATCATCTACAAGGCACTAATCAGAAGTATAATGGAACACTCCCCACTTTACTGTGTGAGTGCAGCTCCAGAAACAATCAGAAAGATTGACACCATCTCAGACAAAGCAATCCACTTGTTTGGCACAGCATTCAACATGGTGAACATTCACTCCCTTCACCATGATGCACTGTAGCAGTAGTGAAGACCATCTATATTGCACACTGCAGTAAATGGCCAACATTCCTTTGATAGCACCTGCCAAACCTCCAAACTAAAAAGACAAGGCAGTGGATGCAATGGAAAACCACTCCCTACAAGTTCCCTCCAAGCTACACACTATTCTGAATTAGAACTATATCACCATTCCTTCATTCATTATTGGTGAGTCAAAATCCTGGAAATCCCTTCCGAACACTACTGTGAGTATATGTGCATAAGAAGGACTGCAGCAGTGAAGCAGTGCTTTTGTCACTCTCTCAAGGATTGTTGTTGATGGATAACATATGTTGACCTTGATAGTAATGTTCACATCCCATGAAAAAATATTCTAAAGCATGATAGTTTTTCATTTCTACTTGCGGTGCTTTCACAGTATGAGCTTTATGTATCATTATAACATTGATTATAAATGAGTGAAACGGTTTTGGTTTACAAATTTATTTGAAAATGGGTTCTTCAACCAAAATTATGCAATAACCTCTGTTTAATACCATTTCTCTTGAGTTTCTATAAATCTTACACAGGAGTTATGATAACAATTGAATAAAGTCAATGGCATTAATGTTAATATTTTATGTGAATCGAATTGAATGTGAATTACTGGATTCAAAAGAAGGGTGATGTTTGAAAACAAAATGAACCATCAATGTATTACAAGAAAGTGGAAGGGCCAATTGTTAAGGATTTACACTGGTCACAGAGAATGAAAAATAGTCATACTGCTCTCAAATAGGAAACAAATTCACGCTAGCTGCATTTTTCTGATTAGAAGTCATTTGCTCTCAAGGAGTTGAGTACACAATCAAGGCTGATTCTACAATGTAATGCAAAAGAAATGAAGTCACCTTGTCAGACATGTTGAATTTTAGATGAGATATTAAAATGAGACAAAATCTAATTGCTCAAATAAAAGCAAAATACCATGATGCTGGAAATCTGAAACTCAGAAAATCCGGGAGAAATTCTATAGTTTTGACATTATCTGTGGAGGGAGAAACAGAGTGAATATTTCAAGAAATATATGACCATTCTTCATTGTGAAAAAGTTTTATATCAGACTCAAAACACTGATGCTTTTCTCTCTCTTCAGATGCTGCCAGACCTGTTACATTTCTCCAACATTCTCTGTGTTTCTTAAAATGCAATTGTTCATTGATACAGGTGAAGAAAAATAATTTTATGGCATTATTTGAAGAAAAAATGTTTTCACAATGTCTTCAGGCCGATGAAGTTCATAAAATGTAACTAGTCATTCATCTTATAGTCTTTTCTTTAGGATCTTTTACAAACTATGATTATGTTGACGGAACAACCAAGATTGCACTTCAATGCAATTATTTGTATGTCAAGTCTTTTGAAAAGCTCCTGTTATTATGATGCTATAAAATGCAAAGCTTTTGTTCTACTTTACATCAAATCAAATGCCACCAGAACGTCTCCTTTTCATTCCTAATCATTTTTATCTTATCTACAATAAAACAATGTTCAAAATTGTTCCAATTCTCATTTCTTTTGTAAAAAATTAAACCTCTTATCTTTTGTCAGGTGCTTTTTATTACGATATGTAATAATATCTTGAACAAATATCTTGAGATAGAATGTACAATTAAAGTGTCAAATAAATTATTTCAAATGGGTCCACATCTGTGTGAAAATGTCAGAGAGAGGACTGTCAAATCAATACCTCATTTTTCTACAGCTTTAAATTTCTGGTCTTGTATCATCATCACAGCTTGACAGTGCTTGTTTTGAATTACTGACATGCATTCTGTTCATAATTACTGTGAGATTCTGGGAATCCATTTTGGAAAGCAACTATTCACTCGATCAAGGCAACCCAAAATGTTTCATTTCGGTATTCTCACCTGCAGAGAGTATAACATTTATTCCTCAATCTTGATGCATACCCACAAAGCAGGGAGAGTGTCGATCTTTACTTTTGTGACAAGAATTCTAAAATGAAAACCGAATATATTGACAGCAATTGCAAGTTATTTATCTCTTCTGATCATAGTGCAGCAGTACTTAAATAATAGACTGTCATTTTGGAGGTGGAATTGGTCATGGTTACTTGACTGAAAAGGATTATTGACTTTAAAATGAATTCGGTCTCACTATTCTTTACTATTAGTACTTGAACTTTCATCCATGAGTTGAATGTACCAGAGTTTGGAGAATCTATTCAAAAAAATGACAGCTTTTACATCTGATTTCTGATTTGGGTGGGGATTACGACAAGTATTAAATATTGGGCCACGGGATGCCAGAGATAGAGAATGATGCTGTTCAGCAATGGGTAGGGTAAAAGAAAAAGTTGCAATAAAATCCCTCCAATCCTCATAACCCTGTCACTCCTGCATACTCCAATGCATCATTTATGAAAATTCAACCCACTCATTCCCTGTACCCCAATAACCACTCTCAGCTGTCAATCTGTGAAATGGCAGGTTGACTATTGTGGTAATATATGGTTATGAAATCAGTCAGGCATTGCTCATTCAGTTATAGAGATCCTGAGGCTTATCTCATTGAACAGAATTAAATAGCAGGTGATCTTCTTTAAAAACATTCCAGGCAGATTTAAAAAGCAAGATTTAAAGAGTGGGAGTTTTAAATGCCTCAACAACTTAACAGGTCCTTTTAACAGGTCTACTTGACATGTTCTCTTTGCCCACTTGACAGGTCATATTGACAGTTTCTGTTGAAGGTTTGACAATTTTCCTTGATCATTTTTAAAGGGAGTTAAAATAAGTAAAGGTACGACAATTTTTAATGTTCCATTCAGTTGACAGTTAATGTATCTATTTACAAATTATCATGTCTACATTTAATTATTGTATAATACATTTCATGCCTCCCAAGGACAACTGGCCTCTCCAAAGGTGTTTGAGGACCATAACCAAAGAGTGTACCCTGCCTAATGAGAGAAATACTCCAAGTTCAGGCATGCTCATGAGTCACTGCAGTTGAAAATTCAATTGGCTAGCTTCCTCTATGAACTGCACATGTTAAGATCATGGTTCACCCCCATTCCAGGCTCTATAAAATAGGAGAATACAATTTTTGTTGACAAGCCTTCTGATTTCTAGTCTCATCTACCATTTTTGCCCCATCATGGCAAAATTCCAGACCTTAGAGTTCCTCAACTTTACTATATTCATGGTAATGGAAGCTCTGATTTGATAGGGTAGATTGATAGGGAGAATAGACTTACAACCAAAGCTATACTTCAAGTGTGATACTGGTAATTATTCTTCAGACAAATGTACAGAAAATCTGGGCATCAGTCCATCAAAAATCATTTGCGGCTCAGTCAACTGAAAATCCCAATACTGAAATTGTTCAGTTTTTGCCAGGCAAGTGCAAAGATTATAGATTGAGTTAAGCTATAGAACTGCCATGACTGCTTGACTGCTGAACAGGCTTGAGGGGCTGTTGTACTGTCTCTAATCTGATAATAAATATTTTCCATCTGTAAAGGTTTATCATCAGAGGGTCAGTTATATTTAAATGAATCACTTTAATAATATCCGCCACCAAAATTCACAATTGCTACTTATTTCATAGACAATGAACACACCGTGGCCCATTACCTGAATCTATTAATATCCATTTGTCATGTCAGCTTGGCCATTACTAATTGTATTTGTAATTTATTATTTGCCTGCATGCCTCATGAATAGATTTACATTAATAATGTCCTCAAGAAATACTTCTATAATGTTTCCCCCCATTTTAAGCATTCACTGTACTAAAATGTAATTTTAATATTCATATGAATATCATATTCAAACTTTGAATTAAATAACAATGTCATATCCGCATATCTTGTAAGTTGTCTATGTTTGTTTCTGTGGCAAATATAATTAAGTAGGCTATTCAGTTCTTTATGTAAAATTAATCTGTTCTGTTGATTAATAATGTGCACGTAACTTTAGGAGTTTCCAACTTGTACTACAGCGAAATTGTATTACAGTATTTATATTTACAATCCCAACAAACTGAATGGAATCTAGAATATACTAAATGCCACATTCAATAACAGATTCATTCCTCTAGTGTTGCAATTAAGTTTACCTCATTTTTTAAAATATTATCTGTGATTGGGTTTACCGCTCATAAAAGGCAAGGCATTGGCCCTGGCTTTTGTCATGTTGAAGGGTACCTCGGTTATAGCGGAAATGGCAGAAGTCAGAAATCCCCAGTATGCCCTTGAACCCGGCGTTTTCCACTTTCACAGTCAGGATTGAACATTTAAATCACCAGCAACCTTCCCAGGGATCAGATTTTGCAGTCTGGAACCAGAGTGTTGAAATTGACGAGGAAAGAGAAGGTCTCAGGGAATAGTCTTAATCCTGTGGAGACTTGACTGATGCGGAATATGCATAAACCTCTTGGAACTGTCTAACATGTTGACAAAGAAGGGTCACTTGACCCAAAAACTTAACTCTACTTTCTTTCCACAGATGGTGCCAGATTTGTTGAGTTGTTTCAGTAATTTCTGATTTTGTTTCTGATTTCCAGCATCCACAGTTCTATGGGGTTTTTTGTTTAGTGTTTAACTCACTGCCACATCTCTTCTGGGTCTGCCCACCTTGAAGAAATTCTGCTCCTCTCTCTGACTCTGTCCCTGTACATGCTTCTTACTAAGATTCATCGCAGCTCCCCTTATTGCTGGATCACATCCATTTGCTCTCACTGTCATCGTGTTCCCCTTCATGCCTTTGTAGCTCCTGCTAACTCACTGGGGACATATCACCACTCTCTCCAGCTCATGCAGAATCATAAACTGCATTTCCATCCACTGTCATCATATTTAATTCCTGAATTGTCTCATTGCAGGGAAAACTGAACTAACCCTGGACTGATGTGTCTGCAGCACCAATACTAATAATCCCCAGACTGACTGCACCAAAGCTGCAGGACTGACTCTGGCCAATCCTAGGACTGAAATCTGATGAGCCCCTTGATTGACTGTAGCAGCAACCCTGATTGACGGTGGTCCTGTTTGACACCAATATAGACTATGGTCGCCTTTCACAGTCACACATGACTGGTTGAGGCGCGTGCAGTGTGTTTGCTGGTAAACTGGTGGCACACTTGTCAGCATGAGATTAAGCTAGCCTTGTGCCAGACAGCATGTCCCCCAATTGACTGTTCCATGTTCAGAACCATGAATAGCTTCCACCTCTTCCATGTGCTAAAAACCAAAGCAAAACACAGAAGCTGGAAATCTCCAAGTTACTGCAAAATAAATGAGCACCAGGAAAGTAAACTAAGAGCCATAAGTTCATCGTGTGTAAATGCACAAAACATGTTTAGGTATATGTGAGCCTAGATGTAAAATAGCTTGGCAAACACATACAAGTAATGAATGCCTCTGATGTCCAGAGTGAACTCCTGAGAGGTGAAGTGCTGAATTAGTTTGTCGAAAATCAGGCATGATGATTGGTGGCTTGATGATGCCAACTTAAGTGGACAAAGAATGGAGGAAGGTAGATGGATGCAGGGACATTGTGGCGAAAACAGAGTTGGAGGAAACCCAGAGAAGCAAACAGCAAGCTGTTCCTATCAGGAGAATGCTCAGTCTTTCAAAGCAGGTATTGACGTCATCTAGTTTCTTGGGGAAGAGTCGAATGCTGCGCAGAAATTAGGCGAGTTAGGTTATTAATGAGATGCAAATGCATGGAAATAAAGTCTGAAGTTCATTTCAGACTGAGTTTGTGAGTTTCTGAACTCACTGTTTAAACCCTAAGTGGAAATTGGAAATATTTCTTCCTTATATAGAGCATGTGAATTTTCAACTTTCTCCACATATTCCCAACTTTCCTGGCATTGTCTATGCTACACAAGATGGTGGATAATTTTAGTTTGATCGCAAGGTGAAATGACAAAGAAGGATTGGCTAAGACTTGCTTCAACTTCAATTCAAGCAGGACCTCTTGCAGCAGCATCAGTGTTCATGTACTCTTATATATTTAACTGACTTTTAAGGAAACTGATTTTGAAGGCTCTGCTTCACCAAACTGGACTGTCAGCTGGAATATCTACCAATATTAATCCTGTCAGGGATACTGAGGTAATTCTATCCTTGATCTCTTTTAAAATTGGTTTCTTTCATGTTATACATAAATGGAACATGTACAATTTTAGCCAATCTGTTACACATAAATGCACCATTGTGTTCCTTGCCAAGAAAAGTATATAATCTTTTCTCCCATGAAAACATGATAGTGAAATATAAACTCAAGATCACAATTATTAGCTGTAAAGTGCACAGCTCTGTCATTTGGAAAGATTCAACCATGCAGCAATTACCAACACTGTACAAGTGAGTGGAAAAGAGCAGTTGGCTTAAAACATATTCTGTATGCTTTCTGAGATGCAATGTTGACTGCCTGGTGATGCACCCAGGGTAGAACATCTACTGTTCTTTGAGTAAGGGTGATTGATGCACTCAATGTATCACTACTATCAGAGATTGAAACATTAATCTGACTGTGCTTCTGCTTTTGGGCACGATTTGGAATGTCCACTATAACCAGTTATACTTGATTGGCATGCATACTTTTCAGGACAGCATCATTTTACAAAAGCAGGTCAGCAACATTAAATTAGACAAAGGTGAGGATGATACAAAGATGCTGCAGAGGGATATTGACAGGTTAAGCAAGCGGGCAAAGACGTGGCAGATGGAATATATTCAGGGAAAATGTGAGGTTATGTATTTGGCAGGAACAGCTGAATATTATTTAAATGAAGAAAAATTAGATTAGATTCCCTAAGATATAGAACAGATAGATTTAGGACTTCAGCAGGTGATTGGGGTTGTTGGCCTTTATTTGAAAGGGAATGGAGTGTAGATGGAAGAAGATTTTACTAAAACTATACAAGGTACTCGGCAGACCATAGCTGGAGTATTGTGAACAGTTTTGGGTCCCTTATGTAAATGTATTGGAGATGGTCCAATGATGGTTCACTTGGCTGGTGAAGGGACTACCTTATGAGGAGACGTTGAATAGGTTGAGGCCT
The DNA here is from genome assembly GCF_020745735.1 of Hemiscyllium ocellatum. Lineage (NCBI taxonomy): Eukaryota > Metazoa > Chordata > Chondrichthyes > Orectolobiformes > Hemiscylliidae > Hemiscyllium > Hemiscyllium ocellatum. The sequence goes on from NC_083401.1 coordinate 89,464,162, forward strand.
GTGTTCATTGCAACATAGAAGAATGAGAAATTATTTCATTGAATCACACAGGGTTGTTAGGGCTTTCAGCAGAGTAAATGCAGAAAGGTTGTTTCCCCTGTGGGAGGTTCTTGGGCCACAGGGCATAATGTCAGAATAAAGGGTGAGTGCATTTAAAATGGAGTTGAGGAGGAATTTCTTCCCTCAGAAGGGAGTGAATTAGTAGAAATCTTTACCACAGAGGGTTGCTGAGGCTGGGTTGTTCAGTATATTCAAAGCTGAGAGACAGACTTTTAACCAGTAAGGGAATCAAGTGTAATGGGGAAAAGGCAGAAGTTGAATATTCTCAAATCAGCTGTGATCTCTTTGAATGGTGGAGCAGACCCATTGGGCTGAATGACCTGCTTCTGTTCCTACATCTTATGGTCTTGTAGTCAGAACTAAATATCACCATGAATTGTTGCCAAATTGGAAATGCTGGAGAGTGCCTACGAAAATTATTTTTGTTTCAGTCACTTAGGCATACTTACAGTTGTCTAAGCTTCTATACCTCAGCAGATTACGCCTTCCCCTCAAGAAAAATATATCAACTACTGCATAAATCCATGTTTCTATCTTTGAATTCTACCATATCAGAAATCTCTATATTTTAAGAGATGATTTTAAACTTGTTGCACCTGGATCCTTCCAGGTACTATAAGCCATCTATGTCTCATTAATCAGTTTTCAGTTCATTCCTACTTCAAGTAGGACACTGCTACATCCTTCAGGGAGGCTGTACAACTGACTTCCTTCACAATCAAATTGGGAAATCAAAGAATAAGATCAATAGCCTGACCAGCTTTCGAGAATTGCTGGGGACAGTTGAAAGAACTGATTCGTTAATTTCCCCTAAGAAAACCTTTCTCTTTTATGAACAAAAGAGGCATCCATTCTGCAACCATGTGGCCAATGTGTGATGTCAATCAGCTGTTCTGACATGTCAATGCCAGACATTTGTGACATTTCCAAAAGACTTCATCTTACTACAATCCTTTCCAATTATCATGAGTCAAACTTTTTACCACCATGTGTTAGTTTTGAATCCTTATTGTAGCTCCTAATCCGTGACTGGCAAGCCTCTTCCTGAAGAGGATGATGTTGACTAGTGGGTAACTGCACAGGTTCCTGAGATCTGAGATGGCACTGGCTTCACGGATTCATAAGTTTCCAACAGTGTCTCTCATGCAGTGGCATTGAATTCCAGGCCCAGATTTCACTGTCACTTTAAATGACTGCAGATCAGGAGCCCATCATGAACGTGTCAAATCCTTTCAAAATTATTATTCCTTAACTGAAGACCAAAGCTCAAGTTAATGCACACCATTACTGTTACCAAGCACATATTGCAATTTCGGAAACTGGGCTAAACTTTGGGGTGATAATGAAACTTGAAGAATGCAATGATATTTTAACACTTAAAGCCAAATTTATGACAGAGTTTATAATTGTTTAGAGTTGGTAAATTATATTTCATTTAAATTTACTATTTGATACTTCAGAGTCAAATTTTAATCATTGGCAACTTTGCAGTTCAATGTTGTATTGTAGTCTCTGTGTGAGTGTGTGCTATCAAAGGCAAGAACATTGCTGTCTTTGGAATTTTTTTTTGCTGTCTTGACCAAATGTAGGTTTTGACCCTAATAGTGTAAATTGGCCGTAGAGTAGAATAATGTCCTTGTTATCCAGCATGTATGAGATACAGGGACTTCTGGGTGCATGAATCAACTGATTTCTTGAAAAATATTCTTTTAGAAACCCAATATGGTACACTTTAGAATTCTTTGAACAAAAAATCTTAAGTCAAACAGCAGTGCAACGCATATGTTGGATTCTGAAAACTTTGATTGCATTTCATCGGGATCTTCAACAGAACTAGCACTTGCATCTTCAGCAGCGGTCAGTGTTGAGGGTGAAGGAGGTAGGATTTAGAGTTGAGAGTGTGGTGCTGGAAAAACTTAGCAGGTCAGGCAGCATTCGAGGAGTAGGAGAATTGCTGTTTTAGGCAAAAGCTCTTCATCAGGAATGATGTCTGTGAGCCAAAGAAGGGGAGAGATAAATGGGAGAGGGTGGGGCTGGGGGTAAGTAGCTGAGAGTGCGGAAGGTAGATGAAGGTGGAGGTGATGGTGATAGGTTGGAGAGGATAGGTGGGAAGGATGATGGACAGGTAGGACAGGTCATGAGGGTGATACCGAGTTGGATGTTTGAAACTAGAATAAGGTTGAGGGAGGGGGAATGAGGAAACTGGTGAAATCCACATTGATCCCGTGTGGTTGGAGGGCTGTGGGACCTCATCTTGGAACTCTCTTGGGATCAATGTGGATTTCACTAGTTTCCAGCGTCTGCATTCCTCACTTTCTCCTTGGTGGGGACTAGGCCTGGTATGTCTCTTGAATAGATTTCTTTTTTGTTTTCCTTCTCTCATGCAAAAATTAGGAATGCCAGAGGTGAGACCACCTTACAGTTTGTGCAGTAGTACAGTTCCACTGTTCAACAAGTTTCGAGATATTTTCAAATCTTATGGCAGCCATCTGCCATGAGACTTTCATCCCTCATCATCACTATCCTATTCTTGAACTTTAGATTTGAAATTAATCAAAACTCTGTTTATACTTTCTTCTGTATTTAATGTCATTGTATCAGGAGTATCCTTGCCAACATCCAGCCATTCATCAAGTTCATCTCTGGAAATGTTATTTTCACTGGATCTATAGCACCAAGGCAGTCAACCAATTCAAAGATTTCTTCATGCACAGTTTTCACTTCATGCTCTTTCGCCCACAAAATCCTTCAAAAACAACTTCCTCATCAGACGATGCTTCTTCACACATGACAAGAGGTCATAGGTTTTGCCAATATCTTCACAGAGTTTTACTTTTCTCTTGGTTTCCATGCACACAACATCTTAAAAAGGTGTCGTTGGTCATGAACTTTTCCTTCAAGATTTATCAGCTTTCCAATGAAATCACCTCTGTGAAATATTTTTAAATTTTGAATCATACCCTGGTTGATTGCATTGTTCATGCTTTGGATGCTATGATTGGTTTATAAATTGAAAACAGATTACAGTAGCCCTCTTGTTGGTGAGGTGTACAAAGAATAGAATTCAGTTTGCAGTTCAAATTGATTTTATTAACAAAATATTCCTTATTAAAAAGGAATATTAAAGTGCTTACTATGTGAACATTTCCCAAACTCCCAAAATATTTATTCTTCATTTAACTCTAACCATCTGAGAAAGGATATTGCCTGCAATGATCTATGTGCTTGAGCTGGGCTATCACTGTACCCTACCAATCCAATGTAAGGCTAGCTCTCGTCCATGAAGTTGGGTCTTGCAGATCAGTGTGGGTCTTCTCCTGGGTCTTCCTGGGTTGCCACACAGTCTTCCAGCAAATGTCTTATGCAATTCTTCGCCAAGATGCTGGCTTCCACGTGAGTGTGTTTATCCCCCTCACCTGGACCTTGCTGAATTTTTTGTGGCCTTTGACAAATGGGATCATGAACTGGGGTCAAATCATTCAACTCCTTTCACTGTTGTCATGCCAGGGAAGTGTAAAGTGCACAGCCTCAGGGACTGGCTGGAAGTCAAAGTGCCAGAATGTCTGATTGATGCTTCTCCCAACATAGAGGTCTTGGGCTGGTTGTTACTGGTTCCACTGAACATTTGTGATCTCTTTGATCCTGTTCTCTGTAGCTATTGGCTGCTGTTTAATCTGATTTGGCCAATTTCCTGTCAGGCCTTGTTTCTCCAGCTATGGATCAATTTAGAATGTCCCAGTTTGGAGCTGGAGTCAACTTGACCACCATTGGTTGAACCAAGCTTATCACATTAAGCAGAAGAAAATATATTTACACTAATGAGTTCACCTAAAGGGGGATAAGCGTAATAATTATCCAATAAAAGCAATACTTTGCTGTCTTCATACTGTTCTTACTTCTCACACTAGACACAAAACATAATGAAACCACCAAGTTGAAATTTCTGCTTCCATCCAAACATTATTTTAGGATTTGTACTCAACAGGAAGATGAGCTATGCCTTTGAAACATCTTGGTTTTGCATATTTTCCAATGACAGCTGATTTTAATGAAATTTCTCTTAGTTAGACCTTTAACAGTCAGATTAATTAGAAAGTGAGGACAGCAGATGCTGGAGATCAGAGTCAAGAGTGTGGTGTTGGAAAAGCACAGCAGGTCAGGCAGCATCCAAGGAGCAGGAGAATCAACGTTTTGGGCAAGAGCCCTTCATCAGGAATGAGGCTTGTGAGCTGAGGGGGTAGAGAGATAAATGGGAGGGGATGTGGGACATGGGGGGAAGGTAGCTGAATTAGCTGTCTGGCATTGCCAGCAAAGATTATTTGTAAATAGATGACATGAAGGAACTAACCTGACTTCCTAATTTCCTGGTTTTCCTTGCTTTGAGAATGAGAAGATTCAACCATTAATTAATTCCAAAAATTGAGAGTTGATCTTTGGGCATTGCAGAGAGTACTCCTGTAGAGTCTACTTGCATTGGTATCTTGCCAGACACCTTCACTTAGTGACAGCCACCCATCTGTGGAAATATCCCATTGACTCTACTTCCTTCTATTCATCAGACCATCCATGGGGGTGACAAAACTTTCAGTTGCCCCCATCCTCAGTGAAACTTCCCTCCAATCATCTTCAGGCGTCCAGATGCCACTCACTTTGTCGTCCCTCGCTGTCCTCTCCCTGCAGTTTTACACAGGGTCACTGACCCAAGTCACAATGAAATTCAATATTGTGATATTTTGCCACATGGCACTTTGCCTGAAAATATCACTGAAATTGTGCAGCAATACCATAAATATCATCAAGTAGGGTTAGAGAGCTGAACAATTCAACGGGTTTAACAATGTGTTGCTTCAGGTTGCAGTGCTATGAATTTGTTAGTTGTCTGATGTGTTATTTCAGCTGTAGGATATGTTCTTACTCTTTACCTCTGCTCTTCCAAATCTTCCAGCTTTACAGATCAATTTTCTTCTAAAATATTGGCTTTTAGGTTGACTATGTTTCACCTTGAAGCAGGGTTGACCACATTTTCTGACTTAAGGGCTATACACCTGCATGAGCTGAAAATGTGTTGCTGGTTAAAGCACAGCAGGTTAGGCAGCATCCAAGGAACAGGAAATTCGACGTTTCGGGCCAGAGCCCTTCATCAGGAATGAGAAGAGGGTGCCAGGCAGGCTAAGATAAAAGGTAGGGAGGAGGGACTTGGGGGAGGGGCAATGGAGATGTGATAGGTGGAAGGAGGTCAAGGTGAGGGTGATAGGCCGGAGTGGGGTGGGGGCGGAGAGGTCAGGAAGAGGATTGCAGGTTAGGAGGGCGGTGCTGAGTTCAAGGGAATCGACTGAGACAAGGTGGGGGGAGGGGAAATGAGGAAACTGGAGAAATCTGAGTTTATCCCTTGTGGCTGGAGGGTTCCCAGGCGGAAGATGAGGCGGTCTTCCTACAACCGTCGTGTTGTTTTGTTCTGGCGATGGAGGAGTCCAAGGACCTGCATGTCTTCGGTGGAGTGGGAGGGAGAGTTAAAGTGTTGAGCCACTGGGTGGTTGGGTTGGTTGGTTCGGGCGTCCCAGTGGTGTTCCCTGAAGCGTTCTGCAAGTAGGCGGCCTGTCTCCCTAATATAGAGGAGGCCACATCGGGTGCAGCGGATGCAATAGATGATGTGTGTGGAGGTGCAGGTGAATTTGTGGCGGATATGGAAGGATCCCTTGGGGCCTTGGAGAGAAGTAAGGGAGGAGGCATGGGCGCAAGTTTTGCATTTCCTGCGGTTGCAGGGGAAGGTGCCGGGAGTGGAGGTTGGGTTGGTGGGGGGTGTGGACCTGACGAGGGAGTTACGAAGGGAGTGGTCTTTGCGGAACGCTGATAGGGGAGGGGAGGGAAATATATCCCCGGTGGTGGCGTCCGTTTGGAGTTGGCGGAAATGACGGCGGATGATACGCTGTATATGGAGGTTGGTGGGGTGGTAGGTGAGAACCAGAGGGGTTCTGTCTTGGTGGCGGTTGGAGGGGCGGGGCTCAAGGGCGGAGGAGCGGGAAGTGGAGGAGATGCGGTGGAGGGCATCGTCGATCACGTCCGGGGGGAATCTGCGGTCCTTGAAGAAGGAGGCCATCTGGGCTGTACGGTATTGGAACTAGTCCTCCTGGGAGCAGATGCGGCAGAGACGAAGGAATTGGGAATATGGGATGGCGTTTTTACAGGGGGCAGGGTGGGAGGAGGTGTAGTCCAGATAGCTGTGGGAGTCAGTCGGTTTATAGTAGATGTCTGTGTTGAGTCGGTCGCCCGAGATAGAAATGGAAAGGTCTAGGAAGGGGAGGGAGGAGTCTGAGACAGTCCAGGTGAATTTGAGGTCGGGATGGAAGGTGTTGGTAAAGTTGATGAACTGTTCAACCTCCTTGTGGGAGCACGAGGCAGCGCCGATACAGTCATCGATGTAGCGGAGGAAAAGGTGGGGGTTGGTGCCAGTGTAGTTTCGGAAGATGGACTGTTCCACATCCTACAAAGAGACAGGCATAGCTGGGGCCAATGCGGGTGCCCATGGCAACTCCTTTAGTTTGGAGGAAGTGGGAGGATTGAAAAGAGAAGTTATTCAGGGTGAGGACCAGTTCAGTCAGTCGAAGGAGGGTGTCAGTGGAAGGGTACTGGTTGGTGCGGCGGGAAAGGAAGAAGCGGAGGGCTTTGAGTCCTTCGTGATGGGGGATGGAGGTGTACAGGGACTGGATGTCCATCGTGAAGATAAGGCGTTGGGGTCCGGGGAAGCGAAAATCATGGAGGAGATGGAGGGCGTGGGTGGTGTCCCGAACGTAGGTGGGGAGTTCTTGGACTAAAGGGGACAGAACCGTGTCGAGGTACGCGGAGATGAGTTCGGTGGGGCAGGAGCAGGCTGAGACAATGGGTTGGCCGGGACAGTCAGGTTTGTGGATTTTGGGCAGGAGGTAGAAACGGGCGGTGCGGGGTTGTGGGACTATGAGGTTGGAGGCGGTGGATCTCCCCTGAGGTGATGAGGTTATGGATGGTCTGGGAGATGATGGTTTGGTGGTGGGAGGTAGGGTCATGTTCAAGGGGGCAATAGGACGAGGCGTCCGCGAGCTGGCGTTTGGCCTCAGCGGTATAAAGGTCGGTGCGCCAAACTACTACAGCGCCTCCCTACTATACAGCTGCATGCCATAAAGATTTTCTTTGGGGGAGGTGAGGGTGAGGTGGGAGGAGGATGCAAGGTGTACGCTAATCTCAATGTTTTGCAAGCCGTTCGCAATGTTCGTAATGTAAAAATCTAATGTTATACATGGTCTTTTTTCCAACTCAAACTTCCAGGCCAACAAATTGCAACCAGGATGGAGGAAGAAGCAAGAAATACAACACAAATGGAACTGAGTTGTTTACATTTGAGAGCCAAATGTGTCCACAAGTTGGAGAATGCACAGTCTGCCTTAAATACTTTAAGTGACTCTAATGGACAATTACTTCAGGCCATCTGACAATCACAGCAAATAAATCTACTTTTGGCAATCATTTAAATGATCCTGAATCAGCTGGAACAGACATATCCTTGAAATTGTACCTATCAGGTTAAATGTATCCACACAGACTTGTAGGGGGCCTTCCGGTGCAGTGGTAGAGTCTATACTTCAGGGCTAGCATACCTGAGTTTAAGTCCCACTAGCTTCATATATGTGTCATAATATGCCTGAGCAGGTTAATGAGGAAATATCTGTTTGTACAGACTTTTGTCCTTACATTCTTTTATCTAAATTCATTAGTAATTTTACTGATTAATTTGTTTCAGCTTCAGAAAGTATTCAAAATAAAGTTGATGAGATGACAGATAAAGATAAATGGGGACAACCTGGTGGGGATTACTGGTTACAGAAGGATCAGGTCCGAGAGTTAAATGTCCAAGGGTACACGATATTCTGAAAGGATAGACAAGAAAGAGCCGGAGGTGGAGTTGCTTTATTGGCTAAGGTTGATATTAAGGCTATGCAAAGAAATAACATTGGCACTAGGGACCAAAATGTTGAATCAGTCTGGGTGGAAATAAAAAGTAAGTGAAGAAACACTTGACAGGAGTAAATCACAGGCTACTAAATGGAACTTCCAAAGTAGGATGAAATAACTACATAAAGGCCTGTATCCTGTCACCAAGTCATCCTTTGTTTACAATGGGAAAATTCTTGACACTAAACCAGCTCCCTCAGAGCTGGCTCTCAGAGTGAACAGAATGTCTGACACGATATGTTGAATTTGCAATTGGCAGCAACTACAATGGCTTGCAAGCTGGGATCCCGGACTGTTTGGCAGAGGCTTGGATTTGTTTTGGGGTTTTGTTGTGGGCCGATGTAGAGTCCCTCTGATCAGGATAAGTCCTGAGTGAGGCTTTGCAATTGTCCATAATCAGGTGGTATTCCCCAAGCTCAGTCAGACTAGTAACAGTGTCCACATCTATCTGATTACACTGCAACTCATACGCTCCACCATCCTCATTTTGCATGATAAAGTCAGTTGTATTGTCTGTTTGAAGTCCAGTTGGGCATCAGCTGTTATGTGTTTTTGCATAGTTACATAATTAATCCCACATACTAAACGGTCTCTAAGCATCTCATGAAGGGTTAAACCAAAATCATATGCTTCTGCCAGTCGTCTTAACCTAGGTAAAAATTTCAATATGGATTCCTTTGGTTCTTGAATTGCCAAGTAAAACACATTAGCATCTCAGAATTAGAGGAGACTTGGGTTATAATATTCCTTTACTATGTCCATTAACTCTTTTAATATCTGGTACCTCAGGGAATGTTAGGCTCTTAATAACAGAAAGTTTGCACTTCCTCAGGCTTTGACGAGAATTACTTGTTGCTTTTCATCTGCCACAATGTTGTTTCCCCAGAAAAGATATTGCATTCTGTACACACACTGGGTCCAATCTTCAACGGTAGGGTGGAATGCTTCAAGCTTTCCAAATAAAGGCATGATGTAAGAAATGTTTACCCCAACTCAAAGCCAACTATAGCAAGTGCATTTCTTTAGGAGCATGCTTTACACTTGTTACCACTGAAATAACTCCATATAGGCTGGTATCCTGTCATCAAGTCACCCTTTATTTACACATAAACAGTCCTTGACTTTAGTATCACCTTTTCAGAGCCCGCTATCAGAATGCCAGAATCTCTGACATTCCTGCTTATATCTGTTAGCCAGCGCTCCCTGATTGGATAAGGTTAACAGCCCCAATCAGGGAACTCATATTCCAAGATGTCCAGCTGACTGACCATGGTCCAGTCACTACAAGGGCATAGTATAGCCCAGGAAATAATGAGGACTAGTGGGAAGAGCACAACAGTAACTGTGAGTGATTTGAACACGCATATGCACTGGATTAATCAACTTGGCAAGGGTAGTCTTGAAGAAAGGTTCATAGTGTGTATGAGGGATGGTTTTTAGAGCAACACATCATGGAGACAACCAGAGAACTGCCTTGTAGTTAAGGATTTTCTTAGAAGGAGTAACCACAACATGCTAGAGTTTCAAATTCAGATTAAAAGAATCTCATGTGACAGTTTTGCTGTTTGAAAAAGGTCTGAGTAACAAATTGGCCCGAGTGGACTGAACAGAAATATTAAAGGGCAGGACAGTTGAAGAACATTGGCAAATGTTTAAGGAGATACTAATTATTCTCAATTTAAGTATGTTCCTGAGAGGAAGAGGAATTATATAAAGATAAAAAGTCATTCATGGCTGAACAATAAGGTCAAGTATAACATAAAAACAAAAACAAGGACATGTCATACTGCAAAAGTTTGTGGCATTCTGGAGCATTGGGAGAACTTTAAACATCGTCAAAGAGTTACTAAAACAAAACCAAAAGAATTGAGATGAACTACAATAAGGAAACTAACAAAAAAAACATAAACACTGATACCAAAAACTTCTTGGCTACTCTCTCTCATTCTTAGCCTGCTTGGCTACTCTCTCTCATTCCTGATGAAGGGCTTATGCTCGAAACGTCGAATTACCTATTCCTGAGATGCTGCCTAACCTGCTGTGCTTTAACCAGCAACACATTTTCAGCTACCAAAAACTTCTATACGTATATAAAAAAGAAATAGAATACTGAAAGGAAATGTTGGCCCTTTAGATGCTGAAAATGGTAACATAAGAATGGGAAACTCAGAAATAGCAGAGGCATGAAACCAATGTTTTGTCTCTGTCAAATGGAAGATAATAATTTCTTCCCAAAATTGCAGTTTCTACAAAGGAACTTGGCAAAATTACTATAATTAGGGTGAATGTTTTAAATAAACTGATGGGATTAAAAGCAGATTTCTGGTCGGCCTGATAGCCGGTGACAGCAAAGATAGTAGATGCATTAGTTATGGAATTCCAAAATTCGCCGGATTCTGTAAATGTACCAGTGGATTGGAAACAAGCTAATGTGACACCCTTATTCAAAAAATAGATGAGAAAAGCAACAATTGGAAACTATAGACCAGTTAGTCGACTTTTGTGGTGGGCAAGTTGCTGGAGTCAATCATAAAGGAGAAGATAACCGAACACTTGGAAAACCAAAGCTCAATTCACAATGTCAGCACGGTTTCATGAAGGGCAAGTCATAAGTTATGCTGGGCAAACTTGCTACAGTTCTTTGAAGATGTAACCAGCAAGGCAGATAATGGGGATCTGGTGAATGTCAAGACTTCCAGAAGGCATTTGACAAGGTGCCACATAAGAGGCTGAACCAGTAGATTAGATGCTGGGGCATGATGTGTAGAGTGTTAGCTTGGATAGGGAATTGGTGAAACCAGAGGATTGGGGTAAACGGGCCCTTCTCTAGATGGTTAACCGGAGCCAGTGGGGTCCTGTAGGGCTCAGTTCTCAGACCTCAACTATTTACAATTCATACAAATGACCTGCAAAAAGGGACAGAGTGTAACATTGCAAAATTCACAGACAGTAGTAAAATAGGTGGGAAAGCAGGCAGTGATGAGGAGTTTACAGATGGATGTTGATAGCCTAGGATCCTATGGGCCAGAATCAGACAGATTATATTTATTGTGGATAAGTATGAGGTTGTCCATTTGGCCAGAAGAATAGAAGGATGATATATTATTTAAATAGGAAGCAGATTCAAAGTGCATCAGTGTGGAAGGATCTGGGCATGTTTGTGCATGAATCACAGAACTGGGTATGCAGGAGCAACATATAATAAGAAAGAAAGACAAATAAAATCCTGGCATTTATTGCAAAAGGACTGGATTATAGAAGTAAAAGTGAAAAGCTCTATTACAACTGTATAAGGTATTGATGAGATCACACCTGAGTATTGTGTCCTGTTTGGGTTTCCTTACTTGAGGAAAGATGTGGCAGGACTTGAGACAATTCATAGGAGGCTTGCCAGGTTGATTCCAGGGATGAAAGGGCCATCAAGTGAGGAACAGTCGAAGATTGTTGGAGTTCAGAAGAATGAGGGGGGAATCTGATTAAGGTATATGAAATACTAAAAGGGATTGGGAGAAGATGTCGATTGAACATATGATCCCCCTTGCGGAACAGTCTTGAACAAGAGGTCATTGATATAGAATGAGAGGAAGTAGATTCAAAACTGAGATGAGGAGAAACTACTTCTCTCAGAGGGTTGTGAATCTGTGGAACTCAGAATTCAGTAGAGACTGAATCAGTCAATAGATTCAAGAAAGAAATAGATCTGTTTCTTATGGAAAGCGGGATAAAGGGCTATGGGGAGCAGGCAGGAAGGTGGAGTTGAGTTGTGTGGAGGTGCAGGTGAATTTGTGAGGATATGGAAGGATCCCTTGGGGCCTTGGAGGGAAGTGAGGGGGGTGGTGTGGGCGCAAGTTTTGCAGTTCAGTCAGTCGAATGAGGGTGTCAGTGGAAGGACACCTGGACACCCCGTGCTAGCCTCTTACCCGCCCTCTATTTCTTCATAGCCAACTGCCACCGCGACATTGACCGCCTCAACCTGTCCATCCCTTTCACCCACTCCAACCTCTCACCCTCGCAACGTGCAGCCCTCCACTCCCTCTGCTCCAACCCCAACCTCACTATCAAAACAGCAGACAAGGGAGGCGCAGTCGTAGTTTGGCGCACCGATCTTTACATTGCTAAGGCTAAACGCCAGCTCGTGGACACCTCCTCCTACTGCCCCCTTGACCATGACCCACCTCCCACCACCAAACCATCATCTCCCAGACCATCCATAACCTAGTCACCTCAGGGGATCTCCCATCCACCGCCTCCAATGTCAGAGTTCCACAACCCCGCACTACCCGTTTCTATCTCCTGCTCAAAATCCACAAACCTGACTACTGCGGCTGACCCATTGTCTTAGCCTGCTCCTGCCCACCGAACTCATCTCTGCATACCTCGACACGGTCCTGTCCCCCATAGTCCAAGAACTCCCCACCTACGTTCGGGACACTACCCACACCCTCCACATCCTCCATGATTTTCGCTTCCCTGGCCCCCAACGCCTTATCTTCACCATGGACATCCAGTCCCTATGTACCTCCATCCCCCATCACGAAGGCCTCAAAGCCCTCTGCTTCTTCCTTTCCCACCGTACCAACCAGTAGCCTTCCACTGACACCCTTCTTCGACTGACTGAACTGGTCCTCACTCTGAACAACTTCCCTTTCCAATCCTCCCACTTCCTCCAAACCAAAGGAGTTGCCATGGGCACCCGCATGGGCTCCAGCTATGCCTGCCTCTTCGTCGGATATGTGGAACAGTCCATCTTCCACAGCTACACTGGCATCACCCCCCACCTTTTCCTTCACTACATCGATGACTGTATCGGCGCTACCTTGTGCTCCCACGAGGAGGTTGAACAGTTCATCCACTTTACTAACACCTTCCACCCCGACCTCAAATTTACCTGGACTGTCTCAGACTCCTCCCTCCCCTTCCTGGATCTGTCCATTTCTATCTCAGGATACCGACTCAACATGGACATTTACTATAAACCGACTGACTCCCACAGCTACCTAGATTACACCTCCTCCCACCCTGCCCCCTGTAAAAACGCCATCCCATATTCCCAATTCCTTCGTCTCCGCCGCATCTGCTCCCAGGAGGACCAATTCCTATTCCGAACAACCCAGATTGCCTCCTTCTTCAAACACTGCAATTTCCCCTCAGATGTGGTTGACGATGCTCTCCACCGCATCTCCTCCACTTCCTGCTCCTCCGCCCTTGACCCTGCCCCTCCAATCGCCAGCAGGACAGAACCCCACAGAACCTACCACCCCACCAACCTCCAGATACATCATATCATCCTTCGTCATTTCCACCACCTCCAAACGGACCCCACCACCAAGGATATATTTCCCTCCCCTCCCCTATTAGCATTCCGGAAAGACCACTCCCTCCGCGACTCCCTCGTCAGGTCCACACCCCCCCCCCACCAACCCAACCTCCACTCTCGGCACCTTCCCCTGCAACTGCAAGAAATACAAAACTTGCGCCCACAACTCCCTCCTCACTTCCCTCCAAGGCGCCAAGGGATCCATCCATATCGGCCACAAATTCACCTGCACCTCCACACACATCATTTACTGCATCCGCTGCACCCGATGTGGCCTCCTCTACATTGTGGAGACAGGCTGTCCACTTGCGGAACGTTTCAGAGAACACTTCTGGGACACCCTCACCAACCAACCCAACCGCCACGTGGCTGAACACTTTAACTCCCCCACCCACTCCACCAAAGACATGCAGGCCCTTGGCCTCCTCCATCGCCAGACCATGGCAACATGACGGCTGGAGGAAGAGCGCCTCATCTTCTGCCTCGGAACCCTCCAACCACAGGGGATGAATGCAGATTTCTCCAGCTTCCTCATTTCATCTCCCCCCACCTTATCTCAGTCCCAGCCCTCGGACTCAGCACCACCTTCTTGACCTGCAATCTTCTTCCCGAACTCTCCGCCCCCCACCCCCTCTCTGGCCTATCACCCTCACCTTAACCTCCTTCCACCTATCACATTCCCAACACCCCTCCCTCAAGTCCCTCCTCCCTACCTCTTATCTTAGTCTGCTTGGCACACCCTCCTCATTCCTGAAGAAGGGCTTATGCCCGAAACGTCAATTCTCCTGCTCCTTGGATGCTGCCTGACCTGCTGCGCTTTTCCAGCAACACATTTTTCAGCTTTAACCAGTCCATGCCAACCATAATCCCAAAATAAACTAGTTCTATGTCTTGGCTCCTCCTGCCTCTCTCCTGCATTCGATAAGGTTCCCCACAGTAGGCTATTGTACAAAATGCGGAGGAATGGGATTGTGGGAGATCTCACAATTTGGGTCAGTAATTGGCTTGCTGAAAGAAGACAGAGGGTGGTGGTTGATGGGAAATGTTTATCCTGGAGTCCAGTTACTAGTGGTGTACCGCAAGGGTCGGTGTTGGGTCCACTGCTGTTCGTCATTTTTTTAAATGACCTGGATGAGGGCGTAGAAGGGTGGGTTAGTAAATTTGCAGACGACACTAAGGTCGGTGGAGTTGTGGAAAGTAATGAAGGATGTTGTATGTTACAGAGAGATATAGATAAGCTGCAGAGCTGGGCTGAGAGGTGGCAAATAGAGTTTAATGCGGACAAGTGTGAGGTCATTCACTTTGGTCAGAGTAACCGGAATGCAAAGTACTGGGCTAATGGTAAGATTCTTGGTAGTGTAGATGAGCAGAGAGATCTCGGTGTCCAGGTACACAGATCCTTGAAAGTAGCCACCCAGGTTGACAGGACTGTTAAGAAGGCATACAGTGTTTTAGCTTTTATTAATAGAGGGATCGAGTTCCGGAACCATGAGGTTATGCTACAACTGTACAAAGCTCTGCTGCGGCAGCACGTGGAGTATTGTGTACAATTTTGGTCACCACATTATAAGAAAGATGTCGAAGCTTTGGAAAGGGTGCAGAGGAGATTTACTAGGATGTTGCCTGGTATGGAGGGGCTGAGCCACTTAAGGCTGTTTTCGTTGGAGAGAAGAAGGTTGAGAGGTGACTTAATAGAGACATATCAGATAATCGGAGGGTTAGATAGGTTGGACCGGGAGAGTCTTTTTCCTGGTATTGTGATGGCGAGCACAAGGGGACATAGCTTAAAATTGAGGGGTGATAGATATAGGACAGCTAACAGAGGTAGTTTCTTTTCTCAGAGAGTAATAAGGGTATGGAATGTTTTGCCTGCAACGGTAGTAGATTCACCAACTTTAAGTACATTTAAGTCATCACTGGACAAACACATGGACGTACATGGAATAGTGTAGGTGGAATGGGCTTCAGATTAGTATGACAGGTCAGCGCAACATCGAGGGCAGAAGGGGCCTGTACTGCACTGTAGTGTTCTATGTTTAGATTAGATTAGATTACTTACAGTGTGGAAACAGGCCCTTCGGCCCAACAAGTCCACACCGACCCGCCGAAGCGCAACCCACCCATACCCCTACATTTACCCCTTACCTAACACTACGGGCAATTTAGCATGGCCAATTCACCTGACCCACACATCTTTGTGACTGTGGGAGGAAACCGGAGCACCCGGAGGAAACCCACGCAGACACGGGGAGAATGTGCAAACTCCACACAGTCAGTCACCTGAGTCGGGAATTGAACCCGGGTCTCAGGTGCTGTGAGGCAGCAGTGCTAACCACTGTGCCACCGTGCCGCCCATGTTATATGATCTATTTTACAAGCAGGCACTTCCCTCTGAGTCACAAACCTTTAAGGTCTGATGAAATTTCGAGTGAAGATATTAGTCAAGTTCTAAAACATTACCAGTAGATTTTCTCCATTCATATATGAGAAATCAGGTCTGGAATTCCTTCCCTAATAGCGTTGTGAGTCAAGCTATGGCATGTGGACTGTAGTGGTTCAAAACAGGTAGCTCACCATCAAAAGAGAAAATACTGGAAAATCTCAGCAGGTCTGGCAGCATCTGTAAGGAGAGAAAAGAGCTGATGTTTCGAGTCTAACTGACCCTTTATCAAAGCTCTGACAAAGGCTTTGAAAAAGGGTCAGTTAGACTCGAAACGTCAGCTCTTTTCCCTCCTCACAGATGCTGCCAGACCTGCTGAGAATTTCCAGCATTTTCTCTTTTGGTTTCAGAATCCAGCATCTGCAGTAATTTGCTTTTATTTTAGCTCACCACCACCTTGTCACGGGCTACAAGGGATGGGAAATAAAATGCTGGCCAACCACCGTCATCCAATTCTCATGAGTGAATAAAAGAAAATCATGTGATGTTAATGAAATTGCATGGCCATCAAGAACAAAGAAAATTACAGCACAGGAATATGCCCTTCGGCCCTCCAAGCCTGCGCCAATCCAGATCCTCTATCTAAACCTGCCACCTATTTTCAAAGGATCTGTATCCCTCTGGCTCCCTGCCTACTTATCTATCTGTCTAGATTTGACACTAAATGACACTATCGTACCCACCTCTGTCACCTCCACTGGCAACATACTCCAGGCAACCACCAACCTCTGCGTAAAGAATGTTCCATGCATATCTCCCTTTCAACTTTACCCCTTTCACTTTGTACCCATGACGCCTAGTAATTGAGAATAAAAGTAATCCATTTTAAAAATGTGGTTGCATATACTGCAGGCAAAGATAATGTTAACTCCATTGTTTTGTTTTCTTTCTTGGCTTTCTTTGCTTTATAGGAGGAAGTGAGGTCTGCAGATGCTGGAGATCAGAGCTGAAAATGTGTTGCTGGAAAAGCGCAGCAGGTCAGGCAGCATCCAAGGAGCAGGAGAATCGACGTTTCGGGCATAAGCCCTTCTTCAGGAATGGCTTTATAGTAAATCATGATAAACAGAGGGCATACTTGCATCTATTGGAACTTTGTAAAAATTATTATGTTGAATAATAAGTCAGCAATCATTGCAGCAGTTACAGTACACATAAAAAAATGTTGAGTATTGTTCTAATAGTTTTCTTTTCACTTTTTCAATTTGGTTACATGTTATTTTTTCCTTCATATCAAGCCTGATTTTTATAACATTTCAGAGTTTACACATAATATATTTTTCCTATTGAACAGGAATCAGATTTTCCCTGATATTTAATTATTTAGTCTTTTTCAAAAAAAGTTTTGTTGAAAACAAACAGACTAAGTTTTGATGCATTAGTTCCCAGTGTTTTCTGACAATTTTTAATCTGACCAAAACTGGAATTTTAATAATTCAGTCACACTCAATTAGGAGACAGCTACAGATAATGCACATTGGCAATATATGAAGGATAACTAGAATAGTACATGGAATAAGGTTATCAAAACACAATTTTTTAAATGAAAAAAAGTATTATTGATTTGGCAATCAATCCTGTGACAGATTTCCTCTCAGATTTGTTTCCCAAATTCACTATTAACAGCAAGAGTGGGAAATGGATTTTTTTTCCCTTTCGCTATTTCATATAAAAATAGATTTGCACAAGTCTAAACCCTAGAGATTTGAGCTCAGGCAACCAGCCACATTTTCACGCTGCTTAATAAAACTCAGAGCTTAATGTGATATTGATCTTTCATTTTCGGATCTATTATTATGTCCAATGACATCTGACATTATTCATTCTGTAGTTAATTTGTTGCTTAGCCACTTCAGTTCACGTCAAAAATTAGGATAAAACAGGACTGGTAAGTATAGGTTTAGAATGACCAGTTATTCTTAACAGAAGACTACAAAATCAAGTCAATAGCAGAGCCCAACAGGAGTATGAATGATTATTACTTACAGTGTGGAAACAAGCCCTTCGGCCCAACAAGTCCACACTGACCTGCCGAAGCGCAACCCACCCAGACCCATTCCCCTACACCTAACACTATGGGCAATTTAGCATGGCTAAATCACCTAACCTGCACATTTTTGGATTGTGGGAGGAAACTGGAGAACCCGGAGGAAACCCACGTAGACATGGAGAATGTGCAAACTCCATACAGAGAGTCACCTGAAATGGGAATTGAACCCGGGTCTCTGGCGCTGTGAGGCAGCAGTGCTAACCACTGTGCCACCATGCCGCCCATTGCCTGCCATCCCCTGGATCATTCTTGTGCAGGCTATGGTGAGAATTATGGCAGTTTGGAATACAATGTGGAAAAGTGTGAGCTTCTGCACTTTTGTAGGAAGAACAGAGACAAAGACTGTTTTCTAAATCAGAAAAGGTTTTGGAAATCTGAAGCACAGAGGGATTTGTGTGTCCTAGTTCAGGATTCCCTTAAGGTTACATGTAAATTTAGCTGGCAGTTAGGAAGACAAATGCAATGTTAGAATTAATTTCAAGAAGGCTAGAATACAAGAGCAGAGATAAACTGCTGAAACTGTATAAGGCTGTGGTCAGACTTCATTAGGAATATTGTGAGCAGTTTGGGCCTGTATCTAAGGAAGGATGTACTGGCATTGGAGGATGTCCAGTCGAGATTCACAAGAATGATCTAGGGGATGAAGGGTTTGTCATATGAGGATCTTTGAGGACTCTGGGTCTGTATTTAATGGATTTTAGAAGGATGAGGGAAGGATCTCATTGAACTTACAAAATATTGAGAGGTCTGGACAGGGAGAAGATATTTCCACTGGCAGGGGAGACTAGGACGCAAGGCACAGCCTCAGAGTGAAAGGACGACCCGTGAGAAATGAGTCAATGAGAAACCTTTTTTCAGCCAGAGGGTGATGAATCTGTAGAACTCATTGTCACAGAGAGCTGTGGAGTCATTGAGTGTATTTAACACAGAGAGAGGTTGGTTTGTAATTGGGAAGGACATCAAGGGTTACAGGGAAAAAACAGGAGGACGGGGTTGTGAAGCTTATAAGCCATAATGGAATGGCAGAGTAAATTGATGGGCCAAATGGCATAACTTGCCTTGTATATCCTATGATCTGATGGTATTGCATTGGAAGCTTGGCAAAGCCTAACCCAACGTGGGGAATCACCCACTGAATCTTTTAACTGGTGTACTGTTAAAAACAGGTACTCAGCAACTTCAGCTTCTCATTAGCCTTTTCCTCCAGTGCTGGGCATTCTCCCAGGCACTGAGACTGCAACAATCCAGGTGGAAGCTTCAGATCAGGCAGGAATGCAGGAATAAGATGCCCTGAATTTGCAGCATACCATACGCCTCCACGGCCCTGCACTCAAAGTGAGGCACCAGGATTTCCTTCCCTGACACATCCAGGGAAATGACATGATCAGCACCACAGAAACTATGTTTGTCTGGATTTACAAAAGCCTTTAAAAGATGGCAACAGCGCTAACTTCTGAAACATCAAGACAGCGGTGAGTTTTCCAGGTACAGCAAGCAATCAAATAGGCTAAAATCAGAGGATGGGTCACTATAGGGGCAGGGGAGGTAATTAATGAGATGAGCTTGGTCAGATGGAGCAATAGAACTGACTAGGCCTCACAGGGAGGTTCCCTCCATGGAACTTGACAAAACTGATACTTAACTAAAAAAAAGGAAGATTCAGCCTGTCCTAACTCTAATAGTGTTGCTGGATGTTACAATTGGATTTCTACCCACAATTTGTTCAAATTTTAAATCAGTGATTTGTAATTCAAAGGTGTGGAGGTGAAAACGTAGCCTTCACCACCTTAAGTACATTCATGTGTCGAGGTCCATGTTCATGTCGAAATGTGAGTTTAGTACTAAATAGGCTTGGAATGTGCAGTTTGAAAATCTTTATATGAGAGAGATTGAATGCAAGTCCTGAGATAAAAACAGCAAAAGTAGCAAATAGTCAGCAGGTACCACAGCATGTTTGGATAGAGAAGCAGGGCCTGAATATTCTCAGTCTCTGAATGGCATGGACAATCATGAGTCAGTTGGGAAAAAATGGTGGGATCAGAAAATTGAGATTCTCAATCTTGAGGAAAGGTGTCTGATTTTCCAAGCAAGAAATGAGAATCAGGGTGAGAATCGAGCGCTGAGAGGCTGATTTGCATTCACCTTAATCTCACCTCATTTAAATGGAGCTGCCTGATCTCCCATCTGCCAAAGACAAAATAGGCATGAAAGTCAAAGTCTCCAGCTCCCCATGTGACCCCTTAAAACAGCAGTCCCCAACATCTCAGATAATACTCCATGAACAATGATTACCCACACAAACCTCATCCATAGAGACTGCATTAGCCAAGCACCAACCTTACCACACCATCATGGCACATGTCCAGCTCACTTAGGATAGAGTTCTCCACTTCAATAATATTCTCCATTTTCAAGAGTAACAACACCTTTTGTTGTAATGCTGCTACCAAGCACAGGCACAAACATTGGCCTCATGAAATGGACTAGGATGCATCTCAGAACTCGTCGCTTACCGTCTTAATGCTCACTCACATTGCGCCTACTTGGATGCTCACAGCATTTTGCAGCCTTATTCAGAGTAAACAGGCTCACAATACTATTGTATTGTCTTGCCATTCAGCACAGAGTTGAAGCCAGTTAACTTCTCATAGTTGTCAGCATTGATCAATCAGGCAGATATATTGCTCTATGTTCAAGGTCACACCTGCACCATGTTATCAGCAGCTTACATAACAAACTGTGTATTTCTGTAGCCATAGTGATTTCTTTCAAAACAGTTTTTGAAACCTAGCTCTAAAGTGATTGGGTTTTGTGCATCATAATGAATATGAGAATATTTTGTGATCAGCAGCATAAATAATGGAGTCTCAAGGTTTGTTTGAGCCACCTGGAGAATGTTATGAATTTATGCCTATGGAAAACAATGGAAACTGAGAGAGGGAGGCTTTTGTTTCAGTTTTTACTTTAAGTCAGGAAATCCTATGAAATCCTTGGAACAGGTAAGCTACATAGTCCTGTGCTCCTGTGAAGGGAAGACTAGATAATGAATTTGGTTATTTTAGAGCATTGGTCTCCAACATTTTAAAGAACTTTGCTACCTGTGACTGCACATTATTTACCAGTGCTTTGAGTCTGTGTTGTAGTTTGAGTCTGTTCTATCTCCAGCATTTCTTGTCTTCAGTGTAGATTCCAGCATCTGCAGCAATTTGTTCCTACATTTTGCTGAACCAACTGTGTAAGTACTATGACTGAAAGACCAGGTCAAGAGCTGAGAATTCTCTGGTGATTAGCTCACCTTTGACTCCCCAACTGCAACTCATCATTCAGAACAATCTGCTTGATTCTTATACCCTGTACCAGCAAACGCATTCATTCAATACCTCCTATCCCCATCAGTTCTGGTTCAATGTAGCCCATGTGTCTCTCACTCAAAAGTGCTTGGCTCAAGTTCCATTGCAGGGCCTAAGGTTAAAATTGAAGGTTGTCAACAGAAAGTAGGAATGAGAAAGTATGTGTTGCCTTAAGGATGAAACACAAATTTCATCCTTTGAGATCCCATCTGCTTGCCTGGTGAAAGATGATATGATCTTCCATTAGCACCTCAAACAACAGATTATCTGGTCATTATCACATTACTGTTGGTGAGTGTTAGGTATGTGCAAATTAGCTGTTCTATTTCCTGCATTAACAACAATTACACTTAAAACTGTACTTCATTACAGTGCTTTGAGGCATCTGGTGGTTGTTTTGAAAAGTGCTATGCAAAAGCAGTGCTTTCTCTTCACTTTCCACATTTGTGTACAGTGTGCATTGCAGTAATTTGCCAAGACTACTTCAACAACATCTTCCAAACCCATCAACAAGGCAGGATTTTGTGCATTGTGGATTGCACGAGGAAGACAAAACAATAAGTGGATACTTCTGCCCCCAATCTACCAACTCAGTTAGTCAAATCAAAGATGGGAAGGCCAATTACTGTCCAGGCAGCAGCAAGTTGACCAATTACAGATAAAATGGGGTGGGGGCAGAGGCCGTGACTGCGGACTAAATCAGGAATCTGGACCAGAATGCAATGTGGCAGGGAGGTAATGGCATGAACAAGAAGTAGGTCATGGCATCAAAAGTAAAGGTCCACTGATCTCTGAATCTGCCTTTTATTGAACACTCAATAAGCTGAAAGAACATTTTAAGAACGCACAGACTCTGCCACCTTCTCAGCAGAGTCAGCTGCTACATTTTGCTATTATTTGATGAGTCTCCATACTACAACCGCTGTAAAATAGAACAGAGAATGTTACAGCACAGTACAGGCCCCTTCCTTATCCCTATTTGGTTCCAGTCCTTTTTACCACCCTTTTATAATCTATACTCAAAAGAAAGCCTCAAGTCCCTCAGCCGTTCCTCGTAAGACCTTCCCTCTATACCAGGCAATATCCTAGTAAATCTACTCTGAACCTTTTCCTAAGCTTCTACATCCTTTTCCTAAGCTTTTGGGTGGCACGGTGGCACAGTGGTTAGCACTGTTGCCTCACAGCGCCTGAGACCCGGGTTCAGTTCCCGACTCAGGCGACTGACTGTGTGGAGTTTGCATGTTCTCCCCGTGTCTGCGTGGGTTTCCTCCGGGTGCTCTGGTTTCCTCCCACAGTCCAAAGATGTGCGGGTCAGGTGAATTGGCCATGCTAAATTGCCCGTAGTGTTAGGTAAGGGGTAAATGTAGGGGTATGGGTGGGTTGCGCTTCGGCGGGTCGGTGTGGACTCGTTGGGCCGAAGGGCCTGTTTCCACACGGGTAAGTAATCTAATCTAATCCTTCCTATAATGCAGTGACCAGAACTGCAAGCAATACTCTAAATGTGGCCACACCAGAGTTTTGTACAGCTGCAGCATAATCTCCTGGTTCCCAAACTCAATCCTTCTACTAATTAAAGCTAACACACCATATGCCTTCTTAACAACCCTACTAAACTGGGTGGCAGCTTTCAGGGATCTATGGACCTGGACACTGAGATCCCTCCACCTTATCTACACTACCAAGAATCTTACCATTAGCCCAGTAATCTGCATTCCTGTTACTCCTTCCAAAGTGAATCATCCGCATTAAACTCCACCTCTCAGCCCAGCTCTGCATTTTACCTATGTCCCTCTGTAACCTACAACATCCTTTGTCACTATCCACAACTCTACCAACCTTAGGGTCAACCGCAAATTTACTAACCCATCCTTCGATGCCTTCATCCATGTCATTTATAAAAATGACAAAACCATGGACGCAAGACAGATCCTTGCAGTTCTCCACTAGTAACTGAACTCCAGGATGAACATCTTCCATCACCCACCACCCTTATATCTTCTTTCAGCTAGCCAATGTCTGATCCAAATCATCTCCAATCCCATGCCTCCATATTTTGTGCAATAGCCTACTGTGGGGAAACTTATCAAACGCCTTACTGAAATCCATATGCATCACATCAACTGCTGTGCCCTCATCCACCTGTTTGGTCACCTTCTCAAAGAACTCAATAAGATTTGTGAGGCACAACCTACCTTTCACAAAACTGTGTTGACTATCCCTAATCAACTTATTCCTTTCTAGATGATTATAAATCCTATGTTTTATTACCCTTTCCAACACTTTACCCACAACTGAAGTAAGACTCACTGGTCTACAATTTCCAGGGTTTTCTCTACTCCCCTTCTTGAACAAGGGAACAATACTTGCTATCTTCCAGTTTTTGGCGCTATTCCTGTAGACAATGATGATGTAAAGATCAAAGACAAAGGCTCCTCAATCTCCTCCCTGGCTCCCAGAGAATCATGGGATAAATCCTATCCAGCCCAGGGGACTTACCTACTTTTACACTTTCCAGAATTGCTAACATCTCCTCCTTATGCATCTCAATCCCATCTAGTCCAGTAGCCTATATCTCAGTAATTCTCCTTGACCACATTGTCTTTTGCAAGTGTGAATACTGATGAAAAGTATTCATTTAGAACTTCTCCTATCTCCTCAGACTCCACCCACGACTTCCCACTACTATATTTGATTGGTCCTAATCTTACTTGAGTCATTCTTTTATTCCTGATACACCTATAGAAATCCTTAAGGATTTCCTTGATCCTCTCCACCAATGATTTCTCATGTCCCCCCCGGTTCTTCCTCGTGTTCTCTTTTGGTCTTTCCTGGCTAACTTCTAATTCTCAAATGCCCTAACTGAACCATCACATCTCGTTCAAACATAAGTCTTCTTCTTCTTCTTTATAAGAGATTCAACTGCCTTAGTAAACCACATCTCCCTCCTCGACAACTTCCTCCCTGTCTGACAGGTACATACTTTTCAAAGACCCGCAGTAGCTGGTCCTTAAATAAGCTTCACATTTCAACTGTGTCCATCCCCTGCAATTTCCTTCCCCATCCTATGCATCCTAAATCTTGCCTAATTGCATTGTAATTGCCTTTTCTCCCAGCTATAACTTTTGCTCTGCAGTATATATCTATCCCTTTCCAACGTTAAAGGAAACATTTCCGAATTGTGGCCATTATTCAAAGTGCTCAGCTACCTCAAATCTAACACCTGGGAAATTTATTATCGAGTACCAAATCTAATGTGGCCTTGCCCCTGTTGACTTGTCTACATACTGTGTCAGGAGCCCCTCCTGCACACATTAGAAAAAAACTGACCCATCTAAAGTACTTGAACTATAGTATTCCCAGTCAATATTTGGAAAGTTAAAGCACCCATAACTACCTTGTTACTCTCGATCCTATTGAGGATCAGCTTTGCAATCCTATTCTCTACATCTCTGGAACAATTTGGAGGCCTATAGAAAACTCTCAACAGGGTAACCTCTCCTTTCCTGTTTCTAATCTCACCCCATACTACCTCAGTAGACGAGTCATCAAATGTCCTTTCTGCAACCTAATATAGTCCTTGACTAACAATGCTAAACCTCCTCCTCTTTTACCATCTTGTCTGTTCTTACTGAAACATCTAAATCCCGAAACCTGTAATAACCATTCTTATTCCTTCTCTATCCATGTGTCTGAAATGAATCCAATATGTCTGAGGGCAATCCAGTGATCAGCTAAGGTTTTGTATGATAATCTTTGATTATAATTTATCTTTACCAAATCTAATCTTACCTCATTAATATTGGCTTTCCCTAAATACAAACGTGTTGATCAAAAGAAATTCTTAAATATTATTTTTTCTGTAATTTGGGTGCCTATCCCTTTGAATAGCATACGCTATCTCTTCTTAGCTTTGATCCACTTTATCTTTCATGAGTGATATATGAATCTAGGCAATGCCCCTATGTTGTCCATATTTGAGCAATGAGCAACAGTCCAGGCCAGAAGTGTTATGTGATATCAGGATAAACCTAGTTCAGCTGCTTCTGACTCATCTAGAGGATATCCACACAGGTCCTTCTCAAGATGAATCATCATGCAGAGCATGTCAAATTGGTTAGACAAAAACAGAAATTGCTAGAGAAACTCAGCAGGTCTGGCTGCATCCATGGAGAGAAGGCAGATTTAACATTTTGGGTTCAGTGATCTATCTTCAGAACTGATGTTAGTTGAGACAAGTTTGGTATTTACGCAGGAGATACGGTAGGGGCAAGAAGTAAACAATAGGTGGAGATAGAGCCCAAAGAGAAACAATTACAGTTGGACAGACAAAGGATTGTATAAAGGTCAGCTTGGGAGAATAAATAGCTGCTATTTGGGGACTACAAGTACCTGGCAATGGGTTATGTGTGGTAGCGGCTCATGTGATGACAAGGCCTGATGTGTGAGGGTTGAAGTAAGGACATGGGAGAATGCTCTCAAGCCCTAAAATTGTTAAACCCCATATTGAGTTCAGAGGGCTGCAGAGTTCCCAAGCATAACATGAGGTTCTGTTCTTCTAGCTAGTGCTGAGCTTTGCAGGAGCATTGCAGCAATTCTGAGACAGAGATGTTGGCTGGGGAACAATGCGGTGTGTTGAAGTGGCAGGCAGCTAGAAGTTCAGGGTCATTTTTGTGGATAGAACTTTGGTTTTCTGCAAAGCAGTCACCCAGTCTGCACTTCGTTTACCCAGTGGAGAGAAGATCACATTGTGAGCATTGAATATAGTTGGCTAGATTGAGTGAAATACAGGTAAAGCGCCGCTTCACTTGGGGCCTTCGATAGCGAGGAGGAAAAAAAAACAGGCAGGCGTTATGCCTTCTTCGATTGCAAGAGATGGGGCTGTGGGGTTGGGGGTGGGATGGTGATGGGAGTGAAGGAGGAGTGGACCAGAGTGTCTCGGAGGGAACGTTCCCTGCTGAAGGCCCACAAGGGAGGAGATATGTATCTAGTGATTGCATCCCATTAGAGATGGCGGAAATGATGTCTAATGATCCTATGGAAAAGCTGTTGGTGGGATGGTAGGTGAAGACAAGGGGGACCCTATTGCTGTTGTGGGAGGGAAGAGAGGGGTGAGACTGATTGTTGGTTCTGTTGGGCCTCTTTGGAAGGAGTTTGACTTCTATAATTCTGTTGGAGGTGACATTCAGTGACCTTTTCCTTATTTTATTTTCTACATTCAGTTGATGACTTAGATTTTAATTTGGCAATTTAAAAGCCTAAATTTATGCAACTTTCTGCAAAAGGTAAGAAACAGAGGTAATGTGAAAACAATCCCGTCCAGGAGGTCTCACACTGCTTGTGAGAAATCAATTCATACTAAGATTGCTTGACAAAAGCTGCAAATACATTTTAGATTCTGCATCGATTCAGTGCAGAAATCATTTCAGATCAATTTCAAGTCTTCAGGAGAGCAGCTCCAAAAAATAGAATGGAACATGAGAAGGTCACTGAGACTATTGAGCCTCTTCACCTGGACTTTGAAATTATGCGGGTCAAAGATTCATACTAAAACTTCTTTATTCCTTTCTTAGAGGCAGCATAACCCTGTTTAAAAAGAATAGACTGATGTACCTATTTGAAAGTAAACAAAGGAATTATATACAAATAGGATGAGTATTTGTACATTCATACTAACATAACATAAGTTCAAGGTCTTAACCACTGGGGGCGACAAAAACTGGAAAGAGGCTGAACTTGCAAAATAAAATTTCTGAATAAAATAACCAATCTCTGAAGCAGCTCCAACTAATTGCAGCTACAGTTGCTCCCCTTCAGTTTAATTTGCATTCAGGTTTCTCTTGTTTATCTCAGTGGACAATATTGATGAGTAGGAGTTAGCAAGAGGAGCTGCTGATGTAAATTTTTTGACATTTTCAGTGAAAAGTTGGATCGTATCCTTGAAAGCTGAAAAGGGAATATTGATGAGGTATGCTAATTAATCCTAATTTCCAGATGCAGGATAGCAAATGTAGCTCAGTTGACCCAGTTAAATGCCCCCCTGTGGAATGAACTGCTGCCTCTTCTTAGAGAGCATTCACATATGGTTTCTGCTTCACAAATGCAGTGGGAGCGATTATTGAACTTTCAGGAGTTGTGTGATGACTAAAGCAAGTTTGTGCAGGCCTAAAGCACTGCCGTGTGATCCATATGCTGGAATGAAGCCACCGTTCTTGGTAATCCTGTGGTTTATTCAATCTGTGCTCTTGTATTCAAATTGTTGGCTAATTATCCACACTGTTTCTTTGTTGACTTGTTTGATAAACTTTCATTATGCTCTTATAAATTTATGAGGGGCATGGAGAGGGTAAAGAGACACGGCCTTTTCTCTGGGGGGGTGGGGGGGGGGGGGGGGGGTGGAGGGGGGCAGTCCAGAACGAGAGGGCACGGATTTAATGTGACAGTGGAAAGAGTTAAAAGGGACCTAAGTGGCAACTTTTTCATGTAAAGGGTGGTGTGTATGGAATGAGCTGATCAGAGGAAGTGGTGGAGGCTGTTACAGTTACAACATTTAAGAGGCATCTGGGTGGACATATGAATAGAAAGGCGTTAGATGGATATGGCCAAGTGCTGGCAAGTGGGACTAGATTCAATTAGGAGATCTGGTTGGCATGGACGAGATAGACCAAAGGATCTGTTTCTGTGCTGTATATCTCTACGATTCTATGACTCTACTCGAGTTAGAAAATAGAGTTTTCTGAAGGGTCAAAGAATTCTGGTCATGAAGGTTGAAGATTATGCTTGATTTACAAAATAGTTTAACGATATGATACTTGGGTTGCATATTATGAGTTCTATGGTTACTTGATGTTGATACCTGAGGTGTGGTGGAATTTGAGGCTGGATTCAATATTTCACTCCTTCACTCCTTTTACTGCCTCCTAAAATTCCAGTTGGAAACAGGAAAAAGCTGCTTCTTCCACCAGCATGTCCCATGCAGAGATGATTCAAATGACAGGATTATTGGGAATCAATTGCCATAATGCTGCCTTTTTTGTCCCCAAACATTTACACCTGTGATAAACAATTATATTTGCTTGCCAAGATCTGTCTTTTAAAAAGCTACTTGCTCCTTGGCATCCAATTTTTTTTCTTGTTCAGACTAATGCCAGAGCAAGGTGCTGTAGGAGAAACCATTCTGATACTGACACAACATTTAAAAGACATCTGGATGGAAATATAAATAGAAAGGGGTTAGATGGATATGGGTGAAGTGCTGACAAGTGGGACTAGATTTAGTTAGGATATCTGGTTGAAAATGTTGTCAATGACTAACCTCAGTATGATGTTGCTCCTGATCCTGGGATCTGGATCAAGACCCGGGACACAGTTATCAATATTGACCAGAAAACTAGTCCCAATTGTTCATAATTTTGAATACGTAGCAAATAGAAAAATTATTCAAACAGGAAAATCTCAGGATTGATCCCTGATTTGCAACTAGTTAATTTACCTCAGGTCTATTGACAGGAGAAGTGGCTTCTCAGATCCCTGCCCTCAACCCGAGGTGCCTACGGCTGACAGCTTCAGGATATTAGTGTTTATGATGGCCTCACTAAAGAGTGCTGGTTTGGGGCACCAAAGTATTGGTCTGAAAGAAAATAGGTCCAGGAAATTAACAATGTATTATGAAGTGTTGGCAGTTGACTTGAAAGATGGTTTACATTGGTTTCCACTACAGAGGATACAAGTAACATCCTAGCATTAGCTGTAAACCAGGAATTGAAAAGGTAGGAGAAACTTAAGAAAATTATAACTACCAGGGAAATAGCACCAAGTAAATTATTGGAACTGTGAGATGACAAGTCCCCAACTTGATGGATTTCATTCTAACGTATTAACAGAAGTAGTCAGTGAGAGAGTTCATACATAGGTTTTAATTTTCCAAAATGCATTAAATTCAGGGAATCTTCATTTAGAATGGGGAATAGCTAGTGGAAAAAAGCAAGAGACAACAGGCCTTTTAGCTTAATATCTGTCAATGGGAAAATGATAGGAGCTATTATTAAACACATTATAACAGGCCACTTGGATAAGTTAAAGTTAACTAGACAGAGCCAACATAGTTTGTCAAAGGGAAAACATACATTCCTAAATTTTTGGAGTTCATTGGAATCAGACTTGTGAGGAAAATGGATAACCAGTGGATGTGTAGTACACATCAAAGGTTATTGCAGATTATAAAAGCTCATAGTATAGAGGATAACATATTAGCATGGAGAGAAGATCTTTTTATCTATTAGGAAGTAGAGAGTAGGAATAAATGCCTCTTTTTCAGGCTGCAGGATGTCTCAACTGGTGTACCACAGGGGTCAGGGCTGAAGCCTCAATTCTAAAGGTATAGCAGCTCTATTTGCTGATAACATAAGAACAGGTAAGAGGTGAGCTATGAGAAGGACATAAGCAGCCTTCAAAGAGATATAATTGGATTAAGTGACTGGGCAAAAATCTGGCAAATAGAGTACAATGTGAGAAAGTGTAAAATTGTTCTTTTTGTTGGAAAGAATTTTCAAAAATCTAAATGGCAAGAGGTTGTCAAGCTCTGAGATGCAGATATATCTCGGTGCTGCTAATGATCACCGTAACATGAGCCTCATTCTTGATGAAGGACTCTTGCTCGAAATGTCGATTCTTCTGTTCCTTGGATACTGCCTGACCTGCTGTGCTTTTCCAGTACCCCACTCTTAATCACTGTAACATTGTATTTCCTACACATGTTTTCTTTCTCCTGGTGTGAATGGAGCCCCAGTTCCTGACTACTAGTTGGAAGCCTACTCCAACTATGGCTTTTTTAACTTTGTGGTTCCTCAATTCTACCCACACAGATTCCACACCATCTGAGCCTACTTTGTTTCTTGCTATTGATCAACATGTTTGAAGATGTTATTACACACTTCTGGAACAGGTTGCACCTGAATCCCAGTCTCTCATTTCAGCAGCAGGGTTACTACCACAAGCATTCCTTCTCTTGAACTGTTTATCCCCATAGATGCTAAATTTTGTGACCAAAGTGTCTCCTCCTTCTCTACATATGCACCAGGTATATGACAGGAAGACCACCCACATAGTTTTCAGCCCCTCAAAAATGCTTTATCATTCAGCTAGTGTGCTCTTCAGTATTATGATTCCCCAAGCTTAGTGTATCAGACGTACAAGCTTTCTGGAGTGTGTTTTGTTTCAGGATGGCAACCCAATGTCATTTGGTTCTAAGATCCTTAATGACATCTCAGACAAACTACCTCAACACTGAAAGAAGAACTTTTGCTCTAGTTTTCAGAACACAACAGATCACACTATTACTTGGTAAGCATTTTATTGTCCATTCTGACTACAAACAGTTCAAAACAATCAGAAGATAATCACTCACAAGTGCATCTCCACAACTGTAATACCTACTTGTGAAGACCCAAAGGTATAACTTTGAAGTTCAATATAAATTAGATTCCCAACTGACTATTTCTAATGCTCTTAGCTGACTACCAAGTCCTGCCAAGAGCAAAAATAGTCTTTTAGATCGACAAAACAATTTCATTGAACCTGAGTTCAATGGGAGCATTGACATCAATCTTACTATGTTGGCCACTAGGTAAGCAGCGTAGTTTCCACAAAAGCAGCTCCAACAGCTCAAAAAGATCATAATACATGGTGGCCTGAATACATTTAATAACAAGCTTGCATGTTATTCTAGGAATCTCTAGAAATGAGATATTCAAAGGGACACATGTAGTAATTCCAGAAATTCTATGTCAAAGTAAAATGCATGCAGGGAGATCAGGAGATTGGCATATGAATCCATATATTGGCTCAGCAGCTAAAAGGACAATGATCACTTAATTTTTTTATGCTTTCAACAATCTTACTCAATGGTGCACGTAGCAGTATAGTGTACCATTAGGTTTGGGTACAGAAAACATGCCCGAGGACCATTAAATGGGTTTTATTATCAGTGATATTATCTTAGACATGGCATCAATGTAATTGCTTGTTTACCCTTCTGAAGAGCAATTGTGTAATGCAGCTTTGTTTGTTGCAAACCGATGTAATGATTTGGGTACTAGGCTCAGTATGACATGGTAGGCAGTTTGCAGCTGCCAAAGACCTGGGAACATTTCTGGAAATATTACTAATTTGAATTTTTCCAGTTGTTCCTGTTTTTTGACACTCCTGCATCAGCGTCCAATTTGAAATATATTAATGACTGACCTTCTTGCCAGCACTGCAGAAATCTTCTGTGGACTTTGTGACATTGCCCAGAACAGCAATTGCATATTCGCCTGTCATTGGAAATGGGTACGGGTACAGGTCCAGTCAGAGATGCTGCAGCCTTGGAAGGACGCAATGACTGCAGGCTAGGTGCCGGCTGATGAGGTATTAAGTTTCATAAAATAAATGGTGACCACAGATGCAAGGAAAGCCCCAGGTCCTGCAGAGAAAAGCCATAGCTACTGATAGCTGTAGCTTTAAGCTGTTGCGATTGGTGGAGGGATCCTTACAAGTCTCTGAGGCTAGCTGCTGCCAAGTTGCCTGCTACCACTGGACTTGACCTTCAGTCAAGGGAGCACATTCATTACTGAAATCAATCAATCAATCAAGCAACATGTGGGGCAGTTAATTTTACAAATTAGTTACTCCCTACTGCTGCCCAAGTGACATCTGCTACTTGTGATGAGGGGAGAGGAGACCTTTTGTGATGCAGTAGTAGCGTCCCTAACCCTGGACTGGGAGACCTAGGTTCAACACCCATATGCTCCAATGGTGTATCTCTGAACACGTGGATTAGAGGTGGAAGTGCTGATGTTGGACTGGGGTGGACAAGGTCAAAAATCACACGCCACCAGGCTATAGCCTAACAGGTTTATTTGAAACTGCAAGCTAGCTGCCTGAGGAAAGAGCAGTGGCTCCAAAAACTTGTACTTTCAAATAAACCTGTTGGACTATAACCTATAACCTGGTATCATGCAATTTTTGATGTTGATTAGAAAAATAGGTTAATCAGATAAAAACAGATTGGGCAGAGGTGTGAATCTGTCAGGCTGCTGACCGATAGCTTTTATGTCTGAAATCCCTGATCCTGAGGCCATTATCACAATCTACCACCACAAGACTGAGAGGCTCTTCCCCTGTGAATGTGTCCCTTCTCTAGGAGGTTTCAGTCAGGGAATCAATCTGTCTAATAGTGTCATTAGTCTAAAATCTGTCTCAGTTCTTCCTTCTCTCAAGGTTTCCAGCTTCCTTTATTTGAGGTGGCACTACATCATAGGCTCAATGATAGACTATTGGGTGGTTTAACAATATTTCAACTTTCAATTTCAGAAGTTTAGTCTCTAATGGGATTCTACCTTAAAATTAAGAGATTAAATTTTGGAAAAATTGGTATTTCCTTGTGAAAGTAGTAAAGTCCTGTAAAATCTCACATCCCAGAAGTAAGAACTGAGAGTACGTGTTTGGAATCTCCTTCTGACCCTTATTCACCCATAGCCTATTAGAGTCACACAGCATGAAAATGGACCCCTCAGTCCAACTATTCCACACCGGCTATGTTCCCAAACTAAACTAGTCCCACCTGCCTGCGTTTGGTCCATATCCCTCCAACCCTTTCTGATTCATGTTACATTGTAACGGTACCTGTGTCACTACTTCCTCTGGCAGTTCATTCCAAACACCAACACTCACTGTGTAAAAATGTTTCCCTTTATTTCCTTTTTTAAAACTTTCTCCTCTCAACCTTAAACATATGCCCCCAAGTTTTGAACTCCCCCATCTTGGAGAAAATACTCTTTTTATCCACGCCTCCCCCCCACCCCACCCAATAAGGTCACCCCTCAACTCCTACACTCTAGTGAAAAATTCCCAGCAAATCCAGCCTATTTTTATAACTCAAAAGCTCCATTTTCAGCAACATCCAGGTAAATCTTTTCCAAACCTTCTCCAGTTTAATAATATCCTTCCTATAGGAGGGTGACTCTGATTGGATATTTGCTAACTTACTTGGATGTAAGTTACCCTTATAATGACAAAAGGCCTTGTATTATGATCTAGTGGCCTCAATTGTTTTGGATAATGCCCAGATATTAGTACCAGGACAAGATACATCTCCAACAGGAACATGGCTGGATAGGTTATCAATTTTATTTTCAGCAAAGAGATACTTTACTAAAGCATGCGATGTTGCAATCATTGTTTTAACCATAAAACATAACAGAAGTTTCTTAACAACAGAAATTAAGATAAACAAGTCAATAAGCACACTTACTTTACAACACAGGTTCAAATATTTTTAAACACAATAGAAAGTACGAAAGTTCAAGTACCTTAGATGGGTCAGTTTTTGTCCAATGTGTGCAGGAGGGTTTCCTGACACAGTATGTAGACAGGCCAACAAGGGACGAGGCCACATTAGATTTGGCACTGGGTAATAAACCTGGCCAGGCGTGAGATATGGATGTAGGTGAGCGCTTTAGTGATGGTGACCACAATTCAGTTATGTTCACTTAAGTGATGGAAAGGGATAAGTATATAACACACGGCAAGACTTATAGCTGGGGGAAAGACAATTATGATGCAATTAGGCACAGGATGCACAGAAAGGGAAAGAAACTGCAGGAGAAGGGCGCAATTGAAATGTGGAGCTAATTCAAGGAACAGTTACAGCGGGGCCATGACCTGCCTAACAGGGAGGAAGTTGTCAAGCGCGGGAGCCGTGATTTACTAAGGAAGTTGAATCTTTTGTCAAGAGGAAGAAGAAGACTTACGTTAAGATGAGATGTGATGGTTCAGTTAGGGTGCTTGAGAGTTACAAATTAGCCAGGAAAGACCAAAAGAGAGAGCAAGAAAGAGCCAGGAGGGACAGGAGAAGCCATTGACAGATATGATCAAGGAAAACCCTTAGGCTTTTTATAGGTATATCAGGGATAAAAGAACGACTACAGTAAGATTAGGACCAATCAAGCATAGTAGTGGGAAGTTGTGCATGGAGTCAGAGGAGAAAGGGGAAGCACTAAATGAATATTTTTCATCAGTATTCACACATGAAAAAGACGATGTTGTCGAGGAGAATACTGAGATACAGGCTACTGGACCAGATGGGATTGAGGTGCATAAGGTGGAGGTGTTAGCAATTCTGGAAAGTGTAAAAATAGACAAGACCCCTGGGCTGGATGGGATTTATCCCATGATTCTCTGGGAAGCCAGGGAGAAGATTGCCAAGCCTTTGGCCATCGCCTTATGTACATGTGCACAGATCTCTGAAGTTGCCATCCATGTTGATAGGGTTGTTAAGAAGACATACAGTGTATGAGCTTTTATTGGAGAGGGATTGAATTTCACAACCATGAGATCATGCTACTACAAAATGTGCAGCCACATTTGGTGTATTGCGTACAGTTCTGGTCACCGCATTGTAGGAAAGATGTGGAAGTCTTGGAAAGGACCCAGAGGAGATGTATTAGGATGTTGCCTGGTATGGAGGGAAGGTCTTATGAGGAAAAGCTGAGGGACTTCAGACTGTTTTCATTAGAGAGAAGGTTGAGAGGCGACTTAATTGAGACATACAAGATCATCAGAGAGTTAGATAGATTGGACAGTGAGAGTCTTTTTCCTCAGATGGTGAAGGCTAGCAGATGGCACATAGCTTTAAATTGAGGATGATAGGTATAGGACAGATGTCAGTAGTAGTTTCTTTACACAGGGAGCATTAGGGCCATAGAACGCACTACCTGCTACAGTAGTAGACTTGCCAACTTTGAGGGCATTTAAGTGGTCATTGGGTAGGCATATGGATGAGAAAGAAATAGTGTAGGTTAGATAGGCTTCAGATTGGTTCCACAAGTCAGCGCAACATCGAGGGCCGGAGGGCCTCTATTGCGCTGTAATGTTCTGTATTCTATGTTTTAAATAACTGAAGCACTCTTTATAACTTCAACTGAAACAACAGCTTTGTATTGGAATCATTGTACCCTGGTATAGCTTATAAAATATTGTTGCAATTCTAAAAGCATTCAATGTGGCTGAGGGGTCGGAAGAAGAAAAGTAGGTCAGCATATGGAGCGATTACGGAGTAGGTAGAGGTTAGGAGAGATAGGCAAGACCAGGTTAATGAACATGGCAGCACTGACAGTCTGAAGTGTATTTGTTTTAATGCAAGGAGTATAACAGGTAAAGCAGATTAGTTTAGAGCCTGGATTATTACACGGAATTGTGATGTTGTAGTCACTGTGGAAACTTGGTTGAGAGAAGGGCATGGCTGGCATTTCAATGTTTCAGGATTTAAATGTTTCAGGTGAGATAAAAAGGGATACAAAATAGTTCAGACAGTTGCATTACTGATTCTGGGAAATGTCACAGTTGTACTCAGAGACAATGTATTGGAGGGCTGAAATCAACAAATGCTGAATATCATAACAGGTCAGACAGCATCCAAGGAGACAGAGCATTCTAAGGTTTCTTCGCTAGAGCTGAAGTGAAGTGTGGAGGGGGAAGCATTTATGCTGCAGATCATCTCTGGTCTATGCATAAGCATGACCCAGCTGCTTTATTTCTATTGTAAGCAGTCAAGGTCTCCAACACTGTACCTTGTGACACAGCACTCATTACAACATAGTTCTTGTTATGCTTAATCTCTATTCCCTTTCAGTTAGCTAATCTTCTATCTACGCTAATATGGCTTTTAGTTTGCAGGATTTGTTTATATCGGGAAACAATCTTCTGACCGCTCTCCAAATTTTGTAAAAATATATCCAGGTGACCCCACTATCCGAAAGTAGAGTGTTCCTATAAAACCGTTCGTAAGCCGAAATGGCATAAAGTGAAGAAGCAGTTACCATTACATTAGACAGGAAAAATGTTTGAGTGTTCTCAGACCCAAAAAGTAACCTACCAAATCAAAACAAATAACACACAAAACCTAAACTAACACTACCATATAGTAAAGGCTTTCAGAGGTTGGGGTGGTGGGAGGTACAAGATACCTTAGGACAAATCTTGCTAACAGATGCAAAAAATAAACGAGCTAAAGCACAGATGCTCACAGACCCAGTTCAAAGCTATGGTGAAAAGATAAAAGCAAATTACTGTGAATGCTGGAATCTGAAACCAAAAGAGAAAATGCTGGAAAATCTGAGCAGGTCTGCCACGATCTGTAAGGAGGGAAAAGAGCTGACGTTTTGAGTCTAACTGACCCTTTGTCAAAGCTAAAGAAAGGGGAGAAATAGGGAGGTATTTATACGAGGCTGAGAGAAGGTGAGTCATGGCTCCAGAAGCAAAGGTAGCAATAAAGAGGTGATAATGATAATGCATAGAGAGATTACAGGGAGATAGGAGCTGTGAATGACCAAGGCTGAAGCCAGTGCTATGTGACAAAATATGTAGGGGATTGGGCGGGGGGGGGGGGGGGGGGGGGGGGGGGGTTGAGGGGTGAAGCAGACACAAAATGGAAAACAGGGGAGAAGAGTTAGCAAAGGGGGAAGGGGGAGGAAAAAGGTGATGAGAGAGTGGAGAGAAAGAGAAAGACAGACAGTAAAGAAATAAGAGGTACAGAACTGTGAAAAAAATATATTAAAAAAATTAAATAAATGAAATAAAATTATCTGAAGTTGTTGAATTCAATGTTGAGATTGACAGGCTGTAACGTGCCAAAACGGAAGATGAGATGCTGTTCCTCCAGTTTGCGTTGAGCTTCACTGGAACATTGCAACAGAATCAATAGACTACATTGAAAAGGGTACAAGTGAAATGCTGCTTAATCTGAAATGCGTGTTTCGGGCCTTGGATGGTGAGCATGGAAGAGATAAAGGGGCAGGTGTTGCACCTTCTGTGATTGCATGGGAAGGTGCCGTGTGTGATGGGAGATGTGTTAGGTGTGATGGGAAGGTGTTGTGTGTGATGGGAGAGGTGTTAGGAGTGATGGGAAGGTGCCATGTGTGATGGGAGATGTGTTAGGAGTGACGTGAAGGTGCCGTGTGTGATGGAAGAGGTGTTAGGTGTGATGGGAAGGAGCCGTGTGTGATGGGAGAGGTGCTAGGTGTGATGGAAAGGTGCTGTGTGTGATGGGAGAGGTGTTAGGTGTGACGTGAAGGTGCCGTGTGTGATGGAAGAGGTGTTGGTTTGATGGGAAGGTGCCGTGTGTGATGGAAGAGGTGCTAGGTGTGATGGAAAGGTGCCGTGTGTGATGGAGGAGGTGTTAGGTGTGATGGGAAGGTGCCGTGTGTGATGGGAGAGGTGTTAGGTGTGATGGGTAGGTGTAAGGGTTGATGGAGGAATGGACGAGGTTGTCTCAGACACTCATTTCAGATTAAGCAGTGTTTCACTTGTACCTCTTTCAATTTGGTCTATTGCATTTGTTCCTCCCAATGTGGTCTCCTCTATATCGGAGAGACAAAACGCAAATGGGTGATCTGCTTCGCTGAGCACCTTCAGTCTGTACGCAATCAGGTCCTGGACCTTCCTGTGGCTCGCCACTTCAACACACAATCCTGCTCCTATGCCCACATGTCTGTCCTTGGCCTGCTGCAATGTTCCAGTGAAGCTCAACGCAAACTGGAGGAACAGCATCTCATCTTCTGGCTAGGAATGATACATCCTGCCGGTCTCAACACTGAATTCAACAACTTCAGATAATTTTATTTCATTTATTCAATTTTTTAATATATTTTTTCACTGTTCTGTAACTCTTATTTCTTGATTGTCTGTCTTTCTCTCGCTCCCCACTCTCTCATCACCTTTTCCTCTCCTCTGCCCCCTTTGCTATCCTTCTCCCCTGTTGAGATACTAAGTGTAGTTCCAGGGAAGGCACTTGGTGGCGCCACTCTTGCTGCACACACTTTTTTGTAAAAGTAAAAATCCTCTTTTGGTTAGCGAAAACAGATACTAAAGTAGGTCTTTCGTAAAAGCAAATTGCAGTAAAGCGAACATTCAAAAATTGGAAGATACTTGTACTCGCTTTTTAAGTTTTATACTATATTTGATTTTTATTTGGAATTTACATAGGTTGGGTTGTGGGTATGTTCGCCGACCTGGGAAGTTGATTTGCAGATGTTTTGTCCCTGCCTGGGTGACATCTTCAGTGCTTTGCAGCCTCCTGTGAAGCGCTGCTGTACTGTGTTTTCCGGAATTTATTTGGTTCTGTTTCTGCTGTGTTCTGGTTGCTGGTTCTGGGTTGTTCGTTGTAATGGTCAGATCTATGTGTTGTTGTCGGAGTCTGTGGAGAGTGCCATGCTTCTCAGAATTCTTTGCTTCTCCTCTGTTTAATTTGTCCTGTGATTGTTGTGTTGTCCAAGTAGAACTTATGGTTCCTGTCATCTGTCTATATGGCTACTAGGGCCGGATGGTGATGATATTTAGTGACTAGCTGGTGTTCATGGATGTGGATTGCTAGTTGTCTGCCTGTCTGGCCTATATAATGTTTTGTGCAGTCTTTGCATGGAATCTTGTAAATTACTTTAGTCTTGCACATGATGGGTACAGAGTCTTTTGTCCCTGTGAGTTGTTTTCTGAGCATGGCTGTTGATTTATGGGCAGTCATAAATCGAAGTGGTCAGAGAAATCTGGCATTAGTTCTGAGGTTTTTATTGTATAAGGCAGCATGGCTTGTAAGTTGGGTAGCAGTATGTCCTCGTTGCGTTGTTTGTCTGCGAGGATATCTGTTCTTGGCAAAGACATTGTAGAGTTGTTCTGCTTCTTCCCATCTCAGGTCAGGAATGTACCCATTCCATGTATTCTGAAATATCCCCTTCAATACCTACAATTGCATCGCTACGACCTATCCTGAAAGCAACAAATGCTCGCGATCACAACGGCTCAAGCAGCATCCGCGGAGAGAGAGTAAGCTAATGTTTCGAGTCTAGCTGACACTTCAGAGCAGAATTGAAGCTCTGATGAACAGTCATCTCAACTTGAAATGTTAGCCTGCTCTCTCTCTCCACGGATGTTGCCCGACTCGTTGTGATCTCCAGCATTTGTTGTTTTCAGTACAGATTCCAGCATCTGCAGTAATTTGCACCCACCTGTCTTGAAGGGCTCATCCAGTGAAGCAATACAGACAATACTCAGGAATAAGAAAAGTGCAATCATTGTGGTGAGGTTGCACTATAGACCTCCCAATAGTCAGTGAGAAATATATACAGATATACAGGCAGATCATAGAAAGGTGTAAAAACACAGAGTTGTTCTAGTGAGTGACTTTGATTTCCCCAGTATGACTAGGATTCCCTTAGTACCAAGGACTTAGAGGGGCAGAAGTTCTTAGGTGCATCCAGGAGGGTTACTTGAAACAATATGTAGATTGTCACATTAGGGGAGGGGCCATATCAGACCTCGTACCAAATAACAACTTGGTGATGTGATTGAAGTTGCAGCGTGAGAGCTTTTTGGAAACAGTGATCATACTTTGCTAAGTTTTAAGTTAGTTACCAAATAGGTCAAGAAGGGTCCTCAGGCAAAAGTCCTTGATTTGGAGAAGGCTAATTATAACAGTACTAGGCAGTGTTATGGACCAGACTCAACACCTCAAAGCATTTTTAAGCAGGCAGCCCAGATAGTAATTTTGTTATTTGTTTTAGGAAAGTGTATCGTGGATATTCCCAGAGTGAATTAGCTGATCTGATTGCCAAGTTTTAAACAAACAGAATTTATTTCCAAAATTACAGAATGAAACACAAAGAACAGAAAATACAATCCTGGATAACTTATCTTATTCAAAAACCCGACAGACTATCCAGATGTAATGAAGCTGTTCCGAAAATACTTAGAACAGTCCCTGAACACAGAGTAAAAATGAAACAAACCAGGGCTATAGGTTTGAAGTTAGAGAGAGAGAATAGCCGGCTGGACTTGGCCCAACCCCCTTTCTTCACACACACTGCTGCTGAACTGAATCAAAAACTCTAATCTAAATGAAGGCTAGCTGGCCACTCCTGTTTGATTCCACTGTTTTTAAGACATGAAAGCCTTAGGCTGGAGGCATTATCTGTTAAAGGTAAACAAAAAGATCCCAATAAACCTTTCAAACCCAGCCTTGTTGGAGCCTGACGATTACCCCCTCTCCTGAAAAGGACCCAAGGTCATAATCATCTTACAAAAAGACCAATATTGTGACACCTTCCCCCCTTAATAAAAAAGAACCATCAATATCCAAAGATGGCTTCACTGTTCAAAACCACAAAAATTAGTGGTTAGTACACTAAAACACACATATACATTCACTGATTTTTCACACGCAAACATGCACCACTGAAAGCCTCCATCTCTCATTCGAGTCTTGATAATGCATGGGCAATCATGTTTTCACGACCTGCCACGGGCACAATTGTCACATTCAATGGCTGTAACAACAGGCTCCATTTAAACAGTCTGGCATTTTTATCCTTAAATTTCACGACAAGTTTCAATGCGGTTATGATCAGTGTATACAATTGTCTCAGATATGTTGCATGTGATATAAACACTGAAATGTTGTAGTACCAACATCAAGCCCAATGTCTCCTTCTCAACTGTTGAATATTTCTGCTGATGAACATCCTGGAGAAGTACCCAATAGGTCTTTCTATCTTCTCATTGTCTTTCTGCAGGAGAACAGCACCAACACCCACATCATGAGCATCGATAGCCACCTTGATTGGCTCTGCGTAATTAGGAGTGGCTAATACTAGGACAGTGGTTAACACAGCTTCCAGGCTGTCAAATGCCTTCTGACAGTCCGCCGTCCACTGAAATCTCTTGCCTTTTTTTTAGCAATTCAGTGAGTGGAGCAGCCACACTGCTAAAATTGGGCACAAACCTTTGATAAGATCCACTCAACCCCAGGAACCATAGTACTGCTCTTCTTGTCAACGGTGTGGGAAATTCCCCACTTACCTTTTCTTTGCGTTCCATGGAGCCATTTGTCCGTGTCCAATAACATGGCCCAGGAAGGTGATTTGTACTTTGGCAAATTCACTTTTAGCCAGGTTTATCACCAAGTCTGCCTTCCAAAGTTGATTAAGTCCACAATTAGGTTAGTACTTCCCAGTTTATTTCTGCATATCTCCCCATGTGATAGTAATACCACCTTTTGGTTATTTTGATTTTTTTCATGAATATAATCCAATAATTTATTCCAATATTTGACAACTTCCTCTTTGTACAATTTGATTTGAAGAATATCCAATTCAGAATCCCACGAACCTGGTTCTTCCTTCTGTGCTTTAATCATTAACACCTTATCCTCTTGCATTCCTTCCCTATCAAAATACCTTTTGAATATAGTCACTTGACACACTCAGATTTCTTCCTGTCTAGAGTCCCTATCAAGTAGTTCACCACACTCCATTTCCTTTTGGTTTGATAAGGTCCATGCAACATTGCTTTTAAAGGTTCACCTGTTACTGAAAGTAACACTAACACCTTATCCCCAATAGCAAAATTTCAATTTATTTTTATTTCTTGTCTGCTTCCTGTTTCATTGCACACTGTGATAAGTGTAAATGCTGTCTAGTCAACTCCCAAGC
This sequence comes from Hemiscyllium ocellatum, assembly GCF_020745735.1. NCBI lineage: Eukaryota > Metazoa > Chordata > Chondrichthyes > Orectolobiformes > Hemiscylliidae > Hemiscyllium > Hemiscyllium ocellatum. The sequence continues at coordinate 89,505,875 of NC_083401.1, forward strand.
TCCATTTAATTGTTCTCTAAACTTTGACACATTGTCCAAATGCATGGTCTCTAAATTCTGACTTACTCATTTCTCCTTAATCAATTTTAATGGTCCTCTCACTCCATACCCAAACACTAATTACAATGGTCCGAATTTGTTTGAATCATTTGGTGCATCTCTGATTGGAAAAAGCACAAATGAAATTCCCTTATTCCAATCATCTGGATAGTCTTGACTATCAGCCCTCAACATGGTCTGATGCCACTTTTCCAGCACTCTCTGGGACTCTGGATGGTACACAGTAGATTTGAAATGTTTTATTCCTAAGCTGTCCATAACTTACTTGAATAATTTTGATGTGAAGTTTGACCCTTGATGCGACTGTATCTATATTGTTAGTCCATATCTAGTGAAAAATGTGTGCAATTCCTCTACAACCCTTTTAGCTGTGATATTGCATAATGGAACGGCCTCTGGAAATCTAGTTAACAATGCTGATTCCCATTTTTTGTTTGAGGTAGAGGACCTATGCAACCAATTAAGACTCTTGTGAAAGGTTCCTCAAATGCTGTAATAGGTATTAAAAGGTGCCTTTTGATACAACTGCTTTAAATTTTCATTACCTGATATGTATGACACATCTGGCAAAATTCAACTACATCAGTGCAGGTCAGTGGAAATGTGCAGTCCAGATCAGTGGAAATGTCTTTGTATTTTAGCATGTGTTTCCCTCACTCCTAAATGACCTCCAAGTGGTAGCTCATGTGCCATTTGCAACACCTCCCATCTATACCTCATTGGTAAGACAATTTGATGAATTTCTGCTCATTTCTCATTTGCTTGACTATGTGATGGTCTCTATTTCCTCATGAAGACATGATTTTTCCTGTAATAACACTGAGGGATACATTCAGATTCCTTCTCTGTATATGCCTTTTAATACAACTGCTTAAAATTTTCATCTTTTTGCTTTAACTAAATGAGCTTTGCAGAGCTAAAAACATTTGCATGATTATCTATTTGCTCCTATTTTATCTCAGCTATCTGACTGAACACAGTCTCTGCTAATGCCACTTCAGATTCCTTACCTATACCCTTTGATCTCTCCTGTTTCATCTGCTGACTCAGTGATCTTGTTACTACTCAATCCCAGAAGATTCCAGGGTAAAAATCCTGCATTGCTTCAGTTGCAGGAGACTCCATTGGCTTTTCAACCACAGTAGAAAGCAGGCCTACTGGTGAATCAGCTATATAATTCGCAAGGACAAATTGTATTCCTGCAGCTGAGAGTTTGGCCTGTACCCCTACCACAAATTCACCACTCTTTTCTGGACACTTTAGCCTCACTTTACATAATTGACCACTTTTTGTCTCACCGTGAATTCCTGTTACCAGTACCTTTTCTGGCAATTGTCCCTCAGGAGGACATATTTCCTCATCCTTCAGCATTACAGACTGAGAGGATCCTGTGTCCCTTAATATTGTAACCTCCTTACCTGCTACTCCTGGCCTATGTGAATAAACTTTACATCTGCAGGTATATTTTCTAAGCAGATCTAGCACTTCCTCCATAATCAACCTCCGATCAGCTTGTACACTCTGATGCATATTTCTAGTTTCCACTGTGCTTTCTGTTACTATGCCAACAAAACTCCCAGACTTATCCTATTTTCCTTCTTCTGGCTTTTTCCTAGCTGACCAATACTGAGATTTTGTGTGCGTCGAATTTATTGCAATGCAATGAAAACACTGGGGGTCTTTACTTTCTTTGTCCCCTTCAAGGGTTTCTTTTTTATCCTGTGGTAAATTATCCTTATGATCTTCACTGACACCTACCTTTCCCTTTCCACGTGAGGATTTCTCTTTGCCCCAGTTTCTATCCCTCATGGACTGAAATTGATTCTAGAAGCCAAACCGTGTTTTATGGTCCAGCTCATAATCATCAGCCACTTCACCTGCTAACCTTGCTGTTTTAACTCTCTGCTCTTCCATGAATTTGCATTATGTTAGGCAGTGAATTTTTGAACTCCTCTCAAAAAATTAGATTAGATTACTTAACAGTGTGGAAACAGGCCCTTCGGCCCAACAAGTCCACACTGACCCTCCAAAGAGCAACCCTCCCAGACCCAATCACCTACATTTACCCCTTCATCTAACACTTTGGGCAATTTAGCATGGTCAATTCACCTAAAATGCACATTTTTTGGATTGTGGGAGGAAACCAGAGCAACCGGAGGAAACCCACGCAGACACAGGGAGAACGTGCAAACTCCACACAGTTAGTTGCCTGAGGTGGGAATTGAATCCGGGTCTCTGGTGCTGTGAGGCAGCAGTGCTAAACACTGTGCCACCATACTCTCTAAGAGCATTGTAACTTTGCTTAATGTCTTTTCCACCTATCAAAATCACTTTGTTTGATCCTTTCAAACGCAATATAGGTTTGACCAGGTTCCCTCCTTAGATTCCTGAAACATTGTCAATAGACTTCTGTTACAAGCTCATATACTTTTAAGATGGCTTTTTTCACCTTCTCATACTCGCCAGATACCTCCTCTGATAGTGATGCGAATACTTGACAAGCTCTACCTACAAGTTTAGTTTGGATCAACAAAACCCACATGGACACGGGCTACTGCATTTGTCTAACCACTTTTTCAGATGAGATGAAAAAGGCTTCCAAATCCTTCTCATCAAATCTAGGCAATGCTTGAACATACTTAAACAGTTTCTCACCAGGCTTTTGACTATCAGGGGCTTGCTCATCCTCATTCTCTTCCTGATGAAGGGCTTATGCTCGAAACGTCGAATTCTCTATTCCTGAGATGCTGCCTGGCCTGCTGTGCTTTGACCAGCAACACATTTGCAGCTGTGATCTCCAGCATCTGCAGACCTCATTTTTTACTCTTTCTCACTGACCCTATCTTCAACCTTCATTTCATCCTTTTACGCTGACTTTCCTTTCTAAGTGACATTTTCTGAAGTCTAAATTCTCTCTTTTTTCTTTTCTGCTAAAGTCCTTTGTTCTTTTTCTTTCTCTTCTGATTTTAATTGTATCTCAAACTGTTTCATTCCTTAATAGGTTTTGACAAGATTTGTAGTTCAGATTGAGGTTCTGGATGTAGGTTTGCTCATTGAGCCGGAAAGCTCATTTTCAGATGTCTCATCACCATAACATCAGTGAGCCTCTAATGAAGCACTGGTGGCATGGCGCGCTTTCTATTTATGTGTTTAGGTTTCCTTAGGTTGGTGACATCATTTCCTGTGGTTACATCATTTCTGGTGGTGATGCCATTTCCTGTTCTTTTTCTCAGGGGGTGGGAAATGGGATCCAAGACAATGTGTTTGTTGATAGAGTTCTGGTTGGAATGCTTTGCTTCTGGGAATTCTTGTTCATGCCTCTGTTTGGCTTGTCCTAGGATGGATGTATTGTTTCAGTCAAAGTGGTGTCCTTCCTCATCTGTATGGAAGGATACTAGTGAGAGTGGGTCATGTCATTTTGTGACTATTTGGTGTTCATGTATCCTGATGGCTAGTTTTCTGCCTGTTTGTGCAATGTAGTGTTTGTTACAGTTCCTGCAAGGTGTTTTGTAAATGACATTAGTTTTGCTTTTTGTCTGTATAGGGTCTTTCAAGTTCACTAGGTGCTGTTGGTGGGTTTGTGGACTACCTTAATGCCAAGTGGTATGAGTAGTCTGACAGTCATTTCCAAGATGTCTTTGATGTAGGGGAGAGTGGCTAGGGTTTATGGACATGTTTTGTCGGCTTGTTGGGTTGTGTTGCTGAGAAATCAGCAGACTGTGTTTCATTTCTGCTTCTAATTGAAGCTTCTTCATTTGCAATTGAAGTTCAGCTATCTCTACAGATCCTGATGTGGTTTCCAGCAACTGTAAATGCTGAGTTACTGCTGGAATCATCTAAAATTTCCTCACGTTAGGAGGAACTTCAACTGCAGCTTGTCTACTGATTCCCATGGCTTGGTCTTATTTGTCTTTTATAAAACCCCCAAGGTCACTTCTTCCACCTCCAGAGTCTCCTTGATGACTGAAAGAGTCATTACTATCCAAACGGTGTTTAAGCCAACCAAATCAGCACCTGAAATAAAACTCACTAACACCTATGATTCGCTGTTTAAATCCAGCAAAGTGCCCGCAATCTGGTATGGACCAGGCCTGACACCTCAAAACTTTTTTAAGCAGGTAGTCCAGACCTTAATTTTGCTATTTGTTTTAGGCAAATATCTAATGGATATTCCAGGAGTGAATTAGTTAATTGGACTGCCAATTTTGAAACAATTTATTTACAAAGCTACAGAATGAAATGAAAAGTACAGAAAATAGAATACCAGATAATTTACCCTATCCAAAAACCAGACTATCTAGACATAAATCATGCTGTTCCAAAAATACTTGAAAGACCCAATAAACATATCCCTTAGCACAAAGAGTAAAAATAAGATAGACCAGGGCTATAAGCTTGAAATTAGAGAGAAAGAGTGTGAGAGAGAGCGAGAAGCTGGCTGGACTTGCCCCAGCCACCTTTCTTCATACACACTGCTGCTGAACTGAATCAAAAACTCTAATCTAAACGAAGGCTAGCTACACAGCTAGCTGGCCACTCCTGTTTAAAAAAAAGTATAATCAAAGACATGAAAGCCTTAGGTTAGAGGCATTATCTATTAGGGGTAAATAAAAAAGGGCCTCAATAAATCTTTCAAACCCAACCTCATTGGAGCCTGGCCAATTACCCCCTCTCCTGAGAAAAAAACTCAAGGGCATAATAACCTTGTAAAAAGACCAAAATTGTAACAGCAGGAATTGGAGAAAATAGATTGGGAAGGCGGTGTGAGGGTAAATGCACATCGGACATGTGAGTGTATTTTATCAGAATTCAGGAACAACCTAAGGATGACAAATAAGGACTGAAAGATTCAGGAACACCGGCTGATAAGAACTATCGAAAATTTTGTCAAAAAGAAAGGAAGCATATGTAAGGGTTTGGAAGCTGAAATAAAACTGGTTCCTTAAAGAATATAAAAGGAGGCAAAAAAGAACTTAAAGAATTTCGAGGGCTAAAATCTTTGACAAATAGAATTCAGGGGAATCACAAAGCATTTTAGACTTTTATTGGCAACAAGAGTGTAGCTAAGGAAAGGGTAGGTCCACTCAAGGTAAAGGGAATGAATTTTTGTGCAGAGCCAGAGATAAGGCATGAGATCTTTACAGAATATTTTACATCAGTATTCACCAAGGAGAAGAACATAGAGGAGAGAAAGATTAGGGAATTCTGGTTGATATCCTGGGCCATGTCAGTATTAAGAACGATGAGGTTTTGGCTATCTTGATAAATGTGAGCTGGTGCATTTTGGGAGGTCAAATGTGAGAAGAAAAATACAGTTAATTGCAGAACCCTTTGAAACATTGATAAATAGAGGGGTCTTGAAAATGGGTAATGTGGTAAACAAGGCAGACATCAGTTGAGACATTGAGGATAAAAGTTGGCAAGTCATGTTGCAGCTGTACAAAACTTCAGTTCTTCCACATTTGGAGTATTGTTTGCGGTTCTGGCTGCTGCACTATAGGAAGGATGTGGTGGCTTTGGACAGGGTGCATCACAGGTTTACCAGGGTGTGGCTTGGATTGGATTGTATTAGTTATAAGGAGAGATTGGACATGTTTGGATTGTTTTCACTAGCATGTCAGAAGATGAGGGGCAATCTAACAGAAGTATGTAATAATGAGATGCACCAAAAGGGTGGATAGTTTAAGCCTTTTTCTAAGGGTGAAAATGTCAAATACTGGTGGCAGGACGGGGTGTGCAGGTTCAAGGTGAGATGGGGAAAGTTTAAAGATGATGTGTGGGCAAGTCTTTTACACAGGGGGTGATAGATCTCTGAACATGATGCTGGGAGGGCTAATAGAAACAGATATGATAGCAACATTTAAAATGCTTTAAACAGATACATGAACAGGTAGGGAATAGAGGGAGACAGGCCATGTGCAGGCAGATGAGATTAGTTTAGAATGACATCATGGTTGCTGCAAATATGATGGGCTGAAGGCCATGTTCCTGTGCAGAACTGTTCTATGTTTGATTGAGTGTTGCATCTGTCGCAATACCTAGTCCAGTTCATGTCTCAGGGAGAGAGAATATTTCTCCTTTTAATGAGTTTGAAGTATTTCAACTTCCAACTCATCTGATGGAAACTGTAGATAACTGTTTAATTTTATTAGTCTGTTCCTGACTTAGCTTCCTTCTGGTACACTATCTCTGACACAATGTCAACTCCTTTCCTTCTTAAAAAAAAACTTCAAAAACTTCACTTCACTTCTTTTCCACCATCCGTGCCCCAACACTTCAGTCTGCCTAACTTCATTATTTCAAACTGCTTTTTTTCCCCCTTCAGACCACTGCTTAATACACGTTACTTCATCAAATAACTTCATAGCAATTCAGAGCTTGATATATGCTTCTCTCTTGGACAACTTCCCAACCCAGACTTGAAAATAAATGTCACAGTTTGGAAGGTCGTCTCCCTCAGCCACCTGGTATATTCCCAATTCCTTCGTCTCCGCCGCATCTGCTCCCAGGAGGACCAATTCCAACACCGCACAGCCCAGATGGCCTCCTTCTTCAAGGACCACAGATTCCCCCCAGACGTGATCGACGATGCCCTCCACCGCATCTCCTCCACTTCCCGCTCCTCCGCCCTTGAGCCCCGCTCCTCCAACCGCCACCAAGACAGAACCCCACTGGTTCTCACCTACCACCCCACCAACCTGCGCATACAACGTATTATCCGCCGCCATTTCCGCCACCTCCAGACGGACCCCACCACCAAGGATATATTTCCCTCCCCTCCCCTATCAGCGTTCCGCAAGGACCACTCCCTTCGTGACTCCCTTGTCAGATCCACACCCCCACCAACCCAACCTCCACCCCCGGCACCTTCCCCTGCAACCGCAGGAAATGTAAAACTTGCGCCCACACCTGCACACTCACTTCCCTCCAAGGCCCCAAGGGATCCTTCCATATCCGCCACAAGTTCACCTGTACCTCCACACACATCATCTATTGCATCCGCTGCACCCGATGTGGCCTCCTCTATATTGGTGAGACAGGCCGCTTACTTGCGGAACGCTTCAGAGAACACCTCTGGGCCGCCCGAACCAACCAACCCAATCACCCCGTGGCTCAACACTTTAACTCCCCCTCCCACTCCACCGAGGACATGCAGGTCCTTGGACTCCTCCACCGGCAGAACACAACTACACGACGGCTGGAGGAGGAGCGCCTCATCTTCCGCCTGGGAACCCTCCAACCACAAGGTATGAATTCAGATTTCTCCAGCTTCCTCATTTCCCCTCCCCCCACCTTGTCTCAGTCGGTTCCCTCAACTCAGCACCGCCCTCCTAACCTGCAATCCTCTTCCTGACCTCTCCGCCCCCACCCCACTCCAGCCTATCACCCTCACCTTGACCTCCTTCCACCTATCCCACCTCCATCACCCCTCCCCCTAGTCCCTCCTCCCTACCTTTTATCTCAGCCTGCTTGGCTCTCTCTCTCTTATTCCTGATGAAGGGCTTATGCTCGAAACGTCGAATTCTCTATTCCTGAGATGCTGCCTAACCTGCTGTGCTTTGACCAGCAACACATTTGCAGCTAGTTCTCTAGAAACTCTGGGGAACTGCCTTTTGCTTAGAGTTATCGGGATTGCAATTTTTAAAAGCTAAATGCTTACACACAAATCCACATGTTAAACTTAGAATTCCAAACAAATAAACTTGCAGTAAACAATATTGAAACTTTCATAAATCTCACAGTTTGATTGTTTTGGAACTCTGATAAAATAACAGAGAAGGGTATTCTGCACCAACTGTAGCATTAGTTTCTGGTAGCAATTTTCTTAATTAGTTTTTGGAAAGAGCACGTGTAAATCAATCTAATGTCCTTTTGTAATTCAGAAGACGGTGAGATTTAGTGCAGTTGCCTCTCAGCAGATGGTTGCAAGCCTGATACCCATTGGGCTTCCTGCCACCTGAGATTGTCTGCCAGTTCTCAGAGTACATTTAATCAATTCTTGTTCAATTATTTGATGGAGGGCCTCATTATGATTCAGTGTTTTTGTAGGGAAAGAAAACACTGGAGATTTGGCATCTCCCATTAAATTCTATTCTAGAACCTGCCTCCTAACCCCTCATCCCCCTCCTAAAAAGCTAATGGAATTGATGGTGATTGTGGAGCAGTTAGTATGCTAACTGGCTCAATGGTTAGCTGGATGGACTTCCATGGAACTAGGTTGAGTAGATGGAATAATCATTAACTATGCTGATGCCAAAGTCAGTATGGAGCAGCGAATTTTCCATTCACCTTTGACTGAAGTTTCTAGATATTCAACTGACCACTGCTCCATGTTCTTAATTCATGCTTCCAGCATATGAAGCTGTGTACCAAGTACATGATGTTTTACATTGTACATTAAAAATTGTTTCTTTGGTGATTAGCTGAGAAAACATGCCATTTTCTTCTTTGAGTGTTGTTCATCCACCATGGTTACTTTTCATATATTTCATCATCAATTGAATACTTCCTACTTTCATTTCTTTAACAAACACAATCTCTCTACACCGATCAAACAATGTCATTCCCAGTCACACCAACTAAACCATTTGAGCAGATCCACTCAGTGGTCTGAGATTAATGGCTAATTGCGAATAGCTTGACTATGAAGCACAAAAGGAATGTGAAAAGCCTTCAGGCCAGAATGCAATCAAGAAGACACACAACAGCAATCAGTGCAGCTTGGCAATATTGCAGCCTGATGACAGCTGAGGGGAACCACACACAATGAAGGAAAAGAAGTCTTATCTCTTCTTAATCACAAAGGGTCATAACCAGCTCTGGCACTGGTTTGATTGATGTCATGATGTTCACAGGTTCTGGCCTTTATCAAAACCCTGGTCAGGTTATAACATAGTCCACATAATCAACAGCATTGTAAACACCATTCTGACTGGACACCAGATCAAGGAAAAAAACATCAATGAGGACAATTTCATTAAGGCCTTTGATTCCTATTTTAATTTAAAGAACCACCCTAAAATAATCCAAGAATAAAAAAGAAACACCAATGCTCACTAGCAAAATTTATTATTTAGTCTTGTTTTTGTATGCTGGGCATACTTAGGTAAGTTCTCATCTTGTCAGGTAGATGCTAGTATTGTTGATGGACTGAACCAGCTTGGTTAAGTCAGTGCAATTAGTTTTGAGAACAGATTATCAAGATATTTGACATAATGTCATCAGGGCCCACAGACATCACAGCATCAGAGCCTTCAGCAGTTTCTTCATATCAGGTAGAGTAAATCACATTAGTTGAAGATTGGCTTCTGTGATACTGGAGACTTTAAAAGACTGAGATAGATCATGCACTCATCACTTCTGGTTGAAGATGGTTGGAAATGCTTCCAACTTGTCTTTTACACGATGCACTTGGCTCTCCCATCATTGGGGATATGGATATTGGTGGAGCCTTGTCCTCCTCCTCCACCATCACCACCACCACCGAGTTGTTTAATTGTTCGCCACCATTCGCAACTAGATATGACAGAATTGCAGAGCTTAGATCTGATTTGATGGTAATGGAATTACTTTGTTATATCTACCACTTGCTGCTTAAACAGTTTGACACAAATATTTAATTATTGTAGCTTCACCACCTAGACACCTCTCTTTCTGATACATCAGCACACCCTCTTCATTGAGCTAAAGTTGATCCCCTGGCTTGGTAGCAATAGTAGGGCTTTGCCAGATCATGTAATTGTGGTTGAATACAAATGTTCTGTTGCTGATGGCCCAATGTTGCTTCATGAATGCCCAGTTTTGAGTTCCTAAATCTGGCCTGTTGAACATGTGGAGGATGCCAAATAAAATAATGAGTTGTACTCTGAAGCTAGGATATCTTCACCACTAATGACCATGTGCTGGTTACTTCTACTGATATATGGATAGATGCATCTGTAACAAATGGATTGGTAATGATTCTGGATCAGTGGTTTTGGAAGAGCACAGCACTTCAGGCAGCATCCAACGAGCAGCAAAATAGATGTTTCAAGCAAAAGCCCTTCAATAGGAATAAAAGGCAGTGAGCCAGAAGTGTGGAGAGATAAGCTAGAGGAGGGTAGGGGTGGGGAAGAGAGTAGCATAGAGTACAATGGGTGAGTGGAGGAGGTGGAAAAGGACAAGTCATGGGGACAGTGCTGAGCTGGAAGTTTGGAACTGGGGGAAGGGGAAATGAGGAAACTGTTGAAGTCCACATGGATGCTCTGGGGCTGAAGTGTTATCAAACAGGTTTTTCCACTCTTATTGTTCCCCAATTATTGGCTGCAGAGCCAGTTGCTAACAAGCCACTCAATAACAGACATTGTTATAACAGTCTGCACACACGTGCACATTGCAGGAGACTGCTGTGTGTAGCATCCTCCACACAGATCGCTGAGAAAAAAAGGGGAGGACTCCCACAGAGCACTCCTGGTTATAATATTTTATTAAACAATACAGTTTACAAGATAACTGACATTACAGCTGTATACAGAAACAACAATTTTACAAGGGGGAAAACAGCAAAGCCGGGCCAAAATTCCTACAGTTATCACTACAAAACAGTAAAATGACATTTATACAAACTAAATTACAAGTGCATACAATACAGACCAACTCAGCAAGACCCCAGCCCTCCTACATTCTGGCCACTCAAAGGTAGCCCACCCCTATCACTTCTAGTTCTGTCCTCCCATGTCCCTTCCAGTTGAGCACCTTAACACTTTGCAACCATTTCTAGGGCAGCCTGTCCTGCTTCCCAGCACCCTCCAGACCAATGCAGGTGAGTGGTGTTGTTGGGGGCAGAAGTAGTGGCAAACATGGCAGTAGGGGGTGGAAATCACTGAATTAGTGATGAGGCGGGGGAGAAGTGATGTCATGTGTTGCATGAGGAATTGAGGGGTGGAAGTGGCTGTGGGAGCAGCCATACCAGCTGCATGGCTAATGGCATCTGAGCAGTTTGAAGCCAGGGGAATCTACTGGAATGTTTGGGAGTGCTGATTATGGAGGTGGGTAGATAAAGTTTGTTGTACTTAGTTTGATGTTTGAGATGGAGTTGAAATACTTTGTATGAATGGAGGATGTAATACAGGAGGGACCCTTTGCAATTATGAGTGAGTGTGGCCCTCAACTGAGGCAGGGCTGACTGTAGAGAGGTTAGGTGCCAATACATTGCTGCAAACATGGAGTGGAGGATCTTGGAGAACTGTTGGTGTTTTTGAATCTGTAGTCTGTACTGTTTGTCCTGTTCAGGTCCGAACTTCGTGTGGGATGAGTTGGTTATGGAGGCAGGCACTGAGGAAGCAAATGTGGCTGTGGTAGTGAGTTTGTTTCAGGACATGGTTGAAGAGCTTCCAGGCAGAAGAAGTGACCTGGGAGTTGCAGTGGGAGAGGGACTCATTCTCGAGATGGAAAGCTCCAAGGCAGGCATCCTTGCAAGAGGATTTGCAGTAGGGTTAAAATCAGCTAGGTAAGAACAATGACTGCAGATGCTGGAAACCAGATTATGGATTAGTGGTACTGGAAGACCACAGTTCAGGCAGCATGTTGAAGAGCACAGCATCTCCCCCATCCCCACTCCAACCACCCACCCTCAACATGCAGCCCTCCAATCCTGACCTCACCATCAAGCCAGCAGATAAAGAAGGGTGTAATGGTAGTCTGTCACACTGACCACTACACCACTGAAGCCAAATGCCAACTTGAAGACAACTCTTCCTACTGCCCCCTCAATCATGACCCCACACACCCCCTCACCAAACCATCTCCCAGACCATACAGAACCACATCACCTCAGGAGATCTCCCACCCACAGCTTTCAATCGCAGTCCAGGAACCCTGCACTGCCTGGTTTTACCTCCTTCCCAAGAGCCACAAGCCTGACCAACCTGGCTGACCCATTGTCTCAGCATGCTCCTGCCCCACTGAACTCCTATCTACCTGGACACTGTCCTATCCCCTAGTCCAGGAACTCCCACATACATTTGAGACACCACCCACACCCTCCACCTCCAAGGAGGTCTGTTTCCCTGGCCCCCAGCACCTCATCTCCACCATGGATATCCAATCCCTCCACACCTCCATCTGCCATGACAGTGCCTCCAAGCCCTCAGTTTCCTCCAATCAAAATCCAACAGTACCCTTCCACCAACATTTGTTTGGCCAAACTGGTCCTCACCTTAATTTTTCCTTTGAATCCTCCCACTGAGACCAAAGGGGTAGGCATGGGCACCTTTATGGGCCCCAGCTATGCTGGTCTTTGTTGGCTATGTAGAAGAGAATCTTCTACAATTACACTGGCACCACTCCACCTCTTCCTCCACTGACTGTATTGACACCACCATGAGGGGAATCTAAATCACCTGGTTATATTTTAAACCAATTATAAAACAATTTACAAAAACAGTTAACATTTACAGTTGTATACAATTTCACAAGGGAGAGGAGCAAAGCTAGGCCCCAAATCCTACTGTTCAACTGTTTACAGGTAAGACGACAAACCACAAATTCCAGTTTCAAATATAAAGACAGCAAAAAATGACCTTAAAACATAAGACAATCCAGTTACATTAAAAAATTGCAGACAATACAGACCCAGCAAGCCCCCATCCCTCCCACTATCCAGCTTGAATCACCATGCCCCTTCCAGTTCAGTCTGCCCTGACAGCTTTCAACCACCTCTAGGACAGCCTGCCCCAGTACCCACCCAGGGGGACAGCACTGAGGATGGTTAATCCACCTTCTGGCTCTCAGTCTGCCCTGATGTACCATTGGGCTCACCTAGTCAGTGCACCATCCAGCCAGTGAGTTATCCTGGCACACCCTCCGGCCACCTCTAGGACAGCCTGTCCCCTTCCCTGGAATGGGAGGGTGCAGGGTAGCCCACAAGCCTTCTGGATCTCAACCTGTCCCTATGCACCTGGTGCTTAGCTACTGACCTTTCAACCACCTCTAGGACAGCCCATCCCAAATACCCCTTCTGAGCACTGTCTTCCCAAGAACAGTCTACCCACCATTGGCTCGTGTGGCAACTGGCATCAGGGTGGCCTACCCACCCTCTAGCTTTCAGGATAGCCTACCAACCTTCAGGTTCACAGGATGGCCTACCCACCCTCAAGCTCTCAGGGTGAGATTTTTCAGGATGACCCTAAGCCTCCTAGCTCAGTTAAGGCCTGCCAGACCCAGGGACACAATCCAGTACAAGTGATGGACCCAAACACCATAAAACAGTTAATTACATAAAAACAAAGTCCTTTCTGGTCCACATTCCAATATATTTTGAAGGCTCTATATATATATATATATATATATATATATATATATATATATATATATATATATATATATATATATATATATATATATATATATATATATAGAATCCATTCCCAGAAATGGAGTCCACTCCAGGTTTTGAGGTGCATGGTCCAAAATGGAGTCCACTCCTGAAGGCAAGGAATGCACAGCACAGGTGTTCCATCTCCATGGAGTCCTAGCCTGGCCTTGGAAAACCAGGCCCACTCACAGGAACAGTACATTATAAAAGATGCAGTTAATTCACAGGGGTTTGGTCCACTCCCAAACTCTAGGATACAGCAAGTGCTCACCTCCTAGCACACAGGTGTTCAATCTTAGTCTCTTCATTCCTGAAGGGCTCATGCCCAAAACATTGATTCTCCTGCTCCTTGGATGCTGCCTGATCTGCTGCACTTTTCCAGCAACACTTTCAGCTCTGATCTCCAGCATCTGCAGTCCTCACTTTCTCCTAGAAGATTTTTCCAATCTTCAGAGGCCCACTCCCAGGGCTAGGCCTCCCCACAGGAACAGGTCCTCTGGTGACATGTCTTCCACAAGGACTCAGTCCAAACACCAAAAAGTGATGATTCCAGAAACAAAAAACTAGAGTCCAAGGGCTAAGCCCTACCACGAAATTAACATGGTCCTTTACTCAAAAAAAAGAGCTACACCCAAAACACATTGTTAAACTCCTGATGTGCACAATCAGTCCTCACTAAAAGGAATGCCAGTTAACAAACTGGCTAAATAATTCAACCAGTTCAAGAATCAGGTTTCCACCCCAGGAAATAAAAGCAGAAGCCAACTGCAACAGTAACATACTGCCTATAAACACCAGCCAGCACGGAGTCAGTCCCTTAAAAAGGAGGGAATCTAAATCTCCTGGTAATATTTTTTCTCTTCCTTTCTCAAGAGGTGGGGCAGCTGGTTCAGGGATCTCCTGGTTATATATTGTTAGACGTAAAAAATTCAGCTCAAGACAAATTCAGGAAAACAGTTTATTAGCAATTAGCAAGTCTGCAGAGTTGGGTACCCCTCAAAGAAAGGGACCCTGATCGTTACAAAGCATCCCCTGATATACCCTTAAACTCCACCCCCTGTTGAGTCAGGTGATTCTCAATCTCGAGCAACCGGTACTTTTCCATTACTTGTTTACCCCAATCTTGCAAGTGCAGCTGGACACATTTCCCCCTCAAGTGTTTACAATCTTCCCAGGCAGCTGACAACCACCCATTGTCCACCTCAAGTTGTTTCTCAACGTTTGTCCCTCGTTATCAGTCACGAGGTTCGTTTTCGGCCTTGTGGTTTTGCTGTCTGGACTTGTTTTTGCTATGTGTAAGGTCGCCCATCGTCTGGTTTGTTATCTGTCAAGGGGTTTCATTATTCTGCTATCTAGCTGCTTGTTTTCTGACTTCTGCTGACCTGGTGGTCTTGCTTCGAAACAGCTGCAACTTGTTTACTACTTCAGCCATCTACTATGTGTTAGTGCTGCTGCTATAGCTAAGTTAGTCAATTTCATATGTCGGCCATTTTCTTTTGGTCACCTTCTTGCCCCTTATACTTATGCACATCTTGAATCATTGCTCCAACTCTCATATTTTATTAAACAAGTTACAAAACAGTTTACAAAAAAACATTTACAGCTGTAAAAGACAATTTTACAAGGGAAAGGAGCAGCAAAGCTAGGCCCCAAACCCTACCATTCAAACATTTTACAGGGAGATGAGGACAAACCTCAAATCCCAGTTCCACATATGACAAGACAGTGACAATGACATTTGTACATTAAACAATACAGTTACATACAGAAGTGCAGACAATACAGAGCCAGCAAGCCCCCACCCCTCCCACCTTTCGACCACTAAGGCAGCCCGCCCCTACCCACCTTCCGGTTCAGTCCACCCTGACAACTTTCGACCTCTAGGACAGCCCACCCCAGTACCTGCCCAGGGTGACAGCGCCGAGGATGGCTACCCACCTTCTGGCTCTCGGTCTGCCCCTATGTACCATTGGGCTCTCACCCACCCCGTTGCACCTCTGACCAGTGGGCTATCCTAGCACACCTTTCGACCACCTCTAGGGCAACCCATCCCCTTCCCTGGGACGACGCATGCAGGGTAGCCCACAAGCCTTCCGGATCTCAGCCCGCCCCTACACACCTTCTGGCTCTCGGCTGCTCTGACACCTTTTGACCACCTCTAGGACAGCCCGTCCCGATTACCCCTTATCGGGACGACGGCACTCAGAACAGCCTACCCACCATCTGGCTCTCAGGGTGACTGGCATCAGGGTGGCCTACCCACCCTTTGGCTTTCAGTACAGCCTACTAACCTTCAGGTTCACAGGATGGCCTACCTACCTTCCAGCTCTCAGGGCGACGCAGGAGCCTCCCAGCTCACGACAAGGCCTGCCAGACCCAGGGACACAAGACAGTGCAGGTGATAGATCCAGGAAACAATACAGTTAGTTACCACACCAATAAAGGACAGAATCTTTCTGGTACACAGTCCAAATCTATACATAGAGTCTTCAAGATATAGAATCCATTGCCAGGAAGAGTCCACTCCAGTATATGACATCCATGGTCAGATATAGAGTCCGCTCCAAACTGCGGAGTCTATTACAAAAACAGAGTCCATAACAAAGGGCAGAGTCCACTCTTGAAGGCAGCAAATGCACACCCCACAGTTGTTTAGACTCCAGAGTCCTAGCACAGCCTTTGAAAACCAGGCCCACTCACAGGAACAGTACATTATACAGGTGCAGTTAACTCACAGCAGTTTGGTCCACTCCTGAGGGAAAGGTGTTCTCCCAAACTCCAGCATACAGCAACTGCTCACCTCCCAGTACACACACAGGTGTTCAATCTTCAGAGGCCAATTCCCAGGGCTAGGCCTCCCCACAGGAACAGCTCCTCTGGTCAAATGTATGTCTTCCACAGGGCTCAGTCCAAACACCAATACAAAGTGAAGACACATACACAAAGCAAAGAAAACTACAGTCCAAGGGCTAAGCCCAACCATAAAAGTAACATTCTCTTTTTTTGAGAAAAGGACAAAGAGGAGAAAAGAGTAACACAGGCTGTAACCAGCCAGTGAAACAACAATCCCCAAATGAGAACTGAGTTACACCTGAAACACATGATGTGCATCAGGAGTTTAACAATCAGTCCTCACTAAAAGGAATGTCAGTTAACAAACTGGCTAAATAATTCAGCCAGTTCAGGAATCAGGTTCCTCCTCACCAAAAAAGGCAGAAACTAACAGTAACATACTGATTGTAACATCAGCCAGCATAGAGTCAGTCCCTTAAACCGAGGGGAACCTAACTCTCCTGGTAATATATTTATTTTTTCTTCTTCCTTTCTCTCTCAAGATGTAGGGCAGCTGGTTCAGGGATCTCCTGGTTATATTTTTTTTATTTTATTAAACAAATTACAAAACAGTTTACAATAAACATTTACAGCTATAAAAGAGACAGCAATTTTACAAGGGAGAGGAGCAGCAAAGCTAGGCCCCAAATCCTACTGTTCAACCATTTTACAGAGAATGAGGACAAACCTCAAATCCCAGTTCCACATTTAACAAGACAGTGACAATGACATTTGTACATTAAACAAAACTTACATACAGAAGTGCAGACAATACAGACCCAGCAAGCCCCCACCCCTCCCACCTTCCGACCACTCTAAGGCAGCCCGCCCCTACCCACCTTCCAGTTCAGTCCACCCTGTGCCCCTTCCAGTTCTCGGTCCGCCCTCACACACCTTTCGACCACCTCTAGGACAGCCCACCCTGGTACCCACCCAGGGTGACAGCGGTTTGGACGGCCTACCCACCTTCACTAACCACCCTCAGCACCTTTCGACCACCTCTAGGACAGCCCACCCTGGTACCCACCCAGGGTGACAGCGGTTTGGACGGCCTACCCACCTTCACTAACCACCCTCAGCACCTTTCGACCACCTCTAGGACAGCCCGTCCCGATTACCCCTTATCAGGACGACAGCGCTCAGAGTAACCTACTTACCATCTGGCTCTCAGGGTGACTGGCATCAGGGTGGCCTACCCACCCTTTGGCTTTCAGGACAGCCTACCAACCTTCAGGTTTGCAGGATGGCCTACCCACCTTCCAGCTCTCAGGGTGACAGCTTTCAGGGTGACGCATGAGCCTCCCAACTCACAACAAGGCCTGCCAGACCCAGGGACACAAGACTGTGCAGGTGATAGATACAGGAAACACCACAATAAAAATAAGAGTCCTTTCTGGTACACAGTCCAAATTCATACATTAGAGTCTTCAAGATATAGTATCCATTGCCAGGAAGAGTCCACTCCAGTATACGACATATATGGTCAGAAATGAGTCCGCCCCAAATTGCAGAGTCAGTTACTAAAAACAGAGTCCACAACCAAGGGCAGAGTCCACTCTTGAAGACAGCAAATGCACACCACACAGGTGTTCAGTCTCCACAGAGTCCTGGCCCAGCCTTGGATAACCAGGCCCACTCACAGGAACAGTACATTGTACAGGTGCAGTTAACTCACAGCAGTTTGGTCCACTCTTGAGGGAAAGGTCTTCTCCCAAACTCCAGCATACAGCAACTGCTCACCTCCCAGCACACAGTGTTCAATCTTCAGAGGCCCAGTCCCAGGGCTAGGCCTCCCCACAGGAACAGCTCCTCTGGTAGAATGTATGTCTTCCACAGGGCTCAGTCCAATCACCAATTAAAAAGTGAAAATACTTACAAAAAGCAAAGAAAACTACAGTCCAAGGGCTAAGCCCTACCATAAAAGTAATATTGTCCTTTTCTCAAAAAAAGGAGTAAAGAGAAAAGAGTAACACAGGCTATAACCAGCCAGTGAAACAACAATCCCCTAATGAGAACTGAGTTACACCTGAAACACATTCTGTGCATCAGGAGTTTAACAATCAGTCCTCACTAAAAGGAATGCCAGTTAACAAATTGGCTAAATAATTCAGCCAGTTCAGGAATCCAGTTTCCCCTTCCAGAAAAAAAAAAGCAGAAACTAACAGTAACATACTGACTGTAACACCAACCAGCATAGAGTCAGTCCCTTAAACCGAGGGGAATCTAACTCTCCGGGTAATATATTTATTTTTTTTTCTCTCTCAAGATATAGGACAGCTGGTTCAGGGATCTCCTGGTTATATCAGTCAGCCAGAACTTTCCTGATTGGCCCAGGTTAACAACCCCAATCAAGGAGCTCATAGTCAATGAGATTTACCTGGTTCCAATTACAATTGCTGCCCCCCATCCCCAAGTCTGGGGATGTAGGCCTGGTCTTTCTCTTGTAGCTTTTCCTGAGACGCTTTCAGCCCAGGTCTAGTTCCTTTGATTCTGACTCTGGCATGGGCAGGTGTACCAGACTGCAGCCTGCTTCTTTGTGTTCAGAGTGCCGCAGAAGAGTTTCCTCCTTGTCTTCTGGTAGTAATGGTATTGAGGCTGCATTCATCTCAGACTCTGAGGTTTGCTCAACACTAGAAGGAGGGGGAGAACCTAGAGTTTTTGACAGGCCTTCAGGCTGCTCTGAAGGGCCAGGTACGTTTTGCTCCTGCCCCATTTTCAAGGTAACAGCTTTCAGCAGATCCACATGTTTCTTTCAGGGCAGCCTCACTTACCTGAACTTTGTAAGTAACACGACCTGACCTTACATCACCCTTGCCTTGTACCTCTACAAGGCCATTTCCATGGTTTTGGCATCAAACTGGTCCCTGAATTAAATTGTTTCTCTCACCTAGAGGCAGCATGTCGCCCGTATTGGTGTTCTTGCTGTCATTTCACCCTCCCCCCTCCCAGGTCTGGGATTATCAGGTTTAATCTTCTCCCCATTAACACCTCTGCTGGAGCTATTCCTGTTGTTGCATGTGGGATGGTTCTATAATCAAACAGGAACTGGGACAGTTTGGAATCGAGTGAAGCTGCAGGCTGCTTCTATAGGCCTACCTTCAACATTTAGACAGCTCTTTCCACCAGACCATTGGACGATGGATGGTATGGAGCTGTCCTTATGTGCTGAACACCATTTGACTTTTGAAATGTCTGAATTCCCTTCAAGTAAATGATGTCCCATTGTCCATGACCAACACTCTGGGGAGTCCATGTATCGCAAACAATGCTCACAGCTTCTCAGTCATTATTCCTGAGTTTATTGAACAAACTTTATGCATGTCCAACCACTTTTAATGAGAATCCACAATGACCAGGCACTTTGTGCCCTTGAAAAGACCAGCACAGTCGACATATAACCGAGTCCAGAGTTACCCAGCCAATCTCACAAATGTGGAGGTGCCGCCAGTGGCAATTTTTGACTTGGTACAAACTTAAGGATTGTAGTCCTCAGCGAATCTTGTTAAAGACAGGTTTGGCAATCACAAATACGGCTGCACTGGTATCGACCTCCATGGGAACTGGCTAACAATTTAACCCAGTATTAATTTTAATGAGTTTCAATTTGGATGTTGCTAAGCAATTTAATTGTTCCAACCCACGTGGTATGGGGACTTTCCAGGACGTGCACTCTCCTGGCTACCAGCCTGTGAATTTTACTATCAAGTGAAGCCTTATTGGACTCTTTTGCTGTCTAGAGTCTGCAAACCACATGGGTCTCATGGTGGCTCAGTGGTTAGCACTGCTGCCTCACAGCACCAAGGACCCAGGTTTGATTCCAGCCTCGGGCGACTGTCTTTGTGGAGTTTGCATTTCTGCCTGTGTCTGTGTGGGTTTCCTTTGGGTGCTCTGGTTTCCTCCCACAATCCAAAGATATGTAGGTTAGATGGATTGGCCATGTTAAATTGTCCATAAGGATGTGTAGGATGGGTGTATTAGTCAAGGGGAAATGCAGAGTAATAGTGTAAGGGGGAATGGGTCTGGATGGACCCAGATCCTGAAGACCTTTTTAGCAGCTTGGCTTTGTAGTGGGTTTCTGCTGTGGGCTGCCCAAGGATATGCCCTGCACAAGGCTTTGCAGTTGTTTACACTCAAGTCTTGTTCCCAAGCTCAATCAGAGAGGTGAGGGTGTCCACCTCTGTTGGGATGCCCTGCAGCTCCCACCCTCCACTTGCCTCACTTTGTAATGACACCAGTTTTACTGCTGTTTGAAGTCCAGTTGGACTTGAGCTAGTAGCCACTTCTGCATGATTATATCATTGTTCCCACATACAAAATGGTCTCTCAGCATCTCATTCAGGTTAACCCAAAACCTCATGTGGTGCACTCACACAGGGCCATTTCTATGGTTCCAGCACCAAATGTGGTCCCCCAAATGTGTCTCTCTCGCTCAGAGGAAGCATATGGCCAACATTGGCATTACTGCTGTTGTTTCACCCGACCATAAGACCATAAGACATAGGAGTGGAAGTAAGGCCATTCAGCCCATCGAGTCCACTCCGCCATTCAATCATGGCTGATGGGCATTTCAACTCCACTTACCAGCGTTCTCCCCGTAGCCCTTAATTCCTCGAGACAACAAGAATCTATCAATCTCGGCCTTGAAGACATTTAGCGTCCCGGCCTCCACTGCACTCCGTGGCAATGAATTCCACAGGCCCACCACTCTCTGGCTGAAGAAATGTCTCCGTATTTCTGTTCTGAATTTACCCCCTCTAATTCTAAGGCTGTGTCCACGGGTCCTAGTCTCCTCGCCTAATGGAAACAATTTCCTAGCATCCACCCTTTCCAAGCCATGTATTATCTTGTACGTCTCTATTAAGTCTCCCCTTAATCTTCTAAACTCCAATGAATACAATCCCAGGATCCTTAGCCGTTCCTCATATGTTAGACCTACCATTCCAGGGATCATCCGTGTGAATCTCCGCTGGACACGTTCCAGTGCCAGTATGTCCTTCCTGAGGTGTGGGGACCAAAACTGTACACAGTACTCTAAATGGGGCCTAACCAGAGCTTTATAAAGTCTCAGTAGCACAACAGTGCTTTTATATTCCAACCCTCTTGAGATAAGAGACAACATTGCATTCGCTTTCTTAATCACGGACTCAACCTGCATGTTTACCTTTAGAGAATCCTCGAGTAGCACTCCCAGATCCCTTTGTACTTTGGCTTTACTAATTTTCTCACCATTTAGAAAGTAGTCTATGCTTTTATTCTTTTTACCAAAGTGCAAGACCTCACACTTGCTCACATTAAATTCCATCAGCCATTTCCTGGACCACTCTCCCAAACTGTCTAGATCCTTCTGTAGCCTCCCCACTTCCTCAGTACTACTTGTCCACCTAACTTCGTATCATCTGCAAACTTCACTAGAATGCCCCAGTCCCCTCATCCAAATCATTTATATATAATGCGAATAGCTGTGGCCCCAACACTGAACCCTGCGGGACAATGAACCCTACGGGACTACCCATGCTCCCCGATCCCCCTGCCTCTCTCAGCCTGCCTTCAATGTATGGTCCTCTGTTTTCACCAGACCATTGGACAATGGATGTTATGGAATTGTCCTGATGTGTCGAATGCCATTTGACTTTAGGAAATACTCAAATTCTCAGCTGGCAGATGACATCCCATTCTTGTTGCATTGAAATAACTGCACAGAGGTCAATATCCTGCTACCAATCACTCTTAATTTACTTGTGCGCAGTACACTGGCTATGGCCAGCCGGCTCAGAGACAGTCCCCTGAACTAAGGAGATTCTAATCCCCTGTCAGCCAGGGCCCAATCAAGGATCTTGTAGTCAACTCAACCCATCCTTCAATCACTACAGTAAATACGTCAGACTGTTCCTTGGCCTGTCTGTGAGTCCACTCTGTCCCTATTCTTGCACATGCCTCTAGATATTAGAAAGGAGGACATTTCGTTGCTGACAAAAATGGATTTGCTCTTGTGATTTCTGGTGTCTAGGTGAGTATAAGGTTCTCTATCTGATTGTAGACCTTTATTTATTCATCAACTTAATTAGATGCTTGCAAGATCAGTACCTGTGGGCTCACAATTCTCCATATGGTGTTACATGCATTTATCATTCCTTCCTGGGAAGGCAACAGCAGGAAATAGATATCATTCATGCAAAGAATTTAACTGATGATATTAATAACATCTTGCAGATACTTGGCATTGTTGAAAAATGTACGAAGTGTTTCACAGAAGCCTAATTAAAAGAAGGAAGGCGTTTGAAATTTTAACTTGATATGCAGTAGGGCAGTAGTTTGACAGTGAGTGACAATCCCATGGTGCTCCCTGGCAGGCTACATTTGCTGCCTCTTCCCACTGCCCTCTAATAAACTGCTGGTTTTGGTGTCTGATGAGGCAGCTTCATAAAAGCTACTCAGTGGTCTTCCACAATGGCATTTTAATTGATATTTGAACAGGGAAGATACTGCAAGGTTTGTGAAGGTTTGTAGCTCAGGTTGAGGTTTAGGGTGTAGGTTTGCTCGCTGAGCTGTAGGTTTGATAACCAGACGTTTCATTACCTGGCTAGGTAACATCATCAGTGGCGACCTCCAAGTGAAGTGAAGCTGTTGTCTCCTGCTTTCTATTTATATGTTTGTCCTGGATGGGGTTCCTGGGGTTTGTGGTGATGTCACGTCCTGTTTGTTTCTGAGGGGTTGATAGATGGTATCTAGATCTATGTGTTTGTTTATAGCGTTGTGGTTGGAGTGCCAGGCCTCTGGGAATTCTCTGGCATGTCTTTGCTTAGCCTGTCCCAGGATAGATGTGTTGTCCCAGTCGAAATGGTGTCTTTTTTTCCTCTGTGTGTAGGGCTACGAGAAAAAGAGGGTTGTGTCTTTTTGTGGCTAGCTGGTGTTCATGCATCCTGGTGGCTAACCTTCTTCCTGTTTGTCCTGCGTAGTGTTTCTGGCAGTCCTTGCATGGAATTTTGTAGATGACGTTGGTTTTGTCCATGGGATGTACTGGGTCTTTTAGGTTTGTTAGTCCCTACACCCTCGGGAGGATACTGCATCCTCCCTCGCAGGCTCATATTAGCTGATGAGAAGTTTTAAAGATTGTTCAGGTGGGTCAGACACATTCTCATGTGAGACCAGTATCAGGTTCCTACTGTTTCAAAGTTATCCCATCAGTTTCTTTTTGGAGCTGAGCTGCATTAAGTCTACGGTTCAGAATAATGTAACTGGTACACCTTGAACTATGAAATGTAATTATTAATTTCACTTACCGTTACCAAAGTTAGTGATAGAAGGTGAAACTATATTCATTTCAAACAACATCGATACTTACACACACTCATTAAATAAAACTTTGATAAAATAAAAGGTGCTTTATTATGTCTTCTGTTTACAGTCAATGGAGGAACACTTGGAAAAAATAGAAAAACTTGGCAGGTCTGACACCATTTGTTGTGAGAGAAACTGAGTTAATGTTTTGAGTCCAGAGACACTTCTTCAGAAGCTTAGCTACTCAAATAAACTTAAGTTCATTGAACTTGCAATGTTAACTGTGCTTTGTCGCCACAGACATTGCAAGACCTGCTGAGTTTCTCCAGTTATATCTTTTTTCAGATCTCCAGTATCCACAGTTTTTTTTTAAATTTGATCACAATATAATTAAGTTTAATCTTATTAGCTCATTTAAGTCTACAGTTAATCCACTGCTGATCCCAGGCTTTAAAAGGTTTCTGTTCTGAAAGTAGATTGTACAGAGTCATAGAGTTATACAGCACACAAACAGGCCATTCGGTGCAACTCATCCACACTGACCAGATAATTTAAACAGGGTAAAAACAATGACTGCAGATGTTGGAAACCAGATTTTGTGGTACTGGAAGAACACAGCAGTTCAGGCAGCATCCGAAGAGCAGCAAAATTGACGTTTCGGGCAAAAGCCCTTCATCAGGAATAAAGGCAGAGAGCCTGAAGGGTGGAGAGATAAGCTAGAGGTGGGTGGGGGTGGGGAGAAAGTAGCTTGGAGTACAATGGGTGAGTGGGGGAGGGGATGAAGGTGATAGGTCAGGGAGGAGGATGGAGTGGATAGGTGGAAAAGAAGATAGGCAGGTAGGACAAGTCCGGACAAGTCATGGGGACAGTGCTGAGCTGGAAGTTTGGAAGTAGGGTGAGGTGGGGGAAGGGGAAATGAGGAAACTGTTGAAGTCCACATTGATGCCCTGGGGCTGAAGTGTTCTGAGGCGGAAGATGAGGCGTTCTTCCTCCAGGCGTCTGGTGGTGAGGGAGCGGTGGTGAAGGAGGCCCAGGACCTCCATGTCCTCGGCAGAGTGGGAGGGGGAGTTGAAGTGTTGGCCACAGGGCTGCGTGGTTGATTGGTGCGGGTGTCCCGGAGATGTTCCCTAAAGTGCTCTGCTAGGAGGCGTCCAGTCTCCCCAATGTAGAGGAGACCGCATCAGGAGTAACGGATGCGATAAATGATATTAATGGATGAGCAGGTAAAACTTTGATGTATGTGGAAGAAGTGTGAAAAACTGTGCCCCTGGGTCCCTTTTAAATCTTTCCCCTCTCACCTTAAGTCTATGCCCTCTATTTTTGGACTCCCCTACCCTTAAAAAAAGTTATTCACCCTATCCATAACCCTCATGATTTTATGAATCTCTATAAGGTCACCTTCTGATGCTCCTGGGGAAGAAGCCCTTTGACTGGTCTGATCACATCTGGAGCAATGTGTATAATTATAGTCTCCTCACATGATGAGTACTATAACTGATCTTGATAAGATCCATAGATAAGTTACATAACCATTGCTTAACTTAAAAAATCTCAGCTACTCAGATAAGTTTAAATTTAAGGACCACATTCTATTTATAGCAACATAGAGTTGGATATAACCTGACAGATTTCCATATAATAATTAAAGAGTTAGGTAGCATCTACTTAAGTAGATTATTCCTGTTTCACAGATTGGAGGGGACCAGTAGACATGAACTTAAACTATATCCAGGAATGGAAGTTGACCAGAGGTTGGTTTTACCTTTTCGCAGAGGACTGGACCCACAGGAATAAACCGTCTTTGTGATGAATGCTGACTCTATTCATATCTTCTGGCTGGAGCTGAATTGAATTCTGGATCAGTGGTGCTGGAAGAGCACAGCAGTTCAGGCAGCATCCAACGAGCAGCGAAATCGACGTTTCACTGGGCTAGAGCTCACATCATACTGAAAGTAAGTAACTTTGTAGATGTCATTTGGTTTATATGGTCTCCCAGATAGGTTCAGCAATTGCTCAAAGTCAGAGAAGAATGTTGAAAAGTTTTTTTTTCCTCAAGAAGTTTCTCACTCCTTTTTTTGCCTCTCAGGGAATTTTGCGTGTGTGTGTCTGTCTAAAGAAATGTTCAGTCATCGCAGTCTGGTTACCACTGTGTGCTACTGGCTTGATTGACTATATGGTCTTTCCCTGTCCATCAGTTTTGAATGTTTGCTTGTTCATTTGCAAATATTTGGTTTGCAGTGACCATTTGTTTAACAACAAGTATACAGTCAGCTTTATAATATGTAACAGATTACACTGGTAATTTTATTAGGTATTTAGGTAGAGGGTATTAAATTCAAAACATATTTAAATTATTGCATACTTAAATGAGTAGTTGCTGGAACAGCTCACCATCTGAGGGAACATATGGTTTGTGGAACTAATTTACTGTTTGATTGTTTGGTAGATCATTTTCATAATTTCATCAGCTGACTTCTTTTTGGAGGCGTTCAGTGGGATATAATTTTTTTTTGGCATTTTCCTAGCTCATCTGTTTCTCATGCAACAACGAGCAGGAACTTTTTTGATCCTGCAATCCTGCTCCCAAGCTTCATGAAGTGATTACAATCATGAGGTTAGATACTGTGCTGATATATTCATAAAGGACCTCCCTCAGCCCATCATGGCTGTGTCAATTCTTTACCAGAGCAATCAAAACTAATACCACAGCCCTGTTCTTTGCTCATGTTACTTTAGCTTTCTTTGCTTTGAATTATCATCCAACATGTCTGTTTTTCACTGAGGAAATAACTTTTATGTAAAATTTGAAGGAAAAAAATGTCAATCAGATTTTATCGCATTTGATTTGTGCAGTGGCTCTGCACTGTAGAATGTTTGTCTTTTCAGTATACACTTGGCTGTGGTCCAATAAAATGGGGCAAAGGAATTTTTTTTAGATGTGTGAATATTCTGCATGACAATACTCGTACTGCGTAGTCTTGAGTCTAGAGGGTGAGAATGGGGATCATATAGCAGATAATAAAAAAATGGAAAATGGAATGAATCAAAATTTGCCTTTGATTTTTCCACAGAGAATAAGAACAAAACAGTAATGCCTGTAAATCAGGAGGAAGGGTGAGCTCGGTAAAAATATTATACAGTCGGTTCTGCTCTAACTCATGTTTCTTCAACATGAATTGGCTTAAACATGATTGAAGAGTTTAGACTGTTATTTGTAGAACATTCCTTACTGTACTGGCTATAATGTGGTTCTGGCCCGGTTATTTTAAATGGCGCAGTTATTGTGCCATATTCTTATAACGTGAGATCACACATCAACAGAAGTATCATGTTACACCAGAGCTAACTGTGTTCATGAGGGTATAAAGAGATGTAACCTTTGGTTCATAAACCTTGGTGACCTGAGAAATTCATGCCAGAAGTGGCTAATAAGGTAGTAGATATGAAGAGCTCAGCATGAGATAATGGATTAATTGCTGGCTTCAGCAGGAGTGACATCCTTGATAGAGGAAATCCAAGAGGAAAACACTCCTCCAATCCTCAAAGATTTTACAGACCACGCAGGGCCCACAGGGAATAGGCATTCATAGTCCTCAATTCATAGACCCAACAAGTTTCCAAATCTGAAACAAACATGTCCTGGAAGAATTATACGATGTCAAAACTGCCTGCATTTGTGAAATTGTGGAGGGAAACGGAGTAGTGGTAAATGTAATATCATATGTGAATGTATAAATGGTAATTATTGGAACAGCATTTAATGGAAGGTGTTGTATACAGTAATGTTTCTGAAATCATTAATGCTGAAAACTACATAAAGCTTCATCTGATCTGGTTTGATAGGGATTGGCAGAACATCTTATGATCTCAACAGCAACAAATCTATTATCTTAGGTCTCTCAGTATTGCATGGCAATATCCACTTTATTATTGTACCTTGTTCCTGATTACAGTCATGCAATAAACTACATCATGTAGTTTCGACAAGAGCGTCTTTTTGTTAGACTATCCAATGGTTTTCCTCTACGTCCTTAGACCAAGGAGGCTCTGAAGAACCAGTCAGTAATCAGATATCATAACATTCAAATATCAGATACGACAATCATAGCATTCAAAATATGGAGATGCTAGTGTTGGATTGGGGTGGTGTGTAGGATGGGCTGAAAGACTGAAAGGCTAGACTTGTTGATGATCTTCAACAGCTGCATGACCTTGGATGAGTCCTGCAAACATTCCTGTACATGCCAAAGACAGCACAATAAACTTGTTTTTTTTCTGTACTGGTTGGTTGTTACATCGTGTAAGAGAGAGAGCTTCATTCCAAGTCATTGGACTTGAACTAGTAATGGGGTCACGAATGATGCCAGGAACAAGGTTTAGCCTCCAGGCCAGCGGTCAATGAAGGGGTCCCTGAATGGCAGGAGGGCTTGAGGCTCATTGCTTTCTTTTCTTTCCTTTATTTTTTTTTATTTACTTAATAGATGTTCATATTTCAGTATTTTTCCCTTTCTTTTCCTTATTTTTATTATTACTTACATATTTTCATATTTAAGCAAATTGCTGTTGCCGAGTTTTCTCTTGACTACATTTAACTGAACCCAGAAGAACCATGTGGATACACCCTGTGATCCAAGACAGGTGGTAAAAGTCAGAAGTCACATGACACCAGGTTATAATCTAACAGGTTTATTTAAAATCATAAACTTTTGTAGCACTGCTTCTTCATCAGGTGACTATAACCTGGTGTCATGTGATGTCTGGCTTCATAATGTTCAAGGATATTGGACAAGTACAGGAAATTGGAATTAGTGCACTTTTAGTGGTAGTATCTCAGTGCAGACCAGATAGGCCAAAGGGCTGTATGAATCTATGAATGGTGGCAAGTACCTACACAATGACATGTTATCAATTGTTGGCATTATATGTTTACACAATATCAACCATCTGCCTAACTGTTGCACATAGTGGTTGCATCTCCCCTCAACTTTTATCTTTTTTCAGGAAAATCATCAGAGCGATAGTAGGAAGGTGCAAGCCTTGACATTGAAAGTTGAACTTTCCACAAAGCACTGAACATGCATAACAAGATTATAAGAAATGAGGATAGGCAGAATGTAAAAATATAAAAATAGACTAACTCCTCATACTACCTCTTAAACTGGTCCTCTTAAATAGAATTTATTTTAGCTCAGTCACTTCAGATAATGTAAAAGACAAAATTTACGTTCAACGAATCCTTTGACTTTTGCATTTTAATTCCTCATAAAGCCTGATAGTTTTCATGCCTGAAATTAAATCAATGTGCACCACAGGATTGTTATTATTCATTTTTACATGGAACTTCACCCAGTGGGAGTGCATATTGATAATTGTGCAAAGGTATTGGGAATTCATGAAACCAACTGGTCATGACCACTTATACTCATTCTTTTATGTGCTCATTAGTATCATAGCTACTAATGCTTTTTCAAGCCGACACGGGTGCTGATATAATGAATATACTTAGCATTCACATTCAAGTATAACAGTTTAGAATATAGGGAAGCACTGTTCTCAACCACAAAATGAAGTCAATAACAAAATAAAGAGTCTAGAGTCATAGAGGTTGATAGCATGGAAACAGGCTCTTCAGTCCAACTTGCTTATGCCTCTCATTCCATCCAGGAACCTGACTAAATGTTTCTTAAATAATGAAATCCATCACTACCTCAGGCAGCCCATTACAGTCACTTACACCCGCTGCATGAAAAAATTGTCCATCTGGACTCTTCTGTATCTCGCCACTCTTACCTTAAACCGATGCCCTCCAGTTTTAGACTCCCTGACTATGGGGAAAGCTGTTGACTATCTACCTTACATGTGCGTGTAATGATTTTATAGACCTTTATAAGGCCACTCCTCAGTCTCCTACACTCCACAGAAAGAAGTTCCAGACTGTTCAAACTCTTCGTATAACTCAAACCTTCCAGTCTCAGTAGCATCCTAGTAAATCTCTTTGCACTCTTTCTAAGGTAGAGCTACCAGAACTGCATGCAGCACTCCAAATGTGGCTCACCCATGTCTTGTACAGCTGCAACAAGACGTCCCGACTCCAATACTCAATGCTCTGACCAATGAAAGCAATCATGCTGAAAACCTTCTTCACTACCCTGGATCAGTGGTGCTGGAAGAGCACAGCAGTTCAGGCAGCATCCAACGAGCAGCGAAATCGACGTTTCAGGCAAAAGCCCTTCATCAGGAATAAAGGCAGAGAGACTGAAGTGTGGAGAGATAAACTTGGGGAGGTTGGGGGTGGGGAGAGAGTAGCATAGAGTACAATGGGTGAGTGGGGGAGGAGATGAAGGTGATAGGTCAGGGAGGAAAGGGTGGAGTGGATAGGTGGAAAAGGAGCTAGGCTGGTCGAACAAGTCCGGACAAGTCATGGTGCCAGTACTGAGCTGGAAGTTTGAAACTAGGATGAGGTGGAAGAAGGGGAAATGAGGAAACTGTTGAAGTCCACATTGATGCCCTGGGGTTGAAGTGTTCCGAGGCGGAAGATGAGGCGTTCTTCCTCCAGGCGTCTGGTGGTGAGGGAGCGCCGGTGAAGGAGGCCCAGGACCTCCATGTCCTCAGCAGAGTGGGAGTGGGAGTTGAAATGTTGGGCCACGGGGTGGTGTGGTTGATTGGTGCGGGTGCCTCGGATATGTTCCCTAAAGCGCTCTGCTAGGAGACGTCCAGTCTCCCCAATGTAGAGGCGACCGCATGGGGAGCAACGGATACAATAAATGATATTAGTGGATGGATACAAAACACTACCCTGTCTACCTGTAACTCCACTTCCAAAGAGATATGAGCCTATACCGGGAAATCCCTTTGTTCTATAACATACACAGCCCTACCACCTTGCATTTATCTAAATTAAACTCCATCTGCCATTCCTCAACCCACTGGCCGGGTTGATCAAGATCTTGTTGCATTCCAGAAAACCTTCTTCACTGTTCAATATAGACATCTTCGTGTGACCTGCAAACTTATTGACAATACCACCTAAATTCTCATCCAAATCATTTATGTAGATGATGAATAGCAGTGGACCCAGCACTGATCCCATGGCATACCACTGGTTACAAGCCTCCAGACTGAAAAACAAACCTCTACCACTGCCCTCTGTCTTCTACCATCACGCCAACTTTATATCTAGTTGGCTAGCTCTCCTGAATCTTCTGAGATTTAACCTTACTCAATAACCTACCATGTGGTGCCTTGTCAAAGGCTTTGCTAAAGTCCATATAGACAATGTGTTGCTGGTTAAAGCACAGCAGGTTAGGCAGCATCCAAGGAATAGGAAATTCGATGTTTCGGGCCAGAGCCCTTCATCAGGAATTCCTGATGAAGGGCTCTGTCCCGAAACGTCGAATTTCCTGTTCCTTGGATGCTGCCTAACCTGCTGTGCTTTAACCAGCAACACATTTTCAGCTCTGATCTCCAGCATCTGCAGACCTCACTTTTTACTCCATATAGACAATGTCTACCACACTGCCTTCATCTACTTTCTTGGTTTACTCTTCAAAGAAACTCAATCAAATTCATGAGACATGAGTTCCCATGCACAAAGCCACGTTGACAATCACAAATGAGTCCTTGCTTCTCCAAATGCCTGGAGATTCTGTCTCTCATAATCCCCTCTAACAAATTACCCACCACAGACATTAGGCTCCTCAGTCTGTAGTTACCAAACATATCCCTGCAACCTTTCATAAATAATGGCACAGCATTAGTCACTCTCTAATCTTCAGGCACTTCACTCGTGACCTACAATTTACTCCCTGGTCTCCCACAAACTCCTAAGATATACTTCATCAGGTACTGAGGATTTATATGCCATAATGCGTTTTAAGACTTCAGCACTTGCTCTTCCAGACATCACTACTTATTTTCAGAAGTTCGCTAGAATCTATGTGGGCGGCACGGTGGCACAGTGGTTAGCACTGCTGCCTCACAGCGCCTGAGACCCGGGTCCAATTCCCGACTCAGGCGACTGACTGTGTGGAATTTACACGTTCTCCCCGTGTCTGCGTGGGTTTCCTTCTGGTACTCCGGTTTCCTCCCACAGTCCAAAGACATGCAGGTCAGGTGAATTGGCCATGCTAAATTGCCCATAGTGTTAGGTAAGGGGTAAATGTAGGGGTATAGGTGGGTTGCGCTTCGGCAGGTCGGTGTGGACTTGTTGGGCCGAAGGGCCTGTTTCCACACTGTAAGTAATCTAATCTAATCTAATCTTTCTTGATGGTAATTGCTGACAAGAAATATTCATGTAGGATCTCACCGACCTCCACACATAGATAATCTTGTTGATTTTTAAGAGGTCCTATTCTCTCCCTAGTTACTCATTTGTCCTTCATATACTTGTAGAATTTCTTGGGATTCTGCTTTATCTGATCTGCTAATGCTTTCTTGTGTCCTCTTTTAGCCCTCCTGATTTCTCTGTTAAGTATACTCTGAGACCCTCTTTGCTCCTCAATGAACTCTCTTGATCCCAGCTGCCTGTACATGTCATATTCCTCCTAATACAATTTTCTCTGCAGTAAATTTACTGCTTTTAACTTCAAATAACTGTGTGCAATGCCCATCAATCCCTTGAACTTATTAGTTGCTTCATCCAGAGTCCAGTACCAATATGCACAACATTAAATTTATGTCTCTCTAATTTATCATTTGGGGTTTCTTTAACATCTTCACATCTGGCAGACTTTCTCATTATCATTAAAGCTAAACACCATTTGTGTTGTTAGTATTTTGAGACCCTAGTTGATAACTTCTAAACAGATGGCCTCATCTGAAATCCCACGGGAGCTCTAAACCTGATGATCATTGGTTTAACTTTCAGAGCTTCTCAACCAGTTAGCACAGATGATCTCAGGTTCACCTAAACGTTTATAATTATGAAGGTCTCAGCCGACCTGTTTTCCTTGGGAAGCCAATATACATTTCAGTGGAAAATGTTGAGAAAAATAAACAATGGCAAACATTGAGGAATCATGCTCCAAGAATATTCACATCAGCTGAATGTTCAAAACAGTTATTAACCTTCAAGAAACACCAATGTGAAAGTCAAGGCTTACTAACATAGTTAAAAGCAGAATGGCAAAAGATGTAGCAAGTCCATAGCATGTGATATTGTTCTAGTATTTTGGTGTTTCATACAAATAAAGAAATAAAATTGATGTTCAAAGTACTGTTCCAAGTTGAACTGCATCAAGACAGAAGCAATTTTGGAACTCATCTTTAAAACCCAGTTACTATGACGTGATTGCATGAGAGAAAGCATTACAATCATAGTCCCGTCCTTCCAGCTCACGAGTAGTGTAAAGGATGTATTATTGTATTGAATGAAAATACACTCCTGATTATTTTGATCAGTCATGGTGCATATTTGCCAAATGATGTCATGGCCTTGGAAAACAGGTCAGAGAGGTTCACAATGAGAATGCAACCAGAGAGCCAGAGCAGTTTCAGAAAAGAACACGAATCACAGATTAGATTCCCTACAGTGTGGAAACAGGCCCTTCGGCCCAACCAGTCCACACCGACCCTCCGTAGAGTAACCCACCCAGACCTATTTCCCTCTTACTGAAGCACCTAACACTATGGGCAATTTAGCATGGCCAATTCACCTGACCTGCATATCTTTGTGACTGTGGGAGGAAACCCACACAGACACTGGAAGAATGTGCAAACTCCACACAGACAGTTGCCCGAGGCCACAATCGAACCTGGAACCCTGGTGCTGTGAGACAGCAGTGCTAACCACTGAACCACCGTGTCGCCCCAGATATGGTGCTTACAGTCAGACATCTCCAGGAGAAGAAAACCCTGAACAACACATTTGGTAACTTGGGGAACTTCGTCTGAAACAGTCAGCTATGGGGCCTTTGAAAGGTAATGGAGAGATTCAACTGCCCTGAGAGATTCACATTAGTTCAACCATTCCATGAAGGCATGCAATTTCCTGGATGATGGTGAGACTTCCAATCCAATTTTTGTCACAGTGGCTCAGTGATTAGCATTACTACCTCAGTGCCACGGACCTGGGTTTGATTCCACCCTCATGTGACTGTCTGTGTAGAGTTTGCACCTTCTCCCTGTATCTACGTGGGTTTCCTCCAGGTGCTCTGGTTTCCTCCCGCAGTCCAAAGATGTGCAGTTGGCATGGATCAAGCATATGCAGGCTAGGTGGATTAGCCTTGGAATATGCAGGGTTGCAGGGATAGGGTTGGGGAGTAGGGCTGAGTGGGATGATCTCCAGAGGTTGGTGTGGATTCGATGGGCTGAATGGCCTGCTTCACACTGCAGGGATTCCATGATTCTAATGGAGTTAAACAGGGCTGCATGGTATTGCCAACTCTCTTTGATACTTTTTTTTCCACCATGCTCTAAAATGCCTTACATGATGGTGTTCTTCGCATTGCAAGTAGATATTACAAGGATGGAAAATTGTTAATCTGAAACTACCTCTGGCAATAGCAATGTCTCCAAGAGCATACTTGGTGATATTGGTGATATTCTGTTTGTTGCTGACAGTGTACTAGCTGCTGGTTCAGAGCTGGACATGCAGTATAACATGGACATGTTCTCTTTGCCCTCATGATCAACATGAAGAAACTACATCAACAAACCTGCTTACTCCAGGCAAGTCCTGATCTAGTCACAACATTTCAGTCCTTGACCGGAACACACTGAATATCAAACATAGAAATGTACAACACAGAACAGGCCCTTTGGCCCACGATGTTGTCCCAAGAATTATTCCGAATCTAAAATAAAATAATCTAACCTACACACCCCTCAATTCACTGCTGTCCATGTGCATGTCTAACAGTCGCTTAAATGTCCCTAATGACTCTGCTTCCACCATCACAGCTGGCAATGCATTCCATGCATTCACAACTCTCTGTATAAAGAACCTACCTCTAATATCTCCTCTATATCTTCCTCCTAATATCTTAAAACTATGACCTCTCGTGCCAGTCAATGCTACCCTGGGGAAAAGTCTCTGACTGTTGACTCTATCCATGCCTTTCATTACCCTGTATACCTCGATCAGGTCACCTCCCTACCTCCTTTTCTCCAGTGAGAAAAGGTTAGTCAACTTCTGTTTGTAAGACAAGCCCTCCAACCAGCATCCTGGTAAATCCTCTTTGCACCCTTTCCAAAGCCTCTGTATCTTTCTTATAATAGGACGACCAGAACTGGACACATTATTCCAATATCGTAGAGCTGCAGCAAAACCTCGCAGGTCTTAAACTTGATCCCCCTTTTTGATGAAAGCCAAAACACCAAATGCTTTCTTAACAACCCTATCCATTTGGGCGGCAACTTTGAGAGATCTGTGCACTTGAACACCAAGATCCCTCTGTTCCTCCACACTGCCAAAAATCCTGTCTTTAATCAAATATTCAGCATTCAAGTTCAACCTTCCAAAATGCACCACTTCTCACTTAGCCAGGTTGAACTCCATCTGCCATTTCACAGCCCAGCTCTGCATTCTGTCTACGTTGCACAATAGCCCTCGATATTACCAATGGCACCTCCAACCTTTATGTCATTGGCAATTTACTAACCCACCCCTCAGCCTCCTCATCCAAGTTATTTATAAAAACTACAAAGAGCAGAGGCCCAAGAACAGAGCCCTGCAGGACACCACTCACCAGTGACCTCCAGGCAGAATACTTTCCATCTACAACCACTCTCTGCCTTCTGTCAATCAACCAATTCTGAATCCAGACAGTCAAATCTCCCTGTATCCCATTCCTCCTGACTGTATGAATAAGCCTACCATGGGGAACCTTATCAAATTCCTTGTTGAAGTCCATATACACCATATACACTACTTGACCTTTGTCGATCTGTCTTGTCACCTCCTCAAAGAACTCAATATGATTTGTGAGGTATGACCTGCCCTTCACAAAGCCATGCTGACTGCTTTTAATCACTCTATGCTTCTCCAAATAGTCATAAATCCTGTCCCTCAGAATTCTTTCCAAAACCTTGCTGACCATAGACATAAGACTGACTGGTCTGTAATTGCCAGGGATTGCACCATTCCCCTTCTTGAAAAGAGGAACAACGTTCACCTCCCTCCAATCCTCTGGTACGACTCCCGTGGAGAGTGAAGAAGCAAAGATCTTTGCCAATGGCTTAGCAAACCTCCTTTCTTGCTTCCTGGTGCAACCTAGGATAAATCTGGTCTGGCCCAGGGGACTTATCAATCTTAATGTTTGCCAAAATTTCCAGCACATCAACTTCATCAATCTTGATCTGGTGAAGCATATTTCCCAGATCCTCAAAGTTCTCATTCACAACAAGGTCCCTTTCCTCAGTGTACACTAAAGCAAAAAACTAATTTAGAGCTTCCCCAATCTGCTCAGACTCTACACACACATTCCCTACGCTATTCCTGACCAGCCCTATTTTCTCCCTGATCATGCTCTTATTCCTCACGTATGAGTAAAATGCCTTTGAGTTCTCCCTAATCCTTCCTGCCAAGCCTTTTTCTTGCCCCCACCTGGCCCTCCTCAGTCTATTTCTGAGCTCCTTCCTAGTACACCTGTATTCCATTAAGGCTCTACTAGATCTTTGCTTCCTCCACCTTTGCTGCCTTCTTCCTTTTGATGAGAAGCTCCTCTGTTCTCGTCATCCAAGGCTCCTTAACCTTTCCCCTTCTTACCTGTCTCAGAGGAACAAATTTGTGCATCATTCACAACAACTGCTTAAATAGTCTCCACATGTCTGCTGTGCCCTTTCTGTGGAACAATTGCTCCCAATCTGTACTTTCCAACTCCTGATAGCGTCATAAATTCCTTTTCCCCAATTAAGTATCTTCCCTTGGTAACTGCTCCTTTCCCTCTCCAAGGCTATGATAAATGTAAGGCAGCTGTGGCCACTGTCACCAAAGTGTTCTCCCACCTTTAATCACTCTATGCTTTTCCAAATAGTCATAAATCCTGTCCCTCAGAATTCTTTCCAAAACCTTGCTAGCCACAGATGTAAGACTGGCTGGCCTGTAATTGCCAGGGATTGCACCATTCCCCTTCTTGAAAAGAGGAACAATATTCACCTTCCTCCAATCCTCTGGTATGACTCCCGTGGAGATCTGATTCCTGCCCTGGCTCATTGCCAAGCACCAAATTCAAAATGGCCTCTCCTCTCATCGGCCTGTCTGGTTACTGAGTAAGGAAACCCTCCTGAACACACCTGACAAAAACAGCTCCATCCAAAGTTCCAGTCAATATTGGGAAGTCACCAATAACAACAACCCTGTTACATCTGCATTTTTCCAAAATCTGCCAGCCTATGAGTTCTTCAATCTCCCTACTGCTATTAGGGGGTCTGCAGAAAA
Source organism: Hemiscyllium ocellatum (assembly GCF_020745735.1). Classification (NCBI taxonomy): domain Eukaryota; kingdom Metazoa; phylum Chordata; class Chondrichthyes; order Orectolobiformes; family Hemiscylliidae; genus Hemiscyllium; species Hemiscyllium ocellatum. Next base: position 89,542,777 of record NC_083401.1, read on the forward strand.
CCCCCAATGAGGTGGCTGCTCCCTTGCTGTTCCTAACTTCCACCCATACTGACTCAGTAGACAAACCTTCCTCGACAACCTTCATTTCTGTAGCTGTGATGCACTCTCTGATTAGCAATGCTACACCCCCCCCTCTTTTTCCACCCTCCCTGATCATTTTAAACATTCTAAACCCTGGAACATCAAGCAACCATTCCTGCCCCTGTGAAACCCATGTCTCCGTTATGGCCACAACATCATAGTCCCAAGTATTGATCCATGCTCTAAGTTTGTCACTCTTATTTCAGACACTCTTGCATTGAAACAGACACACTTTAACTGATCCTTTGAATAACCTTCCCAATAGATTTATTAAATCCTGTCACTGCTCCATATCTAACTGCCACCTCTCAGATATGTAGCTCTGGTTCCCACCTTTCTGGCAAACTAGTTCAAACCCTCCTGAACCACACAAACAAATCTCCTACCCAGGATATCTGTACCCCTCCAATACAGGTGCAACTCGTCCTTCACAGGTCCCACCTTCCCCAGAGGTTCAGAACTGGGTTCATTTATCTCAGCAGCAAGCTTTCTGGAATTGTCTAAAATGGAGATGAAATATATGCAAAAATTGCCAAAGCAACTGTACCCTTCAGCAGCTTTAGAAGATGTGTCTGGGAATGAAGAAGAGTATGTTTACTTAGCAATAGGTCTTCCCAATCTGCCGCCCAGGTACAAGATTTGAACTGTATACCAATGTCTCAAGAAAGTTAACCACTTTCACTTGAGCTGGCTTTGGTGGTTTCTGTAGCTCAGTTGGTTTGGGCATGGAGCCAGACTGCCTGACACTTAACAAAATTAATCTCTTATGGTACGCTTGAGTCAGTGATGTGTTCTCAAGGTAGTCAAAGGAAGTGCTACAAGGTCATCTGAATGCTTCACAAAGAAATTTTGATATTGGTTTCTAGTCCTGTAAAATATTTACCCAGGCCACACATTTGGCACAACAAAATAAAAGATGGTGGAGCCTTTTTCAAAAGTATCAACATATCAGAGGCAGAGAAAACACATAAACTGAGAAAATCCCAAGCCAGCAACTCATTCAATATTTGTCTGCTTGCACTATCCTGTGCTATTTAAAGTATAAATATCTGGGTGCTGATCAGCTTTAGCAGTCACTTATGGACCTATGAAAAAACCCATGTGGCAGATGAATGACTTGGTTACTTTTGCTTTGAAGGATGGACAAGGAGTGTTTTGGGTGCAGACTCTATCTGTAACTTCAAGAGAGAACTTAACTAGTTCTTGACTGGTCAGAGAGTGTATGATATAGCAAATAAACTTCCTTATAAATAATTCATTTGTCCCTGTGTTAATGCTGCACATAGGATCTCTCCCACCTTGAAAGATTCTTGCCCACTCCTCAGCCCCGCCCAGTTTTATGTTAAGAAGATAAGTGAATCAAATGTATTCAATTTACTTTTGATTTCAGATGTTTGACTGAATTCAAATTCTACAATCTGCCATGGTTGCCACCCCAGTCTGTGAATTTAGTCTAATGACAATACCATGAAATCCTTCCCTCCCTTATCTGGCAGCTTTCTATGAAGAGTGTAGATGAATGTGCCAGCGTTAACATCAGGAATATCTAAATGGTATGTGTCTAATTGGTGAAGTACAACTGAGTTCTTCATAAACTCTGAGCAGTGAATAGAAAATGTTATAGACAGAGCTAAGCAATGTCATAACCAATGAATCAGATCAAATCTCCCACAGTCAGCCACAGCCAACAAAAGAAGGAGGCTCGATTAACATTCTCAACCTCAGTGATGCTGGAGCCCAGCACGAGTGCAATGAAAAGACGGGGCAGCAGGAATTTCTGTGTCATAAACAGAAATAACAAGTAAATGATCAATTTCACCTTCCTCCTGATAACTCTTTACATCACAATGCCTGTCTGCAGCTAATTTGATTATCTTTGCATAACATCAAGTAATGGCTGAACTTGCTTTTCACAGCAAAAGTAGTAAGGCCCAACAACATTCTTGTTTAATACTGAAGAATGGTGCTCCAGACATTGTCTTACTCTAGCCAAGCAGTTCCAACACAGCTACAACACTGGCAGCTACTTAAAAACGGATAATCACTTCATTTATTTATGAATGTATTTATATACTTATTAATAGTCACTTGTTATAAAATACAGTGAAAAGTCCTGTCCACCATTGCCACTCCCCGGCGCCATCTCAAAATGCAGAAGAAAAGTAAAACTTGGAACACAAAGGCAGAAAAATAAAGAAATAATGAAATAGTGTTCAACTTTACAGACCTTCTTGTTTGGTGGTCCTCCATGCGTCAGCCATGATACTCCTTTGTTACACCACCACAGTGAGAACAGAAGGTGCCATTCTTTGACACCATCCCACCTCCACTGATGCCCCCCACCACTACGAGTCCTCACTGGACCTCACCACTGCAGCAACCATCGTTGCTGCTGGGTGCTATACTGTGCCAGATTTGACTCCAGCACAACCTCCATGAATCTGCTATGGTCGGAGATGCCACCAGGAACCTGGCACAGCAGGCATGAGTTGGCATGAGGTCTGTCTCATTGATGCAGACGTGCTGGGCTACTTCAAGCCCATGCTGGGCTGACTTGCCGCCACCAATGCTATTGCTGTGACCTAACTACTCAAGAAGCAAGTAAAAGAAACAACAAAAGATGCGAAAAGAGAGATACAAAGAAAAGAAATGAAAATTAAAGCCTGAAAAGATAAAGGCTGGAGGCTCAGGGGCCTTGCTATGCCACCATTTTACCAGAAGCTATCCACCCAGTGAGTATCCAGCTATATCCTGTCAAAAAAAGTCAGGACAAATTCCATCCACTCAGACAGATTTCTGGGATGACGGATCTATTGTTTGAGGAGATATTGGGCTAATGGGCCGATATTCACTAGATTGTAGAGGATTGAAAAGGGATCACATTGAAGCATATAAAATTCAGACAGGTCTAAACTGACTGGATGCTGGAATGAAGTTGGAGGGTCCAAAACAAGGACTGAGATGAAAGTTTTTTTTCCCTCAGAGGATAGTGAATTTGTAGAACTCTCAACCACAGATGACAGCGGGAGCAAAGTTACTGAATATATTTTAGCAAAACTTCATTTCTAAATACTAAAGACATCAAAGAGTATGGAGAGAGAGCAGGAGAATGGTACTGAAATAGAGAATGAGTCATGATCACAATGAATACTGCAGTGGGATTGATCAGCTCTAGTTTACGCCTGCTCTATGTTTCTGTGTTTCAACTATTTCTTTGTGTGCTTACTCTCAATCATCATAAAAGCAACAGAAAATGTTATCAGTGGTGCTATTAGGTGGTATTTACTCATCGATAAATTGCCCATAGGCACTGAGTTTGGATTCCTCAGGATAATTTAGCTCCAGGTCTCATTACAGCTTTAACTCACAATTAGACTGAAGAGCTAAATTAGGGTTAGCAATCAAGGTACACTTGATCTGAGTATGGGATCAATGAGTCCAAGTTATCAGTAATCAGCGGAATAGTTTCCTATCTGGACTTATACTAGGCATAAAGGAAGGTGTAGTTTCGGTTGTTTCATGCCAATAATTGTATCTCTGAGCACTGTGCCTGTTGCCCACTCTCAACTTGGCGGAGTTGAACACATGTACATGAAAAGTCATTCCTCCTTTGGCTCCAGATGAAACTTTTTAGTTTTTGTGCAAAGGCAATGTCTTCTGTTTTCTTATAGGTTGAGTCATCTCTGCGTTTGTGGCTGAAATTCACCACAGTATCTCTGAGTCGTTAAGTTGAGCTAGGTCAATAAGAACATAAAAGTAGACCAAATGACTTATCAAAGACTGCTCTGCCATTCATCGTCATGGCTGAACATCTACTCAATTGCTTGCTAGTTTCCATTACCCCATGCAATATGGGTGTTGGTGGCTGGACCAGGATTTATTGCCCATCCCTAGTTACCCTTGAGAAGGTGGTGGTGAGCTGTCTTCTTGCAGTGGTCTATGTGCTGTAGGGAGAGCCAAATTTTCATTAGGGGGCAGTTTCAGGATTTGTCCTAGCGGCAGCGACAGAACAGAGATATATTTCCAAGTCATGATGGTGAGTGGCTTGGAGGGAAACTTGCAGGTGATAGTGCTCTGATGTATCTGCTGTCCTTATCCTTCTTGATGAAAGTGGCCATTAGTTTGGAAGGCACTATCTAAGAATCTTCTGCAAATGTTTGCAGTGCATCTTGTAGATGATACACACTCCTGCTGCTGCTGAGTGTTGATGGTGGAGCAATTGAATGTTTACAAATGTGGTGGCAATCAAATGTACTACTTTGCCCTGGATGGTATTAAGGTTCTTGACTGCTCTTGGAGCTGTATTCATCTAAACAAGTGGGGAGTATTCCAACATCCTCCTAACTTGTGCCTTGTTATTTGGAGAGTCAGGAGGTGAGTTCTTGCTGTAGTATTCCTAGCCTCGGACCTTGTCTTGCGGCCATTCTATTATGTGTGAGTCCAGCTGAGTTCCTGCTCAATGATAAACTCCACAATGTTTATTGTGGGGGATTCAGTGATATTAATGCCATTGAGTATCAAGGAGTGGTGATTAGATTGTCTCTTCTCAGAGATGGTCCTAGCCTGACACTTGTGTGGTGCGAATCTTACTTGTCAGTTTCCAGCCCAAGCCTGAATAGTGTCCAGGGAAGTGGAAAGTGACAAGTAACAATAAATCTTCAGATACTACAGCAGGCCATTTCAAAATGCAACAAGGCCTGGATATTTAGCATATTAGGATTTGTGAATGACCATAAGATGATGATGTTTCGGCCCAGAATTAGGCCCATCGAGTCTGCTCTACCATTTGATCATGGCACTATGTTTCGCAACTCCATTCTCATGCTTCTCTCCAAAATCCTTGATCCCCTTATTAATCAATAATCTATCAACTGAAAACAACCAATGCTAGAGATCACAGCAGGTCAGACAGAATACGTGAGAGAAAGCAAGTTCACGTTTTGAGTCGAGATGACTCTGCATCAGAGCTGAAATGAAGTCTGTAAGGGACGGCACTAATGCTATAATTTAGGGGATGGAGGTAGTGGGTGTTGAATGCTGGTAGAGAAAAGATATTGATAGTTCAGATTAAGTGGTCAGAATGTGCGAATGGCAGAACAATGGTGTGTAACTGCCAGACTTGAAAGGAGCAGGCAGTCCCACAAGGGGAGAGAGGACATGATAATAGAATGTGAAAAACTAAACAAAAGGGAAGAAATTGTTCACAATTTGAAGGTAAAAACAATGACTGCAGATGCTGGAAACTAGATTCTGGATTAGTGGTGCTGGAAGAGCACAGCAGTTCAGGCAGCATTCAAGGAGCAGCGAAATTGATGTTTCGGGCAAAAACCCTTCATCAGGAATGCCATTAGGAAAGGGATTCCTGATGAAGGGCTTTTGCCCGAAATGTCAATTTCGCTGCTCCTTGGATGCTGCCTGAACTGCTGTGCTCCTCCAGCACCACTAATACACAATTTGAAGGCGTTGAACTTAATATTAATTCCAGAAGGCTATAAAGTGCCTAATCTGAAGATGAGATGTTGTTCCTCCAGTTTGCACTGTGATTCACTGCAGCACTGCAGTATGCTGAGGTCAGACAGGTGGGTGTGTGAGCAGGATGGGATGCTGCCTGGCCTGCTGCGCTTTTCCAGCAACACATTTTCAGCTCTGATCTCCAGCATCTGCAGTCCTCACTTTCTCCTGCTTTGTTAAAATGACTGGCTATGGGTATATAGAGGTCATGCTTGTGCACAGACCAGAGGTGTTCTGCAAAGTGGTCACCCAGTCGATGTTTGGTTTCTCTAATGTAGAGTAGGCCACATTGGGTGCAGTGAATACAATATACAAGATCAGAGGAGTTACAGGTGAAATGCTGCTTTATCTGGAAAGACTATTTGGGCCCGTGGATAGTGAGCAGGGAGGAGGTAATGGGATAGGTGTTGCACCTTTTGCAGTTCCATGTGAATGTGCTGTAGAGAAGAGGGAATGGTTGTGGATTGGACTAGGGTGTCCCAGAGAAAATGATCCCTGTGAAATGCAGACAGGGGCAGTGAGGGAAAGATGCACTTGGTGGTGGCGTTCTGCTGCGGTTGTGTGAAGTGGTGGAGAATGATCCTTGAAAGTGGAGGCTGATGGGATGAAAAGTGAGAACAAAGGGTCCCTATCAGGTTGTTGTGAGTGATGGGAAGGGGCAAGGGCAGAAGCATGAGTGATCAGATACAGTCGAAGGTCTGACACCCACAGTGGGCATGAAACCATGGTAATGGAAGAAGCAAGCCATGTCAACAGTGCTGTTTTGGAAGGTGGCATTATTTGAACAGATGTGACATAGGTGAAGGAACTGGGAGAATGGGATGGAGTCCTTGCAGGACGTCGGGCATGAAGACCTGTAGTGAAGGTAGGTATGGGAGTCAGTGGCTTTGTAGTGGATGGCAGTGGACAGTTTATTCCCTGAAATGTAGACAAAGAGGTTAAGGAAAGAAAAGGAAGCATCAGAAATGGACAATGAAAAAGTTATAGAGAGGTGGAAATTAGAAACAATATGAACAAATTTTTCAAGATCCTGGTGGGAGCATGAAGCCGCACCAAAGCAGTCGTCAATTTACTGAGAAAAGAATTGTGGAAGGGTGCCAGTGAAGGACTGAAACAAGGATTGTTCCACACACCCCATAAAGAGGCAGGCATAACTGGGACCCATACAGGTGTTCACAGTCTTTGACTTGACAGAAGTGAAATGAATTAAAGGAGGAATTGTTCAGTGAGAGAACAAGTTGAGCCAAATGGAGGAGAGTGATGGTGGATGGGATTGTTCAGGCCTCTGGTCAAGGATTAGGCCAAGGCCTCTTGAACTATCCTAGTGGAGCACGGAGGGAGAGAGAGATTAGAACCCATGGTGAACAGGAGGCAGTATAAACCAAATCATCCGCCAACATTTCTGCCACCTCCAAAAAAGACCCCATCACCAGGGATATATTTCCCTCCCCACCCCTTTCCGCCTTCCGCAAAGACCGTTCCCTCCGTGACTACCTGGTCAGGTCAATACCCCCTACGACCCACCCTCCCATCCTGGCACCTTCCCCTGCCACCGCAGAAACTGTAAAACTTGTGCCCACATCTCCTCCCTCACCTCTATCCAAGGCCCTAAAGGAGACTTCCACATCTATCAAAGTTTTACCTGCGCATCCACTAATATCATTTATTGTATCCGTTGTTTCTGATGTGGTCTCCTCTACATTGGGGAGACTGGGCGCCTCCTAGCAGAGCACTTTAGGGAACATCTCCGGGACACCCGCACCAATCAACCACACCACCCCATGGCCCAACATTTCAACTCCCCTTCCCACTCTGCCGAGGACATGGAGGTCCTGGGCCTCCTTCACCGCCGCTCCCTCACCAGCAGACGCCTGGAGGAAGAACGCCTCATCTTCCGCCTCAGAACACTTCAACCCCAGGGCATCAATGTGGACTTCAACAGTTTCCTCATTTCCCCTTCCCCCACCTCACCCTAGTTTCAAACTTCCAGCTCAGCACTGTCCCCATGACTTGTCCGGACTTGCCCTACCTGCCTAGCTCCTTTTCCACCTATCCACTCTACCCTCTCCTCCCTGACCTATCACCTTCATCCCGTCCCCCACTCACCCATTGTACTCTATGCTACTTTCTCCCCACCCCCACCCACCTCTAGCTTATCTCTCCACGCTTCAGGCTCACTGCCTTTATTCCTGATGAAGGGCTTTTGCCCGAAACGTCGATTTTGCGGCACTTTGCATGCTGCCTGTACTGCTGTGCTCTTTCAGCACCACTAATACAGAAGGAGGCAGTATCTATCTACGTCTGCCTTAAACATGTTCAGTGACTTGCCCTCCACAGCCTTCTGCGGCAATGAGTTTCACTGACTCACTACCCTCTGACAGATTAAATTACCCCCCATTTCAGCTCAAAAAAAGTCATCCCTTCTCTCTAAGGTTGTGTCCGGGGCCGACTCTCTCAGACTAGTGGAAATATCTTCTCCACATCCACCCTTACCAGTAGAAATCCAACTAGAAATCCAAATAGTCCATGTATACTGGCTCTCCTTTGTCTAACTGACTCGTTACCCCTTCAAACATTTCTAACAGATTTGTCAGGCATGCCCTCCCCTTGATGAAGCCTTGCTGACTCAGCCCATATTTATCATGCCCTTCCAAGTACTCCACCTTAATAATGGCCTCTAAAATCTTACCAACAACTGAGGTCACATTATTCAGCCTAATGTTTCCTGTCTTCTTCCTCCCTCCATTCTTAAATTGGGGTGTTGCATTATACATTTTCCAGTCCTCTGTGAACCTCCCTATCTCCAGTGTTTACTGAAAGGTCTCCACAGATGCCTTGACAATCTACTCAGCTGCCTCCCTCAGAACTCTGGGGTGTGGTCCATCCGGTCCAGGTGATTTATCTGCCTTCAGACATTTCAGCTTTCCCAGCACCTTTTCCTTAGTGATGGCCACTACATTCACCTCTGCCCAAGATTGTCTTGAAGTTCTGGCCTGAACTGAAAAATTCATGCAAAGTACCTATTCAGTTCCTCCACAATTTCTTTGTTTCCCATACTATTTCTCCAGCCTTATTCTCTCACATTTCCAATATCCACTCTTGTCTCTCTCTTATTTTTTAGATATTTAAAAAAATTCTTGTAATTTTTTTTTCTTACTAGCTAGCTTGGTCTCAGATTCCAGCTGTCCCTGATAGATTGTCTCCATCTTTCATCATCTCCCCTGTGAGTCTGCTTAAAAGATGAAAGAGTCCCTCCTCATGCAGACTGTATAGACTAATTTTTTTTCTCTGCTTTCAGTCATCTGATATTATTTCTTTTGATGTCGCACAATGCCATATTTTGATTCATAATACTCCTACGAAGTGTCTTGGGATTTTTTATTATGTTAAAACATTACATAAATACAAGTTAATGCCATTGGTGTTTTACATCTTTTCTGAAGTATGATGTGCAGAAATGTTCACAATACTCAAGCTGAGATCTGACCTGTGATTTACTCAGTTCTAGCTCAAATTCACTGCTTTCATAGTCTATCCCTCTATTTATAAACTCAAGTAATGCGTGTGCTTTTTCTTAACCAATTTATGTTCTATCACCTTTCATAATTTATATTTGTGGCCATCAAGGTCACTTTGCACAGCTAGAATATTCAAAATCAGGTCACTTATGGTATTCTGTCCTTCCAGAGAAAAATCCCAAAGTGCACTTCACATTTTTCTGCATTGAACTGCCATTTCATCATTCTGCATACATTTTCCCAGAGCTTTTACCTCTCCTTTATCCTCATCTATGACTTTGTCAATGTTCCCATTATCTGAAAACTTTATAATGCTGCTCCCAATACCCAAATTATAAAAATTGAACTGTAAGAGATCCAAAATTGACACAACTGCAGGCTACCTTACAGTCTGAAAAACATCCATCCCTCATCACCATTTCATACCTTCCACTAATATATTTTGCAACAATATTGTCACTTCATCTTAATTCCATTGACTTCATTCTTTCTAACAAGCTTCCTGTTATGTACTTGTTAAATACCATCCAAAAGATAACTATGTACATCTTTGATGAACAGTCTTAGTCACTTCACCAAGGATTTAATTGAGTTAGTCAGGCAGAAATTCCATTTGACAAATCCAGTTTGTCTCTTTTTGTTTAATCCATGCCTTTCCAAATGAAAGTCAAGAGTGTGGCACTGGATAAGCACAGCAGGTCAGGCAGCATTTGAGGAGCAGGAGAATCAATGTTTCAGGCATAAACCCTTCATCGGGAAGGAGGCTTGTAGGACAGGGGTAGTGAGAGATAAATGGGAGGAGGGTGGGTTTTGGGGGTAAGGTAGCTGGGAATGCAATAGGTGGAAGAAGGTGAGGGAGAAGGTGATAGGTCGGAGAGGCGGGTGGAGCGGATAGATGCAAAAAAATGATGGACAGGTCAGGAGGGTGGTGCTGAGTTGGAGGCTTATTCTCCTGGTCCTCGGATTCTGCCTGATCTGTTGTGCTTTTCCAGCACCACAATCTCAACTCTGATCTCCAGCATCTGCAGTCCTCACTTTCGCCTAGCCTTTCCAAACGGCCTCTGATAGAAAAACAATCATTTGTCATAGTTCTCTTGCACCTTCATTTATGTTTAGCTGTACACATTTTGAAAGGTAGATAAACAAATGCTTAAATTAGTCAACATAATTCACAACTTACAATCTTTAATATAGCAGTCTACATTAGTGAAAGAATGGTCACACAGGCCTATTTGATAAAGCAATGTTCAGTTAATCCCAAAACAACATTGATATAGTCACATCTATGGCTATTGCCGTGATAATATATCATACTTTAGTTTTCAGCCATTTGTATTTTTTATCTGACATAATTCTTCATCTGTATTCTGAATCCATTTTTTTCCAGTCACCTTTCTAACAATATATTCATTGTGATGAAGTAACATCAAGGACAGATTTTTCTACATTGTGCTGATAGTCTGAGGTTCAGTTTTGTACATTTAAACTTCTCTCACAATAAATCATTTCTTATTATTAGTATTGTCATTTATGAAATCCAAAAGTATCATATAATGCCCTTAGCACATCCACACATATGAAAGATTAATCTTTGCAAAAGAGAACTGCAATATTGTGATATTATTATTTAATAAAGGCAGGCTATAGCATAGGCAAATCACATTAACAACTTTGTAAAATTCTGTTAAATTATTGCATTACAGGGTAAAATGGTCCAGAAACAGACCACTCAGCGCAACCAGCTCACGTTGGTAGTTATGTTCCTCCAAAGCATACTTACACCTTTCCTCATATAAATCGTCTATTTTAACCTTCTTCTCCTTTCTTTCTGAAATGCTTGCCCTGTTTTAGAATTAGAATTAGAATCCTACAGTATGGAAACAGGCCCTTCAGCCCAACAGGTCCACACTGACCCACCAAAGAGTAACCTACCCAGACCTATTGCCCTACCCTACATTTACCCCTGACTAATGCACCTAACCTGCACAGTCCTGAACACAATGGGCAATTTAACATTGCCAATTCACCTGGACTGTGGGAGGAAACTAGAATACCTGAGGAAATCCATGCAAATACAGGGAGCATGTGCAAACTCCACATAGACAGTCGTCTGAGCCTGGAATTGAAACTGGGTCTCTGGCGCTGTGAGGCAGCAGTGTTAACCACTGAGCCACCGTGTTGCCCTTTTGCATGTCGGCTGTTCACTCCAACCATTCCGTGTGATAGAAAGCTCTATATTCTTGTCACTCTTTAGGCAAAGAAGTTTATTCTGAATTCCCTGTTGGATTTCTAGGTGAGTACTGTAGGACAAAATCCTTGTGATGCTATCTCCATGGTAAATGCAATCTTACACACTAGCTCAAATGTAATGAGTGTGCTTAGTAATTATCATTGGATGTTTTTCATCCACCTGTCTCATCATGTATGCTCTTGGAATATGCCAAAGTTGGAATGTAATGATAAATTCTTCAGTGACTCAATTCACTCACTAAATATTCCAAATTGTTTTTGATTTCTGGTTCCAAATTTGTAGCTCTCATTATTTTCAGTTGCACAGGGTTGAAATGTTCCAACTGATTGATGATGATTAGTTTAAAGGGTAGATCTTTTATCTTCTTGGCAACAAGGAGGTTTGGTAACATGTCATACATATACTAGAAAGGTTAAAAATCACACAACACCAGGTTATAGCCCTCCACTATCACCTGATGAAGGAACATTGCTCCAAATGTTAGTGTGCTTCCAATTAAACCTGTTGGACTATAACCTGGTGTTGTGTGATTTTTAACTTTGTACACCCCAATCCAACACCGGCATCTCCAAATCATGACTACTAGAAAGGTTTTTAACTTGTGTGTAATAATTGCCTTATCCTAAGTCCTTTAGGATTTCAAATATTATTGACTCTGCTCAACACATCCATTTTTTTAACATATGAACTGAACATTTCTCTGGCTTGCACTGCATTCTGGCTTTCTGATGAATGTCGTGTGTGTAACCATATTATCTACTTTCAATAGTAGCACAGCAGTTTCTCTGCAGTTGTGCGTAACAGTGATACCTGAAGCTCAGATAGCCTAAATGGTACAAACTCACCCAAAGTCAGAGCAGTCAGTAGTTGAATCAAATGGACACTAGGACAATGCAGAACCTGATTCAGCCGAATACAGCCTCACTAGGTTAGGAACAACAAGGCTTAGCACAATCCACTTGGTTTTCCAAATGTATGGCTATTACTTCCTTAATAAATTATTTCAATATTTTTCCAACAATAGACATTAGGCTGATCAGCTTGTAGTTACTTGTTTTTTGCCTCCCTTCTTTTTTGAATATCTGTGTGTAGTCTTGGTTATTACATATTCCTGGATTCCCATAACTGATAAAAGTCTATCAGCATCAATGTTCTAAACATCGTTATTGATCCTATTTTGTGACTATTCCCATTATTATCTAAGGTGCTAACGTAAATCAGTCAGTGATTAAGAAAAGCAAAATTCTGTACTAGACTACAGTAATGTATGAATGTAACGGATTCCTGATGAAGGGCTCCTGCCTGAATTGTCGATTTTCCTGCTCCTCGGATGCTGCCTGACCTGCTGTGGTGCTTTTCCAGCACTGCTCTAATCTTGATTCTGATCTCCAGCATCTGCAGTCCTCACTTTCACCTACAATAATGTATGTTGTGTGAATAAAGAATTTAACTTACTGTGCCTGCATGTAGATTATCGATAGAGTAGAGCAGATAGAGATAACTGACTGGTTCAACCCTAAGCAGACAGAGACAAACTAAGTCTTATAATAGGTAAATGTCAAGTGCCCATGGTCCTATTGGATCAAAATGATGCTCTCTTATTAGTGAGCGGTGACTGGAAGTGGTTTAACCCAAGAATCACCAAGTCTCAGATGAGGGGAGAGTCTGAGAGTCCTTCATGTTAACTATATCCGGTGAAGGAATTAAATCCATTGTATTAACATCATACACCAGCTGTCCAGATAATGAGCTAACCAATCTACTAAGCCTTGGCATAATGTGGTCTGGAGCATATTACCAATCATCATCCTATGGTCAACTCCATCTCAAGCCAACCAGCTTATGAATGCTAATTTTAGAAGATTAAAATAATTTTTCAAACTGTGTTTATTTTGAAGAACAATGTTTTCCAAAAGCTGCCCAAGCATTATTTTATACCTCACACAACTATTTCTTAATAATATGCCTGGTGCTGGTGAAACCATATTTTCATCAAGGAAGAATATAATTTCATTGGAGGCAGTTCAGTGAAGGTTCACTAGGATGATCCCTGGTATGGAGGGAATTGTCTTACGAACAGAGGCTAAACAGATTGATACTCTATTCATTGGAGTCGAGATCACCTTTCATTCTTCTAATTAAAACATAGAGGATTTCTCAGGGACTTGACATAATATTATGGACCAGACCAAAGCTCCTGCAAATATTTCAAGGAGACAGCTTAGATCCTGCCTTTTATCTTCTTTAAAGGCAGTGCCAGGTGCTGGGTTCCAGATGTAATTCAATAGGTCACACTACTCTGCTTTAAGCAAAACGCACTTTAGTCATACTCCCAGTTAAAATACAAACACATGATTAAAGAATTGACATAACTTTAACTCTGTTGGAAAACTTAGCAGAATAATGGATTTTTAATCACTAAACAACAACTATTCCAATGTAGTAACATGTCATAAAACACCCTTGGCAAAGACAAATTCAGTAAAATTGATTGCCTTACTTTCAATTTTTCTCCAATCCAGAAGGAAAGATCATCAAGGGAAAATTGTGGCAGAGAGAGAGAGAGAGAGAGAGAATGCAACCACTTTGCTGTTGAGGGTGAGATGTATGGCAGCTTCAAAACCCCAACAGCTAACTAAAATTAATCTAAAATCCTAATTTGGTGGGAGCTGACCCCACCCGCTCAGGCTGCTTCTCGTGTTCCAACTTAAAAAAAAACCAAGGCCTCACAAGCCATTTACTTTATTGGCTTTCAGCAGACATTTTTTCATTTAAAAAAAATACATGATAAAATACACCTCTAAAAGCCATAGTATCATCACATCTCTCCCTTAAAAAATATGAACCATCACTAAACAAATATGGCTTCATTTTTAAAACCCTTTAGAGTTACGTTATTTGAACCAATCAGTATGTAAACATTACCTGGACTCTAATCATGCACATATTCAATACTACAGTCCATTTCAATCTATTTCTTTCATCACTGCACACCTTCATCTTCCTTCATCACAGTTGTAACAACGTATTCTCGATTACCTTCTCTCATCCTGCTATGTGTATAATTTTCAAATGAAATGGCTGTAACAATAAGCTCCATCTAACCAGTCTGGTATTTTTGTCCTTTTTCCAAAAGCCTTAAGGGGTTATTATCAGTTTACACAATTGCCAAAGGTGCTTTACTGCCAACATAAATGGTGGAATGTTGCAACACCAACCACCAAGCTTACTTCTCGATTGCAGAATATTTCTGTTGATGAATATTTAACTCCTAAGGAAAATACCCAGTAGGTCTTTCTATCATCTTGTTATCATCTTGCAAGAGGACCCACATCACTCACATCAATGGCTATTTTGAATGGCTTTGCATCAGTTGCTGTGGCTGGGGTCGGATGTGACAGCCTAGTGAAATTACTGTAATAGTAATGCTGTTAACCCAGCGACCCAGGTAATTTTCTGGGGTCCTGGATTTGAATCCTGCAGGGTAGTTAGTAGAATTCAAATGAAATAAAAATCTGGATTTAAGAGTCTATTAATGATCACAAAATTATTGTTGATTTTCAGGAAACCCCATCTGGTTGATGAGTATCCTATAGGGAAGGTAACTGCCATCCTTACTGGCCTACGTGAGACTCCATATTCATAGCTATGTAGTTGATTCATGACTAGTGATAGGCAAGACATGGTCACCTAGCCAGTGAAGCCCTCATTCCCATGAATGAATAAATTTTTAAAAAAGTCAGTTAGACAAACAACCACTAACCTTTGTTTTCACATCCCATGGAGCCATCTGTCCATGTCCAATAATATGGCCAAAGAATGTGACTTGAGCTTTTGTCATCTCAGTCTTAGCCAGGTTTGTCGCCAAGTTAATAAAATAATTCTACGACATGCTCCAAATATTTCTTCCATGGGTGACTGAAAATCACCAGATTGCATCTGTACTCCACACAATTGGGAAATCCAAAATAACTTTATTGGTTAGTCTTTGAAATGTAGCTGGTGAATTTTTCAGGCCAAATGACGTAACTTTAAACTAGTAAATTATATTTAGTATAATGAAAGCCAAAATTTCCTTCACCTTCTTGAATAAAGGTACCTGCCTGAAAATATATGCTTCTCAATACAAACCTTCCAGCCGTGGATTAGAGTATGAATCAGATTTTATAACTGCATTGATCTTGCGGCAATTGAGACATGACTGTTGGATACCATCTGGTTTTGGCATCATCACAATATTCACTGCAACTCATTTCAATTATATTACCTTACAGCATATTTTCAAACACTTTTTGAACCTGAGCTAATTTTAGAGGGTTAGGTCTATTGGGATGTTGTTTAATTGGAATGGTGTTTCCTATATCTACATCATGCATAATCATATTAGTACTTCCCAGTTTATTCACACATATCTGTCCATGTGATTGCAATAATTCTTTCAGGTCATTTTGATTTTGCCCTGGAAAGTATATAAGCAATTTATCTTTGAGAAATTCTTCATCATCCAATTTAATTTGAGGAATATCAAACTTAAACTTATCTGGAGTTGGTTCTTCGCTCAGAGTTGTAAGAAGTAATGCATTCTCCTTTGGCTTTACTTCCTGATCAAAATACCATTTGAACATTTTCACATGAGACACTCTGTGATGCCTTCTAGCTGGCACTTTTATCAAATAATTCACTTCAATCTAATTACTTGCAATTTGATAAGGCCCACTAAATCATACTTTTAAAAGTTCACCTTTCACTAATAGTAATACTAACATCTGATCTCCTCTGGTGAAACTAAAGATTTTTCATTTCTTGTCTGCTTCTAGTTAAATCACAATTTCAAATGCTGTAACTCGCCCACTCTTTACTTTTTTCTAAAATTTGACACACAGTGTAAATATGTAGTCTCTGAATTCAAACTCACCAATTTCTCCTTAATTGATTTCAATGGTGCTGAATTGAATTGAATTGAATTGAATTTATTGTCACATGTACGGAGGCACAGTGAAAAGCTTAGTCTTGCGAGCAATATAGACAGATCATAGAGTTAAGTAGCATAGGTAAGTAAGTAATAAGTAACAGTGGCAAAGAAAAAAATCACAGGTACATGCGGAATGTTAAGAGTCCATTCAGTATTCTCACAACAGTAGGGTAGAAACTGTTTCAAAACCAGCTAGTGTGTGTGTTCAGGCTTCTGTACCTTCTCCCTATTGGTAAAGGTTGTAGAAAAACATTGCCAGGGTGGGATGGATCTTTAAGAATGCTGGTGGCTTTTCCTTAACAGCGGGGCTGGTAGATGGATTCTATAGATTGGAGGTTGGCCTTTGTGATTGTCCGGGCTGAGTTCTCCACTCTCTGTAGCGATCTCCCATCTTGAACAGTACAGTTGCCTTACCAGATTGATACATCCAGACAGAATGCTCTCGATGGTGCATCTATAAAAGTTGGCAGGGTATTCGCTGTCATGCCAAATTTTTTCAACTGCCTGAGGAAGAAGAGACGTTGTTGGGCCTTTGTAACCAGTGCATCCACATGAAGAGCCCAAGAATGCTTATTTTGGATGACCACTCCCAGGAGCTTGAAACTCTCCACTCATTCCATCTCTGTCCTGTTAATGTGTAGGGCGGCATGAGTAACATTCTGCCAAAAGTCAATAATGAGTTCCTTGGTTTGGCTGACATTGAGAGCTAATTTGTTCTCAGTGCACCATTTTTCCTGGTTTTCTACCTCCCGTCTGTAGTCTGTTCATCGCCATCTGAGATTCGACCAACTATGGTGGTGTCATCCGCGAACTTGTAAATGGTATTAGTTATTTGGCAATGCAGTCATGGGTATACAGTGAGTACAGTAAGGGGCTGAGTACACAACCCTGGGGGGCTCCAGTGTTGAGTGTTAGTGATGATGAAATATTGTCCCCAATCTTCACTGATTGTGGCCGATGGGTCAGAAAACTAAGGATCCAGTTGCTGAGAGTGGGGCTTGGTTCTAGATCACTAAGTTTAGTAATCAGTCTTGAGGGGATAATAAAGTTGAAGGCTGAACTGCAGTAGGATTCTGGATTAGTGGTGCTGGAAGAGCACAGCAGTTCAGGCAGCATCCAAAGAGCAGCGAAATCGACGTTTCGGGCAAAAGCCCTTCATCAGGAATAAAGGGAGTGAGCCTGAAGCGTGGAGAGATAAGCTAGAAGAGGGTGTGGATGGGAGAAAGTAGCATAGAGTACAATAGGTGAGTGGGGGAGGGAATGAAACTGATAGGTCAGGGAGGAGAGGGTGGAGTGGATAGGTGGAAACGGAGATAGGCAAGTAGGACAAGTCCGGACAAGTCATGGGGACAGTGCTGAGCTGGAAGTTTGGAACTAGGGTGAGGTGGGGGAAGGGGAAATGAGGAAACTGTTGAAGTCCACATTGATGCCTTGGGGTTGAAGTGTTCCGAGGCGGAAGATGAGGCATTCTTCCTCCAGGCGTCTGGTGGTGAGGGAGCGGCGGTGAAGGAGGCCCAGGACCTCCATGTCCTTGGCAGTGTGGGAGGGGAGGTTGAAATGTTGGGCCATGGGGTGGTGTGGTTGATTGGTGCGGGTGTCCCAGAGATGTTCCCTAAAGCGCTCTGCTAGGAGGCATTCAGTATCCCCAATGTAGAGGAGACCGCATTGGGAGCAACTGATACAATAAATGATATTAGTGGATGTGCAGGTAAACCTTTGATGGATGTGGAAGGCTCCTTTAGGGCCTTGGATAGAGATGAGGGAGGAGGTGTGGGTGCAGGTTTTACAGTTCCTGCGGTGGCAGAGGAAGGTGCCAGGATGGGAGGGTGGGTTGTAGGGGGGACCAGGTAGTCACGGAGGGAACGGTCTTTGCGGAAGGCGGAAAGGGGTGGGGAGGGAAATATATCCCTGGTGGTGGGGTCTGTTTGGAGGTGGCGGAAATGTCAGTGGATGATTTGGTTTATGCGAAAGTTGGTAGGGTGGAAGGTGAGCACCAGGGGCATTCTGTCCTTGTTACGGTTGGAGGGGAGGGCTCTGAGGGCGGAGGTGCGGGATGTGGACGAGATGTGTTGGAGGGCATCTTTAACGACGTGGGAAGGGAAATTGCGGTCTCTAAAGAAGGAGGCCATCTGGTGTGTTCTGTGGTGGAACTGGTCCTCCTGGGAGCAGATATGGCAGAGGCAGAGGAATTGGGAATATGGGATGGCATTTTTGCAAGAGGTAGGGTGGGAAGAGGTGTAATCAGAAAGCTGTGGGAGTCGGTGGGTTTGAAAAAAATGTCAGTGTCAAGTCGGTTGTCAATAATGGAGATGGAGAGGTCCAGGAAGGGGAGGGAGGTGTCAGAGATGATCCAGGTAAATTTAAGGTCAGGGTGGAATGTGTTGGTGAAGTTGATGAATTGCTCAACCTCCTCATGGGAGCACAAGGTGAGCCAATGCAGTCATCAATGTAGCGGAGGAAGAGGTGGGGAGTGGTGCCGGTGTAATTACGGAAGATCAACTGTTCTATGTAGCCAACAAAGAGACAGGCACAGCTGAGCCCCATACGTGTGCCCACGGCTACCCCTTTGGTCTGGAAATGTCGATTTCGCTGCTCCATGGATGCTGCCTGAACTGCTGTGCTCTTCCAGAACCACCAATCCAGAATCTGGTTTCCAGCATCTGCAGTCATTGTTTCTACCTGCAGTAGAGTTCTTACCTAGCTGTTTTTGGTGTCAAGATGTTCTAGGGAGGAGTGAAGAGCAAATAATGTGGCATCTAACGTGGATCTGTTGGTCTGATAGGCAAATTGGAGTGGGTCAAGAGTAGTGGGGAGGCTGGAGTTGATTAATGCCATGACCAGCCTTTCAAAGTACTTCATGACCACTGAAGTTAGGGCTACTGGACGGCAGTCATTGAGAAATGCTTCATGAGCCTTCTTAGGCACAGGGATGATGTTGGCCCTCTTAATCCAGACAGGGATGGTGGTCTGTTGCCAGGAGAGGTTGAAGATAACAGAGAAGACCTCTGCCAGTTAATCTGCGCACGCTCTGAGTGCATGGCCTGGTACTCGGTCTGGTCCCATTGCTTTCCTTGGATTCAGATGAAGGAAAATTGATCTGACCACTGATGCAATGACTGTTGGGATAGATTTGTCAGGACTTGGCGGAATAGGTGTTACCTCTCCACTGAAATTCTGCTCAAAGCGAGCTTAGAAGGTATTGAGAAGATCTGGGAGGGATATGTCATCACCTGCTCTCTTGTACTGTCTCTTCATAGAACCTGTGATGTCATTCAGTCCTTGCCATAGTCACCAAGTGAATCTAGTTTGGATTGGTATTGGTTCTTGGCTGTCTTAATGGCTTTGTGAGGGGCATAATTGGATTTCTTATTTTTAAGTGGGTCTCCTGATGTGAAGGCTTGGTTTTTATCAGGTTCTGTATGTCCAGATCCATCAAGGATTTCCTGTTGGGGAGCTCCTGGATTGACTTCCTCAGTATGCAGTCCTCCCCACACTTACTGATAAAGTCTGTGACGGTGGTGGCGTACCCATCCAAGGTACCTGTGGAATGTTTGAACATGGCCCAATCAGCCAATTCCAGACAGCACCGGAGTTGATCCCCTGCCTCCTCCGACCAGCACTGGACCTGTATCTGTGAGGGGGTCTCCTGTAAGCCGGGAGAAGAAACATGGCATTGTGGTTGGAGTTCCCAGAATGAGGGTGGGGGATGGAGCGGCAGGCATCTTTCACAGTGGTGTAGCAGTGATCTAAAATGTTCAGCCCCTGGTGGGGCAGGTGGTACTTGGACAGCATTTTCCTTAGATTGGTTTAATTGAAGTCGCCAGTTACAACAAACAGGGCCTCCGGGTGTTCCGTGTCCAGGGTGTTAGTGGTGGAGTACAGCACACCTAGAGTTTCCTCAACCTTTGCTTGTGATGGTATGTACACAGTAATTAGTATAGCAGCGGTAAATTCCCGTGGTAGATCGAAGGGGCAGCATTTGATGGTGAGGTATTCAAGGTTTGGGGAGCAATGGCTGCCCAGATTGCAATGTCCATGTACCACAAGTTGTTGATTAAAAAGCAAACCCACTCCACCCTTTGTCTTACCCGAGGACACTATATGGTCCATACGATGGATAGAAAAAACATCAGCCTGAAGTACGCAGATGGGAACGGATGGGTTGAGCCAAGTTTCTGTGAAGCAGAGTGTGCAGCAGTCCCGCAGTTCATGCTGGAAGCTGGGCCGTGATCTGAGTTTGTCCATCTTGTTTTCCAGTAATTGCACATTTGCTCAGAGTCAGCTAGGAAGGGGGGTGGGTTCTTGAAACTGTGTAGTCTCAGTCTTACCAGCAGTCTGGCACACTTACCCTGCTTCCTCGCAGGTTTCTTACATTTGAGTAGTCCGGTGGTCTGGTGGAGTGGATTGTGACGGCTTCCAGTTAGGTGATCCTTCTGAGGACTCTATGGAACAGGTAGGTTGCAGATTAGTGTAAGTTTTCAAAAGGTCTGCTGAGGATTCCGTGTAGCAGGTAATTTCCTCTGTGTGTCTTTTACTGGAGGGAGTCTGTTTAGGAGCCAGTGGAGTAGTTTCTGGTTTAAGTTGCTGCTGATTTGCTGCTCCAGCTCCAGCCACATTTTTTGCAGAAGTGTTTAGGCTGCTCCCCAGGTAAGTTCTGATAGATTTCATTTCAGGGAAGCATCTTATGAGGCCCGAGAGCACTCCTTGTTGATTCTCCTTCCTGGGGCAGGTCTCTCAGGTCTCTTCATTTTCCAGCAGGCCTCAAGCCTGGGGTTCATGTAGGCTGTCTCCAGCTGACTGGCCTTCTTCTAGGGTGGTTGGATGGGTCATGGGTATCACATAGTCTGCTGCATTTGTCCAGTAAGCTGGCTTTGAGGATCGGAGGAGCTTCAGAGCTGTGAGTCTAGATATAACATAGTTACTAGTAATATTTAGAAGTATGCTATCAGGTTTAAAGAGTGTAGAACGATTGTAGAAACTTAGGTCTGCGCACAGGATCTCGCAAGGAGTTGGCCGTAACCAGCGCCATCTTAGTCTCCACTCATGACCAAAAATTAATTAAATAAACTAAATTTCATTGATTCATTAATGAATCCCTAATTGCAAAAAAGTACATGTTGTATTGCTTTATCCTAATCCTCTGGATAGTCCTGACTTTCAGCCCTCAAAATGGTGTTTAAAGTTCGATACCACCATTCTAATGCTCCTTGTGATTCTAGATGGTATAGAGTTGATTAAATTGTTTTATTCCTAAACTATCCATACCTTCCTTGAATAATTTTAATGAACAATTTGATCCTTGATCTGATTATATTTCTGTGGCAGTCTGTACCTCGTTTAAAAAAAAAGAGTAGCTCTTCTACAATCCTTCTAGCTGTGATATTGCGTATTGGAATGGCCTCCGAAAATCTTGTAGCTGCATGCACTAAGGTCAACAAATATTGATTCCCTTTTTTCTGTTTCAGAGAGGGGTCCTATACAACCAATTAAGTCTCTTGTCAAAGATTTTTCAAATTTTGGAATTGGTATGAATGATTCTGGTTTTATCAGTATCTGAGGTTTTCCTATTACCTAACAGATATGTCATGTCCAGTAACTTTCAAGCACATCTCTATTCAGTCCAGGCTGACATAATGTTACTAGACATGTTGATGAGGGTCGGATGGTCAATGTGGTGCATGTGGACTTCAGCAAGGCATTTGATAAGTCCCTCCATGGTGGGCTCGTTCAGAAGGTCAGGAGGAATGGGATACAGGGAAATTTAGCTGTCTGGATACAGAATTGGCTGTTCGACAGAGATGGGCTGAGAGGTGGCAGATGGACTTCAACCTGGATAAATACGAAGTGATGCATTTTGGAAGGTCGAACTTGAAAGTTGAGTACAGGATTAAAGACAGGATTCTTGGCAGTGTGGAGGAACAGCTGGATCTTGGTGTGCAGGTACATAGATCCCTTAAAATTGCCACCTAAGTGGATAGGGTTGTGAAGAAAGCATATGGTGTTTTTGCTTTCATTAATAGGGGGATTGAGTTTAAGAGCCATGAGATCTTGTTGCAGCTCTATAAAACTTTGGTTAGACTGCACTTGGAATACTGTGTCCAGTTCTGGTCGCCCTATCATAGGAAAGATGTGGATGCTTTGGAAAGGGTTCAGAGGAAGTTTACCAGGATGCTGCCTGGAATGGAGGGCTTATCTTATGAAGAGAGGTTGACTGAGCTCAGACTTTTTCATTGGAAAAAAGAAGGAAGAGAGGGGACCTAATTGAGGTGTATAATATAATGAGAGGCATAGATAGAGTTGATAGCCAGAGACATTTTCCCAGGGCATAAATTGTTAACACGAGGGTTCACAGTTTTAAGCTGTCTGGCGGAAAGTATAGAGGGGATGTCAGAGGTGGGTTCTTTATGCAGAGAGTTGTGAGAGCATGGAATGCGTTGCCAGCAGGAATTGTGGAAGTGAGGTCATTGGGGATATTTAAGAGACTGCTGGACATGCATGTGGTCACAGAAATTTGAGGGTTTGTACATTAGGTTTACCTTACATGAGGATCAATGGTCAGCACAACATCGTGGGCTGAAGGGCCTGTTCCGTGCTGTACTGTTCTATGTTCTATAATTGTTTTTGCATTTTGATTTGAGTTTTCCGTACTCCTGAATAACCTCCTTACAGTGCCTCTGTGGCACCCTAGGTCTCACTCTCATCCAAATTGCCCAGATCATAAGCATGCATGGAAATTGATCTTCGGTTCTCAATCAGTTATATATTAGTACCTTTCATGTCACAAAGCTTGAGACACTACAAATGCTTGTAGAAGACATTTTAGAAGAGTTAACACTTCCACTAACTTCAGAAAATCCCTGAAGGAATTGACAGAATTCCATAACCTGGAACAATCAGAGAAATTCAGAAATTCAGTCAAATTCAAACCCGAAACGTTCAGACTGAATCAGACCCTGCTTCTTACGAGACTTGAGTTCTCAGTGACGTATTTACATTGTGAATGTTGGGTCTACATCAGTAATTATAAAGTTGAAATAGACTATTGGTTTGTAATTTTAACATAACTTTAATTTAATTTCACCCTTCGTTAACATCTCATTCGACACTTACCTGTTATTTGCTGAATTTGTTTGTATACTTTTGTTACTACATTATTGTAACATTATTATTTTAACCTGATTATTAGCCTTTATATGAATTTTTCAGTCTAAATAATAATCGGGCTGTGAACATAGTGCGTTTAAATAAAATATCATCACAAGGGAGATTTTCAGCTATCCTATCCTGGACAATTTATATAGCATGATTTACCCCAACAGGATCTTACACTGAGAAGAAATATGAATGTAGTTACGGGTCAAGCAATTGAATAACCCTAACCCTCTCACAGCTTGTAGCAGTAAAAGATCTGTTAACACAATTTAGTACTCTTAATGGACCTTAGATTCATTGAGTATCCTCCAGATCCGATTGCTCGATTGTCGGACTGAAACACAACCTCAGTTAGTTTAGGCAGGGTGAGGGAAATGGAAGAGGTCTATAGGTTGAGCAGAGTCTGACTGTCAAATGTTAGAAGTTTGAGGACTGAATAGGAATGATGGATTTCAACGTATTTACCTCACTTCCAGATTTTTTGCTCGCAGTATAGATAAGTGGGAGATATGCCCACTCATAGGATGCAAAGCATCTCAAATATTTAAACATTTTAAAGATGAAAATTGGAGAATTTGGGAGCATTTGCAGGAGCAAAACCAGAGATAGACACAGGGCCATTAAAGCATGTATCCTGCTTCATTGCAGTTTCTTGATGTACTGCTGTGTGCATTAAGGATTAGGAAGGTTTGACTGTTCCCTGGCAGGAAGGAAACTGATGCTGTGCCAAGAATAGGTGCAGTTAGAGGTGACTGAGGAGGTCAACAGCAGACACATCCTTCTCCTTGCCATTCCTATGCAGGAAGCAAAGGGACATAAGCAGATTAACTAAGGGAAGTATTATTTATAAGAGCAAATCAGCATTAACTAACTTGGTAAGTTTATTTTGATACAATAACAGATGAAGTGATGTTGGTTTATACATTACACGCAAACAAAAGCCAATTGAGTAAAATAGAAAATGGCAGAATGGATATGCAGTTGAAGTAGTATGGAAAAATTTGTAGTGGTTATTGTTTGTCTTTCAGGCTGAAGGAAGTATATACTGTGGTTCCCAGGCACAACTATTTACAAATTAATTATTCATTTGGCTTGGGTACAGAGAACACAATTTCAAAATTTACAGATGACACAACATTTGAAAATATTATGAACTGTGAAGAGATAGTGATAGATTTCAAGGGGACATACGCACATGGATTGGTCAGGCTTGTGGCCGAAGAAAATGAATGCATTGAAATGATACATTTTGGTAGGAGGACCAAGGAGAAACAGCAGCAACTAAATACTGAAGTTCTAAAGTGGGAGCTAGGAATGAGATACCTGGGGATATAAGTGGCCATAGCATTGACAAGTTGCAGGGTATGTTGTTAAGTTAGTGAAAGGATATTTGGGATCCTGGGCTTAATAAATGGAAATGTTGCATATAAAAGCAATGACATTATGATGGTATTTTCATAAAACTCTTCCAAATTGTTTGTAGGTAAATATACTGTGAATTTTGTTCCAGGTCTGAACTGGCCTGAGGTGTTGGACTGTCACGGTATCAAAGCATTATGTTGGCTTGCATGGACTATGGTGCATACTTGCATGAATTTCAATGAGTGTGCAGCGTTGCTAGCTGTCCATTGATTGATGTAGTGGTACTTAACATCCTAGGTGTGCACTCAATGACACTCAGCACCTGTGGAAACCAACCAGAGATGAAAATCTGAACACACATTCATTCTGGTATTCTCCACACAAGTAATACCGGATATAACCGTGTAGATACACATTGCTCTATGAAAGGTCAAACAATCTGTCTTTGTTATAAAGATTGACCTCCAGCAAATTCACTTTCTCCCTTGCTCTGTTTTCTGGTACACACCTGCAGGTCCTTCCACCACAGACCATGTCACTGTGAATTCCGATTGTTGCACAGAATGTGAATCAAAAGCAACCAAGACTTTGCCCAACCTGATGTGCTGTGTGTGAAAACCTCCAAAACATTACAAATCCGTCTCTCAGAATAAGTATTGCCACCAAGCTTTCTCAGATCAAACTGAGAAAGTTGCTGTGAGGAGTGAACTTTTATTTAGATCAGGCTTTCTTCCCTTTAAGCAATGCTATAAGAACCACCCAATCTAACCTGAATTTTAATGATGGGTTTCTTAAACCACACATAGGAGGTGTTACTTTCAAACTGCTTTCGTAATCCACAAGAGGTGATTTAGCTAAGTATTATAATCAGACTGCCACTTCAAAGCAAGTTGGTTGAATATTCCAAAGCAATCTCTTAGTAAATGAGTTTGCAGTGAGTTTGCATTGAGTTCCTGAGCTAATCCATTTTTCCTGTCTTTTGGGGGGTTGAAAGAATCATTACCATTTTCCCCATTATTCCCAGCAGATCTCCATTGAAAAGCTATCAATTTTTTTAGCTAATTATTTGGCCATCTACTAGCTACCAATTTCTTTGGTCTTGTGACATTTACTTATTAAACAATAGTGATTAAACTTAGTGGTTTAATAGTGATTAAATAGTGGTCATTGCTTGGTGTTTGTGTGGTGCAAATATGGGCAGCATGGTGACTCAGTGGTTAGCACTGCTGCCTCACAGTGCCAGGGACTCGGGTTTGATTCCAGCCTTGGGTGACTGTCTGTGTGGAGTTTGCACGCTCTCCCCGTATCAGTGTGGGTTTCCTCCAGGTGCTCCAGTTTCCTCCCGCGGTCTAAAGATGTGCAGGTTAGGTGAATTGGCCATTCTAAATTGCCCATGTTGTTAGGTGCATTAGTTAGAGGGAAATGGGTCTGGGTAGATTACTCTTTTGAGGATCGGTGTGGACTTGTTGGGCCAAAGGACCTGTTTCCACACTGTAGGGAATCTAATCTAAATGTTATTTGCCACGTGTCAACCCAAGTCTGCATATTGTCCAGATCTTGTTGTATTTGAAAATGGAATACTTCGGTATCTGAGGAGTCATGAATAGTGCTAAACATTGTGTTACCATCGGCAAACATACCCCCTTCTGACCTTATGTGCCAGGTGTGACTCCAAAACTGTGGAGAATTTCCCCCCGAAATCCATTACTGTACTTCTAGTTTGCTGGGGTGGGAAATGTTTGTTGTTCTGAAAACACTGGCAGCATCATCCCCACTATCAATATATATCAATAATTTCTCAGTAACTTTTAAATGTTCTCAAGAAGCCAGTAATCCTTTTTAAAACAGGGGACCAGTATCACAGCAGTTAAACTCTGTGCAAGAATCGCTTTCAGTGGCATCAGGCTGCTTTACTATTAAGTTGCCCACCATTTTTTTTCTAAATGAGTTTGGACTTCACTCTGGAATTATACTGTCGCATCGTCATTGTAATACAGTTTTTTTGTTGAGCAACAACGAAGCTTAACTATAACCATCTCTTTTCTTCCATTTTCTAAAATGGATGTTCCACAGACATCACAGCTGTGAGCTACTATTACTTTAAAATAATTCTGAGCCCTTGATATGCAATGAAACTGACAAGTTGGATTGTGTGGAGCTCAGGGCATAGAAAAAGAAGATCGATTTAAGCCTCATTCAGAAAATGTACCATTTTATCGTGTCAAAGTAGATTTCGATTGCAATATTAATACTTCTAGTAAAAGTTACAGTAGAAAACTACATTTGATGAGTCACATTGATCCAACTGGAAACAAACATTGATGTAGTTGTTTTTTTCCTTCTTGTTTTTTTGCTGGCCTTCTTACCAACAAGGCTGTTCACAACCCTGACCAAGTCAGCAGACTTCTCAGCAACACAAATGTACAGGTCTCTGAAAATTCAACTGTAACAATTGGACACTTGCCCATTGAGCCAGCAAGTTGAACTGAGCTGTAAAATTACAAGATGTTCCATGTTGATAACCATATGGTTTGATTACTGCTTAGCTTAATTGATTCTGGTCCACACTTGATAGACTGCAAAGAAGTCATAATTACTGCATCGTTAATTTTAGCTCGTGTTAGCTGGAACGAATTTACCAGGGGCATAGATAGATGGCAGATGTCTAAAGCACCTACAAGTCTCATTATTATAGAAACTCTCAAAGCCATTAATTTCATTAATATTCATAAACAGTTATAATGTAGTGAGCTGCAAGCTGCTAAGATGAGATTGTGTGCACTATGTAGTTTGATTAGAATATCAGCAAGATATTGCCAAAAGTTCAGTTCTATAGCATGCACAGCCTTGGAGCTATGGTATTGTTTTGATACTCAAATGCAAGTCCCCTTCTTTTGTTTACTTCTACTGGATCGCTCCAAGAAACATAGCATTTGAAGCGTGCGCTGGAAATATGCTAAATTGGCAAATTGTAATGTCAGTCAGTATGTAATGCTGATTCATGGTGGCCATTGCTCATTGTGATCTCCTTGCTGTACCTAGTACTGTCCCTCATACTGACAGAGCCGAACATGTGCTCAGCAAATTCATCAGAGCCATTGAGAAGGATCATTAACAATTTGCAACTTAGCTATTAATTACTTTCTATTAGTTCTACACTTTGAGATGTTTTGGGTATTTTCAAGACATGTTTATGGTTTGTTTTCCTTTCCAGATGGGAGAACATTGGTTAGGATTGTACTGAACCAGACAATCCACTGTCTCTGTGTCATGGGTGCCATATGAGGAGTTCTCTTTAGACTGTAACATGAAGCACTGTTGGATCAGAGGCAGCAATTAAAAGAACTGACAGAAGAGAGAGGACTCTCAGTAGAATGCATTATCAATCAAGGCTCTCTTAGGATCACTTCTCTTCCCTCCATGTTAGTCAGAAACAGTATTAGAATCATCATCGATTCACAACAAAATGTTGCTCAAAGAAACAGTTAGAAACCTCTTAGAAATAGTTCTGCATCATCAAAGCAGGGCAAGGCCAACACTGCCAGTGGCTGTGAAAGTGAGCTCGGACAGCAATTTCTTTGAGATAGCATTTTTCCTGGCTGATGCTAACAACAAATTAAACAACTCACTGGAGAAGGAAGCTTCACAAATATCACTGTCCTCCATGATGATGCAGCCCCGCACATCAGTGTAAAAGATAAGGCTGAAGTATTTGTAGAAATCTTCAGCCAGAAGTGCCAAGTGGATGATCCATGTCAGTCTCTTCCAGTGGTCGCCAACATCATAAATGCCAGTCTTAAGGCAATTTGATTCACTCAAATGATTGGACACACTGGATATTACACTAGCTATGGCGCCTGACAACATTCCAGCAATAGTACTGAAAATTTAACCAGATTGTTCCAGTATAGTAACACTGGCATCTACCCAACAATGAGGAAAATGCCCAGCTATTTTCTAGACACAATGAAACAGAATAAATACCCTCCAACTAATTACTGCCCCATCAGTCTACAGTTGATCATTAGTAAAGTGATGGAAGGGGTCATCAACAGTGCTATCAGGCAGCACCTGCTCAGCAATAACCTGTTCAGTGAGGCCCAGTTTGGATTCTGCCAGGGCCACTCAGCTCCTGACCTCATTACAGCCTTAGTTCTAACATGGCTGCAAATGTGTTGCTGGTCAAAGCACAGCAGGTTAGGCAGCATCTCAGGAATAGAGAATTCGACGTTTCGAGCATAAGCCCTTCATCAGGAATAAGAGAGAGAGAGCCAAGCCGGCTGAGATAAAAGGTAGGGAGGAGGGACTAGGGGGAGGGGCGATGGAGGTGGGATAGGTGGAAGGAGGTCAAGGTGAGGGTGATAGGCCGGAGTGGGGTGGGGGCGGAGAGGTCAGGAAGAGGATTGCAGGTTAGGAGGGCGGTGCTGAGTTGAGGGAACCGACTGAGACAAGGTGGGGGGAGGGGAAATGAGGAAGCTGGAGAAATCTGAATTCATACCTTGTGGTTGGAGGGTTCCCAGGCGGAAGATGAGGCGCTCCTCCTCCAGCCGTCGTGTAGTTGTGTTCTGCCGGTGGAGGAGTCCAAGGACCTGCATGTCCTCGGTGGAGTGGGAGGGGGAGTTAAAGTGTTGAGCCACGGGGTGATTGGGTTGGTTGGTTCGGGCGGCCCAGAGGTGTTCTCTGAAGCGTTCCGCAAGTAAGCGGCCTGTCTCACCAATATAGAGGAGGCCACATCGGGTGCAGCGGATGCAATAGATGATGTGTGTGGAGGTACAGGTGAACTTGTGGCGGATATGGAAGGATCCCTTGGGGCCTTGGAGGGAAGTGAGTGTGGAGGTGTGGGCGCAAGTTTTACATTTCCTGCGGTTGCAGGGGAAGGTGCCGGGGGTGGAGGTTGGGTTGGTGGGGGGTGTGGATCTGACAAGGGAGTCACGAAGGGAGTGGTCCTTGCGGAACGCTGATAGGGGAGGGGAGGGAAATATATCCTTGGTGGTGGGGTCCGTTTGGAGGTGGCGGAAATGGCGGCGGATAATACGTTGTATGCGCAGGTTGGTGGGGTGGTAGGTGAGAACCAGTGGGGTTCTGTCTTGGTGGCGGTTGGAGGAGCGGGGCTCAAGGGCGGAGGAGCGGGAAGTGGAGGAGATGCGGTGGAGGGCATCGTCGATCAGGACAAAAGAATTGAATTCCAGAGGTGAGGTGAGAGTGATATCAATGCTTAATGGAGATCTAGAAAAAACTAAAATCGATGTGAATCAGGTTGAAAACTTTCCACTGATGGGAGCTCCACCTGGTACAAAGGAAGATGGTCATAGTTGTGGGAGGTCAGTCATCTCAGGTCCAGGACATCTCTGTAGGAGGTCCCTCAGGGTAGTGTCCTCAGCCCAAACATCTTCAGCTGCTTATCAATGGCCTCCTGTTCATCATAAGATCAGAATTGGGAATGCTCACTAAAGATTGCACAATATTCAGGATCTTGGATATTGAAGGATCCATATCTAAATACAGCAAATAGAAAATCAGACTAGAATAGTTAGGTGTAAAAAGTGAGGTCTGCAGATGCTGGAGATCAGAGCTGAAAATGTGTTGCTGGTTAAAGCGCAGCAGGTCAGGCAGCATCCAAGGAGCAGGAGAATCGACGTTTCGGGCACAAGCCCTTCATCAGGAATAGTTAGGTAGTTGCTTTTGACTGGTGACGACCTAATGGGCTGAAGACCTTTTTTTCTGTTCTCCAGACCTCTATGACTCGATGACCTGAACAAAATCCAGGCTTTCTGTTGAAAAGTGGTAACTAGCATCTGTGTTACACAAATGTCAGGCAATGATTATCTCAAATAAGGGAAAATCTACCCATAATACCATGACACTTAATGGCATTATTATCACCGAATCCCTCACTGCCAACATCCTGGTGATTACCATTGACCAGTAGCTGGCTACAATAGCAAGTCCGAGGCTAGGATACTGCTGTAAGTAATTCACCTCGTGACTCCTGAAAGCATGTTCATCATCCACAAGGCACAAGTCAGGAGTGTGATGGAATACTCTCCACTTGCCTGAATGGGTGCAGCTGAGAGAAAGTGAGAACTACAGATGCTGGAAATCAGGGTCAAAAAGTATGGTGCTGGAAAATTATGGTGGGAATCCTTCCCACCTATCCGCTCAACTCTCCTCTCCGACATATCACCATCACCCCCCCCCCCCCCCAACCTTCATCTAACTATCACATTCCCAGCTACTTTCACCCCAGTTCTACCCCACTCTCATTCATCTCTCAGCCCTCTTAGCACCCCCCCCCACTATATTCTTCATGAAGAGCTTATGCTCGAAGTGCCGAATCTCTTGCTCCTTGGATGCTGCCTGACCAGCTATGCTTTTCTAGCACCACACCTTTTGACTGAATGGGTGCATCTCCAACAACACTCAAGAAGCCTGATGCCATCCAAGACAAAGCAGCCTACTTGATTGGCACTGCATCCATAAGCATCAACTCCCTCCACCATCAATGCTCAGTAGCAGCAATGTGTACTATATACAAGATGCACTGCAGAAATTCACCAAAGGTCCTCAGACAGCACCTTCCAGACCCATGGTATCTTCAATCGAGAAGGACAAGGGCAGCAGATACATAGGAACACCACCACTTTCAAGTTCCAGTCTAAGCCACTCACCACCCCGACTTAGTAATATACTGCTGTTCCTTCACTGTCACTGGGTCAAAATTGTGGAATTCCCTCCCTAATGACATTGTGCGTCAAACCACAGCAAGTGGACTGCAACAGTTCAAAAAGGCAGCTCACCACCAACCTTCTCAAAGGTAACTAGAGACAGGCAATAAATGCTGGCCCAGCTAGCAACACCCACATCCCTTAAAATGAATAAATGTAAAAAAAAAACCACCTCCAAGTTCCCCTCCATCTCACTCACCATCCTGCCTTGGAAGTAAATCACCATTACATCAGTGTCATTAAGACAAAGTCCTGGAATTCCCTACCTAATGGCATTGTGGGTCTACCTACAGCACATGGACAACAGCATTGCAAGAAGGTAGCTCACCACCAGCTTTACAAGGGCACCTAGGGACAGGTATTAAATGCTGGCCAGACAGCAATACCCCCCAAAAAATTGGATATAAAAAAAACTGGAAGTAAAAGCTTGTGTCTTTAAGCAGAGCATGAAACCATTGTCAACTGTCACAAAAAACCCAGCTGATTCTCTAATTTCATTTAGAGATGAAAATCTGCCATTCCTAGCTGATCTGGCTCACAAGTGGCTTACAGATCCATAGAAATATATTTGACTCTTAATTGCCTTGAGAAAAGGTCAAGCAAGCCATTCAATCCAAAAGCAACAAATATCCCATGAAAGAATAAATTCTGCATTGCATGGCAAACACTGGTAGACAACATTTTGCAGCTTCCAGATTTACATGCTGAAACGTAACTCTACACAGCGATGAGCTGTGATGTGGGAGAATTTTCTCTGTTGCTGATGACATGGTGACAAACTAGAAAGGTGCTGGGTTACTATCATGACAGCTTACTGGCAGAATTCTACTGACAATACAGCATGAAATGTTTGATTTTGCATGACAAAATTGGATAAGTCACATATCTCAAAGCTCCATTTGGAGGTATGACAATGACCTCCTTTGGAAGGTTCCATGCTGAGAACATGAAAGTTCAATTATATGAAAGTTTCAGGAAGACACTATCAGACTCTTAAGATGATGAATTGAAGTAACAAGCTCTGTGTGGGATACAAAAGGGGATTATTTCTGATGCTGGAGTACTGTAAAAGGATACTGTTAGGGTTAATGGGCTTGTGTATATATGTACACACATCATGTGTTTTGAAACCTTCAAATGATTTGTTTTTTCCAATTTTATCTTCATTTCATTTGCCTAATAAATGTCTGTTAAACCTGAATCTGCAATTTTGCACGTCTGTGTTTCAATGAAACACCATCTCATTGAAACCAAAAATAATACAAAATCTAATCTATCAAACCATTTTCAATAGAAGACCTGACTTGCCTAATAATAACATCAGCTGGGGTCATAATAGCACTCCATTATTAACTGGTGTTTCTTCAAAACTGAATAAAATTTATTTGGGGCTTTGAGCAATGTCTTACTATCTCTCACAAGTCTTCTATCTATCCAGGAGAGTACCTTGTTGCGAGTAAAAGGTTACATGTTACACCCATTTAAATGTCACAGTAGAAACAGTAAGTGCCAGGACAACTAAGTGAGACTGGGGATGAATGAGGGATAGCGATTAAAGCCCAGAAAGTAATACGATGGAGCTGAGAGTGATTAGGGGTTAGAAAAAGATAAGAGGATAAGAGAAAGAGAGACTGGGGACAGGTGGCTTTGAGAATCATAAAGGTAACCTGGGCATGACAAGAGTCAAAAGCTGAGTGGGCAGGTTCTGGGGACCAGTTAGCAAGGCTTAGCATGCCAGCCTTCTTTACCCAATCAAATCTTAAACTAATCAGAAAATGTAGGAAGACAGAAATGGACCATTTTAGATAAGATTAAATATAGCAAAATAAAGAGAAGGAAGGAAAGGTTGGAATAAGTAAGAGAAAATAAACAAGAGAAAAAAAAAGAAATAAAAGTGAAGTTTAAAAGACAATATTTATCAATCTCTACAAACAATTTGCTATCTGTAGGAGTCAGACCCCATAGATCAATTGATCCCTTATGTAGCCTTGCAAGAACACAAACCTTGTAATTGAAATAACCTTCACAACATTAAACAACAATCTTAAAAATGTGCATGTCTTTTAATTGTTTCAACAGTATAGATACAGACATTTTTCACAAGTTATTGCCAGGTTCACAGGAAAATTTTGTTGTTATGAAGATTGTAGCAGAATAAAATGAATACGATGGAAACTGATGGTAATTGCTGAGGGCAGAGCAGTGGAGGCGATCTACATGGACTTCGGTAAGGCATCTGACTAGGTTTCTCATGGTAGACTGGTTAGCAAGGTTAGATTACATGGAACAATGGGAAAATATTTGGATACAGAACTGGCTCAAAGGTAGAAGGCAAAGGTGGTGGTGTAGGGTAGTTTTCAGACTGGAGGCCTGTGATCAGTGATGGGGTCCACCACTTTTCATCATTCATATAAATGATTTTGATGTGAACACAGGAAGTATAGTTTGAAAGTTTGCAGATGACACCAAAATTGGAGGTGTAGTGGATAGCAAAGAAGGCTATCTCAGAGTACTACAGGATCTTGATCAGACGGGCCAGTTGGCAGAGGATGGCAGACAAATTTAATTTAGATAAATGCGAGGCATGGCATTTTGCAAAGGCAGGACTTATACACTAAATGGTAAGCTCCCGGGAAGTGTTGCTGAACAAAGAGACCTTGGAGTGTTGGTTCATAGTTCCTTGAAAGTGGAGTTACAGGCAGATAAGATAGTGAAGTAGGCATTCAGTATACTTGCCCTTATTGGTCAGTGCATTGAGTATAGGAATTGGAAGATCATGTTACGGTTGTATAGAGCAATGGTTAGAGTAAAAAATGAGGTCTGCAGATGCTGGAGATCACAGCTGCAAATGTGTTGCTGGTCAAAGCACAGCAGGTTAGGCAGCATCTCAGGAATAGAGAATTCGACGTTTCGAGCATAAGCCCTTCATCAGGAATAAGAGAGAGAGCCAAGCAGGCTGAGATAAAAGGTAGGGAGGAGGGACTAGGGGGAGGGGCGATGGAGGTGGGATAGGTGGAAGGAGGTCAAGGTGAGGGTGATAGGCCGGAGTGGGGTGGGGGCGGAGAGGTCAGGAAGAGGATTGCAGGTTAGGAGGGCGGTGCTGAGTTGAGGAAGGAGATGTGGCTGTGGTAACGGGTCTGTTTGAGAACGTGGCTGAAGAGCTTCTGTGCAGAGGAGATGACCTGGGGGGTGCAGTGAGAGAGGGACTCACTGAAATCCTTGTAGAGGGAGGAAGAGAGCTTCGAGCATTGGTTAGGTCATTATTGGAATACTATGTGCAATTCTGGTCTTCCTGCTATAGGAAGAATATTGTGAAACTTGAAAGGGTTCTGAAAAGATTTACAAGGATGTTGCCAGGGTTGGAAGGTTTGAGCTATGGGGAGAGGCTGAATAGACTGAGGTTATTGCCCCTGGAGTGTCAGAGGCTGAGGGATGACCTTATAGAGGTTTATAAAATCATAAGGCAATGGACAGAGTAAATAGACAAGGTCTTTTCCTTGGGGTGAGGGAATCCAAAGCTAGAGGGCATAGGCTTAAAATGAGAGGGGCAAGATATTATACTGCAATGTAACAGTAATTGATGAAAGGGAGAAAGTGAGGACTGCAGATGCTGGAGATCAGAGACAAGAGTGTGGTGCTGGAAAAGCACAGCAGGTCAGGCAGCATCTAAGGAGCAGGAGAATCGGCATTTCAGGCGTAAGCTATTCATCCTGATTAAGGGCTTATGCCCAAAACATCGCTTCTCTTGCTCCTCGAGTAATTAATAAAGTTCAATCTTATTAATATAATACAATTTAATATATTACTGAACAAGTTAAGACCTTTTTTTAACAAATTATGAATTCAGTCTATGCCAAATTTAAAAATATAGAGGTGGAAGAGCAGGTAATGTATGTTTTATGCACAAATTAACAGTACTTTTAATATCTCTGTAAGGGAAATTTTAAGAAATGTTCATAGATTTTGATTTCTTCACGCAAGTTGGCAGCATGGTGGTTCAGTGGTTTATGCTGCTACCTCACAGCGCCAGGGACCCAGGTTCAATTCCAGCCTCAAGTGACTGTCTGTGTGGAGTTTGTACAGTCTTTCTGTGTCAGTGTGGGTTTCTTCCCACAATCCAAACAGGTGCAAGTTAGGTGTATTGGCCAATTGTTCAGCAATATGTTATTTAAGGGTAAATGTAGGAGAATGGTTTTGGGTGGGATACTCTTTGGAGGGTTGATATGGACTTGTTGGGCCGAAGGGCCTGTTTCCACACTGTAAGAATTCTTTCTTTCTTAATGACTCACATATTTCTAGTCTAAAATTGGCCACTAGCAAAAGCTAAAGCCAAGAATGTAGCATTTCACAAGTTGATGATATGAT
The DNA here is from genome assembly GCF_020745735.1 of Hemiscyllium ocellatum. Classification (NCBI taxonomy): domain Eukaryota; kingdom Metazoa; phylum Chordata; class Chondrichthyes; order Orectolobiformes; family Hemiscylliidae; genus Hemiscyllium; species Hemiscyllium ocellatum. The sequence continues at coordinate 89,578,714 of NC_083401.1, forward strand.
CCAATATATTCTTCAACTGTCACTATTACTTCGTATAAAGAAGTAAAATGTGAGAAGATGATTATGGTGAACAAGTCCAAATAAATAGACGATTGTGTAAAGGAGCTCCATAGTGCTATATCATCCTGAATTATATCCCAAAGAAATATTATGAAGAGTGAAAAATAAATGTTCAGACTCACAGCAAGCTCAGAGTTGTCATTTCCATTTTCCCCATAAATATACAGTCAGAGAAGAAAAAGCTATATTGTCATAAGTATATATCAGCATTCTTTAAAACCTCAATTTTCTCATCTCCAATGAATTGACATCTACAATGCTAGCAACTACCTTCAATTTTAAGAATGTAAAGAAAAAGGAATGACAAATAACTACATAGAGATTAAAATAAACACAGTTTGAAAGTAACAGGTTTTACAGTACTATAGTGTTTTATTCATATTTTGCCAGGAATTTCTATTAGTTTGAGGTTCAACCAAATCACATTTTACAAGTGATAAATCTGTACCAATGTGGCCTAGGTAGAATAATTTGAGTTCTAAGTTGCTATTCCAATTAATTCTCAGTCTATTGAGAATCCCTGATGTTGACTCATTTGTGTTTCTCTTGATTAGTTCACAGTTGCATTCAAAATGTTTTTCCAATAACCAATTTCATTCACTCACTTTATCTATGCTCCCTTGGAGTTTGTAATGATCTATAATACATAACTGTACTTATGAGGGGAATGTTTAGGAACTTGAGAATCAAGCTCAATTTCAATTTAAGGAGGAAAGGAAAATGATGGAATTTTAAAATTATAATGTATTTTCATTTGGTAAACAGAAAATACTAAATTTATGGTATAGATCAAGTACAAATGATACCAATTCAGCAGGAGCATAATCTAACCTGTCTCAGTGTTAGGCCTCTTATTTAAATTACTATCTTTCAGCTATCCAGAGTTGCCAACTGAACCACTACCCTTTGATATGTGAATCAAAGTATAAAGCATGCTGAAAGGCTCCTCTGCAAAATTAGCCATAAATGTATTTATTTTTCTTCAGCAGCACTTATAGCTGACCACTCCAGGCATGTTTATAAGAAGTTTCTGGATCATTCAATTCTACAAGATTCAATACTTTCCTCAACAGGATTCTCTATCCTCTCCTTCAAGGATTTTGCACTGCCCCAGTTTATCTGCTGCAAGGCCATTCTTAAGTTTGTTACCATGTGACATACAACTCCGCCTAACCTCCCACATTCTACAGTTTGTAAACTTGAGGTAATCCAAAACTCGATTGCTCACATTTTAACTTGCATCACCTTCCTCACTTGTCATCACTGTTGTCTCTGACCTAAATTGCCTTCCACTCAGGCAGCGCGTTGATTTAAAAATATTCACCCTTGTGTTCAAATCCCTTCATGTGATTTATTATTTTTGCCTCAGGCTCCACTGCAGTAAGACATGACAGTGTAACTGATCACCTGATTCAGACATCAGTATGAGAGAAGATATAAGTGTAGTTTCAGCATGTGATGAAAGCTGTCTCAGACACACAGTTAGAAAGCTATATTTGATAGTGCACTTTATACAGGTGTACCAAAGTAGTGTTACTGTTGTCATGATTGTAACAAGGTCAGCCATTTGAACTTCATAGATTATGAGTTTCCTGAGTGGGGATATTGATTTGGTACAATCAAAGTGTCCTGGCTGACAGATACAAACAGGAATGTCCTGTCCCTCTTACACGGTTACGTTCAGGCCTGGGTGTCCCTGGGGAAGGAGCATACAGTGTCCACCAACACCCTGGAGGTTTTCAGGGAGAGGTGGGCATTGCAGGTTGTGGAGTGTTTTGATTCCCCCACTGATTCTATTTCAATTTAATTCCTACCCTCACCTTCACCTTTTCGATCACTTAGGCATTTCTCTTTGAAAAAAAAAGAAAAATAATATACAAACAAGAATGTTAGAGGTTCCCTTCACTCTAAGAGTTGGCTCTGTGGGAGCTGGAACAGTGTCAATGACTCCCCATATGTAAACAAAGAGTAACATGATGATGGGATACCGGAGTTATTTCAACTATACCTAATGAATTGAAGAGCTTTGCCTAGTTTTAAGGAGCAAGCAGCCTAAGACACCCATCTGAATATGGAGTTATTGCTGTTGGCTTAAAGCACAAGGTAAGGCCTCCATACTCCTCGAATGTAACAAACTCATCAAATTTTTCCTTCTAAAGTCTCCTGATTTTTATTGCTTTATCGCTGGTTGTACTGCCTTTAGTTTCCTAGAGCCTTACAGCTCCCAAGCTCCCCACCTTGTTTACTCAATTCAGAGATGCCTTATCACCTCCTGACCTGACTAGACTTTCACTCTCCTGATCAAATATTTTGTTATATGGCATGGTATTTCATGATGCTCCTGGGAAGTATCTTGCAACATTTCATTATGTCAAAGTCATTATATAAATAGAAATAGTTGTTTGTTGTTAAATGAGGGCCTCAGCTGGCTGCTCAGTATTGATATTATTTCTTGAGTAATTACCTGTGGAGTGCAGCCAGCTTTGGACGTTTTGATTTGGCCTGGACAACTTTGTTGGGAAATCTCTTCCTCCAACAGCTGATGTAAGTAACATGCAGTTATGATGTGATCATGCACAGATAGACCAAATGACTTACATGCACATTCATACTGATAAAAGAGTCACCTGATTCTTTTGTTTGGTAATTTACTACTAACTTTTAGAGGCACTAAATTGAAAGAGGAACATAGTGAGTGCTTACAGCCTTCAATTATTCTCAGAAAAGGTAATGTGAACAAAATGAACTCCACATTGTATTCTTTCAAAGGATATACTTGAAATTTGCATTGCCCATACATCATTAACCTTGAGAATGTTGTGGTGAGCTCCTTCTTAAATCACTACATTCTATTTGTTGTAAATAAACTGACAATACTGTTTGGGAGATAGTCCCAAGATTTTGGCCCAGTGACATTGAAAATGCAGCAATATATTTCCAACTGAGAACATTGAATGACAGGGAATGTGCATGTCATGGTGTTCTCATTCCTTTTATCTGTGCCCTTCTAGGTCATAGAGACTGAATTTAGTTTGTCAAAGGAGACTTTGTGAGTTGCTGCAATATATCTTACAGATGACACATAGTGCCATCAACGTGCATCATTCATGAAGGTATTGAATGTTGAAGGTGGTGAATAGGGTGTCATTCAAGTGGAAAAGTTTGTCCTGGATAGTGTTGGGTTTCCTGAGGGTTACTGGAACTGCACTCATGCAGGTAAGTGGGGATTATTCATAATTAATTTTACAGAATCACTCTTCTACTCATCATAAAATCATTGATTATAATAAATACTTAGTTAGAATCCCTTCAGTGTGGGTACAGGCCCTTCAGCCCAGCAAGCCAACACCGACATGCCAAAGAGTAACCCACCCAGACCCATTCCCTTATTTCTGTATATTTCCTCTGACTAATACACCTAACACTACAGGCAATTTAGAATGGCCAATCCACCTAATCTGCACATCTTTGGATTGTGGGAGGAATCTGGATGCAGACACGTGGAGAATGTGCAAACTCCACACAGGCAGTCGCCCGAGGCTGGAATTGAACGCGGGTCCCTGGCTCTGAGGTAGCAGTAGTACTAACCACTGAGCCATCATGCTGCTCCAAATACAGACCCTGCAAGTGAAAACCTGTCACTTGTAAACCCCAATGCTACACCTGGTCAGTGTCAGGATTGATCCAACTGCCTTAGCGTTAGTAGCACCATGTTCTAACCATCCGAGCTAACTGAACTACACAGTCAGTGCAATAAAGTCTGGATAAGTTCTTTTTGAAGCAGATATTTCAGTAAATACCACCTGTTTGGTGAAGATGACAAGTTATTCCAGTGCCCTTTATAAGTGAAGACCCAAAAGCAAGACGTTATAATTAAGTGGTTGAAAATGTAGGTGTAATAATTGAAAAGATCAGCTGCTAGAAATAATTAATAAAGATGAATCAATCTGCTCTGAATAATGAGTCTATTAAATTTTTTGCACTCTTTCTAAACAAGGACAGGATATGATCATTATCCAGTCTCCCTGTAATAGCTTTTTTAAATTGGCTTGTTCCTAAACAGAACTGCATGTTCTTAATATTATGACTTTTGCATAATAGAATAATAAAGTTTATTTTTCACTTGGTGATGAAATATTTCTAAGTGGCACCATGCATGAAAGCAAGATTATAAAAGAATATTAGTTTTTATTTTATATGATGGTCACTTGCTAATGACAGCAAGTCTTTGTTGGCAGCATTACGTTTTTATAAATATTACGATTTTTACATAGCGCGATTGTTGGCCTCACTACATATGAGCAATCAACCACTTCATAAAAAATCAAATTTGTATCTTACTTGGGTTTATTTATTCCAGGCCACATCCTTGAGTTTATGGCTTTGATTGAGGGTCATTTAGGGTTCAGTTAAGAGTACAATCTGCTGAGAGAGAAATTACTCAACGCATCCTTTCTGAGGTAACCATTTCTGAAGGGTCCAGTGTGATTGAGATAGATCTATCCGGTCTCCTGAAACACACCTGTGAATTCCTGAAAATTCTTAAATAAACTGTATTTAAGATCCCAGTGAGAACGATATGTGTTTAGTGACACCCATCTCTTTGCAGCAGGACTGAAAGCTTCCTTGAAAATTTTATAACATATTCTTCTTTCTTTCATAGAATCATAGAGGTGTACAGCACAGAAACAGAATGTTCGGTCCAACTTGTCCATGCCAACCAGATATCCCAACCCAATCTAGTCCCACCTGCCAGCACCTGGCCCATATCCCTCCAAACACTTCCTATTCATATACCCATCCAGATGCCTTTTAAATGTTACAATTGTACTATCCTCCACCACTTCCTCTTGCAACTTATTTCATATACGTACCACCCTCTGTGTGAAAAAATTGCCTCTAAGGTCTCTGTTATATCTTTCCCCTCTCATTCTAAACCTATGCCCTCTAGTTCTGGACTCCCCCACCCCAGGGAATTGACTTTGTCTATTTATCCTGTCCATACCCATCATGTTTTTATAAACCTCAACAAGGTCATCCCCAGCCTCCGACGCTCCAGGGAAAACAGCTCCAGCCTATTCAACCTCTCCCTATAGCTCAAATCCTCCAACCTTGACAACTTCCTTTTCTCAACCCTTTCAAGTTTCACAACATTTTTCTGATAGGAAGGAGACCAGAATTGCATGCAATATTCCAACAGTGGCCTAACCAATATTCCTGATAGCTGCAAAGTGACCTTCCAACTCCTGTACTCAATACTCTGACCAATAAAGGAAAGCGCACCAAACACCTCCTTCACTATCCTATCTACCTGTGACTCCACTTTCCAGGAGCTATGAACCTGCATTCCAAGGTCTCTTTGCCTAGGGAGTGTTGCTGAACAAAAGTGAGGACTGCAGATGCTGGAAATCAGAGTCTAGATTAGAGTGGTGCTGGAAAAGCACAGCCAGTCAGGCAGCATCTGAGGAACAGGAAAATCGACATTTCAGTACATGGTTGAAGAGCTTCAGGACGGAGGAAATGACCTGGGGGTTGCAGTGAGAGAGAAACTCACTGAGGTTCTTGTGGAGAGAGGAGGAGACCTTCTTCAAAGTAGGCATCCTTGCAAGAGGATTCGCAGTAAGGTTAAAATCAACTAGGCAAAAGTGAAGACTGCAGATGCTGGAAATCAGAGCCTAGATTAGATTGGTGCTGGAAAAGCATAAACGTCGATTTTCCTGCTCCTCGGATGCTCTCTGACTGGCTGCGCTTTTCCAGCACCACTCTAATCAACAGTCCCGAGGACCTTACCCTTAAGTGCATAACTCCTGCTAAGATTTGCTTTCCAAAATGCAGCACCTCTCATTTACAGTATTTAAATTAAACTCCATCTGCCACTTCTCAGTCCACTGGCCCATCTGATCAAGATCCCGTTTTACTCTTAGGTAACCTTTTTCATTGTTCATTACTCCTCCAATTTTGGTGTCATCTGCAAACTTACTAACTATACCTCTTATGCTCACATTCAAACCATTTTTGTCATTTATATAAAATAGTGGACCCAGCACCTTTTGTTACTTGTGTGATTGTGTATGTGTGTTTGTATGGAGGAGATAGTTTAGAATGGCAAGTAGTTATCCTTTGTTATTTCAAACTGTGTCAATCAGTTTTATATCTTTGCTTATTTTCACGACCAGTTTTGCTCCTTGTTATGTATCATATTTGACCTTACTGTTTGATGAATCTTTTTAAAATTTTAAGCCCAATATAAACAAAGTTTACAATTGGCCATATCGGTACTCATAGAATCCCTACACTGTGGACACAGGCCCTTTGACCCAACAAGTCCACTCCGACTCTCCGAAGAGTATCCCACCCAAACCCATTTCCGTAACCTATATTTACCCCTGACTAATGCACTTAATCTACACATCCCTGAACACAATGGGCAATTTAGCATGACCAATTCACTTAGCTTGGACATCTTTGGATTGTGAGAGGAAACTGGAGCACCCAGAGGAAACCCACACAGACACAGGGAGAATATACAAGCCTCACACAGTCACCAAAGGCTGGAATCAAATCTGATTCCTTGGCGCTGAGGCAGCAGTGCTAACCACTGAGCCACTGTACTGCCCTGGTAATCATGATCAATGTTAGCACTCAGGATATTGATAGCAGGGGGAAGGGTGGGATTCAGAGATGGTAATGCAATTGAATGCCATATTTTATTATGTCATGATTAGCAGAACAGCGGAACTGAAGAGAGACTCCTTCAACTGCAATTGTAAAAAGATGCATTTTCTTTCCTAAAGAATATGATTATATCTCAGAAAAAATACATTCTTGTAATAAGAGTGAAAGTACTAAAGAACACAAAAATGTAGAAGTTATGATCAGCAATTATTAGCAGCCTAACTTGAAGCATGTAGTGTGGAGAAATGTGGCATTATTTTCCTGCAACTACATTTACTGAACTTCTGTAACAAATTGGCTGAGCAAATCTGTAAAACATCTTCATAAATGGGGATTTGGGGAGATGGATAGAAATTTGGTTAGTAGACAGGAAACAAAGAGTAGAAATAATTGGATCTTTTTCTGAATGGCAGGTGGTTACTGGTGGGAGCTGCAGGGATGGTTTTAGGACCCCAGCTATTCGCAATGCATGATAACGATGTCAAAGAGGGAACTAAAAGTAATATCTCAAAATTTGTAGAAGACACAAAGCTGGATGGAAGAGTGAGGAGGATGCAAAGATGTTTCAGTGTGATTTGGACATTCTGAGTAAGTGGGCAGATGTGATATAATGTGGATAAATGGGAGGTTATCCACTTTGGTATCAAAAGGAGGATGGCATTTATTATTTGAATGGTTGTAAACTGGGAGAAATGAATCTTTCATGAGACCTAGCATGTATGACAGCTTCCTGCTGCTTTCCACTAGGAAGTTCACCAGACCTTGAATCATCTGAGAACTTAATATCTTAGTTTCATCCCATAGATAGGAAACTAATTTGTGGCTTCCTCCTTAGTTACTCTCTGCCATTTACCTTGCTGGCCATTCCCAGGAGCAGCATAAGACTACACCTTCTCTGTTAGTTGGAACAAAAGAAGATGGTTGTGTTTTTTTTGAGGTTAGTTATCTCCTCAGGTATTCCTCAGGGTAGATATTTTTAAATCAACCTATTCAATGATATTAAGACAAACACCTAGAGCAGGTGGGACTTGAACCTGGATCTGCTGGCTCAGAGATCTGGAACTATATTGTGCTATATGAACATTGAGTTGAGTTGACAAATAGCAAGTGACATTCATGGCGCACAAGTCCCAACCAATTACCATCTCCAAAAAGATAAAATATGGCATTCAATTGCATTACCATCTCTGAATCCCACCCTTCCCCCTGCTATCAATATCCTGAGTGCTAACATTGATCAAAAGCTGAACTGGACCACTCATATACAAAATATGTCTCCAATCGCAAGTCAGGTATTTGGAATCTTGCAGCAAGTAACTCACTTCCTGACTCCCCAAAGCCTATCCATTCTCTGGAGTCAGGAGTAGGATGGAATCCTCTCCACTTGCCTGGGTGGGTGCAGCTTGACAGCATTCAGGACAGAACAGCCCACTTGACTGCCTTCACATCCATAAACATTCCCTGCCTCTACCACCAAAACACATTTGCTACAATGTCTGCCTTCTACATGATGTTTTGAAAGAAATTCACCAAGGTTCTTTAGACAGCATCTTCTAAACCCATGACCACTTCCATCTAGAAGAATAAGGGCAGCAGATACATGGAAACACCAATACCTGCATGTTCCCTCCAAGTTATCATTCTGGCTTGGAAACATATTGTTGTTCCTTCACTGTTGTTACATCAATATAATGGTACTCCCATCCTAACAGCACTGTGGGTCCACCTACATGAACTGGACTACAGCATTTCAAGAAGGCAGCTCACCACCACCACTACCCCCTTACGGGCAATTAGGGATGGACAATAAATGCTGGTCCCAACAGTGATACCCAATTCCCATGAGTGAGTCATAAAAACTCCAAGTTGTTGTGGACTCATCGAAGAGTGATTTTACATTTCATTGCTTGTTTTCATTCGGGATTAAAGGAAATGAAAGCTTAATGAATGGTTTTAATCAATAAGAATTTGTTTTTGTAAACAATGAATTCTTCAATGGATGATTACGAACTACTCTATTGCATCTCAGCATGTATCATGAAGTCTGCCCATTGTGGACACTGGGTAATTTGGTATTGCAGATTTAAGTCCGAAGAGTGGAAGGTGATGAGTTCACGTGATTTGGCACTATGTTGGTATAATAGCTGTAAAAGTACCTGGAAGTGGGTAAAGGGGATATATTGACCTTGAGGGTATGATGCACCAGAAGAGTGGGTGGGTACAGAGGTTAATGTTGGCATTGGGGAATGAGGAGCCATGATTTATGAGTAGAAGAAATTAGTTGTAATTGGTTGGTATGTACTAGGTATGGGGAGTTTGAGGGGAGTGACATGGTGAGTTAGTGTGATGGTGAGGACTGGTGGGCTAATTTTATTTTACTGGTCTTTTTCTGATATCTGACAGAGTACCCATGCACCAAGGTAGGTTACCTGCCCTACTCATCTCAACACCAAAATCCAAAATTCCAGAGACCTTTCTCCACTTCTGGTTTGCAGTCCTTGGAATTATCCCAAGTCTGCACTTTTAATTTCACATGGACAATTCAGGCCTCGATAAGATGTTGCCACTCAAGCCACCTGAAGTTATACATTTTTTGAATTCAAAAGGACATTCAATTGCTAATCGTTAAATGTGCCTGTTGGAGGGAACAATTCTTTCATTGTGACAGACAAGGAGGCAGTGGAATTTCTTGTGGTGAACCTGCATGTACCCAGTCACGACAATTCATTCACCGAAAGTTCTGAATATAGGTTTGCTCGCTGAGCTGGAAGGTATATTTTCAGACGTTTCGTCACCATACTAGGTAGCATCTTCAGTGAGCCTCCGGACGAAGCTTCGCCTGGAGGCTCACTAAAGATGTTACCTAGTATGGTGACTAAACATCTGAAAATGTACCTTCCAGCTCAGCGAGCAAACCTACATACAGAACTTCAACCTGAGCTACAAATCTTCTCAAAACTCACTATACATAAAAGTGTCAGTCGACTGCCATCGGGATAATTGGAGGGTAATTTTCACCTTCAGTGTTCATGTAATAGCTGATGAAACTGATTGCCCAGATAATGGTCAACATTTCTCAGTCAGAATCTGAAAGCAAAGTACACACTTACCTTAGAAGGAATTCTCCTGGTGAAATTCCAGTTAGATGCCCTTGTAGCTGTAGCACTCTCATGTAGTCCAGGATTTCGGGGGAATTTGTGAGCTGTAGTGGTCGATCCAATCAGAGGGTTGTCCTGTGAATCAGCGAGTGGGATGTCAATCACTTAGGTTGAGTTGGGGGTTTGGTCCAAGGATGGGAGGAGCAAAGTTAGAACTGATTTAGTTGGAGGGTGGGTAACAAGTACAAGGAGAGTTTGTTGGGTGTCTTGGAGAATCTTGAGGTGAAGTTGGTTTGTGGCATCAGGGGTTGGGTTAGTCCAACAAGGGATGGGTTGTTGGGAATCCAGTACAGGCATTGCTGGGGATCAGGTCAGGCAAAGGGTAAGAGGGGAGAACTGGAGGTGAATGGAGTTTTGTGACTACGATGCGGTTGGGGGTGAGATGGAAGTGAGAGGTTATAATGGTGAGTCAGGAAGAGTTAGTTTAATTGTTTCCTAGGTGTTGGAGCAGGTTTTATCTCCTTTTAACTTTTCTGAGGTATTAAGATAACAGTATGAGGTCTCCAACTTTAACTCAGAGTTAGGATCTTTTTCAAATCGTTGCACATGCCAGATAGTTGCCCACTGGAAGGTTCAACTTCCAGGCCAATTCCCAGGGAGTCAGCTGTGCCAGAACCTTTTGCATGGTTCCTGTCTGCGCTACCATAATCATTACTGTCCCTTCGGAAGATCTGGAATATTACAGGAACAGTTTAATTTTCATCGTGTTAATTTCATTGACTGAAGGATAATGTTATGAACTAAATTGGGATATAAATTGCCAGAAGTGGTTTTGGAGCTGCTGTTTATCCAATACGCAGAAGCTGTTTCTGTAGATAAATCCAACTAACCATAAGTCTAGGTATCAATTTGTAGGTGGATTTGATAAGAAGTATAAATGATAATGAGTCCCAATCTTCACCACAGAAATTTAAGGTGAATTATTAGACTTTTAGCTCTTAGTTTTTTTCAGGATCACATATAATTTACTGTTAGTGGTACCCTAATTAGATACATAATCTTCTGTGCTCTGCTGACATCCTGACCTATCAAATCCAATGCATTATTATTTTAATTACAAAGTTAGTGAATTGTTATGCACTGCTGGGTGAAGATTAAGTCAACAATTAATCCAAAATATTGATGAAGGATTCTAACTAAGAAAAACCAAATCTTGATTTTTTTACACAGTTTGAGAAATTATTAGCAACTTTTCTTGCAAATATTTAAAAATAAAATAGCATCATTTCCATTCTTTGGCTCATATCTCACGCAGGATTTGAATTAAGCCATTTGCTGTTTGTCATGAAGACTGATCTAGACTATTATCTAATGTAGACAAAATTCAATTGCAGTTGACTTCTTTTGTAATTTTAGGAAATCTATTTGACAATTGGCCAAAAATTGCATTTAGAATAATAATGAGTCTTAATGGCACTCATCACTACTTATAGATAAATACTGCAGCAGCTTCTAATGAGGACAGATGCTGATTGGAAAAGTTGTTGTTGGAGATATACTGATTCAACATTCGTTTCACAAATAGACATCTCCCCTTCAAATTCAATGGGCAATTTGAAATTCAAGTGCACTTGCTCACTTGATACAAAGTATCCTCATCTCAGTAATTTATGTCAATTAATGTCAATTCAATTTACCTTTGCATCAATGTATTAAATGTCAATTATTAGCAATTTAACTTAGAGAGTCATAGATATGTACAGCACAGAAACAGACCTGATTGGCCCAATTCATCCATGCTGACCAGATATCCTAAACTAATCAAGTCCCCCCTACCAGCACTTTGCCCATATCCCTCTAAATCCTTCCTATTTGTGTACCCATCCAGATGCCTTTTAAATGTTGTAATTGTATCAGCCTCTACCACTTCCTCTGGCAGCTCATCCTATACATGCACCACCCTCTGCATAAAAACGTTGCCCCGTAGGTCCCTTTTAAATCTTCACCCTAAATCTATGATCTCTAGTTCTGGACGCCCCCACCCCCGGGAAAAGGCCTTGTCTATTCACCTCATCCAGGCACCTCATGATTTCATAAACCTCTATTGGGTCACTCCTCAGCCACCGACACTCCAGGGGAAACAGCCCCAGCCCATTCAGCCTCTCCCTATAGCTCAAATCCTCCAACCCTGGCAACATCCTTGCAAATCTTTTCTGAACCCTTTCAAGTTTCACAACATCATTCCTACAGGAGGGAGACCAGAATTCTTTGACACCGAGATTAGTCAGTAACTGTGGGAATACTCATTCTGGCACATTTAATTTATTATTACAGATTTCAGTTTTTGAAACTTTTCTATCCTTTTCCTAATCTAAATTACTTTCCCTTCTTTTCTTCTTTTTATGTCTAATTTGTCAGTGGATTCACCAAAACAAACTTAGTAATTTCTGTTCAGTCTTTGTACTGCTTATTTTGCAGTTTTTCAATTTAATTTGTTCATGACTGTGTTACATTAGATCCCAGGCACAGAATTTAATGGCATCCCTCAGCATGTTGGCTAGTGCTGTAAGTGTGGAGGGAGTGGGAGGGGGAGCTGTCCTGTGAAATTCTGAAGGTGAACTTTGTGCCACTTACCTACCCACCCATTCCAACTTTGCATGATTTTACAGATGGCTGCCTTGCCCCAGTTGAGGGCCTAAGTTGCTGATTAATAGCCATTTTCCACCTCAGCCACAATGTTTTGGCAAACATGGAGTCATAGAGTCATAGAGATGTACAGCATGGAAACAGACCCTTCAGTTCAACCTGTCCATGCCGACCAGATATCCCAACCCAATCTCGTCCCACCTGCCAGCACCCAACCTTCAAACCCTTCCTATTCATATACACATCCAAGTGCCTCTTAAATGATGCAATTGTACCAGCCTCCACCACATCCTCTGGCAGCTCATTCCATACACGTACTAACCTCTGTTGGCCCTTAGATCTCTTTTATATTTTTCCCCTCTCACCTTAAACCTATGCCCTCTAGTTCTGGACTCCCCTACCCCAGGGAAAAAAAATTGTCTAGTTATCCTATACATGCGCGTCATAATTTTGTAAACCTCTATAAGGTTACCCCTCAACCTCTGACATTCCAGGGAAAACAGCCCCAGCCTGTTTAGCCTCTCCCTGTAGCTCAGATCCTCCAACCTTGGCAACATCCTTGTAAATCTTTTCTGAACCCTTTCAAGTTTCACAACATCTTTCCGATAGGAAGGAGACCAGAATTGCATGCGATATTCCAACAGTGGCCTGTACAGCCACAACATGACCTCCCAACTCCTATACTCAATACTCTGACCAATAAAGGAAAGCATACCAAATGCCTTCTTCACTATCCTATCTACCTGTGACTCCACTTTCAAGGAGCTATGAACCTGCACTCTAAGGTTTCTTTGTTCAGCAACACTTCCTAGGACCTTACCATTAAGTGTATAAGTCCTACTAAGATTTGCTTTCCAAAAATGCAGCACCTCACATTTATCTGAATTAAACACCTTCTGCCACTTCTCAGCCCATTGGCCCATCTGGTCCAGATCCTGTCATAATCTGAGGTAACCTTCTTCACTGTCCACTACACCTCCAATTCTGGTGTCATCTGCAAACTTACTAACTGTACCTTGTGTGGACAGAAGTGATGAGGGGAGATAAAAGGTAGGGGAAGCCCTTCACTAAGTCACATTCACCACGCAACATTCAGCTGCTCCATTCCCACATGATCTTGTACCTCATTTTGAACTTCCTCACACCCATCCATCTCCTGATCCTCCACTCCTGGCAATATCATGATTCACCAACACATACTTTGCAACTGGCTCCTGTTCTTCATTGCTCTGGATGTAACCCCAGCAGTGGCTACTGCTAAATGGTGCTGCTGGGACTAGAGAGCTACCAATCCAATCAGAGAGCTTGTGGTTCCTGGATGGGAGGAGAATGCCCCTCCAGCTAATCAATGCTTTTCAAAGGGGCTGGGTCCTTTGGCTATGTTTTTAGTGGCAAGCAAGAAAGACCCATGATCTGCCAAGACGTCCCATTCAGGACACTGTGAGATATTCATTTTACACATCCAGCCAATTGTAGCATGATGTTTCACCAATGCTAATATGCAAAAGTTAATCTAATGTTGGGTGCTTTCCATTTCCATGTCATAACAAATTTAGTCCCTTTGGATCAAAGTTAACATACCACTGACACTGAAAGATGTAAGGTCTCACAGATATAGCACTTGCAATGTTTTTTTCCCTTCAATTAAATATGTGAAGGCTGGAAGATAATCAACCAACCTTATCTTCAGTTGTTTCATCATTGACCTGCTCTCCACCAGGAGGTCAGAAGTGTAGGGAGCGCTGGTCAGTTTATTGTACAAATGTGGCCTTACCAATGTCTTGTACAGCTATACCATGATGTCCCAACCCCTGTACTCAATGCTTTGACCAATGAAGGTATGTGTGCCAAATACCTTCTTTACCACCCTGTCGACTTGTGTTGCCACTATGTCCCTGCAACCTGAGGTCTCTCAATTCAAAAACACTCTCCAGGGCTCTATTATTAACTGTGTAAGTCTCGCCCTGGCTTGTCTTACCAAAATGCAACACTTTGCATTTATATTAATTAAACTCCATCTGCCACTCCTTGTCCAGCTGATCAAGATTTTGTTGTAATCTTAGAAAACTTTCTTCACCATCCGCTATGTTAACTATTTTGATGTCATCTGCAAACTTATAAACTATCCCTCTTGTCTTCTCATCCAAACCATTTATAGAAGTGATGAACAACAATAGATCCAGCACTGATCCTTGTGGCACACTGCTCGTCATAGGCCTCCAGTCTGAGTAACCACACACTGTCTCCTATCATCAAGCCAATTTCATAGCCAACTGGCTAGCTCTCCCTGTATCCCATGTGATCAAAACTTACTAATCAGTCAACCATGTGGAACTTTGTTGAAGGCCTTGCTAAAGACAATGTAAACAATGTCTACCAATCTGCCTTCATCTACTTTGGAAATACACCATCATTCCTTCACTCAGGTTAATATCCTAGAATTTCCTTCTAACATTTCTATGTCCCTACACCCAAAGAAGGCGGCAGTGTAGAAGATATTTCAACATGAATTTCTCAATGGCAATTTGGGATAAACTTAGCTAGTGACACCTACACCCCATGAATAAATAAGATAAATCATAATGATTCCGACTTGCTGCACACTCTTCCCATTCATTGAATCTTCGCTTTGAATACATGCACACTGCTCTGAAATGATTTGCCTTGAAGAAGTTCACTTTTGATAAATCATTCCAGTGCTTCTAAAACTGTCCTTGCCTCAAAGTACAACTGGAACACCTGTTATATCTCTGTCCTTTTCAAAATTATGTTAAAACTCACTGAAATATGATCACTATCACAAAACTGCTCTTCTGTTTCCACACCTTCCACTGTCTCACTTGATTTCCCAAACATAAGTCCAGAAATTTGCTCTCTTTTGTTGAGCTTGTCACATACAGGACAAAAAAAATCTCTTGAATGTAGCTGAAGACGGTTGCTCTCACATTGATACTATCCTGATTTAATTTTAATTTTAATTTTAATTTTGAAATTGGCAAAGTCCCTGCTATTTGTGTCCCACTTCTCTTGCATTTTTTAGAGGTTTGCTGACATTTTTTTTCTTTGACATCTGAGGCAATATGACACAATTCCAGTCGTGTGGCTACCCATGTCTGTTCCTCACCTCAGTGCATACAGCTTCATTCGATGATTGTTCTAATATATCATCCCTCCATTCAGCTGTAATTGCTTCTTTGACCAAAATTGCCACCCTATCCTCCCCTTTTAGCAACCTTAAGCAACCTTTCTATGAAAGCTGTGATGTCTTACTGCCAAGTTTCTATGTGTGCCTCAGCTCATTTGCATTATTTGCAGTATTCATTGCACTGAAATAGATAGCAATGCCAAATCTGTACTTTTAATTCTCTAATTTGTATTTACTTTCTCTTTCTAACTCATCCTGTGATTTGCTGCTCTCAATTTCCACTTATGACATTATCTATCCTAAATGAAGCCATTTTTGGGTTTCCATCACCCTGGCAAACGAGCTTAAAGCCTCCCCATAGCTCTAGTAAAATGTCCCACAAGAAACTCAGTCCAGTTCAATCCATTCGTTTAGATGAATGCTGTAGTTTGGAGTTATTGATTGTGATTGTAGAATGTCCAAAATTGTTCAGATACCATGGTTGACCAGGAATCTGACATATTCTTATTGCCTGCCACTGGAGTGTGGTTGAAGGATAATCAACCTGTGTATATAAATGTATCCTGCTTGGACATCAAGACTTGTGGTAGGACTCAAATCCGGACCTTCTGGCACAGACAGGGAGAGTACCCAACATGCCATGAGACTATTCTAGGGGGTAGTTTTCACTATTAAAATAGACAAAATGGAGGACACAATAAGAAACATTGTAGGTAGTCAAAATTCCACATCTGATTCAGCATCATCATTATTCACTTCTTCTGTTTGGTTTGATTTTCAGTCAATAAAAATTTTCAGTCTCTGTATTTGCAAGGTGCTATTATTAAAGAAATGATATTAATGCCTGGTGAATACATGGAACTTGCTACCAAATGGAGTTGCTAAAATGCATTTAGGAGGAAACCCAAAAGTACAGAAGGGAGAAAGGACAAGAATGATAATTTACTCAACTGAGATAAGTCAATGGGAGAGCCTTGACTGCAGCTTTAACCCTTGTGTTGATCTACTTGACCTAAGTGAATCTTTGTACAACATTTTATGTTATTCCATGCAGCACAGAATTTACATTTCATTGTTGAAATAATAAAATAAAATATGTTATAATTTCCTGAAACTGTTACAAATATACAGATGTATATAAACTCACCAGAAAAAGCTTCTTATTAGAAAATCTCTGAGAATTAATTTAGCTAAACTCCACAGGCACCATAAGAAGTCATTTCATTTTTATAGCTCATTTAAACATAAGGATCTCATAGAATTAATAGAATCACGCTCCAGCTCTTTGTTGGAGCAATCCAAAAGTAATTTTACTATCCTGCTCTCTCCCTGAAGTCCTGTATTTTCCTCTGCTTCAAATATTTAACAGGCTTTGTTTTTAAAGGCGCAACAATCCTGGCCTTAACCAGTCTCAGCAGCTTTTCAGGCTGCAATAGTCCTCTTTAGAAGGACATTTCTCTCTCTTGTCTTTACACTGCGTTAATGACAACTTTGAACTCATGTCCTCTTGACACAGCAAATGGGCTTAGAAAATAGCTGGAACTCAATTTTATTTTGAGCATTATTCCTGTAGTTACATTGTGTAATGAAAATATGGCATAGTTAGAGTACTTTTAGATAATTATCTCTTTTGACACTTTAAAGCGTGAATTTCTTTTTTCACTAAACTGAATATCAAATTAAATTTTAAATTGAAAAGATCTGAGTGTAAGTGTCAATTTGTCAAGTTTCATAGAAGGCCATTGCCAGAACCATGCTAAGATATCTTGGGATGTAACTCTATCCCAGATGCTGATGAGATACTTAAAAGACTGTTTCACACTCGTTCAAGTGGTGACAGTCCTGAACTGGCTCGTATGGATGCAAACATTCACCCTTGGCTTGGTGAGAAGTGGGAAGAGGCATCCTGCTTTGCAGACAGTGACCTGCAGGTTCTGGTAGACAAAGTGATGCAGACAAAGGCCATCCAAGGCCCCAGGACCAGCTGAGAAGGCCACAATACTAGAACCTGCCAGCATGGTCTGAAGTTCCACCCAGGTCAGTGCAGTCTCCATGGTTCTGTGGAAGACAAGCACTGTAGGAAGAAGGTCAATGATCTTTTCTGCTCCAGCAAGTGACACCGTCTTTTATCCCTCACTTCATGTTCACTTTATCTCTGCTATTGCATCCACCTCTGACCAAAGCTCATGCTCTACCATCTCACTATTGCATACAATATCCATTTGCTCTTGCCCATCCCATCTTTCCCACCCACTTTACTGACACCACATGTCCTCTGCACCACCTCATGATTCACTCAGGCCACCTCACCATCTTTCCCAGTACGGGGTGCCCAAAATGGCGGTCTGGAGGAGCAATAGTGAGCTCGAGTTGCCAGCTACCCACCTTGTGTTTGATGTTGATAAGTTTTGGTGTTTACTGTCTATGTGGTACGTGATAAATTAGGAAAATGCACATTAGTGAGGGCAGATTAAATAGTAATGCAGGTGATAATAGGTAATAATCCCCAATTCTAGGTCTCTCAATGATCAGTGGAAAGAATCTTGTCAGGACATACAGAATTAAGTTGAAATACAACTTTTTACTCCTGACACTGAGAAAGGCTTCAATCAACTTTCCATTTTCCAAGCCTAGGTTATGTGCTGGAGTCTCTGGAGTGTGACAAAGATGCATGCAGTTCTGACTCAGAGAAAAGAGTGCTACCACTGAGCCCTGGCTGATACACTAGTGATCTAAAACCAAATGCTTATCTACCCAGTAATGACTGTGATAATACTATGGCTCTGAGAGGTATATTTTGTCATTTTTTTAATGTAGAAAGGTTGAGACAGAGGTGCTGAGCAGTCTTCCCCAGAGCCAATAAAGTAAACAATAGAAGCAGCCTGAATGAGTGGGGTCAAGATCACCCAGAACTAAGACTTTGTTTTAGTTTTAGCTTTCTGCTGTTGCTGGAGTCTTGAATCTGGATATGGAAAATCTTTTTCCTCTCTCTGTTACTGCTATATGCTAGGGTTCTCTTCCTGCTGCTAGAATTGCAGGTGAGACAATCTAGTTTATTGAATTTGCCTTTGCCAATGGTGTGTTTATGAGGTATTACTATATTAGAAAATTGATTAGTCCTGGTTAAGATACATTCTTTGATTTAGCATTTCAACAGAGTTACAGTTAAGTCAATTCTTATTTTTATTTTTCTGTATTTCAATTATTAAGTGTGTTTATTTCAAGGCTGGTAGTATGCCCAATTGCATTGCATCCAGGACACAACACCTTATACTTACCTTTCAAATAAGAAACAGTTAGGGTCTAGACTAAACTCATAATATATTTTGAGGGGGTTGGTCCAGGCCATAACATAAACAAAAGGTAGGAGTAGATTAAGAAACACGATAATGTATTTTACACTGTCTTGCAAATAGCATTTGACACATTTTCATAGTAAAAAAAATTGAAGTTCAAGACTGTGAGGTTTGAAATTAAATCGTGAAAATGCAAGAAGTGAAAAGACATTGGTTGGCAGACAGCAGAAACTGAACACTTGTAAGGAAGGTGATCTTAAAAGGCTAGCATTTAGGAATGCACGTGCATCCCTCATCTGAGAATCACTTACAATGACTCCAGTGGAATACAAAGGATCTTATGTGGAAATTCCCATATTTCCAATGTCACTAAAAATTATTTTGCTCCAGAAAAGATTCCACATGTTACCATAAATGTTCATGCTTCAATTGAATTAAGTATTAGTTTAAATGTTCATGCAATTTTTAGTCTTGATTCCCAAATTGTGATTTAATTGGCTATATTTCTGGCTCCCAATGGAGGTGGCAAAGAGAAACCTGAAATTTGAAAGGTGTTGCCTATAATAATGATGTGAGTAGAGGTGGTTTCACATCCCCCCCACTCCCCAACCTCCATGATTGACCACAGATTCTCCAGATTCTTTTTTAGCTCAAGGTTATATAGTTGTCTGGTGGCTATTATAGCAATAAGGAATTTATTACAAGCTGTTCTATGTGAACAATAGAACAATTTTATTATTTGCTAACCCAAGAAAAATAACAAAGAAAAAACATCAAGCACGTACCCAATTGTACAACGTACAACCATAGCACATAGAACCACTTAGGAATATCTCTGACTGCCTCCAAAGCCAGTATATCTTTCCTGATTTAGAGGCTCAAAACTGTTCACAGTATTCCAGCTGTGGTCTGACTAGTGTATTGTATAGTTTTAGCAAAACATCCCTAATTTTATCCTCTATTCCGTTTGAAGTAACAGACAGAATTCCATTTCCCTTCCCCATTATCCATTGCTCTTGACGATTCATGGATGAGAATTCCTCGATCACCCTGTTCTGTAGCTTTCTGCATTCTTTCTCCATTTCAATAATATTTATGCCCACTATCTTTCTGAGCAAAACAAACCATTTCCCATATATATTCCACTTGACAGGTTTTTGCTCGTCACTTAGCCTGGCTATTTTGCTCTGTAGCTCTTTATGTCATTCTCACCACATGCCTTATTTCTGTGTCAAACACAAGCTTGGCTGTATTATATTCACTCACCTCATCCAAGTCATTAACATATAGCATTGAGCCCTGTGGCATACCACTAGTAATAGGTTGCTATCATGAAAATGCCCACCTAATCCCAACTCTCTGTTTACGAGTAACCTATCCTCTAACCATGCTAATGTGCCACCTTGAAAACCATGTCCTCCACTTAAGCAGACAAATCAAATGCCTTCTGAAAATCCAAATATATTACATACATTCTCTTGCTCTATCTGTCCTCCTTGTTCTGCCTTCAAAGAATTCCATTGCATTTGTCAGGCTTGATTTCAGCTTTATGAAGTGATGTTGACTCTGCTTAATCAAATTATGCATTTCTAAATATTCTGCTGTTATATCCTTTGCAATAGATAATATTAATTGTTAGTCATACACAAAGGTACACTTACAGTGCTTTCAGAATTTAACTGAGTGACAGGGAAGGAATATTCACATAGATTCAAAAGCCATGTAATTTTTCTGTGTATGTTGACAATGAATATACCATCAACTCACTTAACTCCTCTACTGTTGCTAAATTGCAGCCTGCTTCTCAGACATCCAGTACTGAATGAGTAGAATGTCCCTCCAATAAAATATTGGGAATACCAAAGCCTTCACTTCCTGTTTCAATTCTGCTCCAACCTCCAGCTCCAAGCAACAGTCAGAGCTTTAATTAGCCTGTTTGTAATCTTGGTGTCATTTTTGACTGTAACATGAGCTTTAAATGTGCTACCATTAAAACTGTCTTCTTCCACCCTTGCTTCAGCTCATCTGCTGCTGAAACTCCCATCTCTGCCTTTGTTACCTGTAGACTTGATTATTTCATCTCCAGGCTGAACACTTGTATTCTATCCCACGTAAGTTTAGGATTATCTAAACCTCTGCCATACTTGTATCTGAGAAAGGGTATATCGGAACTGGAGGAGGTGCAGATGACGTTCAGAGGTTGATTCCAGAATTGAGAAGGTTGGCTTATGAGGAGAGATTGAATATCTTAGGTCGGTACTCATTGGAATTTAGAAGAATGAAGGGGAATCTTAGAGAAACATATGAAATAATGAAGGGAGTAGAAAAGAGAGAAGCAGGGAGATTATTTCCACTGGCAGGTGAAACTAGAACTATGGAGCATAGCCTCAAAATAAGGACAAGCAGATTTAGGACTGAGTTGAGGAGGAACTTCTTCACCCAAAGGGTTATAAATCTGTGAGATTTCCGGTCCTTGAAGCAGTTGAGGCTACCTTGTTGAATGTTTTTAAGGAAAAGAAAAATAGATTTTTAAAAAATAAAGGAATTGTGGTGAGTATCAGGAAAGTTGAATTGAGTTCATTAAAAGGTCAGCATGATCTTATTGAGTGGCAGAGCAGGCTTGATGGGCCAGATGTGAGAGTGCATTGCTGGAAAAATACAGCAGGTCAGGCAGCATCCGAGGAGCAGGAAAGTTGACGTTTTGGGCCGGAGCCTTTCATCAGGAATGAGGCTGGGATCCTCAGGGGTGGAGAGATAAATGGTTGGGGTTGGGGCTGGGGAGAGTGTAGCTGAGAGTGTAATAGGTGGATGGAAGTGGGGGTAAAGGTGATAGGTCAGAGAGGAGGGTGGAGCAGATAGTGGAAGGAAGATGGACAGGTGGCACAGGTCATGAGGACGGTGCTGAGCTGGAAGGTTGGAACTGTGGTAAGGTGGGGGGAAGGGGAAATGAGGAAGTTGGTGAAGTCAACATTGATGCCCTGGGTTGAAGGCTCCCAAGGTGGAAGATAAGGCGTTCTTCCTCCAGGCATCGGGAAGTGAGGGAGTGGCGATGGAGGAGACCTGCATGTCCTTGGCAGAGTGAGAAGGGGAGATGAAAAATTTGGCCACGTGGTGGTGGATCTGATTGGTCTGGGTGTCCCGGAGATGTTCTCTAAAGCGCTATGCGAGAATGGGGTTCAATGGCGGAGGTGCGGCTCATGGATGAGATGAGTTGGAGGGCATCTTCAATCACGTGGGAGGGCAAATTTCAGTATTTAAAGAAAGAGGCCATCTGATGTGTTCTGTGGTGGGACTGGTCTTCCTGAGAGCAGATGAGGCAGAGGCGGAGGAATTGGGAATATAGGGCATTTTTGCAGGAGGTAGGGTGGGAAGAGGTATAATCCAGGTAGCTGTGAAAATTGGTGGATTCGTAAAAAAAAGTCAGTGTTGAGTCAGTCCTCATGGGTGGGGCTGCAGAGATCTAGGAAGGGGAGGGAGGTGTCAGAGATGGTCCAGGTGAATTTGAGGTCGGGGTGGAATGTGTTGGTAAAGTTCGACCTCCTAGTGGGAGCATAAAGTGGTGCCAATGCAGTCATCTATGTAACGGAGGAAGAGGTGGGGAGTGGTGCCAGTGTAACTCCAGAAGGTGGAATGATCTACGTAGCCGACAAAGAGACAGGCTTAACTGGGGCCCATGCGGTGCCCATGGCTACACCTTTCATCTGGAAGAATTGGAAGGACTGGAAGGAGATCTGAAGGAAGAGGGAGGATTCGAAGGAGGTCTGAAGGAAGTGGGAGGAAGATGGGCCAGACGGCCTACACCTGCCCCTCGTTCTTATGTTCTTATAGTCTCACTGACGACATGTAACAGAACTCCTCAATTTTAAAATGGTCCATCCTGTTTTGCATGCTCCACCATTCATTCGTGTGACTTCACAGGGCCTAGAAGCTCTAACCCCAAAGTCCACACACTCCTCCCTCCCCAAACCTTTGCATCTCTCTATTTCAGCTTACTCCTTTGAGGAAAACCTTAGAACCCATGGATTGAATTTTACAGGGGGTTGGGGGAAGAGGTTGTTCTGTTTGACATCCCCAACTCCTCCTGAAAAAAAAAAGTCAGTGCCAAATAAAATTGCATTAAGTAGGAGTAATAACATGCTACAAGCGACCATAATAATGAGAGTCAAACATCCCCAACACCCCCATCCTAGAGGACCCAGGAAAAGGTCCTGCCTCAAGGACTTAGGCCCATCTTTCAGTTAGCAGATCAAGCAACCCTGACAGTGGTACACCTTAGCATTGGGTGCAGCTGAGACAGCAAGGAAGCCATAGGATGAAGAGAAGATGACTATTGGATAGAAATTGGTCCAAAGCTTAGGAAGGGAATATAAGAGGATCAAGGGTTGGGAGTTGAGAGCTGGAGTGGTGTAGGGGTGGCGGAGGGAATGACAGTGAATGAGGTGGTGTCAGAGTCCAGGAGAGGAGGCACGGAGATGCAGTAACATCTTTGAGGGGATGCTCCAAATGCAAATGGGAAACCATCTGAAATGATTTAAAACCCTGTTCTTCCCACTGGACATTCCAGGGATCAGATCACATTCACTCTCTCTCCCTTAATTACTGAGAGATAACTGCCTCCATCTGATAGCCCTAACACCCACAGTGTTCCATAGCCATCCAGCAGCACATCTAGTTTGAGATGCCTTTGCTGTTCTCTACCTCTTACAGCAACACCCACCTCTCCCAATAGGGCTGCTGGCCATCCAGTGCTGTGGCTTCCTGCCTCACTGACTGGTTCTCATCTTTAATTGGAGGCTGAGCAACTTATTAATTAACCACAGATTGGAAGAGCGTGTTGAGGGCTTTTGCCCAAAACGTTGATTGTCCTGCTCCTCGGATGCTGCCTGACCTGCTGTGCTTTCCCAGCACCACTCTAATCTAGACTACTGATGGATCATACCAATGATGTTGAGAGCTGACAGGGTCCTGACTGTTAATTATTATCTAAATTGTTAAGTTTCTACCCTAATAGCACACTGCAGCACTGTAACAGGTCATCATGTCTATGTCAGTTCCTGACCAATTAGTTCATTTGCCAACACTACCCGCATAATCTGAGAATCAATTTTTCTTTTTCAAGTATTTGTTCAATGCCAAATGTCTGTTCCAAATTTGGAAAGTAGGGGTTGGAATCAGTGATGAGAATTCAAATGAGAATTCATGTTAACTGCAGAAAATTGTGATTCATCTAAAACAAATATCATGCAAGCATTCTTTCAACCAATGGGAAGTGAAAGGACTGGGAGGGTGCTGGAGTGATAGAGCTGGATGTAATTGCTGTACAGGCGGATGGTGACTCTGATGGATCACACTTTTACTTCGTTGGCAGAAAGCAGGATTTCTTCCCGGGGTTGGTAGGGGAGGTGTTTCAGGGATGGAGGGCAGATTTTAACCATTGGTGTGAAAGCAGGTAATCCCTATCCAAATGAAGGGTTGCATGTCGCACTCAATCCTCAAAGGCCATTTGGGGGCTCCCAGGTTCAGAAGAACACCGGCTGAACCTTATTTGACTGAGAGAGTGTGATAATTAGAGAGTCCTGGAAAATTCTTAAATTCTTAGCGTTATGTAACACGGCTGTTAATGAGACTAACTGGTTGCCTACCACATGGATCTGGGAAGTCCTGCCAAACCCCAAACTTGTTTGCCATAAAATAGCTGGCACCAGGAGAGGTGTGAGGAAACTGGTATGCCAGCCAGCAACAACATTGTCAAATCCTGTCCAGCTCTGCTCCTGGCTCAAGCCAGGCCTTATAATTCTAGCCGATTCAAACAAGGGTTATCATGTGGATGAACAAGTTGAAGCTGTCTCTCTCTAAGTGTGGAGACAAGCAAAAACAATCTGGGTGAGCTGAGGCATTGGGGATGAATAAATTGTGCAACTGTATTAACTGTGTAAAGCTGTAGAGGAAAATATGATCACTACACCGTGGTTACAGTCAAAGATTTCACTTGCGATTTTAATTGAGGAAATTTCGAAGCTGTGATTTTAGTTTTAATTCAAATAATAAATACAGCCATAATGTGCACAGGATTTCTGTAGATTATACCCTGAAAGGATTTAAACACTGCAATAATGTATGTAATATTCATGAGACATTCTGGAGGCTTCAGGCTCAAGAGATCCCATTATTAATCACATATTTTTAGGTCAATAATAATTTTACAGCCTGGCATGTTTGCTATGTGGGAAGACAAAGTCCCACATTCATATCAATGATGCTCTCATTGTGTTGCATGCCATTATTTATAAGCTAAATAAAACAGATTTTGAACCAACCTAGGAACTGAAGATTTTTTTATTCTCTCATGGGACCTGGGCATCGCTGGCTAGGCCAACATTTAATGCCCATCCCTACTTGCCCTTGGGACGATGGTGGTGAGCTGTTACCTTGAACCACTGCAATCCATGTGAGGGTAGACCTCCAATACTATTAGGGAGGAGGTTCCAGGAATTTGTCTGTGAGATAATGAAGGAATGACAATACATTTTAAAGTCAGAATGGTGAATGGCTTGGAGGGGAAACTTGCAGGTGGTGATGTTCCTTTGTATCTGCTGTCCTTGTGCTTCGAGATGAAGGTGGTCATGGATTTGGAAGGTGCTATCTAAGGATTTTGGATGAATTTATGGAATGCACCTAGTAGATCGCACATACTACTTCTAGTGTGGAAGGAATGGATGTTTGTGGATGTGGGTCGAGAGTGTGGTGCTGGAAATGTACAGCAGGTCAGGCAGCAGCCAAGGAGCAGGAAAATCGACATTTCGGGCAAAAGCCCTTAATCAGGAATGAGGCTGGGAGCCTCAGGGTGGACAGATAAATTGGAGGGGGGTGGGGCTGGGGTGAAGGTAGCTGAGAGTGCAATTGATCAAGCGAAGTGGGGGTAATGGTGATAGGTTGGAGCGAAGGGTGGAGTGGATAGGTGGGAAGGAAGATGGACATGTAGGGCAGGTCATGAGGGCTGTGATGAGCTGGAAGGTTGGAACTTGGATAGGGTGGGGGGAGGGGAAATGAGGAAACTGTTTGGACGGTCCCGAGGCAGAAGATGAGGTGTTCTTCTTCCAGGTGTATGGTGGTCCGGGAGTGGCAATGGAGGTGGCCCAGGACCAGCATGACCTCAGTGGAGTGGGAGGGGGAATGGAAGTGTTAATGTTGAAGCGGATGTGGTGCTAATCAAGCATCTGCTTTGTCCTGGATGGCATCAAGCTTCTTGAGTATTTTTGGAGCTGCACTCATCCTGGCAATGGGGGACATTTATGACTTGTGCCTTGTAGGTGGTTGGACATGCTCCGGGAGTCAGGAGGTGAGTTACTTGCCACAGTATTTCTAGCCTCTATTTGCTTGTTGTAGCCACTGTATTTATATGGGAGTCCAGTTGAGTTTCCAGTCAATGGTAACCTGCAGGATGTTGATAGTGCAGGATCCAGTGATGGTAATGGGTATTCATGAGGCACTGGGGTCCATTAAAAGCAGCAGAAGAACTATATCAGCCACAATTTGTAACTTGATCGACACCTCAATCACTACCATCAATATTCAGTTCTTGCACTACACCATCCTGATTTTGAACTTTATAGCTGTTCCTTCACTGACATTGAGACAAAATCCTCAAATTTCATCCCTAACAGCACAGCAAGTTGTACCTACACAGCATTGGTTGCAGCATTTCAGGAAAGCACCACCATCTCCATCACTATCTCCAGGGCATTTAGGAATGGTTAACTCACATCAAATGAAACAACAAAAACAGTTCGATTTTGCTCATTTACCACGTAAATTGCTAATGTTCAGTTCAGTTTTGCCTTGTACAATTGTGGATAAGATAAAGCACATGTTTCTGATGAACTATATTAATGATGAAAATAATTAAACACAAATCCATTACCCAAAAACTTAAGAGGATTAGTAACTAGTTTGACAGCAAAATCAATTAAATAAAATATGACAAACTCTTAACAATTGTAGTTTATCCATCTGAGGTTTGTATTGTGCTCAGTGCGCTCTGCCATCCTGAGAAGCTAAGCTGTCATTTGCTTTAGGCTTGATATGATAGGGTTGAACAGACAATGTTTGCACTGAAGTTTGTTCTACATTGTTAGTCTCACATTCCCAAATGTTGCAGAAAATGTTGTTCCAGAGACACTGATGATGCTTGCAGCTGACTTTGTGCTCCCAACCAATTCTGCTATCATTAGCAGATAGAGCAATACCAGTTAAAGAAACCCAAGTGGCTGGGAACAGAAAACATGCTACTCAGTCATAACCTCAGAAATGACAATCAGATCATCGCGTGATCCAACATGCTAGAAAGATAAATCAGGGCAAAAAGAGCTGGAAAGGTTCAGCAGGTCAGGTGGGGGGTCCGTTGGGGGGGGGGGTGGGGGTGGGGGGGCATGGTCTGTGGAGAGTAATAAAGTTAACATTTCAAACTGACAATATTTTGTCAGATCTGGTTCAGATGAAAAGTCATCAGACTGAAATATTGTTCTGGACCTTTCACTGGCCAGATTGATGTTCTGCAGCACAGACTGGAGTTACATGTGGGGATCCTGCAGAACGGCAGACAATGCAGATTCCTGGGAAATTACAAATGCAACTCCCCTGAGGCTTGGACCTTCTGAAAGTTTCCTTCGAAATTGGATCATGCTGAGATTTCACTTGAGTTACATTAGTAGTTGCTTAGGAAAAGTTAAACAATTCAAAAACAGGTTTTTAAACTAACCCCCTAACTTACCACACAAACCACACGCCCCAAATGCATCTGCCTGAAACCCTCTTTTTAACCTAAAAACCCTGACCAGAATCCCTGCCTCCTCCACAGGACCCAATGACTCTCTTTCTCCACCTCAACCTCAGCCTGAGCCATAATGCAGCTTGTCTATTCTCACAACCTGACAGCCCCGGCAGTTGGACACAGCTCAGCTCACACCAGACCTGAAAACCTCTCTCCCCCAACCTAACACCTCATCTCTGGCTCTGGAATCTGACAAACTCCACCTCCTCAGGACCCAACAACCCCCGTCTAAAACTCTGACCTTCCCGACCTCCAATCCTGAATCTACATGTACCTCTCTCCCTGGCACCCAACACCTCCCATCTCCTTTGCTTGCTACAACAGTGTTGATCTCCCCGTGGACAAATAGACTCCAAGCTACCATAAATACTTCATCACTTGCCTTGTATACTTCCTACTACACATCACCCACCTGACCAAATGGCACCTAACCCAGCTGGCATTCTAGAACCTTACCAACCTGGGACGCAACTTAGCAACCCACTTGGTACCATACCCGCTAGACACACTGGAAATATGTCCAACTAGCGCCCTTACTTAGCTGACACCCTAGCCACTTTGCAACTTCCCTGTCTGAACCCCTGAACTCACACTTACCTTATGTACGTATCCTTTTATGAGATATGTCAGTTGACTGTCTGTGATGCTGAACAGTTAAATAATAGCCTCATCTTCTGCCTCGGAACACTTCAACCCCAGAGCATCAATGTGGACTTCAACATTTTCCTCATTTCCCCTTCTCCCACCTCACCCCAGTTCCAAACTTCCAGCTCAGCACTGTCCCCATGACTTGTCCTACCTGCCTATCTTGTTTTATACCTATCCACTCCACCCTCCTCCCTGACCTATCACCTTCATCCCCTCCCCCACTCACCTATTGTACTCTATGCTACTTTCCCCACCTCCCCACCCCTCCTCTAGCTTATCTCTCCACCCTTCAGGCTCTCTACCTGTATTCCTGATGAAGGGCTTTTGCCCGAAATATCGATTTTACTGCTCCTCGGATGCTGCCTGAACTGCTGTGCTCTTCCAGCACCACTAATCCAGAAAATAATAGAATATGTTAACTACCGCTGTGGAAGAGTGGGCATGTTTTGTCTTTCCCAACTATTTATGCTAAAATGACAAACTTTGAAAGTATTCGCTGCAGGACCCATGATTGGAATTTCTTGACAGAGCTCTCTCTTAATGTAAAAGAAAACAGTAGCAGAGAGATAATCTGACTAAGATTGCCAATCCTTGGAAAATCTGTTCTATATCTCTTTTGGTCTCCACAGGTGCTTGTTGAACGATTGAGTTGTTCCAGTTAATACTTATTTTAGTTTCAGGTTTCCAGTATCTACAATATTTTGCTTTTGCTTAAGTTCTCAAAGTCTTCTAATGAATGGTTATCCCTCAAACAACATCACGAAGAGAACGATCACGATGCATATTATAAGAATTTACAACTTGCAGAATGGATGCAAATCATACCACTTTCACAATATAATGACCTTTGCTAATTGGATTCAGTCTTTGCATGTAACACCATAGCCTCTAGATTTCAAATATAACTGCCCTGAGGATACAAAAAAGTGTTGTGAATATTTTTTCTTTATGTGATATCAGTACACAGTAAAGCCTATTGTTGTTGACAAAATGAACACATCCTCGGACATTTCCATGAATTTGTAATTTTGGTAAAATGGCAAAAATCTCTGGTCTTAACACAACTTCCTGACAATTCAGACTGTAAAATCCAACAATATGTTATTCCCAAACTGGGTAGAGTGTGTCCTAATCTTATCCAAGAATTCCATATGGTGCCAGGAATGGCGTATCCTATAGCTACACCTTGCAGAATGAGCAACATTAAAAAGTGAAGGATATGAGTGCAACAGTTTTACTTTCCCAGAACTCAATCTTTCATAAATCTAGTTTCCTTGAAAACTGCACCATTTAGTTTCTCTCCAAGCTATGTCCTGGAGATTCTACCAATCAACAGTGAATGTTCTTAGCTGTTTGATTCTGTACTAATTCTTAGAACTTGGAACATAGCACATTACAGCACAGTACTGGCCCTTTAGCCCTCGATGTTGCACTGACCTGTGTATTATGTTCTTGAATTGCAGATGTTTATGTTTTCAGGGCATGAGGTAACTGGTATTGATAACTGGTTTGCAATAATACATCAATATCATTGCAACAAATTAGTTGTCATGACATGTCCAGAACATTGCTCCTTTCATGTGTCTCTTTGGGCAGTTATGGGGAACCAATGACCTCAAATCAAGAGAAGGTGGACAATGAATGCTCCATTCCCAGTCTTAAAGTTTACCATAATGCAGGCTTTGACTGAAAGTGACAGGAGCAGGATGAAAGTGAAGGCTGAAAAATAAAACATGAGGGCAAACACAAAGAACTAAAATTGGTGTTCAGAAGAGGATATGATGAACTTATCCATATTTAAAAAAGATTGGAAATATTGAGGACCAGTTCAGGAAATTTGATTCTTCAAAGGATAGCAGAATTATAGGACATGAAATCAACTGAAAAACAAATTCAAGAAAGATAATGAAAGCAATATCAGGGTAAGTCAGTTCTTGGAATAGTTTATTGAAGAAGTTAGTAGCAAGTAACACCTCACTTTAATTATCAAAATAGCCAAGAAGCTTGAAAGGGAACACATCAGTGATTGCAGTCAATGAAATTCATTTTTTGATGTCTGTAGTCCGTAAATCTTTTGGCCAGTGAGAAGGGGAAGAATAGTTCCCTTCTTTTCTTGTCAGATTCCACAGGGATTTGAAACTTATGAATTTGAACCGGATCCATTTTCCAATTTAGTGTGTACTCTGTTTGTGTGCAGTTTATAAACAACCGATAAGATGAATTTCCTTGAGTTTAACAAGTAACTGGTTAGTTTTAATCAACTTAAAACCCAGCCAAATAAAAATAATTTCAAAAATGTTAAAAAATCATTTAATGGACTTCCCCGACCTAGTTACATAGTTAAGCCAAAAGGAAGGCAAAGATAAATTACAATGTGAAGGAGGTTAAGTTAGTCAAGTAAAAGTTCAAAACGTATTTTAAAATGCATAACGATTTAATGATGGGATCTGGCTATCTGGTCTGGCTGAGGCTTTGGTCATGCCCTGGTCCTCAGCTGACCATTTAAGGTTATGGAGAGTGAAGACCTCCTTTAAAAATTTTCAGACTGGAAGATTCAAGATGGCGATGATCTAATAGGTCTGCCCTCCTCAGCTCTGCACCACAACCCAGGCAAGGTGGTGCTTTTACCCTCCCATTATTAGTTATTTTCATAAAAATTGGCAGTTTTAAGTCCCCAGAATCTTTGTACATTATTCTCAGTGATCAGGAAAGATGACTAATGGAAAAGGACCATGTGCATCACACCAAGCAGGGCATCCCCCTGCAACCACGGGCACACCCATGGCCACAGTGTTGACCTCCACAGAAGCTCCTTTGAACTTATCTGTGTAGCAGAGCCTGGTGTTGGAGTTTGTTAAACTCCAAGAGAAAATCTAATCAGTGATGGAAGAGACCCAGACTAGGCCAGACCTGATCTCAACCATGCTGCAATCCAGTGTTTTGGGCAGCATGTGGAGGAGGCCGAGCAGTGGACCATGGCATCAGAGACCAAGGCAGAATCCTTGGTGGGTCGGATCCAGGTCCTGGAAAAACAGGTAAGGGCCTTAGTGGAGCAAGTTGACAATCTCGAAAATCGAGATCAGAGGAAGAACATCTGTGTTACTGGGCTACTGGAACAAGAGGAAGGATGTCAGCCAGTCAGGAATGGGAGAGGCTTATGGGATTGGTACCCAGCAGGGTTGTATTTCAGCCATGGAGGGCCTGTGCATAATTTTGATTAATCAGAAAGGGCAAAGGACTTCCTGGACACTTTAGAATAGACAGGCTGGTGCAAGTATTGCAGACACAAGTGTTTCCTTTGTTTTCTTTCTCTGGTCCCATTTTTAAAAAAATGTTTTCCATTATTTTTCTTCCTCCTCTTGGTTTGGGTTTTTTTTTCAATCAGTAATAACTGGGGTTGATGTATGGGTGGAACAGGTTGAATGTGCACTTTTAATTTCCTTGTATTCTTTACTTCTACCTGGGTTTGGGCTGTGGTTTCAGTGAGAAAGAGCCATGGAGGTGTTAGTGGGTAGTGTAAGTCCCCCCTATGGGCAAGGGGGAAAAACACCTCTTATCAGTTTTTTTGCGTGTTGGTTTGCAGGAGGAGTACTTTTTAGAAGTTCTGCTTTGGTAGTTTTTGTAGTTGTATTTTCTAGATTAGACGAATCTTTTACAGTTTCCACTCAGCACATTATGAGTAGGGTTCTTTTTCTTGGAGGGGTCACAGGCTGTTTCAGATGGTTATAGCTAACTGCTCATTTAAATGGTACACCTGGAATATTAAGGGGAGGCATTTGCTGATTAAGAGAAAGAAAATACTTTTTAGTCTTAGAAAAGAGGGTTGATGTTGCTCTGTTGCAAGGAATGCATTGAGACGATAAGGAACATTTAAAGTTACAGCAGGGAGGGTTCGGCCGGATGTTCTTCTTACCTTTTAATTCTAAAAGTAGGGGAGTGGTTATACTCATTCAGAACAATCTCCCATTTCAGCTATCAAACCAAATTAAGGACGAATATGGACGGTTTGTGATCCTCGAAGACCTAATACAAGGGGAGGAGTACGGGATTTTGAATCTTTATTGTCCTCCGGCACATCCCCTTAAATTTTTAACGGATGCACTTTCCAGGCTGATGGTCCTTGGAATGAGCCACATAATTACAGAGGGACACTTCAATCATCTGATGGACCCTGAGGTAGACAAGATGCCCAGGAGTCTCCCTAGCCCCTTCCCACAATTCAAACAACTACTGATCTGAGTGGGGAGTTGGGGCTGGTGAATGAGCGAAGATGTCTTCATACTGAGGGTAGGGACTTTACCTTCATCTCTAACCCACGCAAGTGCCACACAAGGATTGATTGCAAGAGTTACAGCTGGGAGAAAGACAATTACGATGTGATTAGGCAAGATTTAGGAAGCATAGGATGGGGAAGGAAACTGCAGGGGATAGGCACATTCAAAATGTGGAGCTTATTCAAGGAAAAGCTACTGTGTGTTTTAGATAAGTATGTATCTGTCAGGCAGGGAGGAAGCTGTAGACCGTGGGAGCCATGGTTTACGAAGGAAGTGGAATCTATGGAAAAGAGAAAGAAGCAGGCTTATGTTAGGATGAGATGTGAAGGCTCAGTTAGGGTGCTTGAGGGTTACAAGGTAGCCAGGAAAGATCTAAAGAGAGAGTTCAGAAGAGCCAGGAGGAGACATGAGACCTTGTTGGTGGATAGGATCAGGGTAAACCCTAAAACTTTCTATAGGTATTTAAGGAATAAAAGAATGACGAGAGTAAGATTAGTAGTGGGAAGTTGTGTGTGGAGCCAGAGGAGGTAGAGGAAGCACTAAATGAATATTTTTCGACAGTATTCACTCTAGAAAATGACAATGTTGTCGAGGAGAATACAGAGATACAAGCTACTAGACTAGGTGTGATTAAGGTTCACAGGAAGAGGTATTAGAAATCCTGCTGAGTGTGAAAATAGTTAAGTCCCCTGGGCCGGATGGGATTTATCCTAGAATCCTCTGGGAAGCCAGGGAGGAGATTGCTGATCCTTTGGCATTGATCTTTAAATCGTCATTGTCTACAGGAATAGTGCCAGAAGACTGGAGGATAGCAAATGTGGTTCCCTTGATCAAGAAGGGGAGTAGAGACAATCCTGGTAATTATAGACAAGTGAACTTTACTTCAGTTGTTGGTAAAGTGTTGGAAAAGGTTATAAGAGATAGGATATATAATCATCTAGAAAAGAATAATTTGATTAGGGATAGTCAGCACGGTTTTGTGAAGGGTAGGTCGTGCCTCACAAACCTTATTGAGTTCTTTGAGAAGGTGACCAAACAGGTAGATGAGAGTAAACCAGTTGATGTAATGTATATGGATTTCAGCAAGGCGTTCGATAAGGTTCCCCACAGTAGGCTATTGTACAAAATGCGGAGGAATGGGATTGTGGGAGATATAGCAGTTTGGATCAGTAATTAGCTTGCTGAAAGAAGTCAGAGGGTGGTGGTTGATGGGAAATGTTCATTCTGAAGTCCAGTTACCAGTGGTGTAGCGCAAGGGTCGGTGTTGGGTCCACTGCTGTTTGTCATTTTTATAAACGACCTGGATGAGGGCTTAGATGGGTGGGTTAGTAAATTTGCAGGTCGGTGGAGTTGTGGATAGTGACGAAGGATGTTGTAGGTTACAGAGAGACATAGATAAGCTGCAGAGCTGGGCTGAGAGATGGCAAATGGAGTTTAATGCGGACAAGTGTGAGATAATTCACTTTGATTGGAGTAACCGGAATGCAAAGTTCTGGGCTTATGGTAAGATTCTCGGTAGTGTAGATGAGCAGAGAGATCTCGCTGTCCAGGTACAGAGATCCTTGAAAGTAGCCACCCAGGTTGACAGGGTTGTTAAGAAGGCATACAATGTTTTAGCTTTTATTAATAGAGGGATTGAGTTCCGGAACCATGAGGTTATGCTACAGGTGTACAAATCTCTGGTGTGGCCGCACTTGGAGCATTGTGTACAGTTCTGGTCACCGCATTATAAGAAGGATGTGGAAGCTTTGAAAAGGGTGCAGAGGAGATTTACGAGGATGTTGCCTGGTATGGAGGGAAGGTCTTACAAGGAAACGTTGAGCAACTTAAGGCTATTTTCGTTAGAGAAAAGAAGGTTGAGAGGTGACTTTGTGGGCGCCGCGGTGGCGCAGCAGTTAGCACTGCTGTCTCACAGCACCTGAGACCCGGGTTCAATTCCCGACTCAGGCGACTGACTGTGTGGAGTTTGCACGTTCTCCCCGTGTCTGCGTGGGCTTCCTCTGGGTGCTCCGGTTTCCTCCCACAGTCCAAAGATGTGCGGGTCAAGTGAATTGGCCATGCTAAATTGCCCGTAGTGTTAGGTAAGGGGTAAACGTAGGGGTATGGGTGGGTTGCGCTTCGGCGGGTCGGTGTGGACTTGTTGGGCCGAAGGGCCTGTTTCCACACTGTAAGTAATCTAATCTAATCTAATCTAATCTTAATAGAGACATATAAGATAATCAGAGGGCTAGATAGGGTGGACAGGGAGAGCCTTTTTCCAAGAATGGTGACGGCAAGCACAAGGGGGCATAGCTTTAAATTGAGGGGTGATAGATATAGGACAGATGTCAGAAGTAGTTTCTTTACTCAGAGAGTAGTAAGGGTATGGAATGCTTTGCCTGCAACGGTAGTAGATTTGCCAACTTTAAGTACATTTAAGTCATCATTGGACAAGCATATGGATGTGCATGGAATAGTGTAGGTGGGCTTCAGATTGGTATGACAGGTCGGCGCAACATCGAGAGCCAAAGGGCCTGTACTGTGCTGTAATGTTCTATGTTCAATGATATGGTTCTTTGCTCCACCGGCCTTTTTGGATTCGGAACTGTCCTGTAGAATTGGGAACATAGACGATTCTGACCATGCAGCAGTATATTTGGAGGTTAAGGCCAGATGACAGTTGGATCCTTTTCTCCTGATGGACAGTACATTTATAGAGTACATGCAGCAGGGTGTGTATATCTAGTATTGGATTTTTTAGTCTCAACTTCCACAACAGTATTGTGGAAGAAAGTTATCCTTGAACATAATGGATTACTTTAGGAAGAGATACACTCTGGTCAAAATAGAATGTATATGGAAGTAAAGTCTGTGAATTAGTGTACAACATTCCCATCATTATTTTTTCTGGCTCCAGATGGGATAGCCCAAATTGTCAAGCTCCTGGTTATGGAAGGATGAACTGGATCCCCTTTATTCTCTCCCTACTGGTTGTTTGCAACAATGTTAATTCACAAGAGATGTCCTCCCTTGTGTATCCCTTTCTCTAGCCCAAAATAAATTTATATCTTAAGAGGAGAGTTTAACCAGTCTCTCTTGAGTCAATGAAAGATATTTCATATTAAATGAAAGAAGAAATACTAACACAACAGACACACAGATTAGAAAGGAGAAGTGGGTCCAAAAGATGACACAAGTTAAAGTATATACTTTTCTCTCTTTATGATTGTAGAAATTGATAGTTGTGCAGTCAATTTTAGGATTTCCCGACTTAGCAGGTGAGCTATATTGTCCTGGTTCCTTTCAACAGTACCTGAGATGGTACTTATTATGAGAGAATCCTTTACCTGTGATGCAGAGATTAGCTGAGCAACTTTTACAGGGAGCTGGTATAGACACACTGAGTAAAGAGCTCTCCTTCAGTGCTGTAAGCATTATACAGTTTGATGATGTTTTCCATCTCTTCCACACAACCTCGAGATCAGTGTGTGAATGGACACTCGTTACTATGATTCATGCTAATTGAATAGATACTTGCATTGATAAAGATACCCAAGCATTCCTTGGTCCATCACAACCAGTTATGACTGAACATATTTTTGTCAATGGGCAACTCACTCAATTTAAACTTTTGACATGGGGCCAAATGCCATTGTGTTAACCAATTGCCAACTATGAATACTAAAACAGATGTTAGTTTCTAGATCTGGAGTTAGGTGCTATATGTAGAATAAATCTCTAAGACGGAAGAAATATCATGAGCCTGACTTCAATATAAAGTACACCCTGCCAAACTGTGGATCACAACCCCCAATGGCATCAGTTGACAAAGTTTGCTGGTTGTCACTCTTGAACCTGTAATAGCAGCTAATTCATCATCAGAGATGATCCTGACAAGACACAACATTGAAATTTATGGAGAAAACATTCCCCAAGAAAGCAAGATGATTTGGAAAACCTTTTCCAACATTAGACCTTCCTTGAACTGTAATAAATCTGGTAGACCGATTAAGAATTCCAAGAACATTTCTGTCTCTTATGATTTCTATTGCAAGGCTCTATAGTCCAACTTCAAATAATCTGTAGAGATCCTGAATGAAGTTGTCTATGGACTCCCAGGAAGTTGGACTTTTCTGTTAAATCTTGCCCTTTCAAACTTATTTGTTATTAGTTAAAGTAATTGTTGAAAGTTTTCATAACATCATCAAACTGTCTGCATCTTTTATTTTCTGGTGATTTTTAACATCATTAGTTATAGTACACAATGATTATGATGGTGTATTAACGTGCTCTGCTTCTTACTTGGTCTTAAGTTTTGAAGCAATTCTATACTTTAAGAACTGTTTTCTCCAGGAATTCCAATGTTATGTTAGGACAATCTTTGTTGTTGATTCTGCAGGAAGCACGACTTTTTGAATTTCTCCTTAATATGTTTAAGTTTATTGCTATAAAAGTATCTTAAACGTATATTTACTTTCAATTTTGTTTCAGTTTTGATCTTATTTAAGCTTATCCTTTTGTACCCCAGAGAGAGATAGAGAGAGAGAGAGAGTAGTTTTTAGTTGTCACTTCTACTACATACGAGTATGCAGTAAAAACAAGGTAGCGTTCCTCTAGGACTGAGGCTGCTCCATGGACAGCACAGACTCCAAAATCGTGCACAAGTGACAGAGTAATTTTCTTTCAAATTAATGTGAAGTTTGTTAGAGTCTTTGCAGTTTCCTTTATTTTACAGTTTTTGCTAGTTCTTTATCACCATTGAACTATGTAAAATTCTTATATTAAAGCTTTAAATTGCATTTACTGGTTGTTCTGTAGTAGTTTGCTGGTTACTGATATGAAATCTTTAGTCTTGTGAATCATCTGAATTTTTCAACAAATGTTTGGAGCCTTACTATTCTGTACTGAAGTGATAGCCTTCCAATAAATTAAATTCTATTCAATCAATGCTTAATACTTTATTTCTCAAGAATTTATACAATATTTTTAGTTTTAGGAATCAAAATGAAAGATTCCAAGCTTTTAAGCTTCTTGGCAAGTTGCTCACTATTTTGAACAAACATTAGACCTTTTCCTTTAATGTGAGGTTAATTTCCATATTTTCATTCCCAAATTTTCATAGGCTATTTTCACACTTTAAATATTTTCTGATTTATAACTAAAAACAATTTATTGTCTTTATTCCCTCTTCAGGTTAAAATCTTATTCTGTCTTTGGCTTCTTGTGCTTAATTTTGCCAGTTCTAACACAATTAACTTTATGGTCTTGTTTTAAGATTTTATTTTCATTTGTATCTTAAGGTACCTGTGGACGACTGTGACAACATTTGTTTTAATGATAAGTACTTCGCTTCACCCATTTTTCAGCTTTCCAACCAAGGACTGAGACACACAGGTAAATGGACCATATTTACATCTGGAGTCGATGTCATCCACTTCTCTGTTAGATTGTGACTCGGATCTGATCCCTTTTTACCCAAATGTGACTACCTGACATCCAAACTGGTCTTTTCTGTGCTTATTCACCTCCTTCCTGGCGAGGTATTTGATCCAGAGTCTAGCTGTTAGCTGGTTTAGCTTTCAAAACCTTGTGCTCACTGATGTTCACTTAAACAGTTGTCAGTGGCTGACTGACTTGTTGCTGCCTTCTGAAAGATGCATGCACTTAAAATAATTGCTCACTTTTATGTGAAGCTCCATCTGCTTCTGTCTTTTCAGATTCTTCTCACTGTTAGTCTCTTGGTGATGGATGGTAGATCCACACTCCGCTGACCATTTAATAACCTTTGGTGTAATGCTGACACCAATCGGTCTTCTTATGCAAGTC
Organism: Hemiscyllium ocellatum; assembly: GCF_020745735.1. NCBI lineage: Eukaryota > Metazoa > Chordata > Chondrichthyes > Orectolobiformes > Hemiscylliidae > Hemiscyllium > Hemiscyllium ocellatum. The sequence goes on from NC_083401.1 coordinate 89,617,191, forward strand.
TAGCACTTGGCTAATAGACTGTGATGAAGGATGAACTACAAATAGATCTCAGCAGAAGAAGCACTTAATAACAAAGTACAGTTTATTACTTTTCAGTGATTACACACAGGATTCATTATGCTGATTGGAACACAAGGAGTTAAAGTCATGACTGTTTCTAACTACAAAAGTCAGAACACTGACTCAAAATCCTAGTTTTCTCTATTCATCCAGTCTTCTGTTGTGCGGAGAAACACCAGTCTCAGAGTCAGAATCGGGGTTCAATGACAGAGTTTATTGCACAAGGAAATACCAGAGCTCTGGGGAGAGAATGACACCAGCAGCACAGTGGTCAGCTGCAAGTCTTCACTCAACCTGGAGCACATGTCAAGAAACTTTTATACATCTTGTAATACAATAGGTCAGTGATGAGATTATTGTCTTTGTAACATGGTTTGTTTATGGCAATCATTGCAAAATCGTTGATAATTTCGATACAATCTTTGTCAGTTCCAGCACAGCCTTTGTTAATTTCTGCATGATCATTGTCAGTTTCAGTATAGACATTGTCAGTTTCAATGTCTGCACAGAAATCCATTGCTACAGTAATGGCCACTAATCACTCTTCCTGAGAAGGACAATTACTGTTGCCCTGGCGTTTCATATTGAGTCGGTATCAAGCTGTTAGCATTTCAATAAGAGGTGCTGGCTGGACCCAAACAATTCAGCAGGCAGTATACATTATTCGTGTGTATTCTCTCCCCCACCTGCTTTAAACTAATCAACTAGGCTGTGAGTGCATTCTTGTGGCCCCAGGCAGTGTCTGTCTCTACTCTGCTGTTTGTCTCCATATTGTGATCTGGCTGCTATCTTGTGTGTCAAGTTGGCCAACTGATAGCTCAGCGGCCATCTTGTGTGTCCATGTGCCTAGTGTCACCCTGCCCTATGGCACCTCCCTCTTCATTTCTATATTCAAGTGGGCGGGCTTCACCTTTGTTCAAAAATTAACCTTTCATATCCAGTATCTTAACAGCCAGAGCATCCTGTTGTTATAATGGGGTCACCTTTAGCTTAGCCTGTCTATCAGGAAACTGATGAGATTGCATGCATTGCTAGTTAGAAATCCTGTTGGGCTTTACTCTCAATTGAATCAGTTGGCTAAAGTCAGTATTCCATCAATCTCATCACTTTTCTCATCACACAACTTTCTATTGCATTTCTGCCAAAATTATGGAAGTGCATAATCCCCATGGCCAATGGTAATCAAGTTGTGGTTGTACCTTTAAGACAGATCAGGGAGGTAAATGTGTGGCTTAAGGGATGGTGTAGAAAGGAAAGGTTTATATTTTAAGGATTTTAGCATTACTTTTAGGAAAGGAGAAAGCTTTTCAGAAGAAATGGCCTTCACCTGAGCAGAAATGAAACTAATCTGCTAGCTAAGGGAGTAAAGAGTATAGTGGGGGTGGATTTAAACTTATAAAGCAGGAGCGTGAGTTCACTAATGGGCCTAGCTTTGGAAGTACCAGAGAAGCCAAAACAGAGAAGGTGAGGAATGGGGAAAAGAAGAGAGGGAAGGCCAGATTGTTGACAGTGAACAAAGAATGGTCACCTTCAATAGCAAGAAAGAACTGAAGGCAGGGTTAAATTGTATACATGCAACTGCACGGAGTATAGTGAAGAAAATTGGAAAACTGGAAGCAGAAATTGTTCTGGGGGATATGACATAGTAACATTGACAGAAATGTGGCTCAAGCCAGAACAGAACTGTATATTCAACATCCCCAATTGTCAGGCTCTTAACAGAAACAGAGAAGGTTAAAAAAAAAACAAGGTGTGATGATCTTGGTCAAAGATAATATCTTTGACCTTGAAAGGGATGCAGTGCCTGAATTAGAATCCAATAGTTGCAGGTGAGAAACAAGAAGAGTGAATTTATTTGTAATTGTTGTATATTTATTGTAGACCTCCAAATAGTGGGCAGGAAGTAGGAGAGAACATTTGTAGGAAGATTATAGAAATTTGCAGGACAAATAGGGTTGTGACAGTCAGTAATTTTAATTACCCTTGCATAGACTGAGAAAAAGGTAGAGTATGCAACATGACAGGGGAGAAATTCATTCAGGAGAACTTACTGGAACAGTATACTTCCAGCCTTATCAGGCACAGAGCTGTGCTGGATATGTTCGTAGGAAATGAGGCAGGCCAAGTAGAAAATGTCAGTGTAGAGGAACATTTAGCAAATAGTGATCATAATATAATAAGGTTCAATATTAAGATGGAAAATGATAAAAACATGTGAATGATTACGATTCCAGGTTGGGGAAGGGCACATTTTTGGTGTCTAAAAGTTGAACTGGATTGAAAATGCATTTTCATGGATGAAACAGTTGACAAAAATGGAACAATTTCAAAACGAGATGAATAAGGTGAAAGTTAGGTGCGTCCCATGAGAAATAAATATGGGGCATCCAAAGCTAGAATAACTAACAATATTGATGAAAAAATAAGTAAGTAATTAATAAATAAGAAAGTAGCATTCCAGAATCATAAAAGCAATAGAAGTCAGGAAGAGTATTTCAAATGCAGGAGAGAGGCTAAAGTGGAATAAGGAAAGTTAAGAGGAAGCATGAGGAAAGGTTGGCAGGCTGTGCTAAAATGAATAGTAAATTGTACTTTAAACATATTAATAGTGAAATATTACTGAAGGATAGAGTGGGCCCCATAAAAGAAATGTAAACTGCTCACTGAAGCAGGAAGTATGGCAGAGGTACTAAATAAATACTTTGCTTTTGTCTTTACAAAATTAGAAAATGGTGATAATGGTCCAGTTGAAAATGTGGGTACTGAGCAACTGAGCAACATAATGATAGATAAAGAAGAGATGCTAAGCATAACGGCAGCAATCCAGGGAAGTTACGAGGCCCCAATGGGATCCATCCTAGATTGCTGAGAGGGGTAGGGAGCAAGTTGTGGAACCATGACAGAAATTTTCCTGGCCTCTCTGAATACATGATTGGGGGAATTGGAGAAATACAATTGTGACACCATTGTTTAAGCAAGGGGCAAAGGATAACCCAAGAAACTATAGGCTTGTCAGTTTGATGTTAATAATGGGAAGTCTGTTGGAGTCTGTAATACAGGATAATGTGAAAATACATTAAGAGAAAAATAACTTAATACCTGACAGTCAATTTGGTTTTGTCAAGGGCAGGTAATTTCTGACAGATTTAATGAGTTATTTGACGAGGTGACACAGGCAGTGCTGTGGATGTTGTACATTTGGACTTTCAAAGTGGCGCAACCATTTGATATGGCCTTAAGATAGAATTCAGCAGTTTCTAAATCTCCCTACCACTCCCCCACCCCACCTCCACCTAATCCCAGGCCCTGTCCTCCCTCTCCACCCCCACCCAATCTGTCCATCTTCCTTCTCACCTATCTGCTTCTTCCTTTTCACTAACCAATCACAGCCACCTCCTACCTGCATCCATCTATTACCATCCCAGCCCCAGATCCAGCTGCCTCCCTCTATTTATTTCACAGCCCACTTCCTCTCCGCAAACCTTGATGAATGGTTTGAACCTGAAATGTCACTCCCATTTCCTCTGATGCTGTTTGACCTGCTGTGCTTCTTCCAGCTCCATTCTTTATTCACATATGGTAGGTTGGTTAGAAAATTATAAATGTTTGAGATTGATGTATCCTTGGCAGAATGGATTAGAAGTTAGCTAAAAGAAATGAAGTAGAGGGTAAGTATAGACAGTCATTTCTCCAGATTGCAGACAAGTTGAAAATGATATTCCCTCGGGATCTATTTTGAGAGCCTAGTATTTTCTGATTTATATAAATAATTTGGAGATGGGTGTTGAGGACAAAATCTCTAAGTTTGCTGATGATACTAATATAGGGAAAATATTGAATTGTGAGGATGAATGAATGACTTCAGAGGGACATTGACAAGTTAACCAAATGAGCAGACACCTGGCAAATGAATTTCATAGAGTTATAGAGAAGTATAGTATGGAAACAGATCCTTTAGTCTAACTCATACATGGCGACCAGATATCCCAACCCAATCTAATCCCATTTTCCAGCACTTGGCCCTCATCCCTCCAAATCCTTCCTATTCATTTACCCATCCAGGTGCTTTTTAAATGCTGTAATTGTACCAGCCTCCACCACTTCCTCTTTTAAAATTTTCTCCTCTCACCCTAAACCTATGCCCTCTAGTTCTGGACTGCCTCACCCCAGGGGAAAGACTTTGTCTACTTATCCTATCCATGCCCCTCATGATTTTATAAAACTCTGTCAGGTCACTCCTCAGCCTCCAACGCTCCAGGGAAAACAGCCCCAGTCTATTCAGTCTCTCCCTCTCACTCAAATCCTCAATACCTGACAACATCCTTGTAAATCTTTTCTGACCCCTTTCCAGTTTCACAACATCCTTCCTATAGGAGGGAGACCAGACTACATACAATATTCCAAAAGTGGTCCAACCAATGTTCTGTACAGCTGCAACATGACCTCCCATTTCCTATACTCAATGCTCTGACCAATAAAGGAAAGCATACTAAACACCTTCTTCACTATCCTATCTACCTGCAACTCCATTTTCAAGAAACTATGAACCTGCACTCCAAGGTTCAGCAATACTTGCCAGGACCTTATTGTTAAGTGTATAAGTTCTTCTCTGTTTCACCTTTCCAAAATGCAGCACCTCACACTTATCTAAATTAAATTTCATCTGCAACTCCTCAGTCCACTGGCCCATCTGATGTGAAGCAATGCATTTTGGTAGATAAAATATGCAGAGACAATACAGGTTCAATATTTTAACTTTGAGGGGAGTATAGGAGCAAAAGGTCCTGTGCATAATTCTCTGAAGTTGGCCAGACCATTTGAAACAGTTCTTAAGAAGGATTTTTTGTTTATAAATAGATTCAGAGAATATAAAAGCAAGGAAGTGATGCTACACCTCTACAAATCATTGGTCAGACCACATTTGGAATATTGTGTTCAGTTTAGGGCACCTTAATTAAGGAAGAATGTTTCGGCTCTAGAGAGATTGCAAAGGAGATTTACTGGAATGACACCAGGAATACGGGATTTTAGTTACAGCAGAGAAAAATAAGAGGTGACCTTATTGAGGTGTTCAAAATTATGAACAATTTTGACCGGGCAAAGAAAGATATTCTTTTTCTATTAGTTAGTATGCCAGTAACTAGGGGGTCATGATTTTAAGATTTTCAGCAAGAAAGCTATATGAGGAGAAACGTCTTTATTCAGAAAATTGTTAGGACTTGAAAAGTGCTGCCTGGCAGGGTGGTTGATTTAGATTCCATTGGAGCTTTCAAAAGAGAGCTGGATTTATATTTGAAAGTGATGAATTTTAAGGGCTACAGAGATAGGGCTGGAGAAAGGGATTAGCTGGGTAGCTCTTTCTGAGGCCGGTACTAAAACTTCAATGGTTCTATAGTTATACCAAGATGTTCGAAATGGTGAATGATGCAAGAGGTTATTTGCTCTCCTGTGATTACCGTTGTAAGTGCATGTTAAATGGTCAGTTGGAGTATAATGTTAAGCAAGGAGCAGTTATTTGACATTTTAATAATTTGATGGTGTAGTATTGTTTTGTTTGCTGTAATTGCGGTATCAGAGCAGATATCTTAAAACATATGAATATTCTCAAACATTCTTCGATTAAAGAAGTAATATGCTCATTTCTGGCTCCCATTTACAATATTTCAATTTATAAGCTGAAAAGGGTCACAATCCAGATTGTTATTAGGAATAAATTATCTTGGGGCATGAATGCTCCATAACATTTCATTACAAAATTGTTTCAATGTAAAACCTATGAACAATGCAATCAGTGAACTATACTAAACTATTGAAAGTATAATCGGTTTGATAAAGGAAATTTTCAGGGTCCTCTTAAGAATCAACCATTATCATGAGATGAAAAAACAATGTTGCAGAATTTTAGCTTCGTAGAGAACCATCAAACAATCCAACATTAATTACATTTAGTAAAATATGTTTTATTAACTTGTTATGGCCTGCAGGAATTGACATGCTTCAACTTATAATAGAGTCAGTCCTCAAAAGGAAATTTAATGGGAAATCGTACCTGCTCTTAGAAATGTAATGAATGAAATGAATCTGACAGGAGATAACTGAATATTGTATGATGATGGATAAGGACAGAGTTCATCAGGTTTTAATGCAAGAAAAGGAGAAATTTACAAAGCATAAATCTAATAACTATGGCACATCATTTGTCATGTTGGTTGAACTGTAATTAAAATGATACTGTTAGACAGGAACATTGGTCAGTGCAACACAGACTATATAATGCAACACTTTCAACAACCTGGTTTACTTCCAGTCTGAATAAGTCATTCATTCTGATAAAGGATCGACTACTAGGTGTTATCAATGATTTGTCCTTGCTTAAAAAGAAGTTAATAAAATTTTCAATACTTTTCATGAAAATTGTATTGTGTATTTTGTGTAGCTCACAAAATCACTGATAAACTCTTTCCTCTCTGCAGGCTATTGCCTTCAAAATATAACCATTGCACTCCCAATAAAACAAAAAAAACTATTTGGGAAGTTTCTGCACAACATTAACTCTTGTGGTACTAAAAAGCAGTAATTTTTTAAAAATTATTTCATTGTATAATATGCCTTATTGAAATCAAACCATCTCTCCAACTGATTTTATTCATTTGTGGATTTAGATATTGCTGGCTGAGCCAATATATATATCTCTGGTTGCCCTTGGGATCTGTCTCATTGAATCACTGCAGTCCATTTACAGTAACTAGATCCACAATGCCTTTAGGGAGGAAATTCTACAATCTAAGTAATGATTCTACAATGTCTGGAAATGCTTAGGCCTGAATTTTCTGATGTTCGGATGGTTTTTAATTCAGCATGAATAGATGTTACACATGAAGACATGACAAAATTCCCATTGTCACAGACCCCAAAAAGATTTCCCTGGAAATGAAAACAAAACAATGTCAATTCCTCTACACTTGGAAACTGCTGCAAGTGTCCATTTAAATTGGAGAATTCAATGAATTCTGACAAAATTAATTTAAAAATTACTCATGAAAAGTTAGACTATTAACTATATAGTCTGACTCCTAAGTGACAATTCAACTGGCCCTTTATTTATCTCATCTTGCCCACTTCCCTCATCTACATCTGTTTCTAACTTCCCACACCAGACCCAATATCTCCTGCATACTCCAACCTTCTTAACAACTGCATCATCTACCTGGCCCCCTTGCCACCTTGCTCTCTAGTACCCTGTCTTCTGGCATCCTATTCTGAATCACTTGACATTCTATCCACCTGGCATCCTACCCATATGGCGTCCTACCTCAGCGACATTCTCCTACATACTTGACCTCCAACTCACCTAGCACCATCTCCTGTGAAACATTTCCCCCTCTCTATCTGGAATCCTATCCCATCTGATACCCTACCCATGTGACGTACCTGACAACAAATCGTTTATCCAGCTGGCATCCTCCCTACATTGCATAATCTCCCCTGCTCACATGGCTCCTAATCCTACCCATCCGGCATCATGCTCTCCTACCCAGTTTTTGGGGAGGCAATGGTTTATTATTGCTAGCTGATTATTCTAGAAACTCAGATAAATGTTCTGGGAATGTGTGTTTAAATCTCGTCATGGCAAATGGTGGAATTTGAAATCGACAGAAGTCTGGAACTAAGGCTCAAATAATGACCATGAATCCATTTTTGATCATCAGAGAAAAAAAAAACATTTGCTTCACTAACATCCATTAGGGAAGGAAACTGCCATCCTTACCTGATGTGGCCTTCCTATGACTCTAGGCCCACAATAATATGATTGATTCTTCACTGCTCTGCGCAATTAGGGATGAGCAATAACAGTGGTCTGGCCAGCGATCTCTGCATCCCATGAATGATTGTACAAAATTGCCATCTTAAACAGCTGGTACCCTACCCCCCCACACACTTGGTACATTATACCACCTGATATCCTGACACACCAATCCTCTACCCATCTGGCACTCTACTTTTCCAGCACCCTAAATTCATACTTTGCTTATGTGTTTACAATTTGACAACAGCTATCAAAGTGTCTTTCTGAGATTTGGAACTTGTAAACTTCAAAATATGGCATCTGAATGGTGTGATAGATTGCTGCCAATATGTTTTCCTGCCTACTGCTCTACAGAGCCTCATGGTCTAAAGTGGTAGATGAATCTAATAAGAAGATACTCATCTTAAACAAAATGTAGATTATTGCATAATAACAATCAAATACAAGTTCTACAAGTAAAATAGACATTATTATTTAGACCATGAGAAGACTCACCATAACAGGTTTGGCCTCTACAAGATTCTAAAGTGTTCTGCCTATCCCCATTCCTAACCTTAAGTCAAATTGGAGCTCACAGCAGTTTTCAGCATGCTCACTTTCATTGGAACAGTGGAACAGGAGTAAACTGTTCAGTCTATGAAGCCTGTCCCCCAATAAATATGATAATTACTGTTTAAACACTTCAATGCCTTTTACCTATTCTATCCCCATAACCTTTTACATCATTGATAATCAAAATATATTAACCTATACTTTAAATTGAACTTCCATAACCCTCTGGCGTAGAGAATCCAAATATTCACCACCCTCTGAGTTCGAAACATTTCTCCCCTTCTCAGTGATAAAAGAAAACTCATTGTATTTAAAATATGCCTTATCATTTTAGATTTCCCAACAAAATGAAACATTTTACCTGTACCTATCATGCCATTTTGGAAGTTTTAATGAGCTCATCTCTCATTCTTTGAACCTCAAGAGAATACAAACACACCTTGCCCAATCACTCTTCATAGGACAGTCCTGCTATTCCCAGAACAAGTCTGGTGAACCTTCATTGCACTCCTTCTATGTCAATAATATGTTTGCTGAGTTAAGGATGCCAAAATTGCTCCAAATATGTCGTAACCAAGATTTTCTGGATCAATGTATTGAGAAACAAACTGAAGAACAGGCTATCCTAGACAGGGCATTATGTAGTGAGAAAGAAATAACTGGCAACCTAGCTGTGTGAGGTTACTTGGGGAAGAATGACCATATTATGTTAGAATTCCTCATAAGATTGAGAGTGGCATAGTTCATTCTGAGACTACGGTTCTGAATCTAAATGAAAGAAACTATAATGGTATGAGGCATGGGCTGTCTATGATAAATTGGGGACCGTTACTAAAAAGGATGATGATGGATGGGCAAAGGCATACATTTAATGGGTGCATGGAGGAACTGGAACAATTGTTCATTCTTGTCTGGCACAAAAGTAAAATGGGAAAGGTGTCCTGAAGATGGCCAATAAAAGAAAATAGGGATAGTATTACATCCAAGGAAAGGACATAAAAATTAGTCAGTAAAAGTAGTCAACCTGAGGATTGTGAACAGTTTAGCGTTCAGCAAAGAATGACAAAGGGATTGATTAAGAGGGGAAGAAATAGAGTATGAAAGTAAGCTTGACTATAGCATACAGACTGTTGGGTACGTGAAGAGAAAAAGATTCATGCAGACCCTTTTAAATCTCTTACAATCAGAAGCTTGGGAATTATAATGAGGACCAAACAGATTAAAAATAAACCAATTAAATACATGTAGAATCCCTCCAGTGTGGAAGCAGACCATTCAGCCCATCAAGTCGACATTGATCCTCTGAAGAACATCCCACACAGATCCACCCCATACCTTACAACCCTACACTTCCCATGGCTAATCCATCCAGCATGCACATTCCTGGACACTATGGGCAATTGTTAGCAAAACCAATCCATTTAACCTGCACATCTTTAGACTGTGGAAGGAAATCGGAGCACCTAGAGGAAAACCACACAGATGTGGGAAGAATGTTCAAACTTCAACTAGACAGTCAGCCAAGGCTGGAATCGAATCTGGGTCACTGGTGCTGTGAGGAAGCTAACCATTGGCTTAATGCACCCGGTACTTAGGCTCTACACAAGGGAGGACAGAATAACATCTTAAAAATGTTAGGGAAATGGGGTCTAGTGAGAGGAAGAAGCTGAAGGAAATCGGTATTAGTAGAGTGATAGTATTGCATGAATTGATCATATTAAAAAGCGATATATCTTCAGGTCCTGTTAATCTACATTCCAGAGTACATAAGGAAAGGACTCTAGAAATACTGCATTGATGGTCATTTTCTAGGATTCTATAGATTCTGCAACCCTCTGTATGGACAAAAGGGTCGTTAATATAACTCCATTATTTGAAAAAGGAGGCAGAGAGAAAATAGGGAATTACAGTCTAGTGAGTGTGACATTGATAATAAGGAAAATGCTAGAATTTATTCTAAAAAAAATTAATAGCAGGGCACAATGCAAACAGTGACAGGAATGGACAGAGTCTGTATGAATTTACAAAAGAGAAATCCATTGGAATTTTTCGGGGATGTAACTAGTGGAGTTGATAAAGGGAACTAGAGGCTGTGATTAACTTGGACTTTCAAAAGGCTTTCAAGAAGGTCCTGCATAAGAGATTAGCATGCATCATTAAAGCACATGGGATTGGGTGGCATACTGACACGAATAGAAAGTTAGTTGGCAGTCAGGAAATAAAAAGTAGGAATAAACGAGTAACTTTCCAAGTGTCAGGTAGTGACTAGTACAACAGGGATCAATGCTTACACTGTAGTTATTTAAAATGTATGATTTATAGAAGTGAATTTGATTGGATTAGATTCCATTCCCTACAGTGTGGAAACAGGCCCTTCGGCCCAACCAGTCCACACTGACCCATAACCCACCCAGACCCAATTCCCTCTAACAAATGTACCTAACACTATGGGCAATTTAGCATGGCCAATTCACCTGACCTGCACATCTTTGGATTGTGGGAGGAAACCAAAGCAAACCCACACAGACACAGGGAGAATGTGCAAACTCCACACAGACAGTCACCCGAGGCTGGAATTGAACCTGGGACCCTGGTGCTGTGAGGCAACAGTGCTAACCACTGAGCCACCATGAATCTGCCAATCACAGTGAGGAAATCCTACCCTTTCCCGGCAGTGATTGGCTGGGTAGACCGGGTCCACTTGGCTGGGCTGGTTGTCCATCAGGCGGTGGCAGTTGGTGAGGGGTGTTTCTTGGTGCAGAGCTACAATCTCCAAGTTTGCAAATGATATGAAGTTTGGTGGGATGGTGAACTATGACGAGGATGTGGAGATGCTTTGTGTGATCTGGACAAGTTGAGTGAGGGACCAAATGTATGGCAGATGAAGTAAAATATAGATAAATGTGAAGATATTCACTTTGCTAGCAAAAGCAAGCAGGCAAATTATTATTGAATGGTGATAGGCTGGGATGGGGAAGGTTCAATGAGGCCTGGGTGTCATTGTACAGCAGTCACTGGAAGTAAGCATGCAGGTGCAGAAAAAAGGTAAGTGGTATGTTGGCTTTCATAGTGAGGGAATTTGATTTCAGGAGCATGGATGGCCTGCTGCAATAATACAGAATCAAAGAAGACCTACAATGTGGAAGTGGCCTATCAAGTTCACACCAATTTTCCAAAAAGCCTCCCACCCAGTCCTACTCTATCCCTGTAATCCTGCATAGTTCATCTAGCCTACACATCCCTGACACAATGGGCAATTCAGCATGGCCAATCCACCTAACTTGCACATCATTGGACCGTGGGAGAAAACCAGAGCACCTGGAGCAACTCATGCAGACACAGGAGAATGAAGGAGAAAGTGAGGACTGCAGATGCTGGAGCTCAGAGTTGGGAATTTAGAGCTGGAAAAGCGCAGCAGGTCAGGCAACATCTGAGGAGCAGAAGAATCGATGTTTCGGGCATAAGCCATTCATCAGGATTCACCATTCTACTCCAGCTCCTATTTTCTATCTTTCCATGTTTCTCTGTTTGTACAATTGGAGCAAAAATTCCTTATTCTTATACACACACCCTCTGGCAATAAAGCATATCATTCCATTAGACTTCCAAATGACTTCTGTACTGGTGATGGAATTGACTTAGTAACAAGGGCACACAAGTCCCTTCCCACGTCTACACTGTCCAAGCTCTCATCATGTAAAAAATACTTGGTACATTTGTTTTTCCTACTAACATAGATAAGCTTACATTTTTTTTCACATTATATTCCAACTGTTGTGTACTTGCTCAATTATTTAGCCTTCCCAATTCTGAATACATTTTACTTCTTTCTCACAACATTTCTGCTTAACTTTGTATGATTTGCAAAGTTTGAAATATTACATATACTCCTCACCTCCATATCAATGATATGTATTATGAACAGCTAGGGCCCAAGTACTAACTGTTGCAGAGCTCCAATAGTTAAATCTTACCAATGTGAGAATGACCCATGAACTCATACATGGTTAACCAATGAAGTTAAGGATAACATCAAAATAAAAGAAAAAGTATACCCCGTGTTGACATTTAGTGGTAAGACAGAGGATCAAAAAAACAACAAAAGATAGTAAAAACATTATACAGAGGGAGAGGGAGAAGGTTAAAGGATATAACGGCAGAGTATCTTGAAATCAATGTTGTCATGCAGAATCAGCATGGCTTCATGGAAAGGAAATCATGCTTGACAAATTTCTTGGAATTTTTTGAGGAATTAACAAGAGGATGGATGAAAGGGGAACTGTGAGTGCAAAATAGCTGGATTTTCAGAAGGCATTTGATAAGGTAACATACATTAAGCTACTTAATAAGCTAAAAGTCGCTGCCGTTGGAAGTGATATGTTAATATGGATACAGAATTGGTGAACTAATAGAGGACAGACCATTGGGATGAGGAGGATATTTTCAGGCTGGCAGCCAGTAACTAACAGTGCTGCAGGGATCAGTGCTTGACAACTATCTCTATTAATGAATTAGATTAGAAAAGTGAATGTATTATAGCTAAATTTGTGGATGACATAAAATATGTGAGCAGACATGTGGTGAGAGTAATGCAAAGATGGATTATAGATGGGTTAAGTAAGTGGTCTAAAGCCTTGTCAGGTGAAAGATAAAGTGGGAACATGTAAGGTTTTGCATTTTGGCAGGAAGATTATAGGAGGTCAGAGAACTGAGTCAGATTGGCCTGTATTCATTGTACCTGTTGAAAGAGAGGCAACCTAATTGAAACATAAAATTCTCAGGAGACTTGGTAAGGTAGATGTGTTGAGGTTGGTTCCCCTTGTAGGAGACTCGAGAACCAGAGGGTGTAATCTCAGAATAAGTGTGGCACATTTAAGACAGAGGTGAGGAGGAATTTCTTCTCTCAGAAGGTAGTGGTTCTGTGGAATTCTGTTCTGCAGATGGCTATTGGGGCTGGTCTGTTAAATATATTCAAGACTGAGACAGACAGACCTTGAATCAGTCAGGAAATCAATGGTTATGGGAAAAGTCAGAAAGCGAGGGTTGAGGATTATCAAATCAGAAAGTATCTAATTGAATGTCAGAGCAGACTCAATGGACTGAATGACTTACTTCTCCTCCTATGTCTCTGGTCTTATGGACATTTGTAAATGTTAAATCCCAAGAGTGGAGGATTATAATGACAAGCAAAAGGAAGCACAGTGTCATGTTTGCAGACTGAACTGAGGTTTTCTGAAAAACACTCATACAGTTTCTGTTTGGGTTCTCCAACATAGAGGCAAGCACATCACGAGACGTTAACACCATACACTAAATTGAGAAAAGTACAGGTGGAAGATCCTTTCTTCGAACACTCAAAAACCAAAAAGCTCTGAAATCCGAAGGTTTTTTTTGTGAATTTTTTTCTCATTAACAAGTTTGCTTGGTGAGCAAACAGTTAACCCAAGGTGACACCGACTCGATGCATCTCATTCGGATGCGACTTGGGGGGCATGGCCAACCATCAACAGCCTGTTCTTACTTAGATGTCTGCTCCTCCGGTACGATTTTAAAAAAATGTCACCACTAAACTGTCACTTATTCTGAAAATTGAAAAATTCCCAATTACGAAAAAACAGCTGGTCCCAAGCATTTCGGAGAAAGGATCATCTACCTGTACACGAAAATCCTTTGTATTTCTTTTGACATTGAATGCTTAACAAAAATAATAAGAATAAAACATTTAATTTTGAACTTGTTTTTCTGGCAAGAATTCATCTTATGTGCAATAAAAACCAAAAGAACTGCAGATGCTGTAAATCGGAAAATGTTGGTTCATACTCAGAAGATAGGGTGGAGGACAGGGTAAAGAGTAAATGACTGGTGGGGACAGAGCTCATAGAGAGAGACCAATTGGACAGAAAAAGGATTGGATAATGATCCAGTGGGAAGGTTGAATAACGATTAATGAGGACTCTTAGTGGCCAGCAATGGGTTGTGCATAATAATAGACTATGTGATAACAAGCCCTGATATATGGGGGTTGGAAGAAGGACATTAGAGAGCTCAAGATTTAAAGTTATTGAACTCAACATTGAGTCCAGAAGGTTGCAGGGTCCAGACATGGAAAATGCGATATTGCTCTTCCAGCTTGTGCTGAGCTTTGCTGGAGCAGAGCAGTGAGTCTGAGATAGAGATATTAGCCAGGGGACAGGGTGGTATATTGAAGTGACAGGCAACCAGAAGTTCAGGGCCTTTTTTGCAGACAGAACGCAGATATCCTGTGGAGCAGTCATCCAGTCTATGCTTCGTTTTCCCCATGTAGAGGTGACTACATTGTGAGCAGTGAGTACAGTAGACTAGATTGAGTGAAATGCAGGTATAGCGCTGCTTCACCTGGAAGGGAATTTTGGCCCTTCGATACTGAGGAGGGAGGAAGTATTTGGACAGGTGTTACACCTTCTACGGTTTCAGGGAAAGGTGCAATTGGACTGTGGGGGAGGAGGGGAATGCTGTTGGGAGTGAAGAAAGAGTGCATCAGGATGTCCTGGAGGGAATAGTCCCTGTGGAAGATGGATGAGGGAGGGGAGAGGAATATATGTCTTTGCAAGCTTTATGAAGGTTTGTAGCTCAGGTTGAGGTTTAGGGTGTAGGTTTGCTCGCAGAGCTGTAGGTTTGATATCCAGACATTTCATTACCTGGTTAGGTAACATGATCAGTGGTGACCTCCAAGTGAAGCGAAGCTGTTGTCTCCTGCTTTCTATTTATATCTTTCTCCTGGATGGGATTCCTGGGGTTTGTGGTGATGTCATTTCCTGTTCGTTTTCTGAGGGGTTGATAGATGGCATCTAGATCTATGTGCTTGTTTATGGCGTTGTGGTTGGAATGCCAGGCCTCTAGGAATTCTCTGGCATGTCTTTGCTTAGCCCGTCCCAGGATAGATGTGTTGTTCCAGTCGAAATGATGGGTTTTTTAATCCGTCTGTAGGGCTACAAGGGCTACAACATCATCAACAACACCCTCACAGGCATAAAGTTCACCAAGGAGGAAGAAACTGACAACAAACTCGCATTGCTGGATGTCACAGTCGAAAGAAAGGACAACGGAGAACTACAAACCTGCGTATACAGAAAACCGACAAACACTGACCAAATACTGAACTACACCAGCAATCATTCCAACACACACAAATGAAGCTGTATCAGGACACTATTCCAACGAGCCACCACACACTGCAGCACAGATGAACTTTGGAAAACAGAGGAAAACCACCTATACAACGTATTGAAGAAGAACGGATACTCAAAAAAAATACAGTGTGCAGATTCCTCAAGGACAAACCACGACAAGCAGACCAAACACAGCCAGAAACCCTAACCACCTTACCATACATCAAAGAAGTTTCAGAAATGACAGCCAGACTATTAAGACCCCTCAGAATCCTAGTAGCACACAAACCCACCAACACTCTCAAACAAAAACAAACAAACTTAAAAGACCCAGGACAACCCATGGACAAAACCAATGTCATCTACAAAATTCCATGCAAGGACTGCCAAAAACACTATATAGGACAAACAGAAAGAAAGTTAGCCACCAGGATACACGAACACCAGAAAGCCACAAAAAGACACGACCATCCCTTCCTCGTAGCCCTACACACGGATGAAAAAACCCACCATTTCGACTGGAACAACACATCTATCCTGGGACAGGCTAAGCAAAGACATGCCAGAGAATTCCTAGAGGTCTGGCACTCCAACCACAACACCAGAAACAAACACATAGATCAAGATGTCATCTATCAACCCCTCAGAAAGCGAACAGGAAATGACATCACCACAAACCCCAGGAACCCCATCCAGGAGAAAGATGTAAATAGAAAGCAGGAGACAACAGCTTCGCTTCACTTGGATGTCGCCACTGATCATGTTACCTAACCAGGTAATGAAACGTCTGGATATCAAACCTACAGCTCAGCGAGCAAACCTACACCCTAAATACGTGTCTAGTGGTGGCATCATACTGGCGGTGTGGAATAGGCAGCTAACGATCCTCAGGATATGGATGCTGGTGGGATGTAGAAAAGGACAAGGACGGAATGGTGGCTCATTGGTTAGCACTGCTGCCCCACAGCACCAGAGACCAAAGTTCAATTCCAGCCTTGGGCGACTGTCTGTGTAGAGTTCGCACATTCTGTCCGTACATGCATGGGTTTCCTTCGGGTACTCCATTTTCCTCCCACAGTCAAAAGATGTGCATGTTTGGTGGATTGGCCATGCTAAATTGTCCATAGTGTCCAGGGATGTGTAGGTTAATTGGGTTAGCCATGGGATATGTGGGGTTATAGGATAGGATCTGTGTGGGATGCTCTTCAGAAGGTCAGTGTGAAATCGATGGTCTGAATGCCCTGCTTCCTCACTGTAGGAATTCTATGATTCTATGACCCTGCCAATGTTGCACGAGGGAGGGCTGAAATGTGGTGTTGGACCGGTCATACCTGGCTGAGAGCCCCGTCAACATCAGTATTGGGGAATCCTCGACTGAAGAAGAAGGCAGACATTTCAAAAGTCCCCTTGTCAAAGGTGGTATCATTGGAACAAATGATATGGAACTGGGAGAATAGAATAGAGCATTTACAGGAAGCAGGGTGGTAAGGATGCATATTCAAGGTAACTGTGGGATTCAGTGGGTTTGTAGGGGATATTGGTGATCAGCCTATCCCAAGAAATTAAAACAAAGATGGAAAGAAGGGAAGGTAGCAGTCAAAGACCAGGTGAAATGAAGAGTAGTGTGGAAATTGGAAGCAAAATTGATAAACTTCTTCAATTCCGGTAGAAGGAGGAAAGCAGTACCGATGATATAATCGATATACTAGAGTTGTGGATAGGAGCCGGCAGAAACAATATGTCTGCCCGGGCAGTCCTCCATGTGGATTTTGGGAGGAGGTAGAAGTGAGCTGTGTGAGGCAGGCGGACTATCAGCTTAGAGGCAGTGGGTGGGGTGGGGGAGGGAGGAAGATCACCAGATGAAATGGCCATAGTTGACACAATGGCCTGATGTTCCATCATGGGGTCATGTTTTTAGTCCATCTTCCTTGATGGGGCTCCTGAATTGAGAGAGCTATATCAAAGAGCCTAATCAGAAATTGAATCCGAACCAATAAATGGCTAATTTTTAATAGGCAAGGTGTTAATGAGGAAAAGGAGGCCATTCAAATGCCAGCCAATGAGTAAAATAGGCAGTCATCATTCAAGTAGCAATTCCCTTTGGAACCACTTAAAAATCATTCATGGTGCAAGAAGAGCCAATATTATCTTATATACTTTGTCAAGAGTAAATATGAAGGAAAACAAATGTGGTTAACATGAATTTGTGGAGAATATGATCACTACAAAAATCCTTGTGTTTTATATAAATGTATTATTACTATCAAAGTTAATTTCAAATAGCAATGAGGAAATTATAACAGAACATCAACATGCCTGTTAAAGTTATCTTTCAATTCTTTTCTGGAGGACATATGATAAAAGTTTATTCACGTTTTTTTAGCAATGAGTCATAACAGCACTTCTAAAACATCATCTAACTTAAGTTTAAAAAAAAGCTAGATAAACTGCCAGGTGGGGTAATTGTTGAGGTGTTTACAAGTTTCACTTTTATAACCCATTGAAAGAGAGGTCAAAAGCCAGTTCAGTTCAGAAGAATCGATTCATATCAGCTGCTGCACTATTTAGCAACTTACAAGAAATTAAAATTACCAGAAAAAGACTTGGGATTATTTTCTTAGAATTCAGGGAGAAAAGTGAATATTTTGTGTGGCGGGGTGGGGATTTTCCAGGACGTGGACACATTTTGATTCAATATATATTTGCTCAATCAGTACCATCATCTTCAGATATCCCTCAATTGAAAGATAATGTCTACTCAGGATTCTGAATTTATGGTATAAGTCTTCTTAATGATCGAACAGACCAATCTTTGAACCCTAAAGCATAACATATCCTGAAGAAGACCGTTCCATCAAATATGTTGCAACTCAAAAGTTCTCTGTGGGACGTAAAGGGACTCACTACACATTTCTCTGTGCATTGACAGCTTTGGTATTTATCTGCATGCGTGAACATTGCAACATCCCAGATGGCACGACATATGGACATTTTGTTCCCTGTAGTTCAGAGAAACTGATGTTTACTGAAACAAATAAAGGAACTACAGGCTTGCTGTTTTACATACCCCTGTTGGAAAAGTCTAAAATTGATTCGAGGGTTCCTTAGCCTGGTTTAATATAAGTGTGGTTTTCAGAGATGTTAACACTGTGAATGACACAATAGCAAATGTCTCATAACGTGCACATGACAGGACCCATGGGATTTGATACATTAAAAATGTACATCAGAATCTTGACTTAGCTGGTTTTTAAAAAATTAGTACTGTCAGCCATTATTCACAATGCCTTCAAGTGATAAAATCATACTTGGAGTTTCTTTCTTACGATTATGCATTTCAGTTACATCAAGCAACATTTCTGGAAGAGATGGTCTGATCAATAGCACATTGCAATTTGAGGGAACACTGTTATGCAACTTAGCTGTCACGTTCCTAAAAACAGAAATGGTAATGTACTTTGTTGACTGCAAAGGACTATGGAATGAAAGATGTTATTTAAATGCATCGGTATTTGAATACGGAAGGGTTTAGAGGGAAATGGGCCAACTACTGGCAAATGGGACTAGATTTGGTTCGGATATCTGGTCAGCATGGAAAAGTTGGGCTGAAGGGTCTGTTTCCATGCTATACATCTCTATTATTCGATGACTTTAAAACTGGTAAGCTGCTGTGGAAAAATAAACAATTAGTATTGAAAACAATTTTTAAGTTTTGAGTAAAAATGATTCGAACTAAAAGTCAAGGCATTCACTGCTACCCATGGTGAACTGAACTGTAGTGATACAAACTTCTTGTTCAGAGTTACTTCACAAATTTCCATATTTTTTCCAGTATATACTATAGGTATGTATATTTTTAAAGATAAACTATCTGACTGATTTTCCTGAGCATTTTAATGTGCTGCTTGATCAGTTGTCAACAAAACCCTGCCTACAACAGTGCATTTAGTTTTTTTTTCTGCAATTGCCCCTTCTTACTGTTGAGATGAAGCAGTATTAAATTAAAAATCACGCAACACCAGGTTATAGTCCAATAGGTTTATTTGGAAGCACTAGCTTTCGGAGCACCGCTTCTTCATCAGGGGGTTGTGCCAGAAGCTTTTGGAATTTTCGTCACAACCCCCTGATGAAGGAGCGGTGCTCCGAAAGCTAGTGATTTCAAATAAACCTGTTGGACTATAACCTGGTGTTGTATGATTTTTAAGTTTATACACCCCAGTCCAACACCGGCAGCTCCAAATCACATTTAAGTTACTGGTTATTTCGTGGTGGCCCCCATTTCTGCTCTTTGTTGCAGGATAATGACACATTGTGATGAGACCATTTACAATCTTGTGAAATTTATATTTTCAAAATCAGAAGTGAACTGATTCCTCTTATCCAAAGGCTCATTTATTTTTGTTTGAGCCGTATAGTTATTAGAAGTTTTAAGGGGTAAAGGAATATTGAACATTTCCACCAATGTCAGGCAGTACTTAAACATAACCAAAACATATGTGCATTTTACACCCAGAGTAGGACAATAAGGTGCTTCTGATATTTGTCATAGACTTCTCACAACAAAATAAGTTAATACATTTAAAAGCACTTAATTCAAATTGAAGATATCCCACAATGTGATATCCATTAACAAACATTTATATCATCCATTCATTTTTTTTCCCAGTGAACAGAATTTTGATTCACTATGAAATCACATAGTTATTTTGAGAATCAACAAAGCTCAATTCCAAAACTTCAGATCAATTGTTATGCAAAGATATCACCAGTTTCTCTGTCTGAACAGGATTATTATTTGCAAATAATTTTTCAGTGTCTGCTTCCATGCACACAACTTCTTGCTTCAGCTCATTTTTGTTTTCTGTCTCTATAACTACATCAAGTTTGATTAATATCACATAGAACTGAGAAAAGTCAACAGACAAACATAATCATATACTAAACAATTGTACAATTGAATACTACACCAGTCAGTAAATATATTTGAATGCCATAAAAATTATGACACAAGAAAATGAAAAAATGAGCTGTGACCATTAATCTTCACTTTGTATTAAGGCAACTGTCAAAATTGGTGTTGATACTTAATTGCATATATATTCTATTACAAAATCCCATGTAGCTGTTTAAATTTGTATGACTCCCACAACGCATTATATAGTGTTCACAATGGAAATGCTGGTCCATCATATTTTGCAAGTTATATTATATTTATTTCAAAGTCCTTCAGATGGAAAGATTGTTGAATAAAATTTAAAGCAATCACTTATATCCATGTTGCTCACATTATAGATAGTCAGTTACAATCCTCCTGCTTGTAATGATTGAAATCAACAGGTTCACGCTTATGTTTCAAAGGTCTATTCAAAGCTTTCTCGCTAAGACAAAAGTAGGGCTGGATATTTGATTTCAGGTCTCCACAATAGTTGTTCCATTGATGCTTACGAAGGAAATGCATGAGATAACATCTGGTGAAAAGATCTCAGGCTGAATTCTCCTGTGTTGTTATTAGCTTGTATGTGTCAGAAATGGTTAAAGGTCAATATTGAGATGGAAGATTATTCATTTCTGTTTGCTGATACAGCATGGGTGGTTGACATGCTACTAATGTAAAGACCACATCTTTTTCATTTTAATTGTGCACTGAAATTTGAAAAGAACTGATATGGAAAACAAGGATAGGTAATTTCTCTTTATTTAAAAGTAAGGTTAACCAACATTCATTGGAAATGTTGGTCATGTTGCTGTTTGTTCAAGCAGTGGAGAAGGTTTAGTTGCATATGAGCTGGAACCAGGATTTATACAAAATGAGTTTTGGCTGGCATCAAGGAGCTGATGGGTCTGCGGAATGATGACCAACTGTCAATGACAAGGGTCTTCTGCTGACCAACAGCTATGTGATTAGCTCCCAGGTCATTGAACAGCCTGTGGAGGTGAGTAATTGGTCAGAGGCTATTACATCTCCAAAGAGAAAGGCCTTGTCACCAACTACATCACCAGATGTAGTCTGAAGAAAATCAGTTTATTTCCTCTCATCAACTGCTGTAATCTCTAGCTTTTAAGTGGTAAGTAAAAAAAAAACTTCACAAGTGTGAACTAGTCACCCCTGCAAGCAAGTGAAAGTACCTGGAGAAGGAAAGTCAAGGAGCAACAAGTACCAATAAGTTCAAAGGATCGTTTCAGTGAACCCTGTGGACAGGGACCACTGAACTGCCTTCCCACTCTTTTCCTCTATCCGTAACACAATTTTCTTTCTCTGTATTTGCGTGTCTGTGAGTGGGAGGAAGATTTATATGGGGGATTACAATTTTAACCAATAGAGCTATATGTCAATGATTTAGAATTATTTACCTCTTTACTAATTTGAATCCATTTATTTGTAATAAATAGTCATCTTTATGAAGGACAGAAACCAGGTTGTGTGCTTTCTGTCAATAAGAGTCTAAAAGACAGGTAAATTGGGGAATGCCACATACTAAAATCTCTACTTTTGTGTCACCTCTGGGGATATTGAGGCTTGATTTACAACACAGTATCCCAATGAGGCCTGACATCAGGAATGGATCTCTCAGGTTTGAAGTGATGTACATAGTCACAACCTGAACTGCTTTTTATGCTTCACCTGTGGCCACATCTTCCCTGCTCTTTAATCAAACAGTCACAGGTTGTCCATATTTCTCTGTGGATCTTTGAAATCTGAGTCTTCAACATTGCAGTCCATTACCTGGGTTGTGGTTGGAAAGCTTTGCAGTCAACCTGGATGTCTGCTATTGAATCATCCGGCTGGTATCAGTTTGAACAATATGGAATGTGTTCCAGTTGGGGTTACACAATTTCAGATGGTGTGCAGATTTGTTTTGAGACCTTGCGTCAGTGAAAGTGTTTTGCTAGCTGGTGGTGTTGTTTAATGCAGACATCAGGGTGTTCAATTGGGTTTGTACAAGAAACTGTCTAAGTTGTATTGGATTCAACATTCTAGAAATTATCCTCATTAATTCCCTGGGAGGGATATCTGCCACATTGCTGCAATGGCTTTGGAGGCAGGTTGAGCAGCAGGAGGGAATACCTTGTATTATTATCACTAGATGACTAATCCAGATATACAAGTAATGTTCTGGAGACTTCAGTTCGAATCCTACCAAAGCAGAGAATGGAGTTCAAATTCAGAAAATAATCTGGAACTCAGAGTTAATAATGACCATGAAACTATTGTTGATTATTATGGGGAGAACCCATTTGGTTCACTAATGTCCTTTCGCGACGGAAACTGCCATCCTCACCCAGTCTGGCCTATACGTGACTCCAGTCTCTTAGCAACGTAGTTGATTCTCAACTCTCCACTAGGCAATTACCGAAGGTGGAATAGGGGTTCTGAGCCTGGGGTTTGTCCACTCCATCTGCTTTTCTTTTGTCCCTTTTGTCTTTTAGTTTCTCTCTTCTCTCAATTTTCTTTCTCTTTAAAATTATTTTACCTACCTCTTGGCAAAAGTTTGATCGTGGCAAATGCATCAAAGTCTTGGGTAGGCTCAGCAACATACACTTGACTGGGCCCAGCAGCACAGACTCTAGTAGGCCCAGCAGCACACACTCAACAGGGCCCAGCAGTGCAGACTTGGGTAGGCCCAGCAGCATGCACATGACTGGGTCCAGCAGTGCAGACTTGGGTAGGCCCAGCAGTGCAGACTCAGGTAGGCCCAGCAGCATGCACATGACTGGGTCCAGCAGTGCAGAATTGGGTAGATCCAGTAGCATGCATTCAAGTGGGCTCCAGCAGCATGGAATCAAGTGGGTCCAGCAAAACACACTTGACTGGACCCAGCAGCACAGACATGGATGGACCCAGCAGCATATATTTGAGTAGAGCCAGCTGTATGCACTCAAACGGGCCCAACAGCACAGACTCAAGTAGACACAGCAACACACACTCATCTCGACTTGACCTTAGCTCTGGTGTTCTGGAAATGCTGCGGGATATCAAACAAAGAGATGTATGGTATTGAATAACAGTACATAGATAAAACTGCCTGTGAAGTGCTTCCCTGGACATTTGAGGTCTTCAGGTGAGAAAGACGTGTTCATAAGTTGTAAGCATCACAGTCTAGCCCAGCCGGCATTGCCAATTTTTTGTACAGAACGCAGTTATGATCTGCAGTCACATGTAGCCTGGACCTAATAGTGATGTCAGATTTCCTTCTCTTTAGGGGATTCATGAGCCAGTTGCCTTTTTATAACATACAATGGCTACATGATTGCATTAGTCTAGCTTTTCATTCCAGATTCTTATTCAATTCAAATGTCACCAGCTCCCAAGACTAGATTTGACATTTCCCCATAGCCCTAGCCTGGGATTCTGGTTTACTAACCCACAGAGAGATGGCGGCATAGCGCTTATATCACTGGATTAGTAATTCAGAGCCACAGGCTAATGTTCTGGGAATGTGGGTTTGAATTTAATCATTGCAGATGGCGAAATTATAATTTAATGAAAATCTAAAATTATAAAAATGCTGGCTCAATGGCAACCATGCAATTCCTGTCAATTGCTGTAACAATGTATCTAGTTCTTTGTCTAACATCCTTTCAAAAGGGAAATCTGCTGGTCCTTACCTTGACAGTCTACATGTGAGAGCAGAACCACAAGAATGTGGATACTCTTAATTGGCCCAATTAGGAATGGACTCTAAATGCTGGTCTGGCCAATGACACCCACAGCCCATGAACAAATAAACATAGAAGGTGGAATGCTAAAGGTTAACTGTCTTAATAACATTTTGTCAAAATCTTCATGTCTGAAGAATGCTTCCAGAGAACCTAAAACTTCATAGAGTGTGTTCACAGTATCCCGATAAACTAAGGCCACATTAACAGCACACATCAAGGGCCAAGACTTTGTGGGAGTGAGGTCATTGGTAAATATGACTGACCGCAGTCAGACAAAATGTTGGTTCTGTGAGTGTGATTGCAACTGTGTTGCAGTCTATACCCATGTGCAACAAGACGTGGGCAGACCTGGGCTGGAAAGTGGCATGTTATTGTCACATAAGGGATAGCTGATGACAATCTCCAACAAGAGAGTTTGACCAGCTCTCTTTGACACACAAAGAACACTATCACCTGAAGTTAGCATTCACTAATAACTGACTGGACTAACCATATAAATACTGTGCCTATAAGAGCCAAGTCAGAGGCTTGGAACTCTGGCAGAATTCTGTGGATTCACACTCAAAATACTGACTTATTTTGTGCTCCATCGATGCTGCCAGACCTGCTGAGTTTCTGGTTTTACTTCTTCCCATATTCATCCTGTCTCATGTGACTGGGGAACACGCAAGACAAGTGAATTGCTTATACCTTCAACTGGTGCAAACTGAATAAAACAGACAACTGAGGCATTTTAGCTATTCTCAGCTCTCCCCCACCATTTTTCTCCTCAAAATGGCAGGAGATGGCTACTTTAGAACCAACCAGAAAAAAATTGACATGCTATCTTGCACCTGTTACCACCATGCAGGCCTGAGGGAAGCAAGACAGAAAAAGGCTAAAGCCTCCCAGAGATTTTTAGGCCCTGAAGCAACCAGTCATTTTCACCGCTCGACGGTTTTCAATTGTGGTGTATTTCCACCCTACTTCCAGGTCCAAGCTTATGTCACATGCCAGAGACACACTGAAAATACAGTTTGTCCCATATTTATATGAGTTACATCTGCTTGGCCTGCTGAAATAAAAGATAATAGGAGAGAAAAAACAATCTATTTAAGGTAAGAAGTAGAGGGCTAAGAGGAGATTTGTGGAGAAATGTTTTCACTCAGAGGGTGATGGGGCCTGGACCTCACAGTTTGAATGGCAGGTGGGTCAAAAACTCTTGTAAATTTAAACAATATTTTAGTATTCACTTGAATTGCCAGGTTAATGGGCCGAAAGCTGCTAAATGGGAGTAGTGTGGTCAGATCTTTGATAACTATCGGACACGATAGGCCAAATGGCTTCCCTCGGTTTTGTAAAAGTTTGCTCCAACTTTCCCTTTCCTTCAACACAGAATTGTCTGTCACGCATTTAACGCATTCCCACAATAGGCTGAGAAAAAAAAATCATAACTTATAATGCTGTTAATCAACCATCAACAAGTTTGAACTGAAATTCAGATGATAACTTGCCTTTGCCTTCTATCTCGTGCAAAGTCAGAATTAAATGAGAACTCAGGATGATAATCTGGTTCTCCAGTTTAAAGGAATATTTAAGACATTTGATGTTGTAGCCAGTAATACTTAATAGTTTCCTTTTGTAATATCTATTTATCAATGTCATTAATGTTTCTGGGGAATAAGACCTTGTGAAGTTTTCAGCTTTGATACACCATGTGTTTTTGGGAGCAAAAAACCTGGGGACAGGAGTAGGTCATCCAATTGCTTGAGTCTGTTCTATACAAGACAAACTGAGTTAAGATGGGAACAGTTCTTCATCCTGTTTCTGTCAGTAGTTCACTTAACTATGGAAATAAGGTGCAAAACCTGAAATACAACATTGTTTGAGCCACTCAACTATCTGCATGGCTGTAGTTTTGCAACCAAATATGAATAAAAGGATTTGGGATTTTGTGAACTTTCACTGTCAATGTATATTTAACATTAATTTTCCCCAACATCACCTCTGAGGTAATGATGGCTAATAATGTGACTCATTACTTCTTACCTTAACTAGTTTGGCTTTCTTCACCCATTATCTCCTGTGTTGGCAGACCAGGCAGATGTAACTCATATAAATATGGGACAAACTATATTTTCAGATTTATGTCATAGATATGTTTCCAGTGTGACTCTGACATGTGGCACAGTCTTGGACCTGAAAGTAGGGCAGAAATACATCACAACTGAAAAACATATAACAGTGAAAATGGCTCAGTGGCAACATTCTTCTAGATTCTGGATTTAAATCACATTCCAAAGTCATGAGTGTAAAGTCTATGCTATCACTTCCGTGTAATTCTGGTGGAGTGCTACACTGCTCGAGGTGCTAGCTTTCAGTTGGGGTGTTAAGCAGAGGGACTGCGTCCACTCAGGTAGATATAAAAGATGTATTGCACTATTTAGAAGACAAAAAGAAGCATTATTCCTCGGGTACTGGTGAAAATTTAATACTCAGTGAATACAATTAAAATGTAAATGATCTAGTTGTTATGTGATTGCTGACTGTGGGACCTTGCTGTGTTTATTATTATCCAATGAATATCTAACACAATGTGATTTTGCCTCCAGGAGGAAATTTTATCTGGTGCAGCAACCATTATGTTATACCTCTTAAGAAACGGGGAGTAAACATCATGGTAATTAAAATTCCACAGATTTTTTTTAACAAAAGGCTAGTATATGCAAACATTAGTTTCCACAGATGCCTAAGGGGAGGCTTTAGAGTGGCCCAGTGACTCAGTGGTTAGCACAGCTGCCTCACAGAGTCAGGGACCCAGGTTTGATTCCACCCTCAGGTGACTGTCTATGTGGAGTTTGTACATTCTGCCAGTGTCTGTGCTGGTTTTCAGCGGGTGCTCCGGTCTCCTCCCACAGATCAAACATGTGCAGGTTAGTGAGTTACAAATTAGTGAGTTTTGAGAAGATTTGTAGCTCAGGTTGAGGTTCTGGATGTAGGTTTGCTCGTGGAGCTGGACAGTTCATTTCCAGACGTTTCATTACCCTACTAGGTAATATCTTCAGTGGGCCTCCAGGCGAAGCACTGTACATGATACGTGCTTTCTATTTATATGATTGGGTTTCTTTGGGTTGGTGGTGTCATTTCCTGTGGTGATGCTATTTTCTGTGGTGATGTTATTTCCTGTTCTTTTTCTCAAGGGGCAGTACATGGGGTCTAACTTGGTGTGTTTGTTGATAGAGTTCCAGTTGGAATGCCATGCTTCTGGGAACTCTCGTGCGTGTCTCTGTTTGGCTTGTCCTAGGAGGATGTGTTGTCCCAGTCGAAGTGGTGTCCTTCCTTATCTCTATGTAAGGAAAGTAGTGAGAGAAGGTCATGTTGTTTTGAGGCTAGATGGTGTTCATGAATTCTGGTGGCTAGTTGCCCATTGGCTGTTCACTCTACTGTGGCAGTAATGCAGAGATTCAAACAAACAGCTCTGCCAACCATTTAACCCAAGCTTTGGGTCCGCTACATGGATGATATCTTTGTCATCGCTAAATGAAACAAATTAGAGGAAACCTTCAAGACCATCAATAATACCCTTACTGACATAAAATTCACTAAAGAGGAGGAAAATAACAACAAGCTGCCATTCCTAGATGTTGCAGTAGGACGAACAGCCTACTTCAACCAAGTTCTACTGGAAAACAATACATATCGACTAAATATTGAACTACAGAAGCAATTATCCCAACATCCACAAATGAAGCTGTGTCAGAATATTATTTCTACAAGCCAACACACACTGCAGCACAGAGGAACTACGCAGAGCAGAGGAAAATCACGTGTACAGTGTATTCAAAAAGAATGGGTATCTAATGAACACAGTCTGCCAATTTCTCAGCAACAAACAAGCAGACAAAACACATCCAGAAACCCTAGACACTCTCCCCTACATCAAAGACATCTCAGAAATGACTGCCAGACTATTTAGACCCTTTGGCATCATGGTAGCCCCCAAACCCACCAACACACTAAAACAGCAGCTAATGGACTTGAAAGATCCTATACAGACACCAAGCAAAACTAACGTCATTTACAAAATACCGTGCAAGAACTGTAACAAACACTACATTGAACAAACAGGCAGAAAACTAGCCACCAAGATACATGAACACCAACTAGCCACAAAACGACATGACCCTCTCTCACTAGTATCCTTACATACTGACAAGGAAGGACACCACTTTTTGACTGGGACAACACATCCATCTTAGGACAAGTCAAACAGAGACAAGCATGAGAATTCCTAGAGGCATGGCATTCCAACCTGAACTCCATCAACAAACACATTGAGTTAGATCCCATCCAGCATCCCTGAGAAAAGAAACAGGAAATGACATCACCACAAGAAATGACAACACCAACCCAAAGAAACCCAAACATGTAAATAGAAAGCAGGTATCATGTACAGTGCTTCGCCTGGAGGCCCACTGAAGATGTTACCTAGTAGGGCAACAAAACATCTGGAAATGAACCTTCCAGCTCAGTGAGCAAGCCTACATCCAGATGCTACAAGTTGCCCATAGTATCCAGGGATGTGCAGATTAGGTGGATTAGCCATGACATATGTAAGGTTACAAGAATAGACTGGGTCTAGTTGGGATGCTCTTCGGAGGGTCAGTGTGGACTCAATGGACCAAATGGCCTGCTTCCACATTGTAGGGATTCTATAATTCTAAGTGTATGGAGTAATACTAAGTTAACAGGATACATCTGATCAGCAGACTTCAAGAAATCTCTATGGTAAGATGGAATATGAGATGTTAGAGAACATATGATGCTCTAAGATAGTGACGATATGGTAATATCTCATATATAACTGGCACGTGACACATGTGATATAGTATAACATCATTTAATTGGGTAGTCTTGAATTACAAATCACTCTTTAATTCAATTTGGTGTGTCCCATATTTGAGAATCTTTTGTTCAGAATCATTACTGTTGAAATTAGCATTTCTCAAAATTTTACACAGCTGCTTATGCCCAGCACGTAATTCTGAAACTAAACACATAAAATTGCATCATTTGCAACTCATCCAACCCTTTCTACTTACTGACTACCTACAGGCCAATAATACCACTTCAAGAAAAAAGTGAAGCAAAATTAATCAAAAATAGGTCATGTGAAAAGTGTGGTTATCACTTTCCTCGGACTGGAAAATGGAATTGCACTGAATGCGCATTCAACATGAAAAGCATGGATACCAGCCAGTTTCACTCAGTGTCAAGACAGACAGTTAAAAGGGACGTTAAGCAGAGTGTTCAGTTACAATAAGTGACACTATGTTTTGCACTGCTCCAATTATAACTAATAAGGATTAATGACAAAACAAGAAAATAAAACTCATTAAATTCAAATTAGCTCAGATAAAATATGAATATTTATAATGCATAGAGTCATTGAGTTATACAGCATGGAGACAGTCCATTGGGCCCAACTCATCCATTTCTACCAAGTTTCCCAAAGTCTCATTTATTTTCATTTGACTACCTTTGGCCATATCCCTCTAAACCTTCCACGTTCATACATCTGTTCAAATGTATTTTAATCCTTGTAAATGGAGTGAATGTACTGAGATCAGCAAGGTGGACTTCACAGAATATGAGTTCCTTGACTGGGTCTGTTAATCCAGTCCAATCAGGGAGCCCTGACTGACAGATATAAACAGGAGTGTCAGAGGTTCTGAGAACTTACTGTGAAGGAGCTGGATCAGTGTCAAAGACTCTCTACAAGTAAATAAAGGGTGATCTGGAGATGGGGTATCTGCCGCAGAAATAACACCACAGAGGCTATGAGAGAGAAAAAAAATGTTCTGAAAGGAATTCACTCACAACAGTCACCTTTGAATTGGGTAAGCATTTCTGGCTTCCTACCGTTATCTGGAAAGATTGACTTGTTCAATCCTGCCATTGGAGACTGGGCCCAGTACATGGAAAGAATACATTAACCTTTCTAGGCAAATGACATCAGAGCAGATAAAAAGCAACAATAAGTCTCCTGACAGCTTGTGGATCCCCAGATTTTTTGTTTTTTAGGAGCCTAATGCTTCCTGAGGCACCAGACACTAAAACCTTCTGAGAATTGATAGATTTAGTTAAGGAATATTATCTCCCTGAGCCTCCTCTAATTTTGAGATGCTAAAGGTTTTACTTGGCAGTTCCAGAACCAGGGGAATCCATATCAGGACTTTTGAGGAGGTTAAGGTGACTGGTTTGATGCTTAATGAGATGCTGAGAGACCATTTGGTATGTGCGATTCATAATGTAAAATGCAAAGGCCCTCAATAGCCGAAAACCCACTGCACTTCAAACGGGCACTACAACTGGCTTTGTCATTAGAAAATGCAGCAAGTGCAGCATCTAAGTTATAGGGAATGGAAGTGTACACCCACACCTGTCTGACTGAGTTTGAGGGACACCGCTTGAGTAAAGGCAATTGTAAAGCCTCCTTGCAGGACATATCGTGCACAAGAGACTCTAGGTCAGCCCATAGCAAAACCCCAAAACAAAGCCAAACTTCAGGCAAACACTTAACATCTTCTTCAGGATCCAGGCCTGCAAGCCATTCTAGTTGTTGCCTGTAAGCCAAGTCAAAACATCAAAACAGTCCCACTGGGGCTGAGTTGAGTAAGGGGACCCATAGGATGATGCTCAGGAGAGTGCACACTCTGGAAAGCCAACATATATCTAGGGTTTGGAACAGTTAAATTACTTGGCAACATTCAAATCATAACCAGTCAAGTAAACGACTGTGTAAACGATCACCTGGTTCTAATGGAGATTGATACTGATGCAGCTGATTGCTGATATCAGTGATTGCAGAACCAGTCTTTAACAAAATTCCTTCTACACTCCAACCTTTAAGTTTGCATAAGACCTTGCTTAAACTGAGATCCTATACTGGGAAACCTTTACAGATTGAGGGTACAACTGAGAAGCAGTTACCACTGATTGTAGTAAAAGGCTTAGACCAAAGCCTGATGAACGAAATTGGTTGAGAAAGATTTACCTTGATTGGTTCATCATTTTTTGATTAGAAAACGGTTGCCTAAGAAAAGTCCTAATTAAATTTTTCATGGAAGTCTATGGCCTATCAAAGGAGACAAGGTCATCTTGCATATTGACCAGGAAGCAATATCATAATTCTGCAAGGCCCACCCAGTGAGATTGGAAAGCAAAGGAATCATTAAACCAATCCAGTTATTGGAATGGGCAGCACCGGTCATACTGATTGTGAATGCCAACGAGCTGATTCACCTTTGTGGGGTTAACAAACTGTAATCTGCTTTCTGCAGCTGGATAAATACCCAATCCCTCTCATAGGGGACTCATACACAAAGCTGGCAGGGAAGCTGCCCTTTCTGAAGCTCGACATGAGCCTTGCATACCTGAAATTGCAGTTAGATGAATATACCCAGAAGTATGCTACAATTAGTGCCATTAGGTTTTGTACTAATATATGTGACTGCCAATTGGCAATCAGCCAAACATGCCAATCAGCATGTTCCATTATTCAGCAGACGATGGAGAACATTGCAGAAGATTTGCCCAAGTTATTATTTATCTGGATGATGCACTAATAACAGGGAAGACCAATAAAGTTCACTTAGAGAACTTGAATATAGCTTTTCCCAGGTGCGAGTATGCCATGGAAGGGAAAAATATGTATTCCAGGAACTCCAACTGACCTACTTGGGCTACAGAGTTGACAAGACCAGGTTACACCCATTGGAAGATAAAGTGAGGGTGATCAAAGGAAGATCAGCTGCCACATCTATCCCAGAACATAGGTCTTTCATTAGAAAAAGTTCATACATAACCAGACCTCCATCCAGGCACCCTTACATCTGCGATTGAAAAGGGTCAGCCTTGGAAATGGTCTTGTAACCAATACGTAGCCTTTAGGGAAATGAAGAAGCAGATATCATTGTCTAAGGTGAAGACACACTATGATCCCAAGCAAGATCTGGTGTTGACATGCAATCCCACCCATAAAATATCAAGATATTGTTGGTGTACAGATGGCCCAATGGAAAGGAATGCCCAATAGCATATGTTTCCCGGGCTTTGGCTGATCCAGAGCGCAAATATGCCTCAATAGAGAAGGGAGGTTTGGTAGTCATCTTTGGTGTGAGAAAGTTCCTTAAATACCTTTACAGATGTAAATTTGTAATAGTAACAGATCACAAACCCCTGCTAGGGCTTCTCAAGGGGACAAGGCCATGCCGTCCATAGCTTCAAGCCTAATTCAAAGGTGGGTGCTAATACTAAATGTATACAATTATAAGTTGGGACACAATCCGGGAGGGCAAGAAGCGAATGTGGATGCTTTGAGTTGCCTCCCTCTGGCCAATACACCATTGGTGGTGTCTGCACTTTAAGAGTCCACTCTGTTTTTGAACTTTCGGGACACCTTTCCAGTCACTGCTAACAATATCAGGCTGTGGATGCAAAAAGATCCAGTCCTGGCAAAACTAAAACAGCTGGTGGTGATGGAAGAAAAAAAAGGCCACCATGGCTAGAATTGAGATGTTTCAGGACCCAATCAGACTTCCTCACTGTTGAGGATGGGATTTTGTTATGAGGAGCAAG
Organism: Hemiscyllium ocellatum; assembly: GCF_020745735.1. Taxonomy (NCBI): domain Eukaryota; kingdom Metazoa; phylum Chordata; class Chondrichthyes; order Orectolobiformes; family Hemiscylliidae; genus Hemiscyllium; species Hemiscyllium ocellatum. The sequence continues at coordinate 89,650,038 of NC_083401.1, forward strand.
CAAAGGTCACCACCAGATACTGGCCGAACTCCACCAAGGACATGTGGGAGTGTCCAAAATGAAGATGTTGATGAGAAGTTATGCCTGGTGGCCAGGACTGGATGCAGACACAGCCACATTGGTGAGGCAGTGCCCAGAATGCCAAGAAGGACAATAATTATTGCCAGCAGATTCTCCTATTTGTGGGAATGGCTGGGTAAACCCTGAACTTGGTTACACACTGACTATGACAGACCTTTCATGGGCTCAATGTTCTTGGTCATTATGCATGCCCACACAAAATGGTTGGATGTGCATAGAGTTCATTCAGCAAACAAGGGGATGATGATACAAAAGATGCACTCATCTCTTTAATACACGAGCTCCCAGAAGTGTTGGTCACAGGCATCATTTACCAACAGGGAATTTGAGTATTTCCTAAAGTCGAATGCTATTCGGCATTTCAGGACAGCTCCATGCCATCCATCATCCAATGGTCTAGCAGAAAGAGCAGTCCACACTTTGAAGGCGGGCTGAAAGAAACAGCCTACAGTTTTATTTGATATCAAACTGTCCCTAGTTCTTTCTTAATTATCTGACCAACCTTCATGCAACTACAGGGATTGCTGAGTTGACAATGGGGAGAAAACACCACACAAGGATAAATCTGATTTTCCCATCAGGAATGCCTATGCAGAACACAAGACTCCTCTAAGCAAGGGAGGCAGTTTACTTTAGGTGATGACATTTGGTGTTGAAACTATGGAAATGGTCCTCCATGAGTAGGAGGCAAGGTTGATGCGAGGTCAGATCCTATGACATACATAGTAAAGTCAGTGAGGCAGTCCTGAACAGGCCTGTGGACCACATGAAAGCCACAAATGCACAAATAGGGCAGGAGCAAAAGATACTTAGCCCTCAGAACAGCCGGAAAAGCTATCAGAATCTATGGATTCTTCCCCACCATCTAGCATCGAAGAAACCTCAGAATCTGAGATGGACACAGCAGATATCGCAGCCTTGACGCATTTACCGCTGAAAAAAAAGAATCTCTTCCGAAATGTTCCAGGGGCAAGAGGCGGGCTATGGTCTGGTACATGCCCATTTCTGAGGCTGAGTTGGAGGCATTGGACAATGTGTGAGAACACCCCAGGAGAAGCTCCAAGGAAAGGAACAGGCTATGTACCCAGCCTTAGAGAGGGAGGGATTGTAGTGATTGCAACAAGGTCAGCCAAGTGAATGTCGTAGAATATGGCTGTCCTGATTGGAGCTGTTAATCTTGCCCAGTCAGTGAGCCCTGGCTGACAGATATAAACAGGAGTCTCAGAGATTCAGTTCAATCTGAGACCTGGCTCTGAGGAAGTCAGATCAGTGCCAAATACTTTGCACATGTAAATAAGGGTGACTTGGTTACAGGATACAGGCCTCAGTTATTTCAATAAACTGCACCTGCATCTACTACTTCCTCTGGCAGTTCATTCCACACAGATACCACCCTCTGTGTGAAATGTTTGCCCCTCAGATCCCTTTTAAATCTTTCTCCTCTCACCTTAAACCTATGTGCCTTCTTACTGTAGAGAAAAGACCTTCGCTATTCACTTTATCCGTGCCCCTAATGATGTTATAAACCTTTATAAGGTCACCTATCAACCTCCTATGCTCCAGTGAAAGAAGTTCCAGCCTATCCACTCTCGCCTCATAACTCAAACCTTCCAATCCTGGCAATATCCTGATAAAAAAATCTTGTCTGAACCCTCTTCAGTTTAATAATATTCTACCTATAAGGTGACCAGTTCTGTACACAGTAATCAAAGTTGTTAATATAAATGACAAATGACAGTGGACCCAGCTCCAATTTCTGTGGAACACCACTGGTCACAGGCCTCCAGTCCAAAAAGCAACCCTCCACCAACATACTCTGTCTTCCAGAATCAAGCCAATCCGCAAGCTCTCCTGAATCGTATATGATCTAACTTTACTAACTAGTCTACCATGTGGAACCTTGCCAAAGGCTAAAGTCCATGTAGCCATGTCTATGGCTCTGCCCTGATCTATCCCTTTAGTCATGATCTCCAAAAACTCAATCATCTTCGTGAGATACGGTTTCCCATGCATAAGACCATGCTGACTGCCCCAAATCAGTCCTTGCCTTTCCAAATGCATGTAAACCTGTCCCTCAGAATCCCCTTCAAAAACTTACTGACCACTGATGTCAGACTCACTGGTCTGTAGTTCCCAGGCTTCTCTCTTACAACCTTTCTTCAATAAAGGCACAACATTAGACGCCTTCCAGCATCTCACATGTAGCTGCAGATGATATAAGTATCTCTCTGCTCTGCAATTTCTTTCCTGACTTGCCCCAGAAAACCTCCTTGAATTGTTTGATATCTTTAACAAGCAAACTCATGATCATGACAGAGGGTGTATAGATCTCATTCTCCACCTTACTGTGGGATCACTCAAAGCATGACATGCTACTGGAAGCATGCTCCTTTCTATAACTTAACAGCTTAACACTAACATAAACACTATGTGCCTGCTGACTGTAATTTTTGCACACAATAATCAGCGGTTATAAATATCTGTTGAATTCTACATCATAACCTTAACCGTGGGCAAAAGTGAGGACTGCAGATGCTGGAGATTAGAGTCAAGATTAGAGTGGTGCTGGAAAAGCACAGCAGGTCAGGATGCATCTGAGGAGCAGGAAAATCGATGTTTCGGGCAGATGCCCTTCATCAGGAATGAACTTATTCCATTGCCACAACCATGTCCAGTTTTTTGTGCTGTGGAAGGTAGCATAAGCATTCTTACCTGATTCATAAAACTCAGTTGGAGACAAAACTAACACCAAGGCACCAGTAGTGATTATCTACAAAATACTCCAATACTGTAGTGATAGATATTTGGAAAAATAATTGAACACTAACCAGACAACTTGAGGCAATAGAGAATGTGAGTAAAGGGAAAGTTGCTCACTCTTCAGCAGTAAAGTTTATATAAGTACAATCAGCTACACAGAGTATTGATCAACAAGGAAATAAAGCTACATTTATTTTTGATTAAAATTTGAAATCTTTGAGGGTACAAGGAAGTACCAAGACAACAGTAAATAAAGTTAAAAAGGCTGAAATTAATTATATCGTCAAGATGAAAGACCATGGAGTTGTACTGAAGCAAAGTTGGTATTCAAATCATCTTTCTCTTGCAGTAAAAACAAGACAGTGCTGATTTGCTCTTTGCAAAAAAAGGCTTTTAAATGGTCCCGAAAACTCAGGTCCAGAGCTCTCCTAGCAGAAAATGTAGCTTTAAAACAATAACAAAAAAGATCTCCATTAAAAAGGCTTATTCGTGTGCAGACATTGGATGGTTCTGGCATTTCCCTTCTCCAATTTGAAACTAAAGCAAGAAAAACATGTGATGTTAGCACTCCTTTCTTGGTGTGAACACCATATGCAGGTAGAAATTTGCTATCACAAGCTTGCAATTCTTAAAGCAACATTTTGACTGGACCATGGTCAGTGGAACAGTAGTTTGGATTTACACATGCTAAGGAGATTCGATGCAAAGTTTTTGTGATGGAATCATGGATTACAGAAACCTCATTTTGGATTATGACCTAACTACATATTCAGCCTGACAATTTGCCATCATCCCTGACCTGACTAATCCAGCCGCTGACCCACATATGTACCTCACCACCTGGCACCCTAACAGACTATGTGCCTGCCAGCCTACTACTCTTCCTAACGGATATGCTACCATCTCATACAGCTGCTACCCCACCACTGTACCCATTGCACTCTACCACCATACCTACTCTTTAACTTTGCACCTTACTCATGTAATTCCTTTTCTATGATTTCAATGAAGCTTTGGGATATTTAAGTTTTTTAACAATGAGATTATGACAGCTCATACCATTAAAATAGACATGGTTTCTTTGAAGATTCATTTTTGTGTTCTCTGTGAGGATTCCTGTCCTGGCTTCTCCTGTTTGCAAGGATCTTTCTCCTGGAGATCACTCTGAAAAATTGGACCCAATTATTTAGGATTTGTCATCTCTTCAAAATTGGAAATAAAGGTTTCAACTCAGATAGGAAGATTTAGGTTCTGGTTTAATTCTCCATCTTGTTCCAAAAGTTAGGAAATTGTCTAATCTGTTTAGGATTACGTAACACATTCTATTCAGCTTTTTAAACAATTTAGCTGTATATTTCCCATTGAAGGGAGCGCACACAAAAAAACACTATGCAGCATTGATCCCCCTCTTCTCTGGAGCTTTCAATTACAGTTTATTTGATGCAGGTGGTCCCTGTTGGTTTGATGATGCCAGGAGTTTGACCTGGTAACTTATGTCCAAGTCAGAACAGTCTCTGACTTGAAAGGAAAATTTTGAGTTGATTCTGTTTCATGCATTGTCTGCCCTTCTGGATGGTACATGTTGTGGTTTTAGAAAAATCACTAAGCTTCTTTTATTTTAAATTGCTTTTCACATTGTGATAGATTAAGTCTGAGGACAAAATAAATGACAACCTCACGAACCAATGTTGTTGTGGTTGATTTATCTGAAGGAGGTATCAGGAATTCATGCATGACCTTAAATCTCTCATTGCCAGAGTGCTCAACACCAAACCATCACTAACGTAAATTAAACCACAATAATAAAACAAAATATTTCTTCTCGGGTATAGACCTTACTGATGATAAAAATGCAAGCTGGTGCCATGAATGATGTGAGTTGGAGGAAACTGTTAACAGCAATGTCTTTCTATGGATAAGCAGATCAGAATCAGTCAATATCTGTTGCTCTCACTTTGTATTCACTGTATTGTTGTAGTATGATGTGGAAGCTGTAAATGTATATGTCAGGGTGCCAAATTCACTGTTGCACTGCAGTCAAGTGTTTGAGCATCAGTGTATTGATCAGCAACAATATGCTGTGACATATGAAATAGATTCAAAACAAGCTCCAGCAATTAACACAGAGAATGTTGGAGAAACTCAGCAGGCCTGGCAGTACCTATTGAAAGAAAAGCAGAGTTGTTTTTTGGAATCCAGTGTTACTCTTCCTCAGAACTGGAAGAATCTTATCAGACTTGACGCAACCCTGTTTCTCTCTCCACAAATGCTGCCAGACCTGCTGAGTTTCTCCAGTCTTCTGTGTGTTTTATTCAGATTTCCAGTGTCCATGGTCTTTTACTTTTAGTAATAAAAGATTAAGCAATTCCTGTCTAAAAGCATGATTAATTCAAACCCTTGAGACTCAAAATTCAGGGCAGTATTTTCTTTTAATAGCAGTTGGAATCATTAACCATATGAATAATTCCAAACATGAACCTGCTGTTAATGACATCATCTCATTTCAATCATCAAATGATGCAGTTTTATAACATGGAACTATTACACTGGCATGTATGGATTATTAACATAATAGAAACTTACTTTTGTGAACTGAAATAAGAAACGTTATCATCTTAAATAGTTTGTCTATGATTTTTATCTTTGATTTGTCAGTATAGTGCAATGATGCATTAAATTGTACTTTTAAAGAAAATAACTTCAGACTTAATTACTGTTATTAAATAGAATGATGGATAGTTACTTGAGTAAGAGAGCTGCAAGGCAAAAACCATAAGTTGTGAGGGCATACATTGTGAGATTGAAATTCACATGCCTGTTGGAACCCTAAAATGTATTTTCATTTCTTGTTCCCAAGCACAATGAGCGATGCTTTTGAAAATTCAATATCTTTTCAAATTCCAAAAGATAAAATGTAAAAACATGTAGAGATTTTGAACTTCCAAAATTTACAATTATTCCAACATTGTGCAATGATCTAATGGAAAATTTGTTGCAGATACTGGGACTAAAGGAAATGATCAATTTTTTCTAAAGATTTAAATGGGTCTCTCAATTTAGATCTCTGTCATGAGAAATTTCAAGGTACTTTTGTTGATTTGCCTGGGCAAGTAATTTTAAAATCATGCATCCACTCCGTTCCAAGACTAACGGTGATGCAAAAAAACCTATTGATGTTTGGTGCACATTTGTACACACTGCACATACGTAGCCTGCAATCTCCCAGCGTTATCAGCATGGGAAATCAGGACATGTTTTTTCAGTCTTTGCTTATGCTGAAGCATTGGACCCACTAAGAGGGAAGATCAGAAAATCCGAGGCAGCATACTTTGATTTTCCAATCTGTGAACTCAGTTGAAAATGCTGCCTTTTTAACATTCTGTGTTCAATAGTCCTTAGCTATTCAGTTTGTGCACATATTTTTGTATTTCAGATACTTCTCAATCTAGACTTTTCCAAATATTTGAATTTCCCAATTTCTTTTGGTAAGTCTTGCTGGTTGTTTTTGTCTGTTCAGTTCTTTCTTCTATCTAGCCTTTAATATGCCCAAGAGGCAAACAGAATAACCTTGCTGGCAGAATCTTGCCAGTGTTGTAGTTATTCAACACTCAATAAATCCTTTCCTTCCTCTTCAGCAAGTGATAGAGAGGCAGCACGCAATTGTGGTAGTTTAGTGTGAATCCTAAAGTCTAAAATAATGACCTCAAGCAGAAAGTTAAACTACAACAGCAATTTGGGAAATTGGATTCAGATTTTTAAAAATCCAGAAACATTAGCCTGGTAACAATGAAAGTGTTGAAGAAGCAGTTAGGTTACAATGCAATTGGGAAAAAAAAACTTGCTGACTTTACCAACCTGTATGTGACACACGTCTAATGTGGTTGACTCATAGGCTTCCTTTGAAATGACCTACCAAGCCATTCTCCTGTGTCAATTCTGTGTAGCAGTTATGAAGACAGCCAGTGACAGTCCCTTTTGGGTAGTCAGGAATGTTCTTGCCAAGGATGCCCATATTCCAAAATTGTTTTCAAGTACTGATTTTGGACATTCATTGCTAACAGCTTAAAATGTTACACACTTTGGGTGACTTTGGAAGAGGCTGCATCTCCGAGCTGTAAAATCACTCACCATTTAGATTATACATTTCTTCTTTGCATTTTTTCTAAACAAAATGAACAATTTCATTATACTCCATTACAGTCCAGATTCTTGATCACTGATTTAACCTTTGTATATCTCTTGGTAGCTTCTTTATGTACTCTTCAAAAAGTGCTTTCCTGCCTATCTTTGGATCATTAGTAAATTTGGTGACCATATTTCTGGTCCCTTCATCCGAATGCTTTATGTTTATCGTAAGCAGCTGAGGTCTGCAACACTGAATCCTGAGACACACCACTCATTATAAATTGCCAACCAGTTCCTTTTACACTTGATCTCTATTTCCTGTTAGCTACTTAATCTTCTACTCATGCTGATATAAACTTTTATTTTGCAGTTTTTTTAATATCCTGATACAATTGGCTGACCTCTCACCAATCTTTGCAAAAATATATACTTTCTTTTTAGGTTTTATACTACATTTTATTTTATTTGGAATGTACCTATTCAATGTATTCTGGAAAATGTCCTTAAATGTCGATGACAAATGTCTCTATTGGCCTATCCTTTAACCTAACGTTCCACTTCATGTAAGAGCATTCAGATTTTGTGCTTTCACAATTGACCTTATTTAAGTTTAAAGTAATAGTCTTGGATCCACTGTGTTTTTTTTCCCTAAAACTGAATATAAAATTCAATCATATTATAATAACTACCACCTAGGGATACATTCATTTATTTAATCCTATTTTTTGCACATTACCAAGTCGAAAGCCACCTGCACTCTGGTTAACTCCAGAGAATATTGTTCTAAGAGGGTATTCTAAAATATTCTCTGAACTCCTCATCTAAGCTATCTTTGTCCATATAATTTTTCCAGTCAATGTGTCGGTTAAAGTTTTCCATAATTATCAGTGAACTTGGATGCATTCACCCATGTAATTCACAAATCAGAAAGCAACATAGTTGCACAAGTCAATGCAATGATTTTCAGGCAATATTTGGAACAAAGCAGGAGCTTTCTCTAGACGTAAGAAAGTATGACAAACAGCATGAAATGTCATTCTCCTTTATCCTTCCTTTCTATATCAAGTATCACAGCAGACAGTCAACAGTGCAGAAATGAACAAAGCAGGGAGCAGACTCTTTTTTTTGTAATTGAGCAAAATCTTCACCACATACCCTTTAGAAAGAAAGAATCACCTGGAAAGGACAGAAACATTTGACAGAGAGTTGCCTTCCATTGAGAACAGACTGAATTTGGTTAGTCCATCTGGTCTTCCGTATTCCTCATCTATAGCCAACATGCATTTTATTAACAACCAAAGTAGGGTTTCACCACAGAAATATCATTATGCACAATATTCTCCCATAAAAAGCTATGACTGCAACTGGAAACAGTGGCTCATTATGGTTACATTTTCTTTTCATTCATTCAAAGTATGAAGGTGTCACTGGCTAGGCCAGCACTTATTGCCCATCCAGAGGGCAGTTAAGAGTCGACCACATCGCTGTAGGCCAGACCAAGTAAGGACAGTAGTTTCCTTCCCTAAAGAATATTAGTGAACTTGATGGGTTTTTCCTGACAAGCAACAGTGGCTTCATGGTCATCATTAGACTTTTCATTCCAGATTTTTATTGAATTCAAATTCCACCAGGAGCCATGGCAGGAATTGAATTCATGTCCTGAGAACATAATCTAGGTTTCTGGATTAGCAGAAGCAATGATAATACCAGTAGGTCATCACTCTCCCATTTAAGAGCAATTGATTCTCAGTAACAAGTAGTTAATCTCTGCAACAATGACCATAAACACTAACAACTCTTCTGAATAGTAAGACAGTATACTGGACTGGAAGTTGGGACATTTGTTTGTTTTCCCAGAGTAACCAACCTTTGGGAGAAAAGTGCAGATTTGGCAGAAAGAAAATAAAATTGAACGTAGGAAGTTGTGGCTGTGGCAAAGCTTGAAATTATGCCTCTCAGAGAATATGCAAAGTGACATGAGAAATTTGTTTCATCCTTAATGGACCTGAGTAGAATTTATGCAATAATTAGCAGAAAACCTTCAGGTAAATTAAACTAGCCAAATTTTGCCAAAGTGAAGCATCAGGCAGCTTACATTGTTATCAATTTACTGTCAGAGAGACAAAGTCTGACTTGGTTTTCTTAGGTTAAAACCCACTGACATCATGATGTGGGGTGAATGCTTCACAACATGTTATCTCATGTAACATTAAGCATTAAGACTGAGATCTTATTGAGGCAGATGTCTTGAAGCTTATTAACAAGGTTATGTATACTGATATGATACCTCAGACTTATAATGAGTCGGGGTTCTATGCTTACTTCTATTATTGTTTATGTCTACAGCTGATTGGTTGACCAGCTAGCTGCTTAATCGAGCAACTGCTTGACAGAATGAGAATAAGATGGAGATCTCGTACCTTGAGCATCACATGCCATGATGTTATCTAGCTATTTTGAAGGCTTTCATGCAACAATGCAAAGCATTACCTCCTTTTCCTTCAAGAATGGGGACCCTGATAAACATGTACAAAAATATACATCAACACCTTATTTCTTCACGCGGAGGTAATGCTTTGGTAGATAGATAACATAACTGGATATTGTCCTCATATAGCTATCACAAGTTAGCTGTATAGCTTCTCGCTGCAGTGTGCTCTTTGTCATTGTGGATGGGTATGTGTCATGTGTTGTGGATGGATGATTCACAAATCAGCTAAGAGCTTCAGGAATAATCATCTGTGAGCCTGGTTTCTACTATACTTCAAAATTGTACCCCTCAATCTTCACAAATAGATATTATATTCATATGCAAAGTTTTTGACACATCATTTCTAACAGTTTGTGTTCAGTATGAACAATGAACTGCTTGCTGAATAGTGATGTGATATATTCTGAAAACTAGAGGGAAGGTATCCCCTTCTGTGTTGGAGTTATTTGCCTGTCATAAGAAATTTAGATCCAAATACAGTGGGGTGATCAGCCTGTAATAGGCATGCTCCAGTGGAATGCATTTACTTGCATAAGACCAGAAGGGAGAAGTAGGCCATTGTGTCAGCTTCAACAGTCAATGAAACTGTGGCTGATCTGATAAATCCTCAATTCCACTTTCTTGCCTTTTCCCCATAACCCATATTTCTTTACCTATTAAACATCAGATTATTTCAGACTTGACACAGGTTTAACCGCGTTCCATGATAAAGAATTCCATGGAATCACTACCCTCCAGCTGATGAAATTCATCCTAATCGCTGTCTTAAAGGTGAGAACACTAATTCAGAGATTATGCCCTGTGGGGAAATAACATTTCTGAATCTACACTATCATGTCTCCCAAGAATCTGATTTGTTTAAAAAAGGTCATTGAGAAGGAGCCCAAAACTGTTCACATATTCCAGCTGAGCGGTCTAACCAGTACCTTGTATAGATTTAGACAAACCTCCCTATTTTTATATTCTATTCCCTTTGAAATGAAGGCCGTCATTCCATTTCACTTTCCTATTGCTTTTGTAACTTGAATGCTAGATTTTGTTTGAGTTGTGGACGAGGACTCCCAAAGCCCTATGTTCAGTAGCTTTTTCAATCTTTCTCCATTTAAATGATATTATCTCCTCTAATCTTCCTACCAAAGTGCACAACTTCACATTTCATCATATTATATTCCATCATTAACCTCTTCAGAGGTTTATATCTCTCTTCAGACTCTTTGTTTCATCCTCAATACTTGCCTTCCCACCTATTTTGGTAATTCATAAAGTATTTTCACCTTTCTCTTCAAAGTCAATACAGATTGGAAATAATTGTGGCCACAACACTGATCTCTGCGGCACTCCACTAGTTACAGGTTGCCATTGTGAAAATGTCCCCTTATCTCAGCTCTTTGTCTTCCACTAGTTAGCCAACCTGTCTAGCCTCTATCTATGCTAACATATACTACCACTAATGCCATGAAGTCCTATCTCATTAAATAGTCTAATGTGCAGTATCTTATCAAAAACCATCTGAAAATCAAATTATGTTATCCCCACTGCTTTCCTTTTATCTATCCTGCTTGTTACTTCTTCAAAGAATACTAATATATTTCTCAGGCGTGATTTCCCCTTCATGAATCTATACTGACTCTGCTAGAGCATATTGTGCATTTCTAAACGCTCAGCTACTGTATCCTTTATTATAGGCTTTAACATTTTCCTATTAATAAACATTGGATAAACTGACCTATAGTAATCTGTTTTCTTTTTGTCTCCTATTTTAAATAAAAGTGTTACATTGGCAGTTTTCAAATCTCCTGGAACTTTTCAAGAATTGAAAGATTTCTTGAAGGTGATTGCCAGTACACCCACCATCTCAGTAGCTCCTTCCTTTAATATCCTAGGATGCATCCCATCAGAACCAGAAAACATATTGGTCTTTAGCTTCATTAGTCTCCCCAGCATTCTTTTTTCATTTTGCCCCATTGAATATTCCAGTAATTTTGGTATGCTATTGTTGACATCACCTGTGAAGGTTGATAGGAATTATTTATTCAAACTCGTCTGCCATTTACTGATTTGCCATTATAATTTTCCAAGCCATGTTTTCTAAGGGATGTATATTCAGTTTGGCTTTTCTCTTCCTTTTCATATTTTTAAAGAAGTTCCTGCCATCCTTCTTTCTGTTACTTGTAAGTTACCCTCATAATGTATTTTTTTCTCTTTATTTTAGTTTTGTCTTTTGGCTGTCTTTTAAAAGTGTCCTTAATCCTTTGGCTTTCCACTAATCTTTACCACTTTACATTTTTTTTTCTCAATTTGATGTCATTCTTAACTTCCCTGATTAACCATGGTTGGTTTATCCCTTCCTAGAATCCTTCTCCCTGGCTGGAATGGGTCTTTGCTGTGACTCATGAGTTATTTTCTGAAACATCTGCCATTATTCCTCAAAAAGCTTTGTTGTTAAACTCCATTCCCAGTTTATTCCAAAGTCAAGCACATGAATGATTGAAAAATGTGTTGGTGATCTATGTGTATCATAGCTTTGTGGATAAGATTTTGAAAAGGACAGACATTGGTCCTAATTGTGAGAATATAGAGGACAAAACATTGAAGACACCCAGTCACCTTTGTACGTCACCCTTGTCTTGTGGTGTAGGCACTATCGGTACATGGTCTATTTTGGTTGCTTCAGATCTAGTATCATTTGCAAGCAGGTTAATTAATAAAGCTTGAGTTGGCCCATGTTGATTTGATGCTGTTTTGCTTTTGAAACAAGACATGTTTCCTTGCTGCTGTCATGAGTTGGTGAAATTTTTCATTTCTTTTGAGTTTAGCTCTCCCAAGAGCTGCAACGTATTATGTGATGTCAAGTCAAACTTGTAGATTGTCAATGATATGATACATATGTTATTGGAGTTTATCTTGGTTAATGGATAATTCAATTACTTATCTGAGAAGAGTGCTGTAATGCTGCCTTTCCTGTTACTGTGGGGAAAGATGTATGGACCAATATTCATCCTTAATATCAGTTTTGTCAAAACACTTGTTACCCGAAAGCTTGTAGAGAAAAAAACTCGTGTAGAGAAGAAATCCTGAGTGGACATCTTTCGTGTGCAATTTTCAATTATTTTAGCTCAAGTCGTACATGCATATTGTTAGATTTTTATTTCAAAACACAAGTAACAGCTCAACTTTTAAATGATGTTGCTTTGTACAGTGGAACCCATTTTCAATTTGAACTTATGTTGAATGTGAATGCTACATTTATGGAGATGTTTGATGCTGGTTCAGGCATTATCTTTTGCTATCACCTTAATAATAGAATCAAACCTTTCTTGGTCAAGGTTAGTCAGGTCAAGGATAGATTCATTGTTGCTGTCTGGATTCTTTGGCATTGGACTGGACATGTCCAATGCTTCATGGCTCATGATAATACATAGAGCAGTAGGAGAAAGTCTCACAGTAACAATGCAAAAAGATTTCTGATGTCTTTTCCCAAGAATTGTCTTGACATTTAAGATGGATAATGCCAATACATGGGATCCTAGACTCAGAGTAAGCAGTTAGCTAAGTGAGTGTGGACTGCATAATAACGTATAAGTTCCAGAGCACGTCTCATGGTCAGATACATAAAGGGATCATTTTTACACTTGCATCAGTTTCATTTTGGCCTTTAGAACATGATGTACATTCCATCTGGCGCATATCAATTTATTGGAAACAAAGGCTACAGCTTTTTTTGGGGATTCATATGGTGTGACAAATTGAACACATGTTCTGTTTGACAGTAGAATGCAAGCTGCAACATTGCAGTAACCTAATGGACTTTGTTGTCATTTTTTCATGAAATGGGTGGAAGTTTGGAAACACCTTTGACATTTTTCCTTGATTTGGTCTTCTTCACGTACTGGTATGGAATATTATATTGCACTTTGGGTTTCTCTGAGCACGTGCACTAATTTTATGAGTTACTACAATGCCCAATTTTTGAATATAGCTTGCATTGTTTGGACAATGGTTTGATGGGTGAGACAAACCACATCTCATACAAGATTTGGAAGTTTTAGTGAACCTGTCAATGACTACAATAGTTGTCATTGACAGAGTCACTAAAGTCAAGCACCTGAAGATGTTGCTGACTAGCAATAACTGATTCAAACTATTGTTTAATATTACCTTTCTTCAAGCATAAGATTGATGGTACAGTCTAGTGGTTAATGGTTAATCTACCACTGACCTTCTGAATCATTGAATGGACAAAATAGGGGATGACCTAGTGGTATTATTACTGGACTGTTTATCCAGAGATCCAGGCAATGTTCTGGGGATCCAGGTTTGAATCCTGCCATGGCAGATGATGAAATTTGAATTCAATAAAGTTCTGGAAATAAGGGTTTAATGATGACCATGAATCAATTATCGATTGTTAGGAAAAACCCAGTTGGTTTACTAATGATCATAAAGGATCCTTCCTTTATAAAGGATCATCCTTACCTGGTCTGATCTAAATGTGACTCCTTACCCACAGCAATGTTGTTACTCTTAACTGCCCTCTGGGTAACTAGGATGGGCAATAAATGCTAATTCAGCGAGTGATGCCCATGAATGCTTAAAGAAACATAAAAACAATAATCAGTTCAATAAGCTCTTCAACTAAATTGACTTTGGTGAAATCACATTCTGACCTTTGAATCAATATCTATTTCTGAATTAGTTGATTCTGTTTAATCTGTTGTTGATAATATGACATGAATTTGTGATAACACATTCTGCAGGTGATTCAAAAATTAAGCTGACACTTTAAAAACTGAAAAACTTGTTATGTAGTAGGACACTCAGCTCCACCATATAATACAATCAAGGCTGATCAAATATTTCAATGCCTTTTAACCACACCATTCCCACAGCTCTTTGTACCATTGGTAATAAGAACACTATATTAATCTCTAATTTAAACATTCTTAAAGACTGAGCTTGACGCTGAAAAATTGGAGAATTTTATTCATCATAATCCTTTGTGATCAAAATCAATGAGAAATTTGATTATCTTTCTCTTTTTATCATTTATCTGTTTTCTATGAAGTAAAGATTAATTCTTACTTTAAACAGCTGAAATCCTAACAGAATATCATTAGAAGCCAATCCATATTCAGGTGTTGCTTTTCATCTTTACTGTGCGGCTTTGTGCTTTTCAAAAATGCCTGTGCACAAGGTTTTGTATTGCAGTGCAATGTTTTTATTATTTTCCTTGCTGACTTACCTCTTTTTAATTCTCTCCTGGTTGCTGTTTCTCCTTCTGCTCTTTGAAAAAACTAAATAACTGTGCAATGCCTGTATGTGGTGTTCTCATTAGAAAGCATACAAGAGTGATGTAACATATCACAAACACAGAGTTCTGTTGAGATGGATATCTTGAAGTTTATTAAAAACAATATTAAAAACAGATACATACAGATGGTTCTGACTTATATATAGCCTGGGTCTATTCTTATGTTCCAGTGACATTATGTGGTGGGGAGGTGGTGACGCCATGGACCGGTAGTACAGAAACCCAGTTCTGATGACACGGGTTCAACCCTGCTGCAAAGGTTGGGATTGAACTTGCAGGTAGAGGCAGTGATACAGCAATGCCACTGATCTAGTAATTCAGAACCCCAGGTTAATGTTCTTAGGACATACATTTGAATCCCTCCACTGTCAATGGTGAAACTTGAATTCAATATTAAAACATGAGAACCATGTAGCTACTGTCAAATATCACAAAAACCCAACCTGGTTCACTAATGTCCTTTGGAAAAGGAAATCTGTCGTTCTTATCTGGTGTGGTCTACATGTAGCTTTGGACTCAGCAATGTGGTAAACGCTTAACTACCCTCTGAACAAATGGGAATAGGTGATAAGTGTTGTTCTAGCCAGTCTTGTTCTATGCAACTGCTTAAAGGTCTAACTGAGAGTAAGGTTTTATACTGTAGCATCACATTTTATGAAGTAAATTAGCTATCTTAAAGGTATAGTGGTGTTCTAAGATCTGTAAAATAAAACAAGGGAAGCAGGGCATTGGGATCTTTGTGAAAGGTGGAATGAGCTGTGTCTCCTTAACTTTAAATTTGAAGATTCGAGAAAGAAACAGGGAACAATGGTGGATGATTGTGAATTAAAGTCAATGTGGGGGTAGAAAGAGAAGTAAAGATAGCGAAAATTTGGATCAAAAGAGAGAGAAGTATGATCGACATAAAAACACAGAAACTCATTTACCTACATTAAATCTTTGGGAAAAATTCACTATACTACACAGAGAGGTGATGGCCTAGTGTTATTAGTGCTGGACTGTTAATCCAAAGTTGAAAATGTGTTGCTGGAAAAGCACAGCAGGTCAGGCAGCATCCAAGGAACAGGAGATTTGACGTTTCGGGCATAAGCCCTTCTTCGGGAATGAAGAAAGTGTGTCCAGCAGGCTAAGATAAAAGGTAGGGAGGAGGGACTTGGGGGAGGGGCGATGGAGATGCGATAGATGGAAGGAGGTCAAGGTGAAGGTGATAGGCCGGAATGGGGTGGGGACGGAGAGGTCAGGAAGAAGATTGCAGGTTAGGAAGGTGGTGCTGAGTTCGAGGGAAGAAGATTGCAGGTTTGGAAGGCGGTGCTGAGTTCGTGGGAAGCTAACCTGCATTGTTACATTGTAAAAAGAATGCTTGTGCTTTTGATTAGCAATCCTAACTTCCTGTGGCAAATTTAATGGACAATTAAAGTGTAAATTAAGTGTAAATTACAAGTTCTTAAAAATAATGGGAGGTTAAATGGAAATTGCTATTTGTCTAAAACAAACAACAGTGTGGCATAAATCAACCAACATATTCTGGAGATTTGTAACTGCACGTCTTAATGTTCTCATTCTGTTGATCAAACTGCCCATTAATAAGAAAGGGGCCCATTCACATGTTGTTTTCTTTTCCCCAAGAGGATTTAGATGAACAATTTTGTGAAAGGTTTTGTTCAGTTTTTAATTAAGTTTTATTTGCTACAGGTTCTGAAAGAGATGTTGGTCAAAAACATTTAGTTTTTTTGTCAGTGGTTTTCATCTTCTGTTCTATTAAACATGTCCGACTTATAACTCTAAATTTGCTCATCACTCAGGAGACTGGAGGAGATTTATTTGAAGTGAAACAAAATTACAGATCAACTGCAACATAGTTTGTAGGATTAAGTTTTGAAATAACTCTGCCTCAGTTGAGGTGTATTTTTACAGTTCAGTGAGCCAGTCTGTTTTAGACCACTTGTGTGAAGGATCCTACCATAACGAGGTTCACTGTCTCGCCATCAGTGAATTTCAGGTTCAGTTCTAAATTTAATTCATCCATATATTTTATAATTTGCAACTTTTTAAATTCATTCATCAACTGTGGCATTGCTGACTGGGCCAGTGTTTATTGCCCATCCCTAACTGCCCTTGAGAAGGTGGTGTTGAGCTCGATAGTCACCTTTATCCCTAATTTGTGAGTCCATCGTGATCCACTTTACTAGATGTAGATCACTAGAACCCTAATTACATTCATCACCTCAAAACTCCATGTCGACCTTTAAAGTTCCCACTTCTCCACTTCCTGTTTCCCTCTTACACCCATTCATCAGTCACCTACCTTCAGCAGACTTGTTCTGTTTTGATCACACTTGTCACTTTCATAACCTTCTGCTTTCAGTCATTGCAGTAGAAGAGAACTGTGATAATTATTAGACTTTACAGGATGCTCATGTTTTAAAATGTCTCCAGTAATTTAGGGTGAAACTGTTAGTTCTGGAGAGGTTTTTAGTGGTTCGTAATAAACTTTTGCCTGTAGACAGGCCCAAATGTTCTGCTGGTCACAAGGAAGGAAACCAAACCCAAATCCAATTAAAAAGCAAGTGACAGTTTTCACCCCTCAATACATAAAAAAGGCCATTTGTTTTTTGCTAGCAGATGTTGGGGAGAGAAAAAGAAACAGCTTCCGTTGTGAAGAAATCAGTGAACTTTTATTTTCATGTGTGAATAACTAAGTCAAATTGTAGTCAAAATTGTTGTTCTGCTTAAAAGGGAGGGGTTAAGACTGACAAAACTTTTTAGATGAATGAACAAAGTGTTATTATTATGGGTCTTGTTCGTGAAAGTCAGTTCTGTAACACACAAGCCTGAGTGAAACAAATTTTGAAGGACACTGGAAGATTCAATCTGGCCTGGGAGAAGTGAGCATGCTGGAACATTGGAAGTAACTTGAAACTTAACCCTGTCCTATTATATACAGTAGTGCAGTGGTAATGTCACTAGCAGTTCAAAAGTCCATGCTAATGTTGTGGGGACATGGGTTCAAATTCCCCTGCAGTCCATGTAATTTCAGTTCTTGAATTGAAAACTAGTCACAGAGATGATGCCAACTAAGCTATCATTCGTTTGTCATGTAAATATCCCATATTCAAGAAGAAAATGAGTGCCAATGACACCTAATTCCCGATGAAATAATAAACTTAAAAATGTACTATGCTATTGAAACTGTAAAGGGGAAGAGGAATATAAGAGAAAGTCTGTGATAGGGTTAAGGGTGGGAGAGATTATCTGACAAAGATGCCATAGAACAGAAGACATGGGGAGTGATAATGGTTGGAATAAAATAAAGCAAAGCATTGAGTTGGAGAAAGTGTGAAAGGCAAAATAATGAACAGCTCTGTTTGAAAGCAAAAAACATGAGAAAACATATTCTGACAATATGCATATGGCAAAAAAGTGAAGAAAATGTGATTTTCTACATTGAAAAGCCTTATCTATGTCTGGATCTTGGTCAGTTCCAGCAGTTTCTTTTTCCACGTTGGTCTGATTTGTTTTAGAGAGGTCTGTGTGACACGTGATATGATTACTCCTCACCAGTCATGACATCCATGTACAGGCAGAAACCTGCTGTGACATTTATGCAGCAACGATAGTTTGAGCATCAAAGAAAAACAAAGGAAATAGAAACACAAAAGTGAAATAAAAGGAAAGAGAAGCAAAACCAGAAAAAGAAATAAACAAATATTGCAGTTTATTTCTGAAGAGAAAAATGAACCTGCAAAGAGAAAAGGAAAGCAAACGCACAAGCCTTTCAGTGATACCTTTTTGAATTACAAGTGTTTAAATGCCACATGAGTCATAGAGATATACAGCATGGAAACAGACCCTTGGGTCCAACCCGTCGATGCAGACCAGATATCCCAACCCAATCTAGTCCCACCTGCCAGCACCTGGCCCATATCCCTCAAAACCCTTCCTATTCATATACCCATCCAAATGCCTCTTAAATGTTGCAATTGTACCAGCCTCCAACACTTCCTCTGGCAGCTCATTCCATACACGTACCAGCCTCTGCGTGAAAAGGTTGCCCCTTAGATCTCTTTTATATTTTTCCCGTCTCATCCTAAACTTATGCCCTCTAGTTCTGCTTTCCCCCACCCCACGGAAAAGACTTTGTCTATTTATCCTATCCATGCCCCTCATGATTTTATAAACCTCGATAAGGTCAACCTTCAGCCTCCAACACTCCAAGAGGAGCCCTAGCCTATTCAATCTCTCTCTTTAGCTCAAATCCTCCAACCCTGGAAACATCCTTATAAATCTGTTCTAAACCCTTTCAAGTTTCACAACATCTATCCGATAGGAAGCAGACCAGAATTGCACGCAGTATTCCAACAGTGGCCTAACCAATGTCCTGTACAGTTGCAACATGGCCTCCCAACACCTATACTCAATATTCTGACCAATAAACAAAAGCATACCACGTGCCTTCTTCATGTTCCTATCCACCTGTGACTCCACTTTCAAGGAGCTATGAACTTGCACTCCAAGGTGTCTTTGTTCAGCAACAGTCCCTTGGACCTTACCATTAAGTATATAAGTCCTGCTAAGATTTGCTTTCCCAAAATGCAGCACCTCGTATGTATCTGAATTAAACTCCATCTGCCATGTCTCAGCCCATTGGCCCATCTGATCAAGATCCCACTGTAATCTGAGATTACCTTCTTCGGTGTCCACTGCACCTCCAATTTTGGGGTCATCTGCAAACTTACTAACTATACCTGTTATGCTCGCATCCAAATCATTGATATAAATGATGAAAAGTAGTGGACCCAGCACCAATCCTTGTGGCACTCCACTGGTCACAGGCCTCCAGTCTGAAAAACAGCCCCCCACCACCACCCTCTGTTTTCTAGCTTTAAGCCAGTTCTGTATTCAAATGGCTAGTTCTCCCTGTATTCTGTGAGATTTAATCTTGCTCACCAATGTCCCTTGGAGATCCTTGCCAAATGCCTTACTGAAGTCCATATAGATCACATCTACTGCTCTGCCCTCATCAATCCTCTTTGTTACTTCTTCAAAAAACTCAATCATTTTTGTGAGATTTGATTTCCCACGCAAAAAGCCATGTTGACTATCCTTAATCAGTTAGGAGAAAGTGAGGACTGCAGATGCTGGAGAACCAGAGTTGAAAAATGTGGTGCTGGAAAAACACAGCAGGCCAGGCAGCATCCAAGGAGCAGGAGAATCGATGTTTCGGGCTTAAGCCCTTCTTCAGGAATCAGTCCCTGTCTTTCTAAATGAATGTACATCCTGTCCTTCAGGATTCCCTCCAACAACTTGCCCACCACCAAGTCAGGCTCACTGGTCTGTAGTTCCCTGGCTTGTTCTTATCACCCTTCTGAAACAGTGGTACCCTCCAGTCTTCTGGCACCTCACCTGTGACTATCGATGATACATATATCTCAGTAAGAGGCTCAGAAATCACTTCTCTGGTTTCCCACAGAGTGCTTGGGTACACCTGATCATTTCCTGGGAAATCCATCCACTTTTGTGTTTCAAGACATCCAGCACTTCCTCCTCTGTAATATGGACATTTTTCAAGATGTCACCGTCTATTTCCCTAAATTCTATATCTTCCATGTCCTATTCCACAGTAAATACTGATGCAAAATACTCATTTAGTATCTGCCCCATCTCCTGCGGCTCCACACAAAGGCCGCCTTTCTGATGTTTGAGGGGCCCTAATCTCTCCCTAGTTACCCTTTTGTCTTCAATGTATTTGTAAAAAACCTTTGGATTCTCCTTAGTTCTATTTGCCAAAGCTATCTCATGTCCCCTTTTTGCCCTCCTGGTTTCCCTCTAAAGTATACTCCTACTTCCTTTATACTCTTCTAAGGATTCACTCGATCTATCCTTCCTTCTTTTTCTTAACCAAACCCTCAATTTCTTTAATCATCCAGCATTCCCTATACCTACCAGCTTTTCCTTTCACCCTAACAGGAATATACTTTCTCTGGACTCTCGTTATCCCATTTCTGAAGGCTTCCCATTTTCTAGTCATCCCTTTATCTGCAAACATCTGCCCCCAATCAGCTTTGGAAAGTTCTTGCCTAATACCGTCAAAATTGGCAAGCTCTTCTGCAGACCAAGTGATAAGAAAGAATTCTGAAAATTGTATTTGTGATAGGCAAGGGGGAGTTTTGTAGAATTAATGCATCCAATCTTTCTCCAGATAGTCAGAAAGGGATGAGGAGGAAAAATTTTAAAAGGGATCTGAGGGATAAATTTTCACTAAAGAAGATTATGCGTATATGGAACAAGCTTTCAGAGGGCGTTGTAGAGGTAGGTACAATTCCAACATTTAAAAGACATTTGGACAGGCACATTGATAGGAAAGCTTTAAGGGGACATAGGCCAAATGTAGGCAAATGGCGCTAATTCACTTTAGGAAACCTGGTCGGCACGGACTAGTTCGGTCAAAGAGTCTGATTACATGCCGTGACTCTATGGGCCAAAGGATCTGTTTCTCTGACTTTATGATCCCATGACTCTATCTAGGCAGGATCTGGAAAATACTCAAAATCAGCTCAAGGTAAGAATGAAGTTCAGGATTGACGGACTCCAACTCATAATCTGTTGATTGGTTTGTTGGGAAAATAAATGGCATGAGGGTGGATTTCCAAAAGAGGAATGATGATCCCTTTCATGATAATTAAAGTCGTTAGGAAGGGTCATTTGAG
Source organism: Hemiscyllium ocellatum (assembly GCF_020745735.1). NCBI lineage: Eukaryota > Metazoa > Chordata > Chondrichthyes > Orectolobiformes > Hemiscylliidae > Hemiscyllium > Hemiscyllium ocellatum. The sequence continues at coordinate 89,671,513 of NC_083401.1, forward strand.
CAACAAAGGAGTGATACCACTGGCTGACACATTGCTTGAGGATAGACAATAGCATGAAGCCATGGTTACAGACCAACAAATTACATGCTTTAAGTACAGCCAACACAAATATATAGTAAGTGTTATTTGCAAGTTTTATATGCCATTTCCCAGGTCACACTATCTTTTAGAATAACTTCTATCATTTGTTAAAATATCCCTTTCCCTTAAGAGGTGAAGCTGGCTTTAAATAATGCAAGTAACATTGAATTCACACCAGGCGTTAAAGCTTGTATACTTCCTGTTCAGGCTTGCAGCTACTCAATAACATGTTAGCTGTGTCTATATGCTACAATTATTTAAATAAGTTTGCATGATGCCTTCATCAAAAGCTTCAGGCAAGGTTTAATTGCATTTCCCAATCCCAGCACTCATTTTCAGGTATTATCTACTTTTGCAGCTTTTATCTCTTGTTAATTAATCATTAGATAAATCTTGCAGCACAAAAGGGTCTAAAACACTTAATCTTGTATTTTCCTTGTCAAAGACGAGATAAAACTGTAAGGTTTAATTTATGACCCTTGTTCTGCTGAGCATGGGAAAGTTTATAAATCCCCGGAATAGCAGCATGGTGTGAATGTAAAACAGTTTAACTGATGAAGGTATTTCATGAAATGTCATGCTAGACAATAAATATACTTAAGGAGAAGGGAAGGCAGGCAAAGTGACCCAATTTCTACATTGCTTACTTGGTCTCCAATGAATCTCCATTCTTAGTACAGAAATATTCAGTACATGTCAATATCAAAAATACAGAATGAAAATTGAGACTATAAAGGTTAAAAGGTTCAAGCAAGGTATCTAGGAATCAGATATAGAGTAAAACAATCATTAAAGACACAGTAAGCATTAAAGAAGATCCGATTAGGGATTAAAAGATTAGCAGAGTTTTTTTAAAAAGTACTTTGCACCAGAATTATCATTCATTGCAGAGATAAGCAAAAAAATTGTATATATTTTAATGTGTATATCAAAAAAATATTAATTGTTGGAGGCATAATATGAATTATTGCTCTCCTAGTAGCAATTGAGGACAACTATAAGACAAGTAGACGACCAACTCATTTTTCCTTCTGGGGTTTGACTTACTCTTGAAGGCAATGACCTGATTAATGGATAATCTGCAAATACGTTTGGGGAGTATTGAGGAAAATGCCAGTGAGATGCTGTTGACAGAACATGAAAGAAAATGTTAGATCAATTGTCCTTGTTTTTAAATGCCATTTCTAACCTACTATAGTACATCTGGGGTAGTGAATTGTCAACAATTGGTTCTGTCACATGTAACCAGCCACTAATTGACATTTCATTTGATTTATCATAGTCATAACCTAAAGTATTCTGGTGTTCTAAATAATACCAGCCTGGATGGACGTTTTTGTTTTATCCTCTCCTGCACGGTCATTTTTATAATGTGTGCCTTTCAGATTCTTTTACTTCCAGTCATGCTGGAACTGGCTTAATATTAGGCTTCATTTGTCATGCAACTTAAGAGCACATTTCAGCATATCTATGGGTGTCAAAAAGTTTTTGTAAGAGTAAATTTATATAATGCCCAATATTGAGTATCGTGGCAGGATTAAATTTTATGCTAGATTCTCGATTAGTGGTGCTGGAAGAGCACAGCAGTTCAGGCAGCATCCAAAGTGCAGCGAAAACACCCAAATGCTGATTGATTGATGGACTGACAAATATAATAAATACAATCTTGCCAACACCACCCAAATCTCAGGGCAAATATTTTAAAATTCCAACCCAAAGAACTAAACTGTTCCCATTAACAGAAGATTTATCATTTGGAGGAAACTAATATGTGCTGAGATGTTCTCCTTTAATGTATTACTGCCATTAATTTGTGTGTTTTATGCTGACCTGCCTCTGGATATTTGCTGAAATTCAGCAGGGCCATCCACAATAGTTGTTGGAGCTGTATGGGGAGAGCCCATCTGAAACATTGAGTGGAGGAATCACTTGCAAACATTTTCAGATGTAAAATATCATATTTTGAGATGTGCAAAGTAGGAAAAGTCCCAAAAATCTGCCACTTCACACTATCAGTTGAGTAGCTCTTGCACATAAAACTTTGCTGTTAATATTACAATGTAGTCAAGTATAGTTGTCTTCATAAATTAGGGTGCCGCAGCTGACATTTATGAATCATAACACAAATGATTACATTACATGCAGCATAAACCAATGTGTTTGTGACCTTCTTTCTACTATCAGGCCTGATTCCGGTTATGTGAGAGCCTGTGTGAAAAGATAGGTGTTCATTCACCATAAAAAGTAGGAACATAATAAGGCCAGGTAAAAACAAGGACTGCAGATGCTGGAAACCAGGGTTAGATTAGAGTGGTGCTGGAAAAGCACAGCATCCGAGGAGCAGGAAAATCAACGTTTCAGGCAAAAGCCCTTCATCAGGAACACAGGCAGGGTGCCTGCAGAGTGGAGAGATAAATAAGAGGGTGGTGGGGGTGGGGAGAAAGTTTCATAGAGTACGATAGGTGAATGGGGGTGGGGATGGAGGTGATAGGTCAGAGAGGGAGGTGGATTCCACCCTCCTCTCTGACCTATCACCTTTATCCCTCCCCCATTCTCCCACTGTGCTCTTTGCTACTTTCCACCACCCTCCTCTCTGATCTATCTCCTTCATCCCCACCCCCGTTCACCCATTTTACTCATTGCTACCTTCCCCCACCCCCCTCTCTGATCTATTACCTCCATCCCCACCCCCATTCACCCACTGTACTCTTTGCTACCTTCCGCCACCCTCCTCTCTGACCTATCACCTCCATCCCCACCCCACTCACCTATAGTATTCTCTGCTACTTTCTCCCCAGCCCTCCCCATCCCCCTCTCATTTATCTCTCCACTCTGCAGGCACCCTGTCTCTATTCCTAATGAAGGACTTTTGCCCAGAACGTTGATTTTCCTGCTCCTCAAATGCTGACTGACCTGCTGTGCTTTTCCAGCACCACTCTAATCTAGACATAAGGCCACTCAGCCCATCAAGTCTGCTCTGCCATTCAATGAGAACACGGCTGAGCTGATCATTATCTATCAACTCCACTTTCCTGCATTTTCTCCATAAGCCTTGATTTTGTTTATGATTAAAAATCTGCCTCTCTCTGCTTTGAATATACTTATTGACTCAGCCTCGATAGTCATCTGCATTAAAAAATTCCAGAAATTAATTACCCTCTAACAGAAGACGTTCCTCATCACGTCTTTCGTAAAAGGTGCCCCCTAATTCTGTCCTTCTGCTCCAAGACTCTCTATAAAGCAGAACAACTTCTCAAACATCTACACTGTGGAGTCCCTAAGAATTTTACATTTCAGTAAGGTCTCCTCTTGTTCTGATAAACCCCAATGAAACAGGGCTAACTTAATTAACTTCTTCGTATGAGAAAATCTTCTGTAACCTGGATAAACCTAGTAAATGTTCATTGGATTGCCTTTAATGCCAGTTGATGTATATCTCCATGAGATATAAGGACCAAAACTGTTCAGTTGTGCTCTAACTAGCGCCTTGAATAATTTAGCAAAACTTCTCATATTGTTATCCTCGTTTCCTTTTGAAATAAACAACAATATTCCATTTGCCTTCCCTATCACTGCTAGCTTTTTGTGATTCATGCAGGAGAACAAAAAAAAACTCCTGTGTTTCAGTTTTCTGTAGTCTTTCTCCATTGAAATAATATTCAGCTTCTCCATCCTTCCTGTCAAAGTTCATCATCTCACATTTCCCACGTTATATTCCGTCTCTCAAGTTGTTGCCTACCTATTTAACCTGTCTATATCACTCTGTAGATTCTCTGTGTTACCCTCCTTGTTTATGTGTCATCACTTCCCGCCTCCATGTTATTGACATACTTTGTAAATAATAGCTCAGCATGATCCTTGTCACATTCCAAAGTTACAAATTGCAATCCTGAAAGTGTCCCTTGGTCTTCTATTATTTAGCCAATCTCGACAAATGCTAATATAGTATACACAACCCCATGGGTTCTTAACTTATTAAGAGTATTTTTCTGTCAATTTGAAATTATACTAAGAATTCTTGGTTAACCATGCTTTCTCCCCTTTCTTGGAACCTTCTTATCCATAGAGATCTATCTTTGCTGTGAGTCATGAACTACTTGGTTTTACAACTCCTGTTGTTGTTCAACCTTTGCTGTTGCAACTTTTTCACCATACACTCAGACTAACTCTGCCCTCATTCCTTTGTAATGAGCTTACTTAAGTTAGCACTGTTACTTATGATCCAAGTTTCTCACTCTCAAATTGAATGTTAAATTCTACCAATTTATGGTCACTCTTCTCTAGGGCATATTTTATCTTGAAATGTTTTATTAAACCTGCCTCAAGGGTGTAAACACTTTGTTGGGATTGTATTATAGGATCCCCAACTGTCAGTAGGAAATTGAGGATCAAATATACAGGGAGATTGCAGATAGCAGTATGAACAATAGCATTGTAATAGCTGGGTATCTTAACTTTCCAAACACAGATTAGCGCTGCCATACTGTTAAGAGCTTAGACGGGGAGCAAGTTGTTAAGTGTGTTTAAGAAAACTTTCTGAATCAACATATAGCTGGCCCGACTAGAGAAAGGGCAAAAGCTAACTTCTTCTTAGGAAATATTAAGGCAAGTGACTGAGGTATTAATGGGGGAGCTCTTTGAGAACTTGTGACCATAATGCTATTAGTTTTAACATAGTTATGAAAAATGATAGACCTGGTCCACAAGTTAAAATTCTAAATTAGGGCAAGACCAATTTTGATGGTAGCCATGATGTAGTGCAGCCAGAGTTGGACTGGAGTGGACAAAGTTAAAAATCACATAACGCCAGGTTATAGGCCAACAGGTTAATTTGGAGGCACTAGCATTCGGGTGGTTGTGAAGCAGGTCCATGAGACACAGAACTTGTAGCAAGAGATTACAGTGTCATGCAAGTAAAATGATAAAGTTAACAAACCTCATTTGTTGTTAAGTCATTCATCTTTTAGAATGAGTTACAGGTTTCTGTTCATTAATATGTGAATCCCAGGACTTCTTTTAAGTCGCATTCTCAAGATAACTTAAGGTTTTATAGCAAAAGGTGACATCTCAGCTCAGACAATGCAGTAAAAGTGAGATTAGAGTCTGTCTGTATTCCTATCTTGATTCAGACTGGTTCTATTTCCAAAGTGGAATTTACAAAATATTGTATGGATTGACTGTCTCCATTGACTGTCTACTGGTTGTATATTTTTTGAGCAAATTAGCATGTATCTGTAAATATAATTCTGCAAATACAAATTCACCCTGCAGACGTTTATGTGTGTGCATGTACGAGAAAGAGAGTGAATGCATGTGAGTGTGTGCGTGTGAGTGTGAGTGCATGTGAGAGAGTGTGTGTGTGATGGGGTATAAGCCTGTGAGATGTTGCGTGCATGGGTGTGAGTGTTGGGGGTGGAGGAGGGTGCGGAGGTAAACAAAGGAGCAATATTTGCTATTCTCCAATCTCCTGAGACAGAAGTTCATAGAATCGTGGAAATTCATAGAATCCCTACAATGTGGAAACAGCACCTTTGGCCCAACAAATCCACACTGACCCTCCAAAGAGTATCCCACCCAGACGTATTCTATTACAAGATTACTTTACATTTCCCCTGACTAATGCACATTCCTGCACACTATGGGCAACTTGGCATGGGCAATTCACCTAACCTGAACATCTTTGGACTGTGGGAGGAAACCGGAGCATCAGGATGAAACCCATGCAGACATGGGGAGAATGTGCAAACTCCACACACAAAGCCCAAGGCTGGAATTGAACCTGGGTCCCTAGCGCTGTGAGGCAGCAGCGCTCACCACTGAGCCACCATGTCTTCTCATCGAGATGTCTCTTCTGACTAAAGATGCCCCAGTAATTTGCTCCATTCCATCCCTCAGTACTCAGGGATAGATCTCATCAGATCCTCGTGACTTGTCTCCCTTAATACTTTTCAAATTACCCAACACTTCCTCCTTTTTATGTCGACATGCTCTAGAATATTAGCATACCATCTAGACTCACCATCTACCTTGGCCTTCTCCTTTGTGAATGTTAGTAATAAGTATTCACTAAGGACTTCATTCACTTTCTCTGGTGCCACTCATAAATTCCCTCTTTTGTCCTTGAGTGGACCTACCCTTTCCTTGGCTACCCTCTTGCTCTTTATATATGTATAAAATGCCTTGGGATTTTCCTTCATCTTGTTTACCACACAGATTTCATGACCTCTTTTGCCACCCTAACTCTTTGTTTAAATTCTTTCCTGCTTTCTTTATATTCTTCAAGGACTTTGTCTTTCATTTCCAAACTTTTACAAATGGCTTCTTTTTCTTTTTACTAAGCTTACAATTTCTCTTGTCATCCAAGGTTCTTGGATCTTGACATCCTTATCCTTCACTTTCACAGGACCATGCTGGTCCTGAATTCTAATCAATTTTGGCCTTTAAAAGATTGTTGCAGTTAGCCTTCCCCAAGTTTTGTATTTTCACCCGAGAACTACTCTCATCCTAGTAGAAAGGTATCTTAAAGTTTACAGAATTATGGTCACTGTTCCTGAAATGCTCCCCCACTGAAACTTCAATCACCATGTCTAATATGACTCCTTCCCTGGTAGGACTATTTACATGTTGCTTCATGAAACCTTCGAGTAAAAAATGAGGTCTGCAGATGCTGGAGATCACAGCTGAAAATGTGTTGCTGGTTAAAGCACAGCAGGTCAGGCAGCATCTCAGGAATAGGGAATTCGACATTTCGAGCATAAGCCCTTCATCAGGAATGAGAGAGAGTAGCCAAGCAGGCTAAGATAAAAGGTAGGGAGGAGGGACTTGGGGGAGGGGCGATGGAGGTGGGATAGGTGGAAGGAGGTCAAGGTGAGGGTGATAGGCCGGAGTGGGGTGGGGGCGGAGAGGTCAGTAAGGAGATTGCAGGTTAGGAGGGCGGTGCTGAGTTGAGGGAACCGACTGAGACAAGGTGGGGGAGGGGAAATGAGGAAACTGGAGAAATCTGAATTCATACCTTGTGGTTGGAGGGTTCCCAGGCGGAAGATGAGGCGCTCCTCCTCCAGCCGTCGTGTTGTTATGTTCTGCCGGTGGAGGAGTCCAAGGACCTGCATGTCCTCGGTGGAGTGGGAGGGAGAGTTAAAGTGTTGAGCCACGGGGTGGTTGGGTTGGTTGGTCCGAGCGGCCCAGAGGTGTTCTCTGAAGCGTTCCGCAAGTAAGCGGCCTGTCTCCCCAATATAGAGGAGGCCACATCGGGTGCAACGGATGCAATAGATGATGTGTGTGGAGGTACAGGTGAACTTGTGGCGGATATGGAAGGATCCCTTGGGGCCTTGGAGGGAAGTGAGTGTGGAGGTGTGGGCGCAAGTTTTACATTTCCTGCGGTTGCAGGGGAAGGTGCCGGGGGTGGAGGTTGGGTTGGTGGTGGGTGTGGATCTGACGAGGGAGTCACGAAGGGAGTGGTCCTTGCGGAACACTGATAGGGGAGGGGAGGGAAACATATCCTTGGTGGTGGGGTCCGTTTGGAGGTGGCGGAAATGACGGCGGATGATACATTGTATGCGGAAGTTGGTGGGGTGGTAGGTGAGAACCAGTGGGGTTCTGTCTTGGTGGCGGTTGGAGGAGCAGGGCTCAAGGGCGGAGGAGCGGGAAGTGGAGGAGATGCGGTGGAGGGCATCGTCGATCACGTCTGGGGGGAATCTGCGGTCCTTGAAGAAGGAGGCCATCTGGGCTGTGCGGTGTTGGAACTGGTCCTCCTGGGAGCAGATGCGGCGGAGAGGAAGGAATTGGGAATATGGGATGGAGTTTTTGCAGGGGGCAGGGTGGGAGGAGGTGTAGTCCAGCTAGCTGTGGGAGTCAGTCGGTTTATAGTAGATGTCTATGTTGAGTCGGTCGCCCGAGATAGAGATGGAAAGGTCTAGGAAGGGGAGGGAGGAGTCTGAGACAGTCCAGGTGAATTTCAGGTCGGGATGGAAGGTGTTAGTAAAGTTGATGAACTGTTCAACCTCCTCGTGGGAGCACGAGGCAGCGCCGATACAGTCATCGATGTAACGGAGGAAAAGATGGGGGTGGTGCCAGTGTAGTTGCGGAAGATGGACTGTTCCACATATCCTATGAAGAGGCAGGCATAGCTGGGGCCCATGCGGGTGCCCATGGCAACTCCTTTAGTTTGGAGGAAGTGGGAGGATTGAAAAGAGAAGTTATTCAGGGTGAGGACCAGTTCAGTCAGTCGAAGGAGGGTGTCAGTGGAAGGGTACTGGTTGGTGCGGCGGGAAAGGAAGAAGCGGAGGGCTTTGAGTCCTTCGTGATGGGGGATGGAGGTGTACAGGGACTGGATGTCCATAGTGAAAATAAGGCATTGGGGACAGGGGAAGTGAAAATCCTGGAGGAGGTGGAGGGCGTGGGTGGTGTCCCGAACGTAGGTGGGGAGTTCTTGGACTAAAGGGGACAGGACCATGTCGAGGTACGCGGAGATGAGTTCGGTGGGGCAGGAGCAGGCTGAGACAATGGGTCGGCCGGGGCAGGCAGGTTTGTGGATTTTGGGCAGGAGGTAGAAACGGGCGGTGCGGGGTTGTGGGACTATGAGGTTGGAGGCGGTGGATGGGAGATCCCCTGAGGTGATGAGGTCATGGATGGTCTGGGAGATGATGGTTTGGTGGTGGGAGGTGGGGTCGTGGTCAAGGGGGCGATAAGAGGAGGCGTCCGTGAGCTGGCGTTTGGCCTCAGCGGTATAAAGGTCAGTGCGCCAAACTACTACCGCGCCTCCCTTGTCTGCGGGTTTGATGGTGAGTTTGGGATTGGAGCGAAGGGAGTGGAGGGCTGCACGTTCTGAGGGTGAGAGGTTGGAGTGGGTGAGAGGGGTGGACAGGTTGAGTCGGTTAATGTCACGGCGGCAGTTGGCTATAAAGAGGTCGAGGGCGGGTAAGAGGCCAGCACGGGGTGTCCAGGTGGATGGGGTGTGTTGGAGGCGGGAGAAGGGGTCGTCAGAGGGTGGGCGGGAGTCTTGATTGTGAAAGTAGGCACGGAGGCGAAGGCGTCTTGGTCCTAGATGCACCTCCATCCAAGCCCCTGACACTAAGTGAGTCCCAGTCAATATAGGGAAATTTAAAGTCATCCACCACAACAACCCTGTTGTTTATACATTTTTCCATAATTTGTTCACATATCTCTCTCCCACTGGCTGTTGAGAGGCCTATAGTACAATACTATTGAAGTGATTGCACCCATCTTATTTCTGAGCATTATGATTAGGGCCTTGCTGAAGGTGCCTCCATCCCCAACCTCCCCACTCCCCCCGCCAAAAAAAATGCCCTTCCTCCATACAGCTGTGGTATTCTGTGTAATGCAACTCTCCTACTGCATGTACATACCTCTCTATCTCACTTGAAACATTTAAATACCAGAACATCTCTGTAATGACTTTAACATCATGATTATATGTATGAATCCAAGCTCCAAGTTCATCCATATTACCTGTCATATTCCTCACATTAAAACAAATGAACTTCAGCTCACCCAGCCCATTGTATTCAGTCACCTCTCCCTGTCTCTTCTTCCTCTTAGCCTTACTGCTCTTTGTCTCGAACTCCTCCTTGATTATTTCCCTTGCTGACCGAGTGTTCTGATTCCCACCCTGCTGCTACACCAGTTCAAACACTTTGAGCCATGCATTTAATTCCTTGATTTTATTTACACTCTGAGCTGAAAATGTGTTGCTGGTTAAAGCACAGCAGGTTAGGCAGCATCCAAGGAACAGGAAATTCGACGTTTCGGGCCAGAGCCCTTCATCAGGAATTATTTACACTCTGCCAGTTTGCCTGTGGCTCAGGCCATAAATGTGATATTATTTCCTTGGATGGTCTGCTTTTTAATTAAGTTCCTAGCTGTTTAGATTCTTTCAGCAGAACCACTTTTCTTGTTCTATTGTTGAATCCAAATTGAACTACAAACACTGGATCCCTCCCACCTGTAGGAAACAGTTTCTATTCCTCTAATTATACAGTGCCCTATAATTCCTGCATTCCTTTGTCCCAAACCCCTCTTGAATGGCTCCCTTTACTCTCATACCATTATCAATTGTTCATCCATCTTGCACTCTCACATCCACATTGCTTGTAATAATTTCATAACGATGAGACAGCTTGAGGAGGTAGGGCTCCTTAAATGTTAACCCTTGGCTCCTGTATTTAGCTGCTGTTGGCTTTTATGGAAAGTAACAATTTTTGAGTTTTGGACTTGAGCATGATTTAATCTGCACTTCAAAATGCCCATTTCCCTGGGCAGCTTTTCCTCAGCTATTTGTTGTTAAACTGTTACTTTTCACACAATAAATGCCTTTTCTTTGCCAGTAGCAAATAACTCTTGGACAGTTGCAGGCTGGCAGATTCTGCTCTGAAACTGTTTGGTTTTGGTTGAAATCTCCTAATCCTGCTTCAGCAAATCACTTGAAAAAGACATACTTAGAATATGCATGGCATTCAGCATTGCTGACTCATCAGGGTTGATGCCAATGTAGAGTTTTCTTGTCACACACAGACAAGAAGAGATGATAGAGTGGTGTCTTCTTCCGCTTACAGCCATTGTCTTCCTGACTCTTTTAGATTAGGTTACATTAGATTACTTACAGTGTGGAAACAGGCCCTTCGGCCCAACAAGTCCACACCGCCCCGCCGAAGCGCAACCCACCCATTCCCCTACATTTACCCCTTTACCTAACACTACGGGCAATTTAGTATGGCCAATTCACCTGACCTGCACATCTTTGGACGGTGGAAGGAAACCGGAGCGCCCGGAGGAAACCCACGCAGACATGGGCAGACAAACTCCACACAGTCAGTCGCCTGAGTCGGGAACTTTGGCTCTCAGATTAACAAAGTGGATTGAGTGACAGGGAAGGCGATACTCTTGTGGTATTATTGCCAAACTATTTAACCATAAACTCAGCAAATGTTCTGGAGACCTGGGTTCAAACTCCACCATGGCAGATGGTGACATTTGAATTCTGCAAAGAATCTGTAATTAAGGGTCTGATGCTGACCATGAAATTGTTGTTGATTGTTGGAAGAACCCATCTGGATTCACTGATGTCCTTGTGGAAAGGAAACCTGTCAGTCTGACCTGGTCTAGTTTACATGTGTCTCTGGACCCACAATGGTCTGGTTGACTCTATCTGGGCAATCAGGGATGGACAATAAATGCTGGCCTAGCCACAGAAATCCACATCCCATGAGTGACTAAAAAAAAAGTTATTGGGCTTACTCCAAAGTAAATCTCTGGCCTCTGCTTTCTTTTTGGCCTCATTTCATAAGGAACTGCACTCCTATTGATCATTTTTGTTACACTGTAGAAATTCTGACAGGATTTCATCCTGCACCCCTATTACAAAACATTCTCATGTGAGGTCTTCTTTCTAGTTTCCATTACTCATGAGATGGTCCAAAATCCTTTTAAAGGAGACAATGGTTTCTTCTGGCTCTACCTTACATATGAAACTTTGGCCAGTCTGTTACAGCATTTCATTTTAAACTGGACTAGGAGTCAGAAGCATTAATTACCTATTTGCTTATTTCAGTTTCTTCTACTATTTCAGTTTTTTCTGGCGAGGATGGCATTAGGGTTGCCACCAATTACACACAGCAATACAATAACCTGCTCCTGGTCTGGCTTATTGTGTTGACAACTGAAGCAATATTTTCTGCTAAATCATTGGTGCCATTTTCCCAATTCACATTCTTGTCTGAGCCCTGCATATTTTCTTGCTGGTCTGGTAAGGACAATGTTTTTTCCCTCTTTAAAGTATTTACTACATGCATTCTGGTGACCAAAATGCTCCCTTTGTTTCCCATGCTTTATGAAGGCTTCCCTCATTGCAATCTGCAGTGCCGATCTCTGCTTAAAGTGCCATGCTCACTGACTCCTTGCATTATTGAGGTTCTCTTCACACTTGCCCCCCACATCTGGAATCAGATCATGGTTGCCTGGGGGACAACACTTTCATTTTGGACTCTTGGAGATCTTTGTCTCCAATTCTGTGGTTCTGGACATCATGACTGCTATGTAGAAAGATGCTGTTAGAGTCTTGTCAGTGATCACCTGCAGAGATTTATTATTCAGCGTATCCACATTCCACTCACATGATTTGTGTGATCTTTTGCTTCCTCTGCCTGTAAATTATGTGCCTACGTGCTTCTCTTCATTCCACCTGACAAAGGAGCAGCGCTCCAAAAGCTTGTGATTTCATATAAATATCGTCCTGTTGGACTATAATCTGGTGTTGTGTGACTTCTAACTTCGTCAGTGAAACATTAATAGGTGTTATATCAAAACTATTTGTGCGGTATGCTAAGAAAGGACATACTGCTGCAGTTTTATGGATTCAGGTTCCAGTACCATGTGATCTGATGTCATTATGACTCATTTCACACATGCTCAGTATCTATCATTGGAGTAAAAATATAATTAACCCTTTACTGTACACTATGGGGAAGAATCAAAGAGCGACAGAAAGAGACAATTTAGCTTCTCATGTCCATGGTGGTCCAAGTTAAAACAGTGAGAAAATGGATTAAAAAGGTAAATCTTTGGAAAGAAAGTTTGAATTTTCTTGTGGCAATTTCAGCAGTGAGAGTTCATGTTTTGACCTCACAAGGTAAGCTTCAGCGTCTTGAGCTATTGAAAATAACTAAGATTTTCACCAATATTGCTTATAAAGTTGTAAAATTTAAGTTAAATTTAAAGTAGTGAATACTTAGTTGTTTTTAAATATGAGTGATCTAAATAAGGGGACATTAGGAATGATGAACAATAGGTTAATCAAGGGGGTAAGTTTTAGGACCATCTTAAAGGGGAAATTATACAATGCATAAGAGGTATAGGGAAAGAATTCCTGAACTGAAGATGTGGACATGAATTCACTCCCTTCTCAAATAAAGACACAGTTAAGGCAGCCTATTCACAGATCTTAAAATTACTTTGTCGTCACAAATCACCACTGGGTCATGGAAGTTTTTTTCAACATTCCCAGTTGATTTTACAATTGGAATGATGAGGGGATTTAAATGAGGCCTGGCAATTAAAATGCACTGCTCATACATGTTAGACATGCAAGTGAAGCTTCAAGATAAATGGATGAAGGGAAAGGAGAGATAAATAGAGTGGGTCAACATTATTGAAAGGTTTGTTAGCATTGAGAGTGACTTATCGGATCTGAAACCCCATTTGTAAAGGCTCTCTGGTGCAATCAGCTCATCTTTCTTCAAGATAGAGTCATAAGTCATAGGGATGTACAGCACAGAAACAGATCCTTCGGTCCAGCTCGTCCATACCGACCAGATATCCCAACTCAATCTAGTCCCATCTGCTAGCACCCAGCCCATATCCCTCCAAACCCTTCCTATTCATATAGCCAACTAGATTCCTCTTAAATGTTGCAATCATTCTAGCCTCCACCATTTCCTCTGGCTGCTCATTCCACACACTTACCACCCTCTGCATGAAAATGTTACCCCTTAGATCTCTTTTATATTTTTCCCATCTCACTCTAAACCAATGCCCTTTAGTTCTGGACTCCCCCAACTCAGAGAAGGGTCTTTGTCTCTTCACCCTATCCAAGCCCTCACGATTTTATAAACCATTATAATGTCACCCCTCAGCCTCCAATGCTTCAGGGAAAATAGGCATAACCACTCCCTATAGCTCAAATCCTCTAACCCTGGCAACATCCTTGTAAATCTTTTATGAACCCTTTCAAGTTTCACAACATCTTTCTGATAGGAAAGAATTTCACGCAATATTCCTACAGTGGCCTAACCAATGTCCTGTACAGCCACAACATGACCTCCCAACACCTGTACTCAATACTCTGACCAATAAAGGAAAGCATACCAAACACCTTCTTCAATATCCCATCTACCTGCAACTCCACTTTCAAGGAGCTATGATCCTGTACTCCAAGGTCTCTTTGTTCAGCAACACTCCCTAGAACCTGACCATTAAGTGTATAAGTCCTGCTAAGATTTGCTTTCCCAAAATGCATTTATCGAAATTAAACTCCATTTGCCACTCATTAGCCAATTGACCCATCTGATCAAGATCACATTGTAATCTTTGCTGTCCACGATACCTCCAATTTTGGTGTCATCTGCAAACTTACTAACTGTACCTCTTATGCTCGCAGCCAAATCATTTATGTAAATGACAAAAAGTAGAGGTGCCAGCACCGATCCTTGTCGCACTGCACTGGTCACAGGCCTCCAGTCTGAAAAACAACCCTCCACCACCACCCTTTTGTCTTCTATCTTCAAGCCAGTTCTAGGTCCAAATGGCTAGTTCTCACTGTATTCCGTGAGATCTAACCTTGCTAACCAGTCTCCCATGGGTAACCTTGTCAAATGTCTTAATGAATCCATATCGATCACGTCCACCACTCAGGCCTCATCAATCCTCTTTGTTACTTCTTCAAAAAACTCAGTCAAATTTGTGAGACATGATTTCCCACACACAAAGCTATGCTGACTATCCCTAATCAGTCCTTGCTTTTCCAAATACATGTACATCCTGTTATACAGGATTTCCTCCAATAACTTGTCCACCACCAACGTCAGGCTCACTGGTCTATAATTCCCTGGCTTGTCCTTGCCGCTCTTCTTAAACAGTGGCACCACATTAGTCAACCTCCAGTCTTTTGGCGCCTCACTTGTGACTATTGATGATATAAATATCTCAGCAAGGGGCCTAGCAATCACTTCTCAATATCCCACAGAGTTCTAGGGTACATCTAATCAGGTCCTGGTGATTTACCTACTTTTATGCATTTCAAGACCTCTAGCACTTCCTTCTCTGGAATATGGACATTTTACAAGATGTCACCATCTGTTTCCCTACAGTCTATACCTTCAATGTCCTTTTCACATTAAACACTGATGAAAAATACTCATTTAATATCTACCTCATCTCTTGCGGCTCCACACAAAGGCCGCCTTGTTGATCTTTGAGGGGCCCTATTTTCTCTCCCTAGTTAGCCTTTTGTCCTTAAAGTATTTGTAAAAACCTTTTGGATTATCCTTAACTCTATTTGTCAAAGTTATCTCATGTTCCATTTTTGCCCTCCTGATTTCCCTCTTAAGTATATTCCTACTGTCTTTATACTTTTCTAAGGATTCGTTTGATCTATCTTGTCTATACTTGAATATGCTTCCTTCTTTTCCTTAACCAAACCCTCAATTTCTTTAGTCATCCAGCATTCCCTACAACTACCAGCTTTTCCTTTCACCCTAACAGGAATGTACTGTCCCTGGACTCTTGCTATCTCATTTCAGAAAGCTTCCAATTTTCCAGCCGCCCCTTTACCTGCGAACATCTGTCCCCAATCAGCTTTTGAAAGTTCTTGCCTAATACCATCAAAATTAGCCTTCCTCTGATTTAGAACTTCAACTTTTAGATCTGATCTATCATTTTCCATCACTATTTTAAAACTAATAGAATTATGGTCTCTGGCCCCAATGTGCTCCCTTTTTGACACCTCAGTCACTTGCCCTGCCTTATTTCTCAGAGTAGGTCAAGTTTTGCACCTTCTCTAGTAGGTACATCCACATACTGAATCAGAACATTGTCTTGTAAACACTTTACAAATTTCTCTCCATCTAAACCCTTAACACTATGGCAGTTCCAGTCTATATTTGGAAAGTTAAAATTCCCTACCGTAACCACCCCATTATTCTTACAGAGAACTGAAATCTCCTTATAAATCTGTTTCTCAATTTCCCTCTGACTATTAGGGGGTCTATAATACAATCCCAATAAGGTGATCATCCTTTTCTTATTTCTCAGTTCTACCCAAATAATTTCCCTGGATGTATTTCTGGGAATATCCTCCCTCAGTAAAGCTATCCTTTATCAAAAATGCCATTCCCTCCTCCTCTCTTGCCTCCCTTTCTATCCTTCCTGTAGCATTTGTATCCTGGAATAATATGCTGCCAGTCCTGTTCATCCCTCAGCTACATTTCTGTAATTGCTATGATATCCCAGTCCTACATTCCTAACCATGCCTTGAGTTTATTTGCCTTCCCTGTTCGGCTTCTTGCCTTGAAATAAATGCAGTTTTATTTTTTTTTAGATTAGATTAGATTACTTACAGTGTGGAAACAGGCCCTTCGGCCCAACAAGTCCACACCGACCTGCCGAAGCGCAACCCACCCATACCCCTACATTTACCCCTTACCTAACACTACGGGCAATTCACTATGGCCAATTCACCTGACCCGCACATCTTTGGACTGTGGGAGGAAACCGGAGCACCCGGAGGAAACCCACGCAGACACAGGGAGAACGTGCAAACTCCACACAGTCAGTCGCCTGAGGCGGGAATTGAACCCGGGTCTCTGGCGCTGTGAGGCAGCAGTGCTAACCACTGTGCCACCGTGCCGCCTCAGTCCTCCCTTGTTCTCTGCTTTGTCCCTGCCTGGACTCTCTTTTTTTCTCAACTGTACCAGTCTCAGATTGATCTCATTCCTTACTATCTCTCTGTGTCCACCCCCACCCCAATCTTAATAATTTACATCCTCCTGAGCAGCTCTTGCAAATTTCCCTGCCAGTATATTTGTCCCCTTCCAATTCAGGTGCAATCCATCCTTCCTGTACAGGTCACTTCTACCCGAGAAGAGATTCCAAAGATCCAAAAATATGAATCCTTCTCCCATACACCAGCCCCTCAGCCATGCATTCATTTGCTCTATCCTCCTCTTCCTCCTCTCACTAGCTTGCATCGCTGGAAGTAATCCGGATATTACTATTCTCGAGGATCTCCTTTTTAAATTCCTGCTTAACTCTCTATATTCTCCCTTCAGAATCTCATTCTTTTGCCTTCTGATGTCATTGGTTTGTGCTGGTCCCTCTTCTCCTTGAGAACATTCTGCACTCTCTCTGAGACATCCTTGATCCTGGCACCAGGAAGCAACACATCATTCTGATTTTTCGCTGCTGGCCACAGGAATGTCTGTCTGTACCCCAGACTATAGAATCCCCTAACACAATTGATCTCTTGGAACCCGACGTACCTCTGATTACTTTAGAGTCAGTCTCAATACCAGAAACTTGGCTGTACATGCTACATTCCCATGAGAATCCATCACCCCCTACATTTTCCAAAACAGCATACTTGTTTGAAATGGGGATAGCCACAGAAAACTCCTGCACTAGCTACCTACCTCTCTTACCTTTCCTGGAGTTAACCATCTATGTGACTGTATCTGCAACTTTTCTCCCTTCCTATAACTACCATCCATCACATCCCCTTGTTCTTGTAAATTCCTTATTGTCTCTGCCTCTCCAACCGATCTATTCAATCTGATAGGATTTGCAACCAGCAGCATTTATTCCAGATATAATCCTCAGTAATAGGAATCCTCTCCCTGAACTCCCACTTTCAACAAAAAGAGCATCTTACTCTATAAAGGCCATTTTTGCTTCTTCCAATCAACAGATCCAGAAAATAGCACTGTCTTATCCCTCTACAAAACACTGCTCCAGACTAATTTAATACTTATGTCTTATATTTTTAAGTTTAATCAAGAGACATATCTTAATAAAACATATAATCAAGAAATAACCCAATCTACTAACTACTGCAGACTTACTGTAAGGCCATGCTTAAAATATTCACTTATCTGTCTCTGTGCTGTAACCTCTCACAAACAGGTTCCCGCAAGGTTAGTTGTGAAGTTCACTGTTTGATAATTTTCCCAGATTCACTCCAATGTCCAGCGATACATGAATTCAAACAGCAAAGGCAGTAACTGTGCAGGTTCACTGCTGTGTCAGTTAGCAATGGGGGTTTCTTTGTATCTCTCTCTCTCTCTGTCTCCTGCACAGACTTCACCATGTGCTGCCTTTATCTGTTCCTCTCCCTTTCAAAACTGCTGTTGCTTTGACTTTTGTTTCCTCCATAAGTTCCAAAACAATGCAGCAGCTTATAAAACAGTAATTGCTGCTCCTGGAGTTCGAGGAAATCACCTCCAAAACTTAAAATACCTCTGAAAAGGAGCAGCCTGTTACAGCCAGAAATTTTTCCCGTCCTCCATCTTAGATTACCCTGGTGGATTGTCTTTAAATGCCTATTTGATCTTGGCTTAGGGGAGATTGGAAGTTCTATGACTATTTCTCTATAGGCAGGCTGTTGTGTTTGGAAAAACTCTTTTTTGACAAAAATTAACATGGAATGTTGCAGCACTCCCCAGTGACATTGAAAACAGTTGTAATTGCCTAAATCTCCCTCTTACAAACCTTCCCAAAGTGGCAGTTGCTGATTCCAGAAACGTCTTTGAGTGCTAGCTACTTACCCATGGGCTGCAAATTAAACCCCAAAACTTCAGTTTGACTTATTGCTGGTTGAAGCGGCCTGTCATGAAATTGCACTGCTCAATTTCACTAATACATGCCCGAGTAATAATACTGATCCCAAAACAATAATGGAATTGAATTTCACTTTTTCGCTTTTGCAGGTTCAAAGGGAAAAAAAAACATTCCACTGTTCTCACTTTGAGGTGTAAACATTTTAATTTTGTTTTGTGCACAGAAAAGTAAACCATTCTGGGAGATTTAGATCCATTGAAATGTATAGCAATAATCCTCAAAGGATATGAATAGCACAGCAGTATTTCTCCTCACTGTAATGTAACATTGCATTTGTTGCAGTCTTACATAATTGGATTTGAAGCAAATGTTCCAGCTATGTTTATCTAGGTAGTAAAGTTGCTGCTTTTGAAGAAGAGTATTTTTGAGATGTGGACATCTATCACTGTGTTCAAAGAATATGCTATCTCACTTTCTGAAAATATTGCAGTAGCTGTTTATTCCCCAGACAATAAAACTGTTAGCCAGCCTTTTGCTGTGTTTAAAAGGAATTATTTGATCTGTACTTGCGAGTGGAGAAATGTCCTTAACAATTTGTTTACTTTATTAAGTTAACAAGTTTGGAGAAGTGCACTGTTTCCCTTTCTACTCCCATTCTTCCACTGTCACAATGAAGTTTACATTTAAACAGGTTGATAATGTGACTAATTACATCGGTCTTAGACTGTGTCATGCTCAGTAAAAGAATATGTCAGCCAGTTATTACCTAAAAGAAACCTAAACAAAGATACAAGGATTATTTTCTAACAGTTTTAATTATGCAGATGTATCTATCTTTCCTTTTCTAAAACAAAAGAATGCACAGACACACTGATTAGATGAGAAAGAAATGGAGGGAATACTCTGCCGTGTATTAGCTTTAAAGTACTTCGGCCATTTTCAAAAAAAAATCACACAATGTGAGCGTTGTTGGCTAGGCTAGCAGTTATTGCTCAGAGGGTGACCACATTGCTGTGGGTCTGGAGTCACATGTAGGCCAGACCAGGTAAAGATGTGGCAGTTGCATTCCCTCAAGGACATTAGTAAAACAGATAAACTGAAAAAAAAGTCATAGATATTCCCAAATGTCATTTTGATTCCAAGGTTATTCAGCACACACACAAAAGCACTTGGCACCATGGTGTCTGCCTGGAGCTGTTGGAGTTGGTTGAATTCCCTCTGCTTCAAATCCTGGAGAAGATTCTAAGAAAATCCCTTTCCTGAGTGGTTAAAACAAAGCTTTCAGCTCATGTACTTTACTGGGAGAACTTACAAAGAGAGAACAAGCAAAGGCTTATTACTCTTCAGACAGATCAAGTTCTCTCTCACCAAATTCAAAAATGCAAGTTTTATCTGTCAACTGGACTATATGACCCCCCCTCTGTAAGGTCTCCAGATTGTAAGACTGCATCCAAGCTTGTCGCTTCCTGCAAATGCAACGTTGTTGCTGTTGTACCCAATCTCCATTCCTTAGTAATTGTCCTCCGTTTAAAAGCTTAAGCTATATTTATATGGGCCCATATTATCTTTTAAGTAATCATATGTGGATCGCAACACTTTATAAAATATCCACTCTTGAGGAGAAATGAAACTTGGTTCAGATGTGTTTCATTTCAAGGCATAAATATATAAAGGAACATAAAAAATAAAACATATGAGGTTAGGTGAATTGACCATGCTAAATTGCCCGTAGTGTTAGATGAAGGGGTAAATGGCAGAAAGTGAGACTGCAGATGCTGGCAATCAGAGCTGAAAAATGTGTTGCTGGAAAAGCGCAGCAGGTCAGGCAGCATCCAAGGAGCAGGAGAATCGACGTTTCAGACATAAGCCCTTCTTCAGGAATGATGAATGGTGAAGGGGTAAATGTAGGGGAATGGATCTGGGTGGGTTGCGCTTCGGTGGGTCGGTGTGGATTTGTTGGGCTGAAGGGCCTGTTTCCACCCATTCATTCTTTCGGCCTGACTAGTAGTTATGTTTTATTCCATCTTGGTATTCAGGTACTTCAGAATAAAGTTAAATATTGGACCAAGTATTAGTGATCGTATTGTTTTTCCTGAAAAGTAGAGAACCTTTAAGTAGTAGAGCTCCAATAATAAACTTCATCAAAATATTCACACATTCTTTCCACCAACGGGTTATGATCACTCTATGCTAGTTTCTTCCTGTAGTCAAGCAGGAGGCTGGAAGAACGCAGCAAGCCAGGCAGCATCAGGAGGTGGAAAAGTCGATGTTTTAGGTGTAACCCTTCTTTCGGACTAGGGGTGGGTATTGGGGGAGCTGCAGATAAAGGGGGAGGTGGGGCAGGGTGGTGAGGTAGGGATAGGTGCAGACAGATAGAGGGTATGACGTGGTTGATCGATGGGAGGAATTAATCCAGTAGATGGCTGGGAGGAGTGGAAGTGGGGAGAGGGGCTGGGAAGGGAGGTTATTTGAAATTGGAGAATTCGATGTGATATTGTTCCTCCAATTTGTGGTTTGATTCATTGTGGCAATGGAGGAAATGTTGGAAAGGGAGTGGAAAGAGGAATTAAAATGGGTGGTGACTGGTTGATCCGGTTGGCCCCTGTGGACCTGGCTGAGATGCTTGGTGAACTGTTGTCTAAGTTTATATTCGGTCTCCCCAGTGTAAAAAAGACCAGGTTGGGTGCACAGGATACAGTGAACTAGGTTGGAGGAGAGACAGGTGAACCTCTGTATCTCCTGGAAGGACTGTTTGGGGCCCTGAATGGCGGTCAGGGAGGTGGTGTATTGGCAGGATTTGCATATTTTCCAGCTGCAGGGAAAGATACCTTGTGTTTTGGGGAGATTGGTGGGGAGAGTGGCACAAACCAAGGAGTGGAGTGCTGCACATTCGGAAGGGGTGAGGTCGGAGTGGGTGAAGGGGGGGTGGAGAAATTGAGGCAGCTGATGTCACATTGGCAATCAGCAATGAAGAGGTCTAGGGTGGGTACAAGGCTGGCAAGGGGGTGACCAGGTGAATGGGGAAGGTTGGAGGTGGGAGGAGGGATCCTCAGAGGGATGTTCGGAGTTCTTGTCAAAGAAGAAGACATGGAGGTGTAGTCGGCGGAAGAAGAACTCAATATCATGGCGGGTGCAGAATTCGTTGAGGTGGGAATGGAGGGGCACGAATGTTAGCCCTTTACTCAGGATGGACCAGTTACTTCCTGTACCAATGGAGGATTTTTACTTCAGAATGTTTAGGGGTCAGCATTTGTTTCAGGGTTTCCCACGGTATTTTCCACAGTAAAATATCTTTTTTGATGTTGATTTAGCATTTTGGAGAGATATTCCACTGGTATTTTTATGGCCAATCTATCTTCTTGAACAGCTATCGTCACGTCACTGGCATTGGTCATTACCTCCAAGTAAAAGTTTGGACAGCCAGCATCAGTTCATTAAGCTGTCTGTCAGCCTCACAAAAAAACGCTTCCCTCTCCCTTGACAACAGTAGCTTGGCTTTCTTCAGTAACAAGTCAGTGGAGTAGCTATGCTGCTGAAATTTGATACAAACCTAACATAGAACCATGCATCCTTAAAAAGTTCATGACTCTTCATTTAGTCTTAGGGGTGAAGGATTACATCAATGTCTGTACCCTTACGGGTCTGGATAGCACTGTTCCTGAGTCACTATACATCTGGGTAGATTATCCATGCTTTCAGCAGCTCACTTTTGGATAACTTACCACTAAATTAGATGTTGTAATCTATTGTTTCAAACTGTTCCTGGTGGTCCGTCCATGTGTCACTGCATACCAACTTGTCATTCAGGTACACTTCATATTTGAAATCTCCAACTCTGAATAAGTTCATTAACCTCTTGCAAGTGGTCAGAGCAACCTTTAGTCCAAATGACATCACTTGACATTAGAAGAGGCTATTTGGTGTAACAAAGGCTGACTCTTCAGCCTAGGGTGTGAAGTGAATCTTTCGGTATCCCTTTAGCAAATCTATTTTCGTTATAATTGTTGTACTTCTTTGTAGCCTCATTCCTGATGAAAGGCTCTTGCCCAAAACATTGATTGTCCTGCTCCTCGGATACTGCCTGACCTGCTTTGTTTTTCCAGCACCATACTCTCGACTCTGATCTCCAGCATCTGCAGTCCTCACTTTCTCCTCGTACTTCCAATCCTGTCAATGCAGTCATCCAGGTGATGAATTATGTAGGAACCCACAGCAACTTTTCTGGAATCTGCAAAATCTGTTTGAACCATTGGGCTTAAACACTGGCACTGCATAGGAACTGCAAGTATTTGAATGGATTCAAAAAAGTTACTTTGCACTGAAAAGCAAACACAGAGACTGCTGAAGAAATCCAGCATCTCCGGGGAGAGAGAGACAGACAGACAGAGAGAGAGAGAGAGAGAGAGAGACAGACAGACAAACAGAGAGACAGACAGACAGATGGACAGAGAAAGAGAGACAGATACAGAGAGAGACAGAGAGAGATTTAACTTTTGAGTCCACAAGAGTCATACCAAACAGGAAGTATTAACTGTTTCCATCCTCAAAGATGCCGCTAGATCTGCTGAGTTTCTTCAGGACTGTTTGCGTTTGTTTCAGATTTCCAGCAACCAAAGTATTTTGCCTTAATTTGCTTTAAATGGTGTGAGCAGCCTTATTAGGTTTCCTCATTGTTCTGTATCTAAACCTGGCTGCATGGGGTTTAATCAGCTTCATAATTCAATATTATCTAACCAGAGTGGAGGGGGAATCATTGTGGAAATTGCCCAGATCACTATCTGCCTTATCCTCATTATCTTTTTCATTCTTCACTGGTGTTAGCACCAGGTAGAGTTGGGCTTGTTTATCCTCCTCCTGCCCGTGGAATTGTTTCAGAGACACAGCCAATTCTTTTTCTAGTGGTTTATCATCTTGGCTACTCTGTGTGGACCAGTGAACTAGGTAGGATTACAATCTCATTGAACCCTGGCTGAAAAGTCCAGATCTTGGTCCTGCTTATCTGCCCATATTTTTCTGGTGGCATATGAAATTTTACAGTGCTCCTGAGCTCTTGTAAGTTGCTTCTCGAACATGGATATGTAATCAACATAGAAGATCTGCCCTTTCCTCCATGAACTTTATCTCGATTAGTTTCAAAGAATTTCTTACTTCATGTCCATAAACTATTACAAAGGGGCTAAAACTGACAGACTCATTGGGTGAATCCTGGATGGCAAACAAAAGAAATTCCAACCTTCTTTCCCAATTATGGAAATAATCAAGATATTATATCGTGATCGCTGACTTGAGGGTCTGATGATATTAGGATGGTAGACTGAGGGGTTTGCTCTGTTATACTGAGGTGACTCATAACTTTCTGACAAATTTTAAATATAAACTTTGTATCTTGAGCCAATTGGATTTCAGCCTGTAAACTGTATTGGGTGAAGAACTGGATTAACATTTCCAGCACTATCTTGGCAGACATAGTTGTCAAGGAAATTGCCTCTGGTAAATAGTGGCACTGGTGACAACCCATTTGTTTATGTCAAAGGTCCTACACCGTCTACCGACATCCTGCTGAATGGCTCTACAAAAACTAACGTAGGAATTAGAGAGACTGGTTTTAATGTAGCTTTGGGTTTTACTGCAATCTGATACATGTATGGCACATTTTAAAAAATAGCACCACATCCTTGTGAAGGCATGGACAGTTAAAATGCTGACTTATATGTTTATATCTTATGGTTATGTACATGTGCCACCATCGGAATTTCATGAGACATTTTCAAGACCTCCCAAAGGCTCTTGGATGGCAGCTGTATCTTCCACAAATCTCAACTTCCTCACAAGGCCCACATTGTTTATTTTGCATGCTGCATTTGTCAATATTGCATTTGCCTTGCTGACTGCCAACTTGTCAACCTTAAAAGAATCATAAACTAGGACTCTCAAGTCTCTTTCTACTTCAAATTTCCAAAGCCTTTTCCCATTTAGAAAATAGTCTATGCTTCTATTCCTTCTACCAAAGTGCATAACCTCACACTTTTCAAAACATTGTATTCCATCTGCCACTTCTTTGTCCACTGGCCTAGCCTGTCCAAATCCTTCTGCAGTCGCACCACTTGCTCAATGCTACCTGTCCCTCCACCTATCTTTGCGTCATATGCAAGCTTAGAAAGCCTGTTCCTTGTCTATAAACTTGTGGTTCCCTCAGTGGGTTCAAGAGCTTAAAACAGCACCAATTTCGAATAGTCTTTTTGGATTTGGCTTTCCTGTCTGTATTTTCACTTATTCTTTCCTTCAGATCCACCACATACCTGATAAAAATTTTAGACACCCAAATGACACAGTCACTTGTCCATGATGCTAATTGTCTTCCATTGAAGGAGATGGAACAATGAGTGGAACACTTTAAAAACCAAGCAGTTGATATAAACCAGCAACTGGGTTTTGTTTTACCACAGTTTTTTTTAATTTTAAAGGGTTGGGTTCATGATACTTCAAATCATGATGATTAGAACTTATCCATTCTTCAAGAAAATCTGTACCTGGTCCATAAATCTTTGGTTCCCTCAATGGGTTCAGATGCTTTAAACTTCACCAACTTCAGATAGCATTGCTGGGTCTGCATTTTTACTCCCTACTCCTTAGCTCAACAGTAAAACTGGTTTCTAGCAGAAGTGAGAGTTGGAGTTCCACAGCCAAGTCCCATTTGTCTTTTTTAAAGGCCTCCTGAGTTGTCTACCTCTGTTGAAAATTCAGCTCTATATATTTACATTTTCTATTAAGGTAGAACCCTGGGGCTTCCTCTGTGAGGCAGCAATCCTGCCTGCTCTAAAATAATCAACGTCTTTTGCAGATTTTAGAAATGTTCCCAACTAATGGGGGTTATGGAGATTAGACAAACCAGTGAGGTTGATATATCTTGTAATAGATAAATAAATTATTGGAAATCTAAAGTTATGAAGATAATACTTACACCATGCAACAAATTAATCAATTGAAGAACTTCAGTTATTCATTCTTTTACAATTTTCGATTAATTACTTTCAATAATTTTCACTCTCAGTTTGCCACAGTTACTGCTTATGAATACTGATTCCTGCTGGAAGTGCTGGAACAAGGGATCATTTTTAATCTATGACCTTGGCAGTTGAAGCTACAAGCTGAGAGAGAAACCTTATAATATAATCTTACAAATTCGAGCCATATGTAAAACGGTCACATCAAGATGTGGCAATTACCAGTTGAATTGGATTGTTAAAATATGAAAAGTAAGATGAAGCTGCCTAGACTGGCTGAGTCAACATGAATTGAAGACATACCAGCATGAAGCAAATAAACTCACCGCAGTACAGTTCCATCTCATCTTCCAAGATCAAAGTGAATAAATTGATTCCCTTCAATAAACTACTTTTATTTGTATCAGAACTCAATCTATCTATTTGATAATAATGGAATTTGCAGTCTGATGACAAATAAACAGATGGCCAAATAACCAACCTTGGCTTCTGAAAATAAAAACAATTCCATTACATTATATCCTAATATTTAATACAGGAGTATGTAGGGAGGAATGCATGATGAGGATTTTGCTGCAAGGCTCTGAAGTGATTAAATGAAGATATAAATTTAATTTACAAGTTAAAGTCATTTCATTCTAACCTATAATTTAATTGGACTACAATTCCATTTCTTGTTACACCATGGTAACAAAAAGATAAACACGACTAACATAGGAACATTCTGCCTGCTCTGCTTTGTAAAATGATAATAGCTGATTGAACACTTTAATGTCTCTTACTCACACTATTCCAGTAACTCATTACAACATTGCTGATCAGAAATCTAATAAATGCACTTTAAATATGCTTAAAGAATCAGCATCCATAGCCCCCTGGTCAAGAAAATTCTAAACATTCACCATTCTCTGACTAAAATGATGTCTCCTCATCTCAATCTTAAGTGGTGTTGGCTTATTTTCAAATTAGGCCTCCTGGTTCTAGACTCCCCAAGGTGGGGAAACATCATGCCTGCATCTACCCTATCCATCTCTTTAATTACTTTCAAGGATTCAATAAGATCACTATCATGTTTTGAAACTCTAGACAATACAAGCTGAGTTTGTCCAATCTCTCTTCACAGGACAATCCCACCAACCCGGGAAAAAGTTTGGTGAACCTTAGTTGCACAACCTTTATGGCTGCGGAGATGGTAAGGAGATTGCGCACAGTACTCTATATATGATCTAACCAAACTTCTATACAACTGAAGCAAGACTTCACTACTTATAAAGTCATAGAGTCATACAGCATGGAACCAGCCCAAACAAAATTAGTCCCACCTGCTAGCACTTGGCCCATATCCTTTCAAACCTTTCTTATTCATGTATTTATCCATATGTCTTTTAAACTTTGGAACTGTATCTGCATCCACCACTTCCTCAGGAAGCCCATTCCACATGGGAACCACCCTCTGTAAAAAAAATTACTCCTCATATCTTTTTTAAATCTCTTCCCTCTTGCCTTAAAAATGAGTCCTCTAGTCTTGAAATCCCCAATCCTAGAGAAAAGACAACTACCATTAACTTTATATATGCCTCTCATTATTTTATACGCTTCTATAAGGTCATCTCTCAACGTCCTATGCTCCAGTGAAAAATGTTCCAGTCTCTCCAGCCTTTCTTTATAACTCAAACCTTTCATACCCAGCAATATCCTGTTAAGTCATTTCTGAACTCTCTCCAGCTTGATAATATTCTTCCTATAACTGAGCAACCAGAACAGGACACAGTACTCCAGAAGAGGCCTGATCAATGTCCTACACAACCTTCACATGACTTCCCAACTCCTACACTTAAAGGACTGAACAATGAAGGCAAATGTGCTAAAATCCTTTTAACCACACTATTTATCTGTGATACAAACTTCTGTGCTCAAAATATTTTGCAATAAAGGCTAACATTTCCTCAGCCTGCCAAATAGCTTGTTGAACCAGCTTGTTAACCTTCAGTGACTTATTGACAAGAGCACCTGGATCCCCTTGTTCATCTAAGCATTCAAAATTTTTATCATTTAAAGAATACTCTGCACATCTGCCCTTCCGACCAAAGTGGAAAACCTTACATTTTTTCACATTTTATTCCATCTGCTGTGTTTTTGCCCACTCACTAAGCCAGACCAAATCTTCCTGAAATTACTTAATATCTTTCTCAAAATAAACATTTTTTCATAGCTTTTATTCATCTGTATTGATTAGAAGTGCTACTTTTGGTCCCAAGTGCCTAGTATTGATATATATATTTTGAACAGGGTAAAAACAATGACTGCAGATGCTGGAAATCAGATTCTGGATTAGTGGTGCTGGAAGAGCTCAGCAGTTCAGGCAGCATCCAAGGAGCAGCGAAATCGACGTTTCGGGCAAAAGCCCTTCATCAGGAATAAAGACAGTGAGCCTGAAGCATGGAGAGATAAGCTAGAGGAAAGTGGGGGTGGGGAGAAAGTAGCATAGAGTACAATGGGTGAGTGGGGGAGGGGATGAAGGTGATAGGTCAGGGAGGAGAGGGTGGAGTGGATAGGTGGAAAAGGAGATAGGCAGGTAGGACAAGTCCGGACAAGTTATGGGGACAGTGCTGAGCTGGAAGTTTGGAACTAGGGTGAAGTGGGGGAAGGGGAAATGAGGAAACTGTTGAAGTCCACATTGATGCCCTGGGGTTGAAGTGTTCCGAGGCGGAAGATGAAACGTCCTTCCTCCAGGCGTCTGGTGGTGAGAGCGGCGGTGAAGGAGGCCCAAGACCTCCATGTCCTCGGCAGAGTGGGAGGGGGAGTTGAAATGTTGGGCCACGGGGCGGTGTGGTTGAACTAATCCAGATATATTTTGAACAGCTGAGAAGCAAGTAGTAATATTTGCTGTAATCTAGTCATACCCTGGCAATGTGAGAAATGCCTATTTATTCCTAAACCAATTATTAATCCACGCCAAAATGTTACCTCGTATAGCAAATACTTAAACCAATATCCTAGAAGAAAGGTCATCAAAAGCCTTTTGAGAATCCAAGGATACTCTCTTTTTATCAATTTTGTTCCTTCCATTCTCAAAAAAGACAAACACAATTTTCCTTTTGCAAATCCATGCTGACTATGCCCAATCAGATCTGTTTTTATCTGAGTGTCCTTTATAACAGCATTTTCCTGGCTGTTGGTGTAAAACTAACGTGTTTGCCATTCCATTTTTTTTGTCTCTTTCTTTTTTCCTAAAAAGTGAGGTGACATTTGCTAGTTTCCAATCTACAGGAACTGTTGCAAAACCTATGGAATTTTGAAAAATCTTCACCAATGCATCCCTTATCTCTGTCACCACCTCCTTCAACACTATGGGCTGAAGGCTCTCAGGACTAGGAGACTTTCACCTTCCCTAATTTCTCCAGTACAACCTTCTTAATAATAATAATTTCCTTTGTCTCCTCATTCCCCAATCAATTTGATCTCTCTTGCCTGTATTTTCCTGAGGGAAAACAGACACAAAGTTTAGGTGTTAGTGCATTAGTCAGGGGTAAATGTCGGGGAATGGGTGGGTTGCTCTTTGGAGGGTCTATGTGGACTTTGGTGGTACAGTGGCACAGTGGCTAGCACTGTTGCCTCACAGTGCCAGAGACCCAGATTCAATTCCCGCCTCAGATGACTGACTGTGTGGAGTTTGCACGTTCTCCCCGTGTCTGTGTGGGTTTCCTCCGGGTGCTCCGATTTCCTCCCACAGTCTCATAAATGTGCAGGTTAGGTGAATTGGCCATGCTAAATTTCCTGTAGTGTTAGGTAAAGGGGTAAATGTAGTGGAATGGGTCTGGGTGGGTTGCGGGTTGGTGTGGACTTGTTGGGCCGAAGGGCCTGTTTCCATACTGTAAGTAATCTCATCAAGGTCCTCTGAATAAAGTTACTAGACAGCTTCTCTGCCAATTCTCTGTTCCTCAATATAAATTTTTCCAATGCAGCTTGTAATGGACCCATCTTCATCTCAGCTGAAGGCTTCCTTTTGACATACCCATCAAAGCTTTACTATACTTTTTACGAGATTGCATTCATATTCTGCCACAAGGCTTGTCATAGCCCAAATTGCTCAGACCGCTATAAGATTGCAACTACTGGGGCTCTGAACATGTTCCGTTTCTGATTTAATTTTCCACATTTCTCACCATTGCCCACAATGTGCAGAGAAGTGGAAAATTCTGATCTGTATTTTTGTTGGTGGATGCATTAATTTGCACTGTTACTTGAATATATAGATAATCATCAACTGTTTTCTGTTACCTTTGTCTTCAACGTATGACATGACACTTTTCAGTAAATGCAAAGAAATTGATATTCACAACATTGTTAAATCCATGATTATGTCAACATGTCTAAACATTTTATTGACATTGTTAAAAATATTTATCTTTATGACAATCAGAAAGCTTTCTTTACTGTTTCTTCTTTTTTAAAGTTGGCCTTTAAAAATAAACATGAGCTAAATAGTGGGTTTATT
This sequence comes from Hemiscyllium ocellatum, assembly GCF_020745735.1. NCBI lineage: Eukaryota > Metazoa > Chordata > Chondrichthyes > Orectolobiformes > Hemiscylliidae > Hemiscyllium > Hemiscyllium ocellatum. Next base: position 89,701,438 of record NC_083401.1, read on the forward strand.
CACCACAACCACAGCAAGTCAAAGAATAATCTTTGAACAAAATGGAACCACTGAGATATAGCACTTTCTCAGAAACAAATAGAATGTTGTCTCTGTTTCCTCTTTAGAGAAGAATCCCAAGTTCAAGAGGCACCAAAAATAACAACGTGCATATTTTTATTTGGTAATGCAACCTTGTACCAATCCCTATAGCAATTGTTGTGGGTCAAATTGTCTTTTATTGATGCTACTTAGGTAAAATAAAACTCTATTTTGTATTTCATTACATTTATTGAAGCATTTTGGATAAAAGCTGAGGTTAGTCAATTTTTTAATGTGCATTTGGCATCTTTAATTATATTTTGTTGGACATTTTTAATGACGATTTCATAGCTCGGCAAAGAGTGAAACACATATAGAGTAACTGTGGGTCGAAAATACGGTTCCATTTACAAAATCAAATGGTTTACAGCAGTTCAAGAAGACCCCAACTTCTCAAGGGGAACCAGGGACAGGCAATAAATGCTGGCCAGATAACAATGCCCACATCCCACATGTGAAAGAAAAACTCCATGCAGAACATATTAACCTGCATTAATGCATTTGAACTTCAATTTTCTTTCTTATTGCTTGTTTATCTTCTTACTTATTTTGTTATGATTGCAAATCCAAAGGGTTTTTACAAATACATAAAGGATAAAAGGGTAACTAGAGAGAGAATAGGGACCCTTAAAGATCAGCAAGGCGGCCTTTGTGTGGAGCTGCAGAAAATGGGGGAGATACTAAATGAGTATTTTGTATCAGTATTTACTGTGGAAAAGGATATGGAAGATATGGACTGTAGGGAAATAGATGGCGTCATCTTGCAAAATGTCCATATTACAGAGGAGGAACTGCTGGATGTCTTGAAACATGAGGGCCATAGATAAGGTGAATAGCAAGGGTCTTTTCCATAGGGTGGGGGAGTACAATACCTAGGATGTAGATTTTTAAAGTGAGAGGAGAAAGTTATAAAAAGGAAATGAGGGAAAACCTTTTTTTTACACAGAGAGTGGTTTGTATGTGGAATGAACTGCTAGACGAAAGAATGGATGCAGGTACAGTTACAACAGTTAAAAAACTTTTGGATAAGTACATAAGTACATAAATAGGAAAGGTTTGGAGTGATATGGACCAAATGCAGACAGGGAGGACTAGTTTAGTTTGGAGACATGGTTGGCATAGACTAGTTGGACTGAAAGGTCTGTTTGCATGCTGTGTGACTATTAGTTCCAAGATGTGTCTTTTTTCCAAACAGAATGAGGATTTTTACAGTCATAACAAGCTGTGGATGTAAATTAAGTGGCTGTGTGGAGTGTATGGGAGAGAACTTTAAGACAGTTACCAGCACATAAAGAAGGAGAGAGAGAGAGAGAGACAGATAGAGAGCAATACCTGACAGAGTGCAAGGAAGAGCAGAGACAGTAGTATCATAAAGACTGAGAGAGAATGGAAGAAAATGAGAGTGGTTCAGCAGCTTCTGAAAGAGCAGGGAAAGGAGCTGCATGAGAATGGCAGTGATGGCAGGAGATAAAATAGAATTAAATATCCCATCTCAACACCTTTCTCCTTGTCACAGCCAAAGTGTGAAATCACAAGAAACAGGTAGCTGATAGTGGTTTTTTATTTCTATGTCACTATTGATTGGCCAAGTTGTTTATTTCATCCTACATTACTACAGCTAAAGAGTACAGTTAAGAAATTCATTTTCAAAATTTACAATGTCTAAATTAATGAATTAAATGGAATAGAGCTGGCTGGGGGTGTGATGTTCTGCTGCTGTTGCATGTGGGAGCTGATGGACACTGATGGTTATCTTCCAACAGAAATTAAAACCAGGGTGAATAGTAATGGCAAAAAGCCAAGACTTAAGGCGTTTTTGACTTTTTTTATCTGAATACACTCAGTATTTGGAACAAACTTGATGAGTTGATGGTACAAACAGAAATAAATGAATATGATTGGATAGCTATTATGCAGACGTGATTTCAGGGTAACAAGGAAAAACTCAATATTCAAGGGTATTTGATGTTGAAAAAAAAGTAAAAAAGGAAAAGGAGGTAGCAATGTGAATAAATGAATGTATCAGTGTGGTAGTGAGACACAATATAGGTGTAATGATTTATGATATGGAATCAGTTTGAGTGGAATGAGAAATAGCAACAGAAAGAAGTCACAGTTGGGATTCTGTACAGATTTGCAAAGAGTTCCCCACCACAGGATAAAACCTATCAGGAAAGTAATCAAGGTGTATAAAAGGGTACTATAATTGTCATGAGTGATTTAATCTGAATGTTAACTGGACAAATCAGATGGAGCAGGCTAATGTGGAAGATGACTTTGCATCAGGGGTTATTTCTTTATATGGTACATTGAACATTCTATCCGGGAACAGGCTATTTTAAATCCAGTAATGCATAATGAGGGAGGATTAGTAAGATTAATAATATTTAAGGATGCTGTAGTGGGCAGTGATCACAACTTGGTTGAATTTCAAATTCAATTTGATAGAGAGAAACTCGGGTCACTCGAAACCAGACTCTTCAAGTCGTACAAGGACAATTTCAGAAGCATGAAGTAAGGGTAATCTAAAATGAGTTAGGAAAACAGACTAAGGAGAAAGTCAGTGGATGAGCTGTGGCAGAGATTTAAGCAGATATTTTGGAACACCTGGTCAAAAAGAAGGAATCAATAAAAGAAGATGGAGCATTCATGGTTAGTAAAAGCTGTCCGGGAGAATATCTAAGCAAACACTAGGGCATACAAAGCAGCGAAAACTAATGGTAGGTTAGAGGTTTAGGATTTTCTTTTTAGAAGCCAGCAATAGATAACTAAAAACTTAATAAAGAGCGAGAAAATTGATTAATAAAGTAAACTAGCAAGGAAATAAATGAACAAATAGCAAAAGTTTTTCTCTGTATATAAAAAGAGTAGAGTGGTGCTGGAAAAGCACAACAGGTCAGGCAGCATCCGAGGAACAGGAATATCAATGTTTCGGGCAAAAGCCCTTCATCAGGTTTTTACCTGAAATGTCAATTTTGCTGCTCCTCGGATGCTGCCTGATCTGCTGTGCTTTTCCAGCCCCACTCTAATCGAAATTCTGGTTTCCAGCATCTGCAGTCCTCACTTTTGCCTATAAAAAGAGTAGCTAAAGTAAACACGGAGGATGCAATTGGGGAACTAATAGTGGGAAACAAGGAAATTGCAGATAATCTGAACCAATAGTTTATGTTGATCTTCACGGGGGACGACCTTATGAATATCCAAAACTTAAAAGTCAAGCAAGATGCTAGTAAATGGATAGATTTTGTACCATGTGGGACAAAGTATTTCCGAAATGAATGGGTTTAAAGGAAGAAAGATTGCCAAGATCTGATGGCTGTCATCCAAGCTTTATAAAGCAAATGATTGCAGAGATGGTGGAGACATTGGTCAAAAGAGGAGGAGGTGAAGGTAAAGTGGTATTGTACTGCACTAGCAATCCAGAGACAAACACAGAGAATTGTGGAGAAGCTCAGCAAATCTGGCAGCATCTGCAGAGAGAGAAACAGAGTTAGTTTTTTGAGTCTAGTATGACTCTTCTTCAGAACAGTTCTGCAGAGGTTTTGAAGTGTCATACCAGACTCAAAAAGTTACCGTTGTTTTCTCTCTCTACAGATGCTGCAGACCTGATCAGTTTCTCCAGAATTCTTTGTCCTTGTTTCAGATTTCCATCATCTGCAGTTCGTTACCTTTATTGTAGTAATTTAGTGATGCAGGCAAAAGCTCTGGTCATTTTTGTTCATATCTCAGCATAGTAGGTTTTGGAAGTTTAAATCAATGAAAATCTGGAATGAAAAGGTAGCTTGCTGGTGACCATGTTGATTATTGTGTAAAATCATTTGTTCTCCAATGTCCTTCAGGGAGGGATATCCTTAACTTGTCTGGCCCAAGATGTAACTCCAGAACCCTGTAATGTTAAAAGATTAAATTGGAATATCTCTCTGTGACATTAATGTAATATTAAAAGTTTAAACTGCACTGAAAGAACATTCTGGAAGTCGGTGGGGGCAATGTGTATGCAGATGACTCCCACTCCATTTAGACAGTCATTCTCTTCTATTCAGAAATATTTTCATAGCCATCCCCAGATGGTATATCACACCTACATTGTTTTGGGGAATCACTGAATCAGGAAATCGACTGCCAGGATTAGATCTTTTACATTTGCATTGTCTCTGAGGATGACCTCATCCTATCATTATACCTGGGGTAAAGTATGACTGTGAGGGAGTGGCTGGGAATTGTCTTGAGTGGCATGTGATTGTGGGGGAGTGGCCAGAGTATCTGTGGGCATTACCAACTGACCTGTATAAAGGGGATGTGTTTTCTTTTTTCAAGACCTCTTTGATTCAGCTTCGCACATCTGCAAGGAGGGTCAAAGGAGGTCAACTCGCTTGTACAGGCTTTAATAAACTTTAACTGTTTATAGAACTTGGCATGTGCAAATTGCATCTCGTTTGTGAAACCACAGGAATAGTACCTAACATCACAGCAATGTGGTTGACTCTTTACTTCCCTCGGAAGTGGCCCTAACAAGCCACTCAATGAAACATTTAGGGGTTGGACCAAAAAAATGCTGACCTCATCAGCATGCTCACATTCCTGTAGAACAACTTTTAAAAACAGTAATCACCGGATTCTGGGAAGGTTTCACTGAATTTGCAACAGCAAATGTGGTGTTCCTGTTTGGCATGGAAGAGAGGCACATAGAAAACCTTTATGAAATCAAACTGGTCAAACAGAGTCAATCGGGTTTTGTGAATGGGAAACCATGTTTAATACATTTGATCAAGTCCCTTGATGTTATAAAAAGCAGAGCTGCTAAAGGGGAATTGATACGGATCATGTATTTAGATTTTTAGAAGGGTTTCAATAGGTGCCATGTAAAAGGATTTTGTAGAGGTTAGGTACTCATGATATTGATGGTAATGTATCAACATGGATTGAAGATTTGTTCACACACTGAAAACAGAGAGTCAGGATTAATGTCATTTTTCAGGTTCAAAAGGACCTGTTCAGGTGTACCCGAGAACTCTGTGGGAAGCTAGAGAAGTGATTGCTGGGCCTCTTGTTGAGATATTTGTATCATCAATGGTCACAGGTGAGGTGCCGGAAGACTGGATATTAGCTAATGTGGTGCCACTGTTTACAAGGTGGTAATGACAAGCCAGGCAACTATAGACCGATGAGCCTGAAGTCGATGTTGGGCAAGTTGTTGGAGGGAATCCTGAAGGACAGGATGTACATGTATTTGGAAAGGCAAGGACTGATTAGGGATAGTCAACATGGCTTTGTGCGTGGGAAATCATGTCTCACAAACTTGGTTGAGTTTTTTGAAGAAGTAACAAAGAGGATTGATGAGGGCAGAGTGGTAGATGTGATCTATATAAACTTCAGTGAGATGTTCAACAACGTTCCCCATGGGACAATGGTTAACAAGGTTAGATCTCACGGAATAAAGGGAGGACTAGCCATTTGGATACAGAACTGGCTCAAATGTAGAAGACAGAGGGTGGTGGTGGAGGGTTGTTTTTCAGACTGGAGGCCTGTGACCAGTGGAATGTCACAAGGATCGGTGCTGGGTCCTCTATTTTTTATCATTTATATAAATGATTTGGATCTGAGCATAAGAGATACAGTTAGTAAGTTTGCAGATGACACCAAAATTGGAGGGGTAGTGGACAGTGAAGAAGGTTACTTCATATTACAACAGGATCTTGATCAGATGGGCCACTGGATTGAAAAGTCACAGATGGAGTTTAATTCAGATAAATGCGAGATGCTGCAGTTTGGGAAAGCAAATCTTAGCTGGACCTCTACACTTAATGAGAGTATTGCTGAACAAAGAGACCTTGGAGTGCAGGTTCATAGCTCCTTGAAAGTGGAGTCGCAGGTCGATAGGATAGCGATGAAGGCACATGGTATGCTTTCCTTTATTGGTTAGAGTATTGAGTACAGAGGTTGGGAGGTCAGGTTGCAGCTGTACAAGACATTGATTAAGCCACCGTTGGAATATTGCATGCAATTATGGTCTCCTTCCCATCAGAAGGGTGTTGTGAAACTTGAAAGGGTTCAGAAAAGTATTACAAGGATGTTACCAGGAGGATTTGAGCTATAAGGAGAGGTTGCACAGGCTGGGGCTGTTTTCCCCAGAGTGTAGGAAGCTGAGGGATGACCTTACAGAGGTTTATAAAATTGTGAGTGGCATGGATAGGATAAATAGGCAAAGTCTTTTCCCTTGGGTGGGGGAGTCCAGTACTAGAGTGCATGGGTTTAGGGTGAGAGGGGAAAGATAGAAAAGAGACCTAAGGGGCAACATTTTCACGCAGAGGGTGGTACGTGTATGGAATGAGCTGTCAGAGGAAGTGGTGGAGACTAGTACAATGGCAACATTTAAAAGGCATTTGGATGGGTATATGGATAGGGAGGGTTTGGAGGGATATGGATCGGGTGCTGGCAGGTGTGACTACATTGGGGTTTGAAGATCTGGTCGGCATGGACGAGTTGGACTGAAGGGTCTGTTTCTGTGCTGTACATCTCTATGACTTTATGAGTCTATAAAGTGTTATAAGGATCAGTTCTAGAGGTTCAATTATTTACTGTTTATATTAATGATTTGGAGGAGGTGCGGAGTCTAACATATGCGATGAGCAGAGGGATCTTGGGATGAGCAGAGGGATCTTGGTGTCCATGTACACAGATCTCTGAAAGTTGCCACCCAGGTAAATAGTGCTGTGAGGAAGGCATATGGTGTACTGGGCTTTATTGGCAGAGGAATTGAGTTCCGGAGTTCTGAGGTCATGTTGCAGTTGTATAAGACTCTGGTGAGGCCTCATCTGGAGTATTGTGTGCAGTTTTGGTCGCCATACTATAGGAAGGATGTGGAAGCTTTAGAACGAGTGCAGAGGAGGTTTACCAGGATGTTGCCTGGAATGGTAGGAAAATCTTATGAGGAAAGGCTGAGGCACTTGGGGCTGTTCTCATTGGAGAAGAGAAGGTTTAGGGGAGATCTGATAGAAGTGTATAAGATGATTAGGGGTTTAGATAGGGTAGATACTAAGAACCTTTTACCGCTAATGGAGTCAGGTGTTACTAGGGGACATAGCTTTAAATTAAGGGGTGGTAGGTATAGGACAGATGTTAGGGGTAGATTCTTTACACAGCGGGTTGTGAGTTCATGGAATGCCCTGCCCGTATCAGTGGTGAACTCTCCTTCTTTATGGTCATTTAAGCGGGCATTGGATAGGCATTTGGAAGTTATTGGGCTAGTATAGGTTAGGTAGGATTCGGTCGGCGCAACATCGAGGGCCGAAGGGCCTGTACTGCGCTGTATCCGTCTATGTTCTATATTGAAATTTTATTGTTAGTATAAAGGTAGGTGGGAGAGAATGTTGCAATGAACACATAAGGAACCTGACAAGGGAGATTTTTAGGTTGATTGGGTAAAAAACAGACAGATGCATCTTAAGTAGGAAAGTGTGAACACATGCCATTTGGTAAGAAGAATCAAAAAGTAGACAATGATTTGACAAGAAAGAGTCTCTAAAACATATAATAAAGATTTCTGAGTGTTCTTGTGAGTGAAACACAAAACATTAGCATGCAGATGCAGCACATAATTTTTAAAAAGTGGAATTTTGATTTTTAGTGCTGAGAGTTGGGGTTTAAAGAAAGGGAGGTTTTGTTTATAGGTTGTTGAGGGAGACTGCTGCTGGAGTACTGTGTGCCGTGGTGCAGGAATGACCCATATCTCATTCTAAGTGTTGCAAATCAGTCAAAAAGAAAATAGGGCAACAAAAGGATTTTCTTTCATCTTGAATACTGGAATGCAGTCATGGTTGAAGTGGAACAGAACTACAGACTCTCAACAAATCTGCAAAACTAAGATTTATGAAGCAAACTGTTCAATGACAACCATCAACAATAGCAATTAACACCTACATTACGTTGGGATGGAATATTCATCTATCCGTTCTGTATGAACAATTAAGAGACTGATCTATAGTACTTTTTTTAACATTTATCTTTTTGGACTAACCTTTTATTTCTAAATTGTGCATATGCATGTTGTGTTAATATTTCTCTTCATGTGTACTAATAAATAAACTCTCTTTTGTGAGTTCAAAATAGTCTGGTTCATTTGGCTCATTTTCAGACAAATGTTCATTCCATCTAGGATGATAACGAACTGGGTACCTCACTCATGGTCTAGTCATATCACTGCCAAGCAGGAAATAAAAGCTGAAACAAAATCATTTTGGGTTGCGTGACCCTTCTTTGGAACTGAAGAGGTTCTGAGGAAGGGTCACTTGAACTGAAATATTAATTCTGATTTCTCTCCTAAGATGCCAGGCCTGTTGAGCATTCCAGGCAAGTTTTTGTTTCTGATCTACAGCATCTGTACTTCTTTCGGTTTTTATTTCATAAATAACTGACCTCTCCCTTAGAATGATTTATTTCATCTCCTCTGATGATTCCTCCGTGTTCCTTTTGATGTCCCTTTCTGATTTCAATTCTTGTCTGTGTTCATATGTAGATTGCCTTCATCGGTGAGCTTCTTTGTCATTGCTCTAGTTTTCTTTGACCCTTTTCTTTGTATATGAATTATTTCCTGTTGCCACTGTATGCAGGTCAAAAGCTGAAATGTCACATGAACCAGTATTATTTTATTCAGTATTATTTTTAGTATTATTCAGGAAAAATTCAACTGATCAATGTATCCTGCAAAGTCTTAATAATTTTCTTCAAATAGCCTTAACAACAATTACAGATATCAAAGAAATTTTAAAAATTATAAATTTCCTTGACAGGACTACTTGTGGGTCAGGGACCATCACAATGTATTTTTGTATTCTTGCAAACAATGAATGAAAAAATAATTTTTTTGTCACACATGTCTAGGAAGATACAGTGAAAAGTGTTTTGTCAAGACAGTCTGGTGCCATTTTAATTAACAAGATGAATAAAAAGAAGTATTGAAATAGAGTTCATCTTCTGTTCAAAATTGGTCTCAAACACAGCTCCAGGGTTTCTGCAAAGTCTCTGTAAGATGTTCCAGGCCTCAGAGTCCCTGCTCCACGTATAGCAATGACGATGCCAATGTCCCAGGAGAACATGGCTCCGCTGCCTAACCAACACTACCAAGTGTCCCCCTTCCAGGCCTACTGCAGTCAGGAGTTCCCAGTCTGGACACTGTTGCTGCCAAGAATCCAGGCTCTGGGTCTACCACAGCCAAGAGTCTCCACTGCAGGCACCAACATTGCCAAGAGTCCAGGCTCTGGGCCTACCATTACTAGGAGTCCCCACTCTGGGCACTGCCATTGTGGAAAGTCCACGCTCTGGGCCTACCACAGCCAGAAGTTCCCACTCTGGGCATCACCACTACCGTGAAGAGGTCAGGCTCTGGGCCTATCGTCACCAAGAGCCCCTACTCTGGGCACTGACACCATGAAGAGTCCAGGCTCTGGGCTTACCGTAGCCAGGAGTTCCTGCCTCAGGCACCGCCACTGTGAAGAGTCCAAACTCTGGGCTGACCACAGCCAGGTGTTCCCACGCTGAGCACCGCCACCATGAAGAGTTCAGGCATTGGGCTTATAGCCATTGGGATTCCCTACTCCAGGCACGGCCACCATGAAGAGTCCAGGCTCTAGGCCTACTACAGACAGGAGTTCTTGCTTTGGGCACTTTTGCTACTGCCAGGAGTCCCGATGCATGCTGCTAGTGCTGCACCAGCCGCCCCGCCAACCACTCCAGCCTTGAATATGAAGAAAGAAAAGAAAAAGAAAAATGGTGCAAAAGAGAGAGAAAAATAAATCCTCTGGCCTGGAGCTCAGGAGCCCAGACACTACCTACCATGCCAATGCCACCGTCTTGAAAAACAGTTACAGATAATTATTCCTTGCAACTGAAAATAAATGCTATGAAATGTATACAAGCAACATATTGCACTCAGTTTTTTTTAATATTAAGAGGAAGTAGAGTTCATTTTCTTGATTTCAGTTTATACTGGAGTTCCAGTATGTTCCCATTAATGACAATTCTATACTCTTTCAAAGTGCATAGGATTAAGTATTACGTGTAAACTATGTAATATATAAATGCCTAAAAGATTATACGCAATACTGGGTAATCTGTGAGCTCACTTTAACTTTTTTCATTTACACTTAGCTAATATCTATCAGTGTCCAGTGAAGAGAAATTATTAGCATTAACTAGAGTTAAGATATGCTTCAAACTTTATGTTAACCATTTTGCAAAGCAAATCAGATTAATTGATCTAATGTGCAGATAACAATGGAAGGAATTTGCTTCTCCACCTCACATTCAGTCATGTAGAAAGTTTGGACAGACTGGGATTACTTTTCCTTGAGTAGATGAGATTGAGAGGGAACCTGATTGTAAATTCATGAAGGGCATAGAGCCAGTAGACAGGAAGAACATTTTCCCCTTGATGGAGAGATCAATGACAAGGAGCATGGATTTATGGTAAGGGGCAGAAGGTTTAAGGGATATGTGAGGAGAAATGTTTTCAAACAGGATGATGGGAAACTGGAATGCACTGCCTGAGGGCATAGTTGTGGCAGAAATCCTCATAACCTTTAAAAAGTACTTGGATGAGCACCTGAAATGTCATAGCATTCAAAGATATCGGCCAAGTTTTAGAAAGTGGAATTGGTGTAGGTAGGTTGAAGTCGACTTGATGATTGAAGGACCATTCTGTGTTGTATGATTTTATGACTCCACCTCTCTGTGTATCTTCTTATTTGTAACAGAAGTACCAAACGTAAACACCAAAGTAAAGAAATATAGATACTAATTACAACATTTCTGTTTTTTAACTTCATTTTTGCAAATTACTCTAAAACCACAAAGTTAAAAATCACACAACACTAGGTTATAGCCAACAGGTTTATTTGGAAATATTATCTTTCATTATCTAAAGAAGGAGCAGCATTCCAAAAGCTAGTACTTCCAAATAAACCTATTGGACTATAACCTGGTGTTGTGTGATGTTTAACTTTGTCCACCCCGGTCCAACACCGGCTCCTCCACATTAAAACTACAATGAGCACTGTAGGGAGTGCTGGTGGGTTTATTGTACTACCAGCTCCCTGGTTCTGACACTAGGTGTATTTATGAAATGTGGTGTGGTGAAAAACACAGGAGTAGATACTTCACAAGCAAAGGAAACTCTGATTTTATTGAATCAAGAAAAGTTGAGAATATGTATAATCCCTGATAAGAAAATGAATATTTAGAAAAAGTTGAGACTTGTCTAACAGTTGCTAACACCCCAGTTAACCCTTGCAGCCCCGACTTGCTACATTGAGTTTTGAATTACAGAGAGCTGTTCATTACTGGGTGACAAGGGAAAAGAGAAAGACAGAGTAAACATGAATCCTGAAGTCCTATCCTGTTTCCCTTCCCTGGGGAGTGAAGCTCACCCTTCCTACCCTACCTTACTGAGCTGGGACAGAAAGTATTGTTGACTTTATGTTCACCCCTGAGCGACTTCTGTTGGCTTGGATAGTGGCGGATGCTGTTCACGCTGCTCCTAGTCGGTCCCTTCACTCTTCAGTCACGTCTTGTCAGTGTGTGGAGGTTTGTGGATGAGGAGATTGCTCGTTCTCCTTCTTTTCCTAAGTCTGTGACTGGCTATGGGTGATTCTCTTGATGCTGTCCGGATTGCTTACTGAACAAACCCCAAAGATCAGGGTCCCCCAGTTACACTGACTGTCGATATCCCTTATCTCCCACTCAGGGTTCCCCAGTGAAACTGTCGGTTTTTCCTTATCTCCTGCCAAATCTGGATTTGATCACTGAGCTGTTATTTCTCCTCTCAGGGCTGAATGAGCTTCCTGAGTGTTAGATGAGGTGTGAATGGTTTTCCAGTTGAAGGAAATAGGTTTCAGATAGTTTTGAATGTACATTATTTCTATTTACTGGGTGTAGGTTAAGGTGTTGCTGATAGTGTGAAGGCCTTCTCATTCGAGACAAACAGGTTTGCATATTGTACAATGGTGTGGAATGTTCCGTATCCCTATGTCTGAGCAAATGATCAAATGTTGAATGGTTTTGTATGTTTGTGGCTCCAGAAAGTCTCGGTTGTTTTTTTCTGCAGGCTGGTTTACATTGTCTTTTAGCGGAGGCATTTGTAGAGGCCTTCCTTTTGTTTTATAAACTAAACCCCTGTTGAGGCAGCTGCCCCTAGGCTTGTATTTGCTTAGACAAAAGTGAAGACTGCAGTTGTTGGAGATCAGAGTCAAGAATAGAGTGGTGCTGGAAATGCACAGCAGGTCAGGCAGTATCTGAGGAACAGGAAAATCGACGTTTCGGGCAAAAGCCCTTCATCAGGAATGAGGCCTTCATTCCTGATGAAGGACTTTTTCCCGAAACATAAATTTTCCTGCTCCTCGGATGCTGCCTGACCTGCTGTACTTTTCCAGCACCACTCTAATCTTGCATTTGCCTAGTCTGTCTCAGCCAGGGAGCTCATTGACTCGTAGTTCAAATGAGAATTCCACAAATTTGTCTCAAGTTCCAAGGGTTTAGTCCAGGGTATCTGAAGGGAATTTTTGCCTGGCCTTACAGCACATAAACCGACTAGAAAAAATGTAGTTGGTTGCTCATCTTATGCCAATTTATTATAAAGATTTTGTGCTTTTCATTGGAAATATTACTAACTTTGTTAAAGGATATACATTTCAGGAAACAATTAGAATTTAAAATATTGTTGCAGAGTCACAGAGATGTACAGCACGGGAACAGACCCTTGGGTCCAACAGGTTCATGCTGACCAGATATCTTTACCTAATCTAGCCCCATTTGCCAGCACTTGGACCGTATCCCTTTAAACCCTTCCTAATCATATACCCATCCAAATGCCTCTTAAATGGTGTAAGTGAACCAGCCTCCACCACTTCCTCTGGCGCCAATCTTTGTGTGGAAAAGTTGCCCCTTAGCTCCCTTTTATATCTTCCCCCTCTCACCCTAAACCTAAGTCCTCTAGTTCTGGGCTCCCCCTCCCCAGTCAAAAGACCTTGTCTGTTTACCCTATCCATGCCCCTCATGATTTTATAAACCTCTAGAAAGTCACCCCTCAGCCTCCGATTTTCCAGGAAAAACAGCCCCAGTCTATTCAGTCTCTTTCTGTAGCTCAAAACCTCCAACCCTGGCAAGATCCTTATCAATCTCTTTGAAATCCTTTCAAGTTTCAAGACATCCTTCTAATAGGAGGGAGACCAGAATTGCATGCAATATTCCAAAAGTGGTCTTACCAATGTCTTGTACAGCCACAATATGACCTCCCCACTGGGAGACTGGTGAGCAAGGTTAGATCTCATGGAATACAGGGAGAACTAGCGGGTGGTGGTGGAGGTTTGTTTTTCAGACTAGAGGCCTGTGACCAGTGGAGTGCCACAAGGATCGATGCTGGGTCCACTATTTTGCATTATTTATATAAATGATTTGGATGTGAGCATAAGAGGTATAGTCAGTAAGTTTGCAGATGACACCAAAATTGGAGGTGCAGTGGACAGTGAAGAAGGTTACCTCAAATTACAACGGGATCTTGATCAGACTGGCTAATGGGCTAAGAAGTGGCAGATGGGGTTTAATTTAAATAAATGTGAGGTGTGCATTTTGGGAAAGCAAATCTTAGTAGGACTTATACACTTAATGACAAGGTCCTACGGAGTGTTGCTGAACAAAGAGACATAGGAGTGCAGGTTCATAGTACCTTGAAAGTGGAGTCGCAGGTAGGTAGGATTGTGAAGAAGGCTTTTGGTATGCTTTTCAGAAAATGTGTTGCTGGAAAAGTGCAGCAGGTCAGGCAGCATCCAAGAAGCAGGAGAATCGACGTTTCGGAATGAGCCCTTTTTCAGGAATGAAGAAGGGCTCATGCCCGAAACGTCGATTCTCCTGCTTCTTGGATGCTGCCTGACCTGCTGCATTTTTCCAGCAACACATTTTCAGTTCTGATCTTCAGCATCTGCAGTCCTCACTTTCACCTTTTGGTATGCTTTCCTTTACTGATCAGAATATTAAGTACAGGAGTTGGGAGGTCATGTTGCAGCCTTTGTGCAGGACATTGGTTAAACCACTGTTGGAATATTGTATGCAATTCTGGTCTCCTGCCTATCGGAAAAATGCTGTGAAACTTGAAAGGGTTCAGAAAAGATTTACAAGGATGTTGCCAGGGTTGGAGGATTTGAGCTACAGGGAGAGGTTGAATAGGCTGGGGCTGTTTTCCCTGGATCATTGGAGGCTGAGGGGTGATCTTAAAATTAAGGAAGTAAACACATGGCTAAGAGTTTGGTATGGGAGAGAGTGTTTCCATTTCATGGGACATTGACATCAGTTTTGGAACTGAGGCAATCTGTACTGATCTGGATCCAGTGTTCTGGGGAAAAGGAAAAATAGGGTGGTCACTAGGACTTTGAACTTGTGAGTCCAGGGGAAGGGAAAGGGAAAGCAACAAGGAGTATAGAGTCAAGTAGAAAGATAAGCAGCAGGTTAGCATGTGTGCAGCATTTAAATTCAAGGCAGATTAGGAGTGAAGCCAAAAGGAAGGATAACTTAGGTAGAGGTTATGGGAATCATGAGGATAGGAAAACTAGCATTAAGGTGCTTTGCCTGAATGCTCAAAGCATTCGTAACAGAGTAGATGAATTAACAGCACAAATCATCGTAAATGATTATGATGTGGTAGACATCACAGAGAATTGTTTGCAGGGGGTTCAGGACTTGCAGTTAAACATCCAAGGATTTACAACTTATCGAAAAGACAAGGACGTGGGCAGTGGGGGTGGGGTTGCCTTGTTAGTTAAGAATGAGATTAAATCTATGGCATGAAATCATATAGGGTCAGATGATGTGGAGTCTCTGTGGGTGAAGTTGAGGAACCACAAAGGCAAAAAAAATCCATAATGGGAGTATGTACAGACTTCCCAGCAGTGGTTGGGACCAGAGGTGTAAGATGTACCAGGAAATAGATAGGGCACGTCAGAAAGATAAGGTCACAGTGAACATGGGGGACTTCAATATGCAAATGGACTGGGTAAATTATGTTGCCGGTGGATCCAAAGAAAGAAAATTCATGGAATGCTTACAGGATGGCTTTTTGGAACAGCTTGTGATAGAGCCGATGAGGAGCAGGCTATTCTCGACGTAGTGCTATGTAATGAGGTCTTAAAGTCAGGGAACACTTAGGAGGTGGTGATCATAATATGGTAAACTTCAGTCTGCAGTTTGACAGAGAGAATGCAAAATTGGATGTAATGGTATTACAGTTAAATAAAGGTAATTACAGGGGCATGAGAGAGGAACTGATGAAAATTGACTGGAAGCAGAGCCTAGTGGGGAAGACAGTAGAGCAACAATGGCAGGAGTTTTTGGGTATAATTGAGGACACAGTACAGAGGTACATCCCAAAGGAAAGAAAGATTAGCCGGGGGGCAGGATCAAACAATCATGGCTATGAAGGAGCTCAGGAAATGTATCACAGAAAATGAGAGAGCCTATAAAGTGGCTAAGAGCACTGGGAAATCAGAAGATTGGGAAGACTACAAAAACAAACAAACAATAACAAAGAGAGAAGTAAGTAAGGAGAGGATCAAATATGAAAGTAAGCTAGCCAGTAATATTAGAAATGGCAGTAAAAGTTTCTTTCAAGACATAAGAAACAAACGAGAAGCAAAAGTAGAGATTGGGCCATTCCAAATTGATGCAGGAAGGCTAGCGATGGGAGATAAGGAAACAGCTGGAGAACTTAATAAATACTTTGTATCCGTCTTCCCAGTGGAAGATGTGAGTAATATCCCAGCAATAAAGGAGAGTCAAGGGGCAGAGTTGAGTATTAGAGAAGAGAAAGTATTTGATCAGCTAAAAGGTCTAAAAACTGATAAACCTCCTGGCCCAGATGGGCTGTATTTTAGAGTTCTGGGACAGTTGGCTGAAGAAATAGCGGAGGCGCTGACTGCGATCTTTCAAAAATCATTGCAGTCAGGGAAAGTCCCAGGTGATTGGAAAATTGCTGTTGTAACCCCCTTGTTCAAGAAAGGATAAAGACAAAAGATGGAAAAGTATAGGCCGATTAGCCTAACTTCGGTGTAGGTAAAATTCTAGAATCCATCGTTAAGGATGAGATTTCTAAATTCTTGGAAGTATAGGGTCGAATTAGAACAAGTGAGCACAGATTTAGTAAGGGATGATCATAACTGACAAACCCTGTTAGAATTCTTTGAAGAGGTAACAAGTAGGTTAGACCAGGGAAACCCAGTGGATGTTATCTACCTAGACTTCCAAAGGCCTTTGGTAAGATGCCTCACAGGAGGCTGCTGAGTAAGGTGAGGGCCCGCGGTATTCAAGGTGAGCTACTGGCATGGACTAAGGATTGGCTGTCTGACAGAAGGCAGACAGTTGGGATAAAAGGTTCTTTTTCGGAATGGCAGCTGGTGACAAGTGGTATCCTACAGGGTTCAGTGTTGGAGCCCCAGCTGTCCACTTTATATATTAATGATCTGGATGATGGGACTGGGGGCATCCTGGTGAAGTTCGCTGATGATATGAAGTTAGGCAGACAGGCAGGTAGTACTGAGGAGGTGGGGAGGCTGCAGAAAGATTTAGACAGTTTAGGACAGTGGTCCAAGAAATGGCTGATGAAATTCAATGTGAGCAAATGTGAGGTCTTGCACTTTGCACAATGACTATTTTATAAACGGTAAGAAATTTCATAAAGCCAAAGTACAAAGGGATCTGGGAGTGCTAGTTCAGGTATCTCTAAAGGTTGACTTGCAGGGTGAATCCGTAGTTAAGAAAACAAATGTAATGTTGTCATTTATTTCAAGACTGCTGGAATGTAAAAGCAGTGAGGTGCTAGTAAGAATTTATAAAGCTCTGGTTAGGCCCCATTTAGAATACTGTGTCCAGTTTTGGTCCACACACCTCAGGAAGGACATATTGGCACTGGAGCGTGTCCAGCAGAGATTCACAAGGATGCTCCCTGGAATGGTAGGCCTAACATATGATGAACGGCTGAGGATCTGGGATTGTATTCATTAGAGTTCAGAAGGTTGAGGGGAGTTCTAAGAGAAACTTAGAAGATAATGCATGGCTTAGAAAGGGTGGATGCTGGGAAATTGTGTCTGTCAGGTGGGGATATTAGGACCTATGGGCACAGCCTTAGAATTAGAGGGGATCAATTTAGAACAGGAATGAGGAGACATTTCTTTAGCCAGAGAGAGGTGGGCATGTGGAATTCACTGCCATGGAGTGCAATGGAGGCCGGGACATTAAATGTTTTCAAGACAGAGATTGATAAATTCTTAATCTCGCAAGGATTTAAGGGATACAGAGAGAATATAGGTAAGTGGCATTGAAATGCCCATCAGCCATGATTGAATGGTGGAGTGGACTCGATGGGCCGCGTGGCCTTACCTCCAACTCTTACTTCTTATGGTCTTATGGTCTTATAAAATCATTAGGGGCATGGGTAGGATTAATAGACAAAGTCTTTTCCTCGGGGTGGGGGCTCTCCTCATTCCTGATGAAGGGCTCTGGCCCGAAACGTTGAATTTCCTGTTCCTTGGATGCTGCCTAACCTGCTGTGCTTTAACCAGCAACACATTTTCAGCTGTGATCTCCAGCATCTGCAGACCTCACTTTTTACTCGAGTCCAGAACTAGACAGCATAGGTTTAGGGTGAGAGGGGAAAGACATAAAAGAGACTTAAGGGGCAACATTTTCACGCAGAGGGTGGTACGTGTATGGAATGAGCTGCCAGAGGAAGTGATGGAGGCTGATTCACTTACAACATTTAAAAGGTATCTGGATGGTGATATGAATAGAAAGGGTTTAGAGGGATATGGGCCGGGTGCTGGCAGGTGGGACTAGATTGGGTTTGGATACCTGGTTGGCATGGACGGGTTGGACCAAATGATCTGTTTCTGTGCTGTACATCTCTATGACTCTTAGACTTAGACTTACTTAGACTTAGACTTACAGTGTGGAAACAGGCCCTTCGGCCCAACAAGTCCACACCGACCCGCCGAAGCGAAACCCACCCATACCCGTACATTACCCCTTACCTAACACTACGGGCAATTTAGCATGGCCAATTCACCTGACCCCGCACATCTTTGGACTGTGGGAGGAAACCGGAGCACCCGGAGGAAACCCACGCAGACACGGGGAGAACGTGCAAACTCCACACAGTCAGTCGCCTGAGTCGGGAATTGAACCCGGGTCTTCAGGCGCTGTGAGGCAGCAGTGCTAACCACTGTGCCACCGTGCCGCCCACAATAAATACATCCTTGAAGTAGATTAGATTCCCTACAGTGTGGAAACAGGCCCTTTGGCCCCATAAGTCCACACTGACTCTCCGAAGAGTAACCCACCCAGACCCATTTCCCTCTGACTAAAGCACATAACAGAATGGCCATTTCACCTAGCCTGCATATCTTTGGACTGTGGGAGGAAACTGGACCACCCGGCTCGGAGACACTGGGAGAATGTGCAAACTCCACACAGACAGTTGCCCAAGGCCGGAATTGAACCTGGGACCCTGGCGTTGTGATACAGCAGTGCCAACCGCTGAGCCACCTTACTTAACCTACTGATTCTATGATTCCTATACTCAATGCTCTGTCCACTAAAGGAAAGCTTCTTCACTATCCTATCTACCTGCGACTCTAATTTCAAGGAGTTATGAACCTATTCTCCAAGGTCTTTTTATTCAACAAAACTCCTGAGGACCTTACTGTTAAGTGGAGTAGTTGACTTCTGTGTTTTATGGATGTCATGCATGCAGGTTAATTTATAATTTGTGATGTATAAAATAATATTACCGATGAAAGCATGTTGCCTTGCTTTTCCCCTGAACAGTAGATGCCTTAAATCTAAATGAAGCAGAAAGTAATGGTAATTAGTGTTCCGAATGAGTTAACAAAGTAAATAAACCTCATATCAAGCTTCTTTTAAAATTATCAAGCTTAAAGCTACTGTCGAATGATGGCTGGAGGACATGGATAAATGATCACCCTGTAATTTTTTGAACAACGGGAAATAAAGTAGATGTAATTTCTTTTTAGTTGTTTTAAATTGTTAACAGCAATTACAGTTTGTTTCAGGACTGGGTGTAACTAACAAGTACAGTAAAATATTAAAACATTAAAAACCATTATATTGATCCTGCAATTCTGCTTGAAGGTTACAATCAAAGACCAAAAATAGATCCAAGATTCTGCTAGCTTATGCCATGAAAATGAATTAAAAATACAACTCCTCAGTGCTTACCTCATAAACCATGGCTGAAACTATTGTTTGAAAATACTATGAATTGAAATTCAGATAGATCGGTAACATTGATGATGGAAAATGATTAAACGTCACACTTTGAAATAGGTTCTAAGAATGTTAAAATAGGGCCACTAATTTATCAGTTTCATGTCTGGGAGATTATAATTGAGAATTATGGTCTAGTTTTGTCTGTTGATTTGACCTGTTAATGTACAAGTAAAAGGCATATTCCAATCCAATGCACAATTCATGACATCCATATTCGAGCAGATGCACCACTTCTGACTTGGACATTTGATGAATAATGTAGGTTTTGTGAGCTTTGGTAGAATTACATATCAATAAGAGTTTGAATGATTGCCTAAACAGCAACATCAGAACTGGAATCTGGCTGTTATTTTAATTAAATATAAAGTAAAAAGATACTCCTGTGCATATCTACATCATTTAATGCTATGAGAAGTTTTTAATTGTTTTTAATCAGAGTACTAAACAGTACATAGATCTGTACTGACAAACATTCTTATCCAGATTTTATTTAATATTTATCTATCATTACTCTCAAACATAACACATTCATTGCTAGCTTGTTGAGCCTGTTCTGTTACTGTTTCCCTTTGGTGCATCTATTAATATTTCATCAGCTCCAACGTGTTATGTGTGAATCAACCTTTGTTCCTCCAGGTGGCTATAGATAAAGGTCAAATTATTCAGCTCAATGCCCTGAGTTTATAAGTGGCAGGCTGGTTGCTATACATCAGTTGCTGAAAAGAGTAATAACTTCACACTGAACAGTCCAGTAAGATAAACCCAATGCAAAATTAATTGCTATTTTAGCTGGATTTCATCTCTATGTCAAGATCCAATTTATCAAAGTCTAGAATTTTCCATTACTTTGCTTTGACGTTAGACCTGATGAAAGCTATGAAAAGCAGACATTCTTAAAATGTGATAATTCCTGCTAAAATATTGATTCAGGCATGTTAGTTATTTCTATGACATGTCTATCTTGTTGCAAGTTAACATATCTACAAAGATGACAAATATTTTTCCAGTGATGGAATATACTTTAATATGGTGGTCACACTTTTCATGCAGACGCTGTCTAGATAATGATTAAAAAATTGACATATGTGTTAAAAGAAAGATCAAGGCTCTTATATATAGACAGAAACCATTGTTAAATTGAGAGATATGGCTCTAATAGCATTGTGATTCAAAGTAAATCTGTGGAGCATTATGCCACCTGTAAAAATCAGAATTCAGCAAGTTCTTCTATCAAGATCTCCACAAAATTTAAAATAGTCTCAGCAAATGCAATCAAACTTCTGAGAAAGAAAAATTAAATAGAAATCAGATTGAATTTCTGAAAAGTAAAAGAATCAAACACTTTTATTGTACATTTCTGAAATTATTCGATATTGCACAAATAATTGTTCATATATTGAGTTATCCCTGATTTACTTAATTTATGAAAACAATTGCATACTCTTCACAATTGAATTGTACTAAAATACAGTTATGATTTAGAATGTTGTAATGGGTCCCCATTACTTCCTGATGCTGCTTCACACAAGGAATGTCCTTTGATCTTATTGAATACAGAATCTTACTGAAATTGCACAAATATAACCTTTTGCATTAACTGGAACAGGGATTCCCTATTCTCTTCATTTTCAGATTTCCCAAGTGCAAAGGTTAACTGTCAAGTAGAATATGGTCCTCCAATAAATTCAATGACGGATTTAAGCATAAAATCTTTAATGAAACAAAGTTTCCACACCATAGTCATTGTCAATATTATTGTAAATAATTAAGACAGTTTTTGAATACATTTAACAGCTGACTACTGGAAAGAAAATCTATGAGACCTATTATCAACAATGCTCTGTATTGCCTAGGTCCAGACATTGATAAAAGGACATATTTGTAGACAAGAGGTAAGAGTAACTACTTTTGACACCAACATAGAAATTGACCAACTTTGGCAGTAAAAAGACTGGTGAAGTCACTGGGAATCAGAGCTTAGAATGTTACGTGGTATAAAGGAAGATATTTGTGGTGTACAAAGCTAGGCATTTGCGAAAAAGTTATGAATTTTATATCTTGCATTCAGGCCAATTTGCAAAAAAAAAGCAAGATAAAGTGAAAACAACATGAACTATGAAGGGCTGATGAAAGGCTTATCTGCAGTCCTTGTTTTTACCTATTCATATACCCATCAAGATACCTTTTAAATGCTGCCATTGTACCAGCCTCCATCACTTCCTCTGGCACCTCATTCCATGCACGTAACAACCTTTGCATGAAGAAGTTGCTTCTTAGGTCCCTTTTATATTTTTCCCCTCTAATCCTAAATTTATGCTGTCTATGGACTCCCCCCGCACCAGGGAAAGGCCTTGTCTATTTACCCTATCCGTGCTCCTCACGATTTTGTAAACCTCTGTAAACCTCAGCCTCCAACCCTCCAGGGAAAATAGCTCCAACCTATTCAGCTTTTCACTATACCTCAAACCCTCCAACCCTAGCCACATTCTTGTAAATCTTCTCTGAGCCCTTTCAATTTCACAACATCTTTCCTCTCGGAGGAAAACCAGGATTGCACGCAGTATTCCAAACGTGGCCCAACCATTGACCATCACCTCCCTAATCTTATGTCGAGAGTGTGGGGCTGAAAAAGCACAGCAGGTCAGCCAACATCTGAGGAGCAGGAGAATCCTGATGAAGGACTTATGCCTAAAATATCAATTCTTCTGCTCCTCGGATGCTGCCTGACTGCTGTGCTTTTCCAGCACCACACTCTCGACTCGGATCTCCAACATCTGCAGTCCTCACTTTCTCCTCCCTACTCTTATACTCAATGCACTGACCATGAAAGGCAAGCATACCAAATGCCTTCTTCACTATCCTGTCTACCTGCAACTCCACTTTCAAGGGATGATGAACCTGCACTCCGAGTTCTCTTTGTTCAGCAACAATTATCCAGTTCAGTTTCTGGTCAATGGTAACCCCCCAGAATATTGATAATGGGATATCCAGTGATGGTACTGCCATTAACCATCAAGTGATGATTGTTAAATTCCATCTTATTGGAGATGGTAAATGCCTGGCATTGTCTAATACAAAGATTCCTTGTCTACTTGTCAACTCAAAACTGAACCTTGTTCAAATCTTCCTGCATATGAATACAGATTGTTTCAGTATGCAGAAAATGAGGACTGCAGATGCTGAAGATCAGAGTCGGACAGTGTAGTGCTGGAAAAGCATGCCAGTCAGGCAGCATCTGAGGAGCAGGAGAGTCATGTTTCAGGCATGAGTCTCATTCCTGATGAAGGGTTTATGCCCGAAACATCAACTCTCCTACTACTCGGATGCTGCCTGACCGGCTGTGCATTTCCAGCACCACACTGTTTGAGACTGCCTCAGTTGGTAAGGAGACATGAATGGTGCTGGGCAAGGTGAAGGCCTAGTGGTATTATTGCTGGAATGTTCATCCAGAGACCCAGATAACATTTTGGGGACCTGGGTTCAAATCCCACCATGGCAGATAGTGCAATTTGAATTTAATAAAAATATCTGGAATTAAGGATGTAGTGATGACCATGAATCCATTGTCAATTGTCGGAAAAAAACCCATCTGGTTCACTAATGTCCTTTAGGGAAGGAAACTGCCATCATTACCTGGTCTAGCCTACATGTAACTCCCACAACAATGTGGCTAACTCTTCACTGCAATTATAATGTACAATAAATGCTGCCTAGCTAGCAATGCCCTTGTCCCATGTACAAATAAAGAAGGAAAAAAAAGCAGTTAACACAGTGTAGGGCAAATATTAACAGTCCGTACTCAAGAGCCAATTACCGAGGGATAATTTGGCATTGCTACCAATAGCAATCCAGGCGAGGCATGTGCGCTCTAAGCTTGAAGTGTATAAGTTAAGACACTCTGAAGCTTGGTGTATGGATCTTTGCTGTGTGGTGTAACTGAGCTACAATAAAGGTAAACTTATACCTATCACTGAACTCTCATTGGAAAATATGAGATCTAACAGAAACAGAAATTGCTGGGAAAGCTCAGCAGGTCTGGCAACATCTACGTAGGGAAATCAGACTTTAATGTTTCGGGTCTCTTCTTCAGAAGTGATGGTAGCTAGGAAAATGTTGGTTTTTATGCAGAAGATAGGATGGGGAAAGGCAGTGAAGAGTAAACGACAGGTAGGGATAGAGCCCAACGCGAGAGAAGGACAAAGGAGTGGATTGTGATGCAATGCAGTTGGAGAGAGTGGTTGGGACTGCGTATGTGACACCGCAAGGCACCGAGTGTGGATTTCAGGGTGTGACAAGAGCAGCTCTCTGTGGAACATTTAACATCACATAGAAACCTGAGGTCCTGAGTAGATTCAGAGCACAATGGTTGCAACTTCAGTTGGAATTCATGTAGTGTGAATCTAAGCTGGAGGCAGTCACTGAGGAGTGTGACATGGTTGTGGAAATGAGTTTTAGCAAATACCTTGTCAAACACTAAGAATGACAGTGGAATTAATGTTGATGGACAAGAAAAAAGATTGAAATGGAAATCTTGTTGAAGAGAGGGGCAGAACTTTTTCAAGGTGTGTGTGCCTAGAAGAGGTGAGGTAGTGAATTAAATACTCAATAAACACTGAAAGTATTGTAAATGCTGTAAATCAGAAACATTTTATTTTCAAAAGAGATCGAACAGATACTGATAGATTAAGTCAATGAGCAAAACTGTGATGGATGGAGTTCAATGTAAGTAAGTGTGAGGTTATCTGTTTTGACTGAAAAATGGTAGATTGGTGTACTTTCTATGTGCTATGAAATGAAATGCAAAGAGATGTCCAAAGAGACTTAGGGGTTCTGGTACATAAATCTTCAAAATGTCACAAACAGTGACAGAAAATAATCAAGCAAGCTATTGAAATTCTGGCCTTAATATCTAAAGGGCTGAAATCATAAGGCTGCAAAAAATATGTTGCAGTTATACATAATACTGGTTAGTCCCTACTTGGAGTACAGTGAGCAGACCTGGAAACCACTTTCAGGAGGATATAATGGCCTTGGGGGGAGTACACCAACAGTTTAAAAGAATGACCGCTGAATTTCAGGGGTTGAGTTCTGAGGAGAGATTACATAAGTTATTGATTTTCTAGAATTTAGAACATTAAGGGGTGATCTGGTCAAAGTCTTGAAGATATTAAAAGGACAAGACAGGTAGATAATGATAAGCTATTTCCACTGTTTGGAGGTTCTATAACTGTAGGGCGTAGTCTGAGAATTAGGACCTAACCATTCATGAGAGATGTTGGGATGCATTTCTACACAGGCAGGGTGGTAGGTATTTGGAACTCTCTTCTGCAAATGGCAGTGGATGCTGGACTAGTTGTTAGTTTTAATTTCAAGGTATCTACATTTTTGTTCAGTACAAATATTAAGGGATAGGGCCAAAGGCAGATATGTGGAGTTGGGCCATAAATCAGCCGTGGTCTGACTGAATGATGGAATAGGCTCAAGTGATTGAATGGCCTACTCCTGTTCCTCCGTTCCTGTGTAATTTGAAGGACTGGATAATACAGAGATCTGAATGATCATAGTGCTAGGGAGATTACAGAGGTAGGGCAGGGCAGAGTTAAGGACAGATTTGTCAACAAGGACAACCATTTTAAAGTGGAGTTGCTGTTGGATTGTTCACTGTTAAACATCTTCATTCACCAGATTCACTGGTTTAAATTCATATGAAACAGAAATGTTCAAATAAAATAATAAATTAACTGCATCCAGTTTGGAGAATCATCAGTTTGCACTCAGACCAGGACTGGTAAATACTGTTTCAAATTGAATACAATCTAAGAGGCACTTCCAATCAAGCTCATCATGTATATCTGAAGGAAGACTTAAACATAGGTGAAAATATCTAGATATGTCTGATAGTACCTCAGAGATATTTCTGGTGTCAAAGGCACTTTTCTGTTCTT
Organism: Hemiscyllium ocellatum; assembly: GCF_020745735.1. Lineage (NCBI taxonomy): Eukaryota > Metazoa > Chordata > Chondrichthyes > Orectolobiformes > Hemiscylliidae > Hemiscyllium > Hemiscyllium ocellatum. Next base: position 89,726,787 of record NC_083401.1, read on the forward strand.
GCTTACAACCAATTTGAATTTGGAAAATGGAAATAGGCAATTATAAGAATATTGAGGCAACAACACACAATAAAAAATAACACTAGTTTGTAGATTTACAGCATATAGGTGAAGGGTGTGGCACATCAATACGCCAGAGGATTTGTGGATGTAGAAGCTACACTTCATTAGTCAGGTAGTTACTGACCTATGTCAACTGACACAGGCAGGAATTGAAGTCAAACTCCAGATTCGCAAGTTTTCGGTGGCCTTCAACCATTATGCCATGGACTGCAAGTTAGGCTTCTGTCCATCATCCAACAAGTAAATGGCCGCTGTCTTCTTTAAAAGGAGAAAGCAATAGAATACCATTCACACAAAGGCTGCTGACCGGAAGGAGGCTTTCACATTGTTAGATTTTCCCAAGTGCAGGGTTACTTTGACTGTTTATTTCCTGGATTTCCTGAACCCCCTGGATTCTCCCCATCATGAACAAATTGGGTTGCATACCTGGAAGGGTTTCCACAAGTTAAAAATTCAGGCTGGTCTGAGACCAAAGACAGAGCTGAAAATGTGTTGCTGGAAAAGCGCAGCAGGTCAGGCAGCATCCAAGGAACAGGAAATTCGACGTGTCGGGCATAAGCCCTTTTTCAGGAATGAAGAAAGTGTGTCCAGCAGGCTAAAATAAAAGGTAGGGAGGAGGGACTTGGGGGAGGGGCGATGGAGATGTGATAGGTGGAAGGAGGTCAAGGTGAGGGTGATAGTCCGGAGTGGGGTGGGGGCGGAGAGGTCTGGAAGAAGATTGCAGGTTAGGAGGGCGGTGCTGAGTTGAGGGAACCGACTGAGACAAGGTGGGGGGAGGGGAAATGAGGAAACTGGAGAAATCTGAGTTCATCCCTTGTGGTTGGAGGGTTCCCAGGCGGAAGATGAGGCGTTCTTCCTCCAACCGTCGTGTTGTTATGTTTTGCCGGTGGAGGAGTCCAAGGACCTGCATGTCCTCGGTGGAGTGGGAGGGAGAGTTAAAGTGTTCAGCCAAGGGGTGGTTGGGTTGGTTGGTCCGGGCGTCCCAGAGGTGTTCTCTGAAAAGTTCCGCAAGTAGGCAGCCTGTCTCCCCAATATAGAGGAGACCACATCGGGTGCAGCGGATGCAATAGATAATGTGCGTGGAGGTGCAGGTGAATTTGTGGCAGATATGGAAGGATCCCTTGGGGCCTTGGAGAGAAGTAAGGGAGGAGGTGTGGGCGCAAGTTTTGCATTTCTTGCGGTTGCAGGGGAAGGTGCCGGGAGTGGAGGTTGGGTTGGTGGGGGGTGTGGACCTGACGAGGGAGTCGCAAAGGGGGTGGTCTTTGCGGAACGCTGATAGGGGAGGGGAGGGAAATATATCCCTGGTGGAGGGGTCCATTTGGAGGTGGCAGAAATGACGGCAGATGATACACTGTATACGGAGGTTGGTGGGTTGGTAGGTGAGAACCAGTGGGGTTCTGTCTTGGTGGTGGTTGGAGGGGCGGGACTCAAGGGCGGAGGAGCGGGAAGTGGAGGAGATGCGGTGGAGGGCATCATCGATCACGTCTGGGGGTATCTGCGGTCCTTGAAGAAGGAGGCCATCTGGGCTGTATGGTATTGGAACTGGTCCTCCTGGGAGCAGATGCGGCAGAGAGGAAGGAATTGGGAATATGGGATGGAGTTTTTGCAGGGGGCAGGGTGGGAGGAGGTGTAGTCCAGCTAGCTGTGGGAGTCGTCGGTTTATAATAGATGTCTGTGTTGAGTCGGTCGCCCGAGATAGAAATGGAAAGGTCTAGGAAGGGGAGGGAGGAGTCTGAGACAGTCCAGGTGAATTTGAGGTCGGGATGGAAGGTGTTGGTAAAGTTGATGAACTGTTCAACCTCCTCGTGGGAGCACGAGGCAGCGCCGATACAGTGATCGATGTAGCGGAGGAAAAGGTGGGGGGTGGTGCCAGTGTAGTTGCGGAAGATGGACTGTTCCACATGTCCTACGAAGAGATAGGCATAGCTGAGGCCCATGCGGGTGCCCATGGCAACTCCTTTAATTTGGAGGAAGTGGGAGGATTGGAAAGAGAAGTTATTCAGGGTGAGGACCAGTTCAGTCAGTCGAAGGAGGGTGTCAGTGGAAGGGTACTGGTTGGTGCGGCGGGAAAGGAAGAAGCGGAGTGCTTTGAGTCCTTCGTGATGGGGGATGGAGGTGTACAGGGACTGGATGTCCATCGTGAAGATAAGGCGTTGGGGACCGGGGAAGCGAAAACCATGGAGGAGTTGGACGGAGTGGATGGTGTCCCGAACATAGGTGGGGAGTTCTTGGACTAAAGGGGACAGAACCGTGTCGAGGTACGCGGAGATGAGTTCGATGGGGCAGGAGCAGGCTGAGACAATGGGTCGGCCGGGGCAGTCAGGTTTGTGGATTTTGGGCAGGAGGTAGAAACAGGCGGTGCAGGGTTGCGGGACTATGAGGTTGGAGGCGGTGGATGGGCGATCCCCTGAGGTGATGAGGTTATGGATGGTCTGGGAGATGATGGTTTGGTGGTGGGAGGTGGGGTCATGGTCAAGGGGGCAATAGGAGGAGGCGTCCGCGAGCTGGCGTTTAGCCTCAGCGGTATAAAGGTCCATGCACCAAACTACTACCGCGCCTCCCTTGTCTGCCGGTTTGATGGTGAGGTTGCGGTTGGAGTGGAGGGAGTGGAGGGCTGCACGTTCTGAGGGTGAGAGGTTGGAGTGGGTGAGTGGGGTGGACAGGTTGAGTCGGTTAATGTCGCGGCGGCAGTTGGCTATAAATAGATCGAGGGCGGGTAAGAGGCCATCACGGGGTGTCCAGGTGGATGGGGTGTGTTGGAGGCGGGAGTAGGGGTCGTCAGAGAGTGGGCGGGAGTCTTGGTTGTAAAAGTAGGCATGGAGGCGAAGGCGGCGGAAGAATTGTTCAATATCTCATCGCGTGTTGAACTCATTAATCCGAGGGCGTAGGGGAATGAAGGTGAGGCCTCTGCTGAGGACTGATCTTTCATCCTCAGAGAGGGGGAGGTCTGGAGGGATGGTGAAGATCCGGCAAGGTCGGGAGTTAGGACCTGGTGTGGGACTGGAGCTGGGAGTGGGGGCGGGGGCGGGGACAGAGATCGATGTAGGGTCGGGGTTAGACGTGGTGATGAAGCTTGGTGTGGGGCGGGGTTAAGCGTGGGGGCGGGGTCCTGCGTGGTGACGAAAGTTGGCATGGAGGCGGGGTTACGCATGGTGACGAAAGACGGCGTGAGGGCGGGGTTACGTGTGGTGACGAAAGTCGGCATGGGGGCGGAGACACCTGAGGCGTTGTGGTCGTGCAGGTTAGTGATGTCAGTGGGAGGCGGAAGTGTTGCGGCGACGGCAACCGAAAGGGCGGAAAAGGTTGTGGCGATGAAAGAACCGTTATCATTCCCGGTAGCCGCGGGGGTCGCGAGTCCGTCGGCGATCTTCCTGGCGATCGTGGAAGCGGTTGTCTGTGCGGTGATCGCCGGGGCGGTTGTTTGGGCGGCGATTGCGGAGGCTGCGAGGTTGGTGGGGGCGGAAGTGACGTCACGGTCGTCGTCGGCCATTGGTGCCGTGGGTGCTGTAGTGGCCGCATGTGTAATGGTGTCCGACAGATTGCAGAGGCCGATGGAAGATTCTGGAACAGTTGAGGAACCACGAGTGTGGGGGTAAGTACATGAAGGTTTTTGGTACTTACTGTCTTTAATTTCTGATATGGCTAGGAAGAACTGTTTGTTTAGTGTATGGATTCTTCTGTAGATGAAGAACAGTAGAGGTCCTTTGCAAGTTTGTGAGAGTGTTGTCCTGAGCTGGCGTAGGGCTGATTGCATGGAATGTAGGTAGCAACGCATGGCTGCAAGGGTGGAGCGGAGGATCCGGAGGGAGGTCTGTTGCTGGAGGCTTCGGATTTGTTATAGGTACAGGTTGTCCTGGTTGGGTCCAAATTTTGTGGGTTGGAATGTAGTCCGGAGTCCGTGTGGGATCAGTCGGTTCTGTAGGCAGGTGCTGAGGAAGGAGATGTGGCTGTCGTAACGAGTCTGTTTGAGAACGTGGCTGAAGAGCTTCTGTGCAGGGGAGATGACCTGGGGGGTGCAGTGAGAGAGAGACTCACTGAAATCTTTGTAGAGGGAGGAAGAGAGCTTCTTCAAGGAAGGCATCCTTGCAAGAGGGATCTGCCATGATCCTATTGAATGTCAGAACAGGCTTGAGGGGACGATCAGTCTACTCCTGTTCTTATGTCTTATGGTCTCAGTATGTTAATGTTGTCTTTAAATTGTGTCCACTCTCAATGACCTGCACCCCAAACAAATGTCTTTGATCTAGGCCAACAAGTGTCCCTTTGGATCCTGGGAGAATGGGGTATTCCTTCTACATCTGACATGTGATCCCTGTTAGGACTCTGGCCAATAACATGAAGTGGCAACGCAATGAGAATCACACAGACAAAAGAGCTCACTGAATGAAACATTGGTAAATGTGACAACGGATTCAGTCTAGTATCAAATGACACTCCATTTTATATGGTTTCATGCTAGGTGCACCATTTGGAGGGATAAGCTACACAGCTACAATGAGAAACTGGAGTATGAAGAACTCCAAGAACCAACTTACATTTGTATAAAACATGACAAAACAACCCAAAGTGCATCAGTAGAAATCAAAGAAATTTGACATTATTCACAAAAGGAGATAAAAATCAAATTAATCAAATGTCAAAGTGTTAAGTTTTAAGGAATGGAATACAGGAGAGGATGGATGTAGCAAGAGAGAGATTTCAGGAAATAATTTCACAAGTTAGAACTCAAGCATATGAAAGCATAACCATCTTTGTTATAGTGATGAAAATCAGGAATAGACAGAAGGACAAACCCTTTTTGAATGGATTATGTTATAATGCTAATAATTTCTTCTCTGTCTCTCTTTCTCTCTTTAAACTGTACTGAACCAAAATAAAACAGTCCAAAATCTGACTTCTTTAAAATCTGTGTGGAGATCAGGAAGGATTTGTAAATAAGTTATGAAATTTAATTTGTAGATGTAATTTAAAAAGAATCCTGCAATAATAATGCATATCCAAAAAGATTTTCTCATTTGCATCTCCCTGTTGAAGTTGCATAATCAGAGAATCAGGAAATAGTTTATTGAAAACACTTTCTTTAAGAAAGGAGAAACTGTATAATCTATTCATCTTTCAGGAGCAATGGGAACATAGAATGATGAAATAAAAATAATGTGAATTGAATCACAACTCTCTGGGTTCATTCTGCTCTCCAAAGATCTCACTTCAGTGCCATGCCAAGAGATGCTTACATTATTGGAAGTATTGTCTTTCAGCTGAGGTACTAAACTGAGATTTCAAGTACCTGATAAATGTAAAACATCTCAAAATGTTATTTCAGTGAAAAGTGTGAGTTTAATCTCCATTGATTGAGCTAATATTTATCCCTCAATAATCCTCACAAAATGAGATTATCTGATCATTGCCACACTATTCCTGTTGGTGGAGGTTGCTGCATACAAACTGTATGCTATGTTTCCTCCAACACCACAGTGACTGCACTTCAGAAAGTACTTTACTGGCTGTTAAACATTTTGAGATATCTAGTAGTCATCAATTAATGAATGAACTTTATTGTCACATGTACTCAATGAGTACAGTGAAAAGTTTACAAGTCTCTACTTACAGTGCCATCTTAGGTACAAAGGTAACTCGGCACAACTTCTCAGGTTACAAGTTCAGTTACAGTGTAACAATGTCACCAACATATGGCACCATCTTAGGTACAAAGGTAGCTAAGTACAATCCTTAGTTACAGAATAGAGAAATGAACTAATAAAGTTTTACATTACACCTTATCGATACACATTCTAACCATAAATATTTAAAAGCAAGAGGACTAACAGGGAAGGCAGATGAGCTCAGAGCATGGTTAGCAACATGGGACTGGGATATCATAGCAATTACAGAAACATGGCTCAGGGATAGGCAGGACTGGCAGCTTAATGTTCCAGGATATAAATGGTACAGGAAGGATAGAAAGGGAGGCAAGAGAGGAGGGGGAGTGGCGTTTTTGATAAGGGATAGCATTACATCTGTGCTGAGGGAGGATATTCCTGGAAATACATTCAGGGGAGATGGGCCACTTACTTGCGGAACGCTTCCGAGAATACCTCAGGGACGCCCGGACCAACCAACCCAACCACCCCATGGCTTAACACTTTAACTCTCCCTCCCACTCCACCGAGGACATGCAGGTCCTTGGACTCCTCCACCGGCAAAACATAACAACACGACGGTTGGAGGAAGAACGCCTCATCTTCCGCCTGGGAACCCTCCAACCACAAGGGATGAACTCAGATTTCTCCAGTTTCCTCATTTCCCCTCCCCCCACCTTGTCTCAGTCGGTTCCCTCAACTCAGCACCGCCCTCCTAACCTGCAATCTTCTTCCAGACCTCTCCGCCCCCACCCCACTCCGGACTATCACCCTCACCTTGACCTCCTTCCACCTATCACATCTCCATCGCCCCTCCCCCAAGTCCCTCCTCCCTACCTTTTATCTTAGCCTGCCTGGCACCCTCTCCTCATTCCTGATGAAGGGCTTATGCCCAAAACGTCGAATTTCCTATTCCTTGGATGCTGCCTAACCTGCTGTGTTTTAACCAGCAACACATTTTCAGCTGTGATCTCCAGCATCTGCAGACCTCACTTTTTACCCCAATACATTCAGAGAGGTTATTTGGGTGGAACTGAGAAATAAGAAAGGGGTGATCACCTTATTGAGATTGTATTATAGACCCCCTAATAATCAGTGGGAAATTGAGGAACAGATTTGTAAGGAGATATCAGTTCTCTGTAAGAATAATGGGTTGGTTATGGTAGGGGATTTTAACTTTCCAAACATAGACTGGGATTGCCATGGTGGTAAGGATTTAGGTGGAGAAGAATTTGTTAAGTGTATACAAGAAATTTTTCTGGTTCTATATGTGGTTGTACCTACTAGAGAAGGTGCAAAACTTGACCTACTCTTGGGAAATAAGGCAGGGCAGGTGACTGAGGTGTCAGTGGGGGAGCAATTTGGTGCCAGAGACCATAATTCTATTCGTTTTAAAATAGTGATGGAAAAGGATAAACCAGATCTAAAAGTTGAAGTTCTAAATCAGAGGAAGGCTAATTTTGACAGTATTAGGCAAGAACTTTCAAAAGCTGATTGGGGACAGATGTTCGCAGGTAAAGGGACGGTTGGAAAATTGGAAGCTTTCTGAAATGTGATAGTGAGAGTCCAGGACAGTACATTCCTGTTAGGGTGAAAGGTAAAGCTGGTAGTTGTAGGGAATGCTGGATGACTAAAGAAATTGAGGGTTTGGTTAAGAAAAAGAAGGAAGCATATTCAAGTATAGACAAGATAGATCAAACGAATCCTTAGAAAAGTATAAAGGCAGTAGGAATATACTTAAGAGGGAAATCAGGAGGGCAAAAATGGGACATGAGATAGCTTTGGCAAATAGAGTTAAGGAGAATCCAAAAGGTTTTTACAAATACATTAAGGACAAAAGGGTAACTAGGGAAAGAAAATAGGGCCCCTCAAAGATCAGAAAGGCGGCCTTTTGGTGGAGCCGCAGGAGATAGGGGAGAAACTAAATGAGTATTTTACATCAGTATTTACTGTGGAAAAGGATATGGAAGATATAGAATGTAGGGAAGTAAATGATGACATCTTGAAAATGTCCATATTACAGAGGAGGAAATGCTGGATGTCTTGAAATACATAAAAGTGGGTAAATACTTAGGACCTGATCAGATGTACCCTAGAACCCTGTGGGAAGCTAGAGAAGTGATTGTTGGACCTCTTGCTGAGATATTTGTAGGATTGATAGTCACAGGTGAGGTGCCGGAAGACTGGAGGTTGGCTAATGTGGTGCCACTATTTAAGAAGGGTGGTAAGGACATGCCAGGGAACTATAGACTAGTGAGTCTGACATCGGTGGCGGGCAAATTGTCAGAAGGAATCCTGAGGGACAGGATATACATGTATTTGGAAAGGTAAGGACTGATTAGGGATAGTCAATATGGCTTTGTGCATGGGAAATCATGTCTCACAAACTTGATTGAGTTTTTTGAAGAGGTAACAAAGAGGATTGATGAGGGCTGAGTGGTAGACATGATCTATATGGACTTCATTAGGGAGTTTGACAAGGTTCCCCATGGGAGACTGGTTAGCAAGGTTAGATCTCATGGAATACAGCCATTTGGATACAGACCTGGCTCAAATGTGGAAGACAAAGGATGGTGATGGAGGGCTGTTTTTCAGACTGGAGGCCTGTGACCAGTGGAGTGCCACAATGATCGGTGCTTTGTACACTTTTCATCATTTATATAAATGATTTGAATATGAGCATAAAAGGTATAGTCCGTAAGTTTGCAGATGACACCAAAATTGGTGGTGTAGTGGACAGCGAAGAATTACAATGGGATCTTGATCAGATGGGCCAATGGGCTGAGAAGTGGCAGATGGAGTTTAATTCAGATAAATGCCAGGTGCTGCATTTTGGGGAAGCAAATCTTAGCAGGACTTATACACTTAATGGTAAGGTCCTTGGGAGTATTGCTGAACAAAGAGAGTATAAGTCATAACTCTGTGAAAGTGGAGTCGCAGGTAGATAGGATAGTGAAGAAGGTGTTTAGTATGCTTTCCTTTATTGGTCAGAGTACAGGAGTTGGGAGGTCATGTTGCTGCTGTAGAGGACATTGGTTAGGCCACTGTTGGAATATTGTGTACAATTTTGGTCTCATTGCTGTTGGAAGGATTTGTGAAATTTGAAAGGGTTCAAAAAAGATTTACAAGGATGTTGCCATGGTTGGAGGATTTGAGCTATGGGGATAGGTTGAATAGGCTGGGACTGTTTTCCCCAGAGCATCGGAGGCTGAGGGATGACCTTATAGAGGTTTATAAAATTATGAGTGACAAAGTGTTTTCCCTGGTGTGGAGGAGTCCAGAACTATAGGACATAGGTTTAGGGTAAGTGGGGAAGGATATAAAAAAAACTAAGGGGCAATGTTTTCTCACAAAGGGTGGTATGTGTGTGGAATGAACTGCCGGAGGAAGTGCTACAGGTTAGTATGATTGCAACATTTGAAATGCATCTTGGTGTATGAATAGGAAGGGTTTGGAGGTATATGGCCCGGGTAGGACTAGATTGGGTTGGGATATCTGGTTGGCATGGACGGGTTGGACTGAAGGGTCTGTTGCTGTGCTGTACATCTCTATGACTCTATGACTCATAAGTCATAAAAACAAGAGGCAAAGTTAAAAAGACAAACATCACCGTACAAGGGCAGGGGCATACATATCTAAACAGTTCACAGATTTCATCCAGTACAAACTGCCAAATCAGCATTCACAGGATTGCCATATTTAACATTTAACAGATTTAACACACAGACGTTTTTAATTTTAAAAAAAACTTCCCACAAATTTCTTTTCCTCCAACCATGTTGCGGAGCATTGACTTGAATGTGCCTTTCTTAGAGATAAAAAGACCTGTTTAAACTCAGCCTTGTTCCTCAATATTATATAATCAAGCAGAGAATTTACATATTTGTAAGACAATGAGATATTTAAATAAGTTTTCACCAATGACAAGAAGCAAAGCAGTAAGACAGTATAAACAGAAAACATTAGAAATCTCAGCAGATTAAGCAGTAACATCCCTGTACAAGAGCAAATTGAGTACATCTTAGCGCCATAGTAGCAAATTGCTGCCATCATCCCTTTTCCTTCTGCTGAAGAAAGTAAATGTGACACTAAAGTAGCAACCGAGCTACACAGCTCTGCAGAGAAAGGTGTGTTTTGGGGTGCTTTGGCAGTGGTCACCTTGGCAGTTATATTTGACAGCCAAACATCAAGAGATGTTAAATGATATAAAACTGAAGGCTTGTCCTTTTCCGTTCCATCATCCTGGAAGAACCTGTTAATTACAGGCGTTGCAACGAGTAAGAGGTGCATCAATAGAAATAAGACCATAAGACATAGGAATGAAAGTAAGGCCATTTGGCCCACCATGTCCACTTTGCCATTTAATAATGACTGATGGACATTTCAACTCCATTTACCTGCATTCTCCCTGCTGCCTTTAATTCCTTGTGGGATCAAGAATTTATCAATCTCTGCCTTGAAGAAATTTAATGTTCAGCCTCCACTGCCCTCCATGGCAATGAAGTCTCAGGCCCACCACAAGAAATGTCTCCTCATTTCCATTCTAAATTGACCCCCACTAATTCTATGGCTGTGCCCACAGGTCCGAGTCTCCCCGCCTCACAGAAACAAATTCCCAGCGTCCATCCTTTCTAAACCATGCATTATCTTTTAAGTTTATATTAGATCTCCCCTCAACCTTTGAAACTCTAATGAATACAATCCCAGGATCCTCAGCCTTTCATCTTTTGGAAGGCCTACCATTCCAAGGATCATCCATGTGAATCTCGACTGGTCACACTCCAGTGCCAATATGTCCTTCCTGAGGTGTGGGGCCCAAAACTGGACACAGTATCCTAAATTGGGCCCAACCAGAGCTCTATAAAGTCTCAAATAAATGATATCCTGAGTATTCTTAACAAGGTGTGCATAGTTAAGGTGTTTCCACTTGTGGGTGAGTCCAGAACTGGGTGGAACAGTTTAAAAATGAGGAAGTCTCCTTTTGGACAGCGATGAGAATTTTGTTTTCTCTCAGAGGATTGTGTAACTTTGGAACTCTCTGTATCAGAAGGTGGTGAAGATGAGGTCAATGAATATTAGTGAGATAGAAAAAGATGGATTCTTGTTCGACAAGGGGATCAAAGTCTAAAAGAGTGGTGCTGGAAAAGCACAGGAGGTCAAGCAGCATCCGAGGAGCAGGAGAGTTGACGATTCGGGCATAAGCTCTTCATCAGGAATGCCAGTGGGAAGGGGGCTGAGAGATAAATATGGGAGTGGGGATAGGGTTTGGGGGAAGATAGATGGAAAGGTGATAAGTGGATGCAGATGTGGGATAATTGTGAGAGGTCGTGGAGAGGGTGGAATGGATAGGTGGGAAGGAATATGGATAGATAGGACAGGTCAAGTGGGCGATGCTGAGTTGGAGGGTTGAATTTTGGATGACGTGGGGGGATGTGAGATTTGGAAACTGGTGAAGTCGAACTTGATGCCATGTGGTTGGAGGGTCCCAAGATGAGGCGTTCTTCCTCCAGTTGGCGGGTGGCTTTGATTTGGCGGTGGTGGAGGCCCAAGACTTGCATGTTCTTGGGGGAGTGGGAGGAGGGTAATTGAAGTTAACCTAACATTAGGAATGGTGAAAATGTTGGAATCTGTTATGAAAGATGTGATAATAGAACATTTGGAAAATATTAATGGGACTGTAAAAAAGCCAGCATGTGTTTCTGAAAGACAAGTCATTCTTCATAAACCTACTGGAGGATTTTGAGGATGTAACTAGTAAAACAGATGAAGGAAAACCAGTAAGTGTGGTGCATTTAGACTTGCAGAATGCTTTTGTTAAGGTCCCACATGAGTGGTTAGTCAGCAATGTTAAGGCATATGGGTTTTGGGGTAATGTATTGACATTATGGATGGAGAATTGGTTGTCATTCAATTCTTTATTGCTGAAATTGCATCACTGTAATGCAATAGTCACTGTGCCTAGTTATGTGTTTGTTAGTCTATTCTTATGTTGCTGTGTCATACGTCCCTTATAGGAGGCAGTGTACCTTCCATTGAGGGCACATGTGGTAGCTTTGGCAACCAGCCTCAAGCAGCTGCATTCTCCTTTGGCACAGGTATGGTCCATTGTGTCTTCACATGCATTGGGAATGTTTAGGCTGCCATTTTGTGTGAAACCATTAAAAGCACTGAACCAGATGCTAGCAGGGAGCAGGAGTCATCCTTATGAGAAAGGACAGCTTGCATATCATCTATTGTTTCACTTAATGGTAAGATTCTTAGTAGTGCTGATGAACTGAGACATTTCAGTTTCCCTGTACATAGATCCCTGAAAGTTGCCACCCAGGTTGATAGGGTTGTTAAGAAGGCATACGGTGTGTTAGCTTTTATTAGTAGAGGGATTGACTTTTGGAGCCATGAGGTCATGTAACTCTGGTGCAGCTGCACTTGCAGTATTGCAAACAGTTCTGGTCACCGCATTATAGGAAGGATGTGGAAGCTTTGGAAAGGGTTCAGAGGAGAGTTAATGGGATGTTACCTGGAATGGAGGGAAGGTCTTATGAGGAAAGAGTGAGAGACTTGAAACTATTTTCGTTAGGTAGAAGAAAGTTGAGAGGTGACTTAATTGAGACATATAAGATAATCGGACAATTAGATAGGCTGGACAGTGAGTGCCTTTTTCCTCAGATGATGATGGATAGCACAAGGGGACATAGCTTTAAATTGAAGAGTGATAAGATATAGGACAGATGACTTAGGTAGTTTCTTTACTCAGAGAGTAGTAGGGGTGTGGAACGCACTGCCTGTAATGTATTAAACTCGCCACCTTTAAGGGCATTCGATAAACATATGGATGAAAATAGAATAGTGCAAGATAAATAGGCTTCAGATTGGTTCCACATGTCGGCGCAACATCGAGGGCCGAAGGATCTGTACTGCGCTGTAATGTTCTATGATCTATGTTTATGCTGCTGTTATGAGGCTGCACCTCTAAACTGCCTCCAACCTATGGGACCTCAAAGTGAAGGAGGTCATGGATTCTCTGGACATCCCTTTAGTGCTCTGCATATCTCATACTCTTGTAAATGAGTTGAAAAGCTGGGCAATGCTGTACACCGGAGCCATGACAGAAGGCCTAAGCTCATGATCCACCTGTAAACATGGTGACTGAGCTTCCTGCTCAGTGAGAGAAGAACATCCGTCATTCTGCTAAATTTCTCCACAAGATGTACCTTTACAACATTTTAAAAGGGAGGGATCTTTTGAAGCCTGCCTTCCACTGCCATCACCTGAACTACCTTCAAGTTGCATTCAGATAATACTGCACCTCCCATTTAAGGGTGCACCTCTTCCTTCAGAAGTTAAAGCAATAAGAAAGCTGGATATTGAAGGCACTGACTCGACAAGTGGTCAATCAACGGCAAGAATAATACCGATATATGTCTATTTAAATACTACTGGTGTGCCCATCACTTCAACAGTACCATTCTGCCCATGTGAAGTGTGTAACACTACAAGTGCTGTGCCAATTGTATTGGCACATAAACAGGCTTACAATAACCCCTAACTCTAGACTGCAATAGATTTGGAGTCAGGAGAGCTGACTTTGAATTCTTGCTTGAGGGATCTATACTTTTTCCTAAACTTAGTAGCCGCTACTGGATTTTTTTCTTTAGTTTTTATATTAATGGGATAGGAGATTGGGACTTTCTTTATCTCATTCAAGCAGTATTGTGGGGAAGTCAAGTAAAGGAGAATTTTAACTTCCTCTATCACAGAGTTACTGGGTGACACAAATGGACTATTCTACCCCACTTTCACAGGCTGAAGCCTCATGTATAGAGAAAATTGAAATTTTACCTTTACCGCCTGCCAAGTGAAGTGTTGCTTGAGGCCTTGTCGGATAACATAGTTTTGTGAATAAGGTGAAGCCTTTCTGCCCCTTCAATATCCAGGAAGAAAATTATGGCTGTGATTGCCTTAGTCTCTCCAAATTTTCATGAAATCCCTTTCTAACTCTTTCCCAGTTCTCTCTACCCTCTCATCTCTTCTCCCCAATGACTCGTCATGCTTTCAGCCTGGGCTTCTATTACCACAGGATTGCCTCTGGACACATGTTTTTGGACTTAGAGCTAGCCAACACTTAATGAATCGCTGTTATGGAAATGAACTGCAGCTTTAAGGTGCTCATACACTGACTTGCTGCTCAGTTATTAGTCTCCAAACTTGAGTGAGAAGGAGATTACAGATTAGAAAGGGTTGATTGATTAATTTTTTCAAACCTGTTGGAAAAGCAGGCTTGCTCCGCTGATGCAGGAAACCTACAAGGAAATGGGGAAAACATGCTGGTGTGAAGGTGAGGTTTACTATTAAATGGAGAAAATATTGGGATGAAATATTTAGAGCAGTGTGCTGTAAAATTATAATATAGATTTCTGTTATGCAGCAAATAAGGCATTTTTTTATCAAGGCACAACTCAAATCATCAGGTAACAAACCAGCATGAAGAATAAGCAGCTCTGATCAATCATGGAAATGTTTTAAATGCATTGCCTTCTGGAGCATAAGGGACACTGTTCAATAATGGCAATCTTACCCAATGGGCAGTAGAATTTTGTCAGCAGAAACTCTTAATCTCTTGCATGATTGACCAGATCCATTTTGCTAGCCTGTGTCCAATGAAGTGGAAGCATCTGCAAGGACAACTACATGCTTCATGAATTAATCGACAAATTAAGGTCATCAGATATTTATTCTGAGAGGCATCTGAACAGAAATACCTGTCGTCATCTAATTCCTGAGCCCACTGTGAATAGATTGTCCTCACAGAACTGGTTCATTGATTGATACCACACAACCAAGTAACACTGTAAATGTTTGCTTACTCATTTTTCACGTAAAACAATATGATTATTCAGTATGCAGAACTTGTGGATTTTTTTTATCAGGTCCCACTTTCTCTCACTCATTTAATTGCTCTGGAGATTGGGGGGAATTTACAAACTGTAGCAATTAGTTGCAGCTTGTTATTAACATGCAATACATTGAATCAAAGAGGTTTTTAATGATTGCTCATTGGTCAGTGCACAATATGAAACATCCATCTGCTGACAACATTAAGGTCTGGTTTGAATGATAGATTTTTAATGAAAGTATTTATGGGAGAGTGGGCACTAAGTCTTTGAACTTCACAAACTTGTAATTATGATGTTTATGAAATAATTAGACATATTGTGCTTTTATTTTTCCCATATGATATTGAAAATTTAAAAGCAGATGTTCATTTGTTAAGTTCATGTAACTGAAAAACAGGATAGTAGTATATAATTAAATAGATTTGGAGTAACTCTCACAGTGGCTAAGGACTATGATAACTCGTTATCATTATTATAAATCATGAAAACTGCTCCTGTTGTAATGTTATAATTTGAGTGTGATCTTTGTTCTACATTTTGCCAATTATTTTTGCATGAATATTCAACTAAAAGAAATCAAATTTAATACTTAAAAGTTATGGGACTTCATCATTGGATGACCAAATGTAAAAATGATTTTACTATATTTTCAACAATATACTGATTAAAGTTACCAGAGTTAACTTTTAACTCCAATGAAAGTGTAAAATTAATGTTTTTTTTTCTTGTCTTGAAGTTAATGAAGAGAAAAATGAATGTTGGAAAAGGACACCAAACATATTTAAATGGTTTATGGATTGCTTTAGTGATGATAATGAAAAGCATTGAATAAATTTAAAATGATAGAACATCTGCATTTATGGAAGGGTAGTATTCAAAAGAGTGTGCAGGTGCAGAGGCATCTCGGTGTATCTTTGTATGAGTTATTAATGGTGGCAGAACAGGTGGAGATAACTGTTAACAAAGCATCCTGTAGCTTAGGCTGTTTCATCGAATACAAGAGCAGGTGGATTATGCTGAAACTGTGTAGACACTAGATAGACTGCAAAAAGTACAGTTCTCGGCACCACACTTGTAGAAGATGTTGGAGAAAATGTAGAAGAGGCTTATCAGGTTGGTTCCAGGGATGAAAAGTTTCATCGAAGGAAATATTGAAGATGTTAGGATAGTTTGCCTTGGAAACAAGGAAGAGAGGTGATGGATGTGAGAGGCCTGGATGGAGAAGACAGGAAGAAATTGTTCCTACTTGGAGAAGGATCAAGGATAAAGATAGCACAGATTAAAAGTGATTTGCAAAAGAAGTAGATGTGATGTAAGAAAAAAATCAGTGAGTGGTTCCAGTCTGGAATGTAGTGCTTGAAAGTATGGTGAAGGAAGGTCCAAGTGAGACTCTAGAAGGCATGAAATGATTATTTAATCTAAAATAACATGTCATATTATCGGATGAAAGGATGTAGGTATGGCACTAGCCATGAAGCTCATTTGGAGAGCCAGTCTCAACATGATGGATTGAATGACCTCTTTCTGCACTGCAACAGTTGTATCATACTGTGGTTTAGAGTCTAGACATTCTATCATAAGTAATGTACCACTGTTCGGTGAAATCTGGCCAGTTTCCTTGTCTGTCATTGGGCATTGCCCTCAAAGCCAACCTACTAACCATGCCATCAAACTCATGCAATCAGAAAGTGAACCCACTCACAGATTGGTAATACTTCCTCTCTAAAAGAAAATCAGACTTGCCCCTCAAGACTAAACCCTGCCTTCCAACCTGGTGATTAGAAGCTGTTCCAGGACTAATAATCCCACCATTGATTACACCCTTCACCCCAACAGTGGATTGGTGACCACTGCACTTCAAGGTTGAGACCACCTCCCCTCATGCTTCCACCATTCTATTTACACAGTCCTTACTTATGAATAGGGCACCGGGAAACTCAGGAGGAAGAAATCAGCTTGAAAGTATTGTGAAAACTTCACAGTTAATGTGTGCTAACTATTTCTCCCTTCCCACCTATCCCCAACATGTATCCCTGTTGCTGCTCTCACAAGCACTGATCCAGGAAATACTGAGCTCAAAGGAAAACAAACGAAGGCAAAATACTGAAGGCACAATGAGATAGGTTTCAATATAAATTCCCTCAAAGCTTCTGTTCTGCTGTCTCAACAGGACAAAACATTAAATACCCAATACCCAGCATGAGCCAAACTAACGTAGTTTACAAAATACCATGCAAGGACTGCACAAAACACTATATAGGACAAACAGGAAGACAGCTAACAATCCGCATCCATGAACATCAGCTAGCCACAAAACGACACGACCAGCTATCTCTAGTGGCCATACACTCAGACAACCAGCAACATGAATTTGACTGGGAAAACACCACTATCATAGGACAAGCCGGACAGAGAACAGCCAGAGAATTCCTAGAAGGATGGCATTCATCCCCAAACTCCATCAACAGACACATTGACCTGGACACCTTATACAAACCACGACAGCTGAAACTGACACTCGGAAACGGCAAGAACATCCATCAACAGACACATTGACCTGGACCCCACATACAAATCACTGCAGCTGAAACTGACACCCGGAAGCGGCAAGAACAAACCAATATAAATACTGGAAGAAACATCAAAGCAGCGCTTCACACGAGGCTCCAACAGCACTGATGATGTTCCCGAGCCAGGGAACGAAACGTTTGCAGCAAAAACTTCCAGCTCGGCAAGCAGAACCACAACATTAAATAGTGTCTTAATTTTTCTGAAATATGTGCATTAGATTTTGTAATTAACAACATAAGATAATATTAACATGCAAATAAGACAGCAGCATCCAACAATTGCACTTGAGCAATTAAATACATTAATCAGGAAGTGGATTTCCTAGTTGTTCATGACTCACCACACTGAATGGCGTAAAATTACTGTTCTTAGAAAGTACTATAACTGGTGAGGAAGGGTGAATCAGCTCACTTGTGTGTGATTATAAAAATCACCCACAGTTGGCTACAAGAAAAAGATTTTTACTTCATTTTTAGTGCACAGGGATATCACCATTTGAATGAAACAGTACCTAAGCCGATTGCAGAATTTTCTTGAGTGAAAGAATAATAAGTATTGTTCTAACCTAACACTGAGAAAAATAATAAAATGCAACATCAAACACACAAACAAAGCTATGAACTCTAAAATGGGAATAATGTCTAGAATTCTAAAAAAAAAATTAGGGACAGACAGCTTAGAAAGTTCTTGGAATTGGTGAGGTGTTAGGCTTTATGCTGAGACCAAAATTATGTAATTGATGTCTTTAAACTGTAACAGTGGAGAGTTTTGTTGATATTTTTCATCACTTGGTGAATTGATGTTTCTCCAATTTCATTTTTGTTCTACTCATCTATGCTGGAAAGAGAGAGAGAGAGTTTTCAGTTCTGCTGTTACAAATCTATTTTCTTCTTTTTGCTATGCTGAAAAGCAGTTGCTTGAAATAAAGTTCATTACTGGACTCTCACATCTGGTTTCATTTTCCTTCAGCTGGATAATTTACAGGTGACTTTTATCCCAATATGTGGACGTTTCCAGAAATGTTTAAGGCTATAAAGCTACTGCAAACTGGGTTGTTAAATTCTCAGCTCATACTTTTGTATCTGAGCCGACACCAGGGAAGGTTTTTATTATAGAAAATATTTGGTGTACCGCTTTGTAATTTTCCAAGCTTGTGTGCCTAAGGGATAAACAGCAAAAATAGATAATATAAAAAGAACAAAGAATGTTGACTGTGTAAAACAAGATGGCTCAATCAATTAGGTCAATAAAGTTAAAATAGTGTTTATTGTAAACTTGTTATTGAACATCATAAAAATAATGTTCCGATGCAAGGAATACTTACTTCCAAATTCTAATTTTTGAAACTTTCTGAGATGAATTCCAATTGTACATGTACATTTCAAGACTATACATGAATCTGTCAGTAGTGTTTTGTGAAACGTAACATGAAAATAATAGTTTGAATATTCAGTCATTATTGTGGTAGGAAATTCAGTCAGATGCAACACTGTCAAAACTATTTCCAATGATTGCTGCAATAAACAGCTAACTGCAAAAAGTGTATATGTAACAACCAATGCAAAAAAAATTAAAGTATTATCCAATTAAAATCTGTTAGAGCCCATCAAAACCATCAGTGCATACTGCTGCATACAAAGGTATTCTATTCAGATCATTTTGTACATCATCTCACATTGACAGAGCTAACTGTAGAGAAACATCAGCAAGTGTTTCACTGGGCAACCTGTTTATCTTTTCTGTTTTAGTTAGCTGCCTGTCATTCTAATTTATGCTGCATGCAAAAATGCTTGTCTGTGATTAATGATTATGAGGGCGCAAAATTATTGGTTCTGTGTTAGCCTCCTCTTAAACACTCCACCCAATTTTCTTCTCAGCTATTCCACTACCACCTGCTTTTGTCCATTTCTACCCCATTAAAATGGAACAAAATGAATACATATAAAGAAACAATAGAAGAGGCAATCCTAAGCAATATAATTAGGTCAATACTCATAGTGGGATTACTTTTCGGGGCCCTACAGGGTAGGATATGTGGCAGGCATGGTGACTTAATTAGTGGAAGCAAAATTTCAATGTCATGAGTGAGGGTTGAGATGCAGAGATAAAATCAGTAGTGCATAGGAGTTGGGAGGTCATGTTGTGGCTATACAGGACATTGGTTAGGCCACTTTTAGAATATTACATGCAATTCTGGTCTCTTTCCTATCAGAAGGATATTGTAAAAGTTGAAAGGGTTCACAAAAGATTTAGAAGGATATTGCCAGGGTTGAAAGATTTGAGCAATAGGCATTGGCTGAATAGGTTGGAGCTGTTTTCCCTGGAGCATCGGAGACTGAGGGGTGACCTTATAGAGGTTTATAAAATCATGAGGGGCATGGATAGGATAAATAGACAAGGCCTTTTCCTTGGGGTGGGGAGTCCAGAACTAGGAGGCATAGGTTTAAAGTGAGAGGGGGAAGGTATAAAAGGGGCAATGTTTTCATACAGAGGGTAGTGCATGTATGGAATGAGCTGCCAGAGGAAGTGTTGGAGGCTGGTACAATTACTGCATTTAAAAGGCATCTGGATGGGTTTATGAATAGGAAGCGTTTAGAGGAATATTCTCAAGTTCTGGCAAATGGGACTAGATTATATTAGGATGTATGGTTGTCATGGACAAGTTGGACTGAAGGATCTGTTTCTGACCTGTACATCTTTATGCCTCTATGATGAGCCTCTGGTGGGTTCTTTCTTGTAATTCATTTACATGGCATGGTCATACATTTTAATGTCAAACAATTTTCAATAGAACCCTATCATCATGATAAATTTAGCCACGCTGAAAGCCCTGTCCAACCAGGGCTATTACTATCAGTGGCATTGGTATTCACCATAGAGCAGGACATGGATGATGGTAAGATTAAGAAGAGAAATGTGGATATACTAGGGCATGTCTATTAAAAAGATGTTGGGTGCCTTGAAAACATTAAGGTTGACAAGTTTCCAGGGAATCTTTTCAACTGGAAAAAAGTTGATGGGATCTATCCTAGGACACTGAAAATGACAAGGCAGGAGATTACTGGAGCCTTGATAGAGATCTTTGTATCTTGTTTTGTCACAGACAAAGTCCCAGAAGACTGGAGAATAGCCATTGTTGTTTCTTTGTTTAAGAAGTGCAACAGGGATAATCCAGGAAATTATAGGCCTGTGAGCATTATGTCAGTGATGGGGAAATTATTGAAGAAGATTCATAGGGACAGTATTTACTTGTATTATGAAAAAATGGACTTACTAAGGATAGTCAGCACAGCAGGCTTTGTGCAGGGTGGATGATATCTTGTCTCACAAATTGGATGAAGCTTTATTAAGAAGTGACAAAGATAAATGGTGAGGGTATGGCACTGATTGTTGTCGACATGGACTTTACTCAAGAATTTGACAAGGTCAATCATGGTCGGCTGGTTCAGAGGATTAAGTCACATGTGATTGATCCGTGGTGAGTTGGTGAATTGAATACAAAATTGGCTTAGTCAGAGAAGATAGTTGCGGAGGGGTGTTTTTAACTGGAGGATTGTGGACAGTGGTGTTACACAAGGACCAGTGCTGGGACTTCTTATTTGTAATTTATCCAAATGATTTGTATGAAAATGTGGGTGGTCAAGTTAGTAAAGTTTCAGAAAAAATGACAATTTGTGGAGTTGTGGATTGTGAGAAAAGTAAAGGATACAGCAGGTTCAGTTAGAACGTTGGGTGGAGAACTGGCAGGTCGAATAAGGTAATGCATTTTTGGACGTTAAATGCAAGAGGAAAGTGTACTTTAAATGGCAGGACCCTATGAAGCATTATCATACAAAGTCGAGAGTGTAGTGCTGAAAAAGCACTGCAGGTCAGGCAGCATCCGAGGAGCAGGACAATTGTTGTTTTGAGTATAAGCCCTTCATCAGGAATGAGGCTTGTAGGTTGGGACTGAGAGATAAATGAAAGGGTGTGAGTGGGTGAGTTTGGGGGAGGTAGCTGGGAAAGCTCGTGGATGACGGTGTGGGAGAAGGTAATGGGTCAGAGGGGGAAGTGATGGACTGGTCTGGAAGGTGGTGTTGAGTTGGAGGCTTGGGACTGAGATAATGTGGGTGGAGGGGAAATGAGGAAGTGTTGAAATCCACATTTATCCCATGTGGTTGCAGGGTCCCAAGCGGAATATGAAGTGTTCCTCCTCCAGGCTTCAGGTGGTAACGGTTTGGTGATGGAAGAGGCCCAGGACCTGCAGGTCCTTGACGGAGTGGGAGGGGCAGTTGAAATGTTCAGCCACAGGCAGTGGGGTTGGTGGATGCGGGTGTCCCAGAGATGTTCTCTGAAGTGATCTGCAAGAAGACGTCCTGTCTCCCCGATGTAGAGGAGACCACACTGAGGGCAGTGAATGCAATAGATGACATTGGTAGAGGTACAGGTGAATTTATGATGGATGTGGAAGGATCCCTTGGGGCCTTGGATGGAGGTGAGGGGACTGGTGTGGGCACAGGTTTTGTACTTCCTGTGGTGGCAGAGAAAGGTGCCTGGAGTTGGGTGTGGGCTGGTGGGGGGTGTCGACTTGACGAGGGAGTTATGGAGGGAATGGTCTTTTCGGAATGCTGATAGGGGTTGGAGGGAAATATATCTCTGGTGGTGGGGTCCATTCCGATGCTGCCTGACCTGCTGTGCTTTTCCAGCACCGCACTCTCCACTCTGAGCTCCAGCATTTGCAGTCCTCACTTTCTCCTCATTGTTATACAAAGGGATCTAAGGGTACAAGTTTATAACTCCCTGAAAGTGGTAACACAAGTGAATAAGGTGATAAAGAAGTGTACAAAATGTTTATCTTTATTAGTTGGGGCATTGAGTATAAAAGTTGGCAAGGAGAAAGTGAGGACTGCAGATGCTTGAGATCAGAGTCAAAAAGTGTGGTGCTGAAAAAGCACAGCAGGTCAGGTAGCATCCAAGGAGCAGGAGAGTCAACATTTCAGGCAAATGTGGGGTGGGGGAGGGGGGGAAGGGGGCTGAAAGATAAATAGGAGGGTGGGGGTGGGGGTGGGGGTGAAGGGAAGGCAGCTGGGAAAGCGATAGGTAGATGCAAGTTGGGGGTGTGATAGTGATAGGCAAGTCATGTTGCAGTTGTATAAAACCTTAGTTTAGCTACAATTGGATTATTGTGTACAGTTCTGCTTGCCTTATTATAGGAATGATGTGGAGGCTTTGGAAAGGGTACAAAAGAGGATTGGAATACATTCGCTGTAAGGAGATGTTGGGCAAACTTGGATTGTTTTCACAAGTGCATTAGAGACTGAGGAGCAACTTAATAGAAACATAAAATTATGAGAGGCATGGAAGGACGCATAGTTGGAGTCCTTTTTTCTGAGTAGAAATTCAAATACTCAGGGGCATGGGTTTAAGGTCAGAGGGGGAAAGTTTAAAGGAGATGTGCGAGGTAAGTTTTTTTACACAGAGGGTGGTGGATGCCTGGAACCACTGCCAGGGGAGGTAGTAGAAGCACATATAATAACAATGTTTAAGAGAAATTTATGCAGACACATGAGCAAGCAAGGAATAGAGGATAGGGACCATGAGCAAGCAGATGGGGCTAATTTAGAATGTGACCATGATTGGAACAGACATTATGGGCTGAAGGGTCTTTTCCTGTGCTGTACTGTTCTATGTTCTTAGTTTATTTGTGTTTATGAATTTTATTACTGAGCTTTTGGAGTAAGCTAGTCACAAAAAATAATGATAACCATAATCTTTTGATCAGTGTTGGAATCCCTACTTCCAATAGAGATCAGCCTAAATATTTCAGATGATGAACCTTCCCATCCACTGAATGACACGGGCAGTGGTAAATCAGATAGGAAAATATGGCAAGGTTGGAACAATGAGATTCTCAATAATAAAAAAGAAGATTCTGATTTTCAATGCAAGATTTTAACAATGAGTTGATAATCTTGCTGATTAGTGGACTGAGATCTATTTACATATATTAACATCTTATTATTATCATTTATCAACTAATTTACATACAGTTTTCCATATTACCAGGCAGTGGAAAGAAATCGGATAGCACCAATTTCCGACATGGAAGTTTGAGTGAGTACCTAGTGGCTACAGCTCCTCCAAGTCTCCATCCTGGCCAGTGATCCTCAACATCTCGGGTGAGGTTTCCTAGGTAGTGATCACCTGTGAGAATCTTCCATTGAGATTGGCATAAGATACAACCAACCATACCAGCATGGAACACCTTGATCACAGTTCACCACTTCAACACCGCACTTTGGAGCTCATTTTCACCTTTCATTGGAAGCTGTTGACAGGTACTGAGCAGGCAGGAACACCAGCATCTCATGAATCAGAACAGGTTGCAGCTCGAATCTCCTTGCTTGGTGTGTTAGTGTGCACATACTTGCAATCGTTTAGATTGACCCATAGGTGCTTATACATGGTCAGTTAGCGCTTGATGCAATTACATTCAAAGGTTGTCTGTAAGCTTTGCACAGGGAGTCGGTCTCCATCAGTCCTGAAAGTCAAGTGAAACCAACCAGGGATTAGAGGCAAGTAAGTCTGGGAAGTGCACAGACATGAGTCAGGAGTCTTATCAATCATTCATTGGGACTGCCATTTCAATTCATTCAGGGAGATAGGCCATGGTCAGTCTTGTGCATTTGCTCCCAAAAGTCAAAGCAAGTTATCAGGGGCCACTGCTTTGCTGATCAAGTTAGAGAAATCAGTTGTGGAGATTGTAGGCAGGATGCTGGACTGTTGATGGGACAATATATGTGAGGGAAGGCACTCAAGAGTGGGAGAAGAATTGTGCATTAGAGGTTACTATAGAACAGGGGTTATCAATTGTCACCTCTACCTTGGCTTTGACAGGGTGGCACAATGGGCTGGCATAACTGTAACTCTATGCCCAGTCTCAGAAAGTACAGTTGAGAGATGAAGACATAGAGAATTGTGTGGGAACATGTGAATTCATTGTTTTGATGGAGTTAACAGCATATGCAAGGCAGAAAGGAACACGAAGTTTGGGCACTCATGGAGATCAATTGGCTGAGCCAGCGTAACTCACGTTCCATTCCATCCTCGACTGGCTCACAAATGCAAGATGCCTGCCATCATACCAATAATGGGTGGAATTTTATTTTTCTTCCTGAAGACACAGAGTTTAGTTATGAATGTTTGAGGACCTTTATGAGGGAGTTGCAATAATGGGGCAACTTGTATCCTATGTGATACAAGTTAAAGACATGTTGACTGACGCAGATGGCGGTGCAGGAAAGACAAGTTTCAGGAATCTAACCATGCTTACAATCTCCTACTATATTTGTGTAGCATGCAGAAGAATGTCCATCTGTCAAAGATCCATGCAAAAGCACCTCATGGACCTCATTGTTGGAGTTCTCTATATCCCACTTTTTAGAGAACAGTGGTAAACTCTCATTTGAGTATAGTGCACATACCTCTTGTTCACAATGCTAAGACTCTGCTCTGTTTCTGATGCTCCCATGTAAGGTATTGAAACTGTGACCAATGTATTCTATGACAACAAGTGTCATCATCAGTGTGGCTATAAGATAACATCGGTGCACAAAAATTGAGGAAGAATGATTGTGTCATAAAGCTCAGGACCAGCAGAAAGCTCCAGTGGCTGATAAACATCCTCCACATGAAGAATTTTCATTGACAATTCCCTCAGGATGTCAAGAAAATGTTGTCAGATGGTAGGGGGTGGTTGTATCGCATGGGGAGGTGTTATAGAACCTCTGCATGATCACATTTTGAATCCCACTGACATAGTCAGTGTAAACGTTTTGGCTGATGCACAACTAATATTTTGTTCAGGTAACATTATACAGGCACGGTGGCACAGTGGTTAGCACTGCTGCCTCACAGCGCCTGAGACCCAGGTTCAATTCCTGACTCAGGCAACTGACTGTGTGGAGTTTGCACGTTCTCCCCGTGTCTGCGTGGGTTTCCTCCGGGTGCTCCGGTTTCCTCCCACAGTCCAAAGATGTGCGGGTCAGGTGAATTGGCCAAGCTAAATTGCCCGTAGTGTTAGTAATATAATATATTAAAAAAAATACTAAAATGGAAAGCAATTTGATTGGAATGAATTGTAAATGGCCTTATTTTCTCAAATATCAGCCAAAGTGAGAGATATCAACTGAAGGAATATAAAGAAACTTTCATCCCTACATGAGTTTATAAATATAAGAACTCTACAGGGTACTGCCATCTAGGTGCATCTTCATTGCAAATGTGAAGCCTAACATGTGTGGTAGATATATTAGTTAAGAAGATTTTGAGGAATAAGATATACATGCATTTGGAAAGACAGGATTTAATTAGGAGTAGTCAGCAAGGCTTTGTGCGAGGGAGATCATGCCTCACAAATTTGTTAGAGTTCTTTGGTGAAGTAACCAGGAAGGTTGATCAGAGCAGGGCGGTAGATGTAGTCTATATGGATTTCAGTAAGGCTTTTGATAAGGTTCCACGTGGTAGCTGGTCTGCAAGGTTAGATTGCATGGAATCCAGAGGGAACCATCAAATTAGAAACACAACTGGCTTGGTGTAGGAAGCAGAGGGTAATAGTAGAAGGAGGCTTGTCAGACTGGAGGTCTGTGATGAGTGGAGTGCCTCAGGAGGTCGATGATGGGCCCATTGCTGTTTGTTATCTATATCAATGATTTTGGATGAGAATGTACAAGGCATGATTAGTAAGTTTGCAGATGATACTAAAATAGGTGGCATCATGGACAGTGAGGAAGGTTATCAGAAATTGTAGCAGGACCTGGATCAGCTGGGGAAGTGGGCCAAGAAATGGCAAATGGAGTTTAATATA
Organism: Hemiscyllium ocellatum; assembly: GCF_020745735.1. Taxonomy (NCBI): domain Eukaryota; kingdom Metazoa; phylum Chordata; class Chondrichthyes; order Orectolobiformes; family Hemiscylliidae; genus Hemiscyllium; species Hemiscyllium ocellatum. The sequence continues at coordinate 89,752,799 of NC_083401.1, forward strand.
GATAAGTGTGAGATCTTACATTTTGGAAAGTCAAATCAAGGTAGGAATTTTATAGTGAATAGTAGGGCTTTAAGGAATACAGTGGAACAGAGGGACCTTGGAGTTCAAGTGCATGGTTCCCTGAAAGCGAAGTCACAGGTTGATAGGGCAGTGAAGAAGGCTTTTGGCACACTGGCTGTCATCTGCCAGGCCATTGAGTCTAGAAGTTAGGAAGTTATGTTGCAGTTGTACAAAACATTAGTGAAACTGTACTTGGAGTATTATGTTCATTTTTGGTCACCTTGCTATAAGGAGGATGTTATTAAACTGAAAAGAGTGCAGGAGAAATTTACAAGGATGTTGCCAGGACTCGAGGGACTGAGTTATGGGGAGAGAGTGAACAAGCTCAGACGTTTTTCTTTAGAACATATGAGACTGAGGGAGGATCTGAGAAGTGTATAACATCTTGAGAGGCATGGATAAGGTGAATACATTCAGTCTCTTTCTCAGGGTTAGAGGGGAAAAGAATAAAAGGGACCCTGAGAGGCAACATTTTTACACGGAAAGTGGTAAGTATATGGAGTGAGTTGCCAGCAGAAGTGGTTGAAATGGGTACATTAGCAACATTTAAAAGGCATTTGGACAAATATATGGATAGGAAAGATTTAGAAGGATATGCTCCAGGTGCTGGGAAGTGAGGTTACTATAGATGGACACTTTGCTCAGCACAGACCAGCTTGGGCTGAAGGGCTTGTCTCCGTGCTGTAGGACTTTAAGCACTTAACTGGTAAATCTGGAAAAAAAAACAATTATACGGATTGTAACATGATTCAGACCACTGACTGTGAAATCCTGTAAAGTGATAACAATTATAATTGGTTGACTCTTTGGAAACAAAAAATAAAAGCCTAAGATACATTCTAACATGAATATAGTTCCCAACTGTGCCACTGTACCAGCTAACATCAGAATGATCAAAAACACCAATAATCCATCACATAAATCAGGGCAGCACTCTGGCGATTTGCAATACATGCCTTCATCTTGGTCAATATTATCTGGTGAACCACTATTCAGTTGTAACATCATGATGTCGAGTGGATGGCTGATGAGTTACAAATAGGATCAACATTATTTCAAATTCCTTCATCTGATCGACAGAATGGAAATAATTAATTACTTGATGGTATTGCTTGTGTGCAAAAGGCATTTTTTTTTTAGAAAGTGTTCAACATACAGTAGTGGAATAGATATGCACAAAGTAATGACTGCAATAATCCTGCCTCCGCACATCAAATAGGAATGATACATGATGAATTATAGAAACAACTTAAGGATAACTAGGAAAATGGTGTGACCTGAGCTTATAATGGTACAAAGTCAGGAGAAGTGACAATCCACTGTAGTATCCAACATTATTTCCAGGATTGCCCACTGAAAGTGACATTGGACATGTAATGCTGTATTTTGTCACGTAAGTACAAGTGAGACATTTTAAATGTTTAATTATGGGAATAAGCCATAGCAAGCATATTATTTGTGACTCAGTAATGTTGAGTTCAAGGAACACATGAACATCTCTGATATCTCCAGTTGCTACCTGCTGCAAAAAGAGATTTAAAGGTTACTGTGTGGTCTCTCACCTCCCAGTGAGAGATACCACAGGCATGTGTTATCAGTCTCTGAATATGTTGCTGGAATGCAACCGCATACACATGTTAACCTCAGTGAATGCCTGCTATCCTGACAGTGCCTGCATTGATCCTTAGGGACTCCAAGATATACTCGAGGTAGACTGAAGGGTTGTCCCATCCCACAACATCATAAACATTGTAGACAAACCATTGGTGCCATTGAGGACTATTTTAATTGACAACATAACTCAGGTGGATCTCTGCCATACATCTCCAAGACAATATAACTAGGTACATGGTGCTGTGCTGCATTGTGACAATCCAGCTATCCTAAAGAGCTCACCTCCTGGGATCTGGAAGAAGGATAATGAGAAGAAGGCAAGGAGAAAATCAAATCCAGTCCAAGCTACTAGATACAGTTAGAGGAACCATTTTGTGACTTAAAGTTAAAATGAACTTCTCTATGCCAATAGGGTTCGACTCTTCTCCAACATTATGTTGATATTAGAGTCATCAACACGAGGTCCCTTGAGCAAACATCAATCAATAAGGAGCAACAATAAATATTCTTACTCAACAACTTTTTTTAGATTAGACTTACAGTGTGGAAACAAACCCTTCGGCCCAACAAGTCCACACCGACCCGCCGAAGCGCAACCCACCCATACCCCTACATTTACCCCTTACCTAACACTACGGGCAATTTAGCATGGCCAATTCACCTGACCTGCACATCTTTGGACTGTGGGAGGAAACCGGAGCACCCGGAGGAAACCCACGCAGACACGGGGAGAACGTGCAAACTCCACACAGTCAGTCGCCTGAGTCGGGAACTGAACCCGGGTCTCAGGCGCTGTGAGGCAGCAGTGCTAACCACTGTGCCACCGTGCCGCCCACTTTGTATAGCAACACATCAGTAAAACAAAAAAAAAGTATAAATCACACTTGTGCATCTCCTGAATGGGTGAATTTTCATTGTCGCTTCTATGATCTTGTGTTCCGAATCAATGATACTCCAGTGATTAAAGCATTATGGGTGGAAGACTGCTAACTTTCAGGAGGAGACATTGCAGATGACCTTGCAGGATGCACTGAAGCATAGTCTACACCTCGAGGGCCTGGCTTTGAATGTATGAATGGCAGTGGTCTGCCCAGAGGCACCAGCTAGGGCTCTTGATGAGTGGGCATTAGGACGATGAATTCTGTCATTCTAAAAAAAAGTCAGCTAATCATGTTCATACTGTCACTCTCCAGGGAGGGACTGTCAAATTAATTAGCTGTTTGATGGTAAATTGCTGACCTTCTGAGAAAGCCTGTTTGCCCCATTGAAGACAAAGATTGGCAGCAGTGTGACCTCCACCCAAGACTCTGCCAGTGATGCAGTGGAAATCAAAACAGAAGCCAGCCAAAACTCTATCATGTGTCATTACTGATGTAGAATTGTCTACTATTTCCATGGTGGAAAATGATGGCGTTCGAGGTCTGAACAATGTGTTGAGCCATGCTGGAACAGGTTCAATGGGCTGTATGGCCTTCTCCCAATCCTATTTTCTATGTTGGTATTGGGGCTCATTTTAGGACAACAGTTCTTTCAGCTCATCTTTGTCCAGGGCTGGCTGGAAGTAGACATCCCCAAGTCCCTGAGTCCAAGTCTCCAAGGGCTGGGACATCTAAGCAATGCATTTCAGAAGCTGCTGGAAATGTAACCATGACCTCAAACTTTTTAGAAATCCAGCAACATTGTCCAGTTTAAAGAAACATAATTTAAACATAAAAATAGAGAGGGGAATATGGTTTTCTTTGGGATTTGTCCTCCTGGCTGCTGGCAGTGACAACGTATGTTATTAACTTTATCACCAGCGGCTAAATTACTTTGAACTTTAGGAACAGAATAATCCATAGTCACTTACCAGATACTCACCAGATAACTAGCTTCTTCTCCTGTGGCAGAATAAGAATAAATTCATGGAGATGAAAGAGTTCAGAAAAAACAAAAGGCAAAGAGTACCTCTTTCTCTTCCTCCCTTCATCACCCAACACCTTGCACTCTGTTGGAAATCACAGTCAAGTGCTAATTCATGGTAATTTGGAAAGGGAATTCATGTCTGATGAACTTATTTGACTTTTTTGAGAAAGAGTAGACTGGAGTGGAAACGGGAAACCAGTATTTGGAATTCCAGATATCTGGTTTTCAATCAGGTACGTCACAAAAAGTTAAATTGAAAAATTAGAGACTGTGATATGGAACGTAATGTCTTATCATGGATAGAGAATTGGCCAAAGGGCAGGAAACAACAAGTGAGGATAAGGGATTTTTTTTCAAGTTGGTGACCAGTAACCAATGTGGTTTCACAGAAGTCAGTGCTGGGACTGCAATTGTTTATAATTTATATTAATGGCTTGGAGGAAGGAAGTACATGTAATGTATGCACATTTGCAGATGCTATACAAATAGGTAGAAAGGCAAGTTGTGAAAGGGGTATAAACAATTTACAGAGTAATATTGGTAGGTTAAGTAAATGGACAAAAATTTGGCAAGTGGAGTGTAATGTTGGAAAATGTGAAGTTGTTCAATTTGGAAGGGAGCACAAAAGAACAGAATATCATTTAAATTGAGAAAAGCTGCAGAAAAATACAACACAATTTAGGCTAATTGTGCATGAAACACAGGAAGCTAGCACATAGGTGCAGCAGGTCATCTGGAAGGCTAATGGAGTGTGGGCCCTTATTTCAAGTGGTTGGATTGATGATTGGGGAAGTTTACTACAACTGTACAGCGTGTTCAAGCAACAAGTTCTTGGGTACTGTGAGCAGTTTTGGTTCCCTTCTTTAAGAAAAAATATTATTTCATTGGAAACTGTTCAGGGAATGTTCACTAGGATGATGACTAGTATAGAAGGATTTTCTGATGAACAAAGGCTAAACAGGTTGGGTCACTACCCACTGGAGTTTTGAGGAATGAGAGGTGATCTCATTGAAACATATTGGATTCTTAAAGAGCTTGGCAGGGTAAATGCTGAGAGGACGTTTCCCCTCAAAGGAGAGTCTACGACCAGAGGGGATAGTCTCCGAGTAGAGGAGCAATAATTTAAGACTGAAATGAGGATGATTTTCTTTTCTCAGAGAGTTGAGGGACTTTGAAACTCTTCCACAGAGAGATGTGGAGATAGAATCCTTTTGATTTTTTAAGGCTGAGATAGATAGATTCTTGACCAGCAAGAGAATAAAGGGTTATGGGGAAAAGGCAAGAAAGTGGATCTGGGAGTGTCAGACTAGCTGTGGTCCTACTGAATGGTGAAGCAGGCTTGGCAGGCTGAACAATCTACTCCTGCTTCTATGGCTTATGATGCTATGGCATGTTTGCATGCATCTAACAGTAAAGGCCTAGCTAGCCCAGTGACAGAGGAACCAGTTTCAGTTACCAGTTTAATTAACTAAGCTCTTCTAATGGAGACCTTGTTAAAATCTTTACTTTAGTATGGGAACTTTAGAATTTAAACTATAAATTTCAATTAAATGCTAACTGCAAATTGGACTTGTATGATAAATGTGGTCAAACTTGACCTACAGATGTGGAAATCTGGCCTGACAGATAATTGGCCAAACTAAATTAAACAGCAGCCAGTAGCTATCAACAACAGAAAACAGTGAAAACCAAGGTCAAAGAGTTTACAAATGTTCAAGGGGAAGCAGGTACAACTAGACCAAGGATTGTGCACTTTACACCTCCCCAGCATGGCCAGACTCCATTGGATGTTTAAAATCCAGCTCATGGCCCCATTGGCCAAAGGCCACAGAACATTCTGGAAGACGCAGTGTGAGAGAAGATAAAATGCAAATACCTGGGAGCTACCCCTTCAGTGAAGATTCAATGAAGGCACAGAGAAGACTCTGCAAAAACTCAATGAAGACTCGACCTGGCCCAGCATCAGAGCTCCAACTATCTGGACAGATGAAGAGAGACAGAGAGAGAGAGAGAAGGAGGAAAAATAAAGAGAAGTTCTGGCTTGACCTGCAAGACACACTTTCGTGGAAGAGAACCAGCCCTACATCAGAGAGAAAGGAGATTCCAATATCTAGTTCAACACATGAATAGTTGTGGGTAGTAATTCCAGATGGATCGAGCTAGATTAAGAATAAATATTGTAGAAATTTAGGAAATGCAGACATGGTGTTTTTTGTAAGGAATATTTTGTTAATAAAATCAAGTTGAACAATAAACTGAATTCTACGTCCCTTTATCCACTTTACTGACAAGAGAGTTTGGATAAAGTGTTTTCATACGTAAACCAGTCAAATGTCCAAACTATGGATAGCAAAGACTAAGACTTACTTTTCACCTTCTGCTAGCTAGCATACAGTCCTCAGTTTTAAGAATATGCGAAACATTCTTATTAATCACAGAAAAGTATAAATATCCTTTTTTGGATTTATTATCCTGACATTTGGTGAAGACACTAGAATTGAAATAATAATTGTTGGAATATAGGCTGGGGCAATACTTTTCATTCCCTCCTGGGGTAAATATCAATGGAAAATTTGCTCCTACTCTTAGGAATAGTTCAAGTGGCCTGCTTCTGCTCTGAATCATTTGATGACTTTCAATTAGCCACACTGACATGACCAAAACAAATGTTCCCCTCACCAGCATTCAGTCAACCTGTGATAGTGGGAGGCAATGGAACCCATATACAGAGAAACCTCGATTATCCTGCCTTCAATTATCCGAATGTTAGACTATCCGGCAAGATCGCAAGATACCGATGCTCAGCTGAACTATGTTATCTGACATTCGATTATCCGGAATTGGATTAACCGAACGAAATCCTCCCCACCTGTGACCTTTGGCCACTATGTTGACTCAGACACAAGCATCCTCTTGTAGATTCAGATGTGATCTTGGGTAGATTTGACACCAGAAATCTCTCTTGCTAGTGTTTGCCAAGGGTACTAACACCATTGAGGAGATGATGCCCACAGAATACCTAGGACAGAAGGTGATCTCAATCTTGGCTAATCAGTAAAGATTTATTATATATTGAATATACATAGCTCCATTACATTGAAGGTTCAAGATCATCTCTCGTTAGACATCAGACTCATGCTAGGAGAAAGTGAGGACAGCAGATGCTGGAGATCAGAGTTGAGAGTGTGGTGCTGGCAAAGCTCAGCAGGTCAGGCAACATCCAAGGAGCAGGACAATTGACATTTCAGGCAAAAGCCCTTCATCAGCCCTTCCTGATGAAGGGCTTTTGCCTGAAAAATCGATTCTCCTACTCCTCGGATGCTGCCTGATCAGATTCATGCTCACAGTGAATTACATTGTTACTAGAACTACACACTATGAACAGTAAGAGAATCACTGAGGCCCAAATAGGAGTTTGGAGGACACATGGAGAACTGTCCAATACTGGTTCGTTCCTGTCAGGAGCAGACCTTAATGGGAAGAACTTGCCTTGTGACATTGGTTAACCCTTTTAGTTACTAACTGCCTTATACAATAGCAAGTGTTTTAATTTATAAAGGCAAGAGTAGAGTAGAACAGAATAGAATATCCTTTATTATCACACTCAAGTGCAGAAGTACAGGAGTATAGGGAAAAGTTTTACAATGTTGCCTCTTATGGTATGATCATTGGTACAAGCACTTAGGTACAAATCTTAGATACAATAAAAAGAAAAGTAGTTACATTACGTTACAGTGATTCATAGTATAAGTTAGAAATAAAACATAGTTTAATGGATAGACATTACAGTCTGATAAACAAATGACAAATAAACATTACACTGCAGTAGCTCAGTGCAAGGGCTTTCTCCCGCACCAGACCCCAGTCTAACAACCGTCCCCGCACCGGACCAAGCCTCCAGTCCATTCCACACCAGCTCTCAGCTGTTCAAAGGTAAGTTTTCTCTGGGACTGCTTCCTCTTCCTGGTCACAGCTCCAGGATTGCTTCCCCTCACTGGCCTCCGGGATTTGCCTCCAGGAATCACCAGTTTCTCCATTTGCCTCCTGGTAAGTCTGAGTCAATAGTTGAAAAAAAACATAGAAAGTTGGAAACAAAGAGTCAAAAGAAAAACAACAGACAGAGTAGAGGAGCTCTGACTGGAGCATCATATTCTGCTGCCATCTTGCCAGAAATGGTACATCACAACATTCAATTATAAATTAAATATGCTGGAGCACAAATTTTCATATTTTGAAATAAGAGAGCTATAAAATTGTACGAGGGTTTGGCATAGATAGCACTGAATGGTTTGCAGGAAGTTAAATGTGGTACTCACACTTCAATCACACAGATTTTTAATGTGATTTACCTGTACCTGGTAAATGGTGCTATTGTAAAAAGTTGACAATTCACATATAAATGCCAAACAACTCTACATAAAGGCCTATAAGTAAGGCCACCCTTTCAAAGTCATGAAACCTTTTTGATAATTACATGGCATTTCAGTGTTTTCAGTATTGATTTGGGATTACATTCTGTAAATTAGTTTTCATTTCAGTGCAAGGGAAAACTGTGGAATCCGTTGTAACTGATCAGAACAAGATAGGTTAAATGAGCAATGGATTGCTTAGACTGTACTGCATGTACTTCCACCCACTGTTATCTGATTTTTTTTATTGAGTTGACTGAAATAGACAAGAAGGAGGCTGGAAACATAGCAAGCCAAGCAGCATCAGGAGGTGGAGAATCCAATGTTTCAGATGTAACCCTGCGTCCTGAAGAAGGGTTACACCCGAAATGTTATCTTCTCCACCTCTTGATGCTGCTTGGCTTGCTGTGTGGTTCTTCCAGCCTCCTGTTTGTCTACCTTGGATTCCAGCGTTTGCAGTTTTTTTGCCTATATTGAGTTGACTGAAGCAGACACATTTCTCATGAAAACATTTACATTGAGTAATCCAGTGTAACCAAATACCATTTTAGTTGAAAATTTGAAAATTATATCTTTCAAAACCATTGAAATAATATATAAATGAGAATATGTATGTATTGGTTATGTTACTGGATGAGTAATTCAAGGGATCATCACTGCCTTTTAAAAGACACTCCAAGGCTGATTAATAATAAATAAAGGGGCTAATGTCCAAGATACTTAATTCAAATTCAGGACAACTGACAATTTTAAACTTAATGAAAGAAAATAATACAAAATGCATGAGTAGCAATAATGTCCAAACTATTAAATTGTAATGAAGCCCCATGTGGAAATGTGTGTCTTTGTCAATGTGATGACAGTATTGTATCTGTTCTGGAACAGTTTGGGTAAGGCTGTGACTAGTTTTGCTGAACAAATCTTCAGTGCTGCTGCAAAGATACTGTCAGCTTTTGGAGTATCCAGTGCCTTGAGTCATTACTGGATATCATGTGGAGTGAATGGAATTAGCTGAAGTTTGGCATATGTGATGCTGGGGACCTTAGGAAAAGATGGAATTGGTCCATCCATTCATCATTTCTGACTGAAGATGGGTGCACATATTTCAGCCTTACCTTCTATGTAAAACTCTGCCATTATAACAGTTAGGCATGTCCATGGAGATTCCTCTTACTATTATTTATTTAATTTTCCATGTCATTGTGTAACTGAGTGGCACCACTGCAGAACTTTGATCTGATCCATTGGTTCTGCGAGTATGCTGCTTCCGCCATTGGCGTGGACGTAGTTTCCTTTTGTAGCTCACAGGGTTTGCACTTCAGCTTTAGTTATGTGTGTGGTGTTAGTCCTGACATGCCATTCTAAAGAACCTTTGAGCTCGAACCCATGGCTTCATGGGAATTGATGTATGCCAAACAATGAAATTATAAAATAAGAGCAAATTACTGCAGATGCTGGAATCAGCGGGTCAGGCAGCATTCATGGAGAGAAAACAAGCTAATGTTTTGAGTCTGGATGACTTTTCATCCGAGCTGACGGAAAGCGTCACCTGCATTGTGTCATTTCTATTATGTAGATCAATGCTGGGTGCTCCATCCAGTTTTATCCCTATTTGGCATTTTCACAACAGTTTGATATAGTTGCTACCTTTACTTAATTAATTAAATTTAAACCTGTGGAAACATGTAAAGAGATAATTGTCAATTGAACTTGGTAAAAGGGTGCCAACACACAACCCCAATCTGTGCTGATCCAATGACTGCCTGGCCATTAGTAGCTGTGGAGACCTCAAATGGTACCAGTTACTGTTTGATGAGGTCAGATCACAGTTGTTGCAGCCTTGCAACAGTAGTACCCTCTCACTGCTGGCCTCCTGAGCCAAACTTTCTCTCCCTTTTCCAGTCTGGGCACTTTGTGTCTGCAGTTAAAAGGTGCAGCCTTGAACTGGCCTACCTGTTTTCCTTTGTAATGTTTTGTGGCAAGTTTTTTTTAATGAAGCAGCTTGCAATCATGTAAACCAGGATATTACAGCCTTCTTTTGGCCCACTCTTCATACTGAATAAAGCATTACAATTAATTATTGCCTACCTCCACATTCTTGGTAGTGGCCCTTTATACTCTTTTCAAAATCAATTAAAACAAATGTAATTCAGGCAATGAAATCAAATTTATGAATAACAAACTATTAAAAAGGAGTGTCACTTCATATGCATTAAAAACCAAATTTAAATAATAGAACCAAATTAAACAAAATTACAAACTTAACAACCCTTGTTGAAGAATTGTGACACTTTTTGAAAGCAACTTGCCTTCCTGTTCAACGTCAATGCTGTTTACACAGTTGCTTGTTTACGCAGCAGTTGACATATAGTTTGCAGACATGTTGGTACCAAGGGATTGTATGAATGGGGTTCAGTTGGCAATAAGTGGCTGATTGGGCTGAGCACTAAGGAGACAGAGAGTAGTAGTTGAAGGGAGTTTCTCAAAATGGAGAAAGGTGACCAGTGGTGTTCCACAGGGATCAGTGCTGGGGCCTCTGTTGTTTGTGATATACATAAATGATCTGGAACAGGGCACTGTTGGCCTGATCAGTAAGTTTGCAGATGACATGGAGATTAATGGAGTAGCAGAAAGCATAAGGAACTGTCAAAGAATACAGGAGAATATAGATAGACTGAAGAGTTGTGCAGAGAAGTGGCAGATGGAGTTCAATCCAGGTAAATGTGAGGTGATGCATTTTAGGAAGTCTAATTCTAGGGCTAACTATATTGTAAACGGAAGCGCCTTGGGAAAAATTGATGAGCAGAGAGATTTGGGAGTTCAGGTCCATTGTACCCTGAAGGTGGCTGCACAGGCGGATAGAGTGGTCAAGAAGGCATATTTAAAAATCACATAACTCCAGGTTATAGTCCAAAATGTTTATTTGGAAGCACTAGCTTTTGGAGCGCCACTGGAGCCCTGGAGTTGTGATTTTTTAACTTTGTTCACCCCAGTCCAACTCCAACTCCAAATCAAGAAGCCATGTGGTATGCTTGCCTTCATCGGATGGGGTATTGAGTATAAGAGCTGTCAGGTCATGTATAAAATTGTACAAGACATTGGTTTGGCCGCATTTAAAAAACGGTGTACAGTTCTGGTTGCCAAATTGCCAAAAGGATGTGGACACTTTGGTGGGGATGTAGAGAAGGTTTAAGAGGATGATGCCCTGGTATGGAAGGTGCTATATATGAAGAGAGGTTGAGTAGGTTAGGATTGTTTTAATTAGGAAAAAAAGGAGATTGATGGGGGACCTGATTTGAGGTTTACAAAATCATGAAGGATATAGACTGGGTAGATAGAGACGAGCATTTTCCCAGGGTGAGGGATTCAATAATGAGAGGTGACGCATTCAAGGTGATAGGTGGCAAGTTTAAGGGGGAATACACTTTACATAGAGAGTGGTAGGTGCCTGGAACACATTGCCAGCAGAGGTATGAGAGGCAGGCATGGTAGATTCATTTAGGGTGCGTCTGGACAGATGCATGAGTATGTGGGGAGCAGTGGGATACAGATCCTTATGAATTGGGTGACAGGTTTAGACAGTGAATTTGGATTGGCTCAGAGCAGTGCTGGAAATGTTCAGCAGGTCAGGCAGCATCTGAGGGTAAAAAATTAGGTCTGCAGATGCTGGAGATCAGATGAAGAGCTTATGCCCGAAACGTCGAATTTCCTATTCCTTGGATGCTGCCTAACCTGCTGTGCTTTAACCAGCAACACATTTTCAGCATCTGAGGAGCAGGAAAATTGACGTTTAAGGCAAAAGCACTTCATCAGTAAGGGCTTTTGCCTAAAATGTCAATTTTCCTGCCCCTCAGATGCTGCCTGACCTGCTGTGCATTTCCAGCACGACTCTAATCTCGACTCTGATCTCCAGCATCTGCAGTCCTCACTTTCGCCTTGGATTGGCTCAGGCTTGGAGGGCCGAAGGGCCTGTTCCTGAGCTGTAAATTTTCTTTGTTCTTTGATCTTTGCCTGACAACAGCAGTTTAAGAGTACATTGCCTTTCCCTCATAGACATACCACATTGTCACCTTCTTCACAGCAACTACTAAGTTCTAACCTGGAATATGATTGCCATCCTCTCTCTATCTCTGCCTTCATCAACAGAGGCCACTTATCAGCCCAAATTTCACTGCAACTCCTAAACTTGCTGGGTCCTCAATGTCATAAGATCCATAAATCATGACGCAATGCTCCTGTCCTCTGGGCTTCTCCATTGAGAGGGGAACACACCTGATGATGATTCTGATGCTATTGACGCTGTTGTTACTAGGATATCAATAGAGAACAGTAACTTCGCTCGTCAGAAGATACTTCATTGTTTTCATTCACTGGCTCGGCCAGTATTTATTGCCCATTTTGAATTAATAGTCAATCATATTACTGTGGGTCTAGAATCACATGTAAACCAACCAGGAAAGCATTTTAGTTTCCTTCCCTGAAGAATGTGGACTAGAACGGTTTTTCCGACAATAAGTAACAGATCCATGGTCATCAATAGACTCTTACTTTTTTTTTGGTGAATTCAACCATCTGTCTTGGTAGGATTCAAAACCACATTCCCAGATCTCTGGAGTAACAATCCAGCAATAATACCACTAGGCCATCACCTCCGCAGTTCCTTACACTGTTGACTATTGCTAAACAATTGTACACTGAGCTAGTATGAGGATAAATGACGGACTTCTCATTTAGAAGGACATATTCATTTTTTACCCTCTCCCCTCTGATCAATGTATCCTCATTATCTTTGAGCATCCCAATTTCGCCTCTGCCCCCCATGAATTTCCTCTCATTACAGTAGACCCTATTATTAGAACAATCTACATCGCTGCTCTCCTCTACAGAGTTCACTCCCATCACTGCTGTCATACCAACACTGTCCCATTATCAAAGCCACCCTATCGGAATATCTACTTCCTTTCTGTGACCCTAGAATTCCCACCCTACCAGGTCCTACACTCCCTTTCACTGTCACTATCCTATCCATTTCACAGTATCCTCATTCTAATCCCCATAATATATATAGTTTTATATATTATGGTCAGTACAACAGTATACCTTTCAGAGACATGCTCATGTTATAATTGCTGTATAATAGGTATAACGCTCTCAACTCCACCTTATGCCAGATTCACTTGAAGCATGGCAAGCTACCAGAAGCATGCTGCTCTGTACTAATCTGACCTTTGTGTATAATGACTGGCTGCAATAAATGTATCATCAATTCATCAATGTTCATGCCTAATTTCTTAAGTTATGGGAAATAAAATAAGCATTGCCACATGAGGTAAAATAATCCACTTGTGGAAAATATCACATCATTTCAAGTTCTGTACTTTAGGATAATATTCCACTATCATCCCTGACCGTGGAACAATTTCAACCTGTAGCAGCACCGTTCACATTCAAGTTTTTCATCCTTCTGCAGAGACTTCTTTATCCTTGTTCTGTCAACATGTGGCCTATTCCCCTGGCAGGTTTCCATCCTTGGCTAGCCTCCTTTCCTCATGCCCATTACGTACCAACTTACCTTCCTCAGTTATCCATGTGCAGCTTTAATTGCCATCATCCAAATCCAATCAAAGCATGGCATTGAATAACCTTCCCAAAAGAAGATAAAATATCAGTTAGTCTCTCTACATCTTGGCAGAAGATTACCTCATTGAGTAGATGCCATTCCTGTTGAGTTGTGAAGCTGAAGACAGATATTCCTCAATCCTTAATTGGGAAGGGGTACTGAATTATGGTGAGCTGGTCTTTTAATGAGACTTCATGACATGCAAATGCTTGTAAAAGGGCTTCCAGGCAATTACTGTTGGGAAACGTAATCTGCCTTTAAAGTTGCCAACTCTTAACCCACAGTTTGTATTCTGAGTTAAGGTCTCCTAATTAATTACGTTCTCCCACCTGTCTTGTTTCCCACTGCCAGTGACAGTACTTGATACCATCCAATGAATCAGCAGGTGAAAGATGCACACAAACTACACTCTGCAATCGGCACTGCCTTGTGTAGCATCATGGTTACATTACAAAAGGAGCTTTAAAATTCTATTGATTGAGTGGGTGTGTTATTACACAGCATGAAATTTTCCAGTGAGTGGACCAAATCCTCTTCTTTTCCAGCTGTTTCTTTGCTCTGCCTTCCCTCTTGCTAGCTGTGCTTTGAACATATCCATCTCTGTAATACAGCCTGCTGTGTATGGAGGCAAATTGATACAATCATGTTCTCCAGCTTGCCATTGATCTGATTAAGTATTTCCTGTACTTCCAACAAACCTGCCAATACTGAGTAATGTTGTAAGGAGGATTTATGAACAGCAAGAGTGGTGATGACTGGAAAACCATTTAACCAAATTATTAAAATGGTTTTGTTTATTCTTCAGCTTGATTTGTATTATCATAGATCAAGGTTATCTCTGGATGGGCGACTGGTTGAAGGAATTGCACATTATAGAAAAATCATCTGAATTATCTTTGCTACATTGCCATGAGGTTGCATGTAAAGATGCATTTATGTCTTTGATCATTATTTTGAACATGTGGCAGACGGATATGTTATTTAAGTACAATAGGGAGTGATTCATAGACAAATATAGGACAAAAAAACAAATCAGCCTATCAGGTAGAATGTATCCAGTCCAGTTAATGTGAAAGGGAGTTGAGAGTGTGGTGCTGGAAAAACACAAGGAGCATCCAAGGAGCAGGAGAATCAATGTTTCGGATATAAGCCCTTCATCAGGAATTATCTCAATGCCTGAAACATTGATAACTCATTCCTGATGAAGGGCTTATGTTTGAATATATGTCTCTGTAGTTGCAATATCAATTTGATCTCCAGCATCTGCTGTCCTCACTTTCTCCTAATGTGGAAAGGAGCACAGTAAGGCTGGTTGAGAGGAATTTAATTTAATACAAGGATGTTGTGAGTAAGGCAGTTGAGTTGAGGATACTGATTACTATAGGGGCATGTGACATTATTGTTGTCACTGCTATCATAAACGCAGGGTTGAGTGAAGAACAGGATCTACAGCTCAATATTCTGTAGAGCTGTTTATTCTGATTGCTTAAATGTTACCAACATCAAGGGATAATTCCAGTATCAGGAACTTAGCAATCATTAAATCTATCTTGGGAAATCACATGTTCACAGTTAGACTTTCCTGTGTTGCATTCCAGTGAATACTAGTTTTCATGAAGTGTCACATCAGAGAATCGCTTTTGTTTTACTGAACTTGTGGCGGTCAGTGACTGAGGTGAGCCCACAAAAGTGAAGTGCTCTCGTATTTGACGTTTACTGCTGTATTATTACTCCTTATAGTCAAGGATGCTTAAAAATCTTGTATTTTGTCCACAGAGTGTAGATTTCTTTTTATTAAACAGTAATTCAACATCTGAAATAGATAACTTATCAGCTGGAGAACAATTGAAGCTTCACAGTAAGAGTGGTAAGACATTGTGAATTAAATTGATGCTCTTGGGTGACATGCAACAACCTTACGATTCAATTTGTTTTTAATCATCTGCAAGAAACTTGAAGACGGTATTTATGTCTCTGTAATTGCAGTATCAATTTGCAGAACAGCACGATGAACAACATTGATCTGGGAGAACATAGGTCTCCAAAATTAAGTTACATCACTATATCAGGTAACATACATCAACACACAAATTGAAGAATAAATCATCACCTTATTACATATTTAAATGTGGAAGTCTATAATATAATTTTTTTTTAACAAGAACACTTAGTAATAAGAGTATGTACTATTGATTTAAAAAGAAAATCTCAAGAGGAATGCAATTTAATTTCTCTGTCATTTTGCATTAGTAGATCATAAGCAATGGCCTGCAGAAGTAAATGTTAATGACATCAAATTTGGTACTAAAGATAATTTATTGCAAAATTATTTTCCTTTGTCTTGCTCAAAGTAAGAAATTGCTTCACTGCACTCAGAGGAAGAATAATACCGTCATTGAGAGACAGCCAGGAAAGTCACTGACTGGAAACGAAAGGCTGGACTTTCTGAACATAGCTCACATCTGTTCTTGCACTGACTCCCTCAGATACCTGTGCCTGTGACAGAAAGTAAATCTCTTCTATCCCATTTACACTTCTCCAGCATAACATTCAAGCCTACATAACTTGCATTAAAGTAATGTATTTTAACAGTTAGACAATGGTACTTCACAGAAATATAGCCAAGAGAATGGTTGTTGAACCATACAGCATGAGACCAGGGGAAATGGTAATGGCGTAATGGCAAAGTCACGAGACTAATAATTCAGAGTCCAATGTTAAAATGGAAGCAGACGATCAAATCCCACATGATAGAATTTAAATTAAATAGATAAATCTGGAATTATAACCTAGTTTAATTGATGGTAATGATGAAACTATTAACAATTGGCATAAAAACCACTGAGTTCATAAATATCATCTAAGCAATGAAATGTGCTAGCGAGTTTTGAGAAGATTTGTAACTCAGGTTGAGGTTCTGGACGTAACTTTGCTGGCCGAGCTGGAAGGTTCATTAAAAGTACTGGTGGTATGACCCGCTTTTTATTTGTGTGTTTAGGTTTCCTTGGATTGGTGATGTCATTTCCTGTTCTTTTTCTCAGGGTGTGGTAACTGGGATTCAAGTCAATGTGTTTGCGGATAGAATTCCAGTTAGAGTGCCATGCTTCTCGGAATTCTTGTGCATGTCTCTGTTTGGCTTGTCCTTGGATGGATGCATTGTCTCAGTCAAAATGGTGTCCTTCCTCATCTGTATGTACAGATACCAGTGAGAATGGTTCATGTCTTTTTGTGGCTAGTTGATGTTCATGTATCCTGGTGGCTAGTTTTCAGCCTGTTTGTGCTGATCTTGGTTGGTCTGACCTATGTGTAATATCTGCAGTAATGTGCTTGCCTATGAAATGAGAAAAGATTTACAAAGATGTTGTCAGGGTTGGAGAGTTTGAGCTATAAGATCACCTTTGGGAGCAGCTGACTAGGCTGGGGATGTTTTCCCTGAAGTGGTGGAAGATGAGGTGTAATCTTATAGAGGTTGATAAAATCATGAAAGGCACAGATAGGGTAAATAGTCAACATCTTTTTTCCAGGGTAGGGGAGTCCAAAACTAGAGAGCACTAGAAGTTTCAGATGAGAGGGGAAGGATTTAAAAGGGACCGAAGGGGCAACTTTTTTGTGCAGAGGGTAGTGCGTGTATGAAATGAGCTGGCAGAGGAAGTGGTGGAGGCTGGTGCAATTACAGCATTCTCAGATTAAGAATAAATAGACTCCCCGCCTTGGTCAGCCAGAAAGCTTGTTGAACCAAACACCAATCAGCCACTTAAGAGTAAACATGCAAGCTTCTTGCTGAATCACAAGCCTTGGCCGTGATGTTCCAGTCTGTCGGACGTTGCCAATCAAACAAAGACCAGCAGCTTCTGAACCCTAAAGAGATGTTCCTGGAAGCCCAGGCCTCAGAGGTCTCAACAGCAAGAAAGTGGCTCATTTTCTTTTGGGTTCCAGTACAAGGTGGAAAACCAGCTTCTTTTCTTGCCTGCCTGAAAACTAATTATTAGGATGGTGGGAAGTTGATGCCTTTAAAATAGCCATTATTTGTCACAACAGGGTCTTTATTTTCAGAAAAACAATACATTTGTTTGCCCCAAATGAAGCATCTTGCTCAGCAGAAAACAGCTGAGATGGCAAGAAAGGGCAGAGAATCTTTCCAGGGCCAACTCCCCAATGAGGTGTACTTCTCCGCACTTTGTTTGCCACATCCAGGAAAGGGTTAATTACACTCACAGTTCTTTAAGCTATCAGTCTTAAAAATATCTTATTAATTTACATGTATGGAAAGGCAAGGAAGCATTAGAGATAGTCAACATAGATTTGTAGGAAATTGTGTCTCGCTAACTTGATTGAATTTTTTGAAGAAATAACAAACAGGATTGATGATGGCAGAGCAGTGGATGTGATTCATATGGACTTCTGTTAAAGTACCTGTTCGAGACGGCTCTATTAGTACATTCCGGAGATCGTACTCTGTAGTAGTCTGGAATATAAAACTCTTACAGACAGTTTAGATTCAGTTATTAGCTTTATCTAGCAGTGACATCAATGTTACACTAACACAGATACCTACAAGCCAGGCTTTAACTAAGGTTCTAAAACCTTTAGCAGAGTAGCGATGCCAGCTCTTAGCCCTAAGAGCTCTCTCAGGTCACTCCCCTTAATGCTGCAAACAAGTTGTCTTTACACAGAATTTGGTATTAAAATTACAAAAACACCACACGTCCTTAATCAATAAGCAGCAATAAAATGGCAAAAGTTTGCAGAGGAAGAGAAACTCTTTGACAGGTCTGAGTACATTTGATTAATTAAACCACATGCACGTCAAAGTGGGAAATCTTGATCCAACCCAGCCAAATGGTCAATTGCTTTGGCTAGTAGAACATAACGAGAGCCTAGTCTAAACCATATGAAAAAGGTCATGGGGTCACCTTGCTCAGCTAACATGTCCAGTATTACTGTCCTACAAAATGGATGTTTCTTTTAAAATCATCTTAGATTCCCAGAATGCAAATTAAATTCATAACCTTCCCTGATCTCGAGCTCCAGGGAACAACATATAAACGTTCAACCTATGTCCAGCCAGTGTTCACTCAAATCAGACCATAAAGGGTTAATCTTTCCACCAGTCTCTCTCTCTGTCTCTCTACAGAAGAAAGTTTTGCCTCTCGCTCTCCCTCTCACTCACACATAAACATCTTCCAACTTCCTTACTATGTCAGTTTTTTCCTATCCTGTAAGGCTAATGAGAGATTCACATTCCAGCACAGTCAAGGTGAGGGAACTGAGCTTCATAAATTCAAATCTGCTCAGTGTGGTATACACAAAAATGTACCAGGATTGTTCTATTACGTGCATATTCCACTCAGCTTATTACATTACAAGTTCTTTTCCTACTGAGTATGAGTTTCATTAAAGAGTCTTTGATAGAACCAGAAATTTAGTTATCTGACATCCCACTGTGAAACATGCGCACCTCCAGCCTCCAGAGTGAGAAGGAAGTACTGCCACACATTTCCCATGTGAACATGTGTTATCACCTTATTTACACCGATCCATTGACACTAAGAGCGATGTCCCCAATTCTTCTGAACAAGCACTTTCCTGCATTCTCTGTAACAAATGTATCACATCTAAGGCTCCACGCTTTCTCACTTCAGTACAGCATTCAAAAAGGTTCCTCATAGATTGGTTAGCAAGATCAGATCACACCGAATAAAGGGAGAACTCACATTTAGATACAGAACTGGCTTGAAGATGGAAGACAGATAGTAGTGGTGGAGGATTGCCTTTCAGACTGGAGGCCTGTGACTATTGGAGTGCCACAAGGATTGGTGCTAGGTCCACTGCTTTTCATCATTTATATAAATGATTTAGATGTGAACATAAGAGGCATGGTTAGTAAGTTTGCAGATGACATCAAAGTTGGGGGGGTAGTGGACAGCAAAGAAGGTGACCTCAGAGTACAATGGGACTTTGATCAGATGGGCCAATGACTGAGGAATGGAAGATGGAGTATAATTTAGATAAATGTGAGGTGTTACAACTTGGAAAGGCAAATCAGAGCAGGACTTATAATCTTAATGGTAAGGTCCTAGGGAGTTTCGCTGAACAAAGAAATCTTGGAGTGCAGGTTCATCGTTCCTTGAAAGTGGAGTCCCAGGTAGATAGAATAGTGAAGAAGGCATTGGGTATGCTTGCTTTTATTGGTCAGTGCAATGAGTATAGGAGTTGGGGGTCATGTTAGGGCTGTACAGGACATTAGTCAGGTCACTTTTGAAATATTGTGTGCAATTCTGGTCTCCCTGTTACATGAAGGATGTTGTGAAACTTGAAAGGGCTCAGTAAAGATTTACAAGGGTGTTGCAAAGGTTGGGAGGGTTTGAGCTATATGGAGAGGTTGAATAGGCTGGGGCTACTTTCCGTGAAGTGCTGGAGGTTGAGCAGTGACCTTATAGAGGTTTATAAATCTATGAGGGACTTGGATAGGATAAATAGACAAGGTCTATTCCCTGGGATGTGCGAGTCCAAAACTAGAAGGTATAAATTTAGTGAGAGAGGGGGAAGATATAAAAGGGACTCAGAAGCATTTTTTTCACAAGGAAAGTGGTGTGTGTATCAAATGAGCTGCCAGAGGAAGTGGTGGAGGCACCTGGATAGGTAAATGAATAGGAAGAGTTTAGAGGGATATGGGCCAAATGCTAGCAAATTAGATATCTGGTCAGCATGGATGATTTGAACAGAAGGGTTTGTTTCCATGCTGTACAGCTCTATGATTCTTTGACTTTAGAGTTTTAATTTGTAAAAGTTTAGAGCAGCTTTGAATTGTTCTCTGTGTTTCTCAAACACCTGTTTTTGCTTGATGAAGTCCCAGCTGTGTTCATAACTTGGCCTCTCTTTCAGTACCTGTGAAAAGCTTCATCAGGCTCTTGGCTGAATTATCCAAATATATCTCTCACAACAGATCAGGCAGATCTGACTGGTACCTTATGCTAGCAACCAAGCAGATAGTGGATGCATTGTCTATGATCTGTCTACCTTACTTCACAGCCAAATAATTAGTATACATTATAAATAAAGTCAATATTGCATAAAAAGATTTAAGAAAACACCAAAAGCAGTTTGACTGTGCCAACTTTTTACTTCCCTTCAATACTAACATTCTTCTCAATTCCTCCCCTCACCTACTGAAGTGATTATATCTGACTAATGACAGACTCAATCCTGATAAAATTGCAGAACTTTGCATTTGTTCAATCCGACAAAGTGCCTCCCTTACCTCATAGTTTCCTGTTCTGTCAGAGTCTGCACACAATATATTAACCTGCTTATTTATTTTTCAAATGCTCTTACACCAGTTGCAAGCTTTCAGTGTTTTCTGTTCATAGATTTTCAGCATTTTCTTATTTTATATTTACCTCCATTGAAAATAATATCTTGGTTTGTTCTATTCACTTCAAGTGTTTATATGTATGTGCTTCAAGACCTGTTTATATAACTTTTTAGAAAATTACTTTTGTAGAGAATGAGCAATTTAAATTGAGTGCTCGATAACCATTACAAGTTTTAGTTATATTCACATCTTATTTAAATTCCTTTGAAACATACATACGGAAAAAAAGAATTAAGTCATTCATATTTAAAATTCAATACAGTTGTTCATGGTAAGCTCTTTAACATCAACTTAGATATAAAATTGGAGTGTGCTAAACCCCCCCCACCCCCACCCCCATCTCCATAATAATGTGTTTAGGGTTCCCACTGATACACGTTGAACCAGAACAATTGTGAAAGTGAGTTCCCAAACATAAACAGAATAGTTAAATGGAAATGGTTCTGTTAAGAGACTGAGAGAGGTAGAGCCTGAGTATTTTTGGAAGATGGGCACAGTAGCAGAAGTAGCATGAATGTGAGGTACCCAAAGAGAAGATGGAGACAGAGTGGAGAAGCACATTGACCTTCTTCCTACATTTCTGGGCATTCATCCAAGTGGCTGAGACTGCAATGACCCAAGTGGCAACCTCAGATCAGGCTGGCATAGAACATTGAACATAGAAAAGTACAGCACAGAACAGGCCCTTTGGCTCATGATGTTGTGCCGAGGTTTAATCCTAATGTAAAAAATAGTAACTTAACCTATGTAGCCCTCAACTCACTGCTATCCATGTGCATGTCCAGCAGTCACTTAAATGTCCCTAATGACTCTGCTTCCACCTCCACAGCTGGCAACATATTCCATGCATTCACAACTCTCTGCGTAAAGAACCTACCTTTGACATCTCCTTTATACCTTGCTCCTAATATCTTCAAACCATGACTCCTCATATCAGTCAATCCTGCCCTGGGGAAAGGTCTCTGGCTATTGACTCTATATATTCCACTCATTACTTTGTACACCTCCATCAGGTGTCCTCTCTTCCTCCTTCTCTCCAGAGAGAAATGTCCGAGCTTTATCAGCCTTTCTTCATAAGGCAAGCCCTCCAGTCCAGGCAGCATCCTGGTAAACTTTCTTTGCATAAGCTGAAAATGTGTTGCTGGTTAAAGCACAGCAGGTTAGGCAGCATCAAAGGAATAGGAAATTCGACGTTTCGGGCATAAGCCCTTTATCAGGAATGAGGAGAGTGTGTCCAGCAGGCTAAGATAAAAGGTAGGGAGGAGGGACTGGGGGAGGGGCGATGGAGATGTGATAGGTGGAAGAAGGTCAAGGTGAGGGTGATAGGCCGGAGTGGGGTGGGGGTGGAGAGGTCAGGAAGAAGATTGCAGGTTAGGAGGGCGGTGCTGAGTTGAGGGAACTGACTGAGACAAGGTGGGGGGAGGGGAAATGAGGAACCCTCTCCAAAGTCTCTATATCTTTCCTATTCATGGCAGCATGGCATCTACTGCCACTTACATTTCTAAGACCTCTTAGAAACACAACAGAAAGAAGGATTGGCGGCCATACTCTAACCCAATTACCGTTCATACTGAACAAATTGACATTACTCCTTTAACAAAAACAAATTGATATGGAAGATGGGAACCAGAGAACATAGGTTTGAGGCGGTTAGCTGAGGAACAAAATAAAACACATAGAAAATCATTTTTATGCAGGAAGTGCTTGTGATCTGAAATGTTTAACCTGTAAGAGTGGTGGAAGAAGATTTAGTGTGGCTTTCAAAAGCGAACTGAATAAGCAACTGAAGAAAAAATGTTTGAGTACGTGGAAAGGGCTGTGGGGCTCTTGCAGAGAATTGGCACCAACTGACAGAATCAAATGACCTCTGACTGTTCTGGAACCATTCAATAATTCTATGATTTAGATTCTCTTTCCTTGGTTTCATTTTCATACTTTCGTGTGCCTGATCGAAAGTAGATTACCATGAATCCCTGACTTGATATCTGGCCATCCTATGAAACAATCAGACATGAGTCCAGTTATGATATCTTCAGCCATTAAGCTATTTGCCTTGGGGCTCTGTTGATTTGATAGCAAAATAAAATTATGGATCCAAGAGGATCTCTGAAGAATTTCAGACACTTTGAGTTTGAAATGAGTATAAATTAATTATAAACATTGAATGATAGCCTTTCAAATGTTGAAGTGAAGTTCTCTCTCATCCACAGCTTTGATTTATTATAATTAAGTCAGTGCAACATCCAATTTCGTGGACAATTTCGGTGGCTGTAGATGATAGTAAGGGTATGTGTGGGTAATTGTTTTGAGTGCTGCTGGTGATGAGGAGCCTCGGTTATGTCCATTGAAAATCTTTGCATTGGACCTGTGGTTTTCTGACACTGACAAGTTAAGAGCACACATAATCCATTGCCAACTGAGCGACAGAGATTTGCCCATCATTATATTTTCAGAAAACACCAGAAGGTTCCTTGATTCTCACATTGCTGTCAAGGCTGTGACTGCTGGAACTGGCCTCATTGTTAACACTGAGGTTGCCAGGAGAACAGGGGCTGATGTCTCTGTGGGCAGAGGGAGGATTACAACTGGGGATAAAATTGATAAGGCCTGTTTTAGTGTGAAGTCATGCTTGACAAGAACTGGGACCAGACAATTAAGCTTGGAGGTCAGTTCATCTGATTTGTAGTGCTCCCAATTTTCCAGTGATCAACATTAATCATCACTACATTAGGCATTCTGTGAAATGACTGTGCTGACCTACACACCCGGCTCTATGACAGGCATAGACATTGAGCAAGGTTATTCCTTAAGAGTTTTTCCTTTTTGGATTTAAAAGTAAACACTTCAGGTCTGCTCATACACGGAGCAGAAATTTCTCTATGCAAACTGCCTCATCAATATTATTGATTTTGAGGAAACATGCAGAATTATATCGTAATGTGACCAAAGTGGTCTCTTAACTTTTGTTTTGATCAAAGTATTTTCTGTGGTATCAGCGCTGTGAAGCCAAATGAGTGTCATTGAACAAGAAGTGAAGTAAAATACACCATTTCATTGTTAGGTTCTGTTTATTTCAGTAGGATAAAATCAAAGCATATACACTATTTATTTTAAACCTTTTGTGCAAGTTTTGTTTCAATAATTAGTCAAGTAGGAGGAAAACCCCACGTTAAAGATCTTACAAGATGGCTTAATATCTTCAGTTTTGTTGCACTTATTTTTCTTAATTTAAATGTCAAATTGTTTCTGCGTTAATGATCACCTGAAATGTTCTATCAGAATTGCATTTTGACAGTTGCATGTTGTATTGTATTTTGATCATTCTCTGATCTTGTCTGATGATGCAATCTTGCGAAAAAGACATTCACTGGTGTATTAATCTTAAATATTTTCTGTGTATAGCATGAATGTGTTTCAGATACAGACATAGAGTCATCTAGATGTTCAGCACGGAAACAGACTCTTCAGTCCAACTCATCCATGCCAACCAAATAATCTAAGGTAATCTAGGCACTTGGACTATATCCTTCTAAATCCTTCCTATTCATATACCCATCCAGATGCCTTTTCAATGTTGTAATTGCTCATGGCACCATTTCCTCTGGTGGCTCATTCTATACATGCAACACTCTCTGCTTGAAAAAGATGCTCTTTAGATCCCTTTCAAATCTTTCCCCTTTCACCTTAAACCTGTACTATATAGTTTTGATCTTGTCTATTTACCCCATCGTTGCCCCTCATGATTTTATAAACCTTTATAAGGTCACCCCTCAGCCTCCAAAACTCCAGGAAAACAGCCCCAGCCTATTCAACTTCTCCCTATATATTAAACCCTCCAACCCTGGCAATATTCTTGTAAGTCTTTTCTGAACCCTTACAAGTTTCAGAACATCCTTCCTATAATAGGGACACCAGAATTGTATAAAGTATTCCCAAAGTTGTCTAACCAGTGTCCTGTACAGTTGCAATATGGCCTCCCATCTTCTATAATCAATGTACGGACCGATAAATGCAAGCATATCACAAGATTCTTCACTAAATTTTCAAGGAGCTATGAACCTGCACTCCAAGGTCTCTTTGTCCAGCAACACTCCCCAGACCTTACCATTGAGTATATCAGTCCTGTCCTGACTTGCCTTTTATTTAGAATAAAGTGATTGGTCAATATTTAAATTGAAGCAATCTAAATATATTTCCAATCAATTTGCTTGTTAGCTATTTGTAAGAATATCCATTAAATATTGCATCTTAAAAGAAGAAAAAGAAGATTTTGCATTTACATAGCATTTCAGTTCTGTCCAAAGTGCTTCAAAACCAATAAATTACTTGTCAAAGGCAAAATAGTGACATCCTAGAAATTTAAGATAAAAACAGAACATTCTGGAAACATTCAGTTGATAAAACAACATCAATGGAAAGAGTAAAAAAGTTCATATTTCTAGCCAAAGACTTTGCAACATAACTGGAAAAATTAGGATGTAAAAGATTTCAAATGAATGAAAGTTGAAAGAAGAGGACAAAGAATGAAAACAAAAGGGGAAGGGTGGGAGAGATTTAATGACTACAGGGAAGTTGGTGCATAAGAAGTTGCAAGTGGGACAAGTAAAGAAATGGAAACAATCTGCAAATAGGCAAACCAGAAATAGCCCTTACAGTAGATGACCGAGAAAACAATAATGGAGTAGAAACTATGGTCTGAAATGTTTGAGTGTTGAGGCCAGAAATCTGTGAATCACCTGATCAAAAGATGAAGTGCTGTGTCTCAGGTTTACTTTGAGCTTCATAGGCACAATGTAGGAAGCTGAGGACAGAGAAGTCTGAGAGGGGGTGAAGTAGCAACTAACAGGTGACTGGAAATTGAGATCATGTTTGCAGATAAAATTGAATTGTTTTACAAAGCAGTCACATGATCTGCATTTGAAATCATCAGTACAGGAGGCCATATTGTGAGCAAAAAATACATGATAGTAAATTTTCAGAAGCACAAGGAAAACATTATTTCGCTTGGATGATGCATATTTCCAGTTCATGGCAAGAGTAGAAATTGCCAATTGCTTCGTCCTTAATGTATCGGAAATACAGTAGTAAAGAAAGTTCCATATATCCTGACCAACAGAGAGAGAGGATCCACATTCCAAAGCTATGCCTTTCATTTGCAGGAAGGAGTGAAAGGGACATTTGTTCAATATGAAAACAAGTTCGCCAGACACAGGAGAATGGAGATGGATGGTAACTCATTGGACATCTCTTCAAAGAAAAAAAATGAGACAACTCCAACTGACTTGCCAGGAGATGAAAATGGTTTTGGGAAATGAAAGAGATTTTTGTGTGCATGGTGAAAAGTACATGGCTAGCGTCAGGCAACTGCAAATTGTTAAAGGGTGCAGTCTGTTTGAAAAGTAGTGGATGCAGAAGAGGAGGTTGCACAAGTAAAGTGTACCTTAATATTAGGAAATCAATCTGTGAGATGAATAGTTGATGTTATGGTCTGTATGATGTTTGTGGATCTTGGAATGGAGAGAGAAGTCAATTATTTAGGGTTAAAGAATCATGGGATTAGAATTTAAGAGCAGCTGAAATAAGTGTCATTTTTAAAAATAATGGATTGACATTTCATATTTGGACACTCCTATATTTTTGGAAAATTCATTTTCTAAATTGCAGACAGCAAGACCTGAGAGACAATGAGTTCATGATTAACCCATTTATTTATTTTTGTGTTTCAAGAACAGCTGGAAAGTGCAAACCTCATCTTCAGTTAATCTATCAGAATTTTTTTAATGCTTATTTAGACTACAAATGGGATTTCAGTGTAATGTTTCAACGTATTGTTGCAATTCATATATTTATAACACTTGAATAGACATCTTGTCTGATTATTTGTGGGGCATTATTTTAACAATGGCATCAATATTTATAACAGTTAAATTTCTGCTAGAATAATGTCCAAGAGAAATGTCAAATTAATATGTACACTCATAACACAAGCAATAATAATTGGCTTTTACTGTCATGAACTATTTGGGAAACAACGCAGTCAGGTTGATAGATGAATATAGAGAGGAATATTTCCACAGGGATTTCTTGATCCCCTGCTGTAACCTTTCATAAGGGTCAGTGCAGACCCAAAGAAATTACATGAATGGCTATTTACACTGTTTATAGGGTTTCCACTGATTTTTCAGTTAAATTACAAAGGGTTCTGAAGAGTTGACACAGAGATTTTATTCAGAGGTGGGTTAGTCAAGTTTTATTCAGAGGTTAGTCAAAGACTAACCATGGGCAGCACAGTGGTTCAGGTGGGTGGCACGGTGGCTCAGTGGTTAACACTGCTGCCTCATAGCATGAGGGACCTGGGTTCAATTCCAGCCTTGTGTGTCCGACTGTGTGTGTGGAGTTTGCACATTCTCCCTATGACTGTGTGAATTTCCTTCGGGTACTCCAGTTTCCTCCCACAATCCTAAAGATGTGAATTGGTCATTCTAAATTGCCCATGGTGTTGAGGGATGTGGAGGTTAGGTGCATTAGTCATGGGTAAATATAGGGTAGGGGAATGTGTCTGGGTGGGATACTGTTTGGAGGGTTGCTGTGAACTTATTGGGCCGAAGGGCCTGTTTCTACACTGTAGGGATTCTAATTCTGGAAAGAAAAGACAGATCTAAAATTCAGCATTGAAAAGTGTGAAATATAATTACAATATCCCAGTAACTGGTTTATGTTCCAATGACTGACTAAAACGGATTGCAAATCTACCAACTTTCAGCACAGTCAGGAAGCCAGGCACAAATTACACTCAAAACTACACTTGTTTAGTGAATTGAACATTTTGCTTAATTTTCTGCTGAAATGCATTTGAATACAACTGAACCTTTCATCAATCATCATCATCTGACATCATTTTAGAAGCTGCAAGTATTTTTTTCCTTGCATTTAAATATGTTTGTTCTATCTAAAGAATAGCAGATGGCTTCAGTCTTGATATAGCTGAAAGCGGGTTTATCACAATAAATAAATGTTTTTTATCAGCATGTCCAGGCCATAACCCATGAGTAATGTAAGAAATAGGAGCAAGTGTTTAGCCCTTTAACCATTCAAGTCTGACATGCCAATCAATACAAAAATCTAATCTTCTATCTCAGCTCTATACTATTTCCTTAGTGCTCAATTCCTTTAGCACTCAACAGTCTATCCAGCTCTGTTATGAATATGCGCAACTACAGATACAAAATTCCAAAGATTCACAAGGAGTCCAATGTAGAAGTGTCTCCTCATGTCAATCCAAGATGACCAATCACTTATTCTGGGACTGTCACTCCATGTTCTACATTTCTCAGTGAAGGAAGCATTTTCTCAATGACCATTCTGTCAAACTGCTCAAGAATTGTACTTGTTTCAATTAGATCACCATTCATTGCTTTAAATTTGAGGTGATATAGGTCACACCTACACAATCTCAGGGCCACCCTCATAACAGAATGAGCTGAATCTTCTTTCTATTTCTTGTAGGCCACAGATTCCCTTCTTTTTAGGAGACCAAAACTGCACACAATACTCCAAAACCTTTCTCAACAAAGTCTTCTTTAATTGTGATAAGACATTTTCTCTCTTTAACACAAAATCTTTTATAATAAA
Organism: Hemiscyllium ocellatum; assembly: GCF_020745735.1. Classification (NCBI taxonomy): domain Eukaryota; kingdom Metazoa; phylum Chordata; class Chondrichthyes; order Orectolobiformes; family Hemiscylliidae; genus Hemiscyllium; species Hemiscyllium ocellatum. The sequence continues at coordinate 89,781,414 of NC_083401.1, forward strand.
AGCTGACATACCATTTGCCTTTCCCATTGCTTATTGTATTTACACCATAACTTGTATGTACACTATGATCTAGGTCCCTCTGAATGCAAATATTTTGAGTTTCTCATCTCTGAAAAATATTCTGCATTATTATTAATTATTGCATAATTTGTTTTGAAGTAATTGAAAATTTGTTTAAAAAAACAGAATCAAGTACTGGCAACTTTTTAGTACATCAAATATCTTTCATGTAAACAAGTTTGGTAAAGGTGGTTATTAGTGTCCTTCATCCTAAATAATTCCATCTTAAATTTAAGAGCCTCCTCAAAAAATCCAACATGGCATGAATTGCAGTGTTTTAAGAATGCAGTTCATCACCACTGTCAGCAACTAGGTACAGGTAATAAAATACTGGCCCAGCCAGCAAAATCCTTATCCCATGAGTGAATTTTATAAAAATGCATGGAATTACAGAAAGATTGCCATGGTGGTCATTTTAGTCTGAGTATTTGGCTGGTTACACTCACTGGACGTTCTAATCCTTTTCCTGAAGATGTGGAAACATTATGGAGTATTGTATAGAAAAAAAATAGAGAGAGAGAAACAAGGAATGTTTTTTTCCCAAGAAAGTAAGTTGTATTTGAAACTACACAAACATCTCTGACCTTGGTCTAATCATTTCATTCAGGCAAGGTCAGATTAGGGTCAAAAAGTGTGGCTCTGGAAGATCACAGACGATCAGGCAGCATCTGAGAGCAGGAGAGTCAACATTTAAAGCATAGTTCTTCCTCAAGAATAGTGGTGATGGTGGTGGCAGGGTGGGAAGGGGGCTGAGAGATAAATGGGAGGGGGTAGGGCTGGGGGAAGGTAGCTTGGAATGTGATAGCTGGATGAAGGTGGGGGTGATGGCGATAGGTCGGAGAGGAAGGAGGAGTGGATAGATGGGAAGGGAGATAGATAGCTAGGAAGTTCAAGAGGATGGTGCTGAGTTAAAGGGTTGGATCTGGGATAAGGTGCAGGCATGGGAAATGAGGAAACTGATGAAATCAACACCGATCCTATGTGGTTGGAGTATCCCAATGAAGAATGGAGATCAGAGTCAAAAAGCACCATACTTTTAGATGCTGATCTCCAGCATCTGCAATCCTCACTTTCTCCAAGGTCACATTAGGCTCTACATTTAGGGAGTTTAAATCACCAAGTTTATATTCCCACAAGTGCAAATAGATAGACTGCCACCATCACTTTGCTATCAAAGGACAAAGAACAAAGAACAAAGAACAAAGAACAATACAGCATAGGAACAGACCCTTCAGCCCTCCAAACCTGCACTGACACATTTTGCTCTTCCATACTAAAACTGTCTTCACTTACAGGGTCCATACACGTTTTTTCCTTTCCTATTCATGAGTTTGTCCAGGTTCTTCTTGAATGCTGCTATTGTGTCTGCTTCCACCTCTTCCTCTGGCAGTGTGTTCCTGGCACTCACAACTCTGTGAAAAACTCGCCTCACACATTTATTTTAAACTTCTCCCTGACAGCGCCCCCTTGCACTTTGAACCTGTGTCCCCCTAGTGATTGACCCCTCTACCCTGGGAAAATGCCTCATACTTTCCATTCTATCCATGCCATTCACAATCTCATCACCCCCTCAACCTTCTGTGTTCCAGTGAAAATTAACCCAGCCTATCCAAACTTTCTTCGTGGCTAAAATCCCCCATACCAGGCAATATCCTGGTAAACCTTTTCTGTACTCTCTCCAAAACATCCATATCCTTCTGGTGGTGTGGTGACCAGAACTGTATGTAATATTCCAAGGGTGGTCTAATTAAAATACTATAAAGCTGCAGCATAACTGTCTATCTTCCTATTCAATATCCCTTACAATGAAGGCTAGCATGCCATAAAATTTTTTGTACTACATTATCTACCTGCGCTGCTACCTTCAGTGATCTGTGGACCTGCACACCTAGATCCCTCTGCATAGCCACACCCCTAAACTTTGTGCCATTCACTGTGTAATTTCCACAATGTACATGACTTTCCAAAACACACCACCTCATAGTTGTCTTGATTAAACTCCATTTGTCATTTTTCTGCCCGTGCCTCCAACTGATCTATATCCTGCTATATCCTCTGACAATCCTCCTCACTATCCACAACTCCAGCAATCTTTGTTTTGTCAGCAAACATACCAGTCACATTTTCCCCCAAATCATTTATGTGAACCATGAACAGCAGAGGTCCCAGCATTGATCCCTGTGGAACACACTAGTCACAATCCTCCATACTAAAAAAAGATTCTTCCACCACTACCCTCTGGCTCCTATAACAAAGTCAGTTCTGTAGTCATCTTCAAGATTAGAGTGGTGCTGAAAAATCACAGCAGGGCAGGCAGCATCTGAGGAGGTTTCCTGCTCCTCACATGCTGCCTGACCTGCTGTGCTTTTTCAGCACCACTCTAATCTTGACTCTGATCTCCAGCATCTGCAGACCCCAGTTTCACCCTCTGTATTCATCTTGCCAACTCACCCTGATACCATGTAAATTCACCTTTTCTACCAATCTGCCAATCTGCCATGCAATGCCTTGTCAAAGGCTTTGCCAAAGTCTGTGTAGACAACATCAACTGCTTTTCCCTCATCAATTATCTTTGTCACCTCCACAAAAAAATCAATCAACCTGGTGAGGCATAATTTCCACCCACCCCTCCAAAAAAAGGAATGTATGGTGGCTCAGTGGTTAGCACTGTTGCCCAATAGCACCAGGGTCCCAGGTTCAATTCCAGCCTCGGGCAACTGCCTGTGTGGAGTTTGTACATTCTCCCCGTGTCTGCGTGGGTTTCCTCCAGGTGATCCAGTTTCCTCCCACAGTTCAAAGATGTGCAGGTCAGGTGAATTGGCCATGCAAAATTGCCCATTGTGTTAGGTGCATCATTTGGAGGGAAATGGGTCGGGGTGGATTACTCTTCGGAGGGTCGGTGTGGACTGGTTGGGTGGAAGGGCCTGTTTCTACACTGTAGGCAACACAATCTAATTTAATCACCATTAAGTCCGAAAAATGTCACAAAGCCAAGGTCACATTTATCAAGTCATTCTTCCAAGATGGTTTGAACAAGTATCGACATCACTTCGGTGTTGAGCCACTTACAACTTGATTGCAAGTGAATACTTGTTGCTTGTAACGTAAGGTTTTATATCAGTTTGATTACTGCTGGTGGGGCTAAAAATCCACAGCCAAAGTTTTGAAGGGAAAGCAAAACCCTCCAAAGCCAGAATGTAGAGTCGAGCTTTGAGAATTGTGGATGGATACTCACTCTCTGTTGCAGCTTCCCACATAATAAGGCAACTTAATTCATTCTTTGTCAACTAATGTGGGATATTTCAGACATGCAATGGGTGGCAGCGAGGCTAATTTTTACTGCTTCAGAGCCAAAGCAGTAACCTGGAAGAATATATTGAGTCAGATTGGTAATAGAACATCCAAACCCTGAGTGATTGGGATATATCTTTTACAAACAGACTAAAGTGTGGTGAAGTAAACAGTAACATGACTGACCGATCAGGTTTGGAAAGATAAATCAACAGAGTCAAATAAGTTGGAATAAGAGAGGGAAAATGGAAAATAAGTAATGTTTTTAAAATTTAGAGTTTGACATCTATTTGTGTCCCGAAAGAATGCGATTTCAGACTTGTAATAGTTTTTCTTTTTATTGTGAGGACAGTTGTTTGGTGAAAACAGAATGGTTACAGCTCAGAAGGTGCTGCTTCTTTGAATGAACAATTCATTTACTGCCGCCTTCTCCCATTAGTATTACGTATCCTTCCTTTTCAGATTGCACTGTTAATCTTTCTGTTAAAGTCCTTGAAAATATTATGCCACTTGAAATGAGATACATTTTTAACTGAATATTTAGTTGCTGAACTGTTCCACTGGCATTGAAACACCAATTCTATGTTTGAGAAATGTTAAATAACTACATAATAAAGAAGTTGTCGATTTTAAAGGTTTTATTTTTGATGGTTGCTTATGGTATTAAAATTTCTAAGTTAGTTCTTGGTACCAGATTTAAACCAATATTGGGAACGGATAATAATGCATCTGAGCTTCCTTTGAGATTAGAGGAAGATACATGGCTTCACTGTTGAAACATGACAATGGATCATCAACTATTTCTCTTTCCATCGATAAGGTCTGAGTATTGAGTATTTCCAGCATTTCCTTCATATATTTCACGTTTCTAGCATCCACAGTAGTAGGCTTTTGTGTCAGCACTTATCACATTGTCAAATGGGTACTTACACTTGAAATTACTATTCTGAAGAAGCTCTAGTGGATATGGTTTATAACTACCATGTAAGTGCAGCAATTTCACAAGATTTAGCTCATGTCAACAGCCAGGTAGACAGTGAAACGTTACTTTTGTGAAGCCATCGGCAGAGCTGCTGAACATTGATGGCAAATTTTGAACAATCACATTGAACTACACATCTGCTTCTCATGTAAAATTGCTGAACCATTTACTCATAATTACCAGTGAATGCCATTACATTCACCATTATGTTGACAGAGAAGTCTGGCCCATTATTCTAGTTTTAGCTTCAGGGCATTGGTGCTAGAAAAACAAAGTTGTGAGTGTAGGCTGCTAGTAACACAAGTAGGACCGCCATGCTTTTACTTTTAACATCTTGATCAACTTGCAAAATGAAAGATATAATGAAGCAGCCACATTTTAAACTTAGGTTGGAAAGAAAGTTTTAAATTCTGATGATCAAAGCGAGCAGTTTCTGATAATGGTTCCAGTCACACTTTCAGTCAGTAGAGTCTAGTCAATATTGTATCTGGAAGAGATTAGCCATTTAGGCTATCATATATGAAGGACTGCCAGTACTTTGTCTACCCCAACTCCAGAATTGGACACTGGGGCAACAACTGACCACTAGCACTGATTGAGGAAAGCTTTTAGTTCCATTATAAGAAGATACCATAAGTAAGCAGAATACTTCGTAGCATAAGTTAAAAATATGCAGTCTTACAAAACCAACAGCTGGCTATCATTTGTAACGATACTCTTAGGATTCCAAAGATTAGTTTTAGGGTAATCAATTGTTCTTCAGATGTATTTCCCTTTAAATACTATTAAGAAGGATGTATTGTGAAACTGCATCAACATTAAGAATTGACAATTTGAAATAGCGTAATCCATTTAGGTGATTCCCCCACCTGCAGAATTACATGTGGGAGTATTAAAAACACTTAAGGTTTACACAAGTATTTGCAGAAATTTATATTACTACCTCAGCTCTTTCTTACAGAATAACTTTTTTTTCTCATCAATTTTGCTTACTGTACTCATTTTCCAGAAAATGCAGTCAGTTGTTTCTTTAGTACTATCCCACAGATGTTGAATGTCCTGAAATGTTAAACCAGAATAGGTCAGAACAGACTCAATGTGCTGAAAGATCTCTTCTGCGCTGTATGACACCATGAATCTATGAGAGTAGTAACTTCACATGTGATCCAGAACAGAAGATGTTGAACTGATACTTCACAAAAAGGCTATAACCATTATACATGTCAAATCACTTCCTTTCTTAACATATGAGGGTTATTTGAGTGCTATCAGTGTTATGGACCAGACCAAACCCTCTCAAAATATATTAAGAAGCCAGCCTAGACCCTAAATGTTTTGTTATGTTAAAAGTAAATGTAAGGTATTGCATTCCAGATGCCTTAGATTGGTCAAACTACTCAACATTAAGCCAAACTCAATTTATTCATACACTATAATTAAAATAAAACAAAGTAAAAAAAGAAAAGAATGTGTTTAGCTATAATTCTATTGAAATGCTTAACAAAATAATAGGTACAGTAACTATTATAAAATTAACAGTTCCAGTACATTAACATCTTATAAACACAGCCTTAGTAAAGGTCGAGTCAATAAGATAGAATTGCATTTGAGACAATCTATCAGCCCAGAAGGAAAAACATCAAGAGAAAACTCAAACATCAAGAGAAAATGTACAGCAGCTTCCAACACCCGGCTCAAACCCACAACAACTGCTGCTGAAAACCTAAACCTAAAATACCTGGTTCTGTGGAAGCTTGACCACACCCATTCAGGCTGTTTTTATTATTCCAAATTAAAAAAAACAAGGCCTCACAATCTGTTTACTGGCTTTTCAAATAGACAGCTTGGAACGTCTGTCTTAAAACCTTCCTTTTAAAAAACCAGGACAAAATACACCTTTTAAAGCCATTGTATCATCACATTAGCAGCAAAGCATCATAGCCTGGCCCAGAGATGCTGAGGCTAATTTTAATACCACCCAGAACAAGTGACTAAGTCAATCTTCTGATTTCAAACCATAGGTGCATGACAGAGAAAAATGAAATCGATTGTTCATAACCTGTCCCACACTTCCAAAATCTCTTCAGTCTCTGTACTCCAATGGTCATCCCCAGTACATAAAGGAACATGATTTTTTTCTCTTCTAGCCTTATGAAATTTGCATACAAACAAACCTTTTAACTGTTTTGATTTCCCAATTAGATTTAGATTACTTACAGTGTGGAAACAGGCCCTTCGGCCCAACATGTCCACATCGACCCGCCGAAGCGCAACCCACCCATATCCCTACAGCTAACACTAGGGGCAATTTAGCATGGCCAATTCACCTGACCTACACATCTTTGGACTGTGGGAGGAAACCGGAGCACCCGGAGGAAACCCACACAGACACGGGGAGAATGTGCAAACTCCACACAGTCAGTCGCCTGAGGCGGGAATTGAACCCGGGTCTCTGGTGCTGTGAGGCAGCAGTGCTAACCACTGTGCCACCGTGCTGCCCAAATTATACTGTCTTATTGCAAATATGAATAGTCAGAGCATGTAAAGCACTCAAATTCATTTGTAGTTCAGAATTTCTTGACAGGGTTCTACACAGGAAACCGATAAAGAAGGTAAAAGTTCATGAGATCCAGAATAACACGGCAAATTGGATCCAAAATTGGTTTTGTGACAGGAGACAGAGGGTGATGGTCGAAGGTTGTTTATGTGACTGGAATCCAGTTGCAGTGGCATATCACAGGGATCATTGCCATATCACTCATTGTTTCTAATATTCATAAATGATATCAACAAGAATGTGAGTGAGATGATCGGTAAGTTCACAATGGCACAAGAATTGTCTGGGTTGTTGACAGTGAGGAGGATATGAGTTGATTGGTCAGATAGCAAATCAATGGCAAATGGAATTTAACCATAAATGTGAGATGATGCACTTTATTCTAAAGAACAAGACAGAGTCTCCAATGAGTGGCAAGACATAAGGAAGCTCAGAGAAATAGAGAGATCTTGGGTATTTGTCAACAGATCCCTGAAGGTGGAGGACATGTTAATAGAGTATTTAAGGCTGCAGATGAAAATGTGTTGCTGGAAAAGTGCAGCAGGTCAGGCAGCATCCAAGGAGCAGGAAAATCAACGTTTCGGGCATGAGCCCTTCTTCAAGACTGAAGACGGCTCATGCCCGAAACGTCAATTCTCCTGCTCCTTTGATGCTGCCTGACCTGCTGCGCTTTTCCAGCAACACATTTTCAGCTCTGATCTCCAGCATCTGCAGTCCTCACTTTCTCCTAGTTAAGGCTGCATACAGGATTCTTGCCTTTATCAGTCATGACATAGATTATAACTGCTAAGAGATTATGTTGGGCTATACAGAACTTTGGTTTGGCCACAACTGGAGTACTGGTCAGCACACACTATGAGAGGATGTGACTGCACTGGAGGGGGTACCAAGGAGATTTATCTAGGATGGAGCAGTTTAGCTATGAAGGGATGTTGGATAAGTTCCCTTCTCCATCCTCCCCACTCCTTTCCCCTCACCTCTCTTTTTAGCATTCCAGAGGGACTGTTCACTCCAGGACTCCCTGATCCTCTCCTCCTCCACTCCCAACACTCCCCCACACACCCACGGCACTTTCCCCTGCAACTACAGAAGGTATAACATCTGCTCAATTATTTCCTCCCTCCTCAGCATCCAAGGGTCCAGACACATCTTCCAGGTGAAGCAGTGTTTTACCTGCACATCATCAGTCTAGTCTACTGTATTATCTGCTCACAATGCGGTCTCCTCCACACTGGGGAAACAAAGTGCAGATTAAGCGATCATTTTGCAGAACACCCATGTTCTTTCTGCAAAAATGACCCTGAGCTTCAACACACCACCCTGTTCCCTGGTCAACATCTTTGTCTGAGGCTTTCTGCAGAGTTCAGTGAAGCTCAGTGCAAGCTGGAAGAACAACACCTCATTTTCGCCCTCCAGACTCAATATTGAATTCAGCAATTTTGGGGCTTGATATACCTCCTCCCATGTCCTTACCCCACCCCTCACATGGGTTGCAACCACACACAACCCATTGTTAGCCAATAATAATCCCCATTAGCAATTATTCATTCTCTCAAATTGACCTTTTTCTAGTCCTTTGTCTGTCCAACTATTTTTCTCTTTCTTTGGGCTCTATCTTCACTGACCGTTTACTCTCATCCGTCCATCCACCCCACCTTCTGTATAAATATCAACATTTTCCAAGCTGCTAATAGTTCTGAAGAAGTCAAAGAACAAAGAAAATTTACAGCGCAGGAACAGGCCCTTCAGCCCTCCAAGCCTGAGCTGATCCAAATGTACTGTCTAAACCTGTCGGTCAATTACTAAGCATCTGTATCCTTTTGCTCCCCACCTACTTATGTATCTGTCCAGTCGCATCTTAAATGAATCTACCGTGTCTGCCTCTACCACCTCTCCTGGCAACGCCTACCACCCTCTGTGTGAAGTACTTGCTGTGTGTATCCCCCTTAAACTTTTCACCTCTAACTTTCAAAGCATGACCTCTCATTATTGAATCCTTCACCCTGTCTATACCCTTCATGATTTTGTAAACCTCAATCAGGTCTCCCTTCAATCTCCTTTTTTCTAGTGAAAATAAACCTAACCTACTCAACCTCTCTTCATAGCCAGCACCTTCCATACCAGGCAACATCCTCGTAAAACCTCTCTGCACCCTCTCCAAAGCGTCCACATCCTTTTGGTAATGTGGCGTCCAGAACTGTACACAGTATTCTAAATGCGGCTGAACCAATGTCTTGTACAATTTTAACATGACTTGCCAGCTCTTATACTCAATACCTCATCTGATGAAGGCAGACATACTATATGCCTTCTTGACCACTCTATCCACCTGTGCAGCAACCTTCAGGGTACAATGGACCTGCACTCCCAGATCTCTCTGCCCATCAACTTTTCCCAAGGCTCTTCCATTCATTGTATAATTCGCTTTAGAATTAGTCTTGCCTAAATGTATCACCTTACATTTGTCTGGAATGAAAGCCATCTGCCACTTTTCCACCCAACTCTCCATGTATATCCTCCTGTATTCTCTGACAGTCCCTTATGCTTTCAGCCACTCCACCAATCTTTATGTCATCTGCAAACCTGCTGATCATACCAACAGTGGACTTGAAACATTAACTCTGAATTCTTACCACAGATGCTGCCAGACTTGCTGAGTTTTTCCAGCAATTTCTGTTTTTGTTTCTGGATAAGTTTTCTTTAGACCAGAGAAGACTGAAAGAGAACGGGATTGAGATGTTTTAGGTTATGAAGGACATGGATTGATGGATAGAAAGCAGCCAATCCCCTTAATCTGGGGGTGGGGAGGTGGGGGTGCGGGGTGGGGGGGGTGTCAATAACAAGGGAGCAAAATTTTAAGGTGAAAGGCAGCAAGTTTAGAGGGATTGTGAGGAAATTCCTTTTTTGATGGGGATTCAGAATGCACTGCCTTAGAAAGTGGTTGAGGCGGAAAACCTCTCAAACTTTGAAAAAGTGTTTGGCTGATCACTTAAAGTATCATAATATTCCAGGCTATGGGTTGAGTGCAGGGAAGTGGGAGTAGTGTTGATTGTAATACATATTTTTGTAGTACATAATAGATAGGCCAAAGGACCTCTTCTGTACTGCATTATGCTTAGAATTCCATCAAGGTCTGAATGATATAATAGGAATACAGTTGCCGTGAGCAAACAAGTCCAGCAGAGATTTGGGATGCTTATTTCATGATAGTAATCTAAATGGTGGCAACTCAAAAGCTCAACAAGAACAGGGTGGTAAATGCTGCCCTGCTATTGCCCAATTGTACCTTCTGAGAATGGACTAAATTGGTCTAACAGGTGCAGTTTGGATCACAGGAGTTCTTTGTGACATGCCTCTCAATTACACTATCTCCAATTAGATATTGGAGATAAAGGCACAATCTCTGATGTAAAACATGAAGAATTTCTGAGAGAGTAACCAACAATACTGAACATAAAGGAATAAATCAATATAGGAAATAGAAGCAAAAGTAAAATACGAACCCATCCAGCCTGTTCTGCCATTCAGTAGAATCATAGCTGAACCTTCACATTAGTTTCATTTTCCTCCCCTTTCCCCAAATTCATAATTCCTCAAGTGCCCAAAATCTTGAATATATTCTTTGACTAAATATTCAAGCTACTTGTCAAATTAAGCATGAAACTAGAGATAAACATGGGAATTGAAATTACACCATATTTAAAACTCTATAAAATAGAGGGAGAAGAACTTCAGAAAATCACAGTGTGATATCTCATAGTGTAATTGCATGGCCAGCAACTTTATAAATTATTTTCTGTAATATAGCAAGTTCACTGAATGCAAATAATAGCACATGAAGCAATTTAAGTATTTTATTATATTAGTACAGAACTCTAATTTTCTTTTTTCCAAGTAACTGTATAACAAATTCACAGATGAGACATTGGGTTTATTAGGAAAAGGTTACATGCTGTCAGACTGCATGCTGCACAGTGTGTTACCATTTATATATAGGCATAAATGCCAAACGTACTCACTATGTAGCACTGTCAACAGCCTCCCCACCTACATATAACAAAGAGAATAATCTGCCAACTCCAATTATTTCCCCAGCAGGGGATTCTCATCGAACATATTCACTTCAGTGTGCACTGAAATTATCTGTTGCACTGGAAAGGATCTCAACTCAGACATACCTACATGTCCTAAACAGGCAACCCTGCCAGTTACATGATGAGAAACTGACATTATTTTCTGAGGTCAAGCCACTTTGGGTACTTTTCCAGCGCAGTCTTCCCTGTTATGCTATGTGATTGAATAGATCAGCATATTTATACTCTATGTCACCATAAATGTACAGATTGGAAATTAATGTTCGAGAAAGCAGCCATTCATAAAAATGGAGGAAGGGTCTCCCAGGCCACAGAGTTAAAATTGTTACATATTTCTATTTAGATTGAATTCTTCGGTGAGGTGGAGTAAAACAGATGTCTAGCCTAGATCCCAATGTAACTGTTAAGCTTCCACCCAATTGATCTAAACTTAACCCTAACCCAATCATGACATCAACAACATTGCTTTCCAATAAGAGGCAGGATATTTGTCTTTAGGAATTCTAAACCATGGCTCCAACCCCGATTGCCATTTCCCTTGTCAGAACTGTTTTAGTCTCAAATCTGAGTATCTGTATGCTGTTCTTTGCTCATTAGTTTGACACCCAACACCATCTTTCCACAATGACAAAGTGTATGCAAGAGGGCAGTGCTCCAGTACTATGTTAAATTGGCTGCAAAATTGCTGTCAAAAGTAATAATGAGCTTATTAGACTCATAGACTGGCTACAATATGGAAGGGGCCAATTTTTCCCATTGTATCACTGCTGACTCTCTGCAAAAGACACTTCATGAGTCCTACTCTCCAGCTGTTTCCCTATTGTTCTTGTTGTTATTCATATGGAAATGTCACAATAATATCAGTCAGAGGCAGGTACTCCAATGAACTCAGAAATCCTAACTTATAGCTGAGAGGAAGCAACCTGCCTTAGAGACCATATAGGTAGGCATAACTGGAAGGGGAAATTGAAGTGAAAAGTAGGAGTGTGGTGCCTCATTTTTAGGTACAGTGCTGCAAAAAGCTCTGTTAGAGCAGAAAAAGTGAATTAAAGAAAATCACATTCCTGACTCTGAATTGCCCAGCCTGGACAGCATTGCTCTGACCACCACAACTCGCAACTGCATGTATGCACTGCAGGTGAATCAGCTTGTTCACATGTATTGTGACACACCTCTGGAGTAGATGGGACTTAAATTCAGACCTTCTAGCTTAAAGGTGAGAATATTACACAGTGTCACAAGATGCTACCTGTATCTCTGATGGTAATTGACCAATTACAGGATAGTTTTAGTGTTTCAGCCATTACCTCCCCAGTGTGCTTATCAGTTCCTGAATTAAATTGACTACAAAAGTGGTATGTGCAAAAGTAAATTATATTTAACTTCCTCCTAAAACCAGAAAACATATTTCTCATTTGGTGTCAGACATTAGAGAACAGTTTTCATTTATGATGAGATGGTCAAACTTTTCCTCAAAATCAATGAACATTAGGAAATATGGATGTCAAGTATGCTTAGACCTATTAAATATAGAATTCATTCAATAGTCTTACAAATACAGTGCTTCAATCACAGCTATCTCAAATATTATGAACTCTGTGCAGTTTTATTATACAATAATAAACAAAGTTTCCTTACAGTTTATATTTTTCTCTTTCCACATTATGTGATAAGGGGAAGTTACATATCACATTCTTACAATGAATCATAAAAGCAGCTTCATGTAAAGAAATCTTAATCACATTCTATACCTCATTAATACTTTGTTAATAAGCTGCTTTTCTCAATAAAACAGTATTTTTCCATGGTCTAATGAAATCAATATAACTCTGGATTCTATTATCTTTTCACAGCTTTCTCACTTATTACATTTAATTGCTGTTCCACAAGTGAAACTGCTAATTATATGACTGCTTGCAGCTTATTATCATTCAGTAGTTGATAACTTCATATTAAAAGTTGCCAATGTTGCATGGGGGCAACCTCAGTTTAAAGGTTAAGCGGTTGTTATCTTAGTACAGAACATTGAAATTATTTTAAGCCATTACAACTTAAGAAATGTTTCCATAGCAAGTAAAGGATAAAAGCAAATATTCTGACAATCTAATGTCAGATCAACTGCACTTTTTGTAATTTATTAATATTTATGTGAAATAGGGAATAATGATTCAGTTGCCTCCAGTACATTAATTTTTCAAATCAAAATTAAGATTGGAAAAAATGCATACATGTGGCTATATTGATATCTCCTGTGTTAAGAACATAGAATTAGGAGCAAGAACAAACAATGCAACCTGCTCTGCCATCCAATATGATAATGGCTAATCGTAGGTTTTAATGCCACTTTCTGCCCAATGCCATTTTCCTTGATTGCCTTAGAGACCAAAGATCCGTTTATCCCAGCCTTAAATACATCCAGCAAAGGAGATACAATGACCTTCTTTAGCAGGAAATCTGATTTACAACACCCAAGGGAAGAAATTTCTTCTTATTTAAATTGTAAAAAAAGAGCAGCCCCTCATCCTATAACTGTAGCCCAGTGCCCTAGATTCCCCAGCAAACGGTAACAATGGGCAGGGTTTCCTGAGGAGTGGAATCTTATGCAGATGATATTACTGCTTTTTTGAAAAATGAAAGAAGGGAGCTTTGCATTTCCTAGAATGTAGAACAGCACAGGACAGGCTCTTTAGCCCACCGCATCTGCGCTGACCATGATGTCATTCTAAACTAATCCCATCTGCCTCCACATGATCTGATCTTTCCACTCCATACCCTTTCATATGTCTGTCTAAATGCCTCTTAAATGTTGATATCATCTCTGCTTCTACCACCTCCTCTGGCAGTGCATTTTTGGCACATAACCCCCTCTATGTAAAAAAAAAAGCTTGCCTTGCAAAATCTAAGCGAGAGGGGAAAAGTTTAACGGAGATGTGCAAGACATTTCTGACAGGGGATTCCACTAAGGTCTCCCTCAGAAATGTGGAGCCATGATGGTGGGTTATCACATTGGGTCCAGTGACAGTGGAGGGGGTTAGGTCAGCTCCAGTCCAGCTGGAAGGAAGGGGGTCAGGCCCTGGAGGTTGAGCGACCAGGTATTGTCCCCAGCTAGAGGCTTTCATAGGGTTCCAGGCACTGAGAAATTACACAGTGGGAAATGAAATTTCCCTGGCAATTCCTGCAGTGTGTGCTATGTGGGCATTCCACAGGGTCCACATGCACATCGCCGATCTACGCTGGTACAATGACAGTCTGACAAATGCAAAGTCTGTAAATTCCTTTCTTAAATACTTTCTGATCAACATGTTCAGAGATCTTATTATGCACCATTAAAATAGGTGCAACTTGAAGCCAGGTTTCCTGGCTCAGAGGTAGGGACACTGCCACTGCACCAGAAGCTCGAAAGAATATATCCCCAGCGAGCCTGCCCATTCCTAATCCACATGTACCTTCCAACAACGTGCTCAGAAAATGCAGATCAGGTTTGACATATGTATGACTAATTCTCAACTATGCTCAACAACTTTGCTCTCGACCTGTTTGACACTTTTAATTTGCTTGAGTATTTGTCTGACATCAGGCATTGAATGAGCAGAAACATTCTCCAATAAAGAAATTGACAGGCTGCTCAGAGCACTGAGCACTTCCTAGGAAAGTTATTGAGCCTCTTCCTCAGCTTCGTCCCTGGGAGTAAACATTTGTGTCCTCTGAAGCAGAGCAATCGTTCTGCCAAATTGCAGCTTTGGAACATGGTCCTTTTCATCAATTTCCACATGAGAATTTCTTAGCAGCTGGGAACTGAAGAGAAAACAAAAACTCTTAAAAGGCTAAATACTGCAATGCTAAGCAGAAATTGCCAAAAACGTACAGCTGATCTGTTAACAACTGAAGAAAGGACAAGATCATGTTTCTTCAAATTGCCCAATTCAGATGTTAAAGATTATTATAATTACCAAGATTCTGGATTCTAATGATGACAATTTCATTTGGGCATTTGTAACAAAGTATAGCATAAAAATAAAATTGTTCTTTGCATATGACTATAATTATATTGCCTTGCACTGGCTAAAATACAGCAATTAGAACTCTTTCGAAACACTAAAATTAAACTTTCTGCTACTTTCAATTCCTCAGACTTCAATGGGTTTATGGTGAGCAGAAATTATTCAATATTTTGTTCTTGTAAAGCTTGGCAACAGAAAGGAAATAAAGGAAATGAGCTTCCTGAACAATGGAGATGCCATTTTACATGTCAGATGTTACCTTGGAGGGGGGGGTGAATAATGACCATGAGTCCTACCACAGATTGAAGAAAAAAACGTAAGTCCCAACTCCATCACAAAATTTAGAATTTCTGAGTGGAGGCCATTGTTGAAGCTATTTACCTGATTGGAGTCAGTTAAAGTTTCCCAGGTCACTTACCAAGTCTGGAGTCATCAGGAGCTGATATGTAGTGAATTTCATGTGTTTTCCTGAGCTGGAAGCAGAGGCAATAATCCCAAACCTGTAGAGGTTTGTTTGAGTTATGCATAATAGACACCTGTGATGTGTACAGGACTCAACTGCAATTATTTCTAAGTGACCTGAGCGACATGTGTGAGCAAGTTTTGTCTTTACTCACTTTGTGCGGCCAAGAGGAGCAGAGTGTGCTCCCAAACTCCACTGGAAATGATAGGCCTCCCAAATGGAGTATTACACCCCCCTTACATGTATTAGCATTGTCGTGTTTATCATGTGTAGTCAAAAATGGTTATGACATCCATAAGAATTCATTGATTTAAGTTTCAGGTGTAATAAATTTGAATATGGCTAAATTTAAAAAAATCAAAGAACTACAGATGCTGGAAATCAGAAACAAGAACAGAAATTATTGGAACAACTCAGCAAGTTTTGTGAAGAGAAGTCAGAGTTAACATTTCAAGTCCAGAGACCCTCCTTCTGAATAGTTCTGCAGGAGGGTCACTGGACCCGAAATGTTAACTCTGCTTTCGCTCCACCAATGCTGCCAGACCTATTGAGTTTTTCTAGCAATTTCTGTTTTAGTTTCGAATATGTCTAATTTTGAATTTTCTTTTGCATGTTAGACACAGATGTTGGTGCTGAAGACGTCCTTGTGGACTTGAAATTGCAAAGCTCATATCTTCTGTTGGCCAGTGAACACAGTTCCATTCACAAGATATAGTTGAGAGCACTGCATTATGTAGAGTGATCCTGTGTAAGTCTCTCCCATGTCTCAAGAATAACATAGAAACTCTTTACTGACGTATTCAGAGTGAGCTTCATGCATCTTTTCAGGACTTCATGTGTACACTTCCAATGTATTAGTTTGCTGTAAAAAAGAGCTTTCTTGGTATACAGTCATCAAGCTTTCTGCCGACATGACCTTTCCACCTTTCTGTAGCACTCTTCAGAAGAACATTGATGCTATAAGTTGGTCGGGGAGAAACATTGTACAAGAAACTTTGTCTTACTTTTTCAGCTTGAGTGGTCTTCACAAACATGTCATTTGAAAGTAGTGTAAGTTATTTGCGTGCCTGCAATAAGCTGTCCACATCTCTCAAGCCTAAAAGAGAGTGGAAGAACAACGACTCGGCATACCTTCACTACTGTTGAGAGACTAACTCCTCTTTAGTCAGTTTCACAGGTAGGAGGGATCATATCTGGAGTGAGACACAGCCCGAGTGTTTCTATACTTGGGGGACTTTGGAGGCAGCAGAAAAATTTTGTACAGAAAGGAAGAGGTGCTTTTTGCGTGCTGTTTTGCTTCATAGTTAGGTTTCTTTTTCAAAAACTGAATAAAATGAAGTCCAGGATCAGAGACCTAACACAAAACAGAGTGACATCACTGGAAGACTGTAAGTTCATTGATTAGTAACAACTGCTAATTTAACTATCCAGTCTAAATTGTAGACAAATAAGAGAAATATTTATAGATTACAAACTAAAAGGTCATTAGGAAATTTGTTAAAATCAGATTAAGAACTGAGTAAATATGATTCAGTTGCAGGGACAGGTAATGTGTTGCATGTGGATAATGTGGAAACTGGTCCACCCCTTTGTGGTTCATATTGACCACATCTGAAGCATGATTTGGAGTTGCTGGTGTTGGACTGGGGTAGACAAAGTTGAAAATCACACAACACCAGGTTATAGTCCAACAGGTTTAATTGGAAGCACACTAGCTTTCGGAGCGACGCTCCTTCATCAGGTGATAGTGGAGGGCTCAATTGTAACACAGAATTTATAGCAAAAATTTGCAGTGTGATGTAACTGAAATTATACATTGAAAAATTGAGTGTCTGTTAAGACTTTCATCTGTTAGAATACAGTGATAGTTTCACTTCTTTCATGTGTAAGTCACAAAACTTTTTTTTAAAGTTGCATTCTCGGGATAGCTGTTAACAATGGTGATAGCTAGACAATATGTTGAAGGTAAAAAACTTGACTGCAGATGCTGGAAACCAGATTCTGGATTAGTGGTGCTGGAAGAGCACAGCAGTTCCGGCAGCATCTGAGGAGCAGTGAAAGGTGAAGAGATAAGCTAGAGGAGGATGGGGGTGGGGAGAAAGTAGGATGGAGTACAATAGGTGAGTGGGGGAGGGGATGAAGGTGATGGGTCAGGGAGGAGGGTGGAGTGGATAGGTGGAAAAGAAGATAGGCAGGTAGGACAAGTCATGGGGACAGTGCTGAGCTGGAAGTTTGTAACTAGGGTGAGGTGGGGAAGGGGAAATGTGGAAACTGTTGAAGTCCACATTGATGCCCTGGGGTTGAAGTGTTCTGAGGCGGAAGATGAGGCGTTCTTCCTCCAGGCATCTGATGGTGAGGGAGCGGCGGTGAAGGAGGCCCAGGACCTCCATGTTCTCAGCAGACTGGGAGGGGGAGTTGAAATGTTGGGCCACAGGGCAGCGTGGTTGATTGGTGTGGGTGTCCCGGAGATGGAAGTCCTGGGCCTCCCTCACCACCAGATGGCTGGAGGAAGAACGCTCAGCACTGTCCCCATGACTTGTCCTACCTGCCTATCTTCTTTTCCACCTATCCACTCCACCCTCCTCCCTGATCTATCACCTTCATCCCCTCCCCAGCTTATCTCTCCATGCTTCAAGCTCACTGCCTTTATTCCTGATGAAGGGCTTTTGCCTGAAACGTCGATTTTGCTGCTTCTCGGATTCTGCCTGAACTGCTGTGCATCCTTGCCTGCAACGTATAAGATAGACAACGTTGGCTGAGTCACGTGAGTACCTGCCATGTACAAGGTGAGAGGTGTTCTCACACGTAATAGTGGTATCTATGTCCACAATCTGACACGTCTTGCAGCGTCCACCCAGGGTTGTATGGAGTTGTCCTGAGAGCCGGGCAGTTTGCTACGAACAATGATCTGTTTGAGGTTTGGCGGTTGTTTAAAGGCAAGTAGTGGAGGTATGGGGAAGGTCTTGGTGAGGTGCTCATCCTCATTGATAATGTGTTGCAGGTCACGAAGAACATGGTGTAGCTTTTCAGCTCCTGGGAAGTACTGAACAACAAAGGGTAACCTGTCAGTTGCAGCACGTGTCTGTCTCCTGTTCGTAGCAAATTGCCAACGTTGTCTATCTTATACGTTGCAGGCAAGGATGCACTGAGGCATGGTACATTGGGGAAACTGAACAAAGGCTACGACAATGGATGAATGGGCACCACACAACAATCAACAGACAGAAGGGTTCCCTCCCAGTCGGGGAACACTTCAGTGGTCCAGTACATTCAGCCTCGGATATTCGGGTGACCATCCTTCAAGGTGGTCTTCGGGACAGGCAGCAGAGAAATGTGGCTGAGCAGAGGCTGATAGCTAAGTTCGGTATCCATAGGGAGGGCCTCAACTGGGACCTTGGGTTCATGTCATAGTACAGGTGATCACCATTGCACTACACACACACACACACACACACACACACACACACACACACACACACACACACACACACACACACACACACACACACACACACACAGATACTCCTACGCACGCACACACTCTCAAATACACACGGACACAGGTACACACAGACGCGCACACAGACACCCACACACACCCTTATAGACACACACACTCCCACATTCACACATGCACCCCCTCACAGACTTAAGACACTCTGCACTCACTACACACACACACACACACACACACACATACATACACACACACTTTCTCACACTCACAACCCCCACCCCAGGCAGACACACACACACGGACAAAGACCCACATGCACACATATATTTTGTGAGGTGAATTTGTACTTGCAGAGTTACATTGTACTTTGCTCAAAAACTGCATGCATTCATGTAGAACTCTGGGCTCAAAAACTGCATGAATTTATGTAAAACTCTGTTATCTCACTTTTTAGATTAGAATCAATCTAAACATCATGATATAGACAGAGAATACAGGGGGCTAACACCTTCAACATATTGTCTAGCTATCACCATTGTTTACAGCTAACCCAAGAATGCAACTTTAAAAAAAAGGTTTTGTGATTTACCCATGAAAAAATTACTATCACGGTATTTTAACAGAAGAAAGGCTTAACAGACAATCAATTTTACAATGTATAATTTCAGTTACATCACACTGTAAATTTTTGCTATAAATTCTGTGTTAGGATCGAGCCCTCCACAATCACCTGATGAAGGAGCGTCGCTCCGAAAGCTAGTGTGCTTCCAATTAAACCTGTTGTGTGATTTTTAACATCTGAAGCAAGTATTGATGGCTTGAGGAAGTCCTGCTCAGATTTAACGTGCTGGACTCTGAGCTGTGACACATCAGGGAGGGGGGAGTGTTGCCAGGACAGTGTGTTTCAGGAGGAAGTCACACCCTTTAGATTAACTATCTCAAATTTAGTCAGTAGTTAGGGACAGGAAGGTGTGACGATGAGCGAGGCAAGAAGAAGGATCCAGGAGGTAGTGCTGAAGGAGCTTCAGCCCTTGAGCTTACCTAAGAGGTTTGACATTCTTGCTCCCAGTCTGTTGGATGGGAGTGGGAGCTTTAGGAAGGATGAGCTAACTGACCATAGCACAATGGTACAGGAAACCATTCAAGAGTGTGGGAGAAAAGAGAAATGCAGTTGTAATCAGGATAACTATAGTCAGGGAAATAGACACTGTTCTCCATGGCTAAGATCAAGAGTCCCGAAAGCTGGATTGCCTGCCAAGTGCCAGGGTTCAGGAAATCTGCCGAGGAACTGGGATCAGGAGGGGATAGATCCAGTTGCCATGGTCCACATAGGTATCAATGCTGTAGGAAGAAAGAGAAAAGAGGCTCTGCTGAGGGAATACTCGCAGCTAAAGACTAAATTAAAAAGCAGAAGCAAGAAGGTAATAATCTCTGAGCTAACTGGCACAAGGCTAACAAGATTAAAGAGATAAACATGTGGCTTAAAGATTGCTGTGGGAGAAATAGGTTCGAATTCATGGCACATTTGCATCAGGGTGGGGGAAGGAGGGAGCTGTTCCAGTGGAATGGGCTCCACCTGAATCATGCTGGGTCTACAGTCCTGGTAATTGTGTATGTAAGGCTGTGGACAGGGTTTCAAACTAAATAGTTGGGGGAGGTGATGATGTTGAGAGTGGGGGAGGTTCAATTTCATTGAAAATTATGGAGAAAGTTAAAGGTGAGGAAAGCTCAGGAAAGGTTAAAGTTTCCAGAATACGTAATAAGACAGTGAGTATGGAAGAGCTCAGGAATCGAACTTCAGACACATTTACGGGACAACAATGAGAAGGGGACAGTTAATGCAGGACCAAGGATGCTGTACTTAAATATGGGTACAATACAAAATAAGGTAACTGAGCTTGTACCATAGATTGAAGTTGTCAGGTACAATGCTGAGGGTATCATAGAGATGTGGCTGCAAGGGGATCAGGGCTAGGGACTAAATATACAAGGATACATGTCCTATCTAATGACATGCAGATGGACAGAGAGGCAGAGTTGCTTTGTTAGTAAAAATTGAAACTAAATCGATTGCAAAAAACAATAAAGGGTCAGAAGGTTTTGAAACTGCGTGGGTTGAGGTGAGAAAATGCAAAGGGAGATAAGACCCTGATGGACATTATGTATAGTCTCCTAGCAGTCTTCAGGATGTGGGGGAGATAGATAAGGAATATATGATTACAGTAATTAGGGGGGTCTACAATAAGCAGATGAACTGGGTAGCAGGTTCCAAGAAAAGGATTCATGGAATGTCTATGAGTTGTCTTTTGGAGCAGCTTGTGACAGAGTCCATTAGGGAACAGGCATTTCTGGATTTGATAATGTATAATTAGATTACATTCCCTACAGTGTAGAGACAGGCCCTTCGGCCCATACCGACCCTCCGAAGAGTAACCCACCCAGACCCATTTCCCTAACACTATGGGCAATTTAGCATGGCCAAGTACAGAGGGACCTCAATTACAGTGTAATAAGGCAGACTTGATTAGGAAATTGAAGGTGAAGGAACCTCTCTGGGACAGTGACCATAATATGATAGAATTAACTTATAGTTTGAGAGGGAGATGTTGGAATTAGATGCAACAGTATTACAATTGAGTAAAAGTAACTGCAAAGACATGAGAGAGAAGTTGGCCAGATTGTCAAGGAAACCCAGCAGGGAAGATGGTGATGCAGCAATGGGCTGGAGTTTCTCGGGGCAATACGGTAGGCACAGCAGAAATTCATCTCATGGAAGAAGAAACATAAGAAGGGGAAGATGAGGCAACCACAGCTGACAAAGGAAGTCAGGGACAGTAGAAAAACAAAAGAAGAAGCATACAATGTGGAGAAGATTAGTGGGAAGCCACAGGATTGAGAAGTCTTTAAAAGCCAACAAGCAATAACTAAAATAAGCAATAAAGAGGAAGAAAATGAAATGTAAAGGTAAGCAGGCTAGTAATATAAAGGGTTGCAACAAATTTTGTAGATATCCAAAAGTTAAGAGAGTTAAGAGTGGACATTGGACCACTAGAAAATAAGGCTGGAGTAGAAGTAATGGGGTACAAAGAAATGGCAGAGGAACTGAATAGGTACATAGCATCAGTCTTTGTGGTAGAAGACATCGGTAGCAAACCAGAACTTCAAGAGATTTAAGGGGACAGAGATGAGTGTAGTGGTCATCAAAACTGAGAAGATGCTATTGAAGCTAAAAGTTCTGAAAGTGGGTTAGATCACACAGACCAGATGGGCTACACCCCAGAGTTTGGAAGGAGGTAGCTGAGGAGAGCATGAAGGCATCAATGATGATCTTTCAGGAATCATTAGTGTCAAGGAGGGTCCCAGAAAACTGGAAAATGGCTAATGTGACATCTCTGTTTAAGACGGGAGGGAAACAGAAGACAGGAAATTATAGGCAAGTTAGCCTGAACTTGGTCATTGGTAGGATTTTCAAGTCCATTGCTAAGGATGAGATTGTGGAGCACTTGGAAGTACAGAGGAACCTCGATTATCTGAATAAGATGGGCAGGCGCTGTTTCATTTGGATAATTGATTACTCGGTTAATTGATTAAATGCCTTTTCTCTGGGGCTCGGAGTTTTCTGTTAAGTCTGTTCCCAGTTCAGGGGTGCGAGCCCCCACCCGCCTGCCCCCTCCAACTCTGTCCAATATCGTCCCACCCTGACCCACCCCCAACTCCGTCCAGCACCACCACCCATGGATGCCCCCATCCCACACCACCCCCAGCCTCTAAACCCCATCCAACACTGCCCTCAACCCCACCCACCTACCTAAACCCATTCAAAACTGCCTCCACCCTGTCCAATGCCACTCCCAACCCTGCTCAATCACCCACCCTACTGAACCCCATTCAACGCCACCCCCACCCCGCACCCCAACCCCATCCAGTACTAGCCCTCCATCCTCCCCCATCCCACCCTCCCCCAAGACTGTCCAGCACCCCCTTCCCCCATCCCCCAAACTCATCCAACACTACTCCCTTTCCCCCTCCCCCAACCCCATCCAACACTGCCCCCCTTCCCCCCATCCCACCTACCCCTGAACCCTGCCCAACACTACCTTCTCACCCCAGTCCCGCCCCACTGCCCATCTCTGAGGCAGCCGGACTGTGCACCAACAACAAGACTGTTGTTGCCGCCTTTTGGGGGGAGTGAGTTTCCAAATAGCGCGTGTAGACACACACACACACACACACACACACAGTTTTACTGTAACATTTTGACAGGTTCCACCTTTACCTTATACAGGACAATGTTGAAGAGATTATCTGGGGGAGTGGGTGTTTAGGTACGCCCCTGTGTAGAACTCCAGAGAATATGTGGGGAGACACGGAGAGGGTGGGAGGTCAGTCATTTGGAGATGGTGCCTGAGCTCCCATCAATGTCCAGGACTGTTCTCGGCAGCATTTCAGTAAGCCTCATTCACTTTTAATCACTGTAAACAAAAGACACAATTAGCGTTGGAAACATGTCTTTGATGTAATGTTTCTATCAAGACCTTGAGATCTCCTTCAGATAATCCGATATTCGGAGAATTGATATTTGGATAATCGAGGTTCCTCTGTTCTTGGTAAAATAGGGCAGAGTCAGCACAGCTTCATCAAGGGGAGGTCATGCATGACAAATCTGTTAGAATTCTTTGAGGAGAAAATGAGCAAGTTAAAGAAAGGAGAGCCAGTGGTTGTGATCTACTTAGATTCCCAGAGGGCCTTTGACAAGGTGTAGCTCAAGAGGCTGCTAAATAAGATAAGAGCCCATAGTGTTGAGGGCAAAATAATGGCATGGATAGAGGATTGGCTGACTGGCAGAAGGCAGAGAATGGGGATAAAGAAGATGGAAGTTGGTGACTAGTAGAAATCTGCAAGAGTCAATGTTGGCTCCACAGCTATTCACTTTAAAATATAATGCTCTGGATGAAGGAACTGAGGGCACTGTTGCTATGTTTGCAAATGACACAAAGGTAAGTGAAAGGACAAGTGATGTTGAAAAAGAAAGGAAATTGCAGAAGGACTTGGGCAAGCTAGGAGACCGAGCAAAAGATTGGCAGAAAGAATGCAATGTGGAAACTGTGAGACTATGCACTTTGGTAAGAAAAGTAGAGGCATAGGCTGTTTCTAAATGGGGAATTGCTTTAGAAATCTGAGGCACAAAGGCAATTAGGAGTCCTAGTTCAGGATTCTTTTAAGGTTAATATATGGTTTCAGCTGGCACTTATTCAATGCCAGCATTCATTCTGAGAGGGCTAGAATACAAGAGCAGGGATGTACTGCTGAGGCTGTATAAGGCTCAAGTCAGACTAAATTTGGAATTTTGTAAACAGCATTATGCCCCATATCTCAGGAATGATGTGCTGGCATTGGAGAGGATCTAGAGGACGTTTACAAGAGGGAGCTAGGATTATGTTTGGGATGGACTGGTTGGACTGAAGGGTCTGTTTCCAAGTTGAATGTCTCTATGAAGGGCATATCATATGAGGAGCAGTTGCAGACTGTCTGTATTCAATTGAATTTAGGAAGTTGAGGGAGAATCTCACTGAAAGTGGCATAATATAAAGAGGCCTGGATAGAGTGAAGATGGAGAAGATATTTCCACTAGTAGAAGAGACTAGAACCCAAAGGCATTGCCTTAGATTGAAGGGATGATCCTTTAGTACTGAGATGAGGAGGAATTACTTCAGTCAGAGTGTGGTGAATCTGTGGAACTCAGAGACTGTGGAGGTCAAGACACTGATTATCTTTAACACAGAGATAGATAGGCTCTTGATTAGCACGCAGATCATGGATTAAGGGTTTGACAAACATACTGGCCATGATCAAATAGTGGTGCAGATTCAATGGGCTAAACGGCTTAAATTTGCTCTTATTATTTAAGGTCTTAAGATCTTTGCTCCTGGACAATTTTTCAAAGGGCAAGTATCATTGCACATTTATTCATCCCATGTAAATGTCAGCCTGAGCTATTCTGGAGTTGACTTTGCCATCATTGTGAACTATTTTGAAAAGGGTGCTGGCAGGTTCATGAATGTGTTGACTGTGCTACAATTGTGCATGGTCTTACTAGTTCCACTACTCTGATGGCCACAGCTTTTTTTTCTTTTTTGCAGTTAATATCTCCAAAATACAAGAAAAATTGTCATAGAATCAAACAGCAAGGAAACAGACCTTTTAGATAGGATAGTGGAGAAGGTGATTGGTATGCTTTCCTTCATTGGTCAGAGCATTGAGTATAGGAGTTGGGAGGTCATGTTGTGGTTCTACAGGACGTTGGTTAGGTCACTTTTTGAATATTGCATGCAATTCTGGTGTCCTTCCTATCAGAAGGACGTTGGGAAACTTGAAAGGGTTCAGAAAAGATTTACAAGGGTATTGCCAGGGTTGGAGGATTTGAAATCAAGGGAGAGGCTAAATAGGCTGGGACTGTTTTGCCTGGAGCATCAAAGCTGAGGGGTGACTTCATAGAGGTTTATAAAATCCAGAGGGGCATGGATAGGATAAATAGACAAAGTATTTTCCCTGGTGTGGGGAAGTCCAGAAGTTGAGGGCATAAGTTTAGGGAGAGAGAGAAAAGATTTAAAATGGACCTAAGGGGCAACTTTTTCATACAGAGGGTGGTGCAGGTATGGAATGAGCTGCCAGAGGAAGTGGTGGAGGCTGGTACAATTACAACATTTAAAAGGCATCTGGATGAATAGGGAGGGTTTGGAAGGATATGGGCCAAGTGCTGGCAAATGAGAATGGGGTATCTAGTCGGCATGGATGAGTTGGACTGAAGGGTCTGTTTCTGTTTTGTACATCTCTATGACTCTAAGTCCATGCCAACCATGTTCCCTAACTAAACTGGTTCCACTTGCCTGCACTTGGCCCATTTCCCTCCAAACCTTTCCTATTCATGAACTTATTCAAATGTCTTTTAAACATTGTAACTTTACCTCCATTCAGCACTTTGTCTGGCAGTTCATTCCATACATAAACTACTCTCTGTGAAAAAAGTAGTCCCTTATGTCCTTTTTAAATCTTCCTCCTCTCACTATTAAAATATACCCCTAGTTTTGAACTCATCACCCTGGGAAAAATATCCTTATCATTCACCTCATCCATGCCCCTCATGGTCTTATAAACTGTCAACAAGGTTTCATTAATAATAAAATTGTTGACTTATTATAAAAAACAACACTTAAGAAACACACAAAGCTGATGAACACAAACTTGTAAATATGAAAGTATAAATATTAATGCTTCAAATTATCCAGTTGTGTCACAATGAGGTAACACAGTGGAAGTCAAGTCCAGCTATTCCCGGAGCTATCACAAAAGTTAAAGACTTTAAAAAGATGCAGAATTCCCTAATTTACCTGACTTTCAGACTAAGGTTGACAGAACACATGAACCAGATCTCTGTACTCAACAATAATTATTGAATTGATTCTAACCACAGATAAACTTTAAGAATCACAGGCATATAACTCTACTAGTTAAAACTCTAACTCCCTTATAAGCTTCCACTGATACATATGTATATGCAAGAAAAAAAGTATATGGGTGTTACAGTCAGAGGGGAAGACTGAAAAGGTGGTTCAGTGGTCCCTGTTCACAGGATGTGCTGAGATGATTCTTGTACTGATCAAAATGTTGTTTCCTAATCTTCTTTCTTCAGATGCTTTCATTTGATTACAGGAGGCACAGGGTGACTGCTGCATGCTCATGGGGAACTCTAACATATTAATCAAAAGGCATATCTTACAGAAAGGAAAATTAAAAGGATTTTCTTCATGCTTCAAGAACTTTTTGCTAGCTGTAGAAAACAGAGATAGTTCCTGACCTTGCAAAGGTCCAATGGCTTCACCCTATCTCATTCACAGACCCAAGCTGTTCAGATAACCGGGAGACAATCACATACTGGTTGACCATTAGAAGGTCTTTGTCATTAATAATTGTTTATTATGGCTGAATCTCCATTTGCAAGCAACTCTTCACCTCCAGGCCATATGTAAATCTTCTGTCTACATTGCTTACCTGAATAAGCAGCTCTGTGAACTGTACTTACAATGAGGGTCAGGTTACTTGCTTTCAAAAAGTGCAGCAGTCCCTCAATAATTCTTCATTTTTACAACAGTTTTTATCACAATTCAGTTTACAATCGAAAATAAAGAAAAATGACAAAACATGATCTTTACATAATGCACACTTGAACACAGATTAGCTAAAAAATCAACTAGGAAAATTTATCTGCAGCAAACATTTTCAAAAGCATCCATTGACAAAATATTTGCTCGTTCTTGAGAAAACAAGGCTAAAATATAAAATATTCTGGATAGTTTTTGTCTGAGATCTTGGTCATTGTAGGCAGCAATCAAGTGCTAACAGATGATTGTCTACCTATGATGTTCCATGTTACTGGTCGTACTACAGAGATGGGTGTCAACCAGGCGCATGCAATTGTTACTAGAACCTTTTCAGAAGTAATTAGTTCAGGAAGTGTCTACAGGATCAGGAATTGCTGCATCTATTTTTCAACTCTCATACAAGACATTTGATAGTTTTCTCAAAAAGGTAGGAATTGATATGTTATGTGACGCTCTTTTAGGATGGATGAAAAGTGCTCCATGCAATGTTGCATATCTTCTTCTGACCAGGTACTTAGGGTACAGCCATCAAGGTAAAGAAAGTACAAACCACAACTTCATGTATTTTCATTTTATCTTTTATATCTTCGTATATTAAAGATTTGTGTCCACTGTGCAACATCAATTATTGACATTTCGCTAGTGCAGAATACTTCAGAAAGCATATCAGACAATGTCACACTGTCAAAAGTAGGAGCAAAAATCACTCTGTTTCACTCCATTTGTGACTGTGAAGGCACCAGAAGACTTCTAATCATCCACATGTGATCAAGCTTGCTGTCATAGAATTGCTGTACTGAGGTGATGATCTCTTTTGGATAGTCAAATTTTACCATGCCCTTAAGATTAGATTAGATTAGATTCCCTACAGTGTGGAAACAGGCCCTTTTGGTCCAACCAGTCCACACCGACCCTCCAAAGAGCAACCCACTCAGACCAGTTTTCCCTCTGACTAATGCACCTAACGCTATGGGCAATTCACCTGCCCTGCACATCTTTGGATTGTGGGAGGAAACCCACGCAATCATGGGGAGAATGTGCAAACTCCACACAGACAATCACCCAAGGCTGGAATTGAACCTGGGACCCTGGTCCTGTGAGGCAGCAATACTAACCACTGCCCACTGAGCCACCATGCTGGCCCATATTGGGTACCATACTATGAGCTATACGATTGCTATGCAACTGAGGTGATCAGATGAAACTTCATGTAATCAAAAGGATATTAATCGGTTTAATATGTTTATTATACAAAAAAAACATTCTTCATGAAGAACAAAGGCAACTTGTATAATTATGGAATGAAAAGATTCCCAAGACACATAAATGTAAGAAGCATGAGTGCATTGAACTGAAGCATGCTTTTTCATCCTTCAAGTTAATTCATATTCAGTAAAGACTATAACTAATCTGCTACCTCAACTCCACCTTTTCACACCATCACTTGGTTCCAATGGTATCCAAAATCTATCAATCCCTTTATTGAATATATTCACAGCTGAGCATCTATGGCTGTCACGAGTAGAGAATTCCATTGATACACAATTTTTTGAGTGAAACAAATTCCTTTTATCCAGTCCCAAATGAGAATCACTTAGCTGATAAAGAGGCCTGACAAGACCTGTTGCAGTAGAATTTGTATTGGCTGAAGTTCTTGGAAGATGGAGTACGCCTCATTGAAATAAACTAGTCCAAAGTTTGGAAGTAATACATGAAGTATTCAATTACCATTAGGCTGAGGTATAGACATTGGACTCTGAGACAAAGAGAATATGCAGTCTTAAGTTCAGCTTGGAAGTAAGGGTTGTGAACAGTCGGATTCAACCTGAAATAATGACTTGGATGAGACATGGAATAAGAGGCAAAGTTCTGAAAATGACATTTGAGTCAAGGCTAATTGGTTTGACCAACAGTTAACTGGAGAAAGTTGCAGCTCTATTCATTCAAATATTAGTTGTTGAACAGCAGTTACAAAGTCAACAAAAGTATAGAACAGTAAAATTAGATGTCATCAGCATGCATAGATACATTGTTCGTTGTCTGCTGATGCTTCATTCTGAGCAATTTTCTAGGCTGTTTTTGCTCATGGTGGTTTGTCATTGTTTTCCACTTTCATGGCTAGAGCAAAGAGCCAGTCCCAACTCTATTTCAGAGCTGAAAATGTGTTGCTGGAAAAGCGCAGCAGGTCAGGCAGCATCCGAGGAGCAGGAAAATCGACGTTTCGGGCATGAGCCCTTCTTCAGGAAGTCTGACTCATGATAATCTCAGGGAGGATGTGAAGAGGAAAATCTAAAGAAAAGATATAGGTTCAAGTTGACACCAGAGGTGAAGAAAGCATTTTTCTCATTTCATTGTTTGTGTGGATGTGTTTTTCCGACAGTAGAGAGTTGACTTCACAGTTGATGGCACTCTAACATTGTGGGAGTATGATTCTGAAACATTTCCTCCAAATTTTAATTTTAGTGCTTTCACAAACTTAAAATTAGCATTTATCTTAAATTGTTTTAATTAATTACCTAACAGATGTCATGGAACGAATGCAAGACAAAGAATTACGAGCAATGATTTAATATCACTTGAAGCACTAATCATATTTCAGTTGCAATAGGTCAACTCTCTCATGGGTTACAAATTGCATCACATAGCTCTTCACCACATACCATATACATTTTGTCATTAATACTAATTATTTTTAGATTAGTTTTCTCCATTGATTGCTTTTTTTTTCCGAAGGATCATGACCATATCTATTTTAAGTAACCATATGAGTATTTGCAGAGCCCAAAACACTACAAGTCATTTCTTTTGGCAATTTTAAGGAAATTTAAAGATTAAAACTACTTGAAAATATTTTTAAAAGTTTGCATTTATGTGAAGTCCACATATAATATTTTGACGACAGCGATGGTAGTCCTTCAGTTTTGAAGATAGAGCTGGATGTGTACATGTGAATGTGAAAATGATTACCTTGTCCTTGTCAGGATGCACAGAGTTAGAGTCAGTTCAGGCATTGGAAACATTTGATGTGATACGGACTGATGAATGTGACATTGTTCACATGCAACAATGAGATATTGATCACAATACTTTTAAAAGGTAACAAATATTCCAAATTCTGGACTCTCCAGCAAGTTTGTTCTCATGCTGATTCTGCCCATCTCTTAGACTTGGCGACAAATCACTTCAGGTTTCCATTAAACATTATTTTTAACGTGTGCACAGCCAACGTTCATAGACAAACACAAGTGCTCCATGCAGCATGTATCTCAGAATGTGATTGTTCACCATCCTAATTACATTCCTTACTCAGAGCAGATGGACTTGTAGAAGCGTGGCCTCAATACTTGTAGACTTGGCTGGCCCTGATGTGAAGATATATGTAATTCAGTCTTACCAGCAGGTGTCAAGGATAGAGCCAAAAGCACATACATGTGAAATTGCCCCAAATGCCTTATACATTTGTATAGAATACAGGAGAAAGTGAGGACTGCAGATGCTGGAGATCAGAGCTGAAAAATGTGTTGCTGGAAAAGTGCAGCAGGTTAGACAGCATCCAAGGAGCAGGAGAATTGAAGTTTTGGGCATAAGCCCTTCTTCAGGAATGAGGAGGGCGTGCCAAGCAGGCTAAGATAAAAGGTAGGGAGGAGGGACTTGGGGGAGGGGCGTTGGGAATGCGATAGGTGGAAGGAGGTTAAGGTGAGGGTGATAGGCCGGAGAGGGGGTGGGGCGGAGTGGCCGGGAAGAAGATTGCAGGTCAAGAAGGCGGTGCTGAGTCTGAGGGTTGGGACTGAGATGAGGTGGGGGGGAAGGGAAATGAGAAAGCCAGAGAAATCTGCATTCATCCCTTGTGGTTGGAGGGTTCCTAGGTGGAAGATGAGGCGCTCTTCCTCCAGGTGAAGTGTTGTCCTAGTCCGGTAATGGAGGAGGCCAAGGACCTGCATGTCCTTGGTGGAGTGGGAGGGGGAGTTAAAGTGTTCAGCCACAGGGCGGTTGGGTTGGTTGGTGCGGGTGTCCCAGAGGTCTTCTCTGAAAAGTTCTGCAAGTAGGCGGCCTGTCTCTCCACAATGTAGAGGAGGCCACATCGGGTGCAGCGGATGCAGTAAATGATGTGTGTAGAGGTGCAGGTGAATTTGTGGTGGATATGGGAGGATTCCTTGGGGCCTTGGAGGGAAGTGGGGGGGGAGGTGTGGGCAAAAGTTTTGCATTTCTTGCAGTTGCAGGGGAAGGAGCCGGGAGTGGAGGTTGGGTTGGTGGTGGGGGGGGTGGACCTGATGAGGGAGTCGCAGAGGGAGTGGTCTTTCCGCAATGCTGATAGGGGAGGGGAGGGAAATATATCCTTGGTGGTGGGGTCTGTTTGGAGGTGGCAGAAATGACGAATGATGATACGATGTGTCTGGAGGTTGGTGGGGTGGTGGGTGAGGACCAGTGGGGCTCTGTCCTGGTGGCGATTGGAGGGGCGGGGTTCAAGGTTGGAGGATACAGGACTCAGCCATAATGTACTTTGTACATTTTGATCTCAATGGATAGCTCAATACATTGTTGGTTTAGTACCTTGATAGCAAGCCTCTGAATATCTGGCTCACCTTGCTGATCCAAACTGATTTTGCATTATCAAGCAAATTGTCTTTGTAGATAAAAGTGCTAAGGCATTTAAATTAGTCTTAGTGCCTTCTCTCTTGTACCTTGTAGATTCCACCATGTCCTCCATGAAGTCTGTGGAAAATTTCCCAGTTTGCTGAAAAGCATGCTCCTGGACCTCTGAGGATGAGTGTATTGAGGGCCCTGAGGAAAAATCAGCAAAGCTGCCTCCTGTACTACCATTAGTCCAGATACTGACCCCTCAGGAGTAATCTAAGACACTGGAGTTGTAGGTACACTACCTGCTGAGCATCCAACAGGGACAGCTGAGGAAGAAATGGCACAAGCTGCTGGTAGTTGGAGGACGCCAGAAACTAGGCACACACTCAGCTGCGGACAGGAGATGACCCTGTGACATCATCAATCAGGGACTTAATCCAAATGCACAGGGAGCGGTAGAAACTGAAAGGCATCTCGGATGCATAGACCTCATTGTCCGAAAGCTGCAGCAGTGCAATGAATGATGTGAACATCAGGTTGCTTCCATGGATAAGTTGGCATTGTCACAGGGATGAAAATGTGTTGCTGGAAAAGCGCAGCAGGTCAGGCAGCATCCAAGGAGCATGAAATTCAACATTTCGGGCATGAGCCCTTCCTGATACTCCAGCATCTGCAGACCTCACTTTCTCCTCGAAGATTGTCACAGGGAGCCATGCTCAACAACTCTTTTTGTCTGTTGGAGATGCACTCACATTTTCACTTTAGTTGCCCCAACATTGGTCCCTAGAAAACAGGGGGGGCAGCTGAGAATCTTGATCCCGGCTCAGGCTCCCCCTCCTAACAAGAAGACAGAGTGTCCATGTTTGTTCCAGAAGCTAAACATAAATATAGGTCAATAAAGTTAAAGTAATATATGGCAGGTCATGTAAGATAAGGGGGCAGCACAGTGGCTCAGTGGCTAGCACTGCTGCTTCACAGTGCTAGGGTCCCAGGTTTGATTCCAGCCTCGAGTGACTGTCTGTGTGGAGTTTCCACATTTTCCCTGTGTCTGCGCGGGTTTCCTCCAGGTGCTCCAGTTTCCTCCCACAATCCAAAGATGTGCAGGTCAGGTTAATTTGCCACGCTAAATTGCCCATAGGTTAGGTGTGTTAGTCAGAGGGAAATGGGTCTGGGTGGGTTACTCTTCGGAAGGTCAGTGTGGACTTGTTGGGCCGAAGGGCCAGTTTCCGCACTGTTGGGAATCTAATCTAATATTACGACTTGGAGTCAGAATGAACATTTAGACATTATCACCTATTTTGTTAAACTTAAACAGGTGCAGTTATTTTGACGTCCTTTCCTTGAGGCGGCAAGGACTAAGAAAAGTCAACCTGCTTTGATTACATTTAAACATAGCTCAGCAATTACCTATCAGCCATCACCTAACTGGTACATTCACCATGGCAATGAGTACACCAATCATGGTTCACTTACCAACCGATCAGCACTTGAGTCTCATACTGCTCATAATGGTGTTCATCTTTACATTAGTTTTACATGAGAATGTCTTGATGAGTGCAAGAAATTGCTTGATGAAACATGATATTTTTTCTGTAATTCTCAAGGTAGGATTAATTAAAATTTCATAGTGAAGACACCCCTAGGGATGGGTGATCACAATATGATTGAATTTTACATTCAGTTTGAGGGAAAGAAGTGTAAGTCCAAAACTAGTATTTTGTATCTAAATAGGGATAATTAAGAGGGCATGAAAACAGACCTAGCTAAAATGAACTGGCAAATTTGCTTAATGGACAGGTCAATAAAGATGCAGTGGCAAAAATGTAAAGGAATATTTCAGAATGCATTGAATAGTTACACTCCAAAGAAAAATAGAAATTCCAAAAGGATGAACCACTATCCACAGCCTAAAAGTGTTAAAGATATACCAGAGTGAAAGAAAAAAAAACATTTAGTTGCACAAAATTGGTTGTCAAAGATGCAATTACAAAAAAGCCATTTAAAAATTTAATTGAGAGAAAAAAGTTAGACTTAAGAGAAAGATAGCCAGAAATACATTACTGATCATAAGAATTTCTATTGATATTCTAAGAGAAAAGAGTTAACAAAGTGAACAGAGGTTGTATTGAATATGACTTTGGGGATTAATAAGGGAAGATAAAGAAATAGCTGATGGATTGAACAGATATTTTGTAGCAGTGTTCATAAGTGATATTCCAGAAGCAGACAAAAATCAATAATTGGAATAGAAGGAGCAACTCAAGAAAATCACAATAACCATGGAAATACAACGGAGCAAATTGCTAGAATTGAAAGCTGACAATACCCAAGGATCTTGATGGATTTCATCGTTGGATCAAAGTAGTAGTTAGTGCAACAGTTAATGACCAGTAAACACAAAGCTCACATAAAGCATTCTAGTTCATATTGTTCCAATAATCAAGTTCTTATTATCCACCTTAACATGATACTAACATTTCCCGTCTTCGCACAACGCATAAGCTGATCACAAAAATCGAAGCCGTCTCTTCAGTCCAGTATTGAGGTATGAGTGCAATGTCATGGAGTGCTGTGTTTCAGATGAGATGTTAACCCACCTGGTCTCTCAGTTGGATAGGAAGGATTCAATGATACTATCTCTAAGAAGAACTCTGGTTTGAACTAGTTAATATTTATTCCTCAGTCGGGATCACAAAAAAACAGATTATCACATTGCTACTGGAAGCTGATTGTGCACAAATTGGCTACTGTGTTTCGTATATTACAACATGCCATCCACATATAAAATATACTTCGTTGGCTGTAAAGCACTTTGGAATATCCTTTGGTCATGAAAGGTGACATATAACTGCAGTGTTTCCTTTCTTTTTATATACTATAGATCATCAATGTTCACTTCAATGTCCAGTTTGTAGGCCCGTATAAAATTTAGTTTCCTCCAAGGTACATTGTTCAATGAAAATTGAAGAGAATTCTCCCAACTTTCTCATTGTAAATATGCTCCACTACTGTTGAAATTAAATGTTCTCACTTCCCATCTGGTGTTTCCATCTGCCTTGTATTATGGGGAGAAAAGAAACACATTGCATATATTGGCCCTGTTAATCCCAAACTGGCTCTTTCATTCCTCTGAACATCATATTCCAGTCAGTTCCACACCATTTCATCTGCATTTTGCCAAAGCAAAACATATGCACAACTGCTTCTCTTTTCACCTTTCACTAAAGAAAGATTATATCCTGATCACATTTCAAAGCCCTTCACACGCTTTTCACTAGAAGCGATGCTACTGACTGTAAGAATCATGTATTTACCTGAAAGGCTGGATTAGTTATTTTTTAAAATTAAATTGCATCAGTCCATAACATAGTTTTCAAATTGAAGTTTCAAAGTTATGTTTAAGCTATAGTTTCAGGATGAAAATATATTGTTCATATGTTAGGTCCTTGGTGCAATTGGAGTGGGAGTTTAGCCTGGCGGGGATTAAAAAAACAACGAAAAGTAATGAATAAGAAATAGCATGGAATAATTTTTCACTGTCAAAATGTAGTGTCTGTACTGAAAATAAATGATGATATATGTGTATCAGCACAAGGATGTTTATTTTAAGAGAGGATTGACACACTGCAATACATTAAATCTAGAACCAGCAGCAGACTAAAAGAGTACAAATACACAGCTCAAGTTATTAAAATCATGCAGCACCATTTTGCTGGAGAGAGAGACAGTAGCTAGATCAATTCCATATTAAAATAAAATGGAAAATATTGAAGATGTAGTAGATTACTTAATGGCAGATGTGAAGTATTGTCGGTACTGATGATGGTGATTTATTTATGCACCTGGGTGTCACTGAAATTACTCCCTAGATAAGCACAAAGTTGTGCTTGAAAGCCAAATGTTATATTGTCTAAAATTAATGTATAAAATTCTGATATTACTCAGCAGGTCAAGCAGTATCAGTTGCAAGAGGAACACTTCCTCTCATCTGTGGTCTACATTAATGTATGCTAAAATGTAAAACCAACCATTATGTTGGCAAACTCCAAATAATACAGAAAGAAAAACAGAAATTGCTGGAAAAGCTTAGCAGATCTGGAGTATCTGTGGAGAGAAATCAGAGTTAACATTTTGGGCTGAGCGCCCCTTCCTCAGAACAAAATAATATAGAATTCAGTAATTAAAAGTGCAATAGCACAACTGGATTTGTTGTTCACTTTCTGAGCATATTATCAAATATGATCAGAAAAAGACAGATTCTCCCATTGTGTGGGAGTTGGATTCGTGTGTGACAGTGATCTAATATAAAATCGCCAACAATATCTAAACTGAGATGGATTATTTCTTAACTGCCCTCTGCAATGCTGAGCAAGCCACTCAATTCAAGTTCGATTAGCAATGGACAACAAATCTTGGCCTTGTCAGCAACACCGCATCCATTGAAAGAAT
Source organism: Hemiscyllium ocellatum (assembly GCF_020745735.1). Taxonomy (NCBI): domain Eukaryota; kingdom Metazoa; phylum Chordata; class Chondrichthyes; order Orectolobiformes; family Hemiscylliidae; genus Hemiscyllium; species Hemiscyllium ocellatum. The sequence continues at coordinate 89,817,505 of NC_083401.1, forward strand.
AAAAAAAAGGCGACTTCTTCAAAGAACTCAAATAATCCAGTATTTTTTTTCAAGAAGTTAGATCTGCAAGTGGTATATACTGGTCTGAAGCATCTTAACTACCTCAAAAAAGTAGCAAATTACTGCAGATGCCGGAATTTGTACTGAAAACAAAAAACACTGGAAATCACAGTGGGTCAGCCATCATCCATGGAGAGAGAGCAAGCTAACATTTTGAGTATTGATGACTCTGCATCAGAGTTGATGTGCAGTGTGGAGAGACTGAATTCCTGTCGAAGGGAAGAGCAAAACTTCTTCAGGGTGGGCATTCCTTGAAGTGATGTGGTAGTCGATTAAACACGATGTAAGAGCAAATTACTGCAAATGCTGGAATCTGGACTGAAAATGTATTGCATTTGCAGTAATTTGCTCTTACATCGTGTTTAATCGTTTACCATATCACTTTAAGGAATGCCTACTCTGAAGAACAAAGAGAACAAAGAATAAACAAAATTTACAGCTCAGGAACAGGCCCTTCAGCCCTCCAAGCCTGAGCCAATCCAAATGTACTGTCTAAACCTGTTGGTCAATTCCTAAGCATTTGTATCTCTCTGCTCCCCACCTACCCATGTATATGTTCAGACGCATCTTAAATGAATCTACCATACCTGCCTCTACCATCTCTGTTGGCAACCCGTTCCAAATGCCCACCACCCTCTGTGTGAAGTACTTGCCGCATGTATCCCCCTTAAACTTTACACGTCTCACTTTGAAAGTATGACCTCTCGTTATTGAATCCTTCACCCTGAGAAAATGCTTGTCTCTATCCACCCTGTCTATACCCTTCATGATTTTGTAAACCTCAATCAAGTCCCCCCAATCTCCTTTTTTCTAGTGAAAATAAACTTAACCTACTCAACCTCTCTTCATAGCTAGCACCTTCCATACCAGGCAACATCCTCGTAAACCTTCTCTGCACCCTCTCCAAAGCGTCCACATCCTTTTGGTAATGTGGCACCCAGAACTGTACACAGTATTCTAAATGCGGCCAAACCAATGTCTTGTACAATTTAACATGACTTGCTAGCTCTTATACTCAATACCCCATCCAATGAAGGCAAGCATACTATATGCCTTCTTGACCACTCTATTCATCTGTGCAGCAAACTTCAGGGTACAATGGACTTGCACTCCCAGATCTGGGCGGCACGGTGGCACAGTGGTTAGCACTGCTGCCTCACAGTGCTAGAGACCCGGGTTCAATTCCCACCTCAGGCGACTAACTGTGTGGAGTTTGCACGTTCTCCCTGTGTCTGCGTGGGTTTCCTCCGGGTGTTCCAGTTTCCTCCCACAGTCCAAAGATGTGCAGGTCAGGTGAATTGGCCATGCTAAATTGCCTGTAGTGTTAGGTAAGGGGTAAATGTAGGGGTATGAGTGGGTTGCACTTCGGCGGGGTCAGTGTGGACTTGTTGGGCCGAAGGGCCTGTTTCCACACTGTAAGTAATCTAATCTAATCTCCCTGCCCATCAACCTTTCCCAAGGCTCTTCCATTCATTCTATAATTCGCTCTAGAATTAGACATGCCTAAATGCATCACCTCACATTTGAAAATTGAAATCAATACCTGAAAAATTGGAGATGAATTTTTGCTCTTCCCTTCGATAGGAATTCCGCCTCTCCACACTCCACATCAACGGTTGGTGAAGAGTCATCAAAACTCAAAATGTTAGCTTGCTTTCTCTCCACAGATGCTGCCCGACTCACTGTGATTTCCTGCATTTTATGTTTTCATCTCAAAATGAAGTTCAAGTATGATCACTACGTTCATCTTGAAGTATTACTGGTTCAGTACTTGCTTTTCCTCTATTGGAAGTCTGTTAACAAAATTTTCCTTCTACAAAATCATGTGGACTCTGTCTGATTACATTGAGTTTCTCTAAGTACCTTGTTATAACAACTTATATTATTGCTTCTAACATATTCCCTTTGTCAGTTAATTGATCTGTGGTTTCATACTTTGTCTTTTTTTTGAATGAGTTATATTGTTAATTTCCATTCTAAAGGAGCCTTCTCTGAAATCTGGTGAATTTTGGAAAATTGAAACCAATACTTGAAAAATTAGAGATGAATTTTTCATGACCTATCTGCTTCCTTAAATCTACTGAGATTTCAACAGAGAGCAAGGTAGGAAATTCTGAGATAGACTGAACTCTCAACTTCACCTTTAGTTTTTTGAGGAACCTGGTTTTGGTCTGAATTTGTTTCCGATAAGGTCACCTCTGCTAGAGCAATCATGTCTATGAGAATGATATTCCAAGGCTGATAGTTTTCAATCTGAGATCCATTAAATGGAAGATACATTGAGAGAAATGAGCCAATGAGGTTTGCCTGCAGAAGTGAGGCCTACCTGAAGTTTAGGTCTGGTTCATAGCTAAGATTGAGGTTATTAAGTTTAAAAAATCAGCCCCATTTAAAGGAGATTTCTTGACATTGGTCACATGGCTTTACAGGCCCTATATTCCTTTGAAGCAGTAAGTCTCCACTCCTACTTTCACCCCATCTTGATTCAGCAGACATCAGGGATGTACCTCTGGAGATGTAGATTCCCACCACACAGATTTAAATTGGAGAACCATGCTCTGCCAGGGTCAAATGGGTAAAGAGATTACTACAGGATGGCTCCAACACTGATGCATGGATTAATAGGTCAATGTTTCACTTGAAGCCTCAGTATTCTAAATGGAATAAACTCAGCTTCTTCTTATAGCTCAGCAATATTAATATTTGCTGAGCTTCCCCAAAACTCTATCCTGCTGGCTATATATCGCAAGAGCAATGCAGCTTTAGTTGCTACTTAGGTATTAAATGGCTTCAGGATGTTAGAAAAGAGGAAGTGAAATTTTGCTTCTCTCAAAGGTGATTACATTTGCACCCACACTGTACATTCGCCTAAGACTCCTGGGAGCACCAATCAACACTGTACGCTTTGCATTATTTAAAATACCACATTTAAGTATGAATCCACCTTCTCCCCCAAATCCCACCTACAGGCATAAATCATCATGATTACTTCATTAAGGATAAGCATGGAAATTTCAGCAGGAATACTGTTTGGCATTTCCCATTTTTGCACATGTTTGTTTGCTAATGTTAATTGCATATGATCGCTCATAGCCTATGTCAACTTTTCTCGTACAATTTTCTGTTTTTTCAGCTCATTATTTATACACCCAGTTCTGCCTCCTGAATTGTGTGGCAGGAGAGTCAGGAACACGAATGACAGCTGGGACTTTGCAACTTTCATGCCATGTTTAAGCTTCAGCTCTAAAGTATTGCAAACACGGAATCGGTTTTCAGTTGTGATGTTCCATTTTAGTTATTGAACCAGTGGACAGAAAGGGAAGCAGGTGCACTGTTTCTCTGACAAAAACGTGCACGTCAGTGAACAGAATGGTTAAAAAGAGGTTAATCCTCTCCTCTTGTAAACTGCAAAAATAAGACCAGACCACTGGATGCAGTCAGTCTGGACACAGATTGTGACTCAGTCTGTGTAGATTTCAGAATCAAATGCAATGCTTAGCTGTGCCAAAAGGAAGTTCATGAGCTTTCTTGCTCATCTTTCTGCTGCCACACACTCTTAGGGCAACCACGCGTTTTAACTCCGTCACTGCGCACATCTCTCACCAAAACTCATGGATTGCAACTCTCAGTGCTGCATGCAACATGCCTGCCCAATGGTTCTTTCCCACCTCATCCTTAAAAATGTCTACCTGCTACCTACTGTCTGCTCTGTGCTCTTCCTACTCACTCACTGCTGAAAACTCAGCACATCTCCTGCACTGCCCCGCCCCACCTTATCATTGGTGGGTCTCCCCTGCTCATCCATCAGTTTGAATACCTTCCTTTGTCGCATTGTAAGAGAAAATATTGGAGCTGATTGGAAAATAGTGTGATTGATTACTTAGGGATGCAGAGATTCCCATGGGCAACCAATCCAGTGAGCTGCATTGTGTTGTGTTGAGTTGCTCTCCTGGCCCAAAGGGAAGCATGGGGAAGGAGGGGAGAATGAGGATTTTATAGAAATGAGGTGAGATTACCTAATGACATTGTGAAAATGCATGGGATTAAGATATTACCACATATTAGCAAAACGCTAATGTAATAGTTGGGAGGTTTTGCTAAAACTATCCAAGGCACTCATCAGACTACTGCTGGAATACTGTGAACAGTCTTGGACTTCTTGTCCAAATAAATACTGGTATTGGAGACTGTCCACAGAAGGTTCACTTGGCTGATACTAGCTGTGGAGGGCCAATCTTATGCGGAGACATTGAGTAGATTGGAAAGGTGTTCATTGGAATTTAGAAGAATGAGAGGTGACCTTATTGTGAAAAAAAATTCTTAGGAGATTTGACAGACTAGACGCAGAGGTGATTTTTGTTTTCTCATTTGTGGATGTAGGCTTTGCTGGCCGGCCAACACTTATGCCCTTACCAAGGTGCCCTTAAGATGGTTGTGGTGAGCTGTCTTCTTGAACTGCTGCAGTCCGCCTGCTGTGGGTTAGCCCACAATGTCATTAGGGAGGGAATTTCATGATTTTGAACTGGTGACAATGAAAGAACAGCGATATATTTCCAAGTCAGGATGGTGAGTGGCTTGAAAGCAGATTTGCAGGTGGTGGTGCTCCCATATATCTGCTGCCCTGGTCCTTCTAGATGGAAGTGGTCATGGGTGTGGAAGGTACTGTCTGATGACCTTTGGTGAATTTCTTGTAGGTAGTACACACTGCTGCTACTGAGCGTTGGTGATGGAGGGAGTGGATGCTCATGGATGTAGTGCCAATCAAGTGGGCTGCTTGAATGTTGTTGGAGCCGCACTCAGGCAAGTGGGGAGAAATCCTATCACACTCCTGATTTGTGCCTTGCAGATGGTGGACAGGCTTTGAGGAGTCAGGAGGTGAGTTACTTGCCACAACATTCCTAGGTTCTGACCTGCTCTTGTAGCCATTATGTTTATGTGTTTTCCCTTTATGGCAGAGACTATGACCAGAGGGCATGATCTCATAACAAGGGGTTGTGCGTTTAAGACAGAAGTGGGGAGGAATTCTCCCAAAGGATAGTAAATTTGTGGAATTCTTTCCTGCACACGTTGTCAAGGCTGTGTCATAAAGTATGTTCAAGGCTGACATAGACAATATTTTGAATTGGTAAGGGAATCATGTGATATGGAGAAAATCCAGGGAAATGATGTTGAGAGTTATCAGATCAGTCATGATCTCATTGAAGGGTGGAACAGGCTCAATGGGCTGAATAGCCTACTTCTGAATTTATGTCTTATGATCTTAATTCATTTTTAAAGTTACCTTATAATTGCTTTCACAGGCAAAGGTTAAGTTGCAACAATATTATAAATTTACAGATCATTTGCCTACAGGGTGAATGTTAATATAAGTCATGATCCATCTTTGTGTTGGAATTAGAACACCTTTGTTAGAGTTATTCCAGTTTTGGTTTGATTTATTATTGTCACATATACCAAGATACAGTGGAAAGCATTGTTTTGCGTGCTAACCAGACAAATATGTCAGGGTAATAGAACACAATGCAGAATACAGTGTTACCGCTACAGATAAGTGGCAGAGGAAGATCAACTCTGTTATCAACTCAATATATGAGAAGCCCTTTCATAAGTCTGATAACAGCGGGGAGAAAGCTGTACTTGAATCTGTTGGGACATTTTCAAACTTCTCTATCTTCTGTCTGATGGAAAAGGGTGAAGAGAGTACAACCAGGATGGGAGGGGTCGTTGATTATGGTGATTGCTTTCCCAATGCAACAGGAAGTGAATAAAAGGATTCAATGGAAGGAAGATTGTTTTTTTGTGATAGACTGTGTTAACAATTCTTTGCAATTTCTTGCTGTCTTGGGCAGAACAAGCTTGCCATACCAAGCTGTGATGCATCCTATGGTGCACCTATCAAAATTGGTAAGAGGCATTGTGGACATGCCAAATTTTCCTTGTTTTCTGAGAAAGTGGAGGCATTAATGTGCTTTCTTGGCTGTAGTGACATTCCATTAATGTTCAGATGATTCTGTGATCACCATTACTAATTCCTGGAGCTGTGTGCCTGCTATTCTGGCAGTTGCCATGATTCCTATATCCTGGGGCGATCTCAGGTATTTGGTACATTGGGAGTGCAGAGGCTGGTTCCTGAGAGACAAGGGCTAACTACTTAGGCCATGATTCATTGCTCAGCCTCCTAACTAATGCAAAGCACAGATACAATTCTCCCTATGCTTTGGCGACTGCAAAGGTGCATCTGACGATAGGGCTCCTGAAGATGTGCTTCCCACATTTAGATGTCTGGAAGGGCCTCCAGCATAGTCTAAACTGAGTGTGCCCCAGCAACATAGTGTGCTGTGTTCTGTCCAATGGAGCAGGCAATAATGTGATGGGATATATAGTGAGGAACTAGGAGAACTGGAGTAGTTTCCTGGATGAGCGCAAGGACTTTATAGAGGAGGAAGCTCTCTTTCTGTAAGACAAAGCTCAGCCGTTTCAGATATTCCGAGCCAATCAGGATCTGATTTCTACCTGCAGCAGACCGTCATTGACCATAAAATAGCTGCTGGTCATTACACCAGCAATTTATTTGCGTTTTGGAGGTAAACAGCAATCTCAATTCAATTTGTTGAGTTAAATCTTGATGACTTTGTATAAAAGTTCATCTTTAGAATTATCCAATTACTTACCCATCTGTGATGTTCCTCTAATAAGCAATGACAAGATGCAGGTCTACAAAGGACACAGGGAACATAGTGCTGATTGCTTACAGGAAGTGGTTAAACAAGTAAACTGAGTGACTTTAGTGTTAAACAGGGTGGGTGATTGGGGTGTATATGCAAAGGAATGTCAGATATACCAGCAATGGGCATATTAACAACATAGCTTTGTGACTGCCATGTCATTATTTCACCAGTGAAAAACAATGTCTCATTGGGTGCATTGTGGTCTTTAAAAGATGGTGCGGGCACCGAAGTTGCTGCTATTTCGGTGGATATTTGATGAATGACAAGATCTTCTGGGAATGATGGCTGTTAGAATGGGGCTAGAATCACATGAGTGCAGCATTATAGGGAGAGGTTAAGATGGGTTTGGTAAAATATGGCAAGAAAATTTGCTGGACCCCACAAGAGAAACCCTCCGTGTAAAATCATGTGGGGCATGAACAGGATAAATAGAGAAAGTATTCCCTGGGGTGGGGGAGTCCAGAACTTAGATTTAGGGTGAGAGGGGCTAGATATAAAAGATAATTTGGGGCAATTTTTTCATGCAGAGGGTGGTACGTGTATGAACTGAGCTGCCAGAGGAAGTGGTGGAGGCTGGTACAGCTGCAATATTTAAAAGGCATCTGGATGGGTATATGAACAGTAAGGGTTTGGAAGATACGCACCGGGCGCTGGCAGGTGGCACTAGGTTGAGTTGCGATATCTGGTCGGCATGGACGAGTTGGACCGAAGGTTCTGTTTCCGTGTGCTGTACATCTCTATGACTCTATAACTAACACTTAATAAAAAAAAAACCCAAGGTTGAGCCCCATGGTTCTGATTCATTGGTTCAGACATATGGGTCATCGGTCCAGTAATATAACCAGCAGGATGCCATACCAATTTAAAACAGAAGGATGTTTTAGTTTCTCCTCCTGATTAGACCCATTAGTATACCCTGATGAAGGGCTTTTGCCCGAAACGTCGATTTTCCTGCTCCTCGGATGCTGGCTGACCTGTTGTGCTTTTCCAGCACCACTCTAATCAAGACTCTGGTTTCCAGCATCTGCAGTCCTTGTTTTTACCATTAGTATACCCTACCTGATTCATACAAAAGCCAAGGGAAGATTTTTGCATTTTAAAATTGATTGCCCTGAGTGACAAAGAAATGAAATGTTTGTTGCAGAAGATTTTCCATAACATATAAAGAAGGAAATTTCCTCCAGTGGATGTGTTGATTAGTATTATGCTGTAAAATGTTGTACCTGAAAATAATAAGCTACTTTTAAAAAGGTGTTATTTATTAGTGCTGATGGTGATTTCCTTCACCTCCAGGAACTTTTCTTAAAATCTCCTTGGTCTTTAACTCTCACATAAATGACAATGTTGCAGAACCTGTTTGTCAAGCAAGAATTCACATGTAAGCCATTTTTGTTGGTGGTCACACATTACAATAGACTAGAATGGAGCATTTTTCAATCCACACAGGCTAATGCACTTTGGACAAGAGAGCTACAGAGTGTTATAACCGTTCACTGTACTTTAGAAAAGCTAGCACTGCCATGAAATTTGAAGTCTCAGTTAATTTGCAGTTGTTCAGAGAGAGAAAAAAAAACAGTTGTGCGGCTTTGCTGAATTATGTAGCAGCCACCTCAACCAATTATCTGACAACACAGATGTCCTATATGCTGTTCTGAAAGGAGATGAAAGCATAAAAAATGAAGGGTCTTGATGACCTTAAGAGCCATACCAAGGTTCAGAAATGTCTGCAGCTCTTTCTGCAACACAGTGTACAGCTCTACAACTGCCACCTGCTAATCTCCAGCCCTCAAAAGCTGGACCAGACAGACATACTTTTGATTATATCCCATCTGTTTTTATCATTGTCAAAAGAAAAATATATATTGTTAAAGTTTTCATCTTGCATCCATCAGGACAAAAACAAGAATGTCACATTTCAAATGATGATAACAATTTACACCACAGGAGAAAAAGATGCTAGTTGTTGACATTTTGATTTTGATTGGCTGAAACATTGCCATGGGCTCTTGTGTAATTCAAAACTACACTAAGACTTTTGTTGACAAAGAATGAGTGTCAGTGTATTATGTGCGTTACTTCCAGCAAGTGTAAATGAGCTTTATTATAAATTCAACTGATTTCCTTAAGTTCTCTCAATTATGATCTTAAAAGATTTGCCTTTACTGCCACTGTTTCTTTCAGCTTTCTTCAACACCTAGAAGTACTGTGATATTTCTGTACATGATGACATTGATGCTTCTTCTTGATTTCTAAAGCTATGGGCTGAAACTTATGTATTTTTCGGCAAAGTACAAATTAAATCAAGTTTATGGAGGGATTCTCATTGGAGTGCACAGTGAGATTTCTCACTATATCTTAACAAACACCCAGCATGCCTCAGAAAGTTTGGAAGCAGTCTGGTGAGCACCTCACTGCGACAGCTCCACAGTTGGCCATGGAAGAAATGCCCTAGGCTGCTAGCACTTGGGAGGACAGGCAGAGACCAGGCAGTCACTTGGTCCCAGTCAGGGGAGGACCACTTGGTGTTGATTTCAGCCACATGCACAGGAACAGAGGACAGAGAGGTGGGCACAATGGTCCTCTTGGTCCAGAAGCTGCAGCAGTACATAGAATCATTGAATCCCTACCGTGTGGAAATAGGCCATTTGGTCCAACAAGCCCACACTGACCCTCCAAAGAGTATCCTACCCAGATCCATTCTCCTACCCAATTACTTTTACATCTCTCCTGACTAATTCACCTAACCTACATATCCCTGAACACTATGGGCAATTTAGTATGACCAATTCACTTAACCTGCACATCTTTGGACTGTGGGAGGAAACCAGAGCACCCAGGAGATTATGCAAATCCCACACAGACAGACAGACAGTTACCTGAGGCTGGAATCGAACCCGGGTCACTGGAGCTGTGAGGCAGCGGTGCTAACCGCTGAGCCACCGTGCTGCTCGATGAAGTTATGCAGGTCCAAGTCCCTTTCCTCACAACGAGACAAGACAGTGCAAGGAGGCACCCAGCTGGAGGCAGAACATATGCAGGATCTTAGAATTCTCCTCTCAGGAGACTCCCGAGATGGCTGAGCCCTGTACCTCCGCCCTGCCTGCTCCCCCAAAACAGTTGAAAGTTCACATTGAGAAAAGTTCACTTGCCTTGACATAGCCTATGTTGTTCAGATCCATATAAGATTCTGCCATACATTTTGGTTTTCTACAGTTAATTTCTAATGTTAAAAAAAAAATTTCAGAATTAGTTAAAACACAATAGAATTTGTGATATTGTAATTATAATAAGATGATTAGGATTTGGAATATATTTCCTGGGAGAGTAGTGGAAACAGATTCCATAGCATTATGCAATGTAAAAAAAGAATAAATCTATTAAAAAATGAAAGATTTCAATACACCTAAAAGCTCATGTTTGAACATAAAGAAACAATAACAGAAAATATTGATTGGAAATACAGTAAACCACAACTGTTGTAAACAAAGCAAACATGTTCATCACAATCACCAATCTATTTCACACTCAATGTTCTTCTTGGACATTTTTAGTGTACAAATAAAATAATACAAAATCTCTTATTCATTAGAGCAATTGGAATGCTGTTACAACAAAACTCTACAGCCTACATTGTCACTATTGAGCACAACTAAGACATTGAGAATGTACCTCATAAAACTATGTGCCAATAAAGCTGCACAAGCTCTACCTAGTTAGTGACCACCACAACAGCCTACTGTCAGTCAACTGTAAAACAATAGAAGGTTCTATCCACCTTACCCCTCCATAACAATAACTTACTTATTGAGATTCAGTTTGGAATCTACCAGGGCCACTCATCATTAACTCTGATTTCTCTTCACATATGCTGCCAGACTTGCTGGGCTTTTCCAATAATTTCAGTTTTCATTTCTGGTTTACAGCATCTGCAGTTCATTCCCTTTTTATTTACCTTCAAAATATACTCCTCCACCACAATGTACCTCCAACTTCTTGTTATTCTATGGCCATTTTAAGAAACAGAATGCTCTGAAACAGAATGCACTCACCAGAGGAATCCAAATGGCAGCAGTGCATACTGTCTACATGATGCACTGTAGCCTTGCACTAAGGTACCAAATGCATGACCATTAATAGCTAAAAGTAGAAGGGCAGCAGATACCCAGGAACACCATCCCTTCTATATGCTCCTCCAAATTAGTCACCATCATGGCTCAGTGGTTAGCACTGCTGTCTCACAGCACCAAGGCCCCAGGTTCGCTTCCAGCCTCAGTCAACTGTCGGTGTGGAGTTTGCACATTCTCCCTGTGTCTGCGTGGGTTTCCTCCGGGTGCTTTGGTTTCCTCCCACAGTCTAAAGATGTACGGATCAGGTGAATTGGCCACGCTAAATTGCCCATAGGTTAGGTGCATTAGTCAGAGGGAAATGGGTCTGGGTGGGTTACTCTTCGGAGAGTCGGCGTGGACTTGTTGGGCTGAAGGGCCTGTTTCCACACTGTAGGGAATCTAATAAAAAATCTAACCCTGATTTGAAAGTTGACCACCACGCCACTATTGCTGGGTCAGAATCCTGGAACTTTCTTCCTAACAGCATTGTCTGTCTCCACTCCAAAGAGGGAAATTGTTCAAAAAGGCAGCTTTTACCATCTTCTCAAGGGCAAAAATGGAATGATAAACCAATTCTGGCATAATCAGTGGCACCCAGAGGTCTCTTTAACGGTCAAAAAAGACATTCAGTTATTTTTATATTTCTGACTTTTTTGAGCTTCTTACATGCATCAATAGTAAAACGCAGTTTCTAAAGTCTGACCCATATTTCCTGTCATCTTAATCTTATGTTTAAAAGTGTGACGAATGGGAATAGTTTACCACATAATTAACAATTACCCTATTACCAAGTTATTTCACAGTATAAATTGCACAGGCTGCCCACCATGAATTCCCATTATTTCAAAACAGTGGAAAATATTATACTGACACAGTGTGGAGTACACACCCAAGGCTATGATTGAAATTACTCACACAGAAACAGAGGTAGCAAAGCAGATAATCAACAATATATCACTGGATTATGTAATACCTTGTATTATCTTGTAAATAATAAAATGTCTAACATTTTGCAGCCCAGTTCCTTTAGCTGAATCTGGTTTCCACCTCTTCATTGCTAAATGGAATCAAATAAATACAAGAAAGAAACACATGATTTCAGAAAACTGTTCTAACTCTCCAATTAAATTCTTTCCATTAAAACCTGATCAGAAGTTACACTAGACTATAACCAATGGAAATCTGGAAAAACTGATCTTTTGTTTCTCTCCTGCCTCTGCTCCTAAATGGAGTGTAATGATGATATCAAGCAAGCTCAGCATGGTTTTATCAGTTCAGCACATACCGTCATGACAGAACTATTACAATAACCTTCACTGGAATTGCCTCTGCCTTCACCATTTTGACCACCTCCTTTTATTGTGCCCTATAATTTCCAGGATATTCTCCATCATACATTGCAATACTATGCTCCACTTCATTTTACAATTTAGATTTGGACATCTGAGCCTACCTGTTCCAGATCAGCCATATCCTTCTTTCTCTTTCTTTTTCATCTTCTTTCTTTTTCTTCATAATCATCTTGTCGGAGGGATCATCGATGTGAAGGTGGTTGGAGCGGGACTCATGGTGAAAGCAGCATGGCAGCAGCTACAGCTTTGGCTGCGTGACCCATTGCTGTGGGTCTGGAGTCACTTATGCCCTGATCGGGACTCCTAACAACACTGGTGAGGCGATGGCATCAGAGCTGGGGACCCCTGGTGTATCAGCTGGACCCAGAACAGGGATTCATTGTAGCCTGGAGACCAGAACATCTCACCAAAACCTCAGAGACCTGGAAAAAACCTGGAGCTGTAATTGACAAGAAGGACTGTAAAGTTGAACATATCTTTATGTTCTTCTGTCAGTTGAACAGAAGATGAAGCTCAGTTTAAGTAACATATTTTTAATTTTTTCAGTAACCCAAAATGGAGCCAGATTTTGGTGACAAAACACTTTTCACTGTATTTCCCCAAACACATGTGACAATAAAATCATTCATTCATTTAATATAGACAAGAGAACAATGAAGTCATTGAATAGATTCAAGACTGAATTGAACAGATTTTAGATCTACAGTTGAATCAAATCAATTATAGGTGAATAGAGCTAAAGCCACAATCTGACGGTATTGAATAATGGAGCAGGCTTGAGGGAACAATGGTTGATTCCTGCTCCTACTTGTTATGTACTTATGGATAAAGTACTGTGCAATCTTTGGTTTGTACTATCATCTCTCCTGACATCACACATCAACCCTCAGTATGAATTGGGTGATACAGACAGCACTTATAATTTTCATCCAGGTATGGTGAAATTTTGGAAGTGCCAAAGCTGTGATATGCAACGTATTTTATTTATTGATGGGATAAGGATATCACTGATTAGGCTTGCATTCATTGCCCATCCCTAACTGCCCAGATGGCAATTGAGCACCAACCAAATTGCTGTGGGTCTGGAGTCACATGTAGCCAGACCAACTGAGGATGGCAGTTTCCTTCCCTGAAGGACACTGATGAACTAAATGGGATTGTCTGATAATCAGCAATGGTTTCGTGATCATCATCAGACATTTATTCCCAGATTTTTATTGAATTTGAATTCCATCATATGCCATGGCAGGATTTGAACCAGGAGCCCAGTACATCAGCCCCATGTTTCCATGATTTTATATTTGACCTGCTGGCTGAAGAGGCTGTTTTCATCATGAGAACATACTCAGCTTGGTCATACTTTGTCAGTAGCAGGCATCATTCACACTGGCAATTTTCACCTTACTCTTCCTAATGTCCACTCCAGACATCAGAAACGTAGCCAAACCAGTCCCCTGCAGGATATTTTTGTTTTTTTGTGGTGGCACTGAGAATTTCATGAAAGGTCTGTACAGGAGTTTTGTTAACATCTGTGCGGAAGTCAAGAAGCAGGGCATCAGTGTCACTGAAGATGGCATATTCATGACAGCTATAGGTAAAATATCATAGACTTATAGTTGTAGAGGTACACACCACAGAAACAGATAATTTGGTCCAACTCATTCATGCTGACCAGATATCCTATATAAATCTAGTCCCAATTTCTGGCATTTGGCCCATGTTCCTCTAAATCCTTTCTATTTATATACCCATCCAGATGCCTTTTCAATGTTGTAACCATAAAGTGCCATACCCACCACTTCATTTGACAACTCATTCCATACATGCAATGCCCTCTGCATGAAAAAGTTGCCTCTTACATCCCTTTTATATCTTTTCCCTCCAACCTTAAACATATGCTGTCTAGTTTTGAGTCTTTCAATTATACAACTGCGAGTTCTAGCAATGTTCCAAGATTTTATCCCAATGGTAGTTTCAGCTCTGTGTATGCAAGGGTTGCCAGTCTTGCTTCACTAAGTGACTCCTCAGCAAAGGTGCATGGAAGGCAGCGAAATCAGTTTGGTGATCTGATAGTTCATGAGATATGATTTGCAGTATTATTTTGATGGACAAATTTTAGATTCTCCATGACTGCTTTAACTTTCCCAGTTGCAATATTTCAAGCATTTTTTACCACACCGATAGTGATCCCAAAGAGTGTGGTTCTCCAACCAACTAAGTGGGGTAGCATGTTGTTCGGGCACTATTTTTCCTAGCCCCTCCCCATTTGAGGTGAGCAAAGGGCATCAGGAAGAGGACTGCTTATTTATAAAAGCTGCTGTTTAATGAAACCTCAATCTCAAAATTCATACATCTTTCACATTGTACAGATTCCAAGTAATGATGTCCCAAACTCTAAGCCCTGTACCATTAATTTTCTATCACTATAGGACTTGGTAAATGAACCCTGGTGGAAGCTTACACATGACTTTGTTTAAAGTGAGGGTCTTGTGCCATCACTGTTCACATAGTTATATTCTCTCTTGCCAGGCAAGAGACTATCTGAGCAACATACCTTGATATTAACCTGCATTACCATTTTAAATCTTCCACTATCCACAACCTAGGGATTTCCATTGACCAGAATCTGAACTGGACTAGATATCAGGATTCCTGCAGCCAGTAATTCACCTTCTGACCTATCAACATGTGTAAATCACAAACAAGGTATAAATCAGGAAGTGTGATGGAATATTCCCTACTTGCCTAGATCAATGGAGCTCCAACAACATTCACGAAGCTTAACATTATCCAAGTGAAAGAAGCCCACCTGATTGGAACCATATCTACAAACACTCTCTCCCTTTATTAGCCATGCTCAAGTGCAGCATGTGCATCATCAAAAGACACACTGTAGCAAGTCACTGAGATTCCTTACATAGCAACTTCCAAACCCATGACCACTACCATCTTGAAGGACAAGAATACCAGATACAAGGGAACACTAAATCTGCAAGATCTCTTTCAAACCATTCAGAATCCTGACTTAGATGTGCATCTCTATTCCTTTTGTGTTGCTGGATCAAAATCCTAGAACTTCCTTTCCAAAGAGCATTGTTTGTATATTTACTGTAGATGGACTGCAGTGGTTCAAGGAAGCTCACCATCAGCTTCTAAACAATTGTTGATGCCATGGATCAACAAAAATAATGGTCTTGAGTACCAGGCTTTAATGACTCGTTACCACAGCCACATCTCCTTCCTCAGCAATAAACAGACTCGCTACCACAGCCATATCTCCTTCCTCAGCAAGAATCCTCTTGCAAGGATACCTTCCTTGAAGAAGTTCTCTTCCTCCCTCTACAAGGATTTCAGTGAGTCCCTCTCTCACTGCATAGCCCAGGTCATCTCCTCTGCCCAGAAGCTCTTCATCCACATTCTCAAACAGACTCGCTACCACAGCCACATCTCCTTCCTCAGCAAGAATCCCCTTTCAATGACATGTCAACCCATGATGACCAGGCCACCTCAGCTCTGCTGCTTTCTCTTTCTTATCACAGCCAGTGAGAATTATAGGTTTCCTCCACCTGTTCTGCCATCACAGGCCTCTTGGACTGCACTTTCCAGTAAATACTATTGGCTCTTTCTCAGCTGTCATTCATGGGGAAGTACATTGCAAAGATCCATCTCAATCATCTCCTTCAAGTGGCTGAAGATCGTCTACAGGAATCACAATGCAGGTTGTAACCATCTAGCTAGAAAACAATCAAGATGGTGTTGGGAACAGCAGCAGCCTTATAATGGACCTGTTTTGATCTCATATAGGCTTTTGACTCTGTTAACTGTGAGGGATTATGGAGGCCGTCCTAAAATTTGGTCATCGACAGAAAATCACCACATTCTTCATCTGCTGCATGACAGCATGCCAGCTGTGATCTTCACCAATAGATCTACCATCGATTCAAAAAGAATGCAAATGGCATCAAACGAGGATGTCTCATTGCACTGATGGCCTTCTCCATCTTACTTTCCACAACATTTCATCTGATCTCCATGAAATTTCAAGTTTGTGTGAAGCCAGTCTGAAGGACAATGGAAAACTGTTCACCTGTGTTACCTCCAGCCTAGAACCCAGACCACGCTAACCTCTGCTATTGAGATGCAGTGTGTAGATGATACCTCAGAAGGTATAGGAACGTAACCCCCAGACTGGGGACAAAGACCCATGAAGGTGGCAGAATTCAGGCAAGTGGCAGATTTTTATTCAAGCAACAACCAGTTAATGCAGGTGGAGGGCCAAAGATGTCATAGAGTTCTACAGCATGGAGACACATCCTTTGACCAAACTGGTCCATGCTGACCAAAATGTCTGTCCACACTAACCCTATTTCACTGCACTTGTCTCATATTCTTCTGATGGTTTCCTATCCATGTATTCGTCCAAATGCCTTTTAAATGTTGTGAATTGTATTTACCTCAACCACCTCCGTTGGCAGTTTATCCCATGTGGGTACCACCCTCGATGTAAAAAACACCCCTCAGGTTTACTTTTATTTTTTCCCCTCTTACATTAAACCGATGCCCTCCAGTCCTTGATTCTCCAATCCTGGGAAAAAGACTGATTGCATTCATCGTATCCAGGCCTCTCATGATCTTATACACTTCTATAAGATACCTCCTCCGCCCCCCCCCCAACATCCTACTTCAGTCCCCTGCACACTAAAGAAAAAGTCCTAGCTTGTCCAACCTTTCCCTATAAGTCAGGCCATTAATTGCTGGCAACAGCCTTGTAATTTTCTTCTGCACTCTTTCTAGCTTAATAACATCCTCCCTATAACAAAGTTACCAAAACTGACCACAATACTCCACATGTGGCCTCATCAGCATCCTGTACAATTGTAACATAACTTCCTAATTTCTATACTCAGTGCCCTAACAGTGTGCCAAAGCCTTCTTCACTGATCTGTCTACCTGTGACTCCACTTTCAAAGAACTGAACCTGACCTCCAACATCCCTCTGTTCCACTACACCAAGGCCCTACCATTCACAATAAAACTCCAACCTTGATTTTATTCTCCAAAATGCAAGACCTCACACGTATCTATATTAAACTCCATTTGCCATTTCTCAGCCCACTTCCCCAGCTGATCCAGGTCCTGCTGCAATTTCTGATAACCTTCTTCACTGTCCACAAAACCATCTATTTTACTGTCATCAGCAAACTTAGTAATCATACCTTGTACATTCTCATCCAAATCATTGATATCGATAACAAACAGTAATGGGCCCAGTACTAATGCTTGAGGCAGTCCACTAGTCACAGGTCTCCAGTCCAACAAGCATCCTTCCACTATTACCCTCTGCTTCCTACCATCAAGCCAATTTTGTATCCAATTTGCCAGTTCATCCTGGATTCTGTGCGATCTTACCTTCCAGAGCAACTTACCATGTGGAACCTTATCAAAGGCCTTACTGAAACTCATATCGACCACATCGCCCTGCTCTCATCAACCTTCCTGGTCACTTCATCAAAGAACTCCAAAAAAATTGTGAGGCATGATCTCCCACTCACAATTCCACACTGACCACTCCTAATCAAACCCTATCTTTCCAAATGCATGTATATCTTATCCCTCAGAATCTTCTTAAGTTACTTACTTACCACAGATGTTAAACTTACTGGTCTATAGTTCCCAGGTTTTTCTTTGCAGCTCTTCTTGAATAATGCCACAACATTGACAACCCTCCAGTCTTCTGGGACCTCACCCGTGGCTAACAATGATATAAAAATATCAGACAGGGCCCCCTGCAATTTCTTCCCTAGCCTCTTGCAGTGTTCTCGGATATAGCTGATTAGGACCAAGAGTTTTATCCATCTTCATACAGTCTAATACATCCTCCACGGTGTTATGGACTGTCCCCAAGAGATCACCACTAACTTCCCCAAGTTCCCAAGTTCCCAAGTCTTCATGTCTTTCTCCAGGGTATATACAGAGGAGAAATATTCAATGAGAACCTCACCCTGCGGTTCTACACATACATGTCCACTTTGGTTCTTGAGGGGCCCTATTCTCTTGCGAATTATTCTTTTCCTTTAATATACTTAAAGAATCTCTTTGGATTTGCCCTAATCTTCTCAGCCAAGTCTATCTCATGCCTCCTTTTAGCCCTCCTAATTTAGTTCTTCAGTGAACTCCTGTATTCCCTGTATACCTCCAGGGATTCCCTATTACTGTACGTTAGCCACACCTCCTTTTTTTCTGGTCAAAGCCTCAATATCTCTTGTCATCCAGCGTTCCTTATTACTGCCAACCTTGCCTTTCACCCTCACCAGAACATATAGATCTTGAGCTTTTAAAGGCCTACCACTTGCCAGAGGACCATTTGCCTGCAAACAAACTACTCCAATCAACCCCCTGCAAGCTCCTGTCTAATTCCATCAAAATTTACCTTGCCCAGGAACTTGAACCTGTGGACCAGTTTTTTTCCTCTCCATAACTATTTTAAAATTAATTGACTTGCTTACCGATAATGATTGCTTGAATTCTGTTATTCATAGTATTCCATATGCTATCTCTATCAAAATCTGTTGTTCCTCTTATATTTTCCACTGTCCAAATGATATATATATAAAAAAAACAATAAAGACCGCTGGCTTTAGCTCACTGGCCCCAAAATGCTACCCCACTGTCTATCCTGCCCTATTTCCCAAGAGGAGGGCGCATTTTGCGCCTTCCCGCGTAGGACCCTCTATGTTCTGCTTGAGGAAACTTTCCTGAATGCACTTAACAACGTCCAGTCCATCGAAGCTCTTAATGCTCTGGCAGTCCCAGTCAATGTTAGTAAAATGTAAATCCCCTACCTTGACAATCCTATTGCTCCTGCAAGTCTCCCCAGTCTCTTTGCATATTTGCTCCTCTAATTCTCATTGACTATTTGTTGGCCTGTAATACAATGTCACCATCCCCTTCTTTTCTCTTAGCTCTACTCATAAGGCCTCACTGGATGATCCTTCAGTTATTTCATAGCTGATTGTGCTGTGATACTCACCTTAATCAAAAATACAATTTCCCCTCTCCTCCTTCCATCACTTTTGTCCCGCCTAAAGCACCTGTACCCTAACATGTTAAGCTGCCAGTCCTGTCGCTCCCTTAGCCATGTTTCAGTAATATCTATAATATCCCAGTCCCACGTACCTATCCATGCTATGAGTTCATCGGCCTTATCTGTCAGTTCCCTGGCATTGAAATAAATGTAATTTAATCCAACAGGCATTTCTTGCTCCCTGGTATGTTCCAGCCTGACCTGTCTCTTTTGCTTACTATTTCTGATTACTGTGTCTCCTTCAAGCCTCACACTTGCCTTCCTGCCACCCCCCTGCCAATCTAGTTTAAACCGACCCTTGCAGCACTAGCAAAACTGGCCACCAAGATATTGGTTCCCCCTCCAGTTCAGGTGCAACCCCCGTCCCTCTTGAACAGATCACCTCTGCCTCAGAGAAGATCCCAATGACCTAAACATCTAAGCTCTTCCCTGAATCTGACCTCAATGTGAGAATACAATTATTCCTTTAATATATGTCTCAGGTAGGGGGAAAGATGAATGACCCACTTTGATTTTTATGGTGAAATATGGCATTTTTATACATTTTTTGTTACAACAACATCCCCATACACCCAATACTATGTAACACCTAATCAATGATGGGCATTCCTATGGACAACCCCAGGTTCCCATGATCTCATGGTGTTTTAACAGACATTGTAATCTCCAGGCTTTGGGATGTTTCAATGCATTCTTCTAATTTGCATTCAAAAGTTAATGGTTATACTCCTTTGGGCCTGTCCCAGACTTACTTACCAATAATGAGTCTGTTATTCATTGTATTCCATATGCTATCTCTATCGAAATCTGTTATTCCTCTTATATTTTCCACTGTCCTAATTATATATATAAAAAATACAAAAAAGACTGTTGATTTTAACTCACTGCTATAAGACTGTAGAGTATTGTATTGTAGAATTTTACAGCTACTCCTACTATTAGCACTTTTTAACTAAGAAGTTGTGAACAATCTATTTTGTTTAGGACATGCCAGGCATCTTTTTAGTGACAAGGAAAACACCCTGGCTGTAACATTAAAGAATTGTTTAGTGTCTAGCTAAGCTGTTCCAATATAGTTCCAAATTTACATCTATGCATGAGATGGAAAACGGAAATGGAAATGGAAAAAGTTATGTCCAATCCACAAACAGCAGGGCAAATGCCATCCAAACAATTGCTGATTATCAGTTTACTCTGAATCATGAGCAAAGTGATGCGATGGTTTGCAGCTGCTATCAAGCAGTACTGACTCAATCTTCTCACAACTCAGTTTGGAGACTAGGATCACTTAACCCCAGACCTCACTCCGAGTTCCATCCAAGTACACTCTTAAAGGCTTAATTACAGAATTAGGTTAGAATGACTGAGTTAGACACCAAGGCAGCATTTGACTGAATGTGGAGAACCCTACTAAAATTGAGCTCAAAGGAAATCGGGGGTTAGATCTCCAATCAAGTCATACCTAATTGTAGTTGCTGAAGGTTAAGATGTTCACCAAAAGACTTGAGGCAGGATGTTCCAAATTCATGACTGATGAGAAGTTGTGGCAAACTCTGCACGAGCTGAAGTCATATTTAGCACATAGGAAGATGATTCTGTTCATTGAATGTCAGTTATCTCAGCTCAAGGACATCTCTGCAGAAGTTCCTCAGGGTGGAAAGCTATCTTCAGCTACTTCATCACTGATCTTTCCTTCATCATCAGGTCGAGTAAAAAGTGAGGTCTGCAAATGCTGGAGATCGGAGCTGAAAATGTGTTGCTGGTTAAAGCGCAGCAGGTCAGGCAGCATCCAAGGAACAGGAAATTCGACGTTTCGGGCACAAGCCCTTCATCAGGAATGAGGAAAGGTCAGGAAAAAAATTGCAGGTTAGGAAGGCGGTGCTGAGTTCGAGGGAATCAACTGAGACAAGGTATGAACTCAGTATGAACTCAGATTTCTCCAGTTTCCTCATTTCCCCTCCCCCCACCTTGTCTCAGTCGATTCCCTCGAACTCAGCACCGCCCTCCTAACCTGCAATTTTCTTCCTAACCTCTCTGCCCCCACCCCACTCCAGCCTATCCCCCTCATCTTGACCTCCTTCCACCTATCACATCTCCATCGCCCCTCCCCCAAGTCCCTCCTCCCTACCTTTTATCTAAGCCTACTGGACACACTTTCCTCATTCCTGATGAAGGGCTTGTGCCCGAAACATCGAATTTCCTGTTCCTTGGATGCTGCCTGACCTGCTGTGCTTTAACCAGCAACACATTTTCAGTTCATCATCAGGTCAGATGTTTGCTGATGATTACACAATGTCCAGGACCATTTGCAACTCCACAGATACTGAAGCAGTCCATATTCAAATGCAACACAGTCTGGACAATATCCAGGCTTAAGATGATAAGTGGCAAGTATTATTCATGCCAAACAAATGCCAGGTAATGACCATCATGAATAAGAGACAATCTGAGTAATCCAAGATGGAGGAGAGGAAAAATTTATGGCTGTAACAGCTGCTTATTTTTTAAGGTATTTTAGGTGCTGAAGGTGATTTCCTCAAATTCCAGGTGCAGCAATCGCTGTTTTATATGCTGTTGAATTGTTTTGGAACTTTGGAGAAGCATTTTTAAAAGGGACAAGAACAGATGAAGGAAGCACATGGTGAGGTCAGTGCAGGAGAGAGAGAGAGAGAAAGAAACTGACACCACAGTGAACCTGCACAATTACTGCCTTTGCTGTTTGAATTCATGTATCATTGGACATCAGAGAGTGCCTGGGAAAATTAACAAACAGTGAAATTCACAACTGATCTTGGAGGAACTGTTTGGGCGAAGTTCTCAGCACAGAATCAGATAAGTGAACTGTTTCAAGTATGTGGGTTCTTTCTTGATGATATGTTTTTTGAGGTATGTCTCTTGATTAAATTAAAGTATAAGCCATAACTACTCATTTAACCTGGGGCAGTGTTTTGTGGAGGAATAAGATGGTGTTATTTTCTGGGTCTGTAGATTGTGGAGGAGCAAAAATGGCCTTTGCAGTGATATGTACTTCTTGTCAGATGTGGGAGTGTAGAGATAGTTTAAGTGTTACTGCGGATTATATCTGCCATAAATCTGTTGGTTGGGAATCCTATCAGATCGAATGGATCGGTTGGAGACACAGTTAGAGACAATGAGGAATTTACAACAGCAACAGTGTATGATGGACGGCAGTTACAGGAAAGGGGAAGAATCACAGATATAGTCATATAGATGGGTTAACTCCAGGAAAGGTAAGAGAGATAGGCAGCTAGTGCAGGAGTCTTCTGTGGCTATCCTCATTTCAAACAGGTATGCTGTTTTGGAAAATGTAGAGGGTGATCGATTCACAGAGGAATGTAACATGAGCAGCCAAGTATTGAGACTGGCCCGAATGCAACATGCAGTTCGACACGTTCCAAGAGATCAATTGTCTTAGGGATTCTCTAGTCCGAGGTACAGACAGACATTTCTGTCGCCAGCAGTGAAAGATCAGAATGCTGTGTTGCTTCCCTAGTGCCAGGATTAAGGATGTCTCAGAGAAGGTGCAGAATGTTTTCAAGGGGGAGAGGGGCCAGCAAAAGGTCATTGTCCACATTGGAACCAACGACATAGGAAGGAAAAAGGTTGAGATTCTGAAGGGAGATTACAGAGAGTTAAGCAGGAATTTAAAAAGGAGGTCCTTGAGAGTGTAATATCTGGATTACTCCCAGTGCTACAAGGTAGTGAGGGTAGGAGTAGGAGGATAAGGCAGATGAATGCATGGCTGAGGAGCTGGTGTATGGGTGAAGGATTCACATTTTGGATCATTGAATCTCTTTTGGGGTAGAAGTGACCTGTACAAGAAGGACGGATTGCACCTAAATTGGAAGGGGACGAATATACTGGCAGGGAAATTTGCTAGAGTTGCTAGGGAGGATTTAAACTAGTAAGGTGGGACCCAGGGAGATAGTGAGGAAAGAGATCAACCTGAGACTGGTACAGTTGAGAACAGAAGCGAGTCAAACAGTCAGGGCAGGCAGGAGCAAGGTAGGACTAATAAATTAAACTGCATTTATTTCAATGCAAGGGGCCTAACATGGAAGGCAGATGATCTCAGGACATGGTTAGGAACATGGAACTGGGATATCATAGCAATTACAGAAACATGGCTCAGGGATGGGCGGGACTGGCAGCTTAATGTTCCAGGATACAAATGCTACAAGAAGGAGAGAAAGGGAGGCAAAACAGGAGGGGGAGTGGCGTCTTTGATAAGGGACAACATTACAGCTGTACGCAGGGAGGATATTCCCGGAAATACATCCAGGGAAGTTATTTAGGTGGAACTGAGAAATAACAAAGGAAAGATCACCTTATTGGGATTTAATTATAGACCCCCTAATACTCAGAGGGAAATTGTGAAACAAACTTGTAAGGAGATCTCAATTATCTATAAGAATAATAGGGTGGCTATGGTAGGGGATTTTAACTTTCCAAACATAGACTGGGACTGCCATAGTGTTAAGGGTTTAGATGGAAAGGAATTTGTGAAATGTGTACAAGAAAATCTTTTGATTCAGTATATGGATGTGCCTACTAGAGAATGTGCAAATCTTAACCTACTCTTGGGAAATAAGTCAGGGCAGGTGACTGAGGTGTCAGTGGAGGAGCTCTTTGGAGCTAGCAACCAGAATTCTATTAGGTTTAAAATAGTGATGGAAATGGATGGACCAGATCTAAAAGTTGAAATTCTAAATTGGTGAAAGGCCAATTTTGATGTTATTAGGCAAGAACTTTCAAAAGCTGATTGGGAGCAGATGTTCACAGGTAAAGGGGTGGTTGGAAAATGGGAAACCTTCAAAAATGAGAGAACGAGAATCCAGAGAAAGTATATTCCTGTCAGGGTGAAAGGGAAGGCTGGTAGGTATAGGGAATGCTGGATGACTAAAGAAATTGAGGGTTTGGTTAAGAAAAAGAAGGAAGCATTTGTCAGGTATAAACAGGATAGATTGAGTGAATCCTTAGAAGAGTATAAAGGTAGTAGGAGTATACTTAAGAGGCAAACCAGGAGGGCAAAAAGGGGACTTGAGATAGCTTTGGCAAATAGAATTAAGGAAAATCCATAGAGTTTTTACAAATACATTAAAGACAAAAGGTGGCCTTTGTGTGGAACTTCAGAAAATGGGGGAGATACTAAATGAGTATTTTGCATTAGTATTTACTGTGGAAAAGGATATGGAAGATATACAATGTACAGAAATAGATGGTGATACCTTACAAAATGTCCATATTACAGAGGAGGAAGTGCTGGATGTCTTGAAACGCATAAAGGTGGATAAATCCCCAGAACCTGATCAGGTGTACCCCAAAACTCTGTGGGAAGCTAGAGAAGTGATTGCTGGGCCTCTTGCTGAGATATTTGCATCATCAATAGTCACAGGTGAGGTGACGGAAGACTGGAGGTTGGCAAACATGATGCCACTGTTTAAGAAGGGTGGTAAAGACATGCCAGGGAAGTATAGACTGGTGAGCCTGATGTCGGTGGTGGGCAAGTTGTTGGAGGGAATCCTGAGGAATAGGATGTACACATATTTGGAAAGGCAAAGATTGATTAGGGATAGTCAACATGGCTTTGTGCATGGGAAATCATGTCTTACAAACTTGATTGAGTTTTTTGAAGAAGTAACAAAGAGGATTGATGAGGGCAGAGTGGTAGATGTGATCTATATGGACTTCAATAAATTGTTCGACAAGGTTCCCCATGGGAGACTGATTAGCAAGGTTAGATCTCACAGAATACAGGGAGAACTAGCCATTTGGATACAGAACTGGCTCAAAAGTACAAGACAGATGGTGGTGGTTGAGGGTTGTTTTTCAGACTGGAGGCCTGTGACCAGTGGAGTGCAAGAAGGATCGGTGCTGGGTCCATTACTTTTCTTCATTTATATAAATGATTTGGATGTGAGCATAAGAGGTACAGTTAGTAAGTTTGCAGATGACACCAAAATTGGAGGGGTAGTGGACAGCGAAGAAGGTTACCTAGGATTACAACAGGATCTTGATCAGATGGGCCAATGGGCTGAAACGTGGCAGATTGAGTTTAATTCAGATAAATGTGAGGTGCTGCATTTTGGGAAAGCAAATCTTAGCAGGACTTATACACTTAATGGTAAGGTCCTAGGGAGTGTTGCTGAACAAAGAGACCTTGGAGTGCAGGTTCATAGCTCCTTAAAAGTGGAATCACAGATAATAGGATAGTGAAGAAGACATTTGTTATGCTTTTCTTTATTGGTCAGAGTATTGAGTACAGGAGTTGGGAGGTCATGTTGTGGTTGTACAAGACATTGATTAGGCCACTGTTGGAATACTACATGCAATTCTGGTCTCCTTTCTATTGGAAAGATGTTGTGAAACTTGGAAGGGTTCAAAAAAGATTTACAAGGATGTTGCCAGGGTTGGAGAATTTGAGCTATAGGGAGAGGCTGAATAGGCTGGGGCTGTTTCCCCTGGAGCATCGGAGGCTGAAGAGTCACCTTATATAGGATTACAAAATTATGAGGGGCATGGATAGAATAATTGGACAAAGTCTTTTCCCTGGGGTTGGAGAGTCCCAAACTAGAAGGCATAGGTTTAAGGTGAGAGGGAAAGATATAAAAGAGACCTAAAGGGCAACTTTTTCATGAGAGGGTGGTACGTGTATGGAATGAGCTGCCAGAGGAAGTGGTGGAGGCTGGTACAATTGCAACATTTCAAAGGCATTTGGATGGGTATATGCACAGTGTTTTGAGGGATATGGGCCGGGTGCTGGCAGGTGGGGCTAGATTGTGTTGGAATATGGTCGGCATGGACGGGTTGGACCAAAGGGTCTGTTTCCATACTGTACATCTCTATGACTCTGTGACTCAATCACTACCCCTTGACATTCAATGGTGCTATCATCACTGAATCCCTCTCTAGCAACACCCTGGGGGCTTACCATTTAACAGAAACTCCACTGGCTGCACCACATAAACATGTAGTTACAAGAGCAAGTCAGAGGATGGGAGTACATGGTCGATAACTCAGCTCCTAATTCCCAAAAACCTGTCCATCATCACCAAAAAACAAGTCAGAAGTGTGATGTAACAGTCCCCATTTGCATGGATGGGTTCAGTTCCAACAACACTCAAAAGACTTGACACCATGCAGGACATAGCAACCTGTTTGATCGGCAACAAATCCACAAGCATCCACTGTCTCCATTAATGACACCCAGTGGCAGCACCACCCACAAGATGAACTGCAGAAATTCACGAAAGATCCTTTGAAAGAACCTTCCAAGCCCATGATCACTTCTATCTTGAAGGAAAAGGGCAGAAGATACTTGGGAACATCACCACTGTAGGTTCCCCTCCAAGCCACTCACCACCCTGAATTGGAAATAGATTGCAATTCTTTCACTGTCACTGGATCAATGTCTTGGAATTCTCTCCCCAACGGCATTGTGGGTGTAGCTATAGCACATGATCAGCAGTGGTTGAAGAAGACAGCTCACCGCCACCTTCTCAAGTGCAACTCTGGACCATATTAAATTCCATCCAGCCAGGGACACCCAAAAAAAGCTATCCACACTCAATGCCCACTGCCAAGTTTCTGAAACTATCTTGTTTGTTTGTTTTTTACTTGTTTCTGCTATAGTTCAGTAAAAGTGAGCATTTTTCATTGTTTGAAGCTCCTCTAGAAAGCAATAGTTCCACATTGAACAATGAGAAGATGTTATACTAGACTGTGCATTGGGAAGACAGTAGCACTCCATAGGGTTCCAAAGTTGGATGGCAGTAAAAATGGGTAAGCTGCGTAGTGTGGTGCCTAAGTAGCAATTGATTCATGAATATGCATTTGTATTTGCAATGTAATCATACTACTGATGTGCCCTGAGAATCATTTATTTTTGATGCACCTCCCACTACATTCACAGCGTATGCAGCTCCTGGCTGCAAACACTTAACCTGGTACATGGCTTGGTTTTAAAGATGGTGTTGGCACAGGGAACCACAGGATATCCCTGCAATGATGAGGATATCTGTAGCTGGCAAGAGGAACCATGGGATGAGTAGCGGCAGGCTGCACAGGTAGTGGGGTGAGTTTCAGAGAACAGGGGTGAGACAACTAGCTCAGCTTTCCAAGAAATGCAATAAAAATGACACTTTGATGATTTGGAGTAAAATTCAGCCATATGTCATCACGTTTTCATTGCCATCAGGACAAAATCCTGGTATTCTCTTCTTGACAGCACTGTATGTAACCATAATCACGTGATCTTTAACATTTCATGCAAGTTACTCATAACCACCTTCTTAAGGCACTGTTGCCTCACAGCGCCAGAGACCTGGGTTCAATTCCTGCCTCAGGTGACTGACTGTATGGAGTTTGCACTTTCTCCCTGTGTCTGCGTGGGTTTCCTCTGGGTGCTCTGGTTTCCTCCCACAGTCCAAAAATGTGCAGGTTAGGTGAATTGGCCATGCTAAATTGCCTGCAGCATTGGGTGAAATGTAGGGGAATGGGTCTGGGTGTGTTGCGGTGTGGACTTGTTGGGCCGAAAGGCTTGTTTCCACACTGTAAGTAATCAAATCTAATTTATATTTTGAATGCAGTAATAAACTTTATTTTGTTTGAACCCTAACAAATTTGTAGAGGATTTTTAAAAACTGGACTTTAGAATCAGAGTTTGGGGAACACACCATCATCCACTTTTTAAAGGGGAAAAGATAAAAAAAAATTAAAGAAGTCCTCTGTTATGGACTAATGAGGACAGTAAGATATAAAAACTTGGGTTGTGCTGCAGAGAAATGAGAGTTCATTCTAAGTTTAAATAATGACAAAATACTGCAGAGTTTGGAAATCCAAAATCAAAACAAGAAATTACACAGGAGGCCAGGCAGCATCTGAACAGAGAAATAGACTTGCATTAGTTCTGAGTTGAGTGATCTTGTAAGCAATTGATTAGATTAAATACCTGCATGCTACATCCAGTGGTGAATACTGGTATAAACATAAAAACAACAAATTCACATTCAGGGCAAATGACCAGTCAAATCAATTTAAAAGAAATTAAATCAACTATTATTTCATGTAAAGACTTTGTTTCTCCAACAATTTCTCTACCCTTTTCCTCTCCTGCCACTTCCTTTCATCCAGGCATTTAATTCCCCAAAATATTGAGCATTCTTTTGTCCAAGTGGTCATGTGTGAGATTTATTTATACAGTCAGTGTACAGTCAACAAACTAGCTTTAACGCAATTGAAGAATTTAGACCGTTATTTGTAGAATGCGAACCTGCCTTACCTGTATTGATTATAACGTGATTCAAGTCCCATTAGTTTAAATAGTGCGCTTATTGCACAATTTTCTTGTAACGTGAGATCACATGAGAACAGAACTGTCCTGTTATATCAGAACCAATTATATTTCTAAAGAAGATTATCCAGCTGGTGAAGACAATGGCATGTCTTCCCCAATTTAAACTCTCCTCTACATTTGACATTCACTATGTACAGCCCTACGTGATCCTTGCTTTATAGGTATATAATTATTTAGATTTCTGCTGTGCATTACTGTCCATCTGCCAGTTCGGAAGACTTCAAAGTACTCTTGTTCCATATTTATTCTCAGCCTTTAATGCTGCTCCAGTACCTTTCCCTTTTGCAGGCACTTGGTGCATCTTCCTATATTAACATTATTGCAGGCTGGCACATAAATTCTCTAGCGTTGAAAACCTTTACCAATTACATACGTTTGTTCAATTCTCCATTTCCTTTTGGAAAAGCTTTCACTAAACAAGAAGGTTACAGCAATTACAGCTGACAGATCTCCCAATCTTCAAAACATTCTCTTTTACTGATGAAGCTACATGTGACACAATGGAAAAGCAGTGAAGGTGCAGGTGGGACATGGCCTCAACTGCCAGCATTGATGGCAAAATGAAGTGAGTGGCTTAGTGTCAACAGGCCTTGTTGGAATCTTCACTCCCTTTTACCCTGTGATTATTGGTAGTCAGTGCACTTTCCCAAGTAAGTCATGAAAAACATGGACTGATCTGAATAATCTCCACAAAATTAGATTTTATTTTAAAAGTTTTGGACTCCTTTTCTCAATTTTCTGGACCTGAGGAACAGAGCTATTCCTAAATTTTTGAGGTCCTCTCAATGACTACTGTCCTGTTTATTGTATTCCCAGTGCCTCCTGCATTTTTTTATTTATTCATTTGTGGGATATCAGCATCACCGGCTGGGCCAGCATTTATTGCCCATCCCTTATTGCCCTTGAGAAGGTTATTGTGAGCTGCTTTCTTAAACTGCTGAGATCCACCTGCTGTGGGTTGACCCACAATGCCATTAGGGAGGGAATTCCAGAATTTTGACCTAGCAACCGTGAAGGAATGGAGATATATTTCCAAGTCAGGATGGTGAGCAGCTTGGAAGGGAACCTGAAGATAGTGGTGTTCCCAAATATCTGCTGTACTCATCCTTTTAGGTGGATGTGCTCATTGGTTTGGAAGATGCTATCTGAGGATCCTTGGTGAAGTTCTGCAGTGCATCTTACAGATAATGCACACTGCTGCTACTGAGCAGCAGTGGTGGATGGAATGGATGCCTGTGAATGTGATGCCTATCAAGCAAGCTGCTTTGGCTGGGACATGTCAAGTTCTAGACTGTTGTTGGAGCTGTACCTGTTTAGGTAATTGGGGAGTATTCCATCACACTCCTGACCCCTGCCTTCTAGGACCTTCCAACATTGCAATCTTGGACAAGGTCCATTACAATTTCTCCATATTTCAGAATGCATCTGCCAAACATCAGGAGCTGCACTGCCTCCCAAACCTTCTTCAATCATGTCTTCATTTAGCAGGGTGTATTTTTCTTAACACCTCTTATTTGCTATGAGTAAACTAGAGCTTGCAAATGTTGATATAAATGCCATCAAAGTAAGGCATATTTTTCAATTAATTTATTCCAAGTAAATGAGGGAACATTTCACGGGTGGTAAATGCCCTGCAAGTCAAACTGATAGAAAGAGCAAATGTCTGAACAATTATTATACTGCGAAATTTTAGAAATGAAAATCAGGCTGCAATACTTCATAACAAGTTACACAACTTTCGCTTAGATTAAAAAAAAACCTTCAATGAAAAATAAAACTTCCACTTGGGTTCAAGTGGAACAGTGATATTGTGGGAATTGGATGAAGTTTCCAAATATTCACAAGTGTAGTCAGCTGTTGCAGGGGTTATATACAAATACAGACTTAACATCTGTTTAGCAAATTACATTTGAAGATCCCAATAAAAGCTATTTCTGTTCAATGTCTGAGTTAAAGGTGGCATTACTGCTATAATGAACGTCCTTCCATTATTGATTTTTTTTTGAGGATTCATGTCTTATCGCTAAAAGATTGTGAAAATTGTGAGGCGACGAAACGTTTGCAACACAAATTCCCAGTCGGAGAATAGAACCACAACAACGAGCACCCGGGCTACAAATCTTCTCCCAAACTTTGAATGCATAAACCTGCTTTTTTAAAAACAGGTCAGTGCAATGGCCCAGCAAAACACTTCTTTATCAAAGTCACTTATTGGAAATCACACGTTTTAATCAAAGTAAATAGTCAAGATTGATACAAAAACAGAAATTGCTGGGAAAAATCAGCAGATTTGGCAGTATCAATGGAGAGAAAGTCAAATTAACATTTCGGGTCCAGTGACCCTTCTTCAGAGCAGAGGTTTCAGGCCACAGGACCTGAAATGTTGACTCTGCTTTTTCTCCACAGGTGCACCAGACCTGCTGAGTATTTTTCCAGCAATTTTTGTTGTTTTTTTGATTTTTAGCATATGAACTTCTTGAGTTTTTTTGGCCAAGTTTGATAGTGTGTGCACTACTGGAAGTCTGATGAAGAGTCTCAAATCATATCTCTCCAACGTTCTCTGCTTTTGGAGATGATATGCAGTTGATTTTAATTGTTTCATGTCCAAACTGCTGATGATGTACCTTGAAAACGCTAAACATAATATTAAACATGATTTGGAGATGCCGGTGTAGGACTGGTGCTCCGAAAGCTAGTAATTCCAATTAAACCTGTTGGATTATACCCTGGTGTAGTGCAATTTTTAATATAATATTAAAACCTTGGTCAGATGGTAGGCCATAATGAATAAAAAACTGAATTAAGTTTTTATTACTAACTTAGCTGCAATTGTCCTACAGGAATAGCCTCTGGCAATTGGAAATTGTAAGGATTTACTGGTGTCTTGATTTCAGTTTGGGTAATGGTCTTAAACAATTTGCTATCACTTAACTGAAGGTGTGTCAAAATCTGACATGGGTGTCAAAGGTGCCACATTAATTACCTGCTGAGGTTTCCTTACTCACTAACACACATTTTATAGAATTGTACTAAAGTTTTATGAAACCTTAGCCATGTAAAAGACCTTTTTATGGATGCTTTTTTTATCCATACTTATATACATCTTGCTATTGGAATTTCATGTGCCACTCGCAATGTCTCCTTATGCTATCTGGACAGTAGCACTGGCAAATGAACAAACATCCATTCAGCATCTGCAGGTCTGTGAGAGAGTCTCCATTTCCTCATCAGAACATCATTCAAAACACTCTGGAATTCCTGCAGTCTCACCTTCAGTGTGACCTGGCTATACTAAGTTATTTAATTTGGGATCTGCTTTCTGAGCCTCAATTAAAGAAGAGATTTCAAATATTGCTTTTGAATTATCCTTATTTGTAAATACAGTTTTAACTACACGACATCTGCTTAAGGTATTACACAAAAACCGTGAAAGTAGGAGCAGGAGTAGACCATTTGACCCTTGAAGGTGCTCAGCCATTCAGTATGGTAGTGGCAGATCATCCTTTTCAATGCCATATTCCAGTTTTCCCTCCATTACCTGAGATACCTTTTATCTTGGACACTCAATACATAGATGCAGTGAACTATCAGAATGAATCCTATCACATACATTACCAAGTAGGATATTATGTGTAACATTTTGTCACTTGCTTTTGAGCAGTCTGTATGATCATGCTCAGTGACACATCTAAGGGGTAAAAATTTGAGTGCGTCATTAAGAATTTTTGTCAATGCAGTTATTGTTGTTAAGGATGACCCTTCCAGTCCCTTTGTCGGACTTACAGTTATATATTTCCAGGTTGGCCTTAAGGTCTTGCAGTACCACCAGCGTTTGTGCTGCACTTGAAAATTGGTCCAGACATTGAGTCACCTGCAAAATACATGCTTCAAATCAGCTAGGCACACTTACTCATCATCTGCACAGGACAATGGTTTATGACAGGGTAACTTGAAAAACTGCTCCCTGTACAAGTTCTGTACTATCAAGGTATAGGAGGGTGAAAGTACAAATTAATTGAATTGAAAAATACTTGAGTAGCAATGTGTCATATGAAATATATTGTGAAAGGTAGGTGAGGACCTGTAAACAATCATTATCACAAAAATAGGTAATCTTGGGCATGTTAAATGGAGCTAAAAGGTAGAGAAGTCTCCTGGTCCTGATGGAATGCATCCCAGGATACTAAAAGAGATGACGGGAGAAATAGTAAATGCCCTTGTAGTAATTTTCCAAAATTCAGTGGACCTTGGAGCAGTTCTAGCAGATTGGAAAACAGCAAATATGACACCACTGTTTAAAAAAGGGAGGTAGACAAAAGATGGGGAATTATAGATCAGTTAGTTGAATTTCCTAAGAGGGAAAATGTTTGAGTCTATTATCAAGAAAGAAATAGCAAGGCATCTACATAGAAATTGTCCCAGTGGGGAGACGCAGCATAGGTTCATGAAAGGCAGGTCATGTTTATTCAATCTACTGGAATTTTATGAAGACATTATAAACACGGTGGACAATGGGGCCCCAGAAGATGTGATGTATCTAGATTCCCCAAAGGCATTTGATAAAGTGCCATACAAAATGCTGCTGCTTAAGATAAAGATGCAGGGCATTACAGGCAATATATTAGCATTTATAGAGGACTGGTTAACAATAGGAAGCAAAGGGTGGGAGCATATGAATGCTTTATTGGTTGGTGATCAGTGACTAGCAGTGTGCCTCTGGGAATAGTGTTGGGACTTCAATTATTGACCATTTATATTTTTTATTGGCAGCTGTTGCAGTGGGAGAAGTGATAGCGAGGACCCGGGACCTAACAGGAAGGTAAATTAAAAGTACAAAAAACTTACCTGGTGTATAGGCAGAGCACACGCTGAGCAGGAGCAGATGGGATTGCTGGATAAGTGAGGTGATATAAATTTGGGCAACTGCTTTACATGAAACACTACTTGAATAGTGTCTCCCACCTGTCGTTCTCCTCTAACCAAAAAAAAAGTTCTGTGCACTGGATTGGTAAGGTCACTAGTGTTTTTTAGCTTTCAACAGTCTCTTTAGGAATTTAGAATAGTTGGAATGGAGGTTAGGGCAGTTGAATGTTCCTCCTGCAGAATGTAGGAAGTAAGGGTCATCATTAGTGTCCCCGCTGACTGCATCTGTGGGAAATTCACCCAACTCCAGCTCCTCGAAAACCATGTTAGGGAACTGGAGTTGGAGCTGGATAAACTTCAGAAGGCAGAGGGGGTCATTGAGAGGAGTTGCAGGGAGGTAGCCATATCTCAGGTACAAGGTGGTAGGTAGGTTACCAATCAGGGATGGAGAGGGAACCGACAGTCAGTGCATGGATTCCTTTGGCCATTCCCCTCAATACTGTTGGGGGGATGACTTACCAGGGGTAAACCATGAGGTAAAGGTCTCTGGCACAGAGTCTGTCCTTGTTGCTCAGAAGGGAAGGTGGGAGAGGAGCAGAGTTTTAGTCATTGTGGCCGCCATAGTTAGGGGGAACAGATAGGAGATTCAGTGAGAACAAGAGAGACTCGCAGTTGGTGTGTTGCCTCTCAGTTGCCAGGGTCTGTGATGTCTCTGATCATGTTTTTGGGATCCTTGAGGGGGAGGGGGAGGGGGAGCTGCCAAAGTAGTGGTCCACATTGGCACCAATGGCATAGGTAGGAAGAGAGATGGGGATTTAAGGCAGAAATTCAGGGAGCGAGGGTAGAAGCTTAGTGGTAGAACAAGCAGAGTTGTTATTTCAGGTTTGTTACCCATGCCATGTGCTATCAAGGCAAAGAATAGGGAGAGAGGGGAGTTGAACATGTGGCTACAAGGATGGTGCAGGAGGGAGAGTTTTGGAATTCTGGATAATTGGGGTTCTTTCTGGAGTAGGTGGGACATCTACAAACAGGGTGGTCTTCACCTGAACCAGAGAGGTACCAATATTCTGAGGATGGAGTTTATGAATGCTTTTCGGAAGGGTTTTAACGAATTCATCAGGGGGATTGGAACCTAAATTGTAGTTCCAGTATACAGGAGGTTGAGAATAATGAGGTCAGAAATAATATCTCAAAGTCACAAGAAGGCCCAGGCAGGCAAGAAGTTGGTTTGAAGTGTGTCAACTTCAATGCTAGGCACATCCGGAATAAGATGGGTGAACTTGCAGCATGGGTTAGCACCTTGGACTTTGATGTTGTGGCCATTTTGAAGACATGGATAGAGCAGGGACAGAAATGTTTGTTGCAGATTCCGGGATTCAGATGTACCAGTAAGAACAGAGAAGATAGTAAAAGAGGGGGAGGTATGGCATTATTAATCAAGGACAGTATTACAGTGGCAGAAAAGACATTTGAGGACTCGTCTACTGAGGTAGTATGGGCTGAGGTTAGAAACAGGAAAGGAGAGGTCACCCTGTTGGGAGTTTTCTATGCGCCTCCAAATAGTTCCAGAGATGTTGCAGATAGGATTACAAAGATTATCCTTAAAAGGAGCAAGAGGGACAAGGTAGTTGTTATGGGGGCCTTTAACTTTCCAACTATTGACTGGGAATACTATAGTACAAATATTTGAGATGGGTCAGCTTTTGTTCAATGCATGCAGGAGGGTTTCCTGACACAGTATGTAGACAGGCCAACAAGGGGCGAGGCCACAATGGATTTGATACTGGGTAATGAACCTAGCCAAGTTTTAGATTTGGAGGTAGGTGAGCACTTTGGTGATAGTGACCACAATTTAGTTATGTTTACATTAGCAATGGAAAGGTATCGGTATATATCACAGGGCAAGAGAGTTATAGTTGGGAGAAAGGCAATTATGATGCAATCAGGCAAGATTTAGGATGCATAGGATGCATAGGAGCTACAAGTTAGCCAGGAAAGACCAAAAGAGAGAGCTAAGAAGAGCCAGGAGGGGACATAAGAAATCATTAGCAAATAGGATCAAGGAAAACACTTAGGCTTTCTATAGGTACGTCAGGAATAAAAGAATAACTAGGGTAAGATTAGGGCCAATCAAGGATAGTGGATGGAAGTTGTGCGTGGAGTCTGACGAGATAGGGAAAGTGCTAAATGAATATTCTTTGTTAGAATTCACACAGGAAAAAGACAATGTAATCAAGGAGAATACTGAGATACAGGCTACTATAATAGATGGGATTGAGGTGCATAAGGAGGAGGTGTTAGCAATTATGGAAAATGTGAAAATAGGTAAGACCCCTGGGCCAAATGGGATTAATCCGAGGATTCTCTGGGAAGCAAGGGAGGAGATTGCACAGCCTTTGGCTTTGATCTTTATGTCATCAAGTCTACAGGAACAGTGTCAGAAGACTGGAGGATAGCAAATGTTGTCCCCTTGTTCAAGAAGACAATTAGAGACAACCCTGGTAATTATAAACCAATGAGCCTTACTTTGGTTGTGGGTAAAATGTCGGAAAAGGTCATAAGAGATAGGATTTATAATCATCGAGAGAGGAATAATTTGATTAGGCACAGTAAACACGGTTTTTTGAAGGGTAGGTTATGTCTCACAAACCTTATTGAGTTCTTTGAGATGGTGATGAAACAGGTAGATGAGGGTAAAGCAGTTGATATGGTGTATTTGGATTTCAGTAAGGCATTTTTTTTAAGGTTCCTCATGTTGGCTATTGCAGAAAATACAGAGACATGGGATTGAGGGTTATTTAGCGGTTTGGATCAGAAATTGGCTAGCTGATGGAAAACAGACGGTGGTGGTTGATGGGAAATGTTCATCCTGGAGTTTAGTTACTAGTGGTGTACTGCAAGGATCTGTTTTGGGGCAATTGTTGTTTGTCATTTTTATAAATGACTTGGATGGGGGCATAGAAAGATGAGTTAGTAAATTTGCAGATGATGCTAAGGTCGGTAGAATTGTGAATAGTGCAAAAGGATGTTGTGGGTTACAGAGGGTTATAGATAAGTTGCAGAGCTGGGCTGAGAGATGGCAAACAGAGTTTAATGCAAAAAAAGTGTGAGGTGATTCACTTTGGAAGGAGCAACAGGATTACAGAGTATTGGGCTAATTGTAAGATTCTTGGTGGTGTAGACGAGCGGAGAGGTCTCGTGTCCATGTATATAGATGCCTGCCACCCAGGTTGATAGTGTTGTTAAGAAGAAATACAATGTGCTAGCTTTTATTAGTTGAGGGATTGAGTTCAAAGTTTGTGAGAAGATTTGTAGCTCGGGTGCTCGTTGTTGTGGTTCTGTTCCAGCTTGGTGAACAGAACCACAACAATGAGGGATTGAGTTTTGGCACCATGAGGTCATGCTGCAGCTGTACAAAGCTCTGGTGGGGCTGCACTTGGAGTATTGTGTGCAGTTCTGGTCACTGCATTATAGGAAGGATGTGATAGCTTTGGAAAGGCTTCAGAAGGAGATTTACTAGAATGTTGGAGGGAAGGCTCATAAGACCATAAGACCATAAGACATAGCAGTGGATGTAAAGCCATGCGGCCCCTCAAGTCCACTCCACCATTCAATCATGGCCGATAGGCATTTCAACTCCACTTACCTGTACTCTTCCCGTATCCCTTGATTCCTTACGAGATCAAGAATTTATCAATCTCTGCCTTGAAGACATTTAACGCCCCGGCCTGCACTGCGCTCCATGGCAATGAATTCCATAGGCCCACCACACTCTGGCTGAAGAAATATCTCCTCATTTTCATTCTAAATTGACCCCCTCTAATTCTAAGGCTGTGCCCATAGGTCTTAATATCCCCGCCTAAGGGAAACAAATTCCCAGTATCCACCCTTTGCAAGCCATGTGTTATCTAGTAAGTTTCCATTAGATCGCCCTTCAACCTTCTAAACTCTAATGAATACAATCCCAGGATCTTCAACCGTTCATCGTATGTTAGGCCTACCATTCCAGGGATCGTTCATGTGAATCTCCGCTGGACCCACTCTAGTGCTAGTTTGCCCTTCCTGAGGTGTGGAGCCCAGAATTGGACACAGTATTCTAACCAGAGCTTTATAAAGTCTCAGTGGCATATCACTGCTTTTACATTCCAACTCTCTAGCGATTACATTAGCTTTCTTAACCATGGACTCAACCTGCAAGACAACCTTTAGAGAATCCTGGACAAGCACTCCCAGATCCCTTTATACTTTGGTTTTCTGAACTTTCTCATTGTTACAAAATAATCCATGCTTATATTCTTTTTTCCAATGTGCAAGACCTCACATTTGCTCACATTGAGTTTCATCAGCCATTTCTTGGACCACTCTCCTAGACTGTCTAAACCTTTCTGCAGCCTCCCTACCTCCTCAGGCCTGTCTGCCTAACTTCAAAGCATCGGCGAACTTTGCCAGAACGCACCCCCCCCGTCCCCTCATGCAGATCATTAATATATAAAGTGAACAGCTACGGCCCCAACACTGAACCCTGTGGGACACCACTAGCTGCCAATCTGAAAAAGAACTTTTTATCCCAACTCTCTGCCTTCTGTGAGACAGCCAATCCTCAATCCATGCCAATAGCTTACCTCGAAAACCATGGGCCCTCACCTTACTCAGTAGCCTCCTGTGAGGCACCTTATTAAAGGCCTTTTGGAAGTCTAGGTAGATAACATCCACTGGATTTCCCTGGTCTAACCTACTTGTTACCTCTTCAAAGAATTCTAACAGGTTTGTCAGGCAAAACCTCCCTTTTCTAACTCCATGCTGACTTGTTCTAATCCAACCCTGTACTTCCAAGAATATAGAAATTTCATCCTTAACAATGGATTCTGGAATTTTACTTACAACTGAGATTAGCCTAATCAGCCTAGAATTTCCCATCCTTTGTCTTCATCCTTTCTTGAACAACAGGGTTACAACAGTGATTTTCCAATCATCTTTCCCTGACTCCAGAGATTTTTGAAAGGTTACAACCAACGCCTCCACTATTTCTTCAGCTACCTCCCTCAGAACTCTAAGATGTAGGCCATCCAGGCCAGAAGATTTTTCAATCTATAGATCTTTTAGCTTTTCTAGCACTTTCCCCTTTGTAATGGCTACCATACTCAACTCTGCCCCTTGATTCTCCTTAATTGTTGGGATATTACTTACGTCTTCCACTGTGAAGACTGACACAAAGTACTTATTAAGTTCTTCAGCTATTTCCTTATTTTTCATCACTTGCCTTCCTACCTCAATTTGGAGCAGCCTAATTTCTACTTTTGCCTCTCGTTTGTTCTTATTTATTGAAAGATGCTTTTACTATCATTTCTAATATTACTGGCTAGTTTACCTTTATATTTGATCCTTTCCTTCCTTATTTCTCTCATTGTTATCCTCTGTTTGTTTTTGTAGTCTTCCCAATCTTGTGATTTCCCAGTCCACTTGGCCACTTTATAGGATCTCTCTTTTTCTTTGATACATTTCCTGACTTCTTTTGTCAGCCATGGCTGTCTAAACACCCCTAGATAATCTATCTTTTCTTTGGAATGAATCTCTATAATGTCTCCTCAATTACACCTAGAAACTTCTGCCATTGTTGCTCTACTGTGCAAATTCCACACGGACAGTTGTCCGAGGCTGGAATTGAACCTGGGACCCTGGTGCTGTGAGGCAGCAGTGCCAACAACTGAGCCACCATGCCTTCCCAATTCTATGAAGTGAGGAGAAAACAAAAAGAGTACAACAACAGAATGACAGTATTTAACTGAATTTAACTGTAAAACACCATTACATCCGATTTTGCCTTCTCTCTTTCAAACTGCAGACTGAACTCTACCAGATTATGATTGCTGCCTCTGAATTGTTCCATTACTTTCAGAGCTTTTATAAAGTCTGGCTCATTATATAGCACTAAGTCCAGAATAGCCTGCTCCCTTGTGGAGTCCATCACAAGCTGTTCCAAAAAGCCATCCTGTAAGCATTCCATGAATTCCCTTTCTTTTGATACAGTGGCAATATTATTCATGCAGTCAATTTACATATTGAAGACCCCCATGATCACTGTGACCTTGCCTTTCTGACATGCTCTATTTACTTACTGATGCATCTTGCACCCCTGGTCCTGACTACTGCTGGCAGATCTGTACATTACCCCATTATTTTTTTTTACCTTTGTGGTTCCTCAACTCCACCCACAGACTCCACATCATCAGACCCTATGTCATTCAGTGCCATAAATTTAATTTCATTCTTGACTAACAAGGCTGCCCTGCCCACTCTGCCCACCTCTCTGTCTTTTCGATAAATGATAAATCCTTGGATGTTTAACTGCTAGTCCTGAACACCCTATAACTGTGTCTCTGTGATGCCTAAAACATCATAATCATTTATGATCATTTATGCTGTAAATTCATCTACTTTGTTACGAATACTATGAGCATTCAGGTAAAGCACCTTAATGCTAATTTTTGTTTCCTCATGATTTCCATCATCTCCAGTAATATGTCCTAAGTTATCCTTTCTTTTTGTTTCATTCCTAGTCTGCCTTGAACTTAAACCCTGCACACATGCTAATCTGCTGCTTATCTTTCTACTCCATAATCCCTATTTCTTTCCCCTATGAGGAAAGGCTGAGGGGCTTGAGGTTGTTTTCATTAGAGAGAAGGAGGTTGAGAGGTGACTTAATTGAGACACATAAGACAATCAATGAATTAGATAGGGTGGACAGTGAGAGCCTTTTTCCTTGGATGATGATGGTCCCCTCGCATGAGGGGACAGAGCTATAAATTGGGGGGTGATAGGTATAGGACAGATGTCAGAGGTAGTTTCTTTCCTCAGAGAGTAGTAGGGGCGTGGAATGGCCTGACTGCAACTGTAGTATACTCACCAAGATAAGGGCATTTAAATGGTCATTCGATAGACATATGGATGGAAATGGAATAGTGTAGGTTAGATGGGCTTCAGATTGGTTCCACAAGTCACCGCAACAGAGGGCCGAAGGTTCTACGTTCTTTGATTTGGAGTTGGGGACCACGTGTAGTGTGTCAAAGTTTGTAGATGGCACGAAGATGAGTGTTACAGCAAAGTGTGCAGAGGACTGTGAACCTAGATAGTTTAAGTGAATGGGCAAAAGTTTGGCAGATAGTGTACAATGTTAATAAATGTAAAATCATCCATTTTGGTAGGAATCACAGTAAAAAGAACTATTACTTGAATAGTAAGAAATTGCAGCATGCTGCTGTGTAGAGGGACCTGGGTGTCCTTGTGCAAGAATCACAGAAGGAAGGTCTGCAGGTACAACAGGTACTCAGGAAGACAAATGGAATGTTGTCCTTCATTGCTAAAGGGATTGATTTTAAAAGCAGGGAGGTTATGTTGCAGCTATACAGGGTGCTGGTGAGGCCACACTTGGAGTACTGTGCGCAGTTTTGGTCTCCTTGCTTAAGAAAGGATATACTCGCACAGGAGGGGATGCAAAGGAGGTTCACTGGGTTGCTTCCAGAGTTGAGGGGGTTGGTTTATGAGGAGAGACGGAGTAGATTGGGATTATATTCATTGGAGCTTAGAAGAATGAGGGGGGATCTTATAGAAACATATAAAATTATGAAGGGAATAGATAAGATAGAAGTAGAGAGGAGGTTTCCACTGGCAGATGAAACTAGGACAAGAGGGCATAGCCCCAAAATTAGAGGGAGTCTGAATTGAGAAGGATGTTTCTCACCCTGAGGGTTGTGAATCTGTGGAATTCCCTGCCCACAGAACTGGTTGAAGCTTCCACATTGAATATTTTTAAAGCTAACAGGGATATAATGTTTTGAACAGTAAAGGAATTAAGGGTTGTGGTGAGAGGGTGGGTAAGTGGAGCTGAGAGCACAAACAGATCAACCATGATCTTAATGAATGGCAGAGCAGGCCCAGAGGGCCAGATGGACTATTCCTGCTCCAAGTTCTTATGTTCCTTAAAATATCCATCAGCAGAAAAGTTTGGTGAAGGCTCTTTTGCCTATTTCAGCTTAGGCCAGATTTTGGAACAATAAACCTAACAAGGTCCTATAATAATGTTTAACTTTTTCTTCACTATCATCAGTCCCCTGATCTCAAACAGATTTCTCAAAGCCATTTTGCCTTCCAATCACGCTCACTCATGTTGATGGATATCATAAAGCTACTCCTCATTAAAATCAAATGGTACAGTCTTCTTTGACACTGTGCTGACTAAAAGTATTTTGTTGAATTAGCTTTCTCTATCCATTTATGCAATCATATTCATTTTTATATTATGCCTTTGAGGCATCTATTTACAAAGCTGATGACCCTGGCTTAGTTTGTTGCCCCTGCCACTTATATAGAGTGTTACTCTTGACACTAACTTCTTTACTCTCTCTGTAGAGCCTTAATTACTCCTTGCATAAAGCTTAGGCAATACTGCAGGTGCAATTCTTAGGTGTGTTTTTGCCACCAATGAATTTAGCTACATTAAGTTAAGCCGGCTATTCCAACTGATGTATTTATACTCTATTGGGTATGGAAAATGTTGTATAAGATAATGAATAGGAGAAAGTGAGGTCTGCAGATGCTGGAGATCAGAGCTGAAAATGTGTTGCTGAAAAAGCGCAGCAGGTCAGGCAGCATCCAGGGAACAGGAGATTCGACGTTTCGGGCATAAGCCCTGAAGAATGGGCTTATGCCCGAAACGTCGAATCTCCTGTTCCCTGGATGCTGCCTGACCTGCTGCGAATTTTCAGCAACACATTTTCAGCTAAGATAATGAATACCTGAGTGGTTTAACAAGCATCATGGAATAAACTCCACCCATGATTTATGTGGAGTAGTTTCTTTAAAAAAAGTCTCTGAAAGTTTACTGTTGACATGGGGGATTTTTTTAACAAGGCTTCACATAAAGCATATGATAATAGCTTAGTGTGCTGTGGATGCCTACTGACTAACTCAGAGAGGTACTGGTTTCATTTGGGTGAGTTAGAGGAAGACTTGCTGAGAACAAGCCATTCAGCTGATCACACTCATTTCCGCAAAGGAAAACCCCTTATTGAGTTCAGGGTAAAATATCATAACATGGTCATCTCTGAAGTATTGCAGAAATAGCTTGCTGTATTTGTTTGTTTGAAAGTGTGATTAAAGAAACTCCCAGATTGTATTCCCTGAGTAAGCTCGGACTGCAAAACTTCAGAGACAGTTATGTATGATTAGTGACTTGACCAGTTGTTCTAAAACAACAGCATAGCATATTCCAGGATATCCCAAGCTTTCTCATTTTCTCATGAAGAACAACTGATGAGCTAAAGTGATTTTTAGAAAGCCTTTTTTTTCTCTTTTCCTGGAGAAGGAAAGAGAGAAGGAGAGAAACAGAGTATGTGTTTTTTTTCCGGGGGAGCTAGTTGGTAATATTTACACAGATAAATATGTATATTTCTGTATTCAATTAGATTACTTACAGTGTGGAAACAGGCCCTTCGGCCCAACAAGTCCACACCGACCTGCAACCCACCCATACATTTACCCCTTCACCTAGCACTATGGGCAATTTTGCATGGCCAATTCACCTGACATGCACATTTTTGGATTGTGGGAGGAAACCCACAGACATGGGGAGAATGTGCAAATTCCACACAGTCAGTCGCCTGAGGCGGGAATTGAACCCGGGTCTCTGGCGCTGTGAGGCAGCAGTGCTAACCACTGTGTCGCCATGACTGCATGTTAAATAATTATTGCATCTATATTGAAAAATTCTTTGCCTTCTTTATGAATGTGTAATTGTGCTAAGTAAGCAACCTGGTTGATCGATCTTGTCTAAAACCTGCTATAGGAAAATGTATTAAATTGGTCACCTTGTTACTTGGAATATGTATTTTATATTGTGACCCATGAATGCTGCATTCCTCCAGCATTAGGAACATACTATTTAATATCTATTCACATTGTAAACTGAATTTCTTCTTTTTCTCATGAGACAGATTGAGATTGAAACATAAACTCTTTTCCACACTCCACAGATGCTGTGATATCGAGTCAGTTTCTACAGTGCTTGGTTTTTATTTCAGATATCCAGAATCTATGGTATTTTCCTTTTACTATCCTGCATTTATACTTTATACTTTAATTATTATTCATTTAAAAGTTATTGCTCCTAAAAAGGGAACAGTGTTCTGGAGCAATATTTCTCTTCCAACTATTTTCAGAATGCTTCTATACACTGATAAGATTCAGCACGAGGAATAGGCCACTCAGCCTCTCTTGCCTGCTCCACTGTTTAAATAAGCTCATGGTTGATCCTGAAGAAGGGCTCATGCCCGAAACGTCGATTCTCCTGCTCTTTGGATGCTGCCTGACCTGCTGCGCTTTTCCAGCAACACATTTTCAGCTCATGGTTGATCCTAACTTGCACATTCATGCCCACCACAAATAATCTTGAATTCTTAACTGATCTACCTCTGCCTTTAAAAGTATTCAATGAGTCAGCCTCCACCACCTTCTGAGGAAAACAGCTTCAAAAGACTCAAAACTCTCATTGACAAAAGACATTCTCTTTATTTTCATTTTAAATTGAAGGCCCCCGATTTTTAAACTGTGTCTTCTAATGCAAAATTTCTACTGAAAGTGAGCATTCAATTGTTATCGTATAAGTGATCTGCTTTCTTTCAATGCAATTATAAATATTTATTTCTGACCTGATTTACAGACAGTTCTTCTATAACATGATGGTTGCGTTCTTGTGCAACCTCGCATCGTCGAAAAACTATGCTTTAGAGACAATGCTTAAAGTGTTGCCAATGTTATCGTGTTACAGCCAAAATGCTTTAAAAGTTCACGCTTTAGAAACAATGACCCCAATTCGTCAATCACGTGTCAGCGAATTTGCATTATCAAAACACA
Source organism: Hemiscyllium ocellatum (assembly GCF_020745735.1). NCBI lineage: Eukaryota > Metazoa > Chordata > Chondrichthyes > Orectolobiformes > Hemiscylliidae > Hemiscyllium > Hemiscyllium ocellatum. Next base: position 89,861,982 of record NC_083401.1, read on the forward strand.
TGTTATAGCTAAACGACCTATATATTGGTTTCTCATGAAGTCTGCAAGACCTGAGATCTTGCAATCAAAAGAAAAATTTGGATTTAGTTATCAAACAGAAATCTTGGATGATGGAATGTTTTGCATCAATGCTGCCAAAATATTGTACCAACAGCAGAATCAAAAGATGAGAATAAAGTCTATAGGAGTAAATTGTATGAAGTGTTTGTGTATTCTTGTAAAACAAGATTGTTATATCAAGGACAACAGAAAGCATTGTAGATTAACAAATGCGAACAAAGTATTGATTGATTCGCTTGGTTGTACAATCTTATTGAACAAGTAAAGAAGAATTTTCACTATGTAAAGACTGCTTTCAATAATGTTCAAAATAACTGAATAAAAGAATCAAGTTAACTAAAAATTCAGTTAGGTTATGTTTGCATTAAAGAACAATAAGTCATTTGAACTCATTCAACCATCAGATACAGTATAAAGACACATTCATTGATTCTGTACTTACAGTACTCTGGCAGAATGCCAAACATGAGGGAAGTATGCACAGACTTAGGGTCCAGAATTTTACACAACTCTGCAAAAGCAGGCTGGTGAGCGGAGTCGGGAAAGGAACGTTTGCAGAAAACCAAGTGACATGGCAGTTAAGACACTGTGTCCTGTACCTACACATCTTCCCTGGAATTTTACCATTGATGGAGAAAGCAATGGGTGGCCATATTCCCATTGATGCCCTTAAATAATCAATAAATTTTCACGTAAAAGTCCCCCTCTCATCTCAGCTGGTACCATGTGGTGAGACCACCAGATGAATATGGCCAGTAGGCTAGGGTAGGAACCTTTCTGTCTTAGTAACATTTTCGGAAGAGATACTTTCCCACCCTCCAAACACCACCCACACAAACCCTCACACCGAACATAGCACTCATCGACTGATCACAACAATTTATTTCCCATGCTGACCCAGCCCCAGTGCTACAGCTTAAGATGCACTGACTGCAGCCCCAGCACTGGTTATGGTTCCAGTGGCACAGCTAAGTCTTTTTAAAAAATTATGACAAGGGATTTGGGTAACACTGACAAGGCCACCAGCCGTTACCCATTTCAAATCGCCCTTGAACAGTGATGCCTTGGAAGGTAGTTTTTTTTTTTAATAGTCAAGCACATTGCTAATGAGCCAGGAGTCACATAGAAGCCAGAATGAATAAGCAGAGGAATTTCCTTCCCTAACAGACATTAATAAGCCAGATAGAGTCATAGAGGCAGTTTTGTAGCACGAAACAGAGACTTGGGTCCAAAGCGCTCATACTGACCAGATATCCTAAATTAATCTCATCCCATTTGCCAACATTTGGCCCATTTCCCTTTAAACCCTCCCTATTCATGTACCCATCCAGATGCCTTTAAAATGCTATAATTGTACCAGCCTCCACCACTTCCTCTGGTAGTTAATTCCATGCACGTACCACTCTGTGTGAAAACGTTGCCCCTTAGGATCCTTTAATATTTTTCCCCTCTCACCCTAAACCTATGTCCTCTGGTTTTGGACTTCCCCACCCTGGGTAAAAGAACTTGTGTATTTACCTTTCCATGGCTCTCATGATTGTATCAATCTCTGTAAAGATTGTCCCTCAGTCTCTGACATTCTAGGGAAAATAGCGTCAGCCCATTCTCCCTCTCCCTTTAGCTCAAACCCCTCCAACGCTGGCAATATCCTTGTAAATCTTTTCTGAATCCTTTCAAGTTTCACAATATCCTTCCTACAGTAGGGAGACCAGGATTGCATACAATACTCCAAAAGTGGCCACACCAATGTCTTGTACAGCTACAACATGACCTCTCAACCCCTACATTCAATGCTCTGACCAATGAAGGAAAGCATACCAAACGCCTTCTTCACTATCTTATCTACCTGCGACTCTGCTTTCAAGGAACTATGAACATGTAGTCCAAGGTCTCTTTGTTCAGCAACACTCTCCAGGACTTTATTATTAAGTATATAAGTCCTGCCCTGATTTGCCTTTCCAAAATGCAGCACTCCTCAGCCAATTGGCGCATTTGATGAAGATCCCATTGTACTCTGAGGTAACCTTCTTCACTGTCCACTACATCTCCAATTTTGGAGTCATCCACAAACTTACTAACTCTACCTCCTATGTTCACATTCAAAAGTGACAAAAGGAGTGAACCCAGCACTGATCCTGTGACACACCACTGGTCACAGACCTCCATTCTGAAAAGCAATCCTTCACCACCATCCTCTATCTTCTATCTTTGAGGCAGTTCTGTATCCAAATGGCTAGTTCTCCCTATAGTTCTCCATGTGGTCTAACCTTGCTAATTAAGGTACCTTTTTGAATGTCTTACTGAAATCCATATCGATCACTTCTGCTGCTTTGCCTTTAATCCTCTGTTACTACTTCATAAAGTTCAATCCAGTTAGCAGGACCTGCTTACCCACACACACACAGCCTTGTTGACTATCTCTAAATCAGTCCTTGCCTTTCCAAATCTGTGTAAATCCTGTCCCTCAGGATTCCCTCCAACAACCTGCCCATCACTGATATCAGGTCCACCAGTTTATAGTTCCCTGGCTTTTCCTTACCACCCTTCTTAAATAGTGGCATAACGTTAGCCAATCTCCAGTTTTCAGCATCTCATCTGTGGCTGTCCATGATACAAACATCTCAGCAAGGGGCCTAGCTATCTTTTTCTTCACTTTCCATGAAGTTCTACGGTACACCTAATCAGGTCCTGGGAGGTTTTCCAGTTTTATGCATTCTAAGCCTCCAGCACCTCTTCTATTAAGCAGACATTTTTCAAGATGTCACTATTTATTTCCCCAGATTCTATACCTTCCAAATCCTTCTCCACAGTAAACACTGATGCAAAATACTCATTTAGTATCTCACCCATCTCCCGTGGTTCCACATGTAGGCAGCCTTGTGGATCTTTAAGGGGATCGTGAGGATTGCAGATGCTGGAAAGTCAGAGTTGATAAAGTATGGAGCTGGAAAAAGCACAGAGGTCAAGCAGCATCAGAGGAGCAGGGGAATCGACATTTAAGGTCAGAACCTTTCATCAGAGTGTTTAAGGGGTCCTATTCTCTCCCTAGTTACCATTTTGTCCTTATTATATTTGTGGAATTCCTTTGAATTCTCATTAACTTTATTTACCAAAGCTATTTCATGTCTCCTTCTTACTCTCCTGACTTCCTTCTTAAGTATACTCCAACTGCCTTTATACTCTTCTGTGGATTCACTCTATATATACTTCCTTCTTTGTCTTGACCAAAACCTCAATTTCTCTAGTCATCCAGCTTTCCCTACACCTACCAGCCTTGCTGTCATCTATCATCCTCACAGGAATACACTGTGTCTGGACTCTCGTTATCTCATTTCTGAAGGCTTCCCATTTTCCAGCCGTCCCTTTACCGGTGAACGTCTGACCCCAATCAAATTTTGAAACTTCTTGCCTAATACTAAAGTTGGCCTTCTTCCAGTTGAGGACTTTAAACTTTTAGATCCAGTCTATCTTTTTTCATCACTATTTTAAAACTAATAAAATTATGGTCACTGGCCCCAAAGTGCTTCCCCATAGACACCTCAGTTACCTGCCCTACCTTATTTCCCAAGAGTAGGTCAGGTTTTGCAATCTCTCTAGTAAGTACATCCACATGCTGAATCAGAAAATTTTCTTGGGCACACTTAACAAATTTCTCTCCATCAAAGCCCTGAACACTTTGGCAATCCAAGTCTATATTTGAAAAATTCAAATCCCCGACCATAACTACCCTTTGTTCTCACAGATAACTGAGATCTCCCTATAAATTTTTTTGTTAATTTCCCACTAGCTATCGGGTGGTCACGGTATAATCCCAATAAGGTGATCATTCTTTTCCTATTTCTCAATGCCACCTAAATAATGTACCTGAATGTATTCCCAGGAATTTCCTTCCCAAGTATAGCAGTAATGCCCTTAATCAAAATACCAATCCCCCCTCCTCTCTTGCCCTCCTTTCTATCCTTCCTATCACATCTATAAATTGGAACATTAAGCTCTCAGTCCTCATCGATTCCTGAGCTAGGTCTTCGTAATTTCTGGGATATCCCAGTCCCATGTTCCCAACCATGCCCTCAGTTCATCTGCCTAGCCTTTTGCATTGAAATAAATACAGTTTAATTTATCAGTCCTACCTCATTCTCTGCTCTGTCCTTGCTTGCCCTGTCTTTGACTTACTCCTTTTCCCAACTGTACCAGTCTCAGACTGCGCTCTGTCCTCACTTTCTCCCTGGTTCCCAAACCCCTCACCTTACAAGTTTCACTCCTCCTGAGCAGTTCTGGCAAATCTCCAAACAAGTGTATTAGTCCCCTTCCAATTTTGGTGCAATCCATCCTTCCTATACAAGTCACTTCTACCCCAGTAGAGATTCCAATGATCCAAAAATGTGAACCCTTCTCCCCTGCACCAGCTCCTCAGCCATTCATTCATCTGCTCTGTCTGCCTATTCCTAGGCTCACTAGCTTGTGGTCCCAGGAGTAAGCCAGATATTAATACCCTCAAAGATGGCCTTTCTAAATTCCTGTCTAACTTTCGATATTCTCTCCTCAGAATCTCAACCTAATTTCTTCCCATGTCAAAAGTTCCAATGTGAGCTGAAAAATGTGTTGCTGGAAAAGCGCAACAGGTCAGGCTGCATCCAAGGAACAGGAAATTCTATGTTTCGGGCATAAGCCCTTCATCAGGAATCAGCCCTTTCCTGATGAAGGGCTTATGCCCGAAACGTCGAATTTCCTGTTCCTTGGATGCTGCCTGACCTGCTGCGCTTTTCCAGCAACACATTTTCAGCTCTGATCTCCAGCATCTGCAGACCTCACTTTTTCCTAAAAGTTCCAATGTGCACAACAACCTCCTCTCGCCTTTGGAGAATATTTTGCACCCTTTCCGAGATATCCTTGATCCTGACATCAAGGAGGTGACACACCATTCTGATGTCTTGCTGTTGACCACAGAAATGTCTGTTTGTACCTCTGACTAAAGAGAGGTCCTCTATCACAACCGATCGCTTGGAACCCGACATACCCCTCATTACCAGAAACCTGTCTGTTAGTGCTACATTATCCTGAGAGTCCATCATTTCCTTCATTTTCTAAAACACCATACTTATTTAAGATGGGGATAGCCAAAGGAGACTCCCACACTCCCTGCCTCTCTCTCCTTCCTTTCCTGGAGGTCACCAATCTACTTGACTGCATCTTCAGTTTATCTCCTCTTCTGCAGCTGCCATCTATCACACACGCAGGCTCCTGTCAATTTCTCAAAGGATTTTATAATAATCAATAGTAGATTTTATGATCACCAACACAGAGGCTAGCTATCAATTCCAGATTTATTATTTGAATTTAAATTTCATCAGCTATCTTGGTAGGATTTGAAATAATGTCCTCAAAGCATTAATCTGGCCCTCTTGGTCACTCGTCCAGTGAGGTTATCGAAGATGATAAGATCATTAGATACATGAGCAGAATTAGATCCTTCACACATTGGGTTCACTCTGCCATTTGCTCATGGCTGAAATGTTTTTTCAATCTCATTCTCTGCCTTCTCCCCATGCCCTTTGATCCCTTTATTAAATCGAGAGTCTATTAGCTCAGTCATAAATACATTAAATGATTTGGCATCTATAGCTGTCTATGGCAATGAATTCCACAGATTCCCCTCTGACTGAAAAAAATTCCTTCTCATCTCAGTTCTAAAGGGTCATCCCTTCACTCTCAGGCCATGTCCTCGAGTCCCAGTCTCTCCTGGAGGGGAAATCGGGCCACGGACTCTACATAAACATCCAGCCAGCAATCCATTCCTAGTGTTGATTTTCTAATCAAAACTCACTGAGGTGGACTGGGATTCCTTCATACCTTCAAACTTGTTCAGCTGCACACTAAGGGAATGTTTCGCTGCGCATCTCAGCCAGGCTGGCAGGGGCTGACTGGACCTCCCAATCATTGCCATTTCAATTTCCCCAACGACTCCTTTTCCAACATGACCATCCTTGGCCTCCTCCATTGCCACAGCAAATCAAACTGCAAACTGAAGCAACAACGCCTCATCTTCCACCTGGGCAGCCTACAGACCAGAGGGCTCAACATTGAATTCTCCAATTTCAAATAACCTCCCTTCCTATTACCTGACTCCTTTCCCAGCCCCTCCCCTCTCTCTTCCATTCCTCTCATCGGCCCTTCCTTCCAGCCACCAACTGGATTCATTCTTCCCTTCGACAAATCAGATCGTACCCACTACTTGTCTTCACCTATCCCCACCTCACCCCAACCCCCTTTATCTGCAGCTCCCCTCACACCCAGCCCCAGTCCTGAATAAGGGTTGCACCTGCAATGTTGATTTCTCCACCTCTCAATACTGCCTGGCTTGCTGTGTTTTTCCAGCGTCCTGCTTGTCTACTATGTGATAAACTTTTGGTACTTGCTGAAAGCCTGGCAGTGGGAATCAGTAGCAGTTCCACCAGTGAGAACTGCGAAGCCGTTTTGAAAGCATGAAGTCTATTTAATCACATTCCTATTTCTGATGGTAGAAAGGATATGACAGAAAAGATTCTTTTCTGTATTTAAAAATACTTCTGGTGGCATGAAATCAGTGGTGGGAGCTTAGAGGTGGACCATGAAACTGCATACATATATTTAGAATTTGCATTTTGAGAACTGTACTTTTCCAGATTTTCAAAAAAATCAAGAACTGTAATCCTGCATGCATTACATGCACAGTTCTATGTAATCACAGCAGCCCATTCCCACCATTCTCAGCAATTTATCTCAAACTGGGACATCAGATCACAGCTTTGTCTTACATTTGGGTTTACTCAATTTGATGATATTTCCTTTTATGTGAAATATGCAAGCAAAACCTAAGAAATGACTGAATCTCTAAATGACGTGTAAGGGAAATCCAGAAATCTTCAAAAAGGTAGCATGTCAACAACAATTTATAATTATTATTATCCCTGATTTAATTTAAGCCACATAAATTCTCAAAGAGACAATAACCAATCATTGGGATGTGTAAGGAATTACATAATCTTACTTCAGTAACTAGAGAGCAAAATATTAATTAAGTAATTCTGCTTCCAGCAATCTTGTTAGACAAATAAATTTAATAATAGGCTGTCAGAGATTCAGGCTGCAAAATGCGCTTCTGTATTGCAGTTCGTGTTGGTGCTCTGAAAGTCCAGAGATCTAAAAATGGCAGCTTAGCTGATTCTAGTCACTTCTGTAATAGCCCACATACAGTGCTTATACTTGTAAGAGCACTACAGAATATCAGCTGTTTTATAGGAGAAGCATGCAGAGTGGACAGATTGTGATGAGATGACACTCAGCATTTATGAATGATTTGTTATTCAAACTGCCAATTTGGACTTCACTGGAATTGTTAATGCAACTCCCTTCCCCCAGTAATACTACGTATAGGCACCAGAATGGAACATCAACATGGAACTTTTAATGAAGCAATGTATTAGCTCTAGTCAGTTCCATTTTTGTAAGTCCCTGCACATGCATTACATGCATAGATTTTAAATCATCCAGGTGTCCTACTGATATGCATTGGCTGTTTTTTTTCCATATCTGTTCGTTCCTCAGGTAATATTCTTTCCCCAGGAGATATCATTTTTATTGCAAATGCAATCGTCATGGTAACAGTTGTTACTGATCCATTTCTGATAAGTCACAATGAGCCTCGGAGATTGATTGCCAATCTGCATCCTGTGCAGACGGCTGGATCACAGCTTTCTGATCTGCTTAAATGAAGCAATAGCTGCTCTACTTGTTTTGTATATGTCTATAGTTAGAACACTGCCACTGGCCATTCAAGCTCAATGTGACAACTACTCTACACAGGATCCAAATTGCCATGTGAGCTGACTTTTGTAAAGTGTTGAACATTTGTACTCTGAGTGGTCAGCTCTGGCAATTAATTGGCAGCTTTATTAAATTTCACTTTCTGCTGTTAAATCCTTAATTTTTTTTTACCAGATTTTTCAATACTTCTGGCTTCAACAGAATTTTTCGTTATTGGAAGCACAGTTTGATTGACATGACATTAGTCTTTGGACAGAATTATTGTTCATGCTTTAGTGGATGTACTTCTTCATTTTGCTGTTGCTTTGTACAAGTCTATGCTGGATTTGTTCAATTTCTTAATGATTCATTTGACAATGTCCACTCCCACCTTAGCCTCTCAATTTGACTGAAATGATGTGCAGATCTGTATGATGTTAGATTCCCCAGTCTTTTATGAACACTTGTTTTCTTCATTCATGAATTGGGAACTAGTGACGATCACCATACTATCTGGAATTATATAAAAAAGTAATTTCAGGTATTCTTCCATTTTCTTTATCTGGTCAGATGAGCAGTCAATGGTGCCAAGTTTGGCCAATAGAGCACTTCTCTCATCTTCCTTATACTAGGGTCAATTCCTTTACCACTTTTATAATTACATTTCAGCATGTCTTTCTTCATCTCCTTGCAAGTATTTCCTTAGAAAGTTGCATCTTGTCTGCATAACCATAAACTAGACATTAACCACAATAGCTTCTATTCTGGGCAGATCATGACTATTTCATGCTGACTGTTTTGATTGTCTTCTGGAAGCAGTGGAAATGCCAAACAGTATGCACAACCATTTGTACCACCCAGATAGCATCAAGAGTAAATTGGAAAACTAACAGTTTCATCCAACTTAACTTGCAAATAGCCAAAATTTACATCGATCTAGTAAAAACCTTTAGCCTTTCACAAGTAGCAAAACTTCTTCAATGATTAGCACGGAGTAGAGATTTCTTCAAAACTTCACTTCAGCAAGATTTTTATCTTTCAGATTCAGTGCCTCTGATTGATTGCTGACTTTCAGAGTACATCATACTGTTGCTTTTCAATGAAGCTTGGTGATTTAAACATTATCCGAGCATGCTCAACTGTCTCCACAGGGAGTGCTACTCTTGACAGCATGATGATATGTAAACCATTGCTTCCCTTGCTTGTGTATCATATCCAGGTAATATTTCTTTAAACAAAGTAACAATCCTTGCATACTATTTATAGCAGATAGAAGCAGCTCGCTAAAATGCTCTCATGGGTTTGTATATGAACATCACTTTCATTTTGTCTCTTTCACACGGGTATTGATTAAAATGCTCAGGGCAAAGACAATAGCTAGGCATGCTCTCAATCTGAGCACAGCTTAATTGAGTTTGTGCTAACAATTTAGATACAAACATAACTGGTTGAGCTTGCATCAGGATTGCTCCAAGTCCTGTCTCCCTGGCATCTCACTGCGATATGATTTCAGCATTGCCATCAGAGCAGATTCTGATCTTCATCTATGATGCTTTGTCCTAAGGATCTCGACATCCACAGACCAGCAGATCATCCATAATAGTTTCTGTTCTGGGTAGACAGTCACTATCTCATGCTTTTTGTTTTGACCCCCTTCTGGGATGATGCCATACAGTGTGCACAACTGTCTATACCTCCCATATGGCATCTACCATAAATTGAAAAACTGTTAGTTTCATCCAACTTGACTTGCCAATAGCAAACCTTTGCAGCAAGGGTAGTAAAGATCTTTCACAAGTGGCAAAACTTCTTCAGTGATTAACATGGAGTTGAAAGGTCTCTTCAAAACTTTACTGAGGTTCTTTGGATCTTAACAAACTCTCAGTTTTCTTTACTCTCACTGACACTATGTTGCCAATCCTGTCAGTAGCAGTGGTCATTTTCTTGATTGCTACTTTCTTTTTCAGCTCTTCCACCTTGTCTTTTAAAGTGGACTCAAGAGCAGAAGGAACTCCCCTCAGCAGGTGTATATAAAACCAGTGAGATGTGAGTGTGAGTCTCATAGAATTAAAAGGTAATGTGGAATGTATTCCCAAGTATAAGTCCTGATTTTATTTTTGTTCTTCATTCATGGAATGGGGGCATAACCAGCTTGGTCAGCATTTATTACAACTCCCTTATTGTCGTTGAACTCATAAGCCAGTGGACAGTTAAGATTCAATCACATTGATATGGGTCTGGGGTCATATGGAGGCCAGACCAAGTAGGGACAACAGATGAATGTAATTGCTGATCACTGAAGGATAGTGTTGTACTACATTGAGCAGAGTGTGAAGTTCAGTTAGTAGGACATGGCTTTTGAAGACACATTCATTGATATTGCCCATTCACATGAGGTCAGAATCATAGAATACAGAACAGACCCTTTGATACAACCAATCCATGCCAAACATAATCCCAAACTAAACTACTCCCACCTGCCCCTAGCCCATACCCATCCAAACCTTTCATGTATCCATGTTTGTATCCAAATATCTTTTAAAGATCGTATCTGTACCTGCAACCATCACTTCCCCAGAAAGCTCATTCCACACATAAAACACCCTCTGTGTAAAAAAAATGTTCCCCATGTCTTTAAAGCTCTCTCCTCTCACCTTAAAAATGTGCCCTCTAGTCTTGAAGTCCCTCATCCTAGACAAAAGATAACTACCATCAACCCTATCCAGACCTCTCATTATTTTGTAAACTTCTCAGGTCATCTCTCAACCTACTATGTTCCAGGGAAAAACATCCCAGCCTATCCAGCCTTTTGTAACACAAACATGCCATACCTGGCAACATCCTGGTAAATCTCTTTTGAACCCTTTCCAGCTTGATAATATCCTTTCTATAATTGGACGACCAGAAATGAACATGGTATGTCAGAGTAGATTTTGGCAAGATGTTTCTATTGATCCGGGAGACTAGGCCCGAGGGCACAGCTTTAGTGTAAAGGGAAGACCTTTTAGAATGTAGATAAGGAGAAACTTCTTCAGCCAAAGACTGGTGAATCTATGAAATTCACCAAGACCAGATCATTGAGCATATTTAAGACAGAGATAGATAGGTTCTTGAGTATCAAGGTGATCAAGGATAACATGGAGAAAGCGGGAGAATGGAGTTGAGAAACTTGTCAGCCATGATCGAATGGTAGACCAGACTCAATGGGTGGAATGGCCTAATTTCTGCTCCTACATCTCATGGTCTAAGATGCCTCACCCAAATTCCTGTACAACCTCAACATGCCTTCCCAAACGCCTTTTCAACCATCCTGTTTGTATAAGGCCATTACCTTATTTCTGGCTCTGTACTCAAAGACCTTGGGCTCGGCCCATTGAATTTCTGAACCAGCCTTAGCTGGTCTCCCACATTCCACCTTCTGAAAATGGAAGTCACCCAATATTGGTGTTGCCTGTGTTTTAAGTCACACCATGTTGTGATTCCATTTGACCTCTGTTTTCAAACGCCTCCATGGCTTTGCCCTTTATACCTTTTATAAATGCCCTTCAATGCCACAAGTCATCAAGATATCTGCATTTCTCTCATTCTGACATCTTAAGTAGCCTTAGTTTGAATTGTTGCAGCTCTGGTGACAGCCTTAAATTGTTCTTCAGAACTGTTCTGAGGAAGGATCCTTGGACCTGAAACATTAACTCTGATTTCACTCTATAAATGCTGCCAGACCTGATAATCTTTTCCAGTAATTTAGATTTTTATTTATGATTAACAGAATCCACAGTTCTATTTATTTGTTTTTGCGGGATAGAATAATTCCTACTTGTCTGGATGAATGCAGCTCCAATACCACAAAAACCTCAATGATGTCAAGCACAAACTGATTTGCTTGACTAACATTTTATCCATCACCTTCAACATTCACTCTTTTTACCATAAAGCAGTAACAGTGTGTGCACCATCCACAAAATTACATGAACGTTGATTCCGATGGAAATGTCAATTCACCTAAAGTATTTTAAGCTTTGAAAAAAAATTCTCCAGGGGATGTAGGTGTCACTGGCTGGGCCAGCATTTACTGCCTGTCTCTAGTTGCGCTTGAGAAATTAGTGGTGAGCTGCCTTCTTGAACTGTTGCAGTCCATGTGCTGTTGCAGATCCATAATGCCATGAGGGAGAGAATTCCAGAATTGTGACCGAGCAATAGCGAAGAAGCAGCAATATATTTCAAAATGGTGAGTGGCTTGGAGGGGAACGTGGCGGTGGTGGTGTTCCCATGTATTCCAAGATGACAGCAGAATCAGTCACTTCACCTAGAACTCGTCTGCTCAGTCCGTTTCTTTTTCTTTTCTCTTCTCGGCAATGTCCTGAACTTTTAGCCTCAGCATGAACTCGGACTCTTTGTCTCAAAGCGGACCCACTCTTTGGCCCAGCAAGGCAGTCTTGTGGCTTAGTGAGACGTCCTTCCAGCTTGACTTGGCAGTCCTCCAACCTGGCATGATGGTTTTTCAGCCTGGCAAGGTGCACTTTCAGCCCAGCGTAGTGCCCTCTTGGCCAGGTGTGGTGGTCCCTTGGCCTGGCATGGTGGTCCCTCAGACCAGTGTGGCAGTCTCTTGATGGCCTGGCATAGTGATCTTACAGCTCAGAGTGACCTCAGCGTGGACTTCCAGAGTGAAGCCTGGTGCAATCTGGAGTCGAGGCTTGGTGCAGACTGGAGGCTAGGTGCCAGCATGGAATGGATTGGAAGGACGGTTGTTCCAAACTGTTTATTTCTCTATTTTGTAATGTATTTCTTTGATCTGTAATGCTGGAATTTTTACTTCTTCATTTTAATTTTTTTTTCCCTAATGACATGCATTGAAAAATCTCTACCCAGGTACTTTGTATTTTAGATTGTGCTGTAAGTGACAATTTGTAAACTCTGCACTATACTCATTTTGGTACATATGACAATAAAGCTAATTTAATTCAATTCATATAACTGTTGCCCTTGTCCTCCTAGATGGAAGTGGTTTTGGGCTTGGAAAATGCTGTTTGAGGATCTTTGATGATTTTCTGCAGTGCATTTTGTAGATAGTACACATTGCTACTACTGAGTGTCGGTGGTGAAGGGAATGGATATTTGTGGATGCAGTTCAAATCAATCAGGCTGCTTTTTCCTGGATGGTGTGAAGCTTCTGGAGTATTGTTGGAGCTGCACCCATCCAATCAAGTGGGGATTATTCCATCACACTCTTGACTTGTGCCTTGTAGATGGTGTATAGGCTTCAGAGAGTCAGGAGGTGAGTTATTCACCACAGTATTCCTAACCTCTGACCTGCTCTTGTAGCCTCTGTTTATATGGCTGGTCCAGTTGCATTGCTGGCCAATGGTAACCCCCAGGATGTTAACACCAATGTGTTGGGGTTAATTCATAACTGGGGTGCCCAGGTGGGGGCTAGGGAATGTACTATTATTGCTACAACAGGCATTGCCAGATTCAGTCCCTAAACAGTAAATCACAGCCATGCGGGAGGAAGCGAACAACTGCAAGGCTACCTGACTGAAGCCACATTCCCCATTGATTAGATCATGTCAAAACTAACAAAAGAACCGGTAACTGTCGGATAGTGTAAATTGGAACACATTATCGATGGAGTAACTGTTAATGCCCCTCCTGACGTAAATCCCCATCGAAACCGGTGATAAATTATAATGCCTGTTAAACCCCCTATGGAGAACTATTGATTCAGTAAAGGAAAACGCCTAGCCAGGTAGACACATAGCAATTAGATTGATCGACCAAACAATGGACTACTGATTACAGAGTCAGAACTGCCGGACCCAGGATGGCTGAACTATTGTTCAGCACAGCAGGGGTTAGACAGGCACCTCAGTGCGGCCAATGGAGACACAGATCCCCTCGCACACAACAGAACGGACCAATGAGAGGAACGATCAAGGGAGAACGGACCGGGGACTCGAAGAACCGGGAAATATAATTTTGCCGGGTCCAAAGAGAAAGTCGGAACGCGCCTTCTCCAGCAAGCCTGAAAGCTTGCTGTTACACGGACGTCTCTCTCTCTCTTTTCAAATAAAGCAGTTTTGTGCTTTTGAATCTGGCCTGGTGTCTCACTCTTTTCGGTACGAACACGGAGATGGGAGTCCCGTCTTAACAAATGATAATCGCTTGTTGATCATGGTCACAGCCTGGCATTTGTGAGGCACAAATGTTACTTGCCACCTGTCAGCCCAAGCCTGGATATTGGCCAGATCTCATTGCATTTGAACATGGACTGTTCAGTATCTGAGTCACCATGAATGTTGATGAACATTGTACACTTCTGACCTGATGATGGAGGGAAGGTTATTGATGATGCAGTTGAAAATGGTTGGGCCGAGGATACTATCCTGAGGAACTCCTGCAGAGACGTTCTGGAGCTGAAATGACTGACCTCCAATAACTGCAAATATTTTTTGTAGTTAATAAATATTTGTTTATTGCTTATATGTGGCACATATGACTCCAATCAGCAACATGTTTACCCCGGTTCCTGTCTGATGGGATCCTTGATGCCATATTCAGTCAAATGCCACCTTCCCTATAGAATTCAGCACGAAAGCTGTAATGAGGTCGGAAGCTGAGTAGCCCTGGGCGTCACTGAGCAGGTTATGGCTGAGGGGCTGGTGCTTGATAGCACTGTTGATGACCCTTCCATCACTTTACTGATGGTCAAGACTAGACTGATGGGTGGGTTATAATTGTCCTGCTTTTGAACAGGATGACAAAGGAGATGGAAACTAAATTGAAGAAAAACTGTAAATGATAGGTATGAGGTAGTAAATACAGTTGTGAATGAAACTGTAAATGATAAACTGTAAATGATAGGTATGAGGTAGTAAATACAGTTGTGAATGAAACTGGATACAAAAGGCTCAGAAGGGAGATGAGAAAGTAAATATGAGAAGCAATGAAGGATTATATTTAAAAAGACTGGTACTTAACAGAAAAGGAAATCACAAAGGCTACTAGAAGGATAGGAAAAGGAGGAGTAGGACTGATTAAAGACTGAAAAGTGGGAGATATGGTTCACATATTACATGCCTTCACATACAACACAGATGCTGCCCAGACCCTGTTGACAGAAGAGGAAGTTCAGTCACTAGAAGGGTTTAACATTGATAAGAAGCTAGTGATAAGCTGTCAGTCCTTAAAGTTGATAAGGTAATAGGACTGGATGAGATGCATCCAAGGATTTTGAAGATAGTGAGTGAAAAGTGCATAGGTACCAACAATAATCTGTCAATCTTCCCTGGTTTTGGGGTTGCTGCCAAGGATTAAAAATTGCAAACATCATGCTCTCATTCAAAAAAGATTGCAAAGATTGGTCCAATAATTAAAGACCAGTCAGTTTAATTTTGATAGTGAAGAAACCTTTAGAAACAACTAATTGTCATAGCTTTACTTGGATGACTCCTGCTGGGAAAATTGTGTTGAACTATTTACTGAAATTTCAAGTCTTAATTGATGTATTAAGGAGAGCATTGGATAATAATTTAAATAAAAACATTGTGCAGAGTTATAGAGAAAAGGCAGGAAATGGGTGCTAACTTAAACTTCTTCAAATTCCAGTCTAGACACAATGGGCTAAACAGTGTTGCCTACATCATAGTAAATCTGTGATTCTGTGAGGTAACGCAATTGTTCTAAATGCAGGTTCACTTATTATACACTTTCATGAATTGCACATTGCTGCTCCTTCTCCAAGTTCTCAAATATAGACACCAAAATGGTGGTAGATGCAATATATTGGAAGACATGATTTGAAGATGCCGGTGTTGGACTTGGGTGTACAAAGTTAAAAATCACACCACACCAGGTTATAGTCCAACAGGTTTAATTGAAAGAAGTTCCTTTTAGCAGGAGAGATTAAACTTCATTTTAACCTGAGATTGTACCTACTTTTTAGGCACTAGGAGAATCTATCAAACATGTGGATTCTAGTTTCAATGACTAAAAATCCAGGGCATTTTTTTTGTCAAGAAAAGTTTAAAATGATGAAGTATATAAGCAAACAAGAAGTTAAAAGACAAAAAAAAAACTGTTCCACACATTTCTTAGAAACTGGAACTCCCGGCAAGGAAAACAAAATAAAGCTGTGGCAAATTTTCAGGGGGTGAAATATAAACAAGCAAGTGAAAGATGATATGTTTTAAGACTCTGAGGTAATACATCACAATATACTCTTAAATTTGAACAGGCAATTCTTGTGATTCCTTAAGCGTTTAGATTAACTGATAGCTAAAATAAGTTGGCCTTCTCGATCATCCATTTTTCTACCCAGTGATGAAGATTCTAATTGCTCACTATGATGTAATGTCTACAGCATAGAACTTCAAACGACAGGAACAGGTATCAAAAATTCAAGAGAGCTCAGTGCATCAGATTCATGTCTGCACAACATTATCTGTAAAAATAATGAATGGAAACTTATGCAGGTTAATAATTAGGCACGCAGACCTTCTTGCTGGAATTCCCAAATGTACTTCCATTGCATGGAAGTGTGCCAGGAGTACTAATTCACAGCATTTACCCCTCTGTTACAAAATGACTCTTGAAGCAAAAAAATCATTCACACTCAAAACACATTGTAATCTTCAAGGTCTTCTCCAGTACAAAAGTAATAATAATTCACTGAAAATTTTTGATACAAAGTCAGCGACCCTCTAAGCTCTTATGCAGAGGTAACATTTGAAATGCTTTTTTTAAAAAACTAGCAAGCAAACACACTATCATTAAATCGATTGCATTTCTCTGTATTCGTTATTCCCTTTCTTCAGCTAAGCACCACGTTTGCATTGTTGTCTGCTCAAAAATCTCTATTGTACAGAAGCAGAGAGCTACCAATTATTTTATTAATATTGCTGCTGTTTAATCTTGAGATTGAGAGATGTCATCCACTGCCCATATCTGGAGAGTGCCTCATCACAATACTGTTTGACCGCCTTGCATCTGGAGATAGATTTTTATCTAGCTACCTGTACTTTTGTGGAAGGTAATACATGTATTATTAATGGAATAATATGTATTCAAGATGTGTTTCCTGAGGTGTACAGTCATGCTGAGCCTGAGACACCTCTCAGGGCTTTTATCATCGTGCTAGTTTATCGTATTATTTCTGCAGCTACTTGGTGCTAGGCGGCTAAAGATAGGCCAATTCTCTTTTGTTTAAAAAATGGATAAAGCAAAATTCCAGATTCATTATTATTTAAAAAGCAGCTACTTTTCATTTTGAATACATCACCAGCAATTCCTTTAGTTTCTGAAATGAATAGACATTTAAACATGCAAATAAATCAGATTTCAGGCAAACTGAGATCGAAACCTGTCTTGGATGGCAGTGAAAACAGACGATAGCAGATCGAACAAACTTGACACTTTGCATTATTGTCTTTAAAAATTCTAAATTTTAAAGTTAAAGACCTATTTATCAAATGGTGATATTGAATTCAGAAATTTGTTTGGTGCAATACTTCATGAATTTTGCAATCTTGAATACAGTGGAACCTGGATTATTTGTGTTTCTGATGCAGAATTTGTTCATATTGAGAGTACTTAACAAAAACTTAAAGCTGAGTGGAACATGAAGGTTAGGGACCCTACAATTTGTGCCTGAATTCCCAATCAACAATTCATGACAGAAACACAATATTTATACAATGCAGCTGTTAAAATAGATGCATTAGGCAATTAATATTTTTTTTTACAAGGTAGTAGTCCCAGTTGCTTGCTCAGGCAGGAGATCAGAGAACTGAATTTCTAACACTAGTATGGGAGAACTAAGAGAACGCAAATAAGATTGACTTGCATGTCTGATTGTTAAATTCACCCTGTTGTTGAACAAAGCTTCACATTCTTGGAGCATTGACTTGTAAAATCTGTCTATTAAGCCCTCTCATTACACAGTGATATGTGAAGTAAGTATTACATCCATAACAACAAACCGATTGGGAATAATTGCTTTTAGTTGATTAACTTTTAAAAAAACTGTGTTTCATGCTTCAACAGCAGAAACTGATTTTCCTCTGAAGTAGTGTTTATCTTGTCCTCACTTTGAACAAGTTCTCCTTTAATTCTTCTCACTTTCTTAAGATCAAAAGGAGTGGCCAGGGTAACTGCTTGGGCCCCACTTCTGCCTGTTTCTTTGAGCGTTACGTGGAACCTTCCTTGATCTAGTCCTACTCCAGTCTGCACCCACAACTCTTTCTCCAATACTGCAATGACATCATCACTGCTGTTTTCCTCTCTTCTCCAGAATTGGAAAAATTTATCAATTTTGTTTCCCATTTCTACCTTTGTCTGCTACATCTGACTCCTCCCTTTCCTTCTTCGACATGTCTGTGTCCATTTCTGGGGATAGAATGGCCATCAATATCAACCAAACAAAAAGCAAACCAAACAACTGACATTGCTGGAACTCAGAAAGAAACATGAGAAATTGTTAGAAAAACTCGACAGGTCTGACAGCAACTGTAGAGAGAAAGCAGAGTTAAAATTGAGTCCAGTGATCCTTTTACAGGACAGAAGGGACTCTGCACCCAAAATGTTAACACTGCTTTGTTTCCAGAAATGCTGCCAGATGTGTGAGCTTTTCCGAGCAATTCTGCTTTTGTTTCTGATTTCCAGCGTCTACACTTCTTTCACGTCTTTTTGGTTCATGCATCAGCCTTTTGAATGCGAATGGTGAGTATATAACATGAAGCAATGTAGTGCAAAAACAGGGCTGAAAAGTGAATTGAAACGGTATTATGACTGGTCTCACCACATTTGCAAAATCAATGAGCAGCACATCTTTGATCATATCCTTCACATCTTCATTTATAATAAACTCAATTTGATTAGTTTGATAATTGCTCACTTTGATAAGCTATTTGATGCATCCCATGCAGAAAAAAAGGAAGTTCCATTGTTCAATTTTCTTGGTCTCACCAACCCATGAGCCTGCGGCAGGAATACTGACCCATAAACACAAATGAACATTTCTCAAGTAGCATTGTCTACAAAGATCATGATTCAATTTTTAGCACTCTGTGTGATATCAAGAAACAGTTGGAGACACTAGATACTGAAGACTTGTGCTTCAGAACATATTGCTTCCCTAACCAACATTGGCATCTACCTGATAGTGTGGGAAATTGCCTAAGTCTGGTTCACAACAAGCAGGACAAATCCAACCAGGCCAATTACTGTTGCATCTGTCTACTTTCGATCATCTGTAAAGGGATGGAAGGTTATCAAGCAACACCTGCTCAGCAATAACCTGCTCAGTAATACCCAGTTTGGGTTCCACTGGGGCCACTCAGCTCCTGACCTCATTACAGCCTTGGTTCAAACATGGACAAAAAGCTGAACTCCAGCAGTGAAGTGAAAGTGACAGATGTTGCCACTCTGTCAAATGCAGCCTTGATGACATCAGGGTGACCTAGCAAAACTGGAATCAATAGATGTAATGGGGAAAGCTCTCTGATGGTTGAAGTCATACATGGCACATAGGTAAACGGTCCTGCTTGTTGGAAGTCAGTAATATCAGCTCCAGAACATCACTGCAGGAGTTCCTCAGGCTAATGTCCCAAGTCTAACCATCTTCAGCTGTTTCAATAACCTTTCATCCGTCATAAGGTCAGAAGTAGGAATGTTCACCAATCATTGCACAATGTTCAGCACTATATGTGACTCCTCAGATGCTGAAGCAGTCCATTTGCAAATCAACAAAATCTGAACAATATTCAGGCTTGGGCTGACAAGTGACAAATAAATTCCTGCTATACAAATGCCAGGCTCTGACATCACCAATAAGAGATAATCTAACTACTGCCCTTTATTCAATGGTGTTATCATCACAGATTCCCCCATTAGCAACATCCTTGGGGTTACCGCTGACCAGAAACTCACCACAGTCAGAGGCTAGGAATACCGTGGCAAATAACTCACCTCCTGACTCCCCAAAGCCTGTCCATCGTCTACAAGGCACAGGTCAGGAGTGTGATGAAATACTTGCAAGGATGAGCACAGCTCCAATGATGTACAAGAAGTTTGACACCATTCAGGACAAAGTAGCACCTTCTAAATGTATGCATAGTTCAAGAAGGCAGCTCATCACAACTTCCTCAAGGGCACCTAGGGATGTGCAATGAATGCAGGCCAGCCAGTAATGCCTACATCCCATGAATGAATGAAAAAAATTCACACAGATTCCTCTGGGAAGTAAATCCAAAAGAAAGTGTTCCAAAAAAAATTGAAAAAAAGTGTAGTTGGTTTGAAAAAATATCATATTTTAATTTTCATCTTTTCTTCCTTTGTTCACAGAATGTGGGCATCAATGCCCTTTCCTAATTGCCAGAAGGCAGCTCAGAGTCAACTACAGAGTACACTAGTGTGAGCCTGGAGTCACACATGACTTTAAAGAACATTAATGAAACAGATGGCTTTTTATGGCAATCATTACATGGTCACCAATAAGTCAACTCTTTATTGCAGATTTATTTTGAAAATTTAAATTGAAATGTCACCAGCTGCCATTGTGGGATTTGAATCCATGACTCCAGAACATTACCTGGCATTCTGGATTACTAGTTCAGTGACACTGTCATTTTACCACCCCTTCTGAATAATCACTTTGCACTTGTGTAATTAGTGCTCATAATGGCCAAAGATGGCCTACAATTGCTCATTTTGAACAAAAACAGCTGGACTTGGGAAAATGCAAAAATGCATCATATTTCTTGAGCTGCTCAACAGAGCAGAAGGAAGGAAAACAGATTCATAATCAATGAATGGAAGATGCTAATCTCTCTACCTGTTTACTTCAGCATCTCAAAACAGTTCCCACTGTCAAAACAAATTGGGGAAACAACCATTCATTAAGAACTCAAAAGGTATCTATAAAGCTGATCACTTCAGAGGATACCATTCAATATTCAATAAACAAGGAATCTAACAACTTTTAAACTCTGTAGCCATTATAAGTAATAAAAACCGAGAGAACTGCAGATGCTTTATGATGGGTCACTTAACCAGAAATATTAACTCTGATTTCTCTCCACAAATGCTGTGAGATCTGCTGAGCTTTTCCATCAGTTTCTGTTTTTATACTTTATGCCTGGATTGGAAAATCTCACTTTTAAAACTTATTACCTGTGTTGAAGAGCATGTGAAATGTCATATTTTACTGATTTTTGGGAGCGTGTTTATGGGTCATTAAATTGCTCCTTCTTCTCTCAAGAAAACTTATTAATGCTTCTTCATTTTAATTTCATGAACAATATATTTTATTGACATGTGATACAGCTGCCTTCTAAAATGAAATGGATTTTTATTTTGCTCTTGACGTTCTATTCATATTGTCCTAACAACATGTAGCTGGGCTGGATTTTACCAAATTTTGAAACTGTAATGAAGTACCTGACCCTTGCAGCATCAATTCTCAGATTAATCTAGTTATACCTATGAAGACATCTAAACTAGATGAGTACAAAGTCCATATAACAGGCGAATGTGTGCTAATGAACTTCATTGTCACTCTCACCTGCATGAAAGTGTCCTGAAGGTTAGGGTTTTCAGACAAGTGTGAAGAAAGAAAGCAGCCAATCCTTTGCAAGAGCATATTCCACTCTTTCATTCTTGTCCACTATCTGGTTCACGTTGTGTGGTGGAAGTTCTCTCATCCTATCCTTCAACAAACAGCCAATCTTGAACTATGGAAATCTATTATATATGTAATTGTACAAATTAGAGGAAATAGAACATTTAGCTTTTCAAGACAGCTTCACCATTCAATAATATCATGGCTAATTTGATTGTGTTCCAATACCACATTCTCATCTATTCCTGAAAATCTTTGATTTCACTGCTGAATAACAACATGCCTCCATCTTAAAAATATTCAATGACCCATCCTACACCATTCTCTGTGACAGAGACTTCCACAATTGTATAACCACTGAGAGAAACCATTTCTCTTTACCTCTATCCTAAAATTTGACCTCAAAACTTGAAAACAGTGTCCCCTAATTGTAGGCTCACCAACAAAAGAAAACATCAATATTTCTCCATCCACCTTGTCACAATATTAAGGAACTTAATATTTTTGTTCAATTCATTCAGTCATGACACACTTCTGGAACAAGTGGAACTGGAACCTAGCCCTTCTGGTTTAGAGCAAGGGGCATTCCCATTTTGCTATAAGTCCTTAAAGTTAAACCCCAAATAACTCATGACATATTGTCTGCAATTTTGGTAGCAGTGGAATCAGGATTTAATCTATTTCAATCAAGTCATCCCTCAAATCTTCTAAATGCCAGTGAAAACAATCCCAGTCTATCCAGCAAATTATCTGAAGACTGCCTGCTCATCACAAGAGACAACCCAGTACGCCTTTGAACTAACTCCAATGAATTTAAACCCTTCTTTCAATACAAAGACAAAAATTGTACATTTGGACTAGATTTGATCTTAAAAATGCTCTGTATAACTGAGGCTTAGCATCTTTGCTTTTGTTCAACTCCCCTCACAATAAAAGATAGCATCCCATTAGTATTATTGATTACTTGTTGGATTTGCAAACTGACATTTTGTGATTCATGCACTAAGACATCTACATCCTGTTGCATTTAGAATTCTGCAGTTGTCAACAATAAAACAAAATCCCAAAGACATTATTGTATATAGTAAAAGAGTAGTAAAAGGAACTAATAAAAGGAACCAAGGTGCTAATTAGAAATGGGGATTTATACAGAGATGAGTGGTAAACCTGAGGTATTAAAATGAAAGTTTTCCATCTGTCTTTACCAAGAGGTAAAATTTACTCAGACCACAGTGATAGAGGAGAAAACATTTTCACTGGAAGGGCTGAAAATTGACAAGGAAGAAGTGTTGGATAGATTATTGGTCCATAAATTTGCAGGACACCAGAACTGAATGAGATGCATTTACGGACATTGAAGGAAATAAGAATGGAAATTGCCAATCACACACACCAGAAGTAAATATTGAGTCATAAAGACAAAAGCTTTAAAAAAGATATCGATCAATCCATGAATTGATTGCAAAGAGCGGATAGTTGCTTTGGTCACTATAGTGGAGATTAGAGGTGACTCTCATTGCACTACCGAGAAGGGTAGTTGATGCAGGAAACTTCACAACTTTTAAAAAGGACCTGGATGAGCATGTGAAATATCGCATCATTCAAGGCTTTGGGAAGTGCTGAAATGTGGGACTATTGTAGATTTAGAATAGTTTTGGTTAGTTCAGACTCAATGGGCTAAAGGGCTTCTTCTGTATTGGATGATTTTGTAATTCTGTGATTCCATTACCAGTAGGATTGAATTTGGTAGATGAATATTGGGTTTCATAATCTTCAGTATTATGGATTGGTTGAGATCCTGTATTGTTGATGACTTTCAACCATGAATGAATTCCAGCATCCAGGATGAGAAAGTTCTTTGCCTTTTCAAATTGTTTTGCAGCACTTGGACTTATTGGTGTTGTTTACCTGAAAACAAGGGCAGTTAAAGGACAACTCTTCAACTGTGATCTTCACAGCAGGTTAACTCTCGAAACCAGTCTGGTACACAATGAAGCATTCAGCTCCCTACTCCACTTCAATAAATTTTAAAAACTGACATTTTAACTCTTATTCTTGTGAGATTAGATTCCCTAAAGCATGGATACAGGCCCTTCGGTCCAACAAGTCCACACCGACACTCTGAAGAGTAACCCCCCAGACCAACTTCCCTCTAACTAATGCACCTAACATTACAGGTAAGTTAGCATGGCCAATTCACCTTACCTGCACATACTTAGAGTATGGGAGGAAACTGGAGATCCTGGATGAAACTCGTGTAGGCACAGGGAGAATGTACAAACTTACCACTGAGCCACATCACATTTCTGGAGGATAGACAGACAGATAGTCAACCCTGCCATCATCTTGTCTTGTTAAGTCTGCCCCTGTTTGAGGTTTCCCTGACAATTTACTTCTACAACAGTCCAGTGACTTCAACAAGACTTTATCAGATAGTCAAAAGTGAGGACTGCGGATGCTGGAGATCAGAGTCAAAACGTGTGGCACTGGAAAATCACAGCCAGTCAGGCAGCGCCTGAGGAGCAGGAGAATGGATGTTTTGGGCGTAAGCCCTTCAACATTCCTGATGAAGGACTAATGCCTGAAACATCAACTCTCCTGCTCCATGGATGCTGCCTGACCTGCCAGGCTTTTCCAGCAGCAATGTTTTGACCCTTTATCAGATAGTCACTGAATTAAAATCAACAGTTTCTCCATTCAAACCTCCTTTGAAATAAAACACATTTTGGGAATAAAATAAAATAAATCCAAGATACTTCAGAGTTCTGATTCAATGCCATAGCATACACCTCTAGTTGGTTTAGTACTGCCAGTCAACTTTACCCACTGATAAAGGACAGCTTTGTTTTTGTATACGTAAGATATTTTTCATGAGTTTAACTAACATATCCTTGTAAGATGAGCAGCAATATATCTCTTCACATTCTGAAGTAGTTGTAGTTTACTCTGCATTAAATATCTTTCATGTTTTAGCCTCTAATACTTGATTGCACTTAGTGTAACCACTCATGTACAAACAATTCTTTATCCTATGTAAACGTGCATCGAATATATAATATATGAATTGTACGTGACTGATAGCACAGAAATAGAGAGCGGAAGGCATTGGGAAAGAACAGTTTTAATTCCATTTGACTGGGTCTCCCAAATGTTTCAGCCTCTTTAAAGAGCAACTGACTTTTAAAGCTTGCAACAGCACATTTTTTTTTGAGCGCGCTCATGACTACATCCACTTGAAAGCCTTCGCATCACCGATGTAATACCTGCGGAAACCAGTCCTGGAAGAAAATTGGGAAGATGATGAATGACACCCAGTAGATCACTGTCAAATCATTGCCAATCACTTTCACAAGTATAAGGAAAACCAGCCTTCATGTAGTTAAATTATTTGATTACAAAATTTCTCTTTCTGCATTCCACTGACGGAAACATTTTAAATGTTACTTGGTCTTCTTTTATTGTCTGATAATAATAAGTTCCCTAATCAAGGAAAAATTATGACTTCCTTTTATCCTTTCCCCACATTTCTATTAACAAAGCCTCTCATTTCAGCTGTTTCTAACCTTCTCTCACTGTCTGTGCCAGTACTAAAGGAGTGCATAAAGAAATCAGTTGTAATGCAATGTAAAGTGGAAAAAGCAAATTACAGCTATGATGTTTCATTGGATATTTAACATTGTATTGCTTGATCTTTACTGTACTTTAGTCTTACTGGAGGTACACCTCAAATTCTGCAGAAACGAATATAATTGTGCACCTTTCAAAGTACAATCATGGTATGTTGTGAGGTTACTGGACCAACTGCTGTGCCTGCGTCTGTGTCTTAATCTTTCGTTTTGCTGAACCATGTCCAATCGTTCAACTAAACTTAATAAAGCATCTGGCTTTGCACTAAGTGAGTTAGTTGATCTCTGCGGACTGAAATCTTTATCACATTCACATAAAGTTAGCATTTATTACAATCCATATACAGACTAATGAAATGTAAACATTAAATTTAAAAAATACTTTTACATTAATCGCAGACCTATTTTTATGTTTATTAGTTGGTGGGAAAAGGAAACTTTAATACATTCTCTGCCTTGACAAGTATGATCATCGGAGTTATAAATGGAATTTTACAATATATGAATGAGAATAAGAGATAACATGAACTGGTCAGTGTAAGGGAATTTCCATCAAATACAGAATGCTGGACAAATGTTTTAAAGGGTCCTACTGGACTAGAAACATTAACTCTGGATTACCCTCCACAGATTCTGCCCGAGCTATTGAGTTTCTTCATTATTCTGTGTTTGTTCCAGATTTCCAATTTAGAGCATTTTGTCTTTTTGGGAATTCATATTTTATCTTCAATTGTGGCACAAACAAAGAGATAACGTATTAGTGATCCATTTTACACTCTACTTAGAAAGAAAACCAGCACATAAAAACAAGGCCCTTCAGCCCGCTGAGTCTCTGTCAGTCAAAAATGACCACCTGACTATTCTAATCCCATTTTCCAGCATTTGGATTGCAACCTTATATGTTTTGGTTTCGCATGTGAACATCTAAATACTTTTTAAAATGACATTAGTGTTCTGCTTCTACCACTTTTACAGCTGGTGAGTTCTAGATTCCCACCACACTGAAAGAAAAAGGTTTCCTCAATTTCTGCTAAACCTTCTTCCCCTTACCTTAAAGCTATGCCACCAAGCCATTGGTCACTCCACCAAGGGAAAAAGGTTCCTTCCTGTCTACACCCATCTCAATCATGTCCCTCTCAATTTTCACCGATCCAAGGAAAACAACCTCAGTCTATCTAAACTGAAACTCTCCATCCCAGGTAATGTCCTGGTAAATCTCCTCTGCATCGTCTCCAATGCAATCATATCCATTCCACAATGTGGATTAGAAACAGAACACAAATACTCTAACAGTAGCCCAACCAACATTTTACACAGTACCATCTTCATCTTCTTGCTCTTAAATTCTACGTGTTGAATAAAAAAACACAGGTGTTCCATATGCCCTCTTAAAACACTATCTACCTGTCCTGCTACCTTAAGGGACAATTTAAAATGAACACTAAAGTCCCTTTTATCCTCAGTATTACCTGGAGTCCTACTGTTCATCATGTATTCCCTTGGCTTGCTTGTCCTGCCCCAACACTTATACAGGAGAAAGTGAGGACTGCAAATGCTGGAGACCAGATTTGAAAAATGTGATGCTGGAAAAACACGGCAGGCCAGGCAGCATCCGGATATACAGATTGCATTCTTTTCCTACTGATCAGCCCATGTGACCAGCTTAATTAAACCCTCCCATAATCTAAGGCTAAGGCTAAGGTTAAGGCTATCTTCCTCATTATCTACCACCCCATCAATTTTCATATCATCTGCAAACTTCCTGATCAACCCTCCTGTATCAATGATTTTCTGACGCATTTATTCATTCATTGAAGACTACAGCTCATGAGGCCAATTCTATGTGAAGTTTGTTGTGTTATTTCTCATGATCAGCATATCTAAGAGAATATTGGTATGTGACCTGGGGTATAAAATTAACATTCTCCACCTTAACTCAGATCATCTAAAGGGGCATGCTAATGAAACCACAATGTTCTTTGAAATCAAAAAGCATAATATCAACCAACACTCCTTTACACCTCTGATTGTAAAAATTATATATAATGTGATGTTTGTTAGACCTTCAATGCAACATTATCTACATTTGGTTTCTTATCTTGAGAGAGGTAACATTGCATTGCTATATCATGTAAAACAACTCTGCTGGAGGCAAAAGTTACATCATGGTTAGCAATTTTAGCTGGTGTGAAATAATACTTGAAGATCAATTGGACTAATCTAGTCTAATAGGACTTGGCAGTGTAAGTGAATTATGTTCCCATTGCCAGGGGAGTCTAGAGTCAGAGGTCACAGTCAAAGGGTACACGATAAAGAATTTGGGACTGGGATAAGGAGAAAATGTCTTCATTGAAAGAGTGGTGAGCCTGTAAAATTCACTTCCACATAAAGCTGTCATGGCTGAAACATTGCATGATTTCAATTAGAAGTTACATATAGCACTCGTGGCTAAAGAGGTCAAAGAATATGGAGGAAAAACTGGAACAGGTTATAGAGTTGGATGACCAGCCATGATCATAATTAATAGTGAAGAGAGTTGAAGGACTAATCCTGCTTCTATGTTTCTATGACAACAGCCCTGGACAACAAAGAAAATTAGAACAAGCAGTAGAATCAGCTTCTGTGAACACCGATAGCATACCCATTTTTAGTTATGGCCTGGACCAGCCAGAAGATCGAGCTAATTTCTTTCAAGGTAGTAGACATTTCTAATATTGCCTTGCTTAAAAGTAAAGAGGCTGAATTTGCTGAAGAATACTATCTTGTACTGAAGCAGTGATTATGCTACCTCTTTGTCCTTCTCTCTTAAAAAGAAAATCCAAGAATTTACAGTTTCAATTTTTAAAATGGTATTTGAATGGTGCTAGAGGCACGGATCTCACTAAAAGACAAACAAAGACAAATGAAGGCAAGCACTTACTAATGGACTGAACATCTAGTGATATCTTTACTGAATCATGACTGGGCAAGCAACTGCCTACTCGATGTTAGAGATCACATTGGAGATGATCTTAGGAAAAGAGCAATGAAAGTCTTGTTTGCCAAGTAGGATTTTCATAGAATGAACTCATTTGACCTTTTCTTAGAAAACCAGAAAGCTCCGGAAAACATCTGGAAATTTCTCCAAGACTAACTGAAGACAAGAACTGAAGAAGTAACTGAGGATGAACAGATTCCAGTTCAGCCATACAGGCAACAATTCCATTGAGTTTATCGTAAGATGCCACTGCAAAGAATATGAGTGTGATCTTTCTGAACAGTAACTGTCAGAAAAGATCATGGAATTACAAATTGCCATTACACAACTTAAAGACTTGTGGAGGGATTTTTTTCAAGAATGGATGCATTACTTGAGGATGGAGAGGAATATGAAGACATAGTGGCAGGCGAACTTTGCATGCTTTAGGTGCAGCCAAACTGTTGCAACTGCAAGCAGTGTGCAGCAAAGAAACAAAATCTGTAACAAGTGAAAGTTGTCACACACACCCAAAACCTGTCTTGATACTTGCAGAGTAGTTGCATCAAGGGACATTGGGTACACATGTGCAGGAAATCTGGCTCCAAAGGCCAAGCTGTACTCCAGAACAAAACCCAGGTAGCTAACAGCATAGTCCAGCACCAGAACATTGGCAACAAGGAAACGGTAAACAAATTGCACAAACAGAAAGACATCAACAAAGTTTAAAATCCACCAAGCGAAAGGCATATTTCAGAAGATGAGCAAGCTTGCCACATTGTTAGCTTCTTGATAGTGTAAGACAAACAGAAAGTTCTACAAACATTAACTTCATTTGTTCTGAAAACTGTAAGATGACAGACATAAAAGCTCAAATCAACATGGAGACTGGTGCTGACAGCACTTTGCACCATGAAACATACGTACAACAGCAAGTGATGTTCCATGGTACAACCACCTTAGAGCATAAGCAGACCATCAATTCCACACACTGGTAGAATTCCACTGCACAGCTAATACTCATGTTCAAAATGCTACAAGTTTGAAGTGAAGAATAATCGAGTTACCTAGATGATTATATCTGACATGCTGAGTGGACTACCTAACCCGCAAAGACTTAAAAGACTCACATAAGTCTCTCGATTTACTCTTAGAGATGTACAGCATGGAAACAGATCCTTCGGTCCAACCCCTTCATGCAGAACAGATATCCCAACCCAATCTAGTCCCACCTACCAGCACCCGGCCCATATCCTTCCAAATCCTTCCTATTCCTATACCCATCCAAATGCCTCTTAAATGTTTCAATTTTACAAGCCTCAAACACTTTCTCTGGCAGATCATTCCATATACATACCACTCTCTGTGTGAAAAGGTTGTCCTTAGGTCTCTTTTATATCTTTCCCCTCTCAAACTAAACCAATGCCATCCAGTTCTGGAATCCCCCACCCCAGGGAAAAGACTTTGTCTATTTACCTTATCCATGCCCCTCATTATTTTGTAAACCTCAACAAGGTCACCCCTCAGCCACGGACGCTCCAGGGAAAACAGCCCCAACCTGTTCAGCCTCTCCCTATAGTTCAAATCCTCCAATCCTGGCAATATCCTTGTAAATCTTTTCTGAACCCTTTCAAGTTTCACAACATCTTTCCGATAGGAAGGAGACCAGAATTGCATGCAATATTCCAACAGTGGTCTAACCAATGTCCTGTACAGCCGCAACATGACCTCCCAACTCCTATACTCAATACTCTGACCAATAAAGGAAAGCATACCAAACGCCTTCTTCACTATCCTATCTACCTGTGACTCCACTTTCAAGGAGCTATGAACCTGCACTCTAAGGTCTCTTTGTTCAGCAACACTCCCTCGGACCTTACCATTAAGTGTATAAGTCCTGCTAAGATTTGCTTTCCCAAAATGCAGTAACCTTGCATTTATCTGAATTAAACTCCATCTGCTACTTCTCAGCCCATTGGCCCATTTGGTCAAGATCCTGTTGTAATCTGAGGTAACCCTCTTTGCTGTCCACTACACCTCCAATTTTGGTGTCATCTGCAAACTTACTAACTGCACCTCTTATGTAAATGTTTTAGACTCCAAAATTGACGACATTGTTGAAATTGATCTGTTAACATTGTGAACAGCTGAACTTGTCAACAGTTGAACGTGAACAAAAGGATCATTCTCTACTGATCGCCTGGCATATGAAAAGGTACCTGGGACGATTTGTTCATTCTGTACAGACAGAGGCAGACATGGAATATCACATAAGTTATTTTCAGGGATAACAAGACTTTGTATTATGCCAGGGCATCATATCAAAGAGCATAATAAAAATAAAATGCTACAGAGGCTGGAAATCTGAAATTAAGAAAGATAGAAATGTTGGTGAAACTCAGCAAATCTCGCAGAATCTGTGGGGTTAATGTTTCAAACTTTTACAACTCTGCTTCAGAACTAAAAAGGCTGAAAAATGATGTTTTTTGTATGTTGTAGAGGGTTGGAGGAACAAGAGGAACAAATTGTGTTTTGTGGTATGGGTATCCTCAAAGGGAATACTGATGATGGCAGAGGATCAATAGAGAGATAAAATTGGTGTAAAAACAAAGATGCGGAAAAGGAGAACTGTGGAAAGGTTGCTCCCCATGTAGGAGAGTCTGGGACCAGACGGCATAACCTCAAACATAGTGGTTGTACATTTAAGGCACAGATGAGAAGGAATTTCTACATTCAGAGTGTAGCGAAACTCTGGAATCCTTTACCACAGAGGTCTGTTGAGGAAGGGTCACTAAGTATATTCAAGGCTGAGAAGAACAGATTTTTAGTTAGTCAGGGAAACAAGGATTATGAAGAAAAGGCAAGAAAGTGGATTTGAGGGTTATCAGATGCGTCATAAGTTAAAAATCACACAACACCAGGTTATAGTCCAACAGGTTTAATTGGAAGCGACACTCCTTCATCAGGTGGTTGTGGAGGACACAATTGTAAGACACAGAATTTATAGCAAAAGTTTATAGCGTGATGTAATTGAAATTATGCATTGAAAAATACCTTGATTGTCTGCTGAGTCTTTCATCTGTTTGAATAGATGAAACTTTCATGGGAAAGTTTCACTTCTTTCATGTGTAAACCACAAAATTTTTAAAAAATTGCATTCTCAGGTTAGCTGTTAACAATGGTGATAGCTAGACAATATGTTGAAGGTGTTAGCCCCCTGTGTTCTCTGTCTATGCCATGATGTTTTGATTGATTCTAATCTAAAAAGTGAGATAACAGCGTTTTACATGAATTCATGCCATTTTGAGCAAAGTACACTGAAGTATAAACCTGTTGGACTATAATCTGGTGTTGTGTGATTTTTAACTTTGTACACCCCAGTCCAACACCGGCATCTCCAAATCAGATTAGTCATGATCTCATTGAATGCTGGAGCAGACTTGATGGGCTGAATCACATTCTTCTCCTTCTACATTTTATAGATCCATGCATACATACCCTGAGTGCCACCCTTCCAAAACATTGGATAGATGATGACATAAGTAACATCACCGGATCAGTAATTGAGAAAGCCAGGCTAATGGTCTGAATAGAAATCTCACCATGCCAGCTTGTGGACTTTAAATTTATTGATTCTGGAATTAAAAGCTCATCTCGAATGTGGTGGTCATGGAGCCTCCAATTGTCGTAAAATACCTCTAGTTCACTAAATATCCTTTACAGAAGGAAGAAAATCTGCTGATCTTACATAGGCTGGCCTACATGTGACTCCAGACCTACAGGAAGGTATGTTTCCCCTTGACTACCCTCTGAAATGACTGAGTAAAAAAACCATTCAGTTCAAGCATAGCTAGCAACAGGTAACAAATGCTGTCCTTGGCAGCAACACCCATGCCCTATCAAAGAAATGAAGATAAGTATGTACCTATTATCCTTGCTCTCTTACCTCCCAAACATTTCCTATCCAAGCAAGCAGATTACTTCTAACGCCATGCACTTTAATTTTTGTTATTTCTGTATATGGTGCCTTGTCAAATGCCTTCTGGAAGTACTGTAAAGAAGGTCCATAGATACTTTTATCAACAACATTAATAATTTCCTCAAATTTTCAATCATGTTTGTTAAGGTCTCCATTTGATAATTCATGCAATCTCTTTCTGATTAATTACTGAATATTAGAATAAAAATATTAGAATAAAGATAGTTATAGAATCTTGCAATCAGCAGTCTACAGCATAGCAAAAGGTCTTCTAGCCCATTGAATCTGCACCACCAAAACAACTACTGTCCTTCACTATTTTGATCCCAGTTTCCAGCACTTGGCCCATAACAATGTATGCTTTGGCATCGCAAGTTACATCTAAATATTTCTTAAACATTATGAGGGCTTCTGCAATGACCAACTTGACAGGCACAGAGTTCCAGGTTCCAAACACTCAAAGGAATTTTCTACATATTTTCTAATCCTCCTGCCCCTTACCTGAAATCTATGCACTGTGTCATCGATTGCCCATCAAGAGGAAACGTTCCTTCATGTCTATTCTACCTACCCTCCTCATAATTTCAGTCCTAACAAATATTTGCGTAATACTAAATATCTGATCATCTAAAAAGTTGCAAGTTTGCAATCTTCTCTACTGACCAAGACTTGTACTTAGCCTAGACCTTAACTGTTTCTTATTTTAAAGATAAGTGTAAGGCATTGCGCTCCAGATGCAATTCAATTTGTCAGACTACTTGACTTTAAGCAAAATACAACTTTAGTTTTACACTGCAGTTAAAATACAGACAAAATAAAATAAACATTTGGCTGAACTGCAGCTCTATCAAAATGCTTTAAAAATGTCTTTTTACCAATGAACTGTTCCAATATAGCAACATCCCATTAACACACCCTTGGCAAAGGTAAATTCCAATAAAATAGATGGTCTCACCTGCATTTTTAGCAGCAAGAAGAGGACCCCAGCTTTCAGCTGTAACTGAGTGGAATAAGAGCTTCCATTTCCAACTTCAAGATCCCAGCAGCTGCTGAAAGTTAGAACAAAAAATCCTGGTTCTGCAGGAGCTTTACCCCACCCATTCAGGCTGTTTTTGTTCCAACTTTTAAAAAAACAATGCAAGGCCTCAAAAGCTGTTTACTGTGTTGGCTTTGAGCAGACTCAAGACACCTCTGTCTCAGTCTTAAAAGAACAGGAAAAAGCACATGTCTTAAAGCCAATGTATTGTCACACTTTCAACATGAAGAAAAAATGAACATAAAGATGGCTTTATTTTCAAAAACCTTTAGCCTTACATTATTAGTACACTACAATAATTATACATTACATTGACTGCAAGCATGCAAACATTCACTGCTACAGTCCATTTTCTCCCCTCCCCCACTGATCACCTCCATTTCATTCATCCTTGTTGAGATAATGCGTCAGCAATTACATTCTGTCATCCTGTCACTTGTATAATTTTTATATTGGATTGTTACAATAATAAACTCCATCTAAACAAACAGTCCGGTATTTTTATCCTTAAATTTTTCCAAAGAACATTCATGGGTAATGATCAGTATATACAATTGTCTCAGACACATAGCTGGCAATATAAATGTTGAAATTTTACAATGCAAACACTAAACTCAAGGTATCCTTCTCAACTGTAGAATACTTCTGTTGACGATTACTTAATTTTCTGGAAAAATATCCAATAGATCTTTCTATCTTCTAAGCATCCTCATGCAAGACACTGAAACCCACAACACACGCATTGATAACCACTTTGAATGGCTTTGCAAAATTAGATGTGGCCAATACTGGGGTGGTGGGTAACACAGCTTTCAGGCTGTCAAATGTCTTCTGACAGTCTGCTGTCCACTGAAATTTTCTGTACTTCTTCATCAAGTCAGTTAATGGAGCAACCACACTTCTAAAATTTGCTATGTACTTCTAATAAAAGCCACTCAGTCCCAGGAATCGTAGCACTTCCTGTATAGTCGATGGTATGGGAAACGTCGCTTTCACATCCAGGGGTCTTTTTATCCAATGACATGGCCCTAGGATGTGACTTGAGCTTTTCAAATTCATTCTTAGTCAGGTTTATCACCAAGTCCGCCTCCCAAAAATCAACTGAACGATTCCATTAGATGATCTAAATGTTCCTTCCATTTTCAACTAAAAAACCACCAGATCATCAATGTACATCACACAATTGAATAACCCCAAAATGACTTTATTGGTTAGTCTTTGAAATGTGGCTGGCACATTTTTCATACCAAATGGCATGACTTTAAATTGGTACAGTCAATTCAGCATCACAAAACCCAAACTTTTCTCACTCTTTCAGATAAAGGAACCTGCCAATTTCCTCTGAGTGAGTCCAACTTTGAAATGTAAGTTTCTTGTCACATCTTCTCAGTACAGTCTTCCAAATGTGAGATAGGATATGAATCAGATTTTGTAACTGCATGGATTTTGCATCCACACAGACCATTGTGAAACATCTGGTTTTGGCACCATTATTATCAGTGAGCTCCATTCACCACCATTTACTTGGATTATATCGGCTTTGAACATCCGTTTCAGCTCTGTTTGAGCCTGTGCTAATTTTCAATGGTTAAGTCTATAAGGATGTTGTTTAAGTGGAAAAGTATTTCCTATGTCTACATGAAGCATAATCAGATTAGTGTTTCCCAGCTTATTCCCATATATCTTCCCATGTGATTGTATTTACTCTTTCAGGACATTTCAATTTTCCTCTACAAGGTAACTCAATAATTTATTCCAATTTTTGAGAACTTCCTCATTGCTCCATTTAATTAGATGAATGTCCTATTCAGATTCATTGGAATTTAGTTCTCCATTCTGTGTCGTAACCAGGAACACATTTCTTTTGCTTTCCTTCCTTAGCAACATATTCTTTGAGCATACTCACATGACACCCTCAGTAATAGTTCTTTCTATTTGGCATTCTTATTAAATAACTCACCTCACTCAAGTTCCTTTCGATTTGACAATGCCCACTAAACCTTGTCTTTGGAAAACAGGGTTAAGGAAATTCCCAAAGTCTTTTATTCATATATAAGGAGCAAGAGGGTAACCAGAGAAAGGGTTGGCCCATGCAAGTACAAAGAAGAAAAGCTATGCTTCGAGTCAGAGAAAATGGGTGAAATTCTTAAATGAGTACTTTGCATCAGTATTCACCGAGGAGAGGGACATAACGGATGTTGAGGTTATGGATAAATGTTTGACGACTATGTCAAATCAGCATAAGGAGGGAGGAGGTATTGGGTATTCTAAAAGGCATTAAGATGGACAGGTCCCCAGGTCTGGATGGGATCTATCCCGGGTTACTAAGGGAAGCGAGAGAGGAAATAATTGGGACATTAATAGAGATCTTTGCAGTGTCCTTGAACATGGATGAGGTCCCAGAGAACTGGAGAATTGCTAATGTTGTCCCCTTGTTTAAGAAGGGGACAATGATTGATCCAGGTAGTTACAGACCGGTGAGTTTGACGTCAGTGGTAGGGAAGCTACTGGAGGAGATACTGAAGGATAGGATCTAATCCCATTTGGAAGAAAACGGGCTTATCAATGAAAGGCAACATAGCTTTGTGCAGGGAAGGTCATGTCTTACCAACATAATAGAATTTGTTGAGGAAGTGACAAAGTTGATTGATGAGGGGAGGGCTGTAGAGGTCATTTACATGGAGTTCACTAAGGCATTTGATAAGTTTTCCCATGGTAGGCTGATGGAGAAGGTGAAGGCACATTGGGTCCAGGGTATACTAGCTAGATGGATAGAGAACTGGCAACAGGAGACAGATGGTAGTAACGGAATGGAGTTTCTCAAAATGGAGAACTGTGATCAGTGGTCTTCCACAGAGATCCATGCTGGGACTACTATTGTTTATGCTATAATGACCTAGAGGAAGGTCTGATTAGCAAGTTTGCAGATGACACAAAGATTGGTGGAGTAGCAGGGGACTGTCAGAGAATGCAGCAGAATATAAATAGATTGGTAAGTTTGGCAGAGAAATGGCAAAGGGAGTTCAATCCAGGAAAATGCAAGGTGATGCATTTTGGAAGATCCAATTCAAGAGCCCTGGGGAAAATTGATGTACAGAGAGATCTGGGTGTTCAGGTCTATTGTACCCTGAAAGGTGGCAATGCAGATTGATAGAGTAGTCAAGAAAGCATATGGCATGCTTTCCTTCATCAGACGTGGTTTTGAGTAGAGGAGTTGGCAGGTCATATTACAGTTGCATAGGACTTTGGTTCAGCCACATTTGGAATACTGTGTGCAGTTTTCGTTGCCATATTACCAAAAGGATGTAGATGCTTTGGAGTGGGTGCAGAGGAGGTTCACCAGGATGTTGCCTGGTATGGAGGGTGCTAGCTATGATGAAAGGTTGAGTAGATTAGGATTATTTTCATTCGAAAGATAGAGGTCAAGGGGGGACCCGATTGATGGCTAAAAAATCACAAGGATTAGACAGGTTTGATAGCAAGAAGTTTTTCCCTCCCAGAGTCGGGGACTCAAATACTAGGGGTCATGAGTTCAAAGGTAAGAAAGGAAAAGCTTAAAGGGAGGTATGTGTGGGAAGTTCTTTCTACAGAGCATGGTGGGTGCCTGGACCGTGTTGCCAGCAGAAGTTTTAGTAACACTAACACTTTATCTCTGCTAGCAACATTATAATTTTTTGATTTCTTATCCATTTCCTGTTTCATTACATGCTGTGCTACTTTTAAATGTTGTCTGCCATCTCATCAGCTCTATTTAATCTTTCCTTAAAGTTTGAGATATAGTCCAAATGTGTGGTCTCTGAATCCTGATTCACCAATTCCTCTTTCATTGATCTTCTCACCTTATGCTCAAATTCTAATTAAATTGGATCAAATTTAATGAATTCATT
Organism: Hemiscyllium ocellatum; assembly: GCF_020745735.1. NCBI lineage: Eukaryota > Metazoa > Chordata > Chondrichthyes > Orectolobiformes > Hemiscylliidae > Hemiscyllium > Hemiscyllium ocellatum. The sequence goes on from NC_083401.1 coordinate 89,898,923, forward strand.
TGGTGCATCCCTAATTGCAAAAAGTACAAATGGAATTCCTTTATCCCAATCCTCTAGATAGTCTTGACTATAAGCCCTCAACATGGTCTTTAAAGTTTGATGTTGCTGTTCTAATGTTTCCTGCAATTCTAAATGGTATTCAGTTGGTTTGAATTGTTATATTCCTAAGCTATCCATGGCTTCCTTGAATAACTTTGATGTAAAATTTGACCCTTGATCCAATTATATTTTTGAGGGTAGTTAGTATCTAGTGAAAAAAAATGAATTGCTCTTCTACAATACTTTTAGCCTTGATACTATATAATGGGATGGCCTCTTGAAATCCAGTAGACACATCCATTATGGTCAACAAATACCGATTCCAATTTTCTGTTTTAGGTAGGGATCCTACTCAATCAATTAAGATGCTTGTGAAATGTTCCTCAAATGTTGGAATGGGTATTAAGGGTCCTGGTTTTATGACTACTTGAAGTTTTCCAATTACCTGATGCGTATAATATGTCTAGCAAAAATCAGCCACATCCTTAAGCAGTCCACATCAATAAAAACGTTTTGCATTTTGGATGAGTTTTCCTTATTCTCAAATGACCTCCAATTAAATCATATACTATTCACAACACATTCATTCTATAATCCACTGGTAACACAACCTGAAGAACATTGCCCATTTTTCATCCTCCTGAATCTGTGATTGTCTCAGTTTCCTCATCAAGATGTCACTTTTAAGATAGTAACCTTCTGGGATACGCTCAGATTATCCCACTGTGTATGCTTTTTGTGTATGCGCTTTAGTTTTTCCTGCTTCTGCTGCAATTCTCTGAACTAAAAATATACACATCAACCACTCATTTATAATACCAATGGGAAAATTAGTGTTACTGATGGGCTGTATGTATTAGGACAGATATTATGAATGTGCACTCACAGCAAAGAACTTTGCAAGCTATTTTAACAATTCTTGAGTAAAAGGTCAGTGCACACCATAAGATTTCCTATTCATTAGTTTTAAATGGCAGAAGATCTGACACGCATGGCCAAACTCATGGACTCATGCTCTCACAAAACATGAAGTTTCAACAGGAATGCAAATTTGTAAAGTTCACCAATCTTCAGGTACTTTCTATTCATTACTAAAAATAACCACCAGCTCATTCCAAAAATGATATGACAATTATGAGCACACTTCACACTTTTCTTGATTAACTTTGGGAGAAGGAAATGTTTTGACAAAGCTTGCTTTCATCATATTAAATGGCTAGGGTCAAGATCTAATAGTTTAAGATATGTCATGTTAGCAATACAGACTTGAAAGGCTAAATGATATCTATCTGAATTTCACTACACTATATGGAAGTTCAGTTGGATAAATAGCTCTCTCTTATACCTTCATTTCTAATGGGCTCTTTCTAGCAAATTGTTCTTTCCGTGTGTGGCACCAGGGCTGCTAAGGCCCATGACTTCTTTTCACCTTTAATCTTCCACTCTTCATCTCATTAATAAAGCGTTTAGCACACTTGCCTTCATTGCTCAGACATTTAAATATAGAAATTGAAATGTTACATTGACGTTGTACAGGACTTTAGTGAGACCACTTCTGGAGTATTGTGTATGGTTCTAGTCACCTTGCTGTAGGAAGGATATTCTTAAATTGGAGAAAGTTCAGAAAAGATTTACCAGGATGTTACCAGGAAAGAAGGGTTTGGTTAAAAAGATAGGCTGGAAAGCTTTTCACTGGAGTTTCGGATGTTGAGGGGTGACATTGAGATTTATAAAACCATGAGAGACATAGGTAAAGTGAATAGCAAACATCTTTTCCCTGGGGTGGGGTATCCAAAACCAGAGGTCATAAGTTTAAGGTGAGAGGAGAAAAGTTAATAGAGGGACCTAAGGTGCAACCTTTTCACAGAGGGTGTTTCATGTGGGGAACGAACTGTGAGGTAGACACAAGAAAGGTTAGGAAAGGTTTAGAGAGATATGGTTTGGAGAAATATGGGCCAAATGCAGGCCAGTGGGACAAATTGTGATTTAGGAAACTTTGTAAAAATGGACGAGTTGGACTGAAGGGTCGGTTTCTGTGCTGAATAACTCTATGACATTAATTATGCAACTGGTAACTTGAATGCTAACTCATGGAATTGTGCAGCAGGAGAGGTGAAGGTGCCAACCACTGCTGCCTCACTGCTATTTCATACCATCTATGGTCTTGATTGCCAGATGGTTGGAATTACGCAAATCAATGAATTCACAATTAATACAAATGTTCCTAGCAGGGCCTCAGATCTGGAACTGATACTCTGCTTCCGTAAAGACAAACAGTAACTTACTCCACATACACAGGTGTAACCGTTTTGTCTCCTTGGATCACAAATGGTGAGGCTAGAACATTATGTATTTGTGAGTGGAAGGCTGTGCCTGAGATGAAGCATGATCCTCTCATGCTTCATGTTACCTCTACAGCAGTAAATTACTGCAGGATTCTCAAACAAAAACAAAAAATGCTGTAGATCATAGTGGGTTAAGCAGCATCCATAGAGAGAAAGCAAACAAATGCTCTATGATTCTTTATTGGAGCTGATGTGAAGTGTGGAGGGGGCAGCATTTATGTTATTGTTGGGATTGTTGGAGTGTTGAGGTAAAAAGGATGCTGATAGTTCAGATTAAGTGATCAGAATGTGAGATTGGCAGGTCAATGGTGTTTCTAACAACCAGATAGGAAAGAACTGACAGTCCCACTGAGGTGGGGGGAGGGTAGAGAGCATTTGGTAACAGAGAATGTAACAAACAAAAGCTAAATGAAAAGGGAAGAAATGGGTTCACAGTATGAAGAGGTTGAAATCAATATTGACCCCAAAGGTTGTAAATTGCCTAGTATGAAGATGAGGTGTTGTTCCTCCAGTTTGTGCAGTGGTTCACAGGAGCATTGCAACATACAGTGGGCAGACCACTGGGTGTGCAAGTAGGGCACTGTTTTGAAAAGACTGGCTACAGGAAGGCTGGGATCATGCTTACACATGGACTGGAGGTGCTCTGCAAAGTGGTCACCCAGTCTGCATTTGGTTTTTCCAATATAGAGTAAGCCACATTGACTGCAGCTAATACAACACACAAGTTTGGAGGAAGTACAAGAGGAATACTGCCTCACTTGGAAAGCCTGTTTAGGCTCTTGGATGGTGAGCAGGGAGGAGGTGAAGGGGCAGGTGTTGCACCTTCTGTGGTTACATGGTAAGGTGCTGTATGAAAGGGGTCTGCTGTTGCCGGTCAAGGAATTGATTAGGGTATCCCAGAGTGAACAATCCCTGTGAAATGCAGACAGGGGGAGCGAGGGGAAGATTGGTTTTGTGTTGGTGTTCTGCTGCGGTTGTCTGAAATGGTAGAGAATGATCCTTTGAATGCGGAGGCTGGTAGGATGAAAAGTGAGGACATGGGGGACACAATCACAATGTTGAATGATGGGAAGGGGTAAGTGTGGAAGCACAGGTGATAGGTCAGATGTAGTTGAGGGCCCTGACAACCCTTGGGTGGGAAACCGTGTTTATGGAAGAAGCGAGCCATGTCATCAGCAGCGCTGTTTTGGAAAGTGGCATTGTCAGAACAAATGTGACATAGGTGAAGGAACTGGGAGAACGGGATAGAGCCCTCCAGGACGTGGGGTGTGACGAACTGTAGTGAAGGCAGCTACGGGAGTCAGTGGTTGTAGTGGCAGGACTGATGTATGAAGAGAGAATTTATTAGGACTATATTCACGGAGTTTAGTAGAATGAGGTGGTGAGGAAATCTCATAAGAATCTATAAGATTCTAACAGACCTAGACAGGTTAAGTGCAGGAAGGACGTTCCTGATGACTGGGAAGTCCAGAAGCAGGGATTTGCAGTTTAATGGATATGAGGTAGGCCATTTATGATTGAGAGGAGGAGAAATTTCTTCACCCATTGAGTGGGGTGCCTGTGGAATTCTCTGCCACAGAAAGCAGTTGAGGCCAAAGCATTGAATGTTTTCAAGGAGTTAAATAGTTCTTCAGGATCAAAGGGTATGGAGAGAAAATAGGAAAAGGATACTGAGTTGGATGATTACCCAATGAGTTGAAGAGTGTGGTACTGGAAAAGCACAACTGGTCATGCAGCATCCAAGGAGCAGGAGAATTGGCATTTCAAGCAAGATTAGCCAATGATCCTGTTAAATGATGGAGGAGGCTGAAAGGCTGAATGGACTACTCCTGCTCCTGGAAGCCTCTCCGATCGGGAGAACCAATAACAAAGGAAGATGACTAAACAGGTATTCGACAACAAGCAGCAGGACATCACCAGATGGCTCATTCCTTTTGTAACATTTGGAAGAGACTTAACATCTGAACCAAGCATGAACTCTGACATTAAGCCCTAGTCAGTGACTATGCCCAGGTTAATGGCTTGGTCCCAAAGCTAAAAATGCATATCTTCATTCCAAGGCTTCATTTTCTGATTATGTTTTCCAGGAAATAGTTTACATGCTTTAGGAGATCCCAGTAAAGAGCACATCACAGAGTCACAGAGGAAGCTATTTGGTCCATTGTGCCTTTACTGGTTTTGTCACTTAGTGTCAATGTCTTGACATTTCCCTATATTCATGTGCACTATTTCTATCCAAATATTCATCCAATGGCCTATTGAATGACTCTGATACTGCCTTCACCACTTTTCCAGGCAATGCATTCCAAACCCTGACTACTGGTTGTGCAAAAAAAGTTTTATTTTCAAACATCAACTTTCCTTCATTTCGACATCACTGTAAATGAATGGCCTCTCATTCTTGTTTTTCTAACTGTAGTTTCTCATTCCTGGAAATATACTTGCAAATCACTTCTGCATTCTTTCCAATATTTCTACACATCTTTCCTACAAAGTGGTTCCAAAACTATATACAATACTCCAACTAAGGTCTTCCAAGTGGCTTATACAAGTTTAACATCTTCTCCCCCTTGTATTCTATACCTTTCTTATCAAAGCTGAGAACACTGCATTCCTTATTATCTGTTGCCTCCACCTGGCCTATCACCTTCAATATCTGTGTACATATACACGCTGGTCCTTCTGCTCCTGCAATCCCTTTAGAATTGTGCCATCTGTTTTATATTGCCTTTCAATGTTGTTCTGACCAAAGCACATCATCTCACACTTCTCTGTTTTGAACCCCATCTGCCACCCATCTACCCACTCCAATAACCTTGTCAATATCCTTCTGGAATTCCACGTGGCCCTCCTCACAACTTACAATTCTTCCACGTTTAGTGCCATCTGCAAACTTTAAAGTTGCCCCCCGCATGATAAAGATTCAAATCATTAATATATTTCAGGAAAAGCAAAGATTCTAATACTAACACCGAGGAACTCCATGACAAACCTTCCTCCAGCCTGAAAAATATTCACTGACCATTGCTTCCTGTTTCCATATCACTCAATTTAGTATCCATGTTTCTACTGTCCCTTTTGTATCATCACTATCATTTTCCTCACAAATCTGTTGTGAGACATTGTATCAAATGTTGGTTTTCTGAAAATCTATATATCCCACATCAACATTGTTGTAACTTCATTAACTCTATCTGTTATCTCTTCAATAAAACACTCCAGCAAGTTAGTTAAACTGTTACAGAATTCTGTGCTGACTAAATACATAAATCCCCTATTTCTCTCTGATCTGCCTGACTTGTCCTTTAACCTTTTTTGGCAGTTAGTCAGGGTGAGAATAATTTGCTTCCACTCCCTAGGCCATGGATTCTGTGATATCTGGGGCTGCAGACTCTGCCACTGATAGAGCAGGTAGTGTTTGATGAGGTGGCTGAATGAAACACTCTGGATTCTTTGCTCTCTTTCCACTGTTCATGCTTGGCCTCCACATGCTCCATACAGTGACCTCAAATGGGTTGGTGCTTTTGCTGATGTTTCTTCCCCAGTTTGTGCATTCTAGGGTAAGTGATTCCCACATGACAATGGAGCTGATACATTTGTTTAAGAAGGCCTTCAGCATATCCTTGTGATGTTTTCTCTCCCTTCCTAATGATCACACAGCATTGAAGAGCTCGGGTTAGAGCACTTGTTCAGGGAGTTTTGGGTTGGGCATGTAGACAACGTGTCCCACCCATAGCAGCTGTGGGCAGTGTCTCAATATTGACCTGGGAGAGGATGATCACTGATAAATCTATCCTTCTGGTGGATTTGCAGGATTTTGGAAGAGCAGTGCTAATGATTGCTCTCCGAGGACTTGAAGTATCCACCATACATGATCCCTGTTTCTGATACATAAAGGAAGATGGGGACCACTGCTGATCTGTAAACCAGGGGCTCGGTACTTGGACTTTGGGCACAGAGTTCCTCAGACCACCGAAGGCTGCATTGGAGCATTGGAGTTGATGTTGGATTGATCAATGTCAGCTCACTCACATAGAGAAGGCTCGCAAAGTATGGGAAAAGATCCATGTTGTCCAGGGGGCTCACTGTCCTGGCGTGACCCCTGCGTGTGTATGCACGCCCAAAGTCTATGAGAAATGGAGCTCAGAGTAAACAATTGGAAAGCAACGATTGTGCACTAGCCCCCTCCCCACCTCCTTTAATTCCAAACTTAATGCTTATATGACTGTAAAAGACTGATTTCCCATGAAGTTAGCTGCTAGTCATTTCTCAAAGTTTCTCTTTGTTTCTATTATTTGCTTTTTCACTCTCCTTTAAAACAATAGCATTTCTACAGATTGTCAAATATACTTGTTGCCTTACTGCTGCCATAAGCACACTTTTTCTTTCTGAAGTTAACTTCAAAGTTCTTTTTTCATCCAGAGAATTCCAGATTTGTTTATCCTACCTTTTCCATGAGGGAGGAATATACCTTGACTGTACTCAAACCATATGCTCTTTGAAGGTGACCCATTGTTCAGCTCTTGTTTTTCCATCCAGCTCTTAATCAATCTTGCTGAGCTCTGTTCCTGCCCCATTAAAGTTACTTCTCCGCCAAATGATTTTTCTTTCTCTTACATAGAAACACTGTGTCCAAAGTGCAAATAATAGGCAGAACAGCTGGAGCATCATAGAGTTACTGGCAATATTTTGCCTCTGGGTCAAAAGTTGTGTGCATTCAAATCTCACTCCCAGTGAACTAAGCACATGTACCACTTCAATGAATAACTGCGTGGGTACTATTCTGTCAGAGGTGCTGGCTTTTGTGCACTATATTAAACCAAAACCCCATCTTTCCTCTCAGCTGAAAGTTCTTAAGACATTATTTCAAAAAGAACATAGCTGAGCAGAGTAGGGCTTGTAAAAGAAAATAGAAAGAATGAAAGGACATGGACTGAAAGTGATAGGTAAACAAAGTAAGGGTGATGTGAGGAAAAAATCATTTTCACACAAAGGTGAGTCAGGAGGTGTGGAATGTACTGCCTCAAAGTGTAGTGGAGGCAGGTTCAATTGTATTGGTAAAAATGACATTGGATGATTTGGATAGAAGTAGTGTGCAAAGATATGAAGAAAAGGCAAGTCATTTGTCTCAGGCAATAGAACCGGTGTACCATAGGCAGAATGGCCTCCTTCTGCACTGTAACAACTCTGTGACTTCTCCAGCAATTTCTATTTTTATAACAATTCTGTGAATTTCTTATTCACAGTGCCTTGATTGATATTTTTCCCTCACCCAACATCATTAGATGAGGTTAGCCAATCTCTCAATTGTTGTAAAAAGCCATTTGGTTCACTAATATCCTTAAGGGAAATAAATCTGCCATCTTTACCTGATCTGATGTAAATGTGACATAGCAATGTGCTTGAACCTCAGCTGTCATCTGGACAATTAGGCATGGGCAATGAATGCTGGCCGAGCCAGTGACACGTGCATCTCATCAACAAATAATTGAAAAAGAAATTGAAGTATGCACAATTCTGGCTTCCAAAAACATATCAGTCTAAATGTCATTTCATTGTTGGTATGCTTAGTTGCAACTTCTGTCATTAGCAAAAAGATATGAATCTTACCCATTTGAATCTGTAACATCTATTAGTTAATATGAATTTATTGCTCTTCATTTGAAAGCAGAAAGGTGAAGTGAATGCTGGTTCTTTTAACGCTTTGAATGGGGTTTGCTGAATTTGATCAAATTTGTTTGATCCATGTCGGGTTATTGGGTTGTGTACAAATAAAAAGCAAATATGGAAGAAAATGAATCTGACTAAATATGAAAGCTAGTGCTTCCAAACAAACCTGTCGGACTATAACCTGGTGCTGTGTGATTTTTAACTTTGTACACCCCAATCCAACATCGGCACCTCAAAATCATGACTAAATTTCAATAATATAGTCTGTGCTCTGGCTAATAAATTGAAGAGACTGAAAAGATTAATGAATGTGACTCTGACCTCGTCTTTCATTTCGCTATTAGTTTTCAGTTGCATGATGATAAATATGCCGACCCATCATCAATGATTTAACTACTGCTCTGATAGTACTGATGACAAATAACTAAAAACAAACCTCTGGCAGGATAACAAGTTAGTTTTAAAACAGCTTGAAGTAAATCTATCTGCAGTAGAGGTGGCAGTCAAAAATGCAGCATTTATATCCCTGGTTAAAGTAGGCACTAAATGGACTTTGTTGCATTGAAATGGTCCTCATGAAAGTCATTGTAACATGCTTGTATCTTTGCTCTGCATAAGGCAGCAGCACTGATGAATAATTAACAAGACCCTATGTGGGTCACTGAGATAGCTTAGCCAGCAGGTTATTTGTTACAAGCTGTCAGCTGTGACCAAGCTTAAGACTTTGGCATAAGAAGCATTGGAGAACTGTAATGAAATCATTGGTTTCTGCCATTTGTCTGTTGATGTTCTAAACAGCACATCGACTGACTTTTAAAAATATATCTTTGTAAACTCAGAAATCACTGTAATTTGTGACAGTGGCACTGGTATGACGTGAGTTACCAAGTTGTGTTTGAATCAAAGTATTTTGTTCAGTAGGAATAATGTGTTATAATTTATGGTACTGTGATTTGAAAATGAATACCTCCATTTAAATTTCTACCATGCTTCTGCATGACTGACATTAATTCAACAACTTAATAGTATACCGGCTGATCCTATTGTGAATGGCAGTGACCAAATCTGCAGCAAGTGTTGGTTGCTGGAAGAACTCCTGATCAGAGTTGATGATCTGGAATCTGAGATTCAAACACTGCCACACATCCGGGAGGGGGAGAGTTACCTGGACGCTTTGTTTCAGGAGGCAGTCACACCTGGGAGATTAAGTAATTCACATTCACCGAGTGATCAGGGACATCAGAATGTAAGTGAGGCAGGTAGGGGGAACCTGAGTTCAGGAGTGCAGGAGCCTCAGCCCTTGACCTTATCCAACAGGTATGAGATTCCTGCTCCCTGTACGGATGAGGAAAAGGGCTCTGGACAGGATGAGCCAGCTGACCACGGCACCATGGTGCAGAAGGCCATTCAAGAGTGGGGAGCAAATAGACAAGTAGTGGTTATAGGGGATTCTATAATTAGGGGGACAGATAGTATCCTTTGCAAGCCAGATTGGGAGTCTCACATGGTGTGTTGCCTGCCCGGTGCCAGAGTGCAGGACATCTCCGACCGGCTTAAAAGGATATTGGAGCGGGAGGGGGAGGATCCAGTTGTTGTGGTCCACGTTGGGACTAACAACATCGGCAAGATTAGGGTGGAGGACCTGTTTGGGGATTACAAAGCACTAGGAAGGAAATTGAAGTACAGGTCCTCAAGGGTCATAATCTCCGGATTACTGCCCGAGCCACGTGCCAATTGGCATAGGGATAAGAAAATTAGGGAAGTAAACACATGGCTAAGGGATTGGTATGGGAAAGAGGGATTTCACTTCATGGGGCATTGGCATCAGTTTTGGAACAGGGAGGATCTGTACCGTTGGGACGGTCTCCACCTGAACCGATCAGGTACCAATGTTCTAGTGAAGAGGATAAATAGAGTGGTCAGTAGGACTTTAAACTTCTGAGTTGGGGGGGGGAAGGGAAAGTGAAAGCAACAGGGAGTATGGAGTTAAATGGAAAGATAAGCAACAGGATAGCATGTGTGCAGGTGGATTTAAACTCGAGGCAGACTGGGAATGCAGCAAAAAGGAAGGATAACTTAGGACATCTTATGACTTCCAGTATCATTAATGATAAAGTTAGCATTAAGGCACTTTACCTGAATGCTCGTAGCATTCGTAACAAAGCAGATGAACTAATGGCACAAATCATAGTGAATGATTATGATGTGGTAGGCATCACAGAGACGTGGTTACAGGGCGGTTAGGACTGGCAGTTAAACCTCCAAGGATTTTCAACTTATCGAAAAGACAGGGAGGTGTGCAGAGGGGTGGTTGCTTTGTTAGTTAAGAACAAAATTAAATCTATGGCACTGAATGACATAGCGTCGGATGATGTGGAGTCTGTGTGGGTGGAATTGAGGAACCACAAAGGCAAAAAAACCATAATTGGAGTTGTGTACAGACCTCTTAATGGTGGTCAGGACCAGGGACGCAACATGTACTGGGAAATAGAGAAGGCATGTCAGAAAGGCAAGGTCACGTTGATCATGGGAGACTTCAATATGCAGGTCAACTGGGTAAATAATGTTGCCAGTGGATCCAAAGAAAGGGAATTCATAGAATGCTTACAGGATGGCTTTTTGGAACAGCTTGTCATGGAGCCCACAAGGGAGCAGGCTATTCTGGACCTCATGCTTTGTAATGAACCAGACTTTATAAAAGATCTTAAAGTAAGGGAACCCTTAGGAAGCAGCGATCATAATATGGTAAAGTTCAGTCTGCAGTTTGAAAGAGAGAAGGCAAAATTGGATGTAATGGTGTTACAGTTAAATAAAGGTAATTATGAGGGCATGAGAGAGGAACTGACAAAAATAGACTGGAAGCAGAGCCCAGCGGGGAAGACAGTAGAGCAAAAATGGCAGGAGTTTGTGGGTATAATTGAGGACACTGTACAGAGGTTCATCCCCAAGAAAAGAAAGATTATCTGTGGAGGGATTAGACAGCCATGGCTGACAAAGGAAGTCAGGAAATGTATTAAAGAAAAAGAGTGGGAAATCAGAAGATTGGGAAGGCCTCAAACATAAATAGAGGATAACAAAGAAAGAAATAAGGAAGAAGAGGATCAAATACGAAGGTAGGCTAGCCAGTAATATTAGAAATGATAGTAAACGTTTCTTTCAATACATAAGAAACAAACGACAGGCAAAAGTAGACATTGGGCCACTTCAAACTGATGCTGGAAGCCTAGTGATGGGAGATAAGGAAATAGCAGGAGAACTTAACAAGTACTTTGCATCAGTTTTCACTGTGGAAGACATGAGTAATATCCCAACAATTAAAGGGAGTCAGGGGGCTGAGTTGGGTATGGTTGCCGTTACAAAAGAGAAAGAGCTAGAAAAGCCAGAAGTTCTTAAAATTGATAAATCTCCTGGCCCCAATGAGCTACATCCTAGAGTTCTGAGAGAGGTGGCTGAGGAAATAGTGAGGCATTGGTTGAGATCTTTCAAGAGTCACTGGAGTCAGGGAAAGTCCTGGATGATTGGAAGATCACTGTTGTAACCCCCTTGTTCAAGAAAGGATCAAGACAAAAGATGGAAAATTATAGGCCAATTAGCCTAACCTCGGTTGTTGGTAAAATTCTAGAATTCATCATTAAGGATGAGGTTTCTAAATTCTTGGAAGAGCAGAGTCTAATTAGAACAAGTCAACATGGATTTAGTAAGGGGAGGTCGTGCCTGACAAACCTGTTGGAATTCTTTGAAGAGATGACAAGTAGGTTAGATCAGGGAAACCCAGTGGATGTGGTCTATCTAGACTTCCAAAAGGCCTTTGATAAGGTGCTACAAGGGAGGCTGCTGAGCAAAGTGAGGGCCTATGGTGTTCGAAGTGAGCTACTGGTATGGATTGAGGATTGGCTGTCTGACAGAAGGCAGAGAGTTGGGATAAAAGGTTCTTTTTCGGAATGGCAGCGGTGTCCTGCAGGGTTCAGTGTTGGGGCCGCAGCTGTTCACATTATATATTAATGATCTGGATGAATGGACTGGGGGCATTCTCGTGAAGTTTGCCGATGATACGAAGTTAGGTGGACAGGCAGGTAGTACTGAGGAAGTGGGGAGGCTGCAGAAGGATCTAGACAGTTTGGGTGAGTGGTCCAGGAAATGGCTGATGGAATTCAACGTGAGCAAATGCGAGGTCTTGCACTTTGGAAAAAAGAATAAAAGCATAGACTACTTTCCAAACGGTGAGAAAATTCATAAAGCCAAAGTACAAAGGGATCTGGGAGTGCTAATCGAGGATTCTCTAAAGGTAAACATGCAGGTTGAGTCCATGATTAAGTAGGCAAATGCAATGTTGTCACTTATGTCAAGAGGGTTAGAATATAAAAGCACCGTTGTGCTACTAAGACTTTATAAAGCTCTGGTTAGGCCCCATTTGGAGTACTGTGTCCAGTTTTGGTCCCCACCCCTCAGGAAGGACATACTGGCACTGGAACGTGTCCAGTGGAGATTCACATGGATGATCCCTGGAATGGTTGGTCTAACTTACGAGAAACGGCTGAGCATCCTGGGATTGTATTCATTGGAGTTTAGAAGATTAAGGGGAGACTTAATAGAAACTTACAAGATAATACATGGCTTGGAAAGGGTGGGCGCTAGGAAATTTTTTCCATTATGCGAGGAGACTAGGACCCGTGGACACAGCCTTAAAATTAGAGGGAGTCAATTCAGAACAGAAATGCGGAGACATTTCTTCAGCCAGAGAGTGGTGGGCCTGTGGAATTCATTGCAGCAGAGTGCAGTGGAGGCCGGGATGCTAAATGTCTTCAAGGCAGAGATCGATAGATTCTTGATGTCTCGCGGAATTAAGGGCTATGGGGAGAATGCGGGTAAGTGGAGTTGAAATGCCCGTCAGCCATGATTGAATGGCAGAGTTCCCTCGATGGGCCGAATGGCCTTGCTTCCACTCCTATGTATTATGTTTTTATGACTTCATCTTAAGATAAATAAGTGCCTTTCCTACTCAAAAATACATTTGCCTTAAGCACTAACTTTGACTTTTGTTTTTGAACTCATTGCCTTTTGGTAATATCAGTGATTTTGTCACATAGCAGAAAACAAATTTTTGCTGCCATGGAACATCTGTAACAATAACATTTTACAAAACAACCAAAGTAATACCTACTACCGTGTAATAATATTTCCAACATCTATTTATAGGCAAGCATTCATTCCAGCTCAGCCACAAGAATGTACATATTGGGATAATTACATCTGGTTTAAACCATTGGTTAAAACAGTGCATTACAAATTTTGCTTGCAATAGGACTGCTCCATCATCTCTTATTACCTGGTTAGGAACATGATAGAAAAAAAAGTGTACAGAACAATAACATGTTCACCTTAATGAGCAAATGTACCTGCCAACAGTCCTACTGTGAGATCTGATCACAGAGGGGTCCTCTCAACAGAAATATTTAGAATCTACTGTAAAAGTACTGACTCCAGACAAACGTTCCCCTGATTTGTGGTTTAGCAGTATGATGTCTTAGTTTATGTGAAAGGGGTTACAATTCACAACCAAATTAAAATGAATAACATTGTCTCAAATGCTGAAGGCAGTACTGGTATCATAGATAGAATGAGAATGGGAAACACTACCTGCTTTTGATCGAGACATTCTTCTTAATTAAGACGGTAAGCTGGGCTATGACCAGTATGGCTTCACGCAGGATTCAACCTGTGAGCCCTAGCTGTGCTACTAGAGGTTGGATGAAGCTGATATTTTCTATCCAACCTCACAATTTAAAGCTGGGTCAGCTCATAGCTAAAGTACAGTAAACCAGGTCACAATCACTGATGCTGGACCAAATACTACATGGAGTTTGCCAAATAAGCTTAGCTGGTGCATGAGAAATATTAATTTACAAATTCTTCCCATATTTATAACAATATGGTTTACAATACATTTATCAGCCTATCTTTTGTGTAAGCCACTGCAAAAAATAATTTGGCTGTTTTGTCTAACAGATTCAATATTCTTCAGGTAATGCTACTTATCCAATGCACCTTGAAGTTCAACTGTTCATCAATATTTGTTGAATTCCAATTTCAAATGGAAGTCGAAATGTTTGTGAATGATAAATATTACAATGCAATAATAATTTTAAAATACTGCAAAGCAAATTCATAACATCATATATGTCACAATATTATAAATCATAAGTTTTTTTAAAGATTAAAGGTGGTCTTGAAATTTGGATCATGACTGTACTTCTCACTTGGAATTTATTTATCATCTCAGCAATTACTTAACTCAAATCACTGAAAGGTTGGGGGTGTGTGTGTGTGTGTGTGTGTGTGTGTGTGTGTGTGTGTGTGTGTGTGTGTGTGTGTGTGTGTGTGTGTGTGTGTGTGTACCAAGTTAAATTAAAATTCTGTTGAGCAATTCATTCAATAATTTGTCAGTTTCAAATGAGATATTAAGAAGATTATGAGTGGTATTGCAATAGTGTAAAGTGTTCTAACATTTTCAGCAATAAGCTAATAAAGCAAATTTTGCAGTTGCCTTCATCCAATTATGATTGTGTTATGGACTTTTGAATTAATTAGAAAGCAATTTCAATTATATTTTAATATTAAGATTGAAGACAAAAATCACAATTTAGTTTTCTCCCTCGGTGAAGGAAAGCTGATGGAATTAAGCAGTAATGATTCTTCTAGTTACAAGTCATCTGTTTTGCAAATCCACTGATATGGATAGGTGTGCTATTAAATGAATATCTTTGTTAATATTTTATAGTACAACTTGTACAAGTTACAGAAACCTATGCACAACATACTACAAATTCTTCCATATGGATATTTTGCAAGGTCATGGAATACCAGCAACTGATTATTTCTATTTTCCTAATCCCCGAGAGAAAATCAGAAATGACACATTTCCCTTTTTATTGTAATCTTTTAAATATTGCTAGAATTGGAAGTATTTCTACAGTTTCTTGGCTTGAGGCAACTTATGCAATATCATATACAAGATCAGATAATTGAGAATTATTTATGTTGGCAGTTGCAACTTTTCAGATCCCAAAATGCAAGATGATCTGGATAATATCCAAGTTGAGGCTGATAAGTGACAAATGACATTCACACCAGGCAAGTGCCGGTAATGTCCGTGGCCAAGAGAGAGAAACACTCTTAGTCATTGACATTGTCATATTAAATATCCCACTATCAGCAACCTAGAAATTATCACTGACTAGTAACTGTTTTGGATTTGCCTTATAAATAGTGTGGCAACAGAAGCAGGTCAGAAGCAAAGAAGTAAGTAATTCACCCCCTGACTTCCAAAGCAGGTCTATCATCCACAGAGCACACAGTAGGAGGGTCATGGAACCCTCTCCACTTGTCTGGATGAGTGCAGCTCCAACAACATTCAAAACACTTGATACCACCCAATACAAAAAATGATCTGCTTGATTGTTTGAAGATGTGATGCAATCACTCTCTCACCCATCACACACAGGAGCAGTAATGTGTACAACCTACAAGATGCACTGCAGAAATTCCTTACACAGCACCTTCCAAACCTACAATAACTTCATGACTTGGAGGTGCCGTTGTTGGACTGGGTGGACAAAGTTATAAATCCCACAACACCAGATTATAGTCCAAGGTTTGGTAGGAAGGGCTGGCTTTCAGAGCATTGCTCCTTCGTCTGGTGGTTGTGGAGGTTAAGATTATGTTCACAAAATTTATAGCCAATAACTTCCATCTAAAAGGTCAAGAACAAAAGAGACATGAGAAGACATCATCTGCAAATTGCCATCAGAGCCTCTCATCATCAAGTTTCTGACTTGGAACTAATGTATATTGCTTTTTAAAAAAAATATTACTGGATAAAAAGCATTGGACTGTATTCCTAACAGAACTGTGGTTGTCTGTAGATCACATGGACTGTCTTGGTTCAAAAAAGCAGTTCACCACTATATCCTCCAGGGAATTTAGGAATCATCAGTAAAGTTGGTCCAACCAGTGGCATCCCTTAAATGAATTAAACAAAAACTCAAATCTTGATGCAGCTGCTACACACCAAGATAATAAAGAAGAACATAATACTAGTTGTAATTTATAACAATAAAGCTGTTATTTTGCAAGACCAGTAAGTCAGATCAATAGGAGAATTGTGAAGTGAGAATTGAATTTGAATTCAAAATCATAAATGATTCAGTAGTTTCTCATTACCCTGACAGTCATTATCAAATATTATGGACATACTTGACAGCAGTTGCTGTTAATACTGAAGATATTTCCACTAATATCCTATAGGATAGAGAACATGCCATCCCTAACTGGTCTGGTCTGGTCTGAATGTCACTACTACTCAAATTAAGATGGATGACTCTTAACTGCTCTTTGAAATGTGAACAT
Organism: Hemiscyllium ocellatum; assembly: GCF_020745735.1. Lineage (NCBI taxonomy): Eukaryota > Metazoa > Chordata > Chondrichthyes > Orectolobiformes > Hemiscylliidae > Hemiscyllium > Hemiscyllium ocellatum. The sequence goes on from NC_083401.1 coordinate 89,915,383, forward strand.
GTCACTAAATTTGGCAATCAGGAATGCAATCAATTTTTAAAAATACAAATAATGAATAATGAACATTCTGTAAGTTAGTTTCCTTATTTCACTCTCTTTTTCATTGTAATTGAAGCTAAAACTGAAGCTAAAGTATTTAAGTAAAATGCAAATAACAACAAAAATGTAGCTTTGAAAATATTTGCAAAAAATTTATTCTGCAACAATTCTGGCAGATAATCAGAAATAGATAATTACAAGTCAATTTTTAGTTCTGAGTCATTAATAATTCAGTATTTTTTCACAGAATGATAAAAATTATTTAAAAACTCAGACATGGTTCCAAGTATCCACTGTTCATCTGGAGGTACTTTAAAATGGATTTTTGTCATTGAATTATATGTTTATAACCTTAGGAGCACCATTAATCTCCTATTTTGATGTCATCATTGTAGTTCTTTATGTTGTTAAACCTTAATTAGACCTTTTGATTAAATTGCATTCTCTATTTCAAATAAAACTAATTTAATTTCCTGCTCTTATCAAATGAAAAAGGGTTAATAGCATGACTAGGATAAAATATTGTGTACTTGTTTTGTTTATGTCTGGCCGAATAGTGCTGTGGTTGAACGGAATTCAACAAGACATCATGGATTTTAAAGAAACCATAGCAACTCTGTTTCAAATTTACCAGTGCCAATGTTATTATATAAGCACCAATTTTTTTGACTGGCAACAGAACCTATCACACTGCAAGCACTATACTGATATAAGCATGTTATTTTACAACAGACTTTGCAGTAAGATATCAGAAAACTATAATGTTTAGAAATTTGCCATGTGTAAACAGAATTGGCTATATATAGTGAAGAAAAAAATGTATGCTTTGCATCCATACATGATCCTGTTAAAGCCCAAAAGATCTTGTTTACAACTGCAATGTTAAAAATTCCAATATACTTCTATGATCAGTAAAAATGTGAAGTTACTGCATTTTGGGAAAGCAAATCTTAGCAGGACTTATACACTTAATGATAATGTCCTAGGGAGTGTTGTTGAACGAAGACACCTTGGAGTGCAGGTTCATAGCTCCTTGAAAGTAAAGTCGCAGGAAGGTAGGATAGTGAAGAAGGCATTTGGTATGCTTTCCTTTATTGGTCAGAGCATTGAGTATAGGAGTTAGAAGGTCATGTTGCAGCTGTATAGGACATTGGTTAGGCCACTTTTGGAATATTGCATACAATTCTGGTGTCCTTCCTATTGGAAAGATGTTGTGAAACTTGCAAGATTTACAAGGATTTTGCCAGGGTTGGAGGATTTGAGCTATAGGGTGAGGCTGAACAGGCTGGGGCTGTTTTCCCTGGAGCATTGAAGACTGAGGGTTGACCTCATAGAGGTTTATAAAATCATGAGGGGCATGGATAGGATAAATAGACAAAGTCTCTTCCCTGGGGTGAGGGAGTCCAGAACTAGAAGCCATAGGTTTAGGGTGAGAGGGGAAAGATATAAAAGGGACGTAAACGGCAACCTTTTCATGCAGAGGGTGGTGTGTGTATGGAATGAGCTGCCAGAGGAAGTGGTGGAGGCTGTTACAATTACGTTATTTAAAAGGCATTTGGATGGGTATATGAATAGGAAGGTTTTAGAGGGATATGGGCCAGGTGCTGGCAAATAGGACTAGATTAGGTTGGGATACCTGGTCAGCATGGATGAGTTGGACAGTAGGGTCTGTTTCCATGCAATACATCTCTATGACTCTATGAATCTAAGATCAACACGCCATCTATACAATCATTTTTAAGTATTCAGTCACCTTTAAGTAGACAAATCAGTGGAATTAGTAAAAATAAAAAAATGCGGCATTTATGGAATTAGATTTAATCTGACACAGAATTTCAGATTAATTCATAAACCACAACAATGAAGATTAATTTATAAATGGCTACTCAATTCTTCACTTGATTGTTATTATTACTCATTCCCTGCTATCTAAAAGTTAGTATTCATCGATTGTGGGAAAATTTATATAGTGGGAAAAAAAATCAAAGTGACCTTTCAAGAGTAATTGAGGATTACAGATGTTTTCCTTGAAAAGTACAATGTAACTTTATGGCACGTGTAAACTGAAATGTAGACCAAATAAATTTTCATTATTGGACAGTAAAATGTTGATCTTTTATTTTCAAAAAGTCCTGAATAGACAATTACCTGTCATACATAACAATGTAAATTTATATACATTAACTGTGTTTTGCTTGGAAATATACCAATTCCAAAATGTCAAAATTGTTAATTATCCTAACCTATAAATTGCTATTGTTATGAAGATGTGAGTGTACTATACCTTTAAGAGAGTTAAAAGCTGGTAGAGCTACCTGACAGCACCAAGTGTTCTCAATAAGGTAACAATGTAACACTTGGTCAAAAGCTAAATTAGCTGGTTGCCTGGAAATGACAAAATAGATTTGAATTAGACCACTCAGTTTAAATTATACCCTGAAAAAAACCAAACTCCAATCAAGTTTGAGTTTAGTATATTGACAATCTTAAAAGCCCATGACACAATCCGATGTTTTGGGGGTTTGAGACTGGGAAAATTGAACAGTTGAGAGGAGAACTGATAAGCCAATGATATCTGCATACTGCCCAGAATATAGCTCTCTTAAAAAGGTATGCTGAAGCAGAGCCCGCAAGAAGAAGAAAAGAAGACAGGAATTCAGAGCAAACTGAAAGCTGGCTGGTTTTGAGATAAGAAGTTTTATTTTGCAAATCATAATTGGGAGTTTTATTGGACTAGTATTATAGAAGGGAAGATAAAAGATAAGTTAGAGTAAGGCATTGTAAATAGCTGTTAGTTAATTATTTTGTGATACTTTAAGAAATAAAGTTGTTAATTTTTACTTTGAATAATTCTTGGCTTTTCAAATTTTTACAGATTGCTGCATGGGATAAATCTTTCCTGTGTCGTTGGTTTTAAATTAAGCAGGAGAGTTTATCCTGTGTCGTAACACTATAAATACAAAAATCTGCTGGTTCCTGGGAAAAGTAGGTCAATGCCTCCCCAGTAGTTCTTTTTTCTTGAAATTATACTTGCATTCATCTCTCTCAAAAGAATTGCATTTCTAGCCTTGCACTTTTGAGAAAATGTTGTCCAAAAAACATCCTGAGTTGTTAGCAAAAATAATTCAGGAGGCAGTATAAATAAAGCAATGTTTTCATGCGTGAAAGCGTGTTCTTTGGGCTGTTACAGCATTGCAACATTCCTTTCCATTTCTTGAAGCATTGTGATGTAACTTTCCATTGCCTACCGAAGTGAACCAAATGTGTCTAAGTAATAAGTGGCAATCTCTAGTAGATTAAGAAAATCTTTTCTGGAAAATATTCCCCACCATTTCTTTGTCATAGAGTCATGAAACATGGAAACAGACCCTTTGCTTCTACTCATCTGCTCCAACCATACAGGCCAATCTTACCTGGTCCCATTTGCCTGCATTTGACTCATATCCCTCTAAACCTTTCCTATTCATTTACTCATTTAGATGCCTTTTAAATGTTATAATTGGACCTGCCACCACCACGTTTGGCAGCTGATTCCAGACATGCAACGTACTCTGCGCAAAAACATTACCCCTCAGGTTCTTTCTCAATGTTTCCCCTCTCACCTTAAACCTATGCCCTCTAGGTTTGGACTTCTCCATGCTAGGAAAAAAGCTTTGATTATTCACCCTACTCATGCCCCTCATGATTTTGCAAACTTTACCAAAACACAACACTTCACATCTATCTCAATTTTGACAGAAGTCAAGCTTATTTCCCATCTCACTGGTAATGTTATACTTATTGGAACAGTAGAACTGATACATTTATAGGAGGCACCTTAAAATGAAAGTTTGAAAATACAAGAGATGGTGAATATTTGCCATCGTATTGCTGTTGGTATGAAACAACTTTTTATGAGAAAACAACTAAGTTCCTAAGTTCCTACATCAGTCATTGGTGCAGATGTAAATTTATGAATTTTTTGGTAAAGCAAAGATGAAAACAGTAACTAATTATCAACTTAAGATATTTACTAAGAATGAAAAGAACAGCTATGGACATTTCTTTAATCAAAGGGTTGTGACAATATGGATATACTTTGTCACAGGAATGAATATTAAAACTTTATGGAAAATTTCAATAACTGTTTGAAGCAGAAGATAAATGTTGATCTGGAGCAGAATCTAGAATCAGAAAGTGTCCACAATAAGGCAGAGCGGTGATCATATGCTTCACATCAGTCTCATGGAAAATATCAATGTCAATTTCTGTTCTCAAAAAAAACTGATGACTTTTTGGAAATGTTTTGGGATTTGTTTTGAATTTATTTGACAAAGAACCAGCACAGATGTGATAAAACAGAAGACCAGTCTTAGTGTTAAACTTCTACGACTCCGCAATAAGGGCACAGCTCTTGACAATGAAGATTGTATCATTGGCGACTGGGAAATTTGATAGCATAAAATCCCAACTGGACTTATGTAAAATTAAGTTTCACGTGCGATGCCAGTGAGAGATTAAAGTAAAATTAGGGGGTAATTAACATAAATTTGGGCAAAAAGATAAACCATAAGTGCAATTCAATCCATCCCATCACAGTGGAAGCATAGCAGCCAGGCCAGCTTTGCGGATGTGTACATTGATTTTCAGAAAGTTCACATTTGAGGACTCCATCAGCTGAGTTGTGATTGACTATTGGATCATTGTCATTAATATGATGAACAGTGATGGAAAGCATTGCAGTGGTGAGGTCTGTCATGCTCAACAGTTAACAAGCAAGTTAAACTGCAGGTGAAACACACGGTCAACTATCTTAAATTGTGCTAAAGTGCATGAGACAGCCCTCGATGCTTTTGTTCATTACTTCATATAGTCATAGTCAATCTTATGGAAAATATCAATGTCAATACTTTTTATCAAGAAACTGGTGACTTCAATATTGGCTAAAACTGACTGAGGACAATTGCTAAAATAATACCTCTAAATTCTAAAACAAACTACCACAGACATGGAGAACTGCGACAAAAGAAAAAAAAAAATTCATTGTACAATGGTTCATCGATTCCCTGTGCAAAGTCAAGAGCTGCTGGAGAGTAAGTACAATGAATTTGCCTGAATATTGTCAATGCTTTACATCATAGATAATGGTGGACCAGTAATTGCGGGTATACCAGTGTGTGAGATCATGTGCTAGTCATGATCCATGGAGTCAATCAGATAGCAAAGACCAACAAAAACTTTACCAGACTTTTCAAGAACACTTGTAGAACAGAAAATGAAGATGAACAGAACACAACTTTCTTCTCAATTAGCGGAGCTAAAATTTCAGATCTCTGTTGTCAAGAGAAAGATGGAAGTTCACGAGGAAAAAGGTCGAACTGCTAACTAAAGATAAATCCAAACATGAGATATTATCTCTAAGATGATAAACCTTTAGAAGATGCCTCAGTTCAGTGCATAAAGATGAATGAGAGCTGGAAGAGAAAGAAAGGAAGTGGAAAGCTTTGTATGATCAACACAATGAGATGATTTGGTGGTTTATAGGAAGATCTGGAGGGATGCATATGTAAATCAGATCAGTGCTGGAATTAATGACAAACCTGTAACAGCAGGAGGAGGTATATGGCATACACAAAAAAGAGCTGCAAATCACTCATGAGATAGTCCTTTTCAGAAATAAATGCCAGTAATGACACTCTAGTGAAAGAGCTGAAGGAAAATAGTAGAAACCACACAACTGGAGTGAGAAATGAAAGAGATCTGGGACTTCAAGAGGAAATTTAAAAACTGAAACAGCTGGACACTTATTAGAGAAGGTTATGATGGAGAAAATATACTGGGCCAAAGGCTAAAATATTGATAGTACTTGAAGGGGCCAGGGTACTTTGAAACCGGAAGCTTCAAAGTCAGCTGGAAGCTCTTAGGAACAAAACAGTAAATGCCAAGAAGAGTTGAACCTGTCAATCAGGTTAACAAATAAAATCAGACAACAGTTAATCTGGAATAAGACCTAGTTGTAATGTACAGGATAAGCATATTCTGGAACAGCAAGTTGAGCCCATGAACAAAAGCTTTGTCTACACAAACAGAAAAGACAAATAATATTGCTGACTTGAATAAAAAACCATCATGACATCTGGACATACCAGTAAATTATCAAAACACATAAGCTCAGCTGTCATTGTAAATCATTAAACCATCCTTTGGAAAGAAGCAGTTTTTTAAAAAAATTACCTTGCATGTAAGAAGTCCTTGTGCTGTATGTGTACATTGTTACAGTTCTGCTTGTTATTTAATCTGCTTTGAGATTGAAAAGCTGTTTATCTTTTCCTCTTTTTCTTTTTTTTTTTAAAAGACCCCCACACGACCACCTAACTGCAGTAGAGTTTATATTGTCCCCAGCACCCATGATGTGTGTGTACAGGTGTGAGACACAGTGAAAGACAGACACAAGGTGGACAACTCTTGATTCGATTTCCACCACCAGGAAGAAAGGAAACACCCAAGTGGCCAGCGGCAAGCAGTACCCTTTTAGAGGGCAATGCTACATGATCAAACGGTGCAGGGGAGGGCAGGGATTTAATCAAAATAGAGTTGGAGGGAGAAATAATACACTCCACGTCCTGCGGTGCCCACTTCTCCTGAACAACTCCAAGGTGTTGGTGGAGACCGCATGCTCCTTCTCCAGAAACACCCGGGCTCTAACATAACCACGGGAGAGGGGCTGGCAATTGGCCATAATGACCCCCTCCATGGCCCACTGCCTGGACCTGTTTATGGCCAGTTTGACCAGGCACAGGAGCAGACCCACGAGGAGGTCCTCAGACCTGCCCTTGTCCCCTCCCCTCTGTACCGGGTGAAATTGAAAAGCTATTCATACAGAAATCAATTGGTTTAGTATAGAAACTACTTTACAACTAGCAATGAGTTTTATTGTTTTAAATTAACAAATCCACAGAGTAAATTAATCCCTGATGAGTGATTCAATATTAGACCATTATTATTAACGTGACAGGAGGGGATGGAGTCATTCTCCCAGAGGTGGGAAAGTGTCTCTCAATTAAACTGAATATAGGAAAGTGTCTCTGTGAGAAATTCACTCAATCATGTTAGGCTATCAATTGTGCTCATTAATGAACCAATTGATACTAATGATTACAGAACCCACTGGAATTTCATGAAGGGTCACCAGTTAAATAGGAATCACATGGCTTTCCCATACCTCCTGAATGCCACTCAGAAATACCCTCTGCTTTTCCAAGGAGCATTGAGTGTCGTATTGTCAGACACAATTCCTGACTGAAGTCAAGATGACGAGCCATTATCAGCCCTGTTCTTGCCTCCAGTACCGTTACACCCACTCCCCTACATACTCACCTCTACAATTTCTCACCAGAGTCCACGAAATTCAAACTAATCCCTGGTCAGTTCCTTGGAGCACCATCAGCAAAAGCCACTGCCCATTGCAGAAATGTCAGCAACAAAGAGCTGTTGGTTTCTGATTGGTAAGCAGAATTTCTAGCACAAGGAATCTTGCCTAAGAGGTGATCAGTTCATTTGTATCTCCCCCACAGAAGTGATAGGGATTTCCCAATGACCTTCCAAGCAATGATTCGGACCTGTATCAGGAATATTACATCCGTCCTTACTTCTGCAAAAGTGCCTTTAAAAGAATGGAGACCTTTTATAATGAAAACATTTAAGAATATTTTTCAATGTGTTTCTTTTTAAACTATGATTGTTATCTGCCTTTCATTGTTTGCTGTGTTCCTTGCCCAAAACTTTTTCTTTCTTTTTCAGCACATATTTGGATTGCTTTTGTGGAATCAAAACAGAGAAATTATCTTTCCAAATCCCCAGAAAGCCAAGTGTGATTGAAGTAGTTGAAGTAGTTTAGCATTTCTAAAACATGGTAAAGGGAAAGAGCGTTTGAATGAAGGCAAAACAAAACAACTCACATTTTAATTAATGCAGTGCAGCACAAGGACCAGTACACCATCTGAATATAGGTTGCAGAGTTTCATCAGTTGAGGTTTGTTTATGAATTATGATTTCCTTACTTCATGACTGAAGAACTACAAGATGTAATAAAGTTTAACAGTGAGGTCAGCAAATAGCAAAGCCAAGGTTGCCTGCACACAACGTTATGCCAACAATATTGACAAGCTTTGATGTACAAGCTAGAGCAGGCCAAAGGAATTTCCTCCACAGGGTCAGTGCATAGCTCTACCATCTGCTGCAAACACAACTGTCGCCAATTTGTACAGCAGACTTAGCATTGTCGGTGACAAGTAAAATTGGCATTGCAGTCAATAATGCTGCCTTTATTTCTTTTCAGTTACAGTGTCTGCTGACATGCTGCCTGCACGTGAACCAAACATTGGATAAGCTGGCTGGAAATATCATTTCCCTCCCACTTAACAGCAGTAGCAACATAATGTAGCTGCTCAATATGTCACCACGCTGCTGCATTTTAACAAGTTCAGACATAGATCATTGGAAGCTGCTGCTGAGCTCCACTCCTGGCACGATTATTTGGTTCTCCTCACTCGGGGGCTTTGATCCAGCAGGTGTTACCACCTCCACTCTGCCCTCGGTGTCTTTGTATACTGTAGGTGGCAGTATTTAGAGTCATAGAGTCCTGCAGCATGGAGACAGGCCCTTGGCCCAAACTGGTCCATGCCGACCAAAATGTCCATCCACACTAACCCCATTTCCCTGCATTTGGCCTACATCCTTCTAAACCTTTCCTATCCATATATTTTTCCAATTGCCTTTTAATGTTGCTAATGTACCTAGTTCAACCACGTTCACTGTCAGCTCATTCTATATCCATGCCACCTTCTGTATAAAACAATTTGCCCCTCAGCTTTCCTTTTATTTTTTCCCCTCTAACTCAATCTGATGCCCTCTAGTTTTTGATTCCCCTTATCCAGGCCTCTCATGATCTTATACACTTCTGTAAGATCCCCCTTCAGTCTCCTACTGTCTAAAGAAAAAATGTCCTAGCTTGTCCAACCTCTCCTGATAACTCAGACGATTGAGACCCGTCGCCTTGTAAATTTCTTCTGCACTCTTTCTAGTTTAATAACATCTTTCCTATAACAAAGTGACCAAAAGTGAACACAATACTCCAACTGCAGCCTCGCCAATGTCCTGTACAGCTGCAAAATAACTTTCCAACTTCTATATTCAATGCCCTAGCTGATGAAGGCAAGTGTGTCAAAAGCTTCCATCATTGCCCTGTCTACCTGTGACTTTACTTTCAGAGAACCGTGCACCTGAACCCCAAGATTCTCTGTTCCACTATAGTCTTTAAGGCCTTACCATTCACAATAAAAATGACTTTCTAAAATGCAAAACCTCACACTTATCTATATTACACTCCATTTGCTATTTCTTGGCCCATTTCCCCAGCTGATCCAGGTCCTGCTACAATTTCTGATAACTTTCCTCACTGTCCACGTTACCACCTATTTTAGTATCATCTGCAACCTTACTAATCATAGCTTGTACATTTTCATCCAAGTCATTGATATAGATAACAAACAGTAATCGACACCTGAGGCACTCCAATCTGACAAGTATCATTCCACTATTACCTTCTGCTTCCTATCATCAAGCCAATTGTATATCTAATTTGGAAAAAGTGAGGACTGCAGATGCTGGAGATCAGAGCTGAGAAATGTGTTGCTGGAAAAGCGCAGCAGGTCAGGCAGCATCAAAGGAGCAGGAGAATCGACGTTTCGGGCATAAGCCTGAAGAAGGGCTTATGCCTGAAATGTCGATTTTCCTGCTCCTTTGATGCTGCCTGACCTGCTGCGCTTTTCCAGCAACACATTTTTCAGCTCTGTATATCTAATTTGTCAGCTTTCCCCAGATTCCATGCACTCTAGCCTTCCAGAGCAGCTTACCATGTGGAACCTTATCAAAGACCTTCCTGAAATCCATAGAGACTAAGTCTATTGTCCAGCCCTTGCTAAACCCTCCTCTTTACTTCATCAAAGAACTTTAACAAATTTGTGAGACATGATCTCCCATGCACAAAGCCATGCTGACTACTACTAATCAAACCCTATCTTTCCAAATGCATGAATGCATCAAAATCTTCTCAAGTAACTTACCTAGCAGAGATGTTAGGCTTACTGGTCTATAGTTCTCGGGTTTTTCTTTGCAGACTTTCTTGAATTAGGGCATAACATTTGCTACCCTCCAGTCACCAGTTGAACCTCACCTGTGGCTAATGATGATACAAAAATATCAGCTGGGGCCCCCACAATTTCTCCAGCTTCTTGTAGTGTTCTTGGATATATCTGGTTAGCACCCGGAGTTTTATCCACCTTCATACATTCTAATACATCCAACATCTCTCCTACTCTGATATGGGCTGTCCCCAAGATATGACCACTAACTTCCCCAAGTTCCCAATTCTTCATGTCTTTCTCCACAGTAAATGCAGATGAGTGTTTCATTGAGCACTTTGCAAATCGCCTTGTGGTTCTACTCCTACGTGTCCACTTTGGTCCTTGAGGGGTCCTATTCCTTCTCTAGATATTCTTTTTCCTTTAATATACTTAAAGAACCTGTTTGGATTCACCCTGATCTTCTCAGCCAAGTCTATCCTCATGCCTCCTTTTCACCGTCCTGATTTTCTTCTTCAGTAAACTCCTGAATTCTCTGTATGCCTTCAGGGATTCACTTTATCCCAGTTACCTGTACCTGAGCCATGCCTCCTTTTTTTCCTGGTCGAAGTCTCAACATCTCTTGAAATCCAGGGTCCCTATTCCTGTCAACTTTGCATTTCACCTTCACAGAAACGTATAGACTTGAACCCCAGGTGTCTCACTTTTAAGACCTCCCACTTGCTTGAGGTCCCTTTGCCCGCAAACAGACTACTCCAATTGACCCCTGAAAGCTCCTGTCTAATTTCATCAACATTTTCCTTGCCACAATTTAGAACTTGAACTTGTGGACCAGTTTTGTCCCTCTCCATAACTATTATAAAATTAATAGAACTATGGTCACTGGTCCCAAAGTGCTACCCCACTGTCACTTCCATCACCTGTCCTACACTATTTCCCATGAGTAGGTTGAGTTTTGCCCCTTCCTGAGTAGGACCTCTATACACAGCTTGAGGACACTTTCCTGAGTGCACTTAACAAATTCCAAAAGTTGCTGAAGGGAACATTCTGTGAGTGGTGTGATGGGGCTGGGATGTGCTGGCTGAGGGAGAAGAGTAATATCTTTCTGAGAATTATATGTTTCTAGCACCTGGTGATGGAGGTTTTGAGGGGCAGGGGATGAAGGTCAGCACCTGAAATAACCAAGTGGAAAGTCAAATGCTGGGAAACTCACAGAACATAAAACTCATGGTCAAAACAAATTATGTCATCAGACGAGATGACTGATATTGTTGTGATGAAAAGAATAGTATGCAGCAGTAGCAGACACTCCTGTAAGTGAGGTGCCATCTGCTGAAGGACAGGATGATGTGCATATTGAATCAGGAATTCATACAGAACAGCAGCAGGCCATTCAATCCATCATACTTATGACAACTCTGATGAAGAGACTGTCTAATTTTGTTCACAGCTGAAAATGTGTTGCTAAAAAAGCGCAGCAGGTCAGGCAGCATCCAAGGAGCAAGAGAATCGACTTTTCGGGCATGAGCCCTTCTTCAGGAATCATTTTCCTGGAGAAGGGCTCATGCCCGAAACATCGATTCTCCTGCTCCTTGGATACTGCCTGACCTGCTGCGCTTTTCCAGCAACACATTTTCAGCTCTGATCTCCAGCATCTTCCAGCACCACTGATCCAGAATCTGGTTTCCAGCATCTGCAGTCATTGTTTTTACCCTGTTTTAACCCTCAACCCAGGCTCTTCCTAAGTTGTATTCTTGTCAGAAAATCAAATAAATATGTCAAACAGGATTGCCTCATAGGAAATCCATGCTGACCATTCCTTGCATTTCCTTATTCCTGATTCATCCTGTCCCTCAGATTTTTTTTCCAAATATTTCCCTACCATGCATACTAATTAACTGGTCTGTAATTATGTAGCCAATCCCTGCTGCCCTTACTGAACAGGAACCGCAGTAACTATCCTCCAGCCATCTGGCACTTTACCTGTGGCTAGTGAAGTATTGAATATCTCCACCAAGGCCCCAGTGATCTCCTCCCTAGCCTCCCATGGCATCCACAGATACATCTCATCAGGTTCTGGGGATTTATCCACATTTATGTCCACTAAGACTGATTAATCTTAACATGCTCCAAGCTGAAATCTCCAGCCACAATGTCTTTCTCCTTAGTGAATTTAGAGGAAAAATATTCATTGAGGACTTCATCCACATCTTTGTCTCCATGAACAGATTATCCCTTTGGTCTCTAATTGACCCTATTATTTCCCTAGTAAACTTCTTGCCCTTAATATAGTTATAAAATGCTTTGGGTATTTATTTAATCCTATCTGACAAAAATATTTTGTGTCCCCTCTTTGCCCTCCCATGTCCTTTTTGTTGCACTCCCCTACACTCTCCATACTTCTGAATGGCCTTTGTACTCTTGAATGTGTCTACAGGGAGCCGGAGACACAGGGTTGTTATTGTTCAATGGGTTTGAGGCTGTTGCAGCCTGTTTGGATGAGAGTCAAGGTTAGATGAGTGAACTGACTATGGAACTGTGGTACTCAAAGTCAATCAAATGGGTGCAGTAATTCGTAGGGATAGTATAGTCAAGGGAACAGGCACAGGCCACTGCAGCAGAGGCTCAGAGTTCAGATAGCTGCATTGACTGCCATATGTCAGAGTTCAAGAAAGCTGTTCAGGAATAGAGAGAAAGTTTCAACAGGAGGAGGAGGGTTCAATGGATGTAGTCTGCATGGGTACCAATGACCTAGGACCAGAAGGAAGTTCTGCTTAGAACGTATGAGCAGCTATGGCTACATTATAAAGTAGAATCTCAAAGATAATAATCTCTGAATTAATTAGATTCCCCTTCAGTGTGGAAGCAGGCCCTTCAGCCCAACAATCCCACACCGACCCTCCGAAGAATACCCCATCCAGACCCATTTCCCTCTGACTAATGCACCTAACACTATGGACAATTTTGCATGGCCAATTCACCTGACCTGCATATCTTTAGACTGTGGGAGGAAACCCACACAGACATGGGGAGAATGTGCAAACTCCACACAGACAGTCACCCAAGGTTGGAATCAAACCTGGGCCCCTGGAGCTGTGAGGTAGCAGTGCTAACCACTGAGCCACCGTGCCACCCACAAGATTGCTAGCTGAGCCCTGAACAAATTGGTTTAGAGTAAATAAGTTTACAGAGAAGAATGCATCACTTAAAAAAAATTAATGGTAGGTCAGAAGCTTGGACAGAATTTAAAAACCAGTAAAAAATGACTAAAGAAATGGTCAGGAGGGACAAATCAGAGAATGAGAGAAAGCGATGTGAAATATAAAAGCAGATAGTAAAACTTCCCCCAAATGTTTAAAAAAGAAGAGAGTGACTAAATTGAATACTAATCCTCAATATAGTGAGTCTGGAGAAATGGTTAGGTAATAAAGAAATGACAGAAGGGCCTAAATAGCATCCTAGAAATACTTGGAGATGAGGAGAGGTGAAAGAAAAGGAAGAACAAAAGTAGTTACAACGTCCAGCGAATGGCTACTAAGAAAATTATTGGAACTAAAGACTGACAAGTCACCAGTCTTGTGGATATCATTCTTCGGTATTAAAACAAGTAGCTATCGAAATGGTAAATGCATTGTTTTTGAATTCTCTAGATTCTGGAGCAGTTTCATCACACTAAATATTTGTTGTCATAACTCCTATATTCAAGAAAAGAGAAACACAGAAAACAGTTAAATACAGACCAGTCAGTCATAGGAGAAACAATATATTATTTAGAAGATTATAGCAATGCACGTGGAAGATCTTAATTAGGCAGAATCAACATGATTTTATGAAAGGGAAATCATGTTTGAATACTATATTAGAGCTCTTTGAGGAAGCAACAAGTAATATCGTGAGAGGATAGATCTTATTAGATGCTGCCAGACTTGTTGAGTTTTTCTAGCACTTTTTGTTTTTCTTTCAGCTCTCCACTTTCTGCAGCATTTTGTTTTCATCATAGGTGAAGGGGAACCTGTGAATAGGCCATATTGGCATTTGACAAGGTGCTACATCAAAGGGTTATGATGTCACAAATTCGCACAAAGATGCAGCATTGAGAGATGAATTTATTTGAATTTTCAATATATCCGCATTGAATTATTGTAGTCAGAACAAGGGCTGAACTTCAAACAAGCAATCTAGTTTATGAAACAGACTGGGAGAAAGACAGTGCCCTTTAACGCAAAACAGAGGTTTTGTTTATACATGTTAGGGAGTTGGCTGAAAGATAATTATCCTATTCAACAAAATTAGGTAGAAGTGGGAACCATCATATTAAAGTGCTAGCATTATGCATTGCACAGTAAAAGGTGACTATTGTTGTCACGGTGGCAAATTTGACCACTGACAGTAAATTTGGATTCAGGATTATTGATCATGAACCTTGTAAGTCAAAATGTTGATCCCACATTTATTCTAGATTCAGCAGCAGCTGGTTTGGTGATCATGGAATTGCTTAGCTCTGTTGGCTTGCTAAAGTGGTTTATGTTGCAGAGCCTCTCCGGTAGGTTTGATTCCCAGCACTGGCTGAGGCTACCATGGAGAATTCTCCTTCTCAACCTTTCCCTTTGTCTAAGATGTGGTGACCCTCAGGTTAAATGAGGGAGCAGCCCTATGATCTGGTAAGACTATAGAAACTTTATCATTATTACTGTTATCCCTGACAGTTTGGAATGTCTTCGCAGTGTATTCTTTCAACAATCAAGAGTCAAGTCTGGGAGGGCAGACTCTTTTGGTTAAAGATCATTGTGAAGCAATACTTAGCTACAGCACAAAGCTGTGAAGGATCCAATTTATGTCTTTTAAAAGCAGAATTAACAAGCATGTATCCAACTAGATCTTCAACAGGAGCTACCACATGCTCTAGCCCAGTTTGAAGATATTCTAAGCCATACAATAACTATATCCCATTTTGTGAGGACTTAGCCTTTCCAGGCACGTGCGTTTTCATCAAGAAAAATGTAAGGCATTTTGTAATGATTATTTCCCTCATCTTTCTCTACCTACTGAGGTTCCCTGTCAAGATGATTGAAAGAAGGTTCTCATCTTTTCTGAGAGTTTTGTTTTATTCAATCGGTATTTCTGATCCCTGTCTTCTGACGTTAGATGAAGGTGCATAATTTTAAGGTGATTGGAGGAAGGTTTGGGGGAGATGGAAGACAGAGGTTCTTTAAACAGAGAGTGGTGGGTGCATGCAATGCCCCACCAGTAGTGGTAGTAGAGTCAAATATATTACGAGCATTTAAGTGACTCGGATAGGCGCATGGATAATAGTAAAGTATCGGGTATGTAGATTAGTTTGATCTTCGAGTAGGATAAAAGGTCAGCATAACATCGAGGGCCGAAGGGCCCATATTATGCTATACTGGGTCTATGTTCTATATGTTCTATATTCAGAGATGTAGTTCTTATCTGTAGCATAGCACTGTGAAGACCTGGTTTTGTTACCCTGAATTTTATAGTAAGTGCTTTAACTGTTAAAATTATCTGCTCAGTAAGACCACTTGATAATATAGCAAGGCTGTCACATGCTTATTGCTCTATTTAGCACTCATCCCTAAAAGCTTTATCTCTATATTGTAGCCCATTGTCAGATACAATCACTTCAGGTATACTGAACAGACTGACTATTGCACTCATTGTGTCCTTGGAGTGAATGCTTTACTTGGCTGGCAATGGGATAAGTGGGAAAATGGTCAGAGACCGGAAGATGATGCATGGTAAACATATGTTGCAATTTTGGATACAGCAACTTACAAGATCTCATGAGAGTGTAAGTCTTGCTCTGGCACACCACACACATTGCCATTGTCTTGTCAATGTCATTGTTGATCACTGGCCAACACACAATATCCTATACATGGCACCTTCTTTATGACCATGTGCCCAGCGATGATTTCCAGGCACAAGCATTTATTTCTCTTTAAAAATCACGCCTCTTGGAATATCTAATTTAAAATGGGTGATATTCATTCACATGGCTGTGCTTTTCATTTTGCTAATTGGACTACATCGATTTCCAAGGGCAGACACAAAGCTGAGGGAATCTTCATGAACCATTGCACACTTTGGTCCTTTGTATTGCTTGGGCCTGGAAATCAACGTAAATCTGCAGAACAATGCTAATTATGGTGTTATGCCAGACCAATTTCTCTGTCAAAATCTTTTTAGTTTAGGTAGCAAGAACTCTAATGACAATTGAAGGAAACCAGATTACAGAGGACCATTATGCTACTAATTATATCTTCATTTGTGCATTACGCAATATTATCATTCTGACATGGTTTGCATTGTCCTCAGTCATTCTGTTCATTGATAAAAGTATAGAGAGCTCTCGAGCCTGATTCTCTGCCCAACAGTACTGACAAAAGAAGACAGGACCAAAATTATATGTTCCAGACCAATTTGGGTGTGTCTGGAACTCCAAGGGGTTCAATCAGAAATCTCATCCAAGTTAAAACTAAACTACTATAGATGCTGGAAATCTGAAATAAAAACAGAAAGTGTCTGGCAACGTCTTTGGAGAGGTAATCAGAGTTAAAGTTTTGAGTCCAGTATGACTTCTTCTGAACTCATCCACTGTTCTGATAAAGAGTCATAACTGACTTGAAATTTTAACTGTTTCTCTCTCCACAGATGCTGCTTGACTTATTGAATTTATCCAGCATTTTTGTTTTTATCCAATCTAATTTACCCATGTTGCAAGTTAAACCTGACAACGATTTACACCTAAACTCTGTTTAAAATGAAGATAGAATCTTCTGGGTAGAAGAAAAATATTGCCTTCGGAAATTCTTCTTCGAATAAGATTCACCTAATCCAGTTGATTTGGTTCTTCTGCAGAACTCTCTTTTATCATTGCTTCAGTTATTTTGCTATCCTTTGGGCATTCAGTTGTCTGTAACTCACTGTGATCTCTTTTCAGTACAGTCAGATCTTTTAAATTTTTAGTTTCCCTTCTCCTTTTGTTTCAATCTTTTTAACACTGCTCCCCAACCACTGCAAGGCAAGCTCTGAATTTTTATGAATCATTGAAATTTTCAAAGTTGATACATTTCATAGAAGTATTTACAAAAAGTTGTCAAATGTGGATGTGAGATTTTAGTTTATATGTAATGTTCGTCTCCAAAAACCATTGTAATAAAAGCAAAGCAAGTTGCCTTCAGACTGAATAAAAGATTGATCCCCTTACTGGGAATAAACCATAGACTGTTAAATAACAGATAAGAGTTTTGATATGAAATTTGTCACGAAGAAGAGACGGTTTTGGTAACAGAATTATAATTGTAGATTTTAAGTGTGGCACATCCACTGCAGCAGTACAATTAGATCTCAAAAATAAGGTGAGTGCAATCACTCTGATAGGATTATACTATAGGCCCACCAACAGCCACTGAGGCATTGAGGAACAAATATGTAGTAGATTATGGAAAGGTGCAATAACTACAGAGTCATATCGGGTGACTTTAACTTTCCCAATAATGACTCAATTCCTTTAAAACAAGAAGCTTAGACTAGGCAGAATTTGTTAAGTACTTCCAAGAGGGTTTCTTGAAACAGTATATGGATAGTTCAACTAGAGGAGGAGGCTTTCTTATATTCTGATCACTTAATCTGAACTATCAATACATTTTCTCTCCCAGCTGTCTGCACCCAACCACCCCCACATCCCCTTCCCCAACTATAGCATAAATGCTGCTCCTGCCACACTTTACTTCAGCTGTGATGTAGAGTCATCTAGACTCGAAATATTAGTTTGCTGTTCCTCCATGGATGCTCTCTGACCCGCTGTGATGTCCAACATTTATTGATTACAGTGGAGATTCCAGCATCTGCAGTCATTTGCTCTGTGATAAAGTACCATACTGGACCTTGTACTGGCTAATGAGACTGGTCAGGTGAATGACCTTTCAGCTGAAAAGCATTTTGGAAACAGTGATCACAACTCTTTATGTTTTAAGGCAGCAATGAATAAGGATAAGTTAGGACTTTGCAGGAAGATACTAAATTGGGGGAGGGCAAATTATGTCAGCATTAGGCAGGAGCTAGGGAGTGTTAATTGGGGTGAACTGCTATCGGTCAAGTACACATTTGACATGTGGGAATTGTCTAAAGACCTTCATATGAGTGTTCAGGAACGGCATGTTCCAGTAAGGAGGAAGGACGAGGGAGGCAAGGTGAGGGATCCTTGGATAACTGAAGGAGGATGTGAATTTAGACAAAAGGAAAAAAGAAGCATATGTAAGCTATAGAAAGCTAAAATCAGACATGATCTGTGAGGACTATAAAGAAAGCAGGAAAGGACTCAAGCGGGGAATGAGAAGAGCAAGAAGGAACCATTAAATGATGCGAGCAAGTTAAGTAGAATCCCAAGGCATTCTATAAATAAATTTAAAATGAGAGGATGACAAGAAGGTTGGGCCACTCGAGGATAAAGGAGGAAACTTGTGCTTGGATACAGAGGATGTGGATGAGATCCAAAGTGAATATTTTGTGTTAGTATTCACTCAGGAGAAGGATATGAAGGATAGTGAGATTTGCATGGAGAATGCTAATAGGCTAGGGCATTTTAAGTTCAGGAAAAATGTGTTTTTTCAGTTTCTTCAAGAGCCTTAAAGTGAATAAGTCTCCAGGGCCCAATGGTATCTTCCCCAAGTTTTTGACAGAGGTAAGAGAGGACATTGTTGGGGCCTTGACCAAGATCTTTGTATCCTTGATGGCCACTGGAGAGGTCTTGGAGGACTGGCAAGTATCTAATGTTGTTCCTCTATTCAAGAAGGGAATTAGGGATAATCCAGCAAACTGTAGACCAGCGAGCTTCACATAGGTGGTTGGAAAACTATTGGAGAGAATTCTTAGGGAAAGGATTTACATGTATTTGGAAAAGCACGGCCTAATTAGGGACAGTCTTTGTGCAGGCAGGTCATGTCTTACTAACTTGACTGATATTTTTGGGGAGGAGGTGACAAAGATGATCATTGAGGGTAGAGCAGTGGGTGTTGTTTACATGGATTTTAGTAAGGTTTTCAACAATGTCCCACATGGTAGGCTCATCCAGAAGATTAAGATGCATGGGATCCATGGTGACTTGGCCACTTGGATTTATAACTGGATTGTCCATAGAAAGCAGAGATTTTTGGCTGGAGGTGCTGTGCAAGATATGTACCAAGAACCCTGCTGTTTGTGATATATATGAATGACTTGAATAAAATGTAGATGGGTGGATTAATAAGTTTGCAGATGCTATAAAGATCAGTGGAATTGTAGATAGTGTAGAAGGTTGTCAAAGGATACAGCGGCATATTATTCAGTTACAGATAGGGCGGAGAAATAGCAGAAGGAGTTCAATTTGGGAAGTGTGAGGTACTGTACTTTGGGAGATAAAGTTAGAGGAAAAGCATACAGTTAATGGGAGGATCCTGAACAGCATTAATGTACAGAGGGATCTTGGGGTTCAAGTCCATAGCTCCCTGAAAATGGCCATGCAAGTAGATAGAGTGGTAAAGAAGGCATATGGTATGCTTGTCTTTATTGGTTGGGGAATTGAGTACAAGAGTCAGGATATAATGTTGCAGCTTTATAAGACTTTGATTAGGCCACATTTAGAATACTGCAATCAATTCTAGTTGCCACATGACAGGAAGGATGTGGAGGCTTTGGAGAAGGTGCAAAAGATGTTTACCAGGATTCTGCCTGGATTAGAGGGTTTGGGCTATAAGGAGAGGCTAGAAAGTCTTGGGATGTTTTCTCTGGAGTGGTGGAGGCTGAGGAGAGATTAGAAGAATTAAATAAAATTATGAGATGCATGGATAGGTTTGATGGTCAGAATCTTTCTTCCAGGGTTGAAATGTCTCATACTAGGGGGCATGTATTTAAGGTGAAGCGTGAAAGGAGATGTGAGGGCCAAGTTTTTACACAGGGAGTAGTAGGAGTCTGGAATGTGCTGCCAGGGGTGATAGTGAAAGCAGATAGTATAGGAATGTTTAAGTGACTTTTAGATAAGCATATGAATGTGCAAGGATTGGAGGGATATGGACCAAGAGCTAGCAAAAAGGATTAATTTAATTTGGTGTCATAGTCAGCACAACATTGGGGGCCGAATGGCCTATTCCTGTGCTGTACTGTTCTAGGTCTATGTTGTAATTACACTGAAATGAACTAGAAGTCATTAGTTGTGAGAATGCATTTGCAAAATATTTAGGATGGTTTTCTCATTCTAAGTGCTTTAGGAAGGAGATACAATTTGACATGATTCTGGGTAATTAAGAAAAACAAGTGGAAATCTGAAGGGGAATATTTAGAAAATGAGATGGCTTAGTGCAAATACAGTAAAAAAAAAGACACAGATATTTCACTGAAAATGATATAGGAAAGGCAAAAAAATTGCACATCGAGTGGCCAATCAGCTTTGAAGTGTTTAAACAGGAAATGGAAAGATATAAACAGCTGGGCAAACCAACAACTGAAACTGGAACAAACATGAAGATTGCTGAAGAAACTCTGAAGGTCTGACAGCACTTGTGGAGCAGAGTTAACATTTTGAGTTAGATGACTCTTGTTTATATAGGAAAGTGGAATTAGTCAGTTGGCTTATTTTTCTGCTGGTACCACAAAATATTGGCCAAGTGGCCTTTCTCTGTGCCATAACTTTCTATGATTCTCAAATGCAACTTGTGAGAGCAAAGGCTAAATACTTTGAACAACAGTCAATAACTAAGAGATATTAATTCAAACCAAAAATTAAGAAATGAAACATTTACCTTTTTTTTCAAAAAAAACTTAATCCATGAAAAAAACTGCTTCCATACATAGTCACTGAAGCAGTTCTGTTCTATACATTAGCACATGAAGAAACAAACAAAGATTGGAGTTTGACTCTATCCAACAAAACAAATGAAAGACATTTTGTACTTGTACAAGTTTAAAATGAAACATTTAACATCTACAGGAAGGTAATAATAATGAAGACAGATTAAATACAAAGGGGAAAACTTTAGCTCACCCTGCCCAATGGGAACAGAACACCTGTACATTCTCAATAACTGCAAAGTTTTAACCTATTTTTCTGATCAACCTATTCAGAGATGTTATCACACACCTTTGGAGCAGGTGGGACTTAAACCCAGACTTCACTGGTCCAAGGGTAGGGACAGTACACTGCACCACAAACCCCTATCTGCTTTGCTGACATTTTAACTGAGTTCGTTTTCGGGCGGCTGAGGATTTTGTCTAAATATGGCTGGAAGTGACAATCTGGAAGTAGGAAAAGAAGCCAATTTAGGTGCAAAGACGTGTTTGATGGAAATGCAAAAAGAGATCAATGCCACCAAAAAATAGACTTTGGTGAAGAAAAATGTTCCAGAAAGATAGAGCAGTAATCCATAACATTCAATGCAGTTTGAGGGTGGTGAGCAAGCAGCAATATAGTTAGGACAGAAGCCATTTGAAATCGAACTAGTGATGTTTCAGTGATCTGGCTGGGACAATGATCTGAGTGGAGACTTCAGGAACCCATGAGAAAGGTGGCAGACCGTTACTGAGGTGTCCACTTCCAGCACAATTGAATAACATGAAAGGTTGAAGATGGGTTGATAGCTGCAGAGGATACAAGGATAATGGAATGGTTTAGAATAGTGGGAGAATTCAGCCATCCATCAGATATTATTATGAAGGGAAGGTTGGTGGACAGGAATTGTGGTGAGGAATCAAGAAATGAAGACCATGTGAATAGAATAATGTTTGGTGAGGCCAAAATAAAAAGACAAGGAAAGAAGAGGGTAAATAGCTTAAGGTCTTTTAGCTAACGACCTGGCTTTGTTTGATTCTTATAATCAGATACGTTTCTGACTACATCTATGTTCTATCACTAAGATGCCAATTTCAACAGACCTCAAATTCCTACCGACAGATAAAGGTTGTTCAGCCCGACAAGCTTACTCCCACCTTCCAAATAGCATCTCACCCAGACTTATCTCCCCGCTCTCCCAACTTATCTCTGTAATACATTTACAATGGCTGATCCAGCCAGCCTGCACATCGCTGGACACTGTGGGCAATTTAGCACAGCCAATCCACATGACTTGCATATCTTTGGACTGTGGGAGGAAACTGGAGCCCCTGGAGAAAATCCACGCAGACATGGGAAGAATGTGCAAACTCCACACAGGCAGTCGCGCGAGGCTGAAATCAAACTAGCGTCTTTGGTGCCATGAGGCAGTATCTCTCTCTGCTCATCTAATGGTAAAATATTCATTCATATCTTTACTACCTCTAGAGTTGACCAACCTTCTCCTAGGCTGTTTTTAAACTTCCATAACTCATAATCTTGAACTCAACCAAACATTTTTTGCCATTGATATTCTACATTGCACCAAGTTTTTTGTCACCCATCTGCCCTGTGCTTATTGATATACATTGACTATGGGCCTGTGGCACCTTTGTTTTAAGCCTTTGATCCTTCATTTCACTCCTTCCATGGCTTTACACTTCACTGCCTCCATAGTTTTATCTCGCCCTACCACATTGGAACATTTAGCCCCACAAGCTTACTCCTGTTCATGTGTTTCCACATTCCATCTCTTAGAGTCATAGAGATGTACAGCATGGAAACAGACCCTTCGGTCCAACTTGTCCATGCCGACCAGATATCCCAACCTAATCTAATCCCACCTGCCAGCATTTGGCCCATATCCCTCCAAACCCTTTCTATTCATATACCCATCCAAATGCCTTTTAAATGTTGCAATTGTACCAGCCTCCTCCACATCCTCTGGCAGTTCATTCCATATATGCACCACTCTCTGCATGAAAAGGTTGCCCCATAGGTCTCTTTTATATCTTTCCCCTCTCATATTAAACCTATGCCCTCTAGTTCTGACTCCCCGACCCCCGGGAAAAGACTTTGCCTATTTACCCGATCCATGTCCCTCATTATTTTGTAAACTTTTATAAGGTCACCCCTCTGCCTCCAACGCTTCAAGGAAAACAGCCCCAGCCTGTTCAGCTTCTCCCTATAGTTCAAATCCTCCAACCTTGGCAACATCCTTGTAAATCTTTTCTGAACCCTTGCAAGTTTCACAACATCTTTCCGACAGGAAGGACACCAGAATTGCATGCAATATTCCAACAGTGGCCTAACCAATGTCCTGTACAGCCGCAAATGACCTCCCAACTCCTATACTCAATACTCTGACCAATAAAGGAAAGCATACCAAACGCCTTCTTCACTATCTTATCTACCTGCGACTCCACTTTCAACGACCTATGAACCTGCACTCCAAGGTCTCTTTGTTCAGCAACACTCCCTAGGACCTTACCATTAAGTGTATAAGACCTGCTAAGATTTGCTTTCCCAAAATGCAGCACCTCGCATTTATCTGAATTAAACTCCATCTACCACGTTTCAGCCCATTGGCCCATCTGGTCAAGATCCTGTTGTAATCTGAGGTAACCCTCTTCGCTGTCCACTACACCTCCAATTTTGGTGTCATCTGCAAACTTACTAACTGTACCTCTTATGCGCACATCCATATGTAAGTTATGTAAATGACAAAAAGTAGAGGACTCAGCACCAATTCTTGCGACACTCCACTGGTCACAGGTCTCTAATCTGAAAAACAACCCTCCACCACCACCCTCTGTCTTCTACCTTTGAGCCAGTTCTGTATCCAAATGGCTAGTTCTCCCTGTATTCCATGAGATCTCACCTTGCTAATCAGTCTCCCATGGGGAACCTTTTTGAACACCTTACTGAAGTCCATATAGATCACATCTATCGCTCTGCCCTCATCAATCTTCTTCAAAAACTCAATCAAGTTTGTGAGACATGATTTCCCATGCACAAAGCCATGTTGACTATCCCTAATCAGTCCTCGTCTTTCCAAATACATGCACATCCTGTCCCTCAGGATTCCCTCCAACAACTTGCCAACCACCGACATCAGGCTCACTGGTCCATAGTTCCCTGGCTTGTCCTTACCACCCTTCTTAAACAGTGGTACCATGTTAGCCAACCTCCAGTCTTCTGGCACCTCACCTGTGACTATCAATGATACAAATATCTCAGCAAAAGGCTCAGTAGTCACTTCTCTCACTTGATGTCTCAGACATTATTGCTTGAATGGTGCCATCCAGTGTACTTTGATACATGATAGTTTCGGCTAAAGAGAAATGCTGTAGCAAAACCATGGACAGTTTTAAATACAAACTTGAAAGTTTTAATTTAGAGTAAAATACGTTTGCACTTTCCAAATAGGACTCTGTTCCTACCTTTCCTTATGATGTGGGAACAGGATGTGGAAGGGGAAGGTGCATTCTTGTAGTTGTAGGAGGTTCAAGAATTATAAAATATCCTCAATATTTATTGCTGTTAACAATAACCATGGTGACTGAAACACCTATTCCCTTTTGAATATCATTTCAACTTGTTTCAAAATGTCCCTGACCTGAGCACAAGATAGACACACTTCATCTAGCTTACAAAGGATATTTTCTAATTGTTGAACCTCCTATAACTATAAGAATGCACTTCACTCTTCCACTTCCTCTCCCCACTCAACACACATTATCTACTTAAAATTCACCTTGCTGAAAATGTGTTGCTGGTTAAAGCACAGCAGGTTAGGCAGCATCCAAGGAACAGGAAATTAGACGTTTCGGGCCAGAGCCCTTCATCAGGAATGAGGAGAGGGTGCCAGGCAGGCTAAGATAAAAGGTAGGAAGGAGGGACTTGGGTGAGGGGCGATGTAGATGTGATAGGTGGAAGGAGGTCAAGGTGAGGGTGATAGGCCGGAGTGGGGTGGGGGCGGAGAGGTCAGGAAGAAGATTGCAGGTTAGGAGGGCGGTGCTGAGTTCAAGGGAATCGACTGAGACAAGGTGGGGGGAGGGGAAATGAGGAAACTGGAGAAATCTGAGTTCATCCCTTGTGGCTGGAGGGTTCCCAGGCGGAAGCTGAGGTGCTCTTCCTCCAACCGTCGTGTTGTTATGTTCTGGCGATGGAGGAGTCCAAGGACCTGCATGTCTTCGGTGGAGTGGGAGGGAGAGTTGAAGTGTTGGGCCATGGGGTGGTTGGGTTGGTTGGTTCGAACGTCCCAGAGGTGTTCCCTGAAGCATTCTGCAAGTAGGCGGCCTGTCTCCCCAATATAGAGGAGGCCACATCGGGTGCAGCGGATGCAATAGATGATGTGTGTGGAGGTGCAGGTGAATTTGTGGCGGATATGGAAGGATCCCTTGGGGCCTTGGAGAGAAGTAAGGGAGGAGGTGTGGGTGCAAGTTTTGCATTTCCTTCCGTTTGCAGGGGAAGGTTCTGGGAGTGGAGGTTGGGTTGGTGGGGGGTGTGGACCTGACAAGGGAGTCACGAAGGGAGTGGTCTTTGTGGAACGCTGATAGGGGAGGGGAGGGAAATATATCCCTGGTGGTGGGGTCCATTTGGAGTTGGCGGAAATGACGGCGGATGATACGCTGTATACGGAGGTTGGTGGGGTGGTAGGTGAGAACCAGTGGGGTTCTGTCTTGGTGGCGGTTGGAGGGGCAGGGCTCAAGGGCGGAGGAGCGGGAAGTGGAGGAGATGCAGTGGAGGGCATCGTCGATCACGTCTGGGGGGAATCTGCGGTCTTTGAAGAAGGAGGCCATCTGTGCTGTACGGTATTGGAACTGGTCCTCCTGGGAGCAGATGCGGCAGAGACGAAGGAATTGGGAATATGGGATGGAGATTTTACAGGGGGCAGGGTGGGAGGAAGAGTAGTCCAGGCTGCTGTGGGAGTCAGTCGGTATATAGTAGATGTCTGTGTTGAGTCGGTCGCCCGAGATAGAAATGGAAAGGTCTAGGAAGGGGAGGGAGGAGTCTGAGACAGTCCAGGTGAATTTGAGGTCGGGATGGAAGGTGTTGGTAAAGTTGATGAACTGTTCAACCTCCTCGTGGGAGCACGAGGCAGCGCAGATACAGTTCAACCTCCTCGTGGGAGTAGTTCATCAACTTTACCAACACCTTCCATCCCAACCTCAAATTCACCTGGACTGTCTCAGACTCCTCCCTCCCCTTCCTAGACCTTTCCATTTCTATCTTGGGCGACCGACTCAACACAGACATCTACTATAAACAGACTGACTCCCACAGCTACCTGGACTACACCTCCTCCCACCTTGTCCCCTGTAAAAACTCCATCCCATATTCCCAATTCCTTTGTCTCCGCCGCATCTGCTCCCAGGAGGACCAATTCCAATACCGTACAGCCCAGATGGCCTCCTTCTTCAAGGACCGCAGATTCCCCCCAGACGTGATCGACGATGCCCTCCACTGCATCTCCTCCACTTCCCGCTCCTCCGCCCTTGAGCCCCGCCCCTCCAACCGCCACCAAGACAGAACCCCACTGGTTCTCACCTACCACCCCACCAACCTCCGTATACAGCGTATCATCCGCCATCATTTCCGCCAACTCCAAACGGACCCCACCACCAGGGATATATTTCCCTCCCCTCCCCTATAAGCGTTCCGCAAAGACCACTCCCTTCGTGACTCCCTCGTCAGGTCCACACCCCCCACCAACCCAACCTCCACTCCCGGCACCTTCCCCTGCAACCGCAGGAAATGTAAAACTTGCGCCCACACCTCCTCCCTTACTTCTCTCCAAGGCCCCTAGGGATCCTTCCATATCCGTCACAAATTCACCTGCACCTCCACACACATCATCTATTGCATCCGCTGCACCCGATGTGGCCTCGTCTACATTGGGGAGACAGGCCGCCTACTTGCAGAACACTTCAGGGAACACCTCTGGGACGCCCGAACCAACCAACCCAACCACCCCATGGCTCAACACTTTAACTCTCCCTCCCACTCCACCGAAGACATGCAGGTCCTTGGACTCCTCCATCGCCAGAACATAATAACATGACGGTTGGAGGAAGAGCACCTCAGCTTCCGCCTGGGAACCCTCCAGCCACAAGGGATGAACTCAGATTTCTCCAGTTTCCTCATTTCCCCTCCCCCCACCTTGTCTCAGTCGATTCCCTTGAACTCAGCACGGCCCTCCTAACCTGAAATCCTCTTCCTGACCTCTCCGCCCCCACCCCACTCCGGCCTATCACCCTCACCTTGACCTCCTTCCACCTATCACATCTCCATCGCCCCTCCCCCAACTCCCTCCTCCCTACCTTTCATCTTAGCCTGCCTGGCACCCTCTCCTCATTCCTGATGAAGGGCTCTGGCCCGAAATGTTGAATTTCCTGTTCCTTGGATGCTGCCTAACCTGCTGTGCTTTAACCAGCAACACCTTTTCAGCTCTGATCTCCAGCATCTGCAGACCTCACTTTTTACTCTTATAATTCACCTTCCCAACATTCACCAGTCTCCTGCTTCCAGTTCCTTGGGTCAACATTCAACCTGTCCTTCCAATATATTTACCCGTATCCCCACAAGTAACAAGTACATAGTGTCTTCAGATCCTCATTCTTTATTTCACTTGTGTTTGTCCCTTTACTACGCACCTTGTTGGTCACATCAACTCCATTCTATGTCTATAAGGTGCTACCACATTCTAAAACAAATTGTCTAGACACTGCTCCCCTTGCTTTCAGGTTGGACTGTTTCTAACTCACACACCAGTTTTATGAGGTTGAATCCAAGAGATTCAGAATGGGGAGATTTATCACAGATCCATTTGCTTAGGACAATCTCATCTTCTCCATGCACCTCCAACTCTGGCCTTTCAATCATTTCACCATTGTATTCACTTGCTTTGGCCATTGTAGTGATTATAATAAAAATCACATGGACCTCATTGACTATGAGATTCTTGATTGGGGTTGTTAAATAGGGTCAATCAGGGAGCCCTGGCTGACATATAAATTGGAGAATCAGACAGACTCATCATTCTAGGTACTGGCTCTGAGCTAGCTGGTCAGAGCCCATGTAAATTAAGGGTGACTTGGTAATGGGATCCCTATGCAGTTATTTCAGCTGTAAGCTCTGAAAGTCTCTCTGTAAACCTCTCTGCCCCTTTACTTTCTGTCCCACCCTCAAAACACTCCTTAAACCCTACTTCACTGCTCAGCTTTATCTGTTCTAATATTACCTTATGTAGTTCAGTAGAAATGTGTTTGATAATGCTCCCTGAAAAGCCTTGAGACATTTCATTATGTTAAAAATCTTAAATGTTTTTAATCAACCTGCCTGGGCATGTTATGGCATAGTTGCGCTTTGGTCCAGAAGTGAGTTGTTGTTGTTAATGTCTGTTTTAAACTTATTGATAGAGATTAATCATTACAATTGGTCAACAACTGCATTATTGTATCATGTAATTATCAGGATCAAGTCAGGTAATTATCCTTTCTTTAATTTAGAATTCCATAAACAAATTTCAGTGCAGGCTAAGGTTGACGGGCTAATGAAGTGAAGGATACAGAGACAATAGAATAAGTGTGCTCACTTTTGTTGATTGAGAGTCCAGAATCAATGCAAGATAGAAAGAAAAGATGGCTTATTGATAAGTAGAGTATTATTTGATGTGACTGGTTGAGGCAGAACTTTGTTTTTTTTCTCAAAAGGGAAGAAACAATTGGTGTTATGAAGAGCATATGGAATTAATTCTCACATTTCACATTATCCTGCAGGAGTATTCTGTCTACTGCTAATACAGCTGTTATCATGAAATCCAATGAGTGAGGTTTGGGGAAGGGAGGATAGAGTAGATCACAAAGTGTAAGAGAGGAAAGTTCAAGTTACTGTGGTTGCTAGTAGCCAAAGACATAACATTGTTTCTATTTCTGCTGCATCATCTAAGAATTTGGAATTCACACCAGCTGCTTATAGATAGTGACTGCTGCCAAAGCAGAATTGATTGTCTATTAATTCACTTGCATTAAAGCATAATACATTGTAACTCTGGTATGGAGTTTATTTGCCTAATCTGTGCAATGGTGTATAAGCAGTTGCCTGCATTGTAATCCAGTGGGAGATCATGGCAATTTGTGTGGCCTATGTACTGGGAGCCTCTGTAGGTGATAATCTTGGTATTAGTATTTCTCATGAATGGCTTGTATTGCTGCTATAGATGGCGGTGGGTGTCCATTTTAAAAAAAAACTCATAACTAGCTTCATTGTGCACTGAACTTAAATAGGGATGATTTTTATGCAGCATTTGCTGAACTCAGAACTGCCCAAAGCCCTGTATCCATATGAATTAGTGACATAACACAGGCAAGCCCAGGAACAGCAGTTATCCTGTAAATGTCTCATGTCCAGACTGTCAGGTATATCTACTCATCTACATCATCGGATTGAAATATAAGAGATTCAATTAAAGGTTCATCACACCATACACAGCAAGCAGGTCAATTTCAATCCATGTAAGTTTTGGAAGGACTGGGATGCAATGAGATAGAAAGCTTCCGGGAGGATTTTCCAGGCATATATCATAAAATGGGACTCTTGTGGTGCAGTGATAGTGCCATTATCTCTGGTCTAGGAAGTGTGAATTCACCTGCTCCCAGAAGTACGTTGATGTGTGGCTGAACAGGCTGATTAAAATAACTGCAGATCCCAATATTTGCTGGGAGCAGGGGATCAAAGATTTGGTGGAACAGTTGGAAGCTTCAGCAACTTGAGGTGTCAGCGAATCCAACAGTACAAATTCGTGAACATCTTTTACTCCATTTCCTGGTCAGCTGCCAGCCAGAAAGACAGAATGAAATATGCAAGCAAGTGATGGAAGGCTGTAACTGAGCCCCATTGAAAAGAGCACCGGAAATCACAAGATACTATATGTTGACCAGGAAGTGTCAGTTCGGCAGTTGAGAGGCAAGGTCACGAGGAGATATCATGGGTTGAATGACTTCAGCTGATGATACAGAATCTTTGCTGCAGGGGCTGGGGAGTGTGCTGCAATTAAAATATGGAAAAAATTTTGAGGAACAAAGGGTAGGGGGTGATTAGAAAATTGGAGGAGGATATAAATGTAACCCATATGGTCAGGTTTGAGTGCTTCATTCACTAAGTGTGGGATGGACCTCTTGAAAGGCACAAGACTCTCCATTCCCACCAGAAGGAAAACTCACCACTAATCTCCAATCAGCAAATAAAGAAATGTCTGTGAGATTCTTGGCGTATCGTAAATCTCAATCCTGAACTCCTGCAATGCCCAACCATCAGAGGCCAGCAGCTTCTTGTTCCTGCAGATTAACACTGGAGGCAGTGGCTTAAGGGGCTTAAATAGGGAAAAGGTAGTGTCTTTCTTTGGAGTTTCATGGGTTGGGGATCACAGGAGGGGGGAGGTCAGAGGGATTGGAAGCAAAAATAGAGCGAGTGGAAACACAGTTTGGAAAATCAATGGCTACACGCTGGACCAGCATAATTGATGGTAAAGAACAGGAGCTTGCAAATGAAAGTAGTGGAGTGATTGGGACAAATTTTTCCTTTGAATGATCAGTTTGCACAATCTATCTAATATAGAATTTTAGTCAGCAACAGAGCCAAGGGTTATGGGGCAAAAGCAGGAACGTGTATTTGAAGATTATCTGAGCAGTGTTGACCTCATTGAATGACGGAGCAGACTCAATGAGCTGAGTAGCCTTGTTCTGCTCCTTTGTGTTATGGTTTTATGGTCATGTAACACTTGTGATAGTGTATTGCCACCCAATTTGCAGCCCTCCCAATGATCAATTTCAAGGGTTTCAATGATGGAGCAATTGAACTAGGGATGGGGGTGAGCAATGTTTAAGTAGTAAATAAAGAAATAAACACTTCTGGTGATGAACATAACACTGGGTTCAAAGCTCTCCTCGGATCAAACAGATTATCTTGGTTTCATAAGATCTGACTCAGCCAAATGAGTGGTTGAAGAGGAGTTGTTGTCAGTGCTGTTAGACTTGACATCAGGAATTAATAACAATGGAGTCTGTATTCCCATATTCAGCTGAAGGATGTTATGTTTCATCCACAGTTTGAAGTCTGACAGTATGGGGTTGAGGTCAAGGAAGGAAGTGTAGTGGCAGAGTCAGACATTATCGACACAAGTATGAAAACTCTGGAAGTATGTGGACAAGTTCTCTTAGGACAAAGTTAAAAATCACACAACACCTGGTTATGGTCCAACAGGCTTAATTGGAAGCACTAGTTTTCGGAGCACCACTCCTTCTTCAGGTGGTTGTGGAGTACACAATTATAACACATAGAATTTATAGCAGAATTTATTCTGTGTCTTAAAATTGTGTACTCCACAACCACTTGATGAAGGAGCGGTGCTCCAAAAGCTAGTGCTTCAAATTAAACCTGTTGGAATATAACCTGGTGTTGTGTGATTTTTAACTTTGTACACCCCAGTCCAACACCGGCATCTCCAAATCATCTCTTAGAATAGCATGTGGAAAAGAAATAAGACAAGACTCAATTCCTGGGCTGACAGGTTACAGCTATGTGGGAAAGTCATTACAAGGGGTACACTGGTTACGTTCAGCTAGATAGATGACCATGCTGTCAGATCATATAATTTAGGCAAAAACAAGCAATCAAATTTGTTTACGTGGTTTATAATTATGCAGAGGTGAAAATAATGCAACAGCTGTGCAGATGCTCAATCTCTACATCATCTAATTTGACTAAACAATAAGCAAGTGCACACAGTTAACTATTTTGAAAAGGATTCTGAATCTTTGGGGGTTGTAATATAGATCTGTTGCTCCTTGGGGAGCGCAGTATACTCACCACAGCATTGAAAACAAATGATTGACATGGAACGGGCAATTGAAGACTGAGGGAAAAAGTCCTGCTGTTCTTCTCAGTCTCAAAGATGCAAGTTTAAAAGAGTTCTTTGCCCTAGGCAATTTGTTATAAATCAATTTTCCTTTTTGGATCAATGAGTGAATTGCAGTCTTTGATGTATTTGTGTTTGCTAATGACATCCAGGTTGGATATCAAATAGTTTGAGTCTGAGAACCATCAGCTTGACATAAAAGAGCATCTACAAGAACACCTTTATTTAGTATTTTAAAGACCGATTTGTTGATGCAAACAGTGAACCCATCAACCATACAATGAGTCAAAAGTAGCTGAACACATATTCCCAGAGAAAGACATGTTTTGTCTTGGCAATATTGCCATAAAATTCCACTGGGATCCTACCTGATCCAGAAGGAAGCTTTGAACAGTACATCCTATTCATCACCTTCTTCCATTACAAATTATTTCACAGCTATTTTCTTTGCTTGGTCTATTCTCCTCGGGGTACCATTAGAGTCTCGGTGTAAGAGCTTAGTGGAATGTCCACAGAATTTCAAGCCTATTTGTTTATATTACTTTAATTGATTCCCCAGAACATAAACAAATATTAAAATATCTTTTCATTGTAAAATTGCAATTTATAATAAACAAATCTTTCCAATTCAGATACAATAAAGTTTTTTTTTAATATTTAGAATTAAATAGCTTTCATCCCCTTGCTGTAAATGGCCACATTTCAGGAAAACCATGTCAATGGTTCTCATGGAAGCTCATCCAATGTCAAACTTGAATGAACTGCTAGGAAAATGGCAACAAATATTTTCAGTTGTAACGTTCCATGGATGTGGGGAATGTTATTTAATTGAAGCATTCTCTCTTTGAATTTTACTGTCTGCACATTACACTTGCTGTGATATAAAACAGAAAGTGCTGGAGGAACTCAGGAGGTCTAGCAGCATCTTCGGAGAGAGAAACAGAGTTACTGTCTCAGGTCCAATATATCCCCAACTCCACACAGCCTGCTTCTAAGTTCTTCTCAAAATCCACAAACAGGACTACCCAGGCAGGCCCATCTTTTTGGCCTGTTACTTCCCCATGAAGTTGTTTATTCCTATCTTGATTTTATTTTTTCTCCTCTAGTTCACTTGCTCCTTTGTGATTCTACTGATGCTTGAATCTATTCCACAATTTCCAGTTTCCTGGTCCCATAAATCTCTTCTTCACCATGGACCCTGCTTGCAACAGGATAGTCTGAAGGCTTTCTGCTCACAAATTAAGACCAGGTAACTGTTTTGCAGAAAACTTCCATTCCACTGGTAAGAATGTCCTGACCTTCCAGTTGCTTGACATTTCAATACACCACTTTGCTCTCATGTTAATATTTAAGTCCTAGGCCAGCAGCAGTATTTAAGCGAACCCCAGTGTTAGCTGGAAGAACAGCACATCACTTTCTGAACAGGTACTTTACAGCCTTCAGGAATCAACATTGAGTTCAACAACTTCAAATTTTATAACTGCACATCATAAAAGAGACAATGCAATTTACTGAGACCTAAGTTTTCACTTCTGAGTTTACTGGAACATCTACCACTTGTGCAAACCCAGAAAAAGGTGATACATTCATTCCAGAGTTGCAGGGATCTACTATCCATGATGGATTTCAGGACTCTTCAAGATGAGATGAACTTCTGTTAACTAAAGTTCAATAAGTCAGTGCAGACTGCACTATATTGAAAAAAACACTGCCTCCCCTCTCCCCTAACATCTGATTAACCCTCCACGTATTGACTTACATTCCTTCAAATAAATAATCTGAGGACAAAAGAACACATTATTACACAAAAATGACCAAGAGCTTTCAGTTGCCTACCACATCAATGCACCGCTGTATTCCTATCCCAACATTTCTGTCACAGGCCTGTTGCAGTGTTCCAGCAAGTCTCAGCTTGAGCTCAAAGAACAGCATCCCTCTTTCATGTGGAAACCCTGAAGCCTTTAGGATTCAAAATCAAGTTCAAGAACATTAGGGCCTGATTCTATCCTTCCACGTTTCTTTTACCCACCCCCATACCCTGGTCCTTTGTGACATGGGTTGCTTTTAGCACAGTCACATTCTCGCTTACTCCTAGGCCACATTATCTCATTATATGGGTTGCATTCAGCACAGCTCACTCATTTTTTTCTGTCCTGGCCTGCCATCCACAATCTCTTTGTTTAACTACTCCTTCCATATCGCTCTCTCTCTCAGTGGGCTCCAATGCCACCTACCTGGTCACCTCTCTCACCTCTCCCGTTCTCCTCCCATCAGCGTCTCCACTCGCCATCACTCTGCAGCGCCCACCCCAACTCAGTTAAAAGAGTTCACATTTTTGAGTTTAGCATGGCACTTCTCTGGAAATGAAGAAAGATGGGGAAGTCATTGGTTTTGTATTGTAGAAAGATGTGGGAAGGAGTAAAAGAAAAAGAAAGAAAGGTCAGTGGTAGCTTTGAGGACAAGAAGATCAGAGATAAAAGATGTCCAATAACAAAATGCAAAGTGAGTAGTAATGTTTATACAGAAGGAATTTGGGTTCAGGTAGGAGTTAATGGGAGAAGAATGAAGCAAGACAATGAAAACTGGCCACTTGGTGGAGTGGAAGATGGTAGTGACAAAATGGAGGACAGGGTTTGTAGCACTAAAATATTGCAACAGACCTAAGACAGGAATATGACCAAAAGAGAAAGATTGTGTAATAGAGCAGAATGTCAGCAGTCCTTGCAAACTGCAGGGAGATGTTCACAAAGCAGTCATTCAGTCTGTATTTGATCTCCTCAATGTACAGGACAGCACTTTGTAAGCAATGATAAAAATAGATTAGATTACCAATTTTTATAGATGCACAATAGAAAGCATCCTATCTGGAATCATCACAGCTTGACCACCATAAATTACATAAAGCACTGGAAGCAGTCCATTCCACCATGAAACGTAACCTTCCTTCCATTGACTCTGTTTAAACTTTCTGTTTCCTTGTGAAAGCAGCAACATAATCAAAGACCTGTCCCACCCTGGTTATACTCTCTTCCACCTCTTCCAACAGGCAGAAGATAGAAAAGTTTGAAAAAATGTACTAACAGATTCAAGAACAGCTTCTTCCCTGCTGTTATCAGACATATGAATGGACCTCTCATACATTGGAGTTGACCTTTCTCTGCACCTTCTCTGTAGCTGTAACACTATCTTCTGCATTCTGCGTTCTGTTACCCTAATGTACTTACGTAAGGTATGATTTGCCTGATAGCACACAAAACAATACTTCTGTCTGTATCTTGGTACACGTAACAATAATAAATCAAATCAAATCAAAGTAAATCACCATTTCACCTGGATGGAATATTTCAATAATAATAAGGAATAACTGGGAGAAAGGAAGCAAATATATTTTTGAAAATGGCTCCAGGAAGGCAAAACTTCAGTTACGAGAATAGATTGAAAAAATTGGGAGTTTTCCTCAGAGAGAAGAGTACTATGAGGTAGTTTAATAGACATCTTCAAAATCACGAGCAAACCAGGTATAGTAGATAGGGAGAAACTGTTCCTGCTTGATAAATAAAATAAAGACTGAGAGGGCACAGAGTCAAAGCAATGTTCAAAACAACAAGGGTGATCTGACAAAATAATTCACACAGTGATCACCAAATGCACGAAAGTCATAGAGTCATACAGCACAGAAACAGACCTACAGCCAAAACCATCCATGCTGACTAGGATTCCCAAACTGAACTAGTCCCATTTGCCTGCATTTGGTCCATATCCCTTTAGACCTTTCCTACTCATGTACCTGTCCAAATTACTTTTTAATTCTGTAATTGCACCTGGCTGTACCACTTCCTCTGGCAACTTGTTCCATGTTCAGTGTGCAAAAGTTACCCATTTCAGCTCTCTCCTTAAACCGATGCCATCTAGTTTTAGACTCACCTCATGATTTTATAAACCTCTGGTCACTCCTCAGCCTCTGACAGGGAGAGAAAAAAATTGCCCATAGTGTCCAGGGATGTGCAGGCTAGCTGGATTAGCCTTGGGAAATGTAAGGTTAGGATGGGTCTGGGTGGGATGCTCTTTGGAGGGTCAGTGTGGACCCAGTGGGCTGAATGGCCTGCTTCCACACTGTAGGGATTTTATGAACTCCATTTTTCATTCCTCAGCCCACTGGCCCGGTTGATCAAGATCCTGTTGTACTATCAGATAACCTTCTTTTCAGCCAACTGTACCATGTATTTTGATGTTAACTGAATACTTACTAACCATGTGTCCTATATTCTGAAACAACTTGTTTATATAAATGGTGAACAACATTGGACCCAACACTGATCCTTGAAGCACGTTATTGATCACAAACCTTCAGCCTAAACAACAACTGTCTGTTTCCTCCTGTCAAGCTAATTTTATGTTTAACTGGCTAACTCTCCCTGGATCCCATGTGACTAACCTCACTAACAAGTCAACCATGTGGAGTTCTGTCAAAGGTTTTGTCAAAGTCAATGTAGACCACCCTGTTTTCATCGATCTTCTTTGTCCAAAATTTCAAAAAGGTTTGTGAGACAGGATTTCCCATGTACAAAACTATGCTGACCAATCTTAATTAGTCCTTGCCTTTCCAATATTTCAATGCAAGAGGCCGAACAGGGAAGGCAGATGAACTCAGGGCATGGTTAGGAACACGGGACTGGGATAACATAGCAATTATACAGAAACATGGCTCAGGGATGGACTGGACTGGCTCATTAATGTTCCAGGATACAAATGCTACAGGAAGGATAGAAAGAGACGCAAGAGAGGAGGGGGTGTGGTGTTTTTGATAAGGGATAGCGTTACAGCTGTATTGCGGGAGGATATTCCCGGAAATACATCCGAGGAAGTTATTTGGGTTGAACTGAGAAATCAGAAAGGGATGATCACCTTATAGGGATTGTTTTATAGTGTCCCTAATAGTAAGAGGGAAATTGAGAAACAAATTTGTCAGGAGATCACAGTTATCTGTAAGAATAACAGGGTGGTTAAGTAGGGGATTTTAACTTTCCAATCATAGACAGGGACTGCCATTATGTTAAGAGTTTAGATGGAATTTGTTAAGTGAGTACAAGAAAATTTTCTGATTCAATATGTTGATATTCCTACTCGAGAAGGTGCAAAATTGACCTACCCTTGGGAAATAAGGCAGGGCAGGTGACTGTGGTGTCAGTGGGGGGGAATACTTTTGGGCCAGCGACCATAATTCTATTAGTTTTAAAATAGTGATGGAAAAAGATAAACGAGATCTAAAAGTTGAAGTTCTAAATTGGAGGAAGGCTAATTTTAATGGTATTAGGTAAGAACTTTCGAAAGCGGATTGGGGGCAGGTGTTCGCAGATAAAGAGATGGCTGGAAAATGGGAAGCCTTCAGAAATGAGATAATGAGAGTCCAGAGACATAATATTCCTGTTAGGGTGAAAAGAAAGACTGATAGGTGTGGAGAATGCTGGATGACAAAAGAAGTTGAGGGTTTGGTTAAGAAAGAGAAAGAAGCATATATCAGGTATAGACAAGATAGATCAAATGAACACTTAGAAGAGTATAAAGGCAGTAGGAGTATACTTAAGAGGGAAATCAGGAGGGCAAAAAGGAAACATGAGAAAGCTTTGGCAAATAGAGTTAAGGAGAATCCAAAGGGTTTTTACAAACACATTAAGGACAAAAGGGTAACAAGGGAGAGAATAGTACCCCTCAAAGATCAGCAACGCAGCCTTTGTGTGGAGCCACAGGAGATAGAGGAGATACTAAATGAGTATTTTGCATCAGTGTTTCCTGTGGAAAAGGATATGGAAGATATAAACTGTAGGGAAATAGATGGTGATATCTTGAAAATAAAAACCCATAATACAGAGGAGGAAGTGCTGGATGTCTAGAAACAAATAAAAGTGGATAAATCCCCAGGACCTGATTAGGTGTATTCTAGAACTCTGTGGGAAGCTAGGGATGTGATTGCTGGGCCCCTTGCTGAGATATTTGTATCATCGATTGTCACAGGTGAGGTGCCAGAAGACTGGAGATTGGCTAATGTGGTGCCACTGTTTAAGAGGGGTGGTAAGGACAAGACAGGAAACTATAGACCAGTGACCCTGACATCAGTGGTGGGCAAGTTGTTGGAGGGAATCCTGAGGGACAGGATGTACATATATTTGGAAAAGCAAGGACTGACTAGGGATAGTCAACATGGCTTTGAGCGTGGGAAATCATGTCTCACAAACTTGATTGAGTTTTTTGAAGAAGTAACAAAGAGGATTGATGAAGGCAGAGCAGTGGACGTGATTTATACGGACTTCAGCAAGGCGTTCGACAAGGTTCCCCATGGGAGACTGGTTAGCAAGGTTAGACCTCATGGAATACAGGGAGAACTAGCCATTTGGATACAGAATTGGCTCAAAGCTAGAAGACAGAGGGTGGTGGTGGGGGGTTGTTTTTCAGACTGGAGGCCTGTGACCAGTGAAGTGCCACAAAGATCGGTGCTGGGTCCACTGCTTTTCACCATTTATATAAATGATTTGGATGTGAGCGTAAGAGGTATAGTTAGTAACTTTGCAAATTACACCAAAATTGGAGGTGTAGTGGACAACAAAGAAGGTTATCTCAGATTACAACAGGATCTTGATCAGATGGACCAATGCGCTGAGAACTGGCAGATGGAGTTTAGTTTAGATAAATACGAGGTGCTGCATTTTGGGAAAGCAAATCTTAGCAGGACTTATACATTTAATGGTAATGTCTTAGGGAGTGTTGCTGAACAAAGAGACCTTGGAGTGCAAATCTTTCCTTGCAGTCTTTCTTAAATAATAGCACAGCATTAGCCACCCTACATTCTTCCACACCTCACCCATGGCTGTTGATGATACAAGTACTAAGGGCCCCACAATTTTTTCACTCACTTTCTACAACGTCCTAGGATATACTTTATCAGGTCCCAAGGATTTATCTTCCTTTATAGTTTTAAGACCTTGAACATCTCCTCTTCTGTAATGTGAACACTTGTCCATTCATCACTACTTACTTTCCCAAGTTACTGAGCTTCCATGTCTTTCTCCGCAGTAACTACTGACATGAACTCATTTGGGATCTCACTTACCTCCTGTGTTTCTAAGACATAAATGGCCTTGTTAATCTTTAATGAGCCCTATTCTCTCCATAGTTACCCATTTGCCCTTAATATACTTGTAGAATCTCTTTGGAGTCTTTTTATACTTAACGGTTTATTTCATGTCCCCTTTTTGCTCTCCTGATTTCCCTTTTAAGTGTATTCCTACACCCCTTATACTCCTCAAAGGATTCCCCGATTCCAGCTCTCTGTACCTGACATATGCTTCCTTTTCCTTCTTGACCAGAGGCTCAATATTTCTAGTCATCTATTGTTCTCTCCTCCTGTCAGCCTTATCCTTCACACTAGCAGGAGCATGCTGGCCATGAACATTTGTTATCTCACTTTGAAAGTTTCCTACTTGCCAATTGTCCCTTAACTTGCAAACAACATTTGAAAGTTCCTATCCAATACCATCAAAATTAGTTAGGGAAAATTAGTTAGGAATCTCCAACCTAATTCCCTATTTTCACTCGCAGAATCTCATCCCTTTTCTACCTTTGCCATTGGTATTAATGTGTACAACAAACTCTGGTTGCTCATGCTCCCCTTTAACTGTTCCAAGATGCGCTTGACCTTGGCAGCAGAGAGGTAACACACCATCCTGAAGTCCTGTTCACAGCTGCAAGTTTCTACCTGGAAATACGATGGACGCAGATTGAATAGAAGCATTCAAGACAACATTGGATGATTATTTGGAGAGAAATATCGCGCAAGCACATCAGAAGAAACCAGGAGATTGGCACTAGATCATGATGCCTGTTTGAAGAGTTGGTGAAGGCGGCCAACAACTTGTTTCCCTATCATCCCTATTTTGGGCTCTCTGGTGTGCTTGGTCTTGGTATCTTGCTGGAGATGATAGACATGGCAAATCATAAACACTGAATATGGAGGCTGGTAGAATGGAAAGTGATTGCAGTTGTGTGAGAGGGGAGAGTCTGAAGTCAGTCATAACTGATTGAGAGTCCTGCCAACCGCAACAGATGGATAGTGGCAGGGGCACAGCTTGATTCTTTGGTTGAGTGAAAGGAAAAGATGTTGGAAGCTGCATTTTGGAAAGTCACATCAGTCGGATGTGACAGAAATGGAGAAATTTGGAGAATAGAAGCTATTATATATTAGGCAGTAAATTCTACCATCACTACACATTGAACTGCAATATTTTTTTCTTTTTTTTGACAACCTCTTTAAATTTATCCGGTCTTGTTATTGACCTTTCAATCATTGGAAATAAGTTATTTTTATTCACTTGATGTAAATCTGTTGTGGTTTGAATTTTCCTCTTAGCCTTTACTATTCTAAGAAATCAACCTCAGCTATTCTAGTTCACCCACAAAACATTCATCATTGGAAACATTCCGGTGAATCTCTTCAGCATCCTCTTCAAGGAATTTAGTTCATTCCGAGATGGATGAAGTACTGCAGAACAAATTTAAGGAGAAGCTAAATAAACACAAGGGAGAAAAGGTTTGCGAGATATTCATTGAGGTTACAAGACAGATGTGAGGAAGCCTGTTCGAAGCTTAATAGCCTGATTCCATACTGTAACTATCATCTATATTCAAGAGTAGTAAGAACTGTAATAAATGCTGAGTCTGTTATTCCAGGCTAAATGAAAATAGTTATGGGTTATCACTTCTTAGCACTTAAATATCACCTGGGGCTGCCTTGGAATGATGTTGACATGTACACCATTCATAAAAAAAGATATCTTGCAAAATGTGTTATTTTCTTACATGGCTGAATCTGAGTTCAGTGAACTTATAGCCTTAGGCAATAAAAAGCAATTTTGATACAGGAACTCCAGGAGTCAGTACCTAACTAGATCACATTAACTTAACACTGTGCAGATTGTTTAACCCACAATCACACATTGATGGCGCCATTCTGTTGTAGGCCACTAAGTAGGTCAGTAATGGAAACAGTTTACTAAGTTGCACACATCACTTGGGAAATCAATATGAAATGAAAAGTCAAAGGTTATTAGTCTAATAGTACACAACCCATAAATCAAGTATGTCATAGTTCATGCGCATAACTATCCTGGAAATCCCTGATTGGAGAAGGTACACATCAGACCATTGACATAAACTATTCTCTTGCACAGTGCTGGTTTACATTGTACCACCAGTTATAGCATGTCTGCATCCTGGGCTTTGGGATTCTTCATGTACTCCTCCCCAAACTACTCATCCTATCTCTCTCTCTCTCTCTATCTTTCTCTCTCTCTATCTATCTTTCTCTCTTCTCTCTCTCTCTCTCTCTCTGTGCCTCTCCTCTGAGATGCACCTTGACATTTATTTCCTGAATGAGTCTCCTGCTCAGCTGCCTGTGTGTCTCCTTGTGAGGATGCTGTTCAGATTTTGCTTTGTGAAGCTCCTGTGAGCAACTTTGAAATGGTTTTATGACATTAATCATGATGTATAATCTTGAACTATGTAGCTTTACTTTTAGAATATGTGTGATTTCTGAAGAATTAAATAAAATCCTGGAAATGATTAATTAAGTTTATTAATTGAAATGAAAAATCAACAAACATCAATGAATAACTAAATTGCTGTGCCAAAATTCAGTTTGATGGTATGTATAGTTCTTCAAGAATGTCTAAGAATATGGTGGCACAGTGGCTTGGTAGGTCATACTGCTGCCTCACAGCACCAGGAGCCTGGGTTCTATTCAGCTCTTGGCCACTGCCTGTGTGGAGTTTGCACATTCTCCCCATGTCTATAAGGGATTCCTCTGGGAGCTCTGGTTTCTCCTCACAGTCTAAAGATGTGCAGGTTAAGTGGATTGGCCATGCTATTTTGCCTACAGTATGCCAGCTAAGTAGATTAGCCATGGGAGATACAGGGTTATAAGGATTGGGTAGGGCTGGGTGGGATGCTCTTTGGAAGGTTGGGATGGCCCAAATGGCCTCGTGTGATACTCTAGAGATTCTATGAATATCTAAAATTAAAATATCTAGCATATCAACACAGTACCAAGTCTCTTTACAAGCCTCTTTTCAGTCATTAAATTATTGTTTATACATTTTTATTGTCTGTGCTGCATACTATCCAATTATCTTAATAACATGTATGTGTCATCATCATGCTCTTTTCTAGGCACATCCTAATTCCAAAGTGGACCTTCTTGGATTTTTCTGCTAGCGATAGTTTTCAATGATTAACTCCTCCTTCTACACGAATGTTTATTTTTAAATGTTATGATCAATATGTGTCCTACCTACTTAGTTATAATTATTCTGAAATCTATATTTCTAACCAAACTTTGTAACAAGGTTGTCACATGAAGGTTGCTCTTCAGCCAGCCTTTCGGGGCAGGTAGAGATGGACAGTAAATTCTGGCCTTTCCAATAGCACTTCTCATGTCAACATTTCCCTCCTGCTCATTGTCCTGAATTAATAGCTGGATGTAATGTTAGGACAGATTTCCTTCTGCTGTATGTCTGGAAATTTGGTGATCCACTAGCACAAAGCAGAGAAAAGAGAGTGGGCACATTATTCCAGGTTTTCTCCATAGATGTTCACTGTAGCTTCCAGAAAGAGCCCCACACCTTCCTCACATAGTGAAATAGAGAGCTGCATCCAAATCTGTCACATCATAGTGAGGAGCACATGGACAGGAGTCTACGGCTAAAAGTGGGCAACCATTTGAGTAGGAAGTGTTGTCACAGCAGCAGCAGCTTACATTCTAGATTTTTGAATTTGAGCAGCAGTGGGTGTCACCTCGGTGCTAAGCAAGGCAGAGAGCTGCGTGGATAACCTGTGATTGACCTCTCAGTGGGAGAGCAGTTTGGAAACAGTGATCACAACTCCTGATGTTTTAAGATAGCAATGAATAAGGATAAGTCAGGACCTTGCAGGAAGATAATAAATTGGGGGAGGGCAAATTACATAAGTATTAGGCAGGAGCTAGGGAGTGTGAATTGGGAGGAGCTGATATCAGGCGAATCCACATTTGACATATGAGTGTAGTTTAAACACCTGCCGATGAGAGTTCAGGACCAGTATATGCTAGTAAGGATGAAGGATGGCAAGGTAAGGTACTTTTGGATAACTGAAGGAAGTTATGAACTTAATCAAAAGACAAAAGAAGCATATGTAAAGTTTAGAAAGCTAAACTTGGACAGGGCCTGTGAGGAATATAAAGAAAGTGGGGAAGAACTTAAGCAGGGAATTAGGAGAGTAAGATAGGGCCATGAAATGATTAATGCATTAGTGTTAAGGAGAATCTCAAGGCATTCCATGCATGTATTAAAAGCAAGATGATAACTGGGAGAAGGTAGGACCACTCAAGGATATGGGTGAGATACCAAAGGAGTACTTTGAGTCAATATTCACCCAGAAGAATGATATTGAGGATAGTGAGATTAGTGTGGAACATGCTCATATGCTAGGACTTTTGAGATCAAGAAAGAAGTGGTGCTGGGTCTCTTGAAGAGCATTAAGATGGATATCAGGGCCTGATGGTGTCCACCCCAGGTTATCGAGAGAAGCAAGAGAGGAAGTTGCTGGGGTCTTGACCAAAATCTTTGTATCCTCGCCAGCCACTGGAGAGGTGTCAGAGGATGTTTTTCCTCTGTTCAAGAAGGGAAAAGGAATAATCTCGGAAAGTGTAGACTGGTGAGTCTCACATCGGTGGTTGGGAAGCTTTTGGAGAGAATTCTTGAATATAGGATTTATATGCATTTGGAAAAGCATGGCCTAATTAGAGACAGCCAGCATGGTTTTGTGTGGGACAGGTCATGTCTTACTAACATGATTGAGTTTTTGAAGAGTTGACAAAAGTGATCAGTGAGGCTAGAGCAGTGGAAGTTGTAAACATGGATTTTAGGAGGGCATTCGACAAGGTCTACCTGGTAGGCTCATCCAGAAGATTAAGATGTGTGGGATCTACAGTGACTTAGCTGCATGGATTCAGAATTAGCTTGGCCATAGAAGGCAGAGGGTAGTAGTGGAGCTGTATTTCT
Source organism: Hemiscyllium ocellatum (assembly GCF_020745735.1). Classification (NCBI taxonomy): domain Eukaryota; kingdom Metazoa; phylum Chordata; class Chondrichthyes; order Orectolobiformes; family Hemiscylliidae; genus Hemiscyllium; species Hemiscyllium ocellatum. The sequence continues at coordinate 89,959,414 of NC_083401.1, forward strand.
CAGACTGAAGGTCCGTGACTAGTGGTGCTTTGCAGCGATCTGTACCAGAACCTCTGCTGTTTGTGATATATATATATAAATGACTTTGATGAAAATGTTGATGCATGGGCGATTAGGTTTGCAGAAGTTACAAAGATTGGTGGAGTTGTGGATATTGCACAATGTGGTCAAAGGATACAGCTGGATGTAAATCAGTTGCTGATATGGGAAACAAAATGACAGATGGAGTTTAATCTAGCTAAGTTTTGTGAGGTGCTGTACTTTGGGAGTTCAAATGTTAAGGAAAGGTATGTAGTATTGATGTGCAGAGGGATCTTGAGGTTCAGGTCCATGCTCCTGAAAGTGGCCACTCAAGTAGATAAGGTCGTAAAGAAGGTGCATCACATGCTTGCCTTCATTGGTTGGGGAATTGAGTATAAGAGTCAATGTTGCAGCTTTATAAGACTTTGGTTAAGTCGTACTTAGAATATTGCATTCTAATCTGGTCCCTACATTAGAGGAAGGAAGTAGAGGCTTTAAGGAGGATGCAGATCAGATTTGCCAGGATATTGCCTGCATTAGAGGGTTTGGATAAAGAGAGGTTAGAAAACCTTGGGTTGTTTTCTCTGGAGGCTGAGGGGAGATGTGATAGAAGTTTATAAAATTATGAAATGCATAGATAGGGTTGATGGTCAGAATTGTTTTCCCAGAGTTGGAATGTCTAAAACTAGGGAGCCTGCATTTAAGGGGGAAGTTCAAAGGAGATGTAAAGGGCAAGATGTTTATATCAAAAGTGGTTGGAGTCTGGGACCTGCTGCAAATACAATAGGGGCGTTGACGGGACTTTTAGAGAAGCACATGAATATATAAGGAATAGAGGGATATGGACCAAGGCCAGGCAAAAGGGATTAGTTTAATTTGGTGTCATGCTTGGCACAACATCCTGGGTTGAAGGGCCGGCTCCTGTGCTGTACAGTCCTGTGTTCCATGTGTTGAGGGTCTGGTCACACTGCTGCTTAGCACACGTAAGGAGAGGGAATGGGTGACAACCATATAGTCAACAATGTACAGGCAGGTAGTACAGAGGTCCCCACTGCACTCTCTGACCGGTATTCAGTTCTGATTACTGATGAGGGTGAAGGGTCATTGGTGAATAAAGGCAAAGACAAGCATGGAAAGTGCAGAGACAGGCATCTGTTCAGGAAGCTTTTTGTCCAGTCCAGGGAGAAAGGAAGAACTGCTCGAACTGGCCCATGGAAGCGAGGAGAATCAAGTAAATCACGTGTCAGTGGGTGAACATTTAGGGACAGTGTTCATTCAGTCATAACCTTAATGTAAATATGGAAAATAATAATGAACAATCCAAAATAAGAAGAATTCATTGAAAGAAAGTAAGCTTCAATGTGGTAAGAATGTATCTGGGTCAAATAAATAGGATTGGCAGGAAAGAAGAATGGCCCTGTCTTCTATGGGCATTGCACCCTGGGCCATCCTTACATGCCCTTGAGATGGTGCTAATGAACTGCTTTCTTGAACGGTTGCAGTCCATTTGCTGTTGGCAACCCACAATGAATTTAGTGAGGAAATTCCAGAATGTTGATCCAGCGACAGTGAAGCAATGGTGATATATTGCCAAATCTGTATGGTGAGTAGCTTGGAGAGGAACTTTCAGGTGGTGATATGTTCACTACTCTTGTACTTCTAGATGGTAGTGGACATGGTTTTAGAAGGTGCTATTTAAGGAGCCTTGGTGAATTTCTGCAGTGCATCTTGTAAATGCTATCCACTGTTGCCACTGACGTTAGGGGTTAAAGAAGGAAATGGTTTTGTCCTATGTCAACCACTGGGCTGCTTTGTCCTGCGTCATATCTTTTTTTTAGCTTTGTTGAACCTGCACTCATTCAGGCAAGCATTCGATCTTAATTTGTGAATAGTAGGTCGAGAACAGATTTTGGAGAATCAGGAGGTAAGATGATTACTATGAGATTCTATCCTATGATGTGCTCTTGTAACCACAATATTTATATGGCTAGTCCAATTCAATTCCTGGTCAACTATCACTCCCAGGACATTGATAGTGGAGGATTCAGTGATGATAATGCTATTGAATGTCAAAAGGTGATTGTTAGAATTTTATTGGAGCTGGTCATTGCCTGCTTAGGCACTTGTGCGGCATAGATGTCACTTACCATATTTTAGCCCAGATCTGGGTATTGTCCAGATCTTGCTGCATTTGGACTGCTTTAGCATCTGAGGAGTCGTGAATGTAACATAGGAACATAGGAACAGGAGTAGGCCATTCAGCCCCTCGACCCTGATCCACCAGTCTGTCAGCTCATGGCTGATCTGTGGCCTAAATCCACTTACCGCCTTGGGTCCCTGTTTGTTGACATCCTTGCTTAATAAAAAGGTGCCAATATCAGATTTAAATTCAACAAAAAAATCAACCACCATTTGAGAAAGACTGTTCCAAATCATTACTACTCTATGTGTATAGAACTGCTTTTGAACATCTCTCCTAAATGGTCTGGCTCTAATTCATATTATGTTCCTGATTCTAGAATCTTCAACCACTGGAATTGGGGTATCTTTAACTCCCCCTGTCTTTTCCTGTTAATTGCCTGAAAATCTTGATTAGATCACCCCTTAACACTCTAAATTCCAGAGAATAAACCCTAACTCTAATTTGTCTACTTTCTTTCATAACTTAACCCCTGAGGTCTAGGTATCATCCTTGTAAACCTGCCTTGAACTACCTCCAGGGCCAAAGCGTCCATTTTCAGGTGTGATGCCCAGATTTGCCCATAATACTGTAAGCGGGGTCTAACTGGAGTTTTGTATAACCTCACCAGAGTGTCTGCATCCCTCATACGTCAACCCTTTTTATCTGAAGGCCAGCATTCCATGAGCCTTTTTGACAAATTTCTGCACCTGTTTGTAGTATTTTAAAGAGCATGCAGTTGAAACATCCACTATATTTAACTTTGTACCTTTTAAAATATACCTTGGCTTATCCTTTCTTGGTCCAAAATGGATAATTTTGCATTTGCTTATATTAAATCCAACTGCCACAGCTTCGTCCATTCACCGCATCAATCAGAATCCTGTTGTAATTTTATGCTGTTCTATCATTAATGAATATTTTGAATAATTGAGGCCCCAGCAAAGATCTCCATTGTCACCACTAGACACATACTGCCAATTTGAGAACCTACCAATTATTTCAACTCTCGGTTACTTTCACTCAACCATTTTCCTCTCCATTTTAGTAATTTGCCCAGAATTCTACGGGCACCCATTTTAGCTAACAGTCTCTGCATGGGACTTTATCAAAAGCCTTCTGGAAATCTATATAAATAACATCCATTGGCTTACATCTGTCCATCACCTTTTTTACCTCTTCATCAAACCAGGGTTGATCTTATGGGTAACTGTGGCTCTATGGCTAACAGGTGAAAATGAGGATTGCAGATGCTGGCGATTAGAGTCGAAAGCTGGAAAAGCACAGCAGGCCAGGCAGCATCCGAGGAGCAGGAGAGTTGATGTTTCATCAGGAAGGGCTTTAGCCTGAAATTTCGACTCTCCTGCTGTTCGGATGCTGCCTGACCTGCTGTGCTTTTCCAGCACCACACTCTCAACTTTATGGCTCACAGTAGAAGCTTGACAAACATGGTGGGAAATTATGCTAACATTATATGAATACCAGATCTGCTTGTTGTGAAAGGAAGTAGTAAAACCAGACTGCTGACTCAGCAAATGGCTGATGCGATAGGTGATCTGACCTCTGTGGTTGCAAGAAAGAAAGCTAAGACAGATAAGAGGAACCATGAACACAGATTACACAACTCTGAACAAATGAGTTCAGAACCATGAGGGTCTTGTCTAAGGGAGCACAAGATTGAACAGTCTGGAAGACTGGGAAAAAAGACATATAAAAGATAGGACATTGAAGACATCAACAGTGACAACTTAAGACCAACCGCAAAGAGGACTAACTGAGTTTGGAACTCAGAGAAGATGATGACTCATTGGAGTGAACTTGACCATTCATCACACATGGATAACATTTAGATTCTAGTCAGTTATCGAATGTGATGATTGTGTGTTTATAACGAACTAAAGAGTTGTAAACGAAGCCGCATCAGGACACTATTCAAAAGGGCCACAACACACTGCAGCACACCAGAACTGCAAAAAGAAGAAGAGGAACACCTATACAAGGTATTCGCCAAAAACGGATACCCGCGCAACTTCATCAACAGATGCCTAAGAGAAAGACCACAGAACGAGGACAAGCCACAACCCAAAGGACTAGCCACACTACCATACATCAGGAGTGTTTCTGAACTGACAGCCAGACTACTGCGACCCTTAGGACTCATAACGGCACACAAACCAACAGCCACTCTCAGACAACAACTCACTAGAACGAAGGACCCGATACCCAACATGAGCAAAACTAATGTAGTGTACAAAATACCATGAAAGGACTGCACAAAACACTATATAGGACAAACAGGAAGACAGCTAACAACCCGCATACATGAACATCAACTAGCCACGAAACGACACGACCAGTTATCCCTAGTAGCCACACACACAGACAACAAGCAACATGAATTTGACTGGGACAACACCACTATCATAGGGCAAGCCAGACAGAGAACAGCCAGGGAATTCCTAGAGGCATGGCATTCATCCACAAACTCCATCAACAAACACATCGACCTGGACCCAATATACCAACCACTACAGCGGACAGCTGAAACTGACAACCGGAAGCGGCAAGGACAGACCACTATAAATACCGGAAGAAACATCAAAGAAGCGCTTCACAGGAGGCTCCAAAGCACTGATGACGTCGCCTAGCCAGGGGACGAAACGTTTGCAACAAAAACTTCCAGCTCGGCGAACAGAACCACAACAGAACTAAAGAGTTAATAATAGAGGAAGTTGTAGTAGATTCTAATATGGCCATTTGTCCTTTATATATCAAGAAATTAAGATCTTGATGGAAATAAAATAAACACTCTGCCTTGATGGTAATGGTTGAGTGGAAGATAATTCCAGGCATTAACATTGTAAAGTGGTGTTGATTGCCATGGTACCTCATGGACGCCCAGTTTTGAGTTGTTAGATCTGTTCGAATTCTGTCCCATTTATGATGGTGCCACACAACATTTTGGATGCTATTCTCAATGTAAAGGCAGAACTTTGTGGATTTGTGTTGTTATCACTCTTACTGTCATGAACAGATGCCTTTCTGTGGCAGGCAGTTTGATGAGGATGAGGTTAAGTATGTGTTTCTCTTTTGTTGGTTTCCTCACAGTTGCCTTAGATCCAGTCTAACAGTAATATCCTTTAGGACAGGCCAGCTTGGTCAGGATCAGTGCTTTTGGTGGTGGACATTGAAGTTCCAAGCCGACAGTATATTCTGCATCTTCAGCAGTTTCTCCAAGTGCTCAACATAGAAGAATCCTGATTCATGAGCGGAGATGGAAGAGGGAGGTTTGTGGCAACCAGCAGGCGCATTTTTTTTCTCATGTTTCCCAGAGTCAAAGTTGAAAACTCCTAAGGCAGGCCCCTCCTGACCATATACCACTGTGCCCCTACCTCTGCTGGGTCTATTTTACTAGTAGGGTAGAGCATATCCAGGGAAGTTAAAGATGTTGTCAGGGACATTGCCTGTAAGTATGATTATGTCAGGTTGTTGCTTGTCAATAAGTCAGAACTGCTCCACCATTTGTTGTAGGCTGATATGTTTCTCAACCCTATTCTCCTGTCTTATCTTCGTAAGCCTGGATCCTCTTACTAATCAAGAACCTATCTATCTTTGCCTTAAATATGTTCAATGAGTTGGCCTCCCAGAGCCTTCAATGGCAAGGATTTCGACAGATTCTCCTCTGGCTGATGAAACTAAAGGATTGTCCCTTCAACCCAAGGCTATGTCCTTAGGTCCTAGTATCTCTCACTTGCGGAAATATCTCCATGTTCACTTTATCCAGTGTCATAAAGCTATTCCCTTTTTTTTCTAAAAGCTGTTCATTGGCTCAAGGAGACAAGAGAAGTATAAAGAGAAGGGAGTGATCAGCTCTCTAGCTAGCTGAGCTGAGCTGAGGTGTTTTTAGTTCAGTCGTAAACTGGGAAGTTCAGCAGGGTGCTGTATGGAACCTCTCTCTCTTTTCTGTCCTTCAACTTCAACCTGTAAGCATGTGTTCCATTTGTACTGGGTTTTAAAGGGAGTTTCCTTATTGGGACTTTTGTATTATTTGGAACAACATAATTAAGTTTAGCTGGATATGTTGAGTTCTGCAGGGCTTCTTTATTCTGTTCTTTGTGTTTCATTGTGTAATTATGTGAATAAATTGTTTGCCTGTTCTAAAATCTGGTAGTCAACCTGGCTATCTTACTCCGGGTAATGTTCACTTTGCACTTACTGAAACAAATTGCAAAGTTAAGTCTCGGGCTACCTGCCTAAGAATGATTTGAGTGCTCTGGCCTAGTCCATAACAGATTGGGAGTTGGTTGAGTGAGTGGTAGGTGCTCGTGTCTTTATTTTAGGTGTTGCTTTGGTTGGGTAGACAAAGCTTGGGATAGGAATGGCCAAAGGTTTTCTGGATGTGGATGCGGTGACTTTGGAAATTTTGCAAAAGGTCAAGACCAAGACGCAAGAATTAGCAGAGAAGCTGGAATTGGAACTGCCTGCTTCTGTGAGGAAAGGAGAGATAAGTACAGCAATAGGTCAGCATTTGAACTTGCTGGAGAAACCATCAGAATCTAAAGGGATGGCATGAATTCAATTGCAAATGAAGTAGCTTGAGTTAGATAAGGAAAGGACAGCAGAAATGAAACAGTTTGAGTTATGACTATAAGCAGAACAGAGGGAAAAAGAGAGAAAAGAAGAACAGAGAGAAATAGAAAGAGAAGCAGAAGAGATAGAAAAAGGGAGAGCAGAGAAAGAAAAAGAAAGATTGTTTGAACTTCAAAAACTGACGCTTGTAAAGGAAAGTCAGTTTAAAATGCTGGAGATAAAGGTTGAGGGTAGGCTCAGTGAGGAAGTAGTGCAAACACATGTGGAAGTGTAGAGAGTTAAAACAGCAAGGTTAGCAGGTGAAGTGGCTGATGATTATGAGCTGGTCCATAAAACACGGTTTGGCTTCTAAAATCAATTTCAGTCCATGAGGGATAGAAACTGGGGCAAAGAGAAATCCTCACGTGGAAAGGGAAAGGTAGATCTCAGTGATGATCATAAGGATAATTTACCACAGGGTAAAATAGAAACCCTTGAGGGGGAAAAAGAAGCTAAAAAGCTCTGGTGCTTTCATTGTAATAAAGTGAGCCACACTTTAAATCACAGTGTTGGTGGGCAAGGAGAAAGCCAGATGTAGGAAAACCAGACAAGCCTGGAAGTTTTGTTGGACTAGTAACAAAAAGCACAAGGGAAGTTAGACAACTTCCTCAGAATGGACAAGATGATCAGAGGTTAGTTAAGGAGGAAGTGCCAGATCTGCTTAAAAAATATACATGCAAGGATAACGTTTATTCAGATAGGCCAGGAGTAGTAGGTAAGGAGGTTACAATATTAAGGGACACAGGATCCTCTCAGTCTGTAACACTGAAGGATGAGGAGATATGTACTCCTGAGAGACTATTGCCAGAGAAGGTACTAGTAACAGGAATTCATGGTGAGACAAAAAGTGCTCCATTATATAAAAGGAGGCTGGAGAGTCCAGAGATGAGTGGAGAATTTGTGGTAGGAGCACTGGACAAACTCTCAGCTCCAGGAATACAATTTGTCCTTGTAAATGATACAGCTGAGTCACCAGTAGGCAGCTGCCTAGTCTAGTTGAAAAGCCAGTGGAGATGCAGGCAACTGAAGACCTGGAGAATGTTTATACAGGAATTTTCCCTGATGGTGTGATCACAGGATCACAGAGGCACAAATTGAAGCAGGAGTGATCAAACGGCACAGATAAGGAAGCTCACATAGTGTTATCTGAAACTTCCTTTGATCAAATAAGTGGAACAGAGAAGGAGCAAATAGGTAAACATGCCTGTATTGTTAGCTCTGCTAAGCTGATTGAATTACAGTAGAAAATGAGGAGTTAAAACCGTTATATCAAAGGACATTTACTGAGAAAGATAGTGAATGCATTCCTGTGTGTTATTACTTAATATGTGGTGTCTTAATAAGGAAATGGAGACCCATCATGCATTCAAGCAGATGAAAAATGGGCAGAGATCCATCAAATTGTTTTGCCAGTAGAGTATAGGAAGGACATGCTGCGTGTGGCACATGAGCTGCAACTTGGAGGTCACTTAGGGGCAAAGAAAACACTGGCTAAAATACAAAGACATTTTTACTGGCCTGGACTACACAAAGATGGAGTTGAATTTTGCCAGACATGTCATACATGTCAACTAATGGGAAAGCCACAGGCAGTAATAGACCCTGCACCTTTAATACCGATTCTAGCATTTAAGGAACCTTTCATGAGAGTCTTGATTGGTTGCACAGGTCCCCTACCTCAACAAAAAGTGGGAGTAAGGATTTATTAACAATAATGGATGTGTCAACTAGCTTTCCAGAGACAATCCTATTACCCAGCACAGCAAAAATGGTTGTAGAAGAATTACTTACATTTTTTTACTAGATATGGATTACCAATAGAGATCTAATCAGATCAAGGATCAAACTTCACATCCAAACTATTCAAGGAGGTTATGGATAACTTGGGAATAAAGCAATTCAAGTCTACTGCATACCATCTGGAATCACAGGGAGTGCTAGAGAGATGGCATCAAACAATTAAGATTATCCAGATGATTGGGATAAGGGAGTTCCATTTGTACCTTTTGCGATTCAGAGATGCACTGAATGAATCGACCAAATTCAATCCATTTGAATTAAGTTTTGAGCATGAAGTAAGAGGACTGTTGAAATTGATTAAGGAGGAATCAATAAGTCAGAATTCAGAGACCACCCAGTTGGACAATGTGTCAAATTTTAGAGAACAAGTAAATAGAGCTGGGGAGTTGGCTAGATAGCATTTGAAAATCGATAAAAATTCGCAAATTTGAACTTCTTCAACTGGAGATAAGGTATCGGTACTACTTTCAGTGACAGCCTTTAAAAGCAAGGTTTAGTGGACCTTATCAAATTGAGAAGCAATTGAGTGAGGTGAACTACTTGATAAGGACTGAAAATGTGTTGCTGGTCAAAGCACAACAGGCCAGGCAGCATCTCAGGAATAGGGAATTCGACGTTTCGAGCATAAGCCCTTCATCAGGAATGTATGAAGGGCTTATGCTCGAAACGTTGAATTCCCTATTCCTGAGATGCTGCCTGGCCTGCTGTGCTTTGACCAGCAACACATTTTCAGCTGTGATCTCCAGCATCTGCAGACCTCATTTTTTACTACTTGATAAGGACGCCAGAGAGGAAGAAATCTCACAGTATGTCATGTGAATGTGCTCAAAAGGTATTTTGATAGGGAAGGAAAACAAGAGGAGAAGCTATTAATGATTACAGCACAGAAGGAAGACCCACGTTCAGAGGATTCTGAATTGGACATTCCCCACATCAGATTGGTCAATGAGGAAGTTGTCAAAAATTGGGATAAATTATTGAGTTACCTTCCCCAAGAAAATCAAACTGGCCTTGAAAGAGTTATTACTATCACATGGAGAGATATGTGGAAATAAACCAGGAAGTACTAAGCTAATTGTGCATGATTAGATATAGGAGTTATTGTTTAGCAACACTCCCCAGGACCTTACCATTAAACGTATGCCCTGTTCTGATTTGCTTTTCCAAAATGCAGCACCTCTCATTTATCTAAATTAATCTCCATCTACCACGCATCAGCCCATTTGACCATCTGATCAAGATCCCGCTGTACTCTGAGGTAATCTTCTAGACTGATCATTACACCTCCAATGTTGTTGTCATCTGCAAATGTACTAACTATATCTCCTATGTTCACATCCAAATCATTTACATAAATGACAAAATATAGTGGACCCAGCACCAATCCTTGTGGCACACCACTGGTCACAGGCTTCCAGTCTATATAGCAACCCTCCACCACCACCCTCTGCCTTGTATCTTCAAGCCAGTTCTGTATCCAAATAACGACTTAGAGTCAGAGAGTCAAAGAGATGTACAGCATGGAAACAGACCCTTCGGTCCAACTCGTCCATGCCAACCAGATACGCCAACCCAAACTAGTCCCACCTGCCAGAACTCAGACCATATCCCTCCAAACACTCCCTATTCATATAGTCATCCAGATGCTTTTTAAATGTTGCAATTGTATCAGCCTCCACCACTTCCTCTGGCAGCTCATTCCATACATATACCTCCCTCTGCATGAAAAAGTTGCCCCTTAGGTCTCTTTTATATCTTTCCACTCTCACCCAATACCTATGCCCTCTAGTTCAAGACTCCCCTATCCCAGGGAAAAGATTTTATCTATTTATCCTATCCATGATCATTATGATTTTGTACATCTCTATAAGGTCATCCCTCATCCTCCAATGCCCTAGCCTATTCAACCTCTCCCTATAGCTCAAATCCTCCAACCATGGCAATATCCTTGTAAATTGTTTCTGAACCCTTTCAAGTTTCACAACATCGTTCCAATAGGAAGGAGACCAGAATCACATGCAATATTCTCCCTTCTCCCTTTATTCCATGTGATCTAACCTTGCAAACTAATCTACCATGAGTAGCTTTGTCAAATGCCTTACTGAAATCCATATGGATCATGTTAACCACTCTGCTCTCATCAATCCTCTTTGTTACTTCAAAAAAACTCAATTGAGTTCATGAGACATGATTTCCCATGCACAGAGCCATGATGACTGTATAAATAATAAATAATTTGCATCTGTCTTCAAAAATGAGGAAGTTGCTTCCCAGGAAATCATGGTAGAGGTGGATATCTAGTTATTTTAGGGAGTTAAAATTGATAAAAAGGCGATATTGGATTGGCTGTCTGTTCTTAAAGTTGACAAGGCACATTCAAGGACACTGAGGGTAGTAAGATGGAAATTGAACAGGCATTGGCAATAACTTTTCAGTTCTCCTTAGATTCAGGGATAGTGTCAAGGGCCCTCCAAATTGCATATATTACACACTTGCTCAAAAAGAGTGCAAGGAGATGCAAAGCAACTATACACCTGTCCGTTTAATTTTGATTAGAAGAAGTGAAGACTGCAGATGCTGGAGATCAGATTCAAGAGCATGACGAAGGGCTTATGCCCGAAATGTCCATTCTCCTGCTCCTCGGATGCTACCTGATCTGCTGTGCTTTTGCAGCACCACACTCTCGAGTTTAATTTTAATGTTGGGGGCATTTTGTGAGATGATAAATTGAGTAAAAGTTGTAATCGCTTGGGAAATTACACTTTTGTAAATAGCAGCATAGACATCTGAAAGGAAATCATGTATACCTAACTTAGTGAAAGCTTTGAGAGGATTGATCAGGGAAATGCTGTTGATGTGATACATATAGTCTCACAGAAGGCATTTGTGACAATGTTCAAAGACATACTTGTGAGCAAAGTTAGAGCTCATGGAATAAAAGGTACATTTTTAATACAGGTACAAATTTGGCGAAGTGATAGTAAGCACAGAGTAATGGATGGTTTTCAGTTGAGGGAATGTTTATGGTGGATCAATGTTGGAACAATTGTTTTTCTTGGTATGTATTGATGATCTAGACTTTGGGCTGCATGGGACAATTTTGAAATTGACAAATTACATGTAATTTGGAAGGATTTCAAACTATGAGAAGTGTAAAACTAGAAAAGGACTTGCGGACCAGGTTTCCTCAACTGAACTAGTGCCATTTGTCTGCATTTGGTCTACATCCCTCCTAACTTTATCTATACGTGTACTTGCCCAAATGTCTTTTAAATGCTGTAATTGTATTCACCTCCACCACTTCCTATGGCAGCTCATTCCATATATGCACCACCCTCTACGTCAAAAAGTTGCCCCTCAACATTTTTATAAACTTCAGGTCACCCCTCAGCTTCCTTTGCTCCAGGGAAAAAAATAATTACCAGCTCTTCCAGCCTTTTCTAATAATTCAAACTTTCCAGTCTCGATATCATCCTTTTCAGTTTAATAACATCCTTCCGACAGAAGGGTGACCAGAATTGTATGCAGTACTCCAAATGTGGTCTTACCAATGTCTTGTATAATCTCAACTCCTGCTCTAAATGCTCTGACCGATGAAGGAAAGCATGCTAAACACCTTCTTCCCCAACCTGTCTACCTGAGGTGCCACTTTCAAAGAACTATGCACTTGCACCCTAGGTGTCTCTGTTCGATAATACTCCCCTGTGCAAGTCCTGCCCTGGTTTGTCTGCCAAAATGCAACACCTCACATTTATCTAAATTAAACTCTATCTGCCATTCCTCTGCCCATTGGCTCAGCTGATCAAGATCCTGTTGTACTCTTAAATAACCTTCTTCACAGTCCACTCTAAGTCCACTATATAAGTAAGTTTGTTGTCCGCAAACTTACTAACCATGTTTTATATATTCTCATCGAAATTGTTTATATAATTGATGAACCACAGTATTGAGCAAGTTGGTAGAGCTTTCAGATAGGTTGCAGATGCCGTTCAATTTGGAGAAATGTGGAATAATATATTTTGGTTGGAAGAACATGTAGAAATAATGTAAAGTAAGGGGTCCAAGAATGTGCATGAGTGATTAAAGGTGCAAAAGCAGGCGGAAAAAGCAGTCAATATAAAGCACATAATATTCCACATTATCCTTAGTTTTTATATATATATATATATTTTTATTGAAGAGAAGAAGTTTTTGGGTTATTTTTACAAAATTACAAAACTAATACAAAATAGTGTAACCACTTTGCAATATAATAGCAACAATATGAAGAAAACAAACTGTTAATCTACTCTGCAAACTACCAAAACACAGAATAATATACGAAAGAAAAAGACTCTATATTAAAAAAAACTACAATACAGTAAATAACTTAACAAAAAAAGAAAAGAAGGATAAATAAATAAACATTCAAAATAGAATTATATCAAGTCATAACAAAATAGCTTAATTTACATTTAATAAAGTTACAACACTCAACGCACTCTCATTGTAGCTCCCCATCAATGGAAGCAATAATAAGTAGACCCGTACTTATACGTGTTTCTTCTTCCCAGGAGTCCCCGTACCAACAGACATCATCCTCATGGCTAGACAAAGGCCCTAGTAATATGGCCGATACATCTGCACCCCAAAAAAGGCTGCCATGTTCTACAAAACAATTCCGTTTTTTGGAGCACCATATTCTTAAGGAAGTCCAGGGGAATGTGTTCCATAACTATTCTATGTCAATACGAGAGTCCTGGGGGACTTTCCAATACTCAGCTTACTAAGATGTTTTTCCTCACACAAAAGGAGAGGATAGTAAACAGTTTCTTCCCATGTGCATCTAGAGAAGGAAAATTCAGAAGACCTAACAGGAGAGGCACCGGATCCAGCCTAATCTCAGTTCCCTAGATCTTTGCCAAGGCATTTGCTATGCTGTTCCAGTATCTACGGATCTTATTGCATGTTCACAGACAATGAGTGAGAGTACTGACTTCTATTTTACACTTAGGAGACGCTCCTGCCCTAAACATTGCACGTCGCTCTGGTGCCATTTGGGGCCATATGAAGTATCTTCAATTGAATAGCTTGAGTCCTATTACAGATAGAAATCTGCCTGACATTTTCCCAGATGTCCTCCCATATCTCTGAGAAGATTTCAACTCCCAATTCTTGAGTCCAGGTTTTATATAGTTGTTCCATGTCCTTTGACACATTATTACATGGTGAGTGATAATGAGTGCTGACTTATATCCAATTTATAAGGATTGGCCATTAATGTGCTCATTTTTTTGTATGAAGCCTCATTCTTGAAAATATCGAAAAAGGTCCTTGCTAGGTAACCCGAACTTCTCACACAACTGTTCGAAGGACATCTTGACCTCCCCATTGAATAGGAGATTCCTCTGGACTCCCAAAGTTTAAAGCCAGCGTCTATCAAGCCTGGCTTAAATCTCAACATTCCCACTATAGGAGTAAAAGGATCCTTAATTTTATTCATGCAGTATCAATGGAAAAAGGTAACATAGAGTTTGTACAAGACACTTGATCGACTTTTCAGCTGGAGTGTTGTGTACTGTTCTGGGTCCCATACATCAGAAAAGATGTAAAGGCTTTCAAATAACTGTGGAAGAGGTTTACAAGAATGGTTCTAGGGATGAGAAATTTCAGTTACAAAGATAACTTGGAGAAACTGGGGCTGTTCTCCTTGGAGGGAGAAAGCTGCGAGGAAATCTGATTTAAATATTCAGAATCATGAGAAGTCAGGGCAGAGAATAGAAAGATAATATTTTGATATTTGAAAGGATTGAATGAAGGAACACACATTAAAAGTAATTCATAAAAGAAGCGAAAGTGGTTAGAGTCTGGATTGCTTTGCCTGAGAATATAGTGGAGACAGGTTCAATCAAGAAAATTATAAGAAAATTAGAAAGTTACTTGAAAGCAAAATGGAGAAGCCAGAAAAAATGGCACTAGGTGAGATGCTAGTCCAAGTATATTGGTCAAATGGCCTCCATCTGTGGTATATCATTTCACGATTTGAATGGACACCAATACTTATCTAAGTCAGGACTTAGAGAGAAACTTGTGAATGACGGTGTTCCCCTCTCCTGCTGCCCTTTACCCTCCAGGTATAAATACCATGGGTGATGCTTTTGAAAAAGCCTAAGTTCTTTTTGCATCTTGTATTTGGTGCACCTGACAGGGAGGGAGTGAATTTATCCCATGGTAGGTAGAAAGGTGAGTCACTGTAGCTTATCCAAACTGCCTTTCAACTGAGTGGCTTGCTGCACCATTTTTAGAAGACAGTTAAAATTCAAACTTACCAAACTTATCTGGAGTCAGATAAAAGTCAAAGCAGGTAAGCCTGTTGGATTTCCTTCCCTAAAAGGGACTAATGAACCAGGTGGTTTATGCAACAAGCATTGAATAGTTTTAAGCCCAATGGTACAAAATTGAGCTTTCAGTTCCAGATTTTAATTGATTCAAATGTAAATTCCACCAGATGGCCATGGAAGAATTTGTACTGACATTCCCAAAACATTAGTCTGGATTAGACCAGTGACTTTATTACTATAAACAATCTGTTATATGTATGGGAGGGGTGCCAATCAAATATTCGTTCACTGGATGAAGGCTCATGGGTGCTATTGGAGCTACATTCATCCAGGCAAGTGGAGAATATTCCAGTACACTTCTGCTTTGCAAATTGAGATGATCCAGTCATCACAGAAAATCTAACTTCTGACTATACTTGGAGCTGCAATATTTCTTTGACTGACCTTGTTAAGTTTCTAGTCAATTCAATCATAATTCCCAAGATGTTGGTGTGATGGCAGATCTAATGTCCCTACCTTATCTCAGTCCCAACCCTCAGACTCAGCACTGCCTTCCTAACCTGCAATCTTCTTCCCGACCTCTCCGCCCCACCCCCTCTCCAGCCTATTACCCTCACCTTAACCTCCTTCCACCTCTCGCATTCCCAACACCTCTTCCCCAAGTCCCTCCTTCCTACCTTTTATCTTAGCCTGCTTGGCACACCTTCCTCATCCGTGAAGAAGGGCTTATGCCCAAAACATCGATTCTCCTGCTCCTTGGATGCTGCCTGACCTGCTGCGCTTTTCCAGCAGCACATTTTTCAGTTTACATCATGTGGAACCACTTTCAGTACGCAATTTCTAAATATTAATTGCTGTATTTACCATATGACATGTTTTGCCATATTAGCTAGTGCAGTATTTGTTCATATGACTAATCTATGTATTTCTGGCATCAAATTATAAACAACAAGAAATATTCATTTTATAACATTAAAAACTGGGCTCTTTGTTGGAATTAAACTCAAAAATGTTGGAATTAAACTTAAAAGTGTCAAGAATTTAAAAGTTCAGAGATGTAATCAGCTGATAAGTAAAGACCACCAACCACACTGTTGGAGAATTGTAGCCTTGATAGGCCTCAGAGAGATGTTTATGCCCCTTGAGAGTACGCCAGAATTGCTTGAATTCACTTCTTCCCCACTCAAAGTCGAAAGAATTCCTTTCAGAAAGCGACATACAGAACTTTATTTTAAGTTCACGTTATGCTAGTCTGTGGGCGGCACGGTGGCACAGTGGTTAGCACTGCTGCCTCACAGCGCCTGTAGACCCGGGTTCAATTCCCGACTCAGGCGACTGACTGTGTGGAGTTTGCACGTTCTCCCCGTGTCTGCGTGGGTTTCCTCCGGGTGCTCCGGTTTCCTCCCACAGTCACAAAGATGTGCGGGTCAGGTGAATTGGCCAAGCTAAATTGCCCATAGTGTTAGGTAAGGGGTAAATGTAGGGGTATGGGTGGGTTGCGCTTCGGCGGATCGGTGTGGACTTGTTGGGCCGAAGGGCCTGTTTCCACACTGTAAGTCTAATCTAATCTAATCTAAACATTTTCATGCAAAGAATGCAATGAAAAAAGATCTGTTCATGATTTAAAGTGAGACATGGCTCTCCTTCCATCATCATCCTACCTTCTGTTTGCTGTTACCCCAGTTAATCTGCACTGTGCACATCACATCATTCTATCTTCCTTTTGAGACAGGTTCTTCAAAGCTATAAGTAGTATTTCAAATATAGCTAACCAAATTTTTCAGCAACGTATCACACTTTCTTGTGTTCAATCATACGTAATGCCATAAAAGCCATTCCACTCAAAAGTCAGCCTCTAAAGCAACGTCTATTTGCCCCTCTAGATCATTCTGTTTCTCCAATCAATTTCAAAAGTCACTGTTTAAAATAGATTCCAATCGTTCTACTTTTCCAGAAATGGACAAAATTGCATTGGTACTGTACCTTTTTTGTGAAGATTTCCATAATTCTTTATTTTCTCCTTCTCAGAGGAACTCAGTTATTCCATTATCTTCATGAGAGTTTTCCATGGAATCCAGCACTTGTTTCTTGGATGAGATATTTAATTTTCAACTACATCTTATTAGGCATTAATATACAAACATATAAATTAGGAGCAAAATTAGACAATTCCACACCCCCAACTCGGTGCAAGGATAAGAACATGGCCGATTTGATTGTGGCCTCCATTTTCCTCCATGATGGGGGAATGTCAGAATCGGGGATGTTCATTAATGATTGTGCAATGTTCAGCACAATTTGTGATTCCACAGATACTGAAGCAGTTCCTGTCCAAATGCAGCAGGACCCAGATGATATCCAGATTTGATCTGATATTTGGCAAATAATATTCATTCTATACAACTGCTGGGAAATGGTCACCCCATCATGAGAGAATCTAACCATTGCTCCTTGACATTCAATGGCTAGGCAGCATTTATTGGCCATCCCTAATTGCCCAGTGGGTAGTTTAAAGTTAATTTTAGCTACTGGGGAGGGAGTATTGTAATGGGAATGTCACTGAACTAGTATCCAGAACTCCAGATTAATGTTCTGGGGATATGGATTTGAATCCCACCCACCATGGCAGGTGGTGAAATTTGAATTCATAGAAAATGTTAGCCTAAAGTGATAATGTTGATTCTCCTGCTCCTCCAGTGCTGCCTGAGCAGTTGTGCTTTTCCAGCACTACACTCTTGGCTCTGATCTCCAGAATCTGCAGTCCTCACTTTCTCTGGTTTACTGGGACTGAGACCTGCAGTTGTAGGTATGGTATTTAGATGGCTAGTCCTGGTCAATTTCTGGTGAATGATAACACCCAAGGTATTGATAGTATGAACCCATGGACCAAGTAAGAAAACAAGGAGTCTGACTGTCTCCTCGAACAATGTAATCAAGTAACATATCCCTCCCTAGCATGTTTCTATGTCTGTACTACAGCCTCCAGTTCATTGATTCTGAGATAAAATGCCTCACATTTGATGCAGTTATATTTGCCATGGATTATTCTGGCATCAAGGCCTCACATCTTGCAGTCACAGCGCATCACCTGCTTTGCATCTTAATTGTGTGCTAATTTTATCACTGTTATACTACTTAATGTACTCTCTGTGCTACAGTTGCGCTGTTTAATGGATTCTCTCTGCCACACTCAGAGTGTTTAATGAACTCTCCACCACTGCTTAGCAAGTCCTGAAAAAGGGTTATATCCAAAACATCGATTGAGAACATAGAACATAGAACAATACAGCGCAGAACAGGCCCTTCGGCCCTCGATGTTGCGCCGACCTGTGACTATTCTCAGCTTGTCCCCCAAAACTATCCCAAAATCATCCATGTACGTATCTAAGGATTGTTTAAATCTCCCTAATGGGACTGAGTTGACTACATTAGCAAGTAGGGCATTCCACGCCCTGTTGGGATCCATTATTAAGGTTAGGTAGTGTAGGAAATTTTATTGTTAGGTAGTGCTCACGTAAGGTAGTATTAGCAAGTCTGGAACTTGTTAGCTTCACTAGACAACAGTAAGCCATTATGTTACACTAAGAACAGACTGAAAAGCTGATGGCATAGCCTGAAGAGGCCCCAGGGAGGGTGAGAGATAACAGGACATTGGAGCCGTGTTTAGATGCACGTAGCTCAAACTGAGGTAATAGAACGTTATCAGGTGAGAACCAATGACATACGAAAATTCTGCATTTTACCAAATAAGGATGTAACTCTGGAATGTGAGAGAACAAAAGGATAGACAAATTAAAAAATAGTCAGAACGCCTTCTCCAGTGAGCTAGACACCTCACTGTACTGTGTACGATTCTCTCTCATTAAACCTGTTTATACTTTTAATCAGACCCGGTGTCTCTCTCCTCCAAACGAACGCGGGGACAGAGGATCTGTCCCAACAGCCCTTACCACTCTCTGAGTAAAAAACCTGCCTCTGACATCTGTCTTAAATCTGTCACCCCTCAATTTGTAGTTATGCCTCCTCATATAAGCTGACATCATCATCCTAGGAAAAAGACTTTCACTGTCTACCCTATCTAATCCTCTGAACTTCTTGTATGTCTCGATTAAATCCCCTCTTAGCCTTCTTCTTTCCAATGAGGACAGACCCAAGTCTCTCAGCCTTTCTTCATAAGACCTTCCCTCCAGATCAGGCAACATCCTGGTAAATCTCTTCTGCAGCTTTTCCAATGATTTCACATCCTTCTGAAATATGGCAGCCAGTACTGTACACAATATTCCAAGTGTGGCCGCACCAGCATTTTATATAGTTGCAGCGTGATGTTGCAGCTCAGGAAATCAATCCCTCTATCAATGAAACCTAACACACCGTATGCCTTCTTAACAGCATTATCAACCTGGATGGCAACTTTTAGGGATCAAAGTACATAGACTTCAAGATCCCTTTGCACATCCACACTACCAAGAATCTTTCCATTGACCCAGTACTCTGCCTTCCTGTTATTCTTCCCAAAGTGCATCACCTCACATTTACCTGCATTGAACTCCATTTGCCACCTCTCAGCCCAATTCTGCAGTTTATCCATGTTCCCCAGCAACGTGTAACATTCTTCCAAATTGTCCACTACTCCACCGACTTTAGTGTCATCCGCAAATTTACGAATCTATCCATCTAAGCCTGCATCCAAGTCATTTATAAAAATGACAAACAGCAGTGGTCCCAAAACAGATCCGTGTGGCACACCACTAGTAACTGGACTCCAGGCTGAATATTTTCCACCAACCACCACTTGCTGCCTTCTTTCAGAAAGCCAGTTTCTAATCCAAACTGCTAAATCACCCTCAATTCCATGCCTCTGCATTTTCTCCAACAGCCTACCATGTAGAACCTAATCAAAGATTTTACTGAAGTCCATGTATACTACGTCAACTGCCCTACCCTCATCTACAAGCTTGGTCACCTTCTCAAAAAACTCAATGAGGTTTGTGAGACATGACTTGCCCTTGACAAAACCATGTTGACTATCTAAAATCAAATTGTTGCTTGCTAGATGTTTATAAATCTTATCTCTTATAATCCTTTCCAAAACCTTTCCTACTACAGAAGTAAGGCTCACTGGTCTATAATTATCTGGGTCATCTCTACTGCCCTTCTTGAACACGGGCACAGCATCTGCAATCCTCCAGGTCTCAGGTACTAACCTGTAGACAATGATGACTCCAATATCAAAGCCAAAGGCTCTGCTATCTCCATCCTAGCTTCCCACAGAATCCTCAGATAAATCCCATCCGGCTAAGGGGACTTGTCTACTTTCACTCCTTCGAGAATTGATAACACCTGTTCGTAACTAACCTTGATCCTTTTTAGTCTAATATCTCATACCTCATTCTTCTCCTCTACAATATCCTCTTTCTCCTGAGTTAAAACTGATGCAAAATGTTCATTTAACACCTCTCCGATCTCCACAGGGTCCACACTCAACGTCCCACTTCTGTCTTTGACTGGCCCTATTCCTACCCTAGTCATCTTCTTAATCCTCACATACCTATCGAAAGCTTTAGGGTTCTCCTTTATTATATTCATTAAAGACTGCTCATGTCCTCTCTTTGCTCTTCTTAACTCTCTCTTTAAAATCCTTTCCAACTGATCTGTAACTCTCCATCACTTCATCTATACCATCTTGCCTCATCAACACATAAGCCTCCTTCTATTGCTTAACAAGAGATGTAATTTCTTGTAAACTACGGTTCCCTTACCTTATCACTTCCTCCCTGCCTGACAGGGACATACCTATCAAGGACACTCAATATCTGTTCCTTAAACCAGCTCCACATTTCTATTGTCTGCATCACCTGCATTTTGCTACCTGTTCTATGCATCCTAATTCTTGCCTAATCACATTACAATTGTCCTTGCCCCATCAATAACTTTTGACCTGTGGCATGTGCCTATCCCTTTCCATCACTAAACTAAACATAACTGAATTATGGTCACTCTCTCCAAAGTGCTCACCCACAACTAAATCAAACACCTGGCCTGGTTCATTACCGAGCACCAGATCCAGTGTGGCCTCTCCTCTTGTCGGCCCTTTGACATACTGTGTCAGGAAACCCTTCTGTACACATTGGACAAAAAACTGATCTATCCGACGGACTAGAGTTATAGCATTTCCTGTCAATGTTGGGCAAGTTAAAGTCGCCCATAATGACCAGCCTGTTTTTTCACTCCTACCTCAGAATAATGTTGCTAATCCTCTCTTCCACCTCCTTAAAACTCTGCGGAGGCCTGTAAAAAAAATCCAAGCAGTGTGACCTCTTCTCTCCTGTTTCTAACCTCAGCCCACACTACCTCAGTAGATGAGTTCTCATCAAAAGTTTTCTCAGGCACCATTATACTATCCTTCACTAACAAGGCCACACCTCCCCCTCTTTTACCACCTTGCCTGTTCTTAATGAAAGATCTAAACCCTGGAACCTGCAACATCCATTCCTCACCCTGCTCTATCCATGTCTCCTAAATGGCCACAACATCGAAGTCCCATGTACCTATCCATGCTGCAGGCTCACCTACCTTATTTCGGATACTTCTGGCATTGAAGTACACACATCAAACCAGTTTGCTGTCTGCCAGCACATTCCTGTGACCCTGAATTCCTGTCCCTGTCCTTCCTATTCTTATCCTCCTGTGCACTGCAACTACACCTCAGGTTCCCATCCCCCTGCTGAGCGAGTGTAAACCCACCTGAATAGCATCAGCAAATTTCCCACCCAGGATATTAGCACCCCTCTGGTTCAAATGAAGACCATCCTGTTTGTACAGGTCTCACCTTCCCCAGAATGAGCCCCAATTATCCAAGTACCTGAAACCTTCCCTCCTGCACAATTCTTGCAACCACGTGTTGAGCTGATATCTCTCCCTATTCCTTGCCTCGCTATCACATGGCACAGGTTACAAACCTGAGATAACAACTCTGTTTGTTCTAGCTCTCAGCTTCCACCCTGCTCCCTGAAATCCTGCCTTTCATCCCTATCCCTCTTTCTACCTATGTCGTTGGTACCTACATGGACCATGATTTGAGGCTGGTCACCCTCTCCCTTCCAGATCCCAAAGATACAATCTGAGACATCACGGACCCTGGCATCTGAGAGGCAATACACCAACCGCGAGTCTTGTTCGTTCCCTACAAACCTTCTATCTGACCCTCTAATTATTGAGACCCTAATGACTAACACTCTCCTCCTTTCCCTCCTTCCCTTCTCTGCAACAGGGATAGGCTCTATCCCAGACACCTGAGCCCCACTGCATACCCTGATAAGTCATTCCCCTCAATAGTATCCAAAATGGTATGCATGTTTTTCAGGGGAATGACCACCGGGGATCCCTCCACTGACTGTTTTCTCCCCCTTCTAACAGTCAACCAGCTTTCTTCATGCTTAGGAATAACTACTTTCCTGTGACTCTTATCTGTAACAGTCTCTGCCTCCCGAATGATCCGAAGTTCATCCAGCTCCTGCTCTGGTTCCCTAAGACAGTTTTGAAGGAGCAAGAGGTGGGTGCACTACCTGCAGATGTACTTGGATGGGACACTAATGGCATCCCTCATCTCAAACATCATGCAGGAGGAACATTGCTCTCCCTGCACTACCATCCTTGCTAGGCCCCTTATCACAAAGTAAAAAAGAAGAGACACTTACCTGATGTGTCCCTGGTCTTTAAGGTTAGAGAAGATGGTTGGGTGGGAGACCCTATAATGGTAGGGTCTTGGGTTGAGAAAACACTAACTTATATAGCTGGATGGAAATAAAAAGAAGTCCCTCCTTTCCCAGAAACCTCTGCTCTCTGATTTCAAATATAAAAGCTCAAATCAGTGACTCACTACTCCCACCCTTTGAGTTGCTGGTGTCGCTGAAAAACAGACTTCTGCACCTCGTGATGCTGCTGCCTGGTGTGCTGTGTTCTTTCAGCCTCCTGCCTGTCCAAGTTGAATTCCAGCATCTGCACTACTTTTGCCTCCTACAAACTTTTAGCAAGTTCTATTTTCAATTATTGCTTTTTCTGTTATTTGAGTTTAATTATGTTGAATATGAGAGGAATTCACAACCGTGGAGATAATCTTCACTATTTAGTTGATGGCTTCAATGTAGTCACCCACATGCAATGGAAACAGCCTGACTTCATTCCACAACAATGGGGTGGCATAGTCAAACACTGGTGGCTGGGGGAATGTAACGTTGACATATAGGAGGAGGAATCTGTTACCATGTTAGTTTCCCAGATTTGAAGACAAAGGTACACCGCAGTATCAAATTTTTGAGACTTCTTCAAATAAATAATCTGATAAATTATAACATTGGAAACAGTACGAGAGACGTGCACAAAACAGATCAGCTTGGAGAACTCAACATTGAGTTCTCCAATTTCAAATAACCTCCCTCCTCATCCCCTGCCTGCCTTTCCAGCCCATCCACCTCTCTTCCACTACTCCTTGCCACTAACCGGATTCATTCCTCCCATTGACTAATCAGGTCGTACCCTCTGCTTGTCTCATCTATCATCACTTCATCACCCTGCCCTGCTTCCCCCTTTACCTGAAGCTCCTCCTATACCCATCCACAGTCCTGAAGAAGGGTTATACCTGAAACGTCGACTTCTCGATTTACTGATGCTGTCTGGCTTGCCTCTTGCCTGTCTACTTTGGATTCCAGCATCTGCAGGTTTTTTGTCTCTGACTAAGTTTGTTCCATTGCAAAGTCTGTTCAAAGGATGCCCACTTTGAAGAAGCTCTGTGCCTCGTTCAGACATGCACTCCGTGAGTCCCTTTCTCTCTGCCACAACACCATGACCTTCTCAACCCTCCAGCTCTTTGATCAAAAGATATCAGCTTGGCACTCACATGTGTTACTCAGAGAGTGTTGCACTGTCAGAGGTGCCATGTTTTTAACGTTACGTTAATATTTAACCTTTGTCATATGGCAGTCTTTTATTTTAATGGAGGGCTATTATGTATCATTGCTGGGGAAAAAAAAACTCTCACAATACAAACAAACTCACACTATCACTCCAGGAGGGCACTTCACTTTCTCTTTGACATATATTGGTTTAAAATTCTGGCTCCAGGAAGACTGACAAATTAATTATTAAACTCATTGTTGCTCACAAATCATATCCCACATGAAACTAGTTCAAAGCTCAAATTTTACCAATAAATACATACAAATCACACCATGAGTTCTGATCCTAAAAAGACAACCCCCAGGCTCATGCCATCAAGTATCTGTTGAAATTACAAGTGTATTGTTTGCATTAAAAGTACACTGACAACCTCATTTGAAGGTACTCAGTAACTAGATTAGAGTAGTGCTGGAAAAGCACAGCAGGTCAGGCAGCATCCGAGAAGCAGGAAAATCAATGTTTTGGGCAAAAGCCCTTCATCAGGACTGAAGGCAGGGAACCTCCAGGGTGGAGAGATAGATGGGAGGGGGTGGGGCTGGGGAGAAGGTAACATAGAGTACAATAGGTGAATGGGGGAGGGGATGGAGGTGATAGGTCAGAGAGGAGGGTGGAGCAGATAGGTGGAAAAGAAGATAGGCAGGTAGGACAGGTCATGGGGACATGACTGAGCTTGAAGGTTGGAACTGGGGTGAGGTGGGGGAAGGAAAAATAAGGAAACTGGTGAAGACCACATTGATGCCCTGGGGTTGAAGTGTTCCGAGGTAGAAGATGAGGCGTTCTTCCTCCAGGCGTCGGGTGGTGAGGGAGTGGCAGTGGAGGAGGCACAGGACCTGCATGTCTTCAGCAGAGTGGGAGGGGGAGTTGAAATGTTGGGCCACAGGGCGGTGTGGTTGATTGGTGCGGGTGTCCCAGAGATGTTCCCTAAAGCATTCTTTTAGGAGGCGTCCATTCTCCCCAATGTAGAGGGGACTGCATCAGGAGCAATGGATGCAATAAATGATATTGGTGGAGGTCAGGTGAACTTTTGATGGATGTGGAAGGCTCCTTTGGGGCCTTGGATGGATGTGAAGGAGGAGGTGTGGGCACAGGTTTTGCAATTCCAGCGGTGGCAGGGGAAGGTGCCAGGATGGGAGGGTGGGTTGTAAGGGGGTGTGGACCTGACCAGGTAGTCATGGAGGGAAAAGTCTTCGTGGAAAGCGGAAAGGGGTGGGGAGGGAAATATATCCCTGGTGGTGGGGTCTGTTTGGAGGTGGCGGAAATGTCGTCAGATGATGTGGTTTATGCGAAGGTTGGTAGGGTGGAAGGTGAGGACCAGGGGAGTTCTGCCCTTGTTACGGTTAGAGGGGTGAAGTTTGAGGGTGGAGGTGCAGGATATGGAGGGCATCTTCAACGATGTGGGAAGGAAAATTGCGGTCTTTAAAGAAGGAGGCCATCTGGTGTGTTCTGTGGTGGAACTGGTCCTCCTGGGAGCAAATACTGCAGAGATGGAGAAATTGGGAATTTGGGATAGCATTTTTGCAGGAGGTAGGGTGGGAAGAGGTGTAATCCAGGTAGCTATGGGAGTCGGTGGGTTTGTAAAAAATGTCAGTGTCAAGTCGGTCATCATTGATGGAGATGGAGAGGTCCAGGAAGGGGGAGGGAGGTGTCAGAGATGGTCCAGGTGAACTTAAGATCAGGGTGGAATGTGTTGGTGAAGTTGATGAACTGCTCAACCTCCTCGCGGGAGCATGAGATGGCGTCAATGCAGTCATCAATGTAGCGGATGAAGAGGTGGGGAGTGATGCTGGTGTAATTACGGAAGATGGACTGTTCCTCGTAGCCGACAAAGAGACAGGCACAGCTGGGGCCAATACGGGTGCCCATGGCTACCCCTTTGGTCTGGAGGAAGTGGGAGGATTCAAAGGAGAAATTGTTAAGGGTGAGGACCAGTTCGGCCAAACGAATGAGAGTGTCAGTGTAAGGGCACTGTTGGGGATGTCAGGAAAGAAAGAAATGGAAGGCATGGAGGCCCTAGTCATGGTGGATGGAGGTGTAGAGAGATTGGATATCCATGGTGAAGATGAGGCGTTGGGGGCCAGGGAAACAAAAGTCTTGAAGGAGGTGGAGGGTGTGGGTGATGTCTCGAACTTATGTTGGGAGTTTGTGGACTAGAGGGGATAGGACAGTATCGAGGTAGGTGGAGATGAGTTCAGTGGGGTATGCTGAGACAATGGGTCGGCCAGGGTGGTCAGGCTTGTGGATCTTGGGAAGGAGGTAGAATTGGGCGGTGCCAGATCCCTGGAGATTACGAGGTTGGAAGCTGTGGGTGATGAGGTCGTGTATGGTCTGGGAGATGATGGTGTGATGGGGGTGTGGGGTCATGGTCGAGGGGACGGTAGGAGGAGGTGTCTTTGAGTTGGCATCTGGCTTCAGCGTTGTAGAGGTCAGTGCGCCAAACTACCACTGCACCCCCTTTATCCGCTGGTTTGATGGTGACTACCACAGTTGAAATAAATACAAAGTTAAAAACCCAGATTTCAATCTGGGACCTGACTTGTCCAGTATTAATATTAGCTAGCATCATAGCAGTGTTAATTCCAAAACTTTTGACATTGTGCAATGATATTTTCTGCCAAAGAGATGATTATGAACATTATCAAGTATCAAAATCTATAAACTATGACATAATGACTTACTTCGATCGTAAAAGGAGACGCTGAATTTGTATAGTTAATTTGAGCACCTCAGGGCATTTCAAATTACTTTACAGCCAATTAATTGTAATTGAAATAAATGATGAATTTGTTAAGAAATTTGACACTTTTTTTATCCATAAATGCCACTCAATGTCTTGTTTGTTTTTCCTTGTGATACCATCTTTCATAATATGAATACTCAGAACATCCATTTCCCCCCTTGCTCATGAAAGGTATTCTTGGCAGGATATCTTGCAAAGTGAAAGTCAATGCTGGTTTTTGCAGCTTGCATTCACCTCATGTGTTGAAGAATAAATATGGCAGAACTATAACTTAGGATTTTCAGGTTTAATAATACTACCAAGGTAAGTATAAACATCATTTCAATGTGTAGAATCAAATCACTGTTCCTTTGCTTTTTCCTTAAATGCAAGGTGCATTAACATATTAAAAATAGCAGTTATGTTACTTCCCAGCCAACAGTTGGAAATTCAACAACCAATTTCCAGAATAAAACTACAGATGCCTGATATCTGAAACAAAAACAAAAATTGCTGGAGAAACCCAGCAGATCTGGCAACATTTGTGGAGACAAAAACAGAGCTAACATTTTGAGTTCAGTGACCCTTTATCAGAATTCCTAGAATTTAACTTAGAATCTTTTTTTAGTACATACCATAAAATCAGCTTATTCTGATATATTACACAGAACGTGTATTCTTCAGCTGATTGATATTATGGTGGCGTACTCTCCTTGTTTGCAGGGATGCCATCAAATGTTTTAATTCTGAATCATGTAGGAGTTCTCACTGACTCGGAAAGGCTTTTGTTCAAAATCCATTCTTGCAATCCTTTGTCTACTGGTAGCATAATCTCAGCATGCTTGCTTCAATCAATAATGTCAAAAAAGAGGGCAATATAATTTGGATGTAAATAGTTTTCCTCACAACTAAACATGGCTGTAGAGTTAATATTGAACTTTTTAAAAAATTGCAAAATCCTTTATCCCTCCCCCAGTGGGAGAAGTCACATTGAACAACAGCTTGCTATGAATACCACTTCTGTTTGCCGTTATTTCAGTTTTCAACCTTTCCAATTGACTTTTTTGTGTTCCAACAATTACACACATACAAATACAGAATAATCTGTCACTCAATGCTTTGTAATCCTGGAATGGTGATATTTTTTAGACTGTTTTGTTATAGATTTATCTTCCTTCATTATATCAGAACATTTTAGTGCAGAAGATCACTAATTCCACTATTCCTGTATTGTTCCAGGAAATGGTCCAGTGATGGTGCTTGGAGTTGTAGGGGGAGGAGGAGGATGTGGGTTCTTAGATTACATATACTGATAACTTCAGTAAAGGAATCAGTTTGAGTATAAAATAAGAAGTTCTTTCCACAAAAAAAATCTTTGCTTTTTTAAGTTCAAGCAGGATTTTTGCTGAGCAGGGGATGAATGAGGAGTCCTTTGTGAAGTAGCTTGACAGAAGTCTATATCCCATCGTCAAATCACTCTATATTTACATGTGTCCTTGCCACTGATATAGCTCCCTTATAGCCAGCTCTCAGAACGAATGAGATGTCTGACACTCCTGCTTATATCTGTCAGCCAGAGCTCCCTGATTGGATTAGATTAACAGCTCAATCAGGGAACACATATTCTTTGAGGTCCATTTGGCTGACCTGATTGTAATAATGACAACCCTCCCTGGCTCTGAGTGACACAGGCCATTTCTTTTTTTGTAGCTCCTCCTGGGGTATTTTAGCACCAGGTCATATTTCTCCAACTCTGCCTCTGACGTGGGTAACATGTAATACACAGTAGGTCACCTCTAGTGCAAGCGGAGTCTTGGAAGACATTAATTCTTTTCTTCGTGTGGCAAAGGCATCAAGACACATCCACCGTGCCCATCTCAGATTCCAAGTCATTTTCAATACTTGATGGAGTGGGAGAATCCACAGGTTGTTGAGCAGCTGGGCATATTTTCCTCCTGCATTGTTTGTGAGTCTTCAGCTTTCATATGGTCCATGTGCTTATTCAGGACCGTTGCACCTACCTGAAATGTATACATCAAATGACCTTGCATCAATCATGCCTCTTTCCCATGCAGGGCCATTCTCATGGTTCCGACACCAAACTCTGTCCCCAAAGTAAACTGTCTCTCTCACTTAGTGGATTCTTGTGTCTAGCATTGATGTTCCTTATGGTGTTTCACCCTCCTTCCCCCAAAAAGATCTGACGTAACCTGGTACAGTGCCATCTCTCCATTTGCAACTCTGTATGAGGGTGGTCTTATAATCCAATGGGAACTGGGTATCTAGTTTGGTATCTAGTGAAGCTGTAGGCTGTTTCTTTAAGCCTGCCTTAAAAGTTTGGACTATGCTTTCTGCCAACCATTAGATGAAGGAAGATGGGGGTTGTTCTTCTATGTTGAATACCATTCCCTCATATTCCCTGCCTGTTAAAAGATGGCCCATTATCTGTGATCAACACTTCCGAGTGTTCATATGTTGCAAAAGATGTTGGCAGTTTTTCTATTATCATCCCTATGTTTGATGAATGAATTCTATGCATATCCAGTCCCTTTGAGTGGGTGTCCACAACAACTAAGAACATTGAGACCATGAAAGGATCTGCATATTTGGGTGACTGATTCCAGGGTTTACTTGGCCAGTTCCATGAATATAAGGGAGCTATTTGTGGTAACATTTGTTCTTGTTGACACTTGGGTACTGTCCCATCAACACAACTATGTTGGCATCCAATTCTGGCCACCAAACATAACTTCTCACCAACATCTTCATTTTGGAAACCCATGGATGACCCTGGTGGAGTTCAGCAAGTATCTGGCGGTGGCCTTTGCTCAGAACTTTGTCTCCCCGTAATAGTCTGCTGCCCTCTGTTGTGACCTGATCTCTCTGGATCCAAAAAGGTTTCAACTCTGGTTGTGTTGGCCTTTGGTTTCCTCCATCACCACCAGCTGTTTCAGTTTCACCAGGACTAGATTTTGTTGCATCCAATGCCTGATATTGTCAGTTGTGACTGGCTGTGTGTCCAGTACCACTGGTGGTGCCTCTGCCAGTGAGAGGCAGCTCAAGGCATCCACATTTGCTTCTTGCCGGGATGTTCCAATTTGTAACAATACACATTTAGTTTTAGAGCCCACCACTTACTTCTGCCTGAAGCTATGGGTGGCACTGCCTTGTCCTCTTTAATAGACTTAGTTGGTGTTTGTGGTCAGTTATTATTTCAAATTTACATCCATAAAGATATTGGTGGAACTTCCTGACTCTACATATGACCACCTTCTCTATCTGGGCATAATTATGCTCTGTATTAGCCAAAATCCTGAATGCAGCCACTACTGGGCATTCCTCTCTATTGGACCACCTCAGAGTTAATCCTATTCCGATGCAGTATGGAGAGGCACTGCATGTCACTTCTAGATCTTGCTTGGGATCATGGTGTGCCAATAGCTTAGAGGATGATAGCTGTTTCTTCACTTCTGTGAAATCGACATGACCATTTCCAAGGCTGATCTTTTTTAACAGTTGATGCAAAGGTGCCAGGTTGGAGGCAGGTTCTGTATGCACTATCTGTAATACTTCACCAGCTCAAGGAAAGACCCAAGCTCCAGCACAGACATGGGAGCTAGGACAGCTTCAACCGCTCTCACTTCATCTTCTAATGGGTGTAACTCACTCTTATTGACTGTGTTACCTACGAAGGTGACTTGGAATACCTGGAGTGCACATTTTTCCCTTCTAAGGCATGCACCCACCTGGGAGAAACTTCTCAGGATTGTGTCAATGTTCTCTAACTGCTGTTTATTAGGCTTCCCTGTTATGACCACAATCAGTAGCAACTGAACCAGCTAGTTCTCAAAAGAGGCCAAAACTGAAGTTGTACCCTTAATTTGTAATGGTTCCCCAGTAAAGGTTCTCGGTCTAGCCAAGTTCTTACACAAACTTGAGGGTCATGGTCCAGAGAGAATTTTTTTCAGGACTGGTTCTGCAATCACTGAACTGGCTGTGCTGGTATTTACCTCCATTAGATGCTGGTGACCATTCTACCAGATGTTTGTTTTGATTGGTTCTGGTTTGAACTTTGCTAAGCAATGTAACTGCCCCCAACCAGTAGGTGGACTTTGCAGGGGTGCATTCTCCTAGATACAGGGCTATGAGTTCCCCCACTCCATTTAGGTCTAGTCGGATTCTTTTGCAGTCTTAGCCCCCATACTGGCAGCAACTACAATGGCTTGCCGGCCCAGATCCAGGGGAAAATGTTAACTGATTGGCCAAGGATTGGTTTTGTTTTGAGGTTTTGTTGTGGGTTGACCTAGAGTCCCTCTGCTCAGGTTAGTCCTGAGAAGGACTAGGTGATTGCTTTTACTCAAGTGGTATTCCCCAAGCTCAGTTGGACTAATGAGTGTATCAACTTCCATCAGTATACCGTGCAACTATATGTTCCACTTATCATTTTCCAATGACAAAGTTTGTTGTAGTGCCTGTTTGAAGTCCAGGTGGGCTTCAACTAGTAGGTGTTATTGCATGGTTAAATCATTAATCCTATTCTTGTCACCAGTGAAATAATTCCATAGAGACTGCATCCCATCACCAAGGCACCCTTTATTTACATGTGGAGAGTCCTTAACACTGATCCAGCTCCCTCAGGGCCAGCTCTCAGACTCCCTACAGGAAGTCAACTTTCTTCCTGCCTCATAAAAAGTGAGGTATCCCAGTGCAGAGTGAAAAAAAAACAAACAAATCCAGTCACCTGCTGAAATTTGACTTGAAACAAAAATCAGTTTGTTCTCCCAGTTTAAATAGTTGGTTACTATGTTGTTTGGTAGATATAGTTTTAATGCAGTGATTGGAAACCCTAGAATGATTTAAATGACTGACATCCTTTCAAAATAAAAGAAACCTTCAGTAGCAATTATTTAGGGAAAAAAGTCCACAACCGCTCCTAGACTGCCTTTATTGATTGGCTATGTGATGGGGTATAAGTTGTCAGTGTTTGCAATGTTTTGAAAGGTGGAATTGCTCATTATGACAGAGGTGGCCATTATGACTGTTTGACTGAGTTCAAAAGGTTCTGAACCAGTCGCCTTAGCAGAGGGAATGTGCAGACTTTTTAACTGACAATTTTGAAGGTTAGGAAAGAATTATTTACTTTAGTAAGTGAAATAATTTTTTTTTAGAAGAGATTATTACTTATGGACATTTATTTTTCAAGTGGAAATAAAAGCTTCATCTGGATAGCTAGAAGCATATGTCAGCAAAAATGGCTATCAGTCTATCAGGTTTGCAAAGCCAAAGGCTATCAGTGCTATCCCACTGCCACTGTTTCCAGTTTCCAACATCTTCCCTTATTTCCTTCAGCACTGTTTGCAACAGAGCACTTTTTGTCTTTGGACCTTCTCAACACTGATGCCTTTCTCCAAAATCCTCTCAGCCGGTAGTATGATTTCACTGGTTTATTACCACTTCTTCCTCTAGAGAAGTGAAACTGACCATATTGGCTTGACGCATCTAATCCTGATGAAGGGCTTCTACCTGAAAGGTTGACTCTCCTGATCCTGGGATGCTGCCTGATCTGATGTGCTTTTCCAGCCCCACACTCTCGACTCTAATCTCCAGCATATGCAGTCCTCACTTTTGCCTTTTGATTAGACTAGATTACTTACAGTGTGGAAACAGGCCCTTCAGCCCAATAAGTCCACACCGACCCGCCGAAGCGCTACCCA
Source organism: Hemiscyllium ocellatum (assembly GCF_020745735.1). Lineage (NCBI taxonomy): Eukaryota > Metazoa > Chordata > Chondrichthyes > Orectolobiformes > Hemiscylliidae > Hemiscyllium > Hemiscyllium ocellatum. The sequence goes on from NC_083401.1 coordinate 89,991,748, forward strand.
CCCAAACCCCTACATTTACCCCTTACCTAACACTACGGGCAATTTAGCATGGCCAATTCACCTGACCCACACATCTTTGGACTGTGGGAGGAAACCGGAGCACCTGGAGGAAACCCACGCAGACACGGAGAGAACGTGCAAACTCCACACAGTCAGTCGCCTGAGTCGGGAATTGAACCCGGGTCTCAGGTGCTGTGAGGCAGCAGTGCTAACCACTGTGCCACCGTGCCGCCCATTTTGCTTCTAATCCTGACTGTCTCTTGGGCATTATGGATCATCTGCTTCTGGAAGGGTAGAGTAAAGGATACGTTCTATGTCAACTGTCAATATTTATTAATGCTCTACGCTAACTAACATTCTTGCAGTCTGAGAGAGAGAGAGAGAGAGAGAGAGAGAGAGAGATGTATAGAAGATCCATCTCTGAATAATCACTCTGGCAGATTGTAAGAAATCAATCATTTCACATAGAGTCATAGAGATGTACAGCAAGGAATCAGACCCTTCGGTCCAACCTGTCCATGCTGACCAGATATTCCAAACCAATCTAGTCCCACCTGCCAGCACCCGGCCCATATCCCTCCAAACCCTTCCTATTCATATACCTATCCAAATGCCTCTTAAATGTTGCAATTGTACCAGCATCCACCACATCCTCTGGCAGCTCATTCCATACACATTTCACCCTCTGTGTGAAAACGTTGCCCCTTAGGTCTCTTTCATATCTTTCCCCTCTCACCCTAAGCCTATGCCCTCTAGTTCTGGACCCCGACCCCAGGGAAAAGACTTTGTCTATTTATCCTATTCATGTTCCTCATAATTTTGTAAACCTCTATAAGGTCACTCCTCAGCCTCCGATGCTCCAGGGAAAACAGCCCCAGCCTGTTCAGTCTCTCCCTATAGTTCAACTCCACCAACCCTGGCAACATCCTTGTAAATCTTTTCTGAACCCTTTCAAGTTTCACAATTTTCCGATAGGAAGGAGACCAGAATTGCACACAATATTCCAACAGTGGCCTAAGTAATGTTCTGTACAGCCGCAACAAGACCTCCCAACTCCTGTACTGAATATTGTGACTAATAATGGAAAGCATACCAAACACCTTCTTCACTATCCTATCTACCTGCGACTCCACTTTCAAGGAGCTATGAACCTGCATCCAAGGTCTCTTTGTTCAGGATCTTTGGCTCCCATAGCTGCTGAGCTCCTTCGTGACCTGCAGCTTTGCTCTGACTGAGAGACTTCATCTTATAATCAGAAGACATGAGAACTTCACAGCATAGATTGGAGCTCACAAGGATTCACCACAAGAATCCTTGGTCCAAATCTTTCAACATCTCCTTTCTCATAAGAGTGTAAGAGCAGAGGTAGGTACAAATTGTTCAGCTTTTGGGGCCGGCTCTGCCTTTCAGTTAAAGCATGATTGCCCGTTTAAGACAACACAATTTCCCTGCACTATCCCTAAATACCTTGATGCCTGTAGTATGTAGAATTCTATTGATCTTAGCCTTGAACATGCTAAATGACTTAAGCCTCCGCAGCCCTCCAAAGATTCATCACCCTTTGATTGAAGAAATTTCTTCTTATTTCAGCTGTAAATGATTTGCCCCTTTCTCTGAGACTGTGTCCTCTTGTCCTGGATCCCACCCAGCCAGTTGAAACATATTTCTTCCATTTATCCTGTCAAATCCAATAAAGATGTTGCAAGGCTGAATGAGATCACCTCTCATTCTTTTATGATCAGACAATAAAGACTCAGTCCATCTAATTTTTCATCAAAAGACAATTTCTCCAACCTCGGAGTAAGTTTGGTGAATGTTTGTTTCTTTCCCAAAGTAATGAGACCAAAAGAGCTGGCACAGTGCCTCAGTGGTTAGCATTGCTGCCTAACAGGCACCTGCATTCAATTCCAGCCTCAGGTGACTATCGGCTTGGAGTTTGCACATTCTCCCCATGTCTGTGTGGGTGTCCTCTGGATGCTCCAGTTTCCTCCCACAGTCCAAAGATGTACAGGTTAGGTGGATTCCCAGTGGGAAATGCAAGGTTACAGGGATTTTGTTTTATATTCATTCATAGGGAGTGGGAATCACAGATAAGTCCAGCATTTATTGCCCATTCCAGAATCATCAACATTGCTGTGCATCTGGAGTCACATGTAGGCCCAGTTTCCTTCCCTGTAGGACATTAGTGAACCAGATGGGCTTTTCTGACATTGACAATGGATTCATGGCAATTGTTCAATACTCTATTCCAGATTGTTATCAGATTTTGTTACAAGGAAGCTAGAGTTTTCTTTTAAAAATGATAGGAGGATGGAGTGTGTGATCCTTTTAAGAGATAAAGTATTTTTTGTTGGAGATTTGTGCAAAGAAGGTTTACCAGGATGCTGCCTGGACTGTAGGACTTGTCTTACAAAGAGAGGTTGACTAAGCTCAGACTTTTCTCTCTGGAGAGAAGGAGGAACAGAGGTGACCTGATTGAAATATATAAGGTAATGAGAGGCATGGATAGAGTCAATAATCAGAGACTTTTCCCCAGGGCGGGATTGACTGGCATGAAAGGTCACACTTTTAAGATATTAGGAGGAAGGTATAGAGAAGCCGTCAGAGGTAGGTCCTTTATGCAGAAAGTTGTGAATGCATGGAATGTGTTGCCAGCTGTGGTGGTGGAAGCAGAGTCATTAGGGATATTTAAACGACTGCTGGACATGCACATGGACAGCAGTGAATTGAGGTGTGCGTAGGTTAGGTTATTTCATTTTATATCAGGAATAATCCTTGGCACAACAACGTGGGCCGAAGGGCCTGTTCTGTGCCGTACCTTTCTATGTTCTACGTTCTATGTTCTATTTTTTAAAAATGTGTCTGCAAGCAGCTGTAGATGCACAGATAGTTCTAAAATGGAAACATGAAACAATTGGCTGTGTGACTGGAAAAACTTCGGCTTGTTTTGTTGTTTTGGTAACTAGCTTGAATCAGCCAATTAATTTAAACCAAGCCTTAATATACAGAAAACCTAGCACATTCAAACCTTATGGTGTTGACAAACTTGAACCAATCTGATTGTAAACAAAAGTAATATGTCATCAAAGATATAAAAGATGTGGGCATTTTGAATATTACCATCTGAAGTAAGAACACACTTACCAACTGAAGAAACGCATCTCTCACAGAAATCTCCATGCTCTCCAAAAAGCACCATCTATTCATAAAGGTACATGGCATTTTTAGGTAATATTCCTGACACCAGAACTCAGTGGAGAGAGGCATTCAGAACAGAATAGACTGGCCAGACACTGTGTGGGTCATGTTAATTCAGGCCAAGGTGGTAGTCAGGGCTAGTGAGGTGTTTGCACTGTCAGGTGAGGTTCAAGAGATTATGAACATGTTAAACAGGCTATTTTGAGTCCTTATGAGTTGGTACCAGAAGGATATAGACAACGGTTCAGAAACATAAAGAAGGAACCAGGTCAGGCTTATATTTAGTTTGGAAGAATTAAACATAGCAACTTTGATAGAAGGATGAGAGCATTAAAGATAGAAAACACAAATGAGGCTGTTCGGGATATTATTCTGCTGGAGGAGTTAAAAATGGTCACTTCCAGAATTTATAAGAACTCACATTGAGGAACAGCAAGTTGCAACAGCAAGAAAAGCTGCAGAGATGGCAGATGAATATGTATTAGTGCATAAACTAAAATTTAGCTTCTGATAGTAATTTCATTCCGTGAGGGATAGAATTTGGGGAAAAGTAGATTTCACTGGGAAAAGTTTGTCACTGGTGAAAAAAGACACCCAAGAAAGTGAAAAGGTGGTGAAAGGTGGGACACATAAAGTCACAGTGCTGGCGGTTGAAGAAAGGCACTGGGAAAGTGGATGTGATCAAAGAGGCTACACCAGTGGGATTAGTTGAGCAAGTAAAGGAAATCCCAAAATGAGCTGCAGGAGGGTGCACGCCCTAGTCACAGGCTGGATAGTAAGATAGCACCTGATCTTTACATAGACTTCACCTCTGTGGGTAAAGTTTACTCAGGGAGATCGGGGGTGAAGGAAAAGAAGTGAAAAAACTGAAAGGTATGGGAGCTACTCAACTCAACTAACAGTAAGAGCTGAAAGTATTTGTACTCCTTCTGAAATATTACCTTAGAGTGATAATCTGCAGGACAAATGGAGAGAAATTTAATATTCCTCTGTGTAAGATTAGTTTGGAATGTCCAGTCAAGACTGGGGAAGTGATCGTGGGAATGATTGAGAGAGAGTCTAATCTAGGAATGCAGTTTGTTCTTGGAGCAACCTAGCAGGATCAAAGGTGGGAGTGACACCCCTTGTAGTAGAGAAGCAAAAGGAACTGAAGAGTTAAAAAGAAAAATACCCTGGAATCTTTCCAGACTGTGTGGTGGCAGAGTCCCACAGTCATAAGTTAAAGCAAGAAGGAAAAGTCAAAGCGAAAGATGAAGGAGTTGAGGTTCAGCTAACTGACACCCTATTTGATGAAATGGTAAAGGCAAAATCTGAACAGGTAGAGGTTCAGGCAGAGATGATTAGTTCTGAAAGATTACTGGAGTTATAACAAAAAAAAAGATAATAAATTATTTATATCAAATGCCTACTCAGAAAATGAATCGAAATGTATTCCTGAATGTTATTATTTTAAGGATAGAATCCTAAGGTGGAAATCGAGATCACGGCAGTGCAGAGGAGAAATGAGCAGAATTGCACTGGATTGTGTTGCTGATAGCATATAGACAGGAAGTATTACAAGTAACACATCAATTACCACTAGGGTGTCATCTAGGAGTGAGGAAGACTCAGACTAAGATACAAAACCACTTCTACTGGCATGGATTGCATACGGAATATGGTTGAATTTTGCCGTACCTGTCATATGTGTCAAATGGTAGGAAAGCCACAGGCAGTAATAGTACCAGCACAGGGAACCAAAGAAACAAATATTACTTACTGCCCCTCAGAGTGAAGAATCAAATCCAGATGATTTGGATTTTGATGTGCCTCAGAGTAAATTGACTAATGAGGAGAATCCGGAAGAATGGGATAGGATAGTGAATTATCTGTCTCAGGAACAGAGAACTGAAATGAAAGACTTATTGCAGCAGTATGAGGACATATATAGGAAATGAATGGGAAGGATTAATACTATAGTGCATGAGGTTGATGTGGGGAATGCTGTTCTGATAAAATAACATATCTATAAGTTTAATCCTCTCAAAGCAGCACAGGCATAGAAGGAAGTGGAAGCGATGTTCCAAGAGGACATCATCGAGCTGAATCAAAGCGAGTGGAGTTTGCTGGTCATGTTGGTTCCAAAGCCTGATGGCACTCAATGATTCTGCGTGGACGATTGGAAGGTCAATGCCTTAACTAAATCAGACTCATACCCAACTCCATGGCTGGAGGGCTGCGTATAAAAAGTTGCATCAGCCACTTACATCATAAAGTTGGACTTGCTGTGTGGTTACTGGCAAGTACCTTGGTTGAAGAGAGCGAAATAAGTTTCTGCGTTTGTAAACCAAATGGACCACATCAATTTAAATTAATGCCCATTGGAATAAAGAATGTACCAGCCACATTTCAGACTTATGAACAGATTAACTAACTGTGCTACCTAAATCGATGACTGAGTGATCTTTAGCCATTCATGGAAAGATCACATGGTGCATTTGGCAGAGCTCTGAAAAACTACAGGAGGCAAGACTGGTTATAAATTCACAAAAAGCTGACTTTGTTAAGGCAGAGTGACGTTCTTGGGACAAAACATCGAACACAGAAGGATAACCCCAAGGAATGTGATGTCAAAGACCATCGAGCAATTTCCAAGACCATCTTCGAGGAAAGAGATGCTTTAATTTTTGGGATTGAGCAGATTCTACTGAAGTTTGTACCAAACCTCTGTAGCACAATGGCACGGCTGATGGATTTGCTAAACAAGAACACAAAATTTCAATGGACCGAACAATGCGAGGAGGCATTCAAGAATTTAAAAGCCATGTTAATCTTCGTACTCTTTTTAGCCACACCAAATTTCTTGAAACACTTTAAAGTTGTGATCAACGCCAATGATGTAGGGGTTGGAGCTGTGTCAGCGCAGGAGGATGATGGCAGAATTGAAAGGCCAATGGATTGTTTTTCAGTGAAACTGAATATCCACCCGAGAAAATTCTCCACCATTGACAAAAAAAGTTACTGAGTTTGATATTGGCCTTACAACATTTAATGTTTGTGTTACCAAATAATGTATCAGAGATGGTTGTGTACATGGACCACAACCCTCTCAGCTTTTAGAAAGGACTTAAGAAAAAAAACTGAGACTATTTCATTGGAGTTATGTGTCACTGGCTTTTCACTTACAAATTGTACATGTTGCGGTTCTACTGCAGAAGCGTTATCGTGAGCTTAAAAGAAAATGTGGAGATAAAACCAGTTCAATGTTATAGATTTGTGCAGAATTAGTATGAAACGTGTAACTTTAGATTATTGACCTATATTTCTCATGATAATAGTGTTAAGACTTTTAAAAAAAAACATGAAGCAATTTTTAATAAAGAGGGTTCATTTTTTCTTAAGGGGGGGAGGTGTTATGAAGTTGTGTAGATTACTCATGAAGTGGAAGGCAGGAAGCTAGAGTTTGTTTTTTTAAATGATAGGAGGACAGAGTGTGTGGTCTCTTCAAGAGATAAAGTGCTTTTCAAAGTTTGGAGATATAAAAACAATGTATCTGCAAGCAGCTGTAGATACACAGATAGTTCTAAAATGGAAACATGAAACAATAGGCTGTGTGACTGGAAAACCTTCGGCTTGTTTTGTTGTTTTGGTAATAAGCTTGTATCAGCCAATCAACTTAAACCAAGCCTTTATATACAGAAAACCTATTGCATTTAAATCTGATGGCGTTGACAAGCTTGAACCAATCTGATTGTAAAAAAAAATTAATATGCCAAGAAGATATAAACGATGTGGGCATTTCAAAAACAGCTATCTGAAGAAACACATCTCGCTCTCTCAGAAATCTCCACATTCTCTAAAAAGCACTATCTATTCATAAAGGTATATGGCATTCTTCGCTAATATTCCTGACACCAGAACTCATTGCAGAGGGGCATTTAGAACAGAAGAAAATACAGAGGAAACATCCCCGAGAGTAGAATCAGCGGAAGAAAAACTGGACAGGCAGCGGAACATTCTGGAAGACACATTATGCCTATTATAATTTTGTTTTATTTGGGAATAGGTACTTAGAGAGGAATCGGTCAGTTTTTTAATTTGTTCACTGTTGGAGTAAGATAAATAAATTGTTACTTTTTGATTGTAGAGTGAGTGAAAAGATTTCATTTCTTCTAACCACACCTACATGACAGATTGAGGGGCTGAGAGGTAATGTTATACCACTTGTCACTCTTCTTTATCAGATTACAAGGCAAGATGAGCTTCTCTGGGTGTTTTGGTTTTAATTATCAGAGGGGTATCAACCTCTGCTCTATAACAACTTTAATTCCACAATCTGCCATGGCAACACTCAAATCCAGCCCCACAGAATATTATGTGGGTCTCTGGATTAACATACAGAAATAATACCATTGCGCCATTGACTCCTGTCAATAAGGTGGGTCTGGGTGGGATGCTCTTCAGTCAGTGTGGATTTGATGGGCCAAATGGCCTGCTTCCACACTGTGGGGATGTTATGATCCTATGAAAATTGCACACAGGAGTTCATGTATGTCTTGTCTGGGCTCAATGTAATTAAGAACAGATAAAAATCAGTTCATCCTTCAGCCTATTGAACCTCCTCCACCATTTAACATAATAATCGCTGATGAAACACTCCAATGCCTGTTACCTACACTGTTCGTATAGCCCTTTATGCTATTGATAATCAGAAACCAGAAACAAATTGCAAAATGAACTAACAGCCAGTTTTTATTATGATTTGCTTAAAGAAGATGGATCTGTGAATCTTTTCAAATAAGTATGTGGAGGTACTTAGGAGAGTTGTGAAGTATACTAGGAGAACCTGAAGAGCTGAAGCCCGAAACAAAAATGTTACAAGACCCAACCTTTATGAGTTTGTCCCTGCAACTTATCAATTATAATTCATGTCTATCAAAATATTTGTGGATTTAGAAAGGGAAAACAAAATTGGTGCAGACTCAGTCGTTTTGATCACCAGAATTGGAGAAGAATTTGCAAATGTAAGAGAAATAATGAGTAAGGGAGAATTCTGAAGCAGTCTTCCAACAACCCTGTATACTTAGTTGGTTGAGCAACAAGTATCAAAGGAAGTCGACAGATAGCTATGATATCTGATATATGCGTAGAAAAATTGTCATATGGAACTGAACAAGGAAATTGAAAGCAAAAACAAAAGTTACTAAAAAAGCTCAGGAGGTCTGGCAGCATCTGTGAAGAGAAATCAGAGTTAACATTCCAGGTCTGGTGACCCTTCCTCAGAATTGATGGGAGCTCGGAAACTGTTGGCTTTTATACAGAAGAGAGGGTGAGAGAAAGGGGTGAGGAGTAAACAATAGGTGGGGATAGAGCCCAAAGAGAGAGAACAGTTAGACAAAGGAGTGAATAATGATCTGTCTCTCCTTGCCAGATCATTATCCAGTCCTTTGTCTGTCCAACTGTTCTTCTCTCCCTTTGGGCTCAATCCCGATCTATCATTACCCGCTCACTCCATCTTCTGTATAAAAACCAACATTTTCCTAGCAAACATCAGTGCTGAGGAAGAGTCACCGGACCTGAAATGTTAACTGACTTCTCTTCATAGATGCTGCCAGACCTGCTGAGTCTTTCCAGCAACCTTTAATTTCCTGATTTACGGTGTCCGCAGTTCTTTCAGCTTTTATTAAGGAAATTGGAGGAATGTAAAATCATAGACGCAAAAAGTATTAGTTTCAGGGACAAAACTGAAGGATGCCAAAATAATAAAAGAGAAAACCTAGAAACCAGAAATGATGCAAAGGAAATAATATATTTTCATTTTGTTAAGACAGAATTTATTAACCCTAATTGATAGAAATAGGAGACCTGTTGGGTATCTCATCAGGAATCCTCAAAAAGGAGTGTACCAGGAAGTGAATGGGTATTAAAACTGCAACAGTGGTGCAAGTGATGTGAGTTCCCTCAGAATCTTCCAGAGAGGGGGAAAGTGCACAGGTAGTCAAGAAAATTCTTTCTTGATTATTGCTAAAATGATGAAGGGCTGATGCCCGAAACGTCGATCCTCCTGCTCCTCGGATGCTGCCTGACCTGCTGTGCTTTTCCAGCACCATACTTTTTGACTAAAAAGAGACTCAGGCAACACTTGGTTCTAGATATGTCTTCCTTCCTTTTTCACCGCACCAACCAGTACCCTTCCACTGACACCCTCCTTCGACTGACTGAACTGGTCCTCACCCTGGCACCCGCATGGGCCCCAGCTGTGCCTGCCTCTTCGTAGGATATGTGGAACAGTCCATCTTCCGCAACTACACTGGCACCACCCCACACCTTTTCCTCCGCTACATCGATGACTGTATCGGCGCTGCCTCGTGCTCCCACGAGGAGGTTGAACAGTTCATCAACTTTACCAACACCTTCCATCCCGACCTCAACTTCACCTGGACTGTCTCAGACTCCTCCCTCCCCTTCCTAGACCTTTCCATTTCTATCTCGGGCGACCGACTCAACACAGACATCTACTATAAACCGACTGACTCCCACAGCTACCTGGACTACACCTCCTCCCACCCTGCCCCCTGTAAAAACTCCATCCCATATTCCCAATTCCTTTGCCTCCGCCGCATCTGCTCCCAGGAGGACCAGTTCCAATACCGTACAGTCCAGATGGCCTCCTTCTTCAAGGACCACAGATTCCCCCCAGACGTGATCGACGATGCCCTCCACCGCATCTCCACCACTTCCCACTTCTCCGTCCTTGAGCCCCACCCCTCCAACCGCCACGAAGACAGAACCCCACTGGTTCTCACCTACCACCCCACCAACCTCCGTATACAGCGCATCATCCGCCGTCATTTCCGCCAACTCCAAACCGACCCCACCACCAGGGATATATTTCCCTCCCCTCCCCTATCAGCGTTCCGCAAAGACCACTCCCTTCGTGACTCCCTCGTCAGGTCCACAAACCCCACCAACCCAACCTCCACTCCCGGCACCTTCCCCTGCAACCGCAGGAAATGCAAAACTTGCACCCACACCTCCTCCCTTACTTCTCTCCAAGGCCCCAAGGGATCCTTCCATATCCACCACAAATTCACCTGCACCTCCACTCACATCATCTGTTGCATCCGCTGCACCCGATGTGACCTCCTCTATATTGGGGAGACAGGCCGCCTACTTGTAGAACACTTCAGGGAACACCTCTGGGACGCCCAAACCAACCAACCCAACCAACCCGTGGCTCAACACTTTAACTCTCCCTCCCACTCCACCGAAGACATGCAGGTCCTTGGACTCCTCCATCGCCAGAACATAACAACACGACGGTTGGAGGAAGAGCGCCTCATCTTCTGCCTGGGAACCCTCCAGCCACAAGGGATAAACTCGGATTTCTCCAGTTTCCTCATTTCCCCTCCCCCCACCTTGTCTCAGTCGATTCCCTTGAACTCAGCACCGCCCTCCTAACCTGCAATCCTCTTCCTGACCTCTCCGCCCCCACCCCACTCCGGCCTATCTCCCTCACCTTGACCTCCTTCCACCTATCACATCTCCATCGTCCCTCCCCCAAGTCCCTCCTCCCTACCTTTTATCTTAGCCTGCCTGGCACCCTCTCCTCATTCCAGATGAAGGGCTCTGGCCCGAAACGTCGAATTTCCTGTTCCTTGAATGCTGCCTAACCTGCTGTGCTTTAACCACATTTTCAGCTCTGATCTCCAGCATCTGCAGACCTCATTTTTTACTCTAGATATGTCATCTCAAAGGAAAACCTGCTTCCTTCCTCCTCCTGGGTGTCTTGATCAATATTTACACTTCAATTAAAAAAGACAAAAAAAAGAGAATATCTCAAAATCACATATTGCTTTATGTCGAACAGTGCTATGCATAATTTAGCAGACATAGCTCTGCAAATTACAATAGTGACAGAACTTCAAAAATACATAATTGGAACACATTACTTTGACATCATGAAAGTGCTAAATAAATGTATCTTGTAAAATTTAACTTGCCATTTTAATTCCATTAACTTGAGTACCATTTCCTGGGGCTGCCAAAAGGCTTGAAGCTTTAGTAAAATTGATCTGCCCTCTAAGGCAAGAATATTGTACTCTGCAGTCACCCTTTCCAACTGAAAGCTTTGCTGATATCACATACTGTCATTGTGTAAATTCACGGACATTAATTCACTTTCTATCACTCCGTGGTACAGCAGTTCCATGCAATAATGCAATACACAATGAGGTAGCCTGCAGCACAAAAGATATGAAAGGTCTGCAACTTCACTTTACTACTTTTGAGAAGATCCGAGTTACATCCTTCTCTGATTTAATGATCTTCTATGTTTAAAAAAAATCCAACTTGCCAAAATTTCAAACTGCACAAAGTATTTTATGAATCCTGTGAGTTTCCTTCAACCAAAAATATCATGAATTATCAGAAACATAAAAACTTTAGTCTTTTATCCAACCCCATCATGAAGATCTCCATCTCCACAAAATCACTCAATTCCACTTCTGTCTTTTGCTAATTTTTGCTTGCATATCTTTGTTCTCTCTAGGTGTCGGACAAATCGACCTTTTGCAACCTTGAGTTCATCCAAAACTCTTCTGTTGAGACCCTACTTATCCCAAAGTCTCAATTATTAATCCCTTTGCCCACTGATCTACACTCACTCAGTTTAAAGTTTTTACCCTTGTATCCAAATCCCTCAGCTTCATGCCCCCCCATCATAGTATCCTTCTGCAGCAACAACATATCAATGTTTATATATCGCCTTCTTGAGTATTCCTGATTTTAATTACTCCATCAATAAGATTTTAAGCCAAGGCTGTATCTGTCCTCTGAGGTGAATGCAAAAGATCCTGTAGCTCCATTGGAAAGTCAAGGAAGTGATGGACGTGTTCTCCTGGGTGTCTTAATAGTTACACTTCAATTAAAAAGATGAAAAAGAGAATACCCAGAAATCACTATATTGTAGGGCAATACCAAGCATAATTTGTCAGGCAAAGTTCTGAAAATTACAACAGTAACAACAATTCAAAAACACATAATTGGGTATACATTACTTTGGACATCTGAAAGTGCTAAATAAATACATCTTTACTTGCTGTATAACTCCATTTGACTTCATGACTGACAGTGGTCATGCCTTCAGTTAACAAGATTGTACACTCTGAAATTCACTCCATAGATCTGCCTACCTTTATTTCAACTTTTAAGATAGAGTTTAGAATTTATTATGCAATAAAGGGTTAATTAATTAAGGGGTAATTAATCTACTGAGTATATCTATGAGGAACTATGTCACAGTGACATTAGATCACATGGAACTAGAGTCTGAGTGTTTAGAGTTCCAGCGTTCACCTTCTCTTTTCATACATGTATGTAACAATGTTTAATAATACTTGTCTATGCTCACTCACATGTACAGCCTTGATTTGACTACAGGATAGCAGCTGTAAGCAGATCTATGCAACAAGAGGAAAATGTTGAGGAGCAAGTGAAATGAAGACCAGAGATAGCAGATTGTTTCAGTTGAAGAATGAGGTGAGTTTAGCCAATCAAGGTCAAAGTGGAGCAAAACCTGAAGAGAACTCTGTAGTGACAAGAAACAATAAATGACAGATTCCAAGGTCTGCCAAGACACTGAACCTTAGAGAGGGAAAGCCCACATGAAAGCTGTCAAAGCACAGGAGAAAGGTCACAGGAGAGAATTGTCAAGTAATAGAAAAAAAAATTTGATTGAAGATTTGCAGCTCGGGTATCCGTTGTTGTGGTTGTGTTCGCCGAGCTGGAAGTTTTTGCTGCAAACGTTTCGTTCCCTGGCTAGCGAACATCATCAGTGCTGTTGGAGCCTCGTGTGAAGCGCCGCTTCGATGTTTCCTCCAGCATTTATATTGGCCTGTTCTTGCCACTTCCGGGTGTCAGCCCCAGCTGCAGTGATTTGTATATGGTCCAGTTGATGTGTCTGTTGATGGATGTTCTTGCCGCTTCCGGGTGTCAGCCCCAGCTGTAGTGGTTTGTACATTGGGTCCAGGTCAATGTGTCTGTTGATGGAGCCTGAGGATGAATGCCATGCCTCCAGGAATTCCCCGGCTGCCCCCCGTCCGGCCCGGCCCACGATGGTGGTGTTTTCCCAGTCAAACACCAGAACTGCAAAAAAAGGAAGAGGAACATCTATACAAGGTATTCGCCGAAAACGGATACCCACGCAACTTTATCACCAGATGCCTAAGAGATAGACCAAGGAACGAGGACATGCCACAACCCAAAGGACTAGCCACTCTACCATACGTCAGGAGCGTCTCAGAACTGACAGCCAGACTACTGCGACCCTTAGGACTCATAACAGCACACAAGCCAACATCCACACTCAGACAACAACTCACTAGAACAAAGGACCCAATACCCAGCATGAGCCAAACTAACGTAGTTTGCAAAGTACCATGCAGGGACTGCACAGGACACTATATGGGACGGGCGGGAAGGCAGCTGACGGTCCGCATCCACGAGCGCTGGCTAGCCGCGGGACGACACGACCAGTTGTCACTGGTGGCCATACACTCATACGGCCATCAACATGAGTTTGACTGGGAAAACACCACCATCGTGGGCGGGCCGGACGGGGGGCAGCCGGGGAATTCCTGGAGGCATGGCATTCATCCCCAGGCTCCATCAACAGACACATTGACCTGGACCCAATGTACAAACCACTACAGCTGGGGCTGACACCCGGAAGCGGCAAGAACATCCATCAACAGACACATCGACTGGACCATATACAAATCACTGCAGCTGGGGCTGACACCCGGAAGCGGCAAGAACAGGCCAATATAAATGCCGGAGGAAACATCGAAGCGGCGCTTCACACGAGGCTCCAACAGCACTGATGATGTTCCCTAGCCAGGGAACGAAACGTTTGCAGCAAAAACTTCCAGCTCGGCGAACACAACCACAACAGAAAAAAAAATCAATTGGGATTAATAAATTATTGGGTACATGAAAATTTTACAAAGGAGGTAAACTCCACAAGCGAAGAAACTCACACAAGAAACCATGGAGAGGGAGTCTGCAGAAAAGCCAAAAAAGTGTGGGAGATAACACAAACATTTTGGCCCCTTTAGTCACAAAGCAAATGTACTAAGGATGGAAACCTTCTTGTCTTTATCAGACCCTCTAGGGAACATGGCAATCCCAGACTAGGCTATCTATTGGGTAAAATGGCACCAATGGTTTAGTAGATAGTGTACTGTCAATCCAAAGCCAGACAAAGACCAGGTCAATGTTCCATTGTCTAAAATCAGCGACAGTGTCAATGCCATTAACACCAGATAAGGCATAGCAGAAGAAAGTGCAATGTATGATGATATATTTGAAGCTTTTGACTCCTACTTCCATTCAAGATGAAACCTCATTTAAGGTCAGGCAAAGTTTAACAGTTCAGCCAGGAACCAGGGGAACCTATTGATACTGGCTCATGAAGAATTACCAATGTAATCCTTGAAAGCTCAGTTAAAATGGGACTACACTGTAGTGGGCATGAAGGATGAAGCTTTAGGAGAATTTTTACAGTCTAAAGAAGAGCTTAGGTTATCACAGCAGTGCAGCTCACCTGACAGAGCGAATTTCACAACTGAACAGACTTCTATCTGAGGGAGCAGAAAGTTTCCCTGGGGTCATTTCACTGCCTTTAACTTTGTTAATCTGAGGGTTACTAACACAGTTGTCCTGAAGCAATTTATACGATAAGAAGGCCACTCCTGTTACTGATTCTTCTCGTGTAATGATGGGAAAGGGTTACATCAGTGTCACCGCTGTCCAGCTTCCAATGCTGCATGCTGCCCATGTCATGGATAGGTTATTTACAAATGGTTGCAGAAGTAACAAGAGGAGGTTTCAATCTACAGCAAGGATATCATTCTGGAGAATCTGCTCTGCACTTCTTCCAAGGCCAAAGCAATATATTCTAACTGAAGTGATTTGCAGAAAACTGAATACAATATTCTCAATGAGTTCTATTCATATCTTTATCCATAACTGCTCCAGAAATTACAGTCCCTTGTGTTCCACCCTGCTAGAGTTTAAGGCTAACATTCCAATTACCTTTTAAAATGATTTTTGTACCTATTAAATAGAGTTTAGTGGTTCCCCTATCTGAAGTCCTAAGTTTCTCTGGCCCTCCAGTTCTGAATTTCTCACCAGTTGGAAATAATCAGATTTGACTTAGGTTTTAAATGGCTGACCTCACACTTTCTCTTCCTCAGTAAAACATATTAAGCAGATATAATAAATATATATATATATATATATATAAAACTGTACACTAATTCTTCAGATGTAATTAATTGTGACATTACAGGACTTTTAAGAACTTCTGTCATTCAATTCAGTGAAGAGCTGTTGAGAATTCTGATAAATAGGTTTCACTTGAATCTCAGGAATCTTCTTTAAAGTTGAGAAATCAAAAAATGTTCACCCTGAAAGCAGTTAAGTGGAATCTTGACACTTTTTCTATAAAGCCCTGTTATTTGACAAGCGCTTGATATGTGATGCCCTCTACAAGCTGACCTTGTCATATTCTGATTGGGTTAGCCACAAACTACATGGTGATGCTGTTGCCTGATGAAAGTCTGCATTTTTGCTTTTCATGGATCATCCGTAAAGTGTAAAGTGTGTGGAGAGGTAAGCTAGTTCAGAGGAGTAGTTTTGATCTCACTTCTGTGAGTATTTTCTTTTTAAGGACTTTTTTTTTACATTTATCAAAAATATATATATTTGACAGTTTGCAGAACATGAAACCCATAAAATATATCTGTGTCCATTCATGTGAGTGTGAACTGGCATCACGGGAAAATTGGAAATGCTGGTGAATCAGCCATGCTGACTGTGTCGAGGCAGTTCACACTCCCCATTGATGAAAACAGCAGGGGTTTCCTTTTGTAAAATCTGCCTTATAGATTAAACTTGGATTCATATCAATCTTAACATTTTTGTGTTTAAGCAGTCACTCACCATTTTTATTTTCTACTTGTACAGTCACTTGCTTTAGATACATTTACGGTATTTCTGTTTAAGGAATTGGAATAGAATTTTGAATAAGAATTTGTGGATACAAGTACTTCCTTTTTTGTGATAAATAGCCATGGCTCAGTTGGAGTAATTTGACTCTGAAAAACAAGCTTCTCAGTTTAAGTCCTATTCCAAGACTGGAGTCCAAAAATCAATTCTGGCATTTCAGTGCAGGACTGAGGAAGCAATGCACTGTTAACAGGACTATCGTATGGATAAAACATTAAAGTGAGGCATCATCTACCTACCTCATAAATATTAAAGATACCATTGTATTATTTCAAAGAAGAACAAACAAATGATCCTGGTTGGTAGGACAAAGTATCTTGTTTGGTAATTATGCCTCAATCAAAATCACAAAGAAAAATCAGATTATTTGGTCATTGTAACATTGTTGTTTGTGGAAATTTGCTTCGCATAAATTACAGCAGTGATTACATTTCAAAAAGTGCTTAGTTGGCAGTAAAGCACTCAAGATGTCTAGTGGTTGTGAAAAGTACCATCACAATGCAATATTTTATTTTATAATAATGACAGCTTAAATCGAAATCATTTCAGCAGGAGGTTGCTGTTTACCAAAGCTCCAACTTCAAATATCCATGAAGTACTATTATATAAACAAAGAACAAATGAGTACTGGATGGCGTATAGTTACAACTTTAATATTTATTGCTGCTGAGTATGTTACAGGAAATGATTACTCTTGAGGTTTATTATACCAGCTGATTTTCTGTTGAAAATGTATCGGTCAGCAATGGCTTAATCTGTCGGCTTGGCTAAGTAGGTAAGATCCGTGCTTTTGAGTCATGAGGTCGTGTTTAAATTGTAGTCAAGGATGTGAACCCCTAATTTAGGCTTGTGCACTTCAGTCAAGTACTATTTTACCAACATTTAGATTAGAAATTGAACCCATTGTTCCTGCCAACATTGCTCATTCAACCAACATCACGAAAAGCAAATTCTATGCTCATTTATCACATTTTCCATTTATGAGACTTTGCCATGTGCAACTTATATAGAATACAGTCATAGAGCCTTAGAAACGTACAGCACGGAAACTGACCCTTCAGTCCAACTCATTCATGCTGACCAGATATCCTGAATAAATTTAGTCCCATTTGCCAGCATTTGGCCCATATCCCTCTAAATCATTCCTGTTCATATATCCATCCAGATGCTTTTTAAATGTATAGTGCATATGAAAATGTTGGTGAAAAATGTGAAAATGTTGCCCCTTAGGTTCTTTTTAAATCTTTCCCCTTTCACCTTAAAGCTATGCTCTATAGCTTTGGACCACCCCAAGGAACACACTTTGTCTATGCATCCCTGATGATTTTATAAACCCCTAAAAGGTGACCCCTCAGCCTCTGATGCTCCAGGGAAAATAGCCCCAGCCTATTCAGCCTGTCATCTCAAATCCTCTAACCCTGGCAACATCCTTGTAAATCTTTTCTGAACCCTCTCAAATTTCACAACATCCTTCCTGTAGCAGGGAGACTAGGATCTACACAGTCTTCCAAAAGTGGCTTAACCAATGTCCTGTACATATTTGTCTAAGTAAAAAAAAATGACTGATTTTAAAAAAAACAAAACAATGACTATGAAATATTTGAGACATTCCAAGGAGAAAGGGAATATATGAATGCAAGCCATGCTCTTTCTTTCTTTGGATTATTTGAACTAAGTTTGCCTGGTCACTTGTTTAGTTATTTCTATTCATTCATGAGGTGAAGGCATCGCTGGCTAGGCCAGCATTTGTTGCTCATCTCTAATTGCCCTGAGGACAGTTAAGAGTCAACCACAATGCTGTGGGTCTGGAGTCACATGTAGGCCAGACCAGGTAAGGAAGGCAGTTTCCTTCCCTCAAGGATATTAACAAACTAGATGTGTTTTTCCTAACAATTGACAATGAATTTGTGGTCATTATTAGACTCTTAATTCTAGATTTGTTTTTATTGAATACAAATTCCATCATCTGGCATGACAGGATTTAAACCTGGGTACCCACAACATTCCCCATGTCTCTGGATTAATAGTCCAGCAACATTACCATTGGCACATTCTTTCCCCTTCAATCATTTATGATGAAAAAGAATAAAGCTTTAATATTGTTGTTCAAATTAATAAGTGACAGAATTCAAAGCAAAACGCTGATACAATTAAACAATAATTTGTTTCTGAAGTACAAATTAATTCAACTATTCCAAAATATAATTTTGCATGCAACGGCCTTTGCTCATGATACACCTGTCAATGCATTCTTGCGCATCTTGATTCCCTGGATCTCACTATCTAGACAGACAAATAATAAAATCAATCTTGTTCTTCCAAAAGGTCAGAAGCTCTTGATCTTTAATAGAACTGGATATCAAAAGGAGCTGAAAGATGCAAAATATTCACTTACTAATGAACTGCGTTGGATATAGAACTATGAGCAGAAAAATAAAATTCACCTGCTATATTACATTGCTGCAGGTTATACTAAGCATATGTAATTAACAGCAATGTGTTAACAGCCAGGCTGCATCATCAATTACTTCAAATTATTTAAGATCACATGGGAATGGGAGCTGAATGAAAAAGATTCTAGTGAACTCCTGCTCCATCATGCCTCTGTACAGAGTGTAAATTGATAATGTAGCTGCATTAGTTTCCACCAGTGTTAATTCTCATTTGTATAAAGCATGTATAACCCAGCTACAAAATGTATATAATGATCATAACTAATAATTATATTTAATACATTCCATTGCAAAACGTTAGGTTCCTTAATTCCTCTCTCCATTCCTGTCATCATGAACATGCAAATACAAAGCTTGTTCCATCTGAAGAATGTTGAAAATTAGGAATGGGCCTGACATTCTCCAAGCACAGATTAACTCTTTGGTTGGGAGTTAACATAAGATTGAGGACTAAGTGCAAGCTGCTACCTTTCAAGTTGCTACCTTGAAGTTCAGATGTCTCTCAGTGGTAGAGTGGTAATAGCCCAGAGGCTTAGGATAAAATACTGGGTTCATGGGTACAAATCCCAGCATAGCAGCTGGTGGCATGAAATTCAAATTGAACTGCAAACTAGTCTCAATAAAGGAAAGGGAGAGGTAAACAAGGTGATAATGGATAGCAGGCCAGGACAGACAAAAAAGCTAAATAAGAGAAAGTAAGAGCTAAGAGTGAGTGGGTTAGCTGTGCTGAATGCGATCCATATTCATATGTGATAGTGGGCTTAAGGTATGTGAGAATTGAAGACTGAGCTAAAAGAAGCACATGTCATGTTGGTACTGGTGTGGGGTAGATAAAAAAGAATGGAACCAGACACT
Source organism: Hemiscyllium ocellatum (assembly GCF_020745735.1). NCBI lineage: Eukaryota > Metazoa > Chordata > Chondrichthyes > Orectolobiformes > Hemiscylliidae > Hemiscyllium > Hemiscyllium ocellatum. The sequence continues at coordinate 90,011,304 of NC_083401.1, forward strand.
AAAGTTAATGAACTCGATGCTGATTCCGAGAGGCTGTTGTTTGTCAAGGTTGTGCTGAGGCTTGCTAGAACATTGCAGCAAGCCAGAGACAGAGATGTTGGGCCAGGGAACATGGTGGCAGTCAACTGAAATCTCAAGGTCAGTTTTGTTGACAGAGCCTAGGTGTTCTGCAAGGCGATCACCTAGCCTGCACTTCATCTATCCATGGTAGAAGAGACCACAGTGTGAACAGCCAATACAGTAGAGTAGATTGAGTGGAGTACAGGTGAATCACTGCTTCACCTGGAAGCACTGTCTGGGGTTTTGGATGGTGAGGAGGGAGGAGGTAATTGGAGGCAAATGCTACACCTTCTGTGATTGCAGAAGTGTGAGGAGATGCTGGGAATGGAGGAGTGATCCAGAGGGAATGGTTTCTGTGGAATACTGAAAAGGGGAATATGCATCTGGTCATGTTATCCCATTGGAGGTGACAGAAATGGCAGCTTACAATGCTTTGAACATGGAGGCTGGTGAGGTGGTAAGAGAGGACCAAGGGGACCCTATCATTGCTGTGGGAGGGAAGGAAAAGATGAGGGCAGAAGTGTGGGCGATGTATTGAACACAGCTGAGGGCTCTGTCAACAATGGAAGCAATTAATCCTCGGTTGAGGAAAATGGTTAGCATATCTGTGGTCCTTGTGTGGAAGGTGGCATATGTGAAATATGGACAAACTGGGAAAATAGGATGACATCCTTACAAGTATGAGGATGCATATTCAAGGTAACTGGGAGAGTTATCTAGTCCTAAATTAATTGATGTAGCAAGGCCATGATGGCTGGAGCATGATGTTTAAATTGTCCTATCCCACTCAAACTTTAGGAGAAAAACTGCATCTGACTGATAATATAGGTCCATAATCTGCCTTGGATGTGAACACAAAAGAAGCAGAAATTTATAAAATATTAATAGTGCCAAATGGGAAGGACAACCACTAAATACCAAGTTAGAACACATTACAAAAGAATCGGTTTTGCTGTCAGGTCTTTCCAACTCGTATGATGTCAATGAAAATTGCAAAAAAGAAGCCAGGGAGGAAACAACAATTCAGTTTGAGCAGACAATGAGATGTCAGTGATAGAACTGGTTCCCAACAGCTTACAGGATGAAACGATTATTCTGTCAGTTAATGTTCTTAATATATTAACATTTAAACTGCACTCTGACAAGCAAACTGTGGGCTAGACAGAAATTTTACCTACTATGAAAGCAGGCACAATTTGAAAGTTGTTGGTAAATAAAACAATGGAGATTCAAATAAGGCATAAAATGCAAAGCGAGCAGCCTGGAAAATTGGAAATAGCTTCTAAACCAGAGAAACCTGCACATCCAGTCTAAAAACAAGTTTCAAAATGAAATACAGCATTTGACAGAATGTAAAACAGCTAGTTGGTTTACTAGTTCCTTTTTGCGTGAGCATCCAAGTCAAATTCTCTTTCTCAGCTGCTGGAGGTAAGCAAATAACACATTGATTCTGTAAAACAGCGGTTGTGAGACTATGGGTTGTAGCCTCCATTGGAGATGCAAAAGCAAGTTCCTCCTCCTTGGAGACCGCACCTTTCACTGGCACCAAGGCTCAAGCAGTGTCCAGCTTTACCATTGCCTGACTTATTTCTTTGTCTCTTGCTCTTTTTCTAGATCACACTGAGACTCTTATCACCAGGGTATATGAAAAGCTTGTCTGAAATCTCAGTAACTGGTAACTGCCCCATGCTAATGTTCCACATGTGCTCAAAATTCACCCACTTTCCTCATTAAGCCCAGCCCCAACCATGAACCTAGTGGTGAAACCTTAACTGCTTGTCCTATGGTTGGTCTGAGTCCAACCCTGTCACCGCAGAACATCAGACACCTCAGATTTCCAGCTGCCACACGTATGTTAATTTTATTATCAATAGACATTTGTGTCTAGCTGCTTGGAAGCAGTAGTACTAAAGCACAATCAATATCAAATCTATGAGGAATGCATATCTGTAAATTTTTAATCTCAAGTAAAATCTTATTTTATTAAAGTGAATTCCCAGCTGCTTCGCTTGATGATTAAATTCTTTGCTGCAATCAGTAATTCTTGGAAATGTCAATGGATCACAAGTTCCTTCCTCTTGCACAGAGTTTATATGAAGAGTGCAACACCAAGGTCAGGCTAAAGCGGTCATCAAATGAGGAATGAAAGGGACATCAAGGATACCTTGGTATCTCAGTGATTGGCACTGTTGCCTCACAGTGTCAAGGACCTGGCTTTGATTCCAGCCTTGGGTGACTCTCTTGTATAGAGTTTGCATATTCTCCCTCTGTCTGTGTGGGTTTCTATTGGATGCTCTGGTCCTCCTACAGTCCAAAGATATGCAGATTACATGGATTGGCCATGGTAAATTGCCTGTAGTTTGCAGGTTAGGTGGATTGGCCATGGTAACTGCAGGGATAGGTTAGGAGGATTGGATATGGTTTGGATGCTGTTTGGAGGGTTGGTGTGGACTTGATGGGCCAAATGGTGTCTTTCCTCACTGTAGGGATTCTATGATTCTAAACTTCGATAATACCCTCACTCCCATTATGACCAGTGGGAGAGTGTAAGAAGGGAAGTTAAATCTATGAAAAGGTGCTTTTTTGATATTTGATTTACATATTTAAGTTGTGCTCCTGAGCAGAAATTCATTCATATAATAATTACAGGACTCTTATATTGATTCCCTGGGTTAAGCAGCAATGTGGGTGTTGTGTTGAGTCCCCAAGTCAGTATGTCAATATACCTTTACGAAACTGCTCATGATATCATTGTGAGTCAAGGGTCAAAAAAAGGTCTCAGATTCATGCTTAACCTTAAGACACTTGAAACATGACACACCGATTGAGGTATTCTATTCTTTGTAACTGAATATTAACTATATACTACACTAGTGAGCTGTTATAAATGGCTTATGGATCTTTTAATACCATGTTAACTACATTCTAATTTCTTATGAGGGCTAACATAAGCATTGCCAGTTCAGGCAAAATGCACATCATTGTTAGCAGGAAAGGTCACCCATGAAAAGGTCTGAGATCACAGCGTCAATATTTAAAGTCATTAGAAGATGAAGTAGACACAACTTTAGGCATCAAAGAATTTGGACAATCAGAAACATTAGCTACTGAATATCAAACTGTAGACAAGGCATTGACAAACCAGAACACAGAGCTATATTCGTTCTGGTTAAAATCTAAATGCCCTCAAGTTAGAAGACCTGTTTCTCTTTAAAAAAAGTGTCTGCAGTTCTAATTTTTTTTAAGGAAGGACAGTAAATGTTCCTTACAGCTGAGCTACAAAGCCCAGCTGAAAGAAAATACAGCTAAAAAGGGCTGTTAAAAAAGGTTTTCTGCACTAAGAGGCTTACCTGCATACACAGATCAGTTCACTTTGCCATTTGTTCTTTCCAAATTGTTGTAAAAATACAAGGAAGACTGCTTGACATTAACATTTTTTATTTGGTGCATACTCCTCTACAGGATGAAATCTAAAACTATAAGCCTAAAAATTTAATAAACAAAACTGCAGTTCTTAAAACAACACTTTTAAATGAACCAACATGAGGAAAGGAGCAACCACGGTGAAAAATAAAGGGAAACAGAACCAGAAAATGGAAAAAAATAAAAGGAGTGAGAAGTAAAGCCAGTAAAAGAAATAAAACAGCAGTGCATGCTACATCTTAAAAATAAAAACACAGGCCTTCAATGAAAACTGGAAGGCAATTTGTTAATTATGGACTGGGCACCCAAAGATATCTTTACTGAAGTACAAATCTTTAAGTAATGCATGTAATTTTGCAGCAATGGGCAATTGATGATTCTGAGGAGAGGATTTTAAAATGTCATCAGCAAAGAAGGGCCTGACAGAATTAATACTTCTGATTTTTGGGTGAATTTTCAGAATGATCCAAAAACAATGTGGAACATTTTCAGAGATAAGATAACTGAATTATTAACGACCTCCAATTCATGTCAGGCAGACACATCAGGAAGATAAGCAATTCGTATAAAAAGCTTACCTCATGAGTCAGCAGCCTCCATTTTTGCAGTAGGAGCAGTGAGATTGAGGACCAGAGGCTGCCAGGAAGGTAAATTAAACATATGAAAAGCATACCTTGCTGAGCAGGAGCAGACATGGGACGGCTGAGTAAGTGAGGTTATATATTTGGATGGTTGCTTTAGGTAGGGTCTCCCATCCATCCTCCTCCTCTAACCAAAAGAAAAGGTTCTATGTGCTGATTTGGTAAGGTTGCTAGTTTTTATATCAATAGACTCTTTAGGACTTCAGAACAGGTGAAATGGTTTTAGAGCATAAGACCATAAGACATAGGAGTGGAAGTAAGGCCATTCAGCCCATCGAGTCCACTCCGCCATTCAATTATGGCTGATGGGCATTTCAACTGCACTTACCAACATTCTCCCTGTTGCCCTTAATTCCTCATGTCATCAAGAATTTATCAATCTCTGCCTTGAAGACATTTAGTGTCCCGGCCTCCACTGCACTCTACGGCAATGAATTCCACAAGCCCACCACTCTCTGGCTGAAGAAATGTCTCTGCATTTCTGTTCTGAATTGACCCCCTCTAATTCTAAGGCTGTGTCCACAGGTCCTAGTCTCCTCGCCTAACGGAAACAATTTCCTAGCGTCCACCCTATCCAAGCCATGTATTATCTTGTAAGTTTCTATTAAGTCTCCCCTCAATCTTCTACGTCTCCCATAAATCTTCTAAACCCAATGCTACACAGCCCAGCTGAAAGAAAATATAGCTAAAAAGGAGTGTTAAAAGATGTTTTCTGCACTAAGAGGCTTACCTGCATATAAAGATCAGTTCACTTTGCCATTTGGCAGAAACTCTTAACCCATGGGGTAAGGGTTTCTGCAACAGAGTCTGTCTCCCTGTTGCTCAGAAGGGAAGGGGGAGAGGAGTAGAGCACTAGTTGTTAGGGGGACAGAGGGGAGATTCTGTGGGAATGAGAGCGACTCGCTGTTGGTATGTTGCCTCCCACGTGCCAAGGTCTGTGATGTCTCAGATCATGTTTTGGGGATCCTTAAGAGGGAGGGACGCAGCCCCAAGTCATGGTCCATGTAGGCACCAACGACATAGGTAGGAAAAGGGATAGGGATGCAAGGCAGAAATTCAGGGAGCTAGAGTGGAAGCTTAGAGCTAAAACAAACAGTTGTTATCTCTGCCACATGCTATTGAGGCGAGGAATAGGGAGAGACAGCAATTGAACATGTGGCTATGTAATGGTGCAGGAGGCAGGGATTCAGATACCTGGGTAATTGGGGCTCATTCTGGGGTAGTTGGGACCTCTACAAACAGGATGGTTTACACCTGAACCAAAGGAGTACTAATATCTTGGGGGAAGGTTTGTTAATGCTCTTCGGGAGGATATAAAATAATTCAGCAGGGGATGGGAACCAGAATTGTAGCTCCAGTGTGCAGGAGGTTGAGAGTACTGAGGTCATGAATAAGGTTTCAAGATCGCAGGAGTGTATCAGCAGACAGGAAGGTGGTTTGAAGTGCGTCTACTTCAACGCCAGGAGCATCCGGAATAAGGTGGGTGGACGTGCATCATTGGTTGTACCTGGGACTTCGATGCTGTGGCCATTTCGGAGACATGGATAGAGCAGGGACAGGAATGATTATTGCAGGTTTCAGGGTTTAGATGTTTCAGTAAAAACAGGGAAAGTGGTAAAAGAAGGGGAGGTATGGCATTGTTAGTCAAGGGGAGAAAGTGAGGTCTGCAGATGCTGGAGATCAGAGCTGAAAATGTGTTGCTGGAAAAGCGCAGCAGGTCAGGCAGCATCCAAGGAGCAGGAGAGTCGACGTTTCGGGGATAATTCCTGATGAAGGGTTTATGCCCGAAACGTCGACTCTCCTGCTCCTTGGATGCTGCCTGACCTGCTGCGCTTTTCCAGCAACACATTTTCAGCATTGTTAGTCAAGGACAGTATTACGATGGGAGAAAAGATATTTGAGGACTTTTCTACTGAGGTAGCATGGGCTGAAGTTAGAAACAGGAAAGGCCTCTGAAAAGTTCCAGAGATTTAGAGGAAAGGATTGCAAAGATGATTCTGGATAGGAATGAAAATAACAGGGTAGTTGTTATGGGGGATGTTAGCTTTCCTAATATTGACTGGAGATGCTATTGTTTGAGTACTTTAGGTGGTTCAGTTTTTGTCCAATGTGTGCAGGATGGCTTCCTGACACAATACGTAGACAAACAAAGCCATTGGATTTTGTACTGGGTAATGAAACAGGCCGGGTGTGAGATTTGGAGGTAGGTGAGCACTTTGGTGATAGTGACCTCAATTCGGTTAAGTTTACGTTAGCAATGGAAAGGGATAGGTATATACCGCAGGGCAAGAATTACAGCTGGGGAAAAGGCAACTTTGAAGTGACTAGACAAGATTTAGGATGCATAGGTGGGAAAGGAAACTGCAGGAGATAAGCACAATTGAAATTTGGAGGTTGTTCAAGGAACAGATACTCCGAGTCCTTGATAAATATGTACCTGTCAGGTAAGGAGGAAGTGGTCGAGCGAAGGAACTGTGGTTTACTAAAGAAGTTGAATCTTTTGTCAAGAGGAAGATGGAGGATTATGTAAAGATGAGACGTGAAGGCTCAATTAGGGCGTTTGACTGTTACAAGTTAGCCAGGAAGGACTTAAAGACAGAGCTAAGAAGAGCCAGGAGGATATGAGAAGTCATTGGCAGATAGGATCAAGGAAAACCCTAAAGCTTTCTATAGGTATATCAGGAATACAAGAATGATTTCAGGCCTGTCAATGACAGTAGTGGGACATTGTACATGGAGTCCATAGAGATAGGAGAAGTAAATGAATATTTTTGACAGTATTCACATAGATAAAAGACAATGTGGTTGTGGAGAATACTGAGATACAGGCTATTAAACCAGATGGGATTGGGGTTCATAAGGAGGGGGTGTTAGCAATTCTGGAAAGTGTGAAAATAGGTAAGTCCCCTGGGTGGATGGGATTTATCCTTGGATTCTCTAGGAAGCTAGGGAGACATTGCAGAACGTTTGGCTTTGATTTTTATTTCGTCATTGTCTACAGGAATAGTGCCAGAAGACTGGAGGATAGCAAATGTTGTTCCCTTGTTCAAGAAGGGGAGTTGAGACAACCCTAGCATTTATACCAGTGAGCCTTACTTCGGTTGTGAGTAAAGTGTTGGAAAGGATTATAAGAGATAGGATTTATCGTCATCTGGAAAGGGATAATGTGTTTAGTGATAGATTTGTAAAGGGTAGGTCGTGCCTCACAAACCTTACTGAGTTCTTTGAGAAGGTGAGCAAACAGGTGGTTGAGGGTAAAGCGGTTGATGTGGTGTATATGGATTTCATTTGATAAGTTTCCCTACAGTCGGCTATTGCAGCAAATACAGAGACATGGGATTGAGGGTGATATAGCGGTTTGCATCAGAAATTGGCTAGCTGTAAGAAGGCAGAGGGTGCTGGTTGATGGGAAATGTTCATCCTGGAGTTCAGTGATTAGTGGTGTACCACAAGGATCTGTTTGGGGCCACGGCTGTTGTCATTTTTGATGACCTGGATGAGGGTGTAGAAGGATGGGTTAGTAAATTTGCGGATCACACTAATGTTGGTGCAGTTGTGGACAGTGCAGAAGGATGTTGCAGGTTACAGAGGGACATAGATAAGCTGCTGAGCTGGGCTGAGACATGGCAAATGGAGTTGAATGATGAAAAGTGTGAGGTGATTCACCTTGGAAGTAACTGGAATACAGAGTATTGGTAGGATTCTTGGTAGTGTGGATGAGCAGAGAGACCTCGATATCCATGTGTATAGATTCCTGAAAGTTGCCATCCAGGTTGATAGGGTTGTTAAGAAGACATATGGTGTATTAGGTTTTGTTGCTAGAGGGACTCAGTTTCAGAGCCCTGAGGTCATGTTGCAGCTGTACAAAACTTTGGTACAGCCACACATGGAGTATTGCGTTCAGTTCTGGTCGCCGAATTATCGGAAAGATATAGAACATAGAAAAGTATAGCACAGAACAGGCCCTTTGGCCCATGATATTGTGCGGAGGGTTAATTCTAATGTAAAATAAAATAACTTAACCTATGACCCCTCAACTCACTGCTATCCATGTGCATGTCCAGCAGTCACTTAAAGTCCCTAATGACTCTGCTTCCACCACCACAGCTGGCAATGCATTCCATGCATTCACAACTCTCTGCATAAAGAACCTTGCTCTGATGTCCCCTCTATACATTTCTCCTAATATCTTAAAACTATGATCCCTTGTACCAGTCAATCCTGCCCTGGGGAAAAATCTCTGGCTATTGACGCGATCTATTCCTCTCATTATTTTGTACACATCGATCAGGTCTCCTCTCTTCCTCCTCCTCTCCAGAGAGAAAAATCTGAGCTAATTCAACCTTTCTTCATAAGGCAAGCCCTGCAGTCCAGGCAGCATCCTGGTAAACCTTCTTTGCACCCTCTCCAAAGCCTCTGTATCTTTCCTATAGTAGGACGACCAGAACTGGACATAATATTCCAAGTGTGGTCTCACCAGGGACCTGTAGAGTTGCCGCAAAACCTTGCAGCTCTTAAACTCTAAAAGATGTGGAAGCATTGGGAAGGACGCAGAGGAGATTTTCCAGAATGTTGCCTGGTATGGAGGAAAGGTCTTATGAGGAAAGGCTGAAGCTCTTGAGGCTGTTTTCATTAGAGAGAAGAAGGTTAAGAGGTGACTTAATAGAGGTATACAAGATGATCAGAGGATTAGATAGGGTGGACAGTAAGAGCCTTTATTCTCAGATGGTGATGGCTAGCACGAGGGGGCATAGCGTTAAATTGAAGGGTGATAAATATTGGACAGAGGTCAGAGGTAGTTTCTTTATTCAGAGAGTAGGAGGGTTTTGGAACGGCCTACCTGGAACAGTAGTAGATTCGCCAACTTTGAGGGCATTTAAATGGTCATTGGATTAATGTATGGCTGATAATGGAATAGTGTTGGTTAGATGGGCTTCAGATTGGTTTCACAGGTGGGCGCAACATCAAGGGCTGAAGGGCCTGTACTGCACTGTTTTGTTCTTTGTTCTATGTTCTATGACTGCAACTCCCAAGACTGTATTGGTCAATTTGTTGAAAGATGCCATTGCAAAGGATATCAGTGTGACTTTTCTAAAGTAGAATTCAGAGTGGATTATGAATCATCCCCTGCACCAATCATTGCCTTTAGAAATGATTTTCCTGGCAAGAAAAGGGGGAAAATAATTAACAGATTGCTTGAGCATGAATGCAAGTATGAAGCCATCATGGTAGGCCAATAATAATGGTGCAACCAATACTACTGTTATGGTCAGTAATGCACATCTAACCACCAAAATCTGGAATAATTGCACTATGTCATGCAATCGAAATGCTATTCAACTTTACCAGATTTCTGCAAAGCATGTAGCACCAAGGAACATTTGGCACAAGTGAAGGATATCTGGTTCAAAACTCCAAGCCATAACTCAGAACTGCCAGGACAAGCCAGGATAATAGCAGAGTTCAGACAGCATGAAAGTGTTAAAAAGGCACACAAATACAAACACATCGAGGTTCAGAGTCAACCAAATAAAAGGTAAATTTCAGAAAATTAACAAGGTTTCCATATTATTAACCCCAAACAGCTTGTCAACACTATAAAAGCTTTTACACTCTTTATATATCCTGAAAAAGCAGGTTAGTACACATTAAAGGCTAAACAAATAAAGGAACTAGTGCCAACATATGACCACTATACATCCTTAAAGATATGTATTTCAGCAAGTGAAACTTCATGGTGCAGCCTATAAGACACATTGACAGAAGACTGAGTTTTGTATAAATGCAACACAATAAACATGATTTTCAATTTATTCAATACCCCAGAATGGTTAATATCTGACAACAGGTTGCAGTTGACAGGCAAATATATATCTATCAAATCCATCTACCAGGCCCACTGTTAAGGAAAGGCCACCAGCATTCTCAATAATCCATCCCACCCCGGCAATGTTTCTCTGTAATCTCTACCATCAGGAAGAAGGTACAGAAGCCTGAACACACACCAGCCGGTTTCGTAACAGTTTCTACCCTACTGTTGTTAGAATACTGAATGAACTCAGAAACTCTTAACATTCACTTGTACTTTTGTTTTTGTTTTGCTGCTGTTTACCTATTATTTACTTATTTATGTTACTTAACTCTGTGATCTGCCTCTATTGCTCGCAAGACAAAGCTTTTCACTGTGTCTCGATATACGTGACAATAAATTCAATTCAATTTAAATGATTTTAAGATGTGTACAAAGTGGACAGTATCATCATCAACCTCATGCTCAAGTGGTTTAGCTATTGAAGTGGGAGGTTGCACCTGGCAGGGTGACCCTAAGCACATGAACACAAAAGATGGTCGCTGAGCCATCAGTTGGCCATTTGACACATCAGATGGCCGCTGGACCACAGTATGAAGAGAGGCAGCAGAGCAAATATAGACACTGCCTGAGGAAACCAGAATGCCAGCACAATGCACTCACAACCTAGTTGATTAGTTTAAAGCAGGTGGGGGAGGAAATACACATGAGTAACGTACACTGCCCGCTGAAGTGTCTGGGTCCAGCCAACATCTTTGATAGAAATGCTAACAGTTTGATAAGGACTCAGTACAAAATGCTAATAGCCAGGGCTGCAGTAATCGTCCTTCTCAGGAAAAGCGATTAGCGCTCATTACCACAGCAATGGACTTCTAGGCAGACATTGAAACTAGAGCTGAAAATGTGTTGCTGAAAAAACGCAGCAGGTCAGGCAGCATCTAAGGAGCAGGAGAATCAACATTTCGGACATGAGCCTTTCTTCAGGAATGAGGAAAGTGTGCCAAGCAGGCGAAGGTAAAAGGTAGGGAGGAGGGACTTGGGGGAGGGACGTTGGAAATGCGACAGGTGGAAGGAGGTTAACAATGAAACTAATAATGTCTGCACTGAAACTGATATTGACCCCGCTGAAATTAACAAAGGCTGCACTGGAACTGACAAAGACTGTATCAAAACTATCAACGATTCTGCAATGATTGCCATAAACAAACCATGTTACAAAGACAATAATCTTATCACTGACCTATTGTATCACAAGATGTATCAAAGTATCTTGGCACATGCTCTGTGTTGAGAGAAGACTTGCAGCTGACCACTGTGCTGTTGGTGTTGCTCTCCCTGGAGCTCTGGTATTTCCTTGTACAATAAACTCTGTCATTTAACCCTGACTCTGAGTCTGGTGATTTTCCCCACAACAACTGGCGCTGCGAGCAGGGTTCTTATTACTGGCTCCCTGGTTGAAGGCCACGATCGAGGGATCAGGATAAGAATCAATTTGTACCTGCAAACGGGAAGAGTCAGACAGGCCAAAAACACAGTTTAAAAGGTACACCAATTGTAATGTCTCACTTGGTACACTTTTAACTGAGTTAAAAATTCTTTTTAGTGCGTGTCTATGGAGAATAAGTGTTTAACTCGTGTAAGAACCTGCTACTTGTGCTGAAACAGTCAGAGGACAAGGTAGTGCCCATCTCAAAAGCCCTGCTCTATACGTAGCACCCCACGTGACGGTTGGAATTTGAAGTGGGAATTGAGGTGCCAAGGGTACTAGGAGTTGTGAAGCACAAGTGGCAAAGTCAGGTAACACTTGACTGTGTAGAGGCGAACAACGCAGAGTTCAGTTAGAGTTTAAGTAAAAATGTCTGCACTGAAACTGATATTGACCCCGCTGAAATTAACAAAGGCTGCACTGGAACTGACAAAGACTGTATCAAAACTATCACTGTGAGTAACCGTGATACCCTGTCAGTCTGTAGGAGAACGACAGAGCTTGAATAGTGACGTGGCTGGGAGGATAAAGAGTCCCAACGGTACAGAGCACACTGACGGGACGTAGGTTTCTGGCTCTATCCCAGGCGTTGGGTCAATAGAGGTGGCCGGGAGGGTGAGAATCACTAGACAACACATCTTGCTAGGAGGCTGCTACAGCCGTACAGATGTGCTGGGACAGTATTATTGACCGGGGGTAGAGAAGTCTCCACTGGTTAGGAACGCTTCACTGTTGGTAGCATCCGGGGGTACACAATCTGCTAAGTGGCAGATCAAAGTTGTAAGGGGGATACTGCAGGTTTCCTTATTGAGGGATACAAGGCAGACAAACAAGGTTTGATAGAGCAAATGAAGAAAAGTGGTTGGGACCCATTCCAGATATTACACAACAGAGAGAGTGGATTGATAAGCAGAAACGGAACAAAACTAAAGAGATAGGAGTAATGTTAGTATATTAATTAGCCATCCAAATGGAACAAGTGAGTCTCTCCATGAGTATGTGGAGAAAGGAGAAAGTGAGGACTGCAGATGCTGGAGATCAGAGCTGAAAATGTGTTGCTGGAAAAGCGCAGCAGGTCAGGCAGCATCCAAGGAGCAGGAGAGTCGACGTTTCGGGCATGAGTCTTCCTGAAGAAGGGCTTATGCCCGAAACGTCGATTCTCCTGCTCCTTGGATGCTGCCTGACTTGCTGCGCTTTTCCAGCAACACATTTTCAGCTATGTGGAGAAAGCACCAGGAACAAGTCAGGGCTGGAGAGCAGGATAAAGGATCTAGAATTCACATTTGAAAAAATACAAGAGGAGAGAGAAACTGACTCTCTCCCCTCCTACAAAACCATCCAACAGGGACCAACTGCTCCCTCTGTTGAATGAACCATGCAACAGTATAACTTAGCACCCTTTACCAGAGGAGGAACAGAATCACAACCCAAAGCGAATTATAAACCCCTCACCAAAGGGGGGAGGCAGCAGATTATGGATTCCCTGGGCAAATTACAGCACCGGAGCGCAAACACCAGATTCTGGAAAGAGTTGGATAGTGTATGTGTCAGGAACAAACTCCATCCGAGGGGCATATACCAGCTGGTCTGGACAGCTTGCCTAGCGGACAAGTGGAGACAGGTAGCTGGCAGACCCAACGCCACAGCAGCCCGAGACTTTAGGGGAGGACGGTGGACACATGCCATCGCCCTCACAGCTGAGATAGATGCCCAGCAGGCACCCTTCACAGACTGTAAAGAAGAAATCCAGAGGGTGCTAGGAAATGCTCCTATGAACTGGAGCAAGACCATGACCATTAAGCAACTGAAAGGGGAAGAAGTCTCTGAAAATGGGGAATAATTATTTAGGGTGCTCAGGACAAGCAAACCCAAATCGGGGGGACCGAGCTTTAATGCAAGCTTTCAAAGATGGGCTCTCTATCGCCCAGCAAGCCATCCGGAAAATTGGAATAATATTATCCCAGCATTATGATGACCTAGTCGAGTGGGCTTGCGGAGTGCAGGATGCAGAAGCTCCTGCAAAAAGGCAAGACCCGACAAAGCAGCCTCCCGGAACTGAGGCGAGAATAGAATAAACCGATCCTGCCACAACTGTGGCCGGCAGGGACACTTTGCGAGAGGGTGCAGGGTCCCATGCGAAGGAGATAGGCCAGAGGACAATGTAAAATACTGCAGCCACTGCAAAGGAACAGGACACATTGAAGCAGTGTGCTGGGAAAAGCATGGGGCACCCTCAAACAACACCCGGAACTGACAACCAGCTACCCCCATTTGTGAGGTTAAGGGTGAGGGGAGAATTTACGTGTCTGCAGTAAGAGGAGGGAGGAAATGTGAAATGCTAGTAGACACAGGAGCGGCTGTATCTATCACAAACTTACCCTTCCCTCACACAAATAAAATGATTCACTTAACTGCAGTAGGAGGGGATGAAACACCAGCTTATCTATGCGAAACTACCCTCATAGAAATAAACTATATATATATATGGGCAAAAGTGAAATTGATTTGCTCAGACAGGACGGTTGGAAGACTGAGATTGGGGAAATTTACAAGTCACCTTGAAACTATTAAAGTGGCTACATTCACCACTACGGAATGGAAGCTCCAAGAGGGGGATTTTGGAGTCTTCTGCACCTCCATCCCTGGAGCATGGGCAGGAGCAAAGATAGAAACAGGTCGAATTAACATAGACCCAATAAGGGTTCCCGGACCGGAGCATAATCCCCACCGGCAATACCCAATAAAACCCGAAGCAGAAAAAGCAGTTGTGAAGATAATGCAAGGACCAGTGAAACAGGGAATCATGAAAGAAACCACAAGTACAACTAATTCCCTTACGTGGCCAGTACTAAAGCCTGATGGGAGCTACAGGCTCACCATTGATTACACAGGACTAAATAAGGTTACCCCAAATTGCACCCCATTGAAGCAGACCCCTCCACCATTTTAAATGGCATGGCCCCTGAGCACAAGATATTTACTGTTAGACATAGCCAATGGATTCTGGTCTATCCCATTACACCCGAGTCCCAGGACAAATTCACTTTTTCAGTAAGGGACAGGCAGTACACATAGACTTGCTTGCCACAAGGGTTCCACGACAGTCCCACTATGTTTCACAGGGTGATGACTAACATTATGAAGAGAGCAGATTTACCAGAGTGTAGCTTTGCTCTCCAATATGTAGCTGATATCCTAATTGCCTCAGAGTCCAGGCCAGAACACTAGGAAGCTTTAGGGCTAGTACTGCAGGAATTGTCAGCCCCACAAAGGCACAGATTGGCAAAACACAAGTCTGAAACTTGGGACGCCTCATCCCAGGGACTCAAAGAAATGCCCAATGACTGCAAGAAGGCAATCCAACAGGTGCCATGACCTGCCACTGTCAGGGCAGTCAGAAAGGTCTTGGGGCTATTCAACTACAGTCGGAGTTTTATACCCAAGTTCGCAAAATTGGCTGAACCGATCCAGAGATTAATTAAAGGAGGCAAGCCGGCCTTAGAACCTGTAACCTGGGGGTCAGAACAGGAGGAGGCATACAGTCAGCTTAAAACTCGACTCATATCAGCTCCTGGGCTAGGGTTGCCATATCCCAACAAGGACTTTTACATCCACTGTAATGATGAGGGAGGGTTTTACTCTGCAGTGGTCACCCAAGACCACGGTAACAGGAGAAGGCCCGTAGAGTACTACTCAAGTACAGAAGGGTCAGTAGTCACCGGGTTGCCCAGGTGCATAGTAGCCTTAGACTGTGATGCTTGGGCTGTTAGGGTCAGCGAGCCCATAGTAATGACAGGGAATGTCATCCTCCACACTAAATACACCGTAGTAGAGATGCTCAACACAGGGAAACTGAAGGCCGTCTCCAATATGAGAAGAGCAAAGTGGGAGGCAGTTCTTTTACCCCCAAGTCGGTCATGGTAATAGTTATGGATATGGGAGAAAACCCAGCTGAGGGAATTCTCAACACAAGGGAACTGCACAACTGTGGGGATGTAGATGGGGATGAGGATAGGAGGAGAGTAAAAGATACCCCCCTAGATACAGCCAAGGAGACTCTCTTCGTGGACGAGTCACGAAAATACATAGCAGAGTCGTCCCGAACAGTATGGGCTGCAGTGAATGATAAGTTAAAAACAGTTATGTTTGAAAGGATTAATGGAAGTCAGTCCACATAGGTAGCAGAACTGGTAGCACTCACCAAAGCACTAGAATTAGCAAAAGGAAAAATTGCAAATATATATACGGACTGTCAATGTGCCTTTGGTGTAGTACATGACTACATGGTGGCGTGGGGTAGAAGAGGGTTCACCACTGCAGGGGGAACCCCTATCAGACATCAATTAAGAATTCAGGCACTATTGTGTGCCAGTGAACAGCCAAAAAAGGCTGCAGTAATAAAAATAAAAGCCCATAAAAAGGAGCCAGCGAAAGAGAGCCCAATTTGGCTAAAATTCAAAGGCAACTAGGCAGCAGACCAAGCAGCTCAGAAAGCCCTAGAACAAGACACCATTGACGAGACTGCAATAGCCACTATTGAATTAGCAAAAGACGTTATCCAAATTCAGCAGCTACAGGAGGACACCCCACAGGAAGAGAGGGAGCAATGGAAACTGCAGGGGACATTCAAAGGAGAGGATGGTGTCTGGAGGCGAACAGACAAGGTGGTAGTACCAGTGTGTATACAGAACACACTGCTTGAACTGCATCATGGGCTCTTCCATACAAGTAGAGAGGCCTTGATAGCAAGCTAAGGGAGAGAGTGGCGGAGGGGAATGGGAAGAGACGTGGCCAAGTACTGCCGCAGAGGCATGGTTTGTGCACAACATAACCCAGGGAGACCCATAAATGTTAAGTTGGGGCACCAGTCCAGACCTAGGGGACCCTGGGAACACCTTCAGGTGGATTTTACAGGGCCACTCCCACCTTCCTGTGAGAAAATCAGAGATCAATTCACCCAGTGGGTAGAAGCAATCCCGACCAAAAGGAAAGTCATGAAGACTGTCTGCCAATTACTCAGCGTTAGACAAAAAATTCACATTCCTTATCACTCCCAGAGCTCAGGGATTACAGAGAGAATGAATAGAATGCTCAAAAATACTTTAGCTAAGGCCTTGCAAACCTTAGGCAGAACATGGGCTGAAGTGCTGCCAGCCAGGCTAATGAGATTAAGAGCCACCACGATTCAGGCAACCGGGCGAACGCCATACCAATTAATGACAGGGCAAGCAATGCGATTGCCAGAGACAATAATCAGAGGTGGCACCAATGTGGGTTAACTAAAAGACAAAATTCAACGATATGTCATAGGATTAAGCGCCCAATTGAAAGGGATATGGAAACTGCAATTGATAAACAGGACAAAAAGGACAAGGCAAGGGAACCCGGCATCTTCCCTGAGGTCCCAGCAGCAGGAAGCCACCTCCTAGTGCGAGCACTCCCCGACAAACCAGACTTTGCCCCAAAATGGAATGGGCCGTACTACATGGTAACAAGTGGGGACACCTGTGCCTAGATAGATATTATAGGAAAAGGCACATGGAAGCACTCAGCCCAACTAAAACTGTTTAAAATTCTCCTATAACCAAACTAATGACATTGACCATTCCCCAGGTGCAAGTAGGAATGGCGGACAACGCCAGGGCGAGTTCCAAAAACACAACAGAAAAAAACCACACAGAAGCACGACTGTAGCTCCTGAAGAACACAAAGACTTTGACTGTAAATTTTATTTTAACTGCAAAATGTATGTACCTGTATGTATTCCACAGTGTTTAAGTGTCACAACTGTTAGGAGCATGTCAGGATTTGAGGATAACCTTTTTTATAAAACCCACCTAAGCTTTCATGGAAACTGAATTGTCTGCTAGCCACTGCTGTGATCAGTAGAATCCCTATTTGTGGCCACCCTGGTATGGTCCCCTCACGACCTGTATACAGTGGACACCTCAGGAGCATCATGTAAAGGGCAGACAGGGAAATACGAGCGTGGATTCCAGGGTAAATGTGTGCAGCTGGATAAGACCACTGGGCCATGGGGCTAGGCCCAACAGCCTAAGGAAGGGAAGACCCATTTAAAACCTGGTAATTACCCATTACCCTGCAGTTTCACAGGGCAGGAATGGGGATGCGTTTATGCCTTGAGGTTCCCAAAATGACTCATGCATCCAGACTCAGTGCTCTTATCAGCACTGTACAGTCACTAGGGGACCGTTTATCTGCCCGTGAAATGAGCAGGCCTGCTTGAATGTGACCGCGGGCAAACAATTCATATGTGGTCAATGCAATGGCACCCATGTCAGCTCTGCCACATGGACATGCCTGTTCAATACTTACCAGCAGGGGGTTCAGAGGTGACATGGGTGGACAGACAGATGGAAGGACAGGATAATGTCTGTTACAGAGCAGTGAAGAGATTTGTTGTTCCATTTAAGGGGACTTACACTACAGATACCCCAGACCTATCAAACCTGTTTGCTGTCGGGACAATTGCACCCCTCCTGTTCCATGCTCCAATGGGGGGCATATTCATATAAGGATAGTGACCCGCTCCATCAGTCAGGAGCTCTGTGCTGACTGGCAGGCACCCACCACTTTGTGGCCATCATTGGGATATGAATTCCTGGGATCTCTATCTTTGGAGGGCGCAGCAGGGATCATCTGTGCTTAAAAACTGCAATTATTTTGTATGTGACCTGACTATTCTAGGCAATATCACCCTGAAAGCTCTGGAAGCAATCACAGAGCTGGCTGAACTCAGAGTGCTCATATTTCCTTGTGCAATAAACTCTGTCATTGAACCCCGGTTCTGACTCTGAGTGGTGATTTTCCCCATTACACTATGCACTGTCAAATCAATGCTCATTAAATGTCAAGCAAAACAACATGATTTTTCACATAACATTGCTGTATTTTTGTTTAACATCAAGGGAGAAGAAAGACTATTATTCCCAGTGCAACTTATGCATGGAAGGCAAATGTGAACAACAACAAGTTTAGCCAACAAGTGACCTTGGTAACTGCGTCATGGTGAGAATCAGTCTTGATGGAAGGGAGGGATATAGGTTGATGTGGGTTAAAAAGATTATTCACAGAGATTTTGGAGAAGAGTGGATCTGTTTTGACTCCTAAACATGAATCGAAGTAGTTGGGGCAAATTCTGTGAACAATCCTAGATCCGGAATGATTTGATCCCCAACCCAAAACTCTTTCCAGCACATTGAAGACTGTGCTGGGTTGCTTCTTCCTCTCGTATGAAGAATGTAATTAATTTTGCTTGTAATTCCCACTCCTTTACCTTCATGTGGTCCATTTCTGACATTTCCTTTACTTTTCTGGATTTCTCTCCCTCCATTTCTAGGTTATTTAGTAAGATTTATTACAAGCCCAACAAAGCTTACAGCTACCTCAAATACATTTCCACAGACCCTGCCTCTCTAAACAACTCCATTTCATTCTCCCCGTTTCACCAACTCTGTTGCGTCTGTTTCCATGATGGTATCTTTCAAAATGGTGCTTCCACCATGTTACAATCTTCTCCACTTTCACTGCCTCTGATACACCCCTACCCTCAATGGGACTGGTATGGCCCTGAACCGTGATTACGCCATTTCCTCCAAATCTGCTCTCACCCAAGGTTCGCCTTTGTATCACTTTCTACACCACTGTCAACCACATTCAAAGGATTATCCTTCACCATTTCTGGCACCTCCAGCATAACACCGCCACCAAACAAAATTTACTTCCCATTCTCCTTTTCAGCATTCTAAAGGAACTATTCCCTCTGTAACACCCTCTTCCACTTCTTTATCACTCCCAATATTTTATTTTCCTCATATGACACCTTTCTATTTACAACTTCATCAACCAAGGCCACACCTTCCAAATGAAGCAATGTTTTATTTGCACTACTTTCCATCAAGTCTACTGTATTTCATTGCACATATGCATTTGCCTCTACACTGGACAGATCAAATGTAGATTGGGCTATAGCTTTGCAGAACAGCTCCTCTACTCAGTCTGAAAACATAAACATGACCTTTCAATTATTTGTCATTTCCAAACATCATCTTGACATTATTCCAACACTTATAGAGCAGAAGGACTGATGGAAGAAAATTAGAGTGGGTAAATTCAACCTATTAAAACTGAGGCCACAGGAGTGTGCCATCAGTCTAGACCCACTATTCCACAGGTCACAAAACAAAATACAAAGGACTGAATCTTCAGAATTTTTGACGTGTCGCAAGTTGCGCTGAGTTTTTTGAAGGGATTGTTGCCGCGAGTCCCATTGATATTTAAGACCATGAGAAACAGGAACTGAAGTAGTCCTTGAGAATGTCCTGTCTTTCAATAGGATCATAACTGATCTGACATTCCTCATATCCACTTTCCTGTCCTTTCATTGATTTCCTTACTGATTAAGAATCTATCTATTTCATTCTTAAATATACATTAGGGCTCAGCCCCCATAGCTCTCTGAGGTAAGGAGTTCCAAATACTCACAACTGCCTCAGAGAAGAAATTCCTCCTCATCTCAGTTTTAAATTGGGTTCCTTTTATCCTGAGACATTTCCCTCTGGTTCTAGTATCTCCCAAAAGGGGAAACATTCCGTCAAAAATCATTCTGCCAAGCCTCTTAAAATCTTGTATGTTTTAGCAGCTGCAGTGATATTTCCCTACTCTTATACTTCAAACATTCTATTAGCCTTAGGTAATCAGGAAAGCTAATGGAATATTGGGCCTGATTTAAAAGTAGTTGGACTATAAGAGTAGTAAAGTCTTATTGCAACTTGACAAGGTGCTGGTGAGATCACATCTAGAGTACAGTTATCAGTAGCTAGCTCAGTACTGTATCATGGTACCATCACCACCCCACAAATGCACATCTGAATTTTAAACACCACTATGGATTTAGTTCAGGGGGATGTTGTCAGTCGTAAGGGTTTATGTACTTTATTTGATTTGCATTTTTGTGCATTTATGTCCATAGTTAAGGAAACATATCATTTCGTGGGGGCAGTTCAGAAAAGGAGGTCAGGAGGCAAATGGTTAAGCAAAGGCTAAACAGGCTTGGACTGCACCAACTGAAGTTTAGAAGAATGAGGAGTAATCTCACTGAAACACAGAGGATTCATGAGGGGCTTGACAGGATAGATGCTGAGAGGCTGTGAACCTCATGCGAGAGTCTATGACCAGAAGGCGCAGTTTCAGAATAAAAGGGGCACCAATTTTAACTGAGGTGAGGAGACATTTCTTCTCTCCAAGAGTTAAGAGTCTTTGGAACTCCTTGCCATAGAGATATGTGGGGGCAGAGTCCTTGTGCATATTGTGTAGATTCTTGATCAGTAGGGAAATTAAGTGCTATGAGGAAAGAGCAGGTAAGTGGACACGAGGAATATCAGATCAACCATGATCCTATTGAATGGGGGAGCACGTCTGAGGCCTACTCCTGTTCCTATTTCATTTGGTCTTACTTAACCTATCAATGTCACTCTGTAAGCTGTTTGTATCCCTCTTGCAACCTGGCTTTCCAACTATTTCTCCTTGAATCCTACCAACAACAATTCACTAACTACCTACTCAATCCAATGGCAACCATCATGTCCAATTTTATCCCTATCTTATCACATATCATTCCCAGAACAATTCACCATTCACCGCCAAAGGTCCAGCATCCCTGGTACTGGCAGCAAATTTAATTCTTCACATAGAATCCCTACAGCATGGAAACAGGGCATTTGGTCCAACAAGTCCACTCTGACCCTCCAAAGAGTATCCCTCCCAGACCTATTCCCTACCCCTATTACTCTACATTTCTCCTGACTAATGCACCTATCCTACACATCCCTGAACACTATGGGCAATTTAGTATGGCCAATTTACCAATGCACATCTTTGGACTGTGGTAGGAAACCCACACAGTCATGGGGAGAATGTGCAAACTCCATTAAAAAAGTCACCCAAGGCTGGAATCAAACCTAGGTCCCTGGTGCTGTGAGGCAGTAGTGCTAACCACTGAGCCACGTGACATTAGTGAACCACAATTGACAATCTTTTCATGGTCATCACTGAATTTCTGCAGTGCTAGGGACCTGAGCCTGGGTGCTTGGTATATTATCTTGGTCTTTGAAGTATTAGGTAAAGTTGGCATAGTCCTACTGGACTATGAGGCTGGTGGGTGGTTTAAGCTGAGGGTCACCACAGTGAGAGTGCAAGTTGAGAAGGAAAGCCCTTCATGGTAACTTCAGCCAGTGTGGAAAGTGAATCTGTGCTGTTGACATCATTCGGCATCACAAACGAGCCATCTATTACACAAGCTAACTGACCCTTCACCTCTGAATTACTAGCTCAGTACAGTATCATTATACCATCACCACCCCATGAATGCAGATCTGAATTTTAAACACCATAGAACATAACAGTGCAGTACAGGCCCTTCGGCCCTTGATGTTGCACCGACCTGTGGAACCAATTAGAAGCCCATCTATCCAACACTATTCCATTTCCATCCATATGTTTATCCAATGACCATATAAATGCTCTTAAAGTTGGGTAATCTACTACTGTAGCAGGCAGGGCATTCCACGTCCCCACTACTCTCCAAGTAAAGAAAGTACCTCTGACATCTGTACTATATCTATCACCCCTCAATTTAAAGCTATGTCCCCTTGTGCTAGCCATCACCATCTGAGGAAAAAAGACTCTCACTCTCCACCCTATCTAACCGTCTGATTATCTTATATGTCTCAATTAAGTCACCTTACAACATTCTTCTCTCTAATGAAAATGGCCTCAAGTCCCTCAGCCTTTACTCATAAGACCTTCCCTCCATACCAGGCAACATCCTAGTGAATCCCCTCTGAACCCTTTCTAAAGCTTCCACATCATTCCCATAATATGGCGACCAGAACTGTACGCAATATTCCAAGTATGGTCATACCAGTTTTGTACAGCTGCAACATGATCTCATATCTCCAAAATTCAACCCCTCTACCAATAAAAGCTAACATACTGTGTAGGCAGAAGTGAGGACTGCAGATGCTGGAAACCAGAGTTTAGATTAGAGTGGTGCTGGAAAAGTACAGCAGGTCAGGCAGTATCCGAGGTGCAGGAACATCGACATTTCGGGCAAAAACCTTTCATCAGGAATGGAGGCAGGGAGCCTCCAGGGTGGAGAGATGAGTGGGGTGGTGCGGAGGGGGTGGGGCTGTGGAGAAGGTAGCAAAGAGTACAATAGGTGCATGAGGGTGGTGTTGAAGGTGATGACCCAATCATCATTGAGCTTCAATCATTTTCAATACAACCAAC
The DNA here is from genome assembly GCF_020745735.1 of Hemiscyllium ocellatum. Classification (NCBI taxonomy): domain Eukaryota; kingdom Metazoa; phylum Chordata; class Chondrichthyes; order Orectolobiformes; family Hemiscylliidae; genus Hemiscyllium; species Hemiscyllium ocellatum. The sequence goes on from NC_083401.1 coordinate 90,034,033, forward strand.
ACCAGGATAGAGCAATTCATTTGATTGACATTTCTTCAGTCGAATTCAATTGTTTACATCATTTTTAATGACACACTATGGCTGCGTTAGCTCAGGGGGATGTTGTCAGTCGTGAGGGGTTTATGTATTGTATTTGATTTGCATTTTTGTGAACTTAGAAGAGCTTTTTGAGTGTCTGCTTGTTTTGACAGATTAATGAGAATTTGAGTGATTTTTACAGGAGGTGTCAATCGTTAAATTTCATTGATGGTTTTACGATTTAAGAAGGGACAATTCAAATGAACTATTCCTTCTTTCTTATTTGCTAAGTATGTTAGTTTTGGGCTCATGGGTTCTGTACATAGCAGAGGTTCTGCTGAGTTTTATGGAAGACACATGATTGGAATAAGGAAATCAAGAATTCTTGGGGGTTGTTGAAGTGGTTATTGGAGGTGCTGGCTTAGTGGAATTAGTGCTGGACTGTTAATCCAGAGATCCAGATAATGTTCCGTGGACTTGGGTACAAATCCTGCCAGGGCAGATAGGGGGAATTTGAAATGAATTTTGAAAAATCTTGAATCAAGGGTTTAATGATGACCATGAAACCCATTTGGTTCATTAATTACTTTGTCTGGCATAGATGTGACTCCAGACCCACAGCAATACGGTTGACTCTTAACTGCTGTCTGGGCAATTAGGGTTGGGAATAAGTGCTGGCCTAACCTGTAATGCTCACATCTCATAAATGAATAAGGAATACAAGGAGAATAGAGAGATTGGAAAGGGCACGTGTCTGCGATAGCAGGTGACATCCAAGACTCCAGTCTGATTCCAATTCAGAAAAACAGGAATCCTGTGTGAACAGGTGAACTTTCAGAGGTCAGAAATCTTACTTTGGGAAATCACCCATCTTACACTTCCCAACTTGAAAGGGGTAAACTTTTCCTCCGTTGTCAATGAAAGTTGCACTACTCCCAACCTTAAATCCATCCAGGTGATTAAGGGTCATGTTCTAATATTTTCATGTGTAATGACATTGGAAAATGGGATGTGTCACTGCATTCGCTTTAAATCTACAAACCTTGAATAGACGTCCTACTGCAATACAGGAATGCTTAAGATGAAAATGAAACTGTCAAATTCCTTGATACTTTTACATAGATGAGAAGTATGGACCACACTAATGGACAATCTTGGATTGTTTGTTAAATTGGTGAACATGATTTCTTAAAAATAATGTGATCTCACACATCTGTTTTTGGATATAGAAATATAACATACAAAAATGAAGCAGTCACCACCTTACGCAAAGCATTGCTGAGAGTACCTTGTTCACAGCCAACTGATACAGCAATGCACACAATCTTCCAGATACTATCAAATGGTCAGAGATATATCATTTGCCGAAAAGTTTTGTAACTTGAGTTGTCTCTAAGTTTATCTTCCTTTGTTCACAGCCTGTCACGTTTTTGCTACATTTCTTGATGCCATAAAATTTCTTCTTTGTCTCTTTGCTGGTGAGTCTCATTTACTTGCTTATGGCTTTCTGGTCCCTTCTGTCTACTTTTAGTCCAACAGTGAGCTACTTGGTTCTGAATTGGATTGCTTGATTTGGGGTGGTTGAAAGCCAAGGATTTGTAGTCCTCACCCTCCACTCAGTTGTCATGTTACCCTCCCCCTCAACATCAACTCATAATTCCCATTCTTCCTCATGTCATCGCCATTACTGCTCACTCAGTATGATTAATGGAACACACCTAAGGAGTCATGTAGAGATTAACATAAAACTTCTAACAATCTAATAGAGCATTTAATCACACTATTATCAAGAAACAGACCTCTTATTCAGTAAACCAATTCAAAACATGTAAATACCTCAAGCTTTCAACAGGAACACATATCGCACAGCAACAGTTAATCCTTTAATAGCCTCTTTCAGCAATCAATCAAAATGTGAACTACATCTCTGCCAGTGGTATTTGGAACCAACCCAAACATTCCTTTCAACTTAAGCTGCAATTAAAGTAGTTGGAAAATATCAACAGATAACTCGATGGAAACTGCAGAAATATGAGATAATGAGTTTTTGTCCTAATATACAGCATCAAAGTGATCCTAGAGAAAGAGCTGAAAATGTGTTGCTGGAAAAGTGCAGCAGGTCAGGCAGCATCCAAGGAACAGGAGAATCGACGTTTTGGGCATCATCCCTTCTTCAGGAATGAGGAAAGTGTGCCAAGCAGGCTAAGATAAAGGTAGGGAGAAGGGACTTGCGGGGAGGGGCGTTGGAAATGCGATAGGTGGAAGGAGGTTAAGGTGAGGGTGATAAGGTGAGGTTGATAGGCTGGACTTAGGTAGGGTTGGGGGCGGAGAGATCAGGAAGAAGATTACAGGTTAGGAAGGTAGTGCTGAGTTCGAGGGTTGGGACTGAGACAAGGTGGGTGGAGGGAAATGAGGAAACTGGAGAAATCTGAGTTCATCTCTTGTGATTGGAGGCTTCCTAGGCGGAAGATGAGGCGCTCTTCCTCCAGCCGTCGTGTTGCTATGGTCTGGCAATGGAGGAGTCCACTATACCAAGGACATGCAGGCCCTTGGACTCCTCCATCGCCAGACCATAGCAACACGACAGCTGGAGGAAGAGCGCCTCATCTTCCACCTAGGAATGCTCCAACCAGAAGGGATAAACACAGATTTCTCCAGTTTCCTCATTTCCCCTCCACCCACCTTGTCTCAGTACCAACCCTCAAACTCAGCACCACCTTCCTAACCTGCAATCTTCTTCCTGATCTCTCTGCCCCCACCCTGGCCTATCACACTCACCTTAACCACCTTCCACCTATTGCATTTCCAACGCCCCTCCCCCAAGTCCCTCCTCCCTACCTTTTATCTTAGCCCGCTTGGCACACTTTCCACATTCCTGAAGAAGGGCTCAGGCCCAAAACGTCGATTCTTCTGCTCCTTGGATGCTGTCTGACCTGCTGCGCTTTTCCAGCAACACATTTTCAGCTCTGATCTCCAGCATCTGCAGTCCTCACTTTCTCCTGGTCCGAGAGAAAGTACTTTTTAAAAAAAAAACTCTGCTTTAGTCTTTTGTTTCTAAGTTTAAATGGTTGAGAATTTAAAACATTACAGATAATGTTATTTAGAATGACCTGTTCGCCCATCACAAGTATTGACATCTGCTCCATGATTTCATGACTCCCATGCCGTGCAGCAAGGACATTATAACTGTGAAAATGGAGTCCGTTGGAACTCTGCATTAATTTTATATGCCCTGCTGCATTAGTGAATCATGTCTCAGCTTCGCTGCCAGCAAAAGTATGATCTCCAAACTGGGGGATGAGCTTCTACATCTGCATCTCACCCGCCACTTTTAAAGGTTTTCAGAATTACAAAATGCCACAAAAAAATCTAGCCTTGATAATTTAAATGACCTTGGCTTGTAAATGTGGGCTGTTGATAGGCAATGAACGCGTAAGTACAGAACTGGCCTTAAAATTTGAAGCAAATTTGTCAGATGTGAAAATACAATAATTGTGAAGTAATATCAGTGTAAAACAAAAAAAGTGTACCAACTCAAATTTTAAAAGTTCAACCTTAATCATCTTAAATTGCACGACTCATAGAATGTGTGTAGAATTCTATGTTCACTTGCTATGATTTAAAGAATGGAAGTCTTGAGAGAAAGATTGGGGCTAACAGTTTTTTTTAGATTACATTACTTTACAGCGTGGAAACAGGCCCTTTGGGCCAACAAGTCCACACCGGCCCGCTGAAGCGCAGCCCACCCAGACCCATTCCCCTACATTTACCCTTTCACCTAATGCTACAGGCAATTTAGCATGGACAATTCAACTAATCTGCACATTTTTGGACTGTGGGAGGAAACCGGAGCACCCCTATGCAGACACGGGGAGAATGTGCAAATTCCACACAGTCAGTCACCTGAGGCGGGGATTGAACCCGGGTCTCTGGCACTGTGAGGCAGCAGTGCTAACCACTGTGCCACCGTGCCTAAGAGTAACCCAACCAGACCCATTTCCCTCTGACTCGTGCACCTAGCACTAGGGGCAATTTAGCATGGCCAATCCACCTGACCTGGACTGTGGGAGGAAACCCACGCAGACATGGGGGACAATGTGCAAACTCCACACAGACAGTCACCCAAGGCTGGAATCGAACCAGGGACCCTGGCGCTGTGAGGCAGCAGTGCTAACTGCTGAGCCACCGTGACTCAGTTTTGCAGCTATACAAAATAAAACAGTATAAACGAGCAAATGCTAAATGCAGTCTCATCACTAAATAAAATATTTTAGAAAAGCAAAATGTTCTAACTCATACCAATAAGATATACAGTTACATATTTTCTGACAAGCCCTTGTAAAGATCTGCAATTATATTTTAATAGCAGTAGATGAATAAAACTACTGTTACTTAAACCTGAATTAATTCCCTGCGTCACGTACATAATCTTGTCCGCAGGCTTCACTTGACAAAACATGTTGCAGTGCTTCTTCAGAAACCTGACAAGAACATTAAACACTTTTGTGAAACAGGTTGTATTGTTATATAATGCCAAAGGATTTAGACAAAGTCTCATGAAGGTTCTTGCAATTTATTATACTTCTGGTCATTTGTACACCATTTCCTACAGCAATTCAAACTAATATATCAACTTATATATAAGAAACACAAAACAAAGCAATAGCACAGACTCACTCCTAAGTGGCACTTTTACAATTTCATAATGACAAGTATAATAGTTAATAGCTAACACTGTATTACATTGGCTAGCAAACCGAATTATAAAGTATGTTCTCCTCAGATGGTAGATGTTTTCATAGTCACTTTCAAGTCTTTTCGTGTGATTCCATTTTTTACTTTATCAAAAAGCTGGAAAAGAAGAACATTCATAAATGACAATACACTGGTCTTTAAACATCACTGATCTACCCACTAAATAACTGCAACATTGAAATAAGTGTTCTACGTATTGGGCTACATACTTGAGCCAGACACTAACCTAAAAAAATTAATGATTTCAAAAAGAAGCTTGGTAACTTTAAACCACGCTAAGTATAAAATTGTGATTGAGGTTTTCTGAAAGTAAAGACAAATGCGCTGGTCATAACTTAATCTACAGATTTACTCAAAGGTTCATCACTTATATATGTAAATCAGTTCCAAAAATCATGACAACATTCCTCCTTTCTGCAGTTAAGTTGCAATTAATTGTAGATGTACAATGACACTTGAAATCTGATTGCATTTAATTGGTCACCTTGATCATTAAGAAAATATTTTCACTTGATGTTGTGACCAAAGGAATAGTGGGACTAGAGCAATGACACATTCCTCCAGCTTCGGTCATAACACTACAGTGAGGTCAGGAGCTAAGTGACCCTGGAGGAATACAAACTGAGTCAAAAAGTGTGGCTCTGGAAAAACACAGCCGGTCAAGCAGAATCTGAGCAGCAGGAGAGTCGATGTTTTCAGTATAAGCATTCCTGTGGATGGGCTTTTGCTTGAAACATCAACTCTATTGCTCTTCGGACGCTGCCTGACAGGCTGTGCCTTTCCAGCACCACACGTTCTGACTCTGATCTTCAGCATCTGCAGAACTCACTTTCTCCCGGAATGCAAACTGAGCAGATTATTGCTGAGCATATTGCTATTTGATAGGATGGATACAGAAGTTGGCATGTATCCACAACAGATTGTCCCTCATGATGAAATCCATCCCATAACTCCAACCCCTTTGTCCTTGGGTGTGATTTTTCACTTTGACAGCTGAGTGGTAGAGGATCAACTAGATGTTTTACATACTGCCCGATTCTAGTTCCCTTTGAAAACCAAACTTCACTCATAATGAAGCATCCTTGATGTTCAATCCACTCATCTAAATGAATGGAAAGCTGAGCATGTTCTATTTCAAATCTACAATCTACTTACCTGATTTCTCTCTCGTCACAGATTCATGAGAAATCCTTTGGGCTGCACTTTACAGAGCTGAATTGTACGGACTCAGCAAGTCAGGGAGGGAACTGGCAGGCTCTCACACAAATGGTGGAACTTAAGCTGATCTCAGCAATTCAGGCCCTGTCTGGAGGCTCACATTCAAATGAGAAGTTGGGGCTCAAGCCAGACAGGGAGTAGGTCATTGATGACCAGAACAGGAATAGGTCCTCTGTTGAGTCAGTTGTGGCTGCATGGTGGGGGTGTAACAGGGTTGGTGTTCTAATTGGAGGTTTACCAATTCAGGGGGAAATTCAGGGCCTGGGCTGGCAGGGTTAATGTCTCAGAAGTCTGATTCTCAACGCAGACCAACTCCGACCCACTTATTTCTAACTGGAGGATGGAAGAAAGGCCAGAGAGCTCATGGCAAGAAATCCAATACTCAGCAAACCAGAAAACAGCTGTGAAGCTGCAGAAGTTAAAGTAAAGATGAGGCCTGCAGCCTCATCATCACCCTTAAACTTTCAACCCACTTTGTTGACCCATGTTGGTCACTCATCCGCCATTATATGCTCAGTACCAGTCAGAAAAAAGATCAGAGAGTCCACTTTAACTTAAGTTTGGACCTGAGTACTGCAAGTATAAAATTCTCTTTTGTGTCCAAGAGTAAACCTGCCCTATAATATTCCTGACCATTTATTTCATGTCTTCAAATACTGGGTCTTCACTTCCACCCAAAAAATATACAGATTTTGCAACAATTTGAATTTGAATGGGTACATTTTCATTCAGAAGCATATTAAAACTTAAAATGAATCTCTTATGATGCAAAGGCATTTCACTTGTTTTCTCCTTTTATTGAATGTTTTTCCTGGATAAAGTGAAAGAACTGCAAATTCTTTAACAAGTTTTTCTCACTAGTCATTTACTGTAACTACTTCAAAGGGTGTACGTTAAGGTTATAATAAGTGACTGTGCCTACCTGTAGGGATACCCATGATACTTTGAGCGGAATATTGACAGCAGCAAGCTGAAGAAAAAAACGACCAAACCTAATCCCACCAGGCAGATTACTGTAAGAAACAGACCAAAAGCACATCGGAATTGATCAAAGTAACTCAGTGCAACTTCAAAAGTGTTCATTTAAATATAGCTTGGTGACAATACTGCTTGTTTTCTTTAGCTGCTTCAGTCCACTTTCAATTAACCACTCATTATTTCAACTGTTCTGGAAGACTTATTGCTAAAATGGAATTTTCAAATGAGATTGGGTGGTGAAACCATTTGCAACTTCTAATTTTTTTTCATAACAATCTGCTTTGCCGTTTCTGCGCCAGCTAGAGCTGTGGAGGTTTATTAGGTGTGAGGAAACAAGACATTGCAAATACAAAAATAGAAATTGCGGGAAAAAACCTCAGCAGGCCTGGCAGCATCGGTGGGGAAAATACAGAGTTAACATTTTGGGTCATGACCCTTCTTCAGAACAATGAACAAGACACTGCAAATTCTTTGCTGCAAGTTTGTGGGTGATGCAACTCCTCAATCCAAAACACACACATTTATGTAGACAGTAGGGGAGAGTGTTGAACAGTTATCACATCAGTAATGTTGTTTCATGCTTCAGTGAACACAATTCCCATATCAAATATTCAGCATAATGGTACATAACTCACGGCAGACTGCCTTTGACTGTCACTAGCTAACAGGTCTCCAACAAGCAAATGGGGTCTTGGGAGACTTGTTAATTTATAATTGCTGAGTTGAAAAATAAGGCACTGAGACAAAATGTTTATTAAAGAGGATAGTTTTGAGGAGACTTTTAAGGTAAGAGAATGAAGCAAAGGGATAGGACACTTCCAAAATTATTTTTTAATCCTCTTTCCATATCACAGACTGAAGGCTCTAACAACTTAACCAGTAATGGGAAATAAGGAAATGGCAAAGCAGTTAAACAGATATCTTACATCAGTCTTTGCAGTGGAAGATACTTTGAATATCCCATTAATATTAAAAAATATTGGAGGAGGAATTAAATACCATCACCTCAGAAGGGGTATTAGATAAACCCATCAGACAAAAGGCAGGTAAGTCCTATGGCCCATGATGCTTGTGTCCAAGCATCTTAAAAGAAGTAGCCACAGATATATTGGAAGCATTGGTTATAATTTCCCCAAACAACGTATTTGGAGAAGTATAGGAAAATTGCCAAATGGCACCCTCATTCAAAAAGGGAGGGAGGTAAAAAGCAGGTAACTGAAAGCCAATTAATCTGATATCTACTATTAGAAAAACATTGGAATCAATTACAAAGAAAGTAAAACCAGCGCATTTAGAAAATCATAATCTAATCAAGCAGTCAGCATGGCTGCATAAAATAAAAACTGTGTCTAGCTAACTTATTACAGTTTTTTTGATCCAAAGTTGATAATGGGGAACCAGTAGATGTGTTGTATTTGAATTTTTAGAACGTATTTGACAAGGTACCCCACAAAATGTTAAGTTATAAGATAACAGCTGTAATACATTTGTGTGGACAGAGGATTAATTAGCAGGAAGGAAACAGCAAGGCGGGATAAGGATTCATTTTCAGGTTGTAACCCATAACCAATCATGTTCCACAAGGATCAGTGCTAGGAGCAATATTTTTCACAATATTTATCAGTGGCTTGGAAGAAGGAAGTGGAAGTACTGTAGCCAAACTTGCAGATGGCACAAAAATAGATAGAAAGGGCAGCACAGTGGCACAGTGGTTAGCACTGCTGCCTCACAGCGCCAGAGACCAGGGTTCAATTCCCACCTCAGGCAACTCTCTGAGTGTAGTTTGCATATTTGCCCCCTGTCTGCATGGGTTTCCTCTGGGTGCTCCGGTTTCCTCCCACAATCCAAAAATGTGCAGGTTAGGTGAATTGGCCATGCTAAATTGCCCATAGTGTTAGGTAACGGGGTAAATATAGGGGAATGCGTCTGGGTGGGTTGCGCTTCGGCGGGTCGGTGTGGACTTGTTGGGCCGAAGGGTCTGTTTCCACACTGTAAGTAATCTCATCTAATCTAAACAGTTTTTAGAGAGATAACAACAAAAACAGAAATGGCTGGAGAAACTCAGCAGGTCTGGCAGCATCTGTGGAAAGAAAGCACAGTTAATGTTTCAGTTCCAGTGACTTTTCATCGGGACAGTTCTGAAGAAGGACCACTGATTCAAACATTATCTCTGCTTTCTCTCCATAAATGCTGATCGACCTGCTGAGTTTCTCCAGCCATTTCTGTTTTTGGTTCAGATTTCCAGCATCTGCAGTTCTTCATTTTATTACAAAGAGATAGTGATAGGTTAAATAAGTGGGCAATAACTTGGCAAGTGGAGTACAATGTGTGAAAATGTAAAGTTATTCAGTTTGGAAGGAAGGACAAAAGAATATAGTATTATTTAAATGGAGAAAGGCTGCAGAAAGCTGTAACATGAAGGGACCTGGGGGTACTTGTACATGAAACACAGCAAGTTAGCACACAGGTGCAGGCAGGTAGTCAGCAAGGCAAATTGAATGTTCACCCTAATTTCAAGGCAGTTGGAGTATAAGAGTTTTGAAGTCTTGCTGCAATTGTTCAAGGTGCTGATGAAACAACATCCAGAGTACTGTGAGCAATTTGATTAGATGAGATTAGATTACTTACAGTGTGGAAACAGGCCCTCTAGCCCAACAAATTCACACCGACCCCCGAAGCGCAACCCACCGAGACCCACTCCCTTATATTTACCCCTTCACCTAACACTACGGGAGATCTAGCATGGCCAATTCACCTAACCTGCACATTTTTGGACTGTGGGAGGAAACTGGAGCACACGGAGGAAACCCACGCAGACACAGGGAGAATGTGCAAACTCCACATAGGCAGTCGCCTGAGGTGGGAATTGAACCCTGGTCTCTGGCGCTGTGAGGCAGCAGTGCTAACCACCATGCTCCCCTTATTTAAGAAAATATATTGTTTCATTGGAGGCATTTCAGACAAGGTTTACTTGGATGATTCCAGATATGGAGGAATTGACTTATGGTTAAAGATTAAATAGGTTGGGACTCTATCCACTGGAGATTACAAAAATGAGCAGTGATCTCATTGAAACATGTAGGATTCTTAAAAGGCTTAACAGGTAAATACTAAGAAGATGTCTCCCCTCATGGTACAGGCACCAATTTAAGTCTGAGATAAGGAGGCATGTCTTCTTTCAGAGGATTGTGAGCCTTTAGAATTCCTTGCCACAGAGAGATGTAGGGTCAGAGCTCTTGTGTACATTCAGGCTGGAATAGATAGATTTTTGATCAGTAGGGGAGTCAAGGGTTAATGAGAAAAGGCAGAAAAGTGGAGATGTTGTTATAATGCTTGCATTAGTCAGGAGGGGACTTACAGTATGCTTCAGGCAGTGTGATGCATAATCTTACCATGCAATGCTCTGGACAACTGGAGAATGTAAGAAAGAGACATGCTGGATGCTGATGAAATGGGAGAATGGGAGAAGTCTTTTGAGGGGGAAGATGATGTCATTGAGCAGGAGGAATATTACCTTCTCCATGATAGAGGGCAAGTGCTGCATGCCAGACAGGACTTGGAAAGTTCTTTGAAAGCACAAACAGCTAGCAAATGATGACCACAGAAAAGAGGGAGAAAATAAAGCGTATAAATAAATAATTCATATAAAAATGGACAGTATGATTCTATTAAAAAAAAGTCCAATGTGAACATAGGCTTCTCACTGATTAAGGTTGGGCAAATAATGGGAATCCAGGAAATAGCAGACAAGTTGAATAAATATGTGGCATTAGTCTTCATCATGAAGGGCATAACAGAATTCCAAAAATACTAAATCTAAAGATAGGAAGGAGACAAATACAATAATCGCTGCTAGGGAAGCTAGTGTAGTCAAAGACCAAAAATTTCTAGGGTGTTGAAGGAAATAACTACAGAGATAGTGGATGCACTGGTACTAATCTTCCAAGAACCCTTAGATTCTGGCGGATTTGAAAATTGCCAATTTAACATTCTTACTTGAAAATGGAAAAAGACAGAAAACATTGGTAACTAAAGGCCAAGTGGCTTAATGTTTGATATTGGGATGTAAAAGGTCAGAGATATATGTGATGTGATCAAGCTGAATCAGCATGGCTTCACAAAGGGGAAATTGTGCCTGACAAATTCATTAGAATTCATTGAGAAGGTAACAAGCAAGATAGATAGAGTTGGACCAGCAGTTGTAACATATCTGGATATGCAAAACGTGTTTGATAAGTACTCCATGTAAACTTTCTTAATAGGATACGCTAGCAGTGTTGAAGGTGGTACATTAGCACCGAGAGGATTGGCTAACTAATAGAAGACAGTGAAACGACACCAAAAATGCCCTTTTTTCAAAATATGGTGAGATTCTGCCCTTTCTATCCTCCACACAATGTAGGTACTGACTTATCTTTGTATTGTCAACATATTTGGCTAATATGATCCATGTCATTAACGTGCATTTTAAATAATTAAAGCTCCTGCACTGAATGTTATGAAACTCCACGAACTATAGCTTACCAATGTGAAAATGGTCCCTCAACTTTCTGTTCCCTATTCATGTGTCAATCCTCTATCCAGTCTACTGTTACCTCCAATACAATAAGCTTTTTTCCTGTGAATATAATATACTGAATGTGATTTTATTTGTGCTTGGGTTGCAAGTTCTGCCGATAAGGCCAGGATAGATTGCTCATCCCTTTAATTGCTCTTGAAAAGATGATGGCGAACTGAAATGAGAATAAGCACGTCTTTGGAAGGAGTGTTTGTTATCCTGGATGATGGGAAGTGAGGAGATGCAACAACTGGTGTTATCTGTCCTGCTTTTTTATCAGGTGTAGGTGGAGGGCAGGGTGCACAGGTAATTGAAGAATGGAGCAGAGTGTTGCAGAGTTGACAGTTGGAGGGGTACAAATGAGGACATTGGTTTGGTGGTCAATAGACAATAGATAATAGACAATAGACAATAGGTGCAGGAGTAGGCCATTCTGCCCTTCGAGCCTGCACCACCATTCAATATGATCATGGCTGATCATCCTTAATCAATATTCTGTTCCTGCCTTATCTCCATAACCCTTGATTCCACAATCAAGACTGTGGTGCTGGAGAACACAGCAGGTGAGGAAACATCTGAGGAGCAGGAGAATGGATGTTTCAGACAAAAGCCCTTCATCAGGAATGAGGGGTTCATTCCTGATTAAGGGCTTTTAGCTGAAATATTAATTTTCCTGCTCCTCGGATGCTATCTGACCTGCTTTGCTTTTCTAGCACCACACTTCCAACTCTAATCTCCAGCATCTGCAGTCCTCACATTTGCCTAATGGTTTGGTGGTAGCACAATGCTGGTGAAATGGTAAAGAATGATCCGTTGAATGTGGAAGCTGATGGAGTGTGAGGTGAGCACAGCAACCCTGTTATGATTCCAAAAGTGAGAGAAAGGAGTGACAATAAAACAGCAGGGAGTGGAATGAATATGGGCTTGGACTCTTGGGAAGGACATTCTGGGGAGAAATCCTCAGTTGAGGAGAAAAGGAAACATATTAATAATATTTGTACAGAGCTTCTGCGATCAAAACATTTGCAAATAAGTTGAAAAACCTGGGAGAATGGAACATGGTTGTATGGGAAGTGTGATGAAATAAAGTAAAGTCAAGGGCCTTATTTGCATCTGGTACATGATATTTAAAATGAAAATGATTTCATTGTCCTGCATTTTACATGATATTTGTTTTACAGTTTTCTACAAATATCTTGGATGAAACTTTCAATTATAAGTATTAAATGTTTTATTAATTTTCACCGAGGCCTTTGGACATCGATATTTTTTGAACTACATAATGCATTTTTTAAATGTCCGTTTTGAATGATCACGCCCAGATTGTTTAAACAATTACATAGAGTCAGAGAGATGTACTGCATGGAAACAGACCCTTCGGTCCCACCTTTCCATGCTGACCAGACATCCCAACCCAATCTAGTCCCACCTGCCAGCACCCGGCCCATATCCCTCCAAACCCTTCCTATTCATATACCCATCCAAATGCCTCTTAAATGTTGCAATTGTATCAGCCTCCACCACTTCCTCTGGCAGCTCATTCCATACACCTACCACCCTCTGCATAAAAATGTTGCCCCTTAGATCTCTTTTATATCTTTCCCCTTTCACCCCAAACCTATGCCCTCTAGTTCTGGACTCCCCGCATCTCAGGGAAAAGACATTGTCTATTTACCCTACCAAGCCCCTCATAATTTTGTAAACCTCTATAAGGTCGCCCCTCAGCCTCCGACGCTCCAGGGAAAATAGCCCCAGCCTGTTCAGCCTCTGCCTTTAGCTCAAATCCTCCAACCCTGGCAACATCCTTGTAAATCTTTTCTGAACCCTTTCAAGTTTCACAACATCTTTCCAATAGGAAGGAGACCAGAACTGCATGCAATGTTCAAACAGTGGCCTAACCAATGCCCTGTACAGCCACAACATGACCTCCCAACTCCTGTACTCAATACTCTGACCAATAAACAAAAGCATGAAAATGTGTTGCTGGTTAAAGCACAGCAGGTTAGGCAGCATCCAAGGAACAGGAAATTCGACGTTTCGGGCCAGAGCCCTTCATCAGGAATGAGGAGAGGGTGCCAGGCAGGCTAAGATAAAAGGTAGGGAGGAGGGACTTTGGGGAGGGGCGATGGATATGTGATAGGTGGAAGGAGGTCAAGGTGAGGGTGATAGGCCGGAGTGGGGTGGGGGCGGAGAGGTCAGGAAGAGGATTGCAGGTTCGGAGGGCGGTGCTGAGTTCAAGGGAATCGACTGAGACAAGGTGGGGGGAGGGGAAGTGAGGAAACTGGAGAAATCTGAGTTCATCCCTTGTGGTTGGAGGGTTTCCAGGCGGAAGATGAGGCGCTCCTCCTCCAACCGTCGTGTTGTTATGTTCTGGTGATGGAGGAGTCCAAGGGCCTGCATGTCACTTCCGTCACCCTGCCCCCACGCTCACTTCCGTCACCACGCGTAACCCCGCCCCCACGCCGAATTTCGTCACCATGCGTAACCCCGCCCCCACGCTTAACCCCGCCCCCACACCAAGCTTCGTCACCACGTCTAACCCCGCCCCTATGCCGATCTCTGCCTCCGCCCCCTAACCCCGCCCCCACTCCCAGCTCCAGTCCCACACCAGGTCCTAGCTCCCGACCTTGCCGGATCTTCACCATCCCTCCAGACCTCCCCCTCTCTGAGGATGAAAGATCAGTCCTCAGCAGAGGCCTCACCTTCATTCCCCTACGCCCTCGGATTAATGAGTTCAACACGCGGCGAGATATTGAACAATTCTTCCGCCGCCTTCGCCTCCGTGCCTACTTTTACAAGCAAGTCTCCTGCCCACCCTCTGACGACCCCTTCTCCCGCCTCCAACACACCCCATCCACCTGGCCTCTTACCCGCCCTCAATCTATTTATAGCCAACTGCCGCCGTGACATCAACTGACTCAACCAGTCCACCCCTCTCACCCAGTCCAAACTCTCACCCTCAGAACGTCCAGCATTCAACTCCCTCCACTCCAACCCCAACCTCACCATCAAACTGGCAGACAAGGGAGGCGCGGTAGTAGTTTGGCGCACCGACCTTTATACCGCTGAGGCCAAACGCCAGCTCGCGGACGCCTCCTCCTATTGCCCCCTTGACCATGACCCCACCTCCCACCACCAAACCATCATTTCCCAGACCATCCATAACCTCATCACCTCAGGGGATCTCCCATCCACCGCCTCCAACCTCATAGTCCCACAACCCCGCACCGCCTGTTTCTACCTCCTGCCCAAAATCCACAAACCTGACTGCCCCGGCCGACCCATTGTCTCAGCCTGCTCCTGCCCCACCGAACTCATCTCCGCATACCTCGACACAGTTCTGTCCCCTTTAGTCCAAGAACTCCCCACCTATGTTCGGGACACCACCCACGCCCTCCACCTCCTCCATGATTTTCGCTTCCCCAGTCCCCAACGCCTTATCTTCACGATGGACATCCAGTCCCTGTACACCTCCATCCCCCATCACGAAGGACTCAAAGCCCTCCGCTTCTTCCTTTCCCGCTGCACCAACCAGTACCCTTCCACTGACACCCTCCTTCGACTGACTGAACTGGTCCTCACCCTGAATAACTTCTCTTTCCAATCCTCCCACTTCCTCCAAACTAAAGGAGTTGCCATGGGCACCCGCATGGGCCCCAGCTATGCCTGTCTCTTTGTAGGATATGTGGAACAGTCCATCTTGCGCAACTACACTGGCACCACCCCCCACCTTTTCCTCCGCTACATCGATGACTGTACATAACAACACGACGGTTGGAGGAAGAGCGCCTCATCTTCCGCCTGGGAACCTTCCAACCACAAGGGATGAACTCAGATTTCTCCAGTTTCCTCATTTCCCCTCCCCCCATCTTGTCTCAGTCGATTCCCTTGAACTCAGCACCACCCTCCTAACCTGCAATCCTCTTCCTGACCTCTCCGCCCCCACCCCACTCCGGCCTATCACCCTCACCTTGACCTCCTTCCACCTATCACATCTCCATCGTCCCTCCCCCAAGTCCCTCCTCCCTACCTTTTATCTTAGCCTGCCTGGCACCCTCTCCTCATTCCTGATGAAGGGCTCCGGCCCGAAACGTCGAATTTCCTGTTCCTTGGATGCTGCCTGACCTGCTGTGCTTTAACCAGCAACACATTTTCAGCTCTGATCTCCAGCATCTGCAGACCTCACTTTTTACTAATAAACAAAAGCATACCAACCGTCTTCTACACTATCCTATCTACCTGAAATTCCACTTCTAAGGAGCTATGAACCTGTATTCCAAAGTCTCTTTGTTCTGCAACACTCCCTAGGATCTTACCATTAAGTATGTAAGTCCTGCTAAGTTTTGCTTTCCCAAAATGCAGCACCTTGCATTTATCTGAATTCAACTCTATCTGCCACTTCTCTACCCACTGGCCCATCTGGTCAGGATCCTGTTGTAATCTGAGGTAACCTTCTTCGCTGTCCACTACACCTCCAATGTTGGTGTCATCTGCAAACTTACTAACTGTACCTCTTATGCTCACATCCAAATCATCTATGTAAATGACAAAAATGCAGAGGACCCAGGACCGATCCTTGTGGCACTCCACTGGTCACAGGTTTCCAGTTTGAAAAACAACCCTCTGTCTTCTACCTTTGAGCCAGTTCTGTATCCAACTGCCTAGTTCTCCCTGTATTCCGTGAGATCTAACCTTGCTAATCAATCTCCCATGGGTAACCTTGTCGAATGCCTTACTGAAGTCCATATAGATCACATCTACCGCTCTGCCCTCATCGATCCTCTTTGTTACTTCCTCAAAAAACTCAATCAAGTTTGTGAGACATGATTTCCCACGCACAACGCCATGTTGACTATCCTTAATCAGTCCTTGCCTTTCCAAATATTTGTACATCCTGTCCCTCAGGATTCCCTCCAACAACTTGCCCACTACCGACGTCAGGCTCACTGGTCTATAGTTCCCTGTCTTGTCCTTACCACCCTTCTTAAACAGTGGCACCACATTAGCCGACGTCCTGTCTTCCGGCACCTCACCTGTGACTATTTATGACACAAATATCTCAGCAAGAGGCCCAGCAATCACTTCTCTAGCTTCCCATAGAATTCTAGGGTAAATCTAATCAGGTCCTGGGGATTTATCCACCTTTATGCATTTCAAGACATCCAGCACTTCCTACTCTGTAATTTGGACATTTTGCAAGATGTCACCATCTATTTCCCTACAGTTTATATCTTCCATATCCTTTTCCACAGTAAATACTGATGCAAAGTACTTGTTTAGTATCTCCCCCATTTTCTGTGGCTCCACACAAAGGCCACCTTGCTGACCTTTGAGGGGCCCTATTTTCTCCCTAGTTACCCTTTTGTCCTTAACATATTTGTAAAAACCCTTTGGATTCTCCTTAATTCTATTTACCAAAACTATCTCATGTCCCTTTTTTGCCCTCCTGATTTCCCTCTTAAGTATAATCCTACTGCCTTTATACTCTTCTAAGGATTCACTTGATCTATCCGGTCTATACCTTACATATGCTTCCTTCTTTTTCTTAACCAAACCTTTAATTTCTTTAGTCCTCCAGCATTCCCTATAGCTACCAGCCTTTCCTTTCACAGAAATATACTTTCTCTGGACTCTCGTTATCTCATTTCTGAAGGCTTCCCATTTCTCAGCCATCCCTTTACCTGTGAACATCTGCCCCTAATCAGCTTTTGAAAGTTCTTGCCTAATACAGCCAAAATTGTCCTTTCTCCAATTTAGAACTTCAACTTTTAGATCTGGTCTACCCTTATCCATCACTATTTTAAATCTAATAGAATTATGGTCACTGGCCCCAAAGTGCTTCCCCACTGACACCTCAGTGCCCTGCCTTATTTCCCAAGAGTAGGTCAAATTTTGCACCTTCTCTCGTAACATTTTCTTGTACACACTTAACAAATTCCTCTCCATCTAAATCCTTAACACTATGGTAGTCCCAGTCTATATTTGGAAAGTTAAAATCCCCTACCATAATCACCCTATTATTCTTACAGATAGCTGAGATCTCCTTACAAATTAGTATCTCAATTTCCTTCTGGCTATTAGGAGGTCTATAATAAGACCATAAGACATAGGAGTGAAAGTAAGGCCATTCGGCCCATCGAGTCTACTCCGCCATTCAATCATGGATGATGGACATTTCAACTCCACTTACCCACATTCTCCCCATAGCCCTTAATTCCTTGTGACATTAAGAATTTACCAATCTCTGCCTTGAAGACCTTTAGTGTCCTGGCCTCCACTGCACTCTGCGGCAATGAATTCCACAGGCCCACCACTCTCTGGCTGAAGAAATGTCTCTGCATTTCTGTTCTGAATTGACCCCCGCTAATACTGAGGCTGTGTCCACGGGTCCTCATCTCCTCGCCTAATGGAAACAATTTCCTAGCATCCACCCTTTCCAAGCCATAATACAATCCCAATAAGGTGTTCATCCCTTTCTTATTTCTCAGTTCCACCCAAATAACTTCCCCGGATGTATTTCCAGCAATATCCACCCTCAGCACAGCTGTAATGCTATCCCTTATATCACATATTTCAATTTTAAACCCATTCACTGACTCTTCATCAATGATAACATTTTATTGCTGATTATAAACTTTAAAAAAACCTACAACAACTGTTTTGCTAAAATCTCTTCATACTATTTTGGTTGACTACTTGACATTTGTAGAAAAACCTAATTGCTTGACATTAACTGATATAGATGAATGGTGAGAAAATGTAAATCAGGTACATATCAGTCATAATGTAACTGAATGATGAAGCAGGCTTGAGAAGCTGAAGAATTACTGCTGTTTCTATATTCCAGTGGACCAATGTTACTGTTCTGGAATAAAACCTGCTTACTTCTCAGGGTGAGGTGATACTGTGCTCCCAGTGGAAAGCCATGTTCATTTGGAAGTCAACCTATAACTCTATCATCGTAATTCTAAAATCTGTGCTCCCTTCAAGTGTAGCCATCCTCTCTCAGCGTGAAACTATTGAATTTAACATTTAATGTGCAAACATAATATCTGATTCACAAAGCATTGCTGTGGATGAACCATAAACCTACAATTATAATGAAAGAATGTTATATAGACCCATTGACCGTGTCCAGCTTCAGTCCTTTCTCATGACAGGTGACTATCTAAATGATTCAGAGGTGGATCACTTTATAAACGCATAGGATAACGTTCCTCAAGTTATCATGGCACTCCCAGGCAGGTGGAAGAGTGAAAAGTATCCATTTTGAGGAGATTTGATTAACGTTAAGGGATTCTTCTAGAATTTTCTAATCTAAAGCAACTGAAGGGTCGAATTTAATGCTGGCTGAGGAACTGGGGAAAGAAGTAGGTGATGGCATTGTATTGGGCGAGAAGCAAAGTATGAAGTTCCTATCTGAATTTTCCTGGAAGTGGATTGGAAGAGGGATGTCATTCCTGACACATATGACAGGAAGGTAACTATAACAGATGTGCATGCAATGCATTCAAATTAAAACACTAATTTTTATAATTAAACTTGTGCTGTTTATTGAAGATCAGGCAGAATTTTTGTTGAGATATCTGATGAGGACTATCTGAACATCAGAAGCAACTCATGACATCTTTAAACTAAGGTAAGGTGAGACTTTTGCTAGGGAGCAGCCAGTTGCCTATGAAGGCAAGTTATTGCTTGTTAATGACATTATTGACTGTAGATCTCATTTCTTTAATATGCAGCCTCTTATCCAATTACCTGCAGCGGATAAATTAAATGCCAAGAATTCTCAACATGGGGCTCAAAGCAAATAAGCTTGTCATGGCTGTGAGCAGTCCTCAATCAAGTCATGGAAGATAGCCTTTGGTCAGGGGTTCCCAGAACTGTCAATCAAGGGGAGACTCTGATTCGAGTCCATGGACATGGACATGGTCAGTCAGCAGCTCAGGGCAGTTAGAGTCAGGATGCTCTGCCATCCTGACTCTTTCTTCCCTTGTCTGTTTTCCTTCTGGAATAAGACAGATGAATGTATTAGGAGAGATGAAAGTGTGAGGCACACCTGTTAGTACTGGTGCAGGTGAAGAGTGAGTGCATGCAGTGATGTCAGGGGTTGGGTGAGTGACACCAAATGAGGGAAGATGTTGCAGGCAATGAAGAGAGTAGTGCAACATGAGTTTTAGTGGGTGCAGTAGCATATATAGTGAGTGTGAAGTATCAAAGAGAAGATGGTGGCAGTTATGCTGGTGGAGAGGAGAAGGACATTAACCTTCTTATTCCATTCTCCAGATGACTGAGACTGCACTGACATGAGGGAGAACTCGACCAGGTTAGCACGTCTGGTGTTTTTAGGCTCTTCTGGTCTTTGGTGAAGAGGATATTCTGTGTCTGTACCTCTTCATCCATCAGGACCACTAGGTCCCTTGTGAAAGATGGAGGGCAAATTATCCTTGCCTGCCATGATCATGCAGGGTAGCTCCAGACAATGGATATTTAATGATGGTGCCAGCACCAGGGGTGCCTGTGAATTCTGAGTTATCCTAGGAGTGCCAAGTTGTTATGGGAATGGTGCATGGCTACGTGAGACAGTTTTTGGTAAGATTGACACCACAGAGACCAGGTTGCTAGTTAATTTGATGAGTTTGATACTATACAGCGATAGACCTCACTCAGTTTCACAGCAGAAAAACATTCAAAAAACCTGACAATATGGCACTTAAAGAAAAAATGTAAGATTCTGCCCTACATGTTTACCACAAGTAAAAATTTCAATCATTAAAATAAATAAAACTGAGACTATTACAAAAACCTGTCACCCTATTTATTCATACACTGTCCCTGTTCACTCAGTTAAGAACAAACCATTAATCATAATGGTTAAGTTATTTCACATTGATTGAGTTTTTCAATATCTCATATTTAAAGCAAAATGCAAACATGTGTCTAGAAAAATCAGATTCAATGTTACTAGGATATTTGAATTTCAAATAACTCAGACTCTTCCATTTAGATCAGTTGGCATATTGTAAATAGATAGTGACTTCCTTAAATTATACTTTTTTTTCTTTGTTTTATGGCCTGAGAAACTGGTAGCAAACCTCACTTCTGTGTAATATTTCTACAACCTCACAGGTTAATAAATCACACGATCTGATTTTAAAAGTTAACCACATTGAATGGATACCCATAAATCTGAAAAGACCATATCTTTTTATTTTCCTTACTGTGGACTTGAGTGGGAAAAGGACTCTTTGAAAAACCAAGAATGGCGAAGGGATTACTGCACAATTAAAACCAAGCTGTCACTGCTTAGAATTGCTTTTACCGTGTTGCTGGTTCAAGCAGTGGGGGCAGGCTGACAGCACTAAAGGGCTATGTGCAATGTTATATTCAGCTGGCAACAAGCAGCTGATGTGTCTGCGGAGTTGTTGCTTGTTGTCAATGATAAAGGTATTCCGGCTGGCAACAATTATGTGTTTGGTTCTCTGATAGCTAAACAGCTTGAGGATGTGAATGATATAGTGAAAAACATTCTGACTTTTAAAGGGATGCTGGTGTCATAGTGTTAGAGAGATATACAGCACAGAAACAGACCCTCCTGTCCAACTTGTCCATGCTGACCAGATATCCTAAATTAATCTCAAATAATTTGCCAGCATTTGGCCCATATCCTTCCAAACCCTACCTATTCATATACCCATCAAAATGTCTTTTGGTGGGCGGCACGGTGGCACAGTGGTTAGCACTGCTGCCTCACAGCGCCTGAGACCCGGGTTCAATTCCTGACTCAGGCGACTGACTGTGTGGAGTTTGCACGTTCTCCCCGTGTCTGCGTGGGTTTCCTCCGGGTGCTCCGGTTTCCTCCCACAGTCCAAAGATGTGCAGGTTAGGTGAATTGGCCAGGATAAATTGCCCGTAGTGTTAGGTAAAGGGGTAAATGTAGGGGTATGGGTGGGTTGCGCTTCGGCGGGTCGGTGTGGACTTGTTGGGCCGAAGGGCCTGTTTCCACACTGTAAGTAATCTAATCTAAGTAATCTAATCTAAAAAAAATGTTGTAGTTGTACCAGCCTCCACCACTTCATCTGGCAGCTCATTCCACACACGCATTACCCTCTGCATGAACAAGTTGCCCCTTAGGTCCCTTTTATATCTTTCCCCTCTTACCTTAAACCTACACCCTCTTGTTTTGGACTGCCCCACCCCAGGGAAAAGACCTTGTCTATTTATCCTATCCATGCCCTCGTGATTTAATAAACCTCTATATGGTCACCCCTCAGCCTCTGACACTCCAGGGAAAATAGCCCCAGCCTCTCTCTAAAGCTCAAACTCTCCAACCTGGCAACATCCTCTTAAATTTTTTCTGAACCCTTTCAACTTTCACAACATCCTTCCTTTAGGAGGGCGATTCATATTTTATTACAGAAATCTACAAAGAATCACAACTTTAAAATTGCAATTTTTATTTGTTATAACAAATAATCAGATAAAGTCAATTTATAAAATGTTAGTAAGGCATATAAAAATGTATATTACAAAAAGGTACAAAATGATAGGGACTGAGGGCATAATTTTATAGGGGTCTGAATGATGTGGGCTATTGTGACAAAATTGAATAAAAAGTCAAACAAGGCCAATTTTGAAGGTGGGTGCATCACACTCCATATCTTTTATGCTTACTCCAAGCAGATTGGTGAGTTTTTCACTAGGCAATGGTAGAGTTGCTAATTCAGGAGGTTTACTGCTTGTAAAATGACTTGTTAGTGGATCAATTCACCTCAATAATGTTCAGGTTCCTGTCTTACTGAATGTGTCAAATGAACTGAATGTTGAGAAATCTCAACATGGAAATCAGGGCAGGCACCTGGCGAGTTGCTCCAAAGCAACTAAACTGCATTGCATTACCCAAACTTCAGGCTGCAACCACACTCAGCCCTCATCCACAACCATTGACATCAGCAACCCCTCACAAACATCAAGGTGTCTCTTGAATATGGTGACAGGCTGCTTAGGAAACTCAGATATACATCAGTATGAGACACAACAGTAACTAACACTGCATGGCTGCAGCAAGGACACTCAGTTCAAGGGCTGGACCTAGCTGCATCTCAGGGCTAGCTTGGCCTCTTAACACAAACTTACTTCTCACCTACCTGTATGTTTGCAGCATCCCTATCTTGCCATGCCTTGTTTGTTAGCATTCTGACTCTTCAGCCAGAACCAAAGCTTATCAGCACTGCCATATCGACATGCTCTTTTGTGCAGTTGCATAGACAGGTTGATTGTCAGTATAATCCTCCATTCAGTCAAGAAGGAGTCTGCTCTTGGTCAGGGAGGTTTTAGTGGGATCAGTCACAGGCACGGTTTATTCATAACACAAGTATTTGGCCACCATCAGCTGTCCACTTGAGAGACTTACACTCAGGGATTATCCCAGTACAGTCTGGAAAAGGGATAACCATTCGTCATGTACAGCCAACAGAAGTAGTCAGGGGAATCATGTACCATTGTTCGGGGAACTGAAAAAAATAGTGGTCAGGTGTTTGGTCAGTCATGTCGAGCGGTTGCTCGCTGAAGTTGGTCTGATGCCTGAGGTGAATATAAGCCTGGGGGCCCATCCATCCATCATTCAGGAGGATGCAAGGGGACCCGCAGGGGTAGCAGGTGATCATTGTTAAATGAGGGTGGGGGAGTCAACGCTGGGGAGAGTGGATGCAAAGGCAATGATGTGAACAAGATGATAAAGGAGGTGAAACTCAAGGTGAATGGGAGCATATGTGGAACAGCATTGGTGTGGCTTTTGGAGTGGGAGTTACTGGCCTCCAAAAGGGAATTGAAGAGCAGGATGGGCATCAGTAAAGTGTAATGACAGGGTCCGGCTATGGAGAACAGTCATAGACCACGTTCAATATCTCCACCAGGAGGAGGGGGCAGAATGGGTTGAAATGGACTGTTGGGGTAATGTGAGGTAATAGGGGACATAGAGGCTCTGGGTAGGAGGGTATATACTATTAGGCAGGGCCACTGTAAGGTGTGTTTCCTGATATCGGTTGTCAATTTTACGATGCAAGGTGTTGCTAAAAATGGCTGGGACAGTGCCCAGGACGGATGAAGTCAGTAGTGGCAATTTGATGGGTAAAAACACAGGATCCATGTTTGCTGGTTGATGGGACAGCAAAATATCAAATACATGAAGTAGCTATTTGCAAAGATGAACTCCATTTCATTTGTAATGATTCAACTGCCCACTTGCCATGCATGCAGAGTGAAGCTGCTTAGGGACCAGATGCTAGTTAAAGGCGATTTGTACTGTACCACCGGTGCCCGTAAATTGAGCATGGATATTCCAATGATGATGTTAGCAGCAATGACATTAATAAAGGCCAGTGCTGGCCAAAGGTGAACCATTACTCATACAATTTCCAAGGGTACTGAGAGGACAGAATCACAACCCTGTGGAATTCATTGGCAAGAAGGGATTTCATTCCATTAATGTTCAGGTAATTCCATGTTCCACACTACTGAGGTAGGCAACGAGGCAATGTGCTGGATACTGAGAAACTGGAGGGAGTGGGATCGACCTTCAGAGGAGTAGGAGGAGGATGCTATTCTTGTCCAGGACAAAGCTTAGCTTTATTAGGTTCTACAAGATAGGCAGGACCTCAATGACACCTGTTTCTAATAGATGAGAGCTAACTGCAGCAAATCATCATGGAATGTAAAATGACTATTGGTCATAACGCCAAAATCTGGTTTTGCAATATCGCAATGAACTTCAGCCTTTAATGGATTTGTTTGATTGCTTGTAGGTATTCCCCCAAAATAGCAAACTGTTGATATTCAATAGGCTCTGTGGACAGGATAACACTGTCTTAGAGGGTGTTCAGAAGGAATGGAAAAGTAAAGTGAGTGTTCTAGTGGTTAAACAGTGACACAGGTAAACAAAGAAAATTGTATCTGGAAGGGAGTGTCAGCCACGCAACTAAGTACCATGGGTAGTATGGCTTTGTGGCTGCTGTGCCATTATGTTGCCAACTAAGTGAAAATATCATATTGCCAACACTTAACCATGTGCACAGTGGTCTTTCAAATATGTTGCAGGCACAAGAGATGCTGGCTTTTCAGTGGATACCCAGTGTGGCAAGTTGTTCTGGGAATGTTCAATAGTAAAGTGGGGCCAGATTTGGATGCTACAGATGCCATAGGAGTGGGATAACTAAAATGGAGTAGACAGATTAATCAAATGAAACTTACAAACAAATGTAAAAAGAGAAAATAGAGACTAGCAACAGAATATAGAGCCAGACACAATCACAGTGGTCAGTACTTAAGAAGAACAAGCACTACAACAGTGTAAACGTGAAAACATCATTACATCATTAAAAATAACAGAGTCTGTTATTGTGAAGAGCTCAAAGATGAACTATTAACTGAATAAAGGAAATGGCTAACCATTGAATGAATGGGTCATAAGACATAGTGTTCGTAGAACAAACAATAAATGGAGAATTTATGTGTAGTTGTGGTGGGGGTGGGAGGGGGGGAGAAGCAAGTGGGTTGGAATTTGGTGAGATGGGAGTTAGAAGTGCTGAAATTGTTAACACATTGGGAAGCTGGTTTTTAACTGTCTATATATGTGAACAATCCTTTGGGAGAAGCAAATTGTTCAATTAAATATGCTAAAAACTCATTAAAAGAGATTTTAATGTCAATTTTGGGATCTGACTTTTGGCGCCAAGTTTTTTTTTTGAAAAATTCAGGTAAAATGTAAATCCCATATTACATCAATGTTGAAAGGAAAGGATAGAGAAAAAAAAGTGTAAAATCATTCTCAGTTGAAAATAAGTAGAGAGATATTACATTCGTTAGATCTATTGGAGGGAATTAGGAGCAAAATGATGCCTGTCACATGAATTGAACCTCAAACTAATCCTAGACTTTTGTTTGAGAATCAGGTGTGTGGAATTAGACAGATTTCAGGCTCTGGGAACTGGGCCTATTTGAATTTTCAGTCTGGGGAGAATGGCAGGGTTGAGGTTAGATTCAGGAAGGATGACCTTGTGTAGTGAGGATCTGGAAATGGGCTTGGCATAGGTGTGCAACTCTTGCACACATGAAACATCGGCCTTATTAAAGTTCCATTAGAGCTTGTTTGTGATACATTTCCGGAGCCTCAGAGGGAACATCATTTCGTTATCAAATGAGTATCAAAGCTGCACAACTGTATGCCCTACCCTGTCCATCATGGGGATACCAAATGGAAAAATTGTCATTGTTGCTGCCTAATTAAAGTGTTCTGTACTAAACCACTTAAAGCTTGGACTGGATTCCTAAGACATCAAAACATGAGGGTAAGTTTCAATACAAATCTCTGATTAGGACCTTAGTGGAAGAGCTCCAAAGGAGATCAGCAATTTACTATCCTGGCCACTGCAATAACTCTGCCACAACTAGTACCTTTGACAGTAAGTGGGGCTGCAGTGAGGGCAGCAGAGGACCACCAGCATTCTTGGATTCAATGCTGGAGAAGGTTCTTTTCTGATCCAATAAATTAACTTGACTCATCCTGAGGGAATTCCAAGGTCACATCTTCATGCTGCAGATAAGGAGGAAGACATAGCATTTACCTTCACTGCAACTTTGAGGCTAGTGTGTGGAAGCATTTGATGTAGTTGTACTCAAAGTAAATGTGGATGAGTATTGTGATGCACGGATGTAAAGAGCAATAAATTGCATAACTATATAACAGGTCAATATAGATTCTTGGTTCAGAGTAAAAAAAGGCAAAAAAATGTTGCAATGATAGCCTGGACTGGGGGTGGACTAGTCTTCCTGTGACCCATATGTCTTGGTGAGTAAAAGCAACAATTGCTAAGGGGCTATCTATTGATGATGGGGAATCATTAATAGTAGATGATAAAATTTGGTGTTGAGATCACAATGACACGTGCTATTATTGGTGGAGGTCATGCTATCACTTTGCCATGCGTAGTGAAATATCGGTATGAGAGGGAGTACAGAGCTGGGATTGCACCTTAAGGTTAACGCAAACATAGTTAAGGCAGCGACATACATTAGACTATGCCTTCTCTATGTGAAGAACTATACATAAGTAACTTCATTTTTTTTTGTCACACACAGAGCAGCAAGCTCTGGTTGCTGTGCTACTAGGTCAAACAATCTCTCAGGCATCAAGAAGAGGTCTGAGGACCCAAAACACATCTTACTAGCCCACAGATACCAGCATATTGGAGTGATGCAACATACATAGACAGTGGTATAGAGAGTAGCAGCAGAGTTCCAGAAGAGGTGTCTGAACTAGAGATATTTGTGCACAGTTAGCCTCAGAAGAGGGAGGAAATGGATGATGATACTCCAGTGGGCAGGAAGTAGTGTCAGGAGGTAACTTTTGAGCTACAGTATTTATCCAATTGAGAGACAAAAATAGAAATTGTTGGAAAAGTTCAGCAGATCTGGCAATGTATGTGGAGAGAAATCAGACTTACCACTTCGTGTCAAGTGACCCTTCCTCAGAACTGATGGTAGCTAGGAAAATGTTTATATGTAGAAGATAGGATGGGGGAAGGGGTAAGAAGTAAACAATAGGTGGGATAGAACCCAAAGAGAGAGAAGATAGTTGGTCAGACAAAGGAATGGATAATGATCTCTCTGGGAAGGTGAATAGCTATTAATTGGCACTGTTAATGACTAACAATGGGTGATGTGTATCACAAATTGTGTGATAACAAAACCTGGTTTGTGGGGGTTGGGGTAAGGACATGGCAGATCTCAATCTCTAAAGTTATTGAGCTCGATATTGAGTCCGGAAAGCTGCAGGGTCCCCAAGCAGAAAATGAGTGCAGTACTTCCAGCTTGCGCTGAGATTCCCTGGAGCACTACAACAACCCATGACAGTGATGATGGCCAGGGAACAGATGGTGTGTTAAAGTGGCAGGTAACTGGAAGCTCAAAGTCCTTTTTTGCAGACCTAAAGCAAATGTTCTGTGAAGTGGTCACCCAGTTTATGCTTCATTTCCCTAACGTAGTTGGGACCACGTTATGAGTAGCGAAGGGTCATTCAACCCTAAACATTAACACTGATTTCTCTCCAAGATACTGCCAGACTTACTAAACTTTTCCAGAAATTTCTATTTTTGTCTCAAACATACAGCATCCACAGTTCTTTTGGTTTTTATTTATCCAATCGAATTAGGTGTGTGGACATCTGATAAATTTCTCTGAGGCAGGGGGAACTGTACAATTGTGAATGGAGGAGTCTGTTCCCATCATAAGCTTCACTTTATTGTGGGGGTTCAACTGCCTGAGCACTGACCGGGACAGACTGGTCAATCTTGTGGAGAGACACATACAGCAACATATAGAGCTCGTGCAAGAGCAGTGTCTTAGGATGAGGGGTTGGAAACTTCCCTGCAACATCTGGATCAGTTCATTCAAAGTATTACTGCTGAAATCCACATGAGGAGGTACATTCCAAAAGAGAAAATGCTGGAAAATCTCAGCAGGTCTGGCAGCATCTGTAAGGAGAGTAAAGAGCTGATGTTTCAAGTCTAACTGACCCTTTGTCAAAGCTCCAGCATCCGCAGTAATTTGCTTTTATTATGAGGAGATGCATTCCCTGGCATCTGTACTGTTGGAACGGCGATTGTTGGAATAGACGACTGCACCACTTTGGTAGGCAGTGCCATCAACTCTAGCTTAAGGCCAAAATGGACAGTGGATTTATTGAGGATGGTGAGGTTTCTGCGATTTTCTCAGCATCATCAGCTCCTTTTGTCAGAGCCATTGTCTTCTATACAGACTCCAGTGATCACAGCTAAAATACAGAAATGCAGATTTGCAGTCCGAAGAGATCCTGAACTGCTGCCCGCACAACAAGTACAGCCATCATGCTTCAGATTGGCATATAGATGGAGAAGTCCACAGTACATCACCATCTGGCCCAAGACAACATGGCGGGGATACTTCATAGGAATATGTGAGGACAGAGTGTAGTTTCACCAACAAGGCTAATGGGTTCACCATGGTTGTACTTTTCATATTGTATATAACCACATGGCTGCACTTCTTGATTGTATCTATTTGCACATGGTTTTGTACAAGTTTATAATCTAGGATTTGTTGTACAAATGTTTATAACATGCATTAGTAAGTGTTAGCTGTGGCTCAGAGTTGGTACAGGTTCAACTCCTACTCCAGACTTAAGAGCAAACATCTACATTGACCTTCCAGTGCAGAACTCAGACAGAACTGCATTGCCAGGAGTGCAGTGTTTTGGATGAAACATATGATTCCAGATGCCTCCTGGGGTGGGTGAAGGTAAAGGTTTTCATGGAATGATTTCGAAGGAGCATCATTCCCAGTATCCTACCCAATATTTGTCCCTCAACTAACATCACTAAAACAGACAATTTGACCATAATCACATGATCATTTTAGAGTCACAACATTTTTACAGTGCAGATGGCCATTCAGCCAATTGTGCCTGTGTTAGTTCTCCAAATGATTAATTCACTTAATGCCTTTCTCACCATCTTCTTTCCATAATTCTGTACATCCTTCCAATTAGCTTGTGGTCTTATGCACAAAAACAATTATGTCTCCAAACTCATGACCTTTTGGAAGAGTACTTTTTGTGAAGTGAAGATAAATGTGTTGTCTGGTCAAATTACTGTAGTATACTGGATCTCACACAATGGAAATATTCAATATTAGGCTCAATGCCTTGCTGCTTTCCATTTTGTTTTGGCCCATTGGCTCAGGCTTGGAGGTCTGAAGGACCTTGTTCCTGGGCTGTAAATTTTCCTTGTTCTTTTGTTCAATAAAGGATTAATAGTAATGATGAAATAACAATAAGTATGAATGGTGTTAGTGACCCAAAGCAGAGGAAAGCAGTAATTCTCTTAGACATAACTGATGGTTGAGCAGGTTGATGGTGATTTTTTTTTAGAAATGAGGAAGCTGAGGGATGATCTATAAGCAATCTTTTCAAAAAAAAAGCTTCACGGTCGAGAAGTGTTTTTCACTTCTGAGAAAGCCCCAGAGTCATAAAGATAAGAAGGGTGCTAATAAAGTGGATAAGAAATTTGAGATTAACATCTTCACAATAATAACAGCTTATATTTATATAATGCCTTAAATGTAATGAAACATCCAAACAGTTTTGATGATTTGTAGGAGTTTGCTCTGCTTATATTAACTGCCGTGTTTCCTCCATTACAGAAGTGATTTTATGTTGCAAAATATTTCAGCGGCTGTAAAATGCTTTGTGATGTTCCATGGTTATGAAAAGCATGAATCCATGCACCTCTTTCTTTTTCAAAAAAGTTTATACTAAAAAGCAAAATTGGTTACAAGCAGCCTTTAGTAGGACTGTTTTTTAAAAAAAGACTGATCACCATGGAAACTTTCAGAATATCAAAGACAATGGATGATCAATTCGTGAGCTGTTTTTGAAGCAGTCTATTGTTAGCAAGTAACCATCCTCCAAGTGTGCTCTCAGTCAAGTGGACTATAAAAATTCAGAAAAATACATAAAGTTATGATTAGAAAAATTACCATGTGGAAATTGCTGTTCCTGCTCGATAACACTTTTCACTAAAGCCTGACTCTCAGAAGACACTACGTATAAGAAATTACCATATGAAACAAGAGAACTACAAGGCCTCAACCATCCTCAAAGCCTGAGCAAACCCAAAGTATGTGTAAAATTTTCTTATAGGGGTTAGCATAAAGTTGATGTTTTTCTTCATACATTTTGGCATCAGAAGGCTTTTTTATTTGCTTTTTTAAAAGCTATGATTTAAGTCTAGAGACTTTTTTGTGAGGACAGATAATTCATTTTATGAAATATAACATTTAAATCTTGTACTAGTAAGAATGCATGTATGCAAATTATAGAGAAAAATAATCACATTTTGCTTTTTATCCTCACAGAATTAATCCATTATATGCTGAAAACACCCTGATACTGATATTGTGACATATATTATACCAGGATAGGTAGCTGGAATTGTTGAAATAGGACAACAGCTAATAGCTGGGTGATATCTCAGAACTTACTGTCCCTGCTTCAACTTATTGTTTACCGTTTATGTTTTAAATCGTTTCCTGTTCACCATACCTCTCTCTCTCACTTATCTTTCCTATCTCTGTACCTTGAATAGCAATGAGTGCACACATCTCCTCATCTTGCCTCAAACTATTTCCTGCTTTCTTTCATCTGCCCTCCTTTCTTATGAATAAAAGAAGAGGGAGGAACTGATAGACCAGGACATTACAATTGACTCAGTTAGGCTGCGCTGGAGAAGTCATGTGAAATAATTCTGAGTTTAAAATATAACTGCACTTGGCAAGACATGGATTAATCAGGGATATTCAGCAAGCTGTTTGTGGTGTGCATTAATAATTTAGACTTAAATTCTTGGGAGAAAAATCAAGTTGTACATGATCACACAAAAAAAATGGTAAGGTGGTAAATAGTAGGAACATAGCTGTAAATTCTGGATGGATATTAAAGTCAACCCAGAAAAGTGTGAGTCAATGCACTTCAGGATGGCTAATAAAACAAGGGTGTCCACAATAAGCGGTAGGATCCTGGTAAGTACCAGAGATCACAGGGACCATGCTGCTTTTCTACAGATCCTTGAAGGTAGCAGGGTATGTAGATGAACTGGTCAATAGGCTACATGGGATTCTTGGTTTTATTAGCTGATACATAGAATACAAGAGCAGAGAGGTTAGGCTGGATTTGTGGAAAATGTTAGTCAGGCCACTGGAGTACTGAGAGTAGTTCTGGTCACAATGTTACAGGAAACACCTGATTACACTAGCGACACTGTGATGTGATTTGTTGGGGTATTGCCGGACTAGAGGGTGTGAGCTACAAGGAATGATTGAATAGGCTAGGGTTGTATTCCTTGGAGCAGTGAAGATTGAGATGGGACTTGATAGAGGGTATACGATTATGAGGGTCATAAATAGGATGGTTAGGAAGGCACTCTTTTTATTAGTGGAGGGGTCAATAACCAGGAGCATGGATTTGACGTAAGCGTAAAAGACTACGAGCAGGATTGAGGAGAAAACCTTTCAATCAGAGGGTGGTGGTCTGCATCTCACTGCCTGTAAAGTTGGTTGAGTCAGACCTTGTAACATTGAAGCAGTATTTAGAAATTCACTTGAGTTGCCATGGTCTGAAGGGCTACGAGCCAAGAGCTGAAGAATGGGAATAATATAGTCAGACCTTTGCTAAATGGAACAGACATAATGGTTGAATAACATCCTTCCATGCTGTGGATATCTATAAGTGTATGAGGTAGAAAGCAGAATATGATAGTAAGCTAGCTCATAATATGAAAACACACAGTAGGAGCTTCTGCAAGTATTTGATTTGGAAAAGAATAACTGAAGGTCATATTGGTCCTCTAGAAAGTGAATCTTGGGAGTTGATAATGGGAAACAAAAAGATGACACAGGCTTTGAAAAGGGGTTTTCTGTTTGTCTTCTCAGTAGAAGACCAATATAAAACCTTAAAAATATCATGGAAAATCAAAAGATGATAGAGAGTGTTAACCTTAAATCAATCACTATCACCAGGATAAAACTGGTCAGAAAATTAACAAAACTAAAGGTCAATAAATCCCCGGGCCAGATGGCCTGCATCCCAGGTTTAAAAGTAAGTAGTAGCACAAATAGTACACAAAACAGGGGTAGGTCACTGAGACACTCAAGTCTGCTCCAACATTGAATAGGTCATTGTTGATTTGATTCTCCAGATTCCTGCCTCCCCTGTTAACCTTTACCAGCTTGCTTAATAACATTTTAACTTCAGAATTAAAAATACTCAAAAGACTTTGCTTCCAGTACCTTTTGAGAGTTTCAAAGACTCATGACCATATTTCAGAAAAAAACCTCTCATTTCTGTTTTAATTGGGTAACTCCTTATTTTCAAGTAGTGACGGACTCTTCGTTAAAGATTCTCTCACAAAAGGAAGCATTCTTCCTACAACTATCCTGTCAAGCCACCTCAAGATCTTATGCATTTCTGCAAAGTCCCTTTTTCTTATCCATTTCAGTGGAGACAAATACAGTCTGTCCAACTTTCCCTCGTAAGACAATCTACCCAACATAGGTATTAATCTGGCAGGCGTATTGGTTATATCTTTGCAAAACTCTTTTGATTCTGACAGGGCAGCAGATTGAAAAACAGCAAGTGTAACACTTTCATTCAAGAAAAGAAATGGACAGAGAAAGCAGGAAACCGTAGACCAGTTAAACTAATAACTGCCACACGGAAGGTGCTAGAATCTATTATTAAATACTTAGAAAGTCACTATTTGATCAAGCAGAACAAGCATAACTTTCTGAAAGAAAAAGATGTGTAACTAATCTATTAGCATTTTTTGATGAAGTAACAAACATAGTGGGTTGAGGGTAGCCAGTATGTGGGCTGCAACATCAAAAGAGCTGCATAAGATCCGCCACCTCCAAACGGACCCCACCACCAGGGATATGGTTTCCTCCCCTCCCCTATCAGTGTTCCCAAAAGACCACTCCCTCCGTGACTCCCTCGTCAGGTCCACACCCCCCACCAACCCAACCTCCACTCCCGGCACCTTCCCCTGCAACTGCAAGAAATGCAAACCTTGCGCCCACACCTCCCCCCTCACTTCCCTCCAAGACCCCAAGGGATCCTTCCATATCTACCACAAATTCACCTGCACCTCTACACACATCATTTACTGCATCCGTTGCACCCGATGTGGCCTCCTCTACATTGTGGAATGTTTCAGAGAACACCTCTGGGACACCCGGACCAACCAACCCAACCACCCCGTAGCTCAACACTTCAACTCCCCCTCCCACTCCACCAAGGACATGCAGGTCCTTGGACTCCTCCATCGCCAGACCATAGCAACACGACGGCTGGAGGAAGAGCACCTCATCTTCTGCCTAGGAACCCTCTAACCACAAGGGATGAACTCAGATTTCTCCAGTTTCCTCAATTCCCCTCCACCCACCTTGTCTCAGTCCCAACCTTCAAACTCAGCACCAGCTTCCTAACCTGCAATCTTCTTCCTAACCTCTCTGCCCCCATCCCCACTCCGGCCTATCACCCTCACCTTAACCTCCTTCCACCTATCGCATTTCCAATGCCCCTCCCCCAAGTCCCTCCTCCCTACCTTTTATTTTAGCCTGCTTGGCACACTCTCCTCATTCCTGAAGAAGGGCTCATGCCTGAAACGTCGATTTTCCTGCTCCTTGGCTGCTGCCTGACCTGCTGCGCTTTTCCAGCAACACATTTTCAGCAACAACACATGGTGTAAAGGATGAGCCAAATGATTGGTTCATTAACATGAAGCAGAGGGCCTTTCTTCGGTTGGCAAACTGTCACCAGTGGAGTATCACAAAGACCAATGCAAGGTCCTCAAATATGTGTAATCCACATCAACGCCTTGCATGACCAAATGCATGATACCTAAATTTGCTGACAACACCAAGATAGACAGGTAAGTAATTTGTCAAGAGGAGTAGAGTCTGATAGTGGTATAATGGAGGTGAATGCGAACTTATCCTCTTTGGCAGGAAGAATAGGAAAGCAGCATACTATTTAAATAGAAAGAGATTGTGGAAACTGAGGGAACTGATTTGCCAGATATATGGATCAGATCAAATCAGTATGTGAATACAGTAAGTGATGAAAAATCAAATGGAATGTTGTAATTTATTGCAAAAGAAATGGAATACAAAAGCAGGGAAATTAGATATATTCTTAATTCAAAAGGGATCAAAGGATAGGAGATAAAGCAGGGACAGGGTACTGAGTTGGGTTATTAGCCACCATCATAGTGAATGGCAGAGAAGGCTCTATTAGGCTGAATGGTCTCCTTCTGCTCCTATTCTCTACATTGTTGTTTTAAATCCATGGCAAACAGAGGCAAGGCTCCTCTGTAGTTACCACAATCAGACATGTCTCTCTTCTTGAATAATGTCAAAAGCACAGCATCCCTGGGATCTGCCAACATTTGCTCTTTTTCCCAGATGAGAGATATAAGACTGTGCAGCCATGCCATGCATCTATCTCAGCTATGTTTCAGAACTTCAGCTGAGGTCCATCTGTCTCAGGGATTAGGATTCCTTCCAACATATTTCCAGTACCTGGATAGTAATTTTATATGAGTCATGCATCAAGAGACCCAATTCCCTTGGTACCTTTTCCTTTTATTCAGCTGTAAAATGCAATATAAGGTCCTCACTATTCACAGCCTTATCAAGCAGGGATGCTCAAACCCTTGAATAAATTAATATTCTAGATTTTATTAAAATATGGTACATAATCATGATTTGCTCACAATCACAGTAAGAGGGTACTGGCTCTCATTGTCAGCTCAAATCTTAAATTGTACTTTGTGATTAATCTTTTCAAGTCTGCTGGCAACATTGTAGGTGAAATCACCACACTGTTTTCTCCTTCTATCTGTTTACAAATTGTCGTAACAAACAATAAAACAATTTTTAGTATTTCAGTGAATAAAAATGTTAGACACATAACACAGTTCATCCATTAATTCCTCCACTGCCTCAATAATATCTTCAAAATAAGGACCATGAATACAGTCCTTCACTTTTAAATGCTGTTAGGTAGGCCAAACAGTTGTTAGCACCAAATTTATGCTTCAATAAGTAACATTCCTCTACATTACACAGGAATGTTTGTACCACGATGGCCAATATGTAACCACCAATGAAGATATATTTAACTGAAATTTTCAATAAATGTTTGTCTTCATTTTTCAAAACACGCAGATAAGATTCTTTCAGAGAAAAATATTAAATCCTTACTTAGCAGGCTTACTCAGAGAGAACAATTTTTAAACGGCAGTATTTTCCCACAGAAGACTTCAATAGTATTTAATGAATGGGGTAGTGATACCAGAGCCTAAAGCTACACAATCAATCAGACATCATGCTCATATTTCACATCCCATATTTATCTTGCTCCAAATGACTACTTAAATGAAGAACTATAAATCTCTTCTATTGTATTATTATGTTACAAAAATGATCAGGGAAGAATATTGAATTTAACTGATCATTATGATAAGGGTTACCAGCTCTAGAGAATGAAATATTTGTTACTCAGCATGGTCATCAAATTATTCTGAAGCCTGGTGTATTATAACATACTTTCAAAACCCGAAGTACTCTGCTGCTATATATTTTGACACTTACGGCACGAGTCTGCTTTGGCACCTGAACAACACTGATAAATTAATGCCAATAGCACTGAATTATGCATAATTTTCTGCTCTGAGTTCATGTTATAAATTGAGTTGATACTGCAAATCTGATTTTTCATAGCAAATTTTCAGGCAAACAAATTTTATTTTATCGATCTAAAATGTGATTAATAACATCAAAATATTAAAATGCCAATGCTTTTCTTCAACTATTTAGAAAATAATGTTTATATTATATAATTCTATGAACTGTTAATACAATGTATCAAAAATCAAAATGAAAATATATGCTGTTCACAAACCTTGACCATTGCAAATAATAAGTGAAAAATTGAACACCAAAATGCTTAGCACACAGAATCTGTTTTTATATGGCTTTCAAATAAATTACTGCAAAAGCTCACATAGCAATTGTCCGTCTTCCACTTAAATGCTACCACAATAATCAATGATCTTTATCCATATGCCAAGACATACAAGACAAATAAAGCTAAAACCAAGGACCTTAAATTAAATAAATAACACTTCTCCTTTTCACGAGTTCGCACATGCAACATTCAGGAGTGCACGCTGTGAGAAATATAGCTCACCATTTAAGCAGGTTGTAAAATTATGAGTTTGATTAATGGTGAGACAGGTGAAAAAGAGTAGAGGTGTCTTTTTAACCCCATTATTTGTTTACTTTCTTTCCCTTCCAATATTTGGTTCCTACTTTGATGCAGTGAAAACAGGTGGTGTTGAACAACTGGCAAGCTAATCTTAAATAAACAGCCAGTGAAGTTAAAATATGGTTCAGCAGCTCAGTGGAGTGGAATATCCTGTCTGTGGAGTGTGGGAAGTCAAGGAAGCTTGTGTCACATCCTGAACACATCTTCAGCAACTGTAATTGATTGCACAAGCCTGAGCTTGATTTTAAAAAAAACCATTTAATCGTATGAGTCCAACTTAGAAATACAAGTTGCTTGCCCCACCTTCTCAACACAGTCTTCCAAATGCAGAAATGGATATACATCAGTCTTTGTAACTGCATTGACTTTGCAATAGTGAACACATAATAATTGGATACCATCTAGTTTTGGCACCATTACGGTGGGTGAGCTCCAGTCACCGTAACTCACTTCGATTATGTCATCTTGGAGCATGAGTTCAATCTCCTTTTGAATCTGTGCCAACTTTAGAGGATTATGCCTATCAGGATGTTGCTCAATTGAATCAGCATCTCCTATATCTACATCATGCATTATTAGGTTAGTACTTCCCAGCTTATTTCCACATATCTCCCCATGTAGTAGTAGTAACTCTTCCAGGTCATTTCAATTTTCGTCTGAAAGGTCACTCAATAATATATCCCAATTTTTGCTAACTTCCTCATTGTTCAATTTAATGTGAGGAATGTCCAATTCAGGATCCTCTGAACTTGGTTCTTCTCTCTGTGTTGTAACCAATAACACCGTCTCCTTTGACTTTCCTTCCCTGTCAAAATACCTTTTGAGCATATTCACATAACACATGTGAGATATCTTTCTGTTCTGGAGTCCTTATCAAATAATTCACCTCGTTCAATTTGCTTTTGGCTTGATAAGGTCCACTAAACCTTGCTTTTAAAGGTTCTCTTATCACTGGAAGTCACACTTTTTCTCTGATAGCAACATTTTGAGTTTTGATTTCTTGTTTGCTTCCTGTTTCACTTTGTTCTGTAATATGTTTAAATGCTGTCTAGCCAACTCCCCTGCTCTATTTAAGCATTCCCAAAAATTTGACACATAGTCCAAATATGTGGTCTCTGAATTCTGATTGACCAATTTCTCCTTAATCAATTTTAGCAGTCATCTCACTTCATGCCCCAAAACTAATTCAAAAGACTGAATTTGGTCGATCCTTTTGGTGCATCGCTGAATGCAAAACAGACAAGTGGAATTCCCTTATCTCAATCATTTAGATATTCTTGACTATATGCTCTCAGCAAGGTCTTTAATGTCGGATGCCACTTTTTCAATGCTCCCTGCGACTCTTCATGATACACAGTAGATTTGAATTGTTATATTCCTCAGCTATCCATAACTTCCTTGAATAATGTTGAGGTGAAGTTTGACCCTTGATCTGATTGCATCTCTGTTGGTAATCTCTATCTAGTGAAATATTTGAATAATTCCTCTACAATCCTTCTGGCTGTAATATTGCGTAATGGAATGGCCTCTGGAAATCTGGTCGACACATCCATTATTGTTACCAAATACTGATTCCCACATTTTGTTTTAGGTAGGGGTCCTATGCAATCAATTAAAACTCTTGTAAAATGCTCCTCAAATGGAGGAATAGGTCTTAAAGGTTTGGGTTTTATTTCTATCTACGGTTTTCCAATTACCTGACATGTATGACATGTCTGGCAAAATTCAACGACGTCCTTGTGCATTCCAGGCCAGTAAAAATGTTTCTGTATTTTAGCTCGAGTTTTCCTCACTCCTAAATGTCCCCCTAGTGGTAGCTTGTGTGCCACTCACAACACCTCCTTTCTGAAACCCACTGGCAACACAAGTTAGAACATAGAACATAGAAATGTACATCACAGAACAACCTCTTTGGCCCAAGACGTTGTGCCGAGATTTAAACCTAATGTAAAAAATAGTAACTTAACCTACGCACCCCTTAACTCACTGCTATCCATGGGCATGTCCAGCAGTCGCTTAAATGTCCCCAATGACTCTGCTTCCCCACCACCACAGCTGGTAACACATTCCATGCATTCACAACTCTCTGCGTAAAGAACCTACCTCTGACATCTCCTTTATACCTTCCTCCGAATATCTTCAAACTATGACTTCTCATATCAGTCCATCCTGCACTGGGGAAAAGTCTCTGGCTATTGACTCTATCTATTCCTCTCATTATTGACTCTATCTATTCCTCTCATCTCGATCAGGTCTCCTCTCTTCCTCTTTCTCTCCAGAGAGAAAAGTCTGAGCTTATTCAACCTTTCTTCATAAGGCAAACCCTCCAGTCCAGGCAGCATCCTGGTAAACCTTCTTTGTGCCCTCTCCAAAGCCTCTGTGTCTTTCCTATAGTAGGGTGACCACAACTGGACACAATATTCCAAGTGTGGTCTCACCAGGGTCTGGTAGAGCTGCAGCAAAATGGCGCGGCTCTGAAACTCAATCCCTCTGTTATTGAAAGCCAAAATACCATATGCTTTCTTAACAACCCTATCCACTTGGGTGGCAACTTTGAGGGATCTATGCACTTGCACATCCAGATCCCTCTGTTCCTCCACACTGCCAAGAATCCTGTCTTTCACCCTATATTCAACATTCCAGTTCGTCCTTCCAAAATGCATCACTTCGCATTTATCCAGGTTGACCTCCATCTGCCATTTCTCAGCCCAGCTCTGCATCCTATCTATGTCATGCTGCAGCCTGCAGTAGCCCTCTATATTATCAATGACACCTCTAACTTTGTGTCATCTGCAAATTTATTAATCCACCCCTCAACCTCCTCATCCAAGTAATTTATAAAAACCACAAAGAGCAGAGGCCCAAGAACAGAGCCCTGTGGGACCCCACTCAACACTGACCTATAGGCAGAATACTTCCCATCTACAACCACTCTCTGCCTTCTGTCAGCCAGCCAATTCTGAATCCAGACAGCCAAATCTTCCTAAATCCCATACTTGCTTACTTTATGAATGCGCCTACCAAGGGAAACCCTATCAAATGCCTTGCTGAAATCCATATACACCACATCCACTGTTCGACTGTCGTTGACCTGTCTTGACACCTCCTCAAAGAATTCAATAAGATTTGTGAGGCATGACCTGTCCCCTACAAAGCCATGCTGACTGCCTTTAATCACACTATGCTTTGCCAAATAGTCATAAATCCTATTCTTTCCAAAACTTTGCTGACCACACACGTAAGACTGACTAGTCTGTAATTGTCAGGTGTTTCTCTATTACCCTTCTTGAAAAGTTGATGAACTACTGTTCATATCTCATCTACCTAAATATGTGATAGTCTCCATTTCCTTATTTAGACATTACTTTTAAGATAATAACATTCAAGGACACATTCAGGTTCATCTTCTGTGTATGCCTTTTGATATCATTGCTTTAAATTTTCATCTTTCTGCTGTAACTCAGTTAATTTATCAGAGCTAAAGATGTCTGTTTTGTCATCTATCTGCTCATATTTTGTGTCAACCATCAGATCAAATCGGGTCTCTGCCTTGCTGAAATCCATATACACCACATCCACTGTCTTATCTGCACTCTTTGATCTCTCCTGTTTCAACCAGTGATGTTGTTACGACACAGTCCCAGGATATGGGTCCTTCAATAGTTCACTTTACAACCATAACAGAGGGCAGCACACCCACTAATGAAACAGCTATATTATTAGCAAGGACAAATTGGATTCCTGGAGCTGACAGCTTGTCCAGTACTCCTACCACAACTTCTCCACTCTTCACTGGACATTCTAATCTCACTTTACATAATTGAGATCTTCTTGTCTCACCATGAATTCACATCATTAGCACCTTTTCTGGCCACAGTCCTTCAGAGGTACATAACTCCTCATATTTCAGCATTACAGTTTGAAAGGATCCTGTACCTCTGAATATTATCAAGTCTTTACTTGCTGCTTTTGGCCTAAACGAATCAACTTTAATTTCACAGGTATATGCTTTAAGAAAGTCTGGCACCTTCTCCTTAACCAACCTCTGACCAGCTGTTCCTAGCTACATTCTGGTGCAGCTTTCCATTACCACGCTAAGAAAATCCACTGGCTGATCCTATTTTTCTACATCTGGCTTCCCAGTGCTTTTTCTGACTCACCAACACTGTGATTTCCTGTGGCCGAGTTTATTGCAGTGAAAACACCGGAGCTTTGTTTTTAAAAGTTTTCTCTCCCCTTCAAGTGTTTCCTTTTTACACTGTGGTAAGTTATCCTTATGATCTTCGCCAAGAGCTCCCTTTCCCTTTCCGTGTGAGGATTTCTCTTTTTCCCAGTTTCTATTCCTCATGGATTGAAATCGATCTTGCAAGCCAAACTTTGACTTAAGGACCAACTCATAATCATCAGCCACTCCAGCTGCTAATCTTGCCGTTTTAACTCTGCTCTCTCACATGAATTCTCATTACTTCAGGAAGTGGATTTTTGAACTCCTCCAAAATAATCATCTCTCTAAAAGCGTCTTAGGTTCACTGTATTTTTAATGCCCCTATATACTTATCAAAATTACTTGATCCTTTAAAACCCAATGTCAGTTTGACCAAGGTTGCTTCTTAGATTCCTGAAACGTTGTCTGGAGGTTTATGGCACAAGCTCATATGCATTTAAGATGGTTTTCTTCATCTCCTCATAAGCCCAAGATACCTCCTCTGATAGTGAAGAAATACCTCACCAGCCCTAGCGACAAGTTTTGTTTGGATCAACAAAACCCATATGGTCACTGGCAACCGCATTTATTTAGCCACCTTTTCAAATGAGCTGATAAAGGCTTCCATGTCCGTCTCATCAAAGTTAGCCAATGCTTGAATATATTTAAACGGTTTCTCAGCAGGCCCTTGGCTAACATGGGTTTGCTCATCCTCACTCTCTTCCTCACTAAGCTTACCTTCAGCTTTCACTTCCATCCTTTTAAGCTGTTCCTAAGTGCCAATTTCTGAAGTTCAAACTCTCTCTCCTTCTTCTTTTCATCTCTCTTTCTCTCTCTTCTGCTTTTAATCATAATTCCTTCTCTTTTGCCTCTAACACAAGCTGCTTCATTTTCAATAGAATGTTTGCCATCTCTACAGATTCTGATGGCATTTCCAGTAACGTTAAATGCTGAGCTTCCTCACTGAAGGAGGAAGCTCCAACTCCAGCTTCTCTGCTCATTCCAGTTGCTTGACCTCAATCACATTTTTGTAAAAAAAAAACCCAAGGTCTCTTTTTCCATCCCCAGAAAACTCTTGGTGACTGAAAGAGTCCTTGTTATCCCAAACACTGTTTAAACTAACCAAATTCAACATCTGGAACAAAAAACACTAACATCTACCACACGCTGCCTTCGAGTCTAACAACCCTAATCCCACATTGAACTGCAGAACAAATCCTGCAAAGAGCCCCCACTCTGTTTTGGATCAGGCTTGACCTCCTCAACATATTTGAAGAAGATAGCTCTACCTTTGCTAGTTGTTTTAAGCAGGTGTAAAGTAGACATTCCAGGAGAGATGCCACTGGTCAAATTACTTAGTTTTAATCAAAACAGAATTTGTTTCCAAGATGACTGAATGAAACACAAACAGAAGAGAACAGAATACAGAATAACTTAATCTATCCAAAAACACAACAGATTATTCCAACTTAATGATACTGTTTCCAACAATCCCCATGAACACCCCTTGGCACAAAGGTAAAATCAAGCACAGGTTCTTACAGGAGAGAAGTCAGAGAGAGAGATCAGCATGGACCTGCTGCTTCTTCAACATTGTGCGAAAATCAAAGCACACCAGAGAAAAGGTGAGCTGGGAGAACTGGTCTCTCCCCTTTTATTGTACAAGCGCTTTGTTTTCAAAAATTTGAAAGTCTGTTTCCTGAGGCGGTATCTGTTCGCTATAATCAAAAAACTCTTCAATTTAGACTTTCTGGAGTCTGTGACTTTTACGACCTCTATGAAAAAAACAAACCATGGATGACATAACTTGTTGAAAGGAGCAACTTTGTCATCCATCGGGTAGCATTTGTGTGGCACAAATATTACATGCTACTTGTCAGCCTAAGCCTGGATATTGTCCAGATCTTGTTGCATTTGGACATAAACTGCTTCTGTATCTGAGAAGTTGTAAATGGTGCTGAACATTGTGCAATCATTGGCGAGCATTCCCACTTCTGACCTCATGATGGAGGGGAAGGTCATTGATGAAGGAGCTGAAGATGGTTAGGCCTAGGACACTACCCTGAAAAATTCCTACAACTCCTACTGGACCTGAGATGACTCATCTTCAACAAGCATAACCATCTTTCTATGTGATATAACTCTAATCACCAGAGTTTGCCCCTGGATACACACTGCTTTCTGGTTTGCAAGCGCTCCTTGTTGCCACACTTGGCCAACTGCAGCCTTGATGTCAAGGGCTGTTACTCTCATCTCACCTCTGGAATTCAGTCTTTTCTCCATGTTTGAACCAAGGCTAAGGTCAGCAGCTGAGTGGCCTTGGAGGAACTCAAACTGAGCATCACTGAACAGGTTATTGTTGAGCTGGTACTGCTTGTTAGCACTGTTGGTGACACTTCCCAGCACTTTCCTGATGATCGAGAATAGAATAATGGGACAGTAATTAGCCAGTTGGATTTATCTTGCTTTTTATGTTCAGGACATACTTGGGCAATTCTCCACATTGTTGGGTAGATGTCAGAGTTGTAAATGTCCTTCCTGATGAAGGGCTCTTGCCCGAAACATCGTTTTTCCTGCTCCTCGGATGCTGCCTGACCTGCTGTGCTTTTCCAGCACCATTCTAATCTATATCAATGTATTGGGACAGCTTGGCCAAGACAGCAGCAGGTGCACAAGTCTTCAGTACTGTTGCCAGAATGTTGTCAGGGCCCATAGCCTGTGTAGGATCAAGTGCCTCCAACTGTTTCTTGATATCATGTGGAGTAGACTGAATTGGCTGAAGACTGGTATCCGCAATACTGGAGACCAATGGAAGACACTGAGATGGTTGAAGATTGCTGTGAAAACTTCAGATTTATCATTTGCACTGATGTGCTGGGCTCTTCCATCATTGAGAATAAGGATATTTGTAGTGCCTCCTCCTTCAGTGAGTTATTTAATTGTCCACCAGCATTCACAACTGGATGTGGCAGCACTGCAGAGTTTAGATCTGATCCATTGGTTGTGGGATCGCTTAGCTCTATCACTTACAGTTTATGCTGTTTGGCATGCAAGTAGTCCTGTTTGGTGGCTTTACCAGGTTGACACCTCATTTCCAGGTATGCCTGGTGCTGGTCCTGGCATGCCATCCTGCACCTTCCATTGAATTAGGGTTGATCCCTTGGCTTAATGATAATAGTTGAATGGGGGTTATGCTGGGCCATGAGGTTACAGATTATGCTGGAGTACAATCCTGTTGCTGTTGATAGCCCACAATGCCGCATGGATGCTCAGTCATGAGTTGCTAGATCTGTTCGAAGACTTTCCTATTTTGCACAGTGAAGGCTATTCTCAATGTGAAGGTGGGACTTCGTCTCCCCAAGGACAGTGCAATACTCACTCTTACCGACATCATCATGGACAGATGCATCTGTGACGAGCAGGTTGGGAAGGATGAGCTCAAGTATACGTTTCCCTTTTGTTGGTTCCCTCACCACCTGCCGCAGACCCAGTCTAGCAGCTAAGTCCTTTAGGACCCAACCAGCTCATGCAGTTGTGCTGCTGCTGAGCCATCCTTGGTGGTAAATACCCAGAGTACATTTTGTGCTCTTGCCATCCTCAGTGCTTCCTCTCAGTATTGTTCAAAATGGAGGATTACTGATTCATC
Source organism: Hemiscyllium ocellatum (assembly GCF_020745735.1). Classification (NCBI taxonomy): domain Eukaryota; kingdom Metazoa; phylum Chordata; class Chondrichthyes; order Orectolobiformes; family Hemiscylliidae; genus Hemiscyllium; species Hemiscyllium ocellatum. Next base: position 90,078,329 of record NC_083401.1, read on the forward strand.
AGCTGAGGAAGTATGGTTTGTGGTAATCAGCAGGGGATTTCCTGCTCAAATGATGCATCAGATCAATGCTGTGCATCCACAAGGCAGGGGACTGTGTAGACAATATGTTTAAAGTTTAGAGCTTAGGATGTGCAGGCAGGTAGAAATAGGAGACATCTAGGCAATCTAAGAAAAGCATATAGGTGGTGCAGGATTCTCCTGAGACTATCTCATTCATAAATCTGATTTCTGCTTTGGATTCAGTGAGGGTGATGGTTCCTTTGAGGAGTGCAGTCACAGCCATGTCTGTGACACTATGGAGACACAGGTGCAAAGAAGGAAAGGAAGAAGAATGGAAGAACAGGACCAATAAGGGATCCTTTACCCAGGGGAACAGACAAGCAGGGTGGGCGGCACGGTGGCACAGTGGTTAGCACTGCTGCCTCACAGCGCCTGAGACCCGGGTTCAGTTCCCGACTCAGGCGACTGACTGTGTGGAGTTTGCACGTTCTCCTCGTGTCTGCATGTGTTTCCTCCGGGTGCTCCGGTTTCCTCCCACAGTCCAAAGATGTGCGGGTCAGGTGAATTGGCCATGCTAAATTGCCTGTAGTGTTAGTTAAGGGGTAAATGTAGGGGTATGGGTGGGTTGCGCTTCGGCGGGTCGGTGTGGACTTGTTGGGCCGAAGGGCCTGTTTCCACACTGTAAGTAATCTAATTTCTGTGGTCTTAGATGTGACGCCAGGATGGTATATTACCTCAATAGAGCCAGGGTTAAGGATGTCACAGAATGTTTGAAGAATTTTCTCTGAGTAGATGGTAAAACCAGAGGTTGTGATGCGTGTTGGATTGAACCTATGGCTAGAAAACTGGTGTTTGAAGTAAAGCATCAAATTTCTGAGGCTGAGAAATGTGGGGCCTGTAAAAGATGGTTGGCTTGCATCTGGGCAGGACTGGGAAGAATATCCACACAAAGTTGTGCAACTGAGGAGGTTTAATCTAAATTGGCAACAAATGGAAACGTGAAGAGGAGCTCAGAATCAGGGAAAGAAAAGCTAGTAAAAGGCACTTTTTTCAAAGCCCCCTGACCATGATTAAGCAAACCCTCAGGAATGACAGTGTCCCACCTCCCCCCCTCCCCCCAAACCCCCCACCCCCCGCCCCAGACTGAGTACAGCTCAACCTGCAGAGTACCCAAATAAACCCACACTGGTTGCACTTGACCTGCAGGACTGACAATGGCTAAATTCCAGGACGATATGGTCATGCATCTGTGGAATCTGGTCAGATCAAGCATGTGACAGACCGTGGCCAATTCCCAGGTTGATCAGACAAGCACCTTGACTGAATGTGCCAGCAACCCCTGACTGACTAGTTCTCCTTAATCTCAGTAAGGGATGCTACACTTTGATTTTCAGACATGATAATTTGGTTAAAACATATGGGCTTTTTTTTGCCATGAAAACTGCTGGCATAAGCTGTAACAGTGATATTGGCATAGCACCATTCTGTACATGTCCATCTCCCTTGACATTCAGTGTTTCAAACAGTGACAAGCTGCCTGCTTTGCCCTGTGTGCTGAAAGAGACAATGAAAGCCACAGAGGCTGGCAGCTTGAAATTGAGCCTATGTGCTAAAAGCCTCCAAGTAAGTTCAACATCAAGGAGGAAGGTATCCATGGCCCATTCAGGGATGTTATTGAATGCTAGAACAATCAATTGGTGAGCTGCAGCTGTGAGGTAACAATCCTGACTTGTAAGTCTAGAACTTTTTTACCTAGTTTCCGAGGGAAGGACCAAATTGAAAGTGTTGTCGAAATGAGGCAGGTTGGGCTAATAATGAGATTTAGATGCTTGAAAATAAGAAACTCATAACAATAATGGCATTTTGAAGTTGCTGTTTAAAACTGAAGGGAGAAATCACTTTATTTATCCAAATTTCCTACCACTGGCCACCCCACTCCTGGGAAGGATGATTCTGTCCATTTATCTTAATAAAACTTCCAAACTCTGTTTTAGCACCATTAATGTGGTCATTTGCACATATTCTGTAGCAAGGATTTGGTAAATTATGGTACTGTTGACAAATATATCATTAACTTAGGTATGAGAACAAGAGTTAGATTCTGAACATAATCAAAATAAATTTTAAAGATATGCACAGTATTGCTTTGATCTCTATTGAAAAAAGTTAAATTATGCAACAGTTTCCTTATTTTCATTTGCATTTTGGTCACTTTTGCACACTGTTCAATGGTATGGGTAACCAATTTGCATTGTGATTCACTCAACGATTGCCGTGATTGTTGAAATCCAGTTTTCAATAATCCAGTTTTGAATTGCGAAATACATAATTTGTAAATTTGATCAATACATTGCCTATTTAACTGAATTTTCTGACTTTGAAAAATCTGATAACAACTACATATTATGGAAATTCTAATTTCGTTGCTCACTGTGAGATGCCATGTTAAATAGCTTACCATAGTGAAATGCAGTTACAAGTGAAGCATAAATTTGGTTTCAGGATCGTTAATTAGTTCAATAACTATTTGCATGTCAACATTATAACCGGCAAAAATCCATACCCGCTGAACAAAAGTCTTGCAGAAATGACATTAAAATTGAGGCTTCTTGCAGCACAGTTAGAATCTGTTGCTGATGGGATTACATTCATTGCTTCACTGGACCATGATAATGGTGGAAAATGGGAGACAGCTGGCATGCTGGAATTGATTTCACTTAGGAAACTATTACTGTATCTTACAATGTTTGCATCTTGATCACAACTAGCTAAATAATGCTGGAAATAAAAACAAAAATTTTAAGCAGTTGAAGAAAGAAAACAGAACTTTGCCTACAGAGACAGCAATTTGCATATCACAAAAATCCAAATATTCAAGTTTTCAAAGACTCCTGAAATTCCTACTAGGCAATAGTTATGAACTGGCATGATTCAAATCAAATTATTATCATGGTCATGGCCATATAACATTAATTGATTATGTTTCATATGTCCATAAAATTCTAAACAATATATGGATTACATAATATTTGTAGCACAGATCATCAGACAAGTCTTTGTGTCACATGAGTAAACTCCCTTCATTCCTTATCTAATGTCATTAACAGACTCATCTTCTTTAATATAGGGAGGAAGGATTTATTGTTCTGGATATTAAACAAACAGTACCCCTACCTGACCATTAATGAGAAACAATATTTGAATTGAATTAGCTTTATTGTCACATATACTCGAGCAAGTCGTCTTCAGGCGAACTCTCCAAATAACGGCACAAGATTCCAGTGTATGAAAGGAGGAGTTGAGGAATGACAGGGCTATTGCTTCATTGTCATTTCTGATGCCTTGGTGGAAACAGTGTAGTCCATCTCGTTTCATTTCTTTTATTAGGCTTTGTAGTGGTTAGATGCAAGTAAGTGACTTTTTCAGGATGTTTCAGAGAGCAATTATGAGTCTGACACATTGCTGTGGGTCTGGAGTCATGCATAAGACAAACCAGATGAGGAAGGCAGATTCTCCTTTCCTCACAGAGATGAGTGAACTGAATAGTTTTCTTTACAATAATCAATAATGATTTCATGGTCACCATTAGACTAGCTTTTCAAACCAGATTTATTCATTAAGTTCAAACTTATGGGTCTTGGATTATTATACCAGTGATGATACTACTGCTCCCTAGCCCACCCTCTACATCCCTAGCTCAAATGGTGAAATAATTTTAAACAGCAGGCAATGTGAAGGTGGCATAAGACCTTAGTTGCACTCAATGGTTTTGAGTTAATTGCACACTGCAATCCCTGCACCCCATTGATAGGTTATGTCTAAAACATTAATTCTATTTCTCTCCTAAACTGTCAAGATTTTCTAGCTTCTTTTGGCCTTACTGCTAAATTTTCTTTCAACATCTCTTCCAATTTTTGCTTCTCTTTCCTTGGAATAAATATCTATCAATAAAATCTATCTCTTTTACATTTTTAATAATGTATCTTGATATTTCTTTCTTTGGATCAATGCCAAATTTGACTGATAATGTTCCTTTGAAGTACCATGGAACATTGAACATGCAATATAAATGCAAGCTATGGACTGAGACTAACTGCCCATAATCCCTACTTTCTGTTTTCTGTTTCGAAGCCAATTTCTGGTCAAATGGTTTAATATTAGACCTGAGTCTCAAACATGGTACCTTAAGGACTTTTAAAAAGAAATTCCAGTTTTTGTGCTTACTACATAACCCTTATTTAGCCTTTCTATTACTTCTCAGAAGAGCTGTACTGACTATTCTTTGTGAGGTTTTCAATTTCTAGGTGGCTTTCTTTTGCACTGTTGACTACGTATTCCATTTTGTTTTCCCACCACTGACGTCATCCCAATTGCTCTAGGGTTCCCTGGACTCACGGGTCATCTTTTTTAAATATTGAAATTATAACAGCTATCCGCTGTCTTTTGATAGCACTCCCTTCAAGTAGCTTTCACTCAAATGTTTAATAAAGTGTGTAATGTGTAATGCAGTGAAAACTATTAAGTATATTTGCTGTTTATTTCAAAGGAGAAATGTATTTCAAGACATGAAGTGATGTAGGAATATCACTTTTCTAAGTTTTATTCAGGCATAATTATGCTTACTTGACAAGTTGTAATGTAGTTACAATTAAGGAATAAGTGCAGTGTTGCAAAATGAACCAGTCTTACTCAGAGCTGTATTTGCGATTTTAATTAAACTGTCATGATGCCAAATTTTCACAAAATTTAAATAAGCCCTTGCAACAGTAGTTATTGTAGAACATTTTGTAATTAATGATTGAAAATCCTATTTTACATGTACTATTTCCAAAAGTTGCATCAAAGGCCAAGTATGAAAATTACAGTATGAGAAAGAGGACACAACTTTGTGCTGAGTTTGACTATAGGATAACAATGCATGACATTAAAAGAAATGATTGCCATTTTGTCCTTTGGTCCTTGCAAAGTTATCATATCTACACAATGATTCTAACGAACAGAGTAATCTAGCTCTTGAACATGTTGAATCCTACGGTGAAATTTTCTCTTGCATCATATGGTATGAGCAATGAGGAAAAGTGGGAAAATACGTAGGACTGAAACATTCAGAACAATGACTTTTGTGATTTTCCTTTGAAGCTTTAAATGGTGACAATCACACCATTAAATGGTACCACCCTGCTTGACCATTCAGGTGGAAATTTATTTTCCCTGATATGCCATGAACAATGGGGAGAAAGGTGGGAAAATACAGTAAGAATGCAAAAAAAAATCAGAATTTCAGAGTCTAAAATATTTTTGTGATTTTATCTTCAAGCCATAAACAACAACTGCAGAATCTCACCATTGAGAGGTGACTGTCTTATTTCGATCCATTTGCATCTTGTTAAAAGTCCAACTTCCGATATAGATACACCACTCCTATCCACTGAGAAACTACTTCATACGAATTCCTAACTTGTAAATCAGAGCAGGTATCTGATAACTGAAAACCACAGAATGCTTGTCACAGCCAACTGCTTCTTCACATCAATGTACCTCCTCCACCTTTCACTCGCAAATCAGCATTGGCAAATCACCGACCTCACGAAGTCATCATGCTTGCTCTCAACCCAAATCAAATACCATTTCAGCCCTTTAACGTTTTTCTTTGGCGTTTAGGGACACCTGTAATCTACATGCTTCTTCTAGGTAGCTTTGTGTGCAGGATCACGTATGTGTCTCCTGTATCAATACAGGATTCACCTTATGACTCTTAGCTTGGTTTCTTAGTGCCTCTCCTACCCCTTCCTATGGATCATTTTCTGCCCCAAGTATACTAGAGCTTGTGGTAGCCACATTGGTCTACAAAGACAACTACAGAGTCACCTGACAATAGAAGAGTCATCTGTTGTTACAGACCAGGCCAGATCCCCTCAAAACATTTCAAGAAGGTAGCCCAGACCCGAATGTTTTTAGTCGTTTTAAGCAGCTGGAAGGTAGATATTCCAGCAGTGATGCAGCTGGCCCAACCACGCAGTTTTAAACAAAACAGAATTTATTTACAGACTACCGTATGAAACACAAGCAGAAGTAAACTAAATTTGGAATAACAACTATTTGAAAACCCAACTGACGTTATCCCCCGCAACTGAACAAAGATCTGTTCCGATTTCCTGCAACATCCCATAAACAACCCCCCCTTGGCAAAAAGGTAAATTCAAACACAGGTTCTTATAGGACAGAGAGATTGCAGAGAAAATCAGCCAGGGGTCATTGGCGAAACTATGGATGCCTTTTTTCCCCAGCAGCTTCTTGGGGTCCATAGCTAAAACTAAACCAAATCAGAAATATCCCTGAATTGGGAGAACTAGCCACTTCTCTTTCATTATACAAGTGTTTAAAAAAAAACTCTAAAAGCCTATTCCTTGATTGTTGCCTTAATCACAGTGGCCTATCGCAGACAAATCAGAACCTCTGGATTTTACAATCCCTTTTGAAAAAAAACCAAGGACAGCATAACTTTGTTAAAGAAGCAGCATCATCACAATGTTGATGATCTTAGTGCTCATTTGCTTTGCACTCACTTGGAGACTGGAAGCCTCCCTCTCGGTTAGAGTCCAACAGGTTTAATTGGAAACATTAGCTTTCAGAGCGCCGCTCCATCAGGTGGTTGTGAAGGACACAATTGTAAGACACAGAATTTCTAGCAAAAGTTTACAGTGTGATGTAACTGAAATTATACATTGAAAAACACCTTGACTGTTTGTTGAGTCTTTCATCTGTTGGAATACCAAGATAGTGTCACTTCTTTTATATGTAAATCACAAAACTTTGTTTTAAAAGTTACATTCTCAGGTTAAGTATAACAATTAGTGTCAGCCAGATAATATGTTGAAGGTGTTAGCCCCCTGTGATCCCTGTCTGTGCCATAATGTTTAGACTGATTCTAATCTAAAAAGTGAGTTAACAGAGTCTTATATGGGTTCATGCAGTTTTTGAGCAAAGTACAATGTAACTCTGCAAGTCCAAATTCACTCCACAAACGTATATGTATATGTGTGCATACGTGTGTGTGTGCGTGTCTTTCACTGTCTGGGGTGGGGGTGGGGGGTTGTGAGTGTAAGAAAGAATGTATGTATGTGTGTATGTGAGTGTAGAGTGTCTAAGTCTGTGAGAGGGTGCATGTGTGTGTGTGTGTGAGAGAGAGAGAGAGAGAGAGAGAGAGTGTGTGTGTGTGTGTGTGTGTGTGTGTGTGTCTGTGTGTGTGTGTGTGTGTGTGTGTGTCTGGGGTGAGGGGTTGTGAGTGTCTGAGAGAGACAGAGTGGTCAGGGACCTCGAAGTGAAGGAGCCATTGGGAAGTAGTGATCATAATATAATAAGCTTCAATCTGCAATTTGAGAGGGAAAGGGTACAATCAGAAGTGACAATATTTCTGCTGAATAAAGGGGACTATGGAGCTATGGGGGACTGCAACAGTTCAATGGTGCAATACCTTAGCAGGGATGACAGTGGAGGAACAATGGCGGATATTTCTGTGCATAATGCAGAAGTTGCAGGATCAGTTCATTCCAAAAAGGAAGAAAGATCCTTGGAGGAGGCATGGGTGGCCGTGGCTGACAAGGCAAGTTAAGAAACATATAAAGTTAAAGGAGAAAAAGTATAACATAGCAAAGATAAGTGGGAAAACGGAGGACTGGGAAGCTTTTAAAGAACAACAGAGGATTATTAAGAAGGAAATACGTAGAGAAAAAAATGAGGTACGAAGGTAAACTGGCCAACAATATAAAGGAGGATAGTAAAAGCTTTTTTAGGTATGTGAAAGGAAAAAAAATGGTTGAGACTAAAATTGGGCCCTTGAAGACAGAAACAGGGGAATATATTATGGGGAATAAAGAAATGGCAGAAGAATTGAATTGGTACTTCAGATCTGTGTTCACTGGGGAAAACAAGCAATCTCCTTGAAGTAACAGTGGCTAAAGGACCTGAACTGAAGGGAATTTATATTTGCCAGGAATTGGTGTTGGACAGACTGTTAGGTCTGAAGATTGATAAGTCCCCGGGGCCTGATGGTCTACATCCCAGAGTACTGAAGGAGGTGGCTTGAGAAACCGTAGATGCATTGGTGATTATTTTCCAGAGTTCGATAGATTCGGGATCAGTTCCTGTGGATTGGAGGGTGGCTAATGTTGTACCACTTTTTAAGAAAGGTGGGAGAGAGAAAGCAGGAAATTATAGACCAGTTAGTCTGACCTCAGTGGTGGGAAAGATGCTGGAGTCTATTGTAAAGGATGAAATTACGACACATCTGGATAGTAATAACAGGATAGGTCAGAGTCAGAATGGATTTATGAAGGGGAAATCATGCTTGACTAATCTTTTGGAATTTTTTGAGGATGTAACTATGAAGATGGACGAGGGAGATCCAGTAGATGTAGTGTACCTGGACTTTCAGAAAGCTTTTGATAAAGTCCCACATAGGAGGTTAGTGAGCAAAATTAGGGTGCTTGGTATTAGGGGCAAAGTACTAACTTGGATTGAAGTTGGTTGGCTGATAGGAAACAAAGAGTGGTGATAAACGACTCCCTTTCAGAATGGCAGGTAGTAACCAGTGGGGTACCGCAGGGATCAGTACTGGGACTGCAACTTTTTACAATATATGTTAATGATATAGAAGATGGTATTAGTAATAACATTAGCAAATTTGCTGATGATACTAAGCTGGGTGGCAGGGTGAAATGCGATGAGGATATTAGGAGATTACAGGGTGACCTGGACAAGTTAGGTGAGTGGACAGATGCATGGCAGATGCAGTTTAATGTAGATAAGTGTATGGTTATCCACTTTGGTGGCAAGAACAGGAAGGTGGATTACTACCTAAATGGAATTAATTTAGGTAAAGGGGCAGTACAAAGAGATCTGGGTGTTCTTGTACACCAGTCAATGAAGGTAAGCATGCAGGTACAGCAGGTAGTGAAAAAGGCTAATAGCATGCTGGCCTTCATAACAAGAGGGATTGAGTATAGAAGCAAAGAGGTTCTTCTGCAGCTGTACAGGGCCCTGGTGAGACCACACCTGGAGTACTGTATGCAGTTCTGGTCTCCAAATTTGAGGAAAAACATGCTGGCTATTGAGGGAGTGTAGTGTAGGTTCACGAGGTCAATTCCTGGAATGGCGGTATTACCTTACACTGAAAGACTGGAGCGACTGGGCTTGTATATCCGTGAGTTTAGAAGACTGAGACGGGATCTGATTGAGACATATAAGATTATGAAAGGATTGGATACTCTGGAAGCAGGAAACATGTTTCCGCTGATGGGTGAGTGCCGAACCAGAGGACACAGCTTAGAAATACGGGGTAGACCATTTAGGACAGAGATGAGGAGAAACTTCTTCATCCAGAGAGTGGTGGGTGTGTGGAATGCTCTGCCCCAGAGGGCAGTGGAGACCCAGTCTCTGGATTCATTTAAGAAAGAGTTGGATAGAGCTCTCAAAGATAGTGGAATCAAGGGTTTATGGAGATAAGGCAGGAACAGGATACTGATTAAGGATGATCAGCCATGATCATATTGAATGGTGGTGCAGGCTCGGAGGGCAGAATGGCCTATTCCTGCACCTATTTTGTGTGTGTGTGTGTGTGTGTGTGTGTGTGTGTGTGTGTGTGTGTGAGAGAGAGAGAGAGAGAGTGTGTAAAGTGTCAGAGTGTGTGTCTGTGGAGGGAACACTCCTGCCTGTTGATTGTTGTGCAGTGCCCATTCATCCATTGCCATAGCCTTTGCTCAGTTTCCCCAATGTACCATGCCTCAGGGCATCCTTACCTGCAAGATAGACAATGTTGGAAGAGTCACATGAATACCTGCCATGTACAAGATGGGAGGTGTCCCCACGTGTAATGGTGGTATCCATGTCCACACTCTGACACGTCGTGCAGCGCCTACCGTGACAGGGTTGTATGGAGTTGTCCTAAATGCTGGACAGCTTGCTACAAACAATGATCTGTTTGAGGTTTGGCGATTGTTTAAAGGCAAGCAGTGGAGGTGTGGGCAAGGTCTTGGCTAGGTGCTCATCCTCATTGATAATGTGTTGCAGGTCACAAAGAACATGGCGTAGTTTTTCAGCTTCTGGAAAGTACTGGAAAATGAAGGGCATCCAGTCTGTCTCCTGAGGAGGTTATTACAGTTCCTTGCTGTGGCACGTCGGAACTGGTGGTCGATGAGTTGAGCATTGTATCCCTGAGTCCTTCTAGGTGCCCGTCACGTTCCTCCTCATCTGAATGGATCCGGTGTAAGTGTCGGGCTTGTCCATAGGGAATGGGTATTTTCATAAGTTTTGGGTGGAAGCTGGAGAAGTGTAGCATTGTGAGGTTGTCTGTGGGTTTGCAGTAGAGTGTGGTGCTGAGGTGTCCATCCTTGATGGAGATGCATGTGTCCAAAAATGAGACAGATAGTCTGATGATGGGATGAAGCTTGTTGATATCACTGTATAGTTTTATCAGAGACTCCTCGCCATGGGTCCAGAGGAAGAAAATGTCGTCAATGTACCTGGTGTATAATTTTGGTTGGAGGTCCTGCGTAGAGAAGAAGTCTTGTTCAAACCTGTACATGAAGATGTTGGCATAATGGGGTGCATATTTGGTCCCCATGGCTGTTCCATGTGTCTGGATGAAAAACTGGTTGTCAAAGGTGAAGACGTTTTAATCAAGGATAAAGTGGATGAGTTGTAGGATGGTGTTTGGAGATTGGCAGTTGTTGGTGTTGAGTGCTGAGGCTGTTGCTGCGATGCTGTCATTGTGGGGGCTGCTGGTGGAGAGTGCTGAAACATCCATTGTGATGAGGAATGTTCCCAGTTCAACTGGTCCATGGGTGCTGAGTTTCCTTAAGAAATCCATAGTGCTGCGACAGAAGCTGGAGATCTCCTGTACAATAGGTTTCAAGATGCCTTCACCATAGCCGGAGAGATTCTCACACAGGGTCTAATGACCTGATACGATGGGACGCGCTGGTGTATTGGCTTTATGTACCTTTGGAAGGCAGTAGAAATCACCCACGCGAGAAGTACATGAGATGAGGACACGTAGGGAATGCTGAAGGACTGGATCCAAAGTTCTGATCAATGTGTTTAATACATGGGTGTGTTCTTTGGTCGGATCAGCTGGTAGCTGCCTGTTGTGTTCCTGGTTGTTCAGTTGTCGGTACACTCCCGTGCAGTAATCTGTTCTATTCTGAATGACAATGGCTCCTCCTTTATCTGCTGGTTTGATGACAATGTTGTGATTGGTTTTGAGAGCCTGGATGGCATTGTGTTGTGAACGGGTGATATTTTGCTCTACCTTCTGGGTACAGTTGATGAATTTGGAATTTATATATTTCCTGATGGTTTCAGCATACATGTCAAGCCCAGGCCAGCAGCCCTCCGATGGGGTCCAAGTTGACACCTTCTTTGGTCGCTCTTATACAGATTCCTCTATGATTTTTCCAGTTCATCAGCGGGACAGTTGGGATCACTGCTGGTATCTTGAAAGAATTCCCAGAGTCTCATTCATCTGATGAACTCCTCCATGTCTGCTGCAAGACAGAAGTGTTCCCTCCCAGTTGGGGAACACTTCAGCGGTCCAGGACATTCGACCTCGGACCTTCAGGTGACCATCCTCCAAGGCGGACTTTGGGACAGGCAGCGGCGAAAAGTGGGTGAGCAGAGGCTGATAGCTACGTTCCGTACCCATAGGGAGGGCCTCAAACGGGACCTTGGGTTCATATCACACTACAGGTGACCACCATTGCACTATGCACACACATAGACACTCCTACACACACACGTACACATAGACATGTACACAGACACCCACACTCACACATGCACCCTCTCACAGACTTAGACACTCTGCACTCACATACACATACACACTCTCTCTCACACTCACAACCCCCCACCCCAGAAAACAGACACAAACACAAAAACTCACAGGCACACATATACATATACGCCTGTGCGGTGAACTTGTACTTGCAGAGTTACATTGTACTTTGCTCAAAAACTACATGAATTCATGTAAGACTCTGTTAACTCAGTTTTTAGATTAGAATCAGTCTAAACATGATGGTACAGAGAACACAGGGGGCTAACACCTTCAACATATTATCTGGCTGACACTAATTGTTACAGTTAACTTGAGAATGTAAAAACTTTTAAAAAAAAGTTTTGAGATTTACATATAAAAGAAGTGAAACTATCATGGTATTCCAACTGATGAAAGACTCAAACAATCAAGGTATTTTTCAATGTATAATTTCAGTTACATCACACTGTAAACATTTGCTATAAATTCTGTGCCTTACAATCGTGTCCTCCACAACCAGCTGATGAAGGAGCGTCGCTCCGAAAGCTAGTGTTTCCAATTAAACCTGTTGGACTATAATCTGGTGTTGTGTGATTTTTAACTTTTACACTCCAGTCCAACACCAGCATCTTCAAATCAAGCCTCCCTCTAATGCACATTGCCTTTTTAGTGCACTTTCATTGACTTCATCACTGATTCATGGGATTCCAGTCTCTGTGTGGTTCACATTACTTTCCTAATGTAGAGAAATTTCTGTGTTCAGTTCTAGATTGCAAGCCTCTGTGGACTGCATTGCTCTTTAGAACAATCAAGGGGGTGGAAATGTTGCTGGGTGGCATGTTACACCCACATCACATCTGCAACATGTGTATGTATTTACATGGCACTCTGCATACGCTTCATGGAAATGGTCGTGTGAGAAAATTAAAGAGAACAGACCTTCATGGCATGCGAGGAACTCCGGTCAGTCCAGGCACATTCAGTCAAGGGGCTTATCCTACTTCAGTTCAGATGGTTGGCTACAGTCAGCCATGTGGACTGAACAGAGTTTGGGGATTGAGGTCTGCAGTCTGGGGATTGATTTATGGTCAGTCCTTCAGATCAACCACAAGGAGTTAAGTCAGTGTGCTCTGGAGACATCTCCCCAATCAGTCTGAGTTATCTTACAAAGTCAGTCTGTGGGGTAGGCTGTCATTAAATGTGGAGATTGTTCAATGATCGTTGGCGGTTTATCAGGGAGCAACCCATGGAGTCATGGGGAAAGTGCACAAGTCAAGTCTTGGGACGGGCTGAGGGGTACAGGGTTGCTGAGGGGATGGTGAAAGTGACAGGGACCAATTTCAGATAGTAGGGTGGGAGTCACAACTGATCATAGACTAACTGCCTCCCAGTCATGTCAGCTAAGTACCTGTTATAAAAACAAGATACCTCAAAGGGGAAACTGATGTTTCACAAACTCATTTCACATTCTATAGCAAGCATTGGAAGACAATGATTTGCAGTTGCCAGATTCAAACACTGAACTGTAAGAATACAAGGTGTATGATATAGAGTTTTTCCTTTGAGAAGTCAGGCTATCATGGTGGTGTACGGGCAGCATTCTAATCTCAATCTAACATGAAAGCTTTGGTTGTGCATTGTACAGTTGGAGGTCACATACTTCAGAGTTCCTTGAGGAGGCATGACACTGAACTCTTAGGGAAGCCTATATGCCACACTGTGTGAACATGATGTTTCATTGTTGTGGATGTGAGAGCTCAGAAGTTCCAATAATAAAATAGCATGATTTTTCTGATATTTCCCGTAACTTATCTGTTCCAGAACTTGTATGGAAAATACCATCACTGAAGTCACTATACTCAGAAGATAAGTGGAGGAGAAAACGAGAACTACTTTGTCAGGAGCTTCAGAAAGAACAGCTGTTGTCAGTGTTTTCAGAAGGAGAAGCAGCAAATAAAGACCTACCAAGGAAATGGAGAAGAGCAATGAGACTTTGCATTGACAGAACTCACGGTTAGTTTTCTTCAACTGCCTGAAAGTCAATTGAAATGGAAGCACTGATCAGTTGAAAGTAAGCACTGATTCAGGATGTACCAGCCCATTATCTCTGAACTGTGCAATCTGCTGAAGGACTTGCAGTCACAGGAACTGAGTGGCAACTTCCAGTAGCCATGAAGGTCACAGCTGCCTTGAATATTTATGCTATTGGCTCATTTTAAGGAGTAACTGGAGACCTGTGTGGCATCTCCCAAATGTTAACCCACAAATGCATCCAGGATGTTAGTGATGCTATTTTCTTCAGAATACAGAATCCCCACATTGAGGACAATTAAGCATCTCAGGCAGTGAGATTTTCACCACTATTCTTCATCAGTCACTGGGTGCTACTAACTGTACCCATATCATTTGAAGGACACCCTACTAACAAACAGAAAAGCCTGTCAACAGAAAAGGCTTCCAGTGTACACAGTATAAGTGGCCGTACATACCACATTGTTGAGGTCAGCATCAGATATTTTGGGAGATGTCATGAATTTTCCATAATAGAGAACTCACAGGTTGCTCCCTCTTTCCAAAGTCCTTTGGCCAAGTGATGCTACTCGGCTAACCCCCTTCAAACACGGCTGGTCATTGTGCAACAATAACTCCTGAAGATGATGTTTTTATTTTCGAATCATTCTGGCGGAGGCTTACAGTATCTCAGCTGGGCCCGCAGGGGTCAACCAGACCTCCCTGTCACTGCCCTTTTAATTTCCCTTCCCACTCCCTTTCCGATATGACCGTCCTTGGTCTCCTCCATTACCATAACAAATCAAACCACAAATCAAAGGAACAACACCTCATATTCCACCTGGGCAGCCTAAAGCCTGGAGGGTTCAACACTGAATTCTCCAATTTCAAATAATGATCTTTCCCATCCCCCGAGTCCCTTCCCAGCCCCCGGCCCCTGCCTTCCACCACTCTCAGCCACCTACCGGATTCGCTCTTCTCATTGCCTGTCTTCACCTATCCCCACTTCACCATCCTCTCCCTGTCACCCCCTTTATCTACAGCTCCCCCTACATCCACTCCCAGTCCTGAAGAAGGGTTACACCTGAAATATTGACTTCTCCACCTCCTAGCTTGCTGTGTTCTTCCAGCTTCCTGCCTGTCTGGCAATGCCCTTCACAACCACAGCTTACAAAGGGAGGATGCCCTGGATGCAGTAAAATGGGGGAAACAACAGCAATCTGATGATGAAACTAAGGCTGAAGATCAGAACATTTACTGGGAGGACTTTATTGGAAAGCATGACCAGAACAATGCATCAGCAAGCCTGAGAGACCAATCTAACTGAAACATGCTTCCAGGATGAAATTCAATATTCTTGTTGAAAACAAAATCACATTATCAGGAATTTTTCCACTGAATTTATAATACATTTCTATACATGGACAGTTGGGGAAACAATATTTTCAGTAATGATGTCTCAAAAATGTGGAGGGTTCACCTGACCATCTAAAATGATTCTCTCTCTGATTTTCACTGTGTTTCCCAGACACTCCTCAGTGTTTTGGGCAATGCTGGAGTCAACAATTGGTATACTTGTCATTAAGCAGCAAATTATGCAAAGGTCGAGCCATCTGTTTTATGGAGTAACTTGAATTGCCAAGTTATAGTGTGTAATATACCCATGTCATTTTGCAAGCTTCCCAATAAAAACTTCCATAACTTTCACAACTTCAGAACCTGAGGTCATGTGTGACAATATTGATGCATTCTGCATGTCAGTGTGAGATTTGCTGGAAGATTTACAAGGTATTCATGGTCAAAGAAGAAAAATCAGGTCAATAGACAGTTTGTAGATGACAGTAAGTTAGTTTGGAGAAGCAACTTAGAAGGGCACAGAGAAAGGGGAGGGAATGCTATTACTGATGCAGTTAAAAGAAAGATACTGTGAACTGACACTATATCAGTATAGTTTTATATTGGTGACAGGCTAAGGGCTGTGGAAAAGCAAAGGGAATTGGGTGAACAAGCAAAATATCATTAAAATCCAGTATGCTTCTAGAGAAAGGATACAATTTAAAAATCTAGTGGTTTAAAGGTTTTATCTCAAGGGAAGGGAAAACAACGGTAGGAAGATTACATCGGAGCAATAAGTTCTGGAAATAAAGCCTTGGGCTAACTAGTGTCATGGAGAAGAGGGAAAAAGGAACTGAATGAACTTACAGTATTCCTCTTCTGTCTGGACAAACAGACTTTCTAAATTCACCACCAATTATGACACTTTAATGACCAATTAACAATCTCAACTTAGTATGACTGGAGTTGAAAATGCGTTGCTGGTTAAAGCACAGCAGGTCAGGTAGCATCCAAGGAATAGGAAATTCGACGTTTCGGGCATAAGCCCTTCATCAGGAATAGTATGAATGGAATTATCTATCTCACAGGCAGGCAGTAAAATGGCTGTTTTTGCACTGGGTGCTCAGTGTGTCCTGCCTGCTAGATTGGGGCAGGCGGGGGCTCCAATTTGTCAATGCTGGGACCAATCAGAGACAGGGATTTGGGAGGGTGGCAAAGGGATGATCACTGAAGGCCCCCTCTGCCCTTATCTTTGATTTCCCATTCCTCATGATACCATTCTAAGAGAGCCAAAACTTACCTTCTCACCACTTAAGGACTTAAAGCCTGGGCTTCCAATGATGGCCTCGAGGACCCAGAAGCTATCACCAATATCTTACATTGTTGATTTACATAGGTTCATGTGGCATTGGCTGCACTATCGGAGGTGTCATGCAGGTGAGTGTGGCAGCTTGTGCAGATGTTCACTACATTTCCCTTGAGTCAGACGTTGAAAAGGTTTCCTTTAACAGATTGTTTAAGCCTTTTTTATGCCTTGTGGCTATTTTTTACTATAATATCCAGTGATTTACTAGATGATTTCCTCAGTCTTTTGAGTTTGAAAAGGAAATTCAAGTACAAACTCTGTGTCTATGGAGCTGCTAGAAGAAAGTAAGCAGAGTATTTCAAATTTCCTCATTCCCTCAACTGAGCTTAGATTGAGGAATTTAACTGTAATTGTGTTCACAGATACATCTTGATAAACTTCCTACTTAAGATGTCAGGAGTATTTTAATATTATATTGCTATGTATGACATATAAGAGGTCTTGTGATGCAGTGGTAATGTCCCTATCTCGGTTCCAGAAGCTCCAGGTTCAAGTACTACCCTGGGACTCAATGACCAAGAAAGGTGTGCTGAAAACCTAGCTAAACAGATTGTGTATCCTTGCAAATCCTTCCAATGCACACGAAAAACAAGTATTATCAGTGGAAGAGACCCCTGATCAGCTTTCTGTATGGAAAGACATTTGGAATCTCTACCATTACTATTTGTAGCTCAAGACTGCAACACAGATGCAAAAAAGATCATCAACAAGAACTCACTGTTTGAAGTGAAAGCTCCCCATGCATCATGACATAGAGTCACACAGCACGGAAACAAAACCTTTGGCCCAATTCGTCCATGCCAACCAGGTTTCCTAAACTGAACTCATCCCATTTAACTGCATTCGGCCCATAATCCTTTTAATTCTTTCCTACCCATGTACTGGTCCAAATATCTTTTAAATATTGTAATTTTACTCACCTCTAGCACTTCCTCTAGCAGCTCATTGCATATACACATTATATGTATGTGAGCAAGTTGCCCTTCAGGTCCTTTTCAAATCTTTCCATTCTCATCTTCAACCCATTCCCTCGAGCTTTACACTCCCCTATTCTGGGGAAAAGACTTGACTATGCAACTTATCTATGTCTATCGTGACTTTATAAACCTCTGGAAAGTCACTCCTCAGTCTCCTATGCTCCAGGGGAAAAGGTCGCAGACTATCCAGCCTCTCCTTATAACCCAAGCCCTCTTGTCTCAGTAACATCCATGTAAATCATTTTTGTACCCTTTCCACTTGAATAACATCATTCTTATAGAAAGGTAGACACTTTTTAAAACTTTATGTAAAAATATACTTCAATTCATCAGAGCTGTGTACAATCTGATTGTCTATCTTGTTCAGATACTGGATGATCAAAAATTCCACAAACCTGACTGACAGGAGTAAAATTGCCTTGTTTCAAGTCTATCCAGTATCATTTGGCTCTCGTGCCCTTTAGCCTCCCTTTCCAGGAAAGTGGATTGCAATATCACAGTAGTTTATCCACAAAATAACTTTAAATTCCAATTCCTGCTCTGCTATTAATGTAGTCTTTCTCCACTGTAAAACAGTGGCTATATGTCCTACCTCACTGCTGATGAAACCTTGATTCTGCTCTCATCCTTTTTTCAAATTGTTGGTTTCCACATCTCCAGCTTCTCTAAGTGTAGTTGTGTCTGTTTGAATACTTACCACCATTTTATTCTGCAAATAACTCTTAGACCTCATTACTGTTTATTTTTGCACATGTTAAACATTTTTCTTCATCATTAGATTCTTTGTAACTTTCTTAATCAACTATGATGTAAGACACATATACTGCAGTTTTGGGAAAGTGTGATCTTTTAAAACTCCAGAAAACAAGGGAGCAACATGCACAAAACACATAGTTAGACATGGAGATTGCAAAGGGTCTGAAGGGAAAGGGCACAATAAAATCTGGATTCAATGTTCTATTAAGGTTCTCTGGAATAAAAGATCAGTGAACCCACCTTTAAATACAATATCTTTACAAATACAGCACTGTTTTACACACTGTTCAATTTACCGTATCCAATTCACTCACACATGAATAATCTCTATCAATTATGACTCTTAACTGAATACAAAGCTTCATCAATACATGCATCTACATCTCACAGTCAACGCATATTGCTGGCTCTACCACTGTAATAGGTGCATTATGCAAAGACTTTGCTTTTAATTGATGCATTTCCCTCTCACTTGCAATGCAAGGTGGTGTACAACAGAAGGAAGCATCACCTAACCATTGTAGGACAGGCATTCCTGAATGTCCTTATATCTATGAAGTGGACTATGTAAGCCAGAAAGCAGTCATGACTGAGGCTGTGGTCTGAGGCAGAGTTGAAAGCAATGAACATGACTACTTAATCTTCATTCTCACATTCCAAATGTCTTCCATCATATAAGTTACGGATGATATAAGCCTCGTTTCCAAACTGAACCCCCTTTTCCTCACTGTAACATTACCCTTGTACCTTTCTCCTTTCTTAATGTGCAACCTTTCCAGGAAACAGTGCAGGAGGGAAATGTGCAAGAGGAAGAAAGGTTTCTGACGATAGGACACCAAGGCTTGATCTTACGCTCAGAGCAACCAGATTAAGTTGCTGGCACTAGACTTACTGTCAAGGGTAGTCATAGAAACAAGTGTGTAAGTGGTGAATCACCCAGGTACAAATCATCTGCAACTAATTAGTGGAAAAGGATAGCGAAGAGCCAGCTGCTGGATGGCCAGGTTACACACAATTTCTCTGCAGAGGATTCAGAAGAGGATTTCAGTGGGGTAGATATATGCATAAGTTGATGGATATGTACACATACAAGTCTACTGTATTAGCAGGCCTGACAAAAATCTTGCAATCACTATCAAAAGAGCGAAGAGGATCTAGTAAATCACCACTTCTAGTTCGGAAGAATTCAACCAGTGCCTGACAGCCGATGTCTCAGCTTCCATTGCAGTAAAAGCTGCACTTCAGAGGAAGATTTAGTGAATTCTTACAAGATCAGTTTGCTGTCACACAAAGGCACACTACAACATTAGTGTTCAAAGCTTGCAAGCTAATACAGGCTTCTTTCAACAGTGGAGGAGATGATACCACAGCAGTAATGTCACTGGATCGGGGGATATGGATTTAAATCTGAACACAGCAGCTGATGGGATTTGAATTCAATTATTCAAATAATAATTTGTTGTAATAACATGCATTCATATGAAACTAGTTTGAGTGATGATGCTCGTGACAGCTACCATTAATTACCATAAAAACATACCTGGTTCAATAATGCCCGTTGAGGAAGGAAACATACCATCCTTATGAGGCCTATTTTGTGACTCCAGCCAGCAATGCCCATATCTCAAGGAAGAATAAAGGGAAAATATGGGATACCACAATTGCAGAGATGTTGCTCCAGGGAAGTGGAAACCCTGTGCTCTTCTGTCCTGATGAAAACATTTGTCCTCCCATTTCTGCCAATGATATTGCTATTGTCTGCAACTTGCCCAAACTGATTACCGCAGTCAGAAGTCTTGTCGTCTAAGCATAGAGCTTCACAAGATCACCCTCTAAGGCCATCTGCAGTCTCAACCATTTAAAACCAGCATTCTTTTGAACATCATGTTACAGCCATTGGTGACATATAATATTTGAGCTCTAAGCAAGGCAAAGGCACAGGTACAGGTACAGGCATCAAAGGAATGTGCAAGGATTATTAGTGACTTTTGGTCAGAAATGAGAATGAACATTAGAACTGCAAAATCAGGTTCTGTTTACTATTTGTTAAGTGTAGAGACTGTCACAAGGTTAGCCAGGTGAACCTCACAGAATATGACTTCCATGATTGGGGTTGTTGGGGCTGACAGATATAAACAGAAGTGTTTTTCCTAACTTCCTGGTGGTGGAAATTAAAAAAAAAAATTAAAAAAAAATAAACAGAAGTGTTATCCTTTGGCACCTTACCCATTTCCTCAATATTAACTCTCCCTATCTTTGTGTCATATACAAATTGAGCAACATTGCCCTCAGCTCCTTTGCCCAGATTATTAAAAAAAAATTTTAAAAAAAACCAAAAAAAAACCAGGAGTGTCAGAGGTTCCGAGCGCTGGTTCTGGAGCAGCTGGTCAGTGTCAAGGACTCTCCACATGTAAATAAAGGGTGACCTGGTGACAGGATCTCGGACTGTGTGCAGCTATTTCAGTGGCAACAAAAGAAAAACACGCTTGTGAAGAAATTCGCTTGCAACATCTGACTTTTGAGTGAGGCTAAACAGTTTCGACATCGTGTTGTTATTTGGGAAGCTTGACTCATTTTATCCTGCCGTCAAAGACTGAGCCCAGTATGGGTAAGGTATGCGTTACAGATTACATTGGGGCTGATGGAAAGAAATGAGAAATTCTCCTGACTAGCAGATTTTTCAGTCTAACTTCTCCTCAAGCACCAGGTACTAAAACCTTTCAGATTTGATGGATTTTAGCTAAGGAATATTCTGAGACACTATCAGTTTTAATTGGCAATTTGAGAAGCAGGGGAATCCATATCTGGATTTTTGACTAGATGAAGAAGACTGGCAGAGGCACATGACTTTGGCTTAACCTTTAATGAGATGCTGAGAGACCGTTTGGTATGTGGGATTAATGACGCAACCATGCAAAAAGTACTGAATAGCTGAAGCTAAACTGAACTTCTGACAGGTACTACAACTGGCTTTATTATTGGAAAATGCAGAAAGTGGAGCATGAGTTACAGGATACGCCGGTGGAAGTGGCCACCTTTGCCAGTCCACTGTGCACGGGCAACTCACTCGAGTGAAAGAAAAATAAAGCCAAACCTTGGCTAGAAGGTTAAAATTTTCTTCAGGATCTGAGCCAGCAAGCCATTGCAGTTGCTGCCAGTATGTGGGCTCGAGACAGCAAAAGAGTCCCACTAGACCTGAATACAGTAAGAAAACTCACAGATCCGAAACCAGGAGAGTACTCACACTAGAAATTCCACCTACATCTGGTTTGGGACAGTTAAATTGCTTAACAACATCCTAATCAGAACCAATCCAAAAAAATGTCAGGTTAAATGGTCACCAATTTCGAATGGAGGCAGATACCTTGATAAAGATTGGTACTTTGGATGCAGAAAGATTTGAGTCCTGGCAAAACTGAAACCGAAGGCCGAAGGACCTGTTTCCACACTGTAAGTAATCTAATCTAATCTAAACAAAAAATATGGACTTCTCTGTGGCATTATAGTTGTAAAATATAAACTTAGACAACAATTACAAAGTATTTCACTTCCTCAATGTACAATTGGTGTGGGATCATGCTGAGCACATCTTGCAGGTCAGTGCTTGATACCCTGGCCAGCTTGGTGTAGGATCGACATTTGAACCACCATGAGATACCAGAGACTGGCTACACTGCAAAACTGCACACATCTTTTGCAAGACACAGGCTCCCAGAAGTGTTGGTTATAGATAATGGGCTTCACCAACAGGGAATTTGAGTATTTCCTGAAGTAGAATGGCACTTGTCATCTAAGGACAGCTCCATACCATCCATCATCCAACGGTCTAGCAGAAAGAGCAATCCAAATCTTTTAAGGCAGGTTTGAAGAAACAGCCTACAGGTTCACTAGATATCAAACGATCCCGGTTCCTATTTGATATTAAGACCACCTCTCATGCAACAACAGGGATAGCTCCAGCAGAGTCGCTAATGGGGAGAAGACTGCACCAGGTTCAATCTGGTCTTCATGGACTTGGGGGAGGATGAATGCCAGAACTTGACATTGGACTCCGCTAAGCAAGAGAGACAGTTTATTTCAGGGCATGAAGTTGGGTGTAAGAACCATGGAAATGGCACTGATTAGGTAACAGGTATAGTCAATACGAGGTCAGGTCCAGTTGCAAAAAAGTTCAGTTAGGTGCGACGGCCCTGAATAAGCATGTGGATCACATTGAAGCTGTAAACTTGCAAACAGTATGGGAGCAAACATGCCAGTCTCCTCAACAGCCGATCACACTCATCCAGAACCCGTAGGTTTTTCCTTTGCATCAAGCATTGAAGATATCTTGGAAGATGAGATGGACACAGTGGATGTCACTGCCTCAACATCTTTGTCCCCTGAAGAAGAGAAGGAATTTATTCTGAGATGGTCTGGATGCAAGAGGCAAGATACTGTGTATTAGTTGCCACCTGTCAAAGACAGAGTTGGAGGAGCTTAAGCTACTACTAAAATGTCCCAAGAGAAGCCACAACAAAGTAATTGGCTTCTGTCCTTGGACTCAGGTGGAGGGATATAGTGATTGTAATGAGGTTAGCCAGGTGGACATCAGGGAACATGACTACTCTGATTGGGACTGTTAATCCAGTCCAATTAGGGAGCCCTGGCAGACAGATAAAATATGAGTGTGAGACATTCTGTTTGATCTGAGAGCTGGTGTCTGAGGGAACCGGAACAGTGTCAAGGATCCTCCACATGGAAATAAATGGTGACTTAGTGATGGGATACTGGCCTCTGGAGTTATTTTCAGCTTTGATTTCAACATTCTTGCAAATTGGACACCAAAACAGGGCTATGGTTAAGCCGCCGAATTGTTGTTGAATGGAAAATTGAGATTGCATTTACTGATATTTAAATTAGGCGAGGCAGATATATACAGTTCAACTGGATAGAGGAAACAAAAACTACTTCTCCTATTGTTCCCCACCACCCATTACCCTCCAACTGCACACTGTATATCTATTGTCATGGATTATGCCTTTTTGCTAAGGCACTGGAAGATACAGCAGACATTACAAATCATGATAGCTACTTTGGGAGTCCTTCAGAACACCACAAGCAACAAAAAATGTTGCTAACCACTGCAATGATCCTTTTTTAATTCAGTCATTGGATATGGGTGTTGTTGGCTGGGCAAGCATTTATTGCCCATCTCTCGTAGACCTTGAGAAGGTGATGGTGAGCTTCCTTCTAGAACTACTGAACTCCTTGTGATGTAGATAGACCCACAATGATATTGGGGAGTGAACTCCAGGATTTTGACACAGTATCATTGAAGGAACAGCTGTTTTTTTCAAAGTCAGGATGTTGAGTGGGTTGGAGGGAACTTACCAGGTTGGTGGTGTTCCCATGGACCTGATGCCCTCATCCTTCGAGATAGTACTGCTTGAATGGTGCTGTCTATGGAGTTTGGTGAGTTGTTGCAATTCATCTTGTGGATGGTGTACACTGTTTGTCTGTGTGTTGTTGGTGTAGGGAGTGGATGTCTGTGGATATGGTGCCATTCAAGCAGGCTGCTTTGTTCTAGATGATGGCAAATTTCTTGAGTGTTGTGGGCACTGCAGTCATCCAGAGCAAGTGGGGGTAATTCCATCCCACTCTTAGCTTGTGTCTTGCAGAGGAAAGTACGGACTGCAGATGCTGGAGATCAGAGTCAAAAGTGTGGTGCTAGAAAAGCACTGGAGGTCAGGCAGCATCCGAGAAGCAGGAGAATCAACATTTCAGGCAAAAGCCCTTCATCAGGAATGAGGCTGTGAGCTGAGGAGGTGGTGAGATAAATGGAGGGGAACTTGTGACTTGTTGATGGCAGACAGACATTTGGAAGTCAGAAGATAAGTTACTCGCTGCAGGATTCCTGGCCTCTTCCTACTCTTGTAGCCACTGGATTTATATGGCTAGTGCATTTCAGTTCTTGATCATAGGTAACCTCCAGGACGTTGGCAGTGCATGTTTCAGTGATGGTCATGCTGTTGACTACCGGGTGTGATAGTCAGAGATACAGATGGTCATTACCTGGTGTTTCATGAACGTTACTTGCCACATGTCAACCCAAGCCTTCCTGCATTTGGATATTAACTGCTTTTGTATCTGAGGAGTCAAGAACGGTGCTGAACATTGTGCACTCATCAGCAAGCATCCCCAGTCTGACCTTATGCTGAGGGGAAGGTTATTGATCAAACAGATGAAGCTGGTTTGGCCTGAGAAACTACCCTGAGGAACTGTTACAGAGCTGTCCTAGAGCTGAGATAAATGATTTCAATAAACACAGCATCTCTCTTTGTGCCTGGCATGACTCCAAACAGCAGAAGGTTTTTCCCATGATTCTCACTGATTCGAGTTTTGCTTGGGGTTCTTGATACCACAGTTGGTAAAACGCAACCTTGAGGTTTAGTACAATCACTTTCACATTATGTCTTCAGCTCTTCTGTCCATGTTTGAATCAAGGCTGCAATGAGGTTTGAGCTGAGACACCTCAGTGAAAACTGAACTGACCATCCATGAGAATGTGTTCAGATTGCCTACTGGAGTCATGACTGAGGTGGTCAATAATAACTCTTATTGCAGTGTAGCCAGTCTCTGGTATCTCATGGTGGTTCAAATGTCGATCCTACACCAAGCTGGCCAGGGTATCAAGCACTGACCTGCAAGATGTGCTCAGCATGATCCCACACCAATTGTACATTGAGGAAGTGAAATACTTCGTAATTGTTGTCTAAGTTTATATTTTACAACTATAATGCCACAGAGAAGTCCATATTTTTTGTTTAGATTAGATTAGATTACTTACAGTGTGGAAACAGGTCCTTCGGCCCAACAAGTCCACATTGACCCAATGAAGCGCAACCCACCCAGACCCATTCCCCTACATTTACCCCTTCACCTAACACTACGGGCAATTTAGCATGGCCAATTCACCTAACACTACACATTTTTGGATTGTGGGATGAAACCAGAGCACCCAGAGGAAACCCACACAGACACGGGAAGAATGTGCAAACTCCACACAGAGTCACCTGAGGCAGGGATTGAACCCGGGTCTCTGGCGCTGTGAGGCAGCAGTGCTAACTACTGTACCACCGTGCCACCCATACTGCTGGTGAAGCCACATGTATGCTCATATTTACTTTTTAAGGGGCTATGGTTGACAGAATGTGAGATATTTGCTATTCTAAATTGAATGGCTCTTGATGCACAGAAGTTTATACCCACAGTCACCCTGCTTTCATCATACATTGAAGCTGAAGGTTTCCCTATGATTGCTGACAAAGTTCTATTGTAATCTTTGAAATGGAGGAAGAAAAGGAAGGAAATAAAGAAATTGAAGGAGGGAAGGAAAGAAAGCAATTTTTGAAAACTTGCATTGAAATGGCATTGTTCAAAACTTTAGCGTGTCAGAAAAAAAAACTTAGTGAATAAAATTCTTGGAAATGTTGTCCTCATTATAATGTAAGGATATGTGGCAGCCAATTTTTGCACAGAGATGAATGCCAAGTTAATCTATATTATAATTATATTGAATTATAATTCAATATAATTATGGTTAATTATTTTGATCATTGGTCTGAATACCCTAATCTCGCCCACCCCTCATATCCCATGATCCCTTTAATCTATCTCCTTATTGAAAACAAAAATAATGTTTTGGCCTCAATTAATGTTCTGGAATAGTGAATTCTGCATACTCCCCATTCTCTAGTTGAAGAAATTTCTCCTCATCTCAGTCCGGGATAAGACTTAAAATTCTAGAACTGTGGACCAAGTGCAGATTTGGGTTGGTATTTGTTAGGTGACATAAATATGGTGTGCCAAAGGGTGTGTTTTTACGCTGTATGACTCTATGACTGTAAAAGATTGACCCCTTAGCCTTAAACTATGACCCTTGGTTCTGGACTCCCCACCACTAGGAACATCCTTTCTGCATCTCACCTGTTGAATTTATAGATTACTATGCCTTTCATTCTTCTAAACACCAATGAATACAAACTCTCAGTGACTCAATGTTTCCTCATTCATCGGTCCAGCCATCACAGGAGTCAATGCACTCTCTCTGCTGCACTCCCTCTTTAGCAAGAACCTCCTTCCTCAGATAAGGAGACCAAAAAATACATGCAATATTCTTAATGTCATCTCAACAATACCTTATATAATTGCAGCAAGACACCCTTGTTCCTGTGCTCAAGTCCTCTTGATATGAAAGCCAACACACAGTTTGTCTTCTTCACTGTCTGCTGCACATCAGTAACTGATGAACCTGGACACCCAGGTATTGTTAAGCATAACCCTCTCTTAAATTACAGCTATACAAATAATAATTTGCCTTCTTATTTTTGATACCAAAGTGGATAACCTCACATTTATCCATGTTATACATATCTGCCATGTATTTGCCCATTCACAGAGTCTGCCCACATCTCTGCATCCTCCTCACAGCTCACCTTTCCACCCTACATTGTGTCATCAGCAAAGTCTGAGACATTACATTTAGCTCCCTCATCTAAATCATTACCATATATTCTGAAAAGCTGAGACTGGAGTATAGCTCCCTATTAGATTCGATTCCCTACAGTGTGGATACAGGCCCTTCAACCCAACAAATCCACACCGACCCTCCGAAGAGCAACCCATTCCCCTAACTAATGCACTTAACACTATGGGCAATTTAGCATGGCCAATTCACCTAAACTGCATATCTTTGGACTGTGGGAGGAAACCGGAGCACCCGGAGGAAACCCACGCAGACACGGGGAGAATGTGCAAACTCCACACAGACAGTCAGCCAAGGCTGGAACCAAACCTGGGACCCTGATGCTATGAGGCAGCAGTGCTAACCACTGAGCCACCGTGCCGCACCAAATGGTATCCTATTAGTCACTATTTGCCATTAAAACAAAAGACCCAATTTTCCATCTATCTTAATGCACTACCCCTAATCCCATGTGCTTTAGTTCTACAAATTAGTCTCATATGTGGGACTTTGTTGAAAGCCTTGGGAAATTCCACATAAACCTCCCCATTCAACTCTACTAGTTACATCCTCCAATAATTCTTGTAGTTTTGTCAAGCATGAGTTCCCCTTTGGAAATAGTCCATGCTAACTAGATGAGAACTAAGGTTGTCAGTTAACTGTTTCTACTGTATTTCTATGCCAATGATAGCCTAACCTATCAATACACTTATCTTGTGCTGTATAAATCAGTGTCCCCTTTTCAAGCCTGGCTTCTTACATCCTAGTCCTGACAAATCTGAGAGAAAAATCTTAGACTTTGTGTCTCCCTTCAGCAAAATTTAGGGATTCTATGATTCCATCTATGATTTAGGGTTCTCTACTACCAAGCAAGTGTGAATATTAAACAAGTTATCTAATGCCGGAGGTAAAAATGAGACTTGCAACTAAGAAGCCAAGACATGAACTTCATGGAGTGATGATTTCATAATCTCTACCCAAACTGAAAAATCTGTCAACCCAAAACTTAGCTGCCTTGAAGTGATATAACACCAGGGACAACCTTATTTGATTTAATCTGGGGAAAAGTCCATCTTAGAGAGTTACGTGCCAATCAGATTAGCTGGCATTTCATCATCCTAGCAGTGGCAAAATCAAGGAGTGCTGGAAAAATAGGCAGTTTAGGATGGTGGATCCTGGACTCCAAGCAAAGCAGGGGTTTTGGTTGGGCCTGCTTCAGATGGCAGTGAAGGATTAGGGCTTATAGATTTGGGGGAGGTAAAAAGAGGATGTACATGTCTCATGACATGCACAGCAACCTCCTAAAGGATGTAAATCACCTTTATGTCTGAAAACTGCTGGACATAATGAAAGCTACTGACCCACTTTGCCTCTTCCTTCATCTGCCACAAGTAAGATTGTGACAGAGACAGAATTAGGCACTTAAAGGGCTCATGGATACATGGCTGCACGATACATTTCCATTCACCAGAATATGTGAGACAGGTCAGGGAATGGATAGGGAGAGGGCAGGTAGGCCACTTGTTTTTATTGTCACAAGATTCTTACCTTCCAATGTGGCAGTGGGAGAACTATACAATTCATCCCCAATGAGAATACTAGCTGATACTCAAATATAAATCTAAATTTAAATATAACAAAGATATCCTCCTGGGACAGAAGCTCTGTTGTCACTCCTGTCAGTTATTGCGGTTCTTTGCATTTGTAACCAGAATTGTACCCTGATAATAGCAAAATATTGCTGGAAGGGAAACAAAGAGATCACTATAAAGACATGCAGCTTGAATTATCAACTGGCTGTGAGATTGACTGCACTCATTTAAATTTATAACTTGAGAAAAAAATATGCATTATGGTACAGTAGGGGTTTGGGTTGAATTTGTACAGGGAGATTTAAAAGAGAAACTGGGAGAATTGGGACTTAATTACAATACCAAGAAATACAGTTTAAAAAGCCAATACAATGCTGTAATGTATTGCAGCCTATGAATAAGTACTGCACTTCATAAAATAATTCACTAGGACAGAAGTGAGATGAATTTAGCAATGCATGGGGATTTGTTCTGACCTGTTATCACTCACACTGTGGATATTATCCCCATCTTGTGAAATATTTTTGACATGCTTTGATGCATGATATTTCAGTTTTTTTATTTTTTTTCAAGGAAACTTAAGTTTTAATATATAATTCAAATTTATTCCAACATGAAAGATTATTAAGTTTTGTATTACTTCATGGTGACAAATACACTAAAAATGATAAGGAGTTGAAGTATCTTTCATCCTCTCCATATTTTATCTTAGCCCACGTCTTTCGCAATTACTGTATCAGTTCCATCATTGATTGACTGTCCCCGTCATTAACTCTGACTTGGACTTTGTGATTCTTTGTAGCAATATCCACCGTACCTGTCATTCTCTGCCCTCACTTTTATTTCCCTAAAATTTTTAAAAAGCTACTGCAAAACATATATTCAGCTTTTTTATTTTTCAATTACTTCATGGAATATTGTATATAGTAGTTACTAAATCATGAGAAGCTTCAGTCACACTCTCATCGTGCCTATTTCTTTTTGTGTGGTAAGAGAGGCCGGTGGCCTTCAACTTTCACGGAAAAGAAAACATAATTGTGTAATATTTTCAGTAAATGCCAATAAAGATCCTTAAATTTAATAATGTAAAATAAAGTTTGTTTTCTTCAGCTGTGTTAAAAGCAATGGTATTGGTCACAGGTCTATAAGCAGAATTACCATCACTCATGAATGATCAGATACCAGGCTAACAGTCAATCACAACTTTAACCCGTGCCATTAAAAGACCTGAACACTTTAATGTGTCTGAATGGAGCGCATGTGCAGAGGTAGACAACAGTGGGATAAAATACAAAAATATTGTGTATACTGTCATTTGCAGTTATATATTACCAAACATTCATGGTCTATAAATAAAATTATCATTCATAAACAAAACTGTGTTTATTTTCATCAGTTTAAATTTCTCCACTTCAGCATATGCATAATCATTAACATATTCAGGTCTTTTAAATGCATAAACACAAGTTGTTATTAGTAGCTTCTCAGATATCTCCTCATTTCTGTGGTGACATTCCTTCCCCAGGGAAATGCCTTTCCAATGGTGACTGATTCATTAGAGCAGAGATTTTATCTTTGAGATTCAATACCTTGGTAGGTTGATAACTTCCAGAATAAGGAGAAAGTGAGGACTGAAGGTGCTGGAGATCAGAGCAGCGAGTGTGGTACGGAAAAGGACAGCAGGCCAGGCAGCATCCAAGGAGCAGGAGAATCGATGTTTCGGGCATAAGCGTGATGAAGGGCTTATGCCCGAAACAATGATTCTCCTGTTCCTTAGATTCTGCCTGACCTGCTGTCCTTTTCCAGCACCACACTCTCGACAACTTCGAGAATAAGTTAGGTTGTTGTTAGTTGTTTGTTTCAAGTGAAATCTGTTCCCCGATACCACTGTGCACCCATTAATTAACAATTTGTTAGCCAGTCTCATCACTTCAAAAATACCTGACACTTAGTGCTGAAGCTTATAGTATTTTTTGGATTAATCGAGGATTTTTTGCTATTCCGCTGCATCTTACTAAACACTCCTCATTAATTATAATGTTCCAATGATGTCAGTTCCAGCCCCATCTTACGCTGTGCATCCAAAATGACTATTTGGGCTTTTTACTTTCTTCGCTCTTTTCAGGAGCTCCTGGATCAGTGGGACCACTAGTTTATCTGTCTTTTTTACTGTCTGGCTGTGAGGGCAGCTGGAACTCTCTCTGGTAGATACTGAGTTGATTTTATATTCTCAACTACTCAGAGGTGATAGTCATGAAAGATGTGTAAAAATATCCCTATGATTGTTTAAGATCTGTTCAGCACTCAATAGCGTTGTGGCTTATAGCACATCACAAATCTCTTCTGGCATACATTGGGTTACCAGTCCAAGTTTATATTTTGTTTCAGCTTTTCATTTCCAACAGCATCAGAGTTAATGCAAATTAACTCTTTTGTCCTACGCTCAAAGTGCAGACTGCAGCTCTAATTCTTCCTTTCCTTTTTTTTTAAACAGTAGATGGGTCCATTGGAATGCCCTGCCAAGATTTTAGACCCTTAACCTGCCCTACCTACATGGCCTCTAAAACCCCAGCCTCCCAGTACCTTCTTTCCCCTTACTGGGGCTGATAGTGTGGTCCACCAAAACTGCACATCACCTCTATGATCAAATGCCACAAACACACAGGACTGAAGAGTTGCCTGTTTCTGATATCCTAGCAGCTTTCTTACGTGGTAACTGTCATTAATCTTCTTCAATTTTTAGCCAGGGGAAGCATGCCAGTGCTAGGAGTGGCAGAAAATGCAACCCAGCATCAATGTTATTTTCAGTAGTTATGCATGAACGGTATGAGATTGCTGCTAAACACTGCAGGAGCCTGCAGAGCGTTGTGAAGGATGAACTGGAGTAGCTAGAAAGCCTGATTCATATCATGATATGAACAGTAGCAGTCTGAACTGTCTGGCAATAGCAAGGGTTACTTACTGGTACACTAACAGTGAATGAGCACTTGGATAAATGTTACCATCCTTAGAGAGGACAATAGATTTGGAACCATTATTGC
This sequence comes from Hemiscyllium ocellatum, assembly GCF_020745735.1. NCBI lineage: Eukaryota > Metazoa > Chordata > Chondrichthyes > Orectolobiformes > Hemiscylliidae > Hemiscyllium > Hemiscyllium ocellatum. The sequence continues at coordinate 90,109,724 of NC_083401.1, forward strand.
CTCCCAGGTTGGGGCCTCTGCCACCCTAGTAAACTACTGGAGTGAAATTTCCTGGAATTCTGTGCTGCACTGGAAATCCCGTTGAACTCTAATTCACAATCATGATGGCAGCAGTCTGACTTTGCACGACAGCTATCTAAACTTGCATTGCAATTACTCAGATGTTGGGTGGCTGCTTTTTATAATGAAATGGAATTGATGCTGTATCATAGTCAAGTTCAAAACTGTGCAAATAAAATTGGCCACTACTTATGCTGGAAGGGTGGGTTCCATATTCTGTAAAAATCCAAGTTGATGTTGGACTCAGTCTTTCCTCAATGAATTTTCCTGACAGGCTTCCCTACATGCTACGTATTTTGTTGAACATGTACACCAGCATTCTGTAAGTCACAAAACATGTGGACAACCTCCCCTTGTAATAGTTTGATGTTTATGCCATCTTTGTCCCCTAGCTGGGCTTTGGTGCCCTAGTAATGATGTTTCATCAAGTGCAGAACCCATGTTCCATCTGTTAAGAATCACACATTGATAGCATCTGAGTTAATGGCTGCAAGTGCAAAAATCACGTGATGATATATCTTCATCAATACTCTCCTCTCTGTTGCCAGCTGGCAGGTTATACCTCATAGTTATCTGAACAGAAAACGTGCAGCCGTAAGAGTGTGGTGAGGAAAGACAGGGAAGGAAGGGGAAGCACGAGGTACATGTTTACACCATCTGTAGCTTGTAAATCAGAAGAGAATATGTTACGAAGGGGACAATAATAAAATAAAAACAAATCAATTAAGAATGGGAAAAGGGGGAGTAAGCATGAGGATAGTGTCATCTTTCAGTCCCGCTGCTGACTATGGCCTTTGCATAGTTATAGCCATTGCAAAAATAGTCAGCGGTCTCTTTTCCTCTTCTGGTTAGTTCCTGCTGTCCAAGGTTGTGTCTCATAATGACTTGCAAGAGAAAAAGAAGTGTATCAGAGAGTGTTGTGCAATATATTTGGGACCTGTGGCTGTGATTGTTGAATAGTTGTGACTGTGTGCAAGCTGGCAATATGGATTGTGCCTTGGTCAGTGTGTGAAGGTGAAGTAACCTGAGATATGAGTTGTGACTGATAGAGATCATTGGCAAGTACAGGAGAGCTTTCACTGTTCTTTACTTAATTAATTTGTGGGGTGTGGGCATCTCCTGCTATGTCAGCATTATTTACTCACATCTGTGCCACACATTTCTCACTTTTATATGGAAAGTTCTTGCATGACTTTCAACATTTCAACCAACAGGCTGTAGTAAATAACTGAATTGTCAGGGATGTACAGAATCCCAGACTTCTAAGATAACAGCAGAAAGTAGATAACATCTGTAGAGAGAAACAAAAATAACATTTTGAGCCCAATATTCTACACAACTCCTGAAGAAGAGTCAATGAACTCGTACTCCTCCTTTCTCCACAGATGTTGCAAACCTGCTGAATGTCTCCACTACTTTTTTAAATCCGAGATTTAGACCTGTATAGTTGAAAATAAAATTAGGCTGAGTAAGGGAGTGAGTTGTGCATATACTGGAAGCTTTCTGAGTTTTGTAGTAACAGAATATTCTTTTCTGTTTGAGTTGCTTCCTCTACCTACACTTGGAACAATGAATCCATAGTATTGCATGTAAATGAGGAGATCCGATTTTATTTGTTTATATGCTTCTTGAAATTTTCTGTAAATAGATACATTAATCAGTCTAGTTAACAACATGGTATTTGAAAATGAATTTACTGATATTGATCACAATCGTGAGGCCATTAAACTTCTTTCTGCACTGTATTCAGCTCCTCGGGGCAATGCTGCCTTCATTGATAAGCATGGTTATCTGTTCTAATTTCTCAAGAAGAAAGTGGTTGAAATTATTAACCTTTTTGAGTTAAATACAATTTATTAGCTCTAGTATATTGCCTTCAATCATTTTGTGCACCTCTCATAATATTGTGTTAATTATAGAATCCCTATTGTGTGGAAACAGGCCATTCAGTCCAACAGGTCCACACCGACTCTCCAAAGAACATTCCACCCAGACTCACCGCTTTACCCTATCCAAGCATGCCCAATCCACCCAATCTACACATCTTTGGCCTGTTGGAAGAAATCAGAGCACCCAAAGCAAACCCACACAGCCACAGGAAGAATGTACAAATTCCACAAAGTCACCTGAGGATGGAATTGAACCTGGGTCCCTGGTGCTGTGAGGCAGCAGTGCTAATCACTGAATCACCATGGCACCTCAAATGGGGCTGGCTAATATCGTGATAAAACCAGTAACTGTTCTCTGAGTCAATTACTCAAGGTTCGATACAAGTTTGGCATGACTTCCCTCTTTTCAAAGTGATCTCTTCATTTCTTTGTTGTTTTAGGTTCTTATTTTCCAAATAAAATGATCCATTTTAACTAATAGAACATGTTTGAAAAAAATACATCCACAATCAAAAATAAAAATCAAGGTTTGTTCAAGAGTTTGCTTTTCCAAAGGAGAACGTAGACAAACTGAACTATTTTCTTCCATTCATTCATGGGATGTGGATGTCGCCAGCGGGACCAGCATTCATTGTGCATCTCTAGTTGCCATTGAGAACACGGTGATGATTTGCCTTCTTGAACTGCTGCAGTCCATGTGGGTGGTTACACAATGCTGTTGAGAATGAAGCTCCAGGGAGTTTGAACCAGTGACACCGAAAGAATGGTGATATCTTTCCAAGTAAGGATTGTGATAACATTCTCATGTATCTGTTTCCTTCTCAATGAGGTTGTGGTTTGGAAGGTGTCATCTCAGGAGCCTTGATCTACAGTTCATCCCATAGATAATATGAGGCGTTCTTCCTCCAGGCATCAGGTAGTAACAGTTTGGCAGTGGAGGCAGCCCAGGACCTGAATGTCTGTGGTAGAGTGGGAGGGGGAGTTGAAATGTTTAGCCATGGGGCGGTGGGGTTGGTGGGTGTGGGTGTCCCAGTGATGTTCTCTGAAATGATCCACAAGGTGTAGTTCCTCCCCTGTGTAGAGGAAACCACACCTGATGCAGTAGATGACATTGGTAAATGTCTTCTTCTTATTTTCTGCTGACTCTTGCGAGCTGGTCTTCACATCAGGATGTGCCTGAGACCTTGTGGTGTCAGTCAGTTCAGTAGGTTTTAGAAGTTGTCGGTTCTCACGTCTGCAGGTTGTAGTCAGTCGCCATTGGTTTCGCAGTAAGGAACAGGCCTGTGTTGATAGGTCTTGGAATTGATGTCGGGATCGCGTTTTCAGATTGGTCTCAGGGTGGTAACTATCTGAGATCCTGCTCTTGGTGGTAGCTGCAGAGATAGCTCTCTCAGGTCAGATCAGGGCCTGCAATTACACTAATTGCGTGCCTGTTATCTTTGTGCCAAATCTGCGCTTGCCATCTGCACCCGGCAAACAGCCATGCCACCCACTTTCAGCTTATTCAATACCTCGCTTTGAAGAAAATTTAAACAAAAAGTAAAATTGGCTGAAACGAAAACAGTTCCCTAAACACCAGGAAAGTGTGATGTTTATATTATCTTGCACAATTAAATAAAGATAAATCATATTAATTAAATTAAGCAAATGCAATCATTTAACGTAAGAAATATAATTTTTAAAATGATCATTTATATCACTCAGTTCTTTCCTGTTTGTTTATTCTTCATGTTAGCTTACTGTGTTTATCATGTCCATCAAATTCCCCTGCTTGAATGTCTTATAGCCATCTCTATGGTCAGGTTCTTCACTAACAAAAGAGTAAAAGAGTGTAGCTGCTGAACAGAAAAGCAGAGTTAAGGCCTCAATCAGATCAGCCATGAGCTCATCATACAGCACAGCAGACTTGAAGGAATGAATGGCCTGTCCCTAATTTGTATGTTCCTACTCACAATCACATGCTGTTGAATTCTCTTAAGATGTTTTTATTGTTGCTTACCAATGGTTTCATTGCCAATTTCAAATTGTATGAAAAAATTTTGGCAATTGCTTTTGCTACTTTAAACCCTTTGTCAATGAAAATACTTCACCTGAATCAGCTTCATAAAGTCCTCTCATAACTTGGAAAATTTCTACTGAGTTATCTGGACCATGTTTTCAACATGAAAACTAAACAATTCCTGGATTACCCTTCTAATTCATCAATTTTCCTCTTAATTCCTCGATCCTTATGCAATCAAACAGGGCACACCTTCCTACAATATGCTGACCAATATTATATCGCATCCCACAGAAGGTCAATTGTTCATGAAGGTACCTGCTATGTTCTACTGCTAATTTAACCTAGATTCTTGAAGCACCCTTCCCACAAAGCCAGACCGGGCTGAAGCATTGCTCACATTAAACTTTAAATTCTATCCTGATCAATACACTTCATTACTACTTCACTCCATTCATATTTTCAATTTAGGTTCTTCCAACATGCAACTGTAAGTTTCTCTACCTTGAAAACTTTGCTAAAACCTGAGTGTTTTCCTTTTAAAATTTATCATCATTTTCCTGACTTTTGAACCATGTTTCTAATAAATGGTTAATAAATTACATGCATAAGTAACATTTATGCATGGAGATACCATTGCTTTAACTACTTTACTCCTGGGATATTAAAACATTAAACAGGATAAGTTATATACATCACACAAGACTATTTTATTATCTGTGCCAGAATACCAGGACACACAAAACACATAATTCTTGCATTGTGGATAGAAGGATACTCTCATTGCAACACTAATTACCCATTGGGATATAAGATAATTCAGCCAAGTCACATCAATGAGCAGAGGCCATCTGGACTTGGACAGATGGTCTCCATTTATGGTGATAAGGTCCCTCCTTTTGGGAAAATTGCATTGTTTAACAGAGGCACAAGAGTCATTGGTAGAAAGACAAGCCAGCAGTTATCATGCTCTGTCTAAAATTAAATTAATTTTATTTATTTTATCCTTGTTAAAGCAACTTAATTTCTTATTTTGTTCAATTATAAATTGCAAAAGATTGTGATTATTCAGCTAGTTCGTGGAACACATACTCCAGACAAAAGTCAGTTTCATTTACTTCAGTGCAAAAAAACGTTTAAGAAAGCTGAGTTTAAAAGTTCCAACATTGATGCTAATGTTCCTATCTACTAATGAATTAAAAGTCTCCTCATTGGACTGAGACAACAGGTTGTGAACAAAATTATAGTTGAGTTGAACATACTGCAAACATAAATTCAGAAGATGAACATCTGGCCTGATTTTCCCCTTGCAGAAGGGAAATATTGCACAAGAATATCAACTATGTCTCATGAGCTGTTGCTTACAGTGAAAGTCGATGCCACCATCTTTAACTACAGGTCACTACAGGGCCAGTTTAGTCTCATGTGGTAGGGAAAACCACTTTCTGGCCTAACCAGAAAAGTCTTTTGCAGTTAACATGATACAAGGCAGAGAATTACACTGGGAGTGGGACAGATATCTTGCCCATTTTCATCCATCCCACAGAAAAGTAGGTGGCGAGCTGACAGGTCAACAACTGACCTGAGCCGATGCCATAAAGTACTTTAACTGGCTAAAGTGGAACTGACCTGGTCTTATGTTTCTCACTCGGACGGCATTCCACCATTTCAGGATATTGAAATGGCTAAGGGTCTTGATAGCATTCCGTTGTAGTGTTCACGGCATGTGCTCCAGAACTAGCCTAATCCCTAGCTAAATTGTTCTAGTGTAGCTACAACACAATTATTCTAGTATCGCATCTATCTGGCAATATGGAAAATTACCTATGCATCTCCTGTCCTTAAAGAAGAAGTAAAATCCAACCTGGTTCAGTACCATCCCACCAGTCTTCGCAATTATTAGCAAGTGATGGATAGTGCCATCAACAGTACTATGAAGTGTACATTATATAGCAATAACCTGCTTACTGATACTCAGTTTGGATTCTACCAGGGCCACTCAGCTCCTAACCTTGTTAGTCTTGTTCTAAACATTGCCAAAAGGAGCTGAATTCAAGAGGTAAAGTGAGAATTACTGCCCTTGACATCAAGATAGCATTTGGTCAAGGAATATCAAGGATCCTTTGCAAAATGGATGCCAATGGAATTTAAGTTGGAGACCTCGCCTTTGTCAGAGTCACACCTATGATTGTTGCTGGTAAATCATTTTAGTTCCAGGATATCTCTGCAGCATTTCCTCAGGGTAGTGTTCGAGGTCCAATCATTTTCATCCACTTCATCAATTACCTTCCCTCCATAATTAGGTCAGAAGTGATTATTGCTGATGATTGCTGTCTATACAACACCGTTCATGATCATGAAGCAGTCTGTGCCTTATGCAGCAAAGCCTGGACAATGTTCAGGATTCATTCAACAGGTAGCAAGCAATATTCAAGCCATACAAATGTCAGGGAATGACCTCTCCAGAAAATTCAACATCTCTCTTGACAGTCAGTGGCATTCCCATCACTTGGTCCTTCACTATCATCCTCCTGGTGGTTACCATTAATCAGAAACTGAACTGTATCAGCTACCAAAATACTTTGTTTAGAGGAACAAGTCAAGGCTATAAATTCTGCATTATGAAACTCACTTCTTTATTTGCCAATGCTGATCAACCATTCAGAAGGCATAAATTGGGAGTATGATGGAATACTCTCCACCTACCTGGTGAGTGTTGCTTCAACAACCTTAAAGTCACTACCCAGAACAAAGCAGGCTGCTTGGTTGGCACCCTTTAGTGCTGATTCTGCAAACAAGCAGCTCACTTAGTTCCATTTTCCTATTTTTTAAAAGTAACTCTGCACATTTTTCCAAATCAAATAAATGTCTAATTCCCTTTTAAATATCTCGAATGAACCTACCTCCACTACACTCCCTAACAGTGCATTCAAGACCCGAACCCTCTGAATATATCACTTATGTTTATGGCGGTATTAGTATGCATTTCACTCCATTGTTATTCAGGTACATTTCAAACTCTCCTTACATAAACTATGGATCATTGTCCAACACCCATAAATTGCAAGCCAACTTCTTAAATTCTCAATAGTATGGCTTTTGTAAGACTGAACATTAATTCTACATTTATCTACTTGCTACTCCTACTAATCAAAGCAGAATACTCTTTCTCTTCCACTTCAAATAAACTGACATGTATTCATTTCTAGTTTTCCTATGTTTGACCATCGAATGAAAGGAGCCTTGGTGAATCATTTCTCATTTTGAGATACACTTCACAACTTTTCAACAACTCTTCAATATCTCTATTCACTTTACGGTTCTGCTTCCAGCTGTACACCAGGCATTAGCCTAGGTTTGCAAAATGTCAGCTGTATATTGCCCTTTATTTTGGCCTCAGCCTTGCGATGCTCAGTTTTTATCATTTGGTCTACAAAGAGACTGTTTTGTGGTCTCTTAGTAATTCTTTATTGTCCAGTGCATCCTTACAGATCCTTACTGTAAATTATTTAACCCAGTTCAACCATACATGCTTCAGCCAATTTGTTTTTTGTATCTGTAGTGTCTATATTGTTCAGGAGGCATTGGCATATTTGTCCCTCACTGGTTTTGTTCTGTTCTTTTCTACTCTATGGCACCATGTCAGAAACTTTGAATTGTGCTGTGTGTTGAGAAAATAATTAATATGTATTGAAAAAAATAAATTCTCTTGATTCTGAAATTGAGCTTTATCTCTCAAAAATGGAAAATACTACTTAATTAGATAAAAAGATGAATTCATTTAGATATAAGTGACAAGATAGAAATTAGCTAGAAATAAGTGAGGACTAACAACTTATATAAACAGGAAAACTAAGGGAAAGATCCCACGTGTGAAATAGTGGTTACTATGCATCATACCAAACGATTTTTCATGCATCCCTCTTCCTGGTACAGTTGAATCATAAAAACCCGAAGTGCAGGCAGAGGCCATGCGGCTCATCGAATCTGCACTGACTCTCCAATCCCATCTCTGTAACCTCACATTTACCATCTGGCCTGCACATCTTTGAACACTACGGGGTAATTGAGCATGGTCAATCCATCTAGCCTGCACATCTTTGGACTGTGGGAGGAAACCGCTGTACCCAGAAGAACCCCATGCAGATACAGGGTAACCATACAAACTCCACATAGACAGTCACCTGAGGGGAGAAACAAACCCAGGTCCCTGGTGCTGTGAGGCAGCAGTGCTAACCACTGAACCACTACATACCTATTTGAAGGCAGGAGACTCATAAAAGAAAAGGGTGATCCATCTGCATCTTTCTGTTTACCTCTGATCGATTTCTGCTTACTGCTATGGGTGGATGGGCTTGGTTTCAGATAACTCAGCCCACTTTACCTCTACTCCCCTTAACTGTCCAATGAATTTGTCCCTTGAGAGTCTCATTCTTCCTCTGCCACAACTTTCGATCTGGCTGGGGAAAGCAGGGGTAGTGTGAGCAGTCTGGCATTTCAATACTAAACTTTCTACATTTAGATATAATTTGTCGATTCAATAAAATCCACCCTGATGAATCATAAAATTAGAGAGACATTACAACATTGAAAAATAATTGCTTAATCAAAATCAATCCATGTTTGGCATTTCTCCTCCAAATGAGCAGTAATCCTAATCCTATGTACCATCCTTCTTTAATTCATCTGCCTTTATTCCATTTCCTTCAAGCAATAGTCCCACCAATTAGATGCAGAAACAGTTTACAAGATGGTTCAAGGGTGACCATCTTCAGCTAAGAGGATGGATGGGACTGTTCTCCTTAGAAAGAAGGTAAAAGGAGGTCTGATCAAAGTTTTTAAACTCATGAGGAGGCTGGATAGAGTACATCAGGAGAAACTATTCTTGCTTGTGAAAGGATCAAATATAAGATGGCACAAATTTAAAACGATTTGTAAAAGAAACAAAATGATGTGAGAATAAAAAATACAATGAGTGGTTCAGGTATAGAATTCACTGCTTGGAAGTATAGTGGAATGTGATTCAATTGAGGCATTCAAGAGGGAATTGAATCATTATTTAAATAGAAACAATGTCCAGGAACTTACAAGGACAATAGCACCAATTCATGATGCTTATTTGGAGACTCAGTACAGAAACAATGGGTTGAATGGTCTCCCTCTGCACTGCAACACTTACAGAAACATGTATTTGCATCAATCATGATTGCAAATGCAGCCCATAAATTCAAAGCCTTCCATTTAAAATATTTCTGCCACACACTCTGTTCTAAAACTTGACTTTAAATTTTAAAACTATGCCTCATATTCTAGATCAGTTAGCCACTGGAAAGAGTTTCTACCAATTCAGTCTCATTATTTTGAATTTTAAATCCTGCAACTTTATTTACACTTAATAAGAATTACCCAAAATCCAACAAGAACTTAATTATAATTCTGAGAAAATCTGATAGTACAATTGAAATATTTGCAGTAGGCCTTCTATCAAGATCTCATGGCAGCTGCTCGCAAGAGACTGGTCTTCCTGGCTTAAATGACTTGATGTTCAAGGTTCTGGGTTACGCAAGGGGTTTCTGTTTTATTTACATTTGTCATCTTCAAAGAAATAAGTGAAATGTTTGAACTGAGCAGCATTAACCAAGTATTACACCTATTTTTAAACAAGAATCAAACATTTTGAAAAGGTTTTAGTTTACTGACCTCCACAATCAACTACATCTAAATGAAGCACCCTGACATTTTGCTAGAAACATTTATTTTATTATGACTTACTGGGGGTAATGTGTTGGAAATCAAGCTATTCACAAAAGTTATACGTGTTTAACAATATGCAGAATTCCGAAGTTTACATGTCTTTTACACCCAACTTGACAAAAAGCACAAACCATTAACAAGAATTATCTATTTTTTTACAAATTACTAGATTGTAACTACAGATAAACAATTATAAACTGTCAACATATAATTTTTCTCATTAAAACTCTAACCACCTGATAAACTCTCCCTACATATACAAACAGAATCATAAAAACAGTTATGGTTCAAGGGAAAGACTGGAAAGGCCGTTCAATGATCTCTGCCCCGAAGAGTCCACCGAAATGGCCCTCATGGCTTGTAAAGATGCTTCTGCTTGATCTTTGTTCTCCAGGAATTTTTCCTTGCTTTTTCTATTAATTCACTTGGTCATTTCTTGCTAGGCTAGCATTTATTGCCCATTTCTAATTGCCAAGATGGCAGTGGGTCTAGAGTCACATGTCCATCAGACCAAGTCAGTCCAGGCAGTTTCCTTCACTCAGGGACATGAGTGAACAGCAATTGACATGGTTGCTATTAGGCGAGCTTTTTATTCTAGATTTCTACTGAATTTAAATATTATCATCTGACATGGGAGACACATATCCCTAGAATATTAATCTGGAGCTCTAATTTATTCATTACATTACGAATTTGCAATTGCCTCCTTTTCAAGTTTACTATACCGCACAACCTCCTAAATGTATAATCTGATCCCTTAATTCACATTGCACATCACCACTAAAGGCATTTTATATCTATTTTGAACTTATGTTTGAAAAATTTGTAAATCTAGGTAGCTTTGCCTTTCACGAAACATGATACTCTCATGAATCATTTTACAATTTTACCATGTGATATTAATTTAATTATAGAAGTTGAACGATAGCTCATATTTTGAAAGAAAAAAAATTCTGCAGGAAATTTAATCATCATTTGCTTTTTGTTTTGTTGGGGGCCAATGATGTGATGTGCTTTTCAATATAACAACTAGCTACTCTCACTCATGACTGCCATTCGATTATATCCTCATGCCTAAGTAATTCATGTAGTGAGAACCCCTCAAGTATTCCATAAAATTCTACTTCAAACCATATCCTTTGTTCCACAATATTTTTTTGTGTCATGAGCAGTTAACCCTCTTAATGTCTCATTGGTTTAGGTCACAACAGTGACTTGCTGTATGTAGTAGACATTTGAGCTTTGCATTGAAGTTAGTGATCACACATTCTCAAAACCAGAAAATCTTTGCTCTATAAGGTAGGCTTTTTTTCCATCCCCTATGGTTTTCTCCTGCAGGAGGAGACGTCAGTATCAAAGTGTTTCTGCACTACCTTAAACATCGCTCACATAGTCTGATAATTACTATCTAAAAATGTTGCTGGTCATTCACAAAGACAAACAGATATTCTTACTTAGATATGATTATGTAGGATGAGAAACTTGCACTACAAGTAGTCTGGCAGTGCAGCATCATTGCTTTCAGGTTGCTGTTTATCATCTAAAATAAAGGCCTTCCAGCTCAATGAAGAATTTGCTTTCAATTAATACAAAAAGAATGGCATCTTAACTGGCATGCAAACAAATAGATGGAAAAATGAAAATATGGGAACAAAGAAACGGTGGCACAGTGGTTAGTACTGCTGCCTCACAGCGCCTGAGACCCGGGTTCAATTCCCGACTCAGGCGACTGACTGTGTGGAGTTTGCACGTTCTCCCCGTGTCTGCGTGGGTTTCCTCCGGGTGCTCCGGTTTCCTCCCACAGTCCAAAGATGTGCGGGTCAGGTGAATTGGCCGTGCTAAATTGCCCGTAGTGTTAGGTAAGGGGTAAATGTAGGGGTATGGGTGGGTTGCGCTTCGGCGGGTCGGTGTGGACTTGTTGGGCCGAAGGGCCTGTTTCCACACTAAGTCTAAAAAAAAACTAAAAAACTCATTAGAGGCTAAAATCTAATGTCTCAATATAAAAAAAAGTTTAGATCACATTTATGTTCAGGAACTTTTAAGTGTCTTGTCAATGATATAAATTATGAAATTACCTGAGCACATCACAAATGACTTAAATTAATAATACTTCAAATATGGAATACAATAATATGCTTTAACAAATACTAATACAAATAATTGTTTTCAAAAATCCATTTGATGTTTCGTTATCATCCATTTCTCTATTCATGTGTTTCCCGTAATCAACTCTGATTCAAGAACTGTGACAATAGTTAGTCATTATCTCAGGGATAACTTGTTTGCTTATCTGCTTCACTTTCCTTTGACAAGGAGTGTACATAGACATATCTTCGTGTTACCCAAGGCAGTGCAACTACACTGTGAATACAATGGTATCAATCATTCTACATTGGTGTGGCCTTGACTCAGACACATCACATTTGTTTCCAAAGCCATTGTATCAAGCTATTCTTATTAGCAGAGCATGATAGAAATATTAAAGGTGCTAGTCATCCTAACTGGCGAAATGAAAGTCAAATGCCACATCATTGCTCAATAGTTCTGTTGCAGAAAGCTTAGAGATGCAAGGACTGCTAGCTTTGATGTATTATTACATTGTGGTTCTTTTGTCAAATAACTGTGGGATCTCCTTATTCCCCTTTATTTATTAATTTGTTGTGCCTGTCAGAGAGGCAATAACCTAGTGGTATGGCCCAACTAATGTTGTGGGGACCTGGGTTCAAAGCCCACCATGGCAGATGTTAAATTTGAGTTCAATAAAAATCTGAAATGAAGACTGTAATGCTGACTATGAAACTATTGTCAATTGTTGGGAAAAGCCAACCTGGTTCACTAATGTCCTTTAGGGAAGGAATCTACCTAGGCTTATCTAGTTTGACCTGTATGTGACTCTAGATCTACAGGGACTGGTTGATTCTTAACTACCCTCTGGGCAAGAAGTGCTGGCACATCCCATGATTCAACAAATTGAAACTGTACTTGTAAGGAAGAAGGGAGTTTCTTCTTCAACAACAGAAGTATTGGTTTGAATTTAATATTTAGCACCAAACAGGTAGCGGGTGCGTAACAGTTGTCCATTTTTTTGACGTTGTAGCTGTGAGACCTCTTTCTAGGTCTGCATGAATTAGTTCTTGGGTTGTGCACAAACACTGAGGTCAATGGGCAGAGTGTGGACAGAAACATGGATGGTGGAATGTAGGATGTAGCGTAAGGTTGATGTAGGATAGGTACGGAGTGCATAGATAGGCTGAAGCCATGTGTTCGTCTTGCTCCTTCAAAAATAATAGATAAAAATGATTCAGGCTGTTTGCTTTTGAACAGTCTCACGTAATACCTTCTAATACTATTGGTTCAGTCAGTTCATATGAGACTAAAAGGACAGAATGGAAAAGATTATCCTACATTGATGTGGCCATGACTCCTCAGTTTGTTTCCAAAGACATTTCATTCAGCTTTTCTTATTAGCAGAGCGTGTGAAAATATTAAAGGTGCTTGTCATCCTAACTGGGAAATAGCAAAATGAAAGTCAAATGCCACATCATTGCTCAATAGGTCTGTTGCAGAAAGCTCTGAGATGCAAGGACTGGTGGCTATGATGCATTGCCAGGATGGAAATCATGGCAAAAAAAATTCAGAAGACATTAGAATCCCATGTTCCATTCTCAAACTTGACATTTATGATCTTCAAAGGGGTGGGACATTTTTCATACGTGTTGTGCCCAGAGGTAGATAGCCATTAAATCACAGCTGTCTCCACTAAAATGAGATTCTTGAATCCTGAGTTGTGGAAATCAGAATGTAGAGAGTCAAACAGGTAACAGCAGGTCTGGTGTTGGTGCATTTCTTTTGAATAACCCTTGTTGCTGAAGTATCCCAATGGATACTGTCACAGGGTGCCTTGAAAGTAGAGATCAAAGATTCTTGGAGGATGGGGCAGGTGTTCAGTATATGAGGATGCTGCTCCATTTGCAAGGCAATGCTGTCTTTGGCTTCTTTTTCAGAGAAGTCGGAACAGCAGCAATTCCGAAAAGTCTAGGTTTGAAGGGTTTTAGGGCCAATTTGATTACCGCTAACAGATACTGCCTCAGAGGAAAGGCTTTCAAGTTAAATTTTAAAAATTGTACAATGGCAGCATGGTGGCTCAGTGGTTAACACTGCTGCATCACAGTGCCAGGGACCCAGGTTCAATTGCAGCCTTGTGCGACTGTCTATGTGGAATTTGCACATTCTCCCAATGTCTGTGTGGGTTTCCTCTGGGTACTCCAGTTTCCTGCCACAATCCAAAAAAGATGTGCACGTTAGGTGAATTGGCCTTGCTAAATTGTCCATAATGTTCAGGGATACACAGGTTAGATGCATTAGTCAGGTGTAAACGTAGAGTAATGAGGTAGGGAAATGGGTCTGGATAGGTTACTCTTCAGAGGGTTGGTGTGGACATGTTGGGCTGAATGGCTTGTTCCTATACAGCAGGGATTCTAAATGAAAGGGGACTGGCCAATTCTCTCAACTCAGCTTTCCTCTGGTTTAGCTTTGTTTTAGCAGACTGGCTGTTCACTGAAAGCAGTCTGTCAGTTTGAAGCTGCTGGTCCAGAAACAGCAACATGGAAGGTGGTGTTGCATGCTGAGTCCCTCTACCATTTCTCTGACTCTCTCTCTCCTGTCAGACCTTGTATTTGATTTTTATCTTTTTTGCCAAGGAGTGTTTATAGGGATTGTTGCAGGAATTTGGAACAGTATCATTAAGTTGGGATACTCAGCTGAGTTTTCAGATAGTTTAAGTTATTCGGTATTCTGTTCTCTTTTGTTTGTGTTTCATTTATTAACCTTGTAAATAAATTGTTTTGTTTAAAACTACATGGTTGGGACAGCTGCATCACTCCTGGAATGTCCACTATACACCTGCTTAAAACAACTTGCAAAGATAGGGTCTGGGCTACTTCCTTGAAATGTTTTGAAGGGTCTGACCTGGTCCATAACAGATTGGGGCTGTTTGCAGGGTTTGTTCAATAGTTTCGATTTGGGATCAGAGTTGAAGGCAGTGAGTGGTAGGTGTTAGTGTCTTCTGTTTTGGGTGTTGAATTTGGCTGTGCTTGGGACAGTAATGGCCCTTTCAGTCACCAAGAGTTTTCTGGGGGTGGAAGAAGAGACTTTGGGGTTTTTGCAAAGGTGATTAAAGCCAAGCTACTAAACAGACCACCTGGAGCTGGAGCTGGAGCTTCCAGAGATAATTTACAGTATAGCTCAGCATTTAAATTTGCTGGAAATGCCATCAAAATCTGTAGAGATGGCTAAAGTTCAATTGAATATGAAGCAGACTGAGTTAGAGGCAAAAGACAAGAAAAGGTAACAGAAATGAAACAATTTGCATTACAAGTAAAAGCAGAGGCAAGAGAAAAAGAACACATCTCTTTAGCAGAAAAGGAAGAGAGGAGAGAGAAAAGGAGGAGAGAGAGGGAAGTAAGAAAGTGAGGAAGTTTGAACTTCAGAAATTGGCACTGAGACAGAAGTTCAAAAATTCGCTTCCTGAAGTAGTGAGAATTCATGTGGAAGAGTAGAATGTTAAAACAGCAAGATTATCAGCTGAAATGGCTGATGATTATGAGTTGGTTCATAAATCAAAGTCTGGCTTCCAAAATCAACTTCATTCTGTGAGGACTGAAAATTGGGGAAAAGAGAAATCCTCGTGTGGAAAGGGAAAGGTGGATCTCAGCAAAGACCATAAGGATAACTTAACACAGGATAAAAAGGAAACCCTTGAAGGGACAGAGAAGTCAAAAGGCTCAGGCATTTTCACTGCAATAAAGTAGGCCACATGAAATCAGTGATGGTGGGTTAGGAAAAGCACTGGGAAGCCAGATGGAGGAAAACAGCACGAGCCAGTGAATTTTGTTGGAGTGATAATGTAAAGCACTTTGGAGGCTAGAAAGCTGCACCAGAATGTACAAGCTGGTCAGACATTGCTTAAGGAGAAGGTGCTAGATCTTCTTAAACTATATACTCGCAAAGGTAAAGTTTACTCACAGAGGCCAGGAGCAGCAAGTAAAGAGGTTACAATATTAAGAGATACAGGATCCTTTCAATCTGAGATGTTGAAAAATGAGGAGATACTCTGAAGGAGTACTGCCAGAAAAGGTGCTAATAACAGAAATCACAATGAGAGAAGAACTGCTCAGTTATGTGAAGTTAAGTTGGAGTATCCAGTGAAAACTTGGCAAGACATGGTCAGAGTACTGGACAAACTCTAAGCTCCAGGAATACAATTTGTCCTTGCTAAAAAGCCATTGGAAACTCAGGCAACTGAACCACTACAGGATACATGTCGTGGGACTTTTCAGGACTGGGTGGAAACGAGGTCACAAAGTCACCAACTGAAACAGGAGAGATCAAAGAGTATAGATAAGAAAGTTGAAGTGGAATTATTAGATATTTTGTTTGATCAAATGGCTGAGACAAGCCAGGAGCAGATAGATTACAGAGTAGACATCTTTAGCTCACATAAGTTAACTGAGTTAAGGCAGAAAGATGAAAATTTAAAACAATTGTACCAAAAGGCATGAAAGGTAAAAGAATCAGTGTATCCCTGCATGTTATTATCTTAAAAATGATATCTTAATGAGGAAATGGAGACCATCCCATATTCAGGCAGATGAGAAATGGCCAGAAGTTCATCAAGTCATATTGCCAGTTGGTTATAAAAAGTTACTCAACATTTTCACTACCTACGGACTACCCAGAGATACAACCAGATCAAGTGTTCAACTTTACATCAAAATTATTCAAGTTATGGACAGCTTAGGAATAAAACAATTCAAATCTACTGAATACTATCAAGAGTCACTGGTAGAGGTAGAACGGTGGCATCAGACATTAAAGACCATATTGAGAGCTTATAGTCAAGACTACCCAGATGATTGGGATATGGAAATTTCAGTCTGAGATGCACCGAATTAACTGACCAAATTCAGTCCATTTGAATTAGTTTTGGGGCATGAAGTGAGAGGACCACTAAAATTAATTAAGGAGAAAATGGTAGGTCAGAATTCAGAGACCACCTATTTGGACTATGTGTCAGATTTTAGGGAACAATTAAACGGAGCTGAGGAGTTGGCTAGACTTTAAAAACATAACAGCGTACTATGAAACATGAAGCAGACAAGAAATAAAAAAACTTGCAAGTTTGCGATCATGGATAAGGTTCCTTCCAGATAGATGCATCTTTAAAAGCAAGGTTTGGTGGTCCTGATCAAGTTGAAAGGAAGTTAAGTGAGGTGGACTGTTTGTAAAGGACTCTAGAAATCTCACAGAGTGTGTCATGTAAGTGTGCTCAGGTATTTTGACTGGGAAGGAAAGCCAAAGGAGACTAGGTTAATGGTTAGAACACAGAGTAAAAAAAAACTAAGTTCAGAGGATTCTGAATTGGACATTGCTCAAATTAAATTGGACAATGAGGAAGTTGTCAAAAATTGGGATGAATTATTGAATTACCTTCCAGAGGAAAATCAAAATATCTTGAAAGAGTTATTACTGTCGCAGGGGAAGATACGTGGAAATAGCTTGGAAGTACTAAACTAATTATGTATGATGTAGATATAGGAGATGCTGTTCTGATTAAGCAACATCCTTATAGATATAATCCTTTAAAGTTGGCACAGATTTAAAAAGAGATTTGAATGCATGCTCCAAGATGACATCATCGAAGTAGCTATAGTGACTGGAGCTCACCCATATTAATGGTGCCAAAACCAGATGGTACCCAACGGTTATGTGTGGACTATCGCAAAGTCAATGCGGCTACAAAGACTGATGCATTTCCGATTCTGCATTTGGAAGGCTGTCTTGAAAAGACATACTCAGAGGATATTGGCAGGTACCTTTGTCTGAAAGAGTGAAGACAATTTCAGCTTTCTTACCGCTGAATGGACTATATCAGTTTGAAGTCATGCTGCTTGGCATTAAAAATGCACCAGCTACATTTCAGAAACGAACCAATAAGGTCATTTCCAGATTACCCGGTTGTGTCATATTCATAGGTGACCTGGTGATTCTTTGTCATACATGGAAGAAACATCTGCAATATTTATTGGAATTGTTCAATACTCTTCAGGAGGCAGGCTTGGTGATAAACCTGGCGAAAAGTGAAGTTATCAAAGCCCAAGACACCTTCCTGGGCCATGTTATTGGACATGGACAAATGGCCCCACACAATGCAAATACAAAGGTAATTGTACAGTTTCCCATACCATCGACCAAAAGAACAGTACTACGATCCCTGGGATTGAGTGGATTTTATCGAATATTTTAGCAGTGTGGCTGCTCCTCTCACTGAATTGCTAAGGAAAGGCAAGAAGTTAGGGTCAGGGCTACTTTGTTGAAATGTTTTGAGGGGGTCTGAGCTGGTCTATAACAATATACATGCACAAGTCTTCGAAAGGGGCAGATAAGTTGAGACAGTTGTTTAAAACAACAATTATGGTCTTTGACTTTAGAAGTAGAGGCACAGTGTACAGGGGCAATGAAGTTATACTAAACTTTTGTAAAACAGTCTTAAGGCACTAGCTGGAGTATGCTGGTAATTTACAGTATCACATTTTAGGGTGATGTCAAAGTCTCAGAAACAATGATTTGCCAGATTGGTACCAAGGCTAAAGAACAAGATTAAAAGTTTAGAGAAAGTGACTTGTAATCTCTTGGACAGCAGGAATTCAAAAGTAATTAGATAGATGTATCAAAATCATGAAGAATGTTGCTGGAGTAAATAAGGATAAACTGTTTCCATGACTCAAGTTTTGGTAAGCAGATAGTATAGGTTTAAGGCAACTGATGAAAGAAACACATGATATTAGGGGGAACATGCTGACACTTTTTAATGCTCTGGAATGTTTTACATGAAAGGGTTATGGAGGTAGATTGAATAATAAATTTCAAATGAAAACTGCATAAGTATAGTATTTGAAATGTTTGTGGGGCAATTGAGAAAGTAGAGTGTGGGGATCATTGTTTGTACATTCAAAACATCAGCATAGGCATAATGGACCAAATGGAACCCTTCAGTATTGTAATACGCTTTGATTCTACAACAGATGTCATTGCAAATAAAAATTCATGTTGGTTACATATTATGTTCCAACTGAATCTGTCAAAAACAAATTTGGTTAGGTAAATAAATAGAGACATTTTCATAGTTTAATAAAATATTCTGAAGAAATAAAGTTACCACAATTTTATTGTCAGCAGAGTTATCGTTAGGTTGCAAAAGTTTTTTTCCATTTGCAAAAATATGTAGAAAATAAGAAACAATGTATTGCACAACAAGGTATGTCCATACCTTATGAGAATTTAATTTTATTATATAAATTAATATCACTTCATTTTTATGCCCTCATTTAGACAGTGTTGCTTTTTTTTTCTTAGCTGTTATTTTACACCAATAAGTGCTGTGAATGCATATCATATTATTCAATATGACAGGTCTGAAATTCCACCTGGGACTTAGTCATCGCCTGAAGCAATGCCATACTAATGTGCAAATGTATTTCCAAGTATATGGACAGTGTCAAACAATTAACAACAAAGCTAATTTTTTTTAAGGTTATTTGGAAATTGTGTTAGGTAATATGTTTAATCATGTCCCTTTGCTGAAAGGGTTTTTATCATACAGTGGCATAAGATTTCCTCTACCTTCAGTGGAAATAATATAATTACTGAAGCTGTCACAAATCAACGTTCCTGAAGTAAGATTTTGCTTCCTTTCTGAAAATGTACAAAACCCTTACAACATACAAAATTTGCTTTCCTCTCCTATGATTCCTTCATGATGCCTAACATTACTCCTTAAAGCTAACATTAGCCACAATTTAAAGTAGATCTATAGTTAACACTGCAGCATTCCTCTTTAAAAATGGATTAATTGCAATTTTGCATTATTGATGCAAGATATACACTGAAGACGTGCATTCAAAGCAAGCTTCTGGAAAGAAACTAATTGAGCTAGAAATTGTTGTTTTACACTGTCATAGCAGTGCTGATTAGAGCTCAGAGCTTGAAGAATGGTATATCCATGGGCTAGACTGATTAATAAGATCTTAAACACGAACTGCTGTAATTAACAATGAATAGATTAGCATTTCCAAAGTCTGGAACTGGGGAAATTAAAATTCTGTAATAGAATGCAGTGTGTTTAAACTCTAAAAATGTACACCTAAATTACAATTACAGTTAGAATAATAGATTATTATGGAAAACTAATAAAATTCATTAATCAAGGGGTTTGGATGATGTCACAATGCATGAAATTGCCACTCAGTCGGATTTACTTGGCACTTGAACTGAGAAATGGAACAGCAGCTGTATTTTTATCACTTTCTACCATTCATTATTTGTTCTCTTGCCAAGATTCTCCCTTTTCTCTCATGAAAGCATTCATTTCATGATAGGGCGCAATAGATTGTACAGTTCTCTGAAGATTAATTTCAATTCGACAGAGGAGACTTTGTGACCTTACAATGGGAATTCATGTTAGCTTGGAATCTAACAATAATTATTTTACAGAATGTGTAAAGAGGTGATATACTGAATACAATTAATTTTCTTTGAAAAGTTACCTCGTAGAGTTTCATAAAAAGCAAGATATAAAGCAGAATTATTTAAATGGTTTCATTACTAGTTAGAATCATAAACCACATGTCTGAAATTCAGCTAGCAAAATTGTCAGAACTGTACTTTCATGAAGTTTTGCCAACAAAGTCAGCTGCATATGGAATCATGGGGTTAGAGTATATCAAGAAAGGGATACTTAGATAACTGGGGAGTAGGGCAAAAAATTTGAAGTCACTGGTAATAAATTATTTGCAAATTAACTTGTTTTTTATTAAATGTGTGACCGTTAGTAAAAAAAAAACACTTTTCCTAACTTGTCTGTTGTCTTGTACTAATTTATATCCTGTGGCATCTAAGAAATGTAAACTTTCCTTGTGAGACTGTTGTGGCTTAGGTTTAGTGAAGGACTGATAATTATTGAGAATATTGATGTAACTGCAATTCATCTAACAAGGGAATTAGTGAGAATGCAAAGAGGCTCTTGAAAACAAAAATGTAGCTCTTCAGAATCTTCAAGAAAAACCATGAAAAATATACTTTGACCCCTGAAAATGAATAATAGCTAAATTTGCCAATGACACTCAGAATGCCAAGAAAGTAAGCTATCAAGAGATTAGCCCATGTCAAGAGGATAGGTCATATTAAGTGATGTAGAAAAAAAAAATCAGATAGAGAATAATATGGGAATGTTGAGTTTTCTACTCTGCAAGGGAGAGTACAAAAATAGTATACTAAAATTTTATATAGAAAGAGATTGCAGAACTGTAAAGGGCAGAGGGATCTGGGTATGATAACACATGAATCTAAAAAAAATAGAATGGAGATTCATCAAGTGATTAGGAACACAAATCGAATTATGGGTCTTATTGCAAGGGGAATGGATTATAATACTAGAAAAAAGTTACTGTAGCTGTACAGAACCTTATAACACTATATCTGCAGTCCTAGAATGAAAGTATACAATTGGATTAGTGGTAGTTCAGAAAATAATAACATCCAACTCATTCAGAGATTGTAGGGATTATTTTATTAGGAAATGTTGAATAGGTTGGGCTGTATCGAATGGAGTTTAGAAGAACGAGCAGTGATCACATTGAAATTGAGTTATAGAGTGATATATCATGGATAAAGACCCTTCAGTCCAATGCGTCTGCGCCGACCAGATCCCCTAAACTGATCTAGTCCTGTTTGCTCATATCCTCAAAATCCTTTTTATTCATATGCCAGTCCAGTTGACTTTTAAATGTTGTAATTGTACCTGCTTCATCACCTCCTCTGGCAGCTTGATCCATGTAAGGACTACTCTCTGCATGAAATTATTGCCTCTCAGGTACTTCTTCAATCTTTCCCCTCTCACCTTAAACCTGCACCCTCAAGCTTTGGGCTCCCCACCCCAGGAAAAAGACCTTGGCTATTCATCCTATCCATACCCCTCATGATTTTATAAACCTCTAGAAGGTCACCTCAGCCTCCAATGCTCCAGGAAAAATAGCCTCAGCCTCTCTCTCTCTCTCTCTCTATAGCTCAAAACCTTCAATCCTGACAACATCCTTGTAAATCTTTTCTGAATCCTTTCAAGTTCATCAGCATCTTTTCTATAGCAGAGAGACTAGAATTGAACACTAAAATTGAATTCTAAAAGTGGCCTCACTAATATCCAAGATGACTGGCTTGTATACACAATGTAAAGACCAATGAAAGCAAGCATGCCAATTGCCTTTTTCACTACCCTGTCTCTCTGCATCTCCACTTTCAAGGAACTATGCACCTGCCGTGCTAAGTCTCTTTGTTCAGCATCCTAAGGGGAATTCACATGATAGAAGTCAAAAGGCTGTTTCCATTGGGAGATTACACCTAATGTCTCAGAGGGTTCTTTAGTATGTGGAAATTTCTTCCCCAGCAAGTAGTGGAAGCTAGGTTATTGAATTTATTCTTAGCATAGATAGTTTTGATCGACATGGTGTCAATGGTTATAGGAGTCACAAAGCAAAATGAAGTTGAAGCTACAACCATTTCATGTATGACCCTGAACAGTATAAGAAGCTGAAAGGGCTGAATGACCTCCTCTTGTTCCAAATTCCTATGTGGATTTGCTGTGGAAAGGTAGGAAACGCTGATGAGAGAAATTGTTACTATGTACAATGAAAAGTTTAAACAATTACACAGCAAGCCAAACTTGTCACTTCATCAAATCCTTGACTGTATGGACAAGAATTAAGTAACTAATGATGAGTAAAACAGGGTATATATCACTGAATATCTGGAACATTAGAATGGTTGATACTGTCCAAAGTCCTCTAAAGCAGCTCATTCAAGATACACAAGCTTTGAATTTAAATGTATTAATTTTATATCATGCTATCTCTGTGGTATATGCAGAGTAGAGACATGTTGCTTATATCCCTATTCTGATTATGCAGCTAATTAGGACCAACATTTGTTGGACTTTGGAGGCAATAAGGACGATGCCAAAGTCTGTCCCACTTTCATCTGTTACTTGGACAAACCTGGCCATGGAAATAAGGGGCAGCATGTGGTGTACTGCCTAAGATTGGGGAGAGGAAAAAAGAAGAGTGAATGCTTCAAAAAAATCCTCGCTTTGTGCTCCATTTTATCCATCTTCCCTCACATGGCTCAGCTACACTGTCTCCTGGAAGCCAAGCAGTCATCTTCTGCCCAATTAAATGCACCCCATCCAAACTAGTCATGTGCACAGGGCATTAAATTCAGCTATGAGTATGTGAGGCACTGCTCAGAGCCAACACCCATGTGATTAAATACCACAGCTCGTGCTCCACTGGGAATGACTGGATGGTTTCTTCCAACCTTTCTTCAGTCTTGTGCAATGTTTCTGGAAGTGCTGACAGAATTACACATATGTTTTTGCTGCTGCTCCACAACAGTCTTCCTTATTGAAAGCTGCAGAAATTCAGCAGCTATGTCCAGTTGAACATGTTCTTCACTTCATTCCAGATGACAACATCAGCTCCTACTCACTTCTGATATGCTTCTTACCATCTGACAACCCAAACACCTGTCTCAGAGGCCCCAACAAGCTGGCTGTCTATTACTCTGTTATCAAGTATCTGGCATACTTCCATTTCACCCTTGCAAATAGCCATACATTCTAACACGGATTATCTCCAGTGTCACTTCCTCTGCTGCAGTTCAGATGGTGGCTAGGGTCAGTCCCCAATTCTTCATCCCCTGAATTCTGCACCCTCTTTTCCCTTACTTTAGTTTGATATCTCACAGGAGATGATCATGCACCTAAATGTAATGTAAATAGCCATTATGTAATAGCTAACAAAATTGTTTTGTTTATCAAGTCTAAACTTATCGTCCAAAGATTAGTGTGCACATCCTTCCCTGTTTCTTACTAATAACTTAAACTAACACCAAGAGCAGGAATTGGTGGCACTAAATTCACCCAACATATCTCAGATGGTTCGGACAGATGACCACAGGATTTTATGAAAGAGCTCTAATTTTCATCATTGAGCTGATAGATGGCATTTGACAATACTGTCAAAATGATAAAAGGGAAAAAAACAAAATAATGGTCTTTTGTGAAGTTATTTTTTTTTCATTTCTCTGTATTTTCCCACATTTCTTGTCATTGTCGATCATTCTCAAGGGAACAGAGCATTCCATCCAGGAGATGTCCCATTTAATATGGATAGGAGGAGAACGTTTTCATCTCAGAGAGTCATCGTTTGTGGAATTCTCTTAACTATAGAATAGCAGAGGCACAGTCACTGAATATTTTAAATTTGGATAAGGTCTTGACTGACAAGGGAGTCAAAGAACATACAGTAGACAGGAAATACAGGGCACAATCACAAATGATGCAGCAGACTGAGTGGCCTCCTCCTTATACATAGTTCTTTTCATGTGTCCATAGGTTGCGAGCATCACTGGGTAGGCCAGCAATTATTGCCATCTATAATTGGCCAAAGGGCAGTTAGGTGTCAACTACATTACTGGGGAACTGAAGTAACATGTAGGCATGACTAGGTAAGGATAGCAGGTTTCCTTGGCTGAAGGACAAGTGAACTTACAAGTTGTTACGTCAATGGACTGTGATTACATGGTTACCATTAGGCTAGCTTTCAATTAATTTTTTTTAATGAATTGAATTCAAATCTTACCATCTGTTCCCAGAACATTAGCCTGGGCTTGTGGACTACTAAACTATTAATCCAGTGATATTAACACTATACCACCACCTTTGCCAAATATGCTCATGTTAGTGTTGATTTTTCTAGGCTCCACACCATCAACATCCTCATCAGTCTTCTGCATGTGTGACATTGTGACAGGAAATTGACGAATTTGCAACTTGAGTGAAAAAAAGCATGTGTAATCAGTTCTGTCAACAAATATAGATAGATTTTACTGTTTCACAGAATTAAGAAGCACAAAGTCCTTGTGAACCAAATGTTAAGTCAGGACTTTGTTGCAGAGTGGGGAAGAGTTCCTACATTTTGCAATTTGCTTTTCAATCTCCAGTAACACCGTACTTGTTCTGTCTGTAAGCCAGGGGAATGTAACTTTACGTCAACTGAGGGAACTATATTAATAACTAATTAAATAAATAAGGGTAAGCAAACATGGCAGGGATGGCAGTGTGCAATGGCTGCAACATCTGGAAGTCTCTGGAACGCTTTCTTGTCTGGAACAACCATATCCGCATTTAATGTTCGCTGCAGCTTTAATAACTTCAGTTCAGAGGGAATTGAGCTGCAGTCTGAGTTGCTGTATTATGAAGAATCAGGGAAGGAGAATGTTACATGAACACTCTGTTGTCAGAGATGTTATTGCCTGCCAGATTAAGTGGAGTATGACAGATGACCATCATCAGGCTCATGACTGCAAGTCAGACTGATTTGGATAGTGTAGTGATGGAGAAGACTTAGTCTTCTACTCGAAGTAAAGGGTGCAAGGTGCTTCTTAACATGGCAGTTAAGAACAAAGATTGTATAGATGGGAAAGCAAAGCATGGCACCACAGTGCAAAAGGTTCAAGTTGGGAGAGCAAAAAGGAATGTTGAAATGATATGGGACAAAGTAAGGGTGATAAAACTGTTCTAATCTGATGGGGTGTGGGAAATTGACTTAGAATTTGCAACTTGAGTTATAAAAAAAATGTAATCAGCTCTGTCAACAAAAATAGATAGATGTGGGAAGATACTATGGTAATGTAATCAACTCATAGCTGGAGATAAATGAGGGATGGGAAAGAAAGGATTCAGTTGTCTGGTCTACTTAGGAACCATACCATAGGTAGAACTAAGAATGATATTTTGCTCAGGGAATTTGAGAAGCTTAGACCAAATTAAAATGCAGAACTTCAGATGTATAAAATACGAGGATCTTATCTGAGCAATGCACCAATTTGTATGAGGGCAAGTTGATCTGGGAATTAAGTAAACAATGCAAACAGTGATTAGAAAGAGTTGGTAGTCATGGAGCAGGGGGGATCAGAAGTTAGCAATGAAGAAGCTGTTAACTTGTGTTGGGCTCGACTTAAAACAGTTGGACCTGTGCCCTGGTGAATCATAGAACTCAATATTTGGACAGGATTAAAACTAACAGATGGTTGGCAGAATGCAAGAAGAAAGGGCGATTTAGAAATAAAAAAAACACAAGATAATAAAACTGCATATAGTATGTATTAAGACAACCAGAGAGGGCCAGGGATAGAGAGAGCATTGAATGCAACCATGCATCCTGAGTAAGGTCTATGCAGGGAATGGGAGTAAAAAATGAAGATGTTTAGGCAGGATCTGATGGCTTAAATCCCAGGATTTCAGAAGAGGTATTTGTGAAGATAAATTGACCAGATTCTTGAAAGGTTCCAACAAATTAGAAGTTAGCACATGTAACATGTTCAATCAAGAAAAGGAAGAGAAAGAAAGCAGGAACCAAAGGCCATTTAGCTTTACATCAGTCTGTAGAAAGGCACTGAATCTATCAATAAACAGGTCTTATGAAAGACTTTGAAAATGCGAAAATATTTTGATATAGTTAACATAGAACTGTGAAAAGGAAATTATGTTTAAAAAAGAACAAAACTTGTAGATGTAGCAAACTTGAATTTTGAAAAGACATCCAATAAACAGAGGAGGAGACCAAATGACCCATCATGTCTGCACTGGCTCTACAAATGAGAATTAACTTTTCAGCTTATCCCTGTACACTGCTCCTTTTCAGAGATTACACAGGATAGGGTGTTACGCAAAAGGTTACTATACAAAATAAGAGCTCATGGAGTTGGGGATGATAGTTTAGCATGAATAGAGATTTAGCAAAGGAACACAAAGCAAAGAGCAGCAATATTTGGGGCATTTTCAAGTTGGCAGAAGTGACTAGTTGAGTGCCACAAGGATCTGTGTTGAGAGCTTAGCTGTTTCCAACTATATTAATAACTTAATCAAACAGAATTACAAATCTAAGTTTGCTAATGATACAAAGTTAGATGGGAATGGAAGCTATGAAAAGACACTCATCATGGCTGCAAAAGGGATAAAGAAGAAAGTGAGGACTGCAGACGCTGGAGATCAGAGTCGAAAAGTGTGGTGCTGGAAAAAGGACAGCTGGTCAGGCAGCATCTGAAGAGCTGGAGAGTCCATGTTTCGAGCGTAAGCTCTTCGTTAATAATGATGAAGATCTTATGCTCAAAATGTCGACTCTCCTGCTCCTCAGATGCTGCTTGACCAGCTGTGCTATTCCAGCACCACACTTTTTGACTGCAAAAGGAATATAGACAGGTTAATTGAGTGGATGACAGGTTGTAAGAATGAGTACAATGTAACGTCGAATATGGTTATTCACTTTGATTTCTAAGAATAAATAAGGAGTTTGTTTTTTAAAAAAACATGAAACTTCTAAATTTTGATGCTTAGATGTACTTGGATGTAATCGTATAACAAACACAGAAAGCTGGCATGCTTAGTTTAGTAGAACGTGAAGTGATCTTACTAAAGCACAAAGATTCTGAAAAGACTTGGCAGCAATGACACAGAAATCCTAGCTGGGGATTAATGCATGCATGATTTCAGGCCAACAGGACGATCATTTAGACTGCAATGAGGAGAAATGTCTTCATTTTAAGTTTTGTGAAATTTTAGAATTTTATATGCCAGAGGGCTATAAATGCCTCTCCATTGAATTTTGAGATTATTAGTCTTTCAGGGAATCAAGGGAAGGCTAAAGAAAAGTATACGTAAAGTCGAGATGAACTCAAAGACCAGTCATAATTTTACTGAATGATAGCGGACTTGATGGGCCATCTGATCTGTGTCAATTCTATTACTTGTCAGCTATGTTCTTAACCATACCTTGATACTAGTGATTTATTTTTATTTGTTCATGGGACGTATGATCGCTGACTAGGCTAACATTCGTTGCGCATTTTTAAATGTCATAGAGAAGATAGACCTGGGCTTTCTTATTAAACTGCCACAACCTTTGGGGCTCATGCACCCACAGTACTATTGGGAAAGAATTTCCATGGTTTTGATCCAGCTACAGTGAAAAAATAACAATATACTTCAGGTCAGAGCAGAATGAGGTTTAGAGGTGGTCTTTTGAAGGTGGTCTTTTTTCCTATACATCTGCTTCCTTGACTTTTTAAGTATTAGGCATCATTGATGTGGAAGATGTTATTAGAGTAGCCTTGGTGAGTCACAACATACAAATGATACACAGTGCTGTTACTGAGTGTCGATGGTGGAGGGAGTGAAGGTTCTGTGGATGAAGTATCAATCAAGCAGACTGTTTTAACTTGAATGATATCAAGATTCTTGAGTTGTTAGACCTGTACTCATCTGGGCAAGCAGAGAGGATCCCATCACATCCCTGACTTGAACCTTGGAGAAAATGTTCAGGCTCAGGAGGTCAGTTATCTGCTGCATGCTCATGTAACCAAAAAGTATTTATGACTAAATCAGTGCAGTTTTTTCATTAATAATAACTCTCATTGGTGATAATAGGGAATTCAATGATAGTAACGTCATTAGATATCAATGGTTGATGGCTGATGAATTAAACTACATTTATTTAAATTCAACAGGCCCCACA
Source organism: Hemiscyllium ocellatum (assembly GCF_020745735.1). Classification (NCBI taxonomy): domain Eukaryota; kingdom Metazoa; phylum Chordata; class Chondrichthyes; order Orectolobiformes; family Hemiscylliidae; genus Hemiscyllium; species Hemiscyllium ocellatum. The sequence goes on from NC_083401.1 coordinate 90,138,109, forward strand.
GGAAAGGCAGATGAACTCGGGGCATGGTTAGGGACATGGGACTGGGATAACATAGCAATTACAGAAACATGGCTCAGGGATGGGAAGGACTGGCAGCTTAATGTTCCAGGATATAAATGCTACAGGAAGGACAGAAAGGGAGGCAAGAGAGAAGGGGGAGTGGTGTTTTTGATAAGGGATAGCATTACAGCTATACTGTCCTGGAATTACAGGATGGAACTGAGAAATAAGAAACGGATGGTCACCTTCTTGGGATTGTATTATAGATCCCCTAATAGTCAGAGGGAAATTGAGAAACAAATTTGTAAGGAAATCTCAGTTATCTGCAAGAATAATAGGGTGGTTATGGTAGGGGATTTTAACTTCCCAAACCTAGACTGAGACTGCCATAGTGGTAAGGGTTTGGATGAAGAGCAATTTGTTAAGTGCGTACAAGAAAATTTCTGATTCGTATGTGGATGCACCTAATAGAGAATGTGTAAAACTTGACCTACTCTTGGGAAATAAGGCAAGCAGGTGACTGAGGTGTCAGTGGGGAAGCACTTTGGGGCCAGTGACCATAATTCTATTAGTTTTAAAATAGTGATGGAAAAGGATAGACCAGACCTAAAAGTTGAAATTCTAAATTGGAGAAAGGCAAATTTTGACAGTATTAGGCAAGAACTTTCAAAAGCTGATTGAGTGCAGATGTTTGCAGGTAAAGAGACAGCTGGAAAATGAGAAGCCTTCAGACATGAGATAACAAGAGATGAGAGAACGTTTACTTCTGCTAGGGTGAAAGGAAAGGCTGGTAGGTGTTGTGAATGCTGGATGACTAAAGAAATTGAGAATTTGGTTAAGAAAAAGAAGGAAGCATATGTCAGGTATAGATAGGATAGATCGAGTGAATCCTTATAAGAGTAAAAAGGCAGTAGGAATATACTTAAGAAAGAAATCAGGAGGGCAAAAAGGGAACATGAGATAGCTTTGGCAAATAGAGTGAAGGAGATTTCAAAGGGATTTTACAAATACATTAAGGACAAAAGGGTAACTAGAGAGAGAATAGGGCCCCTCAAAGATCAGCAAGGCTGCCTTTGTGTGGAGCCACAGAAAATGGGGGAGATACTAAACAAGTATTTTGCATTAGTATTTATGGTGGAAAAGGACATGGAACATATAGAATGTAAGGAAATAGACGGTGACATCTTGAAAAATGTCTATATACAGAGGAGGAAGTGCTGGATGTCTTGAAATGCATAAAGGTGGATAAATCCCCAGGACCTGATCAGGTGTACCCTAGAACTCTGTGAGAAGCTAGAAAAGTGATTGCTGAGCCTCTTACTGAAATATTTGTATCATCAATAGTCACCGTTGGCTAATGTGGTGCCACTGTTTAAGAAAGGTCGTAAGGACAAGCCAGGGAACTACTGACCAGTGAGCCTGACCTCGGTGTTGAAGGGAATCTTGAGGGACAGGATGTACATGTATTTGGAAAGGCAAGGACTGATTAGGGATAGTCAACATGGCTTTGTGTGTGGGAAATCATGCCTCACAAACTTGATAGAGTTTTTTGAAGAAGTAACAAAGAGGATTGATGAGGGCAGAGAGATAGATGAGATCGATATAGAGTTCAGTAAGACATTTGACAAGGATCCCCATGGGAGACTGGTGAGCAAGGTTAGATCTCATGGAATACAGGGAGAACTAGCCATTTGGATATAGAACTAGCTCAAAGGCAGAAGACAGAAGGTTGTGGTGGAGGGTTGTTTTTCAGACTGGACGCCTGTGACCGGTGGAGTGCCACAAGGATCAGTCCTGGGTCCACTACTTGTCACCATTTACATAGATGATTTGGATGTGAGTATAAGAAGTGTAGTTAGTAAGTTTGCTGATGACACCAAAATTGGATGTGCAGTGGACAGCGAAGAAGGTTACCTCAGATTACAATGGGATATTGACCAGATGGGCCAATGGACTAAGGAGTGGCAGATGGAGTTTAATTTAGATAAATGTGAAGTGCTGAATTTTGGCAAAGCAAATCTTAGCAGGACTTAGATAGATCTAATCTAAGATTTGCTTTGCCAAAATTCAGCACTTCACATTTATCTAAATTATAAACTTAATGGTCAGGTCCTAGGGAGTATTGCTGAACAAAGAGACCTTGGAGTGCAGGTTCATAGCTCCTTGAAAGTGGAGTCACAGGTAGATAGGACAGTGGAGAAGGCATTTGGTTTATTTTCTTTTATTGGTCAAGGTATTGAGTACAGAAGTTGGAGGTCATGTCGTGGCTGTACAGAACATTGGTTAGGCCACTGTTGGAATATTGCTTGCAATTCTGGTATTCTTCCTATCAGAAGGAAGTTGTGAAACTTGAAAGGGTTGAGAAAGGATTTACAAGGATGTTGCCAGGGTTGGAGGATTTGAGCTATCGGGAGAGGTTGAATAGGCTAGGGCTATTTTCCGTGGAGCGTCGGAAGCTGAGAGGTGACCTTATAGAGGTTTATGAAATCATGAGAGGCATGAATAGGATAAATAGACAAAGTCTTTTCCCTGGGGTGGTTGAGTCCAGAACTAGAGGGCATAGGTTTAGGGTGAGATGGGAAAAATATAAAAGACACCTAAAGGGCAACTTTTTCACTCAGAGGGTGGTACGTATATGGAATGAGCTGCCACAGAAAGTGGTGGAGACTGGTATAATTACAACATTTAAAATACATCTGGATGGGTATATGAATAGGGTGGGTTTGGAGGGATATTGGCTAGGTGCTGGGAGCTGGGACTATATTGGGTTGGGATATCTGGTCGACATGGACGAGTTGGACTGAAGTGACTGTTTCAGTGCTGTACATCTCTATGACTCTATTATCTCCAGCGCTGCCTCTTCTATCAGGATGTGGATTCACAATTGTGCTACTGATTAAATGCTGCTGCCTCTAAATTTACATGACTTTGCCTTATTAGAAAGAGCAATGCGTCATGAATATGGTGCAATGTGTATGCCACAATTAAATAGATGGTTGTGCGTGTCAGCTCTGAAAGGAGTGTGCTTGGAGCAGTATTAATTGTGTAAGGTTGAGGCCAATGACATGAGGCCTAGTTATGGCTCTTGTTGCATGGTATTAGTGTCTCTACTTCTGAACCAGCTGCTCCTGTGTTGAAAGACAACACCACCAAACAGGTTGATGAGAAAACACCTATAAGGTCTGAGTTGTATCTGACGGAAACTTTGATTAAGTGACTTAACAAGCTATTGTGAATGGAACAATATGAAAGACAAGTGATGTAGCTAGTAGGACATGGCATGTAAGATACTTTCACCTGTACCTTGGTTATCCATTTGAGGTTCTTACACTTGTTGAGGCACTCTACCCACATTTCCATGGCTAGACATGGCACTACCTTTTTGGTAATTTTCCTGAGGGCCGACTGGCCTCCCGAGTAGATGACCTTGCTCCACTTTTGTATCTTTTGCTCAATGTTCTCAAAGCTCCACCCAAAAATATTTGTCAGATTAACTGCCCTGTTGTACAATTTTACAACATTCTTCCTGCCTTCAATTTCTCTTCCATCAGTTCCAGGTTCAGCTATAGCAAAAATTCATCTCAATATTCAGGGGGGCAGACTGGTTTTAAAAAGGACAGTTGTTGAGATGTGCAGCCACGCAACAGTGTATTCAGTGTTGAACACCATCCCATAATCACTAAATTAGCAGGAAGTGAGCTTTTGCATTGTATGCATTATTTTGAATGGATGTGCGTTAATGCCGATTCACAATCCCATGCTCAATCGCAATGTCTAACAAGTTCTGGCCCTAATGGGGATGCAATGGCCTAGTGGTATTATTGCTGGACTATTAATTCAGAGACCCAGGAAATGTTCTGGGGACCTGGTTTGATTTAGGCCATGGCAGATGGTGGAATTTGTGTTCAATAAAAATCGGGAATTAAGAGTGTAATGATGACCATGAAACCATTGTCGATTATCTGAAAATTCATCTGGTTCAGTAATGTCCTTTAGGGAAGGAAACAGCCATCTTCAACTGGTCTGGCATATATGGGACTGCAGACCTACAGTAATGTGGTTGACTATTCACTGCCCTCTGGGCAATTACGGATGGGCAATAAATGTTGTCACAGTCAGTGACATCCACATCATGAATGATTTCTTAAAAAAAGTTCTCATAGCTTAATATCATAATTCTAAGACAAAGTCAGAATCCCTGGTTGTTTTTAATATTCGTAAAAATTATGCAAGTCCTCATGATCTATGTAGTAATCGTCCATCGAGTAACAGGTCACGTAAATAGTAGGAGAAAAGCCAATATTTATATAACACCTTCAATCAAAGCAATCAGTTTCATGTGTCCCTCCATATTCACTGCTCAAAATGTCTTGTATGCTCAAAAAAGTAAAAGTACTGATATTAAACTAGCCATAACTTACTTCTTCTTTTGCCTACGTCACCTTTGGATGTTGCAGCTTCATTTAAAAGGACCATTCCCATGGTGATGGCAGCATCTGAAGTTGTCGTCAAGGAAACAGCAGCATTGTGCAGAAAGCTTCAGGGTTCACTTTCAAAATAAGTTAGATGCTTCTTTTCTTAAAAATATTTTCAGTAAAACTACTTGTACTTTATTTCAGCAATTATTAGATTCAGCTTCCAGCTGGTTTAAACTCTGGTTTAATTCTAAAATGCATAGTTCAGAATGGGGGAATAAAAATCAGTTGAAATCAGTAAAATAATGACTCAAAATATTAACCTTAAGAAACATTGACAATGCAACATGAAAATTCATAAATGGAAGGCATGCACACATTGAGTACATTTTCTTTGAAGCAACATGGGAATCAATTATGAAATGATTTGTTGAATAAGTTTACATTGTTATCATCACTCAAACAATAAACTCAATATTGGGGTCAGAAAAATGCTGAGAATGGCAAAATTTGAGGCAGAATATTCCAGAAGTCTGTTGAGGCCTTCCTTGATATAAGGAGCAACTTGCTGTCAATTCTATGCATTTGACAAGTGGCAAGGTGAGTTTCGCAGTTTCTTGTAGTTTCTTGGTGAGTTGCCAATTAAGGTGGATTAAAGTTTGCTACACAGCTTGTTAAGGCCACAGTTCACCCTATTAATATTCGCTTCCATTCTTACCAAACCTGCCAAGCAGGCCAGATATTGAGAAATCTCAACAAGGATACTGTCAGAATACCTGCTAACTTCCATTCATTGCTGGCTCTAAGCACCCTCATGTTACTGAGCACCAAACACCTTTTCTAGGTATGATTCACAGGCATGAGCCACATGCTCCTCTCATCTATGGACATTGGTATATCACATTTGCCAGTTCCTCACAACGATGATGGCACCTGTCTGGATAACTTGTATGATTCTCAGGAGACACAGACCCGCATTACAGGCATAAAGGCAACCAGCAATGAAAAGTTGCTGCAAGGAGACTTCACGCACACAGATAAGCACACACAATTCATGGATTGGACCAGGGGTGCATCCCACTGCTCGCTTCCTTTCTTAGTACTCACTCACTTAGTGTCTAGCTTCATACATGCTGCAGTTCTGTCATGTCTTATCTCGCTTATTGATGCAGTCACACAACCAGGCAGCATACCTTCCTGATCTGCAATCTTCAGCGAAGGGGGTGTATATTTTGCTATATAGTTGTGTGGTGTACAAAGCTCACACCTGCACCCTCTGTCAGCAGCCTATGAAGCAAGCACACTGCCTGTGCAGCAAGCAAGCAGCCATGTCTCAAAGTCCTAAGGGAATAGTACCTGTCAGTCAGAGAATTCCAGCACAATAATGAAAGACAGGCAGCCTCTGATACCAGTGTAGAAGATTGGCCACTGTCAGGTATTCAGTCAAGGTGTTCTTGATCAGGGCAACCTTTTCCTATAGTCCAGGGAGTGGGTCATAATCAGTCCTGCTGGGTGCATTGTGACCAATCTGGGGAGAAGTTCTAATATGATCAAGAGGAAGTACAGCAGTCAGTCCAGAATCTGAGCACATCTCTTCCTGGGCTGTCTGGTTAGATTGCTCAAAGGGGTGAACCACAATCAGTCCACTGGCTCCATCCACAGAAATTGAGTATAAGGGAGGATTGAGGTGGGGTGGCAGGAGTTCTGCTGTCATGGGAATGAGATTTGTTAAATTATTATGTTGGAATGGGGACTGTAGGAAGGGGAAAGGGGAAATGACAATTGTGAAAAGGGCAACAGGATTTGTAAGGGGGCAGATATAGTAAAGCATGGATGGGAAGGGAGCCATACAGGCGGGGTTTTGTCCGTGATCAGAAGGGTTTAGAGGGATATGGGCCAAATGCTGTCAAATGAGACGAGGTCAGATTGGGATGTCTGGTCGGTGTGGACAAGTTAGACCAAAGGGTCTGTTTCCTTGCTCTGTGACTCAATGAAATAGTACATTCACTGCTATCCTCTGGCCCAAACTGTAATGATTTGTTTTTTTTAAAAATAGATTGCAGTTAACTTAAGATCACTGTTTAGTAATACTGAATTTGATTTTGCTGAAGAAATACACATTTAGTAGAGATGATTTGGAAGAGCCGGTGTTGGACTGGGGTGTACAAAGGTAAAATTCACAACACCAGGTTATAGTCCAACAGGTTTATTTGGAAGCACTAACTTTCAGAGTGCTGCTCTTTCCTCAGGTGGTTCTGGACAACCATCTGTTGAAGGAGCAACACTCCAAAAGCTAATGCTTCCAAATAAACCTAATGGACTATAACCTGCTATTGTGCGATTTTTAACATTTAGTAGAAGATTTTTACTTTACACTCTGGACAATTTGCAAGAATATCAATTCAAGGGGAAAACTAACATTTATATTTGATGAGAGAAGAGCTGATTAGATGGAATGGAGCTCTGGTGGAGGCACTGCAAAGGAGAATGTACAAATTAATGCTGATACACAGTTAACACTCAGCGTCTGTTTAAAGTTCACATACCATCGTATTCATTTGTGTGATAAGCAGAATATCATTTTGGCTTGATAACAGCATATTGTTAGTTGCTAATACTACTTGTGTTGCTTCTGTATACATGTAGTGTGAATCAGCTAGCTTTATCTGTTGCTGAAGTGGTTGAGATTACTTACCATTTCAGAGTAATCTAAGGTAGAACGGGCACGTTTTAGATTCAAGAATAACTATCTTAGGGCTAGTCCTGAGTTCCATACGTTGAGAAATGATCTAAACAAGGTTGTCGTTATCATGCAGGATGTGTTTACAAACACATTCAGTATTGATATTACAAGCTGAACAAATGGTTTGGGTCAGATTTACAAAGATGCTGATGAGGCTAATCTTATAGCGTATGAAACTGTAAGTCTCCCAAAATATATATTGACCAGTGAAGGTAAATTTGTTGTAACATGAGGAGACAAACTTCTAATCAATTTCTCAAATAGGACAGGGAGGGAAGAGATTTAATTTGACCATTCCATTGTCAACATTCCAGGTTTAAAATATAGCCAAATGTCAATCATCATGAATTGATGTATTCTGGATGGTAACATCAGGGTCACTTACCAACCAATTAAAACTCTCAATATTTTCTGAGTTTTACCATGATGAGAAGTATTCTCATGAATTCAAATGAGAAGCTTCAAATAAATGTCTTTTTCATCAATATTTTTGGTAAAAGATAACAATAAGTTTTGCCATACTTTGTTGTTGACATAATCAGTATACAAGTCTGTAAAAAAATTCAGCCTTTAGACTCATTCCAATTGAGTACAAAATTTTGGAATTATTCTTCTCCCTCAGTGTTCTCTAGGTTTATAATCTATAGGTTTTTAAAAACTTAATTTCTACTTAGAATATCTCCTGTTGCTTTCAACCATGTATTTTTTAATATCTTATGTGGCTATTCATCTTATATTCTTAGTGAACAAAAATACATTATACAATCTGGTAACTGTAAACTTCAGTTTCCACCAGTAAATATGCATGAACTAGTGTAGAGTAATGCAGTTGTTTAAAAAGTGTGATTTAGTTATATTTGTTAAAGACAGTCAAACTTCGCAATGCTGATATTTCAAAAGTTATTTAAATTAAAAACAGTTGCTACCCTATAATTATGTAGCTAGGAATAGATCTATGATAAAAATGTATCTTAGTGCTAGTTTTGTTGTTTATGTAAAGTATAAAAGTTTCAGAAATGCAGATCAATGCAAGTGATCCTTATTCCTATACTCAATTTTAAATAAATCATAAATAATCATTTTGTTAATCAAAATTTATTTGGACACAAAATGGCCAGTGGAAATTTATTCCGCTGCTGTTGTCCATATTGTAAATATGAACTTACCAAAGTGATGAATCTTTGCTCCAGTTTCAGCTGTTACACACCAATCAATAATGTTCTGTTTGCACTATGGATTAATGGAACACAAAGCTTATATATGTCTGAACAAAAAGGTATGAAATACTGCTTTAAACTTGATATAGTAAAATGTAATGCTTTATTTTCCTTTGCAAAATAAATGGTTTGCCTGAATTATAGTGAACAACTTTGAATTAAATTAATCAAAGAGAATGCCCACAAATAACCTCCTCAAATTGCAGTAAAAATGCCTTTGCAAACTTATAATTACTTCATTTTGTTTTGATCTGACAGATGATTATTTCTGAAGATTTTATTCTCTATAACAAAAAAAATCAATTCTTCTTTCAGCAAGTAAGAGTTTGTCTGGTTTGATCAATACATGTGTACACATAGAAAAAGGTGAGACAGGTCTTCCTTCTGAAGACAGAATATAGGATATTGTGTCAAAAGCACATATAATTCACGGAATTTTCACCAGGAAGAGGGCAGTAATGGGACAGTGGCATGGAAAACAAGCTCAAGAGTAGGTTTTTTTTGCATCACTGAAAGCAGCAAAGTCAGAGCAGAATCACAAATAGCCATTTTCTTGCAGCTGCAGTGAGCTAAACATTCTGTTCAGATGCTCTTGGCAAGGAGATTAATCCCAGTCCCCCTGGTCCACATGACCTATACCACCCCCACCACCACAATAGCTTCTGCTGTCTCCATGATATGTTTCATGCTCAGTGCAAAGGGACTCCACAACATTAATTATCCAAAACAGTAGAACCACTTGTACTATAATAAAATAAAACTACTAGAACGCATTAGTCCGAAGCTCCTCCATGGCTACAAGTCATTAAGTCAGTTTGCAGCTGATCCCCTATAAATTATGCAGATCTCTGTCTGAATTTACTGATCTCAGCCAAGGTTGTGGTGGCAGTGCTATAATTTACCTCAGTATCACAAATTAGACAAAACAGCATTTGCTGGATTAAGCCAAACTTAGTTTGCTTGTGAATCCCTCCATAGCAAAACAGTCTGCTGACATAAAGAATGACAGTTTAGTGAAGTAGCTAGGTGTACTTCACTAGCTACACCTAGGAAGTGTAGGTAGTACAAGGAATAAATGGCTTTTCATAACAAATACGTGCATTTATATAATGTAAAATACTGTTGACAGTATTTTACAGATTTGAGATTGAAATACACACTAACCAGCAACAGAACAAAGAGAAGGCAGTTTAAGTGGTGGATTGAAGGATAAATTTAAAATAAAAGTTTTCATCTTGCTTTCAAAACTAAAATGTCCCTTTCTTTATGCATCAAAACTTTAGAAAACACTACTATGATGCCTGTCATTTTATAACTGTACCTCACTTTGCTGATTTAACCTGCTCCAAGGAAATTCAGCATAAGCTTGAGGAGCACCATCTCACTGTTCAATTCAGCATTATAGAGACTCTGAACTCAACACTGAGTTCACTAGTATTTTTCAGAGAATTTTATGGAACATGGACATCATTAATAAGGCCAGCATTTGCTGCCCTTTCCAAATTGCCTTAAACTGAGTGGCTTGGTATGCCTTTTCAGAGGGCAGTTAAGAGTCAACCACATTGCTATGGGACTCATTCCAGCATAGGCCAGGTTTGGGAAGGATGAAAGATTTTGTTCCCTAAAGAATATACGTGAACCATATTTTTGAACAAATAATAATGGATGATAGCTGTCATGGTCGCCATCACTGACGTGGGCATTAAATGCCAGATTTGGGGCATAAGATACACCAAGAGATAGAAAAGCGTGTATGAAAGGCAAGGTTACAACGATTTCAATATGCAGTGGACTGGAAAACCAGCTTGGTAGTGGATCACAAGAAAAGGAATTTGTGGAATGTCTACAATATGGCATTTTGGAGTAGTTTGTGGTGGAACCCATAGGGAACAGACAATACTGGATTTAGTGTTGTGCAATGAGGTAGCAGTGGTAACCACTGAGCCACTGTTATGAAATACAACGTGAAAAAGTGTGAGGTCATGCGCATTGATAAGAAGAAGAGAGGCACGGACATGAAAATTCAGAAATCTGAAGTGCAAAGGGACTTAGGAGTCCCGGTCCAGGATTCTTTTAAGGTGAACTTGCAGGCTGAGTCGTTAGTTAGGAAGGCAAATACAATGTTGCCATTCATCTGGAAAGGACTAAAATATAAAAGCAGGGATGTATTCTGAGGCTTTATAAGGCTCTCGTCAGACCAAATTTAGAGTACTGTTAGCGATTTTGGGTCCCATACCTCAGGAAAGTTGCATTAGTCCTGGAGCAGGTTCAGAGGAGGTTCACAAGAATGATCCCAGGAATGAAAAGCTTAACATATGAAGAACATTTAAGGACTCTGGGACTATAGTCGACTGAGTTTAGAAGGATGAAGGGGGATCTGATTGAAACTTTCAGAATACTGAATGGCCTAGACAGAGTGGATATTGGGAAGAAGATTCCATTGGCAAGACAGAAGAGGACCCGAGGGCACAGCCTAACAATAAAGGGAAGACCTTTTAGAATGGAGACAAGGAAAAACTTCTTCAGACAGCGAGTGGTTAATCTGTGGAATTCATTCCCACAGAAGACTGTAGAGGCTAGGTCATTGAATATATTAAAACACAGAGATAGATAAGTTCTTGACTGCTAAGGGGATCAAAGGTTACAGAAAGAAAGTGGGAAAATGGGGTTGACAAACCAGTCAGCCATGATTGTATTGTGGAGCAGACTTGATGGACTGAATGGCCCAATTTCTGCTGTGTCTTATGGTCTTGTAATAGTAATATACCATACAATAATTCTACATTTAATTAACAACAAAATCTACTGGTACTAAAATTTGAAGAAGGTACATAATGAAAAGCATACAGACGTTTCTTTTTATGTAAAATTCTTCCCAACAAAGATCACAATCCAGTGCTGAATGAGATGACACTGCATTATGTTGACACACATTCTACTTGCATGAGTCCCCACTCTGTGGTATTACAGACTTCTTGAACATCAGTGGCAAGGAACACTGAGTGACAGATAGGAAGGAATGGATTTAGCAGTTGAACCTGAATCAATTGGTTGCATAGCCTTCCCGATATTTCTCCAATACAGGACCTGTATGATTACATGTAGAAAATTTATTGGTTCATAAAAACATTTCTCCTACACTTTGCAAATATTCATAGCACACGAAAGACCAGCTAACCTAACTTCAGTTGTACAGAAAATGTTAGAGGCTATTATAAAAAAAAGTGATCATAGAAAATTTGGAAAACATGAATGAAATTGGACAAAGCCAAAAAATGATTTATAAAAGGGAAATCATGCTAAACAAATTTACTATAGTTACTTGAGGGTGTAACCAGTATGATCGATAAAGGAGAATTAGTACATGTGGTATATTTGGATTTTCAAAGCCTTTTGAAACAGAGTTGGAAGAGATTGGATGCAGGGAGGATGTTTTCCTTGGTTGGGAAGTCTCAAACCCAGAGTTACAGTTTCAGTATATGGGGTAACCATTTAGGAATTAGATGGGGAAAACGTTTCTTCACTCAAAGGGCAATAAACCAATTAAATTCTCCAGAAGGCCTTGGAGGTCAAGTTACTGAATATGTTCAAGATACAGATGGACAAGTATTTAGATTTCAAAAGTATATGGGACTGAGATGGAGGGTTAACTATGATCATACTGAATGATGGAGCAGACTCAAAGGGCTAAATGGTATACTCTTTACCCTATGTTTCTTTGTAAATATATTTATTAGCAAAAATAAATTTTTTTTGACTTTACAAAAATATAACGTTCTTGAAAATATAACAAATACCAGTATAACAAGAAAAACGTAAATTACAACACAACTACTGTCTATTAACTAATTACCTATCCTATAATACAGAACAACCAAACACTCTGTAAAACAGCACTGATTAAATAAGTAAGTTACTTTCAAAACAAAAAAAAACAAAAGAACACACAAGAACACAAAATAGCAATGCTCACTACAAAGTTCCCAAACAAAAACCGGGAGCATTGCACATTTCACCGCAGAGTGCGGCACGAGCTGGGGGGAAGTGAGGTTGGAGCGCAGAGCTGGTCGGGAAGGTAAGTGATTGATATTTGAGTGGGTATGTTCTAGACCCCAGGCCCTACTTCGTAGGGCCTCCCTCCCATCCTCCTCCTCTAACCTAACTTTAAAGTCCACAGGTAAGCGACTCAGTGTTATTGACTCAGTGTTCTTGTTTTGGAGACAAAGTGTACAGTCATGGCAGTGCAGGCAGTGGAATGTTCCTCCTGCAGGATGTTTGAGGTAGGGGTGACCACCGATACTCCTGCCGACTTCGTCTGCAGGAAATGCAGTCAGATCCTGCTCCTCACCGAACGAGTTAGGGAACTGGAACTGGAGTTGGATGAACTGAGGATTATTCGAGAGGCTGAGAGGGTGATTGATAGAAGCTACAGGGACACAGTTACGCCGGAGAACAGAGGTAGCTGGGTAACAGTTAGAGGTGGGAAGGGGAAGAAGCAGGCAGTGCAGGGTTCCCCTGTGGTCGTTCCCCTAAACAATAGGTATACAGCTTTGGAAACTGTTGGGGGGGGGGACAGCCTTGCAGGTGTAAGCTGCAGTGATGGGGTCTGTGGCGTGAGGTCTGGCTCTGAGACTCAGAAGGGAAAGGGGAGAGCAGGAGAGCGCTAGTTATAGGAGACTCTCTAGTTAGAGGGATGGACAGGCGGTTCTGTGGACATGGGCGAGACTCTCGGATGGTTTGTTGCCTCCCAGGTGCCAGGGTCCGTGATGTCTCGGACCGTGACTTCAGAATCCTTAAGAGGGAGGGTGTGCAGCCAGAAGTCGTGGTGCGCATTGGCACCAACGACATAGGTAGGAAGAGGGGTGGGGAGGTCATTCAAGAGATCAGGGAGTTAGGCAGGAAGCTAAAAGCTAGGACAGACAGAGTCGTCATCTCTGGGTTGTTGCTGGTGCCACGTGACAGTGAGGCAAGGAATAGGGAGAGAGTGCAGTTGAACACGTGGCTGCAAGGATGGTGTAGGAGGGAGGGCTCCAGGTATTTGGACAATTGGACTGCATTCTGGGGAAGGTGGGACCTGTACAAGCAGGACGGGTTGCACCTGAACCAGAAGGGCACCAATATCCTGGGGGGTAGGTTTGCTTGCACTCTTCGGGGGGTTTAAACTAATTTGGCAGGGGGATGGGATCCGGACTTGTAGTCCAGCAAGTAAGCTAGCTGTTTGTCAGGATGTCCAAGAATGTAAGGAGGCTGTGGAGAAGGTAGCACTGACAGGGAATACTTGCGGACACAGAGATGGGCTCAAGTGCGTATACTTCAACGCAAGGAGTATCAGAAATAAGGTGGGTGAACTTAAGGCATGGATCAGTACTTGGGACTACGATGTTGTGGCCATCACGGAAACGTGGATAGATGAGGGACAGGAATGGTTGTTGGAGGTTCCTGGTTACAGATGTTTCAGTAAGATTAGGGAGGGTGGTAAAAAAGGAGGGGGGGGTGGCATTGCTAATTAGAAATGGTATAACGGCTGCAGAAAGGAAGTTTGAGGGGATCTGCCTTTGGAGGTAGTATGGGCTGAAGTCAGAAATAGGAAAGGTGCAGTCACCTTGTTGGGTGTTTACTATAGGCCCCCCAATAGCAGCAGAGATGTGGAGAAACAGATTGGGAAACAGATTTTGGAAAGGTGCAGAAGTCACAGGCGACTTCAACTTCCCAAATATTGATTGGAAGCTCTTTAGATCAAGTAGATTGGATGGGGCGGTGTTTGTGCAGTATGTCCAGGAAGCTTTTCTAACTCAGTATGTAGATTGTCCAACCAGAGCGGAGGCCATATTGGATTTGGTACTCGGTAATGAACCGGGACAAGTGATGGCTTGTTAGTGGGTGAACATTTTGGTGATGGTGACCACAATTCTGTGACTTTCACCTTGGTTATGGAGAGAGATAGGTGCGCACAACAGGGTAGATTTTACAATTGGGGGAAGAGAAATTACAATGCTGTAAGACAGGATTTGAGGAGCATAAGTTGGGAGCATAGGCTGTCAGGGAAGGATGTGGTGGAAATGTGGAACTTTTTCAAGGAGCAGATACGACGTGTCCTTGATATGTATGTACCCATCAGGCAGGAAAGAAATGGTCGTGTGAGAGAGCCTTGGTTGACGAGGGAAGTTGAATGTCTAGTAAAGAGGAAGAAGGAGGCTTACATAAGGTTGAGGAAACAGGGTTCGGACAGGGCAGTGGAGGGATACAGGATAGCCAGAAGGGACCTGAAGAAAGGGATTAGGAGAGCTAAGAGAGGGCATGAAAAATCCTTGGCGGATAGGATCAAGGATAACCCCAAGGCATTTTATGCGTATGTGAGAAACATGAGAATGACGAGAACGAGGGTAGGTCCGATCAAGGACAGTAGTGGGAGATTGTGTATTGAGTCGGAAGAGATAGGAGAGGTTTTGAATGAGTACTTTTCTTCAGTATTTACGAACGAGAGGGACTGTATTGTTGAAGAGGAGAGTGTGAAACGGACTGGTAAGCTAGAAGAGATACTTGTTAGGAAGGAAGATGTGTTGGACATTTTGAGCAACTTGAGGATAGACAAGTCCCCCGGGCCTGACGGGATATATCCTAGGATTATGTGGGAAGCAAGAGAGGAAATTGCAGTACCGTTTGCAATGATCTTTTCGTCTTCACTGTCAACGGGGGTGGTACCAGGGGACTGGAGAGTAGCGAATGTTGTGCCCCTGTTCAAAAAAGGGAATAGGGATAACCCCGGGAATTACAGGCCAGTGAGTCTTACTTCTGTGGTAGGCAAAGTAATGGAAAGGGTACTGAGGGATAGGATTTATGAGTATCTGGAAAGACACTGCTTGATTAGGGACAGCCAGCACGGATTTGTGAAGGGTAGGTCTTGCCTTACAAGTCTTATTGAATTCTTTGAGGAGGTGACCAAGCATGTGGATGAGGGTAGAGCAGTGGATGTAGTGTACATGGATTTTAGTAAGGCATTTGATAAGGTTCCCCATGGTAGGCTTATGCGGAAAGTCAGGAGGCATGGGATAGAGGGAAATTTGGCCAATTAGATAGCAAACTGGCTAACCGGTCGAAGTCAGAGAGTGGTGGTAGATGGTAAATATTCAGCCTGGAGCCCAGTTACAAGTGGAGTTCCGCAGGGATCAGTTCTGGGTCCTCTGCTGTTTGTAATTTTTATTAATGACTTGGATGAGGGAGTCGAAGGGTGGGTCAGTAAATTTGCAGATGATACAAAGATTGGTGGAGTTGTGGACAGTGAGGAGGGCTGTTGTCGGCTGCAAAGGGACTTAGATATGATGCAGAGCTGGGCTGTGGAGTGGCAGATGGAGTTCAACCCTGCCAAGTGTGAGGTTGTCCATTTTGGAAGATCAAATAAGAATGCGGAATACAGGATTAACGGTAGGGTTCTTAGTCAGGTGGAGGAACAGAGGGATCTTGGGGTCTATGTACATAGATCTTTGAAAGTTGCCACTCAGGTGGATAGAGCTTGTAAGAAGGCCTATGGTGTATTAGCGTTCATTAGCAGAGGGATTGAATTCAAGAGTCGTGAAGTGATGTTGCAGCTGTACAGGACTTTGGTTAGGCCACATTTGGAGTACTGTGTGTGCAGTTCTGGTTGCCTCACTTTAGGAAAGATGTGGAAGCTTTGGAGAGGGTGCAGAGAAGATTTACCAGGATGTTGCCTGGAATGAAGAATAGGTCGTACGAGGATAGGTTGAGAGTTCTCGGCCTTTTCTCGTTGGAACGGCGAAGGATGAGGGGTGACTTGATAGAGGTTTATAAGATGATCAGAGAAATAGATAGAGTAGACAGTCAGAAACTTTTTTCCCGGGTACAACAGAGTGTTACAAGGGGACATAAATTTAAGGTGAAGGGTGGAAGGTATAGAGGAGATGTCAGGGGTGGGTTCTTTACCCAGAGAGTGGTGGGGCATGGAATGCGCTGCCCTTTAAGCGGCAATTGGATAGGTACATGGATGGGTGCTTAATCTAGGATAGATGTTCGGAACAACATTGTGGGCCGAAGGGCCTGTTCTGTGCTGTATTGTTCTATGTACCCGTATTAACGCAGGAGCTCTCCCCTCCAGGGCCCAGGGCTTAGCAAACCTAACCATCCTGGTTAAATAAACACCTAGTTAAGATAGCAGACAAGTCTGTGTCCAAATACCTCAAAAAGGCCTGCCATGCCTTATGAAAAAGATCTGTTGTGTGGCGCACCATATTTATGAAAAAAATCCAAAGGGATGAGCTCCAAAGCTAGTTTTCAGCATCCCAGCAAGCCTGGCGGGTTCTCAGACATCCAATTCATCAGAATATTCTTCCTTGCACAGTAAGTAAGAGTATTAAACAGTTTCTTCCCATGCCTATCTAAAGATGACAAATTCAGTAGACTGAGGAGGAGA
This sequence comes from Hemiscyllium ocellatum, assembly GCF_020745735.1. Classification (NCBI taxonomy): domain Eukaryota; kingdom Metazoa; phylum Chordata; class Chondrichthyes; order Orectolobiformes; family Hemiscylliidae; genus Hemiscyllium; species Hemiscyllium ocellatum. Next base: position 90,154,909 of record NC_083401.1, read on the forward strand.
GATGTCGGGTTTATTTTAACTTCGGTCCTCAATACCCTCCCGATCTCTCCCACTACGGCACTCCAGTAAACATGGAGCCTGTGGCATGTCCAGAAGCAATGGGTAAGAGTACCTACACTTATTTTACATTTGGGGTACACTGAAGATGCCCCTTTATTAAACTTTGCCAGACGATCTGGTGCCAGATGAATCCTGTGCAGAACCTTTAACTGCATAGCGCATTTCCTATTACAAATTGAGATCTTTTGCACATTCTCTCATCTGTCCTCCCTTGTTTCAGAAGTGATCGTCACTCCTAGATCTTGTTCCCAAACCTCACATAACCAGTCAATATCCTCTCAAGTCCTGCCACCCAGCAGTTGATAAAAAGGCATTAACTGAAAGGGTGCTTATGGAACGTAGCAACTCTGAAGCATTGCCCTCCATGCTTTGACCGTACTAATAACAATGGGATAACTGTCCTCATCTTATCCATGAACAATAAGTTAATAAGAGGGCACTTTGTCTGGGAGGCCTCGATATCCAGCCATATTGAGCCTGGATTGCTACCTGCCCAATGCAGGCAAAGGATAGCAGGGAACTAAATTGATGCCTCCTGATGTCTGGGAAATCAACTCCTCCCCCTCCTTAAGGCAACTACAATTTATTAAGTTTGATGAGGGGCTGCCCATGACTCCAGACGAAGGAACTAACCCATAAGTTTCCACAACGTTGCCTAGGGAAACATTATAGTGAGCATACGCATGGGATAAAGCAAATGAAGGAGGACATTCATCTTAATAAGGGCTATTCGATCCAACCACAAAAGTGGAAGGGCCTCCCATTGCTGAAGATCCCGCCTAAAATTATCGAGTAGGTGAGCAAAATTAATCCAAAATAACTGATCAAACATGGGGGAAATAAGGATGCCTAAGTATCAGAAATCCGCCCATGACCAGTTAAAAGGACACCTAAGGCCACCTTCAACCTCTGGTACTTCCTTGAGGTTCCCCACTTTGCAAAGTTGATCTTATATCCTGAAATCGGCCCAAATGAATTAATACATTGTATCAGGTGGGGTACGGAGGTCATCAAGTCTGATAAAAACAGAAGGACATCATCTGCATACAGTGTAACCTTGTGTACCCTCGGTCCCACTCCTGGAGCGGTTATGTGGAAGTTCTGAAGAATGGACTCTGCCAGCAGCTCTGTCACCAACGTAAACAACAGCGGTAAAAGGGGGCAGCCTTGATGACTACCCCGCCAATCCTAAAGTTCTCATACTTCACCCTGTTGGTGATGAGTGTGGCCAGAGGGTGGTGATATAAAACATCCATCCACCTGGCAAAGACCCTGCCCAACCCAAACCTCGCTAAGACATAAAAGAGATATGGCCATTCCACCCGGTGAAATGCTTTCTCTGCATCTAAGGAAATCACCAACCCCTGGATTGATCATTGCTGACATGCTTGGATCATGTTTAGCAAGCTTCTAACATTATTAGAGGACTCACGGCCCCTTATAAAACCTGTGTCCTCTCTGACAATATGGGGCAACACCTTCTCCAATCTCAGTGCAAAAACCTTAGACAGAATCTTGAAATATGAATTTAATAGATTACTTACAGTGTGGAAACAGGCCCTTCAGCCCAACAAGTCCACACCGACCCGCTGAAGCGCAACCCACCCAGACCCATTCCCCTAGCTTTACCCCTTCACCTAACACTATGGGCAATTTAGCATGGCCAATTCACCTAGCCTACACATCTTTGGACTGTGGGAGGAAACCAAAGCACCCGGAGGAAACCCATGCAGACACGGGGAGAATGTGCAAACTCCACACAGTCAGTCGCCTGAGGCGGGAATTGAACCTGGGTCTCTGGTGCTGTGAGGTAGTAGTGCGAACCATTGTGCCCACAATATAGAGATGGGCCTCTATGATGCACAATCCTCAGGAACCTTCCCCTTCTTAGGATGAGGGAAATATTAGCTTTTCTCAAAGACAGTGGTTGGCATTCATGCATATAGGAGTGATTGTACATCTCCAACATCGGTCCTGACAGAATCTCTATAAACTCCTTGTAAAACTCACTCGGGAGACCATCAGGCCCAGGCGCTTTCCCACTCTGAAGTCGCCTAGCTGCCTCCTGTATCTCCCGAACCATCAAGGGGCATTAAAGAGAGGGAGGCTGATTTTAGAATTCCCCCCGGGAGGTCCAGACTCTAAAAAAAGGCTTTCATTTTGTCCTTCTTAACCATGCAACCTCCAAACTGATACAATTCAGAGTAAAACTCCAAAAAGCCTCATTAAACCTTTCGGCATTGTATGTAAGGACCCTGGCGCTGTCTCTAACTGCAGTCATGGATTGGGGAGCACACTTTTCCTAGTCACATATGCTAAATTCTTCCCTGGCCTATCTTCATACTCGAACAGCCTTTGTCTAGCAAAAGCAAGTTCTTTCTTTGCTGTTTGTGTCAGTATTGAATTCAAGGCAGCCCGAAGGACCATGATCCGCTGGAGCTTCGTCACCAAAGACCCTGCAAACTGTGCCCCCTTAGTGGCATTCAGCCAAATTTCAAGTAGACACTGCTGTTCCCCCTTCTGTCGTTTCTGGCTAGTCGAATAGGAAATAGCTAATCCCTCGCGAAGGCCTTAGCGGTCTCCCAGAGCATAGATGGACTACTAGCCATGCCCAACGTGACAGTCAAAAACTCCTGAAACTCCCTCAAAACATTTTCCACAAATTTGGAATCCTTAAGGAGAAAGGGGTCCAGATGCCAGTGCTGCAAACCTAGCCCCTCACTCTTGGCCTTGACATCCAAATATACTGTCACATGATCAGAGATAGCTATATCCAAATTTTAAAACCCATAATCAAATCCAAAAGGTCGAGGGGGCCAGAAAGAGATCAGTCCTCGTGTGACATCTGTGTGGGCTTGAAAAAAAGGTGAAATCTCTGCTGGTAGGGTGAAGACATCTCCAAATGTCCACCTGTCCCAACTCCTTGCATAAGTCAGCCACCTGCTTGGCCTGTGAAGAAATAGATGGGGGCCCTCAAGGCATTCTGTCCATTGTTGGATCCAAAAGACAATTGAAATCTTCCCCCCCACACCCCCACCCCCCATAATAATGTGTTCCAAAGGCACTCAACTTAGAAAGTCAAAAATTTGAGGGGATGTGCTGGACGACAGTATACATTTAAAATGCCACATTTCTCCCCATGTATCAGGGCCATAAGTATTACAAACCACCCTTGCCCATCTTTCACCTGCTCTAACAATGTGACCGGAAGATTTTTCTGGATAAGTACAGCAACTCCCCTACTCTTAGCTGTAAAGGATGAAAAGAATACCTGGTCATAACCTCCCTGTTGTAATTTTAGGTGATCCCCATCGTCAAGATGGGTTTCCTATAACAGAGCGAAATCAACCCTTTCCCTCTTAAGGCTAGAAAGCATTTACTTTCCTTTTAACAGGAGAATTATTTCTCTTGATGTTCCAGGTGCACCATTTAACACGGCACTTAGCCATATCTCCTTTCAGAGACCCTTGAACCCCTGGGAGGGAGAATCCTGCTTGCAATGCACTGAGCACAAGTAAATGAAGACTCATGGAGTTGCAGAATTGTGTTTGCAAAAACTACTCTATTATAACTACAAACAGCTATTACTACCAAAAAGCTACAAAACAAAACTATAAAACCTTGAAAGGGAGACTCTCGCCCTGCCCATCAGGGCCACTCACCATACCCATCCACTCCTGCACAGTTCCTTCAGGCCTGGACTGAGCCCCAGCCTGAGGCAATAAAAAGTAAATAACAAGGAGATGATCCTTAAGTCAACAAAAGACGATAAAGTCAGAATAAGCACTCCGCCCATCCCCGACTCTATGTCACCTCTACCTGTGACTAAAAGAGAAAACAAACAAAAAAAGGGAAAATAACAAAGGGCACCCACAAAATTTTCAATGATAAAATCCAGTTAGGATTGGGTTGGGATATCTGGTCCGCATGGACGGGCTGGACCGAACGGTCTGTTTCCATGCTGTACATCTCTATGACTTTACAATAGGAACAACATATTCCAAGATTTTTTTAATTATTAGGGAAAGAGAAAAAAAGGGAAAAACGGAAAAGACAGGGAAAAGAGGAACAGAGGATGAACATTAACCATATTCTTTGGACCATTCAGCCTGTTTTAAAGTGTCTACAAAGTTCTCGACTTCATCCGCCGAATCAAGCGTATAAACTGAGTTCTTGTGGCTGAAATGGAGCACTGCGGGGTATCTCAGAAGTACTGGATGCCCATGTTCCTCAGCCTCTTTTTAACTTCATCAAAGGACTTCCTCTTTCGAATTACAGCAACTGAGAAATCCTGGAAAACATGATTTTTGACCCCTTGTGCAGAAGTGCCTGTGGATCTTTCCCTAGTAATCTGGAGGCTTCTATCACTCTCTACTTGTCCCCGTATGTAAGGAAGTGTACTAGGATCAGGCAGGGGGTGCTGTATCGTCCTGAACCTGTGCACTGCAACCATTTCAATCTACAGCTGTCTGGATTCAATTTGAAGACCCAGGAACTCCGGAAGCCAGTTTTCAAAGAAGCTAACTGGCTGCCCACCTTCTTCACCCTCAAGGTGCCCGACTATCCGAAGAGTCGTCCTCTAACCATAGTTTTTGAGGTCGTCAACCTGATCTCACTAGGTGCATACAAGGAAGTCAAATTTTTTTTCCATTTTTAATTCATGGAGTACTGGAATCACTACTGGGGAAAGTGGGACTGCACCATTTGACTGGTCTTCATCTGAAACATTATGTCATCACTGTTCTGGTGAGTTGGATAACTAAAGAAGTAAGGGAGGCTTCACTTGGCTGATACCAGGAAAGGAGGGATCGTTTTATGAGGAAAGGTTGAGAAGATTGGGCCGATACTCATTGGAGACCACCTTAAATGTTTAGCAGACTTGATGTGGAAAGGTTGTTTCCACTTGTGGGAGAGTCTAGTGTCAGAAGGCATGATCTCACATAATAAGTCACACATTTAAGACAAAGATGAAGTAGAATTTCTTCTCTCAGAAGGTAATCAATTTGTGGAATTCTTGACCTCAGAGGGTATTAAAGCTGGGTCATCAAGTATACCCAAGATCAATCAGCCATGATCTTATTGAACAGTGGCGCCGTCTCAGTGGGCTGAACAGCCTACTTCTGTCCCTGTGCCTTATGGTTATACACAACAGGGAAAGGGTACTGTGAAAACTACTGAAACTAAGATGGACACATCTCCATTACCTGATGGCTTCCATCAGAGGAGTTAAAAAGAAGTAGCTACTGAGATAGTAGAAACATTAGTTATCCAGCATTCTTTGAATAATTGGAAACATCCCATGAGATCAGAAAATAACAACTGTAATCCTCAATTCAAGGAAAAAAAAGATGGGAAGTAGAAAATGATAGGTCAGACAGCCCAAAATCTATCATTGGGAAATACTAGAATTTAATAAGGAGGAGGTTATAGAAGGACACAGAATATTTTTAATATGATTGGGCAGAGCTCGCATGGCTCTGTCAAAGGGAAATCATGTATCACTATTTGATCAGAATTCTTTGATAAAGGGGAAGTTGCAAGACGTAGTGTACTTGGATGATGAAAAACACTCAATAGCGCATGAAACACGAACAAGGTCACGAGTAGCCCATCAGGCCTGCTGCATCATTTAATAAGGTCACAGCTGATCGGATTATAATCTAAGAATTCTCATTCTTACTGATTCCTGAGAACCTTTCACCTCCTCCTTACCAAGGATCTATCCACTCTGCTTTAAAAATATTCAAAGATGCTTGTTTAGCAAGAGCTCCAAAGACTTATGACCTTCTGACAGAAAATAATTTGCCTTGTTTTAAATTAGTGACTTTATACTTTTAATCAGTGACCACTAGTCTCCCATAACAAGAAACATCCTCTTCACATCTCTCCTCTCAATTTGCCTAACAATCTTACATGTTTCAATCAAGTTTCATTTGTCGAAACTCCAGTGGACACAAACCTAACCTGTTCACCATTCCTCAAAAGAAAACTTGTCAAATTCAAGTATTAGTCTGGCAAACCTTCTCTGAACTGTTTCTAATGCAGACATCCTTCCTTAAACAAGTTGACCAATATTGTATACAGTACTCCAACTATGGTGTCACTATTATGCTACATATATAAAGCAAAATGTCCCTACTTCACAGCAGTCTAAGCTTTCCATAATAAATGACAACATTCCATTAACTTTTCAAATTACTTGCAATACTTGGAAACTAGCTATTTATGATTTATATTCCAGTGCACTTAGATTCATGGACTCTCAGAGCTCTACAATATTTCCCAAACCATATAACATACTATTGTTTTGCTTCCTGCCAAAATGGACAACTTCAGGTTTTCCCACATTACCTTTGACTTGCCACAGTTCTGTCCACTCACTTAACTTAGTTTCTTTTTTTTTGAGGCTCTTTAAGTCAGTCATAGAGCTGTACAGCATGGAAACAGATCCTTCGATCCAACTCGTCCTGCCAACCAGATACGCTAAATTAATCTAGTCCCATTTGACAGCATTTGGCCATATCCCCCTAAACCCTTTCTACTCATGTACCCATTCAGATGTTTTTAATGTTGTAGTTGTACTAGCCTCCAACCACTTCCTCTGGCAGCTCATTCCACCACCTCTACATGAAAAGTTGTCCCTGAGGTCTCTTTTACATGTTTCCTTCTCACCTTAAACCAATGTCCCCTATTGTGGGACAAAGACCTTGGCTATTTATCCTATCCATAGTCCTCATGATTTCATAAATGTCTGTAAGGTCATCCATCAGCCTCCGATGCTCCAGGGATAAAAAGCCTCAACCTCTTCAATCTCTCCTTACAGCTGAAACTCTCCAACCCCGACATTCTTTTAAATCTTTTCTGCACTCCCTCAAGTTTCACAACATTTTTCCTATAGCAGGGAGACCAGAATTGAATGCATTATTCCAAAAGTCACCTAACTAATGTCCTATACAACCACAATTTGGCATCCCAACACTGACCAATAAAGGGAAGTGTACCAAATGCCTTCCACACTACCCCAGCTACCTGCGACTCCACCTTAAAGGAACTGTGAACATAGAACATTACAGCGCAGTACAGACCCTTCGGCCCTTGATGTTGCACTGACCTGTCATACCAATCTGAAGCCCATCTAACCTATACTATTCCATGTACGTCCATATGCTTGTCCAATGACGACTTAAATGCACTTAAAGTTGCCAAATCTACTACTGTTGCAGGCAAAGCATTCCATACCCTTACTACTCTCTGAGTAAAGAGACTATCTCTGACATCTGTCCTATATCTATCACCCCTCAATTTAAAGCTATGCCCCCTCGTGCTCGCCGTCACCATTCTTGGAGAAAGGCTCTCCCAGTCCACCCTATCTAACCCTCTGATTATCTTATATGTCTCTATTAAGTCACCTCTCAACCTTCTTCTCTCTAACGAAAACAACCTCAAGTCCCTCAGCCTTTCCTCGTAAGACCTCCCATCCATACCAGGCAACGTCCTAGTGAATCTCCTCTGCACCCTTTCCAAATCCTTCTTATAATGCGGTGACCAGAACTGTAAACAATACTTCAAGTGCGACCGCAGTCGAGTTTTGTACAGCTGTAGCATAACCTCATGGTTCTGGAACTCAATCCCTCTGCTAATAAAGGCTAAAACACTGTATGCCTTCTTAACAACCCTGTCAATCTGGCTGACAACTTTCAAGGATCGGTGTACCTGGACACCGAGATCTCTCTTCTCATCTACACTACCAAGAATCTTACCATTAGCCCAGTACTTTGCATTCTGGTTCCTCCGACCAAAGTGAATCACCTCACACTTGTCCGCATTAAACTCCATTTGCCACCTCTCAGCCCAGCTCTGCAGATTATCTATGTCTCTCTGTAACCTACTACATCCTTCATCAATATCCACAACTTCACGGACCTTAGTGTCTTCTGTAAATTTACTAACCCACCCTTCTGTGCCCTCATCCAGGTCGCTTATAAAAATGACAAACAGCAGTGGACCCAACACCGACCCTTGCGGTACACCACTGGTAACTGGACTCCAGAATGAACATTTCCCATCAACCACCACCCTCTGTCTTCTTTCAGCAAGCCAATTACTGATCCAAACTGCTATATCTCCCACAATCCCACTCCTCCGCATTTTGTACAATAGCCGACTGTGGGGAACCTTATCAAACGCCTTGCTGAAATCCATATACACCACATCAACCGGTTTACTCTCATCTACCTGTTTGGTCACCTTCCCAAGGAACTCAATAAGGTTTGTGAGACACGACCTACCCTTCACAAAACCGTGCTATCCCTAATCAAATTATTCTTTTCTAGATGATTATATATCTTATCTCTTATAACCATTTCCAACACTTTACCAACAACTGAAGTGAGTCTCACTGGTCTATAATTACCAGGGTTGTCTCTACTCCCCTTCTTGAACAGGGGAACCACATTTGCTATCCTCCAGTCTTCTGGCACTATTCCTGTAGACAATGACGATTTAAATATCAATGCCAAAGGCTCGGCAATCTCCTCCTTGGCTTCTCAGAGGATCAGAGGATAAATCCCATTCGGCACAGGGGATTTATCTATTTTCACACTCTGCAGGATTTCTAATACCTCTTCCTTGTGAACCTCAATCACACCTAGTTTACTAGCCTGTATCTCCGTATTCTCCTTGACAACATTGTCGTTTTCTGGAGTGAATACTGTCAAAAAATATTCATTTCATGCTTCCCCTATCTCCTCTGACTCCACACACAACTTCCCACTTCTATCCTTGATTGGCCCTAATCTTACTCTTGTCATTCTTTTATTCCTTAAATACCTATAGAGAGCCTTAGGGTTTACCCTGATCCTATCCGCCAACAACTTCTCATGTCTCTTCCTGGCTCTTCTAAACTCTCTCTTTAGGTCTTTCCTGGCTACCTTGTAACCCTCAAGCACCCTAACTGAGCCTTCACATCTCATAGAACATAGAACATAGAAAGATACAGCGCATTACAGGCCCTTCGGCCCTCGATGTTGCGCCGACCGAATCCTACCTAACCTACACTAGCCCAATAACTTCCAAATGCCTATCCAATGCCCGCTTAAATGACCATAAAGAAGGAGAGTTCACCACTGCTACTGGCAGGGCATTCCATGAACTCACAACCCGCTGTGTAAAGAATCTACCCCTAACATCTGTCCTATACCTACCACCCCTTAATTTAAAGCTGTGTCCCCTAGTAACACCTGACTCCATTAGCGGTAAAAGGTTCTCAGTGTCAACCCTATCTAAACCCCTAATCATCTTATACACCTCTATCAAATCTCCCCTAAACCTTCTCTTCTCCAATCTCATCCTAACATAAGCCTGCTTCTTCCTCTTGATCAGAGATTCCACTTCCTTCGTAAACCAGGGCTCCCGTGCTGTACAGCTTCTTCCCTGGCTGACTGGTACATACTTACCTAGTACACACAGTAGCTTTTCCTTGAATAAGCTCCACATTTCTAATGTGCCCATCCGCTGCAGTTTCCTTCTCCATCCTATGCTTCCTAAATCTTGCTTAATTGCATCATAATTGCCTTTCCACCAGCTGGAACTCTTGCCCAGTGGTATACACCTATCCATTTCTATCATTAAAGTAAACATAACAGAATTGTGATCGCTATCACCAAAGTGCTCACCTACTTCCAAGTCTAACAACTGGCCAGGCTCATTACCCAGTACCAAATCTAATGTGGCTTCGCCCCTTGTTGGCCTGTCTACATACGGTGTCAGGAAGCCCTCCTGCACACACTGGACAAAAACTGACCCATCTATAGTACTTGTACTATACTGACCCATCTATTTGTACTGTACTGTTTTCAATATTTGGAAAGTTGAAGTCCCCCATGACAACTATCCTGTCTCTCTCACTCCTATCGAGAATCATCTTTGCTATCCTTTCCTCTACATCTCTGGAACTATTTGGAGGCCGAAAGAAAACTCCCAACAGGGTGACTTCTCCTTTCCTGTTTCTAACCTCAGCCCATATTACCTCAGTTGACGAGTCCCCAAACATCCTTTCCGCAACTGCAATACTGTCCTTGACCAACAATGTCGCACCTCCCCCTCTTTTACCATCTTCTCTGTTCTTACTGAAACATCTAAATCCTGGAACCTGCAACAACCATTCCTGTCCCTGCTCTATCCATGTCTCCGAAATGGCCACAACTTCGAAGTCCCAGGTACCAGCCCATGCTACAAGTTCACCCACCTTATTCCGGATGCTCCTGGCGTTGAAGTAGACACACTTCAAACCAACTTCTTGCTTGCCGGTGCCATCTTGCATCCCTGAAACTTGATTTTGAACCTCCCTACTCTCAACCTTTTCTATACTAGAACTACAATTTTGGTTCCCATCCCCCTGCAGGATTAGTGAATCTGCACCCTGAGGTCTCTTTGTTTGGCAACACTGTCTAGGACCTTATTGTTAGGTGGAAAAGTCTTCTTCACATATATTTGTGTCATCAGTAAATTTCACAACCATATTTTCATCCCTTCATCCACATCAATTATAACAAGTGTAAACAGTTGAGATTCCAGCATTGTTCACGTGGCACCAGTCTCATTACATCTTGCCAACTGGAAAATTACCCATGAATGCCTACTCTCTGATTTCTCTTAGCCAGCCAATCTTCTACCCACATCACTAAGTTATCCACTAAACCATGAGCGTTTACTTTCTGCAATAGCCTTTGATATGGCATTTTATCATAAAGCTTTCAGTATGCTCACTAATTACCGTTTATTCTCATTAAATGTTGACTGTGGCTGATTTTCTTAAGTGACCTGCTTTTTGGTATTTTAAAGTTAAAAATCACATAACACCAGGTTATAGTCCAACAGGTTTATTTGGAAGCACTAGCTTTTTGAGCGCTGCCCTTTCATCAGGTAGTTGTGGAGTATAAGATCATAAGACATAGAATTTATAGCAAATACTCAGTACTCAATACCAACAATTGCCAATCTCCGAATACCATCCTCCAACTCATCCACTTTATCCTTGACCACACGTTTTCACCTTTGACAACCAGTTCTTCACCCAGACACACGGAATAGCCATAGGGACCAGATTTGCACCCTAATATGCCAACATTTTCATGCACAGGTTTGAACAACACTTATTTGCTGCACAGGACCTCCAGCCAACACTCTTTTGCTATAAATTTTGTCTTATGACCTTAACCTCCACAACCGCCTGATGAAGGAGCAGCACTCTGAAAGCTAGTGCTTCCAAATAAACCTGTTGGACTACAACCTGGTGTTGTGTGATTTTTAACTTTATCCACACCAGTTCAATACCAGCTTTTTCACATCTTTGTTATATTAATAAAAGCTTCTAACATTTTCCTTAACCGAGGTAAAGTTAATTGGTCCATAACTTTGTTTTTCTGTTTTCCTCCATTTTTGAATAGACAAATTACATTTTGCCATCCAGCCCAAAGGGTCCAATCCCAAAAATTGGGAGTTTTGGAAAATTTAAACCAGTGCATCAAATTTCTCACAAGCAATTTTTCTCTAGAGTGACAACTTTTCGATTCATCCAGCATCTCCTGATTTTCCATTGCTAATTTTCCATAGTGATTCAAAGGATCAATGCTTGCTTTAAGGCTTTTCTTTTACAAATATTTACAGAAACTCTCACTGTTCTTAAACTTCTGAGTAGTTTTCTCTAACTCTAATTTTTCCCTCTTTAATGATACTTTGGTTGCTCATTGCTTTTTTAAAAAAAAGTATTCTGTAGAATCATCTCATCTAAAACCTGTATTTACACATTTTTTTGTAATTTAATCATTGATGGTGGGTACATTCAATTTTTTCTTATATATTAGTTTGTATCTATTCTGTGTATCCTGAGATATTGTGAAATGTCTAAAATATGTGCTGCTCCATCTCTATTCCAAAACTAGAGGCCAAAACTGGTGAGAGGGGAAAGATATAAAAGGGAACAAAGGGGCAACTTTTTCATGCAGAGAGTGGTGCATGTATGGAATGAGTTGCCAGAGGAAATGGTGGAGACTGGTACAAATACAATACTTAAAAGGCATTTAGATGGGTACATGAACAGGAAAGGTTTAGAGGGATATGGGCCAAATGCTGGCAAGTAGAACAAGATTAAGTTAGGGTATCTGGTCGGCATGGATGAGTTGGACCGAAGGATTTGTTTTTGTGCTGTGGAACTCTAGGATTCTATGAATTGCTCAAACAGAAGAACATTTCACTCTGCCTTATAAAATCTTTTAATGATCTGAAACATCTCATTAAGATCACTCATTAACCTCCCATATTCAAGTTACTGTAAATTAATAGAAAGATTACGTATTGTAAATGTAAATGAAACTAATTGAGGGTTGGGATTAACTTGGTCCAAGCTTTCAAATGAAATTCACCATGATGATTTTAGCTTTTCTGATAATCACCCATGGGACTCACCCACTATTATTGTCATAGACTTCACAGTCAATTATTCCTTCCGAGTTGATACAAAGACACACGTTGAAAACCATAAAAGACTTTCTTCAAATGTTCTTATTATTTGAGCTGACGCTACTACTGGACAAGTCAGATCCCAGACTGAAATCTGGCTTGATAGATCGTTTTTGTTTTCTTTTTATTTAACAAGGTAGCCTTTCATTCAGCTGCATAAAATATAATCCTGTCTTTCTCAACCCGGGAGGCAATTGCCAAGTGGTATTATTGCTAGACTATTAATCTAGAAACTCAGCTAATATTCTGGGGACCGGGGTTCAAATCTTGCCATGAATGAAAAAAATGTCAATTGTCAGAAAAGCCCATCTCATTCATTGATGTTCTTCAGGGAATGAAATCTGTCACACTTACCTATTATGGCCTACATATGACTCAAACTCACATTCCCGATTAAGGGCTTATGCCCCAAATGCCAATTTTCCTGCTCCTCGAATGCTGCCTGACCTGCTGTGCTTCTCCAGTACCACACTCTCAACTCAGCCCCACAGCAATGTAGTTGACCCATAACTGCCTGCTGGGCAATTAAGGAGAGAGATAAATGCCCACATTCCATAAATGAATAAATCCAAAGTATAAAATAAATAATATTAACACATACAGATCTCACACACCATATATCACAATATACTGATCAGATTCTGAAGGTGTCACTGGAAGCAGGAGGAATGTGTAGATTTTACTTAAGTATTTGCAGGCAGAAGCAGTGCAATGAATATTTGTGTCTTCACTGTCTTAGACTTACCAGATGTGAGGACAGTTTCTTCAGTGACCCTAGCAGTGACCTACTGCTGACAAACATTGTGTTACTTTGTGACAGCCAATTCTTGTTTTCCACTGAATTTAGGTGAAAGATTAAATGAGGGTCATGTAACGTGTTCCAGGAGTTAAACTGCCAGGAACAAAGTCAAAAATGCTCAATAATTACAACACTCTGGGGACCATAGTTGGACTACTGCATACACTATTGCAAAAGAGAATGGATGCAGTCAAGAACAGAATGTAGTTTTTTTTAGATTACATTTATCTAATGTAGTTTTGCGAGTATAATACCAAAATGACAGCTTACAGTTATGATCAACACCAAAATTCCACATACAGTGACTAGTGTGCCAATACAGATGACAGCATTGACTTCTGGTTCTGGAGGTCACTGCCATGCATGAACCTTGAAGGTCCATGTAGAAGAAAAATGAATTAGAGGGAATGCTTGTTGTGATAAATAAACTGGAACAACTGATTGGAACGAGCAAAGTTTGCCAAGTAGATGCTGAAATTTTATGTAGCATTCAAAAATAGAAATCTGCTTACCCAAGGCACTTCATACTTGATTCAGACAGATGTCTAGGGCTTTAGCAAGTCAATGATAGTGGGCAATTGGGTATAAGAAAGTGCACTTCAAAAATGATTTCCACATCCTGAATTGATTCCCCCAAAAAACAAGTCTGATGAGGGCCATGTATTTCTCAGTTTGAGATCTTGGAACAACAGGATAAATGAGCAACAAATGGAGGCTGATACTATGAAATCCTCAAGAGAAAAACAAAAGTGAATATCCAACATATCAGTTGTTTAAAAAAAACCTATCAATATAAATAATTGAAAACACAATGACCTGGAGTTGGATTTTCTTTAGATTCCAAACCATGCCATTTCTATTAAATATTTGTTAAAAAATTGATATTCCATGTTTGCTTAACTGTTTCATGGTAAGAACAGTTGCATTTCACTCAAAATATAGTTATGTTTAGTTGTATTCAGGACCAACTGATTTATTTCTCCATGCCAAGCCAAAAGGCAAGAAAGCTGAACATATAAAATAACAGAACAAGTATGTTCACACTGTCAGGGGCCTTCCACTGCAACGGTAGACAATTGCTCAATATGAATTTAGCAGAAACTGAGATGCATTTTCTATATTGGGTCACAGAATCTGTGCATGTAATGTCCAAGTTTAGCAGAGGTTAAAATGATCTAATAATAAGTGTTAATTTAGAATATCAATCATTCACGATAAATGCATTTTTTGATATTTGTCAAATTTCCTATAATTGTTTTCTAGTCCTGTTTATATATGTAGTTCAAATTTATAATTTTTAATACAATTTCTCTCCAAAACACACATGCTTTAAAGTTACCTTGTCACTCCACAACACATATTTCAAAGGATACTGAGCAGAAGTATTATGTGGGACTCTGCAACAAATTGAGCTTGGCTGCTTCCATGAATGTAACTCTGCAGAAATAATGAATTCAAATATTAGAAAAATGAGATAAAATGTTCTATGAATATCAATAACAAAGTTCGTATTTATTTTGATGATTCCAAAATATAAGCTATACCTTTGAACCTGGTGAATATGAATCATTTAAATAAGCTAAGTAGTGGGGTGGGGGGGGGGGGGGGAAACAAACTGGAAATTTAAGAAGTTAAAGGAAAAGTGAGAATAAGAAAAGTTAAAAAAGACAACAGAATCAATGGAGCAGAAAACTCAAGAAGGGATCGTGCAGTATGATCAAGTGAAATAGGGATTGATCGGAAGGGTGAGGGGACGAACAAATTAAAAATATTATATACGTATGCATGACTCGTAAAAAAATAAGGTGGATGCGTTTGAGGCACAGTTGGAAATTGGAAGGTGTGATGTTGTGGAGATAACTGAGTTGTGGCTTCAAGTGGACAGGGTCTGGGAAAGGACAGACTGACAGGCAGAGGGGGTGGGGTGGCCATGTTGGTGAGGAATGATATTCAGTCCCTTGCGAGGGGGGACATAGAATCAGGATGTGTAGAGTCAGTATGGATAAAGCTGAGAAATTCTAAGGGTAGAAAGACCCTAATGGGAGTTATCTACAGGCCCCCAAACTGTAGTCTGGATGTAGGGTGTAAGTTGAATATGGAGCTGAAATTGGCCTGTCACAAAAATATTATTACAGTTATTATGGAGGATTTCAACATGCAAATAGACAGGGTGAATCAGAATGCCACTGGACCCCAAGAAAGGGAGGTTGTGGAGTGCCTCCGAGATGGATTCTTGGAACAGTTTGTACTGGAGCCTACCAGGGAGAAGGCAATTCTGGATCTGGTGTTGTGCAACGACCCAGATTTGATCAGGGACCTCAAAGTAAAGGAGCCATTAGGAGGTAGTGACCATAATATGATAAGTTTTAATCGCAATTTGAGAGGGAGAAGGGAGAATCAGAAGTGTTAGTATTGTAGATGAACAAAGGGAACTATGGAGCCAAGAGGGAAAGGCTGTCTGCAGGGATGGCAGTGGAACTACAATGGCAGGTTTTACTGGATATAATGCAGAAGGTGCAGAAACCGTTCATTCCAAAGAGGAAGAAAGATTCTAAAGGGAAGCCAGGGCAGCTGTGGCTGATGAGGGAAGTTAAGGACTATATAAAGATAAAAGAGAAGTATAACATAGCAAAGATGAGCAGGAAGCCAGAGGCCTGGAAATTTATAAAGAGCAACAGAGGATAACTAAAAAGGCAATACACGGTGAAAAAAATGAGGAACGAAGGCAAACTAGCCAAAAATATAAAGGAGGATAGTAAAAACGTTTTTAGGTATGTGAAAAGGAAAAAAACAAGTTAAGACTGAAATTGGGCCCTTGAAGACAGAAACGGGTGAATTTATTATGGGGAACAAGGAAATGGCAGAGGAGTTGAATAAGTACTTTGGATCTGTCTTCACTGGGGAAGCCATAAGCAAACTCCCAGATGTAATAGTGGCTGAAGGACCTAGGGGAACAGATGAATTGAAGGGAATTAATATTCAGCAGAAAATGGTGTTGGATAGACTGTTAGGTCTGAAGGCTGATAAGTGCTCTGGACCTGATGGTCTGCATCCCGGGGTACTTAAGGGGATGGCTCGAGAAATTATGAATGCATTGGTAGTCATTTTCCAATGTTCTATAGTTTCAGGATCAGTTCCTGCAGATTGAAGGGTGGCTAATGTTGTCTCACTTTTCAAGAAAGGACGGAGTGAGAAAACAGGGAACAACAGACTGGTTAGCTTGAGGACAGTGGTGGGAAAGATGCTGAAGTCAATTATAAAAGATGAAATTACGATTCATTGGGATAGAAGTAACAGGATAGGTCAGAGTCAGCATGGATTATGAAGGGAAACCGTACTTGACTAATCTTCTGAAATGTTTTGAGGATGTAACTATGAAGATGGACAAGGGAGAGCTAGTGGATATGGTGCAGCTGGGACTTCCAGAAAGCCATAGGAGATCAGTGAGCAAAATTAGGACACATGGTATTGGGGGCAAAATACTGACTTGGATTGAAAATTGGCTGGCTGACAGGAAGCAGAGAGCAGTGATAAACAGGGTCCCTTTCGGAATGGCAGGTGGTGACCAGTGAGAAACCACAAGGTTCGGTGCTGGGACTGCAGCTGTTTCAAATATACATTAATATGATATAGATGAAGGTATTAAAAGCAATATTAGCAAATTTGTTGATGACACAAAGCTGGGTGGCAGGGTGAAATGTGAGGAGGATGTTATGAGAATTCAGGGTGACTTGGACAGGTTACATGAGTGGACGAATGCATGGCACGTGTAGTTTAATGTGGATAAATGTATGATTATCCACTTTGGTGGCAAGAACAGGAAGGCAGATTACTATCAAAATGGAGTCAAGTTAGGTAAAGGGGAAGTACAATGAGATCTAGCTGTTCTTGTACATCAGTCAATGAAAGCCTGCATGCAGGTACAGCAGGCAGTGAAGAAAGCTAATGGCATGCTGGTCTTCATAACAAGATTAATTGAATATAGGAGCTAAGAGCTGTATAGGGCCCTGGTGAGACCGTACCTGAAGGAGTGTGCGCACCTTTGGTGGCCAAATTTGAGGAAAGACATTCTGGTTATCGAGGGAGTACAGCGTAGGTTCATGAGGTCAATTCAAGGAATGGCGGGACTATCATATGTTGAAAAATTGCAGCGACTGGGCTTGTATACACTTGAGTTTAGAAGGATGAGAGGGGATCTGATTGAGATGTTTAAGATTATTAAAGAATTGGACACTCTGGAGGCAGGAAGCATGTTTCAGCTGATGGGTGAGTCCAGAACCAGAGGTCACAGTTTAAAAATAAGGGGTAGGCCACTTAGAACAGAGATGAGAAGAAACTTCTTCACCCAGAGAGTGGTGGCTGTGTGGAATGCTCTGCCCCAGAAGGCAATGGAGGCCAAGTCTCTGGATAATTTCAAGACAGAGATGGTTATAACTCCTAAAGATAATGGAATCAAGGGTTATGCGGATAAGGCAGGAACAGGATACTAATTGTGTATGATCAGCCATGATCATATTGAATGGTGGTGCTGGCTCGAACGGCCGAAAGGCCTACTCCTGCACCTATTGTCTATAAATATAAATAATTATAAATGTCCAAATTTTCATGGCAATGTTTTCAATGCAATTAGTTAGGAATTAGTTGAGATCTATGATTCCTACAGTATTACGAACTCTTGTGGCAGAGGCAGAGGTTGAAGTTCTCGACTTGACAACATTAGAACCCTGCTTATCCAAGCAGGGAAGAGTTCAGCAGTGGTTCCAGCATGGATTGATGCATCAGTAATCACAAGAGAAACCAATGTGTCACCACCAAGGCACCTTCTGTCAAATGTGGTGAAGCAACATTATGACAATTGCATATAGTTTTGTGTCTCAAATGATTTTACATTTTCCATTTCAAAGGGAAATACCTATCTTATGCTTAACAGAAACTAGAAAATGTTAATTAGAAAACAAGCACAAATTAAAATGATGAGCACATTTAAGTGTAAAATGATAGCTTTTAAAAATATAAACAATTAATTTTCATTGAAACAAAATAAAATTAGATATACACATTGAAAGAAATAAAACTGATAACAGGGTGATGATTTTGGTTTTTATAGAAATTATTTTATTTACAAACTTCCCTGTTGGCACTTCACTAAAACTTTCTCCACAACAAGGGCCAGATTTTCCCATTGGAGTTGGGAGGTGCACTAATCCATGCCCCATGTTGAGTAGAGCATGGTGGGAAGCAGGATTTTCAAAGGGCCAGAATGTTAATTACTCTTGAGATAGGTGAATCTCCCAATGAGAGGCCAGGTTGGGGGAGCGAGATGCAGGTAGAACAACAGGGCAGTGGGAAGTGTTCTGATGCAACTTGGCAGTCATTGCTGAGAGTGCAGCTGTGAACTTTTTTTTTAATTAAAAAGGAGCATCATCTCCAGAGTCAAAGACTCATAGAGATGAACAGCACAGAAATAAACCCTTCGGTCCAACTTGTCCATG
Source organism: Hemiscyllium ocellatum (assembly GCF_020745735.1). Classification (NCBI taxonomy): domain Eukaryota; kingdom Metazoa; phylum Chordata; class Chondrichthyes; order Orectolobiformes; family Hemiscylliidae; genus Hemiscyllium; species Hemiscyllium ocellatum. The sequence goes on from NC_083401.1 coordinate 90,173,779, forward strand.
TTGACCAGATATCTCAACTTAATTTAGTTCCACTTGCCAGCACTCAGCCCATATCTCTCCAAACCCTTCCTATTCATATACCCATTCAGATGCCTTTTAAATATTAAATGTTGCAATTGTACTCACCACCACTTCCTCATTCCATACACTTACCACCGTCTATGTGAAAAACTTGTACCTTTGGTCCCTTTTATATCTTGCCTGTCTCATCCTAAACCGATGCCTGCTAGTTCTGGACACCACCCCCCTCCTCCTCCCCAAACCAAGGAAAAGACTTTCTCTATTTATCCTATCCATGCCCTAAATAATTTTATAAACTCCCAAGGTCACCCCTCAGCCTCTGATGCTCAGGGAAAACAGCCGCAGCCTGTTCAACCTCTCCCTATCACTCAAATCCTCCAACCCTGGTAACATCCTTGCACATATTTTGTGAACCCTTTCAAGTTTCAAGACACCCTTCCGATAGGAAGGAGACCAGAATATTCCAATAATGGCCTAATCAAGGTCGTGTACAGCTGCAACATGACCTCCCAACTCCTGTACTCAATGCTCTGACCAATAAGCGAAAGCATGCCCAATGCCTTCTTCATTATCCTATCGACCTGTGACTACTTTCAAGAAGCTATGAACCTGCACTTCAAGATCTGTTTGTTTAGCAACACTCCCCAGGACCTTATAATCAAGTATATAAGTCCTGCAAAGATTTGCTTTCCCAAATTGCAGCACCTCGCAGTTATCTAAATTAAACTCCATCTGCCACTCCTCAGCCCATCGGCCCATCTAATCGAGATCCAATTGTAATCTGAGGTAACCTTCTTCACCATCCACTACTCCTCCAATTTTGGTGTCATCTGCAAACTTACTAACTATACTTCATATGCTCACATCCAAATCATCTATGCAAATGACAAGACATTGTGGACCCAGCACTGATCCTTGTGGCATTCCACTGGTCACAGGCCTCCAGTCTGAAAAACGATCCTCCACCACCACCCACTTGTCTTCTACCTTCGTGCTAGTTCTGTATCCAAATGGTTAGTTCTCCCTTAGATCAAGGAGATCTAACCTTTCTAACCAGTGTCCCATGGGGAAGCTTGTCGAACGCCTTACTGAAGTCCATCTAGATCACATCTACCACTCTGCCCTCATTAATCATCCTCGTAATTTCCTCAAAAAACTCAATCAAGTCGGTAAGAGATGACCTCGCATACACAAAGCCATGTTGACTAACCCTAATCAGTCCTTGCCTTTCCAAATACATGTACATCCTGTCCTTCAGGATTCCTTCCAACAACTTGCTCACCACAGACATCAGGCTCACTGCTCTATAGTTCCCTGGCTTGTCCTTACCACCTTTCTCAAATAGTGGCACCACGTTAGCCGACCTCCAGTCTTCTGGCACCTCACTTGTAACTATCAATGATACAAATATCTCAGCAAGGGCCCCAGCAATCACTTCCTCTGCTTCATACAGAGGTCTCAGGTACACCTGATTAGGTCCGGGGGATTTATCCATATTTATGTGTTTCAAGACATCCAGCACTTCCTCTTCCGTAATATGGACATTCTTCAAGATGTCACCATCTATTTCCCTATATTCTATATCTTTCATGATTTGGAGTTGCCGGTGTTATACTGGGGTGTACAAAGTTAAAAATCACACAATACTAGGTTAAAGGCCAACAGGTTTATTTGGAAGTACTAGCTATCGGAGTGCTGCTCCTTTATCAGGTGGTTGTGGAGTATAAGATTATAGGACACAGAATTTATCGCAGAAGGTTACAATGTGATGTAACTAAAATTATATATTGAAAAAAACCTGGACTGTTTGTTAAGTGTCTCATCTTTTAGAATAATTTGGAGATGCCGGTGTCGGACTGGGGTGTACAAAGTTAAAAACCACACAACACCAGGTTATAGGCCAACAAGTTTAATTGGAAGCACACTAACTTTCGGAGCGTCAACTCCACTATCACCTGATGAAGGAGCGTCGATCTGAAAGCTAGTGAGCTTCCAATTAAACCTGTTGGACTATAACCTGGTGTTGTGAGATCTTTTAGAATGGGCCTGTTGACTTCAGTCCTTTCATATGTAAATTCCAGAACTTTCTTAAAGTTACATTCTCAAGCGAACTTTAACAATGTTGGCCCAGATAATGCATTGAAAGTGGGAGGTGTCCTGTGTGAAGCTGTCTGTCCCTCAATGTTCAGACTGATTCTAATCTAAAAAAGGGATTTACAGAATCTTCCATGGATTTAGTTTTTGGGCAAAATAGAATATAATTCTGAAAAAAATACAAATTCACCCCACAAACCTATATGTGCGTGTGTGCGCACACCGGGAGGTATGAGTGTCTATGAGAGAGTGGTGTATGTATATGTGTGCGTGAGTGAGAGTGTAAAGGGATATAAGTCTGTTAGAGGGTGCGTGCATGTGTGTGCGGGTGTGAAAGAGTGTGTCTGCATGCGTGTGTGTGTGTCGATGTGTGTCTGATTGTGTGTGACAGTGTGTGTGTAATGCAGTCGGGTCACCTCTAAGTGCCATGAACCCAAGGTCCTGATTGAGGCCATCCCCATGGCTACCGAACTTGACTATAAGCTTCTGCTCAGCCATGTTGCGTTGTTGCCTGCCCTAAAGTCCGCCTTGGAGGATGGTCACCCAAAGGTCAGAAGTCGAACGTCCCAGACCACTGAAATATTTCTGACTGGGAGTCTATACCCCTGTCTATTGATTGTTGTGCGGTGTTGATTCATCCGTTGTCGTAGCCTCTGCTCGGTCTCATCAATGTACCAGGCCTCAGGGCATCCTTACTGGTATGAAATAGACAATGTTGGCCAAGTTACATGAGTACCTGCCACATACATGGTGGAATCCGTGTTGACACTATGTCATATCTTGCAGCATCTACTGTGACAAGGTTGTACTGTGTTGTCCTGAAAGTCAGGCAGTATAGGCGTAGGAAAGGTCTTGGCAAGGTGCTCATCCTCATTGATAATGTGTTGCATGCTGCAAAGAACTGGCGTAGTTTATCGGCTCCTGAGAAGGACTGGACAACGAAGGGTTCATGTCGGTTGTAGCTCGTGTCTGTGTCCTAAGGAGGTCATTATGGTTTCTCATTGTGGCACATCAGAAGTGGCAGTCGATGAGTTGAACATTGTACACCGTTCTTATAAGGCCATCCTTGGACACTTTTAAGTGCCGGTCATGTTCTTCCTCAACCGAACAGATCCTGTGTATGCTTCCGTAGGGGATGGCTGTTTTAATACGTTTCGGGTGGAAGCTGGAGAAGTGTATCATCATGAGGTTATCCATGGGTTTGTGGAAGAGTGAGATGGTGAGGTTCTGAGATGCCTACCCTTAATAAAGATGTATGTGTCCAAGAATGAGACAGATACTAGAGAGTAGTCCATGGTGAGTTTGATGGTGGGATGAAACTCGGTTGATATCTCCACGTAGTTGTTTCAGTGATTCCTCGTCATGGATCTAGAGGAAGAAAATGTTGTCTATATAGCTGGTGTATAGTGTTGGTTGGAGGTCCTGCAGAGAGAATAAGTCTTGTTTGAACCTATGCAGGAAAATGTTGGCATTCTGGGGTGCAAATTTGCACTCCATAGCAGTTCTGTGTTTCTGGATGAAGAACTGGTTGTCAGAAGTGAAAACATCGTGATTGAGGATGAAACGGATGAGTTGTAGGATGGTGTTCGGAGATTAGCCTCTGTTGGTGTTGAGTACTGAGGCTGTTGCCACGATGGCATCATTGTGGGGATGCTGGTACAGAGTGCTTCAATGTCCATTGTCACAAGAAATGTTCCTGGCTTGACTGGTCTGTGGGTGCTGAGTTTCTGTAAGAAATCTGTAGTGTCCCGACAGAAGCTAGGGGGGTCCCCAGTACAATGGGTTTCAAGATGCCTTCAACATAGCCAGAGAGGTTCTCACACAGGATCCCAATGCCTGACATGGTGGGATGTTCCGCTGTGTTGGTTTTTTATGTCTTTGGAAGGCAATAGAAGTCGCTGATGCAAGAAGTACGTGGGATGAGGGCGCGTGGAGATATCTGAAGGACTGGATCCAAAATCCTGATCAATGTGTTTAGTTCATGGGATGACATGGATACCACCATTACATATTGGGACACCTCCCACCATGTACATGGTAGGTACCCATATGACTCAGCCAATATTATCTATCTCATCCGCTGCAGGCAAGGATGCACTGAGGCATGGTACATTGGTGAGACTGAGCAGAGGCTATGGCAATGGTGAATGGACACCACACAACGATCAACAGGAGTGTTTCCTCCCCATCAGAGAGTACTTCAGAGAATTTATTTGGGAGTAACTGAGAAATAAGAAAGGGACGATCTCTTCATTGGGATTGTATTATAGACCCCCCTAACAGTCAGAGGAAAATTGAGAAACAAATTTGGAAGGAGATTTCAGTTATCCATAATAATAATAGGGTGGTTATGGTTGGGGATTCTAACTTTCCAAACAGAGACTGGGACTGCCATAGTGTTAAGGGTTTAGATGGAGAGGAATTTGTTAAGTATGTATAAGAAAATTTTCTGATTCAATATGTGGATGTATCCACTAGAGAAGGTGAAAAACCTTGGCCTACTCTCGGGAAATAGGGCAGAGCAGGTGACTGAGGTGTCAGTGGGGGAGCAATTTGGGGTCAGCGATCATAATTGAATCAGTTTTAAAATAGTGATGGAAAAGGATAGACTGGATGTAAAAGTTCAAGTTCTAATTTGGAAGAAGGCTATTCTTGTCTATTATTTTAGGCAAGAACTTTCAAAAGCTGATTGGGGCAGATGTTTGCAGGTAAAGGGACAGCTGGAAAATGGGAAGCCTTTTGAAATGAGATAACGAAAGTCCAGAGACAGGTTATTCCTGTTAGGGTGAAAGGAAAGGCTGGTTGGTATAGGGAATGCTGGATTACTAAAGAAATTGAGGTTTTGGTTAAGAAAAAGAAGGAAGCACATGTCAGGTACAGACATGATAGATCGAGTGAATCCTTAGAAGAGTTTAAATACAATAGGAGTATACTTAAGAGGGAAATCAGGATGGCAAAAAGGGGACATGAGATAGCTTTGGCAAATAGGATTAAGGAGAATCCAAAAGGGTTTTACAAATATATTAAGGACAAAAGGGTAACTAGGAAGAGAATAGGACTCCTCATAGATCAGCAAGGCGGCCTTTTTGTGGAGCCGCAGGAGATGGGGGAGATACTAAATGAGTATTTTGCATCAGTGTTTACTATGGAAAAGAATATGTAAGATATAGAATGTAGGGAAATAGATGGTAACATCTTGAAAAATGTGCATATTACAGAGGAGGAAGTGCTGAATGTCTTGAAATGCATGAAGGTGGATAAATCCCCAGGACCTGATCAGATGTACCCTAGAACTGTGTGGGAAGCTAGAGAAGTGATTGCTGGGACTCTTACTGAGATATTTCTATCACCGATAGTCACAGGTGAGGTGCCAAAAGACTGGAAGTTGGCTAACGTGATGCCACTGCTTAAGAAAAGTGGTAAAGACAAGTCAGGGAACTATACACCAGTGAACCTGACATCTGTGGTGGGCAAGTTGTTAGAGGGAATCCTGAGGGACAGGATGTACATGTATTTGGAAAGGCAAGGACTGATTAGGGATAGAGTTGCAAAATGTCATGCTGGAAAAACACAGCAGGCCAGGCAACATCTGAGCAGCATGAGAATCGATGTTACGGGCATAAGCCCTTCTTCAGGAATGAGGCTGATGATTAGATTAGATTAGATTACTTACAGTGTGGAAACAGGCCCTTCGGCCCAACAAGTCCACACCGACCTGCCGAAGCGCAACCCACCCATACCCCTACATTTACCCATGACCTAACACTACGGGCAATTTAGCATGGCCAATTCACCTGACCCGCACATCTTTGGAATGTGGGAGGAAACCGGAGCACCCGGAGGAAACCCACGCAGACATGGGGAGAACGTGCAAACTCCACACAGTCAGTCGCCTGAGTCGGGAATTGAACCTGGGTCTCAGGCGCTGTGAGACAGCAGTGCTAACCACTGTGCCACCGTGCCGCCGTGATGTGCCAAGTGAGCTGAGATAAAAGGTAGGGGGGAGGGATTCCCAGCACCCCTCCCCCAAATTCCATCCCCCTACCCTTTATCTCAGCCCGCTTGGAGGATTTGAGCTATAGGGAGAGGTTGAATAGGCTAGGGCTGTTTTCCCTGGAGCATTGGAGGCTGAGGAGCGACCTTAAAGAGGTATATAAAATCATGAGGGACATGGTGAGGACAAATAGACAAAGTCTTTTCCCTGGGGTCAGGGAGTCCAGAACTAGAGGGCATAGGTTTAGGGTGAGGGGGGTAAAGATATAAAAGAGACCTAAGGGGCAACTTTTTCACACAGAGGCTGGTATGGGTATGGAATGAGCTGCCAGAGGAAGTGGTGGAAGTTAGTACAACTGTAACTTTTAAAAGTGATCTGGATGGGTTTATGAATAGGAAAGGTTTGGAGGGATATGGGTCAGGTGCTGGCAGGTGGGACTAGATTGGGTTGGGATATCTGGTCGGCATGGATGAGTCGGACTGAAGGGTCTGTTACCGTGCTGTACATCTCTATGACTCTAAGAGCATATCATTCTACTAAGGGCCATTTTTGCTTCTTCCAATCTACAGACACAGAAAATAGCACAGTCTTATTCCTCTATAAAACACTGCTCCAGGCTAACTTAATACTTATGGCTGATTTTTTACGTTTAAGGAATAAAACATATAATCAAGAACGAACCCACTCTAGTCACTATTGTAGGTTTACAGCAAAGCTATACCTAAAACTATTCTCTCGTCTGTTTCTGTGCTGTGACCTCTTCCAAACAGGTTCCTCCAAGATCAGTTGTGAATTTCATTGTTTGCCAAGTTTGTCTCGACACACTCCGAGGTCTAGCAATACATGAATTCAACAGCAAAGGCAGCAGCTCTGCACGTTCACTGAGGTGTCTGTTAGCAGTGTGGGTTTCTTTCTTTCTCTCTCTCCTCCCCTCCCCTCTCTCTCCTGCACTGACCTGAGCACGTGCAGCCTATTGTCTGTCCTTCTCCCTTTTAAAAGCGCCATTGTTCTGACTTTTTTTCTCTCCAAAGTTCCAAAACAATGCAACAGCATATAAAACAGTAATTGCTGCTCCTGGAATTCGAGGAAATCACCTCCAATGCCTAAAATGCCTCAAAAAAAAGGAGCAGCCTGTTACAACCAGAAATGTTTCCTGTCTCCCATCTTGGATTACCCAGAATCTGACCAAACCAAATTATGAACTAGGACCCAGGATTGGTCAGATAAGCATGATTATCAAAACCTCTGCTGCTTAGTAAAGTTTTTTTCATTTTTGTCCAAACTTTCACTGTTGGGTTCCTACAAGCCTGCTATATATCTGGATTATGGACAGACTAGACAGGCTGAGATTGTTTTCCTTACAGAAGAGAAGGCTGTGGGGTGTACAAAGTTTTGAAGGCATTAACTAAGTAGGTAGGGAGCAATATTTCATCTTAGTACAGGGGTCAATAAACAGAGGCACAGTTTTAAAGTAAGGAAGAGAAGGCTTAAACACTCTTTGAGCAAAGCGTTTTTGACTTAGAGGGCTGTGGGCATCTGGAACTCGCTGCCTAAAAGGGTAGCTGGGGTAGGAACACAGACATTTGAAACTTCACGGCATAGAAGGCCTCAGGCCAAGTGCTGGAAAATGGCATTGGAATAGATGAATGCTGGATGAACAACATGAACATGATTGGCCAAAGGCTTCTTTTAGATTCAAAAAATGATCTGACTCATTCTATGAAACCTACATCACATGAGCAAACAAAAAAAGAAGTTAGATATGTAATTGGCTAAGTGATGGGGGCAGAGTGAAGAGCTGAAATGTTTCCTGTTTGGAGAAAAGTATGCAGTGAATTCCCTCAGAATCAATTTAGGACCATAGCGGGTTTTTGTTACATGTAAATGGCCAGCGCTAGGTGAGAGAAAATACAATTTCAGATAATCCTAAAAAAACTTGATGATACAGCAAATATTGTCAATTATGTCCACTCGAATACACAAAAGCACAGTTGTTAAGGCATATTTGTGACATAATCATTAGTTCCAAATGGCATGCAATTTGTTTCATAACAACTCTGTAATTGCAAAAAAAGTTAGTTTTTATTAGAAAGTAATCTTTTTAAAATTCTACTAAGGCAGAGGTGAATTAGTGGATGTGATGCTGGATAAAAGACTAGTATCATAGATCAGCATATTCAACCCCACAAAATAAATTGCGAGACAAAACCACTGTCATGTTTGCCTTACTCCATTATTATCAGGTTGTCCAGTTGAAGGATTAAGCTTCATGAAAAAAACAAAAGCCAAAAATCTGTACATGCTAGAAATCTGAAATAAAAACACACAATGCTGGAAATGCTCATTCAGGCAATATTTGTGGAAAGAAGTAGAGACCAGCCACATTGACACTTCATTAACAGTCATGACACAAAATTCTAACTCCGTTTCACTCCATAAACATTGTGTGTTCTGCTGAGTGTATCCAGTATTTTCTGTTTTTATTTTACAGATATTTTGGTGGTTCGCACATGGAATGAGAATTGGCCATTTAAACCATCAAATTCTTATTTCATGTCCAGTAAACTCTGATAATACTTTTGATAAATTCTATATTACAATTTTGTAATCTCCAAAGCTAACAAAGTATCATTTGAAATTTTTATTGAAAGAATGAACATCCCAATTTAAAAAAAAAACACATAACTGATTATATTTCTTCAGCACAGATTCAGTGAAAGATACAGGCAATGAGAAGCTCTTTCAATGAGGCTGGAGCTTCTGCAAACCTCTGTGGATTTTCTTTTTAATTGCATATTAACTCCAGCGCAAGCCCTCCATCCACCTATTACACCTACCGTAAACCTTGTGAAGTGGGGCTGTTCTTGAACAATTCATCAAATCATCAAAAAATAAGATGGAGTTTGCAATATACAGGATCAAAAGAATTAAAAAGTGAGAAGGGAAATGATGATTCTTGGTGTGCTTTATAAATGACCAAGCAGTGAAGTAAAGTAAGGTAGATTGACAGACTTCTCAGGGACCTGTTCAAATACATATGACAATGATACTCAATTAATTCTTAATCACATGGAACAATTTTAATTGTCCCAAAATATATTGTAGCTTAAAGTGGGAAAACATTTAACAATGCAACCAAAATCACAGGTCATGAAAGCAATATTGCCTATTATACTTCAAGAAATTAAATAATGCCATTTACTGGAAGAGAGTAAGAGAACGATCACAGAATAGTGACCACAAAGCTAATGAAAAGATAAAGATAGGGTGGCTGGATTTAAAAATGTCAAAGTTTGGTAGGTCAATTAAAAAATGATGTGTATCACCAAATCTTGGTGATAGAAAAATCAACAGGTCAGCAGATCAATAATGGGTGGTACGTTACATTTAGAAGACTGTCAATAAACAGACACAACATTAAACTAACACTCAGATTAGACACTTAGATCAATAAATTAAAAATAATCTTGAAAGTTAGGCTAAGGTCTTCTCATTTGCTCAGTATTCAGGAACAGGAAGCAGTGACAGTGAGGCAGGTAACTGTTTAAGGTTCTCTCAGCCTATCTGAGTAAAAGGAGGTCTGCAGAATGGGTGAGCAAATTGACCAGAGCACAGTGTTACAGGAAGCTATTCAAGTAGGGGGGGCAACGAGCAATGTGGTAGTAGTGGGTGATAGCATAACGAGGAGGAATAGCACTGTTCTCTGCACCAAAAGGCTGTGTTGCCTGCTCTGTTCAAGGATTCCAGACATCTGCTCAAGGCTGGAAAGGAACATACAGTAGGAGGAGCAGGATCCAGTGGTTGTGGTCCATCTAAGTACTAATGACATAGGTAGAACTAGGAAGGAGGTTCAGTGTGGAGATTATGAGAATATTGATGCTAAAGTAAAAAGAAGAATCTCAAAGTTATAATCTTTGGATTAATAGGTAAATTGTTTGCAAATTGGCATAGGGTATATAAAAGCGAGAGTGGGCCTCAGACAAGTGCCTCAAACTGATTAAATAAAACGGGCAATGTATCAGTATGAAAGTGGAGGTGAACTGGAATGCAAAGCTAGGGGATAGATACAGGCACAGATAGATAAAGACACAGTGGCAGACTGTAAAAGGGACATTTCAGAATGATCAAAATAAGTACATGCCTTCTGTAAAGAAAGATTCTGAGGTATTTCTGTAGTTTACTGGTGTCATAGGCACGGAAACAGACCCTTTGGTCCAACTCGTCCATATCGACCAGATATCCTAAACTAACCTAGTTCCATTTGCCAGCACTTGGCCCATAGCCCTCTAAACCCTTCCTATTCACATACCCATCCAGATGCCTTTTAAATGCTGCAATTGTACCAGCCCCCACTACTTCGTCTCGCAGCTCATTCCATATACGCATAACCCTCTGCATGAAAAAATTGCTCCTTAGGTCCCTTATATATCTTTCGCCTCTCACCCTAAACCTATGCCCTCTAGTTCTGGACTCTCCCACCCCAGGGAAAACACTTTCTCTATTTTCATGATTTTATAAACCTTTACAAGGGCACCCCTCAGCCTCCGACGCTGCAGGAAAACAGCCCCAGCCTGTTCAGCCTCTCCCTGTAGCTCAAATCCTCCAACCCTGGCAACATCCTTGTAATTTTTTTCTGAACCCTTTCTAATTTCACAACATTCTTCCTATATGAAGGAGACCAGAATTGCACACAACATCCCAAAAGTGGCCGAACCAATGTCCTGTCCAGCCACTACACGTCCTCCCAACACTTATTCTCAATATTCTGACCAATAAATGAAAGCATACCAAATGACTTCTTCACTATTTACCTGCGACTCTACTTTCAAGGAACTATGAACCTGTACTCCAAAGTCTCTTTGCTCAGCAACACTCCCTAGGACCTTTACATTAAGTGTACAAGTCCTGCTTAAGATTTGTTTTTCCTAAGTGCAGCACCACACATTTATACAAGTTAAACTCAATCTGCCTAGTCTCAGCCTATTAGCCCAATCAATCAAGATCCCATTGTACTCTGAGGTAACCTTCTTCGCTAGCCAATACACCTCTAATTTTGGTGTCAACCACAAACTTACTAATTATACCTCTTTTGTTCACATCCAAATCATTTATGTAAATGACAAAAAGTAGTGGACCCAGTCCAGCACTGATCTTTGTGGCACTCCACTGGCCACAGGCTTCCGGTCTGAAAATCAAGCCTCCACCACCACCCTCTGTCTTCCACCTTTGATCTGTCACAGGACCTGAAACATTGACTCTGATTTCTCTCCATAGATGCTGCCGGATCTGCTCATTTCTTCCAACAATTTCTATTCTCTTCCATTAGATTTTTGAAAGTTCTATCAGGATGAAAAGTAACAAACATAATTAATACTATTCAAGAAGCAGAAAGGCAGATAACAGGAGCCTGTAGACTTGATAGCTTGATGTGGGAAAGGCGTTGGAATTGATCATTAAAGATCACTGCACACTTGGTAAAACTGAAGATATGAACATACAAACATATGAAACTGGACATTTGACCCCTTGAGTTTGTTCTGCCATTCCACTAGCACATGGTTGATCCAATTGTATTTAGAATTTCCCATCTACCCACAATCACCTTTAAGTCCCTTGCTCAATAATAATCCACTTTTGCGTTAAAAATATTCAATAGCCCCCATCTCCTGGGTCTCTGAGGCAAAGTCGCACAACCTTCTGAGAGAAAAAAGAAATTCCCTTATCTCTGTCCTAAAAGCGTGATGCCTATTTTAAAATGGTGCCCCATAGTCCTTGACTGACCCACAAGAGGAAAATTTATTTCCACATCCAACTTGTCAAGACCAGTCAGCATTACAGACACTTCAATTAAGACACCCCTTAATCTCTAATCTCCACTGGGAAAATAAGCTGTCCAAATTAACATCCTAAGACAACTTACTTTGTTGAAGTGGCAACTTAATAATACTTCTATGAGCTGCCTCCAATGTATTTATATCCTTCCTTAAATAAGAACACCAAAACAACACACAGTATTCAAGATATGGTTTCACCAATGCTCAGTATAACCAAAGTAATTTAATTATATATTCAATTTTTCTCATAATACAGGATAACATCCCATTGGCTTTCTTGATTATAAAGTGTATCTGCAATGTTTTGAGCTTCATGTACTAGACCACTCATATACCGCTGCGTCTCAGAATTCTTCATTTATTCTCGATTTAAGGAATACTTCACCTTCTCAGCCTTCATGTGGAAGTGTCAAATTTCACAATTTCTCCATCTGTCAGATGTTTTTCCCCACTCACTCACATGCTTGCTAATGACTGCACAATGTTCAGCACCATTCAAGACTCCTCAGATACTGAAACAGTTCACATCCAAATGAAGGAAGTCTTAGACAAAATCCAGGTTTGGGTTGAAAGGTGACAAGAAATGTTCACACTACATAAATTTAAACAATGGCCTTCTTCAATGACAGAGACTTTAAACACCGTCCCACGATATTCAGTGGAATTACTGTGATAACTTCCAAGCTGGTAGTACCAGCAAGGTAGGTAGCGTTCAGGATCCGCAGCCATTGCTCCAGTCTCCGCCTCCTCCGTTCTTGCCTTACCCTTTTTGTCTTCTTTCTTTGCCTTTTCCTCCAAATTCCTCTTGTTGGTGTCAGCGGAGAATGTAACATAGCAGGAGGGAGCAGTTGGAGCAGAACTCTTTACGATGCAGTGGCCTGATCTGGCAGCAGAGCCAGAGATTCCTGGTTGTGGTAGGACTGCAGCGGGGACTCCAGGCATCGGTGAGGCAGTGGCTGAAGCGAAGGCAGTGTGATGTGCTCAGAACAGGGAACTCCAGTTGTCAGAGAGGTAGTGGCTTCAATGGAACTGGGGACTCCTCGTTATGGTAGGTCCAGAGTAGGGATCCACTGAGGTGGCAGTGGTGGCAGCAGCAGCAGATCTAGAGACTCCTGATTGTGGTCGGCTTAGGACTCATGGTGGAGGCAGCGGAAGATTTACTTTTTATTCTTAGTATATTCAAATGGCAAAGGAATCATGTAATTACTGTGGCTATCAAAAGCAGGTCAGAGGCTAGGAATATTGTGGTGAAGAACTGACCCCCATGACTCCCCAAAGCCTGTCCACCATTTACAAGGTACAGTCAGGAACGTAAAGGAATACTGTCAACATGCCTTGATTTGGAGATGCCGGTGTTGGACTGGGGTGTACAAAGTTAAAAATCACAGTTCAACAGGTTTAATTGGAAGCACACTAGCTTTTGGAGCATTGCTCCTTCATCAGGTGGTAGTGGAGGGCTCAATCCTAACACAGAATTTATAGCAAATATTTACAGTGTGATGTAACTGAAATTATACATTGGAAAATTGATTGTCTGTTAAGCCTTTCATCTGTTAGAATACAGTGATAGTTTCACTTCTTTCATGTATAAATCACAAGACTTTTTTTTTAAAAAGTTGCATTCTCAGGTTAGTTGTTAACATTGGCGATAGCTAGGCAATATGTTGAAGTTGTTAGTCCCTGTGTTCTCTGTCTATGACCTGATGTTTAGATTGATTCTAATCTAAAAAGTGAGATAACGGAGTTTTACATAAATTCATGCACTTTTTCAGCAAAGTACAATGTAACCCTGCAAGTATAAATTCATCCCACAAAATATATGCATGCATGTGGGTCTTTGTCGGTATGTGTGTCTGTCTGTCAGGGTTGGGGGTTGAGAGTGTGAGAAAGTGTATGTGTGTGCGTGTGTAGTGAGTGCAGAGTGTCTTAAGTCTGTGAGGGGGTGCATGTGAGAGTGTGGGCATGTGTGTATCTGTAAGGGTGTGTGTGTGTGCGTGTGTGTGCGTGCGTGCGTGCGTGCGCGCGTGTGTGTAGGAGTATCTGTGTGTGTGTATAGTGCAATGTTGGTCACCTGTAATGTGACATGAACCCAAGGTCCTGATTGAAGCCCTCCCTGTAGGTACCAAACTTAGCTATCAGCCTCTGCTCGGCCACTTTTCGCTGCTGCCTGTCCCAAATTTGTACTTGCAGATTTACATTGTACTTTGCTCAAAAACTGCATGAATTCATGGAAAACTCCTTTATCTCACTTTTAGATTAGAATCCATCTAAACACCATGGCATAGACAGAGAACACAGGGGGCTAACATCTTCAACATATTGTCTAGCTATCACCATTGTTAACAACTAACCTGAGAATGCAACCTTTTAAAAACAAGGTTTTGTGATTTACACGTGAAAGAAGTGAAACTGTCATGGTATTTTAACAGATGAAAGGCTTAACAGACAATCAATTTTCCAATGTATAATTTCAGTTACATCACACTGTAAGTTTTTGCTATAAATTCTATGTGTTAGGATTGAGCCCTCCACTACACACGCCCACACTCTCACATGCACCTCCTCACAGACCTAAGACACTCTGCACTCACCACACACACACGCACACACACACACACACACGCACACACACACACACACACGCAAGCATATATTTTGTGGGATGAATTTATACTAGCTCCGAAAGCTAGCACTTCCAATTAAACCTGTTGGACGATAACCTGGTGTTGTGCACTTTTTAACTCTCAACTTGCCTGGAAGAGTGCAGTCCTGACAAAACTTGAGAAGCTTGACACACTCCACAACAAAACAGTCAGCTTGACTGTACACTACATCACAAGCATTCACTCACTCCACTACTGACACTCAGTAGCAGCAGTGTGTACTATCAGCAAGATGCAGTGCAGAAAATCATCAAATATCCTTAGATTGCATCTTCCAAATCCACAAAAAAACAGCATACAGAAGGACAGGGGCAGCAGATACATGGGAACACCACCATCTTCAAGTTCCCATCCATGTGACTCGACATCCTGACTTGGAGATGCTGCCTGGCCTGCTGTGCTTTGACCAGCAACACATTTGCAGCTGTGATCTCCAGCATCTGCAGACCTCATTTTTTACTTGGAATTATATAGCCATTCCTTCAGTGTCACCAGGTCAAAATCCTGGAATTCCCTACCTAACAGCATTGTGGGTCTACCTACAGCATAAGGATGTCAGCAGTTCAACAAGGCAGCTCATGATGGGCACAGAGTCATACAGCATGAAAACAGGTGCTGCAACCCAACCTATGCTGCCCAGGTTTCCTAAACTGAATTAGTCCCATTTGTTTGCATATGGCAAATATTCCTCTCAACCTTTCCCATCCAAGTACTTGTCCAAATGTCTTTTAAATGTTGTAGTTGTACTTACCCATTCTACTTCCTCTGGCAGCTCGTTCCATATGCTCACATCCTAAGTGAAAAGGTTGCCCCTCAGAGATAATTTTAAATCTTTTCCCTCCTACCTTAAACATATGCCCTTGAGGTTTAGACTCCCCTACCCTTGGCTGTTCACCTTTTCTACTCCATTTGTGATTTTACAGGCCTGTGTAAGGTCACTCCTTAGCCTCCTGTGCCCCAGGGAAAAATGTCCCAGCCTATCCAGCCGCTCCTTATAACTTAAACATTCCAGTCTCAGTAACATTCTTACCGATCTTTTTTGCACCATTTCCAGTTCAATAAAAACATCCTTGCCATAGCAGGGTGACCAGAATTGTATACGCAGTACTCCAAATGTTGCCTTTCCAATGTCAAGTACTGTAAAATGCCGTCCCAACTCCTGTACTCAATGCACCACCTGATGAATGCTGGCCCAGATAGTTGTTCTTCCTTCCCCAAGTTAATTCTTCTTAAAAATAGAAGCTAAATCTATCTATATCTGATGTGGAGGTGCCAGTGTTCGTCTGTGGTGGACAAAGTTAAAAATCATACAACACCAGGTTCTACTTCAACAGGTTTGTTTGGAAATGCAAGCTTTCAGAGTGCTGCTCCTTCATCAGCTAGTACATGAGGAAGGAGCCATGCTCTGAAAGCTTGTACTTCCAACCAAACCTGTTGGACTACAATCTGGTGTTGCATAATGTTAACTCTATCTATATCTAAGTGCACCCAGTCCTCCTGCAGCCAGTTGTGAATTGTGATGGAGACGTAAAGAACGAAGGTTTCACAATATCCACACCATGAACAATCAGTACTGCCATGTACTTGACTGATGCACTTGCATTCATCTTCATGCCAGAGGGGCTGAGTGGACGATGCAGCATGCCCTTAGGATCACAGATCTTAGTCTTCAATCATTGAATTCATTGCAGATGGTATCAAGAAAAATCAGAAGGCCCTGGAAACTGCTAATATTCTGGCAAAGTATTATAAATTTGTGTTCCTTGCTGTTTCCCTGGAAAAGCTGTTCTAATACAACTACAAGCATGACATCTTCCGACAATATGGAAATTTGCCATGATATGTCCTGTGGCAAAAAGCAGGACCAATCCACCTTATATGAGTACCGTCTTACCAGTCTATTCTTATCATTAGCAATACTCTAAGTTGCACTTGGAGTCACAGAAATGCACAGCACAGAAACAGACCCTTTGGTCCAACTCGTCCATGCCAACCGGATGTCCCAACCTAATCTAATCCCATTTGCCCACATTCCTCTAAACCCTTCCTATTCATATACTCATCCTGGTGCCTTTTAAATATTGCAATTGTACCAGCCTCCACCACTTCCTCTGGCAGCTCATTCCATACATGCACTCCATACACTCTGCATGAAAACGTTGTCCCTTCAGTGTCTTTTATATCTTTCCCCCTCACCCTAAAACCTATGCCCTCTAGTTCTGGACTCCTCCACCCCAGAGAAAAGACTTTGTCTCTTTACCCTATCTATGTCCCTCATGATTTTATAAACCTCTATAAGGTCACCCCTCAGCCTCCGACACTCCAGGGAAAACAGCTCAAATCCTCCAACCCTGTCAACACCCTTGTAAATCTTTTCTGGACCCTTTCAAGTTTCACGACATCCTTCTGATAGGAAGGAGACCAGAAGTGCACACAATATTCCAAAAGGGGCCTAACCACTTCTGTATAGCCACAAAATGCCCTCCCAATCCCTATACTCAATACTTTGACCAATAAAGGAAAGCATACCAAACGTCTTCTTCACCATCCTATCTATCTGCGATTCTACTTGCAAAGGAATAAACTGCTCACTGGTGCTCAGGTTGGATTCTGCCTAATGTCATAAACAGTCTTGATCCAAATGTGGATAAAAGAGCTAAATTCTTGACATGAAGTGAGGGCTACTGCATTGATGTCAAGGTAGTATTTGACCAAGTATGGCATCAAGGAGCCTTCGCAAATCTGAAAGCATTATCCAGACTAAAATGGCCCACTTGATTGCCATCTCATTAATGATCTTCAACCCCTTCATCATCAACACACACTAGCAGTACTTTGTAGAATTTACATCATGCTCTTCAGTAACTCACTAAGGCTCCTCTAATAGGACACAAAGGATACTGATAGAAAACTGCTTGAGTGACTGGAGGCCAGTGTCCAGTGATGTACAACAAGGATCAGAATTGGCACCCTTATTGCCCCTGTCTTTCTGTACACTGGTTATTGTGGGTTTGCAATGTGCTGTCCAGGGATCTTTGATGAATTTCAGACCTTTATACATAAACAATATAGATAAAAATGTGGGGGGAATGTCAAGCAAGTTTGCAGACGAGACCAAAATTGGAACGTGCTGTTGAAGGTCTTAAGGAAAAACAGGCGTTTAGGATTTTAGGGACAAAAAGTAATTTAGGATAGTCCAAACAACTGAATGCACGGATCTCAGTAGTGGATGCAGGAAAGAGGATGCACAACATGTGCCACACAAAATAAACTATTTAGGAGGATGAGCACCTCAATAAATATAATCAGTGAATTATTGTAGCAGGTAAAGGAACATCAGGAGACAACGTCAGTCTTGTATCTAATCTTTATTAGCTACTTATGCAATTTATTTGAAACTTGAGGGAAATCTAGTCTGCACAACTTGGCTTGCAGAACACAACAAAACTAAAGCAAGACTTTTCAACAATAAACTAGGCTTATGCTCTGTAGGATGTTATTTTAGATAGAGGTAATATTTTGTGTATGGACAGCTGCTAGAATTATGAAAAAGCTTTCACGTTAAATAATCAACTTAGATAAGAATAATTATTTAATTTGAATCTTTTGTTTTCCATGCTCTCAATTGGTAAATTCCCAAATTTGGCAAGAAGCTACACAAATGTAGAATGTCTACATTGAGCTATATGATCTCAAGCAGACTGTGGTACAGTTACAGTGTCTCCAGGCACAGGATAGAAATAAATGCATCCATCAGGATTCTCATTATTGCTGGACATCCAGAAACTTCTGCTGCAAAGCATACATGAGCAGATACTTACTGAGAAAAAAATGAAATCTGACTGTGATAGCGTCCACTGTCAAAGAATTCCTGATTGGGCATGGTGCTAGAGGACTGCCAGTGCTGTGAAAATATCTCTTGTAATAATCTTCAGAAGAGAAGAACTAAAACAGTGAAAATCACAAGTCTTACACTTGTCACTAAAAAGGTAGGCATAAATACACTAAAAGGAGTCAATGGTTTTGTATTTTTATATACAAATCAATGAGTTTTCATTATAGAAAATATTGGCACAATTTCAGAATTTATATGATCCATAAAAAACGCAGTCACATATTGAACGGTTGAATCACTTAATGTTTGATCCATTTCAGTTGCAGTATAAATGCTAAGTGTTTTTTACTCAGAGAGTAGCAGGAGCGTGGAACGCACTGCCTGCAACAGTAGTAGACTTGCCAACTTTAAGGGCATTTAAATGGTCATTGGATAGGCATATGGATGAGAATGAAGCGTGTCGGTTAGATGGGCTTTAAATTGGTTCCACAGGTCAGTGCCACATCGATGGCCAAAGGGCCGACACTACATCGCTATGTTCTGTGTGGTATTAGAGAATAAATTATTTTACTGTAGGGTGCATGCTACAGAAAGATCATCAAAATAATTGAAAAGTTCTGAACCTAGTTTGAAAACTATTGCCTGTGATTTTGTCCTCTTAATGTGTTGGGAATTTCGAGATAAATAAAGATTGAGATGAGAACTTTATTTCTACTGTCACTGCTCCTCACTTGAAATATGACATCAACTTTCTCAAGAAAATGTGATTATATTTCCTTCCAGTCACTTTAACTCTAAGTGATACATAGCATTTGGACTAAGAAGCTTTGCTGCTAAGTTCCATTTGTTTTGAATTGTATAATTATTGGTCAAATTACATTCTTTCACCTATCCACTAATTTCATCTTTTTTTCCTTCCTTTCAAACAACACCCAAGTTCATACTTCCATTTTCATTAGCCTTGATTTCTCCAATACTCTCTTCCTTAAACTCCATCTGTTTGCAAACTCTCACCAGCTCTGAATGCTACAAGTCTGGATCCAGTCACCTCAGTATTTTCTGAACACAATTTGGCACCTAACATTCCAGAGTATTTACTTAAAGATTCTTATCCTTGCCTTTCAATCCTTTTGTAGGCTTTTTCTATATGCACTTACCAGCTCAAGCTGTGTTCCCACTTATCATGAGATCTTCAGAAATCAATTCACTTTTTGTTATGCCACTTGAAACATTCATGGTCATTGTTTACTCAGCAAAATAAAACTGCATTCATATACCGTTGTTAACTTAGCAATACAACTTAACAGGTGTAATAAAAACAATTATCAAACAACATTTAACTTTGAAATGTTGGGTTGGATTTTTATCTTGCAGGCAATGAAAGTCTATAAAATTCCAGGATCAACATGCCCATCTGGGAACAAGGTGATTCTTGAAGCATTATGTAATTTTAGAGGAAAGGGCAGTGCAGGCTGCAGTCGAGACAGACAGTAAAGAGTTTGGAGGTAGTCACACCATTGCCAGTTGCTGAGTTTTGGCAGTCTAAAAGCCTACCTTGGAGCTGTGGGATCTTTGTCCAGTTATAAAAATTAAAATAATACCATCTAGTTCTCGATCCTCTGCAAACACCAGCCTGAACATACTGTCGTTGCAATCGTCATGTTACCTTATACCCCCAAGCAGACCATACGGCCCATCGAGACCTTATGTCAAAATGCATACCTCCTCTCCCATCCCACGGTCCTCTGTTTACATCCCCTTCCCTTAAGACCAAGCTAATACTAATTGCCAGTCAGAATCAGTTGAGTACTCGGACCAGTCCCAAAGGTTATTGTAAGAATTGAAAGATGCTAGTGTAGATGGTAGCGTATTAGCAAAGATAGGTTAAGTGAGTGGGCAAAGATCTAGAAAATGGAATATAATGTGATAAAATGTGAAATTGAGCATTTTGGCAGGAAGACTAAAAGAAATTCTCTAAATGGTGAGAGGTTGCAGAGATCGGAGATGTCGAGGGATCAAAGTGTTCATGTGCATGAATTATAAAATGTCAGGTTACAGATATAACAAGTAATTGGTAAAACTGATAGAATATTGTCATTTATCACAAAGGACACAAAATACAAAAATAAGGAAGCTGTACCTAAATTACATGGGCCCTTCAGCCCTCGATGTTGTGCCTACCTGTGTAAACAGAGTAGGCAGTTTTGTTGCTCTCAGAGGTTAAAAGAATTTGGAACTCCCTCCCTGAAAATGTCGTGGAAACAAAGTTCTTGCACATTTTTCAAGCAGAGATAGCTAGAATCATGTTAAGCAAGATGTTACAAGGTTATAAGGAGTTGGCAGGAAATTGGATTTGAGTTTACAACCGGAACAACCATGATCGTGTTCAACAGTCATGCTGGCTCATGTGGCAAAATGACCGACTTCGCGTCCTGATTCATACTTGTACTGACTCAATCAACAAGGCCATGCAAAGTTGAGAACATAATCTTGAATGCTAGATTTGATTCTAGGAATGGATAGCATTTGCCAAAAAACATGTCAAGAATTATACCAATAAACAATTTCAGATTATCAGTTGGTCTTGTGACTCACTCAGGATTGTCAGAACCTACATATGTTCACGTGAAGGAACATGTCCACTATAGAAGAGGAGAACACATTCAGACAGTGGACCTTTGTTTTAGATAAACAAAAGCCTGTAGAAAACAGTTTCTTGGTGTATTCTCCAAGGTAATTTCAAATAAGACTGAACTTTTCTTTTTTATCATTCGTGGGATGTGGGCATCACTGGCTGACCAACGTTATATTAACCTTCCCTGGTTGGCCTTGAAAAGGTGGTGGAGAAAGTGAGGTCTGCAGATGCTGGAGATCAGAGCTGAAAATGTGTTGCTGGAAAAGTGCAGGAGGTCAGGCAGCATCCAAGGAACAGGAGAATCGATGTTTCGAGCATAAGCCCTTCTTCAGGAAGAGTTGCCTTTTTGAAGCATTCCATCCAGTTTCATTCCTTTGTTGAGACTTTAGAGCTTTTAACACCACTGAGTGGCTTGCTAGGTCAACCAACTCGTCAATTAATCTAGTCCCATTTGCTCGCATTTGGGGCATATTCCTACCAATCTTTCCTATTCATGTACGCATCCAGATGGCCTTTTAAATGTTGCAATTGTACCAGCTTCCATAAATGCATCACCCTCTATGTGAAAATGTTGCACCTTAGGTCCTTTTCAAATCTTTTCCCTCTCATCTTAAACTTAAGCATTCTAATTTTGGACTCCCCCACCCTGAAGAAAAGACCTTTATTATTCACCCTATCCATGCTGTGCATGATGTTAGAGATGGCTATAAGGTCATCCCTCAGCCTCCGACACTCCAGAAATAATAGCACCAATATATTCGGCCTCTTCCTATAGCTCAAATCCTCCAGCTCTGGAGATATCCTTGCAAATCCTTTCAAGTTTCACAACATCTTTCCTACAGCAGAGAGACCAAAATTGAACACAGTCTTCAAAATTGGCCTAATCAATGTCCGTACAGCCGCAACATGACCGCCGAACTCTTACACTCAAAATATTGACCAATAAAGGGGAGTGTACCAAGTGCCTTTTACACTATCCTATCTACTTGCGACTCCGCTTTCAAAGAACTACGAACCTGCACCACAAGATCTCTGCTCAGCAACACTCCCCAGGACCTTAGCATTAAGTGTATAAATTCTGCTCTGATTTGCCCTACCAAAATGCAGCACCTCACGTTTACTTAAATTAAACTCCATTGGCCACTCCTCAGCTCAATTGTCCATCTGACCATGGTGCCATTGTACTCTGAGTTAATTTCCTTCGCTGTCCACTACACCACTAATTTTGATGTCATCAGTAAACTTATGAACCATACCTCCCTTATTCACATCTCTTTGAAATTAAAAATTTTCACCAACATCAATTTAAATTGTTGCATTTCCCTTTCTTTTATTCTGTACCAATATCTTTTTCACATTTTCGAGTCCCTAAGGTTGAACATATGAAGTGGTGTTACATAGCAGTCAAGGTATTAAAAAAAACCTTCCCAATCCTTGTATTGCAACTGACTTGTGAGGATTAAAAGTACTCTTATTTGTTTTTCATTAAACTCAAAAATAAGTTAGCCATATCAATTATATACAATCTCAAATGTAACAAACATAAATACGATCTGACTTTCCATCTTATCTGATGTAACATGGGGAACCTATGAACTGATATGTTGATATTTGCTATGCTTCTTTATCATGCCCTTCAATCTAATGTTTTATATACTCTGGATCCTTATTGTTAAACTTCTGTTCTAATGATGCCATGAATATGAACTGCTAAGTACAGTAATTTCGATTCTAACTCACTTGAATAATAACATTTTAAAAGTTTAGAGATTACATTTACCAAGTAGATACTTTGCATAACTCTACTGTTCCCTCAACAACAAAATTGGAACTGACTTGTATGGATTATAAGCTTTTCTCAGTTTCATGAGTAACATATTCTAAGAAGGAAGTTTCCATTTGCTTTATTACTAAGCATAACCAAATAATTACAAAATTGAACAGACATAAAAATGTCCTTGTTGCTCAACATTTTTGTAATAACTAGTCAACTATTAGATAACTACTAGCCCAATTTCTGGATATATTAAATGATTCCAAATATATCAGCATCATTATTACTAGCATGTAAATTAGAACAGACTATCTGTTTTCTTAATTAAAATATTGATACAATTTGTAAATGTTATTTGTAAATAAAACATACTGTTGACATAGATCAAACAATTCTAAAATTGAGAATTTATTTCACTCATGACAGTAACTTTTATAATTGAATTCTTCCTCACTGAATACAGTCAGCATTTTATAGTTCCCTGTTGAGTAACCTATTTCTTTCATCTTGAAGCTTCCATTAAAAATTAATAATTAAACTATCTTACAGGTAGATGTCTTCATGGGAATTAAAATGTCAAAGTACTCTCTGTCCTGCTGACTGAACAGTTTTAGTTATTTATTTCCATTTATGTATGAACCACTGTCTGTTTGGAGATTGCCTGAGACTTTCAAAATGGATTTCTCCTGGGAGATTCCGTTAACTAACAGAATGAAATGTTGAGCTTTTTCCTTTGCACTCGTGGAATTCCAAACTACCGTCCTATTCACTTTTTAATTAAATGTATTATTTAAAAAATTTTTTTTTGCCCTTTTTCTTGCTACAATATTTATCAATGTGCAACTGCAAGACTTTGTTACTTCTCTAAGAATCTGCATTTACATTCTTCTATATGACCTTCAACTAGCAAAACTGAATTTTCCTTTTGCCCAGAGAATGGCCCCACAAAAGATTTAGAGTATGAATTTCTGCATGGGCTGTAAGCTCATCTACCTTTTGTGGAAGATCTGTTTTCAGATGTTTTGTATCTCTACTACCAAGTAGCAGTAAGTGAGCCAACAAATTCCCATGCAGTTTTACTCTAATTGCTTATACTTTACAGACAAAATTAATCTGCACTAACAATTCAAAGCTGTTTCAGACACCCAACATTGGAAGTTTGTAGAAATGCAAATTCAGCAAATGTGTACCACAAAAGTTTGAATCTGATTGGGACATCTGTTTTAGTAAGCAATTGCATGGAGTGGACCAAACTGCATGTTTCCTCGTGCTAATTTCCATACAGCATGACATGGTGCCTAGACTCTTTTGCACAAACAAATTATTGCACAAGAATTAGTCTACAATAATATGTCATAAAAAACAGGATTAACATCTGGAGTAGATCAAGGATTGACACAGACAAATTTGAAAACAAGAATGGCAATTTCAAAGATCAAGGCAATACTTAACCAGGAGTCAATGTTGGTCAGTAAACAAGAGTAATGAATGAACAATGCGGGTTCCGACAGAGACAGCAAACGTTTTGGTGACCTCAGGTTTATGGAAAGTCAAATGCAGAGGCCAGGATAGAACCATTGGAATAGTCAAGTTGCTAGGTCACAAAGGATGAATGAGAGTTTCAGCAGAAAATAGACCAGGGCAGAGCTGGTTACACAGTTGGAAGCAGATAACTTACTGGTGATGTGGCTATGTGATTGAATTTGTATCTTCAGGTCAAAGATAACATGAAGGAGAAAATCATTGTATAGTGGGAAAATAAAGAGACCACTCATGTGCAGATGCTAAGACCTCTATATCCCAGCAACAAACATTCATTGTCAAGTGTTGCACTGTGCTCCCATTACCACCATTGAGATTATATTTTTAACAAGTCCAAGATTCTAGGCCTATATCATAAGTTAGTGTCTTATCTCCTGCAGGCATGAGCAACATGCATACATCCATGAAAACATCATCTCCTCCTCCACCTTTGTGGAAGAAGCCACAGATCCTTTAGAGATATTCCTTCACCAGCTTCAATACAGACATCTCAGTGTCTTTGTTAGTGAGATTAAACTTGGAAGCACAATCTGGTGAACACATTACTAGTACATCACCGAAGCTGCTTGACGAAGAAACAATCCAGGCTGCTGGCACTCAGAAGACTGTCGCTCCCCATGCAGCAGATGACCCCGTGGTCTCAGCCATTAGTACCCTCATTGAAAACACAAACTTACACAGAAGCAGGTGTGTCAGAAACATTCACAAAACTGGAAGAAAGGTTGAACGAGTCCATCAACACAATTTGGACCCTGTTGGCTTGAGGGTGTGGCATTTGGCTGTCTCCATGGACAGACTGGTGGTTGACATGGCGAGCAAAGTCCACCACAGAATATGTTTGGGAATTGTGGAATTTAGGTTATACTTGACAAACTTGCATGATATTACTTGTACTTTGCAGTCAATACTAGGATTAATTACGTGGTCAACATTTAATGACGTTCAGTGTTGTGGTCAAGATTTAACAATGGCCAGGATTGATGTGATACCAGATGTCTTTCATTTTCACTGCATGACTGCCTGGTTAACGCAATTGCCTCTTCAAGGATCTCTCATTGCTCACAAATAAAGTCTACTCCCTCAGAATTGAAATGTAGTTGCAGCCATTTTTCATTTCTATAGTATACATATGATTCATATGAACATAGGTAGCACTTGACAGAGTGAGTCACAGGTTTAAACTGTCAATCTTGGTGATCCTCCGACCATCACAGCCCCCACCCAAACTTTCATATTCTTTGCGATCTTGCATACCCTGTTGACCACTTTCGTTTCTCATAAAACTATCATTTAAATAGTCATTGATAGTACAGAACTTTAGCACTACTTTGTTAAAGCTTTTCATTTTGCACTTATTGCAACAAAACAAATTCAAGGGGAAAATCAGCATTCATAGCGCATGAGAGGAGTGTGCTGATTGATTGGCAAGTAGACCTTGGATTAGTAGTTGCATTGTAATGGAGAATGCACCCAATAATGCATGTTGAGAGTTAACAGCCAGGCTTTGTTTCAATTTTAAACCAGGCATACTGACAGGCCAAGAAATGACCCCGTGAATGGCTTTCACCTATTTTGTTGAGTTCAAACAGGTACAGTGTCTCTATCTGTCTGTAAATAACAGGTTGTCTATACTTATGTATGTAGCATCCAGTACTAGGTTTTCAGGACAATTAGGTAAAAACAATGACTGCAGATGCTGGAAACCAGATTCTGGATTAGAGTGGTGCTAGAAAAACATAGCCGTTCAGGCATCTGAGGATCAGGAAAATCGATGTTTCGGGCAAAAGCTCTTCATCAGGAATATAGGCAGAGAGCCTGAAGGGTGAGAGATAAATGAGAGGAAGGTGGGGGTGGGGAGAAAGTAGCATAGAGTACAATAGGTGAGTGGGGAGGAGATGAAGGTGATAGGTCAAAGAGAAGGCTGGAGTGGATAGGTAGAAAGGAAGATAGACAGGTAGGACAAGTCATGGGGAGAGTGCTGAGCTAGAAGTTTGGAACTGGGGTGAGGTGGGGGAAGGGGAATTGAGGAAACTGTTGAAGTCCACATTGATGCCTTGGGGTTGAAGTGTTCCGAGGCAGAAGATAAGGCGTTCTTCCTCAGGTGTCGGGTGGTGAGGGAGTGGCGGTGAAGGATGCCCAGGACCTTCATGTCCTCGGCAGAGTGGGAGGGGAGTTGAAATGTTGGGCCACAGGGCAGTGTGGTTGATTGGTGAGTGTGTCCCGGAGATGTTCCCTAAAGCGCTCTGCTAGGAGGGTCCAGTCTCCCCAATGTAGAGGAGACCGCATCGGAAGCAACGGATACAATAAATGATATTGGTGGATATGTAGGTAAAACATTGATGGATGTGGAAGGCTCCTTTAGGGCCTTGGATGGAGGTGAGGGAGGAGGTGTGGGCACAGGTTTTGCAATTCCTGCGGTGGCAGGGGAAGGTGCCAGGATGGGAGGGTCGTTTGTAGGGGCGCGTGGACCTGACGAGGTAGTCATGGAGGGAACGGTCTTTGTGGAAGGCAGAAAGGGGTGGGGAGGGAAATATATCCCTGGTGGTGGGGTCTGTTTGTAGGTGGCAGAAATGTCAGCAGATGATCTAGCTTATGCAAAGGTTGGTAGGGTGGAAGGTGAGCACCAGGGGCGTTCTGTCCTTGTTACGGTTGGAGGGGTGGGTCTTGTGGAGCTTGGGAAGGAGGTATAACCGGGCAGTGCGTGATTCCTAGACTATGAGGTTGGAAGCTGTGGGTTGGAGCTTTCCTGAGGTGATGACGTTCTGTCAGGTCTGGGAGATGATGATTTGATGATGGGGGGGTGGCGTCATGGTCGAGGGGGCTGTAGGAGGAGGTGTCCTCGAGTTGGCATCTGGCTTCAATGGTATAGAGGTCAATGCACCAGACTACCACTGCGCCGCCTTTATCTGCTGGCTTGATGGTGAGGTTGGGATTACAGCAGAGGGATTGGAGGGCTACGCGTTTGAGAGCGAGAGGTTGGAGTTGGGGGGGGGGGGGGTAGACAGGTTGAGGCGGTTAATGTCCCGGCGGTAGTTGGAAATGAAAAGGTCGAAGGCAGGTAATAGGCCAGCATGGGTGTTAGGTGGATGGAGTGTGTTGGAGGTGGGCAAATGGGTCCTCAGAAGGTGGGCGGGAGTCCTGATTGCAAAAGTAAGCTCTGAGGCGGAGGTGGCGGAAGAAGTCTTTGACGTCACGGCGTGTATTTAATTCATTGATGCATGGGCGGAGGGGGACGAAGGTGAGTTCTTTGCTGAGATCCACAAGCCTGAGCACCCTAGCCAATCCGTTGTCTCAGCCTTCTCCTGCCCCACTGAACTCATCTCTACCTACCTTGACACTGTCCTATCCCCCCTAGTCCAGGAACATCCCACATACATTCAAGACACCACCCATGCCCTCCACCTCCTCCAAGACTTCCGTTTCCCCGGCCCCCAACACCTCATCTTCACCATGGATATCCAATCCCTTTGCACATCCATCCGCCATGACCAGGGCCTCCAAGCCCTCCATTTCTTCCTCTCCCGACGTCCCCAACAGTACCCTTCCACCAACACTCTCATTCGTTTGGCCGAAATGGTCCTCACCCTGAACAATTTCTCCTTCGAATCCTTCCACTTCCTCCAGACCAAAGGGCTATCCATGGGCACCCGTATGGGCCCCAGCTATACCTGTCTCTTTGTTGGCTACGTAGAACAGTCCATCTTCCATAATTACACCGGCACCACTCCCCACCTCTTCCTCCACCACATTGATGACTGCATTGGCGCCACCTCGTGCTCCCGTGAGTAGGTTGAACAATTCATCAACTTCATCAACACATTCCACCCTGACCTTAAATTTACCTGGACCATCTCTGACACCTCCCTCCCCTTCCTGGACCTCTCCATCTCCATTAATGATGACCGACTTGACACTGACATTTTTTACAATCTCACCAACTCCCACAGCTACCTGGATTACACCTCTTCCCACCCTACCTCCTGCAAAATTGCCATCCTGTATTCCCAATTCCTCCACCTCCGCCGTATCTGCTCCTAGGAGGACCAGTTCCACCACAGAACACACCAGATGGCCCCCTTCGTTAGAGACCATAATTTCCCTTCCCACGTTGTTAAAGATGCCCTCCAATGCATCTCGTCCACATCCCGCACCTCCGCCCTCAGACTCCATCCCTCCAACCGTAACAAGGACAGAACGCCCCTGGTGCTCACCTTCCACCTTACCAACCTTCACATAAACCAAATCATCCGTCGACATTTCCACCACCTCCAAACAGACCCCACCACTAGGGATTTATTTCCCTCCCATCCCTTTCCGCCTTCCACAAAGACCGTTCCCTCTGTGACTACCTGGTCAGGTCCATGACCCCCTACAACCCGCCCTCCCATCCTGGCACCTAACCCTGCCACCGCAGGAATTGCAGAACCTGTGCCCATACCTCCACCCTCACCTCCATCCAAGGCCCTAAAAGGAGCCTTCCACATCCAAAGTTTTACCTGCACATCCACCAATATCATTTATTGTATCCGTTGCTCCCGATGCGATCTCCTCTACATTGGGGAGACTGGACGCCTCCTAGCAGAGCGCTTTAGGAAACATCTCTGGGACACCTGCATCAATCAACCACACTGCCCTGTGGCCCAACATTTCAACTCCCCCTACCACTCTGCCGAGGACATGGAGGTCCTGGGCCTCCTTCACTGCCGCTCCCTCACCACCCGACACCTGGAGGAAGAATGCCTCATCTTCCGCCTCGGAACACTTCAACCACAGGGCATCAATGTGGACTTCAACAGTTTCCTCATTTCCCCTTCCCCCACCTCACCCCAATTCCAAACTTCTAGCTCAGCACTGACCCCATGACTTGTCCTACCTGCCTATCTTCTTTTCCACCTATCCACTCCACTCTCCTCC
This sequence comes from Hemiscyllium ocellatum, assembly GCF_020745735.1. Classification (NCBI taxonomy): domain Eukaryota; kingdom Metazoa; phylum Chordata; class Chondrichthyes; order Orectolobiformes; family Hemiscylliidae; genus Hemiscyllium; species Hemiscyllium ocellatum. The sequence continues at coordinate 90,203,085 of NC_083401.1, forward strand.
CTGACCTATCACCTTCATCCTCTCCCCCACTCACCTATTGTACTCTATGCTACTTTCTCCCCACCCCCACCTTCCTCTCATTTATCTCTCCACCCTTCATGTACTCTGCTTGTATTCCTGATGAAGGGCTTTTGCCCAAAATGTCGATTTTCCTGCTCCTCGGATGCTGCCAGAACCGCTGTGTTTTTCCAGCACCACTCTAATCCAGTTTCAGGACAATTACACACACATTCAGAATTATCTAACAGATGCGGTCCAATGGCAGAAACACATCAAATGCAAGACACAGGAGTGCAAGATTTACAAATATGGGCTGATTGGGTACAGTCAGTATCTTGATTGCTGTGAACCGAAATGTCAGTTGATATGACCTGCCATTCTTTGGAGCTTATGGTCATGCACCAGCACTGAAATTCATTTACCACATTCATTCATTTGTCTAATGGACAAAATGTCCTTCTGGTGCTTGCTAGCAGTATCCTGTTAATGGTGAACACTAACCGTAATACAACTGTACAGTAACTGCATGAAACAGTCAGTTTCAGCTGTTGCTCTGAGCTTTCTCAGCTACCTTGTCCTTGGAAGATCATCTGGAGTAGATTTGGCACTTTTCAGGAGGAAAACCAAGAGGAGTTAGATCCTTTTATTGAATCTGCATGATATACAGTGAGAAATATGATTAAGGTAACTATTTTCTCACAGACGATTTAGATGCACCCTTTTTCAGCATCAAGTTTGCACAGCGATTGAGGGCCTACTTATCAATTTATCGATAAGACAAAACCTATATCATGTGGAACTGAACAAATTTCAGTGTGTATATTAACCAGTGAATGTAGATTTGTGGTACACATTTGTAGAAAAGCCCCTGATTGATTTCTCAACAAGATCATCAAGGAAGGGGAACTTACTTGACTAGTCCATTTCAAATGAGAATTTGAACACAGGATAGAGTATAATTATACATATAAGGAGTTTTGTATATGTAGTTACGTATTCAAATACAGGGAGAATATCAAAACTGACCAGAAATGTCAAGTGGTTAGGTCAAAAGATCTCTTTTTGATGAAATCCAGTAAAGACATTTGCAAATGCTGGGACTGTTGAGAATTGCATTGCAGTACCATCTGTCTGTGTAAGCACGCTGTCATTTAAACTGAACTCAAACATGCAAGTTCTGATGTGTCGATGATGTGTTCAAGTTTCAGAGATACAACGTGAAACAGTGAGGCACCTGTAGGTCTGATGATAACCCCTGTGAACAGGAGGTACAGATGGCCATTGTTCACGCAATGAACCCAAACCTGTTGGGGAATGCTGGAGGCCCAGAGGAGAAGGTGGCAATCTCAAACCGCCAACCACCCATTCTGACTTTCAAATTAGGAACTATCACTGCCTAGTTCTCTCCACAGCATGGGAATACTTATATACTATATACAACATTTATATGTAATATATCAATGAGGTGAGAAGCTGTTACCTGATAGTCGTAAGCTCAGACAGGGAGTCTGTAGTAAATAAGTTCATAAAATCCCTACAGTATGGAAAAAGGCCATTTTGACCAAACAAGACCACACCAACCCTCCGAAGAGTATCTCACGCAAACTCATTCCCCTACCCTATTACTCTGCATTTCCCCTGACTAATACATCTCGTCTACACATCTTTGGACACTGTGGGCAATTTAGCATGGCCAGTTCACCTAACTTGCAAGTCTTTGGATTGTGGGAGGAAACCAGAACACCCGGAGGAAACCCACACAGACATGGGAAGAATGTGCAAACTCCACACGGACAGTTGCCCGAGGCTAGAATTGAACTTGGGTCCTGGCACTGTGAGGCAGCAGTGCTAACCACTGAGCCACTGTGTCATTACAAAAGTTGCTGTCATAAAACTTATAATTTTCACGAAATGACTTGTTTAAAAACAAAAGTTCCAGTGTCCTTTCACTGCTCTCACAAAATAAAATCCAAGTACCCACAATTCTTTCAAGTCAAAGCCACACAATATTTTTTTAAAATATAAAGCCTCTATAGCATGTCTTATTCCTATATTTCCTTCTCCATCCATATGCATAACTGGCCTAATCAAGATCTGTTCAACTATTTCCTGTGTCTGTGAATTCCATATTCTCACTGTTCTGTGAAAAGCAATCCTCCCAACTTCTTTGATTGATTTGTTATTGGCTACCATATTTTATGCCTCCTTGGTCGAGACTCACGCATACATGGAAACAATTTCTTATCATCCAGCCTTACAAACTCCTACTATAATGTATAGGTTCCTAGCCTACATACGTTTCCTAATATCAGTTGGCAAAGTTCAGCTGCCAATACCTAATGTACTTGCACTATGCTCCTGAGTGCACTGTTTTTTAAGGCATTAACTCATTGAATAAGTTAGCAGGTCCCCAAATATATAAAGTACAGGAATATAGGACAAGTGCATTAAATATTTCTACATTGGTGATCAGAACTTCTTTTCTTCAATAAATAATCTGGGATAGTAGCTTACTCTAGTGTCTACCATATACAAAAATCACTGCAATGAATCAACAACAAATTACATTCAGACACCTTTAATCTTGAAAAATGCCCCCAATGACATCTGATAAAAAATGAAAAAGGAGTTATTTGAAGTAATGATAAGAAGTTTGGTCAAGCTGACTGGTGTGACAAGGTTTACAAAGATAATTGCATATTAGGGTCTGGATGGTTGATGGTACATTTGCCATATTTTGCTGAAGAGAATAAGGGAGACACAAGGCCAGGTATTTAATGTTCTATGTGTTTTGTAGCAGTCAGACGTTTGATTGGGGGAGTTGTTGTTAGTTTAGGGGAGGGGTGTGGAATAACGAGTGTGGCGGTTATTCCACACCCCTACTGTCCTCTACCCCTGGATTAAGTTTGTGGCAGAGAGACTCAGTTTTCCTGTCTTGTTTCCAATTGTTGCCCTAACTAGCCACCACAGGGCTCCCCAATCACTGGTTACCCAGTCAGTATACGAGACCCCCACATCCTCCATTACGTATCACTCAATATGTCAGATTGGAGAAATTGAGTATTTTTGAGCTAGCTGAAGAAGATTGCAGAAATCAGGGTAGGCAAAACCCTGGAGGTATGAGAATACAATGTCTATTTTTAATATTCGGTTTTGGTGTATCAGGAGACGATGTATGTCAGCACAGCCAGAATAATTGATGAATGGTACTTGATACAATGTCACAGCAGCAGCAAATTAGATGAAGTGAAGTTTTGAGTTTTTGGAGAATACAGACTCACCTGGAAGTCACTGTGGTCATCAAGTCCAAAAGTGACAAAGGTATGGATGTGAATTTCAGCACCAAATTGTCTAAGAGGGGGATGTAGATGGCCAATGTCGCACGTAATATTTCAACATCAGGTAGTGTTCAAGAAAGGGAATGAAATTGTGTGGAAGAAAGATAGTGGTTTTGCTCTACATGAGATTAATTGGGGGAAATTGTGGCTAACTGAAATGGATTGAGAGAGGTAGTGGAGAGATAGGTGTTGTCAGTACTAATGTGCAAGTTGATTTAATGGGTTATATTTTGTGGAATATGGCATTCCCATTACCCTTATCACAAAGTCAGTGTCGAGCGTGCCAGCAAAGCTAACAGTTGCCCTGCAGCAAGTTAATGCTGGGAACAGTGCTAATTTCTCTAAGAGAATGCCAATATCTTGGAAGAAGCCTTGCTTTAGAGAGCTGCTGGTATGTAGCCCCAGCTGTAATCATCAGGAGTGCTGGCCTAAGGGAGCCGGAATAGACAGCTTCAATCCAGACCAGCAGCTCAAGCTATTGTCTGGGTCTCACTGCTCTATGGATAACATACAGGAAGCAGTGAAATGAGATCTTTAAATGGCTATTAATTGATTGAAGGGCCTCAATAGGCCTGAAGGTGAATGTCCCACCCAAAGGCTCCACTGACCGTAAATCTTTGCAAGGTCAGGGTGTGTGGATCTATGGCATGATAACTATCGGCTGGATTTTCATGCCTCCACCTTGCCTGCAAAAACATTGATGGATGGAGAATAAAATCCAATCCAATGAGTTCAGATGATTTTGCCAACAGCAGCACTTGCATGAAGTTGAGGCGGCAACAATGTCCTTGGTAAAACATATGACAATACTGTCAGTATACCCTATACCATAGGAAGACAACTCAAGGCACCCTGCAACACACACACACACACACACACACACACACACATTATATGAAAAAATTAGAAAAGGTCAGAAGGCTAATATTACAGCAAAAACTCAGCAGATAATTAATTCTGAAGACACATCAAACTTGAAATATTAGCTGTTTCCACAAATGCCACTCGACCTGTTGAGTTGCTGCATCGTTGTCTGTTTTACTTCAGAATTCCAGCACTCAGTGTTTTGCTTTAATTAGATAGACAGAAAGGTCCAGAAGTAATAGCGTTTGGTTAATCAGAACGCTCTGGCTACGAAATTATGGGACTAAGTATGGACAGTTTCAATAAAAACATAAGCAAAAAAAAATTAATGCAGAAGCTGAATATCAGAAACAAACACTAAAAATGCTGGAGAAACTCAGCAGGACCATGTAGAGAGAAACAGAGTTAGTGTTTTAAGTCCTATGATTCTCCTTCAGAACTGTCTCAGTGCTGTTAGTAGAATAGCCAACAACAATTACTTAGCACTGTTGTTAATCCCCTTTTGTCAAGTCATCAATATAATTTTTCTCAGGATTAGAGTAGCGTTGGAAAAACAGCAGGACAAGCAGCATCCAAGGAGCAGGAAAATCGACATTTCGGGCAAAAGCCCTTCATCACTTGGCTACCACCTCCCCATGTCTGCTGAAGAATAATGTAATTTTCAAGAAACGTAATATTATGGTTATATTATTATCCTTAGCTTTCTAAAAAATATCAGCTATTTTGGTTTTGCATGAAGATGTGACAGCAACCACAAAGGTTCTCCTATGATTGAATCAACTATGAAGAATAGGAAACCCACTTTTCTGATAACCTCATGGATACTAATCTTGGCAGAGACTCTCCATTAAAAAGAAATCAGGCTTGCCACACCAGCGAAAGACGTCTACTGGCTAACGGCAATGCAATATACCTTCCATAAATGAGACATTGAAATAAAGTTCTATAAATAAATATTTCCAAAAATAATAATAATTTGGTTTGTTTCTTTTTTACATCAGCACCTTCTTTCCTAATACGTATCCCAAGAATGACTTGCCCTCTAAGCTGAACCGTCATCATGGATCAAAAAAAATGACAAAAAGCTTATTCACCAAGTAAGAATTACTTGCACAATACAAATTCAATTTATGTGGTATAGTAGACAATAAATATATGCCCTTGTGTACAAATCTAAAACAATCTGAGCTGATATCGAGCATGAAATCTTGTAAATTCTAGCATTTTCTACCACAAGATTAATTTCAATAACCAGCACTTATCTGAACTTTTTGTTCAATCACTCCAATATTCTGCTACAATGCACTTTACCATCCATCATATTTCAAACTGTTACGGGATTCAAAAATTTGCCATCAGCACAATTCAATCAAAAAATAGGAAGCTTGCATAAAGGATTCCAAAAATAGAAGAGTTGAAAGTACAATCGTAAAAAAAGCTGTAATTTTAAGTTGGCCTTTTTATAGAAAAATAATATAACCTATAATCCAATTTCAAATGACATTCACCACTATTTTGTTTTGTTACTTGGTTTTTGAATTTTATTTACTCTGTCATTTTAATTAACTTTTAATTTATTAACCTTAGTAAAACATTGTACTGTACTGTTAGTATACCCTAAAATCATAGGAAGATAATGCCCTCATACATATATAAAATCATAGTAAATAAAGAAAAATTAAGTAGTACAAAGAAATGGAAAGAAAATTAGAATTCTAGCATCCCTGCAGAAACCAGACAGATAATTAATTCTGAGGAAGACTCATTGAACTTAAAGTTAACTCTGTTTCTCACTCCACAAATACTGCAAGATCTGCTGAGTTGCTCCATCATTTTCTGTTTTTACTTCAGAATGCCAATATCCAAGTGTTTTGCTTTTATTAGACAGATACTTAAAACCTGGACAGGCAGAACAGACAACACGATGGAGAACCTATCAACAAGGACTGCATTGCCAAGACCTGTGCTTGACGACACATTTCACATTCAACAACCAAATATGTGAAGAGATCAATGGAACATCTATGGGCTCACCCATCTCTGGGCTCATAGCAGAGCAATAATGCAAAGTTTGGAACAAGCAGCCCCACCACAAATCCAACCCAAACTCTGGGTATATAGACGACACTTTTGTTATCATTAAGAGAACAGAAATCGAGAATACACACCAGATCATCAACACCATACTCACAGGGATCATATTTACAAGGGAGGGAAAAATCAACAACTAACTCCAATTCCGGGATCTAATGGTACAAGAACACAGAACTATGAATGCACTACAGAAGTGTACAGGAAAGCCACACACACCGACCAAGTTCTGAACTACAACAACCACTCAAACACACAGAAGAGAAGCTGCATTAGGACCTTATTCAAAAGGGCTAAAACACACTGCAGCACTCTTGACCTATGAAGGGAAGAAGAAGAACACCTCTACAGAATCTTTGCCAAGAACAACATCCCTACAATTTCATCCGTAGATGCCTAACAGACAAATAACGCACCGAGGACATGCCACAACCTAAATCACGCTATCTTATATAAAAAACATCTCAGAACTGACAACCAGACTTCTCCACTGGGATTCGTGACAGGCCATAAAACCGACAGCCACGCTCAGACAACAACTTACCAGGGCAAGACACCTGACACTCATCATGTGCAAGACTAACATAATTTACAAGATTCCATGTAACGATTGCATGAAACACTATATAGGGCAGACAACTAACAATCCGCATCCACAAACACCAACTAGCCACTAATCGCCACAACCAGTTGTCCCTAGTAGCCATACACACAGATGACAGGGACCACAAATTCGACTGGGCCAAAACAACAATCATAGGACAAGCTAAACACAGGATAGACAGAGAATTCCGAGAAGCATGACACTCATCCACAGACTCCATCAACTAACACATAGACCTGGACCCAATATACCGGCCACTACAACAAACAATCGAACCAGCAAACTGAAGCAGCAGAAACAGAACCAAATAAGTTCCAGAAGACACAGTAATGCAGCACTTCACAGAAGGCTCCGAAGCACTAAAGATATCACCTAGACCGGGGATGAAACGTCTGTAAAATCAACTTCCCAGCGCAGTGAACATACCCACAATCACGACAGATACTTAAAATGTCTTGAGATTCTTTCCAGGTTGAAAACACAATAATTTAGTCCACTGCAAAGCTAATCCTCTCTTTTGTATAAAGAAGTGCCAGCAGTGGTGTGTCTTTTTTCCATATCAATGCCATTTAGTTCATGCCTGAGCAACGTACCCCCAAGAACCAATGGATGTCCTTTCCATGCCCTGGAGGAGACTATACAAAGGCAATACTCATCAAGGTACTGCAGGAATGTTGCCAAAACTGCTGAGTTTCTTCAGCAATATTTTTTTGTTTTAGATTTCCATCACCCACAGTTCTTTGTTTTACTGCAGGAATAGTTAGGCAGCCCTCAATACTCTCCAAATTTGAGATGCTTTCTGAACCCATTTCGACAACTTTTTTTTAAGATGGGTGATCTCAGGTCAATTCCTTATGAACAGGAAATTAAGCTGCCCTGCTGGGAAAGAGTGAGGAAAGGAGGATGGAAGGTAGAAACTTCATGTGGATAACAATTTTGAGGCAAATTGTATACTCTTTCAAAAAAAAAGTAATCAATAGTGCAACCATTTCTGGGTTCCAGCCTCTCAGCTGCTGCCAGGATGCACGTCTGAGAGAGTTATTGGAAAGCAGTCAATCAAAAGGCTAATTAGGGACAATGGATAAGACAATGGTGCTAACCTAAAGTGGGTTTACAGCCTTGCAACGATTGCAATTCCAATCTTAGAGGAAGGCACTGTCATTAAGGCTGATAAATGTGAAATAAATGGTGGCTATTGGAGTAACAGTCATGTCTATAGTTACAACGGAAGTCTTCTCCACAATGAAAATATCCCAGCATTATCCCAAACATTCTACAGTAGTTAATTATGTAACCTGGCCACCTATTGCTATTTGGCTGAGTATCCTTTACAGATAAACACTTGCCTCTGGGAAGCTCAACCCGACTACTGACCTAACATCAGCTTTTGTGAATTTCATTCTGGTTCTGCTTTCACAATCATTTCTGTGGGACTGGAAAGATTCTGCAATGTATGAGTTAATCACATCCTAAAGTGCTCCGTGGCTAAAAAGTATACTCATTATTGTAAAGTGTGTGGTGTTACTGGAGGGACAGAAGACAAACTCCAATAAAGTTGAAGTTTTTGTCAATGATGTTGCAGAGTGAAAGTGAACCCAGGAGAAGACACAGGCACATGACAATCCAAACAGAATTCAAACATGGCAAAATAACTTTCAGATCTTTAGGGAGAATATATTTTGATTTGCCTTCTGGAGATCAGCCACGTCCAGCTTCCCAGTTCGCACTGACCAGCTCAAATGATGGATGGGACAAGTCTTTTTCTGGCTAACTGCCATTGAAGTGGGAAGGAATTACATCTGTTCAACTGCTGGATTCTCATCAGCTAGATATCAACCCTTTGCTCCCTAACCGATCACGGTTAAACATAGAAACACAGAACATTTACAACACAGTAAAAAAAGGTCATTCAATCCATCATTTCTTTGCCACCTGAAACAGAGCTACCCAGACTAATTCTATTTACCAGCTGTTGGTCTATAGCATTGTAAGCTACAGCATGTGAATACTGAATTGAAATACTATGAGGATTTCTGTCTCTACTGCCCTTTCAGTCAGATGGTTCCAGATCCTCACTAACCTCATGGCGAAAAATGTCAGGAAATCTCAATGCTGCTGCAACAGAAGCCAAGAAAGCAAATAACAGGCACTCCATGACAGGCCAGTCTAACAGTTTTACCAAGGAGGCACCCATCACTTCCACAATGGAAAAGGTATACTCACTGCCATGCTGGAGCTAGTTTCCAGCATGCTTCTCATCAACAAATGGAAGCGAACAGGCAGGTCTGTCAATGCACCAAGCATCTTGGTGTGCATCATCAATGTTCTCCTAGTATGTAGCCAAACATGCTCCTTAGCTATTTTGCATGCAGCTGAAAATGTGTTGCTGGAAAAGCGCAGCAGGTCAGGCAGCATCCAGGGAATAGGAGAATCGACATTTCGGGCATAAGCCCTTCTTCAGCAAGGGCTTTCCCCTGTTCCCTGGATGCTGCCTGACCTGCTGCGCTTTTCCAGCAACATATTTTCAGCTCTGATCTCCAGCATCTGCAGACCTCACTTTCTCCTCCTATTTTGCATGCAGCAGAACTCATCAGTGACTGTACTCACTGGAATGTTCATACGTAAGATGCCCTATCTCTATTGCCTGGATACAGTTCACTCAAAACAAGTTGCTCATCATGTTTTGACTCAATTTTAGCCTATAAATTTCAGTACACGTATGTGAGCTGGTGACAGTAATATAAATTGATGTAATATTGTTTCCTCTTAGGCATAATTGAGGTAGAGTTTTCTCTTCATCAAAGTTCTTTGGAGGTTGAAGAGACACAATAAGCAACACCTTGATTTTGAAATCATCATCTACATTTTCAAAAGCATCAAAGACTTCTCTGGAATCTCCTCAGTTCACCTGCATCCATCAGATATCTGTGGTCCTTCAATACCAGGCTTTTGCACATCCCTAATTTATACACTCTGGCATGAAAGCTGAGGCCACAAACTCTGGAAACAGTGAGGACTACAGATGCTGGATGTAAGAGTCAACCAGACCTAATGTCCCACTACATGTCAAATTTTGTTTGATAATATCCCTGTGAAGCAACTTGTGATGCTGAACTACATAAAGATGAATTGTAGTTAATGTTTAAAAAAACATATTCCTTGCAAGTAACGGATAATAGTCTTCTTGTATTGAAATAACTTGGTTTAGCATAAACTTGGACTATTAGCTTGCCCTAATGCGATTTTAAATAAATCAACTGAAGCAGATTTGTAATCATTAATTGCCTGAATGGCTCTGTTTACAAACTAGTTTGAACTATCAAAAGCAATAGGACGGACACAAAGCATTCATACAATAAGGACACAATGTATTATAGCAAAGGAATCAAGAAAGAGCGAGTTCAGTCATGTTGAATTCCAAGTAAGGCCAGGCTGGATGGCCTCTACTTTAATGCTAGGATGTGGAGGTGCCAGTGTTGGACTGTTGTGGCACTTAATCTAATGAAGGAACAGTGGTCCAAAAGCTTGTGATTTCAAATAAAACTGATGGACTATAACATGGTATCATCTGCCTTCTGACCTTGATGCTAGGAGTATTACAGATAAGAGAGATGAGTTAAAGGCTTGGATGGGAGTTGTGATATTGTTGCCATCACAGTGACGTGGTTGAGAGGTGGGTAGGAATGACAACTCAAAATTCTGGGGAATAGGATCTTCAGATGAGACAGGAAAAGGTGAGAAGAGGAGGTATTATTGCATTATTAAATAAGGAGTAAATTACTACAGTTAGGAGTGATGTCTTAGAGTGATGTAGATGTACAGCACAGAAACAAACCCTTTAGTCGAACTCATCCATTCTGACCACATATCCACAATTAATCTTGTCCCATTTGCCAGCAACTGGCCCATATCCTTTCGTATTCACATACCCATCCAGATGCCTTTTAAATGCTGTAATTGTACTAGCCTTCACCACTTCCTCTGGCAGCTCATCCAATACAAACACCAACGTCTGCATGAAAAAGTTGCCCCTTTGGTCTCTTTTATATCTTTCCCCTCTTGCCTTAAAATGCGAGCTGTTGCACTTTGGAAGAAGTAACAAGACAAGGAACTACACAAAAAATACTCAGGATACTAGGAAACTCAGAGGAAGAGAGGGTCCTTGGGTACACAGATCCTTGAAGATGGCAGATTAGCTTAATAGGGTAATTAAGGTGATGTATGGGACACATGCCTTTAACACACATGGCATGGATTATAAGAGTAAGGAGATTATGGTGGAACTGTACAAAACTTCAGTAATGTCACAGCTGCAGTACAGTGTGCAGTTATTGTCATCTCACTATAGGAAGGATGTGATTGCACTGTAGAAAGATTCACAGGAAGTTTGCCTGAATGAAGCAAGTTAGCTACAAAGAGAGCATGGATAAATTCAGATTGTTTTTAGAACTGAGGAGGCTGACAGGGAATCTAATTGAGGTGCGTAGGATTATGAAGGAGATGGACTAGATGGAAAGAAAGCAGCTGTTCCCTTTAGACAAAGGTTCAATAATGAGAAAGCTTAATTTTAAGGCAAAGAGTAGGTGGTTAATAGGGAATAGAAAGAACATTTATTTCACCCAAAGAGTGGTGGGAATTTGGAATGCACTACATGGGAGGGTAGTTGAGACAGGAAACACAACCTTTAAAAAATAATTTGATAAGTACTTGAAATGTTATGACATTTAAGGTTATGAACCAAGTGCTGGAATTGAGATTATTCAGATAGGATGGCACAGACTTTATGGGCCGAAGGGTCTCTTCTGTGCTGTATGAATTTGACACGATGATCAGGGATTTCTTGTTGATAAGCTATATGAAAAGGCACATTCAAGGGATAACTGCTTAAATGTTCATGGCTCTTATTCATGATGAGAGATTTGAATACCAAATCAAAACAGTGGGAACAGATCTCTTTGATCAAAATCTAAATTGAAAAACCAGCACAAATGAAATTCCTTTTGTTCGAATTGTCTCTCTTGTGGGTTCTCTTAAGTGTTAAAATGTAGAGTTTTACTTTCAGTTTAAGTTTAATCCAAGGTTTCTTTATTTTCACTTTGTTTTATGATGTCTGCATATGTTTACATTTAGGAACAATTGTTGGCGCTTTGTCCTAATTGAGATGCTTTTAGAGGCAATAAAACCATGAGATTGGGAAATGATTGGGAAGTAACTGGTTGAAAGGGGAGCTGTCTCTTTTATGTTTTTAAAAATGTAAGTAAACAGTGAAAGGCTGAATCTGGAATCTGCCTAAACACAAAAATAAAAAGTATTGCAGTTCTGTATGTTTAGAGAGTGAAAGAGTGAGTGTTAGAGAATTTTACATGGACAAGGAGCTGCTCACTAAGGAGAACAGAGGTCCAGGTGAGGAGTAAATACCAAAGGAATTTGAGTGTGTGTCTGATAAGTTCTGGCCTGTGACAATGGGCAACTCCTGTACATGGATGAGAAGATTATGTTGGTGAGGATATATTGAAAATTGGAGTTGTAACCTGTGCAATCAGATTCGGGATTACGAGTACAGTCTTCTAGAGTGTAAATATATTGTTCATATTGGTTAGAATAACTTTTTTACTTGCCTAATGTTATCGCTTATGCTTGGGTTATATAGTAAATTTTTTCTTGTACTTCAATTATATTCTTGAGTTCTGCCACTTAGTTTATGACACGTGCTTCTTTGACACTTTTTATTCTTCCAGTGATATGATCAATCAAGCCATATGTTAATAAATATCCTAATAAATATCTGGGATCATAACATTTGAAGTTAGAAACACAATGTTTTGCAGGATGCACAGAAATGGTCTTGTAAGACATATTTTCTCATATAATTGAACATTTTCAACTTTGACAAGAAATTGGTAACTTCAGTACATCCAAAATTAATACGATACTAAACAAATTAACCTAAGAAGCACACTCTAAATCTGGAAAGAAAAAGCTGATGTTTTTCAAAAGTAAGTCTCTGGTCTGATTGCTAATAGTAGCAGCAATGTTTGAGGATTAAACCTGCTACTTAGAATTAGAATTATATGTTTCGAGTCACAGAGTAGTCGAGTCTACAGGACGGAAACAGACCCTTTAGTCCAACCAGTCTACACCGATCATGTTCCCAAACTGAACTCGCCCCACTTGCTTGCGTTTGACCCATATCGCTCAGAACCTTTCCTGTTCAAGTACTTATTCAATATCTTTTAAATGTTGTAACTGTACCTGCATCCTCGGGCAGTTCATTCCACACACTCTGTGGAAAAAGGTTGCCCTGAATGTCCTTTTTAAAACTTTCTCCTCTCACCATGAAAATATGCCATGAGTTTTGAACTCCCCTACCCTAAGGAAAAGACTCTTGCTATTGATCTTATCTATACTCGTCATGATTTTGTCAACTTCTATAATCACCCCTCAACTTCCTACACGCCAGTGAGAAAAGTCCCAGCCTATTTTTATAGCTCAAACCCTCTGTTCCCAGTGACATCCTGGTAAAGCTTTTCTGAACCCTTTCCAACTGAATAATATCCTTTCTTTGGCAGGCTAACCAGAACTGCACACAGTACCCCAGAACAGGCCTCACAACATCCTGTACAACCTCAACATGACATCCCAACTCGCATGCTCAAAGGTCTAAGCAATGAAGGTAAGTGTGCTAAACGTCTTAACCATCCTGTCTATCTGTGACACAAATTTCAAAGAATTATGTACCTGAACCCTGAGCTCTGTCTGTTCTAAAACACTGCCCAGGACCCTACCAATAACTGCATAAGTCCTACCCTTGTTTGTTTTAACAAAATGAAATACCTCACCTTTGCCCAAATTAAACTCCATCTAACACTCCTCAGCCCTTTGACTCAATTGATCAAGATCTCTTTGTAATCTTCGATAACTTTCTTCATTGTCTACTATACCACTAATTTTGGTGTCATCCACAACTTACCATGTTTTCTATATACTGATCTAACTCATTTATATAAATGATATACACAGGTGGGACTCAGCGCCAATCCCTATGGAACATTGCTGTCACAGGCCTCCAGGGCAAAATTCAACCCTTCCCCACCAACCTGTCTCCGACTGTCAAGCTAATTTTGTAGAGCTGAAAATGTGTTGCTGGAAAAGCGCAGCAGGTCAGGCAGCATCCAAGGAGCAGGAGAATCCATGTTTCGGGCATGAGCCCTTCTTCAGAAATGAGGAAAGTGTGCCAAGCAGGCTAAGATAAAAGGTAGGGAGAAGGGACTTGGGGGAGGCGCATTGGAAATGCGATAGGTGGAAGGAGGTTAAGATCTACCTGCTCCTACTGCCCCCTTGACCATGACCCCACCTCCCACCACCAAACCAATCACTTCCTCCTGCCCCCATGACCATGACCCCACCTCCCACCACCAAACCAACCACTTCCTACTGCCCCCTTGACCATAACCCCATCTCCCACCACCAAACCACAGCTCGCAGACACCTCCTCCTACTGCCCCCCTTGACCATGACCCCACCTCCCACCACCAAACCAACCGCCACAACCTCTCCACCCCCTCACCCACTCCTACCTCTCACCCTCAGAACATGTAGCCCTCCACTCCCTCCGTTCCAACCCCAACCTCACTATCAAACTGGCAGACAAGGGAGGCGCGGTGGTAGTTTGGCGTACCGATCTTTACACCACTGAGGCTACATGCCAGCTCGCGGACACCTCCTCCTACTGCCCCCTTGACCATGACCCACCTCCCACTACCAAACTACTTAACCTCCTTCCACCTATCGCATTTCCAATGCCCTTCCCCCAAGTCCCTCCTCCCTACCTTTTATCATAGCCTGTTTGGCACACTTTCTTCATTCCTGAAGAAGGGCTAATGCCCGAAACGTCGATTCTCCTGCTCCTTGGATGCTGCCTGACCTGCTGCGCTGATCCATCAACACATTTTCAGCTGATCTCCAGCATCTGCAGTCCTCACTTTCTCCTAGAAGCTAATTTTGTATCCAACTGGCAAGCTCACCCTGAATACTATCTGATCTAACTTTACTAATTAGTCAACCATGCAGAACCTTGTTGAATGCTTTATTAAAATCCATTTAGACAACACCTTCTACGTGCCCTCATCAATCTTGTTGGTTACTTCTTCAAAAACTCAATCAAGTTTGTCAGACATGATTTGCCTCACACAAAACAATGCTGACTATCCCTAAACAGTCCGTGCCTCTCCAAATACATGCAACTCCTAGCTTTCAGAATCACCTCCAAAAACCAACCTAATCCAAAATTTAAATATGACAAAACGCTCTCCATGCAACAAATTGTTTATTTTTATGAGAAAAAATATTGTACAATTATTTGTGTACTTTTCAAATACATATTGCTCAATTCTTAGTCTGTTTTTCTGCTGAATTTTCTCTTCATGCATGTTTGAAGTAATCACACACTCATAAATACATTCCCACTGAACAATCAGTAGTTGATCAGATCATGGGGCCACTATTGCTAAGTGCAGTTGCATCCCCACTCAGCACTTAGATGTAACATTTCAAGTAAAACTGAGAACATTGAACAATATTACATTTTAAAACTTCAGAAAAACAAATACTGCATTTCCATAACACCAATCCCACTGAATTCAACCAACTCTGAAGGAAGAACTTGTTAAATGGATACAAAAATTGAGATGAAGGATGGTGATGGAGGGTTGTTTTTTGGACTGGAGGCCTGAGACCAGCAGTGTTCCACAGGGATCAGTGTTGGGTCCACTTTTGCTTGTCATTTATGGAAACAATTTGGTTGAGAATTTAGGAAGCATGGTTAGTAGGTTTGCAAATTGAAGGTATAATGGACAGTGAGGAAGGTTCTCTGAGATTATTAAGAGATCTTGATCAACTGGGCTGTAAATAGGAAAAATGCAGTGAATGTTATTCTAATGAAAACTGTATCATTAAACAGTATTGTTAAATTTAAATTTGAGATTGAAATCTGAGATTCAAGAAAAATATAGTAACTGCTTGGTTAAAAACCTTCCTGCTCTGTGCATATGCAATGGGAACACATTAACTGTAACCTCAACATCAGGAAACTATAGAACATCGAACTGTGCAGCACAGAAACCAGCCCTTCGGCCGAAGATGTTGCGCCGTACATGACGCCAATTAAACTAATTCCAATTAAACATATCCCCCCATTCCTAGGATATTCATGTATTTATCTAAAAGTTCCTTAAATGGCCTTATTGTATCTGCCTTCACCACCACTCCCAGAAAAGTGTTCCAGACTCCTACCATTTTCTGTGTAAAAAACTTTCCGTCACATCTCCTTTGAACATTCCCTCTCTCACCTTAAATGCATGCCCCCAGTTTTAGACATTATTTAGAGTGATGAATTTTGCTGGGTATTACTTATTTTGTTTTAAAAAAGCTTTTCTTGCAAAATTATAGCTGTTGGTTTGTGCCAACTTAGGCTCTGTGGTATCCAAGAAATGATTGTTCCCTTGTACTTTTCAGCTTTAACTTTACGAGATGGTTGATGACTATTGATGATATTGATGAATTCTTCTAATTGTATTTCTTGTGAGCATAAATGCCCTATTGGTCAACACAAATATGTTACAATGTGACTGCGCCAGCTCATCAGTTGATTCACTCGAAAAACTAGTCCCTGAAAATAAAAAAAACCTTCAAGAAGATCTCTCTGAAAGAAAAAAAAAGTGCCTTGATCTGATTTCTTCATTATCCAAATCAAATTAAATTCCATCAGTGACAGATGCACTGAAGTTAATCTTTACCTTTCCATCCTGATCCAAAACCATAAAATGTATCATTTAACATTTAACAGAGAATTTCAGTATTTAAGTAACTTCTTCCAGAAGAATTGTGACCTCATTATTTATCTCATTATATATTAATTATTACATACTGTTGCAAAAACTTGACTCATAGTAAAATTTGCGTAAAGATTTTTATTGAAATTTAGACTAATCATTGCCAATTAGGGTGAAATAACAACTGCTGCCATTTAATAATTGCAAATTATCATATCCTTATGTATGTGGACACAACAAAATTCTGAGTTATGGCAAGAAAACCCCAAAGTTGATTACTTCTCGTAGACATTATTGCTAAATCAGCACTCAACTTCAAATGCCAACTCTGAGGAAAACCATCAAGCCACTCACCAGTCAATAGTGTCAGAAGAGTTAAAGTAGACTGTTTAGTGGTTTATTACAGCCAGTTCATAAGAGAATGCAGTGTTTGCAATGTGTATTCCTCAGAGAGGTGCTGCTTTTTTGATCTTAACAAGCAGCTGGCAGGTCCTCCATTGAAAGCACCAGAAAACTGTGTTCTGGCAACTTTTTCTGCTCAATATGACACAATAAATAACTCAGATTTGACACCTGAGTCTTTTTACAACAAAGAAAAACTGCCTCTGCTAACCAAAAGCCAAACGGTCTGCATATGTGGCACTGTTTAAGATTTCTGCAGATATACAGAAAATGATTTCATCATAGTAACTAACTTTTTGATGTTACTGTTTTGATGTTCCACATACATGCTTCTATTTGAGACAGTGCTGCACACTATTTTGAGGAGGTCAGTAGTGGCAGCATTAGAAGCAGGCATCAGAAAGTTGGCAGATTGTCTGATCCCCTGAAAGAGAGGTATAAAACCAGCTAGCATATATTTAAAATAATTGTAAAAGGAATGGAGGTGCGTTGAGGTGAGACATCTTTTCACCTTGAGGATTGTGATACTGAAACTAACCTGAAAGAGTAATTGGGGCAGAAACCCTCTTATGGAAGCTTTTAAAAATATTACAGGGCTATGATCCAAGAATTGGAAGGTGGAACTACATGGTTTTGGGGGTTGGGTGGGGAATTCTTACCTTAGAACTGGGAAGATGGCAGAAGGCTCAAGTGCCTGGTTAATGCAATTCAGTCAGAGATGGGTAAGGCTCAGAACAGCCCACCTCCCTACAGTGGGGATACTGCCAAGAAACGGCTACTGGTCTCCCAATGGGTTCAGTGAGATTTATTTTGGGGGGGAAGAGGGTCCTTGTGATCGAGTATCCTGTGACTCATTGGTTGCAAGTTTTCATGGCTATGTAGACTCATTGTAGGGGAAATATCTTCTCTCCCTGCACTCTATGAAGTCCAATCATTGTTCTCCATTATATACACAGACAGTCACAGTGGTGTCCACAAGGTGACAATCCTAAGCCCAGTCTCCCCACTTCAAAACTCCACTCACTGCCCTTGAAATCAGAATTAGTAATTGGGCATCTTAACCACATACCCCAAATACAAACTCAATGCTTAACTAGGCTATGCAAACAACATTAGGCACAGGTACTGCTGATGTGAGACAATAAAAGGAACACCAGAGAGAGATTTCTTAATCCTTTCATTTCAGGCAACTATGTCAGCAACTAGCAGAATAATAGTGCATACACAGTTAATGGCACTAACCTGTGGTGCATCTTCACTCTAGCCTACCTCTTCTGAAGGGGGCTTCCTTTTGTCATGCCTGGAAATAGAACTTCGGTAAAACAGAGAGCCTGGTTATTTTTCCAGTGAGACATCTTGCACTGTGGTTATCATCTGAAACATCATCTACTTTATCTGGAGGGTGAAGATGGACTATATTTGTAGTGGAGAGTGTGATATTGTAAAAGCTCAGCAGGTCAGGCAGCATCTGAGGAGCAGGAAAATCACCATTTAGCCCTTCATCAAGGCCGACAAAGGACTTTCACCCGAAACATCGATTTTCTTGCTCCTCTGAAGCTGCCTGACCTGCTGTGCTTTTCCAGCACCACACTCTCGACTCTGATCTCCAGCATCTGCAGTCCTCACTTTCGCCTATGTTTGTAGTGGCATGATGCACAAAGATCGAGATAAAGGGTGAGCAATTTACTCAACACCACATTCATGTTTTGTCCACCTATGTGTGCAGCTGCATTAAACATTAGGCAGAGTTGAAAATGTGCTGCTGGAAAATGGCTCGTGCCCGAAACGTCGACTCTCCTGCTCCTTGGATGCTGCCTGACTTGCAGCACTTTTCCAGCAACACATTTTCAGCTCTGATCTCTAGCATCTGCAGTCCTCACTTTCTCCGACATTAGGCAGAGTCTCAATCTTAAAACACCAAATGTCACTGAACTTCTACCTGTCCCTGGTGCTATGAAGGAAAGGTCTGGGCAGATTTCTATGGAATGCTCCAAGTAGTTGGGCCATGCAGAATCACCTATCGCTTTTGGAGAGATTTATGCAGAAGAAACACCTTTGACCACATTACATCAGGCAGCGATCAGCATATCATATGTTTTTAAGCTCCTGTGAGAAAAGGAGATGGTACATCTTTACAGATGGTTCCCAGAGAAGACTGTAAACATCATTTGGCAGAATATCACATCACCAGAACCTACAAACAAGATAAAGCTTGGCTCCTGGTGAGAAAGGCCCACCCTACAAATCGTTTCTATATGCCTGGAGTCTTACTCCCTCTGCACATTGCTACGGAGGATTTTGTGGTAGAAAAGAAACTATTGTCTACTCCTTTGTGGAATGTGTCTTTGTAAAGAAGATCTGGAAGGAGAACCAGTGGTTCTTCTCAAGCTTTACCTCAAGCAGCTCCATATCACAGGACTCTGTTCTTCGGATTGTTCCCAGGGACACAAACTAAGCTAAACATGAATTTAAGTTGGAGGACCATGAATTCAGTGAAAGCTTCCATTTCAGAATGTAGTTCGTCTTCCAATACAACGGACTATCCTCAACAGGGTTGGCGGCAGTACATTTTAAGGTCTGGAATTGTGTTGAGTGATGCATTAAAACTTACTGCGGCGAGCACAGAGATACAATGAGAGAAGTTCACTCTTATATATTTCAGCCATAGAATCATAGAATCCAAACAGTTTGAAAGCTAGCCATTTGGCCCACTGTATCCACACTGACCCTCGAGGAGCATCCCCCCACCCAGACCCATCCCCCTATCCCTGTGACCCCGCATTTGCCATGGCTAATCCAGTTAACTTACACATCCTTGGACATTTTGGCACATGTTTGGACTGTGGGAGGAAACCAGAGCACCTGGAGGAAGCCTACACAGACACAGGGAGAATATGCAAGTTCCACACAGACAGTCGCCTGTGTATACTTGGTAGAGATTTAAATAAAGAGTGAAATATTATAGGGATGTACCTCCTGACTCCACTCTATCAGTAACTTTTTATATATTCTGCAATCATCATCAAATGTATACTTAATATTTGATAAAATTAGCAGCTACTGTCAGGGATACTGAAATGTTTATCCTCCATGTGGTTGCCAAGATGTTTCAACAGGTGGGATGCCTTGCCACACTTACAGCAAATGAATGGCCTCTACCTGGTGTGAACTCGTAGATGTGTCACCAGGTTGGAAATCTGAAAGAATCCTTTTCCACAGCCACATCAGGTGTATGACATCTAATCAGTGTGAACTCGCCAGTGCATCTGCAGATAAATCAGTGAATTTCTTCTCACATCCAGAGCAGGAGAATAGCCTTATCCTAGTGTGAACACACTGGTGTGAGAACAGATGGGAAAAAAAAATGAGTAAATCCCATTCCAAACTTGGAGCACTTGAACAGCCTCCCCCAACCGTGAATTTGCTGGTGTTTCAGCAGGTGGAATTACTTAATGAACCTCTTCCCACACTCAAACCAGTTGAACAGCCTCTCCCTGGTGTGAACTTGCTGGTATGTCAGCAATGTGGACAACAGTGAATCCATTCCCACACACGGAGCAGGTGAAGGGCATCTTCCTGGTGTAAGTCCACTGGTATTGCAGCACTGCAGATGAATAACTGCATCCTTTCTCATACACAGAGCAGGTAAAGACCTTTCCCCAGTGTGACTGTATCAATGACTTTCCAGCTCACATGGAACTCTGAATCCCTTCCCACATTCCCCACATTTCTACCGTTTCTCCAAGGTATGGGTGTTCTTGCATCACTCCAGCTTCAATGATGAGTTGAAACATCATTCACACGTGGGGTACATGTACAGTCTCACCACTGCTTAGGCTGGATAGCTGGTCAAAGCACTTTTCATGGTCAGTTCTCTGGAACCACTCTGAATTGTGTGTGTGTGTGTGTGTGTGTATGGGTTTAAGTGCTTTTCCAGTCACCTCATGGTTTGAATCCTTCAAAGATACACCTCTCTCCCAGATTCAAAGACCAAAAATATTCTAATCCTAATGTATCAAGTAACTGTCAGATCCTTTCACAACATTTGGTTTGAGATTTTGACTGATGAGTCCTCTGTTCTAAAAGATTTCCAGAGTCCGTTGCCTCGCTGGATTCACTTCACTACCTGAAAATGAACAGTTTTTCCCCTCCACCCTCTGAGGTGAAGAAAAGAAACTGCTTTGCAAGGGACTGGAAACTGCAGAACCCTTCCAACTGTGCACATTGTAAAGATTTTCATTGTGACTCAAGAATACAGAAAACGGATTGAAGCATCACAGAATAGAAAGTAGTGTACAGAGAATTTTATATCTGTTACACTTTCTGTATTTTCCAATTTGAAATGTTTTGCCCTTTGGCTGTATTACTGAGCTAAAATATATTTTCTAAATAATAAGTCCATTACAATTGTATTGAGTGGAACATGCTATGTGCAGGCAAGTTGAATTTTCTTGCAATATTGTAATATTCACGATTAAGGTCTGAAGTTTTTAAACATAAATTTTAGGTATCAATTATATTTTTGGAAACAAAAGAGTGCAAGAATTGTGTAGAATCTGTTTCTGTTGATTGCAGTGCAAGTCACATGAGAACCTCCTGCTGCCCGCACTTCTAAATTAACTTCAAGACAAAACAGTTTTAGCTACCCTACTCATTGGCCAGCAAAACAACTGGAGGTGGACAGCACCAAATTAAGCTAGCTGGCTTCCACATCTTTAAAACTAGCCTGCAATGCTCAAAGGGAGATTTGTGGCTGGAGCAGGTGCTAGGTCTTGTAATTGAAGAGAATTTGATCTGGGAAGATATGGGGAATGGCACAACTGAGTTGAGAGCAATTTCCAAGGTTTTCAGATGTTATGGTGGAGGCTTTGGGAGAGGAGATGGAAATTAGATATCTCTGCAGCTGGGGGAAGCATGGTCTCCAGACAGTAGAGGCAAGAGGGGCTGATAGTTGTGGTCGTAAATGGAAAGAGTTAGGCATATGAAAACCATATATATCACCATTAAAAGGTTAATTATCTAATTACAGTGATCAGGACTGGCGAATAAATCTTCACATTCCACCAACTGCGTATGAACCTCAGCCACTGTTCAAATGAACACAATCCCGTTATTCATTTAATCACAATCTTAATTGATTAGGACTCATACCTGACATTCATAACCTCATTACCACAAACATAACACAGCTGAAAGCTTTACATTCATATTTAACTACTAGCACATACTGTTGTTGATTAATCACAATGGTCACATCACCCAGACTGGACATTACTCGCTAAGAAAGTTTGCTTCCCTTTTTCTTGCAGGCACACAACTAGTGTCAGTAAAGTTAACCAGGGCATAACAGGCTCTCATCTGTATTCTGACTCCGAATATAATATGTGGGAGATGCTGTAAACTATTATTGGGATAATTACTGCTGTGGGCATGGCCAGTAGAGGTGGTGAAGCCGCTGAAGAACATATCCTCACACTTAATCGTCTTCTCATCGTACTTGTGCCTCACTCTACACTCTCTCATGATTTACAAATTACAGATAACGTAAGCAAGCATATTTACTTTCCCTTGCTCCCATTATCCACACCACAACCTTACCATTCTACCTTTTCCCTTTCAGTTATTCAAGACGATAGATCAGCGCTGAGATTTGCATGTGACTGGACTCAGATGAACTAAGTTGAGAGCAGTGGGTACAGACAGCTTGGGTATTGGCTTGTCAGATTGCGAAGTTGGCTATAGGTTCCTTTACGGAGAACTTAGATGAGCATTTTGATAGGTATACCTACAGTAAAACACTTTTGCATACGTACAACATCTACTTGTTGCATTTGGAAGTCTTCCAAAAAATCAATTGTCAATGCTAAGGAATATGGGGAGAACATCACTGATTTGGCACAGAGCTTTATGCAGATTTTTGAACCTATCCACAATTTGCCATTGACTATTGCAAAAGGAAATCATTAAGGCTGCCCAATCAAATAGAGCGAACTACATTTCATTCTCTCTTTCGAGAGACAAGCAAATGGAGCAATCGCTCAGTTTCCAGGTTTTCACCGAGATACCACTGACTGCACAAATATCAAACCATCAAACTAATTTTCTACTGAATTTGGTGATTCATTTATCTTTTAAAAACAGGCCATAATTACAATATAAATCACTACTGGTTTGGTATTTCTTAATGACTTAGACTTGAATATAGGAGGCATTATTTCAAAGTTTATAGATTACATGAAATTCAGATTTATAGAAAGCAGTGGAAAGAATAATAATAAGACAGATTGGTGAAATGGAATAAAATGTAGCAGATAGAATTTAATGCAAGGAAATGTATGAAGAATGAGAGAGGCAATATGAGCTGAATAGTGCAATTTTAAAAGGGAGAGCAAGGTCAGAGACACCTGGGGACTGACATGGATAATCCAAGGCAGTAAGGTGGAATCTTTATCAATCATAGCATAAGCCTTAGCTAAATTATTACAAATATTCCGGTATTATAACTTAGGAATACTTTAAGAAGAGTACAGAAGAGATTTACCAGAATTCTTTTTGAGGATCTAAAACTTGAATTTAGGCTGTTATCAGTTGCAACAAGTATATGTAGATTTTTATTAACAACAAAATGGCTTTTCAATTTAAAATAACGCAACAAAATGGCTGCAAGTAATGACTTGACTCTGAAATTGAACTGATGCTTTGCGAAGTTGGTTGTATTGAGAGATAAGAGAAAACAATGGAGTTTTCATAATATGAATCATAAGACAGTGATTTAGTTTTCAACCTAACCTTGAATTGCTAACATGATATGATGATTTATGTAATTAAGACCCCTTTCCCAAGGAATATCATTGGATTAGCCTGCTGTTAATCATGTCACCTTTATACATTTGATTGGTCTTTTCTTGTAATTAAGGCTGTACTGTCTCTTAAAAAAATATAAATAATGTGTAATTTTCAAATGTAATTGCACAACTTCACCGTGGAACACAGAAGCTTTAACCTCTGTGTTGCTGGACAGAATTGCATCAAGGTGCCTTAATTCAATAAACTAATGACCCTTGCTTTTGTACAGACAGCATTCCCATTGATTCTTTTGGCTGATCTTGAACCAAGAGGCCACTTTTGAGGGGTCATAGATTTTCATACTAGGTATGAGGGATTTTGTGTGTACAGACTCAAGTTTGGATTATTTTCCTTAGAACAGAAAATATGGAAGAAATTTAATGAGCTGTTAAAATCAAAAGGCATTTTAATGTCTATACAATGCAATTTTATGTATCTATGTACATATACAAAAAAGATTATATCCCTTTAAGAATCATTATTATGTGGTCAACCATTTGGAACTGTCAAAGTTCTTGGATTCTAAGGTTTTAGTTCAGTGAAATAGTGTGCATTGACAGGAGAGTTGGTAACCAGAAAACACAAGCTTGAAAGAAAACAAGGGGGAGCTGATTTTTTTTTAAAAATTGCAATGAGTTGTGAATAACTGGAATACACTGCCAAAAGGAATGGTGGAAGCACATTTAGTAGAAACTTTCAAAGTGCATGAAAAGGGAACATCTACAGAGCAAAAGTTTAGTCTCATGAGAATTTATTTTACAGTTTGTGGCACAGGAAATATTTGATACGGTAATCATTTCACAATTATGAATTGGATAGCAAAGTATCTAAAATGATGGAAAATGCTTTCTGACAGCACAAATTGAAAGAAATTGTCCAAAGACAAATTAAAACATTCATTGCACAAAATATACGTATTTAGAAAACAAATTGTCATGATCTTAACATAGTGGTCTTAAACAAAATAACAGTAAACCCATCAGTGAGCGTGCCACTGTGCTGCCCTAAGTTCCTAAATATTCCTTTCCATGTTGTAGGCCTTCTTACTGTGCAAATAAACAAATAATAATATCACTCTGCATGTTTCAGTATATAGTATCAACATGAATAACGCTCTTGAGCGTGACAATGCATCATATTTGCCATGCACATTTCAACCCGTAATTGTATGGACCTAAATGAAAACCTTGGCCATATAAGTGTCCACGCTATAGCAGAGCCATGACTGCCACCATTAAAATGTTATCCATCAGAGGGGGGACTCTGCTGTTGCTCCTGAATGACTCATCATTGAAGGAATGCTGAGGTTATTGATCTCTTACAGGATTAAATCAAAGGTCTTGCTCCAACCCTTGCGACACTCATTGTGGAGGCACTCTCCTTCCATGCCCATTTGGTCAGTGTGGATAGTTACAGGGGGCAAGGTCTGCATCCACACAACTGAATTACATTTTTGTTGTTGTACCAGAACCTGGAGGTCCTCATCATTAAAGTACAGTACTGCTTCTCTGACTGTGTAACTCCACAGTGAAATTCTGGTATGACAATGAAAAATATGCAATGATAAATGCATGGGAAACTTCTGAGTCACACTTGTGTGATGATGCTGCTCCTTTAACAAGGTTAGGTTGTCCTTGTATTTTTTTTCAGGAGGCCATAAAGACACAGGTTCTGAAATATCTGGGGTTGATCTACTTGGGGAACTTTTTAAGTTTAAAAAAAAACACTTGCACAATGAAAGGGAAGTGGCCAGTTCTCCCAGCACAGCTTTTCTCTGCTTTGGTTTGGGTGTTCAGAGAAATCAGTCAGTCAGTTTTGAGGCTGTTGGTCAAAGAAGCAGCTGCCTCGTAGGTGTTCCATGCTGAATCTCTCTGACATATCTCTTGTACGACCCTGTGTTTGACTTTTTTTCCTTTTTTTTGTCAAGGGGTGTTTATGGGGATTATTGCAACTATGTGGAACAGCATCATTATGTTGGGCTAATCTGTTGAGTTTTCAGATAGGCTAAGTTATTCTATATTCTGTTCTTGTATGTTTGTGTTTCATTCTGTAACGTTGCAAATAAATTCTGTTTTGTTTAAAAACTAAGTGATTGAGCTAGCTGCATCACTCCTGTAACATCCACTCTCCACCTGCTTAACACAACGAGCCAAGTTGGGGTCTGGCCTGGTCCATAATAGATTGGGGGTCGTTTGCGGGATTTGCCCTATAGTTCCAATTTGGGATTAGGGTTGCTGGACTCAAAAGCAGTGAGTGGTAGGTGTTAGGGCCGTTTATTCCAGGCATTAAATTTGGTTGGTTTAAAGAGTGCTTAGGATAGCAATGGCTCTTTCAGTCACAAAAAGCTTTCTGGGGTGAAAGAAGTGACTTTGGGGGTCTTGAAAAAGGTGAATACGGTCAAGCTGCTGAAATTAGCAGACAAATTGGAGTTGGAGATCCCTCCTGGTGTGAGGAAAGGAGAGATAATTATAGCATTTAAATTTGTTGGGAATGCAATCAGAATCTTTGGAGATGGCTAAAATTCAATTGAAAATGAGATTGAGATTGAGGCAAAAGACAAGGAAAAAGCAACAGAAATGAAACAGTTTGAATTACCATTAAAAGCAGAGGAAAGAGAGAACACAGAGAAAAAGAGAGGGAGGAAAGAGATAAAAATTGAACTTCAGAACTTAGACAGGACTTCCAAAATTCACTTCCTTAAGTAGCAAAAACTTTTGTGGAGGAGCAGAGACTTAAAATGGCAAGATTAGCAGCAGAAATGGGGTGACGATTATGAGTTGGCCCATAAATCAAAGTTTGGCTTCCAAAATCAACTTCTATCCATGAGGGATAAAATTATGGAAAAAAGAAATCCTCATGTGGAAGGGGAAAGGTAGATCTCAGTGAAGATAATAAGATAACGTACCACAGGATAGAAAGGAAACACAAAGGGGAAAGAGAAGTTAAAAAAAGCTCTGACATTTTCCTTTTAATAAAGTAGGACACATGAAATCACAACGTTGGTGGATTAGGGAAACCAGATGTAGGAAAACAGGAGAAACCTGTGATTTTGTTGGAGTGGTAACAGAAAACACACAAGCTAGTCAGAGGTTGGTTAAGGAGGAAGTGTCAGATCTTCTTAAACCATATACCCGTGAAGGTCAAGTTTACTTGCATAGGCCAGGAGCAACAGGTAAAGAGGTAGAGATACAGGAATCCTCTCAATCTTTGATGTTGAAAGATGAGGAGATATGTACTTCTGAAGAACTATTGCCAGAAAAAGGGTTAGTAATGGAAATTCGTGGTGAGCCAAGTAGTGCTCAGTTCTGTAGAGTGAGATTATAGTGTTCAGTGAAGAGCATAGAAGAGTATAGAAATTCTCAGCTCCGGAATACAATTTGTACTTGCTAACGCAAATAGGATTGCAGATCACTATAACTGAAAAGTCAGCGGAAATTCAGGCAACTGAACTATTGCAGGACAACTATCCTGGGATTTTTTTTCTGACTGTGTGGTAATGAGGTCTCAAAGTAATTATTGAAACAGGAGAGATCAAAGATAAAGACAATTGAAGTGGAATTGGCAGAGACCCTGTTTAATCAAATGGTTGACATAAAACAAAGCAGACATTTTCAGTTCAGAGAAAGTAACTGAGTTACAGTAGTTGGCTATAACCTGGTGTTGTGTGATTTTCAACTTTGTACACCCCAGTCCAACACCAGCATCCCCAAGTCAGAGTTACAGCAGAAATGTGAAAATTTAAAGCAATTGCAACAAAAGTATACACAGAAAAAGAATCTGAATGTATCCCTGAATGTTATTGTTTTAAAAAATATGACTTAATGAGGAAATGGAGACCAACACATATTCAAGCAGACGAGAAATGGGCAGATGTTTATCAAATCGTACTGCCAGTGGGTTACAGAAAGGTGGCATTGCAGATGGCACATGAGCTACCATGAGGGGGTCATTTAAATGTGAGAGAAACTCAAGGTAAAATACAATGTCTTTTTACTGGCATGGACTGCACAAAGATGTAGTTAAATTTTGCCAGACATGTCATTCATGTCAAGTAATTGGAAAATTGAGGATATTTTACAAAAGTCTTGATTGATTGCGTAGGACCCCTACCTAAAACAAAAAATGGGAATCAGTGTTTGTTAACAAAAATTTCTAGAGGTCTACTAGATTTCCAGAGGTCATTCAATTACACAATATCACAGTTAAAAGGATTCCAGAGGAATTACTCAAATTTTTCACTGGATATGGACTACTCACAGAGATACAATTAGATCAAGTGTCAAACTTCACTTCATAATTATTCAAGGTAAGTTATGGACAACTGAGGAATAAAACAGCTCAAATCTATTGCATACCATCCAGAGTCACAGGGAGCACTTGAAAGGTGACATCAGACATTAAAGACCATGTTGAGGGCTTATACTAAAGACTATCCAGATAATTGTGATAAGGGAATTCCATTCATACATTTTGCAATCAGAGATGCACCAAATGAATTGACCAAATTTAGTCCATTGCATTTAGTATTTAGACACGAAGTGAGAGGACCACTAAAATTAATTAATGAGAAATTGGTAAGGCAGAATTCAGAGACCAGATTTTAGGGAACAATTGAATAGAGCTGGGGAATTGGCTAGACAGCATTTAAAAGTATCATAGCATACAGTGAAAGAGGAAGCAGGCAGGAAATCAAAAACTCAAGTTTGCTATCAGAGATAAGGTGTTAGTATTACCTCAAGTGATAGGTGAACCTTTAAAAGCAAGGTTTTAGCGAATCTCATCAAGTCAAAAGAAAATTGAGCGAGGTGGACTATTTGATAAGGTCTCAAGACAGAAAGAAATCTCACAGAGTATGCCATTAAATATGCTTAAAAGGTATTTTGACAGGGAAGGAAAGCAAAGGAAGATTGTGTTATTGATTACAAAATAGAGTGAAGAACCAAGTTCAGAGGATTCTGAATTGGACATTTCTCAAATTAATGTGGACAATGAGGAAGTTGTCAAAAATTGGGATAGATTATTGAGTGACCTTTCAGTGGAAAATCGAAATGGCCTGAAAGAGTTACTACTATCACATGGGGAGATATGTGGAAATAAGCTGGGAAGTACTAACTTAATTATGCATGATGTATATATAGGAAATGCTGTTCTGATATAACAGCATCCTTATAAGACATAACCCTCTAAAGTTGGCACAGGTTCAAAAGGAGATTGAACACATATTCTAAGACGGCATAATCAAAGTGAGTTACAGTAACTGGAGCTCACGCATAGTAATGGTGCCAAAACTAGATGGTATTCAACGGTTGTGTGTGGATTATTGTAAAGTCAATGCAGTTACAATGACTGAAGTATATTGGATTCAGTGTTTGGAAGACTGAGTTGGAAAGGTGGGACAAGCAGCTTACTTTACTAAGTTGGACTTGCTCAGAAGGTACTGGCAGGTACCTTTGTCTGAAACAGCAAAGAAAATTTTGGCATTCATAACGCCAAATGGACTGTATCAGCTTAAAGTCATGCTATTTGGTATGAAACATGCGCTAGCCACATTCCAGAGACGAACAAAGAGGGTCATTGCTGGATTACTCAATTTTGTAGTTTATATAGATGACCTGGTGCTTTGTAGTCACACATGGAAAGAACATTTGCAACATTTATCAGAATGGTTCAATTGACTTTGGGAGGCAAACTTGGTCACCTTCCTGGGCCATGTTATTAGACATGGTCAAATGGCCCCACGGAAGGCAGAAACAAAAGTAATTGGGGAGTTTCCCATACCATCAACAAAAACAGCAGTACTACGATTCCTGAGATTGAGTGGATTTTATTGAAAACTCAGAGCAAACTTTAGCAGTATGGCTGCTCCACTCATTGAAGTGCTAAAGAAAGGCAAGAAGTTTCAGTGGTCATCAGACTGTCAGAAGGCATTTGACAGCCTGAAAACTGTGTTCACTACTGTCCCAGTATTAGCCACACCTAATTATGTCAAACCATTCAAGGTGGCTATCGATGCAAGTGATGTGGGTGTCGGTGCTGCGCTCTTGCAGGAAGATGACAAGAAGATAAAACCACCTCCAGGAAACTGATCATCAGCAGAAATATTTGACAAGTTGAGAAGGAGACTTGAAGCTTGGTGTTGGCATTACAATATTTCAATGTATGTATTTGATATAATGTAATGTACCTGAGATAATCATATACACTGATCATAATCCATTGAAATTTGTGGAGAAATTTAAGGACAAAAATACCAGAATGTTTAGATGGAGTTTGTGGTTATAGCTGTTCAATTTGAAAACTGTGCACGTGGCCGGATGAGAAAATGAGATTGCCGATGCATTGTCGAGACTTGAATGAGAAACTGGGGCATTCAGTGTCAGAAGTAAAACAGACAGAAACAGAGTGCTGTAGTGCATGTTTACATGATTGTTGTCAATGTAATGTAGATGGGTGTTGTAGTAAAATAACAGTTTACGGTTAAGGGGTTTACAAATGAAGCCATCTTTGAATATCAATGGTTCTTTTTTTCAGGGCAAAGGTGCGATGATGCTGCTCCTTTAACAAGGTTCGGTTGTCCTTGTTTTTATTTCAGGAGGTCATAAGGACACGGGTTCTAAGACATCTGGGTTGGTCTACTGAGGGAAGTTTTTAAGTTTTTTAAACAAATATTGTGCTATGGAAAGAGAATGGCCAGTTCTCCCAGCTAAGAATTATTTTGGTTTGGTTTGGGTTGGGTTTTAGCAGTCAGTCAGTTTTGAAACCTCTGGTCAATGAAACAGTTACATGGACAAAGGTGTTCCATGCCAAATCTCTCTTATCAGATGCTGTGTTTGACTTTTCCTTTTTTGCCAAGAGGTGTTTCTGTGGATTATTGCAAGTATTTGGAACAGAATCATTAAGTTGGGATAAACTGTTGGGTTTTCGGATTGGTTAAGTCATTCTATATTCTGTTCTCGTTTGTTTCTTTTGGTTCTCTTGCAAATAAACAAAGTGGTTGAGCCAGCTGCATCACTCCTGGAATATCCACTTACACCTGCTTAAAACAATGGGCACAGGTAGGGTATTGGCTACTTTCTTGAAATGCTTCGAAGGGGTCTGGCCTGGTCCATAACACTTGTCTGTCTTGAAAATGTGATGCTATTAAGGCTAGCAAAAAGGTACAAATGCATGGCCATACTCTTAAGAGGTGGCAGAAAGAGGGTCGATAGAAGGTCAAAGGTCCTGCATGCGAGATCTAAAAATCATCCCTTGGAGGTATGATGCTAATTTGACTCAATACATTGTGTCATGAGCATCTCAAGGTGCTGTTATCTCCCTCAGTGTGCCTTGTGGAACTTTTCTAGTTTTTTTTAATAAAAGTGTGTTTCTTCTGTTCAAGGTGAATATGCAACAGTAAATTCTATATTTTGTTATGGAAAACCTGCAATGAGCAATCTCTTCCAGCAGAAGCAAACTATCAACTTCCTTGCTCAGAGCAGGAACTCTCCATATTTTGTCCTCTTCTATCCACATCTCCTTTCCCAAGTGTGTCCAGTGCACAAGGTCTACATCCACATCTCTATTTTTTTTTGGAAATGCTTAATTACAGGTAACAACTTCAAAACTCTGTCAAGGCTCAATTTAATTATA
Source organism: Hemiscyllium ocellatum (assembly GCF_020745735.1). Lineage (NCBI taxonomy): Eukaryota > Metazoa > Chordata > Chondrichthyes > Orectolobiformes > Hemiscylliidae > Hemiscyllium > Hemiscyllium ocellatum. The sequence continues at coordinate 90,234,689 of NC_083401.1, forward strand.
CCATTTAGTTTGTTCAGTAACACTTCCATCTATAGCAAGAAAAAACAAATTTTCAACTGCTCAAATGCTTCAAGTGAAGTATCATTTCTGACATTTTCCTCCAATGTATTAAATACTTCGGTCCAACTCCATGGCGACCAAATATCCTACCTTAATCTAGTCCCATTTCCCTCTCCACCTTTCCTACTCCAGATGTCTTTTAAATGCTCTAATTGGACCAGTCTCCACCACTTCCGCTGGCAACTCATTCCATATACATACCACCCACTGCATAAAAAAGTTGCCCCTTTGATCCCTTTTAAAATTTTCCTCTCTCACTCTGAACTTAGGCCCTCTAGTTCTGGACTCCCACAACCAAGAAAAAAGACCTTGTATATTTATCCTATCAATGCCCCTCATGATTTTGTAAACTTCTGCAAGGTCACCCCTCAGCTTCATTGCTCCAACGAAAACAGCCCCAGCCTATTCAGCCTCTCTCTATAGCTCAACTCCTCCAACTTGGCAACGTTCTTGCAAACCTTTTCTGAACCTTTCAAGTTTCACAACATTCTTCTGATAGAAGGGAGACCAGAATTGCACAAAGTATTCCAAAAAGTGGCCTAATTAACGTCCTGTACAGCCATAACATGACCTTACCAGTCGTACATTCAGTCCTCTGACTAAGAAAGGAAAGCATATCTAATGCCTTCTTCACTATCCTACCTACCTGTGACTCTACTTTCAAGAAACTATGAACCTGCATTCCAATTATTCTTTGTTCAGCAACATTCCTTAGGACCTTACCATTAAGTGTATAAGTCCTGCTCTGAACTGCTTTTCCAAAATGCGGCATCTCACATTTATCTAAATTAAACTCCAACTGCCACTTCTCAATCCATTGGCCCTTTTGATCAAGGTACTCTGAGATAACCTTTTTCACTATCTATTACACCTCTAATTTTGATGTCATCTGCAAACTTATGAGCTATACGTCCTAGTTCACATCCAAATCATTTATATAAATGACGAAAAGCTATGGACCCAGCACCAACTCTTGTGGCACACCACTGGTCACAGGCCTCCTTATGAAAAGCAAACCTCTACCACTACTCTGTTTTCTGCCTTCAAGCCAGTTCTGTATCCAAATGGAGAGTTCTCCCTGTATTACAAGAAATCTAACCTTGCTAACCAGTCTACTATGAGGAACCTTGTTGAATGCTTTACTGAAGTCCATATAGATCACATCCACCACTCTGCCCTCATCAAACCTCTTTGTTACTTCCTCAAAAAACTCATTCAAATTTGTGAGACATGATTTCCCACACACAAAGCCATGCTGACTATCCCTAATCAGTCCTTGCCTTTCCAAATACATGTAAGTCCTGTCCCTCAGGATTCCCTCCAACAACTTGCCCACCAGCAATGTCAGGCTCACCGGTCTATAGTTCCCAGGCTTGTCCTTACCACCTTTCTTAAATAGTGGCACCATGTTAGCCAACCTCCAGTCTTCCGGCACCTTCCCTGTGTCTATTGATGACTCAAATATTGCAGCAAGGTGCCTAACAATCACTTCCCCAGCTTCCCACAATGTATCTCCCCCATCTCCTGCAGCTCCACACAGAGGCTGCCTTGCTGATCTTTGAGGGGGCCCTATTCTTTTTTTAGTTATCCTTTTGTCCTTAATATATTTATAAAATCCCTTTGGATTCTCCTTAACCCTCTTTTCCAAAGCTATCTCATATCCCCTTTATTCCATTTTAAGTATACTCCTACTGCCTTTATACTCTTCAAAGGATTCATTCGATCGCTCCTGTCTATATATGCTTTCTTCTTTTTCTTAACTAAAACCTCAATTTCACTAGTCATCCAGCATTCCCTACACCAGCCTTTCCTTTCACCTTAACAGGAACATACTGTCTCTGGACTCTCAGTATCTCATTTTTGAAGGCATTCCATTTCCTGTTGTCCTTTTACCTGCGAATTATGGTTACTGTCCCCAAAGTGCTCTCCCACTGACACTTCAGTCACTTGCCCTGTCTTCTTTAGCAAGAGATCATCAAAGTTTAGGACATGGCTCAATACAGAACTGTACAGCCCCTTTGGTCCTCAATGTTGCGCCGATCTGTGAAACCGATCTGAAGCCCATCTGAATGACACTATTCCATCATCATCCATATGTCTATCAAATGACCATTTAAATGCTCTTAAACTTGGCAAATATACTACTGTTGCAGGCAGGGCATTCCACACCCTTGCTACTCTGAGTAAAGAAACAACCTCTGAAATCACTCTTCAATTTAAAGCGATGTCCCCTTGTGCTAACCATCACCTTCCAAGGAAAAAGGCTCTCACTGTTCACCCTTTCTAATCCTCTGATCACCTTGTATGTCTCAAGTAAGTCACCTCTCAGCCTTCTTCTCACTAACGAAAACAGCCTCAAGTCCCTCAGCCTTTCCTCATGAGAACTTCCTTCCATACCAGGCAACATCCTGGTAAATCTCCTGGACACTCTTTTCAATGCTTCCATGTCCTTCCTATAATGCAGTGACCAGAACTGTACGCAAACTCTACGTGCAGCCACACCAGAGTTTTGTACATGATCTCATGGCCCTGAAACTCAACCCATCTACCAATAAACCTTATCACAACGTACATCTTAACAACCTATCAACCTGGGTAGCAACTTTCAAGGATCTATGCATATGGACACCGAGGTCTCTTTGCTCATCCACACTACCAGAATCTTACCATTAGCCTTGTACTCTGTATGCCTGTTTCTTCCTCTAAAGTGAATCACCTCACACTTTTCCACATTAAAAACTGCAAATAACCCTCTCAGCTCAGCTCTATTTTGTCTACATCCCTCCGTATCCTGCAATATCCTTCGGCACTATCTACAACTCCACTAACTTTCATGTCAACTGCAAATTTACTAACCCATTATTCTATGCCCTCATTGAGGTCATTTATAAAAATAACAAACAACAGTTATCCTAAAACAGATCTTTGTGGTACACCACTCATAACTGAACTCCAGGATGAACATTTCCCATCAACCACCACCCTCTGTCTTCTTTCAGCTAGCCAATATCTGATCCAAATCGCTAAATCACTCTTAATCCCACGCCTGGGTATTTTCTGCAATTGCAACATTTAAGAGGCATTTGGATGGGTATATGAACAGGAAGAGTTTAGAGGGGTATGAGCCAGGTGCTGGCAGGTGGGACTAGATTGGGTTGGGATATCTGGTTGACATGGACGGTTTAGACTGAAGGGTCTGTTTCCATGCTGTACATCTCTATGATTCGAAGAGTGTGTGTTGCTGGGAAAGCACAAGTCAGGCAGCATCTGAGGATCAGGAGAATTGATGTTTCGGGCATAAGCCCTTCATCAGGAATGATGCTTGGGATGGGAAAGAAAACTGCAGGGGATGGGCACAGGGTTTTCTCTACTCCCCTTCTTGAACAGATCTAAAAAAAAGCATATAATAAAGAAGGAACCCACTCCACTCACTATTCTATTTACAGCAAAGTTATACCTTAAAAACGATATATTCATCTGTTCCTGTGCTGAGAGCTCTCCCACATAGGTCACTCCAATGGCAGCTGTGAATTTTTTTTTCATTTTTCCTAGATGCACTCCAACGTCCAGCGATGCATGAACTCAAACAACAAAGGCAGTAACTTTGCAGATTCACTGCTGTGTCAGACAACAGTGTGGGTTTCTTTCTCTCTCTCCCTCAGTGACCATGTGGTTGCTGCCTTTGTCTGTCTTCGTCCTTTTAAAAGTGTCATTATTTTGAAGCTTTTTCCCCCAAAGTTCCAGAGCAATACAGCAGCACATAAAACAATAATTGTTGCTCCTGGAATTCGAGGAAATCACCTCAAACATTGAAAATACCTCAAAGAAGGAGCACTTCTTACAGCCCCAACTTTTTCCCATCCTTCATCTTGGATTTCATATTCCATCTCCCGTTACATTAAAATAGTCATGACTCTAAAGGTTTGCCGGCAACTAGTGGCACATAAGCTATACCAAATGTGTCTTTACGTCTTTTCCATAAGTTTTGTTTTCTCACAAGTTGCTAGTTTTTCACCAGAGGTCATTGCTTGAATGCTGCATTTTGACTTCAAGCATGACTAACCAGGACAGACTCCTACACTTGCTGCCTACCAAAAGCATACTGGAGGAATTTACAGATTGATGTTACATTTGTTTGTCCACTTTAAAAATGGACCATCAAATCCTAATGTTGGATTCAAATCAGGAACTTCAGGGTCAGCGTAAGAGATACTCCCCACTGTGTCACAAGACCTCAAACAGAGATCATGTCCATATCAATTGTAGCAATCATAAATTTCAGCACTGACAATATTATTAGTTTGCTGTAAACAAAAAGGCAGGTACCAACGTCACAGATGCAAAGAAAAATCAAATACAACCATGATCCTCATTTTTTTTGTTCAAGCTTTCAAAATTGTCCAGGACCTAGTTTTACAGTGAATGAAGTCCTGCCACATTTCCAAGTGAACCAATTTTTGCTGGCCTGGAGGAGTCACAAGGCATAAATCATAATGATGATATCCTGAACTCAGCAGAGCCATTTAATGGTCCCATTCTGGCTGTCGCAAGACTTTAACCGACAGTGTGGAAGTCACAAATTAACAGAGGAGACATTACGGGTGGAAGGGTGAATAAGGTCTGTTTAAGTGTCATGATTATAAAGTTGTTTTTAAATTCTCTGCTGAAATAACAGGCTAAGATTGTGAGTGAGAGTTTAAAAAAAAACTGCTGAACTGCTTTGTTTGTCAGGTCATCTGGCATAAGTTAGAAAAAAAGACATTAACGTCTGGTTATGTCACTTAAATGCAGATACTGTTGACATTTCCCAAGGGCTATTTTATGAAGATCTCGTTGAGGATATCTCATAATGCTATCATGGTGTTGCAGCGTCTGGACCAGAAGCTCTAGATTCGAGCCTCACACCAGACCTTAGTGGCCAAGGGAGGAACATTCTTCATTTGGCCAAACAGATTCAGTACCAACCTTTAAATCCTTCAAACATATTTCAATGGGGAGATTCATGGTCATGTGTGCAATGGAAAGAAAACTGGAGCTTCACCCTTCACTATTCATAATTCTGGGACTACAGCATGCATGAAAAGCATTGTTACCACAATATTCAGGTTCCTTCAGGAATAGCCTGTGAGATCAGACAGGTGCCACCAGATCCTTGATCTAGCTGGAGGACATTTGTGATCTGCCTCCTTTCCTGAGCCATGTTGCACTTTGTGGTACTGTGCTTTGGACCTAACAAAAAAAAACATCATCCTGACTTGGATATATATTATTGTCACTGAATTATAATCATGGAAACCCCTTCCTAACAACATTGTGGTGCACTTTTGCAAAATGAACTGCAGTGGTTCAAGAAGGCAGCTTACCAACACCATTTCAAGGGCAATCAGGGTTGGACAATAAATGCTGGCCCAGCCTGTGGAGGCTACATTCCATGATTGAATAGAAGAAAAAACAACTGAAGACGCTTTGATATTTTTCAAAAGGTATAATTATCTCTGGATGGGTTTCTGAATAAATAGTTTGATTGAAAGTTTAAACAGAACATTAAAGGATAGCTGACTTGGATGTGGATTCTGAATGGAAGGATTTTGTTTGTTTTCACAAGAAATTGAAAACCTGAAATTTAAAAGTTTTGAATAGTTTCTTTGAATGGATTTTTTCCATTATCAAGTATGTCTGATAAAGGGCTATATTGGAATGTCAGATTTCTTTTCATCACCACAGTATTAGATGCAGGTATTTATGGATTATGAGAATCGGGAAATCAAATATTTTGACATTATCATGTGAGTTCTTGGAAACATAATCCATCATCATCCTAGAACTTTGATTTTATGTGCTGCTTACGTTGTAAAGTTTTTAAGAAGCGGTAGGTGGTGGTTGAGAGCTTCATTGTTGGACAAATGGACATTAAAAAACATAGATGTGTGTTGAAAGTTGCCTCACAACAATCTCTGAACTAATATCACTTTTTCAGTACATCTAGCTGCGGCTATTGTGGAAAGGCTTCAAGAAAAAGTGGTGCCATTTCTCTTTCTGACAGCATGAGAAAATTCCTGAAATAAAATGGAGGCAAAAAGCTAAAATAGAAATTGCTCAGAAAGCTCAGCAGGTCTGGCAGCATCGGTAGAGAGAAATCAGAGTTAACATTTGAAGTCGAATAACCCTCCCTCAGAACTGATGATAGCTAAAAAATATTAGTGGTGGTGGTGTTGGGGCGGGGGAGGGGAAGAGAGGGGATTAAGGAATAAGATAGGTTGGGATAGAGCCCAGAGAGAGAAGACCAGTTGGACAGGCAAAGGAGTGGAAACCAAGTAACAGGTTAAAAAGTTCTTTCTCTTTCAGTTCAGTAATTTAAAAAAGACTAATACATTTTCAATTATCAGGATTTTTCACGGTTTCCCATCCAAATCGGAGGTCCAGTCTGAAGATCTTCCATGATGTTGTGACTGTCAGCAACTGGATTTCATTCATAGGAAATCAAGTCAATAGTGAGAAATCAGCACATTCTGTTTTGAATTCCTGGTCGAGAGGGGAGTTGTTGCTTTTTTTTGCCATTAGCAGGCCAAATTTTTTAACTTAATCACTCCTGGTCTTTTCAAACAAGATAACAAATGATCTCCACCAACCACCTTCTGGACTGTCCTGAGAGAAGACTTATGGGGGACGTGTGTGTGGCTAGGGCAATCAAGTGTAGCACTGTGCATTTGCCTGGCAGGCTTTGAGGTTGGAGGCAGCAAATGCAATTGAGGACATGCCTTGCATGTAATAGTGAGAAGATTCTTCCTGCCTTGCTGTGGGTTTGGCCTGTTTTGAGGTTATGTCTCTTTTCTACTTAAAGTGGACAGAATAATTGGCAAACTGCATCATTCAGCAGGCTGGTGAACATTGACATGTCAGGTTCTATATCATTCAACTTGGTACAAAGACAAAGAGAATCAGAAAACAGAATTCTTACAAAAATACAACAGGTTTGACTGTTCTGTAGGTGAGCAATGAGAATTACATGAACTGTAGCTTTACGTAATAAAACTTGTTCCTGTGCTTGCAATACCCAGTTTTATTATTCAGTCAATGCTCATAGCAAATGCTCAAGTGTTTCCAGTCCATCTAAATATATACAACCATATTAAATGGTTGAAAAGATTCCAGCTTTGTACTTTATTCTCCAAAACATTTTTATAAGTAGGTGTAATTTGTTTTAACCAATATACATCACTGCAAGGTTTATGAAGTTTGTAGCTCAGGTTGAGGTTTAGGGTGTAGGTTTGCTCGCTGAGCTGTAGGTTTGATATCCTGACATTTCATTACCTGGCTAGGTAACATCATCAGTGGTGACCTCCAAGTGAAGCCTTCAAACCTACAGCTCAGCAAGCAAACCTACACCCTATACATCACTGCCTTTGATATCATCCTTAACACTCTAAAACGACAATTTCACTTTCTTACTTGTACGTTAGTTTACAAGTGATATGAAATAAAGGAGCAAATTGACGATTATTGTAATCATATGCTGCTTAAAATCAGAAGGAATTACAGGAATTATAACACTGACAGTACAGAATAAGAGATACTTTAAAACCTTAGGAACGTGGTCAACATCCACCATTCATAATCAATGCTGATCTCATATTTTGCATCGTCATTTCAATTGCATCTAGGACAAAGCTACTCATTTAACAAGGTTCTGCAGTCTTTGGCTTTTTTTCAGAAAGATTGTAAACAACACAGAAAAGTCTCAGGGGTTGAAGGGTTTTAGGGCTAATTTGATAATAGCTAGCAGACACTGCCTTAGGCAAAAGGCTTTCCAGTTTAAAAAAACACTTGTACAATGAAAGGGGTGTGGCCAGTTCTCCCAGCTCAGCTTTTCTCTGGGTTTTTTTTAAACCAGTAGGGTGCAAAAAAAGGCTATTGGACCCAAAGATGCTGGTGCTCTCTCTGTCTGATTTCTATGCTGCAATAACTTTTGTTTGGCTTTATCTTTTGTGTCAAGGGGTGTTTATGGGGATTGTTGTAAGTATTTGGAACAGCACCAGTATGTTGGGATGTCCTATTCAGTTTTCAGAGAGTTTAAGATATTTGTTATTCTGTTTTCTGTTATTTGTGCTTAATTCAGTAATCTTGGAAATAAATGCTGTTTTGTTAAAATTAAGGATTTGACCAGCTGATTCCCTCCTAAACATCCACTCCACATCTGCTTAAAGCAACTAGCAAAGTTAGGGTCTGGGCTATCTTCTTGAAAGGTTTTGAGGGGTCTGGCCTGGTCCATAACACATCATACTAGACAAATATTTAATGTAATAATATGCTTATTTTCTTATTTTGTTTTAAAAACTAAAAATTTAAGTTGTAAGTTCCAGTACTTAACTTTTTTAAACTAAAAATTTAAAAAGTTTTTTTTTAAAAAACGCCGGGTAGACCCGGAGGCTTGTGTTGCTAGGTTACCTGGGTAGGGTTTTTTCTCTATTTAAGCGCGCAGGCGAGTAACCCGAGGCACTTCGGCAGAAGAGCCTCCCACCCGCCCTCCTCCTCTAACCTAAATAATAAGACCTGTTGCGGCAAGCAGGTAAGTGCTGCGTTTTGCTTGTTTGGTTTCTTTACATTTAGTTTTTTTCTTAAAGAAAGCTAGCTTTTTAGAGGGATGGCAGTGCAATGTTCCTCTTGCAACATGTATGAGGTGAGGGAAGCCATTGGCGTCCCTGCTGAGTACACTTGCAAGAAGTGCACCCATCTCCAGCTCCTCCAAGCCCGTGTTAGGGAACTGGAGCTGGATTTGGATGAACTGCGGATCATTCGGGAGGCAGAGAGGGTCATAGATCAGAGCTTTAGGGAAGTAGTTACTCCGAAAGTTCAAGATAGATGGGTGACAGTGAGGGGGAGTGGGAGGAGGAAGCCAGTGCAGGGACCCCCTGCGGTCATTCTCCTCAAGAACAAGTATACCGTTTTGGATACTTGTGGGGGGGATGACTTACCAGGGGCAAGCAACGAGGTTCAGGCCTCTGGCACGGAGCCTGGCCCCGTTGCTCAGAAGGGAAGGGTGGAGAAAGGTAGAGCGATAGTTCTTGGGGACTCGATAGTGAGGGGTACAGACAGACGGTTTTGTGGGGGTGACAGTGACTCACGTTTGGTATGTTGCCTCCCAGGTGCAAGGGTACGTGATGTCGCTGATCGTGTTTTCCGGGTCCTTAAGGGGGAGGGGGAGCAGCCCCAGATCGTGGTCCACGTTGGCACCAACGATATAGGTAGGAAGAGGGGTGAGGATGTCAGACAGGCTTTCAGGGAGCTAGGTTGGAAGCTCAGAGTTAGAACAAACAGAGTTGTAGTCTCTGGTTTGTTACCCGTGCCACGTGATAGAGAGTCGAGGAATAGGGAGAAAGAGCAGTTAAATGCGTGGCTACAGGGATGGTGCAGGAGGGAGGGATTCCGGTTTCTGGACAACTGGGGTTCTTTCTGGGGAAGGTGGGACCTCTATAAAAAGGATGGTCTACACCTGAACCTGAGGGGCACCAGTATCCTTGGGGGGAGGTTTGCTAGTGCTCTTTGGGAGGGTTTAAACTAACTCCGCCGGGGCATGGGAACCTGGACTGTAGCTTTAGGGTACAGGACCTTGAGTGTAGGGAGGTTATGAATAATGCAGCGATCTCGAAGGAGGGTGCCTGTAAACAGAAGGGTGGACTGAAGTGTGTATACTTCAATGCCAGGAGTATAAGAAATAAGGTAGGTGAACTTGCAGCGTGGGTTGGTACCTGGGACTTCGATGTTGTGGCCATTACAGAGACGTGGGTAGAACAGGGACAAGAATGGCTGTTGCAGGTTCCAGGGTTTAAATGTTTTAGTAGGATCAGACATGGGGGTAAAAAAGGGGGAGGTGTGGCATTACTTGTCAAAGATAGTATTACAGCAGTGGAATGGACGATGGAAGAGGACTTGCCATCTGAGGTAGTTTGGGCTGAGGTTAGAAATAGGAAAGGTGAGGTCACCCTGTTAGGTGTTTTCTACAGGCCTCCTAATAGTCCTAGAGAAGTAGAGGATAATATTGCGAGGATGATTCAGGAAAAGAGTGAAGGTAGCAGGGTGGTTGTTATGGGGGACTTTAACTTCCCAGATATTGACTGGGAGAGCTATAGCTCGAGTTCATTAGATGGGTCGGTGTTTGTCCAATGTGTGCAGGAGGGTTTCCTGACACAATATGTAGACAGGACAAGAGGTGAGGCTATACTGGATTTGGTTCTAGGTAATGAACCAGGCCAGGTGTTAGACTTGGAGGTAGGTGAGCACTTCGGGGACAGTGACCACAACTCGGTGACTTTTACTTTAGTGATGGAGAGGGATAAGTGTGCGCTGCAGGGCAAGAGTTATAGCTGGGGGCAGGGAAATTATGATGCAGTGAGGCATGACTTAGGATGTGTGGATTGGAAAAACAGGCTTCAAGAGAAGAACACTAATGAGATGTGGGGATTGTTCAAGGAGCAGCTACTACGTGTCCTCGATAAGTATGTACCAGTCAGGCATGGTGTAAAGGGCCTTGTGAGGCAGCCGTGGTTTAGTAAGGAATTGGAATCCCTTGTGAAAGGGAAGAAGGCGGCATATGTAAAGATGAGGCGTGAAGGTTCAGTTGGGGCGATAGAGAGTTATAAGGTGGCCAGGAAGTATCTAAAGAGAGAGCTAAGAGAAGCGAGAAGGGGACATGAGAAGTCTTTAGCTGGTAGGATTAGGGAAAACCCAAAGGCTTTCTATAGGTATGTCAGGAATAAAAGGATGACTAGGGGAGGTATCGGTCCAGTCAAGGATAGTAGTGGGAAGTTGTGTGTGGAGGTGGAGGAGATTGGAGAGACACTAAATTAATACTTTTCATCAGTATTCACTCAGGAACAGGACACTGTTGCTGATGTGAATATGGAGTCACAAATGATTAGAATGGATGGCCTGGAAATATGCAGGGAAGAGGTTCTGGGAATATTGGAGAGGATGAAAATAGATAAGTCTCCTGGGCCTGATGGCATTTACCCTAGGATCCTATGGGAAGCTAGGGAGGAGATAGCAGAGCCATTGGCCTGGATTTTTATGTCGTCATTGTCAACGGGAATAGTACCAGAGGACTGGAGGATAGCGAATGTGGTCCCCTTGTTCAAGAAAGGGAGTAGGGATAGCCCTAGTAACTATAGGCCAGTGAGTCTGACTTCAGTGGTGGGCAAAGTCTTAGAGAGAATGGTAAGGGATAAGATTTATGAACATCTGGATAGGAATAACGTGATCAAGGATAGCCAGCATGGTTTTGTGAAGGGCAGGTCGTGCCTCACAAACCTTATTGAGTTCTTTGAGAAGGTGACTAAGGAAGTGGACGAGGGTAAAGCAGGAGATGTTGTGTATATGGATTTTAGTAAGGCGTTCGATAAGGTTCCCCATGGTAGGCTCATGCTAAAACTACGGAGGTATGGCATTGAGGATACATTAGAGGTTTGGATTAGGAATTGGCTGGCTGGAAGGAGACAGAGGGTAGTAGTTGATGGACTATGTTCATCTTGGAGTGCAGTTACTAGCGGTGTACCACAAGGATCTGTTTTGGGACCATTGCTTTTTGTTATCTTTATAAATGATCTAGAGGAAGGGCTTGAAAGTTGGGTAAGCAAGTTTGCGGATGACACAAAAGTCGGTGGAGTTGTGGATAGTGAGGAAGGAAGTGGTAGGTTACAGCGGGATATAGATAAGTTGCAGAGCTGGGCAGAAATGTGGCAAATGGAATTCAATGTAGCTAAGTGTGAAGTCATTCACTTTGGTAGGAGTAACAAGAAGATGGATTACTGGGCTAATGGTAAGCTACTTGGTAGTGTGGATGAGCAGAGGGATCTTGGTGTCCATGTACACAGATCTCTGAAAGTTGCCACCCAGGTAAATAGTGCTGTGAGGAAGGCATATGGTGTACTGGGCTTTATTGGTAGAGGAATTGAGTTCCGGAGTCCTGAGGTCATGTTGCAACTGTATAAGACTCTGGTGCGGCCTCATCTGGAGTATTGTGTGCAGTTTTGGTCGCCATACTATAGGAAGGATGTGGAGGCATTGGAACGAGTGCAGAGGAGGTTTACCAGGATGTTGCCTGGAATGGTAGGAAAATCTTATGAGGAAAGGCTGAGGCACTTGGGGCTGTTCTCATTGGAGAAGAGAAGGTTTAGGGGAGATTTGATAGAGGTGTATAAGATGATTAGGGGTTTAGATAGGGTCGACACTGAGAACCTTTTACTGCTAATGGAGTCAGGTGTTACTAGGGGACACAGCTTTAAATTAAGGGGTGGTAGGTATAGGACAGATGTTAGGGGTAGATTCTTTACACAGCGGGTTGTGAGTTCATGGAATGCCCTGCCAGTAGCAGTGGTGAACTCTCCTTCTTTATGGTCATTTAAGCGGGCATTGGATAGGCATTTGGAAGTTATTGGGCTAGTGTAGGTTAGGTAGGATTCGGTCGGCGCAACATCGAGGGCCGAAGGGCCTGTACTGCGCTGTATCTTTCTATGTTCTATGCTGGTGACATGGTGATAATGTTACTGGATTAAGAATACAAAACCGCAGGCTCATGCCTGGGGAATATAAATTCAAATACCAGCAGATGATGAAATTTAAATTCAATAAATATCTTAGATTAAAAGCTAACCTAATGATTTTTTAATCACCATTGTTGACAAAAATCCATCCAGCTCAATGTTCTTTATGGAAGAAAATTTGCAATATTTACATGATTGGGCCTAAATGTTATTCCAGATCCACAACAATTTGGTTGACACTTAACTGAAGCCTACCAAGCCACTTAGGTGCAGAAAACTGCAACATGTTGAGTGGTTCTAATAACAAAAAACCATCACAAATGCATCAAAACAATAGATCCCTAAAAACCAAACAACAAGTCAATAGACTAGCAGTCACCGAATTTAAATATATTCCATTGGGTTGACAGTGAAGCCTGCATCACAATGACTGCATATTTACTGCTAGCTCCGTGACACATGAGTATACTTCTCATTAGTTCTGATACACTGAGGGTTAAAAACTGTGTCCAGCTAGGGTTGAAAATGGGGAGTAGTCTACAGCCAACATGCATCGTTGAAATTTTCTTCACTTTTTTTTGTTAGTTTAGTACACCAGCTGAAGAAAAGTATTATACCTTTTCATCCTTTGCCACGAGATAAAGTTTTTTGTTTTATAAATATTTTTATTGGAAAAAAGATTTTAGAGTTTCTTTAAAATTACAAAACAAGTACAAAACAGTGTAATAGCAATAATAGAAAACAAACTACAACAACAGCTCCTCGAAAACCGCGTTAGGGAACTGGAGCTGGAGTTGGATGAACTTCGGATCATTTGGGAGGCAGAGGGGGTTATTGACAGGACTTACAGAGAGGTAGTCACTCCCCAGATAAAAGAAAAAGACAGATGGGTGACAGTTAGGGTGACAGAAAGGGAACCGCCAGACAGTGCAGGGATCCCCTGTGGCCATTCCACTCAACAATAAGTATACCGTTTTGGATACTGTTGGGGGTGGGGGGGGGGGGGGGGGTGATGACTTACCAGGGGAAAGCAGTGGGGCACCTGCTGCTCAGAAAGGAAGGGGGAAGTGGAGCAGGGCAGTAGTCATTGGGGACTCGATAGTTAGGGGGTTCTGTGAGGACGAGAGAGACTCACGGTTGGTGTTCTGCCTCCCGGGTGCCAGGGTCCGTGATGTCTCTGATCGTGTTTTTGGGATCCTTCGGGGAGGGGGAGGGAGAGCAGCCCCAAGCCATGGTCCACATTGGCACCAACAACATAGGGGAAGAGAGATGGGAACTTGAGGCAGAAATTCAGGGAGTTAGGATGGGAGTTAGGCTTAGAGCTAGGACAAAGAGAGTTGTTTTCTCTGGTTTGCTGCCTGTGCCCCATGCTAGTGAGGTGAGGAATAGGAAGAGAAAGGAGTTGAACACGTGGCTACAGGGATGGTGCAGGAGGGAGGGTTTTGGGTTTTTGGATAATTGGAGCACTTTTTGGTTTAGCACTTTCATCTAAACCAGAGGGGTACCAATATCCTGGGTGGGAAATTCGCTAAAGCTATTTAGGTGGATTTAAACTAATACAGCAGGGGGGTGGGAACCAAAATTATAGGATAGGTACAGAAGAAGATGAGAGTAGGGAGTTCCCAAATCATGTATCTGACACTGGCAAGCGAGAACCTGGTTTGAAGTGTGTGTACTTCAATGCGAGGAGCATCCAAAATAAAGTGGGTGAACTGGCAGCGTGGGTTGGTACCTGGGACTTCGATGTTGTGGCCATTACGGAGACATGGATAGAGCAGGGACAGGAATGGCTGTTGCAGGTTCCAGGATTCAGATGTTTCAGAAAGAACAGAGAAGATGGTAAAAGAGGGGGAGGTGTAGCATTGGTGATCAGGGACAGTATTACAGTTGTAGAAAGGATGTTTGGGGACTCGTTAACTGAGGTAGTATGAGCTGAGGTTAGAAACAGGAAAGGAGAAGTCACCATGCTGGGAGTTTTCTATAGGCCTTAGAATAGTCCCAGAGATGTAGAGGAAAGGATAGCAAAGATGATTCTCAATAGGAGTGAGAGAGGCAGGGTAGTTGTCATGGGGGACTTCAACTATCCAAATATTGACTGGGATCACTACAATACGAGTACTATAGATGGGCCAGTTTTTGTCCAGTGTGTGTAGGAGGGCTTCTTGACGCAGCATGTAGACAGGCCAACAAGGGGCGAAGCCACTTTAGATTTAGTACTGGGTAACAAGCATAGCCAGGTGTTAGATTTGGACGTAGGTGAGCACTTTTGAGACAGCAATCACAATTCTGTCAGGTTTACTTTAGTGATGGAAAGGGATAGCTGTACTCCACCGAGCAAGAGTTACAGCTGGGGGAAGGGAAATTACGATGCAACTAGGAAAGATTTAGGAAGCGTAGAATGGGTAAGGAAACTGCAGGGGGTGAGCACATTAAAAATGTGGAGCTTATTCAAGGAAAAGCTCCTGTGTCCTAGATAAGTATGTACCCGTCAGGCAGAGAGAAAGATATAGAATGCGTGAGCTGTGGTTTACTAAGGAAATGGAATCCCTGGTCAAGGCGGCGGCGGCTTATGTTAGGACAAAATGTGAAAATTCAGTTAGGGCGCTTGAGGGTTACAAGGAAGTCAGGAAAGACCTAAAAAGAGAGCTCAGAAGAGCCAGGAGGGGACATGAGAAGTTGCTGGCGGATAGGATCAGGGTTAACCCTAAGGCTTTCCATAGGTATGTCAGGAATAAAAGAATGACGAGAGTTAAATTAGGGCCAATCAAGGATAATAGTGGGAAGTTGTGTGTGGAGTCAGAGGACATAGGGGAAGCACTAAATAAATAATTTTCAACAGTGTTCACTATAGAAAATGAAAATGTTGGCGAGGAAGATACAGAGATACTTGCATCTAGACTAGAAGAGATTGAGGTTCACAAGGAAGAGGTATTAGAAATCCTGCAGAGTGTGAAAATTGACAAGTCCCCTGGGCTGGATGGGATCTATCCTAGGATCCTCTGGGAAGCAAGGAAAGAGATTGCCGAGCCTTTGGCATTGATCTTCAAATCATCGTTGTCTACAGGAATAGTGCCTGAGGACTGGAGGACAGCAAATGTCTCTAATACCCTTGTTCAAAAAGGGTAGCAGAGACAACCCAAGTAATTACAGACCAGTGAGTCTCACTTCAGTTGTTGGTGAAGTGCTGGAAAAGGCTATAAGAGATAGGATTTATAACCATCTAGCAAAGAATAATCCGATCAGGGACAGTCAGCACGGTTTTGTGAAGAGTAGGTCGTGCCTCATGAATCTTACTGAGTTTTTTGACAAATTGACCTAACAGGTAGATGAGAGTAAACCAGTTGGTGTGGTGTATTTGGATTTCAACAAGGCATTTGATAAGGTTCTCCACAGTAGGCTATTATACAAAATGCAGAGGAATAGGATTGTGGGAGACATAACAGTTTGGATCAGTAATTGGCTTGCTGAAAGAAAACAGAGGGTTGTAGTTGATGAAACATGTTCATCTCAGTGTCCAGTTACTAGTGGTGTACTGCAAGGGTCGGTGTTGGGTCCACTGCTGTTCGTCATTTTTATAAATGACCTGGATGAGGGCTTAGAAGGGTGCGTTAGTAAATATGTGCACGACACGAAGGTCGGTGGAGTTGTGGATAGTGACGAAGGCTGTAGTAGGTTGCAGAGAGATATAGATAGGATGCAGAGCTGGGCTGAGAGGTGGCAAATGGAGTTTAATATGGACAAGTGTGAGGTGATACACTTTGGACGGAATGCAAAGTACTGGGCTAACGGTAAGATTCTTGGGAGTGCAGGTGAGCAGAGAGATCTGGGTATCCATGTACACAGATCCCTGAAAGTTGCCACCCAGATTGACAGGGTTATTAAGAAGGCATACAGTGTTTTGGCCTTTATTAATAGAGAGATTGAGTTCCGGAACCAGGAGGTTATGCTGCAGCTGTACAAAGCTCTGGTACGGCCACGCTTGAAGTATTGTGTATAGCCCTGGTCACCGCATTATAAGGAGGATGTGGAAGCTTTGGAAAGGGTGCAGAGGAGATTTACTAGGATGTTGCCTGGTATGGAGGGAAGGTCTTACGAGGAAAGGCTGAGGGACGCAAGGCTGTTTTTGTTAGAGAGAAGAAGGTTGAGAGGTGACTTAATAGAGACATACAAGATAATCAGAAGGTTAGATGTGGTGGACAGATAGAGCCGTTTTCCAAGTATGGGGACGGCAAATACGAGGGGACACAACTTTAAAGTGAGGGGAGATAGGTATAAGTCAGATGTCAGAGGTAGTTTCTTTAATCAGAGAGTAGGAAGAGTATGGAATGCTTTGCCTGCATCAGTAGTAGATTCGCCAAGTTTAAGTGCATTTAAGTCGTCATTGGACAGGCATATGGACGTACATGGAATAGTGTAGGTGGGATGGGCTTCAGATTAGTATGACAGGGTGATGCAACATCGATGGCCGAAGGGCCTGTACTGCGCTGTAATGTTCTATGTTCTTTATACCCTACTCCACAGATTACCAGAACACAAAAAAAACAAGAAAAAGTATAAAAACTACAATTCAATAAATAACCAAGGAGAAAGACGAAAAATAAACAAATGAAATAAAATTAAACCAAGTTATAACAAGGTTACTTGAATTATATTCAGTTAAATTACTGCACTCAGCGCAATTTCATCATAGCTCCCCACCACTGGGAGCAATAGTAAGTAAACCCATATTTGCTCGGGATTCTTCCCCCTGGGGCCCCCAGAACGAAAAACACAACCCTCAAGGCTACACAAAGGCCCTGAATAATATAGCTGATATATCCGCATCAATATAATTCAAAAAGGGCTGCTGTGTTCTGTAAATCAATTCCATTTTTTGGTGCACCATACTCGTAAAGAAGTCCAGGGGATGTGTTCCATGACTATCGTACACCAACCCAAGTGTCCTGGGGAATTCTCTGATATCCAGCTCATTAGAATGTTCTTTCTCATACAGAAATAATATTTAAAAATTTCTTCCCACGCACATCCAGGGAAGGAAGATTTGGAAGACCCAAAAGGAGGGACATCGGATCCAGCTTAACTTCAGTTTCTAAATCCTTTGCCAAAGCATTCACTATGTTATCCCAATACCTGTGGAGCTTGTGCCATGGCCACAAGCAGTGACTTAAAAGTACCAACCTCCATTTTGCACTTGGGACAATTGGGGACACTCTTGTCTTAACTTTCACAAGCCATTCCGGTGCCAGGTGAGCCTTATGAAGTACCTTCAGTTAATAGCCTGGGTCCTATTACAAATCGAGATCTTCCGAACATTTTCCCAGACATCCTCCCACATCTCTAAGGAGATTTCCACCCCTAACTTTTGAGTCCAGGTTTTATATAGCCATTCAATGTCCTTTGAGACATTACTACCTAACAAGTGATAGAGAGTGCTAACCAAGGGGATGCCTATAGACCGGAGCGCACTCCTCTCCATATCTGACTTGTAGCGACAAACCATCAATGTAGTTTTTTTTGTACCAAGTCTCTAACCTGGAATGTAATGAGAGATATCTTTCCTAGGTAGCTCGAACTTCTGACTCAGCTGTTCGAATGACATGGCCTCCCCATCAAATAGATCTCCCAAACAGGAGACTCCTCTGGACTCCCAGAACTTAAAGCCAGAGTCCATCGAACCCGGGTGGAATCCTAATATTCCCACTATAGGACTAAAACAGGAAGATTTTTGTAAATTGCCCTCACCCTGCCACATCATTCTTCATGCTTTAACTGTGTTTAGGACAACTGGGTTTTTACAGTGGTCCATAACAGTTCTCATGTTGTCCATAAACAACAAATGAATGAGAGGGCATTTTGTCTGGGAAGCCTCAATGTTCAGCCAGATTCGCTACCATTTAGCCACATAGGACAGCAAGGAACTCAATTGGTATTTCTTAAAGTCTGGAAAATCTAGACCTGACCTCTCTTGCAGAAGCTGCAGTTTATCCAGCTTAATAAGAGGCCATTTATGATGCCAAATAAAAGATCCAAGCCAGCTGTAAAGCCTGCGCAGTTTTTCCCTTGGCAGCATCAAAGGGAGCATTCTCAAAGGATATAAGCAGCGAGGCGGAACATTCATCTTAAACAGAGCTATCTGTCCAACCAAGATATCGGTGATCTTTCCAGCGTCAAAGGTCCTGCCTTATGTTCCCTAGCAACTGCTCATAATTGGCTTCATATAATTGATCAAAAACTGAGGTAATAAAAATGTCTAATTACGGAAAACCTTCCTATGACCACCGGAAGGGGAAACCGTTTCTATCCGCAAAGTTGGACATACTAGTCAGACACCCCACAGGCATGGCCTCTGCTTTCATGAAATTAATTTTATACCCAGAAAACAATCCAAATAGATTAATCACTTGCATTAAGTGGGGCACAGATGTCATTGGATCACTTAAAAAGAGAAGGACATCATCTGCAAAGAGGGTGATTTTATGCCTGCCTGACCCTACCTCTGGGGCAGTTATATTGGGATCCGTTTGGATGGTTTTCACCAGCAGCTTGATCACCAATGTAAATAATAGTAGCGAGAGATAGCACCCTTGACGGCAGCCTCTGCCGACACGAAAACTATCTGATCGAGGAATTAAGGGCTACGGGGAGAACGCTGGTAAGTGGAGTTGAAATGCCCATCAGCCATGATTGAATGGCGGAGTGGACTCGATGGGCCGAATGGCCTTACTTCCACTCCTATGTCTTATGGTCTTATACCATTAGTGACAACCGCTGCTTTTGGATCACTATATAGCACTGCCGCCCATTTGACAAAACTTCTCCAAGACCTAACCATTTCATGACATAGAGGAGGTATGGCACTCCACCCGATCAAGTGCTTTCTCTGCATTCAGGGAGACTACCAAACATGGGATGGCTCTTTGCTGACATACTCGGACCATATTTAATACTCTTCTAATATTGTTGGAGACCAAGGACCCTTAATAAAACCATCTGGTCCTCCTTTACAATAAAAGGCAATACTCCATCCAACCTTAATGCAAGCATTTTCAACAGGATTTTGAAATCCACACTCAATAGCAATATGGGCCTGCACGAAGTGCAATCTCCTGAGGCTTTTCCTTTCTTAAGGATAAGAGAAATATTTGCTTCTCTCAAAGAGGATGGGAGGCAGCCCTGACTGAATGAGCAATTGTACATATCCAAGAGTGGCCTGGCCAGCTTGTCTATGAATGCCTTATAAAAGTCACTTTGAAATCCATCTGGTCTGGGCACTTTACCACTCTGGAGCAGCCTCAATGCCTCCTGTACTTTCCGATTTGTCAGGGGGGCACTCAAAAAGGACGCCTGCTCTGAGGTTACACCCGAAACGTCCATGGTCTTAAAAAAGGACTCCATCTTCATAATTCTATCCTCACAGCCCTTCGACTAATACAGCTCAAAATAAAACTTTCTAAATGCTGCATTTATCTTTTTAGCATTGCAAGTAAGAGTACCAGCATTCTCGCTGATTGATGTAATAGATTGGGGGACATTCTCCTTTCTACCAAGTATGCTAGATGCCTACCCAGTTTATCATCATACAAAGATTCAAAGATTATCCTCTTTGCAGTGCAGCATTCAAAGTGGCCCTAAGGGTTGTAATCGGCGCAAGTTAGTTATAGATGGCCTATCAAAGAATGTTATTCTCAGCTATCTTCAGGTGAGCCTCAAGAAAATGCTGTTGGTCTCCCCTTTGTCGTTTCCGGGTCATGCATACAGTAAGAAATAATCAAACCCTGTGCATAGGCCTTGGCAGTCTCCCACAGCACCGATGGGTTACTGACCATACCTAAATTAATAATATCACAAAAAAAAAATTTAAACTCCCGCAAAAAAATACTCTATAAACTTGCTATCTTTCAGAACGAAAGGATCCATGCGCCAGTGCCGGGAACCCGCCCCACCACCACCAGCCTTGACCTCTTTTACACTGCTGCATGATCAGAAATGGCTATATTCCCTATTCTGCAAGACAGTACCAAGTTAAAAAAAAAACACGTCAATTCTAGTATAGCACTTATGTGGGTGAGAAAAAAAGATAAAATTCCTACCTTCAGGGTGAAGACACCTCCATACATCCACCAAGCCCAACTCCATGTTCAAGTCCACCAACTGCCTGGATTGCAGAGACATACCCGCAAGACCCCCAGGCATCCAGTCCATCTCGGGGTTAAAAAATCAATTAATGTCTCCCCCTATAATTGTCTGATGCGCCCCAAGGGTCATCAATCTAGAGACCGCATCCATTACGAATTTAAAGGGATGTGCCGGGTGGGGGGGGGGGGGACAATATAAATTCAGAATCCCATATTAGTCTCTATATATGAAAGCTTTAAGTGTTGTGAAGCGACCACTCAAACTTAATTTCACCTAGCATTTCAAACAGGAGGTTCTTCCGGATGAGAATAGCAACCCCTCTACATTTCAAGTTAAAAGATGAGAAAAACACCTGTTGCAACTTCAAATGCACCTTATCGGTTAACTGTGTTTCTTGTGACAAGGCGAGATCGACTGTCTCTTTTCTAAGGCTTGACAGTATCTTTTTCTCTTAATTGGTGAATGACTCCCCTTAACATTCCAGGTGAACCACTGAAACGAGTGGCTAGTCACGATCATCTGAAACAGTCCGTGACCTCCCAGGAGGAAGAACCTAACTCAGAGCGTGCCGAGTGAAAACCATAAACAGTTCGTATAAGTTTAAAACTCAAAACTTCTAACAAATACTTCTACAACATACCAACATATAATATAACTGAAAGGAGACTTTCACCCTTGTACACAGGGGACGCTCGTACCACCCATTAATCCCATCATGACTCCTTCTAGCTGGAGCCATACCCCCCCACCCCCCCGCACCAAACAACATAAAGTAAAGAAAACAAAACAATATCTTATGGCAAGGAAGTTAAAAGTGGGCACCCAACCCATCCCCTCCATACTGTAATCCTCGGCACTCATTGTAGAACAGAAAAAAAAACTTTCCCCCTTACCCCCAATGCCTCCCCACCCTCATCCAAAGCAAAGGATGACAGGAAGGCGGAGAGGAAACAAAAAAAAAGGGATAATTATGACCCTGACATACATTAAAAAGAAGACCAAGACCACCCCACAAAACCAGGTAAACCAGGCAAATTACAGAGGGAAAAAAGCAGAATAGAATAATTGTCCATATAATTCAAGACAGTCAGTCTATTTTAAAGCATCCTAGGAGTCCTTTGCCTTTTCCGGTGAATCGAAGTTGAACATGGGTCCTCCGTGGCTGACAGACTATCGCCGGATATCTAATGGAATATTGGATATTCAGGTCTCCCAGCCGCCTTTTTACCTCATCAAAGGCCTTCCGCTTGCGAATTACAACCGGGGGAAGTCCTGACAAAATATGATTCGTGATCCTTTATATACCATAGCCAGGGGATCCTTCTCCAGTGCTCGAGGCTACCAGCATCATTTGTCTGTCTCTATAATAATGGAGTCACACTAGCCCACTCGACCCGCACCTGGCCTACTTCAGCCTCCAGCCTTAGAGACTGTGAGTGCCATTGCTCTAAAAAGCTGACAAGCCGACTTCTTCCTCCCCTTTGGGAAGCCCCAGCAACCAGATGTTCTTCCGACGACCTTGATTTTCGAGGTCATCGACCTACTCCTCCAAGGTCCACACTCGGCATTCCAGGGCCTGAACCTGACCCACTCAGGATTCGGCTGGGGTCTCGGAAGCTGTGGCCTGTTGCTCCGTCCCCGCGATACGTTGCCCGAGTTTCCAAGATCAGACTCTGTTCTGCAGGTGAGTCCTCTGGGTTGGTCGTGGGGGCAGATGCTGCAGCCACAGATGTGTCCGTTGGAGCGGAGGGGACCCTGCCTGATATGATCTCTGTGCTCCATT
Organism: Hemiscyllium ocellatum; assembly: GCF_020745735.1. NCBI lineage: Eukaryota > Metazoa > Chordata > Chondrichthyes > Orectolobiformes > Hemiscylliidae > Hemiscyllium > Hemiscyllium ocellatum. Next base: position 90,257,204 of record NC_083401.1, read on the forward strand.
CCCCTTAGTCATCTTCCAAACTGTTCAGAACTGGTACTAAATAAGTCTAAGGGTCGGGAAATAGTTATTTTCAACAAATTAAACAGTGAAGGGAGGGTGAGTGCCCCACTTTGTCTGGGTTTTGGACCAGAGCTCAGCAAAGCAGACCCTCTGGGTCGCTGCCATCTTAATCCCCCATAAAGTTTTTTTGTAAATATCCAACTTCTTTCCTTTCATTTCACACATGTTGAAGTGAGAAGCAGTACTACTATTTCCCACATTACTGAGCTTGATACTGAGGAAGGGGACCATTAATATGTAGAACAACTGTTAACTTTTTAAAATGCTCATCAAATAATGGAAGACCATGGGCTAAATTTACACTTTGAAGTGGGAAGCACATACTAGGATTGTTTCCAGGTCCAAACCTGCTGCCATGGGAAGTTGTCACTCATTAAAGTTTGACATGGGCACCCACTTTATTAGCATAAAAAGAGGTTTCCTGTCCAATTTGACGTGACAGAGCACAAGAGGCTTTTCATTTTTAGAGAAATATCCAGCTGCACATAAAGATTAGTAACAGAGTGCCTGAACAAATATATGCTGCCTTAGCCAAATTTTTTTCATGTGTTTCTGTAAAAATTAGAGAGAACAGCAAGGAAATTAGTAGGACAGGTGGGGGAATGGTCACCACAGGTAATCTTGTGGCTGTAATTTCCAGCTGTGGATTTACAGGTCTTCCTGGAGAGCTGGTACTCTTGACCTGTTATTAGGTGCCCTGTTTGGGCAGTCAAATTATAACTCCATTGTGTTGCAAAATAAGGATGATTGTAAAATCCTAATTCACCACTTAAATTCATATTTAAACATGACTCTTCATGAGCCTAACTGGTGGCTGCCCAGCTCACAGTGTGGGCATCCCTGTCAACTCCAAACCTATCTTCAGTAAAATGGCTGACATCAGGAAAGGATGTTGCAAAAGCAGCATGTCACTTAGTCTTCCGGGAATTCGTGGTTGTCAATCAATCAGAAAACCTGCAACCTCTCCCATCAAGATGAATGATGTCTGGAAGGATGTTGTGAAACTTGAAAGAGTTTAGAAAATATTTACAAGCATATTGCCAGGGTTGGAGGGTTTAAGCTATAGGGAGAGGGTGAGCAGACTGGGGCTATTTTCACTGGAGCATCGGAGGCTGAGGGGTGACCTTACACAAGTTCATAAAATCACGAAGGACATGGATAGGGTAAATTGACAAGGTCTTTTCCCCCAGGGTTGGGAAACTAGAGAGCACAGATTTAAGATGAGAGGGGAAAGGTTTAAAAGGGACCTAAGGGGGACGTTTTTCACGCTGATGGTGGTGCATGTGTGGAATGAACTGCCAGAGGAAGTGGTGGAGGCTGGTAAAATTACGACATTTAAAAGGCATCTGGATGGGTATATGAATAGAAAGGGTTTAGAGGAATTATGGGCCAACTGCTGGAAAATGGGACTCAATTAATTTAGGATACCTGATTAGCATGGACAAGTTGGACCAAAGGGTCTGTTTCTATGCTGTACAGCTCTATGACTCTAAGTGGCTGGGCATCCCATTAGCCAATACTTAATGGACTTTTGACAGTTATTTTGATTAGGTTAGAATCCCTACAGTGTGGAAACGGGCCATTTGGTCCAACAAGTCCACACCAATCCTCTGAAGAGTAATCCCTCTGACTTAATACACCTAAAACTATGGTAAATTTAGCCTGGCCAATTCATCTGACCTGCACATCTTTGGACTATGGGAGGAATCCCACTGAGACATGGGGAGAATGTGTAAACTCCATACAGACATTTGCTAGAGGCTGGAACTGAATCCAGGTTCCCTGGTGCTGAGGCTGCAGTGCTAACTGCTGAGCCACCATGCCGCCCTACTTGCTCTCCAGTTTGCAACAGTCCATTTGCTATGGACTATAGAGCAAAATTGATCAGACTTGCCTAAATCTGCCAACAGGGCATTCTCCACAATCTGGGATCCTAAGCTTTCTTGGATCTAATAACCTACAAAATTGTACTAAATCGTGATCAGAGCCACAATGACACACACATTGTAAAAACTCTTTTCATTTTGGAACTTCTACTAAGTAAACCCACTTGCTCAGGTTACTAGCCCCTGAACTGCCCTAATCCCCTTGTAGCAAATAAACTTGCTTCTAAACTCAACACTGCCTGTCTTTAAAATCTTGCTCATCTTTCAATCCCAGAATGGAAAAATGGTAAAATGCATGAATGACACATACCATTCTCTCACATCTTGTCTTACATATTCGTCCTATCAGTTATAAACCCAATGGTATAAACATCCTACCAGGAGCACCACAAAGGGTTTATAGTCAACTGCTTTCTGACAAAATTGAGACACTGTCCTGTAAGGACTGTATGACCGTTCTTTTTTAAAAGAACCTTTCACAGAACTAATCAACATGCAACTGTCTCTATTCTAAAATCCATACGTCAATAACAATTATTATGCACCCTTCATCACAGCATAATCAATAAGTGCAGCTTAGCCAGTGCTTTCACATCCAATGCATAAATCTAAATAATAACCAATACACTTCAGCATTGGATTTTGTCACAATTGATCATACCACACGGAGAATAAAGCTGGAAGTCTGTTAGAAAATAAAATTGACTACAGGTTAGACCTAAAAGCATTTAAAACTTGTCAATAAGCTGGCACTACCGTAAAAAAATTGAACATTATTGAAATTTGGTATTGATGAATTTAATTATGTCATGGTACATAGATAGTTGAAAAGAAAAAAATGTTATGCATAGAATTGATTTAGTTTTGATAACTGTTAACACTTATTTTTCTTGCTTAGTGTCTGATGGAAGGATAAAGACAATAAATTCAAATGCAAACATTTGGTGGATTTTGTTTAAATATGCGTTTGATTATCTGTTTAATTCAAAAAAGCTGTCAATCATTAAATGTGCTTCTCCATTCACTTTTTTGAATGCATTTATCATGCTGTTTTGTTCATATCAAAGAGTCTGTTTAAAGTCTTTAAAGAAAGGCAGGCTGTGAAGCTGCCACAGAAGATGTGAAAAAGAAATAAACTGCTATGCATGAATATTACATAGCTCAGCACAGCAATCACAAAACCATATGATTTTCTACCACTCATGGCCTTAGTAAGCTTAAAATTTGTTGTAAAAATATATATTGTGCTCCTGCTACTATTTGCTTGTTCTATTCCTGTTAAATAAATTTGATACAAACCTAAATCAAAGCATGGTGTCATAGTCTCCCTTTTTCCAAAGATGAGGAGAATCATGAGAAATCACGTGATAAATCTAGTAGCTGCAGTACAGAGGATTTTTGTTTCTCGGCAAATACACAAAGATCTGTCAGAAAATCAAACTGATTGCAGGGTAGATCTAAAAATGTCTAAAACTTATAGATAGGATGGCTAAAATTAAAAAGAAAAGTAGCTGCAATCTTCTGAAAAAAACAGCCAAATGAAAAAGCCCCAGTGCAAAATAAGCTCACAATCAAAATTCATGAGCTTTCACCTTTCATCACTGTGAACCAGCTAAAAATAAATTTGTGCTTCTCAAATACACTGAGTGAATCAACCGAATGCAGTAGCACAGACCGAGTCTTCCGAATCTCACTTCCTCATAATTCTTTTATCCAGGGCTGCTAATATCTACATCACCACACCCATCAGCTGTCCCTCGATTCAAGGATTACATCCACTCTCGCCGTAAGCACCTCCTGGATCTTCATGTAACAGAACAGGTCAATTCTTTGGGCACGAGAAGCAAGATGACTTGTGAGACAGGGATTTGGAATGCAGGATTGGCTTGCTATTCTTCTCTGCCAATATTTCGCCTCATGATTAAAGTATTGGACTTGAAGTATGTTGTCGACATTTAAATAAAAGGTAGCAAACTCATCCAGTCATTAATATCAATGTTGGTGTTCTTTTTGGAGAGCTTGAAATATTTTATTTACTGGCTATTTCAATGTTGAGGAAACAGCATTTGTTAATGACTTTTGTTTTCATCAGTAATACAAGTACATCGGGCTTTTCTCACAGTTCAGTAAAAGTGAGTTAGTCTGAGACGCAGGGCAAATCACATCTAGTGAATATGCAGAAAGTCATTGAAAGAAAATATCTGAAACCTTGTCAGTTGATTAGAAATTTTCAAGTGAAAATAGGAATGATACTTCATTTGATATTGGTATAAAAAGGGATGTCGGTAATAAGATCTTTCAAACAAACCCACACAAGAAAGATAAGTTTGATTCTACTTTTAAAATTTTGAAGGTATTAGGCGAGAACTTTCGAAAGCTGTTTGGAGGCAGATGTTTGCGGGTAAAGGGACGACTGGAAATTGGGAAGCCTTCAGAAATGAGATAACGAGAATCCAGAGAAAGTATATTCCTGTCAGGAAAGGAAAGGCTGGTAGGTATAGGGAATGCTGGATGACGAGAGAAATTGAGGGTTTGGTTAATAAAAATAAGGAAGCATATGTAAGGTATAGACAGGATAGATCGCATGAATCCTTCAAAGAGTATAAAGGAAGTAGGGGTACACTTAAGAGGGAAGTCAGGAGAGCACAAAGGGGACATGAGATAGCTTTGGCAAATAGAATTAAGGAGAACCCAAAGAGTTTTTACAAATACATAAAGGACAAAAGGGTAACTAGGGAGAGCAATTACAGAATAAGGGCACATCCACATAGTACTGAGCTGCAAAGATAATCTCTTGTCTCAGAGGGTAGTGATTATTTGGAATTCTCTATCCAAAAAGTTGTGGAGGCTAGATGACGGAAAGTATCTGAAGGGGAGGTAGATGGATTTTAAAAATTCCAAGGAGTTGAGAGCAAGAATGTACTAGGATGAAGAGGAGTTGAGGTCTGAAGCAGATTAGCCATGATCTTACTGAATCACAGAGGAGGTTTGCAAGGATGAATGCCTACTCCTATTTTTATACTGTTCTTACAAATCATGAATGGTGCTTAATATTATGCTATTAACATTGAACATCTCCACTTCTGACCATATGATGGGGGGAAGATTATTACTGAACTAGCTGAAGGCAGTGAGGACACTAGCACTAGGCCAACCGACTTGAGAACTCTTCTAATGTAGTGGTAGTGTCTATATCTCTGAGCCAAGGAGACCCAGGTTCAAGTCCTTTCTACTGCAGAGGCGTGGAAAAACATCTCCAAACAGAGTGATTAGAAAATATCCACATAAGGGACTTGTTGCAATGATATCCTTGGACTTAGTTGATTGACCTCAAACAAGTACTAAGTATGATTGCACAGCTTTCACCTTGATTTGCATTTATTTCAGTACTTTTGTGGAGTTCTGTGCTATCACACCCGTATCAAATGCTGCCTTGATTTCAAGGTCTGTCATTCTCACTTCATCTTTTCAGTTCAACTCTTTTGTCGCTGTTTTGACCAAAGTTGTGATGAGGTCAGGAGCTGAACAATCATAATAACACTTAAACTAAGCAAAAGTGAGCAGGTGATTGTTGAGAGGAGCCTTGGCTAATGTCTTGAACTGCAAAAGAAAACAGCACATTGTATGGTGCAGCACTTTTTCAATATTGCACTGGAATGCTGGCTTTGGATTTTGTGTTCAAGCCCTGGAGTGGGATACTGAATCAATCTTGAAACTTAAGATTAAGAAATACTGCCAACTGAGCTACAACTGACACAAAATTATTACTACCACTTCCCATACTCCCACCACCTCCCACCCCACCCTCCCCCCCAAACCATCTCACCACATGACAGTTAACATAAAATATAACGCTTCTGACTGATCTTTTAATTCACACTGTCGTACACTTTAAATTTGTATTCATTATTGCAATGTATTTTTTTTATTTCCAGTACAAATAAATAAATGTTATTGATTGGAACAAAAGTGATAACAACTGGAAATCTCTGATGGTGATAACAAGTGCATGCTTAACTCATTTGTTTCAAGGTAAAAATTGAACTGTTTTAAAATACAGTCATAGAGATGTTCAAGCATGGAAACAGACCCTTCAGTCCAACCCACCCACGCCGACCAGATATCCCAACCCAATCTAGTCTCACCTGCCAGCACCCGGCCCACATCCCTCCAAACTCTTCCTATTCACATACCCAGCCAAATGCCTTTTAAATGTTGCAATTGCACTAGCCTTCACCACTTCCTCTGGCAGCTCATTCGATACATGTACCATCTTGTGTGTGAAAAGGTTGCCCCATAGGTCTCTTTTATATCTTTCCTGTCTCACCCTGAACCTATGCCCTCTAGTTCTGGGCTCCCCGACCCCAGGGAAAAGACTTTGCCTATTTATCATATCCATGGCCCTCATGATTTGTAAACCTCTAAGGTCACCCTCGACCTCCAACGCTCCAGGGAAAACAGCCCCAGTATGTTCAGCCTCTCCCTACAACTCAAATCCTCCAACACTGGCAACATCCTTGTAAATCTTTTCTGAACCCTTTCAAGTTTCACAACATCTTTCCAACAGGAAGGAGACCAGAACTGCACGCAATATTGCGACAGTGGCCTAACCAATGTCCTGTACTGAAGTCTTTATAATAATTTTATTATGCAAGTGAATAATTTCTGCTCCTATGTCTTATGGACTTATAAGTTATGGGGAGAAAGCGGGAAAATGGGGTTGAAATACCTATCAATTCCTGATGAAGGGCTTATGCTCGAAACGTCGAATTCTCTATTCCTGAGATGCTGCCTAACCTGCTGTGCTTTGACCAGCAACACATTTGCAGCAGTTGAAATACCTATCAGTCATGATTAAATGGTGGAACAGATTTGATGGACTGAATGGCCTAACTTCTGCTTCTATGTCTTATGGCTTTATGGAATGAGGTCGTAAAAATAAAATCTGACAATGACGCCACTGTTCAGGATACCTAGAGCAATAATGCCTCAGCTTATTTCTAACTTGTGTAGTTTACCTAATGGTTTTAATAAATAAACTTGATTAACTTGTAATGCTTTACTCTTGATTCTTATGTTAAGAGAACAGAGATAATGATAATGAAATAAAATGCATTATCTGTAGAAAAACAGATTTAAAAATCATACCAGATGCCACTGTTGAAGTTATTTCCATTTATTCATGGAGTTCAAAAATGGGAGTATGTTTTGTATATTTATCTCACTTAACAAAGAGTGGTTAGATCAAATTTGCAATTGTCATTCATTGCATGTAAGATATGGATAAGCAAAAGAAATTACTGCCCCTCACTATAATTGAAAGAATATTGTTATTCTGAAACAATGCAGATATACTGGTGTAAAGAAAACTACATAACACCAAAGCCATCAGCCCAACCCTTAACTTATGAATGCATTGAAGTCCCTTGGATCTGATTTGGAACACACTACAATCTGATTTGCTTCCAGGCTGATGATTTGGCCTCAGCATCTTTTTTTCCTAATGCATTCGCCTCCACGTGTATCATCGATATTTATGCAGATGTCAGTAAGCCATAAATACCTGTGAAACCCATTTGCAACACATATGCACCAGCATTTATGTTGGACACAAATCTCTACAACTAAAGAATTTGCATTTTTTTAAAAATCTACATCATGCCACAAATCTCCTTTAAAGCTCTAGCCTCAGGCGGCTGCTAAAGTATATGACAGACATCACCTGAGGGAAGACAGAGTGGGAATGGGACAGAAATCTTTTAGGTACCAAACCTGCTAACTCTGCATGAGCTGCTACTAGTGTCTTTTTAATCAAGACTTTAAAGTTTCTGCTCAATGCAGGTCCACCCAATTAAAAAAGCCATAAATAGATGAGTGTGCTGCGTCTGAGGGTCATGATATCAACGCATTAGATCATTTTTCACCATCATTAAACTGAACAGTAAATTGAATATTCCACAGAAGTATCACAAAACAGTGAGCACAGAGAAAGCAAGCCCAAGGGAAAACAGTGACAGAAAGTCAGTGAGAGCAGAGAATCAAAGTTCCAAATGAATTTACTGTTGATTAGTTGAGACAATAGCTTCATAGAGGGGCATGGCAGGGCACTTGCGTAGATAGTAGCCTAAAACTTAGCCAAAATTGAATTAAATAAAATGAAAAGAAAAACGAAGCCTGGTGATGATCTCATGCTTTCAAAAGCTTTAATGTGATTCTGATTTGCTGAAGGAATGTATGTTTCTTTAAATTGACTATTGTGACTTAGCAGAACTGTTATAGTAACTCTGGAAAAGGTGAAATTCTGTTTATAACAGACACAGTAAATCAGATGTGATAATGTGGACCACTTACCACTTCACAATTAGTTATTGTCAAAGTTATGCGGTGTAAATACACAAGGATGATTTGATAACATAAAACAAGAGCAAGATAAACCTGACATCCATGTTCATTAAAAGCAAGATTCAGTTTTTTTCCAGGGAGAGAAAAGCAAGTTTTAATGAGCAATTAATTAAACTCAGTGGTAGATGACACATTTAAGATGTTTGCTGAGGGTCAAAGTGATTATTGCTGAATTTAAACGTACAGCCTCTTTGAATGGAAAATGTATAAAGAAGGCTTGCCTCAGAGCACCATTAGCTAGCTCGGGGAGAAGGTTGTCTTATCACTGATTAGAGGTTGGGAAAAAGTAGGCTGATCACCTGTTCTAGTCTTATCCTCAGACAAGTCCATGTAAACAGGCTCACTTACGATTATATGCATAGTCTGGCTAATATTTGCTTGTAGTATTTTTGTATAGCTTATTTTGTTTTAATAAAGAATATTGGGTATGTGCTGTGTTAGAACTGCCTTAGTTATTAATATTCAAAGTAAACCCAGTGGACTTGCGAAAGTGGAAATGAAAGTCACCTCAGCCACACTGAATAACACATCGTGTGCCAAATTGGATCTCAAGGATCCTTCTTGTGCTTGGACAACTACCCATGCCAAAATTGTCATCAGCCGGAGGAGTCTGAGCTCTGGTTTTGGAAGCTTGAGCAGTGCATGTTTCAGGGGGTTGTCACCAACAGCTTAAATGTGCACAGGTGCAGAGGGAATGGATGATCAACAGATAGATAAGGAGGACCTGGCATTTGACACAAATAGATGCTAATTTCTTGTTCATGTGACACTGTATGGGGAGGTGGAGGGAGAGAGAGAGAGCGCGAGCTTAGTTTAGGCCACATCACAAGACTAGCATTTCCAGTGGCACTGCATGCAGTTGAGCTGCCAGTCACTGAGTGATTCATTGATCCAGCATTCAGATTTTCAGGGGTCAGCAGGTGTGTGCTGCTAACTTACAATACAGGAGCCAGGAAACCTAACAACTGACGGATAGGTTCTCGATAGATCTTAATTCGATTTATCCTCTGAAAAATAACAACCATGATGTTGCCACTAGTTTTGCAGTAGATGGTACCTCCTTTGAAACTTGTTAGTTCTGCCTTTAGTTTAGGGAGTGAGGCAAGACAGGTGAAAGGGATATCAGTAGGGAGTATTTTGGTGGCAATGATCATGATTCAGCTAGATTAAACAGAGACAAAGAAAAAAAGATAGATCAAGAGTAAAAATTCTCAATTCAAGCAAGACCACTTTACAATGCAATTCAGCCAAGTTCAGAGTAATCAGCTATTTGGGTGTAGTCATAATCAGTGACATGGGAAACATTTTAAAGGAAGAAACAGTGAGAATTCAGAAGAAAATATGTATCCACAAAAAAAAGTCGCACTTTTCATCAAGAGTCCCCTGGATATCATGCAGACAGATAAGCAAGATAAGCAGTGAGAAATACTGAATGAGATAAAACAGTAAGAGAGGAGATATTAAGGAATTTAGTATCTTTAAAAGTAACAATCAAAACCAAAGTGCAGTGACGGCATTTTCATCAACAAGGTGCACTGCAGTAACTCACCCTGATCCTTTAGGCAGCACCTTTCAAATACATGGTCTCTACCAGCTAAAAGGATAGGTGCAGCTACTTCATGGAAACATTGTCACCTGTAAATTTACCTCCAAGTCATACAGTATGCTGACTTTGAAATATGTTGTCATCCCTTCACTGTCAATGAGGCAGAGTCTTGGAACGCCAATCATATTAACACTGCAGATATATCTATGCCTGAAGAACTGCAACTGTCCAGTAAGGCAGTTAACCACCATCTTCACAAGGGCAATTAGAGATGGGAAACAAATGCTGGCCTAGCAAGTAACACCACATCCCAAGAGGGAATAGGAAAACAACTTCCCAAGCCGAGATACTCCAGGCTGTGAAAAGAAGCAATGAGGTAATAATGTAGGTTCTGATCATCATTTTACAACCCTCCTTGGCTACAGGGGTAATGCGAGAAGGCTGGACGATTGCTTACATCTTAAAGTTGTTTAAGAAAGGAGAAGGAAGTTAATAAAAGAAACTAACTTGTAATTATACAACACTGTTAGGATGTCCTAAAACAATCTCCAAAGCCAATGAAATACCTTTTGAACAGAAACTGTTACAATTTGGAGAATGCAGTATCCAATTTATTTTTAGCAACATCCCACAAAACCACTGTAATAATCTGTTTGCATAATATTGATTTGGACTAAATATTAATTGTTGAAAAAATTGTGATGAATAATATTAAATGTCATTTATAAAGGCACAAATTAATCAAGTATAGTCAGTGTGGATTTTTAAGGGAGGGGCATGTCTGCCTAATTTGATGGAATTTTTTTGAACAACCAAGGTGGGTTAACAAAGATAGTGTCTTGGATCCAGTCGACATGGATTTTAGCAAAGGTCCCACATGACAGACTGGTTTGAAAAATAAAATACTATGGGATCCAAAATTGGTTAAGTGGTCGATGGATGTTTTTGTGACTTAAAGTCAGTTTCTAGTGATATTTTACAAGGCTTAATATGAAGATCCTGTGTTTTTCATGTTTCTTTAATTATTCATAATTATATGTCGGTGGCATGAATAAAAAAATTGCAAATGGTACAAGTTTGTGTGGAAGAAAATTGATTTTTTAAAATGTCTTCATGGATTGTGGGTGTCACTGGCCAGGCAAACATTTATTGCCATTCCAGAGGACAGTCAAGAGTGAGCCATATTTTTGTGGTCTGGAGTCACTTGTAGTCCAGATTGGGTTAGGATTTCTTTAGATTTCCATTTTTCCACAGGTCCTCCCTATAGATTCCTTTCCTTGAAGGACATTACTGATGCACATGGGTTATTATGACAATCAATAGTGGTTTCATAATCGCAAGTAGACTAACTTTTTATTCTAGATTTTAACTGACTTCAAAATTCACCATTTGCTAGAACGGGTTTCAAATCCATATCTCCAGAAAACTAATCCAGTGGGTGTTTGAGATTTATAATTCATCCATCCCAATGGTGTTGGAGATAGAAACCCTGACAGCTTAAGAAGTACTTAGACATGCTTCTGAGATGCATATAATTTAATCTATAAGGTTTCACAGTAAGAAGTGTAAAGTGTGAGTAATTTTTTTTTCAGCCAGTACAAACACATGTTAGATGGCCTTTTTCATTGCTTTTAATTGGTTATGATACAATTCTGATGCTATAATGATTCCAACATCGATTTCCCTGTTGAACAATCATATTGGAAAAATATCAGGGAAATAGAAGAGCGTGAAGAGATAACTTTTGGAAGCAGGCAAAAGGAGAAGCAATCTAGACTTAATAGTATACTTATAAACAGCATAGGACAAAGAGACTCGGTGGCTCAGCTGCACAGATATATGAAAGCAATAAGATCTGCTGCTTAACATGTATGAGACTTAGGTTCTAACTGTATGAAGCTTTGATGAGGCTCCATTTGAGTACTGCAGTCAGTTTTGGTTGCCACACCTCAGAAAGAGTGCAGAGGAGGTTTATGAGAATGGTTCCAATGACTGAGAGATTTTAGTTACACTTTAGATCAGAGAATCTGGGTTTGTTCAACATGGAGCAACTGTAAATTTGCTCGCTGAGCTGGTTGATTTGTTCTCAGAGGTTTTATCACCATGCTAGGTAACATCATCAGTGAGCCTCCGGTGAAGTATTGGTTTTCTGCCCCACTTGCTTTTTATCTGTCTCAGTTTGTTGTGGCAGGTGATATCATTTCCAGTTCTGTTTCTGAGAGGTTGGTAAATGGGGTCCAAATTTATATATTTGTTCATGGAGGTCCCGTTTGAATGCCAGACATCTAGGAGTTCCCGTGCGTGTCTTTATTTAGCCTGTCCCTCAATCAATGTATTGCCCCAGTCGAACTGGTATCCCTCTTCATCTGTGTGTATGGATACCAGTAATAGTTGGTCATGTCTTTTTGGTAGCTAGTTGGTGCTCATGTATCTTGGTGGCTAGCTTCCCGCCCATTGGTCCAATGTAATGTTTGTTGTAGTCCTTGGAGAATACTTTGTATATGAAGTTCGTTCTACTAGTTGTTGGTACAGGGTCCTTTAAATTAATCTGGAGCTGTTTCAGTGTGGTGGTAGATTTGTAAGCTACCATGATGCATTGGGGCTGGAGTAGTTTGGTCATCACCTCTGAGATATCTTTGGTGCATGGTGTACACAAATGTCTCAGGAAACTAGCATTATCACGATGCGTCAAATACAAACTACCTGTCAACACTCCACAAGCCAGGAGAACAGCAGAACAGAATGTCCACAGAATGCTACAAGAAATGATAAATGATACCCACAACCAACTCCACAAATGCGAACGAGAAATTTTGCGTCAAAAATCTCTGTACACTAACTTGACTGACCGTGAATGAACAAGTACTCAAGAAGGAGCCATCAACACTAAACAACAGCAGACCAAGACAAAGATAAGACTCGCCCTATGGGAAAAAACTGGCCAAGCTCACACACAGCAATAACGCAGACAATTCAAAGACTCTGATAAAGAACCTGTCTGATCGACCACTCACAGACATGGAAAAAGCCATCCTAATATGAGGGATGAACTTCAACCACAGGGATGTGGACAAAAAAGGATTTCTTAGCAGCACTGGAATCCACCCTGAAAGGCAATGGACTTACAGAAGAAACCCAGCAGGCCATCAGACAGACAGCAACACCAACACGAAGCAGAAAGGAAGAAGGGAACACCCTTGACACACTGGAATGGAAACTCCAAAAGGACTCAGAAAAGACAGAAATATCATAATCCTCCTGGCACACGGCCATCATCCCGAACAAAATACAATACATCGAAAAAGCAAACACACTACTCTCAGATACTGATACTTACCAACAGATGGTGATGGACCCAACTCCACAGCTAGAAAACCACATTACAGCATCCCTGAGGAAACTACACAAGACAAATGAAATTAACAAGACAGATCTCCAAAGAATGAAACCTGAAGGATTCAACACATGGATTTCCAAAGGTACATAACAAGGGTCCCCACCCCCACTCAGAGACTCTAGCCACCCTGCCATACATCAAAGAGACCTCAGAGATGATGATCAGACTACTCCAGCCCCAGGCATCATGGTAGCCCACAAACCTACCACCACATTGAAACAGCTCCTGATGAATTTAAAGAATCCCGTATCAACAACCAGCAGCACGAACATCATATACAAAATACCCTGCAAGGACTGCAACAAACATTACATCGGTCAAATGGGGAGGAAGCAAGCCACCAGGATACATAAGCACCAACTAGCCATCAAAAGACATGACCAATTATCACGGATATCCATACACACAGATATGAAGAGGCACATCAGTTTGACTGGGACAACACATCGATCGAGGGATAAGCTAAACAAAGACATGGACGGAAATCCCTTAAGGCCTGGCATTCAAACCGGAACGCCATAAACAAACACATAGGATTAGTCGCATTTACCAACTTCTTAGAACCTGAAATGATATCACCTACCACAACAAACTGAGACGGATAACTAGCAAGCGAGGCAGAACACCAACTCTTCACCAGAGGCTCACTGATGATATTGCCTCGCATGGTGATGAAACATCCGAGAACAAATGAACCAGCCGAGCAAGCAAATTTACAACTTGATCGACATCTGAGCTACAAATCTGCTCCAAAATGGAGGGAGGTTTGAGTAGAGTTGTACAGGGTTGCCAACAGATTTATTTAAGGCAAGCAAAGGTAAAGCTTTGGAATACCAATTTAACAGGAAAAAAAAAGTGCAGCGCAGATATAAAGAGGAGTTTTTGACAAAATAATAAAATGACTTGTGCTGCCTACAACAGTAATGGATTCAGACAATAAATAAGCAGAGTCATTGGGAACATTGACTGCTGGACACGCACATGGATAGCAATGAGTTGAGGGGTGCGTTACTATAAGTTACTCTATTTTACATCAGGATTAAACCTCGGCATAACATTGTGGGCCAAAGGGCCTGTTCTGTCCTTTACTTTTCTATGTTCTATGTTCTATGATTGGTAGAGGAAACTGAATGGATATTTTAGGGAAATAAATTGCCTTACAGGGCTACAGGGATACACCAGTAAAATGTAAGTGGCAGAATTATTCTAGGGGAAGCCAGCATAACTCAATGGATTGAATAGCCTCCTATGCTGTAATCACTCTTTTGTTCTATAAATAGGCTCAATAACTTTCAAGAATTTCTAATAAGCAAGTTTAATTAATAAATACATTACACAGAAACCACAAGACTCAATGTCAATTCGCTCTAATCACTTTTTATTCTTTAATTGCAAATCACTTACCACTTGACCATTTTGTGGGTTCTTATGGGCATATGGAGGGCCTCGAATATGATTCCACATTTGTCCGGAAGTCATGGCAAATACCACACACTGTGAAAAAATAAGGATGGACTAAAAATCAATCTTTACTTTGTTAGTCCCAATTTATATACGACAACTTCCAAACTTTAGCAAAAAGAAACTGGCATTATGAATTCATGTTCCAGTGACAGAATGAAGCAGGTTTGACCCAATATTTCAACTTAGATGACTTGTCAAATCGGAGCGGTCTCCTAACAGCTGGTAAATACACATGGATAGTTGCAATAGCTGCCAATCAAAATATTGGGCCAACCAGTAATGTGTAAAGATGCATAGATATCCTTAAAGCACAAAAAAAATTCTGTAGCAGTTTGAAGGTGTAGCTGCAGGAAATATTGAGAATGTTTGTAGTAATTGTAGCAACAGCATTCTATCATAAAAGAGGTGACAATGGAGGTCATTATAATACAATAAATAGGTGTAGCGAAGGGCAGACATTCCTTCAAGCCACTTTGGGTATTTAATAAGATCATGATTGATTTTGGACAATAATTTCAAGTTTCCTGCCCAATCCCCAAATATATTAAATTCTCTTCAAGTCTAAAACATCTATTGATCACAACCGTGAAAATACTGAACAACTAAATATCTCAGGCAGAACTCAAAGTACACAACTTGACATATATGACAGAGAGGCAGATGGATTTGTCATTAAAAGCCCACACCATGCATAGGCAAATTCTATCACAGAGGCAACCAGCAAAATGAGGCCACTATTAATTTTCATTAATAGACTTGCTAAGCTGTAGTAAGCTGTAATTATGAAGAAAGGTCACTAGAACTGAAACATTAACTCCGCTTTCTGTCCACAGATGCTGCCACACCTGCTGAGTTTTACCAGCAAACTCTGTTTTTGTTTTTGAAATTCAGCACTTTTGTCCATTTTTTAATCAAGGCTGTAGTGAGGTGAGGAGCTGACTGCCACTAGCAGAACCCAAACTTGGCATCAACGAGCAGGTTATTGCTGAGCAAGTGCTGGTACATAGAACTGTTGATGACACCTTCTATCAATTTAATGATGATGGAGAGGAGAATGATGAGGTGGAAATTAGCCAGGTCGGATTTGTCCTACTTCTGGTGTACAGAACATAATAGGACAATTTGTAACTGTATTGAAACAGCTTAGACAGGGGAGTGACAAGTTCTGGAGCACAAGTCTTCAGTACTATTGCCAAATGCTCTCAGGTGTTATAAACTACCAGGAGTCTGTTACCCTTGTGCCATTCACTACTAGCTGTTGTTGCCACTTATAACTCACTACCAGCTACCATTGCCCCTCTGTACTATCAGTGGTTATTGCCCCTGTGTAATTCATTATGGACTATGGTGTTCCTCTGTGGCTCACCACTGTCTGCAATTCACTATCAGTTGTTGTTGAGCGTGTGTAAGTCAGTACTAGCTGCTGGTATCCCTTTGTAATTCACATTTTTATTTGCCCCTCTGTAATTCACTGCCACTTTTGGTGTCATGCTCTAATTCACTACCAACTGTTGTGGCCCTCTGTACTATCAGTAGTTATTGCTCCTGTGCAACTCACTCGAAGCTACGGTGTTCCTCTGTAGTTAACTCCTGTCTGTAAATCACTGCCAGCGGTTGTTGTCCCTCTGTAATTCACAACCTGCTGCTGTTGCCTCCACGTAATGCAAGAACAGCAGATACATCCCCTCTGTTGTTCATTTCCCGCTATTGTTGCTGCACTGTAATTCACTATCTGCTATGGCCCGCTGTATTCAATACCAACTAATACTGACCTCCCATAATTCATTGCCCACATGTTGCCCCTGTGCAAATCACTACCAGCTATTGCTGGCTCATCTACATATTCATTCCCGGCTTTTGTTTCCCCACCAAAATTCAATAGTAGCTGTTGTGGTCACTCTAATTGACGAGCAGCTGGAGTTGCCCCACTCAAATTCACATCCAGCTCTTGTTGCCTCTCTGCAAAACCAGACATCATGGTGTAGCTCCTTTGTACTGCACTGCCATCCACTGCTGTCCCATTGTAATTCACTACTGCCTGGCGTAACCCCACTCTAACTCACTACCGCCTGGCGTTGCCCTTGTATACTTCACAACCAGATGGTATTGACTCTCTGTAATTCACTACAAGTTATTGTTGGTCCTTCTGTACAGCTGATGTTGCTACTCTGTCATACCAGCTGATGTTTCCCTTGCGTTACGCACTACCAGCTGCAGTTGTGCCTCTGTCATTCACTACCAGGTGTAGAGGCCACTCTGTAATTCTCTACCGCCTGGTGTTCCCCTGTGCAATTCACTTACAGCTATTACTGACCTCTGTACTTCACGACCAGCTGGTGTTGCCCCTTTGTAACAGACTATCAATTATTTTTGCCCTTCTGAAAACTAGCTGAACATGGTTTCCGACAGGAGACTGAAGCCCTCCAGCCTGAAACTAGTATTTCCTCTTTGGTGTTTCATCGTAATAAGTGTTATTCATCTTATTACTTCGATTAGATTTTCGATGGTGGTAAGTAGAAGCAGCTGGAGAAGGACTGGTGTGTGCTCCACAGGGTCTTTTGCTGAATAAGTGGTCTGCAGTCTATACTGCAGATAGCTACTGTTCTAAAGTATGGTCAGGAGCTTGGGTATCAGTTTTTCAGAATTAAATACAAAGATTTTCTTCCAAGTCTGCTAACTATGTCAATTCAGCAGCATTTGTCCTGGGATATCTGAGATATAATTTTCAGCAACCACAACTGATGTATTTTTGATCCTACAAATTCCAGAAGAAATAATCCCAAATTTGTTGAATGGATTTTACATGATATTTTGTATTAACTCAGGTGAGATCTAGTCTTGATTGTGGATGAAACAGAATTACTTTCCATTTATGCAGCATTTTCAGTATCTGCACCAAGTCCACCTAGATCAATTAAAAGTAGGATACTAAGTACCCTAACAACATGCCTCAAAAAGGAAATTTCGACACTTTTTAATTTTCATACTAACAATTCAAGGTGAGATATTCCAGTCATTGTCAAATTATGTATAGCTTTATATTGGAGGCCCATTCTCTCAGAATAAAAAGTTGGGAATCAACTTTTTATATAGGGATGACTTTAATCCAGATGGAAGTTTTCTTGTGTAGTGCTGGCATCCCTGCCTGAGTAAAGTACCCAGGATATAGTACTTTGAACTAGATTTGACATGTTTTGCTGGGTACAGCTTTTGGTGTTCTTTGGGTGTACATCAGGGTGCTCCTTTGAAGTGATGACAGTAAGGCACAAAAAGAGTCATGATGCTTGAACTGAAATTTCTCCTGACTAAATGTGGGATATTGCTCATCCAAGGCAGAAATGTCTGGCTCCACCGTCATTGTGTTGCTCACAAATGCATGTTCATGAGGACTATCTGGGAAGATCATAGGTCCAGTATATTTTTCTTGAGTGTCTGTGAAAGGCAGAGTGAGATGTAGGAACAGATGTTCTGACGTGTTCTGATGAAGTGTCACTGAATTTGAAACATTAATCTGTTTTTTTTTTCCTCAACAGATGCTGCCAGACCTGCTGTGTTTCTCCAGTATTCTGTTTCAGGACTGGTACAACCTCTAAATAACTCATAAAAAACTAGAGAAAAACAATTACAATTAATGTTACCACTTAATACAACATCACCAAACCAACAACAAAGATTTGGAATGACAATTTAACTCCACGTCATGTGGATACATACCAAAGCAGCCATAGCCCATCCTGTCTTGTTATAGATGAATTCCAGGTTATTTCTCCGTAGATATAATAAACCACCTACTAGTGAAACTAGAAGAGCTAAGGCAATGGTTCCTGAGTAGTTAGGGGGCCTAAATACACGAATCTGTAAAAATAAAAGAGAAAACATTCATATCATCCACAAGGACTCCCTTATGTATGTCTCTTCATGTGAATTGCAGTTGAAATGCAAAAGCCAGACTCAACTTTAATGCAAGTTTCTGGGAATAATCAATCCAACTCTTTAAGTGCAAATATGTTCTCAGAAATTGGTGAGATGTTTTTAATACTACAAAAACTCAAAAATGTTGGTGCATCCCAAACAGTACTGTGCAATTTTGAAGCAAATTCCAGAGGACCAAAAGTTGCACTGTGTTATGGGCTTTTTCTTCAAAAATGACACAAATATGGTTGTAATGTGATTTGCATTCAGATTGCTACAGGGACTTTATGCTTTCACACAGTAACCTTACCATTGCAATGCTTGTAAGACCAAATGTTTGTAATATGAAATTTCCCTGTCAAAACTAATGGTCCAGAGATACCTATAATAGAATCTAGGGACTTATTCTGATAATGAAACAGGGAAGTAAAAGTTCTGCTATCAGCAGTGTTGACTATGAGATGATTGGATTATTATAAAAACACATCTGATTCACCATTGTTCCTCAGGTAAAGCAAACTATTGATGTTATCTAACATAAGTTGCACAAAAAGCTCACAGTGTAGGTGTTAACAGATTGCCATGGGCAGAAGATTGGCTTGCTAAACAGGAAACAGACAGTAAATGTTAGGAGGTCTTTTTCAGGCTTGTAGGATGTCACGTGGTGTGCTACAAGGGTCAACCAGAGGGCCTCAGCTCATTACAATTTTATAAGTGAATTGTGAAGAGGATGTAATGAGCGTACAAAGATATATAGATAAGTAAATACAACGTAGGACAGTATAAAATTGCACACTTTACTCATTCCTGAAGGAGGACTCATGCCCGAAACGTCGATTCTCCTGTTCCTTGGATGCTGCCTGACCTGCTGCGCTTTCCAGCAATACATTTTCAGCTCTGATCTCCAGCATCTGCAGTCCTCACTTTCTCCTCGAAGATTTTAACCTACTGCGAATCGTCTTGCAAGGATGCCTTCCTTGAAGAAGCTCTCTTCCTCCCTCTACAAGGACGCCTCCACGCCTACTTCTTCAAACAGGATTCTCACTCACCCTCTGACGACCCCTTTTCCCACCTCCAACACCCCCCATCCACATGGACACCCCATGCTGGCCTGTTACATGCCCTCGATCTCTTCATTGCCAACTGCCACCGCGACATTAACCGCCTCAACCTCTCCACCCCTCTAACCCAACCTCTCACCCTCAGAATGTGTCACGGGATCCATTACTTCTTCATGAAAAGACTCGATTCCTCTGTGGAATTTTACCTGATTATATTATATTGTATAAGATTAAGCTTAACAACAATGATGCTATTAACTCGTTAAGTGTCATGGGATCCGTCTACTTCTTCATGAAAAGACTTGATTCCTCTGTGGAATTTTACCTGATTATATTGTATTGTATAAGATTAAGCTTAACAGCAATGATGTTATTAACTCGTTAAGTGTCATGGGATCTGTCTACTTCTTCATGAAAAGACTCAATTCTTCTGTGGAATTTTACCTGATTATATTAGATTGTAGCAACAATGATACTATTAACTCTTTATTGTATTTTAGCCTAGCAACAATTAAGTATAACTATGACTATGTGGCAACTGCTCTCTACCAGCTACTTATCAGCTACTTATTGTTTTCTCAGCTAATTAAGTGTTTAACGCGACCTTTAAACAATGCTGACCGAGGCACAGTTTGAGATTCCAGTTCTTTAAACAAATGATGTAATTGCTTAACTTAGACTGTAAGGGATATAAAAGCAGAGCTAAAACAGACAGAACTCACTCTTGTCTTGAAACACAGACAATGAGTCACCCAACCATCCTCTGAACCACCAGGCTTGCAGAAAAGACACATTTGTGCAAAATACAGACCGATCGGATGAAACATACGGACGGCTAAGAGCTTGCTGAAATACGCCTGCCTAAAAGATTCTCGGTTGAGGCACTGCATTCTAGCCTGAAGAAGATACGATCTGAACCAACTAGCTGAAACACGCTAGTCTAAGAAGATCCCATTTGGGACACTCAGGTATTAAGCTCTGCTTTTATCCTAGGTATCTTTTAAGAACATTCAAAAAGGCTGTAACGATTGTGATTAACTGAAAACATCTGATTGTGAGTATTCAACTTATTATATTGATAAATTTCTATTATATTTTACACCACACACTTCGTATTCGCCGAACCTTTATTTGATAAGATATGTTTACCTTTGTGTTGGTATGTTAAGTCTAGAACTTAGCTGAGAAGGCATTAGGATTGACTTAAAGTGAATCCCTCTCACTCCTAGGTGAAAGGATAAACTGAAGGGACCTAGAGACCTGCGATAAACCCAGCCGAGTTTGTAGCTATCAGGACCATACAGTCAATAGGGACCACTGGTAAACTTGACGGGTAACGGCCTCAGGTATATGCCCGAGGTACTGTAGTTTAATCCGGTAGTAACCCATACCTATTGAGGATATCCACCTGAATAACATAACAATTGGCCCCCATTGTTATGTTATTCAGGTGGATATCCTCAATAGGTATGGGTTACTACCGGATTAAACTAC
The DNA here is from genome assembly GCF_020745735.1 of Hemiscyllium ocellatum. Classification (NCBI taxonomy): domain Eukaryota; kingdom Metazoa; phylum Chordata; class Chondrichthyes; order Orectolobiformes; family Hemiscylliidae; genus Hemiscyllium; species Hemiscyllium ocellatum. The sequence goes on from NC_083401.1 coordinate 90,278,426, forward strand.
AGTACCTCGGGCATATACCTGAGGCCGTTACCCGTCAAGTTTACCAGTGGTCCCTATTGACTGTATGGTCCTGATAGCTACAAACTCGGCTGGGTTTATCGCAGGTCTCTAGGTCCCTTCAGTTTATCCTTTCACCTAGGAGTGAGAGGGATTCACTTTAAGTCAATCCTAATGCCTTCTCAGCTAAGTTCTAGACTTAACATACCAACACAAAGGTAAACATATCTTATCAAATAAAGGTTCGGCGAATACGAAGTGTGTGGTGTAAAATATAATAGAAATTTATCAATATAATAAGTTGAATACTCACAATCAGATGTTTTCAGTTAATCACAATCGTTACAGCCTTTTTGAATGTTCTTAAAAGATACCTAGGATAAAAGCAGAGCTTAATACCTGAGTGTCCCAAATGGGATCTTCTTAGACTAGCGTGTTTCAGCTAGTTGGTTCAGATCGTATCTTCTTCAGGCTAGAATGCAGTGCCTCAACCGAGAATCTTTTAGGCAGGCGTATTTCAGCAAGCTCTTAGCCGTCCGTATGTTTCATCCGATCGGTCTGTATTTTGCACAAATGTGTCTTTTCTGCAAGCCTGGTGGTTCAGAGGATGGTTGGGTGACTCATTGTCTGTGTTTCAAGACAAGAGTGAGTTCTGTCTGTTTTAGCTCTGCTTTTATATCCCTTACAGTCTAAGTTAAGCAATTACATCATTTGTTTAAAGAACTGGAATCTCAAACTGTGCCTCGGTCAGCATTGTTTAAAGGTCGCGTTAAACACTTAATTAGCTGAGAAAACAATAAGTAGCTGATAAGTAGCTGGTAGAGAGCAGTTGCCACATAGTCATAGTTATACTTAATTGTTGCTAGGCTAAAATACAATAAAGAGTTAATAGTATCATTGTTGCTACAATCTAATATAATCAGGTAAAATTCCACAGAAGAATTGAGTCTTTTCATGAAGAAGTAGACAGATCCCATGACACTTAACGAGTTAATAACATCATTGCTGTTAAGCTTAATCTTATACAATACAATATAATCAGGTAAAATTCCACAGAGGAATCAAGTCTTTTCATGAAGAAGTAGACGGATCCCATGACACTTAACGAGTTAATAGCATCATTGTTGTTAAGCTTAATCTTATACAATATAATATAATCAGGTAAAATTCCACAGAGGAATCGAGTCTTTTCATGAAGAAGTAATGGATCCCGTGACATCCCCCTCTTGAAAAGCGAGATTTCCCCATGTGTCTTTAAAAAGTTCAAATGATAGCTGAACAGAGTTCTACAATGATTGTTGTACCAATAGCAGCATGTATCAGGAGTTTTTCGTTTTTCTGCGCTCCATTATTATTATCTTCACTTTATTCATCAGCGGTGTAGTTTGTTGCAGTTGACGCTCTTATTATGAGAGCTATTGTGAGTAAAGCAGAAAAGGCAACATTAAATCAACGCATACATTTCATTTAATTATGCGAAATCATTCTGAGTCAGATTTCCCATGGCGGGTTTCATGATCAGATTCAGTTGTTGGGGTTCCGACGAATTTCATCAGTGGATTTCGTTTCCAATCATGTTGGTGGTCAAAGAGCCGGACCTCTGGTTTCCATGTTGGTTTTGGTTCGGGGCCTTGACAGCCATCGTGTTTCCAACTGTACCATGAAGTTTGTTGGACCATCCGTTTTGGTCTTTCATTCAGAATCCTCATTTTGTACTCATGGTAGTCTTTGAGATCCTGTTTGCGGTCTCTTTCGCATGCCATGTAGGGGGATATTTTGTGTTTTCTCCGGAGTTCCCTCAGGAGGCAGTCATTGTATCCAGGTGGGTTCTTATATTCTCTTTCCGTCCATTTCCAATCATGGGTCGGTGATGTATAAGTTACCACCGTTTCTATGGCTTTAGGTGACCATGTCCATTTTGACCATTCGGTTATCATATCGATTTGTGGATGAGGTAACGGTCTGTTGGCTTCTCTGGTTACGTAATTAAACTCGTCTTGTTTTATGTTGGATCGGAGCATGTTTAGGTCAGTTAGGTTTTCTTCATTCCGCTTTTGTAGTTTTGCAACATAGTTCAGACAGTCCACAAAGGTATATTTTCCTTTGGAGAGTATCATTAAGTGTTCAGCCAGGTTATGGCCTCTTCTACGGTCATACTGTACCATATATTCTTTTGAAAGGGGTGTTTGTCGAATGCGTTCCCCTTTGATCAAATCTGGGTCTGGCAACATCTTTGTTGGTTTGCATACAGAAAGTAATATGTTCATATTCAATTCTTCGAATAGCATTGAGCAAAATGTGCATATTAGTCTCTGTGGCTTTTTACGTCCATTACAATTTAAACATTGTCCAATGTTGTGTTCTTTTAGAACTGTTCTTGGCTCAGTCCACCATCCGTATTCCGTGTGGTGTTGGTTTCCTTCTTTCTAGTTACCCATTCTTTAATTTTTGGATATTGATAAAGGAATATTGAGGTTGTTTTTTTTTCGCATAGATGCAGAGGGTTTGTTGAGTTCCAGTAATGTAAGTTTTTGGTTCCATTTTGGTACGCAGGTTTTCTGTGGTTTTGGTTTCTTCCAAGGTGGTAGCTGCTTGGACTTATTTTGTTTTTCTGATTTAGCGTCACCCAAAGACGGGTCGCGTCTGTGTTTCAAAGGTTTGGTTTGGTTTTTGGTTTGGACAAACGAAGGTTTATCCTGGTTTGAGGTCTGTGTTAAGACCGAATGACAGACAATTAATGTCTTTAGAATCAAGTGAATGGTAGCACAAGAAATGGCCCATTCTGGTTCGTAATTAAAAGATATGATTATGGTTGAGGAGATCAGTGTTAAAAACGATCCCCATTCTCCCTTAGTAATTTCAAATTTTCTTCGTTTAAATTCAAAGCCAATCATAATTGTGAGAATTAGTCCTATACCTAGGGTCAAATGGACCCATTTATATTCTACCAAGCCCCAAAGGAGCTGGAGTCCTTTCAGAATGTTTCCTCCTATAATGGGTAGGTGGTGGCAGTAGGCGTCCCATAGACTTACGGGCATGACTACAGGGCTAAATTGTTCTTTCATGTGGGAGAAAATATCACATTGGTTCGAGGAATTCCCGTTCCTTCACAATAGTTCAGAGTCCCAAGTAAGTCTTGGTTTTGTTTTCCCAGGAAGTCTAGGACTTCTTGGTATTTGGTTGTGGTTTCATCCATGCTTGCCGGTCGAGGAAGCAGAATGTGGTTTATTTTCGTTCTGGAATCAATCCCTTGATTAATGGCTTGAGGAATGGCCAAATTACGACCACAAACACCCAGAGTAGGATAAGTCCCACTAAGAGCGGTGTATATTGTTCTAGGCCAAGTCATGATAGAATCCAATAAATCCAATCATAGATTTGCACCCAAATGTTTGCAGTAGTTTGTAATGCTGACATAGTCCATGCATTAATATGCAAGTTATCATACCAATTTTTTCGTGATTCTTCTACCCATATTTTTATCTCTTCCTGTAGAGTTTTTTGGTCAGCCTTCCTTTCTTTTGATATTAGGTTCTGGAAGGTCTTTAGCTTCTCGTCATCCGTTGGGCCCGAGAAGGTTATCTCCATCCATTGCTTTTCTGAATAGATGGTTAGCATTCTTTCAAAATGTTCTAGGTCAGGTTTGGGTTTTTCTATTTTTAGGTTAATTTTTTTCTGCCGGGTTCTTATAAGTTTCTCTGTTTTGTCTCATAATTTTGCCATTACATCCGACATGTCCTGTCGTAACATTAAATTCTCCTGACTGGTTTGTTAGCCAGGTATTTCCAGATGGAAGTACTCTATCTGGCAATCTTTTTTAACATATTGAACCTTGTTATTATCACAGGGTTTTAATAGGATTAAATTAGAGAATTCGATCAGTTGAGGCTGATTGTTAATTTGAATACATTTTTCCTTTTTTAGCCACCCATTTTTTAGGCTTTGCCAAATTGGTTGTTTTATTTTAGTTTCGTAATTTTCGTTTGTGAGAATGGATTTGATCTCTACTAGTGAGATCTTTAGTTGTTGATCTTTGTTTTCCACGTGGGATCTGTATACCCTTGAGGTTAAATCAGCTGTTGTCCTGTTTTCTGTTCTTACGGTGTTATGCAACCATCGTCTAGTTATTACATTTAATTGATTTCTAAGGTCATTAAAGGCAATTTGCCAGGCTTGGCCTTTTTTGATTGTTATCACTTCTATTATTAGGTTTTTTTGAGTTTTCCCATTGTATTTCTGATTTTTGAATAAATCCTTAATATATGCTTCTGCCTGTTGTCTATTATTATTATTATTATTATCATTATCGCTGCTGTTACTGCTTTTTTTGATTTGTGGTTATCACCAGCCATCTATCAGGAGAAGATTGTTCCCAAAAGGTGGCATTCTGCTTTGTTTTGTAGCAGTACATCCTGCCCCAATGGTAGCAGTACAGAGTTGTATTTTCTACTTTTATTTCAGTTCCCTGTCTTTGTGGGTCTTTTAGGAAGTATTTTAATTTTTCCCAGTCTTGATATACTGATTTCCATTTAGATGTTTGATTTCCATCTGGGTTTTCTGCCTCAGTGTTATACTTTTTGGTATTATTTTCATCGTAATTATCCTAAGGAACTTCATAAGTGTATCCACATTTAAATCTACCGTGTTCTATATATACTACTTTTCCTGAGTTGGGAATTTTGCAGGACCATGGTCCATGGGTTTCATTTGTTTTTGCTCTATTATCATTTGGGCAGTTTTGGAGGAGAGCGGTATTGTATCCTGATGGACTATAACATTGTGTGGCTTTATCGGTGCATCCAATTATATGAGTGTTATTTTTATAATAATAGTAACAGGATTCATTTGTTTGTCTCTTGTGGTTTACATCTTCCCATTCTTTCCCTTGGTCTCTTTAGGTAAGGATAATTCTGCTTCATACCCTAAGGCAAAGTGGTTACAGACATCTATATCTTGTCTGAATAACTTCGTAAAGTTTACTGGTTTCTTTAGTAATTCTCCTATTTGTTCTCTGGACTTGGATTGGTTAAAGATGGTAGGATCGCATATTATCAGTGTTTCGTTTTCTTTAAACATTTTCTTAGGGTAATAAGTTCCTAATCCTTGAACTTGCGTATCATCTTGTCTTAGTAGGGTGAGGTAAGCCTGATCCGTGTCACCTCTGGCATTTCATCTTTGTCCTTGGTCACCTCCTTCTTGGTAGTGCCAAGTAGAGTTTGCATATAGTATTATCGGTTGGTGAGTGTTCATATTAGTTAGGGGGTTGCCAATATGTGGATAGGAGCAGTTATAGTGGTTTTTCGATCCTGGACTCTGATAGTCTGAACAGTTATACGTTTTGTATAAACAGTAGAGCCATCTATCTCTCTCTGAGGTTTCTTCATTTGTTGTAACATTTTGTATACTATAAGATAGTAATTTGTCTATCCAATTTTGTATAAGATTATCTATTCTTTGATCTTGTTCTTGGTTTTCATTCCCAAGCTCCTGTTTTAAGACTATTATGTCTAAGGTGTATGTGTGTCCTATAATTTCTTCTCCTATTATTTCTGCTGAGGGTCTTGGATCTGTCCAAGTTTCATATTTTTGAGCTTGCGCAATTAGTCCTAACATTACTAGGGCCATGTTAGATAGGGTTAATCCTCCTATTATTAGAGGCATTCCTGCTGAATTTGTCGAGTTACTGTTGCTGTCGGGGTTATTACCTGTGTTACATTCCAGGCTGCGCTTTATTACTGCCTGAAGTATCCATCCTATAGTTAGAAAGGCTAATACTATAAATAGTAGGGTGTGTTGAACTATATTACACTTAGAGCAGTGTTCTGCCGTGAGTTTCTTTTGTTTAATCGTCTTAGTCTCTTCTTTCTTGGTTTTTTTTTTGATTTAAGTTTAGGAGGGTTTCTTTACTTTTGGTATCCTTTTGCCTTTCCCTAATTGTCCTAACTCCATATTGTTCTGTTTTTGTTTTTTTTTCTTTAAATATTTGTTTCCAATTTTTTTTTCATTTCTGCTGTTTACATCTCTCTTGGAGGTTAAAAATCCCTCCATTTGTTCCCTGTGTTTCTCTTCTTCTCCTAAATATACAGCCATCCAATCTGCCATGTTCTTAGTCTTTGTTAACTGGTCTTATATTATCTACAGATAAAGTCCTTTCCTTGCCTTCCTTCCCGACTGTCACTGTCCTATTTCCTACTTGGATTATCTGTTGAGGCAAATGATAGCGGGCTTTAAAGGCTCTTCCTGATTTATTTTGTTTTTTCTCTTGTACCCAATCTCCTACTTTAGGTTGCCAAAATTTTCTGTCTTCTTGAATTTTCTGTTCCCTTTGTTGTCTTAATTCTTCTTTTTTAGTTTTTAGGAGATCTATCCATTCTTTTTTAAGTTTAGTTTGGGTTTCTATTTCAGGCTTATTTTCTGTATTCATTTGTACTCCATATCTCAAATAGTGCGGAGTTATATGGTTCTCTGCTCCTAAGAGATCTATGGGTGTGTTATTGATGGCCAGCTGCACCTCCTTCAACCATTGACTCCAACTACCACCGCGAGTGCACAATAATTTTGCCAAGGCTAGTTTGACATCTTGGTTTCTCCGTTCTACCTTTCCTGCCGATTCAGGATGGTAAGGTGTGCTAAACTCAAGCTGTATCCCATGAGCGGTACACCACATGTTAAAGTCCTGGTTTTTAAAGCCAGGTCCTTGGTCTGTATGAATTACTCTGGGAGGCCCGTTAGCGACCAGAATCAACTCACTAGCTTCTATAGCATCTTGTGTCCTACAACTCTTTGTTGGGATCAGGGTGGTGAATCCGGTACATTCATCAATACATACTAGGCAATATTTATTCGGTCTTTTAAATGGCTTTTTCCCGTGAGAGGTCGGCAATGGGCCGATAAAATCCATTATCCATTTATCCCCGGGCTCCATATTTTGTGACCGAATAATTTTTGGTTCTTTTTTAGTTCCTCCCTTGATATTATATTTTAGGCAAGTTTTGCATTCATTACAATATCTTTTAACTTCTGCATTCATCCCAGGCCACCAGTATTTCTGCTTTAGGTGTGACTGAGTGGTTTTTATTCCTGGATGCATGGCCCCTAAGCCTTTGTGGGCCGTCTTGATAAGTTCTCTTCTCCCTTTCCTAGGGGGTATTATCTTAGCCTGTTCTGTGGTTTGATCTTTAAATTTGGTTTTGACTACCCCATCAGATTCTTCCCAGTAGTCCTGATTTTTAGGGTATCCTTTTACTTCCTTGCCCTGAAGTAAGTCTTCCAATTCTTTGTCCTGATTCTCTTTTTTCATTTGCCTAGTTATTACTCTTATTTTATATTCTTTTCCCAAACTTGCGGCTTTGGCTGCTCGGTCAGCTAGATCATTTCCTTTTTTGTGTTCACCTTCTTTCTGGTGTCCTCTGACATGTATTACTTTTACATTTGGGAGGTTTTCTTTTAATCTAGCTATTTCTTCCCATATTTGTCTATATTGTATGGGGTGATTCCTACAATCATGGAATCCTTTTTCACTCCATTTATCTAGTTCCTCGTTATAGCCTCTACTGGCATAAAAGCTATCTGTACAAACGAGAATTTGGAGTTCTGCAGGAAATTGGCTTGCTTCTTTTAAGGCTAATTCTAACGCCTTTACTTCTGTTTTCTGGGCTGAACCTCCCAGTGGTCCTTTTATTTCTAAGACCTTTTCTTCTTGGAACTCATTGTTTAGTTTTGTACCAATTACTATTCCTATTCCTGTTAATTTTTCTTCTTTACCTTGTTTATCCAGGCCTCTTTGGGCACTACCATCTGTATAGATGTACATATCTGGATTGAATTCAGTTTTTTCTTCAGTAGCAGCTAGTTTATATTTCGGTGTCCACCAAGTATCTGTTTTTCCTGTAAGGGGCTGTATTTCTATAGTGGGGTCAGCTAGTAGGATATCCCATTTTTCATACCTGGCCGAGTGGACCCTTTGGCTCCTTTCTATTTTTTGTTGTTTGGATTGTAATTCTGCCAATTCCGTGAGGATAATTATCTTTCCTTCCCCTTGGATTTTTCTGATGGGTTCCACTGCTCTAGTTATGGCTACCCATGTTTTTTCTATTTTTGGGTATTTCCTCTCTGTTTCTGTAAAGTTTAAAGAGATATATTGGAAGGGTTTGTTCTGTCCTTGACTGGTTACTCTTACGGTGGCACTTTCTTGCCCTATAATTACTTCTAGTGTAATGTCTTTCCCTGGTTCATGCTTTCCCATGTTTTCTGCTTTATTTAATTGGTTGATTAGTTCATTTAGGTTATTTTGATCTTCTTCAGTCCATGAGAATACTTTCTCGGTTAGTTTTTTGTACAGGGGTTTAGATATTTCTGCATATCCTGGGACAAAGTCTCTGGCATAGTTACATAGGCCTAATATTGCTTGTAATTCTTTAATTTTGGTAGGAGGTTGAATATCAGCTATTTTTTCACTGTATTCTTCAGTTAGTCCTTTTCCTTCATTGGTTAGTTCCACTCCTAAGTATTCTACCTTTTCTCTGGCGATCTGGGATTTTGCTAGTCCAATTATATATCCCTTATGGTACAGGTGTTCCATTATTCTATGTAGGCAGGCAAAATGTTCTTCTAGGTCACCATGAGTGATATAAATATCATCTACATAGCATTCTATTTGTCCTGGCGGAGCTAAGTTTTGTACTGTTTTTCTGACTTCTGCAGAAAATATTACTGGGCTGTTTAGGTATCCCTGAGGGAGTCTGGTCCAAACTAATTGTCTCCCTAGGGTGTCTGTTATGGCTGTATATGGCCACTCTTCTTTTGGGATTGGATGACTCCAAAATCCATTTGATAAGTCTAGGGTAGTTTTATATTTCTCCCTTCTTAAGGTATTCAATGTAGTCTGAGCTCCTTTAAAGTATGACGAGAAGGGCACTGATCCTGAATTCAAGTCTCGGTAGTCACAGACAAGTCTGTACTTTCCTGGCTTATCAGGCTTTGGTATTCCAATTATGGGTGTATTGTATGGGGATCCTTTTTCTATTAGGACTCCCTGTTCCTCAAGTCTTTCTATGACTTTTTGGATTTCCCTAGCTATCTCTGGTTTGTTGATGCCATACTTCTTTTTGATTTTGAAGTGTCCCATTCCTGTGGGAGTGGGATCAATGTTTAGATTACCGCAATGGTATGAGTCTTTTTGCCAGATTTCCCAGTGAGTTTGCACTAGGTGTTTTATTTTTGCTCTGATTTTGGGGTTGCTTTCTTTATCTAAAATTTCTTTTAAGTCTTCTGTTCTTTTGTCTTCTGTTTGTTCTAGTAGTTTGTGTCCTTTAATGTCTTCCCATCCTAATATTACTGGTTCTCCCTGGTCTTTTAGACCTTCTATAATTAGAGCTTTAGTCTCTATTTGTTTTCCATTTTTTAGGATTAATTTGATTTTTCCTACATCTGCCCATTTTACAGGTGCTCCTATGCCCTGATAAGGTTCTGTTCCTACTTTTGGTATGTTTAGTTTTTCTGCCAAACTTTTGTCCATTAATGACATTTCTGCCCCTGTGTCTAGCATTATTGTGAGCCATTGCTGTCTGTGGGGTTTATACCCCTCTATTTTTCCTTGTTCTTGAGGGTAGCATGGTTCTGCTGCTGTCTGTCTGGGTTTTCTCACCATCCCTGTCTGGTGGATTCTTTGCCCTTCTGTATTCCTTTCGTCCCCTTGTGTTTGCACTCTGGCTGATCCAGAGGTTATTGCTTGTCCCTGACTGTTTCTGGGTCTCAGGTTGTATCGTTCTTGTTGAACTTGTCCATTTGGAGGCCTAGGTCTAAAATTTTGTTGGGGTGGCCTATATTCCCGAGGTTGTTGTGGTTGCTGGGCTGGCTGTAGTGGAGGTTGGTATCCCCCTCTAGCTCTTGGGTCTTGATAATTCGGAATGGGGTTTCTCCCTAAATAGTTTGGGCTTACTCCTGGAATTGGTCTAGGAGGTAGCTGCTGTCGGGGAGGTCCCTGGTTTCTGGGTTGGACTTTTTCCACTACCTGAACCAATGGTTCATATTGGGGTCGGTATGTCCATGGTTTTCTTTGGTTTTGTTGGCGTCCTTGCGCCTTGGATTTCTGGGTTTCTGATTTAGGTTTTTCTGATTTCCTTTCCTTGGCTTCTGGTTGAGGTCCGTGGGGATTTTGTTTTCCTATTCTATCTAGGGATAGATTGAGGACTTCTCCTAAGTTGATTAATTCTTGTCTGAATACTTGCCATGGGTTTTGTTCCTGTCCTAGTGCTCTGTTTGTGGCTTCCCTGAGCCTGTTTGCATGGCCTTCGTTCTGGAATTGTCTGAATAATTGCGACCTGACTTGGACATAGTTTATTTCTAGATCTTCAGCGGATTGTGCTACCTGGAGCATTGTTCTCCCTGATTCCAGGAGTGTTTTGAATATCTTGTTGGCTGCTTCTGCTCTTTGGGTTCCATATACCCGGTTGTGGGCTTCATGGAGTATGGTAACTAGATTTATGGTGGTGTGCGGTTCCTGATCTAAAGCAGGACAATCCAGGGCTTTAAATAAATCTGAATTTTCTTGGGGGGTTAGTCCTTCCACGAAGGCTTTTAGTTTTTCGAAATGTTGAATTATATATTTTATTGCTGCTCTGTCATCTGAGGGAAAGTCTAGGAAGCAGATTTTAAAATTCTTCAGTGAGGGATCACCGTACACACGGCGGGCTGCTACCGGTTGTGGTGCTTGTCCGGATTGTCCGGGCCTGGGATTATTGATTAGCCATCGGGCTTTTTCTACAGCATGTTGCGCCACTAGGACTTGTGCTGCTACTCTATTTAGTTGGGGTATTTGGAGCACTCTGTCTGCTGCCACTATAATTTGCTGAGCTATATCTTCTGCCCAGGTATGTTCTGACATGCCTGGTACTAGCGGTACTTCTCTTCCCCTTAGGTCTGTTTCTCTTCTAATTACTGTTACCGTATGTTGAGCTGGTAGAACGCCAGCGGTATGCTGGTGGGCTGGTTCTAGGGGGTTTCCAGTTCCATCTGCTGGTATGCATCCATCATAGTGATGGTGAGTTCCATCTACATATTCTATTCTGAACCTGTATCGGTGTCTTGCTGCTATAGGTTCTCCATTGAGTCTGTTTAGTCCTTCTAGGACTGACTCATCTGCCCTCAGTCTTACCTCCTGACCTCTTAGGTTAGGTGGAGAGACTATATTGTCGTTTCCTGCTGCGACTATTTCTGCCCAATCATTTCTAAAATAACAGGCAGGTATATTGGCCATTTTCTTTTTCTTTTTGAGGGGCTTTTATTTTTTGTACTATTCGCTATATCCCTACAGAAGGAGTTTATTTGGTGACAAAGATAATATTTACGCCGTGAGGTTCAAGATAGTGCAATCTCTCGAGCCCCACGTTGGGCGCCAATTGTTATGTTATTCAGGTGGATATCCTCAATAGGTATGGGTTACTACCGGATTAAACTACAGTACCTCGGGCATATACCTGAGGCCGTTACCCGTCAAGTTTACCAGTGGTCCCTATTGACTGTATGGTCCTGATAGCTACAAACTCGGCTGGGTTTATCGCAGGTCTCTAGGTCCCTTCAGTTTATCCTTTCACCTAGGAGTGAGAGGGATTCACTTTAAGTCAATCCTAATGCCTTCTCAGCTAAGTTCTAGACTTAACATACCAACACAAAGGTAAACATATCTTATCAAATAAAGGTTCGGCGAATACGAAGTGTGTGGTGTAAAATATAATAGAAATTTATCAATATAATAAGTTGAATACTCACAATCAGATGTTTTCAGTTAATCACAATCGTTACAGCCTTTTTGAATGTTCTTAAAAGATACCTAGGATAAAAGCAGAGCTTAATACCTGAGTGTCCCAAATGGGATCTTCTTAGACTAGCGTGTTTCAGCTAGTTGGTTCAGATCGTATCTTCTTCAGGCTAGAATGCAGTGCCTCAACCGAGAATCTTTTAGGCAGGCGTATTTCAGCAAGCTCTTAGCCGTCCGTATGTTTCATCCGATCGGTCTGTATTTTGCACAAATGTGTCTTTTCTGCAAGCCTGGTGGTTCAGAGGATGGTTGGGTGACTCATTGTCTGTGTTTCAAGACAAGAGTGAGTTCTGTCTGTTTTAGCTCTGCTTTTATATCCCTTACAGTCTAAGTTAAGCAATTACATCATTTGTTTAAAGAACTGGAATCTCAAACTGTGCCTCGGTCAGCATTGTTTAAAGGTCGCGTTAAACACTTAATTAGCTGAGAAAACAATAAGTAGCTGATAAGTAGCTGGTAGAGAGCAGTTGCCACATAGTCATAGTTATACTTAATTGTTGCTAGGCTAAAATACAATAAAGAGTTAATAGTATCATTGTTGCTACAATCTAATATAATCAGGTAAAATTCCACAGAAGAATTGAGTCTTTTCATGAAGAAGTAGACAGATCCCATGACACTTAACGAGTTAATAACATCATTGCTGTTAAGCTTAATCTTATACAATACAATATAATCAGGTAAAATTCCACAGAGGAATCAAGTCTTTTCATGAAGAAGTAGACGGATCCCATGACACTTAACGAGTTAATAGCATCATTGTTGTTAAGCTTAATCTTATACAATATAATATAATCAGGTAAAATTCCACAGAGGAATCGAGTCTTTTCATGAAGAAGTAATGGATCCCGTGACAAATGTGCAGCCCTCCACTCCCTCCGTTCAAACCCCAACCTCACTATCAAACCGGCAGACAAGGGAGGCGCGGTAGAAGTTTGGCGCACCGACCTTTACACCGCTGAGGCTAAACGCCAGCTCGCGGACACCTCCTCCTATTGCCTCCTTGACCATGACCCCACCTCCCACCACCAAACCATCATCTCCCAGACCATCCATAACCTCATCACCTCAGGGAATCTCCCATCCACGACCTCCAACCTCATAGTCCCACAACCCCGCACCGCCAGTTTCTACCTCCTGCCCAAAATCCACAAACCTGACTGCCCCGGCCGACCCACTGTCTCAGCCTGCTCTTGCCCCACCGAACTCATCTCTGCATACCTCAACACGGTCCTGTCCTCCATAGTCCAAGAACTCCCCACCTACGTTCGGGACACCACCCACGCCCTCCACCTCCTCCATGATTTTTCCCGGTCCCCAACGCCCTTATCTTCACCATGGACATCCAGTCCCTGTACACCTCCATCCCCCATCACAAATGACTCAAAGCCCTCTGCTTCTTCCTTTCCCGACGTACCAACTAGTACCTTAAGACACACTTTCCTCATTCCTGAAGAAGGGCTCATGCCCGAAACATCGATTCTCCTGCTTCTTGGATGCTGCCTGACCTGCTGCGCTTTTCCATCAACACATTTTCAGGTACAGTAAGTAATCAGGAAAACTAATAAAATACTTTGGTTTATGGTGAGAGGAATTGAACACAAGACTAGAAAGATTATGCTTCCATTTGACGGTGAAGTAGTTAGACTACATTTGGAGTAACATAAACAGTACTGGTCACCAGACATATGGAAGGATGTTAATGCACTAGAACTAATGCGAAAGGACATGTTGAAGGTTCACCCATTGTATTCAAGCACCAAGTCTGAAAGATAAGCATAACGTGCAAGCTTACAGACCCAATCCAAAAGTATATTTTGTCAAATTAACACAGCACATGGATGTCTACAGAAATACAGAAGGCTTTTCTTAATCCAAGTGATATACCCTAAAAGGTATATATTAAATATGCACTATATGTCAAAATCAAAACTGCTGCTAGTATAAGTATCAAATCCTCACTGATCCTTCACAGGATATACTCAATCCTTGGGATGGGCACCTGAAAATTGTTACATCATTGAAATAAATGGACCACCTATTATTGGTCAACAAGGATGTACATGCTACATAAATGATCACCAATTCTCTCTGTTGCAACAGTAAAGATTTCAGACTACAACAAGAACTATAACCTACCCAGACAAGTTTGATGCAACTGACAACTTTGAAGGGTGATACAGTACAACACCTGAAAGATGGTGGTCAACCAAGCATCAAATCTCTTCAAAAGTGTAGCAATCAATAGGAGCCGAAACTAAAATTGTATTCCATGGTACAAAACAGCATCATGCAGAAAATTAAGCATCATTCTGATTGGTGCAGCTCCATTACGTATGTTTGTTTATTGATGGCGCTCTAAGTATTGGGGCTTAGTGGTTAGCACTGCTGCCTTACCGTGCTAGGAACCCAGGTTTGATTCCACCCTCGGGTGACTGCATGTGTGGAATTTGCACATTCTCCCCTGGGTTTCCTCTGCTTGCTCCGGTTTCCTCCAAAATCCAACCATTGCATGTTAGTTGAATTGACCATGCTAAACTGGTGTTCAAGGTTGTGTAGGTTAGGTGCATCAGTCAGGGGTAAATGTAGAGTAACAGGGCAGGGCAATGGGTCCGGGTGGGTTACTCTTTGCAGGGTCGATGTGGATTTGTTGGGCCAAATGACTTGTCTCCACACTGTAGGGATTCTATGATCGGGGCAACCATGGCCAGAGGTGACACAATATGGCTCTCTGTGGATTTTTAGTTGGCATGCGTATGGCGAAGAAGATTATTAGCTGCAGTAACAGAACTATTTTGCTTGGTTCAGTATTAAAGTGAGAACATAAGTTAGGGGACAATGGTAGCTTTGAGAAGAAGATAAATCCAAGGTATCAGAGTCTAGGTTGAATAAAGAATCTTACAAATTAAGATACATGGAGTTCTGTACAAACTCCAGTTGCAGATGTCTGTAAGAGTCAATCTGATAGGTGGTGTCTGGGGACAGACAACCTGATGTTTGTCGTTTACCAAGGATTAAAAGAAAAGTATGATCTCACAATAATAGAGACAAATGATAAGTTAAAAGGAGAACAAAATTATGTCTTGCAAAACCCTAATTCAATAAGTTCATTGAGCTGTGCAAGTGATTGAGTTTCAGTCTTATTAATGGAATAGATGTTATCTTAGTAAGTGAAAGAGTTATTGTTGAAATATTTAGAGTGGGGTCAGTAAGTTTCATCTTTGAAGACTGTATGTGACCAGAACGAGTTGGAGGGTCAGGTGGGACAGAAGCTGCTCACAACTTATTGGCTAAAGAAGTCTAGTGTGCAGGTATAGCATGTATAACCACATAACTTTATACATAACAAACCTTATGAATTTTATCGCAATTAGTAGGAATTAGCATCCTCTTGTATCTCCTTTGATTAGGGTAGTAGGACATATAAAATGAGTAGAGAATTTGATAAGGATTTAATGAACAACAGAATTCAAACAGTCTTTTAGAAAAAAAAAGTGAATCTAGTAAACATCTGAGAAAGTGTATAACTGTTAACATTGGAATGCAAATTAATGGGATATGTTGTAAGATCCCAAAGCGTGATGATAACGATATTCAGTAACCATCATGAGATTATGGGGAATCTGCAACTGTCCATCGGAATGTCCATCAATGAACGGGTGTTTTACAGGATTGGATGCATAGCTTAGGAGGATGGAACAATTACACCAATGTTGCATGTAATTATTGTAAGGCAAAATAAATGAAAATACTGTATTCAGCCAGCAAAGCCAGAGTGTCATTGATCTTTTCTCCAATCTGAGCAGCAATTAATAGGGCCACTGGGCTCCATGTGAAAGCTAGATTTGGAGCAGTCTTTGGCCTCTTCCACACATGTAGCTAAAAAGCTCTGAATACATACCGACAGTGCTACATGGAACTCAAGATGACTCCTTGACATATCTCCCCAACAGTGAGCATATGTTAAGATCCATGGCAACAGAATAATGCAGTAAATGATGTCCACACAAGAATCCTATCCTGATACAGCATAATCCCAAATTCTCAGATTCCAAGCACTTTTCCAAGACAGATGTCAAGAATAGATATTGGCTCCTAAATCTACCCTTGGAGTCACATGAACTGACAACTTCTGGAACAACCGTTGATTGATATCATTTACCATTTAGATTATCTTAAAGGCACATTCTATATCATTGAGAATCTATTAGATTATCTCTGCATCACAGATGATATCAGTTTTTAGAAGGAATAAAAAGAGCTTGATACAAACCTCCATCAGCTTATAACAGTGGCAAGAAAACATCCAACTGCAATACATGTCAAATCATTTTGAGTCAAATCAACTTCTTTGGTTTAAGTTACTCATCAACCTATCATTAGACTTGACCCTTCCAAAATAGAAAATGTACACTGGGAAACTGCTGGGTAGGTGTTTTTAACTAACATGGATGCAATGGGCTGAGTGTTTTTTTCTGTGCTGTAGATCTCCATGACTCTAGATGTCTATGCTGCAAGAAAATATTAACTTTAAAAAGGTGTCTCAGTTTGTTTCTTTTTTTTAATCTCCACACATTCTGAATTTGGTGATGAAAACATCTTCCCCTCAAGATCTTCTCCACAAAAATATACTGTACATATAGGTGGAAGACCACCTGCATTTTTTCAATCTCTCAGAAATGTACCGTCATCCAGTACCTGGATACTTCAATATAATCATCTTGTTTAGCTCACTATGCTGAGAATAGGTGAATCCCAGAAAGGCTTTGCAGTATATACATTACAGGATGACAAGCTTATTATGTTTGGTTCTTAGGTCCGAACAGCAGCTCAGACAAACTACTCCTACACTGAAAGAGATATCCTTGCTCTGGTTTTCAGGATTCATTGGTTTCATACATTTCTATTCAGCAAGCTATTCACTGCTCCTACTAACCACAAACCATTAGAAATATTTGGTAAAAATCCTATCAAATGCTTCTTCATAATCACAATATCTATTTGTGAAAATCCAAGGGTCAAATTTAAAAGTAGGATAAAAACTAGATTGCCAAATGACCCATCTCCAATGTTTTTAGCTGACTTCCAAACTTTGTTCAGAACAAAGTTATTCCTTTCAACCGACAAGTGGTTATTATTAAGTCTGAACTGGAAAAATAATCTTAACATTGATCTCATACATGTTGCTTACTCCTGAGCAAAGTAAGCTATGTCAGATGATTACCAGCTGCAATAGATGATCAATAATAAAAGTCATCATTCACCAGTTTCTCAAGCTATCATATCTATACTGTGCATTCAGAGACAAACAAGATTCTCCAATAACGCAATCTTCCAAGGCAAGCAAGTTGGAATTTTGTAGGCTCTAATCAAAACATGCTATGCTATGGACATATAGTACACAAGGGAGCAGATAAAGAAACCAGCACATGAACCCACATCTTGGTCCAGCATTAATCAGGTAATTGATCATCTGATCAAGTCACAAGAAGCATGCCAATTACATCAACCACAAGAGTAAAGAAAAACTCTTCCTCTTCCACATAAATTATTTTCTGAGTCTTCATTCCAGATTGTGACTGATATTGCGACAGTTATATTCTGACGATGATTTCACGAAATTCCTTTTTGTGTGACAAATCAAAGATAACACCAGTCTAAAGATTGACTGCCATATTTGGTACACTTGAACAGACTATGTTTGGAACACTGATCCACACACACTCCCACCACCAAAGTGCATGCAAAACAACATATTGTTGGAAAGAAGAGAGTAAATGATACAAGAGCATGATAAATGAGCATAAAGGAATGAAGTATTTGAGTGAAGAGTTCTTGATGTTCATCTAAATATTGGAATTCTAGAAAGATACTATGTTATTTTGGCCAGCCTAGATCATATGTTGCTGTAATGAGTACTGGTCAGTTCCTGCAAAGAAATAGATACCATATTTCAACGAAATATCAACACGATGATGACTCGGCTGTTGAAGAAAACATGGCAAACAACAATCATATATCTATGACAAATGATATGCATCCATCCATGCCAACAGCAGTGAAGCTTCACTGTCAATTTTTGATAACTATAAAAGTACTGGATCTAGTCATGTTGTATATCTATCAAATTTATATGAATGTACAGTGACAGTATATCATTCATCCTTGCGTATGTCCCACACTTGAAAAGGACATGAGGAGATGCTATGATATGACCTGTAGATACCCCTGCGCAGGTTGATTAGAAAGTATGTTAATAAATGGACCCCTGGAGTAGGCGGGACTTGAATACAGGCCTTAAATCCTGGCTTAGAGTAGGAACACTACCACTGCATAATAAGACCCCCAGACCTGTACCTTTAGCAAACATACATGACATGCCATCCTGGTATGAAGGTAATTGTCTTACCTTTAGTCACTCTCATTGTGTCATGCCAGCATTGCATATTTAGTCCGTCAGCTCTGTGCCCAGTAAGTGTAGCAATATCAGTAAGCACAGAACCCAGACTATGTATAAGTCTAATAGTGTAGCTATGCAAATAGTTGGGTGTTTCTCATAAACCTCAAGACATCTGTCTGCACAAGAACCTGAAATTCATTGGGTATGCAACATAGGCTAACATATAGAAAACCACAAAACGCATCTTGTGGTTGTTGTAACAACTCTCCACAGCTCCTTCTCAGCACTTACCAAACCTGTGACTTCTAAAACCTTGAAGGATAAGTACAGTAGATGCAAACTTATGCTACTACTTACATGTTTTCTTCCAGGTCACACACTACCCGGAGTTAAAAATATTATACCATTCCTTCATCCTGGAAGTCCCTCTGTTACATGGAAGGAAGAGGTTAAAGGTGGTGGCTCACTACCATCTTTTTGTACGCAACAAGGGACAGGATGCTGCTCACATCCCCAAATAATTATTTCTTTAAAAAATTGATGGCAACATAGAAAATGCAGCATTATCAACTCTATTGAATGGCACTGCACAAGTAGCAGTACATTTGATAAAATATCAACAGCAAAGATTAAAAAAATTAACATTGTAAGTGAAGCATTAATACCACTAAAATTAAACGAGCCAAGCATTTACTTTATTTAACATTGTCAAAGAACTTACATGCACATCAGTTCTGTCAGCGATCCACTTTGCAAGCTGCTCAGCTGCAAATCCAATTCGCTGCAGGTCAAAGGTGTCAGCTCTCTTAGGCTTGCCTTTTGGTGGAAAATGCATGAATGTTGGGGCAGAATTCATGTTTAGCTGCAAAAGAAAGAAAGAGTGCCTGGAAATGTTAATTATCTCCCTCAATTTGTGTATATCACATTGTCGTATTTCAAACATGGAAAACCTTTATAGATAGCAATACAGCTTTAGATCATCATATAAGTTGCAAAGATACCATAGAAGAAATGAAATTCATCTACATAAGAAATGAAAAAAGTGATTCAGTGCAAAACAGCACTATGACTTTTACAGGAAAGATGTTGATTATGATTGTAGGTAAGTGAAAATCGTAATCCCTTAACTTCAGTAAATCTCAATACTTAACTATTCTGCTACTCAAAATATTCTGAGACCTGTACTAGGTGTCATCTTAAAACACAAAGCTAATAACACTAGGCTGAGATCACTATGCCTCCCAAATCTTTTTTCCTGCATTATTAATGTGTTGAAAGGATAGTTTCATCTTCCACTTTTGCTAAGTTAATAAGATAAACCATTGGGTTCCAATCACCAATGGACTTGATAAGTCGGACTGCATAGTCTCTATTTTAACTTCTACTTCACCAAAGGACAGCTGCGGTTTACTCTCACATAGATCCCCAATAGTTATATCTCTGCTTCCAGCACCAACCCTTAATGCAATCCTATCTTCTACTTTGAACAAAAGATCTTCTTACCATTGTATGCTACAGTTCATGGCAACATCAAACCAATGTGTTCTGACTCTAATTAAATAGTCATTTTTATCTGAATCAACTATTGTTCAGTCAACAGTCAAAACTCCAGGCTCTATATCAAGATGCCCAGCAACCACATTTTTTTTTAAAAAAGGATCTACAATTTCACCATCATCTTTAACTCAGATTAGCTTATTTTAGTACCTCTCATTCACAACACTGCAACTGAGAAAACATTGCCAACAAGATTCATTATTTGTAAACTTGACTATAATAAAAATCAGAATCAAAATAATTCAAACACGTATTTACATGAAAATGTGTTTCAAATTGAAAAGGTATATTTCTCTTCATTGCTATTAAATATTGGAGTTGAGAGGTCATGTTGCATCTAGACAGGACATTGGCTGGGCTACTTGTGGAATACTGCGTTCAATTCTGGTCTCTCTTCTATAGGAAAAATGTTGTGAAACTTGAAAGGATTCAGAAAAGAATTAAAAGGATGTCCCCAGAGTTGTAGGGTTTGAGCTTTAAGGAGAGGCTGAACACACTGGGGCTATTTTCCCTGAAGTGTCGGAGGCTGAAGGATGACCTTATCTAAGTTGATAAAAATCATAAGTAACATGAATATGGTGAATAGCCAAAGTCTTTTCCCCAGGATAAGGGAATCCAAAACTAGAGGGCATAAGTTTCAGGTGAGAGGGAAAAGATTAAAAAGGGACTTAAGGGGGAACATTTTCAAGCAGAGGGTGGCACATGTATGGCATGAGCTGTCAGAGGAAGTGGTAAAGGCTGGTACAATTACAAAATTTAGAAGGCATCTGGATGGGTACATGAATAGGAAGGGTTTAGAGGTACATGGGTGAAATGTTGGCAAATGTGACTAGACGAATTTAGGATATCTGGTCAGCATAAGACAGTTAGACTGAAGGGTCTGTATCCATACTGTTCAGCTGGATTCTATCACTGACACAAAGGTCTGTTATGTCATCATAAGCACACATATCACTCCTGTGACAGGATGTGAAATTCTAAAGGTCTGTAATTCAGCCTCTGGAATGAATGATCTTTCACTTGCTCCCTCTGAAACCATGTTCATTAGCAACTGCTTTCCATCTAAGCTCTCCAGAGACAGTCATTACCCAAACTGCACAGTCCTAGAAAAACCCATTCACAGCAGACCTGACGGCACAGATTTTCCAGAGATTCTTTTACTAAATATGCTCATTAGTCTAGTCTGCTTCAGCAAAAATGATGCAACAATAGTAAAATTGCTTAATTTATCATCTCTGACCTAACCCTATCTTTAGCTTTCCATTCCATTTAATAGCACCAAACTTCTGCTTAACACAGTTATTTCATTTTAAATGCGTATTCTCTCTTCTCTCCTCTGTTACAGCTTGTCCTTGTTTTTACAGCATGTTAGGGCTGCCCATAACTGAGCACAAAATGGCTGGTGCCTTCCGTGGCTAAAGGAACAGAATAGGGCTGGCAGGAACATTTCAAGATTGCTGAATGTGATTAGACATATATAATAATATTAAACATTCTAATATAGTAGAACAGTAGCAATTCTGCAAAGACATGGATAATAGCATTTCATATTTGATAATAATAGCAGCTCAAGGTTGCAGCTGATGCATAGATAAGAACATTTCAAACTAATTAGCTGTTTAATCACTAATTATAATTATAGATCTGAATTGGTTCCAGAAAAACATTGAAGGAAAAGATTCAAACCAGTTTCAGGCAATAAAAGCAACCCCCTTTATTGTTATAGGGAGGAATGAATACAGAGATTAGCAGGAAATGGATGTGGATTGAGTGAACACATTAAGACACAACATGATAGCTAAAGAATTCTAATATTAGGTGTAACCACATAACTTTCTTGAAACTAATCAAAAATCAATATTCTTTTGTATGCCTTACACTGAAGAATTTTAAAGGTCCTGAAGTAATAGGCAAGTCTTCAATTAATTGACAGTTAACACAGGGCAGCTGGCAAATGTTAAGCTTCAAGAAGAGAGATAAGAGTCTGGAAAACATCACAAAGGACCAGGGGTGGAACACAAGCTTGTCCCTCTCTTTCTTGTTTCGCTGAAGCAAAATTAAATTGTATAAGATTCTGTACTGGAGAGCCAATACATGAACATAGATGGACAACCCAGCTCTGCTGGCTCATAGTAATCAAAGGAGGTACCGCCAGGGGAGGGGGGGGGGGGGTTAAGACATTCTGAAACTTTGTCTGTGTACCTTTTTAGCTGTGCTATGATTGATGGGTAAATCGCAATAAAGGTCACCTGAATCTGCCCCGTGACTCGGACTCTCATTGAAAATATGAGAACTAACACAGCAGTAGCTTCTTTTCCTATTTTCCCTGTGTCTAATTACATGGCTGATTGTATAGTACTCTGTTCTCATTGGTACTATTTCCACATCAAGGGTTGGAATGTCATATGGCCTAGTATTACTTCTTATTCAGAAAACTATAATTAACCCCTTTAAAATTAACTAGAAGAAAGTGAGGACTGCAGATGCTGGAGATCAGAGCTAAAAAATGTGTTGCTGGAAAAGCGCAGCAGGTCAGGCAGCATCCAAGGAGCAGGAGAATTGACATTTTGGGCATAAGCCCTTCCTCATTCCTGAAGAAGGGCTTATGCCCGAAACCTCAATTCTCCTGCTCCATGGATGCTGCCTGACCTGCTGCGCTTTTCCAGCAACACATTTTTCAGCCCTTTAAAATTAATGCCAACTTTTGAACATTATTAAAATTAGTATTAAAATTAACATTCAGTTTCCTATCTAATCCAACATACCAAACAATCTGGCTGACAAGAATTCTTAACATGGAAGTCAAAGTGGGTATTTGACAAGTTCAGCTCATCATTGGCTGCAAGGAGCCTTCATGTTGTTCAGCATTAAACAACATCTCAGGGAGTGATCCTTGGCTACCAGTCACATGCAACGCTTGTGCATGGACACTGGTATGTGTGATGTGCCAATCCTCATGATCAGAATGACACAAGGACCATGATGGAGCAGATAATATTGTACTCCCCATAACTGATACGCAGTACAGATACAATGCTGCCCATGCTTCATCTAGGGCCCATGGTGGAACAGACTATTGGGCTACTGAAGATGCAGCTCCATTGTTTGGAAAGATCTGGGAGCAGTAGGGTGTTCCCTACAGAGTATGCTGCATCACCCTGACTTACGTGCTCTGCGCAATTGGATCAGGCAACAGGGTGATGTGCAGGATGCTAAGGATCTGGCAGGATGCAAGCAGTCCTCCTGGAAAAAGATGATAACACTGGAGAAGAAAAAAACATTTTTGTCAACTGGGAAGAAATCATTTTTTCTTCAAACAATACAGCTAAGTCCATAACTCTATTAAGAGATACAAACTTTTTTTTGCTGGTCTAGCGCCTATTGTTTTCTCCAGAGAGTTCAAATCAAAGATAAACATTTGAGTAAATGGAATAAGTGTGAAGTTTCATTGAACAAAATACAATTGGAATGCTACTCGTTATCCAGACTAGTGGTTAAAGTTATTAAGTAATTACCTAAGTCAGAGTTGACATATTCCTAGATAATGATTTGACTGTAGTGAAAGTTATAACTTCAGCTACAAAATCCCCCTGAAGACCCCCCTTCCCCTCCTCTGCCATGCTGCAGATAAAACCCAAGGGAAGTTAGAGAGACGGAACACAAGAAAAATTCCAGATATTTTTCCACTGAGTGTAGTGAATAGAGAGCTAGTTAAACAAAGTCCATAATCAGAGTTTAAAGTAACACAACAGACAGACAGTAGAGTAGCTGAAATACTCCTTAAGGACAAAAATAATTCAAAGGAAATATTTGTCATTTCTTCATGAATTGAGGGTCAGAAAAAGACCCAGTAAACAAGCTTGCACAGGCAGCTTATACTGAAATGGAGGCTGAAGGAATTCCACAATGCTACTAAGAATGGAGACCTGATGGGGAAGTAGAAACACCCTCATTGTGAGTGAGGAAGGGACAATCCGGTACTAGCCCAAAAACCATAAGGAAATATCGTGAATAGCAGTTCAAATTCCTTTTGCAGGACCTGTAAGAATATGGAAAGCACAATCAAGGGTAATTGGCATTTCACCTGGCCAAGATAGTAAGGTCATAGTGTAAGAATATAAAATACACGACACAGAAAACGTCATAAGAAAACGTCAACATGTAATCAAACTGGCATCTTTAGCATCCATTCTGGTTTTGTGACAATCTAAATTTTAGAAGTTTTTCTTTTAATGGCAATTACAATCTAAATAAGGTTCAATTTTAGTATCTAAAGTCTTCCAGGGCAGAATCAACAATCTAGAAATCAATCAATTGAAGTCTAATGCATAACATCCACAAATACAGACAGCTTTGGTGCGATTTCGTTAAACCTCTCAAAGCCAGAATTAAAGCATATTGTCATGAATATCCAAAGGAGTGGGGAAAAGGGTAAGATTTCTTAATGTTTCTTGATACCAGAGTTTCCACAAATGGATCTACAGGATTTAGTCCCTTTGAATTAATCTATGACCATGAGGTGAAATGTCCATTAAAATTGATTAAAGAAATGTGCTTGAAGCAAAAGACGCATCCTCAATGTTGGATCATGAGTCCGTGTTTCTTAAAAGAGACTCAGAGTTGCACATAAAGTAGCACTAAAGCATTTAAAAACCTTATAGCAAAAATGAAAGAATAGGCAGGCCCACACATAGAATATTTCACCAAGAGACTAAGTACTGCTACAATTGCCTTTGCAGGGGGAACTTCTGAAAGTAAAATTCAATGGTCAATGAGTATCTGGTGGATACTCTGATCATTGGAAGGAGAATCAATTATGTCATATAAACATTTCGACACAATATCATTGCAAAGAAGGAGCAAGAATGTCAGGTTATAAGGGTAATAGAGGATGACATAAATGGTAAGAGTGAAATTGGAGGAGAGGTAGAGAGTTCACCAAGCAAACCTCCCATAATTCAACTGACCAACAGAAATACTGAGACAGTTAGTGTATTTTTGTGTTTAGAGGAAGGCCAGTGGGAAGATCCAGTAAGATTATTTCAAAAGTATAAGGAAATCTGTAAATATATACCTCGAAGCACTATGTCGGCATGTGATGCAGCCATAGGAGACAGTACTGATAAAATAACATTCTATCAGATAAGCAAAGAGAGAGAAGTTCAAGCAGAAACAGATATTCAATATATTCTAGAAAATCGCCTGATTGAACCTAACCAAAGCAGCTAAAGATTACCGGTGATGTTAGTTCCTAATCAAGATAAATCAATTTGGTTCCAAAGAAAAGGAAACACAGACACAAAAACAGATTCAAGTTCAAATTGTCAGTTAGAAGTTTGCATTGAGAAAGTGTGGCAGTACCCTATGTCTTTTGTACGAGTGATCTGTTGAAGGGATACTGGCAAGTGCCATTAGTATCAAGGACTCAAGAGATATTAACTTTCATCACACCAAATAGGTAATACTGATGTTGAGCTATGCTATATGGGTTTAAAAATGCCCAGCCATGTTACAAAGGAACAGAATAGGGCTGGCAGGAACATGTTACAAAGATTTACAAATCAAATCGTAGCTGAAGTATCTAACTGTGTATTTTACTTAGACAGTATCATAATATAACACATTAGATGAATATGTAAGGCAACTAGAGGACCTGTGTAAGGAACTATGGTTACTTGGCTTAGCGATATGTATGGTAAAAGCAAATTTACAAAAGCAAGAGTGACTTATGGTCAGGACATTGAGTATAAAAGTTGGCAAGTCATGTTGCAACTGTATAAAACTTTAGATAGGCCACATTTGCAGTTCTGGTAATAACACAAGGGAGAATATAGAGGCTCTGGACAGGATGCAAAAGAGGTTTACCAGGATTGGAATCTATTTGTGTTACCCCCCATCCCCCGCTAACTTAAACCTGCAACACAGAAAAGATTTAACCCATACTATAATCTGTTAATATTAGAGAGGCAAAGAACTATTCTGAAACGTCACTATTTAAAGTAAAAATTAACAACTTCATTTTTTAAAGTTCAACAAAAAATAATTAACAATTATTTACAACTCCTCTCTCTAACCTATCTTTTACCTTCCCCTCGACAATGAAAGTCCGATAAAACCCCCTCATTAAGATGTATCAAAAAAATTCAAATTTCAAAATTAGCCAGCTGTCGAACCTGGTCTTTGTATCTTCCTCTGTAGATTTGCTCTCTAGTTCGGTGTTGATGTTTTTCCTCTGTGCAAACTCCTTCTCTAGACAGGTACCTCTCAGAGAGTTATTACGAGCAGCCGGCACCTGTTGTTCTTTTGGCAGTTCTCCTCCAACTATTCAATTTTCACCAGTCTTATACCCAAAAGCATCTGATTATTTCTTTGGTCTTAATATTGTTAAAATATGAAATTCAAACTTAATTGGAGTTTAGTATCTTGGGACATAATGTAAACTGATTGGCTGAATTTGAATTTGTTTTTATCTCATAGCAACCCAGGTACTGCTCGCTGCTGGACACAATGTTACATTGTAATTCTCCAGCATTCTGTGCTTCTATAAGTCCTTGCTAGCTTTCAACTCTCTGAAAGGTACAGTACCCCTTACACCTCACCTCTTAAGAAAAAATGAACCATCATAATGAAAAGATGGCTTTTATTCTTTCAACACATTACCATAACATTCAGATAACCTTAAACTAAGTTCACCTTAACTTCTTCGCATATACCTGTGTTTGTGTGCATATATGCATATAGAAATATATATATACATATACACCATATATATAAAAATATTAAATACAAATCTCACCTAAACTTCATCAGTTAAATCCATGATAATGTTTCTACAATTATATTCTTCTGACCCACAACATGTACGATTTTAAAATTAAAAGTCTGTAACATAAGACTCCAAAGAAATAATCTCATATGTTCTTAGAATGCTTTAAGGACAAGAATAAGTGTTTTGAGATCCATGTCCACAACCATCTCCATCTCATTGTTCATGACATACAATTAAAATGTTGTAAGGCCAGTACCAAACTCAACAGTTCTTTTTTGATCATGGAGTATTTCCTCTGATGGATGTTGAGCTTCTTCGAAAAGCAACCAACTGGCAGTTCAATTCCATCCTCATCTTTCTGTAGGAGTACAGCTCCAACTCATATGTCACTAGCATCGATGGCAAATTTAAAAGGTCTTGAAAAGTTTAATGTAGCTAAAACTCGTTTGGTGGTCAATATTGCTTTCAAATGGTTGAATGCCTCCTGGCAGCTTTCTGTTCACCGAAGCTTTGTGTTCTTCTTCAGCAAATCAGTTAACAGTGCCACTACACTGCTGAAGAATGGAACAAACATCCAATAGAATCCGCTGGGTCCAAAGAGTTGAAGCACCTCTTTCTTCGAGGTTGACGGTGGAAATTCCTCGATGGCCTTCATCTTTATGTTCCGTGGGGTCAACCTTCCATGACCAATGTTATGTCCCAAGAACCTCACCTCCGCTTTTGCGAATTCAGTTTTATTTAAGTTCATTACCAGTTTTGCTTCTTGTAGACGTTCAAAGAACTCTGAAAACTGTACCACATGATCTTTCCAGTACTTACATAGGATCACTACATCATCCAAGTAGACTGTACAATTTGTTAACCCAGCCAAACTCTGTTCATGAGTCTTTGGAATGTGGCAGATGCATTCTTCATTCTAAAGGGCATCACTTTTAACTGATGTAACCCCAAATAGGCTACAAACGCAGAAATTTCTTTCACCATCTCTGATAAAGTTACCTGCCAGTAAACATGCATTAAGTTCAACATGGTGATGTAAGTGGCTTGTCCGACTCTCTTGATACAATCCGCCAATCTCAGAATTGGATGTGAGGCCAATTTTGTTACGGCGTTGACCTTCCAATATTTCAAGCAGAATCAGTGAGTTTGGGAACTAAAACAATAGGCAAATGCCAGGCGCTCTGGCTTGGTTCAATGATGTCCTCATCGAGCATGGCCTCCACGTCCTTCTGGACCTGCCTGGCTTTAAAAGGATTCAGCCGAGAGAGTTGTTGTGTAATCGGAGCAGTATTCCATACATATACTTCATGTACAATAGCATTAGTCCTCCCTATCTGATTCTTAGATATGTCCTGATACTGCAATAACAAACCCTTCAACTGCATTCTATGCTCCTGAGACAGATAGGTTAGGAAACTATCCCACTCCTAAAGGACTTCATTTTTTTATCTATTTGAGGCACATCAAAATCCACATCATCTGCATTGGATTCCTCTCTCTGCAGGGCAGTAACTAATACCAGTTTCTCCAGTTCTCTCTAGTATAATGTGGTTTCAACATGTTCATATGATATACCCCATACCTTTTTTTTCTAATTGGCATCTTTACCTGATGGTTCACCTGACTCAACCTTTTCTCAATTTGATTGGGACCACTAAACCTGGCTTTGAAGGGATCTCCTATCACTGGTAAACAGTACCAACACATCATCCTCGCGAGAAAACATCCGAGTCTCAGAGCTTTTATCCGCCACATGCTTTATTCTATGCTGTGCCCTCTTTAGGTGCTGTTTAGTCTACTCTATTTAATCTCTTCCTCACCTCTGATACATAATCTAAGGGTGAGATCTCTGACATTGGTCCTGACATTTTTTCTTTAATTAATTTCAAAGGGCCTCTCACTTCATGTCCAAATATTAACTCGAAGAAAGTGAACTGAGTAGATTCATTTGGGGCACCTCTAATGGCGAACAATAAGAATGGGATACCCTTCTCTCAATCATTTGAGTAGTCCTGACAGTATGCTGTCAATATGGTCTTCAAGGTCTGCTGCCACCTTTCTAAAGCTTCCTGGGATTCACAATGATATGCATTGGATTTAAAGTGCTGCGTACTCAAGCTACCCATAACCTCCTTGAGAAAGTCTATAGCCTTAAAAATTGTCCCTAAACATAGAGACTAAACTGTAATGTTGAATTATAAAACATATTTGCTGCACACTAGAAAATAGACAGGCAGGGAGAGTAAGGCAATTAAGAACATTTGCCTTAACATCAGTGATTCTGTAAACAGGACACTGTGTGATAACATACACAGCCATTCCTTTGTGAAAGTAATAACAGTGTTTGATTCTGCCCTCGAAACGAAACGATGCATCAATTAATTTCTCTCCCGAATTATTGCCCTTCACTGATATCTTCGAGGAGAAAGTGAAGTCTGCAGATGCTGGAGATCAGAGCTGAAAATGTGTTGCTGGAAAAGCGCAGCAGGTCAGGCAGCATCCAAGGAGCAGGAGAATCGACGTTTCGGGCATAAGCCCTTCCTGAAGAAGGGCTTATGCCCGAAACGTCAAATCTCCTGTTCCTTGGATGCTGCCTGACCTGCTGCGCTTTCCAGCAACACATTTTCAGCTCTTCACTGATATCTATCTAGTTCAGAATATGCAGAGCTTTTGTTAACTTCTTGTACAAAGAAAGCCTGTACATGATAATCCAGCTTTGGTAAATTTTTGTATAAAGGAAGCCTGTTTGTGATAGTACAACAAAGTAGGCTGCCAGGGCTCTTGAAAGAAGAGCGATATCCTACTCTCCGGGGTTATTAGAAATTGGCTTATAGATATCAGTTACGTTATAACTGATGCTCTTAGTAAATGAAGGGGATGACTAAAATTAAACTAAACTGTAAGAGTTTTTTTTAATTTCAGACTACCAAACGTACAATCTCCAGGACGAACTTAGACAGGTTTACAGGTTGAATCCACAACAGATCCCTGGGCAGTCTCAAATCTGTACTGCATCATCCTTAAACAGCCTAGCAGTAACATTTGATCCTGGGCAGTCTCAAATCTGTACTGCATCATCCTTAAACAGCCTAGCAGTAACATTTGATCCTTGGTCCAACTGAATCTGAGTAACCCATACCATGTAAAAAAAGCTACTAACTCATCTACTATTCTTTTTGCCTTAATACTCTGTAATAGAATTGCTTCCAGAAATTTGGTAGACACCTCCATTATAGTTAACAAATACTGGTTTATACTTTTAGTTCTTGGGAAGGGACCTACACAATCAATTATAACCTGCGTGAAAGGTTCTTCAAAAGGGGAATTGACAACAAAAGGGCTGGTTTTATTACTGCCTGTGGCTTACCTCTCATTTGGCATGTATGACATATACGGCAAATGTTAACCACATCTTTGTGCATTCCAGGTCAATAAAATGGTTTTGTGCCTTAGCCTGAGACTTTCATATCCCTAGGTGACGTCCTACACATAGTTCATGTGCTATCTGTAACACCTCCAGCAACATGCTACTAGCAACACAATCTGGTGCGCTTCCGCCCATTTCCCCTCTGCACTCACCTGCCGTGGTCTCCATTTCCATTTTAGGATTCTATATTTATAATGATAACCTGCCGGAATATTCTCTGCAACCTTTTCGGAGTACGCATCCACATACATCTTTTATCATCTTGTCTTGCTGTTGCAAGTCCCTTAGCCTTACAGGAAGCAAATCTTAGCAGGACATATACACATAATGGTAAGGTCCTAGGGAGTGTTGCTGAACAAAGAGACCTTAGAGTGTAGGTTCATAGCTCCTTGAGAGTGGATTTGCAGATAAATAGGATAGTGAAGTAGGCATTTGGTATGCTTTTTCTTTATTGGTCATAGTATTGAGTACAGGAGTTGGGAGATCATGTTGGGGCTGTACTGGATATTGTTTAGGCCACTATTGCAATTCTGATCTCCATCCTATGAGAAAGATTTTGTGAAAGGGTTCAAAAAAAGATTAGCAAGGATGTTTCCGGGGTTGGAGGATTTGACTATAGAGAGGTTGAATAGGCTAGAGCTGTTTTCCCTGAAGCATTGGAGGCTGAGGGGTGACCTTATAGAGATTTATAAAATCATGAAGGACATGGATAGGATAAATAGACAAAGTCTTTTCCCTGGGGTGGGGGAGTCTAGAGCTAGAGGGCATAGGTTTAGGGTGAGAGGAGAAAAATATAAAAGAGACCTAAAGGGCAACGTTTTTTCACACAAAGGGTGGTATGTGTATGGAATGAGCTGCCGAGGAAGTGGTGGAGGCCGGTTCACTTACAATATTTAAATGGCATCTGGATGGGTATATGAATAGGAAGGGTTTGGAGGGATATGGGCAGGGTGCTGGCAGGTGGGACAAGATTGGGTTGGGATATCTGGTTGGCATGGACAATTTGGACCAAAAAGGTCTGTTTCCGTGCTGTACATCTCTATGACTTCTATCTGACCCTCTGCCTGTTCAGGTTTTTCCTGCACCATTGTGTCTGCGAACTGAACCTCAACTCCTTCATCTTTCTGTTTAGTTTTTGTGTCATGCTATGACTTATGATACTGGGATCTGGGTACTACATGCTCTGCGAAAATACCAGGATATTTCTGTTTTAACTCCTCAGTTACTTGCTCTTCCTTGGGCTTCTCCACAACAAGGGATGTTGCTCCCACCTTGGACCTTGCCAAATCATTCTCAAGAAAAACTGAACTCCTGGAACTACTCTCTGTCAATCACTCCCACTGTAACATCATCAGTCTTGAGTAAGCACTCCAACCTGATCTTACATAGGGGAAATGCTACATTTCTGCCCATCTATCCCACAAATTACCACACTCTCAGGCAACAGATCAGAAAAAGTGCACATTCACTCATTCCATACTATCAGCAACTGGTTAGATCCTGTATCTCTCAAAATTATAACTCCTTGTCCTTCTCCCCCTGTTCTGAGTCAATTTTACCCACAGAAGTATTTTTTTGTAGAGATCAAGTACTAACTCCATACCCAGCCACTAACCAGGCTGTGCACTCTCCTCCAGCTCCTTGGCTCTTCTTGGGGTCTCTTTATTACCTTGACCATCACTACTGGATTACCTTCTTTTACCATAGTGCCTTTCTTTAGCAACCAGCACTGTGACTTTACATGTCCCACTTTCTGACAGTGAAAACATCTTTTCCCTGTGCCCTTCTGAAACCATTGGCATTGTAATTTTCTGTGTCCCACTACAATTACAATGAAAGCATCTGAGGCCTTTCACCTTCTGTCCACCCTCTTGGGCTTCTTTAATCTGTGGTAAACTCTTCTCTACTCTTTCTTTCATAGTGTAGGATCTCCCCTTCTGCCAACGTCTATTCCTCACAGGATGAAATTCTGGCCAGAAGCTTGTCTTATGCACCAACACTTATTCATCTGCTAATTCTGCTGCCCTTCACACTTCTTGAACTTTCTGTTCCTCCACATGATTTCTTACCATCTCTCAAAGTGAGTTTTTAAACTGCTCCAGCAGAATAATCTCTTGTACAGCCTTAAAGGTCTTTTCTATTTTTAAAGTATGGACCCATCTATTAAAATGACTATGTTTAATTCTTACGAACTCAACACAAGTCTGACCTGATTCCTTCATGTTTCTGAACCGCTATCTGTATGCTTCTGGTACCAATTCAAAAGCACTTAAAATAGTCTCTTTAACCTCTTCTTAATTTCTTAATCCCTCATCCTACAGTGCAGCAAATACCTCACCTAGCTTTGCCTACCAGTTTAGTCTGAAGTGGCATTACCCATAAATCCTTGGGCCATTCCATCTGCCTAGCCAGTTTTTTAAATGAAATAAAAAAAAGGCTTCAACATCTTTCTCATCAAAATGTGACAGAGTTTTGAAATATTTGTTTAATTGGTCATAATATTGTCAAAATACCAAATTCAACCTAAATTGGAGTTTAGTATCTTGGGGCATAATTTCAATTGATTAGCCGAACGTGAATGTGTTTTTGCCAGCTGCAGGACCAAACATTACATTGTAAGTTCTCTAGCACACTGTATGCTTCTGTAAATGTTTGCAAGCTTTCAAATCTCTTAAAGGTACAGTACTCCTTACACCTTCATAACATTAAAGACAAAGAAAATTTGGGAAAAAATACTTGTGTTCACTAGAGCATTTGAAGCTGAAGGATGACCTGGTACAAGTACATAAAATTATGAAAGACATGGATGGGGTGGAAATGTCAAATACTAGCGAGCACAGGTTTAAAGTTCAAAGTTCAAAGTACAAAGCAAGTTTTTTTTAATAAGCAGAGGATGATAGGTGTCTGAAACATGTTGCCAGGGGAGATATTAGAAGCAAATACAATAGCAATGCTTAAGAGGCATTCAGACACAGGAACATGCAGGGAACTGAGGGATATGGATTATGTGCAGGCAGATAGGATTAGTTAAGAATGGCATCATGGTGAGCACAGACATAGTGAACTGTGCTGTAATGACCTATATTTACCTAGGATATATCACAGGCCAAAGGCAAGTTTTGGCAAGAACAGTGAAAGTGATGGCTCTGACAGAATTCTGTGTTTCAGAATCTAAATTTTAAAAATCAGATTCTTAGAAATTTGTGCATTTTACAAGAACTTTGTCTCAACTTCAGCACATTACTTGTATCTTTAACAGATTTATTAAGGAAACAGTCAAGTGTTATGGTCAGCAGAATCTTAAAATCCTTTCAGAGACTGAAGACAATTCAAATAAATGAACCAGTGTTGGCTGGTTTAAACAAACTTTCAAAAATAACAATTTATGCTGGTGCGTTGGGGTAAAGAGCATTCTTATAGAAAATGATGAGTAAGACATTAAGAAGCCATGGCCAATATCAAATGAAATGCTCCAGTGTGGAAAAAAGAAACTTCAATCCTGAAGCCTATATCCAGCTTGGTGACAATGAAACATTCGAGTATGAACATAATCCAATAGTGTTCATGGTAAAGTTTAAAACTCAAAATATAAAACTGTTCAAATGGAGTCTACTGATTCAACCATTTAATGTAAAGATCATTCACTTTGCTGGTAAAGACAAGATGGTTGCAGATACCCTCTCCTGAATGTAAGTTGACAAAACATGTTTAAGATTGAAAAGATGATAAATGTTTCTCCGAGTCTTGATATAAGGGGAGAGGAAGGATGAATGGAGCTAAGCCTCATATATCATATGATGTAATAATACATTTTTGAAATGGTGTTTCATCTCTCCTTAGGAGAGAGGCACCTAAAGACAAAATCTTCTAGCTTCATTTATTTTTGGAGTGGGGACTAAAAAAGGAAAACACCACCTTAAACCATGGAGACTATGCAAACAG
Source organism: Hemiscyllium ocellatum (assembly GCF_020745735.1). Lineage (NCBI taxonomy): Eukaryota > Metazoa > Chordata > Chondrichthyes > Orectolobiformes > Hemiscylliidae > Hemiscyllium > Hemiscyllium ocellatum. The sequence goes on from NC_083401.1 coordinate 90,312,336, forward strand.
ATGGCTGCACTTTTAGACATTATGTTTGATCAAGCACATTGAGCAAAACTCACAGTGCAGTCTTTTCTTAATATAGTGAGAGTAAAACATACAGAACAAAGCCAATGGGTTCTAAAATCGGGGTCAATTTATTGACAACAACATTCGATCATCTTGTGATCATAGCTTGTGTCGGGCTAATGTAGCTGAAACATGGAACCTGCAAACATGAAGCAACAAAATGTTTTCTTTTTGTCTCTCTCTATTGCCAGTAACTCAATCATTGTTCTTTGAAAATCTCCTGCTAAAGAAGGAATAAAACACGTTCAGAGGCATTGAAAGGATGAATTCTCAGCATTGAAAGAAAGACTGAATATCTGTGTGCAAACAATCTTATGGTATTACCAAAGAATTAAAAAGAAGCAAAAGAAAAGCCATCGAATCTTGAGTCCAGTCTAGTGCTATTGAACTGTATGTTTGTTTTTCCTTTCATATCCGTGTCTTGCCCATCTTTGCATATCTGGCTATTTGTGAAGAGAGCAAGTGAAGGTGGTGCAAAATTGGAGAGTAAAATATTAGAAATTAATGTTCCTTTTTGCCACTGATCAAAGATATATTGTTCATAACAAATATTCATTTTCTTGTTAAATACAGAAGCCTGGTGGGTGTTTTTTTTTAATTGGCGTTCATCACTAAGTGATAGGGACTATGGATAGTTTGAGTAAAATTAACATTATGATGACTCCAGGAATAGTTGATTTGATTTCCAATGCACTATTTAAATTCTTAACTAGCAATATACTTCCTAACGTACACTGGTATGTACAATGGAGCTGCACCATCAATGTGCCTTGAGAGACATTTCCATTTGGTTCCTCTTCTCAGGTCCCAGATAAAGGGCAACTCCTGGTTGGCAACACTTTACCGGTACATAGCAGGGCTTTAAAAATGGTGCCAGTTCTGAGAATCCTGGGAGTTCCTGGAAGTTGCAAGCTCTTCTGCCTCTGGTGAAATTGAAGATAGAATTAGCAGGGCACCACAGAGGCATGATGCAAAGCTAATGAGGTGAGTTGCAGAAAATAGTGAGAAACCTCACAAGGGTACATGGATTGAAACCTGCATGAAACTCCTGAAACTGAAGCTTTGACAACTTCTGGTAAAATTCATCCCAGCCCCTGATATCCCAAAGCACATTGTGTGCATTTGTAATTTTACAGTAATGTTAAGAAAAATGAAATTTGAAGCATTCCTATTAGATTCAACTGCTAATACTCATAGTCCACGAATTGCTGCCTTATGTTGTGTGGCTGCTTTCAGATAACTTTTTCTAATTTATATAGGGGGTGTGGGTGTCAGTGGTTAGCATAGCATTTTTATTGCTCTTCTCTGAATGTCCTGTAAAAGAGGGGGAACACAATTATCACACGCAGGTTATTGGAAAGGAGAACATTTAGTCGCATGCTGGAATTTAGTCGTATACTAAAACCTCCCTGATACATTTGTAATTTTTAGAACCATTCTACTTTTCATTAAAGTTATTTTCAGAATGATCAAACTTTAAAGGTGCCTTATAAAGCAAAGGACAGTTGCATAGATCAAAAATGAAGAACCATGGACTCTGGGTTCAAAATCAGTGTTAAAAGCTAGATATGAGAAAGTGTAATTAGTTACCATTCATAATTTATCCAGTTAGTCAAAATGCATGCTCATAGAAAAATGTAACAGAAACTTTAGGAAGTAGAAATAAACAAATTCTCCAGGATCCGAGGGCTCGAGTGTGAGTTTCCACAAGGGGTGCATCCAAAGATTGTGAATGAATTAATCATAAATGTTCAAGATTTCCCAGATTCTGGAAGAACATCAGTGGATTTTCAAGGAATGGGAACATAGAGATCTGCGGGCTAGTTAGTCTGCCATCAGTCATCATGAAAATAACAGAATTTATGAGTAAGGATACACATTTGTAGAGGAGTTGTAGATGATTCAAAACTTGGAAATTTGGAAGCACTATGAAATGGAGGAGGGCGGCATACTCAAAAAGGATTCAAACGTGCTGGTGGAGTAGGCAAACAAGTTACAATTGAAGTTCAATGCAGAAGACTGAGAGATGATACATTTAAGTCACCAATATCCAGCATAATCGAAACACAAATGTTCTATTCTTATGTTGAAGTCACCTCACAATAAATTGCAATATTTTATTAGCATTCCTGGTCATTTGATGTACCTGATGCTACCTGCAATTCATGCACTAGGACAACGAGACCTCACCTTCCCTTATAGCTCTGCAATATCTTGCAATTTGGATAATTTACTTTATTCTTTCTGCAAAAATGGACAAGTTCACATTTTCTCACATTATTCTCCATTTGCCACATCTTTGCCTACTCACTGAACTGATCTATATCCCTTTGTCGACTCCTTATGTCCTCTTCACAACTCACTTTGCTATCTTTTGTCATCATTAAATTTAGCTTTGATATCTTTGATCCCTTCATTCAAATCCTTTACAGAAATTGTAAAGGATTTGAGACCCCAGCACCAATCCCTGTGGCAGACCCATTGTGATATCCTGTTAGACTGAAAAAGACCCATTTATTCTTAATCTCTGCTTCTTGTTAGCAAGCCAATCTTCTGTCCATGCCAACATGCCATTGCCTCCACCATGAGCTTTTATCTTCTACAATGATCTTTGTGTGGCATGTTATCAAATGCTTTCGAGAAATATACTTACAAAACATCCATTGGTTCCCTTTTATCCACAGCACAAGTTATTTCTTCTAAGGACTCCAATAAGTTTGGGGTGGCCTGGTGGCTCAGTGCTGCACTGCTGCCTCGCAGCGCCAGGGACCTGGGTTCGATTCCAGCATCAGGCAACTGCCGGTGTGGAGTATTCACATTCTCCCAGTGTCTTCATGAATGTCGTCCGGGTGATCCAAATACATGTAGGTCAGGTGGATTGGCTATGCTAAATTGCCCATAGTGATAGGTGCATTAGTAGGGAGTAGGGGAATGGGTCTGGGTGGGTTACTCTTTGGAGGATCCGCGTGGACTTGTTGGGCCTGTTTTTGCACAGTAGTGAATCTAATCTAATCAAAGTTAGTTATACACAATTTCCCTTTCACAAACCACATTGATTCTCCTGATTACCTGAGCTCACCTAAGTGCCTAGTAATAACATATTTAATAACAGCTCCTAACATTTTCTCTATAATTGATTTTAATCTAATTTGCTTGGGTAATTTCCTGCTCTTTGCCCCCTCCCTTTCTGAACAAAGGAGTTACATTAGTTATATTCCAATCTAAAGGAAGCTTCCCTTAATCCGATTTCTGGGAAATTAAAACCAATGCATCAACTAATTCAAAATAAAGCAAAGTATTGTGGATGTGCATCCAGCATTTCATTGGCTATTTGTTTTGAGACTCTGGGACAAAATGAATCAGGACCTAGAAACTTATCAATTCACCGTTTGAACAGTTTTATCAGTACTACTTCAATGGCTATTGCAACTTTGAGCTCCTCTCTCCTTTTCAATTCTTGATTTATTGCTATTTCCAGGATGTTACTTGCATCATCTCCAGTGAAGACTAATGCAAAATATATCTTTGCCATCTCTGTATCTTTCATTATTATGACTTCAGAATCATCTTCCAAAGAGCCAACATTTACATTGTTAATTTTTTTAAAACACCTGAACAAATGTTTCCTATCTGTTTTCATATTTTTGCCCAAGTTTCTCTCGTACTCAATTTTTTCCCTCCTTATTTATCGGTTTGTAAAGCTGTTTTTTTTATATATTCAGTTCAATCTTCTGACCTGCCACCTATGTTGGAGGAGTATATGTTGTTTCCTAATGTTTGAATATTCTCTTCAACATTTTTAGTTAACCATGAATGATAGATCTCCGAGAATTTTTCTTATTTGTTGCAATTTGTTAGATATCTCAGGTAGCAAGAGATAAGGGAAAGTAGAGTTGAACTGAATAGCCAATCAGTCCACCACTACTCTGTGAGGGTTTCAGGATCCAAGGTAGGGGTGAGTGCCTTGACATTTCCTGCTAATCTTTACACCACAGTTAGAAACAATGGCTTGGCCTCCCCACAAAGTCACTAAACACCATCCCCAATAAACCATGAGGTCTCCAACACCACTTGTAAAAGTTACACTTTATTGGACAAGGTGTAATTGAAAGGAAAAGAATACTTGCATTCATATAACACATCAATATTTATGAGAAGACAGATCACTTCAGAGTGCTAATTAAGTAACTTTAAAATGTAGTAACTGTAAGGCAGAGAAGTTGGGAGCAAATGTCTGTGCAGCAAGTTCCTATAAACAATGATATTGTGATGTTGGTTGAGGGATAATATTGGATCACTCAGAATATCTCTCCTCATTTTTAAAATAGTGATATGAGATCTTTTATGTTCAATTGAAAGGGCAGGTTAGGCTACCAATATATTAATATGAAAACTGCAGCACTCCCATATTACTGTGCTAAAATATCAGCTTAATACTCACCATCAAGACTGAAGTTGGATTTGAACACACAAATTTCTGACGCAGGAGCAAGGAAGCTGCTAACTGAACTACAACTGATATTTATTTTAATGGCACACATCTTCATGCTTACTGTTAAAACATCCTAAACTTTACCTAAAAACCTAGTTTTATATTTGTGCATTGTCAACTTTCTCTACAGTCATCAAGTAATTCCACACATTCTGAAAAATATAAACTATTCTTGTTTCTTCAAAAACAAGACTGTTTACTTTTACTTTAGCTTATATTTAGTCAGTAATAATGCTATATTTTGCTATGTGAAATTTAAAGTTGAAAGGGAAGGACCGCCAGAACTTTATGACCAGATTTCTTCAAGCTAAGAGATGACTGTCCTCATTCACCACTGACTCTGAGATACAGGAGATAAATCGCAGAAGGCAGCTGATTTGAAAGAAAACCTGACATTCATGCTGCTCAGAACCTGCAAGATGGACTCAGTAAAAGCTTGCTCAGTGTAAACTTTCTCCATTTGCATCTGAATGGTTTTACAAAGTTCCAACAACTTTTGCAGGATGTAGGTTTCTGTATTAAAGCAACCTTTCACTTCGAGGTGACAGGCATCTCATGTATTACATGTCAGCCTTAATTTCCACAAGCCCAGTTTCTGATATTCAAGTATGGACTACCCATCCCTCAGGCTTAAAATAGACAGCTGGGAGCTGAATTTCTCCACTTTGTTTTCAATTGGATGTATAATCTTCTCAATAATCAAACTAATCTGTTTTTGATTATATCCATATTCTTAGCACTTCTGGATTTGGATAATCTCTTGAACAGAAGCCATTATGAATCACTGGTTGATAATGACAAAGCACAACAAAATCCATACCTGCTGAAATACATCTGCTCCTTCATCATAGTCCACCACAGTGAAGAATAACTTATTAGAAAATGCAGATGAATATCGCCATGAGTTTGCCAGCACTTGGTACTCCTCATTCGCCTGTCTGTGGAAAATAAGTATAATAAATAAAAGTCAACTTACGTGACTGGGAAATGAATTTAATGTACTAATACTTACACTTCCTAACATTGAAATAATAACTCTAATTAACATTACTAAATGGGAGAGAAAATTATTTTTTATTTTAAAAATCACTACTATTGTAAGTTTGATTTATTCATGAGATATGAACTTTGCCAGTAAGATAACACTTACTGCCCATTCTTAATCACACACAAGGTGGTGGTAGTGACTTGCCTTTTTTTAAATAAATACAGTCCAAATAGGGTAGTTACATCTTCAGTGCTATAAAGGAAGGGAGATCCAGGCTTTCAATGTAGCAGCAGTGAAGAAATGGGTGATAGTCAGGATGATGTGTGACTTGAAAGTCATGTTATGTTGTATTGCAGTCAAAGGAGAGGTTGCTGCAATCTATTTTAGGTAGGTGCCAATATTGTAGTTGTGAAGCAGCTTGGATTGGATGTGGTTAGTTTGACACATTTTAGCAGTTCAACTGTAAAGTTGTCAGGACCATTGGCTTTGCTAGATCCAATGTACTCCGGCATTTTCTCACATCAAATGGAGTGAACCACAATGTTTATGCCAGTGATGGGTTGAGAATTCTAGTTGAAGGCAGTTGTAAATTTTTGCAGTCAGATGCTGATGTCTGTAATCACTGAGCATGGGAATACTCAAATCATTCTCCTCTTTAATCGTTTAATTGTTCACCAGCATTCTCAGCTGCAGTGGTTTGGTCTGATCCATTGGCTAAGCTTTGCCTGTAGTCTGTTGTTTCCAATGCTTCACACGTAGCCCTTTGTTATAATTTTACGAGGTTGTCACCTCATTTTTAGGTACTCCTCACTGCTCCTGGCATGTTCTTTTATTCTCCTCAATGAACATGGCTGATCTCCCAGTGTGATCACAAAGGTACAGTGAGCAATTTGGTGGGCCATGAGGTGAGAGATTGTGATGAAATAATGTTGTACTGCTGTTTATGGCCTACAGCATCTCTGGGTACTCAGCCTTGAATCGCCAGTTCAGTTATGAAACTATCTAGTTTTGTGTGATGAGGCACGCAGCATGATGGAGGATATCTGCAGTGTAAAGATAGGACTTTCTTTCCACAATGACTGTGCATGGTCACTGCTACTAGAACAGTCAAGTGCAGATGCTTTTATGACAGGTAGATTTGTGAATGCAAGGTCAAGTAACTTTTCATAATATTTGCTCTGTCTCTATTATAGCAGACGGAGACTGCAAGAACAATCCAGTTTTGACAACTACGTCCATCAAGACTTGGTCAGCACAATTAGGAATGACCAACCCAAATACTCCTGTTGATGGAGTTTGAAGTTCCACATCCAGAATAGATCTTGTGACCTTTCTGCCCTGCACACTCCATACGGAGAAATACTGATTCATCACATTAAGGAGGGCATAAAATGGTAAACAATAGGAGGGTTAATTGCTTACATTTGATCTAATGTCATAACACTTCCTGGGATCCAAAGTCAAGGTTAAGGACTGCCATGGCCACTACATACTGTATGCAGCTGTACCATCTTTGGAATATTACATAATTAAAAGTGTTGATGGAGGATTCTATGAAGATAACTATGTCACTCTGTTGCTTGACTAGCTCATGACAACATTCGTGTGCAGCTCTCTGCTGCTCCAAACGTTCGTGGATACTGACTGGCATACCAAAGCCCTGTGAATGTATTCAGTTCCAGTTTCTCCAGTCACTGCTGTGCATGACATTCCTGATGAAGGGCTTATGTCCAAAACATTGACTCTCCTGCTCCTCAGATGCTGTCCGACCTGCTGTGCTTCTTCCAACGCCACACTTTGAGACTACTGTGCGTGGACAATAGATGTCTGAACAGCCTCTAGAGAAATTAGAGGACAGGTGGAGTTGTGGGATACTTCTCCAAATTTTGCCAGAATTCTCCATGTATTAGTGAGGAAGACTTTCCATGGTTGTGTACAATTCTGGGAATGCCTTTGTCATGTACAGTGTCTATATGACATTTACTACTCACCACAATAAAAGCTATTGGCTGAAATGTCAGGTTTTTAGTTAAAGAGGAATGGAGAGTGAGTTTCATGGCATCTAATCTGCAATGGCCTGGGACAATTTCTCTCGCACAATTTTCCAACTTTCACCACACTAATTATGCAACTGATCTTTGGGCATGACTCTCAAAGAACCACAAAGCACAAGTGCTCACTACTGACAAGAGTATGCAGTTTCCACAATCTGGCACCATATTTCAACGAGTAAAAAATGAGGTCTGCAGATGCTGGAGATCACAGCTGCAAATGTGTTGCTAGTCAAAGCACAGCAGGCCAGGCAGCATCTCAGGAATAGAGAATTCGACGTTTCGAGCATAAGCCCTGATGAAGGGCTTATGCTCGAAACGTCGAATTCTCTATTCCTGAGATGCTGCCTGGCCTGCTGTGCTTTGACCAGCAACACATTTGCAACCATATTTCAACTTCAACTCATACTACCTCAGACTGTGCAAACCAGGAATAACCTTTCAATCTGCTCTACTCCAACCCTGTGTATGCCTCAGCGAAAAGACACACTAGTTCCTCATTTCTAGGGCAGTAATCTGAAGTGGCTTGATGGGCTGAGTGGTGGAAACAAGGGCAGTTTAATTCCTTGCTGACTGCAAAAAGTGACCAGGCCAACAGGCCAACCTAGCCTGGACACAAATCGCAGAGTGGGTCAGTGCTGTGTACTAAGTAAAAAGAACCAGGCAGCAAGAAGGTCACTGATCTTCTACAATCCACAAGTCTCAACGTGGAGACCTTTCTTTCTGCTAGTCACACACAAAGGTTCAGCATTCTCTCTCTAAGTCTGCCACTGCTCAAACACCTCATCAGGGCAGGTGGACTGTAACTATCAATACTGCATGCACCATATCCACACAAGGGCTCTCACCTTCCTCATCCTCAAACTATTAACCCTTCTTGCCTTCTATTCTAATTCATTGAAGACACATCACTATCTCTCCTGTCCATGCATGGCAATTAACTGCACTTGTATTCACTTCTATTGCAAATATTGTAATCCTTATAACTTTTCTTCAACAAGGTAATTACAACTCAGTTTAACATTGTTGGTAAGGAAGCTTCTAGAAAGAATGATTCAGGATAGAATTAGTAGTTACAAAGAAAAAAATAGGTTGATTAAGAAGAATCATCATGGATTTCTAAAAGGGAAATTTAACTAAATTGCCAGAATGTTTTTCAAGTGGTAACAAATGGTTCAATGAGGGTAGGGTACCATGGACTTCTAAAAGATATTTTATACAATAGCACACAATGGGATTGTGAAGAAAGTTATACATTATTGAATAAGATAATGATCAGCAGAAAAAAAGAATACAAAATTGGCTGAGTGATTGGAAACAGAATAAAAAGAAAAGTGACCAATAAGTATATCTTGGATCTGGAGATTACTTTGTTGTGGAACTCTTCAGGAGTTGACAATGGGATCCTTGTTTTTTCCCTGTATGATCTCAATCTTGATGTGCAGGGTGCACTTTCAAAGTTTACTCATAATTAGAAACTTGTAAAAACTGTAAACTGGAGAAAACACTGTTGAACTCTAAACAGACACAGACAGGTTGTAGGAGGCTGAGAGACAGTAGATGGGGTCAATGCAGAAAAGTGTGAGATAATGCATTTTGTCTTAGGCGTTATTAACAAGGGCATATATAAGAGTATAAGAGCAAGCAGCCATGTCCAATATGCTTAGACTTTTGTTAGACCATAGCAGGAACATTGTATACAGTTCTGGGCACAACATTATAAGAAAGATGGAAATTACATTGAAATGGACACAGAGTGATTTACAAGAGAGGCTCCAGGGAAGATAAATATTCAGTTACGAAGATAGTTTGGAGTAGTTGTGACTGTTCTCCCTTGAAGAAAAGAAGGCCAAGAGAAGATATGATAGAGATTTTCAAATCAGGAGGACAGCAGATAGAGTAGATTGAAGAAACTGTTCCAGTTTATAAAAAGAGCAAGAACCAGAGGGTTATAAATAATTTGCAAATGAAACAAATGCAAGATGAGAAAAAAACCTTTTCACACAGTAAGTCATGAGGGTGTGGAGCACATTGCTTGGAGGTCTAGCATTCAGGTTCAACTGAAGCATTCACGAGAACACTGGACAATCAGTTTGGAAGAACTAATGTGCAAGGGTGTGAGGAAATAGGAGATTAGCAGGAGGTAATTATACTAATTTGAAGAGCCGGTTCAGACACAATAGACAGAATTGCCTCTGTGGTGAATACCTCATTCCTGAAGAAGGGCTTATGCCCGAAACGTCGAATCTCCTGTTCCTTGAATGCTGCCTGACCTGCTGCGCTTTTCCAGCAACACATTTTCGGCTCTGTGGTGAATATAACAAGGTCGGTCATGTGGACCCCGGAATGAGTTCCCTTATTAGGGATGTTAATCTGGTCCAATTAGGGAGCCCTAGCAGACAGATATAAACAGGTCTGTCAGACATTCTGTTCATTCTGACAGATGGCTCTGAAGAAGCTGGATCTGTATCAAATACATTCCATGTGTAAACTAAGGGTGACTTGGTGATGGGATATTGGTCTCTGTGGAGCTATTTCTGCCTTCTTCTGGTCTGCAATAATTTTGAGATCCTGAGAGGGCAATCTGAGGGGGTGGGGTAAATGAAATTGGTGGTGGGGCTTTTGGTTAAAGTTCAATGGCAATTGAACAAGCATACACTAAATGTAATGGCAGACAGCTTTTGGATGCACCCATAGCTTGTAGGTCTGTACCTCAATTTCCTGAAGGCAGAAAGTTTCAAGAATGAGGTACAAACAATCTTTAACCAATCTAGCATGTCAGGAAAATTGTATGCTTAAAGTTACTAATTCAAACCAGCAAAGTTCTACAATACACACTCTTACACACAGCAGAACATTAACTAGTTCTAATGATAATCATGATTTGGAGATGTCAGTGTTGGACTGGGATGTACAAAGTTAAAAATCACAAAACACCAGGCTTAATTGGAAGCACATTAGCTTTCGGAACGCCGCTCCTTCATGAGATGATAGTGGAGGACACAATTCTAAGGCACAGAATTTATAGCAAAAATTTACAGTGTGATGTAACTGAAATTATATATTGAAAAATACCTTGATTGTCTGTTGAGTCTTCCATCTGTTTGAATACCATGATAGTTTCACTTCTTTCATGTGTAAATCACAAAACCTTTTTTTTAAAAGTTGCATTTTCATGTAAGCTGTAACAATAGGTGATAGCTAGACAATATGTTGAAGGTGTTAGCCCCATGTTCCCTCTCTATGCCATGATGCTTAGATTAATTCTAATCTAAAAAGTGAGATAACATAGTTTTACATGAATTCATGCAGATTTTAAGCAAAGTACAATGTAACCTGCAAGTACAAATTCACCCCACAAAATATATGTGTGCATGTGGGTCTTTGTCTGTGTGTGTATGTCTGTCTGTCTGGGTTGGGGGTTAAGAGTGTGAGAGAGAGTGTATATATGCTTGTAGTGAGTGTAGAGTGTCTTAAGTCTGTGAAGGGTGCATGTGTGAGTGCGAGTGTGTGCGCACGTGCCTGGTGTGGGGGTTTGTGAATGTCTCTGAGAGAGTGTGTATATGTGTGTGCATGAGTGTAGAGTGGTCTAAGTCTCTGAGAGGATGCCTGAGAAAGTGTGGGAGTGTGCGTGTGAGTGTCTGTGTATATGTGTGTCCGTGTGTATATGTGTATAGGAGTACCTGTGTGTGCGGGTGTGCATAGGAGTATCAGTAGTGTGACATGAATCCAAGGTCCCGGTTGAGGCCCTCCCGAACTTAGCTATCAGCCTCTGCTCGGTCACTTTTCGCTGCTGCCTGTTCCGAAGTCCGCCTTGGAGGATGGTCACCCGAAGGTCCGAGGTCGAATGTCCTGGACCACTGAAGTGTTCCCCAACTGGGAGGGAACACTCCTTTCTGTTGATTGTTGTGTGGTGCCCATTCATTCGTTGACGTAGCCTTTGCTCGGTTTCCCCAATGTACCATGCCTCAGGTCATCCTTGCCTGCAATGTATAAGATAGATAATGTTGGCTGAGTCACATGAGTACCAGCCACATACAAAGTGGGAGGTGTCCCCTCGTGTAATAGTGATATCTATGTCCACACTCTGACACGTCTTGCAGCATCCACCATGACAGGGTTGTATGGAGTTGTCCTGAGAGCCGGACAGCTTGCTATGAACAATGATCGGTTTGAGATTTGGCGGTTGTTTAAAGACAAGTAGTGGAGGTGTGGGCAAGGTCTTGGCGAGGTGCTCATCCTCATTGATAACGTGTTGCAGGTCACGAAGAACATGGCGTAGTTTTTCAGCTTCTGGGAAGTACTGAACAACGAAGTGTACTCTGTCGGTTGCAGCACGTGTCTACCTCCTGAGGTGGTTATTACGGTTCCTTGCTGTGGTACATCGGAACTGGCGGTCGATGAGTTGGGCATCGTACCCTGTTCTTGTGAGGGCATCCCTGAGTACTTCCAGGTGCCCATCACATTCCTCCTCATCTGAGCAGATCTGGTGTACACGTAGGGCTTGTCCATAGGGGATGGCTGTTCTAATATTTTTGGGTGGAAGCTGGAGAAGTGCAACAATGTGAGGTTGTCTGTGGGTTTGCGGTAGAATGTGGTGCTGAGGTGTCCATCCTTGATGGAGATGCATGTGTCCAAGAATGAGACAATTAGTCGAAAGTGGTCCATGGTGAGTTTGATGGTGGGATGAAACTTGATATCACTGTGTAGTTTTATCAGTGACTCCTCGCCATGGGTCCAGAGGAAGAAAATGTCGTCAATGTACCTGGTGTACAGTGGTGGTTGGAGATCCTGCATAGAGAAGAAGTCTTGTTCGAACTTGTGCATGAAGATGTTGGCATATTTTGGTGCAAATTTGGTCCCCATGGCTGTTCCATGTGTCCGGATGAAGAACTGGTTGTCAAAGGTGAAGACGTTGTGACCGAGGATAAAGCAAATGAGTTGTAGGATGGTGTTTGGAGATTGGCTGTTGTTGTTGTTGAGTACTGAGGCTGTTTCAGTGATGCCATCCTTGTGGGGGATGCTGATGTAGAGTGCTGAAACATCCATTGTGAAGAGGAATGTTTCCGGTTTGACTGGTCCATGGAGTTTTTGTTAGAAATCCGTAGTGTCGCGACAGAAGCTGGGGATCCCCTGTACAATAGGTTTCAAGATGCCTTCACCATAGCCAGAGAGATTCTCACACAGTGTCCCATTGTCCAATACGATAGGATGTCCTGGTGTGTTGGCTTTGTGTACTTTTGGAAGGCAGTAGAAGTCGTCTACACAAGAAGTACATGGCATGAGGGTGTGTAGGGAACACTGAAGGGCTGGATCCAAAGTCCTGATCCATGTGTTTAATTCACGGGTGTCTTCTTTGGTCGGATCAGCTGGTAGCTGCTTGTAGTGTTCCTGGTTGTTCAATTGTCATTACATTTCCTTGCACTAATCTGTTCTATTCTGAATGACAATGGCTCCTCCTTTATCTACTGGTTTGATGACAATGTTGTGATTGGTTTTGAGAGCCTGGATGGCGTTGCGTTGTGAACGGGTGATGTTTTGCTCGACCTTGTGGGTACAGCTGGTGAATCTGGCATTTATGTATTTCCTGATAGTTTGAGCATACATGTCAAGCCCAGGCCAGCAGCCCTCCGATGGGGTCCAAGTTGACACCTTTGGTCGCTCCTCTACAGATCCATGTGATGACTGTTCCAGTTCATCAGTGGGCCTGTTCAGATCACTGCCGGCACATTGAAAGAATACCCGGAGTCTCATTCATCTGATGAACTCCTCCATGTCTGCTACAAGAACCAACGTGTCCATTTTGGTGATGGGGCAGAAGTTGAGACCCCTGCTCAGGACTTCAATCTGTTCCGGTCGAAGGGTGTGGTCCAATTAGTTAATCATAGACTTCCCCGCAGCGATAACGTCGTCTACTGTGGTGCCAGCGTGGGATTTGCTATTACTGGTGAGAATGCCAAGTTTCTCCAGTTTTTTGTTCTTGGTTTGCATGTATGTGGTGTAGTTTTGTCACCTTGTCTGCTTGGCAATGTCACGTAATTGTACTGCTGTATCCTGAGTGCAGGCGGAGAGTGTGGATTCCACCTTAAGTTGGTGCACGAGATGATTGAGGAGTTTACGAGAGGTGCGGTGGCAAAGTTTCAGTTACATCACACTGTAAATTTTTGCTCTAAATTCTGTGCCTCAGAATTGTGTCCTCCACTATCATCTGATGAAGGAGCAGCGCTCCGAAAGCTAGTGTGCTTCCAATTAAATCTGTTGGACTATAACCTGGTGTTGTGTGATTTTTAACTCTAATGATAATGTGCAGAACAGGTTTGATTTTTCTCAGGCTCATTGAGCCTGATGTTTCATCTCATATTGCCTGATGAAGCTGGTAATTTCATTGCTGAACAGCGTCTGTGGTATTTTTGGCCTGCCAAGTGATTCATTTGCAGGTCATTGGCATTGATTCAATCTCTTTGTGCAGTGAGAACTAGCCAAGGCATTTCACAATAATCAGGGGACTTACCCGGGTACGCCACCTGCTAACTAATGAATAGGAATCCAATGCTATTTTTTTGGCTAATGTTATGAGGGCAAGTTTTAAAAGATGTAACGCTACAACATACTTTCAAATTTGCTTAATTGGTTGTAAATAGTTAACATTCCTGAAGGTATCAAAAATATAGTACTGCAAGCAAAGCATCAACATATTAGGAATATTTAGTAGGTCAGGCTGCATCTATGGACAAAGGAATATAGTAGTCATACAGTTCGAACCATCCATCTGCCTGATCTACTCAGGAGATCTGGCATGCTTCTACTTCTGTTCTTGCTCATATGGTGTGTCAAACTTGAAGATGAATGACATTTTCTAAAAGAACATAATGAAAGAAAGACAAAAGTAATTTCAGCAAACTTAGTTTCAACCAGCAGTTCTGAATCAGCACTCTCAATATAAACCAGCAAAACTTATATGCCTGAAATACCAGAGGTTTACTGAACCATCATGATCTCCATGATATTCAACTACTCTATTGAGGGCAATTGTGAGGAGGCTCTCTACCAACAAGTCTTATTTAAGGCAAAGTTACATTATTATTTAAGTGATTTATACTGTAATTAAAGTATAACAGTGTTGTGTACACCCCTGCATTTTTTTTTACATTGATTTATATGGATCCCTTGATGGGAACATTTGATGAATCCATAGGTGCTTGTTAATACTAAGTTTGCTGTATACTGATTTTATGCTTTCCTCAACCTCAGGGCATTCTAAAGTGTGTTTCAACCAGTGAAATATTTACTGAAATATAGGTGCTAATATTTATAAGGATGTGAGCAGGCACACAGGAGACCTCAAATAGTCAAAAAATGTGATAAAGTAGTGGAATTAAATGAATGATTTATTATCACATATATTGTGAGAGATGAACAGAGAAAAGTTTGTCTCCACAATCCGGCTCCATTTTGAGGTAGCAAAAGAACAAAAAGAACACTTAAATAGAGTTCAGCTTCATCAGCCAGTATCCCAAATACAGCTCCAGGACTTCTGCAAGGTCCCCACTCTGGGCCTACATTAGCCAGAAGGCCCTGCTCTGGCCATCGACACCGCCACAGCCAATGACTTGCACCCAATGCCAAAACAGTTCATGTTCTGGGCCAATTGCAGTCACAAGTCCCCACTCTGTCATCGCTGCAGCCTAAGCCCCACTGCCATTGTAATGTGCCTACGAAGTCAGGAGTCATCACCAACACCGCTCTGGCTTCTCTGCGATGTCAGGAAGATGAAGGGAAGATGAAGAAAAGAAAAAGCAAAAGAAAAAGATGAAATGGAGAGAGAGAGAGGGAGAGAGAAAGAATGTGGCTGGCCTGAACAGATGGACTCAGCCTGAACACTACCCACTGTGCAGTGCTGCCATCTTGAAAGTTAAAAGTATAAGAGGTGATCTCATTGGAATATGCAGCATTCCAAAGGGGCTTGACAGAGTAAATGCTGAGATGATTCATCTCCCCCACCATGGGAGCAACTAGGACAGGAACCTTGATCAGTCAGAAATCAACTGTTACAGGGAAAGGGTAGGAAAGTGGAAGTGAAAAATGTTATGATCCTACTGACTGGCATCAAAATGCATGTCCTGCTGATCACTAATTGTAGAGACTCCTTTAAATAATGCTGTGGACTCTTTTTTTGTTTAAAAGATATGGGAAACACGGGCTGGGCCAGCATTTATTGCCCATCCTAATTGCGTACAGACCAGGTTAAGAGTCAACCAAATTATTGAAAATTTGGAGTCACATATCAGCCAGACCAGATAAGAATGGCAGATTTCTTTTCCTGAAGGACATCTGTGAATCAGATAGGTTTTCCCTCCTCTTCCTTCCACCACCATTTCCCCACCCATCCAACCATCCACAAAAGTTTCATGGTCATTACCAGACTTAATTCCAGATATTCATCTGCCATGATGGGTTTCAAAGCTGGGTTTCAGGAACCTTACCTGGGTCTCAGGGTTAAGAGTATAGTGATAATACCAGTAGGCCATTGCCTCTCATTACTCTGTCAACACTGGACCTCATCAGCTTTGATTGACCCAAAGGAGATACCTGCCTCCCCTTCCTCACAGGAGAACCAGCAAAATAAACTCTCAGCATAGGCTGTGTCACATTGCAGGTTTTGCCTGACGGGGGGAAGCTGACTCTGAACTCATCCCCACCTCCACTACCCCCAACATCCCTGTTTCCCTATCCATCTTCACATTTTAGTATCCTGCATCAATAGAGGCACAGAAATATATGAACACAAGAAATGCTTGATTCGATTATTTTTGTCACGTACTGAGATCAGTGAAAAGTATTGTTTTATGTGCTCAACAAATCATACCTTACCTAGAACAGAATGCAGTATATAGTGTTACAGCTACAGAAAGGTGCTGAGAAAGATTAACGCTAATAATCCATTTGTAAGTCTGAAAACTGCAGGAAAGATGCTGTTCTTTAATTTATGGTATGTGTTTTCAAATTTTTGTATTTTCTGTCCAATGGAAGAGGTGGAAGAGAGAATAATCAGGGTTGCAGGGGTCCTTGATTATGTTGATTGCTTTTATAATAAACACAATTCCATTCCTTCACTGAAGAAAATCTCCTACTCGCTTCATACAGCACGGAAACAGACCCTTCGGTCCAACCAGTCCATACTGACCATAACCCCAAAATAAACTAGTCCCATTTGCCTATGCTTGGCCCATAGTCCCCCAATATTTTTTACTCATGCACTTATGCAGATGTCTTTTAAACATTGTAACTGTCCATGCATCCACCACTTCCTCTGGAAGTTTATTAAACATATGAACTGCTTTCTGTATAAAAGAATTGCCTGTCATCTTCAATAAATCTTTCTTCTCTCATTGTAAAATTGTGCCTTTTAGTCTTGAAATCTTCTATTCTTGGGAAAATACACCTACATTTATCTTATCAATTCCCCTCATTATTCTATAAACCTCTATAAGGTCACCCCTCAACCTCCTACGTTCTATTGACAGACATCACAGCCTAACAAGCCTTTCCCCATAAGTCAAGTCCTCCATTCCCGGCAACATCCTGGTAAATCTCTTCTGAAACTTCTCCAGCTTAATAATATCCTTCCTATAACAGGGCAACCAAAACTGTACACGGCACTCCAGCACAGACTTCACCCACATCGTGTACAACCTGCACATAATGCCCCAACTCCTGTACTGAAAACTCCAAGCAATGAAGACAAACATGCTAAATGGTAAACTTCACAAACACCTTCCACCACCCTTACCTCAAGTTCACCTGGACCATTTTGGACAGCTCCCTCCCCTTTTTGACTCTAATCTTCAGTATCTGTAGTCCTCACTTTCTCCTGTTTACATAAAGCACAATTTGAGATTTCAAAGAACATGGTAAAATATAATCCTAGCTATCCTAACTTCATATCACAGTATTTAACCACCAGAATTCCTTTATCTATCACATCCTTAGGTTTGACTTAACTATTTCTTTCGATACCCAGTCTTGAAAATATCATAGTCTCGTCCTTGAATTTTGACATAACTGAGCTTAGACTTTCTCAGCTTTGAACAACCACTTCAGGCAGCTAATTAAACATTTCTGCTCTGGAACTTTCAAATTAAAACCCTTACACTGAGATAACCTATTTCTTTAGTGCCAAATTGGCTCCTTTTATCACAAGAAACCTTATTTTTAATCTAAATTCAAACAGGACTTCTGTAAATTTAGAACAAAAGCTTTCTAAACTTTGTTTTATGTCCTTCAACAAAAACAAAAACAAAAACAAAATTCTTCTAACCGAAAGCAAGTTAATACTTCACAATATTTTCTCTTTTCACTTGTAGAGGTTCCTTCAAATAATGCTGTGGATGCTTTTTTTTTCAAAAATTTGATTACAAGATGTGAGGAACACGAGCTGGGCCAGCATTGACTGCGCATCCTAATTGCACACAGAACAGTTTAAGAGTCAACCTCATTACTGAGAGTTTGGAGTCACATATTGGCCAGACCAGATAAGAATGGCAGATTTCCTTCCCTGAAGGATATCCGTGAATCAGATAGGCTTTTCTCACCCCAACCATCCTCAAAAGTTTCATGGTCATTACCAGATATTGAGATCGCTCAATAAATCCCTATCATCATCCCAAAGACTCTCTCTCATGCGGGCTTAATCAAAATCATGGCTCCACAAATATAGGGAAGTTAACTATTAACTTGCTCATATACACAGGCCAAAACACAGATGTCACTAGGTTAAAATTTAAACTAAAATAAATGATAAGTATTCGAGTTCAGGAGAAAGTGAGGAGTGCAGATATTGGAGATCAGAGTTCAAAAGTATGGTGCTAGAAAAGCACAGCCGGTCAGGCAGCACTCGAGGAGAAGGAAAGTTGACATTTTGAGCATAAGCTCTTCATCAGGTTCTTCAATATGCCTGATGAAGAGCTTAAGCTTGAAACGTTGATTCTCCTGCTCCTCTAATGCTGCCTGACTGGCTGTACTTCTCCTTCACTACAACTTTTGACAGTATTCAATTCACTCAATTAATCCGGAAAGGAGATTAGAGACAGTTGGTTGCCTTTTCCTCACATTCACAGTGGTTAGCACAACCACTCCAACAATTGCCGCTGAGAAATAGGCAGATATGGAAAGGTCATAAAGTTTACTTCCTCTTGTCTGGGGAGAGTGCAACTGACTATGAGTCATAAAAATGAGCCATGTTAGTGCAGATCCATTAGTGTCAAAGGTTTATTGGCAAATGTTTCATGCTCAGAAAATGACCAGACATACCTGGAATTTAAATGGCTTAAATAATTTTGACCAGTGGTTATGGGAACTTAAAATTGAGACCACCTCCAAGAATCCTAGCTCTGCATGATGTCAATGCAGGAGAGGCCTTCCTTATAAGTCAATATCCCAACTAGCTGGGCCCAGAAAAACTTGCTTAGGTTCAGGAGGAGATTAATGACATGATGGAATCATACATTAATAGAATCTAGAAGTATCAGCTGGAGTTGCCCAGTTGTGCTTGTATCCAAGTCTGATGGCTCCATAAGGCCCTGCATCCACTACCAAAAAGGTAATGTGGGACCAAAGGCAGATTCTACCCAATATCCAGTCTGAAAGATTGCATAAACAGAGCAGAAAAAGCCACCTTCATTATAGAGATAGATCTACTCAAATGTAACTGGCAGGGTTACTTCACTGTCCATGTGGTGGAAATCGCTGCCTTCAGAATTCCGCATAGGTATACCAGTATCAAATCATGCAATTCAAACTCTGAAATGTCCCAGCCAATTTCTAAGGCTGGTGAATGAGAAGTGGTACCTAATTTTGCAGTTACCTTGACAGTTCCACTGAAAGCTCGAGCCAAACTTAGGTTCAGTTGCTACACGACTAACAGACTCACTCAGGAAAAAAGCAGAGGTATATGGGCTGAAATATGCTAAACTGCTTTTGAAAGCTGAAAAGAATTTTAACAAATAAGCTTTCACTGTAGCTATATATGAAAATTATATTAGGATATGAACTGTTCTCCTTTAGAAATATAGAGACAAATCGCATGCTTCTCCAAAAATAACTTAATAAACAACAGAGATGATACTCCACATTACAGAACTGACTGCTGACACCCCATCCAGAATGGAAAGGAACCTGGTTAGAATGACAAACATAATTGACCAAGACTAGAGTCATGCTTGAGTGTACAGATGAATCAATCTATTATTTTATGTTTGTTTTTATTTCATTTCACTCCTTTGTAATGAAATGAGTATGGAGATCATGTCATTCATCTTGTGAGGGAAATGTCATGGAATGGATCAGAATCTCAAAGTATTTATAAAATGTTTTGAGTTTTATTTCCCAATTGTGTTGCTTTAATAGGAGAGCAGAAAAGCTGCACATTTAAATTCAGGTTATTGTCTCAAAAAGAGCTTGTGAAACTTCAAAAAGCACATATGTCAGTTGTCAGGAAAGCTTAAAACAGGGAGAAGTTTAGCAAGAACAGACAATGATGGAACAGACTGTCATTATTCATGTGGTAGAAAGCCACTGCTTGCGGACATTTCTGCTTCACCTTCTAAGAACTCTGAGCACTGAAGTTAAAAGGTCAGTTTAAACTACTGAAGTGGACTAGTGGGACTGAATACTCTCATGTGCGTCAATCAGGGTGTGAGCATTAACATGTTGGGAGCATCACAGTTGAAGAATTATCTTTTAGTTACCTCTGTGTTACAGGTAAACACCATCTCTAAATCTGAATATTGCAAACGAGTTAAGAAGGAAATGCAACAAAAAGAACTCTCATCCTGAATACTGGAAATCAATCATAGGTGAAAGGCATCAGAATGACAGAATCTCAACCAATCTGTAAAACTCAGTTCTGTAAAGTAAACTGCTTACCTATTAATGTGAGCACCACCAGCTACCTCCACTGCAATGGAGGTACCAATACCCTCTCTTCACATACAATTCTGTGATTGATCTGTACATTTATTTTATTTTAACTTTTTGACTACTCTCCTTATTTCTAATTATTCTGTACGTATGTTTTGTTAGCATTTCTTCTTGCACATAGTAATTAATAAATTCACTCTTTTTGCTCAAACCAGACTTGTAACAAAATTCTCACTATAAACAAACAGGGTAAGTATCGTTTCCATTTGCACCTTATGGCAGGAAGTGCTCTGGAAACAATTTAAAAACAAACTATCAATTGTCAACCACCATCATTCAATTATTTATGCTTGGGATTTTTCCTGGAATAAAAAGGGTTTTACAACAGAAAGAAAACTGACTTTAGATTCTAGACATGTTGTCCTAAACAATGAAGTTCTCGAGTGAGGATGAAGCAACTGGCTCCCTTCATTATTATCCCAATCTTATTGGTTGATTATTGTGTTTAGGCCAATGGGAATCATAATTAATCTCCCCGTGAAGCTTACTGAGTATGGGTTCCACCAGTAACAGGCAACTGCTGAGTTGGAACTTCTCATCTGAGCCCTTTATAAAGCAGACCCATTGGCCACTCTTGTGGCACAGTGGTTGTGTCCCAACCCCTGAATCAGAGACCCAGGTTCAAGTCCCACCTGCTCCAGACGTGTGCAACATCTCTGAACAGAATGATTAGAAAAATAGGTTAACGTTTAAAAGTTTATAAAGCATACTCATTATGTTTGAGCCCGGACATCAATGGAGGGGGGATGCTCATGATGCCTTTAGAGGGAGGCGGCCACCTTGGGTTATGCAGTGTTTTATTTCACCCTCAAAATCCATTTTGATTTAGTCCCTTCCCTCTCTCTCTACATCACCATCCCCTTTCACTTTGGATGGTTTCCTTTGCCCATAGAAAGCTTTGTGTGTAAACCTCTACATCAACATTTGAGAAGATTTGTAGCTCAGGTTGAGCTTCTGGTTGTAGGTTTGCTCGCTGAGCAGAAAGGTTCACTTCCAGACATTACCAGTAACATCTTCAGTGGGCCTCCTGGCAAAGCATTGCTGATAATTCCTGCTTTCTATTTATACATTTGGGATTCTTTGGGTTGGTGATGTCATTTCCTGTGATGTTGTAATTTCCTGTTCTTTTTCTCAGGGGTGGTAGATGGGGTCTAAGTCAATGTGGTTGTTGATAGAGTTCTGGTTGGAATGCCATGCTTCTAGGAATTCTCATGCATGTCTCTGCTTGGCTTGTCCCAGTCGAAGTGGTGCCCTTCCTTACCTGTATGCAAGGATACTATTGAGAGAGGGTCATATCATTTTGTGGATAGATGTTCGTGATGCCCATAACAGACTCTATAAATACAACCGGGAAATTTTGCACCAAAACTCTTTACTCACTCATGCAACAGACCGTAAATGGACAAACACAGTATAACAAGCCATAGATATTAGACAGCGACAAACACAGAATATGAAAAAAAAACTAGACCTGCAGAAAAAAATAGACAAGCTTACACAAAGTAACACCACAGACAACACAGAAGCATGGATTAAAAAAAAACTAATCTGACCGACCCTTAACAGACACTGTAAAAGCTGTCTTAATAAGAGGATTAAATTACAACTGCCACAATACGGACAAGAAAGATTTCTTAGGAGCATTAGAAATGACACTAAAAGACAAGCAACTCATGGAAGAAACCTAGGAAACTATCAGACAGGTAGTCGCACCAACATTAAGCAGAAAAAAAAGGAAGGAAACACACTCAAATACACAAGAAATGAAAGCACTGGAAAAACAAAAAAAATGGTTATCCTACCTGCAGATAATAAACGCTTGACAGTCATTCTAAATCGAACAGAATATATTGAAAAAGCAAATGCACTACTTACAGATACCAACACTTACCAACAAGATAGACCCAACCCCACAACTAGAGAACCCAATCATCGCCCTACACAAAAAAGTCAGAAATCTGGAGAAATAAATAAGACCGCCTTCCAAAATAATGAAATCAGATGGATCCAACACACCATGCTTCTACAGATTACCCAAAATTCACAAACCAGGAGCCCCCCTCAGACCCATATTCTCACTACCTGGAACACTAACTTAGAGGTTGGCCAAGGAGCTACACTAAAGACTAAAACACTTAGTAGAAGACTCACACCACTCCATCCACTTCACCCAAGAATTCCAGAAGACTATCAAAGACACTAAGATAGAAGAGGGTGAAATAATGGTCTCCTTTGATATAACAGCCCTGTATACATCAATCAACATTAAGCTGGCCAAGGAAACACTGACTACACTATTAGAAGATCCAAAGATGCATACACAAAACACCACTAACTTCATCAGCAAGGACACTACCATCAAGCTAGTGGGCCGATGCCTTAAAACACACTTCACCTTCAACAACAAAACCTGCAGGAAAACCAACGAAACACCTATGGGCTCTTATCTGAGACAGTAATGCAAAGACAAGAACAAACAGCTCTGCCAACCATCCAACCCAAACTTTGGGTCCGTGACATGGATGGCACCTTTGTCATCATTAAATTAAACAAATTAAAGGAAATCTTAAAGACCATCAATAATACCCTTACTGGCATAAAATTCACTGAAGAGGAGGAAAACCGAAAAAGAAAATGACATTCCTAGATGTCACAGTAGAGCAAACAGCGAATGGGAAACTTCAAACCAGTGTCTACAGGAAAACAACACATACTGACCACATATTGAACTACAGAAGCAATCATCCCAAAATCCACAAATGAAGCTACATCAGAACATTATTCCAACACACACCGCAGCACAGCAGAACTACGCAGAGCAGAGGAAAATGTCAACACCACAGGAAATGACATTACCACATGAAATGACATCAACCCAAAGAAACCCAAATATAAAAATAGAAAGCAGGAATTATCAGCAATGCTTTGCCTGGAGGCCCACTGAAAATGTCACCTAGTAGGGGGACAAAACCTCTGGAAATGAACCTTCCAGCTCAGTGAGTAAACCAAATCTAAACCTCTGTATAGCTGAATGGGTGATTATTGATGGTAGCAATGCAGGTTGATGGAGTGGTCAAGAAGGCATACGACATGCTTTCCTTCATCAAATGGGGTATTGAGTACAAGAGTTGGTAGATCATGTTACATTGTAACATTTCGGCCACATTTGGAATACAGTTTACAGCTCTGGTCGCTACATTACCAGAAGGGTGTGGATTTTTTGGTGAGGGTACAGAGGAGGTTGACCAGGATGTTGCCTGGTATGGAGGGTGCTAGCTGTGAAGAGAGGTTGAGTAGATTGGGATTATTTTCTTTAGAAAGACAGAGATTGAGGGGGGACCTGACTGACGTCTACAAAATCATGAGAGGTATAGACAGGGTGGGTAGCAAGCAGCTTTTCCTACAGAATGGGGGACTCAATAATTAGGGGTCGCAAAATCAAGGTGAAAGGGGAAAAGTGTAAGGGAAATATGCATGGAAGGTTCTTTTATGCAGAGGGCGATGGGTACTTGGGAAGAGTTGCCAGTGGAGGTGGTAGAAGTGGGCATGATAGTGTCATTTAAGATCTATCTAGACAGATACATGAATGGGCAGGGAGCAGAGGATACAGGTGATAGGTTGAGATAGAAATTCTGGATAGGAACAGGCTTGGAGGGCCAAAACGCCCTGTGCTGTAATTTTCTTTGTTCTTTGTTGTTAATAACTAAAAACAAAAAAGTCATGGTGATTTGATAGTGGAAAAGTCGCTCAGTTGTGTGCGATAACACTTCTGAATAATTAAAAATAATTAGATCAGGGCTGGGACTGCAGAAGTGTCTGTCCCGACTGGGACTAGCATTTATATACCACAAACACTGGTTTGACTTTGGTGTTCAACAGTAAATTATATTCCTTTCCAGTCGAGCATCCTGATCTATTACAACTGTAATAAAGTTTATTTCAAAAAGGTTCCTTCTCTTATGGAACTTTTCTCCCTCATTGAAATGAGCTTATGTTTAAAAAAAAAGAGGAGGGACTCTCCAAAGTAGATAAAATGGGTAACCAAGGAAGTTAAAAACAGTATTGGTGTTTAAAGAAAAATATGCAGTAGCAAAGTGGCAAAGGGATTGTGAAACATTTTAAAAGCCAATATGTGTTGCCGTAAAAACAAGAGAGAGAAAATAAACTATAAGGTAAAATGAGCAAGTAATATGAAAGGAAATAGTAAGAACTTTTTTAAATACTCAAAAAGTTGAGAGATGTCAAAGTGAACATCGACCATTTAGAGAATGGAGACAATATAATAATGGGACCAAGAAATGGCAGAGGATTTGAATAAATACTTTGCATCTGTCTTTGTGATAGCAGACATTAAGGATCTTTGCTAGGTCTCAATTAATCATATTATGTATTAATGACTTGGATAAAGGCAGAGAATGCCATTTACCCAAATTTGCTGATGACACAAAGGCAGCATTGTAGAGTGTACACGATAGCATAAAATTACAAGGGGATATTGATAGACTAGATGAATGAGTAAAACTGTAGCAGATGAAGTTTAATATAAGCAAGTGTGTGGTTATCCATTTTGGCATGAAAAATGATGTATCAAAGTACTTTAGAGATGACATGAACTGGATGTCCAAAGAGGCTTGGGACTCCAGTATACAGATCTTTAAAATGCCACAAACAAAGATAGAAAATACTCAAGAAAGGTAATGAAAAGCTGGCCTTTATATGTAAGGCAGGAGAGTACAAGGGTGCTGAGGTTATGCTGCAATGATACAAAACCCAAGTTAGACCCTATTTGGAGTACTGAGGTTTACCTGGATTTCAAGGACTAAGTTATGAGAGATTATACAAAGTAGAACTGTTTTCTCCAGAATTAAGTGGTGGTCAGATCAAAGTGATCAAAATATTAACAGGAAAAGACAGGATAAATAAAGGTTGAAGATTTCCGCAAATATTTCCACTGGTTGAAGATCCTTGAACGAAGGGACATAGTCTAAAATTAGGGTCAAACTATTCAACAGAGATGTCAGTGGCATTTCTAAAGGCCTCTATTCCACAAATGGCAGTGTATGCTGGTTCAGTTATTAATTTAAATATCAGATCGATAAAATTTTGTAAGCAATGGTATCAAAGAATATGGGCCAAAAATGCAGGTATATGGAGTTATGTCTCATTAAACGGCAGAACAAGCTTGAGGGGATGAATGGCCTAATCCTGTTTCCATGTTCCTATGTTCCGAAGAGGATTGCAAAAATACAAAATCAAGGTTAGAAAGGCAAGTGCAAATAGTTACAATGACTATCAATTGAGGAAAAAAGTGTAAAGGTAACAAATGAGGCTAAAGACCAATAGGTCCCTGGACTTGATGGATTACTTCCTGGAAAATTGAAAAAAATAGCAACAAAGGTGGCAGATACACTGCTGGTAACCTTCCAAAAATCTTTATAGTCTCGAAAAGTTACAGAGGATTGGAAAACTGAAAACATAATACCATTATATCGAAAATGGAAGTTTGCTTGGTATCTGTCTTTAGAAAAACACTACATTTAATGTATGGAAGAGCATTTAGAAATACATAAAATAATCAAGTAGACTCAGCATGGTTTTATGAAGGGAAATCATGTCCAATAAATTTATTAAAATTCTCTGATGATGTAACAAGCAGGATAGATAAGGAGGAAGTCATGGAAATAATATATTTGGATGTCCAAAAGGTGTTGGATAGAGTACTACACACAAGGCTACTTAATAACGTCAGAGTTGTCATAAAAGACTATGGGCTAAATGCTGGAAAAATGGGATTAGATTAGTTTGGTGCTTGTTTTTGACCAGCACAGATTTAATAATTCTATGACTCTATAAAATCATATGTCAGATATAGGCAGCAGAGATTGAGTAAATCCGTAGAACAGAATAAATCAGTAGAAGTATACTTAAGAGGGAAAGTAGGAGGGCAAAAAGGGGACAAGAGAAGGCTTTAGCAAACAGAATTAAGGAGAACTCAAAGGGATTCTACAAATACATTAAGGACAAAAGGGTAGATAGAAAGAGAATAGAACCCCTTAAATATCAGCAAGGCTGCATATGCATGGAACTGCAGGAGATGGGGGAGATACTAAATGAGTATTGGCATCAATATTTACAATGGAGAAGGATATGGAAAACGTGGAACATGGGGCGGCACGGTGGCACAGCAGTTAGTAGGGCGGCACGGTGGCACAGCAGTTAGCACTGCTGTCTCACAGCACCTGTAGACCCGGGTTCAATTCCCGACTCAGGCGACTGACTGTGTGGAGTTTGCACGTTCTCCCCGTGTCTGCGTGGGTTTCCTCCGGGTGCTCCGGTTTCCTCCCACAGTCACAAAAGATGTGCGGGTCAGGTGAATTGGCCAAGCTAAATTGCCCGTAGTGTTAGGTTAGGGGTATGGGTGGGTTGCGCTTCGGCGGGTCGGTGTGGACTTGTTGGGCCGAAGGGCCTGTTTCCACACTGTAAGTCTAATCTAAAATGGGGGAATAAATAGCAACATCTTGAAAAATGACTATATTATAGAGGTGGTGATACTGGATGGCTTAAAACTCAAAAGATAGATAAATCACCAGAACCTGATCAGGTGTACCTTGGAATGCCCTGGGAATCTAGGGAAGTAATTGCTCGGCATCTTGAAGTGCTGATTGGATGCCAATGATATGCCAGCCTGAAAATGCTCCCTTTATCTCAAATCTGTGTCTCCTACTACTTAGCCAATCAATCCTCTATCTGTGTTCATATGTTTCCCCCAAAGCTACTGTCACTTAGAGTCATGTACAGCACAGATACAGACTCTTTGGTCCAGCTTGTCCATGCCAACAGTCCCATTTACAAACATTTGGCCCATATCGATCTAACCCCTTTCTATTCCTATATCAATCCAGATGTCTTTTAAATGTTGTAATTGTACCAGCCTTCACCCTTCCTCTGACAGCTCATTCCATACAAGCAGCACCCTCTTCATGAAAAGGTTACCATTTAGGTATCTTTTAAATCTTTCCACTCGCACCTTAAAACTATGGCCTTTAGTTTTGGACTCTCCCACCCTGGGAAAAAGACCTTGGCTATTCACCCTATCCATGCCCCTCATGATTTCATCAAACACCGCTCAGCTTCTGACACTCAAAGGAAAATAGCCCCAGTCTTTTCAACCTCTCACTGTAACTCAAACGCTCCAACCCTGGCACCAGCCTTGTAAATCTTTTCTGAACCCTTTCAAGTTTCACAACATCTTTCCTATAGTAGCGGGACCAGAACTGAACGCATTATTCCAGAAGTGGCCTAATCAATATTCTGTACAATCGCAACATGACCTCTCAACTCCTATACTCAATCCACAGACCAATAAAGACAATCATACCGAACACTTTTTACACTATGCTGTCCAGCTGCAATTGCACTTTCAAGGAACAATGAATCTGCACCTCAAGGTCTCATAGTTCAGCAACACTTCCTAGGACCTTACTATTAAGGCCGGATTTGCCTTTCCAAAATGCAACATCTCACATTTATCTAAATTAAACTTCACCTGCCATCCCTCGGCCCATCTGATAAAGATTCCATTGTACTTGGAGGTAACCTGCTTGGCTGTCCACTACACCTCCAATTTTGGTGTCATCTACAAACTTACTAACCATACCTCTTATGTTCATATCCAAACCATTTATAAAAAGCAGTGTATCAGCACTGATCCATGTGACATACCACAGGTCACAGGATTCCAGATTGAAAAGCAACTCTCCACCACCACTCTCTGTCTCCTACCTTCGAGAGAATTCAGTATCCAAAGGGCTACTTCTCCCTGTATTCCATGTGATTCAACCTTGCCAACCAGTCTACCATGAGAAACACCTTACCAAAGTTAATATTGATGACATCCATCACACTGTCATCATCAATACTCTTCTTCAAAAATTTCAATCAAGTTAGTGAGACATGATTTCCCATGCAAAGCCATGTTGACCATTCCTAATCAGTTGTTGCTTTTCTAAATAATGTAAAACCTGTCCCTCAGGATTCCTTCCAACAACTCGCCAACCACTGATGCCAGGCTCACTGGTCTACAGTTCCCTGACTTTTCCTTAACACCTTTCTTTAACAGTGGCACCATGTTAGCCAACTTCCAGTCTTTTGGCACCTCACTTGTGGCTATCGATGATAATATTACGGCAAGGGATGCAGCAATCATTTCCCAAAATAAACTGATAGCAAGAAGTGATTTTGGATCTGAAAGCACAGTCTGTGCACAGGTTATGTACAGTTATGTACAGCGTCTTAGCAGTATTTAGGATGTGGGGCAGCAAGTAAATCAGCTGATAGAAAAGACATGTAAGAAGGCACTATTATAATAAAAATGAGGGACATTAATATGCAAGTTGCCTGGGAAAATGAGGTTGATTGCAGTTTTCAAAAAACAAATTTATTCAATTTCTATGAGTTTTTGTTTAGAGTAGCTTGTGAGTGCAGCTCACAAGCAGCTCTGGATTTGATAATGTGCAATGAGACAGGCTTGATTAGGAGCTTAAGGTGAAGAAATCCCAAGCGGCAGTAATCATAATATGATTGAATTCATCCTGCAGTGACAGGGAGAAACTTGAATCATATATAACGGTATGACAGTGAAGTAAAGGTAACTAGACCTAGGGGTGCAGGTGCATAGATTATTGAAAGTAGATAAGGTGGTGAAAAAGGTTTGCTTGTCGTAATTAGTCAGTGCACTAAGTAAAGAAGTTGGGAAGTCATACTGTGGCCGTCCAGGATATTGGGAGACCACTTTTAGAACACTATGTTCAATTACAGGAAAGATATTATTAAACTTAAAAAGGTTCAGAAAAGACTTATAGGGAAGCTATAAGTTTGGAGAGTTTGAGTTATGGGGAGAGGCTGAATAGGTTTTTTTTTCCTCTGGAGCTTCAGCGGCTGAGGCGTTACCTTATGGAGGTTTATAAAATCATGCAGGACATCGATTGGATGAATAGCCAAGGTCTTTTCCCGAGGGTAGGTGAGCCAAAACTAAAGAGCATATGTTTAAGATGAGAAGGCAAAGATTTAACAGGGACCTAAGTAGCAATGTTTTCATGCAGACAGTCCTGCATGTACGGACTGAGATACCAGAGGAAGTGGTGGAGGCTGATAGAATTACAATATTTAAAAAGCAACTGGATGGGCATATGATTAGGAAGGGTTGAGAGGGATTAGATTAGATTGATTAGATTAGATTACTTACAGTGTGGAAACAGGCCCTTCGGCCCAACAAGTCCACACTGACCCGCCGAAGCGCAACCCACCCATGCCCCTACATTTACCCCTTACCTAACACTACGGGCAATTTAGCATGGCCAATTCACCTGACCCGCACATCTTTGGACTGTGGGAGGAAACCAGAGCACCCGGAGGAAACCCACGCAGACACGGGGAGAACGTGCAAACTCCACACAGTCAGTCGCCTGAGTCGGGAATTGAACCTGGGTCTCAGGCGCTGTGAGGCAGCAGTGCTAACCACTGTGGGCCAAATGCTGGCAAATGACACTACATTAATTAGACAAGATTGAATTCAGCATGGATGAGTTGGATCTGAGTGTCTGTTTCCATGCTGTATAGCTCTCTGACACTATTTCTTACTGACATGGCAACCCTGCCCTCCTCTGCCCATCTGCTTGGCCTTTCAATGCTTTTCTTTGAATATTTAGTCCCCATCCTGATCCTGCTGCAGCCACATCCCTGTGACAGTCACAACATTGTACCCAATTTCAATCTGCGATACAAGCTCCATCATGTAGTTTTGTATTAGGATTTAAGTACAACACCCTCAAGTCCTGTGTTGACTGCCCCCATTCTCATAGTGGTAGCCTGATTTGTTATGACTGAAGTTTGATTTCCGACCCCTTCCTCTATTACTAGCCCTAGAAACGTTTATAACTGCCACTAAGAACCACCCCCACCCCACCCCTCACCATCCCCAACCCCTTTCCACTCCAAAGTCCTCTGCAGCCTAGATGACATGTCCTGAACCTGGGCACCAAGCAGGCACGCAGCATTCTGCACTCCATCCTGACCACTGACAATAGTGTCTATTTCCATTGAATGGCTCCCTGCACTATGATGTTATGGTCAGTTTTCTCATCCTCCTTACGGCCCCGACTCTAACCCACATAGGGAATAAGAATCTCACATCTGTTTTTATTCATTTGTGGGATGTGGGCATCACTAGTTGGCCAGCATTTAGTGCCTGTACTTAGTTGCCCTTCAGAAGGTTGTGGTGAGTTGCCTTCTTGAACTGGTGCAGTCCACAGCAATAATGAAGGAATGGCAATATATTTCCAAGAATGGTGAGTGGCTTGGAGGTGACCTTGAAAGTGGTGGTATTCCCAGATACCTGCTGCTCTTGTCCTTCTAGATGGAAGTGTTTGGGAAATGTGGTCTGAGAATCGTTGGTGAATTTCTGCAGTATATCTTGCACACTATTGTTACTGACCGTTGGTGGTGAAGAGAGTAGATGTTTGTGGATGTCATGCAAATCCAGCAGGCTGCTTTGTTCTGGATGGTTTTAAGTTTCTTGAGTGTTGTTGGAGCTGCACTCATTCAGGCCTGTGGGGAATATTCCATCACATTCCTGACCTGTGGCTTGTACGTACTGGAGAGTCAGAAAATGAGTTACTTGCCACAGTTGCTGACCTGCTTTTGTAGCTCGTGTGTTTATGTGGGGAGGCCAGTTGAGTATTTGGTTAGTGGTATCCTCAGGATGTTGATAGTGGGGGATTTGATGATTGTATCATCATCGAATGTCATGGAGTGGTGGTGAGATCGTCTTTTATTGACGCTAGTCATAGCCTGGCACTTCTGTGCTATGCATGTTAAGACAAGTTCAAAGACTAAGGCTCCTTTAGCAGTATCTCCTAGATTCCTTTACTTGCCTTGCTTGTGAGCACACCCTCCAGTTCCTGACCACTGACCAAACTCGAAAGGGTTAATCCAAGAGATGTGACTGTTGCCTGAAATACAGTGTCCAGATAATTCTCTTCCTCCCTGACTTGTCACAATGCTCAAAGCTCAGATTCCAGTTTATCAACTCTGAGCTAGGGTTCCTCAAACAACCAATACCTGCTTCAAATGTGGTCACAATAACCAGTCCAAGATGGCAGCAGAGTAGCAGCATTAGCTGGAGCTCTTCTGCTCCGCTCGTTCTTTTCCGTTTTCATCTTTGTATCGAAGAGGCTGCTGTGAGTGGCAACTTACAAAGTTTCACTGTACTCATACGAGTACATGTGACAAAAAGCGAATTATAATTGTAATTCAAATTGGGTCCATCAACTCTTATTTCATGTGGGTACAACACAAGTATTTCTCTCTTATTTACTTAGTTTTTTTTAATATCCCACTGATCTTTCTGTTTGAAGATAAATGGGAAAAATATTTATTGATTACAGTCTGGAAGTAACCTATAACAGATCATCAAATTAACAAGCTTCAGTATGAGCTCAAAGAACAACATCTCATTTTCATCGAGGATCCTTCAGCCTTTGGGATTCAAAATTGAGTTCACTAACTTTAGAGCTTGACTCCAACCTTCCTTCCATTTTTTTTTACCCACCCCAGTCCTATTATGATGTGGGTCACTCTGAGCACAGTCACCCGTTCTCACCCTAGGCCCATCATTATCTGGGTTGCGTTCAGTACAGCTCACCAATCTTCTCCTTCTCTTAGCTCTTATTATCACTTATTTCGCTTTTCTTCTGCCTCGGCCTGCTGTGCACAAATCTCCTTGTTTATCTACCCCTTTCATAGCTGTCTCCATCAGTCTGGGCTCCATTTCCATCTCCCCTCTCACCTCTCTCCTTCACCACCTATCCCCTAACCCCCAAATCCCAACTTTGGCTTCAGCATAAATACTGATTTCTGCCAATTGCTAACAGTTCTGATGACTAGTTACCAGTCTCAAAGCATTCGCTCTGCTTTCTTCTCACAGATGCTTCCAGATTTACTGAGTTTCTCCAGCAATTTCTGCTTTTGAGTCAAATTAGCAGCTACTATTAACCAATGAATATATTGTTTTCCTTTGATGTCATTCTTTGTTCCATGCTAATTCCCTGTCCTGGGAATCAATTTAGCAGGTTAGGCAGCATCCAAGGAACAGGAAATTCGACGTTTCGGGCCAGACCCCTTCATCAGGAATGAGGGCTCATTCCTGATGAAGGGCTCTGCCCCGAAACGTCGAATTTCCTGTTCCTTGGATGCTGCCTAACCTGCTGTGCTTTAACCAGCAATACATTTTCAGCTCTGATCTCCAGCATCTGCAGACCTCACTTTTTACTGGGAATCAATTTATCCTGATTTAAAAAACCTTTTAACTATCAGCCCAAAAAGTAAGCAAAAGCCACCTCTTCCCCTCTATACTGATGTCCCATGCTGCCTCCAAAGTCTCTGAACCATACACTCACATAAGCTGTCTCACTCTACATGCGATCTCTCCTTCTTGACAGTGGGAGGCTTACCAATTTACCAATTACGCAAGTAATGAAGCCAGACATGGGAATGAATAAATAAAATGGATTTAAGGCAATTGCTTTTGGCCACAGCAGAAAGAGAACAATAATATTTTTGTAACATCGTAACAAGAAAGCTTACTCCGTCCCCCTCTCTTTTTTTTTTGCCTCATCATCTTGGAAAAGAATACCTAGTGAAAGGCAAATGGAAAACATATCAATTCATCAAGAAGTCAAAAATATCTACAAATTTCACTACTGAGAAGGATACAACTCATTAATTCAACAACTATCTTTCTCAGCCACCATTATAGCAGAAGTGAAAAAACTCCAAGCAAGAGACAGAAAACAAAAGGACACTCATCTCAGTGAAAACCCCTGCGCACATTTCAATACAAATAAAAGATGACATAGCAAGTTTTGAAAAGATTTGTAGCTAAGGTTGATGTTCTGGATATAGGTTTGCTTGCTGAGCTAGAATGTTTGGTTTCAGACATATCATCATCATACTAGGTAACATCAGTGAGCCTCCAAATGAAGCCGGTGATGAAATGTCTGAAACTGAACCTTCCAGCTCAGTGAGCAAACCTACATCCAAAAGATTACTTCACAACAGAAACATAAGTGATTGGTAGGTGAGTATTTACTCACTTAACTTATTTGAATGATGCAAGCAGAAGAATAAGTCCCTGAAATTGAAAAAAGTACACTTTTTGTTTTTAACTCCTCACAATTATATAAAATTGTAAATCCTTCGACATGTTTTAAAGTTTACTGGCAGAGAAATAAAACATTAAAAATTACCAGGTTATCAGCAGTTATTAATTAACAAATATTAGTTATGACAAGGCTTGAAATGTGCTGCAATTGTAGAATATGAGAATTTTCGGATGCCAGTGTGATCCCAGCAACACATCTGCCTGTAAGTGTTTGTGGGTGTGTAAACTAAAGCTCCTAGTTATTGAACTGGAGGCCATCTGCTGTCACTGTGGGATATCAGGTAGGAGAGTGTTATCTGGACATTATTCCAGGAAGTAGTCACATCCCTGAAGATTAGGTCTTCGGCAGATTTGGTTACTGGTCAAGGGACAGTAACGTGTCATCTCAAATGAGGCAAGAAAGGTACTCAGACAGCAGGATTTCAGGGACCTTGGCCTTTGCTGATGCCCAACAGGTTTGAAATATTTTCAGTTAGTTTAGAGGAATGAGAGAGCAACATGGAGGATAAGCACATCTGTGTGGGTTGAGGTGGGATGAGCACAGCACAAGGTAGTGATAGTAGGAAGGGGGTATTTGTTGCTATCTATCAATTCAGGTGGCTGTATAGCCTGCCTGGTACCAGGATATCTGCTCTAGGCTGGAAACGAGGAACTGGTCAAGGTCCACGTGGGCACTAATGGCATAAGCATAATGAGAAGGAAAGTTTTGCTTGGGGAGTATGCTATCAGTTAAATTCATAAGTAGAACCACAAAAGGTAGTTGGCTAAGGATTACTACCCATGCTATATGCAAATTGGCATAAAGCAGATCAGAGTAAAGAAACTGCTCAAATACCAATGTGGTCCATTCTAGCTCATGGGACCCCTGCACCAATGTTGAGTCAATGGAATCTATTCAGTTGGGATGCTCAACAACTGAACAAAGTAGAACTGGCATTCTAATGAGATACATAACTAGGGAAGTCGACAGGCTTTTAAACTAAATCAGTGGTGGGAGATGGGGGAGGGTGAGAGATCAGGTCAAGGAGAACAAACCTAGATGAGGCAAGAAAAGTTTGAAAATGAGAAAAAAAACCTAAGCATGCACTAACAGTCAAGAAAAATGTCACATAGGCAACAAAAGGACAAAATAAAAGGGCCACATATCTGAATATGCATCACATTCATAGTAAACAAATTGATAGTACACATTGAAATAAGTAAACACAACCTGATCGCCATGATGGAGATGATAAGGATTGGGTGCTAAATATTGAAGGGCATATGATGTTCAAGAATAGTAAGCTAGATAAAGGTGGAGAGGTAGCAATCTTAATCAAAGATGGCATTAGTGCAAAAATTAGTGAATACCTCGACTCAGGAGATCAGGACGTAGGATTGATTTCTGTGGAGTTGAGAGAAATTCACTGCAACAAGAGTCGAGCCTGTATGCCAGCTAAAGGCCATGAGTAAGTCAAGAGGGTAATGATTCTTCTGCTTTACTCCACTTTCCTGTAATATATTCATATGCCTTGATTTCCTGCGAGATCAAATATCTGCCTGTTTAAGCCTTAAACACATTCAATGATAGAGCATCTACTACTATCACCTAGGTTAAAGAGTTCCAAAGATTCACAATGCTTTAAGTGAAGAGATTTCTCTTCATTTTTGGCCCGACAAATCTGTTCCCATCCATTCACTATTAGCCTTGTAACAGAACTAATTTTGTAACGAAACCTCTTGCAGAATTTCTCCCTCCCCTTTAATCAACAAAACCGTAGAATATTGATGCAACCTTAAAACTTATATAATTCACATTTGCTGAATCCTAAGTTTTTTTTCCTTCTTGTGCAATTGGTAGAATTATTAACGCAATGATGTCAACCACGGGCACTAAGGTAGTTTTAAAGCGAATTTTGCCATCAAAAGTTGAAGTAGTCAACTATTCCAGTTACATCTGATTAACTCCTGAATAATACTCTCGGAGAAATCCCATAGTAATCTTAGCTTAGATAAATTATAAATGCAGCATCCTTTCAAAAGTCTGTGTTCTTTCAATTATTTTCAAATCCCAATCATTTCCAAATTCCTTTACTTTGTGACTAATCTGAAGATCTCAGCCATTATTCTGAGCTATTTGAACTTTTAGGAAGCTTCAGACTCATTTAGATAAATCCTCCAATCCTCTACTACTCAATGCTGCATTCTACTTATATGTCTTTTTTTAAAATCACAGGATGTCAGCAGCACTAGCGGGTCCAACATTCATTACTCATCCCGAGTTGACCTTGAAAAGGTGGTGGTGAGCTGCTATCTTGAACTGCTGCAGTGTACTTAATATACCTACAATGCCATTAGGGACAGAGTTTTAGGATTCTGATCCAGCTGCGACAATGTATCTCCAAGTGCACATGGTGAGTGGCTTGGAAAGCAACTTGGAGATGTCTGCTGTCCTTGTGCCTTTAGATGGCAGTGGTCATTGGTTTGCGAGGTGCTATCTAAGGAGCCTTTGTGAATTTATACAGTAGTACCAATCATGTCGAATGTTTTGTCCTGGATGGCTTCCAGTTCCTGGAGTGTTGTTGGAGCTGAACTCATTCAGACAATTGTGGAAGACTTCATCTCACTTGTCCTTTGTTGAATGTGGACAGCTTTGGAGAATAAGGGGATGAGTTACATGTTGGAAGATTCCGAGAGTCCAAACACTTGTAGCCACAGGACTTACATGGTAAGTCTAACTCAGTCTCTAGCGGTAATCTCCAGGATATGATAGCAATGCTATATATAACTCTATATATTCTAGACCAGTCAGGATTTGTTTAAAATGACTTTCTATGCCTTACAAAAAGAAATAGTTTTTGCCTAAGTGGTTAGCTTGGTGGGTTGGAGAGCTGGTTTGTGATGCAGAGTGATGTCAACAGCATGGGCTCACTTTCCATACCAAATGAGGTTACCATGAAGTGCTCTCTTTCTCAACCTCGCCCCTCACCTGATGCAAGGTGACCCTCAGGTTAAAGAGAGAACAGCCTTATTGTTTGGTAAGACTATGGAAATTTTACCTTTTACTATCTCACTGATCAGAATTGGCTGGCTGACAGAAGGTAGAGAGTGGTTGTAGACGGAAAGTATTCTGCCTGGAAGTCAGTGTTGAGTGGGGTCCCGCAGGGCTGTGTTCTTGGGCCTCTGCTCATTGTAGTTTTTATAAATGACTTGGATGAGGAGGTTGAGGGGTGGGTTAGTAAATTTGCAGATGACTCAAAAGGTAGGAGGTGTCGTCAATAGTATAGAGGGCTACTGCAGGCTGTAGTGCGACATAGACAGAATGCAGAGCTGGGCTGAGAAATAGCAGATGGAATTCAACCTGGATAAATGTGAAGTGATGCATTTTGGAAGGTTGAACTCGAATGCTGAATATAGGATTAAAGACAGGATTCTCGGCAGAGTCGAGGAACAGAGGGATCTGGGTGTGCAGGAACATAGATCCCTCTAAGTTGCCACCCAAGTGGATAGGGTTGTCAAGAAAGCATATGGTGTTTTGGCTTTCATTAACAGCGGGATCGAGTTTAAAAGCCGCGAAGTTTTGCTGCAGCTCTACAAGTCCCTGGTGAGACCACACTTGGAATATATGGTCGCCCTACTACAGGAAAGATACAGAGGCTTTGGAGAGGGTGCAAAGAAGGTTTACCAGGATGCTGCCTGGGCTGGAGGGCTTGCCTTTTGAAGAAAGGTTGAATAAGCTCGGACTTTTCTCTCTGGAGAGAAGGAGGAAGAGAGGAGACCTGATTGAGGTGTACAAAATAATGAGAGGAATAGATAGAGTCAATAGCCAGAGACTTTTCCCCAGGGCAGGATTGACTGGTACGAGAAGTCATAGTTTGAAGATATTAGGAGGCAGATATAAAGGAGATGTCAGAGGCAAGTTTTTTCACGCAGAAAGTTGTGAATGCATCGAATGGGTTGCCAGCTGTGGTGGAAGCAGAGTCATTGGGGACATTTAAGCGACTACTGGACTACATGGATAGCTGAAAATGTGTTGCTGGTATCTTAGCCTGCTTGGCACACTTTCCTCATTCCTGAAGAAGGGTTCATGCCCAAAACGTCGATTCTCCTGCTCCTTGGATGCTGCCTGACCTGCAGCGCTTTTCCAGCAACACATTTCCAGCTCTGACTTCCAGCATCTGCAGTCCTCACTTTCTCCATGCACATGGATAGCATTGAGTTGAGGGATGCGTACGTTAAGTTACTATTTTTACATTAGGATTAAATCTCTGCACAACATCGTGGGCCAAAGGGCCTGTTGTGTGTTGTAGTTTTCCATGTTCTATGTTCTATGATCAGATTCAGATGCAGAAATTAATCCATGATGATTGACAAATTTTTGAAGAGTACCAATAAACGAGCTGGTGGATTTGCGAAACAGCAACGACAGTGCATCAGCAAATGAGACCAAACAAAACAGACAGCATTATTATGCTTGCCTGGCATTTGTAATTCACCTGATTTGGTGATCACATTGCTCCTGGAAATTGTCTGCTCTCTGACAGGCACAAAAAGCGCAAAACATGGAAGGATTATCACTTTCAGTGGATGCACAAATGACACGTAACAGGACATAGAAGCGACACTGATTCAGAAATTCTGGAGTCAGGAAAGCCATGATTTGGAGGAGCCTGTGTTGGACGGTATCTGCAAAAACTTTATATCTGTGTCGACATGTGCGATCTTCTTGGAGATCCTCTCCACTTTGAGCCGGCAGTTAGCGGTGTCAATGGTAACCATGATTTGGAGGAACCGGTATTGGATAGCCAAGTTCAGTACCCATGAGGATGGCCTTATCCGTGAGCTTGGGTTCATGTCACATGACAGATTACCCCACTGCACTACATACTCTCTCACACACAAACTCTTACATACTCTCAAACTCATGCACCCTCTCTCATACGCACACAAGTACGCCCTCCCCGCCCCCCAGACACTCAAACACACCCCTCACAGGCTTATACCCAATCTTTCTCTCTCTCTCACTCACACACACACACACACACACACACACATTACCAAGCTTGCACACATGCAAACACACTCTCTTACATGCACTAATGTGCACACACTCACTGTCTCTCTCTCCTGCACACACATGCACACAAGTTTATGGGGTGAATTTGTATTTGCAGAGTTACATTTGCAGATACCCATTCTTTTTTGCTCAAAAAATGCAGAACTTGCAAGCAGACATTGCAGACAGTCAGTCCATGCAATATTTTGCAAATTCCACTTTGGAAATCGAACTAGTCTGACTCAAGACTGGGATACAGACAGATTCTAACCTCACACCTTTCAGGTATCGTCTGAGCTGAGATGTCATCTTTTGTTATTAAACCTTAAGTTATCTTGAGAATGTGACTTAATAGTAGTTCTGGGATTTACATATCAAAGATCCGAAACCATTCTAAAAGATGAAAGATCTAACAATCTAGATTTGTTCAATGTATCATTGTATCACTGTAATCATTTGCTATAAATTCTGTGTCTTATGGTCCTGCTTCACAACCACCTGATGAAGAAGCAGCGTTTTGACCTGTTGGACTACAACCTGGTGTTGAGAATTTTAACAGGGCAAGAAAATTTAACCTGTGGATTGATAAATCTACAGAAATTTACATTGATGTGTACAGCTGATTGCAAGTGTTCAGCTTCCTGAAGAGCACAGTTTGAAATAAAATTATTTATTCTGCAAGAAACTTCCATGGCAAACAAGAGAAGAGAAATGTTCAGAGTGTTGAATGAGTATTTCAAACAAATTGAATACCATGACAAAGCTTCATAAGTGTATGCAATGATATTGCCGCTGCAATGACAATGAATGTGAAAAAACTGTGTGCCAAAAAGTGAAATGTTAAAACCATAATGTCCGATATATTCACTACTTTCTTCAGAGGGAGGCTCTCATGTCACATAGCTTGCCAGTTGATCTGAAATCCATACTAAATGAAGCTCTGAAATTTATCAACTTCATCAAATCCAGAACACTTCAGTCACACCTTTTTTGTTCCTTGTTGCATATGATTAAATGAAAGAACATTTATACCATCACCATCATACTGAAGTTCATTGGCTTTTGAGGCAAAGTTCTGTCAAGCCTTCATGAACTGAAGGAAGAATTGAAGTAATTCATGCACAACTCCCAGCATCTGAACCTATTGTAAGACAAATATTGATTGGAAAACCTTGGCCAACTTGGTTGATATATTTGAGCATCTAAATGAGCATCTAAATGAGCTGAACTGGAAGCTGCAAGGATGTAATGAGAACAGACTGATATGCACAGACAAGTAAAATGGGTTCACATCAAAACTTTAAGGAAAGAGGTAGGACATAGTTCACTTCAAATGTTCAAGTAACCTTCCAGTTCAAACCCAGTCAAAATGCTGATCTCACTTGTGGAGTAACATTTGAACTTATTTCAAAAATCAACTCCAGCATTATTTCAGATCATCTGGGACAAAGGAGTTTGGTTGGATTCAAGACCGATTTGCAACATCTTCTGAAGAATCATGCCTGATTTCTCCGAAAGAATATCTGAATCTCAGGAGCAATTGCACCTTTGACCAAGTTTAGAGACATTCCACTGGGTGAATTTTGCGGCTACACGAGAGAAATGGATATCCATCCCTTGATCTCAAGCACACATTAACGATTCTGCTGTCGTTTGAACTGCTTACCTTTCTGAACTTTAGTTTCTCGTCGCTTCTCAAGAATCAGAAGAGATCATGTTTAAAAAGTGTAAATTAGAAGCTTTGTGTAGCTCTTCACAACATTGAAACAAATACTAAACAGTTACGTTCTTTAAAACCATCTCAAAATTCTCGTGGAAATTCTAGTCAAAACGAATTTCTCAAATATTGTCGTCTAGGTATCTTTCAGTTCAAAATACAATTTATTTCTTACAATTTTAGAGCTAATTTAAAATATTTGGTGTGCCATGAAAAGTTGGAACTGTTAAAAACACACCACAAGCTGAAAAGATTTGGGAAGCACTGCTTCAGGGAATGAAATCAGTTGCCCTTAGCTGCTCTGTCCTACATGTGACTCCAGACCGACAACAATGTGTTTGACCCTCAACCACCCTAAAATGGCCTGCCAAATCGCTTTATTTAAGGACAATTAGGGACAAGCAACAAGTCATCTTCACTAATGACTTCCACATCCAATGAAAGATTAAGAAAAGATACAGCTCTAGATTAATATGAAGTCATCTGAGAGCAAACATCACGACAACTGCACGTGCTTTTTTTAAAAAGCACAAATGAACCTTGCGTATTTTTTTCATTCGATTGCGGGCTGCAAGTGTCGCTAATTGGCTGGTATTTATTGCCCATCTCTAATTGCCTAAAGGACAGTTAAAGGTCTATCACATTACTGTGGATCTGGAATCACATTTCGGCCAGACCACATAAGGCAGGCAGTTTTCTTCACTAAATGACATTGGTGAGCCACATGGCCAAAAGAACTGTGAATGCTGGAAATCTGAAACAAAACTGGAGATTGCTGAAAATTCTCAACAGGTCTAGCAGCATCTGCAGAGCGAAATCAGACTTAACATTTCAGGTCCAATGACCCTGCTTCAGAATTTCAACTGCTGAGTTTTTCCAACAATTGACAATGAATCCATGGTCATCATTAGTCTCTTAATTTCAGCGTTTCATTGAATTCAAATTCCACCATCTACCATGGTAGGATTTAAACCCAGGTCCACAGAACATTACTTGGGGATCTCTGGATTAACAAGCCAGCAGTAATACAAGGCCATTGCCCCCAATTTAACTGTTTTATCAAATACTTCCCTCGAGCTGCAGCAGGTTAATTCAAATGCAAATGCTACTTGGTAAGTATTAAAAGGATGGCATCTGGGTAATGGTTCAAAACATCTCTACAAACGGAAAGTTCCAGACACAACACTGCTTCATAGCTATCAATTTTTATTAATTAATTGGACCTAAACAGTATGTTATGAAGTTGAAGATGTGTACTGTACGTCTAAGAGCGAGCAAATGCTCTTCTGCACTAAGAGCTTACAAGAGCAGCCTCAGAGTATACTGGAAAATAGAAAATATGCAACATTTGGCTGTGAGTTGTTACCTGTTTTGACAACAATTTGAATTTAACCAATTTAAATTGTGCCCCAGGATGTTCAAACCAAAGTTAGTTTGAATTTATTGCTTTGTCAACATCAAACCAAAGAGATGATCTGATGTTGTGGATAAGAAGGCAGGCATTTTGAAAATCAGACAGAGCATCTGCCAACAAGAGAGAAAGCTCGCATTCAAAGCTTTCTTTTCATATAAAACATATTCACAATAAAAAGAAGAAAACCCAGGGAGACCTTCAGCTGGAAGACGACACAGAGGACAACAGCCACTGTATGGTTTTGATATTAAGTTAATTTAATTTGAATAAGTGTTTTATTGGAACAATATATTGTTAATAGAGTTGGAGGCAGGTAATAAACAGTTAAGAGAAATGGGGATTTAGAGTTGTGAATAGTTGTTGTTTAATGTTCACTTTTAGAGTTAAAGGATACATTGATATTATTTTATTTAAATAGCACAATTTGGGAGTTCTCTGTCACTCATATTTTAACAGATTAGGTGGTGTGGTGAGCTTTTCTGGGTGTTTAGTTTAATTAATAGAGGGGTTCACCACTAGTGTCATGACAATTAGCAGAATGCCAGCATTGAATGTCTTTGAGAGAGAGGTAGTCAGCCACTTTTCTAGCCACTAAACACTACGTGGTTTACAAACAATTACCACTCTTGCAATGAAATCAGGTCAGAGAAATGCTTTTAAACCAAAACAATGAAGGAATACAGTTCCAAGTCAGGACGAGCTTGACTGAGTGGTGAAAGGGGAACTTGTACGTGGTGGTGTTTATGTTCAAAATCATCTTGTCCTTCTAGCTAAAAGAAGTTGCAGGAATGGGAGGAAATATTAAAAGAATCTTAGCAAGTAGTTGCAATGCATTTTGCGTAGTAGACACTGTAGCCTCTATGTACGGTGGCACAGTGGTTAGCACTGCTGCCTCACAGCGCCAGAGACCTGGGTTCAATTCCCGCCTCAGGCGACTGACTGTGTGGAGTTTGCACATTCTCCCCGTGTCTGCGTGGGTTTCCTCCAGGTGCTCCAGTTTCCTCCCACAGTCTAAAAATGTACAGCTTAGGTGAATTGGCCATGCTAAATTGCCCGTAGTGTTAGGTTCAGGAGTAAATGTAGGGGAATGGTTCTGGGTGGGTGCACTTTGGCGGGTCAGTGTGGACGTGTTGGGCCGAAGGGCCTGTTTCCACACTGTAAGTAATCTAATCTAATCTAATCTACTGGTGGAGACCGAGATTATTTAAGTGAGTGAGAGTTTTGTCAATCATGGGGGCTGCTTTACCTTGAAAAGTATTGTGCTTTGTCTGTATTGTTGCATCTGTATCAGCCAGAATAGAGATTATTCCATCACATCTTGCAGGTGCTAAAAAAGTGTCATGGGATCTGGTGATGAGTCACACACGGAGGAATACCCAACTACCGACCTTCCCTCAAAGAGCAATGTCAATGCGACTAATAAAATTAAACTTCGGTTCTATTTTGAGCCCTGGATGTTGATCTGGATGACAATCTCATTAACTATCACAAGGAGGTGGATAGTCTCTTATTTGATACTGTCATTGTCTGGCTCTTGCGTGCTTTGAATGATATTTGCCATTTTTCTTCTAATGCATGGACGCTGTATCGATATTTCACCATGAGGAAAAATCCAAACAGTCAAAACTGCAATCTTCTTTCCCAAAATCCACAAATTAAGAAGGGTGGGGTGAATAGTGAAAGGAAGTGACCAGATTAACCTCCAGCAGACCTGCCGCTTTGGAAGGCTGGCATAGTGGAGGATGAGGCACTTGAGGTTCTCGAGCCTCAGGAAACAGTGATGATTGTTTTGGGAGATTTAAGATATTTTAAATACATCTGAGTGTTAAGAAAAATGTATGTCATAGAGTCATAGAGATGAACAGCATGGAAACAGACCCTTCAGTCCAACCCGCCCTTGCCGACCAGATATCCCAACCCAATCTAGTCCCACCTGCCAGCACCCGGCCCATATCCCTCCAAACCCTTCCAATTCATATACCTATCCAAATACCTTTTAAATGTTGCAATTGTACTAGCCTCCACCATTTCCTCTGGCAGCTTATACCATACACCGTACCACCCTCTGTGTGAAAAAGTTGCCCCGTTGGTCTCTTATATCTTTCCCCTCTCACCCAAAACCTATGCCCTCTAGTTCTGGACTCCCCCACATCAGGGAAAAGACTTTGTCTATTTATCCAATCCATGCCCCTCATAATTTTGTAAACCTCTATAAGGTCACCTCTCAGCCTCCAACGCTCCAGGGAAAACAGCCCCAGCCTGTTCAGCCTCTCCCAATAGTTCAAATCCTCCAACTCTGGCAACATCCTTGTAAATCTTTTCTGAACCCTTTCAAGTTTCACAACATCTTTCGATAGTAAGGAGACCATGTCTTTAAAGTTTAATTTATGTTATTGTGTTAAGAAAGGAAAGACATGGCTTAGTTCCATTTTACTGTGCTATTAGGTACTAAAGAGCCTGTAAGCCTGTTTTGTTTCCATGCATTTTAATTCAGTTTACAACCTTGAAGCAAAGGGCTGGGGCCGAATAAAAAAATTCCTGTTGTTTCGTGTCAGGGCAAGGAACCAGAGACAGAACAATCCAGAAAGACTGACGGTCA
Organism: Hemiscyllium ocellatum; assembly: GCF_020745735.1. Classification (NCBI taxonomy): domain Eukaryota; kingdom Metazoa; phylum Chordata; class Chondrichthyes; order Orectolobiformes; family Hemiscylliidae; genus Hemiscyllium; species Hemiscyllium ocellatum. Next base: position 90,356,889 of record NC_083401.1, read on the forward strand.
ATCAGTGTACTGTCTGCCAGAGAATGAAGGACTTGTGGACACTGGGTTTAAGGAACTCATGATTACTTTGATGTTAAAGGTAACAATGAGTTTAGTTTTAATTTTGTGTCCCAGAAATGGATAAAATCATAGAATCGCACAACACATAAAAGGTCTTTCTGTCCATCAAGTCTATACTGCCAAAAATACACTAAATCTACACTAGTATCACTTTCAAACATTAAACCCACAGCCTTAAATGCTATGGCATTTCTTGAGCTCATCCAAGTATTTTTTAAAAGGTTGTGAGGTTTCTGGCCTGAACCATTCTCCCAGGCAGCTTTTCCTCAAGTCTCCTCTAAATCTCAACTTAAAAGTGTGCCTCATTGTAACTGACCTTCAACTACGGAACAGCTTCTTCCTTTGTACCCTATCCATGCCCCTTATACACCTCGATCAGGTTCCCATCAACCTTCTCTGCTCCAATGAAAATAACCCAAGGCTATTCAGTCTCTCTCCAAAGCGAACATGGTCTACCTCAACCAACATCCTGGTATGATTTGGAGATGCCGATGTTGGACTGGGGTGTACAAAGTTAAAAATCACACAACACCAGGTTATAGTCCAACAGATTTAATTGGAAGCACACTAGCTTTCGGAGCGACGCTCCTTCATCAAGTGATTGTGGAGGGCTCGATCGTAACATAGAATTTATAGCAAAAATTTGCAGTGTGATGTAACTGAAATTATACATTGAAAAATTGATTGTCTGTTAAGCCTTTCATCTGTTAGAATACAGTGATAGTTTCACTTCTTTCATGTGTAAATCACAAAACCCTTATTTTTAAAGTTGCATTCTCAGGTTAGCTGTTAACAATGGTGATAGCTAGACAATATGTTGAAGGTGTTAGCCTGAGAATGCAACTTTAAAAAAAAGGGTTTCGTGATTTACACATGAAAGAAGTGAAACTATCACTGTATTCTAACAGATGAAAGGCTTAATAGACAATCAATTTTTCAATGTATAATTTCAGTTACATCACACTGCAAATTTTTGCTATAAATTCTATGTTATGATCGAGCCCTCCACAACACCTGATGAAGGAGCGTCGCTCTGAAAGCTAGTGTGCTTCCAATTAAATCTGTTGGACTATAACCTGGTGTTGTGTGATTTTTAACTTTGAACATCCTGGTAAATCGCCTCTGCATCGCATCCAGTGCACTCACATCCTTCCTCCACTGTGGTGACCAGAACCCAACACATTACTCCAGCTGTGGCAAAATGCAAATTCTGTACAGCTCCACAATAGCCTCCCTGCTTTTATAATCTATGCCTTGACTGATAAACTGTCCTATATGCCCTCTTAACTAATCTATTAATCTAACCTGCTACGTTCAGGCATCTGTGAACAGGCACTGCAGGATTCCTCTGAGCTTCCTAGTGTACTGCTATTTATCGAGTACTTCCTTGTTAGTTCTTTTCAAGCACATCACATTACACTTACTAGGGTTACATTTCTTCTGCTACTAATCTGCCATTTTGACCAATCCATCTAAACTTTCCTATCACCTCAGACCTTCTTCCTCACTGTCAAATACCGAACCAATCTCCACCATTGCAAACTTACTTATCACGCCCACCCCGCACCTAATGCCTCCCCTCAACATTCTCATCAACACTGTTTATATATAGCACAAACAACAAAAGGATCTGGCACTCATACCTGTCATCTGCCACTTTGAGTTTGGATTTCCAGTCACACAAATAGACTTCGACATCCACACTCTGTCTCACTAAGCCAATTTTGGATCCAACTTGCCAATTAAACCTGGATCTCTTGTTCTTTCAGATGTTTTTTCAATCATTCTCCCATTTGGACCTTGTTGAAGACCTTACTCCATATAATCCATAGAATAACATTAATATAAACTGTGTTAGCTGCAGTACTCCCAGCAATATGTTTGATCACCTTGAAAAATTCAACCAGTTAGGGATGACCTCCCTCTGACAAATTTGATCAAACCTTGCGTCTCTAAATGGAGATTAATTCTCTCCTTCAAACTAATCCCCAATGGTATCCCCTGCCACTCACATCAGACCCAATGATTTCTCTGTCTATCTTAACCACCTTTCTTGAAAAGTGGAATCACATTAGCTGCCCTCCAGTCTTCTGGCACTTCCCTGTGGCCAGGGAGGAAGTAAAATTTTGGATCAGGACATCTGTGATTTCCTCCCCTACCAGGCTGGGATACAACTTACCTGAACCCAGGGCTCTGTCACTTTAAGGCTGACAAAACATCTAATCCTTCCTCACTCCAAATTGGTCAAGAGCTAGTCCTTCTCTCAAATTCTGTACCTATATCCTCCTTCTCCTGCAGACAGATGTTCATAAAGTTACTGAGGCATTTCAGTAAGGTTTATTGGATTGCAATCATGCTTTCTGATAACTCCCCCTTGTTTGCTGAGCCTTTAGGGGCATGTTGGTCAGTAACTCCAGTAAAACTAAAATGGCGAACTCAACACAACTCTGAAGGAATCCAATCTAGAATCTCCTAGTCTCTATAGTATTGTGATATAGCGTGAAATACTTTGCTTTGCTTTTCCTTTGTTTTTAATTCACTTCAGTGTGGCTGCTAATACATTATGCAGAACGACCTGGCAAACTGAATTAGTGAAATTGTTGTATTTTATCCAAGCTGTTCTTTCAGATTTATTTTTTGAGATCAGTATGTCTTTTAAACCCAAGCCACAGTTCTAATGTCAACAATTATTATTTGAACACAAAAGACTTTTCCTTCACAGAATGCTTACCAATTAATTGTTTTCCTATGTAACTTGTTGGCAATGGATATGACATAACGGGGTGGCAATGGCGAAGGAGGAAGCTCTTCAAAATTAATCTTCAATTCAATCAAGTCATGATTAGACTTCCACATCAACTCCACTTTTTTGTCATTCCTTTAGTGCCCAAGAAGCTAAAAATCTCAATCTGGAATATACTCAGTGGTGACCAGGAGGTTGCATTCATTCATTTTTACGAATGGTTAGAAAGTCTTAGTATAAGTTTGTTGAATTTGTGATGTTTATTTAGATCTATATTACTGGTTAACTCACTTTTTCAGAAGATGATTTAACCATAAACTGCTTTACCCTAACTTTGTTGTAAAGCTAGATAATTTCCATTCCAAGCAAAAGGTTTACCTTTATAAAACAGTTTGAAGTATTAGAGAAATTGGAAATACCAATGTTTATACAAAATTGTTAATAAATTAATTAGAAGATTAAGTGGGTGCAAACTTTATTTTGAATTTAGTTTGTATCTATTTACACATATATGCATCTTATTAATTAATTCAGCCACGTATGCATCAAGTATTATTTGCATTTTTACGTTGCATTTAATTTTATGTTCTTGTAATAAGATTTGTTAAGAAATGTCTGAAAATGTAAAAATGCTGAGAGCAATTAAAAGTACAAATTGCGAATTGATTTGTAGTTCAGATGACATTCAATTTATAAATAAACTTCTCAATCTATATAATTAAACATTTGAATGGGCTGAAGAGTGGTAGATGGAGTTGAATTTAGAAAAATGTGAGGTGCTGTATTTTGTAAAGGCAATTCAAGGTAACACTTATATACTTTATAAGACCATAAGGCCATTCAGCCATCTCGTCCACTCCTCCATTTAATCATGGCTGATGGGCATTTCAACTCTTATGCTAAGATCCTGGGGAGTGTTGCTGAACAGAGATCTGGGAATGGAGGTTCATAGTTCTTTGTAAGTGGAGTCACAGGTAGTTTTGAGAGAGAAGGCAGTGATTCCCAAACTCTTTTTCTCAAGGCACTGACTAATAAAGGCAAGCATACCAAACACTGCCTTCTACTGTTGGAATACTGTGTGCAATTCTGGTCCCCCTGCTATAGGACGAATGTTGTAAAACTTGTAAGAATTCAGAAAAGATTTACCTGGATGTTACCAGGTTGGCGGGTTTGAGCTATAGGGAGAGGGTGAATAGGCTGGAGTTAATTTCCCTAGAGCATCAGAGGCTGAGGGTGACCTTATAGAAGTTAATAAAATCATGAGGGGAAGAATAAGATAAATAAACAAAGTCCTTTCCCTAAGATGGGGTAGTCCAAAACTAGAGGGCATATATTTAAGGTGAGAGGGGAAAAATTAAAAGGGATCTAAGGGGCAATTTTTCACTCAGAAGATGGTGCGTGTGTGGAATGAGCTGCCAGAGGAAATGGTGGAGGCTGATCCAAATACAAAATTTAAAAGGCCGCTGGATGGGTATATAAACAGGTCGGGTTTAGAGGACATGGGCCAAATGCTGGCAAATGGGACTGGATTTATTTAGGATATCTGGTTGGCATGCACAAGTTGGACAGAAGGGTCTGATTCCGTGCTGTATGTGAAATACTCATTTAACACTCTACCAATATCTTGCAGTTCTACTCGCACATTTCCCCCTTTGTCCCTCATGTTAGACTTGCAATGCAAAAGAAAGAGGGGTCATTGATGAAAAAGAAAAAGGAATCATCCCAAGTAAAAATAATTAATCTGAGGAGGACCAATTTCATTGGGACGAGAATAGATCTACCGCAGATAAACAGAAGAAAGAGATGGACAAACAAAATTCCATTAAAATAGCTTTTAAAGGAAAGGTAGGTCAGATACAGTCAATGTACATCAAGGAAACAAACAAACCAGACTTCCCAGGGAGACAAGGCAGAAATTGAATAAGATGAAGCAGAAAGAAATGATGCATTTGACATATGTCAGGTTGATAATACATCTGAGAAACAGGCTGAATTCAGAAAACTCAAAGGCAAGTGCAAAATGAAATAAGAGCAGCAAAGAAAGACAATGCAAAGAGACAAGCAGTCAAAGTGAAAGGGAATCTAAACATCTTCCATTAGCAAATGTTCAGTAAATGAGAGGGCAATAAAAGGGAGAAGCTCACTTAGTAACCAAAAATTGGACTTAGGCATGATGGCAATGGGCATGGATAAGGTACCAAATGAATACTTTAAAACTGCCTTTACCAATGAAAATGTTGACAAAACCATACTGAAAGAGGTGGCAACAGAGACACTGGATGAGCTTAAAAAAATGATATATAGGACACATCAGAAATGCTGGCTGTACCTGAAGTTGATGTAAAAACAGAATCAAGCCAGATAGGCTAAATGAGGGATTGACAATAAATGGAGGCCTCGACAGCTACCCACATCAAATGAATGAATAAACAAAAATGCACGCAAGGGCACTGATGGAAGTAAGCTGGAAATTATGGAGGTACCATCTTTAAATTACCAAGTTTAGGCAGAAGTTATGCCAAGCAATTGGAAACTGCAAATACTACAACCTTGTTCAAAACAAGATGAAAGGATTAGCCAAATAAATGAAAGGTTAGTCAGTTTAATGAAGGAAATAAGCAATGAAAATCCAGGGGAGAAACAAAAAATTGACACATTAGCATTCACAGAATGTACACGTTACTGGTTGGACCAGCAATTATTGCCCATCTTGAACCACCCTTGAGAAGATGGTGGCGAGTCCCCTTATTTAACTGCATAAGTCAGTGGGGTTAGGAACATCCATGGTGTTATTAGATAGGGAGTTCTGTGATTTTGACTTCGCAAAAGTGATGAAATGATAACACAGTTCCAAGTTAGGATGATGTCTGACTTAATGGGAAGGTGCACATCATGGTTTTCCAATGTATCTTCTACCCTTGCTCTTCTCATCCTGCCTTTACCAATAAAGATTCTCAGTGCTGAAAACCAGAGGTTTGAAAAGTGCTGGTAAAGCAGCTTTGGCGGTTACCGTGCTTTGGTGGGGGACGGTGAAACTGCTAAAGTTGGTGGAGAAGATGGACCAATGAAGTTGACTACTTTGTCCTGGATACTACTGAGTAAAAAGTCCCTAGTGTGGAAACAGGCCATTTGGCCCAACAAGTCCACACCTCCAAAGAGTAACTCATCCAGAACTATTCCCCTACTGTACTATACTCACCCCTGGACAATGCACCTAACCTGCACATTCCTGAACACTCTGGCCAATTTAGCAATGCACATCTTTGGATCATAGGAGGAAACTGGAACACCCGGAGGAAACTCTCATAGACAGTCGCCCAAGGATGGAATCAAACCTGGGTCCCTGGCACTGTGAGGCAACAGTGCCAACCACTGAGCTACGGTGCCGCCAGGTGTCTTGAGTGTTGTTGAAGCTGCACTCATCCAAGCAAATGTACTCAATTACGTTCCTGATGGGCCTTGTACTTGACAGATGGATTCTGGGAGGCAAGTGAGTTATTTGGGAACATGTTCCTATGAAGAGACAGGCATAGCTGGGGCCCATGTGGGTGCTCATGGCTACTCCTTTGGTTTGGAGGAAGTGGGAGGATTGGAAAGAGAAGTTGTTCAGTGTGAGGACCAGTTCTGTCAATCTAAGGAAGGTGTCATGAAAGGGTACTGGTTGGTACGGCGGGAAAGGAAGAAGCGGACTGACTGAACGGGTCCTCATTCTGAACAACTTCTCTATCCAATCCTCCCACTTCCTCCAAACCAAAGGAGCAGTCATGGGCACCCATATGGGTGTCAGCTATGCCTGTCTCTTCGTAGGATACGTGGAACAGTCCATCTTCCGCAGCTACACTGGCACCACACCCTACCTTTTCCTCCACTACATCGATGACTGTATTGGCACTGCCTCGTGCTCCCACGAGGAGGTTGAACAGTTCATCCACTTTACCAATACCTTCCACCCCAACCTCAAATTTACCTGGACCGTCTCAGATTCCTCCCTCCCCTTCCTAGACCTCTCCATTTTTATCTCGGGCAACCGAATCAACACAGACATTTACCATAAACCGACGACTCCCACAGCTACCTAGATTACACCTCCTCCCACCCTGCCCCCTGTAAAAACGCCATCCCATATTCCCAATTCCTTCGTCTCCGCCGCATCTGCTCTCAGGAGGACCAGTTCCAATACCGTACAGCCCAGATGGCCTCCTTCTTCAACGACCACAATTGTCCCCCAGACGTGATCGACGATGCTCTCCACTGCATCTCCTCCACTTCCCGCTCCTCCGCCCTTGAGCCCTGCCCCTCCGAACGACACCAGGACAGAACCCCACTGGTCCTCACCTACCACCCCATCAACCTCCACATACATCGTATCATCCGTCGTCATTTCCGCCACCTCCAAATGGACCCCACCGCCAGGGATATATTTCCCTCCCCTCCCCTATTAGCATTACGAAAAGACAACTCTCTACGTGACTCCCTCGTCAGATCCACACTCCCCATAAACCCAACCTCCACTTCTGGCACCTTCCCCTGCAACCGCATGAAATGCAAAACTTGCACCCACACCTCCTCCCTTACTTCCCTCCAAGGCCCCGAGGGATCCTTCCATATTCACCACAAATTCACCTGCACCTCCACACACATCATTTACTGCATCCGCTGCACCCGATGTGGCCTCCTCTATATTGGGGAGACAGGCCGCCTACTTGCAGAATGTTTCAGAGAATACCTCTGGGACACCTGGACCAACCAACCCAACCACCCCGTGGCTCAACACTTCAACTCCCCCTCCCGCTCCACCAAGGACATGCAGGTCCTTGGACTCCTCCATCACCAGACCATAGCAACACCACGGCTGGAGGAAGAGCGCCTCATCTTCTGCCTAGGAACCCTCCAACCACAAGAGATGAACTCAGATTTCTCCAGTTTCCTCATTTCCCCTCCCCCCACCTTGTCTCAGTCCCAACCCTCGAACTCAGCACTACCTTCCTAACCTGCAATCTTCTTCCTGACCTCTCGCCCCCATCCCCACTCCAGCCTATCACCCACACCTTACCCTCCTTCCACCTATCGCATTTCCAACACCCCTCCCCCAAGTCCCTCCTCCCTACCTTTTATCATAGCCTGCTTGGCACACTCTCCTCATTCCTGAAGAAGGGCTCATGCCCGAAATGTCGATTCTCCTGCTCTTGGATGCTGCCTGACCTGCTGCACTTTTCCAGCAACACATTTTCAGCTTCAAGTGAGTTATTTCCCTCACAAGCCCTTGAATCTGACTTGTTACCTGGAACCACATGTAGCTGGTTCAGTTCAGTTTCTGGTCAATGGTAATCCCAGCATGTTGAAAATGGAGGGAGCATTCAGTGATTCTAATGCCTTTACATATAAAGGGGAAATGGTTAAATTTTCTCCCAGGGTAAAGGAGTCCAAAACTAGAGGGTATAGGTTTAAGGTGAGAGGAGCAAGATTTCAACGGGACCTGAGGGGAAACATTTTCACGGAGAGGATGGTGCCAGAGGGGGTGGTGGATGTAGATATAATTACAATATTAAAAAGGCATCTGGATGGGTAGATGAATAGCAGAGGGCTATAGGCCAAATGCTGGCAAATGGGACAGATCAGTTTAGGATATCTGGTTGACGTGGAAAAGTTGGATGGAAGGGTCTGTTTTCATGTCGCATAACACAATGACTGTACGATCAATGCTTTGGTATTTGTGCTGCAAATATCACTTGCCAATTACCAGCCCAGGTCTAGATATTGTCTAGGTCCTACTGCATATGTACCTGAACTACACCAGTATCTGAGTCATAGATGATGCTGACCATTATACATTCATCAACAAATATCTCCACTACTTAAAATGGTACACAAGTCTTTAAGAAAACAACTAAGGATGACTGTGTTGAGCACACCACCCTCAGAACTCCTGCAGAGATGTCCTGTAATGGAGATGATTTACCTTCAACAACTGTGATCATCTTCCTTTGATAAGTAAGACTCCAACCAATGAGGAGTTTTCCCCATGATTTAAATGCTGCCATGATGTCAAAAACAGTCATTATAATTTCACCTCTGCAACTCAACTTTGTTGATATATTTACCAAGGCTGGAATGAGGCTAGGACCTCGTTGGCAGAATGCAAGCTATCAGTGAGTAGGTTATTGTTGAGCAAGTACTTCTTGATATCAGTGTGATGACCTCTTCCATAACTTTTCTAATGATCAAGAATAGACTGATAGGGCAGTAATTGGCCCAGTTGGATTCATCCTTCTTTTGGTGTACAAGACACAACTCGGCAATTTTCTACATTGTTGGGTAGATACCAGTATTGCAGTTGTACTCGAAGAGCTTGGCTATGGGTGCGGACTATTCTGGAATATAAGTCTTCAGCAATACGACTGGTCTTTGCAGTATCCAGTGTTTTTGGTCATCTTTCAAAATGTGAAGTGAATTAAACTGGCTGAGATGTTGGGGTCCACGACAGGAGGTCAAGGTGTAGCAACCACTGAACATCTTTGGCTAAACATATTTGTAAAATTCTTAAGCTTTAGCACTGATGTGCTGAGCTCCACCATTGTAAAGGATAAGGAATTTGTGATACATCCTATTTGTGTTAGTTATTTAATTATCCACCAACATTCAAGACGGATGTTGAAGGAATACAGAGCATTACACCTGATTCCCTTGCTGAGAGATCACTTACCTCCATATAATGCATACCACTTCTGCTGATTAGTATGGAAGCAATGTTCTCTTGCAGCTTAATCAGCTTGATGGACAAATGCATCAGCAATGTTGTCAAGTAATTTTTCCCTCTTATTGGTTCCCTCGCCAGTCTAACAGTTATGCCCTTCTGGATTTGGCCAGCTCAGTCAGTTATGGTATTACTGAGCCAAGTAATAAGCCTCCCACAGAGTGTATCAATGCCACCCTATTGTTTCTAAAAACTGATGTTCAACCCTGATGGGTACTGATTCAGCTGCAGAGAAAAGAAACAAAAAGCACCAAAGACATGATGTTCCATAAGCTGACATCAAAGAACTATTTGGCACTGTTGTGTCTAGGAAAATGAACAATTTGATGCCAAAGAGAAGGAAAACTCCCTTTTAGCATAAGGTGGCCAAGGAGTCATTGGTTACCTTGACATTATAAGTTGTCCTGTGTTCAAAGGCTGGATGGATTCAAATGGGTGATTTGCAGAGTGCAAACTACTACTAGAAATATGGTAATTCAATATGTTCAGAGTTATAGGCCAGTCTTTGTAGGGTGCAACTGTCCTCAGGGACCTTTAGTTGGAAGGTGGACCAAAAGAACAGGAGTGTTCCCGAACACTTCAGCCAGTGAGCAGATTACTGCCTTCAGCAGGATCAACATACTCCAGGCTGACTGTCTGTTCATCCCTTAGTATCAGTGAAACATCCTCAATTGTTAAATACTATATACCTTTTGTTGTCTAATTAACTTATGGATCAGAGCTATTCTGATGCTACCTAACTAACTTAATAAACAAGCTGAAAATTCCTCACAAACTGTCGACTGCCTTTATTAGGTAACCATGGTGATGAACCCCCAACACCTAACATAATTTCCAACAATATCAGAGTGTGACTCAAATAGAGTCAGCTGGCCCAATTTTGATACAGGCCCCCAGATGTTACTAAAAAAGATTGATAGTGCTGAGTTGAGAAAAGCTGAAACCTGCAATTGAACCACTGGCTGTTTAATTACAGTTCATGTGGTAATAATACAAAATGTTCGTATTTTATTTTATTGAAATGCTAATGTTAACATTGTCCTTGATTTTCGAACAATTTTGGTACTTCTTAAGTACCCTGCTGAATGAAAAGTATTGTAATTTTGGTGCATACATCTAATTAAATGGAAGACTTAGTGTTCCTGTACTTGCACAATGAAAATGCATTTCCTGGTGGTACTGACAATGAAGCTTTGGCAAAATCTACAATCAGGCTGCTTCTTCTGTATGAATAAGAATGTCACTAAATGACGAACAGTGAGAAATAGCTTTTAGAATCAGCCAATAATGGAGGAAAAACAAATTAGTGTACAAGATAACGTTATGTTCAAGCCTGCAGTTTATTCATTTCTTTAGAAAGAATTATAATTATTTCTGAGTAAATTATAATGTTTATACAGACATTCATACATTAAGCAGCAATCTAGCCAAAGTTTATGGAGAGTGAGATCCTTACGAGTAACAAGCACAGGGTATGAATTCTGCTTCTTTCAATGAAAAATCTTGACAAATGTATTATAATACTAAGGAAGATTGAGCTCTTCTGAGAAAAATACTAACTTAATCCAGATCATAAAATCCAACTATTACACTTGACAGGATAATTGCAATCATGTGACAGAGGAGTGCATAGAATCAACAGCCATAGCTTCACTTTGCAATCTAAATGTGCAATCACATAGCAACACTCAAATTATACATTTTAAATGTTATGTTTTCTATATTCTAAGATATTCAAATATTATATGGAAGTTCAAGTTAAGCTAGATGTCGATGTCATAAGATTGATGGAACATAGTAAATTTGAAGTTCATACCTCATCAAAATTTTGTATAAGATGCTTCTTTCTTACCTGCAGACAGAACACTGTCTTTGGGGCTGAAGGGCAGTGAACATCACAATTACAGAGTAATTACGAGGGGGAGCCTTCACAAACCTTCGGAATTTGTCACCATTCATTCGAATGACTGAACGTCTGGAGCTCCATTCCATTAACTGTTCCACCTTTTCTGCCAGCAGGTTCTAAAGTACAACAGATAATAATGAGGATTAGGATGGAACATCTTTGACACTAATTATATGACAGTTATAAAAAACCTGCCTTAACAAGTCTTACACTTAAAACGGCAAGGAAACAAAATAGAAGAACGTATGAATATCATTGTCAGAAATATATCATTTCTGTGAGGAACATACAACTGCACTGGTGAAATCAGCAAACACTGCAAATGAAGTTTATTGCAGAGAAGCTTGAAGTGATATATTGTGATGGGGAAGAATTAGAAGAGGTGACATTAATTGTTGTAATTTTCAAGGAGTTTGGAAGACCAAAGACCTGTTTGAAAGAGGTAGAACAAATTGAGAATATTGCTAAATATGCACATGGGATGTTTGATTTTAGCAACAGAGGCTTAGAATTAAATTTCAGAGGCTTAGAACCTTTTATAAGACATTGGTTAGGCACTGGCTGGAATATCGTCTTCAACTTCAGGGAGTGCTCAACACTGGTGATCACTTAACCCAGTCCTGAAATGTAAGCTCTGGCTTCAGTGGAGCCGGTAGAAAGCTGCATATGATGACATTTTCCACTTCAATTTTGAGTGTTATGAATTTCTTCACATTATTTTTAATTCATTTCTGGGATGTGAGGATCACTGGTGGGGCCGACATTTATTGCCTGTCCCTAGCTACCCTTGAGCAGTTTGTGGGGAGCATAGTTTTAAGGTGAGAGGAGACAAATTTTAAAAAGATATGGGGGGCAATTTTTTTTTTTTACATAGGGGGTGGTTTGTGTGTAAATAAACTTCCTGAGGAAGTGGTGGGTGTGGGAACAATTAAAACCACTCCCTGCTAAAGAAGCCAAATGGGCAGCTGTGGAATATATTTGCTGTTATCTCCCTGCCTGTACAAGACAGTCTTCATTCTCTTTCAGTTTTTAAACTTACATTTGTATTGTATTTGATACCACTTTCCTTTCTTGGATTAAAAGGCAATAGAATTCCTCTTCCTTGCATTCACAAAAACCTTGGAATTGGCTCCTTCAATTTGATATAGTTAACCAAGGTTTAGCTGTCAGAAGTCACACAAAATCAGGTTATAGTCCAGCGGGTTTACTTACAATCATAAGTTTCAGAGTGCTGTTCTTCCATCAGATGAAGTCACCTGATGAAGGGGCAGCACTTTGAAAGCTTGTAATTTTACATAAACCTGTTGGACCATAATTTGGTGTCGGCTGACTTCTGACTTTGTCCATCCCAGTCCAACACTGGCATCTCCACATCAACATTTAACTGAGGTGTAACATCTGGGTGCTTAAAAAATAGAAATGTTTGTGGAAATTTACTGACAGCTGATTTCCTCCTCCTCACCTGCTCATAACATTATCAAGAATCTGCCTATTTCTGTATTAAAAATATTCAAACACTCTCCTTCCACCACCTTATGAGGAAGGGAGTTCCAAGGATTCACAAACGTCAGAGAGAAAAAAAAAATTCTCCTCACCATTATCTTAAATGGATGATTCCTAATTTTCCAACAGTGACCTCTAGCTTGAGATTCTTCGGTAAAGATTCTTTAGAATCTTGCATGTTTCACGCAAATCACCTCGCACGCTTCTAAATTCCAGCAGATACAAGCCTGGCCTGACCAATCTTTCTTCAGAAGACAAACCATCATTTCCAGAGTATCAGTCTGGCAAATCTTCTCTGAACAGCATTTCGATCCAATGCATTTCGGTCCTTCCTTAAATAAGGAGTACTATGCACAGTACTCTATATACAGTCTCACCAATGTCATGTATAAGTGAAGCATAACACCTTAATTCTATATTCAATACCCCTCACAATAAATGGTATATTTCTCTTAGCTTCTCTAACTACCTCCTGCATCTGCATGGGCACTTCTGGACAACAAACAAAGCAAATCTTAGCCAGACTTATACACTTACTGGTAAGGTCCTAGGGAATGTTGCTGAACAAAGAGACCTTGGAGTGCAGGTTCATAGCTCCTTGAAAGTGGAATCACAGGTAGATAGGATAGTGAAGGTGGCATTTGGTATGCTTTCCTTTATTAGTCAGAGTATTGAGTACAGGAGTTGGGAGGTCATGTTGCGGTTGTATAGGACATTGGTTAGGCCACTGTTGGAATATTGCATGCGATTCCCGTCTCCTTCCTATCGGAAAGATGTTGTGAATCTTGAAAGGGTCCGGAAAAGATTTACAAGGCTGTTGCCATGGTTGGAGGATTTGAGCTATAGGGAGAGACTGAAAAGTCTGGGGCTATTTTCCCTGGAGCGTCAGAGGCTGAGGGGTGACCTTATAAAGATTTACAACATTATGAGGGGTATGGATAGGGTAAATAGATAAAGTCTTTTCCCTGGGGTGGGAGAGTCCAGAACTAGAGGGCATAGGTTTAGGGTGAGAGGGGAAAGATATAAGAGATCTAGGGGGCAACTTTTTCATACAGAAGTTGGTACGGGTATGGAATAAGCTGCCAGAAGAAGTGGTGGAGGCTGGTACCATTGCAACATTTAAGAGGCATTTGGATGGGTATATGAATAGGAAGGGTTTGGAGGGATATGGGCCGGGTGTTGGCAGGTGGGACTAGATTGGCTTGGGATATCTGGTCAGCATGGGCGTGTTGGACCGAAGGGTCTGTTTACATGCTGTACATCTCTATGACTTTATTGTTGGAGTGCACAAGACATTCCAAAGGAAATGCATATGAAGGTGATATCAGATATTCCCTTACAGGGGACAAAAGTGATGTCAGCAGCTGTGTGCTCACTACATTTGTGTGAAACATCTCGGTGTTCCTCCACTGACAAAATACGTTATGTTATATTTTCTATGACTGAATTTTAAAATAGTGGGAGACTTCTCTGGAAGCTTTAAGAAATAATTATTACAGATTAAACAGCCTTTCCAGAGCAGTGACCGAATCCAGCACGTATAAGACAGCAGGAATCCCGAGAATATAAACTGAAGATTGATTGCATTGTGCTGGTGTATTACAGAGAATGTAAACATTGCGGGCCATTGGTTTACTTTTGTTTTGGTTCAGGATAAGCAAGGATTGATTTTACCTGAGAAAATCTGGAAATTACAAATTGTTGGGCAGTTTTGAAGAGACCCAACGGAGGTCAGAAGCAAACATAACTTTTGTCCTAAAACAAAGAGTACAGAACAGTTCAAGGAAAGCACTATTACCTCAGTAGTTTATGTAACTTCTTGATCAGATGCGTTTGCTTAGAAATCTGCAGATTAGTTTTAAAATCTAAGCAGTTAGATTTGAGAGTATTCATCAAAGAATATTTTAGAATCCACAGGAAAGACTACGGAGATACAGCTACATCAAACTTAAAGAGTTGATATAGAGGGGTCATTTCTCAAGATCTGTTTATCCACAATGGTCAGAGGCAGGAAACTGAATGAGATGTGGTTTGCTGTATGTTTTAAGATGTTTTCAAAACTGTATTCTCTATTTAGATAGCTTGGTTTGTTTTCCTTTTCTGCATTTTGCAAAACTCCTGTTTTGCTGTCAACAAAACTCAGTTGACTCCTATTCATTGGTGATAGCTGCATCTTCAACAGAATAATTCCAATCAAACTCATCTTCAACCTCTGAAACCCAAGACTCTGCGCCCCTTTCTGCAACTGCATCCTTGTCTGGCAGACCACAATCAGTAAGGACAGTAATAACACCTCTTTCACAATAATCCTCAACTGCCTCGCAAGGCCGTGTACTCATCCCCTTACTGTACTCCTTTGTTGTCAAACTCAGCTGTAACATCATATACAAATTTGCCAATGACACTACCACAAAGTGTTGGATCTCGAACAACGAGACAGAATATGGGAAAGATATAGAGAGCTTAGTGGAATGGTGTAAGGACAACAATCTCTCCCTCAATGTCAGCAAAATTAAGGAGCAGATTATCGACTTCAGGAAGTAGAGTGGAAGACATACCCCTGTCTGTATCAATGATGCTGAAGCGGTTGAGAGCTTCAAGTTCCAAGGAGTAAATATCACTAACAATCTATTCTGGTCCATCCACGTCGACATTAGTCAAGAAAGCACATCAACACCTCTCATTCCTCAGACGGCTAAGAAAATTTGGCATCAGCAAGTTTTGTAGCTCAGGTTGAGGTTCTGGATGTAAGTCTGCTCACTGAGCTCAAAGATTCATTTTCAGACGTTTCGTCATCAAACTAGGTAACATCTTCAGTGAGCCTCCGAATGAAGGACTGGTGGTGTAGCCTGCTTTCTATTTACAAATTTGAGTTTTCTATGGTTGGTAATGTCACTTCTGTGGAAACATAATTTCCTAAAGTGATGTCATTTCCTGTTCTTTATCTCAGGGGGCAGTAAATGAGATCCAAGTCACTGTGTTTGATAAGAGAGTTCCGGTTGGAATGCCATGTTTCTAGGAAGTCTTGTGTATGTTCTGTTTGTCATGTCATTGGGTACCCATTCTTTTTGAGTACATTGAACAGTCTGCCAATTTCTGAGCAACAAACCCTAACAAGCAGAGAAAACACAGCCAAAATCCCTAGCCATTCTCCCCTACATCAAAGACATCTCAGAAATGACTGCCAGACCCCTTGGCATCATGGTAGCCCACACACCCAATAACACACTAAAATAGTAGCTAATGAACTTGAAAGACCGTATACTGAGAACAAGTAAAACTAAAGTCATTTACAAAATACCTTGCAAGACCTGTAACAAACACTACATTGGACAAACAGGCAGAAAATCAGCCATGAGGAAACATAAACATCAACTAGCCACAAAACGACATGATCCACTCTCACCAGTATCCTTACATACGGATGAGGAAGGACACCACTTTGACTGGGACGACACATCCATCCTCGGACAAGCCAAACAGAGACACACAAGAATTCCGAGAAGCATGGCATTCTAATGGGAACTCGATCAACAAACACATTGACTTGGATCCCATTTACCACCTCCCTGAGAAAAAGAACAGGAACTGACATCACCATAGGTAATGATGTCACCACAAGAGATGAAGGATGGGACAAGTTTCTGGCTGTAACAGCTGCTCATTTTTTGAGGTATTTTAGGTGCTGGACATAACAGCAATTACTGTTTCAGATGGTGTTACATTGTTTTGAGGGAGGGAAAAGGAAGGAAGGAAGGAGGGAAGGGTGGTTAGCACTGCTGCCTCACAGTGCCAGAGACCCGGGTTCAATTCCCGACTCAGGAGACTGACTGTGTGGAGTTTGCACATTCTACCCTGTCTGCGTGGGTTTCCTCCGGGTGCTCCGGTTTCCTCCCACAATCCAAAGGTGTGCAGGTCAGGTGAATTGGCCATGCTAAATTGCCCATAGTGTTAGGTAAAGGAATAAATGTAGGGGAATGGGTGGGTTGTGCTTCGGCGGGTCGGTGTGGATTTGTTGGGCCGAAGGGCCTGTTTCCACACTAAGTAACCTAATCTAATCTAATCCAATCCACACTGTAAGTAATCTAAAAGAAAGAAAGAAAGAGACACCACAGTGTGCCTGCACAGTTACTGACTGTGCTGTTATGGAATGAGCTACCAGAGGAGATGGTGGAGGCTGGTACAATTGCAACATTCAACAGGTATTTGGATGAGTATATAAATAGGAAGGGTTTGGAGGGATATCGGTCAGGTGCTGGCAGGTGGATCTAGATTGGGTTGGGATATCTGGTCGGCATGGATGGGTTGGACCGAAGGGTCTGATTCCATGCTGTATGACTCAATGACTCTAAATGACATCACCAATGCTAGGAAACTCAAACTCATTTGGAGGTTCACTGATGTTACCTAGTATGGTGACAAAACGTCTAAAAACGAACCTTCCAGCTCAGTGAGCAAACCTACATCCAAAATTTGGCATGTCCACAATGACTCTTACCAATTTTATTGGATTTATTAGGTGCACAATAGAAACCTTCTGAACCGGATGCATCACAGCTTGGTTTGGCAACTGCCGTGCCAAAGACCATAAGAAATAGTAAAGCATGAGAACGCAGCCCAGTTCAGCATGAAAACCAGCCTTCCTTCTATTGACTCTCTAAACACTTCCTGCTGCTTCGAGTAAGCAACCAACATCATGAAAGACCCCTCCCATGCTGGTTATACTCTCTTCCAACCATCTTTCGTCAGGTGGAAGATACTAAAGTTTGAAATTATGTACTAACAGATTCAAGAACAGCATCTTCCCCACTGTTATCAGACCTCTCATATATTAGAGATGATCTTTCTCTGCATGTCCTCTGCAGCTGCAACACTGTATTCTGCATTCTGTTCTGTTACTCTGATGTACTTGTGTAAGGTATGATTTGTCTGGTTACCAAGCAAAACAATACTTTGCACTGTATCGCGGTATATGTGGCAATAATAAATCAAATTAAAAATCAAATCAGCCTTGTATCATTCTTCTGTACATTCTACCAGCATAGATACCCTTACATCGGCGACGTGCAGTTGAGTGTATGTTTTTTGGTCAAAAGCTGGTGTACCAATCATAGATGCTTTGGAATAACTGATGGAGGCTGTGGCAGCTTCTGCTACTGACTGTTTAAGGAGTGACAGAAGCTGGGCCAGAGGGCACTTGTGGTATGTAAAGGGACAGCTGCTCCCTCTGAATCAGGAGGCATGGGTTCATATCTCATCTGCTTCAGGGGTGTCCAATGATCTCTCTTGACAGGATGATTTAAAAATGGAGGGAGGCATGGTAGTGATGTCACTAGACTAACTTCAAGCCAAAGTTTTGGGGACATGGGTTCAAATCCCATCACAGCAGATTGTGAAATTCAAATTCTGATTTTAGTATCAACTACATATAATCTTCAAGAGTTGAATAACACAAAGGAGAACATCTGGCAGAGTTGTCAAAGAATATGCATAACCATGTGTGGATGGTCCAGGAGTCCATCCAGGACATGACTGCTGCCATGTCTCAGGTCTGTGCATACTTAGCTTCTTCCATCAAGACATTGGAGACCATTATGGAGAGTCAGATCCAACAAATCGGTAAACAGATGCCAGTCATGCATGCCAAATGGATAATGTTTTTAAAACATGGCTCCTGTAACATTGTGGTAATGTTCTTACCTCAGGACTAGGAGGCCCGGGTTCAAAGAGGTGTATGATAGCAGTTCTGATTTTTTTTTTTAAAAAGAGTAAGAAAATGAAGAGACATAATGCAATAAGGTTTTGAAGATACTGAATTCAACACTGAAGATAGTGAGGCTGCAAAGTGAACATGTAGAAAATGAGGTGTTGTTCCCCGAGCTTGATTGTGCTTCTATGAAATATTACAGCAGGCCCAGGACAGAAATATTAGCGCAGAAGCATTGTGGTTTATCGAAATGGCAAGCTGCTAGGAGATCAGGGTCATTCCTATGGAGGGAACAGAGGTCTTTCACAAACAAGTTTGCACCTGATTGTATGTGTGCTTGAGCAGGTGCGTCAGCATGCCAGGGTCCTCCAGACCTCAAACAAAAAAAGAGGACAGCCAAAGTCATTCAAAGCCACAGAACAACACGACCAGCAATGTGCCTCCACTCCAATTGTAAAAGCAGAAATTTGCAACACCATGTGGAAGCATTCTTAGGTGCAATATTAAAAGCACTTTGATGTAGCAGAGTCTCATGCCATTAAGAATTTGTACATGTTAAAGGTGGACATTCAGTCGATATAAATTGTTGTAATGATTTGGGATGCAGATCATTAATGGATTGAATTGTATGTTGGCGATGGAAAGTAGCCCCTTGCAGCCTCAGTTGCACACTTGTGACAAAGTGGAATTTCCTATTGTCCTTGGATGAGGCAGTGCTGAGGCTGGGCACTTAATGTTTACTTGGATGCACACAAAATCTCTGCATTGCCCTGTGGTGCTGTGTCACATAATGCATTGCTGTTCCTCACTTTTTAAGCATGTTGGTGCTTCAGCCAGAACTTAAATGCTCACGATACCGCTTCAGTGACTTGTTGTTTAGCACACACACAGCGAGGCTGCTTGTCACCCTCACCAGTAGTCATCAGTCCAAGAGAGGGACATCATGCTGTTTGACACATTCAGACATTAACCTCATACTTACTACATGTACCAACTGCCCGTTTGGTAAATGTACTGCATGATATCTTCAACAAAATGACCATTCCTGAATGCATTCTGGAAATAATCCTTCATCAAGTCAAAGAGACCTGCTGTCGGTCAGGGCGTCTCAGCATAGTCAGTCAGTCAAGGGTGTTGCAAACGCTTGGCTACAGTTACTCATCTGCTTGGGATAGCCACTGTCAGGGAACGCATCCCACTACAGTCCAAGTAGATGCCTGTGGCTATTGTAAGCAGTCGGGAGACCGTGTACTGTCAGTCAGGGGGCTGCAAGGGCAGTAATCACTGGGTCTGATCAGTCCTATTTGGGCATGTCAATCAAACTCCATCAGGAAGCTGAAGGATAGTCAATGCTGTGGGTGGTGGAGAGAGAAAGTGTTGTTGGGAGGGAAAGGGGTGCTCTATGGTGACTGGGACAGGGGCATTTAAGACTTCTACTGATGGAAGCAAGCTGCAACTAGAAAATGTTGGGACAATGCTCAGAGTGAATGCACTCAGTGCCAGTTTGATGGGCAAAAGTACGGACTCCACTTCTGCTGGACATCAAGACCCAAAAGGAGCAAAGGCATCAATCAAACACTTGAAAAATGCAGCTCCACCTCATTTACAATGACATTATTAAGCACATGAACAATACAGAGTGTGAAAGTTCTGTGGTTTTGAATGTTGGTCACAGGTGATGTCCACCATATCACTGACTCTAGCAATTTCACACAATGATCTCAACGAAGGCAGAAGTTATCACTGTCGACTGTGAAAGAGATGGATACTGGTCTGGTGTACACTGATTGTTTGCGTCTCCTGCCTCTTAGGTATAGAACTGATGCTTCACACTTGTATGATGCATGTAATAATATTCAATGATAACTTTCATGGTTGATATAAGAGAAGAGTTCACAGTGCATGAAACAACCCCAATATATTATGTTGTGCACCAGCCAGTATAGCATTTCTGCCAAGTAGGTTGCTATCCCAAAAGGACAAATCTAGCCCTGCATGTATTGTATGGAACAGTGACTACAATTGTCAACTGCAGAATATGCCAGCACTGACCTTTCTCCAACTTAAGAATCTATTCCCAAGGAGGAAGACCAGCATGAGTCACAAATTTTGGCACAGGTGGGATGCTGGTCATATTGCCTGCTTTGCGAAGAACACAAAAGCAGATGGAAAAGGAGTAAATGTAACAGCAACCTCAGAGTAGCAAAAAGATGGCATGAAAGCCAAAAAGCACCCAACTCAGGCATACTGCAGAGCCTCTGAGGATGTGTCTGAGCCATAGCAGAGCCATTCTTTTGTGCTTATAAACACCACATCCATTTCATTTTTGTGTTTCTTTTTAAGTGTGGACTGAAATAAGAGAAGAAATATTATAAAACTAAGAACAGCTGCACGGTTTAAAAACAAATAATTTAACAGATATTCCAAACATTATCTGCACAATTGCGATTAATAGCTATTGACTTCAGATAAACTGGAGCCAAAGATGTTTAATTGGCAACAAGTAGCAAATTGGTAACTGGCCACAAGTCTATAAACTATAATACACGTTCGCTCAATGAATGGGATTCGTTCTCAGGTAGCTGAACAGCTTGGGGCAGTAAACAGCATGCATCTTTCAGACCATCCCAATGCAACATCTCTGTCCTTGTTCACTGCAATTAAGTCACTTTAAGATTGAAAAAAAATTATCTTCCCTTCAGCAGTTACTATATACTGTGACTTTTAATTAATGAGTTAGAGACTTATAATTGAACCAGCCACTCTGTGCTTCTTGCAAGCCAATGGAACCATCCAGCATAAGCTCATCTCAAAAACAGAGGTCACTGAACTTCTTTTCGCAATTTATTTCTTCCATCCATAACACATGATTTTCTTTTCCCTGTCTGAGTATATGCAAAGAAAATTTAAGGATATCACAGTTCTCATTATAGGCTGATATGGTGATGAAACAGACTGCTTACCTCTAGCTAGAGTCTAATTATGTGTAATAAATAGTAATTCTGTTAAGTACAGAAATCTGGTCCGTGCTTTCGGCCAACCTCAGAATAGATGATAGGTATATTTAAATATTTTAATACATTTTAAAAATCTTTAACTTTTTTTTTCCTGACAGCTCTGGGAATAGTGTTCTCATGAATCAATGTCCCCAAATCCATTTCCTTGGGATGAACTGGAATGCAATATGAGTGCAGGCTCCATATATTCCAGGCACTGTGAAGCAACTATGGTGTTGGTTTGATTGGGTCCAACGGCTGCAAGATCGCAGGAACCATCCACTTCTTGTGGCTGTAGAGGTGACAGCTGCTTTGAATGTCTATGTGACTGGCTCCTTTCAGGGAGAGACAGGTGACCTGTGTGGGATCCCTCAGTCATCACCAACAAATATATCAGGACAGTAGCTAGTGCCATTTGTGCAAGGTCACACTGGTTCATTTTGTTGACCAATGATACGTTCAGTGCTGCAGCCTGGGCAGTAGAATTTGGAAACATCCGTGGCTCTCCCCAGATGCAATATATCAACTTTGCACACATTGCACTGTGACGTCCATATCACACAACTCATCAGCAGGAAGGGCTTCCATTTGATTAATGGCACGTGGTCTGTGGGATCCATCTACTTCCTGGAGGTTGTCTGTTACCTTTGTAGTTTCCATACCTCGTAAATCCTAGAACGTGTATATGTTTCTGTTGTGTGAGGGCAAAGAAACCTTTACAAGGTTGGTTAGCAAGGGAACAAGGGCTACACACTGCAACTGTGGCTCATGACACCATTTTGCAGCCCCCTGACTGATGCAGAGTGCTGACAAAATGCTGCCCAGTCTTCCGCTGAGAGAGCTGCAAATGATTGGACTGCTAAAAGGCGGTTTTGCTGCTTGGCATTTGGAGAGGTGCCTTGAAATGTATTCTAGACAGGGTGTCACAGAATCAGAGCATACTGGGTTCTAATCAGAGAAGGAACTGCAATGATGTTCATGATACTGAGAAACTAGGAGAACGGGAGCAATTTTCCAGGGAAGCAAATGAGGATGAAGAAGATGGAAGCTCACATTGTGCATGACAGAGATCAGCAGTATTCAATGCAAAAAGCCATGCAGAACCTCAATGACACCCAGTCCCAGTAAACAAGAGCTGGGTGCAGGTGCCAATTGTGGATTGCAAAATATTCATTGGTCCTTGTATCAGCATTTTGTTTGCACCATAGGAACAGACAGCAGTCTCTATTCTCCTAGTTTACATTCTCTTATGACAGTTGATAAAAGCTCAATTTTGGAATTTACTGAATGCCCGGCTGTCTGTGATGGATTCCCACTGGATAATAATAAGATGCTAGTCTACAGTGAGCACTGGGAATGAAGGGTGTTAAGATGGGATGTAGCCAACACAGCTAAGTTCTGTGGTCTGCTGGTTAAAGTGATGGGGGCAGGAAAGTGGAGCTGTCTGCCAGGAACATCAGCCATTCCAGCTAAATACTGCGAGCAGAATGTGTTTGGGGATGCTTTGATATTGTGCTGCCAGTGAAAGGCAAGTGCAGAATGCCAACACTTGTTGGGTATTCAGCTAATATTTAAAGATAGCACAGGCACCAGGGATGCCAGTCTCTTAAGGGAGATTCAATGTGTTGCTAGTTTTCTGACTATCGGAAATGGAAGAATTGGGTTAGCATTGCATAACGGAAGCTGCATTGGGCAATTAATGAAGTGAGCTTGTGAGGATATGGCAAGAAAGCTCACTGGGCTTCCACAGATAGAAACCCTCCATGAGACTTGATGAAATTGACTCTTCGCCAAAATGTCATAAGATTCAACCCGACTTTTCTTGGCAGTTCCCATAGCTTCTCAACACGCCTTCTAACGAGGCTTCAGAGAAATGTGAAAAACACAAACTATACAAAGCTATGGTTTTTACCAACTAAATACACCAAAAATGTTCATGTTTGTCAATATATCGATGGGTAATATGTCTTAACAATGACAAAAGAATTTCTCAGACACTAGTTTTACTAGTATGGGGTATCAGTCTGATACTCTGACTGTTCTGAAGCATTAAAAAATATAAAATCGAAAATTATTTTTCGTTGCGAACTACACCGTGTACCACTAAAGCACAGAGAATCTTGAAATGCAAATACATATATTCTCAAATGTAACAAATTTCCACAGCAACCATTGTGAACATTCACTTTTATGTTGTGCCATAGCTCAATGTCAAATTTCTGTTTAAGCCACATGAAGATGTCAGCCATAGAACAGGAAATAGATGTTCAGTCATCTGATGCACCTTATCGTCCTGATGTGGATCAACAGGAATCGACATGGAAAATTGTCTCATTTTCCTATATCCATCATCCCACTATTTAATATATTTCAAACAACATGGTATTGTTCACTGCAACACAGGTATCCTATTTGTTGATAAGAGTCATGGCAATTTCAATATTGCTCTTATTTACAATCTTACATTTTGCTGCATTGCACCTGTATTTCCTGTGCCTGAAAAAAATGTGGACATGTTGTTCCAATGTCACTGGATTTGGATGAGGATGACTACTTCAAGGGAGACAGGGCAAGTCAGTTTCCTCACATTTTTGATGGAAAACAGGCAATAGCTGAACTGAGCACAACCTTCCTCAGGTTCCAAAGCTTTCTTTGCAATCTCTCTCTCATCAAATAAAAAACATGGTTTATGACATCCATTGAGGAAAATAACTTTTCATAAGGAACTAGAACTTGTCATCTTGACCCTTCAACTAAGATTCCAAACAGTTAATTGTCAAATGTAGTCAAAAATATTGAAAAGGTTCTTGGAGTCTGCTCAAAACACAACTGTGCAAAATTCTACAATAGATGAATCATTTGAAAGTCATAAAACGCTGGGCTGATAAATTACCTGAGTTGTGTTCCATGTACAATTCAAATCCACATATGACAGTGGTGTTGCTTGATAAAAGTCCACAATATCTTTCAGATTTTAAACATGCACACTCATGCAAGTACTTTAAATGCCACAACACTGTGTCATCGCCCCTCTTCCTCAAACTCCTTCCTTTTTTCAGTTTTGGATCCGGAAAATGGAACAATCCCCTTGTTCTTGATGCCTGATATAAATATTGCAAGTCTGATACTCTCTGGGAATGAAAGATATCCAAAATAAAGGTAATCTGAATTCAGGAGAATACAAATGAATCCGAAATGGTCACTTTATACAGAAGTATAATCATTATGTTCAATGCAACTCGATAATACCCAATTAGGAATTGATGCATGTTATGAAAAAACAGTTCTATATGTAATGCATTTCTAGAGTATCACACTAGGGGCTGAATATTACATGCCACCTGAAATATGTTTTGGGTAGGAAGACATAATTTAGAGGAATTGGATAGGTCACCATATTCCCAACTACCTCCAAGCACACACCCAAGGAAGGATGCCAAAATTTGCATAGAACAATTGGTATGGGTAGTCAGACAGGGGTAGGAATTTTGCTATTTTTCCCCTCCAATGTGTTTTAAATGGCAGAAAGGAAGAGATGTTGCTATCATTGGAGGGTGCCCCTTGCTCATTGCAGGCACATTCACCAGAGAAGATAGCTTAGCTCCACTTCCTACTCCTCTATATTCCACAAACTCGCATCTAAATCCACCCTCTCCTGAGGCAACAAAATCTTTCCCATCCCTCTCCACACCCAATGTCCTCAAATTACTTTCCTCTATAATCTTTGAAGTCTTTATCTTGGATCAGCTTTAGTGCCCATAATGGATCCTACTTGTTGGGACTTTTGGAGCTGGTGGCCATGAGGTTGCCTGAAAGCTCCTGAGGACAGGATATCCTCCGAATGAGGTACTTCAGTCAATTTAGGAACTTGTTTGCACTGCTCACAGCACAGCAGTCAATCGGCTAGCCCACTGATGTTTTTTTTTCCCCCTGTGTCAGGAGGCGTGGGGAGCCATCCACCCCTTCATAATTTAATTGCTGCTGATCTAGCACACTGAACACCACGCAGCCACTATAAAGAGCAAATTTACGAAATTCTACCTTTTCAATATTTACACATCCTCATTTTCCACATTGTACCAGTTGGATTTAAAATGATTTGCAATAATAGATATTTGCAATTCTATGCGGTGAAATGCTGAAATAATTGACTGCCAACTATATAAGAACATAAGAATGGAGCAGGAAAATACCATACAGTCTATTGAGCTTGGTCTATCATTTAACATGACCACAACTCATCTTGGCCTTCAACTTCACTTTTCTATCTGTTCCTGCATCATCTGATTTACTGAGAGCCCAAAAATGCGTTCATATCAGCTTTAAATATATTCATTGATGGCATATCCACAATCCTGTGGAGTAGAAAATTCCAGATTCGCATGCATTTAAGTTAGGACATTTCTTCTCATTTCAATCTTCAGTGATCAATACATTATCGTGAATCTGTGCCACCTTGTTCTAGATTCACAAACAAGGGGAAAAAACTTCTCAGTATCTACCCTACCAAGCCTTTTCACAATCGTTAATGTTTCAATAAGATCACTTTTCATTTTCTAAACTTTAGGAAATATTAACAAAACTTAATGTGCCTCTCATCCCCTCAACCCAGGGACCAATCTAGTGAATCTTCACTATGCTGCCTCAATGCAATTACATCCTTCCTTAAATAAGGAGGCCAAAACCGCACACAATATTCAAGGTGTGGTCTCAGCAAAGTCACATAAAATTACAGCAATATTTTACTCTTGGTACATGAATCACCTTGCAATAAAGCGTGTCATACTACTTCTTTTTCTATTTGTTTGCTGCACTTTATAGTTTTGTGTCCTTTGCACACATACAAACAAGTCTCTCCAAATATGAACCTTTCTAAGTTTCAAGTCACTTACTACACATTGTTTATTTTATTCTTATGACCATACTGTACTTAGTCTGTCACCTTGTTGTCTACTCTCAATCTTTCTATATCTATTTGTAGCTTTTGTATCCACCTCACAACTACATTCGCACCTAACAAATATATTCTTTGCCTTTTTGTTTAAATCATTAATAGAGATAGTAAATACCAAAGGCCCCAGTACTCCACCAATTACATCCTACCACAACTTGAAAACATCCTGGTTATCTTTATTCTATGCAACCTGCCAATTAACTATCCCTCATCCATGCTAACAGTGAACTGTGTGATCCCTAAACTTGTTTATTAACTTTTTGTGTGGTGCCTTTTGAAAATCCAAGAATACTTCATCCGCTGGTTTCTATTTATTTACCCTAATTGTTATAACATCAAAAAACTTGAATAAATTTGTCACCAAGATTTTCCTTTTGTAAAATCATGCTGAATTGTTTATTAAGTGCATTGTTAAGAATTCCTTCCTAAGAGACTTCAGCACTGTCCTAATCACTTCTTTCAGGCAAAGTGGCCTCTAGTTCTCTAATGTGCTATCTCCCTCCATTCTGGAAGAGCCGTGTTACAATTTCCAATCTGCTGGGAGCATTGTAGAATCTAGGGAATAATGGAAAATCATAGTCAGTCCAACGGGTTTTGCTGGAGCCAATTTTTTTGGAACCCAAAAATATGAACTATCAGATCCTGGGGATCTGTTAGACTTTAGCGCTTTCAGATTTTCTAGTACTTTTTCTCTGATGATATTAACTGTCTAACTTTCCACACTATTTCTGGTATGTAATTTATGTTTTCTACTGTAAAGCCGGACAGAAAATAATTGGATATCCAGGCCCACTCCTCCTTCACTCTTAATATGTCCCCACAGCCCCAGTGCGTCTTCCCATGCAATCGCAGAAGGTATAACACCTGCCCATTTACTTCCTCCCTCAACATCATCCAAGATCCTAAACTCACCTTCCTGGTGAAGTGGTCCTTTACCTGCACTTCACTCAATGTAGTCTACCATGTTTGCTCTTCACAAATGCAGTCTCCTCTACACTGGGAAAATAAAACACAGACTCAGTGACCGCATTGCAGAACACCTACATTCTGTCTGCAAAAATGACCCTGAGCTTTGAGTTGCCTATCACTTCAAAACACTAATTTCCTTAGTAAACCAGTGCTGCGTGTTTTTCACAAAAGTTTTGTTTTTTAAAAGAAATATTTTGTTGACTACAGTATTCTGATTTTTTTCATAAATGTTTCTCATATCTATCTACTGTCATACCTAATAGTCTTTCTGCATTTCATACAAAACTTCAGACTTCAAATCTACAAGATTTTGTGACATAATACCAACTCATATTGAAGTTCTTAATTATTTTTTGTGATGAAAATTGAGCAGCAAACAATAGTCATGAATCAGCAGGAATATGTTTCAAAAGCTTTATTTTTGTTACTTGAGTAACTTGTTAGAATCTAACACTTTTCCACTAACATCATTATTGAACGTCGCATTTCAAAAAGTACCTGAAGTTATTTGAATATTCTCCTACAAATGCTTCTTACATTTGCTGATACCAAATAATACATTGAGCTCCGGGGGTTTAGGTCACACAACCAAAAGTCATATCAGACGTGAGCTGCAAACAAGCAACACAGCAGAAAGAATCCCAGAAGATGGGCTATAATAGGAAACAGCTGAGGAGAGCAGGGGAAAAAAAAACTAATTTGACAACAAATGGGAATTAGCAAGAATTGTTTTTTAAACATGCCATGCTGCAGTATTGGTTGGAACCACAAGCTGTGGGATAACCAAATTCATTGTCATATTTTTAGCCATGAGATAATTAGAGCGGCACCAAGTTGCATAATATCAAATTTGTTACTGTGATAGTCCATGCTAATGGGGTAAATTTAATATTTTTGCAATTATGCATTATAAACAATATCCTTAAGCAGGGTAATCACAACTTGACAGTTCCAGTCAGTCTGGTTACTCCCTGCTGATAGGCTTTAATTGCGTTTCACTTTCATTTGTTATCACATTAGTGTTAGGTTTTCTACTTGCTTTTGTCGTACTTTACTCTTGAACTAAACTGTCAAAAGAGTTGGAAGTAAGTACATGTAAAGAAAGGTACATTTTAGAACTACAGTTTTCCAATGAAATACAACATCTATGACCTATTTCATGTAAACTTGAGACAATCCTATTTAAGCAGTCTGACAATCTGCAATTAGTAGCATTTAGTAGAAGAGTTGGTGAGATTGGGTTCAGTGTTATCACTATACATATGAAAACTAATTCAGTGATTTTGGATAATGGTGCTGAGGTCAACATATAGATGAAACAGGATCTATTATTGACCCCTCCGAGGGGTTGTCAGTGGGTCGAAATACTTGTTCAGTGTTGTACGATTCTATTTCACCAAGTGAAAGCTGTTTGTCATTCATGCATTCCAGAATTATCCTAAATAGTGAGTAACATTTGGTAGATGAAAGAAACAAAGATATTAATGTCATGCCCTTCATGGTCACTTAACACATCAAAGCATTTTACAATTGGATCCCTCACTATCAACAACCTGGAGTTTACCGTTGTCCAGAGACAGAACTGGATGAAATATTGCGGCTACAAAAGCAAGTCAGAAGGTAGGAATCCTGTAGCAAGTAACTCATTTCCTGAATCCACCGACAAGGCACAAGTCAGTAGTGTGATGACATACTCCCTATTTGCCAGGATGATTGAAGCACAACAGTACTCACGCAGCTTAGCATCACCCAGGAGAAAGCAGCCTACCTGCACCATCAATGCTTGTTAGCTGCAGAATATACCATTTACAAGACGTACTGCAGTCATTCAGTAAGGCTCCTTAGACAGCACCTTCCAAACTCACACCGCTACCATCTGGAAGGATCAGGGCAACAGAAACATACCAGCAACTACACAGAGCTCTCCAAATCAGGATCAAAGTTCCCATAACTTGGACTTTGGGTATGAGGGATTAGCAGTTGGAAGTTGCTCTTGAATTTCTGTCAGAGAGTTGTTTAGTCTGTAAAATTCTGTTCCCCTGAGGAGACTGGTTCACTAACTATTTTCAAGGCCAAATCAGATTCCTGTATAAAAGAATTGCGGGTAATGGAACAAATAAAAGTGGAGTTGAGAGCAAAATTGGATTTGTCATTATGAAATTAAATAGAGTAGCCAGCTCGCAGGGCTGCCCAGTTATCCCTGCTCCGAAATGCTAGATTATTTTGTTCCTCAATCATTTTCACGTTTATTTCTTAGAATAAACCCATTGTTTTACAAAGAACAGAATCTCAACTACTATCTAAGTTAACTTTGTTCATTTTGATTACTGACATCACATTCATTTGCATTCAGTCTACTACCTTCCAAAACTTGAACGATCTCTCATAACCTCAGATTATAACGGGATTTTGATCAGATGGTCCAATGGGCTGAGAAGTGGGAGATGGAGTTTAATTTTGAAAAATGCGAGATGCTGCATTTTGGGAAAGCAAATCCTAGCAGGACTTATATACTTAATGGTAAGGTCCTAGGGAGTGTTGCTGAACAAAGAGACCTTGGAGTGCAGGTTCACAACTCCTTGAAAGTGTAGTCACAGGTAGATAGGATAGTGAAGGCGGCGTTTGGAATGCTTTCCTTTATGGGTCAGAGTATTGAGTACAGGAGTTGGGACATCACATTGTGGCTGCACAGGACATTTGTTGGGCCACTGTTGGAATATTGCGTACAATTCTGATCTCCTTCCAATCGGAAAGATGTAGCGGAGGAAAAGGTGGGGGGTGGTGCCAGTGTAGCTGCGGAAGATGGACTGTTCCATTTACGTGGGACTATGAGTATGCCTGTCGCTTTGAAGGAAATGTGGAACAGTCCATCTTCCGCAGCTACACTGGCACCACCCCCACCTTTTCCTCCGCTACATCGATGACTGTATTGGCGCTGCCTCGTGCTCCCACGAGGGGTTTGAACAGTTCATCCACTTTACCAACACCTTCCACCCCGACCTCAAATTTACCTGAACCGTCTCAGACTCCTCCCTCCCCTTCCTAGACCTTTCCATTTCTATCTCGGGCGACCGAATCAACACAGACATTTACTATAAACCGACCGACTCCCACAGCTACCTAGACTACACCTTGTCCCACCCTGTCCCCTGTAAAAACGCCATCCTATACTCCCAATTCCTTCGTCTCCACCGCATCTGCTCCCAGGCGGACCAGTTCCCATAACATACAACCCAGATGGCTTCCTTCTTCAAAGACCGCAATTTCCCCCCAGATGTGATCGACGATGCCCTCCACCACATCTCCTCCACTTCCCAGTCCTCCGCGCTTGAGCCCCGCCCCTCCAACCACCACCAAGACAGAACCCCACTGGTCCTTACCTACCACCCCACCAACCTCCATATACATTGTATCATCTGTCGTCATTTCCACCACCTCCAAATGGACCTCACCACCAGAGATATATTTCCCTCCCCTCCCCTATCAGCGTTCTGAAAAGACCACTCCCTCCATGACTCCCTCGTCAGGTCGACACCCCACACCAACCCAACCTCCACTCCCGGCACCTTCCCCTGCAACTGCAAGAAATGCAAAACTTGCGCCCACAACTCCCCCCTTACTTCTCTCCAAGGCCCCAAGGAATCTTTCCATATCAGCCACAAATTCACCTGCACCTCCACATACATCATTTACTGCATCCGCTGCACCCGATTTGGCCTCCTCTATATTGGGGAGACAGGCTGCCTACTTGCGGAACGTTTCAGGGAACACCTCTGGGACACCCGGGCCAACCAACCCAACCACCCCATGGCTCAACACTTCAACTCCCCCTCCCACTCCACCAAGGACATGCAGGTCCTTGAACTCCTCAATCGCCAGACCATAGCAACAAGACGGCTGGAGGAAGAGCACCTCATCTTCCGCCTAGGAACCCTCCAGCCATAAGGGATGGACTTAGATTTCTCCAGTTTCCTCATTTCCCCTCCCCCCACCTTGTCTCAGTCCCAACCCTCGAACTCAGCACCGCCTTCCTAACCTGCACTCTTCTTCCTGACCTCTCCCCCCCCACCCCGGCCTATCACCCTCACCTTGACCTCTTTCCACCTATCGCATTTCCAACACCCCTCCCCCAAGTCCCTCCTCCCTACCTTTTATCTTAGCCTGCTGGACACACTTTTCTCATTCCTGAAGAAGGGCTCATGCCCGAAACGTCGACTCTCCTGCTCCTTGGATGCTGCTTGACCTGCTGCGCTTTTCCAGCAACACATCATCTGATGAAGAAGCAGCGCTTTGAAAGCTTGCGATTTCAAATAAACCCGTTGGACAATAGCCTGGTGTCATGTGACTTCTCACGCTGTCCACCCCAGTCCAACACCAGCACCTCCACATCATTACTGCCAACATCACAAAGCATTAGGATAGCAGGTGCAATGCCATTATGATATAATTTTCCAAGTGGACCTTTTTCACTATTTCTTGTAGAATAGTTGAGCATCCCAGCAAGGTCTGTTAAAACTTTCTAAATAAGAAATTAGGGTTACAAATGGCAAACTGTCTCTGGATTATACCAAATAACTTGGGTCCAAAACAATCTTCCATCCTTAACCGATATACTTTTCTTTATTCTGGTGTATGAGTAATTTGGTTCAGTCCTCCAGTTTAGATTGATCTCGTATCAAGTTTCAGCTTTTAGTAAATAAAATTACAAATGCATAACTCTTACAATTGTACGAAAACACACTTTTTACAGGGTTGAATCTTACTTTTTTGACAAAGTGTAATCTTCATCACATTTCATAGAAACCCAACAGTGTGGGAAGCGAACATTTGGCCTATTGAGTCTGTACTGACCATCCAGACAGCAT
Source organism: Hemiscyllium ocellatum (assembly GCF_020745735.1). Classification (NCBI taxonomy): domain Eukaryota; kingdom Metazoa; phylum Chordata; class Chondrichthyes; order Orectolobiformes; family Hemiscylliidae; genus Hemiscyllium; species Hemiscyllium ocellatum. The sequence goes on from NC_083401.1 coordinate 90,389,346, forward strand.
GCCACTCATACCGAGCCCCGACCCTATACCCATAGACCCACATTTATCAGACCTATCTACCTAGCCTGAAGATCCCTAGACACTACAGCGCAAATTCAGCATGGCTAATCCACCTAACCAACACATCATTGGACAGTGGGAGGAAATCAGAACACCCAGCAGAAACCCATGCAGAATATGTGAATTCCAAAGTCAGTCAGTCATCTCAGGCTGGAATCGAACCCAGGACCATGGCACTGAGGCTGCAGTACTAACAACTGAGCCAGCATGCTAAAAAGGAGGTTTCTGTTGAGGGGGTCCATTGAGATCTCTTGCCGCTTCTTAACAAATTCTCCTTATTAATTACCTATTCCATTCCTATGGTGCCTCTCTTGCCCGATTCTAGCCCTATTCAACCATCTGCAGTTCCAAGAATAATTTGCTTTTCACTGGATATCCATTGAAAGACCATTATCTCTTCACCCAAACTGACTCTAAAAGGCACTGTGCACAAATATTTCAAAGCCAGTCTGCTCACTGATGAAGTCTTTGCAAAGACATTGGAGAATGGGAAAATGGCACTGCAATCCTCTGATGGGGAGCTGGAGTATGTTGACAAGCTGGTCCAGTAAAGGTTGTACTCTTCCCCCAGGATCAGTAGAGGGTGCACAACACCAAACCCTGCCAGATTCAAGAGATTGGCACCAGGTTAAGGCTATGTCTACAGACTGGGAAAATGGTCAACAGTGCTACAATGACCTTCTCCAATTTGCCAGGAGTACCACACTCTTTCTGTCTGCTACCTTATGCTCACTCTGTGAATGCAATGATATCTCAAGATTCATGTTCTATGTAACATGTTCTGCATGCAACATTTTTCTCACATCACTAATCCTCGATAGCCTTTGCACCATCTATTCACTTGCCTAGAACACCTCACCCATTTTCAATCGCCTGCACTGGCATGCCTGGCTTTGCCACATAGTTTTATTGTCACTCAGTCCCTCCTTCTTCCCATGACAGGAGCACAAAAGTTAAAAATCACAACAGCAGGTTATAGTCCAACAGGTTTATTTGGAAGTACAAGCTTTCAGAGCATTGCTCCTTTGTCAAAAAGCTAGTGGGGCAGGATTTCATAATCCTTGGAAAATGGCACTGCAATTCTCTGCTGGGGAGCTGGAGGATGTTGACAAGCTGGTCCAGGAAAAGTCATATTTATCCCTCAGGATCAGCAGAGGGTGCACAACACCAAACCCTGCCAGACTCGACCAAGGTTGCCACCGGGTTAGTGCTATGACTATAGACCAGGAAAATGGTCAGCGGTGATTCAATGACCTTCTCCACTCCGCTAGGAGTGCCACACTCCTACGATCCTGCCCCACTAGCTACCTGACAAAAGGTGCAGTGCTCCGAAAGCTTGCACTTTCAAATGAACCTGTTAGATAATAACCTGGTGCTGTGTGATTTTTACCTTTGTTCACCCCAGTCCAACACCAGCACCTTCACATCGTGACAGGAAAAACCAGCCCATGACAATACAAAATGAGCTGGATGGATCAAGGGGTGCCAGACATCAGATTCCTCTCTCAATGAGAAAGAATTCTGCATCTTCCAAGAGAAATCCAGGATTGCTCCTGGAGGATATCCAAGTTCGACCAACTGAGGGACTCCACATTAACCCCACTATCTGTGTCAGTCATTGCACACCTCTGCTAACCAATGATCATGATGCCTTCTCAACCTTATCGCTTGCAGGTGGAAGTGGGATGCCCATGGTGTCAGAGGAGGAACAAGCTGCACTGCCAGAAGGCACCTTCTTGACCTGGAAGAGAGTTGAAAGGAAATATCGGCAAGGGTACCACCTGCATCAGCTGCCAGCCCAGATTCTAATACATGAATGGAAATGTCAGCTTTGAGAACACAAGCTTTTATGCTGATCAAGGAAGAAATGTCCCAGGTCGCCAGCACTTGAAAGACTGTCAAAGACCAGGTACCTGCTCAGGCCAATACCAAAAAGGACTCTGTGGTGTCAAAAATGAGGGATTTGACCCAAATGCATGGGGAGGAATATCAGCATCAGCCAGGTATGTGGGAGGGAATGGCCAGAGTAGTCCAGAGGCCACAGGAGGTTTTTGCTGTGGGCACCCAGAAATCTCAAGCTTGTGATTGTCTGGCTACCTCCACGTTTAGATTAGCGGTTGCTATGGAAAGTCAGGTTCAGTTCCTCAGCATCTTTCAGGATACCTGATCAAGTCGACATTATCACATCTGATTCACTGTGCTGATTTCAGAACAGACTCCAGCCTTTCAGAGTTATTGTGACAATTTAGTCGATTACTTTGAATTCTTGCACTTAATCAAACACACATATATTCCTTCAGATACCAGACAAGGAAACGCTAAGATCCATTACCTTTCTAATTATAAGATCATCATCCAACTGATTGACTTTCACAATAAGGCAAACTTCGTACATTTATTTTGCCTGTTTCAATTCAGCTAATCCAGCAAATTTTAGGTTTATACCTGCATAGGCCACCAGCTCCAAATCTCAGAATCTTTCTTGGGATCTTGAGGATTTAACAAAATAGTACTGTATTCATTCCCCCTTAAGCATCCTGGCCTCAGAACCTCAGATTTCAGCCTGCCATTGTTCATCATCTCTCACACACCATGGCAGAACTGCTGAGACTAGTAATATGACATATTGGACTATCACCAAGATATGGGATGTAATTCAGACCCTGGGTTGTCCAGAGGGCAACCCCAAATCCAAAATGATTTTGGATCAAAAATCCAAATCCCTCTGTACCTGTTCAGTTTATTGCTGCATGATATAATACAACTTTCATACCCATTTCCCTGGTTTGATATTCATGTACTATACTGGAGTTATCAGACACAAAAACTGATTCACATATCAATTGAGGTCCGCCTGAAGGCCATCACATATCGCTACTTTTCGCTTATGGATGTTCACCAATTCCATCTGACCCACACAAGAAAGGTTCAATGTAGCGAAAAGCACTATGTGGCTTTGTATGAGCACTGGGAATCTCCATGTGGGAACTGTAATTATTGCGACACAATACTCTCCTCTTCCCATTGCTACCACTCAGGTCACCTCCATATTCACTAAGATTACCTACTTAGTAAAGCCACTGAGTCATACAGCACATGCATAAACCAAAAAAAGCTAACATCCAAGTTCAGCAGGAAAGGCAGATACAATGTTGGCCTTTATTTCAAAAGTAATCTGTGCTAAAGTACAAAAGTCTAGCTAAACCTGTATAAGGCATGAGGGAGACCACACCTAGAATACTAGGAAAAATATATTGGCACTGGGGCAGACAATAGCCACTTTCCTCACTCTAGACCCCATCAGGGTAAACTCCAAAACGGTTTCCTCCAACTGTACAGTATAAGGATGAATATTGTTATAGATCATGTGACATCCTTCTCTCATGACTCCAATGACCTCTACTTGGTATACCTGCTTAGACTATTACTACTCCTATCAACATTCTATGTTTGACCACGTGATCAACCTCAGGCGAATACATAAGCATTAAAGCTGAACTAGCAATCAGTCAAATTTAAGTTCTTGATGATTTTCATTTGCTCTACGATCTAACTACCTTACATGAAGCAGACATTATGCCAATTACATCTTGTGCCATTCTGGTCCTTGAGCAATGCTTCAATAGTTATTGTATGTTGTTCTAGGGTAGGAATCATTATCTGGACCCCTCGAACGACAGCCTGGGAGCTCTGCCATCCCTTCTTATGGATCTGTTGACTTGACCTCAAGATCTCCTTTTAACTGGGCAGTACGTATTTGGACCTTTTTATCTAGATTAGCCAAATCTATGGAGTTAACCTCCTTACGTGCATATTAAGCCCAGGCATCAGATCATGAACCAATTCTCTCTGTTTTTGTCACATTATTCCCTTCACTTCCTTTGATATAGCCTCAACTTGGATGGCTGTTCTCCAGGTCAGATCTCTTTTGGAGCTTTAGCATGCTATCCCAGCACCTAAGTCTCGTGGCTAAATAAATGGTCCAGCAGTTACGAATAATGCAATTTGGTCAATTTACAATTCCAATCAGATAATGGGTCTCTAAGACATTCAAGGTAATGTATACCATAAATTGGAAATCATTGGCATATAAAACCCAGTTTTTCTTAATTAAAACTAGTCCAATTATCAGTCAAGGCACCTGTCCTGGATGTTGAATAGAATCACTGGCCATTAGCAGGGGACCTACCTCACTTAGAGTCATAGATTCATAGCGATGTACAGCATGGAAACAGACCCCTCCAGTCTAACCCGTCCATGCCGACCAGATATCCCAACCCAATCTGGTCCCACCAGCCCATATCCTTCCAAATCTTTCCTGTTCATATACCCATCCGAATGCCTTTCAAATGTTGCAATTGTACCAGCCTTCACCACTTCCTCTGGTAGCTCATTCCATACACGTTCCACCCTCTGTGTGAAAAAGTTGCCCCTTAGATGTCTTTTAAATCTTTCCCCTCTCACCCTAAACCTATGCCCTCTAGTTCTGGACTCCCCCCAAACCAGGGGAAAAGACCCTATCCATGCCCCTCATAATTTTATGAACGTCAATAAGATCACCCCTCAGCCTCTGACGCTCCAGGGAAAACAGCCCCAGTCTGTTCAGCCTCTCCCTATGGCTCAAATCCTCCAACCCTGGCAACATCCTTGTAAATCTTTTCTGAACCCTTTCAAGTTTCACAACATCTTTCCGATAGGAAGGAGACCAAATTGCACTCAATACTCCAACAGTGGCCTAACCAATGTCCTGTACAGCCACAACATGACCTCCCAACTCCTGTACTCAATACTCTGACCCACAAAAGAAAGCATTCAAATGCCTTCTTCACTATCCTATCTACCTGCGACTCCACTTTCAAGGAGCTATGAACCTGCACTCCCAGGTCTCGTTGTTCAGCAACACTCCCTAGGATCTTACCATTAAGTGTGTAAGTCCGGCTATGATTTGCTTTCCCAAAATGCAGCACCTTGCATTTATCTGAATTAAACTCCATCTACCACTTCTCAGCCCATTGGCCCATCTGGTCAAGATCCTGTTGTAATCTGAGGTAACTCTCTTCACTGTCCATTACACCTCCAATTTTGGTGTCATCTGCAAACTTACGAACCAGACCTCTTATGCTTGCATCCAAATTATTTATGTAAATGACAAAATGTAGAGGACCCAGCACCGATCCTTGTAGTGCTCCATTGGTCACAGGCCTCCAGTCTGAAAAACAACCCTCCATCACCACTCTCTGTCTTCTACCTTTGAGCCAGTCCTGTATCCAAATGGCTAGTTCTCCCTGTATTCTGTGAGATCTAACCTTGCTAATCAGTCTCCCATGGGGAACCTTGTCGAACACCTTACTGAAGTCCATACAGATCACATCTACTGCTCTGCCCTCATCAATCTTCTTTGTTACTTCTTCAAAAAACTCAATCAAGTTTGTGAGACATGATTTCCCACACACAAAGCCATGCTGACTATCCCTAATCAGTCCTTGCCTTTCCAAATACATGCATATCCTGTCCCTCAGGATTCCCTCCAACAACTCGTCCATCACCGACGTCAGGCTCACTGGTCTATAGTTCCCTGGCTTGTCCTTACCACCATCTTAAATGGTGGCACCACATTAGCCAACCACCAGTCTTCCGGCACCTCACCTGTGACTATCTTGAAGCAAGGCTAAGTTGCAGTGGATCCCAACATACAATATCTGTCCGGATTCCAGAATTATCAATCATGATAAACCTCTACACAATGTTTAGACTCAGCTTCTTTGGTATTTCATCCACTGTTTTGTCTTGGCTAAGCATGTGACAGCAATTGCCTCTCCCTCCTGTATGGTGCATAGGTCTGCATGTAATGTCCTTGTCATGGAATCATAGTCACACCTGAACAAACCCTCAATCCAACTTGTCCATGCCAACCCAGTTTCCCTGTTGCATGCATTTGACCAATATCCTTTGAAACCTTTCCTATTTGTGCACCTGCTCAAATGTCCTTTAAATGTTATATTGTACTTGCATCTACCACTTTTGCGAGCAGTTCATTCCACATATGAACCACCCTCTGTGTGAAAAGTTGCCCCTCAGATCCCTTTTAAATCTTTCTCCTTTTATCTTGAAATTGTGCCCATTTGTTGTGAATTTCCCAACCTAAGGGAAAAGACTTTGCTATTGAACTTATCTATGCCCTTCATGATTTTATAAACTTCTACAATGTCACCCCTGAACCTTTTATGTTTGAGTGAACAGAGTCCTAGCTTATCAAGCCTTACCTTATAATTCAAAGGTTCTATTCCTGGTATCATCCTTTTAAGTCTTTTCTGCACCCTCTCCAATTTAATAAGAACCTTCCTCTGGCAGGGTGTCCAGAATTGTACACTATATTCCAAAAGTGGCCTAACCAACGTTCTGTAAACCGCAACATTATATCCCAGCTCCTAAGCTCAATGGTCAAATCAATGAAGGCATCAGTGGGTTTTGTTGCTCTCTCTGTCATCGATCAAGGCACTTAGCTTCCACAATCTGGATGTGGCTGCTGCCATTTTCATCCCCATTGCATAGCTTTAATTTCTAGTAGGATGGAAGGCACCAGCAAGTTCACTTTTGACAAGAATTTCCAGCCTCTGCTCCAAGTTCTCCTCTGCTTTTGTTTCAGTTTCCAGCATCCTCAATTTTTATGGTTTTTACTCTGTCTGCAATTCCTGGTTAGGCACTGACCATCCAGATTTTCTTCCTTGCAGCTTTCCCATGAAACCCCTAACCACTCACCTCTCCAGGTCTCCACCAAACCTGTGAACATGCGGCCCCACCCGCCAATTTTCTCCCAAGCCCTGGCTTAAGTGACTGTGCCACATGGAATCAAACTTCAACTCTACCTTGAAGCTGAGATGGTCCTGACCATGGTTAACCACCCTCCACATTATCCCATTCATGAAATATTGTTTTACAATATCCTTCTGTTACAAATTCTAAAGCAGTTATAAATAAAAAAAAATCAAGGGAGCAAAGTTTCTGATCCTTTTTGTTCAGCTTTCATCTGAGAATGCTCAGTTTTTTTAGGCAAATAAAATGTTTTTTTTCTAATGCTTCAAAGGTCAACAAAATTACTCTTTTGAATTTGAATTATTTCTCATGTCTGAATTTGTGATGCAGCCTTGATTGCCATATTGATTAAGCATGCAAATGTTGGCATGGAAACTTTATAAGAATATCCAAACAGGTGACTTGGGGACGAGAGAAGGGCCCTCCAGCTTGGTCTGCCATTCGATAAGATGATGGCTCATAAAACTTTGGTCACATTTCCATAATCCACCTACCTCTCTTGTGAATCAAGAATCTGTCTTAAAATCGTCAATGAACCTGCACCCACTGCTCTCAGAAGAGTAGAGCTTCAAAGACCAATGACCCTCTGAGAAAACCAGTTCTCATTTCCACCTTAAATGGAAGTCTTCTAATTTTTAAAACGTATCCTCTAATTCTGATCTCTTTAACATGCACTTATCAAGTCTTCTCAGGATTGTATCTGCCTCAATAAAATTACCTCTCATTCTTCTCAACTAGATAGAGGCCTAGCTTGTCCAAACTTTCCTCATAAGATTTTTAAACATTCAGGTTTCAATCAAGTGAATCTTCTGTAACCAGCCTCTAATAATTCAAACAAAATATCCAGTCATTGTAAATCAATCTGTTCTGGCATATCATGCAACACCTATAGAGCAAGTGGACTTGAACGTAAGTCGAAGGTGCAATTTCCAAGGGTAGCAGTGCATCTCAAGAGCCTCTAAAGCATCAAATATAGTGTGGAAAATAAATGTAAAGTTCTATATTTAAAGTAGAAGATAAGAGCCAATGAAGGAATTTTATTTCAACCTTTGTTATGAACCTTAAGACCAGATGAAACCTTCAGACAAATTATCAAAAACTCAAAACATAATGGTCAGGAGTTCCAGTCAAGAAAGGATGAGGAAAAGCCATTTATCAGGTCTACATTTAATTTTCAAGTGTTTCTCTGCCAGTGTGACTAAATAATCAATGCTATGGATAAATGTATATTGCTAGAACAATAACATATTTTTCTCCAAATCAGTGAATAAAGTTTGGCCCAATTTCTTCTGGAGCATTTTACCAGTATAAAATATGTTTGTAAGACAAGTTTTAAAATGTTCTGCATCAGCAAAGTTAATGCAAAGCCAGCCTAATTTTACTGTTTTAGTCACAAAGCTGCTCCCTGAAGCTTACAGTAACTACCATTATCTGTCCAGAAAACTGACTCCATTTCTATTTTTGACAATGATTAATTCAGTATATGGTTCTAAACACCAAGTTCACAATATTATGTGCATGACTGTACTCATAATAAAATTATAATCTCTACAGTATTGTTTTTTTTAAAGCAGATGTTAATTGACTTAGCTTCCATAAACATATGACATATCAAACACAAACTACCTGGTTGTAATTAAACCATTTTACTTCACGTTGTCAAACAGTGCTACATTATCACACTGAAAACACAGACAATTTATCATTTTCAACAGCAGTTCAGAAGTGAACTCCTTGCCTGCTGGATAATTTTTTAAATGAAAGCCAGAGTGTCAATCCTACAGGAGCCAAACATTGTGTAGGGTAAATCCATTGGCTTACATTATCAGTTTGTGAAATGTTTGCACCATATTTTGCCAGAACGTTCAAGCAGATAATAATAAGGTGAGAATAAGTAGACATCTGCCACCATGAAGAATGATGCATCAGCATCATCTCCTGAAACAATGAGACATTTTAGGTTGAGATATAAATGCAGGACTGAGGGAGAGGGTGAATGAATTAAAGTTAAATTAATGTCAGTGAGAGAGATTGGATTGACAGCAGAAAGTTAGGAAGCAAAAAAAAAAGACAGAAGTAGTAATTTTGACATTTTAGAAAATATCCTAGAAAGTATTTACAACCTTTAAGAACGAGACTCCATTATTTAAATTGTTCACTTTCTGGGTGAGAGATACATGAGCAATATCATTGAATTAAAAAGGTACTTACATAATTAATTTTGAAACTTAATTTTCTGCAGTCAGTTTAATAGGCAATTTGTAGGAAAACCCAGGTTGTTAATGAAAGTAACAGAGTGTTGAAGGCAACTGCAAGGCATATTGGGCAGCAAACGAGAACACAAAGTTCAAAAGACTCACAAACCATGGTGTTTATCCATATATCCTAAACATGCTGTACAATTTGTGCATTAATAAAGTCATGGCTCATTAATACACCATTTGTGGAAGAAAATGTAGTCCAACATTTAATCTTCCCAGTTTATGTGGAACAATTCTGGAGCTGTTATCCTCACTATTAGTGGCACATTTCTGAAAGAAAACAAAATAATATTTTACATAGCTCTGAAGAAAATAAGGTAATTGTAATACATCTTAAATCTTTGTGAATACATTGTTCGAAACACAACAGGCTGAATTGAAGTGGGAATTGGCTATGTCGCATTTGTGATGCATTTCAATGAGGATGAAGGCCATGTGAGTGGGTTGGCTTTCTCACAGATGGTTTGGTGGATGTAATGGTCCATGCGGGTTAGAGGCCAGGGGAGCCCACCCTAAATTTTAAATGACTCAATGAGATTCCCTCGCAGTCTTCTAACCTCCCCTGAATACAGGCCAAGTCAACACAATCTCTCCTCATATGACTAACCTACCATCCCAGTCAAACAGTTTGGCTCATCTTTGCTTCTACAGCAAATATATATTCACCTAGGTAATGGAAACCAAAACTGTATATGATATTCCAGTGGAATATTGTGGTGTAACAAGGGTACTGTACAGCTGCAGTAATATTTCCTCGATTCTATACTAAACTCTTCCTGTAACGAAGGCCAACAGACTATTTGCCTTCCACACTGCTTGCTGCATCTGAATGTTTCCTTTCAATGGCAATGTACAAGGACATCCAAATCCCTTTGTAAATCAACTGATCCCAAACGAGCACCATTTTAACAATAATTTGCCATTCTACTTTTCCTGTCGAAGTGCAGAACGTGATATTTATCCATATTAACTGCATCTGTCATGTATTGGTCCGCTCAGTAAACTTGTATCTAAATTACCCTCAAGCCCTTTTACATCATCCTAAGCATTCTCAATTTTAGATTAAGTTGCTATAGTCCTACAGGACCTTATGGCTGCTCTCTCATGAAAGAGACGACTGGTGAGTTTAACCTAAGAATCACTGTGCCTCAGGCGAGGAGCAAGATTGAGAAGGTAGGTCCTTCAAGGTAGCCTCAGCCTTTAACTGTGATATCACAGTTCTGGTAGTTCTCCTGTCACTCAACAGTTGTGTTCCCATGCAACATTGTGTTACAAAAAATCATGTAATTGAAATAATGGGGTCTGTGGGAAAAAAACAGGGTTGGGGCGAACCACCTGAAATTGAAACAGAAACAGTAGTTAGCCTAACACAAACAATAGCATAGTATAAATAAATTTTGATCTGTTGTAACTGACCGGTCATATGATACTGCATAGTACAGTTCATCACAATCTTCAACCGATTACTCTCAATTGGCATCTGTACCTACTGACTGCACTACATTCGAGCCAGTCTACTGATACTGTCCAACGATAACACTGCACAGGTCAGATCCCAGAATTAAATCTGCCTTGATAGATCAAGGGCTGAATCTTAATTTCTTTTCCTAGTGTCAGTTTTGTCAAGTTTTTCAGAGGGTTTTACATCATGATGTCTGGGGACATCGCTCACCTTATTTTACAAAACACATCTGATTTACTAGTTACCCTACACTTTGGTAGCCCTCCTACACACCACAAGCAGCATCATACCATGCGCCATTACCAAAACAACTCACCACTTCCTGGATATCCCAGAATTCAACAACATTCATGCTGCAGTACTATCTTTTAAAAAGATATTGTACACCCAGGCAGTAGCTGCCTGTATAGTTCCTAACATTCACCCTAGATGTGGCAGACAATGGAAAATTGGTGCCTCTCTTTGTGGACAGTGTTATGCAGATGCTGCTAATGGGGATGGAGATGGGGTGATGCAGAGGCAGGACTCTTTTTTTCCTCCCAGGCCAACGGAGGACCCTTCTTCAGAACTCATGGTCTAGGTCACTGGACTCAAAACATTAACTCTGTAATCTCAATAATTTCTGTTTTTGCTTTAGGTCTTCAGCATCTGCAGTTCTTTGCTTTATTTTACCTTAAATCCAGGACATCTCTGCAGGAGAGATGTTTGTCCTAGGCACAACAATCCTCGGCTGTACATTATGGACTCCATTGTAAGGTTGGAAGTGGAGATGTTCAGTAATGATTTTATAATGTTCAGTATCATATGCGACACCCTATATATGAAGCAGTCTGTGCCCAAATTCAACAAGATTTGGACAACATGAAGGCTTGGGCTGACATGTGGCAAATGCACCATACAAGTGCCAGGCAATTGACATCTCCATCAAGTCAACATCTGTCCATTGACATTCAATGGCATCATCATTGCTGAATATCCCCTATTAGTACTCAGGAGGTTGTCATTGAGCAAACCGGACTGGACGAGTCACCTAGATCTTCAAGAATAGATCAGATTTAAGAATCCTGTAGTGAATAACCTGTGTAATGTCTCCCCAAAGCCTGTCCAGTATCTACAAGACATATGTCAGGAGTATAATGGAATATCACTTTCCTGGATGAATGCACTCCAACAACACTGAAGTGGTTTAGGTCATCCAGAACAAAATAACCCACTTGATTGGCTCTATATTGTTAAATATTTACTCTCTTCACCACTGATCCATGGTAGTATATCTATGTACCATTGACTACAGAAATTTACCAAAGTTTCTGAAGCAACACCTCCCAAATCCATGAGTTCTGAAGGATCACTAGAACCAAAAAGTTAACTCTGCTTTCTCTCCACAGATGCTGCCAGACCTATTAAATCCAGAAATTGCTGAAGGAACTTAAGATAAAAAGTGAATGGACTGGAGATGTTATAAATCAGAATCACAAACAGAAGTTACTGGAAAAGGTCTGAGGAAGGGGATTAAAAACGCTAATTCTGATTTCACTTCTGAGATGCTACCAGACCTGCTGAGCTTTTCCAGCAACTTCTGTTTTTGTTTCTGCATTTATGGTACTTGGCAAAAGAACCAAAAGCAACATGGGGATTTTACATTTTACATAGCAAGTTGTTATGATCTGGAATGGAGTGTCAGAGGGTGCAAACAAATTAAATTGTGGCTTTCAATGGCAATTGCACAATTACCTGAAAATTAAAAAGAACTGCAGAGTTATGAGGATAACACAGTGAAGTGGGAATAGGTGACAAATTCTCAGAGAGCTGACACAGAAACAGGCTGAATGGACTATCAAGTACAAGTACATGAGGAACTACTTTCTTGTAATATTGTAATCGTCCAGTGATTTTCTATTTAATGCGCTACTAACAAAATCACAGAAATACAGCTGCACAGAATTTTGATTTTGGAACATGTGCTTACAGTGGCAGGCTATTTATAGTTACTTCCAGTTCCTATGATTTAAAGCATTATGCATATTATGGACCAGGCCAGGCCCTAACTTTACTAGTTGTTTTAAGCAGGTGTAAAGTGGATATTTCAGGAATGATGCAGATGGTTAAACCACTAGTTTTAAACCAAACAAGATTACCGAATGAAACACAAACAAAAGAGAAGAGAATACCGAATAACTTAATCTATCAGAAAACCTAACAGATTATTCCAACTTAATGAGGCTGTTCTAAATACTTGCACAATCCCCATAAACACTCTTAGGCAAAAAAGGCGAAGTGCAACACAGGTTCTTACAGAAGAGATGTCTGAGAGAAGGAGGATCAGTGTGGACCTGCGTCCTTGGGTACAGCAGCTTCACAACCACCTAACTGCTTTCAGTGAATCAAACCAGAGAAAAGCTGAGCTGGTAGAACTGGCCACTCCCCTTTCATTGTACAAGTGATTTTTTCCTAAACTGGAAGGCCTTTTGCCTGAAGTAGTACCTGTTAGCTATAATCAAAACTGACCCTAAAAAACCTTCAAACCTAGACCTTTTAGAATCGTTCCCATATGACCTCTCTGAAAAAATCACTAAGGGCAGGATAACCTTGTTAAAGGAGCAGCATTGTCACACGCAAGTTAGATAAAATTGCCCTGCACTCAACACACCCACATTTACGATGTAAATACTAACAGACTGTAGTATTTTAATGTTGTTAAGAGTGGATTTGTAGACAATGACAATGTCATGTGATTAGTCGAGAAGGTCAGACCAATGCTCTGGGCTATGGGCTCGAGTCCCACAATGCAGTATGGTTCAGTTTGAATTCAATTTTTAAAAAATGGAATATAAAGCTCGCTTGATGGCAACAATTATTGTTGCAAAATTCTATTTGGTTTGCAAATATCTGGTATGGTCCACACTTAACTCCAAATCCAATGTGGCTGACTCTTAATTGCTCCCTGAGCAATTAAGGATGGGCAACAAATGCTAGCCCAGTCAGTGACACCCACACCCCATGAACCAATAAAAAATAGATCAACTCAAGTATCATAATCATATGAGTTTTTGAAAGGGAGTGCATGCATGTTCCAGAAAAAGCTAAAACAATCAAAAACTTACAGCAGTTTATTAGAATACCAAAGATTTTTATGTGTTTGAGCAATTTTGTCCGAGATCCTTTTTCTTATTGTTTTTGAACTGATAAGAGATTTTCAGTGAATAAAAGAAAACACCCACAATAACTTGTAATTTCTGTAGCAATTGAGAAAATGTTGTGAGTAAATTTACTGAGACTATTAACACAGCTATCTGCACTGTTAAAGCATTTCCTTGTATTCACTGCTCATCAAAAGAATCACTGATAGCAGCTTTCTGCACATCACTTTTTTATAGAACACGTAAGGGACTATAAAATGACAATGGTTCCGCTCCAAGCAGAGCATAAGGTTTCCATTTTTAGAACTACAAAGATATAAGTTATTCAGATCACAGTCAAACATACTTTGCTCATTATGTGTACATTTCTTCAGCAATTTTTCAGTACAATTAAATAATTTTATTGATAAGCTTTCTTTCTATCTTGTAAAATAAATATTCGAGTTTTCAAGCAACTCGAAACAGGTTTATCTGTATAAATCACGCAATTCTAAGCTTAGGTCCAAGGATTTCAACATTGCAGAAGCTCTGCAATACTAACAAATACAAATATATATCAGCTACAGCAAAACATTGAACTTTGCAGAAAAAAAAACAAACGAGGCAAAGTACAGGCACATATTATATGAGATTACTGATGCCTGACACGGATTATTCAGATTCAGAAGATTGCAACATGTGAAACTGAAATGACAGAGGCAGAACTAATAACACAACAGAAAATACCAATATTTAGATGATTATTGTTATTCCATCTTATTCAATGGATGAACACACATAAGCAGGAATATGTCAATTCTTTTTAAAGACAAAATGTAAAGATACAAATTAAAAATGATGATAAATATTGGGGCAAATGTTTGTATGCACTGCCCAAGAATTACTAAAGGAAATGAAATCTGCTTCCACCTGCACTAAGCCTGATTACTTAAATTACAGGATACTTCCAACAATTCCCTAGAAAGGAGACCATAAAGTTAAAGCACCTAAGTACTATTTTGGGTATGAGGTTATGGTTCTATGTCTGTTTAATATTGTGATCCCAGCTGATGATGCTACTGGGCAAGTCAGATACCAGAATGAAATCTGGCCTGCCATATCGTATTTTTTTAAAAAATCATTTAAGTTAACATGGCGATCAGGTACTGAAACACAATGTCTCAGAGCCATTTTAACATAAGGAGAAAAGAAAACAAATCAGAGTAAGATTATCTAAAAATAGAACACAATTTGAAAGCTCTTAAAATCCAAAACAAAGTTTTACCCAATTTCCTGATATAATCCATTATGGAGATACAAATCAAGAGAAATTATCCCTCTGTATCAGACCTTTTAATTCAACTGAACTTATTTGCCTCAGCCTTTCTTGAGAGTTACAAAAATGAATACTCCCGAAACGGACAGCCATTACTTTCTCAACTTCTAATAATCTGCAGAAGTCTAACCAAACATTACCGATTATGACATTTTACAATCTAAACATTTACAATGAAGTAATTGTGTGTGCCCGAAGCTAACTTTTCTGGGAGAAAATCTAAATTTGCTTCTACTCTTACTCAAGTCTCCTGAAGAACTACTTCAAAGCTTACAACTTCTAAATTTTCCAAGATAATACAAATTCTTAATCCTGAACCAAAAACAAGTTAATGACATCCAGCATTTACCCCACCTGGGGTCTCTACTCTATCACACATACTGAATTAGGGCACCCTGCTCAAAGGATAGTCTGACACAAACATTTTTTTTCAATTCTTTCAGAAAACCAACCACATTATTCAAATATTTTAAAATGCAAGGATATTGATATATCTATATAACACCCACGTAGTTTAGCAATCAATCCTATTGTTCATTGATGGCATGACCTTTCCTGAGAGCTAGGCTTATCACTTTGGTATTCTTGACTTTTACATCTGTTATTACCTTGCTTGCTGTTGCGGCTATCTTCACTATTTCATTCTTTAAGTTTATCCTAAAATGCACAAATGGAGCGCTGGATATTATGCAATTATTGGTTCTGTTTCTTTACATTGATGTGCTTTGGTGTTACAACCTCAGAATCTAAGCTCACTGCAAACTCTGGATACTTCTGCAGGTGTTGAAGGTATGTTCTGAATTTGTTTCCTGGTAGATTTGCACCTGCATGTCAGTCATCAGCCATTTTTATTTCCTTGTTATTTTGAGAAGTTTGACCTGGACCTCAGAATTTCGGCAGGTAACGTTTGCCAATGTTGTCTGAACCTGCCTTCCGGACACTATTTTTGAAGGCAACAATAAACCTAAATTTAGAGATATAGCTTATTGGTCAGCACAGCACTACAAAACCTATTTTGTTTCTCTGTTTTTAATGGTGCCTTAATGATGACTGCCTTGGCAAGATGATTGGATCTAGGATCTAGCATCTTTTGGGCCGCATTTAGCGTGCATGCACCTAAATACATAAAGATATGCAAAAGGTTGTCCAGTAAATTGTGGCCTGTTGTGAAATAGGATCTCTTCAAGGTTATTGAACAGACTTAATATTGCACTTATTGCATCTGCCACAAACACATCTGAGTTTTATTTCAACTGCCTGATGACATAAAACTTGGACGCAAGTTACTGGAAGAAAATTATCACCATGGACAATCAATAAATGTGTTACAATTTTAGACCAAAGATAGAAGAGAATCATGTGAGGGTTGAGAAGTTCTTTGTGTTGATGTATTTGATGAGTCTCATGTCCAGTCAAAAAACTGACTTTCATACGTGCCAGTAATCTTGCTATTGCTGATCCCCTCACATTCACCAGATAAAATACTGTGGTCTCAATGCAAATGTGCAATACTGCAAGGAATAGTGACCCATTACACAGAGTTAATTTTGCTGTTGCAGGTTGCATGATTGACCTCTAATGATCAGCTGCACATCCTTCAAATTCTGGCTGGTGAGATGGTCATGCTCACTCCAGTTTCAACTTTAGTCGTGAGCTTGTGTTTGCTATTTATCTTCAGGCATGTGTTGCTGATAGTGGCAGAGGTTTTTAAACAGTTTGACTTCATCACATTTCCAGACCGTCAATGTGACGCAACGTGTTAAAGTTGTGAACTTATTTTAGTTAAAACTTTTTCCACTCAATCTTTACCCCAGTCTGTCTGGCAGCTAACATTTTGTATGTGGTGCACTTATGCAGGTCTCTGGCTTACACTCTAATGTTACTGCTAGTATGCTACACATGGTGATGTTTCAGATATATGGTTTTTGCTTGGTGTCTGTACTTGCAACTTTGGAATCAGTTTTCTTATGTAGGTGAGAGATGTGTGTTATACCTCATAACTTGTGAAGAAGTTAGAATTCTGAACAACTTCACAGTGCACGCTCCGGACTGCATTTCCCCAACAAAAATAAAAACAAAGCACTGCAGATGTTCAAATCTGAAATAAAAACAGTAAGTGCTGGAAAAACTCAGCAAGTCTGAGGCATTTGTGGAGTGAAAAGACTCAATACTGAGTTGAATACTACTTTTTTTCACAACTTCAGTTGACAAAACGTAGACTTGCTGTTTTTGTCTTAGTTACTGTACCAATACTGGAGACTGGATGCTTGCAAATATTGTCTAGTTATAGAAGGTTCACATTTTCTGCCACATTTGAGCAGTGTCGATATTGTGGCCCATCTTCTTCACGGGGTCTTTTTGGAAAGCTATATTCAGCTTTTAAGTTTTAACCAGTTCCCCAAACTGCTTATGAAGCCCAATTTCTGAGAAATCAGAGTTCTTGCCCTCATAATGGAAGGTAAAGATGATCAATTGATTTTTCTGTGGATATTGTCAGTAAGATGTCAGTTTCTAACATTGAATTCTGAAGTCTACTTTCATATCAAGTTGATCTTCCTGCATGTTGCATAGCTTAACGAGGTCTTCCTGATCCTCCTCAAACAGGTCTACAGTGTTGACTCTGTGCAGCCCCTCATTTCCAATGTCCATCTTTATTTTCATCACTTATTTATCAAGTTCTGTGACAGGTATATGTAAAACATGGAGCTCTATTTTAATAGGAATTCATACTTGGGACTTTGGTGGTCACTATCTTACTGTTGCCTTTTAAAAACGTACTAACCCACCCTCCATTTCCTCATCCAAGTCACTTATAAAAAAATCACAAACAGCGGAGGTCCCAGATCGATCCCTGTGGAACACCACTGGTCACCGAGCTCCAGACTGAATACTTTCTATGTTTTTTCTGTTATGCATTCACGGGATGAGACGTCGCTGGCCAAGCCAGCATTTATTGCCTATCCCCAATTGCCCAGAGAACAGTTAAGAGTCAACCACATTGCTGTGGGTCTAGAATCTGCCTGAACTGCTGTGCTCCTCCAGCACCACTAATCCAGAATCTGGAATCATGTTTAGGCCAGACCAGGTAAGGATGGCAGTTTCCTTCTCTGAAGACATTAGTGAACCAGATGTTTTTTTCTAACAATCGAGAATGGATTCACGGTCATCATTAGACTCTTCCAGATTTTACTGAGTTCAAATTCCACCATCTGCCATGGCGGGATTCAAATCCTGGTTGCCAGAACATTACTCGGGTCTCTGCATTAACATCCAGTGATAATACCACTAGGCTATTTCCTCCTCCTATTTACCATCACCCTCAGTCTCCCATGGGCTAGCCAATTCTGGATCCAGACAGCCAGATTTCCCTGTATCCCATGCTTCCTTATTTTCTGAATGAGCCTACCATGGGCAGTCTTATCATGTGCAATTCTTATCTCCCTGCTGTAGGAAGGATGTCGTGAAACTTGAAAGGGTTCAGAAAAGATTTACAAGGATGTTGCTAGGGTTGGAAAGTTTGAGCTATAGGGAAAGGCTGAATAAGCTTGGGTTATTTTCCCTAGAGCATCGGAGACTGAGGGGTGACCTTATAGAGATTTATACAATCATGAGGGGCATGGATAAGGTAAACAGAAAAGGTCTTTTCCCTGGATTGGGAAAGTCCAGAACTGGAGGTTTAGGATGGGAGAGGAAAGATTGAAAAGAAATCTAAGCAGCAAATCTTTCATGCAGAGTGTGGCACGTGTATGGAATGAGCTGTCGAAGGAAGACGTGGAGGCTAGTACAATTATAATATTTTAAAGGCATCCAAATGGGTGTATGAATAGCAAAGGTTTAGAGGGATATGGGCCAAGTGGTAGCAAATGGGACTACATTAGGATATCTGATTGGCACAGATGAGTTGGGCCAAAGGATCTGTTTCAGAGCTGTACATCTCTATGACTAAGTGCTTTTGTGCAATGCTGTAACATATTCCGAAAATAGTACAGATTGTAGGCTCACAAATGGTGGAAGGAGCAGGTATTAAGGCAGTGAATATGGTACCAACCAGACTGCTTATCTCTGAATTGCTTGCAGCTTGTGGCTGCATGGTGACTCATTGGTTAGCATTGCTGCCTCACTGCACCAGGGACCCAGGTTCAATTCCAGCCTCAGGCGACTGTCTGTGTGGAATTTGCATGTACTCCGTGTCTCCTCTGAGTGCTCCGGTTTCTTCCCACAGTACAAAGATGTGCAGGTTAGGTGGATTGGTCACACTAAATCGTCTATAGTGTTCAGGGATGTGTAGGTTAGGGGCATTAGTCAGGCGTAAATGTAGAGCAACAGGGTAGGGGAATGGATCAGGGTGGGTTACTCTTCGGGGGGTCAGTGTGGACTTGTTGGTCCAAATGGCCTGTTTCTATACTGTAGGGATTCTATGATTCTATTGCTGCCATTGCATACATCGAGACAAATACACAGTATTCCATTTGGCTCTTGTCGATCGTAGGGAAGCTTTGGGATTTTAGAAAGAAAGACAGTTGCTGTGGAGTGCTCAGTTTCTGATCTGTTTGAATGGCCACAGTTTTCTGTAGCTCTTCAACCTTCTGATCAATCATCAGCTACAGGATGACAGTAGGGGAATTGCCAATGGAATGCTTCTTTTGTAAGAAACAATCGTCTGAAAGTTACACAACATACACGGTATTTGTCAGTTCTTAGCCCAAGCCTGAATGTTGTCCAGTTCTTGTTTCCCAAGAAAATGATCTGCTTTATTATCTAAAGAATGAGAGTGGAACTGAACACCGTAATCATCAGGAAATAGATGATGGGTGAAATAAAATGAGAATTCAGCCCTTGTCTAAATATAATTAGATGCCCCTGCTGTTGGCTCATCAGCATACAGATTATAAATTTGAAAACAGCCAGTAGATCATTGATTGGATGAAGAGTGGAGAAAAACACTAGATATTCCTGCATAGTATTGTTATAAGTAGCAGCAGTCCAAAAGCTTGTGATTTATAATAAACCTGTTGGACAATAAACTGGTGTTGTGTGACGTCTGACTTTGTCCATCTCGATCCAACACTGGCACCTCCACATCATTGCAGCATATGGTTAGGAATCCAACAAAAGGGAAGAAAAAAAAATCAACTTTAGCTTACCGTCATCTACCATCATGGATAATCACATCTGTGACAAGTAGCAGTGCAAGTAGCCACAGCACATTCATTGTGGAGATGAAAATCTGTCTTCACATTGGAGATCCCTCCATTGTGTAGAGCAGCACTAGCACCATGTTAACTGCAGCAGAACTTGAACAGGATTGACAACTCAACACATCCTCCATCTGATCAATAAGCACACATCCATGTACATCATTTGCTTCTCAGAGATGCTGTTTAACTTTGCTCTGCTAAAGCCAGTACTTTAGTTCATAAACTGTTAATTCTTTTGTTAAAGCTATTAAGTTCGTGCCAGTTAATGGTGATTCAGAAAGTCTGGTTGGGATTATTGCAGCAATTTTGAAGATCACTGAACATTTTAATTTTACAGCATTCTGAATAGAGAGATAGGGAGGCTGACTTGATTTGGCTGTCTTCTTGTCCTAACATTATTCATGGAGTTACACAAGAAATTAAGTAGTTATACAATTCCAGGGTAAGTATCTAGCTCTGTAGTTCTGACATCAGTGTAAGAGATGTTAATGAAGGATCCTGGACATATCAGTCCATTGGAAGTCTAAACTACCTGTGAAAATGTAGTGCTTATGTATGTGTCAGTTATTACAATGGATCTTAAAGAAATTTGCAACAGAGGCCTTAACATTTGCTGCTGTTGACATGGGAAGAACGAGTCAATTTACTTAAATCAGCATCTTGATCTAATTCACTCATGGGAAGTGGGTGTCGTGTCTGGCCAACATTTATTGCCTGTCCCAAATTGCCCTTGAGACGTTGGTGCTGACCTGCCTTCCTGAACCATTGCAGTTCACATACTCTATGTTGACTCACAGTGCTCTTGGGGAGGGAATTCCAGTATTTTGATCCAGTGAAAGTGAAGGAACAACACAGTTCCAAGTCAAAATGGTGACTGACTTGCAGGGAAATTTGAAAGTCATGGTCTTCCCACATAGCTGCTGTCCTCGTCCTTCTAAATGGAAGTGATCATGGGTTTGGAAGATGCTGTCTATTGATCTTTGGTGAATTTTCGCGGTGCATTTTCTCAATAGTAGCAGCAATGTGTGTTCAGCATTAGTTATGGGGGAATAGGATGCTTGTGGATGTGCTACCGATCAAATGGGCTGCTTTGTCCTTGATGGCATTTTGAGTGTTGGTGAAGCTGCATCCATCCAGGCAAGTTGGTAGTATTCCATCACACTCCTGACTTGTGCCTTGTAGGTAGTGGACAGGATTTGGGAGTCATAAATGGAGTTACTTGCTGCAGTATTCCTAGCCTCTGAACTGCTTATGTAGCCACTGTGTTTATGTGGTGAGTCCAGTGGAGTTTCTGGTCACTGCTGACACTATTGAATGTCAAGGGGTGGTGGTTAGATTTTCTCTTCTCGGAGCTGGTCATTGTTTATCTTTTTTGTGGTGCACTTGTTCCTTGCTGCTTGTCAGTCAAAGCTTAGACATTGTCCATATCTTGCTGCATTTGAACATGAAGTGCTTCAGTATCTGAGGAGCTGTGAATGGCACTAAATATTGTGCAAACATCAGTGAATGTTCCTGCTTCTGACCTTATGATGGAGGAGAGGGAAGCGCATTGATGAAGCAGCTGTGCCGGGGATACCACTCTGAGGAACTCCAGTAGAGATGTCCTGGAGATGAGATATCTGACAACCACAACCATCTTTCCATGTGTCAGGTATGATAATGGAGAGGTTGCTTCCTGATACCTATTGATGCCAGTTTTGTTTGGGCTCCTTGACATCTCACTCGGTTGAATACAGCCTTGATTTCCACAGCTGTCACTTTCACTTCACCTCTGGAGTTCAGTTTTTTGTCCATGTTTGAACCAAGGTTATAATGAGGTCAGGAGCCGAGTGGCTCTGGGGGAACCCAAACTGGGTGTCACTAAACAGATTATTTCTGAACACATGCTGTTTGATAGCACTGTTGATGACACCTTCCAACGCTTTGCTGAGAGTTATCTGATGCAGCAGTAATTGGCCAGGTTAGTGTGTTTTTTTAAATAAGTACATACCTGGGCAATTTCCCACACTGAAACAGTTAGGCTAGGGGAGCGGCAAGTTCTGAAGCACAAGTCTTCAGTACCCTTGCCAGAATGTTGTCAAGTGCCTCCAACCATTTCTTAGTATTTTGTGGAGTGAATTGAATTAGCTCAAGACATGGATCTGTGATACCAGAAACCACTGGCTGAGATGGATCATCTGTTAGGCACGTCTGGCTGAAGATGGTTGTGAACGCTTCAGCCTTACATTTTTTTACCAATGCGTTGGGCTCCTCCATCATTGTAGATGGGGATATTTGTGGAACCTCCTCCTCCAGTGAGTTAATTATCCACTCCCATTCACGTGGAGCAGAACTACAGAGTTTAGACCTGATCAGTTGGTTGTGGGATTGTGGAGCTCTGACTACCATTAGCTGCTTATTCTGTTTGGCATACAAGTAATTCTGATAGGTAGTTTCATCACACTGACACTTCATTTTTGGATATGCTTGATGTTGCTCTTAGCATTCCCTCCTGCAATGTCAATTGAACCAGATTGATTCTCTGGCTTCATGGTGATGGTTGAGTGGGGGATAGGCCATGAGGTTACAAATTATGGAGTACAATTCTGCTGCTGTTGATGGCTCACAGCTCCTCATAGAATCTCTACAGTAGAAGCTGGTCCATTGAGTCCACGTCAGCCCTCCGAAGACATCCCACCCGGACGCACCCTCTACCCCAACATTCTCCATCGCCAATCCACCCAGCCTGCACATCCCAGGACACTACAGGCAACTTGGCGTGGCCAATCCACCTAACCTGCACATCTTTGAACTGTGGAAGAAAACCAGAGCACCCGGTAGAAACCCACACGGAGATGGGGAGAATGTGCAAACTCCACACAGACAGTCGCCCAAGACTGGAATCAAACCTGGATTCATTGAGCTATGAGGTAGCAGTGTTAATCACTGAGCTACCATGCCATTCTCATGGATACTCACTTGAGTTGCTACCTCCATTTGAAGTCTGTCCCATTCATCATAGTAATAGTGCCACACAACACGATGGACAGTATTCTCAATGTGAAGGCAGGACTTTGTCTCCACAGGGACTATGCAGTGGTCTTACCAACATATGACAGACAGATACATCTACAATTGAAAGATAAGGTAATGATGAGATCAAGCATGTTTATCCTCCTTGTTGACTCCCTCACCATCTGCTGCAGACCCAGATTAGTTGTTATGTCCTTTACAACCTGACTAGCTTGATCAGTAGCACTGCTGCCATGTCACTCTTGGTGGTGGACACTAAAATCCTTCTAAAGGGCATTAGTAAGCCATATAGGTCTTCCAACAATTGATAACTGTTTCATGGTAATCAGTTTCTAGATAACACCATTAGACCATCGCTTTGTCGATCTCCAAGGAATCTGTCTGTAATCACATACCCACATTGCACAAATTATGGAAGAAGTTAACCAAAACTAATGCACAACTTCAAGTTGCTGAAAGAACATGCTCAGCTAGTTCACGTCAGCCACATGGTGTACTCTTAGTACAATGAGAGGTGAATAAAATGTGGCATCTGAAAGCACATTGGTGTGTATAGAATGACTCAACTTGCACATATTTCGAGATAAATACAAAATATAATGAATACTGCTTCAATGTATAGTCATTTGAAATCTCTGGGGGTTGGTTTTGCTCAGTTGGCTGGCTTGTAATGCAGAGTAATGCTAACAGCTCGGATTCAATTCCTGCAATGGTTGAGGTTACTATGGAGGTTTCTCCCTCTCAATCTCTTGCCCTTGCCTGAGGAGTGGTGATCCTCAGATTAAAACACAGTCATTTCTCGAATGAAACAGCAGTCCGATGATCTGCTAAGACTCTGGCAACCTTATCTCTAATTGAATATCATTACAAAAGGAGAGTCTGTCAACCAAATGACATATATTGATAAAATTATACAAGACAGGAAAATGACAAAAAAGGTTATCTCCTCACAATCCTTTTAAAATTCTATTCTCTATATCAGTTCTATGGATTTATTGTTTACAATGTTTTTATACAAGGCAATAGATGCATGAGAAATTTATTATTTTTACCCATTACCCAGGAGCACCAGCACCCATCTTCATCCAATTGGCCATAATTGGCAGACTGCCCTAGAAAATGAAAACAAGTATGATACGCAACAAAACAACAATTGCTGAAGAAACTTAGCAGGTCTGGCAGCATCCGTGCAGAGAAAGCAGAGTTAATATTTCGGTTCCAGAATAGATCGTTACTAGGAAAGTTGGTAACTATTCTGAAGATGGGAGGGGAGAGTTGGTGCAGAGAGTAAACAATATGTGGAGATAGAGTCCAGAGAGAGAAAACAGCAGTTGGTAGACAAAGCAATGGATAGGTAAAAACAATGACTGCAGATGCTGGAAACCAGATTCTGGATTAGTGGTGCTGGAGGAGCACAGCAGTTCAGGCAGCATCTGAGGAGCAGTGAAATCGACGTTTCAGGCAAAAGCCCTTCATCAGGGCTTTTGCCTGAAACGTTGATTTTACTGCTCCTCGGATGCTGCCTGAACTGCTGTGCTCTTCCAGCACCACTAATCCAGAAAGCAATGGATGGTCAGCCTGGAAAACCATCTGCTGCCAAAGGGGAATATTAGTAGCTGACAATGGGTGGTTGTGATAACAGGCCAGGTGTAGTCCAGGATTGGAAGAAGAAGATGGAAGAAAGTGCTCAGGCCCTAAAATTATTGAAATCGATAATACATCCGGAAGGTTGCAGATTCCCCAAGCAGAAAATGAGATGCTGTTCTTCCAGCTTTCACTGAACTTCATTGGAGCACTGTAGCAAGCCTGAGACAGAAATGTTAGCCAGGGAACACCGTGGTGTACTGAAGGCGGGCAACTGGAAGCCCAGAGTCACTTATATGGACAAAACGTAGATGCGCTGCAAAATGGTTCCACAGTCTGTAGTTCATCGCTGCATGTTGAGGCAATCACATTGTGAGCAACGATTACAGTAGACCAAATCGCATGAAGTGCTGATAAATCACTTTCATCTGGAAGGTGTGTCTAGAGCCTCCTGGAGCTTTATATTGAGGAGAGCGGAAGTTAATGGGCAGATATTACATCCCTTTGCCATTGCACGAGAAGGTGATGCGTGGGTGTTAGGAGGCTTTGGGAGTGGACCAAGGTCCCGAGGGCAAGCTGACAGGGAGCAAAGGGAAGCGTGTGTCTGTGGTGGCATCCTGTTGGAGGTGGCAAAAACGGTGGCTTATGATTCTTTCGATGTGGATGCTGGTGCAGTGATAGGTATGGACTAGCATCACGTGTATATTTTGTTACTGAAGAGGATGAGTGATAGCCTGACTGTATTTTCTTCCAACATACACATGGACAAACATTTAAGCAGCAACAATGGATGATTATCAAGAACTCTGACTGATGTTTCGTCTTCCTAACCAAAGGGCATATAAACCAATCGTGCTTCCTTATCAGCTAAGTCAGCACAGGGAATTAAGCTCAAGAGCTTCTGGGCTGTATGGCTTAGTATAACATTATTTGTGTCTTTAATCACTAAGCTATAGGCAAACCTATGTCAAAAATAATTTAAGTCTACTGCTGAGTAAAGAATTTTTTCTTATTACAGGAGCAGTTATGTAATTCTCCATACCTTTAGGATGTACATCACAAGCATTATTCTTGACCTATTTCATCCTGCCTCTATCATGTCATATATTGTTAAACAAATCAGAAATTATATTACTCTTTAAAATCATTGTTATAGCTGGATATCACAAAGAATAACAAATAGCTGACAATGCTTTCATTTCATTTTCTCTCTGGCTCCAGCTTACATTTATAAACACACTTAAGTTTTGTTCATGCAGTTTGCAACATTACTGCAACCACATATTTGAAAGACTATTTTGTAAGTCCCTCCCCACAAGCACTATAATCAGCTTGAGAAACTATTAATGCAGCAGACAATTTTATCAAAATTGTTACATTACTGCATTCTGTTGCTGGCATGGATTCCAAATTTTGTAAAAATTGCCTTCTTGATTCTTAGGCTCTCCGGAATTGCCTCACAGGGTTTTTTAAATTTTTTTTTCAAACATACCCTCACCTCACTCAGCATTCACTTGTTGTACCCAGGAAGGCAATACTGCACAATATTTTCTCTACATGACTGTAATCAGAGTACCTATGCATTGCTATAAAAGGTCATTGAGCACTTTGCTTTCTAAATGCCAAAGTACAAAGCATAAATGCCTATTTAGAACTCACATCTAAGCCACTGATGTTGGCAATTTATCATCTGTATTACATAAAATTAATACAATTTTGTATTAATTAATATTTAAAGCATGTAACATTTTAATTTTCAGAGCCGGTTTTATTTTCCAAAAACAGTCTATGACATCTGAATAAGCTCCACAATCCACTGCAGGTGTACATTGAATGGGGGAAACACTGGGCACAGGAGAAGGGAAGCCATCCACCAAGGTCAGTTGGGGTATGGACAGGTATATTAAGTTCAGCAGGGTTAGATTAGCGGTTGAGGGTGTGTTGGATCCAATAGGTTGGAGTTGGCTCAGGTGGAGTGGTCAAGTGTTGGGTCCAGCAGGGTCTGGTTTAGCAGGGAGGGGAATAGAAAATAGTATCAAATCTGGTATGGTTAGGTCTGCATGTTGAAGTTGGGGGGAATGATATGTCCTGTGAAGTGGGGATATATCAGATTAGCTGGGTGTCAGGAAGTTGGGTATGGGTGCAGTTAGGTTTTTCTTTGTTAAGTTTAATAATGGCCCAGATGCTCGAGTAAACTTACTGTTTGCACACATTCAAGTTAGGCTGGGTCTACAGAACTACATAATGGTGCATCAGATGTATGTGAGAACAAATCACCATTCATTGCAAATAAAAAATAGTGCACAGGGCAATAGATGCATCAAATAAAAAAGGAGCAAATCAATTGAATTAATTTACATCAAATCTCTCTCAACAAATCTGCAACCTTTAACAGGGTCAAGAACAGTGGGAGAGGGCATTCAAAAAGGAAAGGTAGAAAGTATATGCCCAACATGTTCCTTTTCGGGTGAAATATCAAAGTAGCAAGCCCAGAGACATCACTGGATGCCTGGATGTCCAGGAGTACTTAGGACTGGATGAGAAGGAAAAGGGGGTTTTGAGTAGGCACAAAGGAAACAAATCAAAAAGAACTAATACGGGTATCGCAAGTGTAGTGGAAAATTTAAGAAAGTAATTGGGAGAGCAAAGAGGGATAAGAGAAAGAAAATGACACTAAAATTATGGAGAATCCCAAGACTGTTTATGTATACTATGGGAAAGATGATCATCAAAGAAATGATAGGACACTTTATGGAGAAAGGGGGCAATCTTTGCATGAAGCTGGAGGACACTGGCAGGGTCTCAAGTGAATACTAAAGATTTGTCTTCACTCAGGAGAATGAAAATGTATTTCAGGATTTGAGAAGGGATAGCAAAATTTATCAGCAATTTGACATGGCAACTGGGGAGATATTGGAGTTTTTGGGTGGAATTAAAAGGGAACAAATCCCCAGGTCCAGATGAGTTGTGTGGAAGTTGTGGGAGGAAATAACAGGGCTTCTGACCCAAATAATAATTCTTCTTTGGTGATAGACCTGGCACTAGAGGACTGGAGAATAGCAAAATGTTGTTCCCCACATGCTCATTTGCCCTTTCTTACAGTTTTCTGGAGTGACCATTCACTTCATGATATCCTGGTCAACCCTTCAGTAATGCACATATCTTTCCAATCAAGCACAAGAGATGCAACATTTACCCTTTCCCTTCGTGCTTTTTTTAAAATTCAAGACTCCAAACACTGCCTGCAAAATTTATAGCTGAATGTGGAGTCATAGAGATGTCCAGCATGGAAATAGATACTTTGTTCAGCAACATTCCCTAGGACCTTGCCATTAAGAAATTAGTTCTGCTAAGATTTGCTTTCCCAAATGCAGCACTTCGCATTTATCTGAATTAAACTCCATCTGCCACTTCTCAGCCCATTGGCCCATCTGGTCAAGATTCTGTTGTAATCTGAGGTAAGCCTCTTTGTTGTCCACTACACCTCCAATTTTGGTGTCATCTGTAAACTTACTAACTGTACCTTTGATGCTCGCATCCAAATCATTTGTGTAAATGACAAAAAGTAGAGGACCCAGTGCCAATCCTTGTGGCACTCCACTGGTCACAGGCCTCCAGTCTGAAAAACAACCCTCCATCACCACCCTCTCTCTTCTACCTTTGAGCCAGTTCTGTATCCAAATGACTAGTTCTCCTGCATTCCGTGAGATCTAACCTTGCTAATCAGTCTCCCATGAGGAACCTTGTCGAACGCCTTACTGACGTCCATATAGATCACATCTACCGCTCTGCCCTCATCAATCCTCTTTATTACTTCTTCAAAAAACTCAATCAAGTTTGTGAGACATGATTTCCCATGCACAAAACCATGTTGAACATTCCTAATCAGTCCTTGCCTCTCCAAATATATGTACATCCTGTCCCTCAGGATTCCCTCCAACAACTTGCCCACCAATGTCAGGCTCACTGGTCTATGGTTCCCTGGCTTGTCCTTAGCATCCTTAACAGTGGCACCACTTTTGCCAAGCTCCAGTCTTCTAGCATCTCACCTGTTACTATCGATAATACAAATATCTCAGCAAGAGGCCCAGCGATCACTTCTCTCGCTTCCCACAGAGCTCTAGGGTACACCTGATCAGGTCCTGGGGGTTTATCCACCTTTACCCATTTCAAGACATCCAGCACTTCCTCCTCTGTAACATGGACATGGTGCACCATCTATTTCCCTACAGTCTATATCTTCCATATCCGTTTCCACAGTAAATACTGATGCAAAATACTCATTTAATATCTCGCCCATTTTCTGCAGCTCCACACAAAGACCTCTTTGCTGATCTTTGAGGGGCCTTGTGCTCTCCCTAGTTACCCTTTTCTCATTTACGTATTTGTAAAAACTCTTTGGATTCTCCTTAATTCTATTTGCCAAAGCTATCTCATGTCCCCTTTTTGCCCTCCTGATTTTCCTCTTAAGTATACTCCTACTTCCTCTGTACTCTTCTAAGGATTCACTCAATCTATCGTGTCTTATATATGCTTCCTTCTTTTTCTTAACCAAACCTTCAATTTCGTTAGTCATCCAGCCTTTCTTTTCATCCTAACAGGAATATACTTTCTCTGGATTCTCGTTATCTAATTTCTGAAGATTTCCCATTTTCCAGCTGTCCCTTTACCTGTGAACATCAGCCCCCAATACACTTTTTAAAGTTCTTGCCTGATACCGTCAAAATTAGCCTCTCTCAGATTTAAAACTTCAACTTTTAGATCTGGTCTATCCTTTTCCATCATTATTTTAAATCTAATAGAATTATAGTTACTGGCTCCAAAGTGCTCCCCCACTGACACCTCAGTCACCTGCCCTGCCTTATTTCCCAAGAGTAGATCAAGTTTTGCACCTTCTCTTGTACACACTTAAATTCCTCTCCATCTAAACATTTAACATTATGGCAGTCCCAGTCTATGTTTGGAAAGTTAAGATCCCCTACCATAACCACCCTATTATTCTTACAGATAGCTGAGATCTCCTTACAAATTTGTTTCTCAATTTCCCTCTGGCTGTTAAGGGGTCTATAAAATAATTCCAATAAGGTTATCATTCCTTTCTTATTTCTCAGTTCCATCTAAATAACTTCCCTGGACGTATTTCCGGGAATATCCTCCCTCAGCACAGCTGTAATGCTATCCCATGTTCCTAACCATGCCCTGAGTTCATCTGCCTTCCCTGTTAAGTCACTTGCATTGAAATAAATGCAGTTTAATTAATTAGTCCTACTATGTCCCTGCCTGCCCTGACTGTATGTGGAGTCCACTATGCTGGGGAGACTAGATTCAGAATCAGCACTGTGCGGTTCACAAGTATGAATCTGAACTTCCAGTGACACACTGCCTTAATAATTCTTTTTACCTTGCCCTCTGATCCTTGTCATTGGCCTACTGAGATGTTCCAATGAAGCTCAGTATAAGATTAAATAAACACTTTACAATCTTCTGAGGCTGTACTTTGAGGTCCCTTGCTGTAGTATTTGAAGGTTGTACAGTTCAGTATAATAAAGCAGACAGCCGTCCCACTGCCTTCCCACCTACAGCTTATTGGCTATATTAAGGTGCACACAGAAGTCACAAGCAGTCTTTCACTTTTAAGCTAAATGAAATGGCCAATTAATAGAACTGGGAAAGGGAGCCTTTGGGTGCAGAATATTCAAACCTGAAAGTTATCTTGTTGTATTGCTCTTCCAAGTATCAGTTATTTTCAATATGCTTAAACTGCTTGAAACAAGCCTGAAGTTAACAACAAAATGGTGAAACAATTTCATAGAACATTGAAGCATTTCAAGAAAGTTGGCATGTCAGAGTTGAGGCTTGTTCACCATTAATAATTGCTGTATACTTTGTTAACAACTGAGTTCTCTTTAAGAATCAAAAAGACTATACAATAGAAATGTGGTTGCCCTTACCTAAAGATATATTCTCTGAATCTTGTATAGGGGAGCCCATAATGTCATGGAGTCACAGTTGTTCATTACTGAGGCACTTTGAGGCAACTCAGAGTAATATAGCACAGAAATAGACTTTTCGGTCTAACTCATCAGTGACGATCAGACATCCCTGACTGACCTAGTCCCATTTTCCAGCATTTGGCCCATATTCCTCTGAACTGTTCCTATTCATATTCCCATCCAGATGCCTTTTAAATGTTGTAATTGTACCAGCTTCCACCACTTCTGCTGGCAGCTCATTCCACACAGGCAACAGCTTGTTTGAGAAAGTTACCCTTCAGGTGCTTTTTAAATCCTTCCCCTCTCACTTTAACCTCTTCTCTCTTCTTTTAGACTGCCTACCCTAGGTTATTCACTCTATCCATGCCCCTCATGGTTTTATAAACCTCTAAGGTCACCCCTCAGCTTTTGACACACCAGAAAAAAAAGTCCAGCCTATAATTCAAACCCTCCAGTCATAACAAAATCTTTACAAATCTTTTCTGTGCCCATTCAAGTTTAACAGTTTTCCTATACAAGGGTGATCAGAACTGTAGGCAGTATTCTAAAGTGACCACACCAGTGTCCTGTACTGCTGCAACATGACATCCCAGCTCCTTTCACTTTGTTTTGCTAGATTGATCTTTGCCTTGTTTCTTTCCTCATCCCTTCAAAATTTATTCCTTTTTGATGCAGCAACTCATGTCTAATTTGAACAAAGTGTTTCTTTTTTGGCCTGTTACGTCATATAATCTTTAGGTATTCAACTTCCCCAAGATCCACAGATCTCCTTTGTTATAGTGTCATAGAGATGTACAGCATGGAAACAGACCCTTTAGTCCAACCCGTCCATGCCAACTAGATATCCCAAACCCAATCGCGTCCCACCTGCCAGCATCTGGCACATATCCCTCCAAACTCTTCTAATTCATATACCCATCCAAATGTCTTTTAAATGTTGCAATTGTACCAGCCTCCACCACTTCCTACGGCAGCTCATTCCATATACCTACCATCCTCTGCATGAAAATGTTGCCCCTTAGGTCTCTTTCATATCTTTCCCCTCTCACCCGAAACCCATACCCTCTAGTTCTGGACTCCCCACACCAGGCAAAAGACTTTGTCTATTTATCCTATCCATGCCCCTCATAATTTTGTAAACCTCTATAAGGTCAGCCCTCAGCCTCCGACGCTCCAGGGAAAACAGCCCCAGCTTGTTCAGCCTCTCCCCATAGCTCAAATCCTCCAACCCTGGCAACATCCTTGTAAATCTTTTCTGAACCCTTTCAAGTTTCACAAATTCTTTCTGATAGGAAGGAGACCGGAATTGCACGCAATATTCCAACAGTGGCCAAACCAATGTCCTGTATAGCCGCAACATGACCTCCCAACTCCTGTACTCAATACTCTGACCAGTAAAGGAAAGCATACCAAACTCCTTCTTCACAATCCTATCTACCTGCAACTCTACTTTCAAGGAGCTAGGAACCTGCACTCCAAAGTCTCTTTGTTCTGCAACACTCTCTAGGACCTTACCTTTAAGTGTATAATTATAGAGTCATAGAGACGTATCTTCCATCAGTTTATAATCTCTCATCCTTTTTTTCAGTTCTAATGAAAGGTTATCAAACTAAAACTTAACACTGTTTCTCTGTACAGACACTGCCTGACCTAATGAGTTTCCCTCAGCCCCTTTTTGCTCCTAGTGTAGAATAACAATGCTCTGTGTCACAACAATCCTGATCACAGCAGAATTTTCATTGAAGGTAAGCTGTCCATGCATTGTCTGGATGAAGAAGAGAACCTTGGACCAAGTATAGATCAAGTATGTCATAGTCCATTATTCACTGGTTCATTCTGGTACCCCACAGAGAGATGGTGAAGCTGTCTGTTGCAGTATGATTGTATCATGGCTACTGCAAAAATAACACAAATTCACTGACATGATTCACTGTGCAGGCAACAACAGCTACACACTCATGGAGTCACTCGTAGCTGCAATACATCTCTCTAATACCAAATAGGGCCAACAAACTATGTTCATGCAGTCAATACAGTCTGAACTATTAGGAATCTCGCTGGCATGGCAGAAGTGCAAGGAGATACTTCTCCTTGGCAAGATAGAAAATGATTAAGTTCCATCACTTTTTGTACAGGATTTCTGTCAAATCCCAAGTAAACTCAGATGTTGAAAATGCTGCCTGTTATATCTGGAAGAATCTGGTAGCACAAACATTGAGTGACGAAAGATGCTCTCAGTCAATTATGGTGTTGTCCTGGACTTACTTTACAGCTGCAAATTCAATTGGAAGAGGGTGCACAGTTCAGTAACTAACTGCTTGGTGAACACAGTCATGTCCTCAATGAAGTTAATGGCTGTGTTTGAAATGCAGACCCCTTTAAAGGGTAAACCAGAACAGTTCCAGAATTGACTGAGACAAAGTAATGTTTACTAGACATCGCACTTAAGACCTGTTTTTTCCCCAGTGGTGAGTTGGCTTCTGGACTGGGAAAGAATTCAGAAGGGAAAAGGTGGAAACTGAAGTTTGTACCAAATGACAGATTTACAAAAAAAACCCTGTTCTTTAATCCAGCATATGGATATCAGTCTATAAAACAGTTGAAATGCAAGGAATTGTCGAACAAGTTTTGGTGAGTACAGTATTCTTCAGAGCACCCTCTTCCTCCTTCCTCTGCATAAGTTTTTTTCCTCTCTAGTATCTCTGCTTCATTTTCGATTCTTGCTGTCGTCCATAACCCCTCTGAGTGAAAACAAGCTTTTTTTATTGACAGGCCGTTCAACTCCTTTGACCTTGAAATCAAAGTCCACACCATTTCCTTGTGAATCCAATAACACAAAACCATATTATTACTCTCACTGTAGGAGCAAATGAAAGTTAAAAATACCTCAACTGAAAGTTCTGGGTTAAGCCTTTTAAACATTAATGGTGGGAGTTGTTTGCAACTGAGCACATGCTCAGCTAAACTGGGTTAAGAAAGGACACAAAGCACTTGCAAAGTCCAACTGAGCAGTTCACATCTCTAAGCAATGCTACTCATTATCTGACATAGGGATCTACCCACTCAACACGCTTCCAGAGCATGTGTAGTTTGCTGCATTAGAGTTGTGACAATTTGGGAATGCCAGTACCAGCTGAATTTTGCATTTGTGCTTCTCAGCAATGATGGCTAGAAGGGCATAGTCCCAACTATATTGGACGGGAATGTATCTATCCATAGTCTGTTTTGAAACTTACTATCAACTTTACTAAAAACAAGTTTTCTATTTATTGAATAGTTTCTAAAGATATATCTCTGTCTCTCAAATTTCAATCATTACAATAAAGCAAAAACTGCTGGTTTTGAAAATCTGAAAGAAGGACAGAAAATTTTGGAAATACACTCCAGGTCAGACCTCATTTATACGAGAGGAACAGAGTTAATATTTCAGGTTGATGACGTTTCATCTGGATTGGGAAAAGGTTAAGATTTAATAGGTGTTCAGCAAATAAAATGGTGAGGTTTCAAAAAGAACAAAAGGGAAGATCTGCAAGGAGTAAATGACAGAAAATGTTAAATAATAAAAGACCTGGTGGTCAAACGAACAAGTTTTGTCTGAAAGCAGAGACAACTGGAAAATAGAAGTGAAACATAAATCCTGAGATAAAGGAAAAAAATGAAAACAGAGGTTAAGTTATTGAATTGAAAGCTGAAGATGAATTGTTAAATTTCTAATGACGAGAGGAACTGTTCCTAAAGTTTACACCGAGTTTCACTAGAACACTGCAAAAGGTCAAGGGCACAGAGATCAGCATGATTGCAAGGTAACAAGATTAAATGACAGGTCACTGAAATTCAGAGATATGAGGTTAATTTCACTGCTCACATCTCCCTGTTCCTAATCTTCACTAACTTAAAACCCATTACATTCATAACTTTTCCAATTCTCATCAAAGATCACCATCTGAAATGTTAACTCTGGTTCTTTCTTCATGGGTGCTCCCTGACCTGCTGAGTACTTCCAACATTTTTTTGGCAGTAAAAAGCATGCTTACCTACATTTCGTCACAGTATAACCAAACTGATGATTAGGTAAGAATTGAAGTTTGGTTTTGCTTTCAAAATTCAATTAATTGTTTATTTGTCAAGGGTTCAAACCAGGATAAAAACAGATACTCAGCTGTCAGCCTTTTTTCCCTCAGCTAAATAAACTGTGAAGTTTATCAATTTTTTAAGATAAAAACGAATAAAAGCGATCAGATTGTTCACATTTTTGCTTTCATTCAAATCCATATTTAGATACTAGCCCCAAATATCAACTAAAAAGCCAGGAAAAACTCTGTCTCGGCCATCCATATTATGCCCATCAACCAGTAAATGAACAGCTATCACAGCTCCTGCCCTTTTATGGGATAAGGGAGATGAGATGTCACCTCCAATTTGCTGGGCAATCAGTCAAGTGGGCTTGAGGGTGGGGACAGCAGTGGCCACAAAAGCTGCCACAGCTATCAAGGGTTTTCCTATCGGCCACAAAGCATCCCATCAGCAGTACCTCTACTCACTGGGTAGCCGCTAGAATTTATCTGGCAGTCTCCCCATAAAGTAGAGGGTCTATCTGTTGCTGGCAAATTGCCAGAAGTTTTAAGAATATTCTTCTAATTGAATATTTAAAGGCTTTTAAAAAATATTCATTTATAGTTGTGGGCCTCTCAGGATTTTAAATAGGCACATAGTAATAGTTCCAACTAAGTTTTCTTTTATGTTTTCAGTTCCAGAGTTTGTGGCCGTAGCAAATGTACACTTCTTTTCACAAGAATTGGATATTAATGTTAAGCTTATTCTGGACTCCGGTTTACATTCTGACGGAGAATTCTTCGAGTATTCGTTGAGATTAACACATGGTGCTGGATGTACATATGCCAATTTCATATAATGGACTGTTTCTACCAATTAGATACAGTACACCCCTCAAACTGCAAAATTGGCTTAATTAGTTCCTTAGACAATATATGTGATTTGCCACTGCAAGGAGTCAAAACTTTTATCTGTCTTAGATATTTCATCAGGAGGTACCCTGTTGAAAAAGAAACAGTTCTCTCTTCATCTATAGTTCATTCTGAAAAACTGGATTTCCAACTGTTTGAAGATAGTCAAAATACCCTCAGCATTAAAATGCACATGTTTCAAAGTTCATCAAAAGATTCAGATTAAACATTTCTCAAAATTGAAAATGAACATCTTTGTTATTTTTCTTGACATAAAAAAAATTGTAATGCTATGTTAAGTGTTCATTTAATTTGATTTCAGTACATATTGTTTATATATTTCAAACTAAAATACAAGCTCAGCCAGCACATTGTTCCTCCATCTTCTCGACAGGTTAAATCGGCATCAGACTCAAAATGTTGACTGTTTCCTCATCACAGATACTGAAAAAGATTCCTGCTAAGTTTCTCCAGCAATTTTCATTTCTGTTTGTTTCAGATCTCCAGAATCCAGAGTTTTTTGTTTTATTATATTAGATCAGATGCACTTCTTGGCGCTTCTACTTTTTATCAGATGTAACTCAGCAATGAAATAGAATATTGTTAGCCCTCATGCACAATAGCTCCATTAATGGCAGGCAAAACATTTGGGTTTGTTACAAATATAGACTTATGGAAGCTTTATTTTGTAAAGTTCATGAGTAGAAAAAAAACCAGGGAAGCAGAACTGCTGTGAGATTTTGTTTCTGAACATCCAACCAAGATCAGTAACAGCAATTTCCAAAAGTTACTGTCCTTGAACCACTACATTTGAAGACGGTCTCCAACAGCTAAATCTTCCAGCCCTGGAAAAAGATAGGTAGGAGATGGGAAGGGCATTTAATTAGCCAGTGAGGAAGTTAACCTGATCCTCAACACTTTTCTGCTGCACCTATATTAAGAACATAAGAACTAGGAGGAGGAGTCAGCCATCTGGCCCATCGAGCCTGCTCTGCCATTCAATAAGATCAGAGCTGATATTTTCATAACCTCGGCTCCACTTACCCATCCTCTCAGTGTTCAAAAAAAAACCTATCTTAGCTTTTAAAACCTTTACTGAAGTAGCATCAATTACTTCACTGGGCAGAGAATTCCATAGATTCACAACCCTCTGGGTGAAGAAGTTCCTTCTCAATTCAATCCTAACTCTGCTCCTCCTAATGTTGAGGCTATGCCTTCTTGTCCCAGTTTCACCTGCCAGTGGAAAGATCCACTTTACGCCTATTTTATCTAGTCCCTTCATCATGTTATATGTTTCTATAAGATTTCCCCCTCATTATTCGAAATGTCTGGGAGATATGGTGGGATGATTGACCACAAACCTTATCATCAGTTAAAGTGTTTGAGTGGCCAAGTAACATTCGCATAAGGAGCTCAACCGGTCACTATTGAAATAAACTCAGCTGCAATCAGATGCTTCAACAAGTAACCCCCCCAGAGGGAAGCAGAGTGCCAGGTTCCAAACCCTTATTAATATCCAAATAGGCTTCAGAAACACTAAGCTTATTTGTTGCTGTACCATCCAATCCAAATAGCTTAAAATCTATGGGTACTCAACACGTCTTTCAGTCCCATACATATTCAAATAAACACTATCCTTCCTGTTTCTTTCTACATCTTCAATAGACCATTAAAACCTAGTAATCAGACTGTTCCTTTTTGACACAAAGCTGATAACCATAAACATAGTACCTTCATCGCTAAATTTGCTGCCCATTTTCTGCTAATGATTATGAAAAAGGACAGATCTCCAGTCAATTATATTATTCATAACAGCATGCGAAGCAATTACTTACTTCTTTCATTTGAGAAACTAACTTATGTATACAGCCTTAACCTTAGCTCAAGCGAACGCATAATTGATTAACCAATAGATTTTAATCCACACATTTCATTGCTAGGAAATCGAATAATGAAATCATCAACTAGCTTGGTTCTTATTAATTCCTAACATACAGATGTATTTGGCAGGTTATGAAACAGAATCAACATTACAGTGCAGTACTGCATGTTGAAAGTGAATCGTCCTGTCCTCTGATAAACATTTCTGACAATGACAATTTGTTCGGTTTAGAATATTTGAAGCAGTTAACAATGTTTAATTGCAACAAGTAAAACTGTTTGGTAATTTTCTCAAGGTCAGAGAACAGTTAATGTTAGATTTCAGCATAAGCTATAAATCAAAATTATGAGTTACTTTCAACAAATCTAGCCTTCACTTAACTTGTTGAATGTTTGAACATTACACAGTGAAGTCAAAGAATGGAACAAAAGTATACAAAGATAAATTGAAAAATACTGAAATTTTCAATTCCTGTATCTTCACTCCAATTGCACAGCGGTTCCATAGTTCCATTCAAACATTTGTGTAAATACATTCAGCAACAATGACATGTAATAAAGCAATCAAAATAATATCAGAATACGTCAAAAACAAGTTATATAAGGCAGAACTACTCAAACAAAAATTAGAAACAAAATAGTGAAGACTAAAGCTTTTTCCATCTAATAACTAACCACAGGGGAGGAAGTGATGGGAATGACATTGGGATCCCATAGGAAACTGAAAAACTCTAACGCAGTGTAAATGCAGGAAGGATGTTCCTGGCGACAGGGGAATCCAAGGTTATAGTCAAAGGAAATGGTTCAAATGTGTTGCTGGTCAAAGCACAGCAGGTTAGGCAGCATCTCAGGAATAGAGAATTCGACGTTTCGAGCATAAGCCCTTCATCAGGAATAAGAGAGAGAGAGCCAAGCCGGCTGAGATATCCTGATGAAGGGCTTATGCTCGAAACGTCGAATTCTCTATTCCTGAGATGCTGCCTAACCTGCTGTGCTTTGACCAGCAACACATTTGCAGCTGTGATCTCCAGCATCTGCAGACCTCATTTTTTACTTAAAGGAAATGGTTCAGATGAGGCAATGGAGAGTTACAGAGTAGTTGGGAGGATTTAAAGAGAGAGTTAAGAAGAGCAAGGAGGAGACATGAGCAGTCTTTAGCAGGTAGAATAAAGGAGAACCCTAAAGCATTCTACAGGAATGTGAGGAATAAAAGGATGACGGGGTAGGAATAGGGTCTGTCAAAGACAGAAGTGGAAAGTTGTGTGCGGACCCTGTGGAGATCGGAAAGGTACTAAACCAATATCTCTCATCTGTTTTCACTCAGGAAAAGGAGAATATTGTAGAGGAGAAGACCGAGACATGGGCTACTAAACTTGAAAGGATTGAGGTGAATAAGCAGGATGTGTTATCACTTCTAGAAAGTGTGAAAATAGATAAGTCCCCTAGGCTGGATGGAATTTTTCGGAAAATTCTTGGGAAACTCGGAAGGATATGGCTGCGCCTTTGGCCTTGACATTTGAATCATCGTTGACTACTGGCTTAGTACCAGAGTACTGGAGGATTGCAAATGTTGTGCCCTTGTTCAAGAAGGGCAGCAGAGATAACTCAGGAAATTATAGACCAGTGAGCCTTACATCTGTTGTAGGAAAAGTTTTGGAAAGGATTATGAGAGATAGGGTATATAATCATCTTGCAAGCAACAATTTGATTAGAAATAGTCAACATGGATTTGTCAACGGCAGGTCATGTCTCACAAACCTCACTGAGTTTTTGGAGAAGGTGACCAAGCATGTGGTCGAGGGTAGGGCGGTTCTGTGTACATGGACTTCAGTAAAGCCTTTGTTAAGTTTCCACGTGGTCGCCTACTGGAGAAGATGCAGAGGCATGAGACTGAAGGTGATTTAGCAGTTTGAATTAGAAACTGGCTTTCTTTAAG
The DNA here is from genome assembly GCF_020745735.1 of Hemiscyllium ocellatum. Taxonomy (NCBI): domain Eukaryota; kingdom Metazoa; phylum Chordata; class Chondrichthyes; order Orectolobiformes; family Hemiscylliidae; genus Hemiscyllium; species Hemiscyllium ocellatum. Next base: position 90,428,965 of record NC_083401.1, read on the forward strand.
GAGGCAATGAGTGGTGGGCGATGGAAAATATTCAGCTTGGATTCCAGTTACTATTGGTGTGCCATAAGGATCTGCTTTGGGACTATTGCTGTTTGTCATGTTTATAAACGACTCGGATGCAGGCGTAACTGGATGGGTTAGTAAGTTTGCAGATGACACTAAAGTCGGTGGTGTAGTGGACAGTGTGGAAGAGTGTTGCAGGTTGCAGGGATATTTGGATAACCTGTAGAACTAGGCTGAAAGGTGGCAAATGGAGTTCAATGCAGCTAAATATGAGGTGATTCACTTTGGGAAGAATAATAGGAAGGCAGATTACTAAGTCAGTGGAAAGATTCTTGGTAGTGTGGATGTGCAGAGGGATCTTGGTGTCCATGTGCATAGATCCCTGAAAGTTGCCACCCAGGTTGATAGTGCTGTTAAGGAGGAATACGGTGTGTTAGGTTTCATTCGTAGAGGGATTGAGTTCCGGCACCATGATGTCATACTGCAACTGTACAAAATGTTAGTGCAGCGTCATTGGAGTACTGTGTGCAGTTCTGGTCACCCCATTACAGGGAGGATGTGGAATCACTGGAAAAAAGTGCAGAGGAGATTTACCAGGATATTGCCTGGTCTGAAGTGAAGGTCTTATGAGGAAAGGCTGAGGGACTTGGGTCCGTTCTCATTGGAGAGAAGGCGGCTAAGAGGTGATTTAATAGAAACATACAAGATGATCAGAGGATTAGATAGGGTGGTCATTAAGAGCCTTTTTCCTAGGACAATGACATCTGCTTGCATGAGGGGGCACAGCTTCAAATTGAGGGGTAATATATTTAAGACAGATGTTAGAGACAGGTTCTTCTTTCAGAGATTGGCAGTCAAGGCATTCCATCCCTGACCAATGTAGTTAACTCAGCCACATTAGGGGCATTTAAACAGTCCTTGGATAAGCACATGGATGATGATGGGATAGTGTATGGGGATGGGCTTAGATTAGTTCACAGGTCAGCACAACATCAAGGGCCAAAGGGCCTGTTCTGCGCTGTATTGTTCTATGTTCTATGAAAAGGGCAAGGCTATTTCGGACCAAGAGGAAGACAATTTTTTTTAATCCAGAGAACAGTGAGCAGAATTCTGTCACAGAAAGCAGTTGATGCAAAATACTGAATGTTTTCAATGAGTTAGATATAGTTCTTCTGGCTAAATGCTTTTAAAGGTATAGGGAGAAAGAGTACTGATTGTAGATCATCCATGATTGTATTGAACAGTGGAGCAAGCTCAAAGATCCATGTGGCCTACTCATGGTCCTATTTTCCATGTTTCTATGACCAGTAGTCCAGAACACCAGGTTACTGGTCTGGGGGCATTGGTCCAAAACCCATGATAGTGAAGGGTAACTTTTGAATTCAATGACAAAAAAATCTGGAATAATACACTAGCCTAATGGCAACCATGTAATCACTGTCAACAGTTGATTATCTGGAAGAAAATCTGACATCCTTATTTCGTCTGGCCTACATGTAACTCCAAACCCACTGCAATGTAGTTGACCCAACTGCCCTCGGGGAAATTAGAGATATGCAACATAAAAAATGAATTTTCAGGGTCAAAATAGGTAGTTCAAGCCAGAAAATACTGCAAGCTAAAGGACTCTGTTACAGACATACCTAAATTTAAAGGACCCTGTTAGAGACAAATTTCAGTCCAGGGTAGAATTCTGCCAGGTTGCTTTGTCAGTACCCAAACTGGGCATCAGGGAACAGGCTTGGTTAAGAAAATGCCACTTGAAAGCACAGTGGATAACATATTGCACTATTTTGCAGATTATGAAAAGAAAGCTGATGGAGTGATAACGAGCCAGGTAACCTGTTTTTATGGACAGGTTATATCAGGGAAATTTTACAAATCGTTTGGTAGGTGTCAGCATTATAACTGTATAGAACAGCTTGGCTAGGGGCATGTAATTCTGGAATGCAAGTCTTCAATATTAGTGCTGCAATGTTGTTAATGCCCATAGATTTTGCACTATCCAGTGCCTTTACCATTTCTTGCTATCACATGAAGTTAATTAAATTGACTGAAGAAGACATGTGAACATGGTGGGGTAGTGGTAACATTACTGGATTAGTAACTTAGAGACCATGACTAATCTTCTCAGACAATACTAACCAATCATTACAGAAAATCTAAGTACAAAGAAAATTATGTTGATGACCTGTCATCAAATTCGGTCACAGATACGACAAAGCACACTTTTCCCAGTCCACATTACATGTGGTATATGTACCAGGACACCAGGATTCCTGGTTGTGCTGAACTACCTTCTTGAACCATTGCAGTTTGCAAGGTGATGCTGAGGAGAATTTCCAGGATTTTGATCAAACAGGTGAAATAACTTCAAATTAGTTCCAGGTCAGGACAACATGGAGTTTTAAGGGAAACTTGCAAGCAGTAGCAGCTTCACATGCTTCTTGCCCTTGTTTTCTGCAAGATACTGTTCACAGTTTTGGAAGGTCATGACAAATGAGCTTTGGCAATATGCTGTAGTATACATGTTGTACATGACCATCTTCCATGATGGAGGATTGAAGCATTTATCAAATTAGATAAGGACGTTTTATCCAAGCTTTTAGTCATTTGATCTATGATAGTTATGTTTTAAGAAGTGACTTCAAGGAGGAAAGCTTGGCAGTGAAGCACAGAAGTGTAGGAATGGTATTCCACAACTTGGGGTCTAAGCAACAGAAGTAACTGCCAGCAATGTTGAAGTAATTATAATAGCATGTGCACAGGAAACAAGATTTAAGGATGTCTGGATAACTCAGAGGGTTGTGGAGCTGGCGTACTTTACAGAGATAGAGAGGGACAAGGCCATTGAGTTACTTGGATAAAAACAAGTGATGAGATTTTCAAAACTAAGAAACTGGTTGACTGGGATGCACTGTAGGTCAGCAAGAACATGAGTGATAGAACAGTACTGTGAATTAAGACATGGACAGCTGAGTTTTGCAATGACCTACCTCAAGTTTACAAACAGTAAATTGTTGATGAGGTGTCAGGATTGCATTGGGACAACCAGTTTCTCAGTCATAAGGCTTGAATGAGGTTTTCATCTGCAGATGAGCTGAAACAGAGGTTCGAATCAAGTGGTCACAATGATAGCATTGGTAAGAATTTGGAAATTCATGAGGATCAAATGTGACACCAAGGTTGTGAATAGTTTAGTGCAAGCTCAGATTGTTGCCAGAGAGAAGGCATGTTAGAGCTGAGACTGAAAATAATTTCTTCAGACTTTTGACAATTGGAGAAAATTTCCGTGCATCCAGTACTGAATGTTGGATAAGCATCTGATAATTTAGAAAAATTAGAATAGAGAGAAAGATAATGGTGGTCTCATCATACATCTATGTACTATTAGTGTGCTTAAGAGGAGGTTGCCAAAGAGCAACATGTAAATGTGGAACAGGTGGTGGTAATGGATAGATCCTTGGGTACCAAAGATAACAGTGAAGAAACAGGAAGAAATGCCTTCCAAATGATTCTCCGACAGTAATTAGAAAAATAAGAATGGAACCAAGCAGAAACACACTCACCTAGCAGAATGATAGTGAGGAAGAACTGAAGGAAGATATTTTGATTAAATACGTCAAAGAAAAGGAACTAATTGATAGAAGAATCAATATCCAAGATGCCATTTTTACGGTTACATTGCAGTCAGGTGCTGAACAATATCTCAGCCCACAAGGCACATGGAGAGCTGCAGTAAAGAAATACTTACACGGCTGCAGCTTTATCAAGTATATGTGTCATTATTTCAAACTTCGGCAAACCAGAGTTGTTACCCCTGTAGATCTTTAGCCCAGTTAAGTGAAATGCCATCACTGCAGCCAATTAATCAGTACTGATATACGTTAAGACATTGGCTACTCAGCCTGCAGAATCCAAATCCAATTTACTAAGGCAAAAACATCACACAAAGTCAGAGCTATTGGAGAAGGATTAGACTATCAAGTAATACTTTAATTGAAGTTACAAATGAAGGACATTAAAAAAATTCAAGAAGTAAATACAATTGTCTTGCAAATTTTTATTTGGATTTTATTTTGTTACCAACTTTAGATATTATACACTTTCAGAACTGAGCAGAGAGAGTGTGGCTGTAAAAAATAAGCTATTTGAGCAAATTATGAAACCTGATGTACACAGCTGATCAAAAATAAAAGCTATTGTATAGCATACATCTGACTCCGTAAAGGCTGAAAATGCTTAACGTAGTGCCATCTACAGGACTAACATTTGTTGCAGGTACTTAATAAATTGCAATGATTCATTCGATGTAACAAATATATAACATACATAAAAGGCCTCTGTGACACAGTGGTACCGTCACTACCACTGGGCTAGAAGCCTTACGTTCAAATCACACCTGTTCCAGAGATCTGTGATGATACTGCTAAACTGACATATTAAAAATATCCACAACATACAGAAGGCCTTTGCGATGGAGTAGCAATCTCTATATGGCTAATCTTGCAATGTGAATGCCACAAAAGGAAAAGATAGATGCTAAAATTTCATAGCTCAATGCCACATAATGTATCATTACAGAAAAAATAAAAAGCAGCAACATTAAAGGTAAAAATATAGGCAAGAGGAGAAATAGACGAGTGTGCTTAAAGAGCACCAAAGTTGGTATCAGATCGGTTAGTTTGGAGGTTAGCCAAGAATCTATTTAAGAACAAAGACTGAAGAGATTTTGAAGGAAATTTTGGTCGACAAATATTTTATCATGTTATAAACTTTGCTACTTCTGTACTTTCTGTGGAAGAAAGTTGGAGACAACGTAGATGCATCTGAAAGAATCAAAGAAAGAAGCAGTAATTAGGATTATTCAGGGTAATTTAAGTAATTCTGAGCTGCAATGACACAAGCTGGGGTAAAACGATAGCTACAAAATGAGCCTAAAAAAGAAGCCCATCTGTAAGCTCTCTAACAGCAAAGGAGACCACATACGTTAATGTAGAATACAAGAACAAGACTTGCACAGTCTTCTTAAAAGAAAAGGTTGCAAGCACATGCTTTTACCTTTGAGAACTGAAACGATGTGACAATAAGATGTCAAAGCAGAAGTAGGCCATTCAGCCCATACAATCTGCTCCTTCATTCTATGAGATCATGGTTGATTTGATAATCCTGACCTGGAATTCCTGCCTTTTCCCCATAATACTTGCTTCCCTGACTGATTAAAACATCTGTCTAGATCAGCCTTGAATATACTTAACAACCAAGCTTGACCGGCCTTTGTGTAAAGAACTCCACAGATTGATTACACTGAAAGAACAAAATACTCATCATCTCGGTTTAAAACGGCATTATGATATTTTGCCCTCTTCCTGACTCTCCTACATGGGGAAATAATCTCTTGCACCTAGTCTGTCAAGCCCCCTAAAAATCTTATATATTTCAATAAGATCTACTCTCGTTCTTCTAAATTCTAGTGAGCCCAAGCCTAACCTACTCCGTCTCCATCACAAAATCCTTACAAACCAAGATTGCCTCCAATGTTAATACAAGTAGACAACCCTTTATCCAAAATCCCAAAATTCAAAAAGCTCCAAAGTCCGGAGATTGTTTTTGCGAAAAAATTTTCTCATTAACAAGGTTGTTTGGCGTGTAAACAGTTAACCCAAGTCGACACCCCATTCTGTGTCACTCAGATGCAACGCGGAAGCATGTGGTCCAGCACTGGCAGGCCTCAATTCTGTCTCAAGGTCCATTTTACTTAGTGAGTCTGCTCCTCTGGTAAGACTTTTTTAAAATTTCACTATCAAACTGTCACTTATTCTGAAATTCGAAAAATTCTGAGTTCCAAAGCTAGCTAGTCCCTAGCACTTCGGATAAAGGTTTGTGCATCTGTATATCATTCCACCGATAAGAAGACAAAAACTGTTCACAGCATTCTAGTTATGATCTGACTAGTGCCTTGTAGAGTTTTAGTAAGATCCTCATATCTTCATGAACCATTCCCTTAGAAAAATAGGCCATTGGTCTATTTGCTTTTTTTACTATCCACTGAACTTGGCTGCTAGCTTTCTTGTGATTCATGCACGAGGACCCTAGAATATCTTATTGCTTTCCCCATTTAAATAATATTCACTCAGATATCCATATATCCTACAGAATTGCATTACTGCACATTTTGTCCACATCTGCCAAGTGTTTACCTTCTCACTTAAACCATCTACATCCCTCTGTGGATTGTGTCATTCTTACTACTTGCCACTCCACCTATTTTTGTATCATTTGTTGCTATTGGAACTGTACCTTCTTTCATTGAAGTGGAAGTGCTGGTGTCAGACTGAGATGGCCAAATTTAAAAATCACACAACACCTGGTTATAGTCCAACAGGTTTATTTGGCAGTGCAAGCTTTCAGAATGCTACTCCTTCCTCAGGTAGCTAGTGGAGTAGGATCATAGGACTCAGAATTGAAAACAAAAGACCATAGTGTCATACACTAATGCAATATATTTAACAAACCTAGATTGCTGTCAAGCATTTCATCTTTTAGTGTGGGCTGCAGGTTACGATTCATTAATATGTAAGTCCCAGAACTTCTTTCAAGTCACATTCCCGAGAGGACTTAAAGGTATTATAAATAAGGTGACATCTTAGTTCAGACAAAATGTGAGGTTAAAGTCTGTATGCATTCCAATCCGGAGTCAGATGGGTTCTATTTCCAAAGTAGGAATTTATAAAATGTCCAATGGATTATAAAAACTATTGACTGCCTCCAGATTGTGTTTTTTGACCAAAATAGAATGTATCTACTTATACAATTCTGTAAATGCAAATTCACACCATAGAGTCATATGCATTTATAGAATTCACAGTAGCTTTCCCATTAACTACCTGACAAAGGAACAATGCTCCGAAAGCTTGCATTTCCAAATAAACCTGTTGGACTACAACCTGGTGTTGTGTGATTTTTAAACTTTGTTCACCCCAGTCTGACACCGGCACTTCCACATCATAAATTTATCAGGCATTTTCTCCTTGTCCTCATTCTGCTTAATATTATTATCTATTTTTAAATGTTCCACTCTTCTATTCTTGATAACAGGCTCTTAACATTTTCCCAATGACAGGTGTTAAGCTAACTGACCTATAGTTAACTGTTTTTATGTCTCCCTTTTTTTTTGATTTATGGTGTTGCATTGGCAGTTTTCCAACCTTCTGTGACTTTCCTTGAATCTAACAATTCTTGACAGATTACTTCCCTGTAGCTACTTCTTTTAAAATTCTAAAGATGCAACTCATCAGATCCAAGGGGTCTTAATGATCTTTAGTCTCATTAGTTTCCCTAGTACATTTTCCTCTTCCACCTCTCCCTTGTTCCATATTTCAGAATTTTTGGAATGTTATTGCATCTTTTGCCATGAAGTACCTATTCTACTCATCTATCATTTCCTGGTTTCCCATCATTGTTTTTCCAGCCTTGCTCCCTACGGGGCATATGTTCACTTTAATCTCTCTATTTCTTGATATAGATTTGAATAAGCTCTTTCTGTCTGTTATTAAATTACTTGCTTCTTTACACTCAGTTTACTTTCTCCCCCTAATAAATTTGGGCATCCTTTGTGACTTTTAAATCTTTCCTAATCCTCTAGTTTACCACTAATCGTTGCCACATTGTAGATTTCTCTTTCAATTTGACAAGGTCTTTAAATTCTCGGGTTAATCACGGTTCATTCACCTACTTCCTAGAGTCCTTTTTCCTCAATGGGTTAAATCTTTCTGAGATATGGACTATTTTCTTAAACTTTTAACTTTTTAAGCCAAACTTATAGACACTCCTTGGAAACATACAACCATGTTCTATGATATATTGAAGATACCTCTTACCAGGACCTCAAGGCACTACATTGTTATCCTCAAGTCATAGAATCATAGTATCATAGAATGCCGACAGTGTGGAAACAGGCCATTCAGCCCAACAAGTCCACACCGACCCTCCGAAGCGTAACCAACACAGGCCCATTCCCTTACCCTATTACTCTACATTTCTCCTGACTAACGTAGCTAACCTACACATTCCTCAACAGTATGGGCAATGTAACACTGCCAATTCACATAAACTGCATGTTTTTGGTCTGCAGGAGGAAACTGGAGCACCCGGAGGAAACCCACGCAGACAGGGGAGGATGTGCAAACTACACACAGACAGTTGCTCAACCCTGAAACCAAACCCGGATCCACGGCGCTGTAAGGCAGCAGTACTAACCACTGAGCCACCATGTCACCATATAGCACTAGAAGTATTAATAGCATCCAAAATCATTTTGCAAATTCATTCTGCCATTCTGTTACTGCAATCAACTGAGGAAGATTAGACATTCACATCACAGTGTCCTATAATGGCTCAACATTTCTCCAATTCTATATTAACATGTTTAAATATTACCAATAAACACACAATATATGATAAATCAAATTTCATATCTATAAGTTTCAAAAACTAGAAATATAAATGTCTTTACAACAAAATGATGAACTGATGAAGTCATTAACTTCTTAATTAAATGTATGTTTGAAGATTGATATTTTTGCATCATTAAAATTGCACTTGATTAATAAATGCACATTTTGCATCTTTATATTCTCACAAGCTGTGGCATTGCCATTTTATGGAAAACACTATTTATCCTAGGGTACACATGCAAATTCTATATTTGATTTACCTCGGAGGCCATTCTGACAGTTAACTCTAATATTGTAATCCTTCTATGTGGAAACATACCACATGAAATAGATGGAACAAATCTTTTTGTTCAAATAGACTTATAATTGTACAGATTATTAACAATAAAGGCATTGAAATATCTGTTCAAAACTTTATGCTTTTCATTAAATTCCCTAATTTAAAACAAACATTTCCATTCCCATCTGAACAGAATTTCATGTTTCTTTCATTAAATTCCACAATTTAAAACAAGCGTTTCCATTCCTCTCAAAAAAAGGTTAACATTAGGATGACAATAAATTAATCTGCACATCTTTCATAAAGAAATACTGAAATTTGACACAAATATTTAAAAGGTCTCAAATTCAGAGCTATGAAAGAGCTTATGGATGTGAAAAAAGAATTTTATCTGTAAGTTTACTATGTGGCAACAAACCTGATTGCCAGTATGGCAACATTCAAATGGAAAAGCCTGTAACACAAGAATGCATCCAAGTCATCGTAGGTAGGCTGTGGAATGCAGAAGGAAAAGGAGGAGTTTGAAATGGAGATTGTAGTAGTAGATGTAATTGATGCGTTAAGTTGATGATCAGAGAAGGTAGCATTTGGTGGTGCATAACAGTAATCACAGGAAGTGAAATCGGTTATCTTGTTGGATGGGACAGAAAGCTCCTGATCTTTCTAGCTCACGAGCAGCAGACTTATGAGACCTGCCTTCCTGCCTTTTTTAATCTGCTGGACTTTCAAATGCCCATAAAATCTGTTCAGCTTTAATTAAAATGGCAAGTTTTCTTAGAGAGAGAGTTTTCCTCAAAGACTTTGGGAGAAAAGGAGTACCACTGAGTAACAGGATTTTAAAACCAAGAGCTGGATGTTACCAGAAATCCTAAGTGTCATTTTCATCAAATTTCACAGAGTGTTTCTCTCCACAAGGCCTCCTGGGTTTTCTTGCACTCTTGTCGCAAACTCAGATCATTAACTAGATACCACTCCTAAATTGTGCCCCTCTGACCTGATGCTAATCTGATTCTTTCACTCACTATTGACAGAGGTCTTTCCACTATCAGTGCCATATTTAAAAGGTAAGTGTGCACCTGGTCAAATATTAGCAATCCAAGGCTGCTCTGCACAGTTCATGACATTTAGCTCGGACATGGCAGATAAGAAGAAATTGGCATCCTGTTTTGCTGAAAGGGACCTGAAAGTCCTGATAGATGTTTGGCAGCCCCTCATGACCACCTTCATTCCCTCGCTCCAGCAAAGGGAGTAACACCACCAGACCCTGACACCCTGTTCCCAGTTTGCCATTTCACTGTGTGCAGTCTGAACCATCCATAGTAATCCTGATAAAGCCAGCAAAAGCTCAACGACTTTTTCCTTTCCACCAGGTAGATGTCACTTTCTCTCTGCTCATCTCACACCTCGTATATCTTTGCTACTGCATTCACCTCCCACCAAGGCTTATGCTCAACTACTCTTATGGCCATGTACAACATCATCACTCACTCACTCCTACCCATTAAATTGTCCCAAACTACTAACCCTGCATGGCTTCTGTGCTCCTACACACACACTTGGAACACCCAGCACTTTTTCCAGCACAGACAGCTTTTTTATTTTCATTTGGCTCACTCTCCTCCTTTGTTGCATTTCTGATTAAAGTGGCCCACAACAGGACTGAGAAAGCAAGACAGGTATTGGGTGACTGACATTCTGCTCCTGACCACTAACCAGAGGAAAATTCTTACCTTGCCCATGCCCCAGAACTAATTTTGGACAACACCCTTGATTTACCCTCTAACAGTAAAGTGCCTGTTTTGACATGGCTGAGGACTACTCCCCTTAGCTTTTGAAACATGGTAATTTGCTTGAAGCACAAGCAGTTTGTGTGCTGCAAATACAGCTGGCATATGGTACAGATTTAAGAAGCAGGTGTTGTACAGCAGCATCTCCACCCCCTTGACTGATCACTGCTGGCAATCACGACAACGAGCCTGGCTTGATGTCTGGGCTAAAAGGCAAATGAAGATAAAAACACTATTAGAATTATAGAATCCCTACAGTGTGGAAACAGGCCCAATAAGTCCACAGAGACCCTCTGAAGAGTATTCCACCCAGACCCATTCCCATCTCCTATTACTCTACATTTCCCCTGACTAATGCACCTAACCTACACATTCCTGAACACTATGGGCAATTTGGCATGGCCAATTCACCTAACTTTCACATCTTTGGACTGTGGGAGGAAACTGAAGCACCCAGAGGAAACCCATGCAGACACGGGGAGAATGTGTAAGCTCCAGACAGTTGCAGCTGGAATCAAACACAGGTCCCTGACACTGTGAGGCAGCCGTGCTAACCACTAAGCCACAATGCTGCTCTAGCTCAGGAGATATTCTTGCAGGCAATGCAAGAATAGGTAAGGTCAGAAAGAAATGCTGAGAGCATTGAAGTGGCACAAAATAAGAAAGTGCTTAGCAGCAAGTGAGAAAACCTGAGATGCATCCTGGTCCAATCCATGAAATAGACATCTATTTCATGGATTGAGGCAGGGCGGTGGCTCAGTGGTTAGCACCACTGCCTCATAGCACCAGGGACACTGATTCGATTCCAGCCTCGGGGGACTGACTGTGTGGAGTTTGCACTTTTTCCCTGTGTCTGCGTAGGTTAACTCTCGGTGCTTCGGTTTCCTCCGACAGTCCAAAGATGTGCAGGTCAGATGAATTGGCCATGCTAAATTGCCCATAGTGTAAGGTGCATTAGTCAGGGGTAAGTGTAAGGAAATAGGTTTGGGTGAGTTACTCTTCAGAGGGTCAATGTGAACTTGTTGGGCCAAAGAGCCTGTATCCACACTAAGTAATCTAATCTAATCTTGATGCATAACATATCCTGGCACCAGCACTGCTATAACAGATGTCAGTGCATTCCAAAGTGCAGCAATGAAGTCCAGAAGCAAACGGATCAGAGAAGTGGCATGATCTTGCAGTTGTGTATCAGATGTCAATGCCCAGAAATACGGGGCATGTGCAGTTGCCTCCAGAGTTCTCAGAGATGAGAGTGCTGGGTGTCCGAAGGTGGAGGTCCAGAGGAACAAGTGGTAAGCTGGGGTCATCAGGCAACCACTCTGACTTTCATATTGTGGGTTCTCTGTCTTCTGACCAGAGGGTGAGCAAATGGGAGACTGAATACTACCAAGGTAAGATTAGGTAGTGATGACGGTGAGAACTAGTGCAAATCTTAGCTCACATCAAACATTTGGCTTGAAAATGACACTTTATTAGTCTTGGCATCTTGAAGGTCTTTGTTGGAAATCTCACTCCATTTTCCCAATTTTCTCTTGGAGGCTTAGGTTGTTCAGGGTCTGGGAAGGTTTTACTCCAGGTGTATTCTCTCAAGTATAAACAGTGATATTCTAAATATACATAAATGCCTTTAAATTAACTGTTATGAATATCAATTTTATAGGAACAATTAAGTAACTCATTGTTAGTCTCAGTCCTTCATTAACACCTCATAGCCATTGTAATGGAAAGACAATGGTTTCAAACATTCATCAGGTTGCACTTTTATTTATCTCCATTTGTTTACAATGGGAAGTGGGACTAGTCCTTCACTTATCTTTGTAAATGAATGGACATAAAGAAAAGTGCATATTCAGCCAAACATTTGTCAAAAAAAGCTGCGAGGGAAAGCTTTTATAGGATCAGATGTTTGCCAGTTAGGTGTAGTTCTGGTTAGGTGTAGTTCTAACAGCCGCCAACTTGTATACAGAAATCTCTCACAAAACAGCAAGTTCGTAATGATCAAATAATTTACCTTCATGAAGTTGATCAAAGAATAAATTTCACCCAGGATATCGGACATAAATCTCCTATTCTTGTAATTTCTATGTTTAATGTAATTTAAAACCATGAACCTCGAGTCACAGAAGCAGGAAGTCTGCCAATTGAACTGATTTATTCATCTTTAAATAAGGTTATCCATGAAATGTTCATTTACTTGTATTAGAAAAGGCAAAGTGCACAAATAAATGAAGTGAATCTAATCATAACTGATTTCTGTAAAATATAGCAATTTAATAATTAATAACTGCTTTTACTTGACTTTTTTGTCAATCTTCAAAAGTATTGGAGAGGCATTTGGAGGATAGTTTAGTAGGTATTAATATCCAACACAGCTTACAAATTAAACAATTTTGCAACTTTGGTTTACATTCTTGCTTAAATAGACTTTGTGCAATGTGAAATCTAAATAGAAATGCTGAAAATAATCACTTCATCTGGAAGCTCTTAGAGACAGAAAAAAAAAGTTCAATTTTCAAGTTGGTGATCTTTCATCAAGAATTCTGTTCCTTTCTACACAAATGCTGCCAGATCTGCTGAGCATTTTCTGGTTAGTTTCGATTTTCATCGTCCATAGTATTTTGACTCTGGAGCAATTTAGGTCAACTCCAGAAAATGCAAGAGAGCTGGGATAAACCTGTTGCCACAACATTTGAGCTGTAAAACAAATTATACAATCAAATAATAGTGACACATTTATAACTGTGATTTGTTTTCTCAAGATTAAACACAGAACAAGGACTTTAGTTATAAAAAACTTTTCTGGAATGTTAGTTACATTAAAAAAATCTAAACTTATGCTGCATGCACATTAACTTCATTAAAAACACTTCAAAAGGCCTCCTTCATAAATGTATCTGAGAAATGAGTTCGAGGTACTTTGTGAGAAAACGGCATTAGTACAAATGGTCAGTACCCAAGTGAAAGCAACATTAATTATCTCATCAATGTTAAATATTCACAACACAAAATGTGATGAGTGCAACGCTTCAGATAATTAGGCATCCATTAAAATACGTTCTCTTTCACTGAAATCAGTGAAAAACTTAGAAAACCGAACGAATATTATAATCACGGGGGTGTAATTGAGAGTTAAACAGCAGATTACAAATGCACATGCAGACCGATTGCAACACATTGAAACATAACACATTGTTTTGAAATGAAAACAGAATCAGTCTAACTCTGGGCAGCTACTGCTGTATCACTGCTCCTGCTCCGGCCTCTGAGCACCTGCACCATCAGCACCAGTATCCATGGAGACTCGGGCCCGTCTCTCAACACGACAGACCGGTTTCCGTAAACACCGTCCGATTCACTTACCTCTTTCTTCTTCTGTCCACCTCCGAACTGAGCACACGACAGGAGGAGAAGCCAGGAGCCGACCGTTACCAGGGGCAGCGGCGCCAACCTCCGAGCAGACGCCATTCCGATAACTGGGGCAACGCTGACTGCGTATCCCATTGGCTGCGAGGCGCTGTGCCGCGAGGCGCTCTGGGAGTTGCAGTCCTAAGACCGCCGTTGATCGCAGGAGCAAACTGAAGAGGGAACTACAATACCCAGAGTGCACAGGGAGGGGCAGTGGCGGATCATCAACCACTGCTGGTGCCACTGAGCCGCATCCAGCAAGAAAGCGAGTGATGGAGAGAGGTCTACATTCATATCTAATAACAACCTGTTCGGAAATGCTATGGTACACCTCTGGATGAGGTGGGACCTTCTGGTCCCGAGGCAAGGACGCTACCACTGCGCCACAAGACCATACTACACAGACTATGTAGATACTCTCTTCGACCGAGCAAAGGTTTGGAAATAAAGCAGGCTTGAAATGGATAAACAGTGTCCGTACCTCTGGGTTCAATTCCCACCTGCTTCATATATAACATAAGACAAACAAATGCTGGAAATCTGAAACAAAAACCGAAAATGAACAGTTGAAGGGTCACTGAACTCCAAATACTAACTCTTTTTCTCTCTACACCAATGCTCCCAGACCTGCTGTGTTTATCAAGCATTTCCTGTTTCTGTATCATAACATGCCTGAATAGATTGATTCAAAAAATCCACAAGAAAGCTGATAACAGCAACCCCAGTAAACATCCAAATTTTAAGGCAACAAATTAATCTTTGAATATCTGTATTATGGCATTCTTACAAAAAAACCTGTTTGACAAACTACTGTACACTGAAGTTCTGTGGAACCATATATGGTAATTGCAGCATTATACATTTATACTGGTGAGAACAAAATTTACTTGAAAATTTGAAGCGAAGAATGATTTGCTTCTATTTTATGAGATTGAAATTGAGGTGAAACAAAAACAAATGTGCTTATGATAGGTGTGGGGCAGAAAATACAACTGAGAACAAAGGAATGCAAAAGGTTCAGAAGCAATGTGAAAAAGCACACCAAAGAGAAGCAAAAACGTCTGGCACCCAACATAAGTTGAGTATTGAATAAGTGTTAGATCAAGTTTAATGCAGAGAAATGTGAAGTGATGTTTTTTGGTAGGAAGAACGTGGACAAACAGTTTAGAATAGGGTACAATTCAAATGGGGGTTCAGGAGTAAAGAGACCTGGATGGATATGTGCATAGATCAAATGGCAAGACAAATGGAGAGAGTAGTTGGTAAAGCATTCAATGTTCTGGATTTCATTAATAGGGGCACAGAGTACAATCAGATGGACCATTGTGTAAAGTTCTGGACACCATACTATTGGAAGGATGTGAACATATTGCAGAGAGGGCAGAGAGATTTACAAATATGGTTCCAGGGTTGAGAAACTTCAGTTGGATGGATATATTGTAGATGCTTGGACTTTTCATCTTGAAGAGAAAAAATTAAGTAGAGATCTGATAAAAGTTTTCAAATCACAAGGCTGCTGGATACAGAAGATTGGGTTCCTTCTCAAATGGTGTCCTTCTATGCAGTAGCATTTCTGTAATTCTGTGTTATGAATGAAAACATCAATGCATTTTTACTAAATATAGGTGCTTAAAAAGAATTTGAATACAACAATACTTTTATCATGTGTATTAAAGGCATTTTGTAAGAATTTAAATATACCACAAAAATGTAAATTATAATGATTAGAATCATAAAAACCCTACAATATCGAAACAGGCCATTTGGTCCAACAAGACGACACTGACTCTCCAAAGAGTATCCCACCCAGACCCATTCCCTTACTTGATATTTTCCCTGAGTAATACACCTAACCTGTACATCTCTGAACTCCATGAGGAAGTTAGCATAGCCAATCCACCTAACCTGCATATCTTTGGGTTGCAGGAAACCAGAGCACTCAGAGGAAATGCCCATAGACACAGGGAAATATGCAAACTCCACACAGAAGTTGCCTGAGGCTGGAATTGAACCTGGGTCCCTGGATCTGTGAGGTAGTAATGCTAACCACTGAGCCACTGTGCCAACCTGTTTGTGGTTCCACAAAAGGAAAAAGACAGATTAAGTAGATTGTGCATTGATACTAACACTCTTTCAGAAATATAGTTAGGAGGTGATTTCACAGCAAAAACTCATTTCTCATGTCAGAACTGTATCTTTACATTTCACTTAATTTTGAAAATGCTAATAAAACCATTGCATGTACAAGAGGTCTCTGTGCGTTTGTTTATTAAAAAAAAAACTAAGAGTACATATCAAAGGCAGTAATTCAGAGGGAGATATAATGCCAAGGGGAAATAAGTAGGATTTTTGAAGGCAACAGTAGGAAAGTATCATTGAAAATTGGCTTAAGGATCAGCCTCTATGGCAGGAAACAAACCACTGAAGAGTGTAGCCCAGTCATCAAAAGGTTTTGGTAAGCAATGCTGATCTGCCAGTGGAACATCTTCTGCTCATTTTACCAGGCCTAATGGTCTGGCTGTTTCCTCTTCAATTGCTCTGAGGAACTTCACATTCTCAACTTCAAGTTGTCTAACATTATGACACAAATCATCCAGACTTTGGATCATCAGAAACCAGAGGTAAGACTAAAGATGTGTATTTATACGTTGTGGAGGTCCTGATTCTTTGACCTTTGTGGGAAATGTCCAGTAAGTTATAAGCCTCCAATGAGCAAATTCTGCTGCATGGGATTCTTTGCAAATTTCTCCAGCTCTGATCAAGTATTGACAATTTGGTTAAGATCAATGAGATTTTCCTTGATAGTTGCCCAAGTTAAAACTGGTCTAACACTTGAGTAGCTCCAAATCTGCACTTCAAATCAACCACCTATGCTCTTGGCTTGAAAATAAACAACCTCACCCAGGCAGTACTGACTACTCCTCTGACTCAACAATCCTCTTTCCAAACAACCCAACTACCTATCTACCTCCTCAACCCCAACTATTCCCCAGCCCGACTACCTCCATCAACCAACTGTGACAACAACACCATAAACAGCTACCTTTCGGAATGGCAGTCGGTGACCAGTGGGGTACCGCAGGGATCAGTGCTGGGACTGCAGCTTTTTACAATGTACATTAATGATATAAATGAAGGTATTAAAAGTAATGTTAGCAAATTTGCTGATGGCACAAAGTTGGGTGGCGGGGTGAAATGTGAGGAGAATGTTAGAAGAATACAGGGTGACCTGGACAGGCGAGGTGAGTGGACAGATTAATGGCAGATGCAGTTTAATGTGGATAAATGTGTGGTTATCCACTTTGGTGGCAAGACCAGGAAGGCAGATTACTACCTAAATGGAGTCAAGTTAGGTAAAGGGCAGTACAATGAGATCTAGGTGTTCTTGTACATCAGTCAATGAAAGCAAGCATGCAGGTACATCAGACAGTGAAGAAAATTAATAGCATGCTGGCCTTCATAACAAGAGGAATTGAGTATAGAAGCAAAGAGGTCCTCTGTAGCTGTACAGGGCCCTGGTGAGACTGCACCTGGAAAATTGTGCGCAGTTTTGCTCTCCAAATTTGAGGAAAGATATTCTGGCTATTTAGGGAATGCAGCATAAGTTCACAAGGTCAATTCCCTGAATGGCGGGACTATCTTATGCAGAAAGATTGGAGCAACTGGGCTTGTATACACTTGAGTTTCGAAGGCTGAGAGGGGATCTGATTGAGACATATAAGATTATTAAAGGATTGGACACTCTAGAGGCAGGAAGCATTTTTCCGCTGATGGGTGAGTCCCGAACCAGAGGACACAGTTTAAAAATAAGAGTAGGTCACTTAGAACAGAGTAGAGGAGAAACGTCTTCACCCAGAGCATGGTGGGTGTATGGAATGCTGTGTCCCAGAAGACTGTGGAGGTCAAGTCTCTGGATACTTTCAAGAAAGAGTTGGCTAGAGCTCTTAAGGATAGTGGAATCAAGGGTTATGGGGATAAGGCAGGAACAGGATACTGATTGTGGATGATCAGCCATGATCATAATGAATGGTGGTGCTGTCTCAAAGGGCAGAATGGTCTACTCCTGCACCTATTGTCTATTGGCCATATTCCTGTAAGCATTCATCCCATGACCATCCCCAGCACCTAACAACCACACAGGTACTCCCCAAGTGTGCTTGTCCTTCTTAACCTGACTACCCACCTACCCACTTATTCACTTAGCCACCTTATGCACCTACGTAACTGCACACACATCCAGATCGTTCAGCTGATAATTCAGCATACCACCATGTAAAACATCAATTGTAAGAGTTACTAAGGATGGCAAGGTCACAGAACATGTGCTGAGTCAGGAAGTTTAATGTCCATCACGAAGAGTTGCTCAGTTATACCACTACTGACTGAGTCCAAAGGGGAGAGCTGCTGGACTTGGTCTCCAGTAGGCTGTGAGGGAAACAGCACAAGAAAAATAACCAGCTTCATCTTGTCCTCGCAAATCTAACTGCCACAGATGCATCTGTCCAGGACAGTACTGGTATAAGTAGCCACTGCATAATATTTATGGAGAAGACATCTGACATTCACATTCAGAATAGCTTCGTTTCTGTTGTGCGGCATTATCACTATCCTAAATGGAATTGACTTCAAACAATTCTAGCAACTCAAGACTGAGCATCCACAACATCCTGGGCCATCAACAGCAGCAGCATAGTATTCAATCACGTTCCATAGCATCATGATCGACCTTATCCTCTACTGCACCATTACCACCAAGTCAGAGATTTAACTTGTTTCAAGGGAGGTGCAGGAGGCATATAAATATGAGATGTCAACCTGCTGAAGCTACAATACAGGACTACTTGCATACCCAACAGTGCAAGCATCAAGTGACAGCAAGTCATAAAGAAAAAGGAAACAGTTTACTGATTTTCAGATCATTCCACTGCACACTGCTGTCTCTCTGAGTTTTCTAGGTTTGCTACCTTTAAAACAATTATTACACTGTGGGATACAGATCCCAGTTTCTGCAGAATTATTAAAACAGCAGTTAGGAAAATAAAATTAGCAACTTTAAGGAGGACCACCATGAACAGTGCAGGGGTGCATGGCAGAAGCAACATGAAAATGAGGTGTCAACCTGTTCGAATTAAAACACAGGACGGTGCACATACCAAGTGGCATAGGTAATAGATAGTTAAGTGATTCCACAATCAGTGGACCTGATCTAAACTCTGCAATCCTGCCACATTCAGCCATGAATAGTGGCATACTGTCAAAGAATTAACAAGAAGAGGAATCTTTACATACATCCTCAATGACGGGCACATTGTTGCAAACACAAGGCTGAAACATTTGGAAATGCAACAATCTTTCACTAGGATGTATATTTTTTGAGATTAATGATGATCAGCTTCCACGTTGAGATGGATCTGTAGCAAATAGCCTTGTTTGTTTTTAGAGTATCTAGGCATGCATGAATCAAGCCATGTATCCTTGAATAGTATAGCATGCTTCTATAAGCAGAAATAAAGAATTGCATTAGAAATAATGCCAATACATTCTTTATCCATCCAAGTGCAACAGAACAGCTATGAAATGTTGTTGTAATCTTGAGGGATATAGGTTGGCCCAGATAGCCTTGACAAAGTCCTCTACTCAATAGTCAATGTGAAGAAGATGTACAATGGCATGGTTTCCATCAGGTTCTTTTTTGATGATGACTTTCACTGATAGTAAGACACATCCTACTGACAAAATAATGACCCTAAGTTACAATGAAGAAATAATTACATTAATTAGATCATCAATTGGACAAAAATCCAAAGTATGGTGTTTAGATTAAAAAAAGGTGAGCTTCTATCCCATTAACCGAGAATATCTTAAATGTATATGTTTTCAAAAATGCCAAACAGCTTCTCCAATAGCATCATTTATGCTTTACTTTAAACTAAAATATGGTGTTTAGATTTAAAAAAGTTAGCTTCTATCCCATTAACCAAGTATGTCTTAATGTATATGTTTTCAAAAATGCCAAACAGCTTCTCTAATAGCATCATTTATGCTTTACTTTAAACTAAGATAGCTGCATTTTATATAACTCACAGCCAGAGAGCGCTGATTAATCAATAGGATTTGGTATATGAATCCCTGCTGCTTTGATGGTTAATATGAAAGTATAATTTCTAATTATTTTCAGCTATTAATAATTATTACATTTTATGGTGGAGAGCCAGCTATTATTAGCCATTTTTCCATTTTTTTTAACTAGGTTGTGAAGAGTGTTAACATTTGTTCCAGCTTCATCAAATAAATTACCTTGAACATGCTTTCAGCTGTCAAGACAAAAATACACTGTAGCCATATTTGCAACTGACACAAAAGTATGTGGAAAAGCAGGATATGAGGATGCAAACAATTTATGGGGAGAAACTGTTAAGTTAGGTAAGTGGTCAAAAAGTTGGCAAATAGAGTTTACTGTGGGAAAATGTGAAGCTGTTCATTTTGGAAGGAAGTAGAAAAGAACAGAGTACTATTTAGAATGGGGGAAAACTGCAGAAAGCAGCAACACAAAGGGACTTGGGGGTACCTGCACACAAAACACTGGAATCCTATATTTTTTCAGCAAGCATCCAGAAGTAATTGTGAAACCTGAGCTCTGTTAGACCAGTACAGCAGAAAATACTACATAGTTTTAGTTTGTAAGTAACACATCTTTCAAAAATGCTTATACTTCTGAGAAAAAGAAAATTAAACAAAATCCCAAATAGTAGTTGGTACTTCACATTTTCCATCGTTTTGATCAAATATGAGTGCTACTTACTCATTTTACAATCAGATTGGATTTTTTTTTGCAGTTATACAACCATCACCCTAAATTTACAAATATGGTTTTAGCCTTCAGTGAACTTTACAGCACTTTTTTTTACTGTCTAAAGTACACCTTACATTTCACTTATGTTCCTATAATAACACAGAGGCAAATTTCAATGATCAGTCTCATTATTAACTGAAAACTAGATGATTTGACAGTTTTGCAACCAGTGGTAGATTATAATGATGTAGGCCCCAACCTCACTATTAACAGTGGGTCACTATTTGCATAGGATTAGGTAAATAGAGACGTTTTTCATTTAAAAATATAATGTAGAAGATATAGGAGTAAACCTTTTACTTGTTATTTTTCGGGTGTTTCATGGAAGCTTTCATGTCACTGGCTATGGCAACTTTTCTCACGCAATTTTCCACTATGCGTGTCATTAGTGAAACATCTGGACTCCATAACATTCTTATTGTTGAATTTTGCAGATGCAGAAACAGAATTGCTTGCTGCTGCTGGGATTTTCTGGCATTGATAGCATGGGCACTAAACCCCAGCTGTGCATCAGTGTAAATGCTGCATCAATATCTGATGCTTCTTACTATGGAGGAGATGGCCAGAAGAGGGAAGTTAGGACTCCAGTTCACAATCAGGTGGAGAAGATCTCTGTCTTCATTCCTCTGGATTGCCATAGGAAGTCACAACACCAGACGCAATTAGCCTGAACTGAGATAGCGGCTCAGGTCAGTGCAGTGTCCCTTGTTAGAAGAAATGTCCAGCAATGTAGAAAGTAGGTCTGTACTTTATAAAAGTAGGCCACCATCTTCTCTGATATTTCACATCACTGTAACTTTGCCATTGAATACATTTTCCTCCAAGACCAATGGTCTACTATTCCCACTACTGCATACAACATCTCAACTCAATTGTTCTCACCCACCTTATCTTCTGAAATATCTGAGCTTTTTCTCCTCTGTGCTTCTTACTTACTCACTCACTAAAGACACTTCAATACCTTTCCGTCTCCTGTGCTGTTAACAATAGCTTTTCCAGCCACTTTCATCTCTCTCACTATCTCCTGTTACCAATGTGATGGTGACTTATACCACATGGTACCTTGTGTTCTCCCGTGATATTGGATCCTACTTTCATATTTGGTGTCCCCCCACTTCATGCTCACTTCCCCTCTTCATCCCAGCATTATAACTCCAAACCCCACAACTGAGTTCCCTAATGATCTCAATGCAACATGGACTGCCTTCTGAAACCCTGTGTTGGCATTTACCTTGGCCAAATCCCCGGCCAGGTGATGCCCTGACTGACTGTGGTGGCACACCTACATAGTCAATACCTACATCATACCATTCACTCAATGAAGGACTGCTCCCTTTGACTTTCAGATGTGGCCATTTGGTTAAAGAATGTGCAGCGTATTTTTTACAGAAGCTGCTGGCACATTCTGGAAATGATGACAATGATGTACCTCATTACCATACAGCAATATATCCACCCCCTTGATTGTTCAGCGCTTATAACCATAACAAGCAGCTTAGCTTCAAGGCAGGCCAGAGCTTGGTATAAATGTTTAAGTAAACACAAAGTCAATGAATGCTAAGAAAGCAAGCCATGAACCCAAAAATGCATCCTTTGCATGAGATGGGTGTATGTCCCTGCATGCACAGCCACCAAGCAAGAGTATTGCAAGATACCGTGTGGATGAGCTGTGGTGAAGTCCTGAGGTGTGTTCTGAGTTAATCTGACCTTGGCCCCAATGATTGTGTTGAGATTGGAGTTTTGTTAATGTCAATGTCTGTGGAACAAAGGTGGATATAGTTACTACCCATAGAGTGTGCCAGGAGATTTTAGTGAACAAAAGTGAACATGAGACCTCCGAACCCTTCAACTCCATGGCATCAATGTGGACTTCACCAGCTTCCTCATTTACCCTCCCTTCCACCTTACCCCATTTCCAACCTGCCGGCTCAGCACCGTCCTCATGATATGTCCATCTGTCAATCTTCCTTCCCACCTATCCACTCCACCCTCCCCTCCGACCTACCACCTTTACCCCACTCCCATCCACCTATTTCACTCTCAGCTACCTTGCTCCCAGCTCCACTCCCTCTCCCATTTATGTCTCCACCCCTGTGGCTCCCAGCCTTATTCCTGATGAAGGGTTTTTGCTCGAAATGTCGATTTCCTGCTCCTCGGATGCTGCCTGATCTGCTGTGCTTTTCCAGTACTATCTCATCTTGACCTGGAAAAGGAACCAGTGAACATTATCTGCCAAGTAACTGCTCAGAATTTAAGCAGAAAAGGGCAGATAAATTTTATTTTAAATTTAAATATGTTTTATAGGCACATAATTACAATAATGAAGCAACTTCAATATATTAAATGTCTACTACCATCAGTGATTTTTAACTGTTGAAATGGAATAGTAATATTGAAGATATCAGCTCTGAGCGTGCTGAAGTTAAGCATATATAGATAGAAAGTGGGAGACTTAATTTTACAAGAAACTCTCCCTTTTAATTGTTATTAATTTCATTTTTTCAAGCTCAATACTCAATCTTGCCAAATAAAGTTAAGATTTCATGGGGAAATATTATAGATGACTATACCAAATGAATTTCTAACCTTCAGTAGTTAATTCAAAAAATGCATATCCCAACTGAAATTGTTTCATATTCCATGGAAAGAATTCTATAGCCATAGCTATCATTTTGAAGCTGTGTTTTTATTTATGAAATTTAGTTTTATAAGTGTGAGAAGACGTAAAGTAAAAAAAATGTTCAGAATAGTAAGTTTTATGTTTTAAACAGGGTCTTAATGCAAAAAGGTAAAAGGATTTAGGAATAAGACCATAAGACCATAAGACATAGGAGTGGAAGTAAGACCATTCGGCCCATCAAGCCCACTCTGCCATTCATTCTTGGCTGATGGACATTTCAATGCCACTTACCCACACTCACCCCATAGCTCTTAATTCCTTGCAAGATCAAGAAGTTATCAATCTCTGCCTTGAAGACACCCAACGTCCCGGCCTCCACTTCACTCCCTGGCAATGAATTCCACAGGCCCACCACTCTCTGGCTGAAGAAATATCTCCTCATTTCTGTTTCAAATTGACCCCTTCTAATCAAAGGCTGTGCCCACAGATCCTAGTATCTCCGCCTGACAGAAACAAATTCCCAGTGTCCACTTTTTCTAAGCCATGCATTATCTTGTAAGTTTCTATTAGATCTCCCGTCAACCTTCTAAACTCTAATGAATACAATCTCAGGATCCTCAAACATTCATCGTATGTTAGGCCTACCAGTATGTCCTTCCTGAGGTGAGGGTTCCAAAACTAGATACAGTATTCTAAATGGGGCCTAACCAGACCTTTATAAAGTCTCAGTAGCACATCGCTACATTTACATTCCAACTCTGTTGAGACAACCAACAACATTACATTTGCTTTCTTAACCACAGACTCAACCAGTAAGTCAATCTTTAGATAACCCTGGACTAGCATTCCCAGATCCCAGAATAGAAGATCAGAGTGTGAGCCCTAAGAGTTGAAGGGGTAGTACAAGAAGGGTCAAAGAAAGTCAGCTGTTTTTTGGAGGAGTGGTGAACCTCAGGATGTTCGCATCACTAATTAAACTGCCTTTTCTTATGATAAAGAGATAAGTGGGGCTGTTGCTTCAGTGACTGTCTTCTTGGCAACTTCTCCAACATTTCAGAATATAAGAAAATAAAACATCAGAACAATATTAGGTATTTAGCTCTCAAACCTAATTTAACAACTATAAAATCAGGAGTGATCCTAGTCCCATTGGCATGTGGGGCTCCTTGTTGCCTGCTTGGCTGAATGCTGCTCCAATGGTAATGGATTGTTTCTTACCTCATCTCCAGATTTTGAGCTCATTAACATTCTGGACTAAGGATATAATGATATCTGGAAGTGAACTGAGCCCAAAGTAAGTATCAGTGAATTCTGAAATACAATTCCACAGCACTACTACCTGGATTCAGACCTTCAAGCCTTTTCTGTGTTCAACGTTCTCGGCACTTTTTATATTAATTTGTTAAACAACTTGACGAAGATCAGAATCCATGATGATGGGATCATGGGACCCCAACTTGATAGCAAAAAAGATTATCCTTCTGCTACTTTTATCTGAAGATTGTTACAAATGATTTAGTTTTGACATCTGTCATTGTGTACTGGGCTCCATTATTATTCAAGGTTTAGAGGAAATGTGAGGAAAACCTTTTCTCACCCAGAATGTAATAGGCATCTGGAATTCACTGCCTGGGAGGATGGTTAAAGCAGAAAAACTCACAACCTTTAAAACGTATTTGATGAGCATTTCAAGTGTCATAAATTCAAGGCAATGGCCCAAGTGCTGGAAAGTGATTCTAGTGTAGATAGTAGTATATTATTTGATGGTACAGACTTGATAGGCCAAAGGGCCTCTTCCTTACTCTATGATTCTATAAGATGAAAGTATTTTGAACTTACCATTTAGCATGCAGTTATTTAGATTATGATTTGCCATAATCTGCAATTTGTGCTGTTTTTGCCATTTATAAGACTGGAAGAGAATGAAGAGATGGGAAAGAACAGGAATATGAAGGGATTCAAACAAGTGGAAGAGAAGTTTAAAGTTGTTTAGTTGGAAGACTAAGAGTAAGACTGGATAAATTTATTTATGTTCCTCATTTGTTTGAAACATTATTTGCAAGACCAACAAGGTATGCAATGGTCCCTCTGATCTGCGCTCCAAATGTCCGTACTTGCCCATCGATGTGCCACCATGTTCCCTTTTTGATTTTTTCACTTGCCGCTGTACATGGATCTCTGCACAATGTTTGGAGATATTAAAGGAAATGTCGTAGGTATGGTAATTCAACATTCCTGTGGCTAGCTTTTATCAGAAACAAAAACAAAAGTTGCTGGAAAAGCTCAGCAGGTCTGGCAGCATCTGTGAAAAGAAATCAGAGTTAACGTTTCAGGTTTGGTGACAATTGTTCACAACTTCCTGCGAACTAAGTTAAAAATCACACAACACCAGGTTATATTCCAACAGGTTTAATTGGAAGCACACTAGCTTTCGGAGCGACGCTCCTTCATCAGGTGACTATCACCTGATGAAGGAGCGCCGCTCCAAAAGCCAGTGTGCTTCCAATTAAACCTGTTGGACTATAACCTGGTGTTGTGAGATTTTTAACTTTGTACAAGAGAAAGTGAGGTCTGCAGATGCTGGAGATCAGAGCTGAAAATGTGTTGCTGGAAAAGCGCAACATGTCAGGCAGCATCCAAGGAGCAGGATTGTACACCCCAGTCCAACACCGGCATCTCCAAATAATGACTCCTCTGAACTAGATTTTATCAGAATGTGTTATATAGTTGTACCTGAAGAGAATCAATTGGTGACTTCTAAACCACTAAATTTATAAAGATCCTGCTCCTCATGCTCATTGGTGGACTCAGTGAGTTAGAGATTTGACGTCTACATCTCCCAGTGGACAAGAACTGTACTTGAAAACTGTTGTTGGCTAATCCGATTGGCTGGAATACTGTGCACAGTTCTTGTCATCATGCCATAGGAAGGATATTATTAAATTGGAGCAGGTTCAGAAAATATTTACCAGGATTAAGGGTTTGAGTTATAAGGATAGGTTGAATAGCTTGGCACTTTTTTCACTGGAGCATCAGAGGTTGAAGGGTGACCTTATAGAAATTTATAAAAGCAGGAGGGGTGTAGATTAGGTAAATAACATTGGCCTTCTCTCTCGAGTTGGGAGTTCAAAACTAGGAGGTATATTTTTAAAGTGAGAGGAGAAAGATTTAAAAAAGACAGGCAGGACTACTTCTTTCATACAATGAGTGGTTAGTGTGTAGAATGAACCGCCAGAGGAAGTGGTGGATGCGGGTACACTTACAGCATTTAAAAGACATTTTGATGAGTACTTGAATAGGACAGGTTAGGAGGGATATGGGCCAAACGCAAGCAATTGGGACTAGTTTGATTTGGGAACGTTGTCGGTGAGGACTAGTTGGACCGAAGGGTCTGCTTCTATGCTGTGTGCCTCTGACTCTGAACTGACACGCTCAGTTATATAAAATGGTGGCTAAATTTGTACTGTATGTTGTTTTACTGGGAGCTGTTTGAACTGCCTTCCAGTGATCTATAGACTTCATTCCCGTTTGCTGAGTAAGCATTGATACTTGCCTTCTCCTTTCAGTTGGCCCAATGCTATTTATAATCGGTTCTAAGAGCGACACCGAGATTGGTAAATTGTCACGAGACGTGATGAACAAAACTTGAGGAAAGGTAGTTGAGACTTTTAACAACACATTAGTGACCAAGTTGACACAGTAATAACATGCAGTTGAACTACAACAAAAAAAAGATGCTAAAAGTTGAGCTCGATGATACACTGAAACCTGCCTATATGAACCAGCAAGTCTGGCAGCCTCTTCCAGACGCTTTCATCTGAGTTAAACAGGCAGCGGATCCAGACTGGAACCAGCTTTTCGTTGCTCCTATTCGTATAGATTGTAATTTTCCTCATTGGAATTTGGAATATATATTTTTGATGTAAACCGTATTTTTAAGAAGTTTAAGAAGAGGCAAATCAGCTTTTCAAATATATAATGGATTGAATTCGCTGCGTATCATACAGCGTCAGTAAATATATGTAATAGTGAGAACGCCAACATTCTGGCAAAATGATGCTCTAACGGTGGATTCCCAGTTACCTAACACGATAGGCGAAAGTGGACGGGCATTAAGACCGGTGGGAGCACCGCTGGTGAAGAATATCAGCGCTGCCGACTTACAAGAAACCCCTCAGTGTCTTAAAAAGACAGGAGTGTAGTCACCTGGTGGTCAAGGGCAGTAAAACACAAGTGAATCAGCCCTTGTCTGCTACAGATGCTCCTTTCTGCCTACGCTTCCTGCTCTATCGCTTTGCTGAGAATGTTAAAATTAGAGCATTTCCTCTGGCTCCCTGGTATTATCTTGTGAATATTCTCAGCTGTCAGCAGTTTCAGTTTGAAGTCAGCTCTCTGGGTATTGTTTCGAACCGCAGCCGGCAAAATTGATCATGCTAATGGCTTACAGCTGATCAGATATGAAATGAGATACTACATCAGCATAATGGAGAAAGGCTCTCACCAGCTACTGTACTCGCCAGTTTAAGTATTTGTGTTCCTGTAAATTGCCGCATGATGCCATACAAGGGAGATGGTTGTTAATGATGCAACGATTTTCTGGCATTTAGTTTCTTACTGAAGAAATTCTCTCCTTTCCCGAAAGAGGAATTTTCATTTTGGTTATACAAGACGTGATCTGCTGGCGAGGAACGTTATCTGCTTTTGCAAAAGAAATCCTGGGGAAGAAAAGTGTTTTTTTTTAACATTGGAGGCGTGATCTATGGGAATAAGACTGAGCGGAACCCGAGCTCGGCGAAGGACGATGCTGAGTTTGAGCTGGGAATTGGAAGTCTAGATTTTCCAACTTTCTACTTCTTCGCTTCTGTTTCTCGCCAGCAATTTGACACACCAATCCTGGACTCCAAAGAGTTAAAGGTATGTGACATCAGTGATTAGAAAAATCTTGTTAGTCTTCGCCTTCGAATTCCAGAGGTAGGTGACAGAATCATGTTAATCACCGAATGAATTCTTACAATGTCTGCATCTGAAAAGACCCTACAGACTGCTGGGAATACTTGCAAATAGGAAGATAAACCAAAATCCTTGTAACTCTTCCCACTCCTTCCTGATTTCCTCCTCTCTGCTTCTCTGCTGAATGTGTATTTCTCTCCTCTGGCTCTCTCTGCTGATCGCTCCACCTCTCCACGCAATGTTTCCCTTTTTATTCCTCTCGGAGATTTCTGATCTCTCACACATATGTAACCGCTTGCATTTTGGAGTGAATGATAACAAAAACCCGGTGGTTTTATTTGAGTGGATATGCAAATCTAAAAGTTGTTTCCTCAAACCTAATGTATAATTGATATTGATTTCTAAACTGGATGCATCCACTGTCTGTGTGCCAAGAGATCTGCGCGCCTCCTCGGATGTGTCTGATGTGGGGTTTTTTTTTGGTGGGGCGAGCTGGAGTCATAGAAAATGTTGGACGATTTTATGTTTTTATTTGGTTTAAACATTCATTGTTCGGTTTCTTGGGAATGGTTGGTGCGGTCTGTCCCATATCGGCGCCTGAATTTGAATGTGTTCCGTAAAAGTCTGGTGACCAAAATAGAGCTATTTATTTCAAGAGTTGGCTCTGTAAACCAATCCGCCATGGGTAGTTGGCGAGTGGTGTGTTGAGACTGATTGTTATTTTTATGTATTCATTCGGCTTTTCTATAATGTGTAAGCTCAATGTTGTGGACGTACAGGGGAAACTTTCACCCTCTGTACCGTGTATGGTTTGATTCTGCTCACGGAAACGCTTCTGAGTGCTTTGAGAGTTCATCCCAGAGCTTTGACCGGATCTGCTTGCCTTTTGATCTGTCCCTATCCCATCTACCCGACACCCGTTACTCACCTTCAAGATTTGTTTTCGTACTTGAAGACATGTCACTGTCCGTTAAACACTCAGAGACTTTAAACTTCAATTTAAATAACATTAGTCAGTGGCTTCAATATAGGCTGAAGATGCGCTGCGCTCGACGCCGAACACTACTTTGCTAAACATTAGGAAATGGTAATTTCGGAACATTGGTAAGGAAAAGATTAACAGGTGAAATTAGCATTTTGCACTACTAATTCCTCCTATCTAACCGAGTTCAGCAGTTGTGAATTTGCTGATACATTGCTCAGATGGCAAGGTTCAGACTGTTTTTTTTGGCTGTGATAATTCCACTTAATGCACCGCGTGTTGTTACTATGTGTCAACCTAGAAACATATCCACGATTGTTCAATTTGACTTTACGTTAAGTTGTTAGTTCTTGTATTCCTAGGTGAATTTTGCTTTATTGTAAAACAAGCGGATTACTAAATCACTTTGATCTTTTGATGCATGATTTTCAATTTCGCCCTTTGGAATAAAAAGTGCTACTGAAAATTTGTGAAGATGAGTAATATAAGGTAGAATTGGAGAGATGTAGTCATCACCATAATGCTCAGAATAAGCAGGGACATTGTAGTTTTCCACTGATTTAACGGCCCATGGTTGTATTTGGTTATGGTATTTGCATCATGCAAAACAATATTTTAAAATGATCAATTATCTTGTGGTGAGAAGGTTTGTCTCCATTTAAGGTGGAAAAAGATTTGTTCTGAATTCTGGCCACAATTGTCACTGTTGAATTTTCAAATGACAAAATGGCTTAAACCCTAAAGCTGTTTAGCCTGGATATTTCATGATAGCACCTATCCTGACACAAGCATTGTAAACTTCCAATGGGCTCATGATCCAAATCCCTTTTTCCTGCCTCTCTCTCTTTGTCTGTTTCTCAAGCTCTTGCTCTCTCTCTTATTTTCTCTCTGGTTACTTCTTTCTCTGTTTTCTTTCCGTCCAATACCAGAATACTCATTCTTTTTATGCATTGTTTGTTATTCTATGTATTGTTCAATATCAATTGATGAAAAGTAATATTGGTTATAGACATTCAGCATGTTTGGAAGAAACAATACATCACAGATTTCTGTACTGGTAGTAACAACAGGTTATTGAGCTGGAAATCTAATTGATTCTATCTCACCAAAGTTTTTAGTAGTTAATTTCAATATTTCTCAACTTCGTTGTTACATATTCAGTTAATGTTGTGGCTTACCTTGAGGATGGCGTGTCATAAAATAATGAACCTGTAAAGAGAAGAACATTTTCATTACCATGAAAGGAGAAGCAACAACTCCCAGGCAAGTAAGCATATTTTAAAAAAAGGTCCTTGGGACTGGGAGTTCTTTATTCTTAATTTATATCATGTATTGACATTACATTGAAAAATCTAATTTGGACATCTTAGGCCCACGTCACAAATTTTCCAGTGGTTGAGTTGTCATTCATGGCTCGGGTATCAGGATAGGAGTATGGGAGTTGGTTGGCAATACTTGGTAGGAAAAAGTAAATCAACTGAATTGGAAAGCAAATGAGACAGAACTAGGCCTACAGTATATTTTAAAAAGATTGACAAATTGATAATGCAATCATCAATTGAATGTGCAATTAATTTTTTTGTCTTTAAATAAGATTTAGAGAATTCATAATCTGCAATTCAATGTTTCATAAAGTAGCAGACACTTTGATGGAGCATTGATTGATTTCCATTGATTAACCTACTGAGTACTGACTTGGTCATTTGGAGCAGGATACTGCAAAAATTTAATTGAAAACACCAGCATGTTAATAACACTCATAATCAATTTGATTCCACGTTCATCTGGACAGTTCCTTACCTTATGTAATACAGAAATCATTCATGATGCCATCACAGAAGTTTTGTACATTCTAATTAGCGTAAAATTTTAAGTATTGTATATTGGACTCAATATGTCAAGGCAAAAGAAAGTGAAACAATTGTGGTGACATGTTGCAGCAACATTTTATTATCATGTGTGTTTTCTGTTTTATGAAATTTTTCACAAAATAACTGGCAGAAGATAAAGGGACTCTGGTTCTTCTGTCTGTCATCAAGGAAATCACTTTGTACATTGTGTGCTTTCAAATTAAATTGGATTGCAAAAATATTTGCTCCAAACTTTACAATCAAATGTTAGCAAATTAATGTCTAACTTGTTATGCATTTAGGCAGCAGAATAGCAAGTTTGCTGTCATCTCAATGTAGAACCATGAAGTGATGAGATGCAGATTGTGCCCATCATTCCTTCCTAACAAAGTAACAGGTATTAGGAAAGGCACTGATTGATAATTGCATGTTATAATACAGGGAGGGAAATACAATGATTATTTTGTGATGAAGGGCTAGAAACACATTAATTGTACTGCCTTTGTGGCTGGGAAAGGGTTTGGAATAACAACAATAAATGGAAGGTGATAGATAAAACTCAGAGAACAAAAAGAAGTTAACATTATTAGAAATATTTTTGTAATAAGTCATCAAAAATAAGACACCAAAGCCTGACTATAAAGATGGCATGAGGGCAGAATTCAACATATAATGATATTGGATTCAGTGCAAGCTGGAATGTTTTGGAAGATAGTTTAGTCCCAAAGGATGACACTGCATTCTATCATTCCTTATTTAATGTAAACTGCAGAGGAACATTAATGTTAATTCACTTTGTGTTGCAATGAGTATTTCAATGCCATGAAGACTGAGTCAGTTTTAAATGATGAAAATACATTTCATTGGCAATGAGATACTGTTCATTGTGTGCATGTATAAATAGTTGATGCAAACAATTTTTAGTTGTCAACATTTTCTATTTTTCAAGATCCAGTTCCCTTGAAAAGGGAAATTTTCTTGTAATAGCCATTGAAATGGAACTCTGAGTGACAAACTTAGTAATGGATGTAAATTGCATAGAAGGCTTTTATCTCCAATAGCCTGTGTTCCTCAGGCTTTCGCGAAGAAAGATATGGAAAGGTTGTCCCTTGTGTTGGCCTAATTGGGTTGCTCTTTTACAAAGAACCTGCTCAGGCACAAATTGAGTTGCCTCCTCTTGTGATGTACCATGTTATGATAAGAGCGATGACCTTTACAACTCATTCAAGATTTAGGAAGTTGGCTGGGCAGCACCTGTTTTGGAGCTTCCAATGTGACAGTGGGAAGCATGCACTTTTTCATCTTGAGGTGTTCTACCCACCATGTCACATAAATTAGATAATTTTGATGGTGGAAAGAGCACGTGTCAAAAATGCTTTAAAGGTCCAAAAGTCTCTTAACTTAGTATACTGCACATCTTGTTCAAGCTTATTTAATTTCAGAATACCACAGCACTTCATCCTCTCTGCACTGCACAGTGCACTAGCACTAGGAAATAGTGTGGCAATGTTAATAGACTAGGAATCCAAATCCAGGCTAATACTCTGGGATGTGGGTTCAAATCCCACCCTGGCTACTAGTGAAATTTAAAATCATTAAATAAAGGCTGAAATATAATGGGGGCCATGATAATTTTCATTGATAATTGTTGTGTCCCTTAAGGGAATCTGCTGTCCTTTGCTTATCAAATCAACATGTGATTCTAAACTCGTAATAATGTTATTCACTCTTAACTGCTCTCTAAGATGGCCTGACAAGCCACTTAGTTCATGTACAAATAGTGACCCATGTCCCATAAAATAATAAAGGGAAAAAAGGGAAAGTACCAGAGTGGGGAGCCAAGGTGATCCTTTTTATAAGTACATAGGCTGATCACCCCTCCAGTCACAGAACTCTCTCCCTGCTTCAATTTCTTCCACAATATTATTTAATCAGCTACCTTTCCTGATTGGGACTCAATTGTCCTGTGTTTCCTGCCTGATTGACTGCCTTTGCTCATTTACCTGAGGGCTGTTACAATGCGAGCGATTAGGTTATCTAGACTGTTGAGTGGCTTCATAGAAATGAGACCTGAGGCCCAATACTGGGTTTAGCTCAGATCTCATAATTAAGGAGCAGGTATCCTATGTGCCAAATAATGAGTGCGCAAAAAGTGTATGAGACAGCCTTGGATCAATGGTAGCACACTCATTTTGTTTCTTTAAATTTATTGAGTCAGAAAGTTGAAGATACATTTGAAAACTTAATTAAGCTGTTAGGTAAGTACAGTATTCAGCCCATGCTGTTCTGTCAGACACACTATACTCTGGATGGGATGTAGAACGATGAACTCACTTGCCTTATTTGGAGGAAATAAACAATTCTATTGTGTTCTTTTAAGAAAAGCTGGTGTTCCAATTAGTGTTTTCCTTCAACCAACATCACTTGAATAGTTTATACATTCCTTTCAGATATACGCTCCATAATGTACAGGATATCTGTGATAGCTTCTAAATCTACTTAAAATTCAAAATGTATAATATGAAAAAAAAATTAAAATTATGTGTTGGTTGTCATATAAAATATGTATTTTCTCCCACTCAATTTCTGTTTGATTCTGATTTTATTGCTTTCCATGGAATGAATGGTTTCTTGGATATCAGTTGCCCTCTGGTACCTTACTGAAGAGTTTGTACTTAATGAGTGAGCTTGGATAACGTGTGACATTAATTACTTAATTGTTAAAGGCATTAGAGTCTGGCTAGATTCTGTACACAGGCAATGGACAGGATTATATACTTAATCACTTTCTGCCCCAAAGATGCTGAAATTATTCTTAGCGATAATTTGAGATCCTAGGACTTCAAATATAACTGAAAGGTTTTGTGTAAAATATGAAAGTAAAGCATAATAGATTTTTAAAAACAAATATTGTTTAATTAATGAGAAAATGTTTAAGTGAACCTAGCATACTATCAGAGAATAGAATTCCTTCTGTTTGGAAGCAGGCCATTTGACCAATAAAGTCCACACCAAACCTCCAAAGAGCATCGCACACATCTATAAAACTGATTCAGTCTAAAGCACATTGTCCAACTTATTATTAGGAATCTGTTTATGTGCATTAAGTGTATTCATACCTGTTTCAGAACCTTATCAAAGTTGTTCCACACTTGACCTGAGAAGATAAATTACTGTGAATGGACTATTGAAATTGCAACCATTAAAGGATATGGGTGGAGTTGCATCAATAAATAGAGATAACTAATAATAGAGTTTCAAATTACCTCCATGACAGCATGTGGTGCTATAGTATCTAACACTGAGATTGCATGTATCAAAATTGACCTTTCTCCAATTTAGAAATTCAACTTTTAGATCTGGTCTATTCTTTTCCATCACTATTTTAAATCTAATGGAATTATGGTCTCTGGCCCCAAAGTGCTCTCCCACTGATTCCTCAGTCACCTGCCCCGCCTTATTTCCCAAGAGTAAGTCAACTTTTGCACCTTCTCTAGTAGGTACATCCACATACTGAATCAGAAATTTTCTTGTACACACTTAATAAATTCCTCTCTATCTATACCCTTAACACTATGGCAGTCCCAGTTAAAATTCCCTACCATAACCACCCTATTATTTTTACAGATTACAGAAATCTCCTTACAAATTTGCTTCTCAAATTTCTGCTGACTGTTAGGGAGTCTATAATACAATCTCAAAAAGGTGATCATCCCTTTCATATTTCTCAGTTTGTGATGTCCCCTAGTTTCTCAAAAGTCTCTGTCAAGCATGTATGGTATTTTAAAGTTTTCTTTTGATTAAAAACAAGAATCTTCTCTCATAAGTTAGGTTTTGAAGAGTTGCTAGTGTTGACCTTGTCTTCAGTGTGAGGACCAATACTAAACAAAAAAACACCTCATGCTCTAACTGCGGCTGCTGGAAATCAGAAACAAAAATCAGAAATTGCTAGAAACGCTCAGCAGATCTGGCAGCATCTGTGGAGGGACATCACAGTGAGTATATCAGGTCAAGTGACCCCTCTGTTCTGAGGAAAGGTCACTTGACCCGAAACATTAACTGATTCCTTTCCACAGATCCTGCCAGACCTGCTGAGTTTTTCCAGCAATTTCTGTTTTTGTTTCTGATTTATGGCATCTGTAGTCCTTTCAGTTTTTAACACTTTTTAATTTGATTACTATCCCTTAACTAATAGAACCCAGTACTTTGCCCATTTTACAATGGACATGCATCAGAATGGCCTTTTTCATAATAAATTTAATTCACTTTTAAGAGTACATGACCAATTTTCTAAGATGTTTGACTCAGTACTATATCCTGTACCAATTACATTTGTGTATAGATATATCAGTTTGCAAAAGTAATATTCCATTCCCTTTTACCTGCACATTCTCAGACTTTAGGGCACTGTTCCAAATGGAACTTTCCACAGACAAGGCAGTGGAGAGAAAGCTGTCCCAGGCCATTCAGTCACACATCTAAGCAATTACAGCATACAATTAGCCAAGGCTTTGGAGGGCATTGTATTCTTTTTCTCAGCTGTTGTATGGTCTGTGGTTCAAAAGAAGGAAACAGAGAAAAATGAATGTTTATTTTAGTGCTTGTACAATTAACTGGAAGAAAAAAATTGAAACTTCTGAAGCATTTTGATTATTAATACAGTCAGATGTTACAATTGCATGTTTTAGAGATACATTTATACCTTATCCTTAACAGGCTAAGAAATACATTTTCAAAAATTACGCATCCTGCACATACTGAATTGCATCTGATGTTATTAATGTCTTACAGTCTACAGTTCCAACATTTTAAGATCTCTCTGATATTACAAAGAACAGCAAACACTTCAAATTCCAATCAGCATTTTTTTTGAGGTGCAAGTTTCATCTCTCACTGATGTTCAGGTTGGAAGCAGGAAGGGCATTCAGTTCTGTGAGATGGTGACATATCTGAAGCCTACTGCTTTTTCTCCTCCATGGAAGGTAATTTTGGATAGAAAAGACCACTTAAGGATCTTACCCTCGCATCACTGAAATAAATATTCGAGGAGAAAGTGAGGTCTGCAGATGCTGGAGATCAGAGCTGAAAATGTGTTGCCGGACAAGTGCAGCAGGTCAGGCAGCATCCAAGGAACAGGAAGAAGGGTTATGCCCAAAACGTCGAATTTCCTGTTCCTTGGATGCTGCCTGACCTGCTGCGCTTTTCCAGCAACACATTTTCATCACTGAAATAAAGCCTGCTGGGAAAGGTTTGTGTAGATTAAATGATAGATCAAACGGTGTGAGCTCAGGAGGATAAGAGAATTGGGTTTGTTTTTGTGACCAAAGTGAATCAGTAACTAATTGAAGGACAGAATAGCAGAAAACAGTAATTTTCTTTGGGAGGGAGAAGGCTGTGACAAAAGGCAGTCCTTCCCTTTGCTTCTGAGCCCCCTGCTCACCCGTCTTCATAACTGTCACCCGTGAAGCCTCCATGGGGCATCTCCATATTTTTCCAGTAGTGTGATGAGATTCTTGCCAAGGATCATCAAACCACCCAATGCAATGGGGAAATTTGATACGAGAATTGAAGCAGGTATGTGGCGGGTCGACCTCAACACTTGCTCAAACTGACCTCCACATTGCCCAAAGCCAAACTGCAGAACAGGGTACAAACCATGACTACCAGCCACATGGAATCTTCCACCTTTGGCACTGTCACCTGGCTTTCAGGGAGTCATCACCATCGTCCTAAGGTATCTATGCACAGTATTGGACAGCATAATGGCTCAGTAGTTAGCACTGCTGCCTCATAGCGCCAGAGACCTGGGTTTGATTCCAGCCTCAGGCACATTCTTCCCATGTTTGTGTGGGTTTCATCTGGGTGCTCCAATTTCCTCCCACGATTCAAAGCTGTGCGGGTTAGGTGAAATGGCTATGCGAAATTGTCCATAGTGTTCAGGGATGTGTATATTAAGTGCATTAGTCAGGGGTACGTTTGGAGTAATAGGGTAGGGGGAATGGATCTGGTGGGTTACACTTCAGAGGGTAGGTGTGGACTTTTGAGCCGAGTGGCCTGTTTTCACAATGTAGAGATTCTATGATTCTATAATTCTATGATTCTGTGCACACTGCAGCCCCACTCTTGTAAAGTAGGGTACACCAACCAGCAGTATATGGCTGCAGCAAATACCCTCACAGGACAGGGAAAGATATTTAATCAAAGAAAGGCATTAGGCTACTCCCGCAGCACACACTTAACTGGTACTGCTATACGTGTAGCATGCAAGCTTGGCCCTGCCCTCCTTAAGGCAACTAGATACTACTGAGCAGTAGTGGTCAGTTGCAGGTGCCTACATCTCCTCAAGTGTCATAGAATCATAGAGTACTGAAGAGTTCCTCCAACACATCAGTAAGCAACATCAGGTTACCAGTTGTGCCACAAAGCAGCAGGGTT
Source organism: Hemiscyllium ocellatum (assembly GCF_020745735.1). NCBI lineage: Eukaryota > Metazoa > Chordata > Chondrichthyes > Orectolobiformes > Hemiscylliidae > Hemiscyllium > Hemiscyllium ocellatum. The sequence continues at coordinate 90,466,586 of NC_083401.1, forward strand.
TGAGCCAAACTTAGTATGTCTGCAGGAAACAGTTGAATGTGTCTGAAAGTCTTCAGGGGTCCATTCCCAACTCCATTGGGGCACCTGTCAGTCAGGAATGTCCAGAGTGTTTAATCAATGGCAGCCTCCCATACCAGTCCCAGGCATCGGCCAAGGAAAAGAGAGCAGTTGGGATGGCTTTACACAGCAAGTCTATACCTTTTTCTTCAGGCCTGGGGGAGGTCATGCATGACTACAAGTCAAGGGTGTGCACAGTTGTGGGCTGGAGCCAGGCAGTTAAATCTCTCAAGGCGTGATCTGTAGTCATCCTTTCACCACTGTTTACAGACATTTCGGAGGAGAGAAGGAGTGGGGGAAGAGAAAGTGAGGCAGATGTAGGTGCATTTACCTGCCTTTGATAATGACCTGAGGAACTGTGAAGCCTGTGGATTTGACATGATGGGCACCGAGAGGGGAAAGGGTGATGTTGGGTTACAGTAACACATTAACATTGAGAACAAAAGCCAATAGAAGAAGACCACTTGCTGTTGTTTCCAGCTTGAAGCACATAGGTATTGCACAATGTGATAACTAGTATCTGTGGATGAATTTCCAAACTATAGCAGACTAACTGGCTGACAGAGGTACAACATTGTGTGCAGGTAGTTCTCCGATAGCAACGTAGTTGTATTCCAGCGAAATCTCACTTAACAGAACATCGCTTAATAGAAATAATGGGACTTGTGGGAAAAGTGAGGTTCAGAGCAGACCAGCAAAAAAAAATCATGATCACTCAAAAATCACCCAAACATCTAAGTATAATACACCCTGAATGAAGGTTTAAGGCATATTAATTAACAAAATGAAAACAAATTTAACACTACATGGAAAAAATATTGTTAATGCAGGGACAGAAGGTCATCATTATCATCACCTTCAGGTGCAGGTGTGGTTGCAGAAGTGGATGGATGCGATTAATTGTCTTCTAACTGTTTCTTGGAAGTTGGCTGCCCCTCTCAGTGATAAGCTGTTGTAGATTAGAGGTCTCCACAGTGGGACTCAAGCAGCTCTTTAAAAGCTGCTGTTGCACCCTGGTACATAGGTTGAATGAGAGAGCTTGTGTTTGGAGGTTGAAATAGCACTTTGATGTTTTCAGAAAGCTCACCAATGATGGCAGGATGGCTTGGTGCATTATTCAGGATGAAGAGAGCCTCGAATTCCAAATTTTTTTCCTTGCGATATTGTCTAAAAACATCTTTCAAAACATCAACAATAAGGTTAGAAAAAAAATGCCCCATCACCTAGCCTTTTTTGCTCAGCTGAAGTCGCGACCTAGATTAGACTTAAGGTAATGTGCATTGGCAGAGTGGTACACCACCACTGGCATTGGCACCCAGAAGCACAGTCATACGATTCTTTGTCACCTTAAAGCCTGGAGCATGTGCGTCATTGTTAGAATTGTAGTTCTTGCTGGCATTCACTACCAGTTTCAACTTGTCTCATCCAAATTGAAGATTTGAACTAAGGTATAGCCTTCTTTATCATTTTTTTTACAATGGGAGGAAATGTCATATTCGTGTCCCAGTGGAAGAGCAATAAACATTCATTCGTTTAATTTTTGAGTTGAAGCTGCTCAATGTATAGTACTGTACCTCTCACTTGCTCTGATAGTAACTGACATTGGCTCATGCACAGAATGAAGCGTGGGAAACAATCGCCACTGGAATTGCACTGTTGTGAACAGAGGTGTGTTCTCAAAAATACTGCTCTCTAATTCTTCAACATTAGAGTCAAATTATACATTATACGGGACCTGCCTAAATTCATAGCACATGGTGTCCTTAAGTGTGATATCTTTGAAAGATAAAGTGCACATACAATATCCCTCTCCTTCCTAAAGTAATGGTTAACCATTTACAATAACAGATGAACTTATCACCTTTTATAATATAAGGATAATTTACTGATACATAAAGATCTCATTGTGGTGACTTGTCAGGAGATGCAATTGATTTCTATTGTGATTTTCTCTGTTATTTCTTTTCACGTTGTCAATGTTTACTTTCATGGTCTATGAAAGCTATTCCATAATTTGACTTTACTGATACACTACAGCCAAGTTTTATTCCAAATTAGCCACTGACTAATATCATTATTCAAAAGCATTGATAAACTTCTGGTTTCTAACCCTGGATTCTTCTAATTGTATCAAAGTTTTAGTCTTCTGTGGATCCAGTAACTTTGTTCCTTTATAATCTGCTTTAATAAATATTTAACCTCTCCAACTGTTTCTATCTCATTTTTATTTTCTTTGAAACCTGGATCTCTTCAACTTGCTGCTTCAGTGGCTGTTTGGTTTTCCCTATTTATATTCTTTCACAGCAGCATCAATCTGGCATTTGTTTCTGAAGGGGTTGTTCATGAGTGATTTGCATCCCCTTGAAGTGTATGCTGTAGAAATACACCTGTTTTTGCCAGACCTTTATTTTCTCCAGCGTGCTTTAAGCTTAAGAAAATGTTTCTGCAACAGCTTCTGCTCAGCCTGATCTGTTTTATGAGAAATTTGCTTTAGATCCTCTTGTCAACCAACAAAATTTAAATGGGGTTAATTATACAGAATTCATCTTCCATCCTTTCTTTCTCCTTCTGTTCTTCATTCATCTTTTTGAGCAGATTGGTAGTATTCCCTTAAGTGTTCATAATCTTAGAGATGATAGTCTTAGTTTTGGATTTATCCTGAGCAAGTGGTTCTGTCTTTTCATCCAGAAATTTAATTGCTCTCTTAACAGTATTGGACTGAGATTTTAGACCCATTAATTCACATTCAGTTGCAAGTGTTTCTAGAATGGCTTACTGCAGTTCCTGTTGTGTTTCTGCTGTTTGATTGTGACAATTGTGTGGTCATGGTATGCTGATCTATCTGCAGTTGTGAGTCTAGCAGTGTCTAATGTCAACAGTGGCATCCAGACTGGTTGATTGTACTGACACTCCTTCACTATGGATCCTGTAGGATTACTCAGCTCACACTATGGATCTTGGAATTGATGAACCATTGTATATTGAAAGGTTTACATTCTTCAGCTTTGTCATGGATTTCTGTGTCTGTAGGTGCATGTTTTTTTGCAGAATTGCACTTGCCCCGTATCAATCTTAGCCAGTAATGCACAGTCACTAATTTTCTGTGGACAGATGATTTGGATTTTTGCAAACACTTTGGATGGTGTGATGACATTGTTGTTTTCCAATGGGATTGATAGTGTGTGTCAATTGGTCATTAATTCTTTGTCCCATTGTGTACACTGTCAGATTCTGGTTTGCCCATCATGTCCTGTGATTATTTGCAGGATGCAAATTTTAAAGTATTCCTTGACCAACGTCTGTTTGGGTCAGCACATAAATCCTTGTAGCTACATCAGTGTTCTTATGTACTGTATTGCTTTTGCAAATAGCCTTTTTTGCTTTATGTCCTGCAAAATGAAAGCCAAGCTTTTCCTTGGTGCATTGAGAAAGATGTATCTTCCATATGTCTTTCTATATATCTGCATTCTAGTGATTGTGTCAACTATTGAGTTTGTTTTTAGGAAAATAAGCTTCATCAACTTGCAAGGATTGCTTAGTACTTGCAACCATCAATCAGCAACTCTTTAATAAGTCTTCAGCCTGTGAAGTAAAATGGATGTGATCACCAACTCAACAATTCTGTTTGCAAGCAGCCTAGCTGAAAAATCACATAATGTGCCATTTTCTTTACACTGGCTTATGAACTGGTTAATAGATTCTGTAGACATTTATCTAAATGGCATGAAATTAAGTGTATATATTGAAAGTTTATTCTGATCTTGAACTAGTTTCTAATGCAATCATTTTTAGGGGGGATTTAATTGTTCTTTGGCTGATAATTTTGACATGTTCTGTCTATGTAGACTTTCAATCCCGATTGCTAAGCAAATGGTAATGGTTTATTTTTGCGGTTTCACATATGAATCCAGAAATCATAATTCTCAATATTTTTAAGCATTTTAAATTCTAGTGGAAGATGTGCCATGTATCAATTTAAACTATAGCATTCTGTGGACTTTCTGACAATATATCTTTGACACACCCTGATCATTTACTTTTCTCAAGCAAGTTGAACTGACCTCTCAATCATGATTTTTCTGCTAACCAGTCCTGTTTTCAATACTCTTCAATGTTGCAACCAACAAAGACATCATGGGTTTCCCAATGCTCTTTAACATGAGTTATGATCATCGGCCATGTGATCTACTTGTAGATGACTTGCTTGTTGACTGTTCAAGTCTAATAAGCTTCATCAATGTTTTGTTTTCGATCACTGTTCACCACGTCATGTTAATGATAACGTAATAACCAATCAGGAATGGGCTAGCTTTATAATTCAATCTATTTAAAACAGCAAAATATATTATAAGTTATGAAGCAGTAATAAGTGATATGTGTGTGCTGCTTGTGAACCCATAGCAAAGTAATTGTTAGGCAGAGTCGTAACACCGTATACACATGGCATAAGGAGTCCTTAAAAATGAACTCAATTGAAGATGGGAGACATGTAACACAGGCCAACCATAATCATTTTAAAACGCATCATCCAGATTTTGCCACATAGCTATACTGTTTGTTCTCACTGCGCACAAACTGGCTGCTTCATTTCCCTGCATCATAACAATGAATACACTAGAATTACACATAAAACACCTTATCCTGAGGTCATGACAGATGCTGTTCTAATACTAGTTTTTTTTACAGAAAAAAGTCATCATGAGTTTAAATCCTCGAGCCAATCACTTTTGTTCTCTATTTTTAAAGTTAACTCATTTTGATTTAATTAGTTATTAATATATAATTCTTACTGACTTAAGTATATTTTGCAATAAATATGAAGCAACAAAATACCCTGTGATCAAATTTCAAACAGCAGAAATGTTTTTAACACTTATTTACAGTGGGTAAACATACTCTGGTGTGTGGTGATGAGGATAGTTGTAGTAAACTGTTTACCAGCTGGCAAATTGCATTTTCAATCCTAAGAGAGGGAGATGTGTGCAAAATTTACACAACTTGTGAGGATACAAGCTACTGAATACTCTTTTGTTACTTAGTGGGCTTTCATTTGCATAGTGTATTCAAGTGCAAAAGCTGGGACTAATTTCACCCTTCAGTCATTCCCCCAAAAGTCTCAGTTAATGCACTGAAACAGTATATTTTAACAATTCTTCTTTGTTTTGGCCCAAATTTCTATATCTGTGACTCATTGATGCTGACCATAAGTATATTTTAAAAGCAGCAGCATATGAAGGAGCTGAAGTGGGCATAGTATTGCTGTTCTGAATAGAGATAGATTTGCATGTTGCTACTGAGATCATTTATGTTTTTAATTGCGGATTGAAGTAACAGAACTAAAGATACAGAGCAGCTTATGAAAGTGAGGCAACAAAAAAATTGTCTGCATACATACTGACAATTTGAATTTGAACCTGTAATTGTATTAAGAAGTTGAATATTACGAGTGTTATTTTCAAGATAGTGGTCAGAATCCTCATGGAGCTGTAAGTTATTCACACAGAGCTTATCAAAACACCCACTGACATATTGCTTCTGGTTGGATCCTTTTTTTAAAAGTATAGATTGAATTTTTGGTTAATGAAAACACCAATCATGAATTATTATTTATTTTTGTATGTATAAAGAAATAAATGAGCTAAATATTTTAACTTCTAATAGTCAATACCAGTGCCACAGTAATTTGATTGGTTGCTAACACTTCGGCATGCTCACGACCAAAATGTGGTCTCCTCGACATTGGGGAGATGAAGTGCCGGCTCAGCAACTGTCAAGCAGAACACCAGTGTTCTGACTGCAAAAATGACCCAGAGCTCCCAGTTGCCCTCCACTTTAGCACATAGCCATGTTCCTTAGCCAATATTTCTGTCTTGTGCCTATTGCAGTGGCCCAGCAAGATTTAGTGCAAGCTGGAAGAACAGCACTTCATTGGCTACTGACATAACAGGTCTATAGCAAATGCCATGTCCCGAGCCCTGCACTCATCCCTGGAACATCTGGACAACAAGGACACCTATATCAGACCCCTATTCATTTATTAGAAATCTGCCTTCATAACTGTAATCCCTACCAGACTGATCTCAACATTGCGAGACCTAGATCTCAGTTCCACACTTTGCAACTGGATCTTCAACTTTCTCACCCAGTTGCCACAATGAGTGAAGATAGGTAACTGCAGCTCCTCCATAATAATGCTCAACGCTGGATTCCCAAGGATGCATCCTCAACTGCCTACTGTATTCCCTGTACACCCGTGACTTGTAACCAAATTCCGAACGGATGCCATCTACAAATTTTCTGACAAAGTCACCAGTACGATAGATATCAAACAATGATGCATCAGAAAACAGAAAGGAGATAGAATGTTTGGTCTCATGGTGCAATGAGAACAATCTCTCTCTCAATGTCGGCAAGACAAAAGAACTGATCATTGACTTCAAGAAGAAAGGAGGAGAACACACCCCCATTTACATCAATGGAGCGGAGGTTGAGAAAGTTAAAAGCGTCAAGTTCCGAGGCATAATGATAACCAACAACCTGTCCTGGATTTCCCACATAGATGCAGTGGTTAAGAAGGCACAACAATGCCTCTTCTTCCTCAGGATGCTTAGGAAATTCAGCATGCCATAAGCACCCACAGCATCCTTTGCAGATGCACCACAGAAGGCATTCTATCCGGGTGCATAATGGCCTGGTACAGCAACTCCTCTGCCCCGGACTGTAAGAAGGCACAGCAGATTGTGTGCGCAGCCCAGACTATCATGGAAGGCAAACTCCCATCCATGACTCCATTTACATATCTCATTGCTGCAGAAAGGCTGCCAACGTCATCGAAGACCCATCCCACCCAAGTAATATTCTCCTACAACCTCTTCCATAAGGTAGAAGATACAGCAGTTTGAACACATGCACCAACAGGTTCAAGAACAGCTTTTCTTTAGATTACTTACAAGGTCTAACAAGTCCACTCCGACCCTCCGAAGAGCAACCCACCCAGACCCATTCCTCTACATTTAACCCCTCACCTAACACTACGGGCAATTTAGCACAGCCAATTCACCTAATCTGCACATTTTTGGACTGTGGGAGGAAACCAGAGCACCCGGAGGAAACCCACGCAGACACGGGGACAATGTGCAAACTCCACATGGACAGATGCTTGAGGCGGGAATTGAACCTGGGTCTCTGGCGCAGTGAGGTCACAGTGCTAACTACTGAGCCGCTTATTCCTGGCCATTATTAGACTAATGAGTGGGCTGTCTAACTTCGTGTTGACCTTGTTAATCAATAACATCATTGATGCTGCTTCCCTCTCTCATGTTGAATTGAAATAACGTATCCATTTTGCTTCCAATTTCTACCTCACCCTCCCTTTCACCTGATCCATCTCTGATTCCCCCCTCCCCTTTTCTCAACATCTCTCTTTCTATTTCTGGAGGTAGACTATCCTCAATATCCACTATCAATCCACTGACTGCCACAATTACCTGGACTACACATCCATGTACCCTGCTTCCTGTAAAGACTATTCCATTATCCCAACTCTCCCACCTCCCCACAGAACATCATCTGTTCTGATGATGCCAACTTTGAGCTCCCGAAATGTCCACCTTCTTACTCAATCAAGGATTCCCCAGCACTGTTGTTGACAGTGGCCTCAACTGGTGTCAACCCATTTCCTGCAATTCGGCCCTCACCTCATCTCTTCCCTCTCACAACAGCAATATAATTCCCATCGTCCTCACCTACCATCCCACCAGCAGCCACAGCCAGGGAATCATTAGCCACTATTTCCACCATCTCCAGCAAGATGCTACCACTAGATGCTATTCCCCTCCCCTCCCTTCTCAGCCTTCCACATTCCGTCCAGGATATCCTTGTCCATTTTTCCTTCACTCCCAACATACGGTCACCCCACAGCCCTATGGCACCTACCCTGCAATTGCTGATGGTGTAACACTTGCTCATGTACCTCCTCCGTCCTCAGTATCCAAGGGCTGAAGCACACCTTCCAGATGAAACAGCACTTTACCTGCATTTCATGCAATCTAATCTACTGCAATCGCTGCTCACAATGTGGTCTCCTCTACACTGGGGAAATGAAGTGTTTACTGGGGTGACTTCTTCATAGAACAGCTATGTTCTGCCTGTAAAAATGACCCTTAGCCTCCATTAACCTACCACGTTAACACACCACCCCATTCCCTGGCCAATATCTCGCTCTCAGGTTTGCTTCAATGTTCCAGCGAAGCTCAGTGTACGCTGTAAGAACAACACCTCATTTGCAGCTTTCTAGATTTAATATTGTTACTCCTAATCCTTGTATGTCTTCGTCCTCACCGCCACACACCAGGCCTTGTAATCAAACAGCCTGCTATTACACACAACCCATTGTTAGCCACTACCAAGACCCTCCTCGCCAGATCATTATCCACTCCTTTGTCTGTCCAACTATTTATCTCAAAGCATTATTTTAATGAGCTACATCCCACACTGCAGGACCCAAGAACTACAAAAAGCAGAAGAAAAATACCTATTCAATGTTTTCAAGAAAAACATGAACCCAATGAACATAATCTGCCGATTCCTCAGAAGCAAACCCAAAAAAGCAGACACAATGCAACCAAAGACTATACCCGCATTACCTTACATCAAAGACATATCAGAAATGACTTCCAGATTACTCAGATCCCTTGGCATCATGGTAGCCCACAAACCTACCAAAACACTGAAACAGCAACTCATGAACCTAAAGGATCCATTAGATACCACCAGTAAAACTAACGTTATTTACAAGATACCATGCAAGAACTGTAAAAAACATTACATAGGAAAAACTAGCAGGAAATTTGCCACCAGGATACATGAACACCAACTGGACACAAAAGACATGATTCATTATCACTGGTTTCTATACATACAGACAAAAAAGGACACCACTTTGGGACAACGCACATATTCTAGGACAGGCGAAACAAAGACACAAATGAGAATCCTTAGAGGCATGGCATTCTAACCTGAACTGCATCAATAAACACATCGATTCAGATCCTATCTACCTTCCCTTGAATAAAAACCGGAAATAACATCATCCATCTTAAGAAGCCAAGATCTATAAATAGAGAGGCGGGATATACCACCAGCGCTTCACCAGAGACTCTCACTGATGATGTTACCTAGTGTGGTGACAAAATGTCTGAGAACAAACCTTCAAGCCCAGTGAGCTAACTTACACACTTATCATCAACCTGAGCTACAAATCTTCTCAAAAAATGTTTATCTCTCTCTTCGGTTTCTTTCCCCCCTTATCGTTTACTCCTTACTCCCTCCTTCTGCCTGTCTTCTGCATAAAACCCACATTTTACTAGCCGCTGTCCATTCTGACCTGAAACATTAACTCTGATTTCTCTCGACAGATGTTGCCAGACCTGCTGAGCTTTTCCAGCAATTTCTGCTTTTGTTTGATTTATAGCAGCCGTAGTCCTTTTAGTTTTGAGCTTATTAATGTTGATCATGCTCAGCGCACCTCCTGTGCAGTGTAACCTATATTCCTCACTCTGTCAAAGCACTGTATGATCTGTATGTCCTTACTTCTATGATCTGCCGGTACTGCTCACAAACAAAGCTTTTCACTGTACTTGGGTGTCTACAATAGATCAAACAAATTTGCTTGGGGATTTTGCAGCGTTTAGGATCAATATCAAGTTGAATAATTTGAAGACCTGAACACCTCCTTCCATGACCTTTACCCATTCCACACCCCAGGCCATTTCATCATATGGGCTATTTTCAGCACAGCCGACCCATTTTCACCAACTAATGATCCCCATTATTAGCTTTTTATTTTATGCTGGTATGTCATTATCCAATCTTGTTTTGCCAATATTTTTTTCTCCTCTCTGGGTTCCATCACCATTTATCTGCTCACTCCTTATCCTCCTCCCATCCCTTGACTTCAGCAGATATACCATCTTTTCATAGCTACTTCTAATTCTGAGGAATGGTCACTGAACCCAAAACATTGACTTAGCTTTCTCTCCACAGATGCTTCCAATCTACCAGAGTTTATCGAGCAGTTTTTGACTTAATTATATTACTAAGAAAGTTGAGACCTCAGGTACTCCATTAAAATGGTTTCTATCACAGTTGTGGTGACAAATCAGTATGTTTTAAGTGTTTTGAGATGATATCAGAGGGTTTTAGGGTGAACAGTGAGAGCCTTTTTCCTCAAATACTGATGGCTAGCATGAGGGGACATAGCTTTAAATTGAGAGGTAATAGATATAGGACAGATATCAGAGGTAGTTTCTTTACTCAGAGTGTAGTAGGAGTATGGAATGATCTGCCTGCAACTGTAATAGACTCACCAACTTTAAGGGCATTTAAATGGTCATTGGATAAACATAGGAATGAAAATGAAATAGTGTAGAATAGATAGGCTTCAAATTGGTTCCACAGGTTGGCGCAACATCGAGGGCTGAAGGGCCTGTACTACACTATAATGTTCTATGTTCTACATTAAACTTCTTAATTATGCTGATTCTCAGTTCTGTATCATCTTAATTTACTGTGCCTTTTATCATATTTTCTAACTTTCTATATGTCCAGTATTTGATTTCATGTATTTTTATGAGATTAAAAATAAACACACTATACTTTTTTTTCAACTTCTGTCTTTCTTTCACTTTATGAAGAAATTGACTTTTACTGGGGTGAAGTGTCATAAGATTTGGAGGCCTGCTTGGTTGAAGAAGGGAGTTTTTTGAGAAGGTTGCATAAAATGGAAGAAGTGACAGAGGTTAAGCACACTCATAGCTGAGTGAGCACTGTTATGGCAAAGGATGAAGGGAGTATATCGAATGGCAGTGTTAGAAATATGGTGCAGACCACTTGTATTCCTTGTCTCACTAAGTAAGATCCTGTCTTTGTGCTGTGCTCTAAAACATGAAGTTTCACTGTCTGAATTAGTGACTGATGTTGAATGATGGTGCATTTTCATCATCACTGTTCCCTTGTGTTCCTTCTTGTTCCTTGGAGTTCTTGAGCATCTGAGCAAAGAAGGCTCAAAGGTAAGGTTGTGGTGTGAAGAAGGAAAAAAATAACAGGTGCATGTTTATGCCATCTGAAATTTGTGATTCAGAAGAGAGTATTCGATGCAGGTGAGAGAAGATGTATATAATAAAGACTGAGTGTGAGGAGAGTGTCGTCATTGATTTCAGCTGTTTCGCTGACCAGTGTTCCAGCAATACCTTAATTGTGCCAGCACTCTTAAGAAATGAAGTGGATTATTCTCTCCAGTCAAGTCCAGCTGCCTTGGATTGTATGCCACACTATTGTGCAAGAGTGTGCCACCGATAATTGGAAATCTGTTTAGATTATGTTGATTATCTAGAAGTGCATGCAAGCTGTAGATGTAAGTGTGATATTTCAACAGTGATCAGGTTAGAATTACTTAAAGCAATAAATATGAGAAATGAGTCATCCTTGATGGAAATTGTTGGTAGGTGAATTTTGGAAATATGAATTGAGAAGTGCCTGATATTCCTTGTGCATGTGTTGGGATATGGCATTGGACGATGCACTCATGAATTTAGTCACTTAGCGCCAGGTTATTGGCACTACAGCAAGATCCTCAGGACTTAAAAAACCCTCTTAAGTGCATGTGAACTAGTGTCAGGAGTCTGCAGACAATGTTTGAAGAATCTAAGGAGGGGACCTAGTCAAATATACATAGAGTTTGAAAGGTTCAAACAAAGTAACTTTAATAGGTGGGTAAGGGCATTGAAAGTAGATCAAGTATTTGACACAGAGAGAGAGACTGTACTTTGGGAAGAGTTCAAAAATCTACTTCCTGAAGTTTTGAGAAATTGTGTGGAAGAACAGAGAGTCAAGGCTATCAGATTAACAGCTGAAATGGCAGATGATTATGCATTTGTTCATAAATCAAGGTTTGCCTTTCGACATCAATTTCAATCTGAAATTGGGGAAAAGAGAAATTCTCACGTGGAAGGGAAAAGGAGATCTCTCAAAGAGAGAAAAGATAGTTTACCGCAGGTTAAAAGCAAACTCATGAGGAGGTAAGAGAAGTAAAAAGCTCAGGTGTTTTCACAGTAATGAAGCTGCAGTGTTAGTAGCTTTAAAAGAAAAGCACTGGGAAAATGGATGTGGGAAATGGCTTTTGTTAAAGTGGTAAAGGAAAGCATGTTTGAAGCAAAAGGGCTGCAAAAGAATGTCCAGCCTGGTCAAGGGTTGGTTAATATGAAAGTGCCAGATCTCTTAATGCATTTTTTGCATGGGTGAGGTTTACTTATGTGTATCAAGAGGAGCAGGGAAAGAAATTGTGAGATATGGGAGCAAGTCAACCTTTGGTGGTGAGAGATGAGGAACATGTAATTCAGAAGTTTTGCCAGGAAAGGTGGTAATATGGGGAATTCATGGCAGGAAGTGTCAGGTTCCATTATTTAAGTTGAGGCTGGAAAGTCCAGTGAAAAATGGTGAAATGGTGGTCGAAGTATTAGTGAATTTTTCAGTTCTAGAAATACAGTTTATCCTTGGTGTATATATATAGCTGGAAGTGATGCATATTATAGTTGAAAAGTCAGTGAAAAATCAAACAGCTGAGGTGTGAAGGGGAGTATATACTGGGAGTTTTCTTAACTGTGGTAATAAGGTCGCAAAGCCACAGGTTGAAACAGGAGAAATCAAGGACTAAAGAAAATAAGTTGAAATTCAATTATCAAAAGAGAGAGAGAAAAAAACATAAGATAGATTGAGAGTTCTGAGGAAAGGTCACTGGACCCAAAACATCAACTCTGATTTCTCTCCATAAATACTACCAGACCTGCTGGGCTTTTTCAACAATTTCTGTTTTGGTTCAATCATCAGAAACTGGAGTTGATCCCATGGTTGAGAATAAAATAAGAACAGATGGAGGACAAAGTGGATATTTTTAGTTCAAAGACATTTGCTGGATTACAACAGAAAGATGAAAAAATAAAGCAGGTGTATCAAAATGTGTATACAGAGGAAGAATCTGAATGTATCCCAGAATGTTACTATCTTAGAAATGAAGTATTGATGAGGAAATAGAGACCTTCACACATTCAGGCAGATGAAAAATAGGCAGATGTTCATCAAATTATATTGGGTTTATAGAAAGGAGGTATTGTGAGTACCACTTGAGGTACCAGGAGGAGGTCATTTGGGGAAAAAGGAAAACTCAAGCCAAAATACAAAAACATTTTCATCGGCCTGGACTGTAGAAAGATGTGGTTGAATTTTATCAGACATGTCACCCCTGCCAGGTAGTAGAAAAATCTCAAGCAGGGACAAGCCAGCACTGTTAATATCTATTCCAGAATTTGAGGAACCCTTTACAAGAGTCTTTATGAATTGTGTAAGAACCCTCCTTAAAGCAAAAAATGGGTAATGGTATTCTTTGACGATAATGGCTATATCTACATGCTTTTAAGAGGCTATTCCATTGCTTAGTATTAGGTCTAAATAGACATAGAAGTGTGATTCAAAGTTTTTACTAGCTATAGGCTACTACAGAGGTATATTTGGATCAAGGATCAAATTTCACATTAAAGTTATTCAAGGAATTTATGCCAAGCTTAAGAATAAAGCAATTCAAATCCCTTAAATACCACTCAGAATCCCTGGGAGCATTAGAATGGAGGCATCAAACTTTAAAAACCATGTTAAGGGTCTATAATCAAGACTATCCAGAGGACTGTGATAATGGAATTCCATTTGTATAATTTGCTGTTTGGGATACACCTAATTAATCAGCTAATCTCAGCCTATTTGAATTAGCTTTTGGGCATGAGGACAGAGGACCACTGAAATGAATTAGTGAGAAAAATTGGTGGAGAAATTGGTGAGTCAAAGTTTCAAGCCTACATATTTGGATTGTGTGTCAAATCTTAGGAAGAGATTAAATAGACTGGGTGAGTTGGCTAGACAACATTTATAAGTAACATAATATGTGATGAAACGGGAAGAAGACAAGAAATCATAAATTCACTCATGCAGATAAAGTGCTAATGTTACGAACAATGGTTTGCGAATTTTTAAAGGCAAGGTTAAAGGGCTTTTTCAAATCAAAAGGAAATTGTGTGAGGTGAATTATTTAATCAGAACACCAGATAAAACAAAAACTCTCAGAGTGTGCCATGTGAATATGCTCAAATGGTATTTTGATAAGGAAGGAAAGCAACAGGAAAATGTGTTCCTGGTAGCAACTCAGAGTGAGTAACCAAATCCAGGTGATTCTGAATTTGATATTACTGACATTAAATTGGATAATGAAGAAGTTCTTAAAAATGGAGATAAAATATTGAGTTGTCTTTCAGAGGAAAATCAAAATGACCTGAAAGAACTATTACAATCACATAGAGAAATATATGGGAATTAGCTGGGAAATACTGATTATACATGATGAAGACATAGGAAATACTCTTCCAGTTGAGCAACATCCTTATAAGCTTAACCCTCTAAAATTGGAAAAGGTTCAAAAGAAATTGAAAGTATACTCAGAGACAACATAATCAAAGTGAGTTGCAATGAAAGGAGCTTACCTTTAGTGATGGTGCCAAAACCAAATGGTATCCAATGACTATGTGTGGATTATTGCAAAGTCCATGCAGTTACAAAATCTGATTCAATTCCTATTCCATGTTTGGAAGACTGTAATGACAGTTGGGACAAGCATCTTATATTTCTAAACTGAATTTATTCAAAGCAGAAGGTATCTTTATCTGAAAGACAAAAGGAAAGTTCTGCTTTACCAGTTTTAAGTCATGCCAACTGGTATGAAGAAACTGCCAGCCACATTTCAAAGACCAACCAATGAGGTAATTTTGAGATTACCCAATTGCGTGGTGTACATAGACAATCTGAAGATTTTTAGTCACACATGGAAGGAACATTTGGCACTTCTAACTGAATGATCAATCATTTGGCATTAAGGTGAACATCGGCATAATCCTGGCGAAGAGTGAGTTTGCAAAAGCCAAGTCACTTTCCTCTCCTCATTGGACAGATTACCCCATGGAATATGAAAACAAAAGTTACTGGGGAGTTTCCCATACCTTCAATGAAGAGGGAGATACTACTATTCCTGGGATTGAGTGGTTTTTTAATTGAAAATTTCTGCCAAACTTTAGCAATATGGTTGCTCCAATGACTGACATGTTGAAGAAGTGCAGAAAATTTAAGTGGATGGAGGAGTGTCAGAAGGCATTTGACAGCCTGAAATTTGAGTTAACCACTCCACTGGTGTCAGCAATACCTAACTATTCAAAGCCATTTAAGATAGCTCTCGGTGCAAGTGATGTAGGTGCTCTTATAAGAAGATGATGAGAAGTTACATATATATTTCCAACAAGAAATACCTGTTGGATATTTCTCCCAAAGTTGAATACTCATCGAAAGACATATTTCATTATTAAGAAAGTGACCTTGAGTTTGGTGTTGACATTGCAACACTTCAAACATTTATGTCATCAGTAATCTCTATGCTGATCATAACCCCTTAATGTTTTTTCTAAAATTGTACATATATAATGTAGCATCCTAATAACATGAGACTAAAGTCTTTGAAAATGAAATCATCTTTGTATGTTAATAGTTTTTTTTAGGAAGGAGGTGTGACAAGGTGTGCCTTTAAGAGGGATTTGTCTGTCCTGGTTTACTTCATTGGGTGTGTGTAAATCTGGTGCCACTATGTCTGCTCCATGGAAAACAGAATCACTAGCTTCGGTTTATTGTTTTAATTAGAAAAAGGGATACAAGGATAGTGTGAGAAAAAGGCATTGAAATGGATGATCATCCCTCATTGTATTAAATAACAAGAGCAGACTCAATGGGCTGAATGGCCTACTCCTGCCACTATGTTCCAAAATTGCTGTCTCTTATATGTTGCTATATTGATTGATAATCTTTCATACATGCAGCTAACTGTTCTGAAATTTAAGAAGCTCTTACATTACCTTGATGGAATATTTACTTTTACGGTCACTGGTCACTTAATATAGTTTAAGCATCTGCTAAGCAATAAAATGTGAATACAATAATATGCATAAAGCAAGAAGATCTCTTCACAGAGCTTAATTTTCCTGAAAATAATTCATTACAATGGCTTTCTTTACCAAACAGCTTTATTGCTACACGTAACTATATCAGCTTTATATATCAACTCAAACTCAAAATGGTGTTGCAGTTCATCATCTTCAGTTCGATCCCCAAAGGCAGTTGTTACCCACAGAGTCTTGACCTCCACTTTGTTTTGGGTAAAGAAGTAAGTCCCAAATGCACTCCAATAGGAATGGGATTGAACTCCTCATTGTTTGCATCAATCTAATTCACACCAACCTCCCATTCATATGGCTTTCCAAGAGTTTGCGTTCCACTGACAACAAATATAGATCTATATATCTATAGATCATGAGGATCAAGGCTCCAGTTTCTATCCATTACATGGCTGACCAGCAATCTCTCCTGGTCTTACTGCCTGCCATTAAGTATCGTGAAAGGATTTCTAAATTGTGACGTGACTTGTTTTATGCATAATGAGTACACTTTGCTTTAGCTATCAAATCCTGAATCTGGAACCCTGACATCGGGGTAAGGAAGCAGTTACTGCACCACAACACCACTCGATTTGCAATGGCAAACCAACAAAACAGCACTTAGGGCAGTTTCAAATGTACGCTGTGTTTTATACCATTTTAAAAAAATAGGAATTGGTTTATCTTATAGTAGACACAAACATTGTCAGGACAAGAATTAATGTTAATAGTATGTGGGGAAATAAAGTCTGGTAATGTAATCAGATAAAATGAAGGCTTCTAATTTCTAATTTGTAAACATCGTTTTAACAGTAAATGTAATCAAGCATGCTGTCTTTTATGAAAGTGAATTCCTCATGATAGATATGAAAGTGTTCCCAAGTATCAATTTAGTTTTCCTGTTGTATATGCTTGCATAATCAGCACTGTTATCTCTGACTTTTTTTGAGGTCCCTGGTGGTATATGTTATCACTGGAATTCTGCCAATAGTGCTCTGCATCTGGCTACGAGTAACTATGAAAAAGGAGAGCAGATTACTTTCTCTGCAGTGTTTGCTTGTTCCAGTTAGGTGGCCTTTGTTCATGACGTCTATGGGGAACATGAAAGGCTAAAGTAACTTAGTTGTTTCATGATAGATGCCAATGCACCAGTACATCCTATTACAGATTGTCCCATTAATGTTTTATACTTTAACTTTTCTCAAATATTATAATACTTATCAATCCAATTCAGAGTAAAAATGTAAACTTTTATCTGTTTTTGAATAATAAACATTTTCAGTTACATTCTAAATTGAAGGGCTGAATTTTATCAAAAATTAGCGAAGTGTAAATTCCAGAGAGTTTCATGGAGGATTTCTATCTGTGGGCTCCAGCTAGTTAAATCATGCAATTCTCCACTGCTCACGTTATTATGTATGCAGTATGCTCCTCCTTCGCAAACTTGTACTTCCTAATGGTAGAAATACTCACCTCTGCTAGGACTTTCCAGGATATCCATGAATGAGGCCATATATAAAGCTCAGGTGTTCACCAGGTCAATTGCTGACAGTGATGATTAGCTCTTCACAGTGCACATAGTAGGAAGAAAATGAAAAACAACAGCTTCTGAGGGAACATAGGTAGCTCTGCAGGTGACGTTCATTGGAAATTGAAGCTTACTTTTGTAAATGTATTGCTAATTTAAATCATTGCAGTTTCAGATAAAAGAATGAAATCACACACACTATTCATCTTGAGTACGATCTCATAGTATAGCCGTTTTGGAACAGGCACCAATCTAGTGAAACCTTTACTGTCCTGCATCAAATACAAGTATATCCTTCTTTAAATATGAAGCAAGGTTAGATCTCATGGAATATAGCAAGTAGTAACAATTTGGATACAGAACTGGCTCAAAGGTAGAAGACCAGAGGGTGGTGGTGGAAGATTATTTGTCAGACCGGAGGCCTGTGACCAGTGGAGTGCCACAAGGATTGGTGCTGGGTCCACTATATTTTGTCATTTATATAAATGATTTGGATTCGAGCTTAAGAAGTATAGTTAGTAAGTTTGCAGATGATATCAAAATTGGAGGTGTAGTAGACAGCAAGGAAGGTTACCTCTGATTACAATGGGATCTTGATCAGATGGGCCAATGGGCTGAGGAGTGGCAGATAGAGTTTAATTTAGATAAATGCGAGATGCTGCATTTTGGGAAAGCAAGTCTTAGCAGGACTTATACACTTAATGGTAAGGACCTAGGGAGTGTTGCTGAACAAAGAAACCTTGGAGTGCAGGTTCACAGCTCCTTGAAAGTGGAGTCACAGTTAGATAGGATAGTGAAGAAGGTGTTTAGTGTGCCTTCTTTTATTGGTCAGAGTATTGAGTAGAGGTGTTGGGAGGTCATGTTGCAGCTTTACGGAACATTGGTGAGGCCACTTTTGGAATATTGCGTGCAATTCTGGTTACCTTCCTATCAGAAGGATGTTGTGAAACTTGAAAGGGTTCAGAAAAGACTTACAAGGATGTTGCCAGGGTTGGAGAATTTGAGCAATAGGGAGAGCTTGAATAGGCTGGGGCTGTTTTCCTTGGAGCATCAGAGGCTGAGGGGTGACCTTACAGAGGTTTATAAAATCATGAGGGCATGAATAAGATAAATAGACAAGGGCTGGTAGAGTCCAGAACTAGAGGACATAGGTTTAAGGTGAGAGGGTAAAGATATAAAAGAGACCTAAGGGGCAACGTTTTCAGGCAGAGGGTGGTGCTTGTGTGGAATGGGCTGCCAGAGGAAGTGGTGGAGGCTAGTATAATTGCAACATTTAAAAGGCATCTGGATGGGTTTATGAATAGGAAGGATTTGGAGGGATATAGACTGGGTGCTGGCAGGTGGGACTAGATTGGGTTGGGATATCTGGTCATCATGAACGAGTTGGACCAAAAGGCCTTTTTCCATACATCTCTACATCTCTATGACTCTGTAACTAAGACAAAACCTATTTGTGGATAGAAGCAAAATCCTGGAGAAAGTCAGCAGCTCTGGTAATATCTGAAGGGAGAGAAATAGAGTTCTTGTTTCAAGTCTAGTAAGAGTTTTCTTAAGAAGTTCTGGAGAAGAATCATATCAGACTCAAAACATTAACTTTGTTTCAACAGTACTTTTTGTTTTTACAAATTTGATTTAATTGTGTCTTCTTGGTATGGTTTCATCAAAGCTCTTATACAGTTGTAATAGGGTTTCTATTTTCTTATACTGCAATGGACTATTTGCCTTCCAATGCTTGCTGCACATGTTTCTTGTACAAATACACACAAGTACATCTAAACATCAAAATTTAGAAGTTTCATGCCTTTTTTTAAACAATATCTTTATTTATTTAATCCAACTGAATAGCCATACCTGACAATACTTTGTACTCATTCTTCCATCTTGTCATCCACTCAATTAATCTGTTTATGTCCCTTTTGCAGCTGTATTGTGTCTTTTTTCATCGCTTGCATTTCCATCTAGCTTTGTATCAGCAGCAAACTTAGATTTGTTATTCTGTTTGATGAAGTTATTAACGTTGAATGGAAAAAGCTTAGGTCTTGTGGCACTCAACTCATCATATTCTGCAAACATGAAAAGGACTATTGTTTGCTTTGTGTCCCTTTGCTAAATCTCAATTCATGCTAAACTATCATAACCAACTCCATGAACTCTTATTATGTATATTAACCTTTTGAGTGATATCCTATCCTGTGTAACCTCTGAAAAGGAACAATGTCCAGGGGTACGCTGCAAAGTGAAATACTCATTTGGAAAGCCTGCGCAAGGCTCAATTGGTGGATCAATTGGTCTTCTCTTGTGCTCTAACAATTCTGTGATTACATTTTAAAAATTCAAGTTTGTGACATCTACAGGTTCTCTTGTTCTTTTTTAAACAGGATTTCCTTTTTGTAAGACCATGTTAACTATATGAAAATATTCTCCGATTTTCAAAGCTCATTGTTATAACTTGTTTATTGATAGACTCAGACTAATGCTGAAAATGTGTTGCTGGAAAAACGCAGCAGGTCAGGCAGCATCCAAGGAACAGGAGATTCGACGTTTCGGGCATGAGCCCTTCTTCAGACTAATGTCCAGCTAACTGGCCTATACTTGCCTGCTTCCTCTCTCTCCCTCTCTTCTTGATTGACCATGTACATATACTAACTTTCAATTTGTTGGAAGCTTTTAACAAACTAGTGAATTTTGGAAAATCATAGACAGTACATCCACTGCCCCCTCAAATAACTCTTCTGAAACCCTAGGATTTAGGCCTTCAGGTCCTGAGTAAATGTCTTCACATTTTTTCTCCTATTCCCTGCATGGACCATAATCCTGACACTATTGCCATTAAACTCTTCATTTCTTCTTGACCCTCTCCGGTTGTCTTAACATATAGTGTACACAGTTTTATTACCTTGGCTTTTCTATTTTGGATTTCAAAATCTCCCTTTCCTCTTGCATCCTTCCCAAAAACTGTTCAAATATCGAGTTCTATGATTCACCAGGGCACAGGTTCAGTTCACTTAAATGGAGCCCAACACAACTGAACATCCTCCTCTTTACTGAATACTATTATCAATGCTCCATAACTTCATACTCCTCCTTCTCACCTCACTAGGTAAAAACAATGACTGCAGATGCTGGAAACCAGAGTCTAGATTAGAGAGGTACTGGAAAAGCATAACAGTTCAGGCAGCATCCATGGAGCAGTAAAATCGACGTTTCGGGTAAAAGCCCTTCATCAGGAATACAGGCAGAGAGCCTGAAAGGTGGAGAGAGGAGGGTGGGGTGGGGAGAAAGTAGCATAGAGTACAATAGGTGAGTGGGGGAGGGGATGAAGGTGATAGGTCGGGGGAGTGGGGGGGGGGGGATGGTGTGTGGGGGTGGGGGGAAGGGTTTGAGCCATGTATTTGCTTCTCAAACCTGCTTGCTCTTATACTAAGTCAAGCATTGTTCAGGCACATTTTCAGATTTTACACAGTTGATGTTCTGTATTTTAATTATGTTCTCACTTCTCAAATTCCCTGAGCAAAATATCATTCCAATTCTACCTATGGTCTGGTTCCTAAGTAGACCACAACAACTGGATCCTCTCTTTCCTATTCCTCATTCATCTCCAGCTGTGTGCTGATGACATTAATAGTAGTACCAAGAAGGCAACACATCCTTCAGGTTTCCCACATCCCACCTGATGAGAACAGTTTCATCACTCTTACTTTGTCCCATATTTTTGCCACATTCCTTTTTACGCTTCCAAGTTGAACTTCTTGTACCATAGGGTCTCAGTTTGTCTTCCTATTTGTATGGTCTTTGTTCTTAACTACAACGACAGTAAGCACCTTGCACACATTGCTTAAAGTAGAAGACTAAATCTTCTCCATCACTCCATGCTGATTATCCATACCAATCTGACTTGCAGTCATGAACCTGATGGCTGATCCTCTGTTACATTCTACTTAATCTGGTAGGAATAAATGCCTCCTACAACAAGTGTTCATGTAGCTTTCTCCCTTCCTGATTCCTCACCATATGGCAGCTCAGACTCCAACTCAACTCCTTGAACTGAAGTTGCTCAAGATGCAAACAAATATAAAATGCAGATATTGTTATTCCAGCCAAAAAAATCTACAGATTTCCAGATGTTGTAGCCACTGCACCTTTACTATCCCTGCTATGTCTGCTTACCCTTATGAATTTAATTGCAAACAAAGTGCAAATGCAGGAATTTTTCCCCACTCTGCACTGAAGTCCTAACTTAACATTTGGTTCAGAGGGCATTTTGTGCTTCCTAATTCTGTGAAACAGCAAAATCTATCTACTTTTACTGACAGAGCTGATCACTCTTTTTGTTTGCAATTCAAGTTGCAAATTCGAAGTCAGTTTTCTGTTACAAGGTCATAGATGAGTTTGGCTGCAGAAGACTGACGGGGACTTTGATGGTGCGGAGCTTAAGAAAACCAAAATTAACATGAACATATTTGGCAGAGATGGTGGTGTAATGTTAATATGACTGGACCAATAATTTAGTTATCAAAACCTCAGGTTAATGTTCTGGGGACGTGGGTTTGGATCTCACCGTGGCAGATGGTAAAATTTGATTTAAAAAAAAATTAAATTAAAATCTAACCTAATGGCAGCCATGTAACCACTGTCACTTGTCATAGCAACTTATAGGTTCACTAATGTCCTTTAGCTCAGGAAATCTGCTGTCCTAACCTAGTCTGGCCTACATGTTTATAAAATCATAAGGAGCACAGATGACATGAATGACAAGGATCTTTTCCTTAGGGTGTGGGAGTTCAAAACCCAGGAGCATATTTTGAAGGTGAGAGGAGAATGAGTTAAAAAGGCCACGAAGGGCAACCTTTCTGTACAGACAGTAGTTTGTACGTGGAATGAGCTGCCAGAGAAAGTTATGGATGCAGGTGTAGTTACAACATTTAAAAGACATTTGGATAAGTTCACAAATAAAAAAGGTTTGGAGGCTAAGGGAATGCAGAGAGCACTGGATAAGTTTGGGAACATGGGAGGCATGGACTGGTGGGTCTGTTTCCATGCTATATAACTCTATGTCTCTATGACCTAGCATAGCATAACACCTTGTCCTCCTTGAATGCGGGAGTATCACATATTGGAAAGCTTTTGAACATTGACAATGTTAAAACTTATTAAACAATAGGAAAAGAGAAGAAAACCAAAACAAAAAAACAGTATTTATTTCTGAAAACAAACATGGGCTATTTGTCTTTTAAGTAGTAATAAATGTACATTAAATTCACCCAACTCTGATGTATTACAGTTGGTGCCAGTGAAGTCCTGTCTGGCTTGCTGAACCCAATATTGAACTGCTCTGTTATGTTCCTTTTGCTGTCACTCTCCTCGCTCTTCAGCATCCATCACATATCCTCTTTGTCTGCTCCAGGTCAATTAAGGAATGAAACTGGGCCACATAGAAATGGCAAATTCAGCACTGTTGACCCTACAAAATACTTCTTACAAATGTTTGAGGCCTTGTGCCAAAATTAGGAGAGGTGCTCCACATACTAGTAAAACTGTTGGCTGACATTGTAGTACTCACTGAATCCTGCTTTATAGGCAATGCCCTGAACACTGTCGCTATATCTGGCTATGTCCTGTTCTACAAGGAAGACAGACCTACTGAAGGCACAGTACCATGTGGTTAAAACATTACAGCGCAGTACAGGCCCTTTGGCCCTCGATGTTGCACCGACCTGTCATACCAATCTGAAGCCCATCTAACCTACACTATTCCATGTACATCCATATACTTGTCCAATGACGACTTAAATGTACTTAAAGTTTGGAAAGATTATCTTTGGGATCTAAACATTGACTCCATAATCCATGAAATCTCATAGCATTAGATCACACACGGGAAAGAAACCACCTAAGTTAAAACAATGACTGCAGATGCTGGAAACCAGATTCTGGATTAGAGTGGTGCTGGAAGAGCACAGCAGTTCAGGCAGCATCGGAGGAGCAGGAAAATGCTGCCTGAACTGTTATGCTTTTCCAGCACCACTCTAATCCAGTAAGAAACCACCTGCAGATCAATGATGGATCAATGAGTTCTCTTCCAGTTGGAGGAAGCACTGAGGGTTACAGGGTAATAATGTAATATGGTTGGGGGACTTCAATATTACTACAAGTGGCTCAGTAGCACCCCTACTTTGCTTCTGGAGAAAAATCATAATGAGCTCAAAATGTTAACTCTGTTTTACTTGCCACAGATGTCAGATTTGTTCAGTTTCCCCAGCATTCTCTGTGTTTGTTCAACTTCTGACCAAACTGGACATAGCTCAGACATTAGGTCTGAAGCAGATGGTTATCAAAATAACAAACAACGTTGACTTGACCTCATTCCATCAATCCAGGAAATTATCCATGATTGAATAAACAGAGCAGACAGATCTAAAAATACACCATTAACAGAGGACTACTTGCATGTCAAATAGCAGAAACAGGATGCATGAGATGGAGCTAAATGATTCCCAAACAATGGATCAGATCTAATTTCTCCCTTCACATCCTGTTTTGAATGGTGGTGGAAAATTAAGCAAATATCAGAAATGGACTCCCCATAAATATCCCCAACATCAATTATGGGGGAACTCATAACCTTTGCACATCAGCACAAAATGCAAGGTTGAAACATTTGCATTCATCTTCAGCAGAGCTGCTGAGTGAATTATCCATCTTGGCCCTCCTCTTGAGCTCCTAGCAGGTGCAAGTCTTCTCCTGATTTGATTGTGCCTGCATGAAATCAAGAAATAGCTGAAAACATTTGTCTACTGCAAAAGTCATTGGTCCTGGCAACATTTCACCAGTAGCTTTGAAGATATGTGCTCCAGAGTTAGGAGCACACCTAGCCAAGCTGTTAAGTACAACTGCAAACAAGCGTCTACCCAACAATGTAAACAATTGTGCCAACACGTTCCATAAGCAAAAAGCCAGACAGATTTAACTAGCCAATTGATACCTCATCAGTGCTCTCAGTCATCAGCAAAGGATCATCAATAGTGGGATCAAATGGCATTTGCAAAGGAATAACTGACCTACCGATGGCTAATCAATGTTCTGACAGTCCACTCTGTTTCAGAAGTCAATACATCTTTGGTCCAAACATCATACAACAGAACTTCAGAGCTAAAGGGAGAGTAAGTCAGCATGATTTCAAGGCAACACGTGAATGAGTGTGGCATCAAGGAGCTGAGCAAATCTGGAGTTAATGAGAACCATGAGCAATCACTGCTCTGGTTGGAGGTGTACCTGACACAAAGGGAAACGGTTGTGGTTCTAGGAGATCAATTACCTTAGCCTCAAGACATCTCTGCAGAAGCAGCTCAGGGTCATGTCCTCAGCTCAACAATTTCCACTGTTTCATCAGTGACCTCTCTTTCATCATAAGGTCAGAAGTTGGGATGCTCACTGATGACTGCACAATCTTCAACAGCCATTTGAAACTCCTCAGATATTGAAATAGTCTGTGCCCATATGCAACAAGATTTGGACAACCTTTCAAGAATGAGTTGATGAGTAGCAAGTAATATTCATGCCATGCAAGTGATTGGCAATGACCATCTCCAACAAAATAGAATCTATTTACATAGTCCTTGATGTTCAATGGTGTTACCATTGCTGAATATTTCGCCATGTACATTCCTAGGCTTACCATTGACCAGAAACTGAACTGGAGCAGCCAAATAAATATTGTGGCACACAAGCAGATCAAAAATGAGAAATTCCATTGTGATTAATTCACTTCCGTTTTCCCAAAGCCTGTCCACCATCTACAAGGCACAAGTCACGACTGATGAACACTCCTTTCTTGCCTGGATGGGTTCAGCTCCAATAATACTCATGAAGCTTGACACCATGCAAGTTAAAGCAGCCCACTTGGTTGGCACCCCATGAACCATTTACATACTTTGCCAGTGATGCACATTGGCAGCAGTGTGTATGCTATACAAGATGCACTTACAACAATGCAAAATGTTTGCTCCTACAGCCCCTTCCAAACCAGTGACCTCCTCTGTTCAGGGCAGAACGTGAATGGGAGCATCATCCACTGAAAGTTCCTCTTCAAGCCTCACAACATCCTGATATAGAACTATATTGCTATTCCTTGACACTTGCAGGGTAAAAACCCTGGCACTCCCTTCCAAACAGCATTGTGGCTGTCCTAAACCTAAAGACTGGAGTAGTTCAAAATGATAGTGCCCCAGGCCAGTTAAAAAATGGGAATAAATAAATACTGCCCCAATCACTGAATCCACACCCCATGAAGGAATAAAATAAAATCATAGTTTTGCTGCTATAATTTTGATCCACAGAAAATTTATCTTTCTCAAATAATTGTGCCTCTGAATAGCAGTATTTCTATTTGTCATTGAAGGCAAGAAAGATAGTGACTCTGTCCCGTGGTTTATATTCGAACATTCTATTTGTTTCTGAAGCTACAATGGATAAAAATGTTCACATCTGCTGTTAAATGGAAATACATGAAGGCAATGTAAGAGTCTTCTGCAATTTTTTAATTAATCCTTAGAATATGAATTTTGTTGGGAAACTCAGCATTTATTTCTCATCTCTCGTTGGCTCATATGTCACGAAGGAACTCCCTCAATGCTGTTGAATAGGTAGCATCTGGACTTTGACTCCGCAACAATAGTCGAATAACATACTATTTTGCTGCTTTTAATCTAATGAAAAATACTTATATTCTGCGCAAATAATGTTTTTCTGGAATCAGTTCTGGACCCATTTGGCAGAAAATCTTGACATTTAGAAGGAATATCAGTTTCAGACCTTGTCTCCTCACACCCCTGCCATCTACTTATCAAGAGCTGCTTGAAAATAATAACAACTGAAGCAGCTTTATTTACTTCTGTGGAGGCAGAGGTGCAGAGAGTCGCATTTGTCTATTTACTTATGTAGCTGTGGTATTTATTCATTTTGTGGAAAATAATATTTGCTCAGGAAACAATTGTGACACAACTAGTTCAACTTTTGAAGAAATCTGTTATAAATGTATAAAACCAATGCTGCCAAATGTGAGAACACTAAGATTGGGGACTTTCTGGTTTAAACTGAGACGTGACAATTTGAATGTTTGAAGTCAGTTTAAAAGAAAAATCGGGGAATATTATGCTGGTATCAATAAAAATGACACAATCATTTCAATAGGTATAATTTTCTGCTTGGAAGGAGACCTACTTTCTGCACTATGTTATGTATATAATTAATAGGAATTGAGCATCATGAAAAAGGATACATCTTTCAGCCCTTCCTGTCTGTTCCACTAATCATTCATGATGACACCAAAATTGGAGATGTAGTGGACAGCGAAAAGGGTTACCTCAGATTACAACAGGATCTGGACCAGATGGGCCAATGGACTGAGAAGTGGCAAATGGAGTTTAATTCCGATAAATGCGAGATGCTGCATTTTTGGAAAGCAAATCTTAGCAGGACTTATACACTTAATGGTAAGGCCCTAGGGAGTGTTGCTGAACAAAGAGACCTTGGAGTGCAGGTTCATAGCTCCTTGAAAGTGGAGTCGCGGGTAGATAGGATAGTGAAGAAGGCATTTCGTATGCTTACCTTTATTGGTCAGAGTATTGAGTACAGGAGTTGGGAGGTCATGTTGTGGCTGTACAGGACATTGGTTAGGCCACTGTTGGAATATTGCATGCAATTCTGGTCTTCTTCCTATCAGAAAGATGTTGACTTGAAAGGGTTCAGAAAAGATTTACAAGGATGTTGCTAGGATTGGAGGATCTGAGCTACAGGGAGAGGCTGAACAGGGTGGGGCTGTTTTCCCTGTGTGTCGGAGACTGAGGGGTGACCTTATAGAGGATAACAAAATTATAAGGGGCATGGATAGGATAAATAGACAAAGTCTTTTCCCTGGGGTTGCGGAGTCCAAAACTAGAGAGTATAGGTTTAGGGTGAGAGGGGAAAGATATAAAAGAGACCTACGGGGCAACTTTTTCATGCAGAGGGTGGTACATGTATGGAATGAGCTGCCAGAGGATGTGATGGAGGCTGGTACAATTGCAACATTTAAGAGGAATTTGGATGGTTATATGAATAGGAAGGGTTTGGAGGAATATGGGCTGGGTGCTGGCAAGTGGGACTAGATTGGGTTGGAATATCTGGTCAACATGGACAGGTTTGACCAAAGGGTCTGTTTCCATGCTGTATATCTCTATGACTCTATGACTGATCTGTACTCAGTTCCATTTAGAATGAGAGGATATGAGCTGCTAGGAGCTAAATTGAAAAGCAAAATTAAAAATGACAATATTTTCCTATTGCGACCTGAGCCATGAGCTCTTTGACATGGGGTCAGTAAGATCAAATAGGTAAATGTGCAGCTCAAATAGGTTTGAATTAGAATTGCTACAGTGCAAATAGAGGCCATTGAGACCCTCTGAAGAGCATCACACCAGACCCACACTCCACCATCCCTATTACCCTGCACATACCATGGCTGTTCCACCTAGCCTGCACATCCCTGAATACTATGGGGCAATTTACCACAGTCAATCCACCTAACCTGCATATCTTTGAACTGTGGGATCAAACCGGACTGCCCGATGGAAGCCCTCACAGATTCCACACCAGCAGTCACTGAAGACTGGAATTGAACCCAGGGTCCTAGCACTGTGAGACAACAGCATTAACCACTCTGCACAGTGCTGCCCTGAATTCAGGGGACCTTTCGCCAGTAATGGGAAAAAGGGAGCTGTTCCAATAGGATGGACATTACTTGAGTCATGTTGGCATCAGAGTCCTGGCAAATCACATAATCAGGTCTGTAATTAGGCCTTTAAACTAAATAGTGAGTAGAAGGAGGGTTCATTGATGTAATTTTAAAATGTCAAAGTGAAAGAAGGTAAAAGTGCAGGTTTGTGATAAGGCTTATTATTACCAGAAAATAAATAGAAGAATGTCATATCGCACCAAAGAATAATAAGAGTAGGAAAATTTGATGATAGATCAAACTGAAGGATAATTTGAATTCATTAAGCATTCAGAATAAAATTAATGAGTTAACAGTGCCGTGATTATGATTCGGTGGTAATTACTGTGACGGTGCAGGGAGACATGGTTTGGGAATTGAATATCCAAGAGTACTCGGTGTTTCAGAA
The DNA here is from genome assembly GCF_020745735.1 of Hemiscyllium ocellatum. Classification (NCBI taxonomy): domain Eukaryota; kingdom Metazoa; phylum Chordata; class Chondrichthyes; order Orectolobiformes; family Hemiscylliidae; genus Hemiscyllium; species Hemiscyllium ocellatum. The sequence goes on from NC_083401.1 coordinate 90,495,403, forward strand.
AGGTAGGAAGATGTTAGTATAACTTTGTTGATAAAGGAAGTTATCGGTGTTGAAGTGAAAAATGTTATTGGCACTGGAGATCAAGATGAAAAATCAATCTAGGTCGAGATAAGGAATAGCAAGGGCAAGACATTTCTTGTGGGAATATTCTATAGGTTCCCACCAGTATCAATAAATCATAGAATTCCTACAGTGTGGAAGCAAGCCATTTGGCTCATCAAGTCCACACAAACCCTCCAAAAAGCACCCCAGTCGGACCCAACCCCATCCTTACAACCCTGCATTTCACATGGCTAATCCACCTATTCTACACATTCCTGGACATTATGGGCAAGTTAGGATGATCAGTCCACCTAACCTGCACATCTTTGGACAGGGGGAGGAAACTGCAGCACTAGAGGAAACCCACACAGACATAGGGAGAATGTGCAATCTCCACACAGTCGGTGAGGCTAGAATTGCACTTTGATCCCCTGCGCTGTGAGACAGCAGTGCTAACTACTGAGCATCCATGCCGCCCTGTGGTTCTGCAGTCGGGCACAGTATAAATTGAATACTTGTTAATGTACAGCAATAATTGGGAATGATTTTAGCATGCATGTAGAACAGATTGATAGAATTGGCAAGGATAGTCTCAAGAAAGAGTTTATTCAGTATATTAGAGATTATTTCTTGGAGCAAAGTGTCATGGAACCAACCAGGGAGCAGGATCTTCTGGATTTGGTGTTGCATAATGAGATGGGATCAATTAATAATCTAATAGTAAATGATCCTCTAGGGAAGAGTGATCATAACCTGCTGGAAATTCAAATTCAGAGTGAGAGTGAGAAACTTAAGTCTCACACTAGCATTCTTGAGCTAAACAGACGTAATTACATTGGAATGAGGACACATTTCGCCTTAGCACTCTGGGCTGGAAGACTAAAATAGAGGACAATTGATGAGCAGTGGTAAATGTTCATGGAGATATTCAATGTTTCCCAACTAAAATATATTGAAGAGAGGAAGAACGATTGTAAAAAGGATGAAAAACACTGTGGCTACGCAAGCAAGTTAAAGATAACTTAAAGCAAAAATTAAGGCATACCATGTTGCAAATGCAATTGGATGGCTGAAAGATTTGAAATTTTTAAAGATTAATAAATGGTTACTAAAAAGTAACAAAAAAGAACAAGGCCAAATTATGATACAAAGTAAACACAAAATATAAGAATGTATAGGATAAGCTTCTCTTACTATATAAAAGGGGGATATAAGTAGCTAAAGTGAACAAGAGAATGAGATTTAATAGTTAATAGTGGGAAACACAGAAAAGGCAGGGACACTAAATGGACGTATTGCCCCAGCTTTTATGGTGGAGGACACTAGTATCATCCCAATAGTTACAGGTAATGCAGAAGCAAAACAATTGTAATCTCTACATGGGAAAGATTAGAACAAGCCTTTTAAAGAACTCGTGCCTATAGGACCAGGAATTGGCTGGTTCATCAAATATTCTAGTTTATCAAGGGTCATAGAGACATACAGCATTGCAACAAACTCTATGGTCCAACCAGTCCATGACAACCATAATTCCAAACTAAGCTAAGCATGCACTTAGCCCATACCCCTCCAAACACATGTGTTTTATTATTCAAGTTCTTACCTAATTATCATTTAAAGGTTGATACTATACCTGTATCCGCAACTTCCTCTGGAAGTACATTCCACACATGAACCACTCTCTCGGTAAAAAAATTGCCCTTCATCTCTCTCCTCTCACCTTAAAAATGTGCTCCCTAGTCTTGAAATCCCCTATTCTCAGAAAAAAGATACTTGCCATTCACCTTATCTATACCCCTCATGATTTTAAAAATCTCTATAAGGTCACCTGTCAACCTCCAGTGAAAAAGGTCCCAGCCTATTCAGCTTCTCCCTACAATTCAAACTCACCATTCCTAGCAAAATGCTGATAAATCTCTTCTGAACCTTCTCCGCTAAATAATACCCTTTACATGTCAGGATGACCAGAACTAGGCACAGTACTCCAGAAGAGACCTCACCAATGCCCTGTTCAACCTCAGAATAATGTCTCAACTTACATACTCAAAGGTCTGAGCAATGATATTTCTATATGTATGCAAACTTCAAAGAATTATGTACCTGAATCCCGAGGCCTCTGTTTTAAAGCTCTACCCAAGCCCCTACTTTTATTTGTATAAGTCCTGCCCTTGTTTGTTTTAGCAAAATGCAATACCACACATTTAACCAAATCAAACTCCATCTGCCACTCTTCAGTCCACCGATGCAATAGTATGCGATCTCTTTTTAATCTTAGATATCCTTCTTTACTGTCCATGATATAAATAATCTTGGTGTCATCTGCAAACTTACTAACCATGCCCTCCGTATTCTCACCTAAATAATTTGAATAAATGACAAGCAAAAATGGAGTCAGCACCAATCCCTGTAGAACACCGCTGGTCACAGGGATCCAGTTAAAATAAAACAATATTCCACCATACGCTCTGTGTCCTGCCGTTAAAGCCAATTGTGTATCCAATTGGCAAGCTCATCCTGAATCTAATGTTACTAATTAGTCCAGCATGTGGAACCTTGTCAAAGGCTTTATTAAAGTCTAAGTAAACAATGTCTACTACTCTGCCTTCATCAATCTTCTTTGTCACAGATAATCAATATAAAAACACAGACTAAGTAATAGAAACATAAAGCATGGAATATACACATACATCACTGTTATAAATTATTTATAGCATAACTCACTTAAATTATAATACAACTTTGCCTTAAGTAAGACTTACAACAGCAGAGAATTTTCTCACTCACCCTCAAGTCACCACTCAGACATTGTGGAGATCATGATAACATAGAAAACTTCAGTATTTGAGGTATATATGTTTTGCTGGTTTATTGAGAGTGCCGACTCATAAGGTGCTAATTAAAAAAAGTTTGCTGTACTGAGCAAACTACTGGGACAAAAATAAAAAATGTCACCAGGGCTGCATGAGCTTCATCCTAGGTTCTGAGAGGAAGTGGCAGCAGAGATATTGATTATAATATTCCAAAATTCCTTGGATGTGGGAAAGAATTCCATTTGGTTGGAAAAAATGCTGATGTGACATCCTCTTCAAAAAGAGAAGGTAGCACTAGGAGATTATAGACCCAATTAGTGTAAAGGCTGCCATTGGAAAATTGTTAGAATGTATTATTACAGAAGTAATAATGAGAACAAATGCAGCAATTGCTGTGAAATCTCAGCAGGTCTGGTAGCATCTGTGGAGAGAAAGCAGGGTTAATGTTTCGGGTCCAGTGACACTGCTTCAGAACTGAATTTGAGTTGTGAAGAGCGTTCATCGGACCCCAAACATTAACTCAGCTTTGTGTCCACAGATGCTGCCAGCCCTGCTGAGTTTTTTTCCAGCAATCTCTCTTTTTTGTTTCTGAATTCCAGCATCCACAGTTCTTTTGATTTTTTTTGTTTAGTAACAACAGGGCATTTGGAGAGTTGGAAGGTAACCTCTCAGGGTCAACATGGTTTTAAGGGCAAATTATGTTTGACTAATTTACTAGTGTTCTCTAAAGATGTAACACGCAAAGTAGACAAGGGGGACCCTATAGATGTAGTATATATGGATTTCAAGAAGGCATTTGATGAGGTGTCACACAAAACATTCAGACACTTATAAGATCACATGAGGTTGGGGTAATTTATTAGCTTGGATAATTGTCTAAATGGTGAGAAACTTCAGTGCCCTTCTGTTCCAAGGGATCTGAACATTATTTAAATGGTGAAAAGCTGCAGAAAGCTGTAACACAAAGGGACTTGGTGATATTTTTGCATGAAATATAGAAAATTTGCACACAGTTGCAGCACTTAATCAAGAAGGCTAATGGAATGTTGACCCTTATTTCAAGGGTGTTGGAGTATATGAGTTAGGGAAGTCTTGCTGCAACTGTACAAGGTGCTGGTGAGACTACATCTGGAATATTGTGTGCAGTTCTGGTCCCCTTATTTAAGAAAAGATATTCCATTGGAGGTATTTCAGTGAAGACTCACTAGGATGACCACTGGGGTATGGAGGGATTGTTTTATGAGCAAAGGATAAACAGTTTGGGACTCCACTCATTGTAGTGTAGAAAAACGAGAGGTGATCTCATTGAACCAAATAGGATTCTTAAGGGGCTTAACAGAGTAAATACTGAAAGAATGTTTCCCCTCATAGGAAAGTCCAGGACCACAAGGCATATTCTCAGAATTAAGGGTACAAATTTAAGGATAGGTTATAAACCAAATGCAGTTAAATGGGATTAGGGTAGTTTGGTGTTTGTTTGTTGGCATACACATGGTGGGTTGAAGGGCCTTTTTCTATGCTATTTGACTTGATGACACTGAGTGTTGGATCAGCCATGATCCTACTGAATAGTAGAGCAGGCTGCAGGCTAGAGGGGCCAAACAACTCCTGATTCAGACATAAGTTGCAGAAAGCTAGCATTCAGGTATGACAGATAATCAGGGAGACAAATAGAATTTTGGCATTTATTGCAAAAAAGTAGAGTTTCAAAGCAGGTAAGCTTTGCTGCAACTAAACAAGGTGTTAGTGAGACAACATCTGGAGTATTGTGGACAGTTTTAGTCCCCTTCCTTGAGGAGGATGTAATCACCTTGGAACCAGTTCAGAGGAGGTTGGCAGATTGATTCCAGAGTTGAAGGATTTGTCTTATGAAGAGAGCTTAGGCAGTTTTGGCTGAGACTCTGTCTGGAGTTTAGAGGAATGAGAGGATATCTAGTTAAGGTACATAAGATTTGACAAAGTAGATGATGAAAAGATGTTTTCCTTTGTAGGGCAATCTAGAACAAGAGGTCATAGTTTTAGAATAAGGGGTAGCAGATAGAAATCAAAGGCAAGGGTGAATTACTTCTCTGTGGAATTCACCTCTCCAAAGTGTGGTGGTTGCCGGGATCTTGAATAAATCTAAGGAGGAGATCAGCAGATTTTTAATTACGAATGGATGAAAGGATTATGGAAAACAGTCAGGAAAGTGAAGTTGAGGCCAAGATGAGATCAGTCATGATCGTATCAAATGATGGAGCAGGCTTGAAGGGTTGAATTGCCTCCTCATGGTCCTATGTTCTTTACCCACCTTTGATTCCTTCCTAACCTTAAATAACAAACAGCTATCATCTGAGTCTTGAAAATTTCAATTGACCCAGCGTCCACAGCCTTTTGGGGTAGGGATTTTCACAAAGCAAGGAATCTCTGCTATCCAGAGTAAGTTGCATCATGACTTCGATGGTCGCTGACTTACATTGGCTCTCAGTTAGGCAATAACACACTTTTTAAATTCTCACCTTGTGTTTGTACTCTCTAGCTTTCACTGATATCTAATCTCCCGAGCCAGAGACCTGCAAGATCCCTCCAATTGTGAAGGCTGATTTTATCCATTCTGCCAATGGTAACTGTGCCTTCAGCTGCTCAGATGCCAACTTCTGGAAGTTAAAAATCACACAACACCAGGTTATCGTCAAACAGGTTTATTTAGAAGGACTAGCTTTCGGAGTGCTGCTCCTTCATCAGATGGTTGTGGAGTATAAGATCATAAGAATTTATAGCAAAAGTGTGGTGTAACTGAAATTATGTATTGAAAAATATCTGGATTGTTTGTTAAATATCTCATCTTTTAGATTAAACATGATGGTTTCAGTTCTTTCATATGCAAATTGCAGAACTTTTTTAAAAGTTGCATTCTCAAGTGAACTTTAACAATTGTTGTCATCTCAGCCCAGATAATGCATTTACGGTGTGAACTGTCCTGCGTGAGACTGTCTGTGCCACAATGTTCAGATTCATTCTAACCTTAAAAAAATGATTTACAGAATCTTACATGGATTTGTGCAGTTTTTGAGCAAAATAAAGTACAAATTTACACCATAAACTTATACGTGTGTGTGTGTGTGTGTGTGTGTGGTTTATGAGTATCTGTGAGAGAGTGGGTGTATGTGTGTGAGTGTGAGTGTAAAGGGGTATAAGCCTGTGAGAGGGCGTGTAGGGGAGTGTTTGTGTGAGCGTGTGAGAGAGGGTCTGCATGACTGTATGGGTCTGTAGGAGTGTGCGCGTGTGTTGGAGTTTCTGTGTGTCGGAATGCCTATGCATCTATCTGTGTGTCTGTGTGTGTGTGTGTGTGTGTGTATGTAGTGCAGTGAAGTTACCTGTAGTGTGACATGAATCCAAGGTCCTGGTTGAGGCCATCCCCATGGGTACCGAACTTGGCTGTCAGCCTCAGCTTGCCCACTTTTCTTGTCGCCTGTCCTGAAGTCAGCCTTGGAGGACGGTCACCCGGAGGTCCAAGGTTGAATGTCTCGGACTGCTGAATATTTCAACTGGAAAAAATTGAAGTTCTTAGCTGGGGTCTCAATTTCTGTCCCATCACTAAAATGGTTCCCATGGGTCTTGCAGCAGACACTGAGGAATTCATCAGATGAATGAGACTCTGGGAATTCTTTCAAGATGCCAGCAGTAACCCCAGTGAGCCCACCGAGAAACCGGAACAGTCACCACAGGGATCTATACAGGAGCGACCAAAGACAAAGTCAATTTGGACCCCACTGGAGGGCTGCTACCTTGGGCTTGACATGTATGCTCAAATCATAAGGTAATATATAAATGCCAGATTCATCAGCCACACCCACAAGGTAGAGCAGAACATCACCCAATCTCAACGCAATGCCACCATGCTCTCAAAACCAATCACAACATTGTCATCAGACCAGCAGATAGAAAGGAGCCATTGTCATTCAGAATAGAACAGATTACTGTAAGGAACTGTACCGACAACTAAACAACCAGGAACACTACAGGCAACTACCGGCCGATCCAACCAAAGAGCACACCCGTGAACTAAACACATTGATCAGGACTTTGGATCTAGTCCTTCACAGTTCCCTATGCGACCTCATCCAATGTACTTCTCATATAGGTGATTTCTACTGTCTTTTGAAGATACACAAAGCCAACACAATAGGATGTCCCATCGTATCAGCAATGGAACCCTGTGTGAGAACCTCTCTGGCTATGTCAAAGGCATCTTGAAACCTATTGTGCAGTGGACTCCCAGCTTCTGATGCGACACTACAGATTTCTTACAGAAACTCAGCACCCACTGACCAGTCAAACTGTGAACATTCTTCCTCACAATGGATGTTTCAGCATTCTACACCAGCATCCCCCACAATGACAGCATCGCGGCAACAGCCTCAGTTTTCAGCACCAACAACTGCCAACCTCCAAGCACAACTCATCCATTTTATCTTCGACCACAACATTTTCATCTTTGACAACCAGTTCTTCATCCAGATGCACAGAACAGCCATGGGGTCCAAATTTGCACCCCAGTATGCCAACATCTTCATGCACAGCTTTGAACAAGACTTCTTCTCTACGCAGGACCTCCAACCAACACTGTACACCAGGCATATCGATTACATTTTCTTCCTCTGGACCCATGGTGAGGAGTCACTGAAACAACTACACAGTGATGTCAATGAGTTTCACCCCACTATCAAACTCACCATGGACTATTCTTTAGTGTCTGTCTCATTCTTGGACACATGATCTCTATCAAAGATGGACACCTCAGCACCTCACTCTACTGCAAACCCACCAATAATCTCATGATGCTGCACTTCTCTAGCTTCCATCTGAAACATATTAAAACAGCCATCCCCTACGGACAAACCCTACATATACACAGGATCTGTTCAGATGAGGTGCGACATGACGGACACATGGAAGTATTCAAGGATGCCCGTATAAGAACGTGGTATGATGCTCAATTTTTCGTCTGCCAGTTCTGAAGCGCCATAGAGAGAAACCATAATGACCTCCTCAGGGGTCAGACACGAACTGCATTTACGGGTTACCCTTCATTGTCCATTACTTCCCAGGAGCCAAAAAACTACGCCATGTTCTTCACAGCCTGCAAAACATTATCTATGAGGATGAGCACCTCACCAGGATCTTCCCTATGCCTCCACTTCTCTCCTTTAAACAAACACCAAACCTCAAACAGATCACTGTTTATAGCAAACCGCCCGGCTTTCAGGACAACACCATACAACCTTGTCATGGTAGATGCTACAAGATGTCTCAGAGTGTCGACATAGATACCATCATTACATGTGGGGACACCTCCCACCATGTACATGGCAGGTACTCATGCAACTCAGCGAACATTGTCTATCTCATACTCTGCAGGCAAGAATGCCCTGAGGCATGGAACGTTGGTGAGACTAAGCAGAGGCTATGGCAAAGGATGAATGGACACCACACAACAATCAACAGATAAGACTGTCCTCTCCCAGCCAGAGAACACTTCAGCAGTCTGGCACATTCGACCATGGACCTTCGGGTGACCATCCTCCAAGGCAGATTTTGGGACAGGCAGCAACGGAAAGTGGCTGAGCAGAGATTGATAGCCAAGTTCGGTAGCCAGGAGAATAGCCTCAACCGGGACCTTGGGCTCATGTCACACTACAGGTGACCCCACTGCACGATACACACACGCAGCCAGACACTCCTATACATACACACACACTCGTTTAGACCCATACACTCATGCAGACCTTCTCTCATATGCTCACACATACTCTTCCACACGCACCCGCAAGCACCCTCTCACAGACAGATACCCCTTTACACTCACACTCACACACATAGACACACTCTCTCACAGACACTCATAACACCCCCCCATTCTCCACCCCAACACACACCCACATGCACACACACACAGACATATAAGTCTGTGGGGTGAACTTCTATTTGCAGAATTACATTTCATTTTGTTCATAAACTGCATGAATCCATGTAAGGTTCTGTAAATCTGTTTTTTAGATCAGAATCCATCTGAACATTGTAGCACAGACAGTCTCATACAGGGCAGCACACACCGTGAATGCATTATTGGAGCCGACATGACAATTGTTAAAGTTCACCTGAGAATGTAACTTTTAGAAAAATTTTGCGATTTACATATGAAAGAACTGAAACCCACATGGTCATTCCAAAAGGTGAGAGACTTAACAAACAATCCAGGTCTTTTTCAACATATAATTTTAGTTATATCACACTGTAAACTTTTGCTATAAATTCTTTGTCTTATGATCTTATACTCCACAACCACCTGATGATTGAGCAGTGCTCCGAAAGCTAGTGCTTCCAAGTAAACCTGTTGGACAATAACCTGATGTTGTGTGATTTTTAACTTTGCATGCCCTAGTCCATCACCGGCAATTTCAAATCATAAGTTCTGGAACTTCTCTACCTCTCTTAGTTGCTTTCAGGATATTCAAAACTATCTTTTTGTTTAAATTTTGATAATGTCTTTTAATATCTCTTTTTTGGCCAGGCAAATTTTTCCTCGTAAGGCAGAGACTAGAACTAGGGAACACAGTAGAAGACATGGAGAACTCCTTTTTAAAAACTGAGATGGGATTTTTTCTTCCCCCTCAGTGGGTGAATCCCGAGAAAACAATGGAGACTGTGCTGTTGAATTTATTCAAGGCTGAGGGAGAGAAATTTTCAATCATCAAGGGAGTAAAAGGTTATGAAGTGGCATACAAGAAAGTGGAATTGAGTCCACCATCAGATAAGCCATGATCTGAGTGAATCAGTGGCAGAGTTAAAGCACTGAATGGGTTCTTCTTGCTCTTACATTCTCAGTTCCTGTTCGGCTTGGTATCATATTTTGTTTGGAAATAGTCATGTGAAGTGTCTTCAGGTGCTTTACTATATTAAAATGTAATGTAAATGCAAATTGGTGCTTTTATACCCATTCCATGACCAACTTGTCCTTTCTGCCATAAAAGCAAAATAGTATGGATGCTAGAAATCTGAAGTAGAAACAGAAACGTTGGAAATACTGAACAGGTCTGGTCATATCTGAGGAGTGATTAACTGAATTGATGGATGAAATTTTATTGAAGTGTTGTGGTGTTTCATTGCTTAAGAGACCCGTGTTTCCTCTTCTCAGGAAGGACCACTGAACAACAAGCCAGTAAGGCAAACGTGAGACTTCTGGTTGGCAGCACATCTCCTCCACACTGCCGCCACCTCCCCCTCCAATCCCCCCGACATTCCTGGAATCAAGACCGTGAGGGTGGGAGGGACATCAGGGCTGACAACTCTCATGCTCAGCAGCATCACTGAGACAACCAGGGCTGCTGTTGGAGTCCATGAGGGTGGAGTGCCTCCTTCCACAGATAAACAATGGGGGTGAGGGCTATGTGGGTTTCTCAAGTCGGGTGAAGGGCAGTCACTTGGAGAAGTGCACAGGAGAACTCGAAACAAGTACAGTGGGGTGGCTTTCTGTGGGCACTTTCCCCTGATTTTGAGTCTCTCAATGGGGGCATTGCTTTTGTCGAAAGAGCTTCCATCCCAAAATCCTGGAGGTGATAAGATGACTGCAATATTTTAGCGATCATGGGTGCTGTTTGCCAACAGGCCCATCTGCAATGAGGTTAATGTAAGCAGTGATGTAATAAGGTTCTTCAGTTATCACTTAGTTGGATATTTGAAGCCCTCAATTGGTAGCAGGGCAGAAAGATTTACAAAATGTCTTCTCACCCAGGGACTCATTCTGGGAGAGGTGGGAAGAGAGGAAGATTCAGGTATACCACTGCCCATCCTAATTATAAGCCTTCCCATCTTCAAGCCCACCAACAGTTGTAGTTTCTACAGTTGAAAAAGAGACATATTTATCTCAAAGTATTGAGATAAATTACTGTTGTCAAGCCTTCTGAGTATTTCCATTGATTTCTATTGTTATGTCCCCCTGACATTTTGTCGTGCTACAGGTGGAGCGTCACCAACTTCCTTTATCTTACATTCAAGTCCAAACTAAGTGCTTGACTTTGAAATATTCTCCCGAATTCGGCAGCTATTTGTTCAGTGATACAAGGGCAACTTGAATATTTGCAACAGTCCCACCCAGAGAATGAATTTAAAGATTGCTGAGATGTTTTCATCTGGTCAATCGACAATACCTGGAATAATCAAAGCAACTAAAGTCACATATGAAGTAAGTGAACAAAACCCAAGTGCTTCAGCCCCTGTACAGAAATTATATGTATGAGTAAGATGAATGAAAGGAGTTGCAATTATCTCTCTGCTCTGATATACCAGAGTATTCTGTGATAAAAGGTAATGGGCATAGATAGTGGGTGGGAAATTTCTTTTTATACTTCAAGCCATTGATGAAAGATTTTGAGTCAGCACCACTAAATTTTATTTACTGAGAAGGTTTATGACTTTTTGCTGATTCTGGATTGTGAGTTGAGTTAGTCATACTCACTCAGGCCAGATTGAATGGTCTAATTATCAGATGTTTCAAAATGGATAGATAACTGTACAATCTGTATTAATAGCAGCCTCAGGAAAAAAAAAATCTTGCATTGAAGGCACGTACTTGGTGTCAATAGTGGTACATTCTCATTGAGGTGCCAGTCTGCAGTATTTCTAGCCGTGGGTGTATGCACCATACTGTCCCTGAGGATGATTGGTCCTGTCACAAAGCTAGTCTCATTTTTTTTCCTCAAAACTGTTGCTTTTCTCAAGGAGTCTCTGTCCTTGATTTTTTTCAAAGGGGCAATAAACGAGGCCGGGCTCCAATCAGTCTGGTTTGGTACAGAGATTAAAAGGATTTTGAGGGGTCTTTTGTTAATATGTAACCAGATGAGACTTCAGGCTAAAGTGGTCATGTTTTAGAAGTAACCTGTATAAAGAGAAGGGAGTGGTCAGCTCTCTAGCTAGCTGAGTTGAGCAGTTTTTGTTCAGTCTTGAACTGGGAAGTTCATCAGGGTGCTGTGTGGAAACTCTCATTCTTTTCTGCCCTTCAACTTCAACAAGCACGTGTTTCATTTATATTTGTTTTTAAAGGGAGTTTGCTTATTGGGTCTGTTGTGTATATTCAAAGCAGCATAATTAAATCTAGTTGAATAGGTTGACTTCTGTATGTGTCCTTTATTCTGTTCTTTGTGTTTCATTATGCAATTTTGTGAATAACTTTTTGTCTGTTTTAAAATCTAATGGTCAGCCTCGTGACCTCACTCTGGGTAATTTTCACTGTACACTTACTGAAACAAACTGCAACATTATAGTCTGGGGCTGCCTGCTTAAGAATATTTTGAGTGGTCTAGCTTAGTCCATAACAATAAGGCTTTTAAACTCCATATATATTTTAATATTTATTTATTTACATCTATATTTAGTAGGTAATCTGATACTGCTCTCTAGTGTAATGTCTAAGGTAGAGTCATAGGGATGTACAGCACAGACACAAACCTTTCGGCCCAACTCGTCTATGCCGACCAGATATCCCAACACAATCTAGTCCCACCTGCCAGCACCCCGTCCATATCTGTCCAAACCTTTCCTATTCATATACCCATCCAAATGCCTTCTAAATGTTGCAATTGTACCAGCCTCCACCATTTTCTCTGGCAGCTCATTCCATGCACGCACCACCCTCCGTGTGAAAAAGGTGCTCCTTAAGTCTCTTTTATATCTTTCCCCTCTCACCCTAAACCTATGCCCTCTAGTTCTGGACTCCCCCTCCCCAGGGAAGAGACTTTATCTATTTACCACACCCTACATGATTTTATAAACCTCTGTAAGTTCACCCCTCAGTCTCTGACACTCCAGGGAAAACAGCCCTAACCTATTCAACCCCTCCCTGTTTCTCAAAGCCTCCAACCCTGCCAACATCCTTGTAAATCATTTCTAGATCATTTCAAGTTTCACAACATCCTTCTGATAGGAAGGAGACCAGAATTTCACGCAATATTCCAACAGTGGCCTAACCAATGTCCTGTACAGCCATAACATGACCTCCCAACTCCTGTACTCAATACTCTGACCAATAAAGGGAAGCAGAACAAACATCTTCCTCACTATTCTATCTACATGTGACTCTACTTTCAAGGAGTTTTGAACCTGCATTCCAAGGTCTCTTTGTTCAGCAAAATTCCCTAGGATCTTACCATTAATTGTATAAGTCCTGCTAAGATTTGCTTTCCCAAAATGCAGCACTTCACATTTACCTAAATAAAACTTCATCTGCCACTCCTCAGCCCATTGGCTCATCTGATCAAGATCCTGTTGTAATCTGAGGTAACCTTCTTTGCTGTCCACTATACCTCTAATTTTGGTGACATCTGCAAACTTACTGACTATAACTCTTTAGCTCATCTCCCTCTTCATATATTCATTCTAGACTAGTGTTGTCTGTCTTACTGTTGTCAGTTATGTCATTAGTTATATTAGCATGATTTGTATGAATCTCATTTTTCACAGTTTGATGAGGGCGGGGGTAGGTCGGGGGAGGATATATCTTACTGATGTATGTAACTGTGGAACTTATGTTCTGAGGAGAGATGAATAAGCAAATAAATTGATTTAGCTTTCAGCAAATAATGATAATTCACAGTGTCAATATTAGTGGAAAAAAGATTTTTGGGAGTAACAAAAACATTTATTTTAATCCTGAGTCATCACATTGTCCACCAGCACCGTTTTTTGTGGGGGTAGGGGGATTAGCAGGGGTTCACCTATGAGGGATGGCGGGGGTGGGGGGGGGAGTTATTGAAATTTAGGGCACCAAAGGCTTGAAGACGCTTAAGGAAGTTTGACAGAAATTTCCTGCTTAGCCTGTCTCCACACAGGTAAATTACAGATTTACCCTGCTTGTTGACAAGGAAAGTGAGTGTGATAGCCATTTCAGATTAAAATGGCATCTAGGTTTTAGTCGGAGCTGAATGCTAACTCAGGCTATAATGTACATTTAGAATATCTGCATCAGTATCATACAGCTATGTACTCTTTCAGTCACTCTGACGTGACAGCTCGAAATATACAGCGGAGGGAGTGGCAGTCTGTAGCCTGCAATACTCCAATTCCTCATTTAATGGTGACCATCCTGAGATCTGAAGGAAACTGGCATGATGAGAGGTTCCTGCATGGATTCAGGAGCATTCTCTTTTGCCTCCACTCCTGGAGTCAACAGGGGTCACTGGCAGATGGAGAGAGGAGTGACTGCTTACCCTCAGGGTGCCCTGTGAGGAGCCACTAGAAAATCTGACCGAGCAATCATCCCTCCCAGCCGTGTGAGTGCATTTCCATGACTATCTGAAGAAAAGGCACGTCTTGATCGAGGCCCAGAAGCCTTCTCCCCACTTTACTTGGTCACTGCTCTATCAGCCTTAGGGCACACTCAGCACTCATTTGTTGCTGAACCTTGCTCTGTGTGACAGTTGCCACACTCTCCAAGCAGGAAACCAAGTGCTTGTCCACCTGAGACATGACAAATCTCCATAGCCTGGATATACTCCAGCATATGTCCAAGCAGAAATTCCCTTGCTATTCACTCCAATTTTAGAAGGTTTTGTATGGTGTGACACCTGGCTAATCGTTACTTGGAGCACACCATGTGCATGGCCTCCAACAATCCTCCGACTGTCAGATTTCTCAGCTGTCACAGGCTCCATCAGTTTTTCTGGCATAAAGATCATAACTTCAACTGTCAACATGATCACATTGCCACAGAAGTAAATATATCTGAGCTGGTGCAGAGTGTGGGGGAAAGATACGGCACTGAATCCTCTTGGGTTTCAATGCCTTCCTACTCAGTGATGTATTTCAGGGTCCTGGATGATGGAGTAGGCTCTCTTTTTGAACTGTGAGAACCTGCATTAAAGAACACAAAGAATTAGGCTTACTTCAGTCATGCTCACTTTTCCCTTTCATTCCTCATGTGTGTCTTTTTTCGACCCAACAGTTTGGATTAAATGCAAGGCTATTTCATCCCCTTCCATCTGCAATCCTGCTTCAGAATCTGTAATTGCTCAGCTGTCCTGTTCTTTAATCATTCCACTGTTTCACCTGGGTAGTATGAGTGTCTTTGTATTGGTGTGTTTCTAACCATTTTTGATTGTTCTTTAATATTTTGTGACATTTTCTCCTACAAACACAAGGTGACAATTAGTTTTAGCTCAATGGACTCCTAACAGTTATCAGGATACATTTCGCGGATTGATAATTGGTCATCCTGGGTCATCTGCACATACTCTTGCTCACTTGAACTATAATAAAGGAGTTAACTTGAAAATTTGAGCCTAGGTCCATTGTAGATGTATCTGCAGCCATTCCTTGACTTTGTTTGCTGTCATGCATTCCTTACTGAGATACATTATTTGCTAGTCTCATGAGATCTAATGATCTAATGTTGTACTCAGACTGATGGTGCAGATAAAGTTGTCATTTCTCTTTCTACAGTGTACCTGTGGACCATAAATCTGCCAATTTCCCACTGCAATCTCCAACCAGTTTCTAGTCAGGCAGGAGGCTGATGCTACTGGTGGAAGAATATATCTCCCATTGTTCCCTGGCTACCCAGATGAAAAACCGACAGTGTGGCATCACTGAAGCATGATGCTCTGCTCTAAGCCATGTGCTGGCTGACTTTGGAGGTCAGGATGATAATCCTCAGATCCTGACCAGAATTTGCAAAATGATGCGGTTGGTTTATAAACACTGGACTGGTGTCCAGGTGCTGCTAAAATTTGCGCCTGGGCTTACAACCCCTGAAGCTGATAACAGGTTCAGTAACTTCCTGTCCATACTCTCTGCTAATGGCTGGTCCCAATGCCTCTACCAAGTTTGTTTGTTGGCCTTCAAATAATCACAGCACAATAGGAAGTGCTGCCCATTTCTGGTTTTCCATTAGGAGACTTTCATTGTGATCACAAAATTCTGCCCAGTTAAATAACCACAGCAGTAACATTTTCAGGAAATCCTCTGGATGTTGAAAGATTGCCAAAATTTGATCATTCTCCTTTTCAAAACTGAAATTATGTAGTACTTCTGACTTTCAAAGGAATTGGAGTATTTGCTAAAATACATTGCTAACTTTAAAAAAAACACTTCTGCTTAAAAAATCCAAACACTATTCGGAAAGATTGTCTAATCTTACTGGTTTGAACAATTTTACTTTTGCAGATTCCAGTCTGTGTTCAATGAAAATGACGTTGTACAGATATATGTGCCTTTATTTCACATAAAAGCCATCCAATTTTTACTTTTAATATTTTTGTGGTGTGATGGTTGGATGAGTCCTTCTGAACTGGATGAATTATTTGATAAGTCAGCCATGGAAGTATTGCTTTAAAAGCTTAATTTGTTTTCTGTCGCATGGCAACTTTTAAACTCTGTTCATCAAGGTGAGAACATTTGGTACTGGGGAGCTGAAATTCTTCTGATTAACACCCATGTCAGATAATATAGCTAGCAGCAGAACACAGTTCCTTCCAGTCTTACCCCTGAGCAAAGTTCAATTCAATCTCCAAAGAGCATCATATATTGCAACTATGTGATCATTTTTCAATTTCCCATTTCCTGTGACCTCTCTGTCTGAGATGAGTGAAGGACTGGGATTAGCTGAGTTGCTCTTGCAACTAAAAGTATCGACTGAATATCAGCACTAAACGTATAGACTGAGGAGCCTTCTTACATGTTGTAAATATTATATATTTCATGAATCTCCTTTAAACTTCCTCCACTCCATTGGAAATAATTATTCCATCATTTCATTTCTTTTGTCCTAACATCTTCTCAGTTCTCTCTTTGTTCTAATAAAATTATCAATGACAGTCTCCATACTTTTTTGTGCTTGAATGTGGCTACCAATTCAATGTTGTCTTCAATCTATAGCTTAAATAATGATTTTTCAGAAATACATTGAGTTCTTGTATTCTATTCCACTAGTTAACACAAAAAAAGTCATTTCATGTTATACTAGTGAATTAAGATGTCAAAATCCCAGTTACCTGTTTATGTACACCATATAGTATCTTTCCATTAAGCTCCCATGCTTTTGCACCTTTTCTCCTCCTAAATGTCTCTTATTTCTACATATTAAGTCACATCGGGATACAATTTAATCATGGGATGCGGGGTTGCTGGCAAAGCCAGCATTTATTGCCCATCTCCAAGAGTCCTGTGAAAGTTGTGGTGAGCTGACTTCTTGAATCGTCTCCAGCCTATCTGGTGTAAGTGCATCCAATTTCATTCAGAAGGGAGTTTCAGGAGTTTGACCCAGTGACAGTAATAGAATAACAATATATTTCCAAGTTAGGGAGCTATGTGGCTTGGAGGTGAATTTACAGGTGGTGCTTTTCTCATGATTTGGCTATCTTTGTCCTCTATTCAGTCATAGTCACAGGTTTCTAAGGAGCTTCAGTGAATTTGTGCAGTGCGTTTTGTAGATGGTACATGCTGTGCATAGTGTTGGAGTTGGTGAATATTTTTGGGAGTTGTGACAATTAACTGGGTACCTTTGTCCTGGATGGTTTGTCAAACTTCTTGAGTATTGTTGGAGCTGAGCTCACCAGCAAGTGGAGAATATTTTGTCACCCTTTCTTTCTGCAGCTGATTGACAGGCTTTGGGGAGTCAAGAGGATAATTACTCACCACAGAACTCTTAGCTCTGGCCTGTCCTTGCAGCTAGTGTATTTATATGGCTGTATAATTCATTTTCCGGTCAATGTTAATTCTCAGAATGTTGATAGTGGAGAATTCAACGATGATAACACATTGAACATCTCTTGTTTAAGATGGTCATTGCCTGGCACTTGCTTGGCATGAATGTCATTTGCAATTTATCAATGCGATGTAAGATGTGTTATTTTAATATAAATATAATTTATTTGAGAATTTTGATTTTAAACAAGTGACTTGTGAGTTTTGGTCTGTATGTATGAGGAGGGGTAATGATTAACTTTGCCTGTACTTCTGGGGCCTTCGCTTCTCAAAACCAGTGTGAAGGAGAGAGTTACTGGAGGGATATTAGGAATTTCTTTGCATTATGAGAGTTTTACAATTGGACAAAATAAACAAAATTATAAAAATGTACTTCTTGTCCCATCTTTACGGATCAGTAATGGATTTGATTTGCTGAGAAAAGAAAATTTTGCTTGGAAACCCTTTGGTTTCAGTTCGTAGAAGTCTTAATTGAGGTTGCATGGAAAAACAGTTTCTCCTAGAGAAAAGGATTATTTCAGAACAGTTAGGAATCTCAATTTAAAAGTTTTAATGGAAAACAGAACCATGGGGAATGTTGTTGAACAGAACAACCGAAGGGTGCAGGTACATAGTACCTGCAAGGTGGTGTCACAGGTAGACAGGACGTTTGGCATGCTTTCCTTCATCTGTCAGAGCATTGAGTATAGACGTTGAGATGGCATGTTACAGCTATACAAGACGATGATAAGGCCACAATTCTGGTCACCCTGCTAAACTTCAGAGGGTGCAGGAAAGTTTTAAAATGCTGTTGCTGGGACTGGGATTTTGAGTTATAGGGAGAAGGGGGAGGATGCTGAGGGGTAACCTAATAGAGGTTTATAAAATCATGAGGGTCTAGATAGGGTGAATAGCCAAAGTCTTTTCCCCAGAGTAGGAGAGTCCAAAACTAGAGGGCTTGGGTTAAGATGAGAGGGAAAATATTTAAAAGCAAGGAGGGGCAATATTTTCACACAAAGAGTGGTATGTATGTGGAACAAGCTACTAGAGTGATATGGGTCAGTACAATTACAACAATTAAAAGATATTTGGACAGATACATAAAGGAAGATTGAGAAATATGTCATTCAAGTGCAGGCAAATGGGACAAGCTCAATTTAGGAAATCCCGTTGGCATGGGTGGTTTCAGCTGAAGGACATAATTCCATGTGATATGACCCTGTGACTCCGTGTTAAAATATCTCCTGGTTAAATAGGGAAGCTCGCCATAATTCCTTTGCCATTAATGTAATATTTAAAAACATAAAAGTGGCTGAATTTTTAATTTTAATTTTAACTTGGTGAAAAATCACACAACACCAGGTTATAGTCCAACTCAAGTTAACCTGAGAATGCAACATTTAAAAAAACGGTTTTGTGAATTACAGATGAAAGAAGTGAAACTATCATGGTATTCGAACAGATGAAAGACTCAACAGACAATCAAGGTATTTTTCAATGTATAATTTCAGTTACATCATATTGTAAACTTTTGCTATAAATTCTGTGTCTTACGATTGTGTCCTCCACAACCACGTGATGAAGGAGCATCGCTCCGAAAGCTAGTGCTTCCAATTAAACCTGTTGGAGTCTAACCTGGTGTTGTGTGATTTTTAACTTTGTACACCTCAGTCCAACACCAGCATCTCCAAATCAATTTTAACTTGGAAATGCTCACACTGCAGAGGTTTCATTTTACTCCTGTGTGTATCATCATTACTCCTTGAAACTGGCTTAGTTAGAGAGCTGCATGTAATGACATGCCACCATGTTTAGCACCAATTCATAAATGAATATACAAACCATCAAATTAAGAACAGTAATAGTCCACTCAGTCCCTCAGAGCCTGCTCTACATTCAGTAAGATCGTGGCTGATCTGATTATTCTTCATTCCTGACAACCTCCAAGAAACTTTCAAAACTATGCTTATTAAAAATCAACCTACCTACCAATTTAATAATATTCAAACACTCAGCTTTTACTGCTTTTTGAAGAAGAATGTACCAAAGATTATAAACTTCTATGAGAGAAACGATATTCTCCTCATTTTTGTCTGAAACAGACAACATCTTATTTTTTAAGCAGTGATCACTATTTTGAGATTTTCCCACAACAGGAAGCATCCTCTCCACATCCACCCTACCAATACACTTCAAAATCTTATTTCCTTAGGGTTGACAGCGGCAAATTGGAAATGCCATTGGACTCGTAACTCCAGGTTCATACTCTGGGCACCTGAGTCCAAATCCCACAAGGTGGTGAAATTTGAATTCAATAAAAACTTACCCCAAAGGAAACTGTATAAACACTGTCAATTGTTGTAAAAAAAAATCAGTTCACTCATGTCTTTTAGGGAAGAAAATAACAGTCCTTACCTTTATTGGCCTTCACGTGACTCCAGATCCACAGCAATGTGGTTGACTCTTAACTACCCAAACTCCAGCAGATAAAGGCCTAGCCTGTCCACATTTGCCTCATAAGACAATCCAGCCATGGGTATTTGTCTAGTAAATGGCACAGTGGCTCAGTTAGCACTGTTGTCTCACAGCGCCAGGGACCTGGGTTCAATTCCCATGTCAGGCAACTGTCTGTGTGGAGTTTGCACATTCTCCCTATGCCTGCATGGGTTTCCTCTCAAAGTCCAAAGATGTGCAGGTCAGGTGAATTGGCCATGCTAAATTGTCCGTAGTGTTAGGTTCACTAGTTAGGGGAATGAGTCTGGGTGGATTGTTCTTCAGAAGGTTGGTGGACTTGTTGGGCCGAAGGGCCTGTTTCCACACTGTAAGGAATCTAATTTAAACCTTCCCTAATTGCTTCCAACACTTCCCGGCCTTCTTTAAATAACGAGACCAGTACTGTACATAGTACTCCACTAATATTTCACCAATATCCTGCATTACTGAAGCCAAGCCTTCCGAGTATTATTCATTTATATCAACTTTCCTAATTATTTGCAGTTCTTTTATGATCATGCACAAAGACATTCAGAACTTCCATCTCAGAACTTTGCATTCTCTCACAGTTCAGATAATAGGCTAAAACAAAGAACTGCAGTTGGTGGAGATATTAAACAAAAACAAAAATTGCTAGATCTGGCAGCATCTCCACAGAGAAAATATTTAACATTTCAAATCTAGTGACTCTTCATCTGAACATCATCTTCATCATGTTCATGGTCTGATAAGGAGTCACCAGACTTTGACCATTAAAGTCCCTGACTAACGGAATTGCCCCTTGAAGGGTTTCACATCAATCAAACATACAGTCCCAGGTGCTCAGGAAAGAAGAAAAATCATTAATTACTCCCGTTCTGTGTGTGTTTACATTCACCAAGCACTTCCAGAGTCAGTTATGCAATGAGTGCAAGGCCACAAAATGTATGAACACACAGAGCAAAATTAGTTCTGAAATAGCTCAAGGAAACCTGATATCTGTCAAAAGCTCCAAATTTTATTTTAAAAATCCTTCAAAAGGAAGGCCAGATATTTTTGAACATTCAGTTAGAAGGGAACAGATCCTACCTGAATTTTCTTTGTTCTGACAATGTGTTGAGTTGTGTTTTCTGGTCCTTAATAATTTGCAACCGGAGAAACAAACTATTACAATTGAAATTACAATAGACAGTAAATGCCTCCACAGGACTGCCTAATGACTACCTACAAAATCAGGAAAAGGACAGGCAATGCTTGAAGATTAATTACAAGTGAAACTCAGTTTCAGAATACACCATCTGGAATTCATGTCCTTTAGGCAGCAACTGAAATAAACCATTGGCCAATTCATAATGAAATGTAGAGTAAAGGAGCATGATTGGGACGTTAGAGCAGCTGAGCTCACCAACAGAATAATCAAATTCATGATAACACTCACCCCAACTGAAGCATTCCTTAAAGATATCTTGGACAGATGCAAAGGTTACAGCACAGAAGGTTCTGTACAAAACTGATGCAAGTACAAACTAATGGAGGAATGCTATGCATAGTTCATTTTCCATTATCTTCCTTCCTCTTGCATTTCATAATTGCCAATACAGACAAGTCAAGTGAGTAATGCTAATGGTGCAGTCTTATAACTGTACCAAGAAAATGCCTAGCATTTTACTCCATATGCAAGACCTGTGGCACCAGAGGACACTAGCAGGGCTAAAGGAAATGGACCACAGCTTGGACCAATAGAGCATTCTTAGTAACACAAGATTTTTTTTTCCCTAATCTCACTATTGATTCTTTGCCACTCAACTTGGATGTTCTCTGACTCTCAGAGATTCCATATAAGGATATAATTGTTCCTTCTACCCTCTGTTTTAGCCCCTTCATGATTTTGAACATCTTTAACAACTTTTCCAACTCTCTATTCTCTAAGGAGACCAAACCCTTTCCTTCCACAAAACCAAAGTTCCTCATTTGAGGAATCGTTTATGTAAATCTTTACTGTGCCCTATCTAAGGCACTTACATCCCTCATGAAGTGTGTTGTCCAGAACTGGACATAATGTTTTGTTAAGGTGATTGAACCTTAGTTAAGTACTCTCTGTTTCAAATCAGGGTTATGTGCCTTTTGTAGAATAATATATACAAGCACTGGTCATAATATTGATCCCTAAGGTGCCCCAATTTACACCTTCCTCCAATCTGAAAAACAATGCTTCAACACAATTCTTTATTCCTGCCACTGAGCTAACCATGTGCCCATGTAATCACTTCCACTTATTCGACAGGCTTCAATATTGCTGATAAACCTGTTAAGTGCAAGTTTATTAAGTACCTTTTTTGTTCCTTAGTTGTTCACAGGATGTGGGCATTGCTGGTCAGGCCAGCATCTATTTACTAGCCCTAATTTTCCTTGAGGTGGTGGTGAGCTGTCCTTTTGAACTGCTGCACTCCTTGTAGTTGGACTGTGCAGTTACAGTTACTGTGCCATTAGGGAGTTCCAGGATGTTAACCCAGCACTAGTGAAAGATTGGTAATATTTCTCAGTTGGATTAGAATGTGACTTGGAGTGGAATCTGTAGGTTTTGGTATTTCGATGAATCTGCTGCTCTTGCACTTCTAGGTCGTGGAGTTTGCAGGTTTGGAGGTGCTGTCAGAGGATGCCCTATTAACTGCATTGGCCTGATCAACCCTCCTTGCTGCCTCATCTCAAAGCGCAAACGAAGGAGTGGCCGATGGAGTTTAATTTAGATAAATGTAAAGTGTTGCATAAGTCATACCAGGGCAGGACTTATACAATTAATGGTAGGTCCCTGGGGAGGGTTGCTGAACAAAGAGACCTAGAAGTGCAGCTGCATAATTCCTTGAAAGTAAAGTTACACATAGACAGGGTGGTGAAGAAGGTATTTGGCATGCATGCCTTCACTGGTCAGAACATTGACTATAGGAGTTGCAATGTCATGTTGCCGCTGTACAGAACATTGCTGAGCACACTCTTAGGATAGTGCATGCAATTCTGGTCATCCTTCTAGGGAAGGATGTTCTTAAACTTAGAGGATGTAGAAAAGATATAAGAGAAATGTTGCTGGAATTGGAGAATTTGAGTTCTCGGGAGAGGCTGAATAGGCTGGGTTTTCTTTTCCCTGGAGCATCAGAGGATGAGGGATGATCATACAGAGGTTTATAAGATCATGACGGCTATGATAGGGTGAATAGCCAAGGTCTTTTTCATAGGATGGGGGAGTTCAAAACTAGAGGGCATAGGTTACAGGTGAGAGGGGAAAGATTTAAACAGGACCTGAGGCTTAACTTTTTCATGTAGTGAATGGTGCATGTCTGCCAGAGAAAGTGGTGGAGGCTGGCACAACTACAATATTGGAAAGGTATCTGTAAGGGTATATGAATTGGTTTAGAGGAATATTGGCCAAATGCTGCCAAATGGGACTAAATAAGATTGGGACGTCTGGTGGGCATGGATGAGTTGAATCGAAGGGTCTGTTTCCTTGCTGTATGACTTTATGACTCATTGTTAATAAAACTCTCTATTCCTTTATCAAATGCAGGTAGATTTTCTTCCTAAACCAACGCTCATTAAAGTGCACATGAATTTCATCCGTGGAGGGAAGAGTGGCTGTAGCTTCTCAGAAATGGACTAATTGTCAATTTAGTTGCATTTTATGAAGGATTTCTCCCCATGAGGCCTAGCAGGTTTTCTCATGCAATCATCTCCATGCTACCTCATTAACTCTCTATGCTGTCCCTCTTCTCAGATGTGAGCTGGATTCTCCCTCTTCACGTAGGTGGATATAATCACCACTGCAAGGTGTCTTGGAATGTCTGATGTGGTAACATATTTAACTCCCAACCCTGCATAAGATGTTTTACAGGCGATCACAGATGACTCACACATTGATAGAATAGAACTTTTTTCTATTGATAAACTAAGCTGTTATGGTCCTCTCAGGACAATGTGCATCTTGAAATAGGAAGCCAGCTATATTGCCAAATTTAACACCGTGTTGCTAGGCAATTGAGAGTCCCCAACATGTCCCCTACAGCTCTCTCAATGCAACTGATCACATTGAAGTTCAATCCTGATGAAGGGCTTTTGCCTGAAACATCGATTATCCTGCTCCTTGAATGCTGCCTGACCTGCTGTGCTTTTCCCGCACCACTCTAATCTAGACATTGAAGTTCATACAGCTGTTACCTTGATGGCCACCAGGACAGGATGGCCACTCACTCCTTCAGGTCACAGATCCCATTCCAGCAGTTGGTATTGTTCAGTGATAATCTCCAGGGACATGTTCAGTCTGCGCCGACACTGCACCTTACTCATCTGAACAAAATTACATTGAAGATGAGAGAATTGGCTCTTTTGTATCTCCTGCACATCCCTGATGGGAGCTTCAGGTACAGCCACCTCTTCAGCAGGCTGCTCGACATTGCTGGAGGATGTTGCTGGTCCTGGATTTGCTGGCACATCTGGTCCTCCTCTGTTTCTCTGCATGTTCACTACATCACCACAACTGCAATGATAACCCCTGCTCTGTCTAGATTTTTCAGTGACACTTATCATGAGCCTTTGTGTGGGGAATATGAGGAATATCTGTTGATCCTTACTAATGTGAGCAGACAGCATTTGCATCACTCACAAATGACAGCTTTGCACACTGCTCAGTACAGTGGAACATGGCATATTCTAACAAGGAGGGCATTGGACATTATTTCAGTGAAAGCACCAACAGTCATATTGCAAAGACACAGCAGGAGGTTGCAGTAAGTGTTGTATGAGGACTGAACCCTTTTCCTCACAGTCCACATTAACCACATAAGGCAGAATTATAAAATTGTGTTGCATTTTGCCTACTGTTCAAGTTGAGAGGCAATCAGTTCCATGTCCTTGTATAGCCTATGACATTTTTCATTAGCTTTGAGCTTTGTGGCCCACTTCTGTCACTTTTAAGGTCAACTGGGCTTACATCTGCTTCACAGAAATGCGTTTAATCTGAACTAATCAATGAATGATCAAGACAGCTCTTGACTAACATTTGCACTCTGTGCTCCTCTATATTTTATGTATTTTACAAATAGAATGATGTGATTGGACACAACTTCAATCTGTATACTGCAAGGCAAGTAGGAATGAAAGGCTGACAAGTCAGCTGGATCTGATGGGATGCATCCTAGTATGCTAAAGGAAGTAATGGCCAAATAATGAAGGTACTGGGAGAAGTCTTCCAGGAATCCTTAGATTCTGGAAAAGTCTCAGAGGATTGGAAAACTGCCAACGTAAATCGTTATTTGAAAAGGGAAGAAGAGTAACAAGTAACTATAGGCCAGTTAGCTGAATGCCATAACTGAGAAAATGTTAAAGTCCACTATAAAAGATGCAGAATATGATCAAGCAGATTCAGTACGGTTTTGTGAAGAGGAAATCATGCTTGTAAAATGTACTAGAATTCTTTGATGAGATAACAAGCAGGATAGATGAAGGCAAAATAGTCGATCTAATATATTTGGATTTTCAGAAGATCAGGTATCATGCATTTGGATACTTAATAAGACAAGAGCACATGATGCTGGAGATAGTATATTGGCAAAGTGGAGGATTGTCTAACTACCAGAAGACAGTGAGTTGGGATAAGGGGAGCATTTTCAGAGTGACCACCTGCAGCTAGTCGTGTGTCACAGGGATAAATTCTTGGGCTACAGTTATTCATAATATATATTAGTGACTTAGATGAGGAAAATGAATATACTGTAACCTAGTTCATGAATGAAACAACAAGAGGAGGGAAGGCAAGTGGAGAGATTGACACAAAGCATCTGCAGAGGAATGTAGACAGGTTAAATGAACAGGCAAAGCTTAGCAGAAAGAATGTCATGGATGGAAACATGAAGTTATGCAGTTTGACAAAAAAATAGAATAACTGATTATTATTTAAACAGAGAAAGGATGCAGAAAGCTACAGCACTGAGGGATTACAGGTTGGAGAAGGTTCACTGGGCTGACGCCAGATATGGGGGAACCGTCTTGGGAGAGAGGTTGATCAGGGTCAGTGGACTTGTGGATCTCAACATTGAGAATGGGTTTTGACAACACCTTGCCTGACTTTTCCCAAATTTCTTGCCATAGTCCACATCATTCAGGTCAGTCAGGGAAGATTTTGCCCAAGAGTTCAAAATGACACATTCTTAACCGGTGTGAAACATAAATTGCTGCTACGTCTTTACACTTGGAAGCTGGAGGAATGATCTCTTGCACATATTTAACATGATTAAGTAATTTAATACAATTGATTTCACTGGAAAGTATTGAACAGGGACCTAATCTTTAAAATAGAGTTTGGACTTTTCTGAGAGAAGTTGGAATACATTCTTTTCACAAATGGTTTCTTGAATTTGGAGTTTTGCCCCTGAAAGGCTGTGGTTGATGGAATAACTGAAATCTTCAAAACAGATGTAAACTTATTGTGGTGTTGGAGTATTAAGGCACAAAGGCCCCTAAATGAATTTGAAATGTTGATCAGCCATTACCTAATTGTATGATAGAGTGGACAGGATGGGTGGTGAGCTAAGGACCAACTTGTTTACTCCATACTGATGTACATGTTTCAATCGAGCAGGTAGATTTTCTCCTACCACTTTGTTGCATCTACTTAAGTCTCATGAAAATAGACAGCATGATATAGTGAAGAGATTAGAATGAGTACTTGTAAAGGTTGCAAATCCAAGGTTAAGCATGAAAAAAACATTAACGATGTTGGCAAGCACAGAAGATGTGGAAATTATTAAGTGATGAAAATCTACACAATACAAGAAAGCATAAGAAGGCACTTGTGGAAGAATAGAGCTTTAAGAGATCAAACAATGGCGGTAAAGTACACAATGGAGGAGTTTTAAAAATTATTTAATGGTGGCTAGACCAGCATTTACAAAGAACAAAGAACAAAGAAAATTTACAGGCTAGGAACAGGCCCTCAGCCCTCCAAACCTGTGACTATCCAAATGCACTGTCTAAACCTATTGCCCAATTCCTAAGGATCTGTATCCCTTTGCTGCCCACCTTATGCACCTGTCCAGAATGAATCTACCAAACCTGCCTCTACTACCTCTGCTGGCAACATGTTCCAGGGACCTACTACTCTCTGTGTAAAGTACTTTCCGCATGTATTCCCCCTTAAACTTTTCACCTCTCACCTTGAATGCGTGACTGTTGTTATTGAATCCCTTACCCTGAGAAAAAGCTTATCTCTATCTACCCTGTCAATATCATTCATGATTTTGCAGACTTCAAACAGATCCCCCCCTCAATCTCCTTTTTTTCAATCTCTCTTCATAGCTAACACCTTCCATACCAGGCAAGATCCTCGTAAACCTTTACTGCACCCTCTCCAAAGCATTCACGTCCTTTTGGTAATGTGGCAACCAGAACTGTACATAGTATTCTAAACGCGGCCAAACCAAAGTCTTGCACAGCTTTAACATGACCTGCCAGCTCTTATACTGAATACCCCGTCCAATGAAAGCAAGCATACCATATGCCTTCTTGACCACTCTATCCATCTGTCCAGCCACCTTCAGGGTACAATGGACCTGAACTCCTAGATCTCTCTGCTCATCAATTTTTCCCAAGTCTCTTCCATTTACAGTATAGGTCGCTCTAGAATTAGACTTCCAAAATGCATCACCTTACATTTGCCTGGATTGAACTCCATCTGCCACTTCTCCACCCAACTCTCCAGTCTATCTATGTTCTCCTGTATTCTTTGACAGTCCCCTATGCTTTCTGCTGCTCCACCAAACTTCATGTCATCTGATCAGATCAACAATGCCCTCTTCCAGATCATTTATGTATAAAACAAGCAACAGTGGCCCCAGCTCTGATTCCTGTGGAACACCACCATCACTTTCTCCAATTTGAGAAACTCCCTTCAACTACTACTCTTTGTCTCCTGTTGCTCAACCAGTTCTTTATCCACCTAGGTAGAGCACCCTGCACACCATGTTACTTCACTTTCTCCATTAGTTTACCATGGGGAACCTTATCAAACGTCTTATTAAAGTCCATACATATGACATCTACAGCCCTTCCCTTATCTATGAACTTGGTCACCTCCTCAAAGAACTCTATTAAGTTGGTAAGGCACGATCTTCCCCACACAAAACCATGTTGCCTAACACTGATGAGCCCATTCTTTTCCAAATATACATAGATATTATCCCTCAGCAACTTTCCCATCACTGACATCAGGCTCACTGATCTGTAGTTACCTGGAATATCCCTATTACACTTCTTGTACAGGGGGACAACATGAACCACCCTCCAGTCCTCTGGCTCCTCACCTGTATTTAAGGATGCTACAAAGATATCTGTCAGGGCCCCAGCTATTTCCTCTCTTGCCTCCCTCAGCAATCTGGGATAGATCCCATTCGACCCTGGGGATTTGTCCACCTTAAAATCCTTTAGCCTACCCAACACATCTTCCCTACTTATGTCAACATGATCCAGAGTAAACAAACTTCTATCTCTAATCTCAACATTCATCATGTCCCTCTCTTCAGTGAACACTGATGCAAAGTAATCATTGAGAATCTCACCTATTTTCTCAGGTTCAATACACAGCTTTCCTTCATTATCCTTTAGTGGACCAATCCTTTCTCTGGTTACCATTTTCCTTTTTATATATTAATAAAAGGCCTTGGGATTCTCCTTAATTCTGCTCGCTAATGTTATTTCATGACCCATTTTAGCTCACTTGATTCCTCATTTAAGATTGGTCCCGTCTCCCGATATTCCTTCAAGGCCCATTCTGTTCTTAGCTGCCTGGTCCTTATGTACAGTTTCCTTTTTCTCTTGGCTAGTTGCACAATTTCTCCTCTCATCCACGGTTCACAGATCTTGCCTTTCCTATCCCTTGTTTTCAAAGTGACATGCCTATCCTGAACTATCTTCAACCAATCTTTGAAAGTCTCCCACATATCAAATGTGGACTTCCTTCAAATAGCTGCTTGCAATCCACATTTCCCAATTCCTGCCAAATTTTCATTTAATTGGCCTAGACCCAATTCAGAACTCTTCCCTGAGGACCACTCTCATCTTTGCCTATTAGTATTCTAAAACTTACAGAATTGTGGTCACTATTCCCAAAGAAATCCCCCACAGCAACTTCTACCACCTGGCCTGGCTCATTCTCCAACATCAGGTCCAATATGGCCCCTTCCCTTGTCAGACTATTGACATAGTCATAGTCATAGAGATGTACAGCACCGAAACAGATCCTTTGGTCCAACTTGTCCATGCTGACCAGATATCCCAACTCAATCTAGTTCCACCTGCCAGCACCTGGCCCATATTTCTCCAAACTCTTCCTATTCATAAACCCATCCAGATGCCTCTTAAATATTGCAATGGTACTAGCCTCTACCACTTCCCCTGGCAGTTCATTCCATACATGTACCACCCTCTGAGTGAAAACGTTGCCCCTTCAGTCTCTTTTTTTATCTTTCCCCTCTCACCCTAAACCTATGACCTCTAGTTCTGGACTTCCAGACCCCAGGGAAAAGACTTTGTCTATTTATCCTATCCATGCCCTTCATGATTTTATAAACAACTATAAGGTCACCCCTCAGTCTCCGACACTCCACAGAAAAGACCCCCAGCCTATTCAGCTTCTCCCTATAGCTCAACTCCTCCAACTCTGGCAACATTCTTGTAAATCTTTTCTGAACTCTTTCAAGTTTCACATCTCGGTAATGCTAACTTCATGATCCTTACAGTCTCTAGTTTCCACCTCACTGTCTATTACTCTTCTCTTTTGGTTCCCAGCCCCCTACCACGTTTATTGCTTTCTTTAATTGATTTTAAGATAATGATGACCAATCCATCTTTTTAAACTGCTGCAGTCCATGTGATGTAGATATATCCATGGTACAGTTATGAAGGGAGTTTCAGGATCTTGAACCAATGACAGCATCAGCAATATAGTTCCAAATTTGGGTCCATATTGGAGTGCTGCTTTGTTGTGTTATAGCATAATAGGAGTTTGGTGAAACAGAAAGCTCAAAGAGTAAGTTCTAAGAACTAATTTAACTTAAAGGCTAATTTCAATCAAAAGTTGAGCCTGCTATTTAATTTAGCAATCAACTGAAAGTTGAATGCTGTATAAATGCAGCTTTAAAAGAAGAATTTACAGGGACTCAGCTGAAGCTAGTCTATTCGACAACTGATTTAACCCCGTTCCTGAAGCCTTTGAATTAGCGTTAGAAAAAGGAAGGCTTGTTCAGTGCTGTTTTGTTGTAATAGAGTGTAATTGAGTTTTTTTTCTTATTTTGATTCATTTGTGGAGTGTGGATGTTGCTGGCTGGCCACCATTTGTCAGCCGTCCTGAGTTGCCCTTGAGAAAGTGGTAAAAACAATGACTGCAGATGCTGGAAATCAGAGTTTAGATTAGAGTGGTGCTGGAAAAGCACAGCAGTTCAGGCACCATCCGAGAAGCAGTAGTAGTGAGCTGCCTTCTTGAACTGCTGCAGTTCACCTGCTGTGGGTTGACCCGCAATGCCCTTAAAGAGGGATTTCCAAGTTTTTGACCCAGCGACAGTGAAGGAATGGCAGTACATTTCCAAGCCCGGATGGTGAACGGCTTGGAAGGGATTTTGACGGTGGTGGTGTTCCTGTGTATCCTGTGCTGCCCTTATCCTTCTAGATGGGAGTGGTTGTGGGTTTGGAACATGCTACCTGAGGACCTTTGGTGAATTTCCACAATGCATCCTGTAGATTAGTGCACACTGCTGCTATAGAGCATCAGTAATTGAGTGAGTGGACGCTTGTGGATGTAATGTTAATCAAGAGGGCGACTTTGTCCTGTATAGTGTCAAGTTTTTTGAGTGCTGTTGGAGTTGCACTTAT
Source organism: Hemiscyllium ocellatum (assembly GCF_020745735.1). NCBI lineage: Eukaryota > Metazoa > Chordata > Chondrichthyes > Orectolobiformes > Hemiscylliidae > Hemiscyllium > Hemiscyllium ocellatum. The sequence continues at coordinate 90,526,350 of NC_083401.1, forward strand.
CCAGGCAAGTGGGGAGTATTCCATCATACTATTGCTTTGTGCCTTGTAGATGGTGGATAGGCTTTGGGGAGTCAGGAGGTGAGTTACTTGCTGCAATATTCCTACCCTCTGGCCTGTTCTTGTAGCCACTGTGTTTATGTGGTGAGGGCAATTGAATTTCTGGTCAGTGGTAACCCCCAAGGATGTTAACAGTGGGAAATTCAGTGATGGCACCACTATTAAATGTAAAGAGGCTGTGATTAGATTGTCTCTTAATGATGATGGTCATAACCTGGCATTTGCAAATTTTACTTGCCATTTGTCAGGCAAGCCTGAATATTGTCTAGATATTGTTGCATTTGAACATGAACTGCTTTGGTATCTGAGGAGTCATGAATGATGCTGAACATTGTGCAAACATCAGTGAACATCTCCATTTCTGATGTTATGATGGAAGGAAGGTCATTGGTAAAGCAGCTGAAGATGGTTGAGCCTCGGACACCATGCCGATGAACTCCTGCAGAGATGTCCTGGAGCTGAGATGACTGACCACCAACAACCATGATCATCTTCCTATGTGTCAAGTGTGAATCCAAACAGCAGAAAGCTTGCCCCCATTACCCATTGATTCCAGTTTTGCTGGGACTCCATGATTCCACAGTGGAATGCATCCTTGTTGTTAAGGGCTGTCACTCTCACCTCTGGAATTCAGCTCTTTTGTCCATGTTTGAACCAAAGTCAGGAGCTGAGTATCCCCTGGTGGAACCCAACCTGGCCTCACTGAGCAGGTTGTTGCTGAGCAGGTGCTGCCTGATAGCACTGTTGATGCACTTTCCATCACTTTATTGATGATTGAGAATGGACTGATGGAGCAGTAATTGGCTGGGTTGAATTTGTCCTGATTTTAATGCACAGGACATATCTGGACAATTTTCCACACTGTTGAGTAGATACGAGTGTTGTAACTGTACTCAAACAGCTTGGTTAGGGGAGCAGCACATTCTGGAGCACAAGTCTTCAGCAGTATTGTCAAAATGTTGTCAGGGCTCAGAGCCTTTTCAGTACCCAGTACCTCCAACCATTTATTGATATTACATGGACGGAATTAAATTGGATGAAAGCTGGTATCTGTGGACCATTTGAGGAGGTCAAGATAGATCATCTTCTGGGCACTCCTGGAGCCTCCTCCTTAAGTGAGTTATTTAATTGTCCACTACCATTCATAATTGGATGTGGAGGCTGCTTATGCTGTTTGGTGTGCAAGTATTCATGTTTGGTAACTTCACCAGGTGGACACCTCATATTTAGGTATGTCTGGTGTTGCTTCTGGCATGCCCTCCTACACTGTCCATTGGACCAGGGTTGACTCTGGTTATCAATCAGGTAATGGTTGACTGGAAGATATGCTGTATCATGAGGTTACAGATTGCTGTGGAGTACAAGTTTGCTGCTGCTGACGGCCGTCATGGGTGCCAATCTTAAGTTGCTAAATCAGTTCAAAGTGTGTCCCATTTAGCATGGTGATAGTGCCACTCAACATAATGAAGGCGGGACTTAGACCCCACAAGGCTTGTTTGGTGGTCGCTCTTAGCAAAATTGTCATTGACAGATGCATTTGCATCTGGCAGATTGGTGAGGATGAGGTCAAATATGTGTTTCACTCTTGGTTCCCTCACTACCTGCTGCAGACCCAATCTAGTAGCTTAGGACCCGACCAGCTCGATCAGTATTAATGCTACTAATAGGCTTATGCCCGAAACGTCGAATTTCCTGTTCCTTGGATGCTGCCTAACCTGCTGTGCTTTAACCAGCAACACATTTTCAGCATTAATGCTGCTGAGCCATTCTTGGTGGTGGACTTTGAAATCCCCACCCAGAGTACATTTTGCACACTTGCCTTCCTCAGTGCTATCTTTAATTGCTTTTCAACATGGAGCACTGATTCAGCAGCCGTGGGAGAACAGCACATGGTAATCAGCAGATGGTTTCCTTGCCCGTGTTTAACCTCAAGCATGAGACTTCAGTGGGGTCTGGAGTCAATGGTGAGAACTTCCAGGGCAACTCCCTCCTAACTGTATTTCATGTTTTGCCATCTCTGCTGGGTCTGCCCTGCTGGAGGGACAGGACAAATCCAGGGATGGTGATGGTGATGGGGGTGTTTGGGACATTGTCTGTAAGGTATGATTCCATGAGTATGTCTACATCAGGCTGTTTCTTGACTGCTTTGTCAGACAGCTGTCCCAATTTTGGCACTAGCCCCCATATATTAGAAAGGTGGACCTTGCAAGGTCGACAGAGATGTTTCTGCTGTTGTCTTTTCTGGTGCCAAGGTCAATGTCAGGTGATCCATCTGGTTTCATTTCTTCGAGACTTTGTAGTGATTGTTACAACTGAATGGTGTGCCAGGCTTTTTAGAGGACAATTGACAGTCAACTGCATTGCTGTGGATCTGGAGTCACATGTAGGCCAGTGTAGATAATGATGGCAGATTTCCTTCCCTGAAGAACATAGTGAATCAATTTGTTGAAAGAGAGAGTTAAACGAAAAAGGGATGAAGTAGCACATGGCATAAAATGTGGAAAAGTCTGAGTAAGTGTTGCTGCATTGTGGCATGTGAGGTGTGTGAGAGACTCAAAGAGGCTGTAAGTTTAGAGGACAGATGAAAGGAACAGTGGTGGAGACAACTGCAGGATTTGCCTCAAACATAGAGATAAATGCATCTCAGGTTTGCTTTGCTTGGAGGGAAGAATAAGTAGAATCTCGCATTTCGTCACAGAACAAGGTGAATGTAGATTATCCTAACTTTCCAGGATTATCCTGGAGTTAAAAGATTTAGTTGCGGAGAAAGCAGAATGGTGCTTCTGCTGATTAAACAAAACTATGATTTTTGACTAGATCAATTGCACTTGAGTTTCCAACCCTCAGACTTGAAGAATCTATCACTGCGGTATTGTGCTTTAAGTAGAATCCTGCTAACAATGTGGCATGTAATTCTGAGTAGCTGTGCTATGTCAAGTTGATTCAAATGAATACTGCTATTGTAATTAAACAGCTCTTCTCATATTTTTGATTAAATACTCAATTCTAAAAATCTGGATGACAGTGCAGTCATTTAATATAATTATTAACACATGGAACTCTTATCTTCTTCTATCCTTGTATCTTTAGGATGAGCTGAGGTTAATTGTTTTAATCAGAGTGCTGCTTGGCTCATTCTGATAGTCGAGGTTTGACTAGATCTTTTAATCGAATTGCATTGTACAGAGCAATTGCATAAACAAAATGAGATATTGAACATAAAAATCCAGATACAACTTAATCTCAATCCATTATTGTATATTATCAATGTATAACCACTTGGAGATGGTCATTATGCATATCCTTTTTTTTGGTATGCTTGCTTAACTTTACCAAATACAAGCTTTTTTCTTGAAATATGTTACCTCCAAAGCTGCCTAAATAATCAGCTCATTCATTACATTTTTGTTAAGGAACATTTCTCTTACTTATCCTTGTTAAATTTATTCAAATACAGCACCTCAGGAGTAAATCAAGGGAAGGAGTCCAGCCAATAATTGGAAAAGTACAAAAATCTCAGAGAGTAGTTAAAGTTGCAGAAGGTTAGGGAGTTTGGAAAGGGTGACAATTTAAGAACAAAGATGAACATTTTGAAATTGAGACATTGATGGAGCAAGAATCAATGTCAACTCACAAATAGAGAGTTGACAAGGAATAGGACTTGCTTTGAGTTTCAACATAATTTCAAATCTAGTATCTAACTTCAAAACACATCTTCTTACCCTAAGTTTAGAGAGATGAGTTTTCAGTTTGACTGTAACATAATTGATGATTTGCAAAAATTCCTGGACAAATACTGGGAATGATTGCACCAATTGTTTGGGTATCACAAGTATTTTTTGAGCTACAAGATGTAAGTTTCAGTGTATGCGCACACTTCTCAGGTGTATTGTTTCAGAAACAAAGTTGGTGAGGGTGTTTGCATGCACATTGAATTTCTGATGAAATACCCTGAGCAGGGCAGATTATGAATTCTTTTTATTCATTCTTGGTGTATGGGTGTCGCTGATGGCCAGAAACTATTACTCATTCCAGCTGCTCTTGAAAAGGTGATGGTATAGTCCATGAGCTATTTAATCTTAGTATTACTACTTTGGAGCTGACTATTCCAGCAAATGCATTTCCTCCTCAGAACACTATATAAGACATCTTCTATTACTTACTGTTTAGGTACAGGTTGACCTCCATGGGCTGTTGCTTTCCTTGAAAGTTGCAAAAATTGACAGTGACTGGGAATTGCATTTGCAAAACGGCTTTTGGCAAGCTTCAACACTGCTGAATGAACATGGGATCACCAGTAGATGTTTTAAGTTGAGTGCAACGTGACTTTGTGAAATCACAAGAGAGGCAGAAAAGTGGGACAAATTATTGGAAAGGGGAGCAGAGGAGAAATTGCGAAGGTTGGTAACCTTATATCTGCTAAGGAGATGCAGGAAAGCGTTTGACGAAGGGATGGGTGGGGGACATCTATTCTTAGTTTCAATGGATTGGTGTAAATGAGGTGATAACATTTGTTCACTTGGGAATGTGTGGCAGTACTTCCTTCTCACACCAGAGATTAAAGTCGCACATATTTCACAGTGGGATGTCAGATAACTAAATTGCTAGTTTATATCAAAGACTCTTAACAAAACTCATACTCAATAGGAACAGAACTTGTAAAGTAATAAACTGAGTGCGTTATGCACATGAGAGAGAGAGAAAGAGAGAAAGAGAAGACAAAAGCTGGTGGAAAGATTAATCTTTTATGGTCTGATTTGAGTGAACACTGGATTGTCAAGGATTGAATGTGTGCGTTGTTTCCTGGAGTTCAGGATCTGTGAATGTTATGAAATTAAGTTGCATTTTGGGAATCTATGATGATTTTAAAAGAAACAGTAATTTTGTAGGACAGTGAGACTGGACATGTTAGCTAAGTGAGATGACCCCATAACCTTTTTCATATGGTTTAGACTAGCCTCTCACTATGATGTATTAGCCAAAGCAATTGACCATTTGGCTGGATTGGATCAAGGTTCCCACTTTGATGCACACGTAGCTTAATTAATCAAGCGTACTCAGACCTGTCAATGAGTTTCTCTTCCTCTGCAAAGTTTTATCATTTTATTGCTGCTTATCTGATTAAGAGCATGTGACGTTTTTGTAATTTTAATACCAAATCCTGTATAAAGACAGCTTGTTTGCAGCAATAAGGGGAATAACCTGAGAGAGCTCTTAGGGGTAAGAGCTGGCATCGCTACTCTGCATGGCTTGTAGGTATCTGTGTTATAGTGTAATATTGATGCCATTGGTAAATAAAGGTAATTTGTAGGTTTGCTTGCTGAAGTGCAAGGTTCATTTTCAGACATTTAGTTACCCTACTAGGTAACATCTTCAATGGGCCTCAGGTGAAGCAATGCTGAAAATTCCTGCTTTCTATTTATATGTTTGGGTTTCTTTGGGTTGGTGATGTTATTTCCTGTGGTGATGTTATTTCCTGTGGTGAAGTCACTTCCTGTTCCTTTTCTCAGGGGGTGGTAGATGGGGTCTAACTCAATGTGTTTGTTGATAGAGTTCCGGTTGGAATGCCAAGCTTCTAGGAATTCTTGTCCAGTCTTTGTTTGGCTTGTCCAAGGATGGATATGTTGTCCCAGTTGAAGTGGTGTCCTTCTTCATCTGTATGTGAGGACACTAGTGAGAGAGAGTCATGTCTTTTTGTGGCTAGTTGGTGTTCATGTATCCTGGTGGTTAGTTTTCTGCCTGTTTGTCCAATGTAGTGTTTGTTACAGACCTTGCATGGTATTTTATAATTGACATTAGTTTGCTCATTGTCTGTTTCGGGCCTTTCAAGTTCATTAGCTGCTGTTTTAGTGTGTTGGTGGGTTTGTGGGCTACTATGATGCCAAGGGTTCTGAATAATACTACCTATTGAGGGAACAGTGCTTTGAAAGCTAGTGCTTCAAAATAAACCTGGACTATAACCAGGCATTATGTGATTTTTAACTTTGTCTTTTTATCTCAGGAAAGATAAACCTCTCTTGAAGTTGCAGTGAATGTTTATGAGATTCCAGGGAGAGTTTTATTCTCTGATGAGAGGTTGAATAAAATGCTCTTTACTTTGTGGAGTTTGAAAAAAATAATGGAATCATTAAACCAAAAGATTCTGAGGAAGTTTAACAGGATAAATGCTTGTTTGTCTGTTGCCGTTGTTACAGAGTCGAGAACGTGGGAGCAATACCTTCGCATAAGGGATCAATTGTTTAAGACTGATAAGAAAGATTTTTGACTGAATCTCTGGGGTGGCACAGTGGCAAAGTGGTTAGCACTGCTGCCTCACAGTGCTAGAGACCCGGGTTCAATTCCCGACTCAGGCGACTGACTGTGTGGAGTTTGCACATTCTCCCCGTGTCTGCGTGGGTTTTCTCTGGGTGCTCCGGCTTCCTCCCTCAGTCCAAAGATGTGCAGGTCAGGCGAATTGGCCATGCTAAATTGCCCATAGAGTTAGGTAAAGGGGCAAATGTAGGGAAACGGGTGAGTTGCGCTTCGGTGGGTCGGTGTGGACTTGTTGGGCCGAAGGGCCTGTTTCTACACTGTAAGTAATCTAATCTAATTCTGTGCCCCAAAGGAATGTGGCTACTCAGAAAGTATTCAAGGCTGACATAATTTTGTTTTTACATTAAGAGAGAATCAAAGAAAATGGACACTGGGTAGGAAAATAGAACCAAAGTCCCAGATCAGCTATTCTTAAATAGTCAAGCATCCTTGAGGGACCTTGAGGTCTAAGGCTGCTCCAGTTTCATTCAGGGTGCTGCTTGTCAACTTTTCCCTTCAATGGAATTACAAAGGCTTCCAGACTTGAAATGCCAGTGTGATGGGTAACCTTGCATCGAGAATTGTATAAGTCAGTGTGTGGTGTTTAAGTTGCAGTCACAACAGTTTGTTATTGTGGCTGTATTTGACTGTCCTGGAATTTAAAACATTGGAACTAGAAGATATTTGTGATATTCAATTGAACACCTGTTAAGATTCATCGTGATTTGCTGTATATTGTGGACAATGATTTCACAGAGCAGTGAGAGATTTGACGAAAGGCAAACTTGGTTCCCCCTTTCCACCAAGATTTTAAGAATGAACTCATCCAGGTGCAACAGCAATAACTACAATACCAATTAGCCGTTCACTAATAACCTTATACCTTGTTTTCCCTTTGTTACTGAACACCACAGTGTCTGCTTCACTGCAACAGGAAAATGAAACCACCAAAATAAACATTACAATCTAAGCTCAAAAATAAATCTGAAGCAATCCCACTGGTAGATGATACAATTACAACCATTAACTCAGACACTCAGGCATAGTTTAGAGAATAGGATAGAGACTTTACCCTGAATGTTATGGGACACCTGACATGAATGATTTGCATCCAGAGCAATAGATAGGAACCAACTCGTTAAAGGGTGACATTGCTCTTAGGTTTGCATACAAAGATATGAATCATCCTTTTGCTTCCCTTGGAACTTATTTTGCCTGTGCTTTCTCTGTCCTAGTCATCCAATGATAACCCAGTGATTGTGGGTTTGTGGCTTTGATGGCTGCCAATCTTTTGAAGGGTCTGAGCTATAATGAGAGACGAGAAAAACTTATGTCGTATTCTCCTGAGCAGCAAAGGCTGAGGGAAGACTTGATAGAAGTCTATAAAATTATGAGATGCATAGAGAGGATTGATGGTCAGAATCATTTTTCCAGAGTTGAAATGTCTAATACTAGGACGCATGCATTTAAGGTAGGAGGGAGAAAGTTCAAAAGAGATTTGAGGGGCAAGGTTTTTACACAGGGACTGGTAGGAGTCTGAAATGCACTACCATTGGTAGTGGAGGAGGCAGACATGCTAAAAGTATTTAAAGGACTTTTGGATAAGCACATGAATATGCAAGGAATAAAGGGATGTAGACCAAGGGCAGGCAGAGGGATTAGTTTAACTTGGCATCATGTTTGGCACAACATCGCGTGCCAAAGGCTCCCTTTCTGTGCTGTACTGTCCTATGTTCTATGTTCTATTGTAGAAGTCTGGTGTTATGCTTTCGGTATCAGAGTTATCACGTTATATGATGGATGGTTGGTCTGTATGACTTGGCTGTGGTATCATTTTGTCATAGTGTTTACCATTGTTCATGACAATATCATATTACCTTGCTAGACACAATGGCATAGCATATTATTATACAGAAGAGGTCCTTTGGCACATCAAGTTTGTACCATCAAAAACAAAGGATTACCAACATGAGTTCCACTTTCTAAAGCTAGGCTCATAACTTTAAATATTATGATGCTTCAAGTGCTCATCCAAGCCCTTTTTAAAGGTTGTGAGGCTTCCTGGCTCAACCAGCATCCGAGATGAACTCTCACCCTGTGAGCCAGAGGTCCCGTTCCTGTGCTTTACTGTCCTATGTTCTGATTGGAAGTTTGAACAACATGGAGGCACTGCCAATCCTTGGATACGATGCTTTATTAATCCTCGTAATCTGTTGATTAGTTTGTGGGCTCCAGTGAAAGCTTGCAAGTTCAATTGAGCATTGTAATGCATGAGATTAAAGCAACAAATTGTGCTTGCATAACAGCAAGCTGAATTTGCATGATTGCAGAGTGAGCTTTCACCACAGCATTTCCTTATTTTCTGGCTGTTTCTTGTCTTGTAATTGTCTAAGACCTCACCCATCAGAAGGTGAATCATAATTGTGACTGCAGGTATACCAGTGGAGTTGGTATCGCTTCAGCTTCAAGGATCAGTTGGAATGCCCCATGATCCTCACCATTGGCTTTGAGCACTCTTGGCAGGCTTCCAAAATAATTTGAGCATTTTTGTAATAAATGGCCATTCACATTAGTTTGTAGTTTTCCTCATCAAATTCAGGATGCGTCGTTGCCACTGCAAACCATGTAATTTTACATCCAGCTCAGAAATCCTGCTCCGTGTCTCTTTGAAGATGGTTTTGTGTTTTCTTACAGTTATGCATAGCTGATTAAGCACTCACATTAGTTCCAAATGAAATGTGCATCCTTGAAAAATAGGACTATCTGTGCAGTATTCAGTGAAGTGCCAATGGTTTTCACTTATTTGTGAAGTGGGCTGAAATTGATCACAATTCGTTGGAAGTAATCTGTTGAAATCATCTCTCAAATATACCTGTGTTTCTGCAATATTTCTATTTGTGAAGATCTGAGGGTGCAATTTAGAAGTACAATACAACCAGACTCTTAGATTATTACTCTTGATACTTGCAGCCGATTTCCAAACCTAGTTGGAGGAAAGATATTATTCTACACCTCCAAGTTGATTTTGGTTATAACCAAGCAGAACAGATATAGCAAGCTACGGAGGACGTCCAGCTGCAACAGCTTCAAAAGATTATCAGCTGATGCCTGAAAAAATTCAACGGATGTTAGCAAGGACATTACTTCTGGTCAGTTGAGAGATGAACTAGGAGTAATTTTCTGAGGTGCCAATCTCCTGCATTTCCCACACATTTCTGCACATCATTATCATCCAAAAAAAAAAATCCAATGCCCTCTTTAGTACCTCAATTGAACCTACGTCCGCCACACTTCCAGGCAGTGCATTCCATACCCTAACTACTTATTTTGTGAACGTTTTTTGTTTGCTCACATCACCCTTGTTTCATTTGCACATTACTTTAAATCTATGCCTTGTCATTCTTGTTTCTTTCAAAAATATTTGCCATAGTATTTCTGACTGGGTTATTTAAAATAAATGCAAGATCACAACTCATATTTTCCTTATCCAAGGATATGCCAAATCATGATGAAATTCCATAATTATAGATAACACCAGACAGTATTAACCACCATATTCAGTAGTTTTAGGTGTTCCTCAACAATTTGTGTTGCTGGTCAAAGCACAGCAGGCCAGGCAGCATCTCAGGAATAGAGAATTCGACGTTTCGAGCATAAGCCCTTCATCAGGAATAAGAGAGAGAGCCAAGCAGGCTAAGATAAAAGGTAGGGAGGAGGGACTAGGGGGAGGGGCGATGGAGGTGGGATAGGTGGAAGCAGGTCAAAGTGAGGGTGATAGGCCGGAGTGGGGTGGGGGCGGAGAGGTCAGGAAGAGGATTGCAGGTTAGGAGGGCGGTGCTGAGTTGAGGGAACCGACTGAGACAAGGTGGGGGGAGGGGAAATGAGGAAACTGGAGAAATCTGAATTCATACCTTGTGGTTGGAGGGTTCCCAGGCGGAAGATGAGGCGCTCCTCCTCCAGCCGTCGTGTTGTTGTGTTCTGCCGGTGGAGGAGTCCAAGGACCTGCATGTCCTCGGTGGAGTGGGAGGGAGAGTTAAAGTGTTGAGCCACGGGGTGATTGGGTTGGTTGGTTCGGGCGGCCCGGAGGTGTTCTCTGAAGCGTTCCGCAAGTAAGCGGCCTGTCTCACCAATATAGAGGAGGCCACATCGAGTGCAGCGGATGCAATAGATGATGTGTGTGGAGGTACAGGTGAACTTGTGGCGGATATGGAAGGATCCCTTGGGGCCTTGGAGGGAAGTGAGTGTGGAGGTGTGGGCGCAAGTTTTACATTTCCTGCGGTTGCAGGGGAAGGTGCCGGGGGTGGGGGTTGGGTTGGTGGGGGGTGTGGATCTGACGAGGGAGTCACGAAGGGAGTGGTCCTTGCGGAACGCTGATAGGGGAGGGGAGGGAAATATATCCTTGGTGGTGGAGTCCGTTTGGAGGTGGCGGAAATGGCGGCGGATGATACGTTGTATCCGGAGGTTGGTGGGGTGGTAGGTGAGAACCAGTGGGGTTCTGTCTTGGTGGCGGTTGGAGGAGCGGGGCTCAAGGGCGGAGGAGCGGGAAGTGGAGGAGATGCGGTGGAGGGCATCGTCGATCACGTCTGGGGGGAATCTGCGGTCCTTGAAGAAGGAGGCCATCTGGGCTGTGCGGTGTTGGAACTGGTCCTCCTGGGAGCAGATGCGGCGGAGACGAAGGAATTGGGAATATGGGATGGAGTTTTTACAGGGGGCAGGGTGGGAGGAGGTGTAGTCCAGGTAGCTGTGGGAGTCAGTCGGTTTATAATAGATGTCTGTGTTGAGTCGGTCGCCCGAGATAGAAATGGAAAGGTCTAGGAAGGGGAGGGAGCAGTCTGAGACAGTCCAGGTGAATTTCAGGTCGGGATGGAAGGTGTTAGTAAAGTTGATGAACTGTTCAACCTCCTCGTGGGAGCACGAGGCAGCGCCGATACAGTCATCGATGTAGCGGAGGAAAAGGTGGGGGGTGGTGCCAGTGTAGTGGCGGAAGATGGACTGTTCCACATATCCTACGAAGAGGCAGGCATAGCTGGGGCCCATGCGGGTGCCCATGGCAACTCCTTTAGTTTGGAGGAAGTGGGAGGATTGGAAAGAGAAGTTATTCCGGGTGAGGATCAGTTCAGTCAGTCGAAGGAGGGTGTCAGTGGAAGGGTACTGGTTGGTGCGGCGGGAAAGGAAGAAGCGGAGGGCTTTGAGTCCTTCGTGATGGGGGATGGAGGTGTACAGGGCAGCTGTGATCTCCAGCATCTGCAGACCTCATTTTTTACTCAACAATTTGTGCTAACACAGCTGCATATTAGTGCACCCTTCCAAGATATATATGCAGGAAGTGGGGTATTCAACACGTTATCTCCTCTCATCCCTTTACTCAATTTAATGGCCTTGCAGAAAGCATTATTAATACAGTAAAGTCCATGATCATTAAATGCAAATCTACTTCGCAAGTTCTTTGGATAGCTATGGTAAATCTATAATCTACTCCTCATGGCATGACTTCTCCCTCAGTGGCAGCTCTCATGTTTGGAAGACAGATCCAAATATTTTGTCGATCACATGCTTCGATCATGTGGGCGGCACGGTGGCACAGTAGTTAGCACTGCTGCCTCATAGCGCCAGAGACCCGGGTTCATTTCCCACCTCAGGCGACTGACTGTGTGGAGTTTGCACGTTCTCCCCGTGTCAGTGTGGGTTTCCTCCGGGTGCTCCGGTTTCCTCCCACAGTCCAAAGATGTGCGGGTCAGGTGAATTGGCCATGCTAATTTGCCCGTAGTGTTAGGTAAGGGGTAAATGTAGGGGAATGGGTCTTGGTGGGTTGCGCTTCGGCGGGTCGGTGTGGACTTGTTGGGCCGAAGGGCCTGTGTCCACACTGTAAGTAATCTAATCTAATCTTACCACCCAATCGCAAATACAGAATGCATTGTTCAAAAAACCCCGTGAAAATGGCAGAAGAGCAGGACCAATGAGTACACAGACAGTTAAGTCAATTTAAACCACGATGAAGAATCAGAATTCAAGATCTTTGTACAAATATATGGGCTTGGGAAAAAATATTGGAGTGTCCTGAAATGCAGAAAGTTAAATGGAGATTTGAGGAAAAACTTTCATCCCCAGAGGGTAAGGGGAGATCAACCTGGAGGCTGATTGAGGCAAAAAGCCTCACAACCTTGAAAAAAAGGCATGGATGAGCATGTGAAGCATCATAATATTCAAGGTTATGGGCCGAGTGTTGGAAAGTGGGACTTGTAGGTAGTCCTATATTTTTTAGATTGGAGGCTATTTTCCCTGGCATGTTGGAGGCTGAGGGGTGACCTTGCAGAGGTTTATAAAATCGTGAGGGACATGGATAGGATTAATGGACAAGGTCTTTTCCCTAAGGTCGGGGAGTCCAAAACTAGAGTGCATAGGTTCATGGTGAGTGGGGAAAGATTTGAAAGGGACCGAGGAGGATCTTTTTCACGGAGAGTTGTGTGTGTATGGAATCAGCTGCCAAAGGAAGTTGTGGAGGGAAGTACAATAACAACATTTAAAGCGAATCTGGATGGGTATATGAAAAGGAAGGATTGAGAGGGAGATGGGCCAAATGATGATAAGTGGGACTAGATTTATTTTGGAAATCTGGTCGGCATAGACGAGTTGGACTGAGGGGTTTGTTTCCGTGCTGTATATTTCTATGACTCTAAGTCTCTCTTCAGCCTTTGCTGATCCAGAGGAAACAAACTGAATTTTCCTAGCCTCTCCTTATAGCTCTTACCCTTGTAGTTCATACAATGTATGCTATATGTCCCTCAAGGACAGTGGTCCAAATGTTAATACTGGGTTGAACTTTGTGAAAAATTGGCTTAGTGTTAGTTTTGGGGTGATGCTTGGAGTGTTTTTCTCAGCGGGCTTGAGAGATTCTATGCTGCTCACCTTGTTATGTATGCACAACATCAGTGATATCTTCTGCTCACCAGCAGTGGAAGTGCTTTCGCCGCTGGGACATTCTGGAATTCCACTGGCCGCATATTTAAAGCCCAGTTGTTCAGCAGGTCAAACACTGCCAGCCATGAGCACCCAGTACATGTAGAAGGAGGGATTGCAAAATAAAAGATGCTGACGGCATTTAGGTGACATGGATGATACTTCAATGGAGGTAGAAACATAAATCAGGAGTAGGTCATTCAGTCCTTTGAAACTTCACCACCATTAAATATGTTCATGGTTGATCATGCAATTTCATTATCCCACTTGTGCTTTCGCTTCATACCCCATAATCCCTTCAGCTGCAATGGCCACTTCCAGCTCCCTCCTGAAGATATCCAATGAACTGGCCCCAACAGCTTCCTGTGGGAGAGAATTCCACAAGTTCACAACTCTGTGTGAAGAAATTCTTTCTCATCTCAGTCCTGAATGGCTTACCCCTTATTCTCAGACTGACTCCTAGTTGTAGACTTCCCCAACATTCGGAAATTTCTTCCCACGTCAAGCCTATCCAGTCCCATCAGGTTTTATATATTTCTATGAGATCCCCCTCATTCTCCTAAATTCCAAAGGGTACAAGCCCAGTCAATCCAGCCTTTCTTCATATATCAGTCCCGCCATCCCAGGAATCAATCCGGTGAACATTTGCTAGACTCCCACAATAGCAATAATGTCCTTCCCCAGACTAGGAGACCAAAACTGCATGTAATACTCAAGGTGTGCCCTCACCAAAGCCCTGTATAGCTGCAGTAAAACATCCTTACTCCGATACTAAAAACCTCTTGTTATGAAGGTCAGCATGCATTAGCTTTCTGTTCCACCATAACACCCAGGTCTCATTGCTCTTCACATTTTCCTAAACTGTCACCATTCAGATAATAATCTGTCTTCCTGCTTTTGTAACCAAAGTGGATAACCTCACATTTATCCACATTATAATGCATTTGACAAGTATTTGTCCATTCTACCAGCCTGCCCAAGTCACCCTGTAGCCTCTTAGCATCCTCCTCACAGCATACACTGCTACCCAGCTTACTGTCATCTGCAAATTTGGAGATATTGCATTCACTTCCTTCATCCAAATCATTAATGTATGTTATGAACGACTGGGGTTCCAGCACTAAACCCTGCAGCACTCTGCCACTCTGAAAAAGGCCCATTTACTACGACTCTCTGCTTCCTGTCTGCCAACCAGTTCTCTATCCATGTAATACATTATCTTCAATACCATAAGCTTTAATTTTGCTGACTAATCTCTTGTGTGGAATCTTGTGAAATGCCTTTTGAAAGTCCAGATGCACAACATCCAATGATTCATCATTTTCCTCTCTACGGGTCACATCCTCAAACAATTTCAGAAGTTTCATCAAGAATGATTTCCCTTTAGTGAATCCATGATGATTAGGACTGTTTCTGTCACTGCTTTCCAAATGCTGAATTATTATATCCTGAATAATTGATTCCAGCATTTTCCCCACCACTGGTATGAGGGTAACCAGTCTATAATTTCCTGTTTTCTCTCTCCTTCCTTTTTTGAAAAAGTGGAGTTACATTAGCTACCCTACAGTCCATTGAAACTCTTCCAGAGTTTTTTGAATGTTGGAAAATGATCATCAATGCATCCACTATTTCTCGGTCCACTTTCTTAAGTACATTGGGATGCAGAGTATCAGGCCCTGGGGTCTTATCAGGTTTTAATCCCATAAATTTCCCAATACCAATACTGAATGAGGATTTCCTTAAGCTCCTCCTTCAAGCTTGACCCTCTGTCCCCGAGCATTTCCAGAATGCTAAACATATACTATTTTACAAATTCACCCAACTAATTGACTATCATCGTGCCTGCAGCTACAATAATGAAATTGCACAGCCTACCCATCCTTAGAGCATCACTGTCTTTGAACTCTGTCTAAACACTGCTACTCTTTTCCTCACACATACAGTGGCTTATGATCTTGCCATTATTTAATGTGGCAGCATCATGTGTTGAAAAGCCTTCAAACAGCTGAATCTTTTCAAAGGAAATTTTAGATTAGATTACTTTCAGTGTGGAAACAGGCCCTTCGGCCCAACAAGTCCACACCGACCCGCCGAAGCGTAACCCACCCATACCCCTACATTTACCCCCTACCTAACACTACGGACAATTTAGCATGGCCAATTCACCTGACCCGCACATCTTTGGAATGTGGGAGGAAACCGGAGCACCTGGAGGAAACCCACGCAGACACGGGGAGAACGTGCAAACTCCACACAGTCAGTCACCTGAGGCGGGAATTGAACCCGGGTCTCCGGCGCTGTGAGGCAGCAGTGCTAACCACTGTGCCACCGTGCCGCCCACAAGTGCCACCGTGCCGCCCACTGTTCCCTTTTATTGAACAACAGGAAGTGTGTAGGAAAAAGAACAAACATAAAATGCTATCAGCAAGCTTCACATGGTCAGGAAAGAGAGATCACATCCAGAGTGAGACAGAGCCCGAGTGACTATATAGTTTGGGCAATTTCATGACGATCTGTGAATTTGGTGCAGAGGGGAAGAGGTGCTTTTTGATTGTTTTTTATTGTCCCCTTTCCTGCAGTAATGATGGTGGAAAGTTTTCAGCTGTTTCAGTCTTGATCAGTACACTGCTTTCCTAAAGCCATCCACTTCCCTCGTTCCATCTCATCTTTAAAATTCTCCATGACATTTATTCTTCAACTAAACTTTTTGTAACTACTTCAGGCTGATCTTTAATTTCCTTCTGGGCTTCTCTCTTTTTCATTTGCTTGACATCTAGATATTGCTGTTTAATTAATTCCATTTTGTGTGTTAAACCCTGTTTTACTGTGGATCTTGCAATAGAATGGAACATTAAATAATGTATTCACTAAAGATAATTTTGAATTGTGGTAGCTAATGATTACAGGGAAAAGATATAAAGGTTCAGCATAAATGCTGCTGGTGCATCTACTTTATGTGAATGAGGAAGGAACATTTGGGAGCCTGACCAAGGCTTGGGAAGCTCGTCTTGGGTGGAACTGAGCTATCATATTGAGGTAAGTTCAGGATCCAAAAACATGAGCATTACCTAGCAAGTCCATACTCCTAGTTCATCTCACAGGTAATTATGAGGTAAGTACAACAGCAGTTTCACAGGAACTGTATTCGTCTAAAATAATCTGTAATCATGTTGATGCTGTGAAAGACGTTGGGTTGAATTTCACAGGGAGCTGAGGTTCCCAACTATTTGACATAGTGCCAGCAGAAGATTATTTGAAGCACAGAACAAAACGTGAACACTTCAACCTTTTCTCCAGAATTTCTGTACATCGTCTGCCAAATTTTTGAAAGGTAATGAGGGGAATATCCACGGGTATCCAACTACTTTCTCTTTGCAATAATGTTGTTGAGATTATTTTACAAAGTGTTTTTTTGAAACCAGTCTGTGAAAGGACTTTTCTGACAAGATGCTTCCTCAGTATGAGACTACAATGAATGAGGAAATGCTATCTTTTGTATGATATGTTACACTCCTATTTATTGTATCACTGGAGCATTGTTTCATAATGTCATGGCAGGTGAACATTCTGCACAATAAAATTGCCCACATGATTATACACTGAACATGGCCATGTTAAATTATATTTTTCATTACTTTTTCATCTTGGAATCAATCAGTGGAGAAGGAAATGCTGCAATCCATTTGATTGTGCCAGCTTTTTGAAGGATCTCTTCAATTAGACCCATTTTGTCTCTTTTCCTGTAACCTTGCAAATGTTTCATTTCAAATTTCCTCTTCTGCCTCTGGTCACTGCACCATTTTGCATCGGTCCAGTGTCCTGTTGGGAGAGTTGAGGTGCATTTTGGAAAAAAAAGGTACTTGGATTGATAAGAGTAGGTATGGATGCACATAAAAACTGGATAGACATTGTGGAGCTGATTTTAAAGCTTGTCCTTTGTTTAAAATGGCGGAGTTAGCTCTAAATAAGAAAGCGTTTGTAATTTTACCCTGCCTGTTGAAAAAAAGACGAAGTATTATCATTATTGGACCAGTGCTGTATTACTGACTGCACAGCCCATCAATATCATAGCGTGGTGCCTGTCAGTGAAATTTTGATTGGCAGTTCAAAATTATTATAAGATCATTGATCAGGGATTGTGAATAAGATTGTTTTTTTCATAAGAGATAAATGAATGAATTATATATTTGTTTTTCAAAAGTATTAAACAGTGGAATGAATTAATTGTGTTTAATGTTTTTGAGAGTTTTTTTTAATCTAGTGAATTCTGATATAGATGCTTTTCTTTAATTTCTAAAAAGTTTTTAAGAGCTGCCCACTGTGGAAACTGGATGAATTAACAACAAGTCTGTAAAGATAAAGGTGGGACCATAGGTTGACTTAGCACTATCATTTTTGAACTAAGACAGGCTATGGGCAATGGGTAGAGGGGTATAGGTCAGCCTTGGGGGCATAAGTGGCCACTGTGTGGATTGGTGACTTAATTTGGAATGGATCTGGCATGAGGATGAAGTGGTATGAGGTGATCAGGCCTAGAGAGCTGTTTTTTGTTTGAATCTTTCTCTTACAAGTTATACAGCATAGTCCTAGAGGACAGTTTTTATGGATCAACGACTGGCTGCTTCTGTGCTATTTCCAGGTCAGCCGCACATTAACACATTGCTGCACGCTCACACCCATCCCAACCCAGGAAGATCCAGAATGAAAATAAAACCACCCAAAACACTTCATTTCAAGTTGGATTTGTAAATTCAGGAACCTTCACAATATTGTGCTCTTGACCCTCGAAGAAATTCAACCCAATATTTCTCCAGAGGGATCAATGGCAACTTCTAAAACTATTGTATAAATTTCTTGCTATGTACTCTAGTTTGTTCAAGATATGTTGATATTTAATATATGGATTGGAATATATGTAAGTTCAAACTGGAAATAAGCTCTTCATCACTTGAAGATTACAAAATAATTAAATAATCCAGTTACATTTACATCTACCTGTATTTTGTCTCTGTTAAATTGTTGAGGGATCATGCACTTTGAGCTGTCATTAAATTGTAACTATTGGTAAAGCAAAGAGTTTCATTTCATAAGAAATAATAACACTTGCAAAATATGTGCACAAGGAAAGGACAGAGAGTGAGAGAAAACATTTGTTAATCTTCAGTCTTGAAGAGTCAGTTTGGTGGTTTTCTGGATACTTGTACTTAATGCTTCCTCCTCTGATCTATCGAGGTGATATTAATCAGTAATTCTACCCAAGAGGTGCTGCTGCTGCTTCTGTGATTTGATCTTTTTACAACATTAATTGCTTCAAAGTGACACTTTTGGTCAAATGATAGATAACTTCCTTCAGCAAGAATAAGGCTAGCATGCTCCCAAACTTAAATTTGTAGCACTGTATAAATTTCTATTAATCAGCATACTTTAGTTCAGAAAATGTTTGTCCATACATTTGAATAATTTCATTTTAGTTGTACTGAAAATAGTATAAGCTATGCTCCAAGATAGAAAACAAACTTTATGATAGAATATATTTGAGCAAAATAATCGATCCAAGTCATCTCTTAGATACGACTTGATTGAGTTTTTTAAAGAAGTAACAAAGAGGATTGATGAAGGCAGAGGATTTGCTTGTGATCTCGTGGACTTCAGTAAAGTATTCAACAAAGTTCCCCATTGGAGACTAGTTAGCAAGTTTGGATCACATGGCATACAGGGAGAACTAGCCATTTGGCTACAGAACTATCTCGAAGCTAGGAGACAGAGGGTGATGGTGGAGGGTCGCTTTTCAGACTGGACACCCATGACCAGCAGTGTGCCAGAAGGATCAGTGCTGGATCCACTGCTTTTCATCATTTATATAAATGATTTGGATGTGAATATAGGAGGTATGGTTAGTAAGTTTGCTGATGGCTCCAAAATTGAAAGTATACTAGACAGTGAAGAAGTTTACCTCAGATTACAATGGGATCTTTATCAGATGGGTGAAGGAGTGGCAGATGGAGTTCAGTTTAGATAAATGTGTGGTGCTGTATTTTGGAAAGGCAAATAAGGGCAGGTCTTACACACTAAATGGTAAGGTCCTGGGGAATGTCACTGACTGAAGAGACCTTGGACTGCTTGTTCATAGTTCCTTGAAAGTGGAGTCGCACGTAGATAGAATAGTGAAGAAGGTGTTTGATATGCTTTCCTTTATTGGTCAGAGCATTGAGTATAGAAATTGGGAGCTCATATTGCAGCTGTACAGGACATTGGTTAGGTAACTTTGGAATACTGTGTGCAATTCTGGTTTCCGTGCTGAAGGAAGAATGTTGTGAAACTAGAAAGGGATCAGAAAAGATTTACAAGGATATTGCCAGAGTTGGAGGGTTTGAGCTATTGGGAGAGGATGAATAGGCTGGAGTTGTTTTTCCTGGAGCGTTGGAGGCTGAGAGGTGACCTTATAGACATTAATAAAATCATGAAGGGCATGGATAGGATAAATAGACGAGATTTTCTCCCTGGGGTGGAGAGTCCAAGACTAGAGGGCATAGGTTTAGGGCACGAGGGGAAAGATTTGAAAAGGACCTAAGGGGCAACATTTTCACACAGTGGGTGGTGCATGTATGGGATGAGCTGCCAGAGGAAAAGGTGGAGACTGATACAATTACAACATTTAAAAGGATTCTGGAAGGGTATATGAATAGGAGGGTTTAGAGGATATGGGCCAAATGCTGGCAAATGGGATGAGATTTATCTCGGATATCTGGTTGGCATAGACAAGTTGGACTGAAGGACCTGTTTCCGTGCTGTACATCTCTACGAAACTATTACTGCAAATGTGGCATTTATAAGTCTCAATATTGGAACATTTAATAATATTAAGCCAGTTTATTTAACCCAAAACTTACATCTACTGGCTTTATCATGATACTCTATCTCTGGAAATCTGAAACTCATGGTTCCGTTCCTACAGCTGTTGTTATATGTCCTCTATAAGCAACATGGCCATTTTGGTTGTCACAATATTCTTCCACGGGCTCTCCTATTCTTAAGAATTTTTGCTCATCTGTCTTGATACCTCTTTGTGTTGCTAGCTAAGAAATAATGTTTGATAATGCTCGTGTGAAGTGCCTTTAGATTTTTGCTACCTTAAGTGTGCTTTTTAATTGGAAGTTATAGTTTTTGTAGGTTTCAGTTTCCTTAAGCCCAGAAAACAAATAGCATCAGATGTATAGTGAAAACCCTGATCAAATAGACAGTACTCCCTGGCATCTTATCAAACTTACAGCAATGAAAAGGGACAAAAACCTAATACAATTTGCCGACCAATTTCCAAGCTGAAGTCCTTTTAAACATTCACTGAAGCCTTAAAGAATGAATTGACTTCACTAATTTATTTCTCCTTGTGGGTGGCTGCACACTTGACTATCTTATTCAAACAATTCAAGGGATAAAGTTCATCTTGGGGAGGATTGCAAATTGAACAGTAGCAGGTCAGCTGTCTGTTTATATACTGTATTTGATTTTCTTTTCCACCTTTGTTTTGAAGTAGAATGGGCTGGTTGTCCTGGAGCCTGAGCTTGGAATGGCAGTCCAAGGACCAGAGAGTGTGGAAGTTTTGAATAAAGGCATCTTTGTAATCGTGAAAGAATATCCTGATGAATGTCTGGGAATACAGAAAATGGTGTTTTGCGAAGGCAGGTGTTGAAACATTCACATTCTGTGGTGTGTCAGTGGTGGGAGAGGAGGGATTATCTTGAGCTACAGAACATTGGAATTATAGTGATGGATGTAAGGAGAAATGTAAAGGCATTCCCAAATGAAGCCCAGGAAAATCTTTTTGGTAATGCTCATCTACCTAAATTCAGGGTGAGTAAATCAAAGTAACCAGATTCTGTTATCAAATATCACTGATTTACAACTCTTGTCTGTGTACATTACTGGGAAAAGAATTGCAATAGTTGGAATAATAATTCCAATCATTGCTTTATTTTGACAGTTTACAGTTCACAGAAGCTTCTTATCTGTTAGAATGATCACTGTTTCATATTAATCATGCCGGACTCCCACTTGATTAGAGGGTTGCAAACAGTTTCTTTGTCCCTTCCCCATTCCTTATTTGCTGGGAAGTCAGGCACTTCTAAAGGATTGAAGGTTAAGGTACTGCAGCCTTAATGGTGAAAATATCCTTAGGAAGAGGTTGAAGGGGAAAATTGAATCTCATGAGAATATGGTGTCAGCAAAATAAGATAGTGAGTCATAGAATCATTCAGCACAGAAACAGACGTACTTGGTCCAACTCGTCCATGCCAACCAAGTTTCCCAAACTAAGCTGGTTCCATTTCTTGCATTTGGCCCATAACCCTCTCAACCTTTCCTATTCATTGATTTGAGTGCATGTGACAATAAAGCTAATTCAAGTCAGTTGAATTATTCATGTACCTATCCAAATGTCTTTTAAATGTTGTAACTATACCTGCATCTACCATTTCCTCTGGCTGTGTATTCAACATGCAAACCACCCTCTGTGTGAAAAGATGCCCCTCAGGTCCCTTTTACATCTTTTTCCTCTCACATTAAAAATATGTCCCCCAAACTCCCCAAACTCCCCAAACCAAAGGACAAGACTTTTGCTGTTGACCTTATCTATGCCTCTCATGATTTTATAAACCCCCTACTAATACAGTACGAAGCATAATATTCACTCAAAAACAATTCTTTGCCCTGACAACAAACCAAGCGGGAGGAAAATTGTCAGGGGATTAAGAGGGAATGCAGAGAATAAAGCAATACTGAGTGGGTGAGTTAGCATGGAACAGCTTCAGGTGACAGGCCTTATTATTAGACACTTCAGCTGCTTCACAAGCATATGAACTTGAAGCAGGAGGAGGCCTCTTGATCCCTCAATCCTGCTCTGCAACTTAATAAGACCATGACTGATCTGTCTGTGGGCTCAGGTACATTTTTCTGTCCACTCTGATACCCTTTGACTCACTTCTTGATCAAGAATCAATTCATTACTGCCTTTAAAAAATTGAATAATTCTGCCTTCACTGCCAAATGGGAGAAGGTCCACAAATGCACATCCCTCTGATAGAAAAACTTCTCCTCCTCTCCATCTCATTGATGTTGCTTCTTTGTTTACTCAAAGAACTCAAAAAAATTAGTGAAATTTAATATCCTTTCACAAAGCTGTATTGACTCTATCTGATTCCACTGAGTTTTATAATGTACCATGCTCTAGTTTTCTTAATACTGTACTAGAAGCTAACACTTTTCCAATGAACGATGTAAAACAGATTCCTGTTTTGTCTCTGTACTGGCAAATCTACATTTGTTATTTTTCAAACTAATGGGATATTTCTAGAATTTAGGGAATTTTGGAAAATCAATACCAAGTACCAAGTACATCTACTATTTCAAAAAAAACTGTTGCCTCCTAAAGTTGTCTTAAACCTCTTTAGATATCAGGCGCTAGGGTGTTACCAGCTTTTATTTCTGATTGTTTTCTCAGTACCTTTTCACTGACAATTGTCATAGCTTTAATTTCCAGCCTCCATTTCACCTGTTGATTTACAATTATTTTTGGGGAGTTATTTATATTTATATTTATATTTTAAAATAGATGAAAATCTGTTCAATTTGTTCACTATTTCACTATTTTCCATCAATTCCCCAAACTCACTTACTCGAGAGCCAATATTCCCTTCATCTTCTCCATCTTAAAAACTTTTGGATGCTCTAATTATTTTTTCTTATATTTCTAGCTAGCATCTTCTCATACTCTAATTTCTTATTGTTTCGGTCAATATTTTCTGTGTTCTATACTCCATCCAGAATTGGATGCACTTTCAATTTGATAAATTCTTTAATTTCTTTAGTCACTGAAGATATGTCCATCCCTATTGCCTTGCTTTCTAACTTCAGTGCATGCTTGGAAAACAATGCTTACCTCCCTTAAATACGATGATGGAAGCTGTGCAATAAATTATAACACTTGTGCATTTGTGTGAAAATAATATAATAGCACAATTTAAATGTCTGACATTTAAAGAATGTGTTTATTATTTGCAGAAGTACAAGTTAAATTTAAAAATGGCCTTGATTTTCTAGTATTCACTATGTTCAGTTGTTTGAATAGTCCGAATAATAAGATTACATATCTTACAAGTTCTTTACTCCAGAAATGTTTTAGCCTCAAATGTACAATCCAAATCAGTGCACTAGTTTGACAAGTCAAACAATTGCTTCTAAATCAAAAATGTCATGCCAATAAATGTTATGTTTGGGGTGAATCCACAAATTGACAATTGGAAAACTAAATTTTCATCAATCTTCCACAAGCTTAATTTATTGCCAATGAATATAGTTTTGACGGAGTCTATAGAAGAAGTCGTCAATTTATTTTTCAAGGTTATTGTCAGCATCTGCTTGAAACTTTAAAGAGGAGCTTCTTTCCTTTAACCTACTTAAGCAATCCACTTAGTCAACTTGTTGAGTTACTTTACTTTGAATGCTTTCCTCTAGGTCAAGTCAGCATAAGGAGAGAGGAAGTGGTTGGTATTCTCAAAGACAAGTCCCCTGATCTGGATGGGATCTATCCCAGGTTACTGAGGGAAACGAGAGAGGAAATAACTGCAGCCTTATCAGATATCTTTGCAGCATCCTTGAACATGGTGAGGTCCAGGAAGACTAGAGAATTGCTAATGTTGTCCCCTTGTTTAAGAAGTGAAAAGTGTGGTGCTGGAAAAGCGCAGCAGGCCAGTCAGTATCTGAAGAGCAGGAGAATCAACGTTTCGGGCACAAGCCCTTCTTCAGGAATGAGGCTGATGTGCCAAGCGGGCTGCTCTCCGTAAGTGCAGGAGTTGACCACTATTGCCATGCTCAGATGTAATTGAATATTTAATCACTTCTCCATTTCTCACAGAGCAAAATATTAATTATCCCAAAATGCTGATTTAATTACATCAGAAATAAAGTCAAAATATGCTGAACCTTCAAATTAGAATTATCAGCTTCTAAAATGAAAAAAGTCAACATTTGAAATACGATTGTGCATTAAAACAATTTTTGTTAAAGAATTTTCGATAAAACCAAAACAATTTTCCCTTAACTGTTTTTTTTATTTTCCAAAAGTTACTAGGCCAGTTTTATTTTCTGCTTTTGAGGTTTCCATTATTGCTCATTTTAAGGAGTTGGTTGCATTTCCGCTGGAGAAGAATGCAATAGTTTTTTGTGCATGGCACATTTCTCTTGCTGAAGCAACTTACATGATGTGACTTTCACAGTTTTGAAATATTACTGACTTGCATCATGCAAGATGCATTTTTAGCTTGTTGTAGTTTTATGGAAAGAAAAATGAGAACACTCCTACAAATACTTATTTTAACATGGAGCTTCGATATTTTTGATAAGTAAAAGTTGGAATGATTGTTCGTGCATACATGGATTGGGTCAAAATGTTCCAGCTGCATTGAATCATTTTAATATGAACTAATTGAACAAAGATCCATTTTGAATATAAACTGCAAAGCATAGCATTAACCAATTTTTTGAGCTCATTATGTGCATAATTTACAATTCAATGAGTGATTTGCAATATTATGGACGTGTATGAACATCAGAAAACAGAGACCATTGTTTACAGCTCCCATCATAAATTAATTCTCTTGCCATTGATTCCGACCCTCTCCCCAAACAAGCAATGAGACTGAACCAAACTCTGAAGTACTTAGACAAACTGTTAATCCAAGATTTCGGGTTCAAAATTTCCATTCTAAACATCAATAGATAGTTGTTTTGTTCACCTCTGCTCCTACCTCAGCCCTTTTGTCACTTGAACACGTATCTGCAGTTTTCTCACTGACAGAGTTGATCATTCTAATTTCCTCCCTAATTGTCCTTGCAACTTCCACTTTTTAGAATTTCAAACTTGTCCAAAATATACCAGCCAATGTATTTGATCTTTTATCTTTTCTAACCTAGATTGGCTCCCTATCCAAAATATTTTCTCAACTTGGTTTTCAGATACTTCCAAAATCTAACTTTATCATCTCTCTGCAAATGCCTGTAGTCTTCCAACAGTTTCCACAACCTTGGACTCTCTGACTCCAATGTTTTGTGGATTTTTCCCATTTTTCACTCCACCAAGAATGGGGATCTCATTCTCTTCTCTTCTGATACTCCTCTATGCACATGCTTGGAATCTGTTCATAGAGCCATAGAATCCCTATAGTGCGGAAATATGCCATTTGGCCCAACAAGTCCACGCCGATTCTCTGAAGAGTATCCCACACAGACCCATTCCTCTTCCCTTTACTGAAGTACCCGACCTCACATCGCAGAACATGATGGGCAATTTAGATATCCAATTCACCTCACCTCACCTGCATATTTTGGATTATGAGAAACCAGAGCACCTGAAGGAAACCCATGCAGACACGGGGAGAATGTGCAAACACCACACGGAAAGTCACCCGAGGCTGGATTCAAACCCAGGTCCAGCAGCAGTGCTAACTACTGAGCCACTGTGCCGACATGTTCCTCAGTTGTTTCCATTCATGCAGACTTAATGATATAGTGGTAACATAATTTTACTGTTAATACAGAGGTTCAGTTTAATAGTCTGAGGGCTCACCTGGGATCAAAGGCCACCAATGGAATTTAAATATAATTAATCAAAAATATGGAATTGAAAGTTCATTCAACTTAAATCTCCTCCATAGGGAGCATCACCTATCACACAAAGCCATCTGTTTCACCAACATCTTTTTCGGAAGGAAATCTGTCATCCTTACTTGGTCAGGCAGACTTGCGACTCTAAATCCACAGCAATGTAGTTGACTCTTCTCTTCCGAGAGTCATAGAGTCATAGAGATGCACAGCAAGGAAACAAATCCTTCGGTCCAACCCGTACATGCCGACCAGATATCCCAACCCAATGTAGTTCCACCTGCAAGCACCCGGCCCATCTCCCTCCAAACCCTTCCTATTCATATACCCATCCAAATGCCTCTTCAATGTTGCAATTGTTCCAGCCTCCACCACTTCCTTTGGTCTCTCATTCCATACACGTACCACCCTCTGTGTGAAAACATTGCCCCATAGGTCTCTTTTATATCTTTCCCCTCTCATGCTAAACCTATGCTCTCTAGTTCTGGACTCCCCAACCCCAAGGAAAAGACTTTGCATATATACCGTATCCATGCCCCTGATAATTTTGTAAACCTCTATAAGGTCACCCCTCGGCTTCCAACGCTCATGGGAAAACAGCCCCAGCCTTTTCAGACTCTCCCTATAGCTCAAATCCTCCAACCCTGGCACAACCTTGTAAGTCTTTTCTGAACCCTTTCATGTTTCACAACATCTTTCCGATAGGCAGGAGACTAGAATTGCATGCAATATTCCAGTAGTGGCCTAACCAATGTCCTGTACAGCTGCAACATGACCTCCCAACTCCTGTACTCAATACTCTGACCAATAAAGGAAAGCATACCAACCGTTTTCTTCACTATCCTACCTAACTGTGACTTCACTTTCAAGGAGCTATGAACCTGCACTCCAAGGTCTCTTTGTTCAGCAACACTCCCTAGGACCTTACCATTAAGTGTATAAGTCCTGCTAAAACTTTCTTTCCCAAAATGCAGCACCTCGCATTTATCTGAATTAAACTACATCCACCACTTCTCAGCCCATTACCCCATCTGGTCCAGATCCTGTTGTAATCTGAGGTAACCCTCTTCGCTGTCCACTACACCTCCAATTTTGGTGTCATTTGCAAACTTACTAACTGTACCTCTTATGCTCACATCCAAATCATTTGTGTAATTGACAAAAAGTAGACGACCCAGCACCGATCCTTGTGGCACTCCACTGCTCACAGACCTCCAGTCTGAAAAACAACCCTCTATCTTCTACCTTTGTATCCAAATGGATCGTTCTCCCTGTATTGTGTGAGATCTAACCTTGCTAATCAATCTCCCATTGGGCACCTTGTCGAACGCCTTACTGAAGTCCATATAGATCACATCTGTCACTTTGCCCTCATCAATCCTCTTTGTTACTTCCTCAAAAAACTCAATCAAGTTTGTGAGACATGATTTCCCATGCACAAATCCATGTTGAACATCCCTAATCAGTCCTTGCCTTTCCAAATACATGTACACCCTGTCCCTCAGGATTCCCTCCAACAACTTGCCCACCATCAATTTCAGGCTCACTGGTCTATAGTTCCCTGGCTTGTCCTTACTACCCTTCTGAAAGAGTGGCACCACGTTAGCCAACCTCCAGTCTTCTGGCATCTCACCTGTGGCTATCAATGATACAGATATCTCAGCAAGAGGCCCAGCAATCACTTCTCTAGCTTTCCACAGAGTTCTAGGGTACACCTGATCAGGTCCTGGGGATTTATCCACTTTTATGCATTTCAAGACATCCAGCACTTCCTCTGTTGGGAGGGCAGGAAAGATTTCTGGCTGTAACAGCTGCTCCGTCTTTGAGGTATTTTAGGTGCTGCAAGTGATTTTCTTGAATTGCAGGAGCACCAATCACTGTTTTATATGCTGTTGCATTGTTCTGAAATTTTGGAGAAAAAAGTCAAAACAACAGTATTTTTAAAAGGGAGAAGAACAGACACTTCCCATGGTGAAGTCATTCCAGGAGAGAGAGAGAGAGAGAGACAGAGAGAGAGAGAGAGAGAGAGAGCACCTGCACAGTTGCTGCCTTTGATGTTTGAATTTGTGTATCGCTGGACATTGGAGTGCGTCTGGGAAAATGATCAAACAGGAAATTCACAATTGATCTTGGAGGAACTGTTGGGCAAAGTTCACAGCACAGAATCAGATAAGTTAATCATTATTTTAAGTGTGGCCTACAGAGAACCTGCAGTAATAAGTAGAGTAGGTTCTTTATTGATCATATGTTTTTAGAAATATGTCCCTTGATTAAACTTAAAATAAAAGCCATAACTATTATTTTAACCTGGGGCAGTGTTTGTAGAGGAATAAGAAGGTGTTATTTTCTGGGTCTGTAGATTGTGAAGGAGCAAAAATGGCCTTTAATAGACCGATATGTACTTCTTGTCAGATGTGGGAGTTTAAAGAGAGTCTAAGGGTTACTGCGGATTATATCTGCCATAAATGCTGCTGGCTGCGAATCTTATCAGATCGAATGGATCTGAACTGATTGGAGAGACAGTTAGAAGCAATGAGGAATGTGCAACAGCAACAGTATGTGATGGACAGCAGTTAAAGGAAGGGGGGGTGGGGGGGAAAGTGTCAGGTACAGTCACGTTGATGGGTTAACTCCAGGAAAGATAAGAGTCTTCTGTGGAGAAACCCATTTCAAACAGGTGTGCTCTTTTGGAAAATGTAGGGGATGAAGGATTCTCAGGGATACATAGCATGAACAGTCAACGACATAGGAAGGGAAAAGGTTGAGATTCTGAAGGGAGATTACAGAGAGCTAGGCAGAAATTTAAAAAGGAGGTCCTCGAGAGTAGTAATATCTGGATTACTCCCGGTGCTATGAACTAGTGAGGGCAGGAAGAGGAGAATAGAGCAGATGAATCCATGGCTGAGGAGCTGGCATATGGGGGAAGAAATCACATTTTTGGATCATTGGAATCTCTTTTGGGGTAGAAGTGACCTGTACAAGAGGGATGAATTGCACCTAAATTGGAAGGGGACTAATATACTGGTAGGGAAATTTGCTCGAGCTGCTCTGGAGGATTTAAACTAGTAAGGTGGGCGGTGGGGCCCAGGGAGATAGTGAGGAAAGAGATCAATTTAAGAACAGAAGTGAGTCAAACAGTCGGGGCAGGCAGGGATAAGGTAGGACTAATAAATTAAACTGCATTTATTTCAATACAAGGGGCCTAACAGGGAAGGCAGATGAACTCAGGGCATGGTTAGGAACATGGGACTGGGATATCATAGCAATTACGGAAACATGGCTCAGGGATGGGCAGGACTGGCAACTTAATGTTCCAGGATACAAATGCTATAGGAAGGATAGAAAGGGAGGCAAGAGAGGAGGGGGAGTGGCATTTTTGATAAGAGATAGCATTAGAGCTATGCTGAGGGGTGATATTCCCAGAAATACATCCAGGGAAGTTATTTGGGTAGAACTGAGAAATAAGAAAGGGATGATCACCTTATTGGGATTGTATTATAGACCTCCCCAATAGTCAGACGGAAATTGAGAAACAAACTTGTAAAGAGATCTCAGCTATCTGTTAGAAAAATAGGGTGGTTATGGTAGATTTTAACTTTCCAAGCGTAGACTGGGACTGCCATAGTGTTAAGGCTTTAGATGGAGAGGAATTTTCTGATTCAGTACGTGGACGTACCTACTACAGAAGGTGCAAAACTTTACTTACTCTTGGGAAATAAGGCAGGGCAGTTGACTGAGGTGTCAGTGGGGGAGCACTTTGGGGACTATAATTCTGTTAGATTTAAAATAGTGATGGAAAAGGATAGACCAGATCTAAAAGTTGAAATTCTAAATTGGAAAAAATCCAATTTTGACAGTGTTAGGCAAGAACTTCTGAAAGCTGATTAGGGGCAGATGTTTGCAGGCAAAGGGACGGCTGGAAAATGGAAAACCTTCAGAAATGAGATAATGAGAATCCAGAGAAAGTTATTCCTGTCAGGGTGAAAGGAAAGGCTGGTAGATATAGGGAATGCTGGATGACTAAAGAAATTGAGGGTTTGGTTAAGAAAAAGAAGGAAGCATATGTAAGGTATGGACAGGATAGATTGAGTGAATCCTTAAAAGAGTATAAAGGCAGTAGGAATATACTTAAGAGGGTAATCAGGAGGGCAAAAGGGGGACAAGAGATAGCTTTGGAAAATAGAGTTAAGGAGAATCCAAAAAGTTTTTTAAGGACAAAAGGGTAACTAGGGAAAGAATAGGGCCCATCAAAGATCAGCAAAGTGGCCTTTGTGTGGAGCCACAGAAAGTGGGGTTGATACTAAATGAGTATTTTGCATCAGTTTTTACTGTGGAAAAGGATACGGAAGATATGGACTGTAGGGAAATAGGTCGTGACATCTTGCAAAATATTCCTTCTAAGATCAAGTTGTTCAGTTCAAGGGCAATTGAGGACAGACAACAAATGCTTGCTTTTTCAGTGGCACCCACATCAGAAGAAGAAATAATGAGAAAAACCTGCTGACATTTCTGTCCATACCTGAAAAACTGATATAATTATCATCCTTTTCTCAATTTTCAGTCACCTGGTATTCTGGCCCCAAATATTTGGAATCTGTTCCCTTAATTATTTCAATTGTGAATCACTTGGGATTTATTTTGTGAAAAGTGCAATGTCGATGTATGTGGTCCAATTAGCTTCTCAGCGCTTCACTAACTCTAATGAATCTGGTCTTACAAAAAGCAGTTAAGCAGACATTATGAATTTTCTTTAAAAATGCATGAGCAGAAATTTAGGCGCATTTCCCATTTTTGCCATACACAAAGAGAAAATTGTGTAACCTGACTTTGAACTTCTGTCACTTATGTTGTGCATTTTGTTAAAACCAAGGTGCAATCCTGTGTGGGGCAATTGTTAACTCTTTCACCAATGCTTTCTGAAAATTCACAGCCAAATTTTTTTCATCTATGCTTCATTTTGCATTTATTTAGCATAATGTCACACCAAAATGCTTCATAGCTCTTCATAAAGAATTGCCATTTGAAATTCAATAACTTATTATTGTTAAATACAATGGACATTCTGTATCAACAACATCCCACAGACAAAATAGAGATAATTGGCCTTTTAATCTGTTTTGTTGGCTTTTCTTGAGACACGACTGTGGCAAAGACTTCAGACAAACAGCCTGCTGTTCTGTAAATGGTGCCATTGAATCTTCAGAGTCTTTTAGATGAGGTACCAGATAATTGGTTTGATCTTTTATCCAAACCATTGTACCTCAGGCTGCGCTCACTCAATCAAAAAATGGAATTCATAATTCAGAGCTAGTTTTTTCTTGAATTAGCTTTGATAGAACCATTGAATTTACTCGGGAGATGAAAGATACCATTAAGCGGCACGGTGGCTCAGTGGTTAGCATTGCTGCCTCACAGCACCAGCATCCCAGGTTCGATTCCAGCCTCAGGCAAATGTCTGTGTGGAGTTTGCACATCCTCCCCTGTCTGCCTGGGTTTCCTCTGGGTGCTCCAGTTTCCTCCCACAATCCAAGGATGTGTAGGTCAGGTGAATTGGTAATACTAAATTGCCCATAGTGTGAGGTGCATTAGTCAGAGGGAAATGGGTCTGGGTGGGTTACTCTTGGAGGGTTGATGTGGACTGGTTGGGCCAAAGGACCTGTTTTCACACTCTAGGGAATCTAACGTAATCACAATCTAACTCAAACATGCAATTGAAGATAAATATTCAGTTCTTTCAGGTGATTAACCCCCAACCCCCCAAGTCACTTCACCCTCTATACTTGTTTGAAATGGTTAGTTAATGTGAGAAACAAAGCTCACTCACTTCAATAATTTCAGTCCGAGACAAAATCTGAATCAGTAGTGCCATTTATTTCACACTTGCAAGTGGGTGCGATGTCCACTGTCTACAAGGCAGGGACAAACACACCCTGAATTCAACAAATACATGATATTTATGTAATTTGGTTCCTTTTTTTTATCCCATTGCTCCTCCCTGTTTACATTTTCCACTTCTCTAAGACCGGCACCCATTACTCCTGTTTATCTCTTGCCTTATCCGGCCTTGTCTGTGACAAAATGCTTATTTCTGGCCTCTCAAGGCTGTTTGACCACATCCTGCTGTGACTCATTGTTAGGTACATCCTTTCTTCACCATTATCTACTCCCTCCATCTGTGTTTTCGCCAACCATACTGATCCCAATGACCTTTTAATTGGGGTTTGTTCCTGTGTTTCTGCAAAAGTGGGAAACAGATGCTTAGAACTACTGCTTGTACAAGCTATTCTGGCTTAACCTACATCCTCACAGCCCCTTATCTATTTGTCTGTAACATCTACCATTGTTTTGCAGTCACGTTTCATTCTTGCATACAATTTTAGCTAGTACAAAAACAATTATGTATTTCCTCCACATAGTTTTCATTCTAGTTGACTCAACTCTTAGTTGAAACAATTACACACTGGTGTGAGTTAAGTTACCTTGCATAAGTAATTATAATTGCAGAAGTAACACTACTTTACCTATATCCCACATTAATCAGCCCCATTATGCATGTCTGAAGGTCTGGGGAGGCAAATCTTCCTAAACCTATATGTGTACATGGTCAAACATATTTAACAAATCCATTTATTTGTATAAACCTCTCATTTCCTTCACTGCCTCTTCAGAAACCTCATTCAAGTTACTTTATGTATATAGATCTTTGAAAGTTGCATGGTATATTAAGAGAGAAGTTAGCCAAGCATATTGGATTTCTTGCTTAATAAGTATCAGTTTTGGTACTAACGCAGGGAATTCTATGCTGAACAGTTGAGCCATAACTCAATTATAGTTGCATGTAATAGTCACCACAATTTAGGAATGATATGACAGTTCATGAAAGGTTACAGTGGGGAGCTATCAGAATTGTGTCTCATGGGAGAATCTAGAACAAAGGAGGACAATTATAAAGATGGCAATGAAGAGAATTTCTTCCTTGAGCAAGTCATATGTCTGGAATTCTCTTCTCCAGGCTGAGTAATTGGATAAACTAAAGACTGAGTTAGATTTTTGTTCTATAAGGAAGTTGAGAGTTATGTTGAAGAATGGGTGGATGGAGGGTAGGCAGGAAAGTGGAGTTTGGATCACAATTAGTCTGTGAACTCATTGGCCACTAGAGATGTCTTGACTGCTAAATAGTCCACTCCCATTTCTAATCTTATCATCTTATTGTGACAAATTTTAGGCACAAGGTTAGGATCGGTACCTGGTATTGTTCTTCTTGGAGTAATGAGGTTGAGGGAAATGGTAGAATCCTTGACAAGACCACAAAACTCTGTGATAATCGCTTTGGGATCAGGAACTTTATTATTTTAAAATAGACACAGTTTTAAATTCCAAGTTCCTACAAGAGTCCTTGATTTTGAACTATGTGATGAAGGTGTATAATAGTTTTGTAGTTTGAGAACTTGGATACTGAAGTGGTTTCAGTTGTATGGAAGTCTGACCTTTGAGACAGAAAGGTATTGAATACTGATTTCAAACACCACATATAAGAAGTCTGATTTGATTCGATTTGTTGTCACATGTACATTAGTGCAATGAACAGTTTTGTTTTGCAAGGACATACAAATCATAGGGTATTTCGACAGAGCAAGGCATACATGGTTATAGTTGAAAATGTGTTGCTGGTTAAAGCACAGCAGGTCAGGTAGCATCCAAGGAATAGGAAACTCGACGTTTCGGGCGTAAGCCCTTCATCAGGAATACATGGTTATAGCTGTACAGGAGGTGCATAAAAGCAAGATCAACATTAGATTTGAAAGAATTTCAGCTATATTATCAGCAAACCACCTGGGATAGAATTGCTAAGGTGTTTGTTGAATTGAGTCTTACAACCTCCAGTAGAGAGAAAAGGATGGAAAAAGAGGGGCCAGCAGCATGTTCCATTCCATATATCTTGTTGCACGTTTCACCATCCTTCACAATTGTTATTTCTGAATCCCAGCATACTTTATCTAATCCCTGCACTTTGCCTCCCTAACTTGTTCACCATAGCAGCAACCTCTGATCAGCTGCCTTGACTTTTAGTGAATATACCCCAGGACTAACGTGGACCACTCCTCGACTGTATTGATACTGACACCTGAGCCTGATCACTTTAAGTGGCCAAACCCCTGGATTGAGATTGGATGATGCCCTTGACTAACTGATGGGACTCACTGACTTACCATAGACTTCCTTTACTTGACTGAGGATGTCTTCCCTTAGACTTTGAGACCATTTGGTTTGCGCACACACACTGTGTTTATGCATAAGCTGCTGGCATATGTTGTTGTTCCAACATGTTTCCCCTCCCCCTTTGACTAATCAATGTTGATAATTGTGTCATGCTGCCGTGAGTTATGTTTGTTCACTAAAAAACAAGGCAAGTCAGAAGTACTGTTATGTGGAAGTCCGAACATTGAGACCAAAAAGATAATGAATACTGAGTTCAAAAATGCATGACTTGATTCGATTTGATCTATTGTTGTCTTAAGTACCTAAATCAGAAGCTGCGAGTTCTGAACGAAGCAACAGAATGCAAAAAGGCAAGGCAACACAAGGCAATGTAAGGCAGATATGCAGCGAACATCCAATAGGTTCAAAGTGAGTGAATGGTAAGACAACAAGCTAAGAACGATGAGATACATGTGTTTTTAATGCAGGAAGTGGGTATTTGTCCCTGTTGGTAAGGAAGACTGGCAATGACATTGCAATCAGAGGTGTCAGTGTAGTCCAAAGTACAGGATTGAAGTGATGAACTATATTCAAAGTGAGTCAGTGATATGCCATGATGACATGCTCATACTGATGCATGTCCAATGTAGGTGAAGGATGCAGACAATTGTTGCCCATGGAATGTGCCTGAGATTTTGGGGAATGCTGGTCGAGGTGGATGTCTAGAGGAGCAAACAGCTCTCTGGTACTTGCTAACACTTTCATGTCAGGAATTGGTGCCATCCAGTTTCTCTCCACTGTCACAGTGCTGTGGTTACCACTTACCAATATGCTGTACAGTTTTTATAAGACTTCCTTATCTTTTAGACTTCATCCCTCTCGCAAAAAAGACCAAATTTCCATTTGCCATCTTAATCACTTGTGGCACCTAATAAGTGTTTGTGCTTCATGGACAAGAACTCTCTGATCCCTCTATGCCGCATTGTTATGAAATCTCCATTTCAGTAATAGTCTGCTTTTTGATTCTTACTACCAAATGCCTGATTGCACATCTTCCTACATTAAACTCCATCTGCTAAGTTTTTGCCCAATCACTCAACCAATTTGTATCTCCTTGTAGATACTTTATATCCTTGTCATACCATCCCTTCTTCCTTAATTATGTATCATCAGCAAACTTGGACACATTACAACCTAACACCCACATCCCCACCAAGTCATTAATAAACATACTACATAATTAATACTATAGGGCTGATCCTT
Organism: Hemiscyllium ocellatum; assembly: GCF_020745735.1. NCBI lineage: Eukaryota > Metazoa > Chordata > Chondrichthyes > Orectolobiformes > Hemiscylliidae > Hemiscyllium > Hemiscyllium ocellatum. Next base: position 90,561,771 of record NC_083401.1, read on the forward strand.
GTGGGTTCCCAGTAGATGTATCTTTCAAATCTGAAAATGACCCATAAATCCCTACTCTTAGTCTTCTGTGTAATAGCCAATCCTCAATTCATGCGAAGAATTACCACTATACCATGAGCATCTTTTTGAATGCCTTCTGGAAATCCAAGTACACTGTATGACTTTTGACTCCTTGAACCTGTGCTGACTGTTTATTAACTCCACATTGCCACCTAAACCTAAGAACCTCTCACACCGCTGTTGAGATGACTGTCTCCACTATTTTCTGTGTAAGAGAATTCCACAGGCTCACAACTCTCTGAGAAAAAGTACATTTCACTGAATTTCCAACTTAAATAGCAGAACCTTCCATTTTAAACTCTTTCCTTTAGTTTTAGTCTCTTTGTCAAGAGGAAACCTTCTTCCAGCATCCACATTGTCAAGATCCATCAGCTCCTTATGTTTCAATCAGATTGGCTCTCATTTTTCTAAACATCAATGGATACATGCTCAGTGTACAAATATAATGTTCGTTCTCTTTATGAGGAATGATATTGAATTCAGCTGTAGCTATCTAACATAACTTTTGCAAAAACAAGAAATGCAAGCTTTTAGTTTTTTTGATAATTTGTATTACAAAGTATTGTTGAAAGCATCAACGTTTTAAGATTCTATGCATTTGTTCATGTTCAGATAATATTCAGTCCAAGAGGGTCAGGAATTGAATAGCCTTAATCAATAATTCCAGGTGCTTCTTTTTAGTCTTGTATTAAAAATTCCTTTCTTTTAAACAAGATGTTGAAGGCCAGCATTATTTCCAATTTGTAGGATTTATCCTTTTCTGATCTTTTGAGATTACATATAAATACAATCTGAATTAAATTAGATATTCCTACACAACAGATTCTTGTTAGGAATAAGATTTTCATAAGTGTCCAGACAAGAATTTTTAGCACAACCAATGCCAAATCCAAAGATTTTACTTTAAGTGGTGTGGAACTGTTTTGTTACTGCTCAGACCACCACAGGAGGGCATCACTCTCTGTCTTCCAACTTTTCATCCTGGTGTTATGGGGTATTTCTGTGAGGTGGGGCTGGGCAATGCAGGGTTGCTATGGGGGAGGGAGGTGTTTGGAAGCATGACCAAATCCAAGAATCAAATCTTGCTTACTTGAATAATAGAAATAAAGTGAGAATAAAATAGCATTACTCTTCTTTTCTTATCTGGGATTTTCTGAACATTCCTATCAAAGAAATTTATTTTTTGCTAACAAAAGCACAGATTTTCCACAGTTGATTTAAATTGGATTAAGTTTCATTTGAAAAAGAAATTTTGTCTGAAAGAAGCTTTGTTCTTCATTTTCAGTGTAAATCATGTTTTGCAAATAATTTTGATCAGCAAGTTTTTTTTTATATTAAAAAAAACCTTTTTGAGACATTTCTGGAAGAATTCTACAATGTGCCTCACTGCGTACACACGTAGAGGCAGAATGGATGTATAAATATCAAACCGAGGATTAAGCTGCAGTATATCTAGCTTCAGGGAAGAGGCTTTGTGTACAAAATTTGGATCTGTAACAAAAGTGCCTTTGGGTGTTGTTCGTGCCGCTAAATGTCCAAAATAGCAAAAGTGATGTTAGAGCTGATTTCTGGTGGATGTTGCATCTGGTATCATTTAAACAAGGGACTTGGTACACACAGTGAACACTGTGTGCAGAACGGTCAGATCAAGATGTCTTAGAATGTAATACTGAATTGATACTCATTTAATCTCCAACTAACACCATATGTTAACTATACTTGACTGAACATGTGTGTTCAGTGACAGAAAGGAAACCCCATTGGCATGTTTAAAAGGAATATAAATTACTTACAAATTTGTTGTCGATCATTTTCCTATAGCTGTTGTTATGATTATATAAAGTCTTTGAAGCTTTGAACGGTGAGGAGAAAGAGCGTAAATGAGCCTGTGTTTCATCTCCTGTGTTCTCAACACTCAAGACAACAGTCTTATTTGTACTGCGATTTTATTGAACTTGACTGAAAGATGGCAGCGCCACGTCTGTGGTACATGGTCAAGTTAACATAATAATGGCAAACTATTAAACACATTGGTACAGATTCCATACCTATCTAAAACATTCCCCTTTTCAATAAAATAACACAATTTACAAGCAGTATTATCTGCATATATATTATTGAAGTTACCCACTACACATGACTGTGACCGTTCATTATTCTCACTAATCTCTACATATACATTGCTGAAAAATGGGAATATGTAGAAAGTGGCTTCCTTCTGGGAGGTTCAAGTGAGGACTGCAGATGCTGGAGATCAGAGCTGAAAAATGTGTTGCTGGAAAAACACAGCAGGTCAGGAAGCATGCAAGGAGCAGGAGAATTGACATTTTGGGCATAAGTCCTTCTTCAGGATTCCTGAAGAAGGGCTTATGCCTGAAATGTCGATTCTCCTGCTCCTTGGATGCTGCCTGACCTGCTGTGCTCTTCTGGGAGGTTTAGGAAGGTGTTTGACCATGGTCCTTGTTGACCTTTTTCATACAATCAGCAATGTTTAACAAATGAATCATGCAACTCAGGTCATGCAATGACATATACTGCTGGAGGACTTTGCAATCTTCATGCCCTGTAGCCATTTTTAAACCCTAGCTTCACAGCTCTTCAGGTGCTACAGGTCAAGAACCGTACTTCACACTGTGGTCCAGTGCCACTGGAACTAAGCAAATTGCACAGAAAGGAAAACAGGAACTATGTTTTGCTGGCAGACACCTGCAGGCGCTGGTGGATAGGGTGGTGAGAAGGAGGTATCTTAGGATTGCACAACCCGCTGCCTTTCATGAGAGTCTAAACTGCACAACACATAGAAGCCTTAACACACTTAACCTTGACCTTCATCCCCTCCCTCATTCACCCATTGAACTCTTTGCTACCTTCCCCCACCCTCCTCCCTGACCTATGACCTCCATCCCAACTCCATTCACCATTGTATTCTGTGCTACTTTCTCCCCACCCCCACCCTCGTTTCATTTATCTCTCCACCCCTCAGGGACTCTGCCTCTATTCCTGATGAAGGGCTTTTGCCCGAAACGTCAATTTTCCTGCTCCTTGGATGCTACCTGAACTGCTGTGCTTTTCTAGCACCACTCTAGTCGAGACACTTAACCTTAACACCATGCTATGTTACTGCCTTGTCTCACTGACTGCTGCTTTCTCCTGAACTGTGATGATGACCTGTAAAATGCAGTTAAGTCAGAATAAGATACCAAAAGGTCAATCATATGGATAAGAAAACATTTATTCAGCAACAGAAAAATTCAAGGAATGCGGAAAGATCCAGGTCCAGATGAGCAAGGGCTGCTTGCCTTACAATCAGCATTCATGCTAGAAGTAAGTTTTACTGAGTGAGGTTTCTCTACTGCATCTTGTGTTTGACAGTACATAGCTCTACAAAGATCGCTTTCGTTCATATCCTGATTCTCACCCTCACCCTCAATGAATTTGTCTTGATTGCTTGTTTCCTTTTCATCCAGATCATGCCCCCTTTGTGGTCTCCAGTTATGAAGGGTACAGCATGTCACAATGATGCAACGCATCCTTTCTGAGTTATGGTGCAAAGACTTGCTGGAGAAGTCCAGCCATCAAAATCTAATCTTATGGAGACCTATGGTCTATTCCACTGTGGCCCTGGTGGGAGCATGACCAGCTTGTAATCCCATATCGTGAGTTTGCTGCATAAGCTGATGGCACATTTTTCTGATGTAACATGGAAATAGCCCAATGTTTTGAACTGTAACTCTATCTATGTTGAACAGTGTGACAAATCACAGAGGGTGGAAGCCGATAGGTTATTAAAAAAATCTACTTGCTAAAAAGAAAGCAAGCCAGAGAGGCTGGCAGCTTTCAAGTAAGTACAAGTAAATGAGCACTAAGAAAGTAAGCTAAGAACTGTAAAATACATCTTATGTCCACACATTTCTGCTTGTTACGTGCGTATGTACAAAATGTCATGACAAAAGCATGCAAGGAAAGCATAAGCATTTGTGACCTTCAAAGTAAAACCCTAAAGGGCTGAAGTGGTGTGTGCATTGCTTCAAAAGCAGCAAGAATTTTGCGACATATTTGATGAATCAAATTCTTGCTCTGCTTGGTTGCTGTACAAACGTTGTAACTCTCACCATTTTGGGATTCAAGTGAAGACTTTACTGTCAATATATATCCAGTATACATGTCGTTAGGCATTTTCAAATGCATTTTTTTTCTTTTTCAGCTTCAGGTTGTCTGGTGAACTCTGTACAGTCATCACACCAAATCATCATCATAATCATGACCAACAATGGCTTCTTCCATTGTCTCTCCACATCCATAAGGCAGCAGATCATCAACTGTAGTTTTGGATGAGCATTAACAATGTCTATTGTCTGCATTTATGTGCCTCTGGAGAAATGGAAAGAACAAATGGCCAGTGTAACCATCTGTTTTTCCCAAAGTGCATCCAGAGTTCAGCTGGAAAGTTACTGCTTTCATTCAGCATCACTTGCCAGTAATCATCATTTGCATCTGGAGTAAATTACAAGCTGTAGTAAAAATTTCTTCAGTGGTTGGCATCAGTACTGCGATCTTTTAACAGCTTTATTTAGATCCTTTGAGTCTATGCATCCTTGAAGTTTTCCAAATTATTTTCGTGCCACTATGTTGCTAATTCTTTCTATGGAAGTTGTTACTTTCCTGGTTTGTCCCTTCCTTTCCAGCTCTTCTATCTTGTTTTTCAGACTGCTCTTGGAAGTAACTGGAAATTTCCTGAGCAAATGGTGAATTAGCATTACATCCTTATCTACTGCAGGATGATATTCTCTTGGAAGATATTGTAGCCCTGTAAACACACAGCTGTACTCTTCTAAAATGTGTTCTGTTGTTAATGGTTTAGTGTGCTACAACACATAGCAAATCTCTTTGGTGTTTTGAGGGTTACCAGTCTAGGTTTTAGACCTACTTCAGCTGAAATGAGTGATTTTTTGCTTTCTGTGATCTGGAATTTCAGATCTTCCTTCATATTTCCCAATGACTCACAAAGCAGTAAGATAATGGAACATAAACATCAGAAACAAGGATAGACATTTCAACCAGTATGCTCCATCATTTTATACAATCATAGCTGATCTGATCTCAAACTCAACCCCACTTTCCTGACCATTCTCCATAGCCCTTCAACCCATTGATAATTAAAAATCTGACTATCTCCTCCTTAAATTTATTCAGCCTCCCAGCACCCGCCACAGTCTCAGGTGGTGAATTCCACAAAGTCACAATTATCAATTCTCTCAGAATGGGAGCTGAAAACTTACTTTTAGGGTCTTCATTTTTAGACTACCATTTTGAGCCACTTTGCACAGGTCTGTGAAGGTCATGATGCTGCATGATGGTTGGGTTAACCTCATGTTCTTCTTCTAGACACATCATTCCATCATCCTTACTGGCTATCCATTCCAGCATGAAGAAATATTTCCAGTAAAGCAACCTAAACTTGTATTTGACAATTCTTGAGGAGCTATCCAGATAAAAATGACCCAGTCTTTACATCAGTGTTATTAATTATGTACAGGTATTCAAATCTATTTTTTTATATAAAAAATGAAAATCGTTACCTCATACCTCTCTGTTTTAGTTGAAAGGAGAGAGTAAATGAGATGCGCAGATACTCAATTTTCATGAAACTAAAACAAATATTCAAGCTGTCCCTATCAAGATGCTCTTACAAGAGCGTATCCTCATTCATTTTTCATATATCCATTTTTGTTCATCCTTGCGTTAATCTTTAACAATCGCAATTTTTGACTGCAACAATTATCAGTGGTTCTCATCTTTCAGACATTGATTAAAGCAAGTCTAAGAACTAGATACAATAGCCCTGTGATTTTCCATCCTGCAGAGACCTTGGGAAAATTTCCAAATCTTCAGTCTTTTTACGACTACTTGCTGTTCACTCTGCACCATCTATGTCAATGGCCCTGACAATTTTGTTTGAGAGACAATGGATTGAGATATTTTTTGATAATTAGATGGAAAATATTTCCATGAATACTGCAAAATGTGTAACTTTATTCATGCTGGCAATATGGAATATTTTTTTGATGCCAGCATATGTAAGAGCAATAAACATTTACTTCTATTTGGGTTCCACCATGTACTTTAAAAACACAATAAAATCTTTTACCAATTGTTCTTTGACCATTTGGTTGACAATGCACTGTGTCTAAATTTGGCTTTGGAACTAGTTGGACTCCTTTGTTATCTTAAGGATTTTAAGGCCAAGATATGCATGCGAACATTTGCAATGTTTGTTGTTAAACGTGTACACATTTTCAACTCCTACACTGTTGCAGTGTTAATTCTAACATACCTTTAAAATTGGCAAGTTGTCCAATCTGGATCCAGAGTTACATCTTTGTCGGCCATAACTCACGAAACGATACTTCAGTCATGTTATGTTTTTCTTTCAGAGAAATGTTAGTTCCTTATCAAGGTTAAAATTACAAGATGTTCACTGACAAAAGTACACTCTAGGATTATCAAGTTGGATGAATCATTAATTTCACTGGAATGGCTAATTTCCCCAAGGATTGCATCAGGTATTCAGAAATCTAAAACAAATTGAGGATGCTGGAGAAACTCAGCAGGTGTGGTAGCATCATGGTATTAGACTTAAAATTGTATGACTGTTTCTCTTTCCACAGATGCTGTGCAATGCTGAGTTTCTCTGGCAGTCTCTGTGTTTGTTTTTGAATATGTAAAGATTTTAGTTCAATATTAAGTATTATCATAGCATGGAATAAGATCTACTATTTTTGGCTAATGGAATGGTCACTTCTCAGGTTCAAGAGAAGTAAAGAAATCATCCTTCCAGCTGGATAATGCTCACAGAAACAAACCTTGGATGTTCCATTAGTTGTTCTCCACAAAATTAATGAATGCATCAAAAAGTGTCTTAAAACTCTTTTAATTTTCAAGCTTCCCGTGTCAGTTATGAGCAACCAGAAATTAATTTGTCCTTGTCTATTAATTCTCTGAATGCTTAGATAATTTATCTTAATTTATTGATTCCAAGAGTTTTCAAACAACTAATGCTTGGATGAATTTCAAGTGGCTGTTTTTCCTGTGCCCCCTAATGAAGAGATGTTATATTGGTGATTGGCATGATTTGAATATGTAAGGGTAGTTAAAAATTTGTGATTAGTGCCTCTGCAGACCCTTATATGGCTTCAACAGTGAAGACTATCCGTTATGAGGATCTGGTGCATTGTTCACTTGGAGTTCTGCAGTGCTAGGGGTGACTGTGGCATGAAGGTAATGTCACTGGATGAGTAATCCAGAGGCACAGGCTGATGCTTTGAGGGAATTAATTCATTTGCACTTACCTTCAGCCAAAAGTGGATGGTACATCACTGTCTCCTCCAGAGATCTCCAACATCATAGATACCAGTCTTTAGTCAATTCAATTAAATCCATATGACATCAAGAAATGGTTAAAGGCACTGGTTACTGGAAAAGCAATGAGCCGCAAAACATTCTGGTCATAATACTGAAGACTTGTGCACCAGCATTAGCCATGGTCCTAGCCAACCTGTTCCAGGAAAGCTACAGAATTAGCATCTACCTTATAATTAAGAAAATTGCCCAGGTAAATTCTGCACATAAAAAGCAAGACAAACCCCATCCAGCCATCCATCACTTTATGGGTTGACTCTCAATCATCAATAAAGTAACAAAATGTGTCACTGACGGTGCTATTCAATGACATTTATACAGCTATAACTCGCTCGCTGATGTTCAGTTTTCATTTTGCTAGGGATACTCCACTCGTGACCTCATTATACCTTTGAGTCATAGAGATGTACAGCCAGATATCCCAACCCAATCTAGTCCCACCTGCCAGCATCCGGCCCATAGCCCTCCAAACCTTCCCTATTCATATATCCATCCAAATGCCTATTAAATATTGCAATTGTAATAGACTCCATCACTTCCTCTGGCAGCTCATTCCATACACGTACCACCATCTGTGTGAAAATGTTGCCCCGTAGGTCTCTTTTATATCTTTCCCCTCTCACTCTAAACCAATGCCCTCTGGTTCTGGACTCCCTGACCCCAGGGAAAAGGCTTTGTCTATTTTCCCTATCCATGCCCCTCATAATTTTGTAAACCTCTATAAGGTTACCCCTCAGTCTCCAATGCTCCAGAGAAAACAGCCCAGCCTGTTCAGCTTCTCCCGATAGCTCAAATCCTCCAACTCTGGCAACATCCTTCAAATCTTTTCTGAACCCTTTAAGTTTCACAACATTTTTCCGATAAGAAGGAGACCAGAACTGTACGCAATATTCCAACAGTACGCAACAACCCTTCACCACCACCCTCTGTCTTCTACCTTTGAGCCAGTTCTGTATCCATACGGCTACTTCTCCCTGTATTCCATGAGATATAACCTTGCTAATCAGTCTCCCATGGGGAATCTTGTCGAACACCTTACTGAAGTCCATATAGATCACATCTACCACTCTGCCCTCATCAATCCTCTTTGTTGCTTCCTCAAAAAACTCAATCAAGTTTGTGAGACATGATTTCCCATGCACAAAGCCATGTTGACTACCCCTAATCAGTTCTTGCCTTTCCAAATAATGTGGCCTAACCAATGTCCTATACAGCCACAACATGACCTCCCAACTCCTGTACTCAATACTCTGACCAGTAAAGGAAAGCATACCAAACGCCTTCTTCACTACCCTATCTACTTGCGACTTCACTTTCAAGGAGCTATAAACCTGCACTCCAAGGTCTCTTTGTTCAGCAACACTCCCTAGGACCTTACCATTAAGTGTATAAGTCCTGCTCAGATTTGCTTTCCCAAAATGCAGCACCTCGCATTTATCCGAATTAAACTCCATCTACCACTTCTCTGCCCATTGGCCCATCTGGTCAAGATCCTGTTGTAATCTAAGGTAACCCTCTTCGCTGTTCGCTACACCTCCAATTTTGGTGTCATCTGCAAACTTACTAACTGTACCTCTTATGCTTGCATCCAAATCATTTATGTAAATGACAAAAAATAGAGAACACAGCACCGATCCTTGTGGCACTCCACTGGTCAGAGGCCTCCAGTCTGAAAAACAACCCTCCACCCCTACCTTTTGTCTTCTACCTTTGAGCCAGTTCTGTATCCAACTGGCTAGTTCTCCCTGTATTCCATGAGATCTAAACTTGCTAATCAGTTTCCCATGGGGAATCTTGTTGAACACCTTACTGAAGTCTATATAGATCACATCTACCACTCTGCCCTCATCAGTCTTCTTTGTTGCTTCCTCAAAAAACTCAATCAAGTTTGTGAGACATGATTTCCCTCACACAAAGCCATGTTGACTATCCCTAATCAGTCCTTGCCTTTCCAAATAATGTACTTCCTGTCCCTCAGGATTCCCTCCAACAACATGCCCACCACTGACATCAGGCTGACTGGTCTATAGTTCCCTGGCTTGTCTTTTCCACCCTTCTTAAACAGTACAACCATGTCAGCCATCTCCAGTCTTCCGGCACCTCACCTGTGACTATCGATGATACAAATATCTCAGCAAGACGCCCAGCAATCACTTATCTAGTTTCCCACAGAGTTCTAGGGTACACTTGATCAGGTCCTAGGGACATATCCACCTTTAAACATCAAACATGTTTCAAACATCCAGCACTTCCTTCTCTGTAATATGAACATTTTGCAAGATGTCACCATCTATTTCCCTACAGTCTATATCTTCCATATCCTTTTCCACAGTAAATACTGATGCAAAATACTCATTTAGTATCTCCCCCATTTTGTGCAGTTCCACACAAAGGCCGCCTTGCTGATCTTTGAGGGGCCCTATTCTCTCCCTAGTTACCCTTTTGTCCCTAATGTATTTGTAAAAACTCTTTGGATTCTCCTTAATTCTATTTACCAAAGCTATCTCATGTCCCCATTTTGCCCTCCTGATTTCTCTCTAAAGTATACTCCTACTGCCTTTATACTTTTCTAAGGATTCACTCGATCTATCCTGTCTATACCTTACATATGCTTCCTTCTTTTCCTTAACCAAAACCTCGATTTCTTTAGTCATCCAGCATTCCCTATATCTATCAGACTTTTCTTTCACCCTGACAGGAATATGCTTTTTCTGGATTCTCGTGATTTCATTTCTGAAGGCTTCCCATTTTCCAGCCATCCCTTTACCTGCGAACATCTGCCCCCAATCAGCTTTCGAAAGTTCTTGCGTGATAACATGGATGAAAGAGTTCAACTCAGGAGGTGAAGTTAAAGTGTTCTTGACATCAAAGCAACATTTGCCCAAGTGTGATATCCAAAATTTATAACAAAACTAAAGTCAATGGGAATCAGGGGAAGTAACATTCTCTGGAGTTATTCCAGGCATGAAAGAAGACAGTTGTGATTGTTGAATGTCAGGCACCCCAGCTCCAGGATATCTGTGCAATTGTTCCTCAGCATAGGGGCCTGGGTTCCACCTTCGCCTGCTTCATCAATTACCTTCCCATCATCATAGGATCAAAAGTAAGGCTATTCACTCATGATTGCACAGTTTCAACTACCTTTTGCAAGTTCTCAGGTATTGAATTCATCTGCATGCAGTAATGCCTGAATAATATCAGCTTTGTTGGTAAGTGGTGAGTAACATTTTTGTTAAGTGTCAAGCAATTGTTATCTCCAGTGAAAGAGAGCCAAACCATCTTGCTTTGAAAATTAGTGACTTTACCATTACTGGAGATCTTAATATCAACATCCTAGGGGTTATCATTGATCAGAACCATGTAAATATTCTGTGGTTTGTTCACTCAGTTGGCTGGACAGCTAATTTGTGACGCAGCGTAATGTCAACAGCGCAGGTTCAATTCCAGCTGAGGTTATCAGCAGGTTCCTGCCTTCTCAACATCACCTCCTGCCTGAGGTATGGTGATCCTCAGAATAAACTCAGCACCGGTCTCTTTTCTATAATGTGACAGCAGCTCAATGGTCCTCTGAGATGATGATGACCTTACTATGGCTGCAGCTCAGAGATTGGAATTCTTCAGCAAGTGCAACTTCAGCAAAATCAAAAAACTTGACTCTATCTCGAATAAAGCAACTCACTTCAGAGGTTCCAGGTTTGGTCTAGTTATTAAAACAGATGGTTAACTGGTCTTACTCCATACCAATTCTGGATCATCTTCAGCACCCTCTCACACTCTATATAAAATAGTATCTTTCTTTTCAGGTCTTGTTTCTTGTATCATAACCTAATGAGTTTCAGACAAAAAGCTTCAACTTATGATCTCCTGTTAGCAATGATTTGTGTATGACCGCTTGGAACTAACAAGCAAGGCATATACATTCACAAACACTTCTAGCCTCCCAATGTTATGTATTTCAGCATGTTGGTTCATACAAAAGGAAAATTCTGAAGGATAATTAACTGTTGTTTATTTTGTGTAGATTATCACAATTATATATTCATAGCCCAGTCCTGATAGCCAGTGCAAGTATTGAATTGTCATTTACATAATATTGACATACAAAAATAAATATTTTTGAAGATACTTAACAATCTTTATAATTAAACAAATATTTATTAGACAGCAACAAGATTCACTTTTGAAGATGAAAATATATGGGACTTCTACAAACCAATCATTTACAGCTCAACTCCTTGTGAAACCTAGAAGGGAAGAGAACAGTGCAACTGTCCAAACCAATTATTTGGAAAGACAAATTGTTACAGTTTTACTGTAGGACAATTTATATTCATATAAATGGTTACTGAGCTCAGCTTGTGCTTGCTTCTACACCTGTGGGGCTGAATGTGCAGAAACTATCTTGAAAGTAGATGTGACAGCTACTTTTTTCCAGTTGAATCAAATTATGTAGATAAATGTATTTCCTGAAGTACAATGTAAATATCATCCTGACTTTAAAATCAGCCTGGTGAGGCCCCTTGCTATTCCTTTGCCTTTGAAACATCTGCTTGAATTGGAGTTGATCACATAATAACTGCCATTCAGTCAGTGATGATTCTGTTCTATTGGACAAGCTTACATCTGCATTAATAGCCTTAACCCAATGCTATTTATAAACACGATCATGATTTATTCTGTTCACTATTCCTTTCTTGTTTCAGTATCGTCAAAAGTGTTGCAATGTTTAGAAACTGCTGTGCAATCGTGTGCTGAAGTTATATGTAGAGATTTTCTTCGAATTTTTATTAAAAATACATTTGTAAAAGAAGCGATTTAGTTAAATAAGCAAATGCATTTCCAGATTTAGTGATATGTCAGAATTCCACAAATAAGGATTGATTCTTCCTCTGATGAGTATTGTGTGGACATAATCAATAACTGTTGAAGCATTTGGTGAAAGTAAGGACTGCAGATGCTGGAAATTAGAGCCAAGAGTGTGGTGCTGGAAAAGCACAGCAGGTCAGGCAGCATCTGTGGAGCAGGAAAATCAACATTTCCAGCAAAAGCCCTTCATCAGGAATGAGGCTGATTCAGCCTCATTCCTGATGAAGGGCTTTTGCCCGAAACATCGATTTTCCTGCTCCTTGGATGCTGCCTGACCTGCTGTGCTTTTCCAGCACCACACACTCGACTGTTAACACACTTGGTCAACACTACTGTGGAAATATATGTACATTTGTCTTCTTCAGCATCAAATTGTGTTGTCTGAGTCGATGCACAATAACGTTGTCAAGTAGGCTGAGCATCCCCTCAATATTAGGCAAGTCTGAAAAAAATAAGCTTCTGAAATCTGCTAGGTGCTGAATGTAGTCCATCACGCATCTGTTGTACTGAAGCACACTTTCAAGAACTGAAATCCCAAAGAATCATGTCACTTGAGAAGTTATGAAGTAGAATGAGGCTGTTGGAATTGGCACTAATAAAGGAAAATTAACAATGAGCTTTGTTTGGGAAACTGGAGCTTACTTATATTTCTAAATACAGCCCCTGTATTTTTTGATTATCATTAAAATACCACTTTCAGAAAATTTTAAGGTTTGTAATATCTAGTGTATTAGTAGATTCTGTAAAAGAAAAAATCAGTTTTGTCATAAGTTACAAGAGAAATTAGATATATCTAAATGATCAACAAATTAGATATTATTTTATAATGATAATATAAATGACTGACTGTGAAATAATTTTGATAAAGCTGATTGGAATGGCTGTTGGAGCTGGGTGTTTGAGAAACCCAGTAACTTAGAAGGTGCAGTCGTTTTCACTGACAACAGTTGAATGAAAATTGTGTGAGAGCAACTTGCTCAATCCTTTCAATTCCTCACGAAGGTCAAAATGCATTTGATTGTTCTGTCAATCTTTTGAACATACGTGAGATCAATTTCTAAATGAATTAAATATCTCAATTCCAGGAGGATGCACCCTTTTATGAAACATATTTGCACTGTTACCAATATAATCTATTATCTATATTGAAATTGTAAAAGCTGCTCCATCAGAGCAGTATTAGTGGGTCGCACGGTGGCACAGTGCTTAGCACTGTTGCCTCACAGCGCCAGAGACCTGGGTTCAATTCCCGCCTCCGGTGACTGACTGTGTGGAGTTTGCACGTTCTCCCAGTGTCTGTGTGGGTTTTCTCCGAGTGCTCTGGTTTCCTCTCACAGTCCAAAGATGTGTGGGTCAGGTGAATTGGCCATGCTAAATTGCCCGTAGTGTTAAGTAAGGGGTATGGGTGGGTTGTGCTTTGGCAGGTCAGTGTGGACTTGTTGGGCTGAAGGGTCTGTTTCCACACTGTAAGTAATCTAATCTAAAAAAAGATGTTATCTAGTCCTTTAATACTTCTCCCTTTCCAGTGACTTCACAGAGCAAGAATTGCAAAGATGTTTTGAACTTGTTCTATTGCTACAGGCAGACTGCGAGTTTATCCCTCTCTTTACTCTCTAAATCACATTTCTGTAATAGGATTGTGATTAAATTTGTTCCCCTTTTATTTAACTGTGGGGTCATATTAAATCTAGCCCCTCTGTGGGCTCCAAATTTAGAAGGACCATAACAACACTGTGATAAACTTAGAAAACAGAAGTAAGAGTATTAGCAGGACTATCAATTGTTAACTGTTTGGTCAAAAACTGACCCGTCTAAAGCACTTGAAGTATGGTATTTCCAGCAAATATTTGGAAACTTAACGGTTCCCCCATAACAACTACCCTGTTACTCCCACTCCTATCTAGAATCACCTTTGCGATCCTTTCCTCTACATCTCTGGAACTATTTAGAGGCCTATAGAAAACTCCCAGCATGGTGACCTCTCCTTTCCTGTTTTTAACCTCAGCCCATACTACCTCAGTAGACGAGTCCTCAAACATTCTTTCTGCCACTATAATACTGTCCTTGACTAACAATGCCACACCTCCCCCTCGTTTACCATTTTCTCTGTTTTTACTGAAACATCTAAATCCTGAAACCTCCTGTCCCTGCTCTATCCATGTCTCCGAAATGGCCACAACATTGAAGTCCCAGGTACCAGTCCATGCTGCCAGTTCACTCACCTTATGCCGGATGCTCCTGGCATTGAAGTAGACACACTTCAAATCACCTTCCGCCTGCCGGTGCACTCTTGCAACCTTGAAACCTTATTTCTGACCTCACTACTGTCAACCTCCTGGACACTGGAACTACAATTCAGGTTTCCATCTGCCTGCTGAATTAATGTTAACCCTCCTGATGAGCATTAGCAAACTGCAATCCCCCAAGGATATTGGTACCCCTCTGGTTCAGGTGAAGACCATCCTGTTTGTAGAGGTCCCACCTACACCAGAATGACCCTCGATTATCCAGGGATCTGAAACCCTCCCTCCTGCACCATCCCTTTAGCCACGTGTTCAACTCCTCTCTCTCCCTATTTCTTGCTTTGCTTGCTCGTAGCATGGGTAACAAACCAGGGATAACGACTCCGTTATAGCTCTGAGCTTCCACCCTAGCTCCCTGAGTTTCTGCCTTAAATCCTCATCTCTTTTCCTACTACGGCGTTAGTGCCTATGTGAAGCACGGCTTGGGGCTGCTCCCCTTCCCGCTCAAGGATCCCAAAAATACGATCTGAGACATCACGAACCCTGGCACCTTGGAGGCAACGCACCACCCGTGAGCCTCTCTCATTCCCGTAGAACCACCTATCTGTTCCCCTAACTATGGAGTCCCCAATGACTAATTCTCTGCTCCTCCTCCCCCATTCCCTTCTGAACAACAGGAACAGACTCTGTGCCAGAGACCTGTACCCATGGCTTACCTCTGGTAAGTCATCCGCCCCCCCCCACAGTATTCAAAACAATATACCTTTTATTGGGGGCAACAACCACAGGGGATCCCAGCAATGCCTGCCAATTGCCTTTCTGTCCCCTAACTGTAGCCCATCTGCCTTTTTCTTGTACCTGAGGTGTGACTACCTCCCTGTAACTCCTTTCAATAACCCCTCTGCCTCCTGAATGATCCAAAGTTCATCCAGCTCCATCTCCTGTTCCTTAACGCGGTTCTCAAGGAGCTGGAGTCCTGCACGGTGAAGTCAGCAGGGACACTAGTGGTCACCTATACTTCCCACATTCTGCAGGAGGAACATTTAACTGCCCTAATCTCCATTCTGACTATTCTAAATTTCCAAAGAGACTATTGAAAAACAAGGAAAAACAAAATTAGTTACCTTCCCAGTCTGGCTCACAGAACCTTTTCTTTTGTTGAGAGGAGGTGGGAGACACTACCGAAGTAGTGTTTCCGGTAATGCACCCGCCCAAATATATTACTTCTTTGTTCAGCTGTCCCATGTCTGCTCCTGCTCAGCAGACGCACTGCCTATTCATGAGGTAAGTTTTTGAAACAGTGAATCCCCTTCCCAGCAGCCCCCTCACCATCGCCCCCACTCTTCTTGCTCCTAAACCCAACTGCTTTAAATGGGTCCGTTTTTATCCAGTGTGTGCAGGACGCTTTTCTGACACAGTATGTAGACAGGCCACATTGGATTTGGTATTGGTTAATGAACCCTGCCAGATGTTAGATTTGGAGGTAGGTGAGCAGTTTGGTGATAGTGACCACAATTCGGTTATGTTTACTTTAGCGATGGAAAGAGATACGTATAAACTGCAGGACTAGAGTTATCATTGGGAGAAAGGCAATTATAATGTGATGAGGCAAGCTTTAGGATGTATAGGATGGGGAAGGAAACTGCAGTGGATGGGTACAATTGGAATGTGGAGCTTATTCATGGAATATCTAATGTGTCTCCTTAATAAGTATGTACCTGTCAGACAGGGAGGATGTGGTTGAGCAAGGGAGCCGTGGTTTCCTCAAGAAGTGGAATCTCTTGTCAAGAGGAAGAAGAAGGCTTATGTTAGGATGAGACATGGCGGCTGAGTTGGTGCACTTGAGAGTTACAAGTTAGCCAGGAAGGACCAAAAAATAGAGCTAAGAAGAGCCAGGAGGGGACATGAGAAGTCATTGGCAGATAGGATCAAGGAAAACCCTAAAGCTTTCTATAGGTATATCAGGAATAAAAGAATAACTAGGGTAAGATTAGGGTCAATCAAGGACAGTAGTGGAAAGTTGTGTGTGGAGTCAGAGGAGATGGGGAAGAACTGATGAATATTTTTCGTCAGTATTCACACTGGAAAAAGACAAGAAGAATACTTGTCTAGAAGAATACTGAGACCCAGGCTACTAGACCAGACAGGATTGAAGTTCACAAGGAGGAGATGTTAGCAGTTCTGCAAATTGTGAAAATAGATACCCTGGGCCAGATAGGATTGATCCAAGGATCATCTGGGAACCCAGCGAGGTGATTGCACAGCCTTTGGCTTTGATCTTTATGTTGTCACTGTCTACAGGAGTAGTGCCAGAAGACTGGAGGATAACAAATGTTGTTCCCTTGATCAAGAAAGGGAATAGAGACAACCCTGGTAATTATAGACTAGTGAGTCTTACTTCAGTTGTGGGTAAGGTGTTGGAAAAGATAGGCTATAAGACATATGATTTATAAACATATAGAAAGGAACAAGTTGTTTAGGGATAGTCAATACAGTTTTGTGAAGGGCAGGTCATGCCTCACAACCCTTATTGAGTTCTTTAAGAAGGTGACCAATCAGGTGGATAAAGGTAAAGCAGTTAATGTGGTGACATGGATTTCAATAAGGTGTTTGAAACATTTCTCACAGTAGGCTATTGCACAAAATGTAGAGGCATGGATTGGGGGTGATGTAGCAGTTTGGATCAAAATTTGGTCAGCTAAAAGAAGACAGGATGGTGATTGATGGGAAATGTTCATCCTGGAGTTCTGTTACTAGTGGTGTACCACAACAATCTGTTTTGGAGGCACTGCTGTTTGTCATTTTTATAAATAACCGGGATGAGGATGTAAGGATGGGTTAGTAAATTTGCAGATGACACTAAGGTTGGTGGAGTTGTGAATAGTGCTGAAGAATGTTGCAGGTTATAGAGGGACATAGATATGCTGCAGAGCTGGGCTGAGAGGTGGCAAATGGAGTTTAATGCGGAAAAGTGTGAGGTGATTCACTTTGGCAGGAGTAACAGGAATATAGAGTACTGGGCTAATGGTAAGATTCTTGGTAGTGTAGATGAGCAGAGAGATCTCTGTATCCATGTACATAGATTCCTGAAAGTTGTCCCCCATGTTGACAGGGTTGTTAAGAAAGCATATGGTATGTTCGCTTTTATTGGTCCAGAGATTAAGTTTCAGAGCCACAAGGTCATGTTGCAGCTGTACAAACTTCAGTGCAGCCACATTTGGAGTATTGCATACAGTTCTGGTCACCAAATTATAGGAAGGATGTGGAAGCTTTGGTAAGGTTTCAAAGGAGATTTACTAGAACATTGCCTGATGTGAAGGGAAGGTCTAATGAGGAAAGACTGAGAGATTTGAGGTTGTTTTCATGAGAGAAAAGAAGGTTGAGAGAGGTCTTAATTGAGACATATAAGATAATCAGAGGGTTAGATAGGGTGGATAGTGAGAGCCTTTTTCCTTGGATGGTGATGGCTAGTAAGGGGGACAGAGCTTTAAATTGAGGGTGACAGATATAGGACAGATATCAGAGGTAGTTTCTTTACTCAGAGCATAGTAGGGGTGTGGAACGGTCTGCCTGCAACAGTAGTAGACTTGCCAAGTTTAAGGGCTTTTAAATGGTCATTTGATAAACATATGGATGAAAATGGAATAGTGTTGGATAGATAAGCTTCAGATTGGTTCTATAGCTCAGCACAACATCGATGGTCGAAGGGCCTGTACTGCACTGTAATGTTCTATGTTCTAGATGCTGGCAAACATACACGGAATAGTAGAATTGTTAGAAGATGGAGAGATTATGCAATTAATAACAATTTCATTACAAAGGAAAATAACCAAGGGATAACTTTCTAAATATGTCATTGTTTTAAGGATTGAGTCTAAAAGTCAAAAATTGGTGTTAGCCATCTGGAATTTCTTTCTGGGTTGGTTTGTTGGTTGGCTAGCTGAGGTGTTGTCGGCAGTTCCCACTCCAAACATTTCTGCAAAAGTCTGGAGAGGAGGTTTTTCTGAAATATAACTATGTCTTCAACATTTTGATGAAAGAACACTTTACTTTCGGAGCAGAAATACAGGCTGCTGGTTGCTTTGTCTGGGCAGAGCTTTTTAGCTCAGAGTTAGAGGTGTTGATATTCAGCAGATACTAAGTGGAGCCCTGCTGATCCCGAAACTGTTTGCTGCCTCAAACTCTTATTTCGAAAAAGGTAGATGGGTTCAATTCTGTGGATTTCATGTGAGCAAGCCTCAGCGAGAGGTGAAGCATATACCCTTAAGACAAAGGCTCGAGACAATCAATTTCTGTGGTCCCACCCAGAGATAAAATGCAAAGTCATTAATGCATCTCATGAAATGGATGTAATGAGCAACTTCATTTTGTAAGAGGTTTTCTTGGAGCGATTGGTTCTGCGACAGATTACAATTATGAAAATTCTGGAGGTACTTGGATGTTGATTGTCCAGCTTCATTGATTTGGCTCTGAAAGGAAATTGACAACTTCAGTCATATGGCCTGGCAGACATCTTTGTTGGCTCCTTCCTGGTTTTAGAGCAGCCATTAAATATAGGTAAAGGTAAAAGAAATTCACCATCATCCCAGTGGACCGTAGAGCTGTACTTTCATGAATCAGAGCCAACTGGTGGTGGTTTAACTTGAAAGTCACCATGCCTCAGGTGAGGGGAGAGATTGAGAAGGTGAGTCCTTCAAGTTAGTTGCTGCAGGAATTGAACCCACGCTGTTACTGAGGCGAGAAAGCTGTCCTATGAGAGGAGATCAACAATAGAATTAGGCCCAGGATTTTAGAGTGTAGATGGATGAGAGGTAACCCTTTTGAAACTTTTAAAATTCTAAGAGGACTTGACAGGATCAATGTTGAGAGGTTGATTCTGGCACGAGAATCTAGAACTAGGTCAACCACAATCTTATTAAGTGGTAGAGGAGGCTCAAGGGGCTGAATGGCCTGCCTTCACTATTATTCATCTGTGATTATGTCGGTGTGACAGTATCAGGACAAGGGATCAGCCAGTTAGGACTGTGGTGGGATGAAATTTCTCTACTCAAATGGTCCTGAATATTTGGAATATTTTCTCACAAAGATCTGAATTAAGGATCAGGTTCCAGCCAATGTGTTGAAGGAGGTCAACCTACTGCTTCTCCTGTTCAATTGAAAAGACAGCATTCATTGGTGGCAACTTCACAAAGCTATAAATCTTCACTTTGTGACTCCTACCTGGGTGCCAAAACCCGACCCATGCACCCTTTCTCCCCTTTCTGAAATTGCTATCTCTCAGAACACTCAACATGCCCGCCAAGCCCAGTTATCCTGTAGTGATCCTGCCTACTGAGCTGTTGGCAGCTCTTGAAGGCAGAATGTGTTTTTCCTGACAATTGTTTCATGGTCATCAATAGATTCTTCATGCCAGATTTTTATGAAATTCAAATTATACCAACTTTCATGGCAGGATTCAAACATGACTTCCAAAAACATGACCCAGGGCTCTCAATTAATAATCCAACAATAATATCACAAGGCGATCGCTCCCCTTAAAATGCTACTTAGGAATATCTTATGATCAGTGGTCCATAAATACATTGAGGAGATGACCTATGCTTTAACTGCAAGGATAAAGGGATGAAATAATTTTATTGCTTTGATAGTCAAAAAAAAAGTCTGATAATTCACACCAATAGATTGAGGTTGCTTAGCGGCACTCATGTTGCCATCAGAACATAGCAAGGCAACCAGGAGGCTATGTCAATTGCCATTAACCGAAAGGTTGAACATTTGTACATGAAAGGATTGCTGGTTATGGTTTTGAAGTTAGTTTGAAGTTATCTAAAGCCGTAAATGACCACAACACACAAAGAAGTTCAAGTGAAGGTCACCCAGTTCAGAGCAGTTGCCCGGCCTGCCATGTCCAAGGCTGTTTTCTCCAGGTGTGGGTGAGGCCCATTCAATCAGCTTTGTGTTGGAGATTCATGAGAACAGTGCAAAGACTTAAAGGGTTAAATGATGAGAAATGGTGTTATGTTTTCCGGTTCCCAGAAGTTTCAAATAATCACACTAATTTACACATGCAGGAAAGAACATACAAATATTGAATGCACTTTTCACACCTAACCGTGTGCTGCAAGTCCTGAGAACTGTTCATTGATGTATATATGTGTTGCAGTAGATAGACCTGTGATATTCTGGATACTTATAATATTTTGTCTAATCCTTGAAAAGTCGAACAAAATAACAACAGGTTGCTTAAACTTTGTTTTTGTTCATCTGAGCTGAGGAGTTTAGAGCTAACCAAATTACAATGTTTAAAATGAGGAGAGGATTCTCTTGGTTAAATGAAGAAGGTAGAATTTTATAAGAGCAAAATCAGAAATTGCTGTGTCACAAAGCTGGTCCCTTTTTTTCTAAAAGCTGTTCCTTGGCTCAAGGAGACTCTGTCCTTGATTTTTTTCACAGGAGCAATAAACCGGGCTGGGCTCCGATCAGTCTGGTTTGGTATAGAGATGAAAAGAATTTTGAGAGGCCTTTTGTTTATATGTAAACAGATGAGACTTCAGGCCAAAGTGTTCATGCTTTAGAGGTGACCTGTATAATAATGAAAGGGGAGTGGTCAGCTCTTTAGCTACCTGAGCTGAGCTGAGCAGTTTTTAGTTCAGTCTTGAACTGGTAAGTTCAATGAGAAACTCTCCCTCTTTTCTGCCCTTCAACTTCAACCTGTAAGCATGTGTTCCATTTATGCTGGGCTTTAAAGGGAGTTTGCTTATTGGGACTGTTGTGTGTATTCAGAACAGCATAATTAAGTCTAGGTGGATAGGTTGAGTTCTGTAGGGGTTCTTTATTCTGTCCTTTATGCTTCATTGTGTAATTTTGTGAATACATTTTTTTGTCTGTTTTAAAGTCTAGTAGTCAACCTAGCTATCTTACTCCAGGTAATTTTCACTGCACACTTACCGAAACAAATTGCAAAGTTAAGTCTAGTGCTGCCTGCTTAAGAATGGTTTGAGTGACTCAGCAAGATGGCGGCGTTCTGTAGAACTGCTGTGGATAGCTCTTCCTAACAGACAAGGCATACTGGTGTTTTTTTTGCCATCCCTGGTCAAATTATGTGGTGGAATTATTAGTTTAAAACCTTACAGAACACATATTTATTAATATTTGGGAGTGGGAAGGATGCCAAATGGAAAACGAGTGAGCAAATAATAGCAGGGAGGACACTCCCCTGCAGCACCTACCACACCAGAGACTGCAGCAGCAGCCTCTCCTGAATGCCCCCAGGGACCTAACAGACTCACAGGAATCTGCTGTGGCGATGGAGAGACTTAACATGAAAGTTGCGGCTGCGATTGAGGTGATCCATAGGGAGATTTGTGCCCAGGTCCAACCTATTGCATCCATGCTGCAAAAACATGAGCAGGAGATCCAGGGCCTTCGGGAGAGGCTGGAGGAGGTGGAGGGTCGAACTAACGTCTCGGAAGCTGCGATGGACTCCTCATCAATCGGATCCAGATGCTGGAGCGAGAGGTGCAGGCTTTGAGAGACCATATCGACGACCTTGAAAACCGAATTGTCGGGCTCCCTGAAGGTGAACAGCCAGTCAGCTTCTTTGAAAGCGAGCTGCTGAAGTTTTTGGGCCTTCTCATCAAGTCCAACAAACTGCAGATTGAAAGGGCTTATTGGGTTATAGTGCATAGGTCAGGGCCGGTGCAGCACCCGCGCCCGGTCCTAGTGCACTTCCACTCATACAAAAAGTCGTAGAAGCTTCTAGATTACTGGGAAAAGATCCACAGGCACTGCTGTACAAGGGGTCAAAAATCATGTTTTTCCAGGATTTCTCTGCAGCTTTAATTCAAAAGAGGAAGTCGTTCGATGAAGTTCAGAAGAGGCTGAGGAACCTGAGTATCCAGTACTCCATGAGATACCCTGCAGTGCTTCATTTCAGCCACGAGGACTCAGTTTATACATTTGACTCAGAGGATAAAGCTAAAAGCTTTGTAGACACTTTAAAATAGATGGACTGGCCTGAAGAAAATGGTTAATGTTTGTTCTCTTTTCTATCTTTCCCCATGCTTTCCTTTCCTTTTTTAAAATTCCTTTCTTTCTCCCCAATAATTTCCTTTTTGGAAAGGGGGCAAAAGACCTTGGAATAAGTTGTTCCTTTTTTGTAATAACTGGAATTTCTGATGGGATATTTTGTGGATGTTCTTTGTTGTCTGTCCCCTTTTTTTGTTTGTTCTGTTTCTCTTTTAGTCACAAGTAGGGGTGACATGTAGCCAGGGATGGGTGGAGTGCTCATCCTGACTTTGACTTTTTTCTGTTGATTTCAGGATCATCTCCTTGTTTTTTTTTCTGGCCTAAGGCTGGGGAACCGTCCAAGTTTGAAGGAGCTGTGAAGGAGGGGATGAGTAGGGTGAGTGTTCCCTATGGGCAAGGGGAAGAGTCTTCTATTCAAGGTTTTATAGTTGGTTTTCCTTATGGAATTTTGGTAGTAATAGTTGTTTACAGTTATGATAGAGTAGTTTTTGTACATATAGTTCTTCGACTCTTTGAGTCTTTATTTACTTATGCTCGGCGCTTTGTTAGCAGGGTTCTCCCTCCGAGGGGTCCAAGGCTCTCTGAAAGGGGATATGTCTAAGTGTCTTATTAAGTAGTGCTCCTGGAACATTAAGGGAAGTCCTTCTCCTGTTAAAAGGTAAAAACTGCTTTCTAGCCTTAAGAGGGAAAGGGTTGATATTGCTTTGTTGCAGGAAACCCATCTTGATGATGGGGGACACCTGAAATTATAACAGAGGGATTATGATTGGGTATTCTTTTCATCCTTTACTACTAAAAGTAGGGGAGTGGCGGTACTTATCCAGAAAAATCTTCCATTCACATTATTAGAGCAGGTGAAAGATGAGCAGGGACGGTTTGTGATACCTAAAGCCATGATACATGGGGAGGAAAATGGCATTTTAAATGTCTTCTGTTCTCCGGCACATCCCCTCAAATTTTTGATGAGTGTTTTCTCTAAGTTGAGTGCTTTCGGAACACAGCGCATTATTTGGGGGGGGGGATTTGAATTGCCTTTTGGATCCCACAGTGGACAGGATGCCTCGTGGGCCCCAACTAGTTCTTTGCTGGTCAAGCAGGTGGTTGACTTATGCAAGGAGTTGGGGCTGGTGGATATTTGGAGATGTCTTCACCCTACTGTCAAGGACCTCACCTTTTTTCAAACCCACATAAATATCACATGAGGATTGACCTTTTTCTGGCTCCCTCAGCCCTTCTGTATTTGATTATGGGTTGTAAAATTGAGAATATAGCTATCACTGATCACGCGGCAGTATATTTGGAGGTTAAGGTCAAGAGTGAGGCGCTAGGTTTGTGACACTGGCGTTTGGACACTTTTGTTCTTAAGGATTCCAAATTTGTGGAATACTTTTTGAAAAAGTTTCAGGAATTCCTGACTATCAACTCACGCACGGCTAGTAGTCCATCTATGCTATGGGAGACTGCTAAGGCCTTTGCTGGGGGATTAGCTATTTCCTACTCGGCTAGACGGAAATGACAGAAGGAGGAACAGCAGCGTCTACTTGAGACGTGGTTGAAAGCCGCCGAGGCACCACATTTTGCGTGGCCTTCGGTGACTAAGCAACAGCGGATCACGGCCCTCCAGGCTGGTTTGAATTCAATACTGACATAAAACACAAAGAAAGAACTTGCTTTTGCAGGATAAAGGCTGTCTGAATACGGGGATAGGCCAGGGAAGTATTTTGCGTACCTGACTAGGAAAAAGCATGCTCCCCAGTTCATGACTACAATCAGAGACAACACCAGGGTTCTTACATAAGATGCTAAAAAGATTAATGAGACTTTTTGGAGCTTTTACTCTGAATTGTATCGGTCTGAAGGTTGCGAAGACAGGAGTGCTAAAATGGAGATCTCTTTTAAGAAGTGGACCTCCCAGGAGTAAGCTTGGAACAGGCCTCTCTTCTTAATGCCCCCTTGACAGGTCAGGAAATACAGGAGGCAACTAGGTAACTTCAGAGTGGGAAAGTGCCTGGCCCTGATGGTCTCCTGGGTGAGTTTTATTAGGAGTTTATAGGGATTCTGTCAGGGTCAATGTTGGAGGTGTACAATCACTCCTATATGCATGAATGCCGATCATCATCTTTGAGAGAAGCGATTATTTCCTTAATTCTTAAGAAGGGGAAGGCACCTAAGGATTGTACCTCATATAGACCCATCGCTCTATTAAATTCAGATTTCAAGATTCTGTACAAGATTCTGGCGCTGAGATTGGAAAAGGTATTGCCCATATTGTTAAAGAGGATCAGACAGGCTTTATAAGTGGAGTCAGGTCCTCTAATAATATTAGACGGTGGCTGAATATGGTCCAAGTTTGTCAGCAACGATCGATTCAGGGTTCGGTGATTTCCTTCGGTGCGGAGACAGCATTTGACCGGGTGGAATGGCCGTATCTTAGAACAGTTTGGGTTGGATGGGGTCCTTGCTCGGTGGGTGAGGTTTTATATCGCCACCCTCTGGCGGTGGTCATCACCAACGGGGTGAAGTCTGTGAATTTTAGGATTGGTAGGGTTTGTCGGCAAGGCTGTCCCCTCTCACCGTTGTTGTTCACGTTGGTGATAGAGCCGCTGGCAGAGGCCATTTGTCAGAACGTCCAGATAATCATCCCGGAAGTGGGATAGAGGGCACACAAGATTAAATAGAATGCGGATGATGTCCTTCTGTTTTATCGAACCCAATGACCTCCGTATCCCAATTGATACAATGTATCAATTAATTTGGAGCTATTTCAGGATATAAAACTAACTTTGCTAAATCAGTGGCTTTGCCTTTGGGGAACCTTAATGATGTGCCAGAAGATGAAGGTGTCCCTAAGTTCCCTTTTAAGTGGTCACGGGCAGGGTTCCGATACCTAGGCATTTTTATTACCCCCAAGTTTGATCTGTTATTTCGGAATAACTTTGCTCACTTGCTCAACAATATTAGGGGAGCTCTCCCGAGATGGGAGGCTCCTCCAATTTCATGACTGGGCTGAATATCTCTCATTAAGATGAATGTTCTTCCTCATTTGCATTATCCCATGCATATTCCCCCTGTGATGTTTCCCAGGTCAACGCTGCAGAAGCTTATGGAGTGGTTTGGTTCCTTTGTCTGGCATCGTGGACGGCCCCTCATCAAACTTACTAAATTACAGTTGCTTCAAGGGGGGGAGGAGTTGATTTCCCAGACATCAGGAGGTATCAATTGAGCTCCCTGCTCTCCTTTGTCTGTGATTGGGTAGGTAATGATTCAAATTCAATATGGCTGGATATTGAGGCCTCCCAGGCAAAGTGCCCTCTTATTAACCTGTTGTTCATGGATAAGATGAGCACAGTTATAGACCACTGCCGGAACTCCATTGTCATTAGTACAGTCAGGGCTTGGAGGGCGATGCGTCAGAGCGAGGGTTGCTTATCCATGACTGCGCCACTTATGCCTAGAGTTGGCACGCCAGGGTTCCGACCAGGGATGATGGACTCAGGGTTTAAACTATGGGCAGTGAGAGGAGTTTCTAGTTTGGGAGACATGTTTGAGGGGGAGGTTATAATGTCTTTTGAGCAACTAAGCTGCTTAGTTGCCCAGCAGAGATCTTTTCCATTTTTGTCAGTTAGGGATTTCATCCTGAAGAAGACAACCCTTCTCACTAAGCCCGATACAGAGAGGTTGTTGCTACGTTCCACAAGCACCCTTTCGGTTAGTGCCCTCTATCACCTGCTGGGTGGCAGGACTGGCAGGATATTAACCAGTTATGTGAGGTCTGAGATCAAGAGCTAGGAGTGGAGATCTCTTCTGAAACATGGGAGAACATATAGGAGAATACTCAAAAGATCTCAATCTGTAATAGGACATGCACTACGCAGTTAGAAGTTCTGCACAAGGCTCATCTGGCACCAGACCAGAAGTTTAAAAAAGGGGCATCTTCAGTGTGCCCCAAATGTAAAATAAGTGTAGGTACTCTTACCCATTGCTTCTGGACATACCACAGACTCCATGTTTATTGGAGCACCGAGGTGGGAGAGATCGGGAGGGTATTGTGGACTGAAGTCAAAGTAAACCCGATATCTCTCCTCTTTGGTCTACCAAATTTACTATCTTTAGAAAGGAAGAAACTATTTAATATTCTTGCATACTGTGCACAGAAGAATATTCTGGTGAACTGGGTGTCTGAGAACCTGCCGGGTTTGCTGGGATGGCAGAAATTAATTATGGAGCACATTCTCTTGGACTTTTTTACAAACATGGTGCACCACACAACAGACCATTTTTAGGAAACATGACAGCCCTGCTTGAGTTATTTGGATATAGATTTGTCAGTTATCTTAACTAGAGCATTTGTTTAACCAGGATGGTTAGATTTGTCAAGTCCTGGGCCCTGGAGGGGGTCTCCTGAGTTATTACGGGTATATATACAATGCTCCCGTTCCTTTGTTTGGGAGCTTTGCGCCGAGCATAAAGCTGCTCTGTATTTTGTGTTCTTTTTTGGTTTTTTGCTTTTCTTTCTTTTTTTTGGTGTTGCTTTGCACAGTGTTAGAGGTTGTTTTGTATTACAGGGTAGGTTAGAAGTTAGTAGACAGTAGTTGTATTGTAACTTGTGTGTTTTTTTCTTTTTATTATACTGATATTTGTTATTGATTGTATTTTTCAATAATTTTATATGTTTGTAAAGTTAAAAAAAATTGCTAATAAATATGTTTACAAAAAAGAATGATTTGAGTGGTCTGGTCTAGTCCATAACAGCTGCAAAAACTCATCAGGTCTAGCAACATCTGTGAAGAAAAAGCAGGGTTGCCATTTCAGATTCATTTAGCATCCTTCAGACCTTACAGGGACCAGAATGACATGGAGTACGGTGAGATTTGTGGCAGATTCTCTGATCCCTTCACAGAAGACTTAGGAAACAGGCTGCATTTCACTGTGCACCAGAAATTGGTGTTAAAAGGTTGCTGTGAGCCAATCAGTATTGCTGTAGTGACATAGTCGGCATGGCTGTTATCACTGGGAGATATGGATCAAAGGTGGGATTGAGGAAGCAGCACAGTTGGTATGCAGGTTACTAGTTGAGGATGTTGAGTGGGAACATGCACTAATAAGAGTAGCAGAGCTTGAGCCTAAGTGGAACTTGGATGCAGTAGCAAAGTTAGAACAAATTTGAGGTAACATAGAGAAGAGTGTGGCATTTATTCTAGTCGAAATGAGATGGTAATGAACATTCTTTTCTGCATTGCTGGGCATTCATTTTCACGCTGGAGATGACACTGACCTGGGTGGCAATTATGGACCAGACTGGTAGGGACTGATTGAATCGCCTCCCCTGTCCATTCTTCGTTCCTCCTTCTCTGATACATTCAAATGAAGAGCGCACAAGGCAGTTTTGGAATGCCATACTTTTAAGGATAGTGTGGTCACAAGGGATGCCAGTATTTCAATGTTAAAAATCACACAACACCAGGTTATAGTCCAACAGTTATTTAGAAGCACTAGCTTTCAGAGCGCTGGTGAAGGAACAGTGTTCCAAAAGCTCAGGCTTCCAAATAAACCTGTTGGACTTTAACTTGGTGTTGTGTGATTTTTAACTTTGTTCACCCCATTCCAACATAGCTTCTCCACTTCACTGTGTTTCAATGGATATTTCCTGAGTGGTGCGTTGTTGTGGGAACTACAGGTGGTTAGATGGGGTAGAAGTCAGACATGAAAGACTCCTTCAGGGCAAGGTGGGTGATTATTGTGAGCTTTGTAAGATTGGATAAGAAATCTGCTAGGCCTTGTGCCAAAAACCCTCCAAAAAGCTTGATGTAACTCAAACTTACACAAAAGCTAAACAAGATAAAGTTTTTTGTCAAATGGATTTGACCCTATGCACCACTTTTATGTTCACTTGTGAGTATCTTGGCAAAGTAGCTATATTTTTTTCAAATCCAGAAGAAGCTGCAGGCATGGTGAAACAATAATCAGGTAATTGCTTTCCATTGTTGGACATGGTCACGTTAGAGATCTTATTTGTACTCTGATGAAAATGTTTGTGTTGATGGTTGTGGTGGTAGTCAACCAATATTAACTTCTTTCCTCCATGAAAAATAGTTACCAGCAGGAAGGTAAGACCATTGGTGAAACAATTAAGTTAGCTCTCAACCATACCCATGGTCACAGAGTGGAAGAAATAGGCATCCATGCTCCTTCCTGTTCAGACCTGTGAATAGCAGAAGTTTCTTTGTCAATTCTAAGGTCCTGAATCCCCTTTAATATCCCTGGCCACGATACTGACACTGAATCTCGGGCTCATTATCTGGTAATACCCAGGCCTCTATGGTGTATCTTTTCTGGGATATCATTCCATTGTGAAACTGGAATCACCACCCTTTCATCCAACACCTGCCTGTCAGAAATAATGGTGAATATTCAAATGGTCAGAACACACTGAGCGTTTGGACTGGCCAACCTTCACACAACTAAAGAATGACAACACGTTCTTGGTCTTTTGTTTATTCCTGTAAGGATTGAGTGAGCCTGTTTTGGGTTGCTGACCACTGTAGCACTGTGACCTGTGCACAAATACATATAGGAAATTCTTAAATAATGAAGGATAAGGTAAAAGGGAACACAGAGAACATGGAGAAGTTTTAAGTGTGTTCAAGGCTGAGATATGTGAATTTTTAATCAATATGGTAATCAAGGGTTATGGGGAAAGGTAGGAAAGTGGAGTTGAGGATTATCACTCACCTCTGATCTCATAGAATGGTAGGTCAGATACAATGGGCTGAATGGTTGTTTGTGCTCCTCTGTCTCACCAATGAAATTTTCCTCAGATGTTGTATCGCTGTTGAAAGTTTCTGTGGAAAGCGCATCAGCCATCATTTGGAATTTCCCACACATGTATTTGGTCTCTTGCAAAAATCTCATGTGGCAGTTAGAACCCTGCATCCATAGATATATCCATCTCAATTCTTTCTCATCAATACCAATGATCCACCTCTATCAGAACTTTAAGGCTCTGGATATACTCTGAAAACCTGCCAAATGTCCACAGGCATGAGAGAACCTCCTTTTCCATAGATATGAAGTATATTTTCATGTCTGCCAATGCCAGGAGGCATAATTCACCAGCTTTTGACACCTATCTGGTTGCCTCTGAAGAACATTGCTTCTGTTCCATAGCCAAAGCATCCACAGCTAGCATGTTCGAAAGATTTGTCCTGGGTCAGGACGCCTATGGATACCTGCATAATCTTAAACTATGGAAAGGACCCTCCTACTGCAAGTCCCAGCACCATCCTTCTGTCCTCTTAAATAATTGCCTCAAAATGTTAATCACTGTTGCCATGTGCAACAGCCATTGCAGCAACTGGTTTACCATGTCTCCAAATCTTTGTAAGTTATGAATCAATTGTGAGTGGAAAACACATTAATTGGCTTTGTTTGCGATTGTTCCATCCTTGTTCATATGACAAGATTAAATAGCACCGGGAGTAGGCCAATCAAATCTGCTCCACCATTCAATAGGAGCTGATGGCTGATGCAACATTTCTCATGGTCACTTTCATGCTTTTCTTTTGGAGCCCTTGATTCTCCTACTGATCAAAATCTATTCCAACATTAAGTATTCAGAAGGATTCTGCCCCACAGCTTTCTGTGGCAAGTAGTTACAAAGACTCCTGACACTCTGAGAGAAGAAGTTTCTCCTCATCTCTGTCTTAAACTAGGGCCCCTTCATCCTGAGACCATGGCCTGTGGCCCGAGATTCTCTCAGGAGGGGAAACATCCTGTCAGCACTTAAGAATCAAAGAGATCACCTCTCATTCTTATAAATACTAATGAGTAGAGTGCCAATCTGTTCAATCTTTGCTTGTAAGACAATTCCTCCATACCAGGGATTGTTCTAGTAAACATTCTTTGCACTGCCTCCAATTAACTGATATCTTACCTTAAATAAGGGGACCAAAACTGCTCATCGTACTCCTGATGTGGTCCCACCAGTACCTTGCACATTTACCTTCTGTTATAATCCAACCCCCTTGAAATAATGGCCCAACATTCCACTAGCCTTCCTGACTGCCTGATGCCCATGTTTGCCAGGTGTGTGTTTCATGCACAAGGACTCCCAGTTCCGTTGTGTTCTGCTAGTTGAAACCTCTAGGCTAATGTTTTGAGGATGTGGTTTAAATACCACCATGACAGACAGTGAAATTTGAATTCAGTTTTTAAAAACGAACAAAAAAACTCGTCCAAAGCTGACCATCTAACCATGTCGATTGTCATAAAAACCCATTGGTTTGTTAACATTCTTTATGTAAGAAAATCTGCCATCTTACCTAGTGTGACCTATGACTCCAGACTCGGGCAACATGGTTGACTCTCAGTTTCTTTCTGGACAATTAAAGATAAGCAATAAAGGCTATTGATGCTCACATCTCATGAACAAATAAGTAAAAATAGATTTCTGTTTTTAAATAATTTATCTAAACTCTTATCAACTGCAGATATGTGCATTTCCATCACAATGACCTTATTAAACTGTGTTGTGTTTTGAGTGTAGTAACAAGGCACAAATTATGAAGAAAATGATGACCATTCTAGTCACTACCTTCTTCTCGACATGATTTATAAAGGGATGCAGATTCTTCTTGGGTATAGAAACATTACAGCATAGCATCCTTCTTTAATGTGATGTTGTCTTCTACATATCGATTTTAATTAAATTATGTATGGATTCTCTAGGATGCTGAACTCTTCAGTTATGTCTTGCCCTTTCAATAATTTTATTTGTTCTTCAGATTAATGTAATCATCAAAGGCTGTCAAAACTTCTTCAAAGTATCTATGCCATATCACATCATCAGATTGCATGGAGTCGAATGCAGTCTCCAACATTAACTCAGTCAGAACTTAGATAACAGATATGCAACTTTCAGATTATTCTTGAAGTGTAAATATGGAACATTATCCCTCCAATTTATGAAGCATTGATGCAGTACATGTTAAAAAGAAAGTTCAAAAATGATGGTACGGAATTGATGTTCAATCTGAGATTTAACTGAAGGCAAGCATATTTAATATATTCTAGATTGTGGTATGAGAGGGTCTTTTTAGAATTAAATAATATGGAAGTGATCTTTCTTACATATTAATTCAGTCAGCTAGTACTTATAAAGTTAACGGATGGCTCTTAACCTTTTAGCATTCCATTCTAACAGAAAAAGTTCTCAAGTCTCTTGAGGGAAAAGCTTCCAGTTTCCTGATGTATACTTTACCTCAATCTGCCTACTACACTGCAGTAACATTTCCATTTCAT
Source organism: Hemiscyllium ocellatum (assembly GCF_020745735.1). Taxonomy (NCBI): domain Eukaryota; kingdom Metazoa; phylum Chordata; class Chondrichthyes; order Orectolobiformes; family Hemiscylliidae; genus Hemiscyllium; species Hemiscyllium ocellatum. The sequence continues at coordinate 90,593,687 of NC_083401.1, forward strand.
ACACTAGCCAACCTATTATCTATCATTGCAAGTGCTGGTAACCTATATCTACAAAGTGGTTCAAGAATGATATGAATTTCATTCACAACATTTATGGAAGTCAGACGAAAATGTATTTCAATCAACCCAGAGATGGAACAACAGCATTACAATGTCACTGTTATAAACTTTCCTTTCTTGTGAATTGATTGGCTTCAAGGTAGTCAATCCATAATGCAGTTAGACCTTGTGACCCTAAGATCGGTAAAGCACATTTATTATTCATATCTAGTAAAACGATAGACTCACTCAACATGTGGGGTAGAAACAGAAAACCTTTGTTCTGGGAACTAGCTACTGTGATCCATTTCATTCTGTAACTCTGACTTCATGGAAATTGGACTAAAGACATTGTAAGGGTATGAGGTATGGTCGTTTCAACAGGTTACAGGTTTCTTACACAATAACCAAAGCTATGACTTTCACAGAGAAATGTATCAAGTTTAAGAACAACCATTTTGGTTTATATAGAATCTCTAAGGCAATATGTTTCTAGATACTTCATTGATGTTTCAGTAAAAATCAATGTTGAACTATAAGAAGAAATATTAGGATGGGTGAGCAAAGCTTGATTGAAGAGATGAGTCTCAAGAGAGGTAGCAGGAGGTTGAGCAGTGTTCTTTATGTGAGGCCTAGGAATCTGAAGACACAATTACTTCTATAGGATGAATGGAAGGGTAAGTGGATAAAGGAAACATTTGATTAGTTGGAGGAAGATGCAGAGGTAGAGAAGAGACAGGCATGGAAGTTGTTAAAATTTGTGGAAATGGGTATATCCAAAAGCCAGGTTAGTGAATATGCCAAATCAGTGGCCAAGACTCGGAAAGGGATTTGTGACAGGCCGCAGAGTAAAAGATTATGACAGTGGAAAGTGGAGAGTGGAAAGTTAACCAGCAGAGAATTAAAGTAATTCAGTCTGGGAGAATAATGATGTGTGTAAGTATTTAACCTTTGCATGCAGGTGTTGTTGCCATGGGGGTAATATATACTTATGAGGAAGCTGACGAAGTCTTGGGAGCTCCTGGAGTAATGGTGTGGGTATAAAAGACAAATCATTGCTAGTAATGCTCCACTTATGTTTGGTAAAGATTTTTGTTTTCATTCCTTAGTCCATGAATATGGTAGATATAAAACTATTGCTGATCTTGATAAAAACACACTTTTGCAATAACTAGAATGGGACAAGAATAATGAAAGCAGATATGATCACTAATTTCAAAAGAACATTGGATGGGTGCTTGAACAAAGTAAACTTACAGGGTAATGGGCCAAGAGTGTCAGGAAATGGAACTGACTGATTTGCTCTACAGAAAGTTGACATGGACTCATTGGGCTGAACTTCCTACTACTGAGCTATATATGACTCGAATCTCCTCTGTTCTCTGTCTCTATTTGTATCCTCGACTGAAATCTGTGTCTCTTATGAGAGGAAGGCGCCTATTTCCTATGATATTAACACACTGATGTACTTTATTTGGTCTAAACTTTCAAATTGTGTCAAGATGTTTTCTGCAGCATTTGATTACTTTGGTGCAAAATCAAAAGTACAGCAAACTTTTCATTAACCAGCACCAATGGGACCAGGAGTGCGTTGGTTGATCAAACATTCCGGATAATTAAGAGGTCCACATAATTCATGTAAAGACACACACTAAATCATAAAAATGAAATGCAGGAGGTATGCACATTACTGTTATATGTTATTTACAGCATAAATTGCTGAAATAATAATGAAACTCGAAGAATGCCAAAATTGAAACAACAATTGATGTTTCATGTGGCCATTCCATTGATCAACAAAGGGTTTGACAAAGTTTTGACAAAGGGTCAGTTAAATGTGAAACGTCAGCTCTTTTCTCTCCTTACACATGCTGCCAGACCTGCTGAGATTTTCCAGCATTTTCTCTTTTGGTAGCAAACAATTGAATTCAGTTGGTCCTATCGCAGGTGAATTTATAAAGCACCATAATAACTAGGAAAGTGCAGATACATTTGATGAAGCTTTAAAAGCCTTTGGCGCATTTATTTGGATTAAATGAAAGTATCTGAAGATGATGCTCTTCATCATGAAGAAATATCTCCCAAGAACATCACAACCATTAGGGTGATGAAAACAGCTTGCATTCATATATAAATATAATTCCATGAGCAGAACAATTTAATTTTAAAGGAACATTCATAAAAGAAAAATACATTTTTTGGGATAACATAAATGGGAGGGATTATTCAAAGTATTGACAGGTTCCTATTCTTATAGGTGTGCTTGCCCTGTGATCACAATATAATTCTGTGAGAAAGTGAAAATACAAATAGAAATTGTCAAAAACTGTTGTTCATTCTTTATGGCAGCACAATTATTGACTGTGGCAGTGTTTGAGGAAAAAATGTGGGTCCTTTTCCCTTATACCTAAGATTCCTGTGGAAGAATTGTTTGGATTTACTGTTGAATTACTATTGTATTACTGAATTAACTGCTTTATTCAAATGGCTTTCTAATGGCAGTTACTCTAATGCAAGTATGAAAATCAAATTCCCAAGCTTACTAAAAAAAGGCTTAATTCCCACAAAGTAGTGCCTAAGCTCATTTATATAGCCCAAAACTCATCTTGGATATAAAAAAAAGTGCTGCAGTTAAAAATAGCTTTGTCTTGACATGGCACACAGGAAAGAATTTGCAAAAAAATTGAAATACAGCAAACTTTGTTTTAACCAGCACCTAATGAACTGGCACTCTCAATAAACTGGCAGAAATTAAATGCCTCAAATACTGCAAAGTTTATTGCATTATTCTGTTCAATGAATATAGTTTATTAATTTATTTACTTCAATGTAAATATACTTGTTAATCAATGGAACATGAAACATCAATTGTTGATTCAATTGTGCATTCTTGGAGTTGCATTATTATTTAAGCGATTTATGCTGTAAATAATATATAACAGTGATGTGCACTAATACATTGTAGCTATCCCCTCTCATCACCTCTCTTACAATTCAGGGAAAGAAATCATATCCTCTAGAATGTCAGAGCTACATCAAACTGAACATAGAATTGGACATCTTAGAGAAGACAATTCTTAAGATATAGAATTGCGTCAAATTTAAGTCTGAAACCAAACACATCAACTAACAATTGAATAAAAGTAAATTACTGCTGATGCTGGAATCTGAAACCATAACAGAAAATGCTGGAAAATCTCAGCAGATCTGGAAGCATCTGTAAGGAGAGAAAAGAGCTGACGTTTCGAGTCTAACTGACCCTTTGTTTCAATATTGTTGAAACTTTTGTTAGATTCTTCCATCATTTTTTTTCCAATTTTGCCTTTCATTGTCTTAATTAAAGCCAGTAGTTTTTGCACTGTAGCTATCCCAGAACAAATTATGTTTCTGGTCCTTGTTTTGTCCCCTCCTGCTGTGCCGAATGAAACATATTTGCAATGGGAGTAAGATCTCTTTTTTCTCTCTCTTTCCTTCACAGCTTGGGCTTTACATAGTTTACTGTAAAGTATTTCCCATATTTGCTCAGGGAGTTCTAACTTTACTTCTGTAGACAACAATTGTTCCCTGCGGTGCCATCTTCTCTCAGGCCTCTGTCTATTCCCAGTGTGGTTAGCTTTGACTCTTTTCCAAGGACAGACTGTTTCCTCTGTGCATCCCACCAATGCTGAGGTGACCTTCTTTCAGACTGTGGCTGCTACTCCATACTATGATTGTTTACTGTTGGTTTTCATGTTTTAGCTTTAAACAAAGAACTGCGGATGCTGAAAGTCAGAAACAAAAACAGAAATTGCTCTGAAGGAAGGTTGCTTGACCTGAAACGTTAACCCTACTTTCCATCCACAGATGCTGCCAGATCTGCTGAGTTTTTTCAGCAATTCCTGGTTTTGTTTCACATTTTAGCTGCTGTCTTCTTAAAGTGACAGTGTTCTGAAAGTAGTGAAGTAACTTCTCTTCAAACTTTTTCTTAATAGTTAAATGCAATTCAGATCTATGCAACTACTCACTATGCCACGTCATCTGGTTTCCAACACTGGTGACTTTTGACTTGGATAATATGTTGTTATCAATGATTATTTCTACTCTTTGAAATAAAACATTAAGTAAAAAATGAGGTCTGCAGATGCTGGAGATCACAGCTGCAAATGTGTTGCTGGTCAAAGCACAGCAGGTTAGGCAGCATCTCAGGAATAGAGAATTCAACGTTTCGAGCATAAGCCCTTCATCAGGAATAAGAGAGAGAGCCAAGCAGGCTGAGATAAAAGGTAGTGAGGAGGGACTAGGGGGAGGGGCGATGGAGGTGGGATAGGTGGAAGGAGGTCAAGGTGAGGGTGATAGGCCAGAGTGGGGTGGGGGCGGAGAGGTCAGGAAGAGGATTGCAGGTTAGGAGGGCGGTGCTGAGTTAAGGGAACCGACTGAGACAAGGTGGGGGGAGGGGAAATGAGGAAGCTGGAGAAATCTGAATTCATACCTTGTGGTTGGAGGGTTCCCAGGCGGAAGATGAGGCGCTCCTCCTCCAGCCGTCGTGTAGTTGTGTTCTGCCGGTGGAGGAGTCCAAGGACCTGCATGTCCTCGGTGGAGTGGGAGGGGGAGTTAAAGTGTTGAGCCACGGGGTGATTGGGTTGGTTGGTTCGGCCAGCTCGCGGACGCCTCCTCTTATCGCCCCCTTGACCACGACCCCACCTCCCACCACCAAACCATCATCTCCCAGACCATCCAGGACCTCATCACCTCAGGGGATCTCCCATCCACCGCCTCCAACCTCATAGTCCCACAACCCCGCACCGCCCGTTTCTACCTCCTGCCCAAAATCCACAAACCTGCCTGCCCCGGCCGACCCATTGTCTCAGCCTGCTCCTGCCCCACCGAACTCATCTCCCAATACCTCGACACGGTCCTGTCCCCTTTAGTCCAAGAACTCCCCACCTACGTTCGGGACACCACCCACGCCCTCCACCTCCTCCAGGATTTTCGCTTCCCCGGTCCCCAACGCCTTATTTTCACTATGGACATCCAGTCCCTGTACACCTCCATCCCCCATCACGAAGGACTCAAAGCCCTCCGCTTCTTCCTTTCCCGCTGCACCAACCAGTACCCTTCCACTGACACCCTCCTTCGACTGACTGAACTGGTCCTCACCCTGAATAACTTCTCTTTTCAATCCTCCCACTTCCTCCAAACTAAAGGAGTTGCCATGGGCACCCGCATGGGCCCCAGCTATGCCTGCCTCTTCGTAGGATATGTGGAACAGTCCATCTTCCGCAACTACACTGGCACCACCCCCCACCTTTTCCTCCGCTACATCGATGACTGTATCGGCGCTGCCTCGTGCTCCCACGAGGAGGTTGAACAGTTCATCAACTTTACTAACACCTTCCATCCCGACCTGAAATTCACCTGGACTGTCTCAGACTCCTCCCTCCCCTTCCTAGACCTTTCCATTTCTATCTCGGGCGACCGACTCAACACAGACATCTATTATAAACCGACTGACTCCCACAGCTACCTGGACTACACCTCCTCCCACCCTGCCCCCTGTAAAAACGCCATCCCATATTCCCAATTCCTTCGTCTCCGCCGCATCTGCTCCCAGGAGGACCAATTCCAACACCGCACAGCCCAGATGGCCTCCTTCTTCAAGGACCGCAGATTCCCCCCAGACGTGATCGACGATGCCCTCCACCGCATCTCCTCCACTTCCCGCTCCTCCGCCCTTGAGCCCCGCTCCTCCAACCGCCACCAAGACAGAACCCCACTGGTTCTCACCTACCACCCCACCAACCTGCGCATACAACGTATTATCCGCCGCCACCTCCAAACGGACCCCACCACCAAGGATATATTTCCCTCCCCTCCCCTATCAGCGTTCCGCAAGGACCACTCCCTTCGTGACTCCCTTGTCAGATCCACACCCCCCACCAACCCAACCTCCACCCCCGGCACCTTCCCCTGCAACCGCAGGAAATGTAAAACTTGCGCCCACACCTCCACACTCACTTCCCTCCAAGGCCCCAAGGGATCCTTCCATATCCGCCACAAGTTCACCTGTACCTCCACACACATCATCTATTGCATCCGCTGCACCCGATGTGGCCTCCTCTATATTGGTGAGACAGGCCGCTTACTTGCGGAACGCTTCAGAGAACACCTCTGGGCCGCCCGAACCAACCAACCCAATCACCCCGTGGCTCAACACTTTAACTCCCCCTCCCACTCCACCGAGGACATGCAGGTCCTTGGACTCCTCCACCGGCAGAACACAACTACACGACGGCTGGAGGAGGAGCGCCTCATCTTCCGCCTGGGAACCCTCCAACCACAAGGTATGAATTCAGATTTCTCCAGCTTCCTCATTTCCCCTCCCCCCACCTTGTCTCAGTCGGTTCCCTCAACTCAGCACCGCCCTCCTAACCTGCAATCCTCTTCCTGACCTCTCCGCCCCCACCCCACTCCGGCCTATCACCCTCACCTTGACCTCCTTCCACCTATCCCACCTCCATCGTCCCTCCCCCTAGTCCCTCCTCCCTACCTTTTATCTCAGCCTGCTTGGCTCTCTCTCTTATTCCTGATGAAGGGCTTATGCTCGAAACGTCGAATTCTCTATTCCTGAGATGCTGCCTAACCTGCTGTGCTTTGACCAGCAACACATTTGCAGAAATAAAACATTAAGCAAGTCAAATACGCCCGGACTGGGGTTAGGTGAGACGGGGACAATTCTCCTTTCTGTGCTGTGTTTAAGTGTCTGCCTGTGATCACAGATAGTGATAAACCACTATAGAGTCTTAACACAAAGATCGACTAGTCTTAAAAACGGCGTATTTTATTGCATGAGAGCAATAAGTGCAATTAACATAAACTAGTTAGACATAATTACAATTGTAAGAGGTTCGGAATGTAATTTCTATCTCCAAGAGGAGCTTGTGCAGGATCCTGGTTTGTCCATCGTAAAGCTGTGAGTCATTATCAGGTTTAAGTGAAACTAATACAACATTAACTCTTTCAGAAGAATTACCTTCCCTAACAGAGTAAATTTGAAATCTGAAACTTGACCTGTGTTGGTCAGAAAATGAAATGAAGTCTTTGTTACATGCAGGCATGAATTTAATTATTTCCTCTACGTTTATTTTATTTTATGGTTAAAAAGAAGTATTAATATGCATGAATTTGTTTTTGTTATTCCAATTCAGCATCCTGACACATGTCAGCGTTCATTATTCTGCCAAATTATTTCCTCTGAATCAGCAATTTATTTAAATAAATTAATTCTACATAAGTCACAGAAATTGATGATGCAGTTAATTGTTTTTCAATTCTAATCATGATATAGATGCCTCACTGTTACTGAATCATTGAAAACTTCATAAACCTCATGACATTTAAATATTTCATATTTTGATAAATGCTGTATCTTGATTCACTCCTTTAAGGTGAGTCGGGAAACTGGCTAGATTGTAGATAGAAAAATATGGAACTGGCAGCACAGTGATATAGAGTCAGAAGGCAATTGCCTTAAGAGTCCAGAGCATTGACCCTACATCCCATGAAGACTCATTGCTTTAGGACAAACATGGAGAAACCCTTCTGTTGCTTATTGTGCCATCCCTCCTCCTTGTTGACTGATTTTTCAGTTCTTCTTCATGCTGAATAACTAGGAGAAAATGCTGAGAGTTGAATGGTCATAGAATGGACTCTGGGTGGGAATGTCAATGTCCATCAGAATGACTTGGTAACACTACTCCTATTGACTTTTACTGGCTGAGTCCAAATGCACATACCTGAACCGGGTTGCTGACAGGTAATGAGACAATCAACAGAGAGGAATGCCTAATGGATGTTGTCCTCACTATCTGACTGTCACAGGTGCACCTGAACATAACAGTATTGATAGGAGTGATCACTTCATCGTACTTATGGAGATGAAGTCCCATTTTCAAATTGAGAATGTCCTGTGTAATGTTGCATGACACTACCACTGTGCTGAATGCAATAAATTTCAAACAGTTCTAGTAACTTAAAGCTAAGCATCCATGATGCACTGTGTGTCATTAGCAGCATTATCGTATTTAATTGCAATCTAAAACCTGATGGCCCAGCATGTCATTCACTCTGTCATCAGCAAGTCAACAGACTAACCCTGGTTCAATAAAAAGTGCAGGATGGCATGCTAGGAACAGCATCAAGTATAACTAAAAAATGAGGTGTCAATTTGGTAAAGGTACAGTACAAACTACTTGCAAGACAAACAACTTATGTGATAAGTGATAGAGCTAAGTGGGCTCTGCAGTCTTGGCACATTCAGTCATGAATGGCGAATGACAATTAAACAACTAACAGGAAGAGGAGGCTCCACAAATACTCTTATGTTCAGTGAAGTGAGTACTGTCCATGAAAAACAGGACAATCCAAGTCAACCAATTTGCACTCAATTTGTTTCCTCTTGATTATTAGCAACATGGAGAAGATGTCATCAATTGTGGTGTCAAGCAGTTGATGAACAATAACCTGATCTCTGATGCACATTTTGAGTTCTGTCAGGGCCACTGAGCTTCTGACCTCATGACATTCATCCAAGCGTGGGAAAAAGAGCTGAATTCCAGGTGAGAGTGACTGTCAGAAACTGAACTGACTAGCCATATAAATATTTTGGCTATAATGGATGGTCTGGGGCTAGGAATCCTGCAGTGAGTAACGCACCATTTATCCCAAAGCCCGTTCACTATCTATAAGGCACGAGTGTGTTCATATGTGTTCAAGAAACTTGGCACCATTCTGGGCAAAGCTGTCCACTTGATTGGCACCACATCTACCACATTCAACATTGCATCCCTCAACCACCAAAAGTACAGTGACAGCAATGTATACCATCTGTAAGTTGTACTGCAATGACTTGCCCACCTCTAAGAAGGACAAGGGCAGCAGATGAATGCGACCACTACCACCTGCAAATTCATCTCTAAGCCACTCACCAATCTGATGAACTGCATCACTATTCCTTCACTGTTGGTCAAAATCTTGGAACCTCCTTTCTAACAGCACTGTGAATGTACATACACCAAATGGATTGCAACAGTTCTTTGAGTTGTTTCATCACCACCTTCTCAAGTACATTGTGTGGTTGGTAATAAGTGCAGTCCTTGCCAGCAATCTCCATTCCATGAATGAATAATTAAATAAAAGGTAGGTATGGAAAATCAAACATTCCTGAGTACAGACCTATGCAATTTCGATCTGATGCACCACCTGAATCTATGCAAAGTGATTGGTTATCTTTAAGTTGTGTTGAAACTAATGTTGATTCTATTTTCTATGTTCTTGCTTAATCAGCTTTGGAAGTAAATGGACATTTCTTACTCAAAGTTTGTGCGAAGATTTGTAGCTCGGGTGCTTGTTGTAGTGGTTCTGTTCGCCGAGCTGGAAGTTTTTGTTGCAAACGTTTCGTCCCCTGGCTAGGAGACATCATCAGTGCTCTGGAGCCTCCTGCGAAGCGCTTCTTTGATGTTTCTTCCGGTATTTATAGTGGTCAGAACTGACAGCCAGACTACTGCGACCCTTAGGACTCATAACGGCACACAAACCAACAGCCACGCTCAGGCAACAACTTACTAGAACAAAGGAGCCAATACCCAACATGAGCAAAACTAATGTAGTTTATAAAATACCATACAAGGACTGCACAAAACACTATATAGGACAAACAGGAAGACAGCTAACAATCCGCATACATGAACACCAACTAGCCACGAAACGACACGACCAGCTATCCCTAGTAGCCACACACTCAGACAACAAGCAACATGAATTCGACTGGGAAAACACTACTATCATAGGGCAAGCCAGATAGAGAACAGCCAGGGAATTCCTAGAGGCATGGCATTCATCCACAAACTCCATCAACAAACACATCGACCTGGACCCAATATACCAACCACTACAGCGGACAGCTGAAACTGACACCCGGAAGCGGCAAAGACCGACCACTATAAATACCGGAAGAAACATCAAAGAAGCGCTTCGCAGGAGGCTCCAGAGCACTGATGATGTCTCCTAGCCAGGGGACGAAACGTTTGCAACAAAAACTTCCAGCTCGGTGAACAGAACCACTAGGACATTTCTTACCTTTGAAGTTTTACTTCAATTGTTTGTAATAGGGGACCATGACAGTGCAAACCATAGAACAACAATATGATAGCAGTATTTTGTTCGACACCTTTGCAAAGTTACAGCCTTGTTCACTTGATGCATGCTGAGTCAGAAAAGTGTGTACAATACACAAAAACACTCCAAATCTTAATGGAATTATCGAGGCTAACTCTGCAGTACAGCATTTTTGAGATACTGCAATGTCAAGTCTGATGATTTTTCAGAGATTTTTTTAAAAAAATGATTTTTTTCTGCTTGTTAAACTGGATATATCTATGCTAAGTTCCAATACAGAGAAGAGCATCTTGTTGTCCTAGCTGACATTTTGTTCCTCAACACTACAGATAAAAGAGTAGGATATTCATTTAGTTTACTTAAATGAAAAAGGTTGTTCAGAGTGAAGATGGGGTGGAAGGATCTGGAATTCAAATTGCTGCCCAGACTGTAGAATGTTAATTTCAAAGCATGTTCATAACATTAATGATTAGACCAGCCACCGACTCAAAGAGGTAGAAGATACATTCAGTTTAGGCTGGAGTATCATTCAAGTCTGCACCAGGCGAGATACAATGGAGAAGGGAGGAAGGGAGGAAGGGAAAGCAGTCACCGCGATGGGTGAATTGGTAGTGCATAGATGGGATTTTTGGAGGGAAATTTGCATCTCAGACTTTTGGCATTTATGTGACCTAAATCCTCAGAGATCTTTTTCCCTTCCCAGAACTTTCCCTAAAGCTCTGATTTTCACCAGAGCCTAATGGGACTGGAGCTTGATCATGTCAGGAGTCCCATTTGAATTCTACTCAAGTTTTCAGCTTTGCTGAAATTAAGTTAAAATAGGGGCTGGGGGATTTTTTTTGGCTTGTTTGAGACCTTGCAGGTTTTGATTGTTTAATAACAATGGATGCAATTCAAAAATATTCCTTTGCATTGTTTAGAGACTTGGCGAGGATATAATAAAGTGCTTTACAGGTTCAAGATGTTTTCCTCTTATGTCCTTGATACAACTTCTGCATTTTCAAATATATTACTTCACAGCATAATTAATTCAGAACATTCATTAAAGAAAAACATTTTGGATCAGAGAAAAGTTAAATACAGCAGCAAAAGACAAGGAAGTTCCAGGATAATGTTTTGCAGTGGTTGGTGTTTTCTGAGGCAATTGAAAAGCTCCCTTGTTATTTGATGGTGCAGAACAGCAAAATGCTGTCAAAAGTTCAGTCACAGAACCTGTTATGAATGACATCACATCGCTCTTTCAGCTTTTATCGTGATAATGGCCATCACTATCATAATTATCTAACAGAAGGTTTCATAAAACGTTACCCTAAAAGCTTATTTTTACACATTACGTAGAAATCAGTTTTCACCAGTGAGTGCTAAACCATACAGCAACAATATGATAAGCAGTACGGCATTTTTGAGATGCTGCAATGTCAAATGCTTGTGTAAAATATCTCCACAGAGGCCCATATCCCATCACTAAGTCACCCCCTAGGTTTACTACATGCATAGTACTTCACATTGATCTAGCTCCCTCAGTTCCCAGCTCTCAGAATAAACAGAACCTTTGACACTCCTGTTTATATCTGTCAGCCAGGGCTTCCTGATTGGAGCAGGTTAAAAGTCCCAGTCAGGGAACTCATATTCTATGGTGTCCACCTGGCTGACCTCATTAAAACCACTGCCTATGTGTTATAGTTGTTTCATGCATTTCCCTACTTTGATATATAGTTGCTTTCGCAAAATAGTTTTGCAGATGTTGCTGATACTCACAGTTAAGTATCATTGTTTGGAAAAGGTTACTGCCAAGCTATTTGAAAATTGAATAGATATTGACATTGTTGCTTGGTCCCAATTGCTTGTTGTTCTCTTGATTTAAATAAAAAAAGCACCATTCTGAGTTTTACATTTTTTTGTTTAAGTGCGATTTGCATCAAACTTTTTGGAGGCAATCTTGACACGAGGCCCAGCAAGATTTCTTGCCGTATTTTACCAAATAAGTCCCTTTAACAGCCAACTCCTCTTCTATGGCATCCTTATCTCCAACTCTACCGCCATCTTACTACATGCCACTCCTGGACCAACTAGCCACTCACTGGAATTCACCGAAAGACCAGCACCCCTCACATTCACACCACCTTTAAAAGGCTGTTGTGCACCTGGGCAAGCACAAAGACATGGCCCTGCCTTGTGTGCTTTCTGATCTTTGCCCCAGATATAGAGTCATAAAGTCATGCAGCACAGAACCAGACCCTTCAGTCCAGCTAGTCCATACTGACAGTTTACAAAACTAAACTGGTCCCACCGGCCTGTGCTTGGCCCTAACCCCTCTATATGTATGAGCTTATCCAAATATCATTTAAACATTGTAATTGTAAATTGTAATTTCACCACTTTCTCTGGCAGTTTGTTTCACATAGGAACCACTGTCTGTGTAAAAAGAGTTGCCCCTCGTGTACTTTTTAAATCTTTCTCCTTTCATCTTAAAAATATGCCACCTAGTTTTGAACTCACTCACCATGGGAAAAAAGACCCTTGTCATTCACCTTTTCTGTACCCCATATGATTTTATTGACCTCAATAAGGTCACCCCTCAACGTCCTATACTCAAGTGAAAAAAATCCCAGCCTTTCCAGTCTATTTTTATAGCTTGATCCCTCCATTCCCAGCAACATCCAGTTAAATCATTTCTGACCCCTCTCCAGTTTAATAACTTCCTTCCCATATCAGGGCAACCTGAACTATATACAGTATCACACTCTAGAAGAAACCTCAGCATGGCAGACCAACTTGTCATCCCACCTTTTGGGCAGGGACATGGAGGCCTTGCTGGATGAGGTGATGCACAGACAAGATGTCTCCTTGTGCTAGGATCAACAAAGGAATTCACAGCAACAGGCTGTTTCAGACTAGTCCAAGTTTGCCACCCAGGTTAGTGCAGTCTCAGCAATCTGCAGGATTGCCTAGTACGTAGGAGGAAGGCAAATGTCCTTCTACACTCTGCCAACATAAATACCACCACCATCTTCTCTCCTTATATCATAGACTATCTTTGCGACTGCACTAACCTCATAATCACATCTATGCTTTACCACAGTCACTATTGCCTGCAACTTCTTTCCCCACTCACACTCCCCCTTGCCAATTCCCAGTGCCATAAACCCTGCATGCCCTCTGTACTGCCGACACACTTGCTCAAGGAATGTCCCCACCTAAAGCAAACATAATAGCTGTACCACACACTTTCATCTTCTGTAATTCCTGATTAACCCTCATTCCAGGAGGAAAACAACCCCCAACAGTTTAGAAGGAGTTAAAAAAAGGCGGTAAGCTGCCTAATATTCAGTTCCTCACCCCTTAGGTGGAGAACATCCTGATTCTGACTGCCCCAAGCAAATATTTTACTGTGTACCAAATCCCTAGACTGGTAATGGAGGCTGCCCTTAGCTTACTGTCCTGGACACCTGTGTGATGCCTGTTCACTTTGACCTGACAAGGCTTACTGAGAGCCATGATAAGCTTCCTGGCTTTTGGTCTGTACTGAATGGCAAGGCAAGACAAAAACAATTTGAACCTAGTGTCTTTGGTTCAGCAGGCAAACCATACAAAAGCAAGGCAACACAAATAGGGATGCTGTGAGTATCCAGGTAGTCTCAGAGGGAGTGAAGAGCATGGAGATTCTATGACAGGATGTGAGGAGCATGGAGACACAGCCTGCTGTAGTTGATGAGCTGAATGCATGTCTCTGAGCACGTAGCATTTTTATTCATTCATGAATGAGTTATGGACAACATATATTGCCCATCCCTAGTTTTCCTTGATAAGGTGGTGGTGAGCTGCCTTCTTGAACCACTGCAATCCATTTGTTGTAGCTAGATACAGAATCCCATTAGGAAGACAATTCCTTGATTACAATGCTAGCTGCCAGGCAACCTCAGTAGTATTGAAGTATAGAATTGTCATGTCAGTGGACCTGAGATGTACCACAAGGATTAGATTAGATTACTTACAGTGTGGAAACAGGCCCTTCAGCCCAACAAGTCCACACCGACCTGCCGAAGCGCAGACCCATTCCCCTACATTTACCCCTTCACCTAACACTATGGGCAATTTAGCATGGCCAATTCACCTAACCTGCACGTTTTTGGATTGTGGGAGGAAACTAGAACACCCGGAGGAAACTCCACACAGAGAGTGAGGCGGGAATTGAACCCGGGTCTTTGGCGCTGTGAAGCAGCAGTGCTAACCACTGTGCCACTGTGCCGCCCACTGGAACATTTAGGATCCCAATGTCTGTGGATATTCGGTGCATGTGACCGGTACCCATGGAGCATGCCTTGAGATGTTGCTCGGTGTCCATCTATGGAATGCAGCGGTTCAAGAAGGCAGCTCACCACTACCTTCTCAAGGACAACTAAGGACAGGCAATAAAACTGACTATGTACCAATGCCCACATTCCCACTGGAGATCAAGAAAATTGGAGGTCCTTTGAAGTATTCAATGAGTTGGAAAGGAAGTCAGTCTGATTTTCATGTTGAGCTTTCTCAACATCAGGCACATTGGGTCAGATGGGAAGCCAAATACTAATGAGTGAGTTGGGCTACGAAAACTGTGTTTAACAGATAATAACCACCTTTAATTAGGAACTTGCCACTGCTTCACGAGAGACTCACAAGATGGCTCAGAAAATATAAAAGGTGGAACAGGATGCTCCCAACATTGACATAGACCTTGCCAGAATTTTCATCAAATTGTTGCACAACTTCTGCCATAATCTATTTCAATAACACCTCATAAGATTCTGTTCACTATTTCAAATTGACTCAAAGGGTCCTTTCGTTCATACATTTTGCAAACCATCAAACACTGAGATGCTTTCTTTGTATTTCACTGACTGGGACGTATTGATATATTTCTCCTTTCAATCTATTTTTCTGCTGCACATGCAGTGCTTCAGTAGTTTATTTAGTCTGCCTTCTCCCCTTATTCTCTCCTTTGTTTAGAGGTAATGTTACAATACCTGCAACTTTGTACCCCTTGACCAAAGTATCAGACCAAAATTACTCCACAGTCAACATCAGGATTTGTCTTTTTAAAAAAAATCAGACTTTTGAGTTGCATGTAAAAGATCAGATCCTTTACTAAAAGGCAATCATTCTACTGTCCTGGAAAATGTTTCACTTTTAATGAGCTCCATTCAAGCAAAGGAATAAGTAATTCACATTGCTTTCTGAATAGAGAGCCATCCTATATTCACATTGATTGCCATAACTAGGTGAAAGTGAGGACTGCAGATGCTGGAGATTAGAGTCAAGATTAGAGTGGTGCTAGAAAAGCACAGCAGGACAGGCAGCATCTGAGGAGCAGGAAAATCTACGTTTCGGGCAGGAGCCCTTCATCAGGAATGAAGGGCTCATGCCTGAAATGTCGATTTTCCTGCTCCTTGGATGCTGCCTGACCTCCTTTGCTTTTCCAGCATTACTCTAATCTTGACTGCCATAACTGGCAAGTGTAGAAAAGTAATAGCATTTCTAAAGTTATTTTGGTTGTGGTATTTTTCACAACATCCAGTGGGTCCAATAAGCCTGAATAGAAATGCCCTTTATTATTAAGCTTCCTTTAGCTGACTTTAGAAAGCCATGGAAAATGAAAGTAGGTATGAATAACTTCCAAAATGATAGTTTTAGATATGGTTTGAAAGTTGTTATGCAGTGCACATGGTGATTAGATTAAAATAATTGCAAATGCTATAAACTTGAAAATCAAACAAAATATTTGAGAGATCCAGTAGGTTCAATTAATATCTGAAAGTCAACACTTTGAACTGATACATTATCTCTGACATTTTCAACTTCTGTATTACCAAGTCATTGTTCCATCATATCCACCCATCTATTCTAAATGGCAAAAAATTCTTACGATGGTTATGTTGATGATTGATATAAGTGAAATTTAACTTGTTAGCTATCGTAATGTGGGTATACAGGGGAACAGACCAGTGTGAAGCAGTGGTGGAGGAGGTGTGGAATTAGTAGACATTCCAGAGATTTTCTTCATTATTTGTGGCTGCAATTATTATTACAAAGGCATGCTGACATCAATATCAATTTTTAATTTATTGGCTGGAGACAAACATTGAGGCTTTTATGAAGTACAATCTTTAACAGAAACAAAGACATTGACTGAAAATAATGAAATCATTGACTGAAATTATCTTCACTGGGCTGGAGATACAGGGGCTGTGAAAACCCAATGAGAGACAATAATGCCTGAGAGAACCGTAACAAGCTTTCTTCCCACCTTATCAAAATTGAGATATTCACATTACTCACCATGAGAGATGAACAATTCAGTGAACCATTCAGAAGTTAATTGCTTTGACAAAAGACCCTGATTTTCTTAAGATGACTGCATAGACCTGAACTAATCAAAGCTAGCTTTCAGTGTATGCTATGGATCTTTGATCCTCTGATGGTAATTAGAGAGAAGTCATGTGAACACCCAGGCTTTGCCAGTGTTTTCCAAAGGTATGTTTTAGCAGAAAGATTACCTGCAGCTGTTAGAGGAAGCTGCTGTCTCTATCTCTACCTGAGGTGACACCCTATCTGATTGTGTTGACATCCCTGCAGCAAACCAAGAATTTTTAAAGGAAGATTCACTTTCCATGGCAGCTCTTTCAGATGAAGAAGAAGACATCGCCTACAACCTTAAATGGTCAGCTGAGGACCAAAACATTCAGACCACAGCAACCGGACAGGCAGCTTCAACCATTGAATTTGTACTCATCTTTCCTTGCTTTGTGAAGTTTGACTTTGCCAAAGGAAACTCACTCTGTTCCTGTCATTTTACATATTCAAGTGTATGGGGTTGTGTGAGAGATATGAAAGTCAGGTCATATTTTTACATTTCTAATATTTGCCTGAGTGACTTTTAGCTTTTTGAAAACTAGCAATCACGCCTGACATTTCTTTTGCTCACCCATATGTACACCAGTAAGTTCACACTGAATTGACACTGCACCATTTTAAAATGCAATTGCAGTGTATATTGTAGGAACTATATGGAGGATTTAGCTGAATGAACAAAGGCATTTTCCTGGATATTTTTAATATTTCATTTTTTTGAGGCATGGAGAAAATGATGAAGTTGTAAGTGGTATTTAATCATTAAATGCAGAACATAGCAATGACATACTCTGGACCAGCATGGATATGATGGCTTTACTTGTTCACAACTATAGCTGTTCAAAAATCAGGTTATAGTCCAGGTTTATTTGAAAACACAAACTTTCTCCTTCTTCAGATACCAGTGAGAGAGGAGACATCTGACACAGAATTTATAAGTAAAAGATCAAAGGGTCATACAACTGATGCAAATGAATTGAACAAACTTAAGATGACTTTTAAATCTTCAATCAGTTAGAATAGAGATTCAAGTTTCGATCCATTAATATGCAAATCCCAGAATTTCTTTCAAGTCACTGCCCGAGATAACTTAAGGTTTTATCGATATAGAAGAGGTAACATCTCAGGTCAGACGATCTATTTCAGGTGTGAGGCCTTGTTTAGAATCTGTCTGTGTCTTAACAAGGAATCAGACTAGTTTTATTTCCAATGTGGGAATTTATAAAATGCCACATTGACTGATTACCTACAAATTGTGTGCTTTATGAACAAAATAAAACATATCTGCAAATGGAAATCTACAAATGCAAGCTCACAGGCCATAGTGTGTGTGTGTGTGTCTGTGTATGTGTGCGAGAGAGGGAGAGAAGCAGATGCATCTGCTTGAGAGAGTGTATGCGAGAATGAGGGAGTTTGTATGAGAGTTTGTGTGAGAGAGAATGCCTGTATGAGAGAGAGTCTGTGTGAGTGCGTTTGTGTGTGTATCTGTGTGTAGAGTGTAGTGGGGTCACCTGTAGTGTGACATGAACACAAAATCCCAGTTGATGTTGTCCTCATGTGTACTGAACTTGACTATCAGCCTCTGCTCACTAACTCTGCGTTGTTGTATATGGATGTAAGTTTGCTCGCTGAACTGGAAGGTTCATTTTCAGATATTTCATCACCGTACTAGGAAACATCATCGGTGAGCCTCCAGTGAAGCATTGGTGTTATGGCCCACTTTCTATTTATGTGTTAAGATTTCCTTGGATTAATGATATAATTTCCTGCAGTGATGCCATTTCCGGTGTTGTTGATGTCATTTCCTGTTCTTTTTCTCAGAGGGTGATAGATGGGATCCAAGTTGATATGTTTATTGATAGAGTTCCGGTTAGAATGCCATGCATCGAGGAATTCACGTGTATGTCTCTGTTTGGCTTGTCCTAGGATAGATGCATTGTCACAGTCAAAATGGTGTCCTTCTTCATTTGTATGTAAGAATATTCATGAGAGTGGGTCATATCTTTTTGTGGTGAGTTGATGTTCATGTATCCTGGTGGCTAGTCTTCTGTCTGTCTGTCCAATGTAGTCTCTGTTCCAGTTCTTGCAAGGTATTTTGTAAATGACTTTTGTTTTGTTTGTTTCCTGTCTCGGGTCTCTTAAGTTAATTAGCTGCTGTTTAAGTGTGATGGTGGGTTAGCCCACACACTCTCAAACACACATGCAGGCATACACACATACTGTCTCTCTTCCCCTCACATACACACGCATGCGCGTGCACGCACGCATAAATATAAAAGTCTATGGCCTGTGAACCTGCATTTGTAGATACATTCTATTTTGTTCAAAAAGCAAACAATTTGTAGATGGTCAGTCAATGTGGCATTTTATAAGTTTGTATTTTGGAAATAAACCCAGTCTGATTCCAGGTTAAGACACAGACAGTTTCTAATCAAGGCCTCACACCTAAAGTGCATTGCCTGACCTGAGATGTCACCCGTTTCATACGATAAAACCTTAAGTTATCTTGAGGCAGTGACTTTTCGAAAGAAATTTTCGGATAAAACCTGCATCTCAATTCTAACTGATTAGAAATTTAACAGTTATCTTAAGTTTGTTCAATACATTCGCATTAGTTTTATGACCCTTTGATCTTCTTCTTCTACACTCTGTGTCGGATGTCTCCTCTCTCACTAGCATCTGAAGAAGCAGTGAGGCTCCAAAAGCTTGTGTTTTCAACTAAACCTGTTGAAGTATAATCTGGTGTTGTGTGATTTTTGATCTTGTCCAATCCAGTCCAACACTGGCACCTCCACACTATCGTACTAGTTGTTAGCAACAAAAAAAAACATGAGGTTTGTCATCCATTTCACAGAAAGAAAGACACATTCTATCTTACATTAGTTTGTCAGCGTAAGTTCAATTTCTAGCCTTGAGATTAATGTGCTAACCAGTAAGTATTTGGTGATAGGAAGCATTTTCTTGAGTAGGACTGTGGGGGATGGAGATTGTACAACCGTCCTGTCTTTATCCCAATAAAGTCCCAGGCAGCAAGCTTCAAAGTTGGAAAAAGTTGCAATGGAAGTGCCCGCCCACCAGTCATTGCTTGCCACCCCTCACCCCAATACCACTCAGCCTGCAACGACCCATTCACCATGCCACACTGTCCATTCACCAATGAAATGAGTCTGTTGCTCTCATTGGTGGTGAACTTGGGGTTAGAAGGATATGTGACGAATGAGGTGGAAGTGCTTGTTGGGATACAATTGAGGCCCATAGGTGATCAATTAATTTGGACCAGAAGGTTCTGTTGCCTTGCAATGTGCATGACAACTAAAGCCTTTGGGCACCTTTTTTCAACTGTGGTGGAATGTACCCTTAATGAAGTACCTGACTACCTGATTGAGCTTGGAGAAATAGGAGTGCTCTGCTCTTGTTGACAAGCTCCTTCTGTTTTATCCCTGTGACCCTCACCTTACAAACCTCACCCCTTTGTGATCCTGAGGACTCTAATAAATGTTCTCCCTGCAGCAGACATTGCACAGTGACACTGCTGAGCATGTGCTGCCAATAGCCTTTTATTGGCTGGCAGACATTGTTAGGTGGGATTCTACCTCGAGGTCTTAATTCCAGGACAAGGTCCATTGGTGGCTATACCACTGCCTGATTGGTTTGTAGTATGCCACAAAAAGAAGCTGCGCAAATTTCTTGCTGACCAGTCCAGCATGACCCCAGTGCCACACAAAGTTCCATTCCTCAATCTTAGGCCTTCAATGGTGTAATATTGACATCAAGTACTCTGCCTCTGGAGACATGCTGGCTAAATAAGAGCTGACAGCTTCAAATTGACTGGTGTCACTTTGTGTCTGAAACTTAGGCCATGGGGAATTGGATCTTGGAGTAGACCCACTTCTGAGTTAATTCAGCAGGCCATTCCTAAAAGAGGTGACACAGGCCAGCACCCAAGATTTGCATTGTCTTCAAAAAGTCCTGCCTTCACCATCATCAGAAAACACATTATCAGTTCGTAACTACCATTATTTCTGTGTAGCTAGAAATCAAAGTAGCTTAGCATTATAATTGTTCCTTTGCCTTATTGGATTTTCACAAATAAACACATATGATACTACAAAATACAGACATTGAATGTGTAATGTGTAGAGCTGGGATCAGAATATGCTATCATCATAGATTCATTGTATGCAGATATTCAGAGTTTTACGTTTCATGCATCCAAACCATAGGAAAATTCAAAATAGCATAATCTTGAACATGTGCATATTTTTCATACAATAATTAAAATACTATATAAGTCCACACTATGTTACTGAAAACTCAAATCTCTCAGGAACAGATCTTCAATGACGACATCAGTGATGAAGGTTTATAATACACTATTTTGCTTGTAAGTTTAGTTTTAACATAGAAGGAAATGTGTTTTCAGTGCTGTAAGGTCTATTCTGTTCTTTTTTTTGAAAAGGTTAGAAAGTCAGTTGGAACAATGAGCTGACAACAGCTATTCTAAAAAAGTTATATGACTTAAGCTAAATGACTTACCATGCTACCTGGTTGGATAATTGCTGGTTATTATTGACTTGAGCTTTTATAACTTACAGAAGGGAAACCAGAGTCCAGAAGCAAGTGGCAGTTAAGAGTTTCATCGCTGCAGTTCAGAAGAAAAGATTTATATCAGCAGATGTAATGTTTAGAAGCTTGAATGTAGTAAAAGCCTTGAGTTTATTGTTCAGTGAGAAATGTCAGTGTGTTCACATCGGTGTCTATGTCGTGGAGATAGACAGTGATGGAGAAAGTCACTTGTTTCTCGTTCATTCATTGAGTATGGACTCTGTTGGCGGGGCCAGCATTATTGCCCATTGGTGTTTGCTCCTGAGAAAGTGGTAGTGAGCTACCTCCCTGAACTGCTGCTGTCTATTTACTGTATTTAGATTCACAATGCCATGAAGGAGGGAACTCCAGGATTTTGACTCAGCGATACTGAGGAAGTAATGATATATTTACAAATCAGGATTGTGAGTAGCTTAAGGGGGAGATTTTAGGTGTTCCCTAACACCTGTTCTGGTAATGGTTGTGGGTTTGGAAAGTATTGTCTCAGGTGCTTTGGGGAATTTCAGTAGTGTACCTTGTAGCTACAGAGAGTAAGTGGTGGAGGGAGTGGATGTTTGTGGTTTCAAACCGATGGGATTCCTGACTTCATGGGCCCAGAGCAGGGATCAGTGGTAATGTTGGTAAGACAGTGGAGCCAGGGCATCAGTGTCATCGTTGCTGTACTCAGAGTGCGGAATCCTTGAGGCCAACTTTGTAGAGACATAACAGAAGCCCTGAAGCCATGTTTGTTACACCGAAGGTGAACTCTATTTAAGTACTTTCTTTTTATTCTTTTATAACATAAGATGGTGCCGGATTGTGGTGACAAAACAATTTTCACTGTATCTCCCTAGATATATGTGACAATAAATCATTCATTCATTCTTTCATTTTAAGGTGAGTTAATTGCTGCAGAATTCCTCTCCTCTGACCTATTCTTGTAGCCACAATATTTCCAGGGCTGGTCCAGTTCAGTTTCTGTTCAATGGTAACTCTCAGGCTGGAGAATTCAGTGATAATGAATGTGTACTGCAAGGAAACAGTTATAACTGCATTAGTTCAAAAAGAAATTTTAAAATGAAGATGGGAGTGACAATTAACTGGTATTGAGAATCTCTTTGGGAAAAGTTGCTGGGAAAAGTTTTTTTTTAGTTTCACTGTTAACAATGAATGCTTTCCAAATTGTGTGTTTATATTTTTATGTTTTTTTTATGAAATAAGCTTATGTTCTTTGTTAAGAGTACATTGGCAGCCACGTGTGAAAGTATTCGATGACTAACCACCAAATTGCTAAGTAAAACATAAAGTCTATCGAGCCAGGTTTCACTCACTATTCTCATATATTTTGATCATAATAAGTCACATAGAAGTATACTGGAAGCAGTTTCTTTCAACAAAAACAAAATGTCTTATCATCCACAACAGAAACTAGAAAAATCATTGTTGGCAGTTTACAAATGTGCACATTCCAGGATGCAGTATATTTTAATCCACTGAGGTTTTGTTTTCTTTGTTATGGGGCAAGTTCCCCTGTATGTAAAATTTAGAAACGCGACCAAATATGTGTGAAACCTTTAATTTTGGGAAAGAATATAAAATGTTCCACAAAATAGAGTTACTCCAGACCAGTGTAATTTTCATTATTTTAATTCATCCCATGGATTCTGTTAAATCTGATTTTACAGCGCAACGTTCAATCAAGGTCTCTTCATATTCAACGTATGCTTGCTAAAGCTTGTCAAAGTCGCCCACATTTCAATATTCCTTGCACATTCATCACCACACTGGAACTGCAAAATCCAGACAGAACGATGCTCAATTATATCTTCTTGCAATCGCAGACAGGAGGAAATGAAAAGAAAATGCTTGATACTAAAATATTTTGTCCACAGTATTCTTCACTAACACAAAATTAATACAATGGAAGTAGAGGTGGTAGTTACATTCCATTTGAAACCGAAAAGGACATCAGCTTCTCACCTTTAATTTCCTATCTTTGCCAGTCATATACAGTAGTTGTAAACTGTACCCTGAAATACCATAAAAAAATGTGAAGGGAGTCTGCTTGTGAACAGTTGCATCTTCTTGATGATGATCTTATTACAGCTATAGTACCTAGCACCATTACATTGCTACGGGTCACTGTTAGAAACAATTCATCTGGAGCGAAGTCCAGAAGTAGGATCTAATTAATTATAACTTTAATCATGTAATAGTCGGGGCAGAGAACATTTGATTGCTCTTTGCAATGTTCTTTGTTAAGAAATGCTGGTTGTATACTATTGATGGCACTTCTATCTGTGTATCAACTGATACAATTGAGTGAAATGGTAGGAAATGGTTAATTTCAGAGGTGGAAGAAAGTTTGATTCACAGAACCTAACGTTCACTTACCAACTGGATATTGGGTTGTTGTGAATTTTCTATTTGCTTGGAATGATGCCATCAGTATCCTTCACATTCTCAGTTCACTGCTCAGGAACCCTTGCTGAGAGCTATCTTCAGGTGGTAACTCCACGGATGACTGACCTTCCAAAATTGACTGTTGAACCTCACGAAGAAAATGTTCATCTTAGGTACCGGAGGGCATCTGCTGCCAGTGAAACTGTGTTAAGCATGATTGACCACTTCCAAGAAACAGGAGACCATGAACAAAATCAGAAAGGGTAAAGGAAGGACAAAGGGAAAAGAAATGTCTTGAAAGTTAGGAATTTATCAACAAAATATTGGCTTGAATTTTGCCACCAAATAAAACAAGCTTAACATGCAAATTGTTGTTCTTTTATAAATTATCCAGCAATGTGACAAGAAAGAAATATTGTGCACATTGAAAATCTTTAGAAATTACTCGATGATTTTTGCCACTCCACTGTTAGCCTTGTAAAAATGACAACGCACTATTCATTCGCTGTGAGTTTCAAGAAGCTTATGCACTTGCACGTAAATTGCTAATTAAGCTCATTGCCGTAAATTAGGGCTGTTATTTAACAGTGGAAGAATCTTTTTGTTAATGAGAGAATTTTGGCTCCAGTAATATTAGTCATTGTCTGCAAGGAAGGATGAATGGGAACTGTGGAGTCTCATTCTTGTAGGGGGAAACATTCAGGTTGGAACCATACAGGGACCTCAGCAACATAGGTTATGATGGGATTTGTGGCAGAATCAGTTGAGCAGTCCAGTGAGACCTATCCTGATAATGGGAGGAACTCACTGCATACTTTATGCATTTGCCAATTATCAAGACAAGTTTCTTGCTTTACAGTGGCAGGTTTCCAATTATGGTGTATTATTGCTATGCTTGAGACTGCACTAAGTCGGGTGGTAACCTTGGATAAGCTGACAAGATCAAATGTCATGAACTGCACTGCTGATCCCAAATATGGGTGTCCCACATCTGTACCATCCTGTCCATCAGGTCATCTCGGTCCCTGCTGCAAAGTGGGATGACAGTTGTTCCCATCTGCTATGTCCGGGCAGAGGTCAGGAATTGGGCAGGCAACTCTAAACTGACAGTTCCTGTCTGACTGTGCAATGGATTTTTAAAGATGGCACAAGCAGAGGGAATGCTGGTCTTTTAGCGGATATTTGCTGAGCATGCATTCATCTGGAAACACATCTACTGAGTCCAGAATCAAATTAGATGTTAGGCATACCATAGGGCAGATAGATAGTTAATGTGGTGTTTCATTAAATCTTGATGATCACCACTGCAAGAATTCTTCTGAAATATCTGAGACAACGCATACTTAGCAACAAAAAAGTAAGATTCAAATGTTGATTTCTAACTGGCTCTCTCTATTAACGTAATCTTTCATTCCTTGCATTTTTTTTCTCTGATACAACTTATTTGTCTCTAATTCATCTGCTCTGTCATTCCTCTTTTTCTTAATCATTTATTTCTCTTTGGGTCTCTAGATGCTCTCTTTATCAATCATTTAGCAATGTATGGATGTGTTGTCATTACCTTGCATTTACAACAATTTTCAGAAGAAAACATTTTTGAGCCCAAGGGGTAAATAACAGGTCTAACTAACAGAGAATGTGAGATGTACTCATTCAGTAAAATCAATGTTTTTTATTGCTTCAAACAAAAATTGAGCATCAAGTAAAACAAAAGATATCATTTCACACACAAAAACTGGCAAATGTCAATACAATGTGGTTTAAATATTAATGTAAATTTGTCGATCATTTTCGTTATAGGTGTTGAAAATTAATCTTTGCATTTAAAACATTTTTGATAAACAAATCCATATTTTTGTTGACCTTTGTGGTTTCTATGTCACAGAATAACTTGGTGGAATAAAAGGATGCTTCATAGTTAATGAGCAAGTTTGATATTTTTCTCCTTTGCAGACTTTGAAAATGGGAGAAAGTGAGGACTACAGATGCTGGAGAATCAGAGTCAAAAAGTGTGGTGCTGGAAAAGCACAGCAGGTCAGGCAGCATCTGAAGAGCAGGACAGTTGACATTTCGAGTATAAGTTCTTCATCAGGAAAATGATGAATAGGTTATGTTCGAAACATCGACTCTCCTGCTCTCCTCTTATCATCTTCCTGATGAGGGAAGATGATGAGAGGAGAGCAGGAGAAAGGGACAGAGACAAAAACAGGTAACAATAGGCCAGCTATGTTAAAGTCTGTTAGTGGGAAAATAAGACCGTAAAACTTAGAAGCAGAAATTAGGCCAGTCAGCCCATCAAATCTACTCTGTCAATCATGGCTGATAAGTTTTTCAATTCCTTTCTCCCACTTTCTCCCTGTAACCCTTGATCCCCTTGATACTCAAGAACCTATCTACCTCTACCTTAAGTATACTCAATGACCTGGCCTCCACTGCCTTCTATGGCAATTAATTCCATAGATTCACCACTCGCTGGCTGAAGAAGTTTCTCCTTATCTCCATTCTAAAAGGTCTTCACTTTATCATCAAGCTGTGCCCTCAGATCCTAGTTTCTCCTGCCAATGGAAAAACTTTCCCAACATCTACTCTGTCCGGGCCATCAGTACTCTGTATGTTTCAATTAGTTCCACCCTCATCCTTCTAAACGCCATTGACTATAGACCTAGAGTCCTCAAACATGCCTCCTATGTTAAGCTTTCCATTTCTGGGACTATTCTCATGAACTCTGCACATGCTCCAGGGCCAGTATATCCTTCCTGAGATGTAGCACTCAAAACTGCACACAATTCTCCAAATATGATCGAACCAGAGCCTTATAGAGCCTCAGAAGTACATCCCTGCTTTTACGTTTAAATCCTCTCAAAATAAATACAAACATTACATCTGCGTTCCTCACTGCTGACTCAACCTGGAAGTTTGCCTGGGGAGATCCTGGACTAGAACTCCCAAGTCTCTTTGCATTTCAGATTTCTGATTTTTCTCCCCATTTGGAAAATAGCCCATCCCTCTCTTCTTCCTACCAAAGTGCATGACTTCACAATTTCCCACGTTGTACTCCATCTGCCACTTTTTTGCCCACTCTCCTAACCTGTCAAAATCTTTCTGCAGCCTCCCTGCCCCTTCAGTAGTACCTGTCCGTCTACCTGTCTTTGTATTGTCTGTAAATGTAGCCTGAATGCCCCCAGTTCCATCATCTAGATTTTTAAAGTATAAAGTGAAAAGTTGTGGTCCCGACACTGAGCCTTGTGGAACACCACTTGTCACTGGCTGCCATCCCGAGAAAGACCCTTTTATCCCACTCTCTGCCTGACTGCCAGACTTCTCTCCATGCTAGCACCTTGCCTCTGACACTATGGACCCTTATCTTACACAGTAGCCTCTTGTGCAGCACCTTGGCAAAGGCCTTCTTGAAGTCCAAGTAGATAACATCCATTGGCTCTCCTTGGTCTAACCTGCTCAATACTTCCCCAAAGAATGGTAGAGGTTTGTCAGGCATGACCTCCCCTTCATGAAACCATGCTGACTTTGCCCTATTTTACCATATACCTACAAGAATTCAGAGATCTCATCCTTCACAAAGAATTGTAGGATTTTACCCATAGTCAGGTAAGGCTGATCGGTCTGTAATTTTCCCTCTTTGCCATACTGCCTTTTTAAACAGAGGTGTCACGTTTACAATTTTCCAGTCCTCTCGACCCTTCATGGTTCTAGTGATTCCTGAAAGATCACCACTAATACTTCCACCATCTCTTTAGCTACCTCCCTGAGAACTCAGGTGTGTAGTCCACCTTGTTCAAGGGATTTAGCCACCTTCAGGCCATTCAGTTTTTCTAGTACCTTAATCTTGGTGATGGCCACCATACTCAGCTCTGCCCCCTCACTCTCTTGAACTTTTGGGATATTACTTGTATCTTCCACCATGAAGATTGATCTGAAGTAATTATTCAGTTCCTCAACCATTTTCTTGTTCCCCACAATGATCTGTCTAGTGTCATTTTAAAGTATCCAAATGTACACTTATGCCTTGCTTTTGTTCTTCATGTATCAACAGAAACTCTTACAGTCTTCCTTCATATTACTGGCTAGCTTACCCTCGTATTTAATCTTCTCCCTTCTTTTTTTTTTGCAAATTTGTCTTTGTAAGCTTCCCAATCCTCTGGTTTCCCACTGCCTCTCTCCATTCTTTTATATTTTCCCTTTTGCCTTTATGCTATCCCTGACTTCCCTGATCAATCATGGTTGCCTCATCCTCCCTGTGCCATACTTCTTTTTCCTCGCAATGAATCTCTGCCGTCTCTTTTGAATTACTCCAATAAATTCCTGCCATTGCTGTTCCACTGTCTTTCATGCTAGTCTCCTGTACCAGTCGAGAGTGTGGTGCTGGAAAACACAGCAGATCAGCCAGCATCTGAGGAACAGACATTTTGGGCATAAGCCCTTTTCCTGCTCCTCGGATGCTGCCCGACCTGCTGTGCTTTTCCAGCACTACACTCTCGACTCTGATCTCCAGCATCTGCAGTCCTCACTGTCTCCCAGTATTGTCTATTCCCTAGTGGGCTCCACCACAAACTACTCCAAAAAGCCATCTCTTACAAGCTGCACCACAAATTCCTTTTCTTGCAATCCACTACCAAACTGATTTTACCAGTCCACTTGCATATTGAAATCTCCAATGATCACTGTAACTTTCCCTTTCCCACACATCCTTTCTGTCCCCTGGGATATCTTGCACCCCAGCTCCTGACTATTATTTGGAGGCATATATATATAACTCTTCTATGTTTTTTTTAACCTTTGTAGTTGCTCAATTCTATCACACAGATTCTACACCATCTGACCCTACTTCATTTTTTACTATTGATTTAATTTCATTTCTTACTAATAAGGCAACCACACCCCCTCTGCCCACTTGCTTACCTTTTCAATAGAATATGTATCCTTGAATATTCAGCTCCCTATCCTGATCCCC
The DNA here is from genome assembly GCF_020745735.1 of Hemiscyllium ocellatum. NCBI lineage: Eukaryota > Metazoa > Chordata > Chondrichthyes > Orectolobiformes > Hemiscylliidae > Hemiscyllium > Hemiscyllium ocellatum. The sequence goes on from NC_083401.1 coordinate 90,622,224, forward strand.
TTGCAGCCACACCTCCATGATACCACCATGTCACATCTGCCAATTTCAATCTGCACCACAAGCTCACTTACCTTATTCCTTGTATGACGTGCATTCAGATAAAACACCTTAAGTCCTGTATTAACCGTCCCCTTCTCAATGTCATTAGTTTGTCTAGTGTGCTTGAAGTTTGATTGCTAATCTATTCCATGCACTCTGTCTATTTGTGTCTGTGCTGGAGATTTTAATAACCTCTCTTGGGTTCTGCACTCTTACCTCCTCCTTCAATTCAGAGTTTCTAACTTCCCCTATAACTGAAAATGTTAGATTCTGTTCAGAAGTATGTACTAGAGTAAAGAGAGGACTGCAGATGCCGGAAACCAGAGTCTAGATGAGAGTGATGCTGGAAAAGCACAGCAGGTCAGGCACCTTCTGAGGAGCAGGAAAATCGACGTTTCGGGCAAAAGCCCTTCAGCAGGAATGGAGGCAGGCCATTCCTGATGAAGGGCTTTTGCCCAAAATGTCGATTTTCCTGCTCTTCAGATGCTGCCTGACCTACTGTGCTTTTCCAGCATCACTCTAATCTGGATAGAAGTATGTACCAACAAAGCATTTAGAAATGCATAATATGATCAAGCTGAATCTGCATGACTTCATGAAGGGATATCATGCCTGACAATATTATTAGAATATTTGAGGAGGTAAAAAGAAGCATTCAGCAAGTGTTTAAAACGGTACCACACATTAGACTACTTAATGAGATAAGAGCCTATGGTGTTGGAGTCAGGATTCTAACTTGAATAGTGGAATGATAACTAATAGAGGGGAGTGTTGAGATCAGGATGGGATTTCAGGGTGGCAAACTGTATCTAGTAGTGTTCCAAAGGGATCAGTGCTGGGGTCACAATCATTTACAATTTCTTTTCTGACCTGGACGAGGAAAGTAAATGTATTATAGTTAACTTTTCAGATGATATAAACATAGGTGGGAAGACAAATGGTGGCGATGGCACAAAAGGCTGCAGTACTGAGGGGACAGTTTGAGTGAGTGGCCAAAAATGTAGCAGTTGGAATGAAATGTGGGGAAATGTGAGGTTAAGCACTTTTGCAGGAAGAATAGAGGAGCTGAATATTATTTAAATGATGGAAGGCTGCAGCAAACTTGAGAACAGAGGGATTTGGGAGTTCTCATCTACAAATCAGAAAAAATTAACATCCAAGGTCAGCAGGTAATAGAGAAGGCAAATGAAATATTAGTCTTTATTTCAAAGGGAATGGAGCATAAAATTTGGGGAGGTTTTGATAAAATATATATGAAAGGCATTTGTCAAACCACAGCTGCATTACTGGAAACAATTTTGGGCCCTTCTCTGAGGAAAGATAGTCTGGCATTGGAGGCATTCCAACGTACTTTTACTAGGTTGACACCAGGAAAGGAAAGATAAGTCTTCTGCGGAGACGTTGCGTAGTTTGGGCCTGAACTCATCAGAATATAGAAGAATGGTGATGACCTTATTGAAACATATAAAATTCTTATAAGACTTCACAGGCTATATGTGGAAAGTCCTTGTGGGAGAGTCAAGAACCTCAGAATAAGAGGTTCCACAATTCAGACACAGATGAGAAGGATTTATTTCTCTCAGAAGGTTGTAAATCTTTGGAATTCTTTACCACAGAGGATTGTTGAGGCTGGGTCATTAAGTATTTTAAGGGCTGAGATTTTTTAATCAAGGGTTATGATGAAAAGGCAGGAAAGTGGAGCTGAGGATTATAAGATTGGACATTATCCCATTGAATGCTAAAGCAGACTCAAAGGTCTGAATAACTTACATTTGTTCCTACATCTTATGTTTTTCTGGTCTTAAGTAAGGGTGTCTGTTAAGCTTGTTAAAAATTTGATTGACGCCAATATTACTTGGCTTATACCATAATGTGGTTAGTGTGGACAGGTGGGTTGGAAGGGCAGGCAACCCTTTTTTATGCAGGACTTTAAAACTGTGAGAAGAAACAGCAGGGTTCTATCTTCTGGGGGGTGTCATTGAAGATCGAAGTCCTTCCCAGCAGATTGTAACTCCCTTCCTTCTTGTCCGCATGGATTTTAAAATCTAACCCTCCAACTTTGTAATTCTCTCCCTTAAGATCATAAATTCTCCCACCCAATGAGCCTTACTTATATTGGTATGGGATTCACTAGACCATCTTCTTGAGACAGATTGTAATCCTAGCTGCATCTACTGTCAAGCTCTGGTAGAGTAGGACTATTGGAGCTTTCAGTGGAAGGTGCAAAGTCTTCCCATTTAGGAGCTGAAGACTGCACTAATAAAGCCTACCTGCAGTAGGGGTGATGGCTGTGAGAAAACCTCTTCTGGGTCTGTTGACTGGCTGCCAGTGATGTTGGGGTTGGGGGAGGTTGTTGCTGTGCAGCCTTCCCTCCTCTCAAATCTTTACCCTTTGTCTACCTGCTGGACATGAAAGATCCAGTGGGATTGTTTAAAAGCATAATTTTAAACAAGAACAACTGAATTATCAACTGAAATATCTTGGCTGCTTATCCCTGACTCAATATCAGAACAGATTTTCTGAGCATTGTCACTTTGTTGTTTGTGGAAACTCACTATTTGCAAATTAGCTGCTATTTTTTTCCTCATTGAGAACAGTAAACGTGCAAAAAAAACTACATTGTCAGTTGTAAAGTGCTTTGCAATATCCATGGTTGTGAAAGTTGCTAGGCTGAAAAAAAATGCAAATTGTTCCATTTTTAACTTGCGTACCTTGTTTGCTTCACATTGGTAGTTGTGACAAAAGCTGTACCGGTTATATGTGAAAGTTAATTTCAAATGCAGGCCCTATTTATAGGCAACTCAGACTAAACCTCAAAAAGACACTTGGCTGACAGGAGTGAGTGTCACAGATTGCAAACATGCAAGTTATAATGGGCACATATGCAGTATGGATCTGGGAACAGCTAAACTTTGTGTAAGATAACCTCTACCTACTGTTGATTTCTAATGGCATTGATAGTTTATTGCAAGTTGCTGTCACCAACCTTTGAGATCACTGTGGATTTTTCTCTAAAGAATTTGAATTCTTTACTGTCTTTAATAAGAAAGAAATAAAGATGGATTTCCATGAGAGTTTAATGAGGGAATTATTATCCCTTCCGGAGTAGACTTCCTACTCATTCATCATAACTATTTCATGCCATTTTTTGGGAACCTTTAATGCCTGACTTGAACAGGAGTCTCTAAAAAGTCGATAAAGTAGGATCCATTGTTGACTGAAAGGATTCCCACAGCATGTGCTTTGCTCAGTAAAACCATCCACACACCCAGTGGGAGCCTTGCGAAGTAAAAATAAAACTCACATCATTGGGTGATCACTGCTATGAGATCCACAAAAGAATTGTCAATATTTTCTCCCTTTCGATCTTCCTGATCCCTCTCTGTGACTGACCTGATTGCCATCTTGGTAACATGATGTTGTGGACACGGTCACTGGAAGGCCATTTTGAACAGACATCTGGCCGGCAGAATTTTATTGAGACATGATCCTAAAAATAGACTTGGTCTCCAAACTGAGGTCCTTGTGGCTGGTACAATTGTAACTTCCTGACTGGGAGTTTACGTTTCAGCTTTACTTCATAGGAAGCAATTGTTAGACAAAATTAGTTAGAAGATGGAAAGATTGTCAAAATTTGAAGCCACTTGGCTTGTATGAGCAAAGAAGTTTCAAGTGTGTGGCTCAGTTTTGTCTGACAAGTTTGAATGGGCACTCAATTCTCACAGAGTGATCACCTCAATCTTCTAAGTGAATCTTGGCAATCTTTTGTCTCACCTTAGAAACCTTAGCTCATTATGAAAACAGTTACCAATATGCCTTATTATAATAAAACTGATGTTCCTTTTCACATCATTTTATCAGTAAAAATAATCTTTAAAATGCATTGAAATAGCTGTTTTCTTAATTTTGGTGCTGTGAAGAAGAAAGGGTTTATTTTGATTTCAAGGGGCATAGAGTCATAGAGAAATACACCCTTCAGTCCAAATTATCTGTGCGGCCAGATATCCTAAATTTATCTGGTCACATTTGCCAGCATTTGGCCCATATCTCTCTAAACCTTTGTTATTCATATACCCGTCCAGATGCCTTTTAATTATATTGTAATTGTACCAGCCTCGACCACTTCCTCTGGCAGTTCTTTCCATACATGCGCCACCCCCTGTGTGAAAATGTTCTCTCTTAGGACCTTTGTAAATCTTTCCCCTCTCACCTTAACCTATGCCATCCAGTTTTGGATTCTCCCATCCTGAGGAAAAGACCTTGGCTAGTCACCCTATTCAAGCCCCTCATGATGTTAATGGTGTCTATAAGATCATCCCTTAGCCTCTGGTGCTCGAGTGGAAATAATCCCAGCCTATTCAGCCTCTCCCGATAGCTCATTGCCAGCTGTGCTTTCATGAATTGTTCATTGATTATACTTGCATGTTAATTAACTCAGCAATTCTTTTATTTACTTAAAATAGTATAATGCAGGCAAATCTTGCGTACACATACCAGAAAAATTAGAAGCCTGATAACTACATCATTCACTGCCTTTTTCTCCATTGAAACACCTTGACAAATCCAAGGCAACTTGCCAACGAACCAATCCCCTTTCCTACAGCGACTGTTGAAACTCGTTAATCTTGTTTAGGCCTACTGATTGTAAGACAAAAATCTTCAGCAACATGTATATGTTTTCAGCAACATTAAAATTGGAATTGTTCTCAAAACCAGACTGGAGGAACGGTAGTCTTAACGAACTCGAAGCATTACCGTAGCTTTTCTCTCCACATATGATACTGTGTTTCTCCAGCACTTCCATTTTCATATCTACAGCATCTGCAGTGTTTTGCTTGAATTTGCATAATATTCAAGTCTTGACAAAGCTAAATTGAGGCAACAGACAATCAAAGTAGTGGTTAACACTCTCCGAAAGTATTTAGGAATAAACATGACTGTTCAGCGAAGAGATCTATTCTACTCTGTACTACAGATGCTGAAAATCTGAAATAAAAATATATGAACTGCAGAAAGATGGAATTACAATAGGTTTTTGAACAAGTGAGGGAAGGAGAAATAATTGCGTAGCCTTTTTCCTGTTTCATCAGATCAAGTTTAGAGTTTCTATGTTTCAGTTTCTATAATTGATGCTAACATTTCTCCACTAGGCAGGAAATTTATCTCACTGTTAGACAAATGTGTACCTTCCAAAGTTTTGTTAATTATTGCATTGCACATATTATATGCAAAGGGGAAGATGTTTAACAGGTTATGGCATGACTGAATTGTTGCTTTGCATATAACTAACATCATTGGATGTTCTTTGCTTTTAGCGAGTTTTGAGAAGATTTGTAGCTCGGGTTTAAGTTCTGGATGCTCGCTGAGCTGAAAGGTTCATTTTCAGATGTTTTGACACCATACTAGGCAACACCTTCAATGAACCTCCAAATAAAGTACTGGGGGTGTAGCCCACTTTCTATTTATATGTATGGATTTCCTTGGGTTGATGATGTCATTTCCTGTGGTGGCATCATTTCCTGTGGTGGCATAATTTCTTATGGTGATGTCATTTCCTGTTCTTTTTCTCAGGATGTGGTAAATGGATCCAGATCAATGTGTTTGTTGAGAGAGTTCTGGTTGGAATGCCATGCTTCTAGGAATTCTCTTGTATGTCTCTGTTTGGTTTGTCCTAGGATGGATGTGTAGTCCCAGTCGAAGTGGTGTCCTTCCTCATCGGTATTTAAGGATACTAGTGAGAGGGGGTCATGTTGTTTTGTGACAAGTTGATGCTCATGTAAACTGGTGGTGAGCTTTCTGCCTGTCTGTCCAATGTAGTGTTTTTTGCAGTTCTTGCAAGATATTTTGCAAATGATATTAGTTTTGCTTGTTGCCTGTATAGAGTCTTTCAATTTCTTTAGTTGCAATTGCCCCAACATCCATAAAGAAAGCTGCATCAGAACATTATTTCAAGGAGCCACCACATACGGCAGCACAGAGGAACTACACAGAGCAGAGGAAGATCACTTATACAGTGTATTCAAAAAGAATGGGGACCCAATGAGCACAGTCTATCGATTTCTCAGCAACAAACCCAGATAAGCAGACAAAATGCATCCAGAAACCCTAGCCACTCTCCCCTACATCAAAGACATCTCAGAAATGACTGCCAGACTACTAGACCCTTTGGCATCATGGTAGCCCACAAACCCACCAACACACTAAAACAGCAGCTAATGAACTTGAAAGACCCTATACAGACAACGAGCAAAACTCATGTCATTTACAAAATACTGTGCAAGGACTGTAACAAACACTACATTGGACAAATAAGCAGAAAACTAGTCACAAAGATACATGAACATCAACTCACCACAAAACGACATGACCCTCTCTCATTAGTATCCTTACATACCGATGAGGAAGGACACCACTTCGACTGGGACAACAAATCCATCCTAGGACAAGACAAACAGTGACACACATGAGAATTCCTAGAAGCATGGCATTCCAACCAGAACTCTCTCAACAAACACATTGATTTGGATCTTGTTTACCACCCTCTGAGAAAAAGAACAGAAAATGACATCATCATAAGAAATGATGCCACCACAGAAAATGACATCATCAACCCAAGGAAACACAAATACATAAATAGAAAACAGGTTACACCACCATTGCTTTTTCCGGAGCCTTGCTGAAGATGTTACCGCGCATGGTGACAAAACATCTGAAAATGAACCTTCCAGCTCAGCGAGCAAACCGACATCCAGTTCTTTGCTCTTGCTTCCAATCTAAAATAATTATTAGGTTTAGGTGACAGTTAACAGTGTGCATCTAACATCATTCTGACTGGACAAGGTAGATTTCCAATGCTCAACATGACAGATGGAAGACAATAGTATGCTTATAAAAGGTACTCTCCACAATGCACATGAACAAAAAGAGTTGAGCTAAAATGTGACATGTACTAATTTATGCCTCTTTAATTGAATCATAAGATTATTCTGTCAGTCCATAAAAATATGCATCAGAAAATCAAATGGGAAAATATGAATCATGTGCTATCCCAACACATATGGCCACATGTAAGGCTTACTCACCCTTTAAGTATACATTTGTTGATAGGAGAATGAAAGGGACTGCTGAATTTGGAATATCTCCAATAACTTTCTCTCTATGTAAAAACTTTAAGTGTTAATGTTTCACAGAATACTTCAAGTATTAGGACAATACAAGACCATACAATCCTGCTAGAAAGATCCATTTCTGACAATATTTTGACAAATTGAATTTATATTTCTTTACATTGTTTTAATCAATAAAGAAATAATTTTGTTTTTCTTAAAACCCTCTCAATTCATAGCAACTAGTTTCAATCTTGCCGTTTTCTGACAAAGTCTAAGCCACTCTCACCAACCAGTTTCATAACTGAAGTCCAGACATTGGGTAGCTCCAGTAGTCCATATGTTGTCAGAACCAGTCTTGTGACAATTGGTGAAGTTAACCAAGAGTGGCAATTGCAAATTGGAGACAGCCACTGGGAATTTCATCATTACTAACAAGTCTGTTAGATAAGAAAGTTAATCCCACAAACTGTTGTGAATATCTCATTCTTTATTTAAGTGCTTGACAATATGACTTCTTGCCTTAGGAACTAAAGTTGTAACTGCAGAAAATTGGATAATGCAGTAAAAACAAACTTGGAGTCAATTACGCTTAAAGGTTGTCACCATATTACCTTAGATAGGTAAGATAGTCACTTGTTTATACACAACTTGGGATTTTCAGAAAAAGGAGACATGTTGTTGAAGCATTTCAACTTGCACTCATTAGGGCAGATGCAAGAATATTAATTCTCAAAAGGAACAGTAGTTCAAACAGCATGAAAGAAGGATGTTGATTATTTGGCCAGTGAATTCTGACGAATGAAGGTATTAGCATGGAGAATGAACTGGTGAACAGTTATTTCATAAGCTTTTTAAATTTAAAAGCATCAAATCAACTCTGGTCAAAGTACTTCCATGGATTGTGCATTAGGGAAGAGCTATCTCCTATATTTTTGCTTCATTGAAAAAGGCGCTATGCTGGTCATGTCCTTGTTATTTGCAGAGGACAGACACCTGCTTATGAATATATGTAGCTTCCAGCAAGCTTGAATGCACCACCTTGTGAAGCCAACTAATAATCTTGAATAAAAACAGAATTTGCTGGACAAACTCAGCAGGTCTAACAGCACCTAAGGGAAGTGAAACAGAGTTAATGTTTCGAGACCAGTATAACTCTTCTTCAGAACTGAAATGAGTTGGAAAATTGTGTTTAAGATATACAAAGAGGGAAAGGAGGAGAAATTTGACATCTCTTTCTCCGTCTCTCCTATATCACCATTACCACTGCCTTTGTTTTTGCCTCTGAGTACTCAAATATTCTGATCCACATGCCCTGCCTATCCCTCTGAAAATACCAAAAAAAAAACCTCCAGCTCCTTTCAGTCCTGAAAGAGAGTTGTGCTAGACCTGAAACTTGTTTCTGTCTCTGCAGGACATGATGAGTTCCTCCAACATACTTTGTTTTTACTCTAGCTTCACCTGTAATTCAAATATCAGGCACCTTCCTGGGTAATATAAGGTAGTTTGAGCAATTTTCAGAGTCAAAGAGGTGGCCTCAAGCCCATACATGAATTTGTGTGCTGTATGCTGCAAGCAATGATCTAATCCAGGTAACAATTATTCCATTCTATATCTTTGATATGGCCTAGTTTACCATCAAGCTTATACAGTGGGCAAATGGCCTAGCTCCAACACAACTTTGTTGCTCTTCTAATCTGTACCATGACTGATAAAGGCAAGTGTCCCATATGGCTTCTTAACTGCGCCTCTTAAACTGCCCTGCCACCTCAGGGATCTGTGGACAAGCACCCCAAAATCCATCTGTCCCTCTGAGCTTCCTAGTTTCCTGCCATTTATTGAGTTATCCCTTATCTTCATAATTCTTCCAAACTGCATCAACTTCTATTTATCCATTTGGCACTGATCAGCTTATCTTCCAACCCAACTACATCCTTGCATAAACAACGATCTTCTTCCTCATTGTCAGTCATCTAATCAATCCTAATTCTAGATAAGTGGTGCTGGAAGAGCACAGCAGTTCAGGCAGCATCCAAGGAGCAGTAAAATTGACATTTCGGGCAAAAGCCCTTCATCAGGAATAAAGGCAGTGAGGCTGAAGGTGGAGAGATAAGCTAGAGGAAGGTGGGGGAGGGGAGAAAGTAGCATAGAGTACAATAGGTGAGTGGAGGAGGGAATGAAGGTAATAGGTCAGGGGCAGGGGGAGGGTGGAGTGGATAGGTGGAAAAGAAGAGAGGCAGGTAGGACAAGTCATGGGGACAGTGCTGAGATGGGGGAAGGGGAAATGAGGAAACTGTTGAAGTCCACATTGATGCCCTGGGGTTGAAGTGTTCTGAGGTGGAAGATGAGGCGTTCTTCCTCCAGGCGTCTGGTGGTGAGGGAGCGGCGGTGAAGGAGGCCCAGGACCTCCATGTCCTCGGCAGAGTGGGAGGGGGAGTTGAAATGCTGGGCCACAGGGCAGTGTGGTTGATTGGTGCTGGTGTCCCAGAGATGTTCCCTAAAGTGCTTTGCTAGGAGGCATCCAGTCTCCCCAATGCAGAGGAGACCGCATCGGGAGCAACAGATACAATAAATGATATTGGTGGATGTGCAGGTAAAACTTTGACTTCTTCCACCGCCTCTGCCTTCGAGCTTACCTTCACAATCAGGACTCCCGCCCACCTTCCGAGGACCCCTTCACCCACCTCCAACACATTCCATCCACCTGGACACCCTGCGTTGGCCTATTACCTGTCCTCGACCTCTTCATTTCCAACTGTCGCTGGGACATTAACCACCTCAACCTGTCTACTCCCCTCCCCCACTCCAACCTCTCACCCTCACAACGCGCAGCCCTCCAATCCCTCTGCTCCAATCTCGACCTCACTATCAAGCCAGCAGATAAAGGGTGCACAGTGGTAGTCTGGCGCACTGACCTCTACACCGCTGAAGCCAAACGCCAACTCGAGGATACCTCTTCCTACCACCCCCTCGACCATGATCCCACCACCCATCACCAAATCATCATCTCCCAGACCATACAGAACCTCATCACCTCAGGAGATCTCCCACCCACAGCTTCCAACCTCATAGTCTGGGAACCCCGCACTGACCGGTTCTACTTCCTTCCCAACATCCACAAGCCTGACCACCCTAGTCAACCCATTGTATCAGCATGCTCCTGCCCCACTGAACTCATTTATACCTACCTCGATACTGTCCTATCCCCCTTAGTCCAGGAACTCCCCACATACATTCGAGACACCACTCATGCCCTCCACCTCCTCCAAGACTTCCGTTTCCCCGGCCCCCAATGCCTCATCTTCACCATGGATATCCAATCCCTCTACACCTCGATCTGCATGATCAGGGCCTTCAAGCCCTCCGTTTTTTCCTCTCCCGACATCCCCAACAGTACCCTTCCACTGACACTCTCATTCATTTGGCCGAACTGGTCCTCACCCTTAACAATTTCTCCTTTGAATGCTCCCACTTCCTCCAGACCAAAGGGGTAGCCGTGGACATATGTATGGGCCCCAGCTATGCCTGTCTCTTTGCTGGCTACGTAGAACACTCGATTTTCCGTAATTACACAGGCACCACTCCCCACCTCTTCCTCCGCTACATTGATGACTGCATTGGTGCCACCTCGTCTTCCCGCGAGGAGGTTGAGCAATTAATCAACTTCACCAACAGATTCCAGCCTATCACTAAATTTACCTGGACCATCTCTGACACCTCCCTCCCCTTCCTGGACCTCCCCATCTCCTTTAATGACAACCAACTTGACACTGACATTTTTTACAAACCCACCGATTCCCAAAGCTACCTGGATTACATCTCTTCCCACCCTACCTCTTGCAAAAATGCCATCCTGTATTCCCAATTCCACCGCCTCCGCCGTATCTGCTCCCAGGAGGACCAGTTCCACCACAGAACACACCAGAAGGCCTCCTTCTTTAGAGACCGCAATTTCCCTTCCCACGTGGTTAAAGATGCCCTCCAACGCATCTCATCCACATCCCACACCTCTGACCTCAGACCCCACCCCTCCAACCGTAACAAGGACCACCTGGTGCTCACTTTCCACCCTACCAACCTTCGCATAAACCAAATCATCCACCGACATTTCTGCCACCTCCAAAAAAACCCCACCACCAGGGATATATTTCTCTCCCCACCCCTTTCCGCCTTCCGCAAAGACCGTTCCCTCTGTGACTACCTGGTCAAGTCCACGCCCCCCAACAGCCCACCCTCCCATCCTGGCACTTTCTCCTGCCACTGCAGGAACTGCAAAACCTGCGCCCACACCTCCTCCCTCACCTCTATCCAAGGCCCTAAAGGAGCCTTCCACATCCATCAAAGTTTTACCTGCACATCCACCAATATCATTTATTGTATCCGTTGCTCCCGATGCGGTCTCCTCTACATTGGGGAGACTGGACGCCTCCTAGCAGAGCGCTTAAAGGAACATTTCCGGGACACCCGCACCAATCAAACACACCGCCCTGTGGCCCAACATTTCAACTCCCCCTCCCACTCTGCCGAGGACATGGAGGTCCTGGGCCTCCTTCACCACTGCTCCCTCACCACCAGATGCCTGGAGGAAGAATGCCTCATCTTCCACCTCGGAACACTTCAACCCCAGGGCATCAATGTGGAATTCAACAGTTTTCTCATTTCCCTTTCCCCCACCTCACCCTAGTTTCAAACTTCCAGCTCAGCACTGTCCCCATGACTTGTCCTACCTGCCTATCTTCTTTTCCACCTATCCACTCCACCCTCCTCCCTGACCTATCACCTTCATCTCCTCCCCCACTCACCCATTGTACTCTATGCTATTTTCTCCCCACCCCCACCCTCCTCTAGCTTATCTGTCCACGCTTCAGGCACTCTGCCTTTATTCCTGATGAAGGGTTTTTGTCCGAAACGTCGATTTTACTGCTCCTCGGATGCTGCCTGAACTGCTGTGCTCTTCCAGCACCACTAATCCAGAATCCGGTTTCCAACATCTGCAGTCATTGTTTTTACCTAATCAATCCTAATGTCATCTGCAAACTCACTTGCCATCCTCCCACCATGACCTGTCAGCAATTTCAGTATGTTTTCCCTGAAATCCATTGACTTCATCCACGTTGTCAACAGCAATAACCTGGATTCTTAGAGTTCTTATAATATAACTAAAATGTCAAAGGTACTTTACAGGAGTGATATAAAATAAATTTTGACTCTGGATCACCACCATGTGATAATAAGGCAGTTGGTAACTCATGGACCTTAGAGGCCTAGGTAACAAGGGGAATAATCACCAATCATGGAGCAGTTAAAATTGGGACTACACTGGAGGGCAGAAGTAAATGAACGTTGGCACGTTGGAGGGTTATGGGGTTGGGGGAGATTACAGAGATAGAGAATGGTGATATCATGGATAAATTCCAAAAAAAGCAAGATTTTAAAATGAAGCATTTCTTGGTCACCTGCAAAATTTCTAGCAAGCACAGGGATGCTAGGTCTGAGCTAAGGCATGGGGAGTAGAGTTTTGAATGCTGTGAAGTTTAGGGAGGAGGGAACATTATGGGAACTACATACAGGAGAGTAGTCAAGTCTCGAAGTAATGAAGACATAAATAAAGGTTTCAGGAGCAGATGAGCTTAATAGAAGATGGCACTAGGTCCGTTTCATATTTCATTGAAGTATTTGACATATATATCCAACTTAGTGAAAACAAGTGCTCACAATCACAGAGATGGATTCTTTGCTGTTAAGGATGTTGATAAACTTTGGAACTTGATTAAAAAAGACATTCAAAATATTCTACTGATGGGTCACTGAACCTTACAGAATCTATTACATAAACTGCTGAAGCAGTATTGCTGGTAGCCTGTTTGTTGGAGTGATACTTCAGAAATTGTATTGTTTGTTTCTACATAAAAAGAAAGTAATGTTGGGATAGTTAAAAAGTATGGTGCGTAGTTTAAATTGCCATGGCTAAAATACATTTAGTGTTTTTGTTTCGAAGACCTGACTTTTAAAATATAGAAGAGTCAAATTCAAAACATTATGGTTCTTAAAAGGCAGAAATGACCTAGTTCACAAGATATCCAGAAAATTCTTTTCATCCTTCAAAACAACTGAAAATGATCTTAACTTCAGGTGACATTGAAAAATCTACAAGCTCCCTTTAGGGCAATATCCCACTCTAACTTCAGTACAATATGACAAAGATATGTTATTACACTGGAAAATTATGAGTGACAGCGGTTTGAATAGTATCACTGTTAATTTGCAAAATAATTTTGAATAATTGTCCTTACTGGAAACTTTTGTGTGCAGTTTGGAGCATGTCTTCCTACATTTTAAGAAGTTGAAAGACTTGTATTTAACCAGCACTTATCGTGATCACCAAAGTGCTACTGCTAATAAAGTCACTGTTGTGAAGTAGGAAATGTAACAGCTAATTGAAGTGTAGCTATCTCCCAAAAACATCAATGTGATAATAACCATATAATCTATTTTTATGATGTTGTTTGATTATAAATATTGTCCAGGAAATCAGGGATAATTCTGCTGCTATTCTTCAAATTAGCGTCATAGGATATGTAGCATCCACCTGAGAGAGAGGGAAGTACCTTTGTTTAGATATCTAATTCAAAAGACAGCATCTCTAGGGATGTGGGAGTCCTCTGTATTGTATTAGAGCGTCCACTCAGAGTGTTCCACCCGAGGCAGCAATGACTGCAATCCAAAAGTACTTCATTGGCAATGATGTGCGATTTGCAATGCCTTGGGATCATAAAAGATGCTTTGTGATTAGAAATTTGTCTTTCTGCCTCTGTCCCTTACCTCATTTTCTGAATTTAATCGTTTTCCAAAGGAGTCATGTTCTGAGTCTCGGAGGTCAGAAGTTACCTGCTGAGCTGCCCATGCCCATGTCCATGCCCTCAGAGCAAGGGATCTAGGAGAGAGGTGTGATGGTGCCAGAAAAATAAGAACCTTTTTTTTAGCAGAATGAACATAGTTTTGTGAGCGTTCCTCCCCAGTTTCTGCCAGGGGCTGAATCTGCGCAGGTGACCTGAGCCATTAATAGAGGCATCCACAGCTCAGGTCAGGCAGAGTGCACTTTGGAGGTGCTCTACACTCATGTTCAGGCTGAGAGAACAGGGAGTAATTGTTCATCATTACAGTTCTTGCAAAAGGCATGTTTCAGCAATGTATTCTCTCTCCCTCTCTTCAACACAAAGGGTTTGTATAGCACTTTTGTCTTGAGAATTATGACCCTCTTTAAGCGCTGTATGAGAGAAATTTTGATTTCCCATATGGTGGATTGGCAGTAAGAGTCACACTAGCAAGATGAGTCATTAAAATAGAACTGCTTTCCATCGGGAGAGAAAATTGGAGTTAATTGGTATCTGTCATTCATTCATTCAGTCATAGCATTGACAGAGCATTTGAAGCTCCTTGCCTTCTTGGAACTTGAAAAGGAGATCTAAAGGATGGAGAAGTACAATTCTATGAACATACTTAAGTAACTTGCCCAACTTTCTGTTTGTCATATTTGACCTTGGCAATTATAAGTTTACTGTACTTGAAGCAGAAATATTCTCAGAGATGAATATTGTTATTTCCCTTTCAACTTGACATAAATATCAAGTCTTTTTCTATAGGTCTCTCTTCCCTCTTGATGAATGAGCATTAAAGTTTGAAGACTTTAAGCTAACCTTTGTGGAAATTAGATATATTGAAGAAGATAAAATTCTAGGATCTTTCCAGCCTTTAATACATTCTTCTGATGCCATAGAAAGATACTCAAAGAGGCAAAAACAAAGGACAGGTCTTAGAGGGGGAAATATATTTGAAAATGTGCTTAAATAAATCACCATAAAACAGCAGATGTGTAACATTGAGTTCTGATGCATCAGAAATTGTAAGAGATATGTGATGACCAATTCAAAGCTGTTGCCTAAGACAGTTGGCCTGAAAGAGTTAATTTGGAAGCTTTGGAGTAACTCCATCCACTGAATGTCTCTGGAAGAAATCAATATCAAGAGTATGATGCTGGAAAAGCACAGCCAGTCAAGCAGCATCCAAGGAGCAAGAGAATTGATGTTTCAAGCTTCCTGATGAAGAGCTTATGCTCAAAATGTCATTTCTCCTGCTCCTTGGACGCTGTCTGACCGGTCGTGCTTTTCCAGCATCACACCCTCGACTCTGATCTCCAGCATCTGCAGTTCTCACTTCATTCCTTCAGAGAGAAACTAGTCAGTTTTCTAGTCTGTTATTAGTTGTTAGTCAGGTCTTGTTGGATAGATCTAGTCACCATCTCTTAAGAGACAACAAGGGCCTGGAGTTTCTGCTGACCAAACAGTCATAATTCCAGTGTACATAGGAGGTGTACATGGGGTCTCTGCAAAATTCCCATTGTAAGATGTTCCAAATTAATTTCCCGGAAGTCCAAATTCAGTGAAATAGATACTCAAGCAATTTTAGAGTATTAAGGATATCATCCAGCTCCTAGGTAACCATTTATCAAACTCCATGCTTGCCTCACACCGACCCCCCAACTACACCTCTCTCAGACTCCCATGCAGACCTCAGACACAGCCCTGACAGCATCGCTGGCTGAAAACAGCTCCTTGAGATCCAATAACCTTCATGACCCAAAGCTCCCACCCCATTCCTCAAATGTACCTTACCCCTCCTACCATTGCCAAACTTCCAAGCCCTCCCATTACACGAGACCACGGACGTACCTGTACTACTGCAATGGGACACCATCCTATCCCCACTGCTGCTGATTGGCCATATAACAAGCCATTCATCCTGACATATGACCTCAATCCCCATTGGCCTGCCACTGGACCTCATGCCTGAATCCCTGCTGTCACTGCTGGGACGGCACTCTCTACCTGATCTAATTTTCCCACAAAATTCCACTTACCATAAAAGCTGCTATATGCACCTGGCAATCTTAGTACCCTGAACCCTAATTGAGAGCCTACCTCTTTTCCACTTGACATTCTACTACCAGGCTCTCTATAAGCTGCTGCAAATGTGTTGCTGGTCAAAGCACAGCAGGCCAGGCAGCATCTCAGGAATAGAGAATTCGACGTTTCGAGCATAAGCCCTTCATCAGGAATCCTGATGAAGGGCTTATGCTCGAAACGTCGAATTCTCTATTCCTGAGATGCTGCCTGGCCTGCTGTGCTTTGACCAGCAACACATTTGCAGCTGTGATCTCCAGCATCTGCAGACCTCATTTTTTACTCTCTATAAGCTGTCCAGGTGGCACCCTACCAATCTGACACCCTTCCCCTACCAATTTGGCATCATCTCCTCTCAACATCTAGACATCATACTTACCTTTTGAGAGCATCTGTCAAAGTTGGGGTCAAGACTTTTAAATTTCAGGGAATATGGTAGGTAACTGCGGTGAAAAAGGATGCTTTCCTTTAAAGGTTCTCCGCTACTAAATATTTGTCTGAATAAAAGTAAGACTCCACAATTCTGAGGGCTAACCGTAATCTTCTCTCAAAAATGTGGACCTTCCTTCTTTTGGAGAAAAGGAGCAAAGTGGCAACCTGTGGGAGATTGAATATCCTCAGAAGATCTGGCCCAAGATATTGCTTACCAAGTGTCAACATAATTAACCTGTCTTAAGTTTTCATAACCCCGTTATCTTGCTATTCATTATGTAATAATCACCTTCTTATGGCTCAAGTATCTGTCTCTTGTCCTAAAAACTTCTCAGTGGTTAACCCTTCAAAACATGATACACGGCATAGTGTTAAAAGAAAAATTCGGGGCTGCATCTCTGACCAAAGATCCTGCCAGAATCAGATGCCAGCTGTAGGCTCCTGTTACAAGAAGAACTGAAATAAATGCAGAATTCTTTGGAAGCTCAAACATGCTCAAGATAGAAATCAATATAGTTCTGGATATTAATGTAATCAAGTGACATGTCATTGTGGCAATATAGCTGAGAGATGAATGGCAGAGTAGGCTCGACAGGGCAAGTGACATAATCCCACTTCTATTTCCTCTGTCCATAATCTCTCAGAAATAGCTAATAGACATTTTTCTCATGGAGGTAGAGAGGTGTCACTAAATAGAAGAGGGTTTCGGCAGAGATTACACTGAATTTATGAAAATGATTGAGAAACTTCAGGTGCAACTTGAAAAGAAACCATTTTTTATACCAAATTGCCTCAACTTTCTTTGCACCAAATATCAGAATTCATCAGAATTATAACATTATTTAGGTACAATTTTTGAGAAAATGCCTATTTTTGATAAATATCCATGACAGAACCAACCAATTCAGTACTGATCATATTTGACTGAACATTTTGTCATGTTTTTGGTTATTCCCTGAAGCTTAATTTTCAACCACACATTTATCCATTTTTGAATGAATTGAATGGAACGTTTTTTCCAACAATCATATCTAATAACTTCCTAACTTTTATTATGCACAAAGATTTGCTTGAGAATATATTTGCTACAAAACCATATACTGTTACTACTGCACACTTGAACCATTACATTGTCACAGAGTAGAATAACCATAGTTGTTTGAAAGTATAAGTAAGCTTAAATAAAGGTAAAGATTTAAAAACCTGAGTTCCAACTGACAGTGAAAGCTGGGCCTCATCAAGCTGATTATGAATGGTTAATTTATCTCATCCTCCTACTCCTCTTTCTCTTGCACCTTCAACTCTTGCTATCCCACAGCTCGCCCTGGGATTTCCACATGATGTTGAAGCTGTGGAGTGCATGGCAGGTAAGGTTAATCTGGATTCCTGTTTAAGAGTGCATTCCAAAGTTCTTCTGGAACAAGCTGAAGCATTGCTTTTGTATGCCAATTGTTTGTGTGATGATGGGACTTTTGGCAACATGGTTTTCATTATAAATCTGCTTTGCATCTGTCAAGGTTAATGAAGCACTTCCAGAAGGGATCTAGCCCTTGTCATCCAATAAGCCCACTGTAATTTGGCAGCAAGGTTGAAATGAAGCTATTTTAGGAAGACTGCTGCAGAACAAAAGTGATATAACTACTAGCAGGATAGTGGAAAGAAACATTCTTGATCCTCTTGCTCTGGTGTCAAACCACTCGAATGAGAGTGAAATCCTATAAGCAGAATGTCAAACAGCTCAAACTATTCATCCCATCAAGTTTGCAGTTAGCACTTCAGAAGAGTTGCAGAAGAGCACTTCAGTGAATTTTACTGGCTTTTTTTCCCCAATAGCCTGACTCTTTTTCCCTCCTTCAAGTAAATTGCCCTTTTGAAGTCAAATATTAAATTTATATTCAGCATCTTAAATACACTTCATTCCAAATTCTGAACAAATTTTGTTTGAAAGTGCCTGTTTTGTTCCTTTTTGCATTCAATCTGTGCCTCTGGCTATTGACCAATTAGCATTTGTAAACAGCCTCTGTTTATTTTCTTTGTCTAAAGCCTTCTTGATTTTGAATGGTCTCTGAAATCTTACCGCCTTCTTTGCTAGAAGGAGTGTAATGCCTGCTCCTCTTTCCTATAATCCATATTCCTGAACCCATTTCAGAAAATTTCTTCTGTACAATCTCCAAAGCTTTCACATCCAACCCAATATTTTATGCCTGAAATTGGAAATAAGACCTGGATTTTTCAATAGGATATAATTGTATCAGAAGTGTATGTGGAACAGGTAGCATGGGGATTCTGTGGAATTTCTATTGGGGGACACTGGAAGAATTGCCAGAGTAATTGAAGAGTCTGTATGAAAATTGCTCCCCACCTGGGACCCACTGAAATTAACTATTTAAAATCAATCAATTTAGAGGATTCCACTGCAATTAAGTAAATGATTACTCAGCAAAAGTTACATTATTGCATAATTAGTCTAACTTCTGAGGAACTATACTGAGTAACAGTTTGTCCAGTTTTACCACCAACATGTCACATCAACATGAAAAGCAGTATTGCGTTCGGAGAATGTTGGTGAATATTTACAGTTCAAGGTGAGAGGAAACCAGTTTTATTTGACCTTGACATTGGATTGTCTTTGTGAATAGTGACCCATGAGTGACAACTTTTAAGGTCGCCTGCAATTACTTTTGCTTCACAGAGATGACTCTGATCAATCCAACCAATGTTCCCATTTCACATGCAGGATACTATGATTATAGATGTCTTCAATCTGTAACGTGTAAGTACCTGATTAATACTGTTAATGCCTGAAAGGGCTCAGATTGCTCTCAAGAACAACCCAATGCAATCAGAAATCAACAGATCTTTTGGATACCAACAAAATCCAGTGATACGGAATTGTGGGGCACTATGGCTTTGAGGTAGATGGTCTGTTTGAATGGCAGAGTAGATATGACAAGCCAAGTGACATACTCTTGCTCCTATTTCCTATGTCCATAATCTCCCCAATATCCTGCCCAATCAGGGTGTGAGTGTCATTTTTCATTACCATAATGTGTTCTTAATTCACATGCATAGGGACATCAATGCTAGTCATGTTTGACACAGTGAGTCACAGATTTAGGCTGATGATAGTGGCTACTCCACCTGAGATTGTCTCCCTCTGCCTGGATGAGCAGTACTAGTCTTAAACTTTGTGATATGGCCATTTGGTTATTAAATGCACAGTGTATTTTCCACGTAGGCTGCTGGCTGGTTTTGGTGGCTGTTAAACAGTAATATTGATAGAAATATTGATAGCCTTTAAGGTCTGGCTGAGGGAGCAAAATGCAAAAACACAAGGCAAGGAAATGTAGAAATGCTGTCAGCATTCAGGTAGGTGCAAAGTGAGTGTGCACTAAGACAAGAAGCAAAGAGCCCAATGTTGTACCAAATCCATGGATTCTGTGCCTGTTTCTGTGTGCAAAATTCCAAAAATAGGTGCAGATGCACTCCAAAGTGCAGCATTGAAATGTAGAACCATAGTCTATGTAGATCAGAGATGTGCCATGAAGCTGGGTGAGGCTGGTACATATCTGATGCTAACAACTTCATGATAGGCCTGCATGCAGTCACTGCCCATGGAGTGATGACTGGTGTTCAAGATGGACAAGTAGTAATTTGGAGTCCTCAGGTAACCTGATCAGTATTCCATGTCAGGAATTGTCACCACCTACTTTCAACATGGTGGTGGGGAGCATGGGAAACTACACATTAACGTTGCAAGTTAGGTAATGATAGCATGCAAATCCATGGAGATAGATACAAATATGTCTCCTGCTATTTACTAGCAAGATTCTTGTTTTGACCCTCAAAACATGAATGGAAAATGGGATTCATTTTCTCTTCGTTGGGAAGCTCATTTCTGCCAACCTCACTCTGTTTTCCTAGTAACTCACCAATGATCTATGTCATTCAATGGCTGTGACAATTCCACTCTTGTTGCTGAAAGTAGCCCAACCATCAACATTAAACAAACTGATTTTCAGTTGCTATTTTTATGTTTGTCCCTATTTTTGAAGAGAGAAATGACATTTTGCAGTCCTTTATATTTTTGTCGCTCCCCTTCTCTTTAGAGGAATTGTGATTGGGGTGTCTCCAATTTCTCAATAATCTTGAATGCCTCCATCCAGACTAGCTGACTCCTTCATTTTATGTCGAGATGAGAGTGGTGCTGGAATTGCACACCAGGTCAGGCAACATCGAAGGAGCAGGAAAATCGATGTTTCGGGCAAAAGCTCTTTATTTCCTGATGAAGAGCTTTTGCCCGAAACATTGATTTTCCTGCTCCTTGGATGCTGCCTGATATGCTGTGCGTTTCCAGCACCACTCTAATCTTGACTCTAATCTCCAGCATCTGCAGGACCCACTTCTGCCTACTTCATTTTATGTCCCGTCATAAGAAAGTTTTCATGATTGCTGTCAAACTATCCATCAGATAGCTAACTATACAAAACTCTTGCTTTGTTTGAACAAAGTTATTATGGAGGAAAGAAAAACAGCTCTAAATTATACAGCAGCCTAAAATGACAGATTAGAACTAACTTTAAGTACGATATGATTCCTTTAAATGCCTCTGATTAGACAATCTTCCTACTCATGTTTGTTGGGGCAAATGAGGATGGATGGGGAGCATGGCTGGCTTGAGTTGACACGTATGGAACAGTATGCATGAGATTGGGTGGGAGGTGATGAAATATGTGTGATAAGGATTATGTGACCTAATGTTCAACAAACTAACTAGGACAATGCTGAAAATGTGTTGCTGGTTAAAGCGCAGCAGGTCAGGCAGCATCCAAGGAACAGGAAATTAGATGTTTCGGGCATAAGCCCTTCATCAGGAATGAGGAAAGTGTGTCCAGCAGGCTAAGATAAAAGGTAGGGAGGAGGGACTTGGGGGAGGGGCGATGGAGATGTGATAGGTGGAAGGAGGTCAAGGTGAGGGTGATAGGCCGGAGTGGGGTGGGGACGGAGAGGTCAGGAAGAAAATTGCAGGTTAGGAGGGCGGTGCTGAGTTCGAGGGAATCGGCTGAGACAAGGTGGGGGGAGGGGAAATGAGGAAACTGGAGAAATCTGAGTTCATCCCTTGTGGTTGGAGGGTTCCCAGGCGGAAGATGAGGCGTTCTTCCTCCAACCGTCGTGTTGTTATGTTCTGGCGATGGAGGAGTCCATGGACCTGCATGTCCTTGGTGGAGTGGGAGGGAGAGTTAAAGTGTTGAGCCACGGGGTGGTTGGGTTGGTTGGTCCGGGCGTCCCAGAGGTGTTCTCTGAAATGTTCCGCAAGTAGGCGGCCTGTCTCCCCAATATAGAGGAGGCCACATCGGGTGCAGCGGATGCAATAGATGATGTGTGTGGAGGTGCAGTTGAATTTGTGGCGGATATGGAAGGATCCCTTGGGGCCTTGGAGAGAAGTAAGGGAGGAGGTGTGGGCGCAAGTTTTGCATTTCCTGCGGTTGCAGGGGAAGGTGCCGGGAGTGCAGGTTGTGTTGGTGGGGGGTGTGGACCTGACGAGGGAGTCACGAAGGGAGTGGTCTTTGCGGAACGCTGATAGGGGAGGGGAGGGAAATATATCCCTGGTGATGGGGTCCGTTTGGAGGTGGCGGAAATGACGGCAGATGATACGCTGTTTATGGAGGTTGGTGGGGTGGTAGGTGAGAACCAGTGGGGTTCTGTCCTGGTGGCGGTTGGAGGGGCGGGGCTCAAGGGTGGAGGAGCGGGAAGTGGAGGAGATGCGGTGGAGGACATTGGACCAGGCAACTGAGGTGAGTCTTTAATCAGATACTTCACCACTCAGCAACCCCTATGCTCATCTATGATTTACATTCAGGATCAGTGAGCTTAATTCCAAACATCATTTGACATTCTGGAGCCAAAATCATGCCATTTAAATAGTTTGATATTTCCAACCAATTTAATATTTTGTAACTCCCATACTCTGGGATAAGACCCTTGCTTTGGTAATGTGACACGTTGGAGCCAAATTATGCCCATGCCTTTTCCTGACGAGGTTTCCAGGAAATTTGCCAACCACAGCTTATCAGCTCAGGCACAAAAACCTGTAAGAGCCACATTTGAAGAAGCAAATGAGGACTGCAGATGCTGGAGAGTTAGAGTCATAAAAGGTGGCACTGGACAAGCCCAGGTCAGGCAGCATCCAAGGAGCAGGAGAGTAGACGTTTTGGGCATAAGCCCTTCATCAGGAATGTGATTCCTGATGAAGGGTTTATGCATGAAATGTTGAGTTTACTGCTCCTTGGATGCTGCCTGACCTGTGCTTATCCAGTACCACCCTATTCGACTCTGATCACATTTAAGCCAATTGATTGAATGCAGTTTCAATCAAATGAAAGGACAACAACATATCAAACACTGATAACCCTTCGATTGTTTGTGTAATAAACCACGACTATGCCCTTTTGTTTGAGCATTCTATAATGGAAGTAAAGAGCTAGATGACTTTGCAAAAATGATGCATAGATGTGAGAGAAAAGAAAGAGCCAATGAAGAATCAAGGAGATGGGGATTGCAGTCACTTTCAGAATGCTTGTACCTGACATTTCCAAAAACATATCGGAGGATTAAAGTATGGGCACCAAAGGGGAGTTTTATCACTGAACTCTTTCATATTGTTTCCCTACTTTTGGAAAAGTTCCAAGGGAGTGCACTGCATGTCAGGTTCCTGTGAAAGTTATGGAAGGAAAATGACATCAATAAAAAAAACATGAACATTACAAATACTTTTTGATAAAAGATTATACAACAGCTTCAATGCTTCTTATATCCATTCCAAAAGAAAAGGACAAAGGAACATGAGCAAACTCAGGATTTATGCAAATTAAGCTCGTATAATTTTGGGAGCCTTAATGGGATTCATTCTTGACATGGTCACACATATTGCAAGTCACTAAAAGAAAAGAAATTTCAAGTCTCATGAAGAGTGTGATCCAAATGTGAATTTTTGAGAAGTAATGTTGATCTAAATAAATATAGGTTGAATTTAAAACAAAGGACAACTTGGAAAGGAAAAGGCAGTGGGTATAACAGCAATATTTTTGCATCTGTACAGAACAGGGAACTCAGATGGAGTTTAACAGTTTGCAGAAATTTCAAAGACAGCTGAAATGGCCCAGTTCATGAGTGGGATAAGACTGTTGCATTTCATAAGGTTAAAAGTAGGTATGTTTGCTGATGATGCGACAATATTCAGCACCATTCTATCTGCCTCTGACAGCAATGTAGCTTGTGTTTTTTTCAATGCAGCATGACCTGCAAAACACCTGGCATTAGTTGCAGTACGGAATATAACACACACCACATGTGCCAAGCAATTGGTACTGAATCCCCTAGTATCAAAATCCTTGAGGTTACAATTGAGCGGAAACTCAAGTGGGGCAGCTATATAAATACAGTTGCTGTAAGAACAGATTGGAACTTCTGTAGTAGATATTTCATCTCCTGAATTCCCCTGTGTGTTCACATGTTACAAGGCACATGTTAGGAGTGTAATGGAATACTCTTCACTTGCCTATATGGGTGCAGCTCCAAAGATACTCAACTATCCTTTGACAGTAAATTCCTTACCCATGATCTCTACCTGAAGGACAAGGGTGACAGATACACAGGAACACCACCTTCTGCAAGTTTTTTCTTCAAGCCACAACATCATCCTGACTAATAATTATATCACCGTTTGTTCACAGTCACTAGATCAATACTGTGAAACTCCATTCCCTAACACACTGTAAGTGTACATACACTCAAAAATTGCAGTGGTTCAAGAAGGCAGTTCACTGTTGCTTTGATAGGGGCAATTCAGTATGGCTAGTAACATCCACATCCAGTGAGTAAATAGAAAAGAAACACTTTTGGACTCGGTGAGAGATCATTCAAGACTTACCTATGAAATAACAACCCTCTCTCTTTCTCTTCCATTTGTCTGTGTGTGTGTGTGTGTGTGTGTGTGGTTTAAATTCTGTTCTAATTCCTTGTACCTTCAAACTGATGATGCAGACTTTGTTTTGATTGTCTTCACCTTTTGTTCTGCATCTTTAACTGCTTGAACTTTTTATGTTTCTCAAGATTTCCATTTCCTTGGATTGTTTTTTGTGGGAGTATCTTTGTCCCTGAGGTAATGAAGATGCTGTTAACTTACTTTTGAAATTTGCCCATCTGGCCACACTTTCAGTGCTCAGCTCCTTCTACTGGACATTTGTTCCACCTGTAATTCGGTTTTGAGGCACGTCTTGTACAATTCAATATGGTAAATGATGTTGATTCCTGTCTTTTGGTGTTTTAGCAGGTTTTCAGGAGAATGATAATGCATTTTCAGGCCTACCTGACTGTATCAGAATAATCTCCAATAGTTGCTTGTTGTACTGGCCAATGTTTGGCCCTGATTTCTGCTTGAATAGTGAATTGGACTACCACCCCTCCAACAGTAACAAGGACAGAACCTCCCTGGTCCTCACCTTCCACCCTACCAATCTTCACATTAACCGCATCATCGGCAGACATTTCTGCCACATCCAAATGGACCCCACCACCAGCGATATATTTCCCTTCCCATCCTTTCAATTTTCCGCAAAGATTACCTCCATGACTACCTAGTCAGGTCCACGCCTCCCAACAACCCACCCTCCCATCCTGGCATCCTCCCCTGCCACCGCAGGAATTGCAAAACCTGAGCCACATCTCCTCCCTCACCTCCATCCAAGTCCCCAAAAGACCCTTTCACATCCATCAAATTTTCACCTGCATGTCCATCAATATCATTTATTGTATCTGTTGCTCCCAATGTGGTCTCCTCTACATTGGGGAGACTGGACGCCTCCTTGCAGAGCAGTTAAGGGAGCATCTCTGGGACACCCACACCAATCAACCCCACCGCCCTGTGGCCCAACATTTCAACTCCCCCTTCCACTCTACTGAGGACATGGAGGTCCTGGGCCTCCTCCACCGCCACTCCCTCACCACCTGACGCCTGGAGGAAGAACGCCTCAACTTCCGCCTTGGAACACTTCAACCCCAGGGCATCAATGTGGACTTCACCAGTTTCCTTATTTACCCTCCCCCCACCTTACGCCAGTTCCAACCTTCCAGCTCAGCACCATCCTCATGACCTGTCCTGTCTGCCAATCTCCCTTTCCACCTATCCACCCCACCTCCATCCATCCCCATGCCAATTCACCTATTGTACTCTTTGCTACCTTCTTCCCCCCCCCCCCCCCCCCCACCTCCCCACACCCCCATTTATCTCTCCACCCTGGAGGCTCCCTGCCTCTATTCCTGATGAAAGGCTTTTGTCTGAAATGTCGATTTTCCTGCTCCTCGGATGCTGCATGATCTGCTGTACTTTTCCAATCTGATCTAAACCCTGTACTGCTGTTAAATCCTCCCTGAGTTAACAAAAGCCTGACAACTTATATTCTCTCATTCTGACTGCCATGTGGTCATGATTTATTTAATTCATTTAAGATCTACTCCCATCAAGTATACTTCAACACTCTCTACAAGTTGAATGTTTTAATGAGTTTGTCATCATTTGCAGTACTTCAATGCTTTGTCCTGTGAGAATATCAGAAGCTTTTGACCTTGTAATATATATTAAAATATGCTGACTCTCCCACCCCACTTCAAGGCTCTTACTTCTTACCTTGTTGTGGGACTTACATATTATCAAATGATTCAGGTAATGGCAAGTTCTCTGCAGTAGCTGCCATCTCCGTGGAATGTCATGCCTGAATGAGCTTAATATGTAACTCGGTTGTTTTCCTTTCTATTTTCTCAGTGTTCATTTCCTATGTTCCCCCTCTTCTGTGTATTGTTGGTTTAAGGCTACTTTTCATCATCTTCCAATCTTCTTTCTCCCACCATGCTAAGACTTTTTGTCAGTATCCCTTAAGTCAACTTTGGGTGGCACGGTGGCTCAGTGATTTGCACTGTTGCCTCACAGTGCCAGGGACCTGGGCTCAACTCCAACCTTGGACAACTGTCTGTGTGGAGTTTGCACATCCTCCCCGTATCTGCATGGATTTCCTCCAGTTTCCTCTCACAGTCCACAAATGTGCAGGTTAGGTGAATTGGCCAAACTAAATTGCCCACAGTGTTCAGGGATGTATAGGTTACTTGCAGTAGTCAGGGGAAATGTAGGGGAATGGGTCGGGGTGGGATACTTTTCAGAGGGTTAGTGTGGACTTGTTGGGCCAAAGGGCCTGTTCCACATTGGAGGGATTCTATCAAAATTTTCAAATGTCTCAGAGTTTTCTTTTCCAGCTTCATTTCTTTCTTGAAGTCTACTGAACTCCTTTCCATCTTTGGAGTCCTCCTTTTTTAACTTTGTTGCATGGACTCTGTTTTAACTTCAGTCCTGATTCTTAAAAGCTTATTCCCAGCTGCCACCAGACTTTATTCTGTAATTCAAGCCCAACGTGCATTTTAAGAAACTGCTGTGGAGTATCTTGGCCTGTAAGTGTCTGTACATTTATTTCCCTAAGACTGATCACCCTTGCAGTCAGACTCTTCAATACCTAATGTACTTAAGGACATTACCTAATACTCTTCTTAGAAACACAGAAACTAGGAACAAGAGTAGGCCATTGACCCTTTGAACCTACTTGACCATTCACAATCCAGTCATGGCTGATCATCCAATGCAAGTACTCTCCATGCCCTTTAGTCCTTTAACACGAGTAACTATATTTAATTCCTTCTTGAAAACATTCAATATTTTGTCCTTAACCATTTTTCGTGGCCTTAATTCTATCTGTACAAAGTAGTTCTCAACTACAGCTCTCTGGTGTAACATCAAAGACCTCTCTCTTGATATGCTCTTTCTAAATCAATGTCTTACTGATGTCAGAGATATAAGATCAGTTGTATTGTCATGACTTGAATGAATCTTATTATAACACATTATAACAGACCCTAAAATAGGAGATTTTCCAATATGTCAATACCCCAAAAAAATTTAATAGAGAGAAAACATTCCTTTAAGTTCTCCTGCAATAAATGAAACATTTTGATTTGGATATGTAGTAGGTGAAAGCAATGACTTGTGAACATAAAATGATCATAAGAAATTTCTCTTAGTTATTTGTAATGAGACTACAGTGGTGGGATACCATAAGACCATAAGATGTAGGAACAGAAATTAGGCCAATCAGCCCATCGATCTTGCTCCATCATTCAATCATGGCTGATAAGTTACTCACCCCAATTCTCCCTATAACTCTTGATCCCCTTGATACTCAAGAAACTATCTATCTCAGTCTTAAGTACATTCAATGACCTGGCCTCCACAGCCTTCTGTGGCAATGAATTCCATAAATTCACCACTCTCTGGCTAAAGCAGTTTCTCCTTATCTTAATTCTAAAAGGTCTTCCCTTCAGTCTAAGGCTCTGCCCTATTGTCCTCATCTCTCCTACCAATGGAAACATCTTCCCAATATCTACTCTGTCCTGGCCATTCAGTACTCTGTATGTTTCAATTAGATTTCCCCCTCATCCTTCTAAACTCTGTCATGTTTATACTCAGAGTCGTCAAATGTTTTTCATATGTGAAGGGTTTCATTCCTGGGATGATTCTTGTGAACCTCCCCTGAATACACTCCATGGCCAGTACATCCTCTCTAAGATATGGGGCCAAAAACTATACACAATATTCCAAATGTGGTCTGACCAGAGCCTTACACAGCCTCAGGAGTGCATCCCCACTTTTAGATTCAAGTCCTCTCAAAATAAATACCTCATTGCATTTACCTTCCTAAATACTGATTCAACATGCAAGTTTACCTTGAGAGAATCTTGGACTAGAATTCCCAAGTCTCTTTGCACTTCAGATTTCAGAATTTTCTCCCCATTTAGAAAACAGTCCATCTCTCTATTCTTCCTACCAAAACACATGACCACAGACTTTCCCATGTTGTATTCCATCTGCCACTTTTTTGCCCACTCCCTGAACCTGTCCAAATTATTCTGCAGCCTCCCTGCCTCCTCAGTATTACCTGTCCCTTTACCTGTCTTTGTATTTT
This sequence comes from Hemiscyllium ocellatum, assembly GCF_020745735.1. Taxonomy (NCBI): domain Eukaryota; kingdom Metazoa; phylum Chordata; class Chondrichthyes; order Orectolobiformes; family Hemiscylliidae; genus Hemiscyllium; species Hemiscyllium ocellatum. The sequence continues at coordinate 90,650,823 of NC_083401.1, forward strand.
CTGTAAGTGTAGCCATCCTGAGAAGGACCCTTTTATCCCCACTCTCTGCTTTCTGCCAGACAGCAAACCTTCTATCCATGGTAGCACTTTGCTTCTGACACCATAGGCCCTTATCTTACTCAGTAGCCTCCTGTGTGGCACCTTGTCAAAGGCCTTCTTGAAATCCAGGTAGATAACATCCATTGGCTCTCCTTGGTCTAACCGACTCATTACCTCCTCAAAGAACTGTAGAAGGTTTGTCAGGCATGACCTCCTGTTAATGAAACCGTGCTGACTGTCACAAAGCTAGTCCCTTTTTTGCTAAAAGCTGTTCCTTCGCTCAAGGACACTTTGTCCTTGATTTTTTTTCAGAGAGGTAATAAATCAGGCCAGGCTCCGATCAGTCTGATTTGGTACAGAGATGAAAAGGATTTTGAGAGGCCTTTTGTTTATATGTAAACAGATGAGACTTCAGGCCAAAGTGGTCATGTTTAGAAGTGACCTGTATAAAGAGAAGGGAGTAGTCAGCTCTTTAGCTGAGCTGAGCAATTTTAGTTCAATCTTGAACTGGAAAGTTCAAAAGGGAGCTTTGTGGAAACTCTCCCTCTTTTCTGCCCTTCAACTTCAACCTGTAAGCATGTGTTCCATTTATGCTGGGTTTTAAAGGGAGTTTCCTTATTGGGACTGTTGTGTGTATTTAGAACAGCATAATTAAGTCTAGCTGGATCGGTTGAGTTCTGTAGGGGTTCTTTATTCACTTTTTTGTCTGTTTTAAAATCTAGTAGTCAACCTAGCTATCTTACTCCAGGTAGTGTTCACTGTACACTTACCGAAACAAATTGCAAAGTTCGGTTTAGTGCTGCCTGCTTAAGAATGTTTTGAATGGTCTGGCCTAGTCCATAACATAACTTTGGTAACTATTTTACCATACACTTCCAAGTATTCAGAAATCTCATCTTTCACATTGGATTCTAGGATCTTACCAACAGTGAGGTTAGGCTAATCAGTCTGTAAGTTTCAATCTTCTACCTTACTACCTTTTTAAACAGGGGTGTCATGATAGCATTTTCCAGTCCTCTGGGACCCTCCCTGATTCTAGAGATTCCTGAAAGGTCATCACTAACACCCCCACTACCTTTTCAGCTATCTCCCTTAGAACTCTGGGGTGTAGTCCATCTGGTCCAGGTGGTTTAGCCAAGTACAGGCAATACCGTTTTTCTACCACCTTCTCCTTGGTGATGGCCACCATACTCAGCTCTCTCTCCCCCCCCCCCCTTTCTCTTGAATTTCTGGGATATTACTCGCATCTTTCACTGTGAAGACTGCCGCAAAGCAATTATTCAGTTCCTCAGCTATTTCCTTATTCCTGACTATTAACTCTCTAATGGCCCAATTTCCACTTTTGCATCTTGTCTGCCCTTTATATATCTTACAATCTTCCTTGTTATTACTGGTTAGCTTACCCTCATATTTAATCTTGTACCTCATTACTTATTTTGTTTTTGTTGCCCTCTGTTGGTCTTTGTAAGCTTCCAAATCCTCTGGTTCCCCACTGCCATTCACCACATCATGTATTTTCGCTACCTGAACAATAATTATGGAATATGGATCACTCATTTCCAACCTATCATTATTGTGGGTTGTATTGATTTCCACGGACAATTGAAGGAGAACTCTGCAACAAATAAAATCTCCTGACATATACAAGATGAGGAAACCTTTTCCTGCAACTGTTCTTTAGTTCATCAGCTATCATAATGTATCCCCAAAGCAGACAACAGTATGGGAAAATAAAGTGTAGCATTGGATTGTGGGAAAATAACAAAGCATACAAAATGGAAAAGAACGCAGATCACAAGTAATGTCAGGAGTACAGTCCAATCAAATATATAAAAGGAATGCTTGGATAGCCAGTAGGCAGAGAAAAAGATTAGGAGAGCAAAGAAGGTGTGCAAAATATCCTTGACAAATAGGATAAAGGGAAACACAAAGTCTTTTTTATAAATACATTAGAAATAAGAAGATTCCCAGAGAAAGAGTGGGACCTATTAGAAACTAAAGGGGCAACATGTGCACGTGGGCGTGGGTGAGGTCTTGAATGAATACTTCCCATCTGTATTCACAGAGGCAAAAAAAGTTGTAGTTGGAGATTTCAATTAGGGTGGTGAGGTTTTAGAACATAATAAGATTAATAAAGAGGAGGTATTAGATGTTTTAGTGGGTGTGGAAGTGCATAAATCCCCAGGGCCTGATGAGATGTATCCCAGGCTGCCATGGTTGTCATTTTCACTGGGTTGAAATGCATTAGCGCATCAGTGATGTGCCGACATTGTGGTAAGAATGACATCTTCTTCCCCTTCAAACAAAAAAAAATAACCTTTTTTTAAACTGAAGACTTCATGTATCTTTAGATATCTTACATTTTCTCTAGAAAGAACAGTATCTGTATTTCATTCATTTTACATTCTAAAGCATTTTCAAAATGAATGCACCTTGCAGCCCAAAGTACTCTGTATGGACAGCCTTACAATTGCAACTGCTATTTGCTCTACAATTTATTTCAGGAAGATTAGAATTAATTTACTAAAAGCATTAACTCCGTGGCAGATTTATTTATTCATTGTCCTTGAATTGACAAAGCTGACCATTATTGTTCCAATAATAACTGAGGCACTACTTCAATATTATAAGAAAATCCTTCAGACACACAAATGTGCTCAACTAAAATTGCTATACATGCTAATTTCCAATAATAGCTCAATTCACTAAATGTCACATTGAATTATTTAATATCTTTTGATCATTTATTTCCTGTAGGCCTCCATCCCTTGTGACTTACTGACACTGTTATAATTACACAAAATTAAAAATTACAATACAGACCATTCTTTGCACAATGCAGTGTGAATTAATAAAAAGAAAACAGGGCATGATTGAAAAGAAACCTCTAAATGTTGGTTATTCAATTTAAGTCAAAAAACTATTTCAAGCAATTCTTTCTCAATGAAAATGATTTGGATGTGAGCATAAGAGGTGCAGTAGTAAGTTTGCAGATGACACCAAAATTGGAGGTGTCGTGGACAGCGAAGAGGGTTACCTCAGATTACAACAGGATCTTGACCAGATGGACCAATGGGCTGAGAAGTGGCAGATGGAGTTTAATTCAGATAAATGTGCGGTGCTGCATTTTGGGAAAGCAAATCTTAGCAGGACTTATACACATAATGGTAAGGTCCTAGGGAGTGTTGCTGAACAAAGAGACCTTGGAGTTCATAACTCCTTGAAAGTGGAGTCGCAGGTAGATAGGACAGTGAAGAAAGCATTTGGTATACTTTCCTTTATGGTCAGAGTATTGAGTACAGGAGTTGGGAGGTCATGTACAGGACATTGGTTAGGCCACTTTTGTGTGCAATTCTGGTCTCCTTCCTATCAGAAAGATGTTGTGAAACTTGATAGGGTTCAGAAAAGATTTATTAAGGATGTTGCCAAGGTTGGAGGATTTGAACTATAGGGAGAGGCTGAAAAGGCTGGGGCTGCTTTCTTTGGAGCACCGAAGGCTGAGGGGTGACCTTATAGAGGTTTACAAAATTATGAGGGACGTGGATAGGGTAAATAAGCAAAGTCTTTTCCCTGGGGTCGGGGAGTCCAGAACTAGAGGGCATAAGTTTAGGGTGAGAGGGGGAAGATATAAAAGGGACCAAAGGGGCAACGTTTTCACACAGAGAGTGGTACGTGTATGGAATGAGCTGCCAGGGGAAGTGGTGGAGGCTGGAACAATTGCAACATTTAAGAGGCATTTGGATGGGTATATGAATAGGAAGGGTTTGGAGGGATATGAGCCGGGTGCTGGTAGGTGGGACAAGATTGGATTGGGATGTCTGGTCAGTATGGACGGGTTGGACCGAAGGGTCTGTTTCCGTGCTGTACATCTCTATGACTCTATGACTCTATAATAGATGAAGACTGTTATTGTCTCTGGTCAGTCCAAGACCAGATTTGACCCACTGTGATTTCCAACATTTTCTGTTTTCAATAGATTAGACTAGATAGTCCTTTCTTGGCCAGCACAGAGATGAACCAATTGCATTCTAGTGATGTGATGGAATTGATCTGACAACGGCTCGGGTTTGGGAAACAAGCATGCATTTGCAGTGAAAAGGCTTACTGGCAAGGCTACTGGGCGACTTAATATCTCATCCGCTCTGGCCCATGAGTAATATGCTATAGGGACACCTAATGGGTTCAGCCCTTCTCACTTTCCTTTCCCTGTTGAGCCTCTAGGGATTCCAGAGCAGCTCCAATTAAAAAGAGAAGCAAACTTAAAACAAAGTCACGCAATCTGAATATATTATTTCAACAACCATTGCCTGAGAACCAATTGGTTATTTGTCCCTAATTCTAGAAATGAATCAATGATCCTGTGATGACTCTGCTTCCACATGTTTAGATTTTTAATTCAATGAGACACAATAGGTTTTGAGGTTAACGTTATCAGGATACATGTGGTTCAATCATGGTATTAGAACTTCTGCCCTGGACAGTTTATTTTTGGCTGTTAATCAGCCTTCTAATATCCCAGAACGATGGACAGGAAGCATATGCATACATTCCACACCAGAAAGTGTCACATTGAGAAAGAAGACAAAGGGATGGATTGGCCTTACACTTAAAACCAATATTAAAGATCATTGCATATCCAAATATCCAAACCAGGGCTGCAATTATCGATTGCATAATTCTGTTGTCTTCAAGAAATGTTGTCAGCACCGGGCGCAACCAGTGAAATCAGACCATGATATAACATTTACTTTTTAAATTTACTCGCATAAGGGGTTACTCTACTACCCCTTCCTTGACTTTCATCTGCCTTAATCTCCATTTCTCCCAGTCCAGTTCACTCTTTTAAACCATCTCAAAAAGCCTTCCATTTCCAATCCAATTCCCCAACTCCAGCCTCCTATGTTTTGATTCTAGTTTGCTAGTTCTTAGCAGGTTAACAAATTTGGCACAACCCTGATCTTTGTTTCCTCTTCACTATCTGATTTTTTTTGTGTTTTGACAATTCTGCTGAAATGAAACTTAATGCCCAATATCTGACTTGAAAGAGTGTCAAAAAGATTTTCGAGGATGTTGTCAGGGTTGGGGTGTTTGAGATATAGGGAGAAGATGAATAATCTAGGTTATTTTTCCTGGAGTGTCGGAGGCTGAGGGATGACCTGGTCGAGGTTCATTAAATTCATGACAGGCATGGATAGGGTGACTAGCCACAGTCTTTTTCTCTAGGGTAGGGAGTCCAAAACCAGAGGGCATAGGTTTAGTGTGAGAGGGGAAAGATTTTAAAGAAGCCTAACGGGCAATTTTTTCACACAGAGGGTGGTGGGTGTATGAAATGAGCTGCTAGAGGAAGTGGTGGAGGCTGGTACAATTGCAATATTTAAAATGCATCTGGATGGGTACATGAATGGGAAAGGTTTAGCTGGGTATGGGCCAAATACTGGCAAATTGGACTAGATTAATTTAAGATATGATCAGCATGGACGAGTTGGACTGAAGGGTCTGTTTCCATGCTGTACAACTCTATGATTGTAAGACATTATGAGCTCCACCATTAAGATTCAACAAATATATCTGTTCATAAAGGCAACCAAATTTCTACCCTGTAGTCTTTTGATATTTAAAGAGAACTCAGTTGTGAACTAAATATGCAGCACCTAGCAATGATGAGCATGCATCAATCCTGACATGCTAATTTTCTTGAAATGCTTCAATGTACTGAAAAATTGTCTCACCATTTTGTTGTGAAATTCTTGAGACTCGTGTGAAGTTTAGGCATTTTGAGAATAGCTGGTACTTTGATGAGCAATGCAACAAGATAAGTTTCAAGTTTCAACTTTCTGCACCCAAAGGATGCCTGAAAACACTGCAAAGTTGGGTGGAGCCATTTGTCAGGCATCATGGACAGTGAGCTTTGGTGCTAGGCACCTCACAATCCTAATTGCCTGTTTTGGCATCTACTTTCAAATGAGCAAACCCAGTTTTTAGTTTGCATGGAGCCAAAGGGACCGAGAGACCTGACTTTAAAACATCCATGCTTCTTTCTTCCCAGAAACTTATTCAGTGATTGCTACTGATGAAGTAGTTGACCGTATATTGGATTCTTCCATCGATCAAGCTGCTTGTAAAGGTCGGATGAATGGCAGCATCCCACCTATTATGTAAATGATGTCCGAGGACAAAATTGTCATTGATATGGAAATAGCCTAGAAGCTTATTTCCAGTCATTCATCCTAATATTTCGGGGAGGAGATGTACCAAAGAGTCTGTTCCATGCTGTACATCTCTATGATTATATGAACTCTAAGCATTTCAAAACTGGGATCTAAATGAAGTTCTATAGCATATCTCCTTCATCTTTCTTCAATTAAACACCAGATTTTTTTTGTTAAAGTAAGACAGTAAGAGGCAATAAACTCTTTGATTCTGAATAATTGATGACATATGGAAGATATTTGTTGCTTCTCAAATAAAATGATGAATGTATATGTTGCAAGATCAATTTACTTGTTCCATATCTTTACCCTTTCCCTGTTCCCTGCAAATATTTCCATTCAGGTACTTATCCAATTTCATTTTGAAAACCATAATTGCATCTTCCCCCATCACATTTTGGTCAGTGCATTCCAATCATAAACATTCATTGTGTAAACCAAATCCAGTTTTTACAAATCACTGTGAATCATTTTCCTTTTCCTGACCCTTGCAGGAATGGGACGAGCTTGTCTCCACATACTGTATTGACCTTTAATGCGTATTAAAATTCTTGCTTAACCTTCTTTAATGAAAGCGTACCCAAATAGGACCACAAATAAACTTGCACATCTTTAGATAACAATTTCAGAATTAATTAATTAATTCTTTGGACAGCACTTCGGAATTTTGTGAGGATATTAAAGGCACCACATAAGTTTGTTAATTTCTAATATTTTTCATGCTTTCTTCTTCACCCCTTATTTTCATGACATCTTCTGTTAAATGAATTGTTTTATTAGTACAAATAAGCTTCAAGGCTAATCTCACCTTCTCTCCTTACCCAATTCCCCTGGCAACTATTATTTCCTGGCACTTATTAGATCCAGCCTTTTACACCCATTGTGCCTTTTTAGTCACTGTCTGTTCTCTCTCCATATCAACTATTACTTGCATAATTTTGGCATTTTAATGAGACTTTTTTTTGTCAGAAATACTGTGCACCAGCCATCATGTATCTGCGAGATAAAACTGCAACTAACTGAGTTTTCAATTTGATTCCCAAGTAACTCCAGTTTTGCCAGAGCTCCTTGATGTTACATTTTGCCCTGAGTCAAGGGCAGCCACTCTGATCTCACTTCTGGAATTCAGCTCGTCTGTCCATGATTTGAGCAAAGCTGAAATGAGGTCAGGAGTTGAGGGGTCTTGGCAGAATCCAAACTGACTTTCTGTGATCAAGCTGTTGCTGCACAAATGTTGTTTGATGGTACTGTTAATGACACCTTCCATCAGTTTTCTGATGATTGAGAGTGGACTGATGGTGTGGCAATGGATCGGGTTGGATATTTCTGATAATTTCTGATCAGAACATGTGGGACAACTTTCTGCACCACCAGGCAAATTCCTGTTTTGTAGCTGTACTGAGACAGCTTGGCTAATTCTCGAGTACCTTTAATGCTACTGTTAGAATGTGGTCAGAGACCATATCTTTACAGTATCCAATGCCTTCAGTAATTTCTCAACATCACATGGAATGAGTTGAATTGGCTGAAGGTAGGCGCCTAGGATAATTGTGGACCTCAGGAAGAGACCAGGCTAGATCATGCACTTGGGGCTTCTGCCTGAAGGTGGTTGAAAATGCTATCTCCTTGTCTTTTCCTGGAGCTTGTTTGCCACAGACAACTTGTAAAGATCATCCACCTTTCAAAAGAAAGCTTCTTACCATCTGATCATTGTTAAAGGCTAATTGAATATCCAGTCCTCCTCCATCTCTCTTCCTGTTCTTAGGAAAAAAAGCTGTGCTAGGAAGGAAGGCTTTCATCTCAATTACTGTCTGTGAAATTTTCTTGTAGGAAAATTGGTGACAATATTTACCAATATAAAAAGAATGATTGCTTTAAACAATTAAAAATTTCATTCTAAGTATGGTGTTTTGTGAAGCTTTGATAATACCCCATGTCACATATCTTCTATAACAATTTGCCTCTGAATCTTACCAAGTCAATCCCTTGTGTCTCGTACAAAATTGAGTTGTCCCGAACTGATGTTTTATTTCAATGACGAGCAGTGTACTTGGGGATGCCTGGAGACGACTGACACCATTGGTAAGGTACTTCAGATGTGCATACCAGGAAATCATGCACAGAAATCATTGAAACTGTTGTCCATTAAAATTATTGGGTGCAGCATCTTGCAAGGTCATATTCAAATTCTTAGTGTGCAACAGTAGTGTGTAAAATTTCATATCAGGCTTAAAAATTAATTTTAATTATTTAATAACATTTATATAGCCATGTAATTAAAATATTTTCCTTAAACTGGTATTGTGTTGGCTAAATGAGAGCTGTTTCGAGATTTTCAGAGGATTTTTCACCAGGAGGCCTATTTTTTCATATCTGAATGAATGCTAAAGTACTATTGGAAGAGGTCATTGTTCTTTTCCACTCTGCCAATCTAAGTGCCAACCAATCTTCTCTCCACTACTTCAGAATCAATCTGTCTTTGCCACTTTACTCAACTCCCACCAAAACTCTTGCTCCATGTCTCTCAATATTACCTTGAATATCTTCTGTCACTCACTGTTACTCACCCAACCCCCAAAACCTCTAACCACATATGCCCTTTATTCTATGTACTCACTCACTCAGGACACTTACCCAAATACCCAACAGTAATAGCTGTGTCATCCACTTCCATCTCTTTCAGTACCTGCCTCTCATTCATAATAAAAGAAAATGAGTCAAGACGAGTGATGGGCTGTCTGACATTTGCTCCTTATCTCCCATGGAGAGAGCATCCTGACCCTGACTACCCAGAGCAGCAGTATCTGGACTGGTATTAGAAGTTGACCTTGGTGTAGTGTGGTGGGATTTCAGAGTGAAATCTCCAGCATCTGCAGACCTCACTTTTTACTTTCAGAGTGAAGCCTATTCCCCTCGATTTGACTGAGGCTTCCTGACAACCATGACACATTCCTGTTTTTCTGCTTGCACTAAACTGCATGTCAAGACAGTAGTAATATAAACTGAAATAACTGGTTGCTGGAAACCAGGAACAAAACCAGAGATTGCTGGAAAAGCTCAGCAAGTCTGGCAGCATATGTGGAGAGAAATCAGAGTTAACGTTTCAGATCCAGTGACCCTTCCTCAGAATAGGACTGGACCCGAAACATTAAGTCTGATTTCCTTTACAGATGTTGCCAGACCTGCTGAGCTTTTCCAGCAATTTCTGGTTTTGATTGAGAAGTAATATGAGCCTAGTAGCTCTGACAGAGGGTGTGACATGCACAAAGTCAGAGCGAGACGAGACAATGAAGTGCAGTGAGGAAGCAGGGAGGCTCAGAATGAATGTTATGAAAGCCAAGAGAAGAACCCAAACATGCAGCCTGGTCCAGTCCATCAGCTCACTGCATGTCCCTGAGTGCACAAGGGTTCTTGCTGCAGCATTACAATGATAGTTCCTGGTAGAGCCCAAGGTGTAGCACTTTCTTGCAGAAGCATCCTATAAGTGGATTGGAGATGTACATGATGATTCTGAGAGGCTCTTGTTTATTGGATGTCAATGTCCATGGATGTAAAATGGACATGGAGCCTGCCTGGAAATGTGGTGCTCAGTGTGATTCTGCTCCACAACCACCTGTTGAAGAAGCAGCACTTCGACAACTAGTGCCTCCAGATAAACCTGTTGGACTATAACCCGGTGTTGTGTGATTTTTAATTTTGTCCACTCCAGTCCAACACTGGCTTCTCCAGATCACGAGTGTGCAACGTGGAATCCTTCAGAGCAAATGGTGTGCTGAAGTTGTCAGGTACCAGCCTTTATTTCCATGTCAAGATTTCTCAGCATCTAGTCTGTTTGGTACCTTGATAAGATAGGAAGCTGAGTATTAATGATGTGAGTTGGGTCATTAACAAGGCATTTAACAAGCTATCAGCACCTGTGCAAACCCATCACTGCACAGTTAGATATTTGCATCTGCATTTTTTTAAAAGCATACAAGATGATGGGAGATGGCTCCCAACATCAAAATAGATATCACTGGACTTCTCATATGATTCTGCCATGCATCTTGCAATAGCCCATGTCACTCCAACCCTTGTAAGGTTTCACCTTTATAACCAACATTTGGAACTTGGAATTTTAAGTACTTTCACTGGGGTGGTGAAGTTGTGAGGGGAGACCGAATGGAAACATGGGCCAATAATAAGATGCACTTGCTCAAGAAAGATGTTTTCATAATGGCAAGATATTTGACAGCAATTATATCAAACAATATTTCAGCTCAAGCAAGCATTCTCATCGTCGAAGTAATTTGTTGGCACTTTCCTCTTAATTTATAAAATGCGCATCAGCAACAGTTACAGACGTTTTAATTTACTTTCATCATCATGAAAATAGTTCCAGCTGTTTCTAATCTTTATGAATGGAATGTGGCTACATATCTTTCATGGCAAATCATATCTTAATTAAAGTAGTAATTGCACAGGAGTAGCAGAAAATTGATTGTTTTCTATTATAAAGATGTGAGATTATTGCACATTGTACACATTAATATTTTCAATGAGAAATTTGAACTTCTTACCACCAGGTGCCTTTATAGCTCTGATTCAACTTTTGATTCCACTACCAATACAGGCAATGGTTATAAGAGATTTTGTGCACAGCGTAAGTGATGTGGGAAAAGGTTACGATAGTGCACAGGCATCAAATTGGCAAATATCATGATTTACTTCAAGAGATGACTTAATGTGTCCTAGAGATTGTTGCAAAAATGTAGTGCTTGGATTCTGTAGCATTACAGGTGGCTTACTGATCTAATACAGCTCAGGCAGAATTGCCTGAAGGATTTTTCTGGGGTCTCATTAGGGAGATCTGTAGAAGCACCTAGAAAATGAAAAAATAAAAATTGGACACTTCTCCATTGTTCCCAGGAGCTTATGCTTACTCCCTCAAGGAAAGTATGCTGTTTGGCCTTTAGGGGGCTAATTCATCATAGGACTGTACAATGGGGACACCTGATTCCATGATCTTCTACTTTAATGGCTGTTTAGGGAATTGAGGTATCTGTGGGATGCTTGCAAAGTGAAACACAACAGTCTTGCTTGTGAAAATCTACATGCAATCATTGGGATGTAGGCCAAAGAAAATATCTAATTTCTGTTTTAAGAAAGGGGCTACAATGAATATAGTAAAAGTTCAGTGGGGCATTGGGAAAGATATGGTCTAGCTGATGCTCCCTCAGATCACACCCACAAAACTTTTTCTGCCTAGATTTTTGACTATTGTGATGCTATTTCTAATTTCTAACTCAAAATGGTTGTCGTTATACTAACTTGTAGCAGATTGAATGACTCTTGCCTCCTTTGTCTTGTTAGTAACCTCACTATCTCTTAATTTTCTGCAACAGCTATCTACAGAGGTTTGGTCACCTATTTAAATTCATGCAATACACATTCATACCAGATTACAGCTCTGCCTCTTATTGTTGAATCAATATATTACTGTGGATTCTTATGGAACCATCATGTCAAATGGTAATCACTATGGAATAGGTTCCAGTTCTGTAACTGTTTTTTAAAGACTCTGCTTCTATCAAGAAATGATGAAAAAATGTGAAACGTGTCTAGTCTGAATTTCACTGATAGAGTCATAGAGATGGACAGCATGGAAACTTACCCTTTGGTCCAACCCGTCCATGCTGACCAGACATCCCAACCCAATCTAGTCCCACCTGCCAGCACCTGGCCCATATCCCTCCAAACCCTTCCTATTCATACACCCGTCCAAAAACCTCTTAAATGTTGCAATTGTACCAGCCTCCACCACTTCCTCTGGCAGCTCATTCCACACACGCACCACCCTCTGCGTGAGAACATTGCACATTAGATCTCTTTTATATCTTTCCCCTCTCAATCTAAACCAATGCCCTTTAGTTCTGGAGTCCCCCAACTCAGAGAAGGGTCTTTGCCTCTTCACCCTATCCAAGCCCTCACGATTTTATAAACCACTATAAGGTCATCCCTCAGCCTCCAATGCTCCAGGGAAAATACCCTAACCTATTCAACCATTCCCCATAGCTCAGATCCTCCAACCCTGACAACATCCTTGTAAATCTTTTCCGAACACTTTCAAGTTTCACAGCATCTTTCCAATAGGAAGGAGACTAGAATTGCATGCAATATTCCAACAGTGGCCTAACCAATGTCCTGTACAGCTGCAACATACCAAAGCATACCAAAAGCCCTCTTCACTATCATATCTATCTGCAACTCCACTTTTAAGGAGGTTTGAACCTGCACTCCAAGATCTCTTTGTTCAGCAACACTCCCTAGGACCTTACCATTAAGTGTATAAGTCCTGCTAAGATTTGCTTTCCCAAAATGCAGCACCTCGCATTTATCTGAATTAAACTCCATCTGCCACTTCTCAGCACATTGGCCCATCTGATCAAGATCCTATTGTAATCCGAGTTGATGAATACATTAGTGAACTCTAATTCAGTACATGTAGGAATTCCATACTTCAAGTGTTACTTCAAAAATTGATAAAATAAAATAAAATAATCCAACCAAATTACTAGAACAAAGAACTGCAGATGTTAAAGTTGGGAAAAAATTGAAATCAGAAAGTGCTCAAGAAACTCAGTAGGTCTTGGCAGCATCTGTGGAGAGAAAACAGAGTTAATGTTTCAAATCCAGGGACCCTTCTTCAGAACTAAATGTAGCTGGGCAAAGGTGGTATTTATGCTGAAGATGGCACTGGGCATCTTGCCTGGCTGGGCCTGAACTGGAAGTGTTGGCATGGGAACATGGTGATGTGTTCAGGTGGCTGGAAACTGGAAGCTACAGGCCATTTTTGCAGACAGAATGTAAGTTTTCCATAAAGCAGTCTGTGTTTCATCTCCCCAGTGTAGAGATGACCATATTAAACAATGTGCTCTTTGAAATTTTTTAAGGAAATGCATGCTTGAAAGCATTCTGGAATAATTGTCCACCACAGGTAAGGAAGGTTTGAAGTCACAGACATCAAACCCAGTGCCAAACACATTGTCTACAGAGCAGCTACACTTCCAACCCTCCTCATTGCAGCAGAAACATGGACCTTGTACAATACTGAAAATCCCTGGAGAGACATGACCAGTGTTGTCTTCACAAAATCCTATAAATCTACAAGCAGGATGGGTGTACCAATATATTCTTCCTCTCCCAGACCAATATCTCCAGTATGGAGGCACTGGGTACACGTGACCAGCAGTGATGAGGGGAGCTCATATTGTCTGCATACCTGACACAAGCCTCCCTCAGCAAATGCTCCACTCTGAGTTTCACAATGGTAAACCATCACTAGGGTAGCAGAGAAAGTGTGACAAGGACATTCTGAAAGCCTCCCTAATCAAATGTAATAGACAATTGGTGCAGGAGTAGGCCATTCAGCCCTTCAAGCCTGCACCACCATTCAATATGATCATGGCTGATCATCCTTAATCAGTATCCTGTTCCTGCCTTATCTCCATAACCCTTGATTACACAATCCTTGAGAGCTCTATCCAACTCTTTCTTGAATGAATCCAGAGGCTGGGCCTCCACTGTCATCTGGGGCAGATCATTCCACATAGCCACCACTCTCTGGGTGAAGAAGTTTCTCCTCATCTCTGTCCTAAATGGTCTACCCCATATTTTTAAGCTGTGTTCGGCACTCACCCATCAGGGGAAACATGTTTCCTGCCTCCAGAGTGTTCAGTCTTTTAATAATCTTATATGTCTCAATCAGATCCCCTCTCAGTCTTCTAAACTCAAGGGTGTACATCCCTACTGACATGTGAGAATCGCTTGCCCTAGGATGCACAAACAGGAGAAGAAGCGACAGTGAAGTCACAAACCACTTCAGTCGTCACTGTTTGGAGCATGCAGAGGCCAAGCAAGAACAGTGGAAAGAGACCATGGAATCCAGAGTGTCCCACTCACCCAGCTCATCAAATACTACCTGCTCCATCGGTGGCAGAGTCTGCAGCTCCAGGATTGGACTATTCAGACACCATTGAGCTCCGCCCACCACCACTGGAGTGGAAACAAGTCATCCTCTACCCTGAGGGATGATGAAAAAAAGGAAAAAGAAAGAAAGAGTGAGGATGGAATTGCAGAGTCACAATGAATCATTTCAGGAACCTGCAAGCTATCTTTATTTCACTGTAATCTACATTGTTTTCTTACTAGTGAACAATAAATCCTGAAATAACTAGCACTTTTAGGCATTTAGTTGTCATGAACCTCAAATTGACATGATGCTATACGGAAGCATAAGCATATGTTAACGTGTTAATTGGTTAATGTTTTTTTAAATGAGAGACAAAATAAACATTAATATTCCATGGTGTAATTTCAGGGCTGTTGTTAAAGCATTCACTTTGCATTTTTATTGAATAAATTCTCAAATTACTTTTTAAAAACTACATAGCATTTTGATAAAATTTAGCAGTTTTCGTATAACAAATAATGTATTCAACATTCATATTCCTGATGTTGGTCTGCATAGGGCATTTGAATGGATTTTACTTAAAGGCAATTCAGAAATGCAAAATATTGTATGTATTGTGCATTGTCATTCATGTCAACATCTAATTTACCAATAATGCAAATACCTAAGAACAGTGTCAGAAGGAACTGCAGTGTGGTGGCTCAGTGTGCTGCCTCATAGTGACTGTGTGGAGTTTGCACATTCTTCCCATGACTGTACTGGTTTTGGGTGCTTCAGTTTCCTCCCACAGTCCAATGATGTGCAGGTTGGGTGGATTGGCCATGGGAAATGCAAGGTTATAGGGATAGAGAAGGGGGGAATGTGGCTAGAGGGTCAGTGTTGACTTGATGGGCTTGTTATGTTATTCAGGTGGATATCCTCAATAGGTATGGGTTACTACCGGATTAAACTACAGTACCTCGGGCATATACCTGAGGCCGTTACCTGACAAGTTTACCAGTGGTCCCTATTGACTGTATGGTCCTGATAGCTACAAACTCGGCTGGGTTTATCGCAGGTCTCTAGGTCCCTTCAGTTTATCCTTTCACCTAGGAGTGAGAGGGATTCACTTTAAGTCAATCCTAATGCCTTCTCAGCTAAGTTCTAGACTTAACATACCAACACAAAGGTAAACATATCTTATCAAATAAAGGTTCGGCGAATACGAAGTGTGTGGTGTAAAATATAATAGAAATTTATCAATATAATACGTTGAATACTCACAATCAGATGTTTTCAGTTAATCACAATCGTTACAGCCTTTTTGAATGTTCTTAAAAGATACCTAGGATAAAAGCAGAGCTTAATACCTGAGTGTCCCAAATGGGATCTTCTTAGACTAGCGTGTTTCAGCTAGTTGGTTCAGATTGTATCTTCTTCAGGCTAGAATGCAGTGCCTCAACCGAGAATCTTTTAGGCAGGCGTATTTCAGCAAGCTCTTAGCCGTCCGTATGTTTCATCCGATCGGTCTGTATTTTGCACAAATGTGTCTTTTCTGCAAGCCTGGTGGTTCAGAGGATCTGCAGTTAAGCCGAGATGGTTGGGTGACTCATTGTCTGTGTTTCAAGACAAGAGTGAGTTCTGTCTGTTTAGCTCTGCTTTTTATCCCTTACAGTCTAAGTTAAGCAATTACATCATTTGTTTAAAGAACTGGAATCTCAAACTGTGCCTCGGTCAGCATTGTTTAAAGGTCGCGTTAAACACTTAATTAGCTGAGAAAACAATAAGTAGCTGATAAGTAGCTGGTAAAGAGCAGCTGCCACGTAGTCATAGTTATACTTAATTGTTGCTAGGCTAAAATACAATAAAGAGTTAATAGTATCATTGTTGCTACAATCTAATATAATCAGGTAAAATTCCACAGAAGAATTGAGTCTTTTCATGAAGAAGTAGACGAATCCCATGATACTTAACGAGTTAATAGCATCATTGTTGTTAAGCTTAATCTTATACAATATAATATAATCAGGTAAAATTCCACAGAGGAATCGAGTCTTTTCATGAAGAAGTAATGGATCCTGTGACATCCCCCTCTTGAAAAGCGAGATTTCCCCATGTGTCTTTGAAAAGTTCAAATGATAGCTGAACAGAGTTCTACAATGATTGTTGTACCAATAGCAGCATGTATCAGGAGTTTTTCGTTTTTCTGCGCTCCATTATTATTATCTTCACTTTATTCATCAGCGGTGTAGTTTGTTGCAGTTGACGCTCTTTTTATGAAAGCTATTGTGAGTAAAGCGGAAAAGGCAACATTAAATCAACGCATACATTTCATTTAATTATGCGACATCATTCTGAGTCAGACTTCCCATGGCGGGTTTCATGATCAGATTCAGTTGTTGGGGTTCCGACGAATTTCATCAGTGGATTTCGTTTCCAATCATGTTGGTGGTCAAAGAGCCGGACCTCTGGTTTCGATGTTGGTTTTGGTTCGGGGCCTTGACAGCCATCGTGTTTCCAACTGTACCATGAAGTTTGTTGGACCATCCGTTTTGGTCTTTCATTCAGAATCCTCATTTTGTACTCATGGTAGTCTTTGAGATCCTGTTTGCGGTCTCTTTCGCATGCCATGTACGGGGATATTTTGTGTTGTCTCCGGAGTTCCTTCAGGAGGCAGTCATTGTATCCAGGTGGGTTCTTATATTCTCTTTCCGTCCATTTCCAATCATGGGTCGGTGATGTATAAGTTACCACCGTTTCTATGGCTTTAGGTGACCATGTCCATTTTGACCATTCGGTTATCATATCGATTTGTGGATGAGGTAACGGTCTGTTGGCTTCTCTGGTTACGTAATTAAACTCGTCTTGTTTTATGTTGGATCGGAGCATGTTTAGGTCAGTTAGGTTTTCTTCATTCCGCTTTTGTAGTTTTGCAACATAGTTCAGACAGTCCACAAAGGTATATTTTCCTTTGGAGAGTATCATTAAGTGTTCAGCCAGGTTATGGCCTCTTCTACGGTCATACTGTACCATATATTCTTTTGAAAGGGGTGTTTGTCGAATGCGTTCCCCTTTGATCAAATCTGGGTCTGGCAACATCTTCGTTGGTTTGCATACAGAAAGTAATATGTTCATATTCAATTCTTCGAATAGCATTGAGCAAAATGTGCATATTAGTCTCTGTGCCTTTTTACGTCCATTACAATTTAAACATTGTCCAATGTTGTGTTCTTTTAGAACTGTTCTTGGCTCAGTCCACCATCCGTATTCCGTGTGGTGTTGGTTTCCTTCTTTCTAGTTACCCATTCTTTAATTTTTGGATATTGATAAAGGAATATTGAGGTTGTTTTTTTTTCGCATAGATGCAGAGGGTTTGTTGAGTTCCAGTAATGTAAGTTTTTGGTTCCATTTTGATACGCAGGTTTTCTGTGGTTTTGGTTTCTTCCAAGGTGGTAGCTGCTTGGACTTATTTTGTTTTTCTGGTTTAGCGTCACCCAGAGACGGGTCGCGTCTGTGTTTCAAAGGTTTGGTTTGGTTTTTGGTTTGGACAAACGAAGGTTTATCCTGGTTCGAGGTCTATGTTAAGACCGAATGACAGACAATTAATGTCTTTAGAATCAAGTGAATGGTAGCACAATAAATGGCCCATTCTGGTTCGTAATTAAAAGATATGATTATGGTTGAGGAGATCAGTGTTAAAAACGATCCCCATTCTCCCTTAGTAATTCCAAATTTTCTTCATTTAAATTCAAAGCCAATCATAATTGTGAGAATTAGTCCTATACCTAGGGTCAAATGGACCCATTTATATTCTACCAAGCCCCAAAGGAGCTGGAGTCCTTTCAGAATGTTTCCTCCTATAATGGGTAGGTGGTGGCAGTAGGCGTCCCATAGACTTACGGGCATGACTACAGGGCTAAATTGTTCTTTCATGTGGGAGAAAATACCACATTGGTTCGAGGAATTCCCGTTTCTTCACAATAGTTCAGAGTCCCAAGTAAGTCTTGGTTTTGTTTTCCCAGGAAGTCTAGGACTTCTTGGTATTTGGTTGTGGTTTCATCCATGCTTGCCGGTCGAGGAAGCAGAATGTGGTTTATTTTCATTCTGGAATCAATCCCTTGATTAATGGCTTGAGAAATGGCCAAATTACGACCACAAACACCCAGAGTAGGATAAGTCCCACTAAGAGCGGTGTATATTGTTCTAGGCCAAGCCATGATAGAATTCAATAAATCCAATCATAGATTTGCACCCAAATGTTTGCAGTAGTTTGTAATACTGACATAGTCCATGCATTAATATGCAAGTTATCATACCAATTTTTTCTTGATTCTTCTACCCATATTTTTATCTCTTCCTGTAGAGTTTTTTGGTCAGCCTTCCTTTCTTTTGATATTAGGTTCTGGAGGGTCTTTAGCTTCTCGTCATCCGTTGGGCCCGAGAAGGTTATCTCCATCCATTGCTTTTCTGAATAGATGGTTAGCATTCTTTCTAAATGTTTTAGGTCAGGTTTGGGTTTTTCTATTTTTAGATTAATTTTTTCTGCCGGGTTCTTATAAGTTTCTCTGTTTTGTCTCATAATTTTGCCATTACATCCGACATGTCCTGTCGTAACATTAAATTCTCCTGACTGGTTTGTTAGCCAGGTATTTCCAGATGGAAGTACTCTATCTGGCAATCTTTTTTAACATATTGAACCGTGTTATTATCACAGGGTTTTAATAGGATTAAATTAGAGAATTCGATCAGTTGAGGCTGATTGTTAATTTGAATACATTTTTCCTTTTTCAGCCACCCATTTTTTAGGCTTTGCCAAATTGGTTGTTTTATTTTAGTTTCGTAATTTTCGTTTGTGAGAATGGATTTGATCTCTACTAGTGAGATCTTTAGTTGCTGATCTTTGTTTTCCACGTGGGATCTGTATACCCTTGAGGTTAAATCAGCTATTGTCCTGTTTTCTGTTCTTACGGTGTTATGCAACCATCATCTAGTTATTACATTTAATTGATTTCTAAGGTCATTAAAGGCAATTTGCCAGGCTTGGTCTTTTTTGATTGTTATCACCTCTATTATTAGGTTCTTTGAGTTTTCCCATTGTATTTTCTGATTTTTGAATAAATTCTTAATATATGCTTCTGCCTGTTGTTGTCTATTATTATTATTATTATTATTATCATTATTGTTGCTGTTACTGCTTTTTTGATTTGTGGTTATCACCAGCCATCTATCAGGAGAAGATTGTTCCCAAAAGGTGGCATTCTGCTTTGTTTTGTAGCAGTACATCCTGCCCCAATGGTAGCAGTACAGAGTTGTATTTTCTACTTTTATTTCAGTTCCCTGTCTTTGTGGGTCTTTTAGGAAGTATTTTAATTTTTCCCAGTCTTGATATACTGATTTCCATTTAGATGTTTGATTTCCATCTGGGTTTTCTGCCTCAGTGTTATACTTTTTGGTATTATTTTCATAGTAATTATCCTAAGGAACTTCATAAGTGTATCCACATTTAAATCTACCGTGTTCTATATATACTACTTTTCCTGAGTTGGGAATTTTGCAGGACCATGGTCCATGGGTTTCATTTCTTTTTGCTCTATTATCATTTGGGCAGTTTTGGAGGAGAGCGGTATTGTATCCTGATGGACTATAACATTGTGTGGCTTTATCGGTGCATCCAATTATATGGGTGTTATTTTTATAATAATAGTAACAGGATTCATTTTTTTGTCTCTTGTGGTTTACATCTTCCCATTCTTTCCCTTGGTCTCTTTAGGTAAGGATAATTCTGCTTCATACCCTAAGGCAAAGTGGTTACAGGCATCTATATCTTGTCTGAATAACTTCGTAAAGCTTACTGGTTTCTTTAGTAATTCTCCTATTTCTTCTCTGGACTTGGATTGGTTAAAGATGGTAGGATCGCATATTATCAGTGTTTCATTTTCTTTAAACATTTTCTTAAGGTAATAAGTTCCTAATCCTTGAACTTGCGTATCATCTTGTCCTAGTAGAGTGAGGTAAACCTGATCCGTGTCACCTGTGGCATTTCATCTTTGTCCTTGGTCACCTCCTTCTTGGTAGTGCCAAGTAGAGTTTGCATATAGTATTATCGGTTGGTGAGTGTTCATATTATTTAGGGGGTTGCCAATATTTGGATAGGAGCAGTTATAGTGGTTTTTCGATCCTGGACTCTGATAGTCTGAACAGTTATACGTTTTGTATAAACAGTAGAGCCATCTATCTCTCTCTGAGGTTTCTTCATTTTTTGTAACATTTTGTATACTATAAGATAGTAATTCGTCTATCCAATTTTGTATAAGATTATCTAGTCTTTGATCTTGTTCTTGGTTTTCATTCCCAAGCTCCTGTTTTAAGACTATTATGTCTAAGGTGTATGTGTGTCCTATAATTTCTTCTCCTATTATTTCTGCTGAGGGTCTTGGATCTGTCCAAGTTTCATATTTTTGAGCTTGCGCAACATTTATCGTAATTAGTCCTAACATTACTAGGGCCATGTTGGATAGGGTTAATCCTCCTATTATTAGAGGCATTCCTGCTGAATTTGTCGAGTTACTGTTGCTGTCGGGGTTATTACCTGTGTTACATGCCAGGCTGCGCTTTATTACTGCCTGAAGTATCCATCCTATAGTTAGAAAGGCTAATACTATAAATAGTAGGGTGTGTTGAACTATATTACACTTAGAGCAGTGTTCTGCCGTGAGTTTCTTTTGTTTAATCGTCTTAGTCTCTTCTTTCTTGGTTTTTTTTTTAAGTTTATGAGGGTTTTTTACTTTTGGTATCCTTTTGCCTTTCCCTAATTGTCCTAACTCCATATTGTTCTGTTTTTGTTTTTTTTTTCTTTAAATATTTGTTTCCAATTTTTTTTTCATTTCTGCTGTTTACATCTCTCTTGGAGGTTAAAAATCCCTCCATTTGTTCCCTGTGTTTCTCTTCTTCTCCTAAATATACAGCCATCCAATCTGCCATGTTCTTAGTCTTTGTTAACTGGTCTTATATTATCTACAGATAAAGTCCTTTCCTTGCCTTCCTTCCCGACTGTCACTGTCCTATTTCCTACTTGGATTATCTGTTGAGGCAAATGATAGCGGGCTTTAAAGGCTCTTCCTGATTTATTTTGTTTTTTCTCTTGTACCCAATCTCCTACTTTAGGTTGCCAAAATTTTCTGACTTGAATTTTCTGTTCCCTTTGTTGTCTTAATTCTTCTTTTTTAGTTTTTAGGAGATCTATCCATTCTTTTTTAAGTTTAGTTTGGGTTTCTATTTCAGGCTTATTTTCTGTATTCATTTGTACTCCATATCTCAAATAGTGCGGAGTTATATGGTTCTCTGCTCCTAAGAGATCTATGGGTGTGTTATTGATGGCCAGCTGCACCTCCTTCAACCATTGACTCCAACTACCACCGCGAGTGCACAATAATTTTGCCAAGGCTAGTTTGACATCTTGGTTTCTCCGTTCTACCTTTCCTGCCGATTCAGGATGGTAAGGTGTGCTAAACTCAAGCTGTATCCCATGAGTGGTACACCACATGTTAAAGTCCTGGTTTTTAAAGCCAGGTCCTTGGTCTGTATGAATTACTCTGGGAGGCCCGTTAGCGACCAGAATCAACTCACTAGCTTCTATAACATCTTGTGTCCTACAACTCTTTGTTGGGATCAGGGTGGTGAATCCGGTACATTCATCAATACATACTAGGCAATATTTATTCGGTCTTTTAAATGGCTTTTTCCCGTGAGAGGTTGGCAATGGGCCGATAAAATCCATTATCCATTTATCCCCGGGCTCCATATTTTGTGACCGAATAATTTTCGGTTCTTTTTTAGTTCCTCCCTTGATATTATATTTTAGGCAAGTTTTGCATTCATTACAATATCTTTTAACTTCTGCATTCATCCCAGGCCACCAGTATTTCTGCTTTAGGTGTGACTGAGTGGTTTTTATTCCTGGATGCACGGCCCCTAAGCCTTCGTGGGCCGTCTTGATAAGTTCTCTTCTCCCTTTCCTAGGGGGTATTATCTTAGCCTGTTCTGTGGTTTGATCTTTAAATTTGGTTTTGACTACCCCATCGGATTCTTCCCAGTAGTCCTGATTTTTAGGGTATCCTTTTACTTCCTTGCCCTGAAGTAAGTCTTCCAATTCTTTGTCCTGATTCTCTTTTTTCATTTGCCTAGTTATTACTCTTATTTTATATTCTTTTCCCAAACTTGCGGCTTTGGCTGCTCGGTCAGCTAGATCATTTCCTTTTTTGTGTTCACCTTCTTTCTGGTGTCCTCTGACATGTATTACTTTTACATTTGGGAGGTTTTCTTTTAATCTAGCTATTTCTTCCCATATTTGTCTATATTGTATGGGGTGATTCCTACAATCATGGAATCCTTTTTCACTCCATTTATCTAGTTCCTCGTTATAGCCTCTACTGGCATAAAAGCTATCTGTACAAACGAGAATTTGGAGTTCTGCAGGAAATTGGCTTGCTTCTTTTAAGGCTAATTCTAACGCCTTTACTTCTGTTTTCTGGGCTGAACCTCCCAGTGGTCCTTTTATTTCTAAGACCTTTTCTTCTTGGAACTCATTGTTTAGTTTTGTACCGATTACTATTCCTATTCCTGTTAATTTTTCTTCTTTACCTTGTTTATCCAGGCCTCTTTGGGCACTACCATCTGTATAGATGTACATATCTGGATTGAATTCAGTTTTTTCTTCAGTAGCAGCTAGTTTATATTTCGGTGTCCACCAAGTATCTGTTTTTCCTGTAAGGGGCTGTATTTCTATAGCGGGGTCAGCTAGTAGGATATCCCATTTTTCATACCTGGCCGAGTGGACCCTTTGGCTCCTTTCTATTTTTTGTTGTTTGGATTGTAATTCTGCCAATTCCGTGAGGATTATTATCTTTCCTTCCCCTTGGATTTTTCTGATGGGTTCCACTGCTCTAGTTATGGCTACCCATGTTTTTTCTATTTTTGGGTATTTCCTCTCTGTTTCTGTAAAGTTTAAAGAGATATATTGGAAGGGTTTGTTCTGTCCTTGACTGGTTACTCTTACGGTGGCACTTTCTTGCCCTATAATTACTTCTAGTGTAATGTCTTTCCCTGGTTCATGCTTTCCCATGTTTTCTGCTTTATTTAATTGGTTGATTAGTTCATTTAGGTTATTTTGATCTTCTTCAGTCCATGAGAATACTTTCTCGGTTAGTTTTTTGTACAGGGGTTTAGATATTTCTGCATATCCTGGGACAAAGTCTCTGGCATAGTTACATAGGCCTAATATTGCTTGTAATTCTTTAATTTTGGTAGGAGGTTGAATATCAGCTATTTTTTCACTGTATTCTTCAGTTAGTCCTTTCCCTTCATTGGTTAGTTCCACTCCTAAGTATTTTACCTTTTCTCTGGCGATCTGGGATTTTGCCAGTCCAATTATATATCCCTTATGGTACAGGTGTTCCATTATTCTATGTAGGCAGGCAAAATGTTCTTCTAGGTCACCATGAGTGATATAAATATCATCTACATAGCATTCTATTTGTCCTGGCGGAGCTAAGTTTTGTACTGTTTTTCTGACTTCTGCAGAAAATATTACTGGGCTGTTTAGGTATCCCTGAGGGAGTCTGGTCCAAACTAATTGTCTCCCTAGGGTGTCTATTATGGCTGTATATGGCCATTCTTCTTTTGGGATTGGATGACTCCAAAATCCATTTGATAAGTCTAGGGTAGTCTTATATTTCTCCCTTCTTAAGGTATTCAGTGTAGTCTGAGCTCCTTTAAAGTATGACGAGAAGGGCACTGATCCTGAATTCAAGTCTCGGTAGTCACAGACAAGTCTGTACTTTCCTGGCTTATCAGGCTTTGGTATTCCAATTATGGGTGTATTGTATGGGGATCCTTTTTCTATTAGGACTCCCTGTTCCTCAAGTCTTTCTATGACTTTTTGGATTTCCCTAGCTATCTCTGGTTTGTTGATGCCATACTTCTTTTTGATTTTGAAGTGTCCCATTCCTGTGGGAGTGGGATCAATGTTTAGATTACCGCAATGGTATGAGTCTTTTTGCCAGATTTCCCAGTGAGTTTGCACTAGGTGTTTTATTTTTGCTCTGATTTTGGGGTTGCTTTCTTTATCTAAAATTTCTTTTAAGTCTTCTGTTCTTTTGTCTTCTGTTTGTTCTAGTAGTTTGTGTCTTTTAATGTCTTCCCATCCTAATATTACTGGTTCTCCCTGGTCTTTTAGACCTTCTATAATTAGAGCTTTAGTCTCTATTTGTTTTCCATTTTTT
The DNA here is from genome assembly GCF_020745735.1 of Hemiscyllium ocellatum. Taxonomy (NCBI): domain Eukaryota; kingdom Metazoa; phylum Chordata; class Chondrichthyes; order Orectolobiformes; family Hemiscylliidae; genus Hemiscyllium; species Hemiscyllium ocellatum. The sequence continues at coordinate 90,675,281 of NC_083401.1, forward strand.
AGGATTAATTTGATTTTTCCTACATCTGCCCATTTTACAGGTGCTCCTATGCCCTGATAAGATTCTGTTCCTACTTTTGGTATGTTTAGTTTTTCTGCCAAACTTTTGTCCATTAATGACATTTCTGCCCCTGTGTCTAGCGTTATTGTGAGCCATTGCTGTCTGTGGGGTTTATACCCCTCTATTTTTCCTTGTTCTTGAGGGTAGCATGGTTCTGCTGCTGACTGTCTGGGTTTTCTCACCATCCCTGTCTGGTGGATTCTTTGCCCTTCTGTATTCCTTTCGTCCCCTTGTGCTTGCACTCTGGCTGATCCAGAGGTTATTGCTTGTCCCTGACAGTTTCTGGGTCTCAGGTTGTATCGTTCTTGTTGAACTTGTCCATTTGGAGGCCTAGGTCTAAAATTTTGTTGGGGTGGCCTATATTCCCTAGGTTGTTGTGGTTGCTGGGCTGGCTGTAGTGGAGGTTGGTATCCCCCTCTAGCTCCTGGGTCTTGATAATTCGGAATGGGGTTTCTCCCTAAATAGTTTGGGCTTACTCCTGGAATTGGTCTAGGAGGTAGCTGCTGTCGGGGAGGTCCCTGGTTTCTGGATTGGACTTTTTCCACTACCTGAACCAATGGTTCATATTGGGGTCGGTATGTCCATGGTTTTCTTTGGTTTTGTTGGCGTCCTTGCGCCTTGGGTTTCTGGGTTTCTGATTTAGGTTTTTTTGATTTCCTTTCCTTGGCTTCTGGTTGAGGTCCGTGGGGATTTTGTTTTCCTATTCTATCTAGGGATAGATTGAGGACTTCTCCTAAGTTGATTAATTCTTGTCTGAATACTTGCCATGGGTTTTGTCCCTGTTCTAGTGCTCTGTTTGTGGCTTCCCTGAGCCTGTTTGCATGGCCTTCGTTCTGGAATTGTCTGAATAATTGCGACCTGACTTGGACATAGTTTATTTCTAGATCTTCAGCGGATTGTGCTACCTGGAGCATTGTTCTCCCTGATTCCAGGAGTGTTTTGAATATCTTGTTGGCTGCTTCTGCTCTTTGGGTTCCATATACCCGGTTGTGGGCTTCATGGAGTATGGTAACTAGATTTATGGTGGTGTGCGGTTCCTGATCTAAAGCAGGACAATCCAGGGCTTTAAATAAATGTGAATTTTCTTGGGGGGTTAGTCCTTCCAAGAAGGCTTTTAGTTTTTCGAAATGTTGAATTATATATTTTATTGCTGCTCTGTCATCTGAGGGAAAGTCTAGGAAGCAGATTTTAAAATTCTTCAGTGAGGGATCACCATACACACGGCGGGCTGCTACCGGTTGTGGTGCTTGTCCGGCTTGTCCGGGCCTGGGATTATTGATTAGCCATCGGGCTTTTTCTACAGCATGTTGCGCCACTAGGACTTGTGCTGCTACTCTATTTAGTTGGGGTATTTGGAGCACTCTGTCTGCTGCCACTATAATTTGCTGAGCTATATCTTCTGCCCAGGCATGTTCTGACATGCCTGGTACTAGCGGTACTTCTCTTCCCCTTAGGTCTGTTTCTCTTCTAATTACTGTTACCGTATGTTGAGCTGGTAGAACGCCAGCGGTATGCTGGTGGGCTGGTTCTAGGGGGTTTCCAGTTCCATCTGCTGGTATGCATCCATCATAGTGATGGTGAGTTCCATCTACATATTCTATTCTGAACCTGTATCGGAGTCTTGCTGCTATAGGTTCTCCATTGAGTCTGTTTAGTCCTTCTAGGACTGACTCATCTGCCCTCAGTCTTACCTCCTGACCTCTTAGGTTAGGTGGGAGACTATATTGTCGTTTCCTGCTGCGACTATTTCTGCCCAATCATTTCTAAAATAATAGGCAGGTATATTGGCCATTTTCTTTTTCTTTTTGAGGGGCTTTTACTTTTTTTTGTACTATTCGCTATATCCCTACAGAAGGAGTTTATTTGGTGACAAAGATAATATTTACGCCGTGAGGTTCAAGATAGTGCAATCTCTCGAGCCCCACGTTGGGCGCCAATTGTTATGTTATTCAGGTGGATATCCTCAATAGGTATGGGTTACTACCGGATTAAACTACAGTACCTCGGGCATATACCTGAGGCCGTTACCTGTCAAGTTTACCAGTGGTCCCTATTGACTGTATGGTCCTGATAGTTACAAACTCGGCTGGGTTTATCGCAGGTCTCTAGGTCCCTTCAGTTTATCCTTTCACCTAGGAGTGAGAGGGATTCACTTTAAGTCAATCCTAATGCCTTCTCAGCTAAGTTCTAGACTTAACATACCAACACAAAGGTAAACATATCTTATCAAATAAAGGTTCGGCGAATACGAAGTGTGTGGTGTAAAATATAATAGAAATTTATCAATATAATACGTTGAATACTCACAATCAGATGTTTTCAGTTAATCACAATCGTTACAGCCTTTTTGAATGTTCTTAAAAGATACCTAGGATAAAAGCAGAGCTTAATACCTGAGTGTCCCAAATGGGATCTTCTTAGACTAGCGTGTTTCAGCTAGTTGGTTCAGATTGTATCTTCTTCAGGCTAGAATGCAGTGCCTCAACCGAGAATCTTTTAGGCAGGCGTATTTCAGCAAGCTCTTAGCCGTCCGTATGTTTCATCCGATCGGTCTGTATTTTGCACAAATGTGTCTTTTCTGCAAGCCTGGTGGTTCAGAGGATCTGCAGTTAAGCCGAGATGGTTGGGTGACTCATTGTCTGTGTTTCAAGACAAGAGTGAGTTCTGTCTGTTTAGCTCTGCTTTTTATCCCTTACAGTCTAAGTTAAGCAATTACATCATTTGTTTAAAGAACTGGAATCTCAAACTGTGCCTCGGTCAGCATTGTTTAAAGGTCGCGTTAAACACTTAATTAGCTGAGAAAACAATAAGTAGCTGATAAGTAGCTGGTAAAGAGCAGCTGCCACGTAGTCATAGTTATACTTAATTGTTGCTAGGCTAAAATACAATGAAGAGTTAATAGCATCATTGTTGCTACAATCTAATATAATCAGGTAAAATTCCACAGAAGAATTGAGTCTTTTCATGAAGAAGTAGACGAATCCCATGATACTTAACGAGTTAATAGCATCATTGTTGTTAAGCTTAATCTTATACAATATAATATAATCAGGTAAAATTCCACAGAGGAATCAAGTCTTTTCATGAAGAAGTAATGGATCCCGTGACAGGCTGAATGGCCTGTTTCCACACTGTAGGATTTCCAGCTTGGATCATTTGTTTCTACCAGTCCTTACTGAGATTTATGCTCCATTCAAACTACTGCAGAAATTCACCAAAGATTTTCCAGGAATATCTTCCAAACACACAATCTCTATCACAGAGATTGCATAAGAAGCAATTGCATAAGGAGTTCACCACTTGCAAGTTTTCTTCCAAGCTGCACACCAGCCAGACTGAGAAGAGAATTGCCCTCCCTTCACCATCAAAGTCCTGAAACCCCCTTTGTAACAGCACTATTGGTATGCTTAATTCCAATAGAGCTCACCACTTCAACAAAGTGGCTTACTATCATCTTCTTAAAGGCATTTAAGGAAGCTGGCCTTGTCAGTGACACCCAAAATGTCTGAAAAAGTAAATAAAAGAAGCCACTAAAAAAACAGAAGAATTTCAGATGTTGGAAACCTGAAACGGAAACTGAAGTTGCTGGAAAATCAAAGGAGGCCTGGTAACATCTATGGAGAAAAATCAAAATCAACATTACAGGTTCAGTGACTCTTCTTCAGAATTGACGGTAGCCTGGAAAAGAATTTTTTTTATATACAGAAGATCAGGTGAGGGGAAGGGGGAGAGTAAATGATAGATGGAACTAGAGCCCAAAGAAAGACAAAAATAATTGGACAGACAAAGGAGTTGTTAAAGATCAGTCTGGGGGAATTAATAGCTGCTAATGGGGATTATTATTGGCTGTCAATGGGTTATTGTAGTCACAGCCCATGTGATGACAAGACCTGATGTGTGGGGTTGGGGGAAAGCATGCGGAAAAGATGCTCTCGTCCTAAAATTGTTGAACTTGACATTAAGTCCAGAAGACTGCAGGGTTCCCCAGGTGAAAATGAGATGTTGTTCTTCCAGCTTCAACTGAGCTTTTCTGAAACACTGCAGCAAGCCTGAGACAGAGATGTTGGCCAAGGAACACAGTGGAGTGTTGAAGTGGCAAACAACTGGAAGCTCAGGGTCATTTTTGCAGATAGAATGTAGATGTTCTGCAAAGCGGTCACCCAGTCTGCGCTTTGTTTTCCCACCTCTACATGAGAAGTTACTATCTGTTTCAACCATTCCCCATGAGAGCAAGTTCCACATTTCCATCACTCTTTGAAGAGGAGTCTGGGTATATTGAACCAATTTTTGTACTTCCATAACATGAAAGAATGACAATTGCATATCTTAGTAAAGGTAAGAATCTACAAACATTTTCTTAATTAAGATATGTCGGGGTGCAGGTGTTGGACTGGAGTGGACAAGGTCAGAAGTCACATGACACCAGGTTAGAGTCAAACAGGTTTATTTGAAATCCCAAGCTTTCAGAACACTGCTCCTTCGCCTGACAGGACATTCTTTGATTCTGTTGATTTTCATAATTTCAGTTTTACAATTCTTGCCCAGAAATTTGCAGAAAATCACTTTTGTTTATCTTTCATGAAATTTCACATTCTCAGAGCAACGAAACATCTTTCTGTTATTAAGTGATAAGCCACTGTGTGCTGTAGTTGATGTGATATAATTAGGGGCGGCACGGTTAGCACGGCTGTCTTACAGTGCCAGAGACCCGGGTTCAATTCCCACCTCAGGCAACTGTCTCTGTGGGGTTTGTACATTCTCCCTGTGTCTGCGTGGGTTTCCTCCGGGTGCTCCAGTTTCCTCCCACAGTCCAAAAATGTGCAGGTTAGGTGAATTAGCCATGCTAAATTGCCTGTAGTGTGAGGTGCAGGGGTAAATGTAAGGGAATGGGTCTGGGTGGGTTGCTCTTCGGAGGGTTGGTGTGGACTAGTTGGACCGAAGGGCCTGTTTCCACACTGTAAGTAATCTAAAATAGCTCAAGAGTTTAGTATCACAAAGATACTAAACAATGCAGAACAGTTGACTGATTCTGTGCACAAATGAACTCAGTAAAACTGTTGAGTGGTACGTTGTTTGTGCTTGAGTTTGAACAATCCTAAGCATGCATTGTCAAAGGGCAAAAAGATTGAAGTTTCAATTTCTTTTAAAGGGTTTTCTTAATGGCTATACTTCCTACAATTACTGCCATAGATTCTAGCATTTCCTCATGACTCCACTTATGATATAAGAATTTTAATGAACTACATAAAGGTAATGAGCTCACTTTTTTTCAAAATTTGAGTTTCTGGCTGTTGTACAGAGAGTGTCTGTCTGTGATCTCTACCAAGTTTTCTCCTGCAATTTTACCTTGTGCTGCTTGTGCTCACCAGTGGCAGGAATGTTCTCAGCTGTCAGCACCTTCTCGGTTTATCACCACCAGTGCCACACTTAAAGCCAGCTGTGCACCAAGTCAAGCATTAAAAGCATTATAGCTTCAATATGTGAAGAATGGCACCAGAGTGGGCGAATAGAGGAAAAGATGACACCCTGCCAGGGACCTAAGTACTCTGGCAGATGGGTTATTGAATGGGAAGACCACTGTCTATCTTCAGGACCACTAACCAATGACATGGCACCAGACCTGGCGAGCTCGGTCTGAAAGTACCATATACATCAGTTGTGGAGGAACACCTAACAATACAGAAAGGAGAATGGATGTTTCATAGGAACAATGATGCCTTCACCATGCGCCCCACCTCCCCCCACCCCGCACCCCCCCCCCCCCACCCCCCTACCGACTCCCCTGTCTTTGATATAAGAAAGACAGCCTCATGTGTAAGAGTATATGGTGAAATACTTGTGTGAGGAAATCAGCTCCAACACCTTATGCAACCTGTGAGACCTTACAATGTGTTGTTAACTGTGAAAAACAACTCATCTGTGATTACTTTTGTCTTACAGAGATTACTGCAATGAATGTGTAGTCCTCAATGACATGGTACATGGCTGTTTATGGCCAGTATTTTAGATCGGCAACGTTGTCCGTTGCACAAGGGACACTTCCAGAATTCAGTGATTACAGATATCTTTAACCTACTCTGTTTAAATGCCTGATTTATGCAATTGCCCCTTGAAGGTCCTTTCATCATTCACATATAGATGCTGATCACTCAGACAAAATAAAGTCTTATTCTGCTCACTCCCGGTGCAGCTAGTTTTCACTTCCATTGTGTGTTTGGAATTTAGATGAGGGTGAAAGACAAGACAGGTCATGTTTCACAGTGTGAGTTGTAGGCTCAGCCTCTCAGACAAGGTCATCCCATATGCAGGTATGACATTGACATAGCATGGTACTGTGCAATAACATTACCATCCCTTCACTGAACTATGCTCGAACACATAACAAGCTGCCTGGCTTTCTGTTTGTACCAAAAGGCAAGGCAACACAAAAGTACAATGAGCTTCTAAGTTCTGAATGATGTGATGATGTGCAAGGAGTCAAGGCAAGGCACAAATGCTGTACACATTCCAATAGGTATGAAGTGTATGTGTGCTAAGAAAGCTGATTTCAGTTGGATCCTGGTTAAAGAATGTGAGAATTTTAAACTTCTAATCCTTATTTTCATGTCCTGCCATCACTCTCCATCTCTGTAATCTCAGCTAGTCAAAGAATGTGGTGCTGGAAAAGCACAACTGGTCAGACAGCATCCGAGAAGCAGAAGAATTGATGTTTTGAATGTAAGCCCTTCATCCTGATGAAGGGCTTATGCTCAAAATGTTAATTCTCCTGCTTCTCGGATGCTGTCTGACCAGTTGTGCTTTTCCAACACCACACTCTTCGACTCTGATCTCCTGGCGCTGTTCAAGTGAAAGGTGAGCACTGCGATTGCCATCCATCTCAGAATGGTATCCCACCTCTGGGAATCCTGAGAGACAGGATTTACATGTATTTGGAAAGGCAAGGACTGATTAGGGATAGTCAACATAGCTTTGTGCATGGGAAATGGTGTCTCAGTAATTTCATTGAGTTTTTTTGAAGAAGGAATGAAGAGGATTGATGAGGGCAGGGCGGTGGACGTGATCTCTATGGACTTCAGTAAGGTTTTCAACAAGGTTCCTCAAAACTAGCCATTTTGATACAGAACTGGTTAGAGGGTGGTGGTGGAGGGTTGCTTTTCAGACTGGAGGCCTGTGACTAGCAGTGTGCCTCAAGGGTCGGTGCTGGGCCCATTGCTTTTCATCATTTAAACAAATGATTTGAATGTGAACATAGGAAGTAAGTTTGTAGGTGACACCAAAATTGGAGTTGTAGTGGACAGCGAAGGAGGTTACCTCAGAGTACAACAGGATCTTGATGAGATGGGCCAATGAGCTAAGGAATGGCAGACAGAATTTAATTTAGATAAATGTGAGGTGCTGCATTTTGGAACGGCAAATCAGGGCAGGACTTATACACTTAATGGTAAGGTCCTGGGGAGTGTTGCTGAGCAAGGAGATCTTGGAGTGCAGGTTCATAATTCCTTGAAAATGGTGTCACAGGTAGATAGGATAGTGAAGAAGGTGTTTGGTATGCTTGCCTTTATTGGTCAGAACATTGAGTATAGGAATTAGGAGGTCATGTTGCAACTGCACAGGACACTGATGAGGCCATTTGTGGAGTGCTGTGTGCAATTCTGGTTTTCCTACTATAGGAAGGAAGTTGTAAAATTTGAAAGGGTTCAGAAAAGACTAACAAGGATGTTGCTTGGGTTATAGGATTTGAACTGTAGGGAGAGGTTGAATAGGCTGTGGTTATTTTCCCTGGTGCATCGGAGGCTGAGTGTTATAAAGTTGAAGGCATGTGCTGTATCTTTAAGAGAAGTGAATGCTGTTCTGAACTGAGAGCTTACAAGCATCTGTATATATGACGAGACTAACAGTCCCAGAGTGTACTAGAAAATTGAAAATTTGTAACATTTGGCTATGAAATGGTTACTGATGAAGGGCTTATACTCGGTACGTCAACTTTCCGGCTCCTCGGATGCAGCCTGACCAGCTGTGCTTTTCCAGCACCACACTTATTGACTGTGAAATGGATACCTGGGTTTTGATTGCTGATTTGACAACAATTCGAGTTTAACCTATCTGTTTAATTTATGCCCCAGGAATCAAAAACCCAATTAAGTTTGAATTTAATGTTTTGCCAGCATCAAACAATATGACAATCCAAGTTTGGACCTTTTGAAAATTGGCCAGATCCAAGAAATTAGGAAACATTCTCTATCAAAGATATCTTTTCATATGAAACATAAAAAGAAAGATGACCCAGGGAATTCAGCAGCTGGAAGAGTAAAGTCACAGAAGATGACAGCTGCTGTGTGGTTTCAAAATTAAGTTGATGTAATTTTAAAAAGTGTCTTTCCTTGATCATCGGGGCCTCCATTTGTCAAGTGGTGAGAGCGAGGACCAGAGGGCTGCTGGGAAGGTGAGTGAAACCATTTTATTTGGGTAGTGGCTGAACCTGAGACACTATACATGCAGTGTCTTCCACCTGCCCTTCTTTTCTAACCAAAAAAAGGAACTCTGTGGTAAGTTGATCAGGTAAAGTTTTTCTATTTCCTTTTTGTTATTGTTTTATTGAGTGATTTGGTGAAAACTTTACTTTCTCATTTATCTAAGCTAAGACTAAACTTAAATTTAAGGTTAAAAATGGCCAGAGATTTCAGTCCCATGTTATGCTCCTCTTGCTCAATGTGAGAGCTCAGGGACACAGCTGATGTCCCTGGCTCCTTCACATGCAGGAAGTGTGTCCAGTTGCAGATCTTGTTAGATCACATATCAGCTCTGGAGCTGTGGATGGACTCACTTTGAAGCATATACGATGCTGAGGGGGTCATGGATAGCGCATTTACTGAATTGGTCAACCACAGATTTGGATTGCTGAGGGAGAAAGGGGACACATGACCAAAGGGAGAGAAAGAACAAGTGAACTTACGGTCATCTCCCTCCAAAACAGGTATACCATTTTGGATAATGTTGGGGAGATGGCTCATCAGGCGAAGGCAGATCGACGATGCCCTCCACCACATCTCCTCTACTTCCCGCTCCTCCGCCCATGAGCCCCGCCCCTCCAACTGCCACCAGGACAGAACCCCACTGGTTCTCACCTACCATCCCACCAACCTCCACATACAGCGTAGCATCCGCCGTCATTTCTGCCACCTCCAAACATACCCCACCACCAGGGATATATTTCCCTCCCCTCCCCTATCAGCATTCCGAAAAGACCACTCCCTCCGTGACTCCCTAGTCAGGTCCACACCCCCCACCAACCCAACCTCCACTCCCGACACCTTCCCCTGCAACTGCAAGAAATGCAAAACTTGCACCCACACCTCCCTTACTTCTCTCCAAGGGCCCAAGGGATCCTTCCTTTTCCACCACAAATTCACCTGCACCTCCACACACATCATTTATTGCATCCGCTGCACTCGATGTGGCTTCCTCTATATTGGGGAGACGGGCTGCCTACTTGCGGAACGTTTCAGAGAACACCTCTGGAACACCCGGACCAACCAACCCAACCACCCCGTGGCTCAACACTTCAACTCCCCCTCCCACTCCACCAAGGACATGCAGGTCCTTGGACTCCTCCATCGCCAGACCATAGCGACACGACAGTTGGAGGAAGAGCGCCTCATCTTCCACCTAGGAACCCTCCAACCACAAGGGATGAACTCAGATTTCTCTAGTTTCCTCATTTCCCCTCCCCCCACCTTGTCTCAGTCAAATCCCTTGAACTCAGCACCACCCTCCTAACCTGCAATCTTCTTCCTGACCTCTCCGGCCCCACCCCACTCCGGCCTATCACCCTCACCTTGACCTCCTTCCACCTATCGCATTTCCAACGCCCCTTCCCCAAGTCCCTCCTCCCTACCTTTTATCTTAGCCTGCTGGACACACTTTTCTCATTCCTGAAGAAGGGCTTATGCCCGAAACGTCGATTCTCCTGTTCCTTGGATGCTGCCTGACCTGCTGCACTTTTCCAGCAACGCATTTTCAGCTCTGATCTCCAGCATCTGCAGTCCTCACTTTCTCCTCGAAGGCACAGTAGCCAAGTTTATGGCACCATGGCCAGCCCTGCTGTTCAGAAGGGCAGGAAAAAAGAATGGAAGGCCTATAGTCTTCTGGGATTCAATTGCAAGGGTAGTAGATAAGTGGTTGCGTGGTTGAAAACGAGACTCCTGAATAGTATGTTGCCTCCCAGGTGCATGGGTCAGGGATGTCTTGGATTGGCAGCAGAACATTCTCAAGGGGTAGGGTGAACAGCTAGCTGTCATGGTGCATAAAGACACAAACGATATTGGTAAAAAAAAAAGTGGCTTGAGAGATGGTGCAGGAGGGAGGGTTTCAGAATTTTGGGACATTGCTGCTGGTTCTGGGGTAAGTGGGACTATTACAAATTGGATGGGGTCTCCACTAGGCCAGACTGGATCCAATGTCCTTGGGGGCACTTTTGCTAACGCTGTTGGGCAGGGTTTAAACTATTGTGGTAGGGGAATGGGAACAAAATGAGAAGATTAGTTGACAGTAAGGAGGTCGTAACTAAAGCCTGTAAGGAACTAGATAATAAAGTTAGCATGACTAAGGGGAAGAGTGGCAGGGAGCAGATGATGAATGCAAAGGGTCTAGTGGTCTGAGGTGCATTTGTTTTAATGCAAAAATTACAGTAGGTAAGGCAGATGAAGTTAAGGCTTGGATTAGTACCTGGGAGTATGATGTTATTGCTGTTACTGAGACTTGGTTGAGGGAATGGCATGATTGGCAGCTAAACATCCCAGGATATCGATGCTTCAGGGTGGGATAGAGTGGGAGGTAAAAGGGGTGGAGGAGTTGCATTACTGGTCAAAGAAAATATCACAGCTGTGCTGAAGGAGAGCGCTATGGAGAGTTCGAACAGTGAGGTGACATGGGCAGAGCTCAGAAATAGGAAGGGTGCGGTAACAATGTTGGGGCTGTACTCCAGGCCTCCCAACAGCGAGCATGAGGTAGAGGTACAAATATATAAACAGATTATAGAAAGATCTAGGAGCAACAGGGTGGTGGTGATAGGAGATTTTAATTTTCCCAACGTTGACTGGGATTTACTTCGTGTGAGAGGTCTAGATGGAGCAGAATTTGTAAGAAGCATCCAGGAGGATTTTCTAGAGCAGTCTGTAAATAGTCCAACTCAAGAAGGGGCCATATTGGACCTGGTGTTGGGGAATGAGCCTGGCCAGGTGGTTGATGTTTCAGTAGGGGATTACTTTGGGAATAGTGATCACAATTCCATAAGTTTTAGAATACTCATGGACAAAGACAAGAGTGGTCCTGAAGGAAGAATGCTAAATTGGGGAAAGTCAACTATACCAAAATTCAGCAGGAGCTGGGGAATATGGATTGGGAGCAGCTGTTAGAAAATAAATCCTCATTCGACATGTGGGAGGCTTTTAAAGAGAGATTGATGAGAGTTCAGAAGAGGTACGTTCCTGTGAAAATGGCAAGGTTAGGGAATCATAGATGACAGGTGAAATTGTGAGACTAGCTAAGAGGAAAAAGGATGTGTACATAAGTCTAGGCTACTAAAGACAGACAAAGCTTTGGAAGAATATCGGGAATGTAGGACCAATCTGAAATGAGGAAGTAAGAGGGGTAAATGAGATATCTTTAACAAACAGGGTTAAGGAAGATCCCAAAGCCTTTTTTTCATATATAAGGAGCAAGAGGGTAATGAGAAAAAGGGTTGGCTCACTCAAGGACAAAGGAGGAAAGTTAATGCGTGGAGTCAGAGAAATTGGGTGAGATTCTTAATGATTACTTTGCATCGGTATTCACTGAGGAGAGGGACATGAAGGTTGTTGAGGTTAGGGATATATCTTTGGGTATTCTAGGCCAAGTCAGCATAAGGAGAGAGACAGTGTTGGGTATTCTAAAAGACATTAAAGTGGACAAGTCCCCAGGTCCGGATAGGATCCACCCAAGGTTACTGAGGGAAGCGAGAGAAGATATAGCTGGGGCTGTAACAGAGACTTTTGCAGCATTCTTGAACACGGGTAAGGTCCCAGAAGACTGGAGAATTGCTAACATTGCCCCCTTGTTTAAGAAGGGTAGCAGGGATACTCCAGGTAATTATAGAGCAGTGAGCCTGACGTCAGTGGTAGGGAAGCTGTTGCAGAAGATACTGAGGAATAAAATCTATTCCCATTTGGAAGAAAATGGGCTTATCAGTAATGGGCAAATGGGGAAAGTCTTACAAACCTAGTAAAAGTTTTTGAGGAGGTGACAAAGTTGATTGGTAAGGGAAGGGCTGTAGATGTCATATACATAGACTTTAGTAAGGCATTTGATAAGGTTCCCTATAGTAGGATGATTGAGAAGGTGAAGTAGCATGGGGTCTACGGTGTTCCAGCTAGATGGATAGAGAACTGGCTGGGCAACAGGAGACAGAGAGTAATAGTGGGAGGGAGTTTCTCAAAATGAGACTTGTGACCAGTGGTGTCCCACAGGGATCCGTGCTGGAATCACTGTTGTTTGCAATATGTGTAAATGAATTGGACAAAGGTATCAGTTGCCTGACTAGAAAGTTTGCAGATGACACTAAGATTGGTGGAGGAGCAGATACTGAAGGGGACTGTCAGAGAATAGAGCAGAATATAGATAGATTGGAAAGATGGGCAGAGAAATGAGAGATAGAGTTCAATCCCGGCAAATGCGAGGTGATGCATTTGGAAGATTCAATTCAAGAGCGAACTATACATTAAATGGAAAAGTCCTGGGAAAATTGATGTACAGAGAGATCTGGGTGTTCAGGTCCATTGTTCCCTGAAAGTGGCAAAGCAGGTCAATAAAATGGTCAAGAAGGCATATGGCATGCTTTCCTTCATTGGATGGAGTATTGAGTACAAGAATTGGCAGGTCATGTTACAGTTGTATAGGACTTTGGTTCGGCCACATTTGGAATACTGCGAACAGTTCTGGATGCTTTGGAGAGGGTGCAGAGGAGGTTCACCAGGATGTTTCCTGGTATGGAGGGCACTAGCTATGAAGAGAGGTTGAATAGATCAGGATTATTTTCATTACAAAGACGGAGGGTGGGATGGGGAACCTGATTAAGGTCTACAAAATCATGAGAGGTATAGAAAGGGTGGATAGCAAGAAGCTTTTTCCCAGAGTGCGGAACTCAATTATGAGGGGTCACGAGTTCAAAGCGAGACAGGAAAGGTTCAGGGGAGATATGCATGGAAAATTCTTCATGCAGAGGGTGATGGGGGCCTGGAACGCATTGCCAGCGGAGGTGGTAGAGGTGGGAACGATAGCGTTATTTAGGATGTATCCAGACAATTACATGAATGGGCAGGGAGCAAAGGGATACAGATCTTAAGAAAATAGGCGACAAGTTTAGATAGGGGATCTGGATCAGCACAGGCTTGGAGGGTCGAAAGGCCTGTTCCTGTGCTGTAATTTTCTTTGTTCTTTTCCTTTATTGTCTTATTGGAATCGTATATTGTTATAGAGTTGGAGACAGAAAATAAGCAGATAAGAGAAAGGGAGGCTTAGATTTGTGAACAGTTGCTTAATGTCCACTTTTAGAGTTAAAATAATTATTTTCTTTAAATAGTGGAATTTGGGAGTTCTCTGTCACTCATATTTTAACAGATTATGAGGCGAGGAGAACTTTTCTGGGTGTTTGGTATAATTAATAGAAGGGTTCACCGCTGTGTTGTAATACTGAGGAATGACTTTTGTTAGTTTTTAAAATCATAGGGTCATGAATAGAGTAAATAGACAAGGTCTTTTCCCTGGTGTGGGGGAGTCCAAAACTAGAGGGCATACCTTTCAGGTGAGAAGGGAAAGAATTGAAATGTCCTAAAGCGCAATGTTTTCACACACAGGGTGATGCACATATGGAATGAGCTGCCAGACGAAGTAGTAGAGACTGGTCCAAATATGAATTGGAAGGGTTTAGAGGGATATGGGCCAAACGCTGGCAAATGGAATTAGATTAATCTAGAATATCTAGACAGCATGGGCAATTTGGACCAAAGGATATGTTTCCATGCTGTACATCTCCATGACTCTCAGACTTGTTTGTCCAATCAGAATGTTGGCGATTCAGCAGCCTAGGTGATGCCATCAATAGTAGTGACCACTGCTGAGGCTGAAGGGAGAGGGAACGGACTCTGACAACCAAAGGAGTGATCCCTCCAACAGGTGCAATCTGAGATTCCTCTGTTGGACATGGAGCAGTTTCTAATGCTATTCTGGAACAGTTTCACTATTTGCCTTTGAAGGACCATTCTATTTTAGAGATATCCTGGATCTAGTCTATGTTGACAAACCAAATGGAAAAAGTTTCAAGGTCTTTATTCAAAACAAATTTAGACAAGTTGATTTAGTCACAATAATAAGGGCACATGACAGAGTTGTATGGATTCCCTGTGCTCTCACACCAGTAACCCATTTTATGGCTTACTTTATCATGAAAAAGGAAATTAAGCTGTATTGTATAATATTACTTTCACTACAGTGTAACTTTGGAGGACTTTAGCTCTACTTCTCTGTTAACTTCACCAACATAATATGAAGTTAGTTATTATAGCTCAGCCCTTGATTAAAATCAATGGCAATTTCAAATATCCAGAAGTAATATTGTATCTTCAGCCATTGTCACTTAGCTTGTTAAGTAATCATGCTGGGTGACCCTTGGTGACCTTGTAACTGTGTGATTTATGGATTTAAAGGATCTATGAGTAGATCAATTTACTATTTTTCAAGTAAAGCTGCAAAAACTCACTTCAGATACTTGCTGTGAGGTTTATACAGATTTGATGTCTTGTTGTGTCCATCTGTTTACAAGAAATAAAGAGGCAAAGTGGTGTTGCATGGGCTAGAGAAGCTGAATGTAGCAAGCCCCAGGGCCAATATCGGACCCACTTTTCTTCTTATAGGGAAGTGTGAGAGTGTGATTTATAATTTCTTCTTCAATGTAGAAGTCAAATATTTGATGAATGGAAGGTAAATCGGATAGTGAAGAAGGTGTTTGGTATTCTTTGGTTTGTTGGTCACTGCATTGAGTATAGGAGTTGGGAGGTCATGTTGCAGCAGTACAATGTTGCAAGCATTGCTTGGGCCAGTTATGAAATACTGTGCGCAGTTCTGGTCACCCTGCGCTATGAAGGATGTTGTTAAACTTGAAAGAGTTCAGCAAAAATTTACAAGGATGTTGCCAGAGTTGGAGGGTTTGACTTACATAGAGAGGCTGAATAGACTAGGGGCTATTGTCCATCGAGTGCCAGAGACTGAGGGGTGCCCCTTTTGAGATCTTTAAAATCATGGGGGCATGGACAGTGTGAATAGCTGAGGTCTTTTCCTTTGTGTTGGGGAGTTCAGGTTTAAGGCAAGAGGGGAAAGATTTAAAAGTGACATAAGGGATAACGTTTTCTCTCAGAGGGTGGTGTATTCTTGGAATGAGCTGTTACAATTGCATTTTAAAAGCATCTGGATGAGTGTTTGAAAAAAAATAGTTTAGAGGGATATGAGCCAATGTTAGCCAAATTTAGGATATCTGGTCGACATGGACAAGTTGGACTGAAGGGTCTGTTTCCGTGCTGTACGTCTCTATGACTCTAAATACTATGGAGGTGAATGGACTGTACAAATTGGTGACTGGTTCATTTTAATTTGGAATCATATATTTTGCAGAAAAACTGCATCATGCCATAATATATCCTCAATAGGAATTTGTTATAAAGGCTGGGGTAACTGGAATAGATGACAAAATTCAAACGTAATTTCTACGTTTGCACCTTGATATTTTACTCTTCAGTCACCAATCTGAATCAATCATTTAGCCTGCTTGCGGTTAAGAAGTTGTGTGGCAGTGATGACATTACTCACTGTTCTACTCTTGTGAGTGAAATTCTGAAGAGCAATCATACTGGACTCAAAAGTTCACCTCTGTTTCTCTCTCCACAGATGATACCTGACGTGCTGTGTTTATATTTCATATTTACAGCATTCACAGTACTTTACTTTTGTTCATAGTTTTTTTTCAGTTGTATTCAGAAGTTCTGTTATGGCAGAATTTAATCCATGGTTTATTGATAAAACAAGCTTTCTGCTGACTACTAAGGGAAAGTAAAGATTAGGTTTAAATCATTCAGAATTAATGCACTTTTAAGATGAACTATGTATTGTTATTTGGCACTTTGAATCACTATTTGACCGAATTTGCTGGTGTAGGACATATTCACAGCGTATTCTGAAACAGAAACAGAACTTGCTGGAGAAACTCAGAAGGTCTGGCAGCATCTGTGGAGCGAAAACAGAGTTAATGTTTCAATCCAGCGACCCTTCTGCATATTCTGTTAGGCTTTACAATTGTGTGTCTAAGTTTAGAACTTGTTTTTGTAACATAACATATGGGACTTTGTTAAACAACAAAATAAACAAGGTATTTTCTTATGAGATTTTTATTTTATTTTCAAAGAAATTAAAAATGGAAAAAGTTACAAAGAAATGGTGGAGAAGGAAATAGGTTGAATTCAACATCAAATCCAGTAGAAAAAGGGAAATAAAAAGAAGGAAAGAAAGGTTGGATTAAAGGAAACAAGAGAAGAATAGAAAGAGCTAGTGTAAAGCAATTTGCACATTGAATGAATGAAGCTTCTCACATCAAATTGTTTACTTTATAGGTGAGGTCAATTACCCGACATTTAACAAGTGTTGCTTAGTTTATATTTGTTGGGCATAACCTTTCTCTGACAAGTTTGATGGGCAGTATATGTGGATGCAGTAACTTCACAAACCATAGGGAAGTCACAGAATGTCATTTTTGCAAAGCTAATGCCAGGGGTGAAATTGACTGGCAGCCTTTAGCATCTCTTCCCTGCCTCACCTTACAGATTGATCATTAAGATTTTCTCAGCAAAATCTAGGTCACTGCTATTAGCCTGAAAATGTTCACAGATTGTTTTTAGATCTTATTTTTCCACTTCTTCGTGAAATGTAAGTTTTCTTTTGAAGGCAGCTTACTCTGAAAGGGATGTTTCAAAAAAGTATTATCATGCTTTGCAGGTGAAGGAGATAATGTCAGTATCCTGTGTATTGCTTTTGAATGTATCAGAAGCACTGGGGTTGAAATTCGTCCAAGGAACTAAATAATTAATGCAAAATAAACTAATAGTGCACTAGCAAGCTAGTCCACATCAGACTCAAACAAATTACTGGAGTGTCAACTGAAACAAAGAAGTGCAGATAATGGACATCTGAAGTAAATAAAACAGAACTTATTGAAGAAACTCAGCAGCAGTGGCAGCATCTGTGAAGAGAAAACGGAGTTAACGTGTTGAGTCCAGTGAACCTTTTTCAGAATATTTTGAACCAAGGCCAACCTGTTTGTGCTTTCTTCTTAAGAAAGCAAACAAAGTGCTGAGAATTTCAAATTTAAAGCAGAAATCATGACAAAAAGAGAAAGTATAGGTCAGTCACAAACTGCGAACTTGTCTTTGTCCTTTTAGAAGTTTACCAGCTTACTGTTTTCCAGTATTTTCTCCAATTTGATATTCTGCAGGTAATTGCAATGTTTATATTCTTGGAAATATGAGAACAATCACATTGCAAAAGGCACTCCTTTACTCTTTAGTGGATGACATCATTTTTAAACCAGTAACCTCCCTCCGACAGTGAATGCTGCTTGCAGATTCGCTTAAGGGGCATAAATAATTAAAACTTTGGGGTTACTTTTGTTTAAAAACTTTGCATTCCATCAGTGATCTGCAGGCATAAGGTGAGGCTGCCATTGTCCAACGCAATGAAAAGAAGTAATGAGACATCTTGAGATCAAAATTCATTCACTGGAAGAAATTATAGTGATAATTGATAATGATTTTGATTTTCAAAGCAAGTCACAGAATGAAAGTGCCAACAGTCATGATGATTATTTCATATTTTAATTGGTTTTGTCAACTGTAATAACAAAACACAAAAATGTCTGCAGTGCCACAATCAAGTAACTGTGTTTTGTGTGAGTAAAACGTTAGTGCAGAAGAATAATTTAAGGCGTATAGTTTAAACAAGCATTGTATGTACACATGTATGTTGTAGAATGAGCTAAATCAATGAAAAGTAGATGCACAATTTAAGTTGGAGGGTATGACAATCACTGAGGCATGGTTGTAATGATGATGATGGCATAATTCTTCACATGGGAAGTTCATGTTTCTCTGGCAATTGGCATGATCGTCAGTAACTAAATAAATAAAGAAAATTTTGATCTGCATCCTATTATAATATGATTGATCAGTTGAGGTGCAAGAAACCTGGAAGGTTTCTGATATAGGTCGGCTTCTTCTGTTGTCTCTGCTCTTCAACAACCTTGTTGTTCATCTGTTCATTTTGAACCTGGAGCTTACTTATCTGGTCATTGTCTGGAACACTACCCTGGATTAACAGTATGATAATACTACTCTTGAAATGTGAACTTGCAAATGTTTAAGTTTCACCTCCCATCTGAAAGCCAGTCCCAGCAACAATGCAGCACTCCCTTAACACTGCATTGGAGATCATGCCTTGATTTTTGTACTCAGGCCTTGAAGTGGATCTTGAGCCTAAAGCCTTGTGACATAGAGGCTAATACTAAACTAGTGTTTCTCAAACTTTTCATGCAGGGACTAATTAGGCAGGGCAAAAGAACCTCACTCTGGTGCCATACCTACTTTTGCTTGTTACTGCAAAGATGATGGGGGAGAATTAATGTAAAGACTGGCATTATTTTTCATGAGACACCAGTGCTGTGTGGTCTGATTCCAAAGTGAAGTCTCAGTTCCTCTTCTCAGGTTTCAGTCCCTCAACTGTGGAAAATCTGATTTTGCAGTCTTATGTTGAAGCAGTATTATTCTGGGTTTAAGTCAAATGATTGGTCTTTTGAAGGGCAATGAATGAATATCATGCAGGGAAGGAAAGGGAATGAAAAAGAAGTTCTCACCTCTCAAAGAATTAGATGCAGTACAGAATTTAGAAGTTTGCATTCAGTGTTTACAAGAATAAATGCATTTTATGACACAGAATTTAAAGTCGTTTTGCTTTAGTGGAAGAACAGAGTTAGATAACAGAGAAGTTAACAGATTACAAACAGCAGCGAGATTCTACAACTTTAGAACAGTGTCTTAGTATACACAATAAAAGCTACATGAAGAAGAAATAAAAGGAAGAAAATAATATGTCTGGAAGATTCATTGTCAGAGATAGGCTAGAACTACAGTTTGGACTTTTTGGAGAAGGCAATTCTGAGGATACAGAGTGCTACAACACTAAGCCATGAGCTGAAACAGTTAATATGCTTTATTCTCAATGCTAGTGCATGGTGATATAAATAATAAAAATATCAAAGAAAACATAGACACATTTGATGACATTCTAAAATTCTTTGATCATTACTTCAATCTGAAAACAGCAAGATTTTACAGAAGAGTTCAGCTTCCCAGGGAAATCCAGGGGCAATTTCTGTAAGAACATTGACACATTAGTGTAAGTCTAAGACAATGAAGCTCTGAAATCAGAATTTATTAAGAGAACTTATGAATTTCTGAAGTTCTTCAGTTCTGAGAAAGGGTCACTGGACCCGAAACATTAACTCTACTTTCTCTTCACATATGCTGCCAAACCTCTTGTGTTTTCCCAGTAATTTCTGTTTTTGTTTCCAATAAAATCTATCCTGGGGTGGGGGTTGAAAGTGAGACCTGCAGTTGCTGGTGTAGGGCTGGAAAAGTACAGCAAATCAGGCAGCATCTGAGGAGCAGGAGAGTCAATGTTTCGGGCAAAGACCCTTCAACAGGAACCGTTCCCGACGAAGGGCCTTTGCCTGAAACATCGATTCTCCTGCTCGTCGGATGCTGCTTGATTTGCTGGGCTTCTCCAGCACTGCACTCTTGACAAAAATAATTGTTAGTCCATGCCATGCTATTCATATCACAGCCAAGAACAGTGCATTTTGTTTTGTTTCTGAAGACAACGTGTGCAGCAAATTCATGACTATAACATTGCTATTAGCCAGAATGCAATTGATGAATTGGATGTTCATTCAGTGCTGATGTGAAATCTTGAAAATAATACTCACATAGGCACCCCATGGTTAGGACTAGAAGTTGTATGAACTGATGCAAACTTTATATCAGCCAGCCCTACCATCTGGGAGGTAAAAACGATGACTGCAGATGCTGGAAACCAGATTCTGGATCAGTGGTGCTGGAAGAGCACAGCAGTTCAGGCAACATCCAACGAGCAGCGAAATCGATGTTTCGGGCAAAAGCCCTTCATCAGGAATAAAGGCAGAGAGACTGAAGCGTGGAGAGATAAGCTTGGGGGAGTTGGGGGTGGGGAGAGAGTAGCATGGAGTACAATGGGTGAGTGGGGGAGGAGATGAAGGTGATAGGTCAGGGAGGAAAGGGTGGAGTGGATAGGTGGAAAAGGAGCTAGGCAGGTTGGACAAGTCCGGACAAGTCATGGGGACAGTGCGGAGCTGGAAGTTTGAAACCAGGATGAGGTGGGGAATGGAAAATGAGGAAATTGTTGAAGTCCACATTGATGCTCTGGGGTTGAAGTGTTCCGAGGCGGAAGATGAGGCGTTCTTCCTCCAGGCGTCTGGTGGTGCGGGAGCGGCGGTGAAGGAGGCCCAGGACCTCCATGTCCTCGGCAGAGTGGGAGGGGGAGTTGAAATATTGGGCCACGCGGCTGTGTGGTTGATTGGTGCGGGTGTCTCAGAGTTGTTCCCTAAAGCGCTCTGCTAGGAGGCGTCCAATCTCCCCAATGTAGAGGAGACCGCATCGGGAGCAACGGATACAATAAATTATATTAGTGGATGTGCAGGTAAAACTTTGATGGATGTGGAAGACTCCTTTAGGGCCTTGGATAGAGGTGAGGGAGGAGGTATGGGCACAGGTTTTACAGTTCCTGCGGTGGCAGGGGAAAGTGCCAGGATGGGAGGGTGGGTTGTAGGGGGGCGTGGACCTGACCAGGTAGTCACGGAGGGAACGGTCTTTGCGGAAGGCAGAAAGGGGTGGGGAGGGAAATATATCCCTGGTGGTGGGGTCTTTTTGGAGGTGGCGGAAATGTCGGTGGATGATTTGGTTTATGAGAAGGTTGGTAGGGTGGAAGGTGAGCACCAGGGGCGTTCTGTCCTTGTTACATTGGAGGGGTGTGGTCTGAGAGCGGAAGTGCGGGATGTGGACGAGATGCGTTGGAGGGCATCTTTAACCACGTGGGAAGGGAAATTGCGGTCTCTAAAGAAGGAGGCCATCTGGTGTGTTCTATGGTGGAACTGGTCCTCCTGGGAGCAGATACGGTGGAGGCGAAGGAATTGGGAATTCAGGATGGCATTTTTGCAAGAGATAGAGTGGGGAGAGGTGTAATCCAGGTAGCTGTGGGAGTCAGTGGGTTTATAAAAAATGTCAGTGTCAAGTCGGTCGTCATTAATGGAGATGCAGAGTTCCAGGAAGGGGAGGAAGGTGTCAGAGATGGTCCAGGTAAATTTAAGGTCAGGGTGGAATGTGTTGGTGAAGTTGATAAATTGCTCAACCTCCTCGCGGGAGCACGAGGTGGCGCCAATGCAGTCATCAATGTAGTGGAGGGAGAGGTGGGGAGTGGTGCCTGTGTAATTATGGAAGATCAACTGTTCTACGTAGCCAACAAAGAGACAGGCACAGCTGGGGACAATACGTGTGTCCATGGCTACCCCTTTGGTCTGGAGGAAGTGGGAGGATTCAAAGGAGAAATTGTTAAGGGTGAGGACCAGTTCGGCCAAACGAATGAGAGTGTCGGTGGAAGGGTACTGTCGGGGACGTCTGGAGAGGAAAAACCGGAGGGCTTGGAGGCCCTGGTCATGGCGGATGGAGGTGTAGAGGGATTGGATATCCATGGTGAAGATGAGGCGTTGGAGGCAGGGGAAACGGAAGTCTTGGAGGAGGTGGAGGGCGTGGGTGGTGTCTCGAATGTATGTGGGGAGTTCCTGGATTAGGGGGGATAGGACATTGTCGAGGTAGGTAGAGATGAGTTCAGTGGGGCAGGAGCATGCTGAGACAATGGGTCGGCCAGGGTGGTCAGGCTTGTGGATCTTGGGAAGGAGGTAGAACTGGGCAGTGTGGGGTTCCTGGACTATGAGGTTGGAAGCTGTGGGTGGGAGATCTCCTGAGGTGATGAGGTCTACCATCTGGGAGACCTGCTGCCTCAATTTGGAACTCACAGACATATGACCATTCAATGGTTTTGTATATCATTTTTCAAAGACCAAGCTTTCTACTGGAAAGGAGGGGGGGAGGGGGGTCCAACATTAACGTAGCATCCAAGCTGCAGGTGACGAATATCTGCTATTACAAGGTATCTGAATGTACTCTCAACTGTTTTTTTCTGTTGGTTCCTGAGAGTTGATACTATGTCTCTGGGTCAACTGTTGTGTGTGATTGTCTGCAAGGCAGAGGGCAGAATATAAACTAGATTTGGATGATGTTCCTGCCACAGCTTAAAATTTGAAATGTGAATGCAGAGAGAGTGGCATAGGATTCCATATTTTTTTCTCTCATTTCAAATTAACTTTGCACGACCCTAAAAATATCAAGCAATTTTCCGTGACTAATTTTACACAATGTTAGACAATGGAGGTAATAAAACTCTGTCCAACTGCTATCCTGTGAAGCACATGTGCTCCAATCATTTCCCAGAACTGTTTCAAGGCTGGCTTGGAATGGAAGCGACTCGATCCCACACCTTTGAACACGCTGAAATAATGGTTAAATGTGATGCCCTGTGTCCACCAGGATCACTCAAGTAAAGAAATAGTTTGGACTTCCAATACTGCCTTTCAAGGGATGGTATGGCCACTGCATTTGCTCTGGGGACTCTAGAACCAGGGGACACAGTCCGAGGATATGGGACAGGCCATTTAGGACTGGGATGAGGAAAGAAGTCTTCATTTAAAGGTTGATCACAGAATGTTATGGAGGCCAAGTCACCAGAATATATTCCAAGAAAGGCATCAGGGTTTTAGGGATTGAGGATTAGCCATGATCATATTGCCAATTGAGTGGTGGAGGAGGTCTAAAAGACTGAATGACTTACCCTGCTTTTAAGTTATAGTTTCCATGTTTAGATTAGAAATGAAATATTACCATCAAAAATGTCCATCTCCCACTGAAATGATTTGATTCTAATAAAACCTGAAACAGAGGAAGATCTCCAGAGTCTATTCCGAGTCAGGCTGGGCCACTTGCGAGCAGCATGCATTGAATAATTGGATGGGGCTTAATGCCCTCCTATGAAGTTACCCACCCCATTACTTAAAATGTATAAGAGACATGTGGGTCCTAAATTGGCTAAGTTTTCCAGATACCCAGTACAGAAGTGTTGACATTGACAGAAGAATAACTTCCCTGTAATATGCAGAAGACATTGTTTTAAAATACTAAATCTGGAGCTAATTCAACAACCAAAGGAAGTATATCCTACTAAAATAATGCAGAGAAAAATACTTTTTCATTGTTTAGAAGATTTCAAAGTTCAAAATTCCTCTAGAAAATTAATTTGATCCTTTTCTAATTAGGCTTCTTTCAAGGAGTCTTTAGGTACTAGCATCCTTCCAAGTGAAGCCATAGCCCATTAAAGTCAGATTGTTTTGATTGGTGATGCTTGGATCCACATCTTTGATAAAGTTTTATGTAAATAGTAAAATCAACTAAAATACTTATGTATTATCATTGGCACTAAATATGTTTTTTTTTCTGTGTTGCATTTAATGAAAGATCATTAGATACCATTTTCATTATCTTCTGTTGATATACTTGATTTGTAGATCCAAATTTGCAGTTAATTTTACTTTTAATGGGAAGAAACATATATGATCCATTGATTTACTATTTTACAACAGCTTTTGTAGTTACTTGGCATCAGATCGATATACCAAATTCTCTACAATCAACTGCAACTCGCTTAAATAAAATTGACATTTTATTTCTGATGTATGTGTTGTTATCATTCAAATTTCCTACTAAAACAAGGTTAGTGCTTCTTGCCCAGACAGTACCAGAGAAAAGCTCCTTTTTACAACTGAATACAGCTCCCTAGATTTTCATTCCTTCCATTTCACAGTCTCTGCAGATTTTGATTGATCTTATATGAGTGATAAACCTCTCTCAGCAATATTGTAACATGTATTTCAAGTGTTAGACTGATTTTTTTTGAAATTTTATTTGTGTTTTTTGAGAGGGGAAAACAATTTTTCTCTGAAATGGAAATTCCCAGAAAACCTTTCCAAATTACTCATACCTGCAGCTATCAATTGGCCAGAGCATTCCATGATTTCAGTGTTTGCTTTTGTGTGTTTGGAAGCAACATGCATAAAATATGTTGAGCACCCAGAATGCATTCGACTTGTGATAGAGAAGAATAGCTAAAACACAAACTTCAAATTTGGACAGGAGTTTTTTTTTGACTCATTCACAGCATGAGGGTGTCATTGACCAGGCCAGCATTTATTGCCCATCCCTAATTGTGCAGATGTCAAACACATTGCTGACATATGTAGGCCAGACCAAGCAAGTTTCCTTCCCTAAAGATATTAGTGAACCAGATGGGTTTTTCTGACATTCAATAATGGATTCATGGTCTTCAGTAGACTCTTAATTCCAGATATTTATTGAATTTAGATTTCACCGTTTGTTATGGTAGGACTCAAACCTGGGTCCTCAATACTTGGGTCTCTGGATAAACAGTCCAGTAGTAATGTCATGAGGACATCACCTCCCCAATTGTCAAATGATGAACTGTAGATCGGTCATTTTTTGTACACCCTATTCATCCCATTTTAAACCAATGAATTGCCAACCATTGTATTTCTATTAGAAGAACAATGAGAAGATAATGGGCACATGCAATAAATTGCAGTTTGTTTTATGAAAGAGTTGACACAGACGTGATAGGCTGAATGGACTTCTATTCTATAATTCGATGATTTTATTTCCATGTTTTAAAGTTAACCACTTTCACCAGCCAAAGGTTTTGATTTTATGGCCTTGAGAGTATACATCCAAAGAAATTATTTATAACTCACTATCATTGTTCCCTTCTGGCAGTCATTCAGTGAAGTGAAATTTAGGAGAATCAGCTTGCCAGCCATAAAACTGTATCATCTGGATAAGTGACTCTGTGTGATCAGTTTCTAAGATGTTCACATTCAGATTATCATTCAGATCAGTAGCGAGTCTCAAGTTCCAACTGAGACATTATTTACTAGAATGGCATACATTTCTGTGAACCAAGTTCAACCCTGGATTGTCTAGTGATAATAGCCTACATTATTTTTCCAGGTAATCTATGTGCATTTTATTTAGATGTGTTGCAGGAAAGAATTGATTTCCAACAAATTGACAATATGAGTTGCAAATTTATCAGAATCCCATCTATAAGCTAAGAACCAGTGCTGCTCAAGAATTGTTTCTCAAATGAGAGACATAAGGCAAGCCTAATTTTCAGTTGGACCTATTTCAAATAGCATTAAAGCAGTGAATCTCAGTCCTTAAAATTATGCTTTCTTTTGCTTGTATTATGTTTATTTCTATCTTGATAATTGCACATTTGAAACAAACAGGGTTTCTCAGATGAGATTCTGGATCAGTGGTGCTGGAAGAGCACAGTAGGTCAGGCAGCATCCAATGAGCAGCGAAATCGACGTTCCGGGCAAAAGCCCTTCATCAGGAATCAGGAATCCTTTATTCCTGATGAAGGGCTTTTGCCCGAAACGTCAATTTCGCTGCTCGTTGGATGCTGCCTGAACTGCTGTGCTCTTCCAGCACCACTGATCCAGAATCTGGTTTCCAGCATCTGCAGTCATTGTTTTTATCTTTCTCAGATGAGAAAAAAATTCAGCTATTTCTTTCCAAGGAGTTACACTAGTAGTATTCTAGCTTCAGGGAGTACCAGATTCTGGAATACATCGATAGCTGTTGGCAAGCACATCAACCTTCGAAACCTGGAAAAGTCCCTCTAAGTACGAGGTTGACTTGCACAATGAATATGTGAACTGCAAGCATGTCCTTGGTCATGATCTGCTTCGGATGCAGAGTAGTCTTGTGTTAAAAACTCCTGTGCACCATTGCAACACAGCTCATATTGTCTGTTGACCTGTTTTGCTCAGCTGTGATATAGATATATAAAACAGCCACTTGTGGAGAGAAAATTTAAGACTGGCTACTAGTACAAGTTTTGGTTGTTGTGGCTGAAAAGAAGTTGATTTATACACTGAGTATATGCATGAGGTCCGAAAGTGGGTCATAAGGTCCTAAGGAGTGTTGCTGAACAAAGAGACCTTGGAGTGCAGGTTCATAGCTCCTTAAAAGTGGAGTCGCAGGTAGATAGGATAGTGAAGAAAACGTTTGGTATGCTTTCTTTTATTGGTCAGAGTATTGAGTACAGGAGTTGGGAGGTCATGTCGCAGCTATACAGAACATTGGTTAGGCCACTGTTGGAATATTGCGTGCAATGCTAGTCTCCTTCCTATCGGAAAGATGTTGTGAAACTTGAAAGGGTTCAGAACAGATTTACAAGGATGTTGCCAGGGTTAGAGGATTTGAACAAGAGGGAGAGGTTGAATAGGCTGGGGCTGTTGTCCCTGGAGCATCAAAGGCTGAGGGGTGACCTTATAGAGGTTTACAAAATCATGAGGGGCATGGATAGGATAAATAGACAAAGTTTTTTCCCTGGGGTCAGGGAGTCCCGAACTAGAAGGCATAGGTTTAGGGTGAGAGGGGGAAGATATAAAAGAGAGCTAAGCGGCAGCTTTTTAAGCAGAGGGTGGTACGTGTACGGAATGAGCTGTCAGCATAATTGGTGGAGGCTGGTACAATTGCAACATTTAAAAGGCATTTGGATGGGTATATGAATAGGAAGGGTTTGGAAGGATATGGGCTGGGTGCTGGTAGGTGGGACAAGATTGGGTTGGGATATCTAGTTGGCATGGATGGGTTGGACTGAAGGGTCTGTTTCCATGCTGTATGACTCTATATTTGCCAGTTTGATTAAAAGACTGCAATTTTATTTTGAATTTCCAATGAATCAATGGTGTTAATAGTGAGCGGCATGGTGGCATAGAGGTTAGCACTACTGCCTCACAGTGCCAGAGACCCAGGTTCAATTCCCGTTTCAGGCGGCTATCTGTGTGGAGTTTGCACATTCTCCCCGTGTCTGCGTGGGTTTCTTCCGGGTGCTCCGGTTTCCTCCCACAGTCCAAAAATGCACAGGTTAGGTGAATTAGTCATGCTAAAATCACCCGTAGTGTAAGATGTAGTGGAATGGGTCTGGGTGGGTTGCTCTTCAGAGGGTCGGTGTGGACTTGTGGGGCCGAAGGGCCTGTTTCCACACTGTAAGTAATCTAATCTTAACAGTGGCCTTAACTAACTCACCATTGTCAAGCCTATGCTTACCGGCTGGGGTTATTGTCCCCAGAATACCTTGTAGAAACTATTTGTTTACATTTCTTTTATTCATTCTGAGGTTGTGAGAATCAGCGGCAAGTCTCTAAGTTGGCTGAAGAACCAACTTCTTGAACTGCCTCAGTGTAATGGGAGTGCTTCCATAATGCTATACTATACTCATTTATGATTTGGAGATGCCAGTGTTGGACTGGAGTGTACAAAGTTAGAAGTCACGCAACACCAGGTTATAGTCCAACAGGTTTAATTGGAAGCACTAGTTTTCAGAGCACCGCTACTTAATCAGGTGGTTGTCACCTTATGAACGGATGGCGCTCCAAAAGCTAGTGCTTCCAGTTAAACCTGTTGGACTACAGCATGGCGTTGTGTGATTTGTCACTTTATACTTATTTGTGTTTGACATAACTGAGTGGCTTGTGGAGAGTTTCAGGACAGTGAACCTTAATTCATTGTATTTTGAAACGAGAGTCATACATTACCCATCAAGCAAGCTTCCTTCCTGGAGAGATACAACTGAAGACTTTGCCATGCCAATCTAGTTCTTCATTATTATTGATACCAGCTCTTTTTTTTTACCTCAAATGCTTGACTGTCAACTATCATGATAGGATTACTGCCCATTTCCTGGATTATAAATTCTGTTGAATTATCATGATTCAACCTTTATTAGGACTGAATGGAATTCTGTGCTGCAAACAGAAATACCCACCTGGAAGAACTATTTAATCTCCAATCTCTTATTTTTTTTTAACTGTAGCTAATTTATATTTGATAAGGCACTTGGTGTTTTGCAATTTTTAGCACTCAAGATTCACGCTGGCGTCATTAACTAACTATATCAAAATGCTAAAATTTATTTACTTTCAAGTCAATGTGAACTCTTTCAATTTTCAAGTCTCATCTGAGCATTTTCATGTTGTTCTTGTTAAATAACTACATCCTTTTAATCATGTCCTGAATCAAGAATTTCTCTACAGTCCTATTGAATAGAAAAACTTTCTTGCTATTTGCTGCAGTCGGTGACAATTTGCTGTGTATGTTAATACTTCCAGGGCTTATTGAGTTTATATGATCTAAAAACTTTTATTTTATCAATTTTTAAATGGAACCTAAACAGTTTCCATATTTTGCTTTCATAGAAAACACGCAGGAAAATCCAGATGCTTAATTCCTATTATTATTTTAAAGATCAAACATTCAATTTATTTTCAAAAAGAAAGTTTTTATATTTTTTCAAAATCCACTGATTCATGCTTTAATTTATCTTTGTTGTGTCATGCCAATTAATTTCCCTTTTCCTAATAGCATTTCATGCACAGATTGCAACTTGGTAATCTACATGAGATCTGACAATTTCTCTGCTGACTCACAGTGCCACTCTATTTAAACTGACACTGTGTGCATTTAATTTATCTTTGCAACTGTTTTCATGTTTAAATATGTTGTAGCAATGCAGGAAAATTGCACAGAATTAAACTCCTCTCTGACTGTATCTTTGCAAGACCATCAGCGAAATCCCCAGAAGGACAGAAAAAAACAAATATGTTCATTTCTGTGGGAACTCCATCACCTGTCATAATTAAAATGGATGCTTGGGAGATCACAGAGAATTTGTAATCCTAATTTTAGCCAATGATTCGGCAGATTTTTTCTGCATGTAACATTACCTTTTAATTTCAATATTCTCTGTTAATTAGCAATACAGGTTGATTCCATCATTTTATCTCACCCCCCCCATTATTAATTATGTATGCTGGAAGAGCTACAGTGACGATTTGTTAACTCGCTCTGTCAACTTCAATCCATTTTCTTTTGGAAAGTTATGCAACAGAAATCTCCTGAAATTAGTTAGAAGTTAATTTTGTTATTTTTGTTGGACATTTTTCCAGTTTGCAACTATTGAGTCCACATTTTGAGGTGAGATCAAGTTATCTGACGGTCAGAAAGTCCGTGGAAAATAAATTACTTTCTTTCTCTTCCTTTATACCTTTCAAAAGGTAATTAAAATATGAAGTGCTGATCTTTTTACACAAAGTGTGAAATTCAAAGCAACACTATTTATCATGTGTTTATCTATTATTGACTTGGTTTGTAATACTGCTGCCTGAGTAAGGCCATGGAATCAAGTCCCACTCCATGACATGAATACGGAAGGGTGGCTGACATTTCAGTGCAATAATGAGGGGGTTGCTGAATTGTCAGAAATGCTGCTTTTCAGATGACAGATCGAGCTAAGGTCCTGACAGCTTATTAATGTAAAATATTTCTACTTTCTTAGGTGGAGAGATTGAAACTGCAATATTCCAGGCATGGTCTTCTGTGCTCAAATCCCCTCACAAAGAAAGTCAACATACTGTTTACTTTCCAAACTGCTGGCTGTGCTGCCTGTGCACTTGGATTGACTGGTGTACATGGATGCTTAGATTCCTTTATACATCCACATTTCCCAATATATCGCCATTTAAATAATATTCTTCCTTTGTTTTTCACACTGAAGTATATAACTTCATATTTAACCACATTGTCTACGTCTGCCATATGTTTGCTTACTCACTCAACTTGTCTAAATCACCTTGATGCCTCCTTACATCCTGCTCACAACTCTCAATCCTGCCTAGTCTTGATTTTATTTTATTTATTTAATGTCACATGTATTTTGTTACAAAACACAGCAAGAAGTGTTGTATAGGTGTCATCATTCTCCTGAAATGTCTTATAACACAAAAATATAAACCAAGACATTGAATATAATGGCAGAAGATTAAAGAAATAAAGGGAAAATGTTCAACTTGACAGTCCTTCTTAAGTGCTCAGCCATTGGCCACAGAAATGGTGGCCAGGATGAGTTCTCATGCTACACCCCCGTCACTGGAACAAAAGTTGTCATTCTTTAGCATGACCTCAACTTCACTAATGTCCCTGTCACTGAGTCCTTGATGGGCCTTGCCAATGCAGTAGTGACCAATACCACTGGGTACTGAACCGACCCAAGCTTGACTCCAGCACCACCAGAAGTTTCGGGCCCACCTCACCAACGCAGCCATTGCAAATGCCACGAGGTCTTGTACAGGGCTCAAACTAGCCTCTGTGTCATTAGCAAACTTCTAAATGTTATACTTGGTTCACCAATGCAGATCATCAGGCAAGGACTGATTACGCATAGTCAACATGGCTTTGTGCATGGGAAAACATGTCTCACAAACTTGATTGGGTTTTTTGAGGAAATAAATGATTTGGATGCAAGCGTAAGAGCCACAGTTAGTAAGTTTGCAGATGACACCAAAATTGGAGGGGTAGTGGACAGCAAAGAGGGTTGCCTCAGCTTGCAACAGGACCTTGGCCCGATTGGCCAATGGGCTGAGAAGTGGCAGATGGAGTTTAATTCAGATAAATGTGAGGTGCTGCATTTTGGTAAAGCATGTCTTAGCAGGATTTACACACTCAATGGTAAGGTCCTAGGGAGTGTTGCTGAACAACGAGACCTTGGAGTGCAGGTTCATAGCTCCTTGAAAGTGGAGTCCCAGGTGGATAGGATAGTGAAGAAGGTGTTTGGAATGCTTTCCTTTATTGGTCAGAGTATTGAGTACAGGAGTTGGGAGGTCATGTTGTGGTTGTACAGGGCATTGGTTAGGCCAGCGTTGGAATATTCTGTGCAATTCTGGTCTTCTTCTTATCGGAAAGATGTTGTGAAACTTGAAAGGGTTCAGAAAAGATTGACAAGGATGTTGCCAGGGTTGGAGAATTTGAGCTACAGGGAGAGGCTGAACAAAATTATGAAGGGCATGGATAGTCTTTTCCCTGGGATCAGGGAGTCCAGAACTAGAGGGCATAGGTTTAGGGTGAGAGGGGAAAGATATAAAAGAGACCTAAGGGGCAACATTTTCACACAGAGAGTGGTACACGTATGGAATGAGCTGTCAGAGGAAGTGGTACAATTGCAACATTTAAAAGGATGGGTATATGAATAGGAAGGGTTTGGAGGGATATAGGCCGGTTGCTGGCAGGTGGGACTAGATTGGTTTGGGATATCTAGTCAGCATGGACGGTTTGCATCAAAGAGTCTGTTTCCATGCTGGACATCTCTATGACACTACGACTCAAAGCCATCTTACAGATTCATTAATAAGTTAGTTTTTGCTGCTCGTGAGTCCTTGCTATATGCAAACAGACTCCTACTTTTGCCGACATAACAGCAGTAACTTCATTTTAAAATGAGTTAGTAATTGTGAGACACGTTGAAAGTGTAAAAGGTGTGAGTAGGTTGGGTCGGTACATGTTGGACGTTTAAAGAATGAGAGCTGACCTTGTTAAAACATACAAAATTCTTTGAGGCCCACCTATTCCTCTGCTACATTAATGACAGCATTGACGCTATCTTGTGCTCCCGCGAGGAGGTTGAGCAATTCATCAACTTCACCAACACATTCCACCCTGACCTTAAATTTACCTGGACCATCTCTGACACCTCCCTCCCCTTCCTGGACCTCTCCATCTCCATTAATGATGACCGACTTGATACCGACATTTTTTTACAAACCCACCGACTCCCACAGCTACCTGGATTACACCTCTTCCCACCCTACCTCCTGCAAAAATGCCATCCCGTATTCCCAATTCCTCCGCCTCCGCCGTATCTGCTCCCAAGAGGACCAGTTCCACCACAGAACACACCAGGTGGCCTCCTTCTTTAGAGACCGCAATTTCCCTTCCCACGTGGTTAAAGATGCCCTCCTAAGCATCTCGTCCACATCCTGCACCTCTGCCCTCAGACCCCACCCTTCCAACGGTAACAAGAACAGAACGCCCCTGGTGCTCACCTTCCACCCTACCAACCTTCGCATAAACCAAATCGTCTGCTGACATTTCCGCTACCTCCAAAAAGACCCCACCACCAGGGATATATTTCCCTCCCCACCCCTTTCTGCCTTCTGCAAAGACCGTTCCCTCCGTGACTACTTGGTCAGGTCCACGCCCCCCTACAAACCACGCACCCATCCTGGCACCTTCCCCTGCCACCGCAGGAACTGCAAAACCTGCACCCACACCTCCTCCCTCACCTCCATCCAAGGCCCTAAAGGAGCCTTCCACATCCATCAAAGTCTTATCTGCACATCCACCAATATCATTTATTGTATCCGTTGCACCCGATGCTGTCTCCTCTACATTGGGGAGATTGGACACCTCCTAGAAGAGTGCTTTAGGGAATATCTCCGGCACACCCACACCAATCAACCACACCGCCCTGTGGCCCAACATTTCAACTCCCCCTCCCACTCTGCTGAGTACATGGAGGTCCTGGGCCTCCTTCACCGCCGCTCCCTCACCACCAGACACCTGGAGGAAGAACGCCTCATCTTCCGCCTTGGAACACTTCAACCCCAGGGCATCAATGTAGACTTCAACAGTTTCCTCATTTCCCCATCCCCCACCTCACCCTAGTTCCAAACTTCCAGCTCAGCACTGTCCCCATGGCTTGTCCTACCTGCCTATCTTCTTTTCCACCTATCCACTCCACCCTCCCCCCCGATCTATCACCTTCATCCCCTCCCCCACTCACCTATCGTACTCTATGCTACTTTCTCCCCACCCTCACCCTCCTCTCACTTATCTCTCCACCCTTCAGGCTCTCTGCCTGTATTCCTGATGAAGGGCTTTTACCCGAAACGTTGATTTTACTGCTCTTCGGAAGCTGCCTGAACTGCTGTGCTCTTCCAGCACCACTAATCCAGAATCTGATTTCCAGCATCTGCAGTCATTGTTTTTACCATGAAGAGGTTGTTTGTTGACTGTCTATGGGAGAGTCTATAACCAGAGAGCATATTATCACAATAAGGGTTCATCCATTTAAGACACGGATGAGGAGGAATTTCTTCTGTCAGAGGGTAGTGAATCTATGGAATTCTTTACCACGGAGGACTGTAGAAGCTGCGTCTATAAGTCTATTCAAGGCTGAGATAGACAGGTTTTTCAACAGTAAGGGAATCGGGGTTGTGGGGAGAAAGCAGGGAGGTGGAGTTGAGGATTACTAGAACAGCTACGATGTGATTGAATGGCTAATTATATTCAATTGGCTGAATGGTCTCCTTCTTATAATGTAATAATGGACAATAAAGGCAAAGATAATTTTGTCTTTTAGATAAATAAATAGATTAATATTTTCAGCAGAGGAACATACAACACATATAAAAATGTGTTGCAAAACACATTAGGCCAGGAATTTTATTGCCAAACACTTCCTCCAACCAGCAAGACACATACTCCCCTGGGAGAGGGCAATAAAAAGAAAAAAAAAACTAAAATTAAAAAATAATCCTTTCCCCTACCCTAGGCTAGTTGATCATATTGACAATGCAGATGTTAAATGTTAAATCACTTACATTTTATAAAATGTGGGATAGATTTTAACATCTGTCCCAGAGGTTATCTCAGAAGTGAATGTGAAGCAGGTGGCATGAGTTCATGAAGAAATGTGCAGGTTGGAAATTGAGGGTGTCCTTTATGTCAGTCTTAACTATAGAAGATATAAATAGCCCATAGCAATTAATCAGGAGCTGAAAATGAGGGAGAATCTCAAAAAATTACTGTTAACAGAGAAATAGTAGGGCGGCACGGTGGCACAGTGGTTAGCACTGCTGCCTCACAGCGCCAGAGACCCGGGTTCAATTCCCGCTCAGGCGACTGACTGTGTGGAGTTTGCAAATTCTCCCCGTGTCTGCGTGGGTTTCCTCCAGGTGCTCCGGTTTCCTCCCATAGTCCAAAGATGTGCAGGTCAGGTGAATTGGCCATGCTAAATTGCCCATAGTGTTAGGTGAAGGGGTAAATGTAAGGGAATGGCTCTGGGTGGGTTGCCCTTCAGCGGGTCGGTGTGGACGTGTTGGGCCGAAGGGCCTGTTTCCACACTGTAAGTAATCTAATCTAATCTAATACTGAATAAATAATTGGAAATATGAGTTGACAATTCCCTAGGTCCTAATGGATTGTATCCTGGGGTCTTAAAGGAAGTAGCCAGTGAAACAATTGATGCTATAATTTTCCAAAACTCATTAAGTTCAGGAAGGTTACTTTAGAAAGTAACTAATGTAACTCCTATATTCAAATAGGGAAGACAGTTAGCTTAACATCTGTCATAGGGAAATGTTTAAAAGCTGTTATTTAGAGACATTATGACAAGGCACTTGGATAAGTTTGAGGTAATCAGAGACAACATGGTTTTATTAAAGGGAAATCATGTTTAACTAATTCATTTGTTGAATAAGAAACATGTGCTGTGGTTAAATAGGAACTCGTGGATTTATTGTCCTTAGATTTCCAGAATGTCCCACACCAAAGGTTATTACAGAAAATAAAAGCTCATGGTTTAGGGATACCATATTGATATGGACCAAAAATTGGCTGGCTAACAGGAAGTAGGGAGTAGGAATCAGTGAATTGTTTTCAGCAAGTAATCAGAAAAGTTGATTATGGTTGTAACAGTTGATTGCAAAGGGAATTGAATGCAACAGCATAGAGATCGTGCTTTAGCTATACAGGGCATTGGTGAGACCGCATCTGGACTACTGTGTACAGTACTGGTCACTATACATTTGGTTCTGCTTTAACCCATGTTTCTTCAATGCAAATTGGCGATAACACGATTGAAGGATTTAGACTATTAATTGTAGAATGCAAACTTTCCTTAGCTGGATTTGCTATAACATGATTCCAGTCCCACTGGTTTGAATGGTTGAGCTATTACACAATTTTCTTTTATTGCGGGATTACACAGGAACAGAATTATCATGTTATATCAGAACAGACTGTACTTATGAAAGGATGTTAATGCATTGGAAGCAGTTCAGAGAAATTTTACCAGATTTACACCTGAAATGAGCAGATTGTCTTGTGAGGAAAGACTGAGACAGGCTAGGCCTGTAGAAGAATCAGAGGTGACTTAACTGAAACAAGTAAGATCCTGAAAGACTTGACCGATGAATTGTGAAAGGACGCACCTTCTTGTGGGATAGTCTAGAAATAGGGGTTGTAGTTTAAAAACAAAGGGCATCCTACGAAAGCAGAGATGTGGAAACCTTTTTTGTCTCTGATGGTTAAGAGTCTTTGGAATTCCCTTCCACAAAAGGCAACGGATGTGGATCATTTAAATTTTTTAAGAGTGAGGTAGATATATTGATTACTAAAGGGGTGAAAGATTATTTGGTGCTATAAGGAATATGAGATTAAAATTATATCAGCCATGATCTTATTGAATGGCCTACTCTTGCTTGTATGTTCCTGCAAACCAACTGAGACCTTTCCTCCAACTGCCTCTGGTACCTTATCAGCAGTGGGGGAAGTAGGTGATTAGAATGTTATATGGAGAGTTTACTAAGTTTTCTTGGCTGGGAGATATCTTTCTGTTTGAGTACGCTGTGCTCAACAGTGGCTCTACTCAACAGTAGTACTTCTTATTAGAATAGTTTGCTGCATTTTCCCACTATTGATAACAAGTTAATAGTTTTGAAGTTTCCAGTATAATGTCTCTGACCCCAACCCATGTAATCCTCCACCCTCCTGAAACTGTTCCCTGATTCATTCTCCCCACCGCCACCACCACCATCAAAACTCCCACCACCATGCTCCCCCACCCAACTCAACTCAAAACACCCCTTTCACCAGAGAGTCCGTGCCAGACTGTCCATGTTGACATTCCCAACACTTGCCTGGTTGTCTTGGTCCAGTAATGAATGTCATTGGAGTTTGGTCATCAGTGGTGCTGGTGTCTTAAGGTGCCACCAGCCATTTGATTGTTTTCAGAGGCAAGACCTCTGCTCAGATCTGGGGTGAAAGTCTTGCTGTAAGCCAATTAATTGCCAATAGTTGGAACAGAAGATAATTCCAGGAATCCATTTCCAATGGATTATTTTTCTCTCGAAAAAGGAATAACTCATGGAGAGAAGCTCAACTCCTGCAAAAATATATCATAAACCAATAAAAGGTGTCTTATAGCAAAATCTTAAAGCAACAGATGAATTGTATATGAGATAGAGAACCTAAACAACAAAACCATTCTAAAAATCAATTAGTTGACACGAATGAAGATCCAGTCTGACTTCCATCTCAGCTGGTATTTTATATTTCTGTTTGAATGGTGTTGTGAATGATATTATAAGGACTGATTTGAAATTGAATTGAAATTGACTTGCATGATATGGCAGGATTGATTCAATACACACACAGTAAAAAATGAGGTCTGCAGATGCTGGAGATCACAGCTGAAAATGTGTTGCTGGTCAAAGCACAGCAGGCCAGGCAGCATCTCAGGAATAGAGAATTCGACGTTTCGAGCACAAGCCCTTCATCAGGAATGAGAGAGAGTAGCCAAGCAGGCTAAGATAAAAGGTAGGGAGGAGGGATTTGGGGGAGGGGCGATGGAGGTGGGATAGGTGGAAGGAGGTCAAGGTGAGGGTGATAGGCCGGAGTGGGGTGGGGGCGGAGAGGTCAGGAAGAAGATTGCAGGTTAGGAGGGCGGTGCTGAGTTGAGGGAACCGACTGAGACAAGGTGGGGGGAGGGGAAATGAGGAAACTGGAGAAATCTGAATTCATACCTTGTGGTTGGAGGGTTCCGAGGCGGAAGATGAGGCGCTCCTCCTCCAGCCGTCGTGTTGTTATGTTCTGCCGGTGGAGGAGTCCAAGGACCTGCATGTCCTCGGTGGAGTGGGAGGGAGAGTTAAAGTGTTGAGCCACGGGGTGGTTGGGTTGGTTGGTCCGGGCGTCCCTGAGATGTTCTCTGAAGCGTTCCGCAAGTAAGCGGCCTGTCTCACCAATATAGAGGAGGCCACATCGGGCTCACCAATATAGAGGAGGCCACATCGGGTCCCACTGGTTCTCACCTACCACCCCACCAACCTCCGCATACAACGTATCATCCGCCGTCATTTCCGCCACCTCCAAATGGACCCCACCACCAAGGATATATTTCCCTCCCCTCCCCTATCAGCGTTCCGCAAGGACCACTCCCTTCGTAACTCCCTCGTCAGATCCACACCCCCCACCAACCCAACCTCCACCCCCGGCACCTTCCCCTGCAACCGCAGGAAATGTAAAGCTTGCGCCCACACCTCCACACTCACTTCCCTCCAAGGCCCCAAGGGATCCTTCCATATCCGCCACAAGTTCACCTGTACCTCCACACACATCATCTATTGCATCCGCTGCACCCGATGTGGCCTCCTCTATATTGGTGAGACAGGCCGCTTACTTGCGGAACGCTTCAGAGAACACCTCAGGGACGCCCGGACCAACCAACCCAACTACCCTGTGGCTCAACACTTTAACTCTCCCTCCCATTTCACCGAGGACATGCAGGTCCTTGGACTCCTCCACCGGCAGAACATAACAACACGACGGCTGGAGGAGGAGCGCCTCATCTTCTGCCTGGGAACCCTCCAACCACAAGGTATGAATTCAGATTTCTCCAGTTTCCTCATTCCCCCTCCCCCCACCTTGTCTCAGTCGGTTCCCTCAACTCAGCACTGCCCTCCTAACCTGCAATCTTCTTTCTGACCTCTCCGCCCCCACCCCACTCCGGCCTATCACCCTCACCTTGACCTCCTTCCACCTATCCCACCTCCATCCTCCCCCCCCCCCCAGTCCCTCCTCCCTACCTTTTATCTTAGCCTGCTTGGCTACTCTCTCTCATTCCTGATGAAGGGCTTGTGCTCGAAACGTCGAATTCTCTATTCCTGAGATGCTGCCTGGCCTGCTGTGCTTTGACCAGCAACACATTTTCAGCTCAATACACACACAGCTGAATTTGATGCATCCCGAGTTACTGATGGTATCAAGGAAGCTAATTCTGATTGTTTTCATTACCAGAATCACTAAATTCCCCAACCATGCTCTATTGTAAATGTTCAAACAGTAACTGGCATGATAAATCCACAGAGGGTATTAATTGTTTAATCACAATTCATTGCAACGACAGATTTTTGATAATGAATGCTGATTGCTCATCAACTTCTTGAAACCTGTTGGACTACAACCTGGTGTCGTTCGATGTTTGACCCTATCTTGGAGAGGCAGAGTTTCCCGTAACAACATGGACTGGTGCCTCTTTAGTATTTCTACAAGTGAAAGGTGCCCTGACCTGAATTGTAAAATGACCCACTCCTCAGAAGTTCTATTGGGGCCAGCTGTCGGACAGATAATCAGAGAAATCCGAGAAGGTTCATTGCAGTTTCCACCTGAGAATGTTCCAGCCCTTGGAGCATTAAAAGTGGGGTTTTTTTTGTAAGCTATTCAACAATAGATTGAATGTTAAGTTAAGCTTTTTAAAAAGATTAAGTGCATAATCCTTGGAATTTTAAAACCATTAACATGATGTCTGTAGTGGGGAAAATGTTATATATTATAATTTATTATAATATAAGTAAGTCAACAGTATTTAGTGCATTAATGATCATTAAACCAAACAAACAGAAGTTCAGAAAAGCAAGCTGCACCTGAAACATTCATTGAAAACATAACAGAGTTGCTGGTCGATATGGTTTGGCTTTAAGTACCTTTGAAATGTTTTCAGAAAATTTCTAAAGAGGAAAAGTCAGAAGTCCAAACTTCTCTATTAATATCTAGAGATTACTCCACTTGCACTGTTTGTTGTGTGGTTGTTGAATTTGTCAATACTCATTTGACATATGAACTTCTGAGTTGACCATCCATAACTCTGCTCTCTCCTCTGTCCCTCCACTCTCTAAAATCTCAGGCAGAATCTATGATGTTCCAATATATTCTGCAGCTTTTTTGCTGAATTAGCAATACGAAAAAGTACATGAAACATCATGTACATTTATATGTGCATTTTAATTTCACATAATGTAGATGAGTTGAGTATTTGTGAACTGGCCAACGAGGAAGGTCCTTCAGTGTGCAATGAGCTATGAGGGATAATGGATTAGTGGTGCTGGAAGAGTACAGCAGTTCAGGCAGCATCCAACGAGCATCGAAATCGACGTTTCGGGCAAAAGCCCTTCATCAGGAATAAAGGCAGTGAGCCGGAAGCATGGAGAGATAAGCTAGGGGAGGGTGGGGGCGGGGAGAGAGTAGCATAGAGTACAATGCGTGAATGGGGGAGGAGATGAAGGTGATAGGTCAGGGAGGAGAGGGTGGAGTGGATAGGTGGAAAAGGAGCTAGGGAGGTCGGACAAGTCCGGACAATTCATGGGGAGAGTGCTGAGCTGGAAGTTTGAAACTAGGATGAAGTGGGGGAAGGGGAAATGAGGAAGCTGTTGAAATCCACATTGATGCCCTGGGGTTGAAGTGTTCCGAGGCAGAAGATGAGGCGTTCTTCTTCCAGGCGTCTGGTGGTGAGGGAGCGGCGGTGAAGGAGGCCCAGGACCTCCATGTCCTCGGCAGAGTGGGAGGGGGAGTTGAAATGTTGGGCCACGGGGCGGTGTGGTTGATTGGTGCGGGTGTTTCGGAGATGTTTCCTAAAGCGCTCTGCTAGGAGGCGCCCAGTCTCCCCAATGTAGAGGAGACCACATCGGGAGCAACGGATACAATAAATGATATTGGTGGATGTGCAGGTAAAACATTGATGGATGTGGAAGGCTCCTTTAGGGCCTTGGATAGAGGTAAGGGAGGAAGTGTGGATACAGGTTTTACAGTTCCTGCGGTGGCAGGGGAAGGTGCCAGGATGGGAGGGTGGGTTGTAGGGGGGCGTGGACCTGACGAGGTAGTCACAGAGGGAACGGTCTTTGCGGAAGGCGGAAAGGGATGGGGAGGGAAATAGATCCCTGTTGGTGGGGTCTTTTTGGAGGTGGCGGAAATGTCGGTGGATGATTTGGTTTATGCAAAGGTTTGTAGGGTGGAAGGTGAGCACCAGGGGCGTTCTGTTCTTGTTACGGTTGGAGGGGTGTGGTCTGAGGGCGGAGGTGCGGGATGTGGACGAGATGCGTTGGAGGGCATCTTTAACCACGTGGGAAGGGAAATTGCGGTCTCTAAAGAAGGAGGCCATCTGGTGTGTTCTGTGGTGGAACTGGTCCTCCTGGAAGCAGATATGGCAGAAGCGGAGGAATTGGGAATACGGGATGGCATTTTTGCAAGAGATAGGGTGGGAAGGGGTGTAATCCAGGTAGCTGTGAGAGTCGTTGGGTTTGTAAAAAATGTCAATGTCAAGTCGGTCGTCATTAATGGAGATGGAGAGGTCCAGGAAGGGGAGGGAAGTGTCAGAGATGGTCCAGGTAAATTTAAGGTCAGGGTGGAATGTGTTGGTGAAGTTGATGAATTGCTCAACCTCCTCGCGGGAGCACGAGGTGGCGCCAATGCAGTCATCAATGTAACGGAGGAAGAGGTGGGGAGTGGTGCCTGTGTAATTATGGAAGATCAACTGTTCTACGTAGCCAACAAAGAGACAGGCATAGCTGGGGCCCATAGTGTGCCCATGGCTACCCCTTTGGTCTGGAGGAAGTGGGAGGA
This sequence comes from Hemiscyllium ocellatum, assembly GCF_020745735.1. NCBI lineage: Eukaryota > Metazoa > Chordata > Chondrichthyes > Orectolobiformes > Hemiscylliidae > Hemiscyllium > Hemiscyllium ocellatum. The sequence goes on from NC_083401.1 coordinate 90,716,260, forward strand.
TTCAAAGGAGAAATTGTTAAGGGTGAGGACCAGTTCGGCCAAATGAATGAGAGTGTCGGTGGAAGGGTACTGTTAGGGACATCGGGAGAGGAAAAAAAAACAGAGGGCTTGGAGGCCCTGATCATGGCGGATGGAGATGTAGAGGGATTGGATATCCATGGTGAAGATGAGGCATTGGGGGCCGGGGAAACGGAAGTCTTGGAGGAGGTGGAGGGCGTGAGTGGTGTCACGAACGTATGTGGGGAGTTCCTGGACTAGGGAAGATAGGACAGTGTCGAGGTAGGTAAAGATGAGTTCAGTGGGGCAGGAGCATGCTGAGACAATGGGTCGACCAGGGTGGTCAGGCTTGTGGATCTTGGGAAGGAGGTAGAACTGGGCAGTGTGGGGTTCCCGGACTATGAGGTTGGAAGCTGTGGGTGGGAGATCTCCTGAGGTGATGAGGTTCTGTATGGTCTGGGAGATGATGGTTTGGTGATGGGGGGTGGGGTCATGGTTGAGGGGACAGTAGGAAGAGGTGTCTTCGAGTTGGCGTTTAGCTTCAGCAGTGTAGAGGTCAGTGCACCAGACTACCACTGCGCCCCCTTTATCTGCTGGCTTAATGGTGAGGTTGGGATTGGAGCAGCAGGATTGGAGGGCTGCACGTTGTGAGGGTGAGAGGTTGGAGTGGGGGATGGGTGTAGACAGTTTGAGGCGGTTAATGTCCCGGCGGCAGTTGGAAATGAAGAGGTCGAGGGCAGGTAGTAGGCCAGCACAGGGTGTTCAGTTGGATGCAGTGTGTTGGAGGTGGGTGAAGGGGTCCTCGGAAGGTGGGCGGGAATCCTGATTGTGAAAGTAAGCTCGGAGGCGGAGGCAGCGGAAAATTGTTCGTCGTCACGTCGTGTATTAAATTTATTGATGCGTGGACGGAGGGGGATGAAGGTGAGTCCTTTGCTGACGACTGATCATTCATCCTCAGTGAGGGGGAGGTCTGGAGGGATGGTGAAAACTCGGCAGGGCTGGGAGCTGGGATCTGGTCTGGGTGTGGAGCTGGGAGTGGGGTCGGAGCCAGTACCTGGAGTGGGTGTGATGGTGGGGGGAATGGGGGTGGAGTCATGAGCAGGGGTAGTGTTCCCCTCGGGGTTCTAGGGGGTGGGGATAGTGACAGTGGGGTCTGTGGGGGGGCGTGTCAGCAGAATGCAGGTGAGTGGCGCTGGTGGTGGCGGACACAGCAGAAGGGGTAGTGCAAGTCACTGAGCATGTGGCATCAGCGATGATGTGAGGGCCAGAAGTGGCTGTGGGAGTGGCCATGATGGGGGTGGAAGTGACATCATCAATCAGCGTGGGGGTGGAAGCTGCATCAGCCGCGTGGCTAATGGCATTTCTGAGGCCAGGGGAATCTTCTGGAATGTTTGAGGAGCGCTGGTTATGGAGGTGTGTAGATACAAGTTTGTTGTACTTACAGTTTTTGATGTTTGAGATGAGTTGAAATACTGTTTGTTGAGAGTATGAATTCTCTTGAGGAGTACAGAGTGGGTCCTTTGCAATTCTGAGAGAGTGTGGCCCTCAGCTGAGGCAGGGCTGACTGTTTTAAAAGTTCTTGCTAATTTAAACTGAAGTGTAAGTGAACAGAAGAAAAAAAATCTGACTGAGCCAACAAGCTGCTGATTTTCCAAAGTGAAGTCTGCTACAAACCACTTAGTCCTTCCCAGGTACCTCATCAGCAGTGCATGTTGTCTTATATGCAGTGCTCCTAAATATAAGAGTTTACCTTTACGAAGTAGACAATTAAAGTGGAAAATAGCTTTCTGAACTAAAGAGAATCCAAGATGTTTGAAAGTGTAGTAACTGTTGCTGTGTGATCTGATAGGGTTGTGGTTGGACAGCATTGAGCAGGGAACATCAGTAACAAAAACAGAAATCACTGGAAAATCTCAGCCTGCCTGGCAGCATCTGCAGAGAGAACTCAGAGTTAACGTGTTTGGTCCATTGAACCTTCTTCAGAACTGAGTTCTCTCTGTAGATGCTGCCAGACCTGCTGAGCTTTTCCAGCAACTTCTGTTTTTGTTTCTGATTTCTATGCTCTGCTTTTCTTTCTTTTTTTTGTTTAATAACAAGAAATGCTTCGAGCTGATGGCAGGTGAAGGTAGAAGTGACTGTTATGTACTGAGCACAGGAAGTCCAGGAGTTAGGGAACTGTTCCCAGTCTACATTCTGTATCATTAAGAAAGAAAATCTATTTTAAAAAAGTTACATTTGGAAATGATGTTACTGGTTTGAACTCGAGTTCCATTGTAAGGTATACATGATGTATTTGGACCAGTTATGCAATTTTCAAGTTATACTTGTTTTTTTTCTATCCCTTACCACTTGTACTCTTTCTCTGTCAGCAAATGATCTCAGCAAATTCACTGCAACCATTGTAAAAACTTCCCTTTGAGTCAAAAGGTTTTGGCTCAGATGTCAATGGCACCCAATAGTTTGGATATAATTCCAGTTCAGATAGTGGACCTTTATTACACTAATCAATAATACATACAGTGACACTGGTTGTTTAGTAATCCCATAAACCAAGGTCTGTCTCGGGAAATCAACCGATCAACTGATCTTCTGGCCTGAGCTTCAGGGCAACTGACCAAACTGCCGCACCCTGGCTACAGCAGTGAGTCATTTATGATGTTCCCTTTTTTATGCCTCTTCTTCTGTCCATGCAAGGTAATGCGTGGTTTTGGCTCGTTCAAATGGTTTTCAACTTCATCACAGGCCTCTCTGCAATGTTATGCTTGAAAAAAAAACTGCATGCACTCTCAGGTATCATCTCTAACTCCCTTATCTTTAAGGTCATAGAAACAATGGCACACAGTTCTCCACAAAGCAAGGTGAGCAGAATCTTGGAGGGGCCTGAACCACCTGGACCATGGTGCGATTTATGGAAGAATAATGTGAAAACTATCTCGATGTCAGGAACAACTCTGCATTCTTCATGCATCTGCCAGGCAGTGTGGCGAGTTTCTCACTGGGCAGTGGCAGGATAACAGTTAAGGGGGATTATTGATCGATAATAGCCTTATTAGCCCCACAACTTTCATCAATAACATTCAACTTCCTAATCTTACCAAATGTCCCAAACAAACTTGACTTTGAGAATTCCTGACATGGAACTCTGAGTGGTACCTGGCAAGTTCAGCTTCTTGCTGCTGTAAACATGCATCATGTTGCTCTGCGTCAAAATAGAACCTCAGAGCATGATCCACATCCAGCTGTCGTGTGTGCCTATGTCTATGAACATCCAACATTTGCTAACCCCTCATGACCCTCACGGTACTCTGTTTGATCCCTTGCAGGATGTTTAGGAAGCTTAGACTTACATTACAGGGTACACCGGCAAATAGTGTTGAAAAGCTGCTTCAAGAAAACTGTGTGCGCAGATGACTGATTGATTACTTACTTACTTACTGTTTGATAACACATGTCTAAAGGCTATCATAACTGCTATATTAATGTGGTGTTTTCTGTGGAATCCTGTAGGGATCTGCTGCTGGTCAGCAGGTCCCGTTATTTTCAGTCACAGACACATGCACATGCACATGCACACACAGGCTTTGACATGGTCAGTTCTCTGCTTGGGAGGCTAATGGTCAGGAGATCTGTCCAACTACAGTCCAGGAAGTGTTCAGCAGTCCATCCTGAAGGTCAACACAATCACTGAAGGAGATAGTGCATCATTAGCCAGCGATTTGCAAACACAGTGCTATGGGGGTATGTTCAGTCATGTCGAGTGGCTTCTGGATAGTAGTTAATCAGACATTTTGTCTTGAGATCTTGGTGAAATCAATGAAACAGAATGGGAGTTTGTTGATAACTTAAACATAAATAAGTTATAAACAATTTGAAAAGCCATACCAGACTCAAAATTTTAACTCTACTTTCTTCTGTACACATGCTGCCAGATCTGCTGAGTTCCTTTAGTACTTTCTGTTTTTATCTCAGCTATCCAGCATCTGAGTATTTTTCCTTAAATAAGTTTCATTTAGTTTATCCTTTCTAATAGTATAGTATATCCTTATTATTTTGGGCTCTGAATTATTTTAGATTTTCTGTCCAACAATCTGAAACACAACCTAAGTTCATAAATAAAGTAACTGTAAGGTCACTTGTAAAATATAGATATGATACAGATATCCAGAATAAATATAATTTGAAATGAATTCCCTCCATTTTCATTGACTGGAATCTTTATTTTCTCTTCCTTTGCACTATTCACTTTTGCTCTGTTTGTATCTCATCTGCTCATCCAAGTTTTACTGGCTGGCTGGTTCAAAATTCATGCCATTCTTTTTTGTCTTTTTGACTCTCTGATGGTTTTAAATCCATTTTAAAGCTGTTTAAAGGATTCTTGTCCATAGAATGATGATCCCATGCTCTGGCACAATTTTAGATTGGCTTCAGAAAAAGACAACCCTCCAGCAGCCCAGCTAAAGGAAGTTATCAAAAGCAACTACGTCAGCAATGGATCCAAAAGGTCAAGAAATACATATTTCAGCAACAGCTGTTAAATAAAGGAATAGGAAATCTGGCTAATGGTCTACATTATCAGAATAAATTCTAATTTCAATATTCAAACATGAAATAGATGCAATCTTCCTTTTAATGTGAGGAGGAGAGGAAAGCAATAAAGAAAATTAAAATTATTATCTTAAGTCTTGGTTAAAGATCTAACTAGGTAAATTAGAATATCTTTCCTTCATTGCTACCAATTGTGCTGTTTTTGTCAAATGATTGTCAGGTTTCGTGATACCCGGTTACAGAAGGAAATCAATATCCTCTATTGTTTTACCAAATCCTTTCATTGGTAACCTGACTTTTTATTTGGATGGTATAAATATAAAATATAAACCAGATCCTTTTTTGATATTTGACTGAATGATGAAAGGCCATCTTATTTTAGATAGTACACATGTTTTTTTTTCTGTAAACTGCAGTGCATGTGCAGATTAGAAATTATTACATTCATTTTCCTGAACAGCACTCAGAAATCGAGGGTGCAATTGGTCAATTATGGGAACACAATATTGGTCAATAGACAATGTTATATCCTGCCGAATTTTAAGCTCCAAATCGGTGGGGGGTTACGCAAAAGCCAAAGACCACTTGTACCACATTGACAAAGCTATTAATTTTTTTACGTTACTATCAGCAGTGAACAGTAAGTGCAGTAAATTGGAACTTGTAATTGCTACTGTAAATATGGACTGCTATTTGCCCATACAGCAATCTTCTTATTTTAGAATGCTATTTAAATTAATATCAATTTGTGAGGTATGCGCCTTGGGAGTATTAATAGAAGCAATTTTATGACACAATTTGTCCTCAAAGGTAGTATAAGTGCTTGACATTCTAAATTTAACACAAAAAATTAAAATGTTGAATGGAGTTCAAGGTAGTAAGAGTGAGTAATAGTACCGGATACATTCCTCACTGTTTAAGAAAATATTTACAGTACAATCACACCTACATTTGGATAGTTGAGCTTCAGTAAAAAAAATCCTCTACAATGGAGAACATGTAAGATCAGGATATCTTTTGCACAAATGAATTCTGGAAAAATAATCTTAAAAATCCTGTGGCAAAAATGTTATTTATTTTGGGATATCTCTTGAAAATTCACTGCTTAAATAAATGTCTTTTGATTTTTGTAGAATAGTAATGTCCTTATTGCTCTTCATTAACAAAATTAGATTTTTTTAATGCATTGAAATAATACTTTGACAGTAGGGCAAATTATCTGACACAATAAACCCAAACTATGTTATCATTGATTTTCTTAAGAGCAGCTTCCTAATCATTAGTTCAATAACATGATAGATTCTGCTGAGAAGCTATACAAGGAAGAATCAAGTTGACACTTTTATTGCAGAACAATAAGCAAGCAAATTGGGTTAGTGCTGATTTCAAACTTTACTCCCAACAACTCCTGCTGCTAACCTGACTGTACTCCTCCTCCAGTCTAACAACACTCTGTATTATAGGATCTCAGAAGTGAGAAAAACAATTCACAGAAAATTCTGTTCATGAAACAATCCAATTGATTACTTAATTACTCTTTATTTTTGTATTTAGTTTTCAGAGGATTAAAACAAATATTAATGCTGAGTAATTTGAGAGCTTGGGAAAAGGAACAGTGTTGTACCTCAAAGACATGTGGGGTGTGGCTTGAAGGTGGACTTTTGCAAATTGTCTCAGGTCTGGTTCATGATTCCATGCTCAGGGTTACAGGTCCCGACAAATGGCAATGTCAGCGAACTTTCAGTGGTCATAGAGCAAGAGTTATAACCTTGAGGGATGCATACAGATGGAGAATTCTTTATTAAGAAGGCCTGTGTTTCCTTTAAGAAGGGCGGCACGGTGGCACAGTGGTTAGCACTGCTGCCTCACAGCGCCGGAGACCCGGGTTCAATTCCCGACTCAGGCGACTGACTGTGTGGAGTTTGCACATTCTCCCCGTGTCTGTGTGGGTTTCCTCCGGTTTCCTCCCACAGTCCAAAGATGTGCAGGTCAGGTGAATTGGCCAGGATAAATTGCCTGTAGTGTTAGGTAAAGGGGTAAATGTAGGGGTATGGGTGGGTTGCGCTTCGGTGGGTCGGTGTGGACTTGTTGGGCCGAAAGGCCTGTTTCCACACTGTAAGTAATCTAATCTAACTTTCTCAAATGAGGAAATCTACGAGAAAGCATCTTATATTCTGTTCTCAGTCATCGTGCTCATCCCTCATTGAAATTGAAAAGTGGCTTCTAACTTAGAAGGAAAGCCCAGAAGCATTATAGAGAAATGAACAGAGGTCCTGGACTGAGATGGATCACTACTATTAAGGAATAATTGAGTAAATAGTGGCCGTATATCTGTATGCAAATGCAGTGTGTAATTTGATGAGAGTGCAGTGTAAGTACTTTAGACTAAGCTGGAATGAGTCAGAATAGATTGGATTGAATAGTTGAATTCCTAACTTTAATACTGTTCCTTTGAAGTGCACAATTCAAATGTTTTCTTTTACAAACTCGGTTCTTTTGATGTCCAGTTATGTGCAAACCTCTGATCAGCAGAAATGAGAACAGTGTGGGAATAGTAATGAAACTACAAGTGCATTATTATACAAATAGCAATGACCTTTACATTTCAGTTTTCACACACGACTTAATATCTCTAACCTCATTTTATCCAGTTTCTTTAATATCTTTACTGTTTGTGTGCCCTTTCCTGCTTGTTTGACAAATCTGTTCAAAGTTATAAACTGTTCAGTGTGATGAATCTGATTGATAAATTAGCTGGAACAACTAAAGAATGATTCCAGTCTGCCAGATTAAGATTAGTTTGGTGCATTGGCTCATATCTTGTAAGAAAAGTCACAATGATACTTGTCAGAAAAAGACATTGAACATTTCAGGGCTTTAGGATGTGAAATTTCAACACAGTAGCTGTAGAAGGACAGGCATTTTGTTCACTGCATATTTCTATGGGGCTGGTACCTTTCCAACGCAATGGTGACAAATTCCATTGGGGTGTCTACCTCTGTGTGTGAGAAGCTGGGCTTTCCCAGAAAACCACCACTTTTGTTTCTTGTATGACTTCATTGAAACGATCATTATTGACATTCATGACTTTAAGCAGATCCCGTAATATTCTACCCAAATTATAATCAATCAGAGACTTGTTTTAATGTTCAGAAGAATGATGAGTGAGCATAGAAAATCTGTAGGTTGTTCTATAAGGTGAGTTCATTGACCAAGTGCCTTAATAGCATCTGTACAGTTGTAAATTGTTGATGTAAATTCCTAAATAATCCTGCAATGGCTAGACAGGAAAAAAATATTTTTGAGGCAGATGAACATGCTAAATTTGTTATGAATGTGCCAGTCTAAAGAGTACATTTTAGCAGCTCCATCTTTAATACAGGAGCCATTATTTCCATTAATCTAACAATTCAAATAAACTAAATGGTAAGAAGAACATTCTTGGCAGACAAAGCCTCTATAGCATCAAGTCTAAGTGCCTATTAGTGTCAGGAGTCTTGAATAACATTGCTGCTATTGATTGCTTCATCCTGCTGAGTATTTAGAAGGGCAAACCCAAATCATTAGTTTTTCGCAAATCTGAAAAACCATCTAGTTCTATAGTACATCCATTATTTCTGTGTTCTGTCAAGTAGTCTCAAGTACATTTATTATGTGCAAGCAGAAATCAATTTTTGAAACAAAGTATCAAATTTTGAGGCCACTTGAGCACAATGAATTTTCCCCAGCCTTCTTTACCCCCATGGAGTTGTAATGTGTCACCAGGGTGTGGACTCGGGTCAAAGAGAAGGCAAATGGACAGGCAGAAGTCAGATCTATTAGGGAGGTTACCTCAAGTACTGAGCTTTGAATGGCCATTGAAACGGATTTGAGTGATTGTAATCCTCTTTAGCATTACCTACTGAACTACCGGTGGCTTTTGCGGCCCTGTTTTGGAGTCTGGCCTGTCCACAAAATATCCATTAGAGGAAACAAGGAGAAACAAATCACTCAGTGAGTTGAAGTTAGGCCAAAATATGCCCATTTTTGTAAGACACATGCTAACATATTTCAGGAGTTAAAAACCCCAAGGGCATCTTGACTGACTAAGGAAAGGTAAGGTAAGTACGGGGTAAAAGGATAGGGTGCTAGTTGAGTGATGCGGAGTATGTCAGGTAATTACACAGATGTTTAAGGTAGGTGATGGGCAGGTGGGTTAGGTTGATAGAGTAGGTTGGGGCTGCGGTCGTCAGTGTAGTTAATAGTGACATTGAGACCTGCAAGCTTGGGTTGTCTCAGAGACGTTGTTTGGTTGAGTGTTGGACCACACAAGGATAGAAGGTTGGGTCATGGATGTCAGGGTTAGCAAGCGTTGTACTTGAAAGGGTCAGTGGTAAGTCAGGGTTCAGTTTAACAGATAGCCAAGAGAAGGTGTTCATATTTCCCCTGTATCTCAAGGGCAGCTCTTAATACTAATTGAACTGGAATTCTCGAAAATGCCTATCTGTTATAGGCTTTTCTCAGTGGGTTTCAGAAATAGAAATTATCCGTCAAAAGTTTCAGTTTCCCACAAAAGCTGCTGCATCAGTGATTCCAAATTGTCCTGACGTACAATCCCCACTCTCTGCTGCTCCAATAATCTGGTTATCAGAGCCCAACTTTCTGTCTCCAATGATGCCTGACCCACTGTGCACTTCCTGCATTTTCAGTTTTTAATTCAGACAGAATTCTGACCCTTTTTGTGACAATAGAATAGGAAAGGACACATTGGTTAATGAGACTGACAACATGCAACAATCACCATTAATTGGCATCACACTGTTTCCTGGTGAGAATCTTGTCACAAAAACTGGGCCACAGTGTGAAAATGGAACAAATTGTTCCCAATGTTGAGAAAGTCCTTGCCTAACTTCTCGTATGAATCCCTGACATTTTTGACCATCACCCACATTGTTCACACTGCTATTAGATGCTTCAAGAGTTTCTGGATTTGTCAGTGAATTTTGCTGCAACCTCAAGGGCTATCAAAGAAAGTCACCAATTTCTTCTTGTTTGGGTGCCCAACAGCCTTTTCAAGATGGTGTGAGCTCTATTTCAGAATGGATAAAATGTGCAGCACTGGAAAAAGCACAGCAGGTCAGGCATTATCTGAGGACCAACACAATCTATGTTTCAGGCAAAACTGTTTTTCAGGACTGGGGAGGGGTAAGTGTGCAGAGAAATAGATAAGGGGAGGGGTTTGGGGCTGGGGGAAAGGTAGTTGGGAATGGTGATAGGTGGGTGAAGGTAGGAGGTTCTGGTGATAGGTTGGTGGGAAGTGTGGAGTAGATAGGTGGAAGGAAGATGGACAATTAGGTCAGGTCAAGAGTGCAGTGCTGAGTATGAGGTTTGGATCTGGGATGGGGAGGGGAAGGGGAGATGTAGAAACTGGTGAATTCAGTGTTGTGAGCTCTATTTCAGAAAATCCTTGCAGTGTTCTTCTTCATTTCTTTATTCTGTAACCAAGGATTTTACCTAGATACTCTGTACCCAAGATGTTGTCATGTGTTGGTGACATTTTACACTGTAAGTAATCTTGTCAATGAAAAAGCTGTACCTCAGTACCTTTGTACTTGAGATGGCTGTGTAAGTGGTGACTTACATGTGACAATAAAGCTAATTCAGTTCAGTGACCAATCCTTCCAGCTATGACAAAATGGTAGATTCCAGCGAGCATCAGACAAGAGGGTTCCATGGGGGTGTAGTAGGGGAAACCATGAGGTGAGTTTGGGATGATGCAGAGTAAATCTTGCTAGACATCATGGACAGAAAGCCTCAGTGAACCTCAATGAAGTTAATATTTAGCTAAAATATTCAAAGATTCAGCCCATTACAAAACTTGCATATACACTCTAGAATACTTAAAGAAACTTTGCAACACAGAGTTTCTTAAAATCACTGTGGTACAATTTGTGTACTTGGCCCCGTAAATAGGGAGGTGCCTATCTTATAATTTAATACTTTTTCTTTGCAAAATGATACAGAAATTAATTGCCTGGAACTTCAGTTTTGAACTGTGTAATGACAGGACTGTTTAGATTCAGAACCTTGCAGCACTGCTGGAGGTGGTCTCTGAACAGTATTTATATGTTGGAGCACCACATGGGCCACACCGTAAGCGACTGGTGCACTGAAGCAAAAGAAAGAAATTGCCTTTGTGGTGCCATCTCACACAACACTCTGGAAATGAAATTATGTGCTTTTTTCCATCCAGGGAAAAGTGTGGATATTTGCTATTCTAGTCAGTTCTTTGGCTTTTTGCTGCTGACCTTTATTGGAATAGTCAACAACTGGCAAAGGAAACCTGCCGCAGTTATTGACTTCATGTGGCACACTTCCGCATTATTTCTTAGAAAATAGTATTTGCAGAGTAGATATCCCAACTGACTATTGCAAGAGACTAATTTTGAACTTAAGCAATTTCTATTTTTATTTAAAAAAAACAAATATCATTGTTCCCTTGATGAAAACCATAAGTGTACTCACAATTTCTTGCTCTGCACGAAAGAAACAACTAGGAATCTCAATGAGAATAGTGATGTGGACAATATTCTAATAAATAGGTCTAGGTGTGTAAATTCCTATTCTATAAGCTGTAAGCTACTTTGTCCAGAGCTGTATCTGAAACAACTGAAGCTGACAGAACTTCTCAAGTTTCTAAACAAGCAATACATAACACAACAGAATATAGTGAGGATTACATTTGACCAAATTACTTGGTGCTGTACTGTGTAAGCACCATTGTGCACTGCATGTTGAATACACACAGTGATATTACCTGCAGCATGTTTCAGTTAGCTGCCTCATGGGCAATAAATTACTGGTCCTTTGAGTTGTTTGAAAAGTTCACGTGAAAGTTCAATTAACATGCATCTGTGGTACACTTAAGGTGTATATGAATCACCCAATAGCTCTGCCATTGTTCTTTTAAAAACTGTACTAACGAATGAGAAATGTGGCTTGTATAGTAATATTTGAATTCTGTTAACTTAATAGAAATAGATGATAAAAACTTCATAAGTCTATTGATTGGTTGTCTTGAGCAATAAAACATGTAGTTCTTCAATCTGGTGCTTGTGAGTTACGCATCTTGGGGAATCGAGGACAAGGAGAATTGATGATTGAAAAGTCACAGGGTGTGAGTTGACAAAGTGAGCACCACTTCATTCTGGGAATACTGAATCATAGTTTATTAAAATTGCATGAAAAGCCCAATCTCTGGGGTCAGCAAATGATATTCTGGTAATATTTATTAGCTCAATTAATCATAAAAAACAAATTAGAACTACCTATTCATGATTAGGATAGACAGGACACAAGTGCAGCCTTGTCAGCAATGTTCACTTAAATGCTGAGACAAAGGGGACTGAAGCAGCAGGTCAGTAAGTAAAGAGACTGGGGGAACAGCTTGAGACTAAGGTACATATAGCTAAGAGGAAAAGCAGTCAGGAAGATGTTGCCGAGCTCAGCGGAACTGGAGGCTTGGGCTGTATTTGCTTCAATGCAAAAATTATAACAGGTAAGACGGAAGAATATAGAGCATGCGTGCAATTATAATGTTTTTGCTACAACAAATACATGGTTGAAAGGGGGACAGGGTTGCCAGCTTAATGTTCCAGGATGTCAATGTTTTAGACAACACAGAGGACGAAACAAAAGAAGTGGGGGAGTTGCATTACTGGTTAGGGAGCATATCATAGCTATGTTCAGGGAGGACACCCTGGAGGTACCTTGCAGTGAGGCATTGTGGGTAGAGTTCAGGAATAGGAAGGGTGCAATCACAATGCTGAGATTGTAATACAGTCCTCCCGGCTGCCAGCAGGAGATAGAGAAAGAGATATGTAGATAGATTTTCGAAAGATGTGAAAATAACAGGGCTGTTGTGATGGTGATTTTAACTTCCACCACAACCATCTGGGACTCCCTTCATGGCAGGAGTTTGGATAGGGAACAATTTATTAGGTGTATCCAGGTGGGTTTTTGAAATAATATATGCGTAATCCAATGAGGTGCCGGGCCATATTGGAACTGGCACTGGGGGTGAGTCTGACCTGCTGATCGAATTTTCAGTAGGGGATCATTTTGGAAATAGTGACTATAATTCTGTAAGTTTTTGAATGCTATAGATAAGAACAAGAGTGGCTCTCGCGGGAAGACCAACGATAACCGAATTAGGCAAGGATGGGAGAATGTGGATTGGGAGCAGCTGTTTGAGGGTAAATCCACATCTGTCATGTGGGAGTCTGGTTGATTAGAGTGTAGAACAGGTATGTTTCTGTGAAAATGAAGGACAGGGATGGGAGGATTCAGGAACCTTGGATGACAGGGGAAATTAGCAGCTGAGTCAAAACAAAAGGAAGCACACCTGAAGTCTACACAACTAAAAGCAGATGAGGTCCTTGAAGAATATAGAGAAATTAGGAAGGAGCTCAAATAGTGAGCTAGGAGGGCTAATATGTCCTTGGCTGGTAGGATTAAGGAGAAACTCCAAAGACATTTTATACATGCATTGAGAGCAAGAAGGTAGCTAGGGACAGAGTAGGTCCACTTAAGGATAAAGGAGGGAGGTTATGTGTGCAGCCAGAGGAAATGGGTGAGATCCTTAATAAGTACTTTACATTGGTATTCACCAAAGGGAAGGACATGGGGGATGTTGAGGTGAGGGAAAGATATGTGAATACTCTATGGCAGGTCAATGCAATGAAGGAGGAAGTGTTGGGTGTCTTGAAATGTACTAAGGTAGACAAGTCCACAGGACCAGATGGCATCAATCCCAGGGTACTGTGGGAAGCAAGGGAGGAAATAGCTTGGGCCTTAACAGATATCTTTGCATCTCCTTTTTGCCTCAGGCAAGGTTCCAAAGAACTGGAGAGTGGTCAGTGTTGTTCCTTTGTCAAAGAAGGCCAGCAAAGATAATCCAGGTAATTACAGTCTAGTGAGCCCAACATTAGTGGTGTGGAAGCTGTTGCAGAAGATACTGAGAGACAGGATTTATTTACATTTGGAAGCAAATGAACTTGTTAGTGATAAGGTATTTCATAATGTACCCCATGGCAGGCTGGCGCAAAAGGTAGAGCCTCATGGGATCTAGGAAGAACTGACCTAATGGATAAAAAACTGACTTGGTCATTGAAGACAGAGAATAAAAGTGGAAGGATGCTGTTTTGGAATGGAGAATAATAACTAGTGGTATTACACAGGGATCAGTGCTGGGCCCTTTGTACTTTATGATCTGGAGGAAAATTTAGGTCGTCTGATTAGAAAGCTTGCAGGTGACACCAAACTTTTGGAGTTGCTGATAGTGAGAAGGAACATTAAAGAATACAGCAGGGTATAGATAGATTGCAGATTTGGGCAGAGAAATGGAAGATTTAATCCAGACAAGTGCAAGGTGATACATTTTTGAAGATCAAATTCAGGCGGAAATTATGCAATAAATGGCAGAACCCTTAGGTCCACAGATCCCTGAAAGTGGCAATACAGGTGGGTAAGGTGGTCAAGAAGGCACTGAGCATGCTTGTTTTTATTGGCTGTGGCCTTGACTATAAAAGTTGCCAAATTATGTTACAGCTCTTTAAAACTTTAGTTCAGTCACTTTTGGAATGCTATGTGCAGTTCTGGTTGTCACACTACCAGAAGGACAGGATTTATTAGAGAGGACGCAGAGAAGGCTTACCTGGATGTTGTCTGGTCTGGAGGGTTTTCGTTATGAGGAGAGTTGGATAAACGTGGATTGCTTTCACTGGAAAATGATGAGAGGAATAAATAGGGTGAATAGTCAGAGGCTTTCTCCCAGGGTGGAAAGGTCAACTACAAGAGAGCACATGTTCAAGGAGAGAGGGGGAAAGTTTAGGGGAGAAGTGTGGGGAAAATTTTTCACATAGAAGGTGGTGAGTGCCTGGAGTGCACAGCCAGTGGAGGTGATAAAGGCAGGTACATTAGCAACATTTAAAGAGTATCTTGATAGGCACATGAATGGGAGGCAAATAAAGGGATAGTGTGCATGGGCAATATGTACCGAGTCCAAATAAGGATTAGGAATTGACGCCGACTTGGTGGCCCGAAGGGCCTGTTCCTGTACTGTATTATATTGTGTTGTATATTGTATAACCAAATGACTTGTTTGTTACAAACCCAGTGTTTGTATCACCTAAGCAATGATAAATTATATATTTAGTATTATGACAAACATTTAGAAACAAAGCACTTGCGACAAACATTTTAGTTTACATATTTCTTTTGCTTTTGATCTCAAATGTTTCTCCATTGCTCAATTTTTCTGTTGAACATCTCTTGAGTGTGTTCTGCACCCATTCTCTCATGTAATTTTCAATGTAATCTCCACATGAAATATGGTTAGGGGACAAGGAAATATGTGAACCAGAATGTCCAGGTATAATTCAGACCCTGTTTTTAAAACTGCACCCTTTTTTATGTAATATTTTGATTTTTGTATTTATACAAAGTGAAAAATAGAAATCTTGTAGCAATTTGGAAAGAGAAACAAAAACTATAGGTACTTCTCTGTAACATAAGCCGAGGAACTTGGGGATACAGAAAATGACTGCAGTACTCCTGGCTTACAATTGCAGTAGAATATAGAATAGTACAGCACAGGGACTGGCCCTTTGGTCCAAACATTGTAATATAGTTAAACATAATTCAATTACATATGCGAACATATGAATTTAAAATAGAAATCTGTACAGATGCATTGCCTGTTACGATTGAATTGACAGTAAGCTTTTTTCCATTACAGCGGTTTGATGCAACTGAGTGGCTTACTATGTCACTTCAGAACATGATTAAGTATATACATTTCTCCTGGAGAGCTAGATTTTACCACAGTGTCAATGTGTCTGACCAGAGTTCAGAAAGGTGGAAGCAATCCTGCCTCAGTTATTCTGGAAAAGCAATAAGCTCTCTATCCCACGTTTGATCATTGTGCTTGCCCTCCTGTCAGCTCATGGGGAAAGAATAAATTGTGCCTGATGTATGCACTAATAGAACTGTAACTATACAAATCTTTAAATGTGGCAGGCAAGTTGTGAAGGGTATCACAATAAAGAGCATATGGGATCTTTAGTTTTATAGACTGAAGCATAGAGTGCAAAAACAAGAAGGTTATGCCAGGTCTTTATAAATCTCAGGTTAGGCCTCAGTATTCATCATGGGATCCCTACAGCATAGAATCAGGCCATTCGGCCCATCGGCTCCACACCGATATTCTGAAGAACATCCCACGCTAATCACAGAGCCACTGTTACACTTCATGTTCAAGCTTGGGCACTAGACTTTGGAAAGATGTCTGTTCCTTAAAGAAATTGCAGAATAGAATGTTCATAAGGACTTCAGTTATTTGGAAAGTCTGGAGAAACTGGAATTGTTCTCCTTAGAGTTGAAATGTTTAAGGGCAATCTCTCAGGGATTATTAATTTCTCAAGGTGTTTGACAGTATAAATAAGGAGAAGCTTTCCAATGGCAGATGGGTTGCTAACCAAAGTCTACTGAGTTAGGATAATTGATATAAGGAATGAACTGAAAACAACATGAGATCTTCTTTTTCTCAGTTGTTATGATCTGAATGCTCTATTTGAAAGGGGAACCTGGCAGGTGAGAGAGATATGTTGCCAAAGCTGCAGACATCAAGCCAAAAGCATTTAAACCAAACAGACGGTGTGGTTCAAGAAGGCAGCTCACCACCAGCTTCTCAAGGGCAACTAGGTTAGGCCCAGATCCCGTGAATAATTATAACAAAACAAGAATGCTAAATTTCAAATGGCTACCACAAGTGATGTAAGTGATAGTATAAATTGTAGTGATAGGTTAAAATTTTATATTTCTGTATTTATCCTGTTGAGCGCAGACAGGAAGTTTTGTGAAACTTTTTTTTTAAAAACGATATTCAAAGGAATAGAAATAGATTCAAAATAAACTGCTAATGCTTAAAGGAGAAAATGCTTTAAAGAACTGTGGGGAAAGAATGGGGTAGTGGAACTCTAAACTGAAAAGAGCTAGTTCAAACATAATGGGCTAAATGGCCTTCTTCTTCACTGGGTAAAAAATGAGGTCTGCAGATGCTGGAGATCACAGCTGCAAATGTGTTGCTGGTTAAAGCACTGCAGGTTAGGCAGCATCCAAGGAACAGGAAATTCGACGTTTCGGGCATAAGCCCTTCATCAGGAATCCTGATGAAGGGCTTATGCCCGGAACGTCGAATTTCCTGTTCCTTGGATGCTGCCTAACCTGCAGTGCTTTAACCAGCAACACATTTGCAGCTTCTTCTTCACTGTCCTTTTCTATGATTGTACCATATACCTCAGAGGGAAGGGAATGTCCAAGTCCAAGAACATCACTGAACAGGTACTCCAGAGATCTAGGAAAAAGCTCAGAGAAGAAACAAAAACCGAAATTGCTGGAGAAACTCAACAGGTCTGGCAGCATCTGTGGAGAGAGAAATTAACATTTTGAGTGCAGTGCCTCTCCTTTCAAACTGAGAATACTTTAGGAATGTAAGTTCAAATTCTACCATGGCAAATTTTGAGTCCAAATAAAAAATATGGAACTAGAAATATAGTCTGATGGTTGCCATGTAACTATTGTTGATTGTTGTTTAAAAGAAACCTGATTCATTAATGTTGCTTAGGGATGGAAATCTGTCCTTATCTGGTCTGATCTACACGTGGATCAGAACTACGGTTGACTCTTAAATGGCCAAGTGATTTGTCACGAATCCTGCTATAAAGCCTAAAGAATGGATCAAAATTGTTAGGTGACAGAACTGCCCCACAGACTAGTCAAACAACAGCTTGACATAATCGTATTGATTGCCTGTGAGGTATGATTCAATGTCCAGACAACATCATCACCATCCCTGGATATGTCCTCTTCACTTGACAGGAGAACTGGCTCGAAGGTAGAAGACAGAGGGTGGTGGTGGAGGGTTGCTTTTCAAACTGGAGGTCTGTGGCCACTGGCATGCCACAATGATTGTAGCTGGGTCCACTGCTTTTTGTCATTTATATAAATGCTTTGGATGTGAACGTAAGAGGCATAGTTAATAAGTTTGCAGATGACACCAAAATTGCAGATGTAGTGGACAGCGAAAAAGGTTACCTCAGAGGACAACAGGATCTTGATCAGATGGGCCAATGGGCTAAGGAGTCGCAGATGGAATTTAATTTAGATAAATGTGAGGTGCTGCATTTTGGAAAAGCAAATCAGAGCAGGACTTATACACTTAATGGAAATGTCTGAGGGAGTATCACTCAATAAAGTGACCTTGGAGTGCAGGTTCATAGTTCCTTGAAAGTAGAGTCGCAGTTAGATAAGATAGTGAAGAAGGCATTTGGTATGCTTACCTTTATTGGTCAGAGCATTGAATACAGGAGTTGGGAGGTCATGTTGCAGCTGTACAGGACATTGGTTAGGCCACTTTTGGAATATTTTGTGCAATTCTGGTCTCCGCTCTATTGGAAGTATGTTGTAAAACTTGAAAGGGTTCGGAAAAGATTTACAAGAATGTTGCCAGGGTTGGAGGATTTTAGCTACAGGGAGAGGTTGAATAGGCTGGGGCTGTTTTACCTGGAGTGTCGGGGGCTGAGGAGTGACCTTATAGAGGTTTATAAAATCATGAGGGGTATAGATAGTATAAATAGACAAGGTCTTTTCCCTGGGGTGGGGGAGTCCAGAGGTAGAGGGAATAGGT
The DNA here is from genome assembly GCF_020745735.1 of Hemiscyllium ocellatum. Taxonomy (NCBI): domain Eukaryota; kingdom Metazoa; phylum Chordata; class Chondrichthyes; order Orectolobiformes; family Hemiscylliidae; genus Hemiscyllium; species Hemiscyllium ocellatum. The sequence continues at coordinate 90,734,528 of NC_083401.1, forward strand.
TTAGGGTAAGAGGGGAAAGATCTAAAAGGGACCAAAGGGGCAATTTTTTCACACAGAGGTTGGTGCATATATGGAATGAGCTGCCTGAGGAAGTGGTAGAGACTGGTACAATTACAGCATTCTTAGGGGTAGATTCTTTACTCAGCGGGTTGTAAGTTCATGGAATGCCCTGCCAGTAGCAGTGGTGAACTCTCCCTCTTTATGGTCATTTAAGCGGGCATTGGATAAGCATATGGAGGTTATTGGGCTAGTGTAGGTTAGGTAGACTTTGGTCGGCGCAACATCGAGGGCCGAAGGGCCTGTACTGCGCTGTATTTTTCTATGTTCTATGTTCTATGTAAAAGGCATCTAGATTGGTATATGAATAGGAAAGGATTAGAGTGATATGGGCCAAGTGCTGGCAAATGGGATTAGATTAGTTAGGATATCTGGTCAGCATGGATAAGTTGGACTGAAGGGTTTGTTTCCATGCTGTACATTTCTATGACTATGACCGACCCAGCCAAGGTGGGTACAGTGATATACCATCGGTGGGGATTTGCCTTCGGAGTTGTCAACATTGACACAGACTCAATGAAGTCTCCAGGCATCAGGTCAAGCATTAGCCAAGAAACCTCGTACTGATTACCACTTAAGGTAGCCCATTCTCCCCTCACCCCACCTCAGCTGATGAATCAGTACTCCTCCACATTGAATAGCACTTGAAGGGAGCATTGAAGGTTGTAACAGAACTGTGGCTGGAGCACAGTAATGTTCACCACCATCCTTGGCAGCATGCCGATTCAATGAGCTAGTTGAATTCTAGAGCGCATACCTGCTTGTCTAGGTATGTAGTAGATGGTGAAGGAGCTAACAAAAGGGAAGAACTTATTTGATCTCATTCTTACCAATATGCCTGTCACAGATGCCTCTGTACAAGGCAATATTGATAGGATGGATCACCAGACAGACCATCCTGGGAACAGTGTCCAGGCATAATATTGAGGATACTCTGTGTTGATGTATGGCATGACACTGCATTAGATGGGATATATTTCAAATAAATCTATCCCAATTCAAGCATGTATATCCACCCATGCCTTGCAACTGAAGATTCTCCAGAGGGTCCATCTGGCCCCAGACTGCCTCGCTAAATTTAAAGCAGGAACATCGCCGATGTGTCCCAAATGTAAAGTGAGCACGGGCACACTTACTCATTGTCTTTGGTCCTGCCACAGATTGCGGGCATACTGGAGTGCTGTGGTAGGTGAAATAGAGAAGGCCGTGGGGATGGAGATGGGGAATGACCTGGTATCTCTTCTTCATGGCTTCGTTAATTCACTTTCATGACATGCATACACAAAAAGGCTTTTCAGTATCCTCACTTTTTGTGCCAGAAAGAACATTCTGTTAGGGTGGGTGTCAGAAAATCCCCCGGGGCTGGTGAGTTGGTGTTAGCTAATCATGGAGCACATCGCCTTGAACCTTCTTATGGGTATGGTGCACCATAAAACGGAGAATTTCTAAAAGACGTGGCGGCTCTTTTTGGACTACCTGGGTACAGATTTGTCCACCATACTAATAAGAGCCTTTATATAGCCATGGCAATTCTATGTAATGAATTGGTATCCAGAGGGGAGGAACTACGAATATTGAATAGGTATAAACTTATGCACTCGATGATCGAGGGCTATTGTTTTGTTTTGCTGAACTGTGTAATGGTTACTATCATTATTATTATTGTTAATATCTTCTCTTTTAAACTTCGTTATTAGTTATTATCTATTTATGTAATGAATCGGTTTGTTTTTTAATATGGTTTGAATTTTTTTCATTTTTCATGTGACAATAAATTCAATTCAATTCAATTGTTTGGTTTTATATTGTTGTAATATTCAAAAGAAAATAATCTTTTTTCTTAAATAAAAATATATTTTAAAAAAGAATGTATATCCACAAGACATTGTGGGCCATCAGCAGCAGCAGAAATGCACTCCAACACCACCAGCAATTTCATGGTTTGGCATATCCCTATTCTATCATTATCATCATATCTGGATATCAATCGTGGTTCAACAAAAAGTGCATGCCAGGACATGCCAGGAGGAGTACTGGGCATATCAGAAAATGAAGTGTCAACCTAGCAAAGGCACAATACAGAACTACCTCCATGCCAAACAAAAGAAGTAGCATTCAGTAGTCCGGACTAAACAAGCCTACTACCAACAGATCAGATCTTAGTTTTGGAGTCTTGCCATATCCAGTTGTGGGTGGTAGTGGAAAATTAACTATTACCATCCTTAACAATGGGGTAGCCCAGTGCATTAGTACAATTGACAACGCTGAAATATTTGCAACAGTTTTCAATCAGACATGCTGAGTGAGTAGTCCATCTTGTTTGCTGCTGAGGGTCTCTGCATCACAGATACAATTCACACCACTTGATATCAAGAAATAGCTGAAGGCATTGATTACTGTAAAGGATATGGGTTCTAATAAGATTCTGTGCCAATTATACTGAAGATTGTGATTCACAATCATCCACTTCCCTAATCAAGCTGTTTCAGTACAGTTGTAATGGCATCTACCCGATAATGTGGAACATTGCCTAGATATGTTCTATCCTCAAAAGGCAAGACAAATCCAGCACAGCCAATACCACTAGAGATGAAAAAAAAAATCAGTTAAAATGCAAGTTTCATAAACCTTAGGTGGGATAGTATTTGGAGCAAATAATGTAGCTGAGGAAAAATCATTGAAATAATCTTCATTAAAGGTGTGAGTGGTTAGACAAGTTGGAAAAAAATGGCACAGACAAAGGAGAAAGTATTATAACTAATGACCGGAGTTACAAAGAATCACGCAGGACACTGAACCTATAACACTTCTATGTGAATGATGCTCGGCCCAAAGAAAATGGGTCCTTTCCCATGAGAAGAAAACTAGCCCCTAAGACAATAGACTATTGCACTGGACTGGAACAATAAACAGCTAGGATTTGGTGTCCCACGAAAGCAAGGTTCAACACATAGCAGTTCAATTCTACTCCTACCTATGCACATGCCGTAGTGTTAATTTACTATTCAACATCATGGATGGAATTTGACTATGATTGGAGGAATGAATCTCTTGTAGTGTTAATGATTGGTAATTGTGATGACTGGATTATTTAAATAATGTAACACCCTTGTAAAGGGAGAATGAAAAGTAATCTTCTATAACAGCTCAAGGAAGATCCATTTTTCCCACAGGAATAATGTCTCCTGTTGCATATGCAAGAATAAACATCAGTGAAGCTTCCAAATGCCTCAGTCTGATTTTTTTATGGGTCAAGTTGAAGTACACATAAAACATCCCCTAATGTACTGGGTCTGAATTTCTGGTAGTTGTTGTGACTCAGCAGCATAGCTAGAATTATGGAACAACATTAGGTTCAGAAATCTCATCTCATTTTTTTTCCTCAGTAGAGGATGGGAAACAGAATGGGCCATGGTTCACATGTGAACTCAATGTCCTAGTTCAAATAAATCTGATTTTCATTTCAGAAATGGTTTTATCTTGCAGTTCGAGATATATCAGTCGAGATGTTATTAATGCTTATGAGAAGTGGATTGGTTCTGTGACTTGTCAAATGTAATTTAAGTAGCCAACTATTTAAATGTTTAAAAAAAAGCCTTTTTGAAATAAAAAAATGGGATATGGACATGGCTAACAAGGTCAGGATTTGTGCCCATCTCTAATTGTCCTTGCACTGAATGGTTTGCTGGGCCATTTTCAGATCACAATTAAGAGGTAGTTATATGCTTTGGATGTGGACTCACATGAAGGCAGATTTTCTTCCCTATAGGATATGTGAACCAGTTGTGTTTTATGACAACAAGTTATAGTTTCAAGGTCACCATTAAGAGACTTGCTTTCAATTCCAGGTTATGAATTGAATTTAAACTCCATGGTGGGATTTAGGTACATTCAGGACATTAGCCTGGATCTCATGGATTACTTCTTCAGTGACATTACCATGACATCAACATTAGACCATGGGGCTTGCCTTTGATATTAAGATGACAACATTCTAATAGTTTCAGTAGCTATTTGTTGACATAATTTTAATCATTATGGCATTAATAATGACTGACTACTTTCCAAAACCCATCATCACATTTATGGGTGCAGAGGTTGGCAATTCACAGTTCGACTGGCAGCTCAAAGAGGTGTCATTAAATTATTCACTGCTTTTGATGTAGAGTTATGATGGCAAAGGCTTACCTTTATCAGGGATTAAGCATCTGAGGGGCCAAGTGATCTGAGGAATAATGGTTCTGGTTGGGGTCCCCTTAAGTAATATTAAAATTGGGCTGTAGTGTTGAAGAATTGAGGCAGCGTTCTAACCAGGCTATGTCTGCACTCACTTTCCTCATAACTTTCACCAAAGCTCTCAAAATGTATTGCAAATCTTCAATGGACAGAGAAAATTCCCAGTTGAAGTCACACATGGTTCAGGTGCATTTCAGAATTTGCAAACTTGTAAGTTGAGATTTCCCAAGTCAACAGGAAACTTTGGCATCATTGCCTGCTATTGGCTTAGCCATTCCTTTATTTGAGTAATCCAGAGCCAATCTCTGCTCTCTCTACATATTCCATTGTGACCACCTATCAATTTATTTATGTATGATTGTTAGCCTCAATTTCATCATCAGAGGGACAGAATCAAACTGAATAAACAGTTTTCACTGTCCCATTGAAAGCTCAAGTTATAATAGTTGTTCATGTAAAAATGCAGGTTTTGACTATGAGTATTAATCTGCACAGACCATCAGCAGTCAGAAGTGAAAGTACACAGAAAAGTGTGTACATAAGCTTGTATGCTGTTGCTTTGTTTTGACTGGTGTAACGAATGTTGTGCAATGCACTCTTCATTTTAAATGATGAAAATGTAATGGATTTTGCAATTGAGTTGTGAATTTTTTTTATTAATAAGTCGACATAACAAATATATGCTACCTCAAAATCCATGAAATTATATTATAATTGCACTTCTCACCATTTAGTATCATAAAATTCACTCAAATTTTAACCAAAGCAGAAACAATTTCTCTGTGCTCTGAAAGCCCTTTGTTGAACTTTGATTAAGTTGATCAGGAGCATGAACTGCTCAAGAAACCTGGTAATCTTTGAAATCATTTGTCTAAGACTAACAGAGTCTTGGAGAAATACAGAAGTTAGAAAAATTACTGATAAGATCCTTTATAGTTTACAAATTTGTCAACTGAAATTATCTCACTGGCACTCTGCCAACTTTATACAATTGAATTTTCATTTCAGTGTACTTATTGCAAAATAACTAAAAAGTGACCAGAATGCTTCATAAATCTTTCTTGGAAAATTTTTATTTGAGTCAAAGCTGTTTCAAGGTCTGATCATGATATGTTTTCTGATCCCAGCTGATGTTATTACTGGATAAGTCAGATCCCAGGTAGAGGAACTCAGCAAAATAGATCAAAGTTTTATTTGTCTTGCTTGTAACAAATTGGTTTCTCGCGGAACCATGCATGGACCGTTGCTGATTTTGCCGTAAAACACAATGGAAGTTTATTGCGAAAAAGAAACAATTAAGTAGAATAATCCAAACTATCTACTTACAATGCCAATTCAAACATCTTAAGCACATGGTGATAAGTACAATCTCATTAATCCTAAAACACTCCTTTATAGATTGAAAAGAAACAAGACAGCTTTTGTTTAGACATTTAAAAAAAACCCTTGGTGTAGTTCTCAAAACATCACTCCTTGTATAGTCTACCACTTGTATAATGACATCAACATCCCTCTATCTAATACCTCAGCAGGATTCAGTCACTTGTTAAAAGTGGAACTGCAAAAGCTTCTTCCTGGAGTTATCGTACTTCACTGCATTTAACTTAAATAACCTCTTCCCAGTTTCTTTTATTTATCTGGTCTGGAACCAACACTTAGTGTTCACTCTACGGGCATAACTCATGACAGGGTGTATATCTTTTTTCTGTTTCGGAGCAGAGAGCTGTAGAACCATCGTGTTCCAAGAACTGAAATATTACCCAAAGTTAAAAGTTTCTTGTCACTCAGGAGAAAGTGAGGACTGCAGATGCTGGAGATTAGAGTTGAGAGTGTGGTGCTGGAAAACCACAGTAGGTCAGGCAGCATGCAAGGAGCAGGAAATTTGAGCAAAAGCCCTTCATCAGGAATGAGGGCTCAACCTTAACATATAAATCTTACAGTTTACATCACAATGTGTACACGAATATTTTGTGATAAAAAAACACCCCCGATTCCTAAGCTTGGTTTTCCACTCTCCTCTGCCAGGCTTTGGATTCATTCCCATCACCCAGACTGAGGACTTTGTCTCCATTCTCCACCCTTCTGAGTTCAGGGACCCTCCCTTTTCCCTATCCAAGTCCCTAAGCACTGGAAAACACTGTCTGCACCATCCCCCCCAATTCTGTCCCAAGCCAGATCCTCACTTTCCTCCCAATGTTTTGTTTTCTGTCACCTCAACTCCCTCACCTTCTGGTAGGGTGACGACCAGAACTATATGCAGTATTCCAAATGTGGCCTTACTAAAGATATATACAGCTACAACATGACTTGCCAACCTTTATGCTTTATGTCCCAATCAATGAAGGCAAGCAGGTTACAAACATTCTTGACCACCTTGTGCACTTGTATTGCTATTTTCAGGGATTCTGGACCTGAATACCTCAATCCCTCTGTATGTTGAGGCTTCTAAGGGTTCTGCCATTTAATGTATATTTCCATCCTGCATTACATCTGCTACAATGCATCATCTCAAATTTGTCCAGATTAAACTCCATCTGCCACTTCTCTACCCAAGTCTCCAGCCTATCTATATCCTGCTTTATCCTCTGGCAATCCTCCTCACTAGCCATAATTCCCCCAATCTTTGTGTTGTCCATAAACCTACGAAGGAGAAAGTGAGGACTGCAGATGCTGGAGATCAGAGCTGAAAAATGTGTTGCTGGAAAAGCGCAGCAGGTCAGGCAGCATCCAAAGAGCAGGAGAATCAACGTTTCAGACATAAGCCCTTCTTGAGGCCATTCCTGAAGAAGGGCTTGTTATGTTATCTAGGTGGGTAACTCTAGTTTATCTCGCTTACCCTAGGGATTATTCCTCCGTACCTTCAGTGAGGCCATTACCGGTAGTGAATACCCTTGGTGAGAATTTTAATTACTGTCTGGTCCTAGAAACTTCCAACCCGGTTAGGCTTTATCGTAGGTCTATAGGTCATCCTTCAGTATTACCCCTTTCACCTATGAGTGAGAGCGGCTCGCCTTGGGCCAACCAAGCACCTTCCTACCGTTTGTAGTTCTTAACACTTCACAATAATAATACCAATATATCTTAATCAAATAACTGTTCGGCGATTCATGTGTGTATGTAAATTAAAAATGTAATTTATTGAAACATAAGAAAAGAAATCAATTTACAGTTACTCACTCTTAGCCTTACGATTTTCTTAGCTCAAAATCCCGATTTAAAGTCGCGAGTCAAGATTACTTTAGTTTCTTAGATTCTTCTTCAGTCAAAGTTCCGATTCAAAGTCGCGAGTCGAGTTTACCTAGGATAAAGCAGAGCTTAGTTCCCTAAGTGTCCCTCAAGGGGATCTTTTGAGCAGGCTGCAAGTTAGTTGTCTCTTGTTTGAGATCTTTTGATATTGGTTCAATATGCACAAATGTGTCTTTTGTAGCAAGCCTGTTTTGGTTCAGTAGCCGAAGCGACATTGGTTCAGTGTCTCCTGTCAGCTAGTGGCAGGAGCGATTTGCCTGCTGTGAAGCTCTGCTTATATCCCTTACAAAGTTTGTCAAGCAATTACGTCATTAGTTCTAAGGACTGGGATCAGCTGTTTTACACCCGCTTAAAATCGTGCCGCGGTCAGCATTTTAACACATGCTTGTTTAAAGGTCGCGTTTAATATCGTTAGCATACAATAGCATAGGGTTAGTGTGCAAACTTCAAATAAGTTTATCTGTTAAGTGTCCGAAGTGGGCTTTTCAATGTGAATGATTCAGGTTCCCGTGACAGGATTATGCCCGAAACATCGATCCTTCTGCTCCTTGGATGCTGCCTGACCTGCTGCGCTTTTCCCGCAACACATTTTTCAGCATAAACCTACGAATCAGACTACTTATATTCTCCTCCAAATCATTTATATTTATTACAAGCAATAGAATTCCTAGGCCTTCTCTTGTGGAATACCACTGGTCACAGTTCAAAAAATAACCTTCCACCGCCACTCTCTGTCTTCTATGATCAAACCAGCTCTGTATCCATCTTATCAGCTCACTGTGGATCCGATGTGACTTCACCTTCTGTACAAACCTGCCATGAGGGATCTTATCAAAGGCCTTGCTAAAGTCTGTGTAGACAATATTGAACACCCTGTCCTCATCAATCATCTTTGCCACTGCCTCTAAAAACTTAATCAAGTTTGTGAGAAATAACCATACTAAGCCATGCTGCCTGTCACTAATAAGTCTATATTTTTCCAAATGTGAATAAATCCTGTCCCTAAGAATCTTCTCCAACAATTTCTGTACCACTGGTGTAAGGCTCACTGGCCTGTAATTTCCTGAATTATCTCTGGTGCCCTTCTTAAACAAACGAACAACATGGGCTATTCCCTAGTCCTCTGGAACTTCTCCGGTGATGAAACAGGATACAAAGATTTTGTACAAAGCCCCAGCAATTTCCTCTAATCCCTCCCTTAACATTCTGGGATAGATCCCACCAGGTCCTGGGGACTTGTCTACCTAATGCTTTTTGAAACATCCAACACCACCTTTTTTACATCCACATGTCCTAGAATGTCAATATACTTCTCTCTAGTGATAACAAAAAATGCTGGAGAACACGGCAGGTCAGGCAGCATTCATGGAGAGACAGCAAGCTAATGTTTCAAGTCGTGGAAACCCACAGCACAGGCCCTTTGGCCCAAACCGGGTCATGCCAACCAAATCATCCATCCAGGCTAACCCCATTTCCCTGCACTTGGCCCATATCCTTCTAACCCTTTCCTATCCATGCATTTGTTGAAATACCTTTTAAATGTTGTTAATGTACCCACCTTGACCACTTCTGCTGGCAACTCATTCCATATGCACACCATCCTCTATGAAAAGATGTTGTCCCTCAGGTTCCTCTTTATACTTTTCCCTCTAGCCTTAAACAGTTGCCGTGTAGTCTCGAGTCCTCCACCCTGGGAAAAGGACTGAGTGCATCCACCCTATCCATGCCTCTCATGATCTTGTACACTTCTATAAATCCCCTTCAGTCTCCTACACTCTAAAGAAAATGTCCTAGCTTGTCCAACCCCTCCCTATAATTCAGACCATTGACAATAGACAATAAACAATAGGTGCAGGAGTAGGCCATTCTGCCCTTCGAGCCTGCACCACCATTCAATATGATCATGGCTGATCATCCTTAATCAGTATCCTCTTCCTGCCTTATTTCCATAACCCTTGATTCCACAATCCTTGAGAGCTCTATCCAACTCTTTCTTAAATGAATCCAGAGACTGGGCAGAGCATTCCACACAACCACCACTCTTTGGGTGAAGACGTTTCTCCTCATCTCTGTCCTAAATGGTCTACCCCGTATTTTTAAGCTGTGTCCTCTGGTTCAGCACTCACCCATTAGCGGAAACATGTTTCCTGCTTCCAGAGTGTCCAATCCTTTAATAATCTTACATGTCTCAATCAGATCCCCTCTCAGTCTTCTAAACTCAAGGGTATACAAGCCCAGTCACTCCAGTCTTTCAGTGTAAGGTAATCCCGCCATTCCAGGAATTGACCTCGTGAACCTATGCTGCACTCCCACAATAGCCAGAATATCTTTCCTCAAATTTGGAGACCAGAACTGCACACAGTACTCCAGGGTCTCACCAGGGCCCTGTACAGCTACAGAAGAACCTCTTTGCTTCTATACTCAATCCCTCTTGTTATGAAGGCCAGCATGCTATTAGCCTTCTTCACTACCTGCTGTACCTGCATGCTTACCTTCATTGACTGGTGTACAAGAACGCCCAGATCTATCTCTTTGTACTGCCCCTTTACCTAAATTGATTCGATTTAGGTAGTAATCTGCCTTCCTGTTCTTGCCACCAAAGTGGATAACCATACATTTATCCACATTAAACTGTATCTGCCATGCATCTGACCACACACCTAACTCGTCCAGGTCACCCTGTAATCTCCTAACATCCTCATCACATTTCACCCTGCCACCCAGCTTAGTATCATCAACAAATTTGCTAATGTTATTACTAATACCATCTTCTATATCATTAACATATATTGTAAAAAGCTGCGTTCCCAGTATTGATCCCTGCGGTACCCCACTGGTCGGTGCCTGCCATTCCGAAATGGAGCCGTTTATCACTACTCTTTGTTTCCTATCAGCCAACCAACTTTCAATCCAAGTTAGTACTTTGCCCCGAATGCCATGTGCCCTAATTTTAGTCACTAACCTTCTGTGTGGGACTTTATCAAAAACTTTCTGAAAGTCCAGGTACACTACATCTACTGGATCTCCCTCGTCCATCTTCAGAGTTACATCCTCAAAAAATTCCAGAAGATTAGTCAAGCATGATTTCCCCTTCATAAATCCATGCTGATTCTGACCTATCCTGTTACTACTATCCAGATGTGTCATAATTTCATCCTTTATAATAGACTCCAGCATCTTTCCCACCACTGAGGTCAGACTAACTGGTCTATAATTTCCTGCTTTCTCTCTTCCACCTTTCTTAAAAAGTGGTATAACAATAGCCACCCTCCAATCCGCAGGAACTGATCCCGAATCTATCGAACGCTGGAAAATAATCACCAATGCATCCACGATTTCTCGAGCCACCTCCTTCAGTACCCTGGGATATGGACCATCAGGCCCCGGGGACTTATCAACCTTCAGAACTAACAGTCTGTCCAACACCAATTCCTGGCAATTATAAATTCCCTTCAGTTCAGGTCCTTTAGCCACTGTTACCTCAGGGAGATTGCTTGTGTCTTCCCAGTGAACACAGATCTGAAGTAACAATTCAATTCTTCTGGCAACATCCAGAATGAGTCCTGGTAATTCAATGAGTCCTGGCAACATCCTTATAAATTTCTTTTGCTCTGTTTCCAGTTTAATAACATCCTTCCTATAACAAGGTGACCAAAACTGAACACAATACTTGAGGTGCAGTGTCACTAACATCCTATACAACTGCATGGATCCAGATGACTCTTCATCAGAGCTGACATGAAGATTGGACGGAGAAGTATTACTGCAACAGTGGGGTAGGGGAATGCTGAGAGAGAAAGGATATTGATAGTTCAGATTAAGTAATTGGAATGTGAGAATGGCAGATCAATGGGGAATCTAACTTCCAGACTTGAAAGTGCAGACAGTCCTGCTGGAGTGGGGAGGCAGAGAGGACATAGTGACAGAGAATGTAACAAGCAAAGCTAAAAGAAAGGGGAGGAATGGGAGTGGGTTCACAGTTTGACTGTTGAACTCAATATTAAGTCCCGAAGGTTGTCAAGTGCCTCGTCTGATGAAATGATGTTCCTCCAGTTTGCGCTGTGATTCACTGGAACAGTGCAGCATGCCAAGGACAGACATATGGGTACAGGAGCAGGATGCTGTGTTAAAATGACCAGCTGCGTAAAGGTCAGGGTCATGCTTCTGCAAGGACCGGAGGTATTCTGCAAAGAGTGGATTTCACCAGTTTCCTCATTTCCCCTCTCCGCCCCCCCCCCCCCCCCCCCACCTTACTTCAGTTCCAACCTTCCAAGCTCAGCACCATCCTCATGACCTGTCCTACCTGCCAGTCTTCCTTCCCACCTATTCGATCCACCCTCCTCTCTGACCTATCACCTTCATCCCCACCCCCATCCACCCATTGTACACTTTTCTACCTTCCCCCACCCTCCTCTCTGACCTATCACCTTCATCCCCACCCCCATCCACCTATTGTACTCTTTGCTACCTTCTCCCCACCTCCACCTCCCTCCCATTTATCTATCTAACCTGGAGGCTCCCTGCCTCTATTCCTGATGAAGGGCTTTTGCCCGAAACATAGATTTTCCTGCTCCTCAGATGCTGCCTGACTGGCTGTGCTTTTCCAGCACCACTTTGATTTTCAGCATCTACGGTCCTCACTTTTGCCCTGTCTTCTGCAAAGACTCAAAACGTTAGTTTGCTTTCTCTCCACAAATGCTGCCTGACATGTTGTCATCTCCAGCATTTTTTGTTTTCAGTACAGATTCCAAATTCTCCAATAATTTTCTACTGTATACCTGTCTTTAGACTCAATATCACCATATCCTCCTCCTTTGTGAATACCAATGTAAAGTATTCATTCAGGTAGTTACCCACCTCCTCTGGCTCCACGCATAAGTTTCCTCCTTTGTTCTCAAGTGGACCTACTCTTTTCCTAGCTACCCTCTTGAACCTTACATTTACATTTGTAAAGATCATTTCATGGCTCTTTTTAGCTCTATTAGCTCCTTGTTTTAGTTATTTCTTGCTTTCTTTATACTCTTCAAAGGCTCTGTCTGTCTTCATTTTCCTAAACCTTACATATGCCTTTTTTTTCTCTTTCTGATTAAACTCACGTTTTTTCTCTTGTTATTTCAAGGTTTTAGAATCTTGCCATCCTCATCCTCACTTTCACAGGAACATCCTGGTCTTGAACTCTAATCAACCAGCCTTTAAAAGATTTCCATATGGCTAATGTGTACTTCCACTCAGCCACCCCATTCACAATTCCTCAGTTCCTGCCTAGCATTATCATAGTCAGCCTTCCTCAATTTCATACTTTCACCCAAGGACTAGTCTTATCAATAAGTAACTTAAAACCTACAGGATTATGGTCAATGTTCCTACAGTACTCCTCCTACTGAAACTTTGATCATTTGGCCAGGCTTATTCTCCAATACTGGATCTGACATGGTCCCTTCATGATTGACTATTTACATATTGCTTCAAGAAATTATCCTAAATGCACAACAAACTCTCTCCCCACCACCACCACTACACCCCCACCCTCATTTCCCCCTTCTGATGCTGATGGAGCCCCAGTCAATATAGGAGGAAGTTAAAATCACCCAATGGAACAATTTTGTAGTACAATCCCATCAAAGTGATTATACCTTTCCTATTTTGGATTTCCAGCCATATGGCACTGCTGCATGATCCCCTTGCCCCATCCCCCCAAGGTGTCGTTCCTCGATACAGCTGTGATATTCTCCCTAATCAGTAACACAACTCCTCCACCTCTTTTACATCCCTCCCTATCACACTTGATACACCTAAATCCTGGAACACTAAGTTGCCAGTCTTGTCCCTCTTGCAACTAAGTCTGACTTATATCTCCAGCACAAAGAGTTGGTACCTTGATAGTGTCTAGGCTCAGGAATTACTTTGAGTACTTTATTTCAGCTTCATTCCTTGTCAGTTGAAATCTATAGGCAGAAATGCACAAATCTGCATTTGTTCGAGTCTCTGCAAAGGCTGTAATTTGCAACAAATTATCCCATATTTCTGATCAGACCTGCAGCCATATTCATTTGCTGCAACTGTAAAATTGCCATAGCCCCAGAGAACCATGGACTGTTCTTCAGAAAGATGACTATTTGTGTTTTAACCTGAAGGTTGCCATATCTCAGGCAAGGGATGAGGTTGGAAAGGAGGGTCTTTCATGGTCATTGCAGCTGGTGCAGGAATTGAACATCTGCTGTTTGCTACAAAAGACACTACAAGTGGCTGTCATGATCATATGATCTTTGACATTTATGCTGTGACATCATTCATGTTTGCACTAAAATGTGTTGCAGATATTTGTGAATCAAGTGACTTGTTTGAACAAATGATTTCATTGTTTACCCTCTTGGTAAATCATAAAGATTGATATGATTCAGGTGGATCCAGCAGATTTCATGATTCTTCATGTTCCCTTGCACAAATATTTACTGCAGAAAAGATTCCATTCTCTTCAATGACAATTCTCATGAAAGCATCATTTTAAAAAGGAAAACCATCTCTTCAAGACTTGATTGATAAAAATTGCAAAGGCTGATTTATCGGCAATCAAACTTCATAAAGTATATTAGTATGCAATATGTTAGAATTCCAGCTGAGCAGAGAGTATGACCTCTTTCAGAGCAATCGTAAGGTACATTTCGATAACATTTGCATTTATTATAGAACAAGGAAATCTCAGGGTACAGATTCATAGTTCTGGAAAGTGGAGTCACAGGTTGACAGGGTAGTGAAGAAAACTTTTGGCATGCTTGGTTTCGTCAGTCAGAGCATTGAGTACAGGAGTTGGGATGTCTTGTTGCAGTTATATAAATGTGTAAGGCCACATTTGGAGTATTGTTTGCAATTTTGGTTGTCCTATTATTGGAAGGATATAATTAAACTAGAAATAATGCAGAAAAGATTTACTAGGATGTTACCTGGACTGGAAAATTTGAGTTATAAGGAGATGCTGGATAGATTGGACTTTTTTCCCTAGAGTGTCTGAGACTGAGGGGTGACCTTATAGAGGTCTATAAAATCTTGAGATAAATAGCAAGCAGCTTTTTCCCATGCTAGGGTAGTCTAAACTAGAGGGCATATATTTAAGGTGAGAGACGAGAGGTACACAAAGGTCCAGAAGGACAATCTTCTCCACACTGAGGGGAGTGAGTGTCTGGACTGGGCTGCCAGAGGTAGTGGTGGAGCATAGTACAGTATAGCACAGTACAGGCCATTCAGCCCTCGATATTGTCCTGGCCTTTTATCCTACTCTAAGGTGAGACTAACCTACATGCCTTTCATTGTGCTAACATCCATTTGCCTAAGAGTCACTTAAAGGTCCCTAATGTATCTGACACTACTACTACTGCTGGCAGTGCATTCCATGCACTTACCATTCTCTGAGTAAAGAACCTACCTCTGACATTTCCCCTAAATGTTCCTCTAATTATTTTAAAATTATGCCTGCTCATGATAGCCATTTCCACCGTGGGAAAATGTCTCTGTCTATCCACTCTATCTATGCCTCTTAACATCTTGTACATCTCTGTCAAGTCACCTCTCATCCTTCTTTACTCCAATGAGAAAAGCCCAAGGTCCCTCAACCTTTCTTCATGAGACATGCCCTTCCAATCCAGGCAGCATCCTGACAAATCACCTCTAAACCCTCTCTGAAACTTCCACATATTTCCTATGATGAGGAGACCAGAACTGAACAAAATATTTCAAGTGTGGTCCATGTTGGACTCGATAGACCTGCAGCATAAGATTGTGGCTCTTGAACTCAATCCCCCGTTAATGTAAGCCAACACATTATGTCTTCTTAACAACCCAATCAACTTGGGTGGCAACTTTGAGGGATCTATGGACATGGACCCCAAGATCCCTCTGTTCCTCCACAATGCCAAGAATCATGCCTTTGACCCTGTATTCTGCATTCAAATTCGACCTTCGAAAGTGAATGACTTCACACTTTTCCAGGTTGAACTCCATCTGCCACTTATCAGCCCAGTTCTGCATGGAGGCGAGTACAAATTTGACATTTAGGAAACATTTGGACAGATACATGGATGGCATATCCTTGGTGAGATATGGACCAAACACAGGCAAATGGGAATAGTTTAATTGTGAAAACTGAGCAACATGGACACCTTGCGCTGAAGGGCCTGTCTTCATGCTGTGAACCTCAATGATTACATGCCTTAAATAATTGAGGGCTGTCCTTGCAATGGCAGCAAGCTATGGTTTCAAGGATTGCTTTTCAGGTGGAACTGTAAGCTGAGACCTGATTTGAGACCAGCAGAGAGAGGCGGGGGCTGGGCAGAAGTGAGGTCTGAGCACAGAGGTTGTTGGGAAGGTTAGTGAGTGCTATTTAAGTAGGTGTGTTGCAGCACTGAAGAAAGAACTAGATTACCTCAGGCTCATCTGAGAGAACAAGAATTTTCTGGACAGAACCTTCGGAGAGGTCATTACATCGAGCATTCCAGAAGAGAGAAGGGAGATGTCGATGAGGAAAGAAGAGAAGACCCAAGTACAAGACACCTCTCTGAACAGGTTGCCTCGCTGGGAAACTGTTGAGACAGACAACACTGCCAATCCGAGAGACGGACAGATCTGCCAATCAAAAATTGGCGTGGAGGCTGAACCAACGAATCAAACATCATGCAGAGCCGTGGTAATAGGGGACTCCATAGTGAAAGGGACTGAAAGGAGTTTCTGCGGCAACAGATGGGATTTGCGGATGGTGTGTTGCCTTCCTGGCGCCAGGATCTAGGATACAACCAACAGACTGCAGGGAATCCTCAAAGGCGAAGGTGAAGAGCCAGAGGTGGTGGTGCATGTTGGCACAAATGACGTCGGGAAGAAGAGGAGGGACATTCTACAGCAGGACGTCAGAGTAATCGGAAGAACGCTGAAAAGCAGGACTTCCAAGGTGGTTTGCTTCCAGTTCCTCAGGCTGGAGAGGGCAGGTACAGGGAGATAATGAACTTGAATGTGTAGCTGAGGAACTGGTGCAGGAAGCAAGGATTTAAATTCTCGGATCACTATGTTTTGCAGTAAGGATAAATTATACAAGAGAGACGGGTTGCACCTTAATAGGTGGGGGACCAGCATTCTGGCAGGCAGGTTTGTCACTGCAACACAGGTGTGTTTAAACTAAGTAGTAGAGGGAAGGGATAAACTGGAAATTCAGGAAGGAAGTTCAAGAAGGGAAAGTGAGAATAAGAAAAGTTAAGAAAGACAACAGAATCAACAGAGCTGAAAACTCAAGAAGGGATATAACGCAGAGAGCAGTGATAAATGGGTCCCTTTCGGAATAGCAGGTGGTGACCAGTGGGATACCACAAGGTTTGGTGCTGGGACTGCAGCTGTTACAATACACATGAATGATATAGATGAAGGTATTAAAAGTAACATGAGCAAATCTGCTGATGACACAAAGCTGGGTTGCAGGGTGAAATGTGAGGAGGATGTTATGAGAATACCGGCTGACTTCGACAGGCTAGGTGAGTGGACGGATTAATGGCAAATGCAGTTTAATGTGGATAAATGTACAGTTATCCACTTTGGTGGCAAGACGAGAAAGCTAGATTACTGTCTAAATGAGGTCAGGTTAGGTAAAGGGGAAGTACAACGAGACTTAGGTGTTCTTGTACGTCAGTCAATGAAAGCAAGCATGCAGGTGGCCTTCATAACAAGACGAATTGTGTATAGGAGCAAAGAGGTCCTTCTGCAGCTGTACAGGGCCCATGGTGAGACCACACCTGGAGTATTGTGTGCAGTTTTGGTCTCCAAATTTGAGGAAGGACATCCTGGCTATTGAGGGAGTACAGCGTAGGTTCACGAGGTCAATTCCCAGAATGGCGGGACTATCATATGTTGAAAGATTGGAGTGATTGGGCTTGTATACACTTGAGATGAGAAGGATGAGAGGGAATCTGATTGAGAAGTATTAGGTTATTAAAGGATTGGACACTCTGGAGGCAGGAAGCATGTTTCAGTTGATGGGTGAGTCCAGAACCAGAGGTCACAGTTTAAAAATAAGGGGTAGGCCATTTAGAACAGAGTTGAGAAGAAACTTCTTCACCCAGAAAGTGGTGGGTATGTGGAATGCTCTGCCCCAGAAGGCAATGGAGGCCAAGTCTCTGGATACTTTCAAGAAAGAGATGGATGGAGGTCTTAAAGATAGTGGAATCAAGGGTTATGGGGATAAGGCAGGAACAGGATACTGATTGTGGATGATCAGCCATGCTCATAATGAATGATGGTGCTGGCTAGAAGGGTTGTATGACCTAGACCTGAACCTATTGTCTAATGTCTATTGCTTCATTTGGTAGGTTTATATGATACCTGGGCACTCAATCTTCAACTAACATCACCTAAAAGAAATAGATTTTGTGGTTTGTTGCTGTTAATGGAACTTTATTATGTATAAATTGGCTGAAGCTTTTTCCAATCTTTCCTCCAAAAAGTATTGGAAAGGTTGAAGTCGTTATTTTCAGTCCCTACTCCAAACCTTGTCACTGCAACTGTCTCCTTGGAAACAGTCTGGGATGAAATGTGTGTTATTGCAACATTTGTGTGACATCTGACCTCAATAAATGACATCTGATCTCAAATTCACACCATCACTAAAACTTTAAATTTCTATCTCAGTAGTAACACCCAGCATCATCCATTATATCTCATCTGCTGCTAAAACTGTCATTCATGCCTTTGTTATCTTCAATCTATATCTCTATTCCAAAGTACTCCTGGCTGGTATACTGACAAACACACCAGCAAAGAACAAGAGCAGACTATTTGCTTCTTGAGCTTGCTCTACCATTCAGTAAGGTGAGTAATAGATGAACTATTAATAATGTCTCCCACATTCTACCTTCAATAAACTTGAAATCATTCAAAGCATGTTTCAACTCTCAGTAATTCTCATTCACCAATTCTTCCCATACTCACTGACCTATATTAACTCTGGGTCCAACATCTTGATTTGAAAATGCTCATCTTCTATTCAAATCTATCCTAGCTCTTGTCTTTTCCTGTCTCTGGAGTCTCCTCCAGTCATACAACCTTCCAAACTGTGTACAATCCTCTAATTCTGACCTTTAAGCACTTATGATTTCAATTGTTCAGACAATGGCTATTGTACCTTCAGTTCCCCAAGCCCTAACTTGGAAGTACCATCCTTGCATCTCTCTGCCTTTCTTCCTGCCTTAAAGACACTCTATAAAATTTTAGTGTGGAAGAACACTAAAATTACAGTAGAATTGTATTCCATAAGAATTTTTAAACGATAATCAGACATGTATTGACAAGGATTAATTTGAGTGATTATGGAGGAAAAGGGGGGTGTACTACTAAGTAACATTCTTCTGCCAATGTATCAGCAGAGTTATGTCAAGTCAAATAGTCTCCTGTACTGTAGAATTCTAGGATTTCTAATTGCTCACATATTGTTACAATGTTTCATTATATTAAATAGGTGCAAGATTTTTAATACAGCAGAAAATGAATTTACTTCATAAAAATAATTTTTAATCAAAGCATCTTGTCTGCAACCTGTGTGACCCAATTTTAAATACTTAATAATGCCCTTAATAAAATACAGAACCAAGAATTGGCTTCACTTGTTTTAAATTAGTTACTTTATAACTGAATTAGTTAATTTTAAAAAGGTGTCTACTGATGTCTTTGCACTTTTAAAAAAAGTAGTTAATTTGAAGATCATCCTCAAAGACTTGCAAATGGATGCAATTACTGTAAACTTGTCATTGAGATTAATTCAACACAGGGTGTTGCCAATTATATGGGTGAGCTGGACTTGCAGTGCAATGTTAATTAATACTAATTCAATTTACACTTGTCATAATTTAAGTTTGAACTTGTTTGATTTTGGTTGCATGGGCTTATCTGATTCCAGACTCCAAGCCAATATAATCTCATGTAGTATTGTCAAACAATTCCATACACACTGCTGTTTTCTTGTGTACAAATACACAGAATAGTTTTCATATAATTAAAAAAGAACTTTAGGTTTTGTAATGATTGTAGCTGCTCTGAATGGTCTTATGGTGCAACTTTAGTGTCCATACCTCAGAGGTCATTTTCAAAACTCACTTGGTCTGGAAGTTTATCATAACATGTCCAAACATCTAAATAATGACTATAGCTTCTCTAAAAAATAATAGCAATTCAGTTGTGATATTATATAAATAATTGAGTTAGGAGTTCTGATAGTTCAGATAACTAAATTAGAATTCCTTAATGAGTGCTTATCTTTACATAACAAGATGACAGTGCATTGAGTACACCTTTAACTTGCATTAACAAGCTTGTATTTTTAAAATGTGAGAGCCAGAATCAGACAATTAAAATAGTTTCGAAATTTCCCACAGACAACCATGAGTTGCAGGATTGCTTGAGTTGTCAAATGCAGTGCAAAGATTACTCTACTTGTGATTACTGTGAAGTCCAGATTCCAGAATACGTAAAACATTCTGTCATAGGACTCATGTCTATGTAGATGACTATAACCAAGGGAAGCCTTGATGTTGAGCTGGTAGCTCTTCAAGAAGCTTTGCTGTCTCTTTGATGAACTTCCTTTATTCTGTCTTCACTGTATACCATGCCCCAGCTGAGACAGTAGTGATGGAGAGCCTGCTTACTTCTCTTTGCCAGCAACAGCTTCATTACTACAAACAGGTGCTTTGGAGTAGAGAGGAAGATGCATCCTTCTCATCACATTTGTTTCAAGTTATTAAGCATTTGGCTTCAGCTTTTTGCCTTCACCTTCATCTGACCACCATGCAAAGAATATTAGTAATATATGCAGATAAGATTGACCAGAAGATTTAGACAGGATTGAAGAATTGATTCCTCACTAGTAATTTAGAGTGTACTCAGCTAAGTCCAGTCAAGAGGTAATTCTGGAAAATGGTTTTGGTTTTGTTACAATTCAAAACAAAATATGAAATAGCTATTTTCATGTTAACAATATACAATGCTGGTTGGTAATATCAAAGAGTTAGTGTAATAGAAGTCACAAGAGTTAATAGCTTCTGTATTTTTATAAAGTTTTATAAATGGCTTGTATTTATATCAGGAATTTCATGATCATTTGATGTCCAAAAGTGCTTAACTGCAAGAAAGTATTTTTGACGTGTAGTCACTTGACTGCCCATACTTTGTTTCAGAAATCTCGGCAGCCAATTTGGGCACAGCAAACCCAAACAAATAAAATAAAATGCTTACTGGATTATCTGTTTTTGTGATGTTAATTGCACAATCAATATTCATCAGGACACCAGGGATAACTTCTCTGCAAGAACTAGAATTAGAATTATGTTTTATTGTCACATGTATTGAAGTGCAGAAGTAAAGGAATACAGTGAAAAGTGTACACGGCACTGTCTTAGACACAGACAGTTACAAATCTTAGGCAGTAAAATGGATTAAGTACAAAGATAGAGAAATAAAGAAAAAGAACCAGAAGTTCTACATTACAGTTCATCAGAGTATAAATTCAACATTGAGGACATCAGCATTTAGGGCAGGGATGGGAGCAGGGGACAAAATGTAGAGGAAGAAGTTCCTTTCAGGCAGTAACAGATGCCAAGGACTTAGAAAGAAAAAAATAGAAGGCACAGAGCCAGGGGGTAGAGGGAATTCAAAGACTTTGGTTGGGAATGGAAATACTAGGAAAACGCCTTGAGCAGAGTCTTGTTTGTTTGAGACTAATGTGGGGTAAGCCGAATAGCAGAAAGTACCTTGGATTGTGAAGCTTTCCTGTGCAATTGCATTCTCTTGGATCATTTTCTATTCATGTACAAGTTAAACATCAAGTTGTTTAGGCAGTCAAGCAGCAAGTTCCGCCCCCTATCAGGGGGCCTTCCGGGTGCCAAGATCCAGGCTCTATATTTAAAATGCATCCAGACAGAACCTTACTGTCACATCCTCAGCCAATGCTGATCATTCCAACATAACGAATGAAATCTTGCAATGGTAACAAAAGGCAGCATCACAGCTGCCTTCTTACAGAATTCCCAGAAGGCTGTTCAGGAGAGAAGGGTTGTTCTTTTCCTTATGAATGGCAACAAGAACCATCTGGACCAATGAGGCAACCTGGACAAAAGTGACTGTGGAGAACAGGAACCGTGGGCAATTCAACACAACCCAGTTACTGACCCACAAGAGGATGAATGGCCTGCTGCTCTGGGCCAGGGTTTGCTTCTCTATCTAATCAATGCTCTGTGCTTTTGTGTTGTAAGCTTACCTCTGCACAGGACTGCCATACAGGAGGTTGAATACAAGCATCTGGGCGGCACGGTGACTCAATGGTTAGCACTGCTGCCTCACAGCACCAGCGTCCCAGGTGGTGTCTGTCTGTGTGGAGTTTGTACATTTTCTCTGTTTCTGCGTAGATTTCCTCTGGGTGGTCCGGTTTTCTCAAGCAGTACAAAGATGTGCAGGTCAGGTGAAGTGTCCATGCTAAATTGCCCATAGTGTTAGATGCATTAGTCAGAGGGAAATGGGTCTGAGTGGGTTACTCTTCGAAGGAGCGGTGTGGACTTGTTGGGCCAAAGGGCCTATTTCTACACTGTAGGGAATGTAATCTAATCTCATCAGGTATATCACACGTAATCATTGCCTATGAATTCATTGCATTTAGCAATGTGGTATTATTTATTATACTGTGTTACAGTCTCTCAGGCAATTACCAGGGTTCACACTTAAAACATAAAAAGAGTTGCAAAGGCCACTGAACTTGAAATGTTAATTCTGTTGCTGTCTCCACAGATGCTGCCAGATCTGCTGAATTTCTCCAGTACTTTCTGTTACTGAGTCTGCAGTTCATGCATCAGCACACTGATCTTTCATCTCGACAGGAGATAGTGTATATCTGAAAGCTTTCATCACAGTCTTGCATGGGTTGAGGAAACATGATTTGTGATGAACACCTCATCGGTATCTCAAGTAGAGACAGAATGATTTATTGATTTGCATCATCTCAAGCTCTTTGATGACACTGAAACACCTATCATTCACAACCCTCTAAGCATTTAACATTTCCAATGCCACATTCTTCTAATTAATAATGCAAACAGACAGTCACATTTCTTGAACTCTATCTCTATCTGCATGGAGGCAAAATACTCACGTATCCATGTTAATGCCTCCCATTGCTTCTGTCCTTCAGGAGACAACTGTTCACAACCAGGGTGAACATACCCAAATAATGTCCAGCTTCCACATCAATTTCTACCAGCACATTTCAACAGAACAGTTATGAGCCTCAGAGCATGCATTAGAAATGCCATTTCTCCCTACATTCCACCAGTACAGATATTCACCTGATTGGATAATGCATCTTGAGTCAATTTGGTGTCACATTCCAGTGAGCACACTCTGATGGGGGCCTTCAGCTAGAGGATGAATAAACAACTGAAACAGGCGCTTGGAGGAATGCTGAAGAACAGGCCGCCACTGAGCCCAGTACAGATGTTGAGCCTCTGGGTTTAGCCTTTAATGATCCAATGGAGATGCATAAACAAGCAAGGGAATGTCTGACAGAGGTATCAGCAATCATGTGCAGACTGGATTGAAGATCTGCTCAAGTTCAGTCCAAAATCAATGGCTCCTGTCTGCGACTGCAAGGCTAACTCCATGGACAGGGTAATACCAGTTGTGGAGCAGCCAGTAAGATGATCAATGTCTACTGCTGCATGCTGGATACTCTCACTCCATTGCTAGAATATTAACTAACAAGCTGGGCAAGATGCTGGTTGACTTTAACCCCTCTGCAGGAGACACAACCTCTTATGGGATGGGGCAGGTACATTGCAGATTAACATTGAGAAGGAGTGCACACCTTGCAACACCGAGCAGCAAAATGCTTCCATTAAGTCACACCAAAGAATTCTATCTGTACCTGTACCTGTATCTGTACTTGTACCTGTACTTGTATCAATGTAGGAGGTCCCCATAGCAAGCCAGAACCTTCCACATCCCAGACCACCAGAGGATGCATATCTAAGTCATCTGAAACAAAGTAGTCTGCAGGCTTCATCAAGCTCGGCTATGACTGCCAAGGTAGCAACAAGATGGAAAAGTAAGGAAAGAAATATCAAAGAAGATTTAAGCAAACCGATGCATGGATGCCATCCCTCTACAAGTTTACACTTTATACAGTAGTCCTGTGACCTCTCTCAATGCTTTAAGGCTTCTCACTAGGAAGGTTTTCCTTGTAGACTAACTTGATGGGCAATAATTGCCATGGATACATCAATGTGCTTTGTGCGCAGCAGTGCAAAGAGTGCTGAGGCTATCATTCACTGCTGTCCTTTGGAAAGAACAGAACTTCCAGAAAGCCAAACGTTAAGCTCGATGATTGATTTTGGGAGTCATCAGCATAGTTTGTATCATAGTGATGATGTGCAGACTGGATTGAAGGTCTCCCCCTCCTGTAAATTCTCATCCCACTGTTGAGCTGGCTTGTGCAGGTTGCTTCAAGCCATCACTAAGCTGGGGATCGGGCCTGGTACATACTGGAGTGCTCCTCCTGAGCAGTCTAAGGAATTGAAGCACATTTCAGAAGACAGTTTGATGACATGAATGAATGGTATAGTGAATGTATGAAACCTCCAGTCTGCATAACATTTTTATCCCCATGCCTTTAATTTTCATCTACAGGCCTGTGAATGCTCCTTCAAAACTGAATGGAGAATAACTGCCTTGCAGCATCATCACTGCTGCTTAATCACAGGACACCTTTTAGTCAATGGTTACTCAACGTTGGGATGTTGGTGCTTGGAGTTTCATTTTGCAGAAAGTCCTTTCCCTTCAGTACAAAGGCCTTAACTGATTCCTTGCTGATTTTTTTCAGTACATATTTTAATTCCCTCAGTTGGGAATGTTTGCACTGAGCAGGAATATGTGCAAATTGATTATGGACTTGTCCCAGTTGTACTGTGTATTGTTTGAGAGCCCTCCTAGTGAAATGTGATTTAGAGAAAGGTAATGACAGATAACATTTCCTTTAAGTTGTTCACCAACTTGAATATATTTTTTGGTTCCCATAACTGTAGATGGCCTTCACCTTTCCTCTGGTGTCCTTTATGTCCTTCTTTAATTCATACCTCCTCATGTCAAGTCACCACTTCTCTTAATATTCCTGCTCTTTCTCATGATAGCACTCCCTTCCAGATCCCCATGCCTAGCCCTCCTCTTTTACCATCCTTTATTTCCAGAAGGCATTTAACAAAATGACACAGAAATGATTAGTGCAGAGAATTGAAGCTTTCGGTGCACCGGGTAACATTTCAGCATGCAAAGAAAATCAACCGGCTGGTATTAAACAGAGAGTAGGCATAAATAGAAACAGAAGCAGAAGTCGCTGGAAAAGCTCAGCAGCTCTGGTAGCATCTGTGAAGAGAAATCAAATGAATGTTTTGGGTCCAGTGACCTTTCCTCCACAGAGTGGAATCCGGCAGGAAGCTGTGCAGAGATGACAGTTTTGTACATTTTGTAACAATCTCTTCAATGAAAAGAGTTAAGGCATGATAATTAAGTTAACAAAAATAGATGAGAGAGTGTGTTGTGAAGAGAAAGGAAGGCTGCATCCTGATTATAGATACATTGAGAGAGTCGGTGAAAATCTGGCAGATGGAGTATAATGTGTGATGATGTGAAGTTGTTCACTTTGACAGGAAGAGTAAAAAGCAGAGTAATACTAAAATAGAGAACAACTGCAGGCTTCTGAGGTGCAAAGGAAACTAAGTGTCTTAGTGTGAGTCAAGAATGTTAACTTGCAAGTAAAGCAAATAGTTATGGTCAATAGAACACTATTCTTTACTAGGAATGGGACTGAGCATAAAGGTAAGTGAAATAACTCTGCAGAAGCAGGTATTCCATCACCAAGTCACTCTTGATTTTCACATAAACAGTCTTTGACTCTACGACTGCTTCTTCGGAGCTAGCTGTTAGAGCGAACTAGCACTTCCCTTTTTATCTGTCAGCCAGGGATCCCTGATTGCACCACATTAACAACTCCAATCAGGGAACTCACAATCTATGAGGTCCAATGGGCTGACCTTGTTACAATCGCTAAAGGTAAGGATGTATTGTTTCTGTTATACAGGACATTGGCAAGGCCCGGCTTGAACACCATGTGCAGTTTTGATCTTGTTTAATAAATGGGATGTAATTATGTCAGAGGCAATTCAGAGCCAGAGCAATTCAGAGGTGTATTCACTTAATATCTGGAGGGTTGTCTTTTGAGAAAAAGATTGACAACCTGGGCTTGGTTCTACAAGAATTTGGATGAGTGAAGACTGATTTGAATCAAGATTTGGAGATGCCTGTTTTGGACTAGGGTGTACAAAGTTAAAAAACACACAACACCAAGTTATAGTCTAACAGGTTTAATTGGAAGCATTATCTTTCGGAGCGCCGCTCCTTCATCAGGTGGTCACAACCATCTAATGAAGGAGAGGCACTCTGAAAGCTAGTGCTTCCAATTAAACCTGTTGGACTATAACCTGGTGTTGTGTGACTTTTAGATTTGAATCAAGTGTATAAGATCCTGGACAGTGTGGACAAGGTGGCATGCATGTGGGGAGGGGAGAGGGTGGGGATGGGGTGTGATAGTGAGTTCAGAACTAGAGGACATTTTTCAGTATTTAGAGGTTGCCCTTTTCATGCAGGATTTGTCAGTTTTGATCTGCCCTTGTAGCTACAGTGTTTATATGGCTAGTCCAGCTCGGTTTCTGGTCACTGGTCCTTTCTTGTGGTTTCTTTGTGAAATTTGCCTTCATGCAATATGTATTATGTATATGAAGTGAAGATTTCTTAGGTGTATTTCAGCCACACTATCCAAATAAATTGGTAGTTTCAGATATCTTACTTCTTTGATTTTGATGTTAGAAGGAGGAGTGTTCCACCTAATGTCACATTAACCAACTCGGCCAAGTTCTGGTGGCCTTGCCCCAGCTTCACTTCGCTTGTACAGTGTACATCCAACTAAATCACACTCCAGTTTGAGCGCAATATAATTTACATGCCAACGAACCAAAAATAAATAGTAATTAGCAATGCTAAAATTGAAAAATTTGATTTTGCCCTCAAGTTAATCTTTATGGTCATTTAATGTATATTATTTTATGATGCATCAATTATTTGAAACAATCCAGAACTACTTGAATTCAGTCCAATGACAAATCTGATAATTGAGCCTGCAAGCATATTTGTGTGGTCAGAGCAATTGTTAAGGTAGTGCCCGTCTATCAACAAACCATCATCATTCTAGCATGTGAATTGTACCAACATCACAATTTCTTTGAAAGGTTTTGCTAATAATTTCTCTGTTGACTTATAACAAGATTATAAATACATTTTGTTTTGATGTGCAGTGTCTAAACTATAACTCTTGGACATTATTTGGCTCCCAAGTCCTGACAATGCAGGCTATTAAGTGCAGACAACCCATTTCCAACCCAGGACCAAAGGCTATGAAGCCTTTGTTGTGGTGCTATGAATACAAATGCTCGAATTTTTTGATGGGATTATGCAATTGATTTGAAGTATAGTGATTTGGAAATGTTTAATTTGAGTACTTTTTAAAAATTCTGATGTCATCAAAAGAAATGTAGAACTTCATCTTGTTTAATTTTTGCATCGTTCCTGAGGTCTGACTATGATGAGAAACCTGGTGAGTTAACAAACAGAGTGTGAGGGAATAGGATGGTCGGAGCAGGGCATCGATGGAATGAATAGGTACCAACTTGAGTAGGGCCTATAAAGGATCATGGAGGGTTAGATTTTGGAATGCAGGGCAGTTGGGTCCGTGGGGAGTGAGTGAGGGAATGGGGTAGAACTGGTTGGAGGTGAAAGGGGCATGTTGTGGGGGAGGGGCAGTCTGTGTTTTCCATTTTGTTTACAACTGGACCCTAATCCTGAATCACCCAAGATGGATCCTTTACACACCCCACCTCTGGAACTCACTGTTTTGTTTTCAGGAGTGACTGGTCCAACTCCTGTTTGCACCTGTCCTCCCGCATCGATAGTAACCTATCAGGGATGCTTTCTCCTGAGTTGGATTTGCAATGACAGGAATTTCCTGACTCTGGGGTTGCAAACCTGATGCCTGCTGCATTATTCCTGTTCCTATTCTGATTACCCCTTCCACTATTTAGCACACGGCTTTTATAAAGGATCAGCAGGCCACCTGAAGCCAGTGTCAATCTCATTTGAAGTGTACAATTTATGGTCGTATGATGTTCATTCAAACCGAATTTCAATTTCAATTTCAATGTCTAAAGATATCATGTGGCAAGCAACCAAATCAGTGAACCTCAATAGGGATTAATTATTTCTTACAATACTGCATGGAGTCACCTCTTGGTTAGCATTAAACCAGAACAAACAAGCCCAGCTTAATTTGAAAACACAATAGGAGAAAATGCGACTGTACAAAAGTTTGAGAAAATATAAATCAATGTTAGTAACCATTGCATAAATTCAAGGAAGTGAATTCAATGGAAACTAGTTCCAAATGGCGGCTGAAGCCTGAACTCAGCAATTCACAGGAGAAG
The DNA here is from genome assembly GCF_020745735.1 of Hemiscyllium ocellatum. Lineage (NCBI taxonomy): Eukaryota > Metazoa > Chordata > Chondrichthyes > Orectolobiformes > Hemiscylliidae > Hemiscyllium > Hemiscyllium ocellatum. The sequence continues at coordinate 90,762,658 of NC_083401.1, forward strand.
CTTGGCATAAGACTGCTAAAAGTGTAAGTTTGATTTAATATCAGTTTAGGTAATGCATTCCCAGAGCTCAGGTGATGCCACTTCTTATCTGCTCAAAGCTCCATGAAAGATCAGCCTTTAATGATTCCAGGCACTCCCTCTTCTCATTGTCCTTGTCCCATTTTTCCTTCTTTCATTTACTACTGCTCTCTGTTTCCCTAATGAAACAATGAACATCAGAAACACATCCTGCAGTGAACTAAAGCTATCTTTGGTGTATTCGACTAATTAATATCATGGTGCATTGGGAGTCGAGTGTGCAGCTCATCACACCATCTTTCTTCTGTTCTGTTAAAAGTATTTATATTTTAAAGAGCTTGGAACTGAATATTAGAATATCAACTGTCCATCAGATATCTCAATAACTAATACATTTACTATGATCTGCCGGCACTGCTCATAAACAAAACTTTTCACTGCACTTAGGTACATGTGACAATAAATAAAATCAATCAATTAAATTAAGTCCTGGTAGCTTTTAATATCCAGAATGCAATGCCAAATTTGCTCTGGAGGAACAGTGAATGGACCCTGCCATTACTTAAACATACCCTTGCTCATTTAATCTCCACAATACTTTGTGCTGCTTTTGTTAGAAATGATCCCATCTGGATTTGAGTCAATGGAGCAGGCAGTTATGTACCTCCTTAACTTTTTGAATCCATCACGTTGAATTGTGCAATTAACACAGCGAACTGTGAACAATCGAATCTAAGTTGGAGTCAGTGAGTTCACTATCAAATCAGGCAAGGAAAGAGAAATCAGGAGAGGAAATAAAAATTGGAGCAAGACTGAAAGGAGTAGGATAAAAAATGACAATGAATAAAACAGACATTTTGACAGTAGTGTTTGAGCACTTGCATCTATTTCACTTAGCAAATACAGAGACAATGAAAGGGCAAAATGATAGGCCATTTGGATCTACCCTTGCCCTAACTGTCTTTTAAAAGGTTAATGCCTAGATTCTCCTCTCAACAGAGTAGAATGTGTTCTTAAAATTTATCTATCACCTTAATTCTGGTACAATAAAATCTGCAGTTCCATCCCATAAAACCAACAGTTCTCTCTCTAAAGTCTTTCAGAAATAAGCTCTGCTACATTTACAGAGCATCTAGGGGCCTGACTGCTCTATGCCCTCTCATTTATGCTCACAATAATCACTGCTGCAATATTAATGTTGATATAATGCATTGTAATGTATTCGTGGGGTGGATACCAGAATAATGAGGCCATTTAATGTGTTGCTACTGAAGCTTGGTATTCATTGAAGACTATCTGCATAATAACATGAGAGTACTTTAAGGTAAATAGAAAATGATCATACCATTGTGAGTATTGTACAGGCCTATTGTAGAAGTTGTGAACCAGAAGAATGTTTAAATTGCAGAGACTAAACAGGAATATGGCAAAGGCAAAGTGGTTTCAGTGAGAGATTTTAATGTTACTAAAGATTGGGATAACCAGATTCACCCACATCAGGAAGATAGGGAATTTCTTGAGTGTATTCAGTGAAAGAAATAAGTCCTGAGACTCTTTTCTGCAAAACTTAATTAATGTGAGGCCAACAGTAAATTTTAAATCTGAGATTGATAGATTGTTGTTAACCTAAGGTAATACTGGATATAGGAATAAAGTGGGTATATGGAGTAATGTCACAGATCAGCCATGAATTCATTGAATGGTGGATCAAACTTTAGAAACTAAATGGTTTGCTCCTGTTACTGTTGTTACTGTTTTCACATTGTATTGGCATTCTTGAATCAGTGTCCATTTGAAGAGTGGGACCTTTTTGTTTTCCTTTCACTAAGGAAGGCCATATCTCCCCCATTTTTATGGAGCAATGTTCATCTCTTTCAATTTTAGTCCAGATAGCAGTCATTCTGCAGGAATCTGCTCATCAGCTCACCTTACCTTTGAGCTGCTAAGGTCAACTGAAATGTGGCCTTAGGATTGTAAGGGATGTGCGACCAATGTGGCTGATGATATTGAAGTATAACCTTACACATGCATGCACAGCATCCATCCAATTGAGCTATACTATTCAGTGAGATATGATACAACAAAACATTATAATGCTAAGATACATAGAATCATTTGGCCCATCATGTCTACATTGACTGTCCTACCCATAGCCCCACCATTTTCTGGTAACCCTGCATTTCCTAGAGCTAACCCATCTATCTCCGGATGCCATTGGCAATTTAGCATGGCGAATCCACCTAACACGCACATCTTTGGACTGTGAGAAGAAACTGAGCACCTGGAAGAAACCCACGCAGACATGGGGAGAATGTGTAAACTCCACACAGACAGTTGGCCAAGACTGGAATTGAAACCCGGGTGCTGTGAGGCAGCAGTGAGCTGCCCCTTAAAGAATGCTCCAATTCCTGTACTATTTTACTTTGTGCTTTAAGGCATACCTGCTCAATGAGATACTTGCTTGGAGTATCGCCAAGTGTGAGTGTCTGCAAATACACTGTTCCTGAGGCTGCTTATTCCTTATCACTAAGTAAGGCTCGATAAATTCCTTATGGACTGTTACACACCTTTATTTACATCTGTACATATATTCCCAAATACAGCACTCTAGTTTCATGTCCAAGACCTTCCTCTTAACATGCCCAGTCTTGGCAGGTGTCTAGTCTGTTACTGATGTGTCATTAGATACTTCATTGTGATTTACTTCAATCCCATTATAACACAGCTCCCCGAAGTTTGTCCATTATTCCACAATTTCTGAGTAGTTTACTTTTACATATTTTCAGAGTCTTTCTAAGAATTATACTCATTATTGCCATGATGACTGTTATCAGCATTATCACTATCTCCTCCCCTGATCCCCCCATTCAAACACCTTATCAAAGTCCACATTTCACAAATGGAGTCAAATCTGGAACTCTGTGTGTTTAATTCTGGTTTGCTTGAGTTGAACTCTAGGATCATGGTGTACTATGTTGTATCACTGTGTATGCTGTCTGATGTAATATAAATGTGGCTGTCCCTCTGAACTTATTAACGTATGAATTAAAGAACAGGCAGGCCATTTGATCCTCCAAGCCTACTCCACCATTCAATTAGATCATGGCTGATCAGTTCGTGTTATGAATTCCACATTCCCTTCTCTGCACAATAAGCATTAATTCCCTTATCCAGCAAGAATCCATTTACTACTGCATAAAAAACATGTTCCCACTGCCTTCTGAGCCAGAGTGCCAAGGTTGCATAGCTCTCTGAGGGGAAAAAGAAATCCCCCTATCTCTCCTATGAGTGGGGCAAGCGCTAATTGTAAAACATTTTCCCTTGTTCTGGACTCACACACTATTGGAATCATCCTTTCCACATCCACCTTTTGAAGAACATTCAGAATTTTGAAAACACAGCAGGTCAGGCAGCATCCGAGGAGTAGGAGAACCGATGTTTTGGGCATAAACCCTTTGTCAGGACTCTCCTTAATCAAGTCTGATCTCCAGCTGCTGCTATCCTCACATTCTCCCAGAATTTTGGAAACGTCAATTAGATCACCCTTTGGTCTTCTAAACTCCTGTAGAACCAAGCTGAGCCTCTCCAATGTTTTCTCATAAGACAATCACACTCGATGACAATCATACTATATTTCAATTCTTGGTTGGAGTAAGGTTCCTGTTCCTTTTGTATGTTTCTTCAGTCTGTCTGATCAAATCCTAATTGAGTGGTTTGTCTGATGACCTTGCCTCCTTACGTCCTGATCCTTAACCAGACTTCTGAATTGGCTTTAAAGTTAAGAGAGTTGTTTCTTGCATCCAGAGTTGTTTCAACGCTACTGCTTTCTCCTGTGTTTTTCTCTAGTTGTTTTACTTTCTCGTAGTTTTGGGAGGTTATGTTTGGCCTGAGATTGTGTTCTAAGAATGCTGTATCTTTTTATAACCTCCATCCCATTAGTACATCTGCTGATGAGTACCAATTACTCAACACTGTTGCTGGATAGAGCTAACTCCCAGCCTGCACACTAATGCATCAGTGACTTCACAATCTTGCCCTACCTACCTCTATGTTAGGTAGAAGATGGAGGGCAAAACTTCTTTATCAGTGTCTGATCATTGAGTACGTTGTAATTGAATGAGACTGTTACTTCAATCCATCTTGAATAATAGTCAACCAAGGCTAAAATGAAAATCCAACAACAATCAAACAAATCTATTTCTAACCTATTCCATAGTCTTTCCACAAAAGTTTGTTTTATTCATTCATAAAATGTGGCCATAACTGATAAGGCCAATCCTTCATTGCCCCGAGATGGTGATGGTAAGCAGCTTTCTTGAGCCCCTTCAGTCCTTGCATGTTCGTGCAGCCATACTGCTCTCAGGAGGGAAGATTCAGGATTTTGATCCAGTGAAGGAACGGTGATATAGTTCCAAGGCACAATTGTGTGTGGCTTAGAGAGGAACCTATAGGTGGTGTTGGCTTCACACAAGGTCTGTGCTTCTCCCTCTAGATGGTAGAGGTAGGATATTTGAAAGATTCTGTTTTGTCCAAATCTTGGCTCTGTAACTGGGAATAGCACACATTGACAAGACAAAATACAAACCTGTATGTCTCTAATGTCACTTCCATCCCCATGGGTACCACTGTACGCCCCACTTCTGCCCCCATGGTGATGTCATTTCCATTGGTGGCATCAGTCCTGACCCCATAAACATGCCCACTCTAGTGGCAATGTCCGCCCCCAATTCCAGCTCCAGCCTCACACCAGGCCCTAGTTCCCAGCCCTGCAATGTTTATACCATTTCCCCAGGCCTCCCCAATACTGAGGATGAATGGTCAGTCCTCAGCAAAGGCCTCACCTTCATCCCTCTATGCTCCTAGATTAATGGGTTCGACTCCCATTGCGACCTTGAACATTTCTTCTGCTGCCTTTGCCTCCGGGCCCACCTTTTCAACCAGGACACCCGCCGACCTTCTGAGGACCCTTTCTCATGTCTCCAACACATCCCATCCACCTGGGCACCCCGTGCTGGCCTATTACCCACCCTTGATCTCTTCATTTCTAACTGCCGCCGTGAATAGACCACCTCAACCTGTCGATCCGCCTCACCTACTCTAAACTCTCACCCTCGTAATGAGCAGCCCTCCACTCCCTCTGCTCCAACCCCAACTTATCTGTCATAACAGCAGACAAAGGTAGGGGGAGGGCGCAATGGTAGTTTGGTGCACCAACCTGTATACCAATGAAGCCAGGCGTCAACTTGCAGACACGCCCTCCTACTGCCACCTCAACCATGACCTCACCTCTCATCAACAAATCATCTTCCAGACCATCCCTTATTTCCAATTCCTCCGCCTCCACTGCTTCTTCCCTCAAGAGGACCATTTCCACCATAGAACATCCCAGATGGCCGCCTCCTTCAAAAACAGCAACTTCCCCTCATGTGGTCGATGATGCCCTCAGCGCATCTCCTCCACTTCCCATACTTACACCCTTGAACCCCATCCTTCCCATCACCACTGGTACTCATCTTCCACCCCACCAATCTCCAGATACGTTGTATTATCCTCTGCCATTTCTGCCACCTATAAACAGACCCCACTACTAGGGATACATTTCCCTCCCCACTTCGATCTGTGTTTCGGAGAGACCATTCCCTCCGTGACTCCCTTGTCACATTTATGCTCCTCCACCGGTCCACACCTCACTCCTTGCACCTTCCCGTGCCAGGAACGTCAATTCTCCTGCTTCTCGGATACTGCCTGACCTGTTGTGCTTTTCCAGCACCACAGTCTCGACTCTGATCTCCAGCATCTGCAGTGCTCACTTTCTCCTGTCTCTTGAAATACTTGATTACTCACTGTTTGATGTACTCTTGCTCTTTACTTTGTGATGGCAAGTTGACACAATGAGCTCCTATCAGGTTTCTCTTTACATCGGCTTTGGTAAAATATTTCCATGGTTATACACCAGTGTATTTTTACTGTTGTTTCTGTTCATGGTACCTCTACTGGGTCTGCTGGGCAACATTTCTACCACCTTGGCAGAGAAAGTCTAACCTTTTAGCACCCTTTGTCACATTTTTGAGCTGCATGAATTTGCTTCAGTGTTTCTTCAATTGTCAGTAAAATATAACAAACATGCTGACTTAATGATCCTGCATGAGTAAGTCTGAAGACATTCTTTATCATAAACATGACATCTTTCTGCATGTTCGTTATTGGCAACATGTTTCACAAAGTTTGGCCTGTGTTATACTTCCCACATGCACAATGTAAACCTTTTAGGAGATACAGCCTTTTTCCCTAACTGCCTCCAGGTTTTATCTTGCGCTTGAACACAAGAAAGCCAATAATGTCATTATACCACATACACCAATTCAGAGAAGCCCGACAGCAATTGGAGAATGAATGTCTGGAATTGGAGTTGTTTGCACAACTTCAGTTCATGACAGGACAATCCTTGCCCTCTTTGAATCTGACCATTTGATTATGGAACATAGCACAATACAACACAGAAGAGGCCCTTCGGCCCTTGATGTTGCGCCGACTTATGAACTACTCTCAGCTCATCCCCCTACACTATCCGAAAATCATCCATGTACTTATCTTAGGATTGTTTAAATCTCCCTAATGTGGCTGAGTTGACGACCTTAGCAGGTAGGGCATTCCACGCCCTTACCACTCTCTGCGTTAAACTTCTCCAAATCAATTTAAACATTTTTTTTGATCAGATACCCTACAGTGTGGAAACAGGCCCTTTGGCCCAACAAGTCCACACTGACCCTCCGAAGAGCAACCCACCCAGATCCATTTCCCTCTAACTAATGCACCTAACACTATGGGCAATTTAGAATGGTCAATTCACCTGACCTGCACATTTTCGGACTGTGGCAGGAAGCCAGAGCACTTGGAGGAAACCCATGCAGACGTGGGGAGAATGTGCAGACAGTCGCCCGAGGCTGGATTGAACCTGGGACCCTGGTACTTAGAAGCAGCAGTGCTAACCATTTCGCCCATTATTATTCATTTGGAAATTCATTGTTAATGAAAAGCAATTTACTTACAATCAACATTAATTAATAATTAACAACTTAAAAATTACATCCTAAAATTCTGACAGACTTTCTTTAAATTAAAGAAACTATTTCAGTGAAATTAAAATATATAATAATTGAGGTAATATAGCTTAAAACTCATACAATTCAAACTGATGATGCTTAAAATTTCTGAAGATCACAAAAGTTTAATTTTCTTTCCCATATTTCATGTACCAGATTTGAAAAAGAACACCACTTGCAAGGGAAATCAGAAATATGTTCCATAAGAATAGATGCCGTGGGAGAAATATGAGAGAAAGAACAAGCGTGGAAGAGTGCTTGGGATAGAAGGAGAATGAAACATTTGTGTAGAAAAAGAAGACCATAGGATGAAATCAACATATTTTCAATGGTACAGCTGCTTAGAATTGTATTACCTGGTTTAAGGCTCACCAGCCAGGAAAAACATCTTGTCTACATCAATAATATAATTTTTGAATCTTACCATTCCATGAAAAAATTCTCCAATTAAACTATTGTGGCACTGCAGCCAAATCCTAAAGGAAGACTAGATACTCCTTACACTGACTTCAAAAGCTATCTGCTTCCACTAACTTTTAAACTTGTGATGAGCACCTGAACCTCTGCAGAAACACATCATCTTTTCTACTTGAACTTCTCTTACCAAGGCTGTCCAGTACAATGTTTAAAAAACTTCGAGCCCATTCTCCTCACTCAAGGTTTCCCAGGTCAGCATCATTTCCTTCATCTCTACCAGTACCTCCTGCAGTCACAATGCTCTGCCTTTGGCTTCATGCAGGAATCATTCAAATAAGCAGACAGTAAGTAGCTGGCACAGTGCCTGCATTGCATTAAACAGAAGCAGGTTAATAGCTCATTCTAATCGCCTCATCTGTTTTCTGAGACTATCTGATGTATTCTAAAAGTAGTATTGATGCCCTTTGACCTAAATCATGTGACCTTACTTCAGGTCCTGAAAAGTGTTGCCTGAATTATAATACTGCACATACTAAGTGATTATTTTTCTAGAACAATCTCTGTCTACCCTTCTCTTTCGTCCTTTTTTGACCTCTCTCTAACATGCTTTTTTTTATTAGTATCATCAGTATATGTAATTAATTTTTATTGTCTGCCTCCATTTCAACTATTCACACTGTTCAAGTAAGCTAAGTGACCTTGTTTTCTTTCAGATTTATTTCTGTTACAAATAAGAATCCCTTTCTCATTTGTATGGATGTCTCACTGTCAGCCTCACACATCATTTTAAAGACAACTCCTGGATCTGGTTTCTTCCCGCTTACACCAATTTCAGCAGGATTTTCCTGTAACAGAGAAACTTTGATAGCAGAAGTTTCACACACAAATGGCAGCTTGGAGCATTTCACAACTATTGTGAATTTGCCTTTTTGGTATTTAATACTGTTTCCCAGCAATAAACGAAAGGACAGTATGGCAGGATGGTATTAGAAGTGGGGAACAATAATGAAGCTGACACTGTTGTGTCTTTTAGGTGAAAGTTAGATAAACCTTTGAAGATGCAGGACTGAACAGGGCAGTGGAATAGATTTGGATTTCTTGAGCAAACATCTGGCCCTGTTACAATGATGTGAGTGTCCTCTGTATGTGTTATTAACTCCTACCTGTCTATGGATGCAGTGATCTATTACTTTCCTTATTAATCTGGACTGATTGACCACTTGTTTCAGCCATAGCCACAGTGTTATTTATTTAGCTTCATTTACCTCTCAAGACTTAATAACGATTCCCAGAAAACAGGATTTAAAGAAAAGCAATAATAAGAGTAAATATAATTAATTTTTTAAGAAATTAAAGTCTGTCATTTGATATTATTTTCAACTGCTACCACAAACCATGGTGGAGAATGTCAACTTACAAAAGTTCTCGTGGGATCAATACTGGCTTTCTGATGTTGTAAAATTGGCATCACCATCATCATACAAAGCCTCTTAGTGTCTCAGATAAAATGCAGAGAAATTTATTGCAATGAAATACAGAGCTCTGCAATTTGAGAATCTTAGGCAATTTGTGTATTGAATAAAACATGTCCAGAATTCCACACACAGCTTGCTACGATAAAATTGCAAATTCAATTTATGATTGCATTTCATGGCAGCATTATCCAGACTCCATTATCTTTCTAAATAAAGATATGACACTGGAAGGTTAGCAGATATTGAATGTATCTCAACAAGCTGTGAGAATTATAGTGTGCAGAGAATCGTGGGTGAATTGTGGTGGAGGGTGGATGAGGGTGCAGTGACATCAAGGCTTACTTTTCTCTGGCTGAAACAGGAAATTTCCACCATTGGATCATAACCTACCTATTAAAGAAATAGTTAGCACTTCTTCTGTGCAGTGTATTTAAAATTCTTGCATTTGATAACGAATGAAAAATTGTAAAGTGAGCAGTAACTAGAAGCATGCTTTGAAACTGCTCTCAAAAAAGGAAGATGGATTGTCTACTCAAGGAGTAACTAATTTAAAACTTGGTTATATTTTACAAATTTGGTCAGAAACTCAGTAATTCAAGGCATTACTGAGTAGTATTTTTATTAGAGAATTATGGTAAGCAGATAGTAAAGCAAATATTCATTACTACATATGTTCAGTTATGCTCAGTCATGAAATGTAATGTCAAGAAAGTGGATTCTTGAAGTCCTTATAGCCTTGTATGACTTTCTTGTATATATTGTTTTATAATAAGCAAGTTGTCACAGGGTATACTGTTTGGATTATGATGACACAATGGTGATTTACGTAGGTATCCTTTTGAAATATTAATGACTTCAATGCAATTACTAAATTTAATAAGATAATTTTAAATGAGAGGTGAGTTGAATTATGTTATCACAATGCAATGTTCGTCAGCTTTTCAAGCATTGATCTGTTTATCTGTATTCTCACCATCACAAATTATGAAAGTAAATCACAATGCATTCAATCTGTTTTGGTTTAGAAGATTGTTGCCAAAGCTGTGATCATAGAATCCCTACAGTGTAGAAACAGGTCATTTGGCCCAACAAGTCCACACCGACCCTCTGAACAGTAACCCACCCAGACCCGTTCTCCTAACCTATTACTCCATATTTACTCCTGACTAATGCACCTAGCCTACACATCCTTGAACACTATGGGCAATTTCGCATGGCCAAATCACCTAACCTGCACATCCTTGGATTGTGGGAGAAAACCATAGCACTCGGAGGAAATCCAAGCAGACACGGGGAGAATGTGCAAACTCCACACAGTCACCTGAGGCAAGAATCGAATCTGGGTCCCTGGCCCTGTGAGGCAACAGGGCTAGCCACTGAGACATTGTGCCATAGATTGGTCTAATAGAGGTGTCAATTGTGTAAAGTTTCTTGAAGTTGTTAACACTGGCAGTCCAATTCATTCTAGCATGCAAGTGATTCCTAGCTGATTCCTGGAATAGCAGGACTGACGTATGAGTAGAGGTTGAAACATTGGGATTATAAACAACGGTGTTCAGAAGAATGAGGGCGGGACCCTTATCGAACCCTAGAAAATTCAAAAAAGGAATAGACAGGGTAGACGTAGGAAACATGTTCCTGACAGTAGGGGAGTGCAGAAGTAAGCAATACAGTCGAAGGGTGTGGCGCAAACCATTTAGGGCCAAGATGATGAGAAATTTCTTCAATATAGAGTGGTTAGCCTGTGTAGTTCACTGCCTCAGAAATGAATCAAGGCCAAATTATTGGATGACTTCATAACAGAGTTGAATATAGCACTGGGGGCTAAAGGGATCAAAGGATATGGGGGAAATGTGGGAACATGCTGTTGAATTGCTAATCAGCCATGATTGTAATGAATGGTGGACCAGACTCAAGGGACTGATTGGCCTATTCCAGCCCCTATGTGTTATATTTCTATGCTTCTTCATGTTATTAGTTAGGATGACCATACAACATATATTTGAAGAACAAACTCTTAAAAAAAGTTAATAATATGCAGTGAGGTTAACATCTTCTTGTATTGCTGGCAGATCAATTATCTACTGTTGATTTAATTCTGTGACATCAGAACCGTGCACATCCTGGATGCAATACAGGTCATTTTGACTGATAATGCTGAATAGAAACAATAAGGTAGCAACACTAAAATAGTGGGGAAAAGCCTACTGATCAGACTGATGCACATCCAGGGTGACTGGAGTGACACATAAATGCACGCCCTTGGTTTAAAACAGCTGGAGACAAATTACACAGGTAATCAGGTCCCTGGAACTTTGGAACTGAGTCATCTTCATGGTCTTCCTGGTTTTGTACTTCTGTCAAGAAAATGCAGGACAAAGAGTTTTTTTTTTGTGGAACATCCCAGCTTCTACATTTTCAGTATTAATACTTCTAGGTTTGTTTTTTGAGTCATAGAGTCAAGAAGAATAGAACAGTACAGAAGAGACCTTTGGCCATCATGTCCACACTGACAGAGCCTGGTTAGGGCCAAGATGAGGCAGGTGAACACTATAAATAACTATCATGTTGAATCACTGACCCCCATCACACCACTATTTAAATTTTGCAAATTAAGATGTTGAGGGGTAACCTTGGATTGATATAGACTGCTTGTCTGTGCCAAACATAATGGCATTCTGAACTAATCTCATCTACCTGCACATGGTCCCTATCCCTCTATTCCCTGTCTGTTCATCTGTTGTTAAATGTCTCTTCAACGTTGCTAATGTATCTGTCTCTACCACCTCACCTGACATGCTCTAGGAACCGACCACTCTTTTACTTTGCACATCTTCCTTAAACAGTTCTTCTGTAACATGATGGTTGCATTCCTGTGCAACCCCGCATTATAGAAAAATCATGCTTTAGAAACAGCGCTTAAAGTGTTGGTGATGTAATTGCATTACAGCACTTTAAAAGTTTGCACTTTCAAAACAGTGTCTCCAATTCATCAATTGCATTTCAGCAAATTTGTGTTAACGAAATGTGCATTATAGCAGATGGCCTGAACGTTTCATCTCTCATCTTAAACCTATGGCTCCTAGCATTTGACGTTTTCGCCCTGTGGAAAAGATTCCAACAATCCACTGTGTCCATGCCTCTCATAATTTTATATATGTATATCAGGTTGTACCCCCTCCCCCTCCCCCCACCCAGGCTTCAATGTTTCAGCAAAAACAAGCCAGGCTTATCTAACCATTCCTTTATAGCTGTCACACTCCAACCAGACAACATCCTGGTAAACCTCTTTTGACCCTCTCCAAAGCCTCCACAGTATGGGGACCAGAACTACATACACAACTCAAAATGTTGCCTCACTAAAGTCTTATACAGCTGGAGCATGATTTGCCAACTTTTATACTTAATGCCCTGACTGATGAAGGCAAGCATGTTATAGACCTTCTCTACTGCCTTATTCAGTTGTGTTACCACTTTCAGGCAGCTATGGACTTGGACTCCAAGATCCCTCTGTACATCAATGCTCCTAAGGATTCTATTATTAACAGTAGCCTTTCCTCCTACGTCCGACCTCCCAAAATGCATCACCTCACATTGGCCAGACTGAACTCCATCTACCATTTCTCTGCCCAATTTTTCTACTGATCTATATCCTTTGAATTATCTCCTCTCTATCTATATGTTGTTGAATGATCTGCAAACTTACTAATCAGAACAACTGCATTTTCATCTCAGTCATTTAGATATATATCTAAAAACAACAGAGATGCCAGCACTAGCTCTTGCAGAACATCACTGGCCACAGACCTCTAGTCAGATAAACACCCCTCCACAACTACCCTTTGTCTTTTATGGATAGGTCAATTTTGCATCAATTTGCCAGATTACCATGGATCCCATGTGACTTCATCTTCTGGACCAGCTTGTCATGAGGGAAATTGTCTTTATTGAAGTCCATGTAGACAACATTCATTGCCCTCCACAGTTCAATCATCTTCATCGCTTCCTCAAAGGTTTGTGGAGACAAGACCTAGGCCTGTATAAAGCCATGCTGACTATCCTAAATAGGTCAAGTCTTTTCCAAATACAAGTAAATCTTGTTCCTAACAATCTACTCCAATAACGTGCCCACCACTGATGTAAGGCTCAATGGCCTATAATTTCCTGGATTATCCTTGTTACCCTTCTTAAACAAAGTAACAATATTGACTAATCTCCGCCACCACCAACCTGCACCCCCCCCCCCACCTAATTTTATGATCAATAATGTCCTTCTCCATTAACCAATGCAAAGTTCTCATTAAGGACCTCATGCACTTTCTCTGGCTACACGCAGAAGTTCCCTCCTTTGAGCTTTAGTGGGCCCACCTTTTCCCTTGTTACTCTATTGCTCGAAATATTAGATTACTTAAAGTGTGGAAACTGGCCCTTCGGCCCAACAAGTCCACACCGACCCGCTGAAGCGCAACCCACCTATACCCATACATTTACCCCTTACCTAACAACTACGGGCAATTTAGCATGGCCAATTCACCTGACCCGCACATCTTTGGACTGTGGGAGGAAACCGGAGCACCCAGAGGAAACCCACGCAGACACGGGGAGAACGTGCAAACTCCACACAGACGGTCGCCTGAGTCGGGAATTGAACCCGGGTTTCAGGCGCTGTGAGGCAGCAGTGCTAACCACTGTGCCACCGTGCTGCCCACAATATATTAATAAAAATACCTTGGGGTTATCCTTAATCCTACTTGCCAAGGACATTTTACGGTCCCCTTCTAGCCCTTCTAATTCCTTGTTTAAGTTATTTTCTGTTTTCTTTATTCCTCAAAGGTCTTGTTTGATTTCAGTTTCCTAAACCCAAATGTGCTTTATTTTCTATTTTGACCAAACTTTCAATACTTCTGATCATCCAAGTTTCCCAAATCTTGCCATCCTTACCTTTTATTTTCATCGGAATATGCTGGTCCTGAACTTTGCCCACCTGGCCTTTAAAAGCTTCCCATGCGTCCCACAGATAAAATATTACTGTAATTAACATTGGCCCAATTTAGGGGATGCTTCGGTAGTTGCCTATTGAGGTCAGTTAAAGGAGGCCACCAGCAATAAACTTAAATGCTAATTCCAGCATTGCAAAACTGTTCCAAAGTGTCTCATAGAATATCAAACACTAAATACATATTGAGATATAGTTTCTGCTTTCTACACAATCACCCTGAGAAATGCTGGGATTTTCCAGTTGGCCACCAAATCCATGCAGGCTGTGAAATGCTGTCATGACGGCAGAACTGGAAAGCCTCACTGCCTGCCTGGATGCAGGAGGAGCTGCAGTTCACCCAATAAAGAAAATTTCTGTCACCGCTCAATGCCTGCCAAATTATTGGCCTGGCTATAAGAACCATTTCTAAAATATGTTTTACAACCTTTGGAGAGAGACAGAACACCTCCACTGAAGCAGCTAAGAAGCTAGAAGGCCTCTGGTTGCTCCTTTAACTTTGATAACTTGTCTGTCACCCTTAATTGGATGACCACCCATGCTTTGGTCCTTAATTATCAGCTTCCATGAAAACTGAAGCCTCTTAGTCTTTTTCCCATGGCTAGGCTCAGGACCTGGAAACAGTCCCAAAATGTGGCTGCTAATATTTGATGCACACGTAAGTGGAAATATCCCTGCCACTATTTTCCCATGCTAACCCATTCAGTGTGTTAAAGACTTTGAGTGGTAATGTTCAAATCGTCTGTTCGGTTTCTAAAGATAAATTGTCAAACTGTTTACTCTTTCTTGTTAGCTGTAATCTCTCAGTCCTAGCACCATCTTTTAAAGTTACTTTTACACTTTATCCACTGCTCCTATTTTTTTTTATAGTAAAGACCAAAACCCCACAAAGTGGTATAAGTGCAACTTGACCAGGACCTTGCATCAGTTTATCATAATTATTTACTTTTGAAATCTATACCTTTTGATGGTAGTTGCATTTTTATTGCTTTGCTGAACTATGTTGGGACTTTTAGTGATCTGTTTACCCATCTCCAGAGATTCCTTTGCTCTCCTCCACTCACTCTGATGATTTTCTAAGATTTAGTCAGTGATTTTATTTTGTCTATCAAGATGCATCACCTCACGTTTATTTATGTTAAAGTTAATTTGTCGTTTAACTGCCAATTTACAAGTTTTCTAATGTCAATTTATATTTTATTGCACTCTTCCTTAGTGTTGCCTGTACACTCCAGTTTAGTAGCATCTGCTTGTTCCCAATTTGAGACAACTATTAAAGTTGTGAATATGGCCCCATCACAGATTGCTGTGGAGCACCGCTTTCTGCCTTCCTCCAATCTGAATAATTACCCTTTATCCTTGTCGCCTGCTCTCTTTTTATTTTATCTACTATTCTCCCATTTGTTGACTTGGAGCAGCAATGCTTGTGTCTCGGATTTTACTACATGCATCCCTATAAGATCACATCATACTTCAGATGAAAAGAAAAAGTAATCACAATAAAGGTAACTGGTTTTTGCAAATAATAATAACATACTGCCAGAATGCACTCAGTCAAATACAGGAAGCTGACCCTGGTAATTGCTAGAAACAAGCAAAGAATTACACTGGGGTGCCAACTCAGAAGTCTAATTTCCTGTCATTTATATCATGCTCCAAAAATTCTAGTTTAGTTTAATGATTGAGATGCTTTATTTGAACTTCCAGATACAGCAAGCAGGGTTATTGCCCACAAGAGTGATATTATCTACAGGATTCTTATTGATATTCTGTGCAGACCTTTGAGATTGATGCAGAATACCGAGCTGTATTGGATGTTGGGTTCCAATCATAAACATAAAGATAGATGAAGAACTAAAAAACTAGAGTGATTGACTATATATACCATTGTTGATTTTACTTTTAACTCCCGAGAGAGAGGGAAATCAATTGTACCATTCCAATCGCTTCCCAAGCAGAGATCAACTCATTCAGCAAAAGATGAAAAATTCAACTGAGGTCACCTGGTCTACACGATGGAATGATATACAGTCAATACCTTTACAGACTAAGAAAGAACTGGAATTTATATATCTTAAGGGCAATTTGAGATGGGCAATAAATGTTAGCCTTGTCAGCAATGTTCGTATCTATTAATGAATAAATAAGAAAATCTTCGGTGATCTCATGAAAGAAACACTTGGAATGCAATGGACTATTTTTGAAATGTAGTCAATGGTATAATATAGAATTTTGGAGTCAGCATTGAGGTCTTACAAGCAATGGGATAAATTATTAGACAATGTAGGTCTTGAGGAGAGCAGATTGGATCTTAATACATAAGAAGCAGAATACAAGGGGCTGTATTCAATTTGATCTAGTACTTGGCTGTGTGTCTGATAGTTCAGTTAACTGTAACTAGCTGAATATTTGTGCCATATTTAATCCATTGTTAAAAGTATTACATTTGTGTGAGCAAAGTTTAGTGTTGGAATATGTGAGAAAAGGAACTATATTAAGAAATTTATGTTTTACAAACATTTGAAAGGATATTTCAATGACATAAATCCCTCCACATAAGAAACAGAAGTGTAGCAAAAGCAACACCAGATCACAGTAGCAGAATAAGTTTCTTGAAAATTAATTTGCTGTTTAAATAGAAAAATTGGCCTGGCTTTTGTGGTCAGTGGCCAAATGATTGTCTTCAGTGCTCACCTTGAAGAGAACTTCCTGCAAAGATTCAGCAGACGGTCTGGCATAGATTTCATCTCTCCCAACATTTGATGTGATTCCGATGCCAGAAAGGACTTCTCCAGCTTTCAGGATTGTGATACCATCAAACGGATCACGCAGCCAGTCACTTTGAAGAATTCTCAAATTGGTAAAATGCACTTTTTATCTCTCACCTTTTAAATAATTTTCAGACTGGAAAATAAAGATTGAGGCATGCACATGGGATTTAGCTGGAAGATGAAATACCATATGCAAACTTTTTTTAAAAAGTAGATAAAATGCAATGAAATTTTTATCATCCTGGATAACTTTGCTGTTGTAGATTATGCAGACAGTCCCTCCCACCGTCACCAACACCACTTTCCCTCTCTCTGTGCTTGGCTAAAAAGTGGTAGGATGACTTTGCATTTGCAAATTGATGTTAACACATCAGTCTCCCATTATACGTAATAAGTATACAGATCATTCACCATTTTGAAATAACTAATTCACAATCTGTTGAACTTATTAAAATCTAGTTGAATGTAATTTTGTGTTGCCCATTTCATTTTTCTGATGTTGGGAAAAGTTTGGACGTGATATACACCAGGTATCTGGATGCAGCACAAAGGGGGAGAAAAAGGCATGCCAACAGGAACATAGGGACTTGTAGCATGAGGCACAGTGGCATGGTTGGAAGCATCCATGCGTTTTTAGACTTAATTCATCATCATTCTGTAATAAATGAAGAGAGACTGAGAATGACAGAGCACCTTTATATTGCTAGTTGTGATCATCTCCTGGTTCACAGCCGCACCACTTAGCTAAGAGTGCGCTACGTTCATGAAGGTGGGAGTAATGGTGATAGGTGGGAGAGGAGGATGGAGCGGATAAATGGGAAGGAAGATGGGCAGGTAGGACAGGTCATGAGGGTGGTACTGAGATGGAAGTTTGGATGTGGGATGAGGTGGGGGAGGAATAACCCTAAAAATAAATATAAGTAATTAATGTGTTCTCTACTCACCAAGTCTCAGTGTGACACCTGTGACTGTACATTATCTATCAATGCCTTGCTGTCTGAATTATAGTTTGATATTGTTAATCATATGCAGTCCATTAAATGGGTATCTGTGAGGGGGATGCGATACTTGGACTCAATTATCTTCATCCGGAGGAATGTTGTCTCACAGAGATATGTAGAGTCAAAGTAAGCTTTTACTTTAAGAGAACAGGATGATAGGAGTGGATAATTTCCTTTGATATGAGTCATAGAGTCATAGAGATGTACAGCACGGAAACAGACCCTTCGGTCCAACCTGTCCATGCCGACCAGATATCCCAAGCCAATCTAGTCCCACCTGCCAGCACGCAGCCCATATCCCTCCAAACCCTTCCTATTCATATACCCATCCAAATGCCTCTTAAATGTTGCAATTTACTAGCCTCCACCACATCCTCTGGCAGCTCATTCCATACATGTACCATCCTCTGTGTGAAAAAGTTGCCCCTTAGATCTCTTTTATATCTTTTCCCTCTACCCTAAATCTATGCCCTCTAGTTCTGAACTCCCCACCCCAGGGAAGTGACTTTGTCTATTTATCCTATCCATGCCCCTCATAATTTTATACACCTCTATAAGGTCACCCCTCAACCTCCGACGCTCCAGGGAAAACAGCTACCAAAAATCATTGTCCCTTAATCTGACTTATAGCTTAATAGCATTTTACATGGTAATTATATCCAGATCACCTCCATTGCTTTGCAAATCAAACCCCTGACGGAAGTTATAGCTAACCCTCCAATGTCTTCTTGTAGAATTGGATGACAGAAAAATATGATGATTTGTACCATCACATCTAATTCCGAAAGATACCTGATAAATTCCTTTGGTGACCTCTTTTGGTGTGCACAAAGGCTTTGTAAGTGGAACCACTTTTCTCCAGACTCAGGAAGTGTTGCAGTTCTTTATTTTAAAATCTATATTTTTTTCATTCATGGGATGCAGGAATCATCGACTAAGCCAGTATTTATTTCCTATTCTTAATTTCCCAAAGGACACTTAAGAGTGAACTGCATTGCTGAGAATGCTGGAGTCAGATGTAGACCAGATTAGGTATGGATGACAGATTTCCTTCCCTCAAAGGACATTCATAAACAGATGGGTTTTTACAACATTTGACAGTGGTAGCATTATCATCATTAAGCTCACATTTTTTTATGAATTCAAATTTCACTATCTGCCATGGTGGCATTCAAACCCATGTCCCCAGAACATTGTGATTTCAAATAAACCTGTTGGACAATAACCTGGTGTCCTGTGACTTCTCACTTCGCCCAGAACATTTGCCAAGCATTTTGGATTACAAGCCTAGTGACAGTACCACTACACAATCACCTCCCATAACTGGGAAGATCACAGACGCAGTTTCAGTTTGAATGCATTCACAGCACTGAATCTATGTCTCTGATCTTTCCCTTTCGTTCACATTCAGCTCGTTCAATTTTGATGTTGTGTCTGTAACAAATCTGTAGTTAAGCAACCACATATTGTTTGGCAGCTCACAGCACACTTCATTCCCTGATGATGATTTTAGGCATCAGACCTAAACTTCTTTTCAGCACCTTCCTTCAATTTAACTACCTCACGTTAACATGGAGGATTAGCTCACCTAAGGTAGCGTCAAGTTCATTAAATAAGTGTTTAAACAAATGGTGCTGAAGAGCTCTTGCTCGAATCAAATTTACAATCTTGACTGCAACTTTCATGACAGGTTAGGTGGATTGGTCATGCTCAATTACCCATAATATCCAGGGATGTGCAAGCTAGGTGGATTAGCCATGGGAAATGCAGGGTTACAGGGGATAGGATGGGAGTTTGGTCTATGTGGGATGCTCTTCTAAGGGTTGATGTCGACTCAATGGGCTGAATGATCTGCTTCCACACCATAGGAATTCTATGGTTCTATCTTCACCCCATGTTTCTGTTTATGGTGCTAAATGGTGGAAGATTCTCTTTAATTGTTATGTCCTTAAAAACAACATGAACAATAACAATCAGTTGGGCTGCATTGGTTATGTTGATGGATTAATCAAATTTCTGGGAGAAGAATTCACAGTCCTCCAGATCTTACTGTAGGTGCTGAAAGACATTGATAAACAAAATTTTACTACTCATCGTTATTGCTTCAATTTGTAGCTCATGACAGCATTCTGCTAATGGTCATGTTACAGGTAGGCTTCTTGATCTGTGTGTCTGGAACATGGAGTGAACAATTTGTAATTTTCCCACATTATATTCCAACTGCAGGATTTTCATCAAATTATTTAACTTACCTTTATCAGTCTGTGTCTTTGATACATCATTTTAACAATGTACTTTTTTACATAGTTTTGTGTTATCTATAATTTAGCCACCATGCCTAGTCATGGATGTATATTGTAAAAGATTGTGTGCTTAGCATAGACCTTTGTAGGATCTCATCTCAGCTGACAAGAAGTGTCCTACAGTTGGACTCAGGATATGGAGAGGAAAGTCCAGCAGTATCCTTCCTCCAGATTAACAATCCACCGTGTTTTTAAATAAAAGCACGTGAGTATGAATTTCCGCAAAAACAATTTCCACACTGAGTATTACCACTCGCTTGTAAGGATCACACATGAATCGTGGACATTAAGTGAGACATCCAAGAATAAAAGGCATCAGTGCCCTAAAAATCATCATTTTCTTAATGATGAGACAGATTGGGAAGAAAAAAAAAACAAAACTGCTTCAAACATATGCCCAAGCACTGTTAATGGTATTTATCTCAAAATAGCAAAAAGAGATTGATGAAATTATGTGTGGATTAAATAGTAATTAATTGCATCAATGGCTCCTTTTATTCAGTGCTTGCTGGTAACTGGGAGATATTCAAAAGCAGCAGTTGAAATTGTTGTCTGTTCCTAACATCCATGTGAAAATTTCAATTTTCTGACTGGCATAAAACTTTTATTGACGTTACAGCATAATTATTCATTCCAGTTGTAGATCTCAATGGCAGTATTTAAAGTTATCACAAGATAATTGCAGTCTCCGTTGACTGTGTTAGTCGACTACCAAATCCTTATGGGTCTATGATGGTTGATTTTAATCTATAAAATGATTTTATTACAGTGACAATATATTCATTGGCACAAAGGTGTCAGATCCACGCATGATTAGAAGATTTAACAAATACCATTGTAATTTTTCTGATTTAATGCAACAAATAACATTATAATGTTTCAGTTATAATAAAAGGTTAGATAACAACTGACATATTAATTGAAATAATATTTTTTCTCATGAACTGGATTATTCCTCATTAAGTCTTAGTGAACTAACATAATTTTAAACCAAAACTTATTTGTATAGTTGACCAAAGACTCAAATCTTTACTATTTTGTGCCTTTACCTGTTAGAATTTATGTTGCATGTGTGTTTAATTAGCATTAAGATAATCACAATATTGTCAACATCCTCAAACATCCATGGATGGGCTCTGTTTAATGGGAGAAATCATTGCAGATGATTCTATTCTCATCTGACAACCCCAAATAGGGAATTTTCCTCAGTCACTGTGGATAGTGATCCAGGACTGTAACAGTGATTAAATGTACTCTTTCCAAAACCTGGAGTGGGGCAGGTCTGCTATCACAGTTGCTGAATTTAAAATAACTAGCTTTACATAGAGCAGAGATCAAAACCTGGACCCTTGTGCTTCTTACAGCTCAGTATCTGATGGTGTAATTTTTTTTAGTGGGCATCAAGATGAGCCACAATATATATTTTTAAAATATCCTTCATTGCTGAAATGTATCGTTGTGCAGTAACTCAGATAATTTGTGCTAGAAATGAGATTAAGCAATATGAAATTGAGGTTTCCTGAAGGCATACATCTGTTTAATGTGTAATTGACTAGCACAGTTTGTTTAAATTAATTGGTAGGTATCAAGAGAGCAACCAGTGTAAAGAAAGAGTATGCCTCATCTGATGTATGTTCATGTTCTATTACATTAAATCGTTCCTCAATTTTGGATGTGAAAAACAAACATAGGGCTGAGTGCCATGTCCTCAGAGTTCTGATCAAAATTGTGTTGAACTTTATACAGTAGCTATGACCTAATTTCATACTAGTTGCTAAACATGTTGAAATAATTCCACCCTGGAAGCTGGGATCCAGTCACCAACTTGCCCTTTTTTATTACATGTGAAAAGTCCTTGACACTGATCAGCTCCTTCAGAGCCAGCTCTTGGTGTCAAAATGTCTAACACTCCTATTTTTTTTTCTTCTTTTATTTTTGTAGCACCCATGGTGTGTGTGTGCAGGTGTGAGACACAGTGAGAGACACAAAGTGCACAAATCTTTATTTAATTTCCACCACCAGGAAGATAGGAAAACATCCGAGTGGCCTGTGACAAGCAGTGCCCTTCACATCAAAGGGCAATGCTGTGTGATCAAAACACACCTGTGTTTTTTCACAAGCAGTGCTTTTTTTTTAACCCCCACACTACCGCCTAACTGCAGTAGTGCTTATTTTTTCCCAGCACCCATGATGTGTGTGTGCAGGTGTGAGGCACAGTGAGAGACACAGAGTGCACAAATCTTTATTTAATTTCCACCACCAGGAAAATAGGAAAACACCCGAGTGACCAGTGACAAGCAGTGCCAACACTCCTATTTTTTTTCTTTTTTTCTTCTTTTTTCTTTTTTTTAGAGCTAATCAGCTACATCTCTGGGTTATTTTTTTTTCTTTTCATGTTTTTTCTTCCCCACACTACAGCCTAACTGCGGTAGTGCTTATTTTTTCCCCAGCACCCATAGTGTGTGTGTGCAGGTGTGAGACACAGTGAGAGACACAAAGTGCACAAATCTTTATTTAATTTCCACCACCAGGAAGATAGGAAAACACCCGAGTGGCCAGTGACAAGCAGTGCCAACACTCCTATTTTCATCTTTCATTTGTGGGCGGCATGGTGGCACAGTGGTTAGCACTGCTGCCTCACAGCGCCTGTAGACCCGGGTTCAATTCCCGACTCAGGCGACTGACTGTGTGGAGTTTGCACGTTTTTCCCGTGTCTGCGTGGGTTTCCTCTGGGTGCTCCGGTTTCCTCCCACAGTCCAAAGATGTGTGGGTCAGGTGAATTGGCCAAGCTAAATTGCCCGTAGTGTTAGGTAAGGGGTAAATGTAGGGGTATGGGTGGGTTGCGCTTCGGCAGGTCGGTGTGGACTTGTTGGGCCGAAGGGCCTGTTTCCACACTGTAAGTCTAATCTAAAAAAAAACTAGGGGTCCTTTATTGGACCAGGTTAACAGCCCCAATCATGGAACTTGTTTTCTATAATGACCAGCTGGCTGACTTTGCTACAGTCACTACAGATTACATGCATTCAGGAAGGAGCCACTACCAGTTCTATTTAAACAACAGCAGCCATTATGAGGCTCATTGCTCATTAATTTCTCCTGACTTTGAGTTTGCGAATGTTTGTGACAATTTTCAGGCTCATTTTAAAGTTGGCAAAGTTGATAGGTATTGGTGCTGCATGTGGAGAGGGCTTTTGTACTATCTTAGAACATAGAACATAGAAAAATACAACGCAGTACAGGCCCTTTGGCCCTCAATGTTGTGCCGATCCAAGCCCACCTAATCTACACTAGCCCACTTTCCTCCATAAGCCTATCCAATGCCCGTTTAAATGCCCATAAAGAGGGAGAGTCCACCACTGTTACTGGCAGGGCATTCCATGAACTCACGACTCGCTGAGTAAAGAATCTACCCCTAACATCTGTCCTATACCTACCACCCCTTAATTTAAAGCTATGCCCCCTCGTAATAGCTGACTCCATACGTGGAAAAAAGTTCTCATGGTCAACCCTATCTAAAGCCCTAATCATCTTGTACACTTCTATCAAGTCACCCCTAAACCTTCTTTTCTCCAATGAAAACAGCCAGGTGCCTCAGCCTTTCCTCATACAATCTTCCTACCATACCAGGCAACATCCTGGTAAACCTCCTCTGCACCCGTTCCAGTGCCTCCACATCCTTCCTATAGTATGGCGACCAAAACTGCATATAATAAAAAGATTGTCTTGTCCTCACACAAGACAAAGATTGAGCAGAGCCACAAAGAATGTGATAAACAGAAGAGCTGGGGAAAAAAGGATACCACATCAACCCAGTATCTTCTGGAAATGTTTCTCTCAACTCACACCTTAGTTTTTTAATGTGGGTCAAGACCATTTCTGGGTCCTGACCCTGATGGTTTATAAGGTCCGCCCACAGGGACATCATCCTGAGGGAAGCCAGGTCAGCTTGAGGTGCCCAATCTGATGTGGACCTGTGGAGCTGGAGGCAAGGAAGCAATGAGAGTACCGAAGGCAGCCAGTAGATCCCACCCAAGAAATTATTGCTTCCAATGTAGGTGGGAGAGAGCAAAGCCACCTCAAGTTGGAGGCATGCCTGATGATTTCAAAAGAAGCAGATAAAAAAAGGTGTTCCCACAGTTTCCAGGGCACTTTTGATGTGGGATATCTACAGATGGCCTCTAGTTTCAGCTGTGATCCTCTGCTGGCTGTGTTCCAAGGAGGAGAGTGGGATGGAGGAAAGGAGATGAAGGGATGAATTAAAATAGGCTTCCATGTGACTGATCCATCACCAGGTTGCCATCTCTTGTCACTTTGGCATTCATGTTGAGGGAAACTGGGCAGGGCTGTGCCCTCCATTTCCAGTAAGATACAACTGATACTGTAGGTGGGTTAATGATTAACTCTCACACTGGGTACCTAATGTCATTTCTACTCCAAAACCATATGTTCACAGAGAGTACAAATGTGTCAGGGCACGTAATCTCAAATTCCCACCCACCTCCAACATCACCTCTATATCGCTGCTTTGATTTGCATAATTTGTCCACCTAAGGTCCAGAAAACATTTGCTGGATCTCTGGATTAATAATTTTGTGATAATACCATTGCCTCCCTTTTGGATTCAGGACCTGCCTCCTTGCCCCACCTGTTGTGGTGATTATTGTGCTATGGATCAAATCTGCTTCCAGGCACAGAACTGTGGAAGAAGATGGGCAGCTGTGTTTTGAAATCTGCATGGATCTTTGTTGGCATGATGTTTCTTAGCTGCAAATTTGTTAAACTGCAGATAGAAATCATGATGTTTGACCAGCCGAAATATTCAGCATAAAAAGTTACACTGACCTTTTCTTGACCTGCCATATGCTGACATTGTGAGTGCATTTCAGAGGATTTTATTTGCTTCAATAATTTGATCGTGTAATTTTTTTTGACATCATCTTCAGCTTTGATTAAGTCATTTAGCTTTGGTTAACAAGTTGTGAACATGGAGATAAGAAACATTGAACTGTTTCACACATATCCTCTCAATGCTTCATGTGCATCTTTCAGAGAATGATTAACCTTCACCTTCAAATGTACATCCTTTAGTCACTGTCAGAAATAGATGTGCTGAAATGTTCTTGCCACAGGCTAAATGTTACTAATAGATCTTATGGAACTAATCAAGGTTACAACAAGCAATCCGTTCACCTAATGAAGAATAACAGCAAATATTTAAATAATATGTCTAACTTAATTAAATGATGAAATTAATTAATCAAATAATTCGTGGCATTAATAAATGTTGCCATTAACCTTATTCTCCTTTTAGTGCAGGGTGTGTAGGTGTCAGAGTTAGCGCGACTTATGAATTACAGATGAGGGAACATACATAAGAGGGTTCAGCAGCCTAAATATTTTTGCTATGCTAACTGATAAAAGTAGCAAGTTGGCACAGTCTAACCAATGAGTAATTGTAATCTTTTATAGCTGGTGTGACCTTGTAGTGTGGTCACAAAGCTGCCTTGGGGCAAATGGCAGATGGCTGCATTATACTGTTCCCAGATATCCTGAAGGCCACAAGGATCTAGATTTAAAGTCCACTTGAGTTATATTTCACAGAGGATTCATCAGACAAAAAAAATCTAATATATTTACTATCCATTAAATGGACAAAACAGGGTAGATTTTCATCTTCATGCCTGGGTGTTAATCCAGCAAAACAAATTGCCTGGCCTTTTCCAAATCTGACCTATTTTAATTCCATTAATACTAGCCATATTCTGTAGCAATTGGATAGCCTATTTTCCCAGATAGAGTCATGGAGTCAAAGAGATGTAAAGCATGGAAACACACCCTTCAGTCCAATCTGTCCAAGCCGACCAGATATCCCAACCCAAATTAGTCCCACCTGCCAGCACCCGGCCTATATCCCTCCAAACCCTTCCTATTCATATACCCATCCAAATGCCTTTTAAATGTTGCAATTGTACCAGCCTCCACCACTTCCTCTGGCAGCTCATTCCAATTCTGGGTAATCCAAGATGGAAGATGAGAAAAATTTCTGACTGTAACAGCTGCTCTATTTTTGAGATATTTTAGGTGCTGGAGGTGATTTCCTCAAATTCCAGGAGCAGCAATTACTGTTCTATATGCTGTTGCAATGTTTTGGAACTTTAGGAAAAAAAACCAAAACAACAGCAATTTTAAAAGGGAGAAGAACAGACAAAGGAAGCACATGGTGAGGTCAGTGCAGGAGAGAGAGAGGGGGGGGGGGAGGGAAAGAAACTGAAACCACAGTGAACCCACAATATACCGCCTTTGCTGTTTGAATTCATGTATAGCTGGACATCGGAGTGCATCTGGGAAAATTAACAAAAGTGAAATTCACAACTGATCTTGGAAGAACTTGTCTGGGAGAGGTCTCAGCACAGAAGCAGATAAGTGAACAGTTTAAGTGTGGCCTACAGAATGTCTGCAGTAGTGAGTAGAGTGGGTTCCTTCTTGATGATATGATTTTTAAGATATGTCTCTTGATTAAACTTAATATATAAGCCATAACTATTAATTTAACCTGGGGCAGTATTTTGTAGAGGAATAAGATGGTGTTATTTTCTGTGTCTGTAGATTGTGAAGGGGCAAAAATGTGCTTTAGTAGAGTGATATGTTCTTCTTGTCAGATGTGGGAGTTTAAGGGTTACCGAAGATTATATTTGCAATAAATACCATTGGTTGCGAATCTTATCAGATCAAATGGATCGATTAGAGAGACAGTTAGAAACAATGAGGAATCTGCTGCAGCAGCAGTATGTGATGGATGAAAGTTATAGGAAGGGGGGAAAGTCTCAGACACAGTCACATAGATGGCTTAATGCCAGGAAAGATAAGAGAGATAGGCAGCTAGTGCAGGAGTCTTTTGTGGCTATACCCATTTTAAACAAGTATACTGTTTTGGAAATGTAGGGAGTGATAGATTCTCAGGGGAATGTAGCACAAACTGCCAAGTTTCTGGTACTGATACTGGCTCTAATGCAACAAGGGGTATGTTGGGTTCCAAGAGATCAATTTTGTTAGGCGATTCTCTCGTCCGACAGACTTTTCTGTGGCCAGCAACAAAAAATTAGAATGGTGTGTTGCTTCCCTGGTGCCAGGATAGAGGATGTCTGAGAGGGTGCAGAATGTTCTCAAGGGGAAGAGGAGCCAGCAAGAGGTAATTGTCCACATTGGAACCAATGACATAGGAAGGGAAAAGGTTAAGATTCTGAAGGACGATTACAGAGAGTTAAGCAGAAATTTAAAAAGGAGGTCCTTGAGAGTAGTAATATCTGGATTACTCCCAGTGCTATGAGCTAGTGAGGGCAGGAATAGGAGGATAGAGCAGATGATGGCATGGCTGAGGAGCTGCGGTATGAGAGAAGGATTCACATTTTTGGATCATTGGAATCTCTTTTGGGGTAGAAGTGACCTGTACAAGAAGGACGGATTGCACCCGAATTGGATGGGAACTAATATACTGGCAGGAAAATTTGCTAGAGCTGCTCGGGAGGATTTAAACTAGTAAGGTTGGGGTTGGAGGGAGGTGGGGGTTGGGGGTGGTACCCAGGAAGATAGTGAGGAAAGACATCAATCTGAGACTGGTACAGTTGAGAACAGAAGCAAGTCAAACAGTCAGGGTAGGCAGGGACAAAATAGGACTAATAAATTAAACTTCACTTATTTCAATGCAAGGGGCCAAACAGGGAAGGCAGATGAACTCAGGGCATGGTTAGGAACATGGGACTGGTATATTATAGCAATTATGGAAACATGGCTCAGGGATGGGCAGGACTGGCAGCTTAATGTTCCAGGATACAAATGTGACAGGAAGGATAGAAAGGGAGGCAAGAGAGGAGGGGGAGTGGCATTTTTAAGAGATAGCTGAGCTGAGGGAGGGTATTCCTAGAGATACATCCAGGGAAGTTATTTGGTGGAACTGAGAAATAAGAAAGGGATGATCACCTTATTGCAATTGTATTATACACCCTCTAATAGTCAGAGGGAAATTGAGAAATAACCTTGTAAGGACATCTCAGCTATCTATAAGAATAATAGGATGGTAATGGTAGGAGATTTTAACTTTCCAAACATAGACTGTGACTGCCATGGTTTTAAGGGTTTAGATGGAGAGGAATTTGTTAAGTGTGTACCAGAAAATTTTCTGATTCAGTATGTGAATATACCTATTACAGAAGGTGCAAAACTTGACATATGCTTGGTAAATAAGGCAGGGCAGGTGACTGAGGTGTCAGTGGGGGAGCATTTTTGGGCCAGTGACCATAATTCTATTAGTTTTAAAATAATGATGGAAATGGATAAACCAGATCCACAAGCTGAAGTTCTAAATTGGAGAAAAGCCAATTTTGACGTTATTCGACAAGAACTTTCAAAAGCTGATTGGGGTCAGATGTTTGCAGGTAAAGGGACTGCTGGAAAATGGGAAGCCTTCAGAAATGAGATAATGAGAATCCAGAGAAAATATATTCCTATCAGGGTGAAAGGAAAGGCTGGTAGGTATAGGGAATGCTGGTTGACAAAAGAAATTGAGGGTTTGGTTAAGAAAAAGAAGGAATCATATGTAAGTTATGGACAGGATAGATTGAGTAAATCCTTAAAAGAATATAAAGGAGTAGGAATATACTTAAGAGGGAAATCAGGAGGGCAAAAAGGGGACATGAGATAGCTTTGGCAAATAGAATTAAGGAGAATTCAAAATACATTATTTGTATAATGTATTACAAATACATTGAGGAAAAAAGGATAACTCGGGAGGGAATCAGGCCCCTAAAAGATCAGCAAGGCAGCCTTTGTGAGGAGTTGCAGAAAATGGGGGAGATACTGAACGAGTATTTTGCATCAGTATTTACTGTGGAAAAGGATATGGAAGATATAGACTGTAGGGAAATAGATGGTGACATCTTGCAAAATGTCCATATTACAGAGGAGGAAGTGCTGGTAAAGGTGGATAAGTCCCCAGGATCTGATCAGATGTAACCTAGAACTCTGTGGGAAGCCAGAGAAGTGATTGCTGGGCCCCTTGATGAGATATTTGTATCATCAATAGTCACAGGTGAGGTGCCGGAAGACTGGAGGTTGGCTAACATGATGCCACTGTTTAAGAAGGGTGGTTAGGACAAGCTAGGGAACTATAGACCAGTGAGCCTGACGTCGGTGGTGGGCAAGTTTTTGGAGGGAATCCTGAGGGACAGGGTGTACATGTATTTGGAAAGACAAGAATTGATTAGGGATAGTCAACATGGCTTTGTGCATGGGAAATCATGTCTCACAAACTTGATTGAGTTTTTTGAAGAAGTAACAAAGAAGATTGATGAAGGCAGAGTGGTATGTATCATCTATATGGACTTCAGTCAGGCATTCAACAAGATTCCCCATGGGAGACTTGTTAGCAAGGTTAGATGTAATGAATACAAGAATTTATATCAATGTCTCCATGTTTGAATCAACCAAAGCTTTGGATGTTTTATTCTTTTCCTGGTGAGTGTGTACAGGGAAGCCCTTTATTTTTACAGATCAAACAAACTAAGGCAATCACACTCGTTGGATAATTACATTTTAGTTTTGTTTCAAATTTCATTGAGAATATCATCTCATTCACCCAAAATGTTACTGTTTTAGTCTTTTAGTAGAACAGAACTCTTTTAAATATATATCCTGTTGAAGCATTTTATTTTGCACTGCACAATAAAATTGATAAAAATACCAAAGTAAAGGGAAAATATGTTCTATGTGGGAGGTGAATGCTGATTGCAAATTGTTCTGAAGAGAAACTTCAACAAAATGCATCATTTTTTTAAGTAATAATCTCTCTAGTTGTGTGCTTTTATTTTACAGTTCTGAAGTTTTGTTTCACTCTTCCAAACTTCTCTTTTGTGTTGTATCATGAGCAAATTGTATTTTCCATTTAGCAAGCTAAATCATCAAAATAAAATTCAACGCAGAATACATCACATGCAAATATTCTTCAAAACATGCAACTCTAGTCAGTTTAATATTCATGTTACATTTCCTCTTGTCCAATATACCTGAAGTTTTCTCAAGCTTTCCTTGAATTTCCTCTGAAAAAAACTGATTAAATCGATATAGGGAATTGGAACAAATACAGTATTTCTTTTAAAATATCGAATAACATTTGTCAAACATAACAGAAAAGAAAGATGCTTCCACATGGCACTGTTTTGAGTGAGTTTGTACAGACTTAGTTTAACTTCATGAAGCCTGACTGGCTATAGGCCATTACCTTTGTGACTTGTGTCCCATTCTCTGTGACCCAGGTCTTTGGGCCTCTGATTGTCAGAAACTTGACATGATGACTCAAGATGCACATCAAGAGCACACGAATATCCTGTCATGCTGACTTCTGTGAGAATTGCCTTGGAACTTTGAACTTCTAGTGGACAAATTGCCTGGTCCCCTGTGAAAAAGCTGCCATGGTATGTCAGAGTCAGGTACTTTGGATACTGCTGATATATATGAATTGTTATCCATGAAAGGCAATACACAAAAATCTCATTCTAAGTCCTGAGTTCATAGAATCACTACAGTGTGGGAGCAGACTATTTGGCCCATTGAATCCACACTGACCCTCTGAAGAACATCCCACCAATTCCTGTAACCCTGCATTTCTCACAGCCGATCCACCTCACCTGCACAGCTCTGAACTGTGGGAAGAAACCCATGCAGACATGGGGAGAATGTGCAAATTCCACACAGTCGCCCCAAGGCTGGAGTCAAACGCAGGTCCCCAGTGTTGTGAGGCAGCATTTCAAACCATTGAACCACCATGCCACTGAGTTAGATAACTGCATCTCCAATATCCCCATCACCTAATCATGGCACCACATCCCCAACTCTCCCTCTGACACCTGCCTCCCTAACAACATTGACACTCTGCCTATATGCTGACATGATCCAACTCGCCTTTCCATCGCACCATCTAATGGTTACAGCACAGAAAAGGAAGTCATTCAATGCACAGTGACTGCACTAGCCAAAAATAAAACTACCTGTTCTTTCAATCCCATCTGGGTTCATACCCATGTAAATTAAAGCTCTTAAAGGAGCAGATCCAGGTTGAATAAATTTAAGAGTTTCTGCCTCAGCCATCAAACCAGACAGAGCATTCCAGTATCCACCACCTTCTGGATGAATAGTTTTTCCTTTTGTTCTCTTTGTTCTTTTTATCAATCATTTTAAATCTGCATCCCTGGGCAACTGACCTCTCACAAAGAAGAAACATGTCTTTCCTGTCTACCCTGTTTAGGCCCCTCATAATTCTGTACACTTCCAAAAAGTTACACTGTTAGAGATTTCTGTTCGAAGGAAAATAGCCCTATCTTATTCAATAATTCATTGTAGCTGCAATTTTCAAGTCTTGGCCACGTTCTTGTGAATTGTCACTGCACTCTCTCCTGACTGATGACATCTTTCCTGTAGTGTAATGAGCTGAAATGTTTGCAAAATTCAAGCTATGGCCTAACCAGCATTTTAGACAGTTCTGGCATTAGATCTCTGTTTTTGTGTGCTATACCTCGTCAAAGAAAAACCATTCCATGTTCTTCCTTTAAAACTTTCAAGCATTGTTTGACACAAACTCTAAGATCTCTCACTTCCTCCACCCTCTCAATATCCACCCATTTATTGTGTTTTGCTGAGTTTTGTTTGCTCTCACTCTTCTCTTGATTGAATTACATTTTTCACATTTCCACCCACTCAACCAAACCATTGATATCATTCAGAAGTTGACAGCTATCCTGTTCACTATCAACTCCGTGGCCAGTTTTTGTCATATCTGCAAATTTCCCAGTCATGCCCCACTATTGAAGTTTAAATCATTGACATGTGCCACAAACAGCAATGGACCCATCACTGAGCCATGTGGGACACCACTGGAAACTACTTTCCATTCGCAAAAACATTCATCAAACATCACAGTCTATTTACTGTCACTGAGCCAATCTGGGTCTGTACCATCATGTTCACCTGTATCCCATAGGCTTTTACTTTCTGACTAGTTTGCATGTAAGAGCTTGTCAAATGCCTTCATCAATCTTCCTTAATAGTTGAAAAATGCAACCTCCTACATCCTAACTACTCCACTGCCAGAGCAATGGTTAACAACCACTAACACAAAATGACTGCTTGTTGTGACCTGACTACCTCTTGATCACTCGCCTACCTCATCCACCGGACTCGGGCCACCCAACTGCAAAAACTTTATTTTTATTTTTCTGAATTTTTGATTGTGGACTGAAATTGGAAAAAAGACTGTTTTAAAACCAAGGATTGTGGAACGGATTGCCACAATTTTTATAAGCAAATTATTGAAAGTGCAATTTATCCTGTTACTCTGTTCAAGCAGTGGGAATTCAGGGATGTATACAAAGTGAGATTCAGCCAGTGGTAAGTACCTGATTGGTTTGTGGAGCGGTGACCAGTATTGATGATGAAAGCTATCAACCTGCCAACAACAATGTGATTGACTCCTGGGTAGCTGAACACCCTGTAGGTGTAATCGACATTGCCTGAAACTTTTGAATCTCTGGATGGGGAGTTGATGTGTCTCTCTGCAAAAAGCTTTAAGGCCAGTTATCTACTAATATTTGCTTGTAACCAGACTTTATAATTTGTGTATCAGTCACACTGCACCTTCTGCAAGGCAGTGAAAAGTACCTGGAAAAAAGAGAGTGAAGAACAGTGAGTCCGTGCAAACAAAAGGATCATCCCAGCAAACCTTGTGAACAGAATCACTGAACTGGTTTTGTTGTCCACCTATAAAACCAACGTATTTTGTCTGTCTGTGAATTACATTTTTAACTAGTAGTCATATATTGACAGTTCATTGATGTTCACTGTAGCTAGAAATGATTTATTTCTAGTAAATACTCATTCTTGTTAAGTTCAGAACTTAACTTGTTCTGAGGAAGGGTCACTGGACTCAAAATATTAACTGTGTTTTCTTACCACAGATACTGCCAAACCTCCTGATCTTCTCTCGCACTTTCTGATTTTGTTTGTTTCAGATCTTCAGCATCTGTAGTTCTTTCCTTTATTTGAATGACAGGATAAGGCTATTTTTCCTTGAGACAGAGACTAAACCTAAGGGACTCAGTTTAAAAATAAGGGGCCTCCCTTGAGATGAGGGTTATATGGAACCCTTCCCCATAGATTAATGGGCGGCACGGTGGCACAGTGGTTAGCACTGCTGCCTCACAGCGCCTGTAGACCCGGGTTCAATTCCCGACTCAGGCGACTGACTGTGTGGAGTTTGCACGTTCTCCCCGTGTCTGCGTGGGTTTCCTCTGGGTGCTCCGGTTTCCTCCCACAGTCACAAAGATGTGCGGGTTAGGTGAATTGGCCAAGCTAAATTGCCCGTAGTGTTAGGTAGGGGGTAAGTGTAGGGGTATGGGTGGTTTGCGCTTCGGCGGGTCGGTGTGGACTTGTTGGGCCGAAGGGCCTGTTTCCACACTGTAAGTCTAGTCTAGTCTAATCTAAGATTGGTGGAGGGTTTGGGTCACTGATTATTTTCAACCAAGAGGTAGATAGGCTCTTGACTAACAATGGAATAAATGGTTATCAGGAGTAGGTGAGAATGTGAAATTAAAGCCACAGTCAAATCAGCCATTGAATGCCAGAGCAGGTTCGAGGGGCTAGTTGGCCTACTCCTTCTCCTAATTCTTATGTATGTTTGTATTATGGTGCAGCAGTTATAGGATAGTGAGTCATAATTAGCAATCAGTTATCACTTTGTGACTCAGGACTGCGTAAATCCTGTGGTTAGCACTTTATGTATGGACAAATAGTTACTGTTACATAATGCAGATTTTTTATATATCTTATTGTACAGCTTTTTGTCACCAACTAACTATTCCTCCCCTGTTATGGAACATACACCTGCAACTTTCTGACATGCAGTTCCAATGGATGAGTCTTTGTGCAAGGAGGGCACTTGCATGAAACTACCCTCTAAGTGTCACTGTTAATTCAGGTGGATGCAGAGTAAAACTCTCCCTGTGGTATTCTGTCCTAATGTAATTCCTAAGCTTCAATCTTCAATGATCAATGTTTTGTATCAGTGTAAAATGTCTTTTCTAGCACCCATATAAGAAATTCTGTGATGTTACTAAAAAAGAGAATGCTAATTCGGTTTAATTGAAAATGTACTTGAGTTTAGCACTTCTTCCATTAGAAGTTGCATCAAACATTCTCCAGTGAATTTCAACAGGACTCTTATAGGTCCAGAAAATAGATTTCCATCCAGTTAGTTGTGGTTGCAATTGAAATTGGGTCGAGAGGTGATAAGGCTGAAGCAAGCCTTATAAGAATTCTTATAAGAATTAAGAAGTAGCAACACGTTATTACTAATTTATGATATTTATTTTATGATGGAACTACAGAGAGACTGTAAAAGCAGATGCAATACATCATCGATAACTTTATTACGGAGGGCATCAGCTAGAAGGTAGAGATGACGGTCAATAGTTTTATTATACAAATGTTTAATGCACACTTTATCCATTTTTCAATGGAGGGTTTAACTCTTTTAAAAGATGTAGGTTACTCCTGCCATTAAAGTAGCAGAAGGATTTGTGAGTAAACATGTATGATTATTATTTCTATAATATTACTTTTAGATCAGTTAAAACCCAAAGAAATCCAATTTCACCAGAGACCTAATAGGAAAATCTATAAAAAGTAACACAGAAGCATTTGGACATCAGCCTAAGTGTACACATTCATTTTAATCTCATTTCAGTACTGGAAATCGCAAGATCTAACATGCAAATGTCATGTTAAAATGAAACATTGATGTTTTCTTTTAGTGTTCATCACAACTCCAGTATATCAGAATAAGGATTTGTTATAAAGTGATTAAGGTGACAAGTTTTTATTCAGGAGTAAGTCAACACATCCCATTTTCTTTGAAATGGACATGATTGAAAATGTCATTTTCACCGAGTGATTTGTCAGATCAGTATTTTTATACAATACAAACATTACTAAACTTCAAAGAATTCTTTTGGTAATCAATATTAAGACATCTCAAAACTTAAGGATTTATTTATTTTACCATTAAAAATAAATAAGAAATTTAATGGCTTTGAGTATGTACCTTTTCTCTGATTGGAATCTGACACTAATTTCAATTGAAAGCAAATATTTTGAAAAGGGCAGGTTTGTATGTTGTTTTTGGGAGAGCTGTAAGAGTCCATGTCATCACCACTGAATGCTCTGAAGATGGATAAGAGTGACTTGTTATTTCAAATTGCCAATGTATATAAATCTGAGGAAATATCACAATGTTATAACAAACCTTACATCAAAAGTTAACTGTGACCTTTAAGACCAGAGTCCCACAACACATTGCTACTTTAAAACTGTTAGCCTTTATTCTGTCAAGTGGAGAGTAGATCAAACTGCAGAGATTAATTGAAGTAGCAAAAAGAAGACAGCTTTTGACAAGAATACCATGTTGGAACAAATTGCTTCAATTACTGTAGAGTTACGCTGCTGATCATTTAAAATCATCCTATATCAAGATATCAAGACTGAAGAAAGCAATTTAATCAAGAGAAAGAGAGCTTAAAGGCTTATTAAAATATGAAATGGAAATAATCACTTCTTAGAAATAAATCTTACACAATGACTTGTTTTGACCAACTTACTCAAAGTTAACATGTATGTAATTGATTTTCAGTGTTAACATAAATTAATTTCAGTACAATTTGACGTGGCTAAGTTACAAGTTGGCTAAGATCTATCCATGCTACTGTAGTGTGCACACACTGTGATTGTCAGTCCATTTTCTTACTTTAAGAAAATACTTCATAAAAATTAAATAAGTACGAATGGCATTCCCAAAACACTGAACAGATCAGGACAATCAATGCAGAGAACAGAAATAATGTTTCAATTGTTGTACGTCTCAAATTCTGTTAATGAGATTCACTCATTTCTGGGTTAGACCACTTGTTCAGCTCCTGATTCCTTCCAAGCACTCTCACATTGCAGTGATTGTAATGAAGAAACTGAGGACTGCAGATGCTGGAGATTACGGTCAAAAAGTGTGGCACTAGAAAAGCACAGCAAGTCAAGCAGCATCTGAGGAGTAGGGGGGTCGATGTTTCAGGCATAGGCCCTTCGTCAGGAATGTCTTGATGAAGGGTTTTTGGCAGATATGTCAATTTTCCTATTTCTCAGATGCTGCCTGACCTGCTGTGTTTTTCTAGCACCACACTTTTCAACAGTGATTAGAATGAAGTCATCCAGCTGGGCCTTACAGAATATGAGTTCCCAAGATGGGCTGTTAATCTGGCCCAATCAGGGAGCCCTGTCTGACAGATTAAAAAGGGGAGTGTCATAGGTACTGACACTCTGAGAGCTGACCCTGAATGGGAGTCAAGGACTTTTCATGTGGATACAAGGGGTAACTTGGTGACGGGGTAGAGCTATTTCACACACTATCATAAATGGTGCTATTAAATTTTGGGATATCTCTCCCTTCTGGTACATATTCAACACCAAATCCTTTAAACATTCTATCAAGTTTCATTCCCAGTTGTCACAAATACTTTCGCATCAATGATACTTTACGGTATTCCAAATGCATAATGATGAAAAGAGCTGGAATATATCCTGTGCTTAATGATATCCTGGAAAAATAATAAGTAATAAGGCTAATGAGAGGAGAAGTTCAGAATTTTGATGTATTTCAAGGATGGCTATGTGCAGCTGGGAGGACAATCCATTGTTTAGTGCTGTTACGTCTCACTTAAATAAGCAAATCACAAGAAACACAGTTTTCAGAAAAAAAGAATAGCTGAACCTAGCAATACTGTATTTTTCATACTGTGACAGATTTGTAGATAGGGAACATTGTGTTTGAATGATCTGAAACATTATTAACAACTTCTGAAGAGCTGCAGATAATCTTTCAGAAACCATGAAATCTGAAAATTGAGTTAAATGAAATGCTCTAGTACTTCATCTTCATGAAAAGCAAGTCGCATTAACCTTAATATTCCTTTCTTGCCTATTTGCCATTGAATGCTTCTCTATTTGTCAGACAATAGATAACTAAGAAACAGTTGAGAGATTATTGAGAAAACAATGAGGACTGACTATACAACACACTGAATACTGAATAGTTGCTGTCTTTAGTTTTCAAGTCCTTATGAAGCTCTTCTAAGAAAGATTACTATGTCTTTTGAAGATTAAAGTAAATGAATAGTGAACAATCTCCACATCTCTCTGGGTTAGAGAATACAGTTTTTCACCACACTCTAAGAAATTAAATTTCTTCATATCTCAGTTTTAAGTGCGTTTCCTCTCATTCAAGATTTCCCCACTAGTGAAAACATCACCTTAACATCTAATCTGTAAAGCCCCTCAGAATCTTGTAGCATCATTCCTCATTCCTCTGAACTCAAATAAATAATGGTCTAACCTGATTAGCCACTCTTGATAAATCAACCCTATCTCCTTTCTGATATTTGGAGAACAAGTGCGAACTTGATGGACTAAATGGCCTCCTTCCATGCTGTAGGGATTCTATAATTCCCTTAGCTCTATTTCTGTCTCCACAGATGCTGTCAGATCTGTTCAGTTTATCCAGCACTTTATGCTTTGACTTCAAACTTCTGGCATCCTCATTCTCGCTTTTACTAGCCCAGTAAATCTCTTTTGAATTGCCTCCAGTGTCAGTATATCCTTTCTTAAACATGGGGACCAAAATTGTGCACAGTACTACAGGTACATTTGCGGTCTCACCAATGCCCAGTATAGTTGTATAGACATTCATATTATTATACTTCAATGTCCTAGCAATAAAGGCCGAAAGTCCATTTGCCTTCACACTTACTTTCTGTTCCTACATGCTAGCTTTTTATATGACATGGACAAGTATACCTAGATCCCATTGTGCTACACCGTTCTGGGGTTTCTCTCTATTTAAATAATAGTCTGCTTTTTGATTCTTCTCACTAAAGTGCATGATCTCACACTTTCCTACAGTGAATTTTATATTCCTTTTTAAATTCTAAAAGTACTCATTCCAAATGCCACCCCAACTAGATTCGTATTGTCAGCAAATTTACATACGCTATGCTCTGCCCCTTCCGTCACATCATTAGTATATATAGAAAGTAAACTATTGAGACCCTAGGAGTAACCTTTGTAACACTCCACAATTTATGTCTTTCCAAACTGCGAGAGATCCATTAATCCTGACTTTGTTTTTCTGTGTGTTAACCATTCCCTAATTATGCTAATAAACGACCGCAATACTATGAGCTCCTATCATGTCCAATAATCATTTTTATGTGGCAACTTATTGAATGCATTCTGTGAACATAAATACACTATGTCTATCAGCTCACTGCTTGCTATTATCACCAAGAACGCTAGTAAATTGGTTAAATACGATTTCTCATCTGCAAATGTTTTACCATGTTAACTTGATTTTACTTTGTTAAGCTTTTCTTTTTTTCCTTTTATTCCTTCCCTAACAGATACTTGAATTTTCTTAATGATAGATATTAGGCTGTCTGGCCTATAGTTTTTTGCTTTCTATCGTACTCCCATCTTGAACAAGAGTGTCACATTTTAATGGTTTTCCAATCTATTGGAACCGTCCCAGAATTCAGTGAGTTCTGGAATATTTTGACTTAAAGCCCCTACTATCTCTGCAGCCATTTCTATTAAAAGCCTTGAATGCATGCCATATGGTCCTTGCAACTTGTGTGCCTGTAGTTCTATTAGTTTATCAAATACTGTGTGACTTATGATCAAAGTATTATAAGACCTTTCCTCCACCATGAGCAATATTTCTTTGGGATGTTCATCATGTCCTCCACCTTGAAAACCATAGCAACATATTGGTTAATTATCTCAAATTTCACTGTTCTCCATTGTCAGTTCCTCAGTCACATCCTAGAAGAGTGCTACTCACTTTAGTTATTTCCTGTAGAAGCTCTTACTATTTATTTTCATTTTTTTCACCAACGACTTCCATAATCAATTTTCTCCCTTTTGCTTAACTTTTCAGTCATCTGCTCCTGGTCCCTAAAAGTTCCCAATCCTCCAGACTACCATTAGATTTTACTGCTTTGTTTGCCTCATAAATGGCATATATTCCTCAAGGGCTACAACAATATTATAATGCAGCTTTAATACGTGGAGGAAAAGCCTGTCCAATTCAGAGAGAAAAGATTCATACCAGCAGAAGAGCAGTTTAGTTTTGACAATCTCCAGGCCATCATAGCTGGAAAAAAGCGTATTCGTAAGTTTTCACAGTCCAAGGAATGGAAAAAGCCCTGAGCTTTTCTTAGAATTCAGTGAGCTAAAGACATTGAGTTAGCCTGTGTTGTCTATATCAGTGAGAAACCGTAATGGAAAAAACACATCCATCGAACATGCAGTAAATGAACAGAAGGAAATATATGTCTACATAAGATATGTTTGGGAAAATAGTGTTGAATCTTTCTTTTTACTGTTAATGATGTATTTCCATGTGTCATGTATGTCCAAAGTTTTGTTTTCTTCCTTTTTTGTGGAACAAAACCTGCAGTTCCTGCAGCAGCCACAACCTTCCCTGTGGTGCTGCTGAGTATAAGAGCTGCTGGTTTCTGGTTGGCCGACATCCCTTAGCTGTGAGAGCATACCGGAATCACGATTCCAAGAGAAGTGCAACATGTAACCTCACTGCGGCCTATTAACAAAAGAACATATTGGCAGCCTCTTGTCAATATGTTCAATGACTGAACCACTATGGTAATCAAATTGCAAATAATCCTTGTGGTCCTTCATGCCAGATTTCACACTGGAATCTGACATCAAGTATCATCATCAGCTGGATCATAACAATGGGGTGTGATCAAGGGTCCAGTCAACTGCAGAATATCTTCCTTCCTTTAGAATTCCACCGTGTGAGATAAATAGTAGTAATCCATTTAACTCTTTGGTTATCTTTGATACGTGAGTGCTGATTTTTTGATCTGTGCATATGTGCTCTTAACCCCTTCTGCTTCTTCACATCTCTGTGTCTCTCACCATTTGTCTTTTTCAGTTTCAAATGCATGATGCCACACTCCCCACATATTAAATTCTGTCTGCCATGATTTTACCCACTCATTCAATCTTTCTGTCTGTAACTTCCTACTATCATCCAATTTATTTAATCTCTTAGCAATGAAATATAAAAACCTTGATATACAACTCTGTATTTCTTCATCCACATCGTCATTAATATACATGGTAGAAACTCAAGGCTGCTATCAATATCCCTGGGGAATGTTACTTGTAATATCCAGGCAACTAGAGAACATTCATCTCATCTTATTCTCTTGTCTGTTGTTCCAATATTCCTCAACAAAAATGTACCAAACATGTACAAGGATTGGTAAAACAATAGTGTGCATTCTTCACTTGAAGAGAAGATGATATACGTTATGTATCAAATTTACTGGGGTGGCTCAGTGGCTAGCACTGCTGCCTCACAGCACCAGGTTCAATTCCAGCCTCGGGCGACTGTCTGTGTGGAGGTTGCACATTCTCCCCAGGTCTGCGTGGGTTTCTTCTGGGTGCTCCGGTTTCCTCCCACAATCACAAAGATGTGCAGGTCAGGTGAATTGGCCATGCTAAGCCCACTGTGTTATGGTGCATTAGTCGGAGGGAAATGGATCTGGGTGGGTTACTCTTCAGAGGGTTGGTGTGGACTGGTTTTCACACTGTAGGGAATCTAATCTAAAACTGGGATGTTGTTGTACAATAGAGATGGTGACACAATGGACATGACACTGGACGGGTCACTCAGAGTCTCAGGCTAATGGTTCCAATCACAGTAAAATCAATTCATAAAATCTGGAATAAAAGGTAATGTGTTACTGATGAATATGAATTTATCATTCAATGTTACAAAAATCCATCCGTTTCACCCAGTCTGACTAAATGTGGGAGCCATGGTGTTATCATTGACCTTAATTGCTCTCTGAAATGCCCCTAGCAAGCCACTCAGTTCAAGTGCAACTTGGAATAAACAACAAATACTGACCTTATCAACAAAGTCCACATCCCAGGAAGGAATAAAGAAACACACACCTGACTTTGAACACTGCTGCTTGTGATTGGACTATAAGATGTGCAACTAATAAATCATATGGGGAGGCAATGGCTTTGTGGTATTATTGCTAGTATGTTAATCCAGAGACCCATGGAATTTTCTGGGCACTTGGGTTTGGATCTCACTATGGCAGATGGTCAATTTGAATTCAATAAAAATTTGGAATTAAGAGCCTTATGATGACCATGAATCTATTGTTGATTTTCAGGGAAAACCCATCAGTTTCATTAATGTCTGTTAGAAAAGGAAACTGCTATCCTTACGTGGTCTGGCCTTCTTGTCTCTCTAAACCCATGGCAATATGGTTGACTCTCAACTGTATTCTGGGCAGTTAGGGATGGGCACTAAATGCTAGCCTATCCAGTGACGTCGTCATCCATGAATGGAAAAGCAAGTGCTATTGAGGGGTAATGATGAACAGTACTTCAAAATATGTACTCTTAAAGGAGCTTATGTGTCATATTATGAGATAGCATTGTTTCTAACAAATGACTTATTTGTAAAGAATCAATCTATAAAACAAAATTGTGTCTGACTGTACCTCAGTACTTAAGAATCAATTTATTAGACTCTCAAATTTATTAGCTATTTCATTATCCATCCAACTTTAGTTATGGTCATCTTTACTGCAGGCTGCTGTAAATTCTCAGAAGGCTTGTTGCAGATACTGTGTGTTGTATCTTAAATGATGTTCGATTCATATTAGGGTCACTTGGAGACTCTGATTCTGTTCATGACCTTGTGGTAAGGTGTCAACCATCTGCTTCCCTCTCTTTTTAAGAATGTCTGATATTCATAGCTTGTGATCAGCAGAAGCACAGATTTAAATTTGAATTTAACAGTTCAGTGGCACAAAGCTTCAAACTTCTAGTATTTTGAACTCTAAGAACGAAGTTGAAAAGGTCACTTGTGCATATTGTGATTCTGAGCCTTACTGACACAGTAGGGTGGAGTGTTAAATTTTGTATTCTCCCTGGTGCTTCTTAGATGGTGATAGGGCATTTAATTCAGTGATGTACCTGGACCCCACCTGCTATAGGACTCTGGACCTTCCCACCTTCCCACGGTCAACCTTCCCACAATGCCACCAGTTAAAATTTTCATGTGACCAAGTATTTTCTACAATAGGCCTCAACCAGCTACCACTGGTATTAAGCCAGCTGCAGGTGGACCCGTTGCTAGGCAGCATACACAAACTCCTATAACGGTGCAGCGAAACTGTCAGGTCCTGAGGACAGAGGAGTCGAATCCCCTGATTAAAGTGCCTAATTAGGGATGTGACATTGAATTGGGGGCAGTCCTTTCAAAGCCAACCCAACTTGTACCCAAGCCCTCATCCCGCAAAATCCCTCTTGAAATTGCTTACCCGTGGCCTTGCTCCTTCATGATCCTTGGGCTCCAAAACCTGCAGTTCCTGCAGCAGCCACAACCTTCTCTGTGGTGCTGCTGAGTATAAGAGCTGCTGGTTTCTGGTTGGTTGACATCTCTAGCAGGTGAAAGCACACCGGAATCACCATTCCAAGAGAAGTGCCACGTGTAACCTCACCGCAGCCTGATTGGTTTGTGATTTGGCAGGCAGTGCCAAAATGAGGATTCTTTTACTGGTGCTTTAGCTGGATGTCAGGTATCCGATACCCCAACAAGATTCCATCCAGGAGTTCGATACCTGCCCAGTGTCCAATCAAGCAAATTTAGTTTCTGATGTGGTTCCTTGATCTAAGAGAATGGAAATGATAATATCGGAAAATACTAACTCAGCTTCACTTTTCTTTTCAACGTATTTCACTTTTTTATTCTTTTATTTCTATTTCTCGTCTTTGTTCAATATCCATCT
Organism: Hemiscyllium ocellatum; assembly: GCF_020745735.1. Classification (NCBI taxonomy): domain Eukaryota; kingdom Metazoa; phylum Chordata; class Chondrichthyes; order Orectolobiformes; family Hemiscylliidae; genus Hemiscyllium; species Hemiscyllium ocellatum. The sequence continues at coordinate 90,805,727 of NC_083401.1, forward strand.
CCACTGAGATATGCAGTACCTTGTCCAGCTTTCTCTGATTGTAAAGGCTAATTGTTCGGACACGGAAAATACTTCAGAAGTCCTATTTCCCTCTGATATACAGTGTCTAGACCTGACAACCTGGTGATCTTGATATTGTATTATTCATGCATGGGATAAGGGTGTCACTGTCTAGGTCCTCCCTAATTAACCTTGAGAGGGTGATGTTGAGCCACTTTATTGAATCATTTCAGTCTGCATGGTGTTGGTACACACACTGTGGTGTTCAAAACAGAATTCCATAATTTTGATCTGGTGACAGTGAAAGAACCGTGATATACTTCCAAATCAGGAATACCTGTGGCTTGGAGGAGAAATTGTCATCTGTTTATATGGTGGAGGTGGTGGGTTTGGAAGATGCTATCAGAGGAGCTTTGGTAAATTGATGTAGTGCATCTTGTCGATGGTACACTTTGCTGTCACTATGAATTGCTGTTTGAGGAACTGTAAGTTTAAGGTGTTGGAAGGGATACCAATCAAAGTGTGTTGCTTTGTCCTCAATGCTGACTAGCTTCTTACTGTTGTTGCAGACAAATGGAGAGGATTCCATCACAATCCTGATTTGTTCTTGTGGATGGTGAACTAGCACTGGAGAGACAGGAGTGATTTGCCACAAGATTCCCAGCCTCTGACCTGATCTGGTGACCACAATATTTATACGTGTTATGTTCCCAGCTAATGGTACTACTGGATAAGTCAGATCCCAAAAATCTGGTCTGATAGATTTTTTTTCAATAAGTTTTGTTAGCATGATTATTCATTGAATCAGAAACTGTCATGGGAGGCTACAGAGTTTCTTTAGTAACAAAACAGAAGGTAATTAACCAAAGGCAAAAAAAACCCCTCTCTAGATCGAGAAGAAAATTTAGAATAATCTTAAAACACACAGCCAAACAAAATTTTCATCCTATTACCTAATGCTATCCATTGGAGAGATTCAAATTCAAATAAATGATTCTCTACCTCAAAAAAAAGTTCTACTTAACGATTATCCCCAGTTATAGTTCTGTGAATCCTGCCCTCTTCTAAACAGACTCTCAAAGCTAAGAACTTACATTTTCTCACCTTTTAATAACCTGCAAATTTTTAACCAAAACCTCCTGATCTGGAAGTTTTACAACTAAAATTTTCTACTGAGCTGTCTATACTTTAATTGAACTAGCAAATACTCAGAAAGGGAAAAACTAATTTTTCTTCTGATCCCAATTAGGTCTCCTCTGAACTTCCCAAAAAACTGTTCTCAGCCAAAAATCAATAATTGATTGTTCTGAAATGAAAACAAGCTAATGGCCTTCAGTGTTCACTCAACTTGTCACAAAGCTAACAATATAAACAGCTTGTCCTTGTAACACTCCAGGGACTCATCGTCACATGCTGGATTAGGTCACTGGTGGGACTGTCTGACTTTTTATTTTACTTTAAATCTTTTGAAGAAGAAAGACAACTCAAAAATTACTATAAATAATCACACAACTTACACCACATGTACGAACATCAGAACTAAGAGTGGAAGTGGACAATTCAGCCTGTCAAGCCTGGCCTACCACCTGATACAATCCTGCTGATCTCACCTTGGTGTCAGCTCCACTTTTCTGCCTGTTTAATAACCCTTCAACCCATTATTTGGCAAAAATCCATCTATCTCTTTAAATTTGCTCCATTTCTCAAAATCGACTGCACTCTGCTGTAATGAATTTCACAGATTCATGACACTTTGATTGAAGTAATTTCTCCTCATCTCTATTTTAAGTCTGATACCCCTTATCCTAAAACTATGATCTCCATTCTAGATTGCCCCACATAACAAAACACCCTTTCCACATCTGCTTTGTCAATCTACGTTAGCATTTTATATACCTAATTACATCTCCTCTCAATCTTCTAAATTTCAGACAGTATGGATCTAAACTGCTCAATCTGTGATCATAAGACTATCCCTTCATCTCTGGAATCAATATAGTGAACCTCCTCTAGGCCCACTTCCAATGCATTTACATGCTCCTCAAGTAGGGGGCACAAAAACTGTCTGGGACACTCCAGGTGTGGTGTCACTAATGCCTTGCATAATAGCATGTCCATAAACGTACACTCTATTCCTTCTTTATTACCTGCTGTACCTGCATGTTATTTTAGTGTGACTGACACATGAGAATACTCAGATCCCTCTGCATCGAAGCACTCTGACGTTCTCTCCACTTAGATAAGTTGTCATTTTCTTCCTTTGACCCTAATGGGTAACCTTACACTCATCCATGTTAAATTTCATCTGGCAATTTCTGACTCATTCACCTAATCTATATCCCAAGGAACAAAGTAGCAGGAACAGTCTCTTTAACCCACCAAGACTGTACTGACACATGATGCCTTTCTAGACCAAAATCCATTTGCCTTCATCTTGCTTGTGTCTCTCTGTTCTTTGCTTATCCATGTATCTGTCATCCACTTGCAAACTGCTTATTTCATCCCCACAATTTACTTTCCCAACTATTTTAGTGTCATCTGCAAAGTTGGCTTTTGTACTATCTATGCCTGCATCCAAGTCATTAAAATAGATTTGAAATAGTTGCGGCCCAAGGACGGAAGTCTGTGGTACCCCACGAGTCATATCTTGCCAACCAGAAAAAAGTTCCATTTATCCTGATTCTCTGCTTTCTGTTTGTTAGCCAATCCTGCACCCAACTAATAAATTAACCATGCCTCCATATGACATTACAGTGTGCATTAACATTTTATATGTCACCTTCTAAAATGCCTTCTGGAAATCTAGATGTACCACATCTACAAGATCTCCATTATCCACTTTATTTGTTACATCTTAAAGAATTCTTGCAAATTAGTCAAGCATGTTTTACCCTTTGTAAGGTCATTTTGACTCTGATGTATTGTAGATTGACTTTCCAAATGTTCTGTTATTACTTACTTAATAATGGATTCTAACAGTTTTCCAACAAACAAGTCAAGCTAACTGGTTTACTTTCTATTTTCTGTCTCCCTCCCTTTATGAATAAGGGTGTTATACTCGCATTTTTACTCTCCAATGGCAGTTTTCCTGCATCCAAGGAATTTTGGAATACTTTAAACAATGTATTCACTATCTCTGCTGCTACTTCCTTTAAGATTGGTGGATGTAAGCTATGATGATGATTGTTCTAAATTCCCCCATTTCTATAATCTCTGCATTGCCTGTTACTATTATAATGGCACTAATGTCTCCCTCCATGAAAGCTGAAGCACAATATTGATTTAGTGACTCCAGCATTTCTGTGTCCCGCACTACTAACTTCCCAGGATAATCTTCCAAGGGACCAACATTCCCTTTAGCTGTTGTCTTCTCTTTTATATACTTACACTCACCTTTGCTATCTCTTTTCATATTTTGCGTTAGTTTTCTTTCATTACTTACCTTTGTTCTTTTTATGAACTTTTTAAAAAACTCTTTGTGATCTTTAAATATTTCCCAATCTTCTGCCACTAGATTTTGCAATATAGTATGCCTTAGTTTTTGTCTTTATATTACCTTAAATACCATTCTTGCTTCGCCATGGATGATTTCTCCTCTTACAATGCTTTCTAATTTTCTAGAATATATTTTAATTTGGAGCAATTGATATTTTCCTTAAACATTTTACACTGCTCATCAACTCATCTACCATTTAGTTTTCCCACCTAGTCCACCAGGATCCAATCTGTCTTCATACCGATGTAATTAACCTCAGTTAGTGTTGGACTCCAGTTTCTTGCCCTCCAACTGAATTTGAAATTCTAGCATGCTATGATCACTCTTCCCTAGAGGATCCTTTACTATAAAATCATTAATTAGACCCACCTTATTACATAGTAACAAACCCAGAATAGCCTGCTCCCTGGTTCCACAACATATTACTCCAAGAAACAACCTCTAATACATTTATTGAACTCTCCCTTGAGGCTACCCTTGCCAAATTGATTAATTCAGTTATTAAAATCACCAATAATTACTACTGTACCATTTTACAAGCCTCCAGTATTTCATAAGAACATAGGAATTAGGAGCGAGAGTAGGCAATTCAGCCCTTCAAGCCCACTCCACCATTTAACCCGATCATGACTAATCTTATCCTGGTCTCAACTCCACTTTCCTGCTGCTCCTCATAGCTCCTTATCTGGCTTTTCATCAGAAACATATTGATTTGTTTCTTTCTGTTGATTGATTCTGCCTCTGGGCAATGAGTTCTAGTGGGTTTGGAGGGATATAGGCCGGGTGCGGGCAGGTGGGACTAGATTGGGTTGGGATACCTGGTTGGCATGGATGAGCTGGACCGAAGGGTCTGTTTCTGTGCTGTACATCTCTAGGACTCGATGGCTCTATAACCCTTGAAAAGAAATAATTTCTCCTCATCTCAGCTTAGAGCCTAATTCCTCTCACTCTATATCCATGACTTCTTTTGTGAGACAATCCCACAATAAAGCACATTTGTTCAGTATCCATCTTATCATATCTGCCTCTAACAATATCCCTGTCAGCACACTCCACAATCCTACCACTCTCTGTGTAAAAATAAATTCCCATCATAGCTCCTCTGAACTTGCACCCCCCCGCCCCTCCCCCACCTCCCCCCCCGCTCCCCCCCCACCCCGCCCACCCCCACCACCTTAAGTGCATGCTTCCCTAGTCTCAGACAATTCAACTCTGGGAAAACGATTCTGACCATCAACCCTACCTATGCATCTCATAAATTTAGAGATTTCTATCAAATATCTTCTCAGCCTCTGTCACTCCAAAGAAAACAACCCAAGTTTTTCTAGCTTCTCCTAATAGCTCATACCCTCCAATCCAGACAGCACACAAAGCCTCTTCTGCACTCTATCCAAAGTCTCCACATCCTTCCTATGATGTGGCAACCAGAATTGAATGTAATACTCTACCTGTGGTCTAACCAAAGTCTTATAAAGCTATAACATGATATTCTAGCTCCTGTAACCCATTCCCTGACCAATAATGGCTAGTATGCCATATGCCTTTTATACCACCCCATCTACTTGCATCACCACTTTTAGGGAGCTATGGATGTGAACCCCAAGATCCCTCTGCATGCTTTTCCATAATTTGATGTCCCAAAGTGCAGCACCTCACACTTACCCAGATTAAACTCCATCTGTCATTTCTCCACCCATATCTACAACTAATCTATATCCCACTGTATTATTTGACAACCTTCTACATTACCCACAACTCCCCTGATCTCTGTATTGTTTGCAAACTTACTAACCCACCCATCTACATTTTCATCCAAGTCATTATATATATACCACAAACAGAAGAGGTCCCAGTACGGATAGCTGTAGAACACCACTAGTCACAGACCTTCAGCCAGAAAAAAATACCCTTCTACCATTGCCCAATGTCTTCTATGGCAAGCCAATTCTGATTTTGCACGGCCAAGTCACCATGGATACCACACATCTTAACGTTCTGACTGAGCTTACCATGAGGGGCCTTATTGAAAGCTTTACTAAAATCCATGTAGACAACATCTAATACTCTATCCTCGTCAATCACCTTTGTCACCTCTTGAAATATTTAATCAGGTTATCAGACATGACCTGCCCAGCACAAAGCCATGCTGACTGTCCCTAATTAGGCTACACTTTTCCAAATGTGCGTAAATCCTATCCCTTAGAATTCTCTCCAATAGCTTCCCAACCACTGATGTGAGACTGACCTTTCTATAGTTTCCTGCATTATCCCTACTTCCTATCTTAAAAAAGAAAAACAACATTAGCTACTTGCCAGTCCTCTGAGACCTCTCCAGTAGCTAATGAAGGTACATAGATCTTGGTCTCAGCCCCAGCAATATTCTCTCTTGCCTCGGTCACTAACCTAGGGTAGATACCATTGGGACCTGGGGACTTATTCATCTTAATGCCCTTTAAGAAAGTCAACACCACTTCTTTCTTGATTTCAAAATGCCCCAGCATACTGGCATGCTCGACGCATATCTCACTGTCCTCCATATCCTTCTCCTGGGTGAATACCAACACAAAGTACTCATTTAGGATTTCGCCCACATCCTCTGCTTCCAAGTACAAGTTCCCTCCTTTATCCATAAGAGGTTCTACTTTCTTCCTAGTTATCCTCTTGTTTTTAATGTATGTATAGAATGCCTTGGGATTCTCTTTTACGCAACTTGCCAAGGTCATTTCATGACCCTTCTTGCTCTTCTAATTCCTTGCTTGAGTTCTTTCCTGCTTTCTTTATGTTTCTCATGGGCCCTGTGTGATTTCAGTTTCCTAAACTTAACATATGCTTCTTTTTCCCTTTTGACTAAATTCACAACCTCCCTCAGTTATCCAAGGGTCCTTTACCTTGCCATCCTTGTCCTTCTTCCTTACTTGAACATGCCATTCCTGAGCTCTTATCACTCAGGTTACTCCTACCAGGGACTTATCTTTCTTCCTATTTCTTATTTCTACCAGTGTTGATCTCTAGTGTGGACACAATTTCTCACTACAGCACTGACCTCTTCCTTTACTAAGCTACACCACCTCCTTTGCCTTCCTGCCTGTCCTTTGGAAACAGTGAGTATCCTTGGATATTCAATTCCTTAAACTAGTCTCCCTGCAATCTTATCTCTGTGATCATCACCAAATCATACTCACTTGTCTCAATTTGAGCTGTTAACTTATTAACTTTATGCCAAATGCTGCATGCGTTCAGATACAAAGCCTTTCAGTTGTTCTGTTATCACTCTTGTGTGATTCCTTGGTACAATATGATGTTCACACATTCTGTCTCTTTCTTTTCTGGTAACAATCAGACTCATCATTAATGTGCATTCCTGGCTTCTGTTTTTACTTTAATTTTCTACTTTTCCATGCAACTGAACTCTCTCCCGGAGGGGCCAAATGATCCACTTCTGCTTAAATTTTCTAATTGTAGATGTTCCTGTGAATGCCCTACTCCTGTTTAATAGTCCTAAGCCATGCAAGCAGCTGCTGCAGCAGCTAGTGCAACTCAGTATTGCCTTGTAATGAAGATGTAGCCTTCTGAGGTATCATCAAAGAGTCAGCGTGAACTGTGTTCTATAAGTCTGCAGGCAGGGATCATTGGTACGAATGTACATGATTTTATGAACCTGCAATGCATGTTTAGTTTTATGCAGTAAGACTCATGATGCATTTTTTCATCCATCTCATTCCAGACAATCTGAAGGAGAATGGTCCCTTATTTCCAATGCCCAAGCTACAAGATCACACTTCTAAAAATGCTTACATTTGCTTTAAAAAGATTTCAATTTTTAAAAAATTCATTCACAGAATGTGGGCATCATTGACTGGGCCAGCATTCATTACCTATCCCTCATAGCCCACAGGATAGTTGAGAGTCAACCACATTGCTATTGGTCTAGAAGCATATGGAGGCCAGACCAGGTAAGGACAGCAGATTGTCTTCTATTAAGGCCACGAGTGAATCAGATGGGATTTGCCTGACAATTATTTCCTGGTCATCATTAGTCTTTTAATTCCAGATTTTCATTGAATTCAAAATTCACTGTCTGCCATGGTAGGATTCGTAACCCAAGTCCCCAGAACATTTCCTGCATCTCTACATTTATAGGTCTAGTTATGATACCATGGAGCCATCATCTCCTCATGCATGCTTTGAAATGATTAGATAAGCCTTAAAATGAAAAATAGTGAAGAAAATAAAATTAATTACTGAAACTTTAAAATCCTTCAAAACACAAATATTCTATAAAAGAAAATTAAAATATAATAGCATATTTCTTTAAATAGATCCAGTTCTCTTGCTGTTTAAGGGTTGGAGTGTCCTTTTTTAAGCCATAAGTTTGTCCCAGTGTCTAACTTGACCTTTGGAATCCACTGAGCAGAGGTGAGGGAAAGGTGGGCCATTGTAAACAGGCCTATCTTCTATAATTTGGATGTGAGATAATCAGGATCGTTAATTGAAGAAATCTGTCCCAGAACAAGTGAAGAGACATGTCTCCAGCAGAAGCATCATCTGTGACTATGCAAGGAATTTATGAATGATATCAAACTGAAAGGTTGTGGATTTCTCTTCACCAGAAGCAGACAATGGCAGCTGGGTCGAGGGTTAGTTGATCGAAAAAGATTTATGAAGATAATACCAGACCTGAGGAAAGTCAGCTTTGTGAAAAGCTTGGCAAAGTTTACATTGTTCGCCTTGGAGTAGAGAAGTCAGGAACAAGATTTAACAAAATAATCAAAATCATGAGGAGTATGAACAAAACAGACAAAGGGACATTGTTTCTGCTGGTGAAACAATTGAAAACCAGAGGGCACAGTAATAGGGTAATTGGACAAAGTTAATAGTAACTTAAGGAAAAAGGTTTTCATGCAACGAGTGCTTAGGATCTGGAAATTGCTGACTAAGAGTGTAGCTGAGGCAGAATTGGGGCTCTCAAAAGGAAATGGATCATTCCCTGAAAAGGAAATAATTTGCAAGCCTAATAGGAAAAAGGCAGGGAGCGGCACTAGGTGAATTGCTGTTGCTGAGAGCCAGCGCAGACATTGTGGGACAAAAGACCTCTTTTTGTGCAGTGAGCATGTTATGATTGTGATGAGCTTGTTTAGAAATGCTAATAAATTATAAATCTACTGTGGTGATGGCATATCTTGGTACATATACCATAGATTTGAGGAAATAAGTGCACTTGTAATCAAAAAGTGGCCAATATTTTAAGAGACGTAAATTCCTCTGTGGGTTTAAGTTAGTTTTTAAGACATGATGACCAGTATTGGTCATTAATCTGAAATATGACATTCCTCTAAGTGCCTTGATTATCCTTTAGGGTGCAGCAGTAGCATTATCAGTGCCTTGCACTTTTGTAATTAGAGGTAAATGTATAATGCAGAAACATAATGGGGTCCTGGTTTTTGTCATTGCTGGTGGAAGTGAAAACTTCAGTATTTAGAAAGCTATTTTCATTATTGGCTACAGGCATTTCACAGAACAGCATTAGGCTGCATTTGAATGAGATGTAAATGTAATTGGAAATCCTCCATATCTATTGCCATGTTCGAGCTGATGCCAGTGAAGAGTAGCCTTTGGGAGTGTTGTTAAAACTAAATAAAAAAATTACAATTTACCCTATTCACCAAGGAAAATGTTTTTGGAATTTAAAAAAATCCATTTTATTCCAAATGCGTTATCCCCTGGGGGACTGAAGGTTTATTGATTTTTTTTTTGCAAGGCCTTGACTCACACACTTGATTTAAAAGTGAGGGAATCAAATGCCACTTGTCAGCACAGGAACAATAGTGGCTGGGCCCATTTAATTGCAGGAGAGGTCTTGTGTCAGTAAGAAAATATCCCCAACTAAATGGAGGTGGAAAGAGCTGATGCAAGATTCCTGAAGCTGCCAGTGGTGGGAAGTCTGATTAATTAGCCATTGTCCCTGAGTCACAGCAATGCACTGGTGACTGAAGAGCTCAATGGAAGCTGCACAGTTTACCTGATGCCCACTCAGCAGTGTTGTCGGGTTAGGATTTCCACTGCTCACCCACACTGGGAAGTTCTTCATTTACAAGCAGTCTGTGAGGCTGGGCGGCCAGAGCGGGACTGCTGAAAATCTTCTCACTGACCTTGCCTCTGACCACCTCCTCCTTCCGAATATAAAGTTAGATAGCAAGCATTTCTATAAATATATAAAACAAAAAAAGAGTGGCTAAAGTAAACTTTGGTCATTTAGAGGATGAGAAGGGGGATTTAATAATAGGGTATGAGGAAATGGCCGAGGCATTGAATAGGTATTTGGTGTTGGTCTTCAAAGTGGAGGACATGAACAATATACCTGTAATTGACAAGGGAACAAAGGTAGTTGAGGACCTCAATCAATAATTATCATGAAAGAGGTAGTGTTGGGCAAGCTGATGAAGCTAAGGATAGATAAGTCCTGATGGAATGCATCCCAGGATACTAAAAGAGATGGCTGGAGAAATAACAAATGCACTTGTGGTAATTTTCTTAATTTCACTGGACTCTGTGGCAGTTCCAGCAGATTGGAAAATAGCAAGTGTAACACCACTGTTTAAAAAAGGTCGAGAAAAGATGGGGAATTTAGACCAGTTAACTTAACCTATGTTGCGGGGAAAATGTTTGAATCTATTATCAAGGAAGAAATAACAAGGCATCTTGATAGAAATTGGCACATTGGGCAGATGCAGCATGTGTTCATAAACAGCAAATCATGCTTAATTAATCTACTGGAATTCTATGAAGACACTACGAACACAGTGGACAATGGGGACCCAGTGGATGTGGTGTATCTAGATTTCCAAAAGGCATTCGATAAGGTACCATACAAAATGCTGCTGCATAAGATAAAGATGCAAGGCATTATGAGCAATGTATTGGCATGGACAGAAGATTAGTTAACCAAGAGGAAGCAAAGACTGGGGATAATTGAGTGCTATTCTGGTTGGCAATCAATGACTAGTGGTTTGCCTCAGGGATCAGTGTTCGGACTGCAATTATTCACAATTTATATAGATGATATGGAGTTAGGGACTACTTGTACCTTGTAAAAGTTTGTAGCTGACACTATGATGAGTGGTAGAACAACATGGCAAAGGAATATAAATAGCTTAAGTGAGTGGGCAAAGGTCTGGCAGACAGTGTACAATGTTAATAAATATGAAGTCATCCATTTTGGAAGGAACAACAGTTAAAAGGACTATTACATGAATGGCAAAAAAAATGCAGCATGCTGCTGTGCAGAGGGACCTGGGTGTCTTGGTGCATGAATCACAGAGGGTTGGTCTGCAGGTACAACAGGTAATTAGGAAGGCAAATGGAATGTTGTCCTTCATTGTTAAAGGGATTGAGTTTAAAAGCAGGGAGGTTATGTTGCAGTTGTACAGGGTGCTGGTGAGGCCATACCTGGAGTACTGCATGCAGTTTTGGTCTCCTTACTTGAGAAAGGGTGTACTGGCATAAGAGGGGGTACAGAGGAGGTTCACTGGGTTGATTCTGGAGTTGAGGGGTTTGGTTTATGAGGAGAAACTGAGTAGACTGGGATTATATTCACTAGAATTTAGAAGAATGAGGGGGGATCTTATAGAAACATATAAAATTATGAAGGGAATAGATAAGCTAGAAGTAGAGAGGAGGTTTCCACTGGTGGGTGAAAGTAGGACAAAAGGGCATAGCCTCAAAATTAAGGGGAGCAGATTGTGGACTGAATTGAGAAGGAACTTCTTCACCCAGAGGGTTGTGAATCTGTGGAATTACCTGCCCAGTGAAGTGGTTGAGGCTTCCACATTGAATGTTTTTAAAGCTAACAGGGATATAATGTTTTGAACAGTAAAGAAATTATGAGTTATGGTGAGAGGGCGGTTAAGTGAAATGAGGCCATGAAAAGATCAGCCATGATCATATTGAATGGTAGAGCAGGCTCAAAGGGGAAGGAGTCAATAGTGATTGTAATGAGGTCAGCCAGCTGGACCTTGTAGAATAGGAGTTCCCCGATTGGGGCTGTTAATCTGATCCAATCAGAGAGCCTTGGCTGTGGTTCTGCTCACTCTGAGAACGGGCTGTGAGGAATCTGGATCAGTGTGAAAAACATTAGCCATGTAAATAAAGGGTGACTTGGTGTTAGGGTACCTGCCTCTGTGGAGTTATTTTGGAGACCATCCTGTCCTCACTCACCTGCCACTAATCCTGGATATGGTGTTAGTAGTGATGAGGAGACAATCTCATCACCTCTGGAGATCTCCCATCCACAGCCCCCAACCTCATTATCCATGAACCCTGCACCATCTGTTTCTACCTCATAACAACGATTGACAAACCTGACTTTCCCAGTCGTCGCATTATCTCAGCCTACTCCTGATCCACTGAACTCATCTATGCATACCTTGACACCGTCCTGTCCCCCTCAGTCCAGGAAATCCCCACCTATGTTTGGGACACTACCCATGCCCTCCACCTCCTCAAAGACTTTCAGTTCCCCGGCCCCCACTGCCTCATCTTCATCATGGACATCCAGTCCCTGTACACATCCATCCGTCATGACAAAGGCCTCCAAACCCTCTGTTTCTTCTTCTTATGCTGTCCTAACCAGTTCCCTTGCACCGACACCCTCATCCGCCTGGCTGAACTGATCCTCACCCTCAATAACTTCTCCTTCCGATCCTCCCACTTACACCAAACCAAAGGGGTAGCCATGTGCACCTACATGGGACCCAGCTACACCTGTGCCTTTGTCAGGTACATGGAACAGTCCATCTTTTGCAGTTATACTGGCACCACCCCCCACCTGTTCCTCCACTATATCGATGACTGTATTGGTGCTACTTTCTGCTCCTATGAGGAGGTCAAACAGTTCATCAACTTTACGAATGCCTTTCTCGCTGACTTCAAGTTCACCTGGACCATCTTGGACACCTTCCTCCCCTTCCTGGACCTCTCCATCTCCATCTCCGGCGACCGAATAACCAGGAACACCTACTACAAGCCCACCAACTCCAACAGCAACCTAGACTACGCCTCCTTCCACCCTACCTCCTGTAAAAATGCCATCCCACATTCCCAATTTCTCCGCCTCTACCGCATCTGTTCTCAGGATGACCAATTCCACCTTAGAAAATCCCAAATGGCCATCTTCTTCCAAGATCACAATTTCCCTTCCCATGTGATTGACGATGACCTCCAGTGCATCTCCTCCACTTCCCACACTACTGCCCAGGAAGTTCACACCTCCCAATGCAACAGAACAGAACCCCCCGGTCCTCACCTTCCACCCCACCAACCTCTGCATACATTGTACTATCCACTGCCACTTCCACCACCTACAAACATAAGTGGACCCCACCATGAGAGACATATTTCCCTCTCACCCCTATCAGCGTTCCGGAGAGACTCTTCCTTCCGCGACTCTCTCATCAGGTCCAAACCCACAACAAGCAAACATTCCACTCCCCTGGCATATTCCCCTGCCACTGCAGGAAGTGAAAAACCTATGCCCACATAACTCCTCTCACCTCCTTCCAAAGCCCCAAAGGATCCTTCCACATCTGACAAAAATTTACCTCTGCCTCATTTACTATATCAATTGCACCCGATGTGGTCTCCTCTATATTGGGGAGACGGGACCTCAACTAGTGGATTGTTTTAGAGAACAACCAAACCCACTGCCAATTTTCTGCAGATTTCCCCATTTCCCTGCACACCATTCCTATCTAAACAATCATCCAATGCCTCCCCAAATCCTGCCAAGTGTATTTATATGAAAGGACCAAGTGCTATTTTATCACAAAAGAATCGCTCACTACCAGTGAACTGAAAGACTGAATATTCTGCAATGCATCTAATGAACTTACATGATGTGGCATTTTCTGACATTTTAAGCCTTTATGAAACTTGTCACACTGACGAGAGCTTTACTTCACTGACTGTCATGAGTAATTACAAGTTTCCCGTTGGGTTTTTGGTGAAGACAGATTGTCTTCTTCACAGTTCGTGTTTATCGCATAATGATCAAACAATACAAATTAACTCCAGCAGAAATTCTACAGTATGCTTTTTATTTTTGAAGAAACATGAGTGAAGGATAGTTTTCATAAAGAAAACTTTTCTTTTTCATCCTTGTTCAAGTTTAGGATCACATTCATCTGCTACTATATTCAAGCGGCCATTATTCTTGAATTAGTTTTGAAAGAGAGCTTTGTCCAGCTGCTGGGTGTAGGCCATCACAGCCAGGCCTGATCCCCAGCTTAGACAATGTTCTTTCTCTTGCAGCAAGGATCATTTTGCAGTGATGAGCACCTAAAAGGGACTTTGACTTATCTTTCCTGAATCCAACATCACTGGAGCCATTAATAGTGCTCAGAATCCCAACTGAGATTACCCAACTGGACATGGATCAAGAATGAACTTTGGAATCTTAGGAGACCAAGCCCCAACTGTCTGCTTATCCCCTACCTCAGCCCAACTACCTCCAACCACCAACTATTCATCTGTCCCAAGAAAACAACCCGCCTTACTGCTAGTTAACCTCCTGGCCATCCAACTATTCCATTGACCTTACCCATCTACCTCGCCACTCCTCCTCCCAAACGCCTCACTTCCTTCCCTAATCACTGACTGCCCCACTGCTCTGACTTGACCACCCATTGACTACCCAGCACTGCCCCCAACCAACTGATTGACCCCTGACATGACTACCACTGATCCATCTAGCCATCTCAGTCTAACACCCGCTTCATTGATCTACCAATACAATTGCTCATCCATTCAAAAACTACACTCATTCATTCAACAATTTGGGTCTTTAACAGTTTACATGAATTCTGTAAATACTGTTATGAAAAGGATGGGGAGGGAGTGTCAACTCCTTGTGCAACTTATGAAGCTCTCTGGACTTAGTCTGGAGATGCTGTTTTACCCATCTGTTTCCTGGGATCAGATGATAATAGAAGAATTGGGCAGTTTCATTGGCTCACAGAAAGGTTTGCCAGCAGTGACAATGTACGCCCAGCATTGTCACTGACCAGAAGATCTAGTCTAATATGTCCACGTCAGTCAACATCAAACAATCTCAATCTTTGAGTCAGATTATTGTAAATTCAACCTACAGTCTAACATTGAGTCTATAATCAAGATTTAGATTTGAGTGCAGTACTGAATGAGTTGATGACATCTAGTCTTCTGATTAAATGTTAAATCAAGGCTGGTGTTTATGATTTTATGGAATTATTTAAAAGAGCTCATGTTATTCAGAACACCAACATTTCTCTAACCAATATAATTATTATTTGAGTCTATCTGCATGTGCAATGGCCACAGTATTTGCCTACATAATAGTCATTTCAAAGTAATCTAATGAATGTGAAATGTTTGGAGACTTAATTGCTGTGAAACATAATATGGTGTTATGTAAATGTGCATAATTATTCATTTTTAATGCATTACTCTGACAAACATTACTAAGTAGGCATTTATTCTGATTTTTAAAAAAAAATGTACTAATCGATTTCTCATGGATTTGGACACTGCAGGTCTATGGCCTTCAGTTGAAGTGGGGTTAAAAGACAAAGGGGTTAATTTTTAAATGATGATGGTGATGTAAAGATATATTTTAGACCCGACTTTAAATACATACCCTCTGCTTATTCTCTATAATCAAATGCACTGGCTTCCATCTCCAAGTACTTTGGATAATTGACAGCGTCTGTGAATACATTACCTACCCTTTTTAGCAATCAATTGCCCAGAATTAGATGGATATAAAGATCCTGAAAGTCTTTCTTCCTTTCGACAGGATGATTAAACTAAAATATTTCTCCAAAAGCTAAACGTGTGCTGTATTCCAACAGAAATTGTACATCTCATTATGCTATTAGGAATAAAATATTCCCAATTATGCCAGCAGGATTTTTTCCACTTTATTATTAAAAATTCATAAAGGTCAATAAACTGACATTTGAAACCAATTTCAAACACCATCAGTATTACAGAAAGCAAACTTGTGGCAGGATAGGTGCAGCAATTGCGCATATAAATTGAGAGTTGTCATTATTTGGGATTTTTGATCTATTTTTACATCCACAAGGGAGATTTGGGAATGAATTACATCAAAAAATATGAATTCCAGCTGGTTTTAAAACCTGCTGACTGCAACATGTAAGGCAGGGAAGGAGAACATCAAAATGATTTATTAATGAGCCAATTATTCTAATAATTATCAAATAGAAACCAAAAGAACTGCAAATGCTGTAAATCAGAAACAAAATGGAAGTTGCTGAAAAAGTGCAGCAGGTTTGGAAGCAGCTGTGAAGAGAAATCACAGTTAATGTTTCAGGGCAGGTTCCTGCTCTGTGGAAGGGTCATTAGAGCTGAAACGTTAACTCTGGTTTTTCTTCAAAATGCTGCCAGATTTGCCAAGCTTTTCCAGCAATTTCTATTTGGCTTGCAGTAATTACCGACCATGCCAGGGACGTTACACCATTTTTTTCTCCCAGCTGAAGTTTTTGTGACACATTGTGAGTCCTGCTGCCAGGTCTAAATATGGTGAACTGCGAGATCCATTTTGTTGTCAGCGGTGACCAATAATAAAGTAGTATTTGGGACAGCTGTCCAATTCAGGACAGCGAACCTTCCTCTCCAAGTAGAGTATTCAAGTAAGTTGTTAAAGACCCAAATCTTTTAATGAATGAGTGTGGTTTTTGAATGGAGGAACAATTGAACTGGAAATCAATGAAGTGGGTGTGAGATTAAGATGGATAGGTAGGTCAGTAAGTAGTCATTGTGAGGGGTCAATCAGTTAGTTGGGAGACATGTTGGGGTCAGTGGGTGGTCTAGTCAGAGCAGTAGTGTAACCAGTGATTAGGAAAGGAAACAAAGTGTTTGTTCTCTGTTTTTTCCAGCTAATGCTCTGTTTTCCTTTGACAAGCTCCAAGTCCCTCTGAATGTCAACATTCACAATTCAATTTTCTGTTTTTCTATTCTTACAAAATAAATAACCTCAAACTTCCACATTATATTCCATCTGTGATCTTGTTGCTCATTCAATTCATCTATCTGTATCTATTTGTGTCCACCTAACGGCTTGCATTCCACCAAACTTTGCATCATTGCAAATTTCATAAATTACTCTTTGTCTCTTTGTCTAAGTCATGAATATAGATTGTAAATAGCTGAGACTCTGACACTGATCCATGGGGCACTTCATTGAATCACAGCCCAGCAACTTGAAAATGTATCCCTTATCCCTACTTTTTGTTTCCTATATGTTATATTATCTTCAACACCTTGAGCTTTTATCTTGTCTATTAACATTTTAAATGGCATTTTGTTGCTTGTCTCTTAGAAATCCAAATATACTACATTTACTTGTTCCCCTTTATTTAGTTGTAAAATATCTATGGCACAACTTCTACTACTTATTGGATACCAAAAACAGATGCAGAAGTGGTTGTGACCTGTGTTCCACCAAATCGTACGGTCTTGTAGATTTTTGTTATCTGTTGAGGTGTTAATTGTCTTGAGGTGAAATTTCTACCCTTGAAGTTGAACAGGGGTTTATTGACAGGGCCAGGTTGCCAGACATTGATGAGTGTGACCAAATATGCCAGACTCTAGTTCCATAGAGATGTTATCCCCACAACACAGTTGTTCAGTAACTCACTACCTTTCGATCTATGTCAAATGGAGCAGCATTCACAACCCTGGAATGGAAACCAACCACAAAAAAGAACCTATTCTAGGACAATTTTACTCAATAGCACTTCCAAACAGATAAACAAAACAGAACTATTTACTGTAGTGCCTACCTGATGGGTGCATTTACCTGTCCTCGTGCTCCGACATAGTGCTATCCCAGTAGCTACAAAATACTGCTCTATTTTCAGAATGTTTGGACATAGAATTGTAGAGTCATAGAGTCTTTTGGCTTAAAACAGGCTCTTTAGCCCACCATGTCTAGGCCGTCCAACAAACACCAAACCATTCCAGTCCTATTCACTTGCACTTAGTCCATGATCTACTATGCCCTGCATTTTAAGTACTCCTCTAGATGTTTCTTAAATGTTGCGAGAATACCTGCCTCCACCTCTCTCTCAAGCAGCATCTACCATATTTCTGCTACCCTCTGGCTGAAAAAAATATTTCCTCTGATCATATCCACTTAAACCTCACCTTAAACTTATCCCTTCTGATCTTAGACACGTCTGCGATAGGGAAAAGATTCTCACAATTTATCCTGTCTACACCTCTCTTAATTTTGTATAACCTCAATCAGATTCCAGCTCAGCTTCCTCTGCTCCAAAGAAAACAAACCCAGCCTATCAAGGTTTCCTCATAACTGAGATGTCCCACTCCAGGGAACATTCTGATGAATCTCCCTTGCACCGTCCCCAGGGGCAATCATGTCTTTCTGATAGTGTGGTGATCAGAACTGCACACAATATTCCACCTGTGGCCTAAACAATGTTATATAGAGTTGTAACAAGAATTCCTAGCTCCTATATTCTATGCCTCAGTGAATGAAGGCAAGCATCCTGTGTGCCTTCTTCATCACCCTGCCTACTTATGTTGACACCATCAGGGATCTACGAACTTGTACACAAGGATCCCTTTGTTCCTCAGTACTTCCTAGGAAACTATCATTCAATGTCTATATTCATCCCTAAGTAGACCTCTGAAAAGCAACATTTCACACTTATCAGGATTGAATTTCATCTGCCATTTCTCTGCCCTATTTACCAGCAGATCAATAGCAGACTGTAGTTTGAGGCCACCCTGCTCATAATCAACAACACCACCAATTTTTATGTAATCTGCAACTTGCTACTTATGCAGTGTATGTTCATATCCAAGTCCTTAATGTACATAACAAACAGCAAATGTCCCAGCACTGACCCATGTAGTTCATCGCTTCCAAGCACAAAATGATCCTCCATCATCACTCTTTGCCTCCTATCTGTAAGCCAATTTTGGATTCAGTTTGCCAACTTGCCTTAGATCCCATTGACTCTTATCTGTTGCACCAGCTTTCCAATTGGGGTCTTGTCAAAGACCTTACTGAAGTCCATGTAAACCATATCAACTGCACTAGCTATTCAGTATATTTAGTTATCTTGTCCAAAAACTCAACTTATTAATCAGACAGGATGTATGCCTATTAAATCCATACTGATTGTCCCTGATTAATCTCTTCCTTTCCAAGTTTTGATGAATCCTGTCCTACAGTACTTTTCCCAATAGTTTGCCTATCACTAGCATCAGACTAACTGCTTTGCAAATACTTGGCCTATTCCTGCTGCCCTTTTTGAACAAAAGAACCACATTAATTATCCTCCAGTCATCTGGTACTTCATCTATGGCCAGCAAAGCGTTAAATACCTTCACCAGGACCCCAACAATTTCCTTCAATGCTCCCATTGTAACTTGGGTTACATCTCATCAGGCCGTGAGATGTATGTACCTTTCTATCACTAGCCCATCTTATACCTCCTCTTTATTAATTATAACATTGTCAAGAATCTCACAATAGTGAAGGTGAGGACTGCAGATGTTGGAGATCAGAGTTGAAGAATGTGGCACTGGAAAAGCACAGCCTGTCAGGTAGCATCCAAGGAGCAGGAGAATCGACATTTCAGGCATAAGCTGATGAAGGGCTTATGCCTGAAACGTCGATTCTCCTGCTCCTCAGATGCTGCCTGACCAGCTGTGCTTTTCCAGCACCACACTGTTCGATAAAAATCTCATCATCGCAATTGAAAATCCCAGCTAGAATCTCTTTTTCCTTTGTGAATACTGGTGAGAAATGTGAATTTAAGACCTCACCCATGTGCTCTGTCTCCACACACAGATTGCCCCTTTGGTCTCTGATAAGCCCTATTCTTCTCCCTGAAATCCTCTTACTCTTAACATATTTTAAAAATGCCTTGGGGTTTTCCTTGATCCTGTCTGTCAAAAATATTTTGTGGCTTCTCTTTGCCCTCATTTCTTTTTTGAGCACCATCCTGCACTGCTCCCTTGTTTGAAATGTGCTGAACTGGGATATGCTTCTTCACTTTCCTTTATCAATCTTTTGATATTCCTCAACATCCAGGTTTTCCTAAATTTGCTGACCTTGCCCTTCACTCTTCAAAGGGCACGCTAGCCCAGAGTTCTCACTTTATTACCTCTTAAAAAATCCCAAATAGCGACTTACCTGCAACAAGTTGCTATGTTTGCCAGATCTTATCTAATGATATTGAATTTGACCTTTTCTCAATTTAGACACAACTTCTGCACTGTCTTTTCCATCATGACTTTTATTTCTTTCCAGTTCTTCCAAAGACTGTCAGCAGCAATGTCTGTTCAGTGAGTGCTGCTCCCTTTAGCAGGAATTGGGAGTCTTTAAGATGTGCAGGCCAATTGAAACACATGCTAGCTCCACTCCCTGCTGGCTTGCCTGTTGTGAGCACAGCTAGTCAGCAACACACATTGCAATGCGTAGCATGGCACAATCATTTTTCTGAAGAGGCAGAACACTGTTTGCATGCTGCGCCCATCTAGATATGTTCAAATCATTTATTACAAACCTTTGAAGCAGATAGACCTTGAACATTGTCACCCGTCTCAGAGTTAGGGACACTACCATTGCCCCACAAGAGCCCACTGTTGGAATCTACAAGATTAGACTGTGGTGGTTGGGTATGGAAGCTGATTCCATGTTACCCCTCTTACGCAGGTCTTAATGAATTTTTAATCATACAATGGTTACAGCACAGAAGGAAACCATTTGTCCTCGCATTTCTGTGCTGACCCTTCGTAATATTCCTTCCTCTTCAGTATCCATAATGCACCAAATGGAAGTTTTATAACAAATTAATCTGATGTCATCCAATTTTGGCCACTTAAGATTTGGTGTGGCATCAGCATTACTGTTTTCCCCTATTGGAGTCATCATATTTCATCTGTTATTTACATTTATAATATTTGGACATAAAGAAGTCGCTGCTGATCTGAGAGAATTACAAGTTATGGCTGGCAGTTCTGTGATATTTTTAGGACCCCGAGGACCATTATCTAAAAATGTACACTTTCCTTGAACAAGGGCACTTATTGCAGTGATATAGAACATTACTCAGTTTATAAGCAAGCACTGCTTAATGTCATAAATTTCATCTGCCAAATAGCTAATGACTATCATTCTGAATCCATAATCCTTTTTAGTAGGATAATTTTACTAAGTGCATAGAATCAGTTGTAAGATAATTTCAGATTTTCCAAATGCAATTTGGAATATTACACATACTATAAAATATTCCTCTACAGGATTGTCCATTATATTATATTAGATATTATATCGCCCTCTTATATATGTATCACATTACTATGTAATATGGGTGTGCAGTGAAGGGACGGCAAGATAAATAACATCTGCCTTAGAGAATGAAATGCCATACAGTAGAGCATTGATTTTAGAAAGTACTATTGGCATTGTCAAGTTTGTCTGTAGAATTGCAGTTACGAGGAAAAAGAAGGAGTGGGCAAGTTTGTGTAGCTTGAAAGCAAGTTGCCTGACCAAGGTGGATTTAAGAAAGAAGCAATTGAAAGCTGGAGAAAAGAGAATTATTTATACACAATGGAAACCATTGTTGGATCTATTTCAAATTTGTGGTGTTGTTGTCATAATATATATAAATACTGTATACTACATGCTTGTGACATAATAATTTAATAGAATGAATCCTATTAAAAAGGTTATTGTTAAGAAGATGAAATAGAGATGTCTGAATGATTTGATTTGCTTTATTATTTTCACATTTACCTAGGTACAGTGAAAAGTTTTGTCTTACACGCAGTACAGGCAGATTATACCATACAAAGTGCATTAGGGTAATAGAACAGAGTGTGGAATACGATGTTATAGCTGCAAAGAAGTGCACAAGCAGCCAGATCAATGTTAAATGTAAAATTTGAGAGGTCCATTCAGAAGTCCATTGACAGTGGGGAAGAAGCTGTTCTTTAATCTGTTGGTACATGAGTTTAAACATTTGTATCTTCTGCCCAATGAAAGAGCTTAGAAGGGGTTATAACTGGGGTGATTACGTTGGCTGCCTTCCTGAGGAAATGAGAAGTATAGATGAAGTCAATGGATGGAAGGTTGGCTTGTGTGATGGACTGGGCTGTGTTCACAACTTTCTATAGTTTCTTATGGTCCTGGTTACCAAACCAAGCATTGATGTATCTGGATAAAATAGTTCAATGGTGCATCTATAAAAAATATTAAAAGTCTTTATAGGTGAGCTAAATTTCCTTAGCCTCCTGAGGAAATAGAGACATTGTCATGCTATCTTAACCACCATCAATGTGATGGACCAGGATATAAGAGCAATGATGTGCATACAACTGATGAAGGTAACATGTAGATTATGACAGTGACAACACCTTTACACCATCATGCCCATCAAAAACCAACCCTGTGGTTTGTCTATCCTCACCAGATCTGCTGATTAAACCCACTCTCATGAATTTATTATGCCTATACAGTGGGTAATAATATCACTGGATGAGTAATGCAGAACCCAGACTAATATTGTAAGTGCTCTTGTGGCGTTGTGATATTATCCTTATCCGGGAAGTTGGTTGGTGGATGCTGAGGTTGTTTCACCTTTTAGGTAAAAACAATGACTGTAGATGTTGGAAACCGGATTCTAGATTAGTGTGGAGCTGGAAAAGCACAGCAGATCAGGCAGCATCCGAGGAGCAAGAAAATCGACGTTTTGGGCAAAAGCCCTTCTTCAGGACTCAAGAGGCCAAATGTCCTGCCTCTGTTCTTAGTTGTCATGTTTTTAATGTTCTTGAGAGAGAAACATGGGACTGCAGCAAAGGCTGTTGCTGTTGTAATTGTTCTCACTTCCACTGCTGCTGTTGCTGCTGGGAAGACTATGCTATTATGGTTCCTGGTCCTGTTGGGGTTGGTGTGGTTGCTCCTCTTGTTTTGTTATCTGAAATCCATGCTATAATTGTCTCAGCTACTCCCATGCTGCAGTGATGGTTGACAGCAGGGAAGTTGAAATTGCAGTAGTAAAGTCCAAAATGGTTAAAATTACTTCCAAAAAGTTTGAAGTCAAGTGTGAAGCATGAAATCTGGACATCAGACCAAGTACTATGAGCAGAAACCTTTCACTCAGGCAGAGCAGCAGCTTTGCAATTTCAAGCCTGTGTTTCATTGATCACTGAATCCCTGTCGTGATGTCCAATGTTGACCTTGCTACATTCGACACAGATTAGGAAACCTTCATGCAGATGATTAAATCCAGTATTCTGAGTTTGTTAGCAACAATTAATTGCTTCTGTGCATACTTAACTCACTAACCTGAAAGGTCCATTGATGCTTCATGGTGTCTAGACACTGCAGTTAAATAAGACGCAGAGCTGGAGGCAGTTTGTATTCCTTTTCCAGTGCTGCACTAATTTTTCATGGATTTAATTATCCTTATACAACTGAAACTGCACTGGGTCCCAATCCCCCAATTGATGGTTAATATTTTGCCAAAAAGATCTCTACTTGTATTATAATATTTCTTTTGTACATCTCCTGTTATAAACATGCAACAAGTCTCCATCACAATGTAAAAATAAGCAAGTAAACATAAAATAGTGAAATGTCAGAAATTAAGCCTATTATATGGTTGCCCATTTGGGGTCAAGATGTTGAGATTATGGTATTTTGAAGAGAAGGCAAATGTGATGATACTTTCAGGTTAATAGGGGACTCAGAAACATTGTTGATTCCTGTTCCCTTCCTCCCTCCTCATTGTTCAAAAACTTACTTCTGAACAACACTACTCATTCTACAGGCAGCAGTATTTCAGAATAGCTGCGAACAGTGTGGTATTTGAACCAAGCATAAAAGAGATGAACATAAAATCAATTGCATTAATTATCTTTTGCAGTCAATTGCCTTGATATAAATGGATACAAATGTTCTCAAAAAAATGGTGAATGAGAGAATTGGTATTGAGAAATTTCTAAATTCTTTATGGGTCATCACAGTAGACAGCTGTAGGTTTTATATTTGTGATTTTATATTTTGACACTAGTATACAGGTGGCTGAAACCTATCCTTTGACTTATTCCCAGATGGTTGGTTGATGCTCCAAACACAGAGAAAATTGATTTACAAAGATGCAGTAAACATTACATTACTGTGTCAAAATGCTTATATTGATTAGGAAGATTTTCAAGGCTACTAAAATATGTGGGGAAGTGAAGCTTTAAAATATTTTTATCTTAGTCTTATAAAATATTCAATGAGAATTTATTTTAATACAGTTGACCTATAGCTGAATGTGGTTTCAAAATTTGCATCATGTGAGGCCTGTACTTACTGCACGATGAAGTGGATTTACTGTAAATGAAGATGCTTAGAAGGAAAACGTAATGCACCACTTTAATGCCTGAAGTCACCTTTGTAACCACAGAAACTCAAATAAATGGGTTTATCGAATATGGGTTTTGTGGAAGCGCATCATAATGACTAACACAACCATTACAGAGACGTGGTCAAGAATATTGCGCAAAATCATTCAGAAACTGCATAAACTGAATACTTAAGTCAACTTTGAAGTGCTGTATATCCATCAACCTGGAAATGAGCATTACATAGTTGTTTTCTGGTTTAATGGATGGGAGAAGTAGACAGTATGGAATACAGTATATAGGTATATATATATAGGTATAAGACAGTGTAGAATAGGAGAGACTGAAAAGAAAAATAGACATAGGTTTTCTGTGAGCACAAAGTACGTACCATTAGTTAGAAGATATACTGACATATATTAGTTTGAATATAATGGACAATATAATTATGCATATTAATTTGGAATGTAAACAGTGTGACAATGATTGGATAGAGCTGTAGATGAGTAATTGTATAAGCTTTTGATTGGAAAGTAGTTATCTGTAAAAACAGATTTGAGCTGTACTTCATTTCTAGAGATGTACATTTCCTATGCATACATGCCATGAAAAAATGTTTAAATAAAGAAACCCAAGTCTCACCTGGTCGAAAAGGAAATATTGGGCTAAACTCACCCTTACATTACTATAACTGATCACAGATGTTGGAAATGAATCTTTTTGTTTTAACAAAAAAGAATACTTGACTGGAATTTTAAAAAATCAAAATATTCATGACTCAATAAGTCAGGCAGAATCTGTGGAGCTAGAAACAGAGGTTATGTTTCAGATCAATAGACTTTCAAAGTTTATTTTTATCTTGTTATCTCTCTTCAAAGATGCTGTCTGATATCCTGACCAATTTTAGCCCCTTCTGTTTTGGTTTCAGACTTCCAACATTTGCAGATTTTTAATTCATGTGATATATGATTGGGTTGGATGGGCTGGAATGACTGGTGTAGCAAAGTGAAGCAGTGTTAGTGAACAGAATTGTTCTTGTTAGCATGAAAAATGAGAAATGCTCATCAGGATCTTAATGGAATTATATTTTTAGAAGAAAAAATGAATCAAAACCCAATAACTCCAACCAGTTTCCAAATTCTGCAGATTCATACAGTCCCACTCTGATGAGGTGCAATGGTGCTCCCAAAAGCAAGCTCACTAGTGGGACATGGGCATTGCTGGCTGGGTGGGCATTTATTGCCCATTCTTAGTTGACCTTGAGAAAGTGATGGTGAGCTGCCATCTTAAACTGCTGGAGTCCATTGCTTTCAAGCAGGGAATTCTGGGGAGTTTAACACAACAACCACTGAAGGAACAACAGTGGATTTTCAAGTCAGGATGGTGAGTGACTTGAAGGGGAACTCGCACTGGAAGAAGAGGCTCCACAAATATCCACATTCCTCTTCCGTTGCTGCAAGGTACATGACATCTGTTTCACATTATTTTCTGTCCAGGTTTATTTTCACATTATTAGAAATCTTATTATTACAAATCTCTAGAAATATTTTTGAAAAATTTTATTTTTGTTTGGTTTCAATTATCTGGAAATAAACAACCAATATTCCCAACATATGAAATAGGATCAGAGTAGAACTTTTGGATTCTTGAGTTTTCTCTGCCAGTTATTAAGTTCCTGGTCAAATTCTTTGTGTTTTGAATTCCACATGCCTATCTACTTACAATTATGCGCATTTCTGGCTTGAAAGGGCAATCACTAATTTTAAAACAAAACCCCTAAATCTGAACTGAGCCACAAAAGGAAGCATCCTTTCCATGTCCACCCTGTCCAAATCACTCAGGATCTTAAACACTTCAATGAAGTCACTCCTCACTTCTATACAAGCCACCTCTTACTATTCCAAACTCCAGCAGATGTAAATCTGGTATGTCCAATTTTTCCTTATAAAACATGACATCCATTCATGGTGTTAGTATAGTAAATCTTCTCTGAACTTCCAATACATTAAATCCTTCCTTAAATAATAAGACTGATACTGTTCACAATAAGCCAGATGTAGTCTCACTGGTGCCCTGAATAACTGAAGCAAGCATTTTGACTTTTGACGCCATTTGCCCTTGCATTAAATGATAATATTATCTCAGTTTTCCTCATTACTTGCTGTCCTTGCCAACTAGTTTTTATAATTCATACACTAAGACACCTAGATTCATCTGCATCTAGGATGTCTGCACTTCCTCACCATTTTCTTACTGAAATTAACCATTTTACATTTTCCCACACTGTAGTCCATTTGCCAGACTTTAGGCCATTCATTTCCCTGATCTATATCCTTTTGTAGACTGCTTATGTCCTCTTCATAAATTAATTTCCTACATATCATTGTGTCATCAGCAAATTTAGCCACCATATCTTTAGTTCCTTCATCAAAGTCTTTTAGAGAAACTGTAAAAAATAAGACTGCATCAGTAATCACTGTGGTGAACATTCATCACATCTTGCCAATCACAAAATGGCCCACTACGCATTCTCCATTTGCTGTTAACTATCCAATGTTTTATTCATGCCAATATGTTGCCCCCTGCACCATGAACTTACTTTTTTTAGAATAACCTTTGAACTAGTACCTCATTGAATGCCTTCTGGAATTACAAGTACGATATATCTACCAAATTCCTGTTTATCTACAACTTATGTTAGTTCCTCACATAACTCAAATGCATTGGTTAAGCATGATTTCCCTCTCACAACACAATGCTGAATCTGTCTGACTTTTCTAAGTGCCCTGCAAAATATCTTTAATAATATTTGCTAAAATTTTCTCTCTGAAAGATGTTAATCTAAATGGCCTGTAGTTTTCTGCACTCTATCCTTCCATTTCTAAATAAGGGGCTTGATGCAGTGTGTTGAACACTGAGGTTCCTTTGAACAAACAGTGAGCTGAAGTCATCAGGAACCCATGCTGATTTCCTTGTTGAGAAATCTTGATGCCTCGCTTGTGCCTAGCTTGTTTGGCAAGCTTCACATGATAGAAAGTTTATTCATTATTAATTCTGGTGGCACAGTGGCTTAGTGGTTAGCATTGCTGCCTCACAATGCCAGAGACCCAAGTTCAATTCCAACCTCGGGTGACTGTGTGGAGTTTGCAATTCTCTCTGTGTTTGTGTGGGTTTCCTCTGAGTGCTCTGGTTTCATTTCACAGTCCAAAAATATGTGGATTAGCCATGGGAAATGTGGGGTTTTGGGGAATTGGGTTTGGGTGTGAGTCTGGGTGAGATGCTCTTTGGAGAGTTGGTGTGGACTTGTTGGGCTGACAGGCCTGTTTCCACACTGTAGTGGTTCAATGATTCTAATATACAGAACAAACCTTGAGCTGTGAACAGTGCATTTAACAAACAAAAATGAGTGAAAAACTTGTTGAGCGACTCAGCAGATGTCTAAAGATGGAGCAAGATGCTCCTGGAGTCTAGATGGACTTCGACAGACCTCTTGTGCAATTCTACCACACGTGTCACCATAGCTCACATTGCTCAAGTCTTTATAAGATTCCACCTAATGTTTCTGTTTACATGATCATCCAATGCCACCCTGAATGCTTATATTTAACCTGTCTCCACCAGACTTCTGTGCAATGCATTCCCGATTCTAATTGCTCACTGTGCAATAATGTTCTTCCTCGCTACACAAAGGTGCAGAGAATTTCCTAAATGATGAGAGATTGGAAGGCATAAATGTCAAAAGGAATATAAGTGTTCATAACTCCCTGACAGTATGCATGTGCAGCAAAACATTCAAAAGACAAATCATATATGAGCTTTTATCACAATGTGAGTACAGGAGCAAAGAAGTCTTGTGTCAATTGTATTGAACACAGGTGAAACGGTATTTGGCGTATTCTGCACAGACCTGAAATACCTTGAATCGCAGAAGTATTTTGACACAGAAGGAGGTCTTTCAACCCGTCAGCTCTTCAAATGAATACCATTACCTCGTGCCAACCTTCTGCTTTTACCCAAGACTCTGGCCTGAAGAGACTGGTTCTGTGTTCTCTGAAGTTTATACGAATGAGAGGCAATCCTGGAAAATTAGAAAATTATTAAAGGGACAGGAAAAGTTGGCATGGAAAAGGACACATTGCAACTCTTGGACAGAGTGTCGGAATGAAAGGGAATCTACTTTGAACTGGGATGAAGAGAACTTCTTCACTTGAAGCCTGGTGAATCTTTGGAATTCACAATCCCAGAGGGTTATGGAAGCTCAGCTATCAAGTGAGTAAAAAGACAGATTGATAGATTTTTAGTTACTAATGACATCAAGAGATATAGGGATAGTGCAGGAATATGGTGTTCAGGTAGATAATCAGAATAGCAGAGCAGGCTCAAAGGCTGATTGGTCATCTCCTGCTCTTGTATTCCTTGGATCTAAAGTGTTCTGAAGAAAGTTTTCAACCTGAAGAATCAGATTTTTTTTTCTGTCTCTGAGGATTGCTTGAGAAGCTTCGTCTTTCCCAGACTTTTGTTTTGATTTTAAAACTCTTGCATCAACAGCATTTTGCTTTACATAAACAGAACTTTTGGATGGAGCTACCTTTTAAACTTCCTTGAAATATGACATTTCCTTGAATGTATGTTTCCAGTTCTTGAACTTGGAGCATAGAACATAGAATGGTACAGCACAGTACAGGTCCTTCGGCCCTCGATGATGTGCCAACCTTGTATCCTACTCGAAGAACAAACTAACCTCCATACCTTACATTTTACTATCATCCATGTGCCTATCCAAGAGTCGCTTAAATGTCCCTAACGTATCTGACTCTACCAATACTGCTAACAGCATATTCCATGCACCCACCACAGGCTGTATAAGGAACCTACCTCTGACATCTCCCTAAATCTTCCTCCAATCATCTTAAAATGATGCCCCCTCATGATAGGTATTTCTGCCCTGGGAAAACATCTCTGGCTATCCACTTTATGCCTGTCATCATCTTGTACACCTCTATGAAATCATCTCTCACCTTTCTTCACTCCAATGAGAAAAGCCCTAGCTCCCTAAACCTTTCTGGCAGTGTTCTAGTAAATGTCCTCTGCACCCTCTCTAAAGCTTCCACATCCTTCCTATTACGAGGCAACCAAAATTGAACACAATACTTCAAGTGTTGTGTATCCAGGGCTTTATAGTACTGCAGCATAACCTCGTGCCTCTTAAACTCACTTGTCCTACTAATGAATTTCAACACAGCTTCTTAACAACCCTTAACAACTTGGGTAACAACTTTGAAGGATCTATGGACGTGGACTCCCAGATCCTTGTGTTCCTCCACACAGCCAAGAATCCTGCATTCAAATTCAACCTTCCAAAAAGAATCACTTCACACTTTTCCAGGCTGAACTCCATCTACCGCTTCCCAGCCCAGCTCTGCATCCTATCAATGTCCCATTGCAATCTACAACAGTTCTCCACACTGTCTACAACTCCATAAATCTTTTTGTCATCAACAAACTTACTAACCCACCCTTCCACCACCTCATCCAAGACATCTCTGAAAATCATAAAGAGCAGAGGACAGAGAACAGATTCCTGCAGAACACCACTGGTCACCCCACTTTCCATCTACTACCACCCTCTGTCTTCTATGTGCTGGTCAATTCTGTATCCAGACAGCCAGATTTTCCTGTATTCCATACCTCCTTACTTTCTGAATAAGCCTACTGTGCGGACCTTATCAAACACCTTGCTAAAATCCAAGCATACCACATCCACTGCTCTACTTTCAGCAATGTGTTATGTCACATCCTCAAATAACTCAATAAGGTTTGTGAGGCATGAGCTACCCCTCACAAAGCCATGCTGACTCTCTCTAATCAAACTATGCTTTTCGAAATAATCATAAATCCTGTCTCTCAGAATCATCTCCAATAATTTACCCACCAGCAATGTAAGATTGACTGGTCTGTAATTCCTAGGGTTGTCCTTATTCCCTTTCTTGAACAAGAGCATAACATTTGCCAACCTCCAATCATCTGGGTACTACTCTAGTGGACAGTGAAGATGCAAAGATCATCACCAAAGGTGCAGCAATCTCTTCCCTCACTTTGCTAGAAAACTTGGGTATATCCCATCTGGCCCAGGAGACTTATCTATCCTTATGTTTTCAGAATTTTCATCACTTCCTCCTTCTTAATATCAACCTGTTCACGTACATCAGCCTGTTTCACGCTGTCCTCACAAACGACAAGGTCCCTCTCACTAGTGAATACTGAAGCAAAGTATTCATTAAGGATCTCCCATACCTCCTCTGACTCCAGGCACAAGTTCCCTCCATTATTCCTGATCAGCCTTACCCTTACTCTGGCCATCTTCTTGTTCCTCACATAAATGTAGAACACCTTGGGGTTTTCCTTAATCCTACATGCCAAGGTTTTTCCATGGCCCCTTCTAGCTCTCCTAAGCCCATTCTTCAGTTCCTTCCTGGCTGCCTTGTAACACTCTAGAGCCCTGGCTGATCCTTGCCTCCTCAATCTTAAGTAAGCTTCCTTCTTCCTTTTGACTGGATGTTCCACATTTCTTGTCATCGAAGGTTCCTTTACCCTATCATCCCTTCCTTGCTATCCCTGATTAGTAATGCCACTCTCCCACATTCCTGAAGAAGGGCTCATGCCCAAAACGTCAATTCTCCTGCTCTTTGGATGTTGCCTGACCTGCTGCGCATTTCCAGAAACACATTTTCAGCACTCCCCCACATTGTTTTCCTCCCTTCCTATTCCTTTTGAAACACCCAAACCCCGGGACATCCAACAACGTTCCTGTCCATGTGATATCCAAGTCTCCATAATGGCCACAACATCACAGCTTCAGGTAATGATCTATGGTTTTAGTTCCTCACCCTTATTCCTGACACTTCTTGCATTAAGATAGACATACTTCAACCCATCACACTTACTGCAACTTTGTCCTTTCAAATGTCTGTCTTTCCTCACATACGCTCTGCACACACTGTATCTGCCTATTCAACAGCTATCCACCCTCTGATCCATAGCTTCCCTTCCCATCCGCCTGTCAAACTAGTTTAAATCCTCCCAAAGAGCTATAGCAAACTTTCCACCCAGGAAATTGATACCCCTCCAGTTCGGGTGCATCCTCCTTGTACTGGCCCCACATTCCCAGAAGGTACCCCAGTGATCCATATATCTGAAGCGCTCCCTCTTACATCAGCTCTGCAGTCGTACGTTCATTTGCACTCGCTCTCTATTCTGAGTCTCACTAGCCCGTGGGACCCCAGTAGCAACCCTGAGATCACTACTCTGCTCATCTGGCCTTTTAGCTTCCAATCTAAATCTGTATATTTACTTTTCAGGTCCTCATCCCTTTTCCTATCTATGTCATTGTGTATCATGACTTCTGGCTGCTCCCCCTCCCCCTTAAGAATCCTGTAGACTCAACCTGAGACATCCCTGACCCTGACACCTGAGGCAACTTACCATCTGGGAGACTCATTCGCAACTATAGAATCTCTTGCCTGTTCCCCACACTATTAAATCTCTGATCACCATCTCTCTCCTTTTTCTCCCCCTTCCCTTCTGAGCAACAGAGCCAGGCTCAGTGCTAGAGACCTGGCCGCTATGGATTTCCCGTCTCCCAACTGTATCCAAAATGGTATAATTATTATTGAGGGGAATGGCCACATGGCATCCCTGCACTGTCTGCCTATTCCTTTTCCCTCTCCTGTTGGTCACCCAGCTACCCTTATTCTGTTATTTAAGTATGACTACTTCCCTCTAATTCCTCTCTATCACCCTCTCAGCGTCCCAAAAGATATGAAGTTCATCCAGCTCCAGCTCCAGTTCCCAAAAGTGGTCTGTGAGGAGCTGAACTAGGGTGCACTTCTCACAGGTGAAGTCAGCAGAGCCGCCAGTGGTGACCCTCACCTCCCATATCCTGCCAAAGGAACATGCAACTGCCCTAGCCTCCAACCCCTCTGCTCTAAATTGCCACAGTTATAAATCGCAAAACACCAGGTTACAGTCCAACAGGTTTATTTGGAAGCCCTAGCTTTCAGAGCGTTGCTCCTTCATCAGGTAAATCCGAAAGCTAGGACTTCCAAATAAATCTGCTGGACTATTACTTGATGTTATGTGGTTTTTAACTTTATCTACACCAGTCCAACACTGGCATCTCCACATCATGGCTGAAATTGCCAAAAGAGATTTTAAAAACTTACCAACCTTCCACACAGCGTTTTGTATTGCCACGGATGTTGGGGATGAGGACAGGTGGGAGACACTACATGTGTAATGTTTTGGGTTTAGCCACTGCCCAAATATGTTGGTTCACTTACCCAGCACTCCCCATGTCCATGGCTGCTCCTGTTCAGCCTCCGCTCTGCTGATTCACAAGGTAACTATTTTGTATTCAAAACTATCTTCCCAGCTGCCCTCTGTCTTGTGCTCTCTCAACCTCCACTGCTGAAATTAAGAATTCACCTTTGTTCAAACCTCTGCTAATCCTATTGAATTGCTCTTCTCTGAGGAAATAATCCTGAAATATTAAGTAAGATAACCCTATCCATACCCAACTCATATTGCTTTTTGCCAGGCATCACATTGCATAATGAAATAATGCACCACTTCACCACTGAGCAGCCATTGTAGAGTGGCTTCACCTTCACTTGGTGCAACAATTCCTCTATTAACTTCTGTAACATAAGAACTAGATTTGGTTTAGATTTGATATTGAAAGATTCAACAGACATTTATAATAGCTTTTAATATATATGTGTATTTGAGTCACAGGCATTTTCATGCCTGAGCTACTATGAAGCTATTCAATGATAAAGAATTGCACATTTTCATCAACATATCATGCTTTAAATGGCTCCAGATAAGATAGAGTCTGAGACCTATATATCCTCAGGTCACATGCGATGAGATCATGAGCATGTGTCTTAAATGGGAGGCACGTAAGATGCCAGACACTGTTTGTCAACCACTTTATGTTTAAATCTATCTCTCGAAAATCTCAAATATCGCATTATCTTGACACTATCAATTTGCAATTTCCGAGCATACTTGCAGTTTTCTGCTGTTTCTCAGGCAAATTCCCTCATTTGGAGCATTATTGGCTGAGATTTTGTTCCCTTTTTATTAAAATTCCATAAGTTCATGTTCATCCAATTGGGTACATGCTAATCTTATCGTTTCTACTTTTGACGATGTCTGCACACGATCTTGGAAATTGGAACTTCAATCTCACACAGGAATTAATGCATTTAAATAAATATCTTACTCTTTTCTTTAATACTGAGCTAGGAATGGGAATCATGTTTCTTTCAACGAAACCATCATATTAAGTGATGATGGTGTTCTGCTGAAAGTATCTCTCTTGTATTACATGAAGTAGTAAATTGGCCTTTCATTTTTAGCACTGACACAGTTTATATACCTGTAAAATGATACCTTTATTGCACTACTTAGTTAATATTGAACTGTGAACATTATTAGTTACAAAAATATTTCTGAAAGTCCGATTAGGAGGTGAAGTTTTCAGCAATAGTAATTTTTTACACTGTAGGCAAACTTTGTAAGAACACTGCATATGAATGGCTCATTATTCTGTTTGTAAATTGCAATTATTATCTGAATTATGCTTGTTTAATAAGTAAGGATCAAAGATCAGACGCTTTGGGCTAAATTTTCAATCCATTGTCAGACAGTGGAAATGGTGTTAAGAATCAGCTGATTATTCATGAAAACACTCAATATCCATTTCTTTTGAAATCAATGGAATGAAAATGAGATACTTTATACACCACAGAAACAGACCAACTTGTCCATGCCAACCATGTTTCCTAAACTGAATGAGTCCCATTTGCCTGCATTTGGCCTATATCCTCAGAAATCTTTCCTATTCATATGTCCAAATGTCTTTTAAATG
The DNA here is from genome assembly GCF_020745735.1 of Hemiscyllium ocellatum. Taxonomy (NCBI): domain Eukaryota; kingdom Metazoa; phylum Chordata; class Chondrichthyes; order Orectolobiformes; family Hemiscylliidae; genus Hemiscyllium; species Hemiscyllium ocellatum. The sequence continues at coordinate 90,839,581 of NC_083401.1, forward strand.
TTCTAATTGTACTCACCTCTCCCACTTCCTCTAGCAGTTCATTCCATATACACACCTGTGTGAAAAAAGTAGCCTCAGTTTCCTCCTAAATCTTTCTGCTCTTACCTTAAACTATTGCCCACTAGTTTTGGCTTCCCTATTCTGGGACGAAGACCTTGGCTATTCACCTTACCTGTGTCTCTCATGATTTTATAAGCCTCCAAAAGGTCAGTCCTCTGCCTCCTACACTCCAGTGAAGAAAGTCCCAGCCTGTTCTGCCTCTCATAGACTCATAGAGATGTACTGCCCAGAAACTGACCCTTCGATCCAACTCGTCCATGCTGACCAGATATCTCAACCTAATCTAGTCCCATTTGCCAGCACTTGGCCCATATCCCTCTAAACCTTTCCTATTTATATATCAGCCAGATGCCTTTTCAATGCTGAAATTGTACCAACATCCACCACTTCCTCTGGCAGCTCATTCCATGCAAGCACCACCCTTTGTATGAAAACATTGCCCCTTAGGTTCTTTTTATATCTTTCCCCTCTCACCCTAAATGTTTGGCCTCTAGTCTGGACTCCCCCACCCCAGGGAAAAGACTTTGTCTATTTATCCTATCCATGCCCCTCATGATTTTATAAACCTCTATAAGATCACCCGTCAGCCTCCAACACTCCAGGGAAAATAGCCCCAGCCTGTTCAGCCTCTCCCTATCGCTCAAGTCGTCCAACCGTGGCAACATCCTTGTAAATTTTTTCTGGACCCTTTCAAGTTTCACAACATCTTTTCGATAGGAAGGAGACCAGAATTGCATGAAATATTCCAACAGTGGCCTAACCAATGTTCTGTACAGCCGTAACATGACCTCCCAACTCTACACTCAATGCTCTGACCAATAAAGGAAAACATATTAAACGTCTTCTTCACTATCCTATCTACCTGCGACTCTAGTTTCAAGGAACTATGAATCAGCACTCCAAGATTTCTTTGTTCAGCAATACTCCCCAGGACGTTACCACCAAGTGTATATGTCCTGCTCTGGCTCGCTTTTCCAGTTTATCTAAATTAAACTCTATTTGCCACTTCTCAGCCCACTGGCTCATCTGATCAAGATCTCATTGTACTCTGAGGTGACCTTCTTTGCTGTCCACTACATCTCCAATTTTGGTGTCATCTACAAATTTATTATTTGTACCTCCTATGTCCACATATAAATCAGTTATGTAATTCAAACCCTTCAGTCTCAGTAACATCATTTTAAATCTGTTACTATCCTTTCCCATTGAATAACATCTTTCCCATAGTAGGGTGATCAGAATTGTATGCAGTACTTCAACAGTGGCCTCACTAGTGTCTTGTACAACTGTAGCATGATGTCCTAGCTCGTATCCTCAATGCTTTGACTGATGAAGACAAGCATGCCAAATGCCTTCTTCTCCACCCTGTCTATCAGTGACTTCACTTTCAAGGAACTATGTATCTGTACCTTAGGTCTCTCTATTTGCAATGGTGGCTTTATAAGTCAGGCAATGAGTCATGGAGCCAAATGTTCAACTTAGTCAGAAGACAGAGTAAGTAAATCGTCAAGAACACAATAGCTATTAAAACAGGTTTTCCAGGATTCTCTAAATGAACGAAAATGCTAGCCTCAGCTTCCAGTTTTGTAACTAATCTTGAAAGGTGATTTATTTTATTACAATGTGTTGGGATATTGCATCATTGACAGAAGTAGAATTATTACCCATCTCTGATTACCTTTGGGACAGTGCCTTCCTGCTTTATAGTGTAGGTATATCCATGCTGTTATGGTGTGTATTCCATAATTTTGACTCAGTGACAGTGATATCAGATCTGAATGCTATGTGACTTGGAAAGGAACATATTCCCATTTGCTTGCTGCCTTTGTATTTTTATGCAATAGAGAGTTCAAGCTTGGAAGGTGCTGTTGAAGAAACCTCTGATCTGGGCAAAGCTCTTTAGTTTCATTGTTCCAGTGTCAGTTTCACTGAAGAAATTCCTGTCATTGTTTATTCCTCAGTGACTCAGTGATGACAGTAAGAAAAGATAAACTGCTAAAGAGGATTCTTCTTATTTAGAATACGCATATTACTGTATAGTTCCATGGATGGTGTAAAGCTTGTTCAAATAGAAGAAATCACATTATGCATCTCTTTATATATACACTATCTCTTTGTGCATATTTTGCAATATTGTGATGAGAGAGACACATCAATGTCTGAAAGGCTTGAAGTGGTAACTGATTAAATTATCTTAATTTGGGTAAGTAGATTACTTTCTTCAGATTTGTTTCTCATTTCAGCCAAGGGCCTTGTAGACTCTTGAACCAGCAGTATCAAATGAAAAAACTTATTTGCCTTCATAGAAAGATGTTAAGTGGATATATTCAGAATTAATAACTTTTTAATAAGCTGTTCTCTCCATACTAACAGTTGGGAAAGAATGGCTGGTTCTCCACTCGCTAACACACAGATCAATCGCATTACCACTGCCTCAGCAGAGATCATTAACAGAACACAGACTGAGGCTCAACACCTGAATCAGCTGAGCCATTGGGGATATCCAGTGTAACACATTTAAATGGATACATCTACTCCCTGCCATTATTCACATGCGTCAGTGAATAATTCAGTAATTGGCTCAGATGTGTTAACATCACTCTCCCATCTACTGAGTTGGTAACAGCTGCTCCGATTAAGTAATACCAATATTTGTAATATACTGCGTCTTAATAGTACAGAATGTACAGACGTTTCCAATTTTACAGTCAGTTGTGAAAAAGGCATTAGCTCCATTTCTCTCCCTACAGATGCTGCCAGACCTGCTGAGTTTTTCCAGCACTTCCTCTTTTTTAAGTTATACATAATATACAAACATTGTTGGGTACAGTTAGTTTTGAAGGCCAATTAGCTGTACTATTTGCTGATGTGGACTCAATGCAGTTGTTCAGTTCTCCTGCTGTCATTCCATTTCCAAACAGTCTAGTCCATGTCTATACAATGTTGACAAGTTATATTGATATCTGAAATCAGCTTATATGTGGAAACGATTGCGCATTCAGTATTTTCCTATCATGCTTGTTTCATATTTTAGCCACGCAATGCAGTTAGCAGCATTTAAGGTGGTGTTTCATTTGAAACTGTCAAGAGCACTTGTCAATTTTCATTCTAAAGCCTAAGGATATAACGAATGCTGATGTAAGAAAGGTAAAATTGAAAGTAAACAGCTGACCATTGCCAAGGTAATTCAATCCTTTAATTGTACGACTGTTATATATCTGCTGGAGTTTGATATAAACAGCATGTACAACATTTTTATTCTGCAGATAGGACCTGCTTCCATTTCTTATAGATCTCTCCTTCACCAATGTTTCATAACAATAATTTTCCATCTCTTACTTTCTGTGATGTAAAATAACGTTGTGTTGTTTTGCAATTATATTCATATGTTCCTGTTTATTTCTACTAACATTTGCCTCCGAGATTGCAATGAACTAATTTATTGTTGTACGCTTTAACCACTATATAGGACACCCTTTGGATGCTGCTTTTTATAAAATCATTTCCAGTTTGGTATATTAGAATAGAGTTGATATCACAGAATATTGTAGTATACTGGAAATGCTAACACCAAAATAGAAGCAGGAGTAGATCATATAGTAACCTCAAGCATGCTCCATTGTGCAATATTTCATGACTGATCCAATGTCTCAACTCCAGTTTCTTGCCAGTTGCCCATAATCTTTGATTTCTTTGATCCTTTGCCCTATACCAGGACAAGTTCTGGTCCAAACCTCCCTTAAGACCAATGGAGAAATTCTCTCAAATGTGGAACACTTCTCTTGCCTGAGGAGCTACCTCTCATCTAAGGCTGACATTGATTTGGAGATCCAACACTGCATCCAATCTGCATGCTCTTCCTTCAGACGCCGAAGGATGAAAGTCTTCAATAGTTGTGACATCTATGTTGATACCAGGCTCGTGTACATAAGGCTGCCATCCAATCAACTCTTCTTTATGGTTCCAAAACCTTGACTGTGTATAGAAACCACCTCAAGGCTCTGGAGAAGTGCTGTCAATGCTGTCTGAGATGGATTCTCCACATAACTGCGAGGACAAACATATGAACATCAGTTTCCTTGAAGGAGCCAGTAGCACTACCATTGAGGCCATAATAATCTGAAACCAACAGCACTGTGCTGGCCATATGCTTAGTGTGCCTGAGCTCTGATTATCAAAGTAAATCAACCTTATCCAGTTCGGAAGGAGGACAAAGGAGTATTTCAAAGATTCCCTGAATGCTCCCCTCAAGAATTGCAACATAAATATCAACATGTCGGGGAGCATCATTCAGAAAAAAAAACAACTTGGAAGAACCTTCTAGATGAAGGGGCAAAATGTTTTGAGAGCACCCATCAGCAAGAGGAAGTATGGAAAAGGAAGCCAAGAAAGGAATGCAGGCAACCTCAAGGCTTAGGGCCAATTCCACTTCTCAGAAACACCTGCCCATTGTGTGGATGCAGATGTAGCCCAAGGATCAGGCTCATCAGTTACACAAAGACCTGCAGTTCCCATGATCAGTGACATGGAATTTTGTTGATGGACAGTCATACTTGTTAGTGAGTGATTATCGATAATGACAGATTCTTTGATTTCCTGAGTGACCAAAATTCTATTTCAGCCTTAAATGTATCTAATGATGATGTATCCACAACCCACTAAGGTAGGGAATTACAAAGATACACATCTAATTGAGTGAAAGCATTCTTCCTCATTTCACTCCTAAATGATGACCTCATTAAGCTGTGATTCTATCACTGTGTTATAGATTCCCCATCCAATGGAAAGTCACTTACTCTGTCAATCCCTTTCACAATCTGATACATTCCAATGAGATCACCTCTCATTTTTATCAACGCCAGAAAGTTTCCAGTAAATCTACCCAACTTGTCTTTGCAACACTTTCATCCCAGGGACCAAATTATTTAAAACAAAAGCCAAGTACTGACGTGCTGAAAATCTGAAAAGATAAACAAAGCTTAGACAGCATCTGTGCAGAGAGAAACAGAATTGATATTTTACTTGACCCTTTTCATCAGAGCAAATCTAATTAACCTTTGCTGTACTGCCTCAAAGTCAAGGATATCCTTCTTGTGGTGTGGACATGAAAACAGAACACAGTTTTCCAGGTTTCTCTCATTAAGGCCCCTGGATCATTTAACAAGTCTTTATTATATTCATATGCTAAATCCCTTGCAACAAAGGCCAACATGCCATTTGCATTCCTAATTATTTGCTTTATCTGCATGCTGGCATTTTGTGCTACTTATATGTCTGCACTTTAGTTCCTCCCAAAATCAAAATTTCAGAAATCCCAGATGTCTTAAAACACATTCTGCTCTTCCAGCCTTACAATCAAAATGAATTTTGCTCACACTAAATTCCATTTTCTAGTTTGCTTTCTGCTCAATCTTGATGTCTTTTCTCTTGTTAGCCTCTTTTTGTCTGCTATGGAGTTTATGTTCCCGTAGACCTTTGGATCATCAGCAAGATGTAATGAAAGAGCATTGGCATTTTTTGTTTAAATCATTAATATTGATTGTAACTAGCTAATACCCAACACTGATTCTTGCAACATTTCATTTGTTGCGCTGACAACTTGAAAATGCCACATCTATCTGTACACTGTGTTCATTTTCCATTAACCAAAACCTTATTCATGTCAATGTATTCCCCCAATGCCATGAGCCCTGATTTTGCTTATTGTCCTTTTGAGGAGCTTATTATTGAATGCCTGTTTGGAATTCAATAATACTATTTCTATGGATTCTGTTTTGTCTACACTGAAAGTAATAAGAGTAATGTCTTAGAAGAAATTCAAACTCATATTTCCTTTTGAAAACAATACTAACTTTTTAAAGCATAAGTAAATGATTTATCATTTTCTAACTGCATGATGAAGACTTATTTATTCATAGATTCTGGCATTTTCTTGATGGTTGATGCCAGGTTAACTGACTCTCTCCTTTCTTGATTTTAGTATCTTTTCTTCAATGCATTTTCTCTGTTGATATTAGTTGCCAACAATAGCTCCTAATAGTTTAAAGGTTGCCCACTATGTCTGGCATATATTTTGTGTCTTTGTGAAGTCAGATACAAATGTTTGTTCAACGTCTGTCCCATTTCCAAATTCTTCATGATAATTTCACCTGTCTCTGCCTTTTGATATTTTTGAAGATTTTACTATGTTTTATCTGAATCATGTACTATTATATTCTACTGTTTCTATATTTTTATAAAATTGTTGGTCAATTTTTGTTGGCCAAAGTATTAACAATCTTTATTCTTATTGCAAATCTTTGTTATAAATTTATAAAGCTCTTCTCCTATTCTAATACTATCCTTAACTTTCCAAAGAAGCCAAGAATAGATCTTCCTTGCTGAGAATTTATTTCTTAAGTAAATGTGTTTTGATGAACATTATGAATAATTTCTTTGTTTCCATGGAGCCAGGGTTTAGTTATCACTCTATTTTTTGGTTTACCACATTAAGCTTGGCTGACATTCCCTTTAATACTTATATAACTGACATGGATTAGATCAGAAAAGTGACTTCTGATGAAGTCACCAAACTCCAGATGTGAACTCTGCTCTATCCCCATAGATGCTGCCTGACCTGCTGAGTTTCTTCCCCAATTTCTGTTCGTGTTTCACATCATCAGCATCCATAGGTCTTTGTTCTGTTTTAATACATAATATTTAATATTTAATGTTTCAATGGCATTATGATCACTTTCTCATAACATTTCTTTTTTTAAAGAATGTTTATGCAATGCTGGCATTGCTGGCTAGGTCCCTAATTATCCTTGAAAAGTTGATGGTGAGCTTCCCTCTTGAACTGTTGCAGTTCTGGGATGTCGGGACACCAGCAGTGCTGATAGAAGGAAGTTCCATGACTTTGACCTGGCCACATTGGAGGAACAGTGATTGAAGTCAGGATGCTGTGTGACTTGGAGATGGTGTTGTTCCCATGCATCTGCTGCCCTTGTCTTCCTGGGTGGTAAAAATCGCAGGTTTGAAAGGTGCTGTTCGCAGAGCCTTGAAAAGCTACAGCCATTGTGTGGCAGTCATAAGGGAGGTGAATGCTGAAAATGTTAGCTGTCATATCAACCAATCTGACTGCAATCTGGAATACATCATGTTTGTTGCAGGAACATTTGCCATACAAGTGGGCATAATGATATCAATCTCCCGACTTGTGCCTTGCAGATTGTGAACAAGCATTGGGGAGGGTAAGTTACATGCCACAGTTTTTGTAATTTTCTTTTAGCCATAGTATTTCTAAAGTTGGTACAGTTTAATTTCTGTCCAATGATAATCACCAGGAAGCTAATAGTGGGGAGTTCAGTGATGATTATGACTGATTGGGGTGGGTGGTTAAATTCCCTTTTGTTGGAGATGTCCATCACCTGGCCCTTTGTATGGTACAAATTTTCCCTGCCCAAATTAGAAAATACCTAGATGTTGTCCAGATCTTGATGCATATGTACAAAGACTACTTCAATGTCTAAGATCATGAATGATGCTGAATATTTTACAATCATCAACAAGGTCTCAAGGTCATTGCTGTGTAGCTGTGTGATTGGGCTGAGGACATTACTGGGAAGAAGAACTTCAGTGATGAACTTGGGCTGGAATAATTGACATCCAACAACTGCAATCATTTTCCTTTGTGCTAGGTATGATTCCAAGGAGTGGAGGGTTTGCCTCCGTCCCACTTACTGCTGTTTTGCGAGGATTCCTTGAAACCATCCCTGCTATGAGAATGGCCTTGATGTCAAGCACAGTCACCTCTGGAGTTCAGTACTTTTGCCATGTTTAGATCAAGGCTATAATGAAATCAACAACAAAATGGAACCTAAGATGAGCATCAGCAAACCATTTATTTGTTTACAAGTGCTGCTTGATTGCACTGTTAACGACACCTTCCGTAACTTTGGTGATGATTGAGAGGAACTAATGTTGGCAATAATTAGATGGCTTTGATTTGTTTGTTTACTTTTTGTATACAGGCCATATCTGGACAACTTTCCACTTTGTCAGGTTGATGCCAGTGCTGCAGCTGTGCTGGGCCATACATCCATTGCTCTTTTCATCGATGATGCTGTTCCTGCAACACAGAAAGAAGCTTGATACCTTCCAGGAAAAAGCCATCAGATCAGTTGGCACCTGATCAAACACTTTAACTATTCATTGCCTGTACCATTGAAATACATTGGATATAATTCACAAGGCTCCTTAGATAGTAACTTTCAAACTCTGACCCTTACTTCCTAGAAGGACAAGGATAGCAGATGCCTGAGTGCAACAAGTCCTTGAGCACACGTTCTCATGACTATTGCCAGACTGTTGTCATTGCCCACAATCTTTGCAGTATCCAGTGTCTTTAGCTTTAGCCATTTCTCAATATTAGAAAGAGTGACTCAAACTGGTTGTAGATGGGAAACTGTGTTAGAGTCATAGAGTAATACAACAAAAAAAACAGACCCATGAATGCAACCAGTTCACACTGACCACAATCCCAAACTACACTAGGTACACCTGCCTGTGCTTGGCCTGTATCTGTTCAAACATTCCTTATTCATGCACTTATCTGAGTGCCTTTCAAATAGTGTTACTGTATACACTGGAAGGAGGCCAAGATGGATCATTTATTGCGCACTTTTGGCAGAAGATGGATGCAAAATCTTCAGCTTTGTATTTTACATTGATGTGTTGGCCTCCCCATCTCAGATGACGGTTTTCTCGAGCTTCCACCTCCTGTTAGTTATTTCATGTCCATTACCAGTTCACAACTAGATGTGGCAGAGACCTTTGTTCTGCTCATTTGATTCTGGGATCACCTATCCCTTCTATGGTTTGACATACACGGTGGCACAGGGCCTGTTTCCACACTGTAAGTAATCTAATCTAATACAATTAGTTCTGTGGTTTAGCTTATTAGGTAGATGTCTCATTTTTAGCTACTGCTGTTTTGCAGGTTCTGTTCTTGGCATGATCTTCTGGTCTCTTCATTGAACAGATAGATCTTCCAGCTTGTTAGCATTGATAGAGTGGGGTGTGCTGGCCCACGAAATTATAAATTATGATTGAATACAATACTCCTGCTGCCGATGGCCCACAGCATCTCATGGATGCCAATGTCATCAGTCCAAGAACTAATTGAAGTCCATTCCATACAAGGTACATACTTGATTCAAAACATTAATTCTGTTTCTCTCTCCACCTAAGCTGCAAAATCTTCTGAGTGTCTCCAAACCTTGCTGCTTTCATATCTGATCAAATTCTGTTCCATTTCCTATGATGCTAGTGCTACACAACACAAAGTCAAATTAACCCTGTTGTGTTGCACTATATAAAATGGCTTGATCCCCAATTGGTATCACAATTTTTCCAGGAAACTGGCCAGAGAAGATCAAATAGATTTGTACACTAAATTCAAAACTTGACTCAATTAATCCATAGTACTTGTAGCACATATATTTCAAAATGTTATCCCCAACAGCCCCTCAGTACCTGAGCCAACTGGCTGTTCTTGATGTTTAAGTCTAAGGAGAGGATCTTATTAGATCTCATTAGTTTGTGGGGCTGTTATGGCTGAGTATTCAGTCAGTGTCAGTACACAGCATTCTTGACAAGGATAATTTTATAGCTATCAGGACTGGGAACCCTCATTTATACTTGTTCATTCATCAGCATAGGAAGGCTGATTCTAATTGTGACATCTTAACTACCTGCTGCTGGAATTTGTCCATTTACCATAACAATATGTTTTCTGATGGCCTGATGCCATTCAAAACTATATCAAAAACATTTGTCTTATTTTCCCTTCCCAACCCTTCAGAGCTAAGAATGATACAAGTGAATTTTAAAGTATTTTCCTCGAGCTGGCTGGAAGAGCTAAATGCTAAAACTAAACAAAAGCCCATTCCTAAATCCTAGATGAAACATTACTGCAAAGACCAACTAGTTCTGGTGCTCTACAATATTGGGATACCTTCCAGTTGTGAACAAAAAAAAAGACAATTGCCTGCTGTCTGCCGATACAGCTGTACAGAGTCAATGACAGAACACTCCTGAAATGTCTCATCTACATTTCATGTCCATGAAAATATAATTAGTGATTCTTACAGCTGTTATCATTTCATGCTTGTAAAATTAAAGCTGAACATTAATTTTGCTAGATTGTTAATTTCTTAAAAGCGAGTGAATTAAGTTACACTATTGTAATTCTGGGGTTAGCCTTCAGCAGAAGTATTGTGTCAAATGTTGGTAGCTATTCTATTGTAAGAGTGTCATAACTTTGGAGATAATATAAAGCAGAATTACGAATTTGGTATTGAGGTTGAATGAGTTTAGGTATAGCCAGAAGAGAGGCATGTTGCCAAAGATTTTGATCTTTCTCTTAGCTCAAAGCACAAGAGTACCAAATTTTACACCATCTCAACATTTTAATGTCACCATAGAAAAGGGTGTTAAATCGTTGACATGTACTCTGGTTGAAGGATGTGTTGTCATGGAGAAACCAACAGGGAGCTCTTCATACACCTGGGCAATTTAAAAAAAGAAATGAGGCTTGCTAAAAATGAGTCATTGCATTTGAATGTAGTCACTCATGCAGTTCTATATTGGCCATAGTATAAGTTCACTGGTTATCTTAAACTTGTTGTTAGTAGAGCTATTACTGCACTTGAAAGTGGGCAGCACCTGCTGAACAAGCCTGGAGTCACATCTATAAGAAGGCATTTGTTTTGGGATTTGTAAGTGGGGTTGCTTGTGTACATTCTGTACGTTGCCAATAATGAACAGCTGGAGAACCATGTCTCTGAATCAATCAACCAACTGATGGGACATATGGCCTATGAACTTCACATTGCATAGCCGCTGAAATCCATGCACCACATGGCCCACATATGTGATAGGCAGAGCACCTTCTGATTAATTTAAGTTTTAAAATGCTGCCCAATTGTACTAGTTCGTGGTATATTTTGTTTATACATTTGAGTGGAAACTTGAGGAAAAACTATTGATCAAACTTGGCATAATTTTAGTTGTAATTGAAGTTGTAATCACTGATGAAACCCAAAGCAATCTATTCCAATCTGTTTTATTTTAACACTTTCAGAATTATGACCTTATTCTGGAGTGAGACTAGCATGTTTCTTTCACAATGTCAGATATAATCATTTCACTATGCATAACCCTACACAGTTTCCATCATCTTCTGTCTCTAAGCTGTCAACAATGATGAAATTTATTAACCAGCAAGAATGTGTGGCTGACCTTTCTATTAGAACACTTGACATTCACTTGTAAATGTCATATAGTATTATAGTTATGAATTGGAAGTCCTTTCAGAATTACTTTTAGCTGGCATACAGAATTAAATATAATGATTTTGAAAATTAATTAACAAAAGCAACAGTTGGAGGACTGCCACTTACAATGCTGTCCTCGGAAGTCTAAACAAAATTGAATGTGCAATACCACAATTTCAAATAGTGTAACATTCACAGATAGTGAATTGAAGAACCAGGTAGAATGATAACAAGAGGGATTGCTTTTAGTCAGGCACCAGCTTCCCAGCTGCAGAGTGTGGATTGATTCTGTTTTGAAGGAGCCGTACCGGTTTTGTATTATTCATATCAAGAGTCCTCTTATGTTGATATTTGTATTGATGCTGAGTTAAAAATGAAATCTATAAACACACAAGATCTAAAATTGAAACGCTGGGTCAATCAGCACTTAGTCATTGTGAAAATATATACCTCAAACACTTTCAAAGCAAAATGACCTGTTCTGGTTCTCAGCACGCAAATCATTCAGACATTATGAAATAGATTAATGGTATCTGATATCTGCCAACTGTCAATGTTTTCATGCCAATTACTTTTCACTCAGTTATCCGTTTGTCTGCATTTGCTTGTAGAAGATGAACTTTCCAAGCAGTGTTCCTAACTCACAATCCACTATTGCTTCCCTTTGTTGCAATCACCTTTGCATAGTTTGCTTGTATTAATGGCTACTGTCCTTGGTACTTAAAGAATTGTGGTCATGGAATGGTTTACTCAGTTGATATGGTAAGGGTTTACTAATGTATTTTTAAAAAAACACTTGATTGCTATGTAATGAACCACACCCTCTGGGAGGAGTGTACCATGAAGAGGGTTGGAGGAGTGTGCAGCAAATTAGTGACATTAAGGCAGACTGGGAAGAAAGGGCAGCAAATTTGAACCAGAATAAATAATAATTGTAAAAAGTAAAAGTTCAGAGCTCTTTATCTGAATGCATGCAGTACTTGTAGCAAGACAGATGAGTTGATGGCACAAATAGAAATAAATGCATATGACTTGATAGCTATTATGGAGATGTGGTCGTAGGGTGATGAAGACTGTGAACTCAATATTCAAAGGTATTCAATGCTCCATTAAAACAGGCAAAAAGGAAGAGGAGGCTTTGTTAATGAAATGAGGGATCTGTGCAGTGGAGGTTAATGGCATGCTGCAATTGATCACATTGTGGAATCAGTTTGGGTGGAAATAAGAAATAGCATGGAAAGGAAATCATGAGATGGAGTCGTCTGCCAGGTTTCAAAGATTTACTTCACTGTAGGGCAAAGTAAAAATCAAGAAATAGTAGAGGCATGTAAAAAGACATATTTGTCAGGGATGATTCTAATCTGGATATTGACATGAAAAAATCAAATGGGAAAGAGTAATATGAAAGATGCATTTGTAGAGTGCACCAGTGATTATTTTTTGGAGCAATATATTGCATAATCTACCTGGGAATAGGCTACATTAGATCTAATAATATGTAATTAAGTAGAATTAATAATGGATCTTATAGTTAAGGGGTCATGATGACAACATGGTAAAGTTTCAAATTCAGTTTGAGGCAGAACAATTCAGGTCTCAAACCAGTGTCGTCTACATAAATGATGCCAATTCTTGAGGTCAGACCAGAATTGTCTAAATTGGGCTGGGAAAATTGACTAAAAGGAAAGACAGTGGATGAGTAGTAGCAGACATTTACGCAGATAGTGCATAAAACTCAGCAAAAATCTATTCTGGTTAAAAAGGATTCGATAAGAAAGATGAACCACATATCTGAATGATGGCCTGCATCCGAAGGATTTAAAGGACGTGGTTATAGAGATAGGGGGAGTATTGGTGAGGTATTCCAGAGTTCTTTGGATATAGGGTGGGTGTGTGTGGATTTTGAAACTATTGATGAGACATGCAAGTTCTGGAAAAGGGGGGAGACATCAAATGGTTGAAGGAGCAGTGCTCTGAAAGCTAGTGCTTCCAAACAAGCAACACTGTAACCTGGTGTTATGTGATTTTTAACTTTGTCCACCCCTGTCTAACACCGGCACCTGCAAATCATGTTCAGACATGTTAAGACACACCTCCAGAGCAGGAGAGGCTTGAACCCGGACCATCAGATTTGCATGTAGGGGCGCAATCCCGGTGTCACAAAAGCATCATATTTGTTTATCGTAACGTGGTAAATCGAGTTAGGTAGGGGTGAACACCACACAACACGAATTAATAGGTTTAATCCATCAAGCCTACCCCAGCATTCTAAAGATCACAGCTAATCTGCTCCAGGCCCTAACTCATCCCTACCACCTGCAATTCCGGCTCTTAATGCTTTGATATTTCAATATCTATCCATCTTCTCTTCAAATACTTTCCGCAACCTAGCCTCCACAGCTTCCTGGGGGAGCAAATTCCAGACATTAATGGCTTTTTGAGGTAAGAAATTCCTTCACATCACAGTTTTAAATAAATGTAATTGTAGCCTTTTCAAAATTTGCCCATGAATGAAGACAGCTTCTTAATATCTAATCTATCGAGCCCTCTCAGAATCATGTATGTTTCAGTAGGATCATTCCTCACTCCTCTAAACTCTAACCAATAAAGACCTAACCTGATTAGCCATTCTCGATAAGTCAACCCCATTTCCCTCCTCGCATTTGATTAAATGTTTGCCAAATCTCACTTCCATAACTGCACTTTACCCAGCATGGATTCAAACTGAAGTCCCAACCTTAAAGTTTCAAATCCACACATTATTGCAGGTATTTCAGTTCTAAAGAAGTCATACTGGACTTGAAAATTAATTTTGTTTTTCTCTCCACAGATGCTACTGGGTTCTATTGAGTTTCTCCAGCTCTTTATGCATTGATTTCAGATTTCTGGCATTTGCAGTATTTTGCTTTTATTAGCCCTATGAATCCCTTCTAAACCGCCTCCAAAGCCAGTACATCCTTTTTTAAAATACTTCTAAAATTTGATGGATAAAGGCCTAAACTGTTTAGCCATTCTCAATATGTCAGTCCCCTAATTCCAGGAATAAAACTAATGAATTTCTTTTGAACTGCCTGTAACACTGATATAGCATTTCTTAAACAACAAGAGCAAAACTGAATGAAGTACTCCAGATGCAGCCTCACCGACACCTTATACAGTTGTAACTTGTCTCCTCTAGTTTTAAACTCCAACCTGCTAGTAATGAAGGCCATATTCCAATTGCGCTCTTAATTATTTGCTGCACCTATAGGCTAACATTGTGTGTTTTGTGCAGAGAACAACCAGATCCCTCCTTGCTACAATGTTCTGGAGTCTCTTTCCAACTGCTTTTTGAATCTTCCTACAAACTTCATATTTTCTTATATTAAATGTCATCTGCCAAGTTTTGTCCACCCACTCAGCTCATCTACATCCTCTTACAGACTCCTTACATCCCACAACTTTTGTATCATCATCGTATTTGGATACATAACACTGTGTCCCCCTCCTTTTAGTCATTAATCCAGGTTGTAAATAATTGAGGCCCTAGGATGGATCCTGACAGCATTCTATTAGTTTCCAATCTGAAAAAGTTACATTAATGCTGACTCAGTCTTTGTGTGTTAACCAATCCTCAATCCATGTGAATACATTACTCTCAATTCTGTGAGTCCTATCTTGCATGATAACCTTTTATTTGGCCTCTTATCAAATGAATTTTGTATATCCAAATACACTATATTTACCAGTTCCCCTTTGTCAACTCTGTTTGCCATATCTTCAAAGGACTCGAGGAATTTTATCAAACATGATTTCCATTTCACAAAACAATGTTGACTTTATTTGATAGCATTACGCTTTTGTAAACGTGCTGATATTTCTTCCTTAATAATGGAGACTAGCATTTTCCCATTGAAGGATGTTAGGTTAACTGGCCTATAGAGTCATAGACTCATACTCATAGAGATATACAGCATGGAAACAGACCCTTCAGTCCAACTCATCCATGCCGACCAGATATCCCAACCCAATTTAGTGCCACCTGCCAGCAACTTTCTTTTTAAACAGTAGCAGGTGCACACCGAACTGTGGATATGTTAATTGGCTTTATCTGAGCATTCTAATTTGTGGAATTGGCAGGGTTTGAAAGTAAATAAGAAGTTGGTTTGAAATGATAACGCATTTTATTTTGAAAGATATCGTTGTGATTCCCTTATCTAAGATTCCATTTGCTAGCACAGTTGCAATCAGATCATTGATCTGATTGTATAGGTTGAATTGTGTAGCTAGTTGGATTCTATAGGTTTGAAAACTGTTTTGTTCATTTTTGCAGTTGTGAAGGACATCCTTTTGTCCCTGGACAGCAACTTGGAAGAGAGCTTGCAACATTCATGTCAGAGCCACAGGCATCTATTGGGCAATCTGACCCATGACTATGTATTGAGCAAGATAATGAGCAAGTTAGACAAAGGACAGCCAGTGAGGAGACACAATATATTCAAGTTTTCAGAAAGCCTTTGACAAGATGTGGCACAGAGGTTGCTAAATAAGCTAAGAGCCCACAGTGTTAGGGGGCAAAATACTTGCATGGATTGATGACTGGCTGATTGGCAGAAGGCAGAGAGTGGGGATAAAGGGGGCTTTTTCAGGATGGTGGCCAGTGACTAGTGGAATTCTACAGGGGACACAAACTATTCATGTTATACATTAATGATCTAGATGAAAGAACTGAGGCCATTGTTGCAAAGTTTGCAGATGACTCAAAGATAGGTGGAGGAACAGGTATTGATGAGGAAGTGGAGATGTCACAGAAGGACTTGAACATGCTAGGAGAGAAGGCTAAGAAGTGGCAGATGGAATACAATGTTGGAAAGTGTGAGGTTATACACTTTGGAAGAAAGAATGGAGGCATAGGCTATTTTCTAAATGGGGAAAGGCATTAAAAATATAAAGCACAAACGGACTTTGTGGATTTCTGGATTCTCTTAAGGTTAACATACAGGTTCAGCTGGCAGTTAGGAAGGCAAATGCAATGTTAGCGTTCATTTCAAGAGGGCTAGAATACAACAGCAGAGATGTAAAGGTGTGGCTATACAAGTTTAGATGTTATCACATAAAACATAAGAAAGCATATTGATCCTTTAACAGTCTGCTTTAATTAGGAGAAACTAAACCACTTTACATGCAAGTGTTTAGCTAGGAAGAAGGGAGACAATACTGTAAAGCTTATCAAGATGACAGTGATTTTGGGCAATGATTCTGACAATTCAAACATAGATTGAGAGAGATATCAAACAAGTATTTAGACAATTTACATATTAGATCAAGTTGGCAATATGAAGTTCAAAGGAGAAAAATGGTTTGTAATCATTGCAAAGAAGTAGGCAGAATGAGAGCTTCAAATGAGTAGACAGTGCCAGATAGATACTGGTGCTACCTGCAACATTATAAGCTTTGCAAACTTGTGTAAAGTTAAACCAGATGGTGATATAAACATTAAACATTGAACCCTCAAAGGTAAAGTTGAAGCTCTGTGATGTAACGAGCTTCATCCCATGAGGACAAATTAATCTGACAGCTCAATGCCATGGCAAGAATTAAGACATTGAATTCCAAGTATTAAATACAAAGATAACGTCAATCATCTCAGCAGACATAAGTCAGAAGCTTGGATTAGTGAACCTAAATGTGCCAGCAGACATTTACAGTCTCACAGGTTACACAGATGAACAGGCGAACAAGCTGCATGAAACAACAGAGTCACCTAAGAAGATTCCAGAAAGCACAGCGTTACACCCAGCAGGTATTGGAGGAAAAGAGTGGTGTTGGAAAAGCATAGCAGGTCAGTCAGCATCCGAGGAGCAGGAAAATCAACATTTCAGGCAAAAGCCAAATCTATTCCTGGTGAAGGGCTTTTGCCTGAAATGTCGATTTTCCTGCTCATCGAATGCTGCCTGACCTGCTGTGCTTTTCCAGCACCACTCTAATCTTGACTCTGATCCCCAGCATCTACAGTCCTCACTTTCACCTAGGTATTGGAGGGAAAGCCAACACTTGCATATGTGACATCACAGGGCCCAAACACTTTGAAGATCATGAGAGCTTTGGATCTAAATAAACTGTCAAAAGTGCAACTGGTAGAAAAACACGCATTTGTTCATGCGTCAGAACCATATAGTGAATTTAAATTTGT
This sequence comes from Hemiscyllium ocellatum, assembly GCF_020745735.1. Lineage (NCBI taxonomy): Eukaryota > Metazoa > Chordata > Chondrichthyes > Orectolobiformes > Hemiscylliidae > Hemiscyllium > Hemiscyllium ocellatum. The sequence continues at coordinate 90,857,131 of NC_083401.1, forward strand.
TTTCTGTTTGTCAAAAATTGCAATGCTTGGATTGAAATGGAACCATGACCAAATGTCTTTATTGGTTTGGCTTAGTCATGTGACTTCTGCCATGAAGTACTCACTGCAGGCAGCTCTCTTAAAACCAGTTCTAGATAGTACAAATAGGAGTGTACACATTGAACATACAATATGGTGTATAAAAGTGGACCTGAGATTGAAAGTTGAACTGCTGTAATTGGAGCACAGCTACTAAAAGGGAATACAAAAACGTTCAGGACTGCCTAACTGGCCAACGTCACTGAAAAGAAGGTATCAATGAAGAAACAGGTTGCAGCTGAATTATAAGGTTAATGGCTTTAGAAGGTGCTTTCTGAGGATTTTTGGTGAATTTCTGCAGTGCATCTTATAGAAAGTACACACTGCTGCTACTGAGCATGGGTGGTGGAGGGCATGGATGCTTGTGGATGTAGTGACAATCAAACAGGCTCCTTTGTCAATAGACAATAGACAATAGACAATAGGTGCAGGAGTAGGCCATTCAGCCCTTCGAGCCTGCACTGCCATTCTATATAATCATGGCTGATCATTCCTAATTAGTATCCTCTTCCTGCCTTATCTCCATAACCCTTGATTCCACTACCTTTGAGAGCTCTATCCAACTCTTTCTTAAATGAATCCAGAGACTGGGCCTCCACTGCCCTCTGGGGCAGAGCATTCCACACAGCCACCACTCTCTGGGTGAAGAAGTTTCTCCTCATCTCTGTCCTAAATGGTCTACCTCGTGTTTTTAAGCTGTGTCCTCTGGTTCGGCACTCACCCATCAGCGGAAACATGCTTCCTGCTGCCAGAGTGCCCAATCCTTTAATAATCTTATATGTCTCAATCAGATCCCCTCTCAGTCTTCTAAACTCAAGGGTATACAAGCCCAGTCACTTCAGCCTTTCAGTGTAAGGTAATCCTGCCATTCCAGGAATTGACCTCGTGAACCTACACTGCACTCCCACAATAGCCAGAATGTCTTACCTCAAATTTGGTGACCAGAACTGCACACAGTACTCAAGGTGTGGTCTCACCAGGGCCCTGTACAGCTGCAGAAGCACCTCTTTGCTTCTATATTCAATTCCTCTTGTAATGAAGGCCAGCATGCTATTAGCCTTCTTCACTACCTGCTGTACCTGCATGCTTGCCTTCATTGACTGGTGTACAAGAGCACCCAGATCTCTCTGTACTGCCCCTTTACCTAAATTAATTCCATTGAGGTAGTAATCTGCCTTCCTGTTCTTGCCACCAAAGTGGATAACCATACATTTATCCACATTAAACTGCATCTGCCATGCATCTGACCACTCACCTAAGTTGTCCAGGTCACCCTGTAATCTCCTACCATCCTCATCACATTTCACCCTGCCACCCAGCTTTGTATCATCAGCAAATTTGCTAATGTTATTGCTGATACCATCTTTTATGTCATTAACATATATTGTAAAAAGCTGCGGTCCCAGTACTGATCCCTGCGATACCCCACTGGTCACTGCCTGCCATTCCGAAATGGAGCCGTTTATCACTACCCTTTGTTTCCTATCAACCAACCAATTTTCAATCCAATCTAGTACTTTGCCCCCAATACCATGCACCCTAATTTTACTCACAAACTTCCTGCGTGGGACTTTATCAAAAGCTTTCTGAAAGTCCAGGTACACTACATCAACTGGATCTCCCTCGTCCATCTTCAGAGTTACATCCTCAAAAAATTCCAGAAGATTAGTCAAGCATGATTTCCCCTTCATAAATCCATGCTGACTCTGTCGTATCCTGTTACTACTATCCAGATGTGCCGTAATTTCATCCTTTATAATAGACTCCAGCATCTTTCCCACCACTGAGGTCAGACTAACTGGTCTATAATTTCCTGCTTTCTCTCTCCCACCTTTCTTAAAAAGTGATATAACATTCTCCAATCCTCAGGAACCGACCCCGAATCTATCGAAATCTGGAAAATAATCACCAACGCATCCACGATTTCCCGAGCCACCTCCTTCAGTGCCCTGGTATGTAGACCATCAGGCCCTAGACACTTATCAACCTTCAGACCTAACAGTCTCTCCAACACCAAATCCTGGCAAATATAGATTCCCTTAAGTTCAGGTCCTTCAGCCACTGTTACCTCAGGAAGATTGCTTGTGTCTTTCCCAGTGAACACAGATCTGAAGTACCCATTTAATTCCTCTGCCATTTCTTTGTTCCCCCTAATATATTCCCCTGATCCTGTCTCCAAGGGCCCAATTTTAGTCCTAACCATTTTTTTGCCTTGCACATACTTAAAAAAGCTTTTACTATCCTCCTTTATATTATTGGCCAGTTTCCGTTTGTACCTCATTTTTCCTCTGCGCATTTCCTTCTTAGTAATCCTCTGATGCTCTTTAAAAGCTTCCCACTCCTCAGTTTTCCCACTTATCTTTGCTATGTGATTGTGCCACAGTGGCTCAGTGGTTAGCACTGATACCTCACAGCACCAAGGACCAGGGTTCAATTTCAGCCTCAGGTGACCATCTGTGTGGGGTTTGCAAGTTCTCCCTGTACCTGCATGGGTTTCCTCCGGGTGCTCTGGTTTCCACCCACTGTCCAAGAGATGTGCAGATTAGGTGAATTAATCATGCTAAATTGCCCATAGTGTTTGGGGATGTGTAGGTTAGGTGTATTAGTCAGGGGTAAATGTCGACTTATAGGGTAGGGGAATGGGTCTGGGTGGGTTACTCTTCGGAAGGTCAGTGTGGACTTGTTGGGCTGAACGGCCTGTTTCCACATTGTAGGGATTTTATGATTGAGGTCAACACTTTGAATGTTTTCAAGAAGCAAACTGATCTAGATCTTAGAATAAAAGAGATCAAAGTTTAAGGGGAGAAAGTGAGAACAAGGTACTGAGGTTGATGATTAGTCATGATCAAATTAAATGGCTGAGTTGACTCAATGGGGGAATGGCCAACTCTTGCTCCTATTTTCTATGTTTCTATGACATTGATCAATCTTGCATACTTTTTAGGAACTTAAGTTCAATTGTAAATACGCTGCAGCACTTGCTGCATGCAACAAACATTTTACGATTTTGTGAATGGTCTACCTTTAGACCTCAATTGGCAAGGGATAGCAGCAAAATGGCATGTTTAGCAGCTAAATTCATTTTTGAAATAGATAACAGTAAATCATTGAAAATGATTATTAGGCAGCAGTCACATCAGAGATTTCAAATAACATCATAAACATTGTAATCTGAATGCAATGTCATCACTTTGTAATTGTCCTGAGTTGAAATAATTGACTAGAAATTGCTCTGGAGAGGTTTTTCGGAATTATACATATCCAAATGATGTGGGAAACATTTACTTTGTTCTCATTTTTGTACTGGTAATTGAGAGGCAGACATTAATATAGTATAATATTGTTGCATGATGATATTCTGAGAATTAAGATGAAGACATAATCATGAGCATAAAAAAAAGACTGAGGAATAAATCAAATGGGTGATCATCCTGCTCTATTATTCATTACAATTACTTCTGATTGTCAGCTTTTGCCTCAACTCCACCTTCCTGCCCGCACCCCAGGTCCCTTGATTACTTAAGAGACCAAACCTCTGTCTATCTCCCCTTTAAAAATATTCAATAATGAGCTATCCACAACTTGAAGAGGTACTAATTTCAGGTAAAAATAATTTTTCTTGTGTCATTCAAAAATGATTGCTCCTTATAGAGTCATAGAGTCATGCAGCATGGAAACAGACCCTTCAGCCCAACCAGTCCATGCCGAACATAATCCCAAACTACACTAATCCCACTTGTCTGCTCCTGATCCATATCCCCCCAAACCCTTCCTATTCAAATATCTGTCCAAATATCTTCTAAATGTTGTAACTGTACCCACATCCACCACTTTCTCAGGAAGTTCATTCCACTTGGGATTCACGCTCTGTGTAAAAAATTTGCCTCTTAGGTCTTTTTTCACTCTCTCTCTCTTCTTATCTTTAAAATGTGCTCGCTAGATTGAAATTCCCCATCCTAGGGAAATGACAACTACCATTAGCTCTATCCATACCTCTCATTATTTTATAAACTTCCATTAAATTCCCTTACAACCTCCTATGCCCCAGTGAAAAAGGTCCCGGCCTATCCAGCCTTTCTTCATAAATCAAATGTTCCATACCCAGCAACATCTGATTAAGTTTCTTCTGAACCATCTCTAGCTCGGTTTAATCTTTCTTACAACTGGGAAACCGGAACTGTACAAAGTATTCCAGAAGAGGCCTCACCAACATCCTGTACAATCTCAACGTGACTTCCTGACGCCTATATTCAGAGGACTGAGCAATGAAGCCAAGCATGCGAAATGTCTATAATTCAAAGAATGTCTATAATGCACCCCCAGGTCCCTATGTTCAAAAACACTACCCTAGGCCCTACCATTAACTGCATAGGTCCTGCCCTTGTTCGGCTTACCAAAATGCAACATCTCGCATTTATCCAGACTGAACTCCATCTGCCATTTCTGTGGAAGGAAATGGGGACTGCAGGGAGGATGAGCCGACTGACCATAGCATCATGGTGCAGGGAGCCATTTAAGTGAGGAGAGAGAAGGGAATGTAATAAGCGATAGTATAATTAGGGGAATAGACACTGTCCTCTGCGACCAGGATTGAGAGTCATAGAGTCATAGAGATGTACAGCACAGAAACAGACCCTTCAGTCCAACCTGTCCATGCCGACCAGATATCCCAACCCAATCTAGACCCACCTGCCAGCACCCGACCCATATCCCTCCAAACCCTCCCTATTCATATACCCATCCAAATGCCTTTTAAATGTTGCAATTATACCAGCCTCCACCACTTCCGTTGGTAGCTCATTTCACACAGACCACCCTTTGTGTGAAATGTTGCCCCTTAGGTCTCTTTAATATCTTTCCCCTCTCACCCCTCTAGTTTTGGACTGTTAAGGACTATGCCAGACCACTCAAAACATTCTTAAGCAGGCAGCCCCAGACTATAATGTTGCAGTTTGCTTCAGTAAGTGTACAGCAAAACTTACCCAGAGTATGATAGGGAGGTCGAAGGGAAGTCCACATTTGAGATGTGGGAGGCTTTCAAAGACAGGTTAACGGCAGTGCAGGATAGGCATGTCCCATTGAAGGCAAAGGATAGTAAGGGCAAGATTTGTGAACGGTGGATGACAGGAGAAATTGTACGACTAGCCAAGAGGAAAGGGGAAGCGTACATAAGGTCTAGGCAGCTGAGAACAGAACGGGTCCTAGAAGAATATCGGAAGAGTAGGAAAAATCTTAAACAAGGAATCCAGCGGGCTAAAAGGGGATTAAGGAAAATCCCAAAGCAGTTTATTCTTATATAAGAAGCAAGCGGCTAACAAGAGAAAGGATTGGTCCACTAAAAGTTAATGAAGGAAGGTTGTGTGCCGAACCTGAGAGAATGGGTGAGATTCTGAATGATTACTTTGCATCAGTGTTCACTGAGGAAATGAACATGATGAATCTTGAGATTAGAGATAGAAATTTGATTAGTCTGGGTCATGTTGTCATAAGTAGGGAAGATGGGTTAGGTAAGCTAGAGGTTATTAAGGTGGACAAATCCCTAGGACCAGAAGGCATCTATCCCAGGTTGCTGAGGGAGGCACCAGAGGAAATAGCTTGGGCCCTGACAGATATCTTTGTAGCATCCTTAAATACAGGTGAGGTGCCGGAAGACTGGAAGGTTGCTCATGTTGTCCCCCTGTACAAGAAGGGTAGTGAGGATATTCCGGGTACTACAGATCAGTGAGCCTGATGTTGGTGGTGGGAAAGCTGCTGGAGAGGGTACTGAGAGATAGAATCTGTTTATATTTGGAAAGGAATGAGCTTATCGGTGATGGACAACATGGTTTTGTGCAGGGGAAATCGTGCCTTACCAACTTGATAGAGTTCTTCAAGGAAGTGATCAAGTTGTTTGGTGAAGGAAGGGTTGTTGATGTCATATACATGGACTTTAGTAAGGCATTTGATAAGGTTCCCCATTGTAGACTAATGGAGAAAGTGAAGTCACATGGTGTGCAGGGTGTTCTAGCTAGGTGGATAAAGAACTGGTTGAGCAACAGGAAACAGAGAGTAGTAGTTGAAGGGAATTTCTCAAAATGGATAAAAGTGACCAGTGGTGTTCCACAGGGGTCAGTATTGGGGCCACTGTTGTTTGTAATATACATAAATGATCTAGAAGATGGCACCATTGGTATGATCAGCAAGTTTTCAGCTGACACAAAGATTGGTGGAGTGTCAGAAAGCATAATGGACTGTCAGAGAATACAGGAGGATATACATAGACTGGAGAGTTGGGTGGAAAAGTGGCACATGGCTTTCAATCCAGACAAATGTGAGGTGATGCATTTAGGCAAGACTAATTCTAGAGCGAATTATACAATGAATGGTAGAACCTTGGGAAAAGTTGATGGGCAGAGAGATCTGGGAGTACAGGTCCATTGTATCCTGAGGGTTGCTGCACAGGTGGATAGAGTGGTCAAGAAGGCATATAGTATGCTTGCCTTCATCGGACGGGGTATTGAGTATAAGAGCTGGCAAGTCATGTTAACATGGTACAAGACATTGGCTCGGCCGCATTTAGAATGCTGTGTACAGTTCTGGGTGCCACATTACCAAAAGGATGTGGACGCTTTGGAGAGAGTGCAGAGAAGGTTTACAAGGATGTTGCCTGGCATGGAAGCCGCTAGCTATGAAGAGAGGTTGAGTAGGTTAGGTTTATTTTCACTAGAAAAAAGGAGATTGAGGGGGGACCTGATTGAGGTTTACAAAATCATGAAGGGTATAGACAGGGTGGAGAGAGACAAGCCTTTTCCCAGGGTGAAGGATTCAATAATGAGAGGTCATGCTTTCAAAATGAGAGGTGGAAAGTTTAAGAGGGATACATGTGGCAAGTACTTCACACAGAGGGTGGTGGGCGTTTGGAACGCGTTGCCAGCAGAAGTGGTAGAGGCAGGCACAGTAGATTCATTTAAGATGCGTCTGGATACATGCATGAGTAGGTGGGGAGCAGAGGGATACAGATACTTAGGAATTGACCGACAGCTTTAGACAGTGCATTTGGATTGGATCAGGCTTGGAGGGCCTAAGGGCCTGTTCCTGTGCTGTAAATTTTCTTTGTTCTTTGTACTAGATTTTAAAACAGACAAAAATTTATTCACAAAATTACACAATGAAACACAAAGAACAGAACTCAACCTATCCACCTACACCTACTTATGCTGTTCTGAATAGACACAACAGCCCCGGTAAGCAAACTCCCTTTGAAACCCAGTATAAATTGAACACATGCTTACAGGTTGAAGTTGAAGGGCAGAGAGAGAGAGAGTTTCCACACAGCTCCCTGTTGAACTTCCAACCAGTTCAAGAAAGAACTAAAACCGCTCAGCTCAGCTAGCTAGAGTGTTGACCACTCCCCTTTCATTATACAGGTCACTTCTAAAACATGACCACTTTGGCCTGAGTCTCATCTGTTTACATATAAACAAAAGGCCTCTCAAAATCTTTTTCATCTCTGTACCAAACCAGACTGATTGGAGCCCGTCCTGGTTTATTGCCCCTGTGAAAAAAATCAAGGACAGAGTCTCCTTGAGTCAAGAAACAGCTTTTAGAAAAGAAAAGGGACCAGCTTTGTGACAACACCCCCAGTTAAAATAAAACCATCAATACTAAAAGATGGCTTCATTTTTAACCCTTCAAAACCCGGTTAGTAGTCTAAACACACATAAACTATATTAACTATAAACATGCAAATGTGCACAATCGCATGCATATTCAGGCCGCAGTACACCAACCACCAAACACCCCCATGCACAATTGTCAAATTGAATGGCTGCAACACAAGCTCCATCTAAACAGTCTGGCATTTTTGTCCTTAAATTTATCCACAAATGTCAATGGGTTGTGATCAGTGTATACGATTGTCTCAGATGCATTGCTAGTAATATAAACACTGAAATGTTGTCATGCCAACACCACGCTTAGTCTCTTTCTCCACCATTGAATAGTTCTGTTGATGAACATTCAACTTCCTGGAAAAATACCCGATGGGTCTTTCTATTCCCTCGTCATCCTCCTGTAGGAGCAGCGCACTGACACCCACATCACTGGCATCGATAGCCACCTTGAAAGGCTTTGTGTAATCTGGTGTGGCAAATGCTGGGGCTCTGGTTAACACAGTTTTAGATGGTCAAATGCCTTTTGTCAGTCCTCTGTCACTGAAATTTCTTGCCCTTTTTTTAACAATTTGGCGAGTGGAACAGCCACACTGCTAAAGTTTGGCGCAAACTTTCAATAAAATCCACTAAACATAGTCTTCAGTATTTGATAGCATCTCTCTCATGCTTTCTGTGATTCTGAATGGTACGCAGTAGATTTGAATTGCTTTATTCCCAAGTTATCCATAACCTTGTTGAATAGTTTAGATGTGAAGTTTGATCCTTGATCTGACTGGATCTCTATTTGCAGTCCATATCTAGTAAAAAAAATTAAGTAGTTCTACTACAACCCCTTTAGCTGTGATGTTGTATAATGAGATTGCCGCTGGAAATCTAGTCGATACATCCATTATTGTTAATAAATACTTATTCTCTCTTTTAGTTTGAGGTAGGGGACCTACACAATCAATGAATACACTTGTGAAAGTTTCCTAAAGTGCTGAATTAGGTATTAATGGTGAAGGTCTTATTACTGCCTGTGGCTTTCTGATTAGGTGATATGTATGACACGTCTGGCAAAATATGACTACATCTTTGTGTAGTCCAGGCTAGTAAAAATGCCTTTGTATTTTAGCCTGTGTTTTCCTCACCCCTAAATGACCCCCAAGTGGTAGCTCATGAGCCACTCACAGCATCTCCTTTCTATCCCCAACTGGCAAAACAATTTGATGAATCTCTGCCCATTTCTCATCTTGAATGTGTGATGGTCTACATTTCCTCATTAAGACATCATTTGTTCAGGAATAACACAAAGGAATGCATTCACTTTCTTTCTCAGTAAATGCCTTTTGATATAACTGTTTTAACTCTTCATCTTTCTGCTGTAATTCAATCAGCTTAGCAGAGTTAACAATACAGGCATGTTTACCTATTTGCTCCTTCTCTGTTCCACTTATCTGATCAAAGGAAGTTTTGGATAACACTATGTCAGCTTCCTTATCTGTGCCTTTTGATCTCTCCTGCCTTAGCTTGTGCCTCTGTGATCTTGTGACCACACAATCAAGGAAAATAAACATTCTCCAGGTCTTCAGTTGTCTGAGTCTCCACTCACTTTTCAACTAGACTAGTCAATGCCTACTGGTGAATCAGCTATATCATTTGCAAGGACAAATTGTATTCCTGGAGCTGAGAGTTTGTCCAGAACTCCTACCACAAATACTTCACACTTCTCTGGACTCTCCAGCCTCACTTTACATAATGGAGCACTTTTTGTCTCACCATGAATTCCTGTTCCCAGTACCTTCTCTGGCCATAGTCTCTCAGGAGTACATATCTCCTCATCCTTCAGCATTACTGAGAGATCCTGCATCCCTTAATATTGTAACCTCCTTACCTGCTACTCCTGGCCTATGTGAATAAACTTTACCCTTGCATGTATATTTTTTTAAGCAGATCTGGCACTTTTTCCTTAAATCAACCTTTGATCATCTTGTATCCTCTGAAGAAGTTGTCTAACTTCTGTTGTGTTTTTTTGTTAATAGTCCAGCAAAGCTTCCAGGCTTGTCTAGTTTTCCTACATCTGGCTTTCTCCTAGCCCACCAACACTGTGATTTTGTGTGGCCCACTTTATTTCTTTGTCCCCTTTTAATTTCTTTGCCCCCCTCAAGGGTTTCTTTTTTACCCTGTGGTAAATTATCCTTATGATCTTCATGGAGATCTACCTTTCTCTTTCCACATGAGGATTTCTCTGTGTCCCAGTTTCTATCCCTCATGGACTGAAATTGATTCTGGAAGCCAAACCGTGTTTTATGGACCAGCTCATAATCATTAGCCACTTCAGCTGCTAACCTTGCTGTTTTAACTTTCTGCTCTTCCAAATGAGTTTGCACTACTTCATGCAGCGAATTTTTGAATTCCTTCTAAATAATTACCTCTCTAAGGGCATCATAGGTTCGCTCTTAGATTTTTAAAGCTTTTATCCATCTATCAAAATTAGTCTGATTGATCCTTTCAAACTTAAGATAGGTTTGAACTAGGTCCCTCCTTCGATTCTTGAAACACTGTCTATAGGCCTTTGGTACAAGCTCATATGCACTTCATTTTTTTTTCACCTCCTCATACTGCCCAGATACCTCCTCTGATAATGATGCAAATACCTCACTTGCCCTGCTACAAGTTTCATTTGGATCAACAAAACCAAAATTGCCACTGGCCACTGCATTTGTTTAGCCACCTTTTCAAATGAGATGAAAAAGGCTTCCACATTCTTCTCATCAAATTTAGGCAATGCTTGAACATACTTAAACAGTTTCTCATTAGGCTTCTGACTACCAGAGGCTTGCTCATCTTCACTCTCTTCCTCACTAAACCTACCCTCAGCCATTATCTCAAGCCTTTTAAGTTGACACTTTTCTTTTTAGGTGCCAGTTTTTGAAGTTCAAACACTCTCTTTTTCTCTCTCCTGTTGCTCTCTTTTTCTCTCTCTTCTGCTTTTAATCGTAACTCAACTTGTTTCATTTCTGCTGCCCTTTCCTTATCTCTTGCCTCTAACTCAAGCTGCTTCATTTACAATTGAATTCATGCCATCTCTATAGATTCTGATGGTTTCTCCAGCAAGTTTAAATGCTGAGCTATTGCAGTGATTATCTCTCCTTTCCTTACAGAAGCAGGCAGTTCCAGTTCCACCTTCTCTGCTAATTCTTGCAAATTGGTCTTATTCACTTTTCGCAAAACTTCCAAAGTCATTGCATCCACACCCAGCAAATGTTTGGTGACTGAAAAAGCCATTCCTATCCCTAGCTTTGTCTACCCAACCAAACCAGCACCCGAAATAAAGACATTAGCACCTACCACTCGCTGTTCAAAATCCCGCAAAGAGCCCCCAATCTGTTATTGACTAGATCAGACCACTCAAAACATTCTGAAGCAGGCAGCCCTAGACCTAACCTTGCAATTTGTTTTGGTAAGTGTGTAGTTAAAAGTCCCACAGTAAGATAGCTAGGTTGATGACAAAATTTTCAGACAAAACTTTAGTCACAAAATTACACAATGAAACACAAAGAACAGAATAAAGAACCCCTGCAGAACTCAACCTATCCAACCAGACTTACTTATGCTATTCTGAATATACACAACAGTCCCAGTAGGCAAACTCCCTTTAAAACCCAGTACAAGTGGAAGACATGCTTCAGGTTGAAGGGCAGAGAGAGAGAGAGAGTTTCCACACAGCTCCTTTCGAGCTTCCAACCAGTTCAAGACTGAACTAAAATTGCTCAGCCCAGCTAAAGAACTGACCACTCCCCTTTCTTAATACAGGTCACTTCTAAAACATGATCACTTTGGTCTGAAGTCTCATCAGTTTACATATGAACCAAAAGGCCTCTCAAAATCCTTTCCATCTCTGTACCAAACCAGACTGGTCAGTCGGGCTTAGTTTATTACCCCTCTGAACAAAATCGAGGAGACAATCTTCTTGATGCAAGGAACAGCTTTTAGAAAGAAAAGCAACTAGCTTTGTGACAGGACTCCCCCACCCCAGGGAACAGACCTTGACTATTTACCCTAGTCATGCCCCTCATGATTTTATAAACTTCTATGCGGTCACCCCTCAGCCTCTGACGCTCCAGAGAAAACAGCCCTAACCTATTCAATCTCTCTCTATAGCTCAAAGCCTCCAACCCTGGCAACATCTTTGTAAATCTTTTCTGAACCCTTTCAAGTTTCACAACATTCTTCTGATCGGAAGGAGACCTGAGTCGCATGCAATATTCCAAAAGTGGCCTAACCAATGTCCTGTACAGCCACAACATAATCTCCTAACTCCTGTATTCAATACTCTGACCAATAAAGGAAAGCATACCAAATGCCTTCTTCATTATCCTGTCTACCAGCAACTCTCCCTTCAAGGAGCTATGAACTTGCACTCCAAGATCTGTTAGTTCAGCAACACTCCCTAGGACCTTACCATTAAGTGTATAAGTCCTGCTAAGATTTGCATTCCTAAAATATAGCACCTCACATTTATCTAAATTAAACTCCATCTGCCACTCCTCAGCCCATTGGGTCAACTGATCAACATCCTGTTGTAATCCAAGGTAACTTTCTTCGCTGTCCACTACACCTCCAATTTTGGTGTCATCTGCAAATTTACTAACTACACCTCTTATGCTCACATGCAAATCATTTATATAAATGATGAAAAGTAGTGGACCCAGCACCAATCCTTGTGGCACTTCACTGGTCACAGGCCTCCAGTCTGAAAAACAACCTTCCACCACAATCCTCTGTCTTCTACCTTTGAGTCAGTTATGTATCCAAATGGCTAGTTCTTTCTGTATTCCATGAGATCTAATCTTGTTAATCAGTCACCCATGGGGAACCATGTCGAACACCTTACTGAAGTCCATATAGATCACATCTACTGCTCTGCCCTCACAATCCTCTTTGCTTAATTTTGAAAAAAAACTCAATCAAGTTTGTGAGACATGATTTCCCACACACACAAAGCCATGTTAACTATTTTTCATCAATCCTTGCCTTTCCAAATACATGTACACCCTGTTCCTCAGGATTTCCTACAACAACTTGCCTACCACTGACATCAGGCTCACCAGTCTATGGTTCCCTGGCTTGTCCTTACCACCTTTTCTAAACAGTGGCATCACGTTAGCTAACCTCCAATGTTCTGGCACCTCACCTGTGACTATTGATGATACAAATGACTCAACAAGAGGCCCAGCAATCACTTCCCTAGCTTCCTAGTACACCTGTCAGGTCCTGGGGATCTATCCACTTTTATACTTTTCAAGACATCCAGCACTTCCTACTCTGTAATATGGACCTTCTTCATGATGTCACCATCTGTTTCCCTACATTCTATATCTTCCATGTCCTTTTCCACAGTAAACACCGTTGCAAAATACTGGTTTTGTAGTCCCAAAGGTTGTGTTGCCTCTCTGATGCTCAGGTTTGGGATACCTCATCTGTTATGCAGAGGAACTTGAAAGGTAAAGAACCAATGGTAGTGGTCCACATCGGTACCAATGACATAGATAAAACTAAGGCCAAGCTAATGGAGTGTGTACAGTTAGGAGCTAAATTGAAAAGCAGAACCAAAAAGGAATAATCTTTGGATTACTGCCTGAGCCATGAGCTAATTGGCATAGGGTCAATAAGATTAATCAGGTAAATGCATGGTTTAAAGATTGTGTAGGAGAAATGGGTTTGAATTCATGGGACATTGACACCATTACTGGGGAAGAAGGAACCTGCTCAGATTGGACAGTCTTCATCTGAATTGTGCTGGGACCAGTGTCCTAGTGAATCACATAATGGATTTTAAACGAAACAGAGGGGGTGTCGAGTTCAGTTATAGGGGAAATTAGAAAACCCAAGTTAAAGAAGGAGGTAAGAGTGCAGGTTAGCAATGTGACAGATGGTTACCAAACAATAAAGGTGAGGGACAGAATATCTTTGTGCACCTGGAAATTATAAAGGAATAGGAAAATTTATCAGTGGAACAAATTTTAAAACTTTATATTTAAATGACTAAGCGTTTGAAATAAAGTGGATGAACTAACCGCGCAGATAAATCTAAACAGGTCTCAAACAATTGGAATTATCCAGTACTGGCTGCAGGGTGACGAGGGATGGGAACTGAACGTCCCAGTGTATTTAGTATTTAGGAAGGAGAGATAAAAAAAAGGTAGTGGAGTGGCATTGGCGGTTAAAGAGGAAATTAACACAACAGTCAGAAGAGATATTAAGCCTGACAATGTGAAGTGTGTATGGGTTGAGTTGACAATTGCTAAGGTGCAAAAAACATTAGTGGGTGTCATATACAGACCCCCAAACTGCAGTGGTGTTGTTGAGAATGATATTGAACAGGAAATTAGAGATGTATATGATAAGGGTATATCGATGATCATGGGTGATTTTTATCTGCACATAGATTGAGCAAATCAAATTAGCCACAATGCCTGAGAGGAGGAATTCTTGGAGTGTATACGGTTTTCTTGACCGATATCTGAAGGAACCAATTGGAGAGCAGACCATCTTAGACCGGATACTATGTAATGCGAAGGGAATCATTGCCAATCTAGCTGTGGGAGACCCCTTGGTGATAAGTGACCATAACATGATAGGATTTTTTTAATCAAGATGAGATAGTTGTTTTGGAGACTTGGGTGCTGAACTCAGTAAAGGAAACTATGAAGATATTAAATGTGAGTTGGCCTTGATAGATTATGGAGAGTTACTTAAAGGGATGACAGTGGACAGGCAATGGGAAACACTCAAGGAATGCATGGGGGAGCTGCAATAATTGTTTATTACTGACCAGCACAAAAGCAAAATGAGTAAGAGGACCAATCCATGGATTCCAAAGGAAATTAGAGATAGTATCCATCCAAGGAAGGTGCGTACAGATTGGCCAAGAACAAAACAATAGGCCTGAGGACTAGGAGCAGTTTAAAATTCAACAAAGAAGGACCAAGGGATTGATTAAGAAGGGGAAAATGCAGTATGAAAGTCAGCTTGCAGGGAACATAAAGACTGACACTGAGTTTCTATAATTACATGAAGAGAAAGAGATTGATGGAGACAAATGTAGGTCCCCTACATACAAAAATGGGGGAATGTACAATATGGGACAAAGAAATGGCTGAACAAGTGAATACATATTGTGGCTCTGTCTTCATAAAAGAGGACACAAAGTCAGATTCCAGAAATATTTGAGAATGCAAGATTTAGTGAGAAGGAAGATCTAAAGGAGGTCAGTATACGTAGAGAAATGGTGTTGGAAAATTGAGGGGGATTGAAGGTGGATAAATCCTCAGGGCCTGATAATCTACATCCTAGAGTACTTAAGGAAGTGGCTGTAGAAATAATGGGTGCATTGGTAGTCATCTTCCAGGATCCCATAGACTCTGGAAGATCAGAGGGTAACTAATGTTACTCAAATATTCAAAAAGAGAGGTAAAGAGAAACCAGAGAATTATAGACCAGTAACCCTAATATCGGAGTAGGGAAAATCTTTGAATCCATTATCAAGGACCCCATTTAGAAAGTAGTGGCAGAATCAGACAGCATGGATTTATGAAGGGGAAATCCTGCTTGACAAAACTGTTGGAATTCTATGAAGATGTAACTAGTAGAGTTGACAAGCGGGGACAGTCTATGTAGTATATTTGGACTTTCAGAAAGTGTTTGACAAAGTCTCACATAAGAGGTTATTGTACGAGATTAAAGTGCAAGGGTTTGGGGCAAGTGTATTAAATGGATAGAAAATTGGTTGGCAGAGAGAAAACAAAGAGTTGGAATTAATGGGTCCTTTTCAAATTGGCAGGCAGTAAATAGTAGGGTGCCACGGGACTGGTGTCAGGAGCCCAGCTATTCACAATACATGTTAATGATTTGGATGACGGAACAAAATGTAACATCTTAAAGTTTGCAGATGAGACCAAGTTGTGTGGGAAGGTAAACTGTGATGCAGAGATGTTTCAGCATGATCTGGACAGGTTGGGTGAGGGGGCAAATGCAGTGTAATTTGGATAAATGCAAGGTTATTCACTTTGGAAGCAAAAACAAGGCAGTAGATTACAACCTGAATGACTGTAAATTGGGAGAGGGGAGTGTGCATTGCCACTTAGGTGTTGCTGAAGGTAAGCATGCAGGTGCAGGTGGCGGTAAAGAAGGCAACTGGTCTGTTGGCTTTCATTGTGAGAGGTTTCGAGTACAGAAGCAAGGATGTCTTGTTGCAGTTATACAGGGCCTTGGTCAGACCACACCCAGAATACTGTGTGCAGTTTTGGTCTCCTTTTCTGAGGAAGGATGCTCTTGGTCTCGATGGAGTGTAGTGTAGGTTTGCCAAGCTGAGTCCAGGGAGGGCGGGATTGACAAGATATATGAAGAGAGGTAGACTAGATTAGGATTGTTTTCACTGGAGTTCCGATTCCTCGAACTCTGATCTTATCAAGTGTGTAAATTTAGCTGTGAAATCAGGAATCACTTCTTTTGATGTATGGAGCAGCAGAAATCTGCAGATCCAACCTCAAAAAGCAGTGGATGCTGGGTCAATTGCAATTTTCAAAGCTGAGATCAGTAGAATTTGTGAAATTCATTAATCAATCGAGAGACAGAGCAAAACAGATAAATGGAGTTGAGAGGCTGAATGAAGGAATCTATTTGGCCCGTTGTGACTTACTTGGTTCTTTGAAAGACTGACTTAATAAAGGTCATAGAGTCCGACAGCATGGAGACAGGCCCTTTGGCCCAAATTGGTCCATACTGACCAAAATGTCCATCCATACTAATCCCATTTCCCTGCACATGGTCCATATCCTTCTGAATCTTTCCTATCCACTATTTTTCTAATTGCCTTCTAAATGTTGTTAATGTGCCCACCTTAACTACATCTGCTGGCAGCTCATTCAATATGTGTACCACCCTCTATATAAAAACGTTGCCCCTCAGATTCCCTTTTATTCTTTCCACTCTAAACTTAAACTGATGCCCCCATGTCCTCGATTTCCCAACCCTGGGAAAAAGACTGAGTGCATTCAGTCTATTCATGCCTCTCATGATCTTATACACTTCCATAAAGTCCCCCCTCAGTCTGCTATGCTGTAAAGAAAAAGTCCTAGCTTGTCAACTTCTCCTTATAACTCAGACTGCAACACCCTTGTAAATGTCTTCTGCACTGTTTCCAGTTTAATAACATCCTTCCTATAGCAAGGTGACCAAAAGTAAACACAATACGCCAAATGTGGCCTCACCAACGCCCTGTACACCTGCAACATAACTTCTCAACTTCTATTCTCGATGCCCAGACTGATAAAGGCCAGTGTGCCAAAAGCCTTCTTCAATATCCTGTCTACCTGTGACTTCACTTTCAGAGAACCATGCTTCTGAACTCCAAGGTCTCAATTGATTACACTGTCTACTCTTTCCCCAATTACCTTTAATCATCTAAACTAGTTGCTTGGCTACTAACTTTCCCATCAGTAAAAACAGCATCTCATTATTTCTTCTATCAAATCCTTCACTATGTTTACTCACACCATGTAACAGCCTTGGTCACCTGCAGACACTTATTCTATGCTCCACTCACACTAGTTGTATCTCTCTAGTTTTGATTGCTCTGCCCTTGATCTCTCTGCCTGTAAATTCTGTGTCTGTGTGTTTCTCTCTCACTGCACCTGGCAAAGGGGCTGTGCGCTGAAAGCGTGTGATTTAAAATAAATCTATTGGACTATAACCTGGTGTTGTCTGACTTCTGACTTTGTCCACCCCAGTCCAACACAGTTACCTTCACATCTTCACTATTTTGCACAGTTCTAATCAATCACCCCTTCACATTCTCTGCCTGAAGGAAAAACAAATGTTTTTCTTGTTTTTTTTTAAACAGTTGCACAATCATATTATTAAATCACTTTCAATATTTGCAATGGTAATACATTTCTTTTAATTAGTTATTACTAAAACCAAAAGCGGAGTTTTTTTTTAATGACAATGGGTTTGTGGAGACACAGGACCCTGTGTCCTTCAAAAATGATTTATTTAAATTGTATATAAGCAACATAAGTAACCTCATGTCATCTTAATTTGTAAAGTAAAGCTGACACAATTGTAGTTAATCTGTTTGGTTTGGAGGTCAAATGTTCACAACTGATAAAATATTGAACTTAAAAAGAAGACATTTAAATATTCTAAATACTGGGTCATCTGGCACAACTTGACACTAAAGGTGTAAATTGCAAAGGAAAACAGATATGAGAATGCCTTGTTTACGGGATCAAAATTCCAACAAAATGATTTATTGCATATCTGAAGGCTATGCAGTGCAAGGCAGAACATAATAATAAATTTATGCTCACTTTACCCTGGCTATGAAATAGTTTCCAAACCTGAGGGTACAAAACTTTATAGGATCATTTGCAGAATGGCACTTTTTCAGATAAATTATGACCTTTCTGAGAAATCAATCCTGTAATTGTTGGAACTTTTTTTTATGGACAAAGCCTTTGCAGGACAATAATGAGGAGATAACAAGAGTAAATAATATTACAGTGATAAAATACCCAAGATGAGTTGCTTGGGAGCCCATCAGGATGAATGTTGGCTTTGCATTCAAATGCATTCCTGGTCAGGTTGTAATTTTTGTGGTAATCTGTGCTATAATTTTAGACTGTGGGTGTTAAGATCAAATACAGATTTCTCATACTGCAGAAATTTCATCAGACCATTGTATAAGTAATAATGTTATTGTTACAAATGAAGTCTATTCATATTAGTGAAACAAACTGTTTTATTAAAATTATTGTCAACACGATGGAATAGACAATGAGTTCAAATTATTTAAGAAACTTGAATCATTTGCTACTCAGCTGCCCTTGTTTGAATAAATTTTTTAAAATTTTGCTTTTGTAATGATGCAGATTTCAGCTGGTCCAATTCAATGCATATGAATAACCTGCCAATCACTTATTTTCAAGCTTTTAAGCTAAATGCTTAACTGTAAAACGTAATGAGAATTTAGCAACGCTAAGCTGTTAGGAAATACTACATGGCCATTTGACTTTGGTAATCTGAGGTCATTTAAATTAGCAATATACTGTATATGAGTGGCATTGAATGGGCAAATTTCATAGAAGTCAATTTTAATCAATCTAATCTGTCTTGTTATGACAGATTTTCATGACTGGTATGTCTTGCACCCAGATCTTATGGTGCACTGGAAGGGACTACACCATTTTCATAGAACTATCCTGAAACTTGTCACTATTCAAGTCAATTGAAAATAAAATGGTGAGAGGTGCTGTTCACTGACACCAAAAATTTGAATTAGCACCACTGCTTCAAATAAAATGTCAGACGAGACAATACCAAATTCCTGAGTTCCAATTGCCCAGCAATCTAAATACTGTGACTAGAATTTCTGTAGAGATTAGAATGCTTTGATACATAAATCACCTCCTGATTCCCCATCATTTGTCCACTATATACAAGGTGCAAGTCTGTGCTGTGATGGAATAAATGCAGCTCTAAAAAACACTCAAAAAGGTCAGCACCATTCAAGACAAAGCAGTCCACTTGATTAGCACCCAGATAACAAACTTCAACATTCACTCCTTTTATCAGAAATTCTCACTATCAAGAGTATGTATCACCCACAAGATGCATTGCAATAACTCATCAAAGTTTCTTCTACATTTCAAACTCATGAATGCTACCATCGAGAAGGACAAGGCCAGCTGGTTCATGAGAACATCCACATCCTGCAAGTTTTCCTCCAAGTCAAAAACTATCCTGACGTGGAGCGATATCAATGTTCCTTCTCTATCACTGGATCAAAATCCTGGAAGTCCCTCCCTAACAGAACCACTCACAGTATATTCTGTACCCTTGCCACCCTCAGTCAAAGCATCATAGGGACATATGGGTCGACATGTTGGAAACAGGCCCTTCAGCCCAACTTTACCATTCTATCTAGTTTTCACAATTTAAATTGGTCCCATTTCCCTGTGTTTGCTCTGTGTCCATCCAAACCCATCCCATCCATGTAACTGTCTAAATGTTTCTTAAATGATGCAATTGTACTGACTTCTACCACTACCTTTGGCAGCCTGTTCCAGACACTCATCATTGTACCTCGGGATCCTTTTGTATCTCTCTCCTCTCAACTTAAACCTATGCTCTCTATGTTTAGACTCCCCTACCATGGCGAAAAAAAGACTGTTGGCTATCTACCTTAGCTATTCCTCTATGATTTTATAAACCTCTATAAGATCACCCCTTAGCTTCAGGGAAAACAATTTCCAGCCTATCCAACCTCTCCTTATAACTCAAATCTTCCAATCCAGGTAGCATTCTTGGAAATATTTTCTGCTCAATTTCTCTTTAATAATATCCTTCTCATAGTTGGGTGGCAAGAACTGCACGCAGTATTCCATAGGTGGTCTCACCAATGTCTTGTACAGTTGCAACAAGACGTCCCAACTCCTGTACTCAGTGCTCTAACCAATGCAAGCAAGCATGCTGAATGCCTTCTTCACTACCCTGTCTACCTGTGACTCCACTTTCAAGGAGCTATGAACCTGTTCCCCTGGATCATTTTGTTCTATAACATTCCTCCGGGCCTTATTGTTTACAGTGCAAGCCCTTCCTTGGTTAGCCTTACCAAAATGTAACACCTTGCATTTATCTAAATTAAATTCCATCTGCCTTTCCTCAACTCACTGGCCCAGTTGATCAAGACCTCACTGCATTCTCAGAAAAACCTTCTTCACTGTCCAGTACACCACCAATCTCGCTGTCATCTGCAAAATTACTGGGTAAAAATAATGACTGCAGATGCTGGAAACCAGATTCTGGATCAGTGGTGCTGGAAGAGCACAGCAGTTTGGGCAGCATCCAATGAGCAGCGAAATCAACGTTTCGGGCAAAAGCCCTTCATCAGGAATAAAGGCAGTGA
This sequence comes from Hemiscyllium ocellatum, assembly GCF_020745735.1. Taxonomy (NCBI): domain Eukaryota; kingdom Metazoa; phylum Chordata; class Chondrichthyes; order Orectolobiformes; family Hemiscylliidae; genus Hemiscyllium; species Hemiscyllium ocellatum. The sequence continues at coordinate 90,877,813 of NC_083401.1, forward strand.
GCTGGAAGCATGGAGAGATAAGCTAGAGCAGGGTGGGGTGGGGAGAGAGTAGCATAGAGTACAATGGGTGAGTGGGGGAGGAGATGAAGGTGATAGGTCAGGGAGGAGAGGATAGGTTGGATAGGTGGAAAAGAAGATAAGCCGGTTGGAAAAGTCCGGACAAGTCATAGGGACAGTGCTGAACTGCAAGTTTGAAACTAGGATGAGGTGGGGGAAGGGGAAATGAGGAAGCTGTTGAAGTCCACATTGATGCCCTGGGGTTGAAGTGTTCTGAGGCGGAAGATGAGGCGTTCTTCCTCCAGGCGTCTGGTGGTGAGGGAGCGGCGGTGAAGGAGGCCCAGACCTCCATGTCCTCGGCAGAGTGGGAGGGGGAGTTGAAATATTGGGCCATGGGGCGGTGTGGTTGATTGGTGCAGGTATCTCGGAGATGTTCCCTAAAGCGCTCTGCTAGGAGGTGCCCAGTCTTCCCAATGTAGAGGAAACCGCATCGGGAACAGCGGATACAATAAATGATATTAGTGGATGTGCAGGTAAAACTTTGATGGATCTGGAAGGCTCCTTTAGGGCCTTGGATAGAGGTGAGGGAGGAGGTGTGGGCACAGGTTTTACAGTTCCTGCGATGGCAGGGGAAAGTGCCCGGATGGGAGAGCATTGTCTCCTAAATTCTCATCAAAATCACTCATATAAATGATGAATAATTGTGGATCCAACACTGATCCCATGGCACACTGCTGGTCACAGGCCTCCTGTCTGAAAAATAACCCTCTACCACCACCATCTGTCTTCTCTACTTTAGCCAATTTTGTACTCAATTGGCTAGCTATTCCTGGATCCCGTGAGATTTAACCCTATTCAACAACCTACTATGTGGTACCCTCTCAAAGGTCTTGCTTATGTCCATATAGACAATGTCTACTGCACTGCTTTCATCTACTTTCTTGGTCACTCTTTCAAAAAAACTCAATCAAATTTGTGTGACATGATTTCCCATGCACAAAGCCTTGTTGGCAATCACAAATGAGTCCTTGCTTCTCCAAATGCCTCTAAATCCTGTCTCTTAAAATCCCCATGAACACCGTACCCACCACAGATGTTAGGCTCCCCTGTAGTAGTTCCCCAGTCTGTAGTTCACAACCATTTCTCCGCAGCCTTTCTTAAATAATGATGATTTGGAGACACTGGTGTTGAACTGGGGTGTACAAAGTTAAAAGTCACAACACCAGAATATAGTCCAACAGGTTTAATTGGAAGCACTAACTTTCAGAGCGCTGCTTCTTCATCAGGTGGCTGATCATAAGACACAGAATTTATAGCAAAAGATTACAGGGTCATGCAACTGAAATGATATATTGAACAAACCTAGATTTCTATTAAGTCTTTCATCGTTCAGAATGGGTGCAGGTTGCAGTTCATTATATGTAAATTCCAGAACTTCTTTTAAGTCACATTCTCAAGATAACTTACAGTTTTATAAAAATAAGTGACATCTCAGCTCAGACAAAGCGTTAAAGGTGTGAGATTAGTGTCTGCCTGTATCTCAATCTTGAGTCAGACTTGTTCTATTTCCAAAATAGGAATTTAAAAAATATTACATGGATTGACTGCCTGCATTGACTGCCTGTAGCTTGTGTGCTTTTTGAACAAAATAGGATGTATCTGCAAATATAATTCTGCAAATGCAAATTCACCCCATAGACTTAAATGTGTGAGCGTGTTTGTGTGCACCTGAGAGAGTGTGAGTGTGTGGATGTGAGTACGCATGAAAGGGTGTGTGTTTGTGTGTGTGCATGCTTGGTAAAGTATGTGTGTGTGAGTGTGATGGAGTGTAAGCTTGTAAGAGGGTTTGTATGTGTATTTGGGGAGGGAGGGGGAGGGAGGGAGGTGAATGTGTGTGTGTGTGTTCGCAATCTTTGGGCACCTCACCTGTGGCTGTTGATGATACAAATATCTCTGCTGTGGGCTCCACAATTTCCTCCCTCGCCTCCCACAAACTTCGAGGTCATACTTCATCAGGTCCTGGGGAACTATCTACTATGACTCGATTTAAGACTTCCAGCACTTTCTCTTCTGTAATGTGGACATTCTTCAAGGCATCTCTATTTATTTCCCTAAGTCCCCGAGCATCCAAACCTTTCTTGAAGATAAACATTGGTAAGAAATATTCATTTAGGATCATGTGGCTCTGCATGTAGATGACCTTGTGGATCTTTAAGAGGCCCTATTCTCTCCCTTGTTACTATTTTGCCCTTCGTGTACTCTGAGAATCTCTTTGGATTTTCCTTTACCTTATCTGCCAAAGCCAACTTGTACCCCCTTTTTGCCCTCCTGATTTCTCTCTTAAGTGTATTCTGACACCTCTACACTCCTCATGGAATTCACTTGATCCCAGCTGCCTATACATGTCATATACCTCCTTCTTTTTCAAGGCTGGGGCCTCAATAGCTCTCGTCATCCAGGGTTCCTTACTGTTGCCAGCCTTACCCATCACTCTAACAGGAACATGCTAGCCCTGAACCCTCACCAACTCAATTTTTGAAGTCTCCCCCTTTGCCTGTGAACAGCCGCCCCCAATCAACCTTTGAAAGTTCCTGTCTCAGACCATCAAAACTGACTTTGCCCCAGTTTGGAAAATTTAACTAATGGACTAGACATATCCTTTACTATAGCTATTTGAAACTATTGGAATTATTGTCATTGGTCTCAAAGTGCTTACCCCGCCAACACATCCATCACTATGCCTTATTTCCAAAAGGAGGTCACTTTTTGCCCTTCTATATTAGGGCCACTGACAAATTGCATGAGAAATCCTTCCTAAACACACTTAACAAATCCCTCTCCATCTAAGCCCTTAACATTGTGACAGTTAATGTTAGGAAAGTTAAAATCCTCTACTAATGCAATCCTATTATTCTTGCAGCTACCTGCAATCTCCTTACATATTTGCTCCTCCATCTCCTTCTGACTACTGGGGGGCCTATCATTCTATGCTATCAAAGTGATAGCATACTTCTCAGTTCTACCCATATAGACTCAGCTAATGAACCGTCAAGAGTGTCTTCTCTCAGCACTGACGTGTTGTTCGCCCTAACCAAAAATATAATTCCACGTCTTCTCTTATCTCCCCTTCTATCCTCCCTGTAGCATCTGTACCCCCGAACATTGAGCTGTCAGTCCTGTCCTTTCCTCAGATATGTTTCTGTCATAGCTATAATATCCCAGTCCCACGTACCCATTCATGTCCTGAGTTAATTTGCCTTAGTGCTTCCTCCAGAATTGCACAACATGGCATAGTGCTGATTCTTCAGAGAAATTGGGGGGGTTGTGGGGCAGGAGGAGGTGGAAATGAAGAGCAGCACAGTACATGGCAGTCAACAGGCATTTTCTTGCTCATGTCTCACCTGATGCCGTGAGACCTCAATAGCAATGTAGACTTCCAGGGCAGCCCCATCCCAACATTATGTCACTGTGCCACCTCACAGAGTTTGTCCTGCAGAATGGTGATGGTGGTGTTTAGAAATTGTGGATAAGATACGATCCTGAGAGTATGACAATGTTAGGCTGTTGCTTGACTCATCTCAGACAGTTCTCCCAGTTTTGTAACGAGCCTCAGATGTTAATAAAGTGGACTTTCCACGGTCTGCCATTGTTGCCTCTAATTCCTAGGTCTGTATTCATGATTTGCCTAGTTTCGTGGCTTTGTAGCAGTTAGACGCAGCTGAGTGGCTTAGTAGTTGATTTAAGCAGGCATTTAAGAACCATTCATATTGTTGAAATTCTGAATAACAAGGGACAGAATGGATATGGATAGGGTTTCCTTCCCTAAAGAATATGATTGAATTAGATTTTTTCAGAATAATTAACAATGATTTCATGGTTCTCATTAGACAAGCCTTTAATTCCAAGATTATTAATTTAACTTCAATTTTGCCATTTGCATGCTGGATTTAAGCCCATGTTTGCCAGAGCATTTGTCTGGACTTAATTATTAGTTCAGTGACCATTACTGCTATTTGAAGGTATCGTCACGTATTTTAGCTAGTGATTAATTTCTTTTTTGTTGCAATCATTATGAGGTCTTTCTTCCTTCTCAAGTTTGTTGACGTTGCTGAAGGTTATAGTGTGCAATGTGGCAGTTGCTGACGAATATGGTTCTGAACTAAAACCTTCTGCATGAATTAATTGTTTCCAGGTCACATGTAATACTCAGCATTTCTTTGGACTACAGTATTACTGGCAGAGTAGACAAAGGGGATGCAGAGCAGGCAAAGTTCCTAGAAGAGAGAAGGATTCTGAGTAGGAGACCATAACCTGCTGGAGTCTTCTGGGAGCAACCCCCCTGTTAGTAAAGAAGTTTATAAAATTTGTGAAGCTTAGAAGTATTTGGAATTAAGAGGAGGATAGCCTTCAAGGGGATATAGACAGCTGGTAAATTGAGCAGATGAGCTGCAATGTGGGGAAGTAAGAAATGATACATATTGGTAGAAAGAATTAAATTAGTCAATATAAAGCAAAGTGTACAATTCTAAAGGAGGTGCAGAGACATAGACACTTGAGGGTATACGTGCGCAAATTGTTGAAGATAACGTGTCAAAATAAGAAAGTGATTAAAAAGATATACTGGACTTTATAAACAGAGATGGTGCTAAAAAAAATGTGAATTTTTGTACGACTATGGTTTAGCCTCAGCAAAACAGCATGCTCTTCTGTTCAGTTCTGGACATCATGCACTTGGAATGATGTGAAATCTTTAGAGACGGTGCAAAAAAGATTTACAACAATTGCTTCTGAGGATGACAGACTTAAGTTAAATGGATAGATTTGAAAACCTGGCCTTGTTCTCCTGTTGTTAAAGAAGGTTGAAAGGAGATTTGATCAAAGTATTCAAAAATCATCATGGATTCAGTCAGATTAGGATGAGAATCTGCTCTCCTTGGCAGAAGGATGGAGACCCATAGGACATTGATTGAAGGTGAAGGCAAAATGAAAAAGGTGACACAGAATCACAGGGTAAATCTTCGTTTGATATAACAAGTGGTTGAATCTGGAGTACATTAAGTGAGGTTGTGTTGAAGGGCGATACAATTGGAGCTTTCAAAAAGGAATTGGTTACACAGTTGAAAATAGTTTTTAAAATGTTGAACTATAGGGAAAAGAAACAATATACTGAGACTGGCTGAACTTGCTGTTGCAGAGAGGAGGCACTGTCATGACTGACCAAATTGTCATCTCCTATACTGTAACTAATCTATGATTCAGTGATTCGACGTTTGTTAGTCAGCAAGGAAAAGACATACAATAATCTGCCTGATTAAATTTTGCATGGCAGCACAGCTTTATATATGAGCATGCCATGTGCATAGAGCAGTTGCTTCCACCTTTACAGTGAGCAGCTGGGCAGCAAGTGAAGGTGCAGGAAGGGAGGAGGGAGCTCAGTTAGCTCTTTCTGTCCAAGAATAACTCATCCAACTTTAGTATCAGTGGACTTATATCCAATTCCCCATTTACCAACAGTTGCACAGCTAGTATTTATCTGTTTCCAAGCATCACAGCATCTGCTTGGTCACATTACAGAGACAAAAGCAGCCACAAAATAAATATTCCAAACCAAGTCAATGAATCAGAGGATGCCATATTACATGCAAAAATGAACTGGTCACAATGCTATCACTTAGTGCTCAGTTTTCATTGCCGTTATCTGTCCTAATGCTCCTATGCAATGATAGCTGCATCATGGTTAGTGGATGACTGTTGGCTTTCAGTGGAGAAGGTTGCAGATGGTTGTGCAGAATGAGTTGGACTCATTCTAGACCTAGACAGCTTCAGACTACAATGCCAAGAACTGGGAAGCAGCCAGCCTAGCTGGTAGACAGGCAGTGAAAGTAGGATGCATGCTGCCATTCTGAGAGAATGAAAAAGGTATGCTGCTTTGTGCTTCTCCAGGTCAATGACCTTTCTTTAAAACAGTTCAGATGCAAGGTCATTGACATGAAGCAATGGTCTAAAGCTTTGCAGAGAGCGAATAAGCAGCATAACTAAAATGATTAATGGATTCATGATCCAAAAGCCCCACAGGAGTATCTGGCAGGAAGCATTTTAACCAAGACTGAGGCAGAGAATAGATCTGGACAGTGATAGGATTCCCATTTGTGGAAATCTCAAATTCAGTAAGATCATTTTCAATGAATGTTATGTGAAAACAGACCTCAATTTCATTGTAACAAGGGCTTTATCCCACAATATGGAAGTTATTAATCACTGGAGAAGTTGTGAATGCTTATAATGGGTGCTTAAGATCCATAGAAGTGATAAGTTATTTAAATAGCCTGCCCTTTTTCAAAATCAAAAACATTTGGCCTGTCCTGAAATAGATGAAACAATCAGTTCTGGTTGTTTTGATAATTATCTTTTGACATAACCCTAAGTGATAGTGTTAGAGAATTATTTATGCTTTTCACAACCTATCATTATTAAAGTGGGGTTGGGTGACTGAAAAGTTGCAATTTGTTTGACAGCTCAAGGAGATTATTAAAGGATTTTGAACAATTTCTGAAGAGTCATACCAGATGTGAAATATTAAGTTTATTTCTCACTCCACAGGTGCTACTGGAATGAATGGATTTTTTCATCTTTCTCTGCATTTGTTAATAAAGGATTAGCTATTTCAATATAAGTACATATATTATACGAAGTGTTAAATACTTGAGGGAATGTAAGTGTATTAAATTGATTTTATTGATTTATTTTATAAATAATGAAGTCTAAAATGAATATTTAAATCTTTAATTAACTCAGTAGGTCTGGCAGCATCTGTGGGGAGAAAGCACATTCAAGGTTTTAGGTCCTGTAACCCTTCTTCAGAATGGAGCATTCTGGAAAAGGGTCGCTTGTCCTCAAGTGTTATGTCTACTTTCTCTCCACAGATTCTGCCAGATCTGCTAAGTTTTTCAAGCAATTTCTGATTTCCAGCATCTGCAGTTTTTTTTTATTTTAATTAATCTCAGCATGGGTCAATTTTAACAATTCACTTGAATTGTTAAAATAGTGAAACATCTTTCCAGATTTGCTAATGACACAAATATTAGTGGTATAGCAACTTGCACAGATAGGAGTAGAAATCTACAAAGGGATATTGATAGATTAATTGATTGGTAAATATTGTGGCAGATGGATTTCAATGCATGCAGGTTGTCATCCTCCATTTGGCTCAAAAACGGACAAATCAGAATATTGTTAAAATAATAAGCTAGAAATGGAGGGGATTAAAATAATTCTTTTAACTAAAAGCTCTGGGTGGCATGGTGGCACGGTGGTTAGTACTGCTGCCTCACAGCGCCAGAGACCCGGGTTTAATTCCCGCCTCGGGCAACTCTCTGTGTGGAGTTTGCACATTCTCCCCGTGTCTGCGTGGGTTTTCTCTGGGTGCTCTGGTTTCCTCTCACAATCCCAAAAAATGTGCACGATAGGTGAATTGGCCATGCTTAATTGCCTGCAGTGTTAGATGTAGGGGAATGGGTGTGAATGATGGGTCGGTGTGGACTTGTTGGGCCGAAGGGCCTGTTTCCACACTGTAACTAATCTAATCTAATGAAATATTGGCTTTGATAACTGAAGGACTTGAATTTAAAGGGAAAAAGGTTTTGCTAAACAAAACTGTGATTAGGTCGCACATGGAATACTATGCAAAGTCTAGGGACTGAACTTTTGAAAGGAAGTAGTGGAGCATAGAATCACCAGATTTAGATGATGAGGATTGATTACGTAACACTAGCCTTGTATTCCTTCAGTTAGGACATATAGAGAGAAAAGCCTAACACTTGTGGGAAAGTGCAAGACACGGCGATTTAATCTTTCAGTCAGAATAAAGCCATTTGGGAATGAGTTTAGTGGAAATGTGGAACTCTTTCCCACAGAAAAGGAATAGGCTTGTTTACTTAATTATTTTAAATCTGAAATGGACAGAATTTTGCTAACCAATTTTTAAGGTAAGTAAACCAAAGAAGTTCAATAGAGTTAAGATTCAACATGGCTGCAATATAGTACTCAAGATCTGTATTACCAAGTGACTATACCTGCATTGAAATTGAAAATATATTGTCTTCTTTGTAATGGCACTATTTTTTGCTCAATGCACATTTCTGAGTGACAAAACTGAACACAGACACAACTCCAGTGATTTGATCTCAGCCACACCGCAGTACACTTCCAAAGGAATTTTTGTGTTATTGAAAGTCCTGAATTCATGTATGCCCCCTCAGTTGCACATAAAAGATACCTCATCAGTAATTAAAGGAGAACATTGAGTTCCATTGCTGTAGTTTTCAATAGTTATTCCTCAGTCAACACCACTAAAAGAACAAATAATCTAACCATAAACTTCATTGCTGCAGTGGAATGTGCCTATGTATAAATTGGTTGTAGCTCTTCCAACCTTACAAGAGTGATTTCAGTTTGCAAGTAATTTATTGATTTTAAAGTGCTACGAAACGTCCTTGGGGTCACATAAATGCAAGCTCCCTATTACTGCAGCTACAGCAATAGTTAATAATCATTTGTTGGAATGATTAAAAATGTATGTCAATACATTTAAAATTGTAGTCAGTTCTTATGAAAGGTATAGGACAATGTAGTCTTCAGTTGAAATAATTTAAGTTAGCTGAAATTTGGATTTTTATAAATTCGTATAGAATAGTATGTCTTTGAGATAATTTCCATACCACTCTGGCTTTGAATTAAGCCCATTGCAGCATCTAAGATAGCTCATAAATAAGCATAGCCTCAAAAATGAAGCTGATCAGAACATTTTTGGAATTTCTTTCAGGTTTGCTTGTGATGTAAAATTCAAATTATTGTTTGAGTTTGACAAATTAAAACAAAAACACATAATGCAACCTATTAACGTTTGCTCTACAAAGTAATTGTATTGCACGGGCAACTTAAGAATGGTAAAGCACCGCAGGCAATGGTATTGATCCTGATGTGAGTATTACAGTATGTCAAAATTCCTCACTAAAGGATTAATTAACACATCAAAAATGTAAAGGCACTGTGATAATAGGCAAACTAAAAATAATTTGGTGATACAGTGGACAGTGAAGAAGGTTATCCAAGATTACAAAGAAATCTTGATCAATTGGGTTAATGGGTTGAGGAGTGGCAGTTGGAGTTTAATTTGGATAAATGTGTGATATTGCATGTTAGTAAAACAAACAAGGACACAGCTTATACAATTAATGGCAGGGCCCTGGGTAGAACAGAGAGATCTAGGTGTTCAGATAAATGATTATTTGAAATTTGTGTCACAGGTAGAGATGGTGGTTAAGAAGGTGTTTAACACAGTTGCCTCCATTGCTCAGACCTTTGAGAATAGGAGTTGGGACATCATGTTGAAGTTGTGCAAGACGTTGCTGAGATCTCTTCAGGAATGCTGTGTGCAGTTCTGGTTGCCCTGTTAGAAGAAGGATATTATTAAACTGAAGAAGGTTCAGAAAATATTTACCAGGATGTTGGTGGGACTGGAGAGTCTGAGTTATAAGGATAGGCTGGGGTTTTCTTCACTAGAGCAGAGGAGGTTGAGGGGTGACCTTACAGAAGTTTATAAAATCATGCAGGGCAGAAAAAAGTGAAGAGTAAACTTCTTTTCTCTAAGGTGGGGTAGCTCAACACTGGGGACCATATCTTTAAGGTGAGAGGAGAAAGATTTAGAAAGGATACAAGGGGCAACTTTTTTTTTACACGGAGAGTGGTGAGCATGTGGAACGTACTATCAGAGGAAATGTTGGATGCATGTAAAATTACAACATTTAAAGGATAAGTACATGAATGGGAAAGGTTTAGGGGGATATGAATCAAATGCAGGCAAATGGGATTAGTTTAGTTTAGGAGTATGATCGGTATAGACAAGTTGGACTGAAGGGTATGTTTCCTTGCTGTATAACTCTATAACTCAAGAACTCAATAGCAAAGATGTTTTATAAAGAATACACAATGTATAAAACATTTTCAAAATACACATGTAGTTCTAACTGAAGATGAGTAATGTGATAAATTGAAAGAGAAACAACTAAAGAGATAAAAGATATGTCACAGTGAGTAACAGAATGAAACTAGAAAGGAACAGGGAAGAAGGCACTCAGTAGAATACATATTTCAGCCACACTTTGTTAACTCAGTGTTATGACAAGTTTTGTCCTCAACGGTGTTAGTGTTCAGCACGTGAAGCATGTAAAATATCTTCAGCTTAACGCGCTTAAAGTATGACCAGTTTTGATCTTTTTGGCATCTGGGATGAAGGGAACCTATCTTCAGCTAATTTGATTCACTCCACATTATATCAAGAAGTGGTTGAGCACACTGGACATAGCAAAGGCTATTGGCCCTGACAACATCCTGGCTGTAGTGCTGAAGACATATGCTCTACAGTTAGCATTGCCACTAGTCATGCAGCTACTGAACATTGGAATTCACCTCAGAAATTAGAGAATAGCCTATGTATATTCTGTCACAAAATGCAGGAGAAAGCCTATCCAGCAAATTAATGCCCCATCAATCCCATCCACCCACTCCCAGTTATCAGCAAAGTGATGGATGGTGTCATTGACAGAGCTTTCATTCTGCAGTTACATGGTAATCAGCTGTTGAGTGGCACAAGCACTTTGATTTTCCACAGTGTCATAGAAGGTTTTATTCAATGCAGGTGTTTTTTTTTCACTATTTCTTATTGCAATTACCTGCATTTGCAACTGCAAGGTGTATTGCAGCAACTGTGCGTGGCTTCTTTAACAGCACTTCCTAAATCCATAACCTCTACCAACTAGAAGAGCAAAGACAGCAGCCAGAAAGGAACAACACCTGCAAGTGCCCCTCCAATTCACAAAAAGAATCCTGACTTTGAAGTATATCATTATTCATTCATCCCACACTGAGTCAAAATCTTGAAAACCTCTTCCTAGCAGCCTTGTGGGATTGATGTTATCAGATGGATGCAATGATTCATGGGGTTCCTCTGAGGAACAATTTGCAATGAATTCTCGTCTTTTCAGTAATGCCCACTTTGTATCAATAAAACAATAATCATAAAAAAATACGATTTTAAAATAGGTAGAAGTACACAGAGACCTGGGTATGTATGAACTGTTTAGATTAGGTTCCCTATAGTGTAGAAAGAGGTCCTTCAGCTCAACAAGTCTACACCATTAGTGCTCCAAAGACTCATCCACCCAGACCCATTTCCCTCTGACTAATGCACCTAACACTGTAGGCAATTTAACATAGCTAATTAACCTAACCTTCACATCTTTGGATTGTGGGAGGAAACCCACGCAGACATAAGGAGAATGTGCAAACTGCATACAAATAGTCACCAAAGGCTGGAATTGAACTCAAGTCTCTGGTGCTGTGAGGCAGCAGTGGTAACCATCAAGCCACCATGCCATCCCAGCAGTTTTATTGGTGTTAGAGCAAGAGATTTAAAGAGATTGAAGCAATCCAAATATGTGTTGCCCAAAGCTTTGTGCATGGGAGGTCATGTCTCACTAACTTAACTGAGTTTTTTGAAGAAGTAACAAAGAGATTTGGTGAGGACAGAATGGTGGCTGTACAGGACATTGATAGACATGATCGCTTTGGACTTCAGTAAGGCATTCGAAAAGCTTTTTCATGGTAAACTGGTTAACAAGGTTAGATTGCATGGAATACAGGGAGAACAACCATTTGGATACAGAACTGGCTCAAAAGGTAGAAGACAGAGGGTGGTAGTGGAGGATTGTTTCTCAGACTGAAGACCCGTGATCAGTGATGTATCACAAGGATTGGTGCTGGGTCTACTGCTTTTCATCATTTATAAATAATTTGGATGTAAACATAGGAGGTATGGCTGATAAGTTTGCAGATGACATCAACATTGGAGGTGTAGTGAACAGCGAAGATGGTTATGTCAGAGTACAACAGGGTCTAGATCAGATGGGCCAATGGGCTGAGGAGCAGCCAAGGAATTTTGTTTAGATAAAGGTGAGGTTCTGCATTTTGGAAAGGCAAATCAGGACAGGACTTATACACTTAACGGTAAAGTCCTGGTGAGTGTTGCTGAACAAAGAGGTCATGAATTCCAGGTTCATAGTTGGAAAGTCATGTTGTGGCTGTACAGGACATTGGTTAGGCTACTTTTAGAATACTACATTCAAATCTGATCTTCCTGCTATAAGAAGGATGTTGTGAAACTTGAAAGGGTTCAGAAATGATTTGCAAGGCTGTTGCCAGGGTTGGAGGGTTTAAGCTATAGAGAGAGGATGAATAGGCTGGGGCTGTTTTCCCTTGAGCGTCGAAGGCTGAGGGTTGATCTTAGAGACGATTATAAAAATCAAGAGGGACATGGATAGGCTAAATAGACAAGGTATTTTCCCTGGGGTGGGGGAGTCTAAAACTTGAGGGCATAGGTTTAGGGTGAGAGGGGAAAGATTTAAAAGGGACCTAAGAGGCAACTTTTTCACGCAGAGGGTGGTGCATGTATGGAATGAGCTGCCAGAGGAAGTGGTGGAGGCTGGTACAATTACAGCATTTAAAAGGCATCTGGGAGGGTATATGAATAAGAAGGGTTTAGAGGGATATGGGCCAAATGCTGGAAAGTGGGATCAGACTTATTTCGGATATCTGGTCAGCATGGACAAGTTGAACCAAAGGATCTGTTTTCATGTTGTCCCTCTCTATGACTCTACTGACTCCAATTTAACATGAGTCAGTCTGGGAGATAAATCAGTGATCACATCCCTGACCAAAGCTTTGGAATGAGAATCAGTACAGCAAAAGACTGAAAAAAGTAGGTCACATTCCAAAAATATAAAATGGATAGGTAGCATTGTGCAGAAATAAATACTTGGTGTTCTTGGCAATGGCAAAACGTCAGGGTCGCCATCCAGACAAAACACAAAGACTGTTCGTATCTAAGACAATACATCAGCAGTCCTTTTGTCCAAAGTCAAGTCTATTCAGGAAGCAATCACAGTTCCATCACTTTAACTCTTCAAAAACAATCTTTAGATTTTGTTAAATTTAAAATTTTTGAATGTTAGGATTTCCATTTGAATAGGTGATGCTGAGTTAGATCATGCAACGGTATAAAGTCACGTTTCTGAAGGGGCTCCTGTTCATATTATGTTGGCTTCACCTGTTCTATTGATGTGTTTCAGTCAATGAGTGAAGACAGAGAATTTGACTGTACAATTTGGAGACAGCAGATGTATCTGCAGCAGCTTCCTATTTATAATGCTTGGCGAAATATAGTTGTACATATGTGATTGTGAATTGAACCTCCTTGTTTTCTAATAATGGAACAGGTCGTTCTTCTATAATGTGATGGTTACGCTCTTGTGCAGCCCTGCACTATGGAGAATTGCACTTTAGAAACGGTACTTAAGATGTTGGCGATATAATCGTGTTACAACCAACACATGTTTTACAATTTTGCACTTTCGAAACAACTTCCCCAATTCGTCAATCGCATTACAGCGAATTTACATTAATGACACACACATTATAGCAGAACAACCTGTACATCTTCTGGATCTACTCTATAGTGATGTATCCTTTACCACTAATCACTGGATAGGCCCAAGTCAGTCAAAGGAAAAAAGGAGAATTGGTGACAGTGGACTAGTTGAAACAACATTTATCCAATATCACATGTGTAAGGGTGCTAAGTACCACAACGTACCAAGCATTGTCACCTGGAAAAGATCACATTGTTAACACAACCAAAATAGAAGCAGAAGCAGTTTGATTTGATCTTGTGAACGCTGATTAGGCTAAGGGGTGTTCAAAACGATCATGCATTTTGTTAGATTTACAAAAGAGAAACTGTTTTTAGTAACGTAAGTGTGGGTGACCATGAACACTGATTTAAAGTAATCAGTAAAAGAAGCAGAGGTGAGATAAGGAGTGATTTTATTTTTATGGAGCAGTTCTGATTTAGAATGCACTGTCAGAATGAATGGCAAAAGCAGATTTAATGATCGCTTTCAGATGGAAATTGGATAAACACCTGAAAGGACAAGATTGCCAGGGATATGAGGAAAGGAAAGTGGATTGGAACTAATTGGATACTCTTTCAAAAAGCTGCCATGTCACAGTGGGTTGAGTGACCTCCTGTGTTGTATGGCTCTATCATTTGATCGATTATAATGCTATTCCATTTACTGTATGATTTTAGAAATTCCATATAATTTTAATATTCTCTGAAGCTTTAATATTCTTGTGCATTGAGAGAAGTGTCAAATCCATTTGAGCATCGTCTGTGCTTCAACATGCAATCAAATGTTCAAATGATGTTCTCGCAGAAAATTCTTTAAGTCAGTCAGCCAAATTGGCAATAGCTGTTCAATGCAGCAAGCAATGGTTGTTTAAATCTATAACATTTATATTTTATACACATATGGCTATAGCAATTTTAATGAAAGTGAATTGTTTAATTTATTCAGAAACTGCCCTTGCTGTATGAGTATTGAGTACCCACTATATTATTTCTCTGTATTTGCAATTCTATAATTGTCTAAAACAAGAATGTTCAAAAATATGGATCATAGTTGTGAGCCTCACTATTAGGCATGACGCTATTTTCATCATATATACTGTTTTGAAATCAATGTGGGCTGTCATTTCATTTTTCCTCACGAGCACAGGCGAGTTAAAGTTAATTGTAATACACCTATCATCTAAGGTCAGCTTAATATGGTCCACAAATTGTACAGAGACTTTTCTTTTTCTTTTTCTTGTTTGGTCAGCTGCCCATTTTAATAGGTAAAAACAATGACTGCAGATGCTGGAAACCAGATTCTGGATTAGTGGTGCTGGAAGAGCACAGCAGTTCAGGCAGCATCCAAGGAGCAGTAAAATCGACATTTCGGGCAAAAGCCCTTCATCAGGAATAAAAGGTGAGCAGCATGACTTCCAACTTTGAACTGCACACATGACCAAATTAGTAGAATTCCTTTGTGACTTTGTTCTCTGGTGAGCTGATGTCCAGCCTATTCTTTCCCAATGCACTGACTCAGCATATGCCAATCCTGGCTAAATGTTACTTATCACTAAAATAAGAGCAGTGCCAGGATCTGAGCTAATGATTGTTACTGTATGGTCAAGTGCCAGTTATCTCTTGGTCAGATGACAGTTCTTGCTCACATTCTTCATGAGAGTGCAAGCAGCTGCACAGACAGTCCAGGTAATGGTGGTGGTTCAATGATATTTGATGGAAAAATGTGAAAGGGGAGGCTAAAGTGAGGGAAGAAGGTGGAATAAAAGCAGAATTGCATGGTCACAGTACCCACAACTTCAAGTCAGAAGTGGAATTTGCTAAGAAGTAGAATTTGGGAATATATTGGAAAAGTTTAATGCTGGATGCAGGAGGACACTCTGAAATCTGGCGATACTGTCACTCTCCTGATCTCCAGAAGTGCTGACAGAATGAAGTTCCAACTGAAAGATATCGGTGTTAGGCCACAGAAAAATGCAATTGGTATTCAGGGTGCCTTGCCCAAATGCCCTTTGCCTGCCATTGGTTTAACACCAATGGTCGTAGGATGGAGGCTTTAAGTGGCTTGTGAAGACCTCAGTTGGCCTACAAGCAGGAAAAAAAATGAGGTCTGCAGATGCTGGAGATCACAGTTGAAAATGCGTTGCTGGTTAAAGCACAGCAGGTTAGGCAGCATCCAAGGAATAGGAAATTCGACGTTTCGGGCATAAGCCCATTCCTGATGAAGGGCTTATGCCCGAAACGTCGAATTTCATATCCCTTGGATGCTGCCTGACCTGCTGTGCTTTAACCAGCAATGCATTTTCAACTACAAGCAGGAAAGCATTCTGCTCAGAATGTTAATGGGAAGGAGTTTGCGTGATTTCTACCCACATCTCTGACTCAATTACATGGACCACTGTAACTGTTGCTCAATAAGTTGCAGAGGATCTCTGAACTTGCATTGTGTGGAGTGGGGCCACACATGACTTTATATTTATTACCATCCTAAATATTTTTGATGCAATAGCCTCAGCTACTGCCGGTCCCATTATTCATCGTGCCATGCCCTCTCAAGAGACCAGAAGATGTAAGCATGTTTGTTTTCTGTGTCTTCCTGCCCTAATATACAAACATTTACAAAAGAGAGGGAAGAAAGTCAGGAAGTAGTTTGCAAAGTGCTCACTGCAACTGAATAGCTGACATACATGTGCAAATTAGCTGCTGGATTAGCCTATGTTTTCAAAATATTTATTTGGCAAAAAACACTTGTCAACGTATGGATGTTGTGCAAACTACTTACATACATGCAAGTCTTTTTGTTCTTTTTTGAGATAGTGTATTGGTCCTATTCTCCTCTTCCTTTCATATCCTGTAAAATGTCTCCCCTCAAATATTTTTCCCAAAGTACTCTAAAGCTATTTGAAAATGTTTTTAGATTCCCTACAGTGTGGAAACAAGCCCTTCAGGCCAACAAATCCACATTGGCTCTCAAAGAGCAATCCATCCAGATCCATTTCTCTCTGACTAATGCACCTAACGTTATGGGCAATTTAACATGGCCAATTCACCTGACCTGCACATCTTTAGATTGTGGAAGGAAACTGGAGCACCTAGAGGGGTCCCATACAGACAGAGGGAGAATGTACAAACTCTACACAGATAGTTGCCCCAGGTTGGAATTGAACCTGGGACCTTGGTGTTATGAGGCAGCAGTATAACCACTGAGCCACCATGCCACCTTCATATGACTGTTTCATAGCTCAATGTACTGAAAGTTTAATATGGTGCATAGTCAAAATGGCAATTGCACCATTTCTGTCTGGTCCTCCAAGTAGAACTAAGAATGAAGGCTATTGTATATCAAAAGCTAAGTATTGTTGAAATGAACAATAATGACATTTCATTCCTCCCTCCACTCCAGTGTGGATGTGAGAGGTACAGGTGAATTAAAAATGAGAAATCAGACTGCCTATCACATATTTATATGATGCTATTTAGTGTAGCTGGTTGGTTCTTGAATGACAGAACAGCTAATTATATTATTTAAATCAGATTCCCACAGCTGTTGGCAGCCTTTAAAGTTAGCTGGCCTGTTGTTTCTGTGTCCGTGAAATCTGGCAACAAAATGGAGATGGATGGAGCTGGATCAACAACTATGTGTTCATGATCCTTTACATTGTGCCCATAATATTTACTAACCACATCGGTGCTCCTCACATCTCTCAATACTCTATTGTCTACAACACAGTGTAAAACCTCTTCAGTCTATCCAGTTAATGCCAGTCAAAAACAACCACCTAACTATTCTAATCCCATTTTACATCACTTGGCCCATAGCCTTGTATGCTTTGGCATTGCAAACATAATTCTAAATACTTCTTATGTTATAACAGTTTCTGTTATCCTTACAGGCAGTAAGTTTCAGATTCCCACCATCTTCTGGATGAAAAAGACAGTTCTCACCTTCCATCTAAACCTCATTAAATCTCTGCCCCGGCATTTGATTCCTCTACCAAGAAGAAATGTTTCTTCCTATCTAGGCTTTCTATGTCTCTCATAATTTTGTACATTGCAATCCTGCCCTCTCTCAATCTCCTCTGCTTCAGAGAAAACAATCCCCAATTTATCCAATCTCTCTTCAAAACTAAAACTGTCTGTGCTGGGAAATCTGCTCTAAACCCTCTCCATTGTAATCACATCCCTCCAACAATGTGGAGTCCAATGGTCTTTGTCAGCTTCACTATATGCTGTTTGAATTTGTCAATTACCAGAGGCCAAGCTCAATGGTTTGCAGAGGAAGCAGAATTTTTGAAAATAACAGAGATTTGACCGTTGTTTGCCGATTGTCTTATAAGACCATAAGACCATAAGACATAGGAGTGGAAGTAAGGCCATTCAGCCCATCGAGTCCACTCCGCCATTTAATCATGGCTGATGGGCATTTCAACTCCACTTACCCGCATTCTCCCCGTAGCCCTTAATTCAAGAATTTATCAATCTCTGCCTTGAAGACATTTAGCGTCCCAGCCTCCACTGCACTCTGCGGCAATGAATTCCACAGGCCCGCCATTCTCTGGCTGAAGAAATGTCTCTGCATTTCTGTTCTGAATTTACCCCCTCTTATTCTCAGGCTGTGTCCACGGGTCCTAGTCTCCTCACCTAACGGAAACAATTTCCTAGCACCCACCCTTTCCTAGCCATGTATTATCTTGTAAGTTTCTACTAGATCTCCCCTTAATCTTCGAAACTCCTATGAATACAATCCCAGGATCCTCAGCCGTTCTTCGTATGTTAGACCTACCATTCCAGGGATCATCCGTGCGAATCTCCGCTGGACATGCCCCGGTGCCAGGATGTTCTTCCTGAGGTGTGGGGACCAAAACTGGACACAGTACTCCAAATGGGGCCTAACCAGAGTTTTATAAAGTCTCAGTAGCACAATGGTGCTTTTATATTTCAACCCTCTTGAGATAAATGGCAACATTGCATTCGCTTTCTTAATCGCGGACTCAACCTGCATTTTTATCTTTAGAGAATCCTCGACCAGCACTCCCAGATCCCTTTGTACTTTGTCTTTATGAATTTTCTCACCGTTTAGAAAGTAATCCTTTTCCAAAGTGCAAGACCTCGCATTTGCTCACGTTGAATTCCATCAGCCATTTCCTGGACCACTCTCCCAAACTGTCTAGATCCTCTGCACGTGTTCCTCTGCTTCCTCCCTGATTGACTTGTAAATATTGGGAGAAAGTGAGGACTGCAGATGCTGGAGATCAGAGTTGAAAAATGTGTTGCTGGAAAAGCGCAGCAGGTCAGGCAGCATCCAAGGAGCAGGAGAATCGACGTCCTGCTTCTTGGATACTGCTTGTAAATACTGGGGACATGTTCATTTTGTTTCTCCTCATAATTTCAGTTCTGTACCTCTCATTAGTGCTTTAAAAAAGAACAAGTTAGAACAGGCAAGTTACTTAGAAAGGTAGCAAGCTTAATTCCATTTGTATTGTAAGAGATTTAATTAAGATGAAATGCCATGTCAGAGTAAATTCCAAAGGGGAGTGGAGAATCCATACAGGTTTCTGTAGGCTACAGTTAACTGGCCCAAATTGATGATAGATTGATAGAGACAGAGTGGAAGAGTCTAGTATTGTCCTTGTTTACAGCTGGGGCGTTGCAGAATGAATGTGGATATTTTCCAGAGTGCATCAATCAATGTTGACCTCTTGATGCAGTCATAGAAATCGAAGAATTAGAAGAAATTCATTACACCAAGACATGGGTAGGATGTAATGCAAATTAACCCGACCGAATTGATGAATAATGAAAAAATGATTACCATAGTTTTCAATCAAAGCAACTTGTGCTCAATAATTTGAATACATAATTCACAGTAAATAAGTGAGTGAGTTGTGCCCTAGAACAATTATCGGATGCAGCCTCATTCCATGTGTTTTTTGTTTCTCTCCAGATGGTACTCAATTTATTCAGAAACTTCCTCAAACTGTGAGCTGTATGTAGTTGTTATTACCTTTTTGCCCCTTCAATTAATGAAAAATAAGTGCTCTTTAAGGAAGGGTGAGGCTGCACTCTGGTCAGCTAATAATTTTGCATGCAAAATTAAGTTTAATATCACACCTTTATTTTTAAGGATTTTGCCTGACGACTTCAGGCTATCAGAAAACCATTAGAAAACGACAGATGGATTTTTCGCTTTAATTATGTTGATATAATGGAAATTGGCTGCTGAGATCCAGACTATTGATGGTGAATACACAATTTTAATGCCATAAATCAGAGTATATGTGCTTGTAAATATTCCCTGCTTAACAATTTTTACCTCAACATAATTGCAAATTTCCATAGGGTAAATAGCTCACACTTATTATCAGTCTGTTAGGTTAGCTTATGAATCACGTAGACTGGATAGAATTGAATTATGCAAATAACAAGAGCTATTATTGCTTTCTGTCACTTCTCCACAGACAAATTTCACTGTCTAACAGCTGAAAGTAATGTGTCTATTCTTTTCATAAACTGACTTTTTGAGAAAAAGATTCATCTTAATTGTCAATGAAGTACATATTATTTGCATGTGCTTAAAGAGAGGGCTCATTTAGGAACATGTGCTCATCTTAAAACATTGGCTGTTGATGTAAACCCAAATTAACAGATGCATCAGTTCAGCGTCACATTAAGGTGAGAAAAGTTTCAGTATCATCAATCTTATACATGATTCCTTTTTAAGGTACAATAAGCCAGTAAAGGTCAGAATATTTCAGATGGTGTGCTGTAATTGTTAAGAATTAATGACCACCAGTGATAATGAGATTGTGGTACAGTTTTCTACCTTTTTCAACACTTGACAGATATAAATCAGGAAGCTCAAGGCAAACCCAGTTTTAGAACAAAGATTGATTTTCATTTATTTTCTTAACACAGTTACATTCAATGCATTATCAGTGTGGCTGTTATTAAGTAGTGCAACAAAGATTTTAAGGGAGTAATTGGACATTTTTGCTCATTTCTTCCAGGTAGAAAATAAAAGCATAGATGCAATTTGCACAATAAGTTTTCCACCCAGGGACAACATCAAAAACTTGCCTGGTGCTATAAATGTCTTCAAAATCAAAATAGTGCCGATACTGAAAAAAGATAATAGTCTCAAGTTCACTACTAGACTTAATTTTATTGATTGAGTTTAAAGTCAATTTAGAATCCAAACTTAAAATTTAAACGTGTGTCTCCAAAGCATTAACCTGAGTCTCTAAACAACTTGATTAGCCACATTGCCACTTTGTCAATAACTTCTTGTAGTTATGGCATAACCATAAATGCTGTCATGGTAGCATTATTAATATTTCAATGTTTTTCAAAGCCTACCTTTATTACAGTGAAGGGTTTTATATACTCAATTTGATTAACAGCGAAACAAGGTTATTAAAGGAGTCAGTATTTTTGATGTGTCGTTATGGATACTTGTTTTTGTTTTATAAGGAATTAGCTACTTAAATACATTGACTGGAATGTGATGATTGTTTTTAAGGTAATGAAGTCTATAATAAATACTTAGAATTTTATTTTGATTAATCTCAACATGGCTGCTGAGTTCTGGCCATGGTGCATACTCAAAGTTTATACTGTGATTATAAAAAGCCAGTGGGAATACCTGACGGTGGTGCAGGGGAAGGAATTGTCACTAATTTGGCAGAGGGACTATAAGTGCCCATGTACATGACAGAATCAAGGGTTGGTCTGAGTTGACATGAATGGACATGGGGAATGGGTGAGAGTGGTGACAGAATATGAAAGGAAGGGTGAGAGCATGTATCATATAAGGAAGCAACTGAGATAAATTCCTGGACAAATGAGGCAATTCATGTTGACACTTGGAATCCCTCCATGCTGTGTCAGCTGATCCATCCCATAACCATTCCACATATACACCCTCCCCCGCCAAACACAAAATGAAGGCTCAAAAATGCTGTTAACTTTTTTTCTCTTCCTGCCCTGATGCTGCTTGATCTGTTGAGTATTTTTTCAGTTCTTTGCATTTTTATGCATGAATTTGTGTTGTGTGATTGTAGAGGCAGCTGTCTCAAGCAAGCATTCAACCTCTTGAATATGCTAATTTGCAAACCCATTCCCAAATTTTTCAACAGCTAAGTCGAATTTATATCATGGATTTGTGGATGTATATTTATGTCTATTGTCTATAATACATAATACATAATGGTTGAAAATTCTGGTTTATTATAAGAATCCAAATTGAAATTTGATGGAATAATAAATAACATTTAACAACTAAGACATAATATTTAGGAAAATTTGAGATAGTTCACAAATTATGTGTCACTTGAACATGTGTCTCAATGTAGGCTGTTATGCAGCAGTGCCCTCTAGCTGTGTTATAAATACAATAAATGCACTTAAGGATGTGTTCTCAACTTAAGGTGAATTGTAAAGGATTTGAAATTGCATCACTTAAAGCCAACAGTTAAATGCTTACACTAAAAGTAGAGAAGCGAAGAGATTTTTTTGACACATGCATTAGATTTTGCATGATAAAATGCTGTAGACTTATATAACAGTACAAAAACAGATCGTTTGGTCCATTGTTTATTCTCTGCACATCCTATCTGGACAGAACATACTGTCTCTCTCTCTCTTCTTCTCCTGCTTAACATTCCTATTTTACAAATAGCCTTAAATCATGCATTGTATATAGTTGGCAATCAATTGATCTTTATACTCACAGCGAAACTGAAAACACAACCCAGAAGACTGTTCATCATTGTTATTCCGTGGGCAGAAAACAGATACTGGGAATATTTTGGGGGTTAGCAATTAGCAGCCTTCATTTTCATGTGGATGCCTTTCCTTAGCTGGCCTGGAGACTGACTTGACAGTCTTGAGGATGGTAGGCAAGGATCTTGAGGCTGACTGAAAAGTCTGTGTCAGCCCTATTTAGTTGGCCTGTACCTCATGCAGACAAGTGGCCAGATCTCACCCACAGCCCTGCTTTAACAAAAAGGTGGTGGAGCAAAGGCTGGAGACTGGGAACCAGCACCCCAATCTGTAAGACTACCTTTATCTCTTGACTGTCTCTATTCCTGGCCCTAATTTCAGCTCAAAATCCTGTACTTTATTTCAACAGTCATCTTTTTTGAATTCATCCACAGGATGTGGGTATCACTGGCCGGGCCAGCATTTATTTTTTCATTCCAAATTCCCAGAGAGGAGTCATTAAAAGTCAATCACATGGCTGTGGTTTGGAACAACAAGTAACACAGATAGGGATGACATTTTCCTTTCCTCAAGGACATTAGTCAACCAGATGAGTTTTCCTGACAATTGACAATGGGTTTGTGGTCATTATTAGACTCAATGCTAGAAATTTTATTGTACTTAAACTTCTCAATCTTCCACAGATGGGATTTCAACCAAGTCCCCAGAATGTTATACAGATTAATGGTGTAGCAATAACCAGTAGGCCAACATCTGCCCACAGACATTGTTTGCGACAGGGAATGCTACAATCAAAGTCATTTCTGGACATTTTTTTCGAATTTTCCTTTCAAGTCTTAACTTTGTGCTGTCATGTTACAATCTGGTTGATTAATTTAAATAACCTTACTGAAATATTTCATAATATTACCTCAAATGTTCACAGTTCTGCCAAATAAGGATGATCTGACAATTATTTATTCATATGACCCATTTATAAATTTTCTTTTTAATATACTACTATCTCTGTTCAACTGTGTCTGGACTACATTAGTCATTCATTCACTTGATGTAAGTTCAACACATTCAATACCAGTCAATGGATTAGTAGTTAGCTTTCTCATACATAAGTTATTTTTATAGTCACAGTAAGGTCAAGGTTTCCTTAATGTTTGGTCAATTTCACTAGTCAGCTTGATTCATAGAGTCATAAATATAAGTCAGGACCGAAGGAAGGTACTAAATTAGGGGAGGGCAAATTACATCAGTATTAGGCAGGAGCTAGGGAGTGTTAATTGGGAGGACCTGTTATCAGGCAAATCCATATTTGAATGTGGGAATTGTTTAAAGACCGTTTGATGAGCGTTCAGGGCCGGCATACTCCAGTCAGGGGGAAGGACAAAGATGGCAAGGTAAGGGAGCCTTGGATAACTGATGGAGGTTGTGAATTTCGTCAAAATGGTAAAGAGAAGCATATGTGAGGTTTAGGAAGCTAACATCAGACAGGGCCCATGAAGAATATAAAGAAAGCAGGAAAGAACTCAAGTGGGGAATTAGGAGAGCAAGCAGGGGCCATGAAATGGCCTTAACAAGTGGAGTGAAAGAGAATCCCAAGGTATTCCATACATGTATTAAAAACAAGAGGATAACTAGGGATAAAAGTAGGACCAGAGTCGAGAGTGTGGTGCTGGAAAAGCGCAGCAGATTGGACAGCATCTGAGGAGCAGGAGAATTGATGTTTTGGACATAATAAGCCTTTCATCAGGTAGTGGGGAAGAATGTTTTTCAGTGCTGAAAATGTGTTGCTGGAAAAGCACAGCAGGTCAGGCAGCATCCAAGGAGCAGGACAGTTGATGTTTTGGACATGAGCCCTTCTTCAGGAATGAGGAAAATGTGTCCAGCAGGCTAAGATAAAAGGTAGGGAGGAGGGACTTGGAGTAAAGTCTCACATAGGAGGTTAGTGAGCAAAATTAGGGTGCATGGTATTGGGGGCAAACTACTAACTTGGATTGAAAGTTGGTTGGCTGATAGGAAACAAAGACTAGTGATAAATGGCTCCATTTTGGAATGGCAGGCAGTGACCAGTGGGGTACCTCAGGGATCAGTGCTGGGAACGCAGCTTTTTACAATATATATTAATGATTAGAAGATGGTATTAGTAATAACATTAGCAAATTTGCTCATGATACTAAGCTGTGTGGCAGGGTGAAATGTGATGAGGATGTTAGGAGATTACAGGGTGACCTGGACAGGTTAGGTGAGTGGGCAGATGCATGGCAGATGCAGTTTAATGTCTATAAATGTATGACTATCCACTTTGGTGGCAAGAGCAGGAAGGCAGATTACTACCTAAATCAAATCTATTTAGGTAAAGGGGCAGTACAGAGAGACCTGGGTGTTCTTGTACACCAGGCAATGAAGGTAAGCATGCAGGTACAGGAGGTAGTGAAGAAGGCTAAAAGCATGCTGGCCTTCATAACAAGAGGGATTGAGTATAGAAGCGAAGAGGTTCTTCTGCAGCTGTACAGGGCCCTGGTGAGACCATACCTGGAGTACTGTGTCCAGTTCTGGTCTCCAAGTTTGAGGAAAGACATTCTGGCTATTGAGGGAGTGCAGCGTAGATTCACGAGGTCAATTCCTGGAATGGCGGGACTACCTTACGCTGTTAGACTGGAGCGACTGGGCTTGTATACCCTTGAGTTTAGAAGGCTGAGAAGGGATCTGATTGAGACATATAAGTTTATTAAATGATTGGACACACTGGAGGCAGGAAACATATTTCCGCTGATGGGTGAGTGCCGAACCAAAGGACACATCTTAAAAATACGGGGTAGACCATTTAGGACAGAGATGAGGAAAAACTTCTTCACCCAGAAAGTGATGGCTGTGTGGAATGCTCTGCCCCAGAGGGCAGTGGAGGCCCAGTCTCTGGATTCATTTAAGAAAGAGTTGGATAGAGCCTCAAGGATAGTGGAGTCAAGGGTTTATGGAGATAAGGCAGGAACAGGATACTGATTAAGGATGATCAGCCATGATCATATTGAATGGTGGTGCAGGCTCGAAGGGCAGAATGGCCTACTCCTGCACCTATTGTCTATTGTCTATTGTCTGTTGAATGGAGGGATATGGACCAAGGACAGGCAGAAGGGATGAGTGTAATTTGGCTCCATGTTCAGCACAGTACTGTGGGCTCACAGGCCTGTTCCTGCGCTGTACAGTTCTACGTTCTATAGTGTTTAAAATCACACAATGCCAGGTTGTAGTCCAACAGGTTTGATTGGAAGTACTAACTTTTGGAGCACTGCTCCTTTATCAGGTGGTTGTGGAGTAGGATCATAAGACACAGAATTTATAGCAAAAGATCTACGTCATGCAACTGAACAAAATAGAGAGAGAGAGATAGTGAGCGAGAACATCAGTGTGTGTTTGAGTGTGTTTGCTTGTGCACACTTGGTAGAATGTGGGTGTGAGTGTGACAGAATATAAGCCTGTGAGAGGGTGTGTGCTTAGATGTGAGTGTGGGGGGGTGTATGTATATGTCTGAGAGAGAGTGTGTGTATGAGAGAGGGTCTGTGTGAGTGGGTGAGTATCTAAGAGTGTGTATGTGTACGTGTGTTCCTGTGTGAATAGTGCAGTGGGGTCAACTGTTGTATGACATGAATCCAAGGTCCCGGTTGAGGCCATCCTCATGGGAACTGAACTTGGGCTAACAGCCTCTGCTCAGCCACACTGCATTGTTGCATATCCTGAAGTTTGTTTCAGTTGCGTGACACTGTAATCATTTGCTATAAATTCTGTGTCTTATGATCCTGCTCCACAGCTACCTGATGAAGGGGCAGCACTCTGAATTGTAGTACTACCAAATAAACCTGTTGGACCATAACCTGGTATTGTGATTTTTAACTTGTCCACCCCAGTCCAACACTGGCACCTCTACATTATGTTCTGTAGAATCATCAGAACAGAAACAGATCCCTTGACTGTCGCCACACCTACCATTTCCTCTGGCACCTCATTCCATACATGCATCACCACTGCTTGAAAAGGATACTCTGTAGCTCCTTTTAAAATCTTTCCTGTATCACCTTGACCTATGCCCTCTAGTTTTGGATTGCCCCACCCTAGGAAAAAGACCTTGACTATTTATCCTATTCGTGCCTCTTGTGATTTTATAAACCTCTCTAAGGTCACCCCTCAGCCTTCAACCTTCCAGGACAAAAAAAAACCCAGCCTAATCAGCCTCTCCTTACAACTCAAACATTCCAGTCCCGGCAAATCTTTTCTACACCCTTTCCAATTTAACAACATCCTTCCTAAAGCAGGGCAAGCAGGATTAGATTCAATTCATGAGAATATTTGTCTTCAGATCCAACTTTAAGTTTAGTTTAATGCCTCAAAACAGACTTGAGAAAATTCAGGTGTGTGGCATGAAAGGAAATGTAGAATCAGTGGTGTGTGTAGTTATTTGTTGCAGGGAAAACAAAGAGTGAGATTAAATCAATTTCACTTTGAATGGAGAAGGTTTAGTTTTAAAGAAGGTTTGATGATGAAATGTGGCTGTTTCTGGCTGGATCAGCATTTATTGTCCCATTCTAATTTCACTGAAGGTGGTGGTGAGCAGCTTCCTTCAAACACAACATCCTTTGAGGTATTGGACATCCACAGTGCTAATGGGAAGGGGGAATTGAGAGATGTGCCGCTGCAGGGCTTGTTGCTGAGTTTCCTCTCTTCACACCACCCCTCCCCTCTCCAAACCATCCACTTTGTTCCCAGTGCATTCGGAGTAAGTTAATTTGTCTACAGGAATTAAAATGCCAACATAAATCACTGACACGATGGATTTGAGTTGGAAAGCAGGGAAGACCCTGAAACTTCAGGGTGATGCAGATTAGTAAATGTAATTCGTGCAATTCAATGTGAACAAGTGTGAAGCAATTAATACTGAGTGAAGTAAGAAGTGAAGGATGCTGCAGGATGTGGCTGAAGAAACTGCATGTAAAGATGCATAAATTGATGAACAGGATCTAGAGCGTTCTGAGTTTATAATGTAGATATTTAGAATGAGTAAAGAATAGATGGTGATTTCATAAAAAAGTATTGGCAAGTTCATAATTTTACACAAATTACAAAGGAGTATTGAAACTATACAGAATATACAATATAGATACAGCAAGACAAAGCCTGAGTGGGAAATATATGGTTTTGAGGAAAGGGTGGAGGTGCTGGGATTATTTTCCCCAGAAGAGAGAATTGGAAGATGACATTCAATATGACACTTTAAAATGCTTTGTCACTGGGAATGATTGAGAAAGACTTTATGGAAAAACTGCTAAATATGTGAAGCAAAGGGAGATATTAAATTCTGGGGAAAAGATAGGGGAATAGGTTTAGTTCTAGATAGCTCTGGAATAGATGCATTGAGCTGACTAATCTCACTTTATGCTATAGTTTTATCTTCTAATAGTCACTGTCCTTTGGGATAAACATTAATATGCATTGTGCCTGCTTTGATCATAGCTAAAACCAATGCTACACACATACATATCAATGAGAGGACTCATGCCTGATCTGCATGTATTTTACAACCAGCCCTAAATTTATTTGCCTCATCAAAAGTGGTAAATTGGTAAATAGTGGTAAAGTGGTAAATAGTAAAATTTTTTACTATAATAAATCAAGTCCCTGTATCTCTTTTTTTTGTCATTCAATTACACATGCAATGTCCCATTAAACTACTTAAGAAAGAGCAGGAAGTCTTTCTAGTGTTCTGGAGCATGTTTCAATCTGACTTATTGTCAGTTAAGTGGATTAACTGGTCATTAGTTTAATTCACTATTTATTGGTCCTGAGTAACTATACTTCAAGAGTTAGTTATGTTATGCTTTGAATGCTCTAGATCCTGTTCATTGATTTATGGATCTTTACATGTAATTTCTTCAGCCACAACATTGTAACAATTGTAACATGGTGCTGTATATTCTGCTTCAGTTTTCTTCAAAAACATAGCAGCATATGAAGGAGAAATGATTGCTGTCAGCACTGATCAACCCTTATGAACATATGTTCATCTCTACCATTCAACTTCACTAACTGCTATTTGTAGACACTGATGACCATCAGAATCAGAACAGACTTATTTTTAACATTTTTGCAGTCTATACTGTGCAATGAATCCATCTTTCTATTAGATTTATCAATTAAAATTGCTTGAGTTCAACTGGAATTTTGACAAAAAAATGTCATAAGTATATCAAGTAATTCATGGATACCAGCAACAGCAACATATTTAGATAGTTTTGTTGCAACATTTTAAGAGCACCAGCATAATCAGAACTTGTAAAGAATTGAATCAAGAACTCAACTACTTATGGTGGTTCAATGAGTCAGATATCCAAACCAATGTTGCTGCATGTCAGATATCTCCAAATAGCAAAGAAGCAACATAGTTTCAGCTTCTACTTGACTGCAAATAAATGAAACAGGGACAAGAAATTATTCACACCATAATGTTTCTCCTTCTGGTCAAGGGTATACCCTTATCAATAAACTAGCTTCAAGTAGCCCATATCACTGCACATGCCTCGATGATTCTTTCATCCAGCTGGAGAGAAAAGAATGCCTCATTGCTTCAATATAAAACCACTGGCCAGACAAAAGTGCTATAAGCACTTCTCAAAATAGAACCCATAATGCAACTTGAACAGAGGGAGTCTAATGATACCTTAGGGTTTGGCAAAGTATGGAAACGGACAGAGCAGGAAGATAAATCCCATAAGAATTTGCTTTGCAGCCAAGATTGAGTTTTGAAAAGTGTACTTCATGGCAAGTGACAGCTGGACTCACCTCTGGGGCAGAATGTGAATAGGGTGGAAGTACAGACATCAAAAATTGAAAATGGATCGTGACCAATGCTGTGTGGACAGTGACAATGTTCAATAAATATCTATCAATACGATCGTGTGCATTTTTGTATCAATGAGACATGAGTTCACACTGTTTAAATGAGTCACAGGGTCAAAGCATGGATGGGATTAATTGCACTCTCCCTTGGAAAATATAGTGTTCCATTGCTAGTCATCCATTTATTGAAGCAGAAGTCAGTCTGTCTTCCAGAACTGGTTGTTTACATTGCATAGCAATAGAAGACAAACTTCGGTCTGTTTCCTCTCCCCTTCCTAACAGGAGAAGCTCTTTTAAGACACTTAAAATCGACTAAGTCAAATTAAAGGGGCACTGTAACAAAAATCAAAAATATTGAAAGAAACAAAATTCAGATTAAAATATTGTTTTTGGATGGAATGAGGAAGCTATTTTAAGCCACTAACAATCAGTTATATCAAATTAAATCAAATTAAACCAAATTAAAACAGATGAAAGGAGCACTAGCAAAAATCAAACATTCAAAATTTAAATAAACAAAATTGAAATTAAAATATTGCTTTTGTATGGTGTGAGGAAGCTCTTTTAAGCTGTTTAAAATCAGTTATAACAAATTAAATCTAATTAAACTACATTAAAATACACCAATCCTTTAAAGGGGCACTGAAACTTAGAGCTAGGACGAACTGAGTTGTTTTCTCTGATTTGTTGCCCATGCCACTTGCTAGTGAGGTGAGGAATAGGGAGACAGAGGAGTTGAACATGTGGCTACAGGGATGGTGCAGGAGAGAGGGTTTTGGATTCTTGGATAATTGGGGCTTTTTCTGGGGTAGGTGGGACCTCTACAAGCAGGATGGTCTTCATCTGAACCAGAGGGGTACCAATATCCTGGGGGAATATTCACTAAGGCTATTGGGGTGGATTTAAACTAATCCAGCAGGGGGATGGGAACCCAAATTGTAGTTTGAGTATAGAAAAGGTTGAGAGTAGGGAGGTCCGAAATCAAGTTTCAGGGACGCAAGATGGAACCGGCAAGCAAAAAGTTGGTTTGAAGTGTGTCTACTTCAACACCAGGAGCATCCGGAATAAGGTGGATGAACTTGCAGCATGGGTTGGTACCTGGGACTTCGATGTTGTGACCATTTTGAAGACATGGATAGAGCAGGGACACGAATGGTTGTTGCAGGTTCCAGGATTTAGATGTTTCAGTAAGAACAGAGAAGATGGTAAAAGAGGGGGAGGTGTGGCATTGTTAGTCAAGGACAGTATTGCAGTTGCAGAAAGAATGTTTGGGGACTTGTCAACTGAGGTAATATGGGCTGAGGTTAGAAACAGGAAAGGAGAGGTCACCCTGTTGGGAGTTTTCTATAGGCCTCCAAATAGTTCCAGAGATGTAGAGGAAAGAATAGCAAAGATGATTCTTGATAGGAGTGAGAGAGACAGGGTAGTTGTCATGGGGGACTTCAACTTTCCAAATATTGACTGGGAACATTATAGTATGAGTCCTATAGATGGGTCAGTTTTTGTCCAATGTGTGCAGGAAGGCTTCCTGACACAGTCTGTAGACAAGCCAACAAGGGGCGAAGCCACATGAGATTTGGTACTGGGTAATGAGCCCGGCCAGGTGTTAGATTTGGAAGTAGGTGAGCACTTTGGTGATAGTGATCACAATTCTGTTATGTTTACTTTAGTGATAGAAAGGGATAGGTGTATACCACTGGGCAAGAGTTACAACTGGGAGAAAGGCAACTACATTGCAATTAGGCAAGATTTAGGAAGCATAGGATGGGGAAGGAAACTGCAGCGGATGGGCACATTCGAAATGTAGAGCTTATTCAAGGAAAAGCTACTGTGTGTTCTAGATAAGTATATACCTGTCAGGCAGGAAACTGTAGAGCACAGGAGCAGTGGTTTTCAAAGGAAGTGGAATCTCTGGTCAAAAGAAAGAAGAAGGCTTATGTTAAGATGAGATGTGAGGGCTCAGTTAAGGTGCTTGAGGGTTACAAGGTAGCCGGGAAAGACCTAAAGAGAGAGCTCAGAAGAGCCAGGAGGAGACATGAGACGTTGTTGGCAGATACGATCAGGGTAAACCCTAAGGCTTTCTATAGATATTTAAGGAATAAAAGAATGACGAGAGTAAGATTAGGGCCAATCAAGGATAGTAGTGGGAAGTTGTGTGTGGAGTCAAAGGACATAGGGGAAGCACTAAGTGAATATGTTTTGACAGTATTCACTCCAGAAAATGACAATGTTGTCGAGGAGATTACTGAGATACAGGCAATTAGACTAGGTGGGATCCCACCTAGTCTAAGGAAGAGGTATTAGAAATCCTGCTAAGTGTGAAAATAGATAAATCCCCTGGGCCAGATGGGATTTATCCTAGGATCCTCTGGGAAGCCAGGGATGAGATTGCCGAGCCTTTGACATTGATCTTTAAGTCATCATTGTCTCCAGGAATAGTACCAGAAGACTGGAGAATAGGAAATGTGGTTCCCCTGTTCAAGAAGGGGAGTAGAGATAACCCTGGTAATTATGGACCAGTGAGCCTTACTGCAGTTGTTGGTAAAGTGTTGGAAAACGTTATAAGAGATAAGATTTATAATCATCTAGCAAAGAATAATTTGATTAGGGATAGTCATCACGGTTTTGTGAAGGGTAGGTCGTGCCTCACAAACATTATTGAGTTCTTTGAGAAGGTGACCAAACAGATAGATGAGAGTAAACTGGTTGATGTGGTGGATATGGATTTCAGCAAGGCATTCAATAAGGTTTCCTACAGTAGGTTATTTACAAAATGCGGAGGAATGGGATTGTGGGAGATATAGCAGTTTGGATCAGTAATTGGCTTGCTGAAAGAAGACAAAGGGTGGTGGTTGATGGGAAATGTTCATCCTGGAGTCCAATTACTAGTGGTGTACCGCAAGGGTCGGTGTTGGGTCCACTGCTGTTCGTCATTTTTATAAATGACCTGGATGAGGGCATAGAAGGATGGGTTAGTAAATTTGCAGACTACAGTAAGGTCAGTGGAGTTGTGGATATTGACGAAGGATGTTGTAAGTTACAGAGGATATAGATAATCTGCAGAGTTGGGCTGAGAGGTGGAAAATGGAGTTTAATACAGACAAGTGTGAGGTGATTCACTTTGGTCGGAGTAACAGAAATGCAAAGTACTGGGCAAATGGTAAGATTTTTTGTAGTGTAGATGAGCAGAGAGATATTGGTGTCCAGGTACACAGATCCTTGAAAGTTGCCACCCAAATTAACAGGGTTGTTAAGAAGTAACACAGTGTTTTAGCTTTTATTAATAGAGGGATCGAGTCCCGGAACCATGAGGTTATGCTACAGCTGTATAAAACTCTGGTGCGGTCACACTTGGAGCATTGTCTACAGTCCTGGTCACCGCATTATCAGAAGGATGTGGAAGCTTTGGAAAGGGTGCAGAGGAGATTGACTAGGATGTTGCCTGGTATGGAGGGAAGGTCTTACGAGGAAAAGCTGAGGGACGTGAGGCTGTTTTTGTTAGAGAGAAGAAGGTTGAGAAGTGACTTAATAGAGACATATAAGATAATCAGAGAGTTAGATAGGGTGGACAGGGAGAATCTTTTTCCAAGTATGGTGACAGCGAGCACGAGGGGGCATAGCTTTAAATTGAGGGGTGATAGATATAGGACAGATGTCAAAGGTAGTTTGTTTACTCAGAGAGTAGTAAGGGTATGGAATGCTTTGCCTGCTACGGTAGTAGATTCACCAACTTTAAGTGTATTTAAGTCGTCTTTGGGCAAACATATGGATGTACATGGAATAGTATAGGTTAGATGGGCCTGTACTGTGCTGTAATGTTCTATATGTTCTATGAAACAAAAATCAAAAGTTCAAAATTTAAAGTGCCATTTCAAAAGTTAAGAATGCACTCCAGCCCCTGTATCATCCATCAGCTATTGCGAGGCCTTGAGCATGCCAGTGGATATCTGAGTATGATGTAACCTCCTGTACTGTGGAAAACCAGCCTCACCTAATCACTCATTAAACAAGTAACATGGAGCAGGCATTGCACAACAGGGGCAGGAAAAGCCAACCCTTGATGTTTTTAATTAAACCACCACTCAGTCATCCAAATAATCAACTAACAGTGCCCTGAATGGGCTTTGCACATAAATTATTCAAGTGAACACTCAGGTGATTTACTGGTGGTGGGTAATAGTTGAAAAAAATAGCACAATGATTTGGTGACAGCGTTCAGTTGTCTGTAAGGGAGTACTTTTGGATATAAGAAGAAAGCAAAGAGAAAAACTGAACAGAAATGAGCAATTAACAACAGGGAGGGGAGGTACGGCTGGGAGCTTGCAGGCAGTCACCTCTCTGCTCTTGTTAATTCCATGGGCTGGATTTAATACAACCTGTTATAGTGGAATTATGATGACTGAATTGGAGGAAGGTTCATGTCAGTTCTCGGAGGCAAAAGCCTCCCTGTATTTAGTTGGAGGGCAGCAGGGAGTGGCATGGTATTCCTAATCACAGACTGTGGGATGTCAATTAGTCTAAGAAATGATTCAATTGAAATAAGAGATACCTTATTTTGGAGTGGCCCAGACATTAAATGAAAGCTGCTCTGATCTCTCACACTCTAAGAAGGATGCTCACCAAGCCATTTTGGATTTGCCAGCATTATAGGGAGTCAGCAGTGAGAAGGGAGAAGGATACTAAAAGCCATCTTACTGACCTTGTATTTGATCCTGACTTCCCCGTTCCCTGGCTCCTAACTTGTGATTCCCACTCCACCTTTAGC
Organism: Hemiscyllium ocellatum; assembly: GCF_020745735.1. Classification (NCBI taxonomy): domain Eukaryota; kingdom Metazoa; phylum Chordata; class Chondrichthyes; order Orectolobiformes; family Hemiscylliidae; genus Hemiscyllium; species Hemiscyllium ocellatum. The sequence continues at coordinate 90,911,697 of NC_083401.1, forward strand.
CTACAGTCCCTGGGCCTGGGAATGGGTGGCATTAGTGACAGCTGAGGCATAAGGGCTGCTGAGCTCTGATTGTCCAGCTCTTCACCTGCTGGGTCTTTAATTGCAGGGAAAGTACCTGAAGGGCACTTGATTGTACTGTGTCCCCACCCATACAGCGGAATAGACAGGGCTTCCTAATAAGATCTTCAACTGATATGCAAGATTCACAACAGCCTGACAGAACCCTGGCCCACTGTTCACTCTTCATCATTTTGTTTTCTGACCCATCTTTATTCAGAGATTTCCTTCATAACACTCAACATGTATCACCACTTCCAGGCATATTCCTATGGTTTTTAATCAGCTCGATGGAGAAGGCAGCAGATCATCCAGTCACCTGATTAAATACTCCACTACTACTATGCTTGCCTTGGAGCAGGCATTAACTACACCCATGGGTTACCAAATCTTGTGCCTCCACCCAAGCTCCTACTGCCCCTAACACCCGCTCCCCTCTTCTCCTGGTATGAACGGGAGTTTTCTGTCTTTTCTGTGTGAGTTTTGAACCTTGCATGCTGCACAATTTGGAACTTGAAGTAAAACGTGAGTGCAGCATGTATCAAATCCAGTATCCACTCTTGGGTAGCAAAGGATGCTTGCTGGCATGAGATGTTGGGAAAGTATGGTCTGAGCCCTAATTTCTCACTGGATCCTTTCCTTGGTGATCATCATCAACTAGTAATAACTGTGCCACAAGTGCAAGGAAAAACATCTCTTCCACCAAGAAGGAATCTAACCATCATCCCGTGACATTCAACTGCACTATTTTACTGAATCCTCCACCACCAACATCCTGGGAGTTACCATTTTTCCATACCTTAAATGGCCAAGCCATGCAAGTACTGTATAAATAAGTACAGGTTAATTCCAACATCTACAAGGCATATGTCAGGAATGTGATGGGTCACTTTCATTTATCTGAATGGTCAGCTCCTGAAACACTCAAAGTATAACACCATCCAGAATAAAGCAGCCTGCATCATTGGCAGATCATATTCACCATTTATGCGTAACGAATGCCAATCTTTATTATGGCCATTGTTACATGCATCACACCATGTGTGAATCTGAAGTTCAGATCTTGCCAGTAGTTATGCCTGAGCAATAATTTATTTTCTCAAGAAATGATTGTGCCTTTAATTAAAAACATTACACCTAATGAAGCCTGCACTGCCATTTTACAGCAGCAGCAGCAGCACTTAACAGTGAGTGAAGTTCAGGTGAATCCTGGATTAGTGAACAAACACTGTTTTCAGTTTATCTTCAGTGCAAGGTCAAATTTTATGAAAATATATATGCAACTGTACAACTATTGAATTACAAATAACCCATAATTGCACATATTACACCAAAAAAGCTAAATTCAGTTACTTTTACAGTTTGGACAAAAAGTCTTTGATCGTGGAATGACTGTATATCTTTTTGTACATGGTTGATTAAATAATCAAGTCAAAATCAAAGCCTGCCTGCAATTCCTGTTTTAATTAGAATGAGACAAGTGTAAATTTTTCCTTGATATATCTAACAAATCTTATAGTTTCCAAATTCAATCCAAAGCACACCTCCAAATTCTTGCCACTTTGCTCTGTGGTAAAAGATGAATGAATTGATTTGAATTGTCTTTTAATGGCTTTTGCCAAACGACTCAGTTGGAATAGTGCGTCATCTTGAATGGACAATCAGTTACATCTCGCTCATAAATCCACAAACCGTTGTAATTATCTTTGCAGTTCCATCTTACTGTCTAGATGGGGCAAGTAATCAACCTTGCCAATCTGTCTCTGCAAACACATTTGTTCTAACAAAGATGATGGAGATCTCGTCTTGACGACACAAAAGAAACCAATGTTTCAGAAGGCATTAAAGGTCAACCAGCCAATGGGCACATCAAATCAATCAGACTGTATAAATTTATGCCAACCACATAAAATCAGCCGAACATATGGATCACACTATTTACATTGTACCCACACAACAAAGATGTTTAAGATTTTTAAAATTGGCATTTATGTTTTCACATGCCTCCCTGGCCTTGTCTCTGTTTATTGGGGATCATTATTCCTCTGTACATCACTCCATTGGTGGATGTACCTTAAAAGCTTGAGAATTCCCTCTTTATACCTGCCTCTCTTCCTTCAAGAAACCCCATAAAACATACCTACTTGACAAAGCTTCTCATATCACTCTTTAACTTGGTGTCAAAGTTTGTGATGGCTGTGACTCAGTTTTTAGCTCTAGCTTCTGGGTCTACTCCCAGCCTTGAACAAAGCTAATTGTTATGATATTTATTCTGGCAAATCAGATGCCAGCCTTAAGACTGACTTGATATTTTGTTTCTTCTTTGGTATAGAGAAGTGGGATTTCACTGAAACACAAAATTTTGATATAGGTTGGAGTCTAAAATTAAAACAAGTTTTTATTAACATAAAACAATTGAAGATAAAATCAGACAAAATATCCATAAGTAACAGGTTTTTTTCAAAATATAATCCTATTAATCCCAAAGCAGACCCCTTTATTGTAATCAAATCATAGATAATTCCTTCTATTTTCCATATATAAGGCTTAGTTTATTTGTTTCTTCAAAATTTTTTTCTTGTGAATCTGCTAGACTCTTCCTTAAACTATTTCACAACTGAGGTTAAACTTTTGCAAATAACTTCTTCAGGGTTTTAACCAAACACTTCTGTTGTGGAACTTTTAAACTAAACTCCTTACACAGAGGTAACCTCATTCTTAACAGGTCTAATCTATTTCCCTTTCTCATAAACAACTGTTATAGACATCAAGCTTCAGCCAAAATTTCTGCAAACTGCAATAAATTAAAATTAAAAGCTTTTTTAAAAGCCTGATGTACTACACACTTCATTTTGTTTGCTCATAAACTCTCCTAATATGATAAAATGTCCCTACAAAATTTCTGTCTAATACTGTGTTTACAAGAAATATCAATGTTATTAGTTAACCATTAAACTTCTTCAGATAAACAAAAAAAACTGCCCAAAAGTATATAAAATCAATCATGCATGACATAAAAATACCTTACACCACACTAAAACCTAGCTCTCTTAACCAAAGAAGAAATGAAAATATATCTTCAAAGGCATTTTCATCACTCAGAAAAAAAAATCATAATGCTATTTCTATGCCACATTAACAGTAGCAACATGTTGAACTTAAACTTACAGTGAGTTACACTGCAATTACAATTCTGGACAGAAGTTCTGCATTCCATTCTGACACACATTTACAGGTACCACATTACTCACTGACATTCAAAGGTGCTCTTGAAAAATGTGCTGCGATATAATTTTCTTTTCCAGACACACAACTGTTTATTTTTCAAATTAAACGGTTCTATAATTAAGCTCTATTGAAATAATTATAAGTTCGGATCTTGACATTTTTCAAAAATAAAATTGATAGTTCCATATTGTTGATGATGCAAATCTCAACATGGGTTTAGAGCCAGCACAAGACTCAATGTCTCTTTCTCCACTATGGAACATGCAGTCCACTTCTTTGAGAATTAACTGACAGGCGCTATAACAGGACTGCTTTCCAAATGCTAAAACACAAAAACAAAATCAGCAGATGGAGTCAGTAGGGGATTTTGCATGGCCACATTTATCAGTGTGATCCATTTTTGAAATTCCCCCAAAGCAAATTTCATATACTGTGTAGTTAATTTTAAATCAATCTCTCATTATCCATGATAAGACCAAGGTGAAAATCATAAGTGCCACCAAGTTTTAATAACTGGATCGCATTTAAGTTCAAAATGGCTGCCTTAAACCTGTCTTAAAGTCTTAGATTGTTTGCATATTTAAGGATTAACCTAATACTGTTTAACAATACTTTCGAAAACAGTTTTTCAATGAGAAGAGCATCTTTTGGATTTTGTCCACTCAGATCATTCAGTGACCTTCAATAAATGATGTGTTTAAATATTTAGCAATTTAATACTGTTTTATATTTGTAAAACTAACACCTTCTGTCCTTTATTAAAACAATATGAAGCTTAAAGTTTGAACAGATGCTTATTTACCACAGTGCTGAAATTTCATCCGGCCTAGAATAGACAGAATTAAATATACGTGTATTAAGCTGATTACAGATCAATTTGATATTAAATTTAATAGCAACTAATATTGGATAGCAACAGACACTGGTTACTAATTTAATTGCCAAATGATATTGAGCAATGAGGAACATCATTTCTGGTGAACATTTATTCTTGACACAATTTAGGCAAGAGCTGCATTGCAATGAATTGGCTTACTGCAAATCAGATTAACCCTATCATTTATCTCCATCTCCTCAATAGAAATAGAGTGGGCTTTTAAAATAGTTGCAGCCACATATCTTCTTTAACTTATTCAATTTTAATGAATGAGGTGGACCCTTGCTTTGTTTTCAAGAGGGTCAGGCAAAATAGAGGCTTCGCGAGGCAGTGCAAGGAATATTTGGTATTGTCCTCTCCGGCTGCCCTAAACATCCCTCAAATATGATGTCCTCCTGATTCTCAATCCCTGCATTCCATTCTGACTTGCAGATTCAATTATATGACCAATAGTGACTCCTGATCATGGGTCAGCTGACATTACCCAAGCTACACAGTGAAGAATGTGGGTGGTTCCCATTCAGCTTTGTCCACCTACCCAAACAGGAGTTAAGTTGTGACATTAAGTATTAATTGACTTCCTTTGTTTAAATGGTGCTGTTGACTATACAAGCTGCACTTACAGAATTGCAATTCTGGACAGAAGTTCTGTTCTTGGAAAAGTTCAGCCATAAGGTACATTGATCCCACATGGCTACACAGGAAAAATTGTTATGGACCAGGCCGGAACCTCCTCAAATATTTCAAGAAGGCAGCCTAGACCCTAACTTTTTCTTAATTTAAAGGCAGATGTGAAGTGGGTCTTTCAGGCATGATAGAACTGGTCAAACCACTCGGCTTTAAGCAAAACACAATTTAGTTAAATATTCCAGTTGAAACATGAGCAAAAGAAAGCAGAATTTAGAATAACTTAACTATTAGAAAACTTCTCTGACCTGATACAATAACTAGGACTAATTAATTGCTCCAATACAGTAACATCCCATAAACACATCCCTTGACAAAAAAGTAAATTCAAACAGAGATTCTTACAGGCAGGAGGGAACAACATCCAGAGGAAAGATTTCAGGGAGATTCAGTGGAATCATTTACTGAAACATGCAACATTTCTGGACTCCAACATCTTGTGACAGCGACAGCTAAAACAAACTAGAAAAAATCTGAACTGGAAGAACTGTTCACTCCCCTTCCAATGTTAAACTCAACTCTTCTACCTTTACAAGCTCTCTTCAAAATAAAACCAAAGACAAAATAACCTTTTTAAAATGACCGCATCATCACAAGATTCAAAGAGTCAGAGAGATAAACAACATGGAAACACACCTTTTGGTCCAACTCGTCCATGCTGACCAGATAACTTAAGTAAATCTAATCCAATTTACCAGCATTTGGCTCAAATCCCTGAGCAGCACGCTGGCTCTATGGGTGGCACGGTGGCTTGGTGATTATTACTGTGTCGCACAGCACCAGGGACCCGGGTTCGATTCTTGCCTTGAGTGACTGACTGTGTGGAGTTTGCACATTCTCCCCGTGTCTACGCGGGTTTCCTCCGGGTGCTCTGGTTTCCTCCCACAATCCAAAGATGTGCAGGTCCCAAGAGAAATATAGGGTTGGGGAAATGGGGGTGGGTGGGTTGCTCTTTGGTGAATTGGTATGGACTTGTTATGCCAAAGGGCCAGTTTCCATACTGTAGGGAATCTAATTAATCCCTCTAAACCTTTCCTACTCATATACCACCTAGATGCCTTTTAAAGCTTGTTATTATACCAGTCTCCATCACTTCCCCTGGCAGCTCACTCCATATACACACCACCCTCTGAGTGAAAAAGTTGCCGCTTAGAACAAAGAACATTACAGCACAGGAACAGGCCCTTCGGCCCTCCAAGCCTGCACCGATCCAGATCCTCTATCAAAACCTGTCACCTATTTTCTAAGTATCTGTATCCCTCTGTTCCCTGCCCATCTAGGAAGAACTTCTCATGCATATCTCTCTTAAACTTTCCCCTCTTATCTTGAACTCATGACCCCTAGTAATTGAGTCCCCCACTCTGGCAAAAGGCTTCTTGCTATCCACCCTGTCTGTGCCTCTTATGATTTTGTAGACCTCAACCTCCATCTTTCTAATGAAAATAATCCTAATCTACTCAACCTCTTCTCATAGCTAGCACCCTCCACACCAGGCAACATCCTGGTGAACCTCCTCTGCACCCTCTCCAAAGCATCCATATCCTTTTGGTAATGTAGTGACTAGAAGTGTAAGCAGTATTCCAAATGTGGCTGGACCAAAGTCTAATACAACTGTAACATGACCTGCCAACTCTAGTACTCAATATTCCGCCCGTTGAAGGAAAGCATGCTGTGTGCCTTCTGGACCAGTCTATTGACCTGGGTTGTCACCTTCAGGGAGCAATGGAACTGGACACCCAGATTTCTCTGCACATCAATTTTCCTCAGGGCTTTTCCATTTACTGTACAGTTCACTCTTGAATTGGATCTTCCAAAATGCATCACCTGGCATTTGGCCAGATTGAACTCCATCTGCCAGTTCTCTGTCTAACTCTCCAATCTATCTATATTCTATTATATTCACTGAAAGTCCTCTTTGTTATCTGCTACTCCACCAATCTTAGTGCCATCTCCAAATTTGCTAATCAGACCACCTATATCTTCCTCCAGATCATTCATGCATTCCACAAACAACAGTGGTCCCAGCATGGATCCTTGTGTAACACCACTGGTCACAGGTCTCCATTTTGAGAAGCTCCCTTCCACTACTACTCTCTGCCTCCTGTGCCCAGCCAATTCTCTATCTATCTAGCTAGCATACCCTGGACCCCATGCAGCTTCACCTTCTCCATCAACCTACCATGGCGAACCTTATTAAGCGCCTGACTAAAGTCCATATATATGACATCTACAGCAGTTCCCTCATCAATCAACTTTGTCACTTCCACAAAGAATTCTATTAAGCTGGTAAAACATGACCTTCCCTGCCAAAACCATGTTGCCTGTCTTTGATAAGCTAATTTTCTTCCAAATGGGAATAGATTCTATTCCTCAGTATCTTCTCCAGCAGCTTCCCTATCACTGCTATCAGACTCACCATTCTATCATTACCTGGATTATCCCTGCTACCCTTCTTAAACAAGGGGACAACATTAGCAATTTTCCAGTCCTCTGGGACCTCACCCATGTTCAAGAATGCTGAAAAGATCTCTATTAAGGCCCAAGCTATTTCCTCTCTTACTTCCCTCAGTAATCTGGGATTGATCCCATCTGGACCTGGGGACTTGTCCACCTTAATGCCTTTTAGATTACCTAACACTTCCTCTCTCCTTATGCCGACTTGAGCTCGAGTAATCAAACTTCTATGCCTAACTTCAACATCCTTCATGTCCCTCTCCTTGGTGAATACTGATGCAAATTATTCATTAAAAATCTCACCCATTTTCTCTGACTGCATGCATAACTTTCCTCCTTTGTCCTTGAGTGAGCCAACCCTTTCTCTAGTTACCCTCTTGCTCTTTATGTATGAATAAAAGGCTTTGGGATTTTCCTTAGCCCTGTTTGCTATCCATGACTCATTTTAACCCTCTTAATTCCTCATTTCAGACTGATCCAACATTCCTGATATTCTTCCAAAGCTTGTCTGTCTTGGGTCACCGAGACCTTATGTACACTGCCTTTTTCCTCTTAGCTAGTCTCACAATTTCACTAGTCATCCATGATTCCCTAATCTTTCCATTTCTATCCCTCATTATCACAGGAACATGTCTTTGCTGCACTCCCATTAATCTCTCTTGAAAAGACTTCCACATATCAAATGTGGATTTACCTTCAAACAGCTGCTCCCAATCCATATTCCTTAGCTCCTGCTGAACTTTGATATTGTTGACCTTCCCCAATTTAGCATTCTTCCTTTAGGACCACGCTTGTCTTTGTCCATGAGTATTCTAAAACTTATGGGATTATAATCACTATTCCGAAAGTAATCCCCTACTGAAACTTCAACCACCTGGCTGGGCTCATTCCACAACACCAAGTCCAGTGTGGCCCCTTCTCAAGTTGGACTGTTTATATACTGCTCTAGAAAATCCTCCCAGTTGCCTCTTTACTAATTCTAGACCTCTCACACTAAGTGAATTCCAGTCAATATTGGGAAAATTAAAATGTCCCATCACCACCACCCTGTTGCTCCTACACATGTCCATAATCTGTTCACAAATTTGTACCTCTATCTCATGCTTGCTGTTGGGAGGCCTGTAGTACAGTCCCAACATTGTTACCGCACCCTTCCTATATCTGGGCTTTGCCCATATTGCCTCACTGCTCAAGTCCACCATTGTGCCCTCCTTCAGCACAGCTGTGATATCCTCTTTGACGAGTAATGCAACTCCTCCACCCCTTTTACCTCCATCACTATTCCACCTGAAGCATTTATATCCTGAAATATTTAATTATCAATCATGCCCTTCCCTCAACCAAGTCTCAGTAATAGCAATAACATCATAGTTAGTTACCTTTAAATATTTGCCCTCTCACCTTAAACCTATGCCCTCTAGTTTTGGACTCCCCCATCCCAGTGAAAACAACTTATCTATTTACCCTGTCCATGACCATCATGATTTTATCAACTTCTATAATGTCACCACTCAGCCTCTGATGCTCCAGGGAGAACAGGCCCAGTCTATTCAACCTTTCTCTACAGCTCAAACCCTCCAACATTGGGGATATCATTGTTACGCTCTTCTGAACCCTTTTAAGTTTTACAGCATCCTTTCTATAGCAGGAAGAACCTGGAGGAAATGGCCAGGCCAGGGGTGGCCTCCACATTTTCTATCCAGCTAAGGACACTGGGCAAGTTCTGGCCATGATGGGCTATTCCGTTGGAGGCTGACACTATTGCTGCTGATGGTCAAACTGATAGAAAATGGAGAGGCCTTGTCACCTCCATTATAATCTGTGGCAAAAACACAAATTGCTGAAAAAGCTCAGTAGGTCTGGCAGTATTCATGGTGAGAAATCAGTGTTAATGTTTTGGATCAAATGATCCTTCCTTGGAGCTGATGGTGACTAGGAATGTCAGTTTATATGCAGATGATAGAGTAGGGGGAGGGGGTGAGGAGCAAGGAGGCGGTCAGCAGCAAGGTCGGGGTAGAGCCCACAGAGAGAGAAGAAGAGTTGGACTGACAAAGGAATGGATAACAATCTGGCTTGGAGGGTGAATTGCTGTTGATGGAGACTGTTAGTGGCGAACAATGGGTTGTGTGTAATAGCAGACCACGTGATAACAAAGTCTGATGTGAGGGTGTTTGAGTAAGGACAGCAAAGCTCAGTGCAAGCTGAAAGAACAGCATTGCACTTCCTGCTCGGGAACTCTGCAGCCTTCTGGATTCAACATCAGGTTCAATAACTTTAAGGCTTGAACTCTCACATGTCCTTATCTCAACTCTAACTTCTGCATATAAACTGGTATTTTCCTAGCTACTATCAGCTCTGAGGAAGGGTCACTCAATCCGAAACATTAACCTGATTTCTCTCCACGGATGCTGCCAGACCTGCTGAGCTTTTCCAACAACTTCTGTTTTTATTTCTGGTTTACAACATCCACAGTCTTTTCTGTTTTTATTTAGAATCTGTGGACTTCTTGAAAAGCTAAATGAAAATGACAGTCATCTTCACTCTTTCTTAACTCAGTATCAAGGTTCTTTATGGGCAGACAGCAGCCTCATATTTGCTGTTGTTCTGCTCCAAGGCAGCCTGACTATTACCAATGCCTCTACTCCTCCGGCTGCCAGAGGCCAACAGTGCGGAGAGCCTGTGCATCATTTACAAGTGTTTCAACAGGCACTGGGCAGGATTCCCAATTCTAAACAGTTCTTGACTTAATATTCCAAACTGTTAGGCTCTGGAGTGAGGAGAGATGAACTGGCTCCTCTTCTTTATTCACCCCCACCTCCCCCCATCCCCCAATAACCCCTCCTTGTCCCTGCATGTTTAATTTGAAAAGATACACAGTCAATGTGTTTATATTTTAAAAAGAGTCAATTTAACCAGACATTCTTGAATATAGAAAAAGGGAGTTTATTAATTACGTTAAGTGGAGGAAATACTAATGCAACACACATGCACACAGGTTAGAAATGAGAGATGACCACACGATAGAAGTTGAAAAGGAATAGATCAGTATCTGAAGTGTTCATGAAGAATGGATAGTTGGGCTTCATGGCTATTAGATGGAGTATCATGAGAACATTGACCTTGGTAGGTGAATCTCATCTTGGTAGGCTTTATGATTGTTATTTTTGCAGTTTGGTTGAGATTCTGTATTTCTGATACCTTTCAACCATGATTGAATCCCAGCATACAGGGTCATCTCATGTTTCCTTCTTATTGGGTTGCAACATTTGGAGTTAAAGAAGTTCTTAATCTACAACATAGGGGTAACTAGGGGTTAGTTCTTCGAATGTGACCATCACAACATGATAATACTTAGGCTGATACATATAAGACCATTCCATTTCACTAGTTTACTCTAGTAGAGTTGAAACTTTTTTTAAAACCACTCATCTAGTGTATTCCAAGAGGATAAAACTGATTGGTCTACAAGAAGTGGGTTTCAGACAAGAGGGAAGAGATAGTTAGCCCCTGTTTGAAGTTTTGCTGATAATTTACATGTGCAATATTTCATTGACCACATACAGAATTTTGCCAGACAAACACTGAATTTAAATATGTAGCTTATCTGAGTAGTCTTCCTTTTAAAATAACACATTTTGAAATATAAGTGAAAGGTGCCTATAAATAACTTAGGGTTCTGATGTATCATCATAATGGAAGACTGCTGCCATGTTTATTTGTGTATCACAAAAGTACATGCTGAAGGTAACATTGGAAGCCAGCACAACACTCAAACCTCCTTTTACCTCCATCTTGATATTTGTCTCCTTTCACCTCCAGAGTCTGACCGATGTGTAAATCCATTTTATAATCTTGATGGTGTCACAAAATTGGTCTACCACTTTAATAAAACTAGTTCCTTCATGAGAACCTACTGAGACATACTTTGGTTTGTTGCTGCTGTAAAACCTTGCTGCACATCATCCTCTTGGTCGTAAGTAGAACAGATTTCCAATATATTAATGCATTTTGAAAATAAATTACAACTTTCAAAGGGAACAATTTTAATAATGTTACATTATTGCCCAGAAAGGGACTATGCAGTGTCGTAAGATAGTTTAGTAAGAATTGCTGGTTATTTAGTTATATTGAAATGTATATTTTAGTGACAGTTGATGTTTTCCATTATTCTTTCTCAATTACTTGAATAAATTCAGAGTTCACTGATTAAAACTCAATATGATTATTCAACCATCTCATCTTGGTCAGTCACACACTTTGTAAGGTGACTGAATTATTTCTCTGAAGCATTGCAGAGAAATGGGTGTTATCAGATATCCTCTCAAACTAGCTTGACGTTAAATAAATAACTGACCAATAAATTATTCAAATGCAATTAATTCATTGTTCCTTCTTTACACGCAAAATGTAGAAGCATATAAACATTGCAACATGCTAATACTTAGAACCTAGGCTGATACATATAAGAACAGAGTATCGCTGTTAGTTTTATTAATAATCCTGTTATTAAAAACAGATGATGGGTCATATTTTCCTTTTTGGGGAAGTCCACTCAAGTCAGGAGGTTTCCTGAAGTTGTCATCCTGCTTTCCACCCGACAGTGCCGCCCCCACTGTTTTTATGGTGGGTTGGTGAAGGTGGGCTGGGGCTGAGGCTGGGTCCTCTCAAAGCAGGGCTGAGGGAAGAAGTACAGCTGGTATACGTCAAGGTAGACAGGTTGGAAAACCTGTGTTCCTTCATTGGGATATCTGTCCACTTCTATAATTATACAGCCTTACACTGACCCCTCTCCCCTTCATCCCCTTCTACCCATCCTTCAAGTACTCTCTCAACCCTTATCCACACTCTTCCCCCTGCCCCGAACATATACTTCTTTAATCTACATATCCCCCTTGTGCCCTTGCCCTTTCATATCTCCCATGCCCACTCACCCAATATCTACTATGGTCAAAATTCATAAGTCTTATAATAACACTGAGAAGTTTTTAAGCTGCCAAAATATGCAAAAAGGCATTTTGGGTCTACTCAGAAAGAAACTGCCATATGAGGAGTTCATAAAACTGTTAATCTGAACAAAACTTCACAAACAAGTTGAAAGGTAGAAAAAACAGATATATTGACAGTTGGATAACTGTTGAACTGATCCTATCAACGTGGTTCGGAGCTCAGCTTAGGAGACTTAATGAGAGTCCATTGGCCAATTATTTCAACAAAACCTCCATGTCTAAGTGGATTTAATCCTCTGAAGTAGTTGACCAGCTCCAAATACTGAATTATTAATTTCTCAATCAATTAAAAAGATCACTCCATAGGGTGGATGTGAAACAACAGAGTAAAAATTTCAGTACTTAACTCTAAGAAGGTCAGGGGTGTCATAAAATGAAAAGTAAGAGCTTATACAAATGCAAAGAACTGTACAGATCCCACAGAATGGGACAAATACAAAAACTAACCAAGAGCCACAAAGTGGCTTACAAGAGCAGCTAAAAGGATTAAGAAAATAAATTTGCAGGGGACATAGAATACAATAAGAAGAGATTTAATAGTTACATAAAGGGAAAGTGCCCAGTTAAGGGAATGCTCGTCCACTAAAGGCTAAGAGTGGGAATATTATCAATGACGACAAAGAAATGGCAGCATGTTAAACTAACTATTTTTCTTCATTTCACATCAAGGTAGGATGACAACAGAGATCCCAAAGGAAGTAACAGGTCAGGGACAAGGTCTAAATAAAATAAAATTAAATAATCATCAATAATGTGGAAATTAATGGAACTGAAGAATGACAAATCACCAGGACCTGATGGTTCCCATACACGGGTGTTAAAGACAATAGGAGAGCACATTGCTGATGCCCGAACCCATAATCTTTCAGAGATCCCTGCATCCAAGAGTTGTACTCCTAGATTTTGAATTTGCTCACAACACTCAGCTCTTTAAGAAGGGTGACAGCGGGAAATCAGGGAATAACCCATCAGTTAGCCTGACATGTGTGGTGGGAATTGTTGGAGTCTGTAATTAAAGGTAGGGTTACTGATCATCTTGAAAGATTTCAGGTAATCAGGAAGAGTCAGTAGGGATTCATGAAGGGTAAGTCATATCTAACACAACTCAGAGTTTTTTATAGCGGTGAGAAAGGTGATGGACGGAGTTAAATTGCTGCATGTTGTTTACATGGACTTCGAGGAGGCTTTTGGTAATGTTTCACACAAGGAGACTGACAGCTAAGGTGGAAGCCCGTGGAATTGAGGACAAAGTACTGGCATGAATAGGAAATTGAATAGCAGGAAACAGAGTTAAAATAATGAGTAAGTACTCAAATTGGCAGGATGTTACTATTGATATCCTACAGGATCTATATTGGGGGGCCATGATATTCATTAATGACTTGGATAATGGCATAAAAAGTCAAATATCCAAGCTTGCTAATGAAAAAAAATGGGCAGCATTGTAGACAATGTTGTTGACAGCATTGAATTACAGCAGTTCTCTGGATTGGTGGTAAAGACCATCTCTCACTTTGAGAAAACCAGTTTACACTGAAAATAGAAACCAGCAGCACAAGTTTGCTACTTTGCCTTTGAGCATGCTTCATGGTTGATCATCCAACACAATACTCTTTCTCTTTGTAGCCTTTGATCCCTTTAGCCCGAAGGATGACATTTAAACTTCTTCAGGAAAACACTCAGTGTTGGCCTCAATTGCTATTTGTAGCAGAGAATTCCACAGGCACACTATTATTTCTGGTCCACACAGAACAGAATTCAGGACAAAGGACCTTCAAGCAGTCTGCAAAACCAAGATTCTCAAAACCCTACTGTTCAATTGCCAGTATCAATGTTAACAGTCAACAGTGCCACAGACATTAAGCCAGGGCCACTCAGCCCCTGACCTTATTACAGCCTTGATTCAAACATGGACAAAGGAACTGACTTCCAGAGGTGAAATGAGAGTAATAGCCCTTCATACCAAGGCTGCATTCGACACAGTGCGGCATCAAAGACCCCTAGCAAAATTGGAATCAATGGGTATCAGGGGCAAACTCTCTGGTAATTGGAATCATAGCTGAAAAATGTGTTGCTGGAAAAGTGCAGCAGGTCAGCCAGCATCCAAGGAGCAGGAGAATCGACGCTTCAGGCATAAGCCCTTCTTCAGGAATTATGCCTGAAACATCGATTCTCTTGCTCCTTGGATGCTGCCTGACCTGCTGCACTTCTTCAGCAACACATTTTTCAGCACTGATCTCCAGCATCTGCAGTCCTCACTTTCTCCCAATAGTTGGAATCATACCTGGTATGTGAGTAGATGGGTTGTGGGTGTTGGAGATCAGTCATCTTAGCTCCAGGGTATCTCTGCAGGAGTTGCTCAAGGTAATGTCCTAAGTTAAACCATCTTCAACTGCTTCATCAATGACCTTCCTTCTATCATAAGGTCAGAATTGGGGATGTTTGCCAAGGTTTGCAAAATGTTCAGCACCATTCATGACTCCTCAGATACTGAAGCAGTCCATGTTCAAATACAATAAGATCTGGCCAATATCCAGGCTAGGGATGTCAACTAGCAAGTGCTGAAAACAAGAAATGTTAGAAATCACAGCAGGTCAGGTAGTATTGTGTAGACATAGCCAGATAACATTTTGAGTCAAAACTGAAGTAGCAAGAACTATTCATGCCACACAAATGCTAGACCATCTCCAATAAGAGACAAACTCACTACTAGCCTTGACATTCAATGATGATACGGTGACTAAATCCCCAACTATCACCAAGTATCCTGGTGATTACTAGTGACCAGTAACTCAACTGGACTCATTGCATCAATATAGTGGCTACCAGAAATGATCAGAAGCTAAGAATACTGTGGCAAGTAACTCACTTCCTGACTCCCCAAAGCCTTCCCATCCTCTACAGGACACAAGTCAGGCATGTGATGGAATACTCCCAACTTCCTTAGATGAGTGCAGCTCCAACAACACTAAAGAAGCTTGACACCACATCCATAAGCATTCATTCCCTCCACCATCCATATGCAGATGCAGCAGTGTGTACTATCTGCAAGATGCACTGAATAAATTCATCAACAATCCTGAGACAGCACCCTTCAAATCCATCACTACTTTCATCTAGAAGAACAAGAGCAGCAGATACCTGGGAATACTATCACCCGCAAATTTCCCTCTAAGCCACTTTCCATCCTAACTTGGAAATATATCACTGTTCCTTCACTGTCACTGAGTCAATTCCAGTGCCACTGGAATACCCTCCGACAGGACATTATGGGTTAAACTACAGCACATGAACAGCAATGTTTCAAGAAGGCAGCTCCCTTCCACCTTCTCAAGGGGAACTAGAGATGGAATTAAATGCTAGCTCAGCCAATGATACCCACATTCTTTTGAGCGAATGAATAACAAGGGAGCGGTGGCTCTTACTGATAGGGGAGTCAGAGAGAAGGGCAATGCAGTGGTTTTCAGTGGCCAACCGCAATCTCTTTCCAAGCTGGGGATTCCTGGATTAGGCATTGAGTGCCTGACAACAAGATATTCCCTCACCCTCAGTATGCTAGGTAGACCATGTGATTCCCATTCAGTTCCTGAGCCACCATTAACTTCTCGTATGTTCAGTGATAATTGCTGTTTTCCATCGAACTGACCTTCCAGCATGGGTCCTCTCACTGATACAGTTTTGGAAGGTTTGCCTGCTATTGTGGGTCTGATGCTTGGCTTCTCCTAAAAACATGGAAAGCATTCCCATCCATACTGATAACCTTTGAACCCCTGCATAACCAAAATCTATCCACAGCAAACATAAAGAATGCTGAAGAAGAGCCATGTTTCATTTGAAATTTTAACTTTTGTTTCTGTCTTCATGAATGCTGACAGAGTTGCTGTGTTTCTTGGCATTTCTTTTTTTAGTTCAGCACGATCAGTTTGCACCTTGCTACGCAGGACTCCAATAAGGAACTTTCATCCTATTTGAAGTGAGTGGCTGAAAAGACATGTTAAAAACATGCTTAGAAATAATGACGTATACAAGAACATAAGTTTTCAGACATAACAGGAAAGGAAGAAAGGGAGGTGTCATGTCAGTAACAACAGGAAAAATACTGTAGTATTTGAAAGAAGTGATTTCTTTGAGAAGAGGGAATGAGTAGAGTCCACGTTACGGGAGTTGAGAAACGTAAAGGTAAGTTAAGCATTTTTAACATCTTCCATAAGCCTTTAAATAGCAAGACAGACATAGAAGAACAAATTTGCAGGGAAATCAGAAAAGTTTGCAAGGACTGTAAGAGTGACAAAATTAGGTAATTTTAATTATTAAATATCAATTTGGATAATGTTAGAGTAAAAGGTAAGGGTAAGGATGCAGAGGAATTTCTGAAATGAATTTAGTAGAATTTTCTTAATCAAAATGACACCACTCAAAACATAACCACCCATTTGATAGCACTCTATCCATGCCTCCAATACCAATACTCAGTAGCAGCAGTGTGTGCTACCTACAAGATGCCCTGCAGAAATTCACCAAGGCTCCTTTGACAGCAACTTCTACATCCATGATTTGAAGGCCATGGTCAGCAGCTTCATGGGATCACCACCATCAGCAAGTTCCACTTCAAGCTGCCAACTATCTGACTTAGAAATATGTCATTATTCCTACACTGTTGCTTGATCAAAATCCTGGAGTTCTCTCCCTAACAGTATTGTGGCTGTACCTAAGCAAAATGGACTTCAATGGTTAAATCAGGCAGCTCACTACCACCTTCTCAAGCATAATAGATTTGAATACTAAATGCTGGTCCAACCAGCAACATCTACATTCCATGGATGAATGAGAAAAAAAAATTCTCATTTCAACGAGAGGGAAGCATTGCTGAATCTGGTTCTGGAAATGAGGTGAGCTTGTAGACCAAGTGACAGTCAGGGAGCACTGGGGGTTAAAAGTGATAATTATGTCATGAAAATTAGATTAGCATTGGAGATTAACAAGGCAAAATTTAGTACTGAACTTCAAATTTGGAAAAGGGCCAACTTCTTTGAGATGAAAAGGAATCAAGCCAGTGTAAAATAGAAACAAAGACAGACAGGTAAAACTGTTAGAGAATAATGGGTGACATTTAAGGAAAAGATGCTTCAAGTACAGACTAGGTACATTACTACAAAAGTGAGAGTTGAGGAGCAAGAAACAAATCTCCTTGGATGATGAAGGAACAGAGAATATGATTAAACTAAAGTTGTGTGGTGCCTGTGAACTGAATTCTTCAAGCATGAGCCAATATGAAGGAGAAAATGAAGCACAAACCGAGACTGTCAAAGAGAGAATATGAGAACAGAATAGTAATCAGCATGAAAGGTAGCCAAAAATCTTCGGACAACATAGAAATTGTGCATTTAAGATTTGTTAGTTATGTATATATTTAAATGTTGTTTATTTTTGTGTATCAATTTTTGAATTTTGAATAAGTTGTATACGTGTTTCAATGTCAAAAGAGTTTTAAAGATTATTTTTTAAGTCTTTCTGCAGCCATGGTGATTTGTTTTAAAACTGATTGAGAGAGATAGCCTGCAGGAGCTAATTTTTAAAAAAATTTTCTTGGGCACGTTTTTAACCACCAAACAAAGTAAACAGGTTTCAGTTAGTAGATTAAGGATGTTAATTTCCCCCCCAAAAAAAGCTTAAGGGAAACAACCATAGCTTGGAAAAGATTTTTAGTTTCAGTTTGGCTGAAGCTGGATGGGTAAAATAGTTGAATATGAGAAAGGGAAAGAATAGTTTAGAATTGTTGAAAATAGCTTTTCTTCATGGTAGGAGTTCAGTGAAGGTTTCAGAACAAAAGTATTTTTAAATCTCTGAATAGGTTTGACACTGAGCTAGTTTAAGGACAATGATGTGACAAATTAGGAAGGGGTTATCAGAGTCTAATGCCTGGGAATTGAAAGTGTAGCTAAGGTATACCCCAGGCGGGATATAGAAGGGATTTTGTGTAGTTCTTGAGAACTTCAATGGGATGTTGTTAGAATTAATTATGTTGCTGTATTTGTCTGTGAATTTCACAATCTTTAAACATAGAGTCATAGAGATGTACAGCATGGAAACAGTCTCTTCGGTCTAACCCGGTCATGCCAACCAGATATCCCAACCCAATCTAGTCCCACCTGCCAGCACCCGACCCATATCCCTCCAAACCTTTCCTATTCATATACCCATCCAAATGCCTTTTAAAAGTTGCAATTGTACCAGTCTCCATCACTTCCTCTGGCAGCTCATTCCATACACTTACCACCCTCTGCGTGAAAAAGTTGCCCTTTAAGTCTCTTTTATATCTTTCCCCTCTCACCCTAAACCTATGCTCTCTAGTTCTGGACTCCACCAACCCAGGGAAAAGATTTTCCTATTTTTCCTATCCATGCCCCTCATGATTTTAGAAACCTCTATAAGGTCACCCCTCAGCCTCCAATGCTCCAGGGAAAACAGCCCTAGCCTATTCAACCTCTCCGTATAGTTCAAATCCTCTAACCCTGGCAACATCCTTGTGAATCTTCTCTGGACCCTTTTAAGTTTCACAACATCTTTCTGATAGGAAGGAGACCAGAATTGCATGCAATATTCCAACAGTGGTCTAACCAATATCCTGTACAGCCACAACATAACCTCCCAAACCCCTGTGCTCAGTACTCTGGCCAATAACTGTGTTATATGGAAATAGTTTATTCTGTTTTATTTGAATTTATTTTGGGGGCAGCATGGTGGCTCAGTGGTTAGCACTGCTGCCTCACAGTGCCAGGGACCTTGGTGTGGTTCCCACCTCAGGCGACTGTCTGTGTGGAATTTGTACATTCTCCCCGTGTCTGTATGGGTTTCCTCTCACAATCCAAAGATGTGTTGTTCAGGTGAATTGACCATACCATATTGCCCATGGTGTTAGATGCATTTGTCAGGGATAAATATAGGGTGGGTTACTCTTTGGAGGGTCAAGGTGGACTTGTTGGGCTGAAGGGCCTGTTTCTATATTGTAGGGGTTCTAATCCAAAAAACTTCTAGTTTATTGTTAAAACCGATCTGCAAAATTGCATGTTTGTGTTTCAGAGAGATAAAATCATGAGGGGCATGGATAGGGTGTGGTGAATAGCCAGTCTTTTTTTACTAGGGTCGAGAAGTCTGAAACTAGAGTGCATACATTTTAGGTGAGAGCATTAAAATGTAAAAAGCTCCAAATGGGCAACTTTTTCACACAGAGGGTGATGTGTGTATGGGTTGAGCTGCCAGAGGAAGTGGTGGAGTGGGTACAATTTCAACATTTTAAAGACATCTGGCAGGATACAGGAATAGGAAGGAATAGAAGGATATGTGTCAAATGCTGGGAAATGGGCCTAGATTAATTTCAGTCAGCATGGACAAGTTGGACCAAAGGGTCTGTTTCCGTGCTATACAACTCTATGGCTATGGCTCTTTATTACCTTGTTAAAGCCAAAAAAAACACTATCAAGCCAGTCTTTGGTCTGGGAGTTTACTTGTCCAATAATTGCATCAATTGGGATCATAATGAATTGAGTTCTACTTGGGAGTAAAGAAGTAATAGAAACTTACAGGATGAGGCTAGAATAGTTAATATTTATTTGTATTAGTGTTTACAAAGGAACATGAATCTGAAAAAGTAACAGGAGAAGTGGAGATAATGGAAGCAATGGACAGTGTGATCTTTGAGAAGGAGGAGATATTAGAAAAGTTAGCTTCACTTAGGGTAGATAATTCTGGATGGCTTTCATCCCTGGTTTCTGTAGGAAGTGAAGGTGAAAATAACATAAAAATTTGTTTGAACTTTCAGTTTTCCTTAAGAATGGAAGAGGTGCTAGAGGGTTCAATTTGGTGAATATGACATGCTTTTTAAGAAAAGTAGTAAGTTTGTGAGTAAATCCTGCTGCCAATACATCTGAGGGATCTCTGTCAAATAAATACCACTGATCCAAACTGTGAGCTCAGATTCAAGTTGGTATTGCCTCCTATATTTGAACCTCTTTGTCTCTATCCCTGCCAATCCAGAGTAGTCTAACTTGCATCTCATCACCAGTCCTGATCTGGAGACGATAGGAAATGAGGTTCACTGGGTTGGATGTTTGTGTTATTTGGGCATCTGGCAGGCAGAGGATGGAGCTCTGCCATCCACTTTTGTTACTGATGAGAGGTAGGCCAATTTTTATTTCCTTTTTTTAATCAGTGTAAGTTTGGAACACGAAGATGTAACTTGCTGATAGAAAGGTGTAGAAAATTCAACAACTTCCCTACAGGATTAACCAATGGAATTTATGAATGGATATTTCCTCAGACATGATGGCAGCAGCATTTACTCGGAGATAGTGAGGACTGCAGATGCTGGAGAAGTCAAAGTTGATAAAGTGTGGCATTGGGAAAAGCACTGCAGGTCAGACAACATCTGAGGTGCAAGAGAGTCACTGTTTCAGGCCTCACCCTTCATTAAGCTGGGAAAGTCCTTATAAAGGGTTAAGTCTGAAACATTGACTCTCTTGCTCCTCAGATGCTGCCTGACCTGCTGTGCTTTGTCCAGCACCACATCTTTTCGAGCAGGATTTCATCACAAACAGGCAAACCTCACAATATTATTTGATCCTACACTTTATGGCTTTATTTCTTTGAGTACAAACTAGTTCTTCACTTATAAAGGTATTTTAGACATTTAAAAATGCACTTTTATATGTTCAAAGTTTGGGAGCAGATTTGTAGCTCGGGTGCTTGTTGTTGTGGTTCTGTTTGCCGAGCTGGGAATTTGTGTTGCAGACGTTTTGTCCCCTATCTAGGTGACATCCTCAGTGCTTGGGAGCCTCCTGTGAAGCGCTTCTGTGATCTTTCCTCCGGCATTTGTAGTGGTTTGAATCTGCCGCTTCCGGTTGTCACTTTTATATGTCATTCACTATAATATAATTTAACAGTGCCTAACAACTGAAGAAATATATTTTTCTAAATATTCTCTGAAAGGCTGCATACTGAACATTTACTTCTTTGCTATTGTTTGCTGATAAACTGATTGAATGAATGATTGGGTTAAAACATCCTTCTGAGGATTAGAATTTGCATATCTTCTGCAACTGAAAATGCAATGTACTTGATGTACTCACAGAGGAACATCAGGTCCTGATCAATACTGTTGTCTGTTCTGTCACATTTACTTTATTGTATTACATTGTGTGCTATGTAAAGGATCAGAGCTTGAATGGCTAATTGTAGCAGACTGTCAATTTGCCAAACACATGGGAATAATATTATTGGGTGTGTGTGACAAAGCAGGAACTAATTCTGTCTGAGTGAGACAGTTCTTGTTTTTAATCTCTGTTTGATATCAGAAGTTCGCTTGTTCTGCTCAGTCAGAATGGCTAAAACAGTATCTTGCAAGGCTATAAACAAGTATTAGGTCTAAGGTACTATTTCAGAAACATTTCTGCATGCCTTTTCTCTGCCTTCACCAATATGCCTAATGGCACACAAATAGTTAAGGCAGTTTGCCCATGACAGTGATAATGTTCATAACAGTCAAAGTGCCATTGAATTTCTGGGCAAAGTTGTTCCTTACTGTTTCTGGTACATTGTGTTCAGAAAGTTAGATTTCATCAATATGTGATTATCTCAAACTCTTGTTCCCAGTGATGGTACCACAAATGTACATAAGAATGGACAAACCAAGAGTAGCAGTAAGCTATTCAGAACCTGCTCTGTCATTCAGTAAGAGTATTCCAAAAACTCATGACCCTTTGAGAAAAAACAATACATTGCCTAATCGCTGTTTTAAATTGACAACCTGTAATATTTAAATAGTGACTCCCTCTAGTCCCAGTTCTTTCCACAAGAGGAGACACCCTCTCCACATCTTCTCTGCCAAGACGCTTCCAATATTATGTGTTTTAAACAAGCTACCTCATTCTTTTCTAAACACCACTAGATGCCAGATAAACCTGTATAATCTTTCCTCATAACATGTCCATCCCAGTTATTAATCTAGTAAACCTTCTCTGAACTGCCTCCAATCAATTAGATCTTTCCTTAAGCAATATGACCAGAACTATACACAGTACTTGAGATGCATTCTTATGAATGCCCTGGGAAACTGACACGTACCTCCCCATTGCTTTTCACAAAAAATTTGACGTCCTATTTATTTCCTAATTACCTGATATACCAGCATATACCTTTTGTTTTTCAGGCACAGGACTACTGAGATCCCTCTGCATCTTAGAGTACTACAATTACCCAGGAGTTAGATACCATGTTCCTTTTTCATTGTTTCTGCCAAAATGAAAGAATGAACATTTCTCACATTATATTCCATGTGCCACATCTTTGCCCATTTATTTGAAGTATCTATATTTTTGTAACCACTTCAAAATTTACTTTCCTGCCGATGTTTCTCTTCTCGGTGAAAGTGAGGACTGCAGATGCTGGAGATCAGAGCTGAAAAATGTGTTGCTGGAAAAGCGCAGCAGGTCAGGCAGCATCCAAGAAGCAGGAGAATCAACGTTTTAGGCATGAGCCCTTCTTCAGGAATGAGGAAGGTGTGCCAAGCAGGCTAAGATAAAAGGTAGGGAGGAGGGACTTAGGGGAGGGGTGTTGGGAATGCGATAGGTGGAAGGAGGTTAAGATGAGGGTGATAGGCCAGAGAGAGGGTGGGGGTGGAGAGGTCGGGGAGAAGATTGCAGGTCAAGAAGGCGGTGCTGAGTCCGAGGGTTGAGACTAAGATAAAGTGGGGGGAGGGGAAATGAGGAAGGTGGAGAAATCTGCTCCTCCATAGTCTGGCGATGGAGGAGTCCAAGGACCTGCATGTCCTTGGCGGAGTGGGAGGGGAGTTAAAGTGTTCAGCCATAGGGCGGTTGGGTTGGTTGGTGCGGGTGTCCCAGAGGTGTTCTCTGAAACGTTACGCAAGTAGGTGGCCTGTCTCCCCAATATAGAGGAGGCCACATTGGGCGCAGCAGATGCAGTAAATGATGTGTGTGGAGGTACAGGTGAATTTGTGGCAGATATGGAAGGATATCTTGGGGCCTTGGAGGGAAGTGAGGGGGGAGGTGTGAGCGCAAGTTTTGCATTTCTTGAAGTTGCAGGGGAAGGTTCTGGGAGTGGAGGTTGGGTTGGTGGGGTGTGTGGACCTGACGAGGGAGTTGTGGAGGGAGTGGTCTTTCTGGAACACTGATAGGGGAGGGGAGGGAAATATATCCCTGATGGTGGGGTCTGTTTGGAGATGGTGGAAATGACAAAGGATGATACAATGTATCTGGAGGTTGGTGGGATGGTAGGTGAGGACCAGTAGGGTTCTGTCCTGGTGGCGATTGGAGAGGCGGGGTTCAAGGCGGAGGAGCGGGAAGTGGAGGAGATGCGGTGGAGGGCATCGTCAACCACGTCTGAGGGAAAATTGTGGTCTTCGAAGAAGGAGGCCATCTGGGTTGTTTGGTATTGCAATTAGTCCTTCTGGGAGCAGATGCGGCAGAGACGAAGGAATTGGGAATATGGGATGGCGTTTTTACAGGGGGCAGGGTGGGAGGAGATGTAGTCTAGGTAGCTGTGGGAGTCGGTTGGTTTATAGTAAATGTCAGTGTTGATTCGGTCGTCCAAGGTAGAAATGAAGACATCTTGGAAGGGGAGGGAGGAGTCTGAGATGGTCCAGTTAATATGAGGTTGGGATGGAAGGTATTGGTAAAGTGGATGAACAGTTCAACCTCTTCATGGGAGCACGAGGTAGCACCGATACAGTCATCGATATAGCGGAGGAAAAGATGGGGGGTGGTGCCAGTGTAGCTGCGGAAGATGGATTGTTCCACATATCCGATGAAGAGGCTGGCATAGCTGGGGCCCATGCAGGTGCCCATGGCTACTCCTTTGGTTTGGAGGAAGTGGGAGGATTGGAAAGAGAAGTTGTTCAGAGTGAGGATCAGTTCAGCCAGTCGAAGAAGGGTGTCAGTGGAAGAGTACTGGTTGGGTTGGCAGGAATGGAAGAAGAGGAGAGCTTTGAGGCCTTCATGATGGTGGGTGGAGGTGTATAGGGACTGGATGTCCATGGTGAAGATAAGGCGTTGGCGGCTGGGGAAGCGAAATTCATGGAGGAGGTGGAGGGCATGGGTGGTGTCCCGAACGTAGGCGGGGAGTTCTTGCACTAAGGGGCACAGGATCATGTCAAGAGATGAGTTCGGTGGGGCAGGTGTAGGCTGAGACAATGGGTCGGCCGGGACAGTCAGGTTTGTGGATTTTGGGCAGGAGGTAGAAGTGGGCGGTGCGGGGTTGTGGGACTATGAGGTTGGAGGTGGTGGATGGGAGATTCCCTGAGGTGATGAGGTTATGGATGGTCTGGAAGATGATGGTTTGGTGGTGGGAGATGGGGTCATGGTCAAGGGGGCAGTAGGAGGCAGATGTTTCTCTTCTCACAGATTTGGTAACCCTTCCTTCTGTCCTTTCATTTAAACCATTTATAAACAGATAATCCAAGCACCAATCCTTGTGGCCCAACGCTCATTAGATCTTGCCAACCTGAAAAAACTAATTTCTTCCTACTCTCTGCTTCCTGTTAACCAGTCAGTCATCTGACCATGCAATTGTGCCAGTCTCTAACCCTTGAGCTTTATTTTCCAGAATAGGAGCATTAGATACAGACTATTTAGCCAATCGTCTACCCCACCATTCGATCATGGCTGGCATATTTCTCAAACCCATTTTCCTGTCTTCTCCCCTGTATCCCTTGATCCCCTTACTAATCAAGAATCCATCTATTTCTGTCTTAAAAACACTTCATGACATGGCCTGCATAGATTTCCACAGCAGTGAGTTCCAAAGATTAATCACCCTCTTTCTGGTGAAATTCCTCCTTATCTCAGTTCAAAAGGATCGTCCTTTTACCCCGAGGCTGTGCCTTTGGATCCCAGTCTCCCCAATTAGTGTAAAAACCTTCTCTACATCCACTCTATCCAGTGCCCCCCAGTATTCTGTAAGTTTCAAAAGATGCCCTCTCATCCTCTAAACTCCGCGTTTGGACCCAGAGCCCTCAACTGCTCCTCACATACTCCTTACATGTCAAGGTCATCATCTCTAGATTCATTCATGTAAAGTTCCTTTGGACCCTCTCCAATGTATCCTTTCCTAGATCTGCAGTCCAAAACTGCTCACAATATTCCAAATAAGATCAGACCAGTACCTTATACAGCCTCAGCAATACACCTCTGCCCTTGTCTTCTAGGCATCTTGAAATAATGCTAACATTGTATTTGTCTTACTAACTGCCAGTTGAACCTATATGTTACCCTTCAGAGAATCCTGAACTCGGACCTTGTCCCTTTGTGCTTCAGGTAGCTAAATCATGAAGTTTTTCATGCCGTTGTCACTTTCAGGCTATAATGAGCCATCTGCAACTCCAAGCATTCTGTTATGTTTTCCTGTATCAATCCAATGATATGATGTGTTTTCAAAATGTTACAACCTGCATTGCTTTTCTTGTGGAAAGGGAGCGCTGTTGGGTTGGAGAACATAGCTTTCCTTAGATAACTGTGATCCTCAGAGTAGAGTGCTGTAGGTGCTGACACTTGATCAATTAGATCCCTAATGTCGATCCCAAATCTACATGAGCAGCAGAGGATTTTTACTTAAGTACTATTCAGTGGTCTCTGCGACACATAAATATAATTATCCAAAAGTGATTACTAGTCTCCATTTATTGTTCCCACATTTTGTGAAAAAATGCAACATTAGGTATTTAGAATAGGTAGGCAAAAGTGAGGACTGCAGATGGTGGAAACCAGAGTTTAGTTTTGCAGCACGGTGGCACAGTGGTTAGCACTGCTGCCTCACAGCGCCAGAGACCCGGGTTCAATTCCTCAGGCGACTGACTGTGTGGAGTTTGCACGTTCTCCCCGTGTCTGCGTGGGTTTCCTCCGGGCGCTCCGGTTTCCTCCCACAGTCCAAAGATGTGCGGGTCAGGTGAATTGGCCATGCTAAATTGCCCGTAGAGTTAGGTAAGGGGTAAATGTAGGGGTATGGGTGGGTTGCGCTTCGGCGGGTCGGTGTGGACTTGTTGGGCCGAAGGGCCTGTTTCCACACTGTAAGTAATCTAATCTAATCAGAGTAGTGCTGGAAAAGCGCAGCCAGTCAGGCAGTATCCGTGGAGCAGGAAAATCGACGTTTTGGGCAAAAGTCCTTCATCAGGAATAGAGGCAGAGATAAATGGGGGGGGGGGGGAACTGGGGAGAAGGTAGCAAAGAGTAATTTTGGTGAATGGGGATGGGGGTGGGGATGGAGGGGATACATCAGAGGAGAGGGTGGGGGAAGGTAGCAAAGAGTACAATAGCTGAATGGGAGTGGGGATGGAGGTGATAGATCACAGGGGAAAGTGGGGGAAGGTAGCAAAGAGTAAAATGGGTGAATGGAGGAAGGGATGAAGGTGATAGGTCAGGGAGGAGGGTGGAGTGGATAGGTGGAAAGGGAGATTGGCAGGTAGGACAGGTCATGGGGACAGTACTGAGCTGGAAGGTTGGAACTCGGGTAAGGTGGAGGGAGGGGAAATGAGGAAACTGGTGAAGTCCACATTGATACCCTGGGGTTGAAGTGTTCCGAGGTGGAAGATGAGGTGTTCTTCCTCCAGGCATCGGGTGGTGAGGGAGCGGTGGTGAAGGAGGCCCAGGACCTGCATGTCCTTAGCAGAGTGGAAGGGGGAGTTGAAATGTTGGGCCATGGGGTGGTGGGGTTCATTGGTGCGGGTGTCCCAGAGATGTTTCCTGAAGCGCTCTGCGAGGAGGCGTCCAGTCTTCCCAACGTAGAGGAGACCGCATTGGGAGCAACGGATATAATAAACAACATTGGAGGATGTGCAGGTGAAACTTTGATGGATGTGGAAGGCTCTTTTGGGGCCTTGGATGGAGGTGAGGGAGGAGGTGTGGGCACAGGTTTTGTAATTCCTGCGGTGGCATGGGAAGGTGCCGGGAGGCGTGGACCTGACCAGGTAGTCATGGAGGAAACAGTCTTTGTGGAAAGTGGAAAAGGGTGGGGAGGGAAATGGTGGTGGGGTTCATTTGGAAGTGGCAGAAATGTCAGCGGATGATGCGGTTAATGCGAAGGTTGGTCGGGTAGAAAGTGAGGACTGAAGGGTCCTGTCCTTGTTACGGTTGGAGTGGTGGGGTTTGAGGGTGGAGGTGCGGGATGTGGATGAGATGCATTGGAGGGCATATTCAATCACATGAGAACGGAAATTGCGGTCTCTAAAGAAGGAGGCCATCTGGTGTGTTCTGTGGTAGAACTGGTCCTCCTGGGAGCAGATACGGTGGAGACGGAGGAATTGGGAATATGGGATGGCATTTTTGAAGGAGGTAGGGTGGGAAGAGAGGTAGTCCAGGTAGCTGTGGGAGTCGGTGGGTTTGTAAAAAATGTCAGTGTCAAGTCGGTCGTCATTAATGGAGATGGAGAGGTCCAGGACACCTCCCTCCCCTTCCTGGACCTCTCCATCTCCTGAAACATTAACTCTGATTTCTCTTCACAGATGCTGCTGAACCTGATGAGCTTTTCCAGCAATCTCTGTGTTTGTTCCATGTAACAGCAGAAAGATATACGAATAATACTTGTGCAATGCAATGCATTGTATGGTCAATGCCTGTTCCCTTTCTCACAGTGTGGAACAATAAATATACTGCTAAAAATGTGGAAAAGAAGGCACTAGTTTTTTTTTAATCGGGTGTGCCAATGGTAGTTTTGCTACCACAACTTAAGGTACTTATAATATCTATTGACCTTTCAAAAGAGTAGAAATGACTGTAGTTGCAGGATCACTTGTTAACTTTAAATCTGAGATAGATACATTTTTGTTCAGCAAAAATATTAAGGGATATGGGGCCAATGGCAGGTATTTGGAGTCCCACCACAGAATCAGCCATGATCTCATTGAATGGTGAAACAGGCTTGAAGGGCTGAATGGCCTTCTCCGGTTCCAATGTTCCCATGTTGCTATGAGAAAAAACTCAGTTCTGTTTAAACTATACTGAGATCTTTGATACATGATTTCAACATCACCAGTTGTTGGGGAGGAGAGTGTTTATTTTAACTATTCGAATAATTTAACCATATCTCATTAGAATATTCATTAATTTTATGTAGAATGGGCTCATTTGTTGACAAAATTATCGACCAATTTGAAAGAATTAATGAGAATTAACCTCAGTTTTAATTATTATAATGGCCCAGAAAATAACTAGTCAGTGGGGGCAATAAGAAATTATCTACAATTTATTGAAGGTTTGTGGACTTGACATTTCTAATATACATTAACCTGAATACCTAATCATTACTAGCTCAGGTGTAAGGCTTCCAGACTGTCTGAAACATGGCTAAATTTATTCTTCAACAATCAGCTAAATTCATTGGAGAATTTAGGAGTATCTATCCAATGAAAAGAACAGAATATAATTCATTTACTCAATGCTAAGGATCTGTTAAAGCTTTGTTATACACCATTGAGGACATTAAGATACAAACAAATACTTTATTTTCTATGCACATTCTAAATTAATGTTGTGAAGATAATAAATGTATATTTTCTGCTCTATGAGAAACATTTTCTCTCAGTGAGACATCCTATTAAATCAAATGCAATTACACTAGGACTCCAGTGAGCTGCCAGAGGAAGTGGAATGAGCTGCCACAGGAAGTGGTGGAGGCTGGTTCAATTACAGAATTTAAAAGGCATCTGGATGGGTATAAGAATAGGTAGCGTTTAGAGGTTTATGGGCCATGTGCTGGCAAGTGAGACTAGATTAGGTTAGAATGGACGAGTGAGACCGATGGGTCTGTTCCCATGCTGTACATCTCTATGACTAGTATTAAAGATTTAATGGACTAGTGTTGATATTGCATCAGCTATGTAAAGACCAACATAGTAACTCCATATAGATTTGAATTTAACATGTCACCTTCTGAATACTCACTTTGCAGCATTGTTTTAACACAAAGGAAGAATATACTGCTTTATCTGTTGAGGAATACAATTTCAATCAAAACATATTATGTGTTTCAGATTCACGTTTCAATTTTTCTCATTTGTTTTATATGATTTGTATTGGTAGTAATTTATTGTATTTGGCTTATTTTAATGATTTAAGTATTTGCATATTATATATCAACAGTAAAGTGGCAGTAGTTTATTACATAGAATTTATAACACAGTCATTTATAACACAAAAGGACTATTTTAGTATTTCTGCTCTATATAAACCTCTGCTGCATTATTTCAGCAAATCCTATCAAAATAACCTTTTCCTTTCTCCTTGATGTACTTCTCTTGCTTTTTCTTAAATTCATTGCTGTGATTCAAGCTACATGACTACTATGACTACCACAATTAGCATGACATTTTCTGTGAAATAAACATTTCAAAGCTGAAATGTCTTTGGGGCAAAATATGTGTAAACGTCTTAGTCTTGATATAAAGTAACAATATTTCTATGAATTATGAGATATAGTCTGCTAAAATATTCAGCTACTAATGTTGTAGCCAAATTATTGGGATTCAAGGATTATAAATCCATTAAACTACCAATTTCCAACATATATGGAAAAGCACCTGAAGCATCTGCTCGGCACAAAGCAGACCAAGTGCCTTAATTCTTTTGTCAGTAAAAGGTCCTTGTCAAAAATGTATAAAATGCACTTGGCTCTTACTGAAAAACAACCAATTCAGATAAACATGGTATCAATCACAACCTCGAATTCTTATTGTTGACGTGCCTTGACCATACTGTTCACCATAATCAATCTGTCTATGTGCCATGCTATAACATTTTTGAAAGTAAAGGTACTTAAAAAATTCAACAACTCTGAAACAGAATTAATAAAACTTAGCAATGCTCAGCTCCCTGCATTGAATTTCTCTAACTATAAAGCTTCAATCATAGGGTTCTAGCCTTGCTGGTCCTCAGGCCATGATGCTTTAAATCTTCAGATCGGCCTTGGGATGCAATGTTCCTGCTGTCACAATACATGAATGAGTTGAAGTCAGAGCCCCTTACTGCTGTATTGTTGACCATCACTAGCATGTGCATGTGTAAAGACAATTGTCTGCATTTCAGAAGAAATTTCCTGTCTTTGCATATGTATAATCACAATATCTACCCAGGTTGATGCACATTTTTGATCCTTATTCAGTCCACTGCTCCACTTTTCAGTATGTGTTGCAGTCTCTCAATTAACTGCAAATCGACTGATAATTTACAATTTGTTCTAATTGGGCACGAAATATGTGAACTTGTGTACACAAATGATTCAATTAAGAGATAACGAGTAATATTTTGTGCTGAAATAATTGAAGTAATATGTAAAGATATTTGAAAAACTCTTATGTTAATGACATTGAAGATGAAATCCAAAATTTTGTCCATTGCATAATTATACATTTGACAAAATTCCTAAGGCAATGACAACGAATAATTATTACCATTGAGAATTTGGATCTTTTTTACAATTTGATTAGATCCCAATGCAATTAAAGATTCAGCTCCACTGATGTCTCCCTAAAATTAGAGAGAATACAGATGCAGTCCCTTCCATATTATGCAATGTAACAAATGGGCAACAAGCTTATACAAACCTTTATGTCTAGAAGGCTAGAATTTAGAAAGGAGGAAACATCATACAAAGCCTTGACTGGACCACAGCTAGGATTTTGTGTATTATTGAGCATTATAGATTTCAAAGGATATAAACAACCAGAGATTGCAGTCTGTGTCAATTCCAATGATCTTGGTACAATCTAAGTACCTTCAAGCAGAATTTACAAAGCTAGAAAGGAGACTAGCAAGCAGGATTTGAACAATAGTAATATCTGGACTATTTCTGGTACCATGTATTATTGAGTATTGAAATAGTAGGATGGAGCATTTGAAAATGTAACTTGAGAGATGGTGGTGGAGGGTGATCTTTAGATTCCTAGGATGCAAAAAGTATTTGGATAGCGCTCAAAGTGTTCTAACAATCAAGGATATGCTGCTGAGTGCAGGAAAGTGGGACTATTGCAGATAGTACTGTATTTTTGGTGGTTATACTCAAGTGCCTCTTTAGGACTGTGAGATTCTGATTCTATGATTCTATAACATTAAGGTTAGTTCTGGGGGAAGTGGGACCCATGTAGGTTGGACAGAATGGAGATTAATGTCCACATGGGAATTCTGTTGGAAAAGGATAAAAGTAATGTGGCTGTAATGATTAAGGAAAATATTGCAGTCACAGCGAGAGATGTTCTAAAGGTGTCAAGGGCAGAATTTGTTCCAAAGAAGAGTCCATTGGACTCAGAACCTTAACTCTGTTTCTCTCTTCACAGATGCTGTCAGACCTGCTGAGTTTCTCCAGCAATATCGGCTTCTATGTAAGGCAGCATCAATTTGGTTACAGTTAAGAAACAATGGGTGTACTACTATGCTGTGTATTTTAACTGCAATCAACTAGAAAGAAAAATAAAGATGCAAATCTTTGGCAATTACAAAGAAGTGCAAAAGCTATAGAAGAGTGATAATGGACAAGCTTTAATTATCCAAATCTAACTGGAATGGTAATGCTGTACTGGGCAGATCGGGGGGACAATGTTTTGAAGTATATTCAGGTTGATTTTCTTTATTTGCCTGTTCCTAGCCGAACGAGGCAACAGGCACTGGTCTGGCAAATGCATTTGGTGAAATAGACCAAATATCAAAAAGAGAAAACAGCAAGCATTATCATAAGATTGTAATGTTTAGCTCAGCTATGGACAAGGACAAGACCAATCTAGAATAAAAATATGTTATTGGAGAGTGGTCAATTTAAATGGTAAGACAACAAATCTGTCCCAGTGATATTGGAATCAAATATTTACAGGCAAAATTGTAATGGACAATGGGGTGCCTTTATACAGGAGATATTTTGCGTACATGCATGCACATGTGAAAA
This sequence comes from Hemiscyllium ocellatum, assembly GCF_020745735.1. NCBI lineage: Eukaryota > Metazoa > Chordata > Chondrichthyes > Orectolobiformes > Hemiscylliidae > Hemiscyllium > Hemiscyllium ocellatum. The sequence goes on from NC_083401.1 coordinate 90,943,938, forward strand.
AACGTTCGGGCGTCTAAAGCTAGAGTTCCCCAGATGAAACAAAAATGAACACAGTGAAGCTAAATTATGGGACGTATGACGGATGTCAGTTCATAATACCGAACTGATTGGAGAAAGTTCAAAGAGGAAGTGAAAAAGGAAATAAGAGAGACAAAGAGAATAATCTGACAGCTAAACTAAGTGTGAATTTTCGAAGTGGTGGATGGAGTCCTGATCAAATTGGCTGTTTTTTACCAGATGGTGTTGAGCTTCCTGAGTGTTGTTTGAGCTGAACTCATCCATTCAAGTGTGCAGCATTCTATCACATTCCTGGATTGTGCCTTGAAGACAGTGGAAGGCTTTGAAAAGTGTTAGAAGATGAGTTACTCACTTCGGAAGTCAGACTCTGACTTGTTCTTGTAGTCACAGTATCCTTGTGACTGGTTCAGTTAAATTTCTGTGTGAAAAACATCCCTGGGATGTTGATAGTATGGAATTCAACAATAGTAATGTCTTTGGAGAGAAGGGGAGGTGCTGAGAGAACTTCTTATTGGCAATGGTAATTTCCTGGCACTTGGTTGGTGCAAATGTTGTTTGCTGCCTTGGATGTCTGTTATTTAGGTCTTGCTGCATGCAGTCTGACAGCTTCAGTTTCCAAATACTTACAAATACAACTAAATGCTGTTCTGTCATCAGCAAACGTCTGCACTTTTGATGTAGCTGAGAATACTTGGGTCCCTAATACCGCTGTGAGGAACTTCTGTATTCCTAGGGCTGATCTGACTGACCTCCAACAATCTCCAAACTTAATTTGTGCTAGCTATGTCTCCAGTATTGGGATATTTTCTCCCCGATTCCCATTAACTCCTTGATGCCACTTTCAGCCAAATTCTGCACTGATGTCAAAGTGGTCACTTTCATCATACTTCTGCATTTCAACTTCTTTCTTCCATCATTTGGTCTCGAACCAAGTGATCATAGGAGAACCCATCCTGATAATCAGGGGGAACAAGGTCAGTAGTAAATGGAACCTGATCAGGTTATTGATGACACATCCTAATACTTTGGCTGATGATAAAGCATATATTGCTGAGGTCGTAATCTCTAAGATTGGATTTGTTCTGCTTGTTAGAAGCAGGATGTCTCCAAGCAACTGTTCTAAAGTGTGATGCTGGAAAAGGCACAGCAGGTCAGGCAGCATCTGGGCAGCAGGACAGTCAACATTTTGGATATAAGCCCTTCATCATATGTAATGAAGGGTTAATGTCCGAAATGTTGACTCTCCTGCTCCTTGGATGCTGTCTGACCTGCTGTGCCTTTTCTAGCACCACACATTCCAACTGACTCTCCCAACATCTCTCTTTCTCCCGCAATTGTTCACTTGGTTGGGTAGATAGCAGTATTGTGGAATGTTTGACTAGAGAAGTTGTTAGTTCTGGAATTCCATTCTTCAGCAGTGGCAGGAACCACTGTTTCCCCTTTATCCAATGTATCAGCTTTTCTTGATAACAAGTGGAGTGGATTTTTATAAACTCCTTCCAGGAGGTTTGTAGTCAGGCATCCCAGAAGGTTTCCCATGTGGCCATCTCTCTGCCCTGTCATCTGTCATTAACCTATCCCAAATTTCACAGGGGACACGTGAGAACTATGGTGGCCCTCACTCCAACTGAGACCTTTAGGTGGAGAGTTATTGCCCACTTTCCACAAGACCTCAGTTTGAGGCTGGCAGGAAGGTTTTGTGGGTGAAGATCAGCCCAACAAGTCACTCCTTAGTTCTTTCCCTTGCAGACACTTCCTCTTCCACCTGCCTCGCTATCATAGTCCCTACTTATCTTTCACAGATCCTTGGCTTCACCTCCCCTCCTCTCTGTGTGATCCCTGGCATTTACTGGCTTCTGAATTAGGACTTCAGGACTTAAAGTCTCAACACTGAGGAGTGCTGGGACATTTGAGCTGGCAATTGTCTGAGACAGGCCTTCTGCTATTGTGAGGTTTGAAAATATTGCTTCCAACCAATTGATGCTCCTTGAGAGTCTCACAATTGACTAGGATATATTCCTGCTGATTCTTGGTGTGAACTTCACCAGCCTAAACATCCCGCCTGTGGAATGAAGCATGCTGTCTTACTACTTACATCTGTGATACCAGAGATCTCAGGGAGAGCTGGATCTCCCATCAGCACTCCAGCTGAAGATGGCTGCAACTCTTCAATCTTGTTTTTTGCATTGACATGTGGGGGTCCATCATCATTATTGGTAAAATTGCTCATGAATTCTCCTCCTCTTGTAACTTATTTAGTTATTCACCACTGTTCAGAACTACCTATGGCTGTACTTCAAAGCATTGGTCTGATCTTTTGGTATTGGAACCACTGGAGGTTGAGTGAAGAATACGCTAGGCTGTTCCATTCCAGTGGAATACTAGTAAAACGGGGGAATGGGGACTAGATGGATTATGCCCTAGAGAACTAAAGACTCAATGACTAAATGTTCCCATTCTGTGCCTTAAATTACTCCATCACTTTATGAGTACAATTTTGCTGCTGTTGATAGCTGACAGTACTTCATGGATGCCCAGTTCTGAACTGCTCATTGTTTAAAATCCATCCCATTTAGCACAGTGCTGTTGCCACTCAATATGATGAAAAGTATCCTCTCAGTGTTAAGGTGGGAGTTCATCACCAAAATAAACATGCACCAGTCACTGCATATTGTCATGGACAGATACATTTGCAAGAAACAGATTGGTAAACTCAGGGACAAGTGGATTATTCCTTCAAGTTTCACCTGCCACAAGGCAAGCCTTGGCATTAGGTCACTTTGAAGTAAATAGATATTTACACACAAACACACAGGCACAAGTTGATTTATACTTTCCTCTTTGCACTGAAGGCGAATCAAATCCGAACTTTCAGTTGCTACCTCCATTCTGATCCCTTGTTCTGGATAGATGAGATCAAAAAGTGTTTTGCTGGAAAAGCACAGCAGGTCAGGCAGCATCCAAGGAGCAGGAGAATCGACATTTCGGGCATCGGCCCTTCATCAGGAATGTGGAGGGGGAAGGGGTTGAGAGATAAATGGGTGGTGGAGGTCGGACTGGGGGGAAAGGTAGGTTTGATGGCGATAGGTGGTTGCCGATGGGAGGTAATTGTGATAGGTTGGTGGAGGGGGTGGGAAGGAAGATGGACAGGTAGTTCAGGTCAAGAGAGCAGTGCCAAGTTGGAGGGTTGGATCCAGGATGAGGTGGGAGGGAGGGGAGATTTGTGAACTGGTTAGTTTGATGTTGATCCAAGGTGGAAGATGAAGCCTACTATCATGCAGGACCATACCTCTGCTAAGAAACTGCTACTGCCAAAGAGAATAGTCACATTAATATGAACTAGAATGTACTTTTCTCTTTCCATACAGATAACAGAATGTAAAGATTTTGGGGCCTATTGTGAAGGGAACGGAGGCCACTGTGGTGGTAATTCCTAATATCTAGAAATGTTCCACTGCTTGCTCTCTCAATTTGAGTGGACAGGGAAGAAAAATCCAAGATATTCTCATGTTCTGCATGTCACTTCTGTTGTTTGAGGATTTTAGTTTAATTTGATGTGCTTGCAGGGAAATATTAATCCAAATAATTGTTAGATGAAGTGACTGTAAAACTATCGAGTCTGAATAACATTATAGATATTGCATCATTTCATAGGAAAGAATTAATTTTTACAGTCATTTTGTTTTCTGAACAGTATCTGTTTCTTTGATGACCTACATTGAACTCGTTTTGTGTTTGTTATACATAATGTTTGTTTTACGTTTGAACTTACAAAAATACAAGTGTTTCAGTAAAGTCAATGGTACTTAGTCTGATACTGGTTTTTCATTGAAGACCTGTTAGTGTTATACCACTTTTGTAAGTGACTGCTTTTGTTTGCTATCAGTACCACACAGCATTTAAAACTTGAGTAGATCTTTTGTTGCTGTTTTCTTTGTCATTAACCAATATTGAAGTATTAAAGCAAGTTAGCTCAGAAATTCAGCAAGTTGGCAAATTATATAACACTTAAGTGTGCTGTTGATTATCTGGTTAGATTATTCCTGAATCAAACATCTACTTTGAAATTATTATGAATGATTTATCTTTTTAACAGTCTTTATTTGGGTTTATTTGCTGCATGAGTAACTCTGCCTTGATACCAAGAAGTGTTGTTTTAATCCTCCTTCAATTATGCAAAGAGGAAATTTTGAGCTAATGTGTATGTCTGAATAATAAATCCTAATTTTCCTTGAATTTCAGCAAGGTTATGAGCTGTCATTATATTGAGTCAATTTGATAGATGTTTGGCACTTATTTGACCTCGGGAAAAATGAGACTAACATGCTGGGATCCAATATTTTAATCCCAAGTGTCTTTGTTCAGAAATGCATTTATTTCCCTCTCTTTCAAACACGTCTCTGACCTCGTCCTTAATGTTAACATTGTCTTCACTTCAGTCATCAGTTCCAGTGATGCATTACACAACCTTTCAACTCTGCAGAAGAGCTCTTTATAAGAATTTCCCGAAATTTATTCTTCAATTTTTGTCTGCTTGTTTTAGAGTACTGTGAGCAATCGATTTCATCTCTTCATAACATTAAACACCTTTAACAAATTGTACAACACATTGCTCTGATTGAATGGAAGGACCTCAATTTTTCAATGTGTTTGAAACTTCTTGGTCTTGTTAATTCCATTTGCTCACACCTCATGCTTGTGGATCTGTATTATATCCATTATTTCTTCACTATTCGTTCTGTTTCACAAATCCAGAAATAGTAACTTGTAATTTTACTAAGTTGCTTTGAGACTCATCATAAGTTCTGAACTTTGTTATTCTATATACCCTCGCGTAAATAAACAATATTCAATTCTAACAAGCGGATTCAATTAAAATTCTGCATGTAATGGTTTATGAATTTCAACTTCCAAGATTCTTTTCTCAACCATATCATTCAGCATTCCGCTATTAAAAGGCACAGGTTTAAACTATTTTTAAAAATATACGTGATCACACATGTACTTACAGAGAACCATACCTGCCATGAATGTTGCCTAATTTCACTGTCTTAACAATATACCCTTTCAGCTTGTCTAGAATCATGCGCTATACCTCTCACCTATGAACATACAAATCAGGAACAGAAGTAGATAATTCAGCCACTTGAGAATATTCAGCCATTCAATAAAATCTTTGCTGATTGGATTGTAATGTTAAATCCACATTACAATCTATTCTGTTAATCTTTCAACCTCTTGCTCATCAAGGGGATATATCAACTTGGCCTTAAAAATGTACAAGAACACTGTTGCTTCCATATTGTCAGGAAGAGAGGTCTAAAGGCTCACAATCCTTTTAGAGAGAAGAAATCACCTCATCTCTTCTTTAAAAGCACTGCCCTGATCTTTAAACAGTGACCGCAAGACAAATCATCCTGCCCACAACTACCCTGTCAAGATCCTCAGGATTTTATATGTTTCAGTAAAGTCACCTTTATGCTTCTAAATTTCAGTGGATGCAAACTCAGCTTGTCCAACCTTTCCTAAAAAGGCAATCCATTCACTCCAGATGTTATTCTCATGAGCCCTCTCTGAACGTTTTCCAAAACATTTATTTCCTTCCTTCAATAAGGTGATCGTAATCCAGATAGGGTCTCTCTTTTGTCCTATACAGAAACATTGAAACATAGCAAATGGAAGCAAGAGCAGGTATTTGGCCTTTTGGGTCTGCTTTGCCATTCAATCTAATCATGGCTGATTATCAAATTCGGTACCGTATTCTGTTTTTCGTCCATACCCTTTGACCTCTTTGCCCCTAAGAACTGTATCTACCTCATTCTTTAAACATGTCAAAATTTTGGCCTCAAAACCTTTCCGTGATAGTTAATTTCACAGGTTGTCCACTCTCAGGGTGAAGAAATTTCTCCTCAACTCAGTTCTAAAAGGCCTACCAAGTATCCTTCAACTGTGACCCCTGTTCTGGACACTTCATAATCAGAATATTCTTGCAAACTTAGAAAGATTCCATTTACCTCCTTCGGCTAAATTATGAAAAGGTACATATCATACATAGCTGGGATCCAAGCTATCTGTTCACAACCGATTTATTACAACTCCTTATTTCCTGTTTGCCAGCCAGTTCTCCATCTGTGTCAGTACATAACTGTACAACTGACACATAACATTCATTCTTTTGCATTTAATTCCTCTTGTGGTAAATGATGATATTTTGTAAATGTTCTTTTAATTGTTGAGGTGATTACCAAGTGGTATTATCACCAGACTCTTCATTTAGACAATATCCTGGGGACCTGGGTTTTGAATCCAAAAATAGCAGATGGTGGAGTTTGATTTCAATAAGAATCTGGAATTAGGAGTCTACTGATGATCATGAAACCATTGTCAATTGTTACAAAAGTCCTTTCAGTTTGTTAATGTCCTTTCGGGAAAGAAACTGCTATCCTTACTTGGTCTGGCTTACATATGACTCCAGATGCACAGCAACGTAGTTGACTTTTAACTGTCCTCTGAGCAATTAAGGATGGTCAATAAATGCTGGCCTAGCCAATGATGCCCACACGCTGTGAATGAACAACAAAGAATTAGCTTTCCTAATTAATGCTGTACCTGCAAAGTCATGCATGAGGACATCCAGAACTCTGTGAATCTCAGTGTTCATGTTAACATCATTTGCAAAATTGGCTTATTACTATGCTTTTTATATCTCTATACAAATCTTTAATGCATGCAGTGAGCAGAAACAGTCTGAGAATTCCCTGTGGGATATTGTTATTGAGGGTGTTCTGAGAAATTGCCCTTGATTCCTACTTTCTGTTTCCACTTTGTTAACAAATCTTTAATATACCGCCCCAACAATTTCCCACCTTTTCCCTAATTCTATGCTTCTTTTCCAACAGTTTCCTGTCTAGTTTCCTGTTAAAGGTTTTCTCAACCCAAAGGTACACCATACCTTCTTGAGTATTCCATACACATCTGTCATCTTTGCAAAGAACTCTGTCAGGAGTTTTAACGGTGGTCTTCCTTTCTGAGCAACCTGTGGGCTACTTGGAAATTTTGCTTGTGTCTAATAATTTTGAAACAGAGATTCTGCTTTGACCACAATTGAAATAATGTCAAAGGAATTACACTGATTAAGATACAATTTATGACAAAAACAAAGTTTACATAATCACAAACACAAAATTGTCCATGGACCAGTGCAATCAGGCCACATAATAGAACATAATTGTAAATGTATTTTCTGACAAAAAAAGTATTTGTTGATGAATTTAGTGTCTGAAACCCTGTGCATTTTTATTAATGCAACCGAAAATGGATTCATTATCAACATTAGTCTTAGACCTCACACCATGAGTAGTCTCATTTAGATCAGTGCAATGCATTAGGAATCCTCAAATATGCTTTTCGTGTCATTCATTCATTTTTTAAAAAATGATCTTAGTGTGTTTTTCCTAATTCTGTTGACTCCTCCCTTATTGTACTAACTGGTGTAGGTAAGAAGAAACTTAATTCATTGATCTTACAAACAGGAGTAGGCATTCAACCTAAAAAGTCATTGGCAATCAAACACTTCAATACCTTTTACTCACACTATTGCCATAAAACTGCATACCATTGATAATCAGAATTCTATCAGGTTTTACCTGCAATGAACTCTAAGACTGAGTTCCTACAGCCCTCGGGATAGAGAATTCCAAAGGTTCAAAACCCTGATTAAAAAACAAATCTTTGCATCTCGGTTGTAAGTGGCATCCCCCTTATTTTCAATTTGTGGCCTATGAGTCGAGACACCGTAATCAGTAAAAACATTTTACCTGCATCTACCCTATCTATCTCTGGAAGTATTTTGCAGGTTTCAATTTTGTTGCATCTCATTTTTTTAATACTCTAGAAAGTACAGGTCTGTTTGCCCAACCTCTCTTCCTAAGACAATCTTGCCATCCTGGGAGCAAGTCCAATGAATCTGCTTTGAAATTTCTCCATGGCAAAAATATATTTCCTGTGATAAGAAGACCAAAACTGCACACAATTGTTCAGGTCACAAGTTGTTATACAACTGAAGCATGGTTTCTCCACTCCTCTACTCAAATCTTCTTCCTAGAAAGGCTGACATTATATTAGACTTCCCAATGGCTTGCTGCACCCGCATGCTCGACTTCAGTGACTTATTAACAAGGGTTATATGTATTTTTTTCCAAACTCTTACAAAAAATGTCATGAGCTGAGCCAATATTCAAAGGACTTGTTTTTCACAGTAGATCAGAGTTGTTGTGAGCCATGGTTGCATAAGTTCTGAAGGATCTGCTCATGCCTGTTATACTCCACAACACCAAAACCCAACCTCATGGCAATTTATGACCCCTGCAAACTAGGCTATGCCCCTGGCATCCACATAATCCCTCATGCCAGGCCATCACCCTTTACGTCCATTCATCCACTACACACTGTATAGAAGCAATTGATTGTACTGTGATAATCAAATAGAGTCAGAGAGTCATAGAGGTGTACAGCACAGAAACAGACCATTTGGTCCAACCAGGTATCCTAAATAAATCTATTCTCATTTTGCAGCATTTGCCCCATTTTCCTCCAAACCCTTCCTATCCAGATGGCTTTTAAATGTTGTTAGTGTACCAGCCTCCACTACATCCTCTGGCATCTCATTCCATACACGCATCACCTTCTGCATGAAAAAGTTGTCCCTTAGGTCCCTTTTAAATCTTTCCCCTCTCAACTTAAACCTATGCCCTCTAGTACTGCACTTTCTCACCCAGGGAAAAGATCTTGCTATTTACTTTATCCATGCCACTCTTAGAAACCTCTATAAGGTCACCCCTCAGCTGCTGAAGCTCCAGGGAAACAGTCTATTCTGCCTCTCCCTATAGCTCAAATCCTCTAACTCCGGCCATATCCTTGCAAATCATTTCTCAACCCTTTCAAGTTTCACAACATCCTTCCTATATCAGGGAGACTAAATTGCACAGAGTATTCTAAAAGTGGCCCAACCAATGTCCTGTACAGCTACAACATGACCTCTCAACTCCAAATCTTAATTGCACTGACCAATAAAGGCAAGCATACCACATGCCTTTTTTTATTATCCTATCTACCTTTGACCCACTTTCAAGGAACTATGAGCCTGGGCTCCAAAGTGTCTTGGTTCAGCAACACGCCCCAGGACCTTACCATTAAGTGTATAAGATTAGAGTGGTGCTGGAAAAACACAGCAGTTCAGGCAGCATCCGAGGAACAGTATTTTTTTTCTCTTGAAAACATCTTCAAGGCAGACATCAAGAGAAAAAAGATGTCTGCCTTGAAGAAGTTTTCAAGAACATTAAGTGTATAAGTCCAGCCCTGATTTGCCTTTACAAAATGCAGCACCTCACATTTATCTAAATTAAACACCATCTGCTACTCCTTGGCCCATTGGCCCATCTGATCGAGATCCTGTTATACTCTGAGGTAGTGTTCTTCATTGTCCATGACACCTTCAAATTTGGTATGTTCTGCAAACATACTAAGCATACCTCCGATGTTCATGTCCAAATCATTTATATAAATGATGAAAAATGTGTCAAACAGTTTTAAATAATAATTATTTAATTCCCATTTTTTGTTCAAAAATTGTTTCCTTTTTGCTCTAAGCCAAAAAAGGTATTAATAGTCCTGACCTTTTGAAGAATCAATAGCAGAAACCACATGTGCTTGACACCGAGCAGTATCAACTTACCAATTGCTTGTACTGCCTTAATCCAACTCTATCTTCATGATAAAGTCCTTGCATCCTCCTGTCCCTGAGCTAGGGAGTGGACATGCCATTGTATGGCACTGGACTACATCAATATCACATTTGCAGCATGTACCAGCAGCTTACATAGCAAACACATTGGATGTACTTCAAGCAAATGGCCAAGTCAGAAAGTCAAAAGGCATTCGTTCGTGCTGGGGCCAAGATGGATTGCAGTCAACCAGGGGTATTGCGACAGTCAGTCATACTTGTCCAATCCCAGTCACAGTGATTGACCACAGTCAGCCATGTGCTTTACTTGGCTGAAATGTTTTGACAAGTTAACAGAAATGATTGATGTGATGTGACGTATATGGACCTCCAAAAGAGATTTGACACTCTGCCATGCCATAAACTTGTGCAGAAAGTGATAGGTCATAGAATAAATGCAACAATATGAATGCAAAATTAATTGAAAAGGAAAATAATGGTTAATAACTATTTATTGGGCAGGAACAAGTTTTGTAGAGTAAATATTGGGACCCTTGCTTTTTCTTATACAAAAATGACATAGATCTTGGTATTCAGGGGACAATTTTAAAGTTTGTGAACAACACCAAACTTAGGAGAATTGTACTCTGTGAGAGTGACAGTGTTGAACTTTAAAAGGACATTTACATGTTGAAGATGTGAATGGATAGATGTCAGATGAGGTAATGTGTGGTGAAGTTTGAAGTAAAGTCTTTGAGTACAAAGAACATGGAAAGTCAGTACAAAATACTATAGAATAGATGCTATTCTAAAAGATGTGAAGGAAAAGAGAGACCTGGATGGATTTGTATGTCAGTCATTAAAGCTGGCAGAACAGCTTTAGATAGCTGTTATAATACATACATTATTCCAGGATCTATAAATAACAGGACTGTGTACAAGAGCAAGGAGGTTATTATGAACTTGTATGAGAAAATAGTGACCTCAACCAATGCATTGTGTACAAATCTTAGAACCACATGCTAGAAAGGATGTAAATGAGATTGGTTCCAGAGATGGGACACTTCAGTTACGCGAAAGCTTTGGACATGTTTTGACTATTGTCCTTGGAGAGGAGAAGGCTAAGAAGAGATATCATCAAAGTTTACAAAATTGTGACGGGTCTGAACAGAACAGATATAGAGAGACTATTCTCAGTCACAGACGGATCGAAATCCAAAGGCCACAGTTTTACAGTGTGTAGCAAAATAAGCAAGTGCGAGATGAGAAAAACTTTTTTGCATGAGTGCACAATTATTTGTGCACAAGTATCTCTATTGATTGTGTATGAAGCACAGAGGGCAGCTTAGTAATTATGGAGAATGAACTGAGTGAGAGTCAATGTATGGACATGATGCATGCAGTTGTGAGAGCTTAACACACGACTCTTGGTAAGATGAGTGAGCAGTGGCAGAGTTAGAGTGAGTGATGGCTTTGTAAGAATGACATAGCAAAGGGAGGCTGGTGGCACTTATCCTTGAAGTTGGCAGAAGACCATTGATTTTCTTGCACTGCTGGTATTTATTTTATTCTGGGCCACAGCACTTATAGAGTCATAGAGATGTACAGCATGGAAACAAACCCTTCAGTCCAACCCATCCATGCTGACCAGATATCCCGACCAGATATCCCAACCCGATCTAGTCCCACCTGCCAGCTCTTGGCCATATCCCTCCAAACGCTTCCTATTCATAAACCCACCCAAATGCCTTTTAAATGTTGTAATTGTACCAGACTCCACCACTTCCTCTGGCAACTCATTCCATATACCCACCACCCTCGGCATGAAAAGATTGCCCCATAGGTCTCTTTTATGTCTTTCCACTCCCACCCTAAACCTATGCCCTCTAGTTCTGGACTCCCCAACCCCAGGGAAAAGACTTTGCCTATTCACCCTATCCAACGTAGTGCCACTGTTTTAGAAGGGTGGTAAGGACAAGCCAGGGAATTATAGACCAGTAAGCTTGATGTCCGTGATGGGCAAGCTGTTGGAGGGAATCCTGAGGGACAGAATGTGTGCATATTTGGAAAGGCAAGGACTGATTAGGGATAGTCAACATGGCTTTGTGCATGGGAAATCATGTCTCACAAACTTGATTGAGTTTTATGAAGAAGTAACAAAGAGGATTGATGAGGGCAGAGCAGTAGATGTGATCCATATGCACTTTGATAAGGCGTTCGACAAGGTTCCCCATGGGACACTGATTAGCAAGGTGAGATCTTATGGAATACAGGGAGAACGAGCCATTTGGATACAGAACTGGCTCAAAGGTAGAAGACAGACAGTGGTGGTGGAGGGTTGTTTTTCAGACTGGAGGTCTGTGACCAGTGGAGTGCCATAAGGATCTGTGCTGTGTCCTTTACTTTTTGACATTTACATAAATGATTTGGATGTGAGTATAAGAGGTACAGTTGGTAAGTTTGCAGATGACACCAAAATTGGAGGTGTAGTGGACAGCGAAGAGGGTGACCTCAGATTACAACAGGATCTGGACCAGATGGGCCAATGGGCTGAAAAGTGGCAGATGGAATTTAATTCAGATAAATGTGAGGTGCTGCATTTTGGGAAAGCAAATCCTAGCAGAACTTATACACTTAATGGTAAGGTCCTAGGGAGTATTGATGAATAAAGAGACTTTGGATTGCAGGTTCATAGGTCCTTGAAAGTGGAGTCGCAGGTAGATAGGATAGTGAAGGCAGCATTTGGTATGCTTTCGTTTATTGGTCAGAGTATTGAGTATAGGAATTGGGAGCTGTTATTCGACGTTTCGAGCATAAGCCTGATGAAGGGCTTATGCTCGAAACGTCGAATTCTCTATTCCTGAGATGCTGCCTAACCTGCTGTGCTTTGACCAGCAACACATTTGCAGCTGTGATCTCCAGCATCTGCAGACCTCATTTTTTACTATAGGAATTGGGAGGTCATGTTGCGGCTGTACAGGACATTGGTTAGGCCACTGTTGGAATATTGTGTGCAATTCTGGTCTCCTTCCTATCGAAAAGATGTTGTGAAACTTGAAAGGGTTCAGAAAAGATTTACAAGGATGTTGCCAGGGTTGGAAGGTTTGAGCTGTAGGGAGAGGCTGAACAGGCTGGGGCTGTTTCCCATGGACTGTTGGAGGCTGAGGGGTGACCTAATAGAGGTTTATAAAATTATGAGGGGGCTTGACAGGCCCAGGTCTCTGAAGGCATGACCTCCTACTGGATAGCCTTTCCGTCTACAGTCCCATACCCAACACCAACACTTTCAAGTCTCTGTCCATTGAGTGGGAGGTGAGCTTTGCATTCTGGGCCATAATTAGCAGTGATAGTGATGGAGCACAACAATCTGAGGGGAAGTTCCTGCCTTGTAGTGGTTGATGTGTGTACAGCGGGGCATCTAATATGATCCCAGTGGTGTGACCACCCCCCCCCCCCCCCCCCCCGCCCCCCCCCCACCGTGTTGAGCACTTGCACTTCTCCAGCAGGGTGTAGAAACATGCTAAAGAACCAATTGAATAATTAAAATATTGAAAGGCAGAGCACCACATCAGTCAAAATTACAGGTGATTCTGCTATCATGCATGCTTCATCAGCACAAATTGGCTATAATGTGATTGATGAATTGTGGACATTGTTTGTACTGAATGGGTATAGCAATTTTCTATGAGCAATCTTCTATAAGTGTGATTTCTACAGTGGTTTTTGCATAGTATGATTTTCTATAGAGTGAGGTTGAAGAGGAACGCAACTGTCACATTATTACAGAACAACCTGTACAATGAGTTATGGCAGACCAGTTACCATGAATCGTGTTCAACAAAACACTTTCACTCAAAAAGGGAAGGTTCAGCCCAAAATGCTTATTATCCATCCCTTCCAATTTTTGTGTATCCTCCACCTACTCCACAATCCTTCCTCCCTGAGATCCCACTTGATACTTAACATTTTTTTTCTTTCTGATGCATTTTATAGAATGCTTCCAAACTCTTGAATAATTTTGTGGTTAATTCCTTACCTTTCTGTTTTGCTTTCTGTACTTCTGCTTCAACTTGTTTCTTTTTACTTTCTCACTTTTTTTTCCTTATTCTTAACATACATGTAAGTCCAAGATTCCTTCCTTCAATTTTACTGCTTGTAAACAAAATGTACCTGCACAATTTTTGGTTTTCATGTCGGTATCAGTATTGTAGCTGGCTAGAAGTAGTACTCATTTGGAACACAGATCTTTGGCATAGCAGCATGTTTGATCCATAGCCTTTGTTGTGTTCTTTGTAATCAGCCATTTTCTGATACTATGTGGAATGAGTTGAATTGGCTGAAGATTGACCTCTCTATTAGACCCCCAGGTAAAGGCTGTGACTTATCATGCATTCATATTTCTTCCTGAACGTGGCTGGAAATGCCTCCATCTTGTCTTTTATACTCATATGCGGGATTCTGCCATCATTGAAAATCAATTCTCTTCCTCTCACAAGTTGCTTAGTTGAGTGCAACATTTGCAATTGAAAATGGAAGGATCTGATCATTGTTTTTGGAACTGTTTGACTTTGCCTTTGATAAGCTGCTTCTGCTGTTAGTATCTCATGTCGCAGTTCCACCAGCCCAGAATGCTCCAAGTTATGGGCACTCATCTAATTTTAACATAAACATGGAGAGGAGGTATTTGACAGTTAAACTAAGGAATCAAACACTGTGCTGCTCTTACCTAGTTCTCTCCCTGAAGAGTTTCCTATTAAATACTAAGGCTGAATTCGGTTAATAATGGCTGCCTAGAAGTTTCAAAGGAGTTCAGCTATTTTGCTCAGATTTTATGCCATCGTAGTGCAAGCGAGCAGATCGCAGAAATGCACATCTATCTCCATCTGCAGTTAGCAGGTACTTTCTATCTGTACAACAGTGGCTCAAATGTCTTAGAAGAAATTCGAGGCCATAATGTCATGGCAAACAATTTAGCATAAATTTTTCACTTGTGACGCAGATCATAACCTAGTCCTGGCATGGCCTCTTATAAAGTACAAAACAGCTGCACTTGCAAAACATTTTTGTGGGACTTTCATATAACTGCTTATGTTGTGTCCTCAACCGAAAAGAGCACAGCGTATAGCAACTGCAGCTGTAAAATAATCCATTTTGCTGCCACTGCTTGCACATGAGAAAAACTGTAAAGTAAGGAAAGATACACAAGACTGCTCTTGTGTCCAGCAGTATTCCATTCTTACTCCACCGGAGAAGAATTCTGCGATCTTACTGACAGACTTTTTGAAAATCAAATTCAAATGAGGCAGAAACACTATTGCCAGCAGCTCCTAGCTCTGAACTTGAGTTTGGCTTGGCCTCAGGAGCACAATGCCACTAAACGCTACCCTGTTGCCATTGGTTACAGCGCTGCTGAGCTTCTTGCTCGTAGTTTATTTGCATCTTCGCTTTTGAAATTAACCTCCATTCCTAATATTGAAATGCTGTTTCCAATATTTAATCATGCTCTGTATTTTTTTCTGTGAATAAACTTTTGTAAGAACCTAAGAAATATTATTCATTGAATTGTTTTTTTTTAATTCATTCATGGTTCGTCAAATTGCTAGTGTGCTTGTAACTGTTATTTTTGAGAAACATTGCTGAGAGCCTTGGCCAGTCATATGCTTTGCCTCCAACCAGGTTTATTTTTTGTGCAGCCTTAAGCTTGGGTGCTGCTGCTTTTTTTAATCTAAGGATACAGAGCAGTGAGAGCAGCGTATGAGAGAGTAAGAACACTTATATTGGCTGAAATGCAAACAGGAGAAACGTGTAAAGGCAGAAAGAGATGTGACGGAGAGACAAAGGATTGAAAATTAAACAGAAAATCAGTATGAGATAGGAAGCAAGAATAAATGAAGAAGGAAAAAAGGTAAGAAAAGTTTGAGGTAAGATTACATAAAATATAAATAAAGTTAAAGACATGGAAAAGATAGGCAATAGAATATAGTGTAATGGCATGCGTATGCATTATCCATACAAATAGAAAGAACAACTGCAAATGCTCATAGGCTGAATGACCAGAGCACTGCAGATAGTTTTCAAAATTGTCACCCTTACTGATACTACTGTAAGTGCTATGGAGAACTGGAAGGGATGAAATGGTGTCGGCTGTGCTGCTGACCACTTCAGCTTATCCCACATGTATCTCATACTAGATTGGCACTATAATTGGTGTGCCATATATATGCTATTAGTGTGCAGGGCGATGGATAAGAGACATTAGCATGTCTATGAGACTCAGTGTATACAGAATACTTGCCCTCAGCTGCATGCGGAATGTGTAGTTTAAAGTACAGACACTTAACTTATAGTTCTGATTTTGATTTACTTCTGCTCTGGAGAAGTTTGTGGAAGTATTGTGCTTTCTTTTGTAAGCTCCCTGGTAAGCTCGAACATTCATTCAGAGAAGCAGAGCATTGCAAAGTGGAGTACAATAAAAGACTCAGCAACAGAGCAAGGCCCAGCTAACAATGAATGGGAGCTGAGAGAGAGTGAGGCACATGTTTAAAAAGCACAGTGTTAGATCAGCCTTCTGATCAGGAGGAGTGACAACCGAGCAAGTGTGAAGTGGAATAAAACTCAAAGTAGTGCAGACTCCAGATCAGGAAGACTGGGAATTGAATAAGAGTAGAGCAGAATAAAGGACAATGACAGAATAGGCTTATGACCAGTCATGAGCACAAGCAGAAATGAGAAAACTGAGGTTGGAGCAGAGAATAAAGCAATTGCAGGACTACGATCACTGATTATAGTAGTTACTAAGTAAGGACATCAGATAAAAAAAAACTAGAATAATTAAATTGTGTTTTAGGTCTTAAATTTGTTGTTAAAATCTTAAGTTTTACTTCTGATCAATTTGCTTAGCAGTCCAATAAACAGAGGCATAATACTAAAAGTCAGGTGGAAATTAGAGAGCTAGGTAGTAGATTGAATGCAGGACCTGAAAGGTTGTAATCTCTGGATTATTGCCTGTGTTAGTGAGTATCTGAACAGGTGGATAGAATGTATGAAAGGTATGGCTAAAGATTTGGAGCAAGAGGGATAGCTTTACATTCCTGGATCACTGGATTTGTTTCTCAGGAAGGTGGGACTTGTGCAAAACTATACCTAAACTGGAATAGAATGAGGCCAACATCCTTACAGGTTGCTTGCCTGTGCAGGTGATGGTGGTTTAAACTAATTTGGTGGGGAGATGTGATACATGTTGAAAATACAGTAGGAGGTGATGCATAGACAAGTATAGCAGATGAACAATGTCAGTCTAGAAGGCAGTGCAAATATCATGAGTTTGAAGCACAAGGCTGGATGCTTACTTTCAAGACTGCTCACAAGAAAATAAGGTAGATGAGTTGAGGGTGTTGATTAACACATGAGAATCTTCGCCTTCATGAGACATGGTTGAGAGAGGGTCAAGACTAACAGATCAGGATATTTCAGAGGTGGGGGTTTGATGGGGGTGCAGAGATGTGGGAGTGGGGTGGATGTAAAAGAGAAGGTGGTGATGCAATATTGATTAAGGAGTCAATTACTGCAGTAAATTGGGATCTTTTCTTAGAAGGTCCCTCAAATGAAGTCATATGGGTAGAATTCCAAACCAGAAAGGGTGCAATGGTGTTGCTGGGGGTGTACTATAGACCCCCTAAACAGTTTGGGAGAGTTAGAAAGGCAGACATGGAGGCAAACCTCAGAGAAGTGTAAAATCAAGGTTGACA
The DNA here is from genome assembly GCF_020745735.1 of Hemiscyllium ocellatum. NCBI lineage: Eukaryota > Metazoa > Chordata > Chondrichthyes > Orectolobiformes > Hemiscylliidae > Hemiscyllium > Hemiscyllium ocellatum. Next base: position 90,961,425 of record NC_083401.1, read on the forward strand.
CCAGCACATCCACAGTTACCCACAGTTACAGAACTCAGCAGACACTCCCTAAAAATATAAGGAAATAATAGTAGAGGATTTCAATTTGCCCAATATTAACTGGGATAGACAAATGTAAAAGACTTGAGGAGGCAGAATTCTTAAACTGTGTCCAGGTAATCTTTTTGAACCAACATGTAGAAAGGCATAATACTAAAAGTCAGGTGGAAATTAGAGAGCGAGATAATAGATTGAATGCAGGCCCTTAAAGGTTGTATTCTCTGGATTACTGCCCATATTAGTGAGTATCTGAATAGGTGGATAGAATATTTAAATGTATGGCTAAAGGTTTGGAGCAGGAGGGATAGCTTTGGATTCCTGGATCACTGGATTTATTTCTCAGGAAGGTGGGACTTGTGCAAACGTGACAGGTTATACCTAAATTGGAATAGAATGAGGCCAACATCCTTGCAGGTTGTGGGAATGCTGGACCTAATGTTAGGAAATGATGCCGAGAAAGTATTAGATGTGGATATGGAAGAACATTTTGGTGATAGTGACCACAATTCAGTATGATTTAAGGTAATTATGAATAAGGACAAAGATGGACTGGAAAAAAGTTCTCAACTTGGAGTAAGACATGATCTGGCTAAAGTAGATTGGCAGAAGCTACTTTGAAGGAAAATCTACATCTGAGTAGTGGGAGACATTCAGAAAGGTGATAGTGAGAGTACAGGGCCAAAATGTTTCTGTAAAGGTGAATGGTAGTATCAATTATGTCAGATACAGATACAGATAAGATACAGAAAGCTCAAAACAGCAGGTCCCCTGAGAAGTATAAAAAGTGCAAAAGCTTTTCTTAAAAATAGAAATTAGGAGAGCAAGGAGTTTAGCAGGGGCAAAGAAATAACTAGAGAAAATGTGGAAGTCATTATGGACCAAATGGCAATTTGTGTGCGGAGCTGGAAAACATAGATGAAGTTTCAAACGTGTATTTTGCATCTGCATTCAGGATAATGTCTGTCTAGAGCATGGGGTGGGGGTGTGAAGGAGGAGGACATGGATAGGGGAACGGCGATATACCTGAATAGATAAACACTGAGATAGAGGAGATGTTAGTAGTTTCAGTAGGCTTGAAAATGGATACATACCCATACCCATGTGAGATATATCCAAGGCTGCTGTGGGAAGCTAATGAGGAGATTGCAGGTATTCTAACACTAATTTTCAAATCCTCTCTGGTCGCAGAAGGGGGAGCCAGAAGTTAGTACAGCTAACGTTGCGTTATCATTCATGAAGGGTTGTAAGGATCAACCAGGAAATTACAGGTCAGTCAGTCTAATATTTGTGGCAGGAAAACAATTAGAAAAAATTCTGAGGGACAGAATTAATCAACTTAGAGAGTTAGGATTAATCATGAATAGTCAGCATGATAAGTAGAAAGTCAGTAAGGAGGAGATCATGTCTAACAAATTTGACTGAATCTTTCAATAACGTGTGTAGGTGGTGTAGATGAAGGTATTACACTTGTTGTAGTCTATACAGATCCAATAAGGCTTTTGACTCGGAGGCTTGTGTGCTACCACCTCGGTCATGAGATCTTATTTTGAATAGTAACTCGATGCACTTTCCCAAATGCTTTGAGTTATGGACTGGTCTTATGCCATGCTAAAACAATGGTCCTGATATCAGGGGAGGCTTGAGTACATTCTAGAATTTGTCTTCAAGCTTATGGTGGTCTGTTTTACCAGTTAACATGATCTTGGGTTTCAGCTCCACTTTTCTGTCTGCTCCACATATCACCCGGTTCCCTGAGAAACCAAACCTTTTTTTTAATCTTAGCCTTAATTGTATTCGACAATGGAGCATCCACAGCTTTTGGGGTGGAGAACTCCATAAGTTTCACAAACCTTTAACTGAAGCAATTCACTGCACTAATCACAACCTGGCACAACTTAAATGTTTCTTTTTTCTGGTCTTTGTTCTTCCTTGGAATGTGGGCATTACTGACAAGGCCAACATTTGTTTTTTTTTCATTCTCGATTACCTTTGAACTGAGTGACTTGTTATACCATTTTACAGGGAGTTATGATGGACCACATTGCTGTGTATCTGGAGGTTTTTGTCAGCCATACCAGATGAGGATGTCAGATTTCTTTCCTTAAATAACCCTTGTGAGTCAGATGGAATATTACGACAATCGGTCATTGTCATTAAGGCTAACTTTATCTTTGCGTTGCATTAATTGAATTCAAATTCTAGTAGCTGCCATGCAGATTTAAACTCATGTCCCAGGTTATTTGCTGGACCTCTGCATCATTGCCACCATTTCTCTCAATGTTGCTTCGGTTTTCAGCTCTGCAGTCCAGGAGATGAGTTGTATTTAACTTAAAATGTTAACTCTGTTTCCCTTTAACAGTGTTTTATTTCAGATCTCCAACAGTTTTGAATCACTGAATTCTGTCTGTTCTGAACATCAACTCTCTAACATTACTACTAATACCCCAGTTTCATGTTTCTTATTTCACACATAAAGTGTTCGTGGGCACAATATCAATCGTCCTTTGGAATCACAGGTGTGCCATATTTACTAGTCCACCTTTAGCTACCCTATGAATTACATCCTCAAAAAAAAATAAATTCGCCAAATATGATTTTCCTTTCATAAAGCCATGTTGATTTGATCTCATTGGACTATGCTTTTGTATGTGTGTTGTTAAGTGTTCTTCAGTAATAGATTCCAGTACTTTCTGATCTCTGTTGGACAAATTCTGTAATTAATTGTTTTCTCTCTTTTCTTGAATAGTGGTGCTAACTTCAAATTTGTTGGGATGATTCCAGAATCTAGGGAATTTTAGGCAGTTATAGCCAGAACATTCACCACATCTGCAGCTAACTTATTTTGAACCTGTGGACATAGATGGTCAGAATTTTGGGAATTTATCAGATTTTAATTCTTTTCATGTCTCAAGTACTTTACCTCGGAGAAAAGACATATTTTGTTACAGCTTTTCATCTTACACTCATCAGAATACTTAAAAGTGTAGCAATGTTAGAGTCCAACATCATTTTATACTGTTTAAGAAGAGAGAGCTGAATGGTTGGCAAGTGGTCTGTGGTTGACAGGTTGATAGGTTGTGGTGAATGCACAAGTCAGATGATAACTGACAGTTAATTGCCAAGCTTGGATTGCAGATTACACCTCCAGCCAAGAAACACTGAATGATTGATAGTTTCTTCCAGGCTTTGTTTAAATTTTAAACCAGGAAATGTCTTAGAATCATAGAGTTATACAGCACAGAAACAAACCATTCCTTCCAAAACATCCATTTCTGACCAGATATCCTAAATTAATTGAGTATCATATGCCAGTATTTAGCCCGTATTCCTCTCAACCCTTCCTATTCATGTGCCCCTCCAGATGTCTTTTAAATGTTGTAATTGTACCAGCTTCCACCACTTCCTCTGCTGCTCATTTCATAAATGCATCATCCTCTGTGTGAAAAAGTGTGCCTCTGGGTCCATTTTAAATCTTTCCCCTCTCACCTTAAACCTATGCCCTCTAGCTATGGAGTCATCTACACTGGGAAAAAGACCTTGACTTTCAAGCCCGTCCATGCCCCTCATGATTTTATAAACCTTGCAAAGGTCATCCCTCAGCTTTGGATACTCCAGGGAAAAAAGTCGACTTTGCTCAGGGCATTGACCTTAGAAATGAATCAACAAATGGCTGTACCCATTTAGTTGAGCTGATACAGGTGCAGTGCATGTACATATGTTTTTCTGTTCGAGTGGTGTTTCCCACTAACAGGATACAGCCACCAAGCAAAAACGGCATTCTGCCAATCACACATATGAGTAATGTGGTTTATGAACTTCAGTGATAGTGTGAAAACCTATTGCATGCAAACCTATAAACAGAGGAACATAAGTTTCTACCTGTTAATGTACCTTTTCATGGACAGGTCTCAGGTGGGAAATTGAGAATTGCTTCCACTTCTGGTCCCTTTCAAGATGGAACACATTCACCATCATCCAAATGTCTGTTGTCTCAGTCACTTCAATCATGACTATTCCTACTATAATAGATTCTGCCCTTGCCCCCAACACTCAATCTCTTGGGCTTCCCCATTCAATCCCTGCCATGAAACCCCATCAATACCTCCACTCTGGGTTTTAGGATAGAGATACTGGAGACCACAAAACTATTGGCCAATCAGCTCAGCCAATTGCTCTCTGAGATGGTGTTTCCTCCCATGAGGGAGATAGCATTACGAGCCAATACAAAGTCAGAATGTTAAAAGCCTATGAGGTTATCAGCATCCTAATTTACTCCTGGCTATGCTCAGATAGATAAACATGTCAGATTAAATTCCCTACAGTGTGGAAACAGGCCCTTCAGCCCAACCAGTCCACACCGACCCTCTGAAGATTAACCCACCCAGAACCATTTTCCTCTGACTAATGCACTTAACACTATGGGCAATTTAGCATGACCAATCCACCTGACTTGCACATCTTTGGACCATGGGACGAAATGGAGCAAACGGAGGAAACCCACACAGACACAGGGAGAATGCGCAAATTCCACACAGTCACCTGAGGCTGGAATCGAACCTGGGTCCCTGGTGGTGTGAGGTATCAGTATTAACCACTGAGTCATTGTGCTGAATAATTCAGTTGAAATTATTTATATTTCTTATTTTAACTGTGGAACAGAGGCCACTGCACTGTGTGAAAAGGCAGCTGGTTTTGTGATCTGGTGGTAAAGAATGGTAAATGATGGTTTCCGCAGTAGTTCGTAGGAACTCTCTGTTTCAATTATTGTTTGCCTCAGCAACACCTCACTTCTAAATGTGTTTTTATAATCAGGAAAGCATCAAAAAACTGAAGAAGAATGAGCTTGCCAGTACAAAAAGATAAACATCAGTCAAACCACGAACAATGCTATTCATCAATACCAGCTCGAAGGAACTGCTTCTCAAAAGTTGACCTCTGAAAGGATGTACATAACTGTTGATATTCAGTCCAGAGGTGAATGACATCATGGATGTAATCCATTATCTCCTGAGATAGACAGATGGATGTAGTACTGCCATGTTCCATGATGAGAAATAGCACTAACTAGGGTGACAAACTATGATGTTGTCTTTCTTATCATCGGTTTATTGGCTATGTCCGCTGAAGGAACAGCAGGTCGAGTTGTCAGTTTCTAACTGTGGGTAACAGAACCGAAATCCAAGACCTGCCAGGGATATGTCTTGCTGTTCACATTTTGGTTTCTTGCTAATGTTAATCCTGCCCCATTTTAGATAAAATCACCAAGAAGAATCGATCCCCAAGGATCAAAAATTGAAAAATAAATGGAACTGGGAATAGACCAAAAACAATTGAACACTCAACTAAAGATGAATAGTTCTAACAATGCCTTGCTACAGAAAAATGATCTTTCACATCTGAAGTGTTAATCTTTTTGAGTATATCCTCTGAAAAAATCAGCAACTAAAGTTAATGGGATAAAGTGTTCATGACATGCTTACAATATCCTCACATTACTTCAATGGGAAATTGTTGGAAACACTAAAGAAATGTATTTTCTTTCAAGGTTCCAATGAAGAAACTTCAGGAAGATTTACTTTGAATGAGTTGTCTCTGCATCCATTCTTCATTAATACATCTTTACAGACAAAATGATCCCTGACAGTTTTGATTGCAAGGAAGTTATTAGAGTCTTTAGATTATAGTTTTTGGAAATTATAGATTGCAGGAATTAGTTTACGATTCGAATATTCATTATCCTTTTAGTAAATGGGAATTAAATTATCTCCTACACCCTCAGATATAGATATGCTCTAGTAATACAACATAATACAGCTAGCATATGCCCAGTTATGCTGATGATTGCTACTAAACTTTGTTTAAAGTTTGAACCAGATCGATTGACTTTGGTCAGGGCCCTTAGAAATGAACCTGTGAATGGCTACAACCCATTCTGTTGCATTGAAGTAGGTGCAGCGCGCATACATGTGCTTTCTGTCTGAGTGCTGCTTGCCCCTACTAACAGGATACAGCCATCAAGCAAAAATTACATTCCGCCAATGGCATAAATAGAAACATGGTATATGAATTTCAATATGGTATAATGCCAGATATATAGACTGATCATATCAAATAGTATATCCTTTCAGTTTACAGCAATAGGCAAGGTACTGAATGTTTCCAACCAGCCATGCTTGCAAAATTCACAATGGTATTCAACAATAGATGTGACTTGCAGTTGGATAACATTCTTTGCATGATCCTGAATTTGTGAAGAATTATGCTGATAACTAATTTAGATTTGTCATTTTGGGCTCATAATGTGAAGTACTTGCATTAAGTGGAGGTGCATACATATTAATATGTGGGTTCTTCAAAGACAGAAAGAACATGTGCAGTTGGTAGTTTCAACTGAACAAAATAAATGTATGACTATTTGCTTCTCATGTCCTTACCAATCTGAGTCAACCTACCTGGTTCAAAAGTTAAACAAAACCTGGCAGTTAATTGCCAATTAGCATTAAAGCATTTATATTTCAGGTAATACCATTACCAATCAAACTGCGCTTCACAATCAATCCACATACTCCTCTCAGGCAGTATTAATCGTGGTTTTCCCTTTGAATTGGCATTCTTGTGAAATGTTGGAATGAATGCAAGAAAGAAAGCTTCTACAACATGTCTTTTTAAGCAATATTCCTATCATTAATTCATTTTAAAAACTTTAATTATACTTATCACTTGAATGACAGCAGCATTCAAAGCTAAGAAACCACAGCAGAGCAGATCAGTTTCATTTGAAAAAGGGTCCCAAAAACAGTCCTTATCATAAGCAGAGAGCCTAGTTGGTTTCAGACTGTGACAGTGCGTGTAGAGGAGAAATGAAGCACAGGTGGAGACAGAGCAAAAGACAGTGGGCTTCATTCTCCCAAATGTTTTACTTCAGGAAATTATAATTCATCAAAAACTTGAAAACAGGACAGCAGCCAGACAATGCAGTTGGAGTTCAAAATTCAAGAAACTTCTCCATTTGATAGTTTGATATTTTTGTATTAATATGGAAGCTACTGCCAAGTCTCTGGACAATGTCATCAAAGAACAATATGGAGATAAGCATTAGGAGGGGCTAAGTTTAGATCCTTGTTGCACTATATGAAGTTATCCTGATCATAGGTGCTGATACTTTGTGATGTCTGTCAGCTCTGTCATTATGTGGTTCAGAGTAAGCTGCCTTTGAAGTATTTAACTGCCACCTTTATCTACGCTTTGAATTAGATGTTTAGTGAGCTATGAAAGAGGATACATCACTGTACAGACATGAGTACAAGAGGTGTTGTTTATTGTTGCCAAGAAGATTTATTGCATGCCACCAATAAGTACAACTACATAATAGTCAGACACAAGTGCTGGAACTCAGGAACTGGTTAGAATACAATTGTTCAGTATGAAGACCAATGTAGAACTCCTTGTCTTCACCCATATAATGTGTGTGATTTTATTAGAATAAATTGGAATTAATGAAACATAGGTCACTTCCCTCCAGTAATTGGGTGGCACGGTGGCACAGTGGTTAGCACTGCTGCCTCACAGCGCCAGAGACCCAGGTTCAGTTCCCGCCTCAAGTGACTGCCTGTGTGGAGTTTGCACATTCTCCCTGTGTCTGCGTGGGTTTCCTCCGGGTGCTCCGGTTTCCTCCCACAGTCCAAAGATGTGCAGGTCAGGTGAATTGGCCATGCTAAATTGCCCGTAGTGTTAGGTAAGGGGCAAATGTAGGGGTATGGGTGGATGGCGGGTCGGTGTGGACTTGTTGGGCCAAAGGGCCTGTTTCCACACTGTAAGTAATCTAATCTAAAAAAAAGTATATTTTCCACATGTTTATTCATTGTTCAATCATGCAATATCATAAGAGTATCTTTATCACTAGTCCTCTCTCACCCAAATCTCTTAACACACAAAGACAAATGGTCTGGATGTTTCACAATTTTCCCTGAATGCATGTCCTTTGCATTTAGAAGAATGTTAGGTCTTTTGCTTGAGGACTGTTGACCATGGATCATTTCTCCACTGAAGGAGTTTTTATCTTTTGTATCTCCTTCACAATGGAAGTTGTTCCTTGTAGACCTTGAAGCTGGTCCATTTCCTTATCTGGAGGACACTTAATCTTCTGTAATTCCTCTGCAGAGAGGCATTGCTATTTGCGTGGTTATGTAATAACATTATCTGAAAAAAAAATCTTGTGAATGTCCACCAGAAAAGACAGCTGCTTCTTTAAAACAAGTAACAACTTTCTAATTGGAAGGGGTAGTCTTCTTGATAATTAGACCAGACAGGTTTCTGTTCTTGATTATGTTCGGAGTCTGTGCATGTTGTTCTGGCTGAAAATGTGTTGCTGGAAAAGCGCAGCAGGTCAGGCAGCATCCAAGGAACAGGAGATTCAATGTTTCGGGCATAAGCCTTTCTTCAGGAATGATTCCTGAAGAAGGGCTTATGCCTGAAACGTCGAATCTCCTGTTCCTTGGATGCTGCCTGACCTGCTGCGCTTTTCCAGCAACACATTTTCAGCTCTGATCTCCAGCATCTGCAGACCTCACTTTCTCCTCCATGTTGTTCTGGCACCGATGGAGTCATATACAGCTCATCCATCTCAAATTATTGATCAGACTAAATATCTTCATTGGCCTTTGTGATTCTTTGACTACAAAACCTTTTCAGACTCTCAGTTGTAAATTGAAATATCACTTCTGTTACTGGCATTGATTTATGTTTTGGAAAGATTGGACATTTACATCAGTCTCAGTAAAATCTGTGACTTCCTCTATGTTGAGAATATGAACTAATTGTCGTGATCCAATGGCAGTAATCTCAATGGATTATTTTTTCTATATGCATGCTGCCAAGATTCCAGGGAGCCCAATGATATTTTCTACCAGCTGCCCATGACTGGTTGGTAAACATGGTTTATTTGGACAACTGATTGTTTCTGATTCAGTTGTTCTCTTGGAACTTTGTTGATCTCTGTATCTTTTGATAAGGATAAAGTTGAAGCATATCTGCAGGCTCAAAAGTGCAAACTTGTTGTTGTAATCAACATACACTACTTCAATTTTCTTATGTGTTGTATTGCAGTATAACTTATAGTATTCCTACATTCCTGATACTCATTTCATCTGTGCCATGGAGTCTCATCTGTAATAAGTAATCTCTCGTTCTTTTGTCATTGAAAAGGTCACTATACTCAAAGCCTTTACTGTTTTCTCTCCACGATGCTGCCAGGCGTGCTGAGTTTTCCAGAAATTTCTGCTTATGTTTCAGATTTGCAACATCCACAGTTCCTTGTATTATTCACTAAATATAATGGTTTGTTCATCTGCTTACTGTTTAATTTTGAGGCAATATTTATTTTAAGAACTGTCAACACCACAATGTCTAATCATGTGTTGGTCCTTCTCTGACTGTGAATCTTTATGACAGTGTTTCCATTCCTTCTCAATGTTTTTTCTTAATTTTTATTGGTGTAAAGCTGTTTTTAATTTAAATGGTGGTCAGTTTCTCCTAACTTTTCTTCTGCAAGGTTCTTTAACTAGGTTTCTTTAAACTTGTTCTCTTCCAGCTTAATTCCGAGACCTGGGTGAAACGACAAACCTGGTCTGAAGTTTTATGCTATGTTTCTTGTGCCTCGTGACTCTAACCTTGGTGATGGTTGTTGTGACAAGTGAGAACACCTTTTTTTCACTTGCAGGATATCTCTTCTTTTCTGACCTGTGCACTTTATTCATAAAGTTATCCTCGTTTTTATTAGTGACAGCTAATTTTAGCCTTCTTTTGCTAACTGCAGAGCCTCATTTTCTACATTTTCTGACCTTTAAATGTGGCTGGCATTCTGGTCTCTTCCTAGCCTACACGTTTGTTGCCATTTTTGTTTTCTTGATTCAGGTATGTCTTTGGATTGCTACTTCCATGGCCCCTGCCGTCTGGGTGGAGCTCAATCTAACATGAACATTAATTCCTTCAGAACTATTATTTGAAGCAATAGATTCTGCAGTGATGCTAAGAAACAAGAAGAGAAAGAATTCTGAGATGTTTGGATTATGATTAGACAGGAAGTGTGGAACCAAATGTCAACAATCCTGATAAGTTTATTGTAGACACTGAGAGGTCATTTCTCCTGACCAAAGAATCTAGAATATGAGGGCACCATCTCAGGATAAAAGGGCCAACCATTTAGGATTTTGAGTGAAGACATTTATCCTAATCTAAGGATTGTGAAATTTTAGAAACCCCCAACTTGGATAGTTGTGGATTTTCATTATTGAATAGTTACACAGGCTTTTGACCTGAAGAGAATCAAGGGAAATGGGAAAGGGTGGGAAAATGGAATTGAGGCAGAAGATCATTCCTGATTTTTTTTTAATGTTAGGGCAGGTTGAATGACTAAATGATCTACTCTTGCTCCTCTTACATATGCTTTAATAGAATTAAGACAATGGATGCATAAAAAGATGATAATGTAGTCAAGCACCACAAAAGCTGTTCAGTAATCACAGAGGGATTGTACATCATCAAAGTTGTGGAGGAAATAATATGTGATTTTAGTTAGGATTGAGGCAGGAAATCAATGATTCACATGTGGTTGTGAACCTAGTGAGCTTGAGAGATAAATGGTCTTCTTTTGCTTCTGAATGTCTTCTGAAGGAAAGAAAACTGCCTTCAAATACATTGAATTATTTTTGCACTGTAGTTATATTGGCAAAGATTCAACTCTTTATTTGACATTTGGATAATCTTGCTGAATCCCTACACTGGCCTTCCAAGAACATCCCATTCAGAGTCACCACCTTACCCTATCCCTGTAACCCCACATTTCCCATGGTTAATCCACCTATCCTTGGACACTATGGGCAATTTAGCTTGCTGAGGTGCAATCCAGCATCAGTGGTGGGACAGTCTGATCTAGTTTGGTGAGGTTCAGGGAAAGAAGGAAGAAGACCAGCTCCCTTGGGTTGATGGCAAGGAGGAGGGATGAAGATAGGATGAGCCCCTGTACTAGGGAGTTGTCAGGCCACAGTTGGTGACAGTGACAGAGTATTGGATCAGGATCTGGAGGAGTTGAAATTGGGGATATATGGGATCTGTTCAATAATTATTAATGAGTCAGACTGAGTTACTGTTTTACTTACTTCCTCAGAACCCTCTGAAGTCTCTGATTTTTATGGACCCTTATGAAGAGTTCCTACTGTAGAGGACTAATTCCTAGTGTAGATGAATTGAATTTCCCAGGCAATTCCTATCAGTGTGTATGACAATGGGGATTCCTATTTATGCCTGAATAATGGCTATCTGGTCAGTTGAAATTCTGAGCTCACATGTTACATGTTACATGTGATTAAGGAGAGTCGTAAATGAATGAAGACAGATAGAAAGGTAGAGAATTCCAGCATTTGGAGTATAACCAACTAAACACATGGCCAAAAAGAGCAGAGGAATTAACTTTGAGCACGCTCAGTCGCCAAAACTAGATGACCACAGATATCTCGGAGAATTGTAAGGCTGGAGGAGATTCTAGAGGTGAAGGCCGAGATCATAGATGGATGCAAAGCCAGATTGAGAACTTTAAAATAAATTTGTTGCTTAACTAAGAACCAATATAGAGTTGGAATAGACAGTGATGATTGTTGAATGGGACATTGGGTGCATTAAAACTTGGTCAGCAACGTTTCGGATGACCTCCAGTTTATGAAACATAGAATGTGGAACAGCAACAGGATTGGAACCTCCAAATCTGTAGGTGATTGAGGCATGCATGAGGATTTCAACAACAGATGGGCTGAAGCAGGGGTGAAGTGCGGGGATGTTAACAAGGTGGTAAAAGGCAATCTTAGTGTTGGTGTGATCAAAATCTCATCTTATGACACCAAAATTGCAAACAAACTAATTTAGACTTGGAGCTGAAAATGTGTTGCTGGAAAAGAGCAGCAGGTCAGGCAGCATCCAAGGAGCAGGAAATTCGACATTTCGGGCATAAGCCCTTCATTAGGAATCCAATTTAGACTTGGACACAATTCCTGTAGAGAGAAGGAGATTGTCAGCCAGGGAATAGAGTTTGGAGGATGCATTAGGACTTCAGACAGAAGCTCATAGACAGTTAGTTGTCAATAAGTACCATTGTTTAACAACACTGGGGCACAATTGTAAAGTAATACAGTTACTCAATATGTTTACACTGAGAACATTTGAAGGTGAAATATTGCTTTTGCTGTTCTGGATTGGAAGCTGTATGCCCTCACTACTGGGGCTGAATAAAGTCCTTGTTAAAACTATGGGAAATTTGAATCTAAAAAAATTGGCAAGTTTGTATTCGTTGTGTTTGGCAGGGATGAGGTGAAGTGTGGAATCCCAACCTCTGAGCTCCCTAATCTAGGCCAATATAAGTCTGCTGGTCTAATTGAATAGTGACAGCTCTGATTTTGTGTCTTCTGTGATAAACATAGGCATTAATAAATGCTTTCATATAAATAGTCTCTTCACACTTACAAATAACTTCACTAAAAGCTATTGATTTAGAGGTTAGTGAAACTTCAATGTAAAAAAAACACTTGCTTTTGGAGATTACAAGCAATTCTAACACAATAACAGAAATGGATTTTGCTTGTTTCGAAACTCTGAAGATTACTGGTTTAAATTGCTCTGGCAATTTACTTCTGTAAAATGTTTGGCATCAATAGTTTTTTAATGCCCCAGAGAATAAATCATTTAGCTTGCACTGTGTATTTCCTTAAAGTATTATCAATATTTAGTTAGGAGATTGAATTCATGTCGAGCATTTATTTTACACCCCACTGTAATTTGCTTTTGTTCTGTTCACAAATTATGAAACACTGATTGAAGTAAAATGAGGATTTTACTGTGAACTTTACAGCCTGATAGCTTCTCCATTCCCTTCTCTATGTGTGAAAATCAGGTTTCACTGTTGTTGAACTGTGTCAACATCATCCACGTAGTCATTTTGCATTATGGGTAGATGATGTAATAAATAATAACAAGTCAGAATAATTTTCAATTCAATTTGGTGTTGCAGGTAATAGACGGAAGCATAGAAATGAAATTTAGAGAAAATTAAGGAAGTTATCTCTAATATTCTGGGTACCTCCAATCATCATCATTATCACACAAAAAACAAAGCAGATTATCTGGCCATTACAATATGGCTGCTGGTGGATGTTGGCTGTGGACACATTTATTGCTACATTTCCTTACCTGAAAAACACAGTGACTACACTTCCAAAATAAAATGCTTTATCATTTTTAAAGTGCTTTGAAACATCCAATGATCATGAAAACTGCTGTATTAAATGTAAGAGCTTATTTTACTTTTATGAATATTCCCGCTCTGGAACCAAAACAGAAGCAACAAAAACAGAAATTGATGGCAAAACTCAGCAAGTCTGGCAATATCTCTGGGGAGAAAGCAGAGATATCATTTTGAGTTCAGTGACTCTTCCTCAGAACTGATAGCAGTTTGGAAAAAGTGGTATTAATAGTGAAGACAAATTGATGGAATGGCGGTGTGAGGGAGGTTGTAGTGTGGGTGGGGGAAAGCGGGAGGGGTGGATGGATAAATGGAGATGGAGCACAAAAAGAGAGAGAGAGAAAGAGATGAAAGAGGTGAACAAATGAGGATATTATTGATAATAGAAAGAAGGGAGACTGAATAGTGATAATGAGAGCTGAGAAGAGGAAAGAATTGGTAGGCTGTGCTGAAAGTAACTGAGATAGGACTGAATTTGGGAATGATTAAAAAACATGGAAAGATGGAATGAGGTTCTAAAGTTATTAAACTCGATGTTGAGTCCTAGAGGCTGCAGGGACCCACTTGGTAAATGAATACTGTTCTTTAAGGTTGTGCTGAGACTCGCTGGAGCACTACAGTAAACCCAAGGCAGAGATGTGGGCATGGGAACATGGCAACTGAAAGCTTGGGGCCATTTGTACAGACAGAAACATTTTGGACTTTTGTGCCCAAACAACTGCCTAACAATTTGTATATCACAAGATATTTAGTAGTTGCAGAACCTGAGTACTGCTGAAAAAAATGCATATTTTGCTGAATTGTTTCATCTTGCACTCAGGGCATTTGTGTGATTGTTAATATAACAGTGAACACTATTTTATGATGAATGTGAAAAGCATACTGATTGGTTAGAGATAATTGAATTCTTAGTTGGTTGGAAAGGTGATTAAAGACAAATAGCATGGAGTTCACTGAAAGTGAGGACGGGCTTCCAGAAGGTTTGAGAGTGATGCATTACTCACTCTCAAACAAAGGACAAGAAAAATAGACTAGATTGGCAGAGAAAGAAGAGGAAGGAAACAAGAAAAGGAGCAGAATACCTTGGATAAACCACCACAGCCACTGGATGTTTTCACCTTCACTAATAACCTTCAGACTAATGACAGGTGGTGAGAGAATCAGCACCAGGAAATAAGCTACTGATCCTTGTCCTGAACAATCTGTTCATAGCTGTCCATGAACAATGGGTAAGAGCAGCTACTTAAAGTTCAGGAGATTATTACAACTGTGGGTGGGGGGGGGGGGGGGGGGGGTGTTCACAAATTATTATGTTATTTTTTTATGCGATTCGGGCATTGGTGGATAAGTCAGAATTTTGTTGCCCACTCTAATTGTCCTCGAATGGAGTGACAATATGAAGCAAGTTACAAAGCCTGTTCATTGTTAACCACATTATTGTAAACCAAAACAGCAAATAACCTGCGCAAAAGGGCATTAGAAGGCACTTTTTTTTTGTTTAGGACAATCAATGTTAGTTTCATTTGCTATTACTGGGACTAACTTTCAATCTCCAATTTTTATTTATTTGAAATTAAATGCCACCATCAACTATGGAGGAATTTGAACCTATGCAAGCAGAATATCAGCCTGGCTGTTTGGACTACTGGCCCAGGAACATTACAACTGCACTGCTGTCTCTGCTTCCTATGTTGACATCTTTCTGATTCATTTTCTAACGTAGGGAGAACAATCCTTATTTGTTGAAGAGGATGGAAGACCATGTTAGGACTTGCACCAGGTATAATTCAAAGTGAAGTCACTTTGTGAACTGATAAAACAAATACCTGTGACATAAGAGTGAAAGCAGCAAGTTCTAGACATAGCTATGTTGTAGGTCAGGTTAATGTTCTGCAATGCTGTCATACTTAATCATGAACAGTGGCAGAAATTAACAGAAATTAAGCATTTAATGTCAGGAGGAATGTTCATGAATGCAAAAGACAGGGCAAACATTGCTAGCTAGAATAGATGATGTTTCTTGGCCTCCTCTGAGGATTCAATTACACAGACACCAATCTTCAGTCAATTCAGTTTTCTCCACATGATGTCAATAAGCAACTGGGCCAGAATTTGACTGGACTAATAGAGATCCCACCTACCGTCTGGAAACTGATGGAGAAAGTCCAGCAGTTTAGTCAGGAAGGCTCAATTGTATTACGTGCCATTCAGGCACTTCAGTGATCATAGCCAGGCTTCCCTGCATTTGAAATCTCCATCACTGGCTACCAACAAAAACGAGTGGAGTGTTGTTTGCACGTAGAATGGAGTATAAAAGTCAGACTGAATGAAGTATATTATCGGATTAGAAGCAGTTCAGAGATGCTTCCCTCAGCTGGTCCCTGGGATGAATGTTTGTCTTTTGAGGAAAAGTCTGTTTTGCCTGTACTCATTTGCATTCAGAAGAATGAAAGATTATTTTATTGAAACAAGTAAGATTCTGAGTGGATCTGACAAGGTTGGTGCAAGAGGACATTTCTCCTTTGGGGACATCTGGATGGAGGAGACAGACATTAAAAACATTATGTCCCCCATTTAAGATGGAGATGAGGAAGAACATTTCTTCTCTGAGCTCAGAATTCTGATATTAGACTTCATAATTCCCTTCTCAAGAGAGCAGTGAAGGCAGGGTTACTGAATACTATTCAAGGCTGAGTTAGATGGACTTTTGATTGATAAAACATTCAAGGTTTATAAGGGATGGGCAATAAAGTGGAACTAAGGCCACAGTCAGATCATTTATGACCATGATGAGTGGTGAAACAAGCTCAAGGGCCCAAAATGGCCTACCCCTGCATTTATTTCTTATGATTTTATGATCCAGGTCAAAGTGACTTGTGAAATTTATGTTGGCATAAATATCCATCCAAACACCCAACAATGTATGTGGCCACTGTGTGAAATATCTACAGGATCCATTGCATCAACATGTCAAAGCTTTTCTGGCTACACCTTTGAATCCCTCAGCTTCTACAGGGACAAGTGCAACAAATCATGGGAACGTCATCACTTTTAGGTGCGCCCTCATACAAGGCTGATTCAGGCTGTAGCTGGGTCAAAGTCATGGAATTTCCCAGCATTGTGTAAGCACACACAGTGTCATGCTTGAAAAAGTAGGACCACCGCCTCATTGCAAACATAATATCCTACCCCCAAAGGACTCCCTTTCTGTCTCTTGAGCACTGACAAATCCTACGCATTATTATAGTTGAGTATCATGCACTTAAGTTTCATGACAACTATTTGAAAGGATACAGAAAACAAATAGATTTGTGTTTTTAGTAATTGAATTTACTACTGATGAAAAATTATACAACCTCAGAAAACTATCTATGTGGCTCCTATTTTATACCAAGATGAGGAAACCTGTAGTTGGCTTATTATAGATGATGGTGTTAAAGGACTAAATCAAATGTAAATTCTTCAAACAAAGTATAATTTGAATTATTTCAAAAGCGAAAAAAAAGGAGAGATTTTTCAAACAGGTAAGATAGGTTAGTGCATTGACAGAATTTCGGTGTGTTGAAAAATTACCATAAATTTGCATAATTTTATTTATTTTAGTAATATGATAGGCATTAAATGTTAAAATTAATATTTCTATGAATTATCAGACTGTAAACCTGTTCAACTCCAAAACAGTTGATGTGAATGTAATGTAACTGTCGGAAGAAACATTGGTAAATAAGACAAAATGCAAGATAATAAAAAAAAGATTAATTAAGCAATTAATTCCTCTATGAATGAAATGAACAACAAGAACAAAAGTTGAGATGAACTCAAAACTGCTTGGTTTTGAATTTGACTTAAAGAAGTAGCCAATACCTTTAAGCCAATGAATAAACCTGAAATTTCAAACTATTGAGGAGCGAGAAAAAAAGAATGGCATGAATCATTCTCAAGTTTACTCAATTTCATTTAAGTTGTGGCTGAAATAAAATTAATACATGGTCCATGCACATGAACACCAAACAATACAATTAATTTAATCAGCTGAAAATATGTAATATAAATAGTCCATATTGATATATTCATTACTAGACTTTAGCATTTTAAAATAAATTGCACTTTAATAACAGGAAATCAGGTATTAGAAGCAGATAAACATGTCCGCTTAGTGGAATTATTACATCACAAATTGGAAGCAGGTGAAACTAACAAGTTAGAAAATGTCACTGTATATCCGTAATCTTATGGATCGTTTCCCAGTAAATTGAGCTCATTTTGTATATAGAACATTTCAATTAAATTTTACACTGACAGGAGGTGAAAGGTTCAGAACATTTTATCCTTTTTCTACTTTTTGATAAGATCCATCAGTAACCTGTTGTAATTATGACCTCCTCAATATTAGTTCCCAATTGTTCCTTTTTTAAACTTCATCTCAAGGTTTGTATGTTTTCAAGCCATGCACTACAAAAAAATGATGTTACTCGCAAAATATCCTTGACTAAGATGTAAAATGACAAGAGCATTATGGTGTTAAAATGGCTGCCCATGTGGTTAAGTGACTTTTGTGTATAAATTTGATTGATTTGATTTATTTTTGTCACCTGTACCAACGTATAGTGAATGTATTGTTTTGTGTGTTAACCAAAGAAATCATACCTTACATAAGCACATCAAGGTAATAGAACAGAATGCAGAATGTAGTGTTACAACTGCAGAGAAGGTGCAGAGAAAGATCAACCCTAATATATGAGAGGTCCATTCATAAGTCTGATAACAGTGAGGAAGAGGCTGTTCTTAAACTTGTTGGTGTGTTTTTTCAAACTTTAGTATCTTCTGCTCGATGGAAGAGGGTGGAAGAAAGTATAACTGGGTTAGAAAGGGTCATTGATTATGTTGGCTGGTTTCCCGAGGCAACATGAAGTGTAAATGGAATCAATAGAAAAAAGGCTGGTTTCCATGATGGACTGGACTACATTCATAATTCTCTGTAAGTTACCATACTAAGCTGTGATGTATCTAGATAGGATGCTTTCTATAGTGCATCTATAAAAATTGATAGGAGCTATGCCAAAGTTCCTTAGCTTTCTGAGGATGTAGATGTGTTGAGTGCACTTTCTCAACTGTAGTTTCGACATGAATAGACCAGAACAGATCATTGGTAATATTTACTCCTCACAACTTGAAGCTCTCAACCACTTCCACCTCAGCATTATTGATACAGACAGGGATGTGTCCTCCACTCTGCTTCCTGGAGTCAATGACCAGCTTCTTCATTTTGCTGACATTGAGGGAGAGATTGTTATCTTTACATCATGCCAATAACCTGTCTATCTTTTACCTGCACTTTATTTTGTTGTATTTTGAGATCCAACCCACTACAGTGGTGTCATCAATAAATTTGTAAATGGAGTTAGAGCTGAATTTGGCCAAAAGGTCATGCATGTATAAGGAGTATAGTAAGCATGTATCCTTGCGGGGCACAAGTGTTGAGGATTTTTGTTGAGGTGTTGTCACCTATCCTTACTGATCGCGGTCTGTGGGTCAGAAAGTTGAGGATCCAGTTGTAGAACAGGGAGCAGAGTCCTAGGCCTCAAAGTTTGGTGAAGAGATTTGTTAGAATTATGGTGTTGAAGGCATATCTAAAGTCAATAAACAGAAATCTGATGTTTGGTGTCCTTGTTATCCAAATGTTCCAGGGATGAGTGTAGGGCCAGGGAGATGGTGTCTGCTGTGGATCTATTGTGACAGCAGGCAAATTGAAATGGATCAAGGCAAATCTGGGAGGCTGGAGTTGATGTGTGCTATTACAAACATCTCAAAGCACTTCATCATGATAAATTATCTCAAGTCTTTGGAACCTTCAGTGTTACCATACCATAAATGAGACTTGGGAGCATAGTAGGCCAGTGAACCAATTGAATCTTCTTCACCATTCAGTGACGTCACAGCTGACCTGAGAATGCTCAATTCCAATTTCATGCATTTTCCCCACAACCTTTGATTCCTCTAATGATTAAAATCTATCTATCTCCATCTCAAATAAGCTAAATGACCCAGCATCTGCAGTAAAGAATTCAACAGCTCAGTCCTTGCTGAGAGAAATAAAATGCCTCCTCCTCATCTCTGCCTTAAATGGGTGATTGCTCCTCTAAGATTATGCAGTTTAGTCTTAGAGTCTCCAAACGAGGGAAACAATCTCTCTGTATCTATCCGATCAAGCTTCTAAGAACTTTTTTATGTTTGGATATCTCTCCTCTCATTTTTCTAAACTTCAATAACTACATGCCCAACCTGCTCAATGACGCCTCATAATGAAATCCTTCCATACCTGGAATTAACTGAGCAAACCTTCTCTGTACTACCTTCAGTGTCAGTATATCTTTCCCTAAGTAAGGGAACAAAAACTGTTCACAACATCGTACCCATCTATCCCTTCTGCTTTCGACAGCATGAGCTCCATCACGTTTTCCAGCTACCTTCAGTTCTAAAGAAGTAATATTGAACTCAAAGTGTTATGATTTGTTGTTCTCTCCACAGCTGCTGTCAGACCTGTTGAGTTTCTCCAGCACTTCCTGTTTTCTTTCACTTCAAACTCTGCTATAATTTAATATTATTGCTTAATTTATTCTCTCACTTTGATATCTATTTTTGTATGTGTGAACGTGATTGTGTTTGTGCGCATGAAATTTTGAATATTTCATTATTTTACTTAGACTAGATTCGCTATAAGAATTACAGTCATCTTGTTGAAAACTTAAGGAAAGCTGTGTTTTTTTTTTAACTTTCCTACCATGTAACCTGTAAAATTCTCACTAAATTTGCAAGGATATTTTGCTAAAAAAAGACTACTGCTGTCAAAAAGGAATGGGAAAAGAGGACAGCCATCCTAAGCCTCCCCGTATCATCATGACATATTTTGTCAATTTCCATAGATTGCCAGGAGATGCATTGCAAATATGTGAAGTTTTTTTTCTTCTCGAACTGCAAATCTGTACTCTTGTTGTGTTATTTCATAATTAACGCCAAACCGATTTAAACTCCAGTGCATATCAGTAAACAACTCTGCACCTGCCTTCATAATATATCTATAATTTAGAATTAAGTTGCTGTCATTTAGTAATCATATGATTGAGTGACAATATTGTTTTTGTTTTCAGATGACAAGGGAACAATATATCTTGGCAACACAACATAACAACCTACAGAGACCTGAAAATCAACAAGTTTATCAAGTAGGAATTTATGGTTGGCGAAAGCGGTGGCTATACTTTTTTGTGCTCCTCCTAATGGTGACAATGATTGTCAATCTTGCATTGACAATATGGATATTGAAAGTAATGAAATTCTCTGTGGTAAGTGCCTGTTGACTCAAGGCTTTAGGTTTTTTCAGTTTCCGATAGCAGCTTTAGTGAAAAACCCTTGAGGATATGTATAGTACATTGGGTGTGAGAGGTGACTGACAATGGTCCTCAGCCATACATTTCTGTAGATCGTCAATAATTTTACAAGCTTTAGAAATGAAAATTAAAGTTTATGCTACACTTATTATTTAGCTTTAAATGACAGACATCCCCTTAAGTATGCAAAGGGGAGATCTGATTTAGCAATTGCATAGTAATTTACCTGTGCTACCTCAAGAAAATCTCTTTCATAATTGCATCTATATCTTTAAGCATAGCTATCAATATTCAATTTACTTTAGAATTGTTTTTGTCCTCATGTTATTGGAAATGATTTCTTATACTTGGCAATTCTCGGATCTATGACCATACTTAGCTGTGGTAGCTGCGATTTTGCTATCATTTCCATTCATTTGGTGCTGCTTAAAGCTATTACAGCTATTAAAATGTAATATTTAACATCTAACAGATAGGCCATTCTATGTAACATTGACAAGGAATATTTTAAAACTACCCCTGTCTGGTCAGAACTGTGCAGACTAGGGTGGTTGGGAAAGGTTAAGACTGCAGGGGTGGAATTGAAAATTGCATCAAGTACCATCCTCTTCACAGCAACATTCATCTTACTTAATCTGAAATAGCTGCCCATTGAGACACGATTTTACTAGCTTTTGACCATTAGCCCATCAATTCCTTCCCTGATTTAAAGTCAGGAATGGTGGAGGATGCTAACATTCCAAAAATATTACACCTGTACATGCTACTGCCTTTGTAATATTAAAACACAGCATTGGTAACAATGAAGAAGAACCTAACATCATGTGACTGTTCAAATGACATCTTGAGTAGATTGTCAAACTAAGCAGAGAATGTAATTTTACCAAGACATTTGACAACCAAGTGTAATTTAGACAACTGCAGGCAGCCAAAGCCTGCAGTAATGGGCTAATTTGTGATACGAATCATTAGTTAAATGTTAGCTGCATATTCTGCTTTGAAGAAATTTGCTTTGTACATTACTGGAGCTAGTGATTGGACTATTCACTCTGTTTCATGTTTGAACATGGTTTATTTTTGAAAGAGGGTTTTCTTTAATACAAACTATACACATTATTTAGTTTAATTAATTAAGTTTGCCTTATGCTGATGATGAATAAAATATCCCACAGTATACCCAAAATATATTTTTGGCTTTTCTTATTAATTCATAGGAGGTCGACATCACTGGCTGGGCTAGCATTAAAGCCCATCCTAAGTTGTCTTACAGAAGATACTAGCTTGCCTTCTTGAATCTCTGCTGTCTATTTGCTACAGGGAGATCCTCAATAACATTAAGGAGGGAGTTCCAAAATTTTGCCCTTCAACAGTTAAAAAGTAACGATACATTCCCAAGTCAGAATGTTGAGCAGCTTGGAGGAAAGCTTATAACTGGTGATGTTTGCATGTATCTGCTGCCCTGTCCTTCTAATTGAGAGTGATCATGGGTTTGGAAGATGCTGTCTCAGGAACCTTAGTAAATTTCTACATTGTACCTTATGGGTTTCACACACTGCTGCTCCTGAGCCTAATTGTGGTGAGAGTGGACACTTATGGATGCTTTGCTCAGGCTAATATCGAACTTATTTGCTGTTGGAGTTGCATTCATCCAGACAAGTGAATAAGTTATGACTCCTGATTTGTGCCTTGTAGATATGGACAGGCCTTGCAAAAGTGAGTTATTCAATGAAAGGTCCTTTGCTCTGACCTGCAATTATCCCATTTTCTGGAGTAGAGTGGTGCTGGAAAAACACAGCAGTTCAGGCAGCATCGGAGGAGCAGGAAAATTGACGTTTCGGGCAAAAGCCGTTCATCAGGAATACAGGCAGAGTGCCTGAAGGGTGGAGAGGTAAATGAGAGGAGGGTGGCGGTGGGAAGAAAGTAGCATAGAGTACAATAGGTGAGTGGGGGTAGGGATGAAGGTGATAGGTCAGGGAGGAGGGTGAGGGAAGGTAGCAAAGAGTACAATGAGTGGATGGGGGTGGGATGAAGGTGATAGGCCAGAGAGGAGGATGGGGGAAGGTAGCAAAGAGTACAATGGGTGGATGGGGGTGGGATGAAGGTGATAGGTCAGAGAGGAGGGTGGGGTGGATAGGTCAAAAGGAAGATAGGCCGGTAGGACAGGTCATGGGGATGGTGCTGAGCTGAAAGTTTGGAACTAGGATGAGGTGGGGGAAGGGGAAATGAAGAAACTGGTGAAGTCCACATTGATGCCCTGGAGTTGAAGTGTTCCAAGGTGGAAGACGAGGCGTCCTTACATCAGGTGTCGGGTGGTGAGGGAGCGGCGGTGAAGGAGGCCCAGGACCTCCATGTCCTTGGCTGAGTGGGAGGGGGAGTTGAAATGTTGGGCCACAGGGCGGTGTGGTTGATTGGTGCGGGTGTCCCAGAGATGTTCCCTAAAGCACACTGCTAGGTGGCGTCCAGTCTCCCCAATGTAGAGGAGACCACATCGGGAGCAATGGATACAATATATGATTTTGGTGGAAATGCAGGTAAAACATTGATGGATGTGAAAGGCTCCTTTAGGGGCTTGGATGGAGGTGAGGGAGGAGATGTGGGCGCAGGTTTTGCAATTCCTGCGGTGGCAGGGGAAGGTGCCAGGACGGGAGGGTTGTTGTGGAGCGTGGA
The DNA here is from genome assembly GCF_020745735.1 of Hemiscyllium ocellatum. Classification (NCBI taxonomy): domain Eukaryota; kingdom Metazoa; phylum Chordata; class Chondrichthyes; order Orectolobiformes; family Hemiscylliidae; genus Hemiscyllium; species Hemiscyllium ocellatum. The sequence goes on from NC_083401.1 coordinate 90,984,804, forward strand.
CCTGACCAGGTAGTCACGGAGGGAACGGTCTTTGCAGAAGGCAGAAAGGGGTGGGGAAGGAAATATACCCCTGGTGGTGGGGTCCGTTTGGAGGTGGTGAAAATGTCGGCAAATGATTTGGTTTATGTGAAGGTTGGTGAAGGGTGGTTCTGTCCTTGTTACGGTTGGAAGGGTGGGGTCTGAGGGCAGAGGTGCGGGATGTGGATGAGATGCGCTGGAGGGCATCTTTAACCATGTGGGAAGGGAAATTGCGGTCTCTAAAGAAGGAGGCTGTCTGGTGTGTTCTGTGGTGGAACTGGTCCTTCTGGGAGCAGATACCGTGGAGGCAGAGGAATTGGGAATACGGGATGGCATTTTTGCAGGAAGTAGGGTGGGAAGAGGTGTAATCCAGGTAGCTATGGGAGTCGGTGGGTTTGTAAAATTCCTCTGCCTCCGCCGTGTCTGGTGGGGGGCAGGTAGAAGAGATAGGTAACTGGGGATAGAGCACAAAGAGAGAGAAACACAGTTGGACAAAGGAGTGGATAACAATCTGACTAGGAGGGTGAATAGCTGTTAATGGGGACTGTGAGTAACTAAAAGTGGGTTGTGTGTAATAACAACAATGTGATCACAAGGCTTGGTGTGTGGGGATGGAGGCTAGGACATTGGAGAGTTCAAGCCCTAAAGTTATTGAACTCTATATTGAGTCCAAAAGACTGCAGGGTTCCGAAGCGGAATATGAGGTGTTGTTCTTTTTGTTTGTGCTGAGCTTTGCTTGAACACTGCAGCAAGTCTGAGACAGAAATATTGGCCAGGGTACAGGGTGGTGTGTTGAAGTGGCGGGCAACTGGAAGTCCAGGGTCATTTTGCAGGTAGAACACAAATATTGTGTGAAGCGGTCACCCAGTCTACAATTCATTTCCCCAATGTAGAGGAGACTACATTGTGAAGAGCGAGTGCAGTAGACTAGATTGTGTGAAATGCAGGCAAAGTGCTGCTTCATCTGGAAGGTTTGGATCCTTAGATATTGAGCAGGAATGAGGTTAAATGGACTGGTGTTACACTACAGCAGTTTCAGGGGAAGGTGTCATAGGGCTGTGGGGTGGATGTTGGAAGTGAAAGAAGAGGGAACGGTCCCTGCAGAAGGCAGATGAGGAAGCATGGTGCGACATCTCTGACTCTATTTCTGGAGATAAACTGGCCATTAATATCCATTATAAACCCACCGACTCCCACAACTACCTGGACTACACATCCTCTCACCCAGCTTCCCGTAAAGATTCTATTCCATTCTCCCAGTTCCTCGGTCTCTGTCACATTTGTTCTGATGATGCCAACTTTGATAAGGCATCCTCTGAAGTGTCCACCCTCTTCCTCAAAGGAGGATTCCCCAACACCATCATTGACAGGGCCCTCAGCTGGGTCTGACCCATGTCCCACACTTCCGCCCTCACTCCCCTCTTTGCTCCCTCAACAGCAATAGGGTTCCCCTTGTCCTTACATACCATCCCACCAGCATCCACATTCAGGCAATCATCAGTCGCCATTTCTGCTATTTGCAGGGAGATGCCACCTTCAGATATATATTCCCCTCCCCTCCCTTGTCTGCCTTCAGCAGAGGCCATTCCTTGGGGGTCTCCCTGGTCCACTCTTCCTTCACTCCCAAAACATGCCCCACGGTCCCAAGACACCTTACCCTTAGAAGGTTTAACACATCTGAAAATGTGTTGCTGGAAAAGCGCAGCAGGTCAGGCAGCATCCAAGGAGAAGGAGAATCGACATTTCGGGCATGAGCCCTTCTTCAGGAATGAGGAATGAGGAAAGTGTGCCAAGCAGGCTTTGATCTCCAGCATCTGCAGTCCTCACTTTCTCCTAGAAGGTTTAACACATGCCCATTTCCCTCCTTCTTCCCCAGTATCCAAGAGCCCAAACACCCTTCCAGGTGAAGCAGCACTTTACCTGCACTTCACACAATCTCGTCTACTGCATTCACTGCTTCCAATGTGGTTTCCTCTACACTGGGGAAACAAAGCATAGGCTGAGTGACCACTTTGCAGAACACCTACATTCTGCCCATAATAAAAACCTTGAGCTTTCAGTTGCTGGCCACTTCAACACATCACCCTGTTCCCTGGCCAATGGAGTTTAGTGTCTCCATTAACAGCTATTCACCCTCCTAGTAAGATTGTTATCCGCTCCTTTGTCTGTCCAACTGCTCCTCTCTCTCTATGCACAGTCACCTCTTGCTTACTCCTTACCCCCTCATACCAATTTCTCTTCTGCATAAAAAAAACAGCATTCTCCTAGCTACCGTCAGTTCTGAGAAAGGGTCACTGGGCCCAAAGCATTAACTTTGATTTTTCACCACAGATGCTGCCAGACCTGCTGAGCTTTTCCAGCAATTTCTGTTTTTGGTTCTTCACTTACAGCATCCACAGTTCTTTCGATTTTTATTTGGATATTGTCCAGATCTTATTGCACTTGGACATGGACTGCTTCAGTATCAGAGGGATCAGTATCTGAGGAATCAAATGTTATTAAACATTGTGCAATCATTGATGAAAATATCCACTTCTGACCTCGTGATGGATGATCACTGATGAAGCAGCTGAAAATATTTGGGTCTTGGATACTACCCTGACGATGATGATGATGCCCTCAAGCTGAGATGACTGACCTCCAACAACTACAAGCAGGTTCTTTCGTGCTAGAGAGTTATCTTCCTCATCTCATTGCCTCGAGTTTTGCAAGGGCTCCTTGATGCTACATTCAGTCAACTGCCGCCTTGACATCTAGGACAGTCACTATTACCTCTGGAATTCAGCTCTTTTGTTAATGTTTAAACCAAGGCTGTAATGATGTCAGCAGCTGAGTTGCCCTGGCAGAACCCAAACTAAGCATCAATGAGCAAATTATTGCTACACTAGTGCTGCTTGCTAGGCATCTTTCATCATTTAACTGATTAACATTTATCCTTGATTTTAAATTAATTGTTTTTAATTTTTCTGGACAGTGTGCCTGAAATTGTCACCCAACAAATGAAGGGCTTATGCCTGAAACATCGATTCTCTTGCTCCTCGGATACTGCTGACCAGCTGTGCTTTTCCAGTACCACACTCTTCGACTCTGATCTCCAACATCTGCAGTCCTCATTTTCATCCAACAAAGGAAACATGCCTGAGACATTAGAGTGGAATTTGTTGATGAGAACTTATATCTAACCGGCTTTGCTTCCACATTGAACCACAACTATTATAGTACAAGAACCTACTTACATCAGGACACATTCATCCTCTTTCTTGTACTCTTGAGATCAGGGGAAATTCAGTATGTTCCCCAAGATGGATTTGAAAGCACGGCAATAGTTAATTGGGCTGTATAGTGCCATGTTGGGACCCTGTCATTCTTCTTACCCCAATCCCAATTACTTCCCTGAAGAGAAAGCTGTTGGATGGTCCTCCCATCCCAATACCAATTGAGGCCCTTAGCAATAATTGTTAAGCCAACAGTAGATGAGACAGTGACCACTACATCTGATCTTGGGGTAAGAGCAGAAGGGGAATTTTTTTTTTGAGTGACACTCCAGCATCAAGAGTTTGGGGGGAGGAAGGAGAGGTGGTTCTTGGAAAATCTGTTCCGTACCCTTTCCTCTCAATCCCCTGATACTCCCATGCCAGCAATCCCCTCCCCTGCTGACCCTTACCCTACACTCACTCTCCTGTCCTCCTTTAGACTTAGCCATCTTGTGGGTGCATTGCTGACAGCTACCACCTGATCCCTATTGCACGCTACAACAAAAACCATCAACTTCTAACAAGCCAGCAAGTGTCTGAATAATATTTCTCTCTCCAGGATGTTTGATGCTATGATAGTCCACCATGGGCCATTTAAGTGTCTGTCAGGAATATGAATGGAATGCTTTTCCCAAAGGAGGTGACATGGAACTCTCTCCAGTGTTACAGCCAGTGAGCAAGACCCCTGTCAGTTAGATTAAATTCTGTCCTTAGTATGTTGTCAATTTGATAAGTGAGAGTTAAGCAAGTTAGAAGTCTTGCACTAGTTTACTTTTACTGATACTGCCGAGGCTGTCACTATTTTTCATTTTCTTTGGTTTGAAACCATGAGTTGAGGTTTAGAGTTGAACTTTTGATAGCAATTTCTTTTACAGGAGAAAAGAACAAAGACACATATTTCCTGTTAGTAATTGGTCTGGAAGATAATGCAACTTATTATTGTTCTGAAGACACTATAGATGAATTGGGACTGAGTCATTGCCATGCTCAGTTGGCATCTGGTTAGATGTTGCATTAGTCAATCACGGAAGGACTGATATAGCTAGTCACAAAGAATGTTAGTTGAAAAAAAGAAAGTAAAAAAGACGCAATGTGTTTTTTTGAAGGCTTCTGGAAATTTCTCATGTGTTTTAATCTCTCTCTCTCGTTTTCTATCCAGTTATTTCTAAAAGGCATTTGACAAGATAAAGATGTAAGGTATTAGGGGTAATGTATTAGCATGGATAGAGGATTGATTAACTACCAGGAGGCAAAGAGTGGGGATAAATTAGTGTTTTTCTGGTTGGCAATCAGTGACAAGTGGTGTGCCTTAGGGATCATTGTTGGGACTGCAGTTATTCAGTTTACGTTGATGATTTGGAGTTAGGGACCATGTGTAATGTGTCAAAGTTTGCAGATGACACTAAGATGAGTGAAAGAGCAAAGTGTGCAGAGGATTTTGAAACTTTGCAAAGCGATGTTGATACATTGAGTGAGTTGGCAAAGGTCTGGCAGATGGAGTACAATGTTAATAACTGTGAAGTAAAAAGGACTAATATTTGAATGGTGAAAAATTGCAGCACACTGCTGTGCAGGGGGACCTGGGTGTCTTTGTGCATGAATCACAGAAGGTTGGTCTGCAGGTGCAACAAGTAATTAGAAAGGCAAATGGAACTTTGTCCCTCATTGTTAACGGAATTGAGTTTAAAAGCAGGGAGGTTTATGCTGCAGCTGTACGGGGTGCTAGTGAGGCCACACCTGGAGTACTGTGTGCAATGTTGGCCTCCTTACTTGAGAAAGGATGTGCAGAGGAGTTTCACTAGATTGATTCCAGAGTTGGCTTATGAGGAGAGACTGAGTAAACTGGGAATACATTCTTTGGAATTAAGAAGAATAAGGGGGGGGTGGGGGGGGAATCCTATAGAAACATGCAAAATTATGTAGTGAATAGATCAAATAGAAGTAGAGAGGATGTTTACACTGGCAGATGAAACTAGGACAAGAGGGCATAACCTCAGGATTAGGGGAAACAGATTTAAGACCGAATTGAGAAAGAACTTTTTCACCCAGAGGGCTCTGAATCTGTGGAATTCCCTGGCCAGTGAAGTAGTTGAGCTCCTTCACTGAATGCTTTTAAAATTAAGATAAAACAGTATAGGAATTAAGAATTATGGTGCGAGGGCAGGCAAGTGGAGCTGAGGTCACAAAAAGATTACCCATGATCTTACTGAATGGCAGAGTGTGCTCGAAGGGCCAGGTGACCTACTCCTGCTTTTGTTTCATATGTTCTAATGTATTGAATTGCTGAATGTTCTTGGAAAAAGAATTACAGTCTGGAAGAAATAAGTAAGAATTTCTAGAAGTTTACAGAAACAGTTTGCATTAGGCAATGACTTCAGAATTCAAGCAAGATATACAATCCTACTTGCCTATGAACAACCCATTGTCGAAAGTCTTCATGAAAGTCTGGTCTCTATCATTCCAAAACTGTCTATTGAACTGGCAAACTACACTTATTTTCTTTCTCAAATACCTTATGAATTATGTGCCTGTCTCTCTATCTATGCCTGGGGGTTATGATAAAATATATAGGGCTTTAGATCGTAGATATTAAATCGATTACCAAGATGTTTTCTTTAAAATCACATTACTAACAACAAATTGTTCATTTTTATTTAAGTTATAAACTTGGTGTCCAAGATTTGTTATTTGTGAAGTCTGGTTAAGAACAATTGGACATTTTGAAAGGTTATTGAATGTTCTAATTTCACTGTGTTGCAACTTCAGTGATAGTGTGGCTGATTTGGTTTGGCTGGCTATTCCTGTGTTATTATAATGCTTATATACCAAAAACAAATTCCTTCCAGTTGCTGTCAGTTGTGAAAATATAGTCTACAATATTTATCTGAAGGTCAAACACTAGTAACAAAATTTCTACGAAGAAAATTCAGAAATGAGAGTTTTACTCGCTGATTGGAATGCATCTGAAATAGTGCTGCAATAAACATAGACACTTGTGTGAACCTAACTGACAGTTTTAACTTTACTATCAAAATATTAGCCAGATTGAAATAATAACTCATTAGTGACAAAGTGCAGTTAAATGACTCTACACCAAATTAATTTAATGATTTGTAATGTAACCATTAACACCAAGTATGTTCATTTCTTCTGCTAGTGAGTACATTTCCTGATACATTCATCTTAATAATGTGTTTATTATATATTTTGTGGATTTAGTCATTATAAGCAGAAAAAGTGCCTGATGTTTATTAAGTTATGCTGTACTGTTAATTATTAGTAACATTATCACGTAACGGAGTGAATAAAAAGAACATCCAAAATATCGTTGTTCCTCATTTGCAACCAAGATAAATGCTAGTTTGTATTTTTACTGGAAGTTCTAGCACTAACACTAGAGAGCTAAAATTGATCATGCTGTAACAAAGCAGAATTCTCTTTCTTAAAAGCACTACTTCTCATGTTTATTAACCGAACTAAATATTCTGTTGGTTATTAGCAACCATCTTTGCCAAATCGTTATAAAAATAGACAATTTCTGGTTTGTCACTGTGTAAGAGCAAGTTATATTTAAACTTTATCATGTATAGTGTTATGACCAGCTGATCTTAACTATCTTTGATGCAGATTCCTGAGTGGGGTTATCACTTTCCAAGTATTTGATCACCAATTCTGCAGTATGCAGGTTCTATGTGGGATTTTTGTGCAGCAAAGATTTTAAGGAGTTTGGAGTGATCCAAAGATGTGCTGCATGAATCAGTTTGGTAATTATACCAGTGTCCATTCTTGATCAAACAGTGGAAATGATTACAGCGATATATGGAGTAAAGTATAAGACCATAAGACATAGGAGTGGAAGTAAGGCCATTCGGCCCAACGCATCCACTCCACCATTCAATCATGGCTGATGCCATTTCAACTCCACTTACCAGCATTCTCCCCGTAGCCCTTAATTCCTTGTGACATCAAGAATTTATCGATCTCTGCCTTGAAGACATTTAGCGTCCCAGCCTCGACTGCACTCTGCGGCAATGAATTCCACAGGCCCACCACTCTCTGGCTGAAGAAATGTCTCCGCATTTCTGTTCTGAATTGACCCCCTCTAATTCTAAGGTTGTGTCCACGGGTCCTCGTATCCTCGTCTCATGGAAACAATTTCCTAGCATCCACCCTTTTCAAGCCATGTATTATCTTGTAAGTTTCTATTAGATCTCCCCTTAATCTTCTAAACTCCAATGAATACAATCCCAGGATCCTCAGCCGTTCCTCATATGTTAGACCTACCATTCCAGAGATCATCCGTGTGAATCTCCGCTGGACATGCTCCAGTGCCAGTATGTCCTTCCTGAGGTGTGGGGACCAAAACTGGACACAGTACTCCAAATGGGGCCTAACCAGAACTGCATAAAGTATGGAGAAGACAGGGATCTAAGAGCAATCTGAGAGCTTATGTACAATGTGAGAGGGAATTCTGCACTGAGAAGTACCTCCTGTACTTTGTTCTCACTTTGGTGAAGGAGAAGAAGCTGATTGGCAAAAACTGATAAGTTTTTCTACTATTCTAGACTTGGTGAATAGTTCTTAAAATTACAGGATGGCAGGTCAGCCTGGTTAAGTGGAGTATGCACGATGAGCAATGTGTAGTCATGTACACACTATATATCCTGGATGAATACACCAGCAGGAATAGTCACCAGCTGCATTAATGTAACCTCTGGATTTCAAAACTTGAGTGACAGCTTGAGTCAATGTTGTACATCTGTGATATAGAGGGCTGCATGGATAACAAGTTTAATGAAGTAGTTGCGCTGGAGACCAGAAGTGGACAAACAGCAAGGGAATGCAGTTGAAGAGAACCAGGCAGGAGTCTGGAGTCAGGAGTCCCCTGTGCCAATTGTGCTGGCTAATCATTATTCCAATTTGGATATTGGAGAGGGAGATGGTTCCACAGGAGAGTGCAACAAAGACCAGTAGGTGGCTATAGCAGGTGGTTCAGCTGTACAGTGTGGAGGAAAGTAGAAGAATGACAGAACTATAAAAGTAAAATATTCCATAGTCATAAGATCAGACAAATGTTTCAGTCACCATCAATGTGACAGCATGTTGTCTCACTGGTGCCAGGATAAAGGATATTATTGGAGCAGCTACAGGACACTTTGGGGAAGAATGATCAATTTGAGGTTGAGATCTAAGTTGGTACAAATGACTTGGGAAGGATGAGATCCTGAAAGCAAATTTCAGGAAGCTAGAGAGGAGATTGAAAGACCAAACCTTTAAGCAGTCGTGTCAGGATGATTCCCAATCCCAAGTGCTGTGAGCATTGAAATCGGATAATTGAACATGCGGCTGAAAATATGGTTTGGCACAAGGCATCAACATCCCAGGGTGCACTCATGGGCAGCAATTGTATACAGCTCCCCCCATTCACAGGCATTATTATCTACCATGTACCAACCTCACCATGTCACCATGGCACATCTCATCCACTTTCAGTGCAATTCTGCACTTCAAAGCTGCACTCTGGAGTGCATTAGCATCCATCATTGGAATGTTGCTGCCAGGATACTTCCTGTGAGGGTAGATCCACATAAGCTACAGGCAACAGAATAGGTGAGAGATTGACATAGCATGGTGTCATCTTCGAGTAAAAAATGAGGTCTGCAGATGCTGGAGATCACAGCTGCAAATGTGTTGCTGGTCAAAGCACAGCAGGTTAGGCAGCATCTCAGGAATAGAGAATTCGACGTTTCGAGCATAAGCCCTTCATCAGGAATAAGAGAGAGAGAGCCAAGCCGGCTGAGATAAAAGGTAGGGAGGAGGGACTAGGGGGAGGGGCGATGGAGGTGGGATAGGTGGAAGGAGGTCAAGGTGAGGGTGATAGGCCGGAGTGGGGTGGGGGCGGAGAGGTCAGGAAGAGGATTGCAGGTTAGGAGGGCGGTGCTGAGTTGAGGGAACCGACTGAGACAAGGTGGGGGGAGGGGAAATGAGGAAGCTGGAGAAATCTGAATTCATACCTTGTGGTTGGAGGGTTCCCAGGCGGAAGATGAGGCGCTCCTCCTCCAGCCGTCGTGTAGTTGTGTTCTGCCGGTGGAGGAGTCCAAGGACCTGCATGTCCTCGGTGGAGTGGGAGGGGGAGTTAAAGTGTTGAGCCACGGGGTGATTGGGTTGGTTGGTTCGGGCGGCCCAGAGGTGTTCTCTGAAGCGTTCCGCAAGTAAGCGGCCTGTCTCACCAATATAGAGGAGGCCACATCGGGTGCAGCGGATGCAATAGATGATGTGTGTGGAGGTACAGGTGAACTTGTGGCGGATATGGAAGGATCCCTTGGGGCCTTGGAGGGAAGTGAGTGTGGAGGTGTGGGCGCAAGTTTTACATTTCCTGCGGTTGCAGGGGAAGGTGCCGGGGGTGGAGGTTGGGTTGGTGGGGGGTGTGGATCTGACAAGGGAGTCACGAAGGGAGTGGTCCTTGCGGAACGCTGATAGGGGAGGGGAGGGAAATATATCCTTGGTGGTGGGGTCCGTTTGGAGGTGGCGGAAATGGCGGCGGATAATACGTTGTATGCTCAGGTTGGTGGGGTGGTAGGTGAGAACCAGTGGGGTTCTGTCTTGGTGGCGGTTGGAGGAGCGGGGCTCAAGGGCGGAGGAGCGGGAAGTGGAGGAGATGCGGTGGAGGGCATCGTCGATCACGTCTGGGGGGAATCTGCGGTCCTTGAAGAAGGAGGCCATCTGGGTTGCACGTCTGGGGGGAATCTGCGGTCCTCCCAGATGGCCTCCTTCTTCAAGGACCGCAGATTCCCCCCAGACGTGATCGACGATGCCCTCCACCGCATCTCCTCCACTTCCCGCTCCTCCGCCCTTGAGCCCCGCTCCTCCAACCGCCACCAAGACAGAACCCCACTGGTTCTCACCTACCACCCCACCAACCTGCGCATACAACGTATTATCCGCCGCCATTTCCGCCACCTCCAAACGGACCCCACCACCAAGGATATATTTCCCTCCCCTCCCCTATCAGCGTTCCGCAAGGACCACTCCCTTCGTGACTCCCTTGTCAGATCCACACCCCCCACCAACCCAACCTCCACCCCCGGCACCTTCCCCTGCAACCGCAGGAAATGTAAAACTTGCGCCCACACCTCCACACTCACTTCCCTCCAAGGCCCCAAGGGATCCTTCCATATCCGCCACAAGTTCACCTGTACCTCCACACACATCATCTATTGCATCCGCTGCACCCGATGTGGCCTCCTCTATATTGGTGAGACAGGCCGCTTACTTGCGGAACGCTTCAGAGAACACCTCTGGGCCGCCCGAACCAACCAACCCAATCACCCCGTGGCTCAACACTTTAACTCCCCCTCCCACTCCACCGAGGACATGCAGGTCCTTGGACTCCTCCACCGGCAGAACACAACTACACGACGGCTGGAGGAGGAGCGCCTCATCTTCCGCCTGGGAACCCTCCAACCACAAGGTATGAATTCAGATTTCTCCAGCTTCCTCATTTCCCCTCCCCCCACCTTGTCTCAGTCGGTTCCCTCAACTCAGCACCGCCCTCCTAACCTGCAATCCTCTTCCTGACCTCTCCGCCCCCACCCCACTCCGGCCTATCACCCTCACCTTGACCTCCTTCCACCTATCCCACCTCCATCGCCCCTCCCCCTAGTCCCTCCTCCCTACCTTTTATCTCAGCCGGCTTGGCTCTCTCTCTCTTATTCCTGATGAAGGGCTTATGCTCGAAACGTCGAATTCTCTATTCCTGAGATGCTGCCTAACCTGCTGTGCTTTGACCAGCAACACATTTGCAGCATAGCATGGTGTCAAACAGCAACATGTCTTCTCCCACAATGGATGACTCCTGACAACTAATGACGTCAAGGCAGTTCCCATTCTCTTAATGCTCACTCACTCACTTTGCACTTATTATGATACTCACAAAGGGCTTTGCTTTGCCCTTTATAATTATTCACGCATAGGTTGAGGGCATTGCTGTTTGGGCCAGTGTTTAATGTCCATCCTAAATTGCTTAAAGGGCAGTAAAGAGCCTACTGCATTGCTGCAGTCTGAAGTGACATGTAGACCAGACCAGGAAAGGATATCAGATTTCCCTATCTAAAGGGAATTACTGAACCAGAGATGTTTTAGACAATTGTCAGTAGTTACATGGTTGCCATTGGGTTGGCTCTTTATTCCAGATTTTGTTGAAGTCAAATTTCACCAGCTGCTGTGATGGATGGGATTTGAATCAATTTTCCCAAAACTTTGGCCTGGGATTTAGATTACTAGTCCAGGGACATGACCACTACATTCCTGGTTTGCTCAAAGTTTTGCATTTGTCATCCTTACCTGAGTTTAAACGGGGATAACATTTCTGTCTTGACCTAACTTTTAACGCAGGCACAAAGTCAGGCAGTTTATCATTGTTGTCAGGTGTCATCAGTGAAGGGAGTGGACATTTTGCTATATGGCACAATATGACGTCAATCCCTCTGCTATATCATGTGCTAGCAGCTTATGTGACAAAGACACTGCATGCTCTGTACTGCCCGTGTCTCAAAGACAAAAAGTAGTGCATCTCAGTCAAATCAAGGGAGGTACCCTTCAGTTAGGAGTCCTAACAAAGTTAGTCAAGGGCTGCCTCCATTATCGCAGTCAGGATACTGCTGGGGTGATTACCCCTGTAGTCCAGGGAGTTGGCCACAGTGGTCCTGTAAGAAACCTATCCAGGGAAGCATGGGAAATCAGTATGGGAGCTACACAAAAATCAGTTGGCAATCTGATCAATCATCAGTTGGAACTCTCTGTCGAAGTCAATCAAGTGAGTTGACCATGGTTTGTCTGACAGTCCTTCCTTAAATATCAAGGCATGGGAGCATCATCAGAGCCACACATGTTGAACGAAAGCTGGGAAACATATTTGTCCAGATTGGAGGGGATACCAGGATGCAGATAGGATGACAACTATAAAGGAAGAAACTCGGTGTATAACAGTAAGGGAGGAGATAATAGGATATTGAAGGGAAAAGCTGAAAATGTGTTGCTGGAAAAGCGCAGCAGGTCAGGCAGCATCCAAGGAACAGGAATTTCAACGTTTCGGGCATAAGCCCTTCATCCTATTGAAGGAAAAAGGGTAAATGAAGTTGGGGGTAGGGGTCATTAACAGTAAGCAGCACAGTGGACTTCCAGGAGTAATATGATATCTGGTATCCCTGACTTAATGTACCTTTGAGTAAAAAATGAGGTCTGCAGATGCTGGAGATCACAGCTGAAAATGTGTTGCTGGTCAAAGCACAGCAGGCCAGGCAGCATCTCAGGAATAGGGAATTCGACGTTTCGAGCATAATCCCTTCATCAGGAATGAGAGAGAGTAGCCAAGCAGGCTAAGATAAAAGGTAGGGAGGAGGGACTTGGGGGAGGGGCGATGGAGGTGGGATAGGTGGAAGGAGGTCAAGGTGAGGGTGATAGGCTGGAGTGGGATGGGGGCGGAGAGGTCAGTAAGGAGATTGCAGGTTAGGAGGGCGGTGCTGAGTTGAGGGAACCGACTGAGACAAGGTGGGGGGAGGGGAAATGAGGAAACTGGAGAAATCTGAATTCATACCTTGTGGTTGGAGGGTTCCCAGGCGGAAGATGAGGCGCTCCTCCTCCAGCCGTCGTGTTGTTATGTTCTGCCGGTGGAGGAGTCCAAGGACTTGCATGTCCTCGGTGGAGTGGGAGGGAGAGTTACCTTGGTTTGGATGTAAAGTATGGTGATAAAGAATTAGGTGGATAGGTTGGTTGGAAACATGGGTAAGTGAGGATTACAGATGCTGAAGATCAGAGTCGAGAGTGTGGTGCTGGAACAGAATTGACGTTTCAGGCTTAAGATTCCTGATAAAGAGCTAACACTGAAGCATCGATTCTCCTGCTCCTCTGATGCTGCCTGACCGACTGTGCTTTTCCAGCACCACACTCTGGGTGGAAACATGGGTAAGTTCAAGGCCTACGGAGTTGATTGGCTAGGCAACAAAGAAGGGAATGTGTACATTTGTCGGTACACCAGTTGTAAGTGACTGAGCTTGAGTCTCATTGCATGAGGAGCAACTGCAATTTATTTTGATCATGTTGTAAAGTAACAAATGCACAATGAAGCTTAATGGCTGGCACAACTAAGAATGAGAAGGATAAGTTTTGAATTATGTGAGGGAGAGGTGCTGCAATTTTGAATGATATGAGGCCATTCAATGGATGACAGCACAGTTACACAGATATCCACAAATTAAAGATCATTTATCATATAATCCCTACAGTGTGGAAACAGGCCTTTTGGCCTCATAAGTCCACACTGATCCTCTAACGAGTTTCCCACTCAGACCACTCCCCTACCCTATATTTTCCTCCTGACCTATGTATGCCTGTACACTATGAGCAATTTCCATGGCTAATCCACCCATCTTACATAGCCTTAGATTGTGGGAGGAAACCACACACATGGGGAGAATGTGTAAACTCTACACAGACATTCACCTGAGGCTAGAATCGAACCCCAGTGCTCTGAGGCAGCAGCACTAACCACTAGGCCAACATAGCATCCATGGAATGCTCCTGCAAATACCACAGTGTGAACATTAGGCATTAAAGTCTGGTTGAAGATTTGTAGCTCGGGTGTCCGTTGTTGTGGTTCTGTTCGCCGAGCTGGAAGTTTTTGCTGCAAACGTTTCGTTCCCTGGCTAGGGAACATCATCAGTGCTATTGGAGCCTCCTGTGAAGCGCTGCTTTGATGTTTCTTCCGGTATTTATAGTGGTTTGTTCTTGCCGCCTCCGGGTGTCAGTTTCAGCTGTAGTAGTTTGTATATGGGGTCCAGGTCTATGTGTCTGTTAATAGAGTTTGTGGATGAATGCCATGCCTCTAGGAATTCCCTGGCTGTTCTCTGTCTGGCTTGTCCTATGATGGTAGTGTTTTCCCAGTCAAATTCAAGTTCCTGGTTGTCTGAGTGTATGGCTACTAGGGATATCTGGTTGTGTCGTTTTGTGGCTAGCTGATGTTCATAGATGCAGATTGTTAGCTGTCTTCCTGTTTGTCCTATATAGTGTTTTGTGCAGTCCTTGCATGGTATTTTGTAAACTACGTTAGTTTGGCTCGTGCTGGCTATTGGGTCCTTTGTTCTAGTGAGTTGTTGTCTGAGTGTGGAAGTTGGCTTGTGTGCTGTTATGAGTCCTAAGGGTCGCAGTAGTCTGGCTGTCAGTTCTGAGACGCTCCTGACGTATGGTAGTGTGGCTAGTCCTTTTGGTTGTGGCATGTCCTCGTTCCGTGGTCTATCTCTTAGGCATCTGGTGATAAAGTTGCGTGGGTATCCGTTTTTGGCGAATACCTTGTATAGGTGTTCCTCTTCCTCTTTTCGCAGTTCTGGTGTACTGCAGTGTGTTGTGGCTCTTTTGGATAGTGTCCTGATGCAGCTTCGTTTGTGTGTGTTGGGGTGGTTGCTTTCGTAATCATCAAAAACACAGAAATAGAAAAAACACACCGAATCATCAACGCCACACTCACAGGAATACGATTCATGAGAGAAGAGGAAAAGGATAGCCAACTCCCATTCCTAGACGTGTTAGTAGAGAGAACACCCAACGGAGAATTCACCACAAGGGTACACAGGAAACCAACACACACAGACCAAGTCCTAAACTATGAAAGCAACCACCCCAACACACACAAACGAAGCTGCATCAGGACACTATTCAAAAGAGCTACAACACACTGCAGTACACCAGAACTGCGAAAAGAGGAAGAGGAACACCTATACAAGGTATTCGCCAAAAACGGATACCCACGCAACTTTATCACCAGATGCCTAAGAGATAGACCACGGAACGAGGACATGCCACAACCAAAAGGACTAGCCACACTACCATATGTCAGGAGCGTCTCAGAACTGACAGCCAGACTACTGCGACCCTTAGGACTCATAACAGCACACAAGCCAACTTCCACACTCAGACAACAACTCACTAGAACAAAGGACCCAATAGCCAGCACGAGCCAAACTAACGTAGTTTACAAAATACCATGCAAGGACTGCACAAAACACTATATAGGACAAACAGGAAGACAGCTAACAATCCGCATCCATGAACATCAGCTAGCCACAAAACGACACGACCAGCTATCCCTAGTAGCCATACACTCAGACAACCAGGAACATGAATTTGACTGGGAAAACACTACCATCATAGGACAAGCCAGACAGAGAACAGCCAGGGAATTCCCAGAGGCATGGCATTCATCCACAAACTCTATTAACAGACACATAGACCTGGACCCCATATACAAACCACTACAGCTGAAACTGACACCCGGAAACGGCAAGAACATCCATCAACAGACACATCGACCTGGACCCCACATACAAACTACTACAGCTGAAACTGACACCCGGAGGCGGCAAGAACAAACCACTATAAATACCGGAAGAAACATCAAAGCAGCGCTTCACAGGAGGCTCCAATAGCACTGATGATGTTCCCTAGCCAGGGAACGAAACGTTTGCAGCAAAAACTTCCAGCTCGGCGAACAGAACCACAACATTAGGCATTAACTTATTATGTAAAGTTCAAATCCTGGCCCAATCACTTCTAATTACATCAGTCCCACTAATGGCTGGGAGGCACAAGCAATGGTTTACATCCTGGAAAGATTGACCCTAGTTGCCAAAGTGACAATCGCTTTCCATGTATCCAATAATGTGCATGACATGCGGGAGCTGCTCACTTCACACCTTATCTTTGAACATGATGTCTTGCTGAGGATCTCTGGGCTCTGTATCTTCAATGTTGTGATTGTGGCTGGACATTCACTCACATAGCCAATGGTGAAAAGTGTGCATATGGTTACAAATGTGAAAATCTATTCACTTTGAAGTATCGCCTGTGCCATTCATGTCCCCTTACAAAGTCATGTTCTTTCCAGACATGTTGTGTGTCCTGCTCGAGGTTATGTGCAGACCATCAGCTTAAACTCCCAGAGGGCTAAGGAGGGGCTGGCAGGAGAGAGATGAGAGGCATGCCCCCATCCACCCCACCCCCTGTCTGGAGTGTCCTCAGAAGAGCCTGTATATGTTTCCTCTGCTAGCTGAGACTGTATTGGTTTTATTATGTCTCCGTGTGAGTTTGGGGCACCTAAATTGAAGTTAGAACCCTTGCCTCCCGGTCACCTTACCGCTGGTGTGGAACACCAGTGACTAAAGTGATGGAGTGCATCTCTGTGTGCAAAGCCAACAGCCTCTGAGACTGCTGAACCTGACTTCACTGGCAGCCACAACCCCATCTGTGGACTCAGCCAGGCGATTGTATGCCTGAGGCAGTGCTGTTCCCAACAGTGATCCTGCAGTGCTGTCACATTTGCGTTAAGTTGCCCAGCACCATTGACATACCTGTCCTCTGCGCTCCAACCACTTGTGCATCTCAGTGAAGGTGGATAGCACAGGGTCCTCTCCTGCCTGGAGCTGAACTGGTGCCTGGTCGCTGGCAGAACCCTGAGTGTCAGTGACCTGGGGCTGTCTCTTCCTCAGCTGACTGTGGAAACGTGGCAATTGTGTCCTCACAGTAGGTGCTCCTGGCCCTAATCGCGCTAAAATACCCAGCAAGGTGCCAGCTGGTGGAGAGTACAGGAGGAAGCCTTTCTTGTTCATTCCCTTACATCCTTCCTCAGAAATGGAGAGGGTGATGTCTTGAGGTACTGCCTTCTTGGCTGTGGAGACCATGCTAATGCTGCTCATACCTGCTGCAGACAAAGAGAGGAATGCGTTTCAAATGCAGAATCAAATTTCTGGCATATTTTGAATACAATCACAGTTGTGGAAGTGGGAGAGTATCACAGTAATTGATAATGTTTCTCAACAGGTTTCCAGAATATGGATGCTTTTGTGTCTCCATAACACCACAGTCCGTGTCCTCCCTGTCAGGAGACAAAATACGCTCTTTGCAGCGGGTGAGGAGCAGGATATGCGGCACCCATCACTTCACTTAGCTCTTTGAATGTTATTATGGGCTATTTTCTCCAGAGAAGGCGATGGCCCAGTAGTATTATCATTAGTCTGTTGATCCAGAGACCCAGGTAATATTCTGGGTAATTGGGCTTGAATCCTGCCATGGCAGATGGTGGAATTTGCATTCAATGAAAATCTGGAATGAAGAGTCTAATAATGACTGTGAATTCATTGCTAGCTTGTTGCAAAAACCCATCTGGTTCACTAACGTCATTCAGTGAAGGAAACTGCTGTCCTTATCTGGTCTGGCCTACATGTGACTCCAGATCCACAGCAATGTGGTTGACTCTTAACTGCCTTCTGGATTAGTAAATATTGCCTATGAATAAGGGAAAAAAATATAATCGAAAGGGGGGACTTGAATGTGTTAGAAGCAGGTGGCACAGCTGTTACTGCTGGTGTGGTGAGGGAAAGGTGATATAGTATTCCACATGAGTAAATAGAAAATGTTGAGGCCATGTAGGGTTAATAGTATGGGTGGTGGGGGAGGGATGATGTTGTAGATAATTGTGAGAATGGTAGGCCATGAACCTTGGTGGGAGGTGGGTGCAGTTGCAGAAAAAGCATGAAAATAAGGTGGCAGAGAGAAGAGGATGACATTTAACCTCATGGAGTGGTGAGGATTACCGTGCATTTCTCCAGATGGCTGAGACTGTACTGACCCTGTTGAACCAATCTGACAGGATGTAGCATTGAGAAGCTCCGTTGCTGGTCCTGGGAGAGGATACTGGCCCGTTTCTGCACAACCCTGCCGACAGGATATGTAGAAATCTACCCACAAAGCAAATCGGTCATCTCCAGGACAATTGAAATTAACCACCAAACTACATTGGAGCAGACATTACGCTATTCAGGTAGGCAAAAGTGAGGATTGCAGATGCTGGAAACTAGAGTTTAGATCAGAGTGGTGCTGGAAAAGCAGAACAGGTCAGGCAACATCCGAGGAGCAGGAAAATTGACGTTTCGGGCAAAAGTCCTTCATCATTTTCCTGATAAAGGGCTTTTGCCCAAAACGTCGATTTTCCTGCTCCTCAGATGCTGCCTAACCTGCTGTGCTTTTCCAGCACCACTCTGATCTAAGCATTAGGCTATTCAGCCCAACGATTCTGCTGTGCCATTCAATCATGGCTGACAGGTTTCTCAATCACTTTCTCCACATAACCCTCGATCCCTTTGACAATTAAGAACCTATCTATCTCAGTCTTCAATCCGCTCAATGAGCTGACCTCCACAGCCTTCTATGGTAATGAATTCTGTAGATTCACCACTCTCTGCTGAAGAGGTTTATCCTTATCTTCATTCTTAAAGGTCTTCCCTTTACTCTAAGAAGTAGTTCCAGTGGTGGTGAGTACTTCCGCCTGAGGGAAGTGAAAGAATAGGTCAACTGGAAAGCCAAAGGGCCCAGTCCATGGTGAATGAGGCATGATTTGGATGACTCCATGAAAAAAACCTATGTGGACTCTGTGTAGAAAAAAGACATCCATAAAAGTTGCCGAAAATGACACTAAATGACACTGAGCCAATTTCTGTTAAGATTCAGTCTAAGTAAACTATTAGACTGAATATAGCCCAGTAAGGTATAATCTTAAACTTAGAATTAGAAGTGCAATTAGGACATACTTTACTCTCATTTAAACTGTCAATATTGCAAGATGGTAAACAAAAGTATTGATCTTTATCTGCCTTAATAAACAAAAGCTGCATAAATGGTGCATAATGAATGTTGCTATTGCTAACTATATATATAAAAAAAACATTAACGCTATACATAAATAAGTGAAGAGTTTGCATTTCATTCCATATATTTGTCACTAGTCTGAAATATATTTATGTAACACCGTAAATTATCTAACATTTCCATTACTGCAAACAAGCAAATACAGCAATACAGTATACACAGTCTTATGGAGCTTTCTCCAGAGTAATGGATTATTTAAGGTTCTTTTCAATAGTTCTGAAATTGGATATTCTGCAATTTTCAATCCCATTTTAAAAATAAGCACAAAATTGTGGGAAAATTAGATCACAGAAAATGGTAAACAGCAGATGGATCTAATACAGTACAAACATGATAATGGGCTGCAAAAGTAATCCAAGAGAGCTGTATTTTTGAATGGCTATGCATTCTGAAGACCAGAAACTAGAACTATAAGGAGGGTATAAAAGCAAATGTCACAAAAACATAAATTTGAGACTTACAAATTCAGTCAAATGGAAGTTACATTTTACAATTTATCCAAATGAAGTAATTGTTATAGCATGCACCGTGTGACATTGCTTGAGATTATACTGACACTAGAAGAGCAAACAGGGAAAACTGAGATCTGGAAGTGAGGACAGAGTGCACCTTGCCAGTGACAAACTTTGGAAAGAACTTTGCAAACAATCTCTCCAAAGCGAGTGACTTGAAAATTCCTGGATTTGGAAGCACTGCATCTACTAATATTTGCTGATACTGGAGGTAGCTTACTCCACCTAAAATCCCAGAATAAGTTTATTTAAATTTTGTTGACAGAAGATGAAAGAATAAAAGGAAACAGTTGTGCTGTGTTTGTCCATGGGACCTCCAGACAAGGTAAGCCATTGGAGTAATGAGAAGGTTTAGCGACTAGCCTTGTTCAGGAAAGATAAACATATATTCAGATGAATAATAGATGAGAAGATTAATTCATAAAAAATCAAATGTTATTCACTGCCACAATAGCCAAGCATTAACCTTTGAGATATTATTTGACACTAGGATGTTAGGGCGGCACGGTGGCTCAGTGGTTAGCACAGCCTCACAGCACCAGGGCCCCAGGTTCATTTCCAGCCTCGGGCGATTGTCTGTGTGGAGTTTGCACGTTCTCCCCGTGTCTGCGTGGGTTGCTTCCGGATGCTCCGGCTTCCTCCCACAGTCCAAAGATGTGCAACTTAGGTGAATTGGCCATGCTAAATCCCCCATAGTGTTAGGCGCATTAGTCAGAGGGAAATGGGTCTTGGTGGGTTAGTCTTCGGCGGGTTGGTGTGGACTTGTTGGGCCGAAGGGCCTGTTTCCGACACTGTAGGGAATCTAATCTCAAAAGAATCTAATCTCTATATCCTAGAAGTTAAAAAATTGGCAGCTTTAGTGTCAAGTGCCTCAGATTCTGTGATGCGTTCTGAAATATTGAAGTCTGTCTTATTGCCCATCCTAAGATGTCCTGAAAAATAGCAGTGGGTCTGACACAACTGATTAGCTTACTTGACAACAACAAAGAGCAACTAAGCACAACTACCATGTGACCAGAGTCACTTTTAGACACGCTGGGTGGGAACAACAGGTTTCCTTTCCTAAAAACTAGGAGTGAACCAATAGGACATTTACATCTATCTGACAGCTTTGTAGTCAGTTTCACAGATTAGAAAGGAAAATCAGCCTTCTTTTAGAAAAGTGGATTCATATTCTTGATTATTCTTAGATATCCAAATACCTTAACTCAAATTCTCTAGATCACTAATCCACTAAAATAAAAAAATCCAGCAACTAAGACCTTGGAACTAATGCTTGTTATTACTACCATTCATTCTATGAGAACTGACTGGTTGTGGCTACAAGATACATGGACAAAGTAAGCAATTAATGTGGAGTATTCCTTCTCTGTCTGTAAAGGACGCAATGGCAATAATTGGCATCAACTCTGACTTCAGAGTAAGTGGTGCAGATTTTACAATCCCGCATTACTCATGAGAGTGGCAATCTTTTCATTGTTACCATTTCTGTCTTTGCTTCAATCGCTTTATCATCTACCTCATGATGTTCCTCTTTAGAAACCCACAGAAAGTAACTGCTTCAGACAGAATGCTACTCATTAAAGTAAACAGTTTTGCCTTTTTCTTGAAAGGCTGCAAACTAAAGTATGTTAGAGTAGATTAGTGCTTTGTATGTAATTTGTAATCCTTGGCAACATAGAAGATCTCTGACCCACTCTCTCATTTACCTTTTTACTTCAGTAGCCCAGAGCTACAGAAGTCACAAGCTGCAGAATGCGGAAATACTGAAGTTAAAAGGAACCGTGAAATAGATCAATTGCTGGCTTGAAAGCTAAAGATTATTGTCATCGGAGTGCTGGTCAGAGCAAAGACACGAACCTGTGATCTTATAAAGGCACATGAAGCAGGTACTATTTCTGTTCGGGGTCATTCAGTGTACAACCATACACAATTTTGAAGCAGCAGACAATTAACTCAATCAAAGGAAGTCTAAATGATGGCTCAAGGTGGGAAGTGAGGCAGCAAAATCAGCATAAGCTGACGCTGTAACAGATATATTTAAAGAACTGTTAGATGTGTTCAATGTTAACAGCTGTAAGGAATCCTTTCTTGGACTGCTGCCTGTAGTGAAACAAAGATCTCACCAGAGATCTTCATCAGGATTCAGATGAGGAAAACCTCATATGACCGTACAGTTCAAACCCTCCTTGTGACTACAAAGGTAAAGGCAAGAGGTCCTCTTCCTTAGGGATGGCAAGGACAGACCAGTCCACCTGATGAAGAAAGCTTCTTGAAGAGCTAAATGGCACCTGCTCGTACTTGCGTATGTTTGCATAACCATCAACAGTCCTAAAACACTCACAGCCAATACAATGCTTTTTGCAGCGTACTCACGATGGTAATATTGATTTCAGGTTAAATATTGACCAAAACACGGAGGATAATTCCTCTTCTCCAAATTAATGTTATAGGTTCATATATCTTGACTTGAGTGACTGGACTGGGCTCAGTTTAATGTCATTCAAATGACAGCAATTCCAACAGCATAACACTCCCTCAGGGTTGCACTGGAACTTCAGTCCTGATTTTTGTGCACTACTGTTGGAGTCGATTTTGAACCTCATCCTTATAACACAGATACATCTGAATCATGGTTCACAAACAGGGAATGGCAACAGAGGAGTTTTTTCTTAAATTAGATTACATTCCCTACAGTGTGGAAACAGGCCCAACCAGTCCACACCAACCCTCCAAAGAGTGACCCATCCCCCTCTGACTAATGCACCCAACACTATGGGCAGTTTAGCATGGCCAATTCACCTAACCTGCACATCTTTGTGACTACAAAGGGAAAGGTAGGAGGTCCTCTTCCTTCAGGATGGCAAGGACAGACCAGTCCACCTGATGAAGAAAGCCTCTTGTGGGAGGAAACCAGAGCACACCCAGCAAAAGTGTGCAAACTCCACACAGGCAGTCACCCAAGGCTAGAATTGAACCTGGGACCCTGGTGCTGTGAGGCTGCAGCACTAACCACTAAACCACCATGCTGCTCTAATTGATTATTAAGTAAAATTCAATGCAATCCACCTTGTGAATAAGGCAAAGGAGCTGAGGGTACAGTTAGACACTTAGGGATTCGATATTATAGCTGTTGTTGAAGATAAGTTAAAAGAGCAGGAAAGGCAACTCAAAGTTCCTTGTTAAAGGTGTATTGATATGATACAGAGGTAGATTGAATGGAGTATTTGAAATTGGTATTAAAAGCATAGCTATAAAATTTTTAATAACTGAGAAAGCAAAGAGAGGGCTTGAAGAATATTGACAAGAAGAAACAAAGAAAGCACAAAATTGTTTTAGACATACAGAATTCTAACAGAACTAAACAAGATAAATGCAAAACACGTGAAAAGATAATTAAGGAATGTTTAAGGCCAAATAGAGGCTGCAAAGGTAACTTGCCAGAATCAGCATTGATTTACAAAAGGGAAATCATGCTTGACAAATCTACTAGAATTTTTTGAGAATGGAACTAGTAGACTTGATAATGTGGAGCCAGTGGATGTGGTTTAATTGGACTAGCAGAATGCTTTTGATTAGGTCCCACATTTACTAACATGTAAACTTAAAGCACATGGGATTGGGAGTAGTGTGCTGCCATGAATAGAGAACTGTTGAGCAGTGAAGGAATAGACAAGGAATAAATGGCTCCTTTTTCGAGTGGCAGCTCATGACTGGTAGGCTCCTATAGGGATCAGTGCTTAGAACCCAACTATTCAGAATGTATAGTCATGATTTAATAAGGAAACAAAATGTAATATTTCCATATTAGCAGATGACATAAAGCTGTGTGGGAGGGGAAGCTGTGAGGAGAATGCAGAGTTGTTTCAGTGTGATTTTCACAAGTTGAGTGATCAAGCGAATGAATTGCACCTGAAGCATAACATGGATAAATGTGTGGTTATCTAATTTTGTAGAAAAATTAAGAAGGCAGATTATTATGTGAATGACGATGGATTGGGAAAGGGGAAGGTGCAAGAAAACATGATGTCCTTGTACACTAGCAGCTGAAATTAAACATGCAGGTGACGAAGAAGGCAAATAGCATGTTGGATTTCATCACAAAGGATTCACGTTCAGGATCAGGATGATTTGTTGCAATTGTACGAGACCTTGCTGAGATCACACCTGGAGTATTGTGTGCAATTTTAGTCTCCTTATCTGAGAAAGGATGTTTTAATTATGAATATTTACCAGACTGATTTCTGGGATAGGAAGAATGACATGTGAAGAGAGACTGGTCTAGTTAAAACTATATTCATTGGAGTTAAGAAGAATATGGGGAGAGCTTATAGAAACCTATCGAATTCCAACAGGACTAAACAAGGTAAATGCAGAAAGAATGTTTCTAATGACCAGGGAATCACAGTGTAAGATTAGGGAATAGACCATTTAGGACTAAGAGGAGGAAACATTTCTTCAGCCCGGGAATGGTGAGCCTATGGAATTCTCTGCAATAGAAAGTAGTCAAGGCAAAAAGGCCAAATCATTGAATGTCTTTGGAAGGAGTTAGATATCATTCTTAGGACTAAAGGAGTCAAAGGTTTGTGAAGGATGAGGGAACAGAATACTGAGTTGGATAATCAGCCATGATCATTTTGAATGGTATAGCAGCCTTGAAGAGCTGAATAGCATCTGCTCTTATTTTCTATGTCACTATATTTGTGTATGAAGGTCAAAGACATGAACATGATTATTAATAAATGTTTTAGATGTTTTACAAAATAGTGCAAGAAATAAATCAGACTGGTGAAGTATGAACTATTTGATTTATTACTGTCACATATACCAAGGTACAGTGAAATGTCTTGCCTTACGTGCTTCACAGGTAGATTGTACTATACGAGTGCATCAGGGTAACAGAACAGAGTGCAGGATACAATTCTACAGCTGCTGGGAAGGTTCAGAGAGAGATCAATGTTAACATTAAAGAAGTCCATTCAAAAGTCTGATGACAGTGGGGAAGAAGCTGTTTTTGAATCTGGCCATACATGTAAACAAACGTTTATAACTTCTGCCTGATGGAAGAGGGTGGAAAAATGTACAACTGAGGTGGGACGGGTCTTTGATTATGTTGATTGCTCTCCTGAGGTAGTAGGAAGTATAGATGAAGTCAATGGTTGAGAGGTTGGTTTGTCTGGTGGACTGGGCCAAGTTCACAACTCTCTGTAATTTCTTGCAGTCTCGAGAAGAACAGTTGCCAAGCTGTGGTATGTCTAGCTAGGATACTTTCTGTGGTGCATCTATAAACATTGTAACTGTCTTTATGGACGTGTTGAATTTCATTTGCCTCCTGAAGAAGTAGAGGCATTACTGTGCTTTCTTGACTGTAGTGTCAATGTGGGTGGACTAGGACAGATTGTTGGTGATCATCACTCCCAGAAACTGGATGGGATGAACTTCACGATGAGGGAAAAATTATCGTCAGCCATTCTCAAAAGTTTATAAATCACCAGGCCTGCATTAAACATCTCTCAAGCTGTTAAGGAAAGCAAGATGATAAATAGTGAAAGCTCTGACAACCATTTCCAATTGCATCAAGATACATGCTTGGTGCTTGGGAAATTGATATCTACAAGTACACAATCCTTTATCCAAAATACTCGGGGCCAGCTGGTTTTCGGAATTTCGAGTTTTTTGAATTTCAGATAAGTGACAGTTCAACTGTGAAATTTTTAAAAAACTTACCAAACAGCAGACTCACTGTAAGTAACTGGCCCTGAGACAGAATTGAGGCCTGCCATTGATGGGCTATGCCACCTGCCCTCAAAGTCACATCTGAGTGACACACATCGAGTGGATGTAGAGTTGGGTTAGCCGTTTGCACGCCAAACAACCTTGTTAATGAGATAAAAACTTTACAAACAAAACCTTCAGATTTTGGAGCTTTTCAGATTTCTGGATTTCGGATAAAGGGTTGTCTACCCGTACTAATATTGAAATGGTGTTTAAACAAGTACAGGAGAGGGAAACCATTTCCCAAGTAATTACAAGGTAGCAGTCGAGTCTAGGTGGTGGGTAAATTGTTTGAAAAATTCTGAGATCATATAGAATGGCCTGGATTTTGCCAGCTAATTTTAGAAAATATTTCCAAGGAGTAACGAGGAAGCTTAAAGAACCCATGTGCAATTCTACCATTCAGCGATCTGACACACATATTAGCTTTTCCTTCTGGTCTGCCTGCAATCCAAATGTGCTTGGTGGCTCATTGCATGTTGATCTCACCTCTCTGCCACTTTCTAAAATTTGTGTGGAGTCTGTATCTGAGCTGTAAATGGCCGTGACTATCAGATTGAGTCCTCCACCTCAGCATAACCAATATTTAAGGTAAATATGGTACAGGGGTGCCAGGTGAGTAGGGTACAGGGAGATAAGATGTTAAATGGGTCGGTGGCAAATAAATAAGATGTTAGCTTAATAGAGTGCTAGGAGTATAGAGACATGTTGGAGACAGTGGCAGCAGCAATTGGTAGGGGTGATATCAAGGCTGCTAGTTTGTGGCGAGGGGATAATATCAGAGTCGGTGGAGCATAGTTGGATCCTGGACATTCATGCCAGTAGTTGGGATGCTCTCGGGTCCTGATGAATCAGGCCAGTGGTGGTGGTAACAGGTCCTGAGGTTTAGCTGGCAGGGGTGATCTTGGGATCAGCAGAAGGTGTTAACACTAGCCGGAGTAAGCAACAGTGACATGTCAAAGCTGGTGGGAAGGTTTTGTTTTAGGCTGGCAGTGGTGGGGGACAGGTGTCAGGTTTCAGGTGTTTAGGTGGATGGGGTTCGGGTGTTAGGGCCTGGGGGTTGACGCCAGCAGAAGGGAGGGTTGTTGGGTTCTGGGATAGGGTTGAATTATATTGACTTGGTGTGATCTTGTCAGAGTGCTGGTGTTGAGGTTTGCAATTGCCTAACTTTTCCTGGTTAATTTAACAGAAGTATAAGTCTTTGAATTCT
This sequence comes from Hemiscyllium ocellatum, assembly GCF_020745735.1. Classification (NCBI taxonomy): domain Eukaryota; kingdom Metazoa; phylum Chordata; class Chondrichthyes; order Orectolobiformes; family Hemiscylliidae; genus Hemiscyllium; species Hemiscyllium ocellatum. The sequence continues at coordinate 91,011,326 of NC_083401.1, forward strand.
CCAAGTATTTTTTTTCAGTGGGTTCCAGATACAATTACTTGGGAAATGGTTTCCCTCTCCTGTACTTGTTTAAATACCAGTTCAATATTTGTACAGGTAGACAACCCTTTATCCGAAATCCAGAAATCTGAAAATTGCTTGTATTCAATTTCCCAGACAATTCTCATGGAGTTTGCTATGTCTGGAAATCTTCAGAGTACCTGCACACAATTCCAGTCTGTGCTGTGCTGGTCCTCTGGATTATCTGAGTAATTAAATTTAAAGATGACTAACAAATGTTGATTATAATTAAACACGTATAGAGACTGGTAAAGTTTGTTTTCTTTTCTCAAAATATCCTTCATAGTATTACATTGGTAACAGGAGGTTGTGCTCCACTTTACATATTTGGAATTCATTGCCCTCAGTGGTGAGTGGTGAGTGCCCAGGTAATGTAGTGTTGTTGGAGTCTTGTTTGATGTTGTATCACTTGCTCATGATATTGCTGATACTGTACTGCTTGTTGCTGATGCTGTCTTGCTGTTGAGTGATCTTACTGGTGTAGTTCTGATCTTCTTTGCTATTCCAATTCAAGTGGAGGTTGAATATGGACTCCTTCCTTATTGCTGACTTACCAGTTTCAATTTCCATTGGACTCTTAGCACCTACAAGTACACTTCTTGGGGACCAGAATTTCAGTATCGGATCCTGTACCTGTATAGGTCAGCCTTTCAACAACTCGGAAAATGATTTGGCAACTTATTGAAATGTTGATTGCCTTCCACTTGCCCATCAGTGAGATGACTTATTTCCTCCTCGTCATTTGGTGGAAATATTTTGCTTCACAGAGTTGTGTCTTATTCTTTCTTACACTCAACAGCTCTGAGGAAAATTCTATGTCAACTTTGAAAGGGGTAGATTGGAATGACAGCAAAATGAGATTTGGATCTTACTTTGGTATTGGCATTTCATTTCTTGATTATCCTAACACATCTTTCTAAAAACCTGTATCCCTTTGGGTAATGAAGTGATGATGTTGAATCCACACTGTTCCAGTGAATTCCTTAAATTCTGTGGAAGTGAATTGGATTTCATGGCACTCCTTACTCTTTTAAAGAATTAATTGAACAAAGCTCGTACTGCTGTGATGATTCTTGTAGCTCTCATATCTTTCACCTTTCAGATAAAAGGAAGCTTTGAATAGTGTCTGCAACTATGAGAAACCAATCTTGAGTTTTTGTGTGACTGAATCAGCTCTTAATTTATACCATAGTGTGGATGGTATTTCAGTGTATGTCATCTCTGCCTTCTGTTTTTGTTTTCTGTACCCTGGAATACATTACATGCGGGCACTATTCTTTTGGTATCTTTGTACTTGCCTATCCCATACATAGCTGATCTGCCTCTTAGCTTACACTTTTCGTTCCTGTGTAGCTTTTATGTATCTTCCGCATATATATTTTTCTGTATCTTTTGATTAAGTTCAATTTGGTTCTAACTAGCAGAATACCACCTTCCAGTGAGATGTCATCTCTGATAGATATACTGTTATATGGTCAGTTGCACTGTCTGTATCATATCAGATTGTCTCAGAATCACTTGGTGAGAGCATCTGTAACTCATCACCTTTGGTGGTCACATCTCTACCTCGAGTTAGTTGTGTGGTGTAGCATTCACTTGCTGATAGATCTTTATATCTGAATTTTTTCTAAATTTCATGATAGGAGGTCATGTTGTGACTGTGCAGGACGTTGGTTAGGCCATTTTTGGAATATTGTGTGCAGTTCTGGTCTTTTCTCTATCAGAAGGATGTTATGAATCCTGAAAGGGTTCAAAAAACATTTACATGAATGTTGCCAGGGTTGGAGGATTGAGCTATAGGGAGAGTTTGAATAGGCTGGGGTTATTTTCCCTGGGCTGTTGGAAGCTGAGGGGTGATCTCATAGAGGTTTATAAAATTATGAGGGGCATGGATAAGGGACAACTTTTTCATGCATGCATGGAATGAGCTACCAGAGGAAATGGTGGAGGCTGGTACAACTGCAACATTTAAAAGGCATCTGGGTGGGTATATGAATAGAGTAAAAAATGAGGTCTGCAGATGCTGGAGATCACAGCTGAAAATGTGTTGCTGGTCAAAGCACAGCAGGCCAGGCAGCATCTCAGGAATAGAGATGCTGCCTGGCCTGCTGTGCTTTGACCAGCAACACATTTTCAGCGGGTATATGAATAGTAAGGGCCAAGTTCTAGCAAATGGGACTAGATTAGGTTGGGATATCTGGTCGGCATGGACAAGCTGTACCAAAGGGTCTGTTTCCCTGCTGTACATCTCTATGACTCTGTGACTCTATTTACAAAGGTAAACTGCAACTCTTTATCACTGTTCAACCCCAATCCAGCAGGACGTGCAATATGCAACTTATAGCTAACATATTTTTCTTAGTGTGTTCAGCTGATTTGGATTATTCCCAGCTATCGAGCTCAATGCCACTCTATATTGCAGCTGTAATAACACTTGGTTTTAGAGCACCTTTTCTTGACCACCCATTTCCTTTCAAATGTTCCAGAGCTGCCTTCTGACACAGTATGATTGGGCTGATGTTGCTGTGCGCTTCGGCGAAGTTTCAGCTTCAGATTAATGGTTGCGGGTTTATTTTTCTCCCATTTCCTGGCCTGAATGCATTTGAAAATGTTTTCCTCTGGGAAATATTGATTTTAGGGATTCATGCACTAGTATGGCTTGTCTGCAACCTGATCCATCTACAAGGCATTTCCTTTTTCCTGTGAGCTCATGTGGTGCTACATGTCTCATTTCTTGTTACAACCATTTCACTGCATCAACAAGACTGCTTTTGTCTTAGCTTAACTAAAGGCTGGTTGTTTTGGTAATCAGCATCATTATCTAACTACTCATGGCTTCATGTGTTCTAGGAATGCAAACAGCTCGTGATATTTTGAACTTGTCCTTTCCAATAAATTATATTTGTGCTATATGGAATACAAAGCACCAAATAAGCAGAAATGTTACATTTAAATTTTATGGCTGTTTTTCTCAACGGTGTTATGAAATTGTCAATAGACTCAACTGTTTCCTGCTTTAGGCCTTGAAGTTCACATTGATAGATTCAACAATTGGATTTTAACTAGAGATGTATGCTTGGGTTTCCATACGTTCTGTCTAAGTTTTGCCATCTTACATCTGAATATTCAAGCATGCGAATTAGGAGTGAGAGCAGGCCATTCAGCCCTCTGACCTGCTCCACCATTCAATAAGATAATGGCTGATTGGATGATGACATCAATTTCAATTGCCTGAAAACCTCCAATAACATTTGATTCCTTCCTTCCTTCCTTCCTCCCTCCCTCCCTTCCTTCCTCCCCTCCTTCCTTCATTCCTTCCTTCCTTCCTTCTACTCTTCCTTCCTTCCTATCTATCCAGCTTTGTATCTAGCTTTCCATCTTGCTTCCTTCCTTTCCTTCCTTCCCACCATCCCCTTCTTTCTTTCTTCGTCTGCAGTAAGGTATTCTGGGATCTAACCAAAACAAAAATCTTTTTTCACTCAACTCCCAGCAAGCTAAAATATCCCCAAAACAGAGCATTTTTGGTGAAACAAGATTTCTGCAATTGCTCCTGTTTTACAAAGCAGCATCCTGTGAATGATGGAAATCTGAGATAATAACCAAAAAAATGTGAAAATACCCAGCAGGTCTGATATGTTGGTACAAGTTCTGTTATGTTTCAGTGATCACATTTCAAACATAAGGAAATGGGAACGCCATCTTGTTTATTTCTGCAAAATTCCAGCACCAGAATATGCCTCAATTCAGACTGCTCCAGACCGGTTCCGGCTGGTTCTAATAGACGCTGTATGAAAATGAACACATGTATATCATTTTTGTTCCATATATATATATATATATATATATACACACACATATATATATATATATATATATATATATACACACAACAATATATTCAATGATATTTTAATATCCCTATCAAATTTAAGAAGTTATAATTCCCTCATCAATCTAAATCTTCCAACCATCATTTTAAAATTAAAGGAAAGTATGATTCAACATTTTGGAAATGAACTGGTATTCTTCTTGTAGCCTTGATATCAAGTGTTTTTTTTTTCTCTAAAATAAACTATGGTCATGGTATTGTTTAGGTGGTAAGATGCCTTTAATTGTATGGATTTAGCATTTGTTGCTCTTAGTGATGAATTGAAGATGCTTTGTTACTTTTCTCCTTTTCTCAGAATCCTTGTTCTTTCAGCTTTTACTTGAAGAATTGCTATTCCTCAGAAATTTCTCTCCACTTACCATTTTACTAGGTTCATTTTGTGCTGCTTCTGATTTGATTTATTTACATGTTTGCATTTTCATGAATTTGATTTTGAAGACTTCAGGTGTATGACTTTTATCCCATTGTCAGTGTGCTTGTTGCATTGATCTTTCTAATTAATCTTATATTCAAATTCCCCTGGATAAAACTTTTTAAAACCCCTGTGCCCCTGTGCTCACAGCTTCTTTGAGCAGTATCTTGATTCAGTATTATTATGAAGATGGTGGTGTACTGTACCTTGAAGAGAGTTAAAAGCTAACAGAACTATCTGACAGCCCCAAGTGTTCTGAATAAGATACAATGTCACATGTGGTCTAGCTACTGAGTTGGCTAGGGTAGCTGGTTGCTACATATTTGAATAGGCCAATCAGTTTAACTTATACCCTGAAAAAATCATAATTTGAATCAAATTTGAATGTAGCATATTGACAAACTTAAAAGCCAATGACACAATCTGACGCTTTGGGGGTATAAGATCGAGCAAATTGAACAATTGGGAGGAGAACTGCCACACCAACAGCATGCAAAGACTGCCCAAAAAATAGCTCTTTTAAAAGTATCTTTATCAATCTGTGACCTGTGAAGCATAATCCCTAAGAAGAAGAAAGAAGACACAGGAAGATCCAAATGGAAGATTTGACAGCTGGTTGGTTTTGAAAACTTGAATTTTTGGTAAATCTTAATTGGGGATTTTATCAGACTAGTACAATAGAAAGGAAGGGAAAAGATAGAGGAAGGAGTGTAAATAGTTGTTAGTTAATTATTCTCTGTTATACTTTAAGAAATAAAGTTGTTAATTTTCACTTTAAATAGTTCTTGGCCTCTTGAATTTTCACATATTACTGCATGGGATAATCTTTTCTGTATTATCGGTGTAAATTAAGCAGGAGGGTTTACCCCATGTCATAACAATCATGTAGTGACCAATGGCTTACGAGAAGCAGCATTTGTTGTCTGTTTCAGGACCTGTGACTCTGCTGTTTCAGCATTTTTGTATCTTGCCGTGTTCTGTTGAGGCCAAACTCTGTTGTGCAGCCTTGCCTTTTTCTAAGGTTTGGTTCAATGCCATTTGCAATTTCATCTCTGTCTCTGACTAGTCATGATTTAACTGTGTTTACTCAGTCATATATCTGGGAGATTGTTGTGTTTGGTTTCTGCTTTCTTTCAGTTCTGCTGACCATCATGGCCCCTTTCTTTCTAAGTCCAACATTATGGTTTATTGTCTAACTTTTATTTGCCAAGCTGCTTTCAAGAGGTAATCATGTGGGTAGATCTTTCTCAATCTTGAGCTCTGCATCTAAATGCATATTCCAGTGGAGTTTCCAGAAAATCTTTGCTCCTGCCAATGCTGGTGTCACTTCTTCTGCTGTTGGAATGGGAGAGTTATCTCTCTTTCGGCTTGGTTAGATTTTAGGGATTCATTTGGTTTTTCTCACACTTATAGGAATTAGTCCAATCTACCAGGTCAATGGCAATTATTGACCTTTATGGTCAATAAAGGCATTTATTCCATCTCTTGGAATTCACTTTCAATCCTTCTTCCAGTTTTATTGGTACCTTATGTGGAGATGAATCATTGATTTTATTACTGGGTTAAAGTCATGTCATAACCTACAAAGAATCCAGCCAGTTCATTGAAACACTGCTGGTATATTTGCGTGGGATCACTTTGCGTCCCTTTTGTGTATGTGTTTGTGAAGGTCAACCCTTCATGTGATCTCCTTCACCTCAGGTTTACTAATATATTCTGCAGTCATTAACAACTATTCAGCATCAGAATGGCAGGACTGTCTGTTGCAGTGACATAAAATAGAACTTAAGATCAACAGACATAGGAGCTGAAGTAGACCACTTAGCCCGTTAAGTGTTCTTCATCATTCAAGAAGATCATTGCTGGTCTGTTAACCTGCAACAACTGTTGGGTGTCCCTCTGACTTCAATCGTTCCTTGCTGCTGAATTCCTCTCATATGCCACCATCCCTGCTGTAACATCATATTATTCGCTTTCAGAACACTTAGCATTGAATAACTACTTCCCTCCAAATCTTCAGGAAAGATCTCCTGTATAATTGGCATTGGATGATGTTACTTCACCCTCAGGTCCATCATCATGAATTTGTTTCAAATCTTCTCCTTGAGTTGAATAGTGAGTGGATTTCTTTCCTCTGTGTGATGTCCTATCCAAACATTTCAAGCAGTTCTATGGGACGTAAGAGCCAGTGTATTCCCAAAATCTCTGCCATTTCCTAGGGTAAAGATGTTTTGGTTTTCTTCCCCATCATATTGCTCTAGCTTTGATAGCTCGTCTAGTACTTGCTTGTTTTGTTCAGAACATCTTCTCTCAATGATTAGCTTTCCAGATACTGTGCAGATTTGTTTGTTTACAGCTCCTTTGTGTCTTTCTCTTAGCTTGATGTACCTTCTTCAGTGTCTGTCTCTTTTGTTGCTTTCATACAATAATACATCACAAGGTCCTGCAGCATCTTTGGACAGAGAGGATGACAGAGTCACCATTTCAGGCCTGTGACCTTTCCTTAGGACTGGGAAAAGTTAAACATCTTGAATCAGGAAATGGACAGATGGGAAAAGGACAACAGCAAGGCCTCTGATAGAGTGAAATGTGGGAGACATCAAGTCACAGAAGAGTTAGTCTTCAGTGTCAGAGGATGGGCTAAAGACAAATGACAGAACAAATGATGCGCTAGAGCAGGTACACTGCTGTCTGAAAGCAAAAAGCAAGAGAAAACCTGAAACAAAGAAAAGGAAACATCTTCTTTCAAAAATAAATGTCTTCTACCATTCTTTGTTGGTTTCTATCAGTACTGCTAGGGGTTGGGCATAATCCCCTGAGGATTTTCATTGTCTATCCATTTTAATTGTCAGCCTCCAACAGAAACTTCAATGGCATCAACGGTTCCAATTGTTAATAAAGCCTTACATCAGTCTCCATTAGGTTCTCTGGTAGCTTGTTTCATCCTCACAACACCCTCTGTGTGAAAAAGTTACCCCTTAGGTCTTGTTTAAATCTTTTCCCTCTCACCCAAAACTGATTCCCTCTAGTTTTGTACTCTCCCACTCTAGGATAAAGATGTTAGCTATTCACCATATCCATGCCCCTCATGATTTTATAAACCTCGATAAGATCACATCAAAGTCTTCGACAATCCAAGGTAAAAGCCCAAACCCATTCAGCCTCTTCCTATCACTCAAATCCTCCAGACTCAGCAACATCCCCATAAATCTTTTCTGAACCCTCTCAAGTTTAATGACGTCCCTCCTACAGAAGGGTGACCATAATTTAATGCAATATTCTAAAAGTAGCCTCACCAATGTCCTGTACAGTCATACCATGACCCACCAACTGCTATACTCAATGTTATGACCAATGGCTTCTTCACCACCCAGCCCACCTGCGACTCCACTTTCAAGGAGCTGCACCTCCTTGGTCTCTCTGTTCGGCAACACTGCCCAAGACCCACCATTGAGTGTATAAGTCCTGCCTTGATTTACCTTACCAAAATGCAACACCTTGCATTTACCTAAATTAAACTCCACCTGCCACTTACTGGCCCATTGACACATCTGATCAAGGTCATGTTATACTCGGAGATATTCTTCTTCACTACATCATCAGTTTGGTGTCATCTGCAAACTTACAAACCAATCGTCCCATTTTCACATCCATATTGATGGTCCAGATTGCTGTCTGGGTCTTGAGGCTCATGGGATCGGTCAATAAACATACCTGTAAACTACTCTTTGTCACTCACACAAGCAGCCATATATTCTTTGATATGGCTGGGTCAGTAGACTCTGATCAGCCCAGAAGTATTATTAGTCCTAGACCATCAAAACAATCCACCGATGAACAGAGTTTGCATAGAGTTTATGTACGCTGTTCATAGTCAGACATGGAGCATGAACACATAGTATCAATCAATCAGATTTCTCGAGGTCCACGTGCACTTTTGCCTTAGCCTATTACAGTTTCTTGTAAACAACCTGTTCTCAGAATTCTATTTGTCCTGCCTTGTGGTTCAGGTTAAACCGTTACTTCTGCATTTAATGGCTAGGATTATATACGTTATTTCTATATTTACAGTATTTTATTGGATCTACATCAGTCTGCAGTTTCTTGTCTGTACTGAGTCACAAGTATCTGCCTGACTCAGTACAGACCAAGTTAGCCTAGTAGAAGCCATTTTGTGCAGCTCCTTCAACCATTTTGTTATACCTCCCAGATGCCCACATCCTCAGTATAATTTACATACATGGCGAAAAGTAGTTAGGAACAGTAGAAAGCCAAACACTGTTGCTCAGTGGCTGACAGAGAATCAGTACAAACTCGCAACTAACAGAATAGCTGATGATTAAACTTGTAAAAGATTGCAATTCATTGACAAAGAATATTCTACAATGTTTGGTTCTACACCCTAATTTTACCATCTTCCAAATTTTAGGTTATGAAATTTTCAGTCAGCTGTGAGACTTACAGCTGGTTGCTCTGTTTGCTGACCATTCAATCACCCACCATTTCAGTCATCTGTGAATTTCACTGTTTTATCAAGCTTGACATCCCTGCTGTCGTAGCTTCAGAATAAAACCAAATGTGACAATATGCATGACATATGCTTGCCACAAGTACAAAATGAAATGTCAATCTAACTGCTTCAGGTATGCCCTTACTTATTTCTGATATTGTGGTAACAAAGGAAAACATGAGGTCTTCTGACAAACATTAGTTTTTCACTATTATAAAACCCAATAAACTGATAAACCAATGCAAATTAGTAGAAGGACTCACTTCCTTCAACCTCTGTGATCAACTTCAAGTGTAGGTGCCAGTATCCATCATTCACTCCTCTATTTCTGCTTTACTGTAGTACATCTAACCAAGTCTTCAGAATGCAGTTAATGTCAGAGCATTCAGTAATATCCTTGAACCCTGAAATTTTACATTTCAGACCTTTCACTCTTATAGAGTCATGGACATGTACAGCACAGAAACAGATCCTTCACTTTACTCATCCATGCCGACCAGATACCCTAAATTAATCTTGTCCCATTTGCCAGCACTTGGCCTGTATCCCTGTAAACCCTTTCTATTCATATATCCATCCGGATGCCTTTTAAATGTTGTAATTGTACTGGCCTCCATCACTTCCACTGGCAGCTAAATTCATACTCAAACCATCCAATGCATGAAAATGCTGCCTCTTTGGCCCCTTTTAAATTTTTCCCCTCTCACCTTAAACCTGTGCCCCCTAGGTTTGGAAAAAGACCTTGGTTATTCACCCTATCCCTGCCCTTCATGATTTTATAAACCTCTATAAGGTCACCCCTCAACCTCTGATGCTCCAGGGAAAACAGTCCAGGCCTATTCAGCCTCTCCCTGTAGTCAAACCCTTCAATTCCAGCAACATCCTTGAAAATTTTTTCTGAACACTTTCATACAGGAAACAACATCTTTCCTATAGGCAGGGAGACCACAAACTGCATGTAATATTCCAGAGTTGGCCTAACTAATGCCCTGTAAAGCACAACATGACATCCCAACACCTATACTAATGAAAACTGAAAGAGTTGCAGGTGCTGTAAATTGAAAACGGAAACAAAAGTTCTGAGGAAGGGTCATTGGACCTGAAATGGTAACTTTGATTTCTCTTTACAGATGCAGCCAGACCTATACTTAATGCATTGACCAATAAATTTGTTATATGTATTTTCATATTTGAAATTCTCAGAAAAATAAATCTCTTTCACTGTGTGATCAACCACCTTTCTTATTTTCTTTGCTTTGTTGCAATCCTTCCTTTGTAATTGGATGTTTTATTCTCTGGGAGGTATTGTGGAAACATGTGTGACTGGATTTTCCATCCCAAGACAGATAGCTTGAGCTGGGAAAAGTTCCAGCCTGCCACAGTCACCCCAGGAAAGATGGCCTGTGTGTGATGGCTGAAGGGTGACTAGAATCAGGCCCATCACTGCTAGATATAGATCAGTGGTAGCCACAAGGCTACCGAATGGGAAGTCACCTTTTTAAAAGACCCACCTTGATTGTCCAGAATGTCACCTCTGTTTATTTGTGATATTTTGTGGCTGTCAGTCTTCACTCCTCACAGGCCTTCACCCATGCCATTCCATCACCCCTTCTATCTTCTTCCCATGCTCCATCAATGCCAACTCGTACACCATCACCCATCTTCTCATGGTCACTTATGCCCTCCAAGTCTACTTTACACCAAAACTCATGCCAACCCATGCTTTCAGTCACCAATCTTTGCTCTTAAAAATCCCCACGCCAACTTAATGCCAACCCAAATTCCTAACTGCCATGTTTTCCTTTTCAGCCTCCATGCCAACTCCTTCACATTTGACAGACCTCAGGAGCCATGTTGAGATTAAATTAATGTCTAATCGTTTGTCACAGCCTAAAAATATTTGTTCATGAGAGCTGATTCAAAACTTTCAATCTCTTCAACTACTAAATCCCCAGTCCAAATACACAGGCTTGTGTTCATATCTCCACATCAGAGACAGCTAATCTTTTAATAAGCTCTGACAATCAAACTGTGAATCAACAGGTACCAACTGGAATAATTGTAGATTGTGCAACATAGTCAACAATTAATAATGATTTAATCATGTTTATTAGGGGAATGTCAACAAATAGCTATCATAACTGCAAAAATAGATTTTACTGAACTCTGATTGACGCAGACAGGCAGAGCATATGGATTTGCAGTGCAGCTGCTACAGTTAAAGGTCTGCACACTCTTGACAGTTCTGTGAAAGTCTAACTTATAATTTTGAATATCTGTGTAGGTAAATCACCACAGGTTACCTTTAATTCAGCAACTTATTAAAAATTCTCACAGGACAACAAGTATTGAAACAATTATTTTAACTTTATTGCACGTAGCAACTGAAATGAGACCCCTCAAGGAACAAGTTAAGCCTCACAACTTAACTTGGCTAGTACCCAACTAATGGTAGAAATTAGCTACAATTCCAACCAAAAGTGTCTGTCCCTGATGCCCCAGGTTTGATCCTTATGCATGTTATTCTTCAAAGTTCTGCTAAGGGAGACCGCTGGAGTAGCTTTCTTAGACAGTTTTCGTCCTTCATGTCCATGATAGGATATTATTCTTTCGATCTTTTCATCCATCAATATTGCAAGTTTGGGGTCTGCTCTCTTATCAGAAGTAGCTTCCTTAATCTATGTTACATTTGGCATTGACTGTTTGAATGTACAGCTTTCCAGTGATTAACTCTTTCAATGCTTCTGCAGGGCAATCAGCTTTTTTTGTGGCATAATGCAGCCAGTTATCAAACAGATGTCAAACAGTTTGGTTCATGTAGCTTCAATTCCTCATTTTCCCAGACATGGCTAATTGCTTTCAATTTCTGTATAAGTTTGTCCTTGTACTTTAATAGCTTCTTCCTGACAGAGTTATTACTGCTTCTTTCATTTTATGAACAGTTGTAAAGTTCTGAAGTTTACCACCTCACACTCTCTTTAGCCAGTTTCTCCAATTTTGACAGATTTGTTTGTCACAATTCATCAAATATTTTCCCACCCTCTTGCCTGATTTGTTAAATTCTTGTTCATCTTGCCTGATTCTTGTTCATCAAATAAATTCTTGCTGTAGTATTAAATCACATTTTGCAGAGTTCAGGTAAATTACACTTCAGTTTGAAAGTTTTCCCAACACTATATGACATGAAACTAAATTGGTTATACAATGGATAGGTTTTGTAGACCTCTGAACCAAACATGCACTGAAATTAGGTTTTGAATCGCATGTATCTGATGTGCACATTTCTTGGGAAAGAAATTTCTCAGATTTTTGTAATTGTACAGATGATTTTTCAGGAGCAGATGATGAAGTTAAAAGGGAGGATCTTGAAGATAGCAATGTCTTGATTACCGCCAGTGCTATACATTAGTCAGGGTAGAAATAGAGCGATAGGAGAGATCAATGTATGGCTTGAGCCATCATACAGGAGGGAGGGCCTCAGATTCTTGGAGCAGCAGGACCATATCTAGACCAACAATTATCTATGCAAAAGGAATGGGCTGCACCTCAATACATCTAAGGTGAGTGCCCTGACAGGGGTGGCATAGTGGCTCAGTGGTTACTCACAGCACCAGGGACCCGGGTTCGATTCCTGCCTCAGGCGACTGTCGGTGTGGAGTTTGCACATTCACCCCATGTCTGCTAGGTCTGGATTCTCCGGTCTCCTCCCACAATCCAAAGATGTGCAGGTCAGGGGAATTGGCCATGCTAAATTGCCCTTAGTGTTAGATGCATTAGTCAGGGGTAAGTAGGGGAATGGGTCTGGGCGGGTTACTCTTCGGAGAGCCAGTGTGGACTTGTTGGGCCAAAAGACCTGTTTCTATACTGTAGGGAATCTAATCTAAAGCACTTCTGTGCTGAGGGGATAAGATAAAATTAGCAGCAGGTGGGCGCCAGCATATCGTGAAGAAGTGAAGGTGTAGCGAGCATGCAATAACATGAGAATGTTGGATCGTACCCGAGAAGGGAGAAATTTCATATTGATTAAGAATAGACTAAGAAGGATTTCAAAGGAAGGATTACAATGCATGTACAAAAATACACAAAACATGCTAAATAAGGCTGGTGAGCTACAAGCACAAATAAACTTGTCGGAATAAAATATGCTGTTCATAATGAAAAAGTGGTTTAAAAATAGTGAAACTAAAACTAAAGATATGAAGTGTGTGAGAAGATAGAGGATAAAATGCTTTCTGCAATCTTTATGATTTAACCAATATTCATCTCCTCTATTCTTCCTGCTACAGTGTATAACCTCACACTTCTCCACATTATATTGCATTTGCCAAGTTTTTGCCGACTCATATAATGTCCATATCCCTCTGCACACTTTTTGTGTTACCCCTAACACTTGCCTTCTCATCCATTTTTATATCATTCACAAACTTGGCTACGGTACATTCACTTTCCTCAGCCAAATCATGCATATATATTGCCAATAAGTGTGGCAACAGCACTGATCCTGATAGCACACAGCTAGCTACAGGTTACCATCCTGAAAATTACCCTCTTATACTAACTCTCTGCCTTTTATTAGTTAGCCAATCCCATATCAATATTAATATACAATCACCATTACCATTGGCTGTTATAGAGCCATAGAGTCATACAGCATGGATACAGGCCCTTCGGTCCAACTAGTCCATGCCAAACATAATTCCAAACTAAATTAATCCCACCTGCCTGCTCCTGGCCTGTATCCTTCCAAATCTCTCCTTTTCATGTATCTATCCAAATGTCTTTTAAACGTCGTAATTGTACCCATATCCATCACTTCCTCAGGTAATTCATTCCACATGTGAACCAACCTCTGTGTAAAACATTTGCCTCCCCTCTTTTTTTTTAAATCTCTTTCCTTTCACTTTAAAAATGTTCCCTCTAGTTTTGAAATCCCCTATCCTAGGGAAAAGAAGATTCATACCTCTCATTATTTTAAGAGCATCTACAAGGTCACCTCTGAAACCCCTATGCTCCAGCAAAAACAGTCACAGCTGATCGAGCCTTCTTTCATAACTCAAACTTTCCAAACCCAGCAACAGCTTAGTAAATCTCTTCTGAACCCTCTCCAGCTTGTTAATATCCTTCCTATAACTGGGCAACCAGAACTGGACACAGTACTCCAGAAGAGGCCTCACCAATGTCCTGTCTCACCTCAACATGACCTCCCAATTCCTATACTCAACATTGTGCATGTATTACAAAAAAAAGTTAGCACTCCTTTTCAGCAATCTGTAGGAATGAAATCAGAACATAGGCTTTTATTTCAAAGAGAAAGGAGTGCACAACCTTTAATAATGTTGGAACATGTATTGCAATATTAACATAAAGATGCTCCAGGTGAATTAGTGTATCATTTGAAAGAAGAAATACATGAGAGGCTAATATACAGAAAACCATCTAGTAATCTTTGGGTTTGCTCCCATGGAAATGGTTGCTGTGAAAGTTGAGGGCAGACATAGAAGAGCAGGAAAACAGCTGTGGTAGAGTTCAGGGAAAGAAAGACTTGCATTTATATGGCATCTTCACATGATCAGTTTCCCAAAGCACTTCAAAGCTATTATTTTGAAGTAGTCTTTCTTGTAACATAAGAAGTGGCAACACATTTGTGCACAGGAAGCTCCCATAAACAGCAATAAGATAACATGCAGATATTGATGATGTTTTTAAGATCTTAATTGAGGGATAGTGTTATCTTAGTAAAAAGGAGGAGAAAGTGAGGTCTGCAGATGCTGGAGATCAGAGCTGAAAATGTGTTGCTGGAAAAGCGCAGCAGGTCGGGCAGCATCCAGAGAACAGGAGATTTGACATTTCGGGCATAAGCCCTTCTTCAGGAATCAGGAAGGGCTTATGCCCGAAATGTCGAATCTCCTGTTCCTTGGATGCTGCCTGACCTGCTGCGCTTTTCCAGCAACACATTTTCAGCGCTTATCTTAGTAAATAGCCTAATATGTGGCACTTTGTCAAACACCTTTTGAAAATCCAAATTTATTACGTCCACTGCTTCCCCTTTTATCTTCTCAAAGAACTCCAAAAGATTTGTCAAGCATAATTTTCCCTTCATAAAATCATTACGGCTCTGCTTAATTTTATTGTGTATTTCTAAATGTTCTGTTATTACATCCTTTATAATAGACTCTAATATGTTCTCAATAACAGATGTTAAAATAATTAGCCTACAATTATCCATTTTCTTCTTTCCTTCCCATTAATGTTAACACATTACATTGTCAATTTTCCAATCCTCTCAGACTTTTCAAGAATCAAAGAATTCCTGAAAGATTACTACGAATCTACAATCTCTGTAGCTACTTCATTTGAAATTCTAGAATGCAATTCATCAGGTCCAGAGACTTATTGGTCTTTAGCTCTCCAGTTTCACAAGCACTTTTTTTCTCTAGTGATAATTATTGTATCGACAATGTCACATGCACTTTCATTATGCTCAAAACACTTTATAACATCAAGCTTCTGTTCAAGTATTTGATGATGCTGATCCATTAACAAGGTGATTCCTTCCTTGTTTTTTTCACAGAGGTCATAAATGCAGCAATTCTGAAAAGTTTGGGTTTGAAGGGTTTTAGGGCCAGTTTGATTACCGCTAACAGATACTGTGTTAGGCAAAAGGCTTTCTAATTTTAAAAAAGACTTGTACAATGAAAGTGGAGTAGCAGGTCTCCCATCTCAGCTTTTCTCTAGTTTGGTTTGGCTTTTAGGATTCTGGCTGTTCACTGAAAACAGGCATTAGTTTTGAGGCTGCTGACCAAGAAACAGTGATATCAAGAAGGTGTTCCATGCTGAATATGTCTGTCATCTCTCTCTCCTGTAAGACCCTGTGTTTGATTTTACTTTTCTTTGCAAAGAGGTGTTTTTGGGTATTGTTGCAAGAATTTGTTATTAAGTTTGTCATTATGTTGGGATAGCCTGTTGGGTTTTCAGATAGGTTAAAATATTCTGTATTCTGTTCTCTTTTGTTTATATTTCATTTGATAATCTTGCAAATAAGTTCTGTTTTGTTTAAAACTAAATGGTTTGACGAGCTGCATCCCACGTGAAATAACCACTTTACACCTACTTAAAACAATGAGAAATGGTAGGGTGGGCTACGTTCTTGAAATGTTTTGAGGGGTTCTGGCCTGGTCCATAATGAGTGTTATAGCCTTTCTTTTACTGTCACCACCTGCGATTGTTTTCACCTGGATGCTTCCTGTCACTATTTTTGCAACTCTGTCCTTTGTTATTCATGGAAACACCATGAGATTTGCAAAACAAAGGACCAAACGTTACTGAGTACAGTACTCTACCTTTTATGAAGCACTTCATCACAAATTGTGCGAGTAGACTGACCATGTGAAGCCGATGTGAGTCCAGTCCTCAGTGCACCGTGACAACTCGTGCCAAAGATGGGATCATGTAATAACCTATGGGAGTTTGCATTTTAAAAAAGTTGTTTGCCAATTCACCGATCGGGTTACAGCCAAACCGTGTTGATGGAACATGTGTTATAAGAGAACAGCCTGTACTTCCTCTCCCCCTTTTGTTTTCTATATTTTTAGTAGTATTTGGTATGCTATTTGTCTCTTCGAGTCATAGAGTCATAGAGATGTACAGCATGGAAACAAACCTTTCGGTACAACCCGAACATGAGGACCAGATATCCCAATCCAGACTCGTCCCATCTGCTATCACCTGGCCCATATCCCTCCAATCCCTTCCTATTCATATACCCATCCAGTTGCCTTTTAAATGTTGCAATTGTACCAGCCTCCTCCACATCCTCTGGCAGCTCATTCCATAAATGTACCACCCACTGCGTGAAAAAGTTGCCTCTTAGGTCTCTTTTATATCTTTCCCCTCTCACCCTAAACCTATACACACCCCACACACACCCCACCCCAAGAGAAAGATTTTGTCTATTTATCCTATTCATGCCCTTTATAATTTTATAAACCTCAAAAAGGTCACCCCTCAGCCTCCAAAGCTCCAGGGAAAACAGCCCCAGCCTATTCAACCTCTCCCTCTAGCTCAAAACGTCCAACCCTGGTAAGTCTTTTCTGAACCCTTTTAAGTTTCACAACATCTTTCTGATAGGAAGGAGACCAGAATTGTATGCACTATTCCAACAGTGGCCTAACCAATGTCCTGCACAGCATCAACATGACTCCCAACTCCTGTACTCAATACTCTGGCCAATAAAGAGTGGCACGGTGGCTAAGTGGTTAGCACTGCAGCCTCACAGCACCAGGTTCAATTCCAGCCTTGGATGACTGTCTGTGTGGAGGTTTCACATTTTCCCCGTGTCTGCGTGGGTTTCCTCCGGATGCTCCGGTTTCCTCCCACAGTCCAAAGATGTGCAGGTCAGGTGAATTGGCCATGCTAAATTGTCCATAGTGTTAGTTGCCTTAGTCAGAGTGAAATGGGTGTGTGTGGCTTACTCTTCGGAGGGTTGGTATGGACTGGCTGGGCTGAAGGGCCTGTTTCCACACTGTAGGGAATCTAATCTATTCATAAAGGAAAGCATACCAAATGCCTTCTTCATTATCCTATCTACCTGCGACTCCACTTTCATGAACCCATGAACCTGCACTCCAAGGTCTCTTTGTTGAGCAACAGTTCCTAGAAAATTACCATTAAGTGTATAAGTCCTGCTAAGATTTGCTTTCCCAAAATGCAGGACCTCACATTTATCTAAATTAAACTCCATCTACCACTTCTCAGCCCCTTGGTCCATCTAATCAAGATCCCATTGTAATCAGAGGTAACCTTCTTCGCTGTCCACTACACCTCCCCTGGCATTTCCTGGTTGCCCGTTATTATTTCCCCAGTGTCATTCTCTAAGGGCCTAAGTTCACTTTGGCTCCTCTCTTCCTATTTATAGATTTAAAGAAGGCCTTGTTGTCTCTTGGTTGCAAGTTTTACTTTCAAAGTTTACATTTTCCCTTTTTTTGTTTTCTTTTGTTAGTTTTTATATTTTCCAAACCCTCTGGATTAACACTAATCTTCAATACATGATTTTTCTTTCTTTCAATCTGATGTTATTCCTAACTTCACCGGTTAACGATGGTTGACGAATCCTCTTCCTCGAATCCTTCTTCCTCACTGGAATATAATTTTGCTATGGACCACAAACTATTTTCCTAATTTGAGCTTGATTGTTTCTCACCTAGGTTCCTTGGTCTAAAACCGAATGTAACATTTTGCCATGTTATGGTCACTGTTTCCAAGGGAACTTTGACTCTGATATTACTTATTAAGCCTGCTTCCTTGCACATCACCAGATCCAAAATGAATTGATTCCTGGTTGTGCTCAGAAACTGGCCTGAACACATTACATGAATTCTTCAGCAGGCTTTCTTCTGCCAATCTGATTATTCCAATCTACTTGAAGATTAAAGACACTTATGATTAATGTACTGGCTTTGTTATATGTCCTCATCATCTTCTGCTGTATTCTCTGTGACAGTGTGATGGTAACTACTGTTAGGAGGCTTATTGATTACTCCTATAATTATTTTCTTTCCCATTTTGTTTCTTACCTCCACTGATTCTATACCTTCCAATTCAAAAGAACTTCTCATTGCCCATATTTATTCCATCCATATAACAATGCTAATCTATGCCCTTTCCATCCTGCCTGTCCTTTGAAAAGTTGCCTACCCCTGAATATTTAGTTCCCAGCTTTGTACTCCTTGTGACCATCTCTCTATCATAGCTATAAGATCAGATCACTAAACTGTATTTGTGTAGTTAATAATCTATACTTTCTTGGAATGCTATGCACATTCACGTAAAAGTCATTCATTTTGTCTTTTTACCAGCATTGTTTATGAAAGACATTGTAGGGCTGGAAAGAAGGCAAGTAAGTGAAGCGAAAAGGTCAGAATTAATTCATTTAGAACTGAGTAAAAATAGTATTATCATATTATTGGGAATATTCTCTAAGTCTCCAAATAGACAGAGAGAGATTGAGGAGAAAATGTGCAGGAATTGTGTAAGAACTATAGAATGGTAACGTTAGAAGACTGGACTTTCTCAGTATGAGTTGAGATAACATTAGAGTGAAGGGTAAGAGTATGGAGGATTTCTGAAGTGTGTTCAGAAGAGCAACATTGATAAGTCTGTAAGTTAGCTTGTTGAGCTTGAAGGTTTGTTTTCTACCTCTCCTTAAAAAAAAACGGAAAAGACATCATCCACCTTAGGAAACCAAAACCTATAAATAGAGAGGTGGGACATAACCACCAGCACTTCACTTCTGAGACAGCATATGGTCCCTATGAAAGAAGGGAATTAATTTATCAGTAATGCAAACAATGCAGTTACATATAATAATATCCTATATACAATTCATTGCTTTTAAATGGATGTCAAATGCAGGAATTATCTGAATTTTAATAGACGTCATTTGTCTCTGATGAAATTTCAGTGGATTATGTTGAAAGTTTTCAGAGAATGTAGAGAATCTCCTTATTATCTATTTGGTGATTTAGTAGTTAATGGCTGAGTACTTAAGATGCAAATCATTATTCTAAAATGTGAAAAACATCAAGCAAATTGCACTTCCAAAGCACTTAAGATTTGCATGTTCTAAGCAGAACGCACAGACCAAAACATTCTCAGAAGTAAGGTTGAATGATGCTGTTACGAATGAACTTGAAACTTCCTCACATCCTATTTGACATATTAAACACCTCCATTAGACTGGCAGCAATTCTTGCACTTTAATAATCTTTCACCATCTGTTGACAGTAGTTTGAAGAGCTGTTTGATCAAATAAGAGCAGATGGCATTTTAATACAAAAGTGGGGTCAGACTGGCCTTTTTATCATACCATAATGCTTTCCATAAAAGTAGTGAGATTTATTGTCGGTATGTCAAGCTTCATTAGAAGATCATACATGCACATTCATTTTAATCCATTTAGTTGGATATATTCTAATTTCTAATTCATGAGTGAGCACAGAATATCTAATGTTCTCTGAGGTAAGCAACATATATTTCTGTGTATGTTCTGTGTATCATTGCACACCAAAAACAGACTTGCTCACAATCACTGTTCATATCTGAATGACAGACTTACGCTGTAATTCAATTTGTAATAACCTGCAAACAAATAACTGAGTTCCAAATATAATAATTTGCGAGTTCAAAATAATATGTTAAAAATTTCTTAACAAGAGCAATATCACTTTAATAGTTGAGACATTTCCCCCAATCCGATATTTTTTGTTGTTTAAGTGTGCAGGAGAAATTGAATGTTTGTCCTTGGCTATTCTAATCTCAACAAGTGGTTAAGTACATCTTTTTTCCTTTACATTACAGAGAGAAAACTCAAAAAAAAAATTTAAGAAGCAGTTAAAATGGGACCCAAGGAAATTATAAGCTTTTCATGCTGTGTCACATTTCCTGTTTCCTTGGCTATAGGGTACTGATGTAAAGGAGTCAAAGTAGGTTCTTCCAAAAATGTTTTAAACATCATCACAAATATGTGGTGTCACTTATTCTGTGCATTCTTCAATGATACATGAACATGACAATAAACTAGGATTCAACAGAAACAATGTGAAATCACCTCTAGAAACTCTGTCTGCTTTAGACTACTCATAGTTCAACAATATTTTAACATTTGAAAGTCGACCTTTGTCCAATCATACAAGCATTTTCATGCATAGCTATGATTTATCTGAACCAAGAACGGTGCAGAACCAAGAGTATAGCTCAAGCTCAGATACTTTTCAAGGATATATCAATATCCATAATCTTACAGCAAGGCTCCTTCTCCTAGACTGCCAGGTGACAATAAATTATATCCTAATGGTAAGGCAGCAGGAAACTAGAAATCTTCATTGATCTAATATTCATGTGTTCTCCTTCTGTTCAGACTTCACTTTGGCATCTTGAATATATATTTCTATCAAAGCGTAATCTGTTTCTGCATTCAGAAAATTCATACAACTCTGGAAATAAGAAGCTGGGCATTTCTAAAAAATGTGATAATGAAGTTTTTAGACTTACTCCATGGGTGTTTCCAGGAAGGAAACAGAACTACTGTTCTTATCTAGTTTGACCTATTTGTGAGCATCATCCTATGCTAGTAGGGCAACTCTTAACTGCCCGCTGAACTGGCCTTGCAAACCACTTTGTTTTATCAAATCATTACAAAGTTAAGAGTAATTATAGGAATGAGCAGAAAATGCTAACAGTAAAAATAAAAAATAAATAAATAAATTCTATGTCATTGGCACAAACTCCATCTCTCTCCATCAACTCATTTGAACCAACCTGTCTGAATGTCTGCCTCTTGTGCAACTGCAGTAGGAAGTTCTGACCTCATATCCATTTCACACTTACAAAAAACTGAAAATTGTCATGTAAGATAATAATTCTGAAAGAGTTAATGTTGGAGATTATATTAGGTTTCACTCAATATGACAATATATCATACAGTCTTTGGTAGAGAGTTAGGGAGTCTAACTTTAGATTCCACTGGAGTCAGGCATGTCATCTCTAGCTCCCATTAATATGAATGTTAATGTCTAACTTTCCATGTAACTTGTGCCAATTGTTATCTTGCAACAAACTTGTCATTAAAGCATATGCCTGTTTTTGTTAAGACTCACTCGTGGCTTATTCTCCACCACTGCAAACCAAATAAGCTTTGAGACATGGTATAGAGAAGAAGATTTAAGGCTACAATCTATCCAACCATTGGGTTTTATCATAACATACAACAGAAATCTAAGCTCGAAACAGAAAATGCTGGGTACACTCAGCAAGCCTGGCAGCACCTGTTGAAAGGCGAACAGAGTAAATCTGCAATCTTTTATCTAAACTTCCCCACTGCCTGCTTCCTTCCATCACTATAGCACAAGCTGAATTCTGACTCAATCGTCACTTACGTTTCACTGAAATCCTAATTCATGTGTTTGCTATCCCCATATATGACTATTCCATTACTTTATTGGCTAGTTTTGCATCCTTCATTCGATATAAAGTACAAAACTCAAACCTGTTCTACGCTGGCTCTTGATTTTTTTGATTGGTATTAACTGTGACTAAGTTGCTGATAAGTCAGAAGTTTGTGGATTCATATCCTGGTTCAGTATTTGAATGAAATAATCTGGGCTGACACTCCAGTGGAGTGTTGTACAGCTTTTTGAATGAGATGTTAGACTAATGACCCAGCTTTCATCTCAGGTGAAACATAATAGATACCAAGGCATTATTTTGAAAAGGAGCATGCAAATTATTTTTCATGATCTCACCAATATTTAACACTCAACAAATCAAAAATAAACTATCCAATCATTATCACATTATTGATTGTGGGATCTTGGTATGCACAAACTGGCTGCATGTTCCTTATGTGGAAAGAATTGTTATACTTCAAAAGGTTCTTCAATAGCTATAGAGCTTTTTGAGATATTGTCGTGGAAGCTGCATATTAACTACAATTTTTTTTCCTCTTTCACATAATATTTCTTGTTATTATACTTATTTGTTTAAATCTTTGTGGATTTTGTTTACTGCCCCAGTGTGCTGCAGTAAATTACTGCTTGATGTCAGCTGCTCTCCATGTCGTCATATTAAATGTGTCATTGAGATGAAAACCAGGCAATGTTTTTTTCAGACAGGAGACAGTCACTACTTCAGTGATTCTAGATGCCTTGTACTTACTATAAACCAGTCATACCGTAGGTCTTAAAAATCACATAATTTGAGGAAAATATGAGAAGTTGAAGTAATTAAAAGAACTATTTTATGCATCACTTTTGCCAGAATAATTTTATGCTGTTCAGTTCTCAGTTAGTTGCATGGCTGAAGGAATTTGCAGAAGGACAAGGAGACAAGGCCAATGTAAGGCTTTAACCAAGGCAATAAAAATGGCAACAATAAAATCTTCTATATAATGCTATGGATGCTAAGAAAAAGTCCCTAGTCTCAGGAGCATTTTGAAACAAAGTATGACATTGCACTACAGAGATTTTTGGTGAGATCAGCAAAAGCTTGATGAAAGAGTTAGATTGGAAGAAGTGTCTTAAAGGAGGAAAACAAGGTTCGGGTATAAAATTTGGAGCCTGGGCTAACTGAAAGAATGGTCACAATAATGCCCCATTGAAAGTGAACTAAAGAAGAAACCAGAATTAGAGGAGTGCTCAAATCGCAGACCATTGGGTGAAGGTGATTGCATAGACATGGAGAGATGAGGTCATGCCATAGAGTGATTTATAATCAAGGATAAGAATTTTAAGATCAGAATGTTGAGACCTAATGTAGGTAAATGAGTATTGGGGAATTAAGGGAATGAGATTTATTTTGAGTTAAGACATCAACAGTAGAGTTCAAATGACCTCAAATATACAGAGTTGTGAACCAAATGTCAAAAGAGTTGGAATAGACAAGTCTAGAGGTAATGACAGAATTAATAATGGCTGTGATGAGCTCTGGAGGAACCCAAACTGAGCATTAATGACAGATTATTGCTGTGTAGATGCCATTTGATCGCATGATGAATGAATCTTTCATAACTCTGCTAATGATCAAGAGTGGTCAAGCAAGGCAAGAATTGGCCAGGAGACATAACTGGGAATTTTATAAGGTTGTTGGTAGATGCCAATATTGTAGCTGCAGAGCCTGTTTAATAAGGGACATGATAAGTTTGGAGCACAGGCCTTCAGTCCTGCAGCTGGAATCAAAGACAACAGGTTTTGCTATATACAGTTTCTTTATGTACCCACATGGATCTATCTTTTGTTGGTCCAGTTAAATCAAATCTCTTCTCAATTGCTCTATCTTCTTGGATTATTCTTCATTTGAATTTGACAGTTTGGAACTTTCCTTTATCCTTAATTATGACATTAGAAAATATTAAAAATAGTTAGGATCCTGAAGCTGAGAAATAGATACATCGATGCTAACTTTTTCCAGCCTAAGATCTTCTGCACTGTGGGAGATTTCATCTTTCAGATGACCAGTTCAACAAAGGCCCCCAACTGCTTCCGTGGGTGTGCATAAAAGGACCCACAGAACTAATCAAAGAAAAACCATCTGCTCTTCTTTGCTGGATCTCTTCTTAACTTGTTCATTGAACACAGACTCACTGTTGTCTGGGAAATGGTTTATTTCTCCTCACCTGAAGCCTAATAGCCTTCCCGTTGAATGGCCACTAGTTGACTCTCTGTCTGTACTGGGAGAGTAGCCCTATTGCCTGGTATTTAAATAGACTAAATCTGCAGAAAATTGCAACACAAGGGGAAACACTGGAAGCTGGCACACAGATGTGGCAGATATCAGGAATGCTAATGGAATGTTGGCCTTTATTTCAAAGGGGCTGAAGTGCAAGAGCGGGGAAGTCTTACTGCAACTGAACAAGGTGCTGGCGAGATCACTTCTGGAGTACTGGAGTACTTCTGGAGTACTGGAAACAGTTTTGGTCCCCTTATTTAAGAAAATATATTATTTCATTGGAGGCAGTTCAGAAGGGTTTACTAGGATAAATCTTGGTATGGAGAGATTGTCCTATGAGCAAAGGTGAAATAGGTTGGGATTCTACTCATTGGGATTTAGAAGAATGAGAGGTGATCTCATTGAAACATATAAGAGATTCAACAGGGTAAATAGTGAGAGGATGCTTCCCCACATGGGGGAGTCTCATTTCAGAGGGAATGCTCTTGAAGGAAAGGGGCACCAAATTAAGATTGTGATGAATGGAATTTCATCTCTCAGAGGGCTCTGTGTCTTTGGAATTCTTTCTTTCCTCATTCACAGAATGAGGGCATCACTGGCTAGACCAGCATTTATTGCCCAGGTGGCAGTTTAAGAATCAGCCCAATGACTGTGGGTTGGAGTCACACATAGGCCAGACCATGTAAGATGGCAGTTTCCTTCCCTCAAGGGCATCAGTGAACCAGATGGAGTTTTCCCTGGCAATCAATTCATGGTCACATTAGACTCTTAATTCCAGTTATTTTTTAGTAAAAAATGAGGTCTGCAGATGCTGGAGATCACAGCTGCAAATGTGTTGCTGGTCAAAGCACAGCAGGCCAGGCAGCATCTCAGGAATAGAGAATTCGACGTTTCGAGCATAAGCCCTTCATCAGGAATAAGAGAGAGAGAGCCAAGCAGGCTAAGATAAAAGGTAGGGAGGAGGGACTAGGGGGAGGGGCGATGGAGGTGGGATAGGTGGAAGGAGGTCAAGGTGAGGGTGATAGGCCGGAGTGGGGTGGGGGCGGAGAGGTCAGGAAGAGGATTGCAGGTTAGGAGGGCGGTGCTGAGTTGAGGGAACCTGAGACAAGGTGGGGGGAGGGGAAATGAGGAAGCTGGAGAAATCTGAATTCATACCTTGTGGTTGGAGGGTTCCCAGGCGGAAGATGAGGCGCTCCTCCTCCAGCCGTCGTGTAGTTGTGTTCTGCTGGTGGAGGAGTCCAAGGACCTGCATGTCCTCGGTGGAGTGGGAGGGGGAGTTAAAGTGTTGAGCCACGGGGTGATTGGGTTGGTTGGTTCGGGCGGCCCGGAGGTGTTCTCTGAAGCGTTCCGCAAGTAAGCGGCCTGTCTCACCAATATAGAGGAGGCCACATCGGGTGCAGCGGATGCAATAGATGATGTGTGTGGAGGTACAGGTGAACTTGTGGCGGATATGGAAGGATCCCTTGGGGCCTTGGAGGGAAGTGAGTGTGGAGGTGTGGGCGCAAGTTTTACATTTCCTGCGTTGCAGGGGAAGGTGCCGGGGGTGGAGGTTGGGTTGGTGGGGGCTGTGGATCTGACGAGGGAGTCACGAAGGGAGTGGTCCTTGCGGAACGCTGATAGGGGAGGGGAGGGAAATATATCCTTGGTGGTGGGGTCCGTTTGGAGGTGGCGGAAATGGCGGCGGATGATACGTTGTATGCGGAGGTTGGTGGGGTGGTAGGTGAGAACCAGTGGGGTTCTGTCTTGGTGGCGGTTGGAGGAGCGGGGCTCAAGGGCGGAGGAGCGGGAAGTGGAGGAGATGCGGTGGAGGGCATCATCGATCACGTCTGGGGGGAATCTGCGGTCCTTGAAGAAGGAGGCCACCTGAGCTGTGCGGTGTTGGAATTGGTCCTCCTGGGAGCAGATGCGGCGGAGACGAAGGAATTGGGAATATGGGATGGCGTTTTTACAGGGGGCAGGGTGGGAGGAGGTGTAGTCCAGGTAGCTGTGGGAGAACTGTTCAACCTCCTCGTGGGAGCATGAGGCAGCGCATGGGCCCCAGCTATGCTTGCCTCTTCGTAGGATATGTGGAACAGTCCATCTTCCGCAACTACACTGGCACCACCCCCCACCTTTTCCTCCGCTACATCGATGACGGTATCGGCGCTGCCTCGTGCTCCCACGAGGAGGTTGAACAGTTCATCAACTTTACTAACACCTTCCATCCCGACCTGAAATTCACCTGGACTGTCTCAGACTCCTCCCTCCCCTTCCTAGACCTTTCCATTTCTATCTCGGGCGACCGACTCAACACAGACATCTATTATAAACCGACGGACTCCCACAGCTACCTGGACTACACCTCCTCCCACCCTGCCCCCTGTAAAAACGCCATCCCATATTCCCAATTCCTTCGTCTCCGCCGCATCTGCTCCCAGGAGGACCAATTCCAACACCGCACAGCCCAGATGGCCTCCTTCTTCAAGGACCGCAGATTCCCCCCAGACGTGATCGACGATGCCCTCCACTGCATCTCCTCCACTTCCCGCTCCACCGCCCTTGAGCTCCGCTCCTCCAACCGCCACCAAGACAGAACCCCACTGGTTCTCACCTACCACCCCACCAACCTCCGCATACAACGTATCATCCGCCGCCATTTCCGCCACCTCCAAACTGACCCCACCACCAAGGATATATTTCCCTCCCCTCCCCTATCAGCGTTCCGCAAGGACCACTCCCTTCGTGACTCCCTCGTCAGATCCACACCCCCCACCAACCCAACCTCCACCCCCGGCACCTTCCCCTGCAACCGCAGGAAATGTAAAACTTGCGCCCACACCTCCACACTCACTTCCCTCCAAGGCTCCAAGGGATCCTTCCATATCCGCCACAAGTTCACCTGTACCTCCACACACATCATCTATTGCATCCGCTGCACCCGATGTGGCCTCCTCTATATTGGTGAGACAGGCCGCTTACTTGCGGAACGCTTCAGAGAACACCTCCGGGCCGCCCGATCCAACCAACCCAATCACCCCGTGGCTCAACACTTTAACTCTCCCTCCCACTCCACCGAGGACATGCAGGTCCTTGGACTCCTCCACCGGCAGAACACAACTACACGACGGCTGGAGGAGGAGCGCCTCATCTTCCGCCTGGGAACCCTCCAACCACAAGGTATGAATTCAGATTTCTCTAGCTTCCTCATTTCCCCTCCCCCCACCTTGTCTCAGTCGGTTCCCTCAACTCAGCACCGCCCTCCTAACCTGCAATCCTCTTCCTGACCTCTCCGCCCCCACCCCACTCCGGCCTATCACCCTCACCTTGACCTCCTTCCACTTATCCCACCTCCATCGCCCCTCCCCCTAGTCCCTCCTCCCTACCTTTTATCTTAGCCTGCTTGGCTTCTCTCTCTCTTATTCCTGATGAAGGGCTTATGCTCGAAACGTCGAATTCTCTATTCCTGAGATGTTGCCTGGCCTGCTGTGCTTTGACCAGCAACACATTTGTGCCAGTTATTTTTTAATTGAGTTCAAATACCCCCATCTGCCATGGCAGGATTCGAGCCTCGGTCCTCAGAACATTACTTGGGACTCTGGATTAACAGTCCAGCGATAATACCAGTAGGTCATTACCTCTTCATGCAAAGGGCTGATGGGGTATAGTCCTTGTTTATGGCTGAGATAGATGGATTCTTGATCAGTAAGGGAATCAATGATTATGGGCAGAATGCAGGAAAGAGGATATACAGAATGTCAAATCAGTCACGTTCCTATAGAATGGCAGAATGGGTTCAAGGGGTTGAATAGCCTGCTCCTGTTCCTATTTCTTGTGTTTCTATGGACTATTGTGACTTTACCTTCTCTTCTTTGTATAAACTAAACAATTTCCATCACTTGTACCTTGTTTTCCATGCTACACCAACAAAAATCAACCCTTTGTCGTGATGGCCCTGGTGGCCTTATAAACATCAAGACTGCTTTAAATAAGAATCCCACAATTGCTTTTATTATATAACGCTGCAATCATCATGTAGCTCTAGATCATACTTACATAGCGTAGTCTTATATCCATCATCCAAACAGAGCACATTTGTAGAATAGATGAAGCTCATTTAGCCATCATGTATGATCCTTCCTAAAGCTTTTTCCCAGCTCTTGGTCTGTGGCTATGTAACTTACAGCACATCAAGTGCATGGTCCAAATTTTTTTTGAACAAAATAAGGATTTCTGTCTCTATCACTCTTTTAACCAGTGAGTTCTAGGCCCACACAACCCTCTGGATGAAAAGAATTGCTTCTCAATTCCCCTCCAGTTATCTCCATGGTTATCATTCTCTCTTCAATGGAAAATGAATCCTTCCTATGGACTCCACGCTAGACCATGAGTCCATAATAAATAGGAACTGGAGTAGGCCATTCAGCCCCTGAGCCTGCTCTACCATTCAATGGGATCATGAATGATACAACATTCCTCATGTCCACATTCTTTCTCTTTTGCCATAACCCTTGATTTCCCAACTGATTATCTATCTCAGCCTTAAATATACACAAGGACTCTTCTCCCACAATTCTCTGTAGCAAAGAGTTCAAAGACTGACAATTCTAGACCTCTCATTTCTTTTTGTAAACCTCTATTAAATCTGACCTTTGCCTTTATTGTGAAGAAAACCACTCTCCTATCCAATCCCTAATTATAGCTGAAACTTTCATTCTGGCAATATCAATGTAAGTCTCCTCTATACCTTCAATAGCATAATCATGTATTTCCTGTGTTATGGTGACTAAGCATACTATAACTATGGCCGAAGAGTTTAAGGCTAATTGATTTTTGTTGGCTGTTGTAGTGATTGTAATATTTCATTGTTTCTCCAATTTTTTAAAACTTCTGAAGTCTACAAGGAGTTGAATTGCATATTCCTTGACTTCAGGGATTCTGCTCAAAATGTTTGCTATGCTATCGCCTTTGATCACAGGGTGACAGGCGGAATTTGGAGAACCTGCTGGAAGGGAGAGAAAGGCTCTTAGCAGAAAGCTACAATTGTCTATGTTGTTTAGGGAACAATTTTTTTTGCCTTAGTTGTAACAGGTGCATGAGATGTTTATGTTTCAGAAAGGATATCTTTATTGAAACCAGTCAACTGCTGCAGCCTCAAATGCAATATCAGCACAGGGCTGGGACAGCATTGCCAATGACTATGGAAATGATCCTGGGTGGAGTTCCTTCCAAGCTGCTGCAGATGAAAATTGCTGTAATTCCTAGTTTAATTTCCATTGTTGCATAAGTAAAGTCTCTCTATTTGAGGGGAGCTGAATATATATTTTGCCACAGAGAAGGAATTAAGTGAATAGGATTGAGATTGCAGTCTTCTGCATGGTGCAGGGTGCCAGTGATTGCATATACAGTGTTTTGTACATGCCACATGTTAACTCTGATATGTATCACACCTGACCTGAATCAGCTTCTACTCCGGTAACATGTAGCCAATCAGCAGACACTGTTAATCACGTAGGTTAATATCCAGGCAGCAACTGTGATCCCTTCGTTTTCTGACAGTCTGCTGTGCAAGAGAAAAGACATTAGTCGTGAACCTATGGTGGGAGAAAAACGTCAGTTTAAGAGAGAAGAACAAATTCATTCTCAATGAGTCAGTGTCAAACTCTTATCTTGGCACCACTGCAATGTTGGATGTATAAATTGTCAGAAACATTGAAAGACCCATTGAATATTGATATCTGCTATTCTGCTTGTATTGCAAAAGCCAGATATTGGGTAGCTTCTGTCTCTGCTGTAAATGAACTTGAGACTTTGGTCAACAGATACTGACTCATGGTTGGGACAGCAAGAGTGCTAATGGAGTTGACCACTTCTTCAGCACTGAAATGGGTGGGTTCCAAGTTCAGCATAAAGCACTGATCTCATCTATTCTCAATAACATTGTACATAAGTTTTATGACAACCTTGCCAGTGCTCCAGACATTTCATTGTGCATAGCCATCAGCTTTCTTATGAAACCTATTCTGTCAATATGCTCACCTGAATTCTCTACAGTAGAATCTGTGGGACCTTGCCCTGCAATGAACTGGCATCTATGTTGGCAACACTTATGCCTAATATTTCACCATGTGCAAATCATAGCTCAAAGTTGTCCCCTAAAATACATGCATGTAGGATTCTGAAATGGTAAATCTGAGTTTGAGAGTAAGGAATGATGTATTTTATTTCCTTAATATTTCTGTGTTCTTCTACACTCTGCCCCTTACATCGCCTTCTGATTAGTTTGCAGTTCTTTTTCAGTCGAAAGAAGAAAAGTGCGGTGGTATTTTTGAGATGAGAAGTAAGGCATGCTTACACCATCTGAAGCTTGTAAATCCGAAGAAGTTGTGAAAAGAGGGGGAGATGAGAAGTGAGAATGGGAGGCTTGGATTACAGGCTCTGGCCGCCATTGATTGTTTCATTCTTATCTACTGTTACAGACCAAGAGCTGGCCACACAAACAATAGGAAAACATTGTTCCCCCAGTATGATGAGTACATACTGCCATGCCATTTCTCCACTGGTTGGATCCTACTTTCTCTAGTTTTCAACCACCTTGTCCTGCAATGGAACAGAACATGTGTGTCAGAGAGCATGGTGCAATATGCTTGGATGATATGGCCATCCTGGTTGAATAGTTGGTAGTGGAAAATGGGTGCAAGGCTTACCAGCAATCCTAAATATTCCAAATGTTTAATGGTGAAAAGACTTAATGAATAGAATGTATGAATCATAATTTCCCGGCATGGTTGTTGGTAAATGCTCAGATATGATACATTGAGCAGGGTTTCAGATTAGTCATGAAGATGGTGGAAAATGGCATCTGAAAATGCTTTCACTGATCTTGACCACACGTGACATTCGTAGAATTATAAACAAAAACAGAAATTGCTCAAAAAGCTCAGCAAGTCTGGTAGCATCTGTAGAGAGAAATCAGAGTTAACATTTTCTTAATAAACGACCATTCATCAGAAGCAGGGAAAACATGCAAACTCCATAGACAGGCACCCAAGGTTGGAATCGAACCACAGACTCAGTGCTAACCACTGAACCATCAAGCAGCTCGTTATTATACAGTCATAGAGTCATAGTGATCTACAGCACTGAAGCAGACCCTTCAGTCCAACCCGTCCATACCAACCAGATATCCCAACCCAATCTAGTCCCATCTCCCAGCACCTGGTCATTATCTCTGTAAACCCTTCCTATTCATATACATCCAAGTGCCTTTTAAATGTTGCAATTGTACTGGCCTCCACCACTTCCTCTGGCAGCTCATTCCATACCCGTACCTCCCTCTGTGTGAAAATGTTGCTCCTTAGGTCTCTTTTATATCTTTCCCCTGTCATCCTAAACTTATGCCCTATTAAAGTTCTTTATGGAATTGTGCCCAGATACTTGTAGTTTGTCTCCTGACATTGGCTGTCATAACTATCTGCTTACACTGCCTTTACAAAATTTGTTTGATCCCCTTTGGACAGATCACATCTCTCTGACTATCTACTCCCTCTACTAATGTAATGTGTTTCAGCACCCGAGAACCTCAGAGCATGTTCTCTGCCTTGCTGTATGACAATTCCCTCTTCCTGCCAGTCAGACTCTCTGCCGCAGCCAATTCGAACATCTGTTCCAGCCAGAATGCAACTTGCCTTTACAAAGTCCAGTTTGACCTTAAGTAGTGCTCACTTTGTACAAACCTGGGCCCTATCTAAGGTGTGGAACTACTCAACACTTTATGTTGACTGCAAGCAATAATCATGTTAATTAGCAGGCAGCATATACTACATGTTCTGCGTACACCACAGACAACATGCATGGATTAATTGAGCATTGCAATTTCTGTGCATAACTTTGGGAATTTTGCTCCTTTGTGAACATTAAACCCTCATTCTGGTAGGGGAGAATTTCTGTTATTTGTAGTAAAATGGTAAATGTCTTATTTTTGCGTCTTTATTATCTGTGTACTATTTCCCTCCTGCTGTGTTGTTTCTGGAAAATCAATCTACTTTGGCAACTTTTCATCCTCTTCCGAGATAAAACAGATGTGCAGTAACTATTTAATAATGCTGCCATTCCTTTGTGCTCAATGACAGAACAAATTGAAAACAGAATTTTAAAGACTATTTCTTGGAACAAATTTTAGTTTTCATCTGTGCACAGATTGACATTTACATTTCTTGGTAAATTTTGTCTTTCTAGGAATCTACTTGAAGGGCACCTTTTAGCTTAATAATTTTTTGCATTTTCTTTTAATAAATCCGGCAATACTTACAATTAAGTGATCGGGTTTGGATATTGTAATCTTCAGACACAGCTTCAACATTACACAATTTCTACCTTAGATTCTCACTTGATTTACATATGAAAAAACTGAAACCGACATGGTCATTCTAACAGATGAGAGACTTAACAAACAATCCAGGTCTTTTTCAATATGTAATTTCAGTTACATCTCACTGGAAACCTTTGCTATAAATTCTGTGTCTTGCCATCTTATACTCCACAACCACCTAATGAAACAACAGTGCTCCAAAAGCTAGTGCTTCCAATTAAACCTGTTGGATGATAATCTGATGTTGTGTGATTTTTAACTTTGTACCTTAGATTAGTTACTTTTATTTTTATATTGTCAAAACCAAATTCTGAATTCTCCATGTGTCAGTGTAGCAGTTCTTTGCTTTTTGTACTATAATAATTATTATTATTCATAAGCTTCTGAGGACTCACTTCGGTTTTATTTGGATGCAGAGCTCTAATTAAATAAAGGTTAGAATTCTGAACTTTTAGGAATTCTTATCACCTACTGGTTCAGCCAAATTTGTGGGTCTCTATATATTATAAAAAACTAGGAGCTGAATAATATATTCAGCCAATATTGTAACCCACACTCCATCTCAAGAACAACATTGTGACTCACGATGAGATGCAGAAAAGTGTACCAAAAATGGTCAGTCACCTCAGAAATTGAGTTTTAAAATAAGCTTGAAGTCTTGTGTTTGTTTTTGGTGGAGAGATGGTGATTTAGGAGGAAAATTCAATTTGGACATCTTCAGGTTTTCAATCCTATTGGTCAGCTGTTTTGCCTTAGAATTCGCACCTGTAGTATACCACACATACTGTTCATGCTATGTATGTGTAATGACCATTTATCAGAAATCCTGCCAGTTTAGAGCTGAACGCCCCAGTTAATACACTCTCCTCAGTATGAGCAGCTGAACATGTGTTTAGTTGCAAGGATCATTTGAAGGAATCACTGATTAGTTTTAGGTTAATTGCTTATCACAGAACAGTGTGTCAGCAATGTACTCGTTATCAAAGGACTTCCTCAGTGATGTCTATCTTTTGTTGAAGCCAGAACTGCAGCTGACAAGGAGGGTGAGGTCCATCAATGGATGTGAATGTGATTGTATCCATGATCTCTAATGCATCAGGCTCCTTTAGGCTTTAGCAGACAGTATTTGCAAAACCTCTGATGCCAGACAATTGAGCAAGCGTGAAACCTTTAGATGATTTCAAATGTGGATCCAGAGTGCCATCAAGCACATACATGGATTCGGCCACCTCTAGGCACCACATGTAATTCTGAGATTAACCACAACAATAAAAGGATTTCACTACTTCAGCATCCAGTTGGTGCATGAGCATACGCAGTAAATCATTCAGGCTAGAGTCCAGTATCATGACAGCAATTATGTTCCTGATGAAGAACTTTTGCCCAAAATGTCAGGATGCTGCCTGACCTGCTGTGCTTTTCCAGCACCACACTCTTGCCAGCAATTATGATGCCTTCACTTACAACAGTTTGCTTTATCATCTGTACTGGACCCACCACCCAAAAAACCAGAGGGTCATTGTCAGATGACAAGTGATACCCTTTAGTTCATGGTCCCAATGTGTAGCCCCCACACTGGTGAGCAACATCAATATCACATGAATTACATTGCCACACAAAATGTGATTGAACAGGTTGGTGGACTGCTTAAAATCTTTTCACTGTTTGGCCTGCACTGACATTAGACCACAAGATGATAAGGCCATAAGATATAGGAGCAGAGTTAGGCCATTCAGTCCAATAAATCTACTTCACCTTTCAATCATGGCTGATATGTTTCTCAATCCCATTCTCCTGACTTTTCCCTGTAACTCTTACTAATCAAGAACCTATCTTAAAAACACTCAATGGGAAGATATTGCCCTGCACGTGTGAAGATTCGTGGCAGTGTTTGATACAGAATCTTGCCATCATGAGGAACCAACTTCTATCTCCAAGACGTTAGTGAGCAGCTGAGGAGAAGGATAAGACAACCAATATAGTTAAGTTCTATTCATGATCAACCCCTCTAACTGAAAAATCAGTAAAACCAACAATTCCAAAATCACAGAAATCTCACAGCTTACCTTCACTATGTTAATGACCAGCACAGTTTTGTGCTTATTTGACCACAACGCTGAAATTCTAAATTAACCTCCAACATGATGCATTATAACATCAACAAATTATCCTTATTATGCAGGTACACAGTGCTACTCCATTGGCAATAACGTGGTTGGTAGCATGTTGCTTATTTTCAATGAGGTTGATTACAGATGGCCTTGCAAAAATGGGCTTAAATAACTAATTAACAAGGACACTGACTGAATTGATAGGATTGCAGTGAAAGTAGAATGAAAGCAAGTGATACATACTTACACCATCTGCAGTTATAAATCATAGGAGATGAAGGGATAGTGGAGTGTGAGAAGGAGGATACCGTTATCTACAAATGTTGGCTGTGGCCTCGTCAATGACTGCTCTAATAATGGTAGTCAATACTTCTTCCATCTGGATTAGGACATATTGTCTTTCATTTTCCATTCCAGTGAGACCCTATTATGCTCAGTCTTGAGCAAAAGTTTCCTATTAGAAAGATGAAAATGCCCTCAATGAGTGTTGTGCTGTTTGCCCTGGTGATGTGGCTGTCCTAATGGATTAGTGTACACAAGCTTTGAAGTATGGATGCATAGCTCACAGCCATACTAAATACAGGGAAATGGTGATGTAGTGGTAATGTCAGTGGGCTAGTAATCCAAATGCGCATGGCACACAGGCACCAATTCTACTGTGTACACTTTGGAATTTTAAGCCCAATTCATAAATCTGAAATATAAAGCTTGTTTCAGTCAAGATAAACAAAACAACAGCTTTTGATTATTGTTAAAAACCTAGCTGGTCATTTAAGTCAGAGACAATGTCCTTTAAAGACAGAAATCTGTCATGGCCTGCCCTGTATGAAAATTCAGATCCCACAACAATGTAGTTCACTATGAGCTGTTCTCTAAAATGACCTAATTAATGATTGACAACCAATGCTGATTGTGCCAGTAATGTCTGCATCTTATGAAAGATTCTTTAAGAGAATATGGAATGAGGCATTACTAACAATGTTAAGAATGAGTCACGGTTGGTAGACATTTTTGTTAAGTGAGTGATGGGAATGTGATTAAAAATGTGTTGCTGGAAAAGTGCAGTAGGTCAGGCAGCATCAAGGGAGCAGGGGAATTGATGTTTTGGGCATAAGCCCTTCTTCAGGAATAGCAGGAGAATTGATGTTTCGGGGCATAAGCCCTTCTTCAGGAAGGGCTCAAAGCCCTCCGCTTCTATATTTCCCGCCGAACCAACCAGTACCCTTCCACTGACACCCTCCTTCGACTGACTGAACTGGTCCTCACCCTGAACCTTTGATGCTGCCTGACCTGCTGTGCTTTTCCAGCAACACATTTTAAAGCTCTGATCTCCAGCATCTGCATTCCTCACTTTCTCCTAGGTGGGAAAATGATGCATTCATTAGTGCTTGATGCTCATCGTGCAGTTTGCAAGAAATGGCTTTTGTTGATATTGACCATTCAAGGCATTGAACATCTTTGCAGCATCAATTCCATGACTTTGGGGCTAAGTTTCATGCCATTGACCATCATGGTTGTCTGCTTCCATTGCCTTCATGCAATCTGTCTCAAGTATTTCTTGGCTTGCTGCTGATAGGGGATGTCTTTCCTCCAGTCCATGTCTACCATAAAAGGATTCAGAGCAGTATCTGAGCAAATGCTGTACCATATACACTCTCTGCAGTAAATATTACAACATCTGCTCTAGTCAGACTGCATATCCCATTTTAGATGTCTAATGCCAGCTGCATAACAACTGTTGTAGAAAATAATGAGTTGATACAGCACAGAGTTAGTATGCTGACTACATAAGTAGTAAGTGCATTAGTTAGTCATACATTGTGATACCCACACCCACTTTTGCACCCAACTCAATTCTTGACCTTAGAATGTGTCTGATGCAGATATTTAAAGTTATAAAAGGTGCTGATTAGTTTTGTTAAAAAAAAAGACATATTGGGGAGGTGACATCCTCGTGGTATTATCACTAGACCTTTAATCCAGAGACCCAGTTAATGTTCTGGGGTTCTGGCTTTGAATACGACCATGGCAAATGGAAAAATTTGCATTCAATAAATGTCTGAAATTAAGAATCTAATGAGTACTACTATATATCAATTGCCAATTGTCAGAAAAAGAACACCTGGTTCACTCATGTCCTTTAGTGAAGGAAACTGCCATCCTTACCTGGTCTGGCCTACATGTGACTCCAGACCCACAATAAAGTTGTCGACCCTCAACTGCTCACTGAGCAATTAGGGATGGGCAATAACTGCTGCCGAGCCAGTGACATCCCCATCCTGTTAAAGACGAATAAAGAAATATTGGGCATTATATATGAGGCCAAGACTTACTCACTCACTCTATTTGCTCATGAAAATGTGGTGGTGAACCTTTTTTTGTCCGTGTGGGGAAAGTGATGTTGATATAGAATTCCTGAATTTTGACCCAATGACCATGGGAACAATATCTGTTAAAGCCAGGATGATTGGTGTCCTGGAGGGGCTGGTGTGCCACACCCCTGTCACCTTTATCCCTCCAGATGAAAACAGTCACGGGTGAGGGGTAGTATTTAGAAAAAAACTTTTGATGTTTCTCTGTAGGGCAGTCTGTGGATGGTACCAATATTACAATGAAGGGAGTCTGTGGATGGTACCAATATTAACATTCACAATGAAGGGAGTAAATGTTTGACCCAGTGGATGGGAAATCCATGACCAGAAAAACACATTATTATTTCCTGGATAATATTGAGCTTCATTGATTAACCTGAAAAAAAAGAGTCATTTGGGCTGTAAATGTTAACTCTGTTTCTTTCATTAGAGATGCTGCCAGACTTGAAGAATATCTCCCCATATCTTGATTTTATTTCAGACTTTCAGCATCCATAACATTTTGTTTTTTTTTTGGTCTACTTTTGTTGCCATCCAATATCTTACTAAGGTCCACTTTTCATTTAGGGAATAAATAAATGATATCGATAACTCCTCCTGACCTTGATTCCAGTTAATAAGTAAACTTGACATGTTGGAGTTGTGCATAATTCTGGACCACTAACAGAGAAAACCGTATAATTGTGGGTCACATATTCAAGCCATCCCCTTTCTGTAACATTGCCATTCTTAACTGGATTGCAGTGAGAAAGCACTAAGCAGACAGCAGTCAGGGAGATATAGAAACACAAAGGCTGAGGCTTTCTCTACAATACACTTGTCAAGATGATGTGCTGAAATTCTGTTCAGCTACCTTGGGGAATAGAAAGAAACACACCAAGTGTCATCTTCTGAATTGTTCTGTGGCTCCTTACTCCTGCAGAATATAAAGTAAATTTAGAAGTTTAGCAAGTTATGCAATCTGGAAGGAAAAGACTTTAATGGGTCAAATTAATTTTACCCATAATTTTCATGTTTTCTTCTTGAACTTTCTTTGCTCCATGGAACTTCCTTTGTTCCTCATCATAATGTAACGGGACTTCCAGCAGAAGGTGGTAATGGTGATGGATAGCACTGAGCAAAGGAGCTGACCTCCATCAGCAGGTGGCGGAAGTGAGGGCAATCAAAGCAGTTGAATGGACACTCACTACAAAAAAAAGAGCATCTTTGGTGGAGGAAGGGCTATCAGGAAGGGAGAAGTGTAAGGCGAAGAGAATTCCTTAACCTGGTCTTTCCATGGACACAGTATTGTCTTGAATTTCACTTTCTGATGACCTAATATCAGTGGAGTAAAGAACTTGTGCTTCTTGATCTGTGTGTTCAAACTGCATGTTAAGTTTTCTGGCATAGTTGGCAGAATTTCACAGCGCAGGTATTGAATCATGGCAGATGAGTTTGAAAGATGCCTTGCTAAGATACAATGGATGGTGGAACAATTGAATCTAATAGTATCTGTGTGGGACAAACACAGATATTGATGGAAAACCTCAGCAGGTCTGGCAGCATCTGTGAAGTGAAATCAGAGTTAACGTTTCAGGTCTAGTAACCCTTGCTCATAACTGGAGAGAGGGGCAGACGTTCTTCAAGGCGGGCATGCCTCAAAGACATGTTCTGAGGAAGAGTCACTGGACCTGAAATATTAACTCCGATTTTGCTTCACAGATACTGCCTGACTTGTTGAACATTTCCAGCAATTTCTGTTTTAGTTTCAAATTTACAGCATCCACAGTTCTTTCAGTGCCTGTGTGGGACATTGAAACTGCTGATGGTTCATTGGAGACTTGGGTCTTGTTGGAAATTTCTGCCCAACTCAGGCAGAGGCACCTATCTGTGTTTGTTTGACAATATGGAAGAAAGAAGCAATTCTCCAGGTCAGATATGCTACATGCAGATGAGTTCTAAGATGGACAGATTCAGGGGATACCAGAAACACCTGATAATCCAGCAATTAAAGACTGGATTAAGGATGCACAATTATTTATAACTTCTAGTGGTACAACTGAGTGAGCATGAACATCTGTGTGGAAAAGTCCATCAGTAGGTACTGGGAAGAGGTGCGGATGCTCACAAAGGCCTGCAATGCATTTTCAAGGTACTGAGGGCTTTTGAGGACTACAGTAGCAATATCACAGTTACAGCAGAAGTTCAATGAGCAGAATCAAGCTGAAGGTGAGAATCTGGCTTCTATGTCTCATGAGTGGTGAAGTTGTTTGATTGCATCTTCTTCCTGAATACCTTTCACCAATTGACCAGAAATAAAACAAAGAAGCATTGTTGAGCAGAAGCAGTGCAGAATGGAAAACCCATCCAGTGTAATAGCCTTCTCTTCTCATCAGGTGTTAAAGTAGTTGGAGCTCTTACCAAGTGTCAGGTGTGGGGGAGGGGTAGGGGGTGGGGTGAAGAATGAGATTACTTCAGGAAGAAGCTCAGTCTTATGTGGAGTGAGAGGGACCTGACCTACGATGAGGCAAGTTTTGGCATGGTCAAAACAGTGTGCTGAATTGACAGAAGAAGTGTTGTCAATCATTACTCACCAGCTTTTCCATCAGCATCTGGATGAGGAACGTGAGGTTATTGATGTCTCTTGTCTCAATCAGATTTCTGCTTCATCCTCTATCAAGGCTATGCACAGCTGTCCTCATTTGTCCTCAATAACACTTTCTATAACCTGACATTT
This sequence comes from Hemiscyllium ocellatum, assembly GCF_020745735.1. Lineage (NCBI taxonomy): Eukaryota > Metazoa > Chordata > Chondrichthyes > Orectolobiformes > Hemiscylliidae > Hemiscyllium > Hemiscyllium ocellatum. The sequence continues at coordinate 91,050,962 of NC_083401.1, forward strand.
CTAGTTTTTTTTTATGACCTGAACAACACTACATTAAAAGGAAGAAAATTGAGATTACTGTGGTGACAGAGTCAAATGTAATGTCAGATATCTGGGCATTCTTGGAAAACATGCCTGATGACTGCAATGAGCAAAACACGACGATGTTAGCAGATGGAACATGGGAGTCTTTTACCTTGCTGCACATGTTTAAGGTTTATCAAACTGTACAAGAACCTAGAAATACTTGAGTAGCAGAGAACTAGCTATTTTTTACCCCTGTCCATTCCATTATTCTTCTGAAGGGTCATGCCAGCTACCTCTGCCTGGTCTGCATCACGCCTTGCTAAAGTGTCATGTGTCAGATGTAGCAGAACCTCTACTTAGTGTAAGTCTGGGAGCTTCCCTCAACTCTGTGGGAGGAAACTGTAGGGTATTCATGCAGAATTCCAATTTCAGTGGCAAAGATATTTACTTGCAATCAAGAACAGCCATAGGTGTTCTTAAACTTGTCACTTCTTAAACTGGCCAACCGAAAGATTCATCTCTAACCTCATTTCAAAGATGTGCATTGACACACTGGCGGGGACCCAGAGGAGGTGGCATGTTTCTACTTTCACCAAGTACAAAGTGACTTTCACTGAAAATGACAATGACATTAGAGTTTGTAACCTGTGGGCCACAGGAATGTGACAAAAGATAACTATCTAGTAAAGAATCTTTTGTGCTGGATGCCACCTGATCACTGGGAGGAAGTCCAGGACTATGTGGAGAAGTCTTTTGTCTCAAGATATGTATGCTTACCCTTTAGTCCTTGAGGGAGAAAGATGGAAAACAAGGAATTGGTGCTAAATACTCAGTTGGATCCTTACCTTTCACCTAAGATTGAAGAAGCATTGCAAGTTCCTAAAGGTCCAAAGTACTTGTGCAGTCTCACTTTAGTTATACCCAGCTACCATCGCTTTAACAAGATGTTAAAAATAAGACATTCCAAACTGACACCAGGGAACTTTACAAATGCACAGAATGTTGTTTGGATTCTATAATGCCTCTGCCATGTTCTTGCATGGGATGTATAAACCTTTTGACCACTTGAATTTCCAGTCCCTCGTTTTGCATCTGAATGACCTATTTATCTTTGAATTAACAGTTGGGGAAATGTTGCATGTCTAGACACTGCATTAGCCTATTTGTCCATTTAGGTGCACCACGTCTGATTCACAATGATCAGGGATACAACTGTGAGAATGAGATCCTAAAGGGGATTTGCAAGGTCAATGGCATCACCAAGAGCTGTACATATTTTATCATCTAGAGAGTAATGGATAGTGTGAAAAATTCAAACATATTCTGCATGATCTCTGCACAGCTTATCTCCTGAGAGGAAATGACAGTGGCCTGAATACCTTCAGGAGCTGATTTCTGCTTATAATGGATTTCCACACTCATCCCTGGATTATTCTTCACACTAACTCTTCTTTGAGTAAGACCCTGTGGACCACCTTCTAATGCTTACAACACCTCCATATGGGGATGGCCAGGTCAATATGTGAGAGCCAAACATCATATGAGATGAAGTGATGTATTCAAGATGGCATCCAAGAAGACTAAGAGTGAAGAATTAAGAAGTAAAACATTGATCAATTACAAGACCGACAGAACTGGTCTAACAATCAGCACAAGTTCTGAAGTCAGTATATGAGGGGCCATACATGGTGTGTGGCCCTGAGCCCTACACAGTCATCAAGCAGCAGGACACAGGTAGCCACACCAATGTTGTTGAACCAATTGTTGGGCTACAAAATGAAGCATGGAGTCTGACAGATGACGTGGAGAAAAGCAAGTCACTCAGTGATTTTACAGAGTCTGAGGAATTGGTTCATGTTGAATTGAGTGAAGCGGAGAAATCAGAGTGATATGGAGTTCTGGAGTCTCCTGTGTTGTGAATCCGTGAGGTGCATCCAGTGCATGGTGGCCTAGTGCACCACCACCACCACTTCCACACCCCTCCCCCACCGCCCCCCCCCCCCGCACCCCCCCAGCCCCCCCAACTGCCTTCCCACTGTAAACATGAAACAGGGAATATCTGCAAAGTGTCAGAAGCTGAAGTATTAATGTTGACAATCATATGACTTCATAATGAATCCAATTTGTCTGCAAACCACATATGATTGATCTCTTTTTGCCCTATATACCCATTGGCCAAAACATGGTTCCAGACAGATGTGGTCCACGCACAATGTCATCTTAAAAACACAGTCAGTGCTCAGGGCAAGGCAAAATCATCTGAATAGAGTTCACAGTCAAGGAGTCATTTATAGATTCCTGCAGAAAGGGTGTTACAATGGGAGTTCACTAAATGGCCAATGGTTGTTTGACAATCATTGTTGCCTCAAAGTAATATACAATTTGAACACACAGACATTCCAAAGATAATGAAGCAGTCAACGTAGCAATGGGGCCTTATTAAGCCCCATAATTATCAACAATAATTGGCATAAATTAGCTACCTCCTGAGAAGCAGCAGGCATGCATTACAGTAGTAGAAATCTGTGACAAAGTGGGTGGGAAAGAGAAAGTCAAGAGTTGAAATCTGGGATGGAGCAGGCAGAAATCCAAAGTTTTATTCTGTTTATTTACTGAGTCTACAACTAGAATCTCCTTCCCCACTACCACAGGAACTTCAGTGTCCCAACAGGGTATTTGCTCTGTCCATCCACTGTGCTATCATATTCAGTGGTCACCATGTAGCTCACCACTCTAGAGAGAGGTCTTGGCCAGCTTTCCTATCCTCTCACGGGCCACAGATATGTACTTACTGATAGCCTCAGTCTAAGCCAAGACATTCAGTCAGTCATTGGATCTGACCTTTTGGGTGATTCTATCTATTTTACATTGCTAGCTGCCTCATGTAATGATGCAATGTATTTCCTAAGTTGTCTTCGAAATTAAGTCAAATCAGAAAAGTGGTCATGTTTGAAAGGATAAGCAGAAATCTTGCCCAGCCCATAAAGGAGAATCCCTTTAGATTTGCCCTTATATATCTTTAGACAGGGCAAAACAGGTCAATAAAGATTTACTAAAGTGAGATGGCTTCCTATTTCATTGAAGTATTGAGTGAGTTGAATCATGAAACTGTTTAATACAAGATAACATTTTTGAAAAAAATGTTCTCAGTATTGGAGTATTCACTCAATGGAAATGGTAAATTTTACAGGCAGAGGCAGAATCAGAATGATCTTCCCTGTAAGACTACAAATTTCACTCTTGTTTCCATGTTCATGTAAAAAATGAGGTCTGCAGATGCTGGAGATCACAGCTGCAAATGTGTTGCTGGTCAAAGCACAGCAGGCCAGGCAGCATCTCAGGAATAGAGAATTCGACGTTTCGAGCATAAGCCCTTCATCAGGAATAAGAGAGAGAGAGCCAAGCAGGCTAAGATAAAAGGTAGGGAGGAGGGACTAGGGGGAGGGGCGATGGAGGTGGAATAGGTGGAAGGAGGTCAAGGTGAGGGTGATGGGCCGGAGTGGGGTGGGGGCGGAGAGGTCAGGAAGAGGATTGCAGGTTAGGAGGGCGGTGCTGAGTTGAGGGAACCGACTGAGACAAGGTGGGGGGAGGGGAAATGAGGAAACTGGAGAAATCTGAATTCATACCTTGTGGTTGGAGGGTTCCCAGGCGGAAGATGAGGCGCTCCTCCTCCAGCCGTCGTGTAGTTGTGTTCTGCCGGTGGAGGAGTCCAAGGACCTGCATGTCCTCGGTGGAGTGGGAGGGGGAGTTAAAGTGTTGAGCCACGGGGTGATTGGGTTGGTTGGTTCGGGCGGCCCGGAGGTGTTCTCTGAAGCGTTCCGCAAGTAAGCGGCCTGTCTCACCAATATAGAGGAGGCCACATCGGGTGCAGCGGATGCAATAGATGATGTGTGTGGAGGTACAGGTGAACTTGTGGCGGATATGGAAGGATCCCTTGGGGCCTTGGAGGGAAGTGAGTGTGGAGGTGTGGGCGCAAGTTTTACATTTCCTGTGGTTGCAGGGGAAGGTGCCAGGGGTGGAGGTTGGGTTGGTGGGGGGTGTGGATCTGACGAGGGAGTCACGAAGGGAGTGGTCCTTGCGGAACGCTGATAGGGGAGGGGAGGGAAGGGAAATATATCCTTGGTGGTGGGGTCAGTTTGGAGGTGGCGGAAATGGCGGCGGATGATACGTTGTATGCGGAGGTTGGTGGGGTGGTAGGTGAGAACCAGTGGGGTTCTGTCTTGGTGGCGGTTGGAGGAGCGGGGCTAAAGGGCGGAGGAGCGGGAAGTGGAGGAGATGCGGTGGAGGGCATCGTCGATCACGTCTGGGGGGAATCTGCGGTCCTTGAAGAAGGAGGCCATCTGGGCTGTGCGGTTTGGAATTGATCCTCCTGGGAGCAGATGCGGCGGAGACGAAGGAATTGGGAATATGGGATGGCGTTTTTACAGGGGGCAGGGTGGGAGGAGGTGTAGTCCAGGTAGCTGTGGGAGTCAGTCGGTTTATAATAGATGTCTGTGTTGAGTCGGTCGCCCGAGATAGAAATGGAAAGGTCTAGGAAGGGGAGGGAGGAGTCTGAGACAGTCCAGGTGAATTTCAGGTCGGGATGGAAGGTGTTAGTAAAGTTGATGAACTGTTCAACCTCCTCGTGGGAGCACGAGGCAGCGCCGATACAGTCATCGATGTAGCGGAGGAAAAGGTGGGGGGTGGTGCCAGTGTAGTTGCGGAAGATGGACTGTTCCACATATCCTACGAAGAGGCAGGCATAGCTGGGGCCCATGCGGGTGCCCATGGCAACTCCTTTAGTTTGGAGGAAGTGGGAGGATTGAAAAGAGAAGTTATTCAGGGTGAGGACCAGTTCAGTCAGTCGAAGGAGGGTGTCAGTGGAAGGGTACTGGTTGGTGCGGCGGGAAAGGAAGAAGCGGAGGGCTTTGAGTCCTTTGTGATGGGGGATGGAGGTGTTGCCTCAGTATCTCATCAATGCTACATTGGGAATTTCTAGGGATGAGCTCAGTTGGGTTGGATATTCATGCTATTTATTCTGCTGCATGAACATTGCCAAAGGTTGGGACCGAACCTTTGGTGACCATATTGCTGATCGTTTGGTGACAGGATGATGAGAGGAGAAGGATCTGGTCATTCCATTTGAAAATGAAAATACTTTTTGAAGAAGATTTCTTTCACAGTAGCTGATGTTCTCGTTGCTATTAAAAAGTCATCATTGTGAGTGACTACTGTGTAGAAACCAAAGAAGACAAACTGGGATGGTTTTGAGCCAATAATGTTATCTAGCCTGCTTATTCTCATCTGCTGCTAACAACATCTGCTCTCATTATAATTTTCGAGGAGAAAGTGAGGTCTGCAGATGCTGGAGATCAGAGCTGAAAATGTGTTGTTGGGCTTATGCCCGAAACGTCGAATTTCCTGTTCCTTGGATGCTGCCTGACCTGCTGCCCCTTTCCAGCAACACATTTTCAGCTCTCATTATAATTTCTCAAGGAACAAAGTAAGTTTGGAAACCTCATGGAAATCCACTTTGTCCTAAATAGCCATTTTTCCCCTTCCACCTGGCCCCATTTAAGTCCATTCTTCTGGCATTGTCCCAGATTTAGGAATTATAGGTTGTGACCTAATGTGACCATAAGATCTTGTTATAAGAAGTATGGATACTTTTGAGAGCTAAGGTGCTCTTGTTACAGTAAAAGAATGAACAAGGAATATATTACAATAAAACTGAAAAGTTACAAATACGTTGAGAAAAAAAATTGCCACAGGGACTTGCATGTAAGAATGCTACATTCATTATTAGATCTGCTGGGTTGTTGGAAAGTGCTCAAGGTAGCATTAATGTGGAGATAGATTAGTGAATCACTATCATGCCACTAGCTATATTGACTTAATCTGTATTTCTGCTGGTTGTAAGTAATTTCAATTCTGTATCTTGTTACTTTATTCCTAACATAGCCTGCAATAGGTTCCCTCTTCTTTGAATGCAATTGTCTTTAAAAGTGATGATCTGGTCTAGTTAAATTACTAGAATAGATTTTTAGCTTTGTTTGGTGACATCTTATCCCATGAACTGCTGAATATGTTTTTAAGAGTAAATTGTTATAAACTATTAAAGTCTGCAACAGATGAAAATGCATCAATTAGAATCACCTAAAAAAAATTAGCAGTTAATGATGGAGATATTTTGAAATGTCACAGAAATACTGCATAACATGACAGATATCAAGCCTGTCTTACTGGGTAACTTGCACACTGCAGGTATAGAGTATTGCTGAATGTATCAGAGATGACAGCTTATTACTGTTTGCACTCATGATTTGTAGTACATCATTAGGAAGATGTTGTGCAACTCTTTTCAGTTCATTTAACCCTAGCCATATAGGAGTTGAATGCTTTAGATGTTTATTTTCTGTGCCAAAAGTTCAAGTAAACTCAGCTAATAGGAGTTCAGCTTACTGTATAGGTCATTAACTCTGACTGGGTGTGATGTCCATAAAGACTAAGCTGGGCAGGTAAGAATTTGCTTCCAGTGCATATTGACAACAATTACCAGATGTTTGTGTGTGTGAATTGCAATGACTAACAATTCAGTTTTGATAATAACCAGAACGTACAAGGTCAATTGGAGAGTATTTCATTTGTATGGGTCAGCCAAGTCAACCTATAATTCTTGGCACATCTCAGACACTGGGTTCCCAGTGCTCTTATTGGTTCAAATATTAATTGTATTTTTATGCAGTTTCAATAAATATTTAATCCATCTTTGGGGACCTTTTAAAAATTCACAAGAAAAATATAAAGTCTAACCTTGGTAACATTAGAACAAAATGCTTAACACATTAGTATGATAAAACAATGTGAAGAGTTGGATTTTGTGCAGCCAAGAGAAGTTTTGATGTTAGACCTGAAAGCAGGAGGACCAATCTGAGAAGTTACAATCCCAATGCTGGTAAACTGAGTTCCTCAAACCAGGGTTGCTACCCTGGCCCAATCAGAGGAGTAGAAGTTTAGTAATATCAGTTTAACAGAGTCACCACTATCAATGTCTATTCATGAGGTTTCAGATGTGTAGAAGAGAATATTTCAATAGTCCAAGCCCTCTTAATGAGTGATAACCAATTACTAGGGAGCACCGAGTTCAGGCGGGAAGGCCTTGGTAATCACCTCGGGAGAAAGTGAGGACTGCAGATGCTGGAGATCATAGTCAAAATGTGTGGTTCTGGATAGGCACAGCAGGTCAGACAGCATCCAAGGAGCAGGAGAGTCGATCTATTGGGCATAAACCCTTCATCAGGAATGTGGGGGTCTTGATGAGGGGCTGATGCCCAAAACACTGACTTTCCTGCTCCTAGAATGCTGCCTGACCTGTTGTGCTTTTCCAGTGTCACACTGATCACCTCGGAGATGTTATGACAGAAGTGGCTATCACTAATGGCAAGGACTCTGCAAATGTACAAACAGGTGGGTCTTTAGGCCTCTCCCTAAAATGTTGGCAAGTTTTACTTGTCTCTCTCTCTCCATGAGATGGTAGCCACTCCCAAATATGCCAAGAATGCATGAAAAAGCCTCTTTGTCCATTTAAGTGGCTTGATTGAATCTTTAGGAGTCAAGCAATCAGTCATCTTTTCCATTGGACGCAAAATGATCTCGCAGCAGAGGGGCTTTGGTGTGGTTCAATTCTCCAAATGCCATTTTTCCAATTCCCTGTCTCCCAGCCCAATGCTAATGTGTCTGTTAAATAGTGAGCAGAGAAATAGCATATGGCCATTCGTGTAATGTCAGCAAGACTAGAATCATATCACTTTAAAGCAAAGAAGATTATTTGACCGACCATAGTTAGGAAGTGCTATACACTTACTTCCATTTAATGTCCCTTTTACAAACCTATTTTGGGGTGTCACAGGCCCAGAATAATAATTCAGAAAATATGAGTTCAAATTTCAGCATGGCAGTTTGAAATTTTGAATTCAGTTTATGGCTTTTCTGGAATAAGAAAGCTTCTGTCAGTAAAAAGTGACCATGATGCTGTCAGATTGTTGGGAAACCCCATCTAGCAGGGAAGGAAATCTATCATTGTTCCTCACTCTGATCTCCATGTGACTCCAGCCCCATGCAATTGCGATTGACACTTAGCTGCTGTCTGAAGTGATCTAGTAATTCATGCAGTTATATAAACTGCTACTCAATAGTTCAGCACAAAAACCTGTAATTCCTTTCCCATGACAAGAAAAGATTGACAACAAATTCTGGATTTCCACAATGTCCACATTTCGGGAATGAAATGTGAAACATGCCTTTCTTTTTGAATATTTATCCCAATGGTAAAACATCGAGTTTTCTCTCATATGATACAAAACCTATCATTCTAATGCAACAGTAGCTGGTTTTAATCAAGCTGGCATGCCATTCTCCAGTACTGTAAATGTTTGTGCTTGTTTAATTCAAATGATTTCCCAATCGGATTGTGCTTTCTGTAAAGCAGTAAAATGCTACATGATATGGAAGATATTATATTTTTTCAACCCCCTGGCAAGAAAAGGTTGTGCCATTGAGCTGCTGAGATATGGCATTCAGCTCAATGCTTACCACAAATCATGGCATGGAACGGTCTTTTAGGACCTCATTAGTGCTGAAGAAATATCCAAGCCTAAACGGCAAGATCACATGAGCAGTTTCAGCCTGTGACCATACTGTTTAGTAAGTAATATTCTTAACGAATTCACAGCAAAACATTTGACTACTCTGTCAACTGTATCTGTAAACAGCAAGACATTAAACTAAAGGTCTTGGCATTGGAATGCTAATCTTCAAGTCCTATCCTGAGATTGTGGCAAGGTGGTCTGGTGGTAGGATTGTGCGACTATTCTGTATTTCTTTCCAGTTGGGCAAGTGGAGCACTGGAATTCTTTATCTTTATGTAAGTGCAGATCTCTATGTCTCAATTCACAGCTGCTGGTTAAATATTTAGCATTAGTGAAACTCATGTCAAGCAATTTAAAAATTGCACGTGAAATGTTCCAGGATGAAAACACAAATAAATTTCATTTCACATCTGTTACTGATCTGCCACAACTGGTACAATGCCAGAGGGAAGGAAAGTCACTTCCACAGGGGGGCCTCATACTACTTTCCACATCCAATTTAAAGACTTCTCTATAAATTTGGATGTAGTTTCCACTCATCCAAAACCAGAAGCACTTTCCATCAATCCAAGCACAAAGTATACCTGGTCTGCAAGACAAGCTGCCTCGGGCAGTCTGTGTACTACATGATAAAGTACTTCTGTACTTGCATTGTGCTAAGAAAGGATAATTAATTAAAACAGGAGTATCTCTAATGCACAATTACAGTGGTGAGGGAGACTATTGCCAGAGTTAATTTGCAAAAGCAGAATAAATTCATACAGATGACATGCTCAAAATTTTGTTGACACATGATTACAGAGTGGTGATACAGATTATTATGTTTCAAATTACAATACCTTCTAAGTCTGCAAGAGCAATGTTAAGAACTGACTGACAGTTGTTATTCCTTGCAATGAGTTTTTTCCAATCCTATCCTTTCTACATAATTAGAAGATAAGAAGTCAGGGATGACAAAAGGCTCATTGAAACTGATCTCTCCAGAGCATTTAGTCTTCCAACATGACAATTGATTTTATTTTAAACAGGTTAAATAATTTTGCCTTAATTGCCTTGCATAGGTTAGTCCAAACATTTAGCATTCTTTTGAAGAAGAGACACAAATTTCTTTGGCAATTAGGAAGGAGTCTGAAAGAACATACTTGAAATAACACAGATTTGCTTGTGCAAAGTTCTTGCTGATTCTGCAAGCAGAATTTAACATTGCAGTACCAGTAGATCTCTGAAATGAGAACTGACAAGACCAACTACCTCATCTCCTGAATGATCTGTGGGAGCTGCGATGAAAGTAAGTACCAATTTAAGCAACGGGTACTCTGCTGCCAAGGCTCCAGCGTCCACTGGAAACTTCAAATCACAGCACTATTAATAGTTAACCTTCCCAGAGAGCTGCGAGCTAATCAGAGCCTGGTAGCTTTCCAGTTTCAACAACACCAATGGAGGCAATTGCAAATTTCCACAGTACAGGATGCCCAGGCAGAGTGTTGGAAATGGAGTCCCAGGAATCGGGGGGGAAGGGCAGGTTCACTGGGAGCAGACAACAAGAGACGTCGGAATGAGGAGAGTATGACTTAGGGCAGGTGAATTTCAACCCCCATGGTCAGCGCCTGCCTCCAGTAGTTGATTGCACATTATAAAATGATGGACTGGGATTAGCGTGGATCTTGCAACTGCTCCTGAGATAGCAGGCTTACGTCCAGATTTACTTCCATATTTCTTACATTTATTATCTTTCAGTAATATAAGATTTTTATTTTGATTCATTTTGATTTTTTATAGTCAAAAATGTAAAAAGAAAATGTGCATGATGTTTTTTCAAAATGAGTTCTGGGGACCTTTTCAGAGAGGCCTACACTTGGATGATTCGGTGCTTTTTTTTGTCTAAAATTATATGTGTAGAATGAGAGTTTTTTTGAACACTGCTAAAGAGATTTTTTTTTAATGGAACAGGATAGTATTTTTTTTAAAACTGAGTTGTGTTGATGGAGCTTTAAAAGAGGCCTGGAGTGATTTTTTTTGGGGAGATGGAAAGCTTTCTGCTGGACCACTTGAGCAGGAGTCATTTTTAAATTTGATTGTTCAACTAAGTGGGTGAATTCATTTAAGATTGATACTTTCTTTTTGCATGCAGAGTATTAATTCTTTGGGTTGGGAAAGGTAGTTTATTTTCTATATATATGGTGGTATTGCCAGCTGTTCCTTTTTAGGCTTAATGTCATTGAGGGCTTATCAGAGACACGGAGTTAGATGGTTAGTAGATTTGGAGAAGTTATCCCATAGCAGGATCAGTCAGATAGATGGGTGAGTATCAGGAAAGGTAAGATGGTAGTTCAGAAGTCTCCTCTTCAAACAGATACTCAGTTTTGGGTACTGTTGAAAAGGATCATTTATCAGAGGAAAACAGAAGAGGCGTTCAGATCTTGGGCACTAAGAATAAATCTTATGTTAGGTGAGGTTTGACAAGATTTAAAAGCATAATTGATCATGGGAACTATTCTGTCAAGCACACAAACAAGAAATTCCCTGGCAGTGGGTGTTAAACTAAGATAGTGCGTTGGTTTCCTGGTGCCAGGATTAAGGAAATCTCAAAATGTTTCAAGCATGTTGTTAAAGAGGCGAATGAGAAACATTGGTAGGAAAAACATTGTTAAGGAAAAGATTAAGGCTTATTGGAGTGAATGTATGGTTGGTAGAAGATTTAAAAGCAAAAATTGAAAAAATAGTAATCTCTGCTTTATTCCTGGTGTCAAGCTCAAAAGAAGGAAAGTTAAAACAGGAGGTAGACAAAAGATGGGGAATTATTGAGCAGTTAGCTTAACTTCTGTAGTGAGAAAAATGCTGATGTCTATTATCAAGAAAGAAATAACAAGAGATCTGGAAAGCAATCATCCCAGACAGATCATGGGTTCATGAAGGGCAGGTCATGCTGAAATAGTCTTTTGAAATTCTATGAAGACATTACTAACACAGTGGACATTGGGGACCCAGTGGATGTGGTGTATCTAGATTTCCAAAAGGCATTCGAGAAGGTGCCACACAAAAGGCTGCTGCATGAGATAAAGATGCAAGGTGTTACGGGCAATGTATTAGCATGGATAGAGGACCAGTAAGCTAACAGGAAAAAAAGAGTGGGAATAAATTAGTGCTATTCTGGTTGGCAATCAGTGACTCGTGGTGTGCCTCAAGGATCAATGTTGGGACCGCAATTATTTACACAGACGATTTGGAGTTGGGGACCATGTGTAGTATGTCAAAGTTTACAGCTGACAATAAGATGAGTGGTAGAGCGAAGTGTGCAGAGGATTGTCAAACTTTGCAGAGGGACAGAGATAGTTTATGTGAGTGGGCAAAAGCATGTCAGATGGAGAACAATGTTCACAAATGTGAAGTCATCCATTTTGGCAGGAATAACAGTAAAAAGGGCTTTACTTGAATGGTAAGAAATTGCAGCACATTGCTGCGTAGAGGGACCCGTGTGACCTTGTGCATGAATCACAGAAGGTTGGTCTGCAGGTACAACAGGTAATTAAGGAGGCAAATGGAATTTTGTCCTTCATTATTAAAGGGATTGAGTTTAAAAGCAGGGAGGTTATGTTGCACAGGTTGTCGGCGAGGCCACACCTGGAGTACTGCATGCAGTTTTGGTCTCCTTACTTGAGAAAGGATGTACTGGCACTAGAGGGGGTACAGAGGAGGTTCACTGGGTTGATTCCAGAGTTGAGGGGTTTGGTTTATGAGGAGAAACTGAGTAGACTGGGATTATATTCACTAGAATTTAGAAGAATGGGGAGGTGTCTTAGAGATACAGATAAAATTGTGAAAGGAATAGATTAGGTAGAAATAGAGGATGTTTCCACTAACTGGTGAAACTGGGATTAGAGGGCATCGCCTCAAAATTAGGGGCACAGATTTAAGACTGAACTAAGAAGGAATGTCTTCAACCAGAGTCTGTGGAATTCCCTGTCTAGTGAAACAGTTGAGGCTACCTCACTGAAAGTTTTTAAGGCAAAGATAGATATTTGAACAGTAAAGGAATTATGGGTTATGGTGAGTGGGTGGGTAAGTGGAGCTGAGGCCACAAAAAGATTACCCACGATCTTATTGAATGGCAGAGCAGGCTTGAAGGGCCAGATCGCCCACTCCTGCTCCTAGTTCTTATGTTCTTAAGTTCTAATAAAACAACAAAGGTGATAAATAAATGGCTGAAGAGGTGGTTTACTGTTCAGGGATTCAGGTTCTTTAATCAAAGGAATCTCTTTTGAGGCAGGTAAGGCTGACGAACTCTGGACATGTTTAGAACATGGGATTGGAATGTCATAGCTATGACAGAAACTTGGCTGAGAGGTGGACAGGACTGGCAGCTCAATGTTCCGGTTTCAGATACTATTAGAAGTATAGAAAGAGAGGCAAAAGAGGAGGGGAGTGGTGTTTCAGATTAAGGAAAACATAACTGTTACAACTTGGGATGATATTTCTAAAAAATTATCAGGTGAAAATATATGAATTGAAATTAAAACTAAAAAAGAAATGATTTCCTTGATGGGCTTGTGCTACAGACCCCGCAATAGTCAGAGGGAAATTGAAGAATAAGTATACAGCTGTATGTAGAGTAATTAGGTTGTAATAGTAGGTAATTTTAATTTTTCAAACATCGACTGGGATTATCATAGTGTTAAAGGTCTGAACTTTAAAATGGGACTAGATTCATTTAAGATATCTGGTCAGCATGGACAAGTTTGACCAAAGGGTCTGTTCCGTGCTGTACGTCGCTATGACCACATCGCTATGTAAATCTTCCAACTAGAGAAGGGGCAAAACTTGACTTTCTCTTGGGTAATAAGAGTGCTAAACTGGGGCAGGCCAACTATACCAAAGTTTGGCAGAAGCTGGGGAATGTAGATTGAGAGCAGCTGTTTGAATTGAAATCCAAATTTGCTATGTGGGGAGGCTTTTAAAGAGAGGTTGATTAGCGTGCAGGAGAGACATGTTACTGTGAAAATGAGGGATAGAAATGGCAAGATTAAGGAATCATGGATGACAGGTGAAATTGTGAGACTAGCTAAGAGGAAAAAGGAAGCACACATAAGGTCTAGGCAACTGGAGACAGATGAAGCTCTGGAAGAATATTGAGAATGTAGGACCAATCCTAAATGAGGAATTAAGAACGCTAAAAGGGGTCATGAGATACCTTTAGCAAACAGGGTTAAGAAGAATACTCAAGCATTTTATTCATATATAAGGAGCAAGAGGCTAACTAGAGGACTTACTCAAGGACAAAGGAAGAAAGTTTTGCGTGGAGTTAGAGAAAATGGATGAGATTCTTAACAAGTACTTTGTACCGACATTCACCAAGGAGAGGAACACAATGGATATTGAGGTTTGGGATAGATGTTTGATTACTCTAGGTCAAGTCAGCATAAGGACGGCAGAAATGTTGGATATTCTAAAAGGAATTAGGGTGGACAAATCCCCAAGTCTGGATGGGATCTACCCCAAGTTAATGAGGGAAGCAAAAGAGGACATAGCTGGGACAGTAACAGATATGTTTGCAGCATCCTTGAACACGGGTGAGATCCCGGAGGACTGGAGAATTGACAATGTTGTCCCCTTGTTTAAGAAGGGTAGCAGGGATGATCCAGCTAAATAAAGATTGGTGAACCTGACGTCAATGGTAGGGAAGCTGCTGGCGAAGATACTGAGGGAAAGGATCTAATGGGCTTATCAGTGATAGGCAAAGTGGTTTTGTGCAGGGAAGATCATGTCTTACCAACTTAACAGAATTATTTTAGGAAGTGACAAAGTTGACTGATGAGGGAAGGGCTGTAGATGCCATATACATGGAGTTCACTAAGGCATTTGATAAGTTTCCCCATGGTAGGCTGATGGAGAAGGTGAAGTTTCATGGGTCCTGGGTGTACTAGCTAGATGGACAAAGAACTAGCTGGGCAGCAGAAGACAGCACAGTAGTGGAAGGGAGTTTCTTAAAATGGAGACTTGTGACAAGTGGTGTTCCACAGGGATCAATGCTGGGACCATTGTTGTTTGTGATATACAGAAATGATCTGGAGAAAGGTATAGGTGGCCTGATTATCTAGTTTGCAGATGATACTAAGATTGGTGGAGTAGCAGATAGTGAATGGGGACTGTCAGAGAATGCAGCAGAATATAGATAGATTAGAGAGTTCAGCAGAGAAATGGCAGATGGAGTTCAATCCAGGCAAATGTGAAGTGATGCATTTTGGAAGGTCTAATTCAAGAGCGAACTATGCATTAAATAGAAAATTCCTGGGAAATTGATGTACAGAGAAATCTGGGTGTACAGGTCCATTGTTCCCTGAGGGTGGCAATGCAGGTCAATAGAGTGGTCAAGAAGGCATACAGCATGTTTTCCTTCATCATACGGGGTTTTGAGTATAAGAGTTGGCAGGTCATGTTGCAGTTGTATAAGACTTTGGTTTGGCCACATTTGGAATACTATGTATAGTTCTGATCACCACATTACCAAAAGGATGTGAATGCTTTGGAGAAGGTGCAGAGGATGTTCACTAAGATGTTGCCTGGTGTGGAGGGCATGAGCTATGAAAAGAGGTTGAGTAGATTAGGATTATTTTCATTGCAAAAATGGCAGTTGAGGGGGGACCTGATTGAGGCAAATTTTAATGGTCTGAGACAAGAACTTTCAAAACTTGATTGGAGTAGATAGTTGTCAGGTAAAGGGATACCGGAGAAGTGGGAGGCTTTCAAAAGTATGATATTGAGAATTCAGAGTCATTTTGTTCCTGTTGGAGTGAAAGGTAAGGCTGATAGCATTATAGAACAATATATGAATAAAGACATTGATTTTATAGTCAAGAATAAAAAAGGATCATAGATTAGATATGGAGAACTGGTTTGAAATGAATCTCTTGAACAGTATCCGGAGTGTACGGGCATTTTTAAGAGAGAGAGAGAGACCAGGAAGGCAAAGAGACAATATGAGATGACCTTAGCAAATAATGTTAAGGATAATCTAAAGAGATTCTATAAGTATATAAAGAGCCCAAGAGAGCAATGAGAGAAGAGGTATGGTCCCTTAGAGATCAAGGAGTTATTTTTTGTGTTGAATCTCAGGAAATAGAAGAGATATTAAATGAGTATTTTGTGTTAGTTTTTACTGTTTAGAAAAATGGAAGCTAGAGAACTTGGCAATAAATTTTGATGTTTGGAAACAGTTCACATTACAAAAGAGGAAGTGCTAGAAGCCTTAGAAAATATAAAGGTGGATAAAGCTCTGGGACTTGATCGAGTGTATCCCAGGACGTTGTGGGAAGTTAGGGAGGAAATGGCAGGCCCCTTCTCTTTATCTTTATCATGTATATCAACTGGATGACCGGAGAGTGGCTAATATTGTGTTTTTGTCTAAGAAGGGATATAAGGAGAAGCCTGGGAGCTTTCTACCTGTGAGTTTGACTTTGTTGATTGGTAAGTTGTTCAAGATGATTTTGAAAGTTAGCATTTATATGTATTTGGAGAAGCAAGGAGTGATGAGGGATAGTCAGAATAGTTTTGTGTGAGGGAAATCATGTCTCACAAACTTGATTAAAATTTTTGAGGAAGTAACCAAGAATATTGATGAGGGCAGAGCAGTAGACATTGTTTACTTGGACTTCAGTAAAACATTTGAAAAGGTTCTGCATGGTAGACTAATTAGTAAAGTTAGATCGCATGGGATTTAGGGTGAGCTTGCAATTTGGATACAAAATTGTCTTAAAGGGAAGAGACAGAGGGTGGTGTTGGAGGATTGTTTTTCAGAATGGAGGCTCCTGATCAGTGGTATTTCACAGGGATCAGTGCTGGGTCCACTTTTGTTTGTCATTTATATAAATGATTTGGATGAAAATATAGAAGATATAGTTAGTAAGCTTGCAGAGATCTTGATCAATTGGGTCAATGGGTTGAAGAGTGACAGGGTGGAGTTTACTTTGGATAAATGTGAACTACTGCATTTTGGTAAAACAAACAAGGATGGGGCTTGTACAATTAAAAGTAGGGTCTTGGGTAGTGTTTCAGAACAGAGAGACCAAAGGATTGGGGTACATAATTCTTTGAAGTTTATGTCACATATATGGAGGCTAGTTAAGAAGGCGTTTAGCGTGCTTCATTGATCAGAACATTAAGTAAAGGAGTTGGGGTATTATATTATACAGGACATGGGTGATGCCTCTTCTGGAGTGCTGTGTGCAGTTTTGGTCGCCCTGGAAGAGGAAGGATATTATTAAACTGGACAGAGTTCAGAAGTGATTTACCAAGATGTTGCTGGGAATGGAGGGTTTGAGTTATGAGGCCAGGATGGATAGGCTGGGACCTTTTTCAATGGAGTATAGGAGGTTGAGGAGTGACTTTATAGAGGTTTATAAAATCATTCGGGATATAGATACGGTGAATATAAAGTACTGTTTCCCTTTGGTGGGGATATCTCAAGGCTAGGGGGCATATTTTTAAGGTGAGAGGAGAAAGAGATTTAGATAAATATTTGAATAAGAAATGTTTGTAGGGATATGGAGCAAGTTCAGGCAAGTGGGACTAGTTTATTTTGGGATTATGGGATGGTTGGACCAAAGGATCAGTTTCCATGCTGTATGAATCTATGACACTAAGTAGAAGAAATCTCGTCCCTTTCCACCCCCAACACCCTTCCCCACCACCACCATTACTCTCTGCCTGGCCATGGCATACCTGCAAGAATTTTAGAAACTCATTGATGGATGGGAGAAACTTCAACAATTTCCTGACCAATACATTTTCAATCAGAGTGCAGCAAATTGAGTTTTATAACCTTGGTATGCATAAAATTTGAGAAGAAATCTTTGTTCTAGGTGTTTCTTTTGTGCTTTTTCACATTGATATGATTATTTATCAATGACTTGATATTTAGCAATATAAAGTTAATGGCTGTGTAAATATGCTAGGCTGTGTCCCTGTTTGAGCACCAATAATGCCTCTCAGAGACCAACATGCTATCTGGTACATGGATGCATAGTTCTGCTTATTGCTGTTTTGGGGAGGATGGTAGCATGCATATAGTTACTCTGAGGTGAAATATGTAGGACAGCTTGCAATAGAAAACATTAATAGTATTCCAAAATTACTAAATATTCAAGGGGCAAAAGGGTGATGGTAAATAAATACAACAACCTATCAACAACCTACCAGAGAAAGTGTTAGGGAAACTAATGGAGCTAGAGACTAATATGTTCTCTGATACTGATGGATGCATCCGAGGATAAGAAAGAAAATAGCCACAGAGATGGCTGATGCACTGGTAGTAATTGACCAGGACTCCTAGATATGGATGAGTCCTGGTTGATTAGAAAACTGCCAATACAACAGCTTTATTTAAAAAGTGAAGGAGATGAAAAGAAAACACAGTGTCGATCAGTTGGCATACTTTCTATTATTGGAAATACAAACGATGTAATAGCAGAGAACTTAGAAATGCATAATATGCTCATACAGAGTCAGCATTGCTTCATGAAGGGGAAATCATGCCTACAACATTACTAGAATTCTTTGAGGAGGAAACACAGGATAGTTAAAGGGAAAGATGTGGATGTAATATATCTTTAGAAGGCATTTGACGAAGTACCACATGTTAGGCTACTCAATAAGATAAGAACACATTGTATTGGAGGTAGTATATGAACATATGTCAAAAGTATTGGCTAACTAATAGAAGACGGAGTTTGGTTAAAGGGGTCATTTTCAAGATGGCAACATTTAACTAGTGATGTGCCATAGGAACCAGTGCTGGGGCCAGAATAATTTACAATATATGTTAATGACAAAAGTGAATGTTGTTATAGACCAGGCCAGGCCCCCTGAAAACATTTCAACAAAGTAGACCAGACCCTAACTTCTCTAGTTGTTTTAAGCAAGTGTAGAGTGGATATTCCAGGAGAGATGCAGCTGGTCAAACCATTGAGTTTGAGATAAAACAAAATTTATTTACAAGATTACTTAATGAAACACAAACAAAAGATAACAGAATACAGAATAACTTAGCCTGTCTGAAAACTCAACAGATCATCCCAAGTTAATGATGCTGTTCCAAATACTTGCAACAATCCACATAAACCCCCCTTGGCACAAAAGGTAAAATCAAACACCAGTTGTTACAGAAGAGAAATCAGAGAGAAATTACCAATCTGGACCTGCTTCTTTGGGTTCAGCAGCTACCAAAACTACTGCTAAAAACCAAACCAAACCAAACAAAACCAAAAACATGAAAATCTGTTTCCTGAGCCAGTATCTGTTAGCTACCATCAAACTGGCCCTAAAACCCTTCAACTTAGAGTTTTTGTCTTTTACGACCTCTCAAAGAAAAACAAGGATAATATAACCTTGTTAAAGGAGCAGTATCATCACACCTACCTCCCCCTCACCCCTTAAAAAAAAACCCATCAATATCCAAAGATGGATTCATTTGAAAACCCTTTAATCCTAAATTGTGGTACTCTAAAACAGACATCAACATTACATGGACTGTCGCTGTGCATACATAGTCAATTTATTCGTGTCACTGAACACCTCCATTTGTCATTCGAGTCTTGATAATGTGTCAGCAATCATGTTTTCTTGTCTTGCCACATGCACAATTTTCAAGTTGAATGGCTGTAACAACAAGCTCCATCTAAACAGTCTGGCATTTTTGTCCTTAAATTTCTCCACAAACTTCATTTTTTTATGACCAGTGTATATGTTTGTCTCAGATTTGTTCCTGGTCACATATACATTGAAATGTTGTAATGTCAATACAAAGTTCAAAGTCTCAACTGTTGAATATTTCTGCTGATGAATGTTCAAGTTCCTGGAGAAATACCTGATAGGTCTGTCTATCTTCTCATTGTCATCCTGCAAGAGCACAACACCGAAACCCGCATCAATAGTCACCTTGAATGGCTTTGCGTAATCAGGTGTGGCTTATACTGGGGCAGTGGTTAACACAGCTTTAAGGCTGTCAAATACCTTCTGACAGTCTGCTGTCCACTGAAACTTCTTGCCTTTCTTTAGCAAATCGATGAGTGGAGCAGCCACAATGCTAAAATTGGGCACAAAGTTTCAATAAGATCCACTCAATCCCAGGAACCGTAGTACTGCTGTTTTTGTCGATGGTATGGGAAACTCCCCAATTATTTTTGTTTTTGCATTCTGTGTGGCCATTTGTCCATGTCCAATAACATGACCAAGGTAGGTGTCTTGGGCTTTGGCAAATTCATTTTTAGCCAGGTTTATCACCAAGTCTGCCTTCTGAAGTTGATTGAACAAGTCTGATAAATGTTGCAAATGTTACTTCCATGTGTGACTAAACATCATCAGGTCATGTATGTTTATGGCACAGTTGGGTAATCTGGCAATGACCTCATTGGTTAGTCTCTGAAATGTGGCTGGCGCATTTTTCATATCAAATGGCATGACTTTAAACTGATACAATCCATTTGGCGTTACGAAAGCCGAAATTGCCTTCGTTCTTTCTGACAAAGTTACCAGCCAGTATCCTCTGAGCAAGTCCAACTTCGGAATGTAAGTTGCTTGTCCCACCTTCTCAACACAGTCTTCCAAATGCGGAATTGGATATGCATCAGTCCTTGTAACTGCATTGACTTTATGATAGTCCACACATAACCGCTGGGTACCTTCTGGTTTTGGCACCATTACTATGGATGAGCTCCAGTCACTATAACTCACTTAGAATATACTGTCTTGGAGCATGCACTCAATCCCCTTTTGAATCTGTGCCAATTTTAGAGGTGCTGATAAAGATGTTGCTTAATCAGAACAGCATTTCCTATATCTACATAATTAGGTTGGTACTTCCCAGCTTATTTCCACATATCTCCCATGTGATAATAGTAACTCTTTCAGGTCATTTTGATGTTCCTCTGGAAGGTAATTAAATAATTTATCCCAATTTTTGCTAACTTCCTCATTGTCCAATTTAATTTGAGGAATGTCCAATTCAGGATCTTCTGAACTTGGTTCTTCTCTCTGTGTTGTAACCAATAACACCGTCTCCTTTGACTTTCCTTCCCTGTCAAAATACCTTTTGAGCATATTCACATAACACACTCTGAGATTTCTTTCTGTCTGGATTCCTTATTAAAAAGTTCACCTCACTCAATTTCCTTTCGACATGATAAGGTTCACTAAACCTTGCTTTCAAAGATTCACCTATGACTGGAAGTGATACCAACACCTTATCTCCAATAGCAAAATTGCAAGTTTTTGATTTCTTGTCTGCTTCCTTGTCATTGGATACTATGGTACTTTTAAATGCTGTCTATCCAACTCCCCTGCTCTATTTACTTGTTCACAAAAAAATGACACATGGTCAAAACGTGTGGTCTCTGAATTCTGATTTACCAATTTCTACTTAATCAATTTCAGTGGTCCTCTCACTTCATGCCCCAAAACTAATTCAAATAGACTGAATTTGATCGGTTCATTTGATACATCCCTGATCACAAAAAGTACAAACGAAATCCCCTTATCCCATTCATTTGGATAATCTTGAGTATAAGCCCTCAACGTGGTCTTTACTGTCTAATGCTACCTTTGTAGCACTCCCTGTGATTCTGGATAGTACGCAGCAGATTTGAATTGTTTTATTCCTAAGCTGTCCATAACTTCCTGAAATATTTTGGATGTGAAGTTTGATCCTTGATCTGATTGTATCTCTGTGGGTAGTCTGTATCCAGTGAAAGATTCGAGTAATTCCTCTACAATCCTTTTAGCTGTGACATTGCTTAATGGAATGGCCTCTGGAAATCTCATTGACAAATCCATTATTGTTGACAATTACTGATTCCCACTTTTTGTTTTAAGTAGGAGTCTACGCAATCAATTAAGACTCTTGTAAAAGGTTCCTCAAATGCAGGAATAGGTGTTAAAGGTACGGGGTTTATTATTGCCTGAGGCTTTCCAATTACCTGACATGTATGACATGTCTGGTAAAATTCAACTACATCCTTGTGCAGTTCATGCCAGCAAAAATTATTTTGTATTTTAGCTTGAGTTTTTCTCATTCCTAAATGTCCCCCTAGTGGTAGCTCATGCGCCACTCACAACACCTCACTTCTCTAAACCACTGGCAATATGACTTGATGAATTTCTGCCCATTTCTCATCTGCTTAAATATGTGATGGTCTCCATTTCCACATTAAGACATCATTTTTTAAGAAAATAATGTTCAGAGGTACATTTGAATTCTGTTTCTGTGTATGTTTTTTGATACAATTGCCTTAAATTTTCATATTTCTGCTGTAACTCTGTTAATTTACCTGAGCTAAAGATGTCTGCTTTGTCATCTATCTGTTCCTGGCTTGTCTCAACTATCTGATCAAAGAGGGTCCCTGCTAATTCCACTTCAACTTTCTTGTCTGTACTCTTTGTTCTCTCCTGTTTCAACTGGTGACTTTGA
The DNA here is from genome assembly GCF_020745735.1 of Hemiscyllium ocellatum. Classification (NCBI taxonomy): domain Eukaryota; kingdom Metazoa; phylum Chordata; class Chondrichthyes; order Orectolobiformes; family Hemiscylliidae; genus Hemiscyllium; species Hemiscyllium ocellatum. Next base: position 91,073,051 of record NC_083401.1, read on the forward strand.
GACCTCGTTACCACACAGTCAGGAAAAAAATCCCAGGATATGTGTCCTTCAATAATCCGGTTGCCTGAGTTTCCACTGGCTTTACAACCACAATAGGCAGCACTCCTACCTGTGAACCAGCTATATCATTGACAAGGACAAATTGTATTCATGGAGCTGAGAGTTTGTCCAGTACTCTTACCATGACTTCTCCACTCTTCACTGGACACTAACCTCACTCTACATAACTGAGCACTTCTTGGCTCACTGTGAATTCTCATTACTTGTACCTTTTCTAGCAATAGTCCTTCAGAGGTATATATAAATGTCTCCTCATTTTTCAACATCACAGATTGAGAGGATCCTGTATCTCTTAATATTGTAACCTCTTTCCTTGCTGCTCCTGGCCTATGCGAGTAAACTTTATCTATGCAGGTATGTGGTTTATGAAGATCGGGCACTTCCTCCCTAACCACCTCCAACCAGCTTGTATGTTCTGGTGCAGCTTTCTAGAATCCACTGTGTTTTCTGTTACCACTCTGACAAAATTCATTGGCTTATCCTGTTTTCCTATATCTGGTTTCCCACTACTTTTCCTAACCCACCAACACTGTGCTTTCATATGGCTTACTTCATTGCAGTGAATATACCTGAGCTTTTTAACTTCTCTTTCCCCTTCAAGGGTTTCCTATTTATCCTGTGCTAAGTTATTCTTGTGATCTTCACTGAAATCTATCTTACCCTTTCCACGTCAGGATTTCTATTTTCCCCAATTTCTATGCCTCACGGATTGAAATTGATTTTGGAAGCCAAACTTTGGTTTATGGACCAACTCATAATCATCAGCCATTTCAGCTGCTACTCTTGCTGTTTTAACACTCTGCTGTTCCACATGAGTTCTCACTCCTTCAGAAAATGAGGTTTTGAACTCTTGTCTAAGTGCAAATTTCTGAAGTTTACACTCTTTTCTTTTCTCTCTCTCCTACTTTTAACTGTGATTCAAACAGTATCGTTTCTGTTGCTCTTTCCTTGTCTTGTGCCTCTAACTCAAGCTGCTTCATTTTCAACTGAGTTTTAACTACCTCTAAAGATTCTGATCTAAATGCAGAACTACTGCTGTAATTATCTCTGCTTTTCGTACGGACGGAGGCAGCTCCAATCTCAACTTGTGTGCTAATTCCAGCAGCTTGCTCTTAGAGTCATAGAGTCATAGAGATGTACAGCATGGAAACAGACCCTTTGGTCCAACCTGCCCATGCCGACCAGACATCCCAACCCAATCTAGTCCCACCTGCCAGCACCTGGCCCATATCCCTCCCAACCCTTCCTATTCATATACGCACCCAAATGCCTCTTAAATGTTGCAATTGTACCAGCCTCCAACACTTACTCTGTCAGCTCATTCCATACACATACCATCCTCTGCAAGAAAATGTTGCCCCTTAAGTCTCTTTTATATCTTTCCCCTCTCACCCTAAACCTATGCCCTTTAGTTCTGGACTCCCCAACCCCAGGGAAAAGACTTTGCCTATTTATCCTATCCATGCCCCTCATTATTTTGTAAACCTCTATAAGGTCATCCCTCAGCCTCCGATGCTCCAGGGAAAACAGCCCCAGCCTGTTCAACATCTCCCTGTAGCTCAAATCCTCCAACTCTGGCAACATCCTTGTAAATCTTTTCTGAACCCTTTCAAGTTTCACAACATCTTTCCGATAGGAAGGAGACCAGAATTGCACGCAATATTCCAACAATGGCCTAACCAATGTCCTGTACAGCCGAAACATGACCTCCTAACTCCTGTACTCAATACTCTGACTAATAAAGGAAAGCATAGCAAACGCCTTCTTCACTATCCTATCTACCTGCAACTCCACTTTCAAGGAGCTATGAACCTGTACTCCAAGGTCTCTTTGTTCAGCAACACTCCCTAGGACCTTACCATTAAGTGTATAAGTCCTGATAGGATTTGCTTTCCCAAAATGCAGCACCTCGCATTTATCTGAATTAAACTCCATCTGCCTCTTCTCAGCCCATTAGCCAATCTGGTCCAGATCCTATTGTAATCTGTGGTATCCCTCTTCACTGTCCACGACACCTCCAATTTTGGTGTCAGCTTTTGCAAAAGCCCCAAGGTCACTTCATCCAACCCCAGGAATTGGTATTCAAACTGAACTCAACACCCGGAACAAAAGACACTAACACCAACCACTCGCTGCCTTCAAGTCCAACGATCCTAATCCCAAATCAGAACGATAGAACAAATCCCACAAAGAGCCTCCAATCTGTTATGGACCAGGCCAGACCCCTCAAAACATTTCAATTAGGTAGTCCAGTCCCCAACTTCTCTAGTTGTTTTAAGCAGATGTAGAGTGGATATTCCAAGAGTGATGCAGGTGATCAAACAACTGAGTTTGAAACAACCAGAATCTATTTACAAGATTACTGAATGAAACACAAACAAAGAAAACAGAATACAGAATAAGTTAACCTATCTGAAAACCCATCAGATTATCCCAACTTAATGATACTGTTCCAAACACTCGCAACAATCCTCATAAACACCCCTTGACACAAAAGGTAAAATCAGACACAGGTTCTTACAGGAGAGAAGTCAGAGAGAGAGTACCAACCTGGACTTGCTCCTTTGGGTCCAGCAGCTTCCAAAACTACTGCTAAAAACCAAACAAAACTAGAGAAAAGCTGATCTGGCAGAACTAGCCACTCCCCTTTCATTGTATGTGTTTTTTTTTCCAAAAATTTGAAATCCTGTTACTTGAGGCACCATCTGTTAGCGATAATCAAGCTGGCCCTAAATCCATTCAACTTAGCCTTTTCAGAGTCTGTGTCTTCTATGACCTCTTTGAAAAAAAATCAAGGACAACATAATCTTGTTAAAAGGAGCAGCTTTGTCACAATGTATTTAGCCATGTTTATGGATGTCACAAAAATGAGTGAGAAGCAAGTGATGTGGATGACACAAAAGAGCATGCAGAGAGATATCAACAGACTATTTGTGTGGGCAAAAACTTGGCAGATGAAATATAATGTGGGGTAATGTGAGATGATGCACTTTGAGAAGGGAATGGAGAAAAAATGCAGAAAGCTGCACAACAGAGGGAATTGGGAGTCATTGTCCATAAATCACAAAAAGCTAGCATCAAAACAGTACAAGTCTCTAATTAGACCACACTTGTGAACAGCTTTGGTCCCCTTATCTAAGTAAAGATAGACTGACATTGAAAACAGTCCACAGAAAGTTCACTAGGATGATACCAGGTATGGATGAACTGATTTATGATGAGTGGCTCGTGCATTTCAAGGTTTGTGGTGGTCTGCAGCATATTGCACAACTTCAGCACCATGAGTCCTTGCCATTAACTACATGGTGAATGTTAGGAGTGTGAGCTTTTGTAAAAAGATTATGTTTCAGTCTGGTACTTTAAATTAAGGTAAAGTGGAACAGTGAGGAGTGTCATTGAATCTGCAATATGTTCTAGCAACTAGCCTGTTTGACTGGTTACCATGGAGGCCTGGGGTCCAAGTTGTGACATGTTGAGAACAGGGTGCAGAATGTTCACACCTGAAAATAAAGGCCGGGCTGACTTTTTAACAGACTTTCCATCTCCGCGTTTTTGGGCTGAGACATTGAGACAGAGAGAGCAAAGAAAAGAGAGAGAAATTTTAGCGAGCTAAAGGGCCACTGCTGGTGTGGTCAGCAAAGGGATTTTCTGTGGACACACATGCAGAATGTGGGAAAAAGGGATGCACTCTGGTCAAATAAATATATTATGTGGAAATCTAAATACTCTGGAAGGTTTTCTATGAGTAAAGCTGGGACTAAAATGGACCTTACAGCTGGAAACACCTTTTGATGGTCATGGGTTTTTTTGGCTGAGTGAAGCAAGTAGATGGGACCTGCTTGGAAGGTGACAGCAACCATGGATTGTTTCTTATAAAGATGTAAAACTGCTCCTGGTGCTATCAATTATGTTGAAATTTAGTGAGGTTTACCTTTACTTAGTGCAGAGGGCTGCAGGCAATAGAGCAGTGATTGAAGCCAGTTGTGAATGTCTTGAGTTATAACATTTGAAGAAGCATTTACTGATCTTGACACTAATGTGAATTAACGCCATATCTTTATCTATCACAGTAACCAGGTCCTCGGCATTGACCTCCAGGGCTATCTGCTTCTGTTTTCTTCTGAGCTTCCAACTGGAAGATTTCTTTCTAAAACTTGCCTCATCCACTCCTATGTGTGTTATTAAAATTAACATCTTGTGTGTCTGAACCATTTCCAAAATATTCTGTCATATTCTGATGCAATTTACTATCATTGATTAACTCATGTTTCTATGAGATTTGAAATTTGTGAACCAATATAGACTTTAAACATTTAGAAGTAAACTGCATTTGCAGTTGCAGAACCTGTTTTAGCCACTCTTCCGTATTGCGTCTTGCCTTAATGTTCTTTGCAATACCATGCATTTGTCTTCCCAAAAGACAGAAAATTTCAAAATAAATAGAAAAAGCTTGAATATGAACAATAATAAGATCTAAAGGTCTATTTAACTGTTTTATTAGGATTTTAGCTGTTATACAGCTCAACTAATGGAATTTTTTCCATAATTCATTATTTATTTAGTGACATAAGAATATCATGGTATAGAAATTAGAGCTGAACATACAGTTTGGATCTTTGAGCCTGCTGTGCCATTCAGTAATGTCAAGGCCTACCCAAAGCAAAGCTTTACTTGCACGCCTCTAACCCCATATTCTTAAAATTCCTTCAAACTCAAAAATCCATCAACTTCTGTTCAGGATATATTCAATAATTGAGTAAAAGGAAATTACTGCGGATGCTGGAATCTGAAACCAAAAGAGAATATGCTGGAAAATCTCAGCAGGCCTGGCAGCATCTGTAAGGAGAGAAAAGAGCTGATGTTTTGAGTCTAACTGACCCTTTGTCAAAGGGTCAGTTAGACTCGAAACGTCAGCTCTTTTCTCTCCTTACAGATGCTGCCAGGCCTGCTGAGATTTTCCAGCAGATTCTCTTTTGGTTTCAACAACTGAGTCCCCACAGTTTTCTCTTTTTGAAAATTCCAAAAGTTCACAATGGTTAACTGAAGAAATGTCTCCACATTTTTTTCCTAAGTTGTGGACTCTGTGATTGAGGCAGTGACCGGTGACCAGTGGTCTGTTGGATTACGCTTCAGGCTCTCTGCCTTTATTCCTGATGAAGGGCTTTTGCCTGAAACGTCGATTTTGCTGCTCCTCGGATGCTGCCTGAACTGCTGTGCTCTTCCACTAATCCAAAGTCTGCTGGATCATGCTCTCCATGAGAGTTGCCAATCTCTCGACGAAGGAAGCCACACACATTATGGCAGCACCTTTGGATGGATGAGCCATCAGCCACCTGCATGCGGCTGCTGATTGACTCTGGAAATTCTGTGATGCTCCCCCCTGCCCGCTTATTGCTGCAACACCAACAGGTCCTGTGTTGCCAATGGCCCGAGAGGCCTGTCATCAGTCTGGGCCTTGGCCTCCCATACTCCTCTGATTGTCACTCACATCAGCCGTCACAAACTCCATTAGTTGCTTGGGTACATCTGTGCTGTGGTGAGCAGGTCGTGTCTCGGTGTCTCATCACAAAGCCTGCCAACCGAATAAGAATATCTTTGCTGCAGAAAGGGAGGAGAAAATGCTATGATGCTGTATCTTCTGAGGGCCAGTCTTCTTGCTCAGAAGTGTCCCGCTGACTTGTAATCATTCAAGCTTTGCGTTCTTCAGCATGATCCTGATCACATCTGTCACTGTTCAGTTGGAGAGATTACCTACAATGAGATAGTTGTTTAGCCCCATGGTTTTGTTCCAAAATCCGGTCTGTAGAGCAGGAATATGAAGGTATAATCACAAAGGGAAAATAATTCCTGGAGATCATACACGATTTAATGCAGAAAGTGCAATTGAAATAACTGTGTTAGTTATTTTTAACTGCAATTATAAAATAGATGTGAAGTTTTTAGTTTACTACCAGGTCAAGTAAGAGTATTCTGCATACTAACATACATGGAAGACTGCAAATGATGAACACTGATTTGGATTTCTTGCATTCCAATTTTGAGTTATTTTACTTGAAAGCACTTAGCTCTAGGCACATCCTGTACATACTTTTGAAGATCAACAGGTTGATGATTTTCTCAGTTCTTCAGTATGAAGTGGGTTCAAAAGTAAAGGTTGATACACGACACAATCTGTGTTTATCTTCACTAAAGTGCATGGGTTATTAAAAGATTGTTGTATCGACTTTACAGCCACAAAATTGCAAGACTTCGCTCGTGGCACAGATGGAGCCATATATCAGTGAAACACTACATTCTCAGTGTTCCCAATTTTCTGGCTATAAAGATCGATGGCAAGAAAATTGGAAGTAAGCTAATCGCAGAACATTATTCACTACTCCGTGTAACTGTCATGTCTGCTCAGTAACAGAAATGTCATCCAAAAACATGGAGCAACTCTTAGAGTTGCAATAAAATTACAATTAGGAAAAATAAATATGCAATTTAAGACTAGACAATCTAGCCAACCCTGGCTGTTAAAATTACTGCAATTAAAATGACTGCACTGTGTATGCGTCCTTTTACATTGTTCACAGCAGAATGTATTCTCCAACTTTTCAGTAAAATAAGCCATCAACACTTGGCATTCTCTCCCCAAGGTATTGTGGATGATGAGTCAATTCACATTTTTGAGACAAGTCAATCCAATGTAGTTTGGCAAGGGTATTGAAGGATACGGATGAAATTGGGTAAGTGGAGTCAAGGTACAGATCAGCTGTGAATGAATAGATCACCTTAACGGGTTTAAACCAAAATGGCATTATGCTGATCCTATGTTCCTTGTAAAGGTAGTGGAGTCACAGGCTCACAGAAACCCACAACAAAGAAGGAGTCCACTTGGCTTATCACACTTGTGGGCAATCATGCCCTAACATTCCTGACTTGTATTTATAAACCTGTAAGTTCCTTATCCTCAACTATATATTCAACATGCTTCTAAAATTAAAATGAGCTTTCACTGTTTTTTACAAGCGGTGTTCCAGAATGTGACAGCTTTCTGATTGCAGACAGTTCTCCACATGTTCCCTCCAGTTCTTTTATCATTCATACAGTCATAGAGTCAGAGAGATGTACAGCATGGAAACAGACCCTTCAGTCCAACCTGTCCATGCTGACCAGATATGCCAACCCAATCTAGTCCCACCTGCCAACACTTAGCCCTTATCCCTCCAATCCCTTCCTATTCATATACCCATCCAAATGCCTTTTAAATGTTGCAATTGTACCAGCCTTCACCACTTCCTCTGGCAGTTCATTTCATACACATATCACCCTCTGCGTGAAAATGTTGCCCCTTAGGTCTCTTTTATATTTTTCCCCTCTCAGCCTAAACCTATGCCCTCTAGTTCTGGACTCCCCCACCCCAGGGAAAAGACTTTGTCTGTTCACCCTAGCCACGGTCCTCATGATTTTATAAACCTCTATAAGGTCAGCCCTCAGCCCCCCAGACGTGGTCGACGATGCTCTCCACCGCATCTCCTCCACTTCCCGCTCCTCCGCCCTTGAGCCCCACCCCTCCAATCACCACCAGGACAGAACCCCACTGGTCCTCACCTACCACCCCACCAACCTCCATATACATTGTATCATCCGTCTCATTTCCGCCACCTCCAAACAGACCCCACTACCGGAGATATATTTCCCTCCCCTCCCCTATCAGCGTTCCGAAAAGACCACTCCCTCCGTGATTCCCTCGTCAGGTCCACACCCCCCACCAACCCAACCTCCACTCCCGGCACCTTCCCCTGCAACCGCAAGAAATGCAAAACTTGCGCCCACACCTCCCCCCTTACTTCCCTCCAAGGCCCCAATGGATCCTTTCATATCCACCACAAATTCACCTGCACCTCCACACACATCATTTACTGCATCCGCTGCACCCGATGTGGCCTCCTCTATATTGGGGAGACAGGCCGCCTGCTTGTGGAACATTTCAGAGAACACCTCTGGGACACCCGGACCAACCAACTCAACCACCCCTTGGCTCAACACTTCAACTCCCCCTCCCACTCCACCAAGAACATGCATGTCCTTGGACTCCTCCATCGCCAGATCAAATCAAAACGACGGCTGGAGGAAGAGCGCCTCATCTTCCGCCTAGGAACCCTCCAACCACAAGGGATGAACTCAGATTTCTCCAATTTCCTCATTTCCCCTGCCCCCACCTTGTCTCAGTTAATTCCCTTGAACTCAGCACCGCCTTCCTAACATGCAATCTTCTTCCTGACCTCTCTGCCCCCATCCCCACTCCGGCCTATCATCCTCACCTTGACCTCCTTCCATCTATCGCATTTCCAACGCCCGTCCCCCAAGTCCCTCCTCCCCACCTTTTATCTTAGCCTGCTGGACACACTCTCCTCTTTCCTGAAGAAGGGCTCATGCCCGAAACGTCGATTCTCCTGCTCCTTGGATGCTGCCTGACCTATTGTGCCTTTCCAGCAACACATTTTCAGTATTAAGTGTATAAGTACTGCTAAAATTTGTTTTCCCAAAATGCAGCACCTCACAGTTATCAAAATTAAACTCCATCTGCCACTTTTCAGCCCACTGGCCCATCTGGTCAAGTTCCCTTTGTAATCTGCGCTAACCTTCTTCACTACATCTCCAATTTTGGTGTCATCTGCAAACTTACTAACTATACCTCTTATCTCACATCCAAATCATTTATGTAAATGATGAAAAGTAGTGGACCCAGCACTGATCCTTTTGGTACTCCAATGGTCACAAGCCTCCAGTCTGAAAAACCACTCTCCACCACCGCCTCCTGTCTTCTACTTTTAAGCCAGTGCTATATCCAAATGGCTAGTTGTCCCGGTATTCCATGAGATCTAACCTTGCTAACCAGTCTCCCATGGGGAACCTTGTTGAATGCCTTACTGATGTCCATATAGATATTATCTACCGCTCTGCCCGCATCAATCCTCTTTGTTACTTCTTTAAAAAACTCAATCAAGTTTGTAAGACATGATTTCCCATGCACAAAGCCATGTTGACTATCCCTAATCAGTTCTTGCCTTTCCAAATACACGTACATCCTGTCCCTCAGGATTCCCTCCAACAACTTGCCCACTACCGATGTCAGGCTCGGTCATCTGTAGTTCCCTTGTGCTTACCTCCTTTCTTAAACAGTGGCACGACGTTAGCCAACTTCCAGTCTTCCAGCACTTCACCTGTGACTATCAATTATACAAATGTCTCAGTAAGAGGCCTAGCAATCACTTCCCTAGCATCCCACAGAGGTCTAGGGTACACCTGATCAGACCCTGGGGATTTATCCACTTTTATGATTTCCAGAAATCCAGCACTTCCTCCTCTGGGCATTTTTCAAGATGTCACCATCTATTTCCCTACATTCTATATCTTCCATGCCTTTTTCCACAGTAAACATTGATGCAAAATACTCATTTAATATCTCCCACATCTTCTGCGGCCCCACACAAAGGATGCCTTGCTGATTTGTAATGGTTGCCATTACAAAAGAGAAAGTGCTAGAAAAGCTAAAAGGTCTTAAAATTGATATAAAAAAAACTCCTGGCCCCAATGGGATATATCCTAGAGTTCTGAGAGAGGTGGCTGAGGAAATAGCGGAGGCATTGGTTGAGATCTTTCAAAAGTCACTGGAGTCAGGGAAAGTCCCGCATGATTGGAAGATCACTGTTGTAACCCCCTTGTTCAAGAAAGGATCAAGACAAAAGCTAGAAAATTATAGGCCAATTAGCCTAACCTGGGTTGTTGGTAAAATTCTAGAATTCATCATTAAGGATGAGGTTTCTAAATTCTTGAAAGAGCAGAGTCTGATTAGAACAAGTCAACATGGATTTAGTAAGGGAAGGTAGTGTCTGACAAACCTGTTGGAATTCTTTGAAGAGGTGACAAGTAGGTTAGACCAGGGAAACCCAGTGGATGTGGTCTATCTAGACTTTGATAAGGTGCCACACGGTAGTCTGCTGAGCAAGGTGAGAGCAAGGTGTTCGAGGTGAGCTACTGTTATGGATTGAGGATTGGCTGTCTGACAGAAGGCAGGGAGTTGGGATAAAAGGTTTTTTTTCGGAATGGCAGCCGGTGACAAGCGGTGTCCCACATGGTTCAGTGTTGGGACCGCAGCTGTTCACGTTATATATTAATGATCTGGATGAAGGGACTGGGGGCATTCTAGTGAAGTTTGCCAATGATACGAAGTTAAGTGGACAGGCTGGTAGTACTGAAGAAGTGGGGAGGCTGAAGAAGGATCTAGACAGTTTGGGAGAGTGGTCCATGAAATGACTGATGGAATTCAATGTGAGAAAATGTGAGGTCTTGCACTTTGGAAAAAAAGAATAAAGCATAGACTACTTTCTAAATGGTGAGAAAATTTGTAAAGCCAAAGTACAAAGGGATCAGGGAGTGCTAGTCGAGGATTCTCTAAAGGTAAACATGCACCTTCTCATAATTGAAGTTCCTCATTCCTGGCAAGTTCTGGTAAACCTTTACTGTGGGCCACAGAATTATATATAGTAAGTACTCCACCTGAGGACTTACTAATGAAACATAAAGATTTCGCCTGATCTGGTATCATTTATTGTCAATACTTGTTATTCTATTTATAAACTCAAATAACCGACTTTTTTTTAAACATTTAAAAATTGTTAAGAGTGTTTGAAACTTACATGTTGAAGCTTAAATATTTTGCATCATCAGATGGCCTTTGTGTATTTCAAAATATCAAAAATAGGAGCAGGATTAGGCCATTTGGCCCTTCAAAGCTGAAAATGTGTTGCTGGAAAAGTGCAGCAGGTCAGGCAGCATTCAAAGAGCAGGAGAATCGACGTTTCGATTCCTGAAGAAGGGCTCATGCACTGAAACGCCGATTCTCCTGCTCTTTGGATGCTGCCTGACCTGCTGCGCTTTTCCAGCGACCCATTTTCAGCTCTGATCTCCAGCATCTGCAGTCCTCACTTTCTCCATTTGGCCTTTCAAAGCTGCTATGTCATTGAATGTGATCATGGCTGATCATCCAGCTCCAGTACCCTGTTCCTGTTTGCTTCCAATACCCATTTGTACCCATGAACCCAATGAATTATATCTTGAATATGTTTGATTACTTGGCCTCAACTGCTTTTTGGGCAAAGCATTAGACAGACTCATTGCTCTCCACGTGAAGAAATCCCACCTCATCTCAGTCCTAAATGGCCCATTTGTATCCTTTTACCAGTGGTTCCTGACACTTTTCTGTTTCAAGCGACATTCAATGAGACAAACAATTTCACAGTACGCTCAGAATTTTCAGCAGAATTGATTGCTTACAAACATCACGTTTACTTACATTTGCTCTGGTTACAGCCTTACCAGAGCAACATAGTGCATACAAGCTAAAGAAGGATCAAAGTATTAATGTTGCAAATGCACTGACAAAAATACACTCCATTCAACTTTGTAGCACAGCCATATTTTCAATATCTGCGCAACCCAACTATTTTTAGCTATTCATGAATAATGGATCAGCGCAAAACACAACATAGAATAAGTTGCAGCTTACCAGTTCATGGGAAACTTGGGCGTGTCAGTGTGTGCAAAGCCTTTTGATCTGGGGAGGAATTGATGGGAGGACCACCTGTAAATTTTAAATGAAAAATGCCTCCTTCTGCTGTTTTTCACATACACTGGTGTTGAAAATGTCAGTTTGCAGAGGTACACTGATGTAACCAGCACCAGTACAACAATAACATGATCAGACATGGTCAGATATCCATCTACCGCACTCTGCCAAAATACATACTAAGACACCTCTCCAAATTTCAGCCTCATTGTGCATTCCATCCATCACACTGTGTATTGCTCTTTTTCCTTTAACGTCAGCTTTTGTGATGAATCAGAATTAAGTAAATTACATATCCAGTCATAGTATTCCATGTTTTTTGATGGAAAGTAGAATTTGAGATGTTTGAATATGAGGCTGTAAACGTTGGTAGCTGTATTTACCAGTGGATACTAGTGCAAACATCTCCACTGAACACCTGCCACTACCACTGCCTCTTGCCAAAGGTCAAGTTTTGACCTGGAACCTTGAAGTTTATCTGTGATGGTCAGGATTGTTTTATTCCTCCCAGTGTTTTAGTATTTGGCTCATTCAGAGGCTGAAAAAGCCTGTGTGATATGCCAGCCTAGCCCAACAGTAATCATCTCCTAGTAACTCTTTATATAAGCAGTTCATGCATTTGTGAGAGCTCTAACAGTTCCATCAGGAGCTTACGAACATGGGAGAGAACACTGCCCCATGATAGCCATCGCACTTTGGTCTGTAACAGTAAACTCCAATGCTCAGCCTCCATTTCTGCAAAATAGTGAACAAATGTGATCTCAATAACCTTGATTTCATTTAATTTATGAATTTTAAAGCTTGCACTAATATTGCAGTTAAATCTGGTGGTATTATTTTGGCCAAAAAAGCTTCATAATGGAAAATGCAATGTTTGGATTTTGCTCTTTGACTGACAAATCCTTTGACTTTCCCCATTGGGGAGGTTGCTCTGTCTGTGCAAATACTCCCACACATGGCCCAGGTAAATTTGATTTCCTTCAAATATGTACTTATTCTTCAAATTAGCTATCCACACAATGCAAAACAGCTCTGCTCCAGAGAATTTTGCTGCCAACTGCTCACACTACTCATCATGCAATAGGGGAAGTCAAAGGCGTTGTGGTAATATCACTAGACTATTAATCCAGAAACTCAGGTTATGTTCTGGGGGGCCTCGATTCAAATACTGCCACGGTAGTGTGGAGTTTGAATTCAGTACAGAAAAATCTGCAATCAAAGTAAATTAAAGTATTTGGCTCACTAATATCCTTCACAAAAGGACATCTGTCATTGTTACCTGGTTTGGCCTACGTGTGACTCCAGACCCACAGTACTGTGGTTGACTCTTAACTGTACTCTGAGTAATTAGAGATGGGCAATAAATGCTGGCCGAGCCAGTGTTGTAAATTTTAAAAAGCTTGTCATAGCACGCAGAAAACTTATTGAAAACCTCTGTCTTGCTCCTGTACTTAAATCCTCTCACTATGAAGGCCAACATACCATTTGCCTTCTACGTCACCTGCTACACCTGCTTGCTCACTTCGAGAAATTGGTATGCAAAGACACCCAAGGCTCTTTACACCTCCCCATTTTCCAATCTATTGCCAATCAGTTAATAATCTGCCTCCCTGTTTTTGCTCCCAAATTGGACACCCTCACATTTATCCACATTATACTTCATCTACCGTTTGGTTGGTTTGTGCCAGTGATCTCCCTGGGCTCAGAGATAAAAAAAGGAACATCAGTGTGTCAAAGAGAATGGAGAATGTTTCTTACGTAGGAAGAGGAGGGCAGCATCGTATATTGAGTTACTTTACTTCTGTGTGGTTTCTGCAGTGACTTACAAAGCATTGTTGGTCATGATAATTTAGGCAGAGGTTTGAAATGAGTAAAATCTGGAGTCCCTTGGCTCTTGCATGAGCCACAATGACTAATTTTATTTACAAGTTGTGATCATGCACCACAAATGCCCTGAATAGGCTGTATTCAGTATAAGTCAGTTGGTCACTTGGAGGGCCTAAATATTTTTCTCTGCTGGGAATTCTAAACATGTGATAGCCTCAGTTGCAAGGATCATTTAATTTTGAAGCTGCCTTATACTGTCTCACTACTACTTAGCTGTTAATTTTTTCTCCGATGCCTTCAGAGGAATATGACAAGATTGCTGAATATCAGGTACATTAGATCGTAGATCCAAAGTTGAAATAGTGAGATTATCTTCTAAAGTGATTTCAACTTGAAGCAACAATGTGGTTTAACCTTGGTTAATATAAAAAAAACTTCACAAAATGTTATTGAGCAGTCGAGGCTCATTGGTCCATCACTTTGTACCAGTCAAAAAAAAAAGATGATCCAGCTTGATCATAATTTCCAGCTCTTGGTCTTTAGCCCTGCAATTTTAAGTCTTTTTGCAAGTTATTTTAAAATGGGATCTAGGTTGCTGCCTCTGTCAATCCTTCAGGCATCCAGCTCCAGATCCCTGCAACATGGTGAAAATGTGCAAACTCTCTACACATTCTGAGGCTAGAATTGAGAGGTGTCTTCACGCTGAGTGTTTGTTTGCTTTTGTATTTATATATAATTGAATTGTAATTTCTAAATTAGTATTCTGCTTCAATGCACTGCAATAATTGAAGCAAAGGCTTATGTGCTTTGTTTGCTTTTCTTATTCTCATTCTTGATATTTGGTGGAGCATTCCATCTTTTTATTACTGATGTTAGAATTCAGGATCCATTCACAGATGAATGGGAGAGATCTGAGAACATGAAATTACCTAATCAAGCCACTTGACCAAACTATTAAGTGTTGAGCATTCACCATACCAAAGGTCTTAAAACCTGATTCAACTCCACTCACTACTTCTGACTAGAAACTGGAATAGGAACTAGTTTGGTTTTGCCTTCACAAAGGAGGATACAAATAACCTAGCAAAGATGTTAAAGAAGACAGGGTTTTGAGATGGTGGAATCAAAGGAAATCTGCGTTAGTGAAAAGGTGGTATTGGGGAAATCAACGGAAGGCTGATAAATTGCCAGACATTGATCCACGTCTCAGAGCGCTTGAAGAAATGGTTTTAGAAAAGTGATTAAATTGGTGGTTAGCTTCAAAGGTTCTGCAGAGTTCAGTAAGTCACCTGGAGATGGGAAAGTAGCTAAAGTAACCCCTCTATTTAAAAAGGGAGCCAGAGAGAAAACTGGGAATTCTTGACCAGTCAGCCTGATGTTGATATTAAGGAAAATATGAAATTCCATGCAAAAGAATTCATTAAGGATGTAACTAGTCAAGTTAATGAGGGGAGCCAATGGATGTAAGCTAAAAGCAAATTACTGCGGACGCTGGAATCTGAAACCAAAAGAGAAAATGCTGGAAAATCTCAGCAGGTCTGGCAGCATCTGTGAGGAGAGAAAAGAGCTGACGTTTCGAGTCTAACTGGCCCTTTGTCAAAGCTTTGACAAAGGGTCAGTTCGACGTGAAATGTCAGCTCTTTTCTCTTCTTACAGATGCTGCCAGACCTGCTGAGATTTTACAACATTTTATCTTTTGGAACCAATGGATGTGGTTTATTTAGACAATCAACAGACTTTCAATAAAGTCCCACAAGAGATGATGTGTTTTCAAAAAAATAAAGCACATGGAATTGGGGCTATTGTATTGAGACGGATAGAAAACTGGTTAGAAGACAAGAAAGAAACCAACAATAAACAGGCCTTTTCCCCATTGGCAGGCAGTGAAGTGGAATACTGCAGGGATTCGTGTTTCAATCCCAGCTATTAATTACACATAAATTAATGTTTTAGATGAAGGAACTAGATGTAATCTCTCCACATTTGCAGGTGAGACAAAACGGAGTGGGAGCTTGAGCTGTCAGGAGGTTGCAAAGATGTTTCAGGATGATGTGAACAAGTTGAGTGAGTGGGTAAATGCATGGTAGATGCAGTATAATATGGATAAATGAGAGGTTATTCACTTTGGTCGCAAAAACAGGAAGGCAAATTTATTATCTGGTTATAGATTGAGACGGGAATTTTGAGACATGGTTGTCTTTGTATAGCAGTCACTGAAGGTAAGCATGTAGCTGCAGCAGATTGTGAGGAAGACAGACTGATTCCTGGGATGGCAGGACTAACATATGAAGGAAGATTGAGCCAGTCAGGACTAAATTCGCTGAAGATTGGAAGGATGAAGGGGAATATCATAGAAACCTATAAAATTCTAATAGGGCTAGATAGGTAGATGCAGGAAGGATATTTCCAATGAGATATTAATTTGGTTATTTTTATCCATACCATTGAGATCCATTGCAAATTCGTACATCTTAAATCAGTCTCTTCTGTTTTAAAGGAAACAACAGCTTCTTAATCTTTCCAAAGTGGTAAATTGTGCAATCCCTGCAATATTCTTGCTAATCTCCTGTGTACCTTCTTTCATGTGATTGCAATCTATCTTTAATCCAGTGACCAGAACTGTACACAGTATTCTTATATTAGATTTTGGTATCTTGTATTACATAGTGTGCATGTACATTATAGAAATACAAATAGGATTTCAGAGTTCATCGCATACTTATATACAATAGAAAGAATTTTCCTGAATTAATCTGAAAGATTTTCTCTATGTTAAAATGCAAATGAATAGGATTCTTGGTTGTGTAACTGCACTTATATTCTTCAGAAAAAACAAACCAGGCTTCAGTCTGTCTGACAGGCTAAGATAAAAGGTAGGGAGGAGGGACTTGGGGGAGGAGCGTTGGAAATGCGATAGGTGGAACGAAGTTAAGGCGAGGGTGGTAGGCCGGAGTGGGGGTGGGGGCGGAGAGGTCAGGAAGAAGATTGCAGGTTAGGAAGGCGGTGCTGAGTTCGAGGGATTTGACTGAGACAAGGTGGGGGGAGGGGAAATGAGGAAACTGGAGAAATCTGAGTTCATCCCTTGTGGTTGGAGGGTTCCTACGCGGAAGATGAGGCGCTCTTCCTCCAGCCATCGTGTTGCTATGGTCTGGCGATGGAGGGGTCCAAGGACCTGCATGTCCTTAGTGGAGTGGGAGGGGGAGTTGAAGTGTTGAGCCACGGAGTGGTTGGGTTGGTTGGTGCAGGTGTCCCAGAGGTGTTCTCTGAAACGTTCCGCAAGTAGGCAGCCTGTCTCCCTAATATCGAGGAGGCCACATCGGGTGCAACGGATGCAGTAAATGATGTGTGTGGAGGTGCAGGTGAATTTGTGGCAGATATGGAAGAATCCCTTGGGGCCTTGGAGGGAAGTGAGGGGGGAGGTGTGGGCGCAGGTTTTGCATTTTTTGCGGTTGCAGAGGAAGGTGCCGGGAGTGGAGGTTGGGTTGGTGGGAGGGTGTGGACATGACAAGGATGTCACAGAGGGAGTGGTCTTTTCGGAATGCTGATAGGGGAGGGGAGGGGAGGCAAATAAATCCCTGGTGATGGGGTCCGTTTGGAGGTGGCAGAAATGACGACGGATGAAATGATGTATATGGAGGTTGGTGGGGTGGTAGGTGAGGACCAGTGGGATTCTGTCCTGGTGGCGATTGGAGGGGCATGGCTCAAGGGCGGAGGTGCGGGAAGTGGAGGAGATGCAGTAGAGAGTATTGTCGATCACGTCTGGGGGGAAATTGCGGTCTTTGAAGAAGGAGGCCATCTGGCTTGTAAGTATTGGAACTGGTCCTCCTGGGACCAGATGTGGCGGAGACGAAGGAATTGGGAATATGGGATGGCGTTTTTACAGGGAGCAGGGTGGGAGGAGGTATAGTCTAGGTAGCTGTGGGAGTCGGTCAGTTTATAGTAAATGTCCGTGTTGATTCGGTCGCCCGAGATAGAGATGGAATGGTCTAGGAAGGGGAGGGAGGAGTCTGAGACGGTCCAGGTAAATTTGAGGTCAGGGTGGAAGGTGTTGGTAAAGTGGATGAACTGTTCAACCTCATCATGGGAGCACGAGGCAGCGCCGATACAGTCATCAATGTAACGGAGGAAAAGGTGGGGGCTGGTGCCAGTGTAGCTGCAGAAGATGGACTGTTCCACACATCCTACGAAGAGGCAGGCATAGCTGGGGCCCATGCGGGTGCCCATGGCTACTCCTTTGGTTTGGAGGAAGTGGGAGGATTGGAAAGAGAAGTTATTCAGAGTGAGGACCAGTTCAGTCAGTCGAAGGAGGGTGTCAGTGGAAGGGTACTGGTTGGAACGGCGGGAAAGGAAGAAGCGGAGGGCTTTGAGGCCTTTGTGATGGGGGATGGAGGTGTACAGGGACTGGATGTCCATGGTAAAGATAAGGTGTTGGTGACCGGGGAAGTGAAAATCATGGAGGAGGTGGAGGAGTGGGTGGTGTCCCGAATGTAGGTGGGGAGTTCCTGGACTAAGGGGGACAGGACTGTGTCGAGGTATGCAGAGATGAGTTCACTGAGGCAGGAGCAGGCTGAGACAATGGGTCAGCCGGGGCAGTCAGGTTTGTGGATTTTGGGTAGGAGGTAGAAACGGGCGGTGCGGGGTTGTGGGACTATGAGGTTGGAGGCGGTGGATGGGAGATCCTCTGAGGTGATGAGGTTATGGATGGTCTGGGAGATGATAGTTTGGTGGTGGGAGGTGGGGTCATGGTCAAGGGGGCAGTAGGAGGAGGTGTCCGCGAGCTGGCGTTTAGCCTCAGCGGTGTAAAGGTTGGTGCGCCAAACTACCACCGTGCCTTCCTTGTCTGCAGGTTTGATAGTGAGGTTGGGGTTGGAGCGGAGGGAGTGGAGGGCTGCACATTCGGAGGGTGAGAGGTTGGAGTGGGTGAGAGAGGTGGAGAGGTTGAGGCGGTCAATGTCGCGGCGGCAGTTGGCTATGAAGAGATCGAGGGTGGGTAAGAGGCCAGCACAAGGTGTCCAGGTGGATGGGGTATGTTGGAGGTGGGAGAAGGGGTCGTCAGAAGGGGGGGGGCAAGAATCCTGGTTGAAGAAGTAGGTGCGGAGGCAAAGATGGCGGGAGAATTGTTTGATGTCTCGCCGCGTGTTGAACCCGTTCATCCGAGAGCGTAGGGGAATGAATGTGAGGCCTTTGCCGAGGACTGATCTTTCATCCACAGAGTGGGGGAGGTCTGGAGGGATAGCTCCTGCTCCTTGGATGCTGCCTGACCTGCTGCGCTTTTCCAGCAACACATTTTCAGCTCTGATCTCCAGCATCTGCAGACCTCACTTTCTCCTTCAGTCTGTCTGATTAAGTTTCAAAAAAAAACACTGGGCCACATATAGTAAAAAATCTAAAGAGGACTTGTAGTGTTTGAAGGGTTATATAGGATCTATTCACAGAATTTCTCCAGGATCAAAATTCAATTTGGTTCAGACTTAACTTTCTTGGCAAAGTGCCACCATTCCAAAAAAACGTAGGTTAATTCAGGTTAAAGTCTGATGCACCACAACTGAAATGTGAAATTGGTTATCCTATAATTCATGAGACAGGTAATCCCAGTTGCACTTTGAAATGTCCTTTTATAAGAGCAGAATCCACCTTAAAGGCATTTTCAATCTTGACCCAACGCAGATATTAGCAAATGCATTTAGAAATGTGATTTGACCTCAGTGAGGGATATGGGGGGGTCAGTTGTGTGGTCCACTTAAAGCTTTAATGTTTTAACCTTGTTAATCATTGAGTCCCAACAGCATGGAAGCGTGCCATTCGATCTACACTGACGTTCCAAACAGCATCCCATCCACACCATTCCTGCATTTACCATGGCTAATCCATCTAGTCTACACATGTCTGGATACTCCCAGTCAATTTAGCATGGTCAATCAAACTAACCTGCACATCTTTGACTATGGGAGGAAACCAGTGCATCCAGAGGAACCCACGCAGACATGGGGAGAATGTGCGAACTCCACACAAACAGTCGCCTGAGGCTGGAATTGAACCCAGGTCCCTGTTAATCACTGAGCCACTGTGCTACCCAACCATGTTAACTCATGTCTGTGCACTTGAACTCCCTTGTGCTGTAGTACTTCCATTGCGGTTGTACTGGAGGGGTGATTTCTCAGAGCAGATTTTGTGAGACGTGACACTTCCAGATTTCCTGTTTCTTCAAATGCTGAACTGCTCAGTGATGTAAAAAGAGCTGAGAACTTTTCATGAGGCTCGGTAAGTATAGTCTGTAATAGCTTACATCATCTTGTTCCTACCCAGCAGCTGCTGCATTGGTGGAGCCAATATTGGCAAGGTAGTCCCAGCAGTGATAGATGGTGCCTGAGGATCGGCAACTTTGTCATTGGTTGGTTCTGGAGCTGGTTGCGGCAGAGCAGTGGTGGAAGGGCATCACAGTTACATCAGTGAGGTGGCCCCAGCAGCAAGAGACACAACTCTGACATTGGTGGATCTGGTAGAGGCAGCAGAAAGGTGGTGGTGGAGGAGAATCGGCCCAGTGGTGAAAGATATCACCTGAAGAGTAGAGATTTCAATGTTGGTTGGTTCCGGTGCAAACGGTGGTGGAGGGATGATGGCACAGGCATCATTGATGGTTAATAAGCTGACTCAGGACTGATGGACTCTCTTCAAGCTATATGTTTCTTTTTTATTACTGATTCTTAAGTTAATCAAAATAATGCTGAATCGTGGTGACAAATGAAAACTCTGCCTCATATTTTATTATATTCTTTCTGTAACATGCACATGACAATAATATAGTTAATTCATTCACACCTACTATTAGTTAATGAAGACACACTGTTGAGATCAGCTCCTAACTGCAACATTGAGTGAGGATAGAGCCTGGTCACTAGTCCTGGAATGGAATCTATTCTTGTTCCTCAATAGGAAGTTCTGGGGAAGGGTCACTGGACTTGAAATGTTAACTCTGATTTCTCTTCACAGATGCTGCCAGAGCTGCTGAGCTTTGCCAGCAACTTCTGTTTTGGTTTTTATTCCAGTTTGGTCAGAGACTGCTCAATTGGCATCTTCCGTCTTTTATGAGCACCACAGTAGCACTTTGCATTCCTGGGGAAGAATATGTATAAAAAGTGCATAGGCTCATTCACTGTCATACTCATTGGAACTGGCAACAGAGCTGAGCCATATCCACTACTGTATTAGGTTCTGAGGGAAGACATTGCAGTTGAAGTGTTTCCAACATTTTATCACCCAGTCCCTTTTCTTGCCTTTTCATTCAGGGGATGTGGGCTTCGCTGGCTGAGCCAATATTTGTTGTCTATCCCTAATATCCCTTCAGAAGGTAATGGTGAATAGCTTTCTCAAAAAACCGTAGTGCATTTGGTGTAGGCACACTCACAATGCCATTAGCGAGGGAGTTCCTGGATTTAAAGTCAGTAGTAATGTTTCCAATAAAGATTGCGTGTGGCTTAGAAAGGAATTTGCATATGGTTATGATGCATCTATATCCTGCCCTTCTCCTACTGGATGGTAGTTGTCTTTAGTTTGGAATGTACTGTTGAAGGGATTAGGTGAATTCCTGCTGTGCATCTTGTAGATGGGGCAGACTTCAGTTCCTATTCATTGGTAGTGGGGAGAGTGAATCTTGTAGATGTGTTTTTGTTTTTGCCGCTGTTTACCTATTATTTACTTATCTCTGCTACTTAACTCTGTGATCTGTCTGTATTACTCACAAGACAAAGCTTTTCACTATGCCTTGGTACACACGACAATAAATTCAATTCAATTCAATTCAATTCAGATGTCCCAATCAAGTGAGTTGCTTTGTCCTCAATGGTGTCAAGTTTCTAGATACTGTTGGAGCTGAACTCTAGACCAGTGAGGCAAAACCAGCACATACCTGACTTGTGTCTTGTAGATGAGGCCTTTTCTAGAAAACACAGATTCCAGCATACCATTCACTGCATTACACATTTTGAAAAGTTATAGAGTCATGGAGTTATACCACATGGAAAAGATGCTTGGGCCCAACTTGGCTGCATTGGCCAGATATTGTAAACTGATCTAGTCCCATTTGCCAGCATTTGGCCCATCCTATTCATGCACTTATCCAGTTGCCTTTTAAATGTTATTGTACCCTCCTCCAACACCTCCTCTGGCAGCTTATTCCATGCATGCACTACCTTCTCACTTTAAACCTATGTCCTCTAGCTTTGAATTCCCCTACCCTAGGAAAAATACATTGGCTATTCATCCTTTCCACGCTTTTATAAAGGTCACCCCTCAGTCTCTGACGTTCCAGAGAAAAAAAGCTCCAGCTGAGTCAATCTCTCTCTATAGCTCAATAACTCCAATACTGTAATTGCCAACTGCAAACAAATCTATGTATCTTTATAATAAATTTGGCATGGTGATTGTAATGACCAGATAGCAGTGAGTTTCTGAGATTTGTTACAGTTCCAGATGGGATACCCCAAACCATTGGGTGAGGAGGGCAGATCTGGCTCCCCTTCTGTTTCTCTCATCCTTTCAGTTAGTCTCAATAATATTAACTGAAAAAAATTGATCTAAGTACTTTTCTCACAGAACCAAATGAACTTATCATTTAAAAAAAAATCAATTTAACCGGGCTTCCTTGAGTTAGAAAAGAGTGAGTTTATTAATTTCTCAGCACGAGAAGAATGAACAAAGCAACGCACATACATAATGCTATACATACAGCTTAGAAAACAAAAGGTGAGTCCAAAAAGACAAATTGGATCAGTCTCTGAACTGTTGCGAAGAGCAGATAGTTGAATGTTGCAGCACTAGTTGAAGTGGTGGAAACTGGTTGAGTTGACATTGGTAGTTGAACAGTCAGATTCATGATCCCTAGTTTAACAGATTGGTTGAGATTCTGTTGTTATGACTCATTTTGATTGTTATTAAATTCCAGCATTCAAGGACAGCCCTGTTGTTGTCCTGGTTTCCTTTTGTATGATCTTGAGCGAACTGACTTCTCACACTCAGTGGGGGAGAGGTTCTTTACCTTCAATACAGGAGTGATTAAAGGATGGTTCTGTGACTGTGATATTCACAGCACACTAACATCTAGATTCAGGCTGGTAAACCCAAGCATGTCACTCCTACTGTATACTGCAGTCGAGTTGAAACTGATTTTTCAACTCCTTTACTTGGCTATTCATCAAAGGGAAAAAGACAAAATGTCTCTGCAATTTGGGACATAATATGAAGGGGGTGAATATTGAGCAAGTGGCCATCAACCCCCCTCTAACCTCACTCTTTCTGAACTTCTTTTCACAACTTTAGATGCAACATCCGATCTGTTCCCTCAGAGAGTTTTTGCAAGCCAGCACTGAATTTATGACATTGAATAATCTTCAGTTATTTTGCCTCTACAGCATTATTCCTCTATTAAAATACATTTTGGAATCACGGGCTAAAATGCCCAATACATTTTAGGGTCTAACCCATCATTGAAACCCATTCTGTGGACATGCACAACTCTTAGATGCACAACTTCTGTGGAAAGGTCTTGCAGGATGCCTTGGGCTTGTGTATCTGAATATTACTTTGTTGGTGAGAGCTCTCAACAATACCATCAGCTCTTCGCTATTACAATACCCATTCTATTATGATAATGCAAAGAAGGGAAATCCTAGAATAAAATTAAATGCAGTTGTTTAAAACTTTGTGACAGCAAATAAACAAGCATCACTCAGGTACTTGTAGTCAATAACTAAAAATGATTTCTGTTCAGCGATGTAAGATGTCACCCATGCTTGGCTATAATTCTAAGGGATATAGAACATACAACAATACAGGCCCTTTGTCCCTCGATATTGCGCCAACCTGTGAAGCTGATCTGAAGCCCATATAACCTACATTATTCCATTATCAATCATATATTTATCTAATGAATATTGAAATGCCCTTAAAGCTGGCAAGTCTACAACAGCTATAGGCAGGGCATTCCACGGCCTTACTACACTCTGACTAAAGAATCTACCTCTGACATCTGTTCTATACCTATCACCCCTCAATTTAAAGCTATGTCTCCTCGTGCTAGCTATCACTATCCGAAGAAAAAGGCTCACCCTATCTAATCCTCTGATCATCTGCTATGTCTCTATCAAGTAACCTCTTAACCTTCTTCTCTCTTATGAAAACAGCCTCAAGTCCCTCAGCCTTTCCTCATAAGACCTTCTCTCCA
This sequence comes from Hemiscyllium ocellatum, assembly GCF_020745735.1. Classification (NCBI taxonomy): domain Eukaryota; kingdom Metazoa; phylum Chordata; class Chondrichthyes; order Orectolobiformes; family Hemiscylliidae; genus Hemiscyllium; species Hemiscyllium ocellatum. The sequence goes on from NC_083401.1 coordinate 91,096,771, forward strand.
CACCAAACAATATCCTGGTAAATCTTCTCTGCACTCTTTCTGATGTTTTCATGTCCTTTCTATATCGTGGCAGCCAGAACTGTATGCAATACTCCAAGTACTCCAAACTGCTAAATTACCCTCAAACCCATGCCTCCATATTTTCTGCAATAATCTACATTGGGGAACCTTGTCAAATGCTTTACTGAAATCTATATGCACCACATCAACCGCTTTGCCCTCATCCACCTGTTTGGTCACCTTGTCAATAAGGTTTGTGAGGTATGACCTACCCTTCACAAAATCATGTTGACTATCCCGAATTAAATAATTCCTCTATAGATGGTATTACTTCATTTTCTTGGCCACGAAATTATATTGATTGTGAGAAGACATTGATCTAAGAAAGGAATTAATAATGCAACAATGCAAAGAAAGAGAGAGAGAGAGAGAGAGAGAGAGAGAGACTAGTTGTTAAAATAGCAATATAGCTCACTGAAAAGGCTTTTTTTTCCACAATTAAACCAATATGTCTGATAATGACTTAGGTGTTGATAATGAAAGTATTAATTTGGCAAACTCTGAATTTGACTTTGACTTTGTTGCTGACTGAAGAAAATGGCAATCCTTGCTTATTTCAGAAAACTACTACATAGGCAGGAAAGGAGTAGGGAAAAGAACATTTGAATTACCATTAAGTCCCATATGTAGCGTAAAGAGGCCAAATGCTACCTGCCAACAGAAAGAGTGAAGTCCAGGATAAAACAAGCAGAATGTGACAGCACTGAGGATTTCTATATCACCCCATACTTTGCAAAGCCAAGCCTTTTGTTTTAAAGGCCAGAATTTTGAAATTTTGTTTTGACTGGTGTTTTTTACTCAGTTTTCAGCCAGCCTTCATCCAAAATCAGGCAGTGAGGGCTATGGAATTGCCTTGCTATAAAACTTATCAATACAAGGTTTAACGCTGCCAGTCAATATTGCAGTTTAGCTTCAAGAGTGAATTTTATAGCCCTCACCCCCACCCCACCCCCCACCAGTGTATTTAAAAGTAGGGGAATATGTAAAATAAAATGGGTTGCCAGCCTGCAACCTTCTTGCCACCCTCAACTTAACCCCACTGTCATGGGGGTTACATAAGAAATCAGGTAGTTCACTCACTCTAAGGCCTATTGAGACATTAAGTAGACAATAACTTGCCAGTTAATGATCACATTCTCCCTCTACTGCTATTCTTCAGTCTGTAAGAGAACATGGAAACACATGAGAGTGCAGCCTGCTTTCAGGCAGAAAATAGGGTTATATCCTTCTTTGGAAATCTCCGGTGCACATTGACTCCCAGCCATGTCTACTCAAGAGTTCTGGACTTTTCCTGAAGGGTGGAAGCTGTAGGGACTTTACAAGGTCAGCCAGCTGGACTTCATAGAACAGGAGCTCCTGGCTGGGGCTGTTAATCTGGTATAGAATACTGAATGTCAGAGATATTGAGTACCTGAATATCTGATTCAGTGAGAGGCAGTGCTATTGTCAAAAGACTATGCATTTGTAAATACAGGGTAATTGGTGATGGAATAACAGCCTCTGAAGAGTTTTTTCAGAAGCCATCTTCACTTTCCATAGGAAATGGTTGTAGTTCAAGCAGAGGCCACCACTAATTTTGGCCAGGTGTGGACTGACTTTAGCTTAGATATAGCTAGTAAAATATCCTCCCGCGAAATGCAAGCCCTGGTGTTCAAAATAATATCATCGGTGGTATCCTACCTTCCCCCCACGCACTAAATATTTACAACTGTATCAACAAACCTCACCATAATTAGATTGCTAATATTGAGCAAATATGAAACGATTATCATTAGAATAATCTTAGTGGACCTGTCATTCATACATTGTTTCGTTCTGTTTTTAGCTTTTCAAAAGGAAAAAAATGTAATTTTTAAATAAGTATTCCCGTAAATAGGCCAGCTTATTCTCCCACCCCTAGTTACCCCAGAGGAAGTAATGCTGCACTACTTCTTAAACCACTCAGTCTTTCAGGGCAGTTAGGAAGGGAGCGCAGGGATTCTGACTGAACATCAATGAAGTGACAGTGATTTAGTTCCAAGTCAGGATGGCATGTGGCCTAGAGATAAACTTGTAGGTTGTGGTGTTCCAATGCATCTTCTGGCTTTGTCCTTCTATATGTTCATGATTAGCAGCACATTTTGTCGATGGTACACAAAGCTACTACTGGTGGTGAAGGGAGTGAATATTGAAGGGAGAATTGAGACCAATCAAGCAGGCTACTTTAGCTGGGCCTCTCGATTACAGGTCCAGTGATATTATCACACCAATTCAAATATTAATACTAAAGTTCAAATAGTTGAAATTTAACTGTGCAATATTAATAGCAAAACCATGACACATCTGTCTGAAATGTATCTGCATAGTTACTTGGTTATGACTGCATCAAAATCGGAACCTGAGAAATTTCACTTGCTACTAATACATTGGAGCACTGGAGCAATTTTAATCCCGAATATAGGCAAGTAAAATCAAAGTTAACCCAGAAGAGTTTTACAAATACAGAAATACAGAGGATAGTAAATGAAGCAAAAGGCCATTAAGAGACCAAACATTTGTTTGCTTTTAGGATAATGTTGGCTCAGGTTTGCAGGATTCTGCCATGTGTTGTCATGTGACTGAATCTGCTATCTTTGGCACAGAAAGGACAATGTCATATGAGGCTGTGGAATCCAGGTGTATGATTTGCTTCCACTTCTTCCCTTCCCTACTGCCATTTGACTCATCATTAAGGTGTTTGGACCCAAAGGATGATGCTGCCTGATGGACAGATAGTCGCCATTTGAATGATTTGAAGCAAGCTCGACCCATTCATTAATATCAATGCCACACATTTCAAGGAGAGCTTTAGTGTGTGTTTGTACAATTTCCTTTGCTGTTCCCTGGAACAATGGCCATTTGAGAATTAAGAAAAGAGGCCCAGGTGGGGAGACGCTTTCTAGCCAACTGGACACAGTTTTTTTTTTGTTTCATTGTGGTTGGTTTATTTGAATGGGTTTTGAGCATTTTTGTTCCTTCTTTCTGGCCAAATCTCCCAGGATCTTATTTGATCTTTTCACTATTATTGCATATTCTGTTGATGGTTTCAGTGGGATATTCACCAGTACCCCAAGTCTCTCTTGTGTGTTGTATCCAAAAAAAATAATACTGCTGAGTTTATATGGCTGGACTTTATATTTGCCTTTGTATTTATACACAGTAAGTGACATTGCAGTCTCTTTCTATATAAACCTAGCTCGGCATACAATCAATGTTTGCTTCTTTCATTGACCTGTGCTCGTAACTTCCACTGTTCCCAGACCAGCCCACAGTCGAAAACACTTCCTGATTGATAACTATGAATGCCACAGTGGCAGAGGTGAACTTTAAATGCTGTATGTGCTCACCTACATCAGAAACACTGACTTTAAAATCAATAGAGATGCTGCCTGTTTAAGTAGCTTCCCATGCAAGTGAGGAGAGCACTTATATGGTTAGGCTATTATTGATTTTAAGTTTGACATCTGCGCTGAGATCAGTGCTGTGGAGGCTGCCAGCAAGATTGCTGGAAGTGAACGCAAAGTAGTGCCAAGTGTCTGCAGCTCTTCTCCATCACCATAAATAACAGTGCGGAGGTGGAATCGTGCCCCCAGCAGGTATTCTTCTGGGCAGGCGCCCAGCTCTTCCACACCCAGCTTGATTTTCTGCCCATTTCTGTCAACTGCTTCATGTTTATATTGCCCACCCCACTACACTCCTTCTGCAACAATTCTCTTATTGAATTCTTAAGGAAAACATAGGCACCATTGTGGAGAAATTTGATTGTGGTCCTCCCTGTTTGAAAAATTGAAATCAACCTTTCAGAAAACAGTCTCATGGCGGAATGTCTCAGCCAAAATTGAGCTGCATATCCAACTGCTGTCAAATAAGTTAAGGCAATCCTTGGATGTCCCTCATAACCACCCGAAATGAATGTTAGGATTCGAAGTAAGTAAATGAGAGTCCACTATCAAAATGAAGGGACACCGGGTTCAGAGCATTCAATTGACTCTAACTGCACAGAAAAAAAAAACCATCAAAAACCACAAAGCAGGCTGAAGCACTATGTCCAAGGGCATCCTGAATTACTAGATATATGTTATAATTTTACAGCTACAGGAGTACTGGGAAAAATGGGAATTGTGAGACTCCAGGATGGTGTATTGCCTTTCTGATGTCAAGGTCAAGGATGTCTCTGAACAGGCACAGGATATTCTGACAGGGGAGGGTGAACAGCCAGAAGTCAGTCATACATATTGATATCAAAGACACAAAAAGGAAGAGAAATGAGATTGTGCAAAGGGAATTTAGGGAGTTAGGGAGAAAGTTGAAAAACTGGACACTTAGTGTTGTAATCTTGGGACGACTTGCCATGCTAGTGAGGTCAGAAATAGGAAGATAATACAGTTGAATCTGTGGCTAAAGAGCTGGGGTGGGAGTGAGAGCTTCAGAAATCAAGAAGATTGAATTTCTTCCAGGGCGATTGAGACCTGTACTAGATGGATGGGTTGCACGTAAATTGGAAAGGCACCAATATCTTTGCAGGGTGGTTTACTAGTAACATTCAGGAGGGTTTAAACTAGTGCAGCCTAGGGGTGGGAACCAGAGCAGGAAGTTAGCATATTTAGTAATGGAGGAGAAGGCAGAGGTTAAATCAAGTAAGTCACATAGGAAGACCAGGCAGGGCTAGGTTAATGAACACCAGCAGGACTGATAGTGTGAATTATATTTATTTCAATGTAAAGAATATTAATAGATGAGGAAGATGAGCTTAGAGTTTGGATTAGTACATGGAACTATGTTGTTGTAGCTATTACAGAACATTGATTGAGAGAATGACAAAGCTTAGATGTTTCAGGCAAGATAGACTGGAATGAAAAAAGGTGTGGGGGAGTTGTATTACTGATTAAATGAATTATTATAGCAGCACTAAGATAGGACATTTTGGATGCTTTATCCATTCTCCTCATGATTTTATAAACCTTTATGAGATCATCCCTCAGTCTCCGATGCTCCAGGAAAAATACCCCCAGCCTAGTCAGCCTCTCCGTATAGCTCAAATCCTCCAAACCTGGCAGTATCTTGTAAATCTTTTCTGAACCCTTTCAAGTTTAACAACATCCTTCCTATAGCAAGGAGACCAGATTTGCACACTGTATTCCAGTAGTGGCTAACCAATGTCATGTATAGCCACAATATGACTGTCCAACTCCTATACTCAATGCACTGACCCATAAAGACGAGTGTATCAAATGCCTTCTTCATTGCCCTGTCTACCCGTGACTCCACCTTCAAGGAACTATGAACCTGCATCCCAAGGTTTCTTTATTCCACAACACTCCCCATGACCCTACCATTAGTGTACAATTTCTTCCCTGATTTGGCTTTCCAAAATACAGCACCTCACATTTATCTAAATTAAATTCAATCTGCCACTCCTCAGCCCATCGGCTTATCTGATCAAGGTCCCATTGAACTCTGAAATGACCTTCTTCACTGTCAACTACACCTCTAATTTTGGCATCATCTGCAAATTTACTAACTATTCCTCCTATGTTCATATCCAAATTGTTTATATAAATGACAAAAAGCAGTGAATCAAGCACCGATCCTTATGGCACACTGCTGGACACAGGCTCCTGTCCAAAAAACAACTTACCATCACCATCCTCTGTATCCTACCTTCAAGCCAATTCTCTATCCAAATGACTAGCTCTCCCTGGATTCCATGTGATACAACCTTGCTAGTCAGTCTACAATGTGAAACCTTGTCAAAAAGAGAAAGGAAGCAAATTATAAGGGCTGGGAAACCGAAATAAGTAAAGGCCCTAATGGAGGAAAGAACTTAAACAAGGAATTAGAAGGGCTCCAAAGGGCCATGAAATGTCCTTGGAAAGTAGGGTGAAGGAGAATCCCAAGGCATCTCATATATATATATATATATATATATATGAGGAGCAAGAGAGTAGCTTGGGAAGGAGTAGGTCTACTCATGAATAAAGGAGAGAATTCATGTGTGGAGCCAGAGGAAGTGGATGAGATCCTTAAAGAACATTTCATATCAATACTCATCAAGGAGAAGGACATGGATATTCATAAGATTAGGGAGTGGTATGCTGACATTCTGGAGCATATCGATATTGAAATGGAATAGTTGTTAGGTGTCTTGAAAAACATAAGATAAAATCATAAGGGCCTGATGGGCTGTATCCTAAGATCCTGAGTGAGGCAAGGGAAAATATTGCTGGGGTCTTGACAGAGAGCTTTGTATCTCCTTTAGCCACAGATAAGGTCAAAGAGGACTGGAGAATAGTCAATGTTGTCTGTTTGTTTATGAAGGGTAACAAGGATAATCCAGGGAATTAAAGGCCAGTGAGCCTCGCATAAGTGATGGAAATTATTGGAGAAGATTCTTATGGACAGGATTTACTCAGATTTGGAATAAGTATGGAATTATTAGGGACAGTCAGCATGGCTTGATGTGGAGAAGGTCTTGTCTGATAAATTTGATTCAATTTTTTGAGGAAGTGACAAAGACGATTGATGAGGGAACCGCAGTGGATACTGTCTACATGGACTTTACTAAAGCACTTGACAAGGTCCCTCATCATCAGCCGATCCAGAAGATTAAGTCAAATGGCATCCACAGTCAGCTGGTAAGTTGAATACAAAATTAGTTTGTTCATAGAAGACAGAGGGTAATTGTGGAGCAGTGTTTTTCTGATAGGAGGTCTGTGACCATGTCTCATCTTCCGCCTAGGAACCCTCCAACCACAAGGGATGAACTCAAACTTCTCATTTCCCCTCCCCCCACCTTGTCTCAGTCCCAACCCTCGAACTCAGCACCACATTCCTCACCTGCAATCTTCTTCCTGACCTCTCCGTCCCCACCCCCTCCCTGGCCTATCACCCTCACATTATCACCCTCACCTTAACCTCCTTCCACCTATCGCATTTCCAACACCTCTCCCCCAAGTCCCTCCTCCCTACCTTTTATCTTAGCCTGCTTGGCACACTTTCCTCATTCCTGAAGAAGGGATCATGCCTGAAATGTCGATTCTCCTGCTCCTTGGATGCTGCCTGACCTGCTGCGCTTTTCCAGCAACACATTTTCAGGTCAAATGCAAGAGAAAAGTGCACTATAAATGGCTGACCCCTGAGGAGCAATGATAGAAATAGGGATCTTGGGGTGCTAGTCTATAACTCCCTGAAAATGGCAACAGAGGTAAATAAGGTGGTAAAGAAGGCATAAGGCATGCTTGTTTTCATTGGTTAGGGCATTGAATATAAAAGTTGGCAAATCATGTTGCAGCTATAGTAAACTTTGTATTGGCCACATTTGGAGTACAGTAAGCAGATCTGGTACCACACCATAGGAAGGATGTGAAGGCTTTGGAGAAGACACAGAAGAGATTTACCAGGATGTGACCCGGATCAGACTGTATTAGCTATAAGAAAAGGTTGGACAAACTTGGATTGTTTTCACTAGAGTATCAAAAGCTGAGGGGTGACCTGATAGATGTATGTAAAACTATGAGAGGTATAGGTAGGATTGATAGTTGGAGGCTTTTTCCCAGGATTAAAATGTCAAATGCTCGGGAGCATGGGTTTAAGGAGGGGAAGAGTTGAAAGGAAATGTTTAAGGTAAGTATTTTACACAGAAGGTGGTAGGTGCAACAATGCACTGCCAACAGAGCTGGTAGAAGTAGATATGATAACAACATTTAAGAAGCATTTAAACAGATACATGAACATGGCAGGGATTAGAGGGATAAAGACAATGGGATTAATTTAGAATGACATCGTGATCAGCCCAGACATGGTGGTCTGAAGGCCCATTACTATGCTGTACTGTTCTATGTTTATAGGGATTACTAACAAAGCTGTTTTGTCTATAGGTGATGCAGTGCTAAGCACAATGACACAGATCTGCAGCAAGTCAATGAAGAGATCGAAGGAGCCAAGGTCAAAATAACTGCACGCCAGAAAACTGATTAGTGAAGAACAGTTCAGGGGTGGGGGGAGGGGCGCAGTACAAAGAGCTCTTTGGACAGGCAAGCAGGATATCTGCATGGGAGAAATGCAAAAATCGAAAATTATGAGGTCTGGTTTATGTTTTGCTTTTCAGTTCTCAGAACCTTTAAGACAGGTCAGCTTTCCCAATTTTAAATGTTTGTCTTTAGAATATTCACTAATACCTCAGCCCAGTGTAAATTTATTCATGGGTAGAATCCTGTTTGACAAAAATAGGCAATGTGTATTCACAAATCTAACTACTTAAGGCTTCTACCTTGAAGTGTGGTAGATATCTTCACCCAAGCTCCAATGAATACAAACTTCATCTATTACAGTACCTCAGATACGTACTTATTGGCAAGCATATTAATTTCAATGTTAAACATCAACATTCCTCTTTACAGTTCATTTTAAGTTTCTTCCTAGTTACAAAATAAAATTAACATTTTGAGCAAAAGTAATACAAATGCTAGAATTATTCTCAAATCTTTTTGCAAAACATCTACTAATATAATTTCTTACCTAGAATATCAAATAATCTGATGATTCCAATTGTTTAGAGTTTATGTGTTGATAGTGGAGACCAATAAATTTAAACTTTTAAGGATGGCTAAATTGGTTTGCAGTTTTCCATACATTCTACACCAGTACTTCAGATAATGTTGATACCACATAAGTTATCATAATTAAATCGAAGACCTGCCTCCAAACGCAGAAACATAAAAGATAGGAGCAGGAGTAGGCCATTTGACCCGATAAGCCTGCTCCACTCTTCATTATGACCATGGCTGATCATCGAGTTCAATACCATAATCTTGCCCTCTCCCCATATCCCTTGATCCCTTTAGCCACAAGAGATGTATCTACCGCCTTTCTGAAAATGAACTTCAATAATACTTACCTTTCAGCTATAAATGCAGTTATAAAATTATCATTGCTTTTCTTGGTTGGCAGTATAAATCAACTCACTTAGTTGCACACCACTTTAATACAGATGCCCACTCAAATTAATACCAGTCCACTTACAGCAGATGTTGAAGAAGTAAAAAAAACACTCCATTTTGTTTTACACTGAAGTTTCACAGTAAACTTTTTTAAAAGTTTTGAAATCTGATGCAGCAATACCCTCTGAATGTCATCCAATCAGTTGAGTGTATAGGCATGGACAGTAAATTGCATTTCAAAGTTAGTATGACTCCAGGGCACAAACATCTTCACTAAAAAAAATCCATAAACCAATCACATTAATCCACTATAAATTTAATTTATTTGGACTCTGTATCTGCACAGCAGCATGCTAAAACCAGGTATATTGTAATTGTGGAATAGAGCTATCCACATGAATGTATCACTGACTATGAATTTTACTTTCCTTCACTGTTGCTCCCAGAAGCACAATTAATTACAATTAACTTCAGCAAGTGAAATTCCATACCTCTTTGTCTCCTTTTACCCATTCCATGACCTTGTCTGAAAATCCAGCAATGCTGCTTTGGATGAAGCTTGATTCAAACTACCTTTATTAATGTCATGCATTCATCATTACTTGATTTGATTTTTTCACTTTTCCCTGACCTAGCTACGACTAAAAAAGCCAAAACAATTCGAAAATTGCCTATTAAGTAATTATTTACTACGACTTCAGCTAAAATGTTGCAGAGCATGAGTTACAAGGCACTTTGAAATAGATACTTAAGTATAACTTAATAACTAAGCAATCATTTACAATTTAGATCATATTGGTTTCAATTCAACATAGGTTATCAGACATACTTCCAATATAAGACTACTTCAAAATATTTATGGAAATTAAAGCCTCAGCTATTGTACTGCATGTAGATATAGAATTTCTAGTGAAAGTTCAAACGAACAGACGCAGAGAGTGAATGTTGATAATGTGGCATGTGACTGCGGTGGTTCAAAAAGGCAGCTTACCATGATCTTCACAAGGGCAACTTGAGGCAGGCATCAAATGTTCTCAAGAGATGTTTGAAAAGTGACAGAAAGTTTTATTCATGTTTATTGCTCAAACATCTGGGATAAAAAAAAGTATACTCACCATCACTTTGGTCCATGGTCGTTTGCTATATAACAACTAATTCTTTAGTGTATTTTCTACAAGACATAGTGAGTGCATTACTTTGGTAAGCCCTGCCTACATGACAGGCACTGTGTAAAAGCAAGTTGTTTGCTTCGAAAAGAAAAACAGTTTTTTATCCCCAGAGTTGAGGAACCACTTTCAAATTTCAACACAAAATGATTAGTTGCAGTATTTAAACAGAGAAACAATTTGGGATAATCTTGTGATTTTTCTGTCCCAGCAGGCACAGTGGAGGTGAAGCAGTGCACTCAGCAGTGTCAACTGCAGCCTGTTATGTTGCTTTGTATTCCTGCTTGCTGAAGCTGAAAAGTAAATTTCATTTGTGTTGATAGTCATTGAAACGTTCCAGGTCAGAGGAAGCAAGAAAAACGGTTGGGGGTAAATGTTTATCTTCGCAGCCTGGACTGTAATCAGATGGAGCAGATTCCCTCTCCATTGTAGAACTTACCTAATTTTCATTGCATTGATTTCTGCTCCAGCAAATCACCTTCCAGGCAGTGGAGATAAAAATGCACGTCTTGATATCTGAGTCACTGTGCATCAGCTGCTGTACAATAATGCACTTCTGAGTCCTGGAGCATAATGCTATTATTTTTCAGTTTGCTGAATTTGCAATTTCCTAAAAGCACAAAATTGACAAAAGGACAAATTTGATTTAGACAAGTTAGCAGAAGGAAAATGAAAAAAGTCCAAATTAATGTAACAGCTTTTGTTCTGCATGAACTATTCCTTTCCTTCCTGAGTAAATAATATTAAGGATGGAATTTAATCCAGGAAACAATGGTCATGCCCTGGAATTCAAGAACTTCAGGCTGGGAATCCCATCCTTTAAGTGCTGCCAACTAATTAGATTCTGGCAGTTTTTCATTGTCCATCAGTTGCAAGAGTAGTGGAGAGTGGAGAGAGCCAAGTTACCACTCTTTCATGTCAAAAATAGTCACAATCAAATTTCTACGTGGCAGGTGGGAGATTGTGAAACTGCATATGAATTAGGAAAGGTGACATAACAATAAGCATGTTAATACACTCTGGTGTATGAAAATAAACCTTCGACTCACCACATCAACATTCAGTTTGAAAGTGAAACTCTTTGCTCTTGACAGAGCGAAGCTGCAATCTTACTGGATTCCCCCAGCTTTCTTGCAAGTGTCAATGTCTTTCAGGAGCTGGAAACACATAAACTGAAAACTCAGGTTCATATTAGTAGTCTGGAAGAACTTATCATAGAATGCTTTGAGTTAGTTTCTGTTTAGTTGTGGGTGTTGGAGATCGGTGATCTTAGCTCTAGACATCTCTGAAGCAGTTCCTAAGGATAAAGTGTTCACCTCAACCATCTTAAGTTGCTTCACCAATGACCTTCCCTTCACTGTAAGGTCAAAAGTAGGATGCTCACTGATGATTGCATAATGGTGAGAGGTCCATGCTCAACTGTAACAAGACTTGGAAAATATTCAGCTTCAGGCTGACAAGTGGCAAAAAGGATTCATATCGCTCGAGTGTCAGGCAATGATTATCTCCAACAAGAGATAATCTAACCATTGCGCTTGATATTCAATGGCATTTCCATCAACATACCGGGGGTACCATTGATTAGAAACAGGAGTGAATTATCCATAATAAGAACTGGAACTACAAGTGCAAGTCAGTGGCCAGGAATCCTGCAGAGAGCAACTTACTTTCTGACATCCCAAACACTATCCTGAATCTACAAGACACAGTCAGGAATGTGTTTTTTCTTCACTTGTGGGATGTGGGTGTTGCTGGTGGGCCAGCAATAACTGTCTTCCCTTTATTGCCTTGAAGAAAGTTGTGGTGAGCTACCTTCTTGAACCACTGCAGTCTATGTGTTGTAGGTTCACCACAATGCTGTGAAGGAGGGAATTCCAGGATATTGACCCAGTGACAGTGAAGGGACAGTGATATATTTCCAACTCAGGGTACTGAGTGATGAGAAGGGGAACATGCAGGTAATGGTAAGTCCATGCATCTGCAGCCCTGGTCAACATGGTAAGTAGGGGTGCTACAGCTGTAGAGCATCAGTTGGAAAAGGAGTGAGTCCTTGTGGATGTGTTGTCAATTACATGGGTTGTTTTGACCTGGTTTGGAAATATATTGGATCCTTCAACATGACTGGTTCAAAATCCTGGAATCCCCTCCTGAATAACATTCCACAATTCAACTGATTGAGTCCACACTGACCCTCTGAAAAGCAACCTACCCGCATCTACTCCACAACCCTATCCCTGCAACCCTGCATTTCCTGTAGCTCCTCCACCTAGCCTGGAAATCCCTGAATACAATGGACAGTTTAGCATGGCCTGTCCACCCAACCTGCATATCTTTGGACTGTGGGAGGAAACCAGAGCACCTGGAGGAAACCAACGCAGACACTGGGAGAATGTGCAAACTCCACACAGACAGTCGCCAGTGGGTGGCATTGTACCTGGGTCCCTGGTACTGTAGGCACCAGTACTAACAACTGAGCCACTGTGCCTCCTATTGTGGGTCTATATACAGCAAATGGCTTGCAGTTATTCATGGTGAAACAAGGGGCTCTGAATGACACCACCCTCCCATTGGCTTGTGGCTGCTTGACCCAAACTCCCCATTAACCCCATCTCATGAAAAGAGGAAGAAAATATTTTACCTTCTTGCTGCTGGATTTGTCATGGGATGTTTCTTGACTAGGAGACTTTAAAATCAAGAAGCTGCCAGACCCTGAAAGGCCAGCAGATTTCAACAATCTCGGTCACCAGGGTTGAAAACTGTGATAGGACAAAATTGTGCCCTTCTCTCTTCTGTCAGCTTTTATTGAACTGACTGGGACGTGATCAACTGGGTTAATCATGACCTCATACACCTGATACTGGAAAGTCATGTCCACTTCTGTCAGTTTCCAAGGTTCAGATTTTTAAGGCTGATACTAATATAGTATATGGAGATCACCACACCAGGAACACTGCTACCTTCAACTTCATCCTCTAGTGCAAACACTTCTGGGGAACCCCAGGACAGGAATGATGGAGAACATATCTGCACCAAATCCTAACCAGATGAGTGATTTGCAGAGATCTGAAAATGGGAGACTTTATCACTTTAACAACTCCATCAAGGATGTCACTATTTAGTCAGTACATTCTGGCTGCTGAAGTCCATTGGCCATTCAGAAAGTGCTAACCTCCAATGTCCAAAATGTAAACTGTACTCTTGTCTCTCGTTTCAGTTCCTTCTGACAGTTCATGGTCTTTACAGCATATGTAGAGGTAGGTGATGGCTGAGTAGTATTATCACTAGACCCAGAGACCCAGATAATGTCCTCGGGACCCAGGTTTGAATCCTGCCAAAGCAGAAGGTGGGATTTGAATGCAACAAAAATTTCTGGAATCAAGAGTCTAATGATGGCCATGAAATCATTGTCAATTGTCAGGAAATCCCATTTGGTTCACTAATGTTCTTCAGAGAAGGAAATGGCCATCCTCATCTGGTCTGGCCTGCAGGTGACTTCAGGCCCACAGTAATGTGCTTGACTCTGAATTGCCTTCTGAAATGCAAGCGTTCAGTTGTACCAATCGCTATAAAGACTCAAAGAAATGGAACCGGACGGCTCATCTGGTATCAACCTTGGCACCAGAAAAGACAATGGCAGAAATAGCCCTGTTGACCTTGCAAATTCCTCCTCACTAACATGTGCTAAAATAGGGCTAGTGCTAAAATAGGGAGAGCTGTCTCACAGGGGACTCAAGCAACAGCCTGGCATAGTCATACACATGGAATCATACCTTACAGACGATGTCCCAGATACCAACATTACCGCCCGGATATATCCTTTCTCTCTGGTAGAACAGACCCAGCAGAGGCAGAAATGGGTACTACAGATGCTAGAGATTAGAGTCAAGATTAGAGTGGTGCTGGAAAAGCACAACGGGTCAGACAGCATCTGCGAAGCAGGAAAATCAACATTTCGGGCAAATGCCCTTCATCAGGAATGAGGCAGCAGAGATGGCTGCACAGTAGTATACAGGTGTTAGGGAGTTGCCCTGGGAGTCCTCAACATTGACTCTGGACCGTGTGAAGTCTTGTGGCTTCAGGTTATATATGGGAAAGGAAACCTCCTGTTGATTAGCACATACCGTCCTCCCACAGCTGATGAATCAGTACTCCTCCATGTTGAACAACACTCAGAGGAAGCACTGACAGTGGCAAGAGTACAAAATGTACTCTGGGTGGGGGATTTCAATATCCACTACTGAAAGTGGCTCAGCAGCAGCACAGCTGATTGAGCTGGTTGGGTCCTAAAGGATATAACTGCTAGACTGGGTCTGCAGCAGGTGGAGAGGGAACCAACAAGAGGGAAAAACATACTTGGCAACATCCTCACCAACCTGCTGACTGCAGGTGCATCTGTCCATGATAGTGTCAGTAAAAGTGACCATCGCACAGTCCTTGTGGAGATGAAATCTCACCTTCACATTGAGAATAACCTGCATCGTGTTCTGTGGCAAACTATCTCCATGCTAAATGGGACAGACTTTGAACAGATCTAGCAAATCAAGACTGGGCATCTGTGAGGTGCTGTGGGCAATTAGCAGAAGAAGAATTGTACTCAGCAGTAGCAGAATCAACCCTGGTTCAATGAGAGATCAGGAGGGCATGCCAGGAGCAGCATCAACCATATCTGAAGATGAGGTGTCAACCTGGTGAAGCCACCAAACAGGACTATTTGCATGCCAAGCAGCATAAGCAGAATAAGCAACAAGTGAGAGACAGAGCTAAGCGATCCCACAACCAACAGATCAGATCTAAGCTCTGCAGTTCTGCCACATCCAGTCGTGAATGATGGTGGATGATTAAATAACTCACTGAAGGAGGAGGCTCTGCAAATATCCCCATCCTCAATGATGAAAGAGCCCAACACATCAGTGCAAAAGATAAGGCTGAAGCTTTCATGGCAATCTTCAGCCAGAAGTGCCGATTATATGATCCATTTCAGCCTCCTCCAATGGTCCCCAGCATTTCAGATACCAGTCTTCAGTCAGTTTGACTTACTCTGGGTGATGTCAAGAAACAGTTGGAGGTACTGGATACTGCAAAGGCTGTGGGCCCTGACAAAATTCCAGCATGAGAATTGAAGACTTGTGCTCCAGAACTTGGCAGTCCCCTAGCCAAACTGTTCCAAAACTGTTACAACACTGGCATTGACCTGACAATGTGAAAAATTGCTCAAGTATGTCCTGTACATAAAAAGCAGGACAAATCCATCCTGGTCAATGACTGTTCTATCAGTCTACTCTCGGTCATCAGTAAAGTGATGTAAGGTGTCATCAACAGTACTATCAAGCAGTACCTGCTCAGCAATAACCTGCTCAGTAATGTCCAGTTTGGATTCCACCAGGCTACTCAGCTCCTGACCTCAGCTCAGCCTTGGTTCAAACATGGACAAAAGTGCTGAATTCCAGAGGCGAGGTGAGAGTGACAGCCCTTAACATCAAGGCTGCATTCAACTGAGTGTAGTATCAAGAAGCCCTTGCACATCTGAAATCAATGGGTATCAGGGGATAAACTATCTGGTGGTTAGAGTCATACCAGAACACATAGGAAGATGTTTATGATTGTTGGAGGTCAATCATCTCAGTTCCAGGACATTTCTGCAGAAGTTGCTCAGGGTAGCATCCTTGGCCCAACCATCTTCAGCTACTTCATCAATGACCTTCACTACATCATAAGGTCAGACATGGGGATGTTTGCTGACGATAACACAAAGTTCAGCCGTATTCGCGACTTCTCAGATACTGAAGTAGTCTGTGTCTAAATGCAACAAGACCCTGACAATATCCAGACTTGGGCTGACAAGTGGCAAGTAACATTCATGCCACCCAAATGCCAGGCTATAACCATCACCAACAAGACACAATCTAACCACAGCCCATTAGCACTTAATGTTGTTACCATTACTGAATCCTCAACTATTAACATTCTGGGAGTTACCATTGATCAGAAACTCAGCTGAACTTACCACATAACATAGTGACTGCAAGAGCAGATCAGAGGTTCAGAATACTGCAGCGAGTAACTCACCTCCTGACTCCCAAAAGCCTGTCCACCATCTACGAGGCAAACAAGACTCACATCACCAGGGTCCCAGGTTCAATTCCAGCCTCAAGCGACTGTCTTGTGGAGTTTGCACATTCTCCCTGTGATTGTGGGGTTTCCTTCGGGTGCTCCAGTTTCCCCCCACAGTCCAAAGATGTGCAGGTCAGGTGAATTGGCCATGCTAAATTGCCCATTGAGTCAGGTGTATTAGTCAGAGTGAAATGGGTCTGGGTAGGTTACTCTTCGGAGGGTCAGTGTGGACTTGTTGGGCCGAAAGGCCTGTTTCCACACTGAAGGGGATCTAATCTAATGTAATCTAAAAAGTCAGGAGTGCAATGGAATAGTCCCTGCGTGCCTGGATGGGTGCAGCTCCAACAATACTTAAAAAGCTTGACACCATTCAGAACAAAGCAGCCCGCTTGATTGGCAGCACATCTACAAGCATCCACTCCCTCCACCACCAACCCTCAGAAGCAGCAGTGTGTACTATCTACAAGACGCACTGCGGAAATTCATCAAAGATCCTCAGACAGCACTTTCTAAACCCACAACCACTTCCATTGAGAAGGACAAGGGCAGCAGATACATGGAAACACCACTACTTTCAAGTTCCCTTCCAAATCACTCACCAACCTGACTTGGAAATATGTCACCATTCCTCTGCTGTCACTGGGTCCAAATCCTGGAATTCCCTCCCTAATGGCATTGTGGGTGATTTCACAGCAGGTGGACTGCAGCAGTTCAAGAAGGCAGCTCACCACCACCGTCTTAAGGGCAACTGGATACGGGCAATAAATGCCGGCCAGCCAGCGATGCCCACGTCCCACAAAATGAATAAGATAAAAAGGTAAATTTTACAGTTCTCTGAAAGGCTAGTGGTGAGTCATCTTCTTAAACTGTCACAGTCTTTGCAGTGGTAACACTTTCCTGCTGGTGTTCAACAGGCAATTCTAAGGTACTGAAAGGCATTTGAGAATTTAGAATTTTAAGACTTGATTTTTGTGGGTGTACATGGGCCCATAATTAGGTGAGTCAAACTATCAACATCTCCTTTCACATTTGTGGAACAGTTCCTATTTTTGGTAAGGTCAGGAAGTGGGAAGTGAAAAAAAAATCTCCAAAAAACCATGTAGTTGCACCCGAACAAAATAAATGGTGTCCTGCCTCATAACCTTGCTGTCAGACCCCTCAATCACAAAGCACACTGTCAAACTGTTCACTCACATTCTGGTCCGACCACTTCAAAGGGAATCATGTATGAACTTATGAATTAGGAGCAGAATAGGTCACCCAGCCTCATGAATCTTCTCTATTATTCTGCAAACTCATGGCTAATTTGACTGCGGCCATAACTTCACATTCTGACTTGCCTCTGATGATCTTTGGCTCCCTCGTTATTTAAGTTGTAGAGGTGCTGGATATATTTCTCCTCTTAGTTTATTGTTGATGAAGATACTGAGTTATCCCTCTGAGGAAGTCCAGCGAATTCAGTGGCAATGTGAAATGTCAAAGACCTTGCACACTGCTGTTTGTTTGGCATTTTGGGACTTGATGATCCCTTAAGTGAAAATGTCAAAATATTAGTCACTTCATTTTGATAGGGCATAACTTTTAATGTATAAATGATGGGAAAGAGATAATTAGCAAGTATAATAATGTAAGATTGAAATAAATGTGTTATAGTTGGACAGTCCACTGTTGATCATGTTAGTAATCATAAATAATGTAGATAGTTTGTTTTAGAGCATCTCCTCCTCTGAAAACTGCTGCTGTTTTTGGGCATGCTACAGCATGCAAGATTACACACCCTCAATAGTGTATTATTTAATACAATGTATAGCTACAGTAAGATGTACACTACACATATCATCAGAAGTAATCACAGCTTGAATTTTCAAGAGTCAACCATGTGTAGTTAGTTATGTAGGAACTGTAACTCTATCCGTCGACTCTATCATGGAGCAAATTTACAAATCTGCATTCAAAGGTCAAACTCTAAAAGTTTACATTGATCATTCACCTATCATGTGTCCCAATCTAAAGAACACATATTTAATACTCAAAGTGTAAGTACAAGAGTTCAAAAAAACTAATAAAAGCCCACGGCTGTATTTCCTATCTTTGCCATGAGTAGATACCATTCTATTCTGGATTCTTCAAGGTGTCTTCAATAACCTTCCACATTTGTATCAAAGAAATTCAAGTAAGCTTTACTCAACAGAGAAAACATCATCTTCCAAAATAGTACTATAGTGATTATGTGAATACAACTTATATTTCAATATCTTTCAGCTGCCTATGCCCACAGCTAATAAAAGCAGTATCAGATATTTTCTATGCTCGCATTTGTTTAACTTGGATTCCATGAGCTCTTTACAGTTGTTCATGCATGCCCATTTGCAAAATCCATTTCCATTATCCCAACAACAGGATCAAAGGCAGACAAGAAGCTGATTGATTTTTGAGCGATTTGGAAAAGGAATTTGAATCTCCAGATGTAAACTTGGAGGACTGCTGTTCAAAATCCTTTAAACAGCTTTCATACTGACATTAAACCAATGATCAGATAAAAACAGCTTCTGAAGAATGAATAGCAACTTGAAGAAGCACCAACTATGCAACATTTCATTTTCGAGGAAGGAGAAAATCGTGATTGGACAAGATAGTAAATAATTTTAAGAGACACAACAATTTTAAACACAATGTGAACTTCAAAGAGCATGACTTTGTCACAAAGGAGATTGTCAAAACCAGATTGCAACAGTTAAGATCTTCTGAATTCTGTTAAATGAAAGAATTATTGGTAAGCTAGAGAATCATTGGTAGAGAACCATGTAATTCTCTAAAAAATGCTGCTGGGGTACATCAGATCTGCCCTTCAACAAAGCACTATAAATGAGCAGGGCAATATCAAAGCAGCAGTTTGAAGACCTATGCAGTGAAAACCATTTAACAGTCATTAAAACGAGATAAAGAAAAGGAATGAATAAAATCTGAAACATTATGATTAAGGCTGCAAAATATAGATGATTTGACATGGAGCTCAGAACCAAAAGCTGCCGAGAGTACAGGAGGAATATGGAAAAAAAATATTGCAAATCACTGAAGAGGCAAAATTAACTACTCTTTGAGAGAGAATCGATATAATAACAAATTTTCAACACTGCTTCTCACTGATAGTAACATTTACGATGCTGGAGCCTTGTGGTATAATATGTAATGCCACTGCCTCTGAGCCCGAAGCTTTGATGGCTCAGGATGGTGTGTTCATACTGCTGCAAACAGGTGAGTATCAATAAAGAAACACTTCCAGCCCATGTCAATGTTCAGCAGGAAGAGTGGGAGTGATTCTTGGTCAGCCAATTAGTGTTATGGGGAAATGGATTTGAATCACTGTGGCAGGTGTGTGAAGTTAAAAGTTGGTCTAATGGTGACAGTTTAACAATTGCTGATTAGCTCAAAGATTAAAGACAGAGGATGGTGGTGTAGGGTTGCTTTGCAGAGTGGAGGCCTGTGACCACTGGTGTGCCACAAGGATCAGTGCTGTATCCACTGCTTTTATTCATTTATAGAAATGATTTTGATGTCAACATAGAAGATATAGTTAGTAAGTTTACAGATGACATCAAAATTGGAGGTGTAGTGGACAGCGAAGAAGATTACCTCAGATTACAACAGGATCTTGATCAGATGGGCCAATGGGCTGAGAAGTGGCAGATGGATTTTAATTCAGATAAATATGAAGTGCTGTATTTTGGAAAAACAAATCATAGCAGGACTTATACACTTAATGGTAAGGACCCAGGGAGTGTTGCTGAACAAAGAGACCTTGGTGCACAGGTTCATAGCTCCTTGAAAGTAAAGTCACAAGAAAATAGGATAGTGAAGAAGGCATTAGGTTTGCTTTCCTTTATTGGTCAGAGCATTGAGTATAGGAGTTGAGAGGTCATGTTGTGGCTGTGTCAGACATTGGTTAGGCCACTTTTGGAATATTGAGTGCAATTCTGATCTCCTTCTTATCAGAAGGATGTTGTGAAACTGGAAAGGGGTCAGAAAAGATTTACAAGGATGTTGCCAGGGTTGGAGGATTTGAGCTATAGGGAGAGGTTGAATAGGTTCGGGCTGTTTTCCCTGGAACGTTGAAGGCTGCGGGGTGACCGAACAGAGGCTTATAAAATCATAAGGGACATGGATAGGATAAGTAGACAAGACCTTTTCTCTGGGGTTGGGGAGTCCAGAACTGGAGGACATAGGTTTAAGATGAGAGGAGAAAGATATAAAAGGGACCTAAGGGGCAATGTATTCACACATAGGGTGGTGCATGTATGGAATGAGCTGCCAGAGGAAGTGGTGGGGACATCTGGATGGGTATATGAATAGGAAGGGTTCAGATGAATAGGGGCTAGTTGCTGGCAAATGGGACTAGATTATGTTGGGATATCTGGTTGGCATGGATGAGTTGGACCAAAGGATCTGTTTCCGTGCTGTATATCTCTGACTCTGTGGTATGACACAATCCATCTGGTTTACTGATGCTCTTTAGAAAAGGAAATCTGGCAGCCTTACCTGACCCACAGCAATGTGTCAATTTTTAAATGGCCTAGTAAGGGTAATTACAGATGAACAATATATGCTGGCTAAGCTAGAGATGCCCACATCCCAGAAAAAAAAAAATCCTTTTGATAGGATATCTGTTCTTCTTAATGGACAATCTGATTCTTCTGTTAAGAGGAAACTTCTTTGCAGAATTGAACTCCCGATTCTTTTTAACTAAAGTCAAGATAAAAGCTAATGGCCCCTATTCTGATTGCTCTGTCTGTTTTAAAAGTTCAGCAGCATAAACTTTCCATCAATTAACATCATCGATATCTTGTGAGGCAATTGCCTGAATTATATGCTTTCTTGGAATGTGACATTTGACAGACCTGCAACCAAAGTCCACTTGCCTCCTTTTAAAACAAAACCTAAAAATGCTAATATCTTATGAATCCTTACCACAAAATATAAAAAGTATATGTTACCACAACAATTTGAACTCTGTGTGAATCATAACAAATCAGTATGCATGATAGTTTTCATTAAATTAGAGCACGACTAAATGTTATTCTGAAGGCTAAAACATAGATACTTGTAGTTACTGTCTGGACCTTGTGATATTTTAACCATACCTGTTTGCTGGGAGCTCTTAAACCTACCTCTTTGATCAAACTTTTGATCATCAGTCCTAATACTCACTTACAAGGCTTGATGATAAATTTTGTTTGCGAACATTTCTGAAGTAGTCTTGGATGTTTTCTTTCATTATAGGCACTAAGTAAATGCAAGATGCTGTTTAAACATACATGTCAAATGCCAGATGTCAAAGCTATTTTTACTGAGTAAGATGTCACTACCATGCACAAATTACGTAATTGATTAACTCAGGCCAGAAAGTGCCAAATGGTTTTATTTAATTTTATGTTCCTTGTGGAATCAACAGTACTATGACAGAGCCCACAAAGCATGCTTCAGCCTCCCTGCTGCAGATTTCTACACTTCACGAGTGCTGCTTCCCTTTAGCAGGGTTTACATTTGTTAAAATTGGAGTATCTAGCTATCATTTGTAACAAAATTGCCTTTCAATTTTAGATTGAAGTGCTTTTAAGATACACAATCTGGTAAACATCACACGTCAAAGAAAGATGTGAGCAGCACATAATAGAGATTATCAAGATTTATTTCAAAGACTGGATCATTTGCCAGGCTAATTTAACAATGCATCCCTGCACAATCTGCACTGTGTAGAAAATTTAAGGGGGGGAGAGGGGGGGAGCAGGGTTTGATAAGATGCAATGCTGGGGCATTATAAAGGAAATAGGTGAACCAATGGAGTGGATAAAATCATTATTGGTTGTTGATGAAATAAATGTTAATATGGACTATTGAGCAGAAGAAGGTTTACAGCACTGGAAGAGAAATAGACAATGTGATGAAGATAAGAGCTCTGCGACAAATCAAACCATTCCTGGCACAAGGTAGATCAAGGGTATGATTTTGTCAGGTGATGATTACAATTCAAGATGAAACCTATACTGTCCCAATGTCCATTTCATTGATTAAAAATTGTGCTCTAAAGTAAGCATTTCAGGCATGATTCTATCATGTTGTTGGGCAACTTTGGAGGTAAGTCAGGTAGCATTCCTGAGTTCCCACCCAACTTTGCCTAGCCTGCTCATAGACAAGTCAGTTTTAAATCTACTGAGAACATTTGGGCAGCACGGTGGCACAGTGGTTAGCACTGCTGCCTCACAGCGCCTGAGACCCGGCTTCAATTCCTGACTCAGGCGACAGACTGTGTGGAGTTTGCACGTTCTCCCCGTGCCTGCGTGGGTTTCCTTCGGATGCTCCGGTTTCCTCCCACAGTCCAAAGATGTGCGAGTCAGGTGAATTGACCATGCTAAATTGCCCGTAGTGTTAGGTAAGGGGTAAATGTAGGGGTATGGGTGGGTTGCACTTCGGCGGGTCGGTGTGGACTTGTTGGGCCGAATGGCCTGTTTCCATACTGTAAGTAATCTAATCTAATCTTAAAAAAACATATAGATGTTGTAAGAGTTCAGAAATGGAAGTGAAGGTGAATAAACAAATCAGCCATGATCTTACTGAATGGTGGAGCAGGCTCAATGAACTGAATAGCTCACTCCTTTTCCTTCTTTTATTTTCAACAAACTGCTACCAAGATCTCCACTTTGTCAGAGTACTGAGTGATAGAGGCAGGACACCGCAGCTGGTGGAAGTAGCATTCCAACACACTTCACTCCAATCAAAACACAGTGCAGAGTTTTTTAATGAAATGTATCTACGCGTTTTGAATTCTGATTGCTGCTAAATTCTGCGAATGAAAGAGAGAATAAATATTACTGTTTGCAATCTCACTTTCACAACATTGTTCCAACATAACTACTTGTTGATTGCAAAGCCAGAAGAAAGCAGCAGTACAGATTGCTGTTCTTGTTTGAATTTGATCAAAATTAAGAGAAATTTAAAAAAGAACGTTGTTTCACATCTCAATGAATTTCACATTATTTAAGTTGATCACCTTGAGCCATCTTCATAAAATATCTTTGATGCAATAAAGGGTATGAGAATTACAAAGAAGACTACAGCACAGGAACAAGCCCTCCAGCCCTCCAAGCCTGCGCTAACACATTTTGCCCTTCCATATTCACACTGTCTTCACTTACAGGATCCGTATCCCTCTATTCCCATCCTATTCATGTATTCGTCCAGGTGCTTCTTGAATGCTGCTGTTGTGTCTGTTTCCACCACCTCCTCTGGCAGCATGTTCCAGGCACTCGCCACCTTTTGTGTGAAAAACTTGCCTCAGCCATCCCTTCTAAAATTCCCCTGCCCGCAGTTTGAACCTGTGTGCCTGCGTGATAGACCCCTCTACCCTGGGAAAAAAACCTCATACTTTCTACTCTATCCAAGCTATTCACAATCTTATGCATTTCTATCAGGTTACCCCTCAACATCCTGCATTCGAGTGAAAACTAACCCAGTCTATCCAACCTTTCTTCATAGCTAAAATTGTCCATACTAGGCAACATCCTGGTCAACCTTTTCCGTACCCTCTCCAAAGCATCCACAGCCTTCTGATGGTATATTACATATAATTTTGGTGACCACACTAAGTGTGGCCTAACTAAAGTTCTATAAAACTGCAGCAATAACCTGTCTATCCTAATACTCAATGCTTCTTCAAATGAAGGCAAGCATGCCATCAGCCTTTTTTTATTACCTTATCTACCTGTGCTGTTACCTTCAGTGATCTGTGGATCTGCACACCCCGATCCCTCTGAGTATCAATACTCCTAAGGGTTCTGCTGTTCACTACATAATTTTCAAATGTACTTGACTTTCAAAATGCATCACCTCACATTTGTACGGATTAAACTCCACACTGGCAGCACGGTGGCACAGTGGTTTGCACTACTGCCTCACAGCGCCAGAGACCTGGGTTCAATTCCTGCGTCAGGCAACTGTCTGTCTGGAGTTTGCACATTCTCCCCATGTCTGTGTGGGATTTCTCTTGTTGCTCCAGTTTCCTCCCATAGTCCTAAAATGTGTAGGTTAAGTGAATCACCAATCTTTGTATAATCCACAAACTTACTAATTAGACCAGCCACGTTTTCCTCCAAATTATTTATGTAGGCCATGAACAGCAGAGATCCCAGCACTGATCCCTGTGGAATACCATTTGTCACAACGCTCCATCCCAACAAAAACATCCTTCCACTGCTACCCTCTGTCTCCTATAACTAAGCCATTTCTATCTCCATCTTGCCAGTTCACTCTGCAACTATGTGACTTCACCTTTTGTACTAGTCTGCCAAAAGGGTCCTTGTTAAAGGCTTAACTGAACTCCAGTCAGTCTTACATCAGTGGTGGGTAAAGTATTAGAGAGGATTCTGAACGACGTGATTTATGATTACTTAGAAAACCACAGTTTGAGTAGACCTAGTCAGCATAGCTTTGTGAAGGGCAGGTCATGCATCACAAACCTTACTGAATTCTTTGAGAATGTGACAAAATATGTTGATGACGGTAGAGCAGTGGATGCAGTGTACATGGATTTTTGCAAGGCATTTGATAAGCTCTCTATGTTAGGCTCATTCAGAAAGTAAGGAGACATGGGATACAGAGAAACCTGAATGTCTTGATATAAAATTGGCTGTTCCATAGAAGCAGATAGAAAGTATTGAGCCTGGAGCTCAGTGATCAGTGGTGTCACGCAGGGATCGGTTCTGGGACCTCTGCTTTTTAAAAATATTATAAGTGACTTGGAGGAGGAAGTGGAAGAATGGGTTATTAAGTTTGCCGATGACATGAATGTTGGTGGAGTTCTCGATGGTGTGGAGGGCTACTGTGGTTGTAATGGGTCATTGACAGGATGCAGAACTGGGCTGATAAGTGGCAGATGGAGTTCAACCCGGAAAAATGTGAAGTTGTTCACATTGGAAGGTTGAGTTTGAATGCAGAATACAGAGTTGAAGGCAGGATTCTTAGCAGTGTGGAGGAACAAAGAGATCTTGGGGTCCACGTCCATGGGTCCCTCAAAGTTGCCACCCAAGTTGATAGTCTAAGAGTGTGGTGCTGGAAAAGCACAGCCGGTCAGGCAGCATCCGAGGAGCAGGACTGTCGAAGTTTTGAGCATAAGCTCTTCAGGAATGAGGGGGTGGCCCAAGGGGGATGAAAGATAAATAGGAGGGTGTAGGGGCTGGGGGGGGGGAAGGTAGCTGGGAATGCGATATGTAGATGAAGGTGGGGATGAAGGTGATAGGTCAGAGAGAATGGTGGAGTGGATAGTTGGGAAGGAAGATGGACATGTAAGGCAGTTCAAGAGGGCGGTGTTGTGTTGGAAGATTGAATCTGGGGTAAGGTGGGGGGAGGCAAAATGAGGAAACTGGTGAAATCCATTTTGATCTCGTGTGGTTTGAAGGTCCCAAGGCGGAAGATGAGACGTTCTTCCTCAAGGCATCGTGTGTTAAGGGTTTTGTGATGGAGGAGGCCCAGGACCTGCATATCCTTGGTGGAGGGGAAGTGGGAAATAAAGTATTTGGCCAGAGGATGGTGGGGTTGTTTAATGATGTTCTCTGAAACATTCCACAAGTTGGCATCCTGTCTCCCCAACGTCAAGGAAACGACATCGAGAGCAATGGACACAGTAGATGTTGTGTGTGGTAGTACAGGTAAATGTCTGTCAGATGTGGAAGGATCCTTTGGGGCCTTGGACAGAGTGAGAGGAGAGGAGAGGCTTTATACTTCTTGCAGTGGCAGGGAAAGATGCCGGGTGGGGGGTGCGTTGGTGGGTGGTGGTGGGGTGGGGTGGGGGTGTGTGGACCTAAAAGATGTATGGTGTGTTAGCTTTCATAAGCAAGGGGATTGAGTTTAAGAGATGTGAGGTTATGCTGCAGCTGTATAGAGCCCTGGTTAGACCACACTTAGAGTATTGTGTTCAGTTCTGTTCGCCTCATTATAGAAAGGGTGTGGTAGCTTTACAGAGGGTACAGAGGAGATTTACCAGGATGCTGCCTGAACTGGAGGGCAGAGAGTGGTGGGTGCATGGAACGCACTCCAAGCAGTGATAGTAGAGTCACATATATTAGGGATATTTAAGCATTTAACTCTTGGATAGTCACTTGGAAGATAGTACAATGAAGGTTATATAGGTTAGTCTGATCTTAGAGAAGGGTAAAAGGCCAGCACAACATCGAGGGCTGAAGGGCCTGTACTATACTGTACTGTTCTATGCTCTATGTTCCATGTTGACAATATCAATCACCTTTCCTTCATCAACCATCTTCGATCTTCGTCACCTCCTCTTAAAAATTCGATCAAGTTAGTGAGGCACAACCTCCTCCATACAAAATCATGCTGTATATCTCTAATAAGTCTATTTGCTTCTAAATGTATATAGATCTTCTCCCTGAAAAATATTTTCCAATAACTTCCCTACATCCAACATGAGGCTCACAGGGATGTAATTTACTAGATTATCCCTGCTACCCTTCTTAAACAATGAATGCTCATTGAGAAACTGTCCTCACATAAAGAAATCTGGTTAACTAGATAATAGCTGACACAAACTTCTGGATTTTCACAAAGTTAGGATTCAGGGATGTGAACCCCCTGCTTTCATTGGCTTGGAATAAGTGTCTGGACTTGCAATCCAACCTGACCAACTCTAATGCTTCTTTTGGACAAAGAAGGACTTAAATCTGCTGAGAGCATGTAGACCCCAGAGGAGATCTGAAATGGAGATTAGGGTGAAGGAGATCACAAACAGATCAGCTCCCTTTCTCCTGCAATTTTCGTCAAGTCAGCTAAACCTCTCCATACCTTGTGGACCATGCCTTCGCAGGAAGTCCTGAACCATGGTTTAGATTTAGGAAATGTTTAAAAGATCAACCAGCCTTAGCATGACATCATTCATTCCTCCAATTCCTTTGCCCCTCATACCATCAACTCAATCACAATATGAACCCATATGGCCCATCCATTACCCACACCTCTCATATTCTCCATGCTAACTCAATGCTAATGCTAGCCCCTTCCTTGCCCATTTACCAATATACACAGTGTACATAATCAATCAGACGGGTAAAGGTAATGGTATGTGTAGAACTTCTGACAAAAAAAGGCATTTGAAAATGTTCTTTGGAAAACAAAGCTGATATCCTGCTGTCTTATAGAAGTGTCAATCAGACAGACTATTAAAATAGCCATAATAAGAGGCTTCAAATATTTCATACCTCTTAATCTTGTTCAAATAAACATTTGAAACAATGACAAAATAAATCACCAAAAGAACAACATAAAGGCTCAAATCTTCCAGGAACAGCAAACATTGTCAGATTGATGTTCTCATACCTACTTTTTATCCCTCCATCTGTTGCTCACATTTCTGGATACAATTCCAATGCTGAAGGCCTCAAAATGTGTAGTCAATGTTTTATCCAGCGGAATTCTCACACTGCAGGACAGTTGGCTATGCCAAACCATGCTCCAGTTTTACAACAATAACTGACATATTCTGGTGAGTTCATCCATTTACTATACAATGAACAACTGTGGGTGATGTAAACATCTTTTCAGTCTGTTACTAAATAATTGTGGGAAGCTCCTGGTTAAAAGGATTGGTGGTGGGGTTGGGGGGTTGCAGGGGAGGGGGGTGGGGTGGGAGAGAGGTGCAGTGGGTGGTATTCAACTGTATAATTGAGAAGACAAGCCAGCAAGTTGTGTGAGTGAGGAAGGGGTTCAGAGGCTATCAAGTTTGGTTGAGATTTGTTGAGGGGGTCAAGTAGAAGTCAGGTCCACCATGACTAGGGTGCAATGAGTGCAGAGAAGAGGATTGATGGGGGAAGGAGCCATGCTAAGTATAACAGAATATACTTAAAGTCTGGTTGAAGATTTGTAGCTCGGGTGTCCGTTGTTGTGGTTCTGTTCGCCGAGCTGGAAGTTTTTGCTGCAAACGTTTCGTTCCCTGGCTAGGGAACATCATCAGTGCTATTGGAGCCTCCTGTGAAGCGCTGCTGTGATGTTTCTTCCGGCATTTATAGTGGTTGTTATAATAGGTATTTATATAACCACTATAAATACCGGAAGAAACATCACAGCAGCGCTTCACAGGAGGCTCCAATAGCACTGATGATGTTCCCTAGCCAGGGAACGAAACATTTGCATCAAAAACTTCCAGATCGGTGAACAGAACCACAACAAGAATATACTTAGCCATGTATTCTGTTTCCACAACTTATTATCTCTCTTTCCTTGAACCACTAACATCTATCTGTGTAAAATTGACAGTTTTCAGTTTTAATAAGATGCTTTGGTAATACATTCTGTAACCTCTCAAAATTCTGTGAAATAAAAAGCTTTTCTTTATCAATGTCTTAAAATCTCTTTCAATTAATCTTTGTATTACTGTATAGTAAGCTCGAAAACTCTAAAACTACCTACTTCAAAAGTGACTTCCTGGCCATGGGAGTTGGCAGTGTGAGTCAATGATAGCATTTTTACTGCTACAGAGTTTCATTTCAGGCCTATTACCTACTTATGGCGGTGGTGTTATCATCACTCAGTGTGTCCAATGGTTGTGACAACACACACTTTAACATACATGGTGTTGCCTGAGGCTACTGCTAGTAATTAGAGAGGCTGTAATGTTCTTTTCAACACATGGCTGACTAACAATCTCTCTCAGTCTTACTGGCTGCCATTGGTGTGTGTTCAAATGATTTGTCAGTGATGCTCAACTCATGAGGTCATAGTATGAGCATATATTCCTCAATCATCATGTCCTGGGGTGGGATTCAAACCCAGAGCTTCAGGCTCAGAGACAAAGGCGTTCCCCACTGTGTAATCAACATCCCCTGTTCACATACTGGACTTGCTCACAAAGGAATTTCTTCACTAAATTGAACAGGAAGTGAACAAAGCTCCATAGCTGATAACAATGCTATTTCTCATATGTAAATAAGGAGTTGTTTTGAATCATTTATTTCTGTTGCCATTGTTATGTGGGGGAGATCTTGTCTCACAAACTTGATTGAGCTTTTTGAGGAAGTGATGATGTGATGAGGATAGAACAGTGGATGTTGTTTACTAAAACATTTGACAAGTTCCCTCATGGTAGGCTGGTCCAGAAGATTAAGTCACATGGAATCCACGGTCAGCTGGTAAGTTGAAGACTAAATTGGCTTGGTCATAGAAGGCAAAGTGTTGTTGCGAAAGGGTTTTTTTTTACTGTGCTGTTCCATAAGGATCAGTGCTGGGACCTCTGTAATTTGTAATGAATATGAATAATTTGGATAAAAATGTAGATGGCACGAGAGTTGATGGAGATATGGATAGGGAGGAACATTATCAGTAGATCAGCAGGAAATAGATCAATTGGAAAGTTGGGCAGAGCAATGGCAGATGGAGTTTAATATGGACAAGTGTGCAATGATGCATTTTGTGAGGTCAAATGCAAGATAAAAGTATACAGTAAATGGCAGAATCCTTTGGAACATAGTAGTCCGTAATTCTTTGAAAGTAGCAACACAAGTAAGAGTCAGAGAGATGTACAGCAAGGAAGCAGACTCTTCAGTCCAACTTATCCATGTTAACCAGATATCCTAAATTAATCTAATCCTATTTGCCAAAGTTTGGCCCAATTACAGTATCTCTAAACCATTTCTATTCATACACCCATTTCGATGCCTTTTAAATGTCGTAATTGTACCAGCCTTCGCCACTTCCTATAGCCGTTCGTTCCATACACCCACCACTCTTTGCATGAAAGCATTGCCCCTTAGGTTGCTTTTATAAACATTTAGAGATCTGATTCAAACCCGAATCTTTGCAGTATGTAATTTGATGTTGGAAAAGCGCAGCAGGTCAGGCAGCATCAAAGGAGCAGGAGAATCGACGTTTCGGGCATAAGCCCTTCTTCGGACTTATGCCCGAAACATCGATTCTCCTGCTCCTTTGATGCTGCCTGACCTGCTGCGCTTTTCCAGCAACACATTTTTAAGCTCTGATCTCCAGCGTCTGCAGTCCTCACTTTCTCCTAGTATGTAATTTGGACAAGCATAGAAACTACAAAGTATATCTTTCTGCAAAAACTTGGCAAAATCATTGAGTTGTTTCAACAAAACCTGAGATTAGTCCCAAGAACTAACAATTCAAAAACGTACAATGCAAAATGTAACTCAGAAACGCCAATGCAGAAATGACAATAACTTAGATTGCTATTTCAAAAGATTGAAAGAAAATAGTTTTCTGTAGTTCAACATAGCCAAAAAATGACATATTTTATTGAAGCATTTCATTGTGTACCCATCATGATAATTCATGGGAGTAGCAATTCAAAGAGAAATCTAACTTTTATGCTATTTCAGATGGGAATGCTGACTGGTTAGCAAATGGACTGTGGTTGGAGAGATGTTGCCATGCAGAGGACCCACACCCTTCCTCCACCACACCTCCCCCCAACTTCCTACAATTTATTCTGATTGACTACCAGTTAACTACCAGCTACGATTAAGTTTTAAATCAAACATGTTGATTCTGAATGGTCAGGGCATTACACTGATAAGTGAACTTCGCAAATGCTGTCTCCTATTCTGAATTGTAATGGGTGTCTGCAAAGAGTAAATCACAGTGCATTAATATATGTACCTTCCAGAACATGTAATTGTACCAGACTGTGAGCCTGATGCAGTGGCATTTAGAAGTTTACTTACGCGTCTTGATGGGCTCCATCTTGCAATCAAAAGAATAATTGGAAATGGAATTATCAAGTGAGTTCCCTTTTCTTGAAGTTGGAGAAAGCCTATCCTGATTGGATCATTTCTCACTGCATGTCACACAACTCTTGAAAGACTGTAACATCCAGTCTCTTGGTCCTGAAAAGTGTCTGGTCTACTTCTGATTACTTGAAAGGGCAAGGTATCTCAAAAGTTTGAGCAACAGCTGGTTCACACTGCTACCATGCAAGAACAACACAAGTTTAACAAGAGGCTGCTGTAAAGCCCAACAAAGATTCTGCCCATTACACAACTGAGAAATGTCACAGAATCATACTGCATTAAAGAGGCCTTCAGACCATCGAGTCTGACCTGTCTATACTCATCTCACTTTCCAACATTTAGCCCACAGCTTTGAATGTTCTGACAATTCCAGCGCTAACCCATGTTTTTTCTTAAAGGTTGTGAAGTTTCCCAACTCTATGGCCTTCCCAGTCAGTGCACTCCAGATTCCCATCAACTTCTGGGTAAAGCATATTTCCTCAAATTCCCTCTGAACCTTCAACTCTTCATCTTAAAATGATACCTCCTCATTATTAACCCTTCAACAAAAGGGAACAGCTGCTTCATATTCATTCTGTCCATACCTTCCGAATCCTTTACACTGACATAGGAACAGGAGTAGGCCAATCAGGTCTGCAAACCTGTTCTGCCATTCAGTGAGATCAAGGCTGGTATGTGATCTAAATCTATATACCTGGGTTTTGGTCCATATCCTTAATACCTTTTCTTAAAATTAACAACTGCTCTGGCATCAACTGCTATTTCTGGAAGAGGGTTTCATACTTTAATTACCCATTGTATACAAAAATGATATTCTTAATATCTCTCCTGAATTAAATGGTAACACAGTGTTCAACATGTGCTGTGATTCTGCAATTGGACAGCATTTGCTGGACAGTCAAGAGTATGCAAAGCGGTATGCTGATGAGCAATCTTTAGATAATTTGTTGGGCTCACTAAGATATGTCTTTAGTTCAGTAATGCAGCTGAATAAGATAAACACTTCCCTTTACACTAGTAGTCATAAGTTTTGTTAGTGGTTTGAGAGTTTCTTCTGCACTGAGTATTTCTATGTGAAAACTGGAACCCAGTAGCCGCAGTAATTACATACAAAAACAAGTGTTGCAGTGCGTTAGCAGTGGGACATAAACTTGGATTCAGTATTTTATCAATTTTATTGTGGAAGGAAAAAATTAAAATATGGAAATAAAATATTTGTACTGCTGAATTTTGACTTTCTTTTAGAGGAAATGGCATTTCACCCTGATGGAAACTGAAGTAGTTTGCTGCAAACACATATTTAGTACCATATATTATCAATACATGCAGTACTTGGAAAAATAAATTAGAATTCCTTGCCTTGACTCAACTTTTCTCAGGTTACAATAAACAAAAATTTGAAATTTTATCTTTTCAGTGGCTTTAAAGGTTGGTGAACTAAATCAATTGGATTCATTAAGCTGATGTATTTTATTGTTTTCTTTAAATCATCAATCACTGCAGTATGAAATGAATGTAACTGATTTGACATGGAAGGTGTGTATTTCAATAACTTATTTTTAAACAGTTAAGGTTTAACCACTACAGGCTTCTCGTTATGCTTGCATTTCCTAAGTTCCGATTTTAGAACAATCAATATTTGTAATGCTTTCTCAGATATCCACCATGTTTGAATATTTCCTACTTCTGTTTATAAATTCCAAATTTGCCACATTTACTGGTACAATAACACTTACTTTTCCAGAGGTGGGATTCTGATGCCTCTAATACTGTCACTCCTGCATTACTCACATTCACCCGTGAGTCATGACAGGACAATTAGGTAGGGAGAGACGATGAATGAGTGATAGCAAAATCAATTTTAATCCATGCTTAAGTAGGTAGCCTTTGTTCCACATATTTCTTTTTTGGTGACAGCCTCTACTGGTCAATTTTAGAATTGCTGGTTCGATGAGCAACTCACCTTGAGTGCAGTCGCCCAATGTCCTGCTTTTGGTTTTGGTCTGAAAACAGACTATGGACTTCCTATTTATATTTTAAAAAGGTCTGATACCCGCACCTGATTTCCACCAAAAAATGCTGTACAGCTCCTGATCTAATACAGCTTTGAACTGTGTTTCCAAAGTTATTTGGTTAGGAAGGGTCAGCTGCTAAATTGGACCTCCTTGTGCCACTATATCAATTGGAAAGTGGGTGCAGGAGAATGCCATGTCTAGACTGTAATCTGTAACTCAACAATGCTATTAAAAATAAAGCATTTAAAAGAAAAACAATGCCAGCCTCAAAGACAATAGTAATATTTTGAATGAATGCTGGAATGGTCTTGAGTGGTCAAATGGACTACTCCTGCTCTTATCTTTGATGTTTCTATGTTTTGCTGTAAGTTAATAGCTGTACAGTGATGGGAAGTGACAACTGTCTGACATAAATCAGAGAGATTGACATACAAAGCTTAATTTGGATACATTGACTGGCAGGATATCTCGAATAACAACCAAACGCTGATACTGATTGCTTTAGTTCCTGTTTTCCTGTTTGCTTTGCCAGCTTTAGCATAGAATTTGATGTACTCTGAAACATGCTGATCTTAATATGTTCCTTCCTCTCTGTTTATGGTTTTCAGAGAAATGAAATATATTTTTAATATAAATGAATGTGATTTATTTGCCAACTCAGTTCTGCTTTCTTATTTCAGCAAAATGTCAATGTCAGTCTCTGTAATAAAAAGTAATAAAAACAAAGGCAACAGGACACGCCGTTAAAGCAATATTTTGGACTGAATTCTCTTTGTCAACAGAATATATAAAACCTCATCACACTATATTACAGTTTCAATGGAAAAGACAGCAGACAACTTTGGTTGAAGGGGTTCGACAATAGCTGACTTGTCAGAAATATTCACATTACAATCCCTTCCAATCTCAAGTACTCTGTGCCGAATATGGTTTCTTTGTTTATTTCAGACTTTCTTCCTTCAGTTTCTGTTTTCTTGGTTATCCGTACTGATACTGACATTATGCTAAAAAAAACTGAAATGACAACAGTCATTAAAATGTAGTCATTTAGCAGCCCATTAAGAATGAATTTGAAAAACATCTTCAGATCAGTACATAAAAGATTTTTATGATATGGTTATTGCAATCTATTATTCCAGGTATGTGTTTTTTCTGCTGCATTTCATCTATTCTGCTGCACACATTTTAAAACAGCCTTTTGTTGCATTGTAAGCAATTTTAGAGGCATAATTTTAGCTAAAGATTCAAAATTGTAACACACTTTGTGTGTTAAGCTATTTTCCATCTCAAACCCTAACAAGGAATGAATGAATGAATGAATTAGCTTTATTGTCACATATACTCAGTGACTATAGTGAAAAATTTATACATCGTCACCTACAGTGCCATTTTAGGTACAAAGGTACCTCGGTATAGCTCCTTTAGTTACAAACCTCAGAAAATAGTTTTCAAGTCCATACCAAGCTGGCGCCTAGCCTCCAGTCCTCCCTGGCTCCAGACCATGCTGGGGCTTCACTTTGAGGATCATGACACTGAGAGATTACTCCATACTGCCACACCAGGCTAAGGCTGCCACATCAATGACCATAAGAACTGGAGTAGGCCATTCAGCCCATCAAACCTGCTCCATCATTCAATAAGTTCATGGCTGATCAAACAATGCCCATTTCTTTCCCATAATCCTTTATGCCGTGGTGATCAGAAATCTATCAAACAATATCTTAACTTCTTCTACTTTGGATGTAAGTTTGCTCGCTGAGCTGGAAGGTTCATTTTCAGACTTTTCGTCACCATACCAGGTAACATCATCGGTCAGCCTCCGGTGAAGCACTGGTGGTATAGCCTGCATTTTATTTATGTGTTTAGGTTTCCTTGGGTTGGCGATGTCATTTCCTATGATAACGTAATTTCCTGTGATGATGTTATTTCCTATTCTTTTTTCTCAGGGAGTGGTAAATGGGATCCAAGTCAATGTGTTGATAGAGTTCCAGTTGGAGTGCTATGCTTCTTGGAATTCTCACACGTGTCTTTGTTTGGCATGTCTGAGAATGGATGTGTTGTCCTAGTCAAAGTGGTGTCCTTCCTCATTTGTATGTAAGGATACAAGTGAGAGTGGGTCATGTATTTTTGTGGCTAGTTGATGTTCATGCACCCTGGTGGCTAACTTTCTGCCTGTTTGTCCAATGTAGTGTTTGTTACAGTTCTTGCAACGTATTTTGTAAATGAAATTAGTTTTGCTTGTTGTCTGTGTAAGGTCTCTATGATATCACCAGCCCAAGGAAAGCTGAACACATAAATAAAAAGCAGGGCAGACCACTAGTACTTCACCGGAGGCTCACTGATGATATTACCTAGTATGGTGACAAAACATCTGAAAACAAGCCTTCCAGCTCAGCGAGCAAACCTACAGCCAGAACCTCAACCTGAGCTACAAATCTTCTCAAAATCCTTCTACCCTGTAAGATAGGACCTCTAGGGTTGTCATCTCAGATTATTCCCTTTACCATGTGCCAGAGAGTCTAGGAATAGAAAGCTAGTTAAATGTACAGCTAAAGAACCAGAGTAGGAGGGAGGGCTTTAGATTTGTGGATCATTGGGATGTCTTCTGGATCAGCTGGGATCTGAACAAAGTTCCACCTAAACCCAAACACAACGATAACCTGACATAGAGGCTTGCTGGTGCCACTCTGGAGGGTTTGTGGCTGGGGTGGGGGAGAAGGTGGGAGTGGGGAGTGGAAGGGTGGGTGAGAACCATAACAGTAGGTTAGTAAGGGTAAAATGACCAAGGAAGAGTTCCAGAATAAGGCCAGTAAGAGGGCAAAGAACAGACCCAGGAAGGGATGACTGAACACAGCAGGACTGGTGGTCTGAGGTGAATTTGTTTTAATATGAGGAGTATGACAGGTAAAGCAAATAAAATTAGAGCTTGGATTAACACATATAACTATGATGCTGTTGCTATTACAGAGACTTGGTTGAGACAGGTATGACACATCCAGGATTTAGGTGTTTCAGGCATGAGAGATAGAGATGTGAAAGAGCTTGGGTGAGTTATGTTACTGATAAGCGAGGCTGTCAGGGAAGATACCAGTACTGTAAAGATCGGTGCTGGGACCACAGCTTTTCATCATTTAGATACATAATTTGGATGTGAATATAGGAGATATGATTATTAAGTTTGCAGATAATACTAAGATTGGTTGTGTAATGGACAGTGAAGAAGATTATCTTAGCGTACAACAGGACCTAAATCAGACGGCCAATGGACCAAGAAGTGGTAGATGGAGTTTCATTTAGATAAATGTGAGGTGTTACATTTTGGTAAGGCAAATTAGGGCAGGACTTCTACACCTAATGGTCAGGTCCTGTGCAGTGCTGTCGATCAAAGAGACCTAGGGGTGCAGGGGCATAGTTCAAGAAAGTGGAGTCGCATGTAGACCGGTTGGCGAAGAATGCATATGGTATGGTTGCCTTCTTTGGTCCGTGCATTGAGTATCGGAATTTGGATGTTAGTTGTAGCTGTACAGGACATCAATGAGGCCACTTATAGAATTTTGCATCTAGTTATAGTCTTCCTGCTATAGGAAAGATGTTGTTAAACTTGAAAGGGTTCAGAAAAGATTTACAAGGATATTGCGAGGATTAGAGAGTTTGTGCTATAGAGAGACGCTGAATAGAATGGGGCTTTTTTTCACAGAACCATCATTCCTCCAGGTGGCAGAGGTTTGGAAGGTGCTTTTGAAGCACCTTTGGAAGGGCTCTTGTGGTGCCACGGTACTGTCCCTACCCCTGGACCAGGAGGTCCGTGTTGAAGTCCCACCTGCTCCAGAGATATGTAATAACATCTCTGAATGGATTGATTATAATAAATAGGTGAAGCAGCTTTGATAACTTGTCAAAGTGTGTCTTCTTGATGATACACAATGCTGCCATCAGATGGTTGTTGGAGTGAATGTTGAAAGTGCTAGATGGAATGCTGATCAAGCGGGCTTCTTCATTCTTGATAGTGTCCAGCCTCTTGACTTTTGTTGGAGTTGCACTTAGCCAGACAAGTTGTCAGTAATCAAATGGACTCCAGACTTGTACCTTGAAAATGGTAGTCTCACTTTCATGTATCACGAGGTGAGTTCATGAATAAATGAAGTGAACCAATTAAATTGAACAATGTTATTCCAGTTTATGATGGGCTTGCTTGCACAATTCTGAGCTAAACTGAACATCAATTACGGTAGGATTACCTTGCTTTTCCAGCCCATCATTGAAAGATTGATAAAAATGCCACAAAGCAGCATGTACAGTCACTTATGCTGTTTTATTTTAAGGTTACTGGCAAAGGTGGGTGATCAAAGAACTCCTTCAGAAATTCCAAATTGACAGCGGCTTGATCATCCCCTACAAAAAAAAATTGACTGGCTTCGGAAATGTCACACTGGAATAATTGTCCTTCAGAGATTGATTTTAGGAAGTATGGTTGAGATATTCTGCACCCATCATGCTAAATATGGGATGGAAAGACATGAGATCTGCAAACTGTGAAGAAAATCAAGCCAGGATTTTGATAATTTACCAAGATGTAAAGTAAAGGTAGAGTCACCATAATCTGACTGGACCATAGGGCTGCTCTCTCATTAGGAAGAAATGACTGTGTGGTGGTTTAACTTGAGGGTCACCACATTTCAAGCAAGG
This sequence comes from Hemiscyllium ocellatum, assembly GCF_020745735.1. Taxonomy (NCBI): domain Eukaryota; kingdom Metazoa; phylum Chordata; class Chondrichthyes; order Orectolobiformes; family Hemiscylliidae; genus Hemiscyllium; species Hemiscyllium ocellatum. Next base: position 91,134,570 of record NC_083401.1, read on the forward strand.
GATGAGACAGAGAAGGAGAGCCCTTCACAGTAACCTCAAACAGCATGGGAATTGAACCTATGCTGTTGGTCTCATTCAACAGTGCAAACGTGGTTTTCAACAAACTGACCTAACCAATCCCCTATTTAGCAAGATAATGCAATGAATAGTAGAATCATACTTATATGTAAAGAAAACTTCAGATTTTCAGAGTGCAATTTGGCTGCCAAGTCACTATTACTATTTTATGAGAGAAATTTAACATGAAGGTCCTTGAATTTGGTTTGCTTCTTCTGTTTGTTTATATGCAGTCTTCTCTTAAAATTCTAGTTAGTTAGAAGTACGCTAGAAATTTAAATGTTAAGAGAACTGTGCCATTCAAGTGCACAGTACATTGCCCACCTTCTGTGAATGTGTGAGCAAACAACATTAAGGAACTGCCTATTGACATCATATTGAAGCATCCCACTTGCCACATTTAATAGGCCATATGGTCAACAATTCAATGTGATAAGATTACACAGTGCAGTGATACAGCATAGGCATGGCTCTGTACTCAGAAAGATGAGCCACTGGCAACGTACACTATATCGTCTCACAGTGATTTGAGATTAAAGCAAGAGCAAGACCAAATTGTGATGTTACATTATGTTTCCATGCTTAAATAGAATGAGCAGAGACATATAAGACCATAAGGGCAGAAGACATGGGAGTGGAAGTAAGGCCATTCGGCCCATCGAGTCCACTCCGCCATTCAATCATGGCTGATGGGCATTTCAACTCCACTTACCAGCGTTCTCCCTGTAGCCCTTAATTCCTCGAGACAACAAGAATCTATCAATCTCTGCCTTGAAGACATTTAGCGTCCCGGCCTCCACTGCACTCCATGGCAATGAATTCCACAGGCCCACCACTCTCTGGCTGAAGAAATGTCTCCATATTGCTGTTCTGAATTGACCCCCTCTAATTCTAAGGCTGTGTCCACGGGTCCTCGTCTCCTCGCCTAACGGAAACAATTTCCTAGCATCCACCCTTTCCAAGCCATGTATTATCTTGTACATCACTATTAAGTCTCCCCTTAATCTTTTAAACTCCAATGAATACAATCCCTGGATCCTCAGCCGTTCCTCATATGTTAGACCTACCATTCCAGGGATCATCCGTGTGAATCTCCGCTGGACACGTTCCAGTGCCAGTATGCCCTTCCTGAGGTGTGGGAACCAAAACTGGACACAGTACTCCAAATAGGGCCTGACCAGAGCTTTATAAAGTCTCAGTAGCACATCGCTGCTTTTATATTCCAACCCTCTTGAGAGAAGTGACAACATTGCATTCGCTTTCTTAATCACAGACTCAACCTGCATGTTTACCTTTAGAGAATCCTCGACTAGCACTCCCAGATCCCTTTGTACTTTGGCTTTACTAATTTTCTCACCATTTAGAAAGTAGTCTATGCTTTTATTCTTTTTGCCAAAGTGCAAGAACTCGCATTTGCTCACGTTGAATTCCATCAGCCATTTCCTGGACCACTCTCCCAAACTGTCTAGATCCTTCTGTAGCCTCCCCACTTCCTCAGTACTACCTGCCTGTCCACCTAACTTCGTATCATCGGCAAACTTTGCTAGAATGCCCCCAGTCCCTTCATCCAAATCATTAATATATAATGCGAACAGCTGTGGCCCCAACACTGAACCCTGTGGGACACCACTCGTCACCGGCTGCCATTCTGAAAAGAACCTTTTATCCCAACTCTCTGCCTTCTGTCAGACAGCCAACCCTCAATCCATCCCAGCAGCTCACCTCGAACACCATGGGCCCTCACCTTGCTCAGCAGCCTCCCGTGTGGCACCTTATCAAAGGCCTTTTGAAAGTCTAGATAGACCACATCCATTGGGTTTCCCAGGTATAATCAATATTTTGGTCTGGACTGCTCCATTACATATAAGTAATTTGGGTTGGTATGATCTGTGGCGTCACACACCTACCTCAGGAGAAAGATTCAGCAAAATCAGGATCTTGATTGCTGGGTGGGGTGGACCAGCTACAGTCAGATTAGTTGACACAGAAAAACAGTCAGAGCTGAATGCTGAGGTGGTCAATTTATGAAGTCCATCTTGGTGCAATGGGACTTCAACTCATATATAATGAAAAAGGAAGGCCTTCTAATTCTCAACCTTCATGATTCTCAGCTTCCATGTATTCTATGTGCCCCATTCATGTTGCCTCATGCCCCTCCCTAATCCCTTAAGCTGTTTATGCACCGTCACCCAACTCCTATGATGCCTTGAGATTTCTGTCAGGTTTTGCGGCTTCTCCCACTCCCCTTTGACTTTCATGCTCCTTATGCCAGGCAATAGCCCCCCAACTAATTAGCAATGCTCCTTATCCCTCCCCCCATGCCAGGTTATGCCAGTCCACCCAAAGCCATAGTCACTCTTGAACGCCATAAGTGCTATGTTATGACACTTCCATTCTCATTAACCCACTATACACTCCCTAGAACTAAAAGTTACTGTAGTGACAAGAAAAATGTGAACAATTTTTTCTGTTAAAATTTCAATCATTCATAACTTTTCAATTCTTTTTCTTCACTTTTGCTACCAAGTATAGTTGTGGTTCACACCAACTTTCTACTATGTCTTTTTAAAAAATAGTCTTGCTACAGGGTCATAAAAATATCAATTATCCACACCCGATTAAATTATCAATAGTAGAAACTGCAAGAATCTGAAATTTTAAAATATTCTGTAAATAAGCATTGTGCAATTGACAGCATAGATCAAAGGAGAAGAATTGTGAATCAAGCAACATTTTCCCTGGGATGCAGCTCTTTCAATAGATTATTGGATTTCCAGGTTGTCAGCCAAGGATGCTTAATAAAAGATAATTCCACAATATTATGTTACCTCTATCTGATTTTACTGAGATTTTCTAGGCAACCTGTTTTTTTCTTCCTTAATAATAGACTGCAGCATTTTCCATACAATAGATGTCAAGGTAACTAACCTACATTTTCCTGCTTTCCTCCATTCTCTGATAATAAGCATGATAATATCAATAGGAGTGATCACCACACAGTCCTTGTGGTGACAATGTCATGCTGTCACACTGAAGATACACTTCATCATGTTCTGTTGCGCAGTGACTCACATCCTGTAAATTAATACTTTAAAAATCAGTTGTCCTCTAGAAAATGGTTGTAGTTGTTGCATATCAGTCATCTCAGCTCCTGGCGTTCCTTAGGGTACTGTCCTACTCCTAACTACCTTTGACTGCTTTGTTAAGAATCTTCCCTCCATCAAATGGTCAGAAATGGGCACGCTCACTGACAATTGCACAATGTTCGACACCACTCATGACTTCTCAAATACTGAAGCAGCCCGAGAAAATATATAGATTCAGTCTGAAAAATTGCCAAAGTGAAAAGTAGCATTTGTTTCATTCAAGAGCCAATGATCATTCGCCAAGAAGAATCACTTCTTGACATTCCCATCATTAAATTCCTACTATAAATATGTGAGTGTCACTTTCATCCAGAAATTGAATTGGGCTATCTATATAGAATCCCTATAGTGTGGAAACAAGCCATTTGGCTCATCAAGTCCACACTGCCCCCTCCAAAGAGCATCCCAAACAGACCGTATCCCTGTATTTCTCATGGCTAATACACCTAACCTGCATATCCTTGACACTATAGGTAATTTAGCATGGCCAATCCATCTAACCTGCATAACTCTGAAAGGAAACCAGAGCACTTAAAGAAAATCGGCACAGACACAGGAAGAATGGGCAAACTCCACACAATCACCTGAGGGTGAAATTGAATGTGAGGTAGCAGTGCTAACCACTGTGCTGCCCCATAAATACTGTGCCTACAAGTACAGTAGGTCAGCATGGTGGCTCAGTGGTTAGCACTACTGCCTCACAGTGCCAGGGACCCCCAGGTTCGATTCTAGCCTTGGGCTACTTACTGTGTGGAGTTTGCACATTCTCCCAGTGTCTGTGTGTGTTTCCTCAGGGAGCTCTGGTTTCCTCTCACAATCCAAACATGTGCAGGTTAGGTGAATTGGCCATGATAAATTGGCCATGATAAATTGCCCATAATATTCAAGGATGTATAGGTTAGATGCATTAGTTGAGAGTAAATGTAGGATAAATGGCCAATCCATCTAACCTGCATAGGATAAATGAATCTGTGTGGGTTACTCTTTGGAGGGCTGGTGTGGACTTGCTGGGCTGAAGGGCTTGTTTCCACACTGCAGGGATTCTGTGAGTTCAGAAGCCAGGGATCCTGTAGCAAATAACTCAGCTCCTGACTCCCAAAGGCCGATTCATCATTTACAAGATGCAAGTCAAGAGCATGATGTCTTGCCTGCGTGAGTGCAGCTTTAACAGTTTCCTAGAAACTTGATATTGTCCACAAAAATGAAGCCCATTTAATTGGCAATAAATCCTCAGACATGTTTTCCCTCCACTGCTGACATATGGCAATGTGCACCAAGTGGACATTAAAAATGAGACATGGCCATTGTTGGCTGGGCTAGCATTCATTGCCAGTCCCTAGTTTCCCATGAGAGGTTGGTGGTGAACACAGGGAACACATGCAAAGTATTTTTAGAACTAAGATCATCTTTCTCAATCACAAACAAAAGCATAAGTTGTTGGAAAATCTCAGCAGATCTGGAAACATCTGTGAAGAGAAATCAGAGTTAATGTTTTGGGTCTGATGAGCCTTCCTCAGTTCTTGTTTCTGATTTACAGCATCCACAGTTTTTTCGGTTTTCATCTTTCTCTATTATACCAATGTTATCCTTAATTAACAAAGCTCCACCTTCAACTTTTCCTCACTTCCTGTCTTTCTGAAATGTTATGAAGCCTCGATTATACATGTCACAACCGTTGTCATCTTGTAACTATGTCTACGTCATGGCCATCACAACATACACATTTATTTCTGTTTGGGAATTTATCAGGTTTGATATGCATACTCTGTGTATTCACACAGAGAACATTTAACTCTGTCTTTTTAGTACTGTGTACATATTCTTTAGTCTGTATATTTTGTCCCTTCCTGCCTTGCTCTGATTATTGTGTTTTGTTCTCTGTATTTTATTTATTGATTTTACCTCACTTGATCACTTGTCTCTAAAACTTAATTCAAAACACTCTGTTCCTCCCAAGTGAAACAACTCAAAAAATCACTGGTTCCAATAGGGTTGAAATGAAGAGAGTCCCATTGATACAGCTCCCATTTCCCTCAGTATTGGCGACAATGTCCCATGAAGCAAAATTCAGTTTTACCACATCAATCCTTGAATCAATGTGTGATTCAAGATAAGCGGGTTTGGCCACTTTTTATTTATGTGTTTAACACATAAATACATACATAAATAAAAACACATAAATGTGAACATTTGTTCATTGATCAGGTAATAATGCTAAGATCAGAACCTTTAATTTTCTACGTTATAATTTAGCTTCTAACTGCTCTTGCTCCCCATGCAAATCTCTTTCCTAGTTCTACCTGAGTCATAATGTAGGTCAGTGAACAGAGGGGAGATGGGCAATTGACAGTTGTTACAAGTTTGAATGTGGCAGCAGTGCCATAAAAGCCTCAAACTTGCAGAGGGTAGAACTGGGGAGATTGACAAATAATGCCTTGAAATGGTAACGTTTAGAGAAAACAAAGGCATGACTGAGTGTGTCAGCAGTGAATAAATTTAGGAACAACTCAAGTTGGGTAGTTACATAATTTAAAACAGATTATTATCGTGACAATACAGATCCCAAAATCAAATATAAGATCGCGGTTAGAAGTCAAGTCCACAAATTGGACTATCTTCTTACATGTTCTCATAATCTACATCCACATGGCTCTGCACTATGCTATATTGCAGTGTGACTATATCTTCTAAATTGAGCCATTTTTTGCTATAGGACCTATTGATATAAGACCTCAATGGAATGATTATTAAGTTGCATGATTCCACCTTCAGACATTTTTCTGCAGTAGGATAGCTTTGAAGATATCTAGCAGCTTTTTAAGAGATCGTACTCTCAAAAACCACATCACAAACTCTGGGTCGCTGAGTTTGGCATGTGCCAAGTACCTCGAGAACTGACAACATATTAAAGTCAACAGACATCACCTTATCGTGTAAGGCCAGCCTCTTACTCTGTATACATTTGGGCAATACGTTTGAATGCAGGAACTGAATCCTTATAATATTTTAAAAGAAGCTGCAACAGCTTGCAATGTGATCAGCGTATGGAAACTGAATGAACAAGGAACCAATGTTTTCTAACATGAGGGTCACGTCTCCCTTTTTGAGTGTCAGGATTATTTTTGCTGTCATCCAGGCCTCAGAGGATTTTTTTTCAATTTGAATTTTAATCTTCCAGAAGTTGGAGTCCGTAGGTTAAAGAACTGTCCATCTGTTTACCCATCTGTCAGTGAACAAAAATGCAACAAACTCCAAAGCTCACTGAATCAGTTTACTTTGGTGTCATTCTCTTACATGGATCTCTTTTGTTTCCTCTGTCTTTCAGTTCTCATTCAGTTTCTTTTTAAGATTTTGCAATCCAATTTATAGTATTTCCTTATTGATATCATCTGATTTAATTCCTCTGCCACTCTTTCAACATTATGGTTTTCCCTTCCATAAATTTTCATCTTCATTTATCAATTTGAATAAAAGAAAATCAGGCTCTGAATTCTTTTCTAAAGTGGACTGACACCGGTAAACAACTTTACGACATATAAGGTGGTAGAAATTTGGAACTCTCTTTCCCAAAAAGCTGTGAAAATTGACTCCTTTATGATGCTGGAATTGATAGATTTTTGTTTGGTTTGGCAATTTCCAAGAAGTGATTTGCTGGTGTTGAGCGCAGTGATCCAGGTGGTAAATGGGTCTCCCAGTGTAAGGTAACCATTTCTTGCCATCCCTAATCCACTTTTAATTGGGTCATTTTTACGATTGAGCACCTGTGGAAAATGCAGAACATCTCTATCAACTGAATGTAATCAAATACTAGATGTGTGCGTATGAACATGCAAATTTGGAGTAGGAATAGACCACATGGCCCCTCAGGCCTGCTCCAATATTTGATAAGATTACAGTTGACCTGACTATGGACTCAACAATAGTTTCTTGCCAATTGCCAGCACCCTTCACTACATGTAACCCCACCCTCACGCAAACCTTCGTCACCACGCATAACCCCGCCCCCACACCGACTTTTGCCACCACACGTAACCCCGCCCCCACGCTTATTTCCGTCACAACGCATGACCCTGCCCCCATGCTTGACCCCGCCCCCACACCAAGCAACGTCACCACGTCTAACCCCGCCCCTACGTCGATCTCTGTCCCCGCCCCTAACCCCGCCCCCACCCCCAGCTCCAGTTCCACACCAGGTCCTAGCTCCCAGCCTTGCCGGATCTTCACCATCCCTCCAGACCTCCCCCTCTCTGAGGATGAAAGATCAGTCCTCAGCAGGAGCCTCACCTTCATTCCCCTATGCCCTCGGATTAATGAGTTCAACACGCGGCGAGATATTGAACAATTCTTCCGCCGCCTTCGCCTCCGTGCCTACTTTCACAACCAAGACTCCCGCCCACCCTCTGACAACCCCTTCTCCCGCCTCCAACGCACCCCATCCACCTGGACACCCCGTGCTAGCCTCTTACCCGCCCTTGATCTATTTATAGCCAACTGCCGCCGCGACATTAACCGACTCAACCTGTCCACCCCTCTCACCCACTCCGGCCTCTCACCCTCAGAACGTGCAACCCTCCACTCCCTCCGCTCCAATCCCAACTTCACCATCAAACCAGCAGACAAGGGAGGCGCGGTAGTAGTTTGGCGCACCGACCTTTATACCGCTGAGGCCAAACGCCAGCTCGCGGATGCCTCCTCTTATCGCCCCCTTGACCACGACCCCACCTCCCACCACCAAACCATCATCTCCCAGACCCTCAATAACCTCATCACCTCAGGGGATCTCCCATCCACCGCCTCCAACCTCAGAGTCCCACAACCCCGCACCGCCCGTTTCTACCTCCTGCCCAAAATCCACAAACCTGACTGCCCTGGCCGACCCATTGTCTCAGCCTGCTCCTGCCCCACCGAACTCATCTCCGCATACCTCGACACGGTTCTGTCCCCTTTAGTCCAAGAACTCCCCACCTATGTTCGGGACACCACCCACGCCCTCCACCTCTTCCAGGATTTTTGCTTCGCAGGTCCCCAACGCCTTATTTTCACGATGGACATCCAGTCCCTGTACACCTCCATCCCCCATCACGAAGGACTCAAAGCCCTCCGCTTCCTCCTTTCCTGACGCACCAACCAGTACCCTTCCACTGACACCCTCCTTCGACTGACTGAACTGGTCCTCACCCTGAATAACTTCTCTTTTCAGTCCTCCCACTTCCTCCAAACTAAAGGAGTTGCCATGGCCACCTGCATGGGCCCCAGCTATGCCTGTCTCTTCGTAGAATATGTGGAACAGTCCATCTTTCGCAACTACATTGACACCACCCCCCACCTTTTCCTCCGCTATGACTGTATCGGCGCTGCCTCGTGCTCCCACGAGGAGGTTGAATAGTTCATCAACTTTACTAACACCTTCCATCCCGACCTCAAATTCACCTGGACTGTCTCAGACTCCTCCCTCCCCTTCCTAGACCTTTCCATTTCTATCTCGGGCGACCGACTCAACACAGACATCTACTATAAACCGACTGACTCCCACAGCTACCTGGACTACACCTCCTCCCACCCTGCCCCCTGTAAAAACTCCATCCCATATTCCCAATTCCTTCGTCTCTGCCGCATCTGCTCCCAGGAGGGCCAGTTCCAACACCGCACAGCCCAGATGGCCTCATTCTTCAAGGACCGCAGATTCCCCCCAGACGTGATCGACGATACCCTCCACCACATCTCCTCCACTTCCCGCTCCTCCGCCCTTGAGCCCCGCTCCTCCAACCGCCACCAAGACAGAACCCCACTGGTTCTCACCTACCACCCCACCAACCTCCGTATACAACGTATCATCCGCCGTCATTTCCGCCACTTCCAAACGGACCCGACCAACAGGGATATATTTCCCTCCCCTCCCCTATCAGCGCTCCGAAAAGACCACTCCCTTCGTGACTCCCTCGTCAGGTCCACACCCCCCACCAACCCAACCTCCACTCCCGGCACCTTCCCCTGCAACCGCAGGAAATGTAAAACTTGCGCCCACACCTCCTCCCTCACTTCCCTCCAAGGCCCCAAGGGATCCTTCCATATCCACCACAAGTTCACCTGTACCTCCACACACATCATCTATTGCATCCGCTGCACCCGATGTGGCCTCCTCTATAGAGAACACCTCTGGGACGCCCAAACCAACCAAGCCAACCACCCCGTGGCTCAACACTTTAACTCTCCCTCCCACTCCACCAAGGACATGCAGGTCCTTGGACTCCTCCACCGGCAGAACATAACAACACGACGGCTGGAGGAGGAGCGCCTCATCTTCCGCCTGGGAACCCTCCAAACACAAGGAATTAACTCAGATTTCTCCAGTTTCCTCATTTCCCCTCCCCCCACCTTGTCTCAGTCAGTTCCCTCAACTCAGCACCGCCCTCCTAACCTGCAATCTTCTTCCTGACCTCTCCGCCCCCACCCCACTCCGGCCTATCACCCTCACCTTGACCTCCTTCCACCTATCACATCTCCATCGCCCCTCCCCCTAGTCCCTCCTCCCTACCTTTTATCTTAGCCTGCTTGGCACACTCTCCTCATTCCTGATGAAGGCTTATGCCCGAAACGTCCGAATTTCCTATTCCTTGGATGCTGCCTAACCTGCTGTGCTTTAACCAGCAACACATTTTCAGCTCTGATCTCCAGCATCTGCAGACCTCATTTTTTACCCTCTTTTATCAATAACCAATAATCTATTTAACTCAGCATTAAGAATATTCATTAAACCTTGTCCTACTGTTCCCTGGAAAGAGAATTCCACGGAACAATAAGCATTTTGAGAGAGTTTTTTCTCCCCCTCATTTCTGTCTTAAATGGGAGATCCTTTATTTTTAAACAATTGTGTCTACTTGCTATTTAAAATAGTCTCTCTTACAAGGAAAACATCCTCTCAGCATCTGCCCTGTCAATTATCCTTAGATAGACATCCATTTCAACAAGATCATTTCTAAGTCTTTTACTTACTTAAATACTAGTAGAATAGTCAAAATTTCCATTAGAAATCTGGGTATGAAGGGTATGGTTGCAAAGGGATCCATAATTGAGGCCTCACTCCTTGTTTTGTGTACTTGTGAAATATTTTCTGTGTATGTGCTGATTTGTTTCTCAGTGCTGGAAGTTCAAACTAACCTTACTATGATAAGGGTAACAGAGTTGGCATGTTGTTAGAGATTATTACTTAAAAAGCTTTCCAAGGAAATAGAACCAGACGATATCAACGAAAGATAACAAAATGGTACGCTAGACCAAATATTAGGGGAAATGTCCTTACTTGAAAGATATATATTTGAAATAATCCATCAAATCATGGAAAATAAGCAAAAGTATGGCAGTTAACAAAATTTGATGATACCGTGAAAAAAAAACTTACCTTTAAAAAAATTTCATGCAACAAGTGGAAAGAGTTTAAAATAACCCAACATCAGATTACAGTCCAACAGGTTTATTTGGAAACACTAGCTTTCAGAGTGCTGTTCCTTCATCAGGTGATTGTGGAGATTAAGATCATGCTCACAGAATTTATAGCCAAAGGAGTCCAGTGCCATGGAAATGTGATACAATAAGCAATCTTAGATGAAAACTTTCTTCGTTTATAATGGGATATGCTGGTTTCTGTTCTTTGATATCTAAATCCCAGAGCTTCTTTTAAATTACATTCTCAAGATAGCTCAGGTTTTTAAACAATTGGTGTGAAGTCTGTCTGTGTCCCAATGCTATGTCAGACCGACAAACCTTCTGTTTAGTTTTGCAAAGTTTTACATGAATTCATGCAGTTTTTGAGCAAAATGAAATGAAATTCTGCAAAACCAAATTCATCCTATATGTATATATATCCATGCATGTAGGAGTGACGGATTGGATGTGCATGTGAGTGTGTGTGTGTGGGTGCGAGTACATGTGATAGACTGTGTGTGTTTATGTGTGTGTGTGTATAAACTCGGTAAAGTTTGTGTGCAAGTGTGATGGATATGTGTGATGGGTAAGTCATGATAAATGAAAGAGATAATTTTGATATTATAATGATTGTGTCTTAAAACAAGGCATGAGGTATAACATTTTGACTTAAATAAGCTTTTGATGTAAAGCCTGATTGAATATCCTACGAATTACTATCTCTTTGTTTTATTGGATGGAAAATAATGCATCCAGAAGTTCTTGATGTGTGTTCCTATCTGGATCTGTTCTGCTCGGAGAGGGCTAGATTGTAAAATTACTCCCACCACTTCTTAATCAATGTCTTGAAAATAAAGTCGACTCCAAAATTAAAAAGATTGAAGCTGTGCTGTCGCTTTCTCAATGACACAACTGTAATGTAAGCTGCACCACATCACAAAACAAAAATGAAATTTAAACCATGTTTGGTATAATATTCATCTCACCAAAGCTACCTGAGTGAAGGTAAATTTGCTGCCACCATGGTCAATTGTGGTTGTGGTTTAAAGGGCTTGACTCATCTAGTGCAGTAGTGTAAAACCACTTGGTAGTCTAATAAGAAAATACTCTTGTCTTGAATAATATAGTTTATTGCATGATGGCCATCAGCTACAATTTACATCGGAATGGTAGTTAATCAGCTGAGTCTTTCTAGGTATCAGCTCAGTAACAATCTTGACAACTTTCATGGAGAGTTTCACTTTATGCATCTTAGCAAGTTTTCTCACGCTGTTTTCCCAAACCGAATTGGTGTCCCAATTTCTGAACAGGGACCTGTAGGTCCTGTAGACAATGTGGTGCACAGCAGAAGTGCAGGGTCAGCAGAAGAAGACACAACCCCAGAACCTGCCAGCCTGATCTGAGACTGGCCCCTGCTTTCCAGCAATGTCTGTAGTCTGATGAAATGCTCAGCAATGCAGGAAAAAGATTTGTGAACTACTCCACTCCACCAGAGTAAATGCCACCATCTTCTCTCTCTCTCACCAAGGCTAATGTTGTACCACTCTCAATGCCTGGAACATCTTCCCTCACTTGCCTTCACTGACCACAACTACCAACACTCCATATCTTCAATATTGGCTACTCATTCACTTGGAGCATCTCCCCATTTTTCTCTTTCCTGCATCAGCATGAAAAGCTGTGGCAGCCATTTATATTTCACTCAATCCCTCCCTTTATCTAAATCTAGGTGAAAATAACTCATAATAGAGCTGGAAGTTGGATAGTGGGGCACAGAACATTTGGTTTCTCACTTACTGTTAGGAAAGGATCTTGGCTCTGGCTGGTGAGAGCTGAGTCTGTCCATGTGGTGATGCCCTAACATTCATGTCCCAGCATCCAAGTAAGAAGCGTTATCCTACAGAATTGCTGTGCTACTGTCTCTTTACCTCCAAAATGACCATACTCTTAACATGCTCAACTTCGGTCCCTTATTGATACAAATAGTATCTACACAGTATTTAACTTTGCCCTTCTATAGGAAGGGTGTTGTTAAACTTGAGAAGGCATAGAAAAGATTTACAAGGATGTTGCTGGGACTGGAAGGTTTGAATTATGGGGAGAGGCTGAATAGACTGGAGCTGTTTTCCCTGGATCATCAGACGATGAGGGGTGACCTTGTAAAGATCTATTTAATCATGAGGGGGCATAGATAGGGTGAATAGCCAAGGACCTTTCCGCAGGATGGGGGGAGTCCAAAGCCGGAGGGCATAGTTTGAAGGTGAGAGGGGAAAGACTTAAAAAGGACCTGAGGGGTAGCTGTTTTCATGCAGAGATGGTATGTGCATGGAACAAGCTGTCAGAGATAGTGTTGGAGACTTGTACAATTACAACACTTAAAAGGCATCTGAATGGGTATATAAATAGAAGGGATTTAAAAGTATATGAGCCAAATGGAACTTGATGAGATTATGATGTCTGGTCTGCATGGACGAGTTGGATCAAAGGGTCTGTTTCCGTGCTCTATTTATCTATGATTGTATGTTCCCAACTAACCCATCTTCCTAACTCTTCATATCTTCATCTTACTTCCTCAGCACTGAGCATTTTGAGTCAACATGTCAGATATCAGTGTGTACTGTCCCTTCATCAAAGCAAGGGTGTTGCTGACTGTCAATGACCCCCCCCCCCCCCCCAAGATTAACCCACTCCCTTCTATGTTCTATCATCTTCTCCTGTGTATTGAATTTCCCTTCCTACACAATTTTGGTTCCCTCTGTATCCCATCTTGCTGCTTCTAATCCCCACAATTGACTTTCCCAGCTTCCCCACCATTGCAGTCGCCCCTTGTAACTCCCCCCTAACTTTTATTGGGCAGAACTCCAGGGCTAATCATGACCCACCACTTAATTAACTTGGATAGATAGCTCTGACTAATGAATGACTTTTACTGATCTATGACCAGCTGTCAGACTGCCTTTCTACAATCACTGGATTGGAGCCGCAGGGCTGATTGTAGCTACTCCCCATACTGAAGAGTTATTGGTACTCTGATTTACCTACGTGACTGATTGACTGAGCCCAAGCCCTGGACTAATATCACAGGGTGTCCTTGACTGAGGGTAACTTCCTTAAACTGACTGAGGATCATTCCCCTTAGAGTTTGCAACATGCCCATTTGGTTGACTCTCATGCAATGTGTTTGCCACTTAAGTACTGAGATTAATATAACACAGTACTATACAACATGTCCACCCTCTTCATAGCTTACTCCTGGCAACCATGACAAGCTGCCTGGCTTTGTGCCTGTGCTAAAGATAAGACAAAACAGACGCATGGTGAGTTTATAAGGTCTGGCTGCAGGGCAAAGGACAAAAAGCAAGGTAGGTAGGGAAGCTGGAAGCATCTAAGTATGTGCAAAATAAGTGAGTGCAAAGAGAGCAAGTGAGCAGCACAAGTTGCACAGTGGTCTCATTCGTGAGCTGGATGCCTGACTACGTGTGCAGTGTTCGAGAATCAGCATTGCAAGGAAAGGTTCTGCTCCAAATTGCAGTATCAAAGTGGTGAACCATGTTATAAATGGATCAGAGATATGATATGAGGGTGCAGTGAGCCTGATATATGTTGAATGCCAAGGTCCGTGGATTGGGAGTGCATGCAGTCACTTCCCTTGGAGTTTGCCCTGAAATGTGAGTACCTTGTGTACAAGCTGCAGGGCTGGAAGACCAACCGATAAGTTGAAGTCATTAGATAACCAGTCTGACTGTTATGTTGGTAATTTTTGCCATCAAATGTCTGCCTTTTACCTGAGAAACTGCATATTATTCAGGCAAGATTAGGTAATAATAAACTATTTAAGCTTCTCATGCATGGAAATGAGTACCTCATCACTCACTGTCAATAATCTTGTCTTAGCATTCAATAATTTGTTACAAAATTGGATTTGCTCTCACACCGAGAAGCTCCTCTTTGAAAATTTCATCTTATTTTTACAATTTTCTCACCAATGCCTATGTTTGATCAGTGCCAGGCAAGATTCTGCCTATTGTTACTGAGACTATGAGGAGAACTAGATGGTCGATCTATCTCCTTTCAGGTTCAGAATTGTTCTCCCTCTCAAGCTCATACAACTTCATCATATTGGGTGGTGTTTAATGTACTCATCAGCTTTAATTCTGACAGTGCCAAACAACTGACACACCAATCTGAAGCCAGGCAACTTGAGAAAAACAAAACCAAAGTATAAAATGTAACCCATTTCTTTTTTAATGTGTAAAACTGGCTCGAAAACAATTAATTTTCAATTCTAATAAAAACTGCAGTTAATAACTAAAGCTGTAGCTTAGTGATAAAATACTGGCATTAATGTGGTCAACTTTTATGTTAAATATTTGTGTACACCATCTTTTGTATAAATTGGTCAGGCTACAGTATTTCATCTCAGTACTCTTTCATCATCTCTAAATTGAAACAGTTAATCCAAATATTGTGGAATAGTGAAAACTTTAACCTTAAATCTAAACCTTAAGGGAGATCATGTGATTGATTTTGCATTTACTTTTATCTCTAGAAATGGATGTTGGATAACTATCAATAGAGGTTGAACGGAGAAGTGATTTTTTTCCTTCTGTAGACTAAAATTGAGTTGGAAAAGACAAAAGGAGTGCTAGAGATACAACACTTACTGTTTTTATTTAAGATTTTCAGCATCCTCAATATTTTGCTGTAATTTAAGTCCCATCTTATATCTCCATCTGTCATTTACAACAATTAACTCTCCCTTTGTCTTTTTCCTTGAACATGCATACAATCTGTTGGCATGTAAGAATAGAATATAGAATCCCTACGATGCAAAAAGAGGTCATTTGGCCCAACATGTCTAACCCTATCCCAACATTTACCATGGCTAACCCACTTATCCTGCACAGCCCTGGACACTATGGGTAATTTAGCACAGCCAATCCACCTAACTTGTACATCTTTAAGCTGTCAAAGAACTCCAAGGAAGCTCACAAAGACACAGGGAGAATAGATAAACTCCTCACAGTTACCCAAGACTGAAACCAAATCTGGGTGCCTTGCAGTGTGAGACATCAGTGCTAACCACTGAACCATTATGCTGGCGGTTCTGACTCCTGCTCTCCAACTGTCTCCAGTATAACATCCTTCGCATTCTGATGCTTTACACTTTTGAAGAAGATATGCCAAATTCAAATGTGAACTGTATTTCTCTTTCCCGAGATGTTGCCAGACCTGCTAAGTTTCTCCAGCACTTCCTGTTTTTATCTCAGAGCAAATCTTGGCCAACATAAAATTACAATTCTTTCGCTGTGTTGGTTCTTAAAGTTTTTTTTTAATCCTTTACAAGGAATCTAGATAAGTTAAATTCCTAGAATAGTCATGAAAATTCAACTCTTTGAAATTCAAGGTTTCATTTTGGAAAACACCACAGATAACCATTTGATTGGCTTGTGGGGATTTCCTTGGGGCCTTCTCAATTTGTCACAATAAGGTTCTCAAAAGTTTGGAAGAAACCCATTTAGGGTTAAAAATGTATTGACCTTATGGATGCGCAGCTGGGTGAAGCTGTAAGGAAACAGAGCCCTATTTTACTCATTCATTATTTGACAGACTCACTAAGGAAATTCATTGCAGGATTCCTTAGTGTACTAAACAGTTAATGAACAAAGTTGATTTAAAAAAAATTCTTTGTATCATTTGGTGCAAACAAGATATGGATAAATGTATACATTTGCAATTGTTTTCACGTGCTAATGTTTTTTATACATTAGTTTTCCAGACAAACTTTCTGCTTATCTGTACACAGAGACAACTTTATGTTGAAATCATGCAGTTTTTAAAAAAATTTCAAATGATTCAGCACTGGGAGGGCTGTCTGTTTAAATTTTTCTTTATGTTGATAAGCACTGAGTGGAGAACAGCATTGTCGCATTATTGATTAGTTGGGTTTAATCTTAACTCCCAAGAATGTGTGGTAAAATGTGAAAATAGGAATTGAGCCTTCCCTTGTTACTGGAGACAAGAGGGGAGATGGTAACCAGCTCTCGCATGGAAAGCAGGTTGTCATTTAAATATTATAATGAGGCTCCATTCTTTCATTTTAAAGGTCATTCTACTTTTAAGCACAGGAGGCTTTGTTTCCCGGGCTTTGTTTAACCCAGAAAGTGTAAGGAGCTGATGAGGACTGAATCTAAGAAATAAGTACTTTCACAGTACTGGTTGTAGACCTGGAGAAGCAAGAGTGTTGCCTCAGGTTGCCAATAAGTATGTCTACAAATCTCCCTATTAGTGTCTGACCTGCTTTCAAACCATCTGACCTCACCCCCACCCTTCTTTTTCTGAACCCCACCTTCGCCAACCATTTAGAATTTGCCTTCAGATTAAATCCAGTCCTCTGTTTCCTATGGAAATGTAAGTTAACTTACTTACTGTCAACCTAATCTGCCAGTGATGGAGCCATGTTTCATTACATTTTCAAAATTGATGTTTATAGTAAGAGCAGGGAATTGAGCAGATGCTGCCTGCAGTATCAATCAAGCCAATGTTGATTGTACATCTCAACAAAAAGGCTTCTCACAGATAAGTAAAACAAATTGAGAAAATTTGCTGTGAACATAACTCACTAACGTGATTTATTACCAGAAGGATTCAGGAAACTTCATTTAAACTTGTATCATTTTGTTGTTACCGTGATATTGAATTATACTTCTGCAGGAATTCTTGATTCTTTTAATGAAGTTACATTAGAGATAATGGAAGTGCTGTTTTTTTTTATATTAAAAACTTTTTCATGTGTTGTTACTAGGGGTATTTTCTGAAGTCCATTCTATTTTTAACGTAAGACCATTTCTCCAATGTAAGCAGTCATTGGTCTCCGTCTACAAATGCTGGGCTTACTCAATCACTGCTGGCTCAGGAATTGCACACTTACGTGGAATCAATCCAGTCAGCGAATGGCAAGGGATATGACAAGTCAAGTGGGAAAAATATGGCGAGATTGGAGAAATGAGACACTCAACATCAAGAGATAAAACCTGAATTTCCACAAAACAGCAATATAATAATCTCGCTAGTGAATGGCATGGAGTCTATTCACATTAACATCTTATTATTTCCCAGAATGTGCTTCATTTGTATACAAATTGTAATTTTATCAAGGAGCAGAAAGAACCCAGATGGCAACAATTCCCAATGTAAAAATCTGAGAACCTTATAGCTCAAAGTTTGTGAGAAGATTTGTAGCTCAGGTGCTCGTTGTTGTGGTTCTGTTCGCCGAGCTGGGAGTTATTGTTGCAAACGTTTCGTCCCCTTTCTAGGTGACATCCTCAGTGCTTGGGAGCCTCCTGTGAAGCGCTTCTGTGCTGTTTCCTCCGGCAATTTTCGTGGTTTGTCTCTGTCGCTTCCAGTTGTCAGTTGCTGACCGCTGAAGTGGCCAATATATACAGTCTAGGTCCATGTGTCTGTTGATAGAATTTGTGGCTGTGTGCCATGCCTCTAGGAATTCCCTGGCTGTTCTCTGTTTGGCTTGCCCTATAATAGTGGTGTTGTCCCAATCTAATTCATGTTGTTTGTCATTTGAGTGTATGGCTACTAAGGATAGCTGATCGTGTCGTTTCATGGCTAGTTGGTGTTCATGGATGTGGGTTGTTAGCTGTCTTCCTGTTTGTCCTATGTAGTGTTTTGTGCAGTCCTTGCATGGGATTTTGTACACTACGTTGGTTTTGCTCATGCTGGGTATCGGGTCCTTTGTCCTGGTGAGTTGTTGTCTGAGAGTGGCTGTTGGTTTGTGTATAGCTCCAGCATGTTGCTTGTTCCTCCATGCCCTCATCTTGCCACAGATCTCCAAACATTTCAGGTCATGCTCCATGAGCAAAGACTACCTGCACCCTCAGTCTAAGGAGAATGGCATTGGATACTGACCATCCTCACCACAGTGAAATGGCCCATTTTGGAATGTACACCTCCAGTGCAGTAATATGTTTCACTTTAATGTTGATGCAAGGTGATCAAGCCTCACCAATCCACCTGTCACAGATGGATCTGTCCAGGGCAATATTGGTAAGAATGACCACCACACAGTTCTTGTGGACAAAGTCCTGCCTACACATTGCGAATACATTACATTGTGTTTTGTGGCACTATTACAATATGTGACTAAATGAAATAAACCTCCAACAGATTTAGCAGCTCAAGATTGGGCTGAGTCACTGTATGGCCATCAGGAGCAGCAGAAATACAACCTACGATCCAGTATACCCTCCATTCTACCATTAACATCAATGAAGAGATCACTGAAGAGAGTATTCATGACTCCTCAGATACTGAAGCTTTTCATATTCAAGTGCAGCAAGATCTGGACAATATCCAGGCTTGGACTATAAAGTGACAAGGAACATTCGTATCACACAAATAGCAGGGAATTATCAACTCCAACAAAATAGAATTTAACGATCATTCCTTAACATTCGATGGTGTTACCTTCATTGAATCCCCCAGTATCAACATTCTGGGGATTCCCATTGACCAGAAACTGAACTGGATTAGCTGGGGTGGCACAGTAGCTCAGTGGTTATCACTGCTGCCTCACAGCGCCAGGGACCCGGGTTCAATTCCAGCCGGGGCTGTCTATGTGGGGTTTGCACATTCTCCCTGTGTCTGCATGGGTTTCCTCGGGTGCTCCAGTTTCCTCCCACAATTCAAAGATGTGTAGGTTAGGTGAGTTGGCCGTGCTGAAATTGCCCATAGTGTTCAAGAATGTATAAGTTAGATGCATTAGTCAGGGGCAAATATAGGGTAGGGGAATGGGTCTGCATGAGTACTTTTCGAAAGGTTGGTGTGGACTTGTTGGACCGAAGAACTTGTTTCCACACTGTAAGGATTCTAATTCTAATATGAAACCTGTAGCAGGTAACTCGCCTCCTAACTCCCTAAAACCTGTCCAGCATGTACAAGACACAAGTCAGGAGGGTGATGGAATACTCCCCACTTGCCTGGGTGGGTGCAGCTCTAACAACATTCAAGCTTAACATCATCCAGGACAAAGCAGTCACCTTGATTGGCACACATCTAACACATTCAGTTTTCACTCTCTCCACCACCAATACTCAACAGCAACAATATGTATTATCTATGAGACATTCTGCAGAAATTCACTGAAACTCCTCAGAGTGTACCTGCCAAACTCATAGCCACTTCTATCAAGAAGGGCAAGGGTAGTAGATATATATGAAAATCACTATCCACAAGCCAGTCACCAACCTGACTGAGAAATATTTGGCTTTCCTTCAGTGTCACTGAGAAAAAAATCCAGGAATTTCATCCTGAAAGGCATTATGGATCTACCAACAGCACTTAGTTGGTAATAGTTCTTGTCAATAATGTACCAGCCATAAGACCACTTAAAATGACGGCAGCCCATGACATAATCCATGGGGTGGTATATCAGGATGGAAAGAAAAGGAATTGGAATAAAGAGGATATTTTCAGGGTTACGTCCTGTAACTTTGGAGTCCCACAAAGAGCAGTGCTGGACCATTATTGTTTACAATGTATATTAATGAGTTGGATGAAGAATGTGAATGCAATATCACCAAGTTTCTAGAAGATAAATAAACAGAAAGAAAGGTAATTAGGATGATACATAGGAAGGATATTGAGTGGGCAAAAAGTAAGTAGGCAAAATCTTGCAGATGGAATACAACTTGCAAAAATGTGAACATATGCATTACGGCAGGAATAATAAATGAGCTGAATATTATTTAAATGAGGAATATTTGAAGAAAGCTTCAGAATAGAGGTACAGGATTGGAGGTCATTTTGCACGAATCACAAAAACCACAAGTTCAAGTATCCAAGTTCACCAGGCAAGAGGGAATGCAATTGGGCAGCTTGCCTTTGTTTCAAAGGGACCGGGGTCTAAAAGTGGGCACGTTTTGTTGAGACAACACAAAGCACTGGTCAGACCATAGCTGGAATACTGTGAACAGTTTCAGTCCCCTTATCTAACGAAAGCTATGATGGCATTGATGGAAGATCAAAGAAAATTTACCAGGTTGATTTTGAGCAAATGGAATTTTCTTATGAGCAAAAGTTGAGTTAGTCGGACATGCATTCATTTGGGTTGAGAATAATGAGAGGAAATCTTATTGAAACATATAAGATTCTTAGTAGGCATGAAAGATTAGTTGGACAGTATTTAGTTCCCCTTGTGACAGTATCTTAGACCGGATGGCATAATCTTGAGTTAGGGGATGCCAATTTGAGGCGCAAATAGGAGAATCTTTTTCTCTCAGAATTTCATTATTCTGTGGAATACTTTACTGTCCAGCACTGTTGAGGCTGAGTCATTAGGTATTTTCAGTGTGGACAAATTTTTAATCAGTAAGAAAATCAAGGGTTATGGGAATAAGGCATAAATGTGGAGTTCAGATTGCCCATGATCTCATTGATTGCTCCTGGTCAGCTCCATGACATATTGCTGTGGAGAATCCACCCTAATCAAGATGGCGGCAGAGTAAGCTATTCCAGCCAGAGGTCCTCTACTCTGCCCCTTATTTTTCCTTTCTTTCTTTTCCTGGCCAATGCAGCAGTGAATTGGGGCTCCCATGCTAGAGCCCGTCCGCTCCGTCTGTTTCTTTCTCTTTTCTTGAGCATTTATTTTTAAACATTTAATTTTTTAAACTTTCTCGGAGGAGGCAAGTCCCAGACCATAGGCCAGCTCAGGAGCTGAGTCTCAGACCAGAGACTCTCACAGGGAGGTGAATCCCAGACTGGAGGCCATCAAGGGGTCATGAGTCTCAGACTGGAGGCCGTCCCGAGGAGGTGAGTCTTGGACTCAAAGCTATCGTCAGGAGGTGCGGCCTCAGGTTTTGAAGCCTGGCATTGTCTCGAGACTTGGCCTGGAGGCATGATGCTGGTGAGGACTGGAGTGAAAGGATTGTAAATTGAATACTTTTTCTATCTCCTTATTCTTATGCTAGACTTTTATTTATTATTCTTTCAATTTTGTACTAAAGTATCTGTATCGAGGTATCCTGTACCTTAGCTGGCGCAATAAGAGGCAACATTGTAAACTTTTCACTGCCCTCATTCAAGTGTACATGATACTAAAGCTTATTCAATGATGCACACTCTGAATTCATTGTCATAGTTTTTTTTTTAAGTTGATTGGCCCAATCAACATGAAGATTAATGACTATTGCTGTATTTTATTTACATGCTCCTTCCATTTTTTGATCTATTGCCTTTTCTACAGAGTAGTGCTTGTTTGGTGGTCTGCACACTGGTCCCCCCAATGTCTTCCTTCTTTTGCTGTTTTCTGCCTATCCTCAAATGCTCTCTCCATTATCTGAATCTAGATTGTCTCTCACAACTGTCCTAATTTCACCTCTTTTTAACAGTGCTATCCCACTACCTTTTCCATCTTTTCTGTGTTTCCAAAAGGTGAAATATCCTTGAATATTAAGTTTCCAGTTTTGATCTCATTGTACCATTTTCCATCATGGAGGTGAAATTGTTATCATTTACCTTAATTTGCACCATCAGTTCATCTACCTTGTTCTAAATACTCTGAGATTAAGATACAAAGTCTCAAGTTAGTTCTATTGCTAAATTTCCCTCACTTTCTTGTTTCCATCATACAATATGATATTCACACATTCTATCCTTTCCACATGACGAAAGCAATTACCACCCCCATCCCCGTCACTAACCTGCAATTCTACCTTCTCCATTATCTTTATTTTTTTAATTTTCCATGCAATGACCCTCCCCCATGCACTTTTTTTATTTTGATGCCCTATCTCTAGGCCCAGTTATGTGGAATTCTGGTCCCAGCTTATTCAGGTAGAGCCTAAACCATCAGAACAGCCTGCTTCTTCCCCAATATTGATGCCATTGTCCCATAAATTTGAACACACATATTCCACACTCTTGTATTTAACTCTTTAATTTTGACTCTGTGCCACTTAACTTATGGCTTAGGTAACAATCTAAGGGGCGGCACGGTGGCACAGTGGTTAGCATTGCTGCCTCACAGCGCCAGGGACCTGGGTTCAATTCCCGCCTCAGGCGACTGACTGTGTGGAGTTTGCACGTTCTCCCCGTGTCTGCGTGGGTTTCCTCCGGGTGCTCCGGTTTCCTCCCACAGTCCAAAGATGTGCGGGTCAGGTGAATTGGCTATGCTAAATTGCCTGTAGTGTTAGGTAAGGGGTATATGTAGGGGTATGGGTGGGTTGCGCTTCGGCTGGTCGGTGTGGACTTGTTGGGCCGAAGGGCCTGTTTCCACACTGTAAGTAATCTAATCTAATCTGGAGAATGTTTTTAGTTCTGCTTTTTAATTGAGCCCCTAGCTGCTCATATTCCATTAGCAGAACGTTCTTTCTCAATCTTTGCATATTGTTAGTATCAACATGGACATGAAAACCAGAACCTATTCTATTTACCTTTGATCTAAATGTAATTTATAAGTGTCAGTTTAGCAGATATTACCAACCAAAGAACATATGGTTTTTCTGTGATGTCAGTCTTTGTTTTGTGCTAGGCCCTGATCCTGGGCTTCATCTTATCCTGCTATAAAGATCTTTTGAACTATGAACCAAAAATGTAAGCAAAAACCACATTTTCCCTTCTGTATCAAATTCCCATACTGCTCTAGATCCCAGAAATATGGGATCAGGTTATGTTTCACACTGGATGAGATCTCCTCCTCCTTATAATGCGAAGGACCAGGTATCTTACCGGGGAGGAGCACCGAGGAGCCCCAGCAACACTAGATTCAATGGAAATTGTGTGAAAATTATTCTTTTATTGGAGCCATACCTAGCACAAAGGTATATGGCTTTTTTGTGTCAGTCATCTCAGTTTCTGCACAACTCTGCAGGAGTTCACCGGGATGCAATTCTAAGCTCTACCATCTTCTGCTGCTTAATCAATGCCAGTTCATCCATCACAAGGTCAGACATGAGGATGTCTGCTAATGATTGCAAAGTTTAGCACCATTCATAACTTCTCAGATACTGAAGCAGTCCATGTCAAAATGAAGTAAAATCTGAACATTATTATGGTTTGGGCTGACAAGTGACAAGTAACATTTGCACCATAGTAGTATCATGAAATGGCCATTTCAGACAAAAGAAAATTTAACCATTGCCCCTTAACATACAATGGAATATTCATTGCTGAATCCTCTACCATGAACTTTTGGGGTTTACATTGACCAGAATCTGGATTTATAATATAAATGCAATGGCTACAAGAACATGCAAAGACTAGGAGTATGACAATGGGTAATACACATTGTGATTTCCCAAATGCAGTACCATTACTAAAGAAGGCACAAGTTAGAAATGTGATATAATACCCTCCACTTCCTTGAATGAGTGCAACCCTCCCACAATTCTCAAGAGCCTTGACATCATCCAGAATAAAGCAGCCTGCTTAATTTGCTCTGCATCCACCAACATCCATCTACATTCACTCACTGCACCTTTTGTGTACGATCAACAATACTCCATGCAGAAATTCAGCTAGTCACCTTGGAAGCCCTTCCAAACCCTTGATCACTACCATAAGGATAACAGCAGATGATATACCCACAAGTTCCCATCCAAGCCACTCCTTCTCCTGTCTTGGAAATATATATCCGTTCCTTCAGTGTTGCTGGGTCAAAATCCTGGAATTCCCTCCCTAAGAGCAATGTGGGTCTACCTATACCAAATAAATAGTAGTGGTTCAAGAAGGCTAGTTATCATCACCTTCTCAAAGAATTCTAAGAAAGGTCAATAAGTTATGGTCCATTTCCTGAATCAATAAAAGCAATCAAAATTATCCATGTTTGAATATATTTTGATGTCATTCTGACAACTCAGATAACGTGCCATGCCATGCCTTGCTAAATTTGAAATCTATCTTGGCTGGAAGATCAACTGCAAAGCTGAAGGCATTAGAAGAATGTTAAATCTTATTCAATTCAGTGAGTACTTTTCCTCAGTAGACTGGAAATTAACAGGACCCCCCAGCCTGGTCTCTTCACTTGTCCAAATTTACAGGAGCTTAATTTTTTGCTTATTTGAAGATTAACTAGGTCAGCGTTCTTCAAAAGGCACTAAGGGAGCTTTCAATTGCTTGCAAATGTTAAGGGACAGCATGAATTTGAGTTAAATTGTCATCTCGTCATCTGCATATGATAGCACAGAATGAAAATGACAGATGGCTGTTTGACATTTTCCCCTCCCAGAATCTTCAAAGAAGATGTTTGCCAAGCACTGATTGATGGCGTACATTTAAGATGATCATACTCCCTCTGACATGATTCTCCAATTATCTAATTTTCTTAAACACTGCCATCTTTGGAGGTCAGAACAGATTTTCTCTGAAGTAGCAACACCTCCTGTTTCATCCCGATAGCACTGATTGAAAACTACAGAGTAGGAAAAAAATTGAGTGCAATGCAAAGCTGGCAGGCAATTTTCTGTTGCTTGGTGACCAGCTTCATTATTTCACACAGAATTTACAGGTAACAGGATCTTACAGGGAGCAATGGTTTTGCAGGCTAACAATCTGCAGAAATGGAGGGCAGTGGCAGCTACCACTCTACCACTTACTTATTATCCAATTCAGAGTTCTACAACATTCTTTAGACCCTGAGAGCCATGCGATGGCAACATAACACCTGTTGGTGGTCTAGATAAGCAGGAGCTAAGTAAGAAAGTTTTAAATTATTTCCATGACACCACTTGAAATGGTGCTTCAGACTCCAATGAAACAGTCAGATTCTTGGTCCCACAGACCCCATCCCTCAATGTTACCCCTCAATCTATCTTTTTAAGGCCTAGAAGTCATCTAAGAACCTGATAATGTGATAGCTGCAGCCAACAAATCCATCCTTCAAACTGGATTGGTAAGTGGAGAATGAGTGGATATGCTTTACTGATCAGTTTCTCATGCACTGCCCGAAAGAGAAAAACAAATGTATGCACTTTTTTTTGAACTGCTCCTTTTTTATTGCTAGAGAAAATCATGGTCCCTTTTGGAGCAATGGGACACACTTCCCAGAATTAAGGTAAGAACTGATAGAACTGGAGATATCATTGAATGTGACAATTGCAGTGTAGAGTGGAGGAAGCATAGTCTTAGGAGTGCAACTGAATGCAATTTTTAAATTCTGCTTTCCACCTATATTTCAAACTGTTAAGTACAGCCACTGACAATTTGGACAATCAGGTCTTGATCATGGTGGTTTTTGGGTCCTTTTACTTGAAATAGAAGTATTGGTACTTGGAGCTAAATGGTCAAGCCAAAAATGGATAGGGCAGCTTGAAATTAAGACACAGCTAAGGTCAGCTGATCTGAGTAGCAAATAGAGGAAGATCTGTACCTGAAGTGTTATAAGCAGGAAGGTGGTTGGCATGTGGTATTAGAATGTGTGGATAGTTTGTTTTTGCCAGTGCTGACATTATGGTCTGAATGGCCTCTTTTGCTACCATAACATTTCTATGATTCTGTGGTTTTATTAGCTTGAAGTCACAGGAGAGCTCTTGTTCTTCTGCATTGTAAGCTGTCCTTTAAAAACGACTTACCTTTATCAGCTGACTGCTCTCATCTCCATTTCTCTGCTGGATGTTTTGATTTTTGGGTGACAAGTGGCAACCATGAGATCTAAATTAAAGTCCTGATTGGATTGGTGGTGCCTGATTTTAATGCCTATCTGTGATGGATGGTAATCCCGGCCATTCTTTCTCATGTTCATGGAAGGGACGAGGAGTTAGTTAAAAGTAACTTTATTATTTTAATCAAAGCTTAATCCAATTGCTTTCTGAAACAAAACTTTGCAGCTATTGTAACAGATCATTAGGGGTCTATTATCTCAGATAGCATTTCAATTCAAGATGACTTCTTATCAGAAGTAGTGAATGGTCAACTCAAGTGAAAATATTAACTGTTTCTCCACCTCCAGATGCTGCCTGACCTTTCCTCAGATTCCCAGCATCTGCAGGAGTTTGTTTCCATGCTGTTATGATTCTACAATTCTCAGTTCAATTCTCTTTCTGACTGAGGTAGATTCCAAACCTGCCTTCTCACTGCCTGCACCTGACAGTGAAAGGTTAGAGTAGACTACCACTGACAAAAATTGCCAATAAAACAGTATCAGCAGTTTCTGAAGTTAACTAAAGACCTTCCTTCAAAAGGGATACACATAACTAAATGAATAACATTACATAATTATCCTTGAGGTCCCTCTTTTACTGTGCACCCAGCTTTCCTTTGACAAAGTAATGGAAGGCTCTTGCTTGTATGTTTATGATGGAAACACATTGTTTCTTCGGAAATATTCTGCTGAATCCAGTTTCAGTCTTACGAAAGTAACTGAGGCTGTGCGTTAACTAGCCTAGCTGTAATGCAGTGCATCTTTACACTTTTACTTTATGCTGTGCTCTATATTGTAAATACTAATGTACTGGGTCAGAGTAAAAATATGCCTCAAAAGCAAGTTATGATTCAGGGAGCACAAACACGTTTTGTCAATGATGGAACTTGTATTAGTATGCGAAGCTTTAATTGTACTATCTGAGAGGTGGAATGAATTAACTTTTAGAGTGTTGGATAATTGCCAAAGTTATGTTTTAATGTGGTGTAATTGTAATGCATTAAAACATACATCCGTTCATTATATCATGAGACAGGATTTCACAGGATCTTGTAAGTGGGTTTGCTGCTAAGAAAGCCTTTGAAATTCTGCAGGCAGTTTCCCCAAAACCTATGCACCTCAACTCTTCCACCCGTTTTATAAAGTAATAATTCTGAAAGGGTTGGTGTTGGAAACTGCATTAAGTTCCTTCCAATAAAATTGTATCATACAGTCTTGGATGGAGAAATCAGAGAATATCTTGGGGTTTCAAAGAGGTCTCCCACATTTCTTAGTAGCAATGTCTCTATGATTCTATAACTTATTGTTCCATCAGATGGGCCCTGGGCATCAAAGGTGCACCCTCCCCATGTGGTATTTTCTTTGATGATCACTGTAGCAGTTTCCACCTCCATCAGTATTTGCTATTGAGTAAGGGTCCTTTTTTTTATGGCATCCCTACAGTGTGGAAACAGGCCCTTCGGCCCAACAAGTCCACACTAACCCTCCAAAGAGTCATCCATCCAGACCCATTCCCCTACCCTATTATTTTATATTTACCTATGACTAATGCACTTAACACTATGGGCAATTTAGCTTGACTAATTCTCCTAACCTTCACATCGTTGGATTGTGGGAGGAAGTCCGGAGTAGAGAGGGGGAGGATGTGCAAACTCCACACAGACAGCCTGGAATCAAACCTAAGTCCCTGGCACTTTGAGGCAGCAGTACTAACCACCGAGCCATATGTCTATCTAATGATTAGTGGCATGGGATACACCATTGTTCTTAGATAACAAGAATTTTTTGGTGTTTTCTGGCAAATGTGGACCTTATGGTACACTCCAAAGGTTAGAGTGGAAGTCCTTGTGCTGTATATTATTTTGCCCAGACAGTCCGTTATCTACCTGCGCTGGAGTAATCTCCAGTGAAATAACATTGGGATGTATTGCTGAAGTTATCACTCCAGAACGTTATAATAAGATGGATGGGCAGTTCTGGAAAATGGGATCCCTCCATCCCCCCAAATTAAAATATTCAATTAAAGACTCATTAGGCTCAGTAAGAGGCCAATTGGCTGCAATAACATGAACAGCTAGGCCTCTGAGGGTGAAGGAGGCCAGCTGGGAAACATCAAATTTTACTAACTTTCCTTCTCAGGGTGGATAGAAATGATGGAATTACTCACACACCTCAGCAGTTTACCATGCTGTTAAGTGTGAATACTGCTGAGTGGAAAGGTAGCAGCCTTCTTTATTTGAGTATGTTTAGGAACATGAAACATTCAGCTGCATTTTAGTAATTGCTGTGTCATGAGTCCTTCTCCCTGTGAGGTACTCTGAAATAGGCATACTGGTCTCCCTGAGAGACACAAACTCCAGTGAGTGGGAGGAGGAGAAAGTAAAGAAGGAGAGGAAGAAAGGCAAGCCACAGTTTCAGGATTAACCTGAAAGAGTTGATGTTAGTCTGAATGCATAGGGTTGCCAACTGAGTTCACAAGTCTGAATGACCTGCTTGCTAATGTCCAAGGCATAATAGCATGAGAAACTGAAAATCTCCAGAGCCACTGTATGGAGCATACCCTATGTGGAGACAATCTTCAACTGCACAGGAAGACAACTAATGCCAGTGGTTGTTAAGCTGACAATGGCCCTGAGTTTCTTTAACTGCATGCAGGTTGTCGTCAAGGCACCAGCATGCTTGATGTTGCCAGGGTTGGAGTACTTGACCTATAGGGAGAGGCTGAACAGGCTGGGGCTGTTTTCCCTGGAGGGTTGGAGGCTGAGGGCTGACCTTATAGAGTTTTACAAAATTATGAGGGGCATGGATAGGATAAATAGACAAAGTCTTTTCCCTGGAGTCAGGGAGTCCAGATCTGAAGGTTTAGGGTGAGAGAGGAAAGATATAAAAGCGACTCTATAAGAAGGTTTTCACTCTACTATTGCTTTACACACCCTCAATGACCAGCAATGAATGCTCCTTGGTATCAGATATGTTAAGTGGGTCTGATGCTTTGGAGGGATAGCTTCTAGGAGCTGAGGGCTAACCCTTGACAAGATGGCTCTTGACTACTGTGAATTTGCCTAAAAACAGAAGGTGAGTAAAAGGAGAATAGCAACCATAGCACAATGAGGACTATCCTTGAGCTAACTACTGATCTGCTGAAGATAAGGTTTAGGTGCCTGGACAGATCAGGAAGAGCTTTTTAGTATACACCAGGAAAGTGTCAGTTGTATGTCGTGCACTGCACAACCTTACAAAGAGGAGGTACCATGGAGGAAGAGCAGGTGCGAGATAACATCGAACACTCCAATGAAGAACAGACCACCAGATGGAGAGATTCAGGGCCCTGAGAGAGCCATGAGACACACAGGGCATTAATAATGCAAAGGTTTCAGTAAAACATCACCTGCATAAATGAGAACAGACAGTGGTCTATTTGCATTGTCATCATAAAGAACTCAGGACAATGGTGAATCTTTTATTCAAATCCATCCCTCATCTATCTTAACATCGTGATTTATCCACATCTAGTAGATCTCATGTAGTTTGTATGTCCTCTCTTTCTTCAAGCACCAATAAAGCTATTGTGAGTATCATGATGTTTTTCAGCTTTGTTTTCGTGTACTGATGCATCCTTTCAGATGCAGTGGAGAAAAACTGCTGTGGACTTTGATGCCATGGCATAGATAACTTTGGTGTTCTTCCTCTGGCTCATTTCAGCTGAGAGGGCCCAGCCATGGAGGAAGTTTCAAATAAAGATACTGGACTAGCTTTTGTCTTTGATACTGTGATTGAGTCAATGGCTGAGTGGTGGATGAAAGTTGACCCCATCAGAAGTGGACTGAGAGGGATGTCCAGGTGGTGATGACTGCACAACCTCTATCACATGGTCCATTTGCACCACCCTCTAGGGATAAGTTGTTTGAAGACATCATCTGGACAAGGCATGAACTGGCATTCTCTCCCCTCCCATCTTTGAATACCAAAATATGTTATGCTCCAATATCATTTTCAAATTACATTCCGTCTATGCCCATTGCTGTGGTAAAGTTTACAATATACCAGGTCTAAAAGTTGAAGTTCTAAATTGGAGAAAGGCCAATTTTGACGGTATTAGGCAAGAACATTTGAAAGCTGATTGGAGGCTGGTGTTTGCAGGTAAAGGGATGGCTGGGAAATGGGAAGCCTTTAGAAATGAGATAACAAGAATCCAGAGAAAGTATATTCCTGTCATGGTGAAAGGGAAGGCTGGTAGGTATAGGGAATGCTGGATGACTAAAGAAATTGAGGGTTTGGTTAAGAAAAAGAAGGAAGCATATGTCAGGTATAGACAGGATAGATCAAGTGAATTCTTAGAAGAGTATAAAGGAAGTAGGAGTATACTTAAGAGGGAAATCAGGAGGGCAAAAAGGGGACATGAGATAGTGTTGGCAAATAGAATTAAGGAGAATCCAAAGGGTTTTTACAAATATATTAAGGACAAAAGGGTAACTAGGGAGAAAATAGAGCCCCTCAAAGATCAGCAAGGCGGCCTTTGTGTGGAGAAAATGGGGGAAGTACTAAATGAATATTTTGCATCAGTATTTACTGTGGAAAAGGATATGGAAGATATAGACTGTAGAAAAATAGATGGTGACATCTTTCGAACTGTCCAGATTGCAGAGGAGGAAGTGCTGGATGTCTTGAAACGGGTAAAGGTGGATAAATCCCCAGGACCTGATCAGGTGTACCTGAGAACTCTGTGGGAAACTAGAGAAGTGATTGCTAGGCCTCTTGCTGAGATATTTGTATCATTGATTGTCACAGGTGAGGTGCCAGAAGACTGGAGGTTGGCAAATGTGGTGCCAATGTTTAAGAAGGGCAGTAAAGGCAAACCAGGGAATAATAGACCAGTGAGCCTGACCTCAGTGGTAGGCAAATTGTTGGAGAGAATCCTGAGGGACAGGATGTACATGTATTTGGAAAAGTAAGGACTGATTAGGGATAGTCAACATGGCTTTGTGTGTGGGAAATCATGTCTCACAAACTTGATTGGGTTTTTTGAAGAAGTAACAAAGAAGATTGATGAGGGCAGAGCAGTAGATGTGATCTATATGGACTTCAGTAAGGCATTTGACAAGGTTTCCCATGGGAGACTGATTAGCAAGGTTAGATCTCATGGAATACAGGGAGAACTAGCAATTTGGAATCAGAACTGGCTCAAAGGTAGAAGACAGAGAGGGGTGGTGGAGGATTGTTTTTCAGGCTGGAGGCCTGTGACCAGTGGAATGCCACAAGGATTGGTGCTGGGTCCTTTACGTTTTGTCATTTACATAAATGATTTGGATGCGAGCATAAGTGTTACAGTTAGTAAGTTTGCAGATGACAGCAAAATTGGAGGTGTAGTGGACAGCGAAGAGGGTTACCTCAGATTACAACAGGAACTGGACCAGATGGGCCAATAGACTGAGAAGTAGCAGATGGAGTTTAATTCAGATAAATGCAAGGTGCTGCATTTTGGGAAAGCAAATCTTAGCAGGACTTATACACCTATTGGTAAGGTCCTAGGGAGTGTTGCTGAACAAAGAGACCTTGGAATGCAGGTTCATAGCTCCTTGAAAGTGGAGTCGCAGGTAGATAGGATAGTGAAGAAGACATTTGGTACGCTTTCCTTTATTGGTCAGAGTACTGAGTACAGGAGTTGGGAGATTATGTTGCGGCTGTACAGGACATTGGTTAGGCCACTGTTGGAATATTGTGTGCAATTCTGGTCTCCTTCCTGTCGGAAAGATGTTGTGGAACTTGAAAGGGTTCAGAAAAGATTTACAAGAATGTTGCCAGGGTTGGAGGTTTTGAGGTTAGGGCTGTTTTCCCTGGAGCGTCAGAGGCTGAGGGGTGACCTTATAGAGGTTTACAAAATTATGAGAGGCCTGGATAGGTTAAACAGACAAAGTCTTTCCTCTGGGATTGGGAAGTCCAGAACTTGAGGGCATAGGTTTAGGGTGAGAGGGGAAAGATATAAAAGGGACCTAAGGGGCAACATTTTCTTGCAGAGGGCGGTATGTGTCTGGAATGAGCTACCAGAGGATGTGGTGGAGGCTGGTACAATTGCAACATTTAAGATGCATTTGGATGGGTATTTGAATAGGAAGGGTTTGGAGGGATATGGGCCAGGTGCTGGCAGGTGGTGCTAGATTGGGTGGGGATATCTGGTCAGCATGGACGGTTGAACCGAAGGGTCTGTTTCCATGCTGTACATCTCTATGACTCTATGACTCATGTGTTCTGATCTCAGTCAGTCATATTGTCAATTTTTACAGCAGATTCAAGTTTAAGCAATGATCCTATGGCTGCTAATTTCCTTCGTGACATTTATCCAGGCTGCTTTCATCAGACTGGATGGTCTCCTACTGCCATTAGCTGCAAGATAATCTACTTACAGCCTGGAGGAGAACTTGTAGGCTCATTGTCAAAACACATGCCTGTCTTTTCTGCTTTTTGTGACTGATACACATTCCAACATTCCTTTGCCATGAAAATACAAATGTGGCTATTGTGTCTAGTGATTTTGCCTTCAATAAGAAAAAAAGTAATTTATTACCTCTGGGTGAAAATGACATTCAAATTTCACTTGAATTTAGTTAAATAGCATATCTCCATTCCTTGGTAAACATATGAGGTGGGACCAATACAGCTGAGGTGGAGCAGTGTCTGTGCCCCTTTTAAATATGTCACATCCAAGTTATTTCCAGGACATGGCTTGACAGTTTCACACCCGGGAATCCCTTCTGAAAGAGCCAGAAGACAATTGGTGAGGCTTCGAAACAGAAGTAAGCCATTTACCCTTCTAAGGAAGGATCACTGGACCCAAAATGTTAACTGTGATTTCTCTCCACAGGTGCTGCCAGCCCTGCCGAGCTTTTCAAACAATTTCTGCTTTTGCTTCTGATTACAGCATCAGCAGATCTTTCGGTTTTGTACAGGCCATTTAATCCATTGGCCTGCTCCGTCATTCAATGAGATCATGGCTAACCTGATAATCTTCAAATCAAGATTAGACTAGCACAAGAAAAGCACAACAGGTCAAGCAGCATCCGAGGAGCAGGAAAATCGACGTTTTGGGCAAAAGCCCTTCATCATGATTCCTGATCTTGACTCTAATCTTGACTCTAATCTCCAGCATCTGCAGTACCCACTTTCGCCTGATAATCTTCAACCCCAGTTTTGAATTTACTTAAAGACCCAGTCTCTACAGTCTTCTTCAGTACAGAATTCCATAAATTCATTACCCTTTGAGGGAAGAAATCCTTCTTCATCACTATTTCAAAAAAAGTGACTTTTTATTTTGAGATCACACCCTCTGGTTTTAGACTCTCCCACAAAGGGAAATTACCTTTCTCCACCTACCCTGCCATGTCCCACAAGAATCTTATAAGGTCGCCTGTCATTCTTTTAAGCTCCAATGAGTACAGGCCCAATCTACTCAATCTTTCCTCATTACACGGTCCCTCCATAGCCAGGCCAAGTGAATCATCTCTGGACTGCTTTCAATGCCAATACACCTTCCCTTTGATAAGAGGGCCCAAAACTATTTGTGATCTTCCAGCATGCTCTGACTGGTGCCTTGAATACTTTTAGGAGGATTTCCCCATTTTTTATACACCATCCCCATTGGAAGAAAGACCAAGATTCCATTTGTCTTTCCTACCCACTAAGCATGTATGCTTCTTCTTTGAAATCTATGTTCCTTTGAAAATGATTTTATTCTCAAACAAGTTGATTTTTTTGCCATCATCTGACAATGTCTCTCAACAAATGAAATAAT
Organism: Hemiscyllium ocellatum; assembly: GCF_020745735.1. Lineage (NCBI taxonomy): Eukaryota > Metazoa > Chordata > Chondrichthyes > Orectolobiformes > Hemiscylliidae > Hemiscyllium > Hemiscyllium ocellatum. The sequence continues at coordinate 91,168,627 of NC_083401.1, forward strand.
TGGAAGAAAGCTAAATATCAATTTGGTACATTCTTAACGTATTACAGATACATTTGTAGATAATTATAAATAGATTAACAAAAAAACAAATTTTTGTAATGCAACTCACAGGATTGAAGTTTAAATTCATACTCCAAGAGATTTACAGCACACAAAAATGCCATTTGGCCCATCATGTCCGTGCTAGTCAGACTCAACCACCTAACTATTCTACTCCCATTTTCTAGCACTTGGTTCATAGCATTATGTGTATCATCAGTAACATTCAAAAAATCAATGAGATTCTGTGATTTTCTGCATTCTTTAGGGCTCCATTATAATCTGTCCTGTCCCCTACATGTTTTTATGATAAGCGTAGGTATTCTAGGAATTTATTGGAATCTTCTGGTTCTTTAGTTACCAAAGTAAGTTTAAATTAAACCTGCCATCCCTGTGTTGTTTTCCAACTTACAACAATATGTTATATTTTTCTTGCATCTCCTTTGTAATGCAATATCACATTCCTGATGAAGGGCTTATGCCTGAAATGCTGACCCTCCTGCTCCTCAAATGCTGCCTGACCAGCTGTGCTTTTCCACTCAATATCCCAAGGTGACTCACGAGATTATTATCAGGCAAAATTAAACCTTAACCACATTCAGCAATTTAGGGTCCAAAACCTGGTCAAAGTTACAATTTTAAGGAGCATCTTAAAGGAGGAAAGAAAGGTAAAGAGGTGTAGGGAATGAATTCCAATAATGGGAGGCAAGGAAGCTGAGAACATTAATTGGCAATTGTAGAAAATTTAAATTAGAAATGTTCAGATGGCTGCAGGTAGCTTGGAGTGTTATAACGGTTCACACAGGTAGTGTTGCGAGGCCATGGTGGAATTTGAAAACAAAAGTGAAGATTTTTAAATCAACTGTTCTGTTGACTGGGAGCCAATGTAGGTCATTGAACACAGGAATTATAGGGAAATGAGCATCTGTGTGAGTAAGATGCTGCAGTAGATCTTTGGATGACCTCAGGTCTGTGGAGGGTAGAAAGCATAATGTTAGATAGGGCTACACTGAAATAATTAAGTCCAAAGGTCCCAAAGGCATGAAGAATTTTGTTAAAACTCACAAGGGCTTATGCCCGAAATGTTTCTCGTGCAGCAATTCCAGAGGTTCTCTCTATGGTTTTTACTTTTGTATTTCCGAATCACATTAAGACTGGAAGAATTATCAGAATGTTCTTCGAATGCTGCCTGACCTTTTGGGCTTTTCCAGCGCCACACTTTTCAACTCTGACTCTCCAGCATCTGCAGGCCTCATTTTCTCCCAACACCAGGTTATAGTCCAACAGGTTTATTTGAAAATACAAGCTTGTACTTTCAAATAAACCTATTGGACTATAATCTGGTGTTGCCTGATTTTTAACTTTGTCCACGCCAGTACAATACCTGCAACTCCACATCATGAAGACCTTTAGCAGCAGATGAGCTAAGACACAGCCAATGCCGGTCAATATGACAGGAGTGGATATAAGCAGATTTAATAATGATGAAGCATATGCAAATAGAAAGAGATATGTTTTCATTTTTATAGCACCTTTTATGACAACCAGATGTTTCACAGCACTTTACAGCCATCGAAGTACTTTTGAAGTGTAGTCACTGTTGTGGGAATACACGAATAATCAAAGTAATCGAGAGAGTTGGTTAGCTCAATTAGCTGAATGGTCAGTTTGAAATGCAGAATATTCAGTTCCCACACTGGCTGATATTAGCATGAAGGGTTCTTCTTCTCAACCTCTCTCCTTATCCGAGGTACGGTGACCCTCAGGTCTAGCCACCTTTAGCCACCTCTCTCTGATGAAAGAGCAGTGTTATGGTCCAGTAGGACTATATCAATGTTACCTTTATGTATAATCTAATGGATGATGCCAAGGTTTAACAGAATGATATCATCTCAGACCATTACCAGGGAAGGAATATATCTTCGAGTAAAAAATGAGGTCTGCAGATGCTGGAGATCACAGCTGCAAATGTGTTGCTTGTCAAAGCACAGCAGGTTAGGCAGCATCTCAGGAATAGAGAATTCGACGTTTCGAGCATAAGCCCTTCATCAGGAATAAGAGAGAGAGAGCCAAGCAGGCTGAGATAAAAGGTAGGGAGGAGGGACTAGGGGGAGGGGCGATGGAGGTGGGATAGGTGGAAGGAGGTCAAGGTGAGGGTGATAGGCCGGAGTGGGGTGGGGGCGGAGAGGTCAGGAAGAGGATTGCAGGTTAGGAGGGCGGTGCTGAGTTGAGGGAACCGACTGAGACAAGGTGGGGGGAGGGGAAATGAGGAAGCTGGAGAAATCTGAATTCATACCTTGTGGTTGGAGGGTTCCCAGGCGGAAGATGAGGCGCTCCTCCTCCAGCCGTCGTGTAGTTGTGTTCTGCCGGTGGAGGAGTCCAAGGACCTGCATGTCCTCGGTGGAGTGGGAGGGGGAGTTAAAGTGTTGAGCCACGGGGTGATTGGGTTGGTTGGTTCGGGCGGCCCAGAGGTGTTCTCTGAAGCGTTCCGCAAGTAAGCGGCCTGTCTCACCAATATAGAGGAGGCCACATCGGGTGCAGCGGATGCAATAGATGATGTGTGTGGAGGTACAGGTGAACTTGTGGCGGATATGGAAGGATCCCTTGGGGCCTTGGAGGGAAGTGAGTGTGGAGGTGTGGGCGCAAGTTTTACATTTCCTGCGGTTGCAGGGGAAGGTGCCGGGGGTGGAGGTTGGGTTGGTGGGGGGTGTGGATCTGACAAGGGAGTCACGAAGGGAGTGGTCCTTGCGGAACGCTGATAGGGGAGGGGAGGGAAATATATCCTTGGTGGTGGGGTCCGTTTGGAGGTGGCGGAAATGGCGGCGGATAATACGTTGTATGCGGAGGTTGGTGGGGTGGTAGGTGAGAACCAGTGGGGTTCTGTCTTGGTGGCGGTTGGAGGAGCGGGGCTCAAGGGCGGAGGAGCGGGAAGTGGAGGAGATGCGGTGGAGGGCATCGTCGATCACGTCTGGGGGGAATCTGCGGTCCTTGAAGAAGGAGGCCATCTGGGCTGTGCGGTGTTGGAATTGGTCCTCCTGGGAGCAGATGCGGCGGAGACGAAGGAATTGGGAATATGGGATGGCGTTTTTACAGGGGGCAGGGTGGGAGGAGGTGTAGTCCAGGTAGCTGTGGGAGTCAGTCGGTTTATAATAGATGTCTGTGTTGAGTCGGTCGCCCGAGATAGAAATGGAAAGGTCTAGGAAGGGGAGGGAGGAGTCTGAGACAGTCCAGGTGAATTTCAGGTCGGGATGGAAGGTGTTAGTAAAGTTGATGAACTGTTCAACCTCCTCGTGGGAGCACGAGGCAGCACCGACACAGTCATCGATGTAGCGGAGGAAAAGGTGGGGGGTGGTGCCAGTGTAGTTGCGGAAGATGGACTGTTCCACATATCCTACGAAGAGGCAGGCATAGCTGGGGCCCATGCGGGTGCCCATGGCAACTCCTTTAGTTTGGAGGAAGTGGGAGGATTGAAAAGAGAAGTTATTCAGGGTGAGGACCAGTTCAGTCAGTCGAAGGAGGGTGTCAGTGGAAGGGTACTGGTTGGTGCGGCGGGAAAGGAAGAAGCGGAGGGCTTTGAGTCCTTCGTGATGGGGGATGGAGGTGTACAGGGACTGGATGTCCATAGTAAAAATAAGGCGTTGGGGACCGGGGAAGCGAAAATCCTGGAGGAGGTGGAGGGCGTGGGTGGTGTCCCGAACGTCCCTCAACTCAGCACCGCCCTCCTAACCTGCAATCCTCTTCCTGACCTCTCCGCCCCCACCCCACTCCGGCCTATCACCCTCACCTTGACCTCCTTCCACCTATCCCACCTCCATCGCCCCTCCCCCTAGTCCCTCCTCCCTACCTTTTATCTCAGCCTGCTTGGCTCTCTCTCTCTTATTCCTGATGAAGGGCTTATGCTCGAAACGTCGAATTCTCTATTCCTGAGATGCTGCCTAACCTGCTGTGCTTTGACCAGCAACACATTTGCAGCAGGGAAGGAATATAGTCAGCAGTTACAGAACATAATTTGGAGTGAGGGCTGAAGACAATGGCTTCATTCTTCCCAAAATTTGCTTGGAGAAAATCATTGCTAATCTAGTATGGCATGTCAGCTAAGCATTTTGACAATTTGGAGACAGTGGAGAAGAGAGTGAGGCTAAGCTCAGTATCATCAAACTTCCTTTGTGCTTTCTGATAATGTCATCAAGGCTCAGCATCCAAATGAGAAATAAACAGCAGCTCAGGGAAAGTTCACTGGGAACAACAGAGAAAAAGAGGTGGAAGCAGGGAGCGAAGCATACTGTATTTCACACTGTTTCCATGATTATTTAAATAAGAATGGAACCAATTGAGTGTACTTCCATTACCAGCCAGACATTCTGGAAAGACATTGAAGAAGAATGATCACAAACAAAGTACCAGTGATCATCCTAGCCTTTATGAGCTTCTCCACACATGCATTCTAAGATTGCTATGGGACATAATGTGAGTGCTAGATGACAAGTGCATGCATCGTATTAGTCTGGACATATCACTATTCCTGAAGGTTATCCCTTACTAATTTACACACAGTCAGAATGTAAAACCATTGTACAAGGGGAGAATTGTAAAATGTTCAAATGATATTCCGGTCAACATCTGCTTTAAAAATTTGCCAATTCAAGTTGATAAATCTGCTGCTTTTCAGTTGAGAATGTTGGTGCTTTTCAGGTGCAAAGGAATTTATAGTTTAATACTATTTTTTGTCTTTTTGAGTACCTTAGCAATAACAGTAAAAAAATACACAAAACCATAATCAGTTCATTGCAAAAAGAGTAAATTTTCTGATTTGATTGTGAAAAACAAGTAGGCCTTAACTGCATTTCTTAAATAGACTGAAAAATGCTAAAGTAAAAGCCACAGAGAGAATTCTTGGAATTACTGCATGCAGAGGAGTTGTAAATACAAATTAAACAAATGATTACACTATGATTTCACAGAGCAACCGGAACAGTTTATGTATCCCTGCATTTTGAGGAATTTGGGATAATTTAGTGTATTTACAGACTTTGCTTCAATTCCTGGGAGTTGTGTTTGATGTATCATTGAAGAAGATCTCTGCTGGTTGCAAAGCAGCTTTTATGTGAAATGAGCTTTGGACAGTGAAATTAAGATGCAAATGCATGCAGCTATTGACACAAGAATGAATCCTATCTGTTTTTTTGGAAGGCTTTTCATTGCAAGGTCTATTGGGTTTTCTTACCATATCTTACCAAGCTCACTTCATTAACTACTATTGTATCCCTATGGTGTCTGTCATGTCTGATTCTGCCTGCCTTTTTGGAATAACTTGTCACTCAGTGGATATCAGTGGCCATCATCATCATTAACAGGTCACTGTGCATCTAGACAAGTTTACACTGGCAATATGATGGGACAGAGGCAACAAAGTTCCATCACTCACAACATTTGGCCAGTATGCTTGACATTCCTTCACATGTACTAGCCCATTCTCATACCCTCAGTGCTCCTTAACTACCACACCACATACTTAATTGTAGCTGTGTTCCATCTGAGCACCCTCTCTGAGTAACCACCATTCTAGCCCCAATGGCCATTGGAAATTTGCAGCATGGTCATTATCTAGTAGGGGAACATCATTTAAAGGAAAGCAATCAGACAATTCCAAACATGAGCTTTTAGTTACAGACAGCAAAATAAATCACAAGCAAAACCAATAGAGCTTGACGTTCAGGCCACACTACAAACCAAATTCTGGCTTGATGACTAATGACTGTTTTACAATCCGAGACAAAATTTATGCCCCACCCAATATTTTAAAGCAGAAGATCTGGGTTTGGTGCCTGTAATTTTTTTATTGAATGTCTCTGTCCTTTGATACTGACTGCACACTTCAGAAAACATTTTATTTTCTGTTAGATGCTTTGGGATGTCATGAAGTAAAGATGTGTTTCATAAATGTCTGTGTTTATTCTTTCTTTCTTCAGATACAGTATCACCTTTGATAGACTTACAAACAAAAAAAAACAGTTTGCCATATTTTTGAACATCGATTGGTGTCTTTTAGATGAGTAATTTAACTGATTCTCCATCTGTTCCCCTGTCACTGCTTCAGACAAGAGCAGAATAGATCTCAAATGCAAAATATTTCAGATGCTGGAAATCTGAAATAAAACAAAAAGTTCTGGAGAAACTCAGTAAGTCTGGCAGAATCTGTGGAGAGATAAACAAAATTAACATTTTGAGTCCAATGACTCTCTTTCAGAATGACAAAATAGAATGTCTTGGTGTTCTGGTCAATATTTATTCTTCAATCAGCATTACAAATCAGATCGTGGAATCCTTTGGTATTCCTGGAATCATACTGTGCATAGATTAGCAACTGTTTCCTGCATTTCAACCAGGTCTACACTTCAGAGTGTACTCCATTAGCTGTCAAGCATTTAAGTTGCCAACTGGCCATGAATTAGGTGTGAGTAAATGCAAATCTTTCTTTCTGACTGGCTGTAGCATTTTTGCCAGTTTATATTGGTTCAAGAATTTACTTTGCTCTTGCTAACTTTATAACCATTGGTGGAGTTACTAATCTAGCAAACTAATTAAGTAAAGGGATCATGCATCTGCATAACTATAGATCAGGCTGCATTGAATGCAAGATTACTTATTCTGAGTCCTGGAGGAGAAATATGGAAAATTATTCGATGTTAAAGCATTACTTTTACTTGGGGATTTTTTTTTAAAGATTAGATTACTTATAGTGTGGAAACAGTCCCTTCGGCCCAACAAGTCCACATTGACCCGCCGAAGCGCAACCCGCCCAGACCCATTTCCCTAACACTACAGGTAATTTAGCATGGCCAATTCACCTAACCTGCGCATTTTTGGATTGTGGGAGGAAACCGGAGCACCCGGAGGAAACCCACACAGACACAGGAAGAATGTGCAAACTCCACACAGAGAGTCGCCTGAGGTGGGAACTGAACCCAGGTCTCTGGCGCTGTGAGGCAGCAGTGCTAACCACTGTGCCACCATGCCCCCTTAATCACTCATCGACATTATGTTAAAAGACGGTGTAAACAATTCCTTTGAATTTTCCTTTCAGAAGTGAATTTTTAAAAAGCTACATCACCTTTTTATTTGTTTTCTAAAAAAAAAGACTTTGCCTTGCAGACAGACTGTTTAGAAAGTTAAGTCATGCTGCCAAGGTTTAGTTTAGTCAGATTAGCTCTTAATTGAGATGTGTCCCTTTATGTTTGATCCAAACTCTGTAGGATAAAATATCACACATATTTTTCCCATTTCCATTCTGAAGTTGTAAAGTCTCATCATTCATTCTACTCAGAAAGCATCAGTTTACACTACAAGTTTCAATGTTTGTTTGATATGTTGTGGAAACTGTCAAACAGTGGAGTTGCTAATTGAAACAAGAGATCCTGGTCTGAGGCAGCAATTGTAGATATTGGTTATGAATAGGAGAGAGGATATTTAAACTTGGATCTGATTCGTATAGTGGCCTAACTGCTTTTTGTTTTGCTGGAAAACCACTAAACCTGAAATGTTTCAGCCATACCAAATATCATGTCTGGGTGGATTGAAACTGGATTAAGAAATAGATTCAAAAATCACCAGATTGTTAGTGGTATGAAACAATCAAAATTGAGGCCATCTCCTTCAACAGACTGTATTTCATTTAAAAATAAAAATTTGTATTGAAACAGATGTAAATGCACAGTCCCAATACCATGACACATGGTGCGAATTGTACTTTAGAACTCAGAGAACTCATAGGTGATATAATCCAAATTATGGGTCTCTAACAAAGGTTATATCGTCCCGGTAATGGGTCTCTAAGAAAAGTTTTATTTGATGCTTTAAAAGGTCAGTTCTCATGCTACAGCTAGTTGCTTCAGTATTGGTCCTTTTTCTAAGTAACCACATCCAAGCTTAGCTAATCATACCAGAGAACAGGTACCAACCAAGCATAATCAAATGACATTTAACAGAACCTGAGAAAATTGGGGCTAGGTTTCATCCAAATCCACTGAAGCTGACTGGCTCCCTATTAACCCTGGGTAGAGGTCTAATCCATTTTGATGATGGATTAGCAACAGGACAGTGCGTTACTTTCAGATATTAAATATTCCAGGGCAGCTTGCCATCTTCTACTTAATATTTGAGAGAGAGTTGTGTCACTCAGGCAGGGCGGCTGAAATTCAGTTTTTTAATCTGTGTGTTCAGAACCACAGATTCCTTGATTCCTGAAGCCTAATTATGGTAGATATTGAGTGAATTGACATGGAGGATATAAGGGCAATGTAGAAGTCATGATTTGGCACATGAATTAAGTTCAGAGATTGTTTGGAGTTGAATGGAATGAATGAATTGGCATAATGTGAATGAGAGGCCATTAGATGGAAGGGCAGTTTTGTTTATTCTTTCATTCTTTCAGGTGTTAATGGCTGGGCCATAAATGGCCATCCCTAAATGCCTAGAGCCACATGTAGGCCCGACAATGTGAGAACAGTAGATTTCCTTCTCCAAAGGACATTATGAATCAGGTTGGTTTCTGCAACAATTGGCAATGGTTACAATTGCCAATTAGGCTAGCTTTTATTTCAAGATTTGACTGCTTAGCATGAATTAGCAGAGGTTGGGCATGAGGTGGTGGGTCAAGGGTACAAAGGATGAGGTGGGGTGGGCCTAATATTTAACACTGCAGTTGGAACAATGTCCCAGAAACCTGAAGCGGAGCTTTCAATCAATTCCTGTGCACTCAGCAACCCCTGAGGCTGTCTCCAATCTGTGTCCAAGGATGACAGGCCCCAGTCCAGTATACTCATACCACCTAATCATAGGATCCCTACAGCTCAGATACAGGACCTTTGGCCCATGAAGTCTGCACTGACTCTCTGAAGAGAATCCCACCCTATCCCTTTAACTCTGCATTTCCCAAGGCTAACTCACCTAGCCTGCACAATTCTAGACACTATAAGCAACTTACCTTGGCCAATCCAGCTAACATGCACGTCTATGGACAATGGGAGGAAACTGGAGCACCCGGAGGAAATCAGCACAGACACAGGGAGAACGTGAAGACTCTGCATGGACAGTCACACAAGGCTGGACTTAAACCCAGATCCCTGGTATTATGAGTCAATCATTCTAACCACTGAGCCACTATGCCACTCCATGATGCTGCAATTCCATACTCGTTTTCCTGAGGTGTGAAGTAGACCATAAGATTACTCAAATCTGTGAACCTTATCTGTGAGTGAAAGTTCAGAGCTTAATGTTGGACTTGTCAGCAATAGGCTGTTCAGCTTTAGACAATGAAACTGCTGAGCTGCACCCATCTCTTTCAGGATACATATGTTCCATCTGCAGTCATTCTCAGAAACAGGAATGCCAGCTGAACTTTTAATCTCTTCAATGGCACTGAATCCAAATAGTGTCATCACCTTCTGTGCCAGGATGAAAGAACACCATGCTGCAATGATCATGTGAGCCTCTACTCTGGCCAATCCAGAGAGCAAAGAAAGAATTCGCATTTATATGGGAACTCTCAGCATTGAAGAGACATTTTAAAACATTTTATAGCCAACAAGGTACTTTTGAAATGTAATCACATTGTACTTTAAATAAACATGGAACCCATTTTGCTCACAGTAAGGTCCTAAAAATAGCAGTTAATAGGTCTAGGTTTAGGTCTTGGTTCAGAGTAACTTACTTCAGGACTCCTCTGACATTTTTGAACAGGACCACAGTTTTTTGAACAGGACCACAGGATCTTATAATCAATCTGAGAGAGAAAGAGGACTTTTGTTTATTGTCTCATCTGAAAAATGACAAGTCATAAAGTCAGACATATACAGCATGAGGCATACCTTTTGGTCCAACTCGTCCATGCTGACCAAATATCCTAAACTAATCTGCCACCATTTGCCAGCATTTGGCCAATATCCCTCTAAACCCTTCCTATTCACATAGCCTTCCAGATGTTTTTCAAATGCTATCATTGTACCAGCCTCTACCACTTCCACTGGCAGCTCATTCCAAATACACACCTCTGTGTGAAAAAGCTGCCTCTTTGGTCTCTTTTATATCTTTCCCCTTTCACCCAAAACCTATGCCCTCTAGTTCTGGACTCCCCCACCTTAGGGAAATGACTTTGCTTATTTACCCAATCCATGTCCCTCATGATCTTGTAAACCTCTATAAGGTCACCCCTCAGCCTCTGATTCTCCAGGCAAAACAACCCCAGCCTGCTCAGCCTCTCCCCATAGCTAAAACCCTTCAACCCTGGCAATATCCTTGTAAATCTTTTCTGATCCCTTTAAAGTTTTACAACATCCTTCCGATAGGAGGGAGACCAGAATTGCACTCAATATTATCGCACTTGGTCAGGAAGGTTCCCAAGCATTAATCAATGAGGATGTTGATTCAGGAATAAATATACACCAGGACAGAATGGAGAACTATATTACTTTTCTGTAAATAAAGCCCTCAGATAATCTTTATGATGACAGTATTGCGCTGAAGTGTCAGCCTATATTACCTGCTAATACCTCTGGGCTGGCACTTGAATTCACAAACTTCTCATTCAGAACTCAATATGCCTGTATGAAACCAAGGCTGAGACTCTGTAGCTGTATTCCACATTAGACCATGCTGAACCAGCATTGAATTTGGTTTGGTGCCAAAGTCAACAAATGCTTTCCTAATAAAGCATCCTTACTTGGCAATAAACATTTTTGCATGCTGAGATAAAAAAGTAAAAGATGCAACACAACAAAAGCAAAAAGGAAATTAATCATTTTCCTAACTCCATATAAAAAGTTAGAGGTTATAAAGGGGTGAAATGGCTGCTATGGGGAGCACAGAGAGTGATATATAATCAGAGCTTTAGGGCAAGGCTAAAGTACCTCATAAGCACTTATCGGTATTTACGAAAAAATGTATTTCTGAAGTTTATAGTTGGCAGTGAAGATGGTACAAGTAATGGATGACATGAATGTTGAGAGGCAGAAAGTAATGGAAAGATGGGCAATGCCTATAATGGAGAAGTCAACTGGTTCAGATGGCTTGCATCGAAGGTTGTTGAAGGAAGTGGGAAGGTCCCAGGTGAGTCAAAAGTTACAAGTCTTACAGTTCGCACAATGACAGGGACCTGTTTGTTAAACATCGGTGATGGGTTAAGTTTTAGAAACAGTATTCAGAGAAAGTTTCAGATTTGAGTCAATTAAGTTTTGCCAGCACTTATTTTTCACAAACCAGGTTGTGCTTGACCAATCTAATGGATTTCCTTTTACTAAGTAACAGAGCAGGTTGATGAAGGGAATGCAGTGAATTGGAATATTAAGAAAGTGTTTAGCAAATTCCACTAAATTAAGAGAAATACACCATTTAAAAAAATTGAGGTTCATGGTTTAGGCGCATCATTGAATAAATAAATTTTCTTCAGGACAAAAAAACACTGAATTAGGGTAAATGGTTATTTATCAGAAAGCAGATAATGTTTCCTTTTCCAAGGTTCAGAGCTAGCTCTGTGTTTTTCTTTTCAATTTATATGTAAATTAATGATTTGATTATAAGGATAGAGAATAAAATATACATTTTGTCAATCATCCCAAATTTGGAGCAATGGCAATCAGTGAGGATGACACCATTCAATTGCAAAAGCACCCAGATGAACTAACACAATGGTCAGACAAAGAGCAAGTGTTCTTCTGTGCAACATGACTCTGTGAATGGTGAACACTAATTATCTGTCTCGTCACACCCTCCAGGCAATGCTTAAAAGAAGTGTTATACATGGATTTTAAAAGCCTCTCTGTTCAATTTTGTAAGACTTTTGTGTGAGACCAAGTTTCATCATCACTCCTGGCAGAATAGGCCTGTAACACAGCAGTAGCAATATCTGAAGGCTAAGCTTTGTTTAGAGAGGCGATACATTGAGGTGTAGAAGATGGAAAAAATAAGTGAAAATGGTGCAATCAAGGCTACAATTTTCACATTGGTAGTTAAGGCACATTTACTTGAAATCTCCTTGGAGATTCTCTCTCTCCAACACCATATGGGTTTTGCAGAAACTCTGCTTGCATATGTTAACAATGAAGTTATAGCAGCAGAATAAGAAAGGCTTTGTGGATATTCCTGTGAGTCGGATGGATAGCTTATGACCGTTTACATATGGCTTACTCTTGAACTCACCTGTGAGTATTTGCTTTTGACATTGTGTGCCTCAAATTGATCAAAGTCATTGGCTGTATAACACTGCAACCCATCATATCAAGTCAAATTGTAATGAAAAGAATTGAGAACTTAATTCTCTACCTATAACTAAAAACCTTGTTAAAGCTCTGTTCATTGTCATTAAGATGTGGAGGTGCCAATGTTGTACTGGGGTATCACACAACACTGGTCTATAATCCAACAGATTTATTTGAAACACAAACCTTTGGAGGGCTGCTCCTTCCTCAGGCTGCCTGTTTTAAATAAACCTGTTGTACTATAACCTGGTGACGTGGGATTTTTGACATTGTAATTAAAACAGCCAAATGTTACTGGCTTCAGTTTGTTTTCAGATTAAATCAGTGATGCAATCGCAACACTAACCATCTTTATTTTCCAATAACCAAACGCTGCAGAGTTTGAAGACTCATGTTTAAAGTTTTGCTTAATTATGGTAAGATCCTATTCTTTGAAGTTAGCCACGTTTGAAGAAATGATAATTACAGGCTGCCAGCTATATAAGGCAGGGAGCAAAATCAAATGAAGAGGAAGCTGAGATTTTAGAAGTGGTGGTTCACAAGCAGACTACCTGGACTTGTTCAGTAACTGTAAAACACTATTATTCATTTCAAACAGCATGAAGCAAATTGCAGTGCCTCTTGGACAAACACTTGAAATGGAAAATAAAAGAAATGGATCTCAAGGAGTATGTTGTCACATTCTCCTCAAATAACCCACGGGATGCTAACCCTTATCTAATTCCTGCACCCCTTTTAAACTCAATTAAAACCTAAAATATCCAGAGGGGGCAGTTTCTGAAACAAGTAACTCTATGCTGGAAAATAAAATGATTACAAATTTGTGCACAGATTTTCAAAATCGCATTGAACACATTAAAGTTTAAACATGAATGCTCTAATCTACGAATTGGCATAATACTTTAATGCATTCAGTTCTGTTTAATTTTTCCAAAAATAAATTGTTCCTGGAAAAAACTCTTTTCAAGCAAAGAGTATGTAGTAATTTTACAGTATTATTTGAAGCTGGTGCGGTTCTATGGAGAATGATAATCAAATGACCTTCCTATTTTGATCAGCATTTTACCATTTGAAGACAATGGGTTGAACATATCTTTGTTCGACTAAATGCCAGTTGCGTTGAGTTGTTTGGCAAGTTCTTTTCACTGTGAGGTCTAATGGAATTTTTTTTTATCTTGACAAATTTGGATACCTAACCAATTCCATGGTACCAAGCCTGGAGCAACTCATCTCTGCAGGGGTATCCCAGAATTGACCAACATCCTTTGCATTAGCACCATCTTGAAAAGTCATTGTGCCTCCACAGAAGTACTGAATTGTCTGGAGCTGTCCTGCATAACACCTGACATTTGCCTGACATTGGACAGGCAAAGAAAATGTGGTGCCCAGTTTTGCGGTAGGATCCTGGAGGCCTTGCTAAACAGAGTGGTGAACAATGGGAGTGTCCTCCTCCTCCTCCTCCTCCACATGAGACCACAATCGAGAGCACAGAAGGTCAGGCAGCGTCCGAGGAGCAGACGAATCGATGTTTCGGGCAGAAGCCCTTCATTAGGAATGTCCAAATTTGCTGGTCTAAATGTGGTCCGGAGTCCATGTGGGATCAGACGGTTCTGCAGGCAGGCACTGAGGAATGAGATGTGGCTGCGGTACCAAGTCTACTTGAGGGTGTGGCTGAAGAGCTTCAGGGCCGAGGAGAGGACCTGGAAGTGGGGGAGGAGGTGGGGGGGCGGGGGGGGGGGGGGGGGGGGGGGGGGGGGCGGGATGTGGGTGGGCAGAGAGGTGGTACAGTGATAAAGGGACTCACTCACATGGTGCCACAATGCCAAACCATGCTAGCCTGGCCCAAGATTGCCACCCAGGTCAGTGTAGTCTCAGCTGTCTGGGAGAATGCCCAGCACTGCACGAAAATGATCAATGTTCTTCTCTTCTCCATCATCATAAGTGCCTCCATCTTCTCTCTGATTCTTCACACTCACTGCATCTCTGCTATTGTATCCACTTTCCACCATGCATTAGGTTCTACCATGCTCACTATTGTCCGCGACATCTTCCTTACTTGCTGTTACACCAATCCCCAACACACTAACCCTGCATGCCCTTGGCACTGCTTACTCATTTAGTCAGGACCCCACATCTCCTGCATCAGAAGCTACAGCTTGCTACCCCATTTCATCTCCCTCAGCTGCCTCTCTCTCTTTCTCATTCCAGAAGGAAAAAAGCCCACTGTGGAACAGAAAGGGATAAGGCAGATTGTGGGCTGACCAGCATTCACCTATTCTCCATTTATGAGGAGACGATCTACACTTTGGCTGCCCTGGGCAGCTGACTGAATTTGTCTCAACTCCTGGACTGTTACAGCAGGTTGCCCTACACTTACTATGTTGGGGCCCCCATGACTGAAGGCCACCACTTAATAGCAACCCTAGGAAGTAAAAGACAGTATGAATATTGGGCAAATTGCTAATGGAATCAGGAAAACAATAAGCAGGAAAAAAACAGTAAATAGTTATCTTGGCACAGGATAGCTAAATGTGAAACGTCCAGGCCAGCTGATGGTATTTTCAGCCACTACCCCACTGATATCTTTTAGAGGAGAGCAAATTTGTCACTGATCTTTTCCAACCTATTCTGAAGTAGTTTTCTGCATCTAATTCTCCCGTTCCTTTTCTCACTTTTTACCCTTGCATTAATTTCCTTTGTTTTAATAGCTCAATCTTGTCCTTAATTTCTCTTTTCAACTTGTTCTGCCTTTGTTCAATAGCCTTACCCTCTAAGCTGCCGTTTTCATTAATGCTGCCTTAAAGAGAAACTTTTTAATCCTTTGATCCCTCAAATGCAACTCAGGTTCCTTTGTCTAAGCATTTATTCATATTCATATTCAGAAGTTGGAGGTGTATCCATCAGACATAGTCCACAACTTTTCGATTTGCCACTCTTAACTCGATCTACCAGTATTCATTCTATTTTACATTCCAAATTAGTACATATGATTACATTATCCAATCATATTCAAATTTATGTGCATGAATACAAAATCCAATCAAACCATTACATAATCACATTCACTCACTGTAAGTACACACTTTGTGTTCAACAAACTCCTTACTGTTCTTTACCCCCTTTTCAATGGCTCACATAATTGAGGCTTCATTCCTTATGAAGTGTCAAATTACATCTCTGACAACTAAAACTATTGGCTTATTTGGAGGCCAGAGATAAACTGTTGTTGCTGTATTTAGCATAATACATGTAAGAGGCACAATACCTGACCTACATACCAGAAGGCAGAAGAACAATGACTATTAGTTGGTAAGGCAACAATGCACAAATTTAATTAAGGTAACAATCCTAAGGCTTGTGAGTAAAGTTATAGATCATGGAATCAAAACTGCCACTCTCAGGATCTGCACATAGCAAACAATGAGCTGATGCTGTTCACAGCATTGACCTCCATTTCCAAACGTCACTACCAGACCTTCGAGGTCTGTGCAGAAATAAAATCATGAGCAACAACATTGCATTAAATACAAAGGACAATAGCAAAATGGATACAAAATTGGCTGATTACTTGGAAACAGAGTAATTGTCAGTGAACTATTTTCAGACTAGAGTCAGGTTTGTGTTGGAATTCCCAGGGGGTTGAATTGGGGCTTTTGCTTTTCCTGGATATGTTAATGAACCAGTTCTTGGTATACAGGGGACAGTTTCAAAATTTTGAATGATACAAACTTGGAATTATTGTAAATTGTGAGGGGCATTATGTGGAACTTGAAAAGGACATAGTGTCCAGTTGGTGGAGCGGATTGATAGATGATAGATAAAGTTCAATGCAGAAAAGTGTGAAGGAGTCAATTTGGTAAAATGAATACGGATAGATAATATAAAAATAAAGGGTGCAATTCTAAAAGGATTGCAGTAGCAGACGCAACTGGTGTACAATCAGTCACTGAATGTGGCGGGATAGCAAGACAGAGTAGTGAATAAGTATACTCTCCTGGGCTTTACTAAGAGGATCGTAGAGTACAAGAGTTAGGAGGTGATGCAGAACTTGAATGATTTACTGGAGTTAAAGTTCAGCTAAAGTATTTGTACAGTCACCACACTTCAAGAAGAATGTTAACATTTTGAAGACAGGGCGGAAGAGGTTTTTGAGAATGGCTCCAGTAATGGGAAACATTGGTTACAGACTTGGGGCATCTGGAAAGTTGAGATGTTTCCCCTTCAAGATGAGAAGATTAAAAGAAGATTTGTTAGATGTTTTCAAGATCATGAGGTTGGGCAGAGTTGATGGGAAGGAACTGTTACTGCTTGTGAAAGGATAAAGAATGAAAGGATATAGATTTAAAGTGATTTTCAAAAGAACCAAATGCAATGTGAGAGAAAAAGAAACTTTTTCACACAGTGAGATGCTGGAACGCACTGCCTAGAGTATGGTGGAGACAAGTCAACTGTAAAATTCAAGAGGCTTTAAATGATTACTTAATTAGAAACAATATTCATGATTTTGGAGGAAAGGCTAGGGAATGGCACTAAGTCAGAATGATTAGATGGACAGTGTGGACATGATGGGCCAAATAGCTTCCTTCTGCACCATTACAATTCTGAGATGAAGCATTAGCAAAAACAATGCAGCAGGGAGCACTGCTTTTGCAGAAGTCATGAATAATGCTGCTGTCCTGGAAGACAAAAATACCATCCTGTGTTCTTGAATTTGTGTCCATTGCACCCTATCTCTTTGGAGAATAAGTACTATTTATTCTCTGCAATATTGACTTGAACACAATTGGACATTAGTTTGGTGAGGATATTATTCTGGATCAGTGGTGCTGGAAGAGCACAGCAGTTCAGGTAGCATCCAACAAGCAGCGAAATCGACGTTTCGGGCAAAAGTCCTTCGCCCGAAACATCGATTTCGCTGCTCGTTGGATGCTGTCTGAACTGCTGTGCACTTCCAGCACCACTGATCCAGAATCTGGTTTCCAGCATCTGCAGTCATTGTTTTTACCTCCTTGGTGAAGATATTAATCTGTAGAAGGAATATTTGCCAAAAACACTTAGAATAGACTGGTTATGGCAACTACTATTGTGGAATGTTAATTTGATGATGTGATACAATTTTGGAGCTCAACATTCCAGATGATGCCCTCTTTTAAACAGGCACAGGTCACCAGTCATATTCAGGAAGTCATTTCTGCAGTGAAAAATCGTGACACAAGGATGATTTGTTGTCTTTCTGATGCCAAGGTCAAAGATATCAAGTTGGGCAGCACTGTGGCACAGTGGATAGCACTGCTGCCTCACAGTGCCAGAGACGTGGATTCAATTCCCGCCTCAGGCGACTCTCTGTGTGGAGTTTGCACATTCTCCCCGTGTCTGCGTGGGTTTCCTCCGGGGGCTCCAGTTTCCTCCCACCATCCAAAAATGTGCAGTTTAGGTGAATTGGCCATGCTAAGCTGCCCAGAATATTAGGTGAAGGGGTAAATGTAGGGTAATTGGTCTGGGTGGGTTGCGCTTCGACGGGTTGGTGTGGATCTGTCGGGCGGACGGCCCTGTTTCCACACTGTAAGTAATCTAGTAATCATGGAACAACTGTAGAATATCCTTTCAGGAGGTGGAGATCAGACAGATATTGTTGTCTACATTGGGACCAATGTCATAGACAAGAAGACAGATGAGGACCCGTAAACAGATTTCAGGAAGTTAGGATGAAAATTTAAAAAGCATGACCTCATATGAGCATATGAACAGGAGAATCAATTGATTGAACTATTGCTGTACTATTGCTGTGGGAGGGAGACCATCAGATTTCTGATGAAATGGGACCAATTCTGGGTCAGGTGGGACCTGTGGAAGCTGGATGAGTTGTACCTTAATGGGACTGGGACCAATATCCTTTGGGAGGTCTCAGAGTGGAACAACAATTGGATTGGACTAAGAAACAGCAACATCAACACACATTGGCTGAACAGTCTAAATTGAGGGTGCAATTTAAAAATAATAGGAATACTATTTAGGAATGAGCTGAGGAGAATTTGTTTTACTTAGAGGGTGGAAAACGTTGGAATTCTCAACCTTAAAGGACTGTGAAAGCTCAGTCTCTGTGTATATTTAAAGTAGAGGTTGATAAATATTTGATTCTCAATTGTATATAGGGCTCAGGGGTAAAAGGCATTGAAGTGTTCAATTAGTCCTGGTTGTATTAAATGACAGAGAAAGCAGTACAGCCTGTATTCCTATGGGACTATGCAAGTTCCAAAGCATGTTTGACAGATCAAAGCTTTGTCAGTATGCGGGGAGTAATTCATTCAGTTTGGAAACCAAAACTCTTCAAGACCTTTTGAACTCAGTGCTTAGTTCAAACATACTGTATTTTGACATTTCCAAGTACCTTAGCCCACAATGTGGGAGGAATAAGTTGATGATGTTGACATAAATGCTCTTCATTAACCGAGTGGGCAAATGAACCATCACAAAATTGTGTTTGTTGATTGTGCAGTCCTTTATGCTTTAAAAAAAATCAAACACTGCAAGTATCAGTGATTGTTAAAAAATATTTTTGCTGTATTGCTGAGATTGATAGGTATGAGTTAGATAAATGCAACATCTGATTGTACAGTTTCAATGTTAACATTTCCACAAAGTCTGTCATTAAGTCATTATGAACGCTTGGCTGAACTTGAATGTGAAATTATCTTAGCAGGGTGGTCTAAGTTCACAATTTGATTGACAGCTTAATGAGGATATTAAAAGACTAGATGTATTTGCTCTAGAATCTGAATAAGAACATATTCCTTATAAAATATATTGATTCTTATTTTAAAAGTGGTAGTTATATTCAAAAACTTGTTTGCTTTTATGTAAAATTTGATACAATGAGGTTTGAAAGCTTTGTGTAGATTTTTTGAATTTTGCGGATCAGGATATTTTCATTACCATGTTTGTAGAAATGTGAGCTGTATTCGATTGTTATTACATTATTTTTTTCATTTCTACATATGACTTCTGAGATATGGCCATATTAGACTCTCAATAAGTAGCTATGGAGATGACACAGAATATATGAAAGATAATGAGGGATGGATGGATGCATGGACTAGCATTGAATTGATGTGCAGGGTATGAGGATGATATGAATGGTTGGCATCAT
Organism: Hemiscyllium ocellatum; assembly: GCF_020745735.1. Classification (NCBI taxonomy): domain Eukaryota; kingdom Metazoa; phylum Chordata; class Chondrichthyes; order Orectolobiformes; family Hemiscylliidae; genus Hemiscyllium; species Hemiscyllium ocellatum. The sequence goes on from NC_083401.1 coordinate 91,188,064, forward strand.
CAGTTAGCATTTTCTTATTTTGTAGAATATAAGTGTCGTTGGCTAGCCAGCATTTATTGCCCAACCCTAATTCCCCTCGAGAAGACAGTGGTGAGCTGCCTTCTTGAATCACTGCAGTCCATTACTGTAGGTTGACACACAATGCCATTAGGGAGGGAATTATAGAATTTAGATCCAGCGACAGGAAAGGAACGGTGAAATATTTCCAACTCAGGATGGTGAATGGCTTGGTGGGAAATTTGCAGGTGGTGGTGTTTTCATGTACCTGCTGCCCTTGTCTTTCTAGACCATCTTCTAGATGAGAATCATCTTCCTCTGTACCAGGTCTGACTCCAATCAGCGGAGAGTTTGCCCCCTGATAGCCATTGATTTCAGTTTTGTAGGGCTCCTTTGTATCATACTCTGTAAAATGCAGCCTTGATGTTAAGGACTGTCACTCTCGCCTCATCCTGGAATCCAGCTCTTTTGTCCATGTTTGAACCAAAGCTGTAATGAGGTCAGCATCTGAGTGGTCCTACTAGAACCAAGACTGCGCATCACTGAGTAGGTTACTGCTGAGCATGTGCTGCTTGATAGCACTGTTGATGATACCTTCAATCACCTTTACTGAAGAGCAAGAGTAGATTGATAGAGCGGTAATTAGCCAGATCAGATTTGTAATGCTTTTTATAGACAGGTCATATACCTGTGTAATTCTCCATATTGTCGGTTAGGTACCAGTGTTGTGCTAGAACAGCTTGGCTAGGGGAGTGACAAATTCTGGAGCACAAGTCTTCAGTACTGTAGCTGGATTGTTGTCAGGGGCCATAGTCTTTGCAGTATACAGGTCTCCAACCATTTCTTGATATCATGCGGAGTGAATTGAAATGGCTGAAGACTGGCATTGAATTGGCATGAAGCGTATGAGGGACCACAGTAGGGTAGAGGGGTAAGCATACATTTGCATGAAGTTCTGAAGAGCCAAAGCATTATATGGAGAGGTGATGGGTATGAAGGTAATGGCCTAACAACTTGCGGTACGGTGGCACAGTGGTTAGCACTGCTGCTTCACAGCGCCAGAGACAAGGGTTCAATTCCCGCCTCAGGCGACTCTCTGTGTGGAGTTTGCACATTCTCCCCGTGTCTGCGTGGGTTTCCTCCAGGTACTCCGGTTTCCTCCCACAATCCAAAAATGTGCAGGTTAAGTGAATTGGCCATGCTAAGTTGCCTGGAATGTTAGGTGAAGGGATAAATGTAGGGGAATGGATCTGGGTGGGTTACGCTTCGGCGGGTCGGTGTGGACTTGTTGGGCCGAAGGGCCTGGTTCCACACTGGAAATAATCCAATCTAAAAAACTTCTAAAACAACTGGCAAAACCTTCCTGAGAACCAAGGGAAGTCAATGAGATTGACTCTGTGCTACCTGCTTCTATGACTACTTGTGTTTTACTTTGAGGGTCAGTGTGGGTTCAACTCGGGGTTTAGAACTAAAGTTAGAATTAAAAATAGGTTTTATTGTCATATGTACTCAAGTACAGAAGGACAGTGAAAATTTTCCACAATTCTACGGTGCCATCTTAGGTACAAAATCCAGAATTTAAGAAAAACTATCTAAGATGTAAAGGACAAAAGTTCAAAAAATAAACAAAAGCAGAAATCCAAAACTAAAGAACCAAGAAAATAGGGAGAAGTGTCCAGATCTAAAAGTCTTGCTCTTCACGAATTGTTTTGATGGTGTGCCATGGCATGTGACATTTTAACACTTCCTTTATTGTTTATTGTATCTTTTATCATTATAAGGTACATCATAATTCCTTATTTAAAAATGTCTTCATCAATCTTCAGATTCTACAGCGAAAACAGTAGGTTTCATATCCTGACCATTTTCTAAATTGCCCCTAAAGTTTGAATGCATTTTCTGCATTTCAATAACTGGGATTATACATTGTGCTTAAAATGCTGTCTGGCCAGAGTTCCAGCTTGGGAACTGCTTCTTCTGACATGTATTTTGTTGTTGTGGTTATATAGTTCAGCTTTCTATTAATCTTCTTGTTTACTGATGAACAAAAATTAGTAATCTTGTTTGATGTCTTCAAATGACAGTTGACATCACCCTTGAAGAATGCTTGATGCCTGTATTTTTTATGATCTGCAATACTTGCTAGTTGTCCATGTTAACTTACACAGTGTTATGTAAAGTCTTTCACTGTCTTGCAAATGACGTTACAGCAGTACGTTGTACATGAAGTATTTTCTGTTGGTTTTATTTGAGAGCAAAAAAACCAGGAACAAGCTATTCTGAAAATTCTGTATTCTTGCAATTCTCAATCAGGGTGAAAAATTTGTGTGCAACAAATGTAGTATTTCGGTCAAGTACATTTGATACTGCAACTGAGGCATTTTGCTTTCCCGTTTATTCAACTGGTAAACTCAATAGGAAGGATGAAATGTAAACATTATATGGATGTAAATCTTTAATTTGGATATGACACAGGGATACACAAAGGGTGAGGGACTATAAGTAACTCTGGACAATGTCGAGAGATTATGCTTGACAAGGTTGCTGACTTATAAACATTAATCTTTGTAGTTGAAATTTATTTCGCTGAAATGCTTAACAGCATGATAAGTGTAACACCATGTCACTCACGTGCAGTAGAAAGTTCAATTCCTCGTGTGTCACATTTAAGTCGATGGAAAGAAGGCAGATAGAATATAGGCTGCCAATTGACTACTACTGTGCCTAGCCCATATTGCTTCAATCTACTCAATACCTCAGAAATTGTACCAGAAAAAACAACTTTTTAAAAAATTTGTAGGCATTTACATTCAGTTCTTAGAATGCAGAAGCCTAAAACACATGAAATAGGAACAGGAGTAGCCCATTGGTCTGATCAAGCCAGCAGTACCATTCAATAAGATTATGACTGATCTTCTAAATCATTGTCATGTTCCTGAACTATCTTCATTGCTTAATATCTTTAACTTACAGAAATGTATCATCTCTGTCTTAAATATATTTAATAGCTAATAAATATATTTAATAACATTCCCCTCGGGTAGAGAATTACAAAGACTCACCACTCTCTGAGTGAAGATACTTTTCCACAATTCAGTCCTAAATGGCCTATCTCTTTTACTGAGGCTGTGTCCCCTGGTTCTAGACATCACCTGCCAGCGGAAACATCTATTCTGTATCTACCCTGTCAAGCCCTATAGATTTATGCTTCAAAAGGATCATCTCTCATTTTTCAAAAGTTGAGGCAATCCAGTTGTAGTGTCCACAGTCTCTCCTCATAGGACAATCTCGCCTTTCCAGGGAACAGTCTGGTGAACCTTTGCTGCAGTCCCTCAGTGTAAGGTACCCTTCCTTAGATGAAGATGTTGTCCGTGTTTTGGACACTTTAAACAGTTTAGTATCAAAAACACTTTACCCAAGTGCTCTTGTTGGTGAGGCTGGCAAAGGGACACTGAAATTGGTTTGTGGCTTCAACTTGATTTTATGAATAAAACATTCCTTATTAAAAACACTATTGAGAATGTCCCAAATTCTCACAATATTTACTGTCCATATAGCTATATCCATTTGAAAATACATACAACATTCCACTTGTCTGAGCTGGAATCTCCTTTCTACCCGGTTTGAAGGCTGGCTTTTCTATGAAGGTGGGCCTTGCAGGTTCGGGTGGATCTTCTTCAGGATCTTTTTGAGTTGCCACGTGGTCTTCCACTATGGGTCTTACTGCAGATCTTCACTGAGTCTTCACTGAGGTGTGTCAATGTATTCTGCCTCACAACAGACTTTCTAAAATATTCTCTGGCCTTTGGCCAGTGGCATTATGAATCGGATGAAAATCATCCAGTGGGGCCGCATTGTAGCTCAGTGTTTGGCACAGAGGCCTCACAATGCCAAGGACCTGGGTTCGATTCCAGCCTCAAGTGACTGTATGTGTGGAGTCTGCACATTCTCCCAGTCTCTACGTGCGTTTCCTCCAGGTGCTCTGGTTTCCTCCACCAGTCAAAAGATGTACAGGTCAGGTGAATTGGCCATGTTGAATTGCCCATAATGTTCAGGGATATGTAGGTTAGGTGCATTAGTCAGGAGTAAATGTAGAGTAATAGGGTAGGGGAATGGGTCTGAGGTGGGATACTCTTCGGAGGGTTGGTGTGGACTTGTTCGGCCAAATGGCCTGTCTCCACACTGTTGGGATTCTATGGATTCTGAAGGGATCGTGCCAACATCCTTCACTTATCCTATGCAGGGAAGTGTAAAATGAGCATACACAGGCAGTCAAGATGCCACAAAGTCTGATTGACATGTCCTCAATATATAATCTTCACGCTGGTTATAACTAATTCCCCTTATACATTTGCAACTCCTTTGATTTTACTTTTTACTTTCCACAGTTCTCTGTAGCTGAAAGGTGTTGGCTGCTGTTTAATTTAGTTTGCCTAATTTTCTGTCAGGCCTGATTTCTCTGATTGTGGATCAATTTAGAATGTCTCATTTTGGACCTGTAGTCACTTGACCACAAGGAGATGAAAACTGTACATAACATTTCTGGTATGATCTCATTAATACTGTATACAATTGCAGCAAGACAACTTTATTCCTGTACTCAAATTGTCTTACAATAAAGACAAACATAGGATTTACTTTCTTAAGTGCCAGTTACACCTGTCTATTAGCTGTCATTGACTTGTGAAGAAGGGCACCCAAGTTTCTTTGGACAACTGGACTTCCCAACCATTCACCGTTTTGGAAATACTGTATATTTCTGAACAAAGTGGTGTGGCAATAACCTTCACGTGAAGATTTGAAGTAGAATAACACAACGTTACATTGATACAATGAAACAGAAAGTAGATTTGCTTTTATAAAGCTCATTCTATGGCCACCAGAACTCTCCAAGTGCTGTAATTCAATGCAGTACTTTTGAAATCTTGTCATTGTTATAATCTCAGAAACAGGAAAGCCAATCACTGTATTAGCAATGTGAATTTGATTGAGGGATAACTAATGGCCAGTGGTAGCTCCTTGCTCTTCATTGAAATAGTGCCATGGAATATTATATGTCCACCTCAAGGGACCATAAGTTAATGTGTCTTTTGAAAGCTGGCAACTCTAACTGTGTAGCACCCAGTCAGTACTGTTTTGGAGTTTCAGCTTGAATTGTTGTGCTGCAAATCTGAGAGTGGAACTCAAGTCCACAATTCACAGATCCTCCCACTTTCACCACCTGCCATAAACATTTTGGAAGACCTCCTGGACATACTGTAAGTGCTACCTTCACTGGCAGCTGCAAAGTTTACATTCACTGAGGTTCGGGGCATGAAAAGGGAGCACAAGCTATTTATTGAAATGCATAAACAATTGAATAATTTGCTGCCTACACTTAACTAGCATCATTTCACATCTAATTGAGTATACTGGCTTTGGGAATTGCATCCTAGTTACAACTAAATCCAATTTGTATGAACAAGACTCAGCTACCAGTATTCAAGAGATAGATAATGTGAATGTTTCAATATGAAATGCAATTATTTTTATGATCAAGCACACAACCCACCAACCGTGTTGATCAAACTTGATCACCCATATTACAATCAATAGAATAATGTACAGTCCTGGTATTAGAATGAGCAAGCATTGAAGAAACCAGTTCTTGTTTGTGAAGAAGTATAAACAGCTGTCTGTAAAAATGGGGGTCGAATTCACTGCATTAGTAGTTAATACAACATTGAATCATGTTGAACCAATCATCATTTTTTTCCCCTTTTGGACAATTTTCTTTTCCACTGAAGTCAATAGGTAAGGAAAGCAAATAAGGTAAAGAAAGGACTGATGGTTTACACTGATCCCATTCCCCATTCCTGTGTTAGTACTTTCACATCCTGCATTTTGATGTCAAATAAGGAACACTTTGAATAAAATGAAATGTCCTTTGAGTTAATATTCTTTCCTAACCGTTGCACACAAGAAATTTGTCTGACTAGCTGCCAAGATGTTACTACACTTTTAATTTTCTTCCATTTCTGAGGTCAGCTGACATTTCAACTTTCCAGGCTGCAGTCAGCACTGCACTTCACCACTTTGCTTTTATGCTCACATTTCTTAACATGCTGCAGTGTTTCAGTGAAGCTAATTCAAGGGACAGCCCTCATCTTCTGATTGAACACATTGCAACCTTTTGAATTCAACAGTGAGTTCAACAATTTCAGACCAGAAATGTCCACCATGTTGAGTCTGCTTTTCTTTGTGCTATGTGTTGGCCTGAAGTTTGTTTGTTATGTATTTGCTTTGGGCTGACATGTTGTCATTAATGCTCAGTCAGGACAAGTGTTTTGGTTCTTTTGTTGTAGGACATCTTTGGTAATTTGTCCCCATCCTCAATCCTAATCCAAACCTTCCTTTTTGATCTTCCTGTCCTCTTCCATTGGCATAAAACCCATTATATCTCTAACTTTTTATCATTTTCCATGTTTCAAAGTCATATTTGCTGCGGAATATAAATTTTGTATCTCTCTCCACAGAGTTAAACCTGCTGAGTATTGCCAGCCTTTTTGGTAATTTTTATTTCCAATTTCTAGCATTTGCATTTATTGTAGTCGTAAGCAGCAATTCCATTTCAGCGATGTGCAAGGACATTGTTTTGCTCTTTACCAAGTGCGAGTCTTCTTCAGAGGAATTTTCCTGACTGCGTTACAAATCAGAGCACAATAGTAACCATAAAGAGTTAACAAGAAGTGTGAAACATCCCTCCATAATAGTACACCATCTAGACTATATCCAAAGTGTGCTAATTGTAGGCAATAACTCATCAAGTGTCCTTCAGCAGCACCTTCCAAACTTGCAACACCACCTAAAAGAACAAAGAAAATCAGTCAGAAAATCATCCAGTCCAAATTTCAGACCATTTGATTTGGGCATATATTGCTGTTCTTTAATTGTCACTGAGTCAAAATCTTGGTATTGCTGAGCATTGCAGGTGTACCTTCACATCACACATTTCAGTACCTGGAGAAGGTCCATCAAAGGAAACTTCCAGTCTTCATAGTGACACACACATAGTGAAAATATTTTGTAAAATAATACCATAACAATATGATTCTAATGTAGATTGATACTTGCATCAAAAATGAATTTCACATGATGTGAGTGTTCAGACTGAAATTGTATGCGTTCATTCAGATGGTAAAATATTCATTTTAATTAATTGTGAATTTACTTTCATCACAGAGTTAAATTGGTACTGCTGTTATGACAATATTATATGTGTTTGGGTTTGTCCTGCATAATAGAACAATGGAACAAAATCCCAACTGTACGAATAATGTCAAGAAGCACCCTCTGTACTTGTCACACAGTGTGAAAAATTCTAACACAAATTTCCCTTCTGGGGAAAAAAAGGCACAATGTTGTGAAACAAAAATGTTCAAAAAAAGGTTTCTTTGAAGGTTATATTGAACAATCTCGCATGTAACAAATATTTGAGAAAAAAATACCTGAGCATTCTCCTGATTGCTTGCCCAAAGTAACAAAGCTTGATAACAAATCCCTCAGACAATTTTCCTAGCAGCTGGTGGGAGGATTATATCATTTCTTCATCTATTTTAATAACTTATACTTGGATTTGTAGGGCTCAATTTCAAAGTTTGCTGATAACATAAAAGCAGGAAGGATGAACTGTGAGGACAGTAGTGATAGAGTTCAAGAAAGCAGCGAAAGACTTGTCAAATAGGTTGACACGTGGCAACTGAACTTTAATGCAAGGAAGTGTGAGACGACACACTTTGCTAGGAGGAACAAAGAAAGCCAATATAAGTAGATGGTATAATTCTAAAGAGGATGAAAGTACAGAGAACCCTAAGGTGCGTGCGCACAAATTGTTGAAAGGTTGCAGGACCTGCTGAGAAAGCAACTAATAAGGCATACAAATTCACAGCTTTACAATGCTTTATAAACAACACAAATGCAAAGAAGCTATGGTGATTCTATGATTCTATAAATCACCAGTTTGGCTTCAAATGGAGCACTGTCTCCAGTTCTGGGCATCATGCTTTAGGAATGCTGTGAAAGTGCTAGAAAGGGTGAAGACAAGTTTTCCAAGACTGGCTTAGTATGAGTGGTGGTGGAGAGGGTGTAGTAGAAAGGGGAAAACAGGGTTGTTTTGCTCAGAAAAGAGCAGTTTGAGAGAAAATTTCATGGAGTTATTCAAAATCATGTTAGGTTTAGTCAGCGTTATTTGATAGAAGTGTTCCCATTAGCAGAAGAGGTGAGAGATAGATGACGTGTTGAAGCTGATTAGCAAAACAACACAAAGACCTCAGGAATAACATTTTTTATACAGTGGGAGGTTAGGAGAATCTTTGGTGCAGGCATTCCAAAAGTAATTGGATAATTATCTAAAAAGAGAAGAGTTGCAGCACTATGGGGAGAAGGTCAAGGGTGGAATGGGCAACTTTGATAGGCGACTCTCCATGATTGCTCAGATAAGAAATTCACACTCTTTCTGGACTTCCACCAAGGTAGGTGTTTGGGTAGATGGTGAGTTAAATAGCTATTTATTGTTCACTTGTGGGCCTTAATTTCTGACAGTTGAGAAAGTCAACCATTGACTCTTATATTCTGAGACAGCAAGAAGAGGGTGAGTTGCTCTCCAGGATCGATATGGCCCATATTTCCCCTTTTTGACATGTGAAAAGGAAGTGAAAATCACTCCAAATATTTCAGAGGTTCATGAAGAAAATAGGTGGCATCTGAAGTGACAACAGTGGTTCAACTCATATTTAGCACAAGCTACCATCTTGCTAATGAGGTTAAAGCAAGTGCAAAGTTTGAATTTCTGCTTGTGAAGCAAATTTTATTTTCCTCATTCCTGATTGTCATTTTCAAACTCCATGAGTGCTCATTGAGGCTGCCAAGCAGTTTGGAAGCCACTTTTCATTTATCATCAAAATTACAGTACCATTTAAGACCACACAAATTGAAGTAAAATTAGGCCATTCGGCCCATCCAGTCTACTCCACCTTTTGACCATGGCTGATATGTTTCTCAAAGCCATTCTCCTTTCTTATCTCCATAACCCTTGTTTCCTTAATTACACACAAAAAACTATCTCTCTCTGTCTTAAATGCACTCAATGACTTGGCCTCCACAGCCCCCTGTGGCAATGCATTCCACAGATTCATCATCGTCAGGCTAAAGCAATTCCTTCTTATCTCAATTCTAAAGGGCCATCCCTTCACTCTGAGGCTATGCCCTTTGGTTCTAATCTGTCCTACTAGTGGAAACATCTCCTCCATGTCCACTCTATCCAGACCTCTCAGTTTCACTCAGAAACCCCCTCATCCTTCTAAACTCCATCAAGTACAGATCCAGATTCCTCAACTATGCCTCATATGACAAGCCCTTCAACCCCAGGATCATTCTTGTAAACCTCACCTGGACCCCCTCCAATGTCTGTGTATCTTACCTTAGACTCAGACCTAAAACTGTTCACAATTTTCCAAATATATTCTGACCAGAGCGTTATACAGCCTCAGCATTACATTTCTGGTCTTTTGTTCTCGTCCACTTGAAATCAATGCCACCATTGCATGTGCCTTCCGAACTGCCAACCAAACCTACATGTTATCCTGACCAGAGACACCCAAGACCCTTTGTGCTTCAGATATCCAAAGCCTTTCCACATTTAGTCAATAGTCAACACCTCTGTTCTTCCTACCTTCTTCTGCATACCTTTGCAAAAGCAGATGTCTGCACCTTTCACAAAAAGCAATGAGGAATATGAATGGCATATTGGCCTTTATTGCACAGGGTTTGGAGAAGAGGAACAGGGAACTCTCATTACTGTTGTACCAGGCTATGGTGAGACCTCCCTATGGTGAGACAACACCTGATGTACTGTGTATTGGTCTTCATAGTTAAGGAAGGACATACTTGACTTGGAAGTGGCACAGTGATTGTTCACCAAATTTGTTCCTGGACTGAAAGGATTGACTAATGATTAGAGGCTGTCAAATTGAGCTAAATTTGATGAAGTTTAGAAAAAAAGACCAGAATAAACCTTGATATTACCATGTTTTCCTGATGTGAAGTACTTATTAATTCCACAGCCACATCTGACTTGTATGGCATCAGCGCACCAGTAATTAAATATTTCCTTTCCTTTTCTCCCCCCCACCCCATCTCAAATAGCAACTGCATGTTATTTAAATTTACTTGTTGCAAAATTACATTGAACTACTGAAACCAGACAAATCATCATCAACAAATTTTATTTTCCTAATTATTTGTTCATGGGATGTGGGCATCACAGGATAGAGCAGCATTAATTATCAATGGTAATTGCCATGGAAAAAGTAGTGCTGAGCTGCCTTATTAAAAAGTTGCAGACCATGGAGAGTAGGGGAGGAAAGGTGTTTAAGGATTCCAACCCAACAGCAATGAAGGGCAAGCTACATAATTATGAGTTAAAATGGCATGCAACTTAAATAGGAACTTGCAAGTGGTGGTACTCCCTAGCATTTGCTGCCCTTGTCTTGGGTGTAGAGATCATGCATTTAGAAGGTGCCGTTGAAGGACCCTGGGTATGTTACTGCAGTGCATGTCATAGAGGTACACACGCTGCCAATATGTGTAGTGGTGGAGGAATGAACATTGAAGGTGTTGGGATTGGGTGCCAGTCAAGCAGGTCACTTTGTCCTTTTTGGTGTCAATCTTCTTGATAGCTATTGGAGTTAAACTCATCCAGGAAAATGCAGAGTATTCCATCAAATTTTGGCTTGTGCCTTCTCGATGGTAGACAACCGATGAGGAAACAGGAGGTAAATCACTTGTCACAGATTTCCTAGTCACTAACCTACTCCTGAAGCCAGCCATTGTTTTTATATGGTTAGAACAGTTCAGTTTCTAGTCAATGGTAATATGGTAGGATGTTGATCAAGCAAATAAGCCACTGATGGGTTTATTGTTACAGAGTTGAATTTTTGCTTTAGCACACAAAACAACGTGTCCCTGATTGTATTTCCTGTATTACAAAAAATATTTTAACTTCAGTGTTGGCTTTTTTTATAATGTTTCAAAGAAATAACTATATTTGTCCTTAACTTTTTAACTTATAAATTTCTTCTCATGGTGAGAATATGTGCCTGTTGTGTATTTCACATTGTTAACATAATGAACTTTGACATTTTGTATCATTTTGAAACCATGCTATGAATCATTCAGATCACAGAAAGAAGCATTGTGGTTCAGGATCAATTCTGTCGCAGAATACATTTATTGTAGTAAAGTAATGATTCGTATGTTTGCTTCCTTCAGCTAATAACCTAGAACTTTTACACCGAAGTCTGGATTAAAGTTTAAATTTTGTGACATAAATTCAATAAGCTGTAACAAGCAAAGCAAAATTACTTTGAATCCAGGTGTTATTAGTTATGCCAGCTAACTTCTTTTTCAAAGTTTGACCTAAGTATAAATTATCAGAAAAACAATGTGGCTCTTTGACGCAATATGTATTATTTTATTCCATTCCCCTTTATACTGACTGATTTCTCTGAGCCAGTTCCTTCAATTCGAGACGCAAAAACAGAAATTGCTGGAGAAGCTTAGCAGGTCTGACAGCATCTGCGAAGACAAGTCAGAGTTAACCCTTCCTCAGACCCTCTGACTTCGACCTGAAACATTAACTCCGATTTCTCTCCACAGATGCTGCCAGGCCTGTTGGGTCTTTCCAGCAATTCTTATTTTTGTTTCTGATTTACAGCACCTGTCGCCTTTTTGATTTCCCTTCAATATTATCAATTTTTTTGAAGGCAACGAACTGACAGTAAGCTCAATAATTTTAAACTTAAGTGATAATTATATGTAAAAGTTTGATTAAAGGAAATTCCGTCTTAATGGTGAAAACAAAACTTGCTACTTGCTTTCTGTTTGTATCTTAACTTGCATTTTTTTGTGATGGCGATATTTCTCTACTACAGTGGACACACCATTATCTGGCATCAGCAGGCGACTTGCAGCATTGAAAGAGACTAGAAGATATTTCTTTATTAGTAGGAGCTGAGAGAAGTGTTACTGCTGTCAGTAGCCTAATTGTGGCAGCGGTAAAATAGCATGAACAGCAGCAGGCGGTCACTTCCCAACATGTTCCAAGTGTTAAACTAGTTACTGTAGGGAGTCAAGAAAGAGAATAAATCTCTGACTGTGAAAATTAGCTTCTTTGGTGTAGCTGGTGCGAGCAATGCTCAATACATCAGCTAGATATAACACATCACTCAGGTATCTGACAGACTTTAATGCATATAGAAGATAGTGCTTCAGCAAAATGAAAAGACAGGTGGTCGTCCGAAATATTTTGCCTTTTCTCAGCTCCTATATTTGTTAGCCTGACAGAACAGATTGTAAGTAGGCACCCTGTTCCAACTTTTCTACCCCCGCTGTTCTTGAAGCAGCTGGCAAAGGGTGTGAGAGCATGACAGATCTTGACTCACCCTCCTATTTTCCTGCTACCATTCTCTGGTGAAGTTTCCATCTGTTTGCTGCTTTCCCTTGCATAACCTTTTTGTTTAAAATGAGAAGCTAAATTGAAAGCCCCATCCTGACAGTACTAAGATTGACAAGAGTAACAAAATCATGTAAATCAACAAGTGGCAGTAAGGGGCCACTTTGAACAGTCTTTGAATTTTATGAAAAAATGAAACTGGGAGGTATAAGGTGTTCCACAGAGTAATTTATACTAGGAGTCATCAAACAGAACCTTGAATTCAACATAATTAAAACTGTAAGGAAAGGAATGCATATGGATTAGCATGAAGTACACAGAAGAAAAAGGTTCTGCGAAAGGTTTTACTGACTAATAAAGAACAAGTAGCATGTCTAGTTTGGAGAGAACACGTTAGAAGTAGGAAAATGAATATTTGTCAAACAATGTGCATCTTCCTCAACTTTATGAATGAGGCTATTTATTTTCTAATTTTCTCTTACTCCATTTCCGTCAAGCAGTTAACTCATAAGAGTCCATGATAAAATTACCTCATTGAAGCACAAATGTCAGGCATTTTTGATTGGTGCTAGAACTATAGCTACTTTGTTTAATGGACGCATGGTTTGAAATTCATGATCGGACGCATTAATTTGCGGTTAGGCAGCATTCAAACTCAATATATCCTCCCCAAAATCTGGCTAAACAGGTCCTGTGCTGCTGCTTTCATCCTTAACAACGCTATTTGTTATTTCACTGTTCAAGAGAAGCTCAGTGTGTTATTTACAAGTTATGCACATAGTTGGTCTTTAAGGCAGGTTTTCTCTTTTATAGAGAAATAGCACCAAATGGAAATTGCAATTCAAAACGTAGAAATGTGCACAGGGAAGGTTCCAGAATGCATTCCTGGTGGGATTAAGCAGGAGTCGAGCAGGAGGACCTGATTTTGTGGAATATCAAATGTTCTGCCAAAGCTACCCTCATGGGGAAAAATGGCCAAGGAGATCAATTTCCCAGTATGGATCTGAAGTTGTGGCAGCAATGTTACAAGAAATCTAATGGCCTCACATGGTGGTCAGGTCTGTGATTGCATCTTCAGAAGACATGTATTGCCCAGTACCCCAGTATCAGTTTCTCACACTTTTTAATGCACCAGATCCTATCACTCACTCAGTATCACCCTGCAATTCAGAACCAATACAAAACATCTAGATGATCTACCTACCAATGTTGGCAGGCTCAAACCCACCTCCCATTGCCTCCACACACCTCCAACATTATCTAAACACAGTACAACATGATCATTGACCTTCTGCCTTCTCTTACATGAGGGCACACCAACAGAAGAGAGCAGAGCAGACAGTTGATAAGAGAATGTCAAAATCTCTGAAATCATGCAGAGATCATGAACAGAATCAACTCCAAGTTAGAAAGGACATGGCACATAGTCTAACCCCTGTATAGCTTCTGTTCCATTTGCTATTATTTTGCAAACTCAAGGGCACTGGGACTGTCCTTCCCATGTCTCCTGCAACCTGTGCCTTATCAGGTCATTTACTTTTCTACCCTTCCTTTGAGAATACAGAAACATAATGCATAAATTACCTCCAGGAATCCAGAGTCCTTCCAGTTTTTGTTCATGAGGAAATGTCCTCAAAATCCCTCAATTTAGATGTCTGCTCTTGTAAGAAACTTAAGAACAGAGCCCACCTTGCAGTGTTAGACTAAATCTTTGAAGAGAGATGAAGAAATACATCCATGAACTGTGTGGGCCAAGTCTGGAATGCTGGTACCTTATCAGGCCTGTGAGGACTGTGTGAGATCAGGATAGCACTAATTCAAAGTCTGTTTTTTTTTGGTTGACAGTTTTATTCACCTTGGAAGTGACAGTGGGCCTCCACTGCACTTGCAGCAGCACAACAGAACCAAATTATTGCTCTGGGTGTTTGCTACTAAGTTGACTCTATTATGTAGGGTTCCAGCTCTGTAATAGAAAAAAGTCATGTTTTTCTTCAGTTCTTGATAATCTAACCAGCATGAAAGGAAGTCTCACATTCTTTTGAGCCACTGCCACAGGACTGCAACAGGAATATTATCATTTGGGAATAATGGAGAGGTCATATTTTGATATGAGCCAAATAAAACTAATGATAAAGGAAAGATGTGCAGCAGTTTTGTGGATTGAATTGCAGTGCATGTGAACTTAAAAATATCCATTAAATGTTTTTCATAAAACTATGGTCAGAAACAACACGTTATTTTATTTACCTTACGATACCAGAGTCTCTCTGTCACTGTCTCTCTCTCTCTTTATGGCACAATTCCTACTATTTGAAGAGAAAAGTTGTTACAGATCCCTTGGTACTAATTGAAGGACTGTCGCAGGTGTTTTCTTGTAAATATTCAGTCTACCCACCTGGAGAAGTGTAAAGGTGTTACTTATGTCTCACACATTATCGTTTGAAGAGCAACAGATGTTTGTTAAAATTCCCATGGTGTTCTTTTGAAGAAGAATCACAGATGTTGGTTTCAAGATCACATGTCACCATATTAAAAGAAGTAGCAGGGGTTTAATAAGGATCCCATGGCTCGATTTGAAAAAAGTTAAAGATGTTTATTCAAAGATCCATTGGACTATTTTTAGCAGCTTTGTAATTGTTTTTCCAGGGCGTGGTATGAAGACGAGTTATTTAATTCATTCATGAGTGCTCTATCCCAAAAACAGATCCTTGGCTCACTGTCCTCAGCTAGGGGTAAAAAATGAGGTCTGCAGATGCTGGAGATCACAGTTGAAAATGTGTTGCTGGTTAAAGCACAGCAGGTCAGGCAGCATCCAAGGAATAGGAAATTCAACGTTTTGGGCATAAGCCCTTCATCAGGAATGAGCAAACATACTCCTTCCTTGATTCCTGATGAAGGGCTTATGCCCGAAACGTCGAATTTCCTATTCCTTGGATGCTGCCTGACCTGCTGTGCTTTAACCAGCAACACATTCTCACTGTCCTCAGCATCATGATGCTTCATCCTTGAGCTGTTTCCTTGTAGTTTCTGTCATTGCTAGTTTGGTATTATGTTCCACTCTCAGTGGCAGGAAGAGGAGCCAGACCCTAGTCTGCCTCAGCTGGAATGGAAATCAAACCCACACTGTTGATCTTATTCTAAATCACACTCTGACTATCCAGCCAATTGAATAAACTGGCACACAATGGTGGAAGAGTAAAATGTGTTTCTAAAGATGCCGCATAATCACTTGAATGAGTTTAGTATGTTTTAACAAGTGCCATCTCCTATTTGAAACAGACAACCAAGAGTTTACTCAATATTCCATTCAGTTATTTGAATAAGAATAAAACATGTGTTTTAGATATCTTCTGGCTTGATAAAGATTCCATTCTGTTACATGAGGAAGAAAAGCAGGTGCCTGTCAATGATTCCTTGGTAGTATTTGAGTAAACATAACAGATTTTTACTAAAATCCCAATGGCACTATCTGAAGATGAGAAGTAGCTTTCTTCATACAGTGTGAAAAAGAATAGTGTGTGGTTGTTAAAAATACCATTATAACAGCTTTCCATTTCATAAAGCAATGGTTTATACTGTGGTGATCAATTTTATGTCAGCATTGATTGGTGTGGCTCAGCATGATAGGGTTTAGGGTCAGGTTTAGGGTCAAGCTTAGGGTCAGGTTTAGGGTCAGGCTTAGGTTTATGGTCACGTTTAGGTAAGGGTTATTTTAGGGTTTGGGTTTGGGTTAGGGTTCAGGTGAGGGTTGGGGTCACGATTCGGGTCAGGTTTAGCATTAGAGTCTGTGCCACATTTCCTGCAGAGGAAGCCACACAGCTGAGAAGCTGCATTACTTGCTGGTCTCTAGGCCTTCTGAATGTTTTGGTTCTGCTTGCTTCTTCCAATTTCTTCTTGCTGGCCATCTCAATCTTAGTCATCTTCATATCCTCCTGGCAGTTATTCTTATAATCAAGTTTTGAATACCGAGAAGGACATGAATCAGGTCAAGTTCCCTGTTCAAGGTCTTTGGGTATATAGCTGTCAGCCATGAGATGAACATGGCTGAGCCAGTGCAGGCATTATGAATGAATGCACTGATTGACTACTTTGTGACAACACCTTGGGCCCTAGCATTTGTCTTCCTGATGCTGATGGTCAAACTGAACTCTTTAATAATAGCAGGAAGTCTATCCAGTTACTCTTTTTTTGGTATGAAATGTTAATGTAGCATTGTCAGTGCAGTGCAGCTGTCTATGAAGACCTAGCGTAACTTTGTCTCAGATCTCAGATGTGTAAATCTGAAAACCTTAGTATCAATTCTACGTTTTAAGTAGACATCACCTGTAGTCATTTAACAGCAGTAAAAAGAAAGAAACTGACAAAGAGGCTTAGTGCTAATTTTATTTGATCCCATTGTGGAACTTAAGTTTCTGATGTTGCCTGATCCTAGCTGACTTTATCCATCATATTTACATGGAACGAGATTGCCAATTTCCTCTAGCAACTTTAGTTGAGTCAACGTTTCATAGAATTTTTACAGTTTGGGCAGAGACTCTTTGCGCCATTATGCCTGTGCTGGTATCCCATTTCCAGCATGTGGCCTGTAGCGTTGTATGCTCTAGTGTTTAAAGTGCTCATCTAAAGGCTTCTTAAATGTCTTGATGGTTCCTGCCTCTACCACCATTTTAGGCAGTGAGTTCCATATTCCCATCAAATTCCCTTGAAACCTCCTCCTCCTTATCATAAAATGATGCTCCCAGGTTATTGACCTCTCTTTTAAGGGAAAATGTTTCTCCCTATCTACCTTGTCTATGTCGCTCAATACTTTGTACACCTCAATCAAGTACTGCCCCACCACCACCTCTGCAAGCCTCCTCTGCTCTGAGGAAAACTACACCAGCTTATCAAGTCTCACTTCATAAGTTAATCTCTCCAACCAATGCAGCATCCTGGTGCATCTCCTTTGCACCCTCTCCTTTGGCCAGAACTGTACGCACACTGCAATACTCTAGATGTGCCTGAAATAACATTATGTACAGTTCCATCATGTCCTCCTTGGTCTAGTATTCAATGCTTTGATTAGTGAATACAAGTGCCTCATACGCCTTTTACTTATCCTGCATCAAAAATACATGGACATGCATAGCAATGTTCTTCTGATCATCCATAGTCCATCGGACCCCACCATTCAACATGTACTCCCTTGCCTTGTTAGTTCTTCAAAACACATCACCTTACAATTTGCAGGATTAAATTCCATTTGCCACCATTGTGGTTCATCTTGTAGTCGAAAGCTTTTCTTCTCACTATTTGCCACAATAAAATTTGTGCGTCATCTGTGAACTTACTTATCATGTCCCCTACAGCCACATTTGTATTATTAATGGACACAACAAACCTCAAGGACCACAGGCTTCCAGTTACAAAAACATGTTTTCACTATCACCTTCTGCTTCCTGCCACTGCATCAATTTGCATCCAATTTGTCAGGTTGCCCTGGATCCCGTGAACTCTTAGCTTCTTAGCCAGTCCTCCATGTGAGACCTGTCAAAAGCTTTCATGAAGTCTGTGTAGCCTACATCAACTGCACTACCCTCATTTACATATTTCAGCGCCTTCTCAAAAAATGCAATCAAATTTGCGAGAACATGATGGAGTTTATGGAGTTCAACCCTGTCAAGTGTGAGGTTATCCATTTTTGAAGGACGAATAAGAATGCGGAATATAGGGTTAACGGTAGGGTTCTTAAGTAAGGTGGAGGAGCAGAGGGATCTTGGGGTCTATGTTAATAAGTCTTTGAAAGTTGCCACTCAGGTGGATAGAGCTTGTAAGAAGGCCTATGGTGTATTAGCGTTCAATAGCAGAGGGATTGAATTCAAGAGTCGTGAGGTGATGTTGCAGCTGTACAGGACCTTGGTAAGGCCACATTTGGAGTACTGTGTGCAGTTCTGGTTGCCTCACTTTAGGAAAGATGTGGAAGCTTTGGAGAGGATACAGAGGAGATTTACCAGGATGTTGCCTGGAATGGAGAATAGGTCATATGAAGATAGGTTGAGAGATAGGCCTTTTCTCATTGGAACGGCGAAGGATGAGGGGTGACTTGATAGAGGTTTATAAGATGATCAGGGGAATAGATAGAGTAGACAGTCAGAGACTTTTTCCCCGGGTACAACAGAGTGTTACAAGCAGACATAAATTTAAGGTGAAGGGTGGAAGGTATGGGGGGATGTCAGGGGTTGGTTTTTTACCCAGAGAGTGGTGGGGGCATGGAATGCGCTGCCTGTGGGAGTGGCAGAGTCAGAATCATTGGTGACCTTTAAGCAGCAATTGGATAGGTACATGGATAGGTGCTTAAGCTAGGACAAATGTTCAGCACAACATCGTGGGCCGAAGGGCCTGTTCTGTGCTGTATTGTTCTATGATGACCCCAACAAAGCCAAGCTGATGAAATATAATGAAATATACAAACTTTGCTCACATGGACAGAAGGCAAAGTGAGATTGATGAAGACAATATGTACTGTGGTCTCCTTTATGTGCTGTTTTCTCTTACAGCTGCCAGCAGGAGATCTAATCAATTGTAAATTTTCTAGCTTTGAATCCTCACTGGATTCAAGGGAAATGTGAAAAAAGTATTTTTCCCATGAACACAGCATGGAGATATTTATTATCATCACATGTACTAAGATATAGTGAAAATGTTGTTTTCCTTGCTTATATATGGGCATATCATACCATACAAAGTGCATCAGAGTAGCAGAACAGAGTGCAGAATACGGTGTCACAGCCACAGAGAAGGTGCTGAGAGAGAGATCAGTATTAGCATTTGAGAGGTCCACTTAAAAGATTGAAAACAGTGGGGAAGAAGCTATTCTTGAATCTACTCATGTCTGCATTCAAATGTTTATGTCCTCTGCCTGATGGAAGGGGTTGGGAGTGGGGGAGGGGATGTGGGGAAGAGAATACAATGGGTGTTGCTTGCTTTCCTGAGACAGCAGAAAGTATAGATTGAGCCAATGGATGGAAGGCTGGTTTGTGTGATGGACTGAGCTGTGTTCACAACTGTCTGTAGTTTGTTGCAGTCTTCGGATGCTTTGATGCATCCATCTCTTTCTATGGTGCATCTATAAAAATTGGTAAGAGTTTTTGTGAATTTCCTTAGTCTCCTGAGGAAGGAGAGACGTTGTTGTGCTTTCTTGTCAGTCACACCAACATGGGTGGACCCAGACAGATCTTTGGTGATCATTCCTCCCAGGAATATGATGCTATCACCAAACTCCGCCTCAGCACTATTAATGCAGACGGGGTCATGCCTTTCATTCCGTTTCCTGAAGTCAATGACCAGCTCCTTCATTATGCTGATATTGGTGGAGAGCTGCTATGATTGTTGTAGCTGCAGCGGTTGTCTTTGTTCTTGTAAAGAGTCACAACTGCATCACATGTATCCAGGGTCACTACCCCTTCTCTGCACCAGGTAGAGAATTTTGTGCAGATGCTGCAGGAATGCCAGTTTCAAATTCTTAAAAATTTCAAATGGTAAACTAAATCAGCAAGAAGATTAAGCAGATCAATAGATTTACTAATGTCTTCCATTGGCAGCAGTCTTTCTATGAATTCTAAGGCTTCCTTGGTTGACAGTGTTATTCCGAAAGTTAAACGCAAGTAGTGCTCCCCCTCACTCTCCAACTATTTATAGCAGTTGGTGATGACCTCCATAACTTTGTTTTCAATGGCGCAATTTTCTTTGTTAATGGTATTTTAGCTAATATGAAGAATATTACCAACACCAGAAATTTAGATAGTAGTGTGCAAATAATCATGAAAGCATATACATTAACGATAAAATGTAAGACATTTCACTACTTGTGTCTGTGCAAGTCCAAAAAAAGCTATCCACTTCCAAGCTCTTGGCCCAGAGCATTATTGTTTTCAGCTTGACAAATACACATCCAGGTAATTTCCAAATATGATGAGCAATTCTGCATTCACTGCACATTCAGAAAATGTATATCAGGTTGCCATCACATTCAGGGCAAAGAAAATCTTCCTCAATACTCCTCTAATGCTTTTATTAATTACTGTAAATCTAAGATTATTCTGTGACAAAAGATTAACATCTTTGCCAAATCTCCTTCTACCTATCTAAAGTCTCAACTAAACCTCCTTCATCTTCTCTGTCCGAAGGAAACCTACTCTCATAGCCAAATGCTTTATAACTTGCCTTTGTACTCTCTCTGGCTTGATCACATGTTCTTGTAAAGCAATGACCAGACCTGTGTGTGACTGTGGTTGAACAACTGTAGTGTATTACATAGTTCCAGCAACATTCCCTGATATTTTCAGTATTCTCCACCAATCCCCCCAACACCACCATCCCAACACTCCTACTGCTCTACTACAGAGAAGGGAGCTCGCTGTTTGGTAAATCTCTGATAAGTGGCTCAAATAATTTCCATTTTTGAGATTTAATATAGTCTACAAATTGTTGGTAAAGTTAATAAAATATAAAAATTGCAAACATGAATAAATTAGTCATATAATAAACTAGCATGAAATCAGGGAGGATTAAAACAGGGTGACAGATCACCAGAGATATTCAGGTTTGGGAGACATAAAAAAAATCAGAACCCAAAGAAACCCAAACATAGAACATAGAAAAATACAGCGCAGTACAGGCCCTTCAGCCCTCGATGTTGCGCCGATCCAAGCCCACCTAACCTACACTAGCCCACTATCCTCCATATGCCTATCCAATGCCCGTTTAAATACCCATAAAGAGGGAGAGTCCACCACTGTTACTGGCAGGGCATTCCATGAACTCACGACTCGCTGAGTAAAGAATCTACCCCTAACATCAGTCCTATACCTACCACCCCTTAATTTAAAGCTATGCCCCCTCGCAATATCTGACTCCATACGTGGAAAAAGGTTCTCATGGTCAACCCTATCTAAACCCCTAATCATCTTGTCCACCTCTATCAAGTCACCCCTAAACCTTCTTTTCTCCAATGAGAACAGCCCCAAGTGCCTCAGCCTTTCCTCATACGATCTTCCCACCATACTAGGCAACATCCTGGTAAACCTCCTCTGCAACCGTTCCAGTGCCTCTACATCCTTCCTATAGTATGGCGACCAAAACTGCACACAATACTCCAGATGCGGCCGCACCAGAGTCTTATACAACTGCAACATGACCTCAGGACTCCGGAACTCAATTCCTCTACCAATAAAAGCCAATACGCCATATGCCTTCTTCACAGCACTATTTACCTGGGTGGCAACTTTCAGAGATCTGTGTACATGGACACCAAGATCCCTCTGCTCATCCACACTACCAAGTATCCGACCATTAGCCCTGTACTCCATCTTCTTGTTATTCTTACCAAAGTGAATCACTTCACTCTTAGCTACATTGAACTCCATTTGCCACCTTTCTGTCCAGCTCTGCAGCTTATCTATATCCCGTTGTAACCTACCACATCCTTCCTCACTGTTATCAACTCCGCCGACTCTCGTATCATCTGCAAACTTGCTCACCCAACCTTCTAGCCCCTCCTCCAGGTCATTTATAAAAATGACAAAAAGCAATGGTCCCAAAACAGATCCTTGTGGAACACTGCTGGTAACTGCACTCCAAGATGAACCTTTACCATCAACTACTACCCTCTGTCTTCTTCCAGCCAGCCAATTCCTAATCCAAACCTCCAACTCACCCTTAATGCCATACCTCCGTATTTTTTGCAGTAGCCTACCCTGGGGAACCTTATCAAAAGCCTTACTAAAATCCATATACACCACATCTACTGCTTTACCCTCGTCCACCTCCTTAGTCACCTTCTCAAAGAATTCAATAAGGTTTGTGAGGCATGACCTGCCCTTCACAAAACCATGCTGACTATCCTTGATCATATTATTCCTATCCAGATGTTCATAAATCCTATCCCTTACAATTCTCTCTAAGACTTTGCCCACAACAGAGGTAAGACTCACCGGCCTATAGTTACAAGGGTTATCCCTACTCCCCTTCTTGAACAAGGGAACCACATTTGCTATCCTCCAGTCTTCTGGCACTATTCCTGTAGACAACGAGGACATAAAAATCAAGGCCAATGACTCTGCAATCTCCTCCCTTGCTTCCCATAGAATCGTAGGATAAATGCCATCAGGCCCAGGGGACTTATCTATTTTCACCCTTTCCAGAATTTCCAACACCTCTTCCCTACATACCTCAAAACCATCCATTCTAATTAATTGTGACTCAATATTCATATCAGCAACAATGTCCTGTTCCTGAGTGAATACTGACAAAAAGTATTCATTCAGTGTCTCCCCAATTTCTTCAGCCTCCACACACAACTTCCCACTACTATCCTTGACTGGACCTATTCCTACCCTAGTCATTCTCTTATTCCTGACATACCTATAGAAAGCCTTTGGGTTTTCCCTAATCCTACCAACCAAGGACTTTTCATGTACCCTCCTTGCTGCTCTTAGCTCTCTCTTTAGATCCTTCCTGGCTACCTTATAACTCTCAATCGCCCCAACTGAACCTTCACGCCTCATCTTTACATAGGCCGCCCTCTTCCCTTTAACAAGGGATTCTAATTCCTTATTAAACCACGGCTCCCTCACATGACTTTTTCCTCCCTGCCTGACAGGTACATACTTATCAAGGACACCCAATAGTTGCTCCTTGAACAAGCTCCACATATCGATTGCACCCTTCCCTTGAAGCCTACTTTTCCAAGCCACGCATCCTAAGTCATGCCTCACCGCATCATAATTTCCCTGCCCCCAGCTATAACTCTTGCCCTTTAGTGCACACTTATCCCTCTCCATCACTAGAGTAAAAGTCACCGAATTGTGGTCACTGTCCCCAAAGTGCTCACCTACTTCCAATTCTAACACCTGGCCTGGTTCGTTACCTAGAACCAAATCCAGTATGGCCTCACCTCTTGTTGGCCTGTCTACATATTGTGTCAGGAAACCCTCCTGCACACATTGGACAAAAAACCGACCCATCTAAAGTACTCGAGCTATAGCTTTCCCAGTCAATATCTGGAAAGTTAAAGTCCCCCATAATAACCACCCTATTACTTTCACTCTTCTCCTGAATCATCCTCGCAATCCTTTCTTCTACCTCTCTAGGACTATTAGAAGGCCTGTAGAAAACTCCTAACAGGGTGACCTCACCTTTCCTATTTCTAAGCTCAGCCCAAACTACCTCAGATGGCGAGTCTTCGTCCATTGTCCTTTCCACTGCTGTAATACTGCCTTTGACAAACAATGCCACACCTCCCCCTCTTTTACCCCCACCTCTGACCCTACTAAAACATTTAAACCCTGGAACCTGCAACAGCCAATCCTGTCCCTGTTCTATCCATGTCTCCGTAATAGCCATAACATCGAACTCCCAGGTACCAACCCATAGATAGAAAGCAGAAATTATCAACAGTGCTTCACCCGGAGGCCCACTGAAGATGTTACCTAGTAGGGTAATAGCACGTCTGGAAATGAACCTTCCAGCTCAGCAAGCAAACCTACATCCAGAAAAAATATTGGCAAAGTCAGTTGGAGGAGGCTTACAGTCTGGAATGAGAGAATTAATAATGGAGAACAAAGAAACGACAGAGCAATTAAGCAACTACTTTAGTTCACAGAAAAAGACACAAATGACTTCCCAGAAATGCTGGGGAAACTCAGTTCTTTTGGGAAGGAAGGATCTAAGTAAATTATTATTCGTAAATATATCATGCAGTAGGAATTAATGGGCCTGAAGGCTGATCAATCACCCAGCCCTAATAATATAAATCCTTGGAGATTATATAAATTGGTCTTGGAAATAATGGATACATCTACCAAAATGTTATATATACTGAAACCGTGCCAGCTGATTGGAGGGTGATAAATGCAACCCAACGATTTTTAAATAATGAATGAGGGAGAAAATGGGGAATTAATGACTGAGCAATCTAATAGTTGTGGTTAGTTTTACAAACCTACTGAAGTTTTTGAGGATGCGAATAGCAGTGTTGATAGAAAAAATGGTGCATGTGGTGAAATTAGATCTTTGTGAAGCTTTTGATAAAATTCCCATGTAAGAAGTTAGTATGCAAGATCAGAATACAGAGAATTTGTGGTAATATACAGTATTGGATTGAGAATTGGTTGATACACAGGAAGCAGAGAGTAAGAAAAGTGTTTCATTTTTGCAGTACAAGGGTATGACTTGTGTGCTACCACAAATAGGAGTGCTTAGTCTCCAGCTACTCAAAATATAGATCATCAATTTGGATGAGGGAATCAAATCTGATATTTCCAGGTTTAATGATCACACAAAATCAGTCAGGAGTGTGAGTGGTAAAGAGAGCACAAAGGGGCTTCAGAACAATCCAGACAAGATGAGTGGTCAAACAGTGGCAGATGTGGGATAAATGAGAAGGTGCCCATTTTGGCAGGAAGAACAGAATAACAGAGAGTTACTTCAATGGTGATAGATTGGGTTAATGTTGCTTCAGCCAAGGGATCTGGGTATCCTTGTACAACGCTGATTAAAAGCAAGTGTTCGGGTTCAGGAAAAAGTTAGAAAGGCAACTGATATTTTCACCTACACTGAAAGAGGGTTTAAGAACAAGGAAGTCTTATTGCAGATATGCAGGGCCATGATGAGACAATCTGGAGTACTGTGTGCAAACCTGGTTTTCTTACCTATGAAAAGATATACTTACTGTGAAAGGAGTGCAGTGAAAGTCACAAGACTGATTCCTGAGCTGATACTTATGTCATATGAGGAGAGATTGGATAGACTGGGTTTCTATTCACTAATGTTCTGTAGAATGAAAGGGTACCACATTGAATCATATAAAATGTTGATAGGACTGGACAGATTGGATACAGGGATGATGTTTTGTTCTAGTTGTGGTTTCTCGAACAAGGTGTCACAGGGGAAATTTCATCATTCACAGGTCGGTGAACCTGTGTAACTTTCAACCACAGAAAGCTGTGGCTGTAGACAACACTGAACATAGTAAAGAAATAACTAGGTAGATTTCTAGAAGCTAAAGTTGTCAAACGATACTGATGGAGCACTATATGCTGTTAAGATAAAGGATCTACTATGATCATGTTGAATGGTGGAGGGAGCTCATTGTGTACATAATTTACAAATATGCAGTAAACCAGTTTCTGTTAACATACAGAAGACTTTGTGATCTCCAATAGTTAAACTGTAACAGTGGATAATCCTGACAACATTGACTGTCAACAGTTGATTCCTATCAATGAACTCCTCTGACTGTGTGGAATTCCCTCATTAGTGTCAGCTTTGACTTTTTGTGCCTACATTCAGAAGTATGACTCGAACATTTAATTCTCCAATTTAACAATGAGAATGTTTACAAGCTGATAAATAGCTGTTTATGAAAGCTCCAATGGAGTATTTGAGAAGACCAGTGTTTTCTTGTTAACAATGGCATGGGACTTACTGTATGAAAAATAGTAGCAGGGTTTTATTAAGATCCAATGGAACAATTATAAAAATATGCATCTCACTTTTGTCCAAGTCAACATTATTCCATTAAGTCCCAGATTAAATGATTGTCCATCTCATTTATTTTTTGTAGGATCTACAAATCACAGACTATATGCCATATGGAGTTTGCACGTTCTCCCCGTGTCTGCGTGGGTTTCCTCCGGGTGCTCCGGTTTCCTCCCACAGTCCAAAGATGTGCGGGTCAGGTGAATTGGCCAAGCTAAATTGCCCGTAGTGTTAGGTAAGGGGTAAATGTAGGGGTATGGGTGGGTTGCGCTTCGGCGGGTCGGTGTGGACTTGTTGGGCCGAAGAGCCTGTTTCCACACTGTAAGTCTAATCTAAAAAAAAATCCTTTCCTATGCATTAAGCAATCTCATTTTCAAAATGTCATTCTAAATATGTTGTAAAGTGAGACATTTTGTTGAAGTTTTTCAATTTGTACTGATCAGTCCAAATAAAGGAATACCAATTTTCAAAGATTATGAAAGTCCTGCTGATTGGTTGACATGTCAGCTCTGATTGATTGAAGAATTGTCACTGAGAAAGTAATCATTAGCGGGGTTTGAGAAGATTTGTAGCTCAGGTTAAGATTCTGGATGTAAGTTGCTCACTGAGCTGGAAGGTTCATTTTCAGATGTTTCGTCACCATATTTGGTGACATCTTCAGTGAGCCTCCAGACGAAGCACTGCTGGTATTTATTGCCTTCTATTTATATGTTTGGGTTTCCTTGGGTCAATGATGTCATCTCCTATGGTGATGTCATTTCTTGTTCTTATTTTCTCAAGGGGTGGTAAATGGGATCCAATTCAATGTGTTTTTCGATAGAAACAAAACTATCAACAAACACATTGACTTGGATCCCATTTACCACTCACTGAGAAAAAGAACAGGAAATATGACAAAGTACAGACTATAATTAGCCAATCTTTGTTTGCAAAGCCAAAAACAAAATGCAATATCTATCTCTTTCATCATCCTGGAAACGCTGGGTTTGTTTTCCCTTCTTTTCTTCCTCAAAATAACATACGTTGTACCAAAGCTATCTCCTCTTTGAAAACAGCCCATTGTTTAACCACAGTTTTGCTTGTCAATCTTTGATTCTCCTTCAAAATGTAGAAGTTGGAGTAGATAGCAACTGACCATGGAGTCTTTTAATGTAGGAATCTGCAACTACCATGTAGTTCTAGCTGACCAGGAGATTCTCCCACTCCCTGACAGAGATTAAGAATCAACCTGTTAGATTGCAAGCCATGAAGGTGCCTTATGTGGGATTAAGTTCTGAAGGGGCTATTGTAACCAGAAATGAATATGCTACTCACTGCACCACAAAACTTCACAATCTTTGCTTCTAATTCACGTGGCAGAGATTCCTGCTTACAACAATGAAATTACTTCTCCACAAATAAATAAATTTTACTTTGGATTACTCCTTGTCCTGTTCCATAGGAAAGCTAAACATTGTATACCAAGATCACTACCTCCTAAATGTTTCTTTACTGAAAACTTGATTTATGTGACACACCTCATTCCTCAGAATCAGATCCATCAATGTTTGCTTCATCATTCACCTGGAATCAAACTGATGTTGACAATTTTCTTGACCGTACTTTAGAAATTCTTCCCTCTGTCTGTCCGACACATTATTATTGTCAAAATCTCTATAAGGTAAAATTACTCATTCTGACTACTGTAAAACATTTGCACCTTTCTGAAATTTCCTTGCAAATTTGTTCATCTATTCCTTTCCGATTAGTTGTTGGCCTACAGTTTATATGCTGTTGTTTAATATCAATAGTATCTATTATTTCTTAGCTCAAACCAAATGGATTCTGCCTTTGACCCTTCTAGGATGTCCTCTCTTTCCTGCATTGTTATACTATCCATAATCAATACTGCCACCCCTCTCCTTTCTTTCCTTTCCTATCTTTTCTGAACATATTGAATCCAGGGATATTTAGTAAGCAGTCCTGCCTTTTTTAAATCCAGTTCTCCCTTATCACCACAATATCATATTTCTATGTACTTATCTGAGTCTGCAGCTTACCAATGTATTTTTTAAGCAAGTCCTATGCATTCATAGGCATGCACAGTGAAACTAAATTTGATCCTTTGGAGACATTCATGAAAATTGCTTTGATGTGGTATTTTACAGCAGGTCCATCTTACTTTTTCTTTCTCCAACCAAACATTCATCACACTTTTTTTTCAAAGGAACTCAAAGTGAAAGTTTAAAAAGTAAGTGTGAAGTCAGTAACCATTTTACAATGTCATGTATGCAGCAATGATCGAGTGAGTTTGCGAAATTGATGCTGCTGTTCTGTTGCTTATGCTTTTACACTCCCTCAGGCTGTTTCTTCTCTTGACACCTTTCTGAATGGAAATGATTTTATTATGCTTGACATGTATTGTACAATTGAAATATCTTAGCCTGGAAATTGCCTTTCTACGTAAAATGTGATTTCAGCAGAAACCATGCAAGAGATAACAGATTTGTGATTGTGGTGCAGTCCTGTCTTATGAAACATTTATTTATACAAAGAACCTTGTGTCACTTAAGATGCTAGAGTGAATGCTGCTGTGTTGAAATGGAGTAATAAAACGAGAATCCAGCATTACTGGAGCAATGCATGTATTCCCATTTAAGAGTTCTCAAGACAAGAGCTGCAAGGAACTAGATTCTTTTGAATGATAGATTTGTAAATCAAAATTTACCCCAGTGTCCTGCTCCCCCAATAGTTAGTTTTAATTAAAGAATGCCAGCAAGAGCAGAAGGAACTATCCAAGTTCTCAAGTGACTGGTCCTCCTACTCTGCTAACTCGTCTGCTTTAACAACCATGTTAAAAATCACACAACGCCAGGTTATAGTCCAACAGGTTTAATTGGAAGCACACTAGCTTTCAGAGCGACGCTCCTTCATCAGGTCTTAACAGCCATTGGTATTGATCCTTGCTATTGATATCAGAGATGTGTTTTTTGCGGGGTTAGGCTGCAGGTTGTGACAATTGTGCATGCACAAATACTCCTTCTTAACAACTAATAGCTGTATCTGCGAAAGTCAAAGTAACCTACAATCTACAGGCATTGAGAATGGCTGAAACTTTGAATGTCTACAGTGACACACAGTTTGTTAAAGATATATTCAAAATGGACTATTTTGCTGCTCAGATGTAGCAAGTGGTTTGCAAAACCTATAACTTTGTTGTTTGCTCCATTATTCTGCAGTCGCAATGCAAAATGCTGGCTCTTCACATGTCAAGATGATTATTAGTACATCTATATTGCTATTTGAGCTACTTTGAACATTAGCTCAGAAAACGCATGGACCCAATTCAACATTCTATTAGAATGTGATTGGCACAGTGAGCACGGTGGCTCAGTGTTTAGCACTGCTGCCTCGCAGCGCCAGAGATCCGGGTTCAATTCCCGACTCAGGCGACTGGCTGTGTGGAGTTTGCACATTCTCCCTGTGTCTGCATGGGTTTCCTCTGGGTGCTCCGGTTTCCTCCCGGAGATGTGCAGGTCAGGTGAATTAGCCATGCTAAATTGCCCGCAGTGTTAGGTAAAGGGGTAAATGTAGGGGAATGGGTGTGTTGCACTTCAACGGGTCGGTGTGGACTTGTTGGGCTGAAGGACCTGTTTTCACACTGTAAGTAATCTAATCTAATCGAAAAATTGTACCTTCTGAAGTCCCTTGGAAGATGGAGTATTGGGGAAGAGCTGTGCACCCATTCATCTATCCATTTGGTGTGGATTCAGCATTCAAAATACATGGGGACAGAAAGAAAATTCATTTATGAAGCTCCCAGAACACCCTATTAGTTATGCGACCATATACGAGCCATGGCACAGAGAGTTGAGGGAGATGGAAGGGGAATGGCCCATTTGTCACACTCACGGATTTGGGATGTGTCAGCTATGTCGAGGGTGGTGGAGGGGTGATGAAAGAGTAGGGAGAGAAGAAGAGGCTATAATGGGCAACTGAATGGGAGAGGGAAAATCTTCAAGGCAGGAGAATGAGACTGATAGGGTAAAAAGTGGAAGCCAAAGTGAGGGGAGTGGGAAGTGTATGGTTTGGATGGAGAGGAGAGCAAGAAGACAAGGCTGTGACAAAGAGAGAGCAATTTAGACCAAAAGACCATAAGATATAGGAGCAGAAGCAGGCCATTCAACCCATCGAGTCAGCTCTCCCAGTCAAAGAGATAATGGCTGATTTAATAATCTTCAACTCTACTCTCCTGCCTTTTCCTCATAAGCCTTGATTCCCTTCCTGATTAAAAATCTGTCTCAGCTGAAAATGTGTTGCTGGAAAAGCTGATGAAGGGCTTATGCCCGAAACGTCGAATTTCCTGTTCCTTGGATGCTGCCTGACCTGCTGCGCTTTTCCAGCAACACATTTTCAGCTCTGATACTCCAGCATCTGCAGACCTCACTTTCTCCTCGAAGATTTTAACCTACTGCAAATCCTCTTGCAAGGATGCCTTCCTTGAAGAAGCTCTCTTCCTCCTTCTATAAAAATCTGTCTAACCCAGCCTTGAGTATACTTCATGAGCCAACCTCTACAACCTTCTGTGGTAAAGAATTCCAGAAATTTCTTACCTTTAGAGAATAAATTCCTCTTCATTTCTGGCTTAAAATGGCAACCTCTTATTCTGAGATTATGCCCTCTAGTCTTCGAGTCTCTCATGAGGGAAAACAGAAATTCCAAATTTATCCCTTCAAGTTCCATAAAAATGTTGTATGTCTCAATAAGGTCATCTCTTGTTCTTCTAAATTCAAAAGATTACAGCCTACTCAATCTCTCCTCGTAAAATAGTCTCTTTATACCTAATATCAGTCCAGTGATCCATCTCTGGGCTGCCTCCAGTGCCAGTATATCTATCTTTAGATAAGCCAAAACTCTTCACTATATCTTAATTGTGGCCTGACTTGTGCCTTGTCAGCAAACCTGTCACTAAGGGAATACTCAGCTCATGAAGAATCGGGAAAACACATGACTGAGGTCATTAAATCCTTGCAAATTAATGTGGAATCTCTCAGCTAAGACTGAAAATGTTTCAAAGCCATTAAATGCAGTAAACGTAGTGGATTTTATTGTAACAATCAATGCGTCAATTGTTAAATTTTAAATCTGACATTGAGATCTGTGAATGGTGAAAAAGATAGTAACAGCCTGGTTGAAATGTTTAAAGTTTTATGCATATGTGATGAAGGTACTTGGCTGTGACCTTACCAATCTGTGGAAGGTATATTTAGAGTGGCTTTCTAATGCTCCTCAACCAGGAAAGCAGCCACTCTGTCTAACCCTGTAAATATTTTGTATGTTCCAATGAGATCATCTCTCATTCTTCAAATGTTTAGAGAATACAGATGCTAAAAGTCTTCACAGCACAATCCCGGGAACAATCTAGTGAACCATCTTTGCACTGGCTCTTTACCAATAATATCTTTCCTAAGAAAAGGAATCCAAAACTGAATATAGCACTCCGAGTGCTGTTTAACCATGCTGTTGTGCAATTAAAGCAAGACTTCGGTTTTCTACTTAAATCCTCTTGCGTTAAAGACTAATATTCCATTCGCCTTCCCAACAGCTTTCAGTGATTTATAGATAACAACACCAATTCCCCTTTACACATCTTTGCTTTCCAACCTCTTACCATTTAAGAAGTACTCTGCACAACTGTTCTTCCTACCAAAGTGGATTGCCTCACATTTTTTCCTCATTATGTATCATCTGTCATGTTTTTGCTCAATTACTAAGTCTGTCCAAATCCTCCTGAAGACATTTGCATTTTCCTCACATCTCACTTTTCTGCTTTACTTTGTATCATCTGCCAATCTAGACATGTTACATTTGGTACCCATATCCAGATCATTGATGTATATTATGAATAGCTGGGATCCAACTATTGGTCTTTACAATACTCCATTAAACAGAGTCTGCCCACATGAGGACCTGTTTATTTCTACTTCCTGTAATCTGAGTGATAGTCAATCAACAATCCATGCCAGTCATTACCCTCACACTATCAAAGCCTCCTGAAAATCCAAACATGTTACCTTCATTGACATTCTTTTAGTAATTTTATTAGGAACATCTTTAAAAGCTCTATTTTAGCTGCGAAGCATGATATTCCATTCACAAATCCATGCTATCTGTGCACAATCAGATAATTTTCACCAAAGTGTCCACATATCATATTTTTGTGATACCATTGAGTATTTTCCTTACTGCTGATGTAAGGCTATCAATTTACTACTCTTGCTCCTTTATTAAATAGTCTTAAATCCTAACACCTCTCACATTATTTTAAACACAGATCAGCTCACTCATCAATCTTCTAAATGTAACCGTATATAAAACAAATTTGCTTGCATTTCAGTGATCAAAACATAAGGCAGTTCTCCAAATATAAGATGATCAAAATTTTGTACAACTGAGTCACTCCTTCCTCTCTTTTGCATTCCAACATCATTGAGATAATGACCAACATTCTAGCCTGGTTTTTCATACTTGAGATGGAACAAACCTGCCCTGGGGAGAAAGTGCCCCATAATGTCAGGTTCTTCTCTCCAAAGTGATAAGGTTCATTTAAATCACAAGACGGGTGAGTCTGGAACGTGATTGGAGGCTGCTGGCTGTGGATCTGAGCAGGTTGCAAGTCCAGTCTCACTGCACTGACACTGTCCTGCTACTCAAGGAAAGAAGAGAAACAAAAACATCACTCTCACCCTCAGCCCTAGCACCATTCTCCTCTAAAACATTCTCCATGTCCTGTCTGTGCCAACCCTCTGCCCTTCTAGTCATCACTAAGCTGGCACTGCTGCCTCACAGCGCCTGAGAATCAGGTTCAATTCCATACTCGGGCAATTGTCTATGTGGAGTTTGCACGTTCTCCCCACGTATGCGTGGGTTTCCATTTAGTGCTCTGGTTTCCTCTCACATATGTACAGTCTGTGTGGATTAACCATGGAAAATGCACGGTTGGAAGAATAGGGTAGGGGGGTGGGTCTGATTGGAACATTCTTCGGAGGGTCAGTGTAGGTTGAATGGCCTGCTTCTGCACTGCAGGGATTCTATGTTGACCCCTGCTACCCAATGACACCTTATACCAACTGTCATGGTGGCAATGTAGGCCTCTGTTCACCTTTTGATTCCTTTTATTCTTTGTGCACAAGCCTATGACAATATTTATAGAAGAGGTCCTAAATTCTTTGTTTCCTCATTTCCCCACAAACTATTTGTCTCTCCTCAGCTTAAAACAAAATCAATTTTGTCTTCCTGTTAATGACTCGCACAATCTGATCTTGAACTCATGTTTCCATAGTTGTGACTACTCTCTGAATTTGTCAATTCCCTATTGTAACTTCCACCCTACAGACTTATCAAGCCATGGAGGAGAAGGATTGATGAAGATTGTCTTTTCAGCTGTTCAGCCTGAATTTCAGCAGTTTTCCTTTAACTGTAGACTCTCGAGTTTGGAGTCTTCGCCAAAATGGATAGTTTTCTAGTTTCACAGTGATGTTAGTCGTCAGTGATGTTCAGTGATCTTGGCTAATACTTTGGCGACAGGGGTTAAAATTCCATGACAGCAACTGATGGAATTTAAGCACAATTGATTAAGTTTGAAACATAATGCTTACGTCAGTGATTATGACCACAAAACTATCGTTGAGTGTTGTAAAAATCCATCTGGTTCAAAAGAGGGCATTTGCTAATATAACAAGCTTACATGTGACCCCAGACTCTCAACAATGGGGTTGACTCTTAACTGCCCTCTGAATTGTCCAATTCAACTCCAGCAATTAAGGATAGCAACAAATACGAGCAATGCAAATAGTTGTAATGCAAATATGCACATAATTTCAGACGTTTTAAGATAAAGTGGGCAAGGACAAGACTGGTCTAAAGTGCTAAATTGAGAGAAGGCTAATGACAACAGTATTAATCAGGAACTGGAAAACTAGACTGGATTGAGGGTAAATACACATCTGACATGTGGAAGAATTTTAAAGGCCAATTGATCAGAGTTCAGGACCAGCATGTTGCTATAAGAATGAACGATAACAATGGCAAGATTCAGGAACCACCACAACAAGAGATATTGAAAGTTTAGTGAAAAAGCTGTTCAAGCTAGATCTTTCCTTTATTCTAAAATTATTCAAAACGGTGCCATTTTGTGGTGACAAATAAAATTTTTCACTGTATTTTATTGTATTCTTACTGTAAAATACATATGATAATAAAATCAAAAAAAAAGTAAGCTTATGTAAGGCTTAGGAAACTGAAATCAGACAATGCCCATGGGGAATAGGGAGAAAGAACTAAAAAAGGAATTAGAAGGGCAAAAAGAGGCCATGAAATGCCCTTGGCGAGTATGATAATGGAGAATTCTGAGGCATTTTATATGTGAGTACAACTTATAGTGTATTAGGAATAAAAGGGAAAAGGGTGGAGCCACCCAAGAACAAAGAGGGATTTACGTGTGAAGCCAGAGGAAGTAGATGAGGTCCTTAATGAATATGTCACATCAGTGGTCATGAAGGAGAAGGACATGGATAATGGTAAGATTAGAGAAGGGTATGCTGATAATCTGGAGCATGTTGATATGAAGAAGGAAGAGGTGTTAGGTGTTTTAAAATAACGTTAAGGTCAAGGACTCTCTAGGGCCTGTTGAGAAATGTCTCCCAATGCTGAGGAAGTTAAAGGGCTTATGCTCGAAACGTCGAATTCTCTATTCCTGAGATGCTGCCTAACCTGCTGTGCTTTGACCAGCAACACATTTGCAGCTGTGATCTCCAGCATCTGCAGATCTCATTTTTTACTCGAAGTTAAAGGAGGAGATTGCTGAAGCATTGACAAAGATCTTCGTATTCTCTTTAGCCACAGGTGAAGCCATAGAAAACTGGAGAATAGCTAATGTTGTTCCTTTGTTTAAGAAGGGAACAGGGTAATTCAGGAAATTACAGGCTGGTAAGCCATGCATTAGTTGTCGGAAATAATTGGAGAAGGCTCTTAGGGACAGGATTTACTCATATTTGGAAAAGGTATGGACTTATTAGGAATAGTCAGCATGGCGTTGTGTGGGGGAGGTCTTGTCTCACAAATTTGGCTGAATTTTTTGAAGAAGT
Organism: Hemiscyllium ocellatum; assembly: GCF_020745735.1. Lineage (NCBI taxonomy): Eukaryota > Metazoa > Chordata > Chondrichthyes > Orectolobiformes > Hemiscylliidae > Hemiscyllium > Hemiscyllium ocellatum. The sequence goes on from NC_083401.1 coordinate 91,223,194, forward strand.
GGCAAAGATGATTTATGAGGTTAGGGCAGTGGATGTAACCTACATGAGCTTTACTAATGCATTTGACAAGATCTCTCAGCACAGGCTGGTGCAGAAGATTAAGTCGCATGGAATCCACGGTTAATTAGTAAGTTGAATAAAAATTTGCTTTGTTATAGTAGACAGAGTGCAGTTGTAGAAGAGTATTTTTCTGACTGGAGGTCTGTGAACAGTGGTGTTCCATGTGGATCAATGCTGGGATCTCTGTTGTTTGTAATGGTGGTCTGATAATGAAGTTTACAGACAACATGAAAATTGGTAGAATTGTAGATAGTGAACAATGTTGTCAAAGGATGCAACAGGACGGGGATTAATTGGAAATTGGGCAGAGAAATATCAAATGGAGTTTAATCCAGACAAATATGAGGTGATACATTTTGGGAGGTCAGATGCAAGAGTAATGGCAGGACCCTTTGCGGTATTCATGTATTGAAGGATCTTGGGGTGCAGACCATGGCTGTCTGAAAGTATCAACGCAAGTCAACAGGATGGCAAAGAAAGTATATGACACGCTTGCTTCATTGCTTTGACATTGAGTACAAAAGTTGGCAAAACCTGTATCTGTATAAAACTCTAGTTAGCCATACTTGGAATGTTGTGTGCATTTCTGGGCACCACACTATGGAAAAGATGTGGATTCTTTGGAGGGGGTGCAAACAAGATTTACGAAAATGTTGCCTGGATTGCAGTGTCAAGGGTTGGATTGCAAAGGGTTGGAGGCTGAGGGGCATCCTCATAGAATTATATATAATTATGAAGGACATGGATAGGGTGGATATTCAGAGTCTTTTTCCCAGGCTGTAAATGTCAAATACAAGGTGACATAGGTTTCAGATGAAAATGCGAAAGTTTGAAGGAAGTGTGTAAGGGAAGTTTTCTTATGCAGAGGGTAGTATGTGCCTGAAATGCTGTGAGGCAAAGTGGTAAAAACAGATATAGCAATAATGTTTAAGAAACATTTAGTCAGACATATAAACAGGCAGGGAATAGAGGGATATGGACGATGTGCAGACAGATGGAATTAGTTTAGAATGGAGGGATAATTATAATCATGGGCAGTACAGACATAGTGGGCTGAAAGGCCTGTTCTTGCACTGTACTGTTCAATGTTCTATGTTATATTCCAAGAAAGGATAAATAAAGAGAAGTTACAAAACTGAATACAATATTCAAGGTATGGTTTGAGTAGTGCAATTTTGGTCTGGGTTTCTCTGGCATATATTCTGTTGGTTAAGAAAAATCAATTTTATTTTCTTAGATTCCTCTTTCACAGTGACTGAGCATTATTCTTATTTGTTAAGATTTATTTTTAGATTTTATTTTTAGGTATCTCAAAGCTTGAGGTCATAGCTTCTTAGTAATGAACAATTGTAAGCACTTTCCATTACATAGGTTTTGTTGAAGTACCAATTATGTAGCATACTAGTGTGTGCAGCCAAGTAGGGAACATTGTTTAACTTCCAAAAATAGCTTTCTTTAATTCTATGTAATAATGAATTATAAATAATTGAAATAGAAGTGGCTTCCTTTGAGTTGTAGAATTAGATCTGTGGACCTAAGGTTTCACCTAACTGAAGATAATCACAGCAGAAAAGCAAATACTTGATTTAAATTTTTGTCGATAGTGAAAAACTTCCATTTCTGCCCTTGAGAGTGATGCTATATATTGCTTTTGTACCTCATCTCAGTGCAGTTAATAACACAGTTGTTGACTGTAAGTTGTCAGGTTGAAGTTATTTCTAGTAAGGTTGATATTATGAATGTTCCAAATGATTGTTTCTACAAACTAATGGGATAAGGCAGAAAGGGGAAGGGTGGAGGTTATTGTAGTGAAGGTATTTGGAAGCACAGTGGTTGGAAGATAAATTATTTAAAAGGGCAAAGACAAAGTTATTGATATTCTTGTGATGAAATTTGAACATTACAATAATTCCTCAGCATGAATGGCTCAAAAATTTACTTTCTAAAAAATTGTGGGTAACTGATGTAATAATCAGTATTGGTGCAGTAACTCACAGGACCTTTATTTTGCTCATTTTTTTTTCTCAAAATGTACTGAAAGTCCTTTTTGGTTAAGCAGTACAGCTTGTTAGAATTAGTTTTTAAAAAATGCAAGAAAAAGAAGCAATCATTAGATTTTAATTTTTTTTTTGACCTACATAGTTGCATATAGTTTAGAACTGCGGAAAGAACACTTCAAAAGATCTGTTTCATCTGTGACAACTCGTGTGTGTATATTCCCTTCTGTGATCATTGGCAACAGTTTTGAAATAAAACCTGATGTTCATAATACAACTGAATCAGTTGGAGCAATGCTCTACTTCCATGTTTTCAAGATGTTTTCAAATTTTACAGAAGCTCACAGCCAATCTTAATTGTTGTATCAGATCCCCTATTGCAGCGTCTTTGATGATTCCAGAGCTTCTGTTCCCAGTTCTCTGGATGCTACTCCATATGTTGGTCATTTTGGAAGTAAAAGATCCTTCAACTGCTCACCCCAAAATTACCTATCAGTGATTTGAATTTGCGTCCACTACACTGATGACTGAGGACCAGTATGATAAGTGTATTCAATTCCAAGCAATATTGTTTTCAGTCTAATTTTTTTTCTGCTTTGGGGAAATATCTATTAGAGATCACATTGTAGGGTAGAAAATATGTGTAATACCTATCATTCGAGTTGGTATTTTTTTTTGCACTAAGAGTGCAGGCAGATGTCTTTCCATAGCAAGTAAACCATTCTCTCACCACATCTACCAGTAAGAAAGGCCACTGAATCAAGTACCAATCAGGTGCTTAAGGGTTCTTGTCCTATCAGTTACTAACCAGGAAAGTCCTGCCATGTCTCCAGTTGCTGGCCAGTCAGAATTTGGTGGCAAGATAGTGTCATGAAGGTCAGGACTGTCAAGAAGGTGAGCACTTACATGCGTGGGGTGTGACTGGGGGATAGGAGTCACTGGGAGAGAGGGTCAGGGAATGCAAAGGAATGGAGTGGCTCTCATTAAAGACCCCATTTGTGTTCTGAAGGGTGCCCTTGAGGGTAGTGTTGATTGACTACTTGCAGGCCTTACTTATTGATGAATAGGGATGGTCATTCATGGACCTTCCCAAAAGTTGTGTTTGGAGGTGATGGAAAATGCCCTTCCTGTCCCTCAACTTCTCGGGAGGTGGCAAATTAGTGATAGCGTAGACCAGTTTGAGCAAGCATTGGTCCCATGTCAAATTTAAGGGAACCTTTTGTTAGATATTTGCGGCCTGTTAATAGGCCTCTTTGATAAATTGGTTACTTCATGAAAGGGGCAGGGGACAGCCCAGTCCCTCTTGGGATTCTTCAACTGTCCATGATGTACAAAAGGGAAGTTTTCTGAATGCACTGTTTAGAGAGTTTCCTATATTAGCAGATGGAGCAGGAATTGCAATTGTCACCCACACACCAAGATCTAGTACTCTCCAGACTTACAAGAGGACTGTTGACCTTAATTTACATTTTACCCTGAGCCAGCTGCCTGTGGAGGCATGATAATCATTGGCAGTTTGCTTCTTTTCTTTCATGTCCATAAATGTTGGATGTTTTTCCCCTCACCAAACCACCCTTCCTTTAACCATGACCATAAATCAGCCATGTTTTTCAATTGAATAATTTATGTGCAAGGCTTGCTAATGGCAATACAAGCCATCAAAGACGACAGAGAGGGGGCTCTACTCCATGTGCTATCCGACCCTCTCTAGGAATTCACTTCTTTTAGAACTGGGTTTAGTTGGAGGTTTAGCAGAGGGAGGAATGGGGGAACCAATTGGAATGAAGCAATAAAGAAAATATTAGAAGATGTTGAATTTAATAACAAAAAATGACAGTTGTTAAAAATAGAGAAACTTAAAGAAAATATTAAGTCATGTGATTGCCAAATAATTCAAAATGAAAATTGTGCTGAAAATTAAATCCTCAATTCATCTTTAGAATTTTGGATGTAAGCCTGGCAAATATTATTCTCTAAATGAAGGGAAAGGGATACAGAAATCTCAGGGAAAGAAAGAGATATTCACCAGTATATCTAAACACCTCGTCAGATGTCAAATCATTTATAACATATGAATAAATATTTGAAATGTGGTCACTGTTTCAGACAAAAATGTGACAAAAATAATAGTCAATTTTTCCTCCACCAGAAGTACAAACAGCAATGAAATAAATGGCCAATTGAAGAAAAAATTGGTAACTGGAGACCACAGACAACTCCTTGCTGTTCTTTGTAAAACTCAATACAATTTTTGACACATATCTGAGCTGACAAACAAGCCTCAGTTTAATATTTTGCACAAATGTTGGCAGCTGAGGTGCCTTGGCATGCCAATTTAAATGATGTGCTCTATTCCATCGGCATGGCTTAAACCTTTTGATCTACTGACTCAGAGGCAAAAGCAAGAGATCTGAGCCAAGGCTGACACTTATGCTAACATTGGCAGCACTGATAGATGCACAGCACCAGTGCCAATAAAATCCCAAAACTATTATACATGTTAGTTCTTGAGGTGAGCAGATTTGTTGTTCTCTGTCTCTCTCTTTCCAATGTATCCTGTCACTTATCTGTCTTTAAAATATCTTGGCAGCTATGCTAAATTTTTGAGTGGTGCTAAATTTGTTCAACTTGGAACATTTTGCCTCATTGTGACTAGAGTTATAGAATAATATGGCTCAGAAACAGATCTTTCAGTCAAATTCATCTGCACAGACCTGACATCCCAATCTGACCATGTCCCATTTGCCAGCATTTGGCCCATATCCTTTTAAACACTTCCTATTCATGTACCCATTTTTAAAACACTGTACCCCTCCACCATTTCCTCTGACAGCTTGTTCTATACACATACCGACCCTCTGCATGAAAAAGTAATCTCTCAGGTACTCTTTAAAGCTTTCTCATCTCACCTTAGACCTCTGCTCTATAGTTTTGGATTCCCCCCACTATGGGAAAAAGACCTTGGCTATCTACTTTATCCATGCTTCTCATGATTTTATAAATCGCTATTAGGTCGCTCCTCAGCCTCTGAGAATAAGCCCCAGCCTATTCAGCCTCTCCCGGTAACTAAAACCCTCTGGTCCCGGCAACATCCTTGTAATACTTTACTGCAGCCTCTCTAGTTGAATAACATCCTTCCTATAGAAGGGTGACCAGAATTGTTTGAAGTATTCTAAAAGTGGCCTCACCAATCAAAGAAGGTCCAAACTCCTTCTTCACTATCCTATCTAAATGTGACACCACTTTCCAGGAACTATGCATCTGCACCCCTCAGTCTCTTTGTTCAGCAATACTCCCCAGGCCCTAATATTAACTGTTTAAGTCTGGCCCTGGTTTGCCTACCTCACAATTATTTAAATTAAATTCCATCTGCCACGCCTCAGCCAACTGGCCCATCTGATCAAGGTCACATTGTACTCTGAGATAATCTTTTTCACTGTCCATTGCACCACCTATTTTGGTGTCATCTGCAAACTTACTAATGATGCCTCCTGCATTCACATCCAAATCATTTATACAAATAATGAAAAGCAGTGGAGCCAGCAGTAATCCTTGTGGCACACTGCTAGTCACTGGTCTCCAGTCTGAAACGTCCCTCCCACTACCTTCAAGCCAATTTTCCAGCTAATTGGCTACTCCTTTAGATCCTACATGATCTAACCTTATTAATCAGTCTACCATGTGGAACCTTGTCAAACACTTTGATTCGTTAGCTGTGGTATTATTTATTTGTTCAATTTAATTTAATGAAGTAAAATATATCAGTGCGAGAATTAGAATGAATGATAACAGAATCAGAGATTGAATAATTACTGAAAGGACAACAAATTATATTTGAGGAATAGCAATAAATGTGGCACTGTAACACCAATTTGATATTTCTTTCACAAGACACAGAATAGTTGGAAATATTGAGGAATGGAAGAGGAAGTTCTTCAATAGGAACTTTGGATCGAGAGTCAAACCAAACATCGACCCTATGAAGAAAGAGAAGGGAGACAACAGTATCAAACTTTTTGATGTTTAGAATTTAAAAACTTAAGTTAAAGATCAATTATTACACTTATATTCTTTCCTACCTTAAGTACTTTACTTTTACAGGGACAGCTGTAGAACCTGTGACAGAGTCTCACACCTGTGATTTGAGACTTCTAGATTTGAGAGTTTGGTGAGAGAACAAGTGCCACCTAATGGCCAACTCTATACTGAAGAGTAACTGTTGACGTTGCACATTGTCAATTTAAATGTTTACATCTCATTATAACATGTCAAATTATGATGGCAGTAACGATTATGGATAGGAAATACATGCTTATGTAATACATCAATTAAGTACAGAAAACTATTTGGACATTTTTAACCATTGTTTTTTTCATAAGGCTGAAATGGTGTATTCCACATCTGCTCCTCCTTGTAGTTCTTGTTTAGTATCCCAGTAGGTGTTATTCAATTTTTTTGCAAATATATGCAAGAGATTTTCCTGGCCATCGAGTAAAGAAAGTATTTAAATGTCTCCGGCCAAAGCTTCATAAACATTAGGTGTATCATCTCTTTAAATAACCATATTAAAATATGTCCTCAACATAATTTTATATTAAAGCTTGGGTCAGTGTAATAAATTGTAACTTAACATTTGTGTTGTAGTCAATTTACAAAAATCTTCAGTTATTTGCATGTCAATGTTATGTTTCAAAATGGTGATATAAAATTGAGTTATTACATACTTCAATATAAATAGGTATTTATTTTGATTAGGTAGAAAACTTTTAACTAATGTTGAGGAAGTGCACTCTTTAGTTTAACTCCAAAGGCATTTAACATCAGGTATCATAATAATAGCTCAGTGGACTTGTAAATAATATAGAAACATTAATTAACAAGATGACAACACTGAGACTTACTGAAGGAAAATATTAATCAAAGATTTTTCAAACATAGAAAACAAACAACAAAGATAGCTGTTAACAGAAAGATTACAACTCAGAAACTGAAGGTGAATCAAATGCCTCATAACACTGACAGATGATTGATGATTAGGGTCCACATTCAAGATATTATTCAGAAGCTCATCTTCTGCTGTCTACTTTCTGTAATTTATTCAGCATAATTTCTCTTGTTTGCAATTTAGTGAGAAAAAGTCACTCTGATTGCCATATGATCATGTTCTACACAACATTTAATCATCATTATCTTCACACTTGTAGCTCATAGTTGTTTAAAGTGTAACTGTATTCCTTAAATCTACTTTCAGGAACCACTTCTCAAAAAGTCCAAGTTTCCTTCCAGTATTATCAAAGAATTTGATTTGTTTATGGTAAAAAAGGACTCTCAATTTTGAACTTCTATCATTAGAGTTTTAATACCTGAGACCTCCAATGGACCAATATAGTTTGGAATACTTTGGACATTATTTCAAGTTCCACTGTGGCTGCTTGTGACACTTGAATTCAATAAAATTAAAAATTTGGAAAGAAAGTCAAAAGCTAGCCTAGAGTAATGACCATGTAATTACCATTGACTGTTGTTAAAACCCAACTGGTTCACTAATGTCCTCTCGGGAAAGAAACCTGCCATTGTTGCCTGGTCTGACCTACAGGTAACTCCAGACCCACAACAATGTAGTTGACTCTTAGCTCCCATGCAGATCATTAGGGATGGTCAATAAATGTGAGTTCTGAGAGCCACATCTACTCTCTGATCATACTGATGCTCTAGCACTATGACAAAATGTTTTTACATGTTGCACCTACAAGTCTTGCAGATGCCACTCTTGGTTTATCCTCAGGTATTCTTTGAAGCCAATGTTAGACCAGTCCTCATTGTTTGGCTGGAAGCTTGGGGGTAATGGCTACCTTCTGAAATTGTTGCTTCCATCACAGACCAATGGCAGAGACATTACAATGAGAGTTGCCTTCATACAAGTAAAATTATTCTATTGGCCATTTGCTTTCTAAAGATGAGGTTCAAGTTCCTGGACCACTGTGGGGTCTGCTGAAGAAAACACCTCACAGATGGTTGGCTCTGGACTCAGAAGTTGATTAAAAATGAGGCATCTCCTAATGAAAAAGATGTGGATGTAGAGGAGGAAGAAACTTTCAATAATCTTGGGAAAAGTGAAATGGAAATTCAATAGGAAATGCCCTCTGGGATGGATGCACACTCTGTGAGAAATTCACACAGAATGCCCTAAAGATAAGAGACTTTTACAAATAATGAAGTTGAAAGCTGAATAGAGAGTCATAATAGGTATTTGGCTACAGAATAGAAGACCATTGGAAGAATCCTGTGATCAAACTGACAGAGGATGTTTGAACCACGTGAATGCACAACTCAGATTGACTGGGACAATGAAGGCTTTGGACTGCATGGACACATCTGTAAATCTGTAACTGTGTTGTGTAATTATGATTTTCCACTGTTACAGATACTTGTTTCTTCTATTTACACGTCTATAATTTCTTTTCTAATGCAAGTAAACCTATTCTAATCACCATGTTGTTCTCATTGTTTGAAACAACAGCATGCCCTGCTCTAAGAAAGTTGTCAGGGAGGTGGGGGAACAGGCAGGCTGCTCTTGTCTCTTATGGTCTGTCTGTGAGAGTTGTGGTCATTGGTCTCATTGTGCAGGTGCTCTACCTCAGATTGCATAACCTGCATTTTCACTGAGGCAGCCACCTTCACTTGGACTTGGTGAACAGATTGAGCATCCAGCTGAGATATCAGAAAATGATGAGTTTCTCACCAAAGGCAAGGAGCCATTGCCTTCTTCCACTGAGTGCTGAGCCCTTTAGCATGGTGAATCAATGGGTGGTTATGTTGTGAGTCCCAACTGCCATCCCTTCTACTCACTGAGATGTCACCCTCAGGATAATCCCATCAGTGAGTGTAGGCACTTTCCCAGTGCTGTACTGCAATTATTGCCACTGTGCAGGAGATGTTGCATGAGGTTGCGTGCATTACTTGTGCTGATACATGGGATCCACCATGAGTATAGTCACTCTCTTATAGGTCAGTTTCTAAAGTGATGAATATCTTTCCAGTCAAGCATCCTCGATGGTGCTGAGCATCTTGAGTGTCCTTGAAGCTGTACTCATTCAAGGAATTGCAAAGTGTTTAATCACACTTTTAATGTTTGTCTTGTAGACACAGGGCACACTTTCGAGCTTTCGGATGTGAGCAGCCCGCTTTGAAATTCCCAGTCTTTGAGCTGTACCTATAACCACAATATTTGCATGGTTTGTTCAGTTATATTTCTGACCTATTGGTGATGGTGATGGCAGTGGATTCATTCAAACTAATATCATCAGGAGATGGTCACATCACACTTTTGGTGATGTTCATTGTCTGGTACAAATTTTACTTGCCAGTTATAACTTCAAGACTGAATGTTATCAACCTTGGTGTTAACAGACATGGGCTGCTTCATTAACAGAGCTGTTACAATTCAATCACTGAATAATCATCAATGAATAACCCATTTCTGTCCTCGTGTGGAAGGGAAGGTTATTGAAATAGCTGTGCACCTTTAACTGTAGGACAGTTCCCTGAGGAACTCCCAAGCAGTGTAACCCCAAGGCCTGCAACATGGTTCACCGTCACGCCATGTGACAATGAAATGATTGACCAACTTATTCTAACTTCTACTGCAACAAAATCTTTACCAATCTTTCCTTATATCCTTTCCTGTTTTGGCTCTGAACCATGTAAGGTAATGCCAGATTTTGACCCATTTCCTTTCAATATTAACTACCTTACTGTTCTGATGAGCAGCTTCCACCTATAACTCTCCCAAAGCAATGTCTGAACAAACAAAGGCAGTTGTCGCTATCATATCTAAGACCCTTATAGCTGATACTTGAGCAAACCGAAAAGGGGCATATTGTCTCTCGAGTTGAAGACAACTCTCCAATGCAGTTTCATTATTTTTTTTACAAACCTTGTTGATCCAATAAAAGTTAATGTCTTGATTAAAGTTCCTCTCCTGGCTTTCTCTTATACTGTAGTTCTTTCTTCAGAGTCCTATTTCCTCCTTCAGGTTCCACATCACCACCATGAAGCAACACATAGGAATCTACATCTCATTTGCTTTCATGAATAAAAGATAAATAAAAGAGCAGTCAAATGATTGAAAGTGATTAATAAGTTACAAAGGTAAATAATACTTTGGCTTAAATAATTCAGAATTCACAATTGCTGTATCACCTGCCTGTGATAAAAATATACATTTACCTTTGTCCTCATTGGAATTTAGCCCTGTGTTTCTCTTGACATGTCTAAAATAAGCAAGGTAATAGATGAGCACAAAACCATTTGCAAAGTATAGCCTTTTCTTTCCCTTTGATGTAACATAATTAATATTATGTATTTTGGGCAACTGCTATGAATTATGACCTTGACCTTCAACAAAAGAAAAGTGGCGTAAAGTTTAATGAGGGCATGCATTAAAAATAGTCAACACACCTGGATGTTACTGTAAAAATAAATACTCTTGTGTTTAGTCTGTCATCTCACACCTGTAATTTGCATGAGTTACCTAACAAATGTTTAGCAAGTAATGTTATATTAACCATATTTGCTGACAGGCTGAATGCAGACCTGTCACTTAAATGAGAGAAGAAAAACCACAGCAATTCTTGCACTCTCATCAATAACTGCAATTTTCATCATCCATAATTTGCCTGGGTTTCATATAGTGCTGTGAATTAATAGTGATATTGCTATTTTTGTATTGCTATTGAAAGAAAACCATCAAAACCTGACTGCTGACTCAGTCAAAATCCCTTTGCCTGAGTTCTCTGCTAAATTTTGCAGGATCTTTTTTTAATACAACTGCCCTTATGGTGACAAACTGGCGCAAATCTTTGCAGAATTTTGAATACAAATAATGTTCAGCATAACAGGAATTCACACAATGTTTTGTGATAATTTTTGTTTTAAATCATGATAGATTCTTAGAATCGGGCTCTGTGCACAAAACTGGCCATGCTTTCCAAGCTGCGCTGATCATCTGCTCATTAGTACTGAGTGGGTGTTCAGATAAGTGGGGTATGGATGCTAGGGCAGTTGCTTGCTCCTCCTGCAGAATGTGGCAGGTGGATGACATGGCACACGTCTCCGCTGGCTACATCTGCGGGAAGTGCACCCAACTGGAGGGGACAAACCTGATGTTTAAGAAGGAAATTGGAGGGAAAGTTAGAACAAGGGAAGTCAAGAAAGACAACTGTATCAATGAGGCAGAAAATTCAGAAAGGGATCATGCTATAAGGTTGAGTGAAATAGGAGTTGATGGGAAGGATGAGGGCAGTAACAAATTAAAAATATGATACATGAATGCACAAAGCATTAGAAATAAGATGGATGAGCTTGAGGCTCTTTTGAAAATTGGCAGATACAATATTGTGGGGATAACTGAGACGTGGCTTCAAGTGAACAGGGTCTGGGAAATGAATATTCAAGGCTACATGTGCCATCATAAGGACAGACTGATGTGCAGAGGGGGTGGGGTGTCCATGTTGGTAAGGGATGATATTCAGCCCCTTGCACAGGGGGATCTAGAATCAGGGGACGTAGAGTCAGTGCGGTAGAGCTGAGAAATACTAAGGGTAAAAAGACCCTCTTGGGAGTTATCTACAGGCCCCCAAACATTAGTCTGGATGTTGGATGTAAGTTAAATCAGGAGTTGAAATTGGCCTGTCGCAAGATGTTACTACAGTTGATTTGGGGGATTTCAACATGCAGGTAGACTGGGAGAATCAGGATGGTATTAGACCTCAAGAAAGAGACTTTGTGGAGTGCCTCAGAGATGGATTCTTAGAACAGCTGGTGCTGGAGCCGACCAGGGAGAAGGCAATTCTGGATCTGGTATTGTGCAACGAACCAGAATTGGTCAGGGACCTCAAAGTTAAGGAGCCATTGGGAAGTAGTGACCATAATACAATAAGCTTTAATCTGCAATTTGAGAGGGAGAGGGTACAATCAGAAGTCACAATATTTCTGTTGAATAAAGAAAACTATGGAGCTATGAGGGAGGAGCTGGCCAAAGTTCAACGGTGCTATACCTTAGCAGGGATGACAGTGGAGGAACAATGGCAGATATTTCTGTGTATAATGCAGAAATTGCAGGGTCAGTTCATTCCAAAAAGGAAGAAATATCCTATGAGGAGGCATGGGTGGCCGTGGCTGACGGCATGGCAGATGCAGTTTAATGTGAATAAATGTATGGTTACCAACTTTGGTGGCTGGCGAGGGAAGTTAAGAAACATATAAAGTTAAAAGAGAAAAAGTACAACATAGCAAAGATAAGTGGGAAAACGGAGGACTGGGAAGTTTTTAAAGAACAACAGAGGATTACTAAGAAGGAAATACACAGAGAAAAAATGAGGTACAAAGGTAAACTGGCCAATAATATAAAGGAAGATAGTAAAAGTTTCTTTTAGGTATGTGAAAGGCAAAAAAAATGGTTAAGACTAAAATTGGGTCCTTGAAGACAGGAACAGGGGAATATATTATGGGGAACAAAGAAATGGCAAAAGAATTGAATTGGTACTTCAGATCTGTGTTCACTGGGGAAGACACAAGCAATCTCCCTGAGGTAACAGCGGCTGAAGGACCTGAACTTAAGGGAATTTATATTTGCCAGGAATTGGTGTTGGAGAGACTGTTAGGTCTGAAGGGTGATAAGTCTGCAGGGCCTGATGGTCTACATCCCAGGGTACTGAAGGAGGTGGCTCGAGAAACCGTGGATGCGTTGGTGATTATTTTCCAGAGTTCGATAGATTCAGGATCAGTTCCTGCGGATTGGAGGGTGGCTAATGTTGTACCATTTTTTAAGAAAAGTGGGAGAGAGAAAGCAGGAAATTATAGACCAGTTGGTCTGACCTCAGTGGTGGGAAAGATGCTGGAGTCTATTGTAAAGGATGAAATTACGACACATCTGGATAGTAGCAACAGGATTGGTCAGAGTCAGCATGGATTTATGAAGGGGAAATCTGCTTGACTAATCTTTTGGAATTTTTTGAGGATGTAACTGTGAAGATGGAGGAGGGAGATCCAGTAGATGTAGTGTACCTGGACTTGCTTTTGATAAAGTCCCACATAGGAGGTTAGTGAGCAAAATTAGGGCGCATGGTATTGGGGGCAAAGCACTAACTTGGATGGAAAGTTGGTTGGCTGATAGGAAACAAAGAGTAGTGATAAACGGCTCCATTCCGGAATGGCAGGCAGTGACCAGTGGGGTACCGCAGGGATCAATACTGGGAACGCAGCCTTTTACAATATATGTTAATGATATAGAAGATGGTATTAGTAATAACATTAGCAAATTTGCTGATGATACTAAGCTGGATGGCAGGGTGAAATATGATGAGGATGTTAGGAGATTACAGGGTGACCTGGACAAGTTAGGTGAGTGGTCAGATGCATGGCAGATGCAGTTTAATGTGAATAAATTTATGGTTATCCACTTTGGTGGCAAGAACAGGAAGGCAGATTCCTACCTAAATGGAATCAATTTTGGTAAAGGGGCAGTACAGAGAGATCCGGGTGTTCTTGTACACCAGTCAATGAAGGTAAACATGCAGGTATAGCAGATCTGAAGAAGGCTAATAGCATGCTGGCCTTCAAAACAAGAGGGATTGAGTATAGAAGCGAATAGGTTCTTCTGCAGCTGTACAGGGCCCTGGTGAGACCACATCTCGAGTACTGTGTGCAGTTCTAGTTTCTAAATTTGAGGAAAGACATTCTGGCTTTTGAGGGAGTGCAGCATAGGTTCACGAGGTCAATTCCTGGAATGGCAGAATTACTTTACACTGAAAGACTTGAGCGACTGGGCTTGTATACCCTTGAGTTTAAAAGACTGAGAGGGGATCTGATTGAGACATATAAGATGAAAGGATTGGACACTCTGGAAGCAGGAAACATGTTTCCGCTGATGGGCGAGTGCTGAACCAGAGGACACAGCTTAAAAGTACGAGGTAGATCATTTAGGACAGAGATGAGGAGAAACTTCTTCACCCAGAGAGTGGTGGCTATGTGGAATGCTCTGCCCCAGATGGCAGTGGAGGCCCAGTCTCTGGATTCATTTAAGAAAGAGTTGGATAGAGCTCTCAAGGATAGTGGAATCAAGGGTTTTGGAGATAAGGCAGGAACAGGATACTGATTAAGGATGATCAGCCATGATCATATTGAGTGGTGCAGACTCAAAGGGCAGAGTGGCCTACTCCTGCACCTATTGTCTATTGTCTAACTCCAGCTCCTTGAAAACCGTGTTAGGGAATTGGAGCTGGAGCTGGATGAACTACAGATCGTTTGGGAGGCTGAGGGGGTAATTGAGGGGATTTACTGGGAGTTGGTCACTCCTAAGGCTCAGGACAAGGATAGATGGGTTACAGTTAGGGGGAGGAAAGGGGACAGTCAGACAGTGCAGAGATCCCCAATGGACATTCCCCTCAGCAATAAGTATACCGTTTTGGATATTGCTGGGGGGGGGGGGGGGGGTGAGGGTGGGGGGTGGGGGTGGCGGGGTGACCTACCAAAGGAAAGCGAGAGCAGTCAGTTCTCTGGCACTGAGCCTGACACTGTGGCAAAGAAGGGAAAGGGGCAGAATAGAAAAGTACTCGTGGTAGGGGACTCGATAGTTAGGGGAATCGACAGGAGATTTTGTGGTCAGGATCGGGATTCCCGGAAGGTATGTTGCCTCCCTGGTGCCAGGGTCCGGAATGTCTCCGATTGGGTGTATAAGGTTCTAAAAGGGGAGGGCGAACAGCCAGAAATCGTGTTACATATTGGCACTAATGATATAGCCAGGAAAAGGATGAGATTATGAAAAGTGATTTCAGGGAGTTAGGATGGAAGCTGAGAAGCAGGACGAACAGAGTAGTGTTCTCTAGTTTACTACCGATGCCACGAGATAGCAAGGCGACGAACAGAGAGCGGGCGCAGCTTAATACGTGGCTGCGCAGCTGGTGTAGTAGGGAGGGCTTCAGATATGTAGATAATTGGGATGCCTTCTGGGGAAGGTGGGACCTGTACAGGAAGGACGGGTTGCATCTGAACTGGAAGGGGACCAATGTCCTGGGTGGAAGGTTTGCTCGAGTAGTTCG
Organism: Hemiscyllium ocellatum; assembly: GCF_020745735.1. Lineage (NCBI taxonomy): Eukaryota > Metazoa > Chordata > Chondrichthyes > Orectolobiformes > Hemiscylliidae > Hemiscyllium > Hemiscyllium ocellatum. Next base: position 91,238,351 of record NC_083401.1, read on the forward strand.
AGTGGGTTTAAACTAGTATGGCAGGGGGGTGGGAACCTGAGCTGTATACTGGTGGTGAGAGTTGATGCAGATGAGGCAATAGCGAGAGGTAGACCAGCTAGTGGGAAGGATTTTCCTGGGAAGGAACCAAGGAATCAGTTAAAGTGTGTTTGCTTTAACGCAAGGAGGGCCTGATGAAGGGCTTATGCCCGAAACGTCGAATTTCCTAATCCTTGGATGCTGCCTAACCTGCTGTGCTTTAACCAGCAACACATTTTCAGCTAACGCAAGGAGTATCAGGAATAAAAATGATGAGCATGGATCAGTACCTGGTGCTATGATGTTCTGGCCATAACAGAGACATGGGTTTCTCAGGGGCAGGAATGGTTGCTGGATGTTCCAGGGTTTAGAGCATTTAAAAAGAATAGGGAGGGGGGATAAAGAGGAGGGGGTGTAGCACTACTAATCAGAGAGGGTATCAGCTACAGAAGCTTCCATTGTCGAGGAAGATCTGCCTACCGAGTCAGTATGGGTGGAAATTAGGAACAGCAAGGGAGCAGTCACCTCGTTAGGGGTTTACTCCAGGCCCCCCAATAGCAGCAGGGAGGTTGAAGAAAGTATAGGTTGGCAGATTTTGGAAAAGTGTGGACATAGTAGGGTTGTTGTAATGGGTGACTTTAACTTTCCCAATATTGATTGGAACCTCCTTCGAGCAGAAGATTTGAATGGAACGGTTTTTGTAAGGTGTGTTCAGATAGCATAGGGAACTTGTGTGTGGAGTCTGAGGAGGTAGGGGAAGCCCTATATGAGTTTTTTGCTTCTGTCTTTACAAAAGAAACAAACTTTGTCATGGATGAAACCTTTGAAGAGCAGGTGTGTATGCTGGAATGGATAGAGATAGAGGAAGCTGATGTGCTGAAAATTTTGTCAAACATTAAGATTGACAAGTCGCCTGGCCTGGACCAGATTTGTCCTCGGCTGCTTTGGGAAATGAGAAAAGCAATTGCTTCACCACTTGCGAAGATCTTTTCATCCTCGCTCTCCACTGGAGTCGTACCTGAGGACTGGAGAGAGGCAAATGTAATTCCTCTCTTCAAGAAATGAAATAGGGAAAAGGAGGAAGAGAGGGGACCTAATTGAGGTATACAAGATAATGAGAGACATGGATAGAGTTGATAGCCAGAAACTATTTCCCAGGGCAGAAATGGCTAACACGAGGGGTCATAGTTTTAAGCTGGTTGGAGGAAAGTATGGAGGGGATGTCAGAGGCGGGTTCCTTACACAGAGAGTTGTGAGAGCGTGGAATGTGTTGCCAGCAGCAGTTATAGAAGCAAGGTTACTGGGGACATTTAAGAGACTCCTGGACATGCATATGCTCACAGAAATTTGAGGGTGCATACATGAGGATCAATGGTTGGCACAACATCGTGGGCTGAAGGGCCAGTTCTGTGCTGTACTGTTCTATGTTCTATGTTCTATTATACTGATGCTTATTTTCAAACTTGCAAGCAAAAAAAATCTCCAAAAATTAAGCTGGTCTTTTAGATGTAAGAACACAAATGATACAGTTTTAATGTATTTTTAAAACTAATTAAGGAACAAACTACTGTACTCAATCTTACTCGAAAATAACTTTGCATATTGTGAAAAGGTAATTTCAAGTAGGGTAAATTACAGTTGCTGATTGACATTCAATTTATATCTTTTGTGCAATTTAAATTCATTTTCATCTGTAAGCAAAATTTTAAAATGTAATTTTACTGAACTGCCAAAGGCACTGGCTCATGGTGGATTTTCCATTTAGCGAAATAAAAATCAAATTGAGTAAAAACAAGGGGAAAAACTCTCTTCAAAACATGCTTGAACCAGTATCGCCGATTACACTCAGAATTGAAACTCTCCCCTATTTGTGCATGTGCTATTTATGAACACTTTCAACACAAATGTTTGTAGATTATTAAAGCTGAATTTTAACTAGGAGAAAGTGAGGACTGCAGATGCTGGAGATCGGAATCAAAACGTGTGGTGCTGGAAAAGCACAGCCAGTCAGGCAGCATCCCAGGAGCAGAGAGTTGAGCATAAGCTCTTCATCAGGAATGTGAGGGACGCCCAAGGGGGCTGAGAGGTAAATGGAAGGGAGAGTGGGGCTGGGAGTAAGGTAGCTGGGAATGGTAGCAGATCTGCTTCAGGATGTGGCTGAACAGCTTCACGGCAGACGAGATGACCTGGGGATGCAGTGAGTGTGTGTGTGTGTGTGTGTGTGTGAGAGAGAGAGAGAGAGAGAGAGAGAGAGAGAGAGACACTCACTGAAATCCTTGTAGAGAGAGGAGGAGAACGTCTTCAAGGTGAGCATTCTTGGAAAAGGCTTCGCTGTAAGGTTCAAAATCAGATTTGAACAGGTCACATTCTGCTCACTTCTAGATTTTATTGAGGCAGGTTTCAAGGCAATTAGAAAGCCCCTTATGGAGCTGACAAGAAGTAAACAATTAAAGGAATATTTCATGCTGAATTCTCAGGTCAGCATATGGGTAAGTTGAGTGATAGTTGCCAGACAAACAAAGTAATAGTCTTGAAGTCCAACAAACAGAGAAACTACATAGTTGTTGCCCTGCCTCTGTGAAAGCCTGCTATTCACAACATTTAATCTGACACTGTGCTTTCACTGCTTCATAGGTCATTTCCAATTAATTCCACCCACCGTGGAATGTATTCACCTCCATGTCAGCTTCCCATTGCCAGCCTTTCTTAAAGCATGGAAGCAAATGATGGAACTGTATTGTGGACCACAGATAAGGAAGTACAGGAGAAGCAGAACTACACTAACAGCGTGAGGAACAACACTAACAGCAGCGAGATAAGCAACGGTAACAACAGAAACTATTACTAATGCATCCACATACTGTTGCACAACACAGATGGGATGCACACAGAGATCAAAGTTATTAATAGCCCCAGCATGTGTGATACAGTCAGAGAATTAATTGCCCCGATGATGGAACATTTTTCCTCAAGTGACTCAGCCTTTTATGGGTAAGTCACTGCTGACATCTGCAGTTTTTTGAAACTAGGGTGTCATTCTGGATAAAAACAAGAACTTGCAAAAAGAGGAAATTGCTGGAGAAACTCAGACCCTGCTTCAGAATCAGACTCAAATATTAACATTGTTTTTTTTTTCTCCTCAGATGCTGCCAGACCTGCTGAGTTTCTTCAGTGATTTCTGTTTTTGATGGTTGCAGTTGTGCAGCATCAGCAACTCTTTAATGAAAGCAAATTACTGCGGATGCTGGAATCTGAAACCAAAAGAGAAAATGCTGGAAAATCTCAGCAGGTCTGGCAGCATCTGTAAGGAGAGAAAAGAGCTGACATTTCAAGTCTAACTGACCCTTTGTCAAAGCTAAAAAGAGGGAGAAATAGGGAGGTATTTATACGAGGCTGAGAGAAAGTGAGTCATGGCTCCAGAAGCAAAGGTAGCAATAAAGAGGTGATAATGACAGTGCATAGAGAGATTACAGGGAGATGGGAGCCGTGAATGACCAAGGCTGAAGCCCAGTGCTATGTGACAAAATATCTGGGGGATGGGGAGGATTGGTGAAGCAGAGGCAAAATGGAAAACAGGGGAGAAGGGGAGCAAAGGGGGAAGAGGAGAGGAAAAGGGTGGTGAGACAGTGGGGAGCGAGAGAAGGAGAGACAATCAAGAACTAAGAGATACAGAACAGTGAAAAAAAATTAATAAAAGATAAATAAAATAAATGAAATAAAATTACGGAGCAGAATGAAAACAGAGGGGCCGAGATGAGATAATCATCTGAAGTTGTTGAATTCAGTGTTGAGACCGGCAGGCTGTAACATGCCTAGTCGGAAGATGAGATGCTGTTCCTCCAGTTTGCGTTGATCTTCACTGAAACATTGCAGCAGGCCAAGGACAGACATGTGGGCATGGGAGCAGGATTGTGTGTTGAAGTGGCGAGCCACAGGAAGGTCCAGGACCTGATTATGTACAGTCCAAAGGTGCTCAGCAAAGCGATCACCCAGTTGCATTTTGTCTCTCTGATATAGAGGAGACCACATTGGGAGAAACGAATGCAATAGACCAAATTGAAAGTTACAAGTAAAACGCTGCTTAATTCTGTACGCAATCAGGTCCTGGACCTTCCCGTGGCTTGCCACTTCAACACACAATCCTGCTCCCATGCCCACATGTCTGTCCTTGACCTGCTGCAATGTCCCAGTGAAGATCAACGCAAACTGGAGGAACAGCATCTCATCTTCCGACTAGGCATGTTACAGCCTGCCGGTCTCAACACTGAATTCAACAACTTCAGATGATTATCCCATCTCGGCCCCTCTGTTTTCATTCTGCTCCGTAATTTTATTTCATTTATTTTATTTATTTTGTTAAATTTTTTTTCACTGTTCTGTATCTCTTATTTCTTGACTGTCTCTCTTTCTCTCACTCTCCAATCTCTCATCATCTTTTTCCTCTCCTCTTCCCCCTTTGCTACTCTTTTCCCCTTTTTCCATTTTGCCTCTGCTTCACCCATTCCCCCCCCCGCCCCATCCCCTACATATTTTGTCACATAGCCTTGGCCATTCACAGCTCCTAATCTCCCTATAATCTCTCTCTGTACTGTCATTATCCCCTCTTTATTGCTACCTTTGCTTCTGGAACCATGACTCGCCTTCTCTCATCCCAGTATAAATGCCTCCCTATTTCTCCCTTTTTGTAACTTTGACAAAGGGTTAGTTAGACTCAAAATGTCAGCTCTTTTCTCTCCTTACAGCTACTGCCAGACCTGCTGAGATTTTCCAGCATTTTCTCTTTTGGTATCAGCAGCTCTTTGTTTGATTTTAATGTCCTTCCTAGTGTTATAGGCAGATCCAAGTCACCTTGGCATTGATTTCAGAGCACAGGATCCAGGATCTGCTTTAGATACTTGCAAGATTTTGCAATCTGCTGCTCACAAGTGTGCCCACCAGGTGAATGATAAAATATTTTCAGTTAATGTTCATTTTGACACTGGGATCGGTCAGGCTCAAGAGGGTCTCAGATTTGCAGCTGTGACTAGATTCCCAGAAGTGAAAGGTAGACTGCCTCCATGTGATAAACTCACCTCCTTCAAATCATTCTCAAGTATTTGTCAACAGGAAGAGATTCAACTCCTTCAATGTTCCACTTGGATGTGGCCATCACAAGCGCATCATAGATCTCCATACAAGATATTCTGGATATTGCAGTGATTCATTCCTCCTGCAACAGTCACATTTCCAAACTGGCAACTTCTTGGAAGCAAGTGCTTTCTCTAAGAGTCTGGTTGATGACTCCTTTGAGCAACTCTGCCACTGATGAACAGCCGAGGTATAACAGGGGCCACACGATCATAAGGATACTTGCTGAGCAAGTCACCTCAGCATAACAAGCTGAATATCTGATTAGGATTCCTGGACAGAACTGAGATTGCTATCAGTCTGCCGCAACACGCTTCTCCATAACATTTGTGACCTATTGCGCCAAATGCAATATTAAATTGTATAAGAGGAGGGAGAAGAAGAGGTGGATCCAGATTCAGACAAGATATCATACCTGGAAGTAATGACCTTGCTCAGGGCAGTTTGATTGTTCTGAGTGCATGACCATTGGGGCAGTGCAATTGGAAAGTCTATGATTCCCTTCACCCAACATATTACATTCCTACAGTCCATTGTTTAACCGTTAGATTCAGAGTCCTTCGTCATCATTCAATCTGGACATACAGTTCACTTGGATACAGGGATACAAAAAGTAGATGGCAGGAAAATTAATAATTTAAATGATGTGCATGATTAATTAAAGTAATCCAGCACCATTGCAATCTTTTTCCAGATGATCTGTACTGGCATAGAGTCATAGAGTCATAGAGATGTACAGCATGGAAACAGACTCTTTCGTCCAACCCGTCCATGTCGACCATATATCCCAACCCAATTTAGTCCCTCCTGCCAGCACCCGCCCCATATCCCTCCAAACCCTTCCTATTCATATACCCATCCAAATGCCTCTCAAATGTTGCAATTGTACCAGGCTCCACCATTTCCTCTGGCAGCTCATTCCATACCCGTACCACTGTCTGTGTGAAAAAGTTGCCCCTTAGGTCTCTTTTATATTCCCCTCTCACCCTAAACCTATGCCCTCTTGTCTTGGACTTCCAAATCCCAGGGAAAAGACTTTGTCTATTTATCCTATCCATGCCCCTCATAATTTTTTAAACTTCGATAAGGTCACCCCTCAGCCTCCGAAGCTCCAGGGAAAACAACCTCAGACTGTTCAGCCTCTCCCTATAGCTCAAATCCTCCTACCTGGCAACATCCTTGTAATTCTTTTCTGAGCCCTTACAAGTTTAACAACATTTTTCTGATAGAAAGGAGACCAGAATTGCACGCAATATTCCAACAGTGGCTTAACCAATGTCCTGTACAGCTGCAACATGACCTTCCAACTCCCGTACGCAATACTCTGACCAATAAAGGAAAGCATACCAAACGCCTTCATCACTACCCTATCTACCTGCAACTCCACTTTCAAGGAGCTATGAACCTGCACTCCAAGGTCTCTTTGTTCAGCAACTCTCCCTAGGACCTTACCATTAAGTATACAAGTCTTGCTAAGATTTGCTTTCCTAAAATGCAGAACCTCATATTTATCTGAATTAAACTCCATCTGCTATTTCTCAGCTCATTGGCCCATCTTATCAAGATTCTGTCATAATCTGAGGTAACCCTCTTCGCTGTCCACTACACCTCCAATTTTAGTGTCATCTGCAAACTTACTAACCATACCTCTTATGCTCGCATCCAAATCATTTATGTAAATGACAAAAAGTAGTGGACCCAGCACCGATACTCATTTAGTACCTCCCCCATTTTGTGCACCTCCACATAAAGGCTGCCTTGCTGATCTTTGAGGAGCCCTATTCTCTCCCCAGTTACCTTTTTGTCCTTAATATATTTGTAAAAACCCTTTGGATTCTCCTTAAGTCTATTTTCCAAAGTTATCTCATGTCCCCGTTTTGCCCTCCTGATTTCCCTCTTAAGTATACTCCTATTTCCTTTATGCTCTTCTAAGGATTCACTCAATCTATCCTGTCTATACCTTACATATGCTTCCTTCTTTTTCTTACCAAACACTCAATTTCTTTAGTCATCCAGCATTCCCTTTACCTACCAACCTTCCCTTTCACCCTGATAGGAATATACTTTTTCTGGATTCTCGTTATTTCATTTCTGAAGGCTTCCCATTTTCCACCCGTCCCTTTACCTGCGAGCATCTGCCTGCTGTTATTTATCATCACTACTGGTGTGTGATAGTGGGTCAGGGTTGTTTGAGACAATGCAAATTCTCCTTATTTCACCTTTTAAGTGATTTGGTACAACTGGGTGATTTGCTTGGCCATTTCAGATGGCAGATTTGAATTAAAAACATAATGTAATGATTCTCGGATTACATGTAGGCCAGACTAGGCAAGGATGGTGGATTTCCTTCCCTAAAAGAAATTAGTGAACCAAACCTTTCTAAAAAAAAGGTCTCATGGTCAACATTAGGCTTTAAATTTCAGATTTTTCTATTGTTTGAATTCAAATTTTACCATTTGCCCTGGAGGAATGAGAGCCCAGGTCCCCAGAGCATTATCTGTGTATCTTGGTTATTATTGCAACAACTGAAAAATGTGTTGCTGGAAAAGCGCAGCAGGTCAGGCAGCATCCAAGGAGCAGGAGAATCGACGTTTCGGGCATAAGCCCTTTTCCTGCTCCTTGGATGCTGCCTGACCTGCTGCGCTTTTCCAGCAACACATTTTTCAGCTCTGATCTCCAGCATCTGCAGTCCTCACTTTCTCCTATTATTGCAACAACAATAGCACTCCACCGTCATGTCTCCAGAAAGCAACTCGCCTTTGTCAAGGGCAATAAAGGATGGACACTGAATTTTGGGACTGCACAACTCACATCCAATGTATTTATAAAATAAAACCTGTTGAGATATTTGGTGATCATGAAAAGTGATACGCACCTTTGCTGATGAGGATGGTAAACCTTTTGGAACACTGGATCCATGTCCTTGCAACCCTATTTTTCGTATAAACAGCCTCTGAAACTTCCTTCCATTATAGGCCCGTCTGGCTCATTTTCTCTTTCTATCCCCAAGAAACAAGATGTCCCTTCTCCAGGTTATCACCTATAGTACATCAATTTGAAGTGATGTCACCATGACTAACTAGGTCAGAATTTGTTGACAGCTACTAATTTTGCTTGAGAAGGTATAAGTGATGTACTTCTTGATGTACTGCAGTCTACATGTTGTAGGTATAACTTGAGTGCTGTAGGGCAGGGAAAAATTTATATACATGTGCTGTGACCTACCCATTCCTTTCTTTAATTCTTCTCTTTCCTCCAGCCTTCAGCAGCAATGCTGATAACAGCCATTTTGACCTTTACCAATCACCTGATGAAGGAGCATCGCTCCAAAAGCTAGCATGCTTTCAATTAAACCTGTTGGACTATAACCTGGTGTTGTGTGATTTTTTTTTACCTTTACCAAGGTCCCTTTATGAAGCAGTCTTCCATTGACAGTAAATAGCTGTAGTTAAATGATCAGGCAAAACAAGCTGATTCATCACCCTCCATTGCAGCCTTGCTTTCAATAAGGTTCCGCTCTAACGTTTTTTGAAGTATCAATTCATTCAGAAATTAATGCCAGTGAATCATACAAGTAGTTAAGTAAGTATTATTAATGTAATTAATGAGATTATGCCTTTTTATGCTGCAACAGCTTCCAAACTCTGGAATTCATAAATTATTTTTCTCTGGTCAGCCTATTTTCCACACATTAAGTATGAAGTTCTGTCGGTTCCTGAAGTGTTGGACAATCAACATCTGATCCCAAGAAGAGATCAGTTATGAGAATTTGCAATCAGTTTTATTTGACATAATTTTTTTAAAAAATCATACTTTGTTCCAATTCTCTACTTCATATAATAGAGAAAGCAGGGGGAAAGAACGCAATCACAAAAACCTTCATGAATCGAGTGGAAAAATAACATAATTTTTATAAATGATCAATAAACTTTTATCACTCCAAATAATGAAACTTTGTTCATGGCTTTCAACTCAATATTAATGTACTTTTTTTTTAAGAAAAAACACATTTTATGACTGTGTCAAAAGATTGGTTGAAGCATGTACGAAAAGCAGTTGAATTGTTACCATGAGACAATATCTAAAAATAGCGAGTAAACTGTATCTTCATACTGAAGGATGGTCAGATTTTTTAAAATTGAGACTGAAAATGTCCTCAGGAGCTTTACAGAAGCATTATCAAACAGAATTTGACATGCAACCACATATGGTGATATTAACATAGATGACCAATGGTTAATTGTTTAAAACATCATGTTTTACGGCGTGTATTGAAGCAGGAAAAAGAAGTTAAGTGGCTGAGACATTTTAGGAGTGAATTTTGAGATAAGGATCTCGAAAGCTGAAGGAATGGCTGCCAGTAGATGAGTGATTATAATCAACTCAAAATTAGGCCACGAAAAAATTCTGAATTGGAGGATCCCAGATGTATTGAGCAAGCTATAAGCTTTGTTACAGAAATAAACAGTTTAAGCCTTTGAAGAACTTGAAAACCAGGCTGAGGATTTTTTTATTTAATTCAAGGTGTTGATTAACCTGGAGTAAATGTAGGTTAATGGACATGGTGGTGATGAGCAAATTGTGGGCTTGGGGGACTGGGCCAGCATTTACTGCCTCTCCTTAATTGCCCTTGAAAGGGTGGTGGTGAGCATCCTTCTTGAATTGCTGCCAAAGTCTTATTTAGAAGGTTGATAATAAGATAAATTCTATAATGCATGCAATTGAATGAATTTCAGGAGTTACTTGATTGATTGTAAGATTGGCCTTATCAGTCACTTCTTGATATCATATTGAATGAAACTAATTATTTGTAGATTGGTACTTGACACGCTGGGCATCTTGTGAGTGAGTCAAGATGGGTAATTCATTCAAAACTTCTGGCTGAAAATGCTTACAAATTCCTCAGCCTTGTCTTTCACCTTTTGCACTAATGTGCTGAGCTCCCTATCATTGAGGACAGAGTTATTTGTGAAGTCTCCTCTTCCAGTGAATTGGTTCAAGTATGTCCTCTCATGATTGGATGTGACAAGACTGCAGAGCTCAAATCTGATCTGTTGGTTTTGGGATTGCTTACTGCTGCCTCTAGCGTGCTCTTTATGCTGTTTGGCACACAGGTCATCCTGTGTTGTAGCTTCACCCAGTTGACACGTCATTTGTAGGTTGCTGTTGTTGCTCCTGGCATGCCCTCATGCACTCTTCACTAAAGCATAATATTTACGTGGATTATTCCAATTCACTTTGAAATTTCATCTCATCATATGACATTATTCTATTTGATTAAATAGATATGGAAAACCAAAGTCCTTTCTGCTATTCAAGGCCATTTGCAAGATTCTTTACATTGGGAATTACTGCGACACTAAATTCTTCCTAAGCATTTAGATACAGATTATTTCAATAGATCGGAAATTCCAACATTTCAATTGAGGTGAATGAGAAATTTAGAACTTTGGGCCTAGATGATCATAGATTATGTGATCAAAAGTTAAAACTTAAAGTTTAAAACGTAAAACTTTGTTAACTTCCTAATATGTTACTTCTTGCTTCATTTGAAATGAAGAGCTCCATGCCTTGGAACATCACTACCCTTGGGTTTCAAATCTGGAAATCCAAATAGTCTGCATGCTCATTACACTTTCTACTCAATGTAATGAGCAGTGTTGGAAAGAAAATAATTTGTAGACCAATGGGTTGAAGTAAGGTTGTTATAGTGACTGAATTGTTATTTTGCAAATTATTTGTTATTTGTAAATTTTGAAAATTATTCATTCCAAATACTTCTGCAGTGGTTTTAGTTTGTAACACGGTGAAGGTTGTTTTTAAAGCAATTACAAGGTCCTTCAAAACAGGCAATAATTTCCAAGCAAATCTATTAAATGTTCAAATACATTTTGAGGCAACATCTCCCAAATCAGTTTTATTTTCAATGAAGTTATCTCTTTCTACATGACTTGTAAATATGAATTCAACAACCCTGCAGATCACAAGTGATGTACACACATGATAGTCAAGCAGAGAATGAGACTATAACAACCTATGATAGCACAACATCACCAGGAATCACAAAAGCTTTATCCACCAGACTCCACCACTCCTTAGTGAATACAGAGCAAACTGTAGAAAGGCAAGTGTACCATGATGTTGTTTATATACCAAAGGGAGTATAATTTGTGTCACTATATCTTAAGCCAGAGAGGTTCATTTCAACGGAATTGTTCTCAATTTGTTATTTACTGCCAAAGTCTGTTCTTGGAATGTAATGAATATTTGTTTTCATCCCAGGTTCTTGACAGTGATTGAAAGATATTATTATGGCAAAAAGCAGGAGAAACCCTCTACAAATCCACTCTAATGCATTTTCCTTTCTTGCACATCACTCTGGTGAAGCATTTGAAATCAGTAACAATGCTCTTAGTGCCTAGGGTATCATTGTTTGGTTTAATTGAGGGGTTGTGTATTTTAATCCTATGCAATGGATGGCTACACTGTGGAAATTGACAAAAGTTGCATTTTGATGTTTATAGATACTGGTAAACTAGATTTAAAGCATAAGTACATGTTTATTTCAGCGGCTTGATTTATTTCCACGAATTTTCGAGTCGTGATAAGTTTTGATTGATCTGGCAATCCTATTTTTTTCCAATATGTTAAATCAGAAAATAGTGAAAGGGCAAGGACAAGATCAAAAAGATTCCAAGGTTGAACAAAAAAATGCTCAGGCTTGATCTACTTCTCCAGTTTCCTTTTTAATTATTTGTCAATGGGCTTCCAATGAATCTCCATGGAGATTCTTCTGATCATTTGTTAAAACACTAATTTGTCAGATTTTCACATCCCTTCTCCAGAATTACACAAAAAGAAAAATAGAACTCAAATAGCACTCCACCTCTTGCTTTTTGTTAACCTTGTTTATAGTTGTGACTTTGTATTCCTTGCTCTATTCAATCACCCTATGATCTTTGTATCATTGTATGTTATGACCTGCCTGGACTGCATGCAAAACAAAGCTTTTCACTGTACTTAGGTACATGTGACAATAATAAATCAAATTAAATCAAATCAAAAATCAATGCAGTCTGGTGGAAGAAGCATTTCATTTAGATCTAAGTATAATTTATCTTAGAATCATCTCCTTTGAGGAATAAAGAGAAACCAGGAGCTGTAGTTTATCTAGATTACAGAAAGGAATGGATAATGTGCCACATAAGGTTATCACATAGGATGAGGGCTCACAGATTTAAGGGTAACATATTAGCATGGACAGGGTTTGGTTAATAGAAAAGAAGCAAAGAATAGTAACAAATAGGGCATTCTCAAGTTAGCAAGCTGTGACTCGTGGAGTTCCAACGGATCAATAGAGAGTTAGCCATACAATCCACCTTAATGAATTGGATGAAGAATTGGAATTGTAACAAGCCTGGTTGACATGGGAACCTTGTAAAAATGGTGGGTGAGTCCTGATTCCCTGAATCCCAACTCCATTAAGTACTTTGCAATTTCTGCTATTAAAACTTTAAAGGGTCTGTCCAGCCAGATAAAAGATTGATGAAGGATCTGTATGTTTTATGGCTTACTGGATATGGTTGAACTTTACTGTTTTTCTCCCACAAGACCTTGAAAGTGGCTTTGAAATGGTGATAAATAAACAACCTTGCTTTCAGAAATGAAACATTTATTTATACTTGTCCAATTCCTGAAGATAACATTTTAAGTTGGAGATGGACTGTGTTGCACATACATTGTCAAAAATCACACAACACCACTTTATAATCCAACAGATTTATTTGAAACCACAAGCTTTTAGAGCCCCACTCCTTCTTCAGGTAGCCAGTGAGAGAGAATACATCGGACACAGAATTTACAAGTAAAAGAGAGAAGGGTCATGCAAATGATGCAGCTACCATTATATTTTCCACATTGTCGGGCAGATGCCAGTGTTATAAATGTACTGGAACAGCTTGGCTAGGGGAGCGGCAAGTACTGGAACACAAGTGTTCAGTACTATTGCTGGGATGTTGTCAGGGAATGTAGCCTTTGAAATATTCAGTGTCATCAACAGTTTCTTGACATCACTTGGCATGAATTGGATTGGCTGAAGACTGGTATCTGTAATTCTGGGGACCACTTTGACAAAGAGTTCACACCGAAGTAATCCATCCAGTGCCAGAGATTGGTCAGCAGTTTTGTGCATCAATCAACTATTACCACTTCGAGTCTCATCAAACTGAAAAATACTTGTATAAAAAATATTGTAGAAGGGGTATACTGCATTGTATTTCTTAGATATTTAAGTACGCAATTTATTTTGCAAATTATTTCAGCGAGAAATGCGGTATTACACATACAAAGTACAGTATTTAAAATTGTGCATGGCTTTCCCCACACAAAAACAAGTCAGAAGAAAACTAACTCTGGCTTTAACATTGAATCCTATGGAAACCCTTGCTTCAGTTAAAGTCATTTCTCTTCAATCATAATTTTCAGGAAGAGAAACACAACTTTAAGTGAGGACTACCTATGTTCATGGTAAATCACCACCACGTTGGTTGCAGTCCCTCACTCTAGTTGCTGTGGTATATGTACTTGGCATCTTTCCAGTGATATAATAAAACAAAGAACTACAGATACGGAAGATCAGAAACAAATAAAAGCAGAAATTGCTGGAGATACTCAACAGGTTTGGAAGCATATGTGATAGAGAAACAGTGTTAATGTTTTGAGTTCTTCTTCAGAACTGAAAGCAGCTGAGAAATGCTGATACTTATACTGATGACAGGAGTAGGATAATGGTTTAGATTAGATTACTTACAGTGTGGAAACAGGCCCATTCGGCCCAACAAGTCCACACCGACCCTCTGAAGAGCAATCCACCCAGACCCATTCTCCTACGTTTACCCCTTCACCTACCACTATGGGCAATTTACCATGGCCAATTCACCGTACCTTCACATTTTTTGGACTGTGGGAGGAAACCGAAGAACCCAGAGGAAACCCACGCAGACAGGGGGAGAATGTACAAATTCCACACAGACAGTCACCTGAGGCAAGAATTGAACCCGGGTCTCCGGCGCTGTGAGGCAGCAGTGCTAACCACTGTGCCACCCAAAAAATCAATGTCAGAAGTGGAATTCAAACCCACGCCTCCAGTCGGAGACCAGAACATCCACCCCACAATGGGAAGGACTTGAGTCCTTGATTCTGGCGCCTTAGATCATTCAGCCATCCTGACAACTGAGGGAGTGGGGTTGAGATTAATAGATGGAAATGGTACCCAGAGAAACAGAGAGAAAACTAGGAAAGTTAATGCATTCAACAATCTCTAGCTTCAAATTGAACTGGAAGAATAGGTATTTTAAGGTATTCTCTTCTGACCTTAAACTTTCTAGGATTTGCCTGAACAGCGTTACCCAGTCCCTGAATCTAGTCTGTCCAGCCCTGTTAGAATTTTGCATCTTTTAATCAGTTTACATCTCGTCCTTCTAAACTCTTATGAATACAGGCCCATTCAAAATAATTTCTCCTCCCAGGACAGCATTGCCATCCCTTGGACCAGCCTAGCTGCATTCCCTCTTTGGCAATTATATCCTTTCTTAGGTGAAGAAACCAAAGCTGTATGCAATACTCCAGGTATAACCTCACGAAGGCCCTGTATAACTGCGGTAAGACATTTCTACTTCTGAACTCAAACTTTTCTGCAATAAAGGCCAATGTATCATTTTCCTTTGTAATTGCTCACCATACCTGCCTTTCTACTTTCATTGACTGGTCTACAACAATGTCCAGATTTCTTTGTCCACTCTTCCCAACATATCACCATTGAAATAATACTCTTTTTCATACCAAAATGTGAATTACTTCACATTTAACCACATTGTATTGCAACTGTCATGCATTTGCTCACTCATTCAACAAGTGGGTGGCACGTGGCACAGTGGTTAGCACTGCTGCCTCACAGCACCAGAGACCCAGGTTCAATTCCCACCTCAGGCGACTGTGTGGAGTTTGCACATTCTCCCCATGTCTGCGTGGGTTTCCTCCAGGTGCTCTGGTTTCCTCACACAGTCCAAAAAAATGTGCAGGATTGGTAAATTGCTAAATTACACCTAGTGTTAGGTGAAGGAGTAAATGGAGGGGAATGGGTTGCGCTTCGGTGTGTCAGTGTGGATTTGTTGGGCCGAAGGGCCTGTTTCCACACTGTAAGTAATCTAATCTAATCATGTCTAAGTTACCTTGAACCTCTCTACATCCTCCTTACAACCCACAAATGTGCACAAACCTGCCCAGTTTCTGTCATCAGCAAACTTGGAAATGCATTTGATTATCCAAGGCTTCTATCTGTATAGGACCTACACTTTACTATATTTTTCTTTTCAAGTAAGCTTTTATGGTCAGTTTTTATGTTCCCTGTCATTTTATTCTCTTACCCTATTTTGCCCCTTGATCATTGAATTCTAAAATGTTCCCAATTATCAGGCTCACGCTTCTTCTGGCAATTTTATACATCTCCACTTTGGATCTAATACTAACCATAATTTAATTTGTAAGCTATAGTTTGAGCCACATTTCCCATTTTATTTTTGCATCAGTGATGAATAATTGTTATTATCCATGCATAATAACAATCGAAATATATGAATCATCACCTATCCAATGTCAACCTTTTTGGTAAGGTTCCCTAATCCATCCTTGTCAATTCATGCCTCATAACCTCATAGTTCCTTTTATTTAGAGTCAGGACTCTAGTTTCAGATTCTACTACATCACTCCCATCTTACTTACGAATTCTATCATATTATTGTTGCTTGTCCCCAAGGGACTCCACGTAACAAGATTGTTAATTAACCCTTCCTCATTTCACAGTACTAAATCTAGAAAATTCTGTTCTCTGGTTGGTTTCTCAATGTTTTGGTCTAAAATGCTATCACATGGACATTCCAGGATATCCTCCTACACAATGCCATTGCTAGTTTGATTTGTCTAATGTATGCATTAATTAAAGTCATTCACGTTTACAATTGTTATCTTATTGCATGCATCTCTGGCCTCTTTCTTTAATGCCTTCCCTTAATTTCCCCACTGGTTGATACCCTTTTGAGAATCTCTAACAATGTTTTTTGTCCCTTGTATTTCATATCTCCACTCATACAGATTCTCCATCATGATTTGCAAAATAATATCCTTCTCACAATTGCATTAATTTGCTTCCTTTACTGACAAAGCTACCTCACTTCCTTTTCCTTTTTGTCTGTCTGATGATGAACAGAACACCGAAATGATTGAGAGTAGTAGAATCAAATTAAGGTAAATGCAGAGTGAGACATGAAAACCAGAATTACATAATTGAAGCTGTTCTCTCTGCACTCAGCAAGCAAACCTGTCAGTGGAACAGTTGGGTGTCAGTTATGTCACAATGAAATTAGAGACAAATGGAATAGTTATAATTTGCTGACACAATAGCAGTAGCATAATTTATGATGCTGTACTGAGCATTGATTTGGTAATCATTTGAAAAACTGTGCTTCAAGAGAAGGGATATCTGTAAGGTAATAGTGAATAATGAAATTTTCATTGCTCTTAACAATGTACCTTTGTAAGTACAGATATGGTCATATTCTTTCATATTTTCCTCACTTATGTTTCTTAAAAAATATAATTCATGTGATGCATACTAGAATTGCAAGTCTGTGAGTCACATGTAGGCTAGTCTAGGTAAGGGTGGTGGACTTCCTTTCCTCAAGGATGTTAGTGAGCAAGATGGATTTTTGCAACAGTGGTTACATAAACACCATTAGACTCCCTTTTAATTCCAGATTTTTTTCTTTGGATTCAAGTTTCACCCTCTGCTCTGGTGGGATTTGATCCATGTCCTCAGAGCATTAGCCCAGTGTTCTGGATACTTGTCTATTGACATTGCCACTACATGACCATGACAATGCTTGTGTGTGTGCTGCAGGGCATCGTTTAGTTTGCAAGGCTTTATTTCTTTTGATAACATTTGCATAACGAGGCTGCATGTTTGAGCAATTGAAAATGATTCAGCTAGACCAGAGGTTTGCATTTTTCTGAATTAAACTGAATTAAGCATTTCATTTCTGGACCAGAATCCATTGTTGCAGCATATGGTGCTGTTATTTGAATTTGGGACAAAAATGGACTGAAAAGTACAGTGATATTATTCACATTGAAAGTAGTGATAGAAATACTGTTCAGTTATAGTCAGCAAAAAAACATTTGAAGAGCTTGATATAAAAGCTGCTACTTTGTTAAATTGCCTCAAAGGTTTTGTTATTGCAAGGAAAGCAGTGGCTGTGCATTACTGTCCTAACCCTTTAGCTTTAAATTGACTGTTCACTTAACAAGCAGGACATAATGTAATTCCTGGCAATATAGTGGCTTACAGCTACTGATCTTGTGTAACCGACAGAAAATGTTTTAACCAACTAGACTATGTTGTAGTAACAACATGTCTATAATGGTCACAACCTAGGCTGTCAAGGTACATTTATGGGTTACTTAGTCACATGGGGCAACAGCATATTGTAACTTTTCATCAAGGACTGTTACGAACCATTCTCTTGATAGATGTTGTTGGCATAAAAAGATAATTCAATTTCATCATTCAAATTTTGATTAAATGTGTTATTTAACTAATTGCAGGATGGAATGGGTAACCTGAAAATCACAAATAAAGGGGTACGGCTGGAAGGCAAATCCGAATTCCTCCTTCCATTATATGTCAAAGAAGTTCACTCACGAAAGGTAAGTAAGAACGTTCCTGGTAGTAGTAAATTTAAAAACAACATTTTTTTGATAAAAACAGGCATTGTTGAAATGAGAGAATTATAGATAATGTTAATTGTGAAATAAAGTTTTCATGTAAAACTTCTTTAATTATCATTTGGGAACAGTAGGCTTTCTAAGTCATGCTACAAACAGTTGACTTAATGTGGATGCAGTTTTTTAAGGGTATGAAAAATGTTTTTTAGGATGTAATTTACTAAATTTTAGAAATTAGCCTACCAATCATAACAAAGTCTCATCAAGAGCAATGAGTGATGGGTAAGCCAGCCAGCAATGCCCACATCCCGCAAATAAATTTAAAAACCCAATGGGAAACTTGCGGATTTATTTTTGTGAAATGTTATGTTTCTCTTCTCCTTTATTTTTGAATGCTTTCCCCAATTTTGAACCATGTATTGAGTCAGACTGACAAACACCAACATTGCTCAGAATTCATCCATTGTATGAGGGAGAATAGTTCACATCTCGGTCTTCCTTTTCACTGTTGGATCCTAGTGAGTAATAGCACAGCTTCAGTTCAGATAAAGAGCTCACTGTATGGGGAACTGTCAACACAAAGCTCATTTCTTACCTATCCCTCTGTGACAATTACACCCCTATGGTTTTCAGTGATATAAGTAAAATAATTATTGGGAAATTGCCTGCAACGTTTATCTGCACAGCTTATCGAGGCTCTTAATAACTAAGGAGTTGCAGAGATTTAGATCTGCGAAGTCATTTTCTCTCTGAAGGAGCTGGGGTTGAAGTTTCTGCCCAGTTGTTGATAGGTATGTAAACTTTTAGGTAACTAACAGCTGTTGAAGATGCACTCGGAAATTGTCTTGCGTCATTTGGTTTAACTTTTGCCATATAAAGCTAATTAATCGGGTTCTTGAAAGCTCACATTATCACTTGAATTTTGTTGATGGCAACTCGAATAATTTACATGGTCTTGTGATTAAACACATGAACACAAAGGATGGAGTACAGATACAGAGGGATGAAATTTCACCCTTTGCCAAGATGGAATTGGAGGCAAGTGAGTCACCTGGCTTTCTGGGCTGTTGGCATGTGCCCACTTCCAACTTATTTTCATGTAACAGGCTTCTGGACCCTGGGAAGTGGTGTTAGGGAAATGGTGAGGGGAAGGAGCAGTGGCCAGCAAACTAGCCCAATTAATGTGTCAATTCAAGTCACAACAGTCTGATTAGATTGTTTTGGAGAGCAAGGTAAAAACAATGACTGCAAATGCTGGAAACCAGATTCTGGATTAGTGGTGCTGGAAGAGCACAGCAGTTCAGGCAGCATCCAAGGAGCAGCGAAATCGACATTTCAGGCAAAAGCCCTTCATCAGGAATAAAAAAGCACAGACAATGCCATCTACCCCAAAACACTGCAAATGGAACAACAGAGGCTCAGAAGGCCAGAGTTATAACGTGCAAAGGAGTCCAACATGGGTATGTTAGGCTGCAAGAACAATAGCCATAAGTTATCAAGTGGCTTTGGCAACTATAATCACACTATGTTTTGCACCATTTATACATTTTTAGGTGGTGACTCCATCCAAAGGTGCCCTCACAGTTTACCACCTGCAGTGGCCATGTAAACAGCATCTGGTAAAGAAGGTTGCTCACCCCTTAAATCCTCAGTGTCTCCCATTAGTCCTCCTGGCTTAAGAATTTAACTACTCTTCTTAATTAGATGGGGCTCCCAAAATTGGCTTTCTAATTGAATCTAAGCTCTGACGCTGAATTCAACTCAATGCAAAATTGGAATTCCAGAATAAAAATTCAGACCAAAGACACAGACAAAATCAAGACACTAGTTTTAAAAAAAAAACAAATTTGATATTAAAAAAAATTTCAAACAATGCTGCTAAACATGGAAAAAACACCCACCAACCCAATGCACAGTTGCCCCTTGTTTTCTTCCAGTGGTGTTAATTTTCTAACTTGGTCTTATTGTCATGACTCAGGAAGACTAAGGGAATTATATTTCTTTTCACCAGACAAAACAAATGATGAATTAGGTGTAAAGAAAATGAGCAAGATGTCAATGAGGCTGCTGGTATAGTAACACCCACATTTCTCCAAGTAATGGAAATTAAAACTAATTCCCAGCAATTCATAATAAGAAAGATGATATGTCATTTGTAATGGAACAGAACATTGTACCACATAAAATAAACATTATTTTGTGGTTAAGACTTAAGAGAAAGTAATTTGTTCACCACTGAAAACAGAGGAATCATAGCATGTGATTAACCTACACATCCTCATTGTAAGACAGACATTAGATTAAAGCTGGTGCTGTTTGGTCTTTTAAATGATCCCAGCATGCAGTCAGAACTCCCTGTGATGTTGATGATCCGCAGGCTCCATACTTTCAGTTGCTAGTGCTACTCAAAGGAGATTCATTGTAGCTGCAGGAAGTGGAGAAAGATCTTTCAGGTGCCAGTATAGGTTCCACTACGTTGAGTATTGGCTGAACATGTGAACGCCTGAGCCTCACTGGTTTCAGATAAAGCATTGAAAATTTTGTTTGAAGGGGTGAAAAGAAGGGTTGAATCTCAAGGTGATTTTCCCACATTTTAGCTGAGCATGAGTTTCAGGATGTTTAATGGAGTGGTTCTAGTTACCTTTACTTTAAGCATGGCTCCTTTTCAAATGCAGTTCTCCATTGCTCACCTCATTAATTGGATATCTAACCTCCACGGCACCGGTCTCATTTAATCTTGCACGCAGTAGTGTTGGAAGTGCTCACCAGTATTGGGACTATGCGGCATTCAGGCCCTGGTGTTTAAACTTTATACCTTATCAAACACTGCAAGTCAGGGACTGCCAGTGTTGTGTTGTACAATACCAAAAAATGGCCAAGAGAGGCAAGTGGGCATCTCACTTTACTGACAGGGACTTGGAGGTCCTGGTGGCTGATGTGGTGGAGATAAAGGCTGACATATTCCCCAGGATTGCCAGAGGAGACCATGCCACCAGACACTGCCAGCCTTATCTGGAGTAGCCACCCAATGCAGTGCAGTGTCCACAGTCCAGAGGAACATGCAGCAGCGTTGCAAGAAAGTTAATGATGTTCTGCTCTGCAAAGTTAAATCTACCATGTTCTCTCTGCTACCTCACACTCTACCTCTACCATAGCACCCATTTGACTCTGATCTATCACTCTCTTGTTAAATGAAGCATCTTTCCTCAACGAGTTCTATTCATGCCCTCCTCCAAATTTAACAATCCTTCCCATCCTTGACTGTTCCTGTCCATTCACGCGGAACACCTCTCAGCCTTTCCTGATTGATGACAGAACAACCCTTTGATTTCTGTGCAGCTCCCCAGCTAATTACCAATAATCCCCAGACTGGATGCACTTGACCTGCAGGATTTACTGTTGCACAATCATTGGTTCCTGGAGGGGCTGACCAACTACAATCAAAGTGTTAGACTAAGATCAAATGATGCCCTTGACAGACTATGGCATCACTCCCTGACTTGCCACAGTCCCCTGTGACTGGACTAAGGACTACTCCCTTTAGATTTTCTGACATTGCTATTTGACTGAAGTATGTGCAGCATGTTTGCTGTGTAAGCTGGTAGCATATGTTGTAGATACGACATTGATGCATAGCATGGTGCTGTACTACAACAACATGTCTGTCTTTTTGACTGTTCAGCGCTGGTAAACTTGACAAGCTGTGTGGCTTTCTACCTGTGCAAAACAAAAGGGAAGACAGAAGCTATGAGCATCCAAGAAAGTGTAAAGTGAGTGAATATTAAGAAAGCGTGTGAAAAGGCATGAGATGCACGCTTTACTAAAGAATGAGATGGGTAACTGTCCCTGTGCACAAAGTGGCCTGGCAGCAGCCTTGCAAGATAAATTATTGGTGAACAGGATCGAAGTGCTGAACTGCATTATAATTTAATCTGAGATGTACCATGATGATGTGGCTTTCTCAATACTGACCTCCATGGAGGGAGGATGCAGGCGGTTGCCGTCTATTGCAGTGGTGATACGTTAGAATCCCAAAGTATTATAGATTTTCTAGTACTTGTAATTACATTTTTTTTAAATATGAGGGCTGCAGCACTAACAAACATAACTGTGGTTATAAATTCAGTGACTGCCTGTGTGAAATCCAAGGAATATAGCACCTGTAAAGTGTCAGGAAATCTTCAAATTCAGAGATAACTACCAAGAAGGGAGAATGAGGGGGCTGAGTTTCATCTCTCTCAACAGAAAGCCATTTCTTGTCAACATGTCTGTTTAAATGTGTGTGTGTGTGTGTGATTGATTGATTTGCCAGGTGTTTGAGTATGTAGACATGAGTGCTGTGAGACCCAGAGCTATGTGAGCAGTCATTATGTTGTAATTGTACCCACCACTGCCACCTCCTCTCGCAACTTTTTCCATACAAGCACCATCCTCTATGTGAAAATGTTGCCCCATGGGTCCCTTTTAAATCTTTCCTTCCCATCTTAAATCTATGTCCTCCAGTTTTCAACTTCCATACCTGGGGTAAAAGACCTTGTCTATTCACCATACCCATGTCCTTCATGATTTTATGAATCTACATCAGGTCACGCCTCAGCTTCCCATGCTCCAGAGAAAATAGCCCCAGCCTATTCAACCTCTCCCTCTAGTTCCAACCCTCCAACCCATGTGGAAGTAACAGGCTGACCTCCTTTGCTCCAGCTTTCCCATTATTGCAGCAGAGGCAGAAAAAGTGTAGGCCTCAATCACTTTAAGCAAACTACCTGACATCTTACATTCCCACCTTGTTAACAGTGGCAGCTTGTGTATTGGGCAGTAAACCAATGGCCTGGACAGACATTTTAGCTTCCATGTCCACTTACCTTCAAATATTTGGGGGGAGGGATGAGGTGGCACATAAAATTCTCTTCCCTCCATAAGATGGTTCTCTTTAACTTTTCATTAGGTAGCATCCATTTCAAGGTTGACAATGCAAAGTTTGTAAACATTGTTGAAAGAGCCAAATTGTTTTATCTTATTTCATTATTTTAACCTCATGAAAACATGAATTTATGCTAAATTACTTTTGAATCCAACTATTTCTTAAAGTGATGTTAAGTGGATATATAACATGCAACAGATTGTCTGTGTACACGTCTTGTCAGAGTTTCCATAATCCTGCAGGAAGTTTCTATTTTGGCATGTGAAGAGAAGGTGTACCTGTAAATTAATGCTCATTATCTAACTATGTTTATCTTCCATTGTCATGAAAAACATTTGACCTTAAAAGCTTAATGCCAATGATCCACTGTACAATTGCCTACACTGTAAAGAATGTATAATTTTTATTTTGCTGTATTTTTGATTGTGGAATAAATGAGAAAGGGACAGTTCTAAAAATCAAAGGATTACATTTTACAATGTTATAGAAAAGGCCTTCTGCCTGCCAATAACTATGTAATTGTCTCCCAGGTAGCTGGACAGTTTGTGGGTGTGAATGTTTGTTCAGTAGCCGGCAGACCGTCCTGAGAGGATGGAGCTAATCTATTGTCCGCAGTAAGAAAATTCTCAAGCCTGAAGAAAGCCAGTTTATTGCCTTTCTTCTGTTGCAAGACAGAGCTAACCTATTCTCCACAGTTAAAAAAAATCTTCAGAGGTGCAAAATCCAGCTTATTGCCTCTCATCGATTGCTGTAAGCTGTGGCTTTTAACCAATAAGTTAGAAACTTATTGGATAAAATAAGTGAACTGTTTGTCCAATTCTTCCTACAAGCAAATTCAAGTATCTGGAAACAGAAGATCAAGGAGTAGCAGGTCCAGACAAACTGAAAGGATATCTCAGTGAATACTATGAAGAGGGACCTTCCCAGTCTTGCCCTCCACACATAACACCTATTGGGTCTACTCATATGTCTAGGTAGGATAAGTTCTATAACGGGTTTAGCATTCAAATGGGCAGAGTTACAAGTTAACAATTGGTTTTCTGTAATGAGAAACCATTTACTTAAAGCAAATTGCTATTCTTGTTCACTACTGAAAGTGGTAAAGTGGGAAACTTTGAGTACTTTTATAAAATCTTTATAATCTTTATGTGTGAGTAGCAGGGCTGGATTTCCAGCATGCTACCTCAGTCAAGTGTAACAACTGTGACTCAAGTTCAGGAACTGTACTGTTATAATCTTTGTTGTGTGATAGAATCCTGTTTCTGGACTTCTGCTGAATTCTCATAAAATCAATATGGAATTGTAGTATAAAATAGTAGTACAAAAAATGTAGATGCTATATATCAGTTTAGTAGGGGAGTCAGGAATAACTGGATCAAGGCAAACAAATTAAATTTGCTGTTTATTTTCAAGTTGCACATTCTGTCATTTCCACTCAGAATTCATTGATTTTTAATGGAAACTGCCTATGTAAGCACGATTGTTGGGGGGTGGGTTTGCAACAAAAGAGGTTTGCATTATTCATTTCTGTTATAAACATGGATGCAGAACTTTATAAGAGATATCTTGAAAGAAGGCATTCACAGGAAAAAACAGTATGTTATATGGGGATATCCATTTGTTCTCGGTTCCTCCTGATCAAGAATGAAAAGCAAATACTCATTGCTTTTTTTGGAGTAAGATGCTTTCATGCTTATTTTTGTGTAGTATTGACTTTCAGCATTGAGATTTGCGTATTTTGAATCTGATTTTGTAGCTGATTTTATATATTTATATTTAATGTTACATATCTTATGCCCCATCTCACAAAGAATCTTGAAGCAAAACACACTGAACCATTACTCAAAATTGTTCTGTACTACTGTGCAGCAAGTGCTGACCAAAATTAATAGAAGACTTGCTCAATAACATAACAACTATGGGACTTTTTAAATTAGATTACTCGCAGTGTGGAAACAGGCCCTTCGGCCCAACAAGTCCACACTGACCCATCACCCACCCATGCCCCTTACCTAACACTATGGGCAATTTAGCAAGGCCAATTCACCTGGCCCACACATCTTTGGACCATGGGAGGAAACCAGAGCACCCAGAGGAAACCCACACAGACACAGGGAGAGCATGCAAACTCCACACAGTCAGTCGCCTGAGGCAGGAATTGAACCCAGGTCTCTGGCGCTGTGAAGCAGCAGTGTGAACCACTGTGCCACCGTGCCACCTGACTTGTTTTCAAAGCTATCAGTCTGACTTGTAAATCCACATTTAGGCTCTGCATTATGTTTAGCAGTTACGAAAAAAAATACATTGAACAAATATTGAAATGGTCTTCTTTATTTTTAACTGTAAACAAAAATGGGAAAATATTCCAATTGTGCAGTTTATTTTGTTGTGTTATAATACTGCCCGAGTGCCCTTTACTATCAATAATCCATCTTGCAGTATCAGCCAGGACTTGGTTGCATTGTTAACTCTAAGTCTGTGATTTTGGGTTCTCAGACTTTGGAGTTAAATCTTCAACACAGAACTCAAGGCTGACACTCCTGTGGAGGACTGAGAGTTTGCTGTACTTTTGACTGTGCATTTCTTGAATGAGAGGCAAAGCCAATGTTTTTATCTACCCCATCAGATGGATCCAAGAGAGTTAAGCCTGGTTTAATAGCCAATACTAATTCCTCAATCAACATGACAAAACAAGAGTAACTGTCCATCACCACACAGCTTGCTTTGTATAAATTGTCCATTCTGCTTCCTACATTACACCAAGAATTGGAATTCAAAGTATTCATTGGTTTCAAAACACATTGGAACACCCATTGGTTATGTAAAGAGCTGAATTAATGACAGTCTTCCTTTCTTACACGAAACAAAATTTCTTACTAGCCGCAAGGCATTCTGTTTGTGATTCATGACTGTCGACCACGGGAAGAGGCTTGATTGCTCAGTATATCAAGAATAATTGATCTTGCAAGATTAACTCATTTGTTAGATTGGGATAGTTAAGCACTGTAATGTTTTCCTACAATACTAGCATTTATGGTAGTTTTTAATTACAATGTTTCCAGTTTCCAAACAATTTCCATTAGCTTTGCAGAGCCATTGCTCTTCACAGCAGGGAAGAATGTTTGAAATATGGAAAGAAAGCAATTATGGGACTAAAATCATTTTCTTTTTTAACCATGTTGGCATCCCATATTCATTCTAGAGTAGTAAGTCCAAATCAGGTGTCATTCTTATTTTCAGTTTTACACCAATAAAGTCAATAAAGATTTTAAATGCATTTATAACACAAACAAAGGAGCTTGGTGAAATAGTTCAATTTAGAGAACATTCATTTAATGCTCTTGCCAGCAGAATGTTGGTCAGTGTTAACAGTTTAGCTGAGTAGCTATTAAACAGAATGTTTACCCACACTAGCCAATAGTGGGAAACATCAAGAGGTGGCAAAGCTGTAGAGTCAACACAAAACTGATCTCACAGCTAATGAATTGGGGTATTACTTACTACCTTTGATCTTGCTGAAAGTTGCAGTGGAGAAGTTTAAATTGTGTGGGTAGATTTACTAACCACTTTCTACCACAATGCAAGTTCAACCTGGATCTGCAGTTCACTGCCAAGAATCAAGAAGGTGCATCTTTTTAAAAAGTTATATAAATCAGTGTCCTGTAATTGTTCTGGGACCCTGATGTAATGTACAAGGTCCGTTGAGCCCTGTATGGACTTAATGAAATTTCATGGTGAAGAGGAAAAAGCCCCAAAAATGTAAAGTTACATTTGTGGAGCAGGGAAGCATAGCAGTGCTTTCCATTTCTACGAAACGGATGGGAAGTGCTGCAACTTGAGACTCTTCCTGTTCCCAAGCTTACCACAATTAAATAATAACAGCTTCAAAAGTAATGAAACTTTAGTTCTTCCTAAACAGTAGCTAAGAATTAGGTAGTTTTTAAGGTCTGTGTGGACAGGTTGAATTTTTCCAGACAAGATGGCCCATACAAGATAAGTGGTTCATTCTCATCTGCATCAAGTAAGTTAGGGAGAGTAGTTGCCTGATACATATAGAGTTTTGTGCTTGACAAAAAGAGCAAAAATGCTCAGGGAAAGAGTAGGGCCATTGAACCATTACATTTAACCATATTTTACATTGTAAAGCTGTAGCCATTCATTTATCTTAAAATACAATATCATTGTAACACAAGACAAAAAAGTCAATCATGCTTCTTTTTGAATCATCTATTTGGGAATCGATATAAAAGTAGCAGACACAACATTATGATAATGTACTAATTTATTCATGTTCAATTGAGTGGTTTGATTAAAGAAGACATTTCCAAAAGAAGATCATATTAAGCACGACATATGAATCATAAGGCAAGATTTTTATTAACATCAAGTGACAACTTCTCTTTAGGAGAGTAATGAACATTATTAGCTATAATGGTTTTACTTCACCAGTGCTGCATCAAATAGCATATCTTTAACTATTTCTCCTCCATTATTGAATTTTATTTAACAAGAACACATAATCATAACTGGCAATCAAATTAAAATAGCAGTTTCAAGTTATACGATATGATTTTCATAGAGCTGAAGGGAGAAATATGTTATTTTGACGCTGTGGACCTAGAACAATTCTGAAGTACAGAGTGAAAATTAATAAGATTTTGTTGAAAAGTGCAAGCAATAATGGTAACATTTAAACCAGCACTATCCTGATTAGAATCCCCACTGCAGACATCATTAATTTAGAAGACCATCAGACTCTAATTGGAATCTTATCCTCCTGCAGTTAGGTTATTGCTAGATAATAGCCATTGGGATTTCTGATTGTTTTATTTGAGATCTTTATTTTTCCTCTCTCATATGCTTTAAGTTGCTTTGTATATTATGCAATGTTTCTTAATTAGATATATGTTGCTTAATGTTTAAAAATATGTGACAATACACATGCTTTCATTTTATATAATTATGATTTGTAACTGGCTCATTAACAAATTCAGCAAATAAAATCATCAGGAAAATACAATAATAATGAGCTTGATTTTCTATGTGATGGCAAGTGTGCTGGTAATATAAAGGATTTTCCTACCATTATGATATAATACCAAATCTGTATTATGGACATTTGTAACCACTTCAAGTCTTTTCTCTCCAACTTTCCTTTTTTTAAACCTCTTTTTAATTTAATCATCACCAAATTAACCATGTCAGTAGTGAAAGTAACAAATTACAAGCCCTGCTTACCAGGGCCAGTCATCACTAAAAAAAATGGGAAGGTCAGGAAAGAGGGATGGGCTAAATCAAAATAGGTTTGGAAGAGAAAATAATGCACCCCAACCCCATGGTGGCTAGCTGTCTAAATGCCTCAAAGTATTGGTGGACAACATGCACATCCATTCTAAGGACACCTGGGCATGAATATAGCTGTGAAAGAGGGACAGACAGTCAGCAACAATGATCTCATGCCAGAACCTGTTGATGGTTTTAGGTCCTGTTAGTGCCCGCTGTTAACTGCTCCTAACCAAACATATCACATGCTATGATATGATATCACATATCATATGATAACTTACTGATATCACCTTACAAACTACCAACTAATGCCGACTAAAATAGTCAGAAACGTTTGGTGAAATGCGTTTGATTTTATTTTCTTGCAGCAGAACGAGTAGAAGTATTGTGTCGAGAGTTGAAGGGGAATATTGGAAAGGTGTTTGGATTCATGAAATAATAGAATTGGACTTTGATAAAGTTTCTGACGCTGGAGGCTGTCAGAAAAAAAAACAATGAGAGATAAATTGGAGTACTCCGGCTGGGGAAAGTTGGATGGGATGGTGATAGATGGATGAAAATAGGAGGTGATGTTGATAAGTTGGTGGAAATGTGGAGTGGATAGGTGGAAAGAAAGATCAACACATAGGTCAGGTCAACAGGGCAGAGCTGAGTTGGAGGTTAGGGCCTGAGATGGGGTGGGGAGGGGAGATTTGGAAACTGGCGAATTCAATTTTGAGGCTGTGTGATTGTAGGCTCCCAAGGCGGAAGGTGAGGTGTTCCTTCTCCAGTTTGTGGTTGGCCTTGTTTCAGCGATGGAAGAGGCCCAGAATAGTTGGCCATGGGGGGAATAGGAGGGGGAGTTGAAGTGGATGATCACAGGAAGGTGGGGTTGCTTGGTGTGTACAGACTAGAGATGTTTCCTGAACTGTTCTGCAGGTTTGCACCCAGTCTCTCTGATATAGAGGAGGCCACATTGAAGGCAACAGACAGGGTGCCCTCCAGTACTTGCTAGAATTTAAGTCCACAATCCTAGCAGGATCTTACATCTTCAACAATCATGCAGCAACTCTTGCATCAGACCATCAGATTACTTGTCAAGAGGAGAAATAAACAGGAAGTTGGATAGGGGGAGGAAGTGGAGAAATAAGAATAAACTCGATGGACCACCCAGCATTGATCTTGGAATCCAACACAACAAAGTGCACTGAGCCCGGTCAACACTGCAAACTCCTCACCAACATTTTGTGCCAGAAGGAAAAGACATGGACTGCTGACCAATCATGTGACAGCCAGACTTAGTAATTCTGACTGCATCACACCCACCTGACAGTCAATTCTCAGACTCATCCATCCCGATGTCATGTGTGATCTGTCTCACTGGCACAGCATACAAAGATGTAAGCAGTGATCATAAAGTGAGGTTTTTAAGTCATTTAATGTGAGCAGATATCATTTATTCAAATGTCAAAATGGGAACTAGGTAGGATTTTAAACTGAGTAGCAGGAGCAATTCAATAAGATGTGATAAATCTAGTGCCAAAGCCATGAATAAAGCTATTAATATGAGAAATGATAAGCAGACTGTGACAGGAAAGCATAAATTATATGAATGTAAAAGTCATAGAATCCTTGTAATGCAGGAAGAGGCTATTCATCCCATTGATTACATATGGAACCTCTGAAGAACATCCCATTCAGTCCCTGCACCCCATCCTATCCTTGTAAAGTTAAAAATCACACAACACCATTTTGTAGTCCAACAGATTTATTTGGACGGATTAGCTTTCAGAGCACTGCTTTTTCGTCAGGTGGTTGTGGAGTATAAGGTAGTAGGACACAGAATTTATAGCAAAAGTATACAATGTGATATAACTAAAATTATGTATGAAAAGACCTGGATTGTTTGTTAAGTCTCTCAAACAAGTCAGGTCTTTCTCATTATATAATTTCAGTTACATCACATTAAACTTTTGCTATAAATTCTGTGTCGTGTTATCTTATTCTCCATAACCACCTGATGAAGGAGCAGTGCTCTGAAAGCTAGTGTTTCCAAATAAACCTGTTGGA
This sequence comes from Hemiscyllium ocellatum, assembly GCF_020745735.1. Lineage (NCBI taxonomy): Eukaryota > Metazoa > Chordata > Chondrichthyes > Orectolobiformes > Hemiscylliidae > Hemiscyllium > Hemiscyllium ocellatum. The sequence continues at coordinate 91,268,529 of NC_083401.1, forward strand.
CTACACCCGAGTGTTGCATGATTTTAAACTTTGTACACCCTAGTTCAACACCAGCACTTCCAAGTCATGACTATCCCTGTAACGCCACATTTACACTGCCAAATCCACCTAGTCTACACGGCCCTGGACACTACAGAAATTTAGCATGGTCAATACAGGGTACACATAACCTGCACATCTTTGGAGTGTGGGAGGAAACTAGAGTGACTAGTAAGATCATAGAGTCCCTACATTGTGGAACTAGGCTATTCAGCATGTACTGATATCTGAAGACCTCGTCTATAATCCTGCAATTCCCATTGTTAAACTAGCTAGCCTGTACATTATGGGCAATTTAAGCACAGCCAATCCACCTAACCTGCACATCATTGGACTGTTGGAGAAAACCAGAGCAAGCCTGCAGAGACACAGAGAGAATGTGTGAACCCCACGCAGACAGTCACCTGAGGATGGAATCAAACCCAGGCAGTAATGCTAACCATTGAGTCACAGTGCCACCTAGATTGTTGATGAATCAGTTTAATTATCAAACATTTCCTTGATTAAAGTAAATTTAACCCCTTTATTAAAAAAGCAAAAGAAACAGAAAGCAGGAAACTACTAGCTCGTAAGCTTAACATCTGTCATGGGGAAATGCCATGGAACATTTTGATAGGTTCAAGATTATCAGATAGAATTAGCATGGTTTTGTGGAAGAGACATCATGTTTGAATAACGTGAGCTATTTGAGTATTAAAATGAGTGATGGATAAAAGGGTACTAATGCTTATACTGTACTTAGGTTTCCAAAAGGCATTGATGAAGTACCACAGCAAAGGATGTTGGAGAAAATAAAAGCTCATGGAGTGGTGGGTAACAAATCAACATGAATGGAAGATGAGCTGACCACAGGAAGAAGAGAATAGGTCTCAAGGAATCTTTTCCAGATTGACAAGATCTAACAAGTGTGCCACAGAGATCAGTGCTGGGGCTTGATCTGTTTATGAATTTTTTATTTTCATTTATTCACTCAGTCATGGGTGTTCCTACCTGGACAGCCCATCCTTGACTACACTTGAGAAGGTGGTGGGGAGCTGCCTTCTTGAAATCGCTGCAGTCCATGTGATGTGGGTAGACCCAGAATGCCCAAAATTAAACAATCAGAAGTTGCATCTTGGATCACAAAATCAAAATGAACTGCTAGCATGTCACATGCAGAATTTTACTCTCAATTACTGATCATTGCAGCTGGGTCTCACCTATTGGAACTGGTTTTCAATTGCGTTTATCTAGATAGCGGTGTTTAATGTTGCTGTGCTCTTTCATTCCAAAGATACTGTTCCTCCTGCTCAATGTTTTCATCAGTCTCCCCAAAAGACTGCTCCCACTCCCTCAGCTCATCGGCATCACCTTCTTTCCTGCTGTAGATCTACAATTAGCAGCATGTGTGGGGTTTACTGTAAAGCCCACCCCCGGCTGATCCCAGCAGCAGAAACCCCTCTACAGGAGGCCTGTCCTCTGCTCTGTGGCTCTAGTTAATGAGTGGGCTACAGTGGATCCACGTGCTCACTGAATGACAGAGGCTGTATCATTGAGTCATTAGCCATGGGCGCAGAACCTGGTCTGGCAGCAACCAAGCTTGTAATGCATCTGGCAACGTCAAATGCAGCAGGAAGATGAGCGTTCACAAGGATGTAGTCATCACGGCAGGTCCCAGGGAGCCATGAACAAACTTCTGTATTGTAGTAATAGTGATGATATCAGACAATTTATACATTGATGGAATGGGGCTCTATTTTATTGATAAACACAACTGCATTATGACATGGGTGTCTCAGCACAATTTATGGACAGGCTATTGCACATGACAGCCAATTTGCCATTAACTTAAGCAAGAAGTGTCAGCAGATGATTTATCTCCTCCTCAGGTGCTGGTGAAATTCATTTCATACACGTGCTAAGCAATGGTGCACAATAGCATTCTCATTGCTGAAATCTGAACCATCCACATCCTGGAGATCACTGTTGTCCAAAAAGACAGCAATCTAAATACAACCAGAGTTCTGCAGTGTGGGACCCATTGCCTCACTCTCCAAAATTTGCCCGGAATGTCATTGAATGCTCCCCACTTGCTTGACAAGAGTAACTCCAACAACACTTGGGAAGCTTGACACCATCCAAGACAGTGCTCACACATGATTGACATGGTATACCACTCCAACCAGCACTGGTGAACAGTGACATTATTATATTCCATCTACACGTTGTATTGTAGCAACAGCATTTGTCAAGCCTGCAAACTCAAAGGACAAGATATATTAAAAAAATATATAAAATCTTTCCTCCAAGCCACACACTATCTTGAGTTTTGAAATATATTGCTGTTCTTCAATGTCACCAAGTCAACTCCCTGAAATCTCTCTTTGTAACAGCACTGTAGATGTTCCTACACCTACAGGGAGTGCAGTACTTCAAGAGGACAGCTCCCTACCATACCAGCAAGTAGGGATTAATAACAAACATTGATCTTGCAGCTCAGGAACAATATATTTTTAAAAATTTTTGATACAAGTCCTCATTTATTTCATTATTTGCACATCTCACCAAGCCATTCTGGATTTGATTAATGTGTAATGAGGCAGACTTGATTAAGGAGCTTTAGTAGAAGGAACCCTTAGAAGGCAGTGACTATCATACATAGAATTCACTGCAATTTGAGAGGGATAAGCTGGTATCAGATGTAATGGTAGAGCAATTAAGTAAAGTGAAATGCAAAGACATGAGGGAAGAGCTGGCTGAAGTTGATTGGAAGGGGAGCCTAGCAAGGAAGATAGGGGAACAGCAATGGCAGAAGTTTCTGGGGATAATTCAAGAGACGCAGCATAAATTCATCACAAAAGAGAAGAAATATACTGGAGGGAAAGTGAGGTGACCATGTCCAACAAAGGAAGTCAGAGACTGAGTAAAGGCAAAAGGAAGGCATAAAATCTAGTGAAGATTCATGGGAAGTCAAAGGATTGGAAAGTCTTTAAAAAACAGAGGATAACTCGACAAGCAATAAGGAGAGGAGAAGATGAAATAGGAGGGTAAGGTTGCTAGTAATATAAAATAAGATTGCAAGAGTATTCTTTATAAATATATTAATAAGTAAGAGAGACACGAGAGTGGACATCAGACCACTGGAAAATAAAGTTGGAGAGATAATAATAGTGGACAAGAAATGGCAGAGGAACTGAACAGATACTTTCCATCAATCTTCATATCAGCAACATACCAGAGTTTCAAAAGAGTCAGGGGTCAACGGTGATTGGAATGGCCATGACTAAGAAGTAGATAATGGTGAAACTGAAAGGTTGGAAAAGTAGCTAATATTGTTCCTTTATTCAAGAATGGAAATAGGAATAATCAAGGAAACCATAGACTGGTGACTCTTACATCGGTGGTTGGGCAGCTTTTGGAGAGAATTCTTAGGGATAGGATTTACACACATTTGGAAAAACATGGCTTAATGAGGGACAGTCTGCATGGCTTTGTGCAGGGCAGGTTATGTGACACTAATTTGATTGAATTTTATGAGGAGTTGACAAAGGTGATAGATGAGGGTACAGCAGTGAATGTTGTCTGCATGGATTTTAGTAAAGCTTTCAAAAAGGTTCATCATGGTCAGCTCATCTAAAAGATTTAGATGAATGGAATCTTTGGTGACTTTGCTCCCTGGATTCAGAATTGGTTTGTCCATAGAAGGTGTTGATGGAAGGGTGTTTTTCAGGCTGGAGGTCTGTGACTAGTGGTGTTCTGAAGGGATCCCTACCGGGATCTCTGCTGTTTGTGATACATATAAATAACTTGGATGAAAATGTAGATTGGTGGGTTAGTAAGTTTGCAGATGATACAAAGATCGGTGGAGTTGTTCATAGTGTAGACGGTTGCCAAAGGATAAAGCAGGATATAGATCAGTTGCAGATATGTGTGGAGAAATGGCAGATGGAATTTAACCTGGGTAAATGTGAGGTGCTACTCTTTGGGAGATTAATTGTTAAGGAAAAGTATACAGTTAATGGTAGTACCCTGAACAGCATTGATATACAGAAGGATCTTGAGGTTCAAGTCCATAGCTCCCTTTAAGTGGCTACGTAAGTACATAGGGTAGTAAAGAAGCCATGTGGCATGTTGCCTTTATTGGTTGAGGAAATGAGTGCAAGAGTCAGGAAGCCATGGTGCAGTTTTATAAGACTTTGGTTAGGCCATATGTAGAGTACTGCATTCAGTTCTGGTTACCACATTACAAGAAGGATGTGGAGGCTTTGGAAAGGGTGCAGAAGAGATTTACCAGGACACTGCCTGGATGAGAAGATATGAACTATAAAGAAAGGCTAGAAAAACTTGGTTTGTTTTCTCCAGAGTGACCGAGGCTGAGGGGAGAATTCATGAAAGCCTATAAAATTACGAGATGCACAAATACGGTAGACGGTCAGAACCTTTCTCCAGAGTTGAAATGTCTAAAACTAGAAGGGATTCATTTAAGATGAGAGAAGGAAACTTCAAAAAAAGACATGAGAGACAAGTTTTTTCTACATAGAGAATAGTAGGAGTGTGGAACGTGCTGCCAGGGTGGTGATGGAGGTGGATATGATAGGGTATTTAAGTGACTTTTAGAAAAGCACATGAATACGCAAGGAATAGAGGGATATGGACCAAGGGCAGGCAGGGGGGATTAGTTTAATTTGGTGTCATGTTCAGCACAACATCGTTGGCTGAAGGGCCATTCCTGTGCTGTACAGTTCTCTGTTTTAAGGTGGATAAAATCCCTGGACCAGATGGACTACATCCCAGAGTTCTGAAGAAAATACCTGAGGAGATTTTAGAGACATTGGTGGTGATCTTTCAGAAAGATGGAAAATGGCTAAAGTATCACCCCTGTTTAAGGAAGAAGGAGGCAAATGACAGGAGACTATAGGCCAGTCACCATGAACTCAATCTTTGGTAAGACTTTAGAGTCCATTATGAAGGATAAGATTTATGAAATACTCAGAACTGAATGGTAAAATAGAGCTGAGTCAGCACAGTTACATCAAAGAGAAGCATGCCTGACAAACCTGTTAGAATTCTTTGAGGAGGTAATGAGCAAGTTAGACAAAGGAGAGCCTGTGAATATGATCTGTTTCAATTTCCAATAGGTCTTTGACCTTTTTTGGTTATAGTTGCTACAGGCTAATCATCTCAACCCAAGGACATCACTGCAGACGTACTTTAGCACCGTTGTACTAGTACTCAGAACCATTTGTATCTCATGAGATATTGAAACAGTCCATGTCCACATGCAGCAAGATCTGGACAACATTCAATTAATGCTGATGAAGTGACAAATAATATTTATGCAACACAAGGGCCAGGGCAATGATTATCTCCAAGAGAGAATCTAAATGCCTTCTTTAACATTCAATGATGTTAACATTGCTGAAGCCCCTATTATCAATACCTTTGGAATTACCATTGACCACCTTGCGTAGCCCCTGCTGAACTCAAGACCTCAATCCACATAGAAAAATAAGGACATTAGATGCACCAGAACCAAAGCAGTTACATGTTTGATTCCAAGTCACACACCATTCTGAAACTATATTGATGTTCCTTCACTGTCTTAGGGTGAAATTCCTGGAATTCTCTTCCTAACAGCACTGTAGGCATATCCAAGGAGCAGCAGAATCAACATTTTTGGCATAAGCCCTTCGTCAGGAATGATGAATTTCTGCTCCTCGGCTGCTGCCCGACTTGCTGTGCTTTGCCAGCACCACACTTCTCGACTCTGATCTCCAGCATCTGCAGTCCTCGCTTTCTCCTCTAGGTATAACTATACCAGACTAGCCATTCAAGAAGGTGGTTCACCATTATATTCTCAAGTGCAAATAAAGATGAACAATAAATGCTGGTCTTGACAATAATAGAGATGACTAACAAATCATCTGTTAAGATTATTATTGTTGCAAAATGATGATGTGATTTATTCCAACAAAATTTCAGTTCATAAAAGAATTACTGTTTAGTGTTTGAATGGAAATATTCTACCAATAATATTCCTGAGTTGGCCAGCATAGTGTGTAGAAAATTCTCCTTCAATTTAACTTGCTCCACCCTGTGAAAATGTGTGGCCTTTCTGCAGTACCTGCCTCAATCTATGGCTGAGGCTAAGAAATTGTTACAAGCATGAACCAGCCATTCAACATTACAAATTGTTGCCCCTCATGAGCCAATATAGCCTGTCATGACTTCAAAAACAAAATTATTCCTGTTTGTGTTACAGCAAATCAACAATTGCTAGACTTCAAAATAGCTCAATTCAGGATGAGATGGGGAAGCAAAATTAGGATTTGAATGAACTGCAGTAGATCAGTCTTTTGTTTTATTCTTTTACACAGGAAACAAATAGGCCCGAATGGGTATAGACTGTTGAGTTTGCATATCTTTCCCATTTCTGCACAGATGCATAATTTGACAAATCTGAAAATCGAGACAAGGAAGAAAATATTTGGTGCAATGCTTGATCAGGAATAGGGAAGGATGAAAGATTTAGAGAGGGAGCAGGTGTAATGGACTGGATTTTCTGCTACCATTTTGGGCAGAAGTAGGTAAGAACTCACAACTGCCCTACCAACCTTTCTGCTGTAGCCTATCCCCATCCTGCCTCCTGGGCATTTCTGTAAAGGTAATGTCTGGAAGAAGCAACTAAAGGAGATCAACTGCCAATTTCCAATTGCCTTTCAGCTTCAATCAGGCAGCAGTGCCTAGTCTAAGTGCCCATAGAGGCTCCCTGATTGGGAGACCAAAGGCCAACATTTCGGCAAGTGTATAGGCCCGCCTTTTCATTTAGGTCTCTCTCCGAAGGCCACATTTCTATTTATATTACAGATTCCTAAGAGTTTTACAGCCCACCATTTCTGCATCAACCCACCAAATGAGCATCATGAATAGTGCCATTTCATATCTTTTCCCTGTACCCTTATCCATTGTTTCTATTTAAGTAATCAAGTAATGTCCTCCTGAATGCTTCAACTGATTTGACCACACCACATTTCCAGACAGTGTATTCCAGACCCAAACTACTCACTGTATGAACATATTTCCTTTTTACTTCACATTTTATCCTTTTACAAATTGCTGTACATCTGTACCCTCTTGTTCTTGATCCTTGGATGAGTGGGAATGTTTTCCTTACCTACTCCATCCAGATCCATTGTAATTTTGAAAAGTTCAATCAGATTTCCTTTTAACTTCTTTCCTGAAAGGAGGAGTGTTCATACTCTCCAACTGAGCCTGATAACTGAAGTTTCTCAATCTTTTCTTAAAAATCTTTTCTGCTGTGTCTCCAACGTGTTCATAGTGTGACACCCAGAACTGTACATAGTACTTCGGCTGAGATCTAACAAATGTCTAACATAAGTTCATCATAACCTTTCTTGCTGTGGTAATCTATGCTCCTATTAAGAAAGCTCAAGGGACTGTATACTTTTTAGCTATTTCCTCCACCGATCTGCTTTGGATTCATAAAACACCTTTAAAGAAATGGAATCCTCCAAGGTGGTTCACAGTATTAAAAATTAATGTGTCATATTGAACCACAGAAGGAAATTGTCAGATGCGATGACTAAAAATTTGAGCTAAGAAGTGACTTAAAGGAGGAAACAACAAATAAAAACAAAGAATTATAGATGCTGGAAATCTGAAACAAAAACAGAAATTTCTGGAGAAACTCAGCAGATCTGGCAGCATCTGCAGAGAGAGAAAGCAGAGTAAACATTTTTCAGTGCAGTAGTTGTTTGTTGTTTGTGCTTTGGACATGATGACCAGTCTATGTATTCAAATTAAGTGCCCTTATAATTGGGGGTGAGCAAAGGGACACAGAATTCAGTTTGTTGTTCAACTGGATTCTATTAACAAAATATTTTTTACTATAGGGTAGCATGGTGATACAATGGTTTACACTGCTGTCTTCACAGTGCCACGGACTCGGGTTCGATTCCAGTTTTGAGTGGAGTTTGCATGTTTTCCACGTGTCCGCTTGGGTTTCCACTGAGTGCGTCAGATTCCTCCCACAGTCTAAAGATGCGCAAGTTTGGTGGATTAGCCATAGAAATTGGGGGTTTACAGAGATAGGGTGGCAGCTGGGTCTGGATGGGATGCCTTTTGGAAGCTCAGTGTGGACTCGGTGGGCCAAATGGCCCCTTTCTGCACTGTGATTCAAACGCTTTGTGATCATTTCCCAATACAGAACCTCATCAACTCAAGAGAAATACAGAAACTCATCATCTCAGGAGAAATACAGAACCTCATCACCTGAGGAGAAATACAGAACCTCATCACCTCAGGAGATACAGAACCTCATCACCTCAGGAGATCTCCCATCCACAGCTTCCAACCTCATAGTTTAGATTAGATTAGATTACTTGCAGTGTGGAAACAGGCCCTTCGGCCCAACAAGTCCACACCGACCCGCTGAAGCGCAACCTACCCATAACCCTACATTTACCCCTTACCTAACACTACGGGCAATTTAGCATGGCCAATTCACCTGACCCGCACATCTTTGGACTGTGGGAGGAAACCGGAGCACCCGGAGGAAACCCACGCAGACACGGGGAGAATGTGCAAACTCCACACAGTCAGTCGCCTGAGGCGGGAATTGAACCCAGGTCTCAGGCGCTGTGAGACAGCAGTGCTAACCACTCTGCCACCATGTCTGGGAACCCATGCCCGGTTCTACCTCCTTCCCAAGATCCACAAGCCTGACCACCCTGGCCGACCCATTGTTTCAGCATGCTCCTGCCCCACTGAACTCATCTCTACCTACCTTGACACTGTCCTATCCCCCCTAGTCCAGGAACTCCCACATATGTTCGAGACACCACCCACGCCCTCCACCTCCTCCAAGACGTCCGTTTCCCCGGCCCACAACGCCTCATCTTCACCATGGATATCCCATCCCTCTACACCTCCATCCGCCATGGCCAGGGCCTCCAAGCCCTCCATTTTTCCTCTCCAGACGTCCCCAACAGTACCCTTCCACCGACACTCTCATTCGTTTGGCCGAACTGGTCCTCACCCTTAAGAATTTCTCCTTTGAATCCTCCCACTTCCTCCAGATGAAAGGGGTAGCCATGGGCACACTTATGGGCCCCAGCTGTGCCTGTCTCTTTGTTGGCTACGTAGAACAGTTGGTCTTCCGTAATTACACAGGCACCACTCCCCACCTCTTCCTCCGCTACATTGATGACTGCATTGGCGCCACATCATGCTCCCACGAGGAGGTTGAGCAATTCGTCAACTTCACCAACACATTCCACCCTGACCTTAAATTTACCTGGGCATCTCTGACACCTCCCTCCCCTTCCTGGACTTCTCCATCTCCATTAATGATGACCGACTTGACACTGACATTTTTTACAAACCCACCGACTCCCACAGTTACCTGGATTATACCTCTTCCCATCCTATCTCTTGCAAAAATGCCATCCCGTATTCCCAATTCCTCCGCCTCCACCATATCTGCTCCCAGGAGGACCAGTTCCACCATAGAACACACCAGATGGCCTCCTTCTTTAGAGACCGCAATTTCCCTTCCCACGTGGTTAAAGATGCCCTCCAACGCATCTCGTCCACATCCCGCACCTCCGCCCTCAGACAACACCCCTCCAACCGTAACAAGGACAGAACGCCCCTGGTGCTCACCTTCCACCCTACCAACCTTCACATAAACCAAATCATCCGCCGACATTTCTACCACCTCCAAAAAGACCCCACCACCAGGGATATATTTCCCTCCCCACCCCTTTCCGCCTTCCGCAAAGACCGTTCCCTCCGTGACTACCTGGTCAGGTCCACGCCCCCCTACAACCCACCCTCCCATCCTGGCACTTTCCCCTGCCACCACAGGAACTGTAAAATCTGTGCCCATACCTCCTCCCTCACCTCTATCCAAGGCCCTAAAGGAGCCTTCCACATCCATCAAAGTTTTACCTGCACATCTACTAATATCGTTTATTGTATCCGTTGCTCCCGATGCGGTTTCCTCTACATTGGGGAGACTGGGCGCCTCCTAGCAGAGCGCTTTAGGGAACATCTCCGGGATACACTCTCCAATCAACCACACTGCCCTGTGGCCCAACATTTCAACTCCCCCTCCCACTCTGCCGAGGACACGGACGTCCTGGGCATCCTTCACCGCCACTCCCTCATCTTCCGCCTCGGAACACTTCAACCCCAGGGCATCAATGAGGACTTCAACAGCTTCCTCATTTCCCCTTCCCCCACCTCATCCCAGTTTCAAACTTCCAGTTCAGCATTCTCCCCATGACTCGTCCGGACTTGTCCGACCTGCTTATCTTCTTTTCCACCTATCCACTCCACCCTCTCCTCCCTGACCTATCACCTTCATCTCCTCCCCCACTCACCCATTGTACTCTATGCTACTCTCTCCCCACCTCACCCTCCTCTAGCATATCTCTCCATGCTTCCAGCTCACTGCCTTTATTCCTGATGAAGGGCTTTTGCTCGAAACGTCGATTTCGCTGCTCGTTGGATGCTGCCTGAACTGCTGTGCTCTTCCAGCACCACTAATCCAGAATCTGGTTTCCAGCATTTGCAGTCATTGCTTTTACCTAAGATTTGCTCTCAGTCTAGCTCCATCCATCTGAAAAACCTACAATGATACATTTGTTTAGTCTGGGCCATTCAAATCTCCTTATTCTCCCACATAAGGTTGGCTCTCTTACATGAACTTGGGTTTTGCGAGTCAGAGTGGATCCTCTGCTAAGTCTTCTTGAGTTGCCACACTGCTTGCTGTGAATATTCCCTCTGAGTCCTCCCTGCGGTTGAGGTGTCAGGGTGTATTTCTCATTCCTTACCCATTAAATAACTTCTCATAATATTAATCCATTACATTTGAACTCCCAATCTCTGCATTAATGGTGCAGTAGCATAACTGTTTCACTATGGAAGCAAAACTAAGTTACACCAAGAAAGATTGTTATTATACATGAAATCAAAAAGATAAAGTGTTGATCATTGGTAAATTTTGGAATGGGGTCAAATTGTGAGACAAAGTAACCTGCTGACCAAAGCTGAGATATTAATACTGTTCAGAAGATGGCTCCGTAGAATATTAATAATGGGAAAATTGCTGCGACTTTAACGAGTAACTGTTCTTAATTTATTGCGTTTGAGGTTTTATTTTTTTCAATACTGAAAACAATTTTTACATCAGAATCCTATTTGTAAATTTATGCAAACATGCCTTCCTGAGGTACAATGAAATCCCTCACAAGAAATAAACTAAATTTTGTTTTGACAATATTTCATCATTTCTTGATTGTATTAGTTTAGAAATTTAGAAGGAAGACCAACATGCATCTCATCCATTTATTCATTATAACTGAGATTGTGCCCTGCAGACCTTTTTGAGCAAAAGGTATTGGAATGGTAATGTTTGAAGTAGAACTGAAGATGTGCAATCATTTGCAAAAATAGCAATAAGGAAGCCCATGGGGTTTGAAAGACGGTGATGGTGTACAATAAAATCAGGTAAAGGAGCAAAACAGAAAGTTGTAATGAACAGTTACTATTTCTATTGGACAGAAAAAATGCAGTAATATTCTGAGGGTGTAACATTTAGGATCACTGCTCTGTTATAATATATGCCAATGAATAACTCCAAATTTGCAGGCAAAAAAAATCAAAACAGCAATGTAGTGAACAATAAGAATGGTAACAGATTTCAGGAGACATAGGTAGACTGGTGAAATGACAGGAATGTGGTCTTTGCTAGCTGGCATTTATTACCTCTATTAATTGGCCTTGGAATAGTGGTGGTGAGCTGCCCTCTGACCCATTGCAGTCCACTTGGTGTCAACACATTCTCCATGATATTTGAGCACCTGGCGAAATTTTTACTTTAGAAATGGCCCAAAAGCTGATGAATTGTCACCATGGGGAGAAACTGAAGAAACAGTGGGTTTTTTTTTGGATAGAGTAAATAATACAAAACGTCTAATCCAGTTCCAGTCATTAATAAATTAAGACAAGGACTGTGTAGTATTGCTAACCCTCTACATCATATTTTCTCCACTATGCTCTCCAATGCCATACATAATGTTGATCCTGGTATTGAAATTAAGTATTGCATGGACAGGCAGCGGATGAGCCTGAGGCTGTCTCCAGGTCTCCAAAGGCATACTTCAAGATTGTCTGTTTGTCAATAACTGTGCACTAGCTGCTAGTTCAGAGCTGCACATGCAATGCAAATATGTGTTTGTTCTCCAAAAATTTTAACAAGAACATCCTTGCAATCAGAATTAAGAATACTTCAATATTGAATCAGACTGTTCCAGGAAAGCCTTGTCTTAATCCCAAGGCTACAGTCCATGACCAGAACCTTTCAGCAGTGAACACATTTACTTATCTCGTCAGCACACTCTCATGAGCTGTCAATGTTGTCAATGAGAACATGCTAAAATTGGCAAAGAAAGTGTAGCTTTTATTAGACCTTGAACATCAGGCTGGGAATGGAGAGGAGTAAGTCTACTGATGAGAAAGAAAGACTATAAAATAAGTGTACTGTCCACAATGTTTCACACAAACAAGACTTGAACTCTGCGCCAGTGTGATGTCAAGAAATTCAATCAGTTTCAATTGAGTTGCTTTTGGAAGTTTCAGAAGATCAGATAGGAGGACAAAACACAAGACACTGATATACTTGTAGAAGCTGCATGCTAAGCATCTATACAATATTGAGAGCATTACAACCAAGTTAGGGTGCTACAAAGAAAGAATGTCTGGTATTTGCTTCTTATCAAAGTATTTCATGATGAAACCACATACTGACATTATTACCTCATCTACAAGATTTCCATCAAGAGAATCAATCACTGACAATCCTCATCAGAGTATGATTGAGATATATATATATATATATATAGTATATATCAATGAGAATGCTTCTAAATCTCACAGATGGAAGGTCCAGTATACCATGTCTCATCATAGAACAACATTCTCATCTCAGAAAGCAGTCTACTAAATCTTTAAAGAATGTGCATAAATCTACATATCAGAGACCAAAGTATTCCAGGCCAAGCATTTTTATTACAATCATTGTAAGACTTCTTCATTCTTGGAAGAACAAAATGCTGTTTGTCTTCCAAACGTTTAGGTAGACCCCATGCTACCTTTAGACACTTCTTGGATGAGTGGACTCAGATTCCTTTGAAAGTAAACGTTTCAAATTTTCATATCCATTCAAAGGCTTCTGGTGTTCTGTTCCTTCTTTCAAAGAGAAGAGCTACATACTACTTTGCATTGTATTCCATCTATTTCCAAGTTGAACATTTACTTAACCTCTTTAGCATGAGATAGAAAGTTACAGCTTTTTAACTTGTAGTGATTGTGACGAGGTCAGCCAGGTGGACCTCATAGAACCTGAGTTCTCTGACTGGAGCTGCTCATCTGGTCCACTCAGGGAGCCCTGGTTGACAGATACAAGCAGGAATGGCAAAGGTTCTGTTCACTCTGAGAACTGGCAATGAGAGGACTGGGTCAGTGTCAAGTGTAAATAAAAGGTGACTTGCTGACACCATACCAACCTAGACGGAGATATTTAGAGTCATAGTGTCATGGAGATATACAGTATGGAAACATACCCTCCGGTTCACCTTGTCCATGCCGACCAGATATCCTAAACTAATCTAGCCCCACCTGCCAGCACCCAGCCCATATCCCTCTAAACCCTTCTTATTCATATACCCTTCCAGGTGCCTAAATGTTGTAATTGTACTAGCCTCCACCACTTCCTATGGCAGCTCATTCCATCCATGCACCACTTCTATGTGAAAATGTTGCCCCTTAGGTCCTATTATATCTTTCCCCTTTCACCCTAAACCTATGCCCTTGAGTTCTGGACTCCCCCACCCCAGGGAAAAGACCTCGTCTGTTTATCCTATCCATGCCCCTCATGGTTTTATAAGCCTGCATAAGGTCACAGCTCAGCCTCCGACGCTCCAGGGAAAACCATCTCAGTTTATTCAGCCTCTCCCTATAGCTCAAATCCTCTAACCCTGGCAACATCCTTGTAAATTTTTCTGAATCTTTTCATGTTTCACAACATCCTTCCGATAGGAAAGAGACCAGAATTGCACTTAATATTCCAAAAGTGGCCAAACCAATCCCCTGTACAGCCACAAAATGATCTCCCAACTCCTCTACTTAATACTCTAACCAATAAATGAAAGCATACCAAATGCCTTCTTCACTATCCTATCTGCTTGCTACTCTACTTTCAAGGAACTATGAACCTGCACTCCAATTATTCTTTGTTCAGCAACATTCCTTAGGACCTTACCATTAAGTGTATAAGTCCTGCTCTGTTTTGCTTTTCCAAAATGCAGCTCCTCACATTTATTAAATTAAACTGCATCTCACACTCCTCAGCCCATTGGCCCATCTGATCAAGATCCCATTGTACTCTGAGGTAACCTTCTTCACTATCTACTACACCTCCAATTTTGTTGTCATCTGCAAACTTACTAACTATACCCCCTATATTCACATACAAACCATTTATATAAATGATGAAATGTAGTGGAACCAGCATCAATTCTTGTGGCACACGACTGGTCACAGACCTCCAGTCTGAAAAGCAACTGCCACCCTCTGTCTTCTACCTTCGAGCCAGTTCTGTATCCAAGTGGCTAGTCTCCCATGAGGAACCTTGTCGAAAACCTTACTGAAGTCCATATAGGTCATGTTCACCGCTCTGCCCTCATCAATTTCAGCACCCATTAGTAAGAATATCAAATTTAGAAAAGGAAAAAATATGATATAGCATGAGAGGAAGGGCTGATTGGTTGGGCTACCATCGACAGAGAGATGCAGCAGTGTTTATTTCCTGTCAAATTTGACTAATTGAATTAAATTCAAAGCAGGCAAGTCAACTCTCATTGGTCAGGACATTGCCATGGTAATGCAACAATGATTGGCTTATTCCAGTCCTCGTTTTCAATTAGAATACGACAGTGGTATTCTTCAGAGATAAAAAAGAATATGCCAATACATTGAATATACTACAATGAGGAAATAGCTATGGAGGCAGTTAGTATAATTAACTGTTCCTGTTGTATTTCCATACCAATTATGTTGCAACTAAACACTGTGCTGTATTAATTGTTACTCCCTTTATGATTTTTTTTAACTTTTGAGTTCTGAGGCTTGAAAGACAAAGAAGTTTTGCTTCTTGTCTCTTCATTAGCAGACTTTTAATTCTGGACTATTTGTAGCCTTCTTCTGCTTTCTATATGGCTTACATTCGCTCTCTCCTTAGAGTCTCCCGCTCTTTATCATCAGTGAGCTCTGATGCTTTACTCTCGATTTCTTCATCAAAGTCAATAATACGCAATATTTTTATTCATTAATTGGATTTAAGCATCAGTGACTGGGCAAGTACCATTGCCTATGGCTATTTTCCCTTGAGAAGGTGGTGGTGAGCTGCCTACATGAATGACTGCAATCATGAGGTCAATTTACAACGTTGTTAGGAAGAAGTTTCCAGGATTTTGGCCCAGTGATTTATTTCCAATTCAGGACTGAAAGTCTCTTGGAGGAGTTGCGGGTCGTGGTGTCCCAAAGTGTCTGCTGCCTTTGTCCTTCTCGGTGAAAGTGTTTGTGGGTTTGGAAGACGGTATGCAAATAGTCTTGGTGATTTTCTGCAATGCATTTCTAAATGGTATGGAACACTGGTGATGGAGGGAATGAATGTTTGTGGATGTGGTGGCAATAAAACAAGCAGCTTTGACATGGATGGTGTCAAGTCTCTTGAATGTTGAAGCTGTATTCATCCAGGCAAGATGGGAATATCCCATCACACTCCTCACTTGTAACTTGTACATGTGATCATGCATTAGCAGGTCAGGAGTGTGTTACTGCTCTTTTAGCCATTTTATTTATATGGTGAGTGCAGTTCAGTTTCTGGTCAATTATAATGGAGGATTCTGCAATGTAATTCCATTGAATGTAAAGGAGTAGTGGCAAGATTTCCTTTTATTGGATATGGTAATTGCCTTGTACTTGTTGGTATGAATATGCATCAGTTATCAGTTATGGTTGCTGAGTAAGTGTTGTTTGATAGGAGCGTTAATGACACTTTTCACCACTTTCCTGGTGATCAAGAACAGATTGATGGGGTAATAATTGGCCAGGTTGAATTTGTCTTGCTTTTTCTGTATAGGACATACCTGAACAACTTTTCACATTGCCAGGTAAATGCTTTTGTTGTAACTATTGAGGAACTAGAGGCACAGCAAGTTCTGATTTTGGAATGTTTTCAAAGCTCCGAGCCTTTGCAGTATCCAGCGTAACCAACCGTTTCTTAGTATCATGTGGAGTGAAGCAATTTGGCTGAAGATTGGCGTCTGAGAAGCTGGGGATCTCCAGAGGAGTGCCAAATGGATCATCCACTCAGCACTCCTGGTTGAAGAAAATTGCAAATGTTTCATCCTTATGTTTTGACACGTGTTGATCACTCCCATCATAGATGACTCTCCCGGAGAGTTCTTTAGTTGTTCAGCACAATGGATGACTGTCCATGCTCTAGTATTGATTTGTGAAGCACTCTATTCATTACAGCTTGCCATCTTGAAAATGCCAGGCTTATCTATATTCTCTGCTTCCAGTCTGTTCACCAGTCCTCCTTCCAAAATAATGTATGACCTTTAAATTTGGAACCCTTTTTGAATTTATTCTCTTGTATAATGTGGGCATTTCTAGCTAGGCTGATGTTTATGTCCTATCACCTACTACTCTTGATAAGGTCTTTAATTGAGCTTTTGGCTTAAAACCACTGTAGTCTGTGTGCTACAAGAATACCCACAATGTTGTCACAGCGGACGCTCCAGGGCATTGACCAGGCAGTGCTGATGGAACAGAGATATAGTTTACAGTCAAGATGGTGAGTGGCTTGGAAGGAAAATTGTCAATGGTGGCGTCCCCATGTATCTGCTACCTTTGTCCCAGGTGTTAGAGATCATCGGTTTAGAAAGTATCATCGAAGGTTGTTTGGTGAGTAACTACATTGAATCTTGTCAATGATAAACTTTCCACCTCAGCAGGCAGATCGGTCTCACTTTAGCATCCCATCGAAAAGACTCCAGCTTGAACATAGAACATTGGAAGATAGGATCTCTACCTTGAAAATTTCAATTGTAAAGAATGTATTCTACTTTTCTTTTTGATTGTGACTGAAATGGAAAAAGGACTGGCTGCAAAGCCAAGGATTATTGACGGATCAGAGGACATGCAAGCAAGGAACATAAATAGACCACTCAGCTCTTTGAACCTGTTTCACCACTCTCTCAGGTCACATCTGATTTGCTTTTAACCTTGACTTTTAATTC
The DNA here is from genome assembly GCF_020745735.1 of Hemiscyllium ocellatum. Taxonomy (NCBI): domain Eukaryota; kingdom Metazoa; phylum Chordata; class Chondrichthyes; order Orectolobiformes; family Hemiscylliidae; genus Hemiscyllium; species Hemiscyllium ocellatum. The sequence goes on from NC_083401.1 coordinate 91,285,940, forward strand.
CTGCATTTCCCTGTAAATCTGTTATCCAATCAAGGTTCTATCCAATGCTGCCTTAAAAATATTTAAAGATTCGAGGAAAGGAATTTCAAAGACTCATGTCCAACCTAACCACAACCTTTTTTATCTTAAGGGAGCCAACATCTTATTTCAAGTGATGATCCTATTTCTAGTTTTTTTTATTCACTTGTGGGATATGGATGTGGCTGGCTGGCCAGTATTTATTGCCCACCCCTAGTTGCCCTTGAGAAGGTGGTGGTGAACTGCCTTCTTGAACTTTTTCAGTCCACCTGCTGTAGGTTGACCCACAATCCCCTTACGGAGGGAATTCCAGGATTTTGACCCAGCGACAGTGAAGGAAAGGTGAGACATTTCCAAGTCAGGATGATGAGTGGCATGGAGGGGAATTTGAAGGTGGTGGTGTTCCTATGTATCTGCTCCCCTTGTCCTTCTAGATGGAAGTGGTTGTGGGTTTGGAAGGAGTCATCTGAGAATCTTTAGTCAATTTCTGCAATGTATCTTGTAGGTAGTACATGCTGTTACTCCAGTGGTGGAGGGAGTGGATACTTGTGAATGCATTGCCAATCAGGTGGAGTGTGTTGTCCTGGATGGTGTCAAGGTTCTTCAGTGTTGTTGGGGCTGCACTCATCCAGGCAAGTACGGAGTATTCCATCACACTCCTGACTTGTACCTTGTAGATGGTGGACAGGCTTTGGGGAGTCAGGAGTTGAGTTGCTTGCCAAAATATTCCTAGCCTTGACATGCTTTTTTTAGCCATTGCATTTATGTGGTGAGACCAGTTGAGTTTCTGATCAATGGTCACCTCCTAAGATGGTGATAGTGGGGAATTCAGTGATAGTAACACCATTGAATGTCAAGGGACAGTAGTTAGATTGTCTCCTAAATCGTCCTTTCAACATCCATTTAGTCAACACCCTCAAGATTGTAACTTTCAATTAAGTTACCTCTGAATGCTTTTCATGCTGTAACCAGTGACATTCTGCTGGGACTGGTGCTAGGTCAAAATTGTTTGTCATTTATATAAAGGATTTGAATAAGAATGGAGAAAGCATAGTTAGTAAGTTTGCAGATGACACTAAAATTGGTGGTATCATGGACAGTGAAGAAGGTTACCTAGGGATTACAAAGGGATCTTGATCCCTTATGTCAATAGGCTGAGGAATAGCAGATGGAGTTTAAGTTAGATAAATGTGAGGTGTTGCATTTTAGGAAGATAAGCAAGGGCAGGACTTACACAGTTAATGGTAGGGCTCTAGTTGGTGTGTAGAACATAGTCACCTAAGGGTTCAGATTTATTGCCCGCCCATGAGAGACATAAATATTGTGAATAGCACAGGTGCTTTCCCTCGGATGCAGGAGTTCATAACTACATGGCATATTTTTAAGCTGTGAGGAATAAGATTTAAAAAAGACCTGAGAGTCAACTTTTCCACATAGAGGGTGATTTGTATGTGGAATGAACTGCCAGAGGAATTTGAGTGACATGATGGCTCAATGGTTAGGATTGCAGCACCACAGACCCAGGTTTGATTCCACCCTTGGGTGACTGCTGGTATGGAGTTTGCACATTCTCCCTGTGCCTGCATGCGTTTCCTCCAGGTGTAACTGGTTTCTTCCCCAGTCCAAAGATGCACAGATTAGGTGGATTGACCGTACTAAATTGCCCATATGTCCAGAGATGTTCAGGATCGGTGGTGAGCCATGGGAAATGCAGGGTAATGGGATAGGGTAGAGTAGGGTCGTGGGTCTGACTGAGATGCTCTTTGGAAGGTCAGTGTAGAGTTGATTGGGCCTAAAAGCCTGTTTCCACTGTGTAGGGATTCAATGATTCTAAGGAAGTAGTAGAGGTATGAAATTTGAGAGACATTTGGATAGGTAAGTAAATAGGAATGATTTAGAAGGATATGGGTCAAGTTGCAGAAAATGGGACTACTTTAGTTTGGCAAATTTGGTCAACATGGATGAGTTGGATCAAAGGGTCTGTTACCAAGCTGAATGTTTCTACAACTCTATGATTCTCTGATTCTTCTAAATTGTGGAGGATCAGGCACAGCCTAAATTTCCTCACAAGACAACCTGCTCATTCCTGTGCCCTTTTATGAAAAAAAAACAGGTTACCTGACATGAATTGCATATGCTGCTTGTCATGCTGTTGGTTCAAGTAGTGTGGAAAGACTGGCTACAAACAAGCGGGCGGCAGAAGGCAGTGTCAAATAGAGATTTGGTCAACAATGACTACCTGTGACAAGCTGATCAGTTATTGCCTGCCAACAGCTCTGTGATCAGCTACAAAGTCGCTGAACTGATATAACTGGAGGGCTTCTGAGAAACAAAGCATAGCCCCTTGTGGGCCTGACTGAGGAAATCTTGCCCAATCACACAGTATACAAACAGGTACATACGATCAAAGATAAAATCCTTCCCGGGCACTCCACAAGAAAACACAAGCAATGTTTAGTTTCTGGACCACTTAGCTCCAGCTGAGTGTCATGTGGTGTGGTGTATACCAGACAACAGTGTATTGCTGAGGGGCCTGTAAACGCAGGAGGACAATCAGTATCAGCTTCTTCAACAGATAAGAAAGATTTGATGGTCAAGGAAACAGGAGAAAAGATAGACCACATCAGCACCTTGCAAACAAAAATGTTCGAAATCAGATCATAACTCAATGATTCTGCTGTTTTTCTTTTACACCTAACTTTATAATTACACTGGAGCATTTCTACAACACAGTATTTGTTACATTCCTTTCCCCACTCCTCACCCTGCAATAAATTTATTCAGACAATTTACTAACGAACTTCTTAACAATGCAGACTCTGAAGCTGATATTAATCCATAGTGCAGAACAAAATGCCAAATGTAAGAAAGGTGATTAATTTAATGTCATGTGTATGAAAACTTAAGTTAATTTTTCATACAAAAGACCAGAGCACAGCGTTTCTGATTAGAGAAGCTTTGCTAGCGCCATGGTGTGTTGTGCTGACAGACTCAGCTGATTGGGAAGTAGGTTGCTGCTTTTCATATGGACGCTGTTGTAATGCTTGTCGTGCTTGGTGTTGAAGCCTACGAAAGTACATCTCAAGATTTTTGTTACATGGTGCTGTATCTCTGGCCCAGTCAATGTGCTGGTACTACAATGGATATTGGTTAAGAGTGGGATAGGATCTAAAAGAAGGCGTTTTGCTGGGACAGGCCAGCATGCCACTTAGATTATTACTTATACACACAAAATTCCCAGGTGACTTCATGTTACAAAAGGGCAATTCTGAAATCTTGTGGTTTCAAATAAACCTGTTGGACTATAACCTGGTAGCATGTGACTTCAGACCTTGAAAGTCTAAACATGCAAGCCTGTAAGTTATATAGTGGCATTCTTGCTGTGAGCATTAAATCACTAGTAAAGTCACCAGTATACTAGGTAGGCAATGCATGTACATTGTGAACTAAACATATACAACCTGCTACTTTGGCATAAGCAAATAATAAGCATCTGCGGTCGGACCTTAAACTGGCATTAAATTGTTTATTTTGTCTGTGCAAATAAGGGACCAAGCATTTGCACTGAGTGCCAAATGTATTGAGGGACAATAGCTCCACCAACTAAATGTTACTTTGGTGGTTTCAATCTCTGAAATGTCTTAATGGTCTCACAAATTCAAAACAATAAATACGAGATGCACTATTAACCCAATCCAGTGAATTTATCAGACATGACATGTCCCATTGAAATTCATGTTGGCTCTTTTTATTCAAACTTTGCCCTTTCAGGTGCTTCGAGCTATTTGTCATAAATAAATTAAGCATTTCTCAAAGAAAAGATAAAACACAAATTTATGCTATGCATAAGGTTAGTGGTCATATTTGCTTCTTTTGTGAAAATGTGTTGCTGGAAAAGCACAGCAGGTCAGGCAGCATCCAAGGAGCAGGAGAATCGACGCTTCAGGCATGAGCCCTTCTTCAGCAAAGACTTTGCTTTTCTACTACTTCTACTATTTGCTTCTCTACTCAACTGGAATGTTAGACAATTATTTTAAACTTGCAAGACATACCTGAAGAGTTTGCCATCTCCCAAGTTAATTTTGCCAGCATCTTTGGATGTACATTTTAGATGCTTGACACCAGTAAACTTTCTACTGTTGCTGAATACTTCACCCATGTTTTCATTATCCCTAGTCATGACTATTTCAAGACACTCCTGACCAGTATTCCATTCCAACCCTGCCCCTTGTAAAATTGAGTTTATCCAAAATGCTGCTGTCTGTATCTTAATTCACAGCAAGTTTTATTTAGCATTCACCTCAAACTTACTAACCTCTATTGGCTTCCAGTTATGTGATGAATTCACTTTAAAATTCTCGTACCCTTGTTGAAATTCCTCTTTGACCTCACTTTTCCCCAGCATTTTATCATTCTGCAGCTCTTTAATTGTCTGAGATATCTCACTTTTTCAATTACGATTTTTTGAGCTTCCCATATTTGAATAGTTTTACTGCTGGCATCAGCTGCCAAGAACCGATGGCTTTGAATTTCCCTCCCAAAGCATTTCATTTGACCCATCCTTTCTCTTTTAAAACACCTCTTACAATTCTAATGACCAAAATGTTTCTTACAATGATCTTGTGAAGTGCTTTGGGACATCTTGCCACAATAAAGGTACCAAAATAATGTTGATATGATGTCTTCCTTTCAAATATTGAAGAATCCCAATCCCTTCTTTTCAAAAACTGTTTGATGGTGTAAAGTTACATTAGGAAAAGTGATACAGATTATTAATCTGGGTTTCAGATTGTATAACGTAAGTTTGGAAGGATAAGATAGACAGATCAATGGTTGTCTTCTGGCCAATATATTACCACATACCTATGATAGAGCTAAAGAGTTAGTTATTCACCAGGGAACAATTTTTAGCCCACTACCTGAGTGATATCTCCAACCTGCTGGAGATTAAAGCTGGCTACTCATGTACTACAGATCACAAACCACTTTGGAATTACCCTTGTAGTTCTGATGATGTGGATTGTTAATTTATTTGACATTTTAACAAACATTTGGTACATTTCCAACCTTATCTCCTTCACATAATTGCAATGCCTCACACACTGATATGATGGCTATTGAAAAATCATTTTTATTGGAACAAGCATTATGTGTTTTAAATATATAGTTAGGTATGACCCCTTCTGGTGGCGCTTTGGCAGGCAGTATTGTGCTATATTACAAACATGGGTATAACTCATTGGAGCTGAAAATATGTTGCTGGAAAAGCGCAGCAGGTCAGGCAGCATCCAACGAGCAGGATAATCAACATTTCGGGCATGAGCCCTTCTTCAGGAATTCATTCCTGAAGAAGGGCTCATGTCCGAAACGTCGATTCTCCTGCTCCTTGGATGCTGCCTGACCTGCTGCGCTTTTCCAGCAACACATTTTCAGCTCTAATCTCCAGCATCTGCAGTCCTCACTTTCTCCTATAATTCATTGGAATAATTTAAAGCTAAAGAAGTACTTCATAAGGAGGAGAAAGTACTTTTTGGTGAGAGTTTAGAAAAATACAGGATCAGAAAGGCTATGTACTCTTTAAATTTCATTTATGGTTTTGCATTAAAGTCAACCATCTATCACTGAATGAATTTGTTTTTCTGTTTGTTGGCTTTGTCATTGTCATTGTTGGCTTTGGAGCAAACAAATTAACCTTGATGATTGCAAAGTGCTATTCATGTCAATTAAGACCCTCATGCAGAACATTTCTGTCTCCAACTGGAAACAATGTCTATCTTAGTTTGGCCTAAGCATTTAAAAGTGCATAATGCAGTTGACACATTTGATGTATATTCATGCAGTTTTCCATTTGTGCCTTAAAACAAAATTTCAATATGCGAGACACCAGTTGGAATCAACTTACACAAGAGATTGCTACCTGAAATTCCAATGTTCCCTTTTTGTGGTAACACATGCTGCAGCACAAAATAGTGCAAAATATTAACTTTAATTCACAAACAGAGTTATCAATCAAAGTACAATTTAGACCCAAACAGGTCATGGCAGGTTCAGACATAATGATCATTGCTACATATTAGTACAAGTTGTTTCTTTGATAAATACAGTATTGAAGAGAGTTTACATGCAGAATCTTGTATTATCTTTATAGATGATTTTCTACATTGCTGAATTGTAATACAAATAAAATATATGCTGGGGTTGAGTTATAATGGAATTGGACTTTTGCCTATTTTAGATATCCTACAGTGTGGAAACAGGCCCTTCGGCCCAACAAGTCCACACCAACCCTCCAAGGAGTAACCCACCCAGACCCATTTCCCTCTGACTAACGCATCTAACACCATGGCCAATTCACCTGACCTGCATATCTTTGGACTGTGGGAAGAAACCAGACCACCCGGAGGAAACCCACGCAGGTACAAGGAGAATATACAAACTCCACACAGGTAGTTGCCTGAGGCTGGAATCAAACCTGGGATCCTGGTGCTGTGAGGCAGCAGTGCTAACCACTGAGCCCACCATGCCACCCAGATTTCTTCACAATCACACCAACCAAGACCCATTAAGGGTGCTAACAGCCAATCATTATATCTAACACATCCCTTGCAAGACTCCTGTTGCCAAAAGGATACAAAACCAGTTGAGTGGGAAAAGGACCTTAAATATCCAACTGATTCATAAGTGTTTTCTCAAGAACGATTTCCTTGACTGGTCTGACTCATATCAAACACTTATTCACAAGAATGTGTTTGACTCTTAACTGGTCTATGAAGTGTCCTGTCAAACTCGAACAAAGATGGCGGAAGCATTTTCATTATGTTAACAGCAGTTCAAGAAAACAACTGGTCTGAAATAATAGACTCAGAAGGTTGCCATTGTCTGTGTCAGCTCTTTGAAGGAACAATGCAAGTAGTGCAGTTTGATTTTAAACTGAATACTTTAAATACATTTTCTAGCATGGGCTGTCCTTTAGTTATTTTCATCTCTTATTCCACTGTTTTCTTTTAATTTTCATTCCTACCTGTATATTCACCTTATTTATATTTTGTTTATAGTTAATTGTTCCATTCCAAGATGTACACTTGCAAAGCCAAGGCCTACAAGGCTATGGACCAAGTATTGGAAAATGAGATTAGAATAGTTCATTGGTTGTGTTTGACCAGCGTAGAATAGCTCCACAGAGGCTAAGCCACCCTGTATTTACATGGGGAAAGTCCTTGACACTAATCAAGCTCTCTCAGAGCCAGCTATCAGAGTGAACAGAACCTCAGACATTCCTGGTTTTTTTTTGATGATGGACACTCCTGTTTATATTCTTTCTTTTTCCTTTCTCTTTTTTTCCCCCAATTACTCCACACTACCGCCTAACTGCAGTAGTGCTTTTTTTTCCCCCAGCACTCATGTTGTGTGTGTGTGCTGGTGTGATACACAGTGAGAGACACAAGGTGCATCAATCTTTATTTAGTTTCCACCACCAGGAAGAAAGGAAACACCAAGTGGCCAGTGACAAGCAGTGCCCTTCACATCAAAGGGCAATGCTGTATGATCAAACAGTGAAGGGGAGGGCAGCGAGTTGGAAGGGGAAATAATGCACTCCTCTCCCTGCGGTGCCCACCTCTCCCTGAACAACTCCAGGATGTTGGTGGACACCTCGTGCTCCTTCTCCAAGGACACCCGGGCTCTAACGTAACCATGGAAGAGGGTTTAGATTAGATTACTTACAGTGTGGAAACAGGCCCTTCGGCTCAACAAGTCCACACCGACCCGCCGAAGCGCAACCCACCCATACCCCTACATTTACCCCTTGCCTAACACTACGGGCAATTTAGCATGGCCAATTCACCTGACCCGCACATCTTTGGACTGTGGGAGGAAACCGGAGCACCCGGAGGGTGTCCACGCAGACACGGGAAGAATGTGCAAACTCCACACAGTCAGTCGCCTGAGTCGGGAATTGAACTCGGGTCTCAGGCGCTGTGAGACAGCAGTGCTAACCATTGTGCCACCGTGCCGCCCGCAATAGGGCAGGCAGTCGGCCCTAACGACCCCCTCCACGGCCCGCTACCTGGACCTGTTTATGGCCAGTTTGGCCTGGCCCAGGAGCAGACTCACGAGGAGGTCTTCAGACCTGAACATTCCTGTTTTTTTTTCTTTTTTTATGACTCTCCTTTTTTTTAACCCCCACACTACCACTTAACTGCGGTAGTGCTTAAAGTTTTCCCCAGCACCCATGTTGTATGTGTGCAAGTGTGAGACACAGTGAAAGACACAAGGTGCACAAACCTTTATTCAAATTTCCACCACCAGGAAGAAAAGAAACACCCAAGTGGCCAGTGACAAGCACTGTCCTTCACATCAAAGGGCAATGCTGTGTGAACAAACAGTGAAGAGGAAAGCAAGGATTAAATCAAAATAGAATTGGACGGGGAAATGATACACTCCACTCCCTGTGATGCCCACCTCTCCCTGAACAACTCCAGGGTGTTGGTGGACACCGTGTGCACCTTCTCCAGAGAGACCCTGGCTCTAATGTAACCACAGAAGAGAGGCAGGCAGTTGGCCCTAATGACCCCTTCCATGGCCCGCTGCCTGGACCCGTTGATGGCCAGTTTGACCACGCCCAGAAGCAGACCCACGAGGAGGTCCTCAGACCTGCCCTCCCTCCTCTGTAACGGGTGCCCGAAGATCAAGAGACACTCCTGTTTATTTCTGTCAGCCAGGGCTCCCTCATTGGACCACATTAACAGCTCCGATCAGGGAACCCATATTCTATGATGTCCACCTGTTGAACCTCAGTACAATCACTAGACAGCACAGACTCAATGAGCTGAGAAACCTTTTGCTTTGTTCTAGACATCTATGACTCTGTGCCTATTATCCTCTTATTTTTTCCTTTGTTATTTTTATCTCCAATCCCATGTGCACATTATGTTTCTTTTGCAATGTTTAGTATTCACAATACAGCACAACCTCGATTGTTCAAACAACACGTGCAGGGAGTGTTTTGTTCGGATAACTGATCGTTCGGATAACTGATCTGATCGTAAACATGTGGTAATTTGAGTGCCGGTTATCGAACATTTCTCGGTTATTTCCCAGTGCACGCTGTAATGCCATCTAACGTATAACTGAATGCTGAGTTGCTTAATGCTGTTTTCACAGGACCTTGAGACTTTGTTCGGATAATCCAAAATTTGGATAATTGATGTTTGGGCAATCGAGGTTGTACTGTATCTGGATTTTTGTTGCTTTTCAATAACGTTAGTGGAACATTCAGTATCCCCCGCCTTTTATTTGTTAAGATCACTTCAAAGTACTTTTCAACTTGGGGCAAAAACAGAAGGTGCTGGAGAAACTCAGCAGATCGAGCAGTATCTGCAGATACAAAAACAGAGTTTACTTTTGGAGTCCAGTATAATTCTTCTTCAGAACTCCAAAGTGTTAACTCCCTCTCCCTCCACAGATGTGCCAGACATGCTGAGTTTCTCTAGCATTTTCCATTCTTATTTCATATTTCCAACATGCCTAAAGAAAGTCTTTATGTATTATTGGAGCTATTGACTTTTTTCTATTGATTACATTTGTTATAAAAGCTCATAATACTGTTTTAATATCCCCAGTTCTTTTCGGTTAAAGAAGATGCCATGGTAATTTAGAATTATGTTCAGTATTTTTTAAAGTTTCTTACATTCAATGATGTCATCAATCTAACTGTGACTTCCTTTCAAATCTTGCAGAGATTTACTGATAAAAATAATCTTGTTTAAAGCATTTTACACAAATCTTATCTTCACAAGCTAATTGGGACAAATTGTCACTGTACAGTTTGAAACTAATATTTTCAGATAGAAAACAGTGTTATGGTTAATGGATGTTTTTCAGGATGGGTGAATTTGTAGTGGTGTTCCCCAGGGTCAGTATTAAGACTTTTGCTTTTCTTGATAGGTATATGATCTCGACCTTGCAATACAGGGCACAATTTCAAAATTTGTTATGAAACTTGGAAGCACTATAAACTGTGAGAAAGACTGAGCTTCCAAAGTTGACAAGTTGTTGGAGTGGATGGCTGGATAGACAGATGATGATGTTAAATTTGGAGAAGTATGAGGTGATTTTGTTCAGAGAACAAGAAGATACTTTTTTCATTCATTCAAGAAATGGAAGCACCTCTGGCTGGGCGAGCATTAATTGCCCATTCCTCATTGTCCTTGACTTGATGATGTGTGTGTTGCCTTCTTCGTAATCCATTTTGTGTAGTTACACCCACAGCGCTGTTAATGGGGATACTGCAGGATTGAGATCCAATGACATGGAAATGTATCACTATTCCTTCAAAATCAGGATGGTGGCTGACCTGGAGGGCAACTTAGAAGTTGTGGTCTTTCCATGTATATGCTGTCCTTCAACTTTTGGATTGTAGAGGTCATGAGTTTTGGAAGCTCTGCCTAAGGAGCTTTGGTGACTTTCTTCATTGCATCTTGTATATGGTACAAACTGCTGCTGTTGTGTATCAGTAATGGGCGGAGTTAATGTTTGAGGATATGGTGCCAATCAAAGGATCTGCTTAGGCCTGGATAGTGTCATGCATTTTGAGTATTGGAGCTCCATTTGTCCAGATAAGTGGAGAGTGTTCCATCTCACATTTGTGAGTGTCTCAATGCATTGATGTCCTTCAAAATATGAACTATATTATACATATTATTTCAAATGCCCTTATACCAATGCATTGTTACAACTGAAGCATAACCCTTTCACTTTTGTACTCAATACTCCTCATAGTAAACAATATCATTTCATTAGCTTTTTCTAATTGCTTGCTGCATCAGTGTACCAAATTTTATTTGGTTCATGAACCAGGTCAGCGTGAACCTTTTGCATCTCAAAGCTCTCTTCATTCAAATAATATGCATCGTTGTTATTCTTCCTACCAAAATAGACAAATTTTTATTTGCCCAAATTATTCTTTACTGGCCAGATATTTGCCTACTGTCTTATCTATCTACACCTTTGTAGCCTCCTTACATCTTCACAACCTACTTTCCTACCTATTGTTCTGATAGCAGCAAAATTAGTAACCATGCTCTTGGTCCCTTCTTCCAAATCATTAATATAATTTGTGACGGACTGTTTATTCCATCTAGCCAATTAGAGCATGACCCATCTATGTAACTCATTGTTTCTGTTAGTGAATTAGTTTCTATCCTTTGCCAATATGTTATTCCCCATATCATTGGTTTATATCGTTTCATAATAACCATTGATGTGGCACGTTATCAAGCACCTTCTTTAAATCTAACACTGTATAACTGCTGGATCTCATTTATTCACAGCACTTAATAAGTCCTCAAAGAATGCCAATAAATTAGTTAAACATGATTTCACTTGCACAAATTCTTGTTGATTCCTTGTGATTATCTTGAATTAATCCAAGTGCCCGTTATAATTTCTTTAATAATAGCTTTTAAGAATTTCCCCTATTATAGATTTTAAGCCAGCTGGCCTATAATTTCATGCATTCTATCTTTGTTAATAAAGAAGATACATTCACAAATTTCCAATTTGCTAGAACCTTCCCTGAATCCCAGGATTTTAAAAGGATTAAAACCAACCCATCAATTATCTCCTATCTCACTTCATTTAAGGATAAAATCCCTCTGAACCTGGGGACTTGTCCGATATCAGCCCTTTTTTCATTTTTTTTAATTCCTCCCTTCCTTTCGTTTCATGGTTTATAGCCATTTCTTGGATGTTGCTGGGATCCTCTGTCATGAAGTCTGATCATCTGTTTTTACTAAAACAAGTTCAACATTAATATCAAATTTTAAAATAAAGCAAATAATCGTGCAAATGTTGGTGATAGGTCAGAAGATTGAATAGGATATTGAAAAAATCAAACAATGACAAGATGACAAAGGAAGGAATAAATAGAGTGCAGTATTCATATTTCCAAAACCCAGCTCTATTCATCTGCCAAGTCCTTATTCCCTGTTATTAATTTCCTAGACTCACTTTGTATAGAAACAACTTCGTAAATTATTTTCCTTTTAGAATATAAGACCATGCACTATAAGAAACAGGAGTACACTGTTCAGCTCATTGAGCCTGCTGCTCCATTCACTAGAATAAGAAACTTTTACTATCTGTTGTCATATTTCTGGCTAGCTTTATCTTGGACATTAGTTTTTCCCTCCTCATTAATCATCAATACTTCTCCCACACAAGGGTTTGAGTCAGGAATTCATTACTCTAACCAAATGTGTCCTATGTCAACTTGCTTTTGCTTCAGTTAGCAAATCATAGATTATTATCTTTGAGGTCCAACTTCTTAATTTAGAGACTAACTCTTCCTACTGGCTGCATAAAACATCATTCTTTAGCTTGCCTATGTTTTTGTTACTGACCTAGGTTCAGAAATAGGGATTCAAATCCAAAGCAAAAGATTCAGGCAATATACATCAGTGGATCATTTGTGTACATGGGATAGGACTCAAGAGAATCAGGGTAAGAAGGTAGATATCATTGAACTTGAATACAGATGTGATCAGCTCCTTTTTTAAAAATAATATATTCCATCTTTACGACTTCTAATATCATGATTTCAAGTGATTATTTGTTATTAGATTGAAAAACCTACAGTAGTTTCAGCATTCAAGATGTCTGGTTCAGACGGGATCAAAGTTTGATGATGTTTGAAGATAAGCATGAGGTTTATAATTTGTGATTAATTTGCATCTTCCGGTGTAGGCAACTTTGTGCTGCTTGCGAATTAACAATTACTTTTCAATCAATCTATTTGAGCATATGATAACCACCTCACCACAAGAGACTCCATCATAACCATATCAATAATACAGCAACTATGTGCAACCAGCACTCAATATGCTTTGAAGTGATAATATCTCTTAAAGCAAGCCTGTGCTACTGGTCTGATTCTTTCAAAGGGGAGGTGCATTCAGGCTCGAAGGTGTCCTGGAACTGTTTGTGGAAGAGAACTTGTAAAAACATAGGATGCCTACACTGTAGAAGCAGGCCATTTGACCCACCGAGTCCACACTATCCCTCCAAAAGCATCTCAGCCAGATACCTGATCCCTATAACCCTGCACTTTCCATGGCTAATCCACCTAGCCTGAACATCCCTGGACATTAAGGGCATGGTCAATCAACCGAACCTGCCAGGAATGATCAGATAGGTAAAAACAATGACTGCAGATGCTGGAAACCAGATTCTGGATTAGTGGTGCTGGAAGAGCACAGCAGTTCAGGCAGCATCCAAGGAGCAGTGAAATCGACGTTTCTGGCAAAAGCCCTTCATCAGGAATAAAGGCAGTGAGCTGGAAGCATGGAGAGATAAGCTAGAGCAGGGTGGGGTGAGAAGAGAGTAGCATAGAGTACAATGGGTGAGTGGGGGAGGAGATGACGGTGATAGGTCAGGGAGGAGAGGATAGAGTGGATAAGTGGAAAAGAAGATAAGCAGGTTGGACAAGTCCGGACAAGTCATAGGGACAGTGCTGAACTGGAAGTTTGAAATTAGGATGAGGTGGGGGAGGGGAAATGAGGAAGCTGTTGAAGTCCACATTGATGCCCTGGGGTTGAAGTGTTCCGAGGCGGAAGATGAGGCGTTCTTCCTCCAGGCGTCTGGTGGTGAGGGAGCGGCGGTGAAGGAGGCCCAGGACCTCCATGTCCTCAGCAGAGTGGGAGGGGGAGTTGAAATGTTGGGCCACGGGGCGGTGTGGTTGATTGGTGCGGGTATCTCGGAGATGTTCCCTAAAGCGCTCTGCTAGGAGGCGCCCAGTCTCGCCAATGTAGAGGAGACCGCATCGGGAGCAGTGGATACAATAAGTGATATTAGTGGATGTGCAGGTAAAACTTTGATGGATGTGGAAGGCTCCTTTAGGGCCTTGGATAGAGATGAGGGAGGAGGTATGGGCACAGGTTTTACAGTTCCTGCGGTGGCAGGGGAAAGTGCCCGGATGGGAGGGTGGGTCGTAGGGGGGCGTGGACCTGACCAGGTAGTCACGGAGGGAACAGTCTTTGCGGAAGGCGGAAAGGGGTGGGGAGGGAAATATATCCCTGGTGGTGGGGTCTTTTTGGAGGTGGCAGAAATGTTGGCAGATGATTTGGTTTATGCGAAGGTTGGTAGGGTGGAAGGTGAGCGTTCTGTCCTTGTTACGGTTGGAGGGGTGTGGTCTGAGGGCGGAGGTGCGGGATGTGGATGAGATGCGTTGGAGGGTATCTTTAACCACGTGAGAAGGGAAATTGCGGTCTCTAAAGAAGGAGGCCATCTGGTGTGTTCTATGGTGGAACTGGTCCTCCTGGGAACAGATACGGCGAAGGCGGAGGAATTGGGAATACGGGATGGCGTTTTTGCAAGAGATAGGGTGGGAACGGGTGTAATCCAGGTAGCTGTGGGAGTCGGTGGATTTGTAAAAAATGTCCGTGTCAAGTCGGTCATCATTAATGGAGATGCAGAGGTCCAGGAAGGGGAGGGAGGTGTCAGAGATGGTCCAGATAAATTTTAGGTCAGGGTGGAATGTGTTGGTGAAGTTGATGAATTGCTAAACCTCCTCGCGGGAGCACGAGGTGGCGCCAATGCAGTCATCAATGTAACGGAGGAAGAGGTGGGGAGTGGTGCCTGTGTAATTACGGAAGATCGACTGTTCTACGTAGCCAACAAAGAGACAGGCACAGCTGAGCCCCATACGTGTGCCCATGGCTACCCCTTTGGTCTGGAGGAAGTGGGAGGATTCAAAGGAGAAATTGTTAAGTGTGAGGACCAGTTCGGCCAAACGAATGAGAGTGTCGGTGGAAGGGTACTGTCGGGGACGTCTGGAGAGGAAAAAAATGGAGGGCTTGGAAGCCCTGGTCATGGCAGATGGAGGTGTAGAGGGACTGGATATCCATGGTGAAGATGAGGCATTGTGGGCCGGGGAAACGGAAGTCTTGGAGGAAGTGGAGGGCGTGGGTGGTGTCTCGAAAGTATGTGGGGAGTTCCTGGACTAGGGGGGATAGGACAGTGTCGAGGTAGGTAGAGATGAGTTCAATGGGGCAGGAGCATGCTGAGACAATGGGTCGACCAGGGTGGTCAGGCTTGTGGATCTTGGGAAGGAGGTAGAACTGGGCAGTGTGGGGTTCCCGGACTATGAGGTTGGAAGCTGTGGGTGGGAGATCTCCTGAGGTGATGAGGTTCTGTATGGTCTGGGAGATGATGGTTTGGTGATGGGGGGTGGGGTCATGGTCGAGGGGGCAGTAGAAAGAGGTGTCCTCGAGTTGGCGTTTAGCTTCAGCGGTGTAGAGGTTAGTGCGCCAGACTACCACTGCACCCCCTTTATCCGCTGGCTTAATGGTGAGGTTGGGATTGGAGCAGAGGGATTGGAGGGCTGCGCGTTGTGAGGGTGAGAGGTTAGAGTGGGGAAGGGGGGGTAGACAGGTTGAGGCAGTTAATGTCCTGGCGGCAGTTGGAAATGAAGAGGTCGAGGGCAGGTAATAGGCCAGCGCGGGGTGTCCAGGTGGATGCAGTGTGTTGGAGGTGGGCGAAGGGGTCCTCGGAAGGTGGGCGGGAATCCTGATTGTGAAAGTAAGCTCGGAGGCAGAGGCGACGGAAGAATTGTTCGACGTCACGTCGTGTATTAAATTCATTGATGCGTGGACGGAAGGGGATGAAGGTGAGTCCTTTGCTGAGGACTGATCGTTCGTCCTCAGTGAGGGGGAGGTCTGGGGGGATGGTGAAAACCCGGCAGGGCTGGGAGCTGGGATCTGGTGTGGGTGTGGAGCTGGGAGTGGGGGCACAGCCGGTAACTGGAGTGGGTGTGATGGTGGGGGGAATGGGGGTGGAGTCATGAGCAGGGGTAATGTGCCCCTCAGGGTTCTGGGGGGTGGGGATAGTGACAGTGGAGTCTGTGGGGGGCGGGTCAGCAGACTGCAGGTGAGTGGCGCTGGTGGGGGCAGAAGTGGTGGCAGATACGGCAGTAGGGGTGGCGGAAGTCACTGAGCGTGTGGCATCAGTGATGATGTGAGGGACGGAAGTGTCTTTGGGAGTAGCCATGATGGGGGCGGAAGTGATATCATCAATCAGCGTGGGGGTGGAAGCTGCATCAGCTGCATGGCTAATGGCGTTTCCGAGGCCGGGGGAATCTTCTGGAATGTTTGAGGAGCGCTGGTTATGGAGGTGGGTGGATAAAAGTTTGTTGTACTTACAGTTTTTGATGTTTGAGATGGAGTTGAAGTACTGTTTGTTGAGAGTATGAATTCTCCTAAGGATGTAGTATAGAGTGGGTCGATCAGATGTCAAGGAGGGCAAGGAACGGTCAGGTGTCTTGGTTTTGGTCATTGTTAAGCAACTCTTGCAAGAGGTATGAATGGTGTTAAGTTCAGGATTAAGTTCGCTGTGAAGTTACTTTTGTGATCATATCTTCTCTTCGACCTCAAATATGATCAATGGCATTATGATTCAGATATGTGATTGTAATTGGCATTTAAATAAAACTGATTGATGTTTTCAAGTGGTTTGCCTGCAGCTCTCTGTAAAAGTTATTGACTATCTGATGATGATACACAGGGGAAGCTTGTTGGAAAAAGTTATCATTTTAATCGAGAAAGTTCAGACTGGAATAAAGATTTTTTACATGAAAAAGAAAGGACCTGGTTAATGCTGACTGCACTGACAGACTGTGCTAGGGACAACTAATACACATTTAAATCGGGGGATAGGTGGCAAAAAGACTAATGTTGAGAGCACTTCAAATAATATCTCAAGTGATCCAAAATAAAGGAAAAGAAAGAAAAAGATCTCAGTGAACAATTCTCTTATTGGTCATGGTGATGTCATTGAATAGAATAGCTTTAATAACTTACTGTACGAAGGAACTGAAGTAAAATCATATGAACAGAATAACGTTTCAGAAATTCATTCACAGGTGTGTCTATCACTGCCTGGGCCAACATTTAATGCTCAACCCTAGTTACTCTTGAGAAGATACTGGTCTATTGCCTTATTAAACCACTGCAGTCCATTTGGTATATGTGGAACCACAATGCCGTAAAGGAAGAGAGTGGTATGGTTTTGATTAACCATCAGTAAAGAAACAAAGATATATTTCTAAGTTAGAATAGAAAATGGCTTGGAGGGAAACTTATAGTTAGTAGTGTACCTAAATACCTGCTGCCTTGTCTTTTAGATGGTCGTGGTTGTGGGAAGGTGCTGTCGAAGGAACCTCAGTGAATTTCTGCAGGGCATCATGCAGATGGGTACATATTCCTGCTACGGTATATTGGTAGCAGAGGGAGTGAATGTTTGAGGATGTCGTGTTAATTAAGTGAGTTGCTTTGTCCTGGTTGAGTGTTGTTGGAGCTACTCACTCAGGCAACTGGACAGTGTTCCATCACAATCTTGACTTGTACCTTGTAGATGGTGGACAGACCGTGGTGAGTTAATTGTTGTAAGATTCCTTGGCTCTGACCTGCCCTTGAAGCAATAATAATTCTAATGCTAGCCAGTCCCATTTCTGGTCAATGGTAACTCCTAAAATGGTTGATCATATCATATAATTGTTTAATACTGAAGGAATGCACGAAACTAACAGTGAGATAAAAGCACTCCATGTGAAAATCCAAAAAAAGTATTTGGACAGCAAGCAGAGAGCATTTCACTGCTGATTACTTAGTGATTTTCACTGTTCATCTACCCTGTGCATTTTGAAGGAATTAATTGTTAGCGAAGCACTTTGGTATAGGTTTGAGGAATGTCACAAGACATTAAATAAATGCAAGATCTTCACTTTAAAATCAATGGTAGAGCAGACATTGATTCAAATGGTGTGCCTTTTCTAACCTCTCCACCTCAGTATTTGTCAACTGAAATACATGAAACAGCATGTTATAATTATTTATAGAAACCAATGTTTATTTTACTAAATGTTTCACAATCTAATGGACAGTTGACATTCTAATTATCACGGCAGTACCATTCTAAGCTCTTTAAATTAGACAGCCTTTTAATATAATAGCAGTAAAGATGATTAGCACACTCAAGCTTCAAAGCAAATGCTGCAAATTAGTAAAATGTAAGTTTCTGTATTTCACTGCAGGGTGGTTTCTGATACTCGAAGTCTCATTGGAGAAGTTCATCTAAACAGAAGAGAAAATGAAATAAGGAGAAACAGTAAATGTGAATAATAACTAAACTAAGCCCCATTATTCCCAGAGGTGCCATAAATTTTAAACATTCCTCAATTTACCTGTCTTTTGCACCCATGTTGACAGAAAGTACCATACTTAACAAGAATTGCTATTTATTACAAATAAGAAGACTGTAACTACAAGTAAACAATTGTGAGCTGCCATTATAAAATTGTACTCAATAAAGCTGTAACCCACTTATCTCTCTCTGACACACACACACACAACTGGAAGGATGGTTCTTGTCTTGATTAGGAAACTACTGCTTTATCCCCTTTCTCCAAATGTTCTCACTGGATTGCAGGAGGAACCGGGTGATTGTTTCACATTTACAAAATGTCTCTGACTTGTTCATCAAAAGTCATAACTAATCGCAGCTACTGAAGGAAAAATAAGTTGATTTTCTACAGGCTTAAGGTGGGTTAGTACTGCAGAGAAAAGTCATGGCTCCCTAGCTGTGGGAGATGCAAATGCTTCTCTGATCTTCTTCACAGAACCAAATTATTCAACTACCTGGGAACTAATCACATATTTGTTGACGGGCAGAAGTTAGCAGCTACCAGTCAACAGACCAATCAGCTAACTGTTGCTGGCTGAATCTCCATTTGAAATTAGCCTTGACTGCAGGGTGTCTGAATCTTCTACTACTACTACTTGAAGCAGCAGCTGTATACACAGGGCTTACAATGAGCGTCAGGTTACTTATTTTGACAAACAGCAGTAAGCCTTTAGCAATTCTTGGTATGTAAACAATTCTTTGCCTATTTCAGTCCACAATCAAAAGTACAGAGAAAAAAAATCTCTCTTTGTGCAGATAAATAGTCAGGCATTAAATAAACACAAATCAATGAAAGAAGGAATTGTGATTACCTTATAAAAATGTTAATCAACCAAAGCAAATACTCTGCTTCAGTTTGTGAAAAAAAGACCTTGCATTTTTAAGAGTGGATTCATGGACATGGAGATGGTATGGGTGACACTCAGAGGGGGTGGTTGGATGATGTGCTGTGAAGGATATGTTCTAGAAGGTTGAACAGACTTGAATATAACTAGAATGTAGTCAAGAGCTGAGCTGACCCTTCTGCAGATTTGAGGAGTCAAAATAGTATATGGGTTTTTTTATGGTGAGCCAGGAAATCTTATGACTTGAGCTTTCCATCCAGACAGTGGAGACAGCTAAAATATCAATGCTACCTGGGCTGCTGTTTCCAACACTTGTTGTTTATTTCAGAGTTCAAACCCATACTGTATTTTACTTTTGTAATAACCTGCACTTGATATAGGGTTATGAACCTAACTGTTTATTTTTATATGATATTCCAGTCTTAAGTATACATACGCCTTTCATGAAAAGAACTATGCATATTGGACTCTAAAATATATTTAGAACTTTGTTTAATTTCAGCATAGCTCTTAAGGTCTGTCTGTAATGGATACTATGTGAGTTTTATTAGTGTGCAAGGAAGAGGGTTTTATATGGGGGGGAGGGTGTTTATGAGTTTTGTTCGGTAAAGATTTCAAGAGATGTAGAGCAAAAGCGTTGGGTATAAAGATGTAAACCAGCTTTGAGTGGCAGTGCAGGATTGGAGCGGAATAGTCTATTTTTGCTTCTATTTTGCAAATTCCAGGTGAAGTGAACAGCATTGCATGGTCCATCAGACTCTAATTTTGAAAGTAGGCATTTTATTGTTTGTGTAACTTTAAATACAATATGGAAATCAAAATAACAATATTTCCAAGCTTCATGGTGATATTTACATATATTAAAATATATCAAACTTCATGAAAGATAGTAATCAAAGTTATGTTTATATTTAAGCAAAGTTTCAATGGTATCATTTGAAAAAATTGTGCACTCACCAGGCAGAGTTGAGAGGAGGTGCACATTGTCAAGTTTACTTACAGACTAAGTGTATAATCTACGCCTGAACAGTTAGGAACAAATTAAAATAACTATTCCTGTTTGTAATAAGCATGCTTTATCAGCAGGCCTGCATTATTTAGTTAGAAACTGGAAACCTCCTTTCACTGTCTGTCTACAAGGCAGAAGTTATGAGCTTTGACTCGAAACGTCAGCTCTTTTCTCTCCTTACAAATGCTGCCAGACCTGCTGAGTTTTGCCAGCATTTTCTCTTTTGGTTCCTTTCATTGACCCTGGCCTGGAACATGTCAGTGGGCCCTGGAGCAGATCAAAGGCTATGAATTCTCCAGTAATTCACCTCCTCTCTCTCTCTTTCTTTCCCCACTGCCTATCTACAAGGCAGAAGTTATGAGTGTAATGGAATAAACTCAGTTTGTTTGGATAAATGCAGATCAAACAATACTCAGGAAACTTGACGCCACCCAGGGTAAAGCAGTCTGTTTAATTGGCAACCCGCTCCAGTCCAACACAGAGTGGTAGCAGTATGCACAATCTATAGGATGCACTTTGGAACATTTCTCAGCACTTTCCAAAGCTGCAGCCTTCAGCACCTGGAAAGACAAGAGCGGCAGACACATAGGAACACAACCATATGGTGGAACTATATTACTGTTCCTTCATTGTCACTGGGTCAGAATCCTATAGGTGTCTACAGGTGTCCCTGCACTTCAAGGCCTGCAGTGGTTCAAGAAGGCAGCACATTGTCACTTTCTCCAGGGTCATTAGGAATGGGAAATTAATTAATATTAGCCCATTCAGTATTAGCCATATTCCCCGAACACGTTGGGGAAAAACAAATGATTTGTCTCACCTGTGTGCAATTCTCATCCGTGGATGGACCGAAACAAGCTTGATTTTTCACCTTATTTGCTGCCTTTAGCTATTTCAAGGAATAGAAACAGATGGAGCTATGTTGGATCCAAAGTGTTGCTTATGAAACAAATCATTTTAAATGTAGTCACTAATTTCCTTTTTTGTGTGGCTAGCAATATCCATAAGAGAAATGACTAAATGAGAATGTAAATTTTTGTTAAACCACCTCAAAATAGATTTCTATAAAAGATGAATGCCATCTACTCTTGATCAACTCACTCATTTCTAAATGCAAAAAATATTGAATTATATAAAGGTTTAATTGATGCAATGCAAATAACATTGCAATGGCCCAGTCAAGTGCGAATTTAACATCTGCAAAAATAAGTTGCAGATGATTTGAATTAAATAACTGTGAATTAGGTGGAGGAAACTGTAAACCGTTTCTGGTGATTTTAAGTTGCATTCTTCAAACTCACCTCCGTATCATTTTTATCCTTCCCATCCCATTTTTCCTTTCTTGTCATTATTTCTTAGGACAGCCCACTGATGTTGCAGTCTGACAGGAATGTAACCGTGAATGCTCGCAATAACCTTGGACAGATTACCGGGCAGCTGACAGTTGGTGAGTTTGCTACTCTATAATTGTGCATTTTGGTCAGAATCACTTCATCTCTCAGCTAATTGGATGATATGCTTTTGTATTAAATTGGTTCAGATTAATGCCTGCACAGTGTCTCAAGTCTCATCACATTTATGTCAAAGTATGTCCACAGTAATATTAAACTAAATAAGTGAATAGTTTTGCTTCCTTTTGATTGAAGATATTTCAGCTTTTGATCATTTGCTTATCAACATGCTTAATGCTAGCCTTCATTTCAAATAATTCATAATATTTAATTAAAAGATACCTTCTTATCAGACCACTTTTTCATAGCCATCAATGTAATAGTTCTCGCGGCATGTTTATCCACTAGATTTATAATATGATCGCCATTTTATCTCTAACATTCTTTTAACTGTAACATCTGACACTTAGGGAGAAATCTGACAGAAGATCAAAATTTCACATTATGCATGTTGCTGCTGATTTCTAGTGAGTCAATTAATTTTTAATTGACTTTTAAAGAAACTTTAATCTTCGAATGGCTTGATATGTGAATAAAGTTAGCGCTTTCTTCTTTGTTCAGTTCATTTCTAACATGAATATGCAACTACATGTCAAACAGGAATAATCATCAGAACGCTATTGAATTATGGAATGAGGCCTGTGAAGGAATAAAATCATTTGCATAAAGATAGATAAATTTGCTGAACAGTTTTTTGGTGTGAATTTTAATGTGTACAGTACTGCACTCTGAGAAATCAAAGTACTTCTTATTAAAATGGCATGCATACATCTCTGCAATGTGTAAAAGGAAAAGTCAGCAGCTCAGTTAATCAACTGAACATGTAGCTGAGTCATCCACCCCAGAAAGTCTCAGTTTGGTCTGTGTGAAATGGCTGAACTTGGCAGATTATGGTTGAGGTGATCCAGTTGACCTTAGAGTTCCTTGGTTCGGAGCCTGAGGTCTACCTGAGTACTGACAGCTGATCACTGCCTGGAGATCTGCTAGAGAGTCCACACATGTGGATTTGAGATAAAATGGGATATGTCTTGGATGTGATTTCCACCCCTAGTCATAAAAATCTCAACAGCCTAATGATTGGACTAAACACTTATTTTTCAATCTCGCTCTTACAGAAAGTTTTTGACAGCCTGCTTTCCTTTGCAATTGCCCGTTATTATATCATCAATTAAGCATTATATATTTCAAATTGAAAGAGTACTAGAAGGTTCTGAACCACAGAATATTGGATATTTTGAATTACCCCTTCCATATGCACAAACAATTGTATCTTACAGTCAGATGAAATATTGGTCTGGATCTTTCAAGGAGCAGTAATCATCAGATTGTCACTTAGTTCAAACTTATCTCTAAGTTGACACTGCTCCACATGTCTTACTAGATCTTCCAGAACAACTTCTCCAAAAATGTATGGCTATGGCTTCTGACAGTTCCGTCAGATTGGGGGAAGGAAGAGAAGTCAGATCTTGTTTTTACAGCATTAGCTGCTGAATGCTAACTTTAAATGTTCAGTGTGAATGTGAGTGAATGAATGAAAGATTGGGTAGGATGTGTGAGGTAAGGAGTTAATAAAATGGGTTAATGGCCAGTCAGCTCATGCTGAGAAGAAGTAATTAGCGGTGGAGGGAGTGTAGTAGGAGGGTTGTGCAGTGGCAAGTCAGAAGTGTAATCTGGACTCAGGATTGCCATAGATAAGTCAGGTTAGAATTGTAGCTGGATTAGGCAGGAGTGGATTAAATGGAAGATCAGGTGCCGGGCTCAGTGTAGTCTGGGCTGGAATGGTTATTTGAAGCTTTGAGATGAGATGATGTTGACACACTTGAATGTTTGGGAGGTTATTTCTGTAGTTACACAAGAGTTAGACTAAGATTTTTTTTGTCTCTAATGGTTTCAAGGATAACTATTCACATATGGAGCTATGTGGAGTCCAGTTCAAACTTGACGACTGAGATTTTAGGGACAATCCATTGGCAGGTTAAACTTTCTGACATTTTCCAGGGAGACCAATACGTCAGGACTTCTGCGACATTCCTACACACATTTTGATTTGTAGGTCTGCCTCTGATAATCCAGAGACTGGAAGATTTAGGCAATTGTAAATGAATTAAGTGCAAGATTAAGAGCTTCACTGAGGTACCAGTGGTTAATTCTCCTAATGACTATACACAATTGCACAATGCCTGGGAGAAACCATTTGTACAGAAGCCAAGAAAAGCCTTTCAACATAACTATATTAAGATTGGCCATTTGGATGAAATATGGAAGTCTGTAAATATTTATAGATTTTAGCAGCAGCTAGAAGTTGCCAAACAGTGGCTAACATGTAAGTAATTGAGAATCTTTTATATAATGTCAGTGCAAATGCTTTCTGCTGTTGAGTGTGTACTCTTCCAAAGAGCTAGTTTAAAGACATTGGCTGGGGTGCTGAGTTTCAAAGTGATCCAACCATAAATGGATCTGAGGTTGACCAGGCTTTCTTCCCTGAAACCTGTTTGCAATTCCACAATGGCAAATTGTAGAAATGAAAATTGGGAGATGGCTAATTTGGCACCATGTACTACACTCAACCCTGAACCAATAGGCACTTGTGAACCATGCTTTCTGTCCTTTGTGTCTGTGTAAATGAGAAAAATAACATGACATTAAAACAGTCTTTACAAGTTTGTCATAGGCTTGAGCTTGAACAGATGGATTAAGAGAAATTTCCTTTGCAATTATAACCTTTCTCTGTTTATTACTAGAAGTGATTAGTGTGCAGGTATTCTTTTTATACCTGGCACCCAGGTCTCGAAACCAAAATGTATAGATTCATGTCCATCTTCAGAAGTTGCTGCCCATTGAAAGGTGAAACGATGCAGTTCAACAGGTTAACAATCAGTCTGCTAACTTTTCAAATACTCCTCAGTATTTCCTAAAATGTCAAAAAGACAAAACCAAGTGACTAATGAAGTAACAATTTGAGCACTGAATAACAAAAAAGACATTGGAGTTCTTCACTCTGAAATGTATTATCTACAACTACAGCTTTCATTTTGTTTACAGTGAAAGCTTTGAAAAATAAAGACAGTTTGTAAGATAATAAGGAGAAATCAGAGAGGGGGGAAAGAGCAGTGATAAGAAAGGAAGATGATCTTTTTCAGAGAGGTTAGAAATAATATAAAGTTATTGAGAAAATAATAGAGACAGCCATCACTCATCACAGATAGAGAAAAAACATCAGTATAAAACATAACATCAATCATTTCAGCTGCAAGGACAAGGTAACAACTGTGAAGCAGTCATCTATCATCACAGACACAAGATAACAGCAGTGAGCATCACAGTCATCCATCAATCCAGATAGTAGGGTCATTTTGACTTCCACCAATGATGCAAATGCCTAATGATAAACCAGTCGCCAATTATACACCTCATGGTTTTCATTTTCATCGTGACAATTTTCAGATAGTGCTGCTCAGTTGATGCAAACTGGGTTCTGGGAATCATCCTTATGCCATAGCCGGTAAGCTTGAGAACCAGTCAAAATTTTGTCATGGGCTGCATTTCAATTACTGTATGAGCAGAAGTTTATAATGAATTCCCTGACAGCTTGTGGACAATGCTACAAATCAAGTTTTGGCTATTAATAAATGACCTCAGGTAAGTCCGAGGCCTTATTAGTCTCTGCTACATCACCAGGCATGCCTTGGTAGATTCACTGAATAGAATCTCAAACAGGTCAGTGTGGTCAAAATTGTTCCAGAATCAAAGGGGAAATCTGGAAATTTCATGCTGACAGCATCTTGCTCCATCTTTTTCGTAAGAAGTCTGACGAGTTTCTCACTAGGCGAGTCGCCAGTTAAAGGGAGTTATTTCTTGTGAAACACAATAACTTGTCTCTTGGTATTCAGCATTCTATCTTACAAAACTCTCCAGACAAACTAGATATTGGGAAAGCTGGACATGAAAACTGGCATGGGTCTCTGGCAAATTCAGTTTTCCACTTGTTCCAAAGCACCTCCAAATTACACGTCAGGGCGCAATCCATAACCATCAACCATGCACACCCCTCTTCCACAGGCATTGGCATTCAGAACATCTCAATCCCTCAGGACCATCATGTCACCGCTGTAATACAATCGCTGTGGAAGCACAGACTAGCATTACAGGGTACATCTGCCACAAGCATTCAAAGGTTGCAACAAGAATAATTTGTATGCATAGAGAGGCACCCAGCTCATGGTTTGTACCAGTTTGTATCTCAGGGTTGCTCGCTTGCTCGCTCAGTACTTGCAAATGTAGCAAATACCTCAATTGCTTGCAGCATCCATACATTTGCCTTATCTTGCCTTGCCCTCTGTTGCTATCCCGTGCCAATTAGACCAGTCACAAAACTAGGCAGTTTGCCTTGCTGGTCAGAAGTACTCAGTCAAGGTGGTATTCACCTTCCTAAATGGCACCATGCTACATCAGTCCCACAGCTGCACCATGGTCCAGCAATTTATGTAGCAAGTACTATGCATGTGCAGCAACTAAGCAGTAATGTCTCAATGTCTGAGAGTGTAGTCTTTACTGAGTTCTATGAAGGTACCAGTCAGTCAGGAGATCCTAGCAGAGTAAGTTAAGGGGCAGCCTCCCATACCATTCCAGAGGATTGGCTCTGGGCTCCAGATTCATGAATTAGTATTTTAATAAAGGAAGCTTCATGGTGATAACCTTTTATAGTCCTTTTACAGATGATTGGTTTGGTCACATTTTGATCCAATTTTCATGAACATAGCTAGTTCAGTATCCATCCAATTCAGAAGGGATCCTAAAACTGATTTTCTCAATGCTCAGTGTTTACTTGTCTCAGGCAACAGTAGATTTGCTTGAAGGATTTGCAAGCATTATAGAACATGGCATGTAGCCCATTGAAACTGACCTGTTTTAAATCGATTTGTCACTTTCGAAAACATACACACAAGGATCAACAGTAGGCCCCTCACTCCTTTCAGTCCGCTCTATCATTCAATAAGATCATTCCTGATCTGATTTTAACCCTGACTCTACATTTCTGCATATCCCCAGCAATCATTCTTCGTCTTGGGAATCAAGAACCTATTTACATCTGCCTTAAAAATATTGTCAATCCACTGGCTTTTTAGGAAGGGAATTCCAAAGACTCAGAACCCTCAAAAAAAAATTCCTCATCTCGGTCTTAAATGGATAGCTCCTTATTTTTAAACTTTGACCATTAATTCTAGATTCCCCTGAAAGAGGGAGAATCTTTTCATCTTGTAGTCACTTCTGGTCTTTCTAACCTCCAAAGGATATAGGCCTGGCCTCTCTGTAAGTACCTTTTTGGTCACTAACTTGAATAGGATCAAAAAAAGAGAGCTGTGGACTAGTACCCAATCTGACATTTAACAATCTCACCAAAAGGTGAAAAATAATTCCACAATGATAACCGAAGAGGCAACTATTCTTCACTTGTATAAGGAAACAACAGAGAAAAATACCATCCATTATCACAGAGAAATTTACAGAAGAAAATTACTATTAATTGAATACAAAATTAAAATGTTATGATTGTAGAAAATATGTTTCCTGCTGAAGAAAATAAAGAAGGTAGTTGTAGTTTTCAGTTTTCTATTTGGAAGAATTTTTGGATTGATATTGGATAAGTATTAAAGACTCGAGGAAGGAGGATTAATTCTAACCTCCAGAAAATTATGTTATAATTATGTTCATCATCTCCCAACAGAAAAAATAAGTAATTGAAAGAAGGAGCTATCTTAGGAAATAATCACATCACCCCATTCTGTAGTCTGAGGGAAAGCTTAGGGCAAGGTCAGTGGAGGTTTTGGTGATGAATCATACATGTTGTGAATCTGTCAGAGTTTCATTGGAAAAGTGAATAAATAAGCAATGCTTATTCTGCCAGGCAGTGCCTTCTAGGGACAAAGCATGAATCAGAAGTAAAACCTGGAAAATATTTCTAAACATAGTCTGTACCTTGCTTTCTATTTTAGTTATAGGTTACAGCTGAATGTCTTGACTCTGCAGAGTTGCTTTTCACTTGTGTTGAACTCCACATTTGTACATCTAGAGCCAGGCTGAGGAGATTATCAAAACCCTTTTATCTTTTCCTTTTCTACAAATCAGTGCAATTTCAGAAGGGGATGATGTATGTATTCCATAGCTTCTTGGCTTGTGTGGTCACATTAAATAATAGCAGCTATCTTTTGTATGCAGTGTAGTGATAATGTCACTGGTCTCGTAATCCTTGGGGCAAGCTAATGTTTACGGGCGGCAGGGTGGCACAATGGCTAGCACTGCTGCCTCCCAGCACCAGTGACCTGGGTTCAATTCCTGCCTTGGGCAACTTTCTGTGTGGAGTTTGCACATTTTCCCCATGTCTGCATGAGGTTTCCTCCGGGTGCTCCGGTTCCCTCCTACAGTCCAAAAACGTGCAGGCTAGGTGAATTGGTCATGCTAAATTGCCCGTAGTGTTAGGTGTAGGGGAGTGGGGCTGGGTGGGTTGCTCTTTGGAGGGTTGGTGTGGACTTGTTGGGCCGAAGGGCCTGTTTCCACACTGTAAGCAATCTAGTCTAAAAGAGAATTATTTACTCACACATTCTTCCCAAAACAATAAACACTGCACTACTCATACCCAGAAGAAAGATATAGTTAAAGAGAATGGTATATTTTTACAAGTAAATCAAAAGTGTAGTTGCTATTTCATGTATCTGACTAGTTGTAGGCGAGTAGTCATAGAAGCTCTGGTAAAGGAAGGAATATTTTCATGTTTTGTAGTTTAGATGAGTTCAAATAGCTAAAGTCAGCTATCCAGATCTTTAATAGGATTCCCTTAAGGAGATGAATATCTAGCAGGTCACAAAACTAGGCTAAAAATCACACAATACCAGGCTATAGTCCAACAGGTTTAATTGGAAGCACACAAGGTTTCAGAGTGACTCTCCTTCATCAGGTGATCGTTGCTCCGAAAGCTAGTGTGCTTCCAATTAAACCTGTTGGACTATAACCTGGTGTTGTGTGATTTTTAACTTTGTACACCAGCATCTCCAAATCACAAAACTAGGCAGTTATGATATCCAGGATTTCCAATTTATTAAGGAACTTAGTGTTAGGAATCAGACTGCGAGACAGTTTTGAGATTTTACATACACCAGGTTCTTAAGTGAAGATGACACTACCTCTTCCTGTTGCTATTCTGTCATAGACATAACTTATTGTATTTTTAGTTCTCCTTAGTTGAATAACTTGAAGACAGGAAGTCTGAACATATTTTTAGTCAACCTGTTCAGACATAATATGCAGGTGCAACTTGAACCTGAACCATCTGACCCAGAGGTAGGGACACTATTACTGTGCCACATGAGCCTCCATCAGGACACCTGCAAGTTCATTGACATTAGGTTTTTAATATATCTCAATCAATTAGTCACGGCAAATTTCACAAATAAATTCCATCGAGGTATTTCCATTCAAACAGATGTTTCCACCCGTTGTTATTTAATGGGTGACTTTCCGGAAGTTTGAGGCAGGAATTGCAGAATTCACCTCATCTCAGCAGACATTTTAGCCACCTGTCTGGTGTCAATTTTAACTCGAAAGGATACTTCCAGAAGCTTCCAGATGAGCATTGTCTATTTCTAAAGTGATGACTAGGACATGCCTTCACTGAGTTTGAGATTCACCTTAGCATAACGATTATACTTCAGATAATGTAATTACTGTAATGTGTTTTGCAACTTCCTAAGGTCATAAAAGCCAGCTATAAATTCATGTTATTTATTTCTATTTTAAAAATGGGTGGCACGGTGGCACAGTGGTTAGCACTGCTGCCTCACAGTGCCAGAGTCCTGGGTTTGATTCCTGCCTCAGGCGACTCTCTGTGTGGAGTTTGCACATTCTCCCTGTGTCTGTGTGGGTTTCCTCCGGGTGCTCCAGTTTCCTCCCACAATCCAAAAATGTGCAGGTTAAGGGAGTTAGCCATTCTAAATTGCCCATAGTGTTAGGTGAAGGGATAAATGTAGGGGAATGGGTCTGGGTGGGTTGCACTTTGGCAGGTCGGTGTGGACTTGTTGGGCCGAAGGGCCTGTTTCCACACTGTAAGTAATCTAAAAAAAACAAGAACCATTTAGTGACGCTTTATAAGCTTCACCAAAACAATCATTGTAATTAAACCCTATTTGGCATTTCAATTGGATCATTATATTTCAAGGAAACATTTCTGAATTAATTTATTTGAGTTTGCTCTCAATTAATTGACATCCTTAAGTGCAGATTTAAAATGCTAAAAAGACTGAATAATGTGAATCCAAGCGTGTCATTTATTTTGATCTATGAGAATAGAGCTAAAGGCCCTGTGAGTAAAATTAATAAGCTACAAGCAAGGCCTTCTATTAAAACTTTTTGGGACAGAGTAACATGTGTTAGAATTAACCCTGGCAGTTTCTTCTCCACCTCCATGCCTAACAGTGCAGGAAACAATTCATTTTTTCAACTGATTTTTAGCCAGCATATGCTGCTCAGAGTTATTTCCCATGCAAAGCTCATTAGCCTGATTTAGAACTGCCTACCAGAAGATCCTGTCAAATATAATTGTGGAATTCAACTTCAGCTGAATATGACCACCCCA
Organism: Hemiscyllium ocellatum; assembly: GCF_020745735.1. NCBI lineage: Eukaryota > Metazoa > Chordata > Chondrichthyes > Orectolobiformes > Hemiscylliidae > Hemiscyllium > Hemiscyllium ocellatum. The sequence goes on from NC_083401.1 coordinate 91,316,123, forward strand.
GCAGATGACAGCCCAGTGCTCAGAGACTGCAAGCTCGGGTTTGCTGCTGGTTCGCACTATCCAAGGCCTAGGTGGGGCACATGACTTCTATTTGATGCAGGTATCCATATGGATGACGACCTGTTATTCCAGAATCAAAATCCCAGGACTAGGTATTTAGGTCCCTCTGAGGGCAGGAACAGCACCAGGCAAGAGAAAACATTGAGGTATTGGCTATGTGTTGTTTTCCCAATATTATTAGGGCACCAGTAAATTTTGTCAGTGAGATTATCAACCTTGGGAAGATATAAATATAGAACATATAGAGCTTTACGAAACAAGGGAGCTTCACTCTACATCTACCTGTGCTGTACCTGTCCCTGGGATGTTTGATGGGGACAGTGTAATGGGAGCTTTTTTTATCAGTGTAAAAAAAGGAGATGGAAATTTACTCTTTATTTGACTGCGTACTGTACCTGTGAAAGGAGAGAGTGTGAAGGAAGTGTTACTTTTAGTGTAAAACAGGAGATGAAGATTTGATCTGATTTTAACGCCATACTGTACCTATTTGATATGGACAGTATAATTTGTGACTCTATTTAAAAGTGTAGTAAATAGGAGTGGGAGTAGGTTATTCAGCCCATCGAGCTCATCCCACCATTCAACATGATCAAGCCGATCCTCTATCCTCGTGTCACATTCCTACACACACTCCCCATGCTCGTTGAGACATTTAGAATCTAGAAATCTATTTCTTTCTTCAACACATGAGTGATTTGGCCTCCACAGCCTGGTATAGAAGAGAATTCCATTGACTCACCATCCTCTAAATGAAGAAATTTCTCCTCATCTCAATATCAGTGACTCATTGCATATCCCAAGACTCTGATCCCTTGTTATGGACACCCTGGTCAGCAATTTCATCTCTATATCTAGTCAATCCAGCCCCCACAGAATTTTATACACTTCAATAAAATCCTCTCTCATTTTTCTAAACTCCAGTAAATACAGACCTGATTGTCCCTGTCTCTCTCCAAATTTGCTATCTCAGGAATCAGTCTGATGAATCTTCATTGCACTCCCTCTATGACAAGTATCTCTTTTCTTTGGTAAGGAGACCAATACTGCATGCCAAACTCCAGGTGTAGTCTTACTAAGATCCTGTGCAGCTGTAGTAAGACTTCCTTGCTTCTGTACTCAAGCCCTCTTGCAATGAAGGCCAACATGTTAATTGCCTTCCTCATTGTCTGTTATACCTGCATGCTTACCTCAATGACTATCATCTGAAGATACCAAGATGCCTTTGTATATCAACATTTCTCAACCCATTTAAACAATGCTCTACCATTGTTTACTGAAGTGACAATGTCACACTTATCCACACTATACTGCATCTGTATTTATCCACTCACTCAACTTGTCTAAATTGCCCTGAAGCCTCTTTATATCTTCTTCACTATTTTGTAATTCCATCTAGGTTTATGTCATCATTAATCTGGGAAACATTACGTCTGATTCCCTCATACAATATGGTGATGCATTTTATGAATATCTGGGTTCTGAGCACTGACCACATATCCCATTTGTCACTTGACTCCCACTCCAAAACTGACCCTCTCATTGCTCTCTTTCTTTGCTAAACAACTCAATCCATATTACCATCAAATCCATATGCTTTGATTTGAATACTAACCTCTTATTTGGAACTTTATAAAAAGCTTTCTGAAAATCCAAATACCATATCCACTGATTCATGTTCATCTATTTTCTAGCTATGCACATAAAACAAAAACCTATCAAGTATGTCAGAAATGATTTCTCTTCCATGAATTCATGTTGACTTTGTGTAATCCCTTTGAAATTTTCCAAGTGTCCTATTATTACATCCTTTATACTGGAGTCCAGTGTATTCCCTGAGACTGATGTTTGGCTAACCTGTCTGTAATTCCCAGTCTTCTCCCTTTCCATTTTTTAAAATCAGGGGGTTACATTCCACAACCCTGTAGTCTGCTGAACGTGTTCCAGAATTGCATCCACTATTTCTGAGCCACATTCATTTAAACCTGCCTGGCCCAAGTAACTTTGTGAATCTCAAATGGTTCCAGTTGAAGTAATTAAAGAACTCACAATGAACATATTGAGAGCCATGTTGAATTTGATAGAGGTGCAAGCTCCCCACTGATTCAGGAATAGAGTAGGCCCACAGAGGTGGCGGCACACTGGAAGTCAGTTAAGAAACTCAGTAAGTGCACAAGATGGCCAACATCTTGGAACAGGTTTCAGCCAGAAGCACATAGTTTATAGAGATATGTTTTGTACATGTTCAGGGACTGCATCAGTGGTTAGCACTGCAGCTTCACAGTGCCAGGGATTTGATTCCAGCCTCAGACAACTATCTGTGTGGAGTTTGTGCATTCTCCCCTTGTTTGCATGGGTTTCCTCTGGGTGCTCTGGTTTCCATCCACAGTCCAAAGATGTTCAGGTCATGTGGATTGACTATGCTAAACTGCCCCATAATGTCAAGGGATCTGCAGGCTAGGTGGGTAAATCATGGTAAATGCGGTGTTACAGGGATAGCATGGGGACAGGATGGATTCATCCTTTGGTGGATTAGTGCAGATTCGATGGGCCTAAAGGCCTCTTTCCGCACTGTAGGGGTTTTATGACTTCAAGGGCTTAGTCATCCTGCTGGCTGTCAGGGTTAAGAGGGAGGGATCAGGGTCCTTAGACAAAATTAGTGCTGGCTATCTGTGTGTAAAGCAGCTGATAATGAGAACATGACTCTCAAATGGAGGAATAGGTGTTGACATATAAAGCTTTCTGTAGTCTGTGCTTAAATCTATGGATTGTTTTTCCATGTGATCATCCTGACCATGCAAGTCAAGATTAGGTCTAAAGTCAAGATCAGAGTAGTGCTGGAAAAGCACAGCAGGTCAAGTAGATCCGAGGAGCAGAAAAATTGACGTTTTGGGCAAAAGCCCTTCATCAGGAATGCCGAGTTGATTTTGACCATGCAAGTGTCAATGAATAACATTGCTCAGAGGAAAAGGAAATATATCCTCATAATGACACTCCATGAAACCTTCTGGTTTTCTCTCCGACAAATGGCTTGCTTTCTAACTTGTATTGTCATTCAACAGATGAGTTGATAATTGAGCAACGCATTGATCTGCTTTGCACATGAAACAGATTATGTCAACCCAAAGATTATGTGAACTCAAACCCAATCTTAAAGTGTAGTTTCCTTGCTCCTGTTCCCTTGTCATCATTCTTTACAGCTACTAAAATTGTTCACAATATAAGTACAACTATGCATGTCAGCTACTCAGTTGCATCAACATGTTAGATAGTTAATCTCAAAGTTGGAGTGATTAAGACAAACTGACCATTTGTGGATGTGTAAAGATAGATCAACAGGTCCTGATATAACTAAAAATGTTGTCAGGCCTTTATGATCAGTATAGAAAGTAAACTTTCTAGCAGAGAGAAACACATGATAATTTTCACAACATAGATACAGATTAGTGCTTCCCACCCTCCAGTAATGTTTCCAACAACAGTGTGATGCATAAATGATTGTTAATTCACTTCTTTCATGGACTACTGGAATGTAGATCTAACTACATTTCCTAACAAAGCTGTTGTGACACTAAATATGGGTTGAGATGCATGAGAACAAGCAGAAATGCTGTCTTGTCTGTTTTTTAATTTAGCAAAGTCTGTTCATGATTGACTGTTTCCATTGTACATCTCTGCACAGTAGATTCCACAGAAGCTCTATAATTTCTGTATATTTCATATGGTGTGGAAACAGGCTATTCAGCCATCCAGTCGCCACTGACCCTCTGAAGAGAATCCCATCCAGATCCAGCCCCCTATCCCTGCAACCCTGCATTTCCCATGGTTAATCAACTTTGCCTGCACATCTTTGAACATTATTGACAATTTAGCATGGTGAATCCACCAAACCTGCACATCTTTGGACTGTGGAAGGAAACCGGAGCACCCAGAGGAAACCCCTGCAGATACAGGGAGAATGTGCAAACTCCACACAGACAATTGCCCAAGGTAGAATTGAACCCATGACCATGGTACTGTGAGGCAGCATTGCCAATCACTGAGCCACCACACTACCCTTAGAAATGAAATTATGTTAAAAGTTGGATGTTTTGTGGGGTCACTTGCACATGAATGGTTTGTATGTTATTGTATGTGTTGTGCTCCTACCTGTACCCTAAAAGGTCAATCTTGGGAGCTGTGATTGTGGATTTGTTCTTGTATTTTGAGTGGTCATTGCTGTTAATTTTTATCTAAACTGCATTGTCCGTGGAAAAGAGATTGAAAAGGACTACAAACAGTAACTGGTGTGATCCCTCAACATCTTATAAAACTGATGAAATTATCTACCAGCATGCACTAAGTGATGTTCTTGATCGACAGAGCATTCTGAAGTACTGATAAACATTTTCATGAGTAAGAAAAAGTTGCAAGATTTAGTTTTGATCTGCTTGAACTATCTGGAGATAATTCGATCACATATCAAACTCTGTGACACTGCAGAGTCACGGAAGATCATGAAACCAACTCCCTTATTCCAAAAGCGAGGGAGACAAGAAGCAGGAAAATATGGGTCAATTACTTTAAGGTTTATCACGATGGAAGTGTTAGATCTAGATTTCAGATTATCATGTGTTCTCAAATACGGGGTGCACTGAAAAGTGTACAATTTTGCCACACACAGTGCCATCTTGGATAGGTACAAAATATAAAGAAATAAAGTTAAAATGTCAAACATTACAATCCTTTCTTGAACCATGGGCCTGCAGATGCTTTAAGTTGGGCTTTCCCCAGAGGCCATTGGTCCCACCCCTGTGCTGGGCACATGCTTTCACCCACATTGAGCTAAGACCAGCCGATGCACTCCAGGCTTCAGCCCCTAATGCTATATAGCTGCTAACTACCATCTGCTGCCAGCCCTCATGGCCAATCACCACATCACCCATCCTTCGCCAATGACTGTCTCATCATTACCGCCATCCATGTTCACGCTGGGCCACAGCTGCGGCCGTATTCCATCATTGCTGCTCCCTCCACGACTTCCAAATGGTAAATCAGAAACACTAAAAACAAAATAAAAAACTGAGAAAAGAAGAAAATGAGGAAAGAGAAAAGTAAGAGTAGATGAGATCTGGGCTCAAGAGCTTTGACAATGCCTACCCAAGTGCTGCCATTTTGCAAGCAGGCTTGTACATTAGAAACTGTCATTCAAGACGTTATAGGAGGGAGCATGGATAAGTTCACAGTAAACAGGTAGAGTCAGTACAGTTTCATAAATGGAAAATAATGTTTGAACAATATGTTGGAGCTGTTTGCAGAGGTACATATACTATTGGCAAAGGGAAATCCGTGGATGCACTGCACTTAGATTTCCAGAAGGCATTTGGTAAAGTGTAACAGCAAAGATTTTTGCAAAAAATCAAATTTCATGTCATAAGGACAGCATGTGAGCATGGATAGAAGATTAGCTGGCTAATAGGAAGCTGAAATTATGCATAAATGGATCACTTTTAGATTGACCAGATGTTATGTGCGGAGTGCCACAGGGCTAAGTGCTAGAACCCCAAATGTTTGCAATTATTTAAATTACTTAGATGTGAGGTTGTAAGGTATGGGTAACAAATCTGCTGATGACATAAAGATAGATAGGAAACTAAGTTGTAGAGTATATACAAGGAGGCTACCAAAAGATAGAGGAAGGTTAGGTGAATGGCCAAAGACACGACACATGAACATAATGTGGAATAATGAAATTTTGGCAGGAAGATTAAAAAAGAAGCACATTATCTAAGTGGTGAGAAATTTCAGAGCTCTGACATACAGAGTGATCTGAGTGTCCTTGTGCATGTATCACAAAAGGACATTTGCAGATACAACATATTTCAAAATATAAATACTTTAAAATTGCCTATTTAAAATAGAAATAAATTGATATTTTTTCTCTTCAGAGAATAATGAGTCTTTGGAACTTCCTTCCTGAAAAGGTGGTGATAACACAATACTTGAATATACTTGAGGCAGTATCTTTAGGCAGAATCTTTTTAAGGAAGGGGTTAAGCAGGAATGTTGATTTGAGGTTACAATTGGAGCAATCATGATCTTATTGAATGGAGGAGCAAGCTTGATGGTCTGCTTCCTATGATGAAGGGCTAGCTTACAGAAACAGCTTAACAAGTTGGGTCTGTATCCATTATTGTTTAGAAGAATGAGAGGTGATCTTCTTAAAACATAGGGGATTTTAAGGGGACTTAACAGTGTGGATGCTGAAGGGAGAGTTCCTTTTGTGAGAGTGACAAGAACTAAGGTAAATAATTTTGACATATGTTAGACTAAAGGGATTTCTTCTTCCTGTCTTCCTTCTTTCTTGAATATAAGAGTTACATTCTTTACTTCCCAATCAAATGGAAATTTTTCTGGGTAAAGGGAAATTTGCTATCCCCTCAGCCACTTAGGACCCTCAGATAAAGGTTATCAGGACCAGTTGACCTGTTAGCCTTTAGTTTAATAGCTCTTGCAGTCTTTTCACTGGTAATTATAAATGTTTTAAATTCTTCTGTACCTTTAACTTTGTGATTTACAAGTGATACTAGAATGCAACTCATATCTTATTTCACAAAATATCTGTTTAATGCTTCCACCATTTCCTTATTTCCAAGTATAAACTTTCCAGACTCACTTCCTAGGTAACTCACACTCATTTTAGTTATTATTTTCCATTCTTTTCTTGTAGAAAGTTTTGTTTTTATAAATATTTCTCCCTAAATTTCTGTCATAATCTAATTCCTTCTCCTTTTGTTTGGTGATTGTTTGCTGGCTTCTTAATTCTTGCCAATTTTCCAACCTCTCATTAGTCTTCAATGAATCATATACATTTTTCTGTTACTATTGTATTTAACTTGTTTCATTATCCACAGATGACATGTTCATCTTCTAGAATGTTTCGTTCTAAATAGAATATATCTTTGCCGAATGTGAATGCTAATCAGAGAGGGTATCACAGCTACAAAAGTTACCATTGTCGAGGAGGGTCAGTGTGGGTGGAAATTAGGAACAGTAAGGGAGCAGTCACCTCATTAGGGGTTTACTACAGGCCCCCAATAGCAGCAGGGAGATTGAAGAAAGCATAGGCAGATTTTGGAAAAGTGAGGACGTGGTAGGGTTGTTGTAATGGGTGACTTTAACTTTCCCAACATCGATTGGAACCTCCTTCGAACAGATGGTTTGGAAGGAACTGTTTTTGTAAGGTGTGTTCAGGAGGGTTTCCTAAGTCAGTACATTGACAGACCAACGAAGGGAGAGGCCATTTTGGATTTGGTGCTCGGCAATGAGCCGGAGCAGTTGACAGATCTTGCGGTGGGAGAGCATTTTGGTGATAGTGACGACAACTGCCTCACATTCTACATAGCTATGGAGAAGGAGAGAAGCAGGCACAATGGGACGATATTTAATTGGGGAAAAGGAAACTATGATGCTATCAGACGTGAGTTGGGAAGCATGGACTGGGAGCAATTGTTCCATGGAAAGGGCACTATAGACATGTGGAGACTGTTTAAGGAATAGTTGTTGCAAGTGATGTGTAAATGTGTTCCTCTGAGACAGGCAAGAAGGGGTAAGATAAAGGAACCTTGGATGACGAGTGCGGTGGAGCTTCTCGTCCAAAGAAAGAAGGCAGCTTACATAAGGTGGAGGGAGCTAGGGTCTTCCTTAGCTCTAGAGGATTATAGACAAGTGAGTAAGGAGCTCAAAAATGGTCTGAGGAGAGCCAGGAGGGGGCACGAAAAAGACTTGGCAGGAAAGATTAGGGAGAATCTAAAGGCATTTTACATGAATGTGAGGAGTAAGAGAATGATCAAAGAAAGAGTAGCGCCGATCAGGGATAGAATAGGGAACTTGTGTATAGAGTCTGAGGAGGTAGGGGAAGCCCTGAATGAGTTTATTGCTTCTGATTTTTACTAAAGAAAAGGACCTTGTAGTGAATGAAACCATTGAGGAGAAGGTAAGCAGGCTGGAACGGATAGAGATTGAGGAAGCTGATGTGCTGAAAATTTTGACAAACATTAAGATTGACAAGTCACCAGGGCCAGGTCAGATTTGTCCTCAGCTGCTTTGGGAAGCGAGAAATGTGATTGCTTCGCTGCTTGTGAAGATCTTTGCATCCTCGCTCTCCATCGAAGTCATACCTGAGGACCGGAGGGCGGCAAATGTAATTCCTGTCTTGAAGAAGGGAAGTAGGGAAATCCCTGGCAATTACAGACCAGCCAGTCTCACGTCTGTCGTCTGCAAGGTGTTAGAAAGGATTCTGAGGATGGGATTTATGATCATCTGGAAGAGCATGGCTTGATTAAATGCAGTCAGCGCGACTTTGTGAGGGGCAGGTCATGCCTCACAAATCTTATTGAGTTCTTTGAGGATGTTACTAGACATGTTGATGAGGGTCAAGCGGCGGATGTGGTGTATATTGACTTCAGCAAGGCATTTGATAATGTTCCCCATGGTAGGCTCGTTCAAAAGGTCAGGAGGAATGGGATACAGGGAAATTTAGCTGTCTGGATACAGAATTGGCTGGTCAACAGAAGACAGCGAGAGGTAGTGGAAGGAAAGTATTCTACCGGGAAGTCGGTGGTGAGTGGTGTTCCACAGGGCTCTGTTCTTGGGCTTCTACTCTTTATAATTTTTATTAATGACTTGGATGAGGAGATTGAAGGATGGGTTAGCAAGTTTGCAGATGACACAAAGGTTGGAGAAGTCATTGACAGTATAGAGGACTGTTGTAGGCTACAGTGTGACATTGACAGGATGCAGAGATGGGTTGAGAGATGGCAGATGGAGTTCAACCTGGATAAATGCGAAGTGATACATTTTGGAAGGTTGAACTTGAAAGTTGAGTACAGGATTAAAGACAGGATTCTTGGCATTGTGGAGGAACAGCTGGGTCTTGGTGTGCAGGTACATAGATCCCTTAGAATTGCCACCCAAGTGGACAAGTTTGTTAAGAAATGGCTTTCATTAACAGGGAGATTGAGTTTAAGAGCCGTGAGATCTTGTTGCAGCTCTATAAAACTTTGGTTAGACTGCACTAGGAATACTGTGTCAAGTTCTGGTTGTCCTATTATAGGAAAGATGTGGATGCTTTGGAGAGGGCCCTAGAATGGAGGGCTTATCTTACAAAGAGAGGTTAATTGTGCTTGGACTTTTTTCATTGGAAAAAGAAGGAAGAGAGAGGACCTAATTGAGGTGTACAAGATAATGAGAGGCATAGATAGAGTTGATCGCCAAAAACTTTTTCACAGGGCAGAAATTGTTAACACAAGTGGCCATAGTTTGAAGCTGTTTGGTGGAAAGTATAGAGGGGATGTCAGAGGCAGGTTCTTTATGCAGAGAGTTGTGAGAGCATGGAATGTGTTGCCAGCTGCAGTTGTGGAAGCGAGGTCATTGGGGATATTGAAGAGATTGCTGGACATGCATATGGTCACAGAAATTTGAGGGTTCGTACATCAGTTTTACCTTACATGAGGATCAATGTTCGGCACAACATCGTGGGCTGAAGGGCCTGTTCTGTGCTGTACTGTTCTATGTTCTATGTGTTGAGATATCTCCTTAACTATTTGACTATAACTTTTTAATATTCATCCATTAACCTATTTTTCCAGTTAACCTTATCCAGTCCTGCCATCTTACCCTTGTTTATTTAAGTTGAAAGCATTAGCTTTAGGCTCACAATACACTTCCTCAAACTGAATACAAAATTAAATCATGTTATGATCACTATTACCGAGAGATTCCTTTACTATGACAGTATTATTTAATCTTGCCTCATTGCACACTATCAGATCTCTAATAGCCTGGTTGGATCTAGAATTAGCTCGTCTAAGAAAGTATCCCAGAGCAGTCTGTGAACAACAACCTAAAGTGTTAATAGATGCTGGACATCTGAAAAAAGAAACAGAAATGGTAACAGGTCTGGTAGCATCTGTGGAGACAAAAGAAAGAGTTAATGTTTTGATTCTAAAGTGACTCTTTATCAGATCTTCAAGTGTCACATTGTCACTGTTAACAGATGACAGTATAGCAACACCCTGGACCATGACATTTGCCTGCTTTTGCCTCCATATGATATGGAATGCTAATGTGGCATTGTCAGTGTAGGAGTACAATCTGATAGGAAGTTGGTTCACTTTGTGTTTAATCTCAGATGATCAAGCTTGAACAGCTTTCCATCCATTCTGGAATATAACAGCAAAAGGAGCAGTATGCCAAAAGGTTTCAATGGCAGAACACATCTCTGTTTGACCCACTATAAATTTCCTATTACCCAATCATAGCAGAACTTAAATGTCATGTCATCATGGTAAGAGGGAGCACATCGTACAGCCAATCTTCTCGAGCAGCTTAAATAAATTGCTTTTGCTCACATGGTTGAATATCTTGGTTAGATCAATGAAAGCAATTTTATGTCCTCCTTTGTTTATGGTATTTCTACACTAGCTTCCAGAGTGTGAAACTGATGCCAAATGTGAAGCTAATAGTTTTGAAACCACTTTAGCATTCAGGCTTGATGTGTTCAACCATGGTCTGTAGTTTGACAAGGGCAACACAAGCAAAAGCATTTCCAATGATGCTCAACAGAGAGATGTTTCAAGAGTTATTACAATTGCAGCAGTTGTCTTTGTTCGTGTATCAGGTCACAGCTTTGCATCTCCTAGCCTGCTGCCCCCTCCCTACAGCAGAGTGAGATTCCGATGCTGTCAGAACGCCAGCTTCCCATGCTTGATGGGCTCAGAAATCAACACTTGGAACTTGGCCTTTTGCATGAGTCAATAGCTTTGCCCTGTCAGGAAGGCTTTCTATGGTGCCTATGGTGTTCGCACTAGAGTAACATAAGGTAGCATTTCACCGATCTCTCTAACTTTATTGCAGTTAGCAAAGACCCCTCGATCCATGAAGCTACATTGCCTCCAACTTCATGATCCCCTATTTTGTACATTACCTTTTTTGTGTAGCATCTCAGTGAACCTGCTTGATAATTCAGAGTTTTTATATCTATTCATTCCCTTTTACTTGCCCTATTAGTTACAAGCTCAAAAAAAAAACTGGTAAATTGTCAAACATGACTTCCCTTTCATAAAACCATGCTGGTATTATCTGATCATACTAAACACATTGTTAAGACTTCCTTATTAATAGATTTCAGCATTATGTGAAGTCAGGCTAACTAGTCTGTTATTCGTTGCCTTCTCTTCTCTCTCTCCCTTCTTGTATAGAAGAGTAACATTTGGTAACTTCAAATCTGCTGGGACCACTCCACAATTTAGGCAATTTTAGAAATTGGTAAAGAAGATATCTGCTAATCCTGCAATTATTTCCTCGAGAATAGGATTATCAGCCCTTGGAAGCTTGTTGGATTTTTATGCCTTAAGCTTTTGCAATACTTTTTGCTGGTAATTACATTAATTCTCTCATTCAGTCTTTGCATCTAACTTTTGACTTTGACTGTGAATGCAGGTGCAGAATATCAATTTGCTGTTACTGCAATTTTTTTCATTTGCTGTAGTAATATCTCCAGTCTCCTGGAAACAACTTCTCTTGGTACTCTTGTCTTTTTACTTAATCTTTCATAATTTGTTTTTAGTTTCTGGCTAGTTTACTTCTATGTTTTTGCTATTTTGTTGGTGTCAACCCCAAACTTACTAAACTTTGTGGGTGGTACGATGGCACAGTGGTTAGCACCGCTGCCTCACAGTGCCAGAGACCCGGGTTCAATGCCCGCCACTGGCGACTCCCTGTGTCTGCCTGGGTTTCCTCTGGATGCTCTGGCTTCCTCCCACGGTCAAAAAATGTGCAGGTTAGGTGAATTGGCCATGCTAAATTGCCTGTAGTGTTAGGTGAAGGGATAAATGTAGGGGAATGGGTCTGGGTGGGTTGTGTTTTGGTGGGGCGGTGTGGACTTGTTAGGCCGAAGGGCCTGTTTCCACACTGTAAGTAATCTAATCTAAATTTCTTTGCAAGACTGTTCTTTGTGTCTAACATTGCCCTTAGCCTCCTTAGTCAGCCAGGATTAATTATTGATGGCATTTTGCTTTTCAACTCCGAAGAGTAATTCACCCAGACCCATTCCCCTACCCTATTACTCTACATTTGGGTTACTCTTTGCAGGGTCGGTGTGAATTTGTTGGGCCGAACAGTTTCCACACTGTAGGGATTCTATAATTCTATAATTTACCCCTAACTAATGCACCTAGCCTACACATTCATGAACACTATGGGCAATTTAGCATGGCCAATTCACCTAACCTGCACATATTTGGATTGTGGGAGGAAACCCATGCAGGCACGGGGAGAATGTGTAAACTCCACACAGACAGTCGCCCGAGGTTGGAATCGAACTGGGTCCCTGGTGCTGTGAGGCAGCAGTGCTAACCATTGAGCCACCGTGCCTCCCCTAATTAGCTTTGTTTATGTTTAAGGATTCAGATTTGTCTCAAACTTAATATGCAATTTAATTGTATTAAGATCGCTATTCCCCAGCATATATTTTACTATGAGATGATTAGTTAACTGTGTCTCAAAAATAATATTAGATTTAAAATGAGCTCATCCTTTGTTATTTTCACAACATAGTAATTATAACAAAATTGTTACAAAATTAACCTGCCAACTTCAATCGGAGATGCAGGCTGGAATAGATCTACACTTACTACCAATGAACAGGGTTTTCACAGTCTTGTTTAAGGATTCTTATTTCCCTTCAATATATTACGTTTCTTTTCTTGTCCCATTATGAAGACATGGACATTCACAAGTGCAATCTCTTGTGCCAGTTTTTAAATCATTTTGTATAATTGTTGCAAGTGAAACAAACTCCAGCCAACTACTCAGTCGTCTTCTTAGTACAGTATCATCCACTCTCTGCCACTTCTATGCAGCTTTCTCTCATGGCCTCGGATGAGTTTGAGAAAGCCTGCACTTGTTTCTCTCCTGTAGCTGAGGTGTACATGATGGATATCCTCAATGCAGAGAGATGGCAGTTCAGAGACTGCTACACCAGTGTCAGTGCAGAAGGGTGTGGGTGCTGCCGCGTAGATTGACACTCAGTCAGAAAGTCCAAAGAGGCAGATGATAGGGATGCTGTGAAGTGAAGGGTAAACTTTTATTATCTTCAACAACTGCATCTGCTTTTGGCTGCCAGAGTGAAGCACTGACTGAGGTATATCCCCCTGCAAATATGTTTGCACCATTACCACCACTGACCAGTCAATGCTACAGTGCATTGCATGCTTTTGGTGAACAACTGTCCCCTGTTCTTGCAGGGTAAGACAGCTTTGACAAAGGGTCAGTTAGACTCGAAACGTCAGCTCTTTTCTCTCCTAACAGATGATGCCAAACCTGCTGAGATTTTCCACCATTTTCTCTTTTGGTTTCACTGTTCTTGCAGTTCCTGCTACTGCCCCTCTTTCCCCATTTTCCTGACTCTTTCTAAAGGTCTGTAGCCTGGAATATTTAGTCCATGATCATGCTGAAATTGTAGCCAATACTTTGTATGGCTCAATGGCTTGAACATCACCCTAATTTCAGCTTGAATTATTCTTCTAGCTCAGCTATAGAATAATTGCAGCACAGATGGCTATTGGGCCCATTTATAGTTAATCATATATAAAACTCTGTTGGTGTATGTCCCTACTCTGGCTTTATGTTCTGTTGTTCTTTTATTCATATTTTTGATTCATGACATTAAGTTTGCCTCCCAAACCCCAGTGTTTTATTGATCCTTTCCTCATCACCAAGGATTTACACTCATTGAGGTGAATGTCATTCTAGCTGTGCAGGTTGCTTTGCATGGTTCCAAAAGTAGTGCTAGTGCCTCAGGAATCAAAACCCTCCCTTTGGCACTTTTGGAGAGAACTTATTTCCATTGATTCTCCAGGGCCAGGCAGTGCTTTTGGCCATTACCTCCACTCTACTTGTAACATTTTTCAGCAATGGGTTATGGCATTGCCACCTCCCTGGGGACTCAGTGGAAATCCACATAACCTGAATGAATTTCTCCTCTTATGACTCAAACATATTTTGAAAATCCTACCTTTTTTTCCCCTGAGTTGTGTAAAGTGAAACATTGTGAGTAAAAGAAAGGTTTCTACCCTAAAGATTCTGCTGTCTGATTTAGAATTTATTCCTTTGAAACTACATGGCAGAACTCTATATTGCCAGCTTCATTACCCCTATCAACCTATGGAATGATTGGAAACTATTCCGTTCCTGAATGTTGCAGAATATCTGTTAACGTGCAACTGTTCTATGCTTGAGGGCAGAGTTTCTGCTTTGGGTGCAATTCTTAAATTATTCAAAAACTGTGCTGGTTCAGCTACACTTCCACTATCTGCTCAATTTCATTGACAGAACCACAAACATGTTGTCTTCCTTGAATCAGCACAACTGTGCAGTGTGATTGAATCTAACTTTTTAAATTATCTTTCTATTAAAAAGTGCATTCAAGAGTGGTGCAACTTTATTTATACATGTGACAATTGGATTATCACCAACACAGAGCATTTTTAATCAATGTCCAGTTTTTCTTTTATGAGTATCCTGATTTAAAATCAATGAAATCAACTTTCAAATGATTTAATAGTTTCAATACTATCCCCTTCAGTATCTTAAGAAATTCAGTGTCCCAAATCTTTGAGGTGTGTGACAGAAGATGCATGTCAGGACTTCTGCTGGGACCCTTTTTAATTAATATTCATTCACTGGCCAAGCCAGTATTTATTGACCGTCTCTAATTGCCCAGAGGGCAGTTAAGAATCAATCACCTTGCAGTGGGTCTGGAGTCACTTGGAGGCCAGACCAGATAAGATTGGCAGATTTACTTCCCGATAGGACATTAGTGAACCAGATGGTTTTGTTACCCCTGACAATTGATAGTCATTTCATGGTCAACATTAATTTTTGATTCCAGATTTTTGTTGAATTCAAATTCTACCATCTGCATGACAGATTTCAATGCAAGTCACCAGAACATTACCTGGGTCTCTAGATTAATAGACTAGCAATAATATCACCAGGCCATCACCACCCCCAATGTCATGATGTGCTGACTCACCTGTGATTTCCCAGAAAATATAATCTTCTGACCAACATTATTCTCCACAAATGCTTCCAACTCTGAGTTGGAAGCATTGAGTACAGGAGTTGGAAGCTATTCAGGACATTGGTTAGACCACTTTTGAAATATTGCGTGAAATTCTGGTCTCCATCCTGGAAGAAGGATGTTGTCAAACTTGAAAGGGCTCAGAAAAGATTTACAAGGATGTGGCCAGGGTTGGAGGTTTTGAGCTATAGGGAGAGACTTAATAGGCTGGGGCTGTTTTTCCCTGGAGTGTCGGAGACTGAAGGGTGATCTTATAGAGGTTTATAAAATCATGGGGGGCATGGAGAGGGTAAATATGCAAGGTCTTTTCCTTGCGGTGGGGGAATGCAGAACCAAAGGGCATAGATTGAGGGTGAGAGGAGAAAGGTTTAAAAGGGAACTAAGGGGCAACATTTTCACACAGAGGGAATGCGATGCCAGAGGATGTGGTGGAGGCTGTTACAATTACAACATCTAGTCAGCATGGACAAGTTGGACCAAAGAGTTTGCTTCTGTGCTGCACATCTCTATGACTCAATGATTCTATGATTGTTGAGATTGTGTCATCAAGTATACTCAAAGCATAGATGGGAAGATTTTTAAACAGTAAAGGGTTCATGGATTATGGAGAAAATGCAGAAGAGTGGAGTTGTGGATAGTCAGATCAGACACGATCACATGAAAAGGCGGAGCAGACTTGATGGTAGAAAAGCCGATATCTCTTTCTATGTATTCTGCTCTTATGGTCTAACTCCACAACTGATTCCCCTGGTCACTTCTGACCACTCAGCTGTCTCTTAAGCAGCTGAAGACCTCCACATAGCCATTCAACCAAGCACTCAATTACCTCTCCAACTTGACCTGACTAATCCCAAAAAATCCAGTTAACCCCACTCACTCAAATTACGCCTGATCAATTATTCGCTCACCTACTCACGACTCCTCAAATAACCAACGCATCTACCTCACCAATTCACTCATTCATTTAGCCGCCCATTCACCAACCCACACTCATTCATTAAATGATTGTATCTTTAAATACTTATCAGAAGGCAGCAGTGAGTGCTATAATAAGCAGGTGTTTCTTCTAGTTCCTTGATCCTATTGCAATCTGCTAGAGTTTCCTAGTTACTGCATAAGGTTACCACACAAAGTAAGAGTTCATGATGTATGAAGTAACATATTAGCAAGGGCTGAAGACTGATTAGAAAACAGGGAGCAGAAAGTAAGGATAACTTCTTAATTTTCTGACTAGTAGAATGTAGCCAGTGGATTTCCAAAGGGCTAGTACTAAGGCCCAACCATTTACAAATATAAATAAATGACTTGGATATAGTTGCTACATTTGCTGATGACACAAGTATAGGTTGGTAAGTAAGTTTTTTAGAGTATAAGGAGTCTGCAAAAAGTTATGGTTAGGTTAAGTGAGTGGGCAAAAACTTGAAAGATGAATAATGTGGGAAAATGTAAGCTTGTCTAATTTATCAGAAAGGATTGGAATAAGCATGTTATTTACTTGAACAGAGATTGAATAACCTCATGGTGCAGAGGGATTTGTGTGTCTTGGTAAATGAGTCACAACATTAGTTTGCAGATATTGCAAATATTTGGGAAGGTAAATGTAATTAGGTTATTTATTAGAAGGCAATGGAATATGAAAGTAGGGAAGTTTTGTGACAGTTTTATAAGGTATCAGTGAGACCCCATCAAAATTAACATGTATATTTTTGGTCTCCTTATTTAAGAAAATACATTATTGTATTAGAAGCAGTTCAGAGAATGTTCACTTGCCTATTCCCAGGATTGGGTGTTGGGAGGTAGGGGTGGGGGTGGGGATGGTGTTATCTTATGAGAAAAAAATGGACTCTGCATCCATCAGAGTTCAGAAGAATAAGAGGTAATCTTATTAAATGCAAGATTCTGAGGGGGCATAATAAGTTGGATACTGAATGAATGTTTCCTGTTATAGGAGAGACAAGAACTATTGGGGACAAACTCTTGCTCAAGTTTTGTATGAACGTATAGAATGCTCTGCTGCCTACTACATTCTGTGTTAGTCAGGGTCAAATATTCCCAGAAGAAATAAACAGTAGCTTTGACTCAGAAAAACATTTGTGTCCAGTGGTAATGCTTGCAGCAGTGTTGCTGACTGGAAAGTTCTGGCCAATTCCTTTTCATTACAAAAAAGCTTTTAAGATATGCCTCTGTCAGCTCCTGTCCAACTTGAAGGACTTTCTAGCAATAGTGAAACAGCTTTGCAGTTATGACCTGGGATGTGATAGGTTTTGTCGATGCCATCTGATTCAGCAGATTTGAATTTTGAATCAACATTTTATAAAATCACGTCAAGTAACTCATCATCAGTAGTTTTACTTGTATCTCATGTTTAAAGTTTCAAGATCTTTTAATGTTTGTTTAGCCCGCCTGCCTGGATTGAACAGGTATGATCAACGGAAACAGCAAAAGCTGTTTGATTTTTCACTTTTCAGGTCTGGGAGACAGTCCCATAAAAGTTCACATCATGTCATTCATGACACACACAAGCACAATGGATATTATTCCTTATCCAGCAGAAAACCTTTAAAGTTACTTTTTATGGATTTTCTTTTTGATTATTCATTTATTATTTAATATGTATATCCTGGAACTACTATTGAAAATGTATAAATTAGGCTTAAAGTAAATAATGAAGTGTAATACTTTACTTTTTTTCCTGATTGATGGCTGTTTGTTATTTGCTGGAATTTGGGATTTCCCACTCCCATCTTAATCTGTCAGCATCTTCCTGATTCTGCTATCATCATTTTTGGCATTGCATTGATACTAGTTTCCCTCACTCAAGTCTGATCTTAGAATTATAGCATGGCGACAGCACAGAGGAGGCCATTTGGCCTGTGGTAACTTTTTAGACTCTTTGCAAGAGCTGCACACATCAACATACTCCATTGTCTTTTCCCCCAGCTCTGTTTTTTTTTTGCTGTTCAGTTGCTCCTCTAATTCTCTTGTGAAATCAACAAATAGCCTGACTTCACCACGGTCTTAGGGAGCGCATTACAAGTCCTAAAAGAGAGCAGATGGGGCTCATTCCTGGTCGTCCTGCCAGTGAGGATTGCCAGTGACAGGGAGGAGTCAGGATGTGGTTCAGCTTCCTGCTGGACTGAGCGCTGGACAGCTAATCTAATGGTCCTTAATTAAGGACCATTAAGTTGACCACCGTCTCCCCTCACGCCCCTACCCCCAACCCCACCACCCAATGCATGGTGACGTTGTTAGCTTCCCTGCAGTGGCCCCTGAAGTTTTTGGAACTGAAGGCTCAATGACACGACAAAAGAAGCCTCAGGCAGGAATGATAGCTCCTGTGCCCCCCAGTGATTCTGCCAGATGGGATTTCCTTTCAATTGATGAGTATGTTTTTCCACAGCCATTAGAAACTTTAAATTAGAGAAGGACGTCTACCAGCCTTACCTGGTCTGACCTACATGTGACTCCAGACCCACAGTAATGTGTTTGATTCTCAACTGGGTTTAGGGGCTGGCAGTAATGGCTTGCCTCTCCAGTGACACCCATATCCCATGAGCAAACAATTCTGAAAAAAATAATAGCTTCCACTCAAGGTTGAGATGCCCCCAAAGTCTTTCAACTGCCTCAGCAGCACCCAGCCCTCTCAGTGATGCTACTGAGACTGCAGACATGCTGGGGTCCTGACTGTTCCAGATTCTTCAGGAACCTGCTAAGCCTGAATTGGTCTGATAAAATCTCCAAACCCACTGAGCAGCTGGCAAGAGAAAGACAACGCTATTGTTAAAAAAAGAACAACTAGTTCACTAATGTCCTTCAGGACTTATAAGTTACCATTCTGACCTCATCTCCTTTTCATTTGATTCGAGTCTCATGCTCTAAAGCTCAGTCTAAATGTTGTCAAGGCAATTAAGATGGGAAATTAGTATGGCCTTGCAATGTTGCCGCCATTCTGAGAACTACAAAACAGAACTGGGGTTCTGGTGAATCATTGTTTGTGTTCTATTGGTATCTCTGTGTCTTATATGTGTAGAATAGCACAATAATCAATGTGCAATAGTGCAGCATTAATCAGATGATTTAGCAGCTAAAGGTCAAATGCTGGAACAAATCTCATTCCTGCACTCAGCCTTTGGATCAATATGTCAGTGAGTGAAGGAAACTGGGGAACAATAGAAATCACATTAATGAGTTTATTTTGAAGGAGACATGATTAAGATTTCAACTTCATCCAGCCGGATGCTTAGTCTTACACTCAACGTGATATTCTCTAGTTTGGTTTATATTACAGCCTGAATATTACTTATTGATTGATAAGGGAGAATTTAAAATTTTCCTGTCCAGTGACGATGGGGAAGGCCAGTGGATCAGTTTGTGTGGGAGGGCAGAACCAAGTGACATACTCACAGAAACATGAGGATCAGAGTCCCCTTATACCATTCAGTCTGCAATGTTATTTTAGCTCAAACTGTCCCACTCAGGTTCAAGCCTACTGAGGAAAACCTTCTCCGAGGGAGGTTTCCAGACCTGGTCTCCAGCTATACTTAAACAAACACTCACCCATAGGCACACAAATCATAGAGCTAGATCCATCTTTGAGGTTTCACAAAATGGCTTTGAAATTGTTTCCTTTTGAATGTAGTTTAGCTCACACATTCTGAGTAAGCATTCTGAACCTAGATGTCATTCTTGCTCCTTTGATTTTGTTGCATGAAGAGGAAGAGATTCAACAACAGTAGGTGCACTATGCTGCACCACTGCCTGGATCAGTAACTGGGCTGGGTAGAAGACAACACATTTGTGAGTTACTACACATCAGAGAACTTACCGAGCCCACAGGACCAATAAGGTGAGAAGAAGCTTCATGGACCTATCTGAAAAATGGTGAATGAGGAGGCTGTGCTTCTTCCAACAGGCTGCCACTAACTACTGCAGCCAATTGCAAAAAGATTTGCTGATTGCTGTGGCTGGGAAAATTCCCACAGATTTTAACCTTAGTGGCTCAGCTTATTCCAGAGTTCCACAAGCATGCATTCCCAAAGTTCAAAACCTAAAGAACATCAGTGCTCTAGCAACGGCCAGTGAATGGGGAAGATGGCGGCAGAGTAGGGCTCCTCACTGGAACTCGTCTGTTTTCTGACTTTTTCTTTCTTCTTTTCTGGCTTTTCTTCCTTTCTTTCTTTAAGTTCTTCAGTTTCTTTTCTCTACTTTCCTTCTGGAAGGATCTCGATCATGGAGGCAGAGGCAACGATAGCAGCAGCTTGGGGAGCTTTGACAGACGGACTCAAGGTGGCTGGTTGCTGTCAGCAGCATCACTTCATCCATGTCCAGAGTAGTACCAGAGAGGGACGATGCATTGAGGTGGCTAACACAGCAATGAAGCAGGGCAGCAGCTGGGGCCCAGCATGATCCCGATGGTGGTAATGATGAGGTGTCAGCCAGCAGCAAAGTATGGTGATAGCAGTGGCCAGTGAGGTGGCAGTGGTCAGCAATAAGGCAGTGGTGGTCAACAATGAGGCAGTGGTGCTCAGTGATGAGGCAGCATTGGTCAGCTATCAGGCAGCATTGGTCAGTGATGAGGCAGCAGTGGTCAGTGATGAGGCAGCATTGGTCAGTGTTGAAACAGCATTGGTCAGCAATAAGGCAGCAGCAGCAAAAAATGGTAGCAGCAGTGGTTGATCACAAAGGATAACGGCAGATACAGTCAGGGCCAAAGCCTTGTGAGTGATGGTGAAGCCTGGCATGACCAATGGAGGTTGGCAGTGGCAGTCAGCGGTGAAGGTGGCTGATAAGCACAGGTGGGTGTTAGCCCAGTGCGGGGGAGAGTGAGCCCTCCTTCAAGCTGGTGAAAGCCCAGCTTGAAGCTTCTGGAGGCCCAGGGCTTAAGGAAAGACTGAGATGTTCTCAACTTTACTTCTCTATTTTTTAGATTTTATCCTAAGGAGACTGTAACGCTGAACTTTTTACCTAATCTTTTTTATTTTTCAACTTCTGTAACTTAGAATATGTACCAAGGTATGTTGTAGCAAAGATGGTGCCATATGTGGTGATATTGTACACTTTCACTGTGCTTTTGTTTGCCGTACTTGAGTACACTTCACAATAAAACCTAAATCTGAATCTAAAATCTAAAGTGCACTCTATCTTCTTTGCCAGGAGCCACAAACACAATGGCTTGCTAATGGATTGACAATAGCAACCAAAATGAAAAGGACACAGGCTTTATTGCAATGGTTGCTGTATTTGTATAGAAGAAAATGTTTAATTAGAAATATTCCTTTGGGGAATCAGAGCAGCAACTAGAAATCTGAGTTCACAAGAAACATTTTATTTCTGTAATAATGCAGCTAATCTGTGATCACCACAACCCCCTCATTTAAGTTTGTGCCAAGGCGAAACTGGCATAATTCCTTTATCTTTCCCCAGTTAATTGTCCCCTCACAATTCCATCCATTGAGGAATGTAAACAAAATGGCTGATGGAGCTGAAAGCTGCTACCATCTCTGCAGTTGTCCTTAAACAGCCGGTGTATAAAACATGAAACTGGGATGCTCATTAATATTTTTAAACAACTGAATTATAATAGACCAGCACAAGAATGGGCCTTTTGGTCCATGATGTTGTTCCAAACATGACGCCAAATTAAACTAATCCCTTCTGTCCGCCTTTGATCCATATTCCTTCGTTCCTTGCATATTTATGTGCTTATCCAAAAATCCCTTAAACACCCCTATCATATCTGCCTCCATCATCACCTCTGGCATATTTTAGGTACATGAATCATAGCATCATAGTGCATTGCGTACAATTTCACAATCCAAAGAGGGTGATATATGGAAGACACAGAGGGAAAGGAATACTCATCATCTGACAAGGAAGACTTGGTTAACTGTGGGGAAGAAACTGAAGAAGATTGGACACTACAACTGGCCACCAAGAATGGCAAGAAGGTGTTAATTGCACAAGACATTGATTAACCCTCTTGTTCACTGTAAAGTTATACAAATCCACGTGCTTCAATTAGTTTTTCATCCCATTCACCACTCCTTTAACTCCACAAATAATAAATATTAAAACCATTCAACCCACAGCAATGAACTGAAAATGAAGAGTCAAAAGCCATTTTTGAAAATGTACTGTATATAAAAGGTCCAAACTGTAAATGATTAAACAGCAAAAAACAAATTTGTCTTGAATTCCATTCTCAAAGCCTTCAAAATCCCTGTAGCCTGGCTTTTTAGCTCTTTATATACAATACAGGCTACAATGCAAATGTTTCAGTTTGTAATCAACTCTACAGCTATTTCATAGGTTTAGTACTAAGAATGGGAAAAAAGTGTCCAATTCTGTCTCCTATCTCCTTTTATTGCTACAGCAGCAGGCAGTAGAAAAACCATAGCTATTTTGACTCATCCAGAAATTCAATGTTGTAGGCTGTTATTTTAATTAATTCTTTCGATAACTAGATCTCTTACAGCTCTGACAACCACCACATTTTCAACTGCTCCAATTTAACATCCTGATGTGCCTTTAATACCCACCGTCCCCACAACAAACTCCTTCTTCTGATGTAAGATTGTTTGCCATAGACTCCTTGAAAATGACAGAATGTGTCTCACCTCCATGATAGATTCATAAAATTATAAAGTATAGAAGAGGATCTTCAACTCATTAAGTCTGTGCAACCAAGATATACTACTACTGACACTTGTCCCGCTTTCCCACACTAGACCTATAGCTTTGAATGTTATGTCACACCTAGTGCTCATCTAAGTACAACTTAAAGGTTATGAGGTTTCCTATCTTGACTACTCTCCTAGACAGTGAATTCTAGATACCCCACTGCCCTCTATGTGAAAATGCTTTCCTCACATCTCCTCTAAACCTCCTGACTTTCACTTTAAAATTATTCCCTCTTGTTATTCGTGCTTCATCTAAGGGAGAAAGCTGCTTTCTTTCACCTAGCCCATGCCCTTCATTATCTTATACATCTCTATCAGTTACCTTCTCAAACTTCTCTGCTTCAAAAATAAACAACTTGAGCTTATCCAACCTCTCTGTGGGGCTAAAATGCTTCATCCCAAACAAAATTCTGGGGAATCTCTTCCACTCTTCCATTCCAGAACTGGTGATCAGAACTGCACAGCAGTGCACAAGGTTGTGGCCTGACCAAAGTTCCATACAGCTCCAACATAACCTCCCCTCTCTTATAATCTATACCATCACTGATAACAGCAAGTATCTGGTGTGCTTTCTTAACTTCCTTATTATTTTGTTCCATCACCTTCAAGGATCTGTGGTGAAGCACCCCAAGATCCCTCTGTTCCTCTGAGCTTCCTTGTGTCTTGCCATTCATTTGTCTTTTATTTCTTCAAAAGTGCAACACCATACATTCACTAGGCTTAAATTCCATCTGTCACTGATCTCCTCATCAGACTAATCTATTTATATCATCTGCAACTGACACCTTCCTCCTCACTGTCAACCACTTTGCCAATCTTTGTATCACCTGCAATTTACTTACCTTGCCTCAGCCAATCTCAATTATATTTTATATATCTATACCACAAACAATAACGGATCTAACACTGATCCCTGAGGCACACCACCGCACAGTGGGCTGCAGTCACACAAACAACCTTCTACCACCACCCTCTCTCTCCTGTCACTAAGCCAATTTTGGATGCATCTTGCCAAATTACCCTGCATCCATGAGCATTTATCTTCTTCATCAGTTTCCATTGCAGGACCTTGTCAAAGGCCTGACTGAAATCCATGTCAACCTCATCAACTGCCCTACTCTGATCTAAATTCTTGGTCATCTCCTCAAAAATTTCCACCAGATTTGTTGGGTGTAACATCCCTCTGACATAGCCATGCTGACTATCCTTGATCAAACGTTGCCTCTCCAAGTCAAGAGGAGATCACTGGCAAACTGAGTGGGGTGGTGGATAGGCACAGAGGCACGGAGAAACCATCTGGATCTTATTTAGCCCCTGGGCCAGTAGTGAAGTATAGTCACCTCTGGAATAATAGGTGTCAATTGACTCGACCTTGACCCTATTGGACATTTAGTGACAAGCAGCTGGGAATCCCATGTCAACATCTTCTTGCCTCTGACTTCAGCAGAAAAGGAATCACCACCACTAAGCCTTCATAGTTCCGATATCAATAGGCTGAATTAGATTCCACCCAAAATTCAGAACTGTTTTAAAAAAGATTACATTTTGGTAAAATCAAATCAGCACACTGGCACAGTGGTTAGCACTGCTGCCTTTCAGCTCAGGGACCCCGATCGCTTCTGATCTTGGGTGACTATGTGAAGTTCCTACTTTCTTCCCGTGTCTCCCTGGATTTCTGCCGCTTGCTCCAGTCTCCTCCCACTGTCCAGTGAGGTGCAGATTAAGTGGATTGACCATGCTAAACATTGAAGGCTAAGTAGGTGAACTATGGTTAATGCAGGGTTAGGAATAGGGTGGGATGCTCAATGGGCTGAAATAGCCTTTATTTACATATGAAGATTCTATGACTCTATTCTATAATTCTATACATCATGTCTGGAATATGATAGAAAGTCCTAAATGACTTTTAATTCCACAAGAATTGCTACTGCTCCAAAAAAGAATTACAAGTTGAACAATCAGAGGAAAGTCATTCCTAATTCCAAAACATTGCAGGCTCTTCAGAAAATTAATGAAGTGAACAGTCTTTCTCTAAAGCTGCAGATCCCTTCCAGATATCACATAATGAGCCACCTGCTTTGTCATGTATGTCCTGAAACTTTGGCCACTTAGTAATTTTATTACCTGCAAAAGACTTGGAAATGTATGAGAATGTGAAAGATTCTATAAGAGTGGAGGAAGAAGAAAACATGCACTAATCTACCAATACTTAGATTGTTGGCTCCTTTGGCAGAAATTGCATTCCAAACTGGTCACTTTTCTAAGTCACAAGTCATCAACAATACATATGCCTATTATCAGCCTGTGAAATATCAAAAATGCAAGGAGCTAATAACCCTATCTGTGTACAGAACTTCTTTTTAGAGTCATAGAGTCAGAGAGATGGACAGCACAGAAACAGATCTTTTGGTCCAACTTGTCCATGCCAACCAGATATCCTAACCTAATCTAGTCTCATTGCCAGCATGCCACCCATATCCCTCTAAACCCTTCCTATCATATACCCATCCAGATGTTTTTAAAATTCATCTGGCAGCTCATTCCACACACGCACCACCCTCTGCATGAAAAAGGTGCCTCTTAAGACCGTTTTATATCTTTTACCTCCCACTCTAAACCTATGCCATCTAGTTCTGGACTCCCCCACCCTAGGGAAAAGATCTTGACTATTTACCCTAGTCATGCCTCTCATGATTTTATAAATCTCTATAAGGTCACTCCTGAGTCTCCAATGCTCCAGGTAAAACAACCCCAGCCTATTCAGCTTCTCCCTGTAGCTCAAATTCTTTAACCATGGCAATATTCTTTTAAGTATTTTCTGAACCCTTTCAAGTTTCACAACATCCTTCTGATAGGAAGGAGACCAGAATTGTATGCAATATTCCAACAATTGTCTAACCAATGTCCTTTAGAGATGCAGCATGACCTCCCAACTCCTATACTCAATGCTCTGACCAATAAAAGAAAGCATACCAAATGCCTTCTTCACTATCCTATTTACCTGTGATTCCACTTTCAAGGAGCTTTGAACCTGCACTCCAAGGTCTCTTTGTTTAGCAACATTCCACAGGACCTTACCATTAAGTGTAAAAGTCCTGCTCTGATTTGCCTTTCCAAAATGCAGCACCTCGCATTTATCTAAATTAAACTCCATCTGCCACTCCTCAGCCCATTTGCCCATCTGAGCAAGATCCTTTTGTACTCTGAGGTTTACATATTACAGCATTTTATGTTTGACTAATTACAATGAGGTACAAAAATAGCTGAGAAATATGGTAGTCATTTTGAAGTGCAATATTCATCTAAAGGTGAAATTTGTCTGCTTCCCTCTGCAAAGAAAACAGATATCTCTATCATAATTAAATAAACTCACAGGCTCAGAATTATTAGATAGTTAGTTCATACCCAGTTACTCTTATAGTTTATTGACATGGTCAAGTCACGAAGCAGAAATAAACTATGAGTTTTAATCTTTCCAACATATTTCCTTTGAGAACCACAAATGTTGCAGCCTCTTGCTACAGGCAATTATGCAGACTGTTTCGGTCAGCAAATCACGATCTGTTGCACTTTACGATTTCCTATCATTTGACTTTCTTACCATCAATATGCTTGATCAGTGAGGTTGGAGACAAAACAGGTTGGCACGTGGAAAGGCCACCATTACTTTCATTCTTCCACTGCAAATTGTGCTATTTTCATTTCTAATTTTGCTACTTTCTTATTAATTTAATGTTAATGTTGTTCTGCGTCAAAAAAGGGTTTTTTTTTAATAAATACAATTTTGCTCAGGTCATATCTCAGTGTGTAATTTTAAATGATGTGATCATGTTCCTTCTTTTGTAGAAGGTCTTCTCAGGTCCACTGACTATGGAGTTGACATTAGAAATTGTTGCACCTGTTTTGGGATGTCAAACAGGTGAAGCCAACACCTGTTTCCAAGGATGCCTGAAAGATCCCCGCCTTGAAATTCAGTTCGCTATCTATAACAGGAGTTATCCCCTACACAGAGTAACATACTGTCTGCAGCCTCTGTCGATTAAGCCCAAGCAATGACCAGATACAAATATGTTAAAGAGAAGATAATGTTGAAAAAGACTCAGTGAATCCAAGACAAACAACTATAATATCTGGTTCCACAATATCTCAATTGTTATATGCACAGCACTGTTACCTCTTCTCTTCACTTCACTATCCCTGGATTTACTTTATGTTGGAGAAAGTGAGGACTGCAGATGCTGGAGATCAGAGTCGAAGAGTGTGGTGCTGGAAAGGCACAGCCAGTCAGACATATGCTGGAAACATTGACTTTCCTGCCCTTCGGATGCTGCCTGACTAACTGTGCTTTTCCAGCATCACACTCTTTTACTTTATATTGGTTCTGGTGAGACAACAGTTCCAATGCTCATCTTTCGCAAAGCAGCCACCGTCACCTCAAATGAGGTGAAAATCCCTGCTCAGAATCAAATTGTCAGATGGAACTTTTTCTAAAAAGCATTATGTGCTTTAAACATCAGGGTACCTTGAATGCAGTAGTCAAATAATAAAGATGCATTCCTGGGCTTAGCAATGCATCTCAGTCCATGTTTTAGATGGACTTTTTTATGTTGTTCCCATTTGTGAAATCGAAATCAAAGGCTATTCAGAAATTATTAAGAGTATAATGAATTATAAGCATATATTTGATTATACTGACATTCTTTAAAAGAAATGATGACTATATTCCAAACAGCACTCTCATCACATGACTTGTTTAAAGTTGGACAGCTTGTTTGGATTAAAGGGAATCTTTTCCATTTCATGATGGTAGCATTAATTATCCTTCTTATCTCTGCAGATGCAGGTGGTTACTCTGAGAATGAGGTATCAAAGTAATTCTATTTAAAGAACGAAAGCGTTGAATTAATAATATTGCACAGCTGGTTCCATGATCAACAAGACTTTGGTCTACAGTTTGAGATTTGTAAATGAAAAATAACTGCTCAATTCTTACTTTTGGCAATCATTTTGATGTACCATAGTCTGAACAGATTAAACACTTATACAGATTGTAATGGGTCTTTTATATTTAATATTGCCAATAACTGCATTGAGCCAAGTTTTTAATTCAATACTGGCTGCCTTGCTTTATTTGAAAGTTTACATGTTTTGGAAGATTGCAATTGATGCTGCTCTGATAGGACACAGCTACAAGAAATCATCACTTGATAATGCATCCTCCATTCCGTTGCCGCAGATTATAAGCTATTATTAAACTGCACTTCATTCACGATTTTCGGTAAATGCTGATTAACATTTTCATTCCACTACTGTGAACAGAATTGCTTCTAATAAAACAGTTATCTCAGTGAGCTATTACTTATGGATTTCCTGTGAGAAATCACTTAAGAGAAGCTGAACAAAAATGAATTATTAATTAGATTTTACACAAAGATGCAATAAAGAGATGGCTCGCAAGCTGGAAACCATTTCATTTTGCTATTTAATAAAGATCAAAAATGTCTCTAGTTTATGGCACTTGATTTCATTTACAGTGAATGTTGAATTATCAAGCAAGCACAACCAAGACAGCTGGTTGAGGCAAATAGGAGACAAAGTTAAATGAAACAGTAATCCCCAAGTTTATAATGCCAAGGTTGATGAAACAGAATTGTAGCCTCTAAACAATCTCCTTTGGATGCTCGACAATTACAAAGAAACACGCAAATATCATTCATATCATACCTTTTGTGACCAATGGATGTCTTAATGTCTTACAACCAATAAAAGACTTTTGGAGTGTAACCATTCTTGCAGGAAACACAATAGCCAATTTATACCCAACAAACTCCCCACAAATAGCCGGTCACTCTGCCCAGGTAGGACAGGAAGTGACACTATCATTCTAGATGGCTCTCTTTTCATAATCGGCATTCTTACCTAGAGGGGATGTTCTATCCCTCTTTGTGATGGTGTCTTCTCTCCTGGGCTCCTTCATCAAGACTCCTATGCCACCTGGAAATCTGGATGCTTCTTTGCAACTTTTATTGAGTTGAATACCTTACGTTCATAGTAAACCAAAAAAGGGACGCTGCATTTTTAAAAGACTGTATACAACAAGGAAATTTTAAAGGAAGCATTGCCTTTGATTCCTTTAAACAAAAATGTCAATTAATGTGAAATTGTGGACAGTGAAGTGTTGTGGGCTTGTGCCTACTAGAAACTGAATGAAGATTGCCCACTCACTGCACAATGGCTGGTGAGGAGGTGATGCTTTACCTAACAACATATGCTGCAATTAAAAAAAAACAGTTCCTGAGGTATTCTGACCTCTTGCACCATCCAGTTCACATTTATTGCCATAAGTTCAAGTGTGCAGGAAAAAGTCACAGAGCCTTTCCAATCAAGTTCTATTTCAAATGAATTTAAGGCACAATTGAACGTTAAATAGTTCAACAAAATTATTGGAATATTTGGTGTAATTGTGAAAAAAATATGGAAAATTAAACAAAGGTACTCAACAAGAAGGTATTGAAATACAATGAGCTGATAAAGGATCTGGCACAGATAGACTGGAAACACTTTATGGTTGTGTTGCTGGACTTTTAATCACAGATTCACCAGGATGTTGCCTGGCTTGAAAAGTTTCAGTTATGAAGAGAGATTGGATAGACTGGTTTGTTTTCCTTGGAGCAGAGGAGGTTGTGGGGGAATCTGATTGAAGTATACAACATTATGAGAGGCATTGATAAAGTGGATCCTGTGAATCGCTTCCCCATGCCAGATGCCTAAAAGACCAGTGGGTAGATACTTAAGGTAAGGAGCAAGTGATTTTGAGAGGATCTGAGAAAGAGTGATTTTTGACCCAGAGTATGAAAGAAATATGGAATATACTATTTGACAAGATGTGGAGGCAGGTACTCTCACCAAATTTAAGAAGCACCTGGATGAGCACTTAAAATGCCAGGGCATAGTAGGTTATGGACCAAGTGCAGGTGAATGGGATTAGAATTGTTTGATGTTTGTTCGTTGGCACAGACATAGTGGGTCAAAGGGTCTGTTTCTATACTGTAAGGATCTATGAGAATCATACACAATGATTGCTGCAAAAAAGAATATGCTTTCCATGGCAATTCTCTCTACTGCTAGCTTCTTGGGCAGGTTTTTAAAAGTATGCCTGGATGTAGATATCTTCAGTGAAGAAGATACTAAAGGTAGGTGGGTAATTTTCAATTCAATCAGGATCTGATGTAACATTTTGACCCTGATCGGCGTATCTGAGTCAATATATCAGATTTATGTGTAGTTATTGCCCTATGTGTGTTGACGTAATGCATATTGCATTCATATTTCTGACTGACTGAACATATGATGCTGGCCCCATTGCACTGAGAGTCTGACTAATGGCGGTGTAGGTACCTTTACACTGGAATATCACACATTGTGATGGTATGTCACTGTCTGAAAAGTACTCTGAATGTCTATTCTGTAATCTCTTCAATACCATAACAAAGAACAAAGATAAAGAAAATTTATAGCCCAGGAACAGGCCCTTCAGCCCTCCAAGCCTGTATTGATCCAAATCCACTGTCTAAACCTATTGCCCAATTCCTAAGGATTTGTATCCCTCTGCTCCCCACCTACTCATGCATTTGTCCAGATGAATCTAACGTGCCTGCTTCTACTACCTCTGCTGGCAACGCATTCCAGGCAACTAACACCCTCTGTGTCAAGTACTTGCCGTGTGTATCCCCCTTAAACTTTTTACCTCTCACGTTGAAAGCATGACCTCTTGTTATTGAACTCCTCACCCTGGGAAAAAGTTTTATCTTTATCCACCCTGTCTATGCCCTACATGATTTTGTAGACGTCAGTCAGATCCCCCCCTCAAACTCCATTTTTCTAATGAAAACAATCTTAACCTACTTAATCTCTCTTCATAGCTAGCACCTTCCATACCAAGCAACATCATCACAAACCTTCTTTGCATCCTCTCTAAAGTGTCCACATCCTTTTGGTAATGTGGCCACCAGATCTGTACACAGTATTCTAAATGTGGCTGAACCAAAGTCTTGTACAATTTTAACATGATCTGCCAGCTCTTATACTCTACACCCCGACCAATGAAGGCAAGCATACCATATGCCTCTTGACCACTCTATCCATCTGTGCAACCACCTACAGGGTACAATGGACCTGAACTCCCAGATCTCTCTGCTCATCAACTTTTCCCAAGGCTCTTCCATTTACAGTATAGTTCGGTCTTGAATTAGACCTCCAAAAATGCATCACCTCACTTTTGCCCGGCTTGAACTCCATCTGTCACTTCTACGCCCAATTCTCCAGCCTTTCTATATTCTTCTGTATTCTTTGACAGTCTCCTATGCTTTCTGGTACTCCACCAATCTTCATGTCACCTGCAACCTTACTGATAGACCACCAATGCCCTCTTCCAGATCATTTATGTATATCACAAACAACAGTGGTCCCAGAACTGATCCCTATTGAACACCACTGGTCACCTTTCTTCATTTCAAGAAACTCCCTTCAACTACTACTCTCTGTCTCCTGTTACTGAACTAATTCTTTATCCACCTTGTGATAACACACTACCCACCATTTGACTTCACTTTCTCCATTTGTTTACCAAGGGGAATCTCATCAAATGCCTTACTAAAGTCCATGTATATGATATCCAGAGCCCTTCTTTCTTCTATCAACTTGGTCACTTCCTCAAAGAAGGAGGAGAAAGTGAGGTCTGCAGATGCTGGAGATCAGAGCTGAAAATGTGTTGCTGGAAAAGTGCAGCAGGTAAGGCAGCATTCAAGGAACAGGAAATTTGACAGGAATTCCTGATGAAGGGCTTATGCCCGAAACATCAAATTTCCTGTTCCTTGGATGCTGCCTGACCTGCTGTGCTTTTCCAGCAACACATTTTCAGCACTTCCTCAAAGAACTCTATTAAGTTGGTAAGGCACGATCTCCCCCGCACAAAACCATGTTGCCTATCATTGCTAAGCCCATTCTTTTCCAAATATAAATAGATTCTATCCCTTCTCCAGTAACTTTCCCTGACATCAGGCTCACTGATCTGTAGTTACCTGGAATATCCCTACTACTCTTCTTGTACAGGGGAACATGAGCAATCCTCCAGTCCTCCGGTACTTCACTTGTGTTTAACGATGCTACAAAGATATCTGTCAGAGCTCCAGCTATTTGCTATCTTGTCTCCCTCAGCAACCTGGGATGGATCCCATCTAGTCCTGGGGATTTGTCCACCTTAATATCGTTTAGCCTACCCAACACATCTTCTCTCCTTATGTCAACATGATTTGAAGGAGATTTACTGACATCATCTTCCTTTTAGGTTGACAGCTTTGAAAACTGTTTTCTCCAGTGTGGTAGAGGAAAACCATTAGACAGTCCAACAAGATGAGGTTCTTGACTTGTAGTTTACTCTGTGATAACAACTAGGTAAAAGTTACATTGGGATGAGGATGTTGTTACTAAAATTACGATAATATCTCTATCATAGGCCTGTGTCATTTTAGAATTAGAGCCATTTTGTCTTTTCTCACACAATTCCTTATAACATTATCAAATAGAATACAGTTCAAAGCACTCTCCTGCACTAAATCTTTTAGAAATATTACTTTGTGAAACATACAAAAAATGTAGAAAATCTAAAGGAGGATAGTAGCAAACATGAAAAAGATACAGAGTGGTGAAATAGATATGCGACAACGTAGATGAATTTTAATGCAGAGAAATATGGTGATGCATTTACGAAAGAAAAAGATGTAGAGAAACATACAAAGGAAATAGTTACATTTTAAAGGGAGGACATATTTACAGAAAGGCTTTAAGGTGTATGTTTAGAAATCCAGTGGTGGCATCAAGCAAAATCATGATAATATTTGCAAATTACTTGGAAGCCTCAATATCCTGCCTCCATAATCTGCTGCTATACCCATTCCCTGTCACTTCTATTTGCTCTACCGAGTACTTTGTGAATATAAGAACATTAGAAGCTCAGTTCTGCACTTTGGTTCTAAAACATAATATGTCACATTTTGTAATTAATCCTGTATATAACAAAAAATAGCAGTTTTATTGAAATTAGTGTGAATTAAAAGATAGGAAATATTACAATGTTTTCCTTGGGTTATGTAAAATCCTCAAGGATAATGCTATACTTTCTGGTTCAGGTAACCAATATTGCTTCTATTTTATTTTACAAGGTGCAGATGAATTATTTAAATGCCCAGTGTCTTTCATCTTTACTTTTTGTGAAGTCACCCATATATGCTAACTTAAGGGGCTGATTTGTGCACAGACCATGGGAGCATTTTGGGATTGCTGTGCAAAGCATTGCTGATGACTGTCATCCATTCTGGTCAGGACTTATACAACCATGTCCATCTATTTATGGAAACGTCTTGGATGATTCACAAAATACTAACATGATTTGATCTTTGCAAATAAATTTGTGCTTCTTGGGGATAGTTGTTAACTGTAGTTAGTTTTTTAAACATATTTTTCAAAATGTAGCACTTTGTTCAATAAGTCTGCTATTTCATTATTGTTGGTGAATTGGTTTCTCATTAGATACTTAACCATTCTCAGGTAAGAATAGCAGCGTTTTCTTTCTATACATACACAATCAATCAGCATATTCTTGGGGAATTACGGATAAGGTTGTGAGAATCATAATACTTATTAATAAAGTTTATTAATATTCTTCACTTCTAGACTGAGCTATTTAACCTCTTTAACTTCCGTATTGATGTAGCTAATTTGTTTCACAACATTGTGATTTTAGAGTGAATTAAACACAAGTACGAGAATGTATGTAAATGTGTGTGAGAGTTGTGGTCTATTTAGTGCTGTGGACTTGTTATCTTGAGTGACTGTGTTGAAATGATTCAAACCTGGTTTCATTCAGCTCTTTACCAACTGGACTGAAAACAGAATTATACTGAGCATAGTCATTGTAATACCAATTCTCCAAGTAAGTGGACTGCAATCATATAGGATCCTGAGTGACAAGATCTGTGCTGAAAATGTGTTGCTGGGAAAGCACAGCAGGTCAGCCAGCATCCAAGGAGCAGGAGAATTGATGTTTCGGGCATGAGCCCTTCTTCAGGAATGAGGAAAGTGTGTCCAGCAGGCTAAGATAAAAGGTAGGGAGGAGGGACTTGGGGGTGGGGCGTTGGAAATGCGATAGGTGGAAGGAGGTTAAGGTGAGGGTGATAGGCCAGAGTGGGGGTGGGGGCGGAGAGGTCAGGAAGAAGATTGCAGGTTAGGAAGGCGGTGCTGAGTTTGAGGGATTTGACTGAGACAAGGTGGGGGGAGGGGAAATGAGGAAACTGGAGAAATCTGAGTTCATCCCTTGTGGTTTGAGGGTTCCTTGGCGGAAGATGAGGTGCTCTTCCTCCAGCCGTCGTGTTCCTATGGTCTGGCGATGGAGGAGTCCAAGGACATGCATATCCTTGGTGGAGTGGGAGGGGGAGTTGAAGTGTTGAGCCACGGGGTGGTTGAGTTGGTTGATCCGGGTATCCCAGAGGTGTTCTCTGAAATGTTCCGCAAGTAGGCGGCCTGTCTCCCCAATATCGAGGAGGCCACGTCGGGTGCAGTAGATGCAGTAAATGATGTGTGTGGAGGTGCAAGTGAATTTATGTCAGATTTGGAAGGATATTTTGGAGCCTTAGAGGGAAGTTGGAGGAGGGGGGGTGGTGGTGGAGATGTGTGGAGGGGGAGATGTGGGCGCAAGTTTTGCATTTCTTACGGTTGCAGGGGAAGGTGCCGGGAGTGGAGGTTGGGTTGGTGGGGGGTGTGGACCTGACGAGGGAGTCACGGAGGGAGTGGTCTTTTCGGAACGCTGATAGGGGAGGGGAGAGAAATATATCCCTGGTGATGGGGTCTGCTTTGAGGTGGTGGAAATGCCGACGGATGATACGAGGTATATGGAGGTAGGTGAGGACCAGTGGGATTCTGTCCTGATGGCAATTGGAGGTGCGGGGCTCAAGGGCGGAGGAGCGGGAAGTGGAGGAGATGCGGTGGCAAAAGACATCTGATATCTGCCAGTATCTAAAACCTCTCATGTCAATCTCCAATCCAATTACAGAATGCTTTTGCATTTCAATGTCGCACATTAAGCTGCACCAGCAATTATCACTGTAATGTCATATCAAGGATACTGTGCACTCAGGTACATGCACACAGATCATGGACTGGCTCAGGCTGCATCTCCATGCTCCTTACTCACTGTCATAGTACTCACTTGCTTTGAGTCTACCTGAATTCTCACAGCATCCCTGCTTTACCTTGCATTGCCGTACCTTTTTATACATTGCCCTCTTAGCCAGAGATGCTAGGGTCATATTCCTTCTGTATTGCCATGTCATAGTTGCCAGGAAGCTTCAGTCAAGTTAAATAGAATAGCCTTCACTCAGGGATGCTGGCACTGTAAGTCAAAGTACCCTCTGATACCTGTCCAGGACCTTAAGCAGTGTCAGTCCGCCACTTAGAGTGGTCAGAAACATGATGCTGTCTATGCATGAGGTGAAGAGCTGAATGTTGGGCAGCATCTCTCCCCACCCCCAACTCCATGTCTTCCCCTGTTCTCCCTCTAATTTTCTTACTAACTGCACAGTCCTCCAAGGCCCATGCGTGGAACTACTTCTGGAACCAGGAGACAACACTGCATGTTATGGACCAGGTCAGAACCCCTCAAACGCGATGTGACTAGTCAACTACTCGATTTTAAGAAAAATACAAATTATTTAAACACTGTAGTTAAACTACAAATAAATGACATGGCAGGATGACCAGTTTAACCAGACGTGCTGTGTCTTCTTGTTGTGGTCTGTTGACGATATACTGGTCCGGATACACTGGTCACCCTGCCTTATATCCAACCTAAGACAAGCCAAACAAAGACATGCACGGGAATTCCTGGAGACCTGGCACTCAACCCAGAACTTCATTAACAAACATGTAGAGTTAGACTCCATATGCAAACCATCGAGAAACAAAACCAGAACTGATACTACCTGCCTCAGCAAACTGGGACAGGTAAATAGCAAGCAGGACAGAACACTAACACTTCACTGGAGGCGCACAGATGATGTTACCTAGTATGGTGATGAAACATCGGCAAACAAACTTACCAGCTCAGCAAACATGTCAACACCCACAAAGAAACAAGTACAAGAGGACACAGCTTTAAAGTGATGTGCAAAAGAAGTACGGGTGATGTGTGACAAGAAATAATTTTTAGTCAGTGAGTAACTAGAGTCTGGATTGCATTGCCTGGAAGTGTGGTTGAGGCAGATTCGCTTGAGGCATGCAAGAGAGCATTGGATGATTATTTGGATAGAAATATTGCCTAAGACTATGGAGACAAAGCAGGAGATTATGATGCTATGTAGCCATGATGGGCTGAACGGTCTCCATAATAATTCTGTGAATTGTTTGAAAGTGGATGTTTCAACATTTTTTAAAACATTATTCAGTGTTTATAGATTTGATCTGGAACTTTCATTACTTGTATCTTTTTCTAGATGTTGGAAAATTATGATATTTTTAACATTTAATTTTACATCAAACATGAAAGCATATTTTGTTAAATACAATATTCTTGCCATCAGTGTTTAATCATCTATTTCAAATAAAAACTTTGGAGATAAGATTTTTGAAGATTGCCTTCATTAAAGTTTAACTTGAGGGAAGTTTCATTAGCCAATATTATGCTTCTCCACGGTTTGGTATATGCGAAAGTGAGTTTTCAACAAATTATTTGAATCCATCTGAATTGGATGCAATGTTGAAACAGCAAGGTCAGACAGCTGCATTCTGCTCAGAATAAAGATCTATTTTCTTTCTTGCATAGTGCTTCCCTGAATTAAAATTGCATAGTTGTTCTGTGCGATGAGTTGAAGACATGATAGAGGCATTGCAAACTGAATATACTTATTTTTTGTCAAACCATCAGTGTGTGGTAATCCCTGCCACCAGTCTCAAGCTAACATCCCAAAAGATAAGCTGATTTCACCTGCTTATAAGCAGATAACTGTTGGAATGCTTCCACGTAAATCCTATAAAATTGGTTTTTGCTAGATTGATCTCACAGAGTACCTTGAATTACCTTGATCCAGTTGCAAGTTATAAAACTCTACAAAGGAAGTGTGGAAAGTGAACCATTCATATTATATTATAGATAGAATTCATAATTTGTATATAATTGAAAGTTTGCCAGTTTACTCACATTTTGACAGCACATAAATGGAAATACATAATCGAATTGCAAACTGAATGAAGGCCTTGGTGGTATTATTTGAGTGGAAAGAATTGGTAGGGAAACGGTAAAATAGAAAATGAAGCAACTGTGTGAAACTGTACAAGAAAAGACTTACATTTGTTTAGCACCTTTTACCAGTACCAGACATCCTGAAGTGCTTCACAGCCAACTAAGTATTTTTTAAGTGTAGGGACTGATGTAATGTCAGAAACATGACAGCTAATTTGTACTCTGACAAATCACAGGCTCTCGCATCAGCTATATGATTTTTTTTCATGCTGTTGAGAATAAATTATAATTATTAGTAGAAACTGGATAAAACTTGCCTGCTCTTTTTCATAATAGAGACATATGATCTTTTACATCCATCTGCGAGACCAGAGGAGCCCTCAGTTTATCATCTCATCTGAACAATTGGTACCTCTGATAGTCCTTTTTTTAGAACCGTTAATGTAAACTGCTATGCTGTCTTGAATTTCAATGTCTGAGATTGAGAAATGAGGAACTAAGAATTATCTACCTTTGGAGCTGAAAGAAAAGCAATTATCAGCCTCTGTGAACAGTGAGTTGGCTGATAGGACAAGGATTATTAGTTAATTTGCAATAGCCTTCCTTAAAAATAAAAATCTCTTCAAGGTACTCCTGGAGCTTTGGTAATTTTAATTCTGTTTTAGGCACACAGCAGTAGTTGCAAGAAGCTTTTGGGTCTGAGCCTAATGGAGAAAATATGGCCTATTCTTCTGCTTATTTGGCTGACAGTCTACTGTTCAGTTCCAATAACATGATATTAAAGCTGTTTGAAAGTCACTGTACATTTAGGGAAGAATTGTGAGCATGATGTTATGTAAAATTAATTAATGCATCTGGTAAATAGCACAACAAGTCAAGTTAGAGGTTCAGGAGATATCATAACCTTAAATTTAAATGTCTGTTATTTTTAACTCCAAGTGAAACACAAAAAATAAGCGTGTTATGCCAAAAGTTAAATTGATTTTACTTTCTCTTGTAGTTATCAGTTAATGAAGTACTTGCCATAAAATGTGGGTTCTTTTCTACCTTGTCTAATTCCAGGTTCTAATGCTGTGGAGGCCCAGTGCAAAAAGTTTGAAGTGAAAGCACAGGATGGCAAGAAATTACTGTTTTCTGCAGATGAAAGTGAAATTGCCATTGGTGTTGACAAACTGCGTGTGACAGGTAACACTCATTAAACATAAAACACTCTTTTGTAATTCATCTATTTATCTTTCATAGAATTGCACATGAAAGATGGAACAACTATACTGTTTAGCTATGCAATGTAACATTCTGCACTAATGTGAAGTCAAAAATGATAGCATGATCAAGAACACCAAAATTGATAAGAAGTATTCAAGGCCGTAAGTAGGAGTAAAGATCATATGGTGCAGAATAGGTCATGCCAGAAACCATAAATCATTTATAATAATATTATGAATAATATTATTCATAAGTGATTTGTTTTTACTTTGGTTTTGTATAGAGGCAGTGAGCCACCTGCTTTAACTGTAATCAGATATTTCTGGAATAAACATCAGAGAAAAGTCTATATTGACTTTCTGTTGTCATCATTATGAGAGATACAGTTAGGCTTACATTAAATACTACTAATAACATATCAAATTATGGTACAATCTCATGTCACCTTCTATGGTGAAACAGTACCTGACCTACTTTTGTGGTGCCCTTCTTTGTATACTCAAATTTGAAGGCGTATCATGGCCAAGAGAAAAAAAATTGTGCTAAGCTGTTGAAATCCACTATCACAAAATCTTGGATCTGAGAATGTAACATCTTGAGAATCATATGGTTGAATTGATCTTTTGATACAAAACCCAATGTCATTTTAAACTATAATCCATTTATTGAGGGAACTTTCTTTTCTGACATTTGTAATGAAAGTGTGCAACTAAGTATAATGGAATTTCAGGTTTTGTTCAGAATAGTAAAGAATAGAAATGTTTCCCATTATATAAACAGTATATGTCTGAATTATAAAACCCTACATCTCTTTGTCTTGCACTTTTATGTGTTTACACAGTTCTATGTTGAAGGCAAAGCAATTTTAGGACATAGATTATTCAAATAGCTCTTCGTGTGTGATTCTGATACTGTAATCATGCATCACCTCAGGTATATTGCAAAGTTTTTCCTATCTCATTCAGTACAACATTGTGAAAGCCTTACTTGCTATATTCCAACTCCACTTTGTAGAAATGCTCTAAGAGTGCCATCTGGTGTATTTCTCAGTGTCTTCTCAAATACAAGGCTAAATGAGTATTCAAAATAATATTTTATTCCTTGTGCTTTCTATTGACAGCCAACTGTGTGCACCTATGTGTAATGTGTAAAGTTTATCCTATTCTGAAGCTGTACTGTGTGGCTTTGGCATGAAAGCTTTATTGCTGTGTAAATGCAATGTTTTGTTAAGCTATACCATTCCATTTACAAACCTTGATTTTCAGATGTCTGATTTCTGTGTCATGGCTTCTGCATAAATCCTTTTTAAACAACATTACAAAGTACAGTTATAAAGGTACATGGTTGATCTCACAGTGAAAAAAACAGTAAGTGGTAGGAAAGATATTCATATGAGCGAAATCTCTCTCAGGATTTACAGAAGCTTTGCCATGCATCATGCATCTAGCACACTACTCTATGTAAGCCTCTACAAGATTTGACATTATTCTTTGAATGATCTCTTTTGCTGATGTTATTCCAAAGGCTAACCTGTTAAAACAGAATCTTCTAAATAGTATTATCTAAGTTGTGAGAAGCTTGGGCTCCTCATCTAGTGATATTTGTCAAAATGTATTCTAATTGTGACCATTTTAGAGAATATTGAGCTCTTCCCTAATGTTGCTCAATTCTCATCACTAATACCATAGGATGGACTTTTCCTTTCACAGAGTGGTCATGAGAGACAACATATATTGCTATTGAACCATTTGTTCTGGATTTAAACATGGTGAGTATCAAATTAAAGGGCAAAATACTCCTTGGCTGACCACTGATCATTTTCTTCACCTTTGGAAATAAAGCACATGGAACCATTTTCTCACTGCATGTAAGCATATCAATCTCGCTGCTTGTCTTTAGTGCTCTGTCATACACAGAGATAATTTTAGAAATTCTGTTCTGAAGTTTCCCAGACAACTTTTAACACTTTTTAAACTCACAGCATGGAAGAAATAGAGTCAATTCCAAACACCTTTCTGCTTCAGTGTGAACAAGGCTGATCAGAGATTTTGATCAGTGCTTCAATCATTATTTTCTCTCTGTGCTTTTAATTATCTGCCACTTCTCCCAGAACCTTCAGCTCTACTCCCCTTGTTCTTGCAGCTTTTTGCAAAATAGTTGGAAAAAAATCTCTTGTATATGGTTCAACATCTGAACGAATTGCAGCTGCTACTT
This sequence comes from Hemiscyllium ocellatum, assembly GCF_020745735.1. NCBI lineage: Eukaryota > Metazoa > Chordata > Chondrichthyes > Orectolobiformes > Hemiscylliidae > Hemiscyllium > Hemiscyllium ocellatum. The sequence goes on from NC_083401.1 coordinate 91,356,693, forward strand.
CAGTATCTAATTTATGTTGTGTCCTGCGCCCTCCTTTCAGGATATCTGCACTGTAATAGTTCACACTTACTTCTTACACTTACAATTACTTCCAGAATTTCTCCTAAGAAATGTACATTAGATTTTGTGAATCCTCTACTGCTTTGAATGTTGATGACTTTAACTTCATTGGTTCAGTTTGGAATTTGTGTTTTTCTCTTTCCATTTCTTAACTCTGTCTTTGTCTCTCTCACTCTCTGTCATTCTCCCTCCCTTTGTCTCCCTCCTTTTTCTCTCTCTTTCTCTTTCTTTCTCTTTCTTTCTCTTTCTCTGACTCTTTCTGTTTGACTCTTTTTTTCTCTCTGTCTCATATGACAACTGATCATTCCTGCCACCTAATCTCAGTTTGTCGACTTAATGGAACTGTGTTCACGAGGATCCAGGCTTCTGCATAGGACTGCATAGATCTGAAAATGCATTATTCATTACTGCAACAACTATTCTGCTGCAAATCAGCTCCTCTTTTAGAGTACCATACTTAAAGTTTTTCATTAATTAGTACAAATCATCAACAACTTTCCCCATGTCTCAGGGTACAAGTGTCAAATTTGCACATTTCACAGTGGCCTACTTGCTGAGAATGTAATATATCTTCAATTCACAATAACTATGATGTAACTTGGCTTTACCCTGTTCGAACTGCAGGGTAACTAAAATGTAATTCATAGTCCCATTGCATATCAACTTGTTCACAGTCTAGCTTCATGGTATGGCAAGATGCAGTGCAAAAACAAACAAATCTCTTGGACCACTGTGACCATGCCTAAACCTGATTAATGCTGCAATTTTCTGGGAACTCTGCACTGGATGGAGAGATTTTCCATCGTAGTATATTCTGAGTTGTTTTCTTTCTGAAGAGGTGATTAAAAATTTGCTTTTGAAGTTCAAGCTTGTCAAAATTGCAGGAGTTACTTGATTTTTAAAAGATTTTTTCAACACTACATGGTTATTTCTAAGTTGGAGCAATTGCCAATAAATTCTATCTTTAAGAGTTTTTAAGTGGGCCTGAGTGCTGCCACCTTTCCAATTTATATGTGTTTTTTTAAAATTGCAAATTAACCAAAAGCAATAATTTTATTTTTGTTTCACTGTGCTTTTACTCTATGTAGATCTTATATGAAGGGCAGAAGTGCATATCTTAACTAACATGGGAGTCAAAGGGTGGGTTGGAATGCAGGCGTGTTGCCACAATCTGATCAGGCATGGTCTTATTGCATGATGGAGCAGGATAGGAGGCCAAATGGCTCCTAATTCAAATCTTCATATATATGACAGTAGATGTACTGAAAGGACAATAACATAACCAAAAGGTGTCAAGTTAAATTGTGTTGTGAAAACACAATGACACACAAAAAAACAGAAGATCTTAGATATAGGAATATAAAAAGCATTTAAAGCCTATGCCAAACAAATTTTGCATTCAATTATCTTATTTCCATAAGATATTTTAGGAGTGCAACAATCAGAATTGTATCTCTGTACTGAGTACACCAGGATACACATTGGGTTAGTATCATAAAGCTTTGCTGTCATAAGGAGGTTTGTCAGTCAACAGAAATGGAAATATGCTACCATAAAGTAAAATGATTGTTCATCTGATTATTTGATGAATAGGTATTTTTAATTGAAGTAGATTCTTGGATTGAATATTCAGATTTCTGCATGTGTAGGATCAGCAGTGTGATGCCTGGATGAGTACAACTGCAGTTCCAACAACACGCGAGAAGCTTGATTCCATCCAAGACAAGGCAGTACACTTTATTGTTACCTCATCCAGAGACATCCACTCCTTCCAACACCAACACTCAATAGCCACAATTCATACTAAATCACCAAATCTCCAAGAACACACTTTCAAAACCCACGACCAGTTTCATCTAGAAGGACAAGGGTATCATAAGTAGGTTCCCCTGCAAGACAGTCACCATCCTGACTTTTAAATATATTGCCATTCCTCCAGTGTTGTTGGGTCAAAATCTTGCAGCTCCCTCCCTAAGGGGATTGTGCATCTACCTATAGGACGTGGACTGCAGAGGTTCAGCATACTGCCGCCTTCTCAAGAACAACTAGGGACAGGCAATAAATGCTGGCCCAGCTAGAACCATCCACATTCCATGAATATAAACAAAGATGGCAATGAAAAAGCACAACTTCTGCCATAACATCACTTAACCCAATGTCATTCCCAGCACAGTGAGTTTTACCAACACAGGAAGAGGATGGTGCTGAGATCCCGCCTGATCTATTACAAACCGAAGTAACATAGTTAAAAAGGTAATTGAGTGCTTATAATTGGGATGTTTTAGCAGCATGGGCTGCACATTGATTCTAGGATAGTCCAGTGAACAGAGGCAGATGCACAGCAAGGATCCATTCATGGTCACTTCAGAGAACCATGTAAGCCCCAAATAAGCTGGTAGAGCACAGAAGAGAAATTGGCCATTGACACACAGTCAATGGTCCGCAAAGTTGGTATGGAGATTGAGCAGGGATTGTCAGTTTACTGTGCTGTACAGCTGTAAGATGAGGTGACAAGGCCATCAAACATTATTGGGAGGGCCACTTGCATACAAGGACGGTAGTCATGGGCAGTGTGGATGTAACTGTCAGCTTTTAGACCCAGGAGCAATGAGACCAACATTTACCTTTGGAAGGCCTCAGCCTTAGGCATTAAGACAACAGTGGAAAGGGATTATGGACGTAGACATGGAGATTGTACTTTCAAAATAGCTTCAACTGTGAATTCCATCCACAGAAGAGCTTCCACTCCCTCCACGTTTGCTCACACAGCACATTAAGAATGTTCTAAATACATGTATTCACTTGCATAACTGCTGAAATGACTTTGTTATCCCCTGTCATTCCATGCTCTTCACTATAAGTCCTGAAAAGTATGTGGATGAATATTCCTTGAAGAGATGGTCACTCATTCATCTAATAGAGCTGCAGAGAATGACAAAACAATGATGCAACAAAAACTGCTAACTCACGAGGATACCAAACAAGTTATTAAGCCTGTTAAATTACAGTTCCGGTACCTCAACTGAATGGATGGCATCCTTTAAGTCCCTTTATAATGAGCCCCTCAGAGAGGTGACCACCTTGAAAAGGGTGAGATCCTGGGGGGACACCATGCAGTGAAGCAAGAGTAGGAGGTGAAAGGGGAGAATGCTAGACAGTGAGGTGCCCCATGTTATGGACCAGGCCAGACCCCCTCAAAACATTTCGAGAAGTTAGCCCACATCCTAACTTTTCTAGTTGTTTTAAGCAGGTGTACAGTAGATATTCCAGGAGCGGCTCAACCACTCAGTTTTAAACAAAATTGAATTTATTTACAGACAACTGAATGAAACACAAACAAAAGAGAACAGAATATAGAATAACTTAACCTGTCTGAAAACCCAATCAACTCTATTACAACCTAATGATGCTGTTCCAATTTCCTGCAACATCCCCATCAAAACACCTTTGGCAAAAAAAGTAAAATCAAACATAGGTTCTTGTAGGAGAGATGTCAGAGAGAGAGTCAGCCAGAAAGCCTCTGTTAAATCAGGAAACCTTCCTCCCCAGCCGGGGGCGAGGGTGGTGTGTATGGGCCGGGGTGGGGGGGGTGTGGGGGAGAGAGAGAGAGAGAGAGAGAGAGAGAGAGTCAGCCAGAAAGCCTCTGTTGAAACAGGGAACCTTTATCCCCAGCAGCTTTCTGCAACCAGCAGCTTTAAACAGACTGCTTGCTAAAACCCAACCAAACCAAACCAAATAGAAAAAACCCAGAACTGGGAGAACTGGCCACTCCCCTTTCATTGTACAACTGTTTAAAACAAAAACTTAAAAGCCTTTTCAAGTGGGTATTTCCAGACATATCAGAACTTTTGTCTTTATGACCCCTCTTGAAAAAAAAACAATGACAATATCACTTTGTTAAAGGAGCAGCATCATCACACCCAAACCGGAAGGGCATGGTGAGGGGCTCCGCACTATCCATGGTGGTTTTGTTTTAGCTTTGGAAAAGGAAGCTTGTTCACGTGACTCTACCTGTGCCTGAGGTACATTGTCACTTTCCTCATTGTGGATCTGTCAATGAGGACTACTACACCTTTATCAATATAAAGGCAAACCTCAAGTACTGGTTCCTTACTGCAGAAATGCTCACTGCACTTGGGAAGAAAAGAATGGTGAAAATGTCTCATGGGGGAACAAAATATTTCCCTTTTTGAGAGCTCTATCTGAGATTTTCTGGAGGACCACCTTTTGATTTCTGGAGACTACATTACATTGATTTTTCAGGGGCTCCTTAGATCCAAAGATTTAAGCGAGAAACCAAACTGTTCTCAAAGCAAGAAGTTACAGACTCACTCTCCACCTGCATTAAAGGATTTTAAAGAACTGAAAGAATCAGTACTGTGCAGATGGCCAACAATTCAACAACTATTAAACAGTTTTCCTCTATTCCATTTCTGGCTGGCCAAGCCTATTGTGTTGCTCCAGTATCTGATACTAAAGCAAATTCAAGGCCTTGAAGATAGGTCAGACCTTTTTGAATTGACTGGACTCCCCACTTTTTCAACACATCAAAATACTCTTTTTGATAAAAATACAAATATGCAACAACCAAGAATTTGTTTTTCACAGACAATTGTATAACAGAAACATTTAAAGAGGAATCTAAACAGAACAGAAAAAAATGAATTTTCTACCTTTACCTAATTTAAACTTTATTCCCAAAATGTATAACTTATTGGACAAACATAAAAAGGGAGGAAAACCATTGGGATTTAGTTTTTCTTTATTCTTTGATTATTATTGTTCAAGCAGTGCTCTCAAAAATTAAAAGCCAGATCCAAGTGGAAGGTGAGAGTTTTCAACAAAAAAAAGAGTTTTGAAACCATTACCATAACTAAAATAACTGTGTATGTGAGCAATATTGCTCATTTGCCCATACCATCTTGTTTGTTGTCTCACACACACTTAAACTACAGTCCCAATTTTTAGCCTTCTAGTCACCATCTCCATTGCAGATCCCGGCCTCACCTTGCCTGACCTACTCTTATACATGTCCCTAGCAGTTTCTATAGCTGCCTTCATTGGCCATAATAAGATGAAGGAGAGAGAGAGAGAGAGAGAGAGAGAGTCAGCCAGAAAGCCTCTGTTAAAAAAGGGAACTTTTGTCCCCAGCAGCTTTCTGCAACCAGCAGCTTTAAACAGATGGCTTGCTAAAACCCAACTGAACCAAACCAAACCAAACCAAACCAAACCAAATAGGAAAAAACCCTGAACTGGGAGAACTGGCCACTTCCCTTTCATTGTACAACTGCCTTAGCCGTTCCATGCACATTATTGTTCTATTTGTCCAGAAAGATCAAAAAAGAGGTTGCTAAGGCACTGCCAGCCAAAATCAGCCACATCTATTTGTTGGAAGCTGCAATTATCCAAGCTGGCAGATCCCACCCCCCAACCTGAGGACAGCAGGTTCCCTAGAGCCCTGGCCTCTGTTATTGGGTCATGATGTTTCTCTGTCTCCTGGGTCCTATGGCCTTCAGCTACTGTGTCTGCTAGAGAGTGAATATCCCTGGAGGCCTGTTCCAATCATTGGCTGTAGCATGCATCTTGCCCGAGTGTATTAGGTCATTAAAGAGCGTCCAACATCAAATTAAACTTTTGTATACCACATTCCTTCTGGAGACTTTGTCAGTTGGCTCTCCATTCAGGCCTGTTTACTCTGGGTGGGTAGCCTCCTGCCATTACCTTCCAAGAAGGGAGTCTCTCTACTCTTCTTTGTGACCTTGAAGAGGGCAGGTCAATATCAGAATATCGAGGGGCCCAGGCCTCTGGCTCTTCTGAGAAATTTCACATTTGTCTCGATCTAAGCTCAAGCTAAAGGTCTAAAACAGCAGTAGAAGTAATGGCTGTTATAATCTATTTAAATATTGGACCCAAACATAAGCAATTGGGCCTTTGTACTCACCAATACAGTCTTAATTTACCATTGAAACCATTGCCAGGTCAAATAAAGACATATCTTCATGTAGTTCTGGACAAGAAATGGTTCACTACAGGTGAACTTGGAATAGGAAATGATCATGACTTTGTTTTTACACCTTAGAAGTTAAATCCATAGTGTAAGGCCATTTCAAAAGATAGAACTGATATCTCACTGGGCTGGATACATCATCACCAATATTATTTTTGAAATTGATGAAAGGTGGAGTATAAACATTGTATACATTGAATCCTTCCATTGCCAGAAATAGAAATGTTTTTCTTCTATTCTGTTAATTCCACAAAAGCACAGTTGTAGAAAACTGTTGCATAATTTAAAAAAATAATAATTTAGCAGGGGGATGGGAACCTAATTTGTAGTTCCAGTGTCCAGGAGGTTGAGAGTAGTGAGGTCAGAAATGGATAGAGCAGGGACAGGGATGGTTGTTGCATGTTCTGGGATTTAGATGTTTCAGTAAGAACAGAGAAGATGGTAAAAGAGGGGGAGGTGTGGCATTGTTAGTCAAGGACAGTATTGCGGTGGCCAAAAGGATGTTTGAGGACTCGCCTACTGAGGTAGTATGGGCTGAGGTTAGAAACAGTAAAAGAGAGGTCACCCTGTTGAGAGTTTTCTATAGGCCTCCAAATAGTTCCAGAGATGTAGAGGAAAGGATAGCAAAGATAATTCTGAATAGGAATGAGAGTAACAGGGTGGTTGTTTTGGGGGACTTTAACTTTCCAAATATTGACTGGAAACTTTATATGGGTCAGTTTTTGTCCAATGGGTGCAGGAGGGTTTCCTGACACAGTATGTAGACAGGCCTACAAGGGGCAAGGCCACACTAGTTTTGGTACTGGGTAATGAACCTGGCCAAGTGCTGGATTTGAAGGTAGGTGAGCACTCTGGTGACAGTGATTAGGTAAGAATTAGGATGCATAGGATGCATAGGATGGGGAAGGAAACTGGAGGGGATTGGCACAATTGAAATGTGGAGCTTATTCAAGGAACAGCTACTCCCTGTCTTTGATAAGTATGTGCCTGTCAGGCAGGGAGGAAGTGGTCAAGCAAGGGAGCCATGGTTTACGAAAGAAGTTGAATAGCTTGTCAAGAGGAAGAAGGCGGCTATGTAAGGATGAGATGCGAAGGCTTAGTTAGGTTGAGTGTTACAAGTTAGCCGGGAAAGACCTAAAGAGAGAACTAAGAAGAGCCAGGAGGGGACATAAGACATCGTTTGCGGAGAGGATCAAGTAAAATCCTAAAGCTTTCTATAAATATATCAGGAATGAAAGAATGACTGGAGAAAGATTAGGGCCAAACAAAGATAGTAGTGGGAAGTTGTGCGTGGAGTCCGAGGAGATAGGGGAAACGCTAAATGAATATTTTTCGTCGATATTCACACTGGAAGAAGACAATGATGTTGAGGAAAATACTGAGATACAGGCGACTAAACTAGATGGGGTTGAGGTTCGCAAGGAGGAGGAGTTAGCAATTCTGGAAAGTGTGAAAATATATAGGTCCCTTGGGCTGGATGGGATTGATTCCAGGATTATATGGGGAACTAGGGAGGAGATGGCAGAACCTTTGGTTTGGATCTTTATGTCATCATGTCTACAGGAATAGTGTCAGAAGACTGGAGGATAGCAAATGTTAACTCCTTGTTAAAGAAGGGCAGTAGGGACAACCCTGATAATTATAGACCAGTGAGCCTTACTTCGGTTGTGCATAAAGTGTTGGAAAAGGTTCCAAGAGATAAGATTTATAATCATCTAGAGGAATAAGTTAATTCGGGATAATCAATACAGTTTTGTGAAGAGTAAGTTGTGCCTCACAAACCTTATTGAGTTTTTAAGGTGGTGAGCAAACAGATGGATGAGGGTAAAGCAGTTGATGTGGTGTACATGGATTTTAATAAGGCATTTGATAAGGTTCCCCACAGTAGGCTATTGCAGAAAATATGGAGACATGAAATTGAGGGTGATTTAGCAGTTTGGATCAGAAATTGACTAGCTGAAAGAAGACAGAGGGTGGTGGTTAATGGGAAATATTCATCCTGGAGTTCAGTTACTAGCAGTGTACCACAAGGATCTGTTTTGGGGCCACTGCTGTTTGTCATTTTTATAAATGACCTGGATGAGAGCGTAGAAGGATGGGTTAGAAAATTTGCAGATGACACTAAGGTTGGTTGAGTTGTGGATAGTGCTGAAGAATGTTGCAGGTTGCAGATGGACATAGAAAAACTGCAAAGCTGGACTGAGAGGTGGCAAATGGAGTCAAATCCAGAAAATGTGAGATGATTCACTCTTGAAGGAGCAAAAACAATAAAAGATACTGGGCTAATGGTAAGGTTCTTGGTAGTGTGGATGAGCAGAGAGATCTCAGTGTCCATGAACATAGATCCCTGAAAGTTACCACCCAGGTTGTTAGGGTTATGAAGAATGAATGAAGTGTGTTACTTTTTATTGGGAGAGGGATTGGGTTTTGGAGCCACAAGGTCATGCTGCAACTGTACAAAACTCTGCAGCCAAACTTGGAGTATTGTGTACAGTTCTGGTCACCGCATTACAGGATGTGGAAGCTTTGGAAAGGGTTCAGAGGAGATTTACTAAGATGTTGCCTGGTATGGAGGGAAGGTCTAATGAGGAAAGGCTGAGGGACTTGAGGCTGCTTTCATTAGAGAGAAGAAGGTTGAGAGGTGATTTAATTGAGACATATAAGATAATCAGATGATTAGATAAGGTGGACAGGGAGAGCCTTTGCAGGGACATAGCTTTAAGTTGAGGGATGATAGATATCAGACAGATGTCAAAGGTAGTTTCTTTACTCAGAGAGTAGTAGGGGCATGGAATGCCCTGCCTACAACAGTAGTAGACCCACCACATTTAAGGGCATTTACATGATCATTGGATAGAAATATGGATGAATTTGGAATAGTGTAGAATGGATAGGCTTCATATTGTTTCCACATGTCGGTGCAACATTGAGGGCCGATGGGCCTGTACTGTGCTGTAATATTCTGTGTTGTAAAACAGGCAGCATAGGTTACTACTGGCTGGGGCAGTATGTCCTTCATGTAAATATATCTTGAAGAATGATTCAAACTATTTCTGAAAAGGTATAAATTGAATTGTATTGAATGAAATGACGATAGTGCATAAGTCACTTGCCCTGCTTCAAGGGATTAACATAACAAATACTGTCTTTGTAAAATGCATAATGAGACAAGTCGATTTTGATGTGTAAGTGGGACCATTGCAACATTAAATGAAGAAGAAATTTGTCTTGAGCTTCCATGTCAAACTAATACTAGATATGGAACTGGAAGCTCATTTTGCAAAAGGGATTTTGGGCTACAAATGTAGGAAAGCATTGATATACCAAAACAATAATCAAGCTGGAGAATGGACCTTTTGTTTCTGCTCCATTAACACCGCGCCATTATGGGGTCAACTCACATTAGGCTTGAAATTCAATATTGCAGGAGAGGAGACCAAATATAGATAGCAATGGAACCATAAATCAGAAATGAGGTATTCAGAGTACGCTAGTGCGTGCAAGTTATAAATAATGGAAGCTAAGATGTAATCAATATTTACAGCCAGCAGAGGTATTCCAGATTTTCCATTTTTTAATCATAAAACATTTCTATTAAAATGCATTTATAACTGTCTTTAATATGATTAAAATTGCTGTCACGTTTCTCCTGTTATTAATGGTAGAAAATAAATGTACGGTATTTCTGACTTTTTAATGATTTAATGCTGTGCAATACATTTTGTTCAAAAATGACCTCAAGCTTTTAAATTTCATTTTGTTTCTCTCGCTATGGTAACTGTGGAATACGTCTCCAGTTTAAGCCTTCGGATCTTTGATCTTTCATGCCTTTCGTTTATTATTTCCTTTAATTTAAGTTCACACTGGCTAGAATGAAGTAATATTTGCCGATGCACGTTAGAATTCAGTCATTATTTTTATTTCTCCCCCCCAGTATCTTGTGAGAACTGTATCATTTTATTTTCTATTTTTCCATTTATGGATGAAAATAAAAAACGCTTTTAATACCAAGGACTGCGGAAGGAATCACTGCACTTTTGAAAACAAGTTACTGTAACTCATTGTATATGGTATTTATACTGTTGTATTCTTCAAAGAACATAGGAAAAGGAGTGGGTTATTCAGCCCATCCAGCTTGTCTTGCCATTCATTCCAATCAAGGCTGATTGAGCACCTGAATGTCTTTTACTCACTCCATTCCCATAGCACTATACGCCACTGGTTATCAGAAATCTATCAATCTTTCCCTTAAACATACTCGAACTTGCGCAGCTCTCTGTGGTAGAGAATTCCAAAACTTTGCAACTTCCTGAATAATTTCTCCTCATCTCCCACCCCCCCCCAACTTTATTTTAAATTTTGACCCCTAGTTTTAGGCTCCCCAGCTGTGAGGAGGGAGCTCACCCAAGTGCTGGAGGCATGTTTGGGAGCCCGGCCGATGAAGAGGATCTCTGTTTAAGTATTTTCTTTTTATTCTTTTGTTCCTCAAAATGGCACCTGGTTGTGGTGACAGAACACGTTTCACAGTATCTCCCTAGATGTATGTGACAATAAATCATTCATTTGTCCATTCATCCATTCAGGGGAAAAATCTTACTTGCACCGATCTTGCATCTAAGCTGCAGAGGCTGACAAGTGGTATAACATTTGTACTGCTAATGCCAGGAAATGACCATATCCAATAAGAGAGAATCTAACATTGCCCCCTTGATATTTATTGGCATTACTATCAGCGAATCTCCCACTATCAAATTCTTGGGTGTTGCTGTGGTCTAGAAACTGAACTAGACTAGCCATCTAAATATTGTGGCTATAAGAGCAGATCAGAGGCTTAGAATCCTGTCAAGAGTAAATCACTCCATAACTCCCCTGCTTCACATGTAATAGATAACAAATCAGAAGTGCAAAGGTAATTATTTTCACTGAGCTTGACACCATTGGGAGTAAAGCAGCCCACTTGTTTTGGCACTAAATCCAAAATCATTCATCCCCTCCATGACTGATACACACTAGCAGTATTATGTACCATCTAAAACATATATGCAGAAATATACTGAGGCAGCACCTTCCAAACTGACAAACAATACAACTGAGAGGGACAGGACAGCAGAAACTTTGGAACACCCCCACAGATATATAGCCATTCCTTCAGTATGTCTGGGTCATTCTCCCCAACAATATTGCAGGTGTCTCTGCACTCCAAAGATGAAAGAAGTTCAAGGTTGCTCACCAGCCCTCCCTACATGGCTCAAATCAGCCATGAACCTACTAAATGGCAGAGCAGGGTGGAGGGGCTGAATGGCCTGCTCCTGTTCCTATTCCTAATGGTTAATTAAGGATGGCAAGTCAGTGAAGCACACCTCCCTGATTGAGTGTATACAATAAGATTCTACTGATGTAGTAATAAAGTTAAGACCTGCATTTGTTGGAGATGAAACTCAGCAGGTCTGGTAGCATCTGTGGGAGAAAGCTAAGTGAACTTCCAGTGACTGTTAATCAGAACTGATTGCAGCAAGGAAAAACTAGTATTTATGCTGAAGATGAAATTGGGGGAGGGCGAGAAAAGGGAAGGGTGAGTGGTTAGGTGGAAAGAGAGCCAAGAGAGCTAAATATGAAAGGAGTAGGCTTGGACAGAAAAAAAAGATAAATAAATGATAATGAGAGCTGAAAGTAGGAGAGAATGGATTGTACTGAAAGACAGGGTATGGGTGTGGGTAAAAGCTGTGGAAGGATGGAGTCAGTTTTGAAAGTTATTGAACTTGATGTTGAGTCCTAGAGACTACAGGGTTTTCAAAAGGAAAATAAGATGTTTATAGATTACCTACAGTGTGGAAACAGGCCCTTCGGCCCAACAAGTCCACACCGACCCGTCGAAGCGCAACCCACCCATTCCCCTACATTTGCCCCTTTTCCCTAACACTATGGACAATTTAGCATGGCCAATTCACCTGACCTGCACATCTTTGGACTGTGGGAGGAAACCGGAGCACCCGAAGGAAACCCACGCAGACACGGGGAGAATGTGCAAACTCCACACAGTCAGTCACCTGAGGCGGGAATTGAACCCAGGTCTCTGGCGCTGTGAGGCAGCAGTGCTAACCACTGTGCCACCGTGCTGCCCTCAGGGTCGTTTTTATGGACAATAAGTATTCTGCAAAACAGTCACCCAGTCTGAATTTCATCTCTCCAATGTAGAGGAAACCACATTGTAGCAGCCAACACAATAGAGTGTACAGTAGTATAAATACAATGCTTCTTCATCTGAACGGTGTGTCTGGGCCTTTGATCACTGACCCATTCTCTCCTACTCTCAACTCTCATCACTTAATTAGCTTTTCTTCTGTCCTGGCCCTACTATAATTAATCCTCTTGGTTATCAACCCCTTTCATATTTCTCTCTCTCTTGGCTCTGTGTCCACCTGTCTGTTCATCTCTCCCTTCAACCCTGCCCAACCTCACCTTCAGCATAAATACCACATTTTCCAAGCTGCTATTAGTTCTGACGAAATGTCACTGGACTCGAAACATTAACTCTGCTTTCTCTCCAAAGATGCTACCAGACCTTCTGAGTTTTGCCAACAATTTATGTTTTTGTTCCTACTGATGTAATATGACTGCAGTTTGTATAAATTCTTTTGCCTGCTTAAACCAGTACTTCATTCACCTGATGATAAGCATCAGAGGCAGCAAGAGTGGGTCAATCTCCAAGTCAGTAACTAAACTGCTTCCTTAAAGTTGCTCTACAGCTGTAGCATTAAAATTGACTCATTGTTAGAAGATGTGGGGTACAATTTAAATTAGAGGAGGAGTGTACTTGTGAAGCAATTTGTGAAAAATCTGGATGTATTGTTCCTCATTGATCACCCCATTCCCACCCTGTCTTCCCCATCTACAAAAATGAAGGAAAATTTTCGTGTACGTTTCATCCCACAACGGCTAGTATAATTATTACAGATGTCGTTTTAAATTTATAATCCTCCTATGATTTCCTTTGATCTCTCTCTCTCCATTGATTCCATTTGAAATGTTTGAGATTCATTGTATGCTAAGCTTGAGAAATCTGCAACACAAACTTTCATCATCAGTGCAAGGGTCCCTCCCCAACTAAAATCTCGTTACGTTGAGATCATTAGCAGTTCAGGAATGGCCATTATGCACAGAACATGAATGATCAAAAATGGAATGTGAGATTATTAATGCCAGTTGAAAAGATTCAGTGTTCAGACTCTTAATCACCACAGTGCAGAATCTCTGTTGCAGTTTGTTTCCGATTATGATTAAGAATATCCATGAAAAAATTGGCTAGTAGCAATTCTTCTACTCTCCCCTTTTTTTTAAAATCATATCTTATGAACAACATAAAGGATGGTGTTTTTAATGCCTCTCTTGCTTAAGCCAGTTCTTATTAAATTTCTATGTATAATGATTTGCATGAAATCACCGTTACTCATCACCATGATTATTTCAGCGATTGTGTCGATGCCTGTGCTGTTCTTCACTGATTTCAACAGTGATCCTTTGACCTAGGCAGAGTCAGCTAACATAAATATGTGTTAGCCTTCTGAGCTAAAAGCCTATAACTTTATTAGAATACACAGTAGGAATTTGTCTTTAATCTGCAAAGCAGCTCAGTTGAGTCAGTTGAAAAATATCTATTATTTAGTCATGACAGGATACATGTTTGGACAGTCATTTGCAACGGGCATGGTCAGTGTACACTTGAGAAAATGTGGCCCAAAGAACATACATTGGATGCTTGTTATGTGAGGATGGTTATCAATTTAACATGGCATAAAAACAAATTTAGTGCTTCATCGCTGTGTCTTTTCAAAGGCTAACTGTAACCATATGCTGAACCCGATTTTATTTTTGCCTTCGACAACCAAAGGATTTTCTGTTTTCTCAGTGATCACTTCCCAGTAATAGTCATTAATATTATGCACTCCTACAAGAATTTGTTGAGAAACAACTTGACTCTCACCATGCTACTTTCATAATCTATAATGCATTGCTAGTCCTACTTTCCTTCTTTAAATAATTCAAAACCTTGTTTAGAAGAACTCCAATTGCCAATCACAATTTGTGAACTTTAACAAGGGTCCATGAAAATTCATGATCTAAATGCACAGTATATGTGTGTCACTTACATCCAGTTCTGGAGTCTTTTCTTTGCTGGCTCTTTCAATAATACCTATCAGAATGAAGCAACAATACACTCATTATAAAGCTACTGAATAAACTACTTGGACTAGTAGTGAAGTGGAAAATCATTAGTCAAATGCTATTACTGTGAAAAGAAAGCAAAACAATACTAGTAGGATATATTGTTTGAAAATTCTGATTCACTGTCAGGCACACACTGGTTTGCAGTGAAAGAGATACTTGCTGTCTTCATTCAGCTCCTGCAAGCAGCCATTGAGAGTTGGACATTCAGGCTGTGAACATACCCTGCAATTCAACTAGAGCATGAGTATTCTGTACCTCATATTACTGACTCACTTTCTTATCCACCTTGCTTCAATTTCATAGTACCCTAACTGAAGCTATTGATCATATTTTAGATGGTTCACACCCTTTGGGAGTGTAAAATCCAGAGATCTATTATCTTTTGTGAAAATCTCCCCGCTTTGAATTTTAATTGGTCTTGTCTCTGGACCTAACATTATGTACCCTTGTTCTTGATACCCCACCAGAGGAAATAGTTTCTCTATTTATACCTTATCACATCATTTAAATAGGAGAAAGTGAGGACTGCAGATGCTGGAGATCAGAGCTGAAAAATGTGTTGCTGGAAAAGCGCAGCAGGTCAGGCAGCATCCAAGGAGCAGGAGAATCTACATTTCGGGCATAAGCCTGAAGAAGCCTGAAGAAGGGCTTATGCCTGAAATGTCGATTCTCCTGCTCCTTGGATGCTGCCTGACCTGCTGCGCTTTTTCAGCATCACATTTTTCAGCACATCATTTAAATGCCATGAATATTTTGATCAGATCAACTCTCAATTATTTATTCTCAAGAACAAAAAGTAGATTGAGAAAATTTGGCCTCATAACTTAATCTTCATACCCTCATGTCGTACTTTGAGTCTGCACCTCATCTCCTTCAAAGTCAAAGCACCCACCCTGAGATGAGGAACAGTATAAAAACTGAAAGGAAAATTGTAATTTATGTTATTTTTAAAACCAAAATAGTTTTGATGTCATAGTGAATGACATGAATAACTAAAGTAAACAGCTGGTTGTTTCTTTGCAAATAAAACCTATCTCACAGATTAAGTACAATTTTACTTCTTACAGTTAACCTTCCAAAAGAATACAACAGCTCAGAAGTAATGCTTCTTAAATCTTAATTCTGTAGCTTTGTCTAACAGTGCAGTTCATGGGAGTAAATTTCTGGATTTCATGTTTCTAAATAATTAAATAGTGGCTGCAGGAAACTGGATTCTTACTTCTCTGGATTGTACTGACCCAATCCAAAAAGGAATTAATATTTTATTTTGAAATACATTTCCCTCACACAGAATCACCCAGTTACACATGACATATACTGCATAAATTAAACAAGATGTGGAGATGTTGGTATTGGACTGGGGTGGACATAGTTAAATATCACACAACACCAGGTTACAGTCCAACAGGTTTATTTGGAAGTACCTGTTGGACTATAACCTGGTGGTGTGATTTTTAATCAAATTAAACACAGAAGGTGGAGTCTACATTTACACTGGCTTACATTGCACACAATGATCAGAGCTTACTGCCCCTCTTTGAAGTTGGTTGAGAGCACGGACTGTGGATAATTAGGAGAGAAGGCACAGAGTGGAAATCCCATCGCCTTTTGACTCCCCACCCTGATTAAATAAAGAGTGGAAATAGTCAAGGTCAAACTTTCAACCTTTAGAACAATTGAGAGTCTTAATATTAACAGCCTTATCTCAACTCCATTGGTATTCTACCAGTTGGGGGAGCAGAGATCTATGCAACAAAGGGAGGCCACCTAATATGTCCTGAGAGCTTACTGCTGCTGCAGCCCACAGCAGCTCCCTCACACTTAACCTTGTCTAAGCTTGCCTGACCGCTCCCAGTGAGGCCATTAATTATCTTCTATGGTCTCCATCTCTGCTGTTGCTCTGGGTCTCTAATTGGCTCGCTGCTCTTCATGTTGAACTCCACACTATCAAGAAACCACAATGGTAAGCAGTTATTCATCTAATTGACATTTAATTCTATTGGGATGCTTGGTAACTGCTGCATTGGATTGCCATTGGTTTCCTGTCCAGTCGATGGAACAGCCATTAAATTCAGTTAAAGTTGAATTGTTAGCTTGCCATTCACTCACTGTTATGGGTGTAAGTTTGTGACAAATAAAATAGTTATGAAAACCAATCTTGATGTTTTCTGGTACAGAAAGTCTCCTCCCAGGGTGTTGTTCATCTTGGATTTATGAACAGGTAAGAAGCTTTGGATATTGTGTGTTTCCTGTTCATTGAGTGTTGTCAGGTATACTGTGAGATGCTGATTGAAGTTTTTCTTCCGGACCCTTTGAATCCATTGATAGTGAAAGTCCTGTAGCAGGGTTTCTGCTTATGCTGCTATTTTGGGGCCAGACTTTGGAGATGGTAGACCAGGCTTGACAGTGGTTGGCCCAGCAGTTGTTGGCTTATGTCATCTCATGAGTGATGTGAACATCTTCATGGCCTGTCAGTTGAATGATGATGTGGTCAAGTAGATCTCAATGTCTGGGGGAAGAATATTACCATGGAGTTGTGTATTTGTCTTTGATAAAATGGAGCATTAGCTAAGACATTCGTGTTTACCTTCCCAATACCTTCCTTTGTTGTCATGCCTTTTTAGAGGTTTGTGTTCCTACCAGCTCTGGTGTTGAAATCATCAAGGAGAATCAGCTCATCTCTCTTTGGACAGGGGACAGCTCATCTCTCTTCTTAGAATCCCTACAGTGTAGTAACAGGTCATTTGGCCCAATGAGTCCACACCTTCCCTCTGCAGTGTATCCCACCCAGACCCATTTCCCCTACACCTATTACTCTATATTTCCCCTAACTAGTGCACCAAACCTACACCTCTCTGAACACAATTGGCAATTTAGCATGGCCAATTCACCTAACCTGGATTAGGGGAGGAAACCCACACAGACATTGAGAGAATGTGCAAACTCTACACAGACGGTCCCCTGAGGCTGGAATTGAACCAGAGTCCTTGGCGCTGTGAGGCAGCAGTACTAACCACTGAGCCACCATGCTGCCAAAAGGTGTAACTGCCACCTTTTATCTTTTGAGCTGAATATCATGTCTCAGTCAGAGCAGTGAAGTCAATGTCATTATGTCGAACCTCCCAGTCTATGATAGTGTTCTGTTGTTGCTGGTGAGATTGCAAGGGAGTTGGGGATGGGGGTTACAGTCGATGAAAATGTAGATATTGCAGCCCCACACTATACAAGTGATCACAATCCTGATTTTAGGTTGGTGTCAAAGTGCAGAGGGTATTCCTGAATAAATAAATGTCTGTAATATTAGCTGCGATAACAATGGTCTAAATTCAGAAATGGTCAGTTAGACCCTCCCTGTGTGAGAATTATATTTGTGACTCCTGTGTCCTGATGATTTCTGATACTGCAATCTGAACTGTCGTCCTCCCCTGCTCCTGGAACTGGTCAGCCCCACCTCACTCTGCAGGTTTTTACTAAGTTACCAATCTTCTTCACTATCTCTTGAGTTGACTCTTGTCACTTCTTAAAAAGGGCATTTTTATTCTTCTGCATCTGTGAGTTATACCTTGTTGAACTTAGGTTTTAAAAAAAATACTTTACTGAGCCAATATCTAACAGGGAGTCTCCATATGCATCTCAAACAGAATCTGGAGTTAGCTCAAGTGATTTTATTTGCTTGGTATAAATATATGTAAAAGTAATAGGCATACAATCCTTTTGCTTCAAATCATTCTCTACCTAATCTCTGTTGTGATTGATAAAGTCATTCTCAGGAGTCTGGTTTTACTTCCTCAGTTACTGAGAGTACATGAAGCTAATTCATTGGAATTATTAAGAATAATACCGCATCGTTTGTTGTTCACATCTGACTAATATATTGTCAGCTACATGCAAATTGGTTTTGATGATGTTTAAATCCTAGGTAATGTCTAAATCTACACTCTGATTATTTGCACAGCAAGCAAATGTTTCACAGTGGGTACCTCAGAAAGTAAACAGCTTAAGAACTAGCTAAGAAATACTAGCAAGCTTATTGATATCTTTCATATTTATTGGTGGGAAAAATGTAATAGAAAACATTTTGATTTTAACTAGTTTTCTGAACTAGACTTTTCAATCAGAGAATCCCGGCATTGCAGATAGAGGCCATTCAGGCCATCAAATTTACACTGACCTTGCGAAGAACACCCAGCCCAGACCCACCCTATCCCTGTAATACTGGGTTTATCATGGCTAACCTACCTACCCTGGATATCCCTAGATCCGGCAGCGTAATTTAACATGGCCAATCCACCTAACCTGCACATATTTGGATTATGGGAGGAAACCAGAGGAAACTCATGTAGACATGGGGAGAATGTGCAAACTCCACATGATCACCTGAGGGTGAAATTGAACCTGCGTCCCTGATACTGAGGCAGCAGTGTTAACCATTGTGCCACCGTGCTGTCCATTTCTCTCTCTTATTTAAACAGAAAAGCTACTGTTGTAGGTAGAAAATATATCAATCCATTAAACAGTTTGGATAAGTGAGGTTAAAAACTACTGATAGTAATTCTTTTTATTCTTTCACACTCATGTGCAATATTATGTTCATAAGCAGAAAATGCAAACTAATGGTGTGTTTGCAAAATAGGGGATCCATGTATTTGCATTTCTGTCAAGCATAAAAATAAAACATTCAGTCTTTTAAAAACTTGTTTCCATATAAACTGAGCAGCCTGGATGATTTTTTTTTTGCCACATCACTGCACTAAACCTTTTTTAATGAACTATTGAATCACTGGCTATGATCTGGTTAGGCAAATGACAAGAAGAAAAAATGATGTTAATGCTATCTTGTTTTCTTTAATAACTCCATAAGGACTACTATTACAAACTATAATAACATGATTTAATTCAGAATGGCAAAATAATGATTATTGCAGTTAGATATAAGTTTACATGTAGATGAAAAATTCTACACTGATTTGAAAAGATCCTTAGAAAAGAATGCACTTTGGGCAACTAAGACTGACAAATGCTAAAACCCATTAGTCTGCTCAATATTTTCCAAACTGAACTAATGGGAAATGCAAACAAAGATTGTTGGACTACAAAGTGTGCACTGTCTTATGTTTGGGATGCATTTAATGTATCTAAATTCAAAGAACCAGATGCAGTTTGGTATAACCAACATTAGGGACCCCAAGTATTCCTAGTTTAACTCCTCCTACTAGCACAGACATTGGTCATCTTTCTGTTAATCTAATGGTAAACATGGTGTTCTGAGGTTTGCAATTGGTACATCACAGAAGAACGATCAATTAGTCTCTTGCATCTGCACTGGTTCTCCAAGTAAACAGTTCACTTGATGCCACTCCATCACTTCCCACCGTAGCCCTGCACATTGTTCCTTGTCAGGTAATAATTCACTTTTGATCAACTTGGTTGAACCTGCATCCACCTCACTCAGTCAGTGCAGTGCAGGCGCTATCACTTACTGTGTGAAAATGTTTTACCTCCCTGCTTCCTTTTGACAATTACCTTAAATCTGTGCCTTTCAATCCTTCCACCAATGGGACTTTTTTTTCCCCTATGTTCTCAGGCTAAACTCTGCAGGAATGAAATGCCTCAATCAAATCTCCTCTCAACCTTCACTGCACGAAAAGCAGTCCTGAAATTTCCAATCTATTTACATAACGGTTCCACAGATGAGGAACTTCAGTTATGAATTTTCAATGGCTACCACTGGGAACTATTTGTGCTATTGACTTGGCATTGGTTGAGCTGCTCAGTTCCCAGTTGCTTGCTATCATTTTACTGACTAAAACAAAGATTTCAGGGTGGATTAATTGCAGTTCCATTCGCACCATGGGGACTAGAGTGAAAAGAGCCTGCAAACAAACACAGGGATTATGATGCATCGTTAACCTGTAACCATTTGGCATATTGTGCAGGCATGGCATCTTTGTGCTGCTTCTCTCATTCACTGTCGTTTTGAGCAAGCGTCAAGGTTTTCCAGTGCTGCTCCGGAGTCCTGGCAGGGTCAGAAAGCCCTCCAGGCTGAAAAGGCTTGGGAGCAGATAATCATGGAGACGAAAGTTCTTGAGATGAAATGGACTGGTTTTCATAGTCTTTATGCACATGACAGACAACGCCTAACCCTGTGGATTGTGCATCTACAACTATTATACTGAATAGACTGGGATCATAATCTGCTAAAACATCCTTGGAAATCAACTTCCCTTTAATCATTTTTTAAAAAGCTACAATCAGTTCTTGACTCCAGTGCCATTGTTGGTATGTTTTCAAAGCCAACTTCATGAAGACTGACAAAATTGGGATCAACCTTACCACAAGTAACATTTGCAATATACATGTGCCAGTTAGTGATAATTTCTAACATCTAGTTCATCTTGGATTTATGATCAGGTAAAATGCGTTTTTCTTCCAGACTCTTTGAATCCATTGAAAGTGAAAGTCCTGTAGCAGGACTAAGCATCATCCCATGACTTTCAATGGGATTTCTATCACATAATTGCCTCCACTATTAATATAGATTTAGATTTCTACAGTTCAGAAAGAAGCCCTATTTCCACACCGACCTTCCAAACAGCATCCCACCCTATCCCCACAAGAGTGTGGTTAATCAGGAAGGGCTTATGCCTGAAATGTCAACTCTCCTGTTCTTTGAATGCTGCTTGACCTGCTGTGCTTTTCCAGCACCGCACTCTACTCTGATCTCCAGCATCTGCAGGCCTCATTTTCTCCTATCCCCATAACCTCAACTTACAATAGTTAGCCCAGCTAACCTGCAGATTCTTGGATTCTGCAGGGCAATTTAGCATGGCCAATTCATCTAACCAGCACATCGTTACACTCTGGGCGGAAACTGGAGCACTCTGTGGAAACCCATGCAAACATAGGGAAAATGTCTGTGTGGAATTTGCACAATCACTCAAGGCTGGAATTGAATCCAGGTCTCTGCTGTTGTGAAGCAGCAGTACTAACCACTGTGCCTCCATGCTGTCAATCTTGGGCATTCCATTGATCAGAAACAGAACTGGACTAATCATATAAGTATTGTGGCTACAGTTCAGCTCCTGACTCTCCATCTACAAGGTACAAGTCAGGAGTACGAAGGAATACCTCCCACTTACCTTGATGAATACAGCTCCAACAACATTCAAGAAGCTGGACACTCTCCAGGACAAAGCAGCCCACTTGACTGGCACCACGTCCACAAAGGTCCACTCCCTCCACCATTGATACTTGGTAGCAGCAGTGTGTACTATCTACATAGTGCACAGTTCACTAAGCTCTTTTGACAGCATCTTCCAAACCCAGCACCACTTCCATCTGGAAGGAGAAGGACAGCAGATACACCATCCTGACTCTGGAATATGTCACTGGTTCTTCAGTGTTGCTGTATCGAAGTCCTGGAACTCCCTCACTACTGGGAGATTTGTCTTCTGTGACTGAGCTTCGTGGTAATTTACCTAAGGATCTGAAGATTTATGCCTCCTAGACCTTGTCATTTATGGCACTGGTCTGACAGTCATAGACTTCAGTGATGGTAAGCTGTCTGCTAGCATTGATAAAACTGCTCTTGTATCATGTTAAAATTCTCTTTTCAAGCTGTTTTATATTCAAGCTGATTGGGCCAGATCTGTTTTGACTCTCTTTGACTTCACTTTGGAATATTGTCCTAATCTTTTACTCTTCCAACTTCTTGAATTATTTTCTTATTGCATAATTAACATTTTTCTGGGAGCTTGTTTTGTAGAAACTTGCCTCTGTTTTATATGAGATGAAGATAGCTTTAGTTTGCAATATTTTCTAATGTATGTCAACTGGTCACTCTTACAGCATACACAAGGGAACATGATACCAATTTTCATTTTATTAAAAAAACACAAATCCTTTCAAAAACCTCACAGTTGTGGGCATTTCTCCAACTGGTCCTGCTGAGCAGAGAAACTTCATGACTCCTACTGCCTACCTTGAAGATAAAGGCTTGAAATATTTGAAGCATAAATGCTGATACTTGCAATGAATCCAGAGTACGTTTGTCTGAAAACCTCCCAGCAATCTTGATTTCATGTTTTGAGATGGTGATCAGTGTTTCATTGTTCACACACTTCCAAAAACTAGTGTTGAAAATACATCTGTTCCTGCCAGAGGAGCAAGGGAGGTTACATTTCTCAGCTGAAGGGTATTGAATACAATAGAAAGTGGAGGGTGTGCAGTTTTAGGTTAAGGTTTGTGTTTGTAAAAAAAATTGAAACTTAGCATAATGTGCCATAGAGTATGCAGAACAGATTCTAGATTTGGTAACACCTTTTGAAATGCACTGCTTTATTAAATTCCAGCTCTGAGAGGGAGAGAGGACATTGTACCACCTATAAGTGATAGGCTCTGAAATGCCTTTTGTCCCATCGCATTTTCTTTTCTTTCCTGTTTTGGCCTTTTATTTTCTTTTGTTGCCAACATGAATGACTGTGATCTGGCATTGCAGAAACCACAATGTCCAATGAAAACATAAAATGATGGAAATACTCCATAGGTTTTCAGCATCTGTGAAGATAGAAAATATGAATTCATTGTTATTGTGACCAAATGTGGTGTTGGTTTCATTATTGAATGTAATGTTTGTTATGACTATCCAATTATATTAATAATTTCATACTTATTTCAATCAACATTTATCATTTTTATAATTGTTTCTTGAACATTTTGGGAGAGCTCACCACATAGATTCCATATCCAGATGTGACATTGGCCAAAAATAGATTTCTTCATCATTGCTCAAAGGTTTCTGCTTTGCAATATGATAATTCAATGTGTGCAGTTTTTTTTTTGGTTTGGCTCATTCACCTTCTGTTTAGTTTTTATTTGGGCATTGTGGCAATGTGTTAAGCACTTAAAAGGGGAAATAGTAACTTGTACAGGAAGGGGTTGTTGAGATTTTCACAATCTTCCACCTGTCATGAAAGAAAAGGAATTTAATCCTGAGAAGTGCAAGGTGATGCATTTTGGGAATAATAAGGAAAGGATTTACACAATGAAAGAGATCCCTAGGGAGTATTGAGCAACAAAGAGACCTTAGCACATGAGACTGTAGATCCCTGAAGGTGTCAGCACAGATAGACAGACAGGGTAGTGAAGATGATATATGGGATGCTTTCCCTTCATCAGCCAAGGTGTAGAATATAGGAGCAATGTTGACTTATTACAACTTAAAAAAACATTGGTTAGACCACAGATGAAACACTGTGCAGTTCTGGTTGCTGCACACTCAGAAGGATGTGATTTGCACTGGACAGAAGAGAGACTTCATAGGCTGGATTTGTTTTTCTTGGACCCGTTTCTATGATGAATGACTTGATGAATCTGTATACTTTTTACCTTCACTGTCGCAACAGCAGAATTCTCAGGATATTTGCAGTACTAACAAAGATTCAGGGACCAGAAATCTCTGCACTCAAGTGGGAATCATAACCATTGTTGGAAGTTTATTGTAAGATTTCTAGGTCAAAAGAGTAATGCATCAAAGAGACTACAATTACCAGGTTTCAACACTATTAGGGGCCACCTGTAGCCTTGAAAGTTTGGTCAAGAATTATCACAGTGAATATATATTTTAATTTGTTGGCATGAGAGCTATGCATGTAATAAAGAAACAATTTGCATGTTTAATATCAATAAACTGAAATAGGCAGATTCTCTGCTCACCAGCAGGTGATGTAATAATAGAAGTGGACAGAGCATCAATGTTATCAGAGCAATAATGGTATTTATTGAATTCATTTTGAGGTAGTAACTACACCCCCTTAACTTAGAAAATTTAGGAAGTTCAGATTGCCACCAGGTTGTTCCCTTGCCGAAGCTCTCCTTTGCCTCGTCCCAGACCGCCTTCACCCTTAGACACGATATATGCCAACATGGAACCAGAACATTAATAGACCATCTTTAAAATATTCAGCCTCAGTTGACTACCCACCGCTTCCTAGTAAACAGCAAATCAAACCCTCACCTTCTTGATTCAAAATGATTCTGGGTCAGGATCATGCTTGCCTTTTTTCAGAGGGGGCAATAAGTATAAAAGTTGGCAAGTCATGTTGCAGTTGTATAAAATTTTGGTCAGTCCACATTTTGGAGTATTGTGTGCAGTTGTGGTCGCCAAACCATAGGAAGGCTTTGGAGAGGGCTCTGAGATTTAACAGCATGTTGCTTGGACTGGAGTTCATTATATCTACAGCATATATTAGCTAGGTGGGACAAACTTAGATTGTTTTGTTTTTGCTAGAGTGTCAGAGGTTCAGGGATGACCTGATAGAAGCAAATAAAACAATGAGAGGCATAGATAGGATGGATAGTTGGAGTATCTTTCCCAGGGTGGAAATGTCAAATACCAGAAGGCAAAGGTTTAAGTGAGAAGTGGCAAATTTAAACTTCTTTTTTCAGAGTGGTAGGTGCTTGGAATGTACTGCCAGGGACAGTGGTAGAAACAGAAACAATTTCAAAATTTTAAGAGTCACCCAGACAGACACCTGACCAAGCAGGGACTAAGGGGGATATGAAGCATGTGCAGGCAAACGGGATTAGTTTAGAATAGCATCATGGTGCGGGCATGTGGGCCAAAGGGCCTGTGGGGATGCTATTCTATGTTTCTATGGTAGTCAATCAGCACGATGACAAGTGCCACCATGTTGCCTGCCCACCCATTTCCAATCCAGTTTCTAACCATTTTCTAAATCTATCCTCAAGAGTCTCACTAAATAGATCGTGCTAATTTATATATCATCCAATAACTTGCATGATATAATTTGGGTCTTTGATTTTATTCAAGAAGAGTGCCCATGTCTACTTTAATCTTATTTCTTCATTCCTGCCTGGATTTCTGGTTGTTAGTGATGAATTCCTCAATGTTTTTATCACAGGTCCAGAAGGTGCAGTGTTTGAACAATCAGTGGAAACACCTCACATCAGAGCCGAATCCTCACAAGAACTCAAGTAAGTAAATGATTTGGATATGTTTTGCAATCTCGGATTTGACACACTACTACATGTTTAAATCTTTGCTCTGTGAACCAACTGTATGCAAACATGGTGAACATCAGAGTAGCCTTTTGCATTTGCAGTTTTAAAATGATAAGATTTGAGTTTTGAAACTGTCTGAATAGAAAGATTGCAAAGTACCCTTGCAGGGACTCAGTTACCACAATAATGATTACCCTCTCTTGCCGTGGCTTGGGTGAATAGTATTCAAATCCAGAAACTTCAAAACCAGTGATTGTAAATTTAGCAGAATCTTGTACAGAAATGTGCCACATTTGCCACCTCATAAAATCCCTGCTAAGTATGCAAAAATGTATTTTATTCATTCCAGGGATGTCAGTGACTCTGCATATATACTGTCAATACTTAATTATCCTTGACAAGATGGTTGCGTTCTGCCTCTTTAAACAGATTTGATGTAGGTACACCCACAGTAGGGTTGAGG
Organism: Hemiscyllium ocellatum; assembly: GCF_020745735.1. NCBI lineage: Eukaryota > Metazoa > Chordata > Chondrichthyes > Orectolobiformes > Hemiscylliidae > Hemiscyllium > Hemiscyllium ocellatum. Next base: position 91,382,471 of record NC_083401.1, read on the forward strand.
TTGTGACCTTCTTGGAGAAAGTGAGGTCTGCAGATGCTGGAGATCAGAGCTGAAAATGTGGTGCTGGAAAAGCGCAGCAGGTCAGGCAGCATCCAAGGAACAGGAAATTCGACGTTTCGGGCATAAGCCCTTCATTAGGAATGTGACCTTCTTGCCTAGAACAAAAAGGACAGCAAATAAATGGGAGCACTGACACTTGAAATTTTCTCTCCAAGAACACTCCCAATCCTGACTTGAAACTATATTACCCTTTCATTGCTGTCATTGGGTCAAAATCCGGAAGATTAGATTAGATTTCCTACAGTGTGGAAACAGCCCTTCGGCTCAACCAGTCCACACACCGACCCTCCGAAGAGTAACCCACTCAGACCCATTTCTCTCTGACTAATGCACCTAACACTACGTGCAATTTAGCATGGCCAATTCACCTGACCTGTACATCTTTGGACAGTGGGAGGAAACCCACACAGACATTGGGAAAATGTGCAAACTCCACATAGACAGTTGCCCAAGTCTAGAATCGAATCTGGGACCCTGGTGCTGTGAGGCAGCAGTGCTAACCACTGAGCCACCGTGCCACAGCAAATAAATGGGAACACTGACACTTGAAATTTTATCTCCAAGACACACTCACTATCCTGATTTGAAACTATATTACCCTTTCATTGCTGTCATTGGGTCAAAATCCTGAAGATCCCATTCTAACTACGAGCAATGTGCATGTGCTTGCATCAAATGGACTGTGGTGGTTAAAGGTGGCAGCTCACCACCACGTCCTTACATGCAATTGAGGATGGGCAACATAGATTGACTTTACCGGCCCCTACTTGACAACCAAACGAAATAGAAACCAACAAAAACAGCACACATTGAAGATTGTGACTATTTTGTATCAGAATATGATACAAAAGGGCCGCACGGTGGCACAGTGGTTAGCACTGCTGCCTCACAGCGCCAGGGACCTGAGTTCAATTCCCGCCTCAGGCGACTGACTGTGTGGAGTTTGCACGTTCTCCCCGTGTCTGCGTGGGTTTCCTCCGGGTGCTCCGGTTTCCTCCCACAGTCCAAAGATGTGCAGGTCAGGTGAATTGGCCATGCTAAATTGACCGTAGTGTTAGGTAAGGGGTAAATGTAGGGGTATGCGCTTCGGCTGGTCGGTGTGGACTTGTTGGGCCGAAGGGCCTGTTTCCACACTGTAAGTAATCTAATGAATAATGCAAGTCAAAAGCATTAAGTTAACATATTCTAAAACCTAAGAGGAAGATCATCTTGGGCAACGCAGAGGACATAGATTATGCCTTTGGTTCCTCTTTTTCTCGTATTGTTCTAAGGACAGCATTAACAATTAAAATTAACACTAGTTTGCTTTGATAACCTATGGAACTGAATATTGGTCCCCACCAAGGAAGGGAATAAGCTGTGAATATGCTGTTGCCAACTAGTGTGTGGATGTCCCTACCCTTTTCACAGTGCTGGCTACTTCTGTGGATGGCCGAGCTACCTTACCCTTTCCATTACTTACCTTTTACAGGTGGTGGTGGTCAGGGTTCAGGTGACAATGTCACTGCACTAACAACCTATAAACCCATTTTAATATTCTTGGGACATCAGTTTCAATCCCAACATGGCAAATGATGAAACTTGAATCCAATTTTAAAGTGCAGAATGAGAAAAGCTAGACTAATGGTGATCATGAACAATTGTTGTAAAACTCCATCTGGTTCATTAATGTCCTTCAGGATGGAAATTCCCACGTGTGACTCTTGACCTATAGCAATGTGGTTGACTCTGAATTGCCCTCTTTGCACATATAGCGATGGGCAATTAATGCTGACCTAGCCATCAATGTCCATGGACGAGCACTGAACAAGGACTATAAAATTGAACATTTCTAAAAAATTTCTTTTGTTTTTCTGCCTCTTTATATGTCCTGTCTTGATTTACTTTTGTGTTTTAAGATGGCACCAGAGGGTGGTGACACTGCACAAAACTTTTCACTGTTTTGTAGATAAAAATGATAAATCGAATCATATTCCAAGAATAAATGAATAAAAGTGCCCTCCTGAGGCGTCAGACTGGCATTTCAGCTTTGAGTCTGCCAGCCACCTGTAATTGGACTGGGAACCTATCTCCCTGCCTATTAAGAAAGCTGCCCTCGTAACAAGACCAAAGAGTCACTGTCTCCCTGCCCAAAATGAACTTGGGACCCACAAGTAGTGCACCGGAGGGAAAAACTCTTTCCACATTGTCACAAAATAGATCACTTTCAGACATTTATTTTTACCCTACTGACTGAGATTCATCCAAATAGCATGTGATAATGTGAATGATGCATTCTACAGCTTGATTAAAATTAATTTCTGAAAACACATTAAGCTTTATAGCTGGCAAAGGAAAAATATGTTACTGGTGAAACACTTGTCTATTCCTCATTCACCACATGGACAATGTCATGTCATGAGTACTCAGCCAGAGACAAGGCCTTTACTCACTGTCTACTGGTGTTTTTTTTTCCTGAGCTCTTCACATGGCAGTTTTTGTTAATGGTTAGTTAGTTTGCTATTGCCTTCCACTCTCAGGGGTAGGGCAAGGTGTGAAGTGTCCATACTACCTCAGCCAGAGCAGGAGGGGGAGCCCATGTATTTGGTGCTGTTCTAAACCATTAGACTTACTGGCTTCCAGAGAAAAAAAGATATAATGGCCTAAATCTTCCAATGTGGCAAGGTGCCTCTATTTCAACTTAAATAATCAAAGAAGCATAGAATCCCTACAGTGTGGAAACATGCCATTTTAGCCCAATAAGTTCACACTGACCCTCTGAACAATAACCCACCCAGACCCATTCCCCAACCCTATTACTTTACATATCCCTGACTAATGCATTTAAGTTACACATCCCTGAACACTATGGACAATTTAGCATGGCTAATCCATCTAACTTGCACATCTTTGTACTGTGGGAGGATAACTGAGCACCCAGAGGAAACCCATGCAGACACTGGGAGAACGTGCAAACTCCACAGAGATAGTTGCCCGAGGCTGGAATTGAACCCTGTCCCTGGCACTGTGAGGTAGCAGTGCTAACCACTATGCCCACCCTCAGTGTTTCAAGACCCTGAGAAAGGCACACCATGCAGCCATATGTGGTACTCACACAGGAAGTTTAAATTTCTGATTGCCTGTTTAACCCAGTCAGATTGCTCCATGATTTCAATGGCAGTCAGCTTAGATGGCCAGAATCATCAAGCTGTGGATTTCTTTTTCCCAGGGGTTTACAAAGAGTTTTTTCATAGCAGGATCGAAAGTTCGCTGTGCAGTGTAACTCAAAGTAATTTAGTTGAAGTATCAAAGCACAAGAAGAATCACAAAACTCTCAGTCCATTCACCACCACCCCGCCTCCCCACCCCTCCCAGCAATGTTCATTTTCATTCATTGTTTTTACCCAATGATTGCAGATGCTGGAAACCAGATTCTAGATTCGAGTGGTGCTGGAAAAGCACAGCAGTTCAGGCAGCATCAGAGAAACAGTAAAATTGATGTTTCGGTCAAAAGCCCTTCATCAGGAATACAGCTGCAATACCAACCACAAGCAGCTTGTAGTTGGGGTAGAGTGGTTGACATCAATCTTCTTTTCTACAATATATAAACAATATATTTGAATTAAACAATGAATATCTGAGTTGCTAAAAGACACTAACAGATGTCCAAACCATCAAAGAAGCTAAGAGACACATTAAAATGTCATTTTGAAAGGGTGATGATGTAACCTAGCCGTAGTGGAACCTTCACACATGGAGGGCCTGAGATTTACTGGCGGATGTTAATGCTCCCTCTCCAAGAACACCAGGGTACAGACAAAATCGCAGAAAAGACGCAGGCAGGCGTGGGTAACAAATAGCTCCATAGTCTACTGCTGGGACCAGTTCATGGTTACCTTGGCCAGGCCCAGGAGCAGATCCATAAGGAGGTCTTCACGTTGGCCTGGTCCTTTCCACAAATCCGTCTTCCTACTCAATTAAATATTAAAATAATTCTACACTATGAAAGTAGACAGTCCCTAAGGGGCATTGTAACAATCCAAATATAATCTAATTGGCAGAAATTTATAAAAAGAAAACTGAAAGTGATCAAATTCAAATTTAAAATATTCTTGTCTGGGTCAAAGATGCACGCTAGCCCTGACAGTGCCTACCAGTCTCCACAGGCAATCCCCTTTTCTTTGCTGAGCTTAAGGGCCTATCTGATTAGCAGTAGTAAAGGATAAACCACATTTGAGTCCTTAATTGGAAGAGACACATGTCATAAAGAAAACAACATAGTTTATTGAATAATAGCAATAGTACTGCCCACTGTTGTTCCTGAACTGTTACTGTGTTTGCTAACCACTTTCCAGAATCCCTGGCTCCTTGCTGCCTGGCTGATATCAAAAGTGTCTGTATTTTCAGAAAGTGTAGGGTGCTATCGGGGAGAGGGTGCGAGTCGAGTTTTTTTTTGGATTATGTAGAGTATAAGAATTGTACCATTACTCTGGGTATAGTTATTGAACATGTACTCAGGGAGCTTTGAAGGAGTGACATTAGTCCTCATGAAACTGGAGCCTGAGTGTGTAAGGTTCCAAGCTGTCTCTTTCCACTCTTTATATTTAGTAATGTTCAATAAAGCCTGTTGCTGTTAATTAGTCCTGTGCAACTTCAAGAGAATGAGTACTGTCAGTGGTGGTGAGGGTGGTACGGCAAACAATTGTGGGCTGAGGGCGTGGCTTGTGCATTGTCAGGTGAATAAGGGGGAGTTTGCATTGTTATTGGATTGAGGCTGTACCGTTTTAGAGACGGATGGCTTCAGTTTGTTATGACCATCCGTAAGTTTGAAATTGTGGTCTTTCTTTCTCAAGCTAGCCACTTAGTTTACATCTGCAGGCATTTATGGCTGTACAAGTCCATTTTCTTTTTTATTTTAAAAGTATATTTTGCAATTTACAAGTAAAAAATATGCCCAAAGTACTTCAGGATTAATAACTATTTAAAACAATGTGGGCTAACAAACTGATTATGGACTTTAAGTCTCTAGTTCATGATGAGGAAAGAGTGTAGTTATGCCAAGAATACTTGACTGTCTGACTCTGTTCGTCCCAGTATCCCAGTAGAGCTGGCTCTGGAAGGTGCAAAGGTTCCACTGTAAAATGGTAAATGGGCAGATTAAATCGCAGTCAGCCTTGGGTACTCTTTTTTTTCTTCTTCAGCACTCTCAGGAGAATTTTGGCTCGTATCATTAAAAATAGCAATGAAATGTTATCTCCTGCTCCTCCTTCAATTATATTTTGGCCTTTAAAATTTCTGTTTTTACTGTCACAAGAGGTATTTAATGAATTATGTTAACTGACATCTGAAAAGATACATTGATGTTGTTTGTGTATTTACACTTTTAAAAACATTTAAAATATATCTCTGGAATTTAGACTTCCTGCTGATAACAGTACTATGGTTGATTATATCTGTACCATAGTAAGTATAAAGTATTATTTAATACCATGACAAATTTTGTCAGTACACCAGAGTGCAAGCTAATTACAAAATATGTAAATGTCAGCAACACATTTAGAAATGATTGGTTGACATCATTACCAAGAAGTCTGTTTCTTTCAAGGTTAGTTTCATGGGCCAGAATTTGCTGTCAAAATAATGGTGAGGCTAATGGTGTTCAGCCTTATTTATGTACAAATTGTACAGCAGTATCAGGCATAGTGTAGAAGCCCAGAAATTGCTGTCCCTTTTGTCGCACATATTAGCTCATGAAGACATCTCGCTGTCTAGCTCACCAATGAAATCCATTGAATAGAATGGAATTACTATATTTGCAAAGTAGATTTGAACTAAACCCACTACAAGTGTTGTCATTTTATGCTGAATCGTTTGTTTAGCATAATAAGTGTGAATTACTGCCAGTGAATTTCTTTCATACTGAAAGATATAAATATGAACTCAGTTCAAGTTTTAATTGTTGGAATTTAAATCATGAAAAATGTAAAATGTTACTTTTTTTAAATTTTCCCTTGTTTTGTATGTGTCTCTGAATCCAATCTATTTCTGCATTCTCCTGATTTGATTGAAAACTCATTCTAATTGACGTTTTCTTCATTCATGAATTTCAATGGTCTACCATTTTTACAAACTCTTTTGGATCCTGTATAAATTATATTATAATTCAACATCTACACTGTGCACATTTCACTCCCTATGTGCAATGAGCTACTCAGTCATAGAGATGTACAGCATGGAAACAGACCCTTCGGTCCAACCCGTCCATGCCGACCAGATATCCCAACCCAATGTAGTCCCACCTGCCAGCACCCGGCCCATATCCCTCCAAACCCTTCCAATTCATATACCTATCCAATAAATGGTTACAACTGCCAAAGTGGTCAAAGCTGAGCCAGCACCCCAGGCTATTAATCAAGAATATCAACACACAACCTGATGATGCCAAAGCAGGTACAGAAAATGCATGAAATGGTTTTAAATTCATTAGCCTGCTGAGGATGAAGGTAAATCCAGTAAGTGAACAGAAAGTACAAGTGAGAGGCCAGAATGAAAATGATTTATATAGAGACACCAGGAGGGTCTGGGCAGCCTGTTAGCATCTGAAAAGCCCAGCAAGATTGAGTAGTGGGAGCCTGGATGATTTCTTTTTGCACAAATCTTTATTTAATTTCCTGTTTCTTTTTTTTTCCCCCAGCACCCATGGTGTGTGTGTGCAGGTGTGAGACATAGTGAGAGGCACAAAGTGCACAAATCTTTATTTAATTTCCACCACCAGGAAGATAGGAAATCACCCGGGTGGCCAGTGACAAGCAATGCCCTTCACATTAAGGGGCAATGCTGTGTGATCAAACAGTGAAGGGGAGGGCAGGGACTAAATCAAAATAGAGTTGGAGGGGGAAATGATGCACTCCACTCCCTGTGGCACCCACCTCTCCCTGAACAACTCCAGGGTGTTGGTGGACACTGCGTGCTCCCTCTCCAAGGACACCCGGGCCCTAACGTAACCGCGGAAGAGGGGCAGGCAGTCGGCCCTCACGACCCCCTCCACGGCCCGCTGCCTGGACCTGTTTATGGCCAGTTTGGCCAGGCCCAGGAGCAGACCCACGAGGAGGTCTTCAGACCTGCCCTCCCTCCTCCGTACCGGGTGCCCGAAGATCGGGAGCGTGGGACTGAAGTGCAACCAAAAGCAAAGGAGAAGGTTTCTCAGAAAATCAAAGAGGGAGTGCAAACGCCCACACCCAATATACACATGGTCCACAGACTCCAAAGCGCCTCAGAACAAGCAGTTGGGCTGGGAGTCCGTGAACCACCGCAATCTGCAGTTGCAGGGGACTGCTGCATGCAGCACCCTCCACCCCAGATACCCGAGAGAAAGGGGGAGGACTCCTGCATAGCAAGCCCTGCACTGGGGATCCCCACCGCCCGGTGGCAAATGGGCACGCCAAGGCGTGTCCGGACGGTGGATGAGGGAGAAGAGGTGGACGGTGTGCAGCTGCAGTCGATACAGGGTCTGCCTTTTCACGTTCTTGAAAGGAACAAAATTAAAATTCCGGAGGCGGCTCAGGTTGTGGGGCACAGGCTCCTGTGGGAAGTACAGCCTGGGTGATTTTAACTGCCAGGCTCAATTAAATAAGCTTGGGCGGTCTCCCACCTTACAGCAAGACAGACGACAGATTGCCTGGCTCTTGGGTAGGAATGTCTTGCAGCACCAGGAAACCATGGCTAAGAAATCTGGGGGACAGTCCCCAGCAGTCAGTTATGATGGGTCTTCGACACCTTCTGCAAAAAGGAAATTGAGACCAAGCTGTTCAAAGTCAACATTTTTGGAGTACAAATGAAGGGAAGAACTATAATTAATGTGTCTTTCACAATATCCCAAAGTGTTTCTGAGTCAAGATATACTTTTGAAGTGTGGTTACTATTGCAGTCCAACAAAACAGACAACTTCTGCACAACATCATTCTAAGATAAGCAATTAAATATGTGATCAGTTATGTGATAATGTACATTAAGATTTTCAAGGAGAGCATTGAGTATATTTTTCCCTCTGTTAAATAATGTGCTATAACTCCTCATGACCAATGAGGAAAAATTAGCATGAAGATGTGCTTTGTAAATGGGCTATAACAATAAACTATCATAATGATCCCTGAATACTCCAAGCATCTAACAAGCTGTTTAATCAGTGCAAATTATGAAGTATCCATGAAGTGTATAAAGTTTGTGCAATTCAGAGTACTTTCCCTGCCTCGCTATCATTAAGCCACTGCTGGAAGCATGGACTCGCAACAAATTGTAAAAAGTACAAGCATTGTAATATAATCCAAATCTTTGTCACATTGATTCAGGGACCCATTAAAAGTTTTATGAATCCTGAATCCAGGATTCATGATTCTATTCCTGATGTTCATCACAGTACTTTTAAGGTGGCAGGCTGGCTTGGGTCATGACCCTGGGCTCCGAGCTTCCAACTTGGCTGGGTCTATTGCAGAAAAAGACATGACCCATTATTCTGCAAATTTCAGAGTTGTAATCTTTAAAGGGTTCTGGTTCACCCCATAGGTTTCATGAAACAATATCTGTAAGAGGGAACATTTTTTGAAAGGTAAGTCCTCTTCATTTCCTCTAAGTGATCGTGCCAGGATATGATTTACGTACACACACAGGTCCTTTGTGCTCATGCCAATTTATACCCCTCTTCATACCCCCTTGACCTCTCATGACCGCTTGCCAAAGTATAGTATCTCCATGCCCATTCTCCTACTGTACACTTAGAACTGCCATGAACTCCATATAGTGGCAGTTGTAAATGTAAGAAACACTATTCATTTGTAACTTTTCACCATGTTAAGAAAAACACCTTTCTACCTTAGAATAATTAAGTTTGGATGATTGATACTTTTAAAGTTCTAAGCCATGAAACTACACGGCACTAAAAAAACCCTTTACTCTTCAGTAAATGAACATTGCGTGGAGTGACCAGGTGGCTCACAGTGCCAGGGACCTGGGTTCAATTCAAGTGACTGTGTGGAGTTTGAACATTCACCCTGTATCTGTGCAGGTTTCCTCCCACAATACAAAGGTGTGCAGATTAGGTGAATTGGCTATGCTAAATTGTCCATTGTGTTCAGGGATATGTAGGTTAGGTGCATTAGTCAGGGGTAAAAGTAGAGTAACTGGGTAGGGGAATGGGTCTGGCTGGATGTCTCTTCGGAGGGTTGATGTGGACTTGTTGGGCCAAAATGGCCTGTTTTCATACTGTCAGGATTGTCTTATTATGATGCTGATATAAACCAGCTGGCTGGAGCTGTCACTCAAAAGCTGGGGCATAACTGTTACAAACAATCTAACTGTTGTCTGCATTCTTGCTGTGGGAGCTCAACCAAGTAACCAAGATGGCCATTTTAAATAGCCCATCTCTACAGCAGCCAATCTTGTGGCTGAGCCCGAACCTCTTGCAGTTTGGTTGGCCAGACTTTAACCAAAACCAGTTACTCCAGCAATGAAGATTACACCTCGAGAGACAGTATTCCCATATTACAATGCTTGTATGTTTTACAGGAATGCAAAGCCTGGAATTTCTCCAACTTCCACTATCTGCCTTGAAGATGTAAATCCAGCCTCTTGTCATGAATTAGCATATTTATCAGTGTAGACTTGATACAAGGTGTCAAAAAGCACAGAATTAAAGCACAAAGATAAGACACTAGTATTACCTATCATAGTTTAGGAAAAATGTACAGATATGGAAGTGGTGTACCTGATGTGTAGCAAATGTTATTCCTGCAGAGAAATACTTAGACAGACATAGCATATGAGGTATTAAGAGTGAAAATAAAATCCATTTTTATATAAAATTGTTGACCAGGGAAATATTTCCATCGAACAAATTGAGCGCAACTGAAGTACATCAAGAAAAGTTACCATCACCTTATCAAGGACAATTAGGGTCAGGAAATAAATTTTGGCTTTGCCAGCAATACGCACATCCACCAGTGAATAAAACAAAATCTGCCTTAATTAAAGCATGTTTCGTTGTTTAAAGAAGCATACCAATTTATATGTACTGTATAAATCATAGCACATTTGTCCTCCCCAGCAACAGCTTCACCCAACAGGAGCTGTCATTAGGAATTTGGATGCAGAGAAAAGTGCCCAATTAGTGTCCCTCTCAACTTTTGAAACTGAAAACAGGGAGAGCTGTTTTTTGACTCAACTGTCCTGCACGGCTCATTGTATAACTTGCCCTCTTGTTGAATGAAGCTATACACAGGGAATTCTGATGCAAACAATGTATTGTCCATAAAATAAAAATGCATTTCAAATATTTGTTCTGTGTAGATCAATGTGAAAAATAATGGTATGCCATGATAGGCCACGATAGCTAAAGTAATGTATTTGAATGAGTGAAGATTGACTACATGGTTTTTCTCATCTCCACCCCACCTCCCCCCCCACCCCCATGATCGCTTTCTCTGTCAAATACATCAGAACCAGCCAATTTTAATGAAAGATTTCACGTAGTACATTAGAACCTTTAGTAGATGTGGTGAGATGTAACCCTCACGACTGATTTTGATTGAAGGTAAGGCTATGGTGAGTAGTGATATAGTGAGCATTGATTGCATCAGGATTAGCCTTTTAACTCAAGGCCTCCGTTTAACTTTTGGAACATCAACTTCTGTCTGTAGGGGTGGTAATTGTTTGGAGAAACCAACAGGAATTAAGCAGATGAAAAACCATTGCCAGGGTACTGGTGCCCAGGTCGGACATCCTGGAAGAATTGGGATTGTCCACAGTATTAAAAAAAATCCCTCTCTTTGGAGTGAAGATATCAGATTTGTTTGGAGAGCTCTAGGAGCATATCACTCAGCTTCTCAAAGTCCACAGGAAAATCTAGTTTTAAAAAAAAAATTGGCTCTCTTTCTGCTGCCAATATTTTTGGAAAACTTTATAGCATTGGTTAAATTTTACTTTTGAGGTCCTTGCCTGTTTTGGAATCCCATCGAATCTGCTGTACCATCAGTATGATCATATGGCTGATCACACACTTCAATGCTGTTACTCACACCATCCTGGTAACCATGGACACCATCTGTAATCAGAGACCCATCAATCTCGACCTTTAAATACGTTGGAAGACTGTGCTTCCATAGCTCTCTGTAATAGAAAATTTCAAGAGTTCACAAGCCACTGTAGAAATAAAATTCACTTAATCTCTGGCCTAAATTACAATCCATTTCTTCATAAATTGTCTCCTGGATCGAGTCTCTCCAACCAGGGGAAACGTGCATCTAAACTGTCTATTTCTGTAAATATTTTGACACATAGAAACATAGAAAATAGAAACATCAATAGATCATTTGATCCTTTGACCCTACGTAACAGAGAGCCTCCTTGTCAATTGCAGCAGATCATGTTTCTGTGTCTGATAATACTGCATAACAGACCAGTTGAGACTCCCATTTGGTTGCTCCTGAAAGAAGGTTTCTCCTTAAACCTATAGCTGAAACATCAACTGCTATGATGGTTGAAAAAGACAGATAAGTGTGAAAGGACATCTCTGAATGTCAACACACCCTTGATCCTTGGAAAAGCATTCCTTTTGATGTGATTCTAACACCAGCCTTTGTTTTACTTGCTAGCTGTCTCAAGAATTTTGTTGTAATTGCCAAGCAAGTCAAAACTTTTTGCCAGGTGCTTCCACTTCCAAAGATTTAGAGTCATAGAGATGTACAGCATGGAAACAGACTCTTCGGTCCAACGAGTCCAGGCCAACCAGATATCCCAACCTAATCTAGTCCCATTTGCCAGCACCCAGCCCATATCCCTCAACCTTCCCTGTTCATATACCCATCAAAATGTCTTAAAAGTTGCAATTGTACCAGCCTCCACCACTTCCTCTGGCAGCTCATTCCATATATGTCCTCTTGGAAAACGTTACCCTTTGGTTCCCTCTTATATCTTTCCCCTCTCACCCAAAATCTATGTCCTCCAATTCAGGACTCCCCCACCCCAAGGGAAAAGACTTTAAATATTTATCCTATCCATACCCCTGAGAATTTTAGATACCTCTATAAGGTCACCCCTCAGTCTCCAAAGCTCCAGGAAAAGAGCCCTTGCCTATTCAGCCTCTCCCAATAGCTCAAATCCTCCAACCCTGGCAACATCCTTGTAAATGTTTTCTGAACCCTTTCAAGTTTCACAACATCTTTCCGATAGGAAAGAGACCAGAATTGCATGCAATATTCCAACAGTGGCCTAACCAATGTCCTGTACAGCCGCAACATGACCTCCCAACTCCTGTACTCGATACTCTGACCAATAAAGGAAAGCGTACCATACACTGCCTTCACAATTTTCTCTATCTGCGACTCCACTTTCAAGGAGCTATGAACCTGCATTCCAAGGTCTCTTTGTTCGGCAAAGTTCCTAGGATCTTGCCATTACGTGTATAAGTCCTGCTAAAATTTGCTTTCCCAAAATGCAGCACCTGACATTTATCTAAATTAAACTGCATCTGCCACTCCTCAGCCTATTTGCCCATCTAATCAAGATTCCATTATAATCCGAGGTCATTTTCTTCACTGTCTATTACACCTCCAATTTTGGTGTTATCTGCAAACCTATTAACTATACCTCTTATGCTCACATCCAATCATTTATATAAGTGACAAAGTAGACCCAGCACCGATCCTTGTGGCACACCATTGGTCACAGGCCTCCAGTCTGAAAAACAACCCTTCATCACCATCCTCTGTCTTCTCTGTTTTGAGCCAGTTCTGTATCCAAATGGTTAGTTCTCCCTGTACTCCATGAGATCTGACCTTGCTAACCAGTTTCTCATGGGGCATCTTGTCAAATGCCTTATTGAATTCCATATAGATCTCATCCACTATTCTGCCCTCATCAATCCTCTTTGTTACTTTTTCAAAAACCTCAATCACGTTCGTGAGACAGGATTTCCCACAGACCTTCCTGAAGAAGGGCTCATGCCCGAAACATTGATTCTCCTGCTCCTTGGATGCTGCCTGACCTGCTGCACTTTTCCAGCAACACGTTTTCAGCTCTGATCTCCAGCATCTGCAGTCCTCACTTTCTCCTTTCCCACAGACCAAGCCATGTTGACTATCCCTAATCAGTCCTTGTCTTTCCAAGTATCTGTAAATCTTGCCCCTCCGGATTCCCTCCAACAACTTGCCCACCACCGTTAGGCTCACCAGTCTATAGTTCCCTGGCTTGTCATTACCACCTTTTTTTGAATAATGGTACCATGTTAGCCAACCTCCAGTCTTCTGATACCTTACCTGTGACTACTGATGATACAAATACCTCAACAAGGGGCCCAGCTATCACTTCCTTCGCTTCCCACAGAGTTCTTGGGTATACAGGTAGTTTTTGGGTCACGGGCAGACAGGATAGTGAAGAAGGCATTTGGTATGCTTTCCTTTATTGGTCAGAGTATTGAGTACAAGAGTTGGGAGAAAATGTTGCAGCTGTACAGGATATTGGTTAGGCCACTGTTGGAATATTGCTCGCAATTCTGGTCTCCTTCCTACCAGAAAGATGTTGTGAAACTTGAAAGGGTTCGGAAAAGATTTACAAGGACGTTGCCAGGGTTGGAGGATTTGAGCTATAGGGAGAGGTTGAATAGGCTGGGGCTGTTTTCCCTGGAGCGTCTGAGCTGAGGGGTGACCTTTTATAGAGGTATACAAAATTGAGGGCCATGGATAAGGTAAATAGACAAATTCTTTTCCCTGGGGTCAGGGAGTCCAGAACTAGAGGGCATAGGTTTCGTGTGAGAGCGGAAAGATATAAGAGACCTGAGGGGCAACTTTTTCACACAGAGGGTGGTACATGTATGGAATGAGCTGCAGAGGAAGTGGTGGAGGCTGGTACAATTGCAACATTTAAGGGGCATCTGGATGGGTATATGAGTGGAAGGGGTTTGGAGGGGTACAGGCCAGATGCTGGTAGGTAGGACTAAATTGAGTTTGGATATCTGGTCGGCATGGACGAGTTATACCAAAGGGTCTGTTTCCATGCCGTATATCTCTGACTCTATGACCTGATCAGGTCGTGGGATTTATCCGCCTTTACCCATTTCAAGACACCCAGCACTTCCTTCTTTGTAATATGGACATTTTCAAGATGTCACCATCTATTTCTCCACATTCTATATCTTCCATGTCCTTCTCCACAGTAAACACTGATACAAAATACTCATTTAGTATGTCTCCTATCACCTGTGGCTCCACATAAAGGCTGCTTTGCTGATCTTTGAGGGGCCCTATTCTCTCCCTAGTTACCCTTTTGTCCTTAATGCATTTGTAAAATCCTTTTGGATTCTTCTTGATCCTATTTGTCAAAGCTATCTCATGTTCCTTTTTTTTTGCTCTCCTGATTTCCCTCTTCAGTATACTCCTACTGCCTTTATACTCTTCTAAGGATTCACAAGATCTCACCTGTCTATACCCGACATTTGCTTCCTCCTTTTTCTTAACCAAACTCTGATGGGAGCCCTAATGACTGAAGTCTTCTGGAGATTTACTATTATACTATTACTGTTGACAATTTGTCCCAATGACTGAATATATATATTTTTTGAAAATGTATCCTTGTCATTAAGGTTGAGCTATTTTGCTTATGAGCAACTTAAGGCCTTATGCATCTCCATTCATATCCTTCAACTTGTCCCATGTATCAATACCTCATCTATATGGATATGACTCCATGAAGACCTTGTAAAATACTCGATATATGCATCAAAAAGTCTCTAGGGCTGAAACAATCCCAACCAGACATTTGTTGAAACAAAATCTCAAAGTTAACCATGTAAAAAGCAACCTTGATTATCTAATAATCCTGCTTGAACCTATGATTTGCAATAAGTTTCAGGAAAGCTTGACTTCTGGTTAATGTAGCTAAACTCTCATCATCTATAAATGTGGATTGGAGAGTGAAATCCACTGCCTTGTTGAGATGTGGTCACCATAAATTTGAACAATATCTTTTTAGTTTGAATGCAGTAACCATGCCCAGCAGTTTGTTCCTTGATTTGGGAATGACTCTTGTTATTATTGCTGCAACTTGCTCTCAAATTGCTTCATTAAGGCTTGTGGAAATTTCCAGGGTACGTTGGGACATGTGGGTCTCACGTCTTTCTTCAGTCAAATCCCATATTCAGTGTTCTCCTTCCCCAGAACTCAGAATTCTTTTTCAAAGGAGCTCTTCAACTTCTGCTATTTTAATGTCTTTCACCCTTTGAATCAGACTGAGGTCAAGACATGTCTCCCGACTCAAGAGTGAGTTTTATTGATTTGTGAAGTACATATAGATTTTCTACTCTTGTGGCTTCCCCAATATTAGTCTTGCTTGCAGAGTATCCTTAACCTGAAATGCTACACATTAGCACATAACAACTAGGAGCAGGCATAGACAATTCAGCCCCATGAAGCTAGTCCACCATTTAATACAATCGTGCTTAATCTCATCTCTACCTCAACCTCCCTTTGATTCCAATTTCCATAACACTTGAAACTATTGTTAATTCAAAATCTGCCTATTTCCTCAAACTTATTTAGTGTCTCAGCATCCACTGCACTGTGGGACAGACAATTCTGTAGATTTCCACAGACTCTTTTAAGGGAGGTAATTCCTTCTCACCTCTGTTTAAGTCTGCGAAACTTTACTCTGAAACTATAACCTCAATTGCGCTAAAAGGAGAAACATCTGTGGTATGTCTACTTTGTCATTACAACAAACAATGAATCCATTACCTCTGGTGCCACTTCCTTTTAAGATCATTGGATCTAGGCCATTCAACCCTGGAACTTGTTTATCTTTAATTCTAATACTTTGCTCCATACTCTTCAATTGTGATGACACCTGTTTTTAAGTTCCACCTGTTCTACAACATCTGCATTACCTGTTGTTATTACTGGGACGGTTTCACTGTTCTCTGCCATGAAACCTGAGGCAAAATATTATAGAGTCAGAGATGTACAGCATGGAAACAGACCCATCTATTCATTCCAACCCATCCATGCTGACCAGATATTCCAACCCAATCTAGTCCCACCTGCCAGCACCCGGCCCATATCTCTCCAAACCCTTCCTATTCATATATCCATCCAATGCCTTTTAAATGTTGCAATTGTACCAGCCTCCACCACTTCCTCTGGCAACTCATTCCATACATGTACCACCCTCTGTGTGAAAAAGTTGTCCCTAAGGTCTCTTTTATATCTTTCCCCTCCCACCCTAAACCTATGTCCTCTAGTTCTGGACTCCCTGACTCCAGGGAAAAGACTTTGCCTATTTATCCTAATCATGCCCCTCATAATTTTGTAAACTTCTTCTATAAGGTCACTTCTCAGCCACCGACGCTCCACTGAAAACAGCCCCAGCCTGTTCAACCTCTCCCTGTAGCTCAAATCCTCCAACCCTGGCAACGTCCTTGTAAATATTTTCTGAACCCTTTCAAGTTTCACAACATCTTTCTGATCGGAAGGAGACCAGAATTGCATGCAATATTCCAACAGTGGCCTAACCAATGACCTGTACAGCCGCAACATGACCTCTCAAGTCCTATACTCAATACTCTGACCAATACAGGAAAGCATGCCAAACACTGCCATCACTCTCCTATCTACCTGCGACTCCAGTTTCAAGGAGCTATGAACTTGCACTCCAAGGTCTCATTGTTCAGCAACACTCCCTAGAATCTTACCATTAAGTGCTCTTCCAGCACCACTGATCCAGAATCTTACCATTAAGTGCATACGTCATGCTAAGATTTGCTTTCCCAAAATGCAGCACCTCTCATTTATCTGAGTTAAACTCCATCTGCCACTTCTCAGCCCATTGGCCCATCTGGTCAAGATCCTATTGTAATCTTTGGTAACCCTCTTCGCTGTCCACGACACCTCCAATTTTGGTGTTGTCTGCAACCTTACAACTGTACCTCTTATGTTCGCATCCAAATCATTTATATAAATGACAAAAAGCAGAGGACCCAACACTGATCATTGTTGCACTCCACTAATCACAGGCTCCAGACTGAAAAACAACCCTCCACCACCGCCCTCTGTCTTCTACCTTTGAGCCACTCCTAAACCAAATGGCTATTTCTCCCTGTATTCCATGAGATCTAAACTTGCTAATCAGTCTCCCCTGGGAAACCTTGTTGAACGCCTTACTGAAGTCCATATAGATCACGTCAACCACTCTGCCCTCATCAATCCTCTTTGTTACTTCTGAAAAAACTCAATCAAGAGACATGATTTCCCATGCAGCAATCACAACTAATGGATATACCTCAGTTTTTGCTTGAATGTTAGCTTAAGTTTCCTTCCTGAACTACAGATGCTTTCTCCCTCCTGACAGCTCCCTTCCTCTGCATATGTTTTAGTTTGGTGTAATAGAATATACTCTATTATGCCAAACATCTGTCCAACAATTACCCTACTTTTTAGTCTTCCTGCCCAATCCATTAGGGTCAAATCTGTCCTCATGCCTGTGTAGAACACCAGAACTCTATTTCAGAGTCAGATTTTTCATCCTCAAACCAAATTTGAAATTCTAGCATGATCACTCTTCCCTGCAGGATCCTTAACTGAGATCATTAATTAATCTTATCTTGTATCACAATTCTAAACACTGTCTCCTGGACCATGTAGTTGCACTAATGTGGGTGTAGATGGTACTTTCTCTGCCATAACTCATTGTTTCATAACATACTTACAGGTGTCGAACTTAAAGTTTGTGAGAAGGCAATTGACATAAATGCCAGTTTGCCAAAATGTAAGGTTTAGGTTGATTCTTTCTTGAAAAACAAATTAAGTTTTTCTTTTGTAGTCGACTGTTCAGCCTCATTAACCCTCCCCCCCACCCCCCTTTTGTGTAACTAATTTGATTTCTCACTTTTCTGAAACTTTGACGATTTCCTGCAAGTGACCTACCATGCAACAGATAAAACATTCATTCTTAACAGTCAGTATCTATATGTGAGGTTTCTTCACTGCATGGCAATGGGGCAGGGGCTGGTATCAGGCATATTATGGGGGTGCGGAGATAGTTAGTGCAAGTGGTGGAGCATGGGTGTTGGACCTACACCAGAAGGGGTTAGGTTTGGATACAAGAGGAGAGGGGTTTAGATCAGATACTGGGGAAGGGGGAGATTGAGTCAGGAGCAAGGAAAGGGACAGGGCCTCTGTTGCCAGGGCAGAAGCATGGGAGATGGTCAGTTCTGATGGCTAGGCAGGGCTTTTAGCTCCAGAGTTGTGTCCAATGATACAGTAAGGAGAGGAGCAAGTCCATAGCAGGAACAGGTAATGGGTTCAGAGTTGGGGATTGGGTCTGTTGATTTTGGGAGGGTGGTAGATGGAGGAAAAAATCTACACCAGATAGATTTGGTCTAGTGGTGGGGAAAGGAGACTCTCCTCTCCCAGGTACAGGTGGGGTATTGGCTCCAATTGCAGGGGAGGGGATGGTGTCAGGTCCTGGGGGATGTGGATGTTGGGTTAGGTTACTAATTGGCAATAGACCATAGACAATAGGTGCAGGAGTAGACTATTCATCCCTTCGAGCCTGCACCGCCATTCAATGTGATCATGGCTGATCATTCCTAATTAGTATTCTCTTCCTGCCTTATCTCCATAACCCTTGATTCCACTATCTTTGAGAGCTCTATCCAACTCTTTCTTAAATGAATCCAGAGACTGGCCCTCCACTGCCCTCTGGGGCAGGGCATTCCACACAGCCACCACTCTCTGGGTGAAGAAGTTTCTCCTCATCTGTGTCCTAAATGGTCTACCCCGTATTTTTAAGTTGTGTCCTCTGGTTTGGCACTCACCCATCAGCGGAAACATGTATCCTGCCTCTTGAGTGTCCAGTCCTTTCATAATCTTATATGTCGCAACCAGATCCCCTCTCAGTCTTCTAAACTCAAGGGTATACAAGCCCAGTCGCTTCAGTCTTTCAGTGTAAGGTAATCCCGCCATTCCAGGAATTGACCTCGTGAACCTATGCTGCACTCCCTCAATAGCCAGAATGTCTTTCCTCAAATTTGGAGACCAGAACTGCACACGGTACTCCAGGTGTGGTCTCACCAGGGACCTGTACAGCTGCAGAAGCACCTCTTTGCTTCTATATTCAATTCCTCTTGTTATGGACAGGAGGAATTGCACAGGAAATGGACTAATTAATAGTTTAATATTTCCAGAATAATTATTTACTTAACTGTCCCAGCACTGGTCCTATCTATGTTGGAAAAAGAACTACCTGTCCAACCGAAAATCCAGGCCAAGGCACCTGGAAAATAAAAGAAATCTAGTCCTCCTGAAGGACATTAAATTGAAGTTATTGCAACAACGTTCAGCACCATTGAGTGAGGTCAATCGGACTTTGGAATATATCCAAAGATCAATACTGAGCCAAAATAGTGAGCTAATCCTGCCATTTCATAAATGATTCATGCAACCATCCTTGAAATAATGTATTAGAAGCTAGACTTCTTAAAAATTTGTTTACTGGATGCAGGCATTGCTTTCTAGGCCAACTACACTTCTGAGGATCTGGAGTCACAAGTAGGCCAGACAAGGCAAAGCTAAGAGTTTCCTTCCCTAAAAGACATTAGTGAACCAGATGGGGCTTTTTTCCTGACAATCAACCATACATTTCATGGTCATCATTAGGCTTCTAATAGTTGAAAATGTGTTGCTGGTTAAAGCACAGCAGGTCAGGCAGCATCCAAGGAATAGGAAATTCGACGTTTCGGGCATAAGCCCTTCATCAGGCTTCTAATACTAGGGTTTAAATTGAATCTAAATTCCACCATCTTCCAAGTCCACAGGTCATTATCTAAGTTGCTGGATTAAAAGTTTAGTGATAATACCAGTAGGCCATTGTATCCCCAGGGGATAATATGAAGTATAGTTGTCCTCTGTGGAAAGATGATATCACTCCTCCTTTGCCTCTCCTGAACTAAAATAATTTCTCTGACTTTTAAATAAATATTTTTGGATGTTTCTGGGTTTAGGGGAATTGATATGCAGTATCTTCCCAGGCAATTTCTTCGGAGTTTGCTACAATGGGGACACAGCAGGGTCTTGATGCACTGCTCCTCTCTATGTTGGAAAAAGAACTAACTGTCCAACTGAAAATACAGGCCAAGGCACCTGGAAAATAAAAGAAATTTAGTCCTCCTGAAGGACATTAAACTGAAGTTATTGCAACAACGTTCAGCACCATTGAGTGAGGTAAATCAGACTTTGGAATATATCCAAAGATCAATACTGAGCCAAAATAGTGAGCTAATCCTGCCATTTCATAAATGATTCATGCAACCATCCTTGAAATAATGTATATAATTCTAGTTACCACAGTAATCAGAGGATATTGTTATTATAAGGACAAGATAGCTCCCAGAACACGAAAGCGGATAGAATGGTTACTTAATGTGGGTGCAATCTCACTGATTTTGGTGGGGGGGGGGGGAGTGAAGAGATAATCTGGTGGATGTTTATAGGATTCTAAAGGGATGAAACCATATGACAACCTATTTCACATTGTCCAGAACCTGCCATTCTAACAAGTGTGTATCAAACCAGTGGACATTAAGAGACTGCATTTAGAGAGAGCTATATACAAAATACCCTGAACATAGAACATTGCAAGACAGTACAGGCTCTTTGAGCCTTGACGTTGTGCTGACCTCTGAAATCAATCTGAAGCCCATCTAAGTGAGTTCACTAATGTTGTCGGCAGGTCATTCCACCCCCACCCCTACTACTGAGAAACTACTTCTGACATCTGTCTATATCTATCATCCCTCAATTTATAACTTTGTCTCCTCATTCTAGCCATCACTATCCAAGGAAAAAGGCTCTCACACTTCACCCTTTCTAACCCTCTGATTATCTTATGTCTCAATTCAGTCACCTCTCAGTCTTCTTTTCTTTAATGAAAACAGCCTCAAGTCCCTCAGCCTTCCCTCATAACACCTTCCCTCCATACCAGGCAACATCCTAGTAAATCTCCTCTGAACCCTTTCCATAGTTTCCACGTTCTTTCTATAATGCAGTGACCAGAACTGTACACAATACTCCAAGTGCAGCTGCACCACAGTTTTATACAGCTGCAACATTACCTCATGGCTCCGAAACTCAGTCCTGCTACAAAGAAAAGTTAACACAGCGCATGCTGCCTTAACAACCCTATTAACCTGGGTGGCAACTTTCAGGGATCTATGTACATGGACACTGAGATCTCTCTAGTCATCTACACTACAAAGAATCATATTGTTAGCCCAGTACTCATTTTTTTTTATTCCTGTTGCTCCTTCCGAAGTGAATCACCTTAAACTTTTCCACATTAAACTCCATTTGCCACATTTCCGCCCATTCTGCAGCTTATCTATGACCCTCTATAAACTGTAACATCCTTCAGCACTATCCACAACTCCACTAAACTTAGCGTCATCAGCAAGTTTACTAACCCATTCTTCTCTTCTACGCCCACATCTAGGTAGTTTATAAAAATGACAAACAGCAGTGGCCCCAAAACAGATCCTTGTGGTACACTGTTGGTAACTGAACTCCAGGATGAACATTTCCCATCAACCACCACCCTCTGTCTATTTTCAGCTAGCCAATTTCTGATCCAAACTGCTAAATCACCCTCAATCCCATGTCTCTGTATTTTGTATACTAGCTTACCATGAGGAACCTTTATCAAATGCCTTACTGAAATCCATATACACTGCATCAACTGCTTTACCCTCACCCACCAGTTTTGTCACATATCTCAAAGGACTCAATCAAGTTTGTGAGGCATGACCTACCCTTCACAAAACTGTGTTGAATATCCCTAATCAACTTATTCCTCTCTGGATGATTATAAATTCTCTTAACCTATTTCCAACACTTTACCCACAACCAAAGTAAGGCTCACTGGTCTATAATTACTAGGGTTGTCTCTACTCCACTGAAACAGGGGGACAACATTTGCTAACCTCTTGTCATCTGGCACTATTCTTAAAGACAATGACAACATAAAGATCAAAGCCAAAGGCTGTGCAAACTCCTCCCTGGTGGCCCAGAGAATCCTGGGATCAATCCCATCTGGCCCAAGGTACTTATCTGTTTTCATACTTTCCATAATTGCTAACACCTCCTTGTGAATCTCAATCCTGTCTGGTCCAGCAGCCTGTATCCTTTTCCAGTGTGAATACTGAAGAAATACATTCATTTAGCACTGCTTCTACCTCCTCAGACTCCACACACAATTCCCCACGACTGTGTCTTTGTTTTTTGCTTGGCCCGAATCTATCTTAAGTCATTCTTTTATTCCTGATATACTTGTAAAAATCTTTAGGGTTTTCCTTGATCCTATCCACTGGTGACTTCTCATGTCCCCTCCTGGCTGTTAGCTCTCTCTTTAGGTCCTTCCTGGCTAACTTTTAACTCTCAAGTGCCCTAACTGAGCCTTCACATCTCATTCTTACATAGTGGCCTTCTTCCTCTTGACACTAGATTCAACTTTTCTAGTAAACTACAGTACCCTCACTTGACTACCTCTTCCCTGTCTGACCGGTACATAGTTAACAAGCAGACGCAGTAGCTGTGCCTTGAATAAGCTTCACATTGGGGCGGCATGGTGGCACAGTGGTTAGCACTGCTGTCTCACAGCACCTGAGACCCGGGTTCAATTCCCGCCTCAGGCAAGTGTCTGTGTGGAGTTTGCACATTCTCCCCGTGTCTGCGTGGGTTTCCTCCGGGTGCTCCGGTTTCCTCCCACAGTCCAAAGATGTGCGGGTCAGTTGAATTGGCCATGCTAAATTGCCCGTAGTGTTAGGTAAGGGTATGGGTGGGTTGCGCTTCGGCGGGTTGGTGTGGACTTGTTGGGCCGAAGGGCCTGTTTCCACACTGTAAGTAATCTAATATAATTTCAATTGTGCCGTCCCCTCCAGTTTCCTTCCCCATCTTATGTATCCTAAATGTTGCCTAATCACATCATTATTGCCTTTGCCCCCACCTGTAATAATTGCCCTTTGGTATATACCTAACCCTTTCCATCGCTAAAGTAAACCTAACCAATTGTGGTCACTATCACCAAAGTGCTCACCTACCTCCAAGTCTAACACCTGGCATGGTTCATTACCCAGTACAAAATCCAATGTGGCCTCACCCCTTGTTGGCCTGTCTATATACTGTGTCAGGAAACCCTCCTTCACACATTGGATAAAAACTGACCCATCTCAAGTACTTGAACTATAGTATTACCAGTTAATATTTGGAAAGTTGAAGTCCTCCATAACAACTAGGAGACAGTGAGGACTGCAGATGCTGGAGATCAGAGCTGAAAATGTGTTGCTGGAAAAGCGCAGCAGGTCAGGCAGCATCCAAGGAGCAGGAGAGTCGACAGGTCAGGCAGCATCCAAGGAGCATGAGCCCTTCTTCAGGAATGAGGAAAGTGTGTCCAGCAGGTTAAGATAAAAGATAGGGAGGAGGGACTTAGGGAAGGGGAGTTGGAAATGCGATAGGTGGAAGGAGGTCAAGGTGAGGGTGATAGGCCGGAGTGGGGCTGGGGGCAGAGAGGTCAGTAAGAAGATTGCAGGTTAGGAAGGCGGTGCTGAGTTCGATGGATTTGACTGAGACAAGGTGGGGGGAGGGGAAGTGAGGAAACTGGAGAAATCTGGGTTCATCCCTTGTGGTTGGAGGTTTCCTAGGAGGAAGATGAGGCGCTCTTTCTCCAGCCGTCGTGTTGCTATGGTCTGGCGATGGAGGAGTCCAAGGACCTGCATGTCCTTGGTGGAGTGGGAGGGGGAGTTGAAGTGTTGAGCCACGGGGTGGTTGGGTTGGTTTGGTCCTGGTGTCCCAGAGGTGTTCTCTGAAACGTTCCACAAGTAGGCGGCCTGTCTCCCCAATATAAAGGAGGCCACATTGGGTGCAGCGGATGCAGTAAATGATGTGTGTGGAGGTGCAGGTGAATTTGTGGTGGATATGGAAGGATCCCTTGGGGCCTTCGAGGGAAGTAAGGGGGGAGGTGTGGGCGCAAGTTTTGCATTTCTTGTGGTTGCAGGGGAAGGTGCCAGGAGTGGAGGTTGGGTTGGTGGGGGGTGTGGACCTGACGAGGGAGTCATGGAGGGAATGGTCTTTTCGGAACACTGATAGGGGAGGGGAGGGAAA
This sequence comes from Hemiscyllium ocellatum, assembly GCF_020745735.1. Lineage (NCBI taxonomy): Eukaryota > Metazoa > Chordata > Chondrichthyes > Orectolobiformes > Hemiscylliidae > Hemiscyllium > Hemiscyllium ocellatum. The sequence continues at coordinate 91,406,701 of NC_083401.1, forward strand.
TATATCTCTGGTGGTGGGGTCCGTTTGGAGGTGGCGGAAATGACGACGGATGATACAATATACATGGAGGTTGGTGGGGTGGTAGGTGAGGACCAGTGGGGTTCTGTCATGGTGGTGATTGGAGGGGCTGGGCTCAAGGGCGGATGAGCGGGAAGTGGAGGAGATGTGGTGGAGTACATCGTTGATCACATCTGGGGGGAAATTGCAGTCTTTGAAGAAGGAGGCCATCTGGATTGTATGGTATTGGAACTGGTCCTTCTGGGAGCAGATGCGGTGGAGATGAAGGAATTGGGAATATGGGATGGTGTTTTTACAGGAGGCAGGGTGGGAGGAGGTGTAGTCAAGGTAGCTGTGGGAGTCGTTCTGGCCTATCGCCCTCACCTTGACCTCCTTCCACCTGTCGCATTTCCAATGCCCTCCCCCAATTCCATCCTCCCTACCTTTTATCTTCGCCTGCTGGACACACTTTCCTCATTCCTGAAGTAGGGCTCATGCCCGAAACGTCGACTCTCCTGCTCCTTGGATGCTGCCTGATCTGCTGCGCTTTTCCAGCAACACATTTTCAGCTCCATAACAACTACTCTGTTACTCTTGCTCCTACCTAGAATCATCTTTGCTATCCTTTCCTCTACATCTCTGGAACTATTTGGAGGTCTATGGAAAACTCCCATCAGGGTGACCTCCCCTTTCTTGTTTCTTACCTCAGACGAGTCCTCAAATGTCCTTTCTGCCACCGTAATACTGTCCTTGATTAACAATGCCACACCTCCCTTTCTTCTACCATCTTCTCTGTTCTTGCTAAAACCTCTAATTCCTGGAACCTGCAAAACCATTCCTGTCCCTGCTCTGTCCATGTCCCCAAAATGGCTACAACACCAAAGTCCCAGGTACTAACCCATGCTGCAAGTTCACTCGCCTTATTCTGATGCTTTTGGCGTTGAAGTAGAAACGCTTCAAACCACTTTCCTCCTTGCCGGTGCACTCGTGTGACCTTGAAACTATATATCTGACCTCACTACTCTCAACTTCCTGGACACTGGAACTACAATTTATGTTTCCATCCCCCTGTTGCATTAGTATTAACCCCCTCAAAGAGTATTAACAATGTTGACTCTCCTGCTCCTCGGATGCTGCTGAACTGCTGTGCTTTTCCAGCACCATTCTAATCTAGACTCTGGTTTCCAGCATCTGCAGTTCTTGTTTTTACCTATGGAATCCCCAATGACTATTGCTCTGCTCCTCTTCCACCTTCTCTCCTGAAAAGCAGGGACAGACTCTCTCTGCCGGAGACCTGTAACCCATGGCTTACCCCTGGTATGTCGTTCCCCTTCCTCCCGCAGCCCCCCCCCCCCCCACCCCCCAAACAGTATCGAGGGGAACTGTTATCAAGAGAACAGCCACAAGAGATCCCGGTACTGCCTGCCGGTTCCCTTTCCGTCTGCTGACTGTAACCCATCTGCCTTTTTCTTGCACCTGCAGTGTGACTATCTCCTGTAACTCCTCTCAATAATCCTCTCTGCCTCCTGAATGATTTGAAGTTTCTCCTGCTCCAGCTCCAGTTCCCTTAGGCGGTTTGAGGAGTTGGAGCTAGGTGCACTTCCCGCAGATAGTCAGCAGAGACACTAGTGGTGACCCTTGCCTCGCACATTCTGCAGGAGCCTGATGAAGGTAACAACAGGAATTAATTTGCATTTTTGGAATAGTTTCCCAGCTGCGCCAGTCATTTTGAGAGAGTGGTCAGTTTGAGAGGTTGGCTCGCCTGTTAGCTGAGAGAAAGTGAGGACTGCAGATGCTAGAGACCAGAGTCACAAAGTATGGTGCTGGAAAAGTACAGTTGGTCAGGCAGCATTCGAGGAGCAGGAGAGTCAACGTTCTGAGCATAAGTTCTTCATCATTCCTGATGAAGAGTTGTTAGCTGACTCTGGGGATTATACAAGACAAGGCAGGAATGCAGAAGGTCATGGAATCGATCTGGAATGGAAGGGAGAACATCAAGTGCAGTCAGAGTACTTGCTCTAGGAAAGGAAAAATTTGTGGAAGGTCAGAGCAGGAAGAGGGGAGAAGATTGTGGATGGTTGAAGAGATTGGTGGAGAAGTGATCACATTGAGTAAATGAAGGTGGGAGAGGTGCCCAGGATTACTTGGTGGTAGACATTGGGTGGGCATAAATATTCTGGGTTAGGTAGATGTGGTACAATCATGACAGAGCAGAGAAGGGTAGCTTGTTAGGCCAAGAAAAGCACTGTTCGTCCTCACCCATAGTCAGCACCAAGAAAAAAGTCACACAGCTGTTCGCTAGAGCGTTCCCTGATTCCTTTCAACTGCTGGAGTGTCTAATACTCAGGAAATGTAAGACCATGCAGCTGTACTTCTATCCTGCCAGATAGATATAACTGCAGGCAGTGGGGTTAGACTCCTGGTGTCAACCTGACCAGTTAGCTGTGTTCACTGCCTTCAAAGGTAGTCTCCAATAGATCACTGCGGAAAGATGGGACTGCTTCTCCTCTGCCTCCCCTCAATGAAAACTTTGGAGCAGCTTTGGAAAAGCCTTCTTCCTGTGTTTTTATGTCCTTCCCAAGATACTCTGTTTTGTAATGCACCTCCCCTTTTAAGAGCAGCACGCTCACTTTCAATAGCACAAACTACTTTGAACTCAAGCTAACCAGCCATAATTGTGGTCACCCCAGTCTGACATGCAGCTGCAAGCTAGGTACTGACTGCATGCTACAATAATTCAAATAACCAAGCAGCATAGATTTGAGCTCTGTCTGCACCAGAAGCAACAGGCATGAGGTGGGTGACAGGGTGGATCAATGGTTAGCACTACTGCCTCACAGCACCAGAGACCCAGGTTTAATTCCACCCTCAGATGATTGTGTGGAGTTTGCACATTTTTCCCACGACTGCGTGGGTTTCTTTCAGGTGCTCCAGTGTCTTCCCACAGTCCAAAGATGTACAGGTTAAGTGGATTGGCCATGTTAAATTTTCAGTAGTATCCAGGGCTAAGTCAATTAGCAATGGGAAATGTGGGGTTACATGGATAGGGTGGGGATCTGGGTAGGATGCTCTTTGGAGGGTTGATGTGGATCTGATGGGCCAAATGCCATCTTTCCACACTGCAAGGATTCTGAGTAGATCGGGAACTGTGATTCCCTCATGCCATTTTGGCCTCCTTGTTCAGGCATCAAATTTCAGATTTTGTAAGGATAAGAAAATGTTTCCCACACTGACTTTGAAAACCCACGTTTCATCCTAATCTGCTTCCAGTATCCTTCATCTTTATTACAATCTACTGGGCACACAGTGGTTAATGCTGTTTTATTTTCCACCCTATTTCACATGATTTTACTAATTAAATAGTATCTCATGTTTATCTCTGATATATAAAATTATCTATGTGAGTCTTCAATAATTCTGAGGGTAAAGTTGAAAGATTACCAAGGGATTCATACAGCTTTTCAGAAACAAACCTGAATAATGAAGGTTGTAGTAAAAGTCTGCAAAAATTCTTCTGCTTAGGTTCATATTTAATTGTTTGTGAACTAATCACTAACCTTTTTAAAAGCTGCTGTTATAGTCTAATTTGGCAGACTTGCCAGCATTGTTTCAGATCATAAACAGGGATGAGTGAAGTTACTCAGTTCAACATAGCTCGTTTATTCAAAGAAATATGGAGTTCTCATTACAGAATCCAAACATTTCTTCAGTGATTTAAGGTTTCTGAACAAACTACTCTATCTAGAAATCCATTCCAACGGTTTCTCAATTTTAGAATGAAAAGGGAGTTGATGTTCTTGTTTATGAATCTTCCCTCCTTCCAGTTTGAATCTGTGACCTTTCTCAAGATTTTACTGAAATTATTGCTTCAATTTTATTCTGCTTTTACTGTACCACTCATGAATAGACTGACACTTGATCAAAGCAAGTTTCAGTTGACAAAGTACAATCCAGTTCAATAAGCCAGTCTATAACTCTATTTATATGTCCTCCCAAACTGAGATGATTCATTTGAGCGCAGTGTTTTCCTCAAATGGGATCTCAAACCAAAGGTAAGTATCTCTGATCTGCTGAATTCCTAATTCTGAAAGTATTGCTCGTCATTGCTTTGTTGGCTGTCCAGTAGGAATTGATCATCAATTGTACTTGAGATCACCCATCTCCACAATCCAGTTTCAATCCAGTATTGCACCATTAGTATTCTTCCTTCTCCTGAAGGATCAGAGAAATGAAAGGAAGCTGTAGTTTTGTCACTTATATTCATAGCTGAGTTATGAATCATATATGACACATGGGAGATCATTGTGGTCATTTCGGAGGTCAGACATCTCTGTTCTGCAGGACTTCCTCAGGGTGGTGTCTGAGGCCCAACATCTCCAGCTGCTACTTTAATGACCTTCACTTTCATCAGAAGTGGGGATTTTCACAGAGGATAGCAATGTTTGGCATCATTTGTGACTGCTTAGATTCGACTGCCTTCGATTTCTAAATACAGCAAGATGGGGACAATTTCCAGGCACAACCTGTAAAGTGACACCTACCATTTGTGTAACACTAATGTCAGGAAATAACCATCTCCAACAAAGACTCTCACCACTGTCTGTTGACAATTCTGGATAAGTACAGGTCCAACAGCCCTCAGGGGACAGGATAAATACAGAAACAAAAAATAGGAACAAAAATAGACCATTCAGCCCCTTGCACCTGCTCCACCATTCAATATGATTATTGCTGATATTCTTACTTCATACTGGGTTCCTGCTGTTCCTCCATACCCTTTGATCTCTTTTAGCCCTGAGAACCTTATCTATCTCCTCTTTGAAAATATTCAATCTTGTGGCTTTGTATGCTTGCTGTGGCAGAGAATTCCACAGACTCTCCACTCACTGGGTGAATACATTTATCCTCCTCTCCATTCTAAATGGCTGATCCTGGGCCATGGCATTGTGGATCCTGGTTCTGGACTTTCTGGACGTTTCCTTCCTGTATTTACCCTGACTAGTCCTGTTAGAATGTTTTAGGTTTCTGTGAGATTCCTAAACTCACCATCCGTAAAGCAACCTTCCACCACCACCCTCTGCCTCCAACCTTCAAGCCAAATTTGTATCCTGTTGGATAGCTCCCCCTGGATCTCGGAATCTCACCTTACTAACCAGTCTATTATGTGGAGCCTTGTTGAATGTTTTGCTGAAGTCCGTATAGACAACATCCACCACTCTGCCTTTATCAATTTTCTTTGTCACCTATTCAAATTATGTTTATGTTCCTGGTGTCTACATGAAGCAAATTACATATTTAAATTAACATTGTTAAATATGCCAATAAGTTTCCTGCAGCTAAATTATGATCCTTTTACAAGACTGATGTTCATGAGCATGTTTACAAGTAAGCTAATAAAACTTGGCAGGTGACAGTCAGAAAGTCTACACAAGCAATCTATAAAGCGGGGGGGGGGGGGGGAAGGTGGAAAGAGTACAGGAGCCATCACAGCATTGTTCCTGAAGCACAGAGATCTGGTGCACAGGATGACTGTGTTACTGTAACAACAGCGTGATTTCACAGTGCCACCTGCTGCATTGAGTCCTGATTATACAAACAGGAGGCTGGGAGAACACAGCAAGCCAGGCAGTATCAGGAGGTGGAGAAGTCGACATTTCAAATAACCTCCCTTCCCAGCTTCACCCCCTCCTTCCACTGCTCCCTGTCACCAACCGGATTCATTCCTCCCATTGACCAACTAGAATGGACCCTCTACCTGTCTTCACCTATCCCCACTTCACTACCCTCCCCCATCTCCCCTTTATTCTACAGCTACCCCCACAGCCACCCCAGCCCTGAAGAAGGGTTACACAGAAAATGTCGACTTCTCCACCTTCTGATGTTACCTGACTTGCTGTGTTCTTCCAGCCTCCTGCTTATCTACCTTAGGATTCCAGCATCTGCAGCATTTTTGGCTCTAAAAAGCCTTGATAGCAAGTCATTGACTACACATTGTGTCAGTGAAGATCACCACATGCTAAAGTTTCATGCCTGTGGCTCCTTCCAACAGCTCTGGTGACATTTAGAAATTCCAGCCAATCTCTTTGCAAGTTTGCAATTCGACAGGTCACTTAGCCACTGTTGGAGAGTCTGACAAATTGGAAGGAAGAACATTGAAATTTCTGGCATCGCTAGATTCCGACGGGTGCAAAGCATCAATTTGCATGCTCTCGGTCAGGGACCAGTTCCAATTCTCTTCAGAAAGGGTTTCCGTTCACTTTAAGTGGGAGATGGCATGGGGCAGGGTGATACCAGCCACACGGACACACAAGATGGCCACTGGGTCATAAGTTGGCCACTTGACACACAAGATGGCCACCGGACTACAATATGGACAGAGACAGCAGAGCAAACATAGACAATGCCTGGCACCACCAGGATGCCAGCGCAATGCACTCACAAGCAAGTTGGATAGTTTAAGGCTGGTGAGGGAGAGAATGCACAAGCATAGTGTACATTGCCTGCTGAAGTGTCTGGATCCATCCAGCACCTTTGATAGAAATGCTAACAACTTCTCACAGACTCAATACAAAGTGCTCATAGCCCGGGCTGCAGTAATCATTCTTGTCAGGAAGAGTGATTAGTGCCTGTTACTACAGCAATAGACTTCCACACAGACATTGAAACTGACAATGTCTACACTGAAACTGATAATGACCGCACTAAAATTAACAGAGGCTGCACGGGAACTGAATATGACAACATCAAAACTACCAACGATTCTGCAATGTTTAAAATAAACAAACTATATGTTACAGAGACGATAATCTCATCACTGACCTATTGTATTACAAAATGTATAAATGTATCTTGACATGTGCTCCAGGTTGAGTGAGTGACCACTGTGCCGTTGGTGTCTTTCTCTCTCCCTGGCGCTCCGATATTCCCTTGTGCAGTAAACACTGTCATTGAACCCTACCTGTGACTCAGAGGCTGGTGATTTTCCCCACAATACACTCCATATTCAACATCTTTCTGACCACACGCAGCAAGTCTCACACATCTCTGTACCTAGTTTCTTAATAGTTGGCATAATCCTTTCTGATTGTGCCCGCATCATCAACTCACAGGCTGAGCGCTGGGAGTAAGGAGCAACATATTGACAGTCATGCAACAGGGTGTTGATGAACTCAACCAATCCTCAAACAGAGGATCTGTTATCTTTTGAACTCGGAGATTTTGTCAAGATTTGTAATTGTTCCTTGTACACTTCATACTATTGTAAGACATAAGCAAGTTACCTTGCAGCTCCCTGAGATGGAATAATAACTGGAACAGGCAAATGATGGGGGTAAGGGACAAAAAAACTTCAGAAACAAATTAGGGTTGCTGGTATTTCAAGCTTTCAGAACAGCACATTAATAGGAAAAAACTGGAGAAGCATCTTTCCCTAACCCCTTTAGCAGCAACACCCGCCCCCCGCCCCCCCCCCGCTGCCATCTAATCCATTTCTTACATTCACTATACCAGTGAAGACCAACAGTGAAACTTTTAAGAGGAGTTGTGTTACAGCTCTAAGATTATAAGCAATGACCTACAGCAAACAGATTGCAGTTCACCACTCCCTTCTCAAGGGCAACCAGGCATGGGTAATTAATGTTGGCCAACTAGAGATGCTTATATCCTTTCAATTAATTTTGTTTTAAAATAAAAACCTATGCCAAAATGAACCATTTTGCTTCACTACTTCAGAATATCCTTTGTCTTGATATGGCAAATGATTGAGTTGCGCCAATCAACAAATCAGTCTTCTACAACCCCCTCGTACTGATCTTGAGTGTTTTATTTGCCTGTTTTAGTGTCTGAGGCATGTCACTATAGTTACAGATTGGGGTATAGAATTCTGCTGAACCTTTTGTTGTGGTCACTCGATAGTTTTCATACATCGACCTTGAGGAGCTGTAATAGCTGCTGATCCAGCTGCAGGCTGCAAGAACTCTGCAGCAGCTGGGGTAAATTTTGACTGGTTTGCTGCATACCATCAGTAAGGGCACTGCTTTGAGAGGCTGGCAGCGAAGCACATCTGCAGTTGGCCTGCCAGTAGGTGTGTCTCCCAGGGAGAAAATGAGGACTGCAAATGCTGGAGACCAGAGTCAAAAATGGGTGTGCTGGAAATGCGCAATCTGTCAACATGTGTTGCTGGAAAAGCACAGCTAGTCAGACAGCATCCGAGGAGAAGGAGAGCTGACATTTTGACATAAGCTTTTCATAATTCCTGATGAGGAGCTTATGCTTAAAACATCAACTCTCCTGCTCCTCTGATGCTGTCTGACTAGCTGTGCTTTTCCAGCAATGCATTTTTTGACTGGCTCCCATGGAGCCATTTCCACTTTCAGGAGACTGAGCCTTCAAATCACTTTCATGAGAACAGAGTGCAGGTATGCTGAGCGCTCTGAAAACCCTGAACCATGTTTTCCTTCACTTGTTGTAGAATGGAAGAACTATCGGATCACAGAGGCAAGATAAAAGCATTTGGAACTGGGAGAACTGTAACCAGTGAGCTCACTGTCATGAGGCTTCCCGCAGTTTAATCTTGCAGTTTGATACAACACAATAAGTTTAGTGATTAACAGCATAAACTGGACTGTTTGAGAAAAATCAATAGACCAATTGGAACGGAGTTACCCGCTGATTTATTTTGAAAGAGTCATATTGAATTAAAAATGGTGGCCAGAATCTTACAGGCTGTGAGCAGCATGGGCTAAGGTATGTATTTGACAGAGTCAGATGAGGTCAATCTCAATGTCAGGAGCATCTTGCCACATTTTTTATGCTATCGATGAGTCATATCGAGTTTCTTACAAGGCTTTGGCAAGTTATCAACAAAGGGGAGTTATTGTTTGTTAAACAACCAGCTTATTAATCTTCTGGAGTTGAAGTGGCAACAGAATGGGCCCTGGATGGGGAGTAGCACTTGGAGGCAGTGTGGTCACATGTTCTGAAGCCGGTGGGCAGAGACTCATGTTGGAAAAGGACTAGAACTTCTAGAACTGAAGTACTTTATAGTCACTTTTTAAAAAACAAAGTCCAGGATGATGATGAACTCTATTCTTCTGCTTACCTTTTTTTAAAACTCTGTAACAATACTTAGTCTCTGTACCTAAGATGTGCCGAGAGGCGAGATTACACTCATGCGAGTGCACATGACAATAAAGGATATTCTATTCTATTCAGCCTTCTACCATACCAAGCTCACCAATCAAGTGAGACGGTGAGAAACCCAGCATGGAAATCAGAGCAGTCAATTAAGCTCACAATTTACTGTATTTTAGACACCAGGTGCCAACATTTCAGGACACACTCCGTGGACACTGACCACACATGCCACACAGACATGTGTCAGCCTCTGAGAAACTTTATGGCATATCTCTGGTCTTTTTACAGGGCACTTCCACACTTCAATGCTGCATCAGCAACTATCATCACAAAGAAAGGATATTGCCCACTCAGGGATACGTACCCAAATCATCGGCTGGATCGGGTTCCATGTCCAGGGTTCTCACTCGCTGTCATAATACAAACTCACTCTTTGCCTACGTGGATGACACACCCTTCACATTAGTATTCAGAGGACAGTCTGACTGATGAAGAACCAACTCTCCTGCTGATCTGAGAAACTCCCCTACTCATTTACCTGGAACCCCTGGACTGATTGGACATGACTTGCAAGACTGACCATATTCCTTTCCAGGGCTGTAAGGATGCAGATAGCCCAGAACCTTATTACACAAAATTTTGTCATGTACTTAAATGATTTGGATGTGAGCATAAGAGGTACAGTTAGTAAGTTTGCAGATGACACCAAAATTGGAGGTGTAGTGAACAGTGAAGAAGGCTACCTCAGATTACAACAGGCTCTGGACCAGATGGACCAATGGGCTGAGAAGTGGCAGATGGAATTTAATTCAGATAAATGTGAGGTGCTGCATTTTGGGAAAGCAAATCTTAGCAGGACGTATATACTTAATGGTAAGGTCCGAGGGACAGTTGCTGAACAAAGAGACCTTGGAGTGCAGTTCCATAGTTCCTTGAAAGTACATTCGCAGATAGATAGGGTAGTGAAGAAGGCATTTGGTATGCTTTCCTTTATTGGTCAAAGCATTGAGTACAGGAGTTGGAAGGTCATGTTGCAGCAGTACAGGATGTTGATTAGGCCACGTTTGGAATATAATGTGCAATTCTGGTCTCCTTCTTATCAGAAGAATATTGTGAAACTTGAAAGGGGTCAGGAAAGATTTACAAGGACGTTGCCAGGTTTGGAGGATTTGAGCTATAGGGAGAGGTTGAATAGGCTGGGGTTGGTTTTCCTGGAGCGTTGGAGGCTGAGGGGTGACCTCATAGCGGTTTATAAAATCATGAGGGGCACGAATAGGATCAATAGACAGTCTTTTCCCTGGGGTGGGGGAGTCCAGAACTTGAGGGCAAAAGTTTAGGGTGAGATGGGAAAGGTATAAAAGGGGCAACTTGTTCGCACAGAGAGTGATGCATGTATGGAATGAGCTGCCAGAGGAAGTGGTGGAGGCTGGTATATATACAGCATTTAAAAGGCATTGGATGGATATATGAATGGGAAGGGTTTGGAGGGATATGGGCCGGGTGCTGGCAAATGGGATTAGATTCAGTTGGGATAACTGGGCAGCATGGACGAGTTGGACCAAAGAGTCTGTTTCCGTGCTATACATCTCTATGACTCTCTGATTCTAAGTGACCAATTTACTTGAATTTTAAAAATCTTCAAATAATGTCATTTTGAAGAAAAGGAACAATTTGTTATTTCAGTAAGTAGAATGATCAAAAGTACCATCTGAGTAAACCAATACTGTAAGACATTGTTATCATTTAGAATTGATTTTGTGAGAACATTATTAATTCTGGCTCGAAGGAAACTAATTGAACACAATTATATTTCAAACTGTCTCTCCATGCTGCACCATAGAAAGGAACCAAGTTTCACTGATAACTGTGTAATGATGTTTCACTGCAAAGGAAGGAGAAACAACATGAACTCTGTAGTGTTCTACGGAACTACAAATATCACCAGAGAGTGAAGGTAGATCTCAGTAGATAGGAAGGGAGAACTTAATAGAATGAAAAGTCTTGCAACTTGCAATTTGTATTAGTGTGTGGCTTCATGGTTAATACCTTCGTAGAAATGTACATGGCACGGGGATCCAGAATACTATAATCTTACATTTCTATAATGGCATTAAGAATGCAATTGACACAATGATATAAATTGTTTCTGGAGATAAATTTCATTTGATTAAACTTCCTCTTTCTATTCAAATTATATTGAGATTCCTTTCCCCTCCTTTGGCTCAGTGAAATGCTGTAGAGATCACGTTATTTGCCTTTCCTATGCTGTAAATTACTTTGTTCCACATTTATCACTAGTTCAGTGACACATTTAGAGATTAAGTTTAAAACGTAATTGTGTTCAGTTAGGTTTTCCTCTAATTAGAATTATCAGTGTCCTAATAAAATCCAATATAAAAAATGGTTACATCTTGCAGTAGTGGTTTTCCCTAGATGGTAGCTTTTCACATCCAGTTGATGCTATTGTAGTATTTGAAAGAAGAAGGTTATTTCATTCCCCATATTTTGTCAAACTGTTAACAAAATGGAGAAAGTGACTGGTATTTTTAAAGAAGCACACCGTATCTGAAAAAAAGTTCATGAAATATTTACTCAGATGATATAAACTGAATGGTTAAAGTAATCAGGAAATATTTGACATGCTGGAACTCTTTTTCTGCCTGGAAAAGAAAATTTAAGGAGTGAAAAATGCTTTTAACACTGAAAAGTAGATAGGTATAAAGAGGTTCACAGTTGTGGGACAGGAGAAAACGAAGTGCTTTAAATAACTGATCCAACAGTAAATTCAGAACAAAAATGTTCAATTGGGCTGGTCAAAATGGGAGTAGGATTAATACAATTCTTCTATCTCCAGGGAGCAATTTAGGCAAACAGCACAAGATACATTTAAAGGCACGTTCACTAACAAAGAGAAACAAATAAAAGGATATGTTGACAGGGTTAGATGTGAAAGGGTACAAAGAGAGATTTGTGTGGAGAATAAACAGTGGTGTGAACTTCATTTGGCCAAAAAGCCCAATTCTGTGCTGTAAATCCAGTGCAATATTGGTGATATATTTAAATAACATAATGGTTTTACATCAGATTGATCACCCAAATGACCCAGAAGTTGTACCTTTAGGCATGATTACAGAACATGTGGAAAATATTAATACGACTGCTGAAAGCCAGCATGGGTCAATGAAATGTAAATCATATTTAACAAATCCACTGGAGTTGATTAACGATGTAACTAGTAGGATAGATAAGAGAACTAGAGGATGTGGTGCGTTTGGATTTTCAGAAGGTATTTGACGAGATTTTTCATGAGTGGTTAGTGGCCAAAATTAAAACACAGGGTCGTAGTATTAATACATTGAATGGATTGAGAATAGGTTGGCAGACAGGAAACAGTGGACAGAATAGTTTGGTTCTAAATGGCAGGCAGTGACTAGCGGGTAGAACAAGGATTAGTTCTTGGGGCCCCACCTAGTCATGATGTGTATAAATGACTTGGATGAGGGAACAAAATGCAACATTTCCAAGTCTGCTGGTGACACAACATTTAGGCAGCATTGTGGATTATGAGGAGGTTGCATGGAAGCTCTGGGGTAATTTAGATGAGTTGCATGAGTGAGCAAATATATGGCAAATGCATTACAAAGTGGTAAACGTGAACATATACACTTTGGAGAGAAAAAATGAAGGAAGAGTATAAATCAAACGATGGTATATTGTTAAGTTCAGACGCACAGAGTGTTGTTCTACACCAGCCAATGAAAGAGGACAAGCAGATGGAGCAAGCAATTAGGAAGGCAGATGGTATTTTGACCTTCATTGCAAAAAGGATTGCAATGTTCATAAGTAGGGATGTCTGACTGCAGTTATGCAGGACCTTAGTGAGATTACATCTGGAGTATCATGTGCAATTTTGGTCTCCTGACCAAAGAAAAGACATACTTGCCATAAAAGGAGTGCAGTAGAGGCTGAGACAGGGATCAATAAGGGTGGCACAGGAAAAGCAGGTCAGATAGCATCCAAGGAGCAGGAGGGTCGACACTTCAGGCAGGACCCTTCATCACAGAGATGGCAGGACTATCCAATGAGGAGAGATTGATTTGAATGGGTGTTAAAAATATAAGAGGGGATTTGATTGAAACAAATAAAATGTTAACACTGTTGGACAGATGGATGCAGGGAGCATGCTTCCATGGATTTGGATTAACCATTTAATACTGAGATGAAGAAATGTTTCTTCACTCAAATGATAGTGAATTTGTGGAACTCTGTACCACAGAAGGATGTCTAGGAAAAGTTACTGCACATGTTAAAAACAAAAAAGGAAGTGTTCCTCCTGTCCAGTGGTCTTTGAACCATGAGGCCTGTGCCAACACATGACACCTGTTTTTCAAACTTGGTCATTTTACTTGCTGACTTACTGCTCAGGTTTCCAGCCCCCTGCCACACTAGGTTAAACACACCTGAGGAAAAGGTGGATACATTTTTAGATCTTCAATGCATAAAGGGTTTTGGGATAAAGTGGGAATATGACATTGAGATAAAGGATCAACCATGTCATATTGGATGCACAGTAGGTTCAAAGAGCTATGTGTCTTGATTAGAGTGGTGCTGGAAAAACACAGCAGTTCAGGCAGCATCTGAGGAGCAGTAAAATTGATGTTTCGGGCAAAAGCCCTTCATCAGGAATACAGGCAGAGAGCCTGAAGGGTGAAGAGATAAGTGAGAGGAGGGTGGGGTTGGGGAGAAAGTAGCATAGAGTACGATAGGTGAGTGGGGGAGGGGATGAAGGTGATAGGTCGGGGAGGAGGGTGGAGTGGATAGTTGGAAAAGAAGATACTGGATTAGTGGTGCTGGAAGGGCACAGCGGTTCAGGCAGCATCCGAGGAGCTCCTTGGAAAAGAAGATAGGCAGATAGGACAAATCATGGGGACAGTGCTGAGCTGGAAGTTTGGAACTGGGGTGAGGTGGGGGAAGGGGAAATAAGGAAACTGTTGAAGTCCACTTTGATGCCCTGGGGTTGAAGTGTTCCGAGGGAGAAGATTGAGGCGTTCTTCCTCCAGGCGTCGGGTGGTGAGGGAGGGGTGGTGAAGGAGGCCCAGGACCTCAATGTCCTCGGCAGAGTGGGAGGGGGAGTTGAAATGTTGGGCCACAGGGCGGTGTCGTTGATTGGTGCAGGAGTCCCAGAGATGTTCCCTAAAGCGCTCTGCTAGGAGGTGTCCAGTCTCCCAATGTAGAGGAGACCGCATCGGGAGCAACGGATACAATAAATGATATTGGTGGATGTGCAGGTAAGACTTTGATGGATGTGGAAGGCTCCTTTAGGGCCTTGGATGGACGTGAGGGAGGAGGTGTGGGCGCAGGTTTTGCAATTCCTGCGGTGGCAGGGGAAGGTGCTAGGACGGGATGGTGGGTTGTGGGGGGGGGCGTGGACCTGACCAGGTAGTCATGGAGGGAACGGTCTTTGCGGAAGGCGGAAAGGGGTGGGGAGGGAAATATATCCCTGGTGGTGGGATCCGTTTGGAGGTGGCGGAAATGTCAGCGGATGGTTTGGTTTATGGGGCATTCTGTCCTTGTTACCATTGGAGGGGTGGGGTCTGAGTGCGGAGGTGCAGGATGTGGACAAGATGCATTGGAGGGCATCTTTAACCACGTGGGAAGGGAAATTGCGGTCTCTAAAGAAGGAGGCCATCTGGGGTGTTCTGGTCCTCCTGGGAGCAGATGTGGTGGAGGAATTGGGAATATGGGATGGCATTTTTGCAGGAGGAAGGGTGGGAAGAGGTGTAATCCAGGTAGCTGTGGGAGTCAGTGGGTTTGTAAAAAATGTCGGTGTCAAGTTGGTCGTCATTAATGGAGATGGAGAGGTCCAGGAAGGGAAGGGAGGTGTCAAAGATGGTCCAGGTAAATTTAAGGTCAGGGTGGAATGTGTTGGTGAAGGTGATGAATTGCTCAACCTCCTCACGGGAGCACAAGGTGGCTCCAATCAGTCATCAATGTAGTGGAGGAAGAGGTGGAGAGTGGTGCCGGTGTAATTATGGAAGATGGACTGTTCTGCATAGCTGGGGCCCATACGGTTGCCCATGGTTACCCCTTTGGAAAGGCATAGCTGGGGTCTCAAAGAGCTATGTGGCCTACTCCTGCTTCTTGTTTCTATGTTTCTATTCCATTCATTCTTTTTCAGAGACAATTACATGCACTTCAAATATTATTTGATGTGCCCCATGCTTTATAATGTCTTTCTATTAAAGTGGTAAAAGATCCAAGAATATCTATGGTCTAACCTTCTAGCATGTATCACAATATTGCGGCTCGTTATTCTTGGCATTTGACATGGTGAGTCAAGAAAGTCCTGATGAAAAGAATCTATTGAGCTTGTTCCATGGCTTCCTGCAGGTAGTGCAGCTGCTACTCTTGAAGGAAAAAGTTGTTAGTCTATCTGAA
Source organism: Hemiscyllium ocellatum (assembly GCF_020745735.1). Taxonomy (NCBI): domain Eukaryota; kingdom Metazoa; phylum Chordata; class Chondrichthyes; order Orectolobiformes; family Hemiscylliidae; genus Hemiscyllium; species Hemiscyllium ocellatum. Next base: position 91,422,271 of record NC_083401.1, read on the forward strand.
TGAGGGGCACTGAATGCTTATACACTTTTTCCTAAAGATTCAAAATAAATTACCTGTAGATTCTTACAGGGTATTCCATCATTCCTTTAATCTGCTTTCCCAAAGCTCAGGAGCTGTTAACTGAGCTGTGATGAACTTTGTCTTAATTTTATTTATTTTTTTGCTGTGTATGACTACTGTCAATGATGTAGGTGCTGGTAGGCTGACTTATGAAACTTTTCATTGTCCTTTTGATGTAAAAGTACACTTCACAATAAATTTCTATTCTATTCTATATGCTGCATCATTAAATATTGGAACTAACCAGGACAACAGGCCAGTTGAACTGATGACATGTCATGTAAAATCTGTAGAAAGCCTGAGGCTGGATCTTAATATATTCCAGTTCTTTTTGGAATACATTTTTTTTTCAGAATTTGCTTTCTAAAATCAGTGCCTTTCTATAGAAACAATATAGAATATGAACATCCATCAATAAATGTTCAAATTCTCAAATTATGACTGGCAGTTTAAAACGTAACAGCATGCAAATATCAATCATGACCTTCATAACTCAAATTAATAATTTTAAATATCAGTTTTACATTGCTACTTCAAATTAATATCTAGAAATAATTGTGTAAATGGAATAATGGAAACACAATAATTTGACAAAAAAGTATGCAAGCCTCAATATGTAAACCAGTGAAAGGCCAATTTTTATCAAGGTTGTTTTAAAACAATTTTAAAGGACACTTTACACAAAAGGAGCCAAAATGTAAATATGAAACCTTTTGATTATTTATAGAATAAAATTTTCAAGCCACATTAACTTAATTGAGGGGTAGTTGAAGCAACAATTTGATAGCTGAATGAGTACAAGCTATTAGTACTCAATATTTCTCCACACAAACCTTACATGCTAAGCAAGCAACATAATTGGAAGGAAGTCCGATTTTGAGATGCCACTATTTTTTTCTTTTTGCAAAATAAGAGCATCAGTGGTTAGGCTAACATTTATTGTCCAATGCTAATTGTCCAAAGAACAATTAAGAGTCAACCATATTGCTGTGAATCTGGAGTCACATGTACATTAGAACAGGCAAGGACAACAGGCTCCTTCCTGAAAGGGCATCAGTGAGCCAGATGGGGGTTTCTGACAATTGACAATGGATTCATGGTCATCATTAGACTCTTAATTCCAGATTCTTTTTTTTTTAAAATTGGATCTGCCATGGTGGGATTTGAGCCTGGGTCATCAGAACATTAAGTAAAAAATTAGGTCTGCAGATGCTGGAGATCACAGCTGCAAATGTGTTGCTGGTCAAAGCACAGCAGGCCAGGCAGCATCTCGGGAATAGAGAATTCGACGTTTCGAGCGTAAGCCCTTCATCAGGAATCCTGATGAAGGGCTTATGCTCGAAACGTCGAATTCTCTATTCCTGAGATGCTGCCTGGCCTGCTGTGCTTTGACCAGCAACACATTTGCAGCTCATCAGAACATTACCCTGGATAGTGTGATGAACAGTCCAATGATAATATAATTAGGCAGTCATCTTGGGATTAGCATAAATTCTAGAACTGGATGGTTCTTAAGGCTAGATATTGACTTGGCCATGATTCTGAACCATTTTATTTCTCCTTGGCCAATTGATTTGGATATCTCACTTACCCCGAAATAATTTTGATTCTCTTTTGTTTTTGCTGTCATCACAAAACCGTTTTGTCCCAAATTGGAAATGAGAAGTACTTCAAATGCTCTTTCAAGACAAAAGCAGCATCAAAGGAGAGAAAAACATAGTTAAATGTTTCAAATTGAATGTAACTCTTTGGCTTGGTGATCTCCAGAGTTCTTGAAGTGGATGACGTTGAAATGGAGTGGGGTTACACATGGAGAAGGCCTTGGATCTGATTCCAAGCAAACAGTCGTTTATTTTGTTTCAGTTTCTTGGAACATCATGATATACCCAGAATGCAAATTTCAAAAATAAGTTTATTGAGACACTATATTTTGTATGAAATGTACTGAAATCTTGCACAAAATAAGTCCTGCTGATGTTTTGATTTACTGTTTGATTAAAATGCCCACAGCATCCTGAACTCGGGCAACACCATTTCTTTTTGTCAATAGCCTAACAAATCGATGGTGTAATTTGACAGTTCATTTATCACAGTCGTGAGGTGCTCCTGAACTGTATTGATATTAGAAGGCATTTTGGTCATCATGAGTTTGATTTTCAAATGAAATTTACAGGCTGGAATCTCCGACTAGGACTCTGACAATGGAAGCCCCAAAGGGAGTGCACATTACTGCAGCTGAAGGAGACCTCAAGGCAACCTGTCGAAGAGAATTACAGCTCCAATCCACAGATGGGGAGGTAAACTTGCCTGATGCAGATTCGCACTTGTAAATCTGTCACACAACTATCCTCTTATATCAAGGTGTTATATTGTCCCTGATTTGGACACAACAGATTGTAAACAAAATACAGTGGCTTTGTTCTTAAGAATTAGAATACAAAAGTAAGCAGCTAATGTTAAATTTATAAAGCGGGTTTTTTTTTTATTCTTTATTCTTTCACAGGATGCGGTTGTTGCTGGAAAGGCCAACATTTGTTGCTACATTTACCCTTGAGCTGAATGCTTTGCTAGGTCTCTGAAGTGCGGTTAAGAGTTAGGCACGTAGAATACAACAAAAAGACCTAAAACTTTCGTGTCATGTTGCTGTTGCAAACAAGGCCAGCACTAGTTGCCCATCCCAAGTAGCTTTTGAGAGGCTTTCTAAGCCATTTCAAAAGTCAGTTAAAGTCAACAACATTACTGTAGGTCTGGAGTGATAAATAGATGATAAGACCAGGCAAGGGTAATAGGTTGACATCTCTAAAAGAACATTAGTGCACCTGATAATGATTGTTGTAAAACTATGAAAGTATTCAATTCTGCTGTAGGAAGGATGTTATTAAACTAGACAGGGCACAGAAATTTTACAAGCATGTTGCTGGGATTGGAGAGTTTGAGTTATAAGGAAGGGCTGGATAGGCTGGAACTTTTGTCTTGGAGACTGAGGGACTCGCCGAAGGCACTTAAATGGTCACTGGATAAACATATGGATGATAATGGAATTGTGTAGGATAGATGGGCTTCAGACTGGTTTCACAGGTCAGTGCAACATCGAGGGCTGAAGGCCCTGTACTGCGCTGTAATGTTCTATGTTCTGTGTGTATCGTGGTCACCATTATTGAGACTAGCAATTTTAGGTTCCATAACCTGCAACATGAGATTTGAACCCTACTCTCCAGAACCTTACCTTGGGGATGCATATTTCTACTCTAGTACCAAAATGTCATTATTTCTCCCTGTCATTTTCTTTCACATTTTCTTTCTGTGTTTCTCGCTCTCTCTCTATTTTTCTCTCTCTCTCTTTCATTCTCTCTCTCTTTCATATCACCAACGCCAAGTAATTTCTCCTCTTTCTCTGGAAAGAAATTATGTGAGGATTTCTAAAATTGCTACCATAACTTAAACAAACAGAACAATCAACAAAGTCTCAGAAGATTGAAACGTTTTTTTTCGGGAAAAGAGACAATTAAGTAGAGATATCTACTGTAGATTTTATGTAATTTTGAGGTAGCATTGTAATGTTCAATAGTTCTGATTTTGATTGTGAGACTGTTTGTTTGTTTGTTTCTTTGTTTGTTTACTTTTGATGCAGATTGTGGTTGATTAGTTAAAACTGGCTCTGTCATATCCGAACAGTTCCAGATGTAAATTATAAGTTAGCTCCCACTGATCAACAAGATAAATGCATATGATTTCCATTCTGATGACATCAAAATCCTGCCCATGTTTTTCCCAGGCTGTGGGAGTCATTGACCTGGGGTCAAATTGCAATACAAATATTTTTCTGCTTGATTTTAAAAAAAAGACTGAAGTTATTATTCAATGGTCTACGTACAGTTGATCAACATGCTCTTTCAGTGTCAATGGGAGGATTTCTCAAAGACTGCCCGGATCTCCAATTGTTATGTCCTTTCTCGTTTCTACATTTTCAGATCCTTTGCTTGGCTTTAGGGGAGCGATAGTGATAGGCTGATCCCTTGGCTGAGGTCATGTTCTTAAAAATAAACAAAGAAATGAAATTCTGTTTAAAAACTAAAAGACCCAAAATTCCAAGGATCATTCTGGAGATGGAGATAGTTCATGTGCATTTCACTGATTTCCCCAGTTCCTTCCCAGATCCAGCATCCCTGCCACACGTATACCCTTCTAGGGGATGCTGGACAAGTGAGGCATAATGAGACATTACAGGAAATATCCCATCCCCCCTCTTTATCATAGCAATGTTGGGTCCCTATCTAACCTATGTACAGGTTGAATTATAGGAGAATCTCAGAATATTGCACTGAGGGAAATAAAAATGAAATAACATGGTCTCAGCCCATTTGCCCTCATCTTAATATAATAGAACTGTATGTAGATATCAATTTCCTGTATTCAAAAAAATCCTAGAACACATGATTAGAATAATATTAAAGAAAGATTATTGGCAGGAATTGCAGACTTGTAAGCTCCAACATTCTACTTAACTACCGATATGGATTTCAACATGAGCTATCAGGAAATAATGCAACCACAGTGGTATACTCACGCTTTGAATTGCATGTTGAAGGCAGAACTGTTCAATCACCTTTTAGTTTTGTTTTGTAATTGGAAACAAAATACAGGTCAGAATTCCTTCAAAATTAACTGGTGCCCTTTCCAAAATAGGTGGAACTACAAATGGCTTGTGAACTGATCTGTTTTAGGAAATTGCTGTGGGCAGTGTCCCTTAATGTCTCCTTGAGCAAAGTGTTTTAAGAAATTAAGAACATATATGATTAAAATACCTTAAAGGAATTTTCAAAAAAAAAAAGTGCTATGTTAGTAGATTATGATTAGAAAGCTAATTTTTGGTGATTTCACGACATTTGGTAGCTGTGACTGCTGCCTTTCATGGACTTTAAATTCCAAAGTATATGCCTTTTCCAAAATTATTAAAGGTAAGCTGGATCCTTGATGATCTGCACTTTGTAAGTACAGTTGGTGATATTGGTAGGAAAACACCGTATGCCATCAAATAATATTCTACCAATTTAAGAGGGTCAGTCTAATTTTAAAAGCTCACTTTTTAATTGCATGATGACCAAAACTATCAATGACGACACCAACTTTGAGCTGTGACATGTCGGATTATTGTGAAAGATGAAGAGCTCTTTTTAATTGAGATTTTGGATAATCACACAGCTTGAGTGTGATTAATTGATAGAATACATTTATTTTCAAACATATTCATGATGGCCCTAAATTTGATTAGGGATTCCATGCAACATTCTGAACAATAGATGAGAAACCTTGGTTGCATGCAAGGATTGCAGAAACTGGAGTCATTCTTTTTGAAGAGAATATTGAGAAACACTCTGCCAGAGGTGCTTATAATTAAGAGGGGTCCAGAAAGAGTACTTAGGGTGGAACTGTTCCTTTTGGTGGTGGAATCCTGAACTGGAGGACACTGATTTAAGGTGATTAGCAAACAAAAAACAACAATGAGAAAAGGAAATCATTGTTTCTGCAGCGAGTGATTAGGCTCTGGAGTGCTTTGCCTGACAGAGAGATGGTGGATGATTCAATCAATGCTTTCAAGAGACAATTAAATAATTATCTGAAGAGAAATAGGTACAGGCTACAGGTAACAGGAGGGAGACTAAACGAAGGAGCTATTGCAGATTCAGTTGGCCAAATTGCCTTCTGTTGTGTTGTCACGACCTAACGTTAAGAGTCAAAGCCAATCCATTGGTAAAGCATAGGGATGAAGCAATGGTTAATCCCAGCTGATTTTGGGATTTTCTGATCAGCCTTGAAAAGAAATGGAGCACCACCAGCTTCCTGCAAAGCCATTCATGGCAGAATATTCCCACTTCAGAGGGTTCAGGTGAGAGGAAGAGCTCAGAAAATGAGAAACAGGGCTCAAAATAATTCACTAAGAGTGAATCTGCCCCCGAAACTAACAAACTTGCACTGGATCATTCACTCAATTGAGCTCACTCAGAGAAAAGCCACCCCTATAAACAGAATGGGAGGAATTGGAATTATTGAATTATACACAACTGAAAGGCCCTTCAGCCTATTAAGTGTGTTCCACCAAATCAGAGGGGAGCTGATCCCCAGGTCAGAGTGGCACTCTCCCGTACTCACTGCCAATAGCCAGGTCCTGGGAGAATGGGAGCTGCCCTTTATCGAGGCCTGAGATCAGCAGGGAGGCAGATACCTTCTCACCAAGGCAACTGACTGCAAGGTCTGGGTGTGGGTGGGGAGATGATTCTTGGAGAGAAGAAGGTGACTATAAAGGTGGGGTACAGTGGGGAACACTAATTAAGGTTGCAGTTGTGATGGAGTGACAGAAAGCCTGCAAGAAACAGTGAAGGGAAACCGGGAGACTGTAGTGATCTTTTGAAGTCTGATTTACCAGTATTTGGCCCATATCCCTCTAAACCCTTCCTATTCATGTACTCATCCAGATGACTTTCAAATATTGTAACTGTACCAGCCTCCACCACTTCCTCTGGCAGTTCATCCCATACACGTACCACCCTCTGCATGAAAAGATTACCCTTCAGGTCTTTTTTAAATCGTTCCCCTTTCACCTTTAACCTATTTCCTCTAGTTTTGGACTCCTCCACTTTTTGATTATTCAATCTATTCACGCCCTCATGATTTTATAAACCTCTATAAGTCACTCTTCAGTCTCAGACACTCCAAGGAAGAAAGGTCCCTGGCTATTCAGCCTCTCCCTATAGCTCAAACCCTCCAACCCTGCACCCTCAAGTTTAACAACATCCTTCCTAAAGAAGTATAACCAGAACTGTAGCCCTTACCAATATTCTGTACAGCTGCAACATAACATCCCAACTCCTGTACTCAATATCGTGTTGTGAGAAGCTGATTGCATGGGGTGTGTAGAGGAGACAGAGTGAGTTTGCAAAGTGTGAAAGCAAGGGACACTGCTTATGATGCAGAGGGAGTTTATAAAGGAGAGAGAATAGTTTTAAACCTGTCTTCGAAGCAATGCTCAGATAATTGGGAGCCAGCAGATGTGACATCATTGAGATATTAAATTACTTGCAAATAAAAGTGGAATCACAACCTTAAAAATGCAAATGCTGAGAACCTACTACATAGGAAAACATGTTGTGGATGCTATTGTAATAAATGCTGTGTCATTTGTTAAATTTGAATCTGAGACTGAGATCTGAGATATAATAAAAGGGTTGTGAATAGAATTATAGAAACCCTACAGTGTGAAAGTAGGCCATTTGACCCATCGAATTCACACCGATCGTCCGAACAGCAGCCCACCCAGACCCAACCCCCTACCCTATTCCCTGTATCTGTGTATTTCTCATGGCTGAGCCACCTTGCCTGCATTTCCCTGGACACAGCAGGCAATTTAACATTGCCTATCCACCCAACCTGCACATCTTTGGACTGTGGGAGGAAACCCGTGCAAACATGGTGAGAATGTACTAATTCCACTCACAGTTGCCCAAGGATGGGGTTGGCGCTAGACCCTTGTGCTGTGAGGGATTCCTGATGAAGGGCTCCGGCCCCGAACGTTGATTCTCCTGCTTCTTGGAGGCTGCCGACTTGCTGTGCTTTTCCAGCAAAACACTCTCGACTCTGATCTTCGGCATCTGGAGGCCTCACTTTCTCCTAGTTGATTTCAACCTGACTGCAAAGCATCTTCCAAGGATGCCTACCTTGAAGAAGTTCTCCTCCTCTCTCTACAAAGATCTCAGTGAGTCCCTCTCTCATTGTACTCCCCAAGTCCTCTCCATTCCTGATGAAGGGTTCCAGCCTGAAACATTGATTCTCCTGCTCCTTGGATGCTGCCTGACCTGCTATGAAGTTCAGCTACCCTCTTGCTAAACATGTTAACTTTGACAGTGTCAGAGAGTAGAAAACATGCCCTGAAAATCAGTAGTCTTTTATAAATTTTGATATTTTATACCCTTTATTTCTTACTGTTAGTGCTAAAATATCACTATAGATTTCTTGATTTTGTGATAAAATGGTGCTGTTTTTTTCTAGAAATTGGCAGCAGCATGAGAGCAGAAGAAGTGTTTTAAATTTCTGTTGATTGAACAATGGGATTGGTTATTCTATACCACTATGTCTACTGTTGAATAATGCTGTAGTTTTTACAGGAGGGCAGAAGCAGGGACCTCTGCTTCAGTTCCATATCTAATTTACAAAAGCTTTATGAGTCATGTGTAAATTGGCAAAGATTTGTTGATTGGATGTAAATAATAGACTCTCATTTAATTAAATCAAGTAATCAACCACAAACAGAAACTTTAATGATTTATGGATATCATCTGTGGTTGAATGACTTGTTTGTAGTCCTTCTGTTGCATGCTTTCATTGTGTTTCACAGCCATGACTGTCAATCTTCCATTAAAATGATTAGATCAGGATCATTTTCAGCAATAATTCAGACTACTGAGTAACTGAAGAGCACAGCTACAGATAATAAGGTCTTATTTATAATTATACTGGGTCAGTAACAAAGCTGTGACAAAAGCAAATCTTGTGTGTGTCTTGTAGTGCAGTGGTGCTGTCTCTACTTCCTGAGTCTGAAAGAATGCATTCAAGTCCCACCCATCCTGGAGGACCCTTACAGCATGTCTAACCAGGTTGATTATAATAGATATTACAAAGCTTATGTTCTTTTAAAATATTTTTAGTCAATCGTTCAAGTCAGTTTATATAATCATGTGGGTTAAGATTTGCCAGATCAGAGTAGGGAGGTTTGATTAGTGCCCAGTATGATCATTTAACAGGATCATCAGTTTTTGAATACTCCATGTAGAATTGTGGTTAGTCCTGTTGTGCACTTGATGCAAAGCTTCCAAGACTATGGGAAAATGGGAGGAAGTGCCAGTTAAAATCTATGATTCAGGTCAAAATCGAGTTTATACTGAAAGAACAAAAAGCTGATAAGTTACCAGTAAATGCTTTTGAAGAAGACAGGCATTGGTCCCTGCCACAAGTGCTGCATCCTAACCACTGACATAACCCTCCTCCTAACCACTGCCTCGTGCTAATTCAGATTGTTGACTATGGTCTATGCTAGGTATTCAGCTGAGCTTCCAGCCCAAGATTCTCCATCCCAAAGACCTCCCTAACATCAACCATCTTTGACTTTGCATGTGCTACAGCCCATGCAGCACCAACATGAAATACTCAAAACATGAATGGACACATCTGCCTACAATATTAATTTAACTGAATTCCACTGCAACATAACCCCCTTTTAAGAGTTTCAGTCCTTTTCTGGTATGGAAGACTGGGTAGACATTTTGCCTGTCCCAAAGCAGCAGACAGATGGGAACTCCTGGGTTGCTGTGAGAAGTCTATCCAGCAAACTATTCCTGGGCTCAGCTGTGAGTTAGTATGAAAGGCATGAAACCTCTGTCATACCTAGATTTCAATCCTGCGGCAGATTAGTTTTGCTTTGGCATCTGCTTAAGGTAAACAAAACACTGGATGCTAGAAGTCTGAAATTAAAAGTGACCCATCCAAACCACAGAGTTGAATGAGCCTGTCTGATTTAAAATGGGGTCTGCATCACTGTGTCTGGATAACAGGTAGGCTGCACTAAAATTGCACTGGTGGATTGGAGCTACAGGAATATCAACCCAATGAAAACTGTAGCTTCTTTGACAACCATATTTTCATGAGATCACATTGGAGATGTGATCATTACTTGGTTGATCATGAGAACATGATAAATACAATGGTCAAAGAAATAATACATTCAGAATTGAGGGTTATCTAACTTGAAGAGGGCTAGCAAATAATTATTTCACTATGGTGCTTTGGAAGACTAGAAGTGATAATCTACTTATGTATAAGATAGTGCAAAGTATTCTTTCGCCTGTAGTTTGAACATTCTATAAAAGACCTTTTCAGCATAATGGGGGAAATTATTTTCTTTAGACTACCTTTCAACAGTTTGCCTTAGATACCATATTGATTGCAGTTTTTTGACTTTATTTAGCATAAGAAAGAATTAATACATTACAATATTTAAGAAGTAGTTTATTCAGTACAACTGAGAATAATATGAATCATTCTCCACACTGCCTGTTCAGATGTACTCATTCACCTGCCTGGTGTTATCTACAGATCTTCTTCATGGAATGGAAGCCAAACCCAATAGGTAAACCCCCCAAACCAGAAGTATTACAAAATTCATCCAGTCACAATGGCACACATACGTCCAGCCATCGCTTTGGGCCTAACCCAAACACACAACACTTGCCCTTTCCATCTTAGCACAAACATTATCTGTTACTTTTGTTGGTGGCTTACCCACAGACCTTAAAGATAACAAGAGTTCTAATTTATAAATAGAATCTGGGTTCAAAGGCATGCTTTTCATTAATTCCTTAGGAGAAAACCTAAGACTAGAATGTAGAAAATTGAATGTTGAATTGCAATCTACCAAAACTTAACACCAGAAAGCACCAGGATGGGATTACATGTGATTATATTTTAGCAAATAATAAGTGGTTTTAGATCACATGCCCCCAGGGTAGAGGATGGACAAGGGATAAAAATGTGCACTACTTCAAATCTCTGTTCTTCCCTTTTGTTAGTTTTATAAATCGCAAGAAACCTGTGACTGTTAGTTATCTTGCACCTGCAACCTGTTAATCCTCGAGCAACTTATTTTTGTGGAGTAACTGTAACAATGATAATTGTTATAGCGATAACCATAGTCCCTTAATCCTTTTGAAGCCCAATCTGTCTAAACACTCTTTGGAATCGACATTCTTAGAATTAATCTACAATTTTAATGTGTCTAGCTTGGCCAGGGCCCGGGGAACGATTGCTCCAGATCACTGAATAAAATTTTAATTCAACTCACATTGAGACAGTCCAAAGTTAGGGAAACTTTCAGTGCTGGTATTTCTTTCCTAACCCTGCATTGTGTGACAGGATGTCAATCTTTTGGTTGGACGGAGTTTTCATCCCATCTCAGCATTATGAGGACCACTTGGGTTGGAACTGAGCAAATGTAAAGCCCATTAGCAGCCAAGCTGCATAGAGATCGTCCCATTGGGTCTCAATAACTTTAAATTTGCAGGTTTGGAGACGATAAAATCTAACAGAGTCATTGAAATCTGTTTAAATAACACAGCCTCCCTAAAATTATACAAACACTAAATTAACTTCGTCGTCTCCAGGTCATTTGAGAATCTCTCGTCTTTTGGAACATCTTTTGTAACACCGGAATCTTCAAATATTTTGTACACAATTATTAGTAATTCTAAACTGGTGCTGCCTTCTTAATAAACGGAGCGAAATTTTCATCTTGTTCAATTGATGTCTCCAGTCTATTTTAACCTTGCCAGTATCGAATGCTGAAAATAATAAGTGAGGCTTCTCTTTTCATTTCTTCCCTTCAGATATTTTTAAATGCAAAAACAATCCGTTTGGGAAACATCCCCCAGGGCTTCAGCTCTTCGCCCTCAGCCAGTCCTTTGAACCTCCGGCAGACTGTCTATGAGGTGTGCGTGTGTCCCAATGGCAAACTGTTTTTATCTCCAGCAGCGTCGGGATCCACCTGCCAGTCGAACAGCAACATCTGTTTGCGGATTTAAGCCCGTGGACGCACTGATGAATCTACCACCGTAAAAGCCTTTTGGTACTATCCCTTTGGCATCTGTTTTGACTCTCCTGTTGAATCAGGAACTACAATGACGATACAAAGACTGCCGCCACACGAGAGGAAAATGTGGCTCCACTTCAAATGGGAAATGGACCAGTCGGTGTGTAAACTGTCGCTGAGGAGATATGCCTCTACTCGGAGACTCTAGATACTAACCCTTACCAGAAAGAGGGAGAAATACACAGGTGCCTTTGCTAATCTAAGTAAAGCACATAGTTTTTTTTATTGTTAGCAGGACCTGATTATGAGAGAATTGAATATTTAATATCACAAATACAATAATAAGTAATTCCCCAAAACTTTATTTCCCCTTTCAACATCTAAATGTGCTTTGGTTTTACCATATAATAAACTGGAGTTTAAATAATTCCTAAGTTGCTTTGATTGAGCCTTTAAATATCATTTGGTATTTGCATGTCCTTCATTTGGAAAGGAATGGACCAATTGTTCATTCTTAACCCATTTTTCAAAGAAATCATACCACCTCAAAAACTCTTCAGAACCTCTCATTAATGATGGTTTTCTATTACTGTGTTTTTTTGTGTGTGTGTGAGATGTGGTATAAACCAAAGAATTGTCCATGTGATGTAAATTCCAACCTGCACAATGCAGCTGCTACTAAAGACCAAGTCAGCATCTAGAGATTCTTAAGGACTTGTTAGAGGGATGAGCAAACATCCACTTCATAGATTGAGCAAATAAAAACAGGCATGAGATATTATCTGGTCAAAAATCTGGCCAGTATATGCAGGGCCAGCCCCAATCAAGACCAAATTTCAGATGTTTAATGTGTTAATTTCTCCCTGATGAATTGAACAATGTAGTGCTCCCGAACTGAGCAAAGTTTGGTTTGGCCTGGTTCAAGTGAACCACTTAATTTCAAACTTGGATGTACGCTCATCCCGAAAGGACATCACAGGTAATCTTTTATGTGTTACACCAGGCCTGCTAGCCATTTTCCTTGCTTTCTTTACTGATCTCATTAAAGTACATTTTCTTTACATATGAGAAATTTAATCTGAATGATAAAGGAAACTATTTTCTTACACATTCTATGCAAATGTTTGTAAAATTGCAATATTGCCAAAATGACAAAAGCTGTGCTTTTGTACCTTATGTCTCTTGCTTTATGTAAAATTAAAACACTTTTCTACTTATAAGAAAGGAGCTGTATGTCTTGTTAACTGTAGCTAAGGGTTATTAGCCCACTTGTCAAACTTATCGTACCCTTATGAATTAAAAAAAAGTTTGAAAAGTTGTCAGTTAAATTATTTTTAACCTCCAGAGGAAAAACATAAAACAGATTTGGCTACAGTTTCTTCCAGAAAAAGCAGCTGCCTTCAAAATAACTTGGTGCTGGGAATCAACCGACCCATGGTCAGCTAGGTGTAAGGTAGGATTCTACAGACTGCTTGCAGAGAGGCTGACATCCAGTGGTCATTGGTAAGCATTTAAAATGTTTTACATTCGTGGTAATGTTCTTCTACAATGGGCTAAATGAAGGATAGATAAGCCAATGGATTTTGATAAGTACTTTTTCATAAGACTGACTTAGTGCATTCCTAAAAATGGGAATGTTTATTCCTCCGTGCTGATAATGGTGAAAAGAAAAAGATGTAAAACAGTTCACAAATAGCAATTTAAGAATTCTTTAAGTTAATAATTCTAATACACATGATTAAGCACAGATAAAACTCAAACTTAGTTTCAGTCTGAACTTGTGTACCATTCTCATTCACTTCCCTTTGAGACTCTGATCTAAAAACAACGGAGGAAATTTTAATTTCGCTAAATCAAGTTGGTTTGGGCCAGGTGGGACTTTAAAACTAAATGTTAAAATCAGAAGCTCGTCTAAAACCTGGCACATCCTGTTCCAGTGGAAGCAGGATAGCTAGAGTGATGTGGAGGCAATTAGTACACTCCCAGGAGACAGATTAGCAAATTAAACTTCATGATAAGGCTGCATGCCTCCATATTTACAAACAATTTACTTTTAATCCTGACTGGGGCAATTCTCCAGACCTTGAAGAAATCTGTCATTTTGAGAGAATGCTGGAATTCCAACTGGAATGCTGGATGCAGTAGTTAAGTGACTTTCCACTTACCTGCTCAGTCCTGTTCATTTGCTCCACCCAGCTTCAGAACAATCTTCTTTCTTATCTTCAAGTTCATATCCAGCCCAATGTTTTGCTCAAAATTCATTATGAACTTATCAAAACTTTAATACTTTTAGTGGGTGAGGTGATAATGGCTTGGTTATGCCTCATTAGCCTGGAATTACGGTATAGTGGCAATTTATAAGGAGCCTGAGACATACAGACGTGATTCAGGCAGGCTTACAATGAAATGTATGTGCTGAACCCAATCTTGCAAGGTCAGTTCATTAAACTGTTTCAATTAGGTACCAATTTGGATCTATGTAGACAGTACACCAGGGACTGATTTTCTGTTTTAAATGATCAATCGGTTTCAGAGCTAATCTGGGAGGCATGATATAATTCAGTAAAATGGAACATCCAAAATTAAAAAAGGGTCTAGCTAAATTTGAACATGAAGTTACAATATGGTCAATTTAACCAATGAAACATTAGTTTTGCATGCAGTTTCTATACCATAAAATGCTGATACCATTAATGATAAATTCAGCTGGACTTTGGAATCTACTAATCACAAAACATCCGTATCATCAAACTAACTCTTAAAACATATGTTGCCCATCTTAAATACTATCTTTTAAAAAAAATATTGCATTGCACATTGAGAAACAAGTTCCATTCAGAACCTACGCAGCACAACTTTTCAAACTTGATATTTAATTCCATAAGTTTATTACTGTGTTTGGTACTTGACTTTGTGACTATGCATATATACATTTCAGGGTGAAATAAATTGAAATGAGTGGGCCTTTTCTTAAAGATACTGATAATCCATTATGGCTTCACTGGTCTCCTGCTATGATGACTGAAACTATCGGAATATAACAGGGAAAATACTAGGACTATACGGTGGATCATTGGTTCACATCAGAGACCTGGCTTCGACCCCAGCCTTGGGTGACTCTATCTGTATAGAGTTTGCACGTTCTCCCTATGTCTGTGTAGGTTTCTGCTGGGTGCTCTGGTTTCCTCCCACAGTCCAAAGATGTGCAGATTCAGTGAATTGGCCAAGCTAAATTGCCCCCGTTATATCCGGAGATAGGCAGGCATGGGAAATGCAGGATTACAGGAGTGGGGTGAGAGAATAGTTGGGCTGGGTGCTTTTTGGAGCATTGAGGCAGATTTGATGGCCCAAAAGGCCTCTTTCTGCAATGTAGGGATTCTATATTACAGTAGGACTTCACTATTTCCAGATTTTTCAAACACTGTTGTGACAGGCAGAAACAAATATCACTGGAGGGAGGGCTAATGGTGGTGGGCAAGCAGGGAGCAGAGATTTTCTTCACTGGGAATTCAAACTGCAGGGCACTAAGCTTACATTGAAGGTGGGTACAATGATGGGAAAAGGAAGTAGACTCCAGAAAGGTGCAAGTGGACTCCACCAGATGGAAGACGTCCTGGGTCAATCTAACTTATACAGCAGGCTTAGGGAGAGATTGATCAGGATTGGCCAGGAATGGAAGAAAGTAGTGAGGGCTTTGCAATTTGTTCCCACACCTCTAACCATTCTCCATAGAGAGGAAACGGTGCTAGCATGGGACAGGTAAGTACATTTGCCTGCTTGACCCATGTAAGTAAAGTGCACTCCCACTAATTCCACAAACTACAATAGGTTCAGGGTTGAAAGGAACCAGTGGATGTCATTGAATGTTATTCCAACAATGAATTACCGTCTAAAGAAAGGACCTGGAAAGTGAGCATTTTATAAACAGTCAGTAATGTTCCTGTACGTGTTCTTGTCATTTGTTTGTTACCCTGATAAATAAACGTATATAAGCATATTCAACAGAACTGAATTGTGTTAGAATAGGTTGTTGAGCAAACGTTTTAGTTCATTATTTATGCTACTTAATAAAAGTAACTAATCTATGTATATATTAACTTTTTTAGTCACTCATGTAAATTTGTAACATTTTGTATAAAAATTAACTAAAATTTTCAAAAATATATGTACAGTATACATTGTATCTAATAGGAATACCTATGTCAGCTGGCAATAACAAACAAGAAGGTGTGCAGCTATCATATAATTGTAAGCACTTTCTAGTAAATGAGAGCTGTACAATAATATGGGAAAATAAGATGGGAGAATATTAAGATGCACAAAAGCTTCACAACTTTCCTGTTTGTTAATGCATTTGGATTCAGTCTACCTGGTCAATTAAATGCAGAAAAATAAAAAAAAGTGTTTAAAAAACCTGTTTTGGAGAAGTTACAAATCTTTCATCCCAGGTACACATTTATTTACATTCCATGCAAGTTTTTAAAGAAAAGACCACAATACAGAACTTTAGATCTGGAACAAACAAACCATAAACCAGAACAAATATGGTCTGGCGCAAGATTTCTTTGTCTTCACAGGAAAGTAGTTGTATTCTAGTGTCCTCAGCAAATCACAGAATTAGATATTAAGCATCTGCAGCACTTAATTTTTCACTTGTTAAAAGTAATATATTGGAGCATCAATGTTGAACATCTTTGCATCTCTCAGGCTGCCTGACTGCCATATGAGAGTCATGCAAAGTAAAATTAGAAACCTACTGTTGTTTATCCTAACCCAAAATCTAACACCAGAGTTTTAGTTTCTCAGTTTGAGACAGATGCATTGATTTTCTGGCTGGCATTGTTACTTTGGACCTGGATTCCCTTCTAACCTTGGCTAAATGCTCGCAAGGGTTACCCTCCATTGTTTCCATCCATCCACCTCCAACTTGGATTCCACCGGATTGGAAAAAGCCAGATCTTAAACTTGATATGTGATTGTGAGACTTTATTGTATCCGCCCACAGGCAAATGTAAAGTAATTTCAGTCTCTCCTGCTTGGTTATATTTTTTCTGCATACTTTCTGTGTTTCTTTTATATTTTATTTATACTTCATATCTGGACTATTGCTGCTAGGTCAAGTTTTTACTTAGATGCATGATGATTTTGCCACCTCGGACCTAAACATTCATAGGCATCAACTTGTTTATAAGGTATGAGCTACAATACTGACTTTACATGTAATCTGTCATGACGGACTGGATTTCTCATGATTGGACCCTGTCAGAAATGAATAGGGAACTGACAAAGCAATACATCTGGGCTATGTCTGCTTTTGCAAATGGCAGAATAATGCGTGAATGGATAAACTACAAAAATTGTTTATTCCTGTCTCGCGCAGGAGAGCAAAGAAAACAAGCAAGTTGGAGATAGTATGAAATGCATAAAAGAGGCTAAGAAATTGGTAAGAAAAAAAGACAAGAGCCTTGAAGATTGTTAACAGCTTAGAAGTCCGTGAAGGAAGATCAAGAGATGGATTAAGAAGGGTTGTATCGAGTAGTGTGCGAGTAAGCTTGTGGAGAACATAGGAACCTTTGCAGTTAGTTCTTATAGGTATGTCAAAAGAAAAAGATTGGTGAAAACTAATGTAGATCCCTCAGTCAGAAATGGGAGAATTTATAATGGGGCAAAGAAATGGGTGACAAAGTAAATTCATAGTTCATTCTGTCTTCAAAAAATAGAGCAGAAGTTATGGGGGTCACAGGGTTTAGTGAGTGGGAGGCACTGAAGGAAATCTGTATTAGTAGAGAAATGATATTGAAGAAGTTGACGGAATTGAAAGTTTATTTGGATTTTCAGGAGGGCCACATAAAAGATTAATGTGTAAAATGAAAGCAATGTGGATTGGGGTTAGCACATTAAGATGGATATAAAGATGGTTAGCATGCAGGAAACAAAGAATCTGAGAAAATTGGTATTTTTCTGAATGGCAGGCTGTGATTGGCTTACCACAGTGGTTGGTACGAGGGCCCCGGCTATTCACAATATATGTGAATGAATTAGATGAGAGAACCAATGTAATATTTCCAAATTTGCAGATGACATAAGGCTAGGTAGGAGGGTGAACTGTGGGAGGATGCAGAGACGGTATAATGTGATTTCTACAGGCTAAGTGAGTGAACAAATGCATGGTCAATGTTGTATAGTGTGAAATTATCCACTTTGGTGGCAAAAATAGGAAGGCAGATTATTATATGAATGGCTGTAAATTGAGAAGAGAATGTTCAATGAGATCTGGGTGTCCAAATGCACTAGCATAGAGTCATTGAGATATACAGCATGAAAACAGACTCTTCGATCCAACTCGTCCATGCCGACTATATATGTTTACCTAATTGAGTCCCATTTGCCAGCACTTGCCCATATCCCTCCAAATCCTTCCTATTCATATACCCATCCAGATGCCTTTTTAAATGCAGTAGTTGTACTAGCCTCCACCACTTTCTCTGGCAGCTCATTCCATACACGCACCACCCTCCACGTCCAGGAAAAGACTTTGTCTGTTTATCCTTTCCACACTGCATGTGATTTTATAAACCTCTTTGAGGGAGCTGTGGTTCACGAAAGAAGTTGAACCTCTTGTCAAGAGGAAGAAGAAGGCTAATGTTAGGATGAGACGTTAAGGCTCAGTTAAGGTGCTTGAGAGTTACAAGATCGCCAGGAAAGACCTGAAGAGAGAGCTAAGAAGAGCGAGGAGGGGACATGAGAAGTCATTGGCAGGTAGGATCAAGGAAAACCCTAAAGCTTTCTATAGGTGCATCAGGAATAAAAGAATGACTAGAAAAAGATTAGGGCCAATCAAGGATGGTAGTGGGAAGTTGTGCATGGAGTCTGAGGAGACAGGGGAAAAGCTAAATGAATGTTTTTTTTTCCCAGTGTGAATACTAAGGAAAAATAATGTTATGGAGGAGAATACTGAGATATAGGCTACTAGACTAGATGAGCTTGAGGTTCACAAGGAGGAGGTGTTAGCAATTCTGGAGAGTGTGAAAATAGATAAGTTTTTTTTAGATTAGATTTACAGTGTGGAAACAGGCCCTTCGGCCCAACAAGTCCACACCGACCCGCCGAAGCGAAACCCACCCATACCCCTACATTTACCCCTTACCTAACACTATGGGCAATTTAGCATGGTCAATTCACCTAACCCGCACATCTTTGGACTGTAGGAGGAAACCGGAGCACCCGGAGGAAACCCACGCTGACACGGGGAGAACGTGCAAACTCCACATTGAACCCGGGTCTCCGGCGCTGTGAGGCAGCAGTGCTAACCACTGTGCCACCGTGCCACCGTGCCACTGGGCCTGATAGGATTTATCCTAGGGTTCTCTAGGAAGTCAGGGAGGAGATTGCAGAGCCTTTGGCTTTAATCTTTGTCACCATTATTCACAGGAGTAGTGCCAAAAGACTGGAATATAGCAAATGTTGTTCCCTTGTTCAAGAAGCGGAGTAGAGACAACCCTGGTAATTCTAGCCCAGTGAGCCTTACGTCAGTTGTGGGTAAAGTGTTGGAAAAGTTTACAAGAGATAGGCTTTATAATCATCTAGAAATGAATCATTTGATCAGGGATAGTCAACACTGTTTTATGAAGGGTAGGTCATGCCTCACAAATCTTACTGAGTTCTTTGAGAAGGTGACGAAACAGGTGGATGAAGGTTAAGTGATTGATATGGTGTGTGCGGATTTCAGTCAGACATTTTTTAAGGTTCCCACAGTAGACTATTACAGAAAATACAGAGACATGGGATTGAGGATGATTTAACAGTTTGGATCAGAAATTGGCTAGCTGATAGAAAACAGAGGATGGTGGTTGATGGGGAATGTTCATCCTGGAGTTCAGTTACGAGTGTTGTACCACAAGGATCTGTTTTGGGTCCACTGCTGTTTGTCATTTTTATAAATGACCTGGATGAGAGCGTAGAAGGATGGGTTAGTAAATTTGCAGATGACACTAAGGTTGGTGGAATTGTGGAGTGCTTAAAGATGTTGCAGGTTACAGAGGGACATAGATAAGCTGCAGAGCTTGGCTGAGAGATGGCAAATGGAGGTTAATGTGGAAAAGTGTGAGGTGATTCACTTTGGAAGGAGTAACAGGAATACAGAGTACTGGGCTAATGCTAAGACTCTTGGTAGTGTAGATGAGCAGAGAGATCTCAGTGTCCGGGTACATAGGTCCTAGAAAGTTGCCAGCCAGGTTGATAGGGTTATTAAGAAAGCATACGGTGTGTTAGCTTTTATTGGTAGA
This sequence comes from Hemiscyllium ocellatum, assembly GCF_020745735.1. NCBI lineage: Eukaryota > Metazoa > Chordata > Chondrichthyes > Orectolobiformes > Hemiscylliidae > Hemiscyllium > Hemiscyllium ocellatum. The sequence goes on from NC_083401.1 coordinate 91,442,248, forward strand.
GGGATTAAGTTTTGGAGCCATGAGGTCATGCTGCAGCTGTACAAAACTCTGACGTTGCCGCACTTGGAGTACTGCGAACAGTTCTGGTCACTGCATGATAGGAAGGATGTAGAAGCTTTGGAGAGGGTTCAGATGTTGCCTAGTACGGAGGGAAGGTCTTATGAGGAAAGGCTGAGGCTGTTTTCGTTAAAGAGAAGAAGATTGAGAGGTGACTTAATTGAGATATATAACATAATCAGATGGTTATATAGGGTGGACAAAGAAAGCATTTTTCCTCAGATGGTGATGGCTAACATAATGGGATGTACCTATAAATTGAGGGGTGATAGATATAGGACAGGTGTCAGAGGTAGTTTCTTTACACAGAGTAGTGGTACTGCCTGCAACAGTAGTAGACTTGCCAAGTTTAAGGACATTTAAATGGTCATTGGATAAACTTTTGGCTGAAAATGGAATAGTGTAGGATAGATAAGCTTCAGATTGGTTCCACAGGGCAGCACAACATCAAGGGTTGAAGAACCTGTACTGCACTGTAATGTTCTATGTTCTAACGTCGCACCTCAACCTCTGAGGCAAAACAGCCCCAACCTATTCAGCCTCTTCTTATAGCTCAAGTCCTCCAAACCTGTCAACATCCTTGTAAAGCTTTTCTGAACCCTTTAAGTTTCACAAAATCCTTCCAATAGGAAGGAAGCCAGAATTGCCAAAAGTGGCCTAACCAATGTCCTGTACAGCTATAATATGACCTTCCAACTCCTATACTCAATGCTCTGACCAATAAAGAAAAGTATACAAAATGCCTCCTTCACTACAACTACATCTACTGCAACTCTACTTTAAAGGAAATACGAACCTACACTCCAAGGTCTCTTTGTTCAGCAACACTCCCTAGCACTATTATTAACTGTAAAAGTCCTGCTCTGATTTGACTTTGCATAATGCAGTACCTCACATTTTTCTAACTTAACCTCCAACTGCCACTGCTAAGCCCATTGGCCCATCTGATCAAGGTACTCTGAGGGTAACCTCCTTCACTGTTCACTACATCTCCAATTTTGGTGTCATCTGCAAATTTACTAACTATACCTCCTATGTTCACATCCAAATCATTTATATAATTGAAGTTATTTCTGCATATGTTTGCAGCAGTCAGTAAAGAAGGTAAACTGCACGTCAGCTTTTAAAGCAAGAGGAGTCCAATATAGGAGCAAGGATGTCTTGCTGCAATTATACTGGGTATTGGTGTGGTGAAATCTCAAATATTGTGTGCTGTTTTGGTTTCCTTATTTGATGAAGGATACCCTTGCTATTGAGCGAGTGCAGCAAAGATTTACCACGTTGGGTTGCCAGGACTAACATGTGAGGAAAGATTGAGTTGGTTAGGATTATAATCCCGACAGTTTAGAAGAATGAGGGGGTTCTCATAGAAGCCTAAAAAATTCTAATAGGACTAGTCAGGTTGGTTGCAAGATATTCCAAGAGTGGGGGAGTCCAGAACCAAGGGCCATGTTTGAAGAGTAAGGGATCTGGGATGTAATTTCTTCCCCCAGAGAATGGTGAACCTGTATATTTCACTACCACAGACAAAGTAGTTGAAGCCAAAGCACTGTGTTTCAAGAAGAAGATAAGAATAGCTGTTTTTGGCTAAAGGAGTCAAGGGATATGGGGGGAGGGCAGGATTAGCTTGATGATCAGCCATAATCATATTGAATTGTGGAGCAGGTTCAAGGAGTCAAATGACCTACTCATGCTCCAGTCTTCTGTGGTTCAGTGCAACTTATTAAGGATAGTGAGTAGGTTATTTCTGCTGTTGTCCTAAACAGAGAAATGACAGACCTATAGCCTCAACAGCTTCATTGGGAAACATTTTTGATACAAACAAAAGAACAAAAGAGAAATACAGCACAGGAAAAGCCAAGTCGGCCGTCCAAGCCTGTGCTGATCATCATACCCTAATTAAACTAAAAAATAAACCTTCTGCCCTTATTTGGACCATATCTCTCTCTATTCCTGTAACATTCAGATGCCTCTTAAATGTTGCCAATCTGTCTATTTCCATCATCTCTTCTGGCAGTGCGTTCCAGGGTCCTACTACTCTCTGCTTTAAAAAAAAATCCCTCACACATCTCCCTTAAACTTTCCCATTCTCACCTTGAGCCTGTATCCCCTTATAACTGAAACTTCAACCCTGGGAAAAGGCCTCTGACTATCCACAATATCTATGCCTCTTGTAATTTTGTAGAACTCTATCAGATCTCCTCTCTTTCCAGTGAAAAGAATCCTAATATTTTTAACCTCTCCTCATAGCTAAAGCCCTCAAGAGCAGACAACATCCTGGTGAACCTGCTCTGCACTGTCTCTAAATCTTCCACGTCCTTCTGGCAGTGTAGAGACCAAAACTGCACACAATGCTCCAAACGCAGTCGAATGAAGGTTTTATATAGCTGCAACATGTTTTGCCAACTCTTGTAATTCTTGCCCTGGCAGATGAAGGCAAGCATGCCATGTGCCACCTTAATCACCTTGGCTGTCTGTGTTGCCTCTTTGAGGGAACTGTGGACCTGCATGCCCAGATACGCCTGTATGTTAATGTTCCTAATGTTCTGCCATTTACAGCACAATTCATACCTTTGGTCCTCCAAATGCATCACCTTGCATTTGTATGGATTAAACTCTACCTGCCATTTCTGTGCCAAGTTGCCAATCTATCCATAACCTGTTATATCTTTCGACACAATCATCGGCCCTATCAGCAACTCCACCAAACACCATGTCATCTTCAAACTTACGAATCAGACCACCCCCATATATATAAATAATTTTTGAAAAAAATATATATTACAAACAATAGATGATCTAAGACTGATCCCTATGGAACACCACTAGTTACTGGTCTCCATTTTTAAAAACACCCTTCCACCACTACCCTCTGTCTTCAGTGATCAAGCCAGTTTTATACCCGTTTCACCAGCATACCCCGAATCTTATTTGATTTTAGTTTTTGTACCAGTCTGCCATGTGGAACTTTATCAAATGCCTTGCTCAAGTCCATATAAACCACATCCACAGTCCTTCCCTCATCACCTATCTTTGTCAGCTCTTCAAAAAATTCAATCAGGTTGATGAGACATGACCTTCCCTGTTCAAACCCATGCTGCCTGTCACAAACTAGTCCATTTTCTTCCAAATGTGCACATATCCTGTCCCTCAGTATTTTCTCCAAGAGTTTCCTCACCACTGATGTCAGGCTCACTGGCCTATGATTTCCTGGATTATCCTTGCTTCCTTTCTTAAACAAGGGTACAACATTGGCTCATCTCCAATCCTCTAGAACCTTGTCAGTTGTCGAAGAGGATGTGACTATACTTGTTAATGCCCCAGCTATTTCTTCCTTTGCCTCTCAGAGTAACCTTGGATAGATCCGATCATACCCTGGGGAATTGTCTATCTTAATGCAATTTAGGATACCTAAAACTTTTTCCTTCAATATATTGACATTCTCCAGAGTATTCACACACTCATCCCTGATCTCAACACCAGTCATGTCCTTCTCCTTGGTGAACACCCATACAAACTGCTCATTAAGAGTCTCTCCCACTTCCTGTGGCTCCTTTGTCATTGAGTGGGCCTACTCTTTTCCTTGCAGGTTGACAATGTGCAGGTACCTCAACCTGGAGTCAAAATTTAAAGGCAACTTTTCAGAAATACATGATGTTAGGCTTTTGGATCAGAGAGAAAATTTCACTGACAGAAATGCATGCTGAGTGCAGCATTTCATGCTGGTCAGTCCCCTGTACCTCACCACACTGACCCTATCAAGGCTCCTCAGAAGTGGAGGCAGTGGCATTGTGTTAATGTCAGTTGACAGGCAATCCAGAACCTCAGATCAATAATCAGCAGATATGGTTTGAGTCCCACCATGACTGATGATGACATTTGAAAGCTCCATTTTAGTGCAGTGGTCAGTAACCATATCTGCCATGCACTGGCCAAGGGTTCAATGCCCTGTTGGGAATGGATGATCTCTGTGTTATTCTGTGTGTAAATATGGTTCCTTCAGGAGTCTTGTGTTGCAGTGGTTGTGTCCCTACCTCTGGGCCAGAAGGCCTGGATTCAAGTCCCACCTACCCAGGAGTGTGTCTGAACAAGTCAATCAAAAATACCTCCACAATTCCTGCAGACCCATTAAAGTTCATATGCAGTAAGAACTCGATAACATTCGGATAAGTTACATTTGTGCTATGTGTGTGTGAGGCAATTACAAAAATCAGAGCCAAAAGTACGGAAGATGTTGGAAATCAGAAACATACACAGAAGTTGCTGGAAAAGCTCAGCAGGTCTAGCAACATCCATGGAGAGGAATCAGATTTAATGCTTCAGATCCAGTTCTGAAGAAAGGTCACTTGACTCGAAATATTGACTCTGATTTCTTTTCACAAATGTTGCCTGACCTACTGAGCTTCTCGAGCAATTTCTGTTATTGTGCCAGAAATCAGATAATCTCACCATTGCTCATGAGCATTAGCATTGTTAAAACCCTCATGACCATATCCTTGGTGTGACCTTTGACAAGAAAACAGAACTGGACCAGACACAATACCATGATTACAATAACATGCCAGAGACTGGGATCCCTGTCATGGAAGATGGCCTCTCTATTTTCAAAAGCTTGTCTTTGAGTCATAGTTATGATACAGAAAAAATGCATTCAGCTCATCTTGTCTGTATTCGCTTTTCTGCCCAGCTTTTTGAGGAGTGATTGAAGGAGCCTGCAATCCTGTTCCCATTGTTAGTCAAATTCCCTGGTACCAGGACCTAATCAGCAAGCTAATCCAACACATAACTGATTTTGACAGGCTTCCCTGCCTTCTGGGGTCTGTACAGTTCTGCCTAGGGTCTTCTGCTAGCAAGATTGAAATTTCCACTCAGAATACTGTCTGCCTGATGACTAAGGTAGTGGATAAAGAAAAAGTCTATGCATGTTATTTATATTGGGCAGTTTCCCAGTCGTACTTTATTGTAACTGCAGCCTATTCCAAATGGAAAAAGGCACACAGTAAAATCACAGTAGTGCTTGGAAATGAAAGTACTGGCTATATTGGACCTCCATTTTGAATGTTGTAAAATAGGTCTGACCAGTATGCGTTTGTTACATGTTTGACTGGCCTTTCTTTATGGTATGGTGAGTCCCTCTAACAGCAATCATTGCCCTTTTGCCAACAGCACAATCAGTGCTCCATGAACTGCCACTTAGTTGTCAGTGCCTGCCGCTGAATTCCATAAACAGGTTACTGGCTTTTGAGGCACCCAGTCTATGGTGATACAACATCACATCATCTCAATGTCACTGACTCTTTAACTGAGCTGGCCACACTTGGGCCTGGCCACCATCCTCAGTTAGACTAACCCGGTGGTGGCAGCTTAATTGGCCGCCACTGGCAAATTGACATCACTGGATTGTATCACTTTCCAAACCAGGGTAGCTCCAAGTATTCAGCCCTCAACAGAGGGATTTCAGTGTCTTCTGTAAAATTCCGACCCTTGTCTTATAGGAGGAAATAGTTCAGTCCCTCGTAACAAATCATGAGCTGAAGTCAAAGATTGTTTTAAATGAAACAAAACCATTCATTGACCTAGAAAATTGTTTGAGTGGCAGGAGTCAGAGGGTAGAGATAATGAACAGATAATCAATTTTGAACAGTATTGCCTTACAAGAATCTATGTAGCCACCTCAACAATTTAGTAACAATTTCGATGATCTAATAGAAAGCCAGAAATTCCTTTACTGATGGCAGAATAAGCTTGGTGAGCTAAATGGCCTACAGTTATTACTTATTTCTAAGAGCTGCTTTTTGAGTACCTTCTGTTTTTATTACCAGGTATTCAACACTCGGTTTTCTTCAAATTTAATCTAATGTAAACAGATGCATATCTTGGCCTAGGAATTAAGGTCTAGAATTTAGTGGATTGACTTAATTAATCTTACAATAGTAACTGTGATGAAATTAAACAACAACTTCATTCCAGTAAGCCAAAATACAAAAGCCTGTATGAAATGAACAGCTGAGGAATGGTCTAGATAATGACAGGACCAAAGCGAGATTAACACTGCTATAAAATGCATCACTCCTCAGTGTGAGCCTGCGGAGTTGGGAATAAATAGAACAATTCTTTCTTTCTCTTCAGTCTCTTTTTGATGAAATATCAGTTAATAAGTTGTTTCCAGTGCCTTAGAAATGGCACAAATTTTATTGACTCAGGAAGCCAGAAAGGGACTGAACAGGGACAGAGTATTTGCCTGCAGCAAACCTTAGCCAACCCAGAAATGTTAGAAAGGATCCCTGAATGGAAGTGATGTTCGAACTCTGTGACTTGACAGGTCAATAAACACCATTGCAAGAAATTCAATGAATGGGTAAGACAAGGGAATTTCCATGATTACTTTTTTTTCTCTTGTATTCAAATGCTCTGAGCTATAGTTGTTGAGAATGTCTTACCCTTTCAGAACAGCATCCTGCTGTCCTGTACATGCAGAGGTGGTTATCAGGGCTTTAAATTGTAGATTGGCCATGGAATACATACACCAGTCAAGAGTCTTCTCCATATGTGAATGTTTAGCTTGACCCTGTGCAGTTTGCTACGATAACCCTTTAACCTCTATTACTTCTGGTATACATTTTTAAATACTGTCATTTTAAAAAAAATGTCAAACTAACCTTCTTGAAACAAGATAAAATATTATAATTATGCAGTTGTGTTCTCATTGATAATATTTCTCTCGTCTGTGTTTAGTCTATTTTGATTTATTGACATAACCTTCTCTAAGCAATCTTTTTTTGAAAAAGTTGGGCATACATTCAAACAATGTTTGCAAAGTGATGGATCTATTGATGCAACACATCATGTAATTTGATGGTTGTCTACCTCTGCACTGCTTCACTACGATTAGTCTTTCACCAATATCCACAACTTGCTTCAGTTTCACGTTGAGCTAATACTCCACTGATATTTGTTAACACATTGCATCAAATCTCTGAGCTGATAAAGAATGTGCGGCACTTGCTCGACCCAATATTGTCCAAGATTATGCTCCAATTTTTCATTTTAAATTGCACTATCTGATTTGCATACACACTGGGAAAAAGTGAGGACTGCTGGTGCTGGGGATCAGAGCTTAAAAATGTGTAGCTGGAAAAGCGCAGCAGGTCAGGCAGCATCAAAGGAGAAGGAGAATCGATGTTTCGGGTATAAGCCTTCCTTCCTGAAGAAGGGCTTATGCCCGAAATGTCGATTCTCCTGCTCCTTTGATGCTGCCTGACCTGCTGCGCTTTTCCAGCTACACATTTTTATACACACCGGGAAGACTGGCACAGCAAAAGAGATGGCACCTCACCTGTGACAATCGATGATACAAATATCTCAGCAAGAGGCCCAGCAATCACTTCTCTTGCTTCCCACAGAGTTCTAGGGTACACCTGATCAGGTCCTGGGATTTATGCACCTTTACGTGTTTCAAGACATCCAGCACTTCCTCCTTTGTAATATGGACATTTTTCAAGGTGTCACCATCTATTTCACTACTTTCTATATCTTCCATATCCTTTTCCACAGTAAATACTGATGCAAAATACTTGTTTCGTATCTCCCCCATTTTCTGCAGCTCCACACAAAGGCTGCCTTTGAGGGGCCCTAATCTCTCCCTAGTTACCCTTTTGTCCTTAATGTATTTGTAAAAACCCTTTGGATTCTCCTTAATTCTATTTGCTAAAGCTATTTTCATATCCCCTTTTTATCCTTCTGATTTGCCTCTTAAGTATACTCCTAATGCTTTTAAACCCTTCTAAGGATTTACTCGATCTATCCTGTCTGTACCTGACATATGCTTCCTTCTTTTTCTTAGCCAAACCCTCAATTTCTTTAGACATTCAGCATTCCCTATACCTATCAGCCTTCCCTTTCACCCTAACAGGATTCTCATTATCTCATTTCTGAAGGCTTCCCATTTTCCAGCTGTCCCTTTACCTGCGAAATCTGCCCTCAATCAGCTTTTGAAAGTTCTTGCCTAATACCATCAAAATTGGCTTTTCTCCTTTCAACTTTTAGACCTGGTCTGTCCTTTTCCATCACTATTTTAAATCTAATAGAATTATGGTTGCTGGCCCCAAAGTGCTCCCCCACTGACACCTCAGTCACCTGCCCTGCCTTATTTCCCAAGAGTAGATCTAGTTTTGCACCTTCTCTAGTAGGTACATCCACATACTGAATCAGAAAATTGTCTTGTACGCACTTAACACATTCCTCTCCATCTAATCCTTGAACTCTATGGCAGTTCCAGTCTATGTTTGGAAAGTTAAAATCCCCTACCATAACCATCCTATTATTCTTACAGGTAGCTAAGATCTCCTTACAAGTTTGTTTCTCAATTTCCCCCTGATTATTTGGGGGTCTATAATACAATCCCAATATGGTGAACATCCCTTTCTTATTTCTCAGTTCCACCCAAATAACTTCCCTGGATGTATTTCCAGGAATATCCTCCCTCAGCACAGCTGTAATGCTATCCCTTATCAAAAACGTCACTCCCCCTCCTCTCTTGCCTCCCTTTCTATCCTTCCTATAGCATTTGTATCCTGGAACATTAAGCTGCCAGTCCTGCCCATGCCTGAGCCATGTTTCTGTAATTGCTATGATATCGCAGTCCCATGTTCCTAACCATGCCCTGAGTTCACCCGCCTTCCCCGTTAGGCCATTTGCATTGAAATAAATGCATTTTAATTTATTAGTCCTACCTTGTCCCTGTCTTCCCTGACTGTTTGACTCACTTCTGTTCTCAACTGTACCAGTCTCAGGTTGATCTCTTTCCTCACTATCTCCCTGGGTCCCCCCCCCCTCCCCCCACCTTACTAGTTTAAATCCTCCCAAGCAGTTCTAGCAAATTCCCTGCCAGTATATTAGTCCCCTTCCAATTTAGGTGCAATCCGTCCTTCTTGTACAGGTCACTTCTGTCCCAAAGGAGATTCCAATCATCCAAAAATGTGAATCATTCTCTCATACACCAGCTCCTCAGCCATGCATTCATCTGCTCTGTCCTCCTATTCCTGCCCTCACGAGCTTGTAGCACTGGGAGTAATCCAAATATCACTACTCTCGAGGACCTCCTTTCTAAATTCCTGCCAAACTCTCTGTAATCTCCCTTCAGAATCTCAACCTTTTCCCTTCATGTGTAGTTGGTTCCAATGTGGGCAATGACTTCTTGCTGGCCTCTTTCCCCTTTGAGAACTTTCTGCACCCTCTCTGAGACATCCTTGATCCCGGCACCAGGGAAACAACACACCATTCTGATTCTTCGCTGCTGGCTATAGAAACGTCTATCTGTACCTCGGACTGGAGAATCCCCTCACACAATTGATTTCTTGGAATGCAACATACCTCTCGTTGCATTAGAGCCAGTCTCAATACAGAAACTTGGCTGTTTGTGCTACGTTCCCCTGAGAATTCATCACCCCCTATATTTTCCAAAACAGCATACCTGTTTGAAATAGGTATAGCCACAGAAGGCTCCTGTATTAGTTGCCTACCTCTCTTACCTTTCTTGGGGTTAACCCATCTAAGTGACTGCATCTGAGACTTTCCCCCCTTCCTATAACTGCCATCCATCTCATACTGTTGCTGTTGCAAATTCCTCATTGCTTCTAACTGTTTCTCCAACCGATCCATTCGATCTGATAAGATTCATAACCAACACAATTTATTGCAGATATAATCTGCAATAACCCTTAAACTCTCTCTACACTCCCACATCTGACAAGAAGTCTACATCACTCTACTAAAGGCCATTTTTGCTCCTTCACAATCTACAGACTCAGAAAACAACACTGTCTTATTCCTCTACAAAACACTGCCCCAGGTTAAATTAATAGTTATGCCTTATATTTTAAATCTAATCAAGAGAGATATCTCAAAAAACATATAATCAAGAAAGAACCCACTCTACTCACTGCTGCAGACTTTCTGTAGGTCACACTTAAACACAATAGACTTATCTGTTTCTGTGCTGTGAACTTCATCCAGACAGTTCCTCCAAGATCAGTTATAAATTTCACTGTCTTTTTAATTTTCCCAGATGCACTCCGATGTCCAGCGATACATGAATTCAAACAGCAAAGGCAGTAACTGTGCAGGTTCACTGCTGTGTCAGTTTCTTTCTCACTGTCTCCTGCAATGACCTCACCATGTGCTTCCTTTGTCTATTCTTCTCCCTTTTAAAACTGCGGTTGTTTTGACTTTTTTTTCCAAAGTTCTAAAACAATGCAAAAGCTTATAAAACAGTAATTGCTGCTCCTAGAATTTGAGGAAATCACCTCCAGCACCTAAAATATCTCAAAAAAAGGAGCAGCTCTCACAGCCAAAAAGTTTTCCTGTCCTCCATCTTGGATTACCCAGAATCCCTTGCAGTCATCTGTAGATCTTCTCTGTTAAATAGAAAAAAAGACACATCTTCTTGATTTATTTTCTTCATAGTAGTTGCAATCTCAGTGTCTGTAATATCTTCACCAATATTTGTTGTACTTTCCATATTCTTGTGTACAAGGCAGTCATCCTTTCAACTGGTCTGTGTGGTTCCAAGACATGGACTACATAAAGACATCGGCCCAAGGCTTTTGAGAAGTACTAAAATGCTATTTGGGATAGATTTCCTATATCAGCTGGGAGGACATGTTTACTAATATCAGCACCCTTGAAACAGCTAACAGCAGCACAATCATGACTGTGATTATCCAAAACCAACTCTGCTGGGTTAGCCATGTGCTTGGGATGTCTGTATTCTGACAACTAGAGGAAATCATCCTTGACCATCTGAAGGAAAGCTCTTGATTGAGAGGAGAGCAAAGGAAATGTTTGAAAGACTTAACTCAAGACATCAAGAAGGCATCCTCATTCAGGTGAAACTGATGATGAGGAAGCTCTTGTATGAAAGGACATAATTCTCTGAATACATGCATTGATAAGCGGAAATATGAAAAAGGATCCAGTGATAGGAATTCCAGCAATCTCAAGGCCAAGGATAAATTCCACCTCTCAGAAGCACCTGTAGTGGGTGGTCACAGTTGTGGCTATAAGACTAGGCTGACCAGACACACAGAACCTACGACCAGTGATGTGGAATTTCCTTAACACAGTAGCAAGTGTTTGCCAATGATTCTTTTTCTCATATGGAGACCAGAACTCTGCACAGTACTCTGTGCAACCTGACTGGAGATCTATACAAGTTAAGCAAAATTTTACTATTTTTGAATATTGTACTCAAAGAAATAAATCTCAGTACTTTGTTAGCCATGTCAATTACATTGCTGATGTGCTTTTAATGAGTTTTAAAATTTGTTTGTGAGATATGGGCATTGCTGGCTGGCCAGCATTCATTGCCCTTCCCTAGTTGCCCTTGAGAAGCTAGTGGTGAACTGCCTTCTTGATCCAAATCAAATTTAATCAAATCAACTGCAAAACAAAATCTCAAGAATAGTGAACAAGTTGTCACTTGTAGCTCAGAACTACAATATGAATTTTGTGGGGAATGGCAAACAATAAGGGAGCAGTATAGTGATTAGGTGGAAGGCTGTGTGTTTGAAAGCAGAGTGGTCAGAGAGGTAGAAGGCAGGGTGGCCCTTATGGAGTATTATTAACCAACCTTATCACAGGGTCTTTTCATTCAAACATCAAGTTTCTTTATTTTATACCAATAGGCAGACAACCTCAGTTAGTAACATAGAAGACAACTTCAACAATAGTTTCAAGCTGTTTATTTACTGCCCTTCAATCTTTGCCTATAATGGGATGTATTTATGTCATTAACAAATGACAATTTAGTACATTACTACAATGGTACAAGATGAGCACCATCAGATAATCTAATTAAGAAATGGAAGAAATCATTGTGACAATCAATAGCCCCAGAAAACATCCATTCACTCAATCATAAAAGTGAAAATTCTTCAAATAAAGAGCAACTGAGAGCTGAGGATGTCTTGTCTTGATGAAATATGATGTTTCATTACTGTGTTGGAGGTTGGCTAATGTGGTGCTACTATTTAAGCAAGATGGTAAGGTAGTGCCGGGGAAAAATAGGCTGGTGAGCCTGACATCGGTGGTGGGCAACTTGTTGGATGGAACCCTGAGGGACAGGATTTACATGTATTTGGAAAAGCAAGAACAGATTAGGGATAGCCAACATGGCTTTGTGTGTGGGAAATCATGTCTCACTAACATGAGACATGAGTTTTTTGAAGATGTAAAAAAGAGGATTGATGAGGGCAGAGCAGTGACGTGATGTATATGACCTTCAGTAAGGCGTTTGACAAGGTTCCTCATGGTAGACTGATTAGCAAGGTTAGATCTCATGGAATACAGGGAGAGCTAGCCATTTGGATGCAGAGCTGGCTCAAAAGTAAAAGACAGAGGGTGATGGTGGAGGGTTGTTTTTCAGACCAGAGGCCTGGGACCAATGGAGTGCCACAAGGATTGGTGCTGGGTCCATTACTTTTCATCATTTATATAAATGATTTGGACGTGAACAAGGAGGTATAATTAGTAAGTTTGCAGATGTTGTGAAACTTGAAAGGGTTCAGAAAAGATTTAAAAGGATGTTGCCAGGGTTGAAGTGTTTGAACTATCAGGAGAGGCTGAACAGGCTGGGGCTGTTTTCCCTGGAGCGTCGGAGGCTGAGGGGTGACATTATGGAGATTTATTAAATCATGAGGGGCAGAGATAAGATAAATAGATAAGCTCTTTTGCTGGGATAGGGCAGTCCAAAACTAGAGAGCATAGGTTTAAGGTAAGAGGGGAAGGATTTAAAAACAATCTAATGGGCAATTTTTTCATACAGAGGGTGATGCGTGTATAGAATGAGCTGCCAGGGGGACTGGTGGAGGCTGGTACAATTACAGCATTTAAAAGGCATCTGGATGGGTATATGAATAAGAAGAGTTTAAGGGATATGGGTCAAGTGCTGGCAAATGGGACTCGATTAGGTTAGGATATCTGGTCGGCATGGAAAAGTTGGACAGAATGGTCTGTTTTTGTGCTGTACATCTCTATGACCTGTGGATGCCTGCCCTGAACTGACTAGTAGAATTCAAATAGGTGTCTAGCACTAACCCTCCAGTCAGATGTCCTGAGGAGATATGCTAGTGATATTGTTTCCGGGAAACCAACGACACATCTGCAAAGTTGCTTTGCACTTTGCGCTCATGTATGAAAATCATTTTAAGGTCCGTAAGTATTGTTTGGTTTGTAAAACTCTCTTCAGTGTGAATTGTTGGAAGCAGGGACACCCTGAAAATTGCAATCCCAGAATTTGAATTAGCTTGATTTAAACATTTGAGGGGAGAGAAATAATTTATTTTACTTATTCTTTAATGGAAGCAGTTACCCATGGTATTGCCTACAGTGATACTAGCAGCACTGTGACTGCATGAGTCTGCTCCCTGCAGCCGGACTGGTTGCAAATGTAGCCTTAAATAAAAGAACATGGAACAATCATTCAATGGTGCAATCTCCATGGTAACCTCTCAACCAATCAGTCAGTTTTCCAACCAGCCTGCATAATTTCTTTTTGCAATGTTGATATTCTTCCAATTTTCTTGGTAAATGGAAGACAAAACCTAGATAGCATGACATTTCTTTTAAGCTACACTCAAATAGAGTTTTCAGTGAAGGGAAAAGATTTGAAAGTTTGGATTCATGTGCAAACAGCAACATCAAATAACCTTCCAACACCCACAACCTTGGCTGGTCAGCTGTCACTCCTGCTCCTTGGATGCTGCCTGACCTGTTGCGCTTTTCCAGCAACACATCTCCAGCATCTGCAGTCCTCACTTTCTCCTGTCACTGTGTATAGCCATCAATCTGGTTGCATTGCGACATGTACATGAGATGTGGTGACACACTGTCCTGCTTGTTGAACAGTAGATTAGCGATTCTGTCTGTTTTTGAACTAATCGTAGCTGTTTGGAGAGGCATCACATTTAGCAATATGTAACAAAGATGAAAATAGTCCTGATTGTTAACAATTTATTTAATCTTCAAATTTGTGTGGACGATTGGTATTCCTGGGGGTTAGAAGAGTGGGAACTTGGACTTTTCTCTTGCCCAAAGCATCGATTTTCCTGCTCCTCGGATGCTGCCTGAACTGCTGTGCTTTTCCAGCACCACTCTAATCTAGAATCTGGTTTCCAGCATCTGCAGTCATTGTTTTTACCTCGTTGATTTTAACTTTACTGCGAATCCTCTTGCAAGGATGCCTGCATTGGAGAAGTTTTCCTCCTCTCTCTATAAGAATCTCAGGGAGTCCCTCGCCCACTGCAACTCCCAGGTCATTTCCTCTACCCTGAAGCTCTTACTCTATGCTACTTTCTCCCCCACCCCTACCCTCCTCTCATTTATCTCTCCACTCTGCAGGCACTCTGCCTCTATTCCTGATGAATGGCTTTTGCCCAAAACATTGATTTTCCTGCTCATCGGATGCTGCCTGAACTGCTGTGCTTTTCCAGCACCACTCTAATCTAGAATCTGGTTTCCAACATCTGCAGTCCTTGTCTTTACCTAGTTGATTTTTCTCTTTGTGTCAACTTACAATTTGTTCGTATTCATCTTGCAGAAGCAAGGAATGGAGCAGCATGTATTCTACTGGATCTTGGTACATACCTGTGTGTCCATTGGCATCAACGTACCTGTCCTTAAATTAAACTGGTAGGTGCATTTAAGTGAAACAATGATATCATATATCCCATTTCATTTTCATTGCCTTATTTCATAGTGAGCATACAATAACATTTAATATTGGCATCCAGATTGCTAGGCATCATCCACCAACTCAGACACTTTCACCTAATAGGTTCTCTTTTTCCAAATTAGTTTTAGGAGCACATTCTGGTGAGAATATTACTGACATATCATCTTCTCTGACCATGGGAAAAATGCCCGAGGTCCCTGGCAATCAGATGACTGCCAGAAACCAACCACTTGCTCAGCCATGGGCAGAAAATGGGACACCCCTCTCCTCGCCTCACCAACGTACAGGTCAGAAGAGACACCCTGACCCTGCAGAGAAAAGCATAGGAACATGGGACAAGTGTACGAGAGGAACTCAGAAGGCCAGAATGAAAGATGACTGAGTCTTCTAATGTACTCACTACTGTTGTGGCTCAATCATGTGAACATTTGTCTGTCTCCTTGGAAAGGGGAGTATTTGCCTTGGAGACCTAAGTTGAGTAGAATGCTCAGTGGCTACCAGCTTTGTGTATGAACATTGACTCCATTAATATAACCATGAATGTTCAGCACCATGGGCAAGGCAACAGCAGAAACCAGGTCCCCCTTCCTCTAAGGGAGTCTCAAAAGCTTCTTTTCAGGAGCACTCCATCTATCCTTCCTCCCTGCCTGTGATCCCAGTCTAAGCTGCGGAAAGTGGGCTTGTATCTGGTCAGGACACTCTCAGCCAACCAAAGTCTTCTAGGCCAAAAGGTACCTTGGGTCCAAAAGCAAATCTTCCAGGCCAAAGGAAGACTGGAAGATTCCCCCCACCCCTGCTGCAGATTTCAGGATCAGTACATGGAATTAGTAGTGATGCTAACATCTTCACAAGGCAATGTTGTTCCTATATGTAAACCTTTCGAAGGAATACAGTCATATTCAAAGCTCGGACATGGCCCATAGCCCTACAAAGCACAGCAATATATCGAGATAAGCTGCACAAAATGCTGCCTCTCTCAGGGAGATAATGGGCTCATAGTGTTATTGCTAGATTACTAACCCAAAGGTTGTTCTAGGGACCAGGTTCAGATTCTGGCCCAGTAGGTGGTGGTATTTGACATCAATAAAAATGTCTAATTAAGAGCGTAATGATGACTGTGAAACCATCATCAATTGTCAGGGGAAAAAAATCTGGCCCTTTAATATGCTTTAGGGAAGGACACTGCCATCCTTACCTGGAGTGGCCTACATATTATTCCAGAACCACAGCAATGTAGTTGACTCTCAACTGGCATCTGGGCAATTAGGGATGGGCAATAAAATGCTGGCCTAACCAACGATGTCTTCATCTCATGAATGAATAAAAAGGAAAAGTATTGTCCATCGAAGACGTTTACATTTATCATGACAAATTTACAGTCTCTGCACATTTGGATACATTGAAGGGTCACGAGGAAGGAAGGGTCAAAGAGTTTTCTCAGGACTCATTTCAATTTGGTGGCTCTCATGGGGGATTGTTCAACTGAACTTTAGTATGTTGGTATGTTGGTATGTTGGTATATTGGTATGTTGGTATGCCATACCCTCATGGATGTTTCAGAGTCACATAATGTTAGCACTCTACAATGTCACTGCATTGTTTGATACTTTTCCTGTTATAATGATGTAGAGCAGATTATTTATTTTGACCCATTTTCAAAGAAAGATATCATTTGCACATTAAGATGGACAACATAACATTATAAAGACTATCATTTTGTTTTTTGATGGTGCACTGAAATGGAAAATGGACTGTTCCAAAACCAAAGACCTTGGAAGGAATTGCAATATTTTTAAAAATCAAGTTACTGGAACTTTATTGTAAATTGTTAACACTGCTGTTTTGCAATCAGTTTGGAAGATAGAATGAAATGGTACGCCAGACAATGGGGATGCGTGGTGAGACTTTCCTGGCACCAGATTGCTGATTGATTTAGCAAATGTGACCAGTTGTGGAAACCAAAGGTCATCATCCTGATGACAACTCTGGTTCCTGGGTGGATGACCAGTTTGTGGATGTGAACAATACAGGGCATAGAGGCTTTGGAAGGACAGGTTCTGCGTTTCAATCTCTGCAGTAAAACTACCTGTAACCAGAAGAAAGCCAATTATTTTCTCCCACGAGTTTATGTAAGCTATTGCCTTAAACCAATAAGTAAGAGACTTTGTAATTAGTATGCTGATCACCTCGTGCCTCCTGAGCAAAGCTAAAAGAACCTCGAGAAAAGGGATCTCAGCCAATTGCCAAGGAACACGCTTTCTGTTAATTTGTTTCCAACAGTCAAATAAAACTTTACTTGCAGGTCCACTACTTTTTGTCATTTACATAAATGATTTAGATGCGAGCATAACATGTACAGTTAGTAAGTTTATAGATGACACCAAAATTAGTGGACAGCAAAAAGGGTTACCTCAGATTACAACAGGATCTTGACCAGATGGGCCAGTGGGCTGAGAAGTCGCAGATGGAGTTTAATTCAGATAAATGTGAGGTGCTGCATTTTGGGAAAGCAAATCTTAGCAGGACTTTTATACTTAATGGTAAGGTCCTAGGGAGTTTTGCTGAACAGAGACCTTGGAGTGCAGGTTCATACCTCCTTGAAAGTGGAGTCACAGGTAGATAGGATAGTGAAGAAGACTTTGGTATGCTTTACTTTATTGGTCAGAGTATTGAGTACAAGAATTGGGAGGTCATGTTGCAGCTGTACAGGACATTGGTTAGGCCACTGTTGAAATATTGCGTTCAATTCTGGTCTCCTTCCTATCAGAAAGATGTTGTGAAACTTGAAAGGATTCAGAAAAGATTTACAAGGATGTTGCCAGAGTTGGAGGATTTCAACTATAGGGAGAGGCTGAACAGGCTGGGGCTGTTTTCCCTGGAGCATCGAAGGCTGAGGGGTGACCTTATAGAAGTTTATAAAATTATGAGGGGCATGGATAGGGTAAATATGGAAAGTATTTTCCCTGGGGTTGGGGAGTCCAGAACTAGAGGGCATAGGTTTATGGTGAGAGGCGAAAGATATAAAAGAGTCCTAAGGGGCAACTTTTTCACACAGAGGATGGTACGTGTATGCAATGAGTTGCCAGAAGATGTGGTGGAGGCTGGTACAATGCCAACATTTAAGAGGCATTTGGATGGGTTTATGAATAGGAAGCATTTGGAGGGATATGGGCTGGGTGCTGGCAGGTGGGATGAGATTGGGTTGGGATATCTGCTTGGCTTAGATGGGTTGGACTGAAGAGTCTATTTCCATGCTGTCATCTCTATGACTCTATGACTCTACATTGTAAAAGCTAATGATTAAATCAATGCCCCTGGGAATAATGGGGTTTAAGAGTTAGTGCACTTTCCCAAGTTGGTCATAACAACATTTAATCTGCCAGACAAAAAATGAAAACAAGCAAATCAACAAATTGGACAATTCCTTTATGTTAAGCATTGAGCTGCATGGCATTTGTGCAATGTAGCTGCACTCATGGAGAGAGGTCTGAACTCAGCTCAGTCACCGTTGAAACTGCTGCCAAGACAATTGGCTCTGGCCTCACTGGTTCACTATCTCCCACTTGTCAATAGCCTTCCTGGATGTTCTCCTGATTCTCTAACACCTCTTCTTCCTCAACGGGTTGTTCTTGCTGCCTCATTTCAACTGTATGTAGGAATCTTCCACCCCTTTGTTGCTTCAATTTTGAAGGGCAAAGTGTGCCACAATGATGTCGGCCACCCTGTCTGAAGCATACAGCCAAGTCCCACTGGACTGGTCCAGACATCAACTTCGTCTTTAAGCGGTCTATGGGCACAGCGGCTCAGTCAAAAATTGATCAGTGTTGTAACAGCATTTTTATGTGTCCGTCCATTGTTTTACATGTACCATGAGCCAGACTTGAAGGAGGTACCACTTTATCACTCAATGGCCATCTCTGTATGTGCCAAGGAGCTTACAAAGTGGCAGGCACCCTTGAGTGCTCCAGCATGTACAGATCATAGCTATTTCCAGGGTATCATTGATTTAGATCCATGAGCATCACAAATTTGTTGAAAATGGAATCTTTTCACAAAAGTGCTAATGATTGGACCCACATTGATGATCCAGTAAATGTTATGAAGTGGCGGGCTCTGAGGAGTAATTGCTCAGTAATTGCTTGGGTACAGTTATGAGTACAAGATTGGGAGATGCCACGGTCACTCCAGGGTACTTGATCCAGACTGACAAGATGTGCTTCTAGTGTTCACTGCTGAAATTCACTTTGGTAGAACCCCTTTCTGTTGAAGTTTGTTGTGATGATATGGTGCTCTCAATGTGACATGTACAATCTATAGAGTCCTATAATTGGGTCAAATTCAGCCATTGTGCTGCTCAAGCTGCAGCACTGACCTCTTCATGGGGAAACAAGTTGAAGGTGTAATCTGACACGAATTACCTTGGGAGCAGTCCTAGAATATTTACAGACCCTGGATTAAGAGATCTCATACAGATCTCCAGTGGCATCTGGCATCTTGGAAATAACTAGTTGCATAAAAGGTTAGCGCATCTTTTACCTTTGCCCACCATGATAGAATGGTCACCAAACCCTCAGGTCATAGGCCTCACTCCAGCAGCTGGAATAGTTCAGGACAATGTCTTGGAAAATTCTCAGCCTACTGCAACACTGCACCTTTCTCATCTG
The DNA here is from genome assembly GCF_020745735.1 of Hemiscyllium ocellatum. Lineage (NCBI taxonomy): Eukaryota > Metazoa > Chordata > Chondrichthyes > Orectolobiformes > Hemiscylliidae > Hemiscyllium > Hemiscyllium ocellatum. Next base: position 91,461,700 of record NC_083401.1, read on the forward strand.
GAGGAAATGGTGACATGGATGATAGATTCTGAGATAGATTGTCTATCCCCCTTGCAATCAGCAGGGACTTTCTTCAGCAGGCTGCTTGGAATCTGTTGGAGGTTGCTGCTGGTACTAAGCTTGCTGGTGCATCTATTCTGCCTCTGTTTGCTGCACCACATCAGCAATGATGACAATCCCCCCTGTGGCTATATCCATTGGTCACACTTCAGTTGAATCTGTGAGGGGAATATGAGAAACAGAACAGAGCCTGACTAATGTGAGCAGTCAGCATTTATATCACTCTCACAAATGATGGTTTACCGTCAAGTATGACCAAATCTTTCATGTTTCCTTTTTAATTTTTAATTGTGGAGTTAAATAGGAAGAAACTGCTTTAAATTAAGGAAACTACAAAAAGATGCTGCATTTTAGAAAGCCATGCTTACTGGAGCACATTGTGTCTAATTCACAATGTTGCATCATGTTTTTCCTGGAATAGAGCAAAAGCAGACAGGATAGAGCCCATGGGTTTTGAATGAGAGGACAACTGTCTTACAACAATTGCTCGAAAACTAAAATATAGATGATCAACAGGTGATTTGTCAGCTTTTATTTAATAGTTTCACCTGCACTTTTACATTGCCAGCATTAATAACTTTAGGTTTGTCACTCTTGCATGGCTTTGTTCTCCACTATTTTTGGCATGCTTAATGTCTACTACTGTGAAGATAAAAGATGCATTTTATATCTCTGCCATTTGTTTATTCCATCTTTCTTCTTCATTCCTTTTCTGTTATCTAAAATTTTCCTTATCTTCATGCTTATGACACTTGTTGACAATGTCATAAATCTGATCTATCATCAATCATTTCAGCTAACAATGGGATGGATCCGTTTTGCCTTGGAGGTTTTATTTTTGAATGATATTTATATTCTTCGAAAAGGATGATATCTCTTTAAAGGTACATAATTGCTCTTTTACTGTCACACCTGTTATTTTTTTGTTCTAATTCATTTATGATTTTCCCCATATAGTCTTGTAATAGCTTTCACTCAAGTTTAATATTCTACTTTCAGACTTATGTATGTGACTATTTAATATGAAATTCCTCAATTATGATCGGTCTTCCCCAGAGATTCCTTTGTTATAAGGTTACTAATTAAGCTGATTGCATTATACAAGTATCAATTTAAATTCATTCCTTCCTTGGTTGGTTTCAAGATGTATTGGTTTAGGAAACAATTGTGAATGCATTACATTAAATCATCCTCAAAACTATATTGTCAGTTTGATTTTGTTCATTCTATATTAAGATTATAGTCCTGCATGACTACTACATTGTCTTCATTACAAGCTCTTTTTTATTTCTTAATTAAGATGGTGTGTAACAGCATGGTTATTGTTCAGGGACGTATATTTACTCTCCCAACTGTTATTACCTAGCTCCAACCATACTGGTTCTACTTCCTGCTTCTTCATGTTCCTCATTCTGTCCCATGTCATCCATTATCACCAAAAGTAAATACACTCCACTGTATCCTGACCTCAGTTCATTGAAATTTAGAGAGGAACGTAGACTCAATCTGTTTGAGACTCCATTTAAACGCCTACTTCTAACCTGCATTGTAGGCCTTCAAATTTCATTCTAAGCCATCTGATTTCCAGAGCTCCAAGTTTATGTCCATAAGACATAGGAGTCGAAGTAAGGCCATTTGGCCCATCGAGTCCACTCCGCCATTCAGTCGTGGCTGATGGCCATTTACCAGCATTCATTAGCCCTTAATTCCTTGTGACATTAAGAATTTATCAATCTCTGCCTTGAAGACATTTAGCGTCCTGGCCTCCACTGCACTCTGCGGCAATGAATTCCACAGGCCCACCACTCTCTGGCTGAAGAAATGTCTCCGCATTTCTGTTCTGAATTGACCCCTTCTAATTCTAAGGCTGTGTCCACAGGTCCTGTCTCCCCGCCTAACGTTAACAATTTCCTAGCGTACACCCTTTCCAAGCCATGTATTATCTTGTAAATTTCTATTAAATTTCCCCTTAATCTTCTCAACTCCAATGAATACAATCCCAGGATCCTCAGCCGTTCCTTGTATGTTAGACCTACCATTCCAGGGATCATCCGTGTGAATCTCCGCTGGACACGCTCCAGTGCCAGTATGTCCTTCCTGAGTGTGGGGACCAAAACTGGACACAGTACTCCAAATGGGGCCTAACCAGAGCTTTGTAAAGTCTCAGTAGCACAACGGTGCTTTTATATTCCAACCCTCTTGAGATAAATGACAACATTGCTTCGCTTTCTTACTCATGGACTCAACATGCATGCTTACCTTTAGAGAATCCTCGACTAGCACTCCCAGATCCCTTTGTACTTTGGCTTGATGAATTTTCTGACCATTTAGAAAGTAGTATATGCTTTAATTCTTTTTTCCAAAGTGCAAGACCTCACATTTGCTCACGTTGAATTCCATCAGCCATTTCCTGGACCACTCTCCCAAACTGTCTAGATCCTTCTGCAGCCTCCCCACTTCCTCAGTACTACCTGCCTGTCCACCTAACTTCGTATTATCAGGAAACTTCACTAGAATGCCCCCAGTCCCTTCATCCAGATCATTAACATATAATGTGAACAGCTGTGGCCCCAACACTGAACCGCTTGTCACCGGCAGCCATTCCGAAAAAGAACCTTTTATCCCAACTCTCTGCCTTCTGTCAGACAGCTAATCCGCAATCCGTACCAGTAGCTCACCTCGAACACCATGGGCCCTCACCTTGCTCAACAACCGAGGTTAGGCTAATTGGCCTATAATTTTCCATCTTTTTTCTTGATCCTTTCTTGAACAAGGGGGTTACAACAGCGATCTTCCAATCATCCGGGACTTTCCCTGACTCCAGTGACTTTTGAAAGATCTCACCCAATGCCTCAGCTATTTCCTCAGCCACCTCCCTCAGAACTCTAGAATGTAACCCATCGGGGCCAGGAGATTTATCAATTTTAGGACCTTTTAGCTTTTCTAGCACTTCCTCTTTTGTAATGGCAACCATACTCAACTCAGCCCTCTGACTCACTTTAATTGTTGGGATATTACTCATGTCTTCCACTGTGAAGACTGACGCAAAGTACTTGTTAATTTCTCCTGCTATTTCCTTATCTCCCATCACTAGGCTTCCAGCATCAGTTTGAAGTGGCCCAATGTCTACTTTTGCCTGTTGTTTGTTTCTTATGTATTGGAAGAAGCTTTTACTATCATTTCTAATATTACTGGCTAGTCTACCTTCATATTTGATCCTCTCCTCCCTTATTTCTCACTGTGTTATCCTCTGTTTGTTTTTGTAGCCTTCCCAATCTTCTGATTTCCCACTGCTCTTGGCACTTTATAGGATCTCTCTTTTTCTTTAATACATTTCCTGACTTCCTTTGTCAGCCATGGCTGTCTAATCCCTCCCCGGATAATCTTTCTTTTCTTGGGGATGAACCTCTGTACAGTGTCCTCAATTATCCCCACAAACACCTGCCATTTTTGCTCTACTGTCTTCCCCGCTGGGCTCTGCTTCCAGTCGATTTTTGTCAGTTCCTCTCTCATGCCCTCATAATTACCTTTATTTAACTGTAACACCATTACATCTGATTTTGCCTTCTCTCTTTGAAACTACAGACTGAACTCTACCATATTATGATTGCTGCTTCCTAAGTGTTCCCTTACTTTAAGATCTTTTATAAAGTCTGGTTCATTACATAGCACTAGGTCCAGAATAGCCTGCTCTCTTGTGGGATCCATGACAAGCTGTTCCAAAAAGCCATCCTGTAAGCATTCCATGAATTCCCTTTCTTTGGATCCACTGGCAACATTATTTACCCAGTCCACCTGCATATTGAAGTGTCCCATGATCACCGTGACCTTGCCTTTCTGACATGTCAGTTTCAGTCCACGGCTGGGACAACCCAGCAATGGTGTGGGGATATTTGAGATTTCACCTTTCTTAGATTTGCTGAGTTTTCACCTTTAAAAATGGTAAAACATGCTTTATTATGGAAAATGAATACCTGGAATATGGTGCAGTAAGCAATGATGATATTGTTTAAAAACAATTAAAGTTCCATATATCACAATTTTTCTAATTAGATATCTTCAGTCATGTCAAGAATAAAGACTAATGACTACTTCATCTGGAAGATAATTAACTTTATAAATGTTAGTTAAAAGTAAGTCAAAGGTAAGGTAGTGATCGTTGATGTAGAATATTGATGTATGATCATGAATTTTGAGTTCACTCATTACTTCCCACATGGCAAACTCAACCAGTAATTTTTTTTATCAATAAGTTATGATTTTAAGGTTTAGTATGATTGTGATTATATTTATGAATGGCTCTCCCAAGTGGATATTTGTTTCATCATTTATTCCTGGGATGTGACATCGCTGGCTCGGCCAGCGTTGATTGGCCATCCTGAATTGGCCAGAGGATAGTTAAGAGTCAACCACATTGCCATGGAGTCACATGTAGACCTGACCAAGTAATTTTTCTTTCTTAAAGATCATCAGTTGAAACTCCAGATGGGTTTTCTCAACAATTGACAGTCATTGGTGATCATTTTAAGATGACTTTTTATTCCAAATGTTTACTAATTTCACATTTCTCCATCTGCCATAATAGAATTCACACCCATGTCCCCAGAACATGAGCCTATGACAACTGCTGCCTTCCCATAAAATTACACATGATAACATTACAGATCTGTTATATGTTTAATATAATTCTAATGCTAGCACAATGTGTCAAATTATTTTCCCCAGTTAGTCATATTCTGGATAACAGGAAGTTAACAACAGGAAGTTAGCTCCATGCGCATTATCATTCTCAACTCTGATGCAGCCATCCAACAAATGAAACACAAATGCTTGTTTTGTGCAGGGAATTTGAGTAACCAAAAAGAAATCAAAAACAATGTTCTCTGAATTTACCTGTTTGTTTTGTTTTGGTTGTCAATATTTGCAACCTAAATTTTCCCTACCCTTTCATCCTGAAAATGGACCCTTAAAAATATCAGAAGCATGGGTTTTAAATTGATGATAAAAATGGCTCTATTGGTCCCTATCATTGCCAGGTATATGTAAGAAAACAAAGTCAAAGGGCAAGAATACTTTGCTTGTAAATGTCCTGTAATTGAGTCCTGCTGGGCCTCAACTAATATTAAACAAAGCCATAGCATAGATATGTGTATACATTTCCTTTCCACTTTTAATGTTAACCAGTCATGTGAAATTTCCCATAATCTGGATTCTGTTCATATATAATGGGCACTGATAAATCTATCCACCCAGAAAACCTTTTCACAGTTGATCCACTAAAAGTCAGGGGTAAATATAGGGGAATGGGTCTGGATAGGTTACTCTTTGGAGGGTTGGTTTGGACTTGCTGGGCCGAAGGGCCTGTTTCCATACTGGACGGATTCTAACCTAATATAATCTAAACCTGGTTGGCTGCAAATTTAAAGTTTTTTTTTATTCATGGGATGAGGGGATCACTGGCTAGGTCAGGACTTATTGCCCATCTCTAATTGCTCAGAGTGGAAGTTAAAAATCAACTACATTGCTGTGGGTCTGGAGACCAGACCAGGTAAGGATGGCAGTTTCACTTCCTAAAGGACATTATTAAACCAGATGGGTTTTTCTGACAGTGGATAATAGTTTCATGGTCACAATAGTCTCTTAAATTCAGATTTTTATTGCATTAAAGTTTCATCACCTGCCATGGCGGGGTTCAAACCCAGGTCCCCAGAACAGCACCTGGGTCTCTGGATTAGCAATTTAACTGCTGGGTTGTCACCTCCACAAGATGTACACCCCAAGATATACTATTGAATGTCCTTCCTCCAAGAGTTTATTTTTTGCAGTGTTGGAAGTAGATGAATGAATTAGTGCTGTTCACACTTGAGTTGTTTTGTATCACCTGCAGTGTTCTACGAACTTAAGAGTTAACATTCATCCAGGAATCAATGGCACTTGTGCAATTTGAACAAATTGTGAAGTTAAGTGCAAAATGTATTTCCTGTTAATGACTTTCTGAAATGTGCTTAGTGTTTCCATTGTGATCTATCTCCTTGGTTACAGTGCTTTTCAGAAGCTATCCTTGCTCTGAGTTTATGTATTTAAAAAAAATTGATGCATATCCTTGGCAACAGTGCCTTAGAATCTCTACATCCACGTTTTCCTCAATGGAAGCAGTAAGTCAGACGCGAAGGCTGGCTGTTGGGTGCCCATTGTAACATCTTGAGATTAACTCAACTTTTATCTTTTATGCTGAACCATGAGATGTTTTGGAAAAGGAGATTTGTTACTATTTGCTAATAGAATGTGAGCGTTGCTGGAAGGTCACTAAAGGTCATTTATTGGCCACTGCTAACTGTTCTGATGGTAGTAAATAACCATCCAGAATTGCTTCAATCCAGGCGGTGTAGGTAACCTAGCACTCAGTTCAATTAATCAGGGTTTCTATCCTCAGTTAATTGTTCCCAAGAATTTCCCCAAAGAGCAAATAGTGTGATCTATCAGAAGTGCAACTTCCTACATCTTCATCAAGCCTACCATTTGTAATAGTCAAGAAATCTACATGACCAGCAACACATTTGCAGCTGATGACTCTGCAAAAATCCAGTTCCCCATTTGCGTCTTGCTGAATGGGGAACAAAGGCTACTTCAGAATTTGAGAACTTTCAAATGTTACTGATGAGTGTACAATCCTTCTTTAAACCTAACGTTGAAGAGCAGATCATTGAAACAGCTAAAAGTAGTTTGGCCTTGGACAAGCTTAATTTCATGTCCAGAAAAAGAGGCTTTAGTTTAAAAGGGTAACTAGGGAGAGGATAGGGCCCCTCAAAGATCAGCAAGGTGGCCTTTGTGTGGAGCCACAGAAAATGGTGGAGATACTAAATGAATATTTTGCATCAGTATTTACTGTGGAAAAGGATATGGAAGATATAGAAAGTAGTGAAATAGATGGTAACATCTTGCAAAATGTTCAGATTACAAAGGAGGAAGTGCTGGATGCCTTGAAATGGTTAAAGGTGGATAAATCCCCAGGACCTGATCAGGTGTATCCGAGAACTCTGTGGGAAGCTAGAGAAGTGATTGCTGGGCCTCTTGCTGAGATATTTATATCATTGATAATCACAGGTGAGGTGCCGGAAGACTGAAGGTTGGCAAACTTGGTACCATTATTTAAGAAGGGCGGTAAAGACAAGTCAGGGAACTGTAGATCAGTGAGCCTGACCTCAGTGGTGGGCAAGTTGTTGGAGGGAATCCTGAGGGATAGGATGTACATGTATTTGGAAAGGCAAGAACTGATTCTGGATAGTCAACATGCCTCACAAACTTAATTGAGTTTTTTAAAGAAGTAACAAAGAAGATTAATGAGGGCAGAGCAGTAGATGTGATCTATATGGACTTCAGTAAGATGTTCGACAAGGGTTCCCATGGGAGATTGATTAGCAAAATTAGATCTCATGGAATACAGGGAGAACTAGCAATTTGGATACAGAACTGGTTCAAAGGAAGAAGACAGAGGGTGGCGATGGAGGGTTGTTTTTCAGACTGGAGGCCTGTTACCAGTGGAGTACCACAGGATCGGTGCTGGGCCCTCTACTTTTTGTCATTGACATAAACGATTTAGATGCAAGCATAAGAGGTACAATTACTAAGTTTGCAGATGACACCAAATTGGAGGTGTAGTGGACAGCGAAGAGGATTACCTCAGATTACAACCAAATCTGGACCAGATGTGCCAATGGGCTGAGAAGTGGCAGATGGAATTTAATTCGGATAAATGTAAGCTTGTGCATTTTGGGAAAGCAAATTGTAGCAGGACTTATCACTTAATGGTAAGGTACTAGGGAGTTTTGCTGAACAAAGAGACCTTGGAGTGCAAATTCATAGCTCCTTGAAAGTGGAGTCGCAGGTAGATAAGATAGTGAAGAAGACATTTGGTATGCTTTCCTTTATTGGTCAGAGTATTGAGTACAGGAGTTGGGAGGTCATGTTGCGGCTGTACAGGACATCGGTTAGCCACTGTTGGAATATTGCATGCAATTCTGGTCTCCTTCCTATTGGAAAGATGTTGTGAAACTTGAAAGGGTTCAGAAAACATTTACAAGGATGATGCCAGAGTTGGAGGATCTGAGCTACAGGGAGAGGCTGAACAGGCTGGGCTGTTTTCCCTGGAGCGTTGGAGGCTGAGGGGTGACCTTATAGAGGTTTACAAAATTATGAGGGGCATAGATAGGATAAATAGACAAAGTCTTTTCCCTGGGGTTGGGGAGTCCAGAACTAGAGGGCATAGGTTTAGGGTGAGAGGGGAAAGATATAAAAGAGACCTAAGGGGCAACTTTTGCACGCAGAGGGGGGTACGTATATGGAATGAGCTGCCAGAGGAAGTGGTGGGGGCTGGTACATTTAAAAGGCATTTGGATGAGTATATGAATAGGAAGGGTTTGGAGGGATATGGGCTGGGTTCTGGCAGGTGGGACTAGATTGGGTTGGGATATCTGGTCGGCATGGACAGGTTGGACCGAAGGTTCTGTTTCCATGCTGTACATCTCTATGACTCTATGTTGCGTAATGACAGTGTCACTACCTCTGAGCCAGGATGCTTGGCTTCAAGTTCCATCTGCTCCAAAGGTGTGTAATAACAACTCTGAATAGTTTGATTTAGAACTATATCTCATTCCTTATCACAGCTCAGAAACATTTAATAAGGGTCTAAGCATTCTACTCTTGAAAGGAGGGTACACAACAATGATAACAATGAGAGAGAATATGAAAATGTAACAAAAGATGCTACAAAAGGAATTAAGAAATCAATGGGGAGATAATCTGAAAAATATAAAATAACCATGTAAATTAACAATAAACCCTTCTTTGAATCTCGATTCCTGGAAGACAAGAACTGTCAGGGTGTAGGTTAAGCAGAAATTGGCAAGCAAGTGTTTCCCTCTACTGTTTGCAAAAGGAGAAGACTGGTGCAGAAAAAAATGTATTCAGAAGTAGAAAAAATATGATAATTAATATAGTGTAATAAAATGTATGAGATAAGTTCATTAATTTAAATGAGAAACACATGCTTTACCAGGTTTAGAAATAGGGGAACTAATAGCATAACTCTTCCTATTATATACTTCATTGTGTAATTGAGGACTGGACAATGTTCAATATCATGAAAGGCAGACAGAGCTAGTCATTAGAGTTCCAGGCCTGTGTTGTTATGCAAACATGTCAGGTCAGAAAGGGTTAATGTTGGGGATGCTTAAGGACAGCTCATTGTTATGATGTCAAAAGACTTCAGACAAGAGGAAAAAGGCTTTAGATCTCAAAGGAGTAAGATCTGACATTGGGATCTGCCTCACAGTCTTGTATCTAGCAGACCAATATAACCAATTTACCTTGTTGTTATCATACAATAAACACCTTCCTGTTTACAACAAGTCTCTTCTCATTAGACTACTACACAGATTTCCATGAGACCAACCCAAGCTCTGCAGATACCTACTTAAAACAAAAGGCAACAGATCTATCAGATAGGTGTTTCACAGTGATGAGCTGGAGTGAGAATCATGACACAATGTTGTGCCAGTGGTGGGTATCACTTCATCTTAACAACTAAATTTAAACCCATTTGAATCTTCCAAATATTTGTGTTTTGGGGACACATTATCATTTCATTATTGACCATGAAAACCCACAGAAAACAATAGCTTTCAAGAAGTTTGAAATTAGTTCATAGCTTGCAAAGAGTTTAAGGGATAGTAAATCAATTATCAAAATATTTGCCTTATTTGGTGATTTTTTTGTTCCTACATCTTAAAAGGTGTTATTAAAGGGATCCAGGGTTTTTGGGGAGAGGGCAGGAAATTGGTCTTGAGAAACATATCAGCCTCAGTTAAATTATGGATCACCTTGATGAGTCGAATAGTTTAATTTTGATCCTATATTTTATGATTTATGGACAACAGAACCCTTGAAGTAGTGCCTCAAGAAGATGCAAGAATATAGCTGGAACTTGTATCAGGAACATGCTTTTCAAATGATCAAGTACATGTTCATGTCCACTACACTAAATCCTTTTCAGCAATCTCAGCTGGTGATGCTTCAGCTACAGGTTTAGGTTCTCTATTGTTTCAGGAGCAATGAACCAGATGTCAGAAATCAGCGTACATGAGTCATAGATAAGGTACATCCTTCAGTTACATGGACTTACAAGAGATTTTCAGATGACTTCCTTGGTATGAATATGTACACGGAGATAGACGAGAAACCACTGAGCCCCTTACTAGACTAGAACACAGAACTTCTCATTCTGCATTATACTGTTTACCTATCAGAATATGTGCAGAGACAATTACTGATAATGGTGGATGTGCTCTCTGCAGAGATAGTCACCAGCCTTATGAGTGGAGCTTTTCAATGAAATTTAGTCATATCCTCGGGCCATGGTGCAAAATTGAGGGAGTTAAAATGCCACAGAGGGGTCAGTTCCATGTTTTGCTTCTCTTTCAGGACATTTTTGGGGGCTCAAGCGTTAAACATTCCACTGCCAAAGGACTTACTACAGTATCAACTGAAAGCCTGTGCTCTTACAATACAGACAGAACATTTCAGTAGGGGGGAGGCTGACTGTATCTTAGAAATGGAGTCTAGTGGAGCCACACACATAGCCCCAGAGAGAGGTATTTGCCCTTTCCAAGCAAGACTGATAGCCTTGGGCACAGCCCTGTTAAACTGCCTCCTGCTCCCATTGTCTTACTTCCCCTCCATATTAGCATAGGTATGTGAATCCCCCTTTTACAGCAGACAAAACCCTACTGCTTTAATCTCTTTCCATCAACACATAATCATGAAGGATACGAAACCAGTTTCTGTAATCCATTCACACATTATCGCAGGACACCCACATTCACTGGGCTTTGTGAATTCATAATTACCTACTTAAAACTATATGATGACAATCGCCCATGTGACTGAAAAACCTTTTGTTTAATTCCTATAAAATATACTGTCTCTGCATGTAGGGCAGAGGCTCATGGAGAAGTGTCACTCCAAGTAGACACATGGCTACTTTGGCGACATTTTGAATCTCTTGCCATCTGTCCGATAATAAAGCTACTGTTGTACAGAAAGTTTGTGTCGTCAGGATTTGTCGAACAAAGTAGACATCGAGCGCGGGAGTCCTCCATTTCTGTTTTTCAGCAGCAGCAGCAACTGGAAGGACGGGAGCTTGGGCCAGGGGCCTGCTGGGAGCGCTGAGGCACTGATTTGAGCTTTTATATTTGAAGTTAGAGAGCAGAGGTTTCTGGGAAAGGAGGGACTTCTTATTTTTATTTCCATCCAGCTATATAAGTCAGTGTTTTCTTAACCCAAGACTCTACCGTTATAGGGTCTCCCACCCAACCACCTCCACTACTCTTAAAGACCAGGGACACATCAGGTAAGTGTCTCTTCTTTAGTACTTTCTGATAAGGGGACCAACAGGGATGGCAGTGCAGGGAGAGAGATGTTGCTCCTGCATGGTGTTTGAGGTGAGAGATGCCATTAGTGTCCCATCCAAGTACATCTGCAGGAAGCGCACCCAATGCTCCCTCTTCCAAGACCCTGTTAGGGAACTGGAGCGGGAGCTGGATGAACTTCAGGTCATTCGGGAGGCAGAGGCTGTGATAGATAAGAGTTACAGGGAAGTAGTTACCCCTAAGCATGAAAAAAAAACTGGGTGACTGTTCGAAGGGGGGAATAAACAATCAGTGGAAGGATCACCTGAAAAACATGTATACCATTTAGGATACTGTTGAGGGGGATGACTTATCAGGGTATGCAGTGGGGCCCAGGTGTCTGGCACAGAGCCTGTCCCTGTTGCACAGAAGGGAAAGAGGGAAAGAAAGAGAGTGTTAGCCATTGGGGTCTCAATAGTTAGAGGGTCAGATAGAAGGTTTGTTGGGAACAAACAAGACTCACGGTTGATGTGTTGTCTCCCAGGTGCCAGGGTCTGTGATGTCTTGGATCGTATCTTTGGGGTCCTGAAGGGAGAGGGTGACCAGCCTCAAGTCCTGGTCCATGCAGGTACCAACGACATAGGTAGAAAGAGGGACAGGGATGTAAGGCAGGATTTCAGGGAGTTAGGGTGGAATCTGAGAGCTAGAACAAACAGAGTTGTTATCTCTGGTTTGTTAGCCATGCCACGTGATAGTGAGGCAAGGAATAGGGAGAGATATCAGCTGAATGTGTGGATGCAAGGATGGTGCCAGAGGGAGGGTTTCAGGTACTTAGATAATTGGGGCTCATTCTGGGAATGGTGGGACCAGTACAAATAGGACGGTCTTCATTTGAACCAGAGGGGTGCTAATATCCTGGGTGGGAAATTTGCTGATGCTATTTGGGTAGGTTTAAACTAGTTCAGCAGGGGGATTGGAACCAGTGCACAGGAGGATGAGAGTAGGGAGGACAGGGACAGGAATTCAGGGTCACAGCAATGTGCTGGCAGGCAGGAAACTCGTTTGAAGTGTATCTACTTCAACGCCAGAAATATCCGAAATAAGGTAGGTGAGCTTGCTGCATGGATAGGTACCTGGGACTTTGATGTTGTGGCCATTTTGGAGAGGAATGGATGTTGCAGGTTCAGGGTATAGATCTTTCATTCAGATCTGGGAAGGTGGTAAAAGAGGAGGAGGTGTGGCCTTGTTAGTCAAGGAGGGTATAATGGTGGCTGAGAGAACTTTTGATGAGGACTCGTCTATTGAGGTAGTGTGGGCTGAAGTTAGCAACAGGAGAGGAGAAGCCACATTGCTTGGAGGTTTTTACAGGCCTCCGCAGAGTTCCAGAGAGGTGGAAGAGAGGATTGGCAAAATTATTCTGGGTAGGAGTGAAAAGAAAGTATGGTCATTATGGGTGACTTTAACTTCCCCAACATTGACAGGAAATGCTATAACTCTAGTCTGTCTGATGGATCAGTTTTTTGTCCAATGTGTAGAGGAGAGGCCACACTGGATCTGGTATTGGTAATGAATCAGGCTTGGCGTTTGATTTAGTTGTGGGTGAACACTTTGGAGAGAGTGACCATAATTCAGTTATATTTAGTTTAGCGATGGAAAGGGATAGGCACATGCCACAGGTCAAAAGTTATCGATGGGGCAAGGACAATTATAAGGTGATTAGGCAAGAATTAGGATGCATAGAATGGGATAGCAAAATGCAGGGGATGCAGACAATGGAAATGTGGAGCTGGTTTAAGGAACAGATATTGCCTGTCCTTGATAGGTATGTCCCTGTCAGGCAGGGAGGAAGTAATAAGGTAAGGGAACTGTGATTTACTACAGAAATTGCATCTCTTGTTAAGCAGAAGAAGGAGGCTTATGTGTTGATGAGGCACGATGGTTCAGATGAGATGATGGAGAGTTACAGATCAGCTTGGAAGGATTTAAAGAGACAGTTAAGAAGAGCAAAGAAGGACATGAGCAGTCTTTAGCAAATAGAATAAAGGAGACCCCTAAAGCTTTCTATAGGTATGTGAGCAATAAAGGATGATTAGGGTAGGAATAGGGCCAGTCAAAGACAGAAGTGGGAAGTTGAAGGTGGACCCTGTGGAGATTAGAGAGATGCTAAACAAACATTTCTCATCGGTTTTCACTCAGGAAAAGGAGAATATTGTTGAGGAGAAGAATAAGGGATGAGATATTAGACTAGAAAGGATCGAGGTTAGTTACGCATAGGTGTTCTCAATTCTAGGAGGAGTGAAAGTAGACAAGACCACTGGGCCGGATGGGATTTATCCAAGGATTCTCTGGGAAGATAGGGAAGAGATAGCAGAGCCTTTGTCTGTGATATTTGAGCCATCAGGTTTAGTACCAGAGGACTGGAGGATTGCAAATATTATGCCCTTGTTCAAGCAGGGCAGCAGAGATGACCCAGATAATAATAGACCAATGAGCCTTACTTCTGTTGTAGGAAAGGATTATAAGACATTAGATTTATAATCATCCAGCAAGCAACAATTTGATTTCAGATAGTCAACATGGTTTCATCAAGTCATCAAGGGCAGGTCATGTCTCACAAACTGCATTGAGTTTTTTGAGAAGGTGACCAAGCATGTAGATGAGGGTAGGGCAGTTGATGTGGTATACATGGACTTCAGTAAAGCCTTTGATAAGGTTCCACATGGTTGGAGAAAATGCAGAGGCATGGAATTGAGGGTGATTTAGCAGTTTGGATTAGGAACTGGCTTTCTAAAATAAGGCAGCGAGTGGTGGTTGATGGAAAATATTCAGCCTGTAGTCTGGTTACTAGTGGTGTGCCACTAGGATCTGTTTTAGGACCACTGCCTTTGGTCATTTTTATAAATAACTTAACACAGGCATAGGTGGATGGATTAGCAAATATGCAGACAACACTAAAGTCGGTGGAGTATTGGACAGTTGGGAAGAATGTTACAGGTTGTGGGGGACTTGGATAAACTGCAGAATTGGGCTGAGAGGTGGCAAATGGAGTTCAATGCAGATAAATGTGAGATGATGCCCTTTGGGAAGAATAACAGGAAGGCAGAGTACTGGGTCAACAGAAAGATTCTTGGTAGTGTGGATGTGCAGAGGGATCTTGGAGTCCATGTACATAGATCCCTGAAAGTTTCCACCCAGGTGGATAGTGCTATTAAGAAGGCATACGGTGTGTTAGGTTTCATTCATAGAGGAATTGAGTTCTAGAGCCGCAATATCATGTTAAAACCATACGAAACGCTAGTGCGGCCACACTTGGAATATTATGTACTGTTCTGGTCCCCATATTTCGGGAATAATGTGGAAGGATTGGAAAAGGTGCAGAGGAGATTTACCAGGATGTTGTCTGGTCTGGAGGGAAGGTCTTATGAGGAAAGGCTGAGAGACTTGGATCAGTTCTCATTGGAAAGAAGAAGGCTAAGAGGGGATTTGAGCGAGACATACAAGATGATCAGAGAATTAGATACGGTAGACAGTGAAAGTCTTTTTCCTAGGATGATGACGTCAGCTTGTACTAGAGGGCATACCTACAAATTGAGGGGTGATAGATTTAAGACAGACATCAGAGGCAAGTTCTTTACACATTAATTGTAAAGGCGTGGAATGCCCTACCTGCCAATGTAGTCAACTCAGCCACATTAAGGAGATTTAAACAATCCTTGGATAAGCACATGGATGATGATGGGATAAGTGTAGGGGGATGAGCTGAGAATAGTTCACAGGTCGATGCAACAATTGAGGGCCGAAGGGGCTATTTTGCGCTGTATTATTCTATGTTCTATGTTCTATCAATACAATGTCCAGCAAGACATGGTCTGTTCAACTAAGTATGACAGAATTTGAATATAGATTGAGAATGCGCTGCTAATCATTGGTATTATCACAGCGGGTGGTCAGACCACAGGTCTAGTGCGGTAGGCGCAAGATTTCTGATGAAGAGCTCTGGCCTGAGATGTCGATTTTCCTGCTCCTTGGATGCTGCTTGACCTGCTGTACTTTTCCAGAAATACACTGTCAACAACTGTTAATCACAAACACCTTTTTTGAGCATCAACAGTATTTTGTGATTGCTGATGACTTATTAATGTATGATGAAAGACTGGTCCTTCCCAAAAAGGTATCCTAGAGAAGATATACAAGGCATTCTTGAAAATCACCAAGAACCTGATTTTAATCAGCGATGTGGTGACTATGGATCTTGAAAGAGATTGAGGATCTCAAAGTCAATTTTGAAACATGTGACCTCAGTAGCACACACTGTTCACACAAAATCACAAATTATTAGTGTGCATATGGTGGCCATTTGGCCCATCATGTCTGCACCAGTTCTATTTTCCAGCACTAACCTACATCACAGTTTTTTTTACAATGCATGAATGCCTCACATAGCTATACTGGACAACAGACCATAGTTTGCTAATGAATGTTTCTATCATTTTGTGGCCATTTCTGGATTTGATCATGTGACAAACTCAGAGGAACCCATCTTCACATGGGAAAGCCAAGCATAACACCGAGGTTGTGAAGTCAGTTTTGCAGAGAAAATGTAAAATTTTGTACTGTTTTGCACCCGATTTCTACGTGGCTAATCACCCTCAGACTCAGTTCCCTTTCATTCCAAAGATGTTGACCCCACTAGGTGGCATGGTGGCTCAGTGGTTAGCATTGCAGTCTCACAGCACCAGGGACCTGGGTTTAACTTCACCCTCAGGAAACTGACTGGCCAGAGTTTACAAAATTTCCCTATATCAGTGTAGGTTTCTTCCAGGTATTCCGGTTTCCTCCCACAGATCAAGGATGTGCAAGTTAGGTCACAGGAAGACACAGGGTTACAGGGATAGAGCAGATTTAGGTTTTAGATTTTATTGTCACATTTATCCCAGTACAGAAGACAGCTTAGATACTAAGTACACAGGTACAGACAACTTAAGTGCAAAATTGTAAGAGAAACAAGAGTTAAACAGTTAAGCATTACTTCATAGAATAATAGAAAAACAAAGTAAAATGGTATTAGTTAATATTAAAGTAGTTCGTAGTTTAAACTAGGAGAATAAAGGAATAAGTTAAAAGATCAGTCCTCTGCTTATCTCACTGTCCAGGTGACCTCCGCTGTCTGTTCTTGATGCTGCCACCGCAGATATTGTCGCCACTGCTGAAACTGCTGCCTCTCCAATCTCTCCCAGTTCCTCATGAACATTCCTGGGCAGGAACCACTCCCATGTCAAGCCCAGACACCACCATGAGCTGCCGAGAGACTGGCCGACATACCACCGAGACACCAGGCTCAATCCCATCATAAGCCACTGAGAGACTAGGCCAGGACCTACCATAAGCCGCTGAGGGACCAGACCAAGACCCACTATGAACCGCTGAGAAACCAAACCAAGACCCACTATGAACCACTGAGAAACCAGACCAAGACCCACCATGAACCGCTGAGAAACCAGACTAAGACCCACCATGAGCTGTGGAAAGACCAGGCTGGGACCTGCCATGAGACAGGGCGATACCCCCCCATGAGCTGCCAAGAGACCAGGCCAGGACCTGCCATGAACCACTGAGAGGCTAGACTGGGACCCACCATGAACTGCCAAAAGATTAGGCCCAGGATCCACCAGAAGCTGTAGAGAAACCAGGCCAAGACCTGTCATGGGAGAGGTGAGCACCAAGAGGAAGAAAGCACCAAAAGAACGAAACGGGAATATACAGAGAGGACAGAGGAGCTCTGGTTGGAGGGTCCTATTCCAATGCCATCTTGACTGGAAAAGTTTCAGGATGGATCTGGTTTGGATGCTCTTTGGAGTGTCAGTGTGACTCAATGGGCTGAATAGCCTGCTTGTACACTGTAGAGATGCTATAATTCACAGTTACATCCACAATCAATGAGGTCTCACTGTACAAGATCGCTGACACATTTGGGCAAACGGTAGAAGGTGTGGATACAAAGTCTTTCACAGGGAAACTATGGTCATTCAAGGAGCTGCAGACCAGCAGTGATCCCATAAATTGTACAAAGAAAAAAAGTTTTTAATAAATAATTTAGGAAATTCAATTCTGAAAAAGAGTTATGCTGAACTCAAAACATTAACTGTTTCACCTCTCCACAGATGCTGCCAGACTTGCTGAGCTTCTGCAGCATTCTGTGTGTGTTTCAGATTTTCTGCATCTGCAGTATTTTGCCTTTATTACAGGTTTAAGCATCTTGCTTCTCCATGATCGGTTTCTGTGCCATAGTGATCATGCAGCTACCAGGAGATCAACCAGGAGATCCCATGTTCAAGTCCCAGCTGCAGTAGAGTGCGTACTAATGTATCTGAACAGGTTGATTGGAAAAGGTTTATATCCCAATAAAGAGGAACCTTGATTATCCAGCATTCAATTATTTGAATTTCGGATTATCTGGCAAGATTGCAAGGTCCCGATGCTTGGCTAAATTATGTTATCCGGCATTCGATTAACCTAACGAAATACTGCCTGCCCATGTCCTTCAGATAATCGAGGTACCTCTGTACTTACCAGTGTCCACAGCCCACTGTTAACAGGCAAATGAGAGCAATAGACTAATTTCAGGTGATCCTGACTACCAGACTCCTAATGTATGCGTGGCATTTGATGCACTGGGATACCATTTTGAATCGCACAAAATCCAGTCGCCCCAACATTATCTCAGATAAATTGCTTTGAGTTCTATTTTAAAGAGGACAACAACTTCTATACAAGCCTGCACAAATACAAAGGCATGTTTGCAGTGAATGAGTGGCATCTAGTCTTCAGCACAGATCATGAACGCTTGACCTAAGCATACAGGAATTGGAGAGTTGCATTCAATGTGCTAAGCAGATAAATTTGAGGTGCATAAAATTCAGTTGTATTAATATGAAGCTTATAATAAGGTGACATTGCACACTGATGCTTTGTATACTAATGACACAGATGAAATAGCTCAGGGAATTATGTTGAAAACCTTTTCAGATCTTAACATTTGAAAATAATGGGTATTAAAATATTGCACAGCACAGATAGTGAACTACAGTTCCAATTAATCTGTTGCTCTTCAAAGAGTAATCATAACGAAATGCAAACTACACTCTAATTATGGAAAAGAAAAGGTATTCTGGCATCTTTTTCCTTGTGCAGTGTGGCCTTTCTTTAATTGGACTGAATATAAATATAAGCTTGTTTCTCAGAAAATTAGCAGTCAGTAATAAGTTTCATAATGAAGGTCTGAATGTTTCCAATCTGGTTTATTTGCATTGTGTCACATTTGTTGTTGTTAAGAGAATCCTATTAAAATCATCCAGCCGAGCATGAAATATTTATACATCATTTGTGTAGATTTGTAATGAAGCAATCAAAGTACACTGCTTCTAGTGGAAATAAAGATACATAGCAGTACAGGGAATGTAACTGCACTGAGAGAAAGGTGGTTAGATGTGAGGAAAGCAGAATGTAGAGTTAATCACAGAATCTTACAAGGAAGAAGGAGGCTATTTGTCCAAATATGCCTGTGTCAGCTTATTGAAAGAGCTCTCCATTAGTTTCACTGCCCTGTTCCTTCAGCACAGCCCTGCAATTTTTCTCCCTTTCAAGTATTTATCCAGGTCCCTTGAACATCTTTATTGAATTTGCTGCCTCTACTCTTTTTAGCAAAGGGAGTCCAGATCATACAATCTTTCTTCTTAAAAATAAACTAACATCCACTTTTGTCAATCACTTTTCAATCTGTGTCCCCTGATCAGCCATCCAGCTGCTACCCATAATTTTCTGGTCAGTATCACTGTGCAGTTTTGGGACCTGCAGTGTAATACAGTCTATACTTCAAACATTCATTGTCTTTAAGGTGCTTATGTAAAGACAATTTTTTTTTTGTTTTCATCTTTGAAAAGCTTTGAAAACCATATTTAAATCACTGCATTATTCAGTTATAATGAAAGAAGTCCCAGTGTCTCCAGACAATTTTTGTACAATTCCAAATTTCAGAACACTTGGTATCATTCAAAGATCTCATTTGCACCATTTCTACTGACAGTTCCGATTTTGGAATGCGGGCAATTTTCTTTTGATTTCTATTCACAGAAGTACCTTTCAGCAATTCCTTCAAGAAAATGCATTCTTGGGGACATTGGATGAGACTAATCGCCTTTTCTGATTAAATAGCCTGTTAATACTCACTGTTAAGAGTTGCATAGGAATAGTCAGTCCCCAAAAATGAGGTTGATGCACTATATGGTTTTCTATATGTTAATCCATATAACATTTAACACTGTCAGGTTGTCATTAAGACAGTTTTCTTTTCTTAACAATCTAACAATTTGCACGGTTACAACATCACAGGTTTGCACACAGTCTGGGTTCTGATGTTACTGTGCATGAGATAAACACAACTGACTGAATGAAGACACAACATTCCAACAGAAAGAGTGACTGAGGTTGAGGTGGGTAGCTTTGGTTTTTATACTGGAATGTCGCATGTCATGATGATATGTAACCACCCTACAGGTACAGTGCTTGTGTGATCTTGAAAATATACATGTTACAGCTCCCCTTTTTTCCTTGAAAGAATGAAAATCCTTTCTTGGTAACCAAGTGCAAGGACCCATTGCATTGATACATTTAGATAACAAATCAATAGATGTATGACTTGGCCAGATCTAGTCCTTTTGCAGCTATCATAACGTAGTGGTGGAACTTCATGCTGTGGTGTACTATCTGTCATCGCAGAGGGATGTGCCCATCTGTTGTAGATTTGTTGTTATTGTCTGACCTGATATCTTCATTATCTGGCTCATTATCCTGTCTCATGGATAGTTGATGTTTCGCAGTTCAGATATGTTGTCTATTCTTCACAGGGTTTGATCATTGCTTATTACAATGTTATATGACATGGACAGGACACAAAAATGTAATGTTTCCATGAACCTGTGTATCTAGGTGAAAATCTCAAACTTAAATGCTTTGACCTGATTCAAGTTGGGATAAATTTCTGCACACTTGTTGATCATGTTCTTGTTCCATTTTCTCCCTTCTTTCCAATAATGTATCATGGACTTTTTTTTAATTTTTCATTTGTAGGACGTGAGTGTTGCTGCCTGAGTCAATGCTTATTGTCTATCCCTAGCTGGCCTTCACAAGGTGGTAGTGAGCTGTTGCATCCAAATGCTGTAGGTAGATCTACATAGCCACGAGGAAGGGAGTTCCAGAATATTGTCCCAGTGACACTGAAAGATCGGTGATGCATTTTACCAAGTGCTGGAGTCATGTTCCATATGACTTGATGAATTGATTGATGTCTTTATTATCCTGAGCCAATATATGGATGGGTACACTAATCTCTTTATTTTCCTGTAACTATATGACCTACACATATATAGATAGATATAGCGCGTCTTGATATACACCTTGTGAAATTATGACTGGTTTGTCTTTGCAAATTCAAGTTTTGGAGATACTTCATTCATTTCTGAATAACAGGAGAGAACATATTAATCCATATGTTAATGATTTTTTTTGAGTTGATATAGTTTGCTGCATTTGCTCAGCTCAGCTGTGACCAAAATGTATGAGATTGATGTGGCTGTAGGGGTTGCAAGTGATAGGTTTGTTACTTTGTGGGTCATGATCATATTCAGTTTTGTGCCTGCTGGTAATGTACCTACAGATAGTCCACCTGGTTTCAATGGTTCAAAACGTTTCAGTGTCCTGAAGGTGGATGCATGAGATATTGAACATGTGGTAATTGATTAATGGTAAGGCAAAGTGAGGCATTGATTCTGTGAACAGAATCAGGTGCTAAGTGAGTGAACTCTAACAAAGCAAACAGCTCTGAGATGTCATCTGGTCCAGTCTGAGAGCTGGCTTCCTGTCTGTCTGCAAAGTGTCCCTGTCCTGTTGCAACCTGCTCAGTGCTTTATGATTGGCAGCCTGCTAATATCATGGAAAGGTGCCATGATGGTTGTGAAGGGTTGGCAAAGCCCAAATGCCAATCCTTGTGGATGAAAACTGCTTATGGCTGTTCCCCATAGGTCACACCCAAAGATGCTTTTTGTTCCTGAACAATGTGGAGCTTCTTTGAAGCAAATAGTGAGCTGAAGTCACCCGGTGCCCCTCCTGATTTCCTTGTTGAGATATCTTGCTATCCAGTTTATTTGACAGGTTTGGTATGGCAGCAAACTGGATATAAAAAACAAAGAACAAAGAGTACTTACAGCCCAGGAACAGGCCCTTCGGCCCTCCAAGCCTGAGCCAATCTAAATCCACTCTCTAAATGCCCACTATCCCTCTGCTCTCCACCTACTCATGCATCTGTCCAGACGCACCTTAAATGAATCTACCATGCCTGCCTCTACTACCTCTGCTGGGAATGCGTTCCAGGCATCTACCACCCTCTGTGTGAAGTGTATCCCCATTAGACTTTCCACCTCTCGTTACCGAATCTCTCACCCTGGGAAAAAGCTTGTCTCTATCTACCCTGTCTATACCCTTCATGATTTTGTAGGCTTCAATCAGGTCCCCCCTCAATCTCCTTTTTTCTAATGAAGACAATCCTAACCTACTCAACCTCTCTTCATATACAGCACTTTCTATACCAGGGCATCATCCTTGTAAACCTTCTCTGCATCCTCTCCAAAGTGTCCACATCCTTTTGGTAATGTGGCAACCAGAACTGTACACAGTATTCTAAATGTGGCCGAGCCAAAGTCTTTTACAATTTTAACATGACCTGCTAGCTCTGATACTCAATACTCCATCCAATGAAGGTAGGCATACTATATGCCTTCTTAACCAGTCTATCCACCTGTGCAGCCACCTTCAGGGTACAATGGACCTGAACTCCCAGATCTCGCTGCTCATCAACTTTTCCCATGGTTCTTCTGTTTACAGTATAGTTCGCTCTAGAATTAGACTTCCTAAAATGCATCACCTCACATTTGCCTGGATTGAACTCCATCTTCCACTTCTCCGCCCAACTCTCCAATCTATCTATATTCTTCTGTATTCCTTGATAGTCCCCTTTGCTTTCAGCTACACCACCAATCTTCATGTCATCTGCAAATTACTGATCAGACTAACAGTGCCCTCTTCCAGATCATTTATGTATATTACAAACAACAATGGCCCCAACACTGATCACTGTGGAACACCACTTGTCACTTTTCTCCATTTCGAGAAACTCCCTTCAATTACTACTCTCTGTCTCCTGTTTCTCAATCAGTTCTTTATCCACTTAGTGAGAACACCCTGCATACCATGTGACTTCACTTTCTCCATTAATTTACTGTGGGAAACCTTATCAAACACCTTATTAAAGTCCATGTATATGACAGCAACAGCCCTTCCTTCATCTATCAACCTGGTCACTTCCTCAAAGAACTCTATTAAGTTGGTAAGGTACAATCTACTCTGCACAAACCAGGTTGCCTATCACTGATAAACCCATTCTTCTCCAAATATAAATAGATTTTATCCATTAGTACCTTCTCCAGCAATTTCCCACCACTGATGTCAGGCTCACTGGTTTGTAGTTGCCTGGAATATCCAGAAGAAGGGCTTATGCCCGAAACGTCGAATCTCCTGTTCCTTGATGCTGCCTGACCTGCTGCGCTTTTCCAGCAACTTATTTTCAGCTCTGATCTCCAGCATCTGCAGACCTCACTTTCTCCTGGAATATCCCTACTACCCTTCTTGTGCAGAGGACAACATGAGTAACCCTCCAGTCCTCCGGTACTTCACCTGTATTTAAGGATGCCACAAAGATATCTGTCAGGTCCCCAGCTATTTCATCTCTCACTTCCCTCAGCAACTGGGATAGATCCCATCTGGTCCTGGGGATTTGTCCATCTTTGTATCCTTTAGCCTACCCGACACATCTTCCCTCCTTATGTCAACATGATCCAGAGTAGAAAATGTGTTGCTGGTTAAAGCACAGCAGGTTAGGCAGCATCCAAGGAACAGGAAATTCGACGTTTTGGGCATAAGCCCTTCATCAGGAACCCGAAACGTCGAATTTCCTGTTCCTTGGATGCTGCCTAACCTGCTGTGCTTTAACCAGCAACACATTTTCAGCTGTGATCTCCAGCATCTGCAGACCTCATTTTTTACCCGATGATCCAGAGTAAACAAACTTCTATCTCTAATCTCAGCATTCATCACCTCCAGTTCCTCAGTAAACACTGATGCAAAGTAATCATTGAGAATCTCACCCATTTTCTCAGGTTTGACACACAACTTTCCTTCCTTATCCTTTAGTGGACCAACCCTTTTTTCTGGCTACCCTCTTGCTTCTTATATTAGAATAAAAGGCCTTATTTCATGACCCCTTTTAGCCCACTTGATTAAGATTGGTCCTACTCTTCTAATACTCCTAGAAGGCCTGTTCTGTTCTTAGCTGCCTGAACCCTATGTACACTTCCTGTTTCCTCTTGGCTAGTCACACAATTTCTCCTGTCATCCTCGGTTGCCTTTCCTATCCCTTGTTTTCAAAGGGCCAGGCCTATCCTGCGCTATCTTCAACCTATCTTTGAAAGCCTCCCACATATCAAATGTGTACTTTCCTTCAAATAGCTGAGTCCAAACCACATTTCCAAACTCCTGCTTAATTTTGATATAATTGGCCTTGGCCCAATGTCATACTTGTCCCTTAGGACCACTCTCTTCTTTGTCGAAGAGTATTCTAAAAGTTATAGAATTATAGTCACTATTCCCAAGGAATTCCCCCACTGCAACTTCTACCACCTGACCTGGCTCATTCCCCAACACCAGGTCCAATATGACCCCTTCCCTAGTTTGATTATCAACATACTGCTCTAGAAAACTTTCCTGGACGCTCCTCTCAAATTCTGCCTCATCCAGAACCCTGAAACTAAGTGTATCCCAGTCAATGTTGGGAAAATTAAATCTCTCATCACTACCACTCTGTTGCCTCTACATCTTTCCACAATCTGTTTACCTATTTGTTCTCCTACCTTATGCTCACTGTTGGGAGGCCTGTAATACAGCCCCAACAATGTAACTGCACCCTTCTTATTTCTCAGTTCCACCCACAATGCCCCACTGCTCAAGCATGGTTTCCTCCTTTAGCTCAGTTGAGTTATCAACCCTGACCAATAATGCAACTCCTCCCTCTCTTTTACTTCCCTCTCTGTCCTGTCTGAAGTGTCTATTTCCTGGAACATTTAGTTGCCAATCATGCTCTTCCTTCAACCAAATCTCAGTGAGATGAGTCAAGCATCAGGCATTTAAAAAGCATTAATTCCACTGAGGAGAAATTCCACTTAGTCCCCCAAATCTAACTCAATCTAGCAACAATCTCACCATGCCACTTGTCAAAAGCATAATATTTGGAGTACGTTGCTCCAAATGTTGAGAGAACACAACTTTTTATCTGATTCGGCCATAAATTTTACCATATTTCATGTCACTCAGACTTTTATAAGATTCCATCAGTGTTTGTGGCTCTGCGTTTACTAATGTTACTGTACACTACATATTCACAATTGACTGACTGAATATATTGCACTGACTATAACACAGAGAGTTACTGAAAGCGAAGCAGATACCTTTCATACTGGATAATTCTAAATCATGGTGTCATGCAATTGTCTTAAAGGTACATGACCTAAAGAATGCCCTATAACACAACAGAGCAGGGCTATTGGTGGGGTTTGGCTGATTCAACTGAGTGAAAAGAAAGTGAGAGGTTTTAAGGACAAGCCTTGAGACTCTGTTGCTGGAGCAGTTAAAGGGGCTTATGACTTGTCAGAGAGGCCTCTGATTGGCACAGGGATTGGCAAAAACTAATGTGACACCAGTTCGCTCGGTGAAAGCTGCCAGGTAATTTTAAAAATGAATGAAACAGTGGTAGGAATGGGACAAGATGCTTAAGTGGGCAAATTTGAAACAGGCTGATGAAAAGACTGTAGGGGTGAGGTGGTAGTGTGCTATAAATTCTAGGTTGGAAATCAGCCTGAACAATTGCAGTCAGGTAATATTTTGTGACATAAACTTGGGAAGAAACATGGCTTCAAAAAAATTATATTTAAGGGTGCTAACCTGGTGTAGTTCAATTGATACTTGATTAAAATAAGTTATCCCAAAAACTGAACATTTTTTTCATCAGAGAATCTACGTGTGATTTTTAAGTACTGGAAAAATCAATTTAAAATGATAACTAGTCATTTGCTAGTCATATTGGTGTCAATTTGTTATTTTTTTCTTCAAAGAGGCTTTGTGTTTACAATATTTTTAAAAGTGTTAATTAAAGCCCTGGCATTCAAAAGATGGTTCAACTATAACAGTTTCCTCAAAGGCCTTTAAATGGCATCTATAGACAATATTCCACTAGGGGGAGGAGTGGAGCACTTCCTGAACCAGCAGAGGGCTACTTAGGATCAGTGCTATTAACAAAAGAGGCCTAAAGAATTGTAGATTCAGTTAGTGACACCAGAGGTTGCCATGTGCAATTATGGGAATTTATAGTGGTGATTAATCTGATCAAGAAGCATGATCTATTTTATGGCTGAGGCCAGCATCTACCATGATGTTATTTTAAGCCACTGTAAGAGGTCAGGGAAGTTCAGTTTGCATATTTTGCTGTTTGAATTTCTGTGATCTTTTGTGCAGGTTTGGTCAATTCTGGATGAATTGTAATGAAAGGTCCAACACAACCATCGGTCAAATCAGATTAAAAAGCAAAGAAAGGAAGTAACAAGAATGGGATTTAGAAGATATAAAGTCATTTCTAAAAAAAAGCTTTCATTTAATTTCCTTTCTTATAAAAATCTGCAACAAATTTGGAACAAAAGTCCCTGTCTAACCTTCTCATGCCACTCCATTCCAATCCACCATTCCATACATTCCACGTAATTTCCCCATCCAGTGCCATGACATCTCTAATGCTATCACTGTTACCTTTCCCAGGCCACTCTCCCAGTTTGTCCAATCCATCCAATCATGGTAATGTTGTTGTTCAGTCCCTTTTACCTCCCAATTTGTAAGACATTTGCTGTGAAATGAGTATTTTCATTGCAAAAGTAATTCTTTAACTTCCATCCAGTCCTTTTGTCAAGGTTAAAGATTGCATTAAATATCTGTGTAATTAAATTCATAAAATTGTTGCTAAATTTATCCAGATTTTTGACTGCAAGAATTAGCCTTTCACTGTGGGATCCTTCCTAAATTGCCTCTAATTGGGGCACATTAGGACTATTCAGTCCTTTTTTTGTCATCAATAATATATAGTTCTAAAGAAAGAAACTAATTCATTACAATGATTATGGAAAACTTTAGACAATGTCTCAACATATTTCTTAAAAAGAATTCAGACCAACTGTGCGGTAAATATAGAGAACTGAAATAAAGCTGATTTTCTTTTGACTAACTGTCCCACTTAACAAATGTAAAACACTTAATTAAAAAAAAGCAAACTGCAGTTTGGGACATGGGTAAACCATTGTTTAGAATCATACTGTATAGAAGAGGTCCATCGAGTCTGTACTGACAGAAACTAAATCTATGCTAATCCCACTTTCCAACACTTGGCCCATAGCTTTGAATGTTATGACATTTCAAGCATTCATCCAAATTTTTTTAAAAAGTTGTAAAATTTCCCACCCCAGCTACCCTCCCAGGCAGTGCATTCTAGATTCTCACCATTTTCTAGGTGAAACTATTATTCCTCAAATCTCCTCTAAACAGCTAGCTTTACACCTTACAATTTGCCCCCCTTGTTATTGGCACTTCAACTAATGGGAATAGCTGCTTTCTATCCACCCTATTCATGTCCTTCATAACCTTAAACATCTCTGTCAGGCCCGCTCAAAGCCTCCTCTGCTCCAAAGAAGTCAGCCTGAGCCTATCCAACCTCTCTTCATAGCTAAACTGCTCCCTTTATGCAACATCCTGGTGAATCTCCTCTGCGACCTCTCCAGAGCTATTACATCCTTCCTGTAGTGCTGTGACCAGAACTGTGCACAGTAAATCAGTTGTGGTCCAAGCCAAAATCCTTTACAGCTCCAAAGTACTTCCCTGCTCATATAATCAATGCCATGACTGATTAAAAACACGTGTGTCTTATGTTTTCTAAACTACCTTATTAACCTGCCACCTTCAGAATTTTGTGGATAATCACCCCAAGATCATTCTGTCCCAGTGTGATTCCTAGTGTCCTGCCATTCAGCGTGTACATCGATTTTGTTGCTTCTTCTGAACTACATCATCTCACACTGAGCAGAGTTAAATTTCATCTGCCAATGATCTGCTCATCTGATCAACCCATCTATATCCTTCCATACCCTTAGACATCCACCTACACTATCAACCACCTCACCAATCTTTGTGTCATCTGCATTTGCTTATCGTCACCACCCACATTTCCTTCTTTATCATTTATATATATCACGAACAATAAATGACCCAGAACTGCTCCCTGAAATACATCAATAGATACTTGCCTCAAAACACAGTGTCACATAATCATAAAAACATAAGAACTCAGAGCAGGAGCGTGCCATCTGGTCCTTCCAGCCTGCTCCACCACTCAATAAGATCATGGCTGATCTTTTTATGGCCTTAGCTCCATTTACCCACCCTCTCACTGTAACACTTAATTCCTTTACTGTTCAAGAGTCTACCGTTGCCTTGAAAACTTTCAACGAGGTAGCCTCAACTGTTTCACTGGGCAGGGAATTCTACAGATTTATAACCCTTCGGGTGAAGAAGTTCCTCCTCAACTCAGTCCTAAATCTGCTCCGTGTTACTTTGAGGCTATGCTCCCTAGTTCTAGTTTCCTAACAGTGGAAATAACCTCCCTGTTTCTATCTTATTTATTTCCTTCATAATAGGATATGTTTCTTTACGATATCTCCCCATTCTTCTAAATCTCAATGAGTATAGGCCCAGTCTACTCAATCTCTCCACATAAGTCAACCCTCTCAACTCTGGAATCAACCTAATGAACCTCAAGTACCAGTACACCCTTTCTCAAGTAAGGAGACAAAAACTGTACACAGCACTCTAGGTGTGGCCTCATCACTACCCTATACAGATGCAGCACAACCTCCCTATTTTTAAACTCCATCCCTTTAACAATGAAGGACAATATTCCATATGCCATCTTAGTCACTTACTGCAGGTAATCGCCCTCTGTCTCCTTCTACAAAACCAATTTTGGATCCAATGTGCCAGGTTATCTCTGCTTCCCACGACATTATCAGTCTCCCATGTGGGACCTTGTCGCTGGATTTCTGCAATGCCTTAGAAACTACATCAACTGCATTATCCTCATCTACACATCTGATCACTGCCTCAAAAAATTAAATTAAATTTGTTAATCCTGACTTCCCTCTGTGAAAGCAATGCTGACTATTCTTGATCAAACCTTTCCTCTCCAAGAGGAGATTAATTTTTTCCTTCAAATTTCTCTCCTTCAGAATTTGGTCAAAAAGTTTCCTTTCCACTGATGTGAGACTCATTGGCCTATAATTTTTTAGTTTAACTCAACCACCATTTTGAAAAGTGGAACTGCATTTGCTGTCCTCCGATCCTCTGGCACCTCCCCGCTATCCAGAGATCAAAAATTACGGTGCAAGTCCCTGTAATATTTTTTTCCTCATCTCCCACAGCAGCCTGTGATCCAGACCTGGGAACGTGTCCACTGTTAAATCTGCCAAAGCCTCAAATACTTCCTCACTCCTTATGTCAATCTGCACAATCACTCTCACATTCCCGCTTCCCGAATCCTGCACCTGTATCCTCCTTCTCCAGAGTGAAGACAAATGGGAAGTATTTATTTTGCACCCTGCCGATGTCCTCTGGCTCCATGAACAGGTTGCCTCCATGGTCCCAAATGGGCCCTATTCTTCCCTGGTTATATTCTT
Organism: Hemiscyllium ocellatum; assembly: GCF_020745735.1. Classification (NCBI taxonomy): domain Eukaryota; kingdom Metazoa; phylum Chordata; class Chondrichthyes; order Orectolobiformes; family Hemiscylliidae; genus Hemiscyllium; species Hemiscyllium ocellatum. The sequence continues at coordinate 91,491,092 of NC_083401.1, forward strand.
CTTTTTGATATACTGACTGAATATCCCAGGATTCTCTTAATCTTAACCACCAATATTTTTTCATGCCACCTTTTTGTTCCCTAATTGGTTTTGTAAGTTCCGTCCCATGAGGGCCTCCTTTTGACCTGTTAAAAGCTTCTCTTTTCCTTTTTATCCATTTCTAAATATTCCTCGAGATCCGGGGTTCTTTGAACTTGTTTCTCCTACATTTCACCCTAAAGGGCACATCTAGGGCTTGTACTCTCACCAGCTCCATATTGAATGCCTTCTCCCACAAGTGGAGACTTACCCAGAAGAAGCTGCTTCCAGCCTATTTTGCCCGGTCCTGCCCTATTTTAATAAAATCTGACTTCCGTCAATCCAAAACCCTTTTCTTTTGCAGGCCATCTTTTTCCTTTTCCTCAACAACTTAAAACATATAATGTTGAAGCCATCACTACATTGTGCCTCGCAAGCACCTGGAACACCTGTCCGGCTTAATTCCTCAGCATTAGGTCCAGCTCTGCACCATCCCTTCCTGGACTTTCATGTTGAAATAAAAAGCTGGAAAATTTTTTGTAGACCAGCTGAAGGAAAGACTTAACTTCAGTATTAACAGGCTACAACTCATGTCATATATTCAGCAACCACAAGACTCTCTTAATCAGTTGGTCAGGAGATGCCACAGCAAAGGGCATGAGTGTGACTTCTCCAAAGATGATAAAAGTGCTGTGAGTTAGTCTTGCTGCTACACCAGTTAAAGCTTTTAGGAAGGATTTTTGGGGAAACGAAAAAGACACTAATATTTTGATCATTTGAGAATGGGCACATGTATGAAGTCATAATGTCAGATCAACAATAACTACATGCTTTTGGTGCAATCAATATCTCTAATAGGTTCAGTTTGTCAGGCCTTCCCAAAAGTTGCCCAACTTGTCTTACTTTCTATAGAGCAGTGGCACCAAGGGACATTGGGCACATATATGCAGAAATCTGGCAATGACTAACTAGACGTTACAACACCACAACACTGATAGCAGGGAAAGTGCCAAACTGCAATCACATTAACAGAATCCAGAAAGAAGTAGACAAATTTCAAAAGGTGATAAAGATTTTCATATCTTTAATCCCTCACACCACAATAAAGGTATAAGGTGAACAAAAGCTTGTCAAATATCATATGTCATGAAAAGGTAAGTTTACACATATTAAAATAAAATATCAATATAGGAACTGGTGACAAGAAGTGACCCTGAAAGACATGCACCTCAGCATGTATACTTAATGGTATAGCCTATAGAAGATTGTTCCATTATATGTAAAGGATTACCAATTCCTTGCTTTGGCAGAATCATGTTGCAATGCTAATACAAAAGACTACCACTGTTTCACAAAATCTTCCACCTGGTATAGATGAAGGGTCCAGCAATGGCAGAATACAACATGTTTAGATCTCCTTGCAGTCCTAATTCATGACAATTAAATCACGCCTACAGTGGTGGACCAAACCACTGGTGCTGATGTTGAATCAGTCACCAATCTGCAAGGACTTGACTCTGTAGTGAAATCCAATAAACCAGATACAAGGATGTTTACATTTGACACAGGATATTCCACTTGATCAACATAGTAATGCCCGAGACCATGAAATTGAAGACACTCCTAAGGTTGAACTGTTTCATTTCAGTTAGAGCCAGTGTGAACATTTGCAGTCAGCAACTGCTGAAGACGAGAACTATAAGATTTACAAATGATCATTACCCAAAGATGGTATGACAATATTGAAGAAGTAACTGTGAAGATTCAGTCAATTTAGGTTTGGAGAAAGTTAAAAATCGCTCAACATCAGATTATAATTCAACAGGTTTATTTAGAAGCACTGGCTTTCGAAGTGCTGTTCCTTCATTAGGTGTTTTTTAACTTTGTCCACCCCAGTCCAACACCAGCACCTCCAAGTCATAGCTTTGGAGAGATAGGCATGTACATCCTGGTCACATGAACATGGTCATATCTTAGCATAATACATTATTGCCTTTGCCATTAGCATATTTGACTCCGTACAGCCTAAATGGGTGAATGCTCTTATAAGCTTCCTTAATACTGTCAGCCCACCTTAGATAATAATGATTCCAGACGTCTCCAATCTCATTGTCTAGAGCATTCACATGGAGACCAGCATGTCCCTCTTGATCTTTGTGTGAGTTGGATATCTACTCAGTGTATCAGCTATAATCAGCCTAGTACCTGTCTTGTACCTGACTTCAAAGTCATATCCTTATACTTTGACAAATAGACCCTGCAAATCTGGTGGGCCACTTGTTAATGTTTTATGGCAGATCATGGCTTATGGTCCATTACAATGCTGAATTTCTAGCCAAAAAAGTGGTTGTGAATTGCCATATACCAGCGGTAATATTGCACACTCCATGCTCACAGGAACATCAGGCTCAAGAAGCCAGACAGGACTTAATTGATAACGAGTTCAAGAAGATGACAGTTGGGTATACTGATCATTCATTGACAGTAAAATTGTTGCTGCTCAAAAGGCAAGCAGGCCATTTATGTTCCAAATGCAGCATCTGTTTGCTTATTTTCTGATGGCTTTCACTGTTTCTCAATAAAATTGAATGGTTTGAAGCCTTTCCATCATGTGACTGTCCCACATTGAACATGACAGGATGTTGGGCTCGAGTCGGTATTGGGGAAAGAATAGTAGTGATATAGGTAGGGATGTAAGATGGGATGGTTAAGAACAGGTAAACTGTGTAGTGATAGATATTGGAATGTGTATGTTTGTATGCAGAAAGTGTCAGTGTGCCCTAAGAAATGTTGTTTGTTAATACTATTGTACATGGGCATGGTGAAGGGCAACATAGCACTGCCAATATTTGACTGGATACAGGCAGATGTCAAAGATGGCACTGGTGCCAGAGATCTGTGACATTCCAGCAAGTAGCTCTGTCAATGGCAAATGGGAGAATCAGACTAGCAGCAGATGAATGGGCCTCTGTATGGATGTGGTATTTCGTTAATGAGTGATTTGGGATGATAGGACAAGGAAACAGCTTGGCCTTGCAACAAGAGAAACCCTGCATGAATTTTGACAAAAATAATGCTTGGCTGATATGTCGTAAGACTCAGCCCTTCTTCGCTCCTTTCAAATCGGGAGCCAACTTGGACCATACCAAGATTTTACTGATTATGGTGCTATTGTGTGAAGGGACAGAAGTCAGCTTAGACTAATATAGGACACATTGCGCATGAAGAAAGGGAGGAAGAACACTGATGATGATGATGATGATGATTGTGCAGTGATGCTGCATGATAACAACTAGCAGCAAGGTAACCAAGTTGTCAAGCTATTGCATCAGAGAGCAAATTGTACCTCTCCAAATGGTTTTGCAATCACCAGGCCAGGGTGAGTTGTCAGACTCCAAAGCATAAAATTTGCTTTATTTGTCAGTTTAATACTTGATTGACAGTATGGCCTATGTACAATCAGGTATATCTACCTAACCAATGTCTTATACAGTCACAACATGACCTCCCAACTCTAATACTGAATGCTCTGACCAATAAAGGACAGCATACCAAGCGCCTTCTTCACTATCCTATCTCCCTGTGACTCTACTTTCAAGGAACTATGAACCTGCAATCCAAGGTCTCTTTGTTCAGCAACACTCTCTAGGACCTTACCATTAAGTGTATATGTCCTGTTAAGATTTGCTTTCCCAAAATGCGGCACCTTGCATTTATCTGAATTAAACTCCATCTGCCACTTCTCAGCCCATTGGCCCATCTGATCAAGATCCTGTTGTAATATGAGGTAACCTTCTTTGTTGTCCACTATACCTCCAATTCTGGCATCATCTACAAACCTACTATCTATACCTCCTATGTTCACTTCCAAATCATATATATAAGTGACAAAACGTAGTGGACCCACCACCAATCCTTGTGGCTCTCCACTGGTCACAGGCCTCCAGTCTGAAAAACAACCCTCCACCACCACACTCTGTCTTCTACCTTTGAGACAGTTCTGTATCAAAATGGCTAGTTCTCCCTGTATTCCATAAGATCTAACCTTGCTAACGTGTCTCCCGTGGGGAACCTTGTCAAACGCCTTACTGAAGTCCATACAGATCACATCCACCACTCTGCCCTCATCAATCCTCTTTGTTACTGTTTCAAAAAATTCAATCAAGTTTGTGAGACATGATTTCCCATGCACCAAGCCATATTGACTATCCCTAATCAGTCCTTGCCTTTCCAAATACGTGTAAATCCTGTCCCCCAGGATTCCCTCCAATAATTTGCCCACCACTGACACCAGGCTCACCGGTTTATAGTTCCCTGGCTTGTCCTTACCACATTTCTTAAATAATGGTACCACGTTAGACAACCTCCAGTCTTCTGACACCTCACCTGTGACTATTGATGATACAAATATCTCAGCAAGGGGCCCAGCAATCACTTCCCTAGCTTCCCATAGAGTTTGAGGATGCATCTGATCAGGCTCTGGGGATTTATTCATCTTTATGAATTTCAAGAAATCAAGCACTTCCTCCTCTGTAATATGAAGATTTTTCAAGATGTCACCATCTATATCCCAACATCCTACATCTTCCGTGTCCTTCTCTACAGTAAACATTGATACAAACTACTCACTTAGTATCTCCCCCATCTCCTGTGGCTCCACACAAAGGCTGCCTTGCTGATCTTTGAGGGGGCCTATTCGATCTATAGTTACCCTCTTGTCCTTAATGTATTTGTAAAAACCCATTTGCCAAAGCTATCTCATGTCCCCTTTTTGCCCTCCTGATTTCCCTCTTAAATATGCCTTTGTACTCTTCTGAGGATTTACTCAATCTATCCAGTCTATACTTGACATATGCCTACTTCTTTTTCTTAACCAAAACCTCAATTTCTCTGGTCATCCAGCATTCAGGATCCAGGGGTGTATTGTGGCTCAGTGGTTAGCACTGCTGTCTCACAACACCAGGGTCCCAGCTTCGATTCCAGCCTCGAGTGACTATCTGTGTGGAGTTGCACATTCTCTCTGTGTCTGCGTGGGTTTTCTCCGGGTATTCCAGTTTCGTCCCACAGTCCAAAGATGTGCAGACCAGATGAATTGGCCATGCTAAATTGTCCATAGTGTTAGGTGCATTAGTCAAAGGGAAATAGGAGTGGGTGGGTTACTCTTTGGAGGGTCAGTGTGGACTTGTTGGGCCAAAGGGCCTGTTTCCAAACTGTAGGGAATTTAATGTAATTCCTTGTACCTACCAGCCTTTCCTTTCACCTGAACAGGAACATACTTTCTCTGGACTCTCATTATCTACGTTCTGAAGGCTTCCCATTTTCCAGTCGTCGCTTTAGCTGCGAACATCTGCACCCAATCAGCTTTTAAACGTTTTTGCCTAATATCCTCTCATGTTTACATATAATTGTTAGCTGTAATAAACTTCTGTTGGATTCTTCAATGTCACAACATCCACATTCCTTATGTTATCATGATCGTGTGAGTATTGCTGTATTAGTTAAAATAACCATCTGGAGTCAAATTCACATCACGATTAACAGTATCAACTTTCTAGAAATAGTTACTGAGCATGTTAAAAGCTTTGCTATCAGTATGTCAGATCACATGGGATGGAGAACAGATGGAAGAAGGCACTGGCTAAGTCCTCCTTTAGCATGCTTTTATGTATTGTTTATAGGCAGTAACCACCAACAATTTGCACTTGCCATATATTCAACCCTCATGTTCCTCAATCTCCCAGAAGCTTGTAGATGCTCCTACAGCTTTGACACAGGCGTATACCAACTTAGCCTTGCTTGCTCTTGTGAGCAGGCAATGCTGAGGGCAGCTACCTTTGCAACTAGAAGCAGCACCATGTCACCAAATTTCTTCCTCTCATGTGAGACACAAGCAAACATAACAATTTTTCAGTGTTGTGAGAAGGAAGAAAGAACATACCCCTCGTGTAGTATTAGTATAAGTTCCAGGAATTTGATTCAGCAACACTGAAGGAAACATAATAGATTCCCAAATAAGAATGGTGTGATCATTTGCATTTTCTATGCAAATTGTATATTCATGAACAAACAAAATCCAAAAGATATATCTAGTTAACACCATCTAGAACGCTATCTGTTTAGGAATGCAAAACCTTGAAATTTTATTGTCAAGTAATTCAGAAAGTTCTTACATGTAACTTCTTAAATACTTTTTTGCCAGAGAGCAGTTGCCCTTCGCTGTTTACAGAGAATTTATCAGATTTGTTGAAGGAAATTCTTCTCTTTCACATACATATTACTCCTTCAGAGATGGTCTGGTTGGATTTTAATGCTGATATTATTTTGCTGAAGCAGAAGTAATTTGAAGTGGGCCGGTTCAGGTTAATTTAGCCATTTGTTCTCATTTCAACACATTTAAAATTATTACAGTTTCCAGTTGACCCTCTGATCAATTTCCACCAAGGTTACAAACGAATTATACCTTAAAAATAGTTCCTTAATTATAAAACACTTCAACACATATTAAAGATGTGGTGCAATCGCCAGTTTTTTTTTAAGTAGGTTTGCTCATTAACAAGTATGTATGTATTCTTGACCTTTCATAGTCCTCTCTATATATATTTGTGTCACCTTTCCATCTTCAGTAGCTTTTGCTAGTTTTTAACCTTAGAATGTGCAAAGTTGAAGATCCAGGTTAATTTTGTTTTCTGAAGAAATAGTTTGATGCAGTGGAGCTAGTTTTTCTGTGGTCTAAACTCCAAAAGTGTGGGTTTTCCTTTGTACGATGACCAGATTTAGATCTCGCATTTTCTGTTATTATTACCAGATTAAGAGGTTTTTATTAACTTGGACCACTTACTAAGTCAGGTTGTTACATTCTCTGTTGCTACATATTTTTATTTATGATCTACTGTAACTGTACAAATAGATATGCTTTTACTTCATTCAGATAACATTATCTTGCGTGAAAATTTGTCCCTGGTTGATAATGCATCTAAGGCTTTTATAACGGAATTTTAAATTGTTGTGGATTGTTTAAACTAGAATAAATAGACATCCAACTTGCATTTATTTTTGAAAGGCATAACACTAGGTGTCCTTGCAAGCAAGCCAATTAATTTCATGTTGAGAAAATCCTTGAATTTCCTATCCTTGACTAGATGTTCTGCTGCCTTTCAGAATGCAACTTTTGACCTGTAGCCTACAAATCCCAGAGAGGGGATAAGGATGTGCAGGATCAGGGTCTTGGCAATGGTCTCTGGAAGCCTGCAGTTTTCACCTCATTGACAGGGTGGCCTTTTGGAGCTGAAGATTTCTCTTGTTTTCAATTATTCATCTTGCTTCAGGTGCCCCTGAGCCTGTTGCAACAATGTTCTGACTCTGTGTTAAAGTGATTCCTTTGCTTGAACTGGAGAACTTGCCCACAAATGCAAAACATTCGTAGGTACCAGAGACCAAGGCCAATAGGACAATTTCCACTGGAGATGTACCCAAATATCAAGGTGGAGTTTAAGTTGGAAGGGAAGCACTTGTCTCTGTTATCTTAAAGCTGTTCCATCTATTTTCTGTTCTTGCAACTATTGTAAGTTATGTTATTTTTATAGACATCTGCAAACTGGATAGACTTGCACCATCTTACTCTTCACTTTGATACATCAATGAAATTAGCACAGGTTTTTCAGTCTAAAATGGAAAATAAAAACATCTATTTTGGATAAAGATTTAAAAGACCAAAATAATGCAGCAACTACACAGGATATTAAACAAAAACATTTGCAATATGGAATGAATTTGTCATGTTTTATTTATTTCTTCTAAAGTAGTGAATGCTGAAAGGAAAATCAGAGTAATTCCAATGGCTTAGTCTTTAGAAAATGCTTTTGATATTAAGGAAACAGCCATATAAATTAACCTTCTCAGATACAAAAGCTAAATCATACAGAAGGTATTTGAGTAATTGTTAGGTCAACAGGAAAGCACAGTATCCTTTTGGAAACAGAAGATGACCTGCTGAGTGGAACAGATGTCAGCAGATTTTCTGCTTTAATTATGATGCCTTTCAGCTGGTAATTGGTTTTGTGGGAATGGAAAAAAAAATCAACAAAATTGTTATTTAACCGGCTTCTTGCCCACATACAGCATTGTCCAATTGATAGGATGCAGATGGTCAAAACTGAATCCCATAGAGAACCCTCTAGCTTAAAAGCAACAGCAGGATACTATGTCAGGTAAGTATTGAAGAACAGACATCTCAAATTGGAGGCAGCCCCATTCCTCTTTTACAAAGATAACATTATAAATAGGTTCAGCGTTTTGGCCATCGTTGAAGTGTTGGAGGTCCCCTCCACAGAGTGAACTGTGGCTCCTGTTGAAGCCAGGCAGATAAGGATATCCTCACATCCAACTTTGACTGCTGGCCCCCATTGTCTGCTGCTGGGAGGCCACTTCCAGACAGTGTATTGGCTCTTGCAGCCTACAGGAAGTCCTGGTTGGCCTCATAAAATTGAGCTCATATGTCTAATAATTAGCTGAATTGGTTATCTGCTGTTGTGAGCCCTATTACTCTTAGTCCTACCCCTCATCCCACCCCCAAGAAAATGAGCCAGGCCAGGATAGAACCTTAGAATCAAGAACTAGTGCTGCACATTTTAGCACCCACCCTCCACAGTACCAGCTCCCAGAGAGGCCTAACAATCCAGTCCCTCATTAGCAGATATGGGCAGATATAGTTAATGAAGTGAGTAGTGGCTCGGGATTTCAGGAAAGGAAAATTGTGCTAACATTTCTTGGATCTTTGCAGTGGTCTGGCACTCACTAGGCATAGAGATGAGCTAATGTACTGCCAAAAGTGTTTCTTGACAGGCCAGCTGATAGATAATAAATACGAAGTTTAATTATTGAAATTATTAAAAAGTAACAGGGAGCAAAGGATCAGATTTTCACGGAGTACTGAAGACTTCACAAAATATATGTGACATAGGTTCGTGTGTTCCACACCCAATTTTCGACAGAATCCATTACTGCCAAAGGAGGAGGGATGAAAGTAGAGGCAGAAGGTGACACCTAAATATAAGAAACCTAAAAGGAGCTCAGAAATTTGACCTCAGTGCTGAGTTCAAGCAAGTCATAATTTCTCTGATGGTAAGACTTTATTTTGCATTAGGAATTACAAATTTTCAGAGAAATCATAAATGCTTTAGAAGGAAGGTTAATGTCTGTAGCCCTATCAGACTGTCAAGTTACTTCAAGAATTGCTAAATAAAACAGCCTACCCTCTGTGTCTGGAAGAAGCTTTTGCAGCAATTTCAATAGCTATTTATTGCCATAGCACTAAATGCTACCATTGAGATAATTAGTGTTTAACCACTCTGCTGAAAGTAAATTTGCATTGGACAGTTGTAAGTTGATAGCATGATGTACAGCTCAAAAAGGTTATTAAAGGAAAGTTATGGATTGAGATCTGTTGGTTTTGATCTGATGTGTTTGAGGGTATTTAAATGTATTGAATATGCTGTTATGAACAAATAATACTTACTGTCATGAATTTTGCGATAGATATTTAGATCAATTTTATTTTACAAAACATGTCCTGAGATCTGCTTAAAAGAAAAATTGAGTGAATTGGCATGGAGGAATTAAGTGGAAAAGATTCTTGTGTATGTTAGCAAGAAATGAGTTGGTACGGTTTGGCATTAGGCTAGCTCTATAGATGCAGAAGGATAGGTGGGACATGGTTTGTCTGGTGTTACGGGAGGCCAGTAGGTTAGAGTGTGGGTTGTGAATTGGCATGGGAGGTATGAAAGGCTATTGGGGGTGGATATGAGCATGTGTTGATGAGGAGGGCATGACAGGCCATTGAAGATGGGTGGTGAGGAAAGAATGGGAATATGAGTGATGTGAGGTATGAGGGTTAGATGGCCTAATAGTTAACAAAACAAAACAAACAAGGTTGCAGAAAACGGAGCTGGGTGGGTCTTTTAACTGGCCTGACTCAACCCTGCACACAGCTCTCTACAAATAAACAAAGATCACTCCACTCACGGCACATTTTCTCCTAAAGAGTGGATGAAAATTCAAAAATTTCACAACTCAAGCTGTGCATCTCTCAAATGTAAATCCCACCTTTTGTTTTGAAATAGCTTTTATAACTTTCATTTTTTTCAATGTGAAAATGATGCTTCCATAGGAAGCTCCAAAAGCTTTGTTAGGGCGGTAGGTGAGCTTTTGACTTTAGGAGTCTGAAGTAGGTGACATCATTCCAGTGCCAAGTCACAGGAAATATAAATCAGGAGATTGTTATAACATGTAATTGATCATCTCAACCATGTTCCACTATTTGCCAAAGCCAAAAATACATCCATACCACCACCGCCACCAATTTTCAATAAGTTGCAATCTTCCTTTCCTGTGTGTGGTGCAGCACATTCACAACGAACAGTGATGTATTACTTATCAAACATAACTACATCAGGTATTATCTTGACTATTTAGCATGTGTATCTACCCTTCAAAAGACAGAAAGTGTGCCAGAGGTCTTTAAAAACTAAAATAACTAAGAGAGTAAGGTAAGGCTGGATGGCCTTGACTTTAACGTTAAGAATATTATCAGTAAGAAAGATGAGTTAAGGGCATGAATTGAAATGCGGAATTGCAATGTTGTTGCCATCACACAGATGTGGTTCAGGGAGGGCCACAACTGTCAACTCAGCATTCTGAGGTATAAGATCTTCAAGCAGGGCAGGGAGGAAATGAAATAAAAATTTCTACGAAATACAGTTCAAGAAATTTGCCCCTTCTGAATTCTTTATGCTATGAAATTAGCCCCTATTTTTGCCAGTGTTTCTTAGTATGTGCTCTGCCTAGTAGGACCGCAGGATTATTTTGATAACTTATGAATTTAATCGAGGATTTAATTTCAAAGATTAATGGTGAAGCTAGATCTGATTCAAATGTATGCATGGACTGTCAGGAAGAAGGGCAGGTACAAAACCAAGAAATCAATCACCTTACTTTAAACTTCTCTGATATCCCACTTTTACCAAGAAGTTGTTTTCAAAATTTATTATATTAACTTGATTATGCTTCAGCAGAGCACTTCATATTTACAATAATAAGCCAGGCAAGCTCTCCTTAATGAGCGGAGTCATTTCTGTTAAGTAGCTTTCAAATAAATTTTCATTCGTGCTTTGTTCCTTTTCCAAATGTGGTTACTTTGTAAATGATTGATTACAGAGACTTCTACACTTCCTCAATATTATCTCATGAGTTCTCAGTTGAAAGCTTCTAAAACCTTCAGACATTGGTGTCATCTCTTGTGTTGATGTAAAAACTTGAATAGTAGAAAGACTTTGTTTTGATTTGTATATTTTCCATGGTTGCACTTTAATCCTACTGCTGTCAAGACAGTGATCAAAATCATAGTCTGCACTGTGAAAGGTGAGAGATTGAATAAAGCAGGACAGAGTCGAAAAGTGTGGCGCTGGAAAAGCACAGCAGGTCAGACACCATCCTGATGAAGGGCTTATGTTCAAAACGTCGATTCCCCTGCTCCTCAGATGTGGCCTGACCTGCTGTGTTTTTCCAGTGCCACAATTTTTGACTCTGACCTCCAGCATCTGCAGTCCTCACTTTCTTCTAATGCTGCACAGACCAAAGCTTGTGTGATTATCAAGTCATGTTGATCCCAATTGTAGGATTATGGATGTCTGCCCTGGAAGATGTGTTAGCAACACAAAGTCCACACTCTGCACAAAGTTCTTATCACTGCTATTCCACAAGACTACAAGACCATAAGACACAGGAGCAGAAATTAGGCCATTCAGTCCATCGAATCTGCTCCACAATTCAGCCATGGCTGATAGGTTTTTCAACCCTATTCTCCCGCTTTCTCCCCATAACCTTTGGTCACCTTTGTTATGAAGTTGAAGGTGTGTACTGTATCTTTAAGAGAGACTGAAAGTTGTTTTGGCAGTGAGAGTTTGTGGGCAACTGTCATGTGACTGACTAGCAGTCTCAAAGTGTACTGTAAAATTGAAAATGTGCAACATTTGGCTGTAAACTAGATACCTCAGTTGTTCTGACCACTATTTGAATTTAACCAATCAGTTTAAATTATGCCCCAGCATAGTAAATCAAATCGAATTTGAATTTTACTGTTTTGACAACATCAAAGCAATGAGACCTGATGTTTGGGTATAAATAAGCCAGCATTTTGAGAGTTAGCCACAGAGAGAGTGTGACAACCTGCCATCTAGATAGATTGCCATTCAAAACACTCTCTATCAAAGGTATCTTTTTTAGATGAAACATCTTTGTAACAAAAAACAAAGATGACCCAGAGAGATCTATAGCCGAAGAAGACCAATGCTGACAACAACAACCGTTGTCTGGTTCTGAAAATTAAGTTGATATAATTTTAATAGGGGCTTTATTGGATCAGTATATTGTTATAGATTTGGAGGTAGATAACAGACCTTTAAGAGAAAGGAGGCTGAGAGTTGTAAGTAGTTGTTGTTTAATGTTCACTTTTAGAGTTGGAGAATAAAATTGATTTTTTTTCTTTAAATGGTGGTACTTAGAGAGTTCTCTGTTACTCATACTTTAACAGATTACGGGGTGAAATGACCTTTTGTCTGTTTGGTTTAATTAGTAGAAGCGTTTAGCACCATGTCATAACATCTTGACAATCAAGAACTGATGTCTTTCTTAAATATACTCATAACCTGGCCTCCTCAGCCTTCTGTGGCAATGAATTCCATTGATTCATCACTCTCTGGCTGAAGGAGTTTCTCCTCTTCTCTATTCTAATGGGTGTTCCCTTTAGATTAGATTACTTACAGTGTGGAAACAGGCCCTTCGGCCCAACAAGTCCACACCGACCCGCCGAAGCGCAACCCACCCATACCCCTACATTTACCCCTTATCTAACACTACGGGCAATTTAGCATGGTCAATTCACCTGAGCCGCACATCTTTGGACTGTGGGAGGAAACAGGAGCACCCAGAGGAAACCCACGCAGACACGGGGAGAACATGCAAACTGTTGAATCCGGGTCTCAGGTGCTGTGAGGCAGCAGTGCTAACCACTGTGGAACCGTGCCGCCCATAACTGTGCCACCGTGCTGCCCATACTGTGCCACCGTGCCACCCATACTGTGCCACCATGCTAAGGCTGTGCCCTAGAGTCCTAGTTTCTCCTGTTAATGAAACCATCTCCCCAATGTCCACTCTGTCTAGGACTTTCAGTATTCTGAAAGTTTCAATCAGATCCCCCCATCCTTCTAAATTCCATCGAGTATAGTCCCACCATCCTCAAATGTTCCTTATATGTTAAGCCTTTCATTCCTGGAATCATTCTTGTGAACCTGTTCTGAAGCCTAGCTAGGGCCAATGCATCCTTCCTGAGGTATGAAGCACAAAATTGCTCACAATACTCCAAATGTGGTCTGACCAGAGCTTTATAAAGGCTCAGAGGTATATCCTTGCTTTTACATTCTGGTCATCTTGAAATAAATGCCAACATTGTATTAGTCTTCCTAACTACTGACTCAACCGGTAAGTTTACATTAAGAAACATCCTGCACTAGGACTCCCAAGTCCCTTTACATTTCAGATTTCTGATGGATAATGCTTATTTGCCATAAAACTCTGTCTTATCCAACTCATTTCTTTTCTGGGGATCTTAAAATGACTTTACTCCATGTAGTAGAGAGCATAGAATATTATTTAGGTTTTTGTACAAGTAATCTTTGTCTTCCATACTGGCATGAATAATGGTAAAAAAGCATCCATTTAATATAAGGTCATGAGATATGAGACATTTGGAGTTTGTAACAGGAGTTATCTGTATCAATCTATTGTTGCTATCAAAATCTACTCCGTGATCAGGTGGTCATCTGCACTTCTGAATCAAAGGAATAAATAGTGCCATGTATTGGTTCAGTGATAGCTGATCTATTCTCTTGGAGAGCAACTCTGTTAATGTTGCATTAGTGTAGCTCACAGTCAAAACATAGTCCTGGTGTTCAGGCTTCCAAACAAGACTGTCTTCACCTTTATGTTTCTTTGCAGAAATCAAACAAGGCCCATGAAGAGTCGAAAGGAAGCAAAAAAAAACTTTAAAAAAGAAGAAATTGCTAGAAAGGGACCATAAATCTATCAGAGAGGCATACAATGTCCTTGGGACGTAAGATTAAGGAGAATTCCAGAGTATTTTGTACATATATTAGGAGGAAAAGAGAAACAAAGGAAAGGGTTAGTCCATTCAAGGACAAAAGAGGAACTTAATGTGTGGAGCCAGATGAACTGGGTGAGGTCCTTAATGAATAATTTGCATCAGTAGTCACCAAGAAAAAAGATATGGATGGTAATAAATTTAGAGTCAGGTTTGTTAATACTCTAAGACATGTTAATATTAAGAAGAGAGAAGTGTTAGGTGTCTTGATAAACATTGAGGTAGTTAGGACTCTAGGTCATGATGGAATCTATTGCAGGATACTGCAGGTGGCAAGGGAGGAGATTGCTGGGACCTTGACTGAATTTTTTTGTATCCTCTTTAGTCACAGGCAAGGTCCCAGAAGTCTGGAGAATAGCCAGTGTTGTTACTTTGGTCAGGAAGGACAACAGGGATAATCTGGGAATTCATAGGCCAGTTAACTTTACATCAGCGGTGGGGAAATTATTGAAGAAATTATTGGGATGAACTTGTACTTGGAGAAGAATGGACTTATTTGGGATAGTCAACATGACTTTGTGCAGGGCAAGATCTTTTCTCACAAACTTCATTGAGCTTTTTAAGGAAGTGATGAAGATAATTGATAAGGATGGGGGGCAGAGGGACAGTGGTTGTTATCAACACAGACCTTATTGAAGGATTTAATAAGGTCCCTCATGATAAGCTGCTCCAGAAGATCAAGTTACATGGTGAATCGGCAAGTAGGAGTAGCCATAGAAGGCAGAGATAATTGTGAATAACTGTGACCTGTGGTATTCCATAAGGATCAGTGCTTGGGCATCTGTTATTTGTAATAAATATAAATGATTTGAATGAAAAAGTCAGTGGCTTGATTAATAGTTTTGTAGATGACTCGAAGATTGGTGAAGTTGTGAATAATGACGAGAGATATCAAAGGATATAGCAGGATATAGATCAGCTGGAAAGTTGATTGGAGAAATGGCAGATGGAATTTAATTGGGACAAATGTGGAATGTCGCACAGGAAAGAATAAGGTGAATGCCAGGACCCTTAGGAGCATTGACAGACAGAGAGTTTGGTGTCCAGGTCCATAGCTCTCTGAAAGTGGCAACTCAAATGCATAAGGTGGTAAAGAAGGCACACAGCATGCATACCTTCATCGATCGGGGAATTGAATACAAAAGTTGATGCTGCCTGACCTGCTGCGCTTTTCCAGCAACACATTTTCAGCTCTGATCTCCAGCATTTGCAGACCTCACTTTCTCCTACAAAATTTGGCAAGTCATGTTGCAGCTGTATAAGACTTTGTCAGGCCGCATTTGGAGTACTATGTACAGTTCTGGTTGTCACACAATTGGAAGGATGTGGAGGCTTTGGAGAGGGGCCAGGAAAGTTTTATCAGAATATTGACTGGATTGGAGTGTATTAGCTCTAATAAGAGCTTGGACAAACTTGGATTTTTTTATGCTAGAGCATTGTCGGCTGAGGAGCAACATGGAAGAAATATATTAAACTATGATCGCCATGAATAGGGTAGATGGTCAAAGTTATTTTTCCCAGTTTGGAAATGTCAAATACTAGGGAGCATAGGTATAAGGTGAGAGGGGGTAAGTATAAAGGAGATCTGTGAGGCAAGTTTTTTACACAGTGCGGTGCAGGTGCCTGGAACACGCTGTCAAAGGAGGTGGTAGAAAGCAGGACAATAGCAAAGTTTAAGATGCACTTAGACATGGACATCCATGCAACTGCTACCTTGCCAACAACACTGATCAAACACCATCGTGCTTGGAATTATTTCACCCAGAGGAAGCCAGAACTAACATTTTTAGATCCCTCTCTTTTAAAAGGGGTTAAATTGGGCGACATTGTGGCACAGTGGTTATCATTGCTGCCTCACAGTGCCGGAGACCCGGGTTCAATTCCTGCCTCAGGCGACTCTTTGTGTGGAGTTTGCACATTCTCCCCGTGTCTGCGTGGGTTTCCTCTGGGTGCTCTGGTTTCCTTCCACAATCCAAAAATGTGCAGGTTAGGTGAATTGGCCATACTAAATTGCCCGTAGTGTTAGGTGAAGGGGTAAATGTAGGAGAATTGGTCTGGGTCGGTGTGGACTTGTTGGGCCGAAGGGCCTGCTTCCACACTGTAAGTAATGTAATCTAATAATTGAAATGAGGAGAAACATTTTCTAATAAAGGATCATTAGTCTGTGGAATTCTCTTCCAATGAAAACAGCAGAGGCTGGGTTATTACAAATATTCAAAGTTGAGTTTGCTAGATTTTTGATAATTGATAGGTTAATGGTTATGGAGGATAGACAAGAAAGTGGAATTGAGAATACAGCCAGATCACACATAAGCTTATTGATTGGTGGAACAAGCTTTTAAGGACAAATGCCTAGTCCTGCACTCAGGTTCTGTTCCACCAGAAACCATTTGCAAAGGCAATGACAAACAGATATTGTAATCATTTTTAGAAGCCAGGTTCCTTGAAAGAACATGTTAAAAATCATTAATTGAAGAGTAGAGTTCCAGAATAGCATAAAAATGGGAATCTGTCTAAAACAGATCAGAAAACAGACTTCAGACTAGCCTTTACCTTCCTATCATTGGAACCAGTCCAGGTTTTTACTACAGGGATTTGACTATACCTTAGTTAGTGTGAAGCCAGAGGAACCTGCTGCTACAAGCAGCAAGTCACTAGGATTCCTTCTTCACCAACCTTTAATCTTTCTGTGGTCCAAAAGCAGAATTACAGATTTTTGACATTTCAGGACCCCAATATAAAGGAAGAAAGTGTTGCAGTGAAGTTTTGGAGTTGTAATACCTACATGTGTACTGCCAATCTTGTTATCACCTTTTTGTTTTGTGTGTGTGTAGGTGTGCATCTATATGACAGTGTGAGTGACTTCTATTGCAAGTACATTTTATTGGTTAAGTAATAAATATTGACTATTCCTTTAATAAATCTATTTTTATATCCCAATAGTAGTGATCTCCTCTGCCTTACCCAACCAGTAATTGTAATGTGCAATTCTCTGAAGGTTGCCAGGAAAGCTAAAACAGTTGTTTGGAAGGCTTATAGGATCCTTGGGTTTATAAATAGAGGCCTAGAGTATCAAAACAAGGAAGTGATGCTAAATCTTGAGAAATCATTAGTCAGACCACATTTGAAGCATTGTTTTCAGTTCTGGGCACTTTATGTAAACAACAATGTTAATACTCTGGAGAGAGTTCAAAGTTGATTTCCTAGAATGTTACCCGGATTGAGAGATTTTAGATACAAGGGAAAATTGGAGAAAATGGTCTTATTTTCCCTGGAGCAGAGAAGATTAAGAGGTGACTTTATTCAGAACTTCAAAATTAAGAACAATTTTGACAGGGTTTAGACGGATATTCTATTTCCAATGGTTGGTATGTTGGGTCACAATTTCAAGATTGTAATCAAGAGAGCTAGGAGTGAGATGAGAAGAAATTTCTTTACTCAGAGAATTTTTAGGATTAGGAATGTGCTACCAGGGAGAGTGGTTGTGGTGGATTCCATGTGAGGTTTCAAAAAACAGCTGGATATATATTTGAAAATTAATACGTTAGAAGACTACAGAGACAGAACATGAGAATGGGTTGAGTTGGGTAGCTGTTTTGGGAGATGGGTAAGGCATGATGGGTCAAATGGCCTCCTTTCATACTGTGAAATTCTACGATTCCAGATGTTGCAAAGGGAAAACATGAGGAAGGTCAAGGAGAGCCGTGACTCCACAGGAACCCGTTGTAGATAAGACCACAAGACCATGAGAAATAGGAGCAGGAGTAGGCCATTCAGTCCCTTCAGCCTGCTTCACCATTCAATAAGACCATGGCTGATCCAACACTTCTCAAATGTATTTTCCTACCCTTTTCCCATAATTTATGATTCCCCGACTGGTTAAGAATCTATCTAATCAGCCTTACATACAAGAATGACAGAGCCATGAAGAGATGTTGATTACACAAGATTCACTCACTAATGACATTAATCCATGACTGTCACATCATCATTGCATGTCACCTTTGCTCCATCTCCTTCCTGGGCTGGAGAATTATCTCTGTCATCCTCTCTTACCAAGATAAATCTAAGCCTGAATTTTCTACCAACTAGAATAGAATGGAGAGCACAGTCTTGTTACAGCCACCTCCACATGAGCAAGTACCATCCTGGCATCAACTACCTATCAAGACTGCTCAGGCTCTTATAAGATCTCATCACATTCTTCTAAATCCCAACGTGTACAGAACCAACCTGTTCAATATTTTCTCTCCAGTGACTTAGCTATTGGCAAACGTTGGTGACCAGTTCATCAAACATCTTCATTTGGAAAACACGAGTAATTTACTAAGGAAGAAAACAACTGGAAGTTTAGTAAAGTTTATCACAATCTAAGTCAACATTTTTAAAATTTATTGGTAAAGTATCAGCGTGGTTGACTGGGCCAGTATTTATTGCCGATGCCTAATTTCCCAGAGAGCAGTTGAAAGTCAGTCACACTGGTTTGGGCCCAGACTCACATATCGGGCAGACTGGATAACAATGCCAGATTTCCTTCCCGAAACACCTTTTAAAAAATTCTGTCATTTCCAGGCTGTGCTTGTTGCTGGCTGGCCACCATTTATTGCCTGTCCCTAGTTGTCCTTGAGAAGGTGGTGGTGAGCTGCCTTCTTGAACTGTTGCAGTCCACTTGCTGTAGGTCAAACCACATTGCTATGAGGGAGGGAATTTCAGGATTTTGACTCAGTGACAGTGAAGCTGCCATTTCAAGACAGCTAGAATACATAAGCAGAGATGTACTTGGAATATTGTTTGAAGTTTTGGACCCCATTTCAAAGGAAGGATTTGCTGAACTTGGAAGGGGTTTAGAGGATGCTTGCAAGGATGATCCTGGGAATGAAGAGCTTGATATATGAAGAGTGGGCTCCAGGTCTACACTCAATGGAGTTTAGAAGTATGGGGTGGGGGTGGGGGGATCTCGTTAAAACTTACAGAACATTGAGAGGCTTCATAGAGTGGCTGTGGAGAAGATGTTTCCACAACTAGGAGATATGGGCCCGAGGGCACAGTCTCATAGTGAAAGGATGACCCTTTAAAACTGAGAAGGGGAGTAATTTCTTTAGACAAAGGGTAATGAATTTGTGGAACTCATTGGCATAGAGGATAGTGATGGCCAAGTTATTGAGGGTCTTTAAGACAAAGATACATTCTTGATTAGTTAGGTGTATGAAGGAAAGTGGGGAGAGGACTGGAGAATTATGTTAAGAAACATATCAACCATGACTGAAGTGCACAGCAGATTCCATGGGTTAAATGGCCTAAGTCTGCTCCTATAGCTTATCATCTTAACCACTTACAGCAACCAGAGTTGAGAAAGGTCAACTGAATGATGCAGTGTATTTGGATTTTCAGAAAGCATTTGATAAGGTGTCACATAAAAAAAAATTGCAGAAGAATGGAGCATGAGTATTGGGTATAACATATTAGTATGAATTGAGGATTGGTTAACATAGATGACAAAGAGTTGGAACTAATAGGTCTTGTTGGGAAGTCATAAATAATGGAGCGCCACAATGACCAGTCCTAGTGCCTCGATTATTTATTACTATTCATGTCTTGAAGGATTGGGCAGAGTGTAATATATTCACATATGCTGATGATAAAGAAGAATTGGTGGAATTGCATGTTGTGATGACAACAAAAGAAATCGGCATGTTTCTTTTCTCAAGAAGGTGGCAGAGTAGGAGAGCTAGGGCCAGGGTTTGACCACTCCTGTTGGGATACTTTCTCTTCTTTTCTCCATTTTAGTTTTGTTCTTTTACTTTTTTCTCTTTGTTTTCTATTCTTTTCAGTCTGGAAAGTGGTGGTTGAAAGAGGAGCCTCCAGCATCAGAAGCTGTGGCAGCAATGCCAGGACGAGCTGCACATAGCCCCCCTAGTCCAGAGTCTCCCAGAGAGTGAGGAATGGATCCCACCACCCTGACTCAGAGGCTAGGCCAAGGCTCCAGGTCCACAGCTAGGCTCAGAAGCTGAAGGAGAAGAAAGTTAGTCTCGGCTTGACATGATGGACTCCCTGTGTAGTGGTCTGTCTGTGTCGTGGTCTCTCTGTGTGATGGTCTCTCTGTCTGGTGGTCTCTCTGTGTGGTGGTCTCCCTGTGTGGTGGTCTCCCTATGTGACGGTCTTCCTGTGTGATGGTCTCTCTGTGTGGCAGTCTCTCTGTGTGGCAGTCTCTCTGTGTGATGGTCCTCTTTGTGACGGTCTCCCTGTCTGGTGATCTTCCTGTGTGGCAGTCTCTCTGTGTGGCGGTCTCTCTGTGTGGTGGTCTCTCAGTGTGGTGGTCTCCCTGTGTGACGGTCTCCCTGTGTCGTGGTCTCTCTGTGTGATGGTCTCTCTGTGTGGTGGTCTCTCTGTGTGACGGACTCTCTGTGTCGTGGTCTCTCTGTGTGGTGGTCTCTCTGTGTGATGGTCTCTCTGTGTGACGGACTCTCTGTGTGGTGGTCTCTCTGTGTGGTGGTCTCACTGTGTGGTGGTCTCACTGTGTGGCACTCTCTGTGTGGCAGTCTATCTGTGTGCCAGTCTCTCTGTGTGGTGGTCTCCCTGTGTGACTGTCTCTGTTTGGCGGTCACCCTGTGTGACTGTCTCTCTGTGTGGCAGTCTCTGTGTGGTGGTCCCTCTATGTGGCAGCCTCTCTATGTGGTGATCTCTGTGTGGTGGTCTGTCTGTGTGGTGGTCTCCCTGTGCGGTATTCTCCCTGTGTGGCAGTCTTCCTGTGCGACTGTCTCTCTGTGTGACGGTCTCTCTGTATGGTGATCTCTCTGTGTGGCACTCTCCCTCTGTGACGGTGTCCCTGTGTGGTGGTCTCTCTTTGTGGCAGAATCTCTGTGTGGTGGTCTCCCTGTGTGGCAATCCCCCTGTATTGTGGTATTTCTCTATGGTGGTCTCTTTGTGTGCCGGTTTCTCTGTGTGACGGTCATCCTCTGTGACGGTCTCCCTGTGCGGTGGTCTCCCTGTGTGGCGGCATCTCTGTGTGGCAGTCTGTCTGTGTGGTGTTCTCTCTGTGTAGTGGTCTCTGTGTGGCAGTCTCTCTGTGTCGTAGTCTCTGTGCAGCAATCTCCCTGTGTGGTGATATCTCTCTGCGGTGGTCTCTTTTTGTGGCAGACTCTCTGTGTGGTAGTTTCCCTGTGCGGCAATCTCCCTGTGTGGTGGTATCTCTCTGTGGTGGTGTCTCTGTGCACCGGTCTATCTGTGTGATGGTCTCCCTGTGTGGTGGTCTCTCTGTGTAGTGGTCTCTCTGTATGGCAGTCTCTCTGTATGGCAGTCTCTCTGTGTGGTGGTCCCTCTGTGTGGTGGTCCCTCTGTGTGGTGGTCTATCTGTGTGGTGGTCCCCCTGTGTGGTGGTCTCTGTGTGTGGCGATGTCTCTGTGTGGCAGTCTCTCTGTGTGGCAGTCTCTCTGTGTGGTGCTCTCTCTGTGTGGCAGTCTCTCTGTGTGGCAGTCTCTCTGTGTGGCAGTCTCTCTGTGTGGCGGTCTCTCTGTGTGGTGGTCTCTCTGTGTGGTGGTCTCCCTGTGTGGTGGTCTCTCTGTATGTCAGTCTTGTCCCTATGTGGCGGTCTTTTTCAAGCTTGCAGACCTCAACCCCGTGTGGAGATGTCCTTTGTCTTCAGCGTTGAGGTATTCCAGCGGCCCAGCTGGCGGGCTCCTTCAGGAGTAGTAGTCTTCTTTGGCAAAAATTTCCAGCCTAGTATCCAGCAGCTCGGCATGACAGCCTCATCCCGGCGCATTTTCAGGGTGTTCCATCATTCCTAAACCAGCTTTCTCTGAGCCCAGGAGCCATTAACTGAACTGTGATGGGCTTTGACTTAATTTTCATTTTATTTTATTATGTATGGCTTCTGTTATTGATGGAGGCACTGTGATTTGGTTGATATGAAATTTTTCACGGTAGTTTCCGTATGAAAGTACAGATGACAATAAATTTATATTCTATTCCGTGGATATTATGATTCAGTGGGCAAAAAGAAACCTTGGCAAATTGGATTTAGTGGAGGGAAATGGGAGGTCATGTTGGAAGAATCATAACCCATTTAAATGGAAAGCGATTCCAAAATACAATGCAGTGTAAAAGAGTCTGTGTACTTGAGCAGGTCGTTTTAACCAATCTGTTCAGATATGTTAGGCCATACATCTACAGCATATTGAACTTGAATCAAGGCCTTTGGCTCATTAGGTAATGATATTATGGGACAACAAGACCTCATTGTCCCCGTGTATGAAGCACAGCAATTTAGCATGTAGGTGCGATAAGTAATTCAGGCCACAAGTAGAAATTTTGCTTTAATTTTGCAAGGATGGAATTTTAAAATAGAGAAGTATTGTTGTAACTGTACAGGGTGATGATAAGTCAGCTCCCGGAGCACTGTTTTGCTTCTGTATTTATAAAAGGATACACTGCCATTGAAGACTGCTCACTAGGCTAATTCCTGAGATGCAGAGATTAACTTATTCAGAATAGAGAAACATGTTAGACCTTTATTCATTCAAGTTTAGCAGAATCAGGGTGATCCTATTAAAACATAAAAAATTCTGAGGGTGATTGATAGAGTAGATGTTGACAAGATGTTTCCACTGGTGGGGGAATCTTCAAAATGGGGGACATTGTGACAGAATAAGGGGATATTCATTTAAAACTGAGATGTGAAGGAATTTTCTCTCAGAGGGGAGTGAACATCTTGAAGTTTCTACACCAGGGAGTTATGAGATATTAGTGAGTGATTGCTGATGATGACCTTTCATGTTGGGTATCTCTACTTAACTAATTTTAAGAATTGTTTAATTACTTAGTACTTAATGTTGAAAGCACTAACCTCACTTCCTCATCTACATCTAATTCTCTGAGTCACCAATTTCTTTCATTCCTCCTTTGAGCAAAGTACTCTGTTTAATAAATGCTCACAGTGCAGACATAAAATCAGATTTGACAAATAAGTCATTCTCCCTCGTGATGAACTATGACTGCCTCAATCTGTGCCACATTCTTCATAGGTTGGTCTCCAGTATCATCATCAAATCACCTAACATTGCTTGGGAGATAGACCATCAATCATTTTATGATTATAAAGTTGTTCACAGCTACTGCAATGTGGGACACTTTAGGGACCGGCAATAAATGCTGATCCTTGGGCCCAGTAAAGCGTATACCCCTAAATTGAAAAGAGTCTGTCATATAAATCGATTGCAAGAACTGTCGTCACTACACAGCACCTATCAGGCATCAGAACTTTAAACTAATAATCACTAATGGTTTGTTCATTTTACAAGTGTGCCTTTTTTTCTGCTGCATTACTGCTCTGAGACATTAAGTGTTGTCATGAGCCATGGAGGGAAAAAAAATATTTCTCATCATTCAGCAATCATGCTGACCTTTGCCTTGCTGTTGAAATAAAGCTGATAAGGTAGATTAATAGAGTGTAAAGATATCATCATAGCTCCCAGCATGTCATAAATTCACAGAAACTGTGCCAATCAATGTGAAAAAGTGTCATAGACTTATAGAGTCATACAACACAGAAACAGATTCATTGGTCAAACCCATCCACTCTGGCCTAACATCCCAGTCTGACCTATTCCCTAATTTGCCAGCATTTGGCCTATATCCCTTCCTATTCATGTATCCATCTTTTAAATGTAATTGTACCCACCTCCACTACTTTCTCTGGCAGCTTAAAAAACAATTATGTTATGTTACAAACCTTGATGGAGTGGGTATAATATCTTATATAGATATATAGACATCCAAGAGTGTGATTTGTGCGTTTTGAATGGAATCGTCTTTTTCTTTATTATTTTTTCATGGGACTTGATGGGCTGAATGGCCTAATTCTGCTCCTGTACCTTATGGTCTTGTGGTAATGCCATTGTATGCCAAAGGCTAGCTTTTCTCCTGTTGGAGATGGTCATTGCCTGGCACTTGTATGGCATGAATGTTACTTGTAAACCTGCTGAACATACATTGCCAACAAGATGCTTGCTGCCAACCACTGGATTTATTATTAATGAACAGTCTTATCCTAAAGCTATGATGTCTCACTCCAGATTGCCACACATGAGAAAACATCCTTTCTTCAGCATCTTATGCATTTCAATTAGATCTCCTATCATTCTTTTAAACTCCAGGGAGTATAGACCTAAGATGCTCAATCTTTCTTTGCAAGACTAAACCCTTCATTCCTGGAATAAGGCTCAAGAACTTCCTTTGAACTGCCTCCACTGCAATTATATCTCTTCCCAGGTAGAGAGACCACAAGTAGATTAGATTACTTACAGTGTGGAAATAGGCCCTTCAGCCCAATAAGTCCACACCGACCCTCCGAAGAGAAACCCACCCAGACCCGTTCCCTTACATTTACCCCTTCACCTAAGACTACAGGCAATTTAGCATGGCCAATTCACCTAACCTGCACATTTTTGGACTGTGGGAGGAAACCGGAGCACCCAGAGGAAACCCACATAGACACAGGGAGAACGTGCAAACTCCATGCAGACAGTTGTCTAAGGTGGGAATTGAACCCAGGTCTCAGGCGCTGTGAGGCAGCAGTACTAACCACTGTGCCACTATGCCACATTGTACACAATGCTCTAAGAACAATCTCACTACTGCCTTGAACAGTTGCACCATTACTTCATTTACCTTTATTTTTTATTCCTTTAGCAATAAATACCAAAACATGCCAAGTGCTATGAGAACCAATGATCTTTCTCTGTTATGATCCAAGCCATAGCTTGAGCCATAGAATTGTAACTGGTCTGGGAGGTGAGAGCATTGTGGATTACTAACTCAATGGCCAAGGCTAGGCCTTTGAATCTCCCATGACAGCTGGTGGAATTTCAATTAATACAGCTGAGATCATAAACTATTTTCATCAATAACCATGATAGCTGTTATTTGTTTTGTTGTAAAAAACCATGTGGTTCACTATTGTCCTTTAAGGAACAAAATCCATCATCCATCATGGTCTGACTCTAGCTCTAGCTCCCATAGAAATGTGATTGTTTCTTCAATGTGTTCTGAAATGAGCCATTCAATTCAAGGGCAATGAGGGGTGGACACCTAATGCTAACCGTGTCCATATCCAATGCAGTTTTGGTCGCCATACTATAGGAAGGATGTGGAGGCACTGGAACAGGTGCAGAGGGAGTTTACCAGGATGTTGCCTGGTATGGTAGGAAGATCGTATGAGGAAAGGCTGAAGCACTTGAGGCTGTTTTCATTGGAGAAAAGAAGGTTTAGGGGTGACTTGATAGAGGTGTACAAGATTTTTTGGGGGTTTAGATAGGGTTGACCATGAGAACCTTTTTCCACATATGGAGTCAGCTAATACGAGGGGGCATAGCTTTAAATTAAGGGGTGTTAGGTATAGGACAGATGTTAGGGGTAGATTCTTTACTCAGCGAGTCATGAGTTCATGGAATGCCCTGCCAGTAACAGTGGTGGACTCTTCCTCTTTATGGGCATTTAAACGGGCATTGGATAGGCATATGGAGGATAGTGGGCTAGTGTAGGTTAGGTGGGCTTGGATCGGTGCAACATTGAGGGCCAAAGGGCCTGTACTGCACTGTATTTTTCTATGTTTCTATGTAAAGACATTCAGCCTGATCTAGTTCATAACAGATTGTAGGCCTCAGAATCCTTCCAGCCATTAGTCTTCATTCCCAAATACTGTCTCAACTTGCACCAACTTAATGTTAAATAACATCTTCTCTGTATACTATAATTGTGTATAATCATGTCATAATTATACATCCTATGTTCCAATATGACATGAAATCTGCCACAGCTAATCCATCAATAAATATTCACAGTGATATGTCTCTTTCTTTGTAACTGTATTGTACTATTCCATGATTTTTCTCACACTTCATTTTCCATGTATAATTGTCGAAAGTGTTCTATTGGGAACTAATTGAAACACAGCTCTAATATTCTATGGGCATCCTCTGACAGTCAAGGAAAGCTAGTGCTGCTCTGTTCCATGAAACTTTCTATACATTAACTAAACTAAACCCCCTCAGGGACGCTCTGCAGGTGGTGCTTGTGTTTTCGTTTGGTTTGGGCAAAGATTGCTATAAATGATTTCTTACTTCACTTAATGGCGGTATTGCAGATTTAACTGTAATGACCAGGCTGATCTTGTTGGTTCTTCACATGCTGCGATTCTATTTTACACTGACAAGATTTTCATCTTTAGAAATTGAAATGAGAAGATAAAGAAGATTTAACTTGGAATGTTCATTAGCATAAATCAAGTTTAGATGGTTTGATTCATTGCAAAATTATACCAACTATTCTTTTGCTGAAAGATGAAAAGTGAGGTTTTGTGAATAGGTACAAGAGGGAATGAAGCAATGCTTAATCAAAACAGTGGAGACTTAGTATGAAATATGAATATTTAACCATTGCTATTCAAGAAGAAAGGGAGGCAGGAAATAGGAAACTGCAGGCTGTTTAGCTTAACATCTGTCATGGAAGAGGGATTAGAATTGACTCTAAAGGCTGTGATAGCTGGGCACTTTGAAAAAAACACAATGCCATCAGGGAGAGCTGGTATGATTCTGTGAAAGGTAAATCATGTTTACCTAATTTATTGAAGTTCTTTGAAACGGTAGATGCAGTCAGAAAACAGAGAGCAGACGCAAATGTTTATCTTTGTCTGAGGGGCTAGCTGTGATGATTGGAGGCCTTCAGGGATCAGTGCTAGGATATCAACATTTTACATCAAAATCAATCATTTAGATGAGGCAAGTGAAAACATGGCAGCTAAATTGACAGTTGACACCAAGCTAGATGAGAGAGTATCTTATGAGGACATGTAAGGAGTTTACATCTTCTAGGTGAGTCCAGACCAGAGGCACTTTTTGAGACAAAGGTGAGGAGATTTATTTGGAACTCTCGGCATTAGAAAACGATGAAAGTGATGTTTTTGAATATTTTTAAGGCAGAGACAGACATATTTTTGTTCAGTAAGGAAGGATCGTGTATAAGGGAAACTGGAATTCAAACACCACCATGTCTACCATGCCTTAAATGAATGGCAGAGAAGGCTTAAGGGGCTACTCCTGCTCCTATTTCTTATGTTCCTACTTTTGTATCTTTTTTAAGAAGAAGCCTTTTCTCATAACACTGCCTAATAGTTTTCCTCCAGTATTCTTGATCAAATGGACTTGTAAGCCTTAATCCATGAGAAAGATGGTGGCTGAAAAACAGCTTTATGGTGACCAAAATTTCAAATAGCTCAGACAATATGAGAAGCAGTGGTGACGATTCATAATAAACATTAAATTCAAAAGATAATGGACAATAGAGGCAAGTAACTCATATTGCCATTTAACTAGTTTATATACTTGTACTAAATCTGTTTCCATACACAGGAAGTTTTCTCTGATACACTACACTTGTCAGAACCATACCATTTATGTCTTTTTTTCCCTTGCCTTGTTTGTCCTCCTCAAGTGCTGCCAGATTGAATTCGATTAACCATTATTTTGTTCGCCTGACTAGTTCGTTGATATCTTCCTGCAGCTTTTCAGTTTTTATTTCATATCTGAAAGCCCCATTAAGTGTCAGCCGAAGCCTGAACACTGTCATCCATGAAGTGCACTGAGATAGGAAGAGTAAGGACTTGTTTTTATTTGGTATCCCACATGGCCTCAGGATACCCCAAAGTTCTTTACAGTCAATTAGCTAATTTTAAAGGGTGATCAATGTTGCAATGTAGGAAAGGAGCAAAGAACACTTTATATTCTGTTTAGTCTTTCTTCAATGATGTTAAATTTTAAAGCTGACTAGGTTTGTGACACATAAAATAGTTCATGTCACAGAATTACTGAGGTTATTCATATCATTGTGATTTGTTTGTCAATACAGGACAATAAATGTCAGTTCTAATTTCTTGTTGCTGTCACTTATCCTCTCTTGCCTCATCACCACCATTCACAGGGCCTAATGCCTCCTGAAGATATCATGCTAACCAAGATATCTGTTTATCTAATGCATAATATTATCATGACTGAAATATATATATAGGCGATGTGGAAATTTTCACTCTAGTCAATATGTGGTCCTGGTACAGCTTAATCAGAGCCATTGCTAACAATGAGCTAGTCATATCTGAAACCCATTAAACTGACCTTCACATGATGAAATGTCAGTTTACCTACATTAACAGTGCTCTAGTCTTTAAAATATGCTAACATTGCATCACCGGCAAGATGAGTTCATTGAGCCTTGCAGTGCATGATGTCAAAGGAGCATTAGATCGTTGAAAGCCTGAATTAGATTTTTCATTTAATAGAATATCAAATCCCTCTTGAAGAAGTTCTCACTGACAACTGGCAGAAAGTGGGACAGAAAATGAGGGGTATGGATATGGCAATTCAGGAACAAAAGTTACCTCTACTTCCCTGAAGTGTTTATTTCAGGTGACCATGCAATGGTTTAATGGTTGCTGGCTATATCATAAATAGGAATCTATATTTTCACAGCACTGCTGCCTCACAGTACCAGGGACCCAGGTTCAATTCCAGCCTTGGGCAACTGTCTGTGTGGAGTTTGCACATTCTCCCTGTGTCTGTGTGGATTTCCTCCGGGTGCTCCAGTTTCCTCCCACAGTTAAAAGATGTGCAGGTCAGGTGAATTGGCCAAGCTAAATTGCCCATAGTGTTAGGTGCATTAGTCAAGGGTAAATGTAGGGGAATGGGTCTGGGTAGGCTGCTCTTCGGGGGTTCAGTGTGGGCTTGTTGGGCCGAAGGGCCTATTTCCACACTATAGGGAATCTAATCACATCAAATCTCCCAAGATCTTAATCAGCTCTCCCTACATTTTATGGCATTGACTCCGTTTAATGCCATACATTAATTAGCTGCATTTGAGTGAAACATTGGACACAGAGTAGGTCTCAAGCTTCCAGCACCCCAGTGATAAGATGAACCAACACTCTATTTATCTTTGATGAATGGATATGGATCATTAGATCATTGTCTTACATAGTTGTTGAGAATGTTATGAAAATTTATCATATTTTGGTTTAAAGTAGATGAACTTGTGTAAAGAAATCTAATATGTTTCTTGACATCTTCAGACAGAAGCCAAGTATCTGACAGAGAAAGAATTGTCACGTGAATTCCTGGACCTTGCTTCCAGGGAGATGGGTTAATTACCAACGATCTTTGTATCTTGCCTGTGAATGCTGCAATAATATTGAACCTTTCTAATTTCAGTTCTCCAAACTGAGGCAATATTTTGTTATTAACTTGTGGAGAATAAAATGAAAATACAGCTAATCAAAACTTTCGAAAGGTATTTATTAAGCAGTCCTACAGCAGACTTATGCAAACAGTAAGGGTACATGGAACTAAAAGAAAGGTGATAACTTAATACTTAATTGGCTAAAGGATAAGAGGCAGAAAGTAATGGTGTATGATGTCTTTACAAGTGGAGAAAATTATACAGCAATCCAGAAGTTGGAATCAAGAACGTAACTTTACTTGTTTTGAAGAAATTACTTAGACTTGAGTTTGTGGAGCATATTCTCAAAATGTGTGAATGATGTGGGACAAGCAAAATGATTAAATGACAAACCTGACCCATAGCAGGAAGGGATAGACTGGTAAAATGCCAGATTCCTGGCATATCTGTCTGGAGAAACTTCTTATCCCCTCTCGATAGAAGATGCCTTTCCTTCAGTTCAATGTCAGAACTGAGGTCTTTAGTGTTACATCAGAGCATTTTGGAGCTTGCTTTCAATTCATCCCAGAATTACTTTCTGTATCTATTCACTTCTTTCAGAGGAACAGGCTGATTTGACATAGTATAGGCCATCTTGAGATTGTGCTACAGCTTTTTGTAATTTTGCACCCCCAGTGCAGATGCAAAACCACTCAGCAGCATAGTTACTATGAGCTACATGTTGTAATGATGCAACTGAGGAATTTGCGCAAGAGTTGGAGATTTTATATTGAATGCAAACAGTGCAGGCTGAATGGGTATTGAGATTGCTGCATCCATTTTTGTTCTCATCAAATTTTATGGCCTAACGGTTTAAAACAATATTTTGAACTTGGCAATTAGTTTTGTTTCAAGTGGACAGATAACGTGGATAATACAAACATGTTTAGTCGAAATGTTTAGCATGTCCATCCTAAATTGAATTAATTGTGAAAGATAATTCTAGGAATCTGGCCAATATAATAATGTGATACACATTAAGTAGCAACTTACAAAAATAAGAAGCAGGTGCAAGCTTGTCCATGTATCTATATTATTTAGCAACTTTGAGCAATTTTGTTTTAATGAAAATGTTAATTATTGCACATGGCAAACTATTCTGTACATGTCATGGAACATATTTATTCATCGAAATTTCTAGACATTTGAAACCTCATTTAAATATTACTGGTCTTTGATCACAGAAGTATAATAAAACAGATAATAAGTATACACAGAAGTATAATAAAACACTGATCCATAGCTGTAGCATGCATCCAACATGAAATGCATACAAAATATGGCTTGGGATAGCAATTCAGCATTTATAATTATGCAGTTGGCAAAGCAGATTCATTATCTTGATCTAATTACGCATTTTCAACATCTTCTGTGCAGTTTGGCAATTTCTCTGATAATTTTGTTAATTTTATGAGTTGCATCATGTTTAATTGACCTCAGTGCAAACAGGGGTTGATAAGAGAGTCTCAATTCCAGAGGGAGGAAATCTCCAGCTCTCTCAGCAGTACATATTTTGTAGAATTCACAGACTGTCATCTAATCATACTAAACAAAGACAAAATATAGATTCATATGACATAAAGTTAGTAAGTAAAATTTCATTGATAATGTGAGTCCAAATTCAAATAATAGCACAGAGTAGTTTGTATAGAGTAAGATCTCTGTCAATGAAGTTGAATTTATGCAAAGCTCGAAACTTTTGAAAATAACTGGAATTGCAACTGGAGCATATTTGGAAATTATAGCGACAGGGAAGACTGCATTTGGTTAAAAATTAAATGTCAGTGCATGTTGTCTTTTATTTTTTGAAGTGTTTCTGGATCATTTAAACATATCGCTGTTTAAGTGGAAATTTTGAATCTCAAATCAGTTGGCTCAATGGATTGATGACTTTGTGAGCAGGTGCCTGGACAAATGCCTCACAATAACTGACAAGTGGCCAGTTCAATGAATCAAATGATGAACCTGTACCTTGTGATGGGGCAAGTAACAAGATCTCAGACAGGCCATGGGAAATTAAATATTTAAGTGCAACCAGTTGGCAAATAACAATCCGGCACAAAGGAGGGTCTGATCATTGTTATATATAAAAAAGTATGGGAGGCATTGAATTCAAGCATAGGCAAACCTGATGCAGTATCACTGTCTGGTAACAAGAATCATTTACAGATATGGTTTATGTGATACAGGATATAATTTGACAATGATAGAGCTATGACTAATTGAGGATTGTTTGTATATAAGGGGAAAGGACTGCTCATTCCTTGATTTTTTGATGATGGAATAAATAATGTCTCATATGCTGAGAACCAGAATTGTCCAAAACAAGATATTTTTATAAACTACAGTACATCATTTTTACGTATTAGCAAAATGAACAAAAAAAACCTGAGACAATTTGTTTGGGTGCTGCATTGGCATGGTGGTGCTTTGAACTAGTTGTCAGCTTCATATGCTGGTCTTTTCCCATGCTCAGATTGACCTTTAACCTTATCCTACAGTACAGTGATTAACAAAGCAGCCCCTAGATATTATTCACTGTGAATCTGGAGGGGGATGGAGGAAAACAGAATGTCTTGCACTCAGAATTTATGACTTCCCAAAGTAATTTTCCTATAGTAATTTCAAATTAGCACTTTAGTCGAAAGGATTTCTTCACTATTATGTATTCTATTGACAAACTTTACTAAAAATGCATTCACTTGATTTCATTCGCCTCCTGTCAATTAAATTAGGAGTTTAATTTTTCTCTCGTCAAAACCCAGCAAGAGTTCAGTGTGAACTCAGGACAGAGATTGTCACTTTTTTTTTTACCAGTAATACCATAATCATGGCTAGAATGCCACTCAAGGTCCTGTGTGATAGAACTGCAAGTTTCAGACCTAAACCTTTCTCGCAGAGAGGGTGTAGATGGTAAGGAAGCTTTCTGACTTGCTGTACCAACTTCAGGGAAAGTGACCTGAATACCTGGTCAGGGTGTCAGGTGTACGCTTCAGCCCAGCTCATTACCCCTTGAAAGATTAGAAGGCAGCCATAGGAATTTTCCAATACTGTGACATTCTGGTTAGAAGGATCACTGAGTGCTCTTGGCATTTGTCCCAGTTGTATTAAAAGAAATTAGGTCCTCCAGTCCTCACCATTCATTTCCCATCCATGCCAATTCATGCTCTCATCCTTCCTTCATGGGTCTTACATCATACATGCTGACATTTGTCCCTATGGCTGCTTCGACCCCATTCACCAACTACTTATCAACTTACTCCATTTCGAGCTCAACATCCACCACACTTTTTGCTTTTAAATCTTCCATGACAATTTACACAGTATTTAGTATAGATCAATTTCAAGATCCATGCTGAGACTGAACAAAATAAAGCTCAATGTATTCATATATAAAAAGAACTCTCATAGATAAAAGACAATCAATGCATTTAAATCCCTGCAAGTGCATTTTTACTTGCTGACCGTGCCAGCGTTTATTCTGAAGAAGCAATTTTGAAGAAGGGTCACTGGACCCAAAATGTTGACTCTGCTTTCTCTCCACAGTTGCTGCCAGTATTACTGAGTTTCTCCAGCTTTTGTTTCAGTGTTTATTACCAATGCACTTGAGAAGGTGGTGGTGTGCTGGTCTCTTGAACCTACAAGAGCTGAAAATGTGTTGCTAGAAAAGCGCAGCAGGTCAGTCAGCATCCAAAGAGCAGGAGAATCGACGTTTCGGGCATGAGCCCTTCTTCAGGAATGAGGAGAGTGTGCCAAGCAGGCTAAGATAAAAGGTAGGGAGGAGGGACTTGGGGGAGGAGTGTTGGAAATGTGATAGGTGGAAGGAGGTAAAGGTGAGGGTGATAGGCCGGAGTGGGGGTGGGGGTGGGGGCGGAGAGGTCAGGAAGAAGATTGCAGGTTAGGAAGGTGGTGCTGAGTTCAAGGGATTTGACTGAGACAAGGTGGAGGGAGGGAAAATGAGGAAACTGGAGAGATCTGAGTTCATCCCTTGTGGTTGGAGGGTTCCTAGGCGGAAGATGAGGCGCTCTTCCTCCAGCCATCGTGTTGCTATGGCCTGGCGATGGAGGAGTCCAAGGACCTGCATGTCCTTGGTGGAGTGGGAGGGGGAGTTGAAGTGTTGAGCCACGGGGTGATTGGGTTGGTTTGGTCCGGGTGTCCCAGAGGTGTTCTCTGAAAATGTCAGGCTCATGCTCGAAGCGTCGATTCTCCTGTTCCTTGGATGCTGTCTGACCTGCTGCGCTTTTCCAGCAACACATTTTCAGCTCTGATCTTCAGCATCTGCAGTCCTCACTTTCTCCTAACAAGGTAGAGGAATGGGTTTGAGTGGGATACTCTTTGGAGGGTCGGTGTGGACTTGTTGGGCTGACTGACCTGTTTCCACACAATAAGGAGTCTTTAATTCTACAATAATAGGTTATGAAAGCAACCAAGCAGTTATAACAAACTTATAAGGATAGCTGTCAGACATATCCCAACACATATAAGAAAGTGAGGACTGCAGATGCTAGAGATCAGACTCGAAAATGTAGTGCTTGAAAAGCACAGCAGGTCAGGCAGCATCCGTGGAGGAGGAGAGCCAATGTTTTGGGCAAAAGCCCTTCATCAGAAAAGGATTCATGCCCAAAATGTAAATTCTCTTGCTCCATGGATGCTGCCTGACTTGCTGTGCTTTTCCAGCATCACACTCTCAACCCATATACCAACAAATAGCTATTGAAATTGCAAGCACCAATTTTTTTTAAAGTCAGACACAACAGTTTGTTTTATTTCAAAATTTAAAGAGCAGGGGATCTAAATAACTTGACAGCTTGAGAGTTTTATGGGTCTCACTCACTTTTCTCATGCATTCCTATCCACTCTAAGGTACAAATTGTGCGAAATGTGCTCCAGAAAGAATGGGGTCTGCTTGAACCCAACGCTGAGTTCAATAGCACCACTGGGATTTGGGTGTCCCTTTATGGAAATCACATCCTGTTCCATTACCCTGTACTTCCCCCAGAGCAAGGAGATTCTGTTGGAAGTGGGGGCAGAACGCTTGAAAGCAGCATCCCAGCACTATTCTGGTTAACCATGGCATTTCCACAACTGCACAAAAATATATGCCTCAGTATCTAAACAATTTGATAAGAAATTAAATAAAAACAAAGTTGTGGTCAACTTACTTAACTGAATAAAATGAGAAATCAATGCAAGATTATGAAGCTTCATCCACCAGAAGAGTGAACAAATCTTTCAATGAACCCACTGGTTGTATTCAAAGCATGATGGAAAAATATAACACGGCAACAAGATACCACAGAATATCTCAAATACACAAGTGGACAGAAAAGTAGAGAGTGTCAATCAAGGAAGTATTAGGTGATGCTCATCAGCTAATATGACAAAAGCAACTATCTATTAGTGTCAAAATAATCAGAAGTTAAAGGCTAATTCCTAACTCAAGAACATGCTATTCCTTTATTGAAGCATCAAAAATAGTTCAATACTACACTTTAGGATAATGAAGTCTTCAATCTTTCTAATGAAATGTCATGTGATGTGTATGTTACCTATCAGTAGACTGAACTTCTTTGTGAGTGCCAATGTCATCACCTATTCAGTGATGATGTTTGACTGAAGACCACGAGTCGGTAATGTGATGGGAATTGGACAATGTTTGTAAAGGATTCCAAAACATGAATGAGGAAAGCAAACTGATACCAGCCAGGTGGACTGCATTCATGCTTTCCAGTTCAGTACATTCCTAAAATATGCATATCTCAGTCAGAAATCTACATGACCCATACTACACCTGAACTGAAAAGTGACAACAGAATTGCCTGAGGCTATCTAATAAAGTTCTTGCAAAGCATTGCCTTGTTTGCGCAACATAACCCTCAAAGCAAAAAGGTGAATTTTGGAGAGAAGGCCAATCTGTTTCAAAGCAGAAGATACAGGATTGTTTTGCTGAGTTTTTGATGTTAAAATTGCCATATTTGTTCTTCTGGTTTCTAAAAAAATGCTAATCAGTAGCTTCCGCTTGAATTGCATGGTTTCACAATGAGATTGTCAGTAATGACGTACTGATAACTATTTATTGTTATTGTTCTGTTTTCATAGTTTACCTCGGACTTGCTACTTTCCAAGCATGTTGGTTAGCTCATTTGGTTTGTGACATATAATGATACCAACAGTGCGGATTCAATTCCTGCACTGGCTGAATTTGCTATTCAGGACTCTCCTTCTCAACCTCTCCCCACATCTAAGGTGTGGCAACCATCCAGTAAAGTCACCACAGTTATCATCCGAAAGGGGGAGCAGCCTTACACTTTTTTAGGGTCATGGTAACTTTATGTTCCTATTTCCTAACTATCTTGTCCAGAAAGTCAAATTTCTACACAGAGGAAGCAAACTTTCACATAATTTGAAAATTATTTTTCCAATAAGTTGAAGGTGAAATTATCAAGAGAGATGCCAATTGCAGCAGATATGACAATGTAGTAAGTTACACATCTTGTTTTCAGATATCACATATTTCTGGGAATTTCTGAAGAAATGTTGTTCAAGCAGGAATTGAGAATTTTATTTTATGGTATTTGCTTGCTTTAATGATTTCCTTACAAAGCTAATTCTCCAAAATGTGAAATATTGCAGATCATATAGATAGTGAAGACAGATATCCTTTCAGTAAGTATCATACATAGTGTCAACATTGAAGCTGTCTTGTATAGTACTAACATTGAAGCTGTCTTACATAGTGCTAACATTGCTGCTCAGTTTAAACCACCAGGGAAAATGTGAATGAACTATTTATTCACAAATAGACAAGGCAGTTATTTAGGTTTTATCAACCCATTGGACCTGATCCAATTAAAACAGATCATAAATTAACATTCTTATTTTAGATTACATGTGCAAGAGACAATGTATCAATGTGATCATTAAAAAGCATTATGAAAACAATTGGTTAAATTAGGTCTATAAAATTGCTTAATGGCTGTTCAATTATTTTTAAAGAGTATTTTGTATTGTAATTTGTAAATATTGCTTCAGGATGATTTAGTGTCACGTTGATTGTGGCAATGCTTAAAAATCAGCAAAGCGAGGAAATATTGCTTCCAGATTGAGGAAGATGGTTACTTATGAGATGTCATAGTTCATTTGAAAAATCTTGTTACATGATCTAAATGGAATATAAACAGTACATATTCCTCTGAGAAATGAATTTATATTTGATTCACACATTAATATGACAGTTAAGTTCACACATTTGGCAAAAGTACAAGCATTTTGAGGATTGGATGGTGGAAGGAAAACGTTTCTTCATAAAAGTGTTCTCAGTTATGTTCTTCAGTTATGCCTGAGGTGAGGAAGGCACCAGGCAGCTATCAATATTCTACTAGTCTGAGATAATAGCTTATTTTGTGCAGCTCTTTCAAATTACAACTATTATGAGCAAAAGAATTTTGGATGAGAAGAATGACTTTGAGACATTTTAAAGTGTCACATGCTGTCACACCGCAGCACAGGATTTTAGTGTATTTATTCCATAGGGAACAATTTCTGCTGTTTTTCAGTTGTAGTTAAATCACAAACCCATTCTTTATGTTTATATTATAAATATTGAAGTGCAAATTCTCTGATGTTTGGTTTTCTTACCGTTTGCGTATTCAGAAACATTCTGCACAATGTAAAATATGACAGGCTACAAGTTGATAAAAATTCACATTTCAGAAAGCAGTGTGCTTGCTTATTGTACCACATATGCTTTGGATGCCAAAGTGAGTCTTCATCTTCACCTTCTAACCTAGTTGTCTTCTATAATTAGATTTCAGTCTGTATTTCTAAAATGAATGCATAGCAAAACCAAGATGAATGTCAATTGTATTATTCTTATAAATCTGGTTATTAGTACAAAACAATGGTCATGTAAAAATGCCATTTTATTTATATGCTCAAAGCTTTTCAAATTCTTCCTTTCTATGATGCTGTTGATCAGAAAATTAGTTTCACTTTCTGCATTGAATACTGTGCAGTTCAAAAATATACTCTTCACCGGGAGCCATATTTGCATTAATTTCAAATTTCACTTCCTGAACAAAACAAACATGAACTTTGTATGCAATTAGATTTCTAATTAGAATCTCACAAATATAAAAGTAGTAATAGTAAATACTGTATGCCAATTATCTTTGAAGGACAGTCTGTTTTCTGCCAATTTAAATGATAGAATGAGAAAGGGAAAGAGAGACAACACGAGTGCGAAAAAGAGTATTTCTGTTAATCCACATTCAATATAAACTGTATTATCAGAATAGCTGAAATTAGGCTATTTAATAGCACTTACTATCAGAATCCTGACCATCATTTAGTGCATTAAAATCTCATGGCAACAATTGTAGAAAATAAACTAAAATGTAAGTTGCAAATCCTAAAATACAAAATACCTTTTGAGAAAAGAAAGATTGTATTTAGCTGTGTGGATGAGAAAGAAAAAGTGTCGATTTCTTTGTATAATTCCATGATCCACGCAATTATTTTTAACATTTTCTCCAAGTAAACAGATACCTTCATGCCTGAAATTAGAATGCTTACACCTTTATTTTATGTGGCACTAAGGGAACATTAAGGACTACAGGAAGTAAATGTTTAAAGATGTGTTTTTACCTTTTCACTTAATGACACGTAGCTTCACCAGTCACCCAAAAATATATTGAATATCATGGTAATAAAGCATTAAATGTACAATATCTGTCAGAATGATGTTCAATTAATTGTTCTTCTGTTAATTGAAGCATGATTTTTTGTGATAGTAACTCAATAGCGTTCTAATTATGTAGAATCTTAACCTTTATATTTTTGCAGATGACTTGTCAAGAAGTTGGCTCTCAGAACCAGCCATAATCATTAGTACCTGTCATCAATGGCAATGTATTGAAAAGAACCACTCAAGTATGCTGTAAGTTAAACCAAGGGCAAGTTATAAAAAATGTACAAACGTATATTAGAATAAATATTAACCATAAAAAAGAACACAGGCAAAGGAAAGAAAATTGATCAATTGTAAAGTATATTTGATAGTTTCTTTAACTTTGGTCTATCACGGTGAAAATGGCAGAAATGATCTGAAGTCACAAGTCCCGAACTAAAACATGAAACTTTTCTTTTTCACTGGTGTGGGAGTGGAGTCCAGCTGGGTTTTGCAAATGTGCACTTACAGAGGCAGCTAGTCATTTAAGACATTAGCTTTCTCCGGTGCAGTGGCATTTTGGCATCTCTGTAACATAGAACCTGGAATGTGAATCATAGAATCCCTACAGTGTGGAAACAGGCCACTAGGCCCAACAAGTCCACACCGTCCCTCCGAAGAGTATCTCACCCAGATCCATTCCCCTATCCTATTACCCTACATTCCCCATGACTAATGCGCCTAACTTACACATCCCTAAACACTATGGGTAATTAAGCACAGCCAATTCACCTAACCTGCACATCTTTTGGGAAAACTGGAGCACCCCGAGGAAACCCATGCAGACATGGGATGAATATGCAAACTCCACACAGACAGTCACCTGAGGCTGGAATCGAACCCAGGACCCTGGCACTGTGAGGCAGCAGTGTTAACCAGACCTGCTTGGAGCATGCCTGAACTTTGTGGATTTATTTGGTTAGCCACGGTGCTTCTGTGTAAAGCTTCCAGGATACTGTAGTAATGATAGTGGGTTGAGTTAGGGGAAAGAGGGGATGTCAGATGCCCTTAAGGGAGGTAAGATACCTTGAGGAGAGTCTCACATTTCTATTAGTGGGGTAGTGGAGGTGTCCTTTGGAATTATTAAAAATTTGCATAACTCTGCTTAAAAGTCCATATGGCCATTGAACCATCAAGCTGTCAAAGAACCAAAAGGCATCAAAGTACATTTGGGGTAAAAAAAAGTGGAGTATCAGGTATTGTAATGATTGAGCTGAAAAACTTCAGGTGGTTTCACTGCAAGAATCCTTCCTACAGGCATTAGTAGAAGCTATCGATAGCATTTGGGGAAGGATGTCTGCATAAAGTCTTCAGCAGAAGTTGATTCCACCAGGATGAACTGTAAACAGTGCTAGGGTTACATTTTATGTATTAGATCGTCCCATTATATCTGAGATACATGATAGTCTTTTATGAGATATAAAACTCATTTTAAAAATTAAGACACCTATTACTGAAATATTCTCACTCAGAATTGGTAAAAATAAAGAATTGGTTAGCTTCTACCAGGAAAAGCACTTTATATCCGAATGAGTGGAGTCTATGTCAGTGTATATTTTCAGGTGCAAACTGTCTCACATTGGATATTTCACTGTGTGCAGTAATATTAGACACTATTGGATTTGTGCTTCATGACTGATGTTCCACCGTATCATTTTTACAGTGGGGTGTCTGTCAAGTGGTTCGTTTTATAGGCAGAAGCAAGTTCTTTCAGCATAGGCACTTCAATAAAATGCATGTTTCTGTAAGAAAAGAGCATTATGCGAAACGTTTGTTTTCATTAGAGATTAGTTTGACATGGTTAATTTTTATGTAATCAATAACATACAGGAGCTGAGGTTCTTATTGATGTATGAGGGCCATGGGGACGATTAAAGAGGGAATGGGGCATGAGGTTAAGGGGCATGAGCAGCCATGGAGTGGTAAGGGGACAGAGGGTTTCATGGAAGCTATAAAATGGCATGGTTCAGGTGGATGGACCATGATGAGTCTGGCTTGATGGTGTGTATGAGGAATGAGGACCAGAAGAATGTGCTTGATTTTATTCCCTTTTCCATCAAATTACACTGCTTTCCCAATGCTTGTACCTATTCTGTATATACCGCCAGCATTCTTTGCTCTCATTCAGGAAACCCTGCCTGTCCAGAGTGACATTCAACAACCTTGACCAGTTTTTTTTCCTGGCTCACATTGGCAGGTCGAGGAAGTCTTCCATTTCTGTATTCCCAACCCTGGATCAAAATTCCAGGCTTTATACTGTGAATCGGAAATGTTTGGGTTTACGCCTCAGTCCTGAGACATGAGCCTATAATCCAGGCTGATGTTCATTCCAGTCCTGCGAGTCTGTTGCACTGCCAGACATACTGCCTTTAAGCTGTAATATTAAGCTGCCCTCTCGGGCAGGAATAACTAATTTCTCTCTATTATTTGAAAAAAAAAGGACGGCTCCTTCAGTGTCCTGATCAACATTTATCACTCAAAACAATCTTACTATCTGATCATTTATCTCATTGCTGTTTGT
This sequence comes from Hemiscyllium ocellatum, assembly GCF_020745735.1. Classification (NCBI taxonomy): domain Eukaryota; kingdom Metazoa; phylum Chordata; class Chondrichthyes; order Orectolobiformes; family Hemiscylliidae; genus Hemiscyllium; species Hemiscyllium ocellatum. Next base: position 91,531,829 of record NC_083401.1, read on the forward strand.
GGAATGTTGCTTCATATAAATTGGCTGTTGTGATTCCCTACTTTTCATTGACACTATCTTTCAAAGGTAATCTTTTGATCATGAAGCACTTGACAATGTTCTGAAGTCTTGAGTAGCATTATAACATTGTGATTTTTTGCAATATTTATTCAAACATTTCATCACATTTATTGATAAATTTATTCATTTGAATGAAAAACAGAGATCACAACAGCCAATTTATCATTTTTTTTACCATAGTCAGTGCCCTAAACTGGGAAGACTCTAAATCTCCTGGTTATTTTTTTTCTTCTTTCGTTTTTTACCCCTCTTCCCCTTCCTTCCAGTGCTTATATTTTCCCCAGCACCCATTTTGTGTGAGTGCAGATGTGAGACACAGTGAAAGTCAATAGGTGTATAAATATTCATTTACAACAGCCAATTTATTTTGGTTGGGTTAATATCAGACAATAACTTCACTATTCATCATCACAGAAGACAGACTGGCATTGGAAACAAAGTGGCTTTAAGGCAACTGACACTTCTGAACTTACACTTAGTTTAAAGTCTGAAGAAGTGGGATGTGTATGCCTGATCATGCAAGCACATAATTGTGATGCATAATTTATAAAGAACAAAGAACATTTGAATAAAAAGTTGCTTGCTCATTTGATTAAGAGTTGATAATCCCAAATGAAGATTCAAGCATTTAATTTAAACACCAAGGACTTACTGATAAAAGATTGCTTTCCATTATGATTGGTCTTTCATTGTTATTTAGTGTTTTGTCTCCCTGATTATTTTATCACCTTTTTTTCGTACTCTGGTATCTACCAATCTATTATCTCTTTAAAAGTATGCAAATTTGAGCGCAGATTTCTGCCCAGAGTTGTCAACCCAATGGCTCTGAAAATGACCTTGGCAGAGTAGTTAGCACTGCTGCCTCACAGCTCCAGAAACCCGGGTTCACTTGCCCACCTCAGGCAACTGACAGTGTGGAGTTTGTACATTCACCCCGTGTCTGCGTGGGTTTCCTCCATGTGCTCCGATTTCCTCCCACAGTCCAAAAATGTGTAGGTTAGGTGAATTGGCCATGCTAAATTGCCCGTAGTGTTAGGTGAAAGGATAAATGTTGGGGAATGGGTCTGGGTGGGTTGTGCTTTGGCAGGTCGGTGTGGACTTGTTGAACCAAAGGTCCTGTTTCCACACTCTAAGTAATCTCATCTAAAACATACATTATGGGTTGGACAAATCCTCTAATGGTTCCAAAATGGCACGTACTATCTGCATTGGCACTTTGATGCAAAGTGCAGCAAATGGCTATTGGTTGACAGCCAGTGCATAGTAAATCTGCAGAGATTCACACCACGATGGCTTCCCATCAATGTCCCTCTATTGCCCGGAAGCATAGCAGCTGAAGACTCCTTGGTTCAGTGATGGGGCTGTAGAGTCTAAAGACAGATCCCAAAAATCTTCCAGCACCTGCTATACTATGTACATTAAATTTCAATATTTATATAGTTGCCCTGCCTGAACAGCTCCCATTTCAGAGAGGCCACTCCTCTGATTGGGTCAGCAGTATCAGGAGTTCTCCAGAATAGTATAACAGACCTGCAAGCTGCCAATTCTGAGGCCTCTTGCGGTAAACAGCATGAGCCTGTCCCATTACCATGAAGTGCAGGCTTAAGGCCTGCTTTTTGGCTAAGTGTCACACAGAGAGGAAAACAGTTTAAAAACAGTGCTGGAAATGAATGTACTGGTTTTACTGGACCTTCATTTTGTGATGTTCAAGAGAGGTCAGGTCAGATGTGATGTTTATTAGCATCTCTTTTGGGAAGAGTGCTGAGGTCAAGATAACATTCAGCTATGGCTTCTAATCTCTTTATCCCATGAAAATAAGGAAATAAGATCTAGAAGCAGGAGCAGGCAATTCAGCCCCTTGAGCCTCATTGCTGATTGCATCTTAGCCTCACTTTTATTTTGACACCCCCAAAAGCATAGCATCAATGATCACATATAATTTGAACACATAATGGAGTGGAGGTGTTTTCTGTTCATAGGTTGGTGATAGGGCTCTCTCAAAGCAACGTGTATGGAGCTGATAGTATCCAGCAGCTGGGGGAAACTGCTTATAGTGGAGAATTCCACTGCTTGTTTGATTCTCATCCTCATGGACAAGGATATGAAGAGCTATATTCTAGGAAAGATGGCCACGTAATATCCCAGACACAATAATGGGTTAAGGATTGGGAGGTTTTACCCAGGTCTCTATTGCTCCTTGAAATGAACTGTTGGAATAAAGGTGCAGCTGGGTCCTTGATAGCCATCAGAAAGGAATTTTAACTTATTCCTCCTGAACAGAAGTTCTCCCTGAGCCGATGATACAGTTAGGAGATGATTGGTGTCTGAATGGTTGAAGAAAATGACAGTGAAGCCTTGCAGATGTGGCATTTCATCATTCTCCTCCATCTCCTCCACCTGGAGCTTCTCCTGCTAGAGGCTTTGTGGTAGATGCTGGGGCTTAGCAGATGATGGGCTTGTTGGTGGGATTCTAATCGCAAACTCCTTCGGTGCTGTTTGATTGTGCAGAGGCAAAGGCTGGGAATTGAAAATCCCAGGGGATTCAATCTTTAAGAAGGGCATGCAAAAAAGGAAAAGAATATCGATTTAGATTTAGATTTTAGATTTTATTGTCACGTGCACTCAAGTACAGAAATGCAGAAGTTCAGTGGAAAGTGTATAATGTCATATGGTGCTATCTTAAGTATTAAAGTGCCTAGGTCCAAAAAAATCTTAGGTAAAAAAATAGTAAGAGAAATGGGAGTTAAAAAGTTAAGCATTACTTCATAGCATTAAGTAGAAAAATAAAGAAATAAGGTAATAATTAACATTAAAGTATTTTGTAATATAAACTAGGAAAATAGAAATAGAAATAAAAAAATTCAACAATCTTTGATAGGCCCTCTGCTCATCTCACTCTCTGGGAGACTTCAGCTGCCTTTTCTTGACACCACCGCAGATACTGTCACTGCTGCCTTTCTGATCTCTCCAGGTGCCTCAGGAACATGCCTGGGCAGGATCTACTCACACACCAAGCTGAGACACAGCCATGAATCATAGAGAGACCAGGCCGAGACCCACCATGAGCTGCTCAGAGAGCAGGCCAGGACTCACCATGAGCCACTGAGAGACCAGGCTTGGACCCACCATGAACCACTGAGAGACCAGGTCAGGATGTACCATGAGCCACTGAGAGACCAGGCTAGGACTTACCATGAGCTGCTGAGAGACCAGGCTAGGGCCTACCATGAGCCGCTGAGAGACCAGGCTAGGGCCTATCATGAGCTGCTGAGAGACCAGGCTGGGACCCACCATGAACAACTGAGACACCAGGCCAGGATCTACCATGAGCCCCTGAGAGACCAGGCCAGGACCTACTACGAGCCCCTGAGAGACCAGGCTAGAACCTACCATGAGCCGCTGAGAGACCAGGCTAGAACCTGCCATAAGCTGCTGAGAGACCAGGCTAGGACCTACCATGAGCCGCTGAGAGACCAAGTTAGGACCTACCATGAGCCGCTGAGAGACCAGGCTAGGACCTACCATGAGCCGCTGAGAGACCAGGCTGGGATCTACGATCAGTTGCTTAGAGACCAGATTTAGCTGAATGTGATAGTCTCAGCAACCTGATTAAAAGGCATGACAATGGATGGAAAATAGCTAATATTTCAGGAACAAATTAATTGTAACAGTTACATATTAGCTGATCAATGATTATACGGAGCTAGACCTGACCGTCTAACAAGTTCTAGTGTAGAAAGGAAAAGCTATACCAGATTAAGAAATAGTTTTAAAAAGTCACAGCAGCAATTTGAATTTTGGCTCTTAAAAATATAAAATAATTTTCAGATAATCTGCTAGTAAAACTTAAAACAATTCAAGGAAAACTATTGTTAATACCTGGCATCCCATCAGATAAGCATTTTTGTTGTTACAAAGAACATGGTAAAATCAGTCCATGTTGCATTTAGTAGCAATGTTGATATAACTAATATAAAAGCAAGGGGACTACAACCATCTGAACCAGCCACTTTTACATCTCTTCCTTTTAATAATCTCAAAGAGTTGCCCAGCAATTTGGCAGATGAGCTAAGTAAGTTAACTGGAATAAATCTTATTCACAGAAATGTCATGACTGACCGCAAGGATATCAAACTTCATAAATTTCTAAATGTGTGATGATTATTCTCCAACCACATTTACTTGAAGCAATCAGCAAGTTTGTTTTTTTTCCCTCCTTATGCCCGCTGTTAATTGATTAAACCAGAAACGCACTGAAATGAATTTTACAAATGGACTGCTCAAATTCCATGAATTCATTAAATTAACACTGGGGTGTGTATTTGATGCTTTGTGGTGGAAAAGAAATTGCAATCGATCTGAAAATTATGCTTCCATAACAATAGCAGCAAATTGGTGTAGGTGGCAATGACATGTAACAATTTGCTTTCATAATGGAGAAAATAACTGTTCAAATTGTATGAAAGGATAATTAAGACACTGAAACAATAGACAGTTTGTGTGCATTGAAACAATAAGCAGTGATTTTGAATTTTAAAATGCTTTATTATTCTGCATGTTTTGCCACTGATGTTCAAAATTTGATTGCAGCTTAATAAGAACAAACTATTCCTGTAAAATCAGGTGGCAGATTCAGAACAATAACTGTCATTTTTATTTTTGTAACTGAGGGAATTAGCTTCCATTATAAAAAATTAAATAAGTAGTAAACTTCAAGTAGCATAATTAGTGCTAATGAAATATTTTATGAGATTTATCCTGTTTTGTTTCAGCTCTGTGCTTTATATAGGAGCAGGAATAGTGATTAGACAGCCACTGCAATTACTGAATTCCCAGTTGCAGCAGTCTACAAAATAATGTGAGTATTGTGAACTGTTGCTTCAACTATGAAGCAGCTTATAATGTGGGTGTAGCTTCATGAAGATTGAATTCCAAGCTTCTCTCTTTCTCTTTCTTGTTCAGCACTTGACATTGCTGCAACTATTAACACCCACATTTCACAAGCTATTCAACCAAGATCACCATCTCACCCAAACAGGTTGCATGACACATATAGACAAGCTTGCCTCTCTGTTGCAAGACAAGGTCAGGCAGAACTAGAGGCAGCAGGACTTAAATAGAGGGAAAAAAAAGTAACCTAAATATCCGACCCCCAGTGAGAATTCAGTGTCAGCTATGCCCATTTCTTAAGCTGTGACCGTTGGACTGGGACTGAAATGATTGAAAATGATGGCATACTGATGCCTAATCCTCTTTCACCATCCCACATTTCTCTTTTACAACACAGTTTTCTGCTTAACAAACAGAATGGTGCAGTTGCAAATGGTGTAAATATGTAGCTCTTAACTTCCCTGTCCTCCGCAATTCCAATCCTGAAATCCTTGCAATACAACTTTACCTTTCACAGCCTGCTTCCTTCAGCAACTCCATTCCATTCCCTCCGTTTCTTTGTCACCATTGATTCAATTTTGAGGATGCCACCTTCCACAGTGTGTTAGATCCACTTGCTACATAAAGCCATCATCCCTTTCCCTCCTTCTCAGAATAACAATAGCATTTTCTTTGTCTCACTTTTCTCCACCACCAATCTCTACATTCAAAGGCAACAAAAACAGAAGTTGCTGGAAAAGCTTAGCAGGTCTGGCAGCATCTGGGAAGAGAAATCAGAATTAACATTTCGGGCCGGTGACGCTTCCTCAGAATTGATGGTAGCAAAGAAAATGTTTATTTATATGCAGAAGATAGTGTGGGGACAAGGATGGGGATAGAGATTATAGAGAAAGAAGATATTTGGACAGGCAAAGGAGTGGATAATGATCTGGTTGGGAGCCTGAATATGGAGACTGTGAGCAGCCAATAGGGATTGTATAATGACAGACTATGTGATTACAAGGCCTGGTGTGTGGGGTTGTGGCCAGGGCATAGGAGAGTTCAGGCCCTAAAATGATTGAACTTGATATTGAGTCCGGAGGGCTACAGGGTCCCCAAGTGGTAAATGAGATGTTGCTTTTTCAGCTTGTGCTGAGCTTCACTGAAATACTACTGTAAGCCTGAGACAGAGATGTTGGCCACAGAATAGGGTGGTGTGTTAAAGTAGCAGGCAACTGGAAACTCATGGTCTTTATCACAGGCAGAATGTAGATGCTCTGCGAAATGATGCTATGTTTCCCCAATGTAGAGGAGACCACATTGTGAGCAGAGAATGCAATAGACTATCAGGTCATAAGACATAGGAGTGGAAGTAAGGCCATTCAGCCCATCGAGTCCACTCAACCATTTAATAATGGCTGATGGGCATTTCAACTCCACTTACCCCGCATTCCCCACATAGCCCTTAATTCCTTGTGACATCAAGAATTTATTCATCTCTGTCATGAAGACATTTAGCGTCCCGGCCTCCACTGCACTCCGCAGCAATGAATTCCACAGGCCCACCACTCTCTGGCTAAAGAAAAGTCTCCGCATTTCTGTTCTGAATTGACTCCCTCTAATTTTAAGGCTGTGTCCATGGGTCCAAGTCTCCTCGCCTAATGGAAAAAGTTTCTTAGCGTCCACCTTTTCCAAGCCATGAATTATCTTGTAAGTTTCTATTATATCTCCCCCTAACCTTCTAAACTCCAATGAATACATCCCAGGATCCTCAGCCGTTCCTCGTATGTTAGACCTACCATTCCAGGGATCAGCCATGTGAATCTCCACTGGACACGCTCCAGTGCCAGTATGTACTTCCTGAGGTGTGGGGCCCAAAACTGGACACAGTGCTCCAAATGGGGCCAAACTAGAACTTTATAAAGTATCAGTAGCACATCGCTGCTTTTATATTCCAACCCTCTTGAGATAAATGACAACATTGCATTCGCTTTCTTAATCACAGACTCAACCTGCATGTTTACCTTTAGAGAATCCTTGACTAGCACTCCCAGATCCCTTTGTACTTTGGCTTTATGAATTTTCTCACAATTTAGAAAGGAGTCCATGCTTGTATTCTTTTTGCCAAAGTGCAAGAGCTCGCACTTGCTCACATTGAACTTTATCAGCCATTTCCTGGACCACTCCCCCATCTGTCTAGAGCCTTCTGCAGCCTCCCCACTTCCTCAGTAATACCTGCCTGTCCACCAAACTTCGTATCATCAGCAAACTTCACTAGAATGCTCCCAGTCCCATCATCCAGATCATTAATATATAATGTGAACAGCTGCGGCCCCAACGCTGATCCCTGCAGGACACCGCTTGTCACCGGCTACCATTCCGAAAAAGAACCTTTTGTCAAAACTCTCTGCCTTCTGTCAGACAGCCAATCCTCAATCCATGCCAGGAGCTCACCTCGAACACCATGGGCCCTCACCTTACTCAGCAGCCTCCCGTATGGCACCTTATCAAAGGCCTTTTGGAAGTCTAGATAGACCACATCCACGGGGTTTCCCTGGTCTAACCTACTTGTCACCTCTTCAAAGAATTCTAACAGGTTTGTCAGGCACCACCTCCCCTTACTAAATCCATGTTGACTTGTTCTAATCAGGCTCTACTCTTCCAAGAATTTAGAAACCTCATCCTTAATGATGGATTCTAGAATTTTACCAACAACCGAGGTTAGGCTAATTGGCCTATAATTTTCCATCTTTTTTCTTGATCCTTTCTTGAACAAGGGGGTTACAACAGCGATCTTCCAATCATCCGGGACTTTTCCTGACTCCAGTGACTTTTGAAAGATCTCAACCAACGCCTCCATTATTTCCTCAACCACCTCCCTCAGAATTCTAGGATGTAGCCCATCGGGGCCAGGAGATTTGTCAATTTTAAGACCTTTTAGCTTTTCTAACACTTTCTCTTTTGTAATGACAACCATACTCAACTTAGTCCCCTGACTCCCTTTAATTGTTGGGATATTACTCATGTCTTCCACTGTGAAGACTGACGCAAAGTACTTATTAAGTTCTCCTGCTATTTCCTTATCTCCCATCACTAGGCTTCCAGCATCAGTTTGAAGTGGCCCAATGTCTACTTTTGCCTGTCGTTTGTTTCTTATCTATTGAAAGAAACTTTTACTATCATTTCTAATATTACTGGCTAGTCTACCTTCATATTTGATCCTCTCCTTCCTTATTTCTCTCTTTGTTATCCTCTGTTTGTTTTTGTAGCCTTCCCAATCTTCTGATTTCCCAGTGCTCTTGGCCACTTTATAGGATCTCTCTTTTTCTTTGATAGATTTCCTGACTTCCTTTATCAGCCATGGCTGTCTAATCCCTCCCCGGATAATCTTTCTTTTCTTGGGGATGAACCTCTGTACAGTGTCCTCAATTAAAACCCATAAACTCCTGCTATTTTTGCTCTACTGTCTTCCCCGCTAGGTTCTGCTTCCAGTCAATTTTCATCAGTTCCTCTCTCATGCCCTCATAATTACCTTTATTTAACTGTAACACCATTACATCCGATTTTGCCTTCTCTCTTTCAAATTGCAGACTGAACTCTGCCATATTATGATCGCTGCTTCCTAAGTGTTCCCTTACTTTAAGATTTTTTATAAAGTCTGGTTCATTACATAGCACTAGGTCCAAAATAGCCTGCTTCCTTTTGGGCTCCATGACAAGTTGTTCCAAAAGCCATCCTGTAAGCATTCCAAGAATTCCCTTTCTTTGGATTCAGTGGCAACATTATTTACCCAGTCCACCTGCATATTGAAGTCCCCCATGATCACCGTGACCTTGCCTTTCTGACATGCCTTCTCTATTTCCCGGTACATGTTGCACCTCTGGTCCTGACCACTGTTAGGAGGTCTGTACATAACTCCCATTATGGTTTTATTTGCCTTTGTGGTTCCTCAATTCCACCCACACAGACTCCACATCATCCGACCTTAAGTCATTCAGTGCCATAGATTTAATTTTGTTCTTAACTAACAAGGCAACCCCCTCCTCCTCTGCCCGCCTCCCTGTCCTTTCGATAAGTTGTAAATCCTTGGATGTTCAACTGTCAGTCCTGACCCCCCTGCAACCACGTCTCTGTGATGCCTACCACAGTATAATCATTCATGATGATCTGTGTCATTAGTTCATCTACTTTGTCACGAATGCTAGGAGCATTCAGGTAAAGTGCCTTAATGCTAGCATTCTTATCATTTGAGATATTGGAAGTCATAAGATGTCCTAAGTTATCCTTCCTTTTTGTTGCATTTCTAATCTGCCTCAATTTTAAAACCTCCTGCGCACATGCTATCCTCCTGCTTATCTTTCCATTTAACTCCATCCTCCCTGTCGCTTTCACTTTCCCTTCCCCCCAGCTCAGAAGTTTAAAGTCCTACTGACCACCCTATTTATCCTCTTTGCTAGAACATTGGTACCTGATCGGTTCAGGTGGAGACCGTCCCAACGGTACAGATCCCCCCAGTTCCAAAACTGATGCCAATGCCCCATGAAATGGTATCCCTCTTTCCCACAACAATCTCTTAGCCACGTGTTTACTTCCATAATTTTCTTATCCCTATGCCAATTGGTACGTGGCTCGGGCAGTAATCCGGAGATTATGACCCTTGAGGACCTGTACTTCAATTTCCTTCCTAGTGCTTAATAATCCCCAAACAGGTCCTCCACCCTAGTCTTGCCGATGTTGTTAGTCCCAACGTGGACCACAACAACTGGATCCCCCCCCTCCTGCTCCAATATCCTTTCAAACCGGTCGGAGATGTCCCGCACCCTGGCACCGGGTAGGCAACACACCATGCGAGACTCCCGATCCAGCTTGCAAAGGATACTATCTGTCCCCCTAATTATAGAATCCCCTATAACAACTACTTGTCTTTTTGCTCCCCACTCTCGAATGCCTTCTGCATCATGGTGCCATAGTCAGCTGGCTCACCCTGTCCAGAGCCCTTTTCCTCATATGTACAGGGAGCAAGAATCTCATACCTGTTGACGTGTAGTGCCTCGGGTTCAGCCACTGCCCAGATATATTGTTGGCAGTCCCCTGGTCGTTGGTCCCGCTCTTCCTACTTATTAACTCAGTTAGAGGAGGAGGGCGGGTGGGAAACACTGCAGTAATAGAGTCTCAGGTTTAGCCACCTTGCTGATATAATGGTCACTGCTTTCCTTCCCGGCTGCCCCTCTGGTCCACGTCATTTCCTCCACTGCTGCTCGCACTTAAAATGGCCGTTGGCGTCGAAGGGTGATAACTCACTGCTTACCTTCCCAGCTACCCCTCTGGTTCCCATCACTTCCTTCGCTCCTCCCGCTCCTTCTGTGAAAGAGAAAAACACCGCTACCCGCTACCAGTAAGTAATTTTAATAAAAACTGCCTTACCTTATCTGCAGTCTCGTCCTACCTCCGCCTCTGCTCGTTCTTAAAAGACTAGATTGTGTGAAATGCAGGTAAAGTGCTACTTCAACTGGAAGGCATATTTGGGCCCTCAGATGCTGAGGACTCAGTATCAAGTTCAATAATTTTAGGGCCTGAACTGCCAAATATCCTAACCCCCAACCCCACACACCTGGCCTTGTAATCACATTGTCTGCCATTACACATTATCTAGTGTTAGCTACTAACAGTTTCCATTAAGAGCTACTCACTCTCCCAGCCAGATCATTATCCACTCCTTTGTCAGTCCAACTGGTGTCCCTCTTTATAGACTCTATTCCCACCCTCCCCTCACCCTAGCGTCTGCATACAAACTGACATTTTCCTAGGGAAATGGGGAAGGGTCACTGGACTCAAAATGTTAATTCTGATTTCTCTTCCTAGATGTGACCAGACCTGCTGAGCTTTACCAGCAACTTATGTTTTTGTGATTGATTTATAGCATCTGCAGTTCTTTCGGTTTTTATTCCATATTCAAAGGATTCTCTTCTGCCATTTCCAACAGGGTGCCACCACAAAACGTATCTTTCCCTCCCCACTGTCAGTATTCCAGACAGACTGTTCCCTCTGCAACACCCTGATCTATTCTTCCATCAGTCTTCACTTCCTCATTTCTCACAGGTGCATTCCCATATAATTGCATAAAGTTACCAGTTTGACTCCCTGTTTGCTTTGCAACTGAAAAGTTGCCAATTTAGCTTGAATACACTTTCAGGAGTCCTGAAGAAGGGTTACACCTGAAACAGTGACTTCTCCACCTCCTGATGATGCCTGGTTTGCTGTGTTCTTCCAGCCTCCTGCTTGTCTATCTCGGATTCCAACATCTGCAGTATTTTTATCTCTTGAATACACTTTAGCTGTAACTATCATCTAGACAGTGCACGTGAAAGAAAAATGAAGGGAAGGACTATAGGTCTGTACTGAAATCTACTTGGTTTTGTTTTATGAATGGACATGGCATTGGGTCTCTTCTGTATCATAAGACAAGGTCCTTTCTACCCTTACAGTTCACTTATTCTGCTTAAATCTTTTAAATATTTCAACTACAATCACCTTTCATATAAATTTGCATAAACCAAGCAAAAAACCAAAGAGGTGTTAAAAGAAAAATAAATCAAAAACAGCAGCAAAAGTAGCAAATAATGACACCTTTAAAAACTTCACTTCGGTTCACTCTGAATTAGTAGATAAAGCAGACAACACAGACTCAACCAATGCAGATAGGCAAATGCACTGCACTTCATTTAAGCATGGATTCTCTTTTTTAATCAGTGTGTTCAGTGACATTATTACATACCACTGGACTTGAACCTCGGCCTGCTGGCTAAAAGGTACCATGGGACCATAAAAGCCCATTAATTGAATTCGTTTTGAATGCATTGCAACTCTTTGAAACAGCTGTTGTATATTTCACATAAGGTCACTTCAAAAGATAGGCCACATACTGGATGGTGTGTGGTGAACAGAATGAGAGTGGTGTTCATTGAATCTTCTGGCTGCAAGTTCTCCATTCCATTATGTGCCACCAGCAGAAAGAATCAGAAAGCATAATCATTGCTTTATAATGTGATAATGATTAAGAAAAGCCCTTATCTGGGAGTCTGCTAGATGGCAGAAAAATGAAATCAAGATCAAAGAATATACTGAAAATACTGGTGGATGCTCAGAACATGTCTCAATTGTTTGTAATTTACATGAGTTAGTGAATAAGAAGCAAATATCATGTTATAGGTCTGCTGAAGACATCATATAATGCATGTAACTGAGCTGGTTGCATCCAGAGTTTACTATAGGAAATAATCCCTGTGCTCAACAAAATTCATTTCAACGAGTCAAAGTTCTGAGCTCAGAATTATCCTTTAAAACTAACTCATGCTAGCAATACAAGTAGGGAGACCTTTGGGACTCTGAGAGCACCGAAATGAGAACTGAAATCTCAGCCCGACAACAAATAGCAAATAATAATAGTATTCAGCCTCAACCAAGTGACAGATATTCAGGCAGAAACTAATAAAATGTTTCCTGCATGGAAATTGAAGGAGTGGAGCACAAAGCAATGGGTTGCAGGTTGATATCTGTAATTTTGCATTTGATTGTGCTTTTGCTTTTGATTTCAGAATAGAATGAAGCCAATCTCTCTCCATAAGGAGAGTACAAAGCCTGATGGTAAGTCAGAGCCTGATCTTTGTCCTTCTTACCAACAAGGGACTAGATTACGCCCTCTCCCCCGCGAAGGTGGAATTGTGTGAGGACGTGAAAATCTAAAAAACTGTGCCACAGTCCAAGTGGTAAGCACACTGCTCAGACTGAGACTGAGTATTACAGGCCAGCAGAATCCAAGTTGGATCTTCCAAAATGTTTGAATTGTCTTTTCCCTGTCAAAGTGATAATGGCGGGTGTTGCAGTTACCTAATGGTAAAATCTGCACATAATTACTTTCCAAACCCCACATCAGAAAATGTATAATATAGATAATAAAGCAGAGTAATTTTTAATTTAAACAGTGTCACAAGGCTAGTCCCTTTTTTTCTAAAAGCTGTTCCTTGGCTCAAGGAGACTCTGTCCTTGATTTTTTTTCGGAGGAGCAATAAACTAAGCCGAGCTCCACTCAGTCTAGTTTGGTACAGAGGTGAAAAGGATTTTGAGAGGCCTTTTGTTTATAGGTAAACAATTGAGACTTCTGGCCAAAGTGGTCATGTTTTAGAGGTGACCTGTATAAAGAGAGGGGAGTGGTCAGCTCTCTAGCTGGGCTGAGCAATTTTAGTTCAGTATTAACTGGGAAGTCCATCAGGGAGCTGTGTGGAAACATTCTCTCTTTTCTGTCTTTCAACTTTAACCTGTAAGCATGTGTTCCATTTATACTGGGTTTTAAAGGGAGTTTGCTTATTGGGACTGTTATGTGTATTTGGAACAGTATAATTAAGTCTAGCTGGTTAGATTGAATTCTGTGGAGGCTCTTTATTCTGTTCTTTGTATTTCATTGTGTAATTCTGTGAATACGTTTTTGTCTGTTTTAAAATCTAATAGTCAACCTAGCCATCTTACTCCAGGTAATTTTCACTGTACACTTACCGAAACAAATTGTAAAGTTAGGTCTAGGGCTGCCTGCTTAAGAGTGGTTTGGCCTAGTTCATAACAGATTGGGAGTTGTTTGAGGGATTTTAAATAACAAGTGGTAGGTGCTAGTGTCTTTATTTCAGGTGTTGTTTGGTTGGGTAGTCAAAGTTTGGGATAGGAATGGCCAAAAGTTTTCTGGATGTGGATGCAGTGACTTTGGAAAGTTTGCCAAAGTGAATAAGACCAAGTTGCAAGAATTAGCAGAGAAGCTGGAATTGGAACTGTCTGCTTCTGTGAGGAAAGGAGAGATAAGTACAGCAGTAGGTCAGCATTTAAACTTGCTGGAGAAATCATCAGGGTCTAAAGGGTTAGCATGAATTCAATTGCAAATGAAGCAGCTTGAGTTAGAGGCAAGAGATAAGGAAAGGGCAGCAGAAATGAAACAGGTTCAGTTATGATTAAAAGCAGAAGAGAGGGAAAAAGAGAAAGCTTTTGAATTTCAAAAACTAACAGTTATAAAGGGAAGTCAGATTACAAGGCTGGAGATAACGGCGGAGGGTAGGTTTAGTGAGGGAGTGAGTGAAGATGAGCAAGCTCCTGGTAGTCAGGAGCCTAATGAGAAACTGTTTAAGTATGTTCAAGCATTGCCTAAATTTGATGACAAGAATGTGGAAGCCATTTTCATGCCATTTAAAAAGGTGGCTAAACAAACACAGTGGCCAGTGGCAATGTGGGTTTTGTTGATACAAATGAAACTTGTAGGTGCGGCTAGTGGGGTATTTGCATCCTTGGCACAGAAGATATCTGGGGAATATGAGGTGGTGAAAAAAGCCATTTTAAATGTGTACGAGCCTGTACCACAGGCCTATAGACAACATTTCAGGAATCTAAGGAGGGACCCAAGTCAAACCTATTTTGAGTTTGAAAGGATCAAACAGTAATTTCAATCGATCGATTAGAGCTTTAAAAATCAAGCAAACCTATGATGCCCTTAGAGAGGTAATTATTTAGGAGGAATTCAAAAATTCACTGCATGAAGTAGTGTGAACTCATGTGGAAGAGCAGACAGTTAAAACAGCAAGGTTAGCAGCTGAAGTGGCTAATGATTATGAGCTGGTCCATAAAACATGGTTTGGCTTCCAGAATCAATTTCAGTCCATGAGGGATAGAAACTGGGACACAGAGAAATCCTCACGTGGAAAGGGAAAGGTTGATCTCAGTGATGATCATAAGGATAATTTACCACAGAGTAAAAAAGAAACCCTTGAGGGGGACAAAGAAGCTAAAAAACTCCAGTGTTTTCATTGTAATAAAATGGGCCACACAAAATCACAGTGTTGGTGAGCTAGGAGAAAGCCACATGAAGGAAAACCAGACAAGCCTGGAAGTTTTATTGGACTATTAACAAAAAAACACAAGGGAAGTTAGACAACTGCCTCAGAATGGACAAGATGATCAGAAATTAGTTAAGGAGGAAGTGCCAGATTTGCTTAAAAAAAATACATGCAAGGGTAAAGTTAATTCATATAGGCCAGAAGTAGTAGGTAAGGAGGTTACAATATTAAAGGACACAGGATCCTCTCAGTCTGTAATGCTGAAGGATGAGGAGATATGTACTCCTGAGAGACTATTGCCAGAGAAGGTGCTGGTAACAGGAATTCATGGTGCGACAAAAAGTGCTTAATTATGTAAAGTGAGGCTAGAGAATCCAGAGATGAGTGGAGAATTTGTGGTAGGAGTACTGGACAAACTCTCAGCTCAAGGAATGCAACTTGTCCTTGCAAATGATATAGCTGATTCACTGGTAGATGTGCTACCTACTCTAGTTGAAAAACCAGTGGGGAAGCAGGCGACTGAAGACCTGGAGAATGTTTATTTTCCCTGATGGTGTGGTCACACGATCACAGAGGCACAAGTTGCAGCAGGAGAGATCAAAAGGCACAGATAAGGAAGCTGATGTAGTGTTATCTGAAACTTCCTTTGATCAAATAAGTGAAACAGAGAAGGAGCAAATAGTAAACATGCCTGTATTGTTAGCTCTGCTAAGCTGATTGAATTACAGTAGAAAGGTGAGGAGTTAAAGCAGTTGTATTAAAAGGCATTTACTGAGAAAGAAAGTAAATGCATTCATGTGAGTTATTATGTAACAAATTATATCTTAATGAGGAAATGGAGACCATCACACATTCCAACAGATGAAAAATGGGCAGAGATTCATCAAAATGTTTTCCCAGTTGGGGATAGAAAGGAGGTGCTGTAAGTGGTGCATGAGATATCACTTGGAGGTCATTGAGGGATGAGGAAATCACAGGCTAAAATACAACACATTTTTACTGGCCTAGACTACACCAGGATGTAGTTGAATTTTGCCAGACGTGTGATACATGTCAGTTAATGGGAAAGCGACAGGCAGTAATATAACCTGAACCTTTAATACCTATTCCAGCATTTGAGGAACCTTTCACAAGAGTCTTGATTGATTGCGTAGGTCCCCTACGTCACATAAAAAATGGAAATAAGTATTTATTAACAATAATGGATGTGTCAACTAGCTTTCCAGAGGTAATCTCATTATACAACATCACAGCTAAAAGGGTTGTGGAAGAGCTACTTAATTTTTTACGAGATATGGACTACCAATAGAGAGCCAGTCAGATCAAGGATCAAACTTTACATTAAACTATTCAAGGAGGTTATGGATAACTTGGGAATAAAGCAATTGAAATCTATTGCGTTCCATCTGGAATTGCAGGGAGCATGAGAGAGATGGCATCAAACACTAAAGACCATCCCACCAAGGCAATGTTTTTCTACAACCTTCACCATCGGGGAGAAGGTACAGAAGCCTGAACACATGCACAAGCCAGTTTCATAACAGTTTCTACCCTATTGTTGTTAGAACACAGCCTGTACCTGTGCTTTTGTTTTTGCCGCAATACACGGTATTGCCACGTGTACCAAGGCACCAAGGTTTTCACTGTGCCCCGGTACATGTGGCAATACAGTCAGTTCTCTGAAACATTCCACAGGTTGGTATAGAGGAGACCCCATTAAGAGCAACAGACATGGTAGATGAGGTGTTTGGATGTGCAGGCAGATCTCTGCCAGATATGATAGGACCCTTTGGGGCCTTGGATGGAGCTGAGGGGGGAGGTGTGAGCACAGGATTTATACTTCTTGTGGTGGCAAGAGAAGATGCCAGGTGGAGAGGATGGGTTGGTGGGGGGTGTGGACCTAATGAGGGAGTTGCGGAAGCAATCATCTCTACGAATGTTGAAAGGGATGGGGAGGGAAATATATCTCTGGTGTTAGGGTCTGACTGTAAGTGGCAGAAATGGCGGGGGATGGTATATTGTATCCGGAGTTTGGTGGAGTGGAAAGTGAGGACTGAGGGGGGTTCTATCCTTGTTGCGGTTGGAGGTGAGTTTGAAGTAGATGTCCATGTTGAGTCGGTTGCCGGAAATGGCGACAGAGAGGTCCAGGAGGGGGAGGGAGGTTTCCAAGATGATCCAGGTGAACTTGAGCTTGGGGTGGAAGGTGTTCATGCAGTTGATGAACTGTTCAACCTCCTCGTGGGTGCATGAGGTGGCACCAACAAAGTCATTAATGTAGCAGAAAAAAAGGTGGGAAATGGTGTCAGTGTAACTGTGGAAGATGGACTATTTCACATACCCGACGAAGAGGCAGGCATAACTGAGGGCTATATGGATGCATTGCTACCCCTTTGGTCTGTAGGAAGTGGGAGGTTTCGAAGGAGAAATCGTTGAAGCTGAGGGCCAGTTCAGCCAATCAAATGAGCGTGTCGGTGGAAGGGTACTGGTTGGGTCGGTGGGAGAGGAATAAATGGAGGGCTTGGAAACCTTCGCTATGGTGGATGGATGTGTACAGGGATTGGATGTCCATGGTGAAGATGACGCATTTGGGGCCGGGGAACGGAAAGTCATGGAGGAGGTAGAGCGCGTGGGTGGTGTCCTGAATGTATGTGGGGAGTTCCTGGACAAAAGGGGACAGGACGGTGTTGAGATATGAGGAAGTAAGTCCGTTGGGGCAGGAGCAGGTGGAGATGATGGGTCGAGCAGGACATATAGGGCTATAGGCAAGTAGGATTAGTATGGCTAGGTGACTGTTTATGATCAGTGTAGACTCAATGGATCTTTTACTGTGCTGTCGACCTTTATAACTTAAATGTGTTATTTGATTGTATTAATAATTACTATGTTACAGATGATTGAAGGGAAGTTAAACTGGTAGATTAAATCTGCTTTTGTTAAAGAGGGCATTCTTAGGCAGTTGTCTGGCAAGCACTGGTGTCGTAATGAAAGTGGAGACCAGTGTCTCTGTCTCGCACTTCAGGAATTGATCAGTTCCATTGTTTTTGCTGTTCCCAGGGTATACAGCTAATGTCATGTCCAGTAAATTCTTCCATCTGAAATTAGTCAACCTTATCTTGGCATTTTTCCAGATTCCCCATCTGTGTGCTGCAACGGCACAATGAAAAGGGAGCATATTATTACGTTATTAGTAAGCTAATTCTGCTCATGCAGAATTACAGGCACACCATGCTTGCTAGGTCTTTTTCCCCGAGATTGAAAAACTAGACCTATAGATCTGATCTTTTGTTATGTTTTGCAGCCTTAAAGCTGACCACTGGCAAAGTAAATGGATTTGCAGCTGAGTCAATTCTATGGATCCTGCCTGTCATCTCTGCAGCCACCTTGTAGCGCAAGTTGAAGTGAGGGACTTGCTGAGGCTTTCTTCCTTCCAGCTGACTGATAAGCCAAATAAAACTGGCTGCTCAGCATCTGAAGAAGGTCCAAATGCAAATGTCAGGAAAGTAAACAGAGTTGATGACTTCTATACTAGCAGGAGACTGTTAACATGGTCCTGGCCTAGGCAAGGTTTCCCAGTCAGTGGCACACATTAAAATAAACATACAAGGTCACAGGACTGAAGACTATTTTGTAATATTGATTCTAAATACACAGAGGAAAAAATACAATATTGAGTAAATATCATTTTAGTTTAGTTTAATTGTCTAGTGTGGAAAACATACTGATAACATTATAGAGACTTTTTGATATTTACATTTTGGTCCCTCAATCTTCAAGCACGCTGGTGGGGTTATAAGATTTTTTTTTCTAAAATAGATTCTCCGTACTGTAGCTTAGTTCCTTTTGAATTCACTGAGGTACAGAACTGAGTAGCCAAATGGAAAGCTCTGCAAGGATTCTGTTTAATTAGGTATACTGCTAATTAATTGGCACATACAGCATGCTGAGGGATAATCTGACTGCCAGGCACACAGTTCCTGTGACAACAAGGCAGGTGTAAATAAAAATCTGCTGATCATAGCAAGTGAGATGACAGAACCATGAAGTACTCTTATACATAAATAGAGTGGTAAGCCACCAAAAACCTAATGGATGAAACAGCTTTTACCTTCCATTACAAGTTGAACACAATGCCATTTCCCAGGTGAGACAGAAAAGCAACACTGCAGAGAATATGAGTGGAAGATCAAATGTAAGAAGCGAAAATGGATACAAACGGATGTCCTGTCCAACATTTTGTCATGGACAAAAGGGGGATGCGAATTGAACGATTTAATTATATTTCTTTTCCTTCCGTCTGTAAACAGAGGTGTTTTCTGTTTTCTTATTTCATTTCTCTTTTGAAATAGCTGTGTTGTGTTTCCTCCAACATTTCTCTTGGTGAAGTTCAATTTAAAAATTACTTGTGGTAAACTCTTCAGGGTTAAAGGAGTAGTATAATTTCTTTATGCATTCAAAACCAGGGGATGATTGTCATTAACAAACACACACAAGTATATAAGGAACAAAGAAAACAAATGGAAAGGGAAGAGGTTAAAACTTTAAGAATAAAAAAATGGGAATTAATCCATTTTTTTTGTCTGATTTCAGAAAGTTTGTGTCCAGTGGAGGTTCTTTTCCTTAGGCACATGAATGCATGTGCTTTTTTTTTAGATTAGATTACTTACAGTGTGGTAACAGGCCCTCCGGCCCAACAAGTCCACACCGACCCGCTGAAGTGCAACCCGCCCAGACCCATTCCCCTACATTTACCCCTTCACCTAACACTATGGGCAATTTAGCATGGCCAATTCACCTGAGCTGCACATCTTTAGACTGTGGGAGGAAACCGGAGCACCCAGAGGAAACCCACGCAGACACGGGGAGAATGCGCAAACTCCACACAGTCAGTCGCCTGAGGCAGGAATTGAACCCGGGTCTCTGGCGCTGTGAGACAGCAGTGCTAACCATTGTGCTATTGAAGGAAGATAAGAATGTGTGGCATAATTATTTACTGAAGACACAATGATATTAAAATGATCCACTTCTCAGGAAAAATAACATCTCTTCCAGAAACCAAGACTTTAAGCGGTTAAAAAATCTGAGACAGGCTTAGCTCAGTCCGAACTCTATTTTTGTTTTAATGTAGAGGGCCAATTGCAAGCAAACTCAATGTTAAAAAGCAGATTGAATGTTCACAGCTCTTACATTCTTGCTGGTCTGAAACAAACATTCAGGAAATGTGCAATGAGCTCATTTTTAAATTTCAAGGCATTTTCATAATGTAATGGGGTTCCCAGAACAATCATTTTCATCACAGTTTCTATGCAACAATTGATTTCTATCTCTCTGGCCAGGATGTTTATGTGAAGCGTGTTGTCAGCCCTTAATGCAACTTCAAGCATGGTGATTTCTAATTGTTCCCTTGAATGGGGAGACAGCCAATCTGTCCATCTGTCTGTGTTTGTGGACTGCAAGTTGACTCTTAACTACACTTTGGGCAAGTAAGAATGGACAATAAATGCTGGCACCGATTGGTAAAGCCCACACCTCATGTACAAATAAAGCAAATTAAACAAGAAACAACCGTTTTTAAAACTATTTATGATCTCTCTTCATGGCCTGTGGAAATGAAAATAAAATTGTCACAAATATAGTGAAGATAAGGGATAAATGGCTCAAATTTTGCTGGACCCCCATTTTACTAAAAAGTTGAATCTGTCATTTTATCTGTTTTATGGCACACAATGTCAGGAAATATGGCTGTAAGTACACCATTTTATATGCCTTCCATAATTTCCTGCTTAAAAATCGCACAACACCAGGTTATAGTCCAATAGGTTTATTTGGAAGCGCTAGCTTTTGGAGTGCTGCTCCTTCATCAGGGGGTTGTGGAGTATCAGATCGTAAGACACAGAATTTATAATAAAAATTTACAGTGTGATATAACTGATATTATATATGGAAAAAGCCCTGGATTGGTTGTTAAGTTTCTCATCTTTTAGAATGGACACTTTGGTTTCAGTTCTTTCATATGTAAATCCCAGAACTTTTTTTAAAAGTTACATTCTCAAGTGAACTTTAACAATAGGTGCCATGTCAGCTCAGATAATGCATTGAAGGTATGAGGTGCCCTGTGTGAGGCTGTCTGTGTCCCAGTGTTCAGACTGATTCTAATCTAAAAAGGTGATTTACAGTTTTTGAGCAAAATAAAACGTAATTCTGCAAGTACAAATTCATCCTGCAAGTGTGTGTGTGTGTATTTGTATGTTTGTGGGTGTGTGTCTGGGGGCGGGCGGGGTTAAGTGCCATGGGAGGTGGCATGGTGGCTCAGTGGTTAGCACTGCTGCCTAACAGTACCAGGGACACGGGTTCAATTCTCGCATTGGGTGACTGTCTGTGTGGAGTTTGCACATTCTTCCCACATCTGTGTAGGTTTCCTCCGGGTGCTCTGGTTTCCTGCCATAATCCAAAGATGTTCAGTTCAGGTGAATTGGCCATGCTAAATTGCCCATAGTGTTAGTGCATTAGTCAGGGGTAAATATAGGGTAGGGGAATGAGTCTAGGTGGATTACTCTTCGGACAGTTGATGTGGACTTAGGGAATTGAATCTAAACTTGGGGGAGGTGAGAGTGTGTGTGTGAGTGTAAAGGGGTATAAATCTGTGAGAGGGTAGGTGTGTGAATGTATAAGAAAGAGCTTGTGTATGAGAGAGAGGATCTGTGTGAATGTATGAGTGTGCAGGTGTGTATGTATGAGAGAGTGTAGTAGAAAGGGCATTTCTTAAAAATTCCTTTTGTTAGAAATAGTATCAATCTGAACACTGGGGCACAGACAGCCTCATACAGGGCACCTCACATCTTCAATGCATTATCTGAGATGACATGGTACCTATTGTTAAAGTTCACTTGAGAATGTAACTTTTAAAAAAAGTTACAACACAGATAGATTAAAAATAATTCAACATCAAAAATATAAAAGCTTGAAAAAAACAGACCTGTCTCTGAATCATTTGAAAAAAGCAAATAGCCGATCATTGCAGCGGTTGCAGGAGAGTTGACCAGTAATGTTGACATTGGTAGTTAATTTCAAACTTTTTAGTTTAGCAATAAAATAGGAATTGTGGGCAATTTTAGCAGGCCTGGCAGCATCAATAGTGAGAAATCAGAGTTAAATTTCAGGTCCAGTGACCTTTCTTTAGAACTCATGTTAACGAGGAAAAGGCTGGTTTTTATGCAGCAGATGGGGTTGGGGGAGTGGATAAAGAGCAAATGATAGGTACAGATAGAGCCCAAAGAGAGAGAAGAACAGTTAGACAGACAAACATAGAACATAGAACATTATAGCGCAATACAGGTGCTTCGACCCTCAACGTTACACCAATCTGTGGAACCAATCTGAAACCCATCTATCCTACACTATTCCATTTTCATCCATATGTTTATCCAATGATCATTTAACTGCCCGTAAAGTTGGCAAGTCTACTATTGTTGCAGGCAGTGCGTTCCATGCCCTACTACTCTCTGAGTAAAGAAACTACCTCTGACAGCTGTCCGATATCTATCATCCCTCAATTTAAAGCTATGTCTCCTTATGCCAGCCATCACCCTCCGAGGTAAAAGGCTCTCTTTGTCCATCTTTTCTAACCCTAATTATTTTATATGGCTCAATTAAGCCACCTCTCAACCTTTTTCGCTCTAACAAAAGCAGCCTCAAGTCCCTCAGCCTTTCCTTATAAGACCTTCCCTCCATACCAGGCAACATCCTTGTAAATTTCCTCTGAATCCCTTCCAAAGCTTTCACATCTTTCCTATAATACAGTGACCAGAACTGTACATAATACTCCAAGTGCAGCCACACCAGAGTTTTGTACAGCTGCAACATGACCTCACTATTCCAAAACTCAATCCCTCTTCCAATAAAAGCGAACCATATGCCTTCTTAACAATCCTATCAATCTAGGTGGTAACTTTCAGGGATCTATGTACATTTACACTGAGATTCTCTCTGCTCATCTACACTACCAAGAATCTTACTGTTAGTCTAGTACTCTTTATTTCTGTTACTCCTTCCAAAGTGAATCACCTCACACTTTTCCATGCTAAACACCATTTGCCACCTCTCAGCCCAGCTCTTCAGCTTATCTATCTCCCTCTATAACCTACAACATCTTTCTGCACTATCCACAACTCCCCCGACCTTAATGTCATTTGCAAATTTACTAACCCACCATCCTATGCCCTCATTTAGGTCATTTATAACAATGACAACAGCAGTAGCCCCAGATACTCATGTGTACTAGCCTGAATTGAAAACCAGACAGAGTGACTGCTTGATAGTGAGGACAAAGAAGAAGCAAATATGAAGATTTAGGATATTCGCCATGACTGAGAGGCTTCAGAGATTCACTCTGTGAGATGTGACTGCTGTTGTCTTGCATCTCCAACCAAATTGCTAGTTTCTCTCTGGCACATCCAGAGTGGGCAGATAAAGGGGGCTCAGCACACTTTCATACAATATGAGATTCTTCAAAGGACAGTGGAATGAAACAGACACCCACACAGCACCTAGGAAAAAGGCAACACAAAATGTTTGCGTTTATGTGCACCTTATACATTGATCTACTATGGTTTGAATGTGGAATGAACTGCCAGAGAGAGCAGTAGATACAGTTACAACATTTAAAAGACATTTGGACAGGTACATGAATAGGAAAGGTTTGGAGAGATATGGGGTAAGTGAGGCAAATGGGACTCGTTTAGTTGGGAAACTTGGTCGGCATGGACAAGTTGGACCAAAAGGTCTGTTTCCATGCTGTATGATCTCTGACTCCATGTGGAGGAGGAGAAAGTAAGCACTGCAGATGCTGGAAATCAGAGTCGAAAAGTCTGGCACTGGAAAAGCACAGCATCTGAGGAGAGGAGAACCTTTCATCAGGAATATGGGGGTGTGAGGGGGTAAGGGGGCTGAGAGATAAATCAGAAGGTGGGAGTGGAAGTGTGGGGAAGGTAGCTAAGAAGGTGATAGGTGGATGCAGGTGATTGTGATAGTTCAGAGGGTAAGGTGGAACAGATAGGTGGAGAGAAAGATGGACAGCTCAAGAGGGCGGTGTCAAGTTGAAGGGTTGGATCTGGGATGATGCGGAGAGAGGCGAGAGTTGAAAACTAGTGAAGTTAATGTTCATGCTGTGAGGTTGAAGGGTCCCAAGGCAGAAGCAACTATGGCTCCCCAGCATTTCAGCTGCATCATTGGTCAGCTCCAAATTAGCTGGTCATGTGCCCATAAGCATGTGTTTCTTATCCATCATGTAGCAGCTGTTAGTGTAGTAGACATAGGGATAATGACAGCGTCTATGTCTGGATCCGGGGAGGATTCCAATGAGTCTATATGAACAATGTCAGAGCCAAAGCAGCTCTTCGTCAGCTGGCTTGGATTTGGTGTTAGTGGAGGCCCTTGGTAGAATTAAAGTGACTCTATGTGTCAAGGAAAAATCCTGGCCCCAAACACTCTTGACTACATCATTCAATGTTACAAAACAATCCTAATAATGGCTGTGAGACACAAGCAAGATATTATAACATATAAAGATTCACCGTAGTTGTCACAGTTCCAAGATTCTGTAGCCTGGTACAGGGGCTGCTCATTTCACATCTTGGATCATAAAATGCCCACTGCATTATCCAATCTGGCACAGGTACAGTCTCCTGCAGGATGTTTGCCAAAAGGCTTAAACAACAGACATCTAAACTGGAGCAACAATGTGCAATGTCAATGTATCCCACTGGCCTCCTTCTCAGGAGCTTCCATGTCCTAATGCATAAAGAATGTATTTCAATGTTATTTATATGTGCTGCAACTGCTGAATGATCATAATATCGAGGAGATGCTTTGTCTCTGACATTGTCCATATCGACCCATTGGAGCCCTCCTCTGGATCCAGACAAAGAAGCTATCATTATATCATTGTTCCTATGTCTGCTATAGTAACAACTGCTGCACGATTGATGAGAAACACATGCCTGTGGCCCAATGACCAGCTAATGTGGAGCTGGCCAATGATGCAACAAAAATGCAGAGGAGCCATGGTTGCTTGTGTTCCCTGAAATGCCATGTAGATCAGACAGGGACAGCAGTGCCATACTGTATCCAGACGTTGAGGTCAGAACACCATGTAATCCTCTCCAGCACATCATCAGTACAACACGTTCCTCCACGGGGCTAATGAAGTTGCTCCTCCACATTGGTTTCCAATCTTAACATAATATCTAACAGTTATACAAGGATTTATTCTGACTCTGGTGAGCATAAGGTCAAGTACATTTTGTGCTCATGTTAGTTTTTTGATGATGCACTGTAAGCCCCATCTGGCAGCAATATCCTTCAGAACAAAGCCAGCTCAGTCAGGGGCAAAGTCAACATGGTTTCATCATTTTCACATGCCTGACAAATCTTCTAGAATTGTTTGAGGAAGTAATGAGCAGGTTAGACCAAGGAGAAACAATGAATATTATCTACGTGGACTTCAAAAAAGCCTTTGACAAGGTGCCACACAGGAGGCTACTGATAAGGGCTGATGGTGTGAGAGGCAAGGTGCTAGCATAGATAGAAGCTTGGCTGTCAGGCAGAAAACAGAGTGGGGATAAAAGGGCCCTTCGCAGGATGGCAGCTGGTGACAAACGGCGTTTGCAAGGCTCAGTGTTGGGACCATAATGTTTAACTTTATACATTTACAATCCAGATGAAGGAACTGGGGGCATTCTGGCTAAGTTTGCAGATGATACGAAGATATGAAGATAGATAGAGGGACAGGTGTCATTAAGGAGTCTGCAGAAAGATTTGGAAAGATTAGGAGAATGGACAAAGAAGTAGCAGATGGAATACAATATGGGAAAAAGTGAGGTCATGCACTTTGGTCAGAAGAATAGAGGCTTGGACTATTTTGTAAATGGAGAGAACATTCAGAAGCCTTTAAGTGCAGAGAGACTTGGGAGTGCTAGTCCAGGATGCTCTCAAGGTAAACTTGTAGGCTGAGTCTGTAGTTAGGAGACAACTGCAATGATGTCATTTATTTTGAAAGGGCTTAAATATAAAAGCAGAGATGTACTTCTGAGGCTGTATAGGCTTTGGTCAGACCACATTAGGAGTATAGTGCGCAGTTTTGGCCCTCTTATCTTGGAAAGGATGTACTGGCAAGTAGGGTCCTGAGAAGGTGGCATGGTGGCTCAGTGATTAGCACTGCTGCCTCACGTGCTAGGGACCTGGGTTCAATCCCAGCCTTGGGCCTCTGTCTATGTGGAGTTTGCACATTCTCCCTATGTCTGTATGGGTTTCCTCCCACAATCTCATGATGTGCAGATTTGGTGAATTGGCCATGCCAAATTGCCCATCGTGTCCAGGGATGTGTAGGTTAGATGTATTAGTCAGGGGTAAATGTAGAGTATTAGGGTAGGGGAATGGGTCTGGTGGGTTACTATTTGGAGGATCAATGAGGACTTGTTGGGACAAATGGCCTGTTTCCACACTGTAGGGATTCTATCAATGGTCCTGGGAATGAAAATCTTTATATACGAGGAATGTTTGAGGACTCAAGCTTTATACTTGATGGAGTTTAGAAGGATGAGGGGGGTTCTAATTGAAACATACAGAGTACTGAATGGCTTGGACAGAGTAGGTGTTGGGAAGATGTTCCATTGCTCGGAGAGATTCGGACCTGAGGGCAGATCTTAGAGTAAAGGGAATACCTTTTAGAACGGAGATAAGGAGAAACTTCTTAATCTATGGAGTAGTGAATCTATGGAATTCATTGCCACAGAAGACTGTGGGTGCCAGGTCATTGAGTAAATTAAAGACTGAGATAGATAGGTTCTTGATTGTCAAGGGGATCAAGGGTTACAGGGAAAAAGAAAGAGAATGAGGTTGAGTAACCTACCAGCCATGATTGAAAGATGGAGCATACTCAATGGGTTGAATGGCCTAATTTTTGCTCCTATGTCTTGTAGTCAGTAATGATGCTACAAAACCCTTGCTAACTCAGTTTGAAATTCCTCATTTACAGTACATTCTGTACCCTTGGAGCACTCCATGCTTCTTCCCCTTGATGTTCAAAATGAAAGAATACTGATTTATGAATGGAGGGCAGGTTATAAAAGATAATCAGCAGGAGGTTTAATTGGCCAGGTGTGATGTATTGCTGTGAGAGTTCATCACATCTGAACTTAATATTGAGGAATCCCAGGGCCATGCCTTGTGACTCTGTTACAGTTGCTGTCCCAGAAGGCAACTCACCATCACTTTTTAAAACACAACTAAGGATGGGCAATAAATGCTGGTCAGTAGGCAACACCAATATCCCACAAATGAATAAATGAAAAAAAACTTCAGTGGCTCTGTCCTGCCATTCTGAGGGGTTACACCCAGGGATAGTAATGGACATGTCTCGAGAATTGACTATAAAGTATATTTCTCTTAGTGTGGCTATGTCAGGCTATTGCCTGACTAGTCTTTGGGCCATGTCTCAATTTTCCTGCAAGATAGTTATGAAAAATACTTTGCAGGGTCAGCTGGGCAGAACCTGCCTTTTTCATGTCCAAATCACTGCTATGGTTTATCCTTTATAATGACTGTATTTTTCTTTGTTGGAGCAATTTTATATCATTCGATGGCTTACTGCTGTATTTCAGAGGGAAGCTAAGAACCCAGCACAATGCTGTGAGTTACATTTTGACCAAATTAGATAAAGACCTCAGAGTATCTTCCCTAAAGGACATTGGCAAAAAAGTTATATTTCTATGCTTTTCAATGCTTAGATCAAAACAATCTACCTACCTTACATCAATCATTTACTACACAGAGTAGTTATCGCAATGTTTCTTGAAAATTTCCAACATGACAAAGGAGATTGGCCCATCAGTAAGTAGAATTCATGCTTCATTTATATTGTTGAGTCAACAGAGTGCTACGCTGAGGAAAACATTGGAGAATATTTTGAAAGACAATTCAATAAGCTTTCCAGTCTTGACATTTAAAATTTCCTTTTTAGATTCTTAAACTTCATTTTAATGAACATATTGAATACTGCATCAGTCATCATTTTGATCTCAGGTATTACGATCTCATGTCAATGACATCATTTTTCATTCTCGGTCAAAATACAGAATTGAAGTTATACCAGTTCCAAGAGTTTAAAAAGAGAACAAGTAAGGGCCAACTTTCCACATAAAACACATTGAAAAGAATGGAATGCTAAGTTAATTAAATACCATTTTATTTGCTAATATCTTCATACTTTAAGATGTTTTAAGAAAATCAACATCATTTATAATTCCACAATTTAATAGTTATATTGAACATTTCAGATTTTCTTTATTGTATTTGACTGTTAAATAAAATCAAATTGTTTATTATAAATATTACTTAATCCTAGAGATGCCTCATCAGTTTTCATCTAGCTAGAAAAGAAAGTTGTGCATCTTGTAGCCACTTTAAATTGGATCCCTGAAGTTCTGAAGAAGGGTCACTGGATACAAATCAACAACTCTGCTTTCTCTCCACAGAATCGAGATTAGAGTGGTGCTGGAAATATTGGTGTTTTGGGCAAAAGCCCTTCATCAGTGCTTTTGCCCGAAACGTCGATTTTCCTGCTCCTCGGATGCTGCCTGGCCTGCTGTGCTTTTCCAGCACCACTCTAATCTAGACTCTGGTTTCCAGCATCTGCAGTCCTTGTTTTCACCTGTCTCTCCACAGATGCTACCAGAGTTTCTCCGGATAGGTTAGTGTGATTGGGCAAAGGTTTGACAGATGGACTCAACTATAGGAACCCATGAACTTGTCCACTTTGGCAGAAAGAACAGAAAACCAGAAAGAATAAAAAACTATGGAAAATGTAAACAAAGTGGGATGACAAAATTTTGAAATACAAAGCAAACTGTGTGCACTCACACATCAATCACAAAATATTGGTCAAAGGTGCATTAAGTGACGAGGAAAGCAAATTGAATGTTGTCTATTGCAAGAGGATGGAATTTAAAAGTAAATATAGTTTGCTGAAGTTGCAAAGGATGTTGGTGAGATCACAGTTATGTTCAGTTTTGTTCTTTTTAAATGATGTATTAAAAGCAGTTCAGGGAAATTTCACTCAATTGATACCACACCTGTATCGATTGGAGTTTGGAAGAATAAAGGATGACCTTAGACATTCAGGATTCTAAAGGGACTTGACAGGTTAGATACTGAAGTGATACTTCACACTGTGAGAGAGATCAGAACTGGAGGATACAGTTTCTCCAACAATTTCTGTTTTTACCCAGTTAAGTATCTGGTCAAGGTAACCACCAGAATGCTGCTGATAAAGGTATCATTTCTGCCAATGACATTTAAAGTGAAGAAAAATGCTTCGATTTCCTGTTGTTGGAAATAGCCACTTATGTGGTGCAAAAATCCTTGTCGAGTACCAGTCCAAGCCTGAACGCAGCTCTGGAATTCGTCATTTTCTGAGGAGTTACAGATGGTAATATACTCTCTGCAGTCAACAGAAACATCCCCACTTCAGCTTTTACAATAATGGGAAATTCAAGTATCAGTGTTGAGGACTCCCAAGACCCCTCCATCTTGACTGTCTACCATATCAATTGATTTCACAACTGTTAGATCTGTTTAGTTGGTGGGAAAAAGCATACCCAGGAAGGCTGATGGATGAACCTGGGACATTGGCTATAAGCTATGATGCAGCAAATATAATCATTGCTTGACTAAACTTGGGAAGCTCACATAAATTTGTCACAAGTCCTGTATGTTATGGTAGATTGTGCACAGCACAAAGGAAGATGGCTGTCATTACTGAAAGCAAAATATTTCTGCTCCTTGAAGTCACTTCAGGAATTCCTTAGGGTGGATGCAATCATATTTAACTGCTTTATCAATGAATTTCCTTCTATCTTAAGGCCAGGGTGGTGATATTTGCTGTTGGGTGTAACATGCTCAGTTCCATTCGCAGCTTTTCAGATGATAAAGTAGTCATATCTATGAGATTACATGTCAGGACTTTGATAGAATACATTCCATTTGCCTGGAGGAAAGGAGAAAAAACACTCAAGAAACTCAACTCCATCCAGGATAAAGCAAGCTGTTGAATCAGCAGCCCATCGACAAACACATGCAGTGGTAGCAATGTGTTCCATCTACAGGGTTCAGTCTGCTGGAAAATGGTGAAGTTGCCTTTGATAGTTCTCTATAAAGACAAGGGCAACTAATATCGGGAAACACCCTTCTCTTCTTTTTTTCTTAGGCAATTCCACAAGGCTGAGGGTGACACATTGAAGCTGGGGGTCCTGACCTGACCACACAACACTGCCATAATGGAAACACCACTACCTGCAAGCTCCCCTCCAATGCACAAATCATTCCAAATTATTGCTGTCCTTTCATTGTCACTGAGACAAAATGTTGAAGCACCCCACCAGATGGACTACAATGATCAACAAAAGACTTACACCTTCATAATGAGGTTTAAGGAAGGACAATAAATGTGGCTTTGCTGGGATGCTCAAATTCCAACAACAAATAAACAAAAATAATTAGTTTGGGTGTGCCTTTGAACTGTTAAAGTTGAAAATCATACAACACCAGGTTATATTCCAACAGGTTTATTTAGAAGCACTTCTTCGGAGCATTCCTTCTTCATCAGGTAGCTGTGTAGCAGGATCAGAAGACACATAATTTATAGGAATAGATTACAGTGTCATGCAACTGAAATGATATATTTCAGTTATATCTAGGAACAAACCTAGATTGCTGTGAAATCTTTCATCTTTTAGATTGGGCTGTAGATTTCAGTTCACTAATATGTAAATCCCAGAACTGCTTTTGAGTCACATTCTCGAGATAACTTAATGTTTTATAAATAAGGAAGTGACATCTTAGCTCAGACAATGCATTGAAGGTATGAGTTACCAATCTGACTCAAGATTGGGATCCAGACAGACTCTAACCTCACAATCTTTAATGCATTGCCTGAGCTGAGATGTCACTTTGTTTTATAAAACCTTAAGCTATGTTGAGAATGTGACTTAAAAGAAGTTCTGGGATTTACACAGTAATGAACTGAAACCTGCAACCCTTTCTAAAAGATGAAAAACTTAACAGCAGTCTAGGTTTGTTCAATATATCATTTCAGTTACATGACACTGTCATCTTTTGCTATAAATTCTGTGTCTTATGATCCCATTTAACAGCTACCTGGTGAAGGAGCAATGCTCTGAAAGCTAGTGCTTCTAAATAAACCTGTTGGACTATAATGTGGTGTTGTGTGAGTTTTAACTTTGTCCACCCCAATCCAATACTGGCTTCTCCACATCATTTGAACTGTTAGGTCAACACCAGTTGGCTTATTCAGCTTTAGTCTTATGAGACATTTCCACAATAGTTGAAACTAATGACTGTCTTACCTAATCCTTTCAAAGCTTAGTTAAAAGTTAATCGATTTGCAATGATTCTGCAAACACATCAAAACTGGGTAAGAAAAGTAGATGTCCTATATCAGATGTCAACTGAAATCTTAGAGGAGTCTGAACAACATGGGCTATGGCAAGTTCTGTGACAAAATCAGACAGAAGTAGAGCAGAGACTGTTGAAGCAACTTGCTCCAAATGTTGTGCTTTTCACAAGTGCTGTGTCAAGATTCTCACTAGGCAGTGGTGAGCTGGCAATTCTGGTGACCAGAGTTTGTTAAATGACTTGTTCACGCCTCAAATTGCCTCATTAATATCCAGTTTTCTATGTTACTGAACCTGTCAAAAAAACTAGAATTCAAAAATTCTAAACATGAAAGTCAAAGCAGGTTTCTCACAAGTTTTGTTTGTTACTTCCTGTGAAGGAGCTCCATGTTGGACACTGGGCATCATTGTCTTTAGGCATACTCCATGGGCACTAGTCACAAGGTCCCATGTCCACTGACATTGGCATCCAATATGTTCCAACTTCTAAGAGCTCTGATGGCAGATGTCCAAAGCATTTACATTATGCTTCTGAACATCAATGCTGTACTTCAGTCTGCACCAGCAACTACTATTGTAATGCTGCAGCAACAACACTATATGTTGTCAGGGACACACGTCCACCTTATTGATTGGACCAAGTCGCATTTCCAAGTTTCTCACTCACTTTGACCCTACCTGGATACTCATAGCATCAATGCCTTTCACTGCCTTTCATTGCCTTTTTGTGCTTTGGGCTGACGGGTTTGCGTACCTAATAGGCCTTTTAAAAGTAGCAAATGTAAAAGGGATGCTGGTGAATTCTAAGTTAACCATTGAGGGGTGAGGTGTTCCGAAAGAGAAATGTGGTATCACGGGCTCGGAATTGGTCATGAGAGATGCCATATGGGGTGTGCTGGCATTTAATGAGGGGAGTTTCGTAAGAAATGGTGAGAAATTTTGCTATGCCTCATTAGGGATCCCTCCAGAAAACTTGATGCAACCAGCTCAATTAATCTGAAATAAGTTTCATGTCATAGTTTTATTATGACTACTTATTAGTAGTAGTTCTTTTGCAGGTTCATTATTTCATTGAATTTAAAATTAAAATAGCAGATCATTGGTCCTAATCACTCAATTCCTAATACAGAAACAATATCCATGATTTCATTTTCTCTGCTGATAAACTGAAACTACATGCCAGCACCTTCAAAGAAAAATGGACAAAGGCTGAAGAAAAGCTCAAATCAATACTAAATATTAGCAACGTGTTCACAGTCTAGGTATCTGATAGCCACTTATCTTCCTCTATTCTGCCTGGAATTCACCTGTGTGCTTTCTGCTTGTTCATTAGATTTTAGATTAGATTACTTACAGTGTGGAAACAGGCCCTTCGGCCCAACAAGTCCACACCGACCCGCCGAAGTGCAACCCACCCATACCCCTACATTTACCTCTTACCTAACACCACAGGCAATTTAGCATGGCCAATTCACCTGACCCGCACATCTTTGTGACTGTGGGAGGAAACTGGAGCACCCGGAGGAAACCCACGCAGACACGGGGAGAACGTGCAAACTCCACACAGTCAGTCGCCTGAGTCGGGAATTGAACCCGGGTCTCAGGCGCTGTGAGACAGCAGTGCTAACCACTGTGCCACCGTGCCGCCCATGTTCAGTTTTTATCTGTGGCATGACCGTCTCACTGAGCATATTGTCCTTGATAAACTCAACATTGTAGATGTTTCAAAGTGAACCCAAGCTCTGAAATGCAATTTGCTAATATCATCAGCTGGACACACTCCTTGCCTGGTCTTCAGGGACACTGGAAGCATCACTAACATTTTACAATATGTAGGAGGAGCATATCATAGGAGAGTTTTTCACTGCCATGTTTTTCCTTTAGATTAATTTTGTTAGTTACTTTTGAAGAGTACGAATTCTGCAAATGACATTATCTCACTTCAAACACTCCTGCTCCGAGTGAACCAAGTGTCTAGTGAGAGGGCGGAATTGTGGAAAATCAGTATTAGTAAGAAAATGGTGCTAGGAAAACTAATGGGGTTAAAGGCTTCCAAATCACCAGAGCTTGATCATCTATATCTCAGAGTGCTAAAGGAAATAATGGCCCCAGAAATATTGGATACATTGGCTCATCTTCAAACATTCTGTAGACTCAGGAGCAATTCCTTCAGGTCGGAGGGTAGAAATTGTAACCCAACTATTTAAAAGGGAAGGGAGAGAAAACATAGAGAATACAGACCAGTTAGCTTAACATTAACAGTGGAGAAAATGGTTGAGCCTATTATAACAGATGTGAAAAAAGAAAAATTGGAAAGCATTAACAGGATTGGACAAACCAAGAATTGGCTGATAAAAGATTAAATAATTCAATGGATTTTTTTTTGAGGATGTAAATAGAAAACCAGTGGATATGGTATATTTGAATTTTTTTAAATATCAAAGATTTTTGATTAGGTCCCATTTAATAGGTGAGAGGGAAAAGTTAAAGCAGATGGGATTTGGGTAATATATTGGCAAGGTTTGAGAACTGACAACAGGAAACAGAGAATGGGAATAAATGGGTAATTTTCCAAATAGCAGCCAGTAACTATTGCGGTACTGCAAGGATTAGTGTTTCTGCCCTAGCCATTCATTATATACATATATGACCTGGATGAAGGAACCAAAGACAACATTTCTAAGCTCGCTGATAAAACAAAAATAGGCAGCATTGTGAATTATTGGAAGGATGCAAAGAGTCTTCAGGGTATTTGAGACAAGTTGAGTGTACAGGCAAACACATATCTGATGCAGCGTAACATGGAAAAATGTGCAGTTATATATATGTGTGAATTTAAATGTTGACTATATTGAGAATCTGGCTGTCCTTGTACACCAGTAAATGAAAGTAAATAGGTAGGTACAATAAGCAATTGGAAGGCAAATAATTTTTTTGGCCATCATTGCAGGAAAACTTAAGTTCAGAAGTGAAAATGTCTTACTGCAGTTATATAGGTCTTGGTGAAATCAGGAAAGAAAGAAGGACTGAATAGTATTCAAAGGAAAAGACTGCAGAAAGTTACCACACGGAATCCTATATATCCCTTAATATCCAGACTTCATGGAGTTTTGGGTCCCTTCTTTTATCTTTATTAAAACATGTGGGCCCTTACTCTTCCTATTACCTTCTTAAATGTGTCCAACCGCTCTGACACAGATTTATCTGCTCTAACTCTATAGGCTCTCTGGCCAAATCATATCAAATCTCATCAAAATTAGCCATTCCCCAGTTTAGAACTTTGATTTCAGCCCCTAGACCTTTCTCATGGCAATTTGAATCTAACGGAGTTATGATTACTGTCTGAAAAGTACTCCCCCGCTGATAGGCCAACTACTTGCCCACCGTAATTACCGAAAATTAAGTCTCGAAGCATTCCTTCTTTTGTCGGGACTTCTCTATAACGGCTTAAAAAAATCTCCTGTATTTTTTAACAATTCTGCTCCTTTTAAACCTTGCACATAATGAATACACCAATCAACGTTGTGGAAGTTGAAGTCCCAACTGTCTATTATTTTTACTTTTACAAGTCATAGAGTCATAGAGATGTACAGCATGGAAACAGACCCTTCGGTCCAACCCATCCATGCCGACCAGATATCCCAACCCAATCTACTCCCACCTGCCAGCACCCGGCCCATATTCCTCCAAACCCTTCCTATTCATATACCCATCCAAATGCATCTTAAATTTTACCAGCCTCCACCACTTCCTCTGGCAGCTCATTCCATACACGTACCACCCTCTGCATGAAAAAGTTTGCCTTAGATATCCTTTATATCGTTCCCCTCTCACCCTAAACCTATGCCCTCTAGTTCTGGAATCCTAGACACCAGAGAAAAGACTTTGTCTATTTATCCTATCTATGCCCCTCATAATTTTGTAAACCTCTATAAGGTCACCCCTCAGCCTCCGACACTCCAGGGAAAACAGCCCGAGCCTGTTCAGCCTCTTCCTGTAGCTCAGATCCTCCAACTCTGGCATCATCCTTGTAAATGTTTTCTGAACCCTTTGAAGTTTCACAATATTTTTCCGATAAAAAGGAGACCAGAATTGCATGCAATAGTCCAACAGTGGCCTAATCAATGTCCTGTACAGCCGCAACATGACCTTCCAACTCCTGTACTCAATACTCTGACCAATAAAGGAAAGCATACCAAACGCCTTTTTCACTATCCTATCTACCTGTGACTCCACTTTCAAGGAGCTATGAATCTGCTCTCCAAGGTCTCTTTATTGAGCAATACTCCCTAAGACCTTACCATTAAGTGAATAACTCCTGCTAAGATTTGCTTTCCCAAAATGCAGCACCTCACATTTATCTGAATTAAACTCCATCTGCCACTTCTCAGCCCATTGGCCCATCTTATCAAGATCCTGTTGTAATCTGAGGTAACCCTCTTCGCTATCCACTACACCTCCAATTTTGGTGTCATCTTACTAACTTACTAACTGTACCTCTTATGCTCGCATCCAAATCATTTATGTAAATGACAAAAAGTAGAGGGCCCAGCACCAATCCTTGTGGCACTCCACTGGTCACAGGCCTCCAGTCTGAAAAACAATCCTCCTCCACCACCCTCTGTCTTCTACCTTTGGACCAGTTCTGTACCCAAATGGGTAGTTCTCCCTGTATTCCATGAGATCTAATCTTGCTAATCAGTCTCCCACGTCTCTGAAGTTTGCTGCATATCTGCTGTTCTATTTCTCTCTTCCCGAGAGTGCGGTCTGATAGGTCTGTACCATTGCAAAAGGTAAAACGCCAGGTCACTTTAAGACCTGTATATCTTATGGTAATAGTCTACCTACAGAAATGTGCACAAAAAGGCCCACTTGGAACTAAGATCATTTCAGTGTGAGATGTGTAAGTCTTTGTTTCAGATTCCCTTCTCACTACAGAGACATCTACCATAACACAACAGTGAACAGACTTTCAAA
Source organism: Hemiscyllium ocellatum (assembly GCF_020745735.1). Lineage (NCBI taxonomy): Eukaryota > Metazoa > Chordata > Chondrichthyes > Orectolobiformes > Hemiscylliidae > Hemiscyllium > Hemiscyllium ocellatum. The sequence continues at coordinate 91,568,070 of NC_083401.1, forward strand.
TGTGATACATGTGATAAAGCCTTTGGGTCTCCCTGTCTGTTAGAGTCATAAAAAGACATACTGAAGTGAAGGAGATGATTTGTCAATATTGTGGCCTGAATTCTGCCAGCAATGGAACATTACGTTTGTACATTTGCTGCATGCCTATGAGTGTCCTTACTGTGACAAGCATTCAGTGAGAATTATTAAAGATGTATTTTAGAAAACAGAGAAAAACATATTCGAGTGTCACATGCTTCAGTCAGAAAAGTGGTCTAGATGATGACTGGCTGTCAAATGAGAACGCAGAGGCATTATGTTCTTGTTAGAGTGAAGGGTAAGGCTGGTAAGAGTAGGGAACAATGGATGAATAAAGGCATTGAGCTTCTGGCCAAGAATAAGAAAGAGTCATATATTAGGAATAGACAATTGGGAGTAAATGAATCTCTTGAAGAGTACAAGGAGTTCAGGGGCCTTCTTAAGAGGGAAATCAGGAGGGCAAAAAGGGAACATGAGGAAGCCTTGGTAGATAAGGTTAAGGATAATCCAAAGAGATTCTACAAGTACATTAAGATCAAAAGAGCAACTAGAAGAGAATGGGTCCCCTTAAAGATTAATGAGGTTGTCTATGTGTGGAACCACAGGAGATGGGAGAAATATCAAGTGAATTTGTCACGTCAGTTTTGACTGTGGAGAAAACATGAAGGCTAGGGAACTTGGGAAATAAATATTGATGTCTTCAAAACAGTCCCTATTACAAAAGAGAAATGCTGGAGGTCTGAGAAAACATAAAAGTGGATAAATATTTGGGACCAGGTGAAGTTTATCTCAGGATGTTGTGGAAATTTAGGACAAGAAACACACAATTTGAGGCTCAAGGTTGCATTCAAATCAAATGACAATGTGACAACCACATATCTACATCAACTCTATCATGACCAAAGCAGATCAGATTGATGCTTGTTATCGATGCTTATCTGTTAAGTGACAATGCAAAGTGGAAATGGAAGACATTACAGAATCATAGAAGAGTTATAGCACAGAAGAAGGCCATTCACCCCATCATTCCCACACTAGCATATGAAATGAACATCATTACTTAGTCCCAATCTCTTACCCTCTTGAATGCTTCAATTGAACCTACCTCCAGTGTACTCCATGGTATATTCCATATCTTTCTACTCACTGAATAGAAAAGCTTTTCCTCACTTCACCCTTACTTCTTTTGCAAATCACTTTTATTCAATGTCCTCTTATAAGTATTCCTTTTACGATTGGGAACAATTTCACCCTATCTATTCTACCCAGCATGCTCATGATTTTGAAAACCTGTGCCGGATCTCCAAGGAGAACAGTCCCAGCTTCTCCAGTCTTTCCTCATAACTGCAGTCATGATTTGGAGATGTGAGTGTTGGACTGGGGTGTTTAAAAGTTTAAAAAAATCGCACAACACCAGGTTATAGTTTAATAGGTTTATTTGGAAACACTAGCTTTCAGAATGTTGCTCCTTCATCAGGTTTTCGTGGAGTATAATATCGTAGGAAACAGAATTTATTGCAAAAGTTTACAGTCAAATGCAATTGAAACTTCATATTGAAAAAGACCTGGACTGTTTGTTAAGTGTCTCATCGTTTAGAATGAGCATGTTGGTTTCAGTTCTTTCATATGTAAATTCCAGAACTTTCTTAAAGTTACATTCTCTAGTGAACTTTAACAATAGGTGCCATGTTGGCCCAGATAATGCATTGAAAGTGGGAGGTGTCCTGTGTGAGGCCGTCTGTGCCTCAATGTTCAGACTGATTCTAATCTAAAAAAGGGATTTACAGAATCTTACATGGATTCATGCAGTTTTTGAGCAAAATAAAACATAATTCTGCATGTACAAATTCACCCCACAAATTTGTGTGTGTGTGTGTGTGTGTGTGTGTGTGAAATTAGAATTAAATTTAATTTAGATTAGACTTTAATTTAAGAAATAAGTCTCATTAACTATCTATCTCACTCATATGACATCTCTCATGTCTCGTTCTAATCCTTTTTGCCACCTGCTTTTCCCAGAATAACCTGCTTCTTGAGATCATCCACCAAAGGAGGGACAGCTCTTGACACCACACCATCTTTGAAAGGCTGCTGTGAACCCAGATGAGCATTGGCAATCCAGTTTTGTCCCTCACTGACAGCGTCATGGCTCAGCAGTCACAAAGCCACTTTGCCCAGCCCGCATAGTCAGTATAGCTGACACCCCATCAGACATACAATCCCATTCCTTCAACCTAATCTCTATATAACAAACTGACCACGCACCTAGCTATATCCAGTCCAACCACCATCTCTGAGTCACCACTAATCTTGCTCAATGCTCATTGTAGGCTTGTATCCTGTCCGAATGGTTGCCTGTGTGTGAGGTTCACCCACAGGAAAATGACAAGTCCAACATGAACTTCTATTGACAGCCAGCAAAAGTGAACACAAGTGGAATGATTGAAGGCTGCAGGTCACAACCACAATGCAAACCAAATGCTGGAGACATAACAGTGACAATCCATGATGGCCGGCTGCTCTCAGTTCTGATCTACTGGAACTAAGTGTCAATCATGTCCTGCTCGCCTTGGAAGGGTTAATATAGCTGAGCTCTGTAACCCACAAGGAGACCTTCCTTCAGCTCAATGTTCTCAGCCTTCTCCTTGGATAACTCCCACCTCAGGCGACTGACTGTGTGGAGTTTGCACATTCTCCCCGTGTCTGCGTGGGTTTCCTCCGGGTGCTCCGGTTTCTTCCCACAGTCCAAAGATGTGCAGGTCAGGTGAATTGGCCATGCTGAATTGCCCGTAGTGTTAGGTAAGGGGTAAATGTAGGGGTATGGGAGGGTTGCGCTTTGGCGGGTCGGTGTGGACTTGTTGGGCTGAAGGGCCTGTTTCCACACTGTAAGTAATCTAATCTAAAAAAAACTGTTCCATGCTTTGGCTGCTCAGCATCTATCACATTGCCCCGTTGCCTGTTTCAATTGTGAATAGTGCAGCACACCAGGAGGGTATGGCATACTTTGATTGGACTATACTGCAGCAGACCCCAACCCCTTCCGATCTGTGGAACCTTATCTTCACTGCCTTATCATCTGCTCCACCATGGCTCTGACCGCAGCATCTTCAACAACTTACTGAAGGTGTAGTGCCGGCTGAGTGGCCAACACATTACCTCCAAAACAAACTTCCTGCTGCACCACGCTCCTCTTCCCATGCCAGACACAAAACAACCATTCCACTTTCCAGTGTATTCATTACACTCCACCATCAGGCTTACATGATCAATGATGAAGCAATGTTCTCCTCAGCCCACATCACCCCTGGAAGTTCCACAAATAATGGAGCACTTCTGGCTAATATTCTCTTCATTTATGAAGTTGGTGGAGTTTCAGACTGTATTGATTGCAGCTGCTGGTAGAAGGAATGGGTTAGGACCAGTCTGGCAACTCCACTTGCCCTGTAAGAAACTGTCCTCCCATGTCTGCTGATTGGGGTGCTGAGGATGTTTGGTCATCACTTCACATGCCTAGTGATAAGTTGTTAGGATTCCACAAAATGACTATTCTTTTTTAAAAATTGCATTTGCCGGGTGTGTGCTTTCAATTTAGTAAACTGAAAATCGATTTAACTGTTTGTTTCCAGCCAGATTTGTTTGTTCAATATTTGTCAAGTAGCCAGTTCTTGACAAGATGAAGTCTACCTTTTTAAAATGACTGCATGCTTTGTTGTGTAGTGTGGTTATTTAAAGGTAAAGTCATCATGATCCTATTGGACTACACGACTGTGCTCTCTGTTTAGAGAGAAGACTGATGGTGGTTTCACCTGAAGGTCAGCACGCTTTAAGAGGTTGGGTCTTTCATCATCACCTTAGCCAACGTGGTAATTGAATCCGTATTGTTGTCATCTGTTTATTGCAAACCAGCTTTCCAGCCAACTGAGCAAACTGATATCTGTGTGAGTTGTTGCTAAATGGGATAGACTGAGGGGAGTTATTGGAGTGAAATCTGTGGCTGAGTTATGTCATGACTGGTCCTTCTATTTCCTGTTTGTTTCCTGCACAACACTTTTCCAATTGTGGTGTGAATGGGCAGCTTAGAGAAAAAAATTATCAAAACCAGATGTTGCTTTGCCATGAAAGAATCTTTGAATGTTAGTTTTAGACAAAAAAAAATCAGTAGTGAGTTAATATTTGCAAAATGCTTGAGCGGTGCCTGTTGCAAAAGACATTGATCCCCAAATGCAACCAATGTCACAACTTGCCTCAGGGTGATGCTTTCAGCTGTTTTTGTCAACTCTTCTTTCTTTCCAACAGTGGAACAGTCCTTTTTTTTTGTCAACTGCTCCAAGACTAGAACAGCTTAGCATTCACTGGTCTCCTCAGGATGGGTGGAGCTGTAAGAACTGTCAAGTTTCACACCATCCAGGTCAGAACGGTGAGTGTGAAAATTATTCAGAAAACTGATGGTATTTCACCCCACCTCAAGTTTCTACTGAGTGTAACTCCATTCGCATAATTAGCCACAACTTGAATCAAACATTTGGGATTCAGTAGAGAATTTCTGCTTTTGTTCAGCATGATTGATCCAGCTATTTCAAGTAGATAACTTCAGTATTGTTGGAGTGTTGCTCAAATACTTTGTGTCTTTCAGAAATATGCAGAAGTAAATCTCTACTGAAGCTGGTTGGGCTCCTGGGCATTTTGGTATGATGTCTTTTAAGTTATTGCTGCTGATGTCTGCATCACTGAGATGCTTAGTGGACATGGATCTCACACTTTCATCCATCAAACTAAGACTGAATCCACCCAGGCATATTACCAGCCATTTATCTGTTGGACTTTACATCAAAAAGTGGTAAGTGATGGCAGGCAATGCAGCTCATGGTCGAAACCCTGGTCATCAGGTATGGCCCCAAAGGTGCCATGGCCCCTATTATCTCATACTACACTGATTGCCCATTTCCACCCGCGTTCCCACATGTGGAAACCCAACACATTTAACTTTACCTACAAAGATCTTCCCTGCCATTGAATTCTGATATTAAATTTTAACAATGTCCATCCCACTCCCATATGTTACACCTGTGTTAGTCATTGCCAATAGCTCCCTACCAATAGGTCACCATGTACCTACACTACACCTTGACATTCGCCTATCAACATAGTGCTTCCCACCTCATCAAATGTTCCTGTTTACGTTAGGGCCCGGGTGTCCTTGGAGAAGGAGCACGCGGTGTCCACCAACACCCTGGAGTTGTTCAGGGAGAGGTGGGTGCCGCAGGGAGTGGAGTGCATCATTTCCCCCTCCAACTCTATTTTGATTTAGTCCCTGCCCTCCCCTTCACTGTTTTGATCACACAGCATTGCCCTTTGATGTGAAGGGCACTGCTCGTCACAGGCCACTCGGGTGTTTTCCTACTTTTCCTGGTGGTGGAAATTAAATAAAGATTTGTGCACTTTATGTCTCTCACTGTGTCTCACAGCTGCACACACACACACACACCATGGGTGCTGGGGATAAAAATAATAAGCACTACCGCAGTTAGGCGGTAGTGTGGGGGGTTAATAGAAAAAAAAAGAAAAAGAAACAGGGGATTCCCTGCCCTCCCCTTCAAAGAAAAAAAAAAGTCAAATGTTCCTGTTTTCCCTCCCCAGCCCTGACCCACCTACCCTTTTTGGTAGTGATGCCCTTGCTGCTTCTTCAGGACCACTTAAACCCTTCTTAATAATCAGCTAAAGCACTCCCAGGACTAAGTTCACCGCAGACATTTGACTGACTTCAATAAGCAGCCTCTGGACATGACTGACCAGATGCTGATCTCTAGTGTTTTCAGCTTCCTGATTGATGGTTTCGCATTACCCTGAATGCTGCTGCTGGCCCCTATAGGACAGACTCCTGCAGTCAGACAGATCCCCTGATGATGACGGTCCCAAACTGATGATTGACTATAGCCAAACCGCCTACACTGTGTGCGGACCATGCCCCTGCCTGACAGTACTGGGACTCCTGACCAACAGCAGCTCCTCTTGGACTAAGTACTCGCCTGTACCCAGCTTCTGACATGACCATTTGGGAAAACGCAGGTGATGTGTGTGCTTGCTGTGCAGGCACATGATGTAGATGTGAAGCTGATGTCTCAGTGTGTCATTCTGTAAGACATTACCCCACACTACTGACCAGCATGAAAAACAACCTGACTGTGTGTTTGCACAACTTTCCTCAAAACCCCCATAAATCTGCTGCCTTTCACTTTAAAATTGGACCCTTCAACTAAGGGGAATAGTTGTTTTCCAGTCACACTTCTATGCCCCTCATAATTTTATATACCTGAATCAGGCCCTTCTCAGCCTTCTCTGTTCCAAAGTAAACAACCCAAGCTTATCCAGCTCCTCTTCACAGCTAAAGTGCTCCTTCCCAAGCAACATCTTGGTGAATTTCCTCTGAATCCCCTCCAATGCATTCACAACCTTCCTAGAGTGCAAATATCGGAACTGCACACAGTACTCCAATTGTGGCCAAACCAACATTTAATACAATTCCAGCATAACCCTCCTGCTCTTATAACCTATGCATCAACTTATAAAGGCAAGTGTCTTGCTCGGCTTCTATTAACTTGCCGTTTGAGGGATTTGTGGATAAAAAAGATTGACAAAGATGGTACTGAGATTGGAAAGTTTGAGTTATAAGGAGAGGTTGGATAGGCTGGGATGCTTTTCCCTGGATAAAAACAATGACTGCAGATGCTAGGAACCAGATTCTGGATCAGTGGTGCTGGAAGAGCACAGCAGTTCAGGCAGCATCCAACGAGCAGCGAAATCGACTGATGAAGGGCTTTTGCCCGAAACGTCGATTTCACTGCTCGTTGGATGCTGCCTGAACTGCTGTGCTTTTCCCTGGAGCTGAGGGGTGACCTTATAGAGATTTATAAAATCATCAGGGGCATAAATAAAGTAAATAGTCAAGAGCATTTCCCCAGTATTGGGAATCCAGAACTAAAGGGCCTAAGTTTAAGGTGGGAGGGGAAAAATTTAAAAGGGACCCAAGGAGCAATATTTTCACACATAGGGTGGTGGATTCATGGAACAGGCTACCAGAGGAGGTGGTATTGGTGGATACAGTTACAACATTTAAAAGACATTAGGGCTGGTATCTGAGGAGGAAAGATTTAGAAGGATATGGGCCAAACACAATTAATTGCAACTAGTTCAGTTTAGGAAACCCGGTCGTCATGGATAAGTTGGGCCAAAGGACCTGCTCCTGAGCTGTATGACTCTATTTTTCTAATCCTCTGAACTCCGTACTGTCCAGCATTTATTGAGTACTCTCTTGTCTTGCTATTTCTTCCAAATTGCTGAACCTCACACTTATCAGGGTTAAATTTCATCTGCCACTGACCTGCTCATCCATTTATATCCTCCTGTAAACTAAGATGTCCTTCCTCATTGTCAATCACTGCCAATCTTTGTGTCTCCGACAAACACTCTTACCATTCCCAGTACACTCATGTACATTGTTTCTAGCTCACAAATAATAAGGGGCCCAACACTGATCCCTGTGGTATGCACTGGACACCGGCCCCCAGTCACACAAACAGCCTTCAACCACCATTTTCTGATTCCTGCCACTTGGCCAGTTTTGGATCAAACTTGCCAAGTTACCGTGGATCCCATGACCTTTTATCTTCTTTATTAATCTCCCACCTAGGTCTTTATCAAAGGCTTTGCTGAAATCCATATCAATTACATCAACAGCATTACCTTTGTCTATACATCTTGTGACCTTTTCAAAAAATGTAACCAAATTTGTTAGGCATGATCTCCCTCTGGCAAAGCCATGCTGACTATTCCTGATCAAACCATGCTTCTATTCATGGAGATTAGTTCTGTCCTTCAGAATTTTCTCTAATAGCTTACCGAGCACTGATGTTGGACTCACTGGTCTTTAGTTCCCTGGATTACCACTCTTCTTGAAACACCAGGTTGCAGACCAACAGGCTTATTTGAAAGCACTAGCTTCCAGAGCACTGCCACTTCATCAGGTAGTTGTGGATGAAGGAGCAGTGCTCCAAAAGCTGGTGTTTCCAAATAAACCTATTGGACTCTACCGGGTGTTGCGTGATTTTTAACTTTAGTCCAACACCAGCACCTCCAAGTCTTGAAAAGTAGAACCACTTTTTCAGTCTTTCAGTCTTCTGGCATCTCTCCTGTTGTCAGAAATAAAAACAAAAGTGCTAGAGTGAGGGAAATATGGCATCATGGTTGTAAAGAATATGGCTGAATACTATCCGCTGTTGCTTTTTGGACACTGTAGCTAATGATCATCCAATTATGAATTGTTAGATCCATCTGAATCTATCTTAGGAAAACACAGAAACCTGCTGTTAATGAAAGTGGAAGTGATTTTATTTTGATTCCTTACAAAATCTAAGTCCATGTAACTATTGCAGCTCATTTAATCCTTTTTTTCTTGTGTGCATATGTTTTGTATGAATGAGTGTGTGAGTATTATTACATTTCCATTTCCAGTGTTGCCAAAACAGATGTTTATATCTTTTCCTAATTTAAACCTTTGAGAAAGTTTATCTATTGTGTTCATGAAAGTCATAACACTCAAGTTGCTGAAACACATCTTGTCTAAAGTATATTTTGCTGCTGTCAGTTAAGAGATGTCCATAACAAAGAAAATCAGAATTATAATTAGTTCGAAAACCATTCAATTGTTTGAACTTGGGAAATGGTGGTGGTTCCTTTTGATAATTGAACATTAGTAGGTTGGAACAGTAAATTACTTGTTCACCCATGTTCCCTGGAGGGGAGACAATGGTGTAGATGCACTGGCACTAAACTAGTAAGTTAGAATCACAGTTTAATGTTCTAAGGTTATGGGTTCAAATCCCACTGTGGCATTTGGATTTTAACAAAAAGAAATTCGGACTAAGCAAGCTAGCCTAACAGCAATCATGTATCGGCTGCTGGTTGTTGTAAAACTCATTTATTACACTCATGTCATTTAGGGAAGGAAATCTGGCATCCTTACCTGGTTTAGCTTATAAGTGACTCCAGATCCATACCATGTGGTTAATTCTTAACTGCCCTCTGGCCAATAAATGTTGGACTAGCCAGCAGCGTCCACATCCTGTGAATGACTTTTTAAAAATATGAAAGAAGAGTTGACTGCAACAATTCATCCTGATAATTTATATTTATGCATTGGGTTTTTATCCTCTTGTGGAAGAAGGCTGGTGGCCTCTATTTGGTCTCTTTACTCATATTTCCTGTAAAAGTGAGTTTTATCCACAGCAAGGACATGTCATCCTAGTTCCAGGTTTATAGCCTTCAAGTTTGTATGTTATCTCAAAACAATCTAAGAATTAAAAGAAATTACCTTCTCATCTGCACTCGACAACTTCTTGTCATGTAAATATGTCACATGTATCCCTTATAGTGCCAAACTGTCATGGTACCACCAATGTTTTGCATTGCACCTTTGGACAAAATAAAGTCCAGTCAAAAACTGTGCACATAACAATTTTCATTTTGAGAAAAGTATAAATAGATTTTGAATTTCTTAATCATTTCTGCCTGTTAATCATTCTTTTCTTACTGTAATTTTTTTTGAATACCGAACATTTCCATAGTGTTACTCTTATTAATCTGACTTTCTAACGACCATTGCTTCAGTAATTTTTGAACCTGAGCTAACTCTACCATATGTTGATTATATAAAAGTGCAATCGTGCCTAATTAATCTTTCCCTTGAATGGTATTAATTGCTTCTAATGATAACACAGGAGTTTGCAGTAAAGGTGATGGAACCACTTAGTGAAAGAGAAAACTGTTCATTGCATTAAACACAGTGGGAGCCAAATTAATGCATACAGACAGTGTTTCTTTCACAGTGAGTACATGAGTTGAATGCTGTGATCCCGCAACAATAAAATGATGGAACTAAAAGAGCTGAACTCATCTCCTCTATTTTATGCTTTGTACGCAAGCTACTGGTTGAATGGCTATCCATTCTTCCAAACAAAAGAGATAGGTATTTAAGCTGACACTCCATGACCTCACTGTAAAATTATAATTATCACTGACAGTTATCAGTGGGCTTTTAAGTTTGCTGATGGAAACAGCTTAATGACTTCAGATAAGCAAGCTTCAGAGTGTAAGTATATTGAAATGTTAAAATTCCCGTCAATTTCAATTTAGTTAACAAAATTGTCAGATTAATCATTGCACAATTTTCACCTTCTCCATCAGAATGGACAGTTGCCGTAGCATTATACTGTGATAGAATTGAAAAGGCTTTTTAAAAAATAATTTAAACTTTTTGATGAAATTAAAAATATATTAACTATAAAAAAGTAATCTATAAATGTAATGGTAATCCTTTGAATTTGTGATTCATCTGGCCCTCAAAGTACTTATCTATCTATTAGGTAGCATCATTAACAGGACAGAAAACATACACACTGCATTAAATTAAAACTGGCAACTAGACCAGGACAAGGTACAACGTTTCTGGATGGCCCGGATTCTTGGCCATTCTTACATGAGTTAATGTTTTAATCCAGTTTGATATTCAATTCGCCATTAGGTCCATTGATGCCTACTGGTATCATGGATCATTGGCAGAATAGCAGTAGCAAACCTGTTCTCAAAGGATTATGATCAAGTCATTACAACAACATCCCTCCACGACTCCCTCATTAGGTCCATGTCCCCCACCAACCCACCTATCACTCCCGGTACCTTCCTTTGCCGCCACAAGCTGGTGTAAAAGCTCCATTCCCACCTCCCTGCCTCACTTCCATCCAAGGCCTCAAAGGATGCTTCTATATCCAGCAGAGATTTTCCTGCACATCCAAACACCTCATCTAATGTGTCCATTTGTTCTCAGTGTGGGCTCTTCTAAATTAGGGGACAGAACACCAACTTGCGGAATGTTTCAGAGAACATCTCTGGGACACATGCACTAAACAATGCCACTGTCCTGTGGCCAACCTCTCCAATTTCTCTTTCCCCTCCACCAAGGACATGCAAGTCCTGGACCTCTTCCATTGCCAAATCCTAGCCACCTGATGACTAGAGGAAGAATGCCTCATCGTCCCCTTGGGACACTGCAACCACACGGAATCAATGTGGATTTCACCAGTTTCCTCATCTCCCCTTCCCCCACCTTATCCCAGATCCAACCTTGGCGTCACAGTCTTGAACTGTCCTACCTGTCCATCTTCCTTCCCACCTATCCCCTCCATTCTCTGCTCTGACCTATCACCATCACCTCCCAACTTCATCTACCTATCGTCTTCCCAGCTACCTTACCCCAGCCTCACCCCCACTCCCATTTATCTGTCAACCCCTTTCCCCCACAACATTCCTGATGAAGGGCTTATGCTCAAATCGTCGATTCTCCTGCTCCTTGGATACTGCCTGACCGACTGTGCTTTTTCAGTGCTACACGTTCTCACCCTCTTCACAGCAATTGTCAGACAGTGGCTTTAAAACTACTCAAAACTGTTCAACTCATAATAATGAGGATTGTAAATTTTAAAAAGTACCATCGTTACAGCATAGTTTTCAAGGATTTTATTTATGTTGTGTTAGTTTCTTCAAAAGTCTAGATAAATATAAACATGGTTGAGAAACTATTTGGGACTCACAGGGATCTTTTGTGTTTTTTGAAGTGAAACTTGCATGAACAAAGGCAGACAATTCTAAGCCATCAGATTTATATAAACCACACAATAATGTAGTGACTTAACTGATACGGGGACAAATGACAATACAGTAGCGCCTCGACATACAAATGACCCAATTCACAAACAAATCAGTTTACAAACAGGATTGTAGATAAAATTTTGCTTCAACGTATGTATGAAATTCAAGGTACGAGCGAAGGTACGAATGCAAAAAGCCCATGTGCGACCACGTGATTTCATTGTTCTGCTTTGCTACACCTTGTTGAACGCAAAAGCTCTTGAGCCCCGCGTGATCTCATTCAGTTCGTCTTTGGCGCGTGCGCTGTGAACAGCGTTCGTTGCTACGTCCAAACATTCTTACGCTATCCGAACAATGGGAAAAATTGATTCAGTTCGCGAACTTTTCGGTTCGTGAACCATGTCCTGGAACGGATTAAGTTCATAACTCGAGGCGCTCCTGTATTGTAAAACAGCATGCTACTTAGTGTGGAAAAGGCACAATGTATATTTCAGCAAAGTCATCGATTAAATGTACAATGGTAAAGCTGAAAAAAGGAAAAGATACAAATTTCATGTAGTTGATTACTTACTGACAATATCTAGTGAATGAATCTAGTAACTTTTAACCTTTTGGATTTATCTCATACTTCTAATTCATTTGTACATGAGTTGTCTTTGTATTTATTCCCATATGTAGCAATTAATAAACACGCTCTTTTTGTTAGTTTAAGGAAACTTGATTAAATTAGCTCCTCTGAAAACATAAGTTCATTTAGGTCTGGGAGAAAGAAATCTACAAGAGAAGGAATCTCTGATTGATGGGATGGGCTGAAGAAAGGTAGGGGGTTGCTTCATCCCTCTTCACTTGGAAGTTTAACAATTTGGAGTATCGTGTCTGGAATGGCAACAAGTTGGGGAATCTCATGCAGAGCTGAAAATGTGCTGCTGGAAAAGCGCAGCAGGTCAGGCAGCAGCCAAGGAGCAGGAGAATCGACGTTTAGGGCATGACCCTTTCTTCAGGATTCCTGAAACGCGATTCTCCTGCTCCTTGGATGCTGCCTGACCTGCTGCGCTTTTCCACCACACATTTTCAGCTCTGATCTCCAGCATCTGCAGTCCTCACTTTCTTCTAGAATCTCATGCAGAGTCTAGTTGTAACAAGATTTAATAGCCATCAATTAAGGCATGAGGTTTCATGTTGCTTTGCCACTTGCCTGTAAATTTCTTTGCCTAATTTTATTAATTACTTAGCTGTCTTTCCTTTTAGCCTTGACATTGATTATCATTAGCATGTTTTTTTAAGACTTTCTAAAGATTGTGAGAATATGTACACGAAGGTAACACTTAGAAGCAGCATTCAATAAGATATTTGCTGATCTGTTTATGATAGCTCTATTTTTGTTATCTGAACTAATAACCATGGACTTGCTGGCTTTTAAATATCACATTAAAAAAATCACACAACACCAGGGTATAGTCTAACAGGTTTAATTGGAAGCACACTAGCTTTTGAAGCGCTGCTCCTTCATCAGGTGGTTGTAAATCATTAAATATCTATCTCATTTTAAAGGCCCAGCCTTGATAACCTTCATGGAAAGTGCACTCTACATACCAATGAGTGAGACATTACTCCAGATGTTGTCTCACCAATGCCCTGTACAGCTACCTGATGAAGAAGCAGCACTCCAAAAGCTAGTACTTCCAAATAAACCTGTTGGACCATAACTTGGTGCTGTGTGATTTTTAACTTTGTCCACCCCAGTCCAACACTAGCTTCTGCAAATCATCCTTTGTCACCAGTACCTGCAATCTCTCTCCACTTATAAGTTACACTGCCTTTCTACTCTTCCTATCAAAATGAAGTAGTCCACATTTACTCTTGTTATATTCTGGCTCCCAAAGTTTTGCCCACTCACTTAAACTGTATATATCCCTTTGAAGTTACCTCCTCTTGTCACGTATCTTGGTCCTCTCATTTAGATCATTGACATCGAATGTAAATAGCTGAGATCCCAGGTCCCTGTGCCACTTCACTAGTTATAGCTTCCAGCCTGAAAATGACCGACAAGGGAACCAAATGTAATATCTTCAAATCCGCAAATGATACAAAGCTAAGCAGGAGTGTGAGTTGTGAGGATGGTATAAAATAGATTCAGATGGGTAGACAAGAACATGGTGATGAAATATAATGTGGAAAAAGATGAAGTATTCTCTAGAGTTTTGATGAATGAGAACTGAAATCATTGAAACTTACAAGCCACTAAAAGGGATAGACAGGGTAGATGAAGGTAAGGTGTTTCCTGTGCTTGTGGTCTCTAGAACCAGGGAGCACAAATTAAAAATAAGGAGAATGCTACTTACATCTGAAATGAGGAGAAAGTATTTTAGTCAGCGGGTTATAAACCTTTGGAATTCTCTTCTCCAGACGCCTGTGAAAGCTTGGCATTTGAGTATGTTTAAAATAGAAATTGAGATTTTTGATGATCAGTAATGTAAACTTTTACTGGGTAGTGTGAGTAAAACGCTTTGAAGTGTTTGAGCGGCCATACCTGTATTAAAGGCAGAGTCTGCTTGACAGACTGAATGACCTGCTTCTCTTCCTGTATTCCTCTCCACTTTGCTACTTGTTAACTGACCAATTCTTCACCGTGTTAATAAAAGTAAATTACTGTGGATGCTGGAAATCTAAAACAATCACAGAAAATGCTGGAGAAACTCAGCAGGTCAGGCAGCAGCTGTGGAAAAAGAAACAAAATCAACATTTCAAGTCTAATCCAAAGCTCTTCAGAACTTCTTCAGACTTTTTCCAGACTTACTCTCCTGTAACAGACATCAATTCAAGGCAACACAATTCACTACATTCTGTGAATAGATGAAGAAGAATGATTTAGAATGTTAAAATCGTAGTTTAGTAATATCACTGAATAGCTCAGAAACAGTTGCATCCATAATAGGGAACAGACAACTTCCTGATTAATCCAATTTACTTTCTAACCTCAACTGAAATATATTCAGCCTCTTAACTTTGTAAATGCACTTGATGGATCAGGTCCTGAATGCTGTCTAGTGGATTAGATCGGTTGATTTGTATGTTATGAAGACTACTTTCTGATCATATATACTATATGATGTTACTGTCAAACATCAGTGTTAGTGTGAAGTCGTTTTGAGTGCTGCACCATATGTTAGCTCATGTGTCATATATCACTAATATTGGATTTTTGATGAGATGTACTGAAATTCATTAAAACCACTAACAACCTACACTGCTATACTATCACAGACTGATACTTAATCTGGGTTCTGCATTTATGGATATTATTTCACAGGCGTCTGGAGAAAAGAATTCCAAAGGTTCATAATCCTCTGACTAAAATACTTTCTCCTCATTTCAGACGTAAGTAGTATAATTGACTGTCTGAATGCACTACACTGTTGCTTTTGTATTGAGAGTGTGTCCAATGGTAAAGTACCTTTTTTGTTCAACTGTCACATGTCACGATGCATCACAACTGTCATAAAGGTACACTGCCAGTCTGGATTCTGTGCATTAATGCAAGATATAATAAGTTCATACAATGCAACATATAATAAGTTTGGCTCTAAAATCATGCTGAGGAATAGTAGCTTATGAATGTTTAATGCATTTGCTTGAAATTGTGATCTGTTATTTTCATGGAAATAATAAGAGCAAATTGCAAGGCTTTTATCTGGTCTCACACAGAAACGTATTATTGCTGCAATAAATAAAGTACAAACATTCAGATTGTTTTTAGTGAAATAAAACTCTGCTCATTCTGCTCAGACCTCACACATCTATGAAATTAAAAATAATTATATTCATGAAAATTGGCACATTTGAAATTAATTTGATGAAATATGCAGAAAACTGAGCTGCATGGCTTTTCACTTTCCTTAAATTTGGAACTACCACTGAGGTTTCAAAATCAAACTAAGATAAATTCTGGTTTTGCTGAAAATCTGAAGCATGGTGCAATTAATTATACCACATGAGATTCGATAATGTCTTAATTCAGGAGCAAACTGTTTTTCTGAATATTTTGTTGCTTTCCTTATAGTAAAGGCGTGATTTCAGGCTGACCCTTATTTAGGCCGTTGTCAATGCTGAATCCCAGTTAGAGAAATCTTTCTTTTAGAAACACAGGATATTGATAGATTGATAATTTTCCACACGTATACGTCCATGAGTAGAGGGCATATCAGATATTAAGTCAAATTTGGGCAGTGTGTTAAGTCAGTTTACAAATATTATGATTTAACATAGCATTAACTTCTCACAATTGAAAACAAAGATACTAAATGCCAATTATTACAGAGGAATTAAACAAGTTTTTATAAATTCAAAATAGTTACAATATGCATTCTTGGTTATTATAAATCATATTCATGAGAGCAAAAGAAATTTGGAATCTATCAGTTAAAATGAATGTGGATACAACTCTGATGCACTTGGAGAAGCATTCAATGAATTTGACTGAGTTCCAGGCAACAAGGTTATAACAACGAGCATTCTTTAAATTTCCTGAAAGCACATTTCGGACATGGTTGGACATGCACATGAAATGTTTCCACGGAAGAAATAACATTATTGTTTAAAGTGCCACAAGGTGAAATAACGCAAACGCACATGCTTTAAGGACAGCAACATCACTAAGAAAAAGAAAGGTATTGAACGTGATTGAATATTCCAGGAAATCTAGCCACCGCACCCAGGAGGGAAAACAACAAATATATTAACAAATCCAATCTGCACATGACCTCGAATTGAAGAACGGAGATAGAAAATTGGGTCTTGAGGGAAAATGACATCACTGAACAGATAAGTGAAAGCAACAAACAACCTTTCCTCTAACAAAGATTAAATGTTCCAGATACATAAGAAAAATAGCTTGCATTTTGTCTTCCTTTCCTTCAGTATCAATCTTTTCAGTCAACTACAGAATATAAACACATTTCTCTCGCACCTGATGTTGCAACAATGGGTAACTTTCCAATACTCGCAATGGTCTGCAATTACGCAACAGTTCAACGTTCCACAAAAGCAATATGCATTATAGAGAAGCATTAATGAGAAACAAAACCATTGCTTTATCTATATTGTGATAGTTATACACTGATTTAAATGCTTATGCCATCCATTTACATAGCATTGGCTAACAAATCTTAGGAAGCACTGCTAGTTCCTCCAGCTGTAACCCAATGGGCAGCTCAGCCACAAATAAAATGGAATTGCATAGCAGAGGCAGGCTAGGAGAACATTATTTCAAAGCATCTTGTAGGACAGCTAAGAGTTCTCCTTGTTTTTTCACAATGTAGCAAGAAGGCTGTCAAGAAAACAATCTTTCCATTCATCTTTACCTTCTTAACATATATGGGTACTCCTAGGAAACTGACTTAGCCAATACTCCGTTATAATAAATGGGTATTCTTGTCCAGAACATTTTGTCTTAAATATCAAATTGTGATATGCCAACAACATCGCTTAATGTAAGTGTTACACAGCTAGTTCCCTCTATCTTGTCTGCCCCAAGGTAACAATTTTCCACTTTAATTTCTCTTCGTCCTTCTTACTTGCATTTATTTTAGCATTAAATAATTTGCCAGTTACATGGAGGTTTTGCTGCGGTGGGATTGGGGTTTTGGGGGTGTTCATAATATTGTGACTGTGAGCTATTCTGCTGGAAGCCAATGGAAATGAACATTTGGAGTGAGGCAAAACTAGCAGCCGATACACGAACATCATTCACAAAGTCTGAATTGCCCTGAAGAGATACTATTGAAATGTAAGTAATTGTTATTTCCAGGGCCCTTTTCCAGAAAAAAAAGTTCAAGAAAGGAGTGGTGCAAATTGTTCATGCAGTCAGTCAGAATGGTTACGATAGCCTGACTGCCTTGATTTCTGAAAACATCCATTAATTCCAGTCTGGGAATGTTTGGCCCTGAGACTGTGGTCAAGAGACAGGAAATCAACCTAATTAAGAGGAATGGCAGCTGAACTGAGCTTTGTCAAATTCTCATCCTTGCTTGAATTTGGTTCGAGGTGGGAACCTTCAATGTCCATCTACTCACCTCACCACCAACTGAAATCATCAAATGGGACAATTAATGACCACCTAAGGGTCTCATCCCAACTGATGTGCAATATTCCAGTTTCGGGGGAATTAGAAAGCGTTGTCCATTTCACTGCTTAACCAGTTCAGGCAGGTTCTCTCTCCTGGGGGGAGTGGATGGGGAGGGTTCTTTCAGCTGTGCATGCACAAGGCACAGAGCCTAGGGCAGGGGCTTGCTTCTAACGTACCTCTCTCTCCCACAACATCCCTGTCACCCTCTTCCCATGAACCCAGCCATTATGACATTCCCACCAACAACATTTAACTTTCCTCTGGATGATCCTACAATTTGGAAATCAAGTGGGTGTTCTCCCAATCTGGAGTGGCTGGTCTCTAATTGGCTGGAAGCTTTCAGAGCAATTGGAACTTTTTTTGTACCAGCTCCTAATTTTGGCAGAAAGCTCACTGAAAATGAATCAGTTGCCTGATTGCTGGATGATCTGATGGTCTTGCTCATCTTTGTTGGCTGTGAGTTTTTCTCTGGGAAGCTCTCCCAGCTTTTGACTGAATCTGAATATCCCACCCTATGATATATATTGTAATGCCAATGTCCTACTGCTGATGCTATGGCATGGACAACTTTGTCATACAGTTGTACAATGCTTTTACTTAATTCCTAACTGTGATAAATCATAAAGCTTGCTGACTGAGTGACAAATTTTGGGTGCACAGTGTTCTGTGCTGATAGGACCCCAGTCTTGTGTGTGCTATCCTTTATTGAAACACAAAGACAGCTGCCTCCAGTGTGTGTACCTTACAGAGGAGGTCACATCACTACAGCAGACCAAGAGGGACATGATTATATTTCAATCCAAATGTTATCCTTTTCATAACATTCAAAAAGAAATAAATTTGCATTCACGAAACAAACAATAGTTCTCAAGCATTGACAATTGTTGTTTATTTTCATTGTTCCAGCTTGATTTTATTTATGCATTCATATTTTAAAATAGTCGAGTCTTGCAATGGTACACATGCAGATTGTTGGCTTCTTCTCCAACATCTTGGTTGGAATGAAGTGCTCTCTGGTTCAGATTTGAAACTTTGATCTGACTTTGCTGATTCACTAGACACCTCTTCCCTTTAGGCTAGGCAAGACAAGGCAAAACAAGGATGTCATGAGACTCCAGATAGGCTCAAAGTGAGTGACAGCAAGTGACAAGCCTGGAGGTGCTGGCTGGTCCTGCTGGGTATGAGTGCCTGAGCACAAAGTGTCATTGCTGCAGCATTACAATGATCACTGCTGCTGCAGTTCAAGGTGCAAGCCTGAAATGCGGAAGGGTCCTGCAAGTAGCTCAAAGATAGGTCATGTTTGTTCTTAGAGGCTGACAACTATTGAATGCTAATGTTTGTAGTCGTGGGATGCAAATGGCTGGTGTCCATGGAATGTGCCCTTAAATGATGGTGCCTGACATTCAGCACAGAGGGCCTTCGGAGCAAGTAGTGAGTGAAGTTGCCAGATATGCATGCTGATTTCCCATATCGAGATTTCTCGGTGTCTAGTTTGCTCACAGCAGGAGATACATTACAAAGATGCATATTTATGAGGCAAGATATGCTGTTAATACGGTCGTTACCAAGCAACAATTTCTCTGAATTAGCAAATCACTGCTGTCTAGTGAGAATCTTGCCCAAAGCCCCGAATGTAGCTAAGAGATGCAACGAGTTGTACCCGATATTGAGGTAGCCTTTCCTGGACTTTTCACATGAATCTGTCACATATCTCAACATTGCCTGTGTTGTTCAGGCCCATCTATGGCTATTATCTTATTTCCTACTGGCTAAGTACAAGGCACAACCAGTTTAGTGGAAAGGTTTTCATTGTAGTCCAATTTCGTTTTCTTGCCCTATCTGATCTAATTCACGTTTTAATTGTAGATTAAGTTGTTGCAGTGAGAATCACACCCTGCTTTTGTGATATTTTACTATGCACTAATCCCAGAGCAACTCACCAGTCACTGGAGATCCTGGAATTGACCAGCATCCATGGTGCCAGTGAGACCTGTAAAAGGCCATTGGGCACCTGGGCAAGTGCTGTCATTCCAGAGCAGCCTTATACTGTTCCTGATACTTACCAGGGACATAGCAAACTGGAAGAAATCCTCGCTATGCTTTTTGGATGGTAACTTCGAGCTCCGGGTGGACTGGCTGGTACATAGACCGGACTTGCTTTTCGCTCAGGTCCAGCAATCCACCATGCCAGCCTGGTCCAAGCTTACCACTGGGTAGAGCAGACTCAGCTGACTGAAAGAATGCCCAGCATTGTAGGAAAAAGGTCAATGTCTCATATAAGTGTCGTGATCATCTCTCTGATTTCTCACAATGACTCTATCTCTGCTGCTGGACCTACCCCCAACCAACTCCTCTCATTAATGACTGCAACATCTCCTTCACACACCCTCACACATGCCAAGCTGCAGCAACACTAACCCTGAATGCCCTCCCTGCTGCCAACTCACTTTCTTGAGAATGCTGCCCATTTGCACTAACAGTAATAGCTGTGCCACCCACTTTCAACATTTGTGATATCTGCCTTACTCTCATTTCAGAAGCAAAACATAACAGCCCAATATTGTGGACTACTCTGTTTTTAAGCAGTAATTATATCACAGACTAGTGTGGACTTTCTCTTACCTATTCTGTTGACTTCAATTGTCCCCCTGAGTAGGATACAAATAGTCAAGGCATGTGATGTGTAGCCCATCATTTGTTTCTTAGCCTTAATCAGCAGAAGATCCTGGTCTGACTGCTTTGAGCACTGCTTCAACATGTACAGTATTAGAGGCTGTTTGGCTGACTGTTTCTGGATCCTTTCAACAAAGGCTAACCTCCTTGGCTGGAATGAGGCCTGCTGAAAACTGATAAGCTTCCAGGGCTAAATGGTACAACAAGGCTGCAATAATATGAGCCAGGTATCTCTGACTGAAGGAGCAAAGAGCAAAAAAAGGCAAAGCAAGACAATGCAAGGCAGAAGGGCTGCAGGTACTCAGATAGGCTCAGAGTGAGTGGGCACAATGCCAGCAAGCAAACAAGCTGGAGATGCAATCTGGTCCAGTTCATGAGCTGGCTATGTGTCTTTGAGTTCTGTGTCCTTGTCTTAACATACATTGATAATTGCTGGTGGAGCCCAAGGTTCAGTTTTCAAATGTAGAAGTGTTCTCTAAGTGGTATGCAGGCGTGTCATGTGTGCATTTAGAGGCTGGCAAATGCTAGATGTCAATATCTGTTGGTGAGGAATTCATGTGTCTGAGATGTTGATGTTTGGTGTCCATTATGGAGAACTCTTGGAATAAGCAGCAAGTTGAACCCACTATGAATCTCCTCTGGTTTCTATGTTGAGTTTTCTCAATGGTTAGTTAGTATGGCATGTTTGGTAAGATCTTAACATGTGGCTAGTTGGATTGTTAACAAGACATTTAACATGCAAAAATCAACATCAGCTGGAAACTCAACACTCCACGGTGAGAATCTCCCAGTGCTGCTTGAGCAAAGTGGGGAAGTTTTGGCAAGATAATTTGATCTCAAGATGACCGTCTTGCCTGATTCTGCACTCGTTTCACTGACGTTGTTCAGAGTCTTAGTTAGATTCTGCCCTGTGTTTAATTACAGCTCTTCGATGCTCAATCTCAACTCCAGTGCTGACACCATGTCCTGTTTTTACAGGACCAGTCTTGTATATGTTTGTAAATGGCTGTATCTGATATTAGAAATCACATGATGAAAGCAGAGCAGGAAGGACACTTGTACATTGTTGCATTTCAATCCAAACATACTGTATCTTAAATTAATTCCAGCAGTCATCTACCAACAGTTTTTCATCCCCATGAACATTATAGTTTTCTCTGGCAAAGCTGCTTGGCTGCATGTTATTCCCAAACTTTGTAAGCATATTATTAGGAGAGCAGGATGGGGTATTTGTCTCATGATCTCATATTTTTCTGTTGGGAAGCATTCCAGGGGATGATTTTTTCCTCTGTTTTTAATGTATAGTAATGCCACAAATAGAGATATTCTATTCATCCTCCTCATCCCCAGGTCCACTCATCTGGTTTCTGATAGCTTGGCCGAGATGAAAGAATTGTCAAGTAGGGATATACAGATGTGAACTCATGTCCCTCATTCAATTATAACACTAATGGGTTGACCAAAAGTGCCTTCTTGGTTGATTGCATTTCTGCAGTTGAAGGTTCAGAAAATTTCTCGAGAGTTTAATGTCTGTTAACAGCAGCAACACTATGGGAAGGTTTGGAGCTTTGCATTGAGAAGCATTTCAGGTTGATTTATCCATTTAAATAGTCAAGAGCCTGCACTAATCTCTGATATAATTACTGCTTAAAATAGTTTACTCTATATTGAGCATGGGTGGCATGGTGGCACAGTGGCTAGCACTGCTGCCTCACAGCGCCAGAGACCCAGGTTCAATTCCCGCCTCAGTTGACTGACTGGGTGGAGTTTGTATATTCTCCCCGTGTCTGCGTGGGTTTCCTCTGGGTGTGCTGGTCAGGTGAATGGGCCATGCTAAATTGCCCATAGTGTTAGGTAAAGGGGTAAATGTAGGGGAATGGGTGGGTTGCAAGTCAGTGTAGACTTGTTGGCCCGAAGGGCCTGTTTCCACACTGTAAGTAATCTAATCTAATCAAACACACATCTACTGTTTTCTGAATTATTTAATTGCTTTGGAAGTTTCAATGTACTTTATTGAACAAACATTCACATTTGTAATGCATACATTGCCGTTATGTAAAATTTATCATTTCCTACTACTTTTTAAAAATAATGCCAATATCTAAATTAATGAATTTCAGGAAGATGAGATAAAGATTGAAATTGTCCTGTATGAATATGTATCCAAGTATTTATTGATCTTCATTAACTTTATAAGATAGAGTCAGAATCTTTTAGAGAACCCAAATTCCTTTAAATTCTGTACCTTACAATTAACAGAATGTGTGTGTTAAAACAAAGACAAAGTTAAATTTGTTTTTCAAAAGTATGTTTCAATCATTGCTATTTTTGGTATTGGCTGATTCACTCGATATTTTAGAATGAAAAAAACATTTTCTGTAATTTTTTCATTCCTTTTATTCCTCTTTGTTATTATCCATGAAATTAATTTAATGATTTTGTTACCCTATTGAACTCTTACGATTATGCGCTGTTTGCATATATCATGTAATATTAATCTATTCATGTTGGAAAGGCTTTTCAGAGGCCATGCTGGTGATTGATATATTTTTCTTTGGATTTTTCAGGCAGCTAAATGCATCAAATATGAAAGATCTTTCCAGCTTCATTACTTGAACGCAAGTAACATTTAATTGCTAGGTTACAGCAATTGAGTTAAAAATGCAGTGTAATGGCTCCACAAAGACTGGTCTGTAACTAGACTTCTGCAATACTTTCAACATTTTAACCCCCTGCAAACTGTGCTGGTGGTAAAACAAATCCTCATGAGTTACATGTAAAAGCATTCATGGGAATTTTTCGCTCCATGTCCTAGACAGTAACCAAGTGAAGGGAATCACATTGTGAAAGCAAATTTTCAGTACATACCCCTGGATTATCAGACAAACCTGGCAGTAAAAGTGAAAACTAAATTCCACCAATGGAATTTTATTATAATTTTCCTCATAGTGCCTTTGAAAATCTTTTCCAATGATACTAATAAATGACAAAACTGATGTGGGGACTGAATCTTTTATAGAGACTTACAGCGGTCAGGAATTATTAATGCTTGTTAGACAAAGACCAAAGAACAAAGAACAAAGAGAATTACAGAGCAGGAACAGGCCCTTCAGCTGATCCGTATCCTCTACCTAAACCTGCTGCTATTTTCTATGGATCTGTTTCCCCTTTGCTCCCTGCCCATTCATGTATCTGTCACAATACATCTTAAAAGATGCTATCGTTCCCGTCCCTACCACCTCCGCTGGCAATGCATTCCAGGCAACCACCACCCTCTGCATAAAGAACTTTCCACATGTATCCCCCCCTCTCATTTTGAACTCATGACCCCTTGTAACTGAGTCCTCCACTCTGGGAAAAAAAAGCTTCTTGCTATCCACCTTGTCTGTACCTCTCATGATTTTGTAGGGCCTCAATCAGGGCCCCCTCATCTCCATCTAGCTAATGAAAATAATCCTAACCTACTCAACCTCTCCTCATAGCTAGCACCATCCATAACAGACAACATCCTGATGAACCCCCTCTGCACCCTCTCCAAAGCATCCACATCCTTTTGGTAATGTGGCGATCAGAACTGTCCGCAGTATTCCAAATTTAGCTGAACCAAAGTCTTATACAATAGTAACATGACCTGCCAAATCTTGTACTCAATGTCCTGTCCAATGAAGGAAAGCATACCATATGCCTTCTTGACCATTCTACCGGCTTGCGTTGTCACCTTCAGGGAACAATGAACCTGAGCACCCAGATCTCTCTGAAAATCAATTTTCTATTTAGTGTATAGTTTGCTCTGGAAACTTCACCTTCCAAAATGCATCATCTCACACTTATCTGGATTGAACTGCATCTGCCATTTCTCTGCCCAACTCTCTAATCTATCTATATTCTGCTGTATTCTCTGATAGTCCCCTTCACCATCTGCTACTCTACCAATTTTACTGTCATCTGCAAACATGCTAATGAGGCAACCTACACCTTCCTCCAAATCATTTATGTTGTGTTCAAATAATGCCCTAAACCACAAGAGTGAGCTTTAAATAACTGCCCTGACATTATGCTTCATTTTGTATATATTCTGACCAACCACATCATGTTTTACAGCATCGTTCTTTACATAAAAATCTTTGCCTCAATGTGAATTTGCTGCGAATTGTGTTTAGAAAGGCCAGGAATAAGCTATGCAGAAAACCAACATCATTATCCATGCCATAGGACACATTAGAAATGACAACAGAGAATCAGTGAGAAAAACGTTGCTGCCAAAGTGATGGTCAAGATGATCAGAAAATTATAGCTCCACAAATAAGAAGCAAATCACTGTTAACTATATGTTAATAGTAAACTTAAGGATATAGTTACAAGATAAAGTGTCTTGCAGGACATACTTTACTGGTTTGAAATCACAGTACAAGAGTAATATATGATATCATCATGTCATAGCCAAATCTTGCAAGATAAATCTCTCAATATTTAAATGAAAAATAGAATGAATTTCAAAACTTGACATTGCAGTGCATACAGTGACTGCTGTATTATGAGTTTGCCCCTGAGCATAATATTGATGACTTTCAGTAGGGCATTGTATGTGCATTGGACGACAAATTTGTGCTGTTGAAAATCTCTGCAATGCAGCAACAACTTCATATTAAAAAAAAATCACTGCCAGAAGAGAACCAATTCTTAATAATCTGATATAATGTTAACCATCTTCAGTGAATGGAAAGAAAGCATTAGGACTATTCTAACATATGGTGGTGAAGCATTACTAAATGTAAATCTCTTCCTTAATGTTAAGTCAGCAGATTAGATGCATAAAGAAATCTAATAAATGCTGGTCATCCTGGTTTTTGTAAAAGACGATCCTGTTGAGGCAAACTCCTTGTTCCTTTTGAAGAATTGATACCACCAGCTTACTGTGAAACTCCATGAAGTAGTGAACCTACA
This sequence comes from Hemiscyllium ocellatum, assembly GCF_020745735.1. Lineage (NCBI taxonomy): Eukaryota > Metazoa > Chordata > Chondrichthyes > Orectolobiformes > Hemiscylliidae > Hemiscyllium > Hemiscyllium ocellatum. Next base: position 91,593,529 of record NC_083401.1, read on the forward strand.
TTTCCAGAACATTTTTGATTTGGTTCCACATGGAAAACTACTCAAACAACTGAGTGGTATTGAGCTATGAAAGTCCATAAGACAGTTGAACATAAGAGCAGAATTAGGCCATTCAGCCTATCAAATCTAGTCCATCATTCAATGAGGTCATGGCTGATGTGATAATTCTCAACTCCACTCTTCTGCCCTTTCCCACAACCCTTAGTCCCTTACAAATTAAATGTTTATCTCAGCTTTGAATATACTAAATAACCTGGCCTCAGCAACCTGCTGATAAAGAATTTTACAACTTCACAAGCCTCTGAGGAAATAAATTCCTCCTTATTTCTGTGTAAAATGTGTGACCCTTTATCCTGAGATTGTGTCCTCTGGTCTGGGACTTTTCCACCAGTGGAACCAACTGTTGCGTATCTACTCTGTCAAGTTCTCCAAGAATCTAGTTTCAATGAGATCTCCTCTGATTCTTGTTTATTTCAATAATTAGGAGGAGCCGGTTTTGGACGGAGGGTAGACAAAGTCAAAAATCACACAACACCAGGTTATGAGTGCAACAGATTTATTTGAAACTGCATACTTTCGGAGTCCCCACCCTTTCCTCAGGCACCTGGTGAGAGACAATCCAATGTATTCACTCTCGCTAGCTGCCTGAGGAAGGAGTGGGAGCTGCAAAAGCTCAAGGTCTCAAATAAACCTGTTGGACTGTTACCAGTTATATTCCAATAAGTACAGATCCAATCCACCCATTCTCTCCCCATAAGGCAATCCCTTATGCCAGTCTATCTTTCCTTGAAAGAAGGCCCCAAACTGTTCACAGTACTCTACCTTTGCCTTGTATTTAGCAAACCTTCCAGTATACAGTAAATAACAGAACCCTTAGGAACATTGATATACAGAGGGATCTTAGGGTGCAAGTTCATAACTTCCTGAAACTGGCAAGAGAAATGGATAAAGCGATAAAGAAGGCATACAGCATGTTTGTCTTCTTCAAGTCAAGGTAATGAGTATAAAAGTTGGCAAGTCATGTTGCAGCTATATAACCTTCAGTTTGACCATATTTAGAATATTGTGTGTAGCTGTGGTTGCCATATTATTGGGAAGATATGGAGGCTTTGGAGAGTATGCAAATGAGGTCTACCAGGATGTTGCTTGGATTGAAGTGTATTGGCTATCAAGAGAGGTTGGATATGCTTGGACTGTTTTGCCTGATAGAAGTCGTCAAAATTATAAGAGGCATGGATAGGGTGGATAATCGGAGTCTTTTTGCCAGGTTATAGAGAACAAAACACTAAGGATCGCTGGTTGAAGATGAGAGGGGGAAGATTAAAGGCAATGTGTGAGGCAAACCTTTTAACAGAGAGTGGTAGGTGTCTGGAATGTTCTGTCAGGGGAGGTGGTAGAAACAGACACAACAGTAATGTTTAAGAGGCACTAAAAATGGTCACATAAAGAGGCAGGGAATAAAGGGATACAGAGCATGTGCAGGCAGATCAGAATTAGTTAATGGCATCATGGACAGCACAAAATGTTGAATGTTGTACTGTACTGTTCTATGCATTTTATATTCCATCTCTTTGAAATAAAGGCCAACATTCCATGTACCTTTCCCATTATCTGCTGAACCTGAATGCTAGTTTTTTTTATAATTCCTGAATAAGGATTACCAAATCCTTCTATTCTGTAGCTTTCTGCAGTTGTTTTCTATTAAGTCATGTTTCTCTCCTCTATTCTTCCTGCTAAAGTGCATAACCCCACAATCCCCCACAATACTGTCCATCTGCCAAGATGTTGCGCACTCACTTAACCTGACTATATCCTTCACCAGACTCTTTGTGTCATCCTCAACATTTGTCTCCCACCTATTTTTGTGTTATCCATAAACTTGGCTCCAGTACATTCACTTCCTCACCCAAGTCATTAATATACATTGTAAATAATTGCAACCCAGCACTGACCCCTGTGACACACCATTTGTTACAGGCTTCTAACTTATTCCAACTCTCTGTCTTCAATAATTATTATTCATGCAATGTACTACCTCTAAATCATGAGCTCTTATCTTATTAAGTAGCCTAATAGTTGATACTTTAGAAAACGTCTTCTAAAAAAAACGAAGTATATGACATCCACTACTTCATCTTTATTTATTCAGCTTCTTCATTCCTTAAAGAATTTTTATAAATTTATAAGACATGATGTCCTATCACATTGTATATTGTTTTCTTTGAATCTGATGCTATCCTTAACTTCCCTGGTTAGTCATGGTTGGCTTATACCCTTCCTGGAAGCCTTCTTCCTCACTGGAGTATGACTTGACTGTGCCATGAACCATTTTCAGAAAAATCTGCTACTGTCCATCAACTACCTTTGCTACTGAACTCCTTTCCCAGCCCATTGCCACCAGCGTACTCTCATTCCTTTGTAATTCCTCTCATTTAAGCTTAGAAGTGTTATTTCTGACCCAAGTTTCTCCCTCACAAACTGAATGCTAAATTCAGCCATGTTATGTTCACTATTTCTCTGGGGATCTTTACTCTATTATCATTTATTAAACCTGCCTCAATATACATCACCAGAACCAAAATTTGGGGATGCAATCTTTCGGGCATGCACAAAGGGTGAAGAAGGAAGTGGGAGACCTTGAAGGTAAGCTGATTCATCATTTTGGTTGCTACCCAACACTTCCCCACCTCAATACAAGTACATTATAGCCATGATACACTTTGCCCCCTCGCCCCCATCACCATGCCCACTTAAGACTCTTAAGTAGTCAATTAACAACCACCTAATGACCATTAAAGGACGACTACTTGCCCCTGCTGCAATGTTCCCAGTTCCAGTCAGGTCTGCCAATATGCATCTTGTGAAACTGGTTAAACTGTATGGTTTGCATGGTATCTGGAAGGGCAGGAATCCATTGCTCTGCACTAATTGGATCATGATTAGAAGCTTGGGCATTGGGCAGCGCATAGCTGCTGATAACCACTGTCTGCTCTTTTGTCCAACCCCTGTGGTCCCATTCTCTCATGATCCCCACCCTGACCCAACAACTCCTCTCACACATTCAATTCTTTATTCTGGAATTCTCAGGGTGCTGTAATGGAACCAACCACTGCTTCTTCTGTGACACTGCTGAATGCTATAGCTGTGGGTCTCAGATTAGTCTGCAGCTCCAGATGTGTGGGACATCATTTGCTGAGGTCCTCGGTTGGGAGAAAGGGCTGCCCTTGTCCTCACCATGCCTGATAGACATAGGATCCATTGAGCCTTCCTTCTGAGAGTGAGCAAAAGCATTATTTTCAGGCAGTACACAAGACATGTGCTGAAACTGAAAGACTCCACCCTTGGCATGGATAATTAGCTATAAAAGAAGCATGATGTTAGTTAGAGAAGTGATGTAAGACTAAGAAGAAAAATTGAATGCCCAGAGATTGTGGCTGAAGCCCTGACTATTTCTCATTTATAATTCAGAAATAATAAGCAACTTGATGAAATTAGATAAATGTCAAGAGATGGATGAGGGGAGAGGAGGAGCTCAGTATAATACGGCAATTAATAGTGGATGAACTTTAGCATAAATTAGTGGACATCATTACACACAAGAAAAAAATTTCATTGATATACTGAATTAATTGTCAAGCAACTGATTTTTTTTAGTCTTAAAAAATGTCAAGTATTTGGATTAAAATCAAACAGCTTGCAATCACACTGTAGACATAGAGCTGCACTGAAGTTCATATATTTTTTTCTTGTTGACTTGAATCCTGGCAGCTCTAACTTCTGATATAAACAGGCAGGAGCTTCATACAAAGATTCAGAATCAAACATTCCCTGCCATTTTCTCACTTTCAGCCAACAACGAGAGAAGGGTTGAAGTCAGAAACTGATCATTTCCAGCGATGATTAAAGGTATTCTCAGTTACCAGCAAATAAAGATAGTTTGGTTTTTAAGTAACTTTTCTAGAATGGTTCCATGAGGACCTTTGCATCTTTTGGGAGTTGTATACTTGTTACTGTAAGTTCTGCATGCACACTGTGTGCAGTTCCACTATTCACATGCTGTCAATATTAAATGTATTTCCCCATTAAGTTGCTGCTGTAAGTTTTCCACAAGTGATGCCATGCCATTTTCCATCCTCCAAATGGTGAGATATCTATTTAGGAATGCAAGTTCTCTGGTACATTGATATATGCCTTCTCGCAATTCAAGGGCAGTACATTCAACAAGCTCCCCTTTATCCACAGCATAGGTTACTCATCAAAGAATTCCAATAAATTGGTTAAACTAATTTCCTTTTAGAAAACTACACTCATTCTTCCCAATAACTTGCTTTCTCATGTAGCTGAGTATAACTTCCTTAATAGTAATCAGTTCTAATACCTTCACAGACGTCAAGCAAAGAGCTTTTGTGATTTCCATTTTCTGCACCCACCCATCCACTCACCCCAATACTTCTTCCTTCTAGATGGCTGGAACTTTTCCAGAATCGAATGAATTTTGGAAAATTCACACCAATGCACATATTATTTCATGAGCCACCTTATTTAAGATGATAGGGTGAAGTCTGTGAAGATCCAGAGACTTCCAACCTGCACTCCAATAGTTGTTTGCTATCACTTCCTGAGTGATTATACTCTCAACACATTTCTTTCTTCCTTCAACACCTAATTTACAGGAATGATTTTTATGTATTACTGGGATGATTTTTGTATTCTTAATAGTGAAATTGGAAGGAAAATATTTAATAATTGCATCTGCAAATTCTTTATTATTTATTATTAACTTCTTACCCTCAGGAGGAGCAAACTTCACTTTATGCATTCTTTTCCTTTTTAGGTGCACATTAAACCTGTTGCAATCTGGTTTTTACAAACTTAGCTACCTTACAATCATGCTCTAAGTTATTTGTGCTGATTCACATTTAGTCACCTTTTTCATTATTTCATTGCCATAAATACACGGCCATGATATCTGCACAATGTTCAGCTCAAAGTCCAAGTCCGGTTTGGTACGTGGTCTAATTCACATCAGTCAGGATTGCAGTAAAGAGCACTTTTCTCCCAAACAACACGTGAGAAGAACAGAAATATGTGTAAATCAATGCATTATTTTGCAGAACTTAATCAAAAGCCAGTGAGGGCAGGACATAGACACTTAATAGTAGGGTCCTGGGAACTGTTGCTAAACAAAGAAACTTTGAGGTATAAGCTACTAGTTCCTTGAAAATGGAGTGACAGGTAGATTGGGTAACAAAAAAGGCATTTGATAAACTTGTCTTTATTGGTCAGTGCATTGAATATAGGAGTTGGGAGATCATAGCTGTACAAGACATTAGTTAGGCCACTTTTAAAATACTGTGTTCAATCTGGCCTCCCTGCTGTAGGAAAGATGTTCATTGCATCATAGAGTCATAGAAATAATTATTGTCAACACTTGGCCAATATCCCTCTAAACCCTTCCTATTCATATACCCATACAGATGCCTTTTAAATGATGTAATTGTACCAGCCTCCACCACTTCCCCTGGCAGCTCATTTCCATTTATGCACCACACTCTGCTTGAAAATGTTGCCCCTTAAGTCCCTTTTATATGTTTCCCCTCTCACCCTGAACTTATGCCCTCTAGTTCTGGACTCCCCCACCCCAGGGAAAAGACCTTGTCTGTTTATCCTATCCATGCCCCTCATGATTTTAGAAATCTTAGCCTCCGACGCTCCAGGGAAACAGCCCCAGCCTGTTCAGCCTCTCCCTATAGCTCAAATACTACAAACCTGGCAACATCCTTGTAAACCTTTTCTGAATCCTTTCAAGTTTCACAACATCCCTCCAATAGGAAGGAGACCAGAATTGCACGCAATATTCCAAAAGTGGCCTAACCAATGCCCTGTACAGCTGCAATATGACCGTTCAACTCCTATACTCAATGCTCTGACCAATAAAGGAAAGCATACCAAAGCCTTCTTCACTATCCTATTTATCTGTGACTCTACTTTCAAGGAGCTATGAACCTGCACTCTAAGATCTCTTTTTTTCAGCAACACTTCCTTGGATCTTAGCATTAAGGATATAGGTCCTGCTCTGATTTGTTTTTCCAAATTGCAGCACCTCACATGTATCTAAAATAAACTCCGTCTGCCACTCCTTACCCTATTTGACCATCTGATGAAGATCACATTGAAATCTGAGGTTACCTTCTTTGTTGTCCAGTACTCTTCCAATTTTGGTGTTATCTGCAATCTTACCAACTATACCTCCGATGCTCATATCTAAATCATTTATATAAATGACAAAAAGCAGTGGACCCAGCACCGATCCTTATGGTATACTACTGGTCACAGGCCTCCAGTATGAAAAGCAACCCTCCACCACCATCTTCTGTCTTCTACCTTTGAACTAGTTCTGTACCCAAATGGTTAGTTCTTCCTGTATTCCATGAGATCTAAGCTTGCTAACCAGTCTTCCATGAGGAACCTTGCTCAATGCCTTACTGAAGTCCATGTAGATCCAGGAAGTCCACAGCTCTGCCTTCATCAATTGTCTTCATTACTTTTCAGAAAACTCAATCAAGTTTTGTGATACATAACTTCCCTTGCACAAAGCCATGCAAGGGCTAATAATCCATAATAATCTTGCCTTTCCAAATACATGTAAATCCTGTCCCTCAGGATTCCCTCCAACACTTGCCCACCACCGATATCAAGTTCACCGCTCTATAGTTCCCTGGCTTGTCCTTGCCACCTTTCTTAAATAATGGCACCATATCAGCCAATCTCCAGTCTTCGGGCACCTCACCTGTGACAATCAATGATAGAAAAATCTCATCAAAGGGCCCAGTAACCACTTCCCTAGCTTCTCATGGAGTGCTATGGTCCACCTGATCAGGTCCTGGGGACTTATTCGCCTTTCTGCATTTCAAGATATCCAACACCTCCTCCTCCATACTATGGACTTTATTCAAGATGTCACCATCTATTTCCCCACATTCTATACCTCCCATGCCCTTCTCCACAGTATATACTGTTGCAAAATACTCATTTTGTATCTTCCCCATCTCCCGCCTTGCATAAGCTGCCTTGCTGATCTTTGAGGGGTCCTATTCTCTCCTTAGTTACCCATTTGTCCTTAAAGTATTTATAAAATTCCTTTGGATTCTCCTTAACCCTGTTTGCCAAAGTTATCTCATGTCCCCTTTTTGCCCTCCTACTGCCTTTTTACTCTTCTCAGGATTCGCTCGATCTCTGCTGTCTAAACCTGACATATGCTTCCTTCTTTTTCTTAACCAAACCCTCAATTTCTCATGTCTTTTAGCATTCCCTACACCTGCCAACATTTCCTTTCCCCCTAAAAGGAATATACTGTCTCTGGACTCTCGTAATCTCCATTTTTGAAGGCATCCCATTTTCCAGCTGTCTCTTTACCTGTGAACATCTGTCCCCAATCAGCTTTTGAAAGATCTTGCCTAATAACATCAAAATTAGCCTTCTTCCAATTTAGAACTTAAGCTTTTAGACTTGAGTGGGTTCAGAAAAGATTTACAAGGACGCTGCCAGAGTTGGAGGGTTTGAGACATAAGGAGAGGCTGAATACTGTAAGTCCTGGAGCGTTGGAGGCTAAGGGGTAACCTTATGTGGGTTTACAAAATCATGAGGGGCATGGATACGATAAAAAGACAAGGATTTTTTTCCCAAGATAGGAGAGTCCAAAACTACAGAGCTTAGGTTTAAGGTGAAAAGGGAAAGATTTAAAAGGAACCTAAGGGGCAACTTTTTCATGCAGTGGGTGGTATGTGTATAGAATGAGCTGCCAAGGGCGTGTTGGAGGCTGATAAGATTACAGCAGTTAAAAAGCACCTGGATGGTACATGAATAGGAAAGGTTTAGAGGGGTATGGGCCAAATGCTGGCAAATGTGACTAGACGTATTTAGGATATCTGGTTGGCATGGATGAGTTGGACCAAAGGATTGTTTCTGTGCTGTATATCTCTATGACTCTGTCTCTAAGTTGGTACACACTAATAATTAGAAATATCTCAAGTTTTGAGAGATCTCAGTTTCTGAATTGTCATTATTTTACAAGGGAATCTGGATTGCACAGTCATTACTTGAGAATTTTTAAATTAAGTATCTGACTGCACTATTATATTGAAATTCCTTAATGAAAGATGGATCTTTATTTTTCTGCCCGTGTTTCAGAGTTTGAATGTTCAAGGACAAGGCTAAATGAACTATTTGTCTTATTGTCATTACTTAAAAATATTTGAATGCTTATAGGAAGAGAGCGGAAATGCATTATTTTGCATTTACAATAGCCATTATATTGAAGTTGTGAGATGACCTTTAGAGTCAAAAAGCACCAAGTCAAGCAAGTAGGTTCATCAGCAAAAATAGGACTTACCGTATTCAATAAGCCCCAGGCAGGCATAGCAGAACCTATTAAGAAACAAACAATTCAGCAATTGGAATCTGCCCTCTTGCAAGCACAGAACATAAAACAAATCTCAACTGTTCATAACCTATTTACTTCTGCAATATGCAGTGCGGTCTCAACTTCAGACTCAGTGAAGACTTAAAGGGGAAAATTAGGCCCCAAGATTTCCTGTATCACACTTAAAATAAAATTGCACTGAAATTCACTTGTTTCTTTCTGGTGAGTTGTTAAGCCATAGCAAATATCAAAGCCTATACTTCTCTGCTTATCCTGCCAGTCATCCAATCTCTTAACCTTGTCACTTAATAACCTGCAAACTTTTAATGGTCCTTTTATCAATGGTCAAGGTAGATCTTAATGAAAAATGCACATGCAACTGTATTGAAGTTGAGGCATTAGTTAGATAAGCAAAGCTGATAATGGCAACATGTTCTGCATACTTTCTGCTCATGTTCCTCAAACCAATGATCATCCTAATGCTTTCACCAAGGTAGTGATTTCCACAGAATATAGCAGAAGAGAACTTGCAAAATTTGGATGATATTTTGCTACTAAAACTACATTTGCAGCACAACCATAGAGGTTTTGAAAGGAAATTTTGCAACTAGGATTTGGAGGATTATAATCTCTGGATTATTACCTGAAACGTGCAATATTGTACAGACATAAACGAGTTAGAGATGTGGACCTATGGTTGAAGTGATGTGGAAAGGAAGGGCTCCATTTCTTCAGACAATAGAGCCATTGGCAAGACTTCAAGGAGCTTTGTCATTAAGAGAGGCTCCAACTAATCTTCCCTGGATTAGGGTCTGAGTGGAAAGGAAAAATTAATAAATCAGAAGGACTCTAAATTAGTAAATTAGCAGGAGGGATTGGAGTTGAAAGACTTAGATCACAAAAATGTTATAAGCGCATTTAAAAAGTAGTCATAAAAGTAAATAGAATCATTCTTTTATATTGGGGGATCAAAATACAAGGGATTGCATATCATGCTACACCTCTTCAAAGTTCTGGTTGGATAACACTGGAGTGCTGTGATCAGGACAGAGCACCACAGCTTAAAGATATTTTGGCCTAAGAAAGTGCATAACATATAACTTTGCTAGAAATTATGCCTGAATTCCAACAGTGAAATTATAAGAAGAGATTACACAATATAGTTCAGGAGCAAAATTCTGCAGATGTTGAAAAGCTGAAACAAAAATAAAAAGAAACTTGCAAATATTCAGCAGGTCAGGCAGCATCTGCAGAGAGAGAGAGAAATAATAGTTATTAGGCTGAAGTTTCGTGGCCCTGTTGAAATGTGCTTGGAATCAGGAAAATTCAGCCCAATAACTTTTTTTTCTCTCTGCAGATGCTGCCTGACCAGCTGAATATTTGCGGCAGGAAATCATGGGAATCAATATTTCATTCCATACATGGTTGCAGGCAATAGAATCACTAAAGCCACAATTAAGGATAATTTTCCCCCAGTGTTGCTATTTCCCTGGCATGGCATGGGACTCCTACTCTGTCCAGGGCCCAGAAACACTGTGGAGGTAGCTCTCACCTGTACTTTGTTAGTCTCCATTGACTGAATTAGTTAGCAGCATCAAGCTGTACAGTGAAATTCCAATAGTGGTCCAGGTGCAGAAACAGGCTCTCATCTGGAGTGGTCAACCCTACAATATGAGGCCCCTTAGGGTAAATTTCCATCTTTTTTCATCACAGATAAACGTCTCAGAAGTAACTCCATTTTAAGGCACATTCTGCTCATCTTTCAATGCGGCTGAAACCCAGGACATTCTGCTTTCCCATTCGATGTCTTGCTTCACTGGTTGGCCTCTCAGCCTTAATTAGATGGTGACTATCTCAGTAGCCTCATGAAAAGCAGCTTTGGTCAATGCATTGAGACAATTTGGAGGCCCACAGTTTGCACACAGAACCAATCATTGCAGAAACCTTCAACTTCTGGGCATCAAAACAGCCATTAACACAATAAATGGCAGTAAGACACAAAACATGCTGCATTATATGCCCCTGTTTCTTTGTTCATTTGATTAGGACAGGAACTTTAACCTAACCACTGGTCGTGGAAATGAATGTGATCATGGAATCAGCAAAGAAGTTATTCTGTCAAATTTTGGCTTGTTCTCAACTACAACAACTCAGTTAGTCCCACTCCTCTGCTTTTACTCTATCAATCTGAATATCCTCTCCTTTTAGACAATCATCTAAAACACTGTTGAAAGCCTCACTTGGATCTGACCCAATCAGGAGAAAGTGAGGGGTGCAAATGCTGCAGATCAGAGTCAAAAGGTGTGGTATTCCTGATATTCATGAGTTTCCTGACATTCATGATATTCCTGATGAAGGGCTAATGAGTGAAATGTCGACTCTCCTGCTCATTGGATGCTGCCTGATTGCTGTGCTTTTCCAGCCCACACTTTTTGACTTTGCCTCAATTACACAGTCAAGCAGGACATTTCAGACCTAATCACTTCCAAAGTAAGGAGAAAGTGAGGACTGCAGATGCTGGAGATCAGAGCTGAAAAATGTGTTGCTGGAAAAGCGCAGCAGGTCAGGCAGCATTCAAGGAGCAAGAGAATCAATGTTTCGGGCTTCCTGCTCTTTGGATGCTGCCTGACCTGCTGCGCTTTTCCAGCAACACATTTTTCACTTTCAAAGTAAAGCTACATTCCCTTATCTCGTCTTTGGTTATTTTATAGTCCACCTGAAATTGGTGTCCTCTGGTTCTCAACCCTCATGCCTTTGGGAACAGTTTTTCACTGTCTATTCTGTCAGGAACCTTCATGCTTTTGAATATCTCCATGAAATCTCCTCTCACCATTACACTTCTCTGAGTGTAAGATAGAATTAAAAATAGAATTTATCATCGTGTGTACTCAAGTACAGGGAAGCAGGAGTACAGTGAAAAGTGTACAAAGTCACCAATTTTACGTACACAGGCACCTAGGTACAAAATCTTAGGTACAAAGTAGAATGATAGTTAAAAGTTGAACATTGAAGTCCCCACTAAAGTTCAATCTCCTCCATGCTGAGCTCGATCTCCTCCATGTTGGGCTTGATTGTGCCTCACTTGCTGCCTCCACAGATGCCAGGACACCCTGGGCTGCCTGCTCTCGTTGTCACCACAGATCCAAGGGACCTGTATCACCACTGCATTGGGCTCGCTCTACCCCATGCTGTCTCACTGCTCTCCGCTCTGGCTTGATCTCTGGCTCTAACATACCCGTCTATTCTCATCTTCACACATTACTGAAACCTTTCATCTCTGAAATTATTTTCATAAACTCTCTCTATACAAGCTCTGAAGCCTTATGTCTTCCCTTAAGTGTAATGCCCATGCATAAATTGAGCCAATGATTTCTAAAATTCCACCATAACCTCCCCTACATTATGCTTCTCTGTTTCAAGCCCAGAATCTCATGAACCTTTCCTTTCTCAACTGCCTTTCAACATTGGATGCCTTATGCACACATTTATATGTAACTCCAGATCACTCTGCTCCTGAAACGTCTTAGAATTATATCTTTTGTGTTACATTTCCTTTCTTTATTCGTAATTACTGCTCCGCATGTTCACTTTATTGTGATTCCAAAAGCAAATGAACCTGTGGATGTCGTAAGAAGTTACCATAGTTACATTCCTGGATTATTCTTTCATACAAGTCAATACAAGATGGTGTGAGTCAAATTGCATAAAACATAATATGTTCAGGCCACTTATAGAAATGGCTGACCCCAAAGAGCCCTAGAAGTGGAAAATTAACAATAACAACATTAGCACAAAACCTTTGCCAAAACCATCTCTACTTTTGAGCAACAGGCCTTAAACATCACTATTCGAGCTGCAACTTTTCCTGCATCTAAAGTTTAAAGTCAGAGCATAATGGCGATCATCAGTAGCAAAACAGAATGCTGTCAGCCAGGATATCCGGCTGTTGAAAGACAAGGGCTTGAGCTGGTTAAGTGCTAAGGGCGATTTAACATTAAGCAGTAAGGTTGTTCTGCTTTACCTAACTGCCAAATTAGTACGAACAATCAACAAAAATAGTGACCAAGAAGCTGAAACCCAGCCGGTGCTGACTCTAATGTTGCATTAATGGTTTCCCTGACTTTGTGTTTGATCTTTAACATTATGTCTCTCCTGGTTCTGGCTCTGCAGCTGTTCCTCCTCAGCCGCTTCTCCACTTCTCCTGAAAGATTCAATTGTCAATGGCTCTTGGACAATGTTTAAATCTACTGTTCTGTTTCTCCTGATGGTCTGCATGTTCAATTCAATCAATATAATGATCTCTGTATGACATACAATGAACACTGCATGGTTTCTCACATCATCGGATCATATTACTTAAACAAAATGATCTCCAATCATCTTCAACATCTCTAAATCCTTATTTCAGTGAGAAACCCCTGGCAGATTTTATAGCCATTGTTCAATGTGACTGTCTGTATCATCAGTGCAGAATTTTGCCATTGGGATGTGGCAATGTTGAGTCAAGTTCTGAATGTCAATATACTAAGCTGCAATATCATTGAAAGGTCAGAAAACTGGCCATGTCCCACCCAGGCCAATGACAAAATGTTGTGCTTTGTCTCGCAGTCAGTGTGACAGTATGCTTTTAATGTTTGTGCTATCATCATTGTATCGAATAAATTAGAATCCATACAGTGTGGAAACAGCTCATTTGGCCCAACAAGTTCACACTGACCATCCCAAGGAGGAACCCACCCAGATCAGTTCCATTACCTTATTATCCTACATTTACCCCTGAAGGATGCACTTGACCTACACATCGCATGTGATCTGAGAGCATTAAACTCTTCTTGAAGCAGATCATTTAGTGCATGACATGCTCTCATATTGTGTTCTGTCACAAAAAAACCTCACACTAACCTAGCCCCTCAATGATGTGCACATTGATATGCCTTTTGCGAACATAAGATGAGATTGGCAGATATGAGATTCCCAGCATTGAGAAAAATATCCAATTTTGCAACCAAGAATTGAACATGGAGATGAGAATCTCACTAGGGAACATCAAGATGCCTATTGGCATCCAATTGCATTCATTAGTACTTAATCTCACCTAATTTCTATGACAATTCCCATTTTCCCACGCACTGGATAGAAACTGGATATTGACAGCTCCTGATCTGAAAATCAGAGCTGATAACTGGTGGGTTCTGCTCATTGCTTGCACTTCCAGACCGTCATCTCAGACAACCATTCCCAGCATCTCAGGGCATGCCACATAGGCAGTGATTGCCTATGCCCTCCTCAGTCTATGGAAGTTGTCATCGGGTATGTACCAGCTTTGTCCTTGTTGTCAGTGGTGATCAGTCAAGGGGGTAGACATGTTGTTATATAGCAACATGTCATGTCAATGTCACACTTGCGCTATGTGCCAACAGATAAGTGGAAAACACTGTATGTGCTTGAAAAAAATGACCATCTCTCAAAGCCTAAGAGGAGTAGTCCTCAGTCAAGGGACCAACCTTCAATCATGGGGTCCTAGCAGAGTAAGTCAAGGACAGCATCTGCTATCAGTACAGGGATGTAAACAGGATCAGTTAGTCACTTGGAGAAGTCAGGGTCAATGGATTGCATAATAACAGCCCAGAGAATGACCGTGATCAGCCCTGTCACAGGAAGTCAGTCGGGAGCTGCACAGTGATCAGTCAGGGGTCTAGTTCCTTATCAGTTAGGGCTGCTGGTTCAAATAGTCACAGTCAGTGCTGTGGGTCTGACCACTGAACACTAGAAGCTGAGGAACTCAAATGTGAGGATTGGAAACAACATGCTGGGATGTAAAGGGGCTAGTAATAATATAAATTGGAATAACTCAACTTGTTAGGGGTTGAGATAATATAAAAATGGCTGACACAGCTGCCAGGAGTAGGTGAAGTAAGTGTTTCAATCGTTCGGGGTGGGGGTGAAGTGGGGGTGAGGTGGGGGCTCACGTTTGTGTCACGTGACCCCCTTCAGATGGCAATTTAGTTAAACAGCCACCTACACAATACAAATGAAAGAGACCTGTGATCACAAAATGCTGCATGTGAGCTGTGTGCATTGGCCAAGAGCGCTTGCCACAAATTCAGGTCCACATCAAACAACATTATGAATCAATCTTACTAACTTGTGAGGCACAGGCAATGGATTGTTCCCTGGAACGATTCAACCTAAAGTTGTTAAAGTAGCAATCACCCTCCCATAATCCACATAAGGCTAGGGAGCCACACACTTCATACTTTGGAGAATAAAACCTTTGCACCATTATCAGAGATATATCACTGCCTTTGTTGGGTACACGGGCAGTGGGGAGAGTGGCTGCCAGCAGACTGTCTCCTAGTGTACGTGTACCAAAAAGCTTGAGCAAGAGATTTCAGAATCACAGCAATGATGTGCTACATTGACGTAAAGGCAGTCAATATTCACAAACACCTGTACCCAGATCAATTTGATGCATTTGGCAATTTTAAGGGTGATGTAATATTGCATATTAAAAATAACACAACTCCATTTATTGCATAAGGAATAACATCTGCCCATTTACTTCCTCCTTCCTTCCTCCTCACTATCTGAGGCTCCAAATACTCCTTCCAGGTGAAACAGCACTTTACCTGCACTTGACTGAATCTAGTCTACTGTATTCACTGCTCACAACATGGACTCCTCTACACTTGGAGAGAAAACACAGACCAGGCAACTGTTTCATAGAACACCTATGTTCTGTTCACAAAAAAAGACTGAGCTTCCTGTTGCCTGCCATTTCAACACAGCACCATGTTCCCCATCTATCGTCTCTGCCTCAGACTTGCTGCAGTGTTCCAGTGAGACTCAGTGCAAAGCTGGAAGAACATCCCACATTTTCCATTTGGGAGCCCTGCAGCCTTCAGGACTCAATATCAAGTTCAATCATTTTAGACCCTGAGCATCTTCTTCCATGACCTTTATCCACCCCCACCATCATCTGAGCTGCTTTCCACACAACCAAGCCAGTTGGGGCGGCACGGTGGCACAGTGGTTAGCACTGCTGCCTCACAGCACCAGAGACCCGGGTTCAATTCCCAACTCAGGCAACTGACTGTGTGGAGTTTGCACATTCTCCCCGTGTCTGCGTGGGTTTCCTCCGGGTACTCCGGTTTCCTCCCACAGTCCAGAGATGTGCGAGTCAGGTGAATTGGCCACGCTAAATTGCCCGCAGTGTTAGGTAAGGGGTAAATGTAGGGGTATGGGTGGGTTTCGCTTCGGCGGGTCGGTATGGACTTGTTGGGCCGAAGGGCCTGTTTCCACATTGTAAGCAATCTAAAAAAAAAATTTCCTTTTACTTAGAAACCTCATTATCAGCTTTTCTCCTTCCCTGGCTCGTCATTATCTATCCTTCTTACTCTAACCATCTTTCTCTCCCTCTAGGCTCCATCTCCATCAATCCTCTCAATCATTTCATGACACCACCCCATGCCCCAACCTCTCACCCCCATCTTCAGAATATATACCATCCTTTCCAAGCTGCAATCAATTCTGAAGAAAGTTTACTGGACCTGAAATACTGAGACTGCTTTCTCTCCACAGACACTGCCAGACTGGCTGAGTTTCTCCATCATTTGCTTTCTTTTTGTTTGTTTAAGATTTCCAGCACCTACAGTTCTTTGCTTTATCCATTTATCAACCTTCAAAGAATGTGCAAAGGGTACATTCAGGAGAAGCTTCGTAGTGAACTGACTGAAGTGAAATAGCATAACTCAGAAGGTCAGCCACCACACAGCATGGTGTGACTCTATCACAGTGTCTTAGAAACAGATGACACCATCAAGTATAAATCGATCCAAGGTGCTTTAAACTTTAACTTAAATAGTGTCTGCAAAAATTGTCAATGCTGGAAGAATTCAATTCTAGACCTTCCCAAGCAAGGTTCACATCCAAATTAGAGCAAAGCATCGATATTGGTCTGTCTACTTACCAGAAGAATCTTAGGAGCTTGTGAAGTTTAGAAAACTATTTGGATAGCACTGTTACCAGCAGTTACCTTTCTATCAATATGCCAAGACTTATTCCGACAGCAGGTGGCAGAAACACATAGCCTGAAAGCCACATGCACAACATAACGACATGCAAGACTGCAGAGAGGAGTATGGGCACAGCTACCCAAGGAAAAGACTTAACTCTTAAGGAAGGGTTAAAATTATGTACAGATGAGAGAAGATATGTGTTGCAGAAGACTCTAATTCTCCAGAGAGGTGGTCACATCTATCTGTATGACGCTTTCAAGACAGCTAGGTTTCACACATAGGGATAGGCATTTGATGTTTGTGCCATTAAAGGCAACAGTAACTCTGCATTTCTATGCCTCAGATCCCTTAAGGGATCAACAGGAGGTCTCTATGGTACCTCAAACCATCACCCCACGGTTATATTAAGTAAATGATGGATTCTTGTCCAAGAGATTGGAGATACTTATACGGTTTACTGGTGATGATGGCAGCCAGACTAAAAAAGCAAGTTACTGTGGGGACAATGTGGAATGCTCAATGGTGCATCAGGCCACTCTATGGCCATTAAGGTAGCTGGATGCCAGTCAGAAGCAGTTGTGATTAGAAAGGAATTCATTCTCTAAACGTGCAGATACTGTGTGTCTACCACCTACATGTGTATGTTGGGTAAGCTGAGAAGAAGCAGAATGCTTATGCCTTTAGCACTTCCACGTGCCATAAATGTACATGCCCCAGCAAAATGCAATGTCTATTAATAGGAAAATAGGGCTATCCATTAAGGAAATGACTTGGATACCCATCAAGCATTCACAGCCTTAGGCAGAGGAGAACTACAGTTTTAGCCATCTTTCTAGTAGTGTGATTGTAGATAGGACCATTATTCTGCTCACAATGAGATTTTGTTGCTTCGATCGCACAGCTTGTGTCTTGGAGTAGACATCAGTTCAAGTTTCCTTGATCATTATCATCGGCTGTCATAATACAATTATCACAGAGAGGAAACAAACTGGCAAACGAGGACATGAAGGACGACCAGGCCTCCTCAGGTCTGACTGCTTCAACAATGACTCAGGAAAGGACCATCTGGGTCCTGACTGGTAACTTGCTGGGGCCAAACAGCATTCTGAAAGGGTGAGTGCCAGGCAAGTCCACCCTTACCTTTATCAGGTGGGCTTGAGACCTCATTCAGATGACTCAGTCCTACATTGTAAGAATTATTTAATCAAGTACATGAGGACAACATATTGCTCATATCATCTTGTGCATCATACGTTCATCAGATGACTCTTCTGAGTTTACTGTGAATTCCTCATTCGTTTGCAGATGCTGTGCAATAGTGTTCTCCTATTGTGGTCAACTACACCATACGTATGTGCCTAGTCTTGATGCTGTATTTACTTGGATAACCTCGGCTTCTTTTGGTCTCAGTTAGTGCCGTACCCTTGGTCTCTGCCGACTACGACTAGAACCCTTGACCGATTCAGCTGATTATTGCTTCCTCTGGCTCTCTATCCTGCTGCCAGGCTCATATCTATCAGCTCCATTTCCCAGGGTATCTTTTCAGCATTCTCATTATCTCCTCAGTGCCACACACAATCCCATACTATCACACACTATCCTACCCTCAGCCCAAATACGTGGCTTGGATATCAATCCCTTGGCTCAGCATGATCGAGGGTGTGAGTGAGTGAGTGAGTAAGTGAGTGACTCAGTGAGTGAAGGTGAATGGAGCAAATCTGTGAGGTAAAGGACAGTAGGAGAGTGAGCTGAAAATGTGTTGCTGGAAAAGCGCAGCAGGTCAGGCAGCATCCAAGGAGCAGGAGAATCGACGTTTCGAGCATGAGCCCTCTTCAGCAGGAGAGTGAGCCACAAAGTCAATGCCCAATACACATTACATGGTGCTGGTAAGTTGCAGCCTGTCACAGGCAAATGTACTGATATATTCAACCACAAAGTTATTTCTGGTTAGTTTTACTGATCCTTCTGGTTGTCTTAATTCAAATTAATTACTGTGATAGGACATCAGACAGGCACAGTGCATTCTTTTACTGATTTATCTGACTGCTTCCATCTGAGATGTCTGATGCCTGAACTGCCGTAGCATCCACCAGCTATTCTGGTATTTACGCCTTGCTCAGACTGATAGGTTGCTGAACTGTGACTGATATCCACAAAGCCACTTAGGTACAATCAGCTGAGTTGGTCTTTGCTACAGAGCATAGATTGGATGATGCACCCTCTGCAATCCCCTCATCTTCCTCAGAAGTCAATGTTAAGCCTTCAGGGATGGTGTCTGAGACTGCCCTGCTGAAGAAATAGCATGAGATTAGCAATACAACATTGAAAGGGAGGTCTTAGTATAAACTCAGAGAAAGAGAGAGAGAGAGCATCAACACATTGTGCTTGTCACAGAAGTAAGCAGACACACACACACACACACACACACACACACACGTCTACTGTCAAGAGAGGGTTGCGAGGAAAATCACCTCCGTCCGCACTAACTCTAACTCTGTGTTCCCCTCTTCCAACCATCTGACCCCAGGAACCCATTTACTGGGGTAGGGAAGTGGCATCGCTAATCAGGGATAGTAATACAGCTGCAGAAAGGGAGGTCGTCGAGGAGGATTTGTCTACTGAGTCATTATGGGTAAAAGTCAAAAAAAAAAGAAAGGAGCAGTGACTTTATTGGGAGTTTACAATAGCTATGGAGGAGAAGATTGAGAGACAGAGTTTGGAAAGGTGAAGAAGTAGCAGGGTTGTTGCCATAGATGACTTCAACCTCCCTAATATTGACTGGAACCTCCTTAGTGCAAATAGTTTGGATCGGACAGACTTTTCCAGGAAGGATTCCTGACTCAATATGTAGATA
Organism: Hemiscyllium ocellatum; assembly: GCF_020745735.1. Lineage (NCBI taxonomy): Eukaryota > Metazoa > Chordata > Chondrichthyes > Orectolobiformes > Hemiscylliidae > Hemiscyllium > Hemiscyllium ocellatum. The sequence goes on from NC_083401.1 coordinate 91,612,823, forward strand.
GGCCACCTGGGGAGGCCAGATCAGATTTGATGTTTGGCAACAAACCAGCTCAGGTGTCGGCTCTGTTGGTGATAGTGATCACAACTCCCTGACCTTTTCTATAGTCATGGAAAAGGATTGGAGCAGATGGTATGGGAAAGTATTTAATTGTAAGAGGGGGAATTACAATGCTATTAGGCAGGAACTGTAGAGCATAAATTGGTAGCAGATATTCTCAGGAAAATGCACAAAAGCAACGTGGAGGTTGTTGAGGGAACACTTGCTGTGAGTGCTGGATAGGTTTGTCCCACTGAGGCAAGGAAGGGATGATAGGGTGAAGGAACGTTGGATAACAAGAGATGTGCAACATCTTGCCATAGAGTCACAGAGATGTACAGCACAGACTCTTCGGTCTAACTTACCCATGCTGATCCGATATTCCAACCCAATCTAGTCCTACCTGCCAGCACCCAGCCCACATCTCTACAAACCCTTTGTATTCATATACACATCCAATGTCTTTTAAATGTTGCAATTGCACCAGCCTTCACCACTTCTTCTGGCAGCTTATTCCATACACATACCACCCTCTGTGTGAAAAAGTTGCCCCTTAGGTCCCTTTTATATCTTTGCCCTCTCACCTTAACCTATGCCCTCTAGTTCTGGACTCTCCCACCCAAGTGAAAAGAATTTGTCTATTTGTCCTATCCATGCCCCTCATGATTTTATAAACATCTATGAGGTCACCCCTCAGCCCCTGATGCTCCAGGGAAAACAGCCCCAGCCTATTCAACCTCTCCCTATGATTCAAATCCTCCAACCCTGGTAACATCCTTGTAAATCATTTCTGAACCCTTTCAAGATTCACAACATCTTTCCGATAGGAAGGAGACCAGAATTGCACGCAGAATTCCAACAGTGGCCTAACCAATGTCCTGTACAGCCGTAACATGACCTCCCAACTCCTGTGCTCAATACTCTGACCAATAAAGGAAAGCATACCAAACACCTTCTTCACTATCCTATCGACCTGCGACTCCACTTTCAAGGAGCTGTGAAAGGTCTCTTTGTTCAGCAACATTCCCTAGGACCTTACCATTAAATGTATAAGTCCTGCTAAGATTTGTTTTCCCAAAATACCACACCTCGCATTTATCTAAATTAAAATTCATCTGCCACTTCTCAGCCCATTGGCCCATCTGATGAAGTTCCCATTGTAATCTGAGGTAATCTTCTTCGCTGTCGACTACATTAATTTTGGTTTCATCTGCAAACTTGCTAATTATACCTCTTATACTCACATCCAAATCATTCACATAAATGATGAAAAGTAGTGAGCCCAGCAGCGATCCTTGTGGCACTCCACTGGTCACAGGTCAAGAGGAAGAAGGAAGTTTACTTAAGGTTGAGGAAGCAAGGATCAGACAGTGCTCTAGAGGGTTCCAAGGTAGCCAAGAAGAAACTGAAGAATGGATTTTGGAAAGATAGAAGGGGGCATGAAAAAGCTTTGGCGGATAGGATTAATGAAAAACCTAAGCCATTCTACACTGATGTGAGGAACAAGAGGATGTTGGAGGGAACTTGTGCTGGAGCCAAAGGAGGTAGGGAGGTCCGTAATGAATACTTTGGTTCGGTATTCACCAGTGAAAGTGACCTTATCATTTGCGAGGACAGAATGACACAGAGTAACAGACACAAACAGGTTGATGCTCAGAAGAAAGATGTGCTGGAAATTTTGATAAACATGAGGATAGATAAGTGCTTTAGGCCAGACAGGATGTAACCAAGTTAACTACAGGAAATGAGCTAAGAGATTGCTGCACCTTTGGCAATGATCTTTATATCCTCACTGTCCACTGGAGTAGTGTCAGATATTTAGAGGGTGGCAGATGACATTCCCTTGTTCAAGAAAGGGAATAAGGATAATCTTGGGAATTGCAGACCAGTCAGTCTTACATCACTGCTGGGCAAATTATTGGAGACGATTCTGAAAGACAGGATTTATGGTTATTTAGAAGACAGTAGTGTGATTAGAGATAGTCAGCATGGCTTTGTGAGGGGCAGGTCATGATTCACAAGTCTTACTGAATTATTTGAAGATGTAACAAAACACATTGATGAAGGTAAAACAGTGATATGATGTACATGGATTTTAGCAAAGTGTTTGATAAGATTCCCACAGTATGCTCATTCAGAAAGTAAGGAGGCATGGAATACAGGAAACTCTAGCTGTCTGGATACAGAATTGGCTGGCCCGTAGAAGACAGAGGGTGATAGTAGATGGAAAGTATTCAGCCTGGAACTCGGTGAATAGGGATCTGTTCTGAGACCTCTGCTTTTTGTGATTTTTATAAATGACTTGGATGAGGAAGTGGAAGGGTGGGTAAATAAGTTTGCCAATGACATGAAGGTCGGAGGAGTTATGGACAGTATGGAGGGCTGTTGTAGATTGCAATGGGGCATTGACAGGATGCAGAGCTGGGTTGAGAAGTGACAGATGGAGTTCAACCTGGAAAAGTGTGAAATGATTCATTTTAGAAGGTCAAATTTGAATGCAGATTACAGGGTCAAAGACAGGATTCTTGGCAGTGTGGAGGAACAGAGGGACCTTGGGATCCACATCACTCGAAGTTGCCACCCAAGTTGATTGGGTTGTTAGGAAAACATATGATGTGTTGGTTTTCATTAACAGGGGGATTGAGATTGAGAACCACAAGGTTGTGCTGCAGCTCTAAAGACCCCTGGTTAAACCACACTTGGAATATTGTGTCCAGTTCTGGTTGCCTCATTATAGGAAGGCTGTGGAAGCTTTATAGAGGGTGCAGAGGAGATTTACCAAGATATTGCCTGGACTGGAGGGCATGTTTTATGAAGAAAGGTTGAGGGAGCCAGTGCTTTTCTCACTGGAGTGAAGAAGGATGAGGGATGACTTGGTAGAGGTGTGTAAGATGAAGGGTGGCATAGCTAGAGTGGATAGCCAGAGACTTTTCCCAGGGCAGAAATGATTATCTCAAGGGGACATAATTTAAAGATGATTGGAGGAAGGTTTGGGCAGATATCAGAGGAGTGTTGGTGCCAGCAGTAGTAGTAGACTCAGATACATTAGGGGCATTTAAGCGACTCGTGGATAGGCACATGGATGATATTAAAATGAAGCATATGTAGGTTAGTTTGATCTTAGAGTAGGATAAAAGGTCAGCACAACATCGAGGGTCCAAGGGCCTGTACTGTGCAGCACTGTTCTATGCTCGATATACTCCTCCATCTTTTTCAATATTACCAGGTTTGACACACTTTCAACGATCTTCGAATGTCTATGATCATTGTGGGCCTTCTTCTCTATGAGGGCAGTGGGAGAATGATGAGATATGTTTTTTGATGGCCCAAGCTCTCAGATGTGCATCAATGTGACTCATCCTTCTTCACGGTGACTGCTTTTTAATGTGCTGCGCATGACACAAGCACACCTTTCGAGAATCTGAGACAAGATATTTCCCAGATACACTGGCTGAGGTGTTTATTTATTCCTGAGAGAATAAAACAATTTCAGAAAACAACTTTCCAGTTGTCTCAGTACTTTTCCAAAGGCTTACATTGACGTTTTATGCATAAAAACACAGTATTTACAAATTAACTTAGCTTTCCAACTGTTTTAGAAAATTGGTCCTGAAACTTGTCAATTGTAAAGTAAAGTTTTAACTTGAGACCTCAGTAAAGTTACATTTGAATATATGAGAAAAGCACAAGGTAACTCAAAGGATGGTTGAGCGTGAATTTAGATCAGTGCAAATTCTAGGCTTATTTCTCTATTTGAGTGAGTCACCTTTTTGGAAATGTTTCATCCATTCTGATGCTCAATGGCATCCCATGCAGAACTTAATTTTACTTGCTATGAAGAGAATATTGTGAACAATTTTGGGCCCCATACCTCAGGAAGAATGTATTGGCCCTGGACCGGGTCCAGAGGAGGTTCACGAGAATGGTCCCAGGAATGAAAGGTTTAACATTTGAGGAACGTTTGAGGACTCTGGGACTATACTCGATGGAGTTTAGAAGGATGAGGGGGAATCTAATTGAAACTTACAGAATACTGAATGGTCTGGACAGAGTGGATGTTGGGAAGATGTTTCGATTGGCTGGAGAGACAAGAACCTGGTTACAAGTTAAAGCTTTGAAGGGAAGACGCTTTAGAATGGAGATAAGGAAAAGCTTCTTCAGCCAGAGAGTGGTGAATCTATGGAATTCATCGCCACAGGTCATTGAGTATATTGAAAATAAAGATAGATAAGTTCTTGATTGCCAAGGAGATCAAAGGTTATGGGGAAAAGGTGGGAAAATGATATTGAAAAACGTATCAGCCATGATTGAATGGTGAAGCAAACTCGATGGGCCAAATGGCCTAATTTCTACTCCCACGTCTTATACTCTAAGAGTTAAGAATTATTGATTGGAGCCTAACAATTATGATTATTATTAGCTGTGATGCTTGTATTATTTGAGAGATATCTGGCAAGGAATGTAGAAAAACAAACATTTTTTGACTGTGGTATGCATTGTACTAAGTAGCTGTTGCGATACAGTTGTTTCAATGTATTGGCTGAGTTTCATAGGCTGTTATGTCAACTCCTGTTCAATTAGATTTGAATATCATTGTAGACATTATAGCGATGGCAGAGAAAAAACACAGCATAATACACCCTCTCTCTCGAGCAATGATTAGCTATGTCAAATACAATAAAAGCACAAATGCGGAGGAATGGGATTGTGAGAGATACAGCAGTATGGATCGGTAATTGGCTTGCTGAAAGAAGACAGAGGATGGTAGTTCATGGGAAATGTTCATCCTGGAGTCCAGTTACCAGTGGTGTACCGCAAGGGTCGGTGTTGGGTCCACTGCTGTTCGTCATTTTTATAAACGACCTGGATGAGGGCATAGAAGGGTGTGTTAGTAAATTTGCAGATGACACTTAGGCTAGTGGCATTGTGGATAGTGACAAAGGATGTTGTAGGTTACAGAGAGACATAGATAAGCTGCAGAGCTGGGCTGAGAGGTGGCAAATGGAGTTTAATGCGGACAAGTATGAGGTGATTCACTTTGGTCGGAGTAACTGGAATGCAAAGTACTGGGCTAATGGTAAGATTCTTGGTAGTGTAGATGAGCAGAGATCTCGGTGTCCAGGTACACAGATTCTTGCAAGTTGCCACCCAGGTTGACAGGACTGTTAAGAAGGCATACAATGTTTTAGCTTTTATTAATAGAGGCATAGAGTTCCGGAACCATGAGGTTATGCTACAACTGTACAAAACTCTTGTGCGGCCGCACTTGGAGTATTGTGTACATTTCTGGTCACCGCATTATAAGAAGAATGTGGAAGCTTTGGAAAGGGTGCAGAGGAGATTGACTAGGGTGTTGCCTGGTATGGAGAGAAGGTCTTACGAGGAAAGGCTGAGGGACTTGAGGCTGTTTTCGTTAGAAAGAAGAAGGTTAAGAGATGACTTAATAGAGACATATAAGATAATCAGAGGGTTAGATAGGGTGGTCAGGGAGAGCCTTTTTCCATGTATGGGGACGGCGAGCACGAGGGGGCATAAATTTAAATTGAAGGGTGATAGATATAGGACAGATGTCAGAGGTAGTTTCTTTACTCAGAGAGTAGTAAGGGTATGGAATGCTTTCATTCCTGATGAAGGGTTCTGGCCCGAAACGTCGAATTTCCTGTTCCTTGGATGCTGCCTAACCTGCTGTGCTTTAACCAGCAACACATTTTCAGCTATGATCTCCAGCATCTGCAGACCTCACTTTTTACTCGAAGATTTTAACCTACTGCGAATCCTCTTGCAAGGATGCCTTCCTTGAAGAAGCTCTCTTCCTCCCTCTACAAGGATTTCAATGAGTCTCTCTCTCACTGCACCCCCCAGGTCATCTCCTCTGCACAGAAGCTCTTCAGCCACGTTCTCAAACAGACTCGTTACCACAGCCACATCTCCTTCCTCAGCACCTGCCTACGGAACCGACTGATCCCACACGGACTCCGAACTACATTCCAACCAACAAAATTTGGACCCAACCAGGACAACATTCCTGATGAAGGGTTCTGGCCCGAAACGTCGAATTTCCTGTTCCTTGGATGCTGCCTAACCTGCTGTGCTTTAACCAGCAACACATTTTCAGCTATGGAATGCTTTGCCTGCAATGGTAGTAGATTCGCCAACTTTAAGTACATTTAAGTCATCATTGGACAAGCATATGGATGTACATGGAATAGTGTAGGTTAGATGGGCTTCAAATTGGTATGACAGGTTGGCGCAACATCAAGGGCCGAAGGGCCTGTACTGAGCTGTAATGTTCTATGTTCTATAAATCACAAGCAGCAATCAAAACTGTAAATGGTATAAATAAAAACCTAAAACCTTCTCATAAACCTTACCTTTTTTTAAGCCACCATTTTGTCCTTGCTATCTAAAATTTCAATGCTTATAACAAGGGGCATAGATTTACATTCTGCTGCGTGTGGAACAATAGGCTGGTGGAGAGGCAAAAGGCTTAAAATGTTAAGTGTGATGTTCTGAGCGCCATTGTTGGTACACTCCTGTCTGTCCCTGCAGTTTCAATTGTGTAAGGGGTGGCCTTTCAGTCCTTGGACCAACTGAGGACTCTCTGTAGCCAAATAATTGTACTCAGTTACTGCCCTCAAACAAGGTGCAGTTTATCACAAACATTGACTTAACACTCACGGACAAACACAAAGTGGAGAACTGAGGGTCTGTGACATGGAATGGATGTTTTATGAAACTATTGCAATAACTCCTCTCAATTGATCTATCCCTCAATTTACTGCCCTGGAGCCATAATGATCACAAAGACATCTGAGACCTATTGTTTTATGTAAACAGGAATAATGATTTATTACTCATAAAAAGTACTTTACAAAACGTTTGGTTTGACATGATACAAACTTTTAAAACCATGAACTAACTACTCAGAATATTAGCGTCAAATCCATCTTTGTCCCCAAGCCAGCACTTAAACCTGATTGACAAGACAAAAGGTTAGTGGTGGAGGTTAGATGTTAGGTTTAAGACAAAACGAGAGAAAGGTGGTAAGCCATGTGGCTAAACTCAGAGCCTTTGGACCTCTGAATGTGTTAAACCTTTGAGCAGCCTTGGTCAGTTGGATGAGGAATGAGCTGAAACTTTTAAAAGAGGTACTGAGTTGAGTTGGCTCCTTGTTTCTTCTGGGCAGTGTCCTCATGGTACCCTACTTATTTTGGGGTGAGGGGTGGGGGCTGGAGTTGCTAAGTGAAACATGAATATTACATGAATCCCAGTCTTTCCTGAAAAAGGTATTTTTTCTATAAATTAATATTAGAAGTTAGTGAGAGAAGGAAAGATTAGAACAAACTTCCAATGCAAACTGCTGGAATGAGAGATGCCAGCCAATTGTTTTACTGGAAACCCTCAGAGTTGAATGAAAGTCTCTCCCTATGGCAGTTAGCATCCCACTATTATATGAATGGTACAGGGTGACGTGCCAGAGCAGAGGTGTATTCATTACCAACTGTCTCACTGGGGTCACGGGAATCCTGGTGCAATTTAAATTCCTGCCTAAGCAGTTAGCCATCTAGATCAGAACAGCTATACTTGAGATTTCATTTTTGCTCTTTGCCTGAATCATGCGATGTGTCACAGTCTGAGTCTACACAAAGTGTAGTATTTCCAGAGACAGATGAAGGTGTCTGGAGAAGTTTTTTAAAAAATTCATTTGAATAGTTCAAGAACATGCTACAGAAAGAATCTTTAGAGTATTTGTCAAGTATAGCGGATCTTCTGTATTTGCAAAGTCACAAATTGCAAATTCACCTATCCATGCCAAAAAATAAGTGACATCGAAATTCGACAGCAAAATCCGTGGGCAATAATCACACATCCACAAGTTTTAACCAACTTTTAAATGAGCTCCACACTCAAATTTAATCATTCGCATGAATTCTCAGGAACACAACCCTTGCGGATACAGAGGAATGACTATGTGCTTTCTTAATTGAAATATTGTTACTTGCTTAAAATCTTCAACTGAGAGAATAGTGTAGAATAGACTTGAATAGAAATTTGTTGTCATGGGTACTTATAGATGAAAAATCCAATAAAAAATTTTATAATTCACTCCACCACTGCAGTTACATCAATGACAGAAGTCATACATAATAATAAAAGAAAGGAAAAAGTTAATTGCAGTTCATTTAGAGGCTTCTGCATTTTGAAAAACCTGACAGAAAAACCCGAAGATGCAGCTGGGATGAGCCTGTCATTCCTAGGCATGGATACTCTGAAGAAGACCGCCATGTTGGGCTGAGACTGCCACTCTTCACCTGGTCAAGACTGCGTGCCAGACCATTGTAATACCTGGGTGCTGAAGACGAAGAAGACCTCCACATGGTGACAAGACCTGGTAGAATGCCACACATGAGGTCATCTTTCTCCTCCTTCAGGTACCCAGGCCTAGCTGTGGACCTGGAGCCTTGGCCTAACCTGCGGGTCTGGGCCAGGAATGTCAACCTGGGACCTGTTCCTCATTTGCAGTGGATCCCGGTTTTGGGTGAAGCCACACCTGGCTGTCCTGGCATCGCTGCTGCTGGAGGCTAAAAAGAAACAAAAGAAACAAACAAGAAAAAAGGCAAAAGTAAAAATAAGAACAAAAAAGAGAAAGAAAGTTGACAGGAGCGAAAGAGTCCTGGGCTCAGCCCTCTCACTCTGCTGCCATCCCCAAACAACTAGGGCCAAAAAATTAAAGGGTTAACCAACATCAGAAACTCAGCTCCACCCATCAGGATATAAAGGACTTTTCCTGTGGGGAGCTAAAGGCTGTGCCCTATGAGTCCTCCATGCTTTAACCAGAGCTGAACAGAGCTCCTGAGAGATGTACTTTAGAGACATGTAGCTAAAGCAGTAATGTGCATTCACTCTCAAGTTAAATTAGGTGTCTCACAAGAGACAACCAAGGAGCTTAGATGTGACACAATTAGCTATTAAATAATGTGTAATAAACCTTTACTTTTAAGATACTGTGTGGACATTCCAACCCACATGCTTTCAGCAGATTGACTGATACCACAAAGAAGTCATAGTGGTGGTAAATCTACCCAAAGATATCCCAAACAGTTCTGGCAGAATCCAAGATTTACAACACACTGCTGGCAGGGTTGGCATACAAAATTATAATGACCCATCCTTCAAATTGACTTTTATTTTTCTATTCAGCCAGAGAAGGGAATGAGCTTGGCAGCATTGTTCAGTTCTTGGAGAATGAGAAAAATTGATCTGTGCCAGCAGCTGTTTATGAGTCATACTTCTTGAAATAAGTGAACAGGCCTTAAGGAGTGCCAATTAATTTATATTACATTTTTGTTAGTTTTTCTGAAGCAAAATTGCAGATTGCGTGAATTGTCAACTTTTAACTTCTGAAGCATAGATTTTCTGACTGAGAGTTTCCAAGCAGGAAGATGAAGAGAAGATGCTGAAGTGAGTGATTTAGGGCACTTTTTATTTGGACTCTGGGCTGTGAAATGATAATACAGGAGATGTTAGACTGGTTAGTAGTGGAATATTAATGTACATCACGGACTACATTCAAACATAGGCTGTGCTTTTTAAATCTTAGGGATTTTCGCTTCCAGTTGCAATGTGAAATTATCAGAGCAGTTGATAGTTAGCTCCAGTAATAAAGCACAAATAAGACCATCAGCAATAAAGGGTAGGCTGTTCAAGCTCGTCCAGCCTGCTCTGGCATTCAGCAGAATCATGGCTGGTCCAATATTCATCACATCCACTTCCCTGCATTTACCCCAAGATCCTTGATTCCCTAATTTATCAAGAATCGATTTGTCTCAAGCTTAAACATGCCCCACAACTTATTGTAGCAAGCAGTTCCAAACACTCTCTTCCAAACAATTCCTCCATCTCCTAATCTCTCCTCCTCTCCCAATCATTTCCTCTTTCTCCCAGTTTCCCAATTTTCTTTGGTTAAATTCCAATTGTTCAGACTTCATGATTTGAAGTAAATGGCTGACCCAGCACTCATCATTTCCCACCCAAAGGAAACCTTGACTCCATTTTATCCTCCATGGAAGTCCTTACATGTCATCATAGCAAACGTTTCAGATCTGAAATGGGAAGTTACCAAAATGTAGCTTACTAGCAGGGCATGTACCAGTTGTGAGTGCATGTTGATAAATGAGAAAAGTGCAAAGCTAACAGGAAGGCAATGAGGAAATGAAGATAATTGAACAGTTCTTCCAGCACCATCTCAATTGCTTTTTTCTGAACTATATGGATTCTGTGACTTACTGCTTTTTTTTCTTCTCATTCTGCTTCATCTTAGTCAGCTATGCCACATACCCCTGATATCAACACCTCCATGAACACAGGAATTGAGTCTTCAATCTCAGAATAGCAGTCTGACCTCTCCTCCTTGTTACCCTTTGTAATGTGGCAATGGGAAAATATAACAGGCTCTGTTATATTTGTTGCTGCTGCCACTTTACCACAAACAGCAAACATTCAAACAATAGATCAAGGATATCCATGTCAGGGAACCTAAGGAACACAGGCAATGGCACTGAGCAGAACTGATCATAAGCTTGAGCTTCTGGCACAAGAGGTGGATGGCATCATTTTCATGAGTTCCTGGACACATCAATTCTGATGAGCAGAATGCTTTTGTACAACAGGTTGCTATGATCTAGAATACACTGCCTGAAAGACAGCATTTACTGCTTCAAGTTGTCCTCAAGAAGGTAATGGTGAACTGCCCTTTTAAACTACTGCAGTCTGTATACTGTAGGCACACCCATAATTCCTAGGGAGGGAGTTCTAAGAATTTGAGCCAGCCACGAGGTGTCACCCTGCTGAAGGTAGAGACTGGAATGTGCATTGCTGGGGACTTCAAGGAGAGGTCAAAATAGATCATCCACTCACTTCTGCCTGAAGATGGTTGCAAATGCATTGACCTTATTTATGTTCTGCACTGATGTAATGGACTTCCCCTTAATTGAAGGTCAAAGTATTTCTGGACCCTCCTCCAGCAGTAAGCTATTCAATTCCCCACCATCATTTGCAACTGAATGTGGCAGATCTGCAGAATTTATATGTAATCCATTTGTTGTGGGATCAATTAACACTGTCTATGCGTGCTGCTTCTGCTGTTTGACATACATTTGGTTTTATATTGTATCTCCACCAGGTTGACATCTCAAATTTTGGCAAGTCTGTCTGCACACTTCATTGAATTAGTTTGATTCACTGAATTGATGGTATTGTAGAGTGACGGCAGATTGTGAAATTACAAATTATGGTTAAATATAATCCTGCTGTAGCTGATGTCCCACAGTGCCTCATGGATGTTCAAATTTGAGTTTCTCAGTCTGTTTGAAATATATCCCACTGAGCACAGTATTGGAGCTGCATAAGTTAAAGGGCTTCTTCATGTGATGAAGGGATTCAGTTTCCACAAGGTTGTGTGGTGATCACTCCTACCTATAGTGTCATGGACAGATACGTATGCAATAGCAAGGTTGGTGAAGATGAGACCAAGGAACTTTGTTTTTCCTTTTTGTTAGTGCCCTCAAAACCTGCTCAGGCACAATCTTGGAGTTAATTGCTTTAAGTCTTGGCCAGCTCACTTAGTAGAGGTACTACAAGCCATTCTTGATGGTGGACTTTGAAGTCCTCTTGCCGGAGTGGGTTATTTGTTGAGTGACTTCCTTGTTTGTTTTAACCAGTCTTTGACATAATGACCATAAACTATCACCCAACCACAATTTTTCTTCACTCAACCTGAGTTCCATCTCACTCCTTTTCCAGGCAACGATCTCCAACATCTCCCCCAACCAATGATGGATACTCACGTCCCCCCTCCCCACGCCCCCCCCTCTCCCCCACCCCCCCCCACACACTCCAACAGCTCCCTTCCCATGATCTATTACTACCCCCTGTCTCAGAACTTCCTGACCTACTCATGGGCAGGCTATCAATTCTTCAGGCTGTCAGGTTGGTAAAATTTAAAATATATCCATACTGTTAACTTCTAAAGGATATTCTGGAGACTTGGTCTTCATGTTTTCCTGCTCTGAATTTCTTGCTCTACGAGCTGGGAATCATTGATCTGAAATATTTGTGTTAATATAGAATAATCCAAAAAAGTCACCATTAATAAAATGGGCTATTTCAGGGTTAAGATTGCATTGTTTGATATCAGACATGACATCAAAGATAAACTCTTCAAATGCGCATTTCACATTTTACAGCAATTTCATTTCTTATCACATGCAGCAGTTAACTGGAATGCTTTTTTACATTGGAGTATTTTTGCTCAGCTTTAAATCTCACCTGCATGACAAACTGTCCTGTCTTTTTCTTCCCACCATACGTTGCATGAAGGACAGCAAATCAATCAGCTCTCAAATCATGATACATGCAGAAGCGTCATGGCCATATTCCCAGAAGAATTGGCCTGCTCTCAATGGAAGTGGTTGGACCAGACTACTGTATAAATGCTGCAGAATATAACAATCAATCTTGCATGCCATTCCATATCCTCAAAGACATCCTGTGTGTTAAGCTTAGCTTATCTTACTCAGCAAATTGCATCAATTTATAATTAAGCTGATAACATTCTATAACTCACCAATGAACAGAAAATATTAATCCCCAAGTTTCATAATAAATTCAAAAGAACAGAAGGGGTGGCTGCTTACTCTAATTTGTTTGTGTGTATGCTGCCACAAATCTGCTATCAAGCTGTCATTGAAGAGAGATGCGTTATTTTACTTGCACTGTTGGTGTACAGAAACATGCTTTCAGTCTACACCTTTTTTGAATCTGCCTTGAAAACTAATTAAGGCGTGATTTCAGAGTATCAGTCAAAGACCTGGCAATGGATGCAGCTTAGTTTTATCTGTTTCCAGTGAGGCAGGTTGGACCTACAAAAAGAACAGATTATAAATAATCCTAAGACTTTGTTGAGTTTAACAGAAAAGTTGACATTAAAATGTACATTACTCATGATTGGAAAAAAAAGTAGCCAAAAATTTGCTTTCTTTAGAATGCACAACATGCAAGATTTATTCAATTGATCAAGTGGGGAACACAAATCTGTAAAAAAAAACGTGTTCCCTTGGTGCACAATCAATGCATGTGAAAGCAGGTTACACAACAATCTTATGCTGCCAGCTCATTTAATGAAGTTTGTGTGAAGCCACATTGCTCACTGAATGCATGCATCAGCAGGGGTCTCAATGTGGTTTCTGTTTTGCATTGCTTAAATCTAGTTTGTACTTCTTAAAGAGAGGATTCATTACGTCTGGTGGTGAAGCTGGAATCATTCAAAGTAACGCAGTCCAACAAAATGGCTGACCACAAGAGTAAAGATCACAAGAATTTTTGGATGCTTTTGGTGGAAGATGTGGAAAAGTGGAAAAAGAAAAGTATTTGTCTTGTATCCTCAGGGCCCCACAAATACATGCTCTGGAGGCAGTGGATAGATAACTGAGGGCTCAACATCAAGAGTGCGGCTTCAAAGATCTCACACAGTGCTGAAAAAAGTTCGCAACTTATAGCCCCACCTCATCCAAACAGATTGCAAAACACTCTTCTGCCCACTTGCCCCTGTCTTGCAGAAGGAAGCATAATTTACTTGCCAGGGAGAGTGCAACTCCATTTCCTAACCTCCATGATGGTCATTATGGAAATGATCACTGCTGATTACGGTCATTAGTGGGACTGAAATGATCATGATGACAGTTTGTTCATACCTAAGTTGGAAAATGAGGAGACAAAATCACTTATTTTTGCTCTCATATTCACAACTCAGATAACAATATAGTAAGTAATTTACAGGATAGCATTGGCATGTGGTGAGATATCAAGTACAATGGAACAAGACAGGAGCAAGGTGCAGGACTATCAACTTTTTTGCTGTGGATGGTTTCGATGATGACTTTTGTGCAAAAGGCTACAAACAGAGGCTGTTATGCTCACACACAGCAATGTTACGAGTACTGGAAAGTCTTCCTGAAAACCTGTGTTCAATGTCAAGGAACATGGGAGATCTCTTCACCAGCTTGGCGCAAGGCATTGGGCTAAGTTTAGATCCCTTTCTTTGCAATATGACATTGGTGGCTACTTCCGGAGATCCACCTGTGGAGTCATGTGGCTCCAGTGGCTTAGAGCCATAGCTGCAGCAAAAGCAGTGTCCAGCTAATGTAGAAGACCATAGGATATAGGAGCACTATTAGACCATCTGGCCCATTTGATCAACCATTCAATCAACTCCATTCTCCTGCTTTCTCACCCTAACCCTATTACTAATCAAATTCCTGTCTATTTCAGTCTTAAAGATATTCAGTGATGTGGTCCCCCAAGCCTTCTGTAGCAATGAATTCTACAAATTCACCACCCTCTAACTGAAGAAATACCTGTCTCATCTCAGTTCTGAAGGTTTGCCCATTCACTTGGAGGCTGGGTCCTCAGGTCCTAGTCTCTCCTATTAGTGGAAACATCTTCTCCATGTTCACATTATCTAGACCTCTCAGTATTCAATAACTTATAATGAGATTCCCCCTCATCATTCCACAGTGTATTAAGTACAGACACAGAATCTTTGACCATTCCTCCTATGACCAGCCCTTCATCTTTGGAATCAGTTTTGCAAAACTGTCTGGAAACCCTTCAAGACCAGCACATCCTTCCTTAGATATAGGGCCAAAGATTGCTCACACTATTCCAAATATAGTCTGATCATAGCCTTACACACTGTAGACATTATCTTCTGCTGACAGTCCTTCTGCTTATCCTCCTACTCCCTCTTCTAGCAGCATCTCATGGTCTGTGTAGACTTTGTTTAATTCCAATAGAATGGCTGATTGGTAAACTGTGTGAGAGAAATTGAGTTATGCAGAAGCCTTTGCCTACATAGAGACAGACAAATTCAATCTCACCAAATACTATGTCATCAGGCTAATCTCACTGTCAGCAAAGTGTTGAAATATAGGAACAGAGTAAAAGTTAAGACTCCTAAAATAGTGAGAGTAGCAATATGCATAGAAGACAGTGAAGACTAAACAAATTCATATTGTACAAAAGCAATATAGGGGAAGAAATTCCAATCATGGGTATCTTTAGTACAGCTACAAAACAGGTTTAGAAAAAATGCTGAGAGCCTCATTTTCAGATAAGGTCTACTTTATGCCATATTCAGGAAAATCGCCAACCTGTACAACTGAAATAAATGCAGCAATGCTTTCCTGTCCAAATCAAGATTCCACTTCTGATCAACAACCTCATTGCAAAATTCAGAAGCAAATGTGTTGAGCTTGCTCCCACTACTGCAGCATGTCTGGAGTAAATGAACTATTAGCACTCAAAGGACGTGGTGGCAGGTATGGAAAAGTTTCCAAAATATTATTTGAGATGGAATAGTTTTAGAGAAATGAAATGAGTTGGCTGGCTCCTTCTAACTAAACATGAATAACAGACTGTAGCAAGCTTACCCCCATCAGCCCTGATTCTCGGAAACAGAACATCCCGAGGCCCTGTGTATTGTAACTGGTGACTTCAATCAAGCCAATTTAAGGAGGGGGTTGCCCAAGTACCACCAGAATATTACCTGCCCCAACAGGGGTC
Source organism: Hemiscyllium ocellatum (assembly GCF_020745735.1). Taxonomy (NCBI): domain Eukaryota; kingdom Metazoa; phylum Chordata; class Chondrichthyes; order Orectolobiformes; family Hemiscylliidae; genus Hemiscyllium; species Hemiscyllium ocellatum. The sequence goes on from NC_083401.1 coordinate 91,628,480, forward strand.
CGTACATTTTAGATCACTGCTACACCACTGTGAAAGATGTCTGCCGCTTCATCCCCCTCCCTCATTCCGGGAACTCCAACCACAATGCCATGTTTCTTCTCCCGGCTTACAGGAGACCCCCCCGTCACAGATACAGGTCCAGTACTGGTCGGAGGAGGCAGAGGATCAACTCCGGTGCTGTCTGGAATCGGCTGATTGGGCCATGTTCAAACAGTCCGCAGGTACCTTGGATGAGTACGCCACCACCGTCACAGACTTTATCAGTAAGTGTGGGGAGGACTGCAGACTGAGGAAGTCAATCTGGGGTTTCCCCAACAGGAAATCCTGGATGGATCAGGACATACAGAACCTGCTAAAAACCAGGCGTGAGGCTTTCAGATCAGGTGACCCACTCAAATATAAGGAATCCAAGTATGACCTTCGCAGAGCCACTAAGACAGCCAAGGACCAATACCAATCCAAACTAGTGACTCACACAGACACCCAGCAACTATCGCAAGGACTGAATGTCATCACAGGTTCCAAGGAGAGAGAGTGCAAGATAGCAGATGATGACACATCCCTCCCAGATCGTCTCAACGCCTTCTATGCTCGCTTTGAGCAGAATTTCGACAGAGGTAACACCTATTCCAACAAGTCCTTACAAACCTAATCCAACAGTCACTGCATCAGAAGTCAGATCAATTTTCTTTCATGTGATTCCCAGGAAAGCAATGGGACTGGATGGAGTACCAGGCCGTACATTCGGGATATGCGCAGATCAAGTGGTAGAGGTCTTTTCGGACATCTTGAACTTCTCCCTGCAGCATGCCTGTTTCAAGAGACCCAGTGTCATTCCTGTGCCTAAGAAGACTCATACAGCATGTCGCAATGACCTCCACCCAGGGACCCTAACCTCGGTGCTTTGAAAGGCTGGTCATGGCATTAATCAACTCCAGCCTCCTGACTACTCTTGACCCACTTCAATTTGCGTAACGGACCAACAGATCCACGTCAAATGCCAAATCACTTGCCCTTCACCCCTCCCTAGAACATCTTGACACTAAGAAGAGCCATATAAGAATCCTACTTATTAATTATAGTTCAGCCTTCAACACTATTATCCCCTCAAGACTGATTACTAAACTTAGTGATCTCAGACTAAGCTCCACTCTCTGCAACTGAATCCTCAGTTTCCTGACCCACAGGCCAGAATCAGTGAATATTGGGGACAATATTTCATCCTGACTAACGCTCAACCCTGGAGTCCCCCAGGGGTGCGTACTCAGCCCCCTACTATCCTCACCGAATACTAGACTAATGCCATTTACAAGTTCGCTGATGTCACCACCACAGTCGGTTGAATCTCAGATGGCGATGAAACAGACTACAGACAGGAGGTGTAAGACCTGGAAAAATGGTGCACTGAAAGCAACCTAGCTCTCAATGCCAGCAAAACCAAGGAACTAACTATTGACTTTTGGCAGGGTGTTACTCATGTCCCCCTATACATTGACAGCACAGAGGTGGAAAGAGTGTCAAGCTCCTGGGAGTGGTCATCCACAACAAGTTTTCATGGACTCTTCAAGAGGACGTACTGGTTACAAAGGCCCAACAATGCCTCTTTTTCCTCAGGCAGCTGAGGAAATTTAGCATGATGGTGAATACCCTTGTCAACTTTTATAGGTGCACCATTGAGAACATTCTGTCTGGATGTATCACTACCTGGCATGGCAACTGTACCGTTCAAGATCGGAAACAGTTACAGAGAGTGGTGAACTTGGCTCAGACAATCACAAAGGCTAACCTCCCATCTATAGAATCCATTAGTGGGCGGCATGGTGGCACAGTGGTTAGCACTGCTGCCTCACAGCGCCTGAAGACCCGGGTTCAATTCCCGACTCAGGCGACTGACTGTGTGGAGTTTGCACGTTCTCCCCGTGTCTGCGTGGGTTTCCTCCGGGTGCTCCGGTTTCCTCCCACAGTCCAAAGATGTGCGGGTCAGGTGAATTGGCCATGCTAAATTGCCCGTAGTGTTAGGTAAGGGGTAATGTAGGGGTATGGGTGGGTTTCGCGTCGGTGTGGACTTGTTGGGCCGAAGGGCCTGTTTCCACACTGTAAGTCTAATCTAATCCATCTACCAGGCGTGCTGTCAAGGAAAGGCCACCAACATTTTCAAAGATCCATCCCACCCTGGAAATGTTTTTCTACAACCTCTACTATCAGGGAGAAGGTACAGAAACCTGAACACACGCACGAGCCGGTTTCGCAACAGTTTCTACTCTACTGTTGTTAGAATACTGAATGGACTCACAAACTCTTAGCATTCACCTGTACCTGTGTTTTTGTTTTTGCTGCTGTTTACTTATTATTTACTTATCTCTATAATCTGCCTGTATTGCTTGCAAGACAAAGCTTTTCACTGTGCCTCGCTACACGTGACAATCAATTCAATTCAATTCAATACTCCAACCTCAAACTGTGGGTCATATTGGCATAAATTGCACTGAGATACATGTTTAATGCCCACAACTCACAACATCAATTCAAATCAGACAAGTAGTTCCCAAATAGAATTTGACTCCAGTCTTAGACCAGAATGAGCTGGCAAATAAAGCAAATGCCAAAACAACTTGTTTCTTGTAATGGGTCCAGTTTAATTTCTCCTAATAAAACTTGACACCAAATAAATCATCCAATTTTAAAAATGCCACTTCAAGGAGAGACAGTGATGTGTCATTCATAAAATATGTGGGAATTTTGAGCATGTTGACTTGGGCAAATAAATCTATGGCAGGTGTTTTTTTAAGTGACATTGCTCATCTTAAAGAGACTGTTCAATACATTAGGGAGGGTGGAAAGTTCTTGGGGTGAGAGTTTGTCAGGTTACAAAAAGCAATGGGAAATGCACAACAGAGGGAAGATGTGGGATTATTTGGGTTATAAGGCAAGGATGAATGACTGGAGCACCTGAAGCAACATATGCTCTAGTTTACTGAGGACTTGTCTGTGTCATCAGCTCACTGACCAACAATGTGAAGTACATAAAAATATATCCCATTACTACTACAGTTAGCTCTGTTTCTGCTTCCATGTTTCTTGCTTTCTACAACACTGTAGTTTTTAAGGTAGCTTGGGGGAAAAAGATTACATTCCTTACGGCTAATTGCAAAAAATGCACAGCCAAGATTTTCAAAAAAATCCCAAATACTGCCTGCCAAGCCATCCTAACAGCTCTGTATCTACCATAAACAGCACTCAAAAAGTATTAAAAATTAATGTACAGTTTGGTAAATTAGTCCAAATTCCTGAATTATCGAGTCTGGCATGATTAGCAGTTTAGAAGGAGGTATTCATAACTTATAGACTTGAAAGTAAGTCAGCTCAATGGAGGTTGAGGTTTGGTGCATTGCTCAAGCAAACCTCTCAGTACTCGTTGTTGTTGTTGAGAGAGGATGAGCTAGGCGAATATATAAATTTTGGCATTATGCAAACAGTAATACGAATCTTTAAAACTTGGATGTCAATACTTGTCACGCCCTCTTTGCCTGTCACGCAATTCTCCTTGCGCCAAATAAACTTAATGCAAACTAATTTTTAATATGCTTAGTCAGATAAATCAGAGAAAAACTGACATTTGATTGATTGAATGTGGGATTCTGCTTGGCAGCATCTGAAGCCAAGAAATTTTGATTTCAAATTGATGCCCTGGAGGGATATAAGAATGAGCACAATCTTGATGAACTGCATGTGTCAGCACAAGAGATCTCTTTCATGTTTAAAAATGACATTGACACTAAAAATGATAAAGTACTCAGAAATAAAAAAAAAGTATTAAGCAGTACTTTTAATTATTATGTATACTTGTTTTGTAATGTCAAGTCATTTACTTTGCTCAACTGCTGAGACCAGTAAGTAAAAGCTTGATAGAGTTCAGTTGCACAAGAACATTGTCCTTGTAAATCACCACTTGCTGAATCAGAGGAGTTGGAACATTCAGTAGGTCTTAGATATTAAGTTTTTTTTCCCTCTCAGCAATACTGGGTTCAGTTTCTGAGTCTCTCATATGTTGCCTCTGATTGTGCCCTGTTGCAATGTCAGTTAAAGAGGTCATGGCTCATTTTCAAGAGAATGGAGTAGACATCATGCGATGTCATATTTCTTGTAAATTAATTACTATTTCATTCAAAAGCAACTAAAGGTTTAATTAATGTTACAATTCTGATGAAGTTTGCATTTTTCAAGTATTTCCTCATTGCTGATAAATATTTCCATCCACAGTTATTAGCATCTTTACACAAATAAAATCAATAAAATGAATGCAGATGTCTGCAGAATTTCAGCAGTGTATCGTCCATATACTTTGTCACAGTTTGGAGGATACGTGCCAGTCTCTGCTTATGAGATTTACACGTAGCACCCCTGCCTCTGAGCCAGAGGCTCCTACTTCTTCTCCTGTTCCAGAATTTGTTGGGAATGAAAGTGCTTCTTTGTCATGGTTAAACAATTGAATAACCAACCTGCTAACCCTTTACAACCATAACAGGGGTAAGAGCAGGGGAGATTCCTGGTCAGCCAGGTTTGATGCAGAGCGGCGCCAGTCAGGCTATAACTACTTCTCTTTCAACTCTTCTAAATGAGTATGAATAGTTTAGACGGCCCCTGATGTGGTAACTTGTCATTTTGAACATAAAGAGAGAGGTCAATCAGGTCTCACAGTTAGCTGCAATTTGTAAAGCCCAGGATCTTATCTGCCTTCTCAACATGCTCTACAGCAGTCCATGATCATTGTATCTTTACCCCAAGTCCCTCTATTACTGTATCCCCTATAAAACTGAATCCATTATTTCATATTGCCTCTCCTCAATTTTCCTACTAAAATGAATCACTCCACATTTCTCTGCAATAAATTTACCTGCTAGTTATTTTCTATTTCATCAGCCTATCTATATCCTCTGGTGGTTTATCATGTTCTTCCTCACAGATCACAAATTCTGTCACATATTTTGAAATTTGGCTCTTTAAACCTACCTTTAAGTCATTATTGTGCATCAGTGAAAGCAAGATCCCTAACATTGACTCTCTACAGAACTCCATAACATTCCTTTGTCCAGTCTGAATGGTTGTGTGAATGGCTTTGTTTTATTCTCAGATTCTCTTCTTTGATGAAAGTGTGTGACATACGCCATGCTTTACCTCAGTTGTTGCCTTCCTGTGGTATTCTACTGGGACAGGAGTTTGAGAAGGACTGTTGATTATGCACTCTAAAGAGATTCTTAGGAAGCAAGGGGCCTGTGTCCTGAGGTGGGCCAACTGTAGGCGCTTTTAGCACTGCAAATGTGTAGTCAATCAAGCTGTGAGTGTTTTCAGAAGTGTATGCAGATATTAGGAAAGGTAATATGGCCGTTTCCCTCAACACAGCATCTTAAAACCCTTTGTGGTCATTCCCTAAAGCTAGAAGAGTTCTACTATTCCATTCAAAAAGCCAAGATCTCAAAGGTAAAATTATACATTTGTGGATGAAACAACTTTCCCTAAAACTTACGCATGGAGAATTCTGGTCTGACTTCCCAGAAATAGCCCTCACACTTGATGGTGGGATGATTTGTTCTGAATCTCTCTTACAAGAATATTTACTTGTAGCTAGTGAAACCATCCACCCAAAAGACAATATCAGCAGCAAACTCTTTGGAATACAGTACTTAACAATAACTGCACAAATATTTGAAAGAAAGTGAAAGTTGATGCACTCAGTAGGAAGAATCAAATCCACCTGCCATTCCCAGCACTTTCCCTTGCCTTCGCATGAGGTGTAAAATGTGTGCCCATACTTGCCCCCTCATCTTCAACCAAGGGCCCAAAGGATCTTTTCACATCCAGCAGAGATTTTCCTGCACATCCACCCACCTCATCTACTGTGTCCATTGGTCTACTCCACATCAGGGAGACAGTACACCAACTTGTGGAGCATTTCAGGGAACATCTCTGAGACACACACACCAAACAATCTCACCACCTTGTGGCTGACCACTTTAAATCTCTCTTTCACTCTATCAAGGACATGCAAGTCCTGGGCCTCCTCCACTGCCAAATCTAAGCCACCATATGCCTGGAGGAAGAACACCTCATCTTCCACCCTTCAACCACATGGCATCAATGTCAACTTCACCAGTTTCCTCATTGCCGCTCCCCCCACCTCATCCAAGATGCAACCCTCCAACTCAGTATCACTCTCTTGACCTGTCCTACCTGTCCATCTTCCTCCCCACCAACCTATCACAATCATGCCCTATCTGTATCTACCTATTGCTTTCCCATGCTGTATTCCTCACAGCTCCACCCGCACCCTCCTATTTATCTCTGCCCCTTCCCTGTCCCACATTCCAAGAAGTGAAGCCTGGGGCAGATCAGCCATGACTTTATTGAACAGCAGAATGGGCCTACATCTTCTCCAATTTCTTATGTTCTTTTAATCGTCCTTGAAGTGCAGGCTCCATGAGGGTTAGAATCTTAGGTATATCATTCAAAGATACAGCATTTAAGCTGCTATCTGAGTAACTGGCTCCTCATCTTCAATCTGTTCCATTGTTCCTTCTAAACAGCATTTTGTTCATTAGCCTATAATTCGATAAGTAAACCATCTTAGTTAGTTTAATCTAAATTATCTTTGTGAAGTATGGAGTGCTGGGGAAAGCTCATAGATATTGAGCATTGAGTCAACTTTGTATGTGACACCAAAGTGTCAAAGGAGAATTGAAGCCACTGTGGTATTCTTTAAAATGTAGCCACCAAATATAAGTTGCATGAGAAATATTGAGATGGCAAATTTCTACAGCATGATGCTGAAAAATTGCTGCTGTTTCATTCGACCCTTGCTCTCGCCTTTGTAGGATTCAAGCAGAATTAATGGAAATTATGCAGAGACTCAGAAATACCATGTCACACCCTTGGCCCCAAGTTTACAGAAAGAATTTGTGGGTACAAACTTTATAACACAATTGGTGTAAAGGACAGCAGAGTATTCTTGGCTTTTGGGCCTTGTCTATATTGAACGAGTGAATGCTGGCTAATACACAGGCTGACAGCTCGCATATAATCCAGATCAGGATTAAATTCTAAATCTGCAAAGATCTGACTGTAATTTATTTTTATGTTATTGAAGTAGCCAACTTTGTGAATGGGCCTTGGGAGAATATGGCAATCTCTATTGTCTCAGAACTCTTCTGCCAAACCTATTGATCTTTGATGAGTGAGTTTTCCAGATGTACAGCTAATCCATCAAAGACATTAAAGTTCATGAGACATCTCCCTAATTGCATAAAAGTTTGCAGGATCACCAGCCACAATATCTTTCCGTAAGGATTTTCCAGGATAAGACATCCAGATATCAGATAATGAATGGAGCACAGGGATACAGGACATATTAGTGGGATTAGGAGAATTGGATGGCAAAAAGAATGGAAAAAGATCACAATGCATAGTTTACCTGGGCCATAACAATATTGGAACAGCAATAGCCCATAAGACCACAACATAGCAAACAAAACCAGGAGTTGATCTCGGTCTGTTCTGTCAGCCCCTACGATCATAGTTGTAGTTTTGCACCAAATTTCTTTCCCACCTACCCCCATTTCCCATAAGCCATCCAGCTCCAAACACCTGCCTTTATATCATTCTTTTATACCTTTGTATTATGCTCTGATTCCAGTATAGATCAATGACGTCATTAACTTTTCAGGGCCAGATGAAAAGAATTGCAAGACAAGTTTCACCTTTTTATACTTTACTGTAATAATCCAACCAAATTCAATATCACTAAATAGGCAACTAATGTACAAAATTACAGAAAAGGTACTTTAATGACTCATTAGTACCATCAAAATAGTAAACCAGTTACACATTGCATCTTTCTAGAGGAGAATCTACAGAAATAGATTCAACTCTACACTGCATCATTCAACCCCGTGTTTTCTCACAGACTGTCTTCATTCTCCCTGCCATGTCAGAGCAATGTCCTTTGAAAGTCACTTCACTTGTATACTGAATATCTTTGAATTGATTGTTAGCAAGGCTGCACCATCTCGTTTTTAAATCTCTGGAAGTGCCATCTCTTCAGAATAAAGTCCATTTCACTCCAGTATTCTGCTTGATGGCTATTACAACAATTGATTTATGCATGGCTTTTCATAACAGTGGCTGTTTCTGTGTCGTTCTCCAAGTCCCTCCAACTTTTAGCATGGACTTTATTTGTAGCCTTTGGAGTCACCAGAGTCTTTCAAATCCAAAGGTTCTAGTAAAAAATGAGGTCTGCAGATGCTGGAGATCACAGCTGCAAATGTGTTGCTGGTCAAAGCACAGCAGGTTAGGCAGCATCTCAGGAATAGAGAATTCGACGTTTCGAGCATAAGGTTCTACCCTACTTTCAACAGATTTTGTGAAGGAGGATTCACAGAAGGACATGGTTTTCACATGTGGGAATTCCAAACACAGCAGGGCTATTTGAACACGGTGCTGAGAGTCATAGGAGTTATGACCCTTAAGAGAATTCAAAAATGCACTTTAAGATAATATCTGTGGAATTGTCAAGCTGTTAAGTTATTTGAATGGTCAGTCCTATAAAAATTAAAAATAAAACTGCCTACCTCTGACTGTTAAAAAAAAAGCTTTCTAGCATTTTTAATAGATACTTGTGAATTTAACGCAAAGTATTATCTTTTATACTCTGGTAATGCTTGGCTAATTTCTGCAAATTTTTATTATCACAGATGTAGGGGGTGAACATGCTTTTAGTTCATAGCTTGACTGACACCTCAAACAGGTCATTAAAAGATTGTTAATACAATTCTGTTTTTTTTGATAAAGAATTAAGTAATAGAGAGAATTCAAATGCATTGAATAGACTATTGTGAGTAATGATATTTTTTGCATACAATGAACTCTAATAAATATTTCAAATTTTATTTCAGTTCATCTCAAGAGGAATTCTACAGCATGTCCATGATAAATAATGGGTGAGTTGGAATTAACGGTTTGAGAAAAAGGAAGGATTTAAGGGCAAAGAATCTTAGTTGGTTGTGATGTGGTGGGGTAGCGTGAGCTGGCACTAAGTTGGCATTGGAGCAATGGAAGGAGTTATTAGTTGGTATGAGTTTACACTAATTTTGCATTCATACCTTAGAGGTAGGTAGGAGGCATGAACAGTCTGTTTGGTTATGGAGAATAAGTGGCTGCTGATGAGTATGGGGTTAGTAGAAGAGACCTGTACAAAAGCACGGATTACACCTAAATTGAAAGGGGACTAATATACTGGCAGGGAGATTTGCTAGAACTGCTTGGGAGGATTTAAATGAGTAAGGTGGTGGGGGGGGGGGGGCATCGCGGGAGGAGGGGGGCAGGGTGGTGGTGGTGGGACCCAGGGAGACAGTGAGGAAAGAGATTGATCTGAGATGGATACAGCTGCGAACAGAAGCGAGTCAGACAGTCAGGGCAGGCAGGGACAAGGTAGGACGAATAAATTAAACTGCATTTATTTCAATGCAAGGGGCTTAACAGGGAAGGCAGATGAACTCAGGGCATGGTTAGGAACATGGGACTGGCATATTATAGCAATTATGGAAACATGGCTCAGGGGTGGGCAGGACTGGCAGCTTAATGTTCCAGGATACAAATGCTACAGGGAGGATAGAAAGGGAGTCAAGAGAGGAAAGTGAGTGACATTTTTGATAAGGGATAGCATTACAGTTGTGCTGAGGGAGGATATTCCTGGAAATACAACCAGGGAAGTTATTTGGGTGGAACTGAGAAATAGGAAAGGGATGATCACCTTATTAGGATTGTATTATAGACCCCGCAATAGTCAGAGGGAAATTGAGAAACAAACTTGCAAGGAATTCTCAGCTATCTGTCAGAATAATAGAGTAGTTATGGTTGGGGATTTTAACTTACCAAACCTAGACTAGGACTGCCATAGTGTTAAAGGTTTAGATGGAGAGGAATTTCTTAAGTATGTACAAGACAATTTTCTGATTCAGTATGTGGATGTACCTACTAGAGAAGGTGCAAAACTCGACCTACTCTTGGGAAATAAGGCAGGGCAGGTGACTGAGGTGTCAGTGGGGGAGCATTTTGGGGACAGCGACCATAATTCTATTCGTTTTAAACTAGTGAAGGAAAAGGATAGACCAGATCTAAAAGTTGAAGTTCTAAATTGGAGAAAGGCCAATTTTGGCGGTATTAGGCAAGAACCTTTAAAAGCTGATTGGAGGCAGATGTTTGTCAGTAAAGGGATGGCTGGAAAATGGGAAGCCTTCAGAAATGAGATAACAAGAATCCAGAGAAAATATATTCCTGTCAGGGTGAAAGGGAAGGCTGATAGGTATAAGGAATGCTGGATGACTAAAGAAATTGAGGATTTGGTTAAGAAAAAGAAGGAAGCATATGTCAGGTATAGGCAGGATGAATCGAGTGAATCCTTAGAAGAGTATAAAGGCAGTAGGAGTATACTTAAGAGGGAAACCAGGAGGGCAAAACGGGGACATGAGATAGTTTTGGCAAATAGAATTAAGAAGAATCCAAAGGGTTTTTACAAATATATTAAGGACCAAAGGATAACTAGGGAGAGAATAGAGCCCCTCAAAGATCAGCAAGGTGGCTTTGTGTGGAGCCACAGAAAATGGGGGAGATACTAAATGAATATTTTGCATCAATATTTACTGTGGAAAAGGATATGGAAGATATAGACTGTAGGGAAATAGATGGTGACATCTTGCAAAATGTCCAGATTACAGAGAAGGAAGTGTTGGATGTCTTGAAATGGTTAAAAGTGGATAAATTCCCAGGACCTGATGAGGCATGTCCGAGAACTCTGTGGGTAGCTACAGAAGTGATTGCTGGGTCTCTTGCTGAGATATTTGTATCATCGATAGTCACAGATGAGGTGCTGGAAGACTGGAGGTTGGCAAACGTGGTGCCACTGTTTTAGAAGGGTGGTAAGGACCAGCCAGGGAACTATAAACCAGTGAGTCTGATGTTGATGATGGGCAAGTTGTTGGAGGGAATCATGAGGGACAAGATGTACATGTATTTGGAAAGGCAAGGACTGATTTGGGATAGTCAACATGGCTTTGTGCGTGGGAAATCATGTCTCACAAACTTGATTGAGGTTTTTGAAGAAGTAACAAAGAAGATTGATGAGGGCAGAGCAGGAGATGTGATCTATATGGACTTCAGTAAGGCATTTGACAAGTTTCCCCATGGGAGACTGATTAGCAAGGTTAGATCTTACGTATTACAGGGAGAACTAGCCATTTGGATAGAGAACTGGCTCAAAGGTAGAAGACAGAGGGTGGTAGTGGAGGATTGTTTTTTCAGACTGGAGACCTGTGACCAGTGGAGTGCCACAAGGATCGGTGCTGGGCCCTGATTTGGATGTGAGCATAAGTGGTACAGTAAGTAAGTTTGCAGATGACACCAAAATTGGAGGTGTAGTGAACAGTGAAGAGGGTTACCTCAGATTACAACAGGATCTGGACCAGATGGGCAATGGGCTGAGAAGTGGCAGATGGAGTTTAATTCAGATAAATGCGAGGTGTTGCATTTTGAGAAAGCAAATCTTAGCAAGACTTATTCACTTCATGGTAAGGTCCTAGTGAGTGTTGCTGAACAAAGAGACCTTGGAGTGCAGGTTCATAGCTCCTTGAAAGTAGAGTTGCAGGTAGATAGGATAGCAAAGAAGACGTTTGGTACGCTTTCCTTTATTGGTCAGAGTATCGAGTACAGGAGTTGGGAGGTCATGTTTTGGCTGTACAGGACATTGGTTAGGCCATTGTTGGAATATTGCATGCAATTCTGGTCTCCTTCCTATCGGAAAGATGTTATGAAACCTGAAAGGGTTCAGAAAACATTTACAAGGATATTGCCAGGGTTGGAGGGTTTGAGCTATAGGGAGAGGCCGAACAGGCTGGGGCTGTTTACCCAGGAGTGTCGGAGGCTGAGGGGTGACCTTATAGAGGTTTACAAAATAATGAGGGGCATGGATTGGGTAAATAGGCAAACTCTTTTTCCTGGGGTCGGGGAGACCAGAACTAGAGGGCATAAGTTTGGGGTGAGAGGTGAAAGATCTAAAAGAGAACTACGGGGCAAACATTTCACAGAGAGGGTGGTGCGTGTATGGAATGAGCTGCCAGCGGAAGAGTTGGAGGCTGGTACAATTGCAATATTTAAGAGGTGTTTGGATGGGTATATGAATAGGAAGGTTTTGGAGAGATATGGGCAGGCTGCTGGCAGGTGGGACTCAATTAGGTTGAGATATAAGGTCGGCATGGACCGAAGGGTCTGTTTCCATGCTGTACATCTCTATGACTCTATGACTAAGTGATAGAGGGCCTAACCTTTAAGAAATTAACTGATAAGAAGTCCCAAAGGGTCAAGGCAGGCCTTTTAAACAGCTGCTTCAGCAGTGGGCAGCGTCCATGAAGAACCTGGTTCCATTCAGCTCCCTCCCCTTCCACAGTCCTACTCCACGGTCGGAAGGAGGATTTCACCACATGATATACCTTTCCTTCCTTTTTCGTTGCCTTCCATGTTGCTCCCAACTCCCTCGAAATCTTCAAAATAATTTCACTCAGTCTATTCAATCTGTTCTCCTTAATAACTTTTCCTTGAAAATATTGATTCTATCATTCTTAATCTCTTAAATTCCAAAGACTACAAGCCTAATTTGTGTAATTTAAGTTTGGCACCCAGCTAGATTTCTGTAAAACTACATTATACTCCACCTAAAGCCAATAGATTGGGGACAGTGTTTTTTTTGTGGTAATGTTGACCAACTAGTAACTTTGAAACCCAATACGTAAAGTGAATACTTTGGAAACATAAGTTTAAATCCCACCATGGTAGCTGGTATAATTTGAATTAAATTAATTAAGTCTGGTGTTCAAGTCTAGTCTCAAGAATGATACTATGAAGCTATTTATGATTGTTTAAAAATCTGTCTGGGTCTTTAATGTCCTTTCTGGGCCTTCTCCATGTGTAACTCCAGACATATAGCTATATCATTGTGTCTTCTCATGATCTTGCAGCTCTTTTTTTCTAATGGTCTGTTCTCTCTTGGGAATAGAGTAAAAGTTATGCATTGGGATTGTATGGTTATAGTCAAGGTCAGCATGCTACCAATGGTGTATGACATAAGTCAGGTTCAATATATAGGACGATTACTTTGCAACATTTTCGAATTCAGAATGATATTAAGCAGGATGCAAAGCTAAGTGTGGCCTATGGCATAATTAGCATCATTTGCCAGAATTATGACTCTGTCATAAAATACAGAGTCAGATGGAGGTAATTATAAGTATCACTGATATTAAGCAGCTTCGATTAGAAGAAGGTAACAGTGAGATCTACTTGACCTAACCTGGTATTCATTTTTTTCCAAGTTTGCTTCCTTCAACAAAGTCATCTCTTGTGAACATCTGATGTTAAATACACTGCTGAACTTCTTTTAGATATTTTGGAACAGCAAGAATATTATTGCCTTAAAAATAACAAACCATAAAGCATTTCTGACCCTTCTCACCCGCTCCATGTTTTAAACAATGCAGCAGCCTCGGGTTTATTCTGTAAAAAAACAAGCCCCCAGTCACACTGCTACAAAGACAGAATTATGCCTATGCAGTAAATGCAAAGACACTTCAATCAACAACACTTCTGCATGAACAGATATCCAATTTGAAAATAGAGGTCAAAACATTTTGATTGAAAAGTGAATGATATTACCAACTCATCAAAACAGATGACAGATTTTAACTTGGCAAGCAGTTACATTACTTCTAAGATACTGTTTAGGTATTAGTTCTGATAAAGCATGTTGCTTATTCGTAATGCTGGATTCAGCAAATTAGATTCTAGATTGGAATATGTGATAAAATATCTGACCGACAGAATAATATATTGGGAATATTGAGTATAGTCAGATAACAGATAATATCACCCGTGTGAAATACAGATAAATGTAATAGAACATTATAAAAGTAAGATGGAGAAGATCAAGACATAAAATAATTAACCTTATGGAAAAGCTTTTGGCACTTCATTCAGCCAGTTTGTTGTCACTTGTTTCAGAATTTTCTTCATTCAGTCTGAGGGAAACTCTGCCTGAAGCACTGGAAATGGATTGGTTTCGTACAATGTTTTTCTAATTTTCTCAGTTGATTGCTCATCGGTGGAATCTATAAATGCTGCTGGCAGACAATGTGCCTTCTCTAATGAAATGTTGTATAAATTGCTGATCCATTAGTCGCTGTATTATCTTCTCATTACCAATCTTATGCAGCTACAATCAACGGTGGAACTCACCAGAAAGGTAATAGAAGTTAAAATGGTCAATGCCTCCATTACTCTGCTTTAAAATAGGCACTTGAGCTAGAAACTAGTCCAGTGTACTATGATTTGGAATATTCAAATTTGATTTTGTTGCGTTACTTAGAAATGGTATGACAACCAGCTAATACTCTTCCTAATTCAAATAAAGATCAATGAAATCTGAAAAACCTGTGATCAAATGATAGAAATTTCTGTGAAAAAGCAACTTTCTCCATCATGCCATACAGGTACAGGGATCTCAACTGGTAATTAAGGAAAACCCATTAATTTAAATGCAGACAGGATGCTAACTTCTTATTGCCTGTGCATGGGCATGATTTCTGTATAAAATTAGCACTCACTGAGCCAGTTTATAAATTCCTCAAGGCAACAGGAGTACTAATACAATGAGTGCTTCGTCCTACTGAAAACCCTGCAACACCTCTCAACGGGAAAGTGTATTGTGGCTGGTGGTGGTGCCGTGACCATCTCTTCATTAATTCACAGAATGCAGGCATCACTGCCTATTGCCATTTTTCATTACCTTTAAAAAAATAATGAACTGACTTCCTGAATATACACTAATGTTTAACCAAGTTATTCAGAGGGCAGTTAGGAGTGAACTACACTGCTGTAAGCATGGAATCAGACTGGAAAAGACAGCAAACTTTCTTTCATTGGATTAAGACAATGATGTAGTAATTTCATGATCGCTGTTATTTTTATTCCAGCTTTATTTAATTCATTAAACTATTGAATATGGTCACATAGAAGGAGGCTATCAACCCATCGAGTCTCTACCTATTCTATGAAGACCAATTTTGTGAGATGGTCATTGCCAAAAGATAAGAGAAATCCCAAAGAAATTGTACTCTCTCTCTTTTTGTCATATTTAAATCCCATTTCTTTTAAAACTGGATAGCCTCAACAATAAAAAAGCTGAGGCTGATTTCATGATTATATTCTCAGAAACCTCTGTAACCCCTGCTTTAGATAGGCATTCCAGCTAAAGCTGGCATAAAGGACTTGAAGCCAGGCCTGCTCTTGACAAAGGAACAACATCAAGACCCATTGTGTTAAAATGAGCATGTTTTACAGTGATTTCATTACCTCACAACGGAAAGTCTTGGTGTTACCTTAACAAACTTCCAAATAGCCCACCAAGATCTGCATCCAAAGTGTTTGCCTTTGTCACATGACTAACATCTGCGGTAGTTGCATTTACAATGTTTAAATTCTGGAACTCCAACTTAGTACGCTGTCTTAACATCACAAGAACGGAATTTCCAGGCCTTGGCAGCTAGAAAGTCTACTGTTCATTTTTCTCTTTCAAAACTCTCATTTACAGAAAGTATCTCAGATCAAATTGGACTACTGCTGCTTTGATTACCATCCACCTGGACCCCAGTTCCCTGGAAAAGAGTTGGTGCATGATCACCAAACTGACAGTCTCCTAACTGGACAATGACTCATTGGATTCTAAGTCATATAAATTTATATCAAGCTTTTAGAAATTCATAAAGTATAGCCTCCTTCCTTTGCTTTCTGGTCCTTTCCATCTTGTACACTTGTTTGTGAATGTACTAGTGAAACAATTTCCTGCATTGTGAATATTTTGTTAATAAACACCACCTTTGAATTCATCCTATAGGTTTTCTTTCAAAGTTTGGAATACCAGAATTTAAGGAACATTCTTTGGCCGACCTAAGTATGGAATATGGGTTAACAGCAATAAATCAAACTATCTCTTATTGCCTTGGGCTTAGGAGGGGAAAATCAATCACAATTTTAATTAATCCCATTCCTGCTTTGTCTATAATAATATGCATCTATTAATTATGGGTAGCACCTTACAATACCTGAAATATTGAACACACACACACACACACACGCTTAAAACGTAACGTTATAATTATTATCAGTTGTCAAGTTATAGAGATATACAGCACAGAAACAGACCTTTTGGTCCAACTTGCCGACCAAGTATCCTATATAAATCTAGTCACATTTGCCAGCTTTGGCCCATATCACTCTAAACCCTTTCTATTTATATACCCATCCTGTTGCCTTGTACCAGCCCCCACCACTTCCTCTGGCAACATTTTGATTTGAGGGTAACATCTACTCTACACTGTGAATTTCTGCTTTGGCACATGATGCAACTGAACAGGCAGATTCTCAGCCCAGAGATCTTTGAGCATTATAGGGCAGGAGGTCCGAAGAGGGAATGAGGTCAGGTGTGCAAGACTGGCTTAATTTTCTTTCTTGTTCTGCCATCGTTGTGAGTCATCATTAAAATGCTTGGATTCAAGGCAGAAAACAGTTTGATGATTAAGTTCTGAACACTTTGTGGCAAGCTCCTCCCTGTCATTAATGTCAATGCAACCGTGTTTGAAAGAGAGCTTCAGAGTATCTTTAAGGTATTTTCTTTGTACGCCCCGGGAACACAGGCCTTTGAGAGTTGAGAAAACAGGACCTGATGGGGGAATCGAGCATCCAGGCACATTGATCACTCTATGGTCATTTGTTTTGCAGGAGTTGTGCCTGAATGCTTGTTGACCTGGCTTCTGTTCTATGCTGCACCCATTGAAGCCAAGAGTAAAGAGAATGATGGCAGAATTTCTACAGCAGTTTAATATGTGGTTGATACATGGTATATTTCGTGCTGCACTGCAGAAATGAGCTGAAGATTACTACTGCAGCCACTAGAACTCTTTTATAATTTGTGGAGGTCTTTAATGTCAAACAGCCGCTGACATAGAAAGCTGATCTAGTGCAGCTATTCAGGTTTGACGTGACAAGTGGCAAGTAGCATTTACACCATGCAAGTGATGACCATCTCCAGCAAAAGAGACTCCAACCAGGGTCCCAGATTCGATTCCAGCCTCGGTGACTGTCTGTGCAGAGTTTAAACATTCTCCCTGTGGGTTTCCTCCAGGTGCTCCGGTTTCCTCCGGCAGTACAAAGATGTGCAGGTCAGGTGAAGTGGCCATGCTAAATTGCCCATAGTGTTAGGTGCATTAGTCAGAGGGAAATGGGTCTGGGTGGGTTATTCTTCGGAGGGTCGGTGTGGACTGGTTGGGCCAAATGGCCTGCTTCCACACTGTAGGGACTCTCATCTAATCTAATCTAAAGGGCAACCAGAGATGACAATAACTATTGGCCCAAACAATGAAGTTCATATCCCATGAATGAATAAAATAATACTCATTGATGGTGACTGTTTAAAGAGATGGCTACCAAGGTAAAGGAAGTGTTCAACATATTCTAGAGTTTCTCCTTCAGCATATATCAGAAGCGGAATATTTAACTGATCAGGTCTGGGTCATGTAGAGCTTTAGTTTGGCAATAAGGACAGGCCAAGTCTTTTATAATCATATTTGAAGAAATCAAACTTTTCCTAATAATCCGGTGTAGAGTGAGCTACAGCCATCTCCCAGTTGTAGATAGCGTTTGTTGGTCAATTTAGTTTTGGCACAGAGGTAACTGAGGTTATCTAGCTAAATAGTTAAAACTTGTTTCAGAAGGCAATTATTCTTTGATAGGATAACTGATATCGGACCTTGTTTGACACTGGTCTGAATTGTGATCCTTTCTGTTTCAGATCCGGCCTTCAAATTGTTGCAGTCATATCTTCAAAAGTACTTGCAGGATTGTGAACAGGTTTCTTCACCATCCAGGTCTCTAGAACACAATTTACAGAGTTTCTGGATTGACTGAATCAAGTGTTTTATCCAGTCTGATTAATGTGATGCAGAATGCCTGATGCTGCTCTTGACATTTGTTTTGGGTTTGCCTGGCAACAAGGACAATTTCAGATGTTCCTGTGAATGGTCTAAAACCACACGCAGTCTCTGGCAAGTTCCCTCGGCCATTAGACGCAGCTGATTAAGGAGGATTTGGAGCAAGCTTTGATAGTTTCTTCCCAGAACCTGTCCTTTATCTTCCAGATTTATTCAGTTTGTAACACTCTTGCATATGAGACAGAACATCTAGACTCAAGACCCACTTCTGTAAACTGAACACAAAATTGTAGCCTGAAGAGTCAGCGCACTGCTGGGGAGGTGCTGGGCTGTCAGATTGTTCCCTCTGTAGATTGTCACCTTGACACAGTGGTAAGGATTGTGTGCACCGACAGTCTCTGGAATGATGTTGTCATAAGCTCCTTGCTTCTGGAAGGGCAGCCCATGATGACAACTTCAAGGTGAGTTGCCAGGCACAGTGCAGTCCAAAAGGTTCCCAATGGCTTTGGTGAAGGAAGATTGTGCAGCATAAGATTGTCCCAGACATTGTGGCTAGATGCAGCACAGAAATCTGAGCAACTACCTACCGAAGAGTTATGTAGACAAAGGTCCTACTTAAAAATAAGATATATGTAGGCTTCCACCATTTGGCAATGTGACAATTCCAGTGGTGTTTGAGAGTTGTTGATGGGGTCAGGGCTGTACACCTCAGACTCCTTCCTCTGGAATTTGCATATGACAGATGCATGATGGTCATTGCTCACCCAGAATGAAAATCTATTAAACTGGCAAATAAGGAATCCCAACCCCATCCATCTTGTTTATGTCAAACCAGGGCTAGTACCACCAGTATATTCATTTCCAATTATGAATGTTTTTCACTGGTTTTTCCCTCCTGGACCAGTGTTTGGACAGAGGTGTCTTTGATCAGCAGCATCTGTGATACTGATGTTCCCTTCATGATGCCCTCTGCTCACTTCTACTGAAGAGTAGTCCAGAAAAAATGCCCTAAAAATATTCTGCCCTACCTTTCCTGGCAGGGGAACTGCATTCTGGGAAATAACCACTTTTGTGGTTAAAGAAAGAAAACCTTAAATTTTGCAACTTGACACATTAGAACATACATGGATAATCTTGAGTATGAGTGCCCAGAAAGGAGGACAGCAATTGTATTCCATGGGTTATTGAGATTTCAAAGCAACATTAGCACTCTCTCAGAGAGCCAGCTTCTTGGGAAGGGGCCCTGGGGGAACAAGCAAGGGATACACCTCTTCTACAAAGGAAAGGCTACCAGTAAATCTCACATCCACAGATTTGGCTTTCTTTGTTTGCTCAAAGAATTATGAGCTTTGCAATTATACAGTTTGGCCAGAACTCCGAAACAGAATAACTGCAAAGCTCATAATTCTTCACCCATACCTCAGCTGGAATCCCACAGGAAGGAAATATCATCCTTCTAGGATGGTGTGGTATGGAGCAATTGGGAAAATACTTTGGAAAAGCTAATGCAAAGGTTGTCTTTCTCATGAAAATGGGTGTTCAGCATGGTCTCATTATAACAAACACAATCTCCTGTCAGATACAAAACTCAAAATCATGTTTCTAATGATCCCAGGAGACATTCCAGATTGAAACATGAGCACCTCCTGCTTGGGTTTAAGGTGTGAGTGAAATCTGTATCACTCAATCCATTGGGTGGACTGATGCCTGCTGAATGGATCAACGATATTTTCAGTTGATGATGAACACTTACTCAGCAACAAGATTTTGCAGGAATCAGAAATCCACATTAGTAAGATTAATGTCTTAGTTTTTAGCAGCTCTTCCAAAGAAAGGAATTTTAATTCGGTTCACAACCAATCTGGAAAATCTTGAACCATCCAACTTAATTTCAGAACTGTGGGCTCAAGTAAAGTCAGATGTACGAATCCCCTCTCTCCAGAATATTGGATCTCAGCACAGTTGTCACTCAGACTATTTTGACAAAAATTATGCAGAAATATGTGACATCCTGAAACAAAATGAACCCCTTCATTATATAGCAAAAAAAACCCCTCACGGTTTATAGGTCAATCAAGCAACATTCCAACAACTCATGAATAAATTAGCTTTATTGTGACGTGTACTCAAATAAATACAGTGTAAGGTTGATAAGTCACTCCTTGTAGTGCCTTTTGAGGTACAAAGGTAGCTGGGTACAGCTTCTTCAGTTACAAGGTTAGTTACAGTGTAACAATGTCTCCAGCACATGGCATCATCTCAGGTACAATCCTTAGTTACAGATTAGAGAAACAAATAAAACCAAAGTTACATTACAGCCATACACAATATAATCAGAGATCAGAAAATCAGGAAGTGAGGAAGCTTTCTGAACTTAAAATAAAACTTTCCTACAGTGCACTTGGAGCTTCTTGTGTACATTCTCTTTCTCATATTTATTTTAACAGAACCTGACATAGCAAAATTCCTGGCAGATAAAAAGTAGTTCCTAGATTAGATAAAGATTGACAGGAAATGTAACAAAAATCAAATATAATAAATCATCTGTTGCTTGTGATAATGGAATTGTCAACAAAACAACCGTGGTCAAACGAGAAAAGGCTGTCGCTAAATCTAACTATATTCCTAAGAAGATTAATGTGTTATTGATGAGATATAGATTGAGCATGCTGTGGGAAATACTTACGTAATCAAGAGTCCTATTTACAAAGTTTACACAGAGAAGATTAATGAACCCACAGAAAGAACACTTTTTGTCAGTGGGGTAACTAATCAGAAAACAGTACAACTATGATTGCAAACAAAATTAGCTCAAGGCGAAAATGATCATCAGAAAAGAAATAAACCCATTTGATTTTATTACATTAAAGCACGGTCTATGATTACATCTAAATGTTTCTTTTTCAGAGTTTCAGATTAACATATGAAGTTAACAAAATGGTTTAAAAGCTTCCTCTTCAAGAATTTCAGATAGCTTGCTGATTAATAGAACATTGCATTACCGAGCTGCACATAGAAATCCGACACATTTTCTAGTGAGAACGAAAGATGCAATATATGTGACAAAGTAAGGAAGTACAGAATGACATATAAAATTGGAAGAACACTCATTCAAATCTGTGAAGATTAGGATAGGCCTGAAGAGTTGGAAAGTATTAGGAAATGACTGATAATGATGTAAGAAGAAGGGAAACATTAGAATCCTAGAATATTAGAATAAGCTAGCAAGTTAGCATTGCTCTCTTACACGATTAAACAGGGGAATTAATAATAGGAAACAAGGAAATGCCGACCATTTTGAATCAGTATTTTGTATTTTCACAGCAGAAAACTGAAAAAGCATAAAAGTCATGGGGCAAACAGGAACCTAAAACAATCTCTACTACGGGAGAAGGAATTACATGGAAAATTAATGGGAATAAGGGTGAAAAGTCTTCTTAAGCTCATGGTCTTCATCCTGGGCTCTTAGACCAATGGCTGCAGAATTAGTTGAAGCATTGGTTATAATCCTCCAAAACTCCCCTGATTCTGGAAAGGTTTCAATGGAAAGCCATATATGTAGCATCACTATTCAGAAATGAAGAAAGACAAAGAGGAGGAAACAATAGGGCAGTTTGGCTTACACCTATCATTGGGAAACTGCTGGAATCTATTATTAAGGAAGTGATAGCAGGACATTTAGAAAATCGTAATATGATCAAGCATCATGGAGGGTGCAGACTGATAAGAGCCTCACCACTACCCTCTGATTGACCACCCTCCTTTCTCTGAAGGTCCCAGCCTGCATATCCATTCCTCAGCACATTATTTCCCTCCCCTTCCTGGACTTCTCCATCTCCATTAATGATGACCGACTTGACACTGACATTTCTTTACAAACCCACCGACTCCCATAGCTACCTGGATTACACCTCTTCACACCCTACCTCCTGCAAAAATGCCATCCCGGATTCCCAATTCTCTGCCTCCTCCGTATCTGCTCCCAGGAGGACCAGTTCTACCACAGAACACACCAGATGGCCTCTTTCTTTAGAGACCACAATTTCCCTTCCCATGTGGTTGAAGATGCCCTCCAATGCATCTCATCCACATCCCGCACCTCCATCCTCAAACCCCACCCCTCCAACCGTAACAAGGACAGAAACCCCACTGTCCTCACTTTCCACCTTATCAATCTTTGCATTAACCGCATCATCCGTTGACATTTCTGCCACCTCCTAACGGATCCCACCACCAGGGATATATTTCCCTCCCCACCCCTTTCCACTTTCCACAAAGACCAATCCCTCTGTGACTACCTGGTCAGGTCCACGCCCCCCTTCAACCCACCCTCCCATCCTGGCACCTTCCCCTGCCACCACAGGAATTGCAAATCCTGCGCCCACACCTCCTCCCTCACCTCCACCCAAGGCCCTAGGGGAGCCTTCCACATCCATCAAAGTATCACCTGCACAAACACCAACATCATTTATTGTAACCTTTGTTCCCAATGCGGTTTCCTCTAAATTGAGGAGACTGGACGTCTCCTCACAGACCGCTTCAGGGAACATCTCCAGGACACCCGCACCAATCAACCCCACCACCCCGTGGCCCAACATTTTAACTCCCCCCCCCACTCTGCCGAGGTAATGCAGGACCTGGGCCTCCTCCGCCGCCGCTCCCTCACCACCCGACACCTGGAGGAAGAACTCCTCATCTTCCGCCTCGGCACACTTCAACCCCAGGGCATCAATGTGGACTTCAACAGTTTCCTTATTTCCCCTCCCCCCACCTTACCTCAGCTCCAGCCTTGCAGCTCAGCACCACCCTCATGACCTGTCCAACCTGCCTATCTACCTTTCCACCTATCCAGTCCACCCTCTCCTCTGATTTATCACCTCCATCCCCATCCCTATTCACCTATTGTACTCTTTGCTACCTTCTCCCTATTCCCCACCCCGCCCCTCCATCACCATTTATCTCTCCACTCTGGGGGCTTCCTGCCTCTATTTCTGATGAAGGGCTTTTGCCTGAAATGTTGATTTTCCTGCTCCTCGGATGCTGCCTGACCTGCTGTGCTTTTCCAGCATGACTCTAATCTAAACTCTGATTTCCAGTATCTGCAGTCCTCACTTTTTCCTACATTACTTACCCTACCTGATGGCCTGGATGCCCTGCTATCCTTGGATTCTGGGATGGGTATCACTCCAGCAGAAACACAACCTCTTCAATGGTGTTACCGAGTGCAAGAGCTATTGGCATCTCTCATCAACAGCAGTGGGACTCACACTCCCAGTGGCTTGATTCCTGGCCAAAGCCCACTGGTGACCTTGCCGCAGTGTGGTTGGGGTGTGACTCTGGGGGGAGTTCCCATAAAGACGCACCGTGGGCTTCTCACCACTCCCCAGCCAACAGGCAAAGCCCCTGACATCACAAGTTTCTTTCCACTGTGTTTGTAAAGAAACATTAACAGACTAAGTGAGTTTGGGAAATGTGGTCGATGGAGCACAGTTTGGAAAAATGTAAAGTTGTTGAGGTTGGTCGAAAGGAAACAAACACTAACACGCAGGTACAGTGAGCAATTCCGATGGCAAATGGAATTTTGGCTTTTATTGCAAGGGGAATTGAGTACAGAAGTGAGGAAGTGTTGCTACAACTGTACGTGGGAATGGGCAGGATTGCAAACAAGGTGTGCCATACAGTTTTGGTATCCTAGTTTATGAAGGGACATATTTGCATTCAGAGAACTTGCAAAAGATTGGACCCTGGGATGAACAGGTTGTTTTATGAGGAAGGGTCCAGCAGATGAAGCCTGAACCAATTGGAGTTTAAAAGATTGAGAGATGATCTTGTTGTATTTCTTGTATTAGTAGTAAATAACAGAGATTAAGTTGCACGGTTTCAGTTTACTTGAAAATATTACAGAGGTTTTAATTAACAGCTCAGATTATAACTTGCAGTTATGGATCACCAGGTATCCTCTTTCTAGCACGCTTTTGCTCGGCTGCAATGCGACATGTAGTTTCATCTTGATCCCTTGGCTCATT
This sequence comes from Hemiscyllium ocellatum, assembly GCF_020745735.1. Taxonomy (NCBI): domain Eukaryota; kingdom Metazoa; phylum Chordata; class Chondrichthyes; order Orectolobiformes; family Hemiscylliidae; genus Hemiscyllium; species Hemiscyllium ocellatum. The sequence continues at coordinate 91,652,586 of NC_083401.1, forward strand.
AACATAACCACCTCTTAAAGCAACACAGCTCTTTAAAGCTTTAGTACACCATAGCGTGCTGAAACATATAAGACCCTAAGAGGGTTTGATAGAGTAGATGCTGAGAAGACAGAGTCATAGAGATGTACAGCACAAAAACAGACCATTCAGTCCAACTCGCCCATGCCAACCAGATATCTGAAATTAATCTAGTCCCATTTACCAGCATTTGGCTCATATCTCTCTGAACACATCCTATTCATATATCCATCCAGATGTTTTTCAATGTTGTAATTGTACCAACCTCTGCCACTTCCTCTGACAGTCCATTCCATACATGCACCACCCGCAGTGTGAAAGAGTTGCCCCTTTGGTCCTTTTTAAATCTTTCTCCTCTCACCTTAATCTTATGCCCTCCAGTTTTATACTCCCCTACCTTGGGGAAAAGACCTTGACTATTCACCCTATTTATGCCCCTCATGATTTTATAAGGTCTTTAAGGTCACCCCTCAGCCTCCGATGCTCCAGAGAAAACAGCCTCAGCCTCTTCAGCCCCAGTCTCCCTATAGCTCAAACCCTTCAACCCTGGCAACATCCTTGTCAATATTCCTGGACCGTTTCAGGTTTAAAAACATCCTTTCTATAACAACAAAACCAGAACTGAATGCAGTGTTCCAAAAGTGGCCTAACCAATATCCTGTACAGCCGCAAGATAACCACCCATCTCTTGTGCTCAAGGCACTCACCAATAAAGGCAAGTCTACCAAATACCTTCTTCATTACTCTGTACACCTGTAACTGTACTCTCAAGGAACTATGAACCTGCACTCCAAGGTCCCTTTAGGAGAAAGTGAGGATTGCAGATGCTGGAGATCAGAGCTGAAAAATGTGTTGCTGGAAAAGCGCAGCAGGTCAGGCAGCATCCATGGAGCAGGAAAATCGATGTTTCGGGTATAAGCCCTTCTTCAGGAATAAGGAGGGTGTGCCAAGCAGGCTAAGATAAAAGGTAGGGAGGAGGGACTTGGGGGAGGGGCGTTGGGAATGCGATAGGTGGAAGGAGGTTAAGGTGAGGGTGATAGGCCGGAGAGGGGGTGGGGGCGGAGAGGTCGGGAAGAAGATTGCAGGTCAAGAAGGCGGTGCTGAGTCCGAGGGTTGGGACTCAGGTAAGGTGGGGGGAGGGGAAATGAGGAAGCTGGAGAAATCTGCATTCATCCCTTGTGGTTGGAGAGTTCTTAGGTGGAAGATGAGGTGTTCTTCCTCCAGGCGTCGTGTTGCCATGGTCTGGTGATGGGAGAGGCCAAAGACCTGCATGTCCTTGGCGGAGTGGGAGGGGGAGTTAAAGTATTCAGCCACAGGGCGGTTGGGTTGGTTGGTGCGGGTGTCCCAGAGGTGTTCTCTGAAACGTTCCGCAAGTAGGCGGCCTGTCTCCCCAATGTAGAGTAGGCCACGTCGGGTGCAGCGGATGCAGTAAATGATGTGTGTGGAGGTGCAGGTGAATTTGTGATGGATATGAAAGGATCCCTTGGGGCCTTGGAGGGAGGTGAGGAGGGGAGGTTAGGGCACAATTTTTGCATTTCTTGCGGTTGCAGGGGAAGGTGCCGGGAGTGGAGGTTGGGTTGGTGGGGGCTGTGGACCTGACGAAGGAGTCACGGAGGGAGTGGTCTTTCCGGAATGCTGATAAGGGAGGGGAGGGAAATATATCCTTGGTGGTGGGTCTGTTTGGAGGTGGTGGAAATGACGAAGGATGATACAATGTATCTGGATGTTGGTGGGGTGGTAAGTGAGGACCAGTGGGGTTCAGTCCTGGTAGCGATTGGAGGGGCAGCGTTCAAGGGTGGAGGAGAGGAAAGTAGAGGAGATGTGGTGGAGAGCATCGTCAACCACTTCTGAGGGAAAATTGCGGTCTTTGAAGAAGGAGGCCATCTGGATTGTTCGGTATTGGAATTGGTCCTCTTGGGAGCAGATGTGGCAGAGGCGAAGGAATTGGGAATATGGGATGGTGGTTTTACAGGGGGCAGGGTGGGAGGAGGTGTATTCTAGGTAGCTGTGGGAGTCGGTCGGTTTATAGTGAATGTCCGTGTTGAGTCGGTCGCCCGAGATAGAAATGGAGAGGTCTAGGAAAGGGAGGGAGGAGTCTGAGACGGTCCAGGTAAATTTGAGGTCAGGGTGGAAGGTGTTAGTAAAGTGGACAAACTGTTCAACCTCCTCATGGGAGCACGAGGTGGCGCTGATACAGTCATCGATGTAGTGGAGGAAAAGGTGGGGGGTGGTGCCAGTGTAGCTGCAGAAGATGGACTGTTCCACATATCCGACGAAGAGGCAGGCTGGGGCACATGCGGGTACCCATGACTACTCCTTTGCTTTGGAGGAAGTGGGAGGATTGGAAAGAGAAGTTGTTCAGAGCGAGGACCAGTTCAGTCAGTCGAAGGAGGGTGTCAGTGGAAGGGTGTTGGTTGGGTCAGCGGGAAAGGAAGAAGCGGAGGACTTTGAGGCCTCGTGATGGGGCTACCTAGATTACACCTCCTCCCACCCTGCCCCTTGTAAAAACGCCATCCCATATTCCCAATTCCTTCGCTTCCGCCACATCTGCTCCCAGGAGGACCAATTCCAATATCGAACAACCCAGATGGCCTCCTTTTTCAAAGACCGCAATTTTCCCTCAGACGTGGTTGATGATGCTCTCCACCGCATCTCCTCTACTTTCCTCTCCTCCACCCTTGAACCCTGCCCCTCCAATCGCTACCAGGACAGAACCCCACTGGCCACCTACTTGCAGAACGTTTCAGAGAACACCTCTGGACACCTGCACCAACCAACCCAACTGCCCTGTGGCTGAACATTTTAACTCCCCCTCCCGCTCCCACTCCGCCAAGGACATGCAGGTCTTTGGCCTCCTCCATCGCCAGACATGGCAACACGACGCCTGGAGGAAGAGCACCTCATCTTCCACCTAGGAACTAAGGGATGAATGCAGATTTCTCCAGCTTCCTCATTTCCCCTCCCCCCACCTTATCTCAGTCCCAACTCTCAGACTCAGCACCACCTTCTTGACCTGCAATCTTCTTCCTGACCTCTCCGCCCCCACCCCCTCTCCGGCCTATCACCCTCACCTTAACCTCCTTCCACCTATCACATTCCCAACGCCCCTCCCCCAAGTCCCTCCTCCCTACCTTTTATCTTAGCCTGCTTGGCACACCCTCCTCATTCCTGAAGAAGGGCTTATGCCCGAAACATCGATTCTCCTGCTTCTTGGATGCTGCCTGACCTGCTGTGCTTTTCCAGCAACACATTTTTCAGCTCCAAGGTCCCTTTGTTTGGCAATACTCCCTAGGACCTTAGCATTAAGTGTGTAAGTCCAGCCCTGAACTACCTTTCCAAAATGTTACACTGCACATTTATCTAGATTAAACACCTCGGCCCATTGACCCATCTGATGAGATCCCATTGTACTCTGAGGTAACCTTCTTCGTTGTCCACTACACCATTAATTTTGATGTCACCTGAAAACCAATTAACCATGCATCCTATATTCACATCCAAATCATTGATACAGATGACAAAAAAAATGGACCCAGCAATGATTCCTTCAGCACTGTTTCCACTTGAGGGAGAATCTAGAATCAATTTCAAAACAAGGCCCCTCCCATTTAAGAAATAAGTTATTCTCTAAGGGTGTCATCAATCTTTAGATTTATCAACCTGATAGCTGGGGTATTGAATATATTCAAGACTGTTTTAGACAGATCCACAAGCGAGTCAATGGTTAGGGGCAGCAAGCAGAAAATTAAAGTTAAGGTCCTAAGTGTATCAGTCATGAACTTATTTAGCATCAAATTGGGTTTGATATGCCAAATTGCCAGCTCCTGCTTCCAACCTAACTTCCAAACTGCTATGGAATTAGCATGTCTTCGACTGGGATGTAATAGTGTTTCCGATAACCGGAGTAATACTGGACAAAGGAAGGCAAAATATCACAACTTGAGTTCCTGGTGTTGATGATCATACAGTGCCCTCTGGTGGAAATTCTGTGTATGTGTAGATAAATGAAGACAGGACATAATTCACTTTTAATATCTTCTCTGTCCAATCTTAAGTTGTGGTATTCACTGTTAAAATTTCCATGTGAAAACCTTTGGTGAGATGTTGAGTGGCAGGCACTCATGAAACAATCCTTCATTGTGAGGCAAAACCATCACTCAGTTGGCAGAAGGAAGAAAGCTGTTGTCTTTCAAAGAATAAATGAGTTAATTTTAAAATTTTATCTCTCTGTAAAGTAATACTGTAGTCATTCTTGGATAAGAAATTATGTAATTTGAGTAGAAGCTGTTACATGCGATTCTCTGTGTTGAAGATCTGGCACAATGATGAGGTAGGATCGATAGGTGGGTGAAGCTAAAGGATTGTCAGGTCTGAATTGGAATGGAAAATAATGAGAGCAAGGCCAGGTATAAATATATCAGCTAATTCGGTTCAAGTCTTACATATTATGGACAACCCAGGTTCAACCTCTGGTCTTTGTAAAATCAATTGATCTCAATTACCACTGCAAATTTTCCATGAAGTGTCTGGACTAATGGTCAAGTTAATTGAGCAGAAATTCAGGGAGAGACAGTTTGGCTTCAAGTCTGAGACTTCTAATGCTTTTGCAATCCACCAAAGCCCATCCAATGTTTTGAGGGATTAAAACTCTCTTGATTTTGAAACACCACAAAGCTAAATGTTGATCACATGAGCAACAATTTCAGGCTGGATGAAGTTGACTTCCAACACCTGCATACACTACATTGTGTAAACTGAGAGAAAACAAGTGAAATATCCATCAAGTATGTTTTTAGGATCCTTTGCTGATAAGTCACCAGCCTAGAGATGCAGTTCTGTCTTGGAAATTTCTTCCCCCAGAGCATTGTAAATCCATGGAATTCTTTATGACAGAAGGCTGTTGAGGCTGGGCCATTCAAGGCTAAGAGTTTTAGTCAATAAGGAAATCAAAAAAAGCAGGAAAGTGGAGTTGAAGATTATCAGGTCAGCTGAGATCTCATCAAGAGGCTAAATGGCCTATTTCTACTCTCATGTTTTATGTTCTTATGAACAGTTAAATAAAGAGTTATAAGTTAGGAAAATTCAGAAGATGCTGTGTTGTTGTAAAAGCAATTTGAATTCATGCATAAATCATGATTTTGCTTCAATTCTAATAGAACTTCTCAAATATATTTGCAAGAAATTATCTTTAGAAAGCCATGCTTTGTACCTGAAATTTCTTTGGCAAAAAGAATGAGATTAAATCACATGAAGATAAAAAAAAGGCAGTTCCTAACATTGAAATATTAAATCACTTAGTACATTTTTTGGTTGGATTCAGATATACAGATAAACCTTGGAGCACAGCCTTCCAGGCAGATAGTTACTTTTTATTCCTTTGTTGTAATAATGATACTATAAACCTACAAAAATGATGACACAGAGCTCAGCACATGAAGGAGATAACATATATACACATTTATTCTGAATTGTCTTTGGCTCTGACATAACCTTTCAAATACCTGAAGCATTCTTTAGAAGTAAGCATTTTCTGTTGGCAGTTATTATTAATTGTCTTCATATTCCTCCTCCTTCTCTAATACGTAACTAGTGCTGAAGAGACAGACTTGCTTTTGGGACATCATTAGACTTCAGTATTGCTGCCTGCAACATTTTTATTTAGTACACTGTTCACATTGTCAAGGTGAGAAATTTCATTTATTAATTCATAGGAAGATAGTGTGACAAGGAAGATCAGATTTTATTATGATTCTAAACAACCTTTGATATTCTATGGGATGCCAGTGTTATTTGTACCTAAGTATAATAGGTTTTAAAAAACACTGATGTCTTGACCAGTAAATGGCAGTCATTGAGAAAAGTAAGTTTGATATCCAATAGGTTCGATTCCCACTGTGTGCTGAGTAATCTGATGTCAGTTGCACAGCGGTACATTATGTTTGATCTCAAAGCACCAGGTTGATGGGGGAAAACAGAGCTCCGGCTCCCTAATGCTACCCTGTAATCCTTGCTCAAAGATATAACTGCATATATGTCATAAAGTAGATACTTTTCAATAACATATGTGTAATGGTTAGTTACTTGAGCTAGGTGCTAGAGAAAATTACTGCAACCAAAGCCCTGCATATCAAGAATCATTCCTGTTAGAAAGGAAGGGAAAACACATGTAAGGATGGGTCTGACAAACTAGATCTTCCTTCGCTTGAAAATCAAAGGCTGGGTGGTTACTACTCGAGGTCTTTAAAATTATGAAAGGGTTTAGTAGAATGAGACGACTATATTATCTTGTAGGATAGAACATAACTAGAAGCCACTGATGTAAAATAATCGGTGTAAAACCCGATAGGGAATTCAAAGGCAACCTCTTTATCCAAAGCATGCGAAGAATGTGGAAGCCACTACTGCAGTGGTTGAAACTGACAGTATAGGTACATTACAGTGGAAGCTAAACAAGCATATGATGGAGCAGAAAATAGACGATTGCAAATGACAGATTTTGGAACACTGCAAATTAGAGAGGGAGAAGGCCATTCGGCTCCTCAAGTCTGCTTTGCCATTGAACTGGATCATGTCTGATCTTCCAGCTCAACACCACTTCCCTACATTATCCCCACACATCTTCATGTCTAGAAATCTGTTGAACATGCGTAACATATATTCATTGAAACTCCATAATCCTCTGGAAATAGAAAATTGCAAAGATTCAGGACCCTTTGCCTGAAGAAATATAAATGGGAAAGATTGGAGAAGGTTTGAGTGGAGCATATATACTAGCAGAGCCTGGTTGGGCCAAAGAGATCTCTGAATGCTTTATCTTACAATGTATGTAAATCTCAGTGTAGCATCAGGCCAATTAGCAGAATTAAAATTATATAGGATGGGATGAAAAATGCTCAGATTTAACTTGTACTTAAAATTGGTTTAGATATGAAAGATTACACGTGAACTTATGGAATGAATTAGGGTCTTAGAATCATAGAGCTGTACAGCACGAAAACAGACCATTCAGTCCAACTCACCCATGCCGACCAGATATTCTAAACTGATCTCATCCCATTTTCCAGCACCTGGCTCGTATCCTTCTAAACCCTTCATATTCACATACTCTTCCAGATGTGTTTTAAATATTGTAATTGCACCAGCCTCCACCACTTCCTCTGGCAGCTCATTCCATACAGACACACACCACCCTTTGCGTGAAAAGGTTTCTCTTAGGTCCCTTTTAAATCCTTCTCTTCTCACCCTAAACCCGGGCCCTTTAGTTCTGGACTCACCCACACCAGGGGAAAAACCTTGTCTATTTAACTCATCCATGCCCCTTATGATTTTATAAACCTCTGTATGGTCGTCCCTCAGTCTCCAACATTCCAGGGAAAACAGCCCGAACCTATTCAGCCTCCTCCTGCAGCTTAAATGTAATGCAATGCATAATGTAACTTAGAAATACCAGTGCATTCAGTAAATTGATACAATTTTTTAACAGCAACGCCATGTATAATTTATTTACTATACTTGATGATATGTCCAGAGAAACATATTCAAGTTTATTCATTTTCTGCACTGGGGCTGAAATTTGAACTTCAAAGGTGAGTTTGCTTGTCTTTCTCAAATAACACAGCTTTAGTTGAATGTTTGAATTTTCTCAGTCCTTTAGAATATTTGCAATTCCACATGTGTGCATCTGAGTTTGAACATATTTGATTATTTGGGAGAAATGATGACAGTTACTGAATGAACAGTGCCCTCTGCTGAACAGAATTCCTGGATTAATTTTAATTAAATTTGTATTTTACAATTCACTCCTTGAGAAATTAATGTTCTGACACGGTATTATTCTTTGCACGTTCTGTTACTAGACGTCAAAGAGGAGATTTGTAAATGAAAAATTAGAACTCTGTAGCAAAACATTTCTCAACCTGATTTCCTCATTTTCTTTAACTTTGTAATTATATTTAAGGCTTCCTATTTCAGAAAATCAGGTCCAAGAAAAGCAAGGCTACCATGGAAACACCATGCTTTGATTTACTTGGATTCTTGGTACCATCAACTACAGAAATAGATTATTTCTTTTTAATTTTTTTTTCAGCTTCACATTACCATCATTGGTTTCTTCTTTCAGCAGTAAAGAAAAATGAGCTGGAATAAAAAAAAAGAGAAGTGCAAGAGAAAAAGAATATGAGAAAGGGTGACGAAATGAGAACAAATGAAAGGAAGACAGAAAATGTAAAACAAAATTGTCTAGACATGAAGGGAATGAATGAATTAATTAATAAAACTAGACCACTGGATAAGATATTTTATATGAAAAATATTATAATTAAATTATATATTACAGGCAAAATGTAGATTCTGCATAGTTTAAAGAATAAATTATCTTTAATCTGGACAAATTGAGAAAATAATTGTGCTGATATCCTGCGAAGCAATATAATGAAGCCTTTCCTTGTCACATTCAATATATCAACCACCAAATGATCCCATAAATGGAACGAAATCACTTAACACCCCCTTAATTTGAGACACTAGTGGCCTGGATTTTGCTGTTATCGTAACACTCAGCATTTTGAGTTGGAAGGTGAGATACTTAGAAATCTGGATTAGTCAGAAGCAGTCTATTGGAAATATAGGACATATATTAAGAAGCAAGGCTGCGACTCATTTCCTTCACTGATCAGCTTGAAGAATCATTTGTGAGCAACACACAAAAATCTAAATCGGATAGTTAGAATATTTAGTTCAACATTAAACCAGGTTGGAAACCAAAATAAAGTGATGGAAAGAAAGATTGGATTAAAGGAGTGAGAGAGACAAAAGACAAAAAGAAAAAGGTAAATAAAATGGATACAATTGTGTTCTACACTTGCGAAACAGAATTTCCAGCATTGTTTAGCAGATGGTAATACTTATCAACAAAAATCACTCTAAGTTGTTAGCAACTTGGCCAGGAAACAACTCATAAATCTTTACACTGAAGGACACATGTTGGCTTTTGCAAATTATCACATGTTCCTATATATGGAAAAGTCTTGAATAGCATTACTCTCTTTAAATTGCCTAGGCTCTCTGCACAAAGAAAATATGGAAACAACATTAAAAGTTTACATGAAACATAGAATATAGGAACAGGACGTGGCTCTTTTGCCTTTTGAGGCTGTTCCGCCATTCAATATGATCATGCATGAAAATCAACTGCTTTCTATGGCAGAGATTTCCACAGGCTCACCACTCTCTGGATGAACAAATTACTCTTCATTTCAGCTCTCAATGCCTACCCTCTATTTTTGGACCATGAATCTTGAGTGAACAATCCTAACTTTTTCAGGTGAATGTAGTAATCAATTATTGATTAAATTTTACAGCTTCACATTCTCCGGGAATTTTATTATCAAACATCCCAGGGAGATATTGGGATAGCAAAGATTTGCATAATTGAGTATAGCAAAGCGTAGTGTAAATCATACAGGAATTCCCGGTTTTCAGTTTGAGTCTTTCAGGTGCAAACTTTGAAAATTGTTCTCTAATTAATGAATGCAATACCCGGCAATAGTTTATGTATTGAGAATACAATGCTTTGATGCCATTACCGTATGAGTGAGTTTTGTTTATCGAGTAAGTAAACTTCATACATATCAACACGAACAAAACCTTCAAAGGAAAACCTGATGGGTCAGGTTTTAAATCTTATATGGGTAAAACATGCAGACCAGGGGCAGAATTTTATCATAATTTCTCCTTGTCCCTCACCGAAACCTTGGCCGATATTTAACAACAAACCATTTTCACCAAAATTACGATGACATTTTTTATTACAGGCAGTCAAAATGAAAATGTTTTCCCTTTCTGCTAACTTGCAAATAAATACCTCTGTTAATTTCAACTAAGAGGACGCATCATGTTCAAAAGACATTAGATTTCTTATGTACTTGATCACATTACAGGCTATTGATTTTAACCATTCAAAGTAAACATCTTGGTAAAAGGTTTGAATACTTGAGCATAGCAATTGCAGGTAGCATGCAGCACAGCAAGATGATATTGTGAATTGATATGAGACATTAATTTGCTGTCACCATAACTAAACCAACATGCCACTAGTGTTAACCTTGCTCAGATGAGCATGACCCTGTAATGAAATGAATAACTCACACTGACACCAAATCAAAGAGATCTTGCTGTGAATGAAAGTTAGTTTCTTGAGGAGTGAAATGTGATTTTTGTAGCATTTCTATATTTAATTCCCTTGCAACTTTCTCTTTCATCACGGCCTAAGAGGGAGAGCTGAATTAAATTGTGTATTCTCTCTCCTCCTCTGCTTATAGATGATCTTTAATTTCTTTTGCATTTTTCTTTTCATTTTAAATGTAGACTATACCATTTTCCCAAATTCTGAGAAGTCCAAGTTTATAACTAAGGGCTGAATCTTACCAGAAATTGGCTAAGTGCCATGTTTGATGCATTACATTGAAAGTTTCTCTCCATGAATCTGGTGAGTTTTCTTGCATTATCATTCCCAACTCATCTCACTATCAAGTTACCCCAATCATCGGGTGTTAGTCTGAGTTTCCCATTAGGGTTAGGCAGAGGAACTCATCACTGATGGGAGAACCCAGCAGTGTGGGTGTTTTTTTTTTATTTTCAATCACAGGATATGGGCATTGCTGGTTGGGCTATCATTTATTGCCCATCCTTGGATGCCCTTGAGAAGATGGTGGTCAGCTGTCTCCTTGAACCACTGCAGTCCATTTAGTGTCAGTAGACTCTCAATGCTGTTAGGGAGGACATTCCAGGATGTTTATCCAGTAACACTGAAGGAACGGCATTATATTTCTAAGTCAAGATGGTGAGTTGTAGTATTCCTACGCATCCGTTGCTAGATAGAAGTGGTCATGGGTTTAGAAAGGACTGTCAAAAGTGCCTTGGTGAATTTCTGCAGTGCAGATCTTATAGATAGCACACACTGCTACTATTAAGCATCAGTGATAGAGCGAGTGAGAAATTGTGAATGTTGGCTGCTTTGTCCTGATTGGTATCATGTTTCTTGAGTGTTGTTGGAGCTACATTCATCCAGGCAAGTGGGGATATTCCATCACACTCCTGTTTTGTGCCTTGTGGTTGATGGACATGCTTTAGGGAGTCAGGAGGTGAGTTACTCACGGCAGTATTCCTAGCCTCTGACCTGCTGATATACCCACTGTATTTACATGGCAAGTCCAGGTCAGTTTCTGGTCAATGGTATTGATAATGGCTTTCATTGATGTGATGGCATTGTCTGGCATTTGTATGCTATAAATGCTACTTAGCACTTTTCAGACCAAGCCTGAATCATAGAGTCATAGAGTCCTACAGCACAGAGACAGACCCTTTGGCCCAAACTGGTCCATGCCGACCAAAATGTCCATCCACACTAACCCCACTTCCCTGCACTTGGCTCATATCCTTCTAAGCCTTTTCTATCCATGTAACTGTCCAAAAGCCTTTTAAATGTTTTTAATGTACTTGCCTCAACACTTCCATTGGCAGCTCATTCCATATGCATCCCACCCTCCGTGTAAAAAATGTTGCCCCTTAAGTTCCCTTTTATTTTTTTCCCCTTTAACCTTAAACTGATAGCTCTCATCCTCGATTCCACAACTCTGGGAAAATTACTGAAAATTCATTTTATCTATGCTCTCATGATCTTATAGACTTCTATAAGATTCCCCCCTCAGTCTCCTATGCTCTAAAGAAAACAGTTCTGAATATTTCCATACTTTGCTGTTTTTGAGTATGGACTGCTTTAGCACCTGAGGACTTGTGAGTGATGCTGTACGTTATGCAGTCATCAGAGAACATCCCCACATCTGATCTTATGATACAAGGAAATCGTTAGTGAAGCTGCTGAAGATTGTTGAGCCTAGGACACTACTCCGAGGAACATCTACAGAAAAGTCCTGAAACTAAGATGACTGACTTCCAACATCTCCAACCGTTTGCAGCATGGTGGCTCAGTGCCAGGGACCCAAGCTCAATTTCACCCTCAGGTGACTCCCTGTATGGAGTTTGTACATTCTCCTCATGTCTGCGTTGGTTTCCTCTGGATGCTCTGGTTCCCTCCCATTGACCAAGATGTGCAGGTTAGGTGGATTGGCCATGCTAAATTGCTCTTAATGTTCAGAGGTGTACAGATTAGGTGGATTAAACATTGAAATTGCAGGGATAGGGTAGGAGCTCTTCAGAGGGTCAGCATGGACTTGATGGGTTGAATGGCCTGCTCCCAGGCTGTAGGGAATTCTGTGATTCATGATCTCCAACCTGTGGAGAGTTTTCCCTCTGATCCACTCTGAATCAAACTTCGCAAGAGCTCCATGATGCCACACTCAGTCGAATGCAGCCTTGTTGAAGGGCTAGATTCCCGATGAAAGGCTTATGCCCGAAACATCAATTCTCCTGTTCCTCAAAATGCTGCCTGACCTGCTGTGCTTTTCCACACCACACTCTCGACCTTGATGTCAAGGACTGTCACCCTCACCCCCCCCCCCCCTCTGGAATTCAGCTCTTTTGTCCTTGTTTGAACCAAGGCTGTAATGAGGTCAGGAGCTGAGTGGCCCTGGCAGAACCCAAACTGGGTGTCTCTGAGCAGGTTATTGCTGAGCAGGCCCTGCCTGATAGCTCTGTTGCTGACACCTTCCATCACTTTTCTGATGATCAAGAGTAGACCGATGGAGTGGTAATTGGTGGCTTGGATGTGTCCTGCTTTTTGTAGCCATGAGAATACCTAAGAATTTCCCATATGATCCAGGGAATGCCAGAGTTGTAACCACATTGGAACAGCATAGCAACTTGGCAAATTCAGGAGCACAAATCTTCAGGATAATAGCTGGAATGTTGTCAGGGTTCTTAGTCTTTGCAGTATTCAGTGCCTCCAGCCATTTCTTGATACCACATGGTAGTGAATCAAATTGGTTGATAATTGGCATTTGTGATCCTGGAGACTTTTGGAGGAGGCTGGGATGTATCATCCACTTGGCAATTCTTGCTAAAAATTGTGATGAATGTCTCAGAGTTTTCTTTTGCGCTCTGGTGCTGGGTTGAAGATGCAGATGTTTGTGGAGACTCCACCTACAGTGAGTTGTTTAATTATCCACCAGCGTTGACTGGATGTTACAAGACTGCAGAGCTTAGGCCTGTTCCGATAGTTGTAGGATCACTTTGCTCTGACTATCACTTGCTGCTTTTGCTGTTGGGCATGCGTGTAGTTCTGTTTTGTAGCTTTGTCAGGTTGACACCTCATCTTCAGGTATGCCTGGTCCTGCTCCTGGTGTGCCCTCCTGCACTCTCCCTTGGCTTGGAGGTAATGGTTGAGTGGAGGATCTGCTGGACTATGAGATTGCATAATTGTCATGGAGCACAATTAACCTACTGCTTATTGCCCATAGTGCCTTATGGATGCTGAGTCTTGAGTTCCTATACCTATCTTTCCCATTTAGCACAGAGATAATGACACACAACACAATGGAGGGTATTCTCAGGATTTTGTCTCCATAAGCACTGCGCAGTGGTCATTCTTACTGATACTGTCATGGACAGATGCATCAGCAGTCAGCAGATTGTTAAGGATGAGATCAAGTTTGTTTTTTCCTTTTGTTGTTTTCCTCATCACCTGCTATCTGCTTGATAACCTGATAAACCTCTTTAACGTTTAGTGGATGTTAATGGCCTAGCTTCATTGATAGCCCTGAGGAATGAGTCATCTGACCCCATGGCCCTGACTGTCCATACTGACATTGGAGCCTGTCCTATGACTTCCTGTGCTGGAGGCCCCTGACTGAAGGATCTTTCTTGACTTTACTGAGGACTACTCTCTTTAGACATGGCTACTCATTTGATACACATACAATGTGCTTGGTGAATGCATGGTGGCCTGTGTGAGATTGAGTTAGCACAATGCTGTGCAGCAACATATCCACCCCCTTGACTGATGACAATCATGACAAGCTCTCTAGCTGTCTGTCGGTGTTAAACTGCAAGAAAAGATGGATGTTTTTGAGTCTTTAAGCTCTGACTGAAGAAGTAAATTGCAGAAAGGCGAAGCAGGAATGATGTGAGCACCAGAGCAGATTTAGACAGTGTTAGCACTGAACAAATGAGCAAGGAGGTCACCTAGTCCAGGCAGAAAGGGGTGCCAATCCCTGTATGCAGCACATTCTTTCTGCAGCACCCCTTCGAAAGGTGCCAATGCTTTTCAAAATGCAGTGTTGAAATGCAGAGGTATCAAAATCAGAGATGAGCCATATAATGGGGTGAGACTGCTACGTGTTGGATGATAATATCTGTGGACATTGGATGCATGTCATTGATGTTCATGGAATAAGCCTTAATACATTGGCATCTAGTGTCCAAGATGGAGACCAGGAGGATTATGAAGTGAACTGGAGTCACCACTTAAATGTCCTGATGTAATTCTTGGCATCTTGTTTCTATATGGCAGATTGGAGAATATGTTACTGCATGTTAATGATGTGAAATTAACTAGTAAAGAGGGTGACAATGATCAATAATCCATATACATAAATTTTGTGCTGCTCATTAGTGAGAATCATGTCACACCATCCAATATTTGTTGAAAAGTGGGATTGTTTACTCTTGAAATTGAGTACAAACTGGACATCTCACCCATAACTTCCTCATCATAGCCCATGTTGTTCAGAGGCTAGGAAGATTATACCCATAGCGAGGTTTAATTAACATTCAAAAGCTGAGGGAATGATTCATGACACATATTCATATACATATAGATCCAGGATAGGAAAAAGGGAAGAATTGCAAATTATAAACCACTTAAAATCAAAGATATCAGAATTAGTTCACATGAATTAGAGAGTCCAGTAAGTCAATGTCCAGTTAAGGTTCTACAAGTTGCCTGAACACAGAAATAGGAGATTAATCACAGTCAGATTACTGATGAAGGTGCAGTGATTGTCAATTAAGAATTGGTTCACCTCACACATGAAATGTGTGTTTCTTTCCAGAAATCATACTTTTGAGAGATATTGAGATCAGAGGCAATTGTTCAGCCTGGAAATTCTTAATCTCAAATGTCAAAACAGTTTGAGGAAAAATATTAAAGCTGTATGGTTAAAGGGGATTCAAACAAACCAGTAGTTTTAATCAGTAGTTTAGTAGTTACAGGAGTTTTGGTCTTCTGTTGAGACTCCTAGCCAACAAAGTGGTATTGATGTTTCCTCATCAGAAACCATTATATTTTGCAGCAGATAATTGTGGAGACTGCTGTGAGTGTAACATTTACCCAATGATGCCTCAGAATGAGGAGTCTCCTAGGAACAGGTAAGTGATCACAGAATAACATTTGTGGTGTGGATTTCAGGAGTGAGGGGGAATGAGAAATCAATAGTAGCATCCAATAAACACATGGAATAAAATTGATTTTTCTTTCACTAACAATCTGCCATTTGGTTTAAAATTCTAATTGATGTACTGAAAAGATTTTGGTTGACATGCCTGGATCTAATTATAAAACCATTGCATCACACTGTAAACTCTCCCTAACAACAAGAATAGGTTCCTCTCACATTGACTATATAGTTGTAATTAAGTCTGTCCATTATCGCTTGAGATTTCTTCCTCACTACTTTTTCTAAGCTGATATAACTTAAAAATGTTTCGTAAAAATGTCATGATGGAATACAATGCACTTACTAACCTGTAAAAACCTTGCACAAGCCATAAGTCATAAGACCATTCAACCCATCAAGTCTGCTCTGCCATTCAATCATGGTTGATAAATTTCTTAACCCCAATCTCCTGCTTTCTCCCTGTAACCTTTGATCTCCTTGATACTCAAGAAACTATCTATTTCAGTCTTAAATACACTCAATGACCTGCCCTCCATAGCCTTCTGTGGCAATGAATTCCAGAGATTCACTACTCTTTGGCTGAATAACCTGCTCAGTGATGCCCTGGTTGGGTATCACGATGGCCACTCGGCTTCTGACCTCATTACAGCCTTGCTTCAAACATGCACAAAGAGCTGAATTCTAGAAGGGAGGTGAGAGTGATAGCCCTTAACATCAAGGTTGCATTTGACTGAGTGTGACATTTAGGTGCTTTAGCAAAACTGGAATCAAAGAGTATCAGGGGCAAACTCTCCAATGATTAAAGTCATAGCTAACACATAGGAAGATGGTTATGCTTGTTGGAGCTCAGTCATCTCAGCTCCAGGACATTCCTGCAGGAGTTCCTCAGAATAGTGTCCTAGGCCCAACCGCCTTCAGTAACTTCATCAATGACCTTCCCTCCATAAGGTCAGAAGTGGGGATGTTCACAGATAATTGCATAATGTTCAGCACCATTCACAACTCCTCAGATACTGAAGCAGTCCATATTCAAATGTGACAGGATCTGGACAATATACAAGCTTTGGTCTGACAAATGACATTTGTAACATACAAAAGCCAGGCAATGACCATCTTCAATAAAAGACAATTTCACCACCTTTCACATTCAATGATGTTAGCGTAACTGAATTCCCCGCAATCAATATGCTGGGTGTTACCACTGACCAGAAACTCAGCTGGATTCATCACATATGCATTATAGCAACAAAAGCAGGTCAGAGGCTAGGAATACTGCAGCAAGTAACTCACTTCCTGACTCCCAATGTTGTCTATAATTTACAAAGCACAAGTCAGGATTGTGATGGAATATTCCCCACTTGCCTGGAATGGTGCAGCTCCAACAGCACTCAAGAAACTTACACCATTTGAGATGACGCAGCACATTTAATTGGCACCACATCAAAAGATTAAAGGAATAAAAGAATGTAAAGATTACATCACAATCTTAGTGTCTTTAATTTGGGCTATGATATTTTATTTACTTCATTCTTACACAGGATTAAATTGATGCAAAGTGTTTTGCAAATTAGGCTATATTGACTGACAAACTCATGGCAATGATGACTCTAATATCTGATAGTAGGTGACGGGGTAGGTGGGGTGTTATTGGGGCTGACAGAGTCACAGGAAGGAGATCCCCTTGATCTCTCCACATTCCTCAGGACTGAATCCCACAGTCAGAGTTCTTCCTGAATCTCTCCCAAACCACCAGCTCTGGAATCCTGCCTCAGCACTGATATTGAGCTCCTCCAAACCACTCCCCCACCATCACCACCCCAACTCCCTATCTCTCCCTCACCCCCTGACTTTTTTATGTAAAGCCAAAAATATTAAGGGAGAATTAAAATATGGAATGACAATGGAAGGGGCAGAGGGGTAAATACACAGAGTCTGTACTTGGCTCCCTGCAACACCAGCTTCTACCTCACCAACAGCATCCCCTCCCCTCCCCCCACCAACCGCAACCCGCTCCCCCCGCCCCCCCCACACACACCCCCAACCAAACCTCACTCAGTCAATACAATGAATAATCAAGAGGATGGGGAAAAGAATTGATCTGTTACAGAGACAGGGACAAATTTTGGGAGGAGGGTGAATGGAGAGATTGGGAGTGGGATTCACAGTGGGGCTAAGGGGAGAGTTGACAGTGGCTGAGGAAGGCTGCAGATGGGATGAGAGAGCCAGTCATGGAGGATTGGTGTGGCAGGGGACCAAGTAGCCACCATGGTGAGGGCTGTATTCGGTTGGGGTGGTGCAGCAGAGATGTGTTATGTTGGGGTAGTGCAGCGGAGATGTGTTGGGCTGGGGTGGTGCAGAAGAGATGTGTTGGGTTGGGGTGGTGCAGAAGAGATGTGTTGGGTTAGGGTGGTGCAGCGGAGATGTGTTGGGTTGGGGTGGTGCAGCAGAGTTGTGTTGGGTTGGGGTAGTACAGCAGAGATGTGTTGGATTGGGGTGGTGCAGCGGAGATGTGTTGGGTTAGGGTAGTGCAGCGGAGATGTGTTGGGTTGGGGTAGTGCAGCAGAGATGTGTTGGATTGGGGTGGTGAGCGGAGATGTGTTGGATTGAGGTAGTGCAGCGGAGATGTGTTGGGTTGGGGTAGTGCAGCAGAGATGTGTTGGATTGGGGTGGTGAGCGGAGATGTGTTGGATTGAGGTAGTGCAGCGGAGATGTGTTGGATTGGGGTGGTGCAGCGGAGATGTGTTGGGTTAGGGTAGTGCAGCAGATTTGTGTTGGGTTGGGTTAGTGCAGCGGAGATGTATTGGGTTAGGGTGGTCCAGCAGAGATGTGTTGGGTTGGGGTAGTGCAGTAGTATGTCAAAGAGCCAGAATGAAGCAGAAAAAAATGTGGGGCTACAGGAGAAGGTGAAGATGCGGGAAAGATATGTACTTTGGAGACCCGAGATTAAAAATAATGTAGAATTATAGTAATGAACGTTCATACCTAGTTTTCTCGCCTCGGTAGTTAGCAGATTCTCCAAACATTTACTATGCAGCTCCTCTGGATATTAGTAATCCCATTGTCTCATATCTCTGCATGCAACCCCACCAGATCTTACTAAGAATTGTCATGGTATCCTAGCTAAGTGAAGTCCTTGTCAACATTGCCTATTGCACACAAAGAAGACCATAGGGAAAACGAGACATCGCAATGGAATAAAAGGTGCAAGGAAAGGTCATGGTCTAAATTTTGAGGCTAAATAATAAGCTTTCTTCCTTCACCATTCCAAAAATTGGAAAACGCTGTGACATCAAGCATTTGCATCAACTGTAAAATGACTGAACAGGCCTTATAGGCTAAAATGGACTATCTTGCATCTTGTAAGGGACAAGTAACCTTATATTGTTCCAATTAGTGTATCAGTTATAGCCTCAATGTGTAAGTATGGCACTGGCAATAATTATTCCATTATGGATCCATGAAAAAAGTGATGAGGCATGAAACTGGTATCTTAGTCTGCAAAACGTTGCCCACTCCATGTGTGCTGATTCTTTACATATTTTTTCCAAAGTCAAATAAGGAACTCACTATCTACAACTTTCCAGATGGAGTCAGTTCATGAGTAAGCAAGAATTCAACTGCAATGTCGACAGGTCTACGAGCTTGTCAAGGTGCTCACCGTTCTGCAAAAAGCTGATTTCAGTTGCTTATTTGGGGACATGCAGTTATTTAATAACTGAGGGGGATTCTGGAGAAATTACTTTGTGTGGTTCTTAATGTTTTGTGAATTGTATTTTTTTTTGGTTTCATTACCTTTCACTAGTTTATTGTATTTATAATTTAACTTCTTTAATAGTTTCATGTTGGTAACAGTTTTCATAATTATTATTTCGATACATTTTGTGGCCTTATGAGTTTATGCCATATTTTTTTTTAATATAACAAGCCAGGCTTAATAAATTCAGTTATGTGCATCCTAATTTCTTTCTTGTGATTTTTCTTTCAAGTTTTTCCAATGTGAGGGATACTGATTACATTTAATTTTGGTTGATGTCAAATGAATGATGCCTCTAAGGGCTCATTTGAGAGCTTTGATGCTGTGATGTAAATTAAACTTATTTCCTATCTAAGATACTGACTGCCTGTTTGGTGTTTAGAGTTACAGAGAATCTTAGAGTTTATACAGAGTGGAAAGAGCCCATTGTGTCCACGCCAGACAAACATCTATTCCGATAGCTACAATTCTTTGGGTGAAAACACTGCCCTCATATCCTCTCTAAATGCACTCCTCCTTACCTTAAAACTGTGATCCCTGGCTATTAACTCTTCTCTTATTAGGAGAACAATTTCTCTTAATCTACCCAATCTACGTCCCTCATAACTTTGTACACCTCAATCAGGTCCCTTCTCACTCTTCCCTGCTCTAAGGAGAACAAATCCAGCCGATCTAGCCTCTCTACATAGCTGAAACACTCCAGCCTGGGTAACACCTTGGTAATCTTTTCTGCACCCTCTCAAATGCAATCACATCCTTCCTATTGTGTTATGATCAGAACTGCACATAGTACATTAGCTGTGGTCTAACCAATGTTATATAGAGCTCTATCATAACATCCTTGCCGGTGATTTCAATGCCTTGACTAATAAAGACAAATATCTCTTACACCTTCTTAATTACCTTATCTACCTATCGTACTGACTCCATAGATCTATGCAAATACACACCAAGACCCTCTGATCATCTGTACTTCCTAGACTCCTACTATTCAATGTGTACGCACTTGCCTTGCAAGACCTCCTAAAGTGCGTTACCTAAAGCTCTGCAGTATTAAGTTCCATTTGCCACCATTCAGCCCATCTGACCAGCCTATCTATATCATCCTGTAGTCTCAGGCTTTCCTCCTTGCTGCTAAGCCAATTTTGCATCCAGTTTGCCAAGTTACTCTGGAATCCATTACTTTTAGCTTCTTAAAGAGACCATATCAAAATCTTTAATGAAGCTCCCAGAAACTACATCAACTGCAGTGACACATCTACAAAGTCACTTCCACAGAAAATTTAATCAAATTGTCTGATGTGATCCTGCTAATAAAGCCACGTTGACTATCCTTCATTAATTTTTGCTTCGCCAAGTAGAGATTAATGCTGTATCAGAATTTTTTTTTTCTGATAGTTTCTCTATCATATATGTTAGGCTCACCAGCCGGTAGCTATTTGGTTTATCCTTTCCATCCTTCTTAAATAATGATCCCACATTAGTTGTCTTCCTGTCCTCTGGCTTCTCTCCTGTGGCCAGAGAAGATTTAAAAATTAATATGAGAGCTCCTGTCATCTCCTCCCTTGATCCCCACAGCAGCCTTGGTGATATCTCATCTGGGCCTAGGGATTTATCCACTTTCATTCTTTTGAAAACCATTAATATCTCTTCCCTTTCAATCCAAATTTGTTCAGGTATATATTGCAGATGCATTCCTTAGCTCTATTTGACATTGGGAATATAGATGCAAAGCATTCACTTAAAATATCATATTTGACTTCCAACCATATACATACACTGTAATTTTGGTTCCTATTCTTTCCCTGCTTACTCTCTTGGCCCTAATATAGAACCTAGAAAAGTACAGCACAGAACAGTCCCTTCGGCTCATGATGTTATGCCAAGGATTAATCCTAATCTAAAGTAAAATAACATAACCTACGCACCCCTCAACTCACTGCTATCCATGTCCATGTCCAGCAGTCACTTAAATGTCCCCAGTGTCTCTGCTTCCAACACCACAGCTGGCAACGCATTCCATGCATTCACAACTCTCTGTATAAAGAACCTACCTCTGACATCTCCTCTATACCTTCCTCCTAATATCTTAAAACTATGCCCATCCCTCCCCCACCTCCCGTGCCAGCCAGCCCTGCCCCGGGGAAAAGGCTTTGGCTACTGACACTATCTATTCCATTCATTCCCTTGTATACCTCGATCAGGTCACCTCTCTTCCTCCTTTTCTCCAGACAGAAAAATTCGAGCTTAGTCAACCTTTCTTCGTAAGGCAAGGATTGGGTAAATAGGCAAAGACTTATGCCTGGGGTCGGGGGATTCCAGGTGGAATGATGAACTTTCGTTGCTTCTTACTGCAGTAATTGACTCCTTGTTCAATATTGTGATACCATCTTCTCTTTTACAGATCCCCCCCATTCACCTGACAATTCTATACCCCGGATATTGAACTGTCAGTCCTGTCCCTTCCTCTATCATGTCTCCATGATAGCAATGATATCAAATCCCCGTGCATGAATCAACAATCTCAACTCATCCGCCTTCCTTGCAAGACTCCTTACAATTAAATAAATGTCATTCTGCCTTGCTTGATCTATTGTGCGTTAACTTGACTGTGTTTGTACTGCCTCCACAAGTGACTTTGTTCTTCTTCTGTACCTATCTATGCACTACCACCTACGATTCCTCCACTCATTTTGCCATCCATTTGCCAGATTAGTTGAAAGTCCCATTAGCTGCATTAGGACTGCCCCATCCCACCTCCTCCACAAGGATGTTGGTCCGATTCTAGTTCAGGTGCAACCTGTCAAACTCATACTTGTATTTGCTAATGCTAATCACTCATCTCAAAAAATAATATTGATAGTTGTGTTATTTGTAAGATACATGAAAGCAAAATGGATGTCAAACTTCTCAGCCTTTTATCGAAGACTCCAGTTAGGTCATACACCAGCTCACATCGCAGAAGTAACAATAATCACAATTAAACCCACTTTGGGATCGAATTCATATCTATAACATGCTAAGGATAAGATCATTAAGTATGTTAATATAAAATGTCAGTGAAGTTAGCGGTATAATTTGCATTATCAAATATTATTTTTACAGGGCCAGATCATATAGTGAGTGACTGTGCCATTGAACTAAACCTTAGTTTTAAAATCTGTGAAAATAAGCTTGAATGAAAATGAAAAATAAATCTTCAGATATTTCCACAGTAGGAGAAAATTAAAGTAGTAATTTTCATCATCAGTAGCTAGACAGCCGCATAGTGAAAATGTGACATTTGAGAAGTGGCAAATGGAAAAATTCTTTTTAAATGCCAGTAAAGTCCTTGACTGCTCAACAATTACTGTCATTTTACAATTTATTTTTGATTGTCTGATAGTTTTTAATAGTTCTGAACAGGGTTCTAAGAAAGCTTTCTGGTTTAATCATACTCTAGTTCTGTTTTGTCCTGACTTCTAAGAACTTTTCCATTTAAACATCATGTCAGTCACATTTACTGAATCATAGCAGTGCTCAACTTATTTGTGAAAAGTATTGCTTTAGAACATAGAAGTAGAACATAGAAAAGTACAGCACAGAACAGGCCCTTTGGCCCATGACGTTGTGCCGAAGATTAGTCCTAATGTAAAACCTACATACCCCTCAACTCACTTCTATCCATGTGCATGCCCAGCAGTCGCGTAAATGTTCCTAATGACTCTGCTTCCCCACCACCACAGCTGGCAACGCATTCCATGCATTCACAACTCTCTGTGTAAAAAACCTACCTCTGATGTCTCCTTTATACCTTCCTTTGAATATCTTCAAACTATGACTTCTTGTACCAGTCAATCCTGCCTTGGGGAAAAGTCTCTGGCTATTGACACTATCTATTCCGCTCATTATCTTGTACACCTCGATCAGGTTTCCTCTCTTCCTCCTTCTCTCCAGAGAGAAAAGTCCAAGCTTATTCAACTTTTCTTCATAGGGCAAGCCCTCCAGTCCAGGCAGCATCCTGGTAAACCTTCTTTGCACCCTCTCCAAAGCCTCTGTATCTTTCCTATAGTAGGGTGACCAGAACTGGACACAATATTCCAAGTGTGGTCTCACCAGGATGAGTAGAGCTGTAGCAAAACCTCATAGCTGTTAAGCTCGATCCCCCTGTTAATGGAAGCCAAAACACTATGTGCTTTCTTAACTACCCTATCCACTTGGGTGGCAACTTTGAGAGATCTATGTACTTGCACACCCAGATCCCTCTGTTCCTCCACACTGCCAAGAATCCTGTCTTTAATCCTATATTCAGCATTCATGTTCGTCCTTCCAAAATGCATCACCTTGCGTTTATCCAGGTTGAACACCATCTGCCATTTCTCAGCCCAGCTCTGCATCCTGTCTATGTCATGCTGCAGCCTGCAGTAGCCCTCTATCCTATCGACGACACCTCCAACCTTTGTGTCATCTGAAAATTTACTAATCCACCCCTCAACCTTCACATCCAAATCATTTACAGAAACTACAAAGAGCAGAGGCCCAAGAACAGAACCCTGCAGGACACCACTCAGCACTGTCCTCCAGGAAGAATATTCTCCATCTACAACCACTCTCTGCCTTCTGTCAGCCAACCAATTCTGAATTCAGATAGCCAAATCTCCCAGTATCCCATACCTCCTGACTTTATGAATGAGCCTACCATGGGGAACCTTACCAAATGCCTTCCTGAAGTCCATATACACCACATCCACTGCTCGATCTTCATCAATAAGACCATAAGACCATAAGACATAGGAGTGCAGGTAAGGCCATTTGGCCCATCGAGTCCACTTCGTCATTCAATCATGGCTGATGGGCATTTCAACTCCACTTACCCGCATTCTCCCCATAGCCCTTATCTGTCTTATCACTCCTCAAAGAACTCAATGAGATTTGTGAGGCATGACCTGCCCCTCACAAAGCCATGCTGACTGCCTTTAATCACACTATGCTTTGCCAAATAGTCATAAACTATCCCTCAGAATTCTTTTCAAAATGTTGCAGACTACAGATGTAAGATTGACTGGTCTGTAATTGCCAGAGATTTCTCTATTATCCTTCTTGAAAAGAGGAACAACATTCACCTCCTTCTAATCCTCCGGTATGACTCCCATGGAGAGTGAGGAAGCAAATATCCTCGCCAGCGGTTTAACAACCTCCTCTCTTGCTTCTGGTCTGGCCCTGGGGACTTCTCAATCTGAATGTTGTCCAAACTTTTCAGCACATCAACATCATTAACGTTGATCCGGTCAAGCTTGTATCCCAGCTCCTCAAAGTTTTCATTCACAACAAGTTCCCTTTTCTTGGTGAAAATCGAAGCATAAAATCCACTTAGGGCTTCCCCTATCTGCTCAGACCCCACGCACAAGCTTCCTATGCTATCCCTGATCGGCCCTACCTTCTCCCTGATCATTCTCTTATTCCTCACATATGAATAAAATGCCTTTGGGTTCTCCCTAATCCTTCTTGCCAAGCCGTTTTTGTGCTTCCTCCTGGCTCTCCTCAGTCCATTGCTGAGCTCCTTTCTAGCAAGCCTGTAATCCTCTAAAGCTGTGCTGGATCCTTTCTTCCTCCACCTTACGTAAGCTGCCTTCTTCATTTTGATGAGATGC
The DNA here is from genome assembly GCF_020745735.1 of Hemiscyllium ocellatum. Lineage (NCBI taxonomy): Eukaryota > Metazoa > Chordata > Chondrichthyes > Orectolobiformes > Hemiscylliidae > Hemiscyllium > Hemiscyllium ocellatum. Next base: position 91,677,341 of record NC_083401.1, read on the forward strand.
TCCTCTGTTCGCATCATCCAAGGTTCCTTAATCTTACCCCTTCCTACCTGTCTCAGAGGAACAAATTTGTGCATGACTCACAACAACTGCTCCTTAAACAGTCTCCACATATTTGCTGTGCCCTTTCTGTGGAACAATTGCTTCCAGTCTATACTTTCCAACTCCTGTCTGATAGTGTCATAATTTCCTTTTCCCCAATTACATATCTTCCCTCAGTAACTGATCCTTTCCCTCTCTAAGGCTACGGGAAATGTGAGGCAGTTGTGATCATTGTCACCAAAGTGTTCTCCCACCGCGAGATCTGACACCTGTCCTGGCTCATTGTCAAGCACCAAATCCAAAATGGACTCTCTCCTCATCAGTCTGTCTACATACTGAGTAAGGAAACCTTCCTGAACACACCTGACAAAAACAGCTCCATCCAAACTATTTGCACTTAGGAGATTCCAGTCAATATTGGGAAAGTTGAAATCACCCATAACAACAACCCTGTCACTTCTGCATTTTTCCAGAATCTGCCAGCGTTTGAGATCTTCAATCTCTCTACTGCTGTTAGGTGGTCTGTAGAAAACCCCCTGTGTGGTGGCTGCTCCCTTGCTGTTCCTAACTTCCACCCATACTGACTCAGCAGACAAACCTTCCTCAACAATCTTTGTTTCTGTAGCCGTGATGCACTCTCTGATTAGCAATGCCACACCCCCTCCTCTTTTTCCATCCCCCCATCCCCCCACCCCCTTTGTTTCATCATGTGAGAAACCTTCACAATAGATTCAATACATCCTATCACTGTCCTGTCTGCAACTGACCCCCTCTCAACATGTGGCTCTGATTCCCACCCTCCTGCCAAACTAGCTTAAACCCTCCCGAATCACATGAGCAAATCTCCCACCCAGGGCATTTGTGCCCCTCCAGTTCAGGTGAAACCCGCCTTTCCTGTACAGGCCCCACCTTTCCCAGAAGGTATCCCAACGGTCTAGGTATCTGAAGCCCTCCCTCCTGCACCAGCCTTGCAGCCACGTGTTAAGCTACATTTGCTGACTGTTCCTCACCTCACTGTCTCGTGGCACCTGTTGCAAACTTGAGATCACTACTCGACTCGTCCTGCTCTTCAGCTTCCAACCTAACTCTCTGTAGTCACTTTTCAGATCCTCAATCCCTTTCCTGGCTATATCGTTGGTGCCAATATGTGCCACGATTTCTGGCTGCTCAGCGTCCCCCTTCAGAATCCTGTAAACCAATCGGCGACATCCCGGACCCTGGCACCCGGGAGGCAACATACCTTCTGGGAGTCCCATTCCTGACCACAAAATCTCCTGTCAATCTGTCTAAGTATTGAGTCCCCTACCATTAACCATTACTATTCTCCTCCCCTTACCTTCTGAGCCACGGTACCAGGCTCAGTCTCAGAGACCTAACAACTATGGCTTTCCCCTGGTAAGCTGTCCCCATCAGCAGTATCCAAAACGGTATACTTATTGCTGAGGGGATTGGCCACAGGGGATCCCTGCTCTGACCGTCGGTTCCCTTTCCTCCCCCTGACAGTAACCCAGCTGTCCTTATCCTGTGTCTGGGGAGTGACCTTCTCTCAATTACTCCCTCAGCCTCCCGGATGATCCGTAGTTCATCCAGCTCCAGCTCCACTTCCCTAACTTGGTTTTCAAGGAGCTGGAATTGGGTGCACTTCCTGCAGATGTCGTCGGCAGAGACGTGTGAAGTGTCTCTCACTTGCCACATTCTGCAGGAGGAACATGCCATTGACCTAACATCCACATCCCGCTGAAAACCCGCACAGGACTAAACAAAGGAAGAGAAGAAAAAAAAAGAGAAACCTGAAAACTTACCTGGTTTACAGACTCTTAGTAAGGTTAGAGGAGGTGGGTGGGAAGGAGGCCCTATGGTGTAGGGTCTCGGGTTTAGATCTCACCCACTTGAAACGTTCCCAGAAGTCCTTTGCTCTTCCCTTGCACCTCTCAGCAAATGGAGGGCCCGACGCATGAAGTAAGTGCTTTAAACACTTTAACTCACCTTCCCTGCAGTCCTTTGCTCCTCCCTTGCACCTTTCGGCAAATGCTTTGGTAAGGTTCATTGGCATAGAAACAAAATCATCAGATATAGGAGCAGAATAAGGCCATTCAACCCATCAGGTCTGCTCTACCATTCAATCGTGGCCGATATGTTTCTCAAATCCATTCTCTCCATAACCCTTGACCTCCATACCAATCACAAACTTATCTATCTCTGTCTTAAATGCACTCAATAACTTGCTCTTCACAGTCCCCTGTGATATTGAGTTCCGCAGATTAACCATCCTCTGGCTGAAGAAATTCTTCCACATTTCAGTTCTAAAACGTCATTCCTTCACTCTAAGGCTATGCGCTTGGAGACGAGTGTCTCTGATCACTAGAAACATCTTCTCAATATCCACTCTATCCAAGCCTTTCAGTATTCTGTAAGTAAAAAGCAAATCCTGGCAGAGAATTGAGCCCTGCTATCCCATGTGACAGGTGGGGAATACTACCTGAGGACCAAAAAGAAAGTTCAGACTCCAATTGAACCAGAATTGAACCAACCTAGGGATGTATTAAACTATGTGGAATTTACAATATCTTTTAAATTGTAGAATAATACGGCATAGATTGGTGCCATTGGTCCATTGTGTCTGTGCCAGCATTTTAAAGAGAAATTCATCAGTCCCAGATTTTTTCCTCATAAATATGCAAAATATCCCCTTGGAGTAGATAGTCTGTTTCCTACTGAATGTGTTTATTAAATTTACTCTTACCACCCTCTTAGCCGTCCAACTCATAATAGTGTGATGGATGTCAAAGAAAATTTATGGTCGTATCAATTATCTTAAAGCGTTGTTTGCGAGACAATTACTTGTCCAAATTATGTTAAAAGCAAAACTTGTTGACAGAACAAAATGCTTCCTTTGCATAGGTTGTAAATCTGGCTGATAAAAAGCTGCCATTTCCTTAGTAACCACAATAAGTGATTTTTTTTTCTTTTATGTAAGAGCGTGTGCTGTGTTCATATGTTGGCTCAGAATGGTATTTTCCCAGGTTCCTTATACTTTTGTCTGGAGTCTATCCACTGATTAGTGGTAGAGGTTACATCACTGTAGAGCATTCGCAGAAGAGGTACTGTGCTTACTGTTCTACTTTTTCATCATTTCTGGTAAAATGGCAGCGGAGGACGGCCCCTAAGAGTTCATCCTCTCTTTGCTTCTTTTTTGTTTCCTCTTCTTGTTATAATTTTCTTTTACTATTACTTCCCCCTTCTTGAAGAACTCAGTCACGACAACAGCATTGGTGGCAGTGAGTGAGCCCAGCACCGAGTGAAAGTGAGCCCTGTGCTTCTGCATCGATGAGGCGTTCCCAACGCCAGCTCATGGTGGCTGTGTTTGAGGTCAGTTTGAGTTCCCAGCGATGTCTGCATCGAGCGCAGATTCTTGGAGGAGGTGAGTTTGGGCCCAGTACAAAACGCAGCAGCATTGGGCAGCGCTGCTTTGGTGAGATGGGAGCAAAATGGACTCATAGTGGCAGAGGAGTCAGGTTTGGGCAAATGCAGTGCCTTCCTGCATCACGGCAGCTGTGGTGATGAGGTCCAGTGACGACTCTTAGTGACTGGGGTGTCAGTGGAGGCAAGATGGCACTGAGAAGTGACAACTTTTATTCTAGCAAAGGGGACTTGTTGTTGGCCACCAGGTTCATGCCCTGTGGCAGAGCACTTAACAAGAAGGAGTGCAAAGGTGAACATTATTTCTAGCAGCTCCTTGTGCTGCTGGTTAGCGACGGGTCTCTTGTGTTGAATCCAGAGGGTATCGGTGCCCAAGTTCACTCCTACTACACGGCTCTGTTCTCTCCAGATCCATCCAGTGAGGATGCTCGCAGCATTCTGTGGGAGGACCTGCTGCAGCTCAGCCCGGAGGACACTGGAAGGCTCGATGCTCTGGTCACTTTAGAGGAGCTAACTAGCACCCTCGACCAGCTGTCAAGGGGCAAGCCGCCAGGGCTGAACAGGCTAACTGTGGAGGTTTTCAGGGAGTTCTGGGAAGTCCTGGGGAGTGGCTATGCACAGGTCCTGGGGGAGTGTCTAACTGCCAGAGAGCTGGCCCTTTCTTGGCGCCTGCCGAAGAAGACAGACCTTCGTTCTTTGAAGAACTGGCATCTGGTCTGCCTCATTGGTATGGATTACAAATTTTTTTAACATTACTTCTTCATTTCTTTATTTTTCTGCCTTTGTTGTCCATGTCTTTGTTTTTTTTAACATGGCATTAGAGAGTGATGACCTGTACAACACTTCTCATTGTGTTTTGCAACAAAATGCATGTGACAATAAATAAATAATAAATAGATAGATAGATAGATAGACAAATAGATAGATTGATTGATAGATAGATAGATAGATAGATAGATAGATAGATAGATAGATAGATAGATAGATAGATAGACAGACAGACAGACAGCCAGACGGACAGAGAAATAGACAGATAGCAAGGAGAATTATTTCATGGTATTTATTTGCAATACATCTGGTCAATGGCACACAATACTGTACTGAGAATCAATGGTGGATGAATGCATACTTATAGATCTGTTGCCAATGAAGCAGTCTGTTTATTCCTGGATAGCGTCAAGCTTCTTGAGTGTACTTGGTACTGGACTTATCCAACCAAGTGGGGAGTATTCCATCACTCTCCCCACTTGTGCCATTTCACTTACGCACAAGCTTTGAGAGTCCGGAGGTGTGTTATTGCTGCAGAATTTCCAGCCTCTGACCTGCTCTTGTAGCTATTGGAATTGTACGGTTAGCCCAGTCAATTTCTGATCAATTGTAAAACCCATGATGTTATTAATAAGGGTTTCAGCAATGGTAATGCCATTGAATGTTAATGGGCAATCGTTAATCGCTTATCAGAGATGGTCATTGCCTAGCACTTGTGCGATGCAACTAATATTTGTCACATGGCAGCCCAAGCCTGGAAATTGTCTGGCTGAATTTGAATATGGATTGCTTCAATATCTGAGGAGTTGTGAGTGGCATTAAACATTGTGCAATCATTGGTGAATATCCCCACTTCTGATCTCAGAATGGAGAGGAGGTCATTAATGAAACAACTGAAGACGGTTAAGCAAGGTCACTCTCCTGAGGAACTCCTGTAGAGATATCCTGAAGCCAAGAAAATTGATCTCCAACAATAACAATCATTTTTCCTTTTCGTGAGATACGATTCTAATCAGTGGAGAGTTTCCTCCACCACCCCCCACCCCCGGCTCCCATTGACTCCAATGTTGCTCAGGCTCATTGATGTCACACTTGGTCAAATGGCAACCTTAATCGTGTGAATGTGATTGTGTTTTACAGCATGGAAGAAGGTGACTTCAGCCCAGCATTTCCATATGTGTCATCAAGCATCTATCTACACTAATCCCATGTTCTAGCATATGGCCAATAGCCTCACATGCTGCAGCATTTCAAGTCTTCATATAAATGGTGTGCAATTCTGGAATCCACATTATAGTGGAGATGTGATAGCACTGGAGAGGGTGCAGAAAAGATTTACCAGGACATTGTCTGGGTTAGAGAGCTTTAGTTCTGAAGAGAGATTGGACAGACTGGGATGGTTTTCCTCGGAGAAGAGGGGATTGAGAGGTGACATGGTTGAAATGTATGAAATTATGAGGGATATAGAGGATAGGCAGGAAGAGATGGGAGGGATTAATGACCAGAGTGTAAGGGGATATGAGGAAAATACGTTTCACTCAGAGGGTGGTGGGAATCTTTTACACCCTGCCAGTAAGAGTGGTAGAGGTAGATACCCTCATAACATAGTATTTAGATGTACACTTGTAATGCCAAGGTATACAAAGCTGTAAGCCATGTGTTGGAAAATGGAATTAGTATTGTTAGGTGATTATTTTTGAATGGCACTGACTCAATGGACTCAGGGGCCTTTTTCCATGCAGTAATGGCCTTGGCTTTATGACTAAACACTTCTGAAACGTTCTGATTGTTCCTATCTCTACAACCCTTTGAAGGCAGTGTGTTCCATATAGCCCCACTCTCTGATGTAAGAGATTTGATCTCAAATCCCTTCTAAACCACCTGCCTGTTATCTTAAAATTGTGCCCCGGGTTATTGATCCATCTACTAAAGGCAAAGGTTTCTCCATATCTACCCACTCAATCTTCTTTGCTGTAAAGAAAACAACCCTAGCCTGTTTTGTCTCTCCTCATAGTTGAAATATTCAGCTAAGGCAACATCATGATGAATTTCCTCTGCACCCTCTCTACTGCAATCATATCCTTCCAATTGTATTGTGAGCAAAACTACAGCTAGTGCTCCAGGCTTCATACAGCTCCAACAAATTTTCCCTGCTCTTATATTCAATGCCTCAACCAATAAAAACAAGCATCTCTATATTTTCTTAACTACCTTATTTACCTGCTGCCTACAAAGATCTTTGGATTTGCACACCAAGATCCTTCTAATTCTTTGTACATCCTAATGGCTACCATTCGTTTTATAATCACTTGCCTTATTCATCTTCCCAAAATGCACCACCACATAGTTCTCACAAACAAATTCCACTTTTCACTGTTGATCCATCCAACCAGCCTTTCTAAATTATCCTCTCATCTAAGGTTTTCCTCCTCATCATTTACCACACCACTAATGTTAATGTCATATTGAAATTTGCTGATCACACTTCCTACATTCATGGAAATTTTTGCCAAACTTTCAAATGTGGACATAAGATAAATTTCTCTATCAACTGTTTTATTGAGCTGCGTGAGGTCCACTGGAGTTGTGAAGTGTGACCATACCTGAGCACCATTCGGTAGGTTCAGTCTGTATAAAGGTAGCACCCATGTCGATTTTTTTCTTCCAAATTGTTTCTTTGCTTTTTCTATATTGGATATGAGATTTTTTTAGGTGTAAATAAGCGTACTGAATTGGTATTGGAATTGGAACAGTATTATATGTTTATCTAGATATAAAATAATATATTTTCATGTAAAGAGATGGTTCCCTTACAGTGTTGGCATGATCTTCAATGTTTTATTCCAAGGTATGAATATAAATGTTGGGTTAGGAACAATTTAATTTGCCAAATGGAATGTTCTTCACCTTACAGCAGACCTTTGAGAAGTAATCTTTATATGACAATGAATAAATTGTTGGCAGAATGCTGGACAGTTCTGTCTTCATTAATATTGGGTTTTGGAACCATACCTTTTTACAAGACACTGTAGGTTTGGATTGTTTAGGACTTTATCTTGATATTCTCACATGCAATATATTCCTCAGATGAGCAATCTGTCTCCTCTGGTTAGATGTTTATTGTGCTGAAAGTAGTCAAGTAGGCAGTAAACTATATAACATCTTGCATTTATTGGAATGCTTGCTGTATAATGCTCCTTGACCATTATTCTAGACTCGATATCAACTGCTATTTCAATTTCTTATCCTCTTTTAATCAGAGAGACACAGTAGCTGAGATATCTTAGAGACCAATAACAATTCTGTTGCAAATGAGTTCATGTTGTAAATTTCCATAACTGCATGGTTCAAATAATTCAACTAATATGTATTGCATACAGAGTCTACTGGGAGTTGATACCTGCTATTGAAGCATGATCTCGTCAGTGTCCTATATCATTTTAAAGTGAAATATTGATCAAAAATTCTTATGAAGTTGTCAAAGGTAATTTGATTCTCATTGATCTGTTTACTGAGTGATGCATGATTTGATCTGCTTCCCATGTTGGAGACAAGTATGTTGATCTATATTAGATTTGATTTAGTATCCAAATCTATCACAAGTTCTTTTAAAAATTAGGAATTTTTAATTTCCATGTCTGCCAATTCACCGATTCAGCAAGCATGATTTATGCAGGCAAGTGTTGTTGCTTGTTTGATTGTTGTTATGCACTTGAAGTTGATTATTTTCATGATTTGCAAGGATATTGATAAGGTTTTGTTCTCCCTGTAGGAGATTAATTTTGCTTTCTTGCGGTATTCTTTACTGATTTAAGTTGCTGTTGAATCTTTGTTCTTGGAAAGATTAGTTCTGTATGACTAAAGCCGAAAGCTGTTGAAGTTTTTGCTTCTTTAAAAGCTTTTGGTTTTCCTGTATTAAGATGGCATTTTCACAGAGATGAATGAAGATATTCCTTTTCAAAGATGACTGAAGGATCTCCTAAAGATCTGTGAATAAAACCTTTTCAAAATAGCTTTATTCAAGAAGATTCAATTATTTTTACCTGCATCAAAATGGCTGCCATGAAATGATTCATGCCAATTTTTTCTAGCCCAAGGTATCTTTGCACTGAATTTGACATCACATGTTCAAATTCATGCTCTTCTTCAATTGGTTTTTTTGAATGCCAATGAATTAAATTGATTTTTAAAAACTTCTTAGTTGTCAAATAAAACTTCAAATTCTTGTTTAAACTGTCAAAATAATAAACTTCACTGTTAGGACTTTGATACTTCAACTTGTGACAATTTTTATTTCAGGCTTTTTCATTTCAGTTTCCTTTTTTGGCTGCTAACTGGTCTTAAAGCTGTACCAATGATGTTTAAAAAAATATTAAATTTGAATCTTCTCATCTCCAAACAATCTCAGCTTGGTTTCTTGATCTTCATAGCTGCTTTGATTTTCTAGACAGCGAATCTCATAACTTCCATCAACTTTTATTATGTAATTTATAGACAAGGAGTTTCTAATCAAGACTGGTTGAGGAGAAGGCAAAGTCAAAGACTATCCTCAGATTTAATTTCAAAGAAACAGAGTTCATCTACATTAATGCTAAATACTGTTACACATGGTAATCATAGAAATACCAGACTTTGAATTATAGTTATGTGAGGTAAGGACTAATTTATCCTCTTCGAATGTTTGTGTCTATGTGTTCTCAAGACTCTCCCTCATTCTAATGTGTTCTAATCTGCCCATGCTATACTGTTTTTCCACAGTGATGTGCAGTTCTGTGATATTGTTGCAAGTTTGTTCCAGGGTCCTGAAACCCTTACAAAACAAGAAAGGCATTTGTTATTGTACTTACATAAATGCATGATCCTAGTACCCAATTGTAAGAGGCAATGTGTAAATTTGTGGTTAATGTTGGAACCCCAACAAAAAGTCTAAACCCTTGCTCAGCTGTGTATCAGGTATGCTAAAGAGTCAATTTTACAGCCTATGAGAGTTCAGCATTGAGAAACTAATGCTCAAAGCCATCTCCACTGAAATGCTTTAGGGAATGTCCTCAAAGTATTCCTGAAGAGGTCAAACATCTCCATCGATTCATGGTGTCTTAACAAAATGGGGGAAGTTTTATTCGGGAAAGAATCACAAACAAAGACACTTAGCCAGGAAAATGCAGAAGAAAGGTCAAGAATAAGGACAGAGTAAAAATATTTCCAAATACTCCATCTGACAGACCTATTACCTGCTGCACATCCTGTATGAAGCATTGGATTAATTAGGTCGAGAGTATAGTGCTGGTCAGGCAGCATCTGAGGAGCAGGAGAATCAACGTTTCGGGCATAAGTCCTTCATCATGGATTCATTATCCATTTCTGAAATAATCATAGAGCATAGGACAGGACAGTGCAGGAACATGTTCCTGCTCCTCGGATGTTGCCTAACCTGCTGTGCTTTTCCAGCACCAATCTAATCTTAACTTGGTCTATCATGCCTGAGCCAAGTATGATGCCATTCTAAACCAACCCTAAATGCCTCCACATAGTCCAAATCCTTCCATTCTCTCTATTCATGTGTCTGTCTAAACGCCTTTTAAATGTTACTATTGTCTCTGCTTCTACCACCCTGACAGTGCATTCCAGCACTTACCTCCCTCTGTGTATAAAGCTTGCCTGGAACATATCTTTTAAAAACTTTCCCCCTCACATCTTAAACCTATACACCCCAGTACCAGAACATCCTAGGGACCAGAACTGTACATAGTTCTTCAAATGTGGCCGAACTAAAGTTTTGTACTGCTGCAAAATGGCCTGCCAACATTTACACTCGATGCCCCGACCAATGAAGATAAACATGCCATTTGCCTTCTTCGTCATTGAACCGAGTGGATTGCAACTCAATCTTGAACTCAAGGAACTGTCTAAGAAATGACTTGTGCATGTTATCAAGTTTGAACCTATTCTGTATTTCTTTTCTAATTCAAAACTTACTTTTAAATTATTTCAGTGAAGAAAGCACAGTGCAGCATGGTATTTCAACTGGAATATAGTTTTTTTTTCAGATAATCTTTGGATTTAACACAAATTATGAGAGCAACTGCTTTTCACTTAAAGTTGTTTCACTTAGAGTCATGATTTTAGGAACACAGCTGCAGTCTTAAGTGAAGATTTATTGTTGTACTAAATCCTTTTGCTCCAGAATTAATCAGCTCTCTATTTCAATACAGCTAGAAAATTCTCAGATTTAAACAGCAATTAAAACAAAAATTCCAAATATGCATTTTGCTCTTAAAGCAGGAAAAGTCCAATCCAGTCAATTGTTGTCAATCCATCTACTATTGACCATCAGTACTTTGATGGAAGATGTGGTCAGCAATGCTTTGAAGCAGAACTTACACAGTAAAGATCTGCTCACTGGTCTGAACTGGAGTTCTGTCAGGTTTACTCATTATACCCGTGGTCCAAACATGATCAAAAGAGCTGAACTCCAGAGATAAATTGAGAGGATTACCCTTAACATCAAGATAATATGAGACAGAGTATGACATCAAGAACCCCTTACTAAATTAGAATCAATGGGAATCATGGAGAAAACACCCCATTGGTTAGGATCATAGCTAGTACAAAGGAAAATATTTGTGGTTGTTGGCGGCCACACATGTCAACCTCAGGAACTCAATACACAAATCCATTCGGGCAGTGTCCGAGACCTAATCATCGTCAGTGGCTTCAATGACTTTTCTTTTATCATAAAATCAGAAGTGGGAATGTTTGCTAATGGTTGAACAATGTAGAGCACTATTCCTGACAACTCAGATACTTCTGTAAGATGCATTCATATTCAGCAAGAACTGGATAATATTCAGGTGCAGGATGATACGTTGCAAGTAACAGTCATGTCATGGACGTGTCAGGCAATAGCCATCTCAACAAGAGAGAATCTCACCATCTTTCTCTGACTTTCAATGGTGTTACTGTCACTGAATACCCTCCACTAGCATCCAATGGATTAACATTCATCAGAAACTGAACTGGGCCAATCATATATAAGTATTTTAGTCACAACTGTAGGTCAAAGATTAAGAATTCTGCAGTAAGAAACTCAATTTCTACATGCTCAAATTCTATCCATCATCTACAAGGCACAAATTAGCAGTGTGATAAGAGTATTATCCATTTACCTAGATGAATATAGTCCAAAGGTTTCAAGCTTGACACTATCCTGGACAAAGTAACCCACTTGGTTGGTATTCCATCCATCACATTGAATATTAACTCCCTTTAAAGCTGATGCATTGTGCACCATTTAAAAAGTACACTGCAGCAACTCACCAATCTTCCTTCAACAAGACATATTTATGCAACAAATAGCACATAGATTTCTCAAAAAAGCAAGTTCCAAATATTTATCATAATGAAGGCAGCTGATGTTATCATTGAACAAGCCAGATCCCAGATTGAACCTCTGGTTTGAGAGATTATAGTTTGGTTTCATGTTTTTATTGAAGTGGTATTTCATTGAAACACATACGCACAATACAGCAGGTTCAAATTTAACAATTCAACACATTTATTATGCGCAAGAAATGCAAACAAACTAGAATAAATCAAACTATTTACATATGACACAATTCTAAATATTCGTAAACACCCTTTAAAAGGCAATCCCATCAATCCCAACAGCATTTCAGTATCAGAGAGGTACTCAAGTATTAGGCAAACACCAAAGAGAATTCTCTTCTAATCCACAAAGCATTTGATCTAACTCTGGCTTCAGTTCCTCGTCATGAGTAACTGATAATGTCTTCCTTATATAACTGAGTTTAAACTTTATCAGCTTCACTTAATTCTCAATGGCAGTGAGTTTGATAATCTAACTGGAAATTCATGAGATACTTGCAGCCCATGCACAGATGTGTTGTCATTTCATGACACCCCCAATTTTAAAGGAAATTGAGGAAGACCACATATTAAATTGTGAGTAGTAGAATGTAGCCAAGATAAAACTGGTGTTCAGAAGCGCATAGCCCAAAACAGAAAATTATTTTAATTTATGTGATTAATTTGCCTTTGTCATTTGTCTTTCTTTACAGAACCCATTAAAGGACTGGTTCTCTTAATTAGCTGGATTATTGGCTTATTTGTTCATATGATTATTTAAAAGAGGATAATGCTCATGCTGGGTTCTTGTGGCACAGTGTCCCTACATTTGGGATTAAGTTCTGTGTGCCCCACACATATTTTCTAACATGTCCAAGTAATCTGATTAAAAATAACTAAAACCATGTTGCAGCGAAATATCTTTTTACTTGACTTGGGTCCTTGTTTGCTGAAAAGGGAGATTCTATGCTGTCAATTAAACTGTTTTCAAATCACTTTTTATCAACTTGTTGTGAAAGAAAGGAATTTAGACAGACAGCTAGTGGTACAATTGCAAACAAATAAAAATTACAACACCTGACACGTTGTTCCAGTGAACTACATCCTGCTTGAATGACAGTTGCCCAAGCCACTTCCCTGACCTACAGGCTGAGAGCAGTTTCTCGACGAGAGTGTGAGACAGTGACAGTTGCAATTGGCTTATTATCACATCTGTCATTTCATGGACTTTGAGACAGGATATCAGTGATACAAATGACATCGTGACCACTTCCAGAAGCTGGCATGTTTTCACGATTGTTGTTTACTACAGTTTGTCTGAGTTAAATTGACAAGCTGTCAGCACGTGTGATGATGCTGCTTGAATTGACGATGCAACTGAAAGAAATATAGGATCTAAAATCTATGGTAGAGTACACTTCTCCTGTCAACATGCCAGCTGCGTGAATCCTGTTGCTTCCTTCCTACGCCGCAGTCTACACCATAAGATAATAAATTGCATAGCTTTCATATCAGTCAAATTTTAGGCATCAAACTTCCTTCCAAACTTTCTGGAATTGCATTCCAATTTCCATATTTTTTTTCCAGAACTGAGTGTCTTTTTCTCCATCCCCAAATCACATGTGGAATATTTTCATCTATTAACCGCCATCAGTAAATCATCTCTTTATGAGTTGATGAATTTAAATGCAACATTTAGCATTTTTTTTAAATTTGACATTCTTGAATGACATGAACATTGCCTGTAACTGGTTCAAATGACATATCCTTACAAATTGGAGGAATTAAAATTAAAATAAAGAAATTAAAACAATGCGTTCAACATGCAACCTCAGACAGTGCAGCAGGTCAGGCAACATCCAAGGAGCAGGAGAATCGACATTTCGGGCATAAGCCCTTCTTCAGGAATGAGGAGGGTGTGCCAAGCAGGCTAAGATAAAAGGTAGGGCGGAGAGACTTTTGGGAGGGCATTGGGAATGCAATAGTTGGAAGGAGGTTAAGGTGAGGGTGATAGGCCGGAGAGGGGGGCGGAGAGGTCGGGAAGAGATTGCAGGTCAAGAAGGCGGTGCTGAGAATCTCCTCTACATTGGGGAGACAGGCCGCCTACTTGCGGAACCTTTCAGAGAACACCTCTGGGACACCCACACCAACTAACCCAACCACCCCATGGCTGAACATTTTAACTCCCCCTCCCACTCCGCCAAGGACATGCAGGTCCTTGGCTCCTCCATCGCCAGACCATGACAACACGACGCCTGGAGGAAGAGCGCCTCAACTTCCACCTAGGAACCCTCCAACCACAAGGGATGAATGCAGATTTCTCCAGCTTCCTCATTTCCCCCCCCCCACCTTATCTCAGTCCCAAACCTTGGACTCAGAACCACCTTCTTGAACTGCAATCTTCTTCCCGACCTCTCCGTCCCTACCCCCTCTCCGGCCTATCACCCTCACCTTAACCTCCTTTCTATCGCATTCCCAACACCCCTCCCCCAAGTCCCTCCGCCCTACATTTTATCTCAGCCTGCTTGGCACACCTTCCTCATTCCTGAAGAAGGGCTTGTGCCCGAAATGTCAATTCTCCTGCTCCTTGGATGCTGCCTGACCTGTTGCGCTTTTCCAGCAACACATTTTTCAGCTCTGCTCTCCAGCATCTGCAGTCCTCACTTTCTCCTAACCTCAGAGAGTGACCAGCAACCCAACATAATCCCAGATTCAGGTTCCAGAAGAAATGTCTGCACACTGCTTACAGTGAGAACCCTAAATTTAGAGGGTTCTTGGATGCTGTGCAGGTTTGGAATTCTCTGCCTCAGAAACCAGCAGCCACAAGCTAATTATATCATTTTGAGACAGAGATGGACAGATTCTTAGTAGGCAGGAGAAATCAAGGGTTATCGGGGTTTAGGTGTGAATGTGGAATTCCAAACACAAACAGATGAGCCATGATCTCATTAAATGTCAGAGCAGAATCAAGAGGCCAGATGTGTAAGCCAATATATTAACATAAACACACACAAAACTCTGCCAGTCAATAAATTATTCATGTTTGTATTGCATTAATCACCTTGAATCATGTAATTGTGCATTCATTTCTTGCCTGTTAAGGAACATAAGCTGGATGTGGTGAAGTTTTGTGTGTTGGAATTGTCTCATGGTGCATTTCAAGGATGGGCATCGATAAAGAAATTGGCATCCTCACCAAAGAAATGTACCATGGGTATGACAGCAGGAAGGCAGCTTGGGAAAATACGTAGATTTCTGTCAACATTTGCCAAGTGAAAGACAGAGTGTTGCTGCTGCCAGAGAACTGTGAAAGATAAGGGAGTTAGAGGTGACATCCCAGACAGCATGTTGCTTCATGCATATACTTGAAGAGACAATATATCTGTGAATGCCTTCAAAAAGGACAGTGGTCATTTAAGACTGAGCTTAAACCAAGCCTTACCTTGCAGAGAAGAAGAGGTATTAAAAAAAGACATTGTAAATGACTTGCTGCTTCAACCAGTGTGGTTTGGTCAGCTGCTCTGAACTCGGGCCAAAAGATCAGCTGATGGGTTGACCACCTGAGACATACTCTAGTTCATGTGACTTCTAAACAACCAGTGTCATTGTGAATATGTACTATTGCTGAACAATGTAACAAAGGTCTATCACATTAACCGGAACTGGATCCAAACTGTTGTGTGCCATTGACATCAGGGCTAGAAACTTTAGAGTCAAAAGGGATTTTTATAAATGGTCCATTTCTGCTCCTTGTTTTATGTTTATGTATAACAGAAAGTTAGATGAGAGAAATGAAGCTCTGAGGAGACAACATTATTCATTATGTGCTTCATGGTGTGAGTTCACCTCCAACAGTGTGTTTTATCTGAAATGACCATAACAAAAGCAATTGGACTTGAATATCATATCTTGAAAAATCAATCCATATATACCACATCAACCGCGTTAACCTCATCCAGCTGTTTGCTCACCATCTCAAAGAACTCAATAAGGTTTGTGAGGCATGACCTACCCTTCACAAAGCCATGTTGACTATCCCTAATCAACTTATTCCTTTCGAGATGATGATACATCCTATTTCTTGTAACCCTTTCCAGAAGTGTACCCACAGCCGAAGTAAGGTTTATAATTACCAGGGTTGTCTCTACTCCACTCCCCTGGTTAGACCAGGGAAACCCAGTGGATGTGGTCTATCTATGCTTCCAAAAGGCCTTTGATAAGGTGCCACATGGGAGGCTGCTGAGCAAGTTGAGGGCCCATGGTGTTCGAGGTGAGTTACTGGTATGGATTGAGGATTGGCTGTCTGACAGAAGGCAGAGAGTTGGGATAAAAGGTTCTTTTTTGGAATGGCAGACGCTGACAAGCAGTATCCCGCAGGGTTCAGTGTTGGGGCCGCAGCTGTTCACATTATATATTATTGATCTGGATGAAGGGATTGGGAGCATTCTAGCGAAGTTTGCCGATGTTACAAAGTTAGGTGGACAGGCAGGTAGTACTGAGGAGGTGGGGAGGCTGCAGAAAGATCTAGACAGTTTGAGAGAGTGGTCCAGGAAATAGCTGGTGGAATTCAATGTAAGCAAATGCGAGGTCTTGCACTTTGGAAAAAAGAATAAAAGTGTAGACTACTTTCTAAACGGTGAGAAAATTCATAAAGCCAAAGTACAAAGGGATCTGGGAGTGCTAGTCGAGGATTCTCTAAAGGTAAACATGCAGGTTGAGTCCATGATTAAGAAAGTGAATGTAATCTTGTCATTTATCTCAAGAGGATTGGAATATAAAAGCACCGTTGTGCTACTGAGACTTAATAAAGCTCTGGTTAGGTCCCATTTGGAGCACTGTGTCCAGTTTTGGTCCCCACACCTCAGGAAAGACATACTGGCACTGGAGCGTGTCCAGCGGAGATTCATACGGATGATCCCTGGAATGGTGGGTCTAACATACAAAGAATGGCTGAGGATCCTGGGATTGTATTCATTGGAGTTTAGAAGATTAAGGGGAGATTTAATAGAAACATACAAGATAATACATGGCTTGGAAAGGGTGGATGCTAGGAAATTGTTTCCATGAGGCGAGGAGACTAGGACCTGTGGACACAGCCTTAGAATTAGAGGGGGTAAATTCAGGACAGAAATGCGGAGACATTTCTTCAGCCAGAGAGTGGTAGGCCTGTGGAATTCATTGCCGCAGAGTGCAGTGGAGGCTGGGACGCTAAATATCTTCAAGGCAGAGATTGATAAATTCTTGATGTCACAAGGAATAAAAGGCTACGGGGAGAGTGCGGGTAAGTGGAGTTGAAATGCCCATCAGCCATGATTGAATGGCGGAATGGACTCGATGAGCCGAATGGCCTTACTTCCACTCCTATGTCTTATGGTCTTATGATGTGTATTCCACCAACTATTATGCATAAACATTACATTCATGAGGCAAAACATGTCAAAGTTAACATTAAACTATTACAACAAAACAGCATTCTTCTAGTAGTTTGCCATGTTTCATGGGATAAGAGGTATGATGGAGTCTGGACCTTTCTGTGCTCAGGTAACATGCTGTCATGCTTAGTGATAATGGGTGAACTGATACATGAATCATAATTCCATGGATTGGTGGAAAGGCTGGGCATTTGTGGCTAGAAAGACCTCACCTGTGGAACTTCAGTATATGGATGACAATATCATCCCTGCACTCTTGCAAGAGTATCTTCAAGTTTCACTTAATATCCTTGTGGAAACATAATGATGAATTGGCCTCAGCCTCAACCTCAAGAAGACACAAATTTGTTACATGTCAAATCCAGTCCATCTTCCCATTAAAATCAATGGTGAAATTCTCCAAAACATTGAATATTTCTTTTATCTAGGAAGCTACCTCTCATCTAAGGCTGACAACCAAGGCAGAGATTCACCATGGCATCCAATCTGCAAGCGCCATCATCAGATGCCTCAGGATGAGAGTTTTTGATGACTGTGACATCTATACTAACAAGATCTTCATCTATAACGCAATCATCCCTCCAATTCTTCTATAGAGGCATCATCTCAAGACACTTAAGAAATTCCACCAACATTGCTTGAGCATGATTCTCCCTATCAGCAGGGAGGACAAGTGTGCTAACATCAATGTCCTTGAAACAGCCAACAGTACCAGCATCAAGGCCATGATCAACTGAAACCAACACTGAAGGATGGGTCACATGCTTAGGATGCCTCAAACTGTAGATAGGGCTTTCAACAGAATAATGGGGAAGGGTAGGGGGCAGTCAGTTGTGTAGAAAATTATAGAATCAAAGGTAATGGAGAAGGTAAGATTGCAGGTTAGTGATGGGTTTGATTGTCACCAGAAAAATAAAAGGAAGGAACAGAATGTGTAAATGTCATGTTTTAACAAGGAACCATGAGAATGCTTGGTAATAGAACAAAACTAAAAGCTTCATATATTGATGCAGAAAGCATTCAGAATAAGCTGGACAAACTGATGCCACAAACAAGGTAAATCAAAGTCAGAGGCTAGGAATATTGCAGCAAGTAACTCACCTCCGACTTCTCAAAGCCTGTCCATTAACTATAAGGCACAAGTCAGGAGGTGATGGAATACTGCCCACTTGCCTGGATGGATACAGCTTCAACAACACTCAAGCAGCTTGACACCATCCAGGAAAAAACAGCTTGCTTGATTAGCATCATATCGACAAGCATCCACCCCCACCATCATCAATGCTTAGCACCAGCAATATGTACTATCCACAGGATGCCCTGCAAAACGCCAGCAATGATACCCAGACTGCACTTTACAATTCCCCGACCACCTCCACCTCAGACAAGGGCAGCAAATACATGAGAACACCACCACCTAAAAATTCCCTTTGAAATCACACAATGTCCTGACTTGGAAAATATCACCTTTCCTTCATTGTCATTGGATAAAAATCCTGAAATTCCCTCCCTTGGGTCTTTGAGGATCAACTTACAAGCAATGAAGTGCAGTAGTTTAAGAAGACAGGTCACCACAACTTTCTGAAGAGCAATTAGGGCAAGGGAGGAGTGAATAAAAAAAAATAAATTAGCAAGAATGATTAGATTAGATTACTTACAGTGTGGAAACAGGCCCTTCGGCCCAACAAGTCCACACCGACTCGCTGAAGCGCAACCCACCCATTCCCCTACATTTACACCTTTACCTATCACTATGGGCAATTTAGCATGGCCAGTTCACCTAACCTGCACATCTTTGGACTGTGGGAGGAAACCGGAGCACTCGGAGGAAACCCACGCAGATACGGGGAGAACATGCAAACTCCACACAGTCAGTTGCCTGAGTCGGGAATTGAACCCAGGCCTCTGGCGCTGTGAGGTGGCAGTGCTAACCACTGTGCCACCGTGCCGCCCACTGATGTTGTGCACATCACGAAAATATGGCTGCAAGGATCAGACTGGGAAATAAATATCCAAGGATACACATTCTATTGAAAGAACAGGCAGATGAGCAGAGGAGGTGGTGTTGCCTTGTTACTAAGAAATAAAATTAAATTGAGAGGAAGAAGCAAAATAGGGCAGAAGGTGCGGAGTTGAGCAACCACCAACAAATAGGTGACCCTAACAGGATTTGTGTACAGGCCTCCTAACAATGGTCAGTACATGGGCCAGATAATAAGTCAAAAGAGATAGAAATCGTGGAGGACATCAGCCTACAGATGAAATGGGAATATCAGGTTGGTTGCAGTTCCTAAGAAAAGGAATCTCCCATGAGATTATTTATTGGAGCAAAATGCGGTAGGGTCCACCAGGTATCAGGCAGTTTTGGATTTGGTAATGTGCATTGAGGCCGACATGATTAAGGAGCTTAAGGTGAAGGAACCCCTAGGGGTCAGTGATCACAATGTGATTATATTTCCCCAGCAGTTTGAGCGATTGGTTGGAATCAGATGTAACCATATTACAACTGAGTAAAGGTAACTACAAAGATGCAAGGGAAGAGCTGATCAGCATTGTTTGGAAGGGAAGCCTAGCAGGAAAGATGATAGAGCAGCAATGGCAGGAGTATCTGGGGGTAATTTGGGTGTCACAGCAGAAATTCATCCCAAGAAAGAAGCATACTAAGGGGAAGTCAAGGCAACCATAGCTGACAAGGGAGGTCATAAAGGCTATTGGAAAAGAAACAATGCAGTGAAGATGAGTGGGAATCCAAAGGTTCAGGATAACTGTAAAAATCAGCAGAGGACAACTAAAAAGCAAAAAGGGGGAAATAAGATGAAATATGACAGTAAGATGGATAGCAATATAAACAAAGATCACAAGAGTTTTTTTAAGATATAAAGAAGTTAAGGGAGAGGCAAGAATGGACATTAGTCTGCTGGAAAATGAGGCTGGATAAGTAGTAATTGGGCACAAAGAAATGGCTAAGGAGCTGAATAGGTACTTTTTATTTGTCTTCACTGTGGGAGAACACTAGCAATGTATCAGACCTTCAAGACAGTCAGAGGTGAATGTTGTGGTTATCACTAAGGAGAAGGTGCTGGGGGAACTTAAAGATCTGGAGGTTCATATATCACCTGAACCAGATAAACTATATTCCAGCTTTCTAAAAGAGATAGCTGAGGATATTACGAAGGCATTGGTTGTGATCATGGTTAGGTGAGAGCAGTAGAGATGAAGTGGAGATGCAGTGGTCTGTAGATGTGAAATCTGTGCAATGATTTGTTGGATTCATGAACTATCTGATGCAGTTCTTGCCTAATTTGTTATTAGAGTATGAGCCTTTATGCTCACTCATGGGTAAGGGTGAGTCATGCTGTGGACATGCTGGTGTTGGACTGAGATGGACATAATCAGAAGTCACACGTCACCAGGTTATAGTCCAATGGGTTTATTTGCTATCACAAGCTTTCGGAGCACTGCTCCTTCATCAGGTGAGGTCACTGTTGGACTATAATCTGGAGTCGTGTGATTTCTGACATTGCTAAGGGTAGGCAGTGGTATTGGTGCACAGAGCAACAAGCAGGTTTCCCTTGAATCTAAAGCTATCAACAAGCTCTGTAAAAAATATCAATCCAGTAGAATTGTTAAATCTGAAAGACTTGCTCGAATTAAGCACTTACCACACTCACAATGCTCTCCAGGTACGCACATCAGGCTAGTATAACCAGATAAAGTCACTGTTGTCTCACTCCCACATTAGAGAGACAACTGGTGATGGCTTAACCTGAAGATCACCCACACCTCAGATGAGGTGGGACATTGAGAATGGGCATTCTTCCTGGTAACCTCAACTGGCTCAGGAATCGAACCCATACTGTTGGCCAGCTATCCAGCCTACTGAACTCAACAGAAGTATCAGATTCTTAATTACATGAATGTATTGGCCGTTACTGAATACAAGTCTTTAGTGCATGCCTTTTTGCATGCTTCTTCTACTCTATTGTCCTGTCTGAATCCTATTTACTAATATCAAAGTTACATTGGTTACATTGTCATGTTTTGTATATGTCAGTACACTACACATAGGGTGGATTTTAATACCCCTGACAGGTTCCAGAAGTATTTCTGGCTTTGATTGTCAGGAAATACAATTTTCAGAAATATGGCCTTCATTGCTGAGAGGGTATTTCAGACTGAAGTTAATCCAAGAAAAGCTTTCCAGGCAGACCCATAGGCTGATGTCTTTGGAGGTGGGGTGTTTAAAAGGCCCACCACAACACTGTTGGATTTGTCCCACCTCTCAAGCCAAAGGTTTAACAGCTTTCACCCACCATAGCCACCTGGCACCTCATTCATATTCATCCACTGTTCAATATATTGAAGCAATGAACCTTTTAGTGACAGTTGAATGAGTGTAAAGAAAAACATTCCCAACTTTCCACCGTATTGAAAATGACTCTATTTGGTAACTACATTCAGTAAAAAGATGAATCAATCATTCTAAACCCTTTAAATCTTTCAATATCCAAGGCACTTATGGTCATTTTGCATTGTATAAAGAAACATTGTAAAGTTGATAACAGAGATCAGACTGCCAGATTTGTCAATCAATCAGGGGCTAAGATGTTTTGGCGCTTAGCCAATGTTCATTATGCATTCTTGGTCAACAGCCAGGAACCAGTAGAGAGAGAGAGAAAATGACAGATGGAATATCAATGCTGAGAAAGTTGAATTGGTTAAATTTGGTAGGAAAATAATGGAAAAACAGAATTTCTTAAAATGTTGGAGGAATAGGAAATACTGATATTAACAAAGATGGATTAGAGTTAGGATTAGGATTAGGGTTGGGGTTGAGGTTAGGATTAAGTTTATGGTTCGGGTCAGGATTAGGTTTATGCTTAAGTTAACAAATCATACGTTAATATACATCAAGCAATGAGGAAAGCAAATGGTACTTTCACCATTAATACAAATGGATTGGAATACAACAGTCCCTTACTAATGTTATGTTTCAATTAGATCACTGCACAGCAAAAGCTAATTTCTAAAAGTCTGCCATGATCAGTAAAATCTAAAGGAAAGCAATGCCGTACGAGAAAAAGTAGCTTTTCGGTGTCACTGAGGTTAAACAGGAACTAAACCCTACGTGCTACTAAAGCAAAACTATTTATGCATAGCAGACAATCCCACACTTTTTCAGGTATGCTTACACATTTATCTAACGGGTAAATATTGTAACTGCACACCCTCTGTCTGTTTGATTGTTGGGTCATTTGATGAGACACTAATGCAGTGAAGCTTGGAAGGAGCAGGACAAATCCATTAACAAGTTACTGATTTATAATTTATACAAATTATTTTCCAATTTACACTTAAAAAATAATGAGCACAGATAGCTTCACTCGTGTTCCTATTGCAAAATGTGGGAGAAACTTCAAATACATAACTCTGTCAAGGCACTTTTGCAGTAAAATAAACCATTAAAAGGCCCAACACAGGCAGAGTTATATGACAACGACAGAGAACACTGACTCCAGAATTGGAATCTTGTCACCAAAATCAATTACAGAGATGTTCAATTTGCTTCAGGAAGACCTGCAGACAGCATCAGTTAAGGATGGTCATGTCAAATACACAATGGTCCTTTGTTGTTATGTTTCCTGTTCATATAGGGGTCATCTGCTAATTAACTGTCCATCAAACATGTAGAGAATGAGGAAAAAACTGCACATATAATCAATAAACTAGAGCAGGAGAGTGACTAGCGAACTTTTAAAAAGTTCTCTCCCATCAGCATTTTCACCACTCAAATCCACAGAGGTATCCTTTGGATTTCGGAAAAGAAACAATGGGACCATGAAGTCCAGATGTGCCAGGGCCACTGAAACCAAATTCTGGAACTTAGCAACAGAACTAGGCCTTTCTAACTCAGAGCGCTTCCACCAATCAATTAGATCACGACTTTCTGCAACTAAGTTCTGAAATGGGCTTTTGTCCCATGTCTACTAACACCTCTGGTTACTAAAAATGTTTTAATCTCACATTTAAAATTAACAATTGATCACCACAATTGTCAGTTCTTGAATCTAGAGAACTTTGGAAGGTTACAACTACCACACAATTTGGCTGGAATGCTTAACTCCATTTCAGATGGCTCATATGTTATGCTGTGACTGACTGATTGCAAAATGTATATGTGCATGTATGTGGCAGATACATGTGGTGTGGGTGGATCCTGATGCAAATCAGGAGCAGCAGTCTGTCATGCTGTCCTTCATCATGCGGATGTGATGGCTTAGTGGCATTATCACTGGATGGTTAATCTCAAAACCCACATAATATTCACGAGACCTGTGTTCCAATCCTGCCATGGCAGATGGTGGATTTTGAATTCAATAAAAATTTGGAATGAAGAGTCTAATGGCAACCATGAACCCTTTGTCAATTGTTGAAAAACCCAGCTGGCTCACCAATGCTCTTTAGGGAAGGAAACTGCCATCCTTAAGTGATCTGGCTTACATGTAGCTCCAAATCCATAGTAATGTGGTTGATTCAATTCTGGGCAATTAGAGGTGGGCAATAAATGCTGGCCTAGCCAGTGAGGCTCATTTCCCATGAATGAATTTTTTTTAAAAAAATTCTATCATGGCTGATTTGTCCACTTTCATGCCTATCCCATTAACAATTGAATCCCTTTGTTAGTCAAAAATATATTTACCCTGCCTTAAATATACCCTGACTCATCACCATCTGAGGAAGAGAGTCCAAAGATTCATGACACTCTGAGAGAAAATGTCATCCTTGTCTCCGTCGTAAGTGTAGAACTCCGAGTGCTAATTCTCTCAGGAGGGAAATTTACTCACAACATCCACCCTGTCAAGTCACCCAGTATTCTGTTTCATTAAGATCACCTTTCATTCTTTTAAAACTCAATGGATGAAGGTCCTCAAAAGATGATCCTTTTATCCCAGGTATCGATCAAGTGAACCTTCTCTGAACTACCTCAAATGGATTCATATCCTTTCTTAAATAAGGAGGCTAACCTTTACACAGCACCCCAGATTTAGCATCACCAATGTCCTATACAATAATAGCAAATATTTCTACCTACAGCCAAGTCCACATCGGAGAGGAAGGAGATTTCAACGGCCTGACTCAACACCTGGATCATTGAGGATGGTATCTTTTCTCAGTTGAATAGAGTTGGATAGAGAATAAATACTGTGGAAATTTGGGAAGTGCTCACATAGGGTTTTATAGAGTCATAGAGATGTACAGCATGGAACCAGACTCTTTGGTTCAACCCATCCATGCTGACTAGATATCCCAACCCAACCTAGTCCCACCTGCCAGCACCTGGTTCATATCTCTCCAAACCCTTCCTATCCATATATTCATCCAGATGTCTTTTAAATGTTGCAATTGTACCACCTCCACCACACCCTCTGGCAGCTCATTCCATATACGCACCACCCTATGAGTGAAAATATTGCCCCTATGGTCTCTTTTATATCTTTCCCCTCTCAACCTAAACCTACGCCCTCTAGTTCTGAATTCCCCCACCCCAGGGAAAAGACTTTGTCTATTTATCGTTTCCATGTCCCTCAGGACTTTATAAACTTCTATAAGGCCACCCCTCTGCCTCCGATGCTGCAGGGAAAACAGCCCTAGCCTATTCAACCTATCCCTATAACTCAATTCCTCCAACTCTGGCAACATCCTTGTAAATCTTTTCCGAAGCCTTTCAAGTTTCACAACATCTTTCTGATAGGAAGGAGACCGGAATTGCACGCAATATTCCAACAGTGGCCAAACCAATGTACTGTACAGCCACAACTTTTAATAAGGAATATTTTATTCATAAAATTAAGTTGAACCAAAAACCAAATTCTGAGTCCTTTTGTCCACCTTACCAACAAGAGAACTTGAGTAAAGTGTTTTAAATATATGACCATTACACTGTTGTAGACAGACATGCTGTCTGCGTGTAGGTGCTGGGTGAGGGACATTATTCAGGGTGACTGACCACATAGGCTACAACTGCTAGCTCAGCAGGCAGAGTGTTGTTTTGTTGGGGAACATCAGCACAAACTCTATGATGGGTTCACCTCTGTGGCTCCCCAGATATATGCCACATCTTAACTTTCAGCATCCATCCTCCACTGTGGAGTATCAGTCTGCAAACTTTCTTATGAGGGAATGCTCTCTCTCCTGCTACTCAGGCCCCAGGAGGCAGAGGCATTTGCTCCAAATTTATTGTGTCCCTCTTGGAGAGGTCACTGTGACATCTGAGGCTGCAACTTCCAAAGCAGAACAATTGATGGTGAGTTGTGAAAACCATAGGGCAGGCAGGTATATAACTGACTCTGAAATATGAAGGTGAGTTTATATGAACAGTGTCAGTGGGAGGAGGATGGACCAAAATCCATTACTAATGTCCAATACAATGAAATATTTTGCCTCGAGATTTGTTTCATCTTGGTTTGGGGCTCGTCTCTATTGTCAATGCCGTGATTAGGGTGATTTTATTTAGTTCCCTGTAATTGATGGTGAGCTGCCAAGAGCTGACTAATTTCTTAACCAGCCATATTAGTGAGACATCGGTAGACGTTACAGTGTGTCGGATTCCTTACAGATCTTGTCATGACCTTGGTCTCCTCCTCCTCTGCCGACGTGGGAAGATGTATTGTCTTTGTGACTTTGGGTCTGGTCCACCTTGCCCTCCATACAACTGTGCTGTGTCTGTGACCAGCGAATGCACTCTGGCGCTCTGTGCTTGTGCCACTGAGTACTCAGTCATCTCAATGGGTCTAATCCCCAATTCACCCATCATACACATTCTCTGTGTGTATGTGCCTGTTGCAATCTCTGCTGGAGCCTCACTGAACTTGGGCAATGGCAAATACAACAATTGGCCAGGCCAAAAGATAAATTTCTCTCCTTCATAAGGACCAAGCCTAAAATGTGCTTGCTGTCTGAATGTGTCTCGCTGATTGAATTCAATAGTTTCTTGTTCTGGTCCACCCTGTGGGTCGTTGGTGATTCAGCTCAGAAGACTTTTCTTACAGGTGCACCATGTGTTATCAAAATCTCGGGATATATTAAGTATCATATTGGATCCCTAACATCTCCCACTACCTCCCCATCCCAATGTCCATTACAAACCCCATGGGGTGCCCTTCCACCTTGCTGTCTACCCAGGATCAACTCACACTGTCCCACCCCACTGAGAGGCACAGCCACATTAAACTTTGGGGATTGTTGCCAACCAGACCAGCCATGAGTTAGATGGCAGGATTTCCTCGAGTAAATTTGGCTGCGTGATCACTCCCACCAAATTAACTCCTCCTTGACCTTCTAGTCCTTGCAGCAGCATGGACTTCTGTCTTGAGCCCGGCTCCCGTGGCAGCTTGAATTGCCTGACTCCCCTGCTGTCCCTTGCGAAGTGGCCTGTATGCCCACAAATGAGGAATTTCCCTTGTGGTGCAAATGCCTATCTCTCACTGCAGGGTGCGTGTATAGAGGTGGATGCTTCCAATAATAACACCTCTTGAACCTGTCCGCTCCACAAGGGACTGAGATTCAGGACTTCTACATGGTGCATTTCTTCCCTGACTGGTTTTGGAATGTTCTGATTCATGAATCTCTTTCTGCTGAGCCCACGCTATTTTACTTATCATCCATTGTTCTGTGTGGGGGCTGAAGTGTGGGATCAAAATTTTCATAGGCTTTCCTCACAGCAGGACAAGTGTTTGGGTCCAGTTTGCCCTGTTTTGCGGTGTCAGTGCAGTCCAATCTAATTTACCTAAGATTGCATCCATAGGTTCCTGGACAATGCTGTTGGAGCTCCCCTATTGGCTACCCACACCTATTTAATACCTCCATGGGGTCTCCCTATTATATACTACAGTGTCTAGCATTGTCATTTTCACAGCCTGCAGGACCCCTCCTCCTGCATTCTGAGGATTGGAAAAGGCAGAGTGGATGTTACCTCCTTGACATCGTCAGTCTGTGGAGTGCCATTTATTGGTGGGTGCTGTCGAGAAACATATGAGGGGTCAGCTGTGGTGACTTTTGCTATTTCTGCAAGTGAAAATGGGGTTATGTAATGAAGTGGATTATTGCTCTGGCCATCTGATGGGTTGTGGTTAGTGGATCCATTGGGGCAGGGTAAGAATCCAAGGTACCAAAGGAACTACTCCCTCTGGAATGGGAGGTGGGGGCCCCCAATTGTCTCCACTCTCACTGTATCCACGGGCGTGTTCTTCCATTTCCTCCCAGTCTATCCCATCATCACTGTCCCCATCTGGTTCCATTGTCCCAAAAGTGTATGCCATTCCCTTTTGCACAGACAGTTGGGATGGTAATTTATTTTTTTGTAAATATATTTATTAGCAATTTTTTTTAACTTTACAAACATATAAAATTATTGTAAACTACAATCAATAACATATGTCAGTATAATAAAGAGAAAAAGAAATACAAATTACAATACAACTACCGTCTACTAACTACTTACCTACCTTACAATACTAAACAAACCCTAGCACTGTTCAAAGCAACACAAAGAAATACGTAAATAACTAATAGATCAAAAAAAAGAAAAGCAAAAGAAAACAAAATAAACCCCCAAAATGCAAAAGAGCAATCCTTGAATCAAAGCTCACAAACAAAAGAATTTGAGCATTGTATATATACCCGTATTAACTCAGGAGACCCCCTCTCGTGCCTAGGGCTTGACAAACCTAACCATCCTGGTTAAACAAACACCCCAGTTAAGATAACTGACAAATCGACATCCAAATAACTCAAGCAGGGCTGTCATGTTTCCGAAAAATGGTCTGTTGTGTGGTGCCCCATGTTTGTAAAAAAGACCAAGGGAATGTGCTCCATAATTAATTTCTGCCATCCCAGCAAACCAAGCAGGTTCTCAGACACCCAATTCATCAGAATATTCTTCCGTGCACAGTATGCAGGAATATTAAACAGTTACTTCACATGCCCATCTAAAGGTGGTAAATGCAGTAGACCTAAGAAGAGAGGTATCGGGTCAACTTTGACATCACCCTCCCGCTCTCTCCCACCACAGCACTCCAATAAACATGGAGCCTGTGGCATGTCCAGAAGCAATGGGTAAGAGTACCTACACTTATTTTACATTTGGGGCACACTGAAGATACTCCTTTATTAAACTGCGCCAGATGCTCTAGTGTCAGATGAACCCTGTGCAGAACTTTTAACTGCACAGTTTATGTCCTATTACAGATTCGGATCTCTCAAGCATTCTCCCATATGTTCTCCCATGTTTCAGAAGAGATCTCCACTCCCAGCTCTTGCTCCCAGGCCTCACATAACCGCTATCAGGATTCATAGCAGAAGCGGTAATGCAAAGACGAGAACAAACAGCCCTACCAACCATCAAACCAAAAATCTGGGTCCACTACATAGATGACACCTTTGTCATCACAAAATGAAACAAGATAGACATTTAACATCATCAACAACACCCTCACAGGCATAAAGTTCACCAAGGAGGAAGAAACCGACAACAAACTTGCATTCCTGGACGTCACAGTCGAAAAAAAAGGACAACAGAGAACTATAAACCTGTGTATAGAGAAAACCAACAAACACTGACCAAATACTTAACTACACCAGCAACCATCCCAACACACATAAATGAAGCTGTATCAGAACACTATTCCAACAAGCCACCACACATTGCAGCACAGGTGGACTTCGGAAAACAGAGGAGAACCACCTATACAACGTATTCAAGAAGAATGGATACACAAAAAATACAGTCCGCAGATTCCTCAAGAACAAACTATGACAAGCAGATCAAACACAGCCAGAAACCCTAACCACCTTACCATACATCAAAGAAGTTTCAGAAATGACAGCCAGACTACTAAGACCCCTTGGAATCCTAGTAGCACACAAACCCACCAACACTCTCAAACAAAACCTAATAAAGTTAAAAGACCTGTACAAGCCATGGATAAAACCAACGTCATCTACAAAATTCCATGCAAGGACTGCCACAAACATTACATAGACAAACAGGAAGAAAGTTAGCCACCAGGATACACGAACACCAGCTAGCCACAAAAAGACACGACCCTCTCTCCCTCGTAGTCCTACACATGGATGAAAAAAACACCATTTCTACTGGGACAACACATCGATCCTGGGACAGGCTAAGCAAAGACATGCCAGAGAATTCCTCGAGCTCTGGCACTCCCACCACAATGCCATAAACAAACACATAGATCTAGACACCATCTATCAACCCCTCAGAAAACGAACAGGAAATGCCATCACCACAAACCCCAGGAACCCTATCCAGGAGAAAGATATATATAGAAAGCAGGAGACAACAGCTTCACTTCACTTGGAAGTCACCACTGATGATGTTACCTAACCAGGTAATGAAATGTCTGGATATCAAACCTACAGCTCAGCGAGCAAACCTACACCCTAAACCTCACATAGCCGGTTAATATCTTGCCAGACTCTGCCACACAGCAGGCAATAGAGGGCTCAAAGGACTTCATAACCTCCCCCTCAAACAAATCTCCCAAACTAGAAACTCCTCTCACTGGCCATAGTTTAAACCCTGAGTCCATTATTCCTGGTTGGAACTCTAGCATGCCAGCTCTAGGTGTAAGTGACACAGTCATGGAGAAGCAACACTCACTCTGGAGCAACGTTCTCCACGCCTTGACTGAACTAATGAAAATGGGGTTCTGGCAGTGGACCATAACTGTCGTCATCTTATCCGTGAACAACAAGTTAGTAAGAGGGCACTTTGCCTGGGAGGCCTCAATATCCAGCCATATTGAGTTTGGATCATTAGCTCCCCAATCGCAGAGAAAGGAGAGCAGGGAAATCAATTGATACCTCCTGATGTCTGAGAAATCAATTACCCCCACCCCCTCATTGAGGCAACTGCAATTTAGTAAATTTGATGAGGGCCGCCCATGATGCCAGACAAAAGAATCAAACCATTCCATACGTTTCCGCAGCATTGACCTGGGAAACACTTTTGGGAGCATACCATGAGATAAAGCAAATGAGGAAGAACATTCATCTTAATGAGAGATATTCAGCCCAGCCATGAAATTGGAAGAGCCACCAATCTCTGAAACTCCTGCCTAATATTGTCGAGCAAGTGAGCAAAGTTAGTCTGAAATAACAGATCAAACTTGGAGGTAATAAAAATGCCTAGGTATCGGAACTCTGCCTGTGACCACTTAAAAGGGAATTTAGGGCCACCTTCAACTTCTGGCACATCCTTGAGGTTCCCCAAAGGCATAGCCTCCAATTTTGCCAAGTTAGTATTATATCCTGAAATAGCCCCTAACAAATTGATACATTGTATCAAATGGGGTACAGAGGTCATCATGTTCAATAAAAACAGAAAGACAGTATCGACATACAGTGTAATCTTGTGTACCCTCGATCCCATTTCCAGAGCAATTATGTGGACATTCTGACTAATGGCCTCTGCCAGCGGCTCTATCACCAATGTGAACAACAACGGTGAGAGGGGACAGCCTTGCCGATGAATCCTACCAATCCTAAAATTCACAGACTTCACCCCGTTGGTGATGACCACCGCCAGAGGGTGGCGATATAAAACCTCACCCACCGAGCAAGGACCCCATCCAACCCAAACTGTTCTAAGATACGGCCATTCCACCCGGTCAAATGCTGTCTCCGCATCGAAGGAAATCACCGAACCCTGAATCGATCGTTGCTGACAAACTTGGACCATATTCAGTAACCTTCTAATATTATTAGAAGACCTATGGCCCCTTATAAAGTCTGTCTGGCCCTCTTTAACAATATGGGCAACACCCTTTCCAATCTCAGTGCCAGGATCTTGGACAGAATCTTGAAATCTGAATTTAAGAGAAAGATGGACCCGTATGAGGTACAATGCTCAGGAACCTTCCACCTCTTAACAATTAAGGAAATATTAGCTACTCTCAAAGATGTTGGTTGGCATTCATGCGTATAGGAGTGATTGTACACCTCCAACATTGACACTGATAGAATGCCTATAAACTCCTTATAAAACTCACCCGGGAGACCATCAGGGCAAGGTGATTTCCCACTTTGAAGTTGCCTAGCTGCGTCCTGTATTTCCTGAACTGTAAAGGAGGCATGAAGGAGAGAGACTTGTTCCAAGGTTACCCCTCGAAGTCTAGTTTCGTAAAAAAGGCCTCCATTTTAGCCCTCCTTTCCTCGGATTCTTCAGACCAATATAATTCAGAGTAAAAACTCCAAAAAGTCTCATTAATCCTTTAGGGATCAGATTGCAGACATGGATTGGGGAGCAGGCTTTTTCTTAGTCAGGTACGTGCAAAATGTGGCGCCTCGGCGGCTTTCAATCACGTCTCAAGTAGATGCTGCTGTTCCTCCTTCTGTTGTTTCCGGCTAGCCGGGTAGGAAATAGCTAATCCCCTAACAAAGGCCTTAATGGTCTCCCATAGCATAAATAGACTACTAGCCATGCCTGAGTTGATAGTCAGAAATTCCTGAAACTCCTTCAAAAAGTATTCCACAAATTTGGAATCCTTAAGGAGAAAAGGGTCCAAATGCCAATGCCGCAAAACTAGCCCCTCACTCTTGGCCTTAATCTCCAAATACACTGTCACATGATCAGAGATAGCTATATTCCCAATTTTATAACTCATAATTGAATCCAAAAGGGCTGAGGGAGGCAGAAAAAGATCAATCATCGTGTGACATTTATGTGAGTTTGAAAGATCGGTGAAGTCCCTACCGGTAGGGTGAAGACGTCTTCAAATATCCACCAGCCCAAACTCCTCGCATAAGTCAGCCACCTGCTTGACCAGCGAAGAAATAGTTAGGGGCCCACTAGGCATCCTGTCCACTGTGGGATCCAAACGACAATTCAAATCCCCCCCGTTATAATAATGTACGTGTTCCAAGGGCACTCATCTTAGAGAAAACACTCATTAAAAGTTTGAGGGGATGCGCTGGAGGACAGTAACCATTTAAAATGCCATATTCCTCCCCATGTACCAGGGCTTTAGGTATCACAAACCGTCCCTGTTTATCTTTTACCTGTTCTAATAATGTGAACGTAAGATTTTTCTGGATAAGTACCGCCACTCCCCTACTTTTTGTAGTAAAGGATGAAAAAAAATACCCGGTCATTTCCCCACTGTTGCTCCCCATCATCAAGATGGGTTTCCTGCAACAAAGCAATATTAACCCTTTCCTTCCGAAGGCTAGAAAGCATTTTTTACCTTTTAACAGACGAATGATTTCTCTTGATGTTCCAGGTGCACCATTAATAAGACACTTAGCCATATCCTCTTTCAGAGACCCTTGAACCCCTGGGAGGGAGAACCCTGCTTACAAAACACCGAGCACAAGTAAATAAAGACTCATAATGTCAAAGGATTATATATACAAAAACTACTCCATCATAAGTATAAACAACTCTTACCACCAAAAAAACTACAAAGAAAACCAATGACAAAACCTTGAATGGAAGACTCTCCCCCCACGCATGGGGGCACTCACCCTACCCATCCCCTCCTTCACAGCTCCTTCAAACCTGGACGGTGTCCCAGCCTTAGGCGAGAAAAAAAATCAAGGAGATGATCCTTAAATGACTAGAAAAAAGACCAAGTCAGGATGAGCACTCCACCCATCCCTGGCTTCATGTCACCGCTACCTGTGACTCAAAGAGAAACAGAACAAACAAAACAAAAGGGGAGACCACAAAATATCCCATCAGAAAATCCAGTCATTTAATAAAAGGATCAAATTATTCCAAGTACTTTTTCCAAAAAGGAAATTATTAGGAAAAAAGAAAAGGAATGAAAAAAGGAAGGGAAAACACGTGGAAAGAAGACAAAGAGGCCAAACATTAACCGTACTCTTCAGGCCAGTCCGTCTATTTTAAAGTGTCTACAAGGCTTTAAGCTTTATCCTCTGAGTCAAATGTATAAACTGAGTCCTCGTGGCTGAAGTGAAGCACTGCAGGGTATCTCATGGAGTACTGGATACGCAGGTTCCTCAGCCTCTTCTGAGCTTCATCGAAGGACTTCCTCTTTCAACTTAAAACTGCTAAGAAATCCTGGAAAAACATGATTTTTGACCCCTTGTTCAGCAGTGCCTGCGGATCATTTCCCAGTAATCTAGAAGCTTCTATCACTTTTTGCTTCTCCTTATTTGAGTGGAAATGTACTGGAACGGGCAGGGGCCCTGCACCGGCCCTGACCTGTGCACTGCAACCTGATAAGCCCTTTCAATCTGCAACCTGCAGCGAGGTCATCGATACGGTCTCGCAAGGCCCGCACATCTCGCTCCAGCACCTGGATCCAACTGGATGAGGAGTCCATTGCAGCTTCTGAGGCCTGAGTTCAACCCTCCAATTCCTCCAGCCGCTCCCCAAGACCCTGGATCTCCTGCTCATGCTTCTGCAGCATGGACACGATCGGTTGGATCTGGGCACGAATCTCCACACGGATCTCCTCAATTGCAGCCCCAACGTTCAAGGCCAGTCTCTCCATCGCTGCAGCAGATTCCTGTGAGTCTGTCACATCCCTGGTGGGGGAGGGTAAGGGGGGTGTCAGGAGAGTCAGCTGTTGCTGCTGTCTCTGGTATGCCTGGTGCTGCAGGGGAGTGTCCTCCCTGCTGCTGTTTACTCAATCCTTTCCCCTTTGGCATCCTTCCCACTCCCAAATATGAACAACTATGTGTTCTGTCAGGTTTTAAACTAATAATTCCACCACATAAGTTGGCCATGTTTTGGCAAAAGACACCAGTATGCCTTGGATGTTAGGCAGAGCTGTCCACAGCAGTCATACAGAATCACCGCCATATTGGCAAGTCCAGGATGGTAATTTTTTTAATCTCGCACTGGTATTTTGAATGGTCTGCAGCACTGGCTCTGTTTTCTTTCCTGCATGTTACAGGACTCTGAAAACAACCTGTCAGCTCGTTCACAGCTTTTTGGGCCATGACCACACACTGATCAACTCCCGATACACACCTGAAGCTGTCCCCAGTATACCATGTTCCCCTGGTTCCTCTGCTCCAACTCTACTGCTTTACCTCTTACTTTCTCCAGTTCCTTCATTTCCTTACTGAGCTTTGCCTTCTCCCATTCTCTGCCCCACAGGTGCAGCTGGCTTTTGCTGCAGCCTTGCTGAGGTTTGAAGCCACATCCCTTCAGCTTTTGGCTTGGCCTCCCAGCATTTCTGTTCTGGACCCAATATTTGCTCACTGCAGTGGTCAACCCACTTGGGCCATTTCTTATTGAAATACTTTCATTTTGCCTCCTCCCACTCTGGGCATTCTGCCAATTCTATTGTTTCCTTTTAATTTGCTGTTCTCCCTTGTGTGCCCCTGACCCTATATTTGCTGTTTCTTTTGCTTCTCTGCAGCTTTGGATTCCTAACCCTTTCACTTCCTCCGACCTCATGGGTCTCCAAATCCAATATCTGGCTTTTCACCTCCTTGTGGATTCTCTAACCTTCCATCCAGCTTCCTTGCCTGCTTTCTGTGGGTCCTCAACCCTTAATTCACTCTGGCTGTTTCTCCTGAAAACATTACAAAAACTTGGTTTATGGTCTCATCACTAGTTGGAAACCTTATTTCACTGTCACTTGGGGCACCTTCCCTCCTATCAGGCACAAGCTGAATATCAAGTTTGCTGGTTCAGCTGCAATGATTATACAAGTACTTCAAACCGAAGGCCACCCAGGAACTATAAGACCATAAGACTAAGGAGAAGAATTGGGCCATTTGGCCCATCGAGTCTGCTCCACCATTCAATCCTGGACTGTTGTGTTTCTCAACCTCATTCTCCTGCCTTCTCCCCAGAAGCTTTGATCATCTTACGAATCAAGAACCTTAAATCTACCTTAAATGCACTCACTGATGTGGCCCCCACAGCCTTCTGCAGCAATGAGTTCCATAGAATCACCACCTCATGGTTGAATTCCTCCTCATCTCAGTTCTAAAGAGTCACCCCTTCATTCTGAGGAAGTGCATCCCTACACGTTTGTCTGAGGACGAGACCAGGGCCACAAAACCGGGTGGTCTGAAAACAGACAGACAAAATGCTGTACAACAACATACGACAGGAATTGGTGATGGTGATGTTGAGATACATCTGGAACCCAGCTGCCAGAATGGTGCCTTTCCCAAACTTTACCTGTGTTTGACTCATTGACAATTAGAGTGGTATACAGGGATTGACATGAGGCTGCCAGATCCAGGCCAGTGAGACGTAGTGAAAGAGATACATGGAATGGTTTGGCAGTAGTTGATGGAGCAGGAGTGTACACAGTCAATTCCATTAATTTGACTAATTTTAAAAATAAATTTGGAATTTTAATCCAGCAAGTTAAACAAACTTTGAATAAAATTAAACTGGACAGTCAGCAAAATGCTGGGGCAAGGGAGTAAAAGAAAATCAGGTGCCCAGCAGCTGGCAATGGTGTTAGAAGGTCATGCCAGGACCCTAAACATGATTATTTGGGGAGGGATAGATGATGACTGTAGGTAGTAAATTAGCACCCTGTGTGAGATCTATGACTAGTGAATGACCGAACAGTTGAAGGAGAGCCTCAAGCAGGCAAAGCAAGGACAGCTCTTGTCTTGAATCAGTGACGTACAGATAGAGAACTTGTTCCACAGGAAGAAAGACCTCAATATTTCAACTTGTCAATTACGGCAACAGACCAAGGTCTGGTTTAACAACGATTCTAAGGGGGTCCCAGGAAAGGCCATGGGGACAATACTGAAGGTCATAATATTAACACCAAATCAAAATAGCTTATAAGTCTTTGAAGTAGAAAATGTCAGCATTATCCAAGAGGGAGTATGACTGTAGTATCAGTGGTGATGAGTTGGCTTTGGCAGAGGCGACATTCTGGGTCTGCTCGCAGCGACCAGAGATGCTTCAGCATGCTTCCTCTTTGCTAATGCATCCTCAGGGACAGCTATGGTGGCACTGGAGTAAGGTATGTTCCAGGTACACTTATGAAACCAAGAAGTTGTAGTTAGAAATATAAAATGAAATTTGTCTTAACTTTGTATGCATTACTTCTTTTTATAATTTATATAATTTAAATGGTGTCAGATTAATTATGGTGATTTATACACATTCTATTGTATTTTTCATAAAGACTTGTAACAATAAATTACGATATATATATGGTTATTCTGCTATAACGCTCATTTCGTTAATATGAATTTGCTTGATGAATTGGGGACACTGTTTCTAAAGCACAAATTTTTAAGGTGCTATAATGTGATTCCAACCCATTAGTTTAAATGGTGCTGCTATTATGCAATTTTTTTATAACAAGGGCTTGCACAAGAATGGAATTACTGCGTTAAAGCAGAATTGTCTGTCTATATATTCATATACATGATGGCAACCTTCTGTACACTGTTGAGGAAGAGAAAAGGCTAATAGATCCCACTATGAATAAATACCAGCAGATAAAATATGTAATTGTGTGCCCCTAACACAGTTATTCAAATAAACATGCCTTGTGTGGTTTTCCATTTCTCTTGGAACAATACAAAAAAACAACTTGTACTTATAAAAGGTCTTCCATACCATAAGGTGTCTTTTGACTTATTTTGTAGAAGCGCTCTCACAACAAAATTTGACACCCAACTTCATCTGTGACGAAGCTTTAGATCAACGGATTTACTATTTCATCGTGAAGGTTGCAATGAATATCTTCAAAAAGGAATGAAAGGGTAAGGTTAGGAAAGAATTTCAGAGCTCCGGAATTTACAAGCTGAAGATACTGCTGTCAATGTGAAGTAATTAAAAATAAAAGTGGTCATGCAACCAAAATTGGACGAGCACAAGTACCACAGAGTTACTGGAGCCCTTAAAGAGAAATGAAATTGTTTCCTGGAAAATTGGGCTTCTAGTTTTACATAGGTTTTTCGCTTAAGTGAAGAAGAAGAAATTCAGAAAGTATGATATTGGAAAAGGGAGGGTGGATGAGAATTTGTTGCTGGTGATAATGGAAGCTGAGGTTTTGCACAAATTGGCAAAGAGAGGGAAGTATGGCTAGTCGCAAGTGATGCTAATTTTCTCAATCTGATCCCCAAGCTCACGGAAATTTCATATCACCTTATCAGGTAACAGTTGACAGACTAGAGGTGAGGACATGACATAAGTGCCCAATAAACTGTTGGAGGTGAGAACTAAAGCAGTGAACACATCTTCAGCAGTTGTCACTGGATGGCTTGGTTCTATTTTTAATGGATGGCCCTTGGTGGAACATAAATGTAATGCATTCAACCATCTTCTCAAGACATTGAGCCAACAATTTAGCCTGCCAGTGAATGAAAGCCAAGAGAAATATCTTGCACACTGTTGGAGGAATGATCTCCCAGGGCCAAGCAGCAACAAAGTGGCACCATGGTTGGCTGTATTGAATATCAGAGTCTAGATTAGAGTGGTGCTGGAAAAGCACAGCAGGTCAGGCAGCATCCGAGGAGCAGGAAAATAGACGTTTCGGATTTTCCTGCTCCTCAGATGCTGCCAGATCTGCTGTGCTTTTCCAGCACCACTCTAATCTAGAATCTGGCTTCCCGCATCTGCAGTCCTTGGTTTTACCTGTATTGAATATCAGGAGAGGAATAAGACTTGGAGAGTTTGACTAATAGGGGACTCAACTGTAAGGGTAACTGACAAGCCATTCTGAAGCAGCACATGAGATTCTCAAATGGTATGTTGTTTCTGAGGTGCCAGGATCAGGGATGTCTCAGAGTGGCTGCAGGGCATTTTGAAGGGAGAGGGTGAACAGCAAGTAGTCATGGTACATGTTCATACTAATGACACGGAGTAAGAAAAGAAATGAGTGCTGCAACAGAAATTTAGATAATTAGGTGGTAGTTAATAAGAAGAACTACTAAGGTTGTAATCTCTGAATTATTCCAGTGTCACGTGCTACTGTGCATAGGGATGGGAGGATAGATCAAGATAAACATGTAGCTAAAAGGATAGAGTAAGAGAAAGGGCTTTAGACTTTTGAATCATTGGGACAGTTTCTGGGGTAGGTGGGACCTGTACAAGCTGAATAGGTTGCACCTGAACCAGAATGGGTCTAGTATCCTTGCTGGGAGGTTTGCTCATGTTGGTGGGTATGTTTTAAACCAAATGGACAGGGGGATGGGACGAAGAGAAGATGTAAAGTCAGGAACAAGTTACTTCAGATATAAAAGGAATGCTGGAACAGTCCAGTAATTGGAGAAGACTGGACATAGTAAGTCACATGGGAAGGAAAGTTAAATTGTATCTGTTTTTAATGCAATGACTGGTAAGGCAGATATACGGAGAGCATTGATCAGCACTTGGGAATGTGATATTGTTGTAATCATTGAGGAGGATACAGGTGAAAGAAGAGTAGGATTGGCAACTCAATATTTCACAGTATACAGGTTAATTAGAGAGGTGGAGATTGTTTTTGTTATTCACGCATGGGATGTGAGTGTCACTGGCTGGCCAGCATTTATTGCCTATCACTAATTGTTCTTGAGAAAGTGATGGCGAGCTTTCTTCTTGAACTGCTGCAGTCTGTGTGCTTTAGATTGGCCCACAATGCCCTTAGGGAGGGAATTCCAGGAGTTAGACCCAGCAACAGTGAAAGAAGAGCAATATATTCCCAAGTCAGGAAGATGATTGACTTGGACAGAAACATGCAGTTGGTGGTGTTCCCATGTATCTGCTGCTCTTGCCATTCTAGATTGAATGGTCATCAGTTTGGAAGTTGCTGTCTGAGAATCTTTGGTGAATTTCTGCAGTGCACTTTGTAGAGAATAAACACTGCTGCTACTAAGCATCAGTGGTGGAGGGAGCAGATGCTTATAGATGCAGTGACAATCAATTTGTCCTGGTAGGTGTCAAGCTTCATGAGTGTTGTTGGAGCTGCACCCATTCAGGCAAGTGAGAAGTACTCCATCACACTCCTGAACTGTGCTTTGTAAATGGTGGACACTTTTTGGGGAGTCAGGAGGTGAATTACTTGTCACAGTATTCCTAGCCTCTGATGTTCTTGTAGCCACTGTGTTTATGTTGAAGTTCAGTTGAGTTTCTGGTTATTGGTAACCCCTATAGTGCTGACAGCAGGAAATGCAGTGATGTTAACCCCATTAAACTTCAAGGTGTGGTGGTTAGATTGATCATAGCCTAGTCTGTGCATACTTGTCTCTTGTCAGCTCAAGCCTAGATATTGTTCGGTTCATGTGACATTTGAACATGAACTACTTCAGTAGTTCAGTAGAGGAGTAGCAAATGGCTCTTAACCTTGTGCATCATCAGCGAACATTCCCACTTCTGACCTTATGATAGAGGTAAGGTTATTGATGAAGCAGATGAAGGTGTTTGGGCCTAGGACACTACCTTGAGGAACTCCTGCAGAGATGTCATTGAGCTGAGATGACTGACTTCACACAATCAGAACCATTTTCCTATGTGCCAGGTGTGGACTCCAACCAACAGAGTGTTTGCCCCTGATACAGTTTGATTCAAGTTTTGCAAGGGATCTTTGATGCCACACTTGCATAAATGTGGCCTTGATATCAAGGGCTGTTAGGGATCACCTCACTTCTGGAACTCAGCTCTTTTGTCCATGTCTGGACCAAGGCTGTAATGAGGTGAGGAACCGAGTGGCCCTGGTGGAACCCAAACTGGACGTCACTGACTCAGTTATTGCTGAGGAGGTGCTGTTTGATGGCACTATTGATGACACCTCCCATCACTTTACTGATGATCAAAAGTAGACTGATAGGGTGATAATTGGCCAGATCGGATTTGTCCTAATTTTGTATTCAGAATGTGCCTGGACTGTTTTCCACATTGTTGGGTAGATGCCAGTGTTGGAACAGTTTAGCTAGGAAAACTGCAAGTTCTGAAGCATAAATCTTCAGTACTATTGTCAGAATGTTGTGAGGGTCCACAGCCTTTGCAGTATCCAGTGACTTCAAGTGTTTGTTGATACCAGATGGAGTGACTCAAATTGCCTGAAGACTGATAGTTGTAATACTGGGAACCACTGGAGGAGGCTGATCCTCCAACACAACATTTCTAGCTGAAGATTGCTGTGAATGCATCAATCTTATTGCTTGCATTGTTATGCTTGGCTCTACCATCATTGAGGATGGGGGTATTTGTGGAACTTCCTCCTCCAGTGAATTGTTTTATTGTCCACCGCCATTTGTGACTGGTGTGACAGGATGCAACAGCTTAGACCTCATGGAATCAAAGAATCCCTACAGCGCAGATTTGGCCCATCAAATCTGCAGCAACCTAGACCTGCACACCCCATCCATCGTACTCCATAACCCCACATCTACTGTGGTTAAACCACCTCGGCTGCACATCCCTCAACACCACTGGGCAACTGACCATGGAGAATCCATCTAACCTGCATATCTCTGGGAGGAAATTGGAGCATCTGGCAGAACCCCACACAGACACAAGGAGAACCTGCAAACTCCCCACAGTCACCTAAGGCTAGAATTGAGCCAGAGTCCTTGGTGCAGTGCTAAACACTGTGCCACTATTCTGCCCAATCTGGTCTGCTAGTTGAGGGTTGACTTAATTCTGTGTACCACTTGCTGCTTATGATGTTTGGCACGTAAGTAGTCTTGTTTGGAACTTTCACCAGGTTAACATGTCATTTATAGGTATGCCTAGTGCTCCTCCTGACATTCCCTCCTGCACTCTCTATCGAAGCAAGGTTGATCCCTGAGCTTGATGGTAATGGTTAAGTGGGAGATATGCTGGACCATGAGGTTACAGATCATACTGGAGTACAATTCTGCCACTGTTAATGGCCCACAGCACCTCATGGATACCCATTCTTGAGTTGTTAGATCTGTTCAAAGTCTGTTCCATTTAGCATGGTGATAATGCTACTAAACACAATGAAAGTTATCCACAATTTGAAGTTGGGACTTTAACTCCACAAGGACTGTGCAGTGGTCACTCTTACCGATGCTGTCATGGACAGATGCATCTGCAGCAGGCAGATTGGTAAGGATGAGGTCAAGTATGTTTATCCTGCTTTTGATTCCCTTACCACTTTCCTCAGACCCAGTCGAGCAGCTGTATCCTTTAGGACTCTACTAGCTCAAACAGTAGTACTGCTACTGAGCCACTATTGATGGTGAGCATTGTAAGCCTAAAACCCAGAGTGCATTCTATGCCCATGCCACCCTCAGTACTTTGTCCAAGTGTTGTTCAACATGGAGGAGTACTGATTCATCAAATGAGGGAGGATGTATGTTGTAATCAGTTGGATTGTCTATGTTTTGCTTGAAGCTATGAGACTCCTTGGGGTCTGGAGTCAATGCTGAGAACTGCCAGGGCAACTCCCTCCTGACTACATCTCACTGTGCCACCACCTCTTCTGGATCTGTCCTTGCCAGTGGGAAATGACATATCTAGGAATGGTAATGGTGGTGTCTGGGTTTTGTCTTTAAGGTAGGATTCCATGAGTATAACTATATCAGCCTTTTGCTGGACTAAGTCTGTGAGACAGTTCTTGCCATTTTGATACTCGCATCCGAATGTTAGGAATAGAGGACTTCACATGGTCGACAGGGCTGTTCCTGCCATTGTCTTTTCCATTGCCTAGATCAATGCTAGGTGACCCGTTTGGTTTAAGGTCTTTGTTGAGACTTCATAGTGATTGATACAAGTCAGTGGTTATTTCAGAGGACAGTTGAAAGTTGACCATATTGCTGTGACTTTGGAGTCACATATAAGCCAGACCAGGTGAAGGTGGTCATTTCTTTCCCTGAAAGACATTAGTGAGCCAAAGTTAAAAATCACACAACACCAGGTTATAGTCCAACAGGTTTAACTGGAAGCACTAGCTTTCGGAGTGCTGCTCCTTCATCACAACCACCTTCAAATGAGGCTGTAGTTTAGATATGAAAAAATGATTGCTTTGCTGGGATCATACTACAGACCTCCCAACAGTCAAAGGGAGATAGAGGAACAGCTCTGCAGGCAACTCACAGAGTGGTGGGAGAGGAATAGATTTATGGTGGTAAGGGATTTCAACTTCGCTAACATAACTAAATCACCTTATTGTGAAAGGATTAGATGGGGAGTTTTTGAAGTGTATTCCAGGAGAAATGTTTATGCCAGTATGTAGGTAGCCCAACTAGAGATGGCGCAATGCTAGTCCCAATTCTAGGGAACGAAGCCAGTCAGATGGCTGAGGTTTAACTCGGTAAACCTTTTGGAGACAGTGACGAGAATTCTGTAAATTTCAAAGTCATTACGGAAAGGGATAAAGATGGTGCAGAAATTAAGTGTCTAAGGCCAATTTCAATTGCATTTGACAGGGTCTGACAAACAATAGACAATAGACAATAAGTGCAGGAGTAGGCCATTCAGCCCTTCGAGCCTGCACCGGCATTCAATATGATCATGGCTGATCATTCCTAATTAGTATCATCTTCCTGCCTTATCTCCATAACCCTTGATTCCACTATCTTTGAGAGCTCTATCCAACTCTTCCTTAAATGAATCCAGAGACTGGGCCTCCACTGCCCTCTGGGGCAGAGCATTCCACACAGTGGGGTAAAAACAATGACTGCAGATGCTGGAAACCATATTCTGCATCAGTGGTGCTGGAAGAGTACAGCAGTTCAGGCAGCATCCAATGAGCAGCGAAATCGATGTTTCGGGCAAAAGCCCTTCATCAGGAAGGGCTTTTGCCCGAAACGTCGATTTCGCTGCTTGTTGGATGCTGCCTGAACTGCTGTGCTCTTCCAGCACCACTGATCCAGAATCCATTCCACACTCTCTGGGTGAAGACGTTTCTCCTCATCTCTGTCCTAAATGGTCTACCCCGTATTTTTAAGCTGTGTCCTCTGGTTCGGCACTCACCCATCAGCGGAAACGTGTTTCCTGCCTCCAGAGTGTCCAATCCTTTAATAATATTATATGTCTCAATCAGATCCCCTCTCAGTTTTCTAAACAAACTGGTAACAGCTCCCTTTTTTTAGTCACTTCTGAGAAGCAGGCATCTGTGGCTGATCCAGTATTTATTGTCCATCCCTGGTTCCTTTGGAGAAGGTTGTGGCGATCTGCCTTCTTGAACAGCTCCAGTTCACTTGCTGTAGGTTGATTCACAATGCCATTAGGGAAGGAATTCCAGGAATTTGAGTCAGAGACAGTGAAGGAACAGTGATATACTTCCAAGTCAGACCAGCGAGTAGATTTGAAGGAGATTTGCGGGCATTAGATGGTTTAGCAAGTCTAAATTCCCAGGTTCAATAAATGGCTCAGGATGTGACTGCTGAAGAGAGAGAGAAAGAGAGAGACTCAACCCACTTTTCTAGTAATGGGGTTAGACTGCAGCATTTCCTATCAATGAAATGATTTTATTCTCCATGTTCCTTACATCAGTGTACTAGAGATTCATTTGCCATTCTGCTTGGCTGCAGGACCCTATTGAATGGTTGGTAATCTGAATAATACATTCAGCAAAATATGGAAGCAGTCTGCCCACAATTACTTCAGTCATCTAGCGCATGGTGTGTCACCAATTTTAATTTATATCCTGTGACCTGGAGCCCAATTAAGAAAAATATTTTCATGCAAAGCTGCTTGTTAACTCTGACCACCTGGGAGTGTATTACTCTCATGCCAGAGATCACCATATCAATACAGCTAGCAGTTGTTTTGAGGGGAAGGATTGCCAATAAAAGTGCTGATGTGCGTCAAGTGATGAAAAGCCATGCAATTGCTAACAATTTTTAATCAGCAGTGGAAGACTTTTTATAAAATGTTGATTTCTAACAGCAGTTACTTAGGATTCAAAGACTTTCCAAAGGCACTGATTTTTAAAAAAATTCTGGTTGATCAATAGATTTCTAAAATGCCAAGTCCAATGTGTTTTTTGAATGTGTTTAGGACCTATTTGTTAGGAATGATAATATAAATAACACAAGTCTGCA
Organism: Hemiscyllium ocellatum; assembly: GCF_020745735.1. NCBI lineage: Eukaryota > Metazoa > Chordata > Chondrichthyes > Orectolobiformes > Hemiscylliidae > Hemiscyllium > Hemiscyllium ocellatum. Next base: position 91,721,353 of record NC_083401.1, read on the forward strand.
GCAATTTTGCCATGCCGATAAAAACGCAGTTGTAGTTTTGGAAGGGAAAAATGATCAATCATAAATTTTTAATAGCCTTCAAAAGTGCACATAAAATTATGTAAAAATATGCATGCCCTAGATACTGCTTCAAAAAGCTGAATCATCTCCACAAAACAGAGATATTGGTTTAGAGTGAGATATATAGGCATCTATCGATATGATAGGTAAACATAACTGGAGTTCTGCTCTTGTTACTGATGATAGGAAGGATGGTGGCTCAGTGGTTAGCACTGTTGCCTCACAGCACCAGGGTCCCAGGTTTGGTGACAGCCTGTGTGGAGTTTGCACATTCTCTGTGTGGGTTTCCTCCAGGTGCTCCAGTTTTCTCCTGCAATCCAAAGATGTGCAGGTTAGGTGAATTGGCTGTGCTATGTTGCCCATAGAGTTAAGTGCATCAGTCAGAGGGAAATGGGTCTGGGTGGGTTACTCTTCGGTGGGTGGGTGTGGACTGGGGCCGAAGGGCCTGTTTTCACACTGTAGGGAATCTAGTCTTTAAAAAAACGATAACCTTACGCTAAACCTGATTAATCAAATGTGACATTGTACACATCTCCAGTTCCATTCAGATTTATTGATTCTCAAATCATCCTTAAAGCTCAGTCATTACTTTTCTGAATTAGGTCAAAATCCTTTTCCAGAAATATTCCCGATGCTCCTCAAATTCAGAGTGAATCTTAAATGCACCAGTATCTAAATAAAGGTTAGAAAGACCAAATGTATCGCAAAAAATAATCTTATATTATCTGTAATATGATCATGGTGAGTGTATGAATTTTGTCTTGTTTAATAACTTTATAAGAGATAGTAGTATATTGGTAGCTGATCATACTGCAAACACCAGGAAGAAAAAATTCATAAAGTCCCATCACAAGATTTATCTTTCTTTTTTAGGAGAGCTGAATGCACGCTCTGTCTGACCAAGAGAGAGATAGAGTTTTTCTCATTACTACTTTGAAAGTAAACATCACCTGTCAGGAAGCACAGTGGAAACTCTGACAGGGAAGATCACACTAGCAAGTATCATCTCGGCAGGACTCATGTTCAATTATTTTAATTCCAAAATAAATTAAACTAGTTCAGTTACCAGTAACCAATCCTCTGCAGAAAATGTTCCCATCTGTCCTCTGTCTATGCACAGCGATAAAAACTCAGCCTTCAGGCTTTAAACCGTTTGCTTAAAAAAAAGCAGCTGAACAATATCCAGTGTAAATGCATGACTCAGTCTTCGGTATCCTCCCCAATATGTAACTATACATAAACCTCCATTTTCCAGACACCTGATTTCTGATCTTGAGGGATCCCAAACCCGAATCTACCTTACTTACTGCTCACCTCAGATCATAGAACTTTTTCTCCCATAGACTGCAAAGGATCATTTTTAATTGCAGTCTCCTGTGTGTGAATTCTGATTCTTTCCTGTTGACTAGGCAGAGTTAATAGCCAGTATCATGATGGACTTCAGCGAGTCTTATTGAAGTTAGTTCCTTGTCAGAAACAGCAATAAGTCTGTAAATACCCAAATTATTTTAATATGTTGGTCTCTTTTGACCTCCTGTGAATCCTGAGATTCCTATCAACCTTGAAAAATGAAGACCATAGATTTTGAAAAACGTGTTTATTTATTTTTGCTGTAAAACATACAGTTATGACAGTGTTGTGAGTAGGTTACTGAACTAATGAATGCTACAAATTCCAGAACTGAAGAACTTACAATGAGGGTTCAATTCTGGTCACAGCAGCTGGGAGATTTTAATTAAGTTAAAATAACTAGGACTGAAAAGCTCATATCAGGTTATTTTCTTAATTCATGCGGGGATGTGGGTGGTGCTTCATGAACTGTTATTGTGCTTGGTGTAGTTAGACCAATACCGTGATAGAGTAAGTTCAAAGATTTTGAACAGAAAGAATATACTTCCAAGACAGGATGGTGAGTCACTCAGAGGGGAATGGAACATGGTCGTGTTCCCATGGAACTGCTGCCCTTGTTTCTCAAGATGGAAGTAATTGTGGATTTCAAGAGATGTCTAAGGAGCCTTGGTGAATTTTGACGATGCGTCTTGCAGATGGTACACACTGCTGCTGATACTGAGCTTCAGAGATGGACTGAGTGAGTGTTTGTGGATACGGTGTCAATCAGAATTGAAGTGATATTGGTGCTATTGATAAATCCTAAGAGCTGTTAAACTTGGAAGGGTCAGAAAAGATTTACATGGATTTTTCTGGGGCTGGAGTTATGGGGAGAGGCAGAATAGGCTGGGGCTATTTTCCCTGGAGCATCAGAGGCCGAGAGGTGATCTGATAGAAGCTTATAAACTTATGAGGGATATGGATAGGGTAAATAGAGCAAGGTCTTTTTTCCCAAGGTTGGGTAGACCAAAATTAGAGAGCACAGGTTTAAGGTGAGAGGGGAAAGATTTAAAAAGGACCAAAGAGGCAACCTTTTCACAGTAAGGATGGTGCATTCATGGAATGAGCTGCCAGAGGCAGCGGTGGCGGTTGGTACAATTACAACATTTAAAAGGCATCTGGATGGGTGCATGAATAGCAAGGGTTTGGAGGGATATGGGCCAAATGCTGTCAAATACATTAATTTAGGATACCTGGTCAGTATGGGCATGTTGGACCAAAAGGTTTGTTTCTGTGCTGTACATGTCTGTGACTCTGTGATTCAATGGCTTTGATGTTAGCTTTCTCCAGTAGGGAAGTTTCTGTCATTTCCTTAACCTCGGGATCCCATGGGCTGTGAATTCAACCAAGATGGACTTTATCTCCATTTTTTTTTGGTATATGATTTCTGTTGTTAATATAGTTGCCGTAGTTTGGTGACTTAAACACTTTTCACTATATTTTTTGTAAAAATACAGGTGACAATAAATTACTATTCTATTCTACTTTGTTGTAATTTAGTAGCATCATGTCAGCATGGACATTTAAGTGCCTGTGAATTCAATGTTTATACATATTAGTGAGATTCTTCAATACTACAATATCTAGTTTCTTATGAGGGCTAAGTTCATGATTGCTATATCAGGTCAAATACATTGCTGAAGGCAAAATCACATAATATTTAGCAACTGTGATCATCTCTTAAATAGGTAACAATATCTTGATGGCAGATATTTAGGAAACAAAATAGTACAAATCAGACAATAGCTTTGGGCATCAGACAATTTCAACAATTGTTAGCGCCAGATTACTGACAGTCATGATATCCATAAGTAGATCATTGTTCAGATTACAGACAGTCATAATATCCATAAGTATCCATAATATCCAGATTACAGACAGCTGTGATATCTATAAATAGCTTGTTTTTGAATGATAAAAAATAAAAGTTGCAAATGCAAACAAACTAAAGGTTACAGATTTATACAGAAGCAAAGTGAATGCTTCACAACTCTCTCCTGAAAAATAAACAGATAGTCTACTGATGTGATGTTGAGAAAAATATCACATTTAAATGGTATTGAAAACCTGCTGTGGAAAAAAATTGCAACTTAACACAAAAACGTAGCACAATAATTCCCCAAATTGGAGGAAAAATAAAACAAAAACAAATGCCAAGAAGATTTTATCATTCCTTATTTGGTGCAAACACCATTTACTGGCAGAAATCTGCAATTTCTGTTGATGACAGATTCTATTATGCTGAATCTTGCTATAAATTGTTTTCTTTCCTGCTTCTGGAATGTTCAACTCTTGAGTTGCTGATTGCCTAAACTAGTGACTCTCTTAAAACTGTATCTTAAAAATGCTTTTGAGTTCAATAGAATCTGCATTGATACCCACCATGATGTATGATGGAACCTCACCACCACTCATCATGTTCCATGAGTTATAGCTGGACTGTTAAATCACCATAAAGTAGGCATGATGACACCATTATCTTTTTAATGTGAGATCTACAAGGCCCAATTGGTTAAATGTAGTAGAAGAAAACCACTAAGTAATCTAATGAGAAGAGACTCTTATCTTAGACAACTGTAGTTTGTTCCATGATAGTAGTGAGGAGCAAGTTACATTGAAATGAGAGACATCTTTATTAAGTCTGTGAGGGAAACCAAGATGGCAGTTCTATCTCATTAAAGGGACATAGTTACTCCCCTGCCCAAATCCATGTGACACGTTGAGTGGTGCTTAATGCATTTCTCAGCATTAATCCTTTCAGAGCTTGGTACCTTATATAACAAGAGCAAGCCCACAAGCTTAGAGCACCGCCATTGTGGTTCAAGACATCAATGTGCAAAATGGTTTTCAAGATGTCATAGTTATTTAAGCAATCTCTTCTCCTGAAGACACACTTTGTTTAACCACTACAGCATTTTTCCATATGACTAAATAAATTCTAGTAATAGTAGGGCAGAAGTAGGCCATTTAGCATGTAGCATTGGTGGGTTTTTGTTGTGCTCCTTCCAAGAATGAAATACCTTTTTAAGGTATGATGCTGAGAATTGTATGCAAAACTCCAGATGTAATCCACCTGAGGCTTCGGATAGCTGTAGTAAAATGCTTTACTCTTAAATTTTATCTTTTTAGATATTGTGACTAATATTTCATTTACATTTCTGCATTTCTTTCAGCTGACAACTTCATTTTTATCATCAATGTACTATATATGGAGCCCTAAATTTGATTGGACCTGCACTGTTCTAGCTTTTTAACCAGTAAGTACCACTTGTATCTATCTGTTCCTTTTGATCAAAAATAGATAATTTCTTATTCACCTATATCAAAATCATTCTACCACTGTTTTGACCAATCACTTCAAGTATCATATTCTCTGTAACTTAATGCTCCTGCTTAGATTGCTTGCTAGTTCAGCAATCATTTTATCATTGAAAACCTAATATACAACTGCTTACCATATTATCAAAATTGTTCATAACATGGTGAATACTTAAGGCTTCAACACTGATTCACATGAAAGATCATTTATCACATCTTTCCAAATCAAGGCCATACTCATTATCGGTTTCTACCTTCTACCTTGTAATTATTCTCTACACCAAGTTGACAAATTGTCTACGGTTTTACAGGGTTTCTTTCACTAACAGTATCTTACATCAAATCTTATTAAATGTATTCTGGAAGTCCATAAAATTGCATTCTAATGTATTCCCTCTTCTATTGCTCTGGTTTCTTGCTCCAAAATAATAATTATGTGCATCAGACATGTCCTACTGTTTTGAATCCATGATGGTTCTCTCCGACCAGCTCAAATTTCTTTAAGTGCTCAGCAGCTCTGTCCTTAATTATGGATTCCAATAGCATCCCCATGTTAGATTAGTGTTCTATAATTTCCTGGTTTTTCTCTCTGATCTCAGTAATGTAATGGAGTTGCATTTGCCATTTTCAAACGCATAATTTTTGAATCAATTGAGATTTCAAAGATTACAGCTAAAGTATCTGTAACCCCTTCACTTACTACCTTTCAAACCCAGGTAAAACAGTCAGATCCTGATAATGTTTCACACCTTAGGGACATGATTTTCCAATCTTATTTTCTAGATGACATTAACTTTTGGAGAGTTCTAATCATTGATCCTTCTCGAGGATATCAGGTTTATTATCTTCTTCCGCTCCTGTCAATTCAAACAAAAAATAATTATTCAACAAGTCTGCCAAATCCTTGTTTTCATTTACAATATTACCAACCTGTTATTAAAATGTCAACATTAACTTTCTAACATATTTACAAAAATTTTGTTTTTACAATTTTAGCTTCTGACTCCCTTTGCCTGGTTCTTGCAATCTTTTATTGTCTGCTTTTGCTGTTATTTTCCAGAACTTATGTTATTCTTTGCATTTTTATACTCTTTTATTTTGGTTTTATCTTGACCTTTTGATGACAATTCCTGTTTTATTTAATATATTGTTTTTGTCTTTATGGGTTTACGGTATTCAGTATTAAATTAAATTTGTCTTTAAACAGCCAATCTAAAATTGGCTGCATGTGTTGACGTAGCAACTGCAGATATCACAGCACCTTATGTGGGTTTGTAAGAAACCCACTGCCCATTGTTTGAAAGCATAGACTGTATGGTATACGCATTTGTATTGATTAGCTCCTAAAAATTGATCAAATCTGGCATCTGATTACTGCTTGATCATCTCAAATTCCTCTGCACCAATGTCAGTGCTTTTGATCATTCCAAATTGGACAGTCAATCTGAAGGAATCGATCAATAATTAAAGATGTCTCAACTATGTATTTATAGCATTTTATATTTTGGAAAGAAAGCTAGTCATCCATAATAAATGCACTGCCTTTTTTACATTCCCTCATTAACTCACTTCTTTTCTTTCTTACCATATAGTTTCTGCAAGGAGTCCTCTAGATTACTTCCACCAATTATCACCCATCTCTACCCATACAGATTCTGCATAGAGTCATAGGGATGTGCAGCACAGGAACAGACACTTCAGTCCAACTCATCGATGCCGACCAGATATCCTAATCTCATCTATTCCCATTTGCTAACACTTGGCCCATATCCCTCTAAACCCTTTCCATTCATATACCCATCCAAATGCCTTTTAAGTGCTGCAATTGTACCAGCCTCCACCACTTCCTCTGGCAGCTCATTCCATACACACACCACCCACAGTGTGTAAAAGTTGCCCCTTAGGTCCCTTTTATCTCATTCCCCTCTCACCTATATCCATGCCCTCTAGTTCTGGACTCCCCCACCCCAAGGAAAAAGACTTTGTCTATTTATCCTATCCATGCCCCTCAAGATTTTATAAGCCCCTATAAGGTCACTCATCAGCTTATGATGCTCTGGAGCAAACCGCCCCAGCCTATTCAACCTCTCCCTATCGCTCAAATCCTCCAACCCTGGCAATGTCCTTGGGTAAATCTTTTCTGAACCCTTTCAAGTTTCACAGCTTCCTTCCAATAGGAAAGAGACCAGAATTGCATGCAATATCCCAAAAGTGGCCAAACCAATGTCCTGTACAGCCGCAACATGACCTCCCAACTCCTATACTCAATGCTCTGACCAATAAAAGAAAGCATCCCATACGCCTTCTTCACTATCCTATCCACCTACGACTCTACTTTCAATGAACTATGAACCTGCACTCCAAGGTCTTTTTGTTCAGCAACACTCCCAAGGACCTCACTATTAAGTGTATAAGTCCTGCTCTGATTTGCTTTTCCAAATTTATCTAAATTAATCTCCATCCACCACTTCTCAGACGATTGGCCCATCTTGTCAAGATCACGTTGTACTCTGAGTTAACCTTCTTTGCAGTCCGTTATACCTACAATTTTGGTGTCATCTGCAAACTTACTAACTATATTTCTTATGTTCACATCCAAATCATTTATATCAAAGATGAAAAGTAGTGGACCCAACACCGACCCTTGTGGTACACCACCAGTCACAGGCTTCCAGTCTGAAATGCAACCCTCCACCACCACCCTCTGTCTTCTACCTTAGAGCCAGTTCTGTATCCAGATGGCTATTTCTCCCTGTATTCCATGAGATCTAACCTTGCTAACCAGTCTCCCATGGGGAACCTTGTTGAAAACCTTACTGAAATCCATATAGTTCATGTCTACTGCTCTGCCCTCATGAATCTTCTTTGTTATTTCTTCAAAAAATGCAATCAAGTTTGTGAGTCAAGGTTATCCACACACAAAGACATGTTGACAACCCTAATTATTCCTTGCCTTTCCAAATACATATAAATCATGTCCCTCAGGATTCTCTGCAGCAACTTGCCCACCACCAATGTCAGGCTCACTGGTCTATAGTCCCCTGGCTTGTCCTTACCATCTTTCTTAAATAGTGGCAGCATGTTAACCGACATCCAGTCTTCAGGCACCTCACCTGTGACTATTGATGATCTTCCAATCTAAGATTGTTTCCTGGTATCAGACTTATTCCATTTCACAAAAATAAAGTTTCCACGCCACCCTTTCCTTTCTGCCTGGCTGATTGTGAGTCGCACATTCCTGAACATTTAGTTCCCTCTTTTGATCGACTTGCAACCATACCCCTGTCAAGGCTATGAAATAACTTTCATTAACATGTATTTACACCATTAATTTTTTTTTAGATTACAATGTGTATTTAGATAAAGATCTTTTTTTCATGATTTTCCGCCTCAGCTCTATTTGTTTTATTTTTATGATGTTTGACTGTTCTCTCCATTCCCGTCTCACTCTGGGTAGGGATACAGAAATAGCCATCCTGCGGTACTGATGTAGCAATTTGCTTTGTAAACCTATGTACCCCTCTCCAGAACATTTTTCCATCAATATTTCATTTAAAGCAGCCTCTACAGACGTACTTAATCAATTTGCCAGGGCACACATTCCAGCACAGTTCAAGTGAAACTCATCCCACCAGAACAATTCCCTGCTCCTTCAGTGCTAGTGGTAGGATTGAATGAACTGCAACCCATTCCTACCACACCCATCTTGAACATTTAACCCCTTTAATTTATGCACCATACCCCTGTTTGCACATGGCTCAAGTAGTAATCCTCAATTATTATCATTATTATAGCCTTATGGCATCAGGTCAAACATGGGCAAAGAAAATTCCTTCAGATTACCACACACCACAATGCTCTCCACCCCCTCTCAGTTGATTTTCTTAGATTCCCGACAATGTGAAAACAGGCCCTTCAGCCCAACAAGCCCACACCTACCCTCCGAAGAGTAACCCACTCAGACCCATTTCCCTCTGACTAATGCACCTAACATTATGGGCAATTTAGCATGGCCAATTCACCTGGTCTGCACATCTTTGGAGGAAACCAGAGTACCCGGAGGAAACCCACACAGACATGGGGAGAATATGCCAATTCCACACAGGCAGCCACCTGAGGCTGGAATCAAACCTGGGTTCCTGGTGCTGAAAGGCTGCAGTGCTAACCACAGTGCCACTGTGGAATCAGTTCTCCTCCAAGCTGAACAACACTTGGAGGAAGCACTGAGGGTGAGAGATGTTCAGAAAGTACTCTAGGTGAGAGACTAAAATGTTCACCATCAGGAGGGGCTGGTAAAACTACTACTGACCAAGCTGGTCAATTCCTAAAGGACACAATTGCTGGACTTGGCATGAGAATCAACAAGATAGAGAAAAATACTTGATTTCATCCTTTTAGATTTTCCTGCCAAAGATGCATTTACTGTGATAGTATTGGTAATGGTAACCAGCATACAATCCTTATAGAGTCGAATTCCTGTCTACACATTGAAGATATTTACATTATTTTGTGTGGCACTATCAATGTACTAAGTGGGATACTAAATGGGATGGATTTCAGAGCCATCAGTGGCAGCAGAACTTTATTTAAATACAACCTGCAGCCTCATGGCATGGCATTATCCTCCACTCTATCTTTACAATCAACCCAGGCCATCAATCCTCATTCAACGAAGACTGCAGGACAGCATGCCAGCACAGCACAAGGCATACCTAAATGAGCTGTTAACTTAAAATTGAAACACTAAAAACGCAAAGGGGAATAAAAGTGACAAATGCAAAATCTTAGCTCATGGATAGCTCTGAACACATGCCTGTTTTGGTCATGACAGGAATAATCAATTGAGTACCACAAGGCATGTAGAATATGCCATTAAGTGGGACAGTGCTGCTACAGTTTGTGGGAGGTGACAGTGAGTGGAGAAGATGTTGCAAACATTACTCAAAGTGGTAAAGCTTGGTGAGACATGAGCTTGGTAGCTAAGAGAGCATGAGTGTGAGGTCCTGGAGAGAAAGGGTGGCACTTACCATGGTGAAGTAGAAAAGGATATTGATCTTCCTCTCATGGAGCTCTCCATTCCTCCAGTTGGCTGAGACTGCTTTACCTAGGAGGCAACTTCAGACCAACCTGATATGGGCTAGTGTTATAGCTTCCACTGCTGGGTTGCAGGGGGGAGGAAGTTCCACATCTGCACCATCCCATCCAGAAGGATCTCCATGACTCTGCTGACAAAATAAGAAGCTAATTTCTCCTGCCTGCCATGTCCAGGGAAAATGTCAAGAATGGTCCAAGGCAACTCTAGATTATAGAATTTATCCAGGTGCGCAACAGCCTTTTGGTAGTTATCACAATACAAGGGATGAGGTTCAATTCTGGGATGTCTGATGAGTGGCAAGTTGCATTGGGAACAGTGCATGATAAGATGTGAATAAGTCCGACATGATACTCACCACTAGGACTGAAATGCTGATCTCCAGCATCTGCAGACCTCACTTTTTACTAGGGCTGAAATGCCAATTAAAGTGGTGAGTCTGGTAAGATATAGTGAGAAAACTCTTCCAGCCTTGTGTCACGAATCACTCAAAATAAATGACACAACACCAGGTTATAGTCCAGCAGGTTTAATTGGAAGCACTAGCTTTCAGAGCGGCACCCCTGAAGGAGCAGCTCTCTGAAAGCTAGTGTTTCTAATTAAACCTGTTGGGCTATAACCGGGTGTTGTGTGATTTTTAACTTTGTACAGCCCAGTCCAACACCAATATCTCCAAAACCAAAAAAAAGTGGCATGACTCACACTTAGACAAAAAGTTGTGAGATTCAGCCCCAAATCTATATGTGAACTAATTTGGCAAATTGCAAGTGAAACAGATGGGTTTTTAAGGACAATTGAGCTATTTTCGATGCAATCACCTGTTGCTAGCTAACAAATTAAATATAAGATCATATCCTGCCATTACTTGATGGTTCCAAACTCACCTCCTTTGGGCAAACATCCGCTAAAGGAAATGTGCTGTTTTCCTCGATTGTCACTCTTGGTTCCTATGGTATTTGACATCTCCATCAGGATTTGGTACTGGGTAAGGGCTGTTTGAGGAAACTTGCTGCCATCAATCCGTTTTGTCTTGGGTCCACTTAGTGATTTGTGGTAGAGGATTCACATCGTGGAGTATCTACAGACGAGGCAGTGTTCTCAGCCGACAATAAGATGTATTTACATGATAGCAATTAGCACAATTACATTTGGTCAGGCATGATGACTAGGAACAAACCCAGAATGCTTTGGAGAAACTCAACAAGTCTGGCAGAGTGAATAAAGAGTTAACATTTCAAGTCTGGTGTTTGGTAAGTTTGAGAGTTGCTATAGATACCGCCTAAAGCTAAAACCTCCCTTTCTCCACCCACAGACTGTGTGACATCAGCAGAATGAGTGGAGCTAATGTAACATGAACATTAACCCCTCCAGAATCATTATCTTATATAACAAGAATGATTAAAAATCGGGGTATTGTAGATTGAAATTGTTGCTCTCTCTCTGACATAATTCGTATTTGAATTAACATATAAAAGTAATAAATATGCAGTGTACATCTCATGCAGGATTCAAACAGAAGAAATTTTATTGCAAGCATTCATTTCGGTGCTGGAAGTCAATATATATAAAAAAGGCCATTTTTTTTCTGAAGGAAAGAAAGAAACTTTAATCACATAATTACATGAATATGTTTTAGTTTTTAGCCAGTTTTAATTTTTGCTACATTGCCCCTGAAACGTCCTGACCCCCTTTGCTCATATTTTTTGTTCAGGTTCTGCTGAGAAATAATTACTTTGCCTTTTGGAGCAGTTGATGAATATTCCTATCAAAGCAAGTCTCTGTGGGGTCCCTCAAATGTCAGTTTATTTAACTTGCAAACAGAAGAAATATTCATATTGTGCAGTATATTAGGAAGAGTTCCAGGCCTTCAATTTTTTAAAATGAATTTGAGTTATTAATATGAATGGCTCATTATTGATGAACCCAAACAAAAAACAAAATTAAACTTAATTTGCTCAGCAAAATGACTAGATTATTGAGAATAAAATTTCTAATTAACCTAACAAGTGCTGGAGTTTTTTTGAGTGATGGAGTAATTCAAGGCACAAAAGGTAACTATTCAGCCCACTGAGTCCACACTAGCTGTCTGTAGAGCAATTCAGTTAAACACATTCCTATCCTTTATTCATGATTTGGAGATGCCGGTGTTGGACTGGGGTGTACACAGTTAAAAAATCACACAACGCCAGGTTATTGTCCAACAGGTTTAATTGGATCACCTGATGAAGGAGCGTCGTTCCGAAAGCTAGTGTGCTTCCAATTAAACCTGTTGGACTATAACCTGGTGTTGTGTGATTTTTAACTATCCTTTATTGGTTACCATGCAAGGACATTTCCCGTCAAATAGTCACTTCAATTTCCTTTTGACATCATTCACGGTCTCCACTTCATTACCAACCACTGTTTAAAAAAGTTCTTGTCCCCTGCACCCTTTGCTCAAAGCCTTAAATCTGTGCCCACCCTAGTCCTTGCATTATTGATTTAACTAGCTAATCTAAACCTGTCATGATCCTCTACACTTTTATCAAATCTCCCTAAACATCTTTCAATCTATAGGAAACAACCCCAACTTCTCCAGCCTAATGCTGTCTTTCATCATTAAAGATCATTCTGGTAAATCTTCTCTGCATTAACTCAAGGATGTTGTTAGATTCAGAACAGGAGGGGTGAATCAGCTTCACTCTTTCAATATCCTTGTTTGGTCACAACAAAGACTTACATACTTTTTAGCACAAAGTAATACATCTTTACAATAAACTTGTAGCTTCCCAATATCTTTTGTCAGTAAAAAAAAGCCAGTTACAAGATTTTATTGTGTGAAAGGAAAAACAGTTTTATTATCTGTCAATCCTGATAAAAGTAACAATGATGCAACATGATTTGTACACATTTACAATTTAAAAAGAAGTAATGTTCAGTGCAAAATGAAGATGAAAGTATCAAGTATAAAGTCTTTATGGTGTCCTTGAAGTGTAAGGTTTTAATCTGAGAACATAGCTGTTTACTTGATCAATTTAGGCATCAATAAGACCATAAAGCCATAAGAAATAAGGACAAGAGTAAGTCATTCATCTCTTCAAACCTGGTCTAACATTCAGTAGGATCACGGTTGATCCAACTCCTCATGTCCACTTTTCTGCCTTTGATTCCCAAACTGATCAAGAATCTATCTGTATCAATTTTAAATATAGACGAGGACTCTACAAGCTCTGTATGGCAAGGAGTTCCAAAGACTGACAGCCTTGTGACTGAAGTTAGACTTTTGTTCGAATGTTGAGCCTTATTTAAAGCGGTTTGGAGTATAAGAGTAGGGAAGTCTTAATGCAACTGAACAAAGTGATGGTGAGACTACATCTGGAGTACTGTGAGCAGTTTTGGTTCTCTCATTTAAGAAAAGGCATTGTTTCATTGGAGGCAATTCAGAGATGTTTCACTAGGATGATCTTTGGTATAAGGGAACTGTCTTACAAGCAAGGGTTAAATAGGGTTGAGAATCTACTCATTGGAGTTTAGAAAAATGAGAGGTGATCTCATTGAAATATATAGGAGGACAGGAGGGAATAGTCTCAGAATTGAGGGGTATAAATTTAAGTCAATTTAAGTTGTGGCCTAATCACAATTTATAATCCTCCAGTAAAATTTCAACTTCAACATCAATAATGTTAACTGTATTTCATTCAGTCTTTTAAATAATGTCCAACAGTGTTCCCTAGGGGCATTATTAAACAATGTATGACACTGAGCACACTTTAGACTAGATGATCAAAACCATGGTCAAGAAAGTATGTTTGTAGGAAAATCTTATGGAGGAAAGTGAGGTAAAGAGACATAGAGGGGCAGGGAGCAGTTTTCCAGAATTTAGAGCCAAGACAACTGAAGATATGACCAACAATAGTGGAACAAACTTAATTGGGAATGCATAATGGATCAGAGTTAGAGAAGCACAGATATTGCAGAGAGTTCAGGGATGACAAGCTGACTTGGATACTGATGAATGGAATCCTTTCTTATTAATGAATTCAATAAAGCTATAATGAGGCAGTCTCAGTAGAACATATGTGTTGTCTACAGTGCCGAGGGAGAAGTCAGCTAGTTCAGCAAGCCCTCCTACCAAGGCTGCAGCACTTACCTTCTCAAGGGAAGATGAGATGAATTGGTGAGATCTTGCACAAATTGCATCACAAAATCCTCAATACCATTTGTGATTGGATTTATCACGAAGGCCTCTCATGATGTTAAACCACCACTCATCTCTCTATAGTCTGTTAAGACTGTGATGACTTGAATGTGATAAATGTAATTTGGTTACAGGAATGATTGTACAATTGGGAGAAAGTGAGCACAGCAGATACTGGAAATCAGAATTGAAGAGTGTGGTGCTAAAAAGGCACAGCCAGTCAGGCAGCATCTGAGGAGCAGGAGAATTGACATTTTGAGCATAAACTCTTCATCAGGACCTCTTCAACAGGATTCCCGATGAAGAGCTTATGCTCAAAACGACGATTGTACAATTGGTTAACAAAGTGGAAAGAAAAATGTTTTGGTGGAGGGATTGTGTAAGGTGAATATAAGAGTTAATGTTGAAATTGTATTAACTCCACCCAATCTGGTGATATCACAGTTTTCGATTGGAAGCAAGGACATGTCAACTGTGACCAACTGGAACAGTACCACAAGGCATTTCAACAAGAAAAAAGAATAAAGTGATCCCAGGACATCACAAACAATTTATAGACAATGATGACATTTTAAAGGCTAGCCATTTTTGTCTTCCTGACATTCATTCATAGGATGTAAGCATCAGTAATAAGGTTGACATTTATTGTCCCTTCCTACTTACCCTTGGAAAGATGGTGGTGAGCTGCCATAATGGTTTTCTACACAATGTCTTAAACCCTTTAAAATTTAGCCTCATTGAGGTGAGTCTGGAGTGACAGACTGGGTGAAAATCATAGATTTCCTTCCCGACAGCAAATAAAGTGGACTGTTTTAATATCTTTCATAAGGATCTAGTAGCTTCATGGTGTCCATTAATAACTTTTTTCAATAATCATAATAAATATTAAGAATTTAAAAATCTAAAATGGAAAACAAGAGATGATTAAAAAGTTGAAATTATACTAATGTGAGACAATAGAAACAGTAATGTTTAAATGGTCTTCTTTGTCCTGTGAATGAACCTAAGACTCTATGAGCCAGAACAAAAACATTTAATTTATTCCGAAATGTAGTCATCCATTCCGATCCCAACTCAACCACAACTTCTGTTGGGTTTATTTCAATGCAGCAACAGCAGGTCAGTTGTGCATCTTTTCATTTTGACAGTTGATGTGCAAATTAAAGTTTGGCTACAGACTCGTATTGTACAAACTCTGCTGGCTTGTCAATTAGCTGCACTAATATACCTGAACCACCTATCATTTCACTGTTGTCACTATTTATCATCTCCTTTAATGCCTGATCAACTCCCACTGCCCTCAAGAAAAAAACATGGATAAAGATACAATTTGAAAAAGATAAAATAAGCTAATTTATATTTTCAGTCAATTGTCATAATAGACTTCTTCCTCAGATAACATATGAGTAAGAGTTGGATTTTGCACCGCGTGTAGGCTCTTCAAATCCATAGATAATGGAACTACACTATGAATCATAAAACCCTGGAAAGTTTAGGGACCTTGGTGTGTATATTCACCGATCCCTGAAGGGAGTAGAGCAGGTAGATAAAATGGTTAAAACGGTATGTGGGATACTTACCCTCATTAACCAGAGCATAGAATAGAAACACAAAGAGGTTAGGTTGGAGTTGTGTAAAATGCTGGTTAGGTTTATTATAGAAATTCTGAACACCAGATTATAAAAATAAAGTGATTGCACTAGAGAGGGTGCTGGGAAGATTTGGAAGTCTAGACAATTTAACAGTAAAGCATCAATATGATGATTGCTTTTCATTTCCCACCCAGCATCTGATAAAATTGAAATCACTTTCTGTTGATGGACAAGAAAACATAAAGGGAAGCCAAAAGAAGCCAGAGGGATGGTCCCTGGCAACAAGGTAGTGACAGGAATAAGAGCTAAGGCTCGATGAGGGTCTGTATTGGGAGAGAGGGAGGCCAGAAATTAAGTCGGAGAAAAAATGAAACATTATTTGTGAGAGGGAAAATAAAGAAGTGAAGAAAGCATTAAAGATTTTCTGTGAAGCTGCAAAATCATTTTTTCTTCTCCCGGTTCACAAGACATTCCATCAAAGGCAGCCATTTTCTATAAGCTGCACCACGACATCACTTCCACTGACCAAGTCAATCTCAGGGCAAACTGACGTGACAAATCCTTTTAAGTCCAAATTAGAATCTGAATTACACAGTCATAGTTTAATTTCAATACATTAATGAAATGTTTCATCACTCACAAATTCATCACTGCTGAATCACAACAGTCAGATACATGGTGCTTTGAAGTAGTGTTATTATTTCAGTTTTAATGTTTTACACAAATTGACTCTCTGAGTCAATTTGTGATTAATACCAAATAACACGTGACTAGTTATGAAACCAGGGACCTCATCTCCTTTTTAGAAAGTATTATCAATGTGTATTCATACTTGCAATAACTTATATAGGGTCAGCCCAAATGTCCCTCTTCCATCAATTAGTCAGATTCACTGGAGTCATAACTAGCTCAAAAAAAGATGGTAGTTATGGTTGAAGGCCAATTATTTCAGCCCAAGGGCATCACTTCTGAGTTCCTTAGGGCAACAGCCTTGGAGCAACAAATTGCAGCTTCTTCACTGTTGCTGATTTAACGTCCTATAAATCTCTTCGTGAAAGCAATATTGGACTTGAAATGTTAACTCTGTTTCTTTCTCCACAGATGCTGCCAGACTGAACTTCACCATTGTCTTAAGAAATTCGCTGTTGAACTTATCTGGCCTGATTAATTGTTCAGCACATCCACATTGCAAATAAGGCACAGGTTTACATTGAAGTGACAGCTCCCAATTACATATGCCAGAATGGACTACAGTATTTTTTTCCCTGTGTAACAAGGAGTGGAAGCCTTTGTCCCTTTACCTTTCCTGGACCATGGAATTAAATTGTGGATGGTTCGAGATATTCAGGCTTCAGTCAGAGTAAGCTAACAAAGAGAATGGAAAGTGTCACTCTTCGGGTTAAAATTCTTCTAATGTTTGTTAATCAGTACATCAGTGATACAAAAATGTCCTTGGATTTCATAACTTCATCTTGAAATGATTGTTAATACTCATTAGTACCTTAAAATTCTGTAACAACTGTTGTTGGGAGCAGTATGTCTTTACATAATTGACCAAAGCTGAAAGTTTTATGTCTCAAATACTGTTTAAAAATGGCTCCTCCTGCAGCAAGAAGCACATTTTGTAGCGGCAGGAAAGGCTTTTGGTGATGTGTCATTTTTCTATCACAACCAAAACATCAGACAATAGCGTTAACCACCTTTGTCCATAAAATGCCAATCTCTTTAAGTCTTGCAGAAAATAAATCAGCTCTGAGAACAAATGTCTTTTATTTGTCTTCCTACATTGTCAAACTGGAACTACCTTCATTAATTGGTATTTGTTTAATTAAAAAGTGCAGTGAGCTGTGCTGTGGAGGGTGGAAAATCATGTCTTTACACACTGGAAACTGCATTAAATTACTTCTAACATTTGAAGTAGATATTTGCTTTCTAGTGAATTTTCACTGCATATTAAGTAGGTTCTGTCAAATACATTTCTTTATTTCACAAAATTATAAATTTTCTTCCCAAAAGTATTAGTACTCAGATTAATTTCACATTGATTTACTTGTTTTAAGGTGAATTTCTAACTTACATTGCAAAGAAATAGGACAACCAAAACCATGTAGTTTACGGAATTCCTTTCCTTAAATTTGCACATTTAATGCATTTTATAATGACTGAAGACAATATTTACAAAGTATCTTTGACCTTGTAAATTATCCATGGTACTCCACAGAAGCATTGTCAAACAATGTACCAAGTCATAGAAGCAGATGATCAAAAGCTTAATCAGGGCAGGTTTGAAGGACTGTCTTATGAAAGGGGAAAAACTAAAGAGGGAGGGAGGCTCAGGGAAGACATTCTGGAATTGGGGTGTAGCCAGCTAAAGGAATAACCAACAAAGGTGGAACAAAACATAAGGTGTTCAAGGGACCAAAGTTGGAGGTACATAAATTCATTGGAGCACTGGACAAGATTATTGGATAGGCAAACTTGAGGACTGCAGATGCTGGAGATCAGAATCTAGATTAGAGTGGTGCTGGAAAAGCACAGCAGGTCAGGCAGCATCCGAGGTGCAGGATAATCGATGTTTCGGGCAAAAGCCCTTCATCAGGAATACTCAAGATTATTGAGTATGGGAGTGTTGGAGCCATAGAGAGATGATAAAACAAAGATAAGACTCTTTCTTTCATTTGACTACTGTTGCTGACCTGCTCCTTGGATGCTGTCTAATCTGCTGTGCTTTTCCAGTGCCACACTTTTCAACTCTGATCTCTAGCAATTGCAGTCCTTACTTTCTCCCAATAAATAATGAACTGTGCCAAACTAATGAAGTTATTTTGTACGCACAACCTGCTCACACTGCAGTGTCTTCCTGATGCAGCTCCAACTGATTAAGTACTCATTGCTTGGGAAAAGAAATCCACACCAGGAATCGACCTCAAACGGTGCCGATGATTTCTGGTGGATTTTCAGCTCACCTACTTTGGTAAAGAAAGAGAACGGGAGCAATAATCTGTTATTTTTCAGGCAGGTCTCAAATTCTCTTCCATTGAGTTCAGAAACACAATATTCTCATTCCATCCACAAATTGTACTATAAGATCTCTCTCCATAGTTTCTCTAAATTGTATTGTTTCTCACAAGTCTCACATTCTTGCTGTTGTACCTTTCATTTGACTACTCCTGCTGTTGCTTTACAAAAAATTGCTAATTTTCAATTAGCAAATTGTTCCTTGCTTAAAAAATAAAAATATGTTTCTATGACTCTAAGTAATCATATGGGATAGTGGAGAAGGCTCAAAGGGCCAAAAGACTTACTCCTGTTCTTAATCTTCTAAAGAACTAATATTTGAATCAGTCCTCTTCATAACACATTTGGGAGTAATGAATCATGGCTTACTTGCATTTTAGTACAAGGTGTCAAACGTAAGGGGACGTATAAAATAAAATACATATACACTCCTTAAGTCTAACTAATTAATTAATCTCAAATAATATGCTTTTTGCCATTTTTGTACTCAGGTAATTTTGAACAAGGTTTATTTCTTAAATTCACTTGTGTGATGTAGCTATCTCTGGCTAGGCCCTTAATTGCCTGTCCCAAGCTGCTCTTGAGAAGGTGGTGATGAGCTGCTTCCTTGAACTGCTGCAGTTCATGTGCAGTAGGTAGACTCACAATGCCATTACAGAGGGAATTCATTTCCTTTCTGAGACTTCATAGCAATTGTCACAATTGGTAATTTAATTGTAGATGTCCTTCTCTGGAAGACATTAGTGATCCCAGTGGTTTATCCCCCAACAACTAACATGGTTGTACATTAGAGCCTTAATACCAAATATTTATTGAATTCAAATCCACCATCTAGCCTGGCAGGATTCAAACCCAGGTTCCCCAGAACATTACTTGAGTTTCTAAAAACGATAGTCTAGCAAACATACCACTAGGCTGTTACCTCCTCCTGAAAGTCTGGTTAAAAAAAAACTATCAATTATTAATGCGTTTTTCTTTGCAATGGGAATAATCATTAATTGTCAAGGCTGTCATAGCAAATTCAAAGTAATTTGCTTTTCTGGTTTTCAAATTTTACCACAAATGTTAGAGGTTTACAATCACTCTATACCTGTATCTCCCACAAACCAAGCCAGATATATACTTGGTACTCTTCCCCACATTAAAGTATCTCTTTTTGTTTTGATTTAACTTCTTGGAGGAGTATCCCACTGGTCTCTCTTATACCTGACCAACTATTTTGAAGTAGAGCTGTACCTACCTTCATGTCATCACATGAATCGTTATCTTGCAGGATGTAGAGAAATGTGGGGCAACTGTCACCAATTCATTGATTAAGGTGAGTTACATCCTGTCAAATTATACTTGATATTCTGCTAACTGTCATGTATTGGCTTTTGTCTGAAACAAGTCCATCAGGGAAGCAGCTACAGTGCTTACAGTGCTGAAATATGCTCAAAAACCTCATGACTTCCTGTATAATTTTAAAAGGAGGCAATCCCTTCAATGCCTGTACTTCTGCTGATCTTTACAGCACCTTTCACACTCATATACCCCAATATAAGTTACCCATGCTTTTGCAAACACAGTCTTAGCGAGGTTTATCACTAAGTGACCTGACTGTAATCTTTCAGAAAAAGATTCTCACTGTTCCTAGGGGTCCCTCAAAGTATCCCTTCATCACCAAAATATATTACTAAATTAGGAATTATGTGGCTACTACTTTGTTCTTTATCTTCTGGAAACTGACCAAAACATTTGTTTTGTCCAAATGGAATTGGAAAATTCAGCATTGGAAAAGACTGGTGTGACAAAAGTCATTATCTCTTTAGCTTAGGTAGCCCACCAGTATCCTATAGGCAGATCTATTTTACTTATAAGCAGAAATCCCTCTAATTTCCTCTCAAGCTGCCTTAGCCTCTGAAGGGTTGTACCCTTCAAAGCCAAAAGCTAATATCACAATAGGAGTGCTACTGTTGATCACTGTGCTCAGAAACTTGGAGCAGCTATGCAGCTGTGAGATGTAAAAGGAATTGCTGGTTATGAACATGGTGAGAATTTGCCATATTTGTGACATAATCCTTTCTGTAATCTATGCAGAACCAAGCCATCAAGCTAGGGTGTAAGCATGACTGGGGAATTGCAACTCTAATTATTGGGTTTATAAATGTGACAATATAGCCTGGATATTAATTGGGATGATGAGATTCATAGAATCATAGAATTTTATGGAGACCATTCAACCCACCATGCCTGTACCAGCTTCTGAAACAGCTACCCAACTAGTCCCATTCTCCAGCCCAATCTCTGTATCCCTCTAACTTCAAATATATGCCCAACTGTCTTCTGAAACCTTCTTAGGAATCCACCTTCATTACTCTCCCAGGAAACACATTCCAAATCCCAACAATTGTCTGAGTAAAGGAGATTCTCCTCATCTCATTCCTAGCTCTCCAGCTGATAAGCTTGAAATTGTGACCCCTTCTAGAACATGTTTGAGAACATGTTCAAATTAATAAGAAGGAGGTATTAGATATTTCAGAGGCAGACAGGTGTCTAAATCCCCTGGACCTGATGAGATGTCTCCCAGGCTGCTGTGACCGGTAAGGGAAGAGATTGCTGGTGACCCGGTGAAGCAATTTAATAAGAGCAAATTATAGCAGATGCTGGAAGCTGTACTGAAAAGAAAAATTGCTGGTGGTCACAGAGGGTCAGGCAGCACCCATGGAGAGAAAGCAAGCTAATGTTTCGAGTCTAGATGACTCTTCATCAGAGCTTGATGAAGAATCATCCAGACTCGAAATATTGGCTTGCTGTGTCTCCATGGATGCTGCCTGACCCTCTGTGATCTTCAGCAATTTTTGTTTTCAGGAGCTATTTAATACTTCACTGGCCACAAGTGAAGTTCTAGGTGACTGGAGGATAGTTAATGGAGTTCCTTTGTTCAAAAAGGACAGGAGGAATTATAGACCAGCTGGTCTGATGTCAGTGATAGGAAACTATTGGGAACAAAAAGGTCTAAAGGACAGGATTAATCAATACTTGCAAAGTCTAGGATTGATCAGGGATAGTCAGCATGAACTTGTTAGAGAGAGATCCTGTCTGACTAATTTAATTAAAATTCTTTAAAGGTAACTAAATATATTGATGAAGGTAATGCAGTTGATGTGGTTTACATAAGGGTTTTGATAGGGTCTCACATGGAAGGCTGGTCCAAAAGGCAATAACCCAGGGGATTGAAGGCAAATACCCAAGCTGGATCCAAAACAGCTTCCAAACAGGAGGCAAAGGGTGATGATGGAGATTTTTGTAATTAGAAGTGATCAGTGGTGTGCCATAGGGATCTGTGCTGGGATCCTCACTGTTTCTTATGTACATTAACAACTTGGATGTGAATGTTGAAGGTATAATTAGTTTGCAGATGATATGAAAATTGGTGGTGTTGTTCCTAGTGAAAAGAATGGTCTTAGACTACAGTCTGATATTGATCAGTTGGTAAATTGGGCAGAGCAATAGCAGATGGAATTTAATCCCAATAAATGCAAGGTGATGAATTTTGGAAGGCCGAATGAGGGAAGATATACACTATGAATGGTAGGACCTCAAGCAGTATTGAGGAACAGAGGGACTTTGCTGTATAAGTCTGTAGACCCCTGCAGGTTTCAACACAGGTAGACAGGGTAATGAAGAAGGTATACAGGATGCCTGATTTCGTGAGCTGGGGCATAGAGTGAAGAACATAAGAACGAGGAGCAGGAGTTGAGCCTGCTCCATCACACAATAAGATCATGGCTAATTTTTTCATAGGCTCAGCTCCACTTACCTGGGTTTTCACCATATCCTTTAAGTTTTTTTATTTTTCAAAAATGTATGTATCTTAGCTTTAAAAGCGATTACTGAAGTAGCGTAAACTACTTCCCTGGGCAAGGAATTCCACAGATTAACAACCCTCATGGATACACTCAACAAACTCCTCCTCAAGGCTACCCTGACCAAGCTGGTTCAACCAATCCACATGCAGATTAACATCTCCCATGATAATAGCTGTACCATTTTTGCAGGCATTAGTTATATCTTTGTTTATTGCCCAATGTGATGCTATTATATGGTGGCTGGTAAGCTACACCTATCAGTGGCATTTTCTTCTTTAAATTCCTAATTTCCACCCAGATGGATTCAACTTCATGCTCCATAGAACCTATATCATCTCTCAGCACCGCCCTGATGTCTTCCTTGAATATCAGAGCTACACCACCCACCTTGCATTCCTGTCTATCCTTCTGAATCATCTGGTACCCCTGGATATTTAATTCCCAGTCATGACCATTCTGTAACCATGTCTCCATGATGGCTACCAAATCATCTGCATTCATGATGATTTGTGCCATTAACTCATCAATGTTTGTGCGAAGATTTGTAGCTCGGGTGCTTGTTGTAGTGGTTCTGTTCGCCGAGCTGGAAGTTTTTGTTGCAAACGTTTCGTCCCCTGGCTGGGACACATCATCAGTGCTCTGGACCCTCCTGCGAAGCGCTTCTTTGATGTTTCTTCCGGCATTTATAGTGGTCTGTCCTTGCCGCTTCCGGGTGTCAGTTTCAGCTGTCCGCTGTAGTGATTGGTATATTGGGTCCAGGTCGATGTGTCTGTTGATGGAATTTGTGGATGAATGCCATGCCTCTAGGAATTCCCTGGCTGTTCTCTGTCTGGCTTGCCCTATGATAGTAGTGTTTTCCCAGTCGAGTTCGCCGAGCTGGAAGTTTTTGTTGCAAACGTTTCGTCCCCTGGCTAGGAGACATCATCAGTGCTGTGGGGCCTCCTGCGAAGCGCTTCTTTGATGTGCTCATCAACCTTGTAATGATTGCTATGAGCATTCAGGTGAAGGGTCTTTATGCTGGCTTTCTTACTGTCATGATTCACAACATCTCCTGAGTTATTTTATTTTTGCTTCTTTCATAAGGAGCTTACAGGAGCAGGCAAGTCTTATTACAAATTACACATGTTTGGTTCAGGCACAGATGGTGTATTGTGTGGGGTTCTGGTTTGTCACATTGTTGATGTCTGTGAGAGGACGCATGTGTGAGTGTGGAAGTATGTGTGTCTGTAAGGGTGTGTGTGAATGTCTGTTTGCGTGTCTGTATACATGTGTGTGTGTGTGTGTGTGTGTGTGTGTGTGTGTAGGAGTGTCTGTGTGTACAGTGCAATGCTGGTCACCTTTGTGTGACATGAACCCAAGGTCCCAGTTGGGTACTGAACTTAGCTATCAGCCTCTGGTCAGCCACTTTTCACTTCTGCGTGTCCCGAAGTCCACCTTGGAGGATCATCACCCAAAGGTCTGAGATCGAACATCCTGGATCACTGAAGTGTTCTCCATCTGAGAGGGAACCCTCCTGTCTGTTGATTGTTGTGCAGTGCCCATTCATCCGTTGCCATAGCCTTTGCTCAGTTTCCCCAATGTACCATGCTTCAGGGCATCCTTGCCTGCAACATATAAGATATACAATGTTGTCTGAGTCACATGAGTACCTGCTACGTACATGGTGGGAGGTGTCCCCATGTGTAATCGCATTTCTATGTCCACACTCTGACATGCACCTACCATGACAAGGTTGTATGGAGTTGTCCTGAAAGCCAGGCAGCTTGCTATGAACAATGATCTGTTTGAGATTTGGTGGTTGTTTAAAGGTAAGCAGAGGAGTGGTGAGGAAGGTCTTGGCGAGGTGCCAAAACACACATATACACTCTCTCTCACACTCACAACCCCCTAACCCAGACACACACACACACAGACTCACATGTACACATATACATCGACGTTTATGGGGTGAACTTGTACTTACAGAGTTACATTGTATTTTGCTCAAAAACTGCATGAATTCACGTAAGACTCGGTTATCTCACTTTTTAGATTAGAATCAGTCTAAACATTATGGCACAGACAGAGAACACAGGGGGCTAATACCTTCAACATATTGTCTGGCTGACACCAATTGTTACAGTTAACCTGAGAATGTAACTTTTAAAAAAAAGGTTTTGTGATTCCACATGAAAGAAGTGAAACTGTCATGGTAATCGAACAGATGAAAGACTCAACAGACAATCAAAGTATTTTCAATTTATAATTTCAGTTACATCACATTGTAAACTTTTGCTATAAATTCTGTGTTTTACAATTGTGTCCTCCACAACCACCTGATGAAGGAGTGGTGCTCTGAAAGCTAGTGCTTCCAATTAAACCTGTTGGACTATAACTGGTGTTGTGTGATTTTTAACCAATTGGAAACACATACTGGCAATTAACTTTTAGCCTGAATACAAATTATTGTTTATTTAATCACAAAACCATGCACAGATAATTTCTGAACTTTTTTTATTCACTCGTGCGTTGTGAGTGCTGCTGGTTGGTCACAGCATTTATTGCCTGTCCCAAGTCACCCTTGAACTGAGTGGCTTACTTGACGATTACAAAGAGCAATGATTTGGAGATGCCGGTGTTGGACTGGGGTGTACAAAATTAAAAATCACACAACACCAGGTTATAGTCCAACAGGTTTAATTGGAAGCACACTAGCTTTCGGAGCGACGCTCCTTCATCAGGTGATTGTGGAGGGCTCGATTATAACACAGAATTTATAGCAAAAATTTGCAGTGTGATGTGACTGAAATTATATATTGAAAAATTGATTGTCTGTTAAGTCTTTCATCTGTTAGAATACAGTGATAGTTTCACTTCTTTCATGTGTAAATCACAAAACCCTTCTTTTTAAAGTTGCATTCTCGGGTTAGCTGTTAACAATGGTGATAGCTAGCCAATATGTTGAAGGTGTTAGCCCCCTGTATTCTCTGTCTATGACCTGATGTTTAGATTGTTTCTAATCTAATAAGTGAGATAACAGTGTTTTACATAAATTCCTGCAGTTTTTGAGCTCAGAGTTCCACATGAATGTATACAGTTTTTGAGCAAAGTGCAATGTAACCCTGCAAGTACAAATTCTCCACACAAAATATATGTGTGCATGTGAGTCTTTGTCTGTGTCTGTTTGTCTGTCTAGGATGGGGGTTGTGAGTTTGAGAAAGTGTGTGTGTGTGTGTGTGTAGTGGGTGCAGAGTGTCTGAAGTCTGCGAGGGGGTGCATGTGTGAGTGTGGGAGTGTGTGTCTGTAAGGGTATGTGTGGATGTCTGTGTGCGCGTCTGTATGTACCTGTGTCCGTGAGTATGTGAGAGTGTGTGTGTGTGTAGGAATATTGGTGTGTGTGTGTAGTGCAGTGGTGATCACCTGTAATGTGACCAAGGTCCCGGTTGAGGCCCTCCCTATGGGTACCGAACTTAGCTATCAGCTTCAGCTATCAGCGATGCTCAACTTATTGACCGCCACAGCACACACACCGTACTGCAACTGACAGGGTACCCTTCGTTGTTCAGTATTTCCCAGGCGCTGAAAGATTATGCCATTTTGTTCGTGACCTGCAACACATTATCAATGACGATGAGCACCTCACCAAGACCTTCCTAACATCTCCACTACATGTTTTTAAACAACCGCAAACCTCAAACAGATCATTGTTCGTAGCAAACTGCCCGTCTCTCAGGACAACTCCATACAACTCTGTCATGGTGGATGCTGCAAGACGTGTCAGATTGTAGACATAGATACCACCATTACACGTGGGAACACCTCCCACCTTGTACATGGCTGGTACTCATGTGACTCCGCCAACGTTGTCTATCTTATACGTTGCAGGCTAGGATGCCCGGAGGCATGGTACATTGGGGAAACTGAGCAAAGGCTATGACAATGGATGAATGGGCACTTCACAAAAATCAACAGACGGGAGGGTTCCCTCCCAGTTGGGGAACACTTCAGTGGTGCAGAACATTCAGCCTCAGACCTTCGGATGACCATCCTCCAATGTGGACTTTGTGACGGGCAGCAGAGGAAAGTGGCCGAGCAGAGGCTAATAGCTAAGTTCGGTACCCATAGGGAGGGCCTCAACTGGGACCTTGGGTTCATGTCACATTACAGGTGATCACCATTGCACTACACACACACACAGATATTCCAACACACATAGGTACACACAGACACCCACACTCACACATGCACCCCCTCACAGACTTCAGACACTCTGCACCCACTACACACACACACACACTCTTTCTCTCAAACTCACACCCCCCCCCCCCCCCCACACCAGACAGACAGCCACATGCACACATACATTTTGTGTGGTGAATTTGTATTGCAGAGTTACATTGTACTTTGCTCAAAAACTGTATACATTCATGTGGAACTCTGAGCTCAAAAACTGCAGGAATTTATGTAAAACACTGTTATCTCACTTATTAGATTAGAATCAATCTAAACATCAGGTCATAGACAGAGAACACAGGGGGCTAACACCTTCAACATATTGTCTAGCTATCACCATTGTTAGCAGCTAACCCGAGAATGCAACTTTAAAAAAAAGGGTTTTGTGATTTACACATGAAAGAAGTGAAACTATCACTGTATTCTAACAGATGAAAGGCTTAACAGACAATCAATTTTTCAATGTATAATTTCAGTTGCATCACACTGCAAATTTTTGCTATAAATTCTGTGTTAGGATCGAGCCCTCCACAATCACCTGATGAAGGAGCGTCGCTCCGAAAGCTAGTGTGCTTCCCCAATTAAACCTGTTGGACTATAACCTGGTGTTGTTTGATTTTTAACTTATTACAAAGAGCAGATGTGAGTCAACCACATTGCTCTGGGTCTGGGAGTCACATATAGCTAATGCTAGATGAGGATCGCAGATTTCCGTCTTGAAGGACATTAGTGAGGTAGGTGGCTCTTCATGGTCATTAGTAGATTCTTAATTCCAGATTTTTGAAATTGGATTCAAGTATCACCATGGTGGGAGTTGAACATGGAACATTAAGCTGAGTTTCTGGATGAATAG
This sequence comes from Hemiscyllium ocellatum, assembly GCF_020745735.1. NCBI lineage: Eukaryota > Metazoa > Chordata > Chondrichthyes > Orectolobiformes > Hemiscylliidae > Hemiscyllium > Hemiscyllium ocellatum. The sequence goes on from NC_083401.1 coordinate 91,748,915, forward strand.
GCCAGTGATAACATCACTAGGCCATCACGTCCTTGTAGGTGTCCCTGTTAAGTCAGATTCTAATGCTGGCACATTACACATTAAGTAAGTTATAATCCCACTTTTACTCTGGAGCCAGACGACGGTGGTTTAACCTGATAGTCACCATGTCTCAGATATCTCAGAAAAGGGGTAAGATTGAGAAGGCAGGACCATCATGGTGGTACTTCAACTAGAGTAGGAAGTGAACCTATGCTCATTCTACATTATAAACAGCTGTCCAGCCATCTGAACAAACAAACCCCCCACATTGCCCTAAGCATTCAGTTACACAGCTACTAAAATAACTAAATAAAATTTCAAGAAAAACCATCTTAGCCCAACAATGCTCATCAATCTAATTAAATTCAATCAGGGCATCCAAATATATTTTTATAATCTCAATGTTCTTGCTTGGTAGATTATTTGAAACATGCATTAATGTTCGAGTAAAGGCTTTTTCTGATCCATCTACTTTGAAGTATTTTCACTCAGAACCATGTATAAATTTAATTATTTTCACCCATTTTAAATTATACCAAACATGACCCAAGACATTTTTGTAACATGGTCATATTCATTTACGCATTTCAAATATCACTTTAGTATTATTCATGTGGATCACATTCAGGTCACAGATGAACAATTTCTATGATTATTGCTTTAGAGATGTAACAGTAGTAAGTCCTCAGAGTGCAAGAGGATGCACGTTGGAGAGAGTGGGAGTGTCAAGTCATCTGTCTCAGCTGTCAAATATATGCTGCAGGTCAGCCACGCACTTTCTTCATGTGGACTGCAGCTTGTTCCAATTTGTTTCATTATTCTTTCCTTCCCGATTTATTTCTTGAACTTCAAGTTTGTTTCCACTCTGAATGTAAAGTAAATTTGTATCCAGAAGATCCCTCAGAGCTACATAAACAAGAAATAAAATCTTAGAAGCAAGAGCACCAGTTGCACCTGCCAACTAGTAATTTCTTGGTTCAATATTTCTTCTCCAATTTTCCTTACACTCTATTCCCAATCTCAGCTCCAGGGCCTGAAATCTGCGGTCTGTAGCAACAGCCATTGGCTACAATAGTGTACCTCACCGCAGGAGCCATTGCTCAAAACTAAACTGAGATCAGTAGAGCCAGAGGCAGGAAGTTGAAGTGGGAATCTGTGCTGCTCATCATCTAATGATCAGAATATTCAGCATTCAGACCAATTATTCTGCTCCATTGTCTGAGGCAGTAAGACCACTGAGTTAGCTTGACTCCACTATAAATGGAGCAAAGATGTATTCAAGGGAAAAATTCATGTAAACCTGTGAGATATGAAGTGAATGGAGCAAAAACATTTTGTTTGTGTAACAAACATTTGCTGCCATGTGGAGAGAGATTTTGAAAATCACAATTAAAATCATACAATAGTCTATTTGCATGACAATGAAAAAGCAGACATCGTATCAAACCTGGCAAATATATTGCCAGTGTGAGACATTAAAAAGATTTGAAAGTGGTGACTGTTGGAACATGAACTTGGGAATACATAATTGTCATTGGATCATGTGTCCATGTGAGATAGGATTTGATTGGTCATTGGATTGTGTGTCATGTGAGATGGCATTTGCGAATGTGACAGCATTATGCCAAGCTTACAATGTTTTGTGGATAATGAAAACTTTTTTAGATAATAAACAAATTTTTATTCTCTGAATTTTTACACCTATTTGTTGGTAGAAAATAAGAGCAGTTCTCAAAGACTTTAAAATCTACTGATAATATGGCTCAAAAGAATGCATCTAAATACAAATTCATAGAGATTCACAGTTGAAGATGTGATCCTGGAAAAGCATAGCTGGTCAGGCAGCATTCGAGGATCGGGGAGTAGACATTTTGAGCATAAGCCATTCCTGATGTAGGGTTTATGCCCAAAACGTCAATTCTCCTGTTCCTCAGATGCTGCCTGACCAGCTATGCTTTTCTAGCAGCACACCCATTAACTCTAATCTCCAGCATCTACAGTCCTCAGTTTCTCATCAGTTTCACTGTGTGGAAAATGACCCTTTGGTCCCCTGTGCCTGTGTTAGTCATCAAACAGCTATATATTCTAATCCTAATCTTCAGCACTTGTATGTCATGGCAGTTCAGGGGTTCATATAAATATTTCTGAAATCTCTCGAGAGTACCCATCTCCACTTTCCTTATAGGCAGTGAATTCCAGATACCTATACCCAACTGCATGAAAAACAATTCTTTAAATCCCCTGTAAACTTCCTGTCCTTACTTTAAAGCTGTGGCCCCTGATTACTGATCCCTGAACTAAAGGGAAATGTCTCTCCCTATTTATTCTGTCTCTAACCCTCAGAACTTTGTACATCTCAGTCAGGCCCTCCCGCCTTCTCCACTTCAGCTTCCTCTACTGTTAGGAAAACAATGCCAACCTGTCAGCTCTGAAGAAAGGGTCATTGGACTCAAACTATTGACTCTGCTTTCCCTACACGGGGACTGCCAAATTCTGTTGAGTTCTCCAGAAATTTCTATTTTTGTTTTGGATTTCCAGCATCTGCAGATCTTTGTTTTATGACAGGCTTTCTACTTGCTCTTCATCGCGGAATTGCTGAATCTCCTCTACACCCTCTCTCGTGTAATCACATACTTCTGATAGCGTGGCCTTGAGAATTGCCCACAGTGCCTGAGCTGTGGCCTTACTGACATTATACATAGCTCCATCATAACATCCTTGTTCTTGTATCCAACGCCTTGACTAATAAAAACAAGTATCCCAAATGGTTTGTTAACCATTCTCTTCCCCTGCCACAGAACAGTTATCAACCCCTGCATTCCCACTTACCAACAGCCTCTTCCCCTCCCCCTCCTCCCACCCATCACTTATCCTGGGTGGGACCTGCTAGCTCGGTTTCTTCCAATCTGGATCTGATTAGATTAGATTAGATTACTTACAGTGTGGAAACAGGCCCTTCGGCCCAACAAGTCCACACCGACCCGCCGAAGCGCAACCCACCCATACCCCTACATACACCCCTTACCTAACACTACGGGCAATTTAGCATGGCCAATTCACCTGACCCGCACATCTTTGGACTGTGGGAGGAAACCGGAGCACCCGGAGGAAACCCACGCAGACACGGGGAGAACGTGCAAACTCCACACAGTCAGTCGCCTGAGGTGGGAATTGAACCCAGGTCCCTGGCGCTGTGAGGCAGCAGTGCTAACCACTGTGCCACCGTGCCGCCTTTTAAAGTTGCTACCCCACTATTGCTGTTCCTGACTACTGATACCCCCCTCCCCTACACTGGATCTGATCCAAATTATCCCACCTACCCCACTCTGGGTTTTGATCAGCTCTTTGCCCTGATGCTACTCCTGATTCCTTTCTCACCCTCCTGGGACCTGACATTTTTTTCCCCCAATTCCGCAATCCCTATGGGATCAATATCTTCCACCACAACCTACCTGCATCATTTACCCAACTCTATTGCCATCTTGCACCCTACCCAACTGATAGCTTGGCTGTTGGCACCTCCCATCTACTTAGCATCCTGCCCACTGGCACCCTGCTTTGTCACCCTACGTCCTAGCTATGAGGCACCCTATCCCACCTGGTATCCCACCTACCTGATATTCTATCCCCAACAGCACCTCATGTCTGTTTCACAGCAGCTGTCTAAGTGTCTGTCTATGATACTGAACCTTTACATTTCAGAAAGAGATAGCTGACTGCTATGAAAATGGGGCTTAGTTTACCTTCCCCTGACAGTTCGGCACTATGAGAGAAATGTCAGAAAACAGTTATGGGACCGTGGTTCTGAATGAGCCTGTGTTGCATTGGTTGGGGAGGGTGGGGGAGATGGTGGAGTCTGGTCAAGGGGTGGGGGTGCAGAGTAGGAGTGGTTGCCAAGTGTCCAGCGGATTGTAGTGGGTCATGGGAGGTGTAGTTAGGAGATTGTAGTAAGTTACATGGTCAGTTTAAAAGTTACCAAGGAGTTAGGCCAGGTTTTAAGCCTCTAATGTTTCCTATGTAATGGTTAGTTTAACTGAAGCAGAAGACTCCAGGTTCACTACTTTTCATAGGCTGTTTCAGATTGTACCAGACACAGGGAAATTGCTCATGGGGTCTTCAATTTCACAAGTAATTCCCACAGAGACCACTGCATCCAGGATTCTGAATGGTCAAAATGGACAACTCCAGTGTGCACTGCTCCAGAGATTACACAGCTATCAAAATAGTCAGGCCATTTTTTTACAGCAATATTTTGGTGTTTACCATCCATTCAGAAAACTGGCCTGATATTAACTTACCTCTTTGAAGAAGAATGGACCTGGTGTTTTCAACTCTTTGCTTTCCTGCTAAAGTGAAATTTGATGATAGCCACCCATAGGATTTGGTTAAACTGCAGTAGGATTTACTCTCTTCACCCATGGGATATCTTTGCTGTTGCAGTGACTATAATTGCCCATCTCTAAGATCTGAGTAGCTTGGGCTATTAAGAGCCAAGCGTATGAGCACAGGGTTGGATTAACAAAATGTCGGAATGGAAAAGACAACAGGATTCTTTCACTGAAGGATACTAATGAGCAATTTAGTTAAAGCTGAATAGGTGAGAAATGACAAACCCTAAAAAGTGACAGGCAGGATGTCATTGATGCGACGATGTTTATATCTTAATAACTAAAGAAGGCATCATGCTGAAAAAGTGTTGCTTGTTAAATAAGAATGAACTTGAAACAACCAACTGGAATTACATTTTAATGCTCTTAATAAAATATTCCACAATTTTCCCTCGGTCAATTGTTACCTCAATCATTCCTCTGTATGATTCCGCTCTGATTGCAATTTATATTCCAAGCAAGCTTCAAGTTTGTTGACATAATTGAGGCTCCTGGATAAATACAGAGGAAAGTAAGAAATTACAGGATTGAAAAAGACTCTGCACTCTGGTCAGTTTCCAAAGTTAATGTGAAACTGTTCACTCTCCTGGGGATTGGTGCCACTCCATCAGCTGCTACTGGCATGCCCCCTGTAACAGACATACGAGCTTAATGAACACACTCACACTGATATCCCCTACATGTGTCAGAAGAATTTGAATAGTTGGCAACTATTGTACACCATTCACCAAAGATGAGCATTTATATAATTTATAGAGTGATAGAATCATTTAGCATGGAAGTAACTTTTCATTCCAACTCATTTGATCCATTTCCCTCTAAAATCTGTCCTATTCATAGACCTGTTCAAATGTCATTTAAATGTTTCAACTGTACCTGCATGTATTACTTTCTCTGGCAAGTCATTCCATTTACAAACCACCATCAGTGTGAAAACATTTCTCCTCAGGTCCCTTTTAAACCTTTCCCCTCTCACTTTAAACTGATGCCCTCTAGTTTGGACTCCTCTACACTCGGGAAAAGACCTGGGCTGTTTACTTTTTCTTATGCTCCTTTGTGGTTTTAAAAACCTTTATATGATCACCCCTCAGCCTCTGACATTCCATAGTAAAAAAAGACATAGGACTATTTAGCCTCTCCTTATTACTCAAACCCTCTAATCTAGTAACATTCTTGTGAATGTTTTCTGTCATCTTTCTAGTTCGAAAACACCTTTCCTACAGAAGGGTGACCAGAGTTGTATGCAATATCCTAAAAGTGGCCACACCAAAATCTTGTACAGCTATAACATGTTGACCCAACTCACATACTCAGTGCTCTGACCAATGAAGGCAAGCATGCCAAACACCTTCTTCACCACCCTGCCTCCCTGTGGTGTCACTTTCAAGGAACTATGAGCGTCCACCCCCACGTCGGTCTGTTTGACAACAATCCCCAGGGCGAAAGTGAGGACTGCAGATGCTGGAGATCAGAGTCAAGATTAGAGTGGTGCTGGAAAAGCACAGTAGGTCAGGCAGCATCTGAGGAACAGGAAAATCAACGTTTCGGGCGAAAGGGCTTCCTGGTGAAGGGTTTTTGCCTGAAATGTTGATTTTCCTGCTCCTCAGATGCTGCCTGACCTGCTGTGCTTTTCCAGCACCCCACTCTAATCTTGATCCAAATATCAACACTTCCCAGGACCCTAGCCTAATCTGAGTAAGTTTGCCTTACAAAAATGCAATATCTCCACCTGCCACTTCTCAGCCCATTGGCCCATTGGATCAAGATCTAGTTACACTCTTAGAAAACCTACTTCATAGTCCACCATACCACCACTTTTGATGTCACTTGCAAACTTACTATCCTTACGTCTTACATTCTCATTCAAATCATTGATGTAAATGACCAGCAGTGGACCCAAAACCAATCCTTGAGGCACACCACTGGTCACTGGCCTCCAGTCTGAACAACAGCCACCTACCACCATCCTCTACCTTCTACCATCAAGCCAATTTCATATCCAATTAGCTAGCTTTTCCTGGATCCCATGCAATCTAAACTTACTAACCATTTAAAGAACTAAGCATCCAAGTTGCAGGTGGCTGTATGGGTTTCTCCAGGTGCTCCAGTTTCCTCCCACAGTCCAAAGCTGTTCAGGTTAGGGAGATTGGCCTTGCTAAATTGCCCATTGAATCCAGGGATTTGTATGATGAGTGCATTAGTCAGAGGAAATGCAGGGTTGCAGGGATGGGGTGTGGCAGTGAGCCTGGGTGAGATGCTCTTCAAAGAGTCGGTGTGGATTTGTTGGGACAAATAGCTTGGTTCCACATTGTAGGAGTTCCATGATTCTTTGATTGAGAAGGTACAGCCTCCCTGTTCCAAGCTCTGCCCTGCACCGATCTTTTGAGTGCTGCTCTGTCCTGGAAAACAAAAGGGATAAATGTAAGTGATTGTGTTCATTGCATCTGGTTGATCCAACTGCCATAACTGAACAGTTAGATGCATGTGGATAATTGTGAGACTGGTAGAATTGATTAGAATGTGACAATTAGATAAAATATCTGAATGGAAGGACTGTTGCAAAGTGAGTGACAGATGTGGTGCATTTACATATTCGTCGTTATTCATAGCACCGAAGGAGGCTTTTTGACCCATCATGTCTATGCTCATCCAATAGAGTCTTAGAGTCATTAAGTCATTAGAGTTCTACAGCACGGAGACAGGCCCTTCAACCCAAACTGGTCCATGCTGACCAAAATGTACATCCTCGCTAATCCCATTTCTTTTTTTTAAGATTAGATTACTTACAGTGTGGCAACAGGCCCTTCGGCCCAACAAGTCCACACCGACCCACCGAAGCGCAACCCACCCATACCCCTACATTTATCCCTTACCCAACACTACGGGCAATTTAGCATGGCCAATTCACCTGACCTGCACATCTTTGGACTGTGGGAGGAAACCAGAGCACCCAGAGGAAACCCACGCAGACACGGGGAGAACATGCAAACTCCACACACTCAGTCACCTGAGTCGTGAACTGAACCCGGGTCTCAGGCGCTGTGAGGCAGCAGTGCTAACCACTGTGCCACCATGCCACTCACAGTTCCCTACAGTTAGCCCTTTCCTATTCATGTACTTTTCCAAATGTCTTTTAAATGAGGTTAATGTACCCGCCTCAGCCACTTATGTTGGCAGCTCATTCCATATGCGTAGCACCCTCTGTGTAAAAAAGTTGCCCCTCAGGTTCCCTTTTATTCTTTCTGTCTAACCTTAAACTGATGTCCTCTGGTCCTTGATTCCCCAAGCCTGGGAAAAAGACTGAGTGCATACACCTAATCCATGCCTCTTATGAATTTATACACCTCTATCAGTCCCCCCCCCCCCCAGTCCACTATGCTCTAAGTCCTAGCTTGTCCAACCTTGCCCTATAACTAACTCAGTCTCTTGAGCCCTGACAACACCCTTGTAAATTTCTCCTGCACTGTTTCCAGTTTAATAACATCCTTCCTATAGAAGGGTGACCAAAACTAAACACAATACTCCAAGTGCAGCCTCAGTAATGTCCTATAGAACTGCAACATAACCTTCCAACTTCTATACTCAATGCCCTAACTGATGAAGGCCAGTGTGTCAAAAGCCTTCTTCACCATCCTGTCTACCTGTGACTCCACTTGCACATCGATTTCACTAGTTTCCTCATGTCCCCCCCCCCCCCCCCACCTTCACCTCATCTCCCAGATTCAACCCTCCAATTCAGCATTGCCCTATTGAACTGTTCTACCTGTTCATCTTCCTTCCCACCTATCTGCTCCACCATCCCCTCCGATTTTATCACCTTCACCCCCACCTGCATCTACCTATCATCTTCTCATCTACCCTCCCCCAGCCTCACTCCCATTTATCTCTCAGCCCCATTCCCACCATCTCTCCACATTCCTGATGAAGGCCTTATGCCCAAAACATCAACTCTCCTGCTCCTCGGTGCTGCCTGACCTCCTGTGCTTTTCCCATGCCACACTGTTTGACTCTAATCACCAGCATCTGCAGTCCTCACTTTCTCTTGAATAAGCGCACAACATTCACTACCCTCCCATCTTCTGTGCCCTCACCCATGGCTAACGATGATGCAAATATATCAGCCAGGGTCCCTGCAATTTCTTCTCTAGCCTCTTCCAAGGTTCTTGGATATATTTGGTCAGGACCAGGAGATTTATCCACCTTCATATATTCTAATCCATCCAAAACCTTCTCTACTGTGATATGGACTGTCCAACACCTTCTCTACTGTGATATGGACTCTCTTTAAGATATCACCATTAACTTCCCCAAGCTCCCAAGTCTTCATATCTTTCTCCATGTAAACACAGAGGAGAAATGTATATTGAGGACAGCACTCATCACCTCCAGTTTTACGCATCCATGTCCACTTTGGTCTTTGAGGGGCCTAATTCTCTCTTGAGTTTTTCTTTCTTTTTTAATATATTTAAAGAATCTCTTCAGATTCACCCTAATATTCTCCACCAAGGCTACCTTGTGCCCCTGCTTTCCATCTTCAGATCTAACTACACAAATCCCATTTTCCAGCCTTGGCCCATCAGTCTGGAGGTTCTGGTGATGCTGGTCTACATCTAAATACTCACCAGCTGAATCCACGTTTGAAACACTTCCAACAGAATCCCCATGCTCTTAACTCTATTCTATTGATTCTATTTCTCAGCTCATAATGACAAGATTCCCATGTGTTTTCTTAAACACCTTATCTACAGGTTGTTAAGATATGTACAACAATGTCCCTTTGATCCTCAATGCTTTCCAGGGTCATATCATTCTTTGTGTAATCCCTTGCCTTGTTATCCCTCCCCACACGCACTACCTCATACTTTGACTTTGCTTTACGTAGTTGACCATTCTGTCAGCATCTTCCTGTTATGCTCCTCCATATTTGCTGCCTGACCAGTGATTGTGTTATCTGCAAGCTTCTTGACCACACTACCTACATTTAAGACCAAATCATTAATTGCACACCACAAACAGCAAGGACCCCAGCAATGAGTCCTGTGGAAGTCCACTGCAAACAAAATTTCAGTTCCAGTAATATCCAACAACCTTTACCCTCTGCTTCCTACCTCTCAGCTAGCTTGGATCTGCTGAGATCCACAAAAGGTTGGAGAACAGAGGACGTCACGTCCCAATACATTCACTGACCTTGACCACCCAGAACTGAAACTCTACCTCTCAATAACTTTATTGCTAACGTCTGGTTTGAGACCACAGTAGAAATTACATTTTATACTTAGACCAACCTTTTTCAGTATTTCTGATGACAGGAAAAACTGATCCCTGCCTTTATCCACTTTTTCTCTTCTGATAACTTCCTGAAGAAGTCAGGATATTCTTTGTAAAGAAAAGTAAGTCATTTAAATTTCCCACTTGATTTTATTGAGTCACCACAGTTGTGTATTACTGTTGGGTAGCATTTATTTTTGCCAGTTCTGTACATGTTCAGATACACTACAGTGACAGAATTACCAGGGCTCCAGGTTAGAAGTGTGCCAAGTGGGCAAGGTGCCGGATGGGTAAGGCTCTGGCCCACAATATAGTTGGGGTGCCAGGTCACCAGGTAAGTGAGGCTGTGTTTATGCTCAGTTGGGGTGGATAGGGGATATTGGGTCTGGCCGAAGGGCATGTGTCGAGTCCTGTGGGTACTGGTATAGTATTAGATAGAAGGGTTAGCTGTTGGGTCCCAAAGGAAGTGGTGGTGTTGAGTCATGGAGGTGATGTTAGATCTGGTGGTAGGGAGGTGGATGTTGACAGTTGTAGTGATCGAGGCAAGGGTGGGTGGATGTTGAGTCAGTATTTGAGGTGGGTGTAATGTAAGGAGTCCATGGGAGGTGTTTTTGTATCTATGTGATACATTGGAGGTCAATTTAATATTTACCCAAGAGTTAGACCAGGTTTTTAATCGTATAACCTTTCTTGAGTAACCATAAACTTCTTCGTTTCTTACATGGAATGTGGGTTCCGCTGGAAAAGCTGGCCAGTATTACATGTCCCTAATTTTGTTTGAACTGAGTTTTTGCTGGGTTATTTCAGACAGGCAGGAGGCTGGAAGGACTCAGCAAACCAGGCAGCATCAGGAGGTGAGGAAGTCGATATTTCAGCTGTAACCTGTCTTCAGGACTGGGGTGGGTAGAGGCGGAGCTGCTGATAAAGGGGGAGGCAGGGGCAGGGTGGTGAAGTGGGGGTAAGTGAAGACATTTCAGAGGGCAGTTAAGAATCAAACATATTGGAGTCACATGTAGGCCAGACCAGGTAAGGATAATGGATTTCCTTCCCCAAAGAAAACGAGCGAACCACATGGCTTTTTTGCAACAATCAGCATAGTTTCATGTTCATCATTAAACTGTGTCTTTTAATTCCAGCGTATTATTATTCAAATTTCACCATCTATCATAGTGGGATTCAAACTCACATCCACAGAGCATTGGTCTGGGCCTCTGGAACAGGGACATTACCATGTTGCTACCACCTCCTCTCTTAACTGCAGTGAAAACAAATTTTCTGATTTAAATGAATACTTTCCAGGTGCCAGGGATTTGCTCATCAGCACCTTCAATTTCTCAGGCATGTCTCTCAGATTCTGCTATGTCAGGTATTGCACAGAGCTCCGAGGTGCAACTCGTGTCGACACTGCTGAGATGCCTATCTGTCAATCAGAAAATCTGAGCCAATGTGGCCTATAGATTATCAGTCTATGTTAAATCAGTCTGCACAGGAGCTTGATGTTTGACAGTTCCACCACTCTCTGCTTAACACTTTTCAACTGCTTGCCCTTTACTGGTCTGAGAAAGACAAGGTCACTTTTTGCAGTTTATTGTGATCTTCAGAGGTTTGCACAATTCATCCACTTTCCTGTCGCCCACCTATCTGAAAGCAATAAGGAACTTGTGTACTCATGCCACCTGCATAGGAATAGACTTGTTAAAAGAACTGATTATACAATAGGTCTGACAGCATCTGTGAAGAGGGAAACAGAGCCCATGTTTCATGTCAATGACCTTTCAAGACAGCTAATGTCTCAAATTGATGACATCACCAGTGACAGACTAGAAACAATCTCGTCAAAAATTGCAAAGTAGCTACATACTAATAGGGAGTTTTTAATAATTTAAGAATTTTTAATAAATATTATTTCAACTAGTCACCTGTGCTCTAAGTGTCTAACTGATTGAGAATAAACAGATCACTGCTGAACATAGTTGCTGTCATTTAAAGGAATAACATTTTTCATTATTCATGAGAACATTTGAAACACATCAGAAGCTTTTCCAGGACACTTTGTTAAAGCATCACTAACACTATGAGCATTTATACAGAAAATCTTCCAAGGATTTCACCAAAAGATCATTGTGCTATACTCATATCGCACTTATGGAGGCTCATTAGTAAGAGAAGAGTGCTTGGTCATTAGTATGTTGCAAATTGTTTGCCTTGGAAGATCAGGAAGAAGGCTGGAGACCAGTAAGACCAGCCCCAATTACTAGAGAAGAAAGGGACAGGAGGGCAAAGAGGACTCCAGAGTTGTTATAACTCTGCACGTTTCACAATCTGGAAATTGGGAGGGACCAGGTGCTGCCCCCAGTATTTTGCAGAGTATCATGCTCAAGAACCACAAAAGGAGGTGAAGGTTGAAGTGGACAGGAACAGAGGGACAAAGTGAACTCTTTGCATGCTACAAGGACAGGACATCACTTTCTCTGGAAGCATCTGTGCTGTGCGTTCAGTGCCCATGACATTCTAAATCCCACCACTATATCTCACTCTGCACACCTTCAGTTGATGTAGGTGAGTCGTGTCCACATATAAACTGTTTCATAAAAATTGCATCTTTTCATTGACTGCTAAATCTGCAGGTGTCTCTGTTTTAACAGCTACAGACAAAATCAAATCTTAGGAAGCAGTAATTAGGAATACAACTGCTTGGTGAAACGGCATTGTTTATTAGCATAACACATATACAGTGCCTGTTTTCCCTTCCCAACTCCATTTTTGTTCAGTCCCTTCCTCCATCTTTGACTATTTCCGTTGTGATCAAGACAAGTTCTGTAAGTTAGTCAAATGGAAAACATGGATGAAAACACGGCGGTGATTAATGGATGAAAGGAAAGCATATCACGGCTCAACTGTGGTAGTGTCCCTATTTCTGATCCAGGAGGCCCAGGTTAAAATCTTCACCTACTCAAAAGACTACATCTCTGAACAGGTCGATGAGAAACTACCTGTTTTGTTTGTAGTTTTTAGAGGCCTCTTGTGATGGAGCAGCGGTGTCCCTGTTGAGAATATCTGAGGGAACTAAAAACACTTGCTTACAGAGAGAAAAAAAATCAAAGTTGAGCCTTGGAAGGAAAAGTAAGTGAAGGCTTAGTTGAAAAAATTGCACTCAGCACAGACTGTTCATTGGTATAAATACATGGCATCTTTTAAACAATACGAAGTTGAATATCTGCAAGGTCTTGATCACCCAAATTAACTTTGAAAGAATATCCATTGGAATTCCATAGAAATGCAATAAGCAACTCGACTGATAAAGTTCTGCTGAAGCATCAGAAGAACTTGACAGAAACTCACCATTCACTTTTCTGAATTTTCTGGTTGTAATATCCACTATGAACCCATCAACTCCCACAGTTACCTTGACTACACATCCTCGCACCCTGCTTCCTGCAAAGACTCTATTCCATTCTCCCAGTTCCTCCCTCTCTGTCACATTTGTTCTAATGATGCCAATTTTGATAAGGGAGCCTCTGAAATATCCATCTTCTTCCTCAAATGAGGATTCCCCAGCTCCATTGTTGATGGGGCCCTCAGCCATGTCCAACACTTCTCCTGCACTTTGGCTCTCAATCCCTCTCTTCCCTCCCACAACAGTGATAGGTTTCCCCTTATCCTTATCTACCATCCCATCCACAGCCAAATGATCATTAGCCACCATTTCTGTGACCTCCAGCAAGATGCCACCACCAGACACATATTCCCCTCCTGTTCCTTCTCTGCCTTCTGCAGGGGCCATTCCTTCTGAGACACCCTGATCCACTCTTCCTTCACTCCCAACACCTGACCACAACCCCACGGCATCTTCGCTTGCAACTGCAGAAGGTGCAATATCTGCCTATTTCCCTCCTCTATCCTCAGTATCGAAGGGCCCAAACATACCTTCTAGAAGAAGCAGCACTTTACCTGCACTTCACACAAACTAGTCTACTGCATTTGCTGCTCACATTGTAGTCTCCTCTACATTGGGGAAATGAAGCGTACACTGGGTGACCATTTCACAGAATATCTATGTTCTGTCTGTATAAAAAGACACTGAGCTTCTAGTTGCCTTCCACTTCAACACACCACCATATTTCTTGGCCAGCATCTTTGTCTTAGGCTTGCTGCAGTGTTCCAGTGAAGCTCAGTGTAAGTTGGAAGAACAGCATCTCATTTTCCACTTGGGAACTCAACAGCCTTTTGGACTCAACATCTAGTTCAACGACTTTAGGGCTTGAGCTTTTCCATGTCTTTACCCCAATCCCCACACACCAGGCCTTGTTATCACAGAGTCTGCTCGTACACCTGATGAAGGACTTTAGCCCGAAACATTTATTCTCCTGCTCCTCAGATGCTGCCTGACTGGCTGTGCTTTTCCAGCTCTACACTCTCGACTGCTAGTACACACTGCCCATTGTCAGCCACTAACAGCTCCCATTAATAGCTATTCACCCTCCTAGCTAGATCATTATACAATCTTTGTCTGTACGACGGTTTTTCTCTCTCTTTGGCTCTATTCTTACCTATCATTTACTCCTTACCTCCCTCCCTCATCCTGTCTCTGCAGGTAAACTGATATTCCTAGCTACCATCAGTTCTGAGGAAGGGTCATTTCACCTGAAATGTTAACTCGGATTTCTCTCCACAGATACTGACAGACCTGCTGAGCTTTTCCAGCAATTTCTATTTTTCTTCAATTACATTGTCTGCATTTTAATTTTTTTTTAAACCAAGTCCCATTATTGCGACCTTGGTCTTCAAAAGTAACACCAAACAATATGCTTTCAGAAATCTATGCGCCCACAACACACAACCAGGTGGTTTCATAGAGACAACTATAAATAATTCAACTTCTGCTGTTTCACATTCATCAACAAAATGATTGGGCTTTTGTGTCAAGTACACTGAATTGTTCAACCAAAGCTAGTTGGGGAGAAAAAGAACAACAGAATTAAAATATTCTATGGTGAGACAGTCACCTGTGGCGATAATGGAACTCCTTTTATGGGCCTGATACTGCCAGAAATACATGTTGAAACCATCATTTTTTTTAAAAACCTAGACTGTTCGACCTTTTAACAATTTTATATATGTTTGCAATTGCTATTTCAGGCACACATTGTCACAGATTTGCAGAAAAAGTATCTCCTGGTGTTTGTCATTATTTATGAACTTATGAACAAATTCTACAGTCAATTTCAGGCAAGGGGCAGCAACATGGTTAAAGGCAAAAAAATGGCTTCTCATTAGATTGTTTGTCACTGAACTGTACTGAATTTATGTGGTAGATGTGAAGTTAACTTGCAATAGCCAAAAGTTAGTCTCTTGTTGTTAGATAAATCACCTTGGTTCAAGAATGCCTGTAAATTACTCCACTCAAATAGCAAACATTATTCAAAACATTTTTTTCAAGAAATTATGCAATTTATTTGCCCAGTCCACAGATGGATTAAATAAGTTCTGGTGCAGTTCTCTGTTAAGTGCTAATAAGCTCCTTGAATTGAGAAACCATTGCTATTATATGTAGATCTTAACGAGTTGTTTTTCATTCATTCCCACTAATGGATTCAGATAAACCAATGTTACAGAGCAAATGTTCCATCTAACATTGTTTTCTATCTGTACTTTCTAGAAAAGTTGGATATATTTAACACCACAATCTGAAGGTATGTGAAGAAGCAGAAGTGACGTAACATGAAAAAGTGATTTGAATGTTGTCTTTTTTAATGTAGATTTTCCTAACTAGACTGAAGTATTAAATATGCCTGTGCATTAATTTGAATAATAATATGATAATTGTGATAATTTGTAGTGCACAGTGTCCATCTGGAGTTGATTTTAAAAAATTATTTTGGTGTCTGAGCCACTCAATGGTTTGATTGTGTAACTGGCCTTTATGTATTGAATTAAATCAATCTGTGTCTGGAATAACTTATTTTGTCTAGTATGGTGTAATAAGGTATATCTTGGCAGAAGTGATAAATCAGATGCTTTCCAGTGTATTTCCATTCAGATTTGTTTTGCCATGACTTGCTGGAAGCATTGTCTCATAAAAACGGACAATTGAAGTATTTAATGAGGAATAATATCAATAATGTACAACTGAGCTAATGATTGAGAAAGAAGCAAAGGAAGAAGGAGAAAGAAGGTGATTTAGAGTAAGTGAATTGAAACTAAATCAGGTACAAAGAGAAATTTAGGAAAGATTGAGTGCAAAGGAAGATATTGAAGTAGTCCATGTCCAACGGCATGTATCCAAGTTTGGGCTAATGAGTGATAAGTGACATTCATGCCATGCAAATGCTAGGCAATAACCATCTCCAACAAGTGTAAATCTAACCATAGCTCCTTGGCATTCAATAGCATAATTATTATGGTTACAAGAGCAGGTTAAGGCTGGGGAGCCTGCAGTGAGTAACTCCCATCCTGACTCCTTAAAGTGGTGGCATGGTGGCACAGTGGTTAGCACTGCTGCCTCACAGCGCCAGAGACCTGGATTCAATTCCTGCCTCAGGCGATTGACTGTGTGGAGTTTGCACGTTCTCCCCATGTCTGCGTGGGTTTCCTTCCACAATCCAAAAATCTGCGGGTCAGGAGAATTGATCATGCTAAATTGCCCGTAGTGTTAGGTAAGGGGTAAATGTAGGGGTATGGGTGGGTTGCGCTTCGGCGGGTCGGTGTGGACTTGTTGGGCCAAAGGGCCTGTTTCCACACTATAAGTAATCTAATCTAATCTAAGTATGTCCATTGTCTACAGAGCACCAAACAACAGTGTGATGGAATATCTGAATGAACGCAAGACATTTGACCTCATCCACCACATAATGGCCTATTATTTTGGCAGGGCATCCACAAACATTCCCTACTTCTTGCACTGATGCTCAGGAGAAGCAATGTCTGTGATCTATAAATACATTGAAAACCTTCACCAAGGCTCCATAGACTGCACCTATCTAAGAAGGCAAAGGCAGAACATACAGGAGAGCACCATCATCTGCAAGGTTCCCTCCAAGCCACTCTATCCTGACTTGGTAATATATTGCCATTTTTTAAGTATTGCGAGATCAAAATCCTGAACTCTTTCCTTAATAGCATCAATGGTGTCCCTAAAGCTGACGGACTGCAGTGGTTTGTGAAGGAAGTTAATGAGTGAATTTTAAAAAGATAGAAAGGAAGGGTAAGAAAAATGTTAAGTATTTCAAATGCTCAAAATGTAAAATCCTTCTGAAGAATTTACAATATTTGGAATGAGACCAAATAGTTGAATTGTTCCCATTCAGAGCCAAAGTGGTTGATTTGAAGGGTATTAAAAATTCTGTCAGTACAAATTTATCACTCTGGTAATTGAGTCCTAAGTTTCTGCAAGGAGCTTAATATCTGAAAAACCACCAACTGCAAGTTCCCCTCCGAGCCATTCACTACTTGGAAGTATACTGCCATTCCTTCTGTGTTGCTGGGACAAAATGCTGGAACTCCCTCAACAACATTGTGCGTCCACCTACACCACATGAACTGCAGCGGTTCAAGAAGGCAGCTCGACACCACCCTGTCAAGGCAACTAGGGATGAGCAGTAAATGCTAGCCTAGCTAGCAATGCCCATGTCCCACGAGTGACTTAAAACAACTCAGCAAGTTATCAATCGAAATATTGAAAAAATGACGGCAAACTGCCATGTGTGAGAGAGGTATATAGCACCACAGCAGAAATTGAACAAGTTATGGAAATTCACAATTAACAGCCTATTTCGTTTTTGCCTGAAATTGCTGAACAATTTATTTATTGATAACAGCATGCATCATGAACCCACCATTATTTTCCACAAAAGATATTCCATTCTAAATCTCATCTGAATCATTCACCATAGTCCTTCAGAGGATTTGTTTTTTAGCACTAGAAAGCTTTTATCATAATATTAGCATTTCCATTTATTTCTGAGTTCAACCTTCATGACTGATAGGAATTTTAATGCTGCTTTTTCTGTAAATGTCTTTATTTTCAGTGCAAAGAATGTTCCTACAATCGGGTAAAGATTGAGACTGTAGTTTATGTTTTTTTCCCGTCAATAATCAAGTCAGCCATCCAATTGGGTGTACTGTTGTGACTGACAGTCATCACTTGTAGAACTAATTGCCTTTTATTTCTGCTTTATGGCACATGACACAGGTTTCATTTTAGTTCCTGTAAATGCCTGATGCAGTACATTAAAAGTTTGGAATTCAGAGCAAGGATTTGTTTTTAATTGACTCAAATTAAATACTTTTAAACAAAAATTAGACATTTAGATTATTATTTTAGTGATTTTTGCTGCATTTAATGTCTTGCGTATTTCTCTGTCATGATGCGGTAATTGCTTATCAAGAGAATACTTTCAGCATTTCAAGCTGTCCCTTGGGAAGCAGCATTAGCAGGGACCTCTTGCGGCATAATGGTAGTGTCCTTACCCATGAGTGAGTGGTTCAAATTCCACCTACTCCAATGGTGTGTAATAATATTTCTGAACAGCTTGATTGGGAAAAATAGCTTACTGAAAGAAAAATGTCTAACTTGACGAGAGCTAGTGGAGTCAGCACAGCTCATTGTTATCTCTGCAATGTAAGTTATTTATATTGCACCTTTAGGACCACAGGAAACTCCAAAATGTTTTTTACTGAATTAGCTGCCCCTATTCATTGTTGTAATGTAGGAAACACACAAGTCATTTTGGGCAGAGCAAGCTCCCACAAGCAGCTCTTCGACAACAATCAGGTAATTTGATTTATTATTATGTAAGAAGACTAATAGCATGCTGGCCTTCATAACAAAGAGGGATTGAGTATAGAAGCAAAGAAGTTCTTCTGCAGCTGTACAGGGCCCTGGTGAGACCATACCTGTAGTACTGTGTGCAGCTCTGGTCTCCAAATTTGAGGAAAGACATTCTAGCTATTGAGGGAGTGCAGTGTAGGTTCACGAGGTCAATTCCTGGAATGGCAGGATTACCTTACACTGAAAGACTGAAGCGACTGGGTTTGTGTACCCTTGAGTTTAGAAGATTGAGACGGGATCTGATTGAGACATATAAGATTATTAAAGGATTGGACACTCTGGCGGCAGGAAACATGTTTTCACTGATGGGTGAGTGCCGAACCAGAGGACACAGCTTAAAAATACGGGGTAGGCCATTTAGGACAGAGATGAGGAGAAACTTCTTCACCCAGAGAGTGGTGGCTGTGTGGAATGCTCTTCCCCAGTGGGCAGTGGAGGCCCAGTCTCTGGATTCATTTAAGAAAGAGTTGGATAGAGCTCTCAAGGATTGTGGAATCAAGGGTTATGGAGATAAGGCAGGAACAGAACACTGATAAAGGATGATCAGCCATGATCATATTGAATGGTGGTGCAGGCTCGAAGGGCAGAATGGCCTACTCCTGCACCTATTGTCTATTGTCTGTTGTAAATTGATGGATCAATATTGGTCAGAGGACTGGAGATAACTCACCTGCTTTTTGTTGTAATTTTGCCATGGCTTGTTTCGTGTCAACCTAAGAGAAACAAGGGGCCTCACTTCAATGCCTCATGTGAAAGACACCACTTCTGATAGATGGTGAACAGTGGTTTTAAAGTGTTAGCAGAATTCAAGATATGAATAACTGTTCATGAGAATAAATTTTGTTCGGGTTGTCAGGCCCCAGCAATATCTACCATCGCCCCCTATTCTGACCTTTTCTATTCTTCCCAGTGATGTGGACAATTTCACATTTGCCTGCATTACATTTCCTCAGCCAAATTTTTGTCCATATTTTTATTAATCTATACATCTTTACAGAGCTTTGTAGTTTCCTCACAATTATTTCAAACTTGTTTTGGTATCATCAAATCTATTTATATCGAACTGGTTCCCTTTGGTCATCATTAATAAATAGCAGCTATGACTTTGACATTAATTCCCATATCACCACACAAATTAATATTTACCAACACAAAAATTACCCATTTATTCTGACTCTGTTTCTTCTCAGTTAGTCAATACTTTATCCATACCAACATATTATTTCTAATGAGCCTTTATTGCATTCAACAATCTTTTATGTGGTCTTTTAAGAACTGCCTCTGGAATTCAAAATACATCATTTCAATTCGTTCCTCTTTATCCACCCTGATTTTTGCATTCTCAAAGAATTCTAAGAGATTACTCAAAAAAAAATGCCTTTACAAAACCATATTAGTATTGTTTGGCTGTGTTATGATTTTGTAAACATCTTGCTAATATTTTCTTAAAGCTGTATTACACTATTTTCCCAATGACTGTTCGACTAACTAGCTTATGGTTTTCAGTTTTTCACTTTTTTTTCATTTTTATATTTGCAGTTTTTTAGTTCACTGCACATTTTGCTTAACCAAGTGAAATGTGAACGATTACAATCAATGCAGCTATTATCCCTTCAGCCATACTTTTTCAAACATAATACGATATAGACTATCCAATCTAAGAGACTTATCCACCCTTGGTCCCATTCATATTAAATTGTTGTTGAATATTGATTATTCTTTTTCTTGTAACAATTTGTTTTAACATCTAACACTTGGGATTTTCTACTTCCTATGGAAAAAGTAAGATACAATTGAATAACACTTTAGATTAAATTAAAATCACACAAGACCAGATTATAATCCAACAGGTTTATTTGAAAGTACAAGCCTTTGGAGCGCTGTTCCTTCATCAGGTAGCTAGTGGGGCAGGATCATAAGGACCCAGAAATTATAGCAAAAGATCTGAAAGCTAGTACTTCCAAATAAACCTGTTGGACTATAACCTGATGCTGTGTGATTTTTAACTTTGTCCACCCCCATTCCAACACTGGCACCTCCACAGCAACACTTGAGATTGTTCACTGGCTTGTTGCTCATTTGTGTAAATTCTTATTATTTAGCTAAAAACTGTTTGACAGACTAATTGTTCCTGGACTTAGAACATAAGGTTGTTTAAAAGTTTAACAGTACGTTGTAGGATTGTATATGGTCCATGAAATCTGCATTTTTTTTCAGACTTTTCCCACAAATGTTAGCATAAATAGCTCATGTGATATTTGCAAAAATATTTATGTTCAACAAATAGTATCAATGAATTTTGTTGAATAAAAATACACTGAGAGCTAATTCCAATTTAAAAGAAACTCCAGTGTAAAACTATTTCATATTTCTCTGGAAGTGTATCAACAGGATTTGATAATCCAGCAGATTACAAAGAACCAAGAAAATTTACAGCCCAGGACAGGCCCTTCGGCCCTCCAAGCCTGAGCTGATCCAAATCTACTGTCTAAACCTGTCATCCACTTCCTAAGCATCTGTACCCTCTGCTCCTCACCTTTTTGAAGGAGTAACAAAGAGGATTGATGAGGGCAGAGTGGTAGGTGTGATCTATATGGACTTTAGTAAGGCGTTCGACAAGGTTCCCCATGGGAGACTGATTAGCAAGTTTAGACCTCACAGAAAATAGGGAGAACTAGTCATTTGGATACAGAACTGGCTCAAAGGTAGAAGACAGAGGGTAGTGGTGGATGGTTATTTTTCAGACTGGAGGTCTGTGACCAGTGGAGTGCCACAAGGATCGGTGCTGGTTCCTCTACTTTTTGTCATTGACATAAACGATTTAGATGCGAGCATAAGAGGTACAGTTAGTAAGTTTGCAGATGACACCAAAATTGGATGTGTAGTGGACAGCGAAAAGGTTACCTCAGATTACAACAGGATCTTGACCAGATGGGCCAACGGGCTGAGAAGTGGCAGATGGAGTTTAATTCAGATAAATGTAAGGTGCTGCATTTTGGGAAAGCAAATCTTAGCAGGACTTATAAACTTAATGGTAAGGTTCTATGGAGTTTTGCTGAACAAAGAGACCTTGGAGTGCAGATTCACAGCTCCTTGAAAGTGGAGTCGCAGGTAGATAGGATAGTTAAGAAAACTTTTGGTATGCTTTCCTTGATTAGTCAGAGTATTAAGTACAAGAGTTGAGAGGTCATGTTATGGCTGTACAGGAAATTGGTTAGGCCACTGTTGGAAAATTGCGTGCAATTCTGATCTTCTTCCTATCGGAAAGATGTTGTGAAATTTGAAAGGGTTCAGAAAAGATTTACAAGGATGGTGCCAGGGTTGGAGGATTTGAGCTACAGGGAGAGGATGAACAGGCTGGGGCTATTTTCTCTGGAGCGTCAGAGGCTGAGGGGTGACCTTATAAGAGATTTATAAAATTATGAGGGGTATGGATAGGGTAAATAGGCAAAGTCTTTTCCCTGGGGTCGGGCAATCCAGAACTAGAGGGCATAGATTTAGGGTGAGAGGGGAAAGATATAAAAGAGACCTAAGGGGCAACTTTTTCACGCAGAGGGTGGTACGTGTATGGAATGAGCTGCCAGAGGAAGTGGTGGAGGCTGGTACAATTGCAACATTTAAGAGGCATTTGGACAGATACATGAATAGGAAGGGTTTGGAGGGATAGGGGCCGGGTGCTGGCAGGTGGGACTAGATTGGGTTGGGATATCTGGTCAACATGGACTGGTTGGACCGAAGAGTCTGATTCCATGCTGTACATCTCTATGACACTATGACTCTACTCATGCATTTGCCCAGACGCATCTTAAATGAATTTACCATGCCTGCCTCTACCACCTCTGCTGGCAACCCATTCAGACACCCACCACCCTCTGTGTGAAGTACTTGCCGCGTGTATCCCCCTTAAACTTTCCATCTCTCACCTTGAAAGTGTGACCTCTCGTTGTTGAATCCTTCATCCTGGGAAAAAGCTTGTCTCTATTCACTCTGTCTATACCCTTCATGATTTTGTAAACCTCAATCATGTCCCCTCTCAATCTCCTTTTTTCTAATGAAAACAAACCTAATCTACGCAACCTCTCTTCATAGCTAGCACCTTCCATTTCAGGCAACATCCTCGTAAACCTTCTCTGCACCCTCCCCAAAGCGTCCACATCCTTTTGGTAATGTGGCGACCAGAACTGTACACAGTATTCTAAATGTGGCTGAACCAATGTCTTGTACAATTTTAACATGACGTGCCAGCTCTTATACTCAATACCCCGTCCAATGAAGGCAAGCATACTGTATACCTTCTTGATCACTCTATCCACTTGTGCAGTAACCTTCGGGGTACAATGGACCTGCACTCCCAGATCTTTCTGTCCATCAACTTTTCCCAAGGCTCTTCCGTTCATTGTATAATTCAGTCTAGAATTAGACTTGCTTAGATGCATCACCTCTCATTTGTCTGCGTTGAAATCCATCTGCCACTTTTCCGCCCAACTCTCCAGTCTATCTATATCCTCCTGTATTCTCTGACAGTCCCTTATGCTTTCTGCTACTCCACCAATCTTCATGTCATTTGCAAACTTGCTGATCATACCAACAGTACCCTCTTCCAGATCATTTATGTATATTACAAACAACAGAGGCCCCAATACTGACCCCTGTGGAACACCACTGGTCATCTTTCTCCATTTTGAGAAATTCCCTTCAACTACTACTCTCTGTCTCCTATTGCTCAACCAGTTCTTTATCCACCTAGCTAGAACACCCTGCACACCATGTGACTTCACTTTCTCCATTAGTCTACCAAGGGAACCTTATCAAACGCCTTACTAAAGTCCATGTATATGACATCAATGGCCCTTCCTTCATCTATCAACTTGGTCAGTTCCTCAAAGAACTCTATTAAGTTGGTAAGGCACGATCTCCCCTGCACAAAATCATGTTGCCTTACACTGATAAGCCCATTCTTTTCCAAATATAAATAGATCCTATCCCTCACTACCCTCTCCAGCAACTTTCCCACCATTGACATCAGACTTACTGGTTTGTAGTTACCAGGAATATCCCTACTTTCCTTCTTGTACAGGGGGAAAACATGAGCAACCTTCCAGTCCTCTGGCACCACACCTGTATTTAAGGATGCCACAAAGATATCTGTCAGTGCTCCATCTATTTCCTCTCTTGCCTCCCTCAGCAACCTGGGATGTATCCCATCCGGTCCTGGGGATTTGTCCACCTTAATAACCTCTAGCCTACCCAACATATCTTCCCTACTTATGTCAATGTGATCCAGACTAATCAAACTTCTATATCTCATCTCAAGATTCATCATGTTTCTCTCCTCAGTGATGCAAAGCAATCATTCAGAATCTTGCCTGTTCTCCCAGGTTCGATACACAGCCTTCCTTCAGTTGACCAATCCTTTTTCTAGTTACCCGCTTGCTTCTTATATAAGAATAAAATGCTTTGGAATTCTCCTTAATTCTGCTAGCTAAAGCTATTTCATGATCCCTTTTAACCCACATGATTCCTCATTTAAGATTTTTCCTACTCTTCTGGTATTCTTCCACAGTCCGTTCTGTTCTTAGCTGCCTAGGCCTTATGTATGCTTCCCTTTTCCTCTTGGCTAGTATAATTTCTCCTGTCATCCACAGTTCACGAATCTTGCCCTTCTTATCCTTTGCCTTCGATGGGGCATGCTTATCCTGCACTATCTTTAACCTATCTTTGAAACTCTCCCACATATCAAATGTGGACTTCCCTTCAAATAGCTGTGTCCAATCCACATTTCCAAGCTCCTGCCTAATTTTGATATAATTGGCCTTGGCCCAGTTTGATAACTTCCATTGGGACCACTCTTCTCTTTACCCATGAGTATTCTAAAACTTACAGAATTGTGGTCACTGTTCCTAAAGAAATCTCCCACTGCAACTTCTACCACCTGTCCTGGCTCATTCCCCAGTACCAAGTCCAATATGGTCCCTTCCTGTGCACTGGACTATTGACATACTGCTCTAGAAAACTCTCCTGGACACTTCTTACAAATTCTACCCCATCCAGACCTCTGATGCTTAGCGTATCCAGTGAATGTTGGGAAAATTAAAATCTCCCACCACCACTACCCTATTGCCTCTACACCTTTCCATAATCTGTTTACCTATTTTACCTCTTCTCCCTCACACTCATTGTTGGGAGGCCTGTAATACAGCCCCAACAATGTAACCGCACCCTTCTTATTTCTCAGCTCCACCCATAATGCCTCACTACCCAAGACCTCAATAGAGTCCTCCTTTAGCACAGCCGTGATATCATCCCTGAGCAGCAATGCCATCCGCTCCCCCTTTTACTTCCCTCCCTGTCCTGTCTGAAGTGTCTATATCCTGGAACATTTAGTTGCCAACCATGCCCTTCCTTCAACCAAGTCTCTGTGATTGCAATAACCAATCCCAGGCACCAATCCAAGCCCTAAGTTCACCTGCCTTACACACTATACTCTTAGCATTAAAGTAGATGCATTTCAGACCACCAGTTCTTTTGCGTTCATCTGCTCTCTGTCTACTCTTCCCCTTATTAATGCTATCTTCATGATTCTTACAATCTCCAGTCTCCACTTCACTGCCTACTTATTTGCTCTTCTCATTCCCAATCGCCTGCCACATTAGTTTAAATCCTCCCCAACTGCTGTCCAACTATCCCAAGGACATTGGTTCCAGTCTGGTTCAGATGTAGACCATCCATTTTGTCATAGTCCCACTTTCCCCAGAACCAGTCCCAACGTCCAACAAATCTGAACCCCTCCCTCCTACACCATCCCTCAAGCCACGTGTTCATCCTGCCTATTTTTTCATTTCTACCTTTGAGGTCCTCCTCTTTAACTTCTCTCCTAACTCTCTGAATTCTTCTTTCAGGACCTGATCTCATTTTTTACTTATATCGTTGGTGCCGATATGCATTACAACAACTGCTGTTCACTCTCCCCTTTTAGAATGCTCTGCAGCCGATTAGTGACATCCCTGACCCGAGCACCTGAGAGGCAACATACAATCCAGGGGTCCTGTTTTTGGCTGCAGAACCGCCTATCTACTCCCCTTACTATAGAATCCCCTATGACTATGGCCCTACAAATCTTTTTCCCGCCCTTCTGAGCTGCAGTGCCCACCACAGTGCCATGATCTTGACAATTGCTTTCCTCTCCTGGTGAGCCATTCCCAACAGGATCCAAAACGGTATACCTAATTTGGAGGGAAATGACCACAGGGGACATCTGCACTGCCCTCCTGGTCTTTTTCTGCCTTTTGCTCACCCATTCACTGTCTCCCTCAGCAATTCTAACCTGCAGTGTGACCAGTTCACTAAATGTGATATCCACAACCTCCTCAGCATCGCGGATGCTCCTCAGTGAGTCCATCCGCAGCTCCAGAGCCTTAATGAGGTCAAACAAGAGCTGCAGCTGGACACACTTCTTGCAAGTGTAAGAGTCAGGAACATCAGACACATTCCTAAGCTCTCACATCAAGCAAGAGGCACATGCCTTGGGTCTGAGGTCCCCTGCCATTGTAAGCTTAGCTTTATATGATCTGACTAAAACCAAACAATGCACTTAAATATATAAAAAGATTTTTTTTTAAATCAGTTACCTGTTTTTTGCTTTAACTGGCAGGAAAATAAGGTGTTTTAGAGCACTGAAGGAAACATTGTTCCCTCACATCTGCCAGTTACAATTCGCACCTTTTGTTTTTTTTTAACTGCCTATTATACTTTCTACAAATTATGGATCTCTCTCATGTATTTTCTCCCCTTTTTTATTATTCAATAAATTTAGGTTTTCAGAGAAACAAGAGGCATTACATTTCCTCTTCCAAGTGCCCAGGGAGCACAAAGCTGCCATTGAGATCCACCTCCTGAACAACCTTCCTTTTCCTGCTTACTTGAACATGCAGCCATTAACTGAATGAGTGGAAACTGTACATGCAACGTATCAAAAAGACAGGGAGGTCGGCAGAGGGGGTGGGGTTGCCTTGTTAGTTAAGAACAAAATTAAATCTATGGCACTGAATGACATAGCGTCAGATGATGTGGAGTCTGTGTGGGTGGAATTGAGGAACCACAAAGGCAAAAAAAAACATAATTGGAGTTGTGTACAGACCTCCTAACAGTGGTCAGGACCAGGGACGCAACATGTACCGGGAAATAGAGAAGGCATGTCAGAAAGGCAAAGTCACAGTGATCATGGGAGACTTCAATATGCAGGTGGACTGGGTAAATAATGTTGCCAGTGGATCCAAAGAATGGGAATTCATGGAATGCTTACAGGATGGCTTTTTGGAACAGCTTGTCATGGAGCCCACAAGGGAGCAGGCTATTCTGGACCTAGTGCTTTGTAATGAACCAGACTTTATAAAAGATCTTAAAGTAAGGGAACCCTTAGGAAGCAGCGATCATAATATGGTAGAGTTCAGTCTGCAGTTTGAAAGAGATAAGGCAAAATCGGATGTAATGGTGTTACAGTTAAATAAAGGTAATTATGAGGGCATGAGAGAGGAACTGACAAAAATACACTGGAAGCAGAGCCTAGCGGGGAAGACAGTAGAGCAAAAATGAGTTTGTGGGGATAATTGAGGACACTGTACAGAGGTTCATCCCCAAGGAAAGAAAGATTATCCGGGGAGGAATTAGACAGCCATGGCTGACAAAGGAAGTCAGGAAATGTATTAAAGAAAAAAAGAGATCCTATAAAGTGGCCAAGAGCAGTGGGAAATCAGAAGATTGGGAAGGCTACAAAAACAAACAGAGGATAACAAAGAGAGTAAAAGGAAGGAGAGGATCAAATATGAAGGTAGGCTAGCCAGTAATATTAGAAATGATAGTAAAAGTTTCTTTCAATACGTAAGAATCAATCGACAGGCAAAAGTAGACATTGGGCCACTTCAAACTGATGCTGGAAGCTTAATGATGGGAGATAAGAAAATAGCAGGAGAACTTAACAAGTACTTTGCGTCAGTTTTCACAGTGGAAGACATGAGTAATATCCCAACAATTAAAGGGAGTAAGGGGGCTAAGTTGAGTATGGTTGCCGTTACAAAAGAGAAAGTACTAGAAAAGCTAAAAGGTCTTAAAATTGATAAATCTCCTGGCCCCGATGGGATACATTCTAGAGTTCTGAGAGAGATGGCTGAGGAAATAGCGGAGGCATTGGTTGAGGTCTTTCAAGAGTCACTGGAGTCAGGGAAAGTCCCGGATGATTGGAAGATCGCTGTTGTAAGCCTCTTATTCAAGAAAGGATCAAGACAAAAGTTGGAAATTTATAGGCCAATTAGCCTAACCTCGGTTGTTGGTAAAATTCTAGAATCCATCATTAAGGATGAGGTTTCTAAATTCTTGGAAGAGCAGAGTCTGATTAGAACAAGTCAACATGGATTTAGTAAGGGGAGGTCATGCCTGACAAACCTGTTGGAATTCTTTGAAGAGGTGACAAGTAGGTTAGACCAGGGAAACTCAGTGGACTTCCAAAAGGCCTTTGATAAGGTGCCACATGGGAGGCTGCTGAGCAAGGTGAGGGCCCATGGTGTTCGAGGTGAGCTACTGGTATGGATTGAGGATTGGCTGTCTGACAGAAGGCAGAGAGTTGTGACAAAAGGTTCTTTTTTGGAATGGCAGCTGGTGACAAGCGGTGTCCCGCAGGGTTCAGTGTTGGGGCCGCAGCTGTTCACTTTATATATTAATGATCTGGATGAAGGGACTGGGGGTATTCTAGCGAAGTTTGCTGATGATACGAAGTTAGGTGGACAGGCAGGTAGTACTGAGGAAGTGGGGAGGCTACAGAAGGATCTAGACAGTTCAGGAGAGTGGTCCAGGAAATGGCTGATGGAATTCAACGTGAGCAAATGTGAGGTCTTGCACTTTGGAAAAAAGAATAAAAGCATAGACTACTTTCTAAACGGTGAGAAAATTCGTAAAGCCAAAGTACAAAGGGATCTGGGAGTGCTAGTCGAGGATTCTCTAAAGGTAAACATGCATGTTGAGTCTGTGATTAAGAAAGTGAATGTAATGTTGTCACTTATCTCAAGAGGGTTGGAATATAAAAGCACCGTTGTGCTACTGAGACTTTATAAAGCTCTGGTTAGGCTCCATTTGAAGTACTGTGTCCAGTTTTGGTCCCCACACCTCAGGAAGGACATACTGGCACTGGAATGTGTCCAGCAGAGATTCACACGGATGATCCCTGGAATGGTTGGTCTAACATACGAGGAACGGCTGAGGATCCTGGGATTGTATTCATTGGATAATACATGGCTTGGAAAGGGTGGATGCTAGGAAAGTTTTTTCGTTAGGTGAGGAGACTACGACCCATGGACACAGCCTTAAAATTAGAGGGGGTCAATTCAGAACAGAAATGCGGAGACATTTCTTCAGCCAGAGAGTGGTGGGCCTGTGGAATTCATTGCTGCAGAGTGCAGTGGAGGCCGAGACGCTAAATGTCTTCAAGGCAGAGATTGATAGATTCTTGATGTCACGAGGAATTAAGGGCTACGGGGAGAATGCGGGTAAGTGGAGTTGAAATGCCCATCAGCCATGATTGAATGGCGGAGTGGACTCGATGGGCTGAATGGCCTTACTTCCACTCCTATGTCTTATGGTCTTATGGTCTTAGGCAGCTAAAATGTCCCAGTTCTACACTTCTACCATACACCATTCAGTTAGATCTCCTACAATGACTTTCTTCAGCCAAAATCCTCTGCTAGCCCTTTGGTCAGGAAGCCCTAACCACCAGGTTCACATCAGAGACTGACATATACTGGATACATATGAGGTATTGCACTTGGGTAGAACAAATAAGGCAAGGGAATATATGCTAATTGTAGGACCCTGGGAAACACCGAAGATCAGAGGGACCTTGGGGTTCATGTCCACCAATCCCTCAAGGTATCAGGACAGGTGGATAAAATGATTAAGAAGGCATATGACATTCTTGCCTTTATTCATCAAGGTATAGAATTTCAGAGCAGGGAGATTATGTTGGAACTGTCCATAATGTTGGTTAGGCCTCAGCTTAGAGTATTGAGTGCAATTTTGGTATCTATATTATAAGACACTTGTGATAGCACTGAAGAGGATGCAGAGGAGATTTACTAGGATATTGTCTGGGCTGGCAAGTTTCAATCATGAAGAGAGATAGGATAGACTGGGGTTCTTTCTTTGGGACAGAGGAGATTGAAAGAGGCATTGATAGGATATTCAGGAAGAGATGTTCTCCCTATTGGAGAGACCATTGACCAAGGGGTACAGAATTAGTTTAAGTGGCAAAGGGTTTAGGGGAGATGTGCTGATAAAACATTTTCAACCAGACAATGGTGAGAATCTGGAGCTCACTGCCTGCAAGAGTGTTAGAGACAGAAACTGTCATAGTCTTTCAAAAGTATTTGGATGTACACTTGTGATAGCAAGATGTACAGTCTGTGGGCAAAGTGGTGGAAAATGAAATTAGAATAGTTAGGTGGTTGTTTTCGACCGGCACAAACACGGTGGGCCAAATGGAGTCTTTTTGTGCAGTAGATCTCCATAACTGTGACTCCATGACTGAGCCCGAAGAGGAGATCTGAGAGTCAAGATCTCTCAGGGCCAAATGGTTCACTTCTAAATTGACCCAGGCTCAGGACACCCATGTCTTCAATTAAAATTGGTATTGTTTCAGTGAACTATAATCCACAAGTCAACGTGCATCCTCAGGGGACTGGCTGTGGAACTGAATCTTATTGACAGATGCTCCTAGTCAGTGGCAATCCTCCAGTGTGAGCTGGCGACTTCAGCTGGGACACCAAAAACTGGGGTAAAGTTTCATAAGGTATTTCTCATACTTTAAAAATTTTTCATCAACCTGCTCAGACATGTTATGACACATGTTTGGGGTAGATGGGACTTGAACACAAACCCACTGGCCCAGAGGTAGGAAAACTACGACTGTTTCAGAAGAGACCCTACCCAGATCTCCAGCTTCATTAATTTGAAAATAAAATATCAGAATGTCTTGCAATAGTAGAAAATTCATGCTTGATGCCTGTATACTTCAAGTGAGGCTCTTAATCTCAATATAACACTGGATTTTGCATAATGCATAAAAGTATAAAAATGATTTAAGTATCTTTTTTTATTCACTCACAGGATATGAGTGTCACTGGCTGAGCCTGCATTTATTTCACATCGCTAATTGTTAGAAGTTAGCCTTATTGCTACATTTCTGGAGTCACATGTAACCCTGACTAGTTGGAGATAGCAGTTTCCTTCTCTCAGGGACATGAGTGAACCAAGTGGGTTTTTCCTGACAATCAACAATGGTTTCAGTATCATCATTAAACTCTTAATGCCAGATTATTTTTATTGAATTCAAATTTTACTATCTACTATTGCTGGATTTGAACCCAGATCCCCAAAGTTTCCACAATGATAGTTTTGTGATAATACCACCAGGTCATCACCTCCCCAAAAGGTAAGGAAATCAAAACTGCAGACAGTACTCTAGGTATGGTTTCATCATGACCTTATACAGAACCAGTGCGATTTCCTTGCTCTAGTACCCAAACCCTCTTACAATGTAGCCCAACATATTATTAACCTTTTTAAAAGCTTCCTACCTCAGAGTGCTTGCTTTTAATGACAGATGTACAAGGCTATCTAGTCTCTTTGGTGTATCAACATTACCCAATCTATCACTGGTTGAATAATACTTTATATTTTTATTCTTCCTCATGAAGTGTAAAACACTTATCCTTGTAATATTACATCAATTCTACCTAATTTTGAAATCAACAAATTTGGAAACATAGTATTTGGCTCTCTCAACCAAATTACTGATATATATTGTGAACAGCTAGGGCCCAAGCACTGATCACTACAGTACATCACTTGCCACTACCTTCTACTTGAAACAAGGTCCATTTAGTCCTACATTTTCCTGTCTGATAACTCATTCTTGCCAATATACTACTGCCAATCCTATAGGTTTTGATTTTGCAGGCTAATATCTTCTGTGGGACTTTACCAAAAGCTTGCTGAAAGTTCAAGTACATCTATTCTATTAATTGCATTTCAAAAAGCTCTAGCAAGTTTATCAAACATGACTTCTCTTTCATCAATCCATGTTGACATTTTGTAATATTGTTGGCATTTTCTATATGTTCTGTTATCACGTATCCTTTATAATAACCTCCAGCATTTTCTATACAACTGGTGTTGGGCTAACCAGTCAGTAATTTGTAGATTTGTGCTCTCCTTTTCTTTAAAATCCTCCAATCTGACTAAACTATTCCAAAACCGATAGAATTTTGAAAGATGGCAAACAATGTATTCTTTTATTTCCATGGCCACCTCCTGTAGCACTTTGGGATGTAGTTTGTCTGGCCTTGATGAGTTATTACCTTTCAGTGCCATTAGTATCTCACACACTATTAATTCAATAATTTCCTTCAATTCCTCCTTCTCAACAGACCTTTGCTTCCTTAGAATTACTGGAACATTATTCGTGTGTTCTATTTCAGCTGTGTCATATCTTTATTCTCCATTATCAGTTCCCCTGTTTTAGACTGTAAGTAGCTTACATTTGTCTGTAGTAATTTTTTTATCATTTGTAAAAGCTCTTGCTTTGTTTTTTTGTTTCTTCTAATTTTATTCTCATACTCTATCAACCTCAATGTTCACCTTTATAGAATTCTAAATTGTTCCTCGTCTCAGGCTTGTGATTACTTTTTAAGGAAATTTATATAGTTCCTCTTTGGGCACAATGCTCTTCTTAGTTTATTTTTGCGAGCCATGGTTGGGCCACTTTTCTTGTGTTACAAAGATCAAAGAACACTACAGCACAGGAACAGGCCCTACAGCCATCCCAGCCTGCGCCAACACATTTTGCCCTTCCATATTCACACTGTCTTCACTTACAGGATCCGTATCCCTCTATTCCCGTCCTATTCATGCATTTGTCCAGGTGCTTCTTGAATGCTGCTGTTGTGTCTGTTTCCACCACCTCCCCTGGCAGCATGTTCCAGGTATTCACCACCCTTTGTGAGTGGAAAACGTGTCTCGCACATCTCTTTAAAACATTCCCCCTTGCACGTTGAACCTGTGTTCCCTAATAATTGACTCCTCCAAAACAAAAGGGAAAAAGTCTCATATCTTCCATTCTATCCAGGCCATTCACAATTTTATACATTTCTATCAGGTTGCCCCTCGACCTTTTGTGTTCCAGTGAAAACAACCCAGTCTGTCCAAACTTTCTCCATAGCTAAAATCCCCCTTACCAGGCAACATCCTGGTAAACTTTTTCTGTACCCTCTCCAAAGCATCCACACCTTCTGGTAGTGTGGTGACCAGAGCTGTACACAATATTCCAAGTGTGGTCGAATTAAAGTTCTATAAAGCTGCAGCATAACTTGTCTATCCTTATACCCAATGCTCCTTCCAGTGAAGGCAAGCATGCCATAAGCCTTTTTTACAACCTTATCTACCTGTGCTGTTACCTTCAGTGATCTGTGGACCTGCACACCCATATCAAGAGTTCTGCCATTCACTGTATAATTTCCACCTGGAACATGCTGCCAGAAGAAGTTTCTGTCATGGGTTTTAAGCTTAGTTCTCAATTGTAATTCTGACCTGACAGCTGTCACAAGTACACCATTTCAACTTTAACTTACTTTCTGTCTCCTTTTTCATTCAAGGAGTTCTGGATTTAGAGTCATAGAGATGTACAGCATGGAAACAGATCCTTCAGTCCAAACCGTCCATGCCGACCAAATATCCCAACCCAATCTAGTTCCACCTGCCAGCACTCAGCCCCTACCCCTCCAAACCCTTCCTATTCATATCCCCATCCAACTGCATCTTAAATGTTGCAATTGCACCAGCCTCCACTATTTTCTCTGGCAGCTCATTCCATACACATACCACCCTCTGCGTGAAAAAGTTGCCCCTTAGCTCTCTTTTATATCTTTCCCCTCTTACCCTAAACCCATGTCCTTTTTGTTACTTCTTCAAAAGTTTGTGAGACATAGTTTCCCACACATAAAGCCATGTTGACTATCCTTAATCAATCCTTGCCTTTCCAAATACGTGTATGTCCTGTCCCTCCAACAACTTGCCCACCACCGACGTCAGGCTCACTGGTCTATAGTTCCCTGACTTGTCCTTACCATCCTCCTTAAGCAGGGGCACCACATTAGCCAACCTCCAGTCTTCTGGCACCTCACCTGTGACTTATTTTTCTTCACTTTCACTTTCACTAATCCTTACTACCTCTTGCAATAACATTAGCCCAGTCTATATATGGGTAAAATTAAGTCACCTATTAATATAACTGATGTTTACACCACCTTTTTATTTCCCTGAAGATTTGCTGTTTTATACCTATACTTAATCTTCCAAAATGTATTACCTCACATTTGGCTGGATTAAACTCCATCTGCCATTTTTCTGCCCATGCCTCCAACTGATCTATATCTTACTCTATCCTCTGATAATCCACCTCCTATCTACTACTCCACCTATCTTTGTATCATTGCAAACCTACTAATTAAACCAGCCACAGTTTCTTCCAAATTATTAAATAGGTCATGAACTGCAGAGGTCCCAGCACTAATCCTTGTGTAACACCACTAGTCACAACCCTCCATTGCGAAAAGCATCCTTCCACCGCTACCCTCTGTCATCTATGACTAAGTTAGCTCCGTATCCATTTTGCCAGCTTGCCTCTGAGAGCATGTGACTTTGCCTTTTATACCAATCTGCCATGAAGGACCTTGTCAAAGGCTTTACTGAAGTCCATGTGGACAACATCAACCACTTTTCCCTCATCGATCATCTTTGTCAACTTGTATTCTTTCATGCAAAAGTAATTTGTACATATTGATACATTTATAGTAGACATTTGAATATTCCTTTATATTAGTTGCCAATCATTTTTATAATCACTCTTTCCTTTTCATATTTGCTTTTTTATCTTGTTTCTGTCACGGGTTTTAAGCTTACTTCTCAATTGTAATTCCGACCTGACAATGGTCACAAGCACATCGCTATTACTTAATTTCTGTCTCCTTTTTTCATTCAAGGAGCTCTGGATTTATTTTTCTTAACTTTCACTTCCACTAATCCTTGCTACCTCTTGCAATAATATTAGGCCAGCCTATATATGGGTAAACTGAAGTCCCTTATTAATATAACTGATGTTTGCACTATCTTGAAGATTTATTCTTTTGTATCCCGCACAGTAGTAATGAGCACTTTCATTAGCCTTGCATCTTTCTTGATGTTAGGTATTTCTCATTGTCCTGTCTACTGGGATATTATACTGGTACATTAGGGTCAAGATTCCAGTAACACTGGGAGACATCAATGATATAAACGCTGTTTGTCTAAAGGTTACATCTTTTGCATTTGAACCAATCAATGTCATCCCTCTATAAGCAGCCTCCCATCAAACAAACACCACACATAGTCAAAAAACTGCTTTAAATGCTAACATATCACAATTCAAAATGAACATTGTGTACTTTGTTCATTGTATCAATTTCATTTCTTTTACATAATCTTAATTTTGTGAAGAAATCATAGAGCTATCTCATTGTTAGCCAAAATTATCATTAAGCCCCAGAGTCAGTGAAGAAGTGAAAATGAATCTTCCATCTATAGCAAATGGCTATAGCCATTTATTATCTATTATTAATAAATCAAGACAGGTCAAATTTATCAATGCTGAATGAAAATTTCAGCATTAATGACGTTTTTGAACATTTATCATTTTTGGGCATATATACATATGGATGCATAATTTGTTTATAATTGCTATAAGGGCGTACACATGATCTCATTCTGCATTACTCTATGGATTAAACCATTGTATATAATTTGCACATTGCAAAAGTATACATTATTGAGGTTATAAAGTCACAAAGGACATGGATTGGGTAACTAGAAATAAATATTTTCCCTGC
Source organism: Hemiscyllium ocellatum (assembly GCF_020745735.1). Classification (NCBI taxonomy): domain Eukaryota; kingdom Metazoa; phylum Chordata; class Chondrichthyes; order Orectolobiformes; family Hemiscylliidae; genus Hemiscyllium; species Hemiscyllium ocellatum. The sequence continues at coordinate 91,784,386 of NC_083401.1, forward strand.
AGTGGTGGGAGTCCAGACCCATAGGGCATAGATTTAAGGTGAGAGGGGAAAGATTTAAAAGGGACCTAAGGGACAATTTTTTCACGGTAGAGTGTGTATGGAATGAACTGCCAAAGCAAGTGGGGAAGGCTGGTATAATTGCAACATTTAAAAGATATCTGGATAGGAATATGAATAGGAAGGGTTTAGAAGGATATGAGCCAAGTGCTGGCAAATGGGACCAGAATAGTTCAGGGTATCTGGTCAGCATGGATGAGTTGAACGGAAGGGTCTGTTTCAATGCTATGACTCTATGACTCAAAATGCTTAAAATTGCTCAATCATGTTTAGATTTCTCAAAAGAAAATTTGATGGTTTTCCTACAGGAATAAATATGGCAACTCAGAGTTATTACCAAAAGTGTATACAGTATGCACATCTTATAGATTGCATGCAGTGTAAATAATTGCTTGTAAAGATTTCAAAATTATACATTTCCCAAAACAATAGTGGTGTCTTAAATTAAGATGTTCAAAAAATAGGCTTGAATTTAAGTGGTAAGAAAGAAGACACTAAAATATCATAAATCTTCAACAGATGTCTCAGAAATGACCATTTGAAGTGTACTTAGTAGGTTACATTTTTCAATTTCAGGAAATTAGGTGTATCGTCTGATATCAATGTATGTCAGATTCCTGTCATCCATTCTTTTTGGCCAATGTTTGCCACCAAACATACTTCGACAGTATAGTACCTCTGCTTTCTTATGCAGGTGAGCACAGCAGCCAGTTTGGCATAAGATCTCGAGCAGAAATACGATTCGGAAACAATTATTCTGCTTGGTGAAATTTGGCCAAGCTGATAGAACCTTTTGTATCATTTAACTACCACAGAATGTTTGTAACTAACTCAACAAGCAGATCAGTCAAACTAACCTCACTTTAACATTTGTTCAATTTACAGCAGTTTTGGCGATGCGGCACTGCTGTAGTAGTGTATTAGCCTGCATTATGCATTCCAAATGGTGAGACTGTTCTGAATGAGCAATCTCACTGGGCAGGTGCATGGATCATTGAAATGACTGTGTATGATTTGTAGTATACCCTATTTTCTAATTAATGTTGTTTTTTAAAAATCTATATTCTTATTTGAAATGTTCTATACTTCGAGATGAGGCTCATGATATTTGGGGTTATTGAATTATTGCTGGATTAAAGAAAATTCATAACCTTTTTTTTATCAGTGCCTTGGAATTGTGGCTTATTTGGTTTCTTTCTTCTTCAACAGGCTGGAATAGGTAAGCAATTGTGCAATCCACAATCTGTTGACTCTGTCACACACGTCACAGGTGATGCTTGAAGGGTTGAATACAGAGGAAACTTGATCATCCAAAGGACATGGGCAAGGAGTATTTCCTTAGGTTATTTGAATGCCAGGTAGCGTAGTTTAGCCAAGCATTGGGACCTTGCGATCTTGCCAGATAATCCGAAATTCAGATAATCGAGGTTCCTCTGTAAATAAATTATTTGGAAGTTTGCACACTTTCACCAATGCCTTGACTTTTCCTCTGCTTGCTTCTGGTCAAGTCCCTAATGTGGTTGATGGCTTCCTAAGTGAACCATCTCCATTTTGTACAGTCACTGGCCAGTGCATTCAAAATTAATTGACATTTTTGATCGCTTCAGGGATGACTTGAGGATACCAAAGACATTTCCTGTGTCCTCCTGGGATTCTATTGCCACACCTGAGTTCTGAGCAGAGAAGTTGCTTCAGGTGTCTTGTGTCAGGTATACAAAGAATATATCCCACTTAGTAAAGTCGGTTTTGCATCAGTTTTGCCTGCTTGCTGGAGGGAGTGGCTTGAGAGGATGTTACTGTTAAGTCACCCAATTCAGTGCTTCAATATGCCTGCTAGGGCTAAACCAAGTTTCAGAAGCATATGGGGGTTTTGGGATCACTTGCCTAGTAAACCATGACCTTAGTCTTGGATTTGAGATTCTGGCCCTCCAATGCAGCTTTCCTCAGCCGACTGAAGACTGTCTGGAACATTGGACAGGATGATGAACTTTGACATCTCTGTCTAACTTCATCATTGACTGATCATTGAGGTGGGAGGTGTTGTTCTGTGGGAGTTGGATTGAAGAGGACATTTGTTTTCTGTGTGTTTAGCGAAAAGCCCATTTTCTTACATGCTTCAAAGGAGAAGTCAAAGAGAGCACACAAATGCCATTATACCGACTGCTTTTCCCATCTGTACTGCAAATACTCATCACATCTTTGAGCAGTTTGCTCAAGGTAAGGTTCAATATTGCAGAGATGAAAGATTTTGGAAAATTGTCATTTTATTGTTGAATTATTGAAAATGACAAACTACTGTTAAACTAACCATATTTAACCAGACATGTTTTTATTGCTGGCTGGTTGACTTCACCAGGTGCAAATTGGCTGCCACATTTTTTCACCGTGGCTTTGCATATACAGGCAAAAATATTCACCATATGTAAAGTTTTATTTTACTGGCCAGTTTATTTTACTTAATCCTTGCAACTAGTCCTTGCAGATTTCTGTTCCAAACCCTGGGGAAGATTCAGTTCAATGGCTCAGGCTAAAAAAGATGCATTCTGCCTAAACATATTTAAAAGATTAAAGTACATTTTCTGTAGGTAGAAGCTTTTCCTTTATTACTATAATTTCAGTTAAATTTACATGCAATTTGTTCATTAATTAATTTATTTTATTTTCATGATAAAATTTAGGAAAAAGATTTGACCTAGGAAGTTGAGGGTGCATAAGGGCAATTATGAGGTTGCGTTCTAAAGTTTAATGTTAGTTTTGGTTTTGGATCTCTGTTAGCAAGTAAAACCGTGTTCAGAGAAATTCATTTGAATGCTATAATTTGTACATGGATTTGCCTTAGTTATGCAACCTCTGTTTCTGTTTCAAGGCATAAAGTTGGAAACCATTAAAACCAACACTTGAAGCATGGTGTCAAAAGAGTATACCTGAAATTTGTGTAGATTTGGAGAGTCCTAAGAGCCAGCTACAGTAGGAAACACCAAAAAATAAAGACAAGCCTCAGTCTGCAAGTTTATATGAGTGGCTGAGCCGAATTATGTCAAATTTTGTAGCTACTGTTCCATGGAAATGTAAGGCAATTTGAGACAGCATTGAAATACTTCCAACCTCAGCGAGATAATTACAAACAAGTACAGCAAATAAACACAAAATATTGCAGATGCTGAACATCTGAAATGACTGAAAATACTGGGAAAACTCAACAGGTCTGGCAGCTTCTGTGAGGATAGAAACAGAGTTAATGGTTTATTTTAACTAGCAATACCAAGTCTGGGTTAATATCTGTTCTGTTGCAAGACTTCTATTTGCATCTCAAATTATACTGAGAATGAGAAAAATCAGATGAGGGTAATTTTGAAGGCCCTGAAGATCTTTTCAGAACATTACAACTTTGAATGCGGGTGGGGGAGTGGGGTCAGGGAGGGGGGGGGTGGGGTGGGGAGGTGGTGGGGGTTTGGGGGGGGTGGGGAGAGAGAGAATTGATAATCATATCACTGCATTGATATGTCTGATTGAATCCCTGAGAGTTTGGGCACTATATTAAGAAAGGATTGTCTTAGAAATAAAAGACCCCCACCACAAGAACACATCTACTGAGAAAACAAAAATCTTACCAAAACATTTGCTTTGCACAATGGTGAGACATAGTCGAGGCCTAACATGAACACCGCCATGGAGAAAAGGATAAATATTCCCAGAAAGAGACTTTGGCCAGGGTAAAGAAATGAATATTGCAGAGGGGATATGTGAAAGAGATGAGGATTGTTTGGAGAAATGTATTTGTATATTGTGGAATGTCTACTACTCTGACTTACCATGGTCATGCACTCTATATTCTTGAGACAGGAAAGCAGAAGCCATTAAACCATAGGAGATACAGATTATTTGCCAATGTTCTTTCCAAAAACCTGGACTGATCTTCACTGGGCCATATCTGCAGTCTTTCCAAGAAATCAAATCAGTAAATTGGGTCAATGAGAAGAGGGCATGAAATGATAAAGAAAAAGGCAAGAAAATGGAATTTAAATAGATAATTTTGAGTTTGAGTGGACAATAACACAGTGAGAGTCACACGAGGCAAAAAAACCTCTTTTGGTGCTAAAAATGTGATGGAACAATGTACTTACAATGCCAGCTTTTGTGAAGGTTTGTAGCTCAGGTTGAGGTTTAGGGTGTAGGTTTGCTCGCTAAGCTGTAGGTTTGATTTCCAGACACTTCATTACTTTATCATTTCATTATCAGTGTTCGCCACTGATGATGTTACCTAGCCAGGTAATGAAACGTCTGGATATCAAATCTACAGCTAAACGAGCAAACCTACACTGTATGCCAGCTTTTCTTAAGGGAACACTGTTAAAGCTGCCACATTGACTTAGTAAATCTATGTGAATTGACACCTAGCTACACAGTTGAGGGAAGTGCAGATTCATTTAGATTTAGCTGATCTCATTTGGGGTAGTAGTGACACTCCAATTGTCTCACTGACCCCAGGCAAGAGAATGGGCATGATAAAGTTAAGTTTCTCACTACTTATTATTCTCCAGTTGGAACAATATGTGCCTGGTTGCTAGCAAGGGCAGCCTCAAACTTGTTTGCCTTATTGTTGCAAAGCTGATTAGCACTCAGAAAAACAGGCTCATGTACAAAGAAGTGTCATTCAAGTGAGGCACCAGTGAGTTACCAGTGTGGTGCCCAGCATGCATCAAAAGAAAGGAGCAATAAGAAAAGAAAATTGTTAAAGGTCATGTGCCTGGAATGCAACTCAGAAGCACTTTGAGATTTCAAACCAAACTTCCAACTGTGTATAAGGATCATTAGGCTCCCAATTTCATTCAAATTGCCATAAAGCCCCGTAATGTGCCTGCAGCTCATAAAGTACGCTCCAGATGCTCAATGCACATAAACAAACCTTCTCCTGAAATGTTTTGTACTAACTTCTTAAGGTTGATTTTTTTTTTAAATCTCCTGATTATAACCTGAAAAGATGCTAGCATCTTGCTATTGACCTGAGAGAGTTTTCTTTTGTCTACTTAATTGTTCTTGTTTAGTCGAGGAGTGTGGTGCTGGAAAAGCACAACTGGTCAGGCAGTATCCAAGGAACAGGAGAATCAACGTTTTGGGCATAAGCTCCTGATGAAGGCCTTTTCCCGATACATTAACTGTCCTGCTCCTTGGATGCTGCCTGACCGGCTATATGCTTTTCCAGCACCACACTCTCCGACTCTGATCTCCAGTATCTGCAGTCCCCACTCTCTCCAGTGTTAATGTTTAGCCACAAGAAAAATACCTTCTTGAAACCTGTATCACATCCAAAAGCACAAGAGCAGGAGTCAGACTGCCATTCACTAAGATCATAGTTGATCTGATTTATGTCCAGGCTTCTACTTTACTGTCAACCTGTATAAGCTATGACACTGTTGTTGATCAGAATGTCTATTCAACTCCACCTTGTGTACATTCACTGCAGCAGCCTCCACTGCTTTCTGAGAAAAAAATTCCATAGATTAATGATCCTGTGAAAGAAATGATGTGGAGGTGCCGGTGTTGGCTCGGGGTGGACCAAGTTAAAAATCAACCTGTTGGACAATAACCTGGTGTCATGTGATTTTTTTTTACAAAACATTTTTTCCTCATCGATCTAGCTTTTTTAAAAAATCTATGTTAGACTGTTAGTTTACGTTTTTAAGATATCATCATTATATCACAGCATGTGGGCCTGAGAGTATAATGGTCTCAGACTCCAGCTTAACTTGGACCACATGAAGCATAATGCACTGATGAAAGAATACAGCTTTTTGGAATCAAATGCCACATGGAAGTCCGAGCAGATAAACTTTAGCGACAGCATCCCCTTTCTCCATCTTGTCTTTTTACTTCCTCAAAGAATGTTACACTGTTCACACACAACTTCCTTTCATGAAACCATATTGAATTTATCTGATTGTGTTCTGACTCTTTTTAAATGTCCTGATACTACTTCTATGACTAATGAATTCCAGAATTTCCCAATGACAGATATTAGGCTGCTTTCTATCACCCTTTCCTCTTCAATATTGGTGTCGCATTTGTGATTTTTTTAGTTTGCTTGCAGGTTTCCAGAATCTAGAACTTTTTGAAAGATTACAGTTAACAGTTAATAGGACCACATTCTTTGACAGGGATACATTATCTCCACCACCTTTCTAGGGAGCTTTTCAGTCAAATGAAGGTGGTGATGTAGCGATGTCACTTGGCTGCTGATGTTCGAGGGACATAGGTTCAAATCGCCATGGCAGACTGTGTAATTTGAATTCAACAGCAACTGAAATTAAAAGCTGGCCTAACGGTGACCATTAGATACTCAGCAAAAAAAAAGCCTTTCAGATCCACCAATGTATTTGTTTTAGGGAGGGTAAACCTCCCTCCTTATCTGGTCTGCCTACATGTTACAGTGAAAGAAAAAAATTCAGGATTAACTTGCAAATAATATCAAGACAGACAGCAAAGCTTCTTTAAATTTATGAAAGGAAAAAGACAGGCAAAAGTTAACAAAGGCTACTTGGAAAATGAAGTTGGAGAAATAATAATTGAGAATTAGGAAATAACAACATAATTGAATTTTTACTTTGCACAGTAGAAGACATTAATATGCTCTTTAAAAATACTCAACACTTAAGGAGCAAAAGGAGATAAAATAAATGTAACAATTATCACCAGAGAATCTGTATGAGGGAAGCTAATGAGATTAAAGACTGACAAGTCCCCTGGACCTAATTGACTACATTTTAGTTTGTTAAAGCAGGAAGTTACACAGATGGTGGATACACCGGCAGTAATCATCCAAGAATCCTGTCCTATGGAAAAGCTCTGATTATTGGAAAACTGACAACGCAACTATAGACTAGTTAGCTTTGTGCCTGTTATTGGGAAAATATCAGAGTCTACTTTAAAGGATGTAGTACTGGATCATTTAAAAATACATAAAATGATCAATTAGGATCCACATGGCTTCACTAAGGGAGAATCATCCTTGAAAGTTTTATTTGAATACTTTGAGGAGGTAACAAACAGGATAGGTAAAGAAAAAGCTCTGGATATAGCATATTTGAATTTTCAGAAAATGTTTGAAATCACATTTATTTAATAAGATGAGTCCATAGTGTTGGCGGTAATATTTTACCATGGATAACCGATTGGCTAAATAACAGATGACAGAGCTGGGAGAATTGAGAAGCTTTCAGAATGATAACCTGCAAATAATGGAGTGCCATGGGAATCAGTGCTAGGGATATAATTATTTATGATATACATTAATGTCTTTGATGGTAAAGGTAAGTGTATTATGACCAAATTTGCAGATGGCACAAAGGTCAGTGGCAAGGCAAAATCTTAGGATAATAGTGTCCAAGGGATCTAGGCAGGTTAAATTAGTGAGCAAAAATTTAGCAGATAGAATACAATGGTGAGGTTATGCACTTTGGCATGAAGAGTAGAGGAGTTGAATATTATTCAAATAGAGACAGACTGCAGAAAGATATAGCACTGAGTGATTTGGAGTCCTTGTCCATGAATCACAAAAAGCTAGTGTCCAAGTTTAGTGGGCAAAAGGAAAAGAAAATGATATGTTGGCCCTTGTTCCAAAGGGAATGAAGTATACAAGTAGTGAGGTAAATGATATAAATCCCTAATCAGGTGGGAGAAAGTGAGGATTCCAGATACTGCAGATCAGAGTCGAGAGTGTGGTGCTGGAAAAGCACAGCAGGTCAGGCAGAATCTGATGAGCAGGAGAATCGATATTTGGGGCATATGTCCTCATCAGGAATGATGAAGAATTCCTGATGAAGGGCTTATGCCTGAAACATCGATTCTCTGCTCCTCAGATGCTGCCTGACCAGCTGTGCTTTTCCAGCACCACACTCTTGATATCGAAATCTCTCATCAGACCATCCTTGAAATACTGTGAAAAGCTATGGACCCCTTATCTAAGGAAAGATGCACTGGCATTGGAAGCAGGCCAGAGAAGGTTCTCTACCCTGATAACAGGTAAGGAGAGATTATCTTACAAGGAGACACGATGTGGACATTGGGTCTATAATCATTGGAATTTAGAAGAATGGGAGGGGAGCTTATTGAAACATTTATTTTTGGCTGAGCAGATGTGGAAAAACAGTTCCCATTTATGGGAGAACCTCGGACCAAAGGGAATGCTCTCAGAATAGGTCATCCATTTCAGGCAGAATGGGGATGAATTTCTTCTCTCAACGGATAATAAACTTATGGTATTCTGTACCACAGAGGGCTGTTGAGGTTGGGTCATTGAGTCTTTTCAAGGCTGAGGTAGATTTTTAATAGTAAGGAAATCAAGGCCTATGGGGAAAAAGCAGAAAAGTGGAGTTGAGGATAATCAGAGGCAATATCACAATTAATAGCATAGCAGATCAGATAGGCTGAATGTCCCACTTCTGCTCTATATTTCATCGCTGTTTATGTACCCTTGTCACACAACAATGTACTTGATTCCAGTCTGCCCTCCGGATGGGCCAGCCAGCTACTCACTTGTATTAAGCCATTACAAATTCAAAAGAAAAGAATGAAACCAAATGGACAACTTATCATCAGAGATGACAGCAGCAAACAGAACCCCATCGATCCCGCAAAACATCTGGGGCCAAAACTAGGAGAGCTGTCTGAAAGATTCATGAACAGATCAACATTGTCTGGCAGCTTTCATTCCATCAGTATGACCATATCCAAATTACCACCATTACCATTCCTCTGAATGTTCTGCCCATTGGCAGGAGAAATCCACCAGAAGTGGGAGCACATGGCTTTACAGCCCAGGGCTAGTTGTATTAATATTGCTCAGTGTTGACTCTGGAATATTCATTCTGCACCCCATGAAACCTCATGCTGGCAGGTTGAACATGGGCACGGAAGCACTGATTACCACCTATCAACATCTTATCAGCTGATCCATCAATGCTCTGCCATGTTAATAAGCAAATATAGAGGTAATACAGAGGATGGCAAGGGCAAAACATGTACTCTGGGTAGGGCAACTCAATGTCCATCACCAGGAGAGTGGCTCAGCAGCACCACACAGTGACTGAGATGGCTAAGTCCTAAGTATCATAGTTGCTGGACTGGATCTGGACTGGATCTGTGGTCACTGGATGAGGAAACCAACAAGTAGGAAAATATCTACTTGAACTCATCCTCACTAATCTACCTGCTGTACGTGTATCTGTCCATGACAGTATCACTGTCAGTGATAGAAATGATCACTGTACCTTCACATTTAGGGTTTTCCTTATTAATTTGTTGGACATGGGTGTCACTAGCTGGCCAGAATTTATTGCCTGCCCTTAGTTGCCCTTGATAAGGTGGTGATGAGCTGCCTTCTTGAACCACTGCAATTCATGAGTTGTAGGTTGACAAAACCCTTAGGAAGGTAACTCAAGAATTTCAACCCTACCCAAAGTGAAGGAACAATAATATATTTCCAAGTGAATCGCCTGGAGGGAACTTACATCTTATGGTATTCATATGTATCTGCTGCCTTTGTCCTAACAGGTGGAAGTGGGTTTGAGTTTGAAAGGTGCTATCTAAGGATCTAAAGAATTCCTGCAGTTCATCTTGTAGATAGAACTCATTGCTGCTACTGAGCATTAGTGATGAAGGGAATGGATGTTTGTGGATGTGTTACCAATCAAGTGGACAGCTTCGTTCTGGATATTGGCAAACTTCTTGAGTGTTGTTGGAGTTACACCCATCCAGGCAAGTTGGTTAATAATCCATCAAACATTCGACTTTTGTCTTGTAGATAGTGGACAAGCTTTGGGGAGTTAGGAGGTGAGCTACTCACTGCAGTGTTCCTCACCTCTGACCACTGTGTTTATGTGGTGAGTCCAATTGTGTTTCTGGTCAATGATAAATCCCAGGATATTGATAGTGGAGGATTCAGTCATTCAGTAACACCACTGAATGTCAAGGGGTGGTGATGAAATAGTCTCTTACTGAACATGATTACTTCCTGTCTTTTGTGTGGTGTGAATTTTACTTGCCTCTTGTCAACTCAAGCCTGGATATTGACCAGAACTTGATGCATTCAAACATGGACTGCTTCAGTATCTGAGGAGTTGCAAATGATGCTGAACAATGAGCAATCATCAGCGAACATCTCCATTTCTAACCTTATGATGGAGGGAAGGTGCTTGATGAATCAGCTGAAGATGATTGGAGCCGAGGACATTACTCTGAGGAACTTGCAGAGAGATGTCCTGGAGTTGAGATGATTGACCACTAACAATTATAACCATCTCTGCTGTGTAGGTTGGTCACTGATGATTACATAATATTCAGCATCACATATGACTATTCAGATACTGAAACCATCCATGTTCAAATGCAGCAAGACCTGAACAACATTTATGCTTGGGCTGACAAGTGGCAAATTGCATTTGCACCACACAAGAGGCAGGTAATGAGCATCTCTAACCCCAAGAGAGAATCTAATCACTTCCCCTTATAATTTAATAGCATTACTCGTGTTAAATCCTCCACTATCAACATTCTGGTGTTTACCATTGACAAAAACTCAACTGGACTAGCTATATGGATACTGTGAGAAAGTGAGAACTGCAGATGCTGGAGATCAGAGTCAAAATGTGTGGCACTGGAAAAGCACAGCAGATCAGGCAGCATCTGAGGAGCAGGAGAATCAACATTTTGGCATAAGTCTTTCATCAGGAATGGGGGGGGGTGGTACGAGGCCTGTGGCTACCAGAGCAAGTCAAAAGATAGGAATCCTGCAGTGAGGAACTCATCTCCAAACTCCCCAAAGACTGCCCACCATCCAAGAAGCACAAGTCAGGAATATGATAGATTACTCTTCTTTTCCTTAAATGATTGCAACTCCAACAATACACCAGAAGCTTGATACCACCAAAAACAATACTGTCCATGTGATTGGCACTGCTTCCAGCAACTTCAACACTCACTCATTGTACCACCAATCTTCATTCACAGCAGCATGTATTAGCTTATAAGGTGCACTACAAAAACTTGCCAAGGCTCCTTAAAAAGCTGCTTCCAAACCCTTGAACTCAAGATGGACAAGGTCTGGAAATGCATGGTAACACCACTACCCCTCCGAATGATCCAAATCATCCTGTCATGGAAGTAGATTGCCATTTCTTCAATGTTCACCAAATCATAAACTTAGAAATTCCTTCCTAATAACATTGGGCGTCCTGTGCCAAGGCTGGCAGCAGGTTAAGGAGGCTACCTTTTCTAGGGCATACAGAATGGACAATAAATACTGCCCTAGCCTAAATTCTACACATCTCATGGAAGGGTTAAAACTAAATAAAAGCATAACTGTCCAGATCCTTGATACATTTTATATTAATTAAACATATGACTTTTGGGCGGCACGGTGGCACAGTGGTTAGCACTACTGCCTCACAGCGCCTGTAGACCCGGGTTCAATTCCCGACTCAGGCGACTGACTGTGTGGAGTTTGCACGTTCTCCCCGTGTCTGCGTGGGTTTCCTCCGGGTGCTCCGGTTTCCTCCCACAGTCCAAAGATGTGCGGGTTAGGTGAATTGGCCAAGCTAAATTGCCCGTAGTGTTAGGTAAGGGATAAATGTAGGGGTATGGGTGGGTTGCGCTTCGGCGGGTCGGTGTGGACTTGTTGGGCCGAAGGGCCTGTTTCCACACTGTAAGTCTAATCTTTTGTGAGAAATATTTTGGTACTGATGGACTTTTGTGTGAGACAGACTTATTGAAAATTCCATTTCCTTCTATTAACAATTCAGGTTGGCTTTCAAATAACGGCACTACTGTGGTCTGCTATCATCTCCTATTCATGACCTCCATGTTGGGTTCATTTTCTCTCATCTAACCAGAGGCCCCAATAGGCCAGCAGTTAAATCCTACATCCCAGAAACATGGCAAAGGAGCACTCCTTTAGCATGTAAATAAAATATTAGCCAGCCAACTTTATACACTCCAGTTGGACTGATACTCAATAGCACACAGCTGGAAATACCACCCTGAACTGAGCTAACACATCTTGTTTACTCCCTGGGTAATCTACCTTTAACATTTGGTGATTGCTGGAGGTCTGACTACCAACTAAAGTCAATTTCTGCAAAAGCAAAATAGTCAATATACCAAGAAGAGAAATTTGAAGGAGATTTCAATCAAGGTAAGCTAATATATCTGGTAAATACACATTGTTGTTGGAAACAATATTTTCTACAAAAAGACATCTTTTTAAAGGATCAATGGAGTGACAAATGTTTTATGTTTTCAAATTTTTTTTCATGTATAACCAGTAAGTTGACGTGTAGTTCTTCTGCTTGTTCTCAGCCTCTCTGTTTTGAAGAAGGGCACCAGAGATAAGTAGAATAAGCTGATGGCTTCTCTTGAAATCTTATCTGTTAGCGATAGATATTGAAGGTCATATACACAATGAAGTATTTCACAATTGTTGAACTTTGTGTGTGTCATTTTTTTTTCAGAAACCTCTTAGCCTTGTGCACATAACCTGACTGGAATTTTGATTTTGAAAATGTTAAAACAAAATTTAGAATGATTTTGTATAAAGTGTAGTTCAACACAAATTGATTTTCTTATATAATGAACAAGTGGCCTTCAATTCAGCTGTGCAATTTCAGTTTGTCAGTACTAAACAGCTTGCTAAGTGTTCAATATGATCACCAGAAATACAATGCTCATTATACTAGAAACATTTCTGCATGGACCATCAAAGTACATTCTGGCAATATTGAAAGTGGAGGATAATTGATGCAAAATGAGGTTCTCATCATAGACTGAGTGTGTGCCGCACAGCATGGTACTAACCAGGATATGAACCACTTAGATTTATCTTGAAAACCAATTTGATTCCCATCTTGCACCTTTTCTTTATTCTTTATTTATTCTGATAATACCAGTATTTGTTGTCCATTTCTAGACTCCCTTGAGCTAAGTGATCTGCAAGGCCATTGATTTCATTAGGTGAAATCATTTCTTGTTATTTGTTTGTTGATTTCTTACCAGCCCTTAATGATGTGGGCTATTGGGAGAACCTTTGGTGAAGGTGGATTCTTTCGAAAAGGTTTACCAGGATGTTTCCTGGTATGGGGGATTTTAGCTAGGAAGAAAGGTTAGATAGACTGGTTAGTTTTCAGTCAAGATTAGAGTGGTGCTGGAAAAGCACAGCAGGTCAGGCAGCATCCAAGGAGCAGGAAAAATCGACATTTCTGGCAAAAGGCCATTATCAGGAATGAGGCTGAGAGCCTCAGGTTTAGAGAGATGAATGGGAGGGGGGTGGGATTGGACAGAAGGTAGCTGAGATTGCAATAGGTGGATGGAGGTGGGGGTGAAGGTGATAGGTCAGAGAGGAGGGTGGAGTGGATAGTGGGAAGGAGGATTGACAGGTGGGACAAGTCATGGGGACGGTGCTGAGTCGGAAGATTGAAACTGGGTAAGGTGGGGGAGGGGTAATGAGGAAACTGGTGAAGTCCACATTGATGCCATGGGGTTGAAAGGTCCCAAAGCAGTAGAGTGGTGCTGGGAAAGGTTTGATTATTTTTTCTAAAACACAGGAGGTTGAGGGGTGACCTGATAGAAGTTTATAAGATTGTAAATGGTAATGGACAGAGTGGAAAGTATAAGGCTTTTTGGCAGGGTGGAGAAGTCTATTATTAAGAGACACAGGTAAGGTGGAGGGAATGCAGTTTAACAGAGATGTGTGAGGCAAGCTTTTCAAAGGGTGGTGAGTGCCTGGGATACACTGCCAGGGGAGATGGTGGAAGCAGACACAATAGCAGCATTCAAGAAGCACCGGGACGAATACATGAATAGGAAGGAAATAGAGAGATATGAATCCTATTAGTGAAGAGTTTTCATACTGAAGGGAAAAATGTGTCTGCGCATGCTTGGGGGCAGGGGAAAAGGGCCTGTTCCTGTGCTGTATTGTTCTTTGTTCTTTAAAATCATGTGAGATGTCAGCATTGAGACCACAGAGTCTCAGGTTACAACATGTCCTGGATGTTGCGGTTTTGGCTTGTGACAAGCAAGAGACCTATTAACAGAAATTATTATTCATTTTTACTTAATTGCACCTCATTAATATGTAGCTTTCCGTCCTCCCACCAACAGCCCCCACACCCCATAGAGGAACTAGATGCCAAAAGATTCCTGACGTGAAAGTCAGAGTGGACACCTGGTGGCTCCAGCTCTCTGCTTGTTACCTCCCTGACCATACTCAGACAACACATACACTGAAGCTGAACCCATTCTTGTAAGCACCACTTGATTCTTGGATTTTCAACATTGAACTTTTGTATTCAGTTCAAATCCTGGCTCCAGTCATTGCCAACTATGTCATGCAAGAATCCCACAAATATCTACACTGGAACTATGTTTGTTGACCTGGAAAGTTTGACCCTAATTGCCAAAGTATTAATCTACTGCTGTTTCTCATTACCTGCACATAGTGAGGAAGCTTCTCATGTAGTTATAGAAGTCTACAGCACAGAATACACCCTTTGGTCCATCAAGTCCGTCCCAGTCAAAATCAACTATTCTACTCCCCTTCTCATCCTTGGACTACCTAAAATTGTGTAGCACCATGGATGTATGGGCTCAAATCTTCAATGTTGTAGTTGCTGCTAGATAAACTTTTGCACAGCCAATGATGAAAAGAGAACACATTGATTTATGTGAAAAATTATTTGCATTGATGTGTCACCCATAACACCTTGGTGCCCTCAGTAGGTTGTAGTCTTCAACTTCCACTTTTTCTCAGTTCAGTTCTGTGTTCCACAGCTGGCATGGAAGGTGCCTGCATGACAATGGATTCTGGCAATCCAGGGGTAGGCTTTTGTGTCAAAAGGGCCCAGACATTCTGAGTATGTCCTGCTCAGAGGCAAGTGTATCCTTCTTGAGGGGGTGGCAGTCAGGGTGGATATAGATGGCCTGTTCAATTTTCATGTGCCCTGAGAGGAGCCATCTGGGACCCTCTGTGGTTCCTCCTCCAGCTGGGTGCCTACTGGTACTGTCCTCTCTCCTTGTGAGGAAGAGGCATTGGGACTGAGGTCAAGATTCTTTGCTCCTCTTTCACCACAGAGTTGGTGCTGAGAAACCATTGACAGGGTTTGCATAACAAGACTAGACAAGGCAAGGCAAAACGTGAATGCCGCTTGCATGCAGATAGATGCTAAGTGATTGAGCAATCAGCAAGCAAGTGACCAGGCCTGAGATGCAGTCTAGTCAAGCCCATGAGCTGGGTGTCTGTCTGTGCTGTAGACTTTCAATACTAGTTCCTGGTATGCCCTGCAGTGTCAGCCTGTGCTCCCTAAATGACCTGCAAGAGATTCTGTGAAGGACATGAGGGGCTCGCAGATGTCAAATACCAGTCTCTGTGGACAAGAGGTGCATACAGCTAGCGGCTATAGATCATGGCCTGAGATACTTAATGGTTTTCAGCAGCATTGAGCCTGGTTGCACCTGTAACTTAAACAGCATTTCTGGTATCAGTTCATTTACTAATATTCATCCTCGAAGTGGTTTGATTGTCCAGAAATTGGCACATTTTTTGTATTCATATTCTATTTCTAGTTAGCACTAGTTTTCCAGTATCTTATTTACATGTGCTCATGTACTTCTACTACCTGATTGTAAAAATATTTCTGTTCCATTCTGTGATCTTTATATTGCATGCTATACATTGACATTTTACAGTTGTCAAACTACTGCTGAAAACTACTTCCATTATATTCAGTAATAGTCTATTAATACTAATTTCTACTATTGTTATATCTGAAATGTAAACCAGTATATATGCGTGTAATTTTTTTGTTCAAATCATAATAAATCTCAGTTTGAATTAAGCAGAGGGAAAAAAAAGAAGAGACTGGTTGCAGAGAGTCAAGCTGAAGTTACCAGGTCATGAGGGCATTCTGATTTCTATGTCAAGAATGCATGACCTCTAGCATGCTCAGTGCTTTTGGTAAGGTAGAAAGTGATTATTATTTAGGTGAGTTGTAGCATTAGTTGGTTATTTAACGAACTATAGTCCCCCTTAATTGGCAACTCACTGCTACCTTGTGAGAAACTTGCCTTGAATAAAGGCACAACATACTGTGGAAGCTGGAAATCAGAAACCAAAACAGAACATGCTAGAGAAACTTGTCTTGCCATTTGGCAAAACTGGAAAAGATATAATGAGATGCTCCCGACATCAAAATGCACCTCACAGATTTTCATCTGATTCAGTAACAAAACTCACTAAAGGCCATGAGAACCCTGTAAGATTTTCCCCATAATCACATTTCCTTGCCACCAATATCTGCCCTCTCGTCTTCTATCTTGCTCCACGTTTGGTTTCCTCTCCCAAATCCATCATTCATCTGTTCTCCCAAAGCCAGAAGCACAATTTCTTACCCACTCTTCACCATTTCACACCCAAATCTCCACTCTGATCTCAACCCATATCATCTCAGGCATAATCTGTTAAACTCACGCTTAGCCATCAACTTCATCCCCCATTTCCCAGCTACTGAGCAGCCTTCTTCCTGCTTGGTTATTTATATGAGAATATTACTTGCTGTTGTGGTTCTGTTCGCCGAGCTGGGAATTTGTGTTGCAGACATTTCGTCTCCTGTCAAGGTGACATCCTCAGTGCTTGGGAGCCTCCTGTGAAGCGCTTCTGTGATGTTTCCTCCGGCATTTGTAGTGGTTTGAATCTGCCCCTTCCAGTTGTCAGTTCTAGCTGTCCGTTGCAGTGGCTGGTATATTGGGTCCAGGTCGATATGTTTATTGATTGAATCTGTGGATGAGTGCCATGCCTCTAGGAATTCCCTGGCTGTTCAAAAAAAGTAACTATTTAGTTTCTCCAGCATTTCCCTGTTCCCCATGATAAATTATTCTATCCCCATTTGTAAGGGGCTTACATTTCTCCCTTTCACACATGAATAGGAGCTTCTCACTATCCAAGTGTACTTAATATATGAACAACGATACTTCTTAAATGCTGATATTCTATCGAAGTTGCAAAATTATAATTTGATAGAAACGATGTTCTTGTCACTGTACTTGGAAGCCAGCTATCAACCACGTGTGGCTTTTCATTCTGTTTGATTGCTTATGATGACTTCTCTCGCAATAAATGCAGTCAAACTTCAGGTCATTCATACAGAACATTCCTGAATATGTTCAATGAGCTATTTGCAGTTAATAGCAAAGATGTAACCCATGGATCATATCTGGAGTATTTAAAGAATGTGTAGTTGTACATTTAAAATAGAATAGAAATACATCCTGAAATATTATCTCTGGCTTCAATTTGTGGTTGGTAATCTGAGCTGATGATCAAAAAATGAAAGTAATTCTACATTGGGAATATAACACTCCAATCTAGCGGTGAGCATCCATGGCACACCAGAACTTCAATTATTCATGGTCACTGTGGAAGGAAATGTCACTTCTACTGAGTCAGCGCTGACATTAAATATTAGGAAAACAATGACTTCAACTAATCTGTGCATCCTTATTCTTTTCTGAATGTTCCTCTTGGCAAAATACTGGGAACATAGAAACAATGGGATAGAAAATGGACTTTCTTGTGTTTACTGAATGAAGGAATGACCAAGATAACGAGATGTTCATCAAGGATGAAATGTTGAACTAAGCACCAAAAGCTAGAAAGTAAGTTACTGTAATTGCTGAGCAGGTGCAGATCACCATTCACAGCATCTCCTCAGATTGAGAAGGGGAATCACAAAAATATGGTACATTCACCTCACAGGAATCATTGCAGTGAATGGCTGGGTAGATCCTACTCTGTCCTCTTCTTTGTGTTGCTGGCTGTCTTTGTACTCAGCAGGGTAAATACATTGTGTTGTTCACCAACCATGAAGTGCAGTCAGATTGCTCTTTGTAAAAGCAGGCCCTCACTTTTGTTGTGACAGCAGCACTGATAAGTATTGTTGAAATTTAAATGAAGGCCAAGTCAATGGCCAGACGGAGGGAGGGTTCCAGGGTGAAGGCATCAGTGATGGGGGAGGAATAGAAAGGAAGAAATACATGGAATCCCTACAGTGTGGAAACAGGCTACTTGGCCCATTGAGTCCACACTGACTACTTGAAGAGCACCCTACTCAGATCCATCCCATCATTGTAACTCTACATTACCCATGGCTAATCAAACTAACTTGCACATAGAGTCATAGAGATGTACAGCATGGAAACAGAACCATCGGTCCAACCCGTCCATGCCAACCAGATATCCCAACCCAATCTAGTCCCACCTGCCAGCACCTGACCCATATCCCTCCAAGCCCTTCCTATTCATATACCCATCCAAATGCCTCTTAAATGTTGCAATTGTACCAGCCTCCACCACTTCCTCTGGCAGCTCATTTCATACACGTACCACCTTCTGCTTGAAAAAGTTGCCCCTTAGGTCACTTTTATATGTTTCCCCTCTCACCCTAAACCTATGCCCTCTAGTTCAGGACTCCCCGACCCCAGAGAAAAGACTTTGCCTATTTACCCTATCCATGGCCCTCATAATTTTGTAAACCTCTATAAGGTTGGAGAAAACCCACATAGATACTAGTGAAACATGCAAATTTCACAATCTGTCGAGGCAGGAATTGAACCAGGTTCCTAGGCACGGTGAAGCAGCAGCACTAGACACTGAGCTAGCAGACCACCTTCCTGTCACTGGATGGGCCATGGGGGAGGGTTTCATGTGGAGCTCCATCTTTGGTTATTCTGCAGGCCATGAGCCACTGCCACACTGTCCACATCCCTATTAAAGTCATTGTATGGCCATCTCATCTACTCCTGAGCCCTTTTCCCCACCAGATGCATCAACCTTACAGAAGTTTGTAAAATCATGAGGAGCATTGATAAGGTCTTTCTCCTTAAGATGCAGGTGAGGGTTCAAAACTAAGGGGCATATTTTTAAGGTGAGAGGCGAAAGATTCAAAAAAGGCATGAGGGGCAATTTTTTTACACAGAAAGTGGTTAGTGTGAGAATTCACTGCCACAATATGTGGTGAGTGCTGGTACAGTTACAATGTTTAAAAGATATTTGGATAAGTATATGAATAGGAAAGATTTGGAAGGATATGGGCGAAATGCAGGCAGGTGGGAATATTTTAGTTTGGGAACATGGTCAGTATGGATTGGTTTCCACGTTGTGTGATTCTATCACAATTGAACTCTCCATGGCAAATCCATTAACTTACTGCAACATGTTCAAACTCATCAGCGGACCCATCTTGTAGTAGATTGCTTTTTATTTGTCGATGATCTAAAATTAATTGCCAAAATTAGCGTTGCCTAAATTTGGTACCTTGCTGTAGCATCAATGAGTTAGCCTAGATACAGAACCTTCAACACATACTTGAATGGCTTTGAATGAGTCTTTCTCTTCACAGAAAACCAAATAAAATACACAAGAAATTATTGCAATGCAGGCACTCCACAAAATAGGGCTAGACCACTGTGGCACCATTAGAGATGGAGTACTCAAAATAATTTCTAAGCACAAAAAAATCCAGGAATCTTTCACTACCCATGGACAGATGTTCAATGTAGAGTGACCCCCTTATGATATGTTAGGCACAGATTAATTTTAACTCCAAGGATATCAAATAAAGAAGTAGTTGAGAATTATATGTAGAAAGATGGGAACATTTTAGAACTATACAAATTTGAGTATTCTTTATGGAATAACAGTTTCAGCAAAGAATTCTCCTCTTGCTCTATGAGTTGCAAAAGCAGACAAATTAATTATTTATATGGTCAGCTTGCGAGCTCTCAGAATGAGCAGAATAGCTGCTGTATTCCCCCACATAAAAGCACTTAAAATGCTTCAAACTAATTCATTGTGTGTGCACGTTCTGAGGCCAAGTTTTCAATTGTGTGTTTCTGGCAGGAGGCCCTGAGTAATTCCACTAAAAGTCAGATATTGGAAATATATCCATCATTTCCCAATATCCACTTTTATTAAGACAGGTTTTCCAAGGGCAATGGATATTCAGATGATTAGTTCTTGGATATTTTTGAGGCATTTCTGAGATATATGGTAAAGTAGCACATCTTTCAACTTTGTTTTTTTTCAATAAAAGCTCTTTTTGACAATAAGCAAGAGTCGCCAGTTTTGTAGGTGGATATAAAATTCCCCATGATGTTGCAGGAACGCCTGAGCCAATATTTATGCATCAACTCTTTTACCAACACAGATTTTCTAGTCATTACCTTTTTTTTCTACCAGCTCCAGATATAATACATTTGGAAAGTTTGATTAAAAATATTTAGAACCATAGCCAGAAATGATGCAAATTACAGAGCCAGTGAAAAAGGATAAGAAAAATACATTCTATCCCTAGATTTGATAAGCGATGGAAACAGACCCTTCGGTTCAACTCGTCCATGCCTTGTGTGACATAATTGTGAAAATATATGCTAAAGTCTTTTAGGGGATTTCCAGGAAAAAATATTTATAGTGTGTTGGTAAAGTCTTGACAAAGCATCCAAGAAGATCTTATATTTATGAATAGTCCTCTTCAAACCTCCAGCAGCAAGTGAACAGTGAACAGAGTGCATGATTTGGTGGATTTTGAGTCCTCAACAATGATTTCTTTCCTTCTGTTCAGCTGGCCATTGGTAGAAGGAATCATTAATTGAAGCACTAATCATTTAATAAGCGCTGGAAAGCAATTTAATTATGAATCAAACACTTGCAGATTCTCCTGGTGCCCTTTCCTAGTGAATGTTTCTATTTCTTTACTGAGGATGGTGCAAGTATGAAGCCATAATGATAGACTCATAACATGTACATGCATTAGGTGTAGCCAACATCGTTGCTACAGTCAGAAACATGCACTAAGCCAACAAAGGCTAGAACAGATGCTATTTGTGGGACCATCCAAAAATGTTCAGCTTTTCCTGATGTTTTTCATGCATGTGGACATCAGGCACATGTGGAGGAAATCTAGTTCCAAAGCCAAGACAGACTCCACAGCAAGATACGGATGAATGACAACACAATAGCATACCACAACACTTGCAGCAAGGGAAGTGTTAAGAAGATGCACAAATGGATAGACATCAAGGAAATGCAGAATTAACCAAGTGAAAGGCAACTGCCAGAGTTGTAAAAGATCTTTGTCAAGGGATGGACTGTCTGTGTTAGAGAAATACTGAAGAAAATGTGTCCGTTTTGGTCATGCAGAGATGAACTGGCAAGTCATCTTGAATGAAAAACAACTCCTATTTCCAAAACCATTACACCAAGACACAGCATGACCATACAAAACAAGGAAAAAAAAACAAAGCACTGTGGATGCTGGAAAACAGTAACAAAGTCATTCATTACTGGAAAATCTCAGCAGGTGTGGCAGCATCTGCGGACAGAAAACAGAGTTAACATTCATAACGTGTTCATTTTACACCACGGACAAATGAGTATTGAATGAACACTACAGCTTCATATGCTAATTGTGCTTTGGCCATGGATCAGTCAGAATATTTAACAACTTGTGCATACATGTGAGGGATGACAAACCTACCAAACCCAACAGCAAAGGAAGTCTTTAAATTCATGCAATGTTCCATTCATCCATCTTATGAACAAAAGTAGCAATAGTCCCATTCACAGTGCATGGAAAAATGTACATCTTTGTGATGGATCACATCTCCAAATTTCCTATTGTTCATCAACTCAGCAACAAAGGACGTGTGACCGTCAATGGTGTAATGAACACTACTTTCAGTCTTTTCAGTATACTAGATCAGATAATGTCTAACAACAGACTGCAGAACACTAGCAAGCAATTGCAAGGCATATACTAAATGGGAAGTGATTCATTTCACATCATCACTTCACAATCAGTGCTGAAATGGTCTAGACAAATACTTATTACATTCTACCAAATCAATGATCATCAGGTGTTGAGCAACAAAGCAGTTTTTTGTATTGCATTGCTGCATTTTCACATAACACTAATAGAGAAGGAATTACAATTCCCACCACAAATTATGCTGAGAATGCAAATGTGAGTGATCTTGCCTGGCAATCAATTGTCGAACCATTCTGAGACTCAGGAAAATCTTCTTCAAAGACAGAGGAGAATGAAAAAGATAAGCAATGTGTGAGCAGGTAGAGAACTTCCAAAACTCTGCACTGGACAGATAGTGCGATTTGCAAATATAAATATGTACCCCGCCCAGATTATATTGATTATGGTGCTAAATCACAAAAAAATTGAAAGCCAGCTTGGAGTAATGTAGAACACACTAAACATGGTCAAGAAGAGTTAGGGAGAATACTCTGACAAATATGATTGAACAATGCTGTTGGGTGACATCAACCTGGAGCAAGACAACCAAAATATCAAGTAAGTGCAGCAGAGAACAGTGTGTACTTTTCCAAAAGTGTATGCGATCACCAGAGCAGGGCAAGTTGTCCAACCTCCAATCCATTATATTGAAGTTTGAAACATTAAATTTGTAGATCTTTTTGCATACCTATAGAATTAACAGCATGTATCTTCATATTGTATATCCTTATATGTGTTTGGGAGAAGTTCTTTTAATCTTTAGAACAAGGTTATATTGTCTTATAGTCAGTATGTCAATATAACTTTAAGTGACATGCTCATTGTATATTTTCTATCTGATACCTGCCATTAGCACTTTTTCTTATTTATCTTTATTTTTATTACATTTTCATACAGCTCTGTATTTTTTTTGTCTTACCTTCCCCTTTAGAGCAGATATATCTTGACTGTGTTGGCACCATCTCTTCATTAAAAGTATCACATTGTTCAGCTCCAGTTTTTCTCCACAAACCACAAACTTCCAGTCGATGTAGCCCAGCTCCATTCTTGCCTCATTGACTTTGGCTCTTGCCAATTATTTTTTCTTACAATAGGATTTTATTTCCACATTCAGTGTTCCATTGGGTTTGCTCTGGAGACTGATAACCCAAAGCAGTTCCAACACTGGAATATACCCAATGTTCCTAATTAAATCAAACAAAAATATTGCAAAAATAGTAACACAGTACAAGCCTTTTAGATTAGATTCCCTACAGTATAGAAACAGGCTCTTCAGCCCAAAATGTCCACACCAATCCCCTGAAGAGTAACCCACCCAGACCAATGCATCTAACACAATGGGCAATTTTTTTTTGCATAGCCAATGTACCTAACCTGCACATCTTTTGGATTGTGGCAGGGAACCCACACAGATTCAGGGAGAAAGTGCAAACTCCACACAGTCACCCAAGGCTACGAATTGAACCCAGGTCCCTGGTGTCGTGAGGCTGCAGTGCTAACCACTGAGCCATTGTGCTGCCCTCCAAGCTTCCCTATTCAACACTTAAAACCGCAACAAGTTCATGTGACTTGTCTAACGGTCAGTCCAAAACAGGTGACTTTTAGTCCACACCATCTCAATCTCCATGCGCTGATCAGATGACTTCCTGAGCTAACTAGCCTGAAGCAGACTATCTTGTATTCTGTCTCCATACAAACAAGGCTATATTCAAACTTTGACAATGTCTAGTCTGCAGCAATGTTTCCAGTTTAACCATTTACAAACATCACAAACTTGTTATGCTGTCTACAGCCAATTTGATCAAGTGTCCATTAGCACTTGCGTGTTTTCCCTGGAAAAGAGCTTATTTCTTGGCATTAATAACCTTTAACCTTAGCCAACGCTTGCATATACTTTGCCATCTTTATATAATTTAATCAACTGTATAAGATTTACATGCCACAATTCTGTGATCAAGCACTTTATCTTTCATATTATACATTTGATGGTCTGTTTAAACCAAGACTTACTGTGAGAGACTTCCCCAGTATTGTTTACTTGTGGCACTCCAAGCAAACATTCTTTCAGACAGAAAACCATTAAGACAAGTGAACGTCTAATCATCAGGTCACCAATCTGACTGTTTGACTTTTTCAACAAGACAAGCGTTGTATGCTTTTTCTCATTCTACTTAACTTCAGCAAACCTAGCAAAATTTAGATTGATATCTACATTACTCAGGATTTTCCATTGTCCTTTTCCACATTATCCTTACGATTCTTAACTGTTCCTCCACTGACACTCTCAAGCGACTTGACCGACCTTTTTGTCCAAGAACAATGTCTAGCAGTGCCTTGTTCTTGTTTCAACTGATGTAGAAAATTCATCCAGACACAATCTAAGAATGCTTTTCCCTTTCTACCCTTATCACTATCAAGATCCCAGTGTGTCCAAATAATGGAATTCCTCTATTATAAATACACTGTAATACTTTTATCTTTCTGTGATTTCCTTGCAGCTTTGTTCCTCTATATCCTTACCACATGGTCTGTAAACCCTTTTTATTTCTTTAGTTTGAGCCTCATAGATATGGTCCTTGAACCATCTTTCTCCATTACTGCAATGCTTTCCTTACCAAGACTGTAGTGGTTGGGATGAAGTCAGCCGGGTGGACTTCATAGAGTATGAGTTCCCTGATTGAGGCCGTTAACCGGTTCAATCAGTGAGCCCTGGCTGACAGATATAAACAGGAGTGTCAAGGGTTCTACCAGGGGCTCAGAGTTAGCTGGGTCAGTGCCATGTCCTATGCATGTACAAATAAAGGGTGACTTGGTGACAGGATACCAGCCTCTGTAGAGCTATTTCAAAGACACTGCCTTTTCTTCCTATCTTGTCTTTCCTGAACACCCTGGAACCAGGAATATTTAGATCCAGCTCTTCCTTGAGCCAGGATCTCTGTTATTGCCGCAACATCATAATTCCATATTCTAACCTGATCCTGTGCCCTCATCAATCTTATTTACTACACTCAATGAGTGAGAACTGCAGATGCTGGAGACCAGAGTTGAAAAGTGTGAAAACGTCGATTACTCTGCTCCTCGGATGCTGCCTGACCTGCTGTGTTTTTCCAGCACTACACTTCTCAACAAACAGAGTTTGTTTAAAGCCCACCCTCTGCAAACCACCACCCACCCCCCCCCCCCCCCCCCCCCCCCCCCCCCCCCCCCCCCCCCCCCCCCCACCCCCACACCCGATGGCACTGGCGAAACAGCCCATGAGGAATTCAGTCTCAGCTCTCTTCAGCCATAACCCGCCTGGCTTGTGCAGCTGCCTTCTCCAGGCAGGAATTTGAAGGTTCCCCCACCCCTCTCATACCAGCCTTGCTGGACAAATAGGCTTGATCTTCCACTAAAGTTAGAACATTTAATTTTAGATGAAGGCAAATTGTGCAGGGAGTTGATAGGAACATTTATCAAGTCAAGTACATCAGAGCATGGAAAGTCAGATGCCACACTCCCCCAGCCACTTACAAAAGAAAGATGATGTTGTATTCAAGAATCACATTCGTGTGAGCTCCAGAGATGGACCCAAAGTAATATTTAACTTTTGCTTGTCAAATGGTAATGACATTTGCCCCCAACCCCTGGAACTCCAGGAGGAACTTTGCTGAAGGGCACATTCAAGTAATACTCTGAAATATCCCCTGGGATTACTGGCAAGAAATTGTGAAGCCTGAATAACTAACTATGAAAGATTTATCAAATGCTCTCACTCCACTTAGTGGCTGGAATGAGAACAACATGTTAGCATCCTACTAACACGTTATTTGACTGTGTAAATAGTCCTGCTTGAGATATAAAGAATACAGAATACAAAATGCTTCCTTATGCATATTTCATGATAGTTTTCTACACATTAATTTTATTGCTTAATTTTCTCCATGTCTTTATTCCAGTCTCCACATATCAAGCCTTGTTATCACATGGTCTGTTATTACACAGTACCCATTGTTAGCCACCAACAGTCTCCATTAGCAACCATTTGTTCTTCATGGCTGACCATTTTCCACTCCTTTATTTGTCCAATAGTTCTGCTCTCCCTTTGGGCTCCAACTCCACCTATTTTTACACCTTCCCATCCCCTCTCTATCTTCTGCATAAAAAACAACATTTTCCCATCTACTATGAATTCTGAAGAAGGGCCATAGGATTTCTCTCCACAGATGCTGCCAGACCTGCTGAGAGTTTCCAGCCATTTTTGTTTTTGTTTCTGATTTACAGCATCTGCACTTCTGTTGGATTAAAAAAAATGTAATTGCTTCACTTTTGCAAATATTACCCTTGTGGTCAATTTACTTAATAAAAATGATTTTACAAATCAGACAATGTCTTTTCTCAATAGTAATATAAGATTCCATGCAATGCATTTTCTCCAACATTAATTCCATATTAATTTTAAAATGAATATAGTTTACAGCTCAGGGTCCAATTGATTAATGAGCTGGAATATGCACTTGATGATCAAAATTCAAATCAGCATATTCCTAGAATGATTAAGCTAATCCATTATATCTATCTGGGTAAAAACAATGACTGCAGATGCTGGAAACCAGATTCTGGATTAGTGGTGCTGGAAGAGCACAGCAGTTCAGGCAGCATCCAAGGAGCAGCAAAATCGACATTTCGGGCAAACATCGATTTCGCTGCTCCATTATATCTAGCTGTCAATAGCAGCTGGAACATTAAGCGAGATGTGGGACATTTTAGGGGTTCTGCCCATCAGAAACATGGCAGTGGCACCTTGAAAATACAGAGCTGTGGGTTCCATTCTCAATGACTAACAACATCATTGACACTAGAGAGTAATGGGGCGATCAAGCGGGGTGTCTACCTGAGACATGTGGTCACCCCCTTTGTTTGTGTATATTGTAGTTCTGCAATCAGGCAATCTCAGTTGACAGTTTAGGATTTAGCCTAAGGGAGCAATTGCACTGTTAAGCCAGAAATGTTTCAGCTGATCCTACAGCTAAAGGAGATGCCAGAAGGGAAGGTTTGTTTTACTTTTGTCAGGTGTGCTATCTTTGATGCAAATGTGTTGCTGGTCAAAGCACAGCAGGTTAGGCAGCATCTCAGGAATAGAAAATTCGACGTTTCGAGCATGAGCCCTTCATCAGGAATAAGAGAGAGAGCCAAGCAGGCTGAGATAAAAGGTAGGGAGGAGGGACTAGGGGGAGGGCCCTACCTTTTATCTCAGCCTGCTTGGCTCTCTCTCTTATTCCTGATGAAGGGCTCATGCTCGAAACGTCGAATTCTCTATTCCTGAGATGCTGCCTAACCTGCTGTGCTTTGACCAGCAACACATTTGCAGCTGTGATCTCCAGCATCTGCAGACCTCATTTTTTGCTATCTTTGATGACCTGTCTGACATTCTGGGTCATATGATTTTCATAGGCCATCTGCCTGTATGACCGGACAGCTGGCTAACAGGCTATTCCTGAGGTCTATTCAAACTGACTGGGCTAGCATTTGAAGGGGAGTTTGGCTGTTCTCACTTGAGAGTTTTGTCTGGGAAGTAAAGCACCTGCTCACATTTTAAAATACTGTTTAGGAAGATGAACTCCTCATTCCTCACTGCCACGAAGGAGTTGCAGAGTTAACGTGACAAGCAATACTAAAAGTGAAATTAGACAAATCATTACTAATTTGAAAAACAAAAGCAATATTTCACAGTTTTACATCTTCTTTCTATTTTGGTATTTTACTTGTAACATTATAAGGAAAGCTCATTATTATTGGAGTGTTGTATAGTAAAATACAATGAAAATGTTTCATAGGCTAAATATGTGCCACAATTACCCAAACCCATTGAAGTCTTCTTAAAACAAGTTTAAAACAGCTTTCCAAAGTCAGTGATAAAAGAAAATCAGCTGGGCTTGTTTACTAACATATCTCCACAATTTAACTCATTAAGGCTAGGAATCATTCTGTTAAACTTGTACTCCCTCCCAACTGGTATATATTACCTAACATTACCAATACTGAAGACAATTTTCCAGACAAGATCCAGCCAAGGTTTTGTACAACTGAAGCAGCACCTCCTCATTTTTAGTCTTCCAACACCCTTCAATTATAGGTCAATATTCCAGTAGATCTTTTGATTACTTTTTGTACCTCTGCAAGAGTTCTTCACGGTCAGTGCATATAAACATCTTAATCCCTTTGCTCCACCACAAATCCTAACCTTTCACCATTTTGAAATGGCTGATTTTCTTTGTAAAAGGCAATAGTTCAGGAAAAGTTAATGCTCATGTCACAGTGGTTTCACCCACTCTATTGATGTCAAGTAGAAAATGAATTCTACTGTTATCTTTCAAGGGAAAAATGTAACTAGCAGATTCCTAATGTCTTAATTATGGAACCTGACAAAATGTCATTAAACTATTTTTACAATGCAACAAAAATTTTTGATACCTAAGAACAGTGCACTCCTATGTAGATACTCAACAGTTATGTATCCTCTAACTACATCATGAGATAGTTCCAAAACAAAGTAAATGTAAAGGAAGAATGGTGGGAAAGACTTACCCCAACAATCCTTGCTTAATACTACAGACAACTGGACATGGCAAATACGGGTATCACGAGAGATCATCTGGGAAGATACCACATGGTTGCAACAGTGTGAATCTGAGGTGCAAACATGGGAAGAAGATATCCAGAAAAATGTGAAATAAAGGGACCATTGCACAGAGTAGCAAGATATACTCAATTTAAAACATGATGTGGAGGAGTCTGTGTTGAACTGGAGTGGACAAAGTTAAAAATCACACAACACCAGGTTATAGTCCAACTGCTTTATTTGGAGTGCTGCTCCTTCATTGGATAGCTGTGGAGCAGGATAATAAGACACAGAATTTATAGCAAAAGATGACAGTGTCATGCAACTAAAATGATATTTTGAACAAACCTAGATTGTTGTTCATTGTTAATTCCTGATGAAGGGCTTATACCCGAAACATTGATTCTCCTGTTCCTTGGATCCAGCATCACACTCTCAACTATAACCTGGTGTTGTGCAATTTTTAACTCAATTTAAAACAGCATTCGTGAATTTGATAAAACAATTTTAAGGAGTAGCAGATCACAAACAACAACAAAATTGTGCCAATATAATACAGTTTTAATGTACTGAGATAAGAAATGGAAAAAGGTATAATACTGCCTCACAGTTTCAAGGTCAGAGGTGCCTCATGCAGACACTAGATTTGACTTCATGGATGCCCAAGACCTTCAGTGCTTCAAAACCAAACATCAAGCGTAGAAGGAACAAACTTACAGCATTGCAGAACACTGCAGAACAGGAGGGTGTTACATTGTTAGGAGCTCAATATAGTACAACAATCTCCTTTAGAAAAAGTAGCTCTTGCATTTATAGGTGAAAGAACAAAGAACAAAGAACATTACAGCACAGGATCAGGCCCTTCGGCCTTCCAAGCCTGCGCCGATCCAGATCCTCTATCTAAATCTGCCTCCTATTTTCTAAGAATCTGTATCCTTTTGCTCCTGCCCATTCGTGTATCTGTCTAGATACATCTTAAATGATGCTATCGTTCCTGCCCTTACCACCTCCGCTGGCAACGTATTCCAGGCACCCACCACCCTCTGCATGAAGAACTTTCCATGCATATTTCCCGTAAACGTTTCCTCTCTCATTTTTAACTCAAAACCCCTAGCAATTGAGTTGTCCGCTCTGGAAAAACATTTCTTGCTATCCACCCTGTCTACACCTCTTATAATTTTGTAGGCCTCAAACAAGTCCCCCCTCAACCTTCTTTCCAATTAAAATATTCCTAATCTACTCAACCTCTCCTCATTGCCCGCACCCTACGTACCAGGCAACATCCTGGTGAACCACTTCTGCACTATCTCCAAAGCATCCACATCCTTTTGGTAATGTGGCAATCAGAACTGTATGCAATATTCCAAATGTGGCCAAACCAAAGTCTTATAAACTGTAACATGCCTGCCAACACTTGTACTCAATTCCCCATCTGATGAAGAAAAGCATGCTGTATGCCTTCTTGACCACTCTACTTACCTGCCACCTTCAGTGAACAATGGACCTGAACACCCAGATGTCTCTGTACATCAATTTTCCCAGGACTTTTCCATTTACTGTATAGCTCGCTCTTGAATTGGATCTTCCAAAATGCACCACCTCGCATTTGTCCGGACTGAACTCAATCAGCCATTTCTCTGCCCAACTCTCGAATCTATCTATATTCTGTTGTGTTTTCTGACAGTCCCCTTCACTATCTGCAACTCCACCAATCTTATTGTCACCTGCAAACTTGATGATGAGACAAACTACACCTTCCTCCAAATCATTTATGTATATCACAAACACAGTGGTCACTGCATGGATCTCTGTGGGACCACCACCAGTCACAGGTCTTCATTTTGAGAAATTCCTTTCCACTACTACTTTCTATCTCCTGTTCCCCAGCCAGTTCTCTATCCATTAAGCTGGAACATCTTGGACCCCATGCAACTTTGCCTTCTTCATCAACCTACCATGTGAAACCTTATCAAACGCCTTATTAAAGTTGATGTATAGGACATCTGCAGCCCTTCCCTCATCAATCAACTTTGTCACCTCTTCAAAGAATTCTATTAGGTTTGTAAGACATGACCTTCTCTGCACAAAACCATGCTGCCTATCACTGATAAGCCCATTTTCTTCAAAATGGGCATATATCCTATCCCTCAGTATCTTCTCCAGTAGCTTCCTTACCACTGAAGTCAGGCTCACAGCTCCATAATTACCTGGATTATCCTTGCTGCCCTTCTTAAACAAGGGGGCAACATTAGCAATTCTCCAGTTCTCTGGGAAATCCCACCATGTTTAAGGATGCAAAGTTATATGTTAGAATCCCAGCTATTTCCTCTCTTGCTTCCCTCAGTAACCTGGGATAGGTCCCATCCAGACCTGGGGACTTGTCCACCTTAGAATACACAACACTTTCTGCCTCCTTATACCAACTTGACTTATGGTAATCAATGATCTATATGTAAACTCAACATCCACTATGTCCCTCTCCTCAGTGAATACCAATGCAAAGTACTCATTAAGAATCTCACCCATTTTCTCTGATTCCATGCATATCTTTCCTCCTTTGGCCTTGAGTGGGCCACCCTTTCCCTTGTTACCCTCATGCTCCTTGTATATGAATAAAAGTTTTGTGGTTTATGTCAATAGAATTCCATTCTGTTACATTTAAGACTAATACAAGTACCGAGGCCATTATTGTATCAGACTTGTTACCATAGCTAAAGAAGAAGAAGCTACAGTCTACAGAGATAAGACTAAGTGATGTTAGTGGAATAACTATCAAGAGCATGAGAATGCTGCAAATTACACTGCAACACAAGAGAGTTGAAAATGCCTACGTTGCTCACAATCAACATACATATGAGCACAATGACATGCAAACATACAAACAGGAAACAAGAGTATGCCGCTTGGCTCTTTGAGCAGGATCCAACAAGATCATGGCTGATCTGATTTTAACCACAACGCTATCTTCTCGCACATCCCCGCTAATCTTTCATCCCCTTGGTGATCAAGAATCTATCTACCTCTGCCTTAAAAATATTTAAATATTCTGCGACCACTGATTTTTGATGAAGGGAATTCCAAAAATTCACAACCCTCTAAGAGAAAAATAAGTTTTCTTATCTCTGTTTTAAATGGGGCACTCTCTTATTTTTAAACTGTAAACTCTACTTCTAGTTTCTCCCACAAAGAAACATCCTTTCAATATCCAGTTGGACAAATCCCCTCAGGATCTGATACATTTCAATTTAAGGTCACTTTTGATTTTTCAAAACTCTGTCTAGATTTAGCCTCTCCTCAAATGGCAACCTGTTCAATCCAGGTATAAGGCCAGAACAGTCTTCACTTTTAAGTCTGCACAGATACTTAGTGCAGTAAATACATTCCTGAAGAAGGGCTTATGCCCGAAACGTCGATTCTCTTGCTCCTTTGATGCTGCCTGACCTGCTGCGCTTTTTCAGCAACACATTTTTAAGCTCTGATCTCCAGCATCTTCAGTCCTCACTTTCTACCAGTCTGCACAGATACATCAACTTCCTCAGGACAGTCGAGGGAGTTTGTCTCCTTCTCAACTGGTCCAGATACAAACTGCTGTCAAGCAACCAATCAAGGCCAAACCACTGGGATTCTCAGACCCAGCAAAACCAAAAATGAAAAGTAATCTGTTGGGGCTTCCTACAATGGCATAAAATAAATATTTCATAATACTGAGAAAAATCAGTGTCCAGCAAGCCAAAATCAGTCAAACAAATTCAGCAAGCAGAGAAAAGTAACCGAGACTGTGCTACCATTCATCAGTATTGTATGAAGACTGCCAGCTCCAAACAGCATAAACAGCATTTCACAATCCTGAATGGGTTTTTACAGAGATGATTAAAAAAAAGACTAGTTATTTCAGCTTTTCTTTGGGGAGTTGAATTGAAAAGGTCATGCCTAGATATTTCAAAATCACCAGGTGGACAGTCAGCATTCAAGTCAGTGGGGCAATTAGCAGACAGTATAAAAGTGTCATATATGCCATAATCCATTGTGAGACCTGTTATTAATAGGATTATCAGGCTTGAAATTAATCTTGTCATCACTGCTGAGAAATAAAAAGATAAAACTTACCAAAGTTTTCCACAAAAAATAAATAATGAGTACAAGAATGAACAGTACAGGCTACTTGAGCTCTCTGATGAATCTTTAACTGACTACAGTCTGATGAATAAACTGAGAAAGCAGAGCAGTCAATGTCAGTGGCAGAGGTAGTGCTGAGTGAGCAGTAATATTTCAGTAAGACCACTGAGAGTTTGAAGAAGTCAGTTTCACCAGTCAAATAATCACAGAGGATGATAGATGTCCAAACCGATCAGGAACTCCATGGGTGCCAGGCTGATGTCCATAGATTCAGGACATTGTCAGAAAGAAGAAAGCTACCTAATCTAAGCTTTTGGGAA
Source organism: Hemiscyllium ocellatum (assembly GCF_020745735.1). Classification (NCBI taxonomy): domain Eukaryota; kingdom Metazoa; phylum Chordata; class Chondrichthyes; order Orectolobiformes; family Hemiscylliidae; genus Hemiscyllium; species Hemiscyllium ocellatum. The sequence continues at coordinate 91,817,322 of NC_083401.1, forward strand.
TAGTGCAAAAAATACTTTATCTCTTCCAAATAGAAAGAGATTGCTTGATGCAGAAATCTGGGATAACTCTGTTGCAGATCCTAACAATCGCTAAGCTCCTAATAGCTATGGCTGACCAAAATATCCACTTGCCTCCTCTGTAAATACTCTGCACTGGTTTATACTTTACTAGCAATCACTATAGGCCCAAGTCAAAGGATGACCAATGGCAGCAAACTACGTTTAACAACTCTTAACAAATTCCAAAATGTAACTCAAGTGGTCTTCTGGATAAAGACAGCACAATATATGCCTTTCAGATCCATTATGAATGACATTGCCCTTGCACCCCATCTCTTCTTGTTTTGCTTAGCTTCTCTTAGTTTATCTAACTTGGTTTAGTTTACTTATTTCCCTGTGAAATTTCTTGGTGTCATCTACACAACTTATTGTGCTTCATAACTTAGTACAGTAAATACATTTGGATATGCAACTCACTGTTTCTTCATCCAATTCATTGATATACAACGGCAAAAAGCTAAAGTACCAGTCTGAGTGCTATGGAAAAAAGCTATTAGTTACCTCACACCAATGGGAAAACATTCAGGGGTACCATGTTCATTATCTATTCAAGGAAGGATGTAATGTGCTGGAGACAGATTGCACATAAAATGGAACTATCGCATTATATCAGAACCGACTGTATGATTTATTAACTGCTCTATCTGCCCTCCCACATTTCATGACTCACACACATATACCACCAGGACTCCCTGATCATGCACACCTTTTAGAATAGCATGTTTTATTTCATGCTGTCCCTTCATGTTTTTGTACAAATGTGCATCACCTCACATTTCTACACGTTGAATTTCATCGGCCATTTTTCCACCCTGTTGACCAAATTATCAATGTTCCTTTGGAAATTCTACACTGCTCTCCCACAGTTCATGATGCACCCAACATTTCTAAGTGAGTGCTCTAATATTGACCGCTGAGGAATACCAATACCAACCTTCCTCCAGCCTCAAAAACGCCGTTAACCATGATTCTGCATTTTCTATCATTCAGCCAAAGTTATATCCAAGTTGTTATGTCCTTTTATTCCATGAGCTACCAACTTTTCTCAGAAATCATAGGGCATAGAATTTTATAGCATAAAAAGAAGTCCCTTTGCTCATTGCACCTACATTAGTCAAATACTCTAATCCCATTTTGCAGCACTTGGCTCATAGAGGTCAAGGTGGCTTTACCTTTTTCCTAATTTGTATGTTCATATGTTTGTCAGTGTTGTGAACTCTGATTAGCTGAGCAACATGCAAATTCTTAATTATAAATAAAGGTCAACTGGTTTTAAACATTAATTAACCAAGTGATGCTAATTACCTAATACAGACGAGCGATTTGAAATTTGCCTGACAGTACTGAGATACAATTTCTTGCTTTTTAAATTTGAACAATATGTGTACTATTGCAAAGGGATGTATCGCATGAAAATGTGTGGTAACACTGAGATAAAATGTTTAGCAAGTGGAGTAAGACAAGACTATCAGTAGCTAATGTGATGGAAATACTATGTCTGATCTGGAGGACTCCTTTTTTATCTGAGGATTATGGCTCAGGTTAGCAAAATCTAAACTGCTGCTACATAATATTCAGCATTTTATCACATAACATTGTCAGTTATTGGGGAATAGCAATAATCAGAACAATAACTTGTGTGATAATGTTTCCAGTCAATGAATACCACCTACCGACACTGCAGGTAACATGACAACTGCCTAAGTGCAGTTTTCAGGAAAAAAATGCTGTTCGGCTGGATGAAGTGTAGTTTTCTTAATAAATGCAGCATATCCTTAAATTTTTTGAGTGAGGACTTCACTCTGTGATATCTAGATTATGCACATCTGAAACGTAGCCTGTTAAAAGAGGCTTGTATCACTGTGTAACATGCTGATGATAGTTTTAACAGAAATGAATGTGACGGGCCAGCAGATGGAGTTACAAAGAATTAAGATGTGAAGCAATGAAGAATTGATCTTTATGAACAGGAGCTCTGAATCTGGAATACCATTTGACTGCTAACAGCTTTCTTCCACTGTTTTGTTTAAATTGATTTATTGCAAAACCTATGTTGTATCCCGATTAAAACAATTATCACGCTTATGAAATAGAATTAAAATGAACAATGATACCAATGTACGAAATTAGCTGGAGAAAAGAAAGGTGTATAATCCTTGATGCCTGGGTCAGTGCCTGATTTTAATTAGAATCACAAAATTCTTCTAGCACAGAAGGAGGCCACTCAGGCCAATGCGTCACTGCCAGCTCTCCAAATCAGCAGTTCAACTAGTGTCTTCCTCTTCTCTCTCCTCCCTGTAACTCTGCTCATTCTTTTCCAACAAATACTAGTTTAACTCCGTTTTGAAAGCTAGGATTGAACCTGCCCCCCACAACATTCTAAGGTAATGCATTCGAGACTCTAACTAGCTGAAAAATCTTTCCTTTTTATTATTGCTTATTTTACTGATTACACTCACTCATTCTTCACCCTTTCACACGTGGGAACGTTTTCTCCCATTCACGCTATTTAACACTCTCATGGTTTTAAATACATTAATCAGATTCCTTTCTCAAGCTTCTATTCCCCAGTTACTCCAATTTCTAATTCTGTTGCTGAAATTCCTCATCACATTCTCATAATCCTCATCTGTACGCTCTACAGTGCCTTCAGATCCTTCCTGAACCACAGCTCCCAGAACTGGACACAGTACCCTAGCTGAGGCAAAATTCGCATTTAATAGGTTCAACAAAGCCTTCTTGCTCTTATCCTTCAATCCACTGTTAATGCATCTAGGATACCACAGGCTTTATGAACTGCTCTCTCAAACTGTCCTGAGGAATGACTATGTGGGGGCCCTGGGAGGAAGGTTTAATGCCCTGGCCATTTTAGTTCTGATGTCAAGGAAGGGTAATCTCCACCTTCTAAAAACCAGGCACTAGCTCTCCCTCTTCAACACAGACCGCAGAATCTTTGCAAAAACAATGGAACTTTGGAACCATGTTGGACCAGTCCTACCCGTTCTCAGGCGGGACCATAAATAAAACATCTGCCTGGTTCAATATTTGATTCATCATTCCCAGAAGACTGCACTGTCAGCCACCATCCTAATCAAGAGAAGGCATTTCATCTGAATATCTGTCCTCTTGCTATGGATGTTAACATACCATTTGTCTTCTTCACTGCCTGCTGCACCTGCAGGATCACCTTCAGTGACTGGTGACCCAGATCTGACTGTACCTCGCCCTTTTCCAATCTACCACCATTCAGGTAACAATGTGCATTTCTAATTGTGCTACTAAAATGGACATCCTTACATTTATTTACATAACGCTTTATCTAACTATACATTTTCCCACTCACTCCACTTGTTAAATCACATCTCTACATCCTCCTTAAAGTTCACCCTCCCGCCCAGATTTGTGTGATCTGAAAACTTGGAGATATTGAATTTAGTTCCCTCATCTAAATCATTAATATTTAACATTCCATTTGCCTTTGTTATTACCTGCTGAACATGCATGTTAACTTTTTGAGTTTTATGTGCAAAGACCCCTAAAACCCTTTGTACTGTAGTTTTCTGCAGTCTTTCTCCACTTAAATAATATTCATCTTCATTACTCTTCTTTCCAGGAAACATTATTTCACATTTTCCCACATTATATTCCATCTGCCTAATTTTGCCTATTCACCTAACCTGCCCATATCCCTCTGCAGACTTGATTTTGACCTTAGTTTCATGTCACATTACAGGTGATCACCATTGCACTACACACACACACACACACACTCTCACATACACACGGGCACATGTACACACAGACACGCACACAGACACCCACACATACCCTTATAAACACACACACTCCCACATTCACACATGCACCCCCTCACAGACTTAAGACATTCTGCACCCACCACACACACACACACACACACACACACACACACACACACACACACACACACACACACACACACACACTTACTTACAACCCTCACCCCAGACAGACACACACAGACAGACGAAGACCCACATGCACACATATATTTTGTGGGGTGAACTTTTATTGCAGTTACATTGCACTTTGCTCAAAAACTGTATACATTCATGTAGAACTCTGAGCTCAAAAACTGCATGAATTTATATAAACCACTGTTTATATAACTTATAACTGTTTATCTCACTTATTAGATTAGAACACAGGGGGCCAACACCTTCAACATATTGTCTAGCTATCACCATTGTTAGCAGCTAACCCAAGAATGCAACTTTAAAAAAAAGGGTTTTGTGATTTACACATGAAAGAAGTGAAACTATCACTGTATTCTAACAGATGAAAGGCTTAACAGACAATCAATTTTTCAATGTATAATTTCAGTTACATCACACTGCAAATTTTTGCTATAAATTCTGTGTTACGATCGAGCCCTCCACAATCACCTGTTGAAGGAGTGTCACTCCGAAAGCTAGTTTGCTTCCAATTAAACTTGTTGGACCATAACCTGGTGTTGTGTGATTTTTAAACCTCTGCAGACTGTTTGTGTCATCTCCCACTTGCCTTTTCACCTATTCCTGTGTCATCTACAAACTTAGATGAAGTCCATTCATATTCCTCATCCAAGTCATTAATGCACATCGCACATAATTGTAGCCCCAGCATTGATCTCTGTGGCACTCCAGTAGTTTCAGCCAACCTTAAAGTTTCTTCGTTATCCCAAACTTCTCTCTTCTGTTAATCAGTCAATCCCCTATCTATGCTAATATACTATGCTCAATCCTTAGATTGTGCCATAGTTTGTTAACATGTTCTGTCCTCACTCCAAATTATATTTTAACTTTGGCTCTCCTCTCAGTATCAAGGATAAGTGCCTCAGTCAAGTGGTTGGACTCTCTCTCTCTTCAAACAGCAGTAGGTTCTGTTTTCTTGTGACCTGCTCTTCCACTCAGTCTCTCAAAAGCTCACAAGTTGTAGCTTCTAATTCAATCATAAAACCATAAGAAGTAGGAACAGAAGTAGGCAGTTCGGCTCCTTGTGCCTGCTCACCATTGAATAGGATCACAACTGACCTGATTATGGGGTTGTGCAGTGGCTCAGTGGTTAGCACTACTGCCTTACAGCACCAGTGACTGTCTGTGTGGAGTTTGCACATTCTCCCTGTGTCTGCATGACTTTCTTCTAGGTATCCTAATTTCCTCCTACAATCCAAAGATGTGTAGGTTCAGTGAATTAACCCATCTAAATTGCTCGAAGTGTTCAGGGATGTGTCTGTTAGATGCATTATTCAGGGATGAATGTACAGTAATAGGGTAGGCAAATGGGTTCGGGTGGGATACTCTTTGGAGGGTTGGTGTTTACTTGTTAGGCCGAAGGGCCTGTTTCCACACTGTAGGGATTCTATGAGACATTTTTGACATTGCTTTCCTTTTTTCTTCCCTAGAGCCCTTGATACGTTGACCAATTAAGAAACTATGTCTCAGCCGTGAATATACACCGGGACTCTGTCTCCACAGCTCTCTGTGGCAACGAGTTCCAAAGACTCAAAACCCTCTGAAAAAAGAAATTCCTTCTCATCTCAGTCTTAAATTCTCTAGATTTGGAGAATGTTCCATTCAGGTGGGAAGTAGCAGGTAGTAAGGAAGAGTCAACATGATTGTATAAACATCTTTTGTTTTTTTGCACTGTTGAATCCCAATAATCTTGTAGGCTGACAGTGCAATTAGATGATCTTGTCAGAATCCATGAAAGTTGATCAGAATGCATCAGCACAATAATCAGGCCTTAAAAGTTACTGTCTGAAGAGCTGTGCTCTAAGCTAACATTGATCTTTTTAAACTGGGACTGTGCCCTCTGGTCCCACACTCTCCCTTGTGGGGAAATAGCCTCTCAGCGTTTGTCTTGTAAAGTCCCTTAACAATCCAAGATGGCTGTCAAGAATCTATATCCTAGTAGTTGCTAATTCATTAGAGTGGGCTCAACCTTTGAAATTCCTTAGTTAGAAAAAACAAATCTCTCTCCCACTCACTTTCTCTGTCCTGTGAGCTCTAAGCACAAACTTTCTCCTCTTTCAGAACAAATGACTGATGGTCCCGAAGTGGTCTGCCTCTGCACTCTCATTTGCTCCGATTTTCCATCGTCCTGAATTCCGCCGAACTTTTAATTTTCACTCCAGTTTTATTTGCCACACCCGAAGTTCTCCAACCTCTTGTTCATGTGATTAAGTAATGGTTAAAGCTGGCTTCAGTATGAGATGATATCAGGACAGATGATAACAGGACATCTGGGACCTGGGTATATGATGCATGCAACTGTCTAGTTCCTTAATTAATTATATTGAAGGATGGTGAAACAAATAGCACACTAGTGAGAATTTAGTATAAATTATAATGGATAAAATCAATGTTAGCTTAGAGCACATCTTTTCAGACAACAACTTTTAAGGTCCGATTATTCTGCTGATGTATTCTGATCAATTATCATGGATTCTGACAAGATCATCAAATTGTGCTGTCAGCCTACAACAGTGCAAAAAGCAAAAGATTTTCATACAAACACGTTGACTCTTCCTTATTACCTTGAACCTTCTTGTTTTCCGTCTCCCTCCCGATTTTACTAAAAGAGAGGTATCTGCTGCGTCCATCCAAATGGAACATTCTCCAAATCTAGAGAATTTTGAAAATTGAAAAGCAATGCATCAAGAGTCTCACCAGTTATTTATTTGTAGACACTAGGATGATGCCCATTAGGACCTGTGGATATTTCAGCCCACAGCACCAGTAATGAGTTCAGTTTTATTCTTCGCACGTTAATCTGAGACAGTTCGATTGCACCTGAAGCAATCGCCATTTTTGCAGATTTGAGTTTATTTCAATTATGTCTATGCCAGAAATGATTCTTTGATCATTTTTCTTAACAAATGACTTTGAAAATGAGTTATTTTAGACTGTTTTAAAGAATAGAGCATTCACGTGAGTTTGAAAGGGGTCCAATATATTGGTCCATACATTTTTTTTTGCTTGAACATGATGCTGCTTTACATTTCTGGTGGGTCTTTGGTGTTTGCCTTTACCAGCAGCAGAGACTGAAACATTCCTCAGACTATACCATCACAGTGAAAGACAGGATAGCACCCTCTCCCTGTCATATGACATGTTTAAATGCCCTGTTTGCATATTGGTGAATGTGGTAGTGAGTGAATGGATGAATGAGTGAATGGGTGGGTTGTTAGATTTGTCAAATAAATGGGTAGAGTGGGTGAGTAGGTGGATTGGGTAAAGTAGTAAGTAGATGAAGTGTCAGGTTGGTGAGATTGATATTTAGATGAGGCAGTCGGTGGGTGAGTGGGCAAAAAGGTGACAGTATAACCAGCCCTGAGTATAATCAGGTAGTTAATGGGGTTATTAAGTGGCTGGGGTGAATCAAGGCTATTCAGGACAATAAAACCTTTTGGAGTGTTCAGAGAGGTAAGTCGGGGTTCTGTGAGAGTGCTGGAATTGTCAATTCAGTAGCAACATAAGTATTTGAAGGTTCTTCATTGTTATGAAGATGTAGAAGTATACTGTACCTTTAAGAGAGTGAAGGACTTGGCAAGCACACCAAATGTTAGATAATTTACAATATAATGTTTGGTTTAGAACAGATAGCACTGGTTGAGTTGTTATGAGACAAAAAACAAATTCAAGTTCGGCCAATCAGTTTAAAGTATCCCTCGAGAAAAAAACATAATCAAATCAAGTTTGAATTTAATATATTGACAATCTTAAAAGCCAATGACATAACCCAATGCTTTGGGGGAGGTATGAGACCAGAGAAAATTGAACAGTTGGGAGGAGAACTGCCAAACCACCAGCATGTATAGACTGCCCAAAGAATAGCTGTCTTAAAGGTACCTTTATTGATCAGTAACCTGTGAAGCAGAATCCCCAAGAAGAGGAAAAGGAGACAGGAATACAGAGAAGAACCAAAAGCTGCCTGGTTTTGAGATAAGAAGTTTTGTTTTGTAAATATTAATAGGGACTTTTTTTGGACTATTATTATAGAAGGGAAGGTAAAAGATAGATTAGAGGAAGGAGTGTAAATACTTGTTCGTTAATTATTCTCTGTTATACTTTAAGAAATATTGTTGTTAATTTTTACTTTAAATAGTTCTTGGCCTCCAGGATTTTCACAGATTACTGTACGGGATATATTTTTTCGGTGTTGCTGGCTTAAATTAAACAGGAGGGTTTACCCCCCATGTCGTTACATCATCAACCCAACATTTTCTATTTACCTTCATAACTAAACATCAGAGGCATTCATAGAACAGGAGATGTGGCCCACTAGAGGTTGGATCTTCCCAGTCAATTCCTATATAGGTCAGCAGTTTCTGATCCTCTGCAGCTGGCAGTCCAACTTAGTGGATCCAATTTAATCTACTATTAAATCAGACTTAGTAACTCCTGACACAGGACTTGTACACCCCATTAGAGCTGGGAAGGGGAGCGGGCAAACATTAAAAGATAGTTGCTGCTTTGTGTGGCAGTTCTCTAACTCCATTCTGCTTCTGCAAGAGAAAGGGCAGGTAGTCAATTGAATTAAAAGTTAACTGATGCCTATTTCTGGAGGCTGACTGGGATTTTCCAGCTAGACTTCAGGTCCCTGCATGTAGCAGGGCAGGGAGGAGGTGCCACCTCACCACCTCTCCTCCCACCTCCAACACCAGCTTCTATTTAGAATCAAAATTCAATATATTGAAGCAAAAACACCCCCATTTTTGGAAACCCACTCTCTGACTTGCCTGCCATGATATCCCATTGATCCTTTAGTTTTGAAAGCCTTCCTGCCAGCCACAAGTGGATGGTGAGCTCGCCTTTGGTCCATTCAATGATTGCTTTATGGAAAATCACAGGTAAGCAGTTGTCACTCATAGAGTGCAAGATTCTGACCCAGATTTAATCTGGATGGAGTTGTCCAGAAACCCTCAGAGAAAGCTTGCCCCAGATGCTATAATATGCAAGTGCTCTCCAAAACTCACTGCAGGTGTTATATTGCTATGATGTACAGACAGCCCCTGAGTTGCATAAGGGTTGTGTTCTGAAGCTGTGATCACAAGTCAATTTGTTCGCAAGTTGGAGCAAGTTGGAAGTAAATATGGAAGTCTTGAAAAATACCTCCTCTTCCACATGATGGAGGAGGAGGTACTGCAGTTCAGCTAAAGATAAATAAATCTTCAGGGCAGTGGAAAGCAGCTGTTTATAAATAGAGAAAATATCAGGTCATTAAATTTTAAAACCTCATATGGGATTGTGCCTTTAAATACGAGCAATCATAAGCCAGAAGTTTTCAAATCGGGGACTCCCGTGCTAGTAGTGATGCTTTAGGGCAGACCATCTCTTCATTTCTCCACTGTTCATGGCCCTGCAGCATTAAGATGCTCAGAATATCCCAACATGTTCAGTTTCAATGAGCAATATGTCTGGGAAAAGAATGCAAGTAGGTTTTCCTTTGTCTTCCTGATATTTGCTTAAATATAACACAAATTCTGTGTGGAAGTGGTTCTCCATCTGCAAGGAACTATTCTTTCTTAAGATTCTAGCTCTTTCACCATTCACTTTAGTTTTTACTGTGGAGAAAGACATGGATGCTAGGGAACTCAGATAAGTAAATATTGATGTCTTGAAAAATATCTCCTCTTCCACATTATAGAAGAGGAGGTACTAGAGATCAGTATAAAGATAACTAAATCTCCAGGACCTAATTAAATGTATCCTAGGCCATTGTGAGAAGAACAGGCATTTGTATTATCTATACCCACTGGTGAGATGCCGCAAGACTGGAGTGTGGCTAAGGTTGTGCCTTTAGAGAGAAACCTGGGAGCTATAGATCAGTGAGTCTGACATCAGTGGTGGGTAAGTTGATGGAGGGGATTCAGAGAGATAGGATCTACATGTATTTGGAAAGGCAAGGAATGATTAAGGATAGTGAACATGGTTGTGCATGTCAGAAATCATGTCTCACAAATTTGATTGAGTTTTTTGAGGATTTGACCAAAATGATAGATGAGGGGGGAGTGGTAGAAGTTGTCTGCATGGACTTTAGTAAAGCCTTGGACACAGTTCCACATGGTAGGCTGGTTAGTGAAGTTAGATGTCATGGAATTCAGGGAGAGCTTGCCAATTGGTTGCAAATTTAGCTTGACAGAAGGAGACAAATGGTGATGGTAGAGGGTTGTTTTTTTTGGACTGGAGGCCTGTGACCAGCAGTGTTCCACAAGGATCTGCACTGGGTCTACTGTTCGTTGTCATTTATATTAACGATTTGCTTCAGAACTTAGGAGGCAATAAGTTTGCAAATGACACCAAAATTGGTGGTGTAGTAGACAAGGAAGAAAGTGATCTTAATCAATTGGGCCAATGGATTGAAGAGAGGCAGGTGGAGTTTAATTTGTATAAATGTGTGGTATTGCATTTTGGTAGAATGAACAAGAACACAACTTATGCAGTTACTGGTAGGGCCCTGGGTAGTGGTGTCCAACAGAGAGACCTAAGAGTTCAGGTTTGTGGTCCGTTTAGGTTGTGTCACAGGTACTGAACTGAATTGAATTTGTCATCTCATTTATCAGGGCACAGTGAAAAGCTTTGTCTTGCGAGCAATACAGACAGCTCACATAGATAAATAGCATAGATAAGTAAATAATAGGTAAACAGTGGCAAAAACAAAAATGCCATGAGTTTGTGAGTCCACTCAGTATTCTAACAACAGTAGGGTAGAAACTGTTTTGAAACCGGCAAATGTGTGTGTGTGTGTGTGTGTGTGTGTGTGTTCAGTCTTCTGTACCTAGTCCCTGATGGTAGAGGTTGTAGAACCTCTAGGGTGGGATGGATCTTTGAGAATGCTGGAGGCCTTTCCTTGACAGCAGGTCTTTATATATGGGAGGTTAGCATTTGTAACTGTCCAGGCTGAGTTCACCAGTCTCTGTAACCATCTCCGATCTTGAATGGTACAGTTGCAATACCAGGTAGTGATATACCCAGACAGAATGCTTTCCATGGCACGCATATAAGCGTTGGCAAGGGTAATCACCGTCATGCCAAATTTTCTCAGTTGCCTGAGGAAGAAGAGACATTGTTGGGCCTTTGTAACCAGTGCATCCACATGAAAAGTCCAAGAAAGCTTATTGTGGATGACCACTCCCAGGAGCTTGACACTCTCCACTTGTTCCACCTCTGTCCTGTTAATGTGTAAGGGGGCATGAGTAACATCCCACCGAAAGTCAATAATGAGATCTTTGGTTTTGCCAGCATTGAGAACTAGGTTGTTCTCAGTGCACCATTTTCCCAGTAATCACTCTCACTGGGATAATAGTCAATGAGTAGGATTCTTACATAGCTGTTCTTGATGTCAAGATGTTCTAGGGAGGAGTAAAGGACAGGTGATATGGCATCTGATGTGGCTCTGTAGGTCTGATAGGCAAAATTGGAGTGGGTCAAGAGTAGTGGGGAGGCTGGAGTTGATTAATGCCATGACCAGCCTTTCAAAGCACTTCATGACCACCAACGTTAGGGCCACTGGGCAGTAGTCATTGAGACATGCTGTATTAGCCTTCTTAGGCACAGGGATGATGTTGGCCCTTTTGAAACAGGCAGGGACAGGATAGTTAAACAAATATTCAGCACACTTGCCTTAATTGCTTAGACCATTAAAACAAGGAGTTGAAATGTTATGTTGTGGTTGTACAAGATGTTGGTAAGACCACTTTAGAATACTGTATACATTTCTGGTCACCCTGCTATATTATCAAATTGGAGAGTGTTCAGAAAATATTTTCAAAGATGCTATCAGGACTGGAAGGTTTAAGTTGGGGCGGGTGGTGGGGGTTGGATAGTTGGGACCCTTTTCACTGGAGCATAGGAGGTTGAGGGGTAACCTTATAAAGGTTTGTAAGATCATGATGGCCACGGATACAGTGAATAGCAAAGGTCTTTTCCCTGAGGTAGGGGAGTTCAAAACTCAAGGGTATATTTTTCAAGTGAGAGGAGAAAGATTTAGAAGGGATCTGAAGGATAGCTTTTTCACACAGAGTGTGGTTTGTATATGGAATGATCTGCCAGAGGAAGTGGTAGGCACAGGTACAGTTACAGATATTTGGACAGGTACATGAATAAGAATCTTTTAGGGGAATTTAGGCCAAATGCAGGCAAGTGGGATTAGTGTGGTTTGAGAAATTGGTCGGCTTGGGCAAGTTGGAATGAAGGGTCTGTTTCCAAGCTGTATGATTCAGGGGGTCTCTGATTCTACAAGGCTGCTTCCACAATTAGCTCTGGCTTGAAATTCTGATCATGGGATCATAACGTGGTCTTGTGGTAAGTTACAAAGAGCAGGCACAACCGTACTTTGAGCTCTCAAATGATGTTGTTACTCTAAGTTGTGAAGGAGATTATCAACCTCACAAGTTGTGATTCAATTGTTTGAATCGTGTATCATAGAATCCCTACAGTGTGGGAACAGGCTATTTGGTCCAATGAGTCCACACTGAGCCTTTGAAGAGTGACCCACCCAGACTCCTTCCCCTACCTTATTATTCTACATTCTCCCTGATGGATGTACCTAGCCTTCACACCCCTGAATACTATGGGCAATTTAGCATGGCCAATTCACTTAACCAGCATATCTCTGGTCTGTGGGAGGAAACCCAGTGGAAACCCACGCAGGCACATGGAGAATGTGCAAACTCCACACAGAAAGTCACCCGAGACTGGAATTGAACCTGGATCCCTAGCGCTGTGAGGTTGCAGTGCTCACCAGAGACACCATGCTGCATCACTTGCTATCACTTAGTGCTTTTCAGAGGTGATTGAATGTCGCCTTGAAACCCCTCCTTAACCATTTAAGTATGGATTGTTTTGACCTCAGATGCAAGGTCTTTCACTGGTAAAGCACAGACATAATGTGTGTATTTAAATGAGTGATCTAGCATAGTCCATTTTTTTCAAGAATGCTTGAGCTAACTCTTTTCTTGTCAAGTAATCTCATGTGTATAAAACCTTCAAACCAAAGGTATGTTTGGTTAGCAGTTCTAATATTTCCAATGTGTGTCAAAGTTCTTTCCTGATATTAATTTTTCTAGAGATCTATATGGAAGTCTAGTTTAATGATCTATGTAAAATAACTGTCACAAAATAATGTTGTCTCTTCAGTAAAATATGACAAGCCCGACAAAGGAAAACATTGTGCAATAAAGTCAGTGATAGTTCATCATTATCATTTTGACTTTCACTGCTTTTCTCATTATTCATATAATTTGCAATGGAATTTTTCCCATGTGCGTTGCTGAATTCAATTAACTAAACAACATTGCTGAAATGATCTGACGGCACACATTTTGAATACCATCAGTAATATAAATAGTAATATTTTTAACAGCAATATTTGACAGAACATGCAAATCTCATTAAAAATACACATATCGTATCACAAACAGCTTTTGTTTTCAAATTGAAGATAAATACTGGAAGCAGAGGGAGAGTCAGGATTAAAGAGCAATGCGGTGGAATGGATTGATTAGATTACTTACAGTGTGGAAACTGGCCCTTCGGCCCAACAAGTCCACACCGACCCACCACCTACCCATACCCCTACATTTTACCCCTTACCTAACACTACAGGCAATTTAGCATGGCCAATTCACCTAACCCGCACATCTTTGGATTGTGGGAGGAAACCAGAGCACCCAGAGGAAACCCACGCAGACATGGGGAGAACGTGCAAACTCCACACAGTCAGTCGCCTGAGGTGGGAATTGAACCTGGGTCTCTGGTGCTGTGAGGCAGCAGTGCTAACCACTGTGCCACCGTGCCGCCCATAATAGTTTGATTGCTTTAGCAAAGTGTCAGCACAGGCACGATGAGCTGGGTGATTTTCAGAAAGGTTCACAAAGAAACTCACAAATCTCCCTCCTCCATTGCAATGACCAGGTGAGAAGGGGACGAGTTGGTTCTCTTCATTTTGACTTCTTTGGTTGACTGCAACACAGTTTTAATTATTTTTTGAGAAGATTTGTAGCTCAGGTTGATGATAAGTATGTAAGTTAGCTCACCTAGCTGGAAGGAAATCTAACGTCATTTACAAGATACCATGCAACGACTGTAAAAAACCCTACATCTGACAAATTAGCAGGAAGCTTGCCACGAGGATACATGAACACCAACTGGTCACCAAAAGACATGACCCATTATCAATAGTTTCCATACATAGAGACAAACTAGGACACCATTTTGACAGGGACAACACACACATCCTAAGACAGGGGAAACAAAGATATGCACAAGAATTCTTAGAGGCATGGCATTCCAAACAGAACTACATCAATAAAAACATCGATTTAGATCCCATCTACCTTCATTTGAAAATAAGAACCAGAAATGACATCACCCACCTTAAGAACTCAACACCTATAAATAGAGAGGTGGGACATACCACCAGTGCTTCACCATAGCCTCTCACTGATGATGTTACCTGGTATGGTGACAAAACATCTGAAAACAAACCTTCCAACTCAGTGAGCTAACTTTCATACACTTTTAATCTTTTGTAGATTACCACTATCACATTACAATTAAAAATAGTCTCCAGATTTAAAATTAAGGAGCTAATTACAAATGAAATGAAGAGGAATTCTATTATCTAGTTAGACTGCAAATAATAATAAAACATAACATCACACACACGCATGCACACACAGACACGTCCAATGATAGCACTACAGCTGTGCTGAGGATATTCCTGGAAATACAACCAGGGAAGTTATTTGGGTGGAACTGAGAAATAAGAAAGGGATGATATCCCTAATATTCAGAGACATATTGAGAAACAAACTTGTAAGGAGATCTCAGCTATCTGTAAGATTTTCAACGGTGATGGTAGAGGATTATAACTTTCCAAACATAGACTGAGACTGCCAAAGGTTTAGATGGAGAGGAATTTGTTAAGTGCGTACAAGACAATTTTCTGATTTAATATATGGATGTACCTACTAGAGAAGGTGCAAAGCTTGACCTACTCTTGGGAAAAAAGGCAGGGCAGGTGACTGAGGTGTCAGTGAGGGAGCACTTTGGGGCCAGCGACCATAATTCTATTTGTTTCAAAATAGTGATGGAAAAGGATAGATCAGATCTAAAAGTTGAAGTTCTAAATTGGAGAAAGGCCAATTTTGATGGCATTCGGCAAGAACTTTTGAAAGCTGATTGGATGCAGATGTTTGCAGGTAAAGGGACGACTGGAAAATGGGAAGCTTTCAGACATGAGATAATGAGAATCTAGATGAAGTATATTCCTGTCAGGGTGGAAGGAAAGGCTGGTAGGTATAGGGAATGCTGAATGACTAAAAAAATTGAGGGTTTGGTTAAGAAAAAGAAGGAAGCATATGTCAGGTATAGACAGGATAGATCGAGTGAATCCTTAGAAGAGTATAAAGGAAGTAGGAGTATACTTAAGAGGGAAATCAGGAGGGCAAAAAGGGGACATGAGATAGCCTTGGCAAATAGAATTAAGGAGAATTCAAAGAGTTTTTACTGATACATTAAGGACAAAAGGGTAACAAGGGAGAGAATAGGGCCCCTCAAAGATCAGCAAGGCTGCCTTTGTGTGGAGCCACAGAAAATGGGGGAGATACTAAATGAGTATTTTGCATCAGTATTTACTGTGGAAAAGGAAATGGAAGATATAGACTGTAGGAAAATTGATGGTGACATCTTGCAAAATGTCCAGATTACAGAGGAAGAAGTGCTGGGTGTCTTGAAACGGGTAAAGGTGAATAACTCCCCATGACCTGATCAGGTGTACCCGGGAACTCTGTGGGAAGCTAGAGAAGTGATTGCTGGGACTCTTGCTGAGATATTTGTATCATCAATAGTCACAGGTGAGGTGCAGGAAGATTGGAGGTTGGCAAACGTGGTGCCACTGTTTAAGATGGTGGTAAGGACAGCCAGGGAACTATAAACCACGGTGTCGGGCAAGTTGCTGGAGGGAATCCTTAGAGACAGGATGTACATGCATTTGGAAAGGCAAGGACTGATTAGGGATAGTCAACATGGCTTTGTGCGTGGGAAATCATGTCTCACAGACTTGAGTCTTTTGAAGACGTAACAAAGAGGATTTATGAGGGCAGAGCAGTAAATTTGATCTATGTGGACTTCAGTAAGGTGTTCAACAAGGTTCCCCATGGGAGACTGATTAGCAAGGTTCAGGGTTCAGAAAAGATTTACAAGGATGTTGCCAGGGTTGGAGGATTTGAGCTATAGGGAGAGGATGAACAGGTTGGGGCTGTTTTCTCTGGAGCGTCGGAGGCTGAGGGGTGACCTTATAAGAGATTTACAAAATTATGAGGGGTATGGATAGGATAAATAGGCAAGGTCTTTTCCCTGGGGTTGGGCAGTCCAGAACTAGATTTAGAGTGAGAAGGGAAAGATATAAAAGAGACCTAAGGGGCAACTTTTTCATGCAGAGGGTGGTACGTGCATGGAATGAGCTGCCAGAGGATGTGGTGGAGGCTGGTACAATTGCAACATTTAAAAGTATTTTGGATAGGTATATGAATAGGAAGGGTTTGGAGAGATATTGGCTGGGTGCTGGCAAGTGGGACTAGATTGGGTTGGGATATCTAGTCAGAATGGACCGGTTGGACCGAAGGGTCTGTTTCCATGCTGTACATCTCTATGACTCTAATAGGCAATTGAAAGATTTGTTAAGATTCTTAAGATATTTGGATTAACCTTAGATCATGCTTGGTTAAGTGATGACACTGCATACTCAGCAGTGCTCAAATGGTTACATTCTGGTAAAATGACATTAACATTGTTACATTCATGTAATATTGACATTTCTCCAATTTGCTTTATCACAGGGTGTTATCCTTCCAGAGAGATTGAAGGAAAGAAAGGAGAAAGAACAAGCCCTCCAGTTCTGCTGTTGTGAATCCTTTTGTTTCAAAGCTGCTCTTTGCTTGAAAACCGTGGCCTGACAAAGCATATTTGTTTGTGACTTCCTGCATCTGACTTCATTGTTTTCTTCAAACTGGATCATCTTCAGGTCAGTCTTTCAGCTCAGAAGATGAACCTTCCAGAAAGACATCAATCAAACAGGATCTGAGAGGCATTGATCTGAGTGATTGATTTTGGTCATTTTGTTGACGTGGAAAACCAAAAAAAACTGCGAATGCTGGACATCTGGAACAAAATTGCTGGAACATTTCAGCAGGACCAGCAGCATCTGTAGAGAGAGAGAGTAAGGACAGTTTAGACATTGGATCCAGTGACCTTATTTTAACGACATGCCACTTTCAGTTCATTCTGAGTGTGGTTTACTTAGAGTTCATGAAACTTGGTTCAATCTGTTCAGCATTCCTTCTAACTTTCTTAATGGCTACACAGATCTCTGAAGCCAGTGGGGCAGAAGTACATACCCATTCATCCGATGTTGCAACATTGGAATGTAACATGGGCTCTCAGCCACAGAGCTTATTGGTAACGCTGGTCATTGGCAATGTCACTGAGGCCACCTTAAGTAAGTATATTTCCTTCTTAAAAACTACTTCAATCTACAAAAGGTCTCATGTATTAAAAATCAATGATGGAAATTTAAATTGATAGTTCACTTAAACAACATTATTGCATCAAGGGACAGGTAGGAAGTTTTTATGCTCTGGTCACATCATTGGTAAAATCTCCCAACTGGCAAATTATAAAGGAGAGCTGATCCAAAATACCTCCCGACAATTTTACTGCTGCCTCCCTCTCCACCTCTTAGCAGCTGGTAAAACACCAGCCTCAGTTTGTAACTTAAAATGCCATCTGTTATTTATAATATGTCAAAAATTGAGAGCAAGAGCTTAGAAATTTAATCAAGTTAGTTTTTAACTGTCAAAGGAATAATATCGACATCCAAAGATGGGAGCCTCAAGGAGTTGCTATTTGGGCTTTAATAAAAAAAATCAGAGCCATCATCTGTCATGTTTCCATCATCACCTGAAGAAAAAAAAATCCAGGGAAGCTCACCTCATTGTCAGTGGCCCTCAGTTAATCGCCAAGTAGAGAGAAGGCATGAGTAGGAGGCAGCTACGGTGAATGCAAGTGTTGTTGAGCCAGGAAGAGTACTCCTGCTATCGATGTTTTTGATGGAATGGACCTTAACTTTCTACAATGTATATATTTCCAAATCACAGCTGATATATTTCTGATTTTGGAAACTTGAGCCACCGTGTAAGGATTTTCTTAAACACCATATTGTTTTCCATTAGAAGTTCATAGTCACTTCTGAGATGGAGCTGCCTAACATACTCCCTTTCATCAATGTGCTGATTGGGAAATCTTTAACAGGTTCTTTATGCTTCAATTTCCTGCAGGCCCACTCCACCGACCATTATAAACATTGGGAACAAAAACAGAAGTTGCTGGAAATGCTCAGCAATTCTGGCAGATTCTGTGAAGAGAAATCAGAGGTAATGCTTCAGGTTCGGTGACCCTTCCTAGAACTGATGGTAGCTAGGAAAATGTTTTTTATACAAAAGATAGGGTGTGGAGAGGGGTTAAGGAATAAACAATAGGTGGGGATAGAGACCAAAGAGAGAAAAGAACAAAGGACTGGATAATGATCTAGCTATGAGGGTGAATGGGGACTGTTAATGGGGACTGTTAGTGACTGACAGTGGGTTGTGTATAATAGCAGACTATGTGATCACAATCTCAGAGTGTGAAGATGGGGGCTAGGACGTAGGAGAGTTCAACCTCTAAAATTATTGAACTTGATATTGAATCCTGAAGGCTGCAGGGTCCCCAAGCAGAAAATGAAATACTGTTCTTCTAGCTTACGCTGAACTTCAGTGGAGCACTGCAACAAGCCTGAGACAGAGATATTGACCTAGGAACAGGGTGGTGTATTGAAATGTAAACATTGGGATTCATATGTCTCCACATCTATAAGCTTGGCCTATGCACAACCTATAAGCAGGCCATTAAATACTTGTTCACTTTACAAGCTAGATGAAGAAGTAGCATGCATCAATGTTCATCTGTCAAACATTGCTTAGCCTGATTGGATCATTGCTTGCAGTGTGACATGAAAACTCATAGATGTGCCAAAACGCCAACAGCTCAGGATGTGAAAATATCTCAATCGATCTCAACTTACCCTGGAAAGGTAAAACATCTGAAAAATGTGAGAAACACGATCACCTTGTTGCTACGCAGTGGCAGTATGAGTGGTGTTTTCTATTAATAGGAAGCTATCAGTCCAAAAACATGTTCTGCCACCACAAAATCTAACAACAATGTGACTGACATCCCAGAGACTTGCTGATTAAATCCAATACACTGTGCTGAAAAGATTGATGCTATATTCATTCATGTTTGTCATTTGTATAAACAGTTTGGCTGAGAATATATGTGGCATGGTTAGTAAGTTTGCAGATGGTACCAAATTGATGGTAGAGTGGACAGTGAAGAAGGTTGTCTAAGATTACAATGGGATCTTGATCAACTGGACCTGTGTGCTGCAAAATGGCAGATAGAGTTTAACGTAGACAAATGCGAGGTGTTGCATTTTGGTAAAACAAACCAGGACAGGACTTGCACAGTGAATGCTAGGGCCCTGAGGAGTGTTGTCAAACAGAGAAACCTAGGGCACAAGTACATGCTTCAATGAAAGCAGCATCACAGATAGACTGGCTTGTTAAGAGTAAACATTTTGTATGCTTACCTTGATTTGTCAGAGCATTGAGTACAGGAGTTGGTACATTGTCCAGCTGGCCAAGACACTGGTAAGGCCACATTTGAGTGTTGAGTACAATGCTGGTCACTCTGCTATAGGAAGGGCATTATTAAACTGGAAAGGGTGCAAAATAAAAAAGAATTACAAGTGTGTTACCAGGTGGAAGGTTTGAGTTATAAGGAGATGCTGGAAAGGCTGGAAATTTTCTCCCTGGGGCATGGAGGCTAAGGGGTAACCTTATAGACATTTATTAAATCATGTGAGGCATGAATAAGTTGAGTTGCCAAGATCTTTTCCTAATGGTAGGCAAGTCTAAAACTAAAGGGCATAGACTTATGGACAGAGAATGATTTACAAGGGAACTGAGGAATATTGTTTTTTCAAGCAGATGGTGGTGCTCATATGGAACAAGCTGCCAGAGGAAGTGGTAGAGGCAATTACATTTTTAAAAGACATTTGAACAGGTATATGAATAGGAAAGGTTTATGGGGATATGAGCCAAATGCAGGCAAATGGGACAAGTTCAGTTTGGGAAACGTGGTCAGTATGGATGAGTTGGGTCAAAGGGCTTGTTTCCATGCTGTAGGACTCTATGAAAATATTCTTCTTCCTATTTATAATAGAAAGTGCACAGACCAGTGCACACTTGCAAAACCAAAAACAAAACATCCACTAGTAGGCGCAGTTTTGTGATTGGGTAGCACTGGTTGAACAATCCTAAGTGCACCAGTAGCTACATTAATAATCAAATAAAAATATCAATTTTTATAGAAGTAGCATTCATTCCTCTGCTGAACCATATTCTCTGCAAACAAATAGAATATGTTTGTGCTTTGCACCTTCTCTGAATTACCTGGAAGCATAAGGGGCCTAGAGTGCCACATTGATTTTTCCAAGGAAAGGCTTCAGCCAAATGGAGTCTTTCTGTCAATCAATCAGTGACCCCTCCTCCTGTGCTATAACTTGGAACATTTGATATTTAGTGTTCTTGTATTTGATTTGATGAATACAAGAAAATAATGTTTGACAACATGTTGCTCTTTTCAGGAATGTTCACATTTTGTTGCACAATTCAACAACTTATATCAGTGGTTTCAACACTACCTAAAATTAATGAGAGAATAGGAAAATTAAAATTGATTTTGCATTGAAAGTAAGTGATTCAAATAGTTCTTCCTTTCCAAAAAGGATTTAAATATTGCTTTGCTCTATAAGTTGCCATTTTGCATCAATGCATAACACATAAAGTAAGTATCAATTTTCACATCAGTTAGGCCTTACTTGTCAATTTGGTAAAGATGGGGGGCATGGTTTAAAGAGTAACTGCATTTAAAGTCCAGAGCGCCATTTTAGAATAGAGAAATGTGAGCAGTGATATTCAAATCAACAAGGCCAAAATGATTCTCACCTCTACACTGTTGCTGCAAATTCTACTTATGTCACAATGAGAGGGAACATCCACAAAGCTCTTCCTGCCCATCCATACTCACTGCCAGAAAGGCTGCAGAATCTTTACTCTTCACAACATTTCACTAGCATTTCCATAGTTAATCTGCCAAACAAATGACAGACAAGTCAGAGGGTTTACTCTTTTTTTAATAAGTAGAGTGGGTTATAAATTTTATTTTCAAAAAAAACCCCAACTTTACACATTTAAGCAAAGACGTAGGCTAGAAGTTACAATTGGTGCCAATTGTGGACCAATGCTGAGAGTGTTCATTTAAAATTCACTTTAACATTACCCTGTAATGTCAAACTGCAATCTATACAACTACACTTATATCTAGATTTAAAGTACTGCTAAATCTTTGAGAAAAACCTGATCATTTGTTTAAATATTGATATTACATAATTGTCGTTGAATGCTAATACCCTCTAAATTGCTAAAATGAAAGCAACCAATATTTCATTGGACTCAAAATGATAACTCTTTCTCTGCAAAAGCTGTTAAATTTCTCCAGCATGATCTGATATTATTCCCAATTTTTCTGCTTCGGAATGCATGTTTCCTTGCCGTTAGAAGCATATACCTTTTTCCTCATTACTTGTCTCATTTTCTGAGGCTTGTCCAGGAATTATGTCAAAAATGCACGTTAGCTAGATACAAAATTGTGGACTTCAACTGTAAGTCTTTATACCATACTGCGTTACTCTCTGACCTGTGCTGCCTTAATTATTCAAATGCTTTTCAGTTCTTAACTCTCTGGAGGCTAAAACGGATAGTCCCAGAAAACGGACACAGGGATCAGAATGCACAATTCATAGAGTCATTGAGTCATAGAGATGTACAGCATGGAAACAGACCCTTCGGTCCAACCCGTCCTTGCCGACCAGATATCCCAACCCAATCTAGTCCCACCTGCCAGCACCCGGCCCATATCCCTCCAAACCCTTCCTGTTCATATACCCATCCAAATGCCTCTTAAATGTTGCAATTGTACCAGCCTGCACCACATTCTCGCTCGCATTAATTGATTGAAATGCAAACAACATGTTCTGTTCTTGACTGCACATGTCAGCAGAGTCCCAATATTGTCATCTACTAGCAATGTTACCAGTAAGATGGGTGTCGAGAGTGTGGTGCTGGAAAAGCACAGTAGGTCAGGCAGCACCCAAGGAGCAAGAGAATCGATGTTTCAGTAATAAGCCCTGCATCAGGAATTCCTGAAAAAAATGCTTATCCCCGAAACTTCGATTTTCCTGCTCCTCAGATGCTGCCTGACTGGCTGGGCATTTCCAGCACCACACTCTCCACTCTGATCTCCAGTATCTGTGTAAGGTGGGTGGCCTGAACTGTAACTTGGAATGTGAATGCTAGTCACACTCAAATCAGTCCCTTTTATTTAGTATGCATGTCAAAATCTTTTAAAGGATCATAAACTTAAAGAATCACCCAGTTACTTACAAGAAATTAGTATGATTGCTGCTTGCTAGCAATACTTTAAAGCATAGAGTCATAGAATCATAGAGATGAAGAAATTGCCCTATATGTCTCTTTTATATTTTTCCCCTCTCACCCTAAACCAATGTCCTCTAATTCTGGACTCCCCGATCCCAGGGAAAAGACTTTGTCTATTTATCCTATCCATGCCCCTCATGATTTTATAAATCTCTAAAAGAACATCCCTTAGCCTCCGACGCTCCAGAGAAAACAGCCCTGGCCTATTTAGCCTCTCCCTATAGCTCAAATCCTCCAACCCTAGCAATATCCTTGTAAATCTTTTCTGAATGCTTTCAGGTTTCACAACATCTTTCCAATAGGAGGGTGCCCAGAATTGCACACAATATTCCAACAGTGGCCTAAACAATGCTCTTTACAGCCGCAACATGACCTCCCAACTGCTGTACTCAATACTCTGACCAATAAAGGAAAGTATATCAAATGTCTTCTTCACTATCCTATATACCTGCGACTCCACATTCAAGCTATGAACTTGCACTCCAAGATCTCTTTGTTCAGCAACAATCCCTAGGACCTTACCATTACATGTATATTTCCTGTTAAGATATGCTTTCCCAAAATGCAGCACTTCATATTTATCTAAATTAAACTCCATCTGCCACTTCTCAGTCCGTTGGCCCATTTGATCAAGATCCCATTGTAATCTGAGTAACCTTCTTAGCTGTCCTCTACACCTCCAATTTTGGTGTCATCTGCAAATTTACTAACTGTAACTCTTATGCTCACATCCAAATCATTTATGTGAATGACAAAAAGTAGTGGACCCAGCACCGATCCTCGTGGCACTCCACTGGTCACAGGCCTCCAGTCTGAAAAACAACCCTCCACCACCACCCTCTGTCTTCTATCTTTTAGCCAGTTCTGTATCCAAGTGGCTAGTTCTCCCTGTATTCCATAGATCTAACCTTGCTCACCACGTGCTGAACACATGGGGAACCTTGTCGAACACCTTACTGAAGTCCATATAGATCAAATCTACTGCTCTGCCCTCATAAATCATTTTTGTTACTTCTTCAAAAATCTTAATCAAGTTTGTGGGACATGATTTCCCATGCACAAAGCCATGTTGACTATCCCTAATCAGTCCTTGCCTTTCCAAATGCATGTACATCCTATCCCTCAGAATTCCCTCCAACAACTTGCCCACCACCGACGTCAGGCTCACTGGTCTATAGTTCCCTGACTTGTCCTTACCATCTTTCTTAAACAGTGGCACCATGTTAGCCAACCTCCAGTCTTCCGGGGGCATATGCAGTATGACTGCCATTAAGTGCTGAGATCAGAGACTAAACGATAGGAAAGGCTACAATCTCATATATCATACATCTCATATAATGCTGTTCATCAACAATGCCTGGTCATGGCAGTTACAATTGCAGCAAGATTTTTAAAAATGTTTTAAATGTTTTGGAAGAAGAGAGGGAGAGGAGGAAAGATTTCCTCCATATGCGAGTAGAAACATGCCCTTCAAACACACAGTGAGGCAGCAGTGGGAGCAAACAGCTGGTCGAGGTCCAAAATGCAGGACACCAAGAAATTTAATCAGCTCACACAAGTACTTTAGGTCAGAGAATAAATCTTCAAACACCATCTCCTACTATGTGAATTACTACCCTCAGCTACCTCTCAATGCATCACACCCCCAAGACTCAGTTGCCAAGTCTCTATTAATCAGGACTTCTATTTTGTTTTCGTAAGCTTCATTTATCTTCACACACTGAGCACTGCTGTAGGTCTTACACGCACAACTTACAGCTTGTATAAACAATCTGACACCCCTCCATCTATGAAAGATCATAGACATGGAACCAACAATCCATTTTGGATGAGGATTGACGAGGCTAAACCTTAAGAGACACATTCTCTGCTTTGGGGTCCAACTGTTTATCTGGCTCCAGGTAGCTTACTATCTATCCTGCAGGCATGCCCAAGTGAACAAAACTGCCTCTGTTTGATAACTGCTAGCATCCTTGAGAGCTGTGCCTTTGAGAAAACTCTAGATTAGATCTGCCAGGATTTACCCTTCATATGTGGCAGACAGTGAAACTGGAAATTGCGAATGGATGGATTTCTGAGGAAGGGTCACTGAAACCGAAATGTTAACTCTGACTTTTCTCCACTGATGCTGCTGGACCCGCTGAGTTTTTCCAGCAATTTCTGCTTTGTTTCTGCAAATTATTGAGCTTCTTTCCTGATCGCTGAAAGTGTTATATGTTTACAATGAAATGCTGAGGACACAGACCTAGAAACCCATCAGTTTGATCAGTTCATCTTAATGTTCCATGCATATATTGTGAATTGGCCAAAGATATAACTTTTTGTGTCATGTAGGGTGGAATTGCCTCTCACTGTGTGATGTTTTCTAAGCCCCACCAATGCTATGATAGCCTCTATGGAATGTTTAGCCTTTGCTGAGGCCATGGTGGGGCTGAATCCAATAATAATTCTGATATCTTTGTAAGCATGTCCCTGTCAGTCTTCTCCACAACCTTCCCTTTTTGGAAGTTTGAAAGGAGACTGGTAGTGATTCCATAGTGCTTAAAACTGTTTACCCTTCTCAGAAAGACAGCACTCGTTCTGCTAACACTTCCATTCCACCAGAGTCCTTGCTAATGCTCAGCAACAAACCTGCCCAAGCTGCTGCTGCCCATGCTGAGATGGTGCAGTCTAGTTATAGCATTTCTCAGAATCATGTAAGACTACTAAAACAGGCAAAGACAGAGCAGACAGGCACCAATGCAATGAACAAGGATGATCTATTTAATTTTTATTCAATATTACATTTTATAATTTATCGATTTGGTTTAGAATGGTTATCTTATGATGGCTTTAATCTTGTATTATGACCAGGAGGACAATGTGATGATCAATGACATATAAAATATAAGGGATGTTGGTAGATGAGGAATTAGAGTTACAATTACTGCTATCACATTTGCATTACCTCTTCACAAACAGTGTAGGCAGCAGAAAGTTGTCTAGGTGATCTTCATTCCTTTTCCTCACCTGCTGCCTCTTTCTCCTCCTTCTCCTCCTCCATCACCTCTCTTCAGTTTCTCCCTCAATTGACAGGTGTTGGCAAAGACTGTCCCCCAATGATGGTGTGGTTTTGTAACATGCACCACACCATCAGAAAGAGTTGAGTACTTCTAGAGCAGTCTATGGGGCAGTATCAATTCTTCAGCATGCTAACAAGTCTGGAATAGCAGAAGCCCTGCCCTGTTTTTGTGCATGTTCGTGCACACCGGAGCCATCAGCCATCCTGTCAGTAGGTTGCTCTTCATACCCATTATCTGACTTTGATTTAGGCATGGTGTCTGAAATGCCTGCATTTTCCAAATTAGACAGGCAGGAGGCTGGAAGAACACAGCAAGCCAGGCAATATCAGGAGTTGCAGAAGTCGACATTTTGAGTGTAACCCTTCTTCAGTGAACCTGTATGATATTTTCATGATTATCAGGCAGTGTTTTTATTAAACCATTACCTTGGTCTTTTCAATTCATCTTAGTCTGAAATCAAATCTTTCTGATCACAACCAGAATAATGTAGACAAAAATAGCAAGTTGGATTGTGTTGAATAGAAATTGCAATGGCCTTTCATTTGAAAGATTACACCTCCAACAGTACACCATTGTATTCAAGTGCCAGGTTAGATTTGGTGATTAGATTACTTACAGTGTGGAAATAGGCCCTTTGGCCCAACAAGTCCACACCGACCCGCCAAAGCGCAACCCATCCATACCCCTACATTTACCTCTTACCTAGCACTATGGCCAATTCACCTGACCCACACATCTTTGTGACTGTGGGAGGAAACCAGAGCACCCGAAGGAAACCCACGCAGACACGGGGAGAACGTGCAAACTCCACACAGTCAATCGCCTGAGTCAGGAATTGAACCCAGGTCTCAGGCGCTGTGAGACAGCAGTGCTAACCACTGTGCCACCGTGCCGCCCAATGCTCATAACAATGGAGAATGCTTCTATTTATTCTCAACTGTCTGTGCAGTAGGTTTGCCATGACTGAGCCACACTAATGTCTAATTTCTTTTTGTATTGTTATTCCAACTATATCACACGTTTGATCAAAAATCTTAGAATGATCTGCTATTTTCTATGGTGCAGGCATGCAACAAGTTGGACAAAGCTGGGAAAGATGTTAAGATCGAATTAAAACCTGTGACTGGTCAAAGTAAAAATTAACTTTGTAAGTATGATGCAGAGTTGCACTTGCAGGGAGAGTAGGTAACAGGATTGAGCAGCTACTTTAAGACAAGTGGATATCTTATAGGATGTAACACCATCACTAAAGGATGGGAGGAATATTGACCCAAGGTGCAAATGATAGACTTTATTGTTCCATGTCTCCAACCACCAGTAAAACGTGCTAGGTACACATGATGGCAAAACACCACGCTAACTGACAGCTTATATTCCATCAGGTGCTGTGTTACCTTGCTTTCCACATCTACTGCTCCCCACTGATTGATTTTGATACATGAAACTCATAACCAATATTCTGTGGAGCAGTTGATGTTTTAGGTATGCCTTCACATTAACAAGTGAACCTGCATGAGATTTTCATGTGTCACAGGCAGAGTTTTTATTAAACCACTATTTGGATTTTTCAATTCACCTTAAGCTAAATTCTAATCTTTCTCATTGCAACCAGTGTAATATAGATAAAAACAGCAAGCTGGATTGTGTTGACTAGAAACTGCAACAAAGGAGCAGAACATTCAAACCAACCAGTTTGGACACAAAAGAGCACAAAGTAAAGCCCACTGTAAGATGAAATCTAAGTAAATGCATGGATGAAAGCAAATGTAGAAGGAGACGAACAATGTGAGCCTTTGAAAAAATTGAGAGTATGCTATCTGAATATAACTCAGGACATGAAGTAAGTGGAGCTTTGGGAAGTTGGGACTGATTGGAATGTGAAGGGGACGTGATTAAATCACATCAGCCTTTCTCTGTTACATTTTCTGTAACAGAGTATAGTACTGGATATTTCTCTTGAACTTCCTCCCTGAATCGTATCAATTTTCTTCCTCTGATTTTGACTTTTGAAGCCTTGCTAGTGGTATGGACTAGGCCGGACCACTCTAAACGTTCTTGAGCATGCAGCCCAGACAGTAACTTTGCGATTTGTTTGGGTAAGTGTACAGCGAAAATTACATGGAGTATGTTGGCTACGTTGACTATCAGATTTTATAACTACCAAAAATTTATTTACAAAATGATGGAATGAAGTACAAAGAACAGAATAAACACCCACAGAACTCAGATTATCCCAAACCAGACTTTATTATGCTGTTCCAAACATGCACAATAGTCCCAATAAACAAATCAACTTAACCACAGTAAAATGTAACAGAGGCTTACAGGTCGAGGTTAGAGGGGCAGAAGGAAGGAGGGTCTAGCAGCCTGATTCCACATGGCCCACAGCTGAACTGACTCAACCAAGTCTCCAGTTTCTCGGACTGACCACTCCCCTTGCATTGTACAGGTAAAGCTTTGGCCTAAAGTCTCATCTGTTTACATATAAACCAGAAGGCCTCTCAGTAAACCTTTCCATCTCTGTACCAAACCAGTCTTTCGGAGCCCAGACTGTTTTATGACCACTCTGAAAAAAAAACAAGGACACAGTATCCTTGAGGAAAGGAACAACTTTTAGAAAAAAGACCAGCTTTGTGACACCACCCCCCCCCCACCCCCCCCAGCCTTAAATACCGAACCATCATATCCAAAGACAGCTTCATTTTTAAAACCCTTTTAAAAAATGGCTAATAGTCTAAAACACACATGTGTACTTTGCTACCTATTCACATGCAAACCTGCACAACCACATGTGAATCCTGCCACCGAACGCCTCCTTATCTCATTCGAGTCTCGATAATGCATTGGCAATCACGTTTTCGCGACCTGCCACATGCACAATTGTCAAATTGAATATCTGTAACAACAAACTCCATCTAAACACTCTGGCATTTTTGTCCTTAAATTTTTTCCACAAATGTGAATGGGTTGTGATCAGTGCTGGTAATATAAAGGCTCAGATGCATTGCTGGTAATATAAACACTGAAATGTTATAATCCTAACACCAAGCTCAAAGTCTGGTTCTCCACCATTGAATAGTTCTGTTGATGAACATTCAACTTCCTGGAAAAATACCCGCTGGGTCTTTCTATTCCCTCATCATCCTCCTGCAGGAGCAGCGCACTGACACCCACATC
This sequence comes from Hemiscyllium ocellatum, assembly GCF_020745735.1. Lineage (NCBI taxonomy): Eukaryota > Metazoa > Chordata > Chondrichthyes > Orectolobiformes > Hemiscylliidae > Hemiscyllium > Hemiscyllium ocellatum. The sequence goes on from NC_083401.1 coordinate 91,846,305, forward strand.
ACTGGCATTGATAGCCACCTTGAAAGGCTTTGTGTAATCCAATGTGGTTAATACTGGGGCAGTGGTTAACACAGCTTTTAGGCTGTCAAATGCCTTTTGACTGTCTGCTGTCCACTGAAATTTCTTGCCCTTTTATAACAATTCAATGAGTGGAGCAGCCACACTGCTAAAATTCAGCACAAACTTTTAATAAAATCCACTTAACTCCAGGAACCTTAGTACTGTATTTTTCCTCGACGGTGTGGGAAATGCCCTGATTACTTTTGTTTTTGCAATACATGAGGCCATTTGTTCTTGTTCAATAACATAGCACAGGAATGATTTGGAGATGCCGGTGTTGGACTGGGGTGTACAAAGTTAAAAATCACACAACGGGTTATAGTCCAACAGGTTTAATTGGAAGCACACTAGCTTTCGGAGCGACACTCCTTCATCAAGTGATTACTGACGAAGGAGCGTCACTCCGAAAGCCAGTGTGCTTCCAATTAAACCTGTTGGACTATAACCTGGTGTTGTGTGATTTTTAATATAGCACACGAAGGTGACTTGGGCTATGGCAAATTCACTTTTAGTTAGGTTTACCACCAAGCCTGTCTTCCGAAGTCAATCTTACAGGCGGTGAGTTCCATATTCCACCACTTTCTGGGTGAGAAACCATTTTCCTTACATTTCCTCAAAACCTTCTGTCCCTTACCTTACATCTATGGCATCAGTCATTTTAAATCTGCTACCTTTTATCCTAAAGCTATGACCTCTCGTTCTGGACTGCCCCACACGAGGAAACATCCTTGGTATGTCAATCTCCTTTAACATCTTTTTTACCTCAATTAAATCCCCTCTCATTCTTCAAAACTCAAGACAAAATTTCAATTGTTGAAAAGAAGGCCAAATGACCAGAGGAAAAAAAAACATGACCAGGATAAAGGGCAAAGGAATCTGACTGGCTACGTTAGTCTTGCAGAGATCTGATCTGGGAACAATGGGCCGAATGACTTCCTTCTGTACTGTAATTATTCTGTGATTCAAATGGAAGCAGGTTTGGTAGCGTTCTCTAGATTCTCCTGAATAGAATTCAATTTTCAGTTCTCTCCTGCTGCAGGAGAATCTAAGCACTTGGAAATTGGCGGAGCCATTATAACACGAACACTGATACTACCTTTGAATCTGTTGAGATTATTTGGAGAGTAAGTCGATATTAAACTAGAATTATTGGTACTGATTGCCTCAGTGATCCTAGGCTAGGGAAGATGACAATCTATCTATCTTCTAAACATTAGCCTGTGAATTGTGCTAATAAATATTTTGTGAGAATGGCAAAGCAGGGTTTGATGTGATAATAATTGACCTCACGTGAACAGATTGCTGACACTCCTGTTTGCAAAATGACCACAAGCAAGTTTCCAAAGTACTGCCTTTTTAATTAAACTGTACTTTACAAAATGAAGAAAATAATGGGAACAAAAGTGCATACTAATTAACAGTAGGTGAAGATTAACTCTCTGAATTTGAAGCAACTTTCATTCAGTCTTTTGTGTGTCTTTTGCAAACAGTTGCCATTGTTATCACTAAATACAATTATGTTTCTGTACACCCTAAGAAGTGACTTGAATAAATGCAGTAATTTTTCATGCTGCCTCTTTGCTTTATCTTACGGTTTGCCAATTTAATGAAATTTGAGTTCTATTGAAGATAACTTACTCTATTAAGAGGGTATTCACCTTGAAGAATGTGCGTAGGCAGCAATATGGAAACAACTGAACTCCTGTTAGTTTTTAGCCTCCTGTGTTTCAATGATTCCAGACTGTGGCAAAATTTCAGGTCTTGGAGTAAGAGCTGCCTTCAATGTTCTCAGCAAAACCATGGCAAATATATTTCAGCAGAGGTAAATGTGAGTTCATCTGGTATGAATCAACATAGGACAGCTCGGAATATGTTGTAAATGGTGAAACACAGAAACTGTGTTGTTCCAAAGACTTTGATATAGTTAACTGTTACAATTAGGTACAGTAATAATTGAAATGATTAATGAAATGTTAACCTTTATATTTAGGAGACCAAGGGCTGTATAGTACTGTGCTGGGCAACATCTGGAGCATTGATGCAGTTCTGACCAGTGCTAGCTTAGAAAGTATATGCTGTCCTGGGAAGGAGTACAGTCCAGTTCACCAGATTGAAAAAGCCAGAGCTCTAAGAGTTCAGTGATGAAAAGAGATTGCTTCAATTCAGCTGGTATTCCCTGGAATATTGAATATATGTGGGAGTAAGTTAATTGAGCTTTTAAAGATTTTGAGATGAGCTGATTGGGTGCCTAATGAGAGGGTTTCTGTTACTCGTAGAAGTACCAACTGAGGAAATGTTCAGCCTGACGCCTGATCATCACCAGAGTAAGTTCAGCTTTTCACATACTTTCAGAACAACTAGCAGACAGCAGCTCACCTGGGGGTCTCAGTCTCCTTTTGCCGTCTGATTTCCCACTTAGCCCCATCTCTTTCACCCTTCCCCTTTCTCGCTCCCCTATCTCTCTCATTCTTTTCCTTTGTCATTTTAATTTTCTTTCCTTCTCTTTACCTTGCTGTGACTCTGGCTTATCTTAAATTTCACCCTTTACTTTCACTCCCTATATCTCATTCTGTTTTACATCTCTACCTCCTTTTAGAGTCAGAGAGAAGTATAGCACAGAAACAGACCCTTCAGTCCAGCCCGTCCATGCTGACCAGATAGCCCAACCCAATCTAGTCCCACCTGCCAGCTCCTGGCTGTGAGGTTTATAAAATCATGAGGGGCATGGATAGGGTAAATAGACAAAGTCGTTTCCCTGAGGTTGGGGAGTCCAGGACTCGGTAACATGGGGGCCTCAGTGGTTAGCACTGCTGCCTCATAGCACCAGCAACCAGGGTTCAATTCTAGCATTGGGCGAGTGTCTGTGTGGAGTTTATACATTCTCCCCCTGTCTGTATGGGTTTGCACCAGTTTCATTCCACAGTCCAAAGATGTGCAGGTCAGGTGAATTGACCATGCCAAATTGCCCTTGTATTAGGTGCATTAGTCAGGGTTAAGTTGAGAATGGGTCTTCGGATGGTCAGTGTGGACTTGTTGGGCTGCATGGTCTGTTTCCACGCTATAGGGAATCTAATCTAGAGGGCATACGTTTAGGGCAAGAGGGGAAAGATATAAAAGGGACCAAAGGAAAAACTTTTTCATGCAGAGTGTGGTGCGTGTATGGAATGAGTTGCCAGAGCAAGTGGTGGAGGCTGAAACAATTGCAACATTTAGAAGACATCCAGATGGTTATATGAATAGGAAGGGCTTGGAGAGATATGGGCCGGGTGCTAGCAGGTGGGGCTGGATTGGGTTGGGATATTTGGTTAGCATGGACAAGTTGGGCTGTCTGTTTCCATGCTGTACATCTCTATGACTCTATGACTGTAAATGAGAATAACATTAAGATCAGAGCCAGGCCCTTCTGGACAGCCACCAAAAATATTTCTTCAAACGCTGCTGGATACATGCCACTTACTGACCAATGTTTTTTTTTTTAAATGCATTATTTATTATCTATTTCTGTTGTGGCTAAGAAGGTGATGGTGAGCTGCCTTCTTGAACCACAGCGGTCCATTTTGTGTAGGATGATCTGCCATTAGGGAGGGAATTCCAGGATTTTGATCCAGAGACAGTGAAGGAACAGCAATATATTTCTAAGTGGCTTGGAGGGGAAATTGCAGGCAATGGTGCCACCATGGATCTGATGCCCTTATCCATCTAGCCAGTAGTGGTTGTCATTTGGAAATGCTGTGTGTAAAGCCTAGATGAATTTCAGCAGTGATGTAGATAGCACACACTGCTGCTCATCAGTGTCAGTGATGGGGCGAGTGGATATTTGTGGATGTGTTGTCAATCAAGCAGGCAGCTTTGTCCTGGATGGTGTCAAGGTTCTTGGGTTTTGTTGGAGCTGCACTCATTCAGGCAAGTGGGGAGTATTCCATCACAGTCCTGACTTATGGCCTTGTATGTCAGTCGGTTGCTGAAAGTTGCTGAAAATTGTACAACAATAGAGGGAAGATCATTGATGAAGCAACTGAGGATGGTTGGGGGAGTACGATCCTCTGAGGAACTCCTGCAGGGATGGCCTTGAGCTGAGCTGACTGCACTTCAATCAACACAACAATCTTCCTTTGTGTCATATTTGACTCAAACCAGCATTGGTTTCCCCAATTCCCATTGACTCTAGCTTTGTTCAGACTCCTTAGTAGAGCACTCAGTCATAATGCAGCCTTGATGTCAGGGACTCACTTTCACTTCACCTCTGGAGTTTTGTCCATTTTTGGACCAAGGTTGTAATGAGGTCAAAAACCTTCAGCTTCTGAAGAGGAGTTATATCAGACTCAAAATGTTAGTTTGGTTCCTCTTCTCTGCAGATGATGTCAGACCTGCTGAATTTCTCCAGCATTTTCTCTTTTCATTTCAGATTTCTAGCATTTCCAGTATTTCTCTCTGAGGATCAGTTCAGCATGGCAGGTTTCCTTCCTTAAATTGCATTAATGAACCAGATAGATCGTTACAGCAATAGACAATATTTCCTTGTTAATTATCATGGGAGAAGTGTGTTTTCATTGTCAATATTAATTTTTTAATTCCAGGTATTAACTCTCAATTCCTTTGAATCCAGGGTTCCCTACCTTTGTCCCTCACTCTTAGAGGAAGATGCTGGTCCTGAGCACTCACTATTTTTACTTTTAAGTCTCGCCCCCTTTCCAAATGTTGACCGTGCAAGTAGTTGCTTCTTGTCTATATCTGCCAGATCCTGTCTACTTAGACACTTCAATTCTGCACTGTCCTTATCCTTTTCCACAATGACTTTGAAACCTACACAGTTATAACCACTATCCCCAAAATGTGTAACCACTGTCTTTAACACTTGAAGAAGGGTTATACCTAAAACATCAACTTCTCCACCTCCTGATGTTGCCTGGCTTGCTGTACTTTTCCACTGTCTACTTTGGATTCCTGCATCTGCAGCTTTTTTTTTTGTCTCGTCAACGCATGACTGGCTTCATTCCCTAGAATTAGGTCTAGTACTGCCAATGTCTAGTATTATCTAGACATTAGTTCAAAAAGTTCTCCTGGATGCACTTCAAACATTCCATCCTGTGTAATCTTTTCAGAATAAGGTGATTCCAGTTAATTAGCAAAATTAAGATCCCCTACTACTATAGCCCTTATCCTGTCATTGTTCTCTGTGATTTGCCTGTGAATCTGCTCCTTGATCTCCCTCTGACTGTTGACAGGCCTGCAGTGTAGTCCCAGTAAGTGATCGCCCCCTTCTTACTTCTCAATTCCACCCAGATGACCTCATTTGATGCCCCTTCAACAATGTCCTCCCTCATTACTGCAATGCTGATTTCCTTTCTCATTAACGCAATGCCAGCACCTTTTACATTCCTCACCATTGTACCTGAAACTCCTATATTCTGGAATGTTGAACTGCCAGTCCTATCCTTCCTACAACCATGTTTCAGTGATTGCAACAATATCACATACCCACATGTTGGTCAGTGCTCTAAGGTCATTTACCTTACTTTTCAAGCTCCTAACAATAAAATAGATACAATTTAACTTTCCTGTCTTCCCAAGTGCCTTACCCTGCCATGTCCTTTCGACCTTTTAGACTGTTCTAGCATTCCTTCTATATATATATGATTGGACCTGTCTTTACATCTAATCTGAACACTATACCCCTGCCAAATTAGTTTAAAACATACCCAACAGCATGAACAAGCCTCCCAGCAAAGATATAGGACCCATTCTGGCTCAGATTATACCTATCCAGCTTTTACAGGTCCTACCTACCTGAGAAACTATGCTAATGAGCCAAATAATTGAATGCTCCCTCCTACACCATCCCTTCAGTGAGACTTTTATTTGACCTATCTTCCTGTTCCTAAACTCAGCAGCACATGGCATCGGAGATAATCTGGAGACTGGAATTTTAAATTTGAGGAAAACCCAATGGCTGTTCACATGACACTTCATGACATGCATGCACACATGTCTTAATAGAGTCTGGGAACAAAGAATGCTTTTCGTAAATAGCAGAATTTACAAAATGTATCATGCATTCAAATTTCAGTCCTTTAGGATGAACACTGAAAGCTTGGATGGGTCTCATTGTGTTATTCTTTGGAAAAAAAACGGAATTTGTGATTCTCTGGATTTCCAGCCATACTTTTGAAGAGCTTTTCAGTTAAAAGCACATTTGCCCTCCTTGCTGTACATGGTTTATAAATATCAAGGTTCTGGGAGACATGGACAGATGAGAACCTGATATTATAGGATGTCAGATTACAGGAATTATGTGATAACACTGGAGAGGAGCAGACGAGATTTACTTGAATGTTGCCTGGGCTGGAGTATTTCAGTCATGAAGAGAGATTGGAAAGATTGGGATTATTTTCCTTACAGCAGAAGAGATTCAGTTGGGGTCAAATTGGAGATGCTTAAGATTCTGAGGGACACAGCTAGGGTAGGTAGGAAGAATTTTTTTCTCCGAAATGGAGGAATCAATGACCGGGTCATAGATTTAAATCAAAGAATGTGGTGCTGGAAAAGCACAGCAGTCAGGCAGCATCTAATGAGCAAGAGAATCGATCTTTTGAGCATAATCCCTTCATCAAGAATGAAGGGGTGGCCCAAGGGGGCTGAGAGATAAATGGGAATGGGGTAGGGGCTGGGGGGAAGGTAGCTGGGAATGCGATAGGTAGATGAAGGTGGGGCTGATAGTGATAGGTTGGAGAGGAGGGTGGAGCGGATAGGTGTGAAGGAAGATGGGTAGGTAGGACAGGTCAAGAGGGTGGTGCCGAGTTGGAAGGATGAGTCTGGGGTGAGTTGGGGGTAGGGGAAATGAGGAAACTGGTGAAATCCACATTGATCCCTTGTGGTTGGAGGGTCCCAATGCAGAAGATAAGGTGTTCTTCCTCCAAGCATCGGGTGGTAAGTGTTTGGCGATGGAGGAAGCCCAGGGCCTGCGTGTCTTTGCCAGAGTGAGAGGGGGAGTTAAAGTGTTCAGCCACAGGGTGGTGGGGTAGTTTTGGCGGTGTGTCCCGGAGATGTTCTCTGAAGTATTTCACAAGTTGGCGTCCTGTCTCTCCACGTAGAGGAGACCACATCAGGAGCAATGGATACAGTAGATGATGTGTGTGGAAGTACAGATAACTCTCTGACAGATGTGGAAGGTTCCTCTGGGGCATTGGACTGAGGTTTAGGGAGAGGTGTGGGTGTAGGTTTTGCATATTTGGGGTGGCAGGGAAGGTGCTGGGTGCGGAGGGTGGGTTGGTGGGATGCATGGACCTAACAAAGGAGTTGCAGAGGGAATGGTCTTTATGGAACACAGGGGTGGGGAGGGAACATGTACCTGGTGTTGGGGTCTGTTTGTAGGAGGCGGAAATGGCGGTGGATAATGCAATGTATCCAGAGGTTAGTGAGGTGTGAGGTAAGCACTAGGGAGGCATAGATTTAAATAAGGGACTGAAGATTTCTAAGAAATGTGAGGAAAGACTTCTCCCCAAGAGGATGGTGAGAATGTGGAACTCATTGTCTGTAGGGGTGGTCGAGGCAGAAGCCTTCATAACACTTCAGACATATTTAGACGTACTCTTGCAGTACCAAGACACAGTAGGCCATAGGCCAAATACTGGAAAATGGGACGAGAATAGTTAGCTGCTTGATTTTGACTGGTGCAGATGTGATGGGCTGAAGGACCGTTTTTTGTGCTGTAGATGTATATGACTTTATGACTCCAGGGGAATGCTCATGCAAACTGAAGATCTTTTATTAATTGCTTATACCGTATTGAAGCATGACAAGGCAGTGCTCAGTGCTTCTTTTGATACCAGGCCAACATTTTTGGCTGATGAACTTTAACCTCTTTCCATATGGTATAGGATTTACACTCTCTTGCACTATAGTTCACTAGTTTCTAATGTTGCACTATGTTTAATGTGTGAATCTTTCTTTGTTGCTTTATAGTGCTAATTACAGTGATTCTTACTCCCTCAGTCTCTCAGATTTTTGTATTATTCAGCACCTTACTTACTTTTCATATATTGATGTTCCATTTGATGCTCAACTTTGAGCTTTCCTGAGGAACTGCTCTGGGCCTGTATTTGACCTTTTGCTCTACACGGAAAGAAACTTGAGATCCAACTGTCACTTACAGCTTACACATCCATAGAAGAATAACCTCTGATTTTTCAGTATTGACTTGATCCATTTGAATTTGAAGCTCATTCACCTTGTCTTTTTTTTCACTGGCAGCTTGCAGTTGCTGAGCGACCATCTGGCAGCTGTTTCTAAAAAAAAATCACGTTTGACTTTGAAGGTATGAATTTTGTCTTGGTGTTCTTTGCTCATCGTTGCAAGTTTATTTCATGTACTGTTACTTTCTACCAGCGGAGGAGCGATAACTGCATAGCTTTGGAGTCTTCAGTGAAATGGAGCAACAGATCCATTTCTTTACCATCTTCTTCAGTAAAGCATTGATCATCTGCAAAAGAGACAACAGAGCTGTTGTTCGAATTTGTCATTTATGTTACCTTGAGCAATATTCAGGACCTCTTCCTCCCAATCATCAAAATCGGTGGCATCCCTCTTTCCTCCCACTCCTTCATGAAAGAGCAAATCAAGGTCTACAATGTCCTCGTGTGGCCGATTATCTTCTCCTTTTCTGTTCTACTCTCCTTCTTCTATCCTTTCAACAAAAAGAAATGAAAGATTTTCAAATCTGCCCAAAGTCCATGGTGGTAGTATTTAATAATCAGTGTGATTTGAGCCCTGACAAGGACTATTAATATATATTCACAAGCAGATCTGTTAATATACATTGCTACTTAAAAAAAAACTATTTGAAGGCCTGTGGTGTTCTGTTACCAAACATATGTATTACCTTTGTAATCCTCAAGGGATCAGTGATTAATATGTGAGTGGTGCTGGCAAGCGTATTAATTGTACCTTGAGTGAGTGTGAATATCAGGAACAGAGAGTTGGGACAGCTCAAATTCACATGCATTTCCTTCTTTGATTTAACTGTTTTGAAATGGTTCGTGCTTCCTCTCTGTACACTGACTGATCATTTATCTAAAGGCTTTGCTTTTTGCAATTGGACACAAGGGCGTTATCAGTTAGTATCTAAAATAAGCAATATTGAGGGAATAATAAAAATGTTCAAAGACAGAGTTGCCATAAATATGTCTACAAAGAAGGAAAATTATAGCAAGCCAGGTGGATAAGAGAACAAAGTAAGTATTCTACAATCTGCTGGTCAGGTTATTAGGTCAGATTAGATTCCCTACAGTGTGGAAACAGGCCCTTTGGCCCAACAAGTCCACACCGACCCTCCGAAGAGTAACCCACCCATTCCCCTCTGACTAATCCACCTGGGCAATTTAGCATGGCCAATACACCTGACCTGCACATCTTTGGACTGTGGGAGGAAACTGGAGCACCTGAAGGAAACCCACGCAGACACGGGAGAATGTGCAAACTCCACACAGACAGTCACCCGAGGCTGGAATCGAACCTGGGATCCTGGTTAACTGTGCCAAAGGGTTGCCCTTGCTCTGCTGTGTTGGTTGATGTGGAAATGCTGTGAGAAATGGGTGTGGGAGAGAGTTGGTGCATTGTGGTGGTAGTGGTATTTTTTTGGCAGGGTGAAAAAGGACATTGATAGAATTCATTTTCTGACTGTGATTGTGAAACTCTTAGTGGAAAAGCGCCTGGATGCTGGGTGAAGGCAGGGCAGGCTTCGTTGTGATACATCCTGAATGTAAATGGCTTGTCATTAGTCACTGGGCCACCTGACCCCAAGCTGACCCCTTGTAACATGCATGACGTCTATGGGCTAGTAAATAAAGAAAAGTTGTGTCAGAAAACTGGTGGTGAAACTATTCTCAAGCAAGAACATCTAGAATAAGGAGGCATGAGGAAACAAAATAAATGAATTAAAAACCAAGCAAAGCTATCATTGCAATAATTTTCAATTAAATTTCAAGCATTTGAAATGCAATAAGAATCCAAAATCAACAGAGTGGATGTCCCATGTATTACTTAGCTTGGAATTTACTTGCCAAATTGGGTACATAATTGCAGTTCTGTTTGCTTCCAATTTTTGTCAGCTAATTACGTGTCTGTTCAGTAGCGAGTGTCTATGGTTCATTTATTGTTGTCCAAAGCAGATGTTTGTAATTGTAGACCCAAGTGGTATCTGTTTGGGAATTAATGATGCTTCACTTGGAGGAACATCAAAAGAAAAATGTGCAATTGCATTTAACTGCTTTGATTTGTCATGGCTGTTGTTCTTACCATTGTACATAAACAGAAGAACCTTGATTATCCGAATGAGATGGGTGGGCACTATTGTGTTCGGATAATTGATTACTCTGATAACTGATTCAATGCGTCTTCTCTGGAGCTCAGAGTTTTTTGAAGTTTCCTTTTTCATGATTCTGCCTGCCTTGCTCCCTCTCTTTGTCTCAGGATTTGTTTCTGAGCAGACACACCTTTGTGTGTAAGGGATCTGCAGCATTGCTGAAACCTCCTGAACACTGCCTCCCCTCCCGTCCCCAAATCAGTTCACTGGGACTGACATAGCAAGCACTTGTTAAGTCCGCCCCCCGTTCAGGCGATTACACAGTACCACACTGGGCGCAAGCCCCTACCCTGCCATCCGCACCCCCTGTCTGTCTCCACTGTGTCCCAACACCCCTGCCCCCAGTGTGCCCCCCCACAACTGCCCGTCTGCTCCCCACCCCCTTTCCAGAGCGGGGTGGGGGGGGTTGCGGGGGGGCAGCTGAGTCTCAAAATAACACACGCACACCCACAACGTTTTGACATGTTCCCAGTCTGCCCTGTACAGGACAATGTTAGAGAGATTATCTGGGGAAGGGGGGTTTAGAGTGCACCCCTGTGTAGAACTCCAGGGAAAGTATGGGAAGAGAGAGAGAGAGAGGGTGGGCGCTCATTCATTTGGACACAGTGCCTGGGCTCCCATCGGTGACCAGGACTGTTCTCGGTAGCATTTCAGCAGGCCGAGTTCATTTTCAATCATTGTACACAAAAGTGTTGAAACACCTCTTTAATGTAATGTTTCTATCGGGATCTTGAGTTCTTCTTCAGATAAGCTGAAATATGGATAATTGATATTTATTAATTTGAGGTTCCTCTGTATTAACTTCGTGATCTCACTCCCTCCTAGAGTACAATTCTGAAATCCTACTACACTAATTTCAAATGTCTCCTAAATTCAGATAAGATATAAACCAAGTATCAATTTAATAACAAGGAACTATGAGGATAAAATTACTTATTATTGTCAGCTTGTGCACAGTATGAAAGGAAAGTCAGGTTGAAGTCGTAACTTCCTGATGAAGGGCTCTGGCCCGAAACGTCGAATTTCCTGTTCCTTGGATGCTGCCTGACCTGCTGTGCTTTAACCAGCAACACATTTTCAGCTTTGAAGTCGTAACTGCCTCTTATGCATCTTAAAAATGTTTCCCTGAGTTAAGTTGTACTTTTAGAGACTTGCTGCAAACAGGCCACTGAGTACTCATGGACATTATTTGCATACTTCAATTAACTGCATTGATTTGCCCTTGGCATGTGGGACCCGTGACCAACAGGCAGTCAAAGCCACACATACACATTCTGCTCTGCAGCAATTGACTGAATTTGGACTTACTTAAGTACTGGCAGCAGCAGCAGCAGCAGCAGAGAACCACTGGGGGTAAAGTTGAAATCCTCCTTGTAATCGAGCACAGGGTTCACAATGTGCAATTAACCCATGTCAGGTTGTGTTGATGCAACTCGCAGGTAAACCTGGTGCTGTTTATTTATCTAATTGGTTTCAGCATGGATGCCAGCATGATATACACTGCAGATTGGCTGCATATACAGAGGAGCACAAGGTATAACCATGCTTAGTACAACACTTAGTTCATCTGTGACACTTACCAGGGACTTGGGACTCATTGAAGAAAAGCTGCTGCAAATGTCTGAGGTAGGCCTGGTTCGAATGTTCAGTACAGATAGTGAAGGAATAACCTGGAGGGAGGGCTCCCAGATTTTCAGATGTGGTGCTAGAAGCCTCAGTGATGGAGTCACTCTGGACTTATAACCTGAATGGATTTTAATCCAGTGGCAGAGCTAGAAGATCAAGGGACTTCTACACTCACATCAGAAGCTGTACTCGTGATCACCTTGACAGTTTAAGAGATGGACATGCAATTGCATAGCAAGGACTTTAGAGGATCCCAACATCAATTGATGGCTTGGCAGTTCTGGGTAGGTGATAAAGGATCAATCTGGACATGTGGGGAAACAACACATCAAAATTCCAACTTCCTTGTCTAACTTCTTTTTGCATACTCTTGAGTGATTGTATCTATACAGCCCTTCATCCCTTTCAGCAAGTCCCTCTCCCAAACCTCTCCCCTCTCATCACTCCAACACCTCATTAATTGAGAATTTCACGGGAGCTTCACCCCAAACCCCACCCTCCTTCCATTATCCATGTCCATATCATGTCAATTTGGAGACATTAGAGCAAAATTATAGAGTGGTCCTATCATTCAGTGGTACCTCCCTGCACATTCTCCTCCAGGGGACAAGGGAGGTGCTTGAGATGCAACAACGAAACATCCTTTTGCCTGATCCAAAAGGGGATTAGCAACAGAGGCATCAAAAATCATGGGTATAGTGACAAAAAAGTGTCTCTTATACTGTTAGGACCAATACCCACTTTGATACCATTCCACATCATGCCTACACTAGCAACCTGCCACTAGCCACCTGAAGGTGGTGCATGGGCCGTGCAAAATGTAACTGAATGTGTCCTGGCTGACATTTTTGTAGTTTTAGTCTTTGCTGGCATCTGGATCTATCACAGAACTCAGCCCAGATTGAGAGTCATAGAGAAGTGCAGCATGGAAACAGATCCTTCTATCCAACCCATCCATGCTGACCAGATACCTCAATTAATCTTGTTCCACTTGACATTATTTGGCCTATATCTTTCTAAACCCTTCCTATTCTGGCAACAATTTGGATGCCTTTTACATGTTGTAATTGTACCAGCCTCCACCACTTCGTTTGGCAGCTTATTCCATACATGCATCACCTTTTGTGAGAAAAAATTGCCTCTTGGGTCCCTTTTATATCTTTCTCCTCTTACCCAAACCTACGCTTTCTAGTTCTGGACTCACCTACCCAAGGGAAAAGACTTTGTCTATTTACCCTATCCATGCCCCTGATGATTTGATAAACCTCTATAAGGTCACCACTCAGCATCCGATGCTCCAGGGAAACCAGCCCCAGCCTAATCAGCCTTTCCCTGTCGCGCAAATCCTTCAACCCTGGCAACATCTTTGTCAATCTTTTCTTAACCCTTTCACATTTCATAAATCCTTCTGATAGGAAAGAGACCAGAATTGCACACAATATTCCCAAAGTGGTCTAACCAACGTCCTGTACAGCCACAACATGACGTCCTAAATCCAATACTCAGTGCTCTGACAAATAAAGGAAAGATACCAAACACCTTCTTCACTATGTTATCTACCTGTGACTCTACTTTCAAGGAGCTATGAACCTGCGCTCCAAAGCCTCTTTGTTCAGCAACACTCCCTTGGATCTTAATATTAAGTGTATAGTTCTGCTATGAAATCCTTCCTCAAAATGTAGCACTTTGTATTTATCTAAATTAAACTTGTTCTGCCACTCCTCAGCCCATTGGTTCATCTGATCAAGATCCCATTGTGATCTGAAATAACCTTCTTTGTTGTCCACGCGCCCACACCTCCACACTCACTTCCCTCCAAGGCCCCAAGGGATCCTTCCATATCCGCCACAAGTTCACCTGTACCTCCACACACATCATCTATTGCATCCGCTGCACCCGATGTGGCCTCCTCTATATTGGTGAGACAGGCCGCTTACTTGCGGAACGCTTCAGAGAACACCTCCGGGCCGCCCGAACCAACCAACCCAATCACCCCGTGGCTCAACACTTTAACTCTCCCTCCCACTCCACTGAGCACATGCAGGTCCTTGGACTCCTCCACCGGCAGAACACAACTACACGACGGCTGGAGGAGGAGCGCCTCATCTTCCGCCTGGGAACCCTCCAACCACAAGGTATGAATTCAGATTTCTCCAGTTTCCTCATTTCCCCTCCCCCCACCTTGTCTCAGTCGGTTCCCTCAACTCAGCACCGCCCTCCTAACCTGCAATCCTCTTCCTGACCTCTCCGCCCCCACCCCACTCCGGCCTATCACCCTCACCTTGACCTCCTTCCACCTATCCCACCTCCATCGCCCCTCCCCCTAGTCCCTCCTCCCTACCTTTTATCTTAGCCTGCTTGGCTCTCTCTCTCTTATTCCTGATGAAGGGCTTATGCTCGAAACGTCGAATTCTCTATTCCTGAGATGCTGCCTGGCCTGCTGTGCTTTGACCAGCAACACATTTGCAGCATGTTTTGGCAAAACACATCAGTATGCCTTGGCTGTTAGGCAGAGCTGTCCACAGCAGTTCTACAGAATCACCGCCATATTGCCGAGTCCCCCTTCTTTTTCTTAATCAGACCCTTAAATTCTCTCATCATCCAGAATTCCCTATACCTACTAGCCCTTCCTTTCACCTTAACAGGAAGATACTGTCTCTGGATTGTCGTTATCTCATTTCTGAAAGTTCCCATTTTTCAGTTGAACTCTTACCTGTGAACATCTGCTCTCAATCAGCTTTTGAAAATTCTTGCCTCATATCATCAAAATTAGTCTCCCTCCAGTTTAGAACTTCAATTGTTAGATCTGCTCTATTCTTTTACATCACTATTTTAAAACTAATAGATTTGTGGTCACTGGCCCCGAAGTGCTCCCCCACTGTCACCCTAAGTCACCTGCCCTGCCTTATTTCCCCAAAAGTGCTCAAGCTTTGTAGTGTCTCTGGTAGGTACATCTACATCCTGAATCAGAAGATTTCCTTCTACAGTCTTAACAAATTCCTCTCCATCTAAACCCTTGACACTATTACAGTCCTAGTCTATTCTTGGAAAGATAGAAACCCCAAACATCACCACTCTAATATTCTTACAGATAACTGAAATCTCTTCACAAATTTGTTTCTCAATGTGATGCTGACCATTAGGGGGTCTATAATACAACCCCAAAAAGGTGATCATCCCTTTCTTATTTCTCAGTTCCATTGAAATAACATCCCTCGATGTATTGCCAGGAATATCCTCCCTCAGTACAGCTGTAATGCCATCCCTTATTAAATCGCTACTCCCCCTCCTCCCTTGCCTCCCTTTCTCTCCTTCCTGTAGCATTTGTATCCTGGAACATTTAACTGCCAGTCCTGTCCATCCCTGAGCCACGTTTCTGTCATTATTATAATATCACAATCCCATGCTCCTATACATGACCCGAGTTCACCTGCCTTCCCTGTTAGGCCTCTTGCAGTGAAATGAGTCTGTTTAATTTATCAGTCCTACATTTTTTTTCTGCTTTGATCCTGCCTGCTCTGACTTCTTGACTCGCTTATTTTCTCAACTGTAACAGTCTCAGATTGATCTCTTTTCTCAGTAACTCCCCTCCTCCCGCCACCTGACTAGTTTAAATCCTCCCGGGCAGATCGAGCAAATCTCCCTGCCAGTATGTTAGTCCCCTTCTAATTCAGATGCAATCCATCCCCCTTGTACAGATCACTTCTACCCAGAAGAGATTCCAAGGATCCAAAAATGTGAATCCTTCTCCCAGACACCAGCTGTTCAGCTACGCACCCATCTGCTCTATCTGCCTATTCTTACCCTCACTAGCTCGAAGCACCGGGAGTAATCCAGATCCTTCTACCCTTGAAGGCCTCCTTTTTAATTTCCTGCCGAAATCTCTATATTCACCTTTCAGAATCTCATCCTTTTCCCTTCCTATTTCATTAGTTCCAATTTCTACAATGACCTCCTACTGGTACCTCTCCCTTTTGAGAATATTCTGCACCCTCTCTAAGATATCCAGGGAGGCAACACACCATTCAGAGTTTTCGCTGCTGCTCGCAGAAATGTCTATCTGTGATTTTGACTAGACAGTCCTCTAACACAACCAATCGCTTGGTACCCCTCATTACGGTAGACCCTGTTTTGATACCAGAAACTTGCCTGTTTGTGCTACATTCCCGAGAATCCATCATGCCCTACATTTTCCAAAACAGCATACTTGTTTGAAATGGGGATAGCCACAGAAGCCTCTTGCTCGAACTGCCTACATCTCTTACATTTCTTGGAGTTAACCAATCGATCTGCTTCTGTCTGCAGCTTTTCTCCCTTCCTATCACCGCCATCAATCACAATCCCTTGAAACTTGCAAATTCCTCATTGCCTTTAACTGTTGCTCCAACTAATCCATTTGATCTGACAGGATTCGCAAACAATCAAACTTATTGCAGATAGAATCCTCAGTAACCCATAAACTCTCTCAAAACTCCCACATCTAACCAGATGAGCATATTACTCTACTAAATGCCTTTTTGCTTCTTCCAATCTAAAGACCCGTAAAATAGCACTGTCTCATTTCTCTATAAAGCAGTGCTCAAAGCTAACTTAATACTTCCGGCTTATATTTTTAAAATTTAATCAAGAGCTAGATCCCAATAAAAGCATCTGATCAAGAAAGAACCCACTCTACTCACTGTTGTAGATTTACAGCAAGGCTACACTTAAAACTATTCACTTCTTTGTTTCTGTGCTGGGACTTCTCACAAACAGGTCCCTCCAAGGTCAGTTGTGAATTTCACTGTTTGTGAATTTTTCCTGGACATACTCCGAATTCTCGTGATACATGAATTCAAACAGCAAAGGCAGGAACTGCGCAGATTAGTGTGGTGCTGGAAAAGCACAGCAGGTCAGGCAGCCTGTGAGGAGCAGGAAAATTGAGTTGCTCCCATTTATCTCTCCACCCCGGAAGCTCCCTGCCTCATTCCTGATGAAGGGATTTTGCCCAAAACATCGATTTTCCTGCTTCTCGGATGCTCCCTGACATGCTGTGCTTTTCCAGCACCACTCTCATCTTGACTCTGATCTCCAGCATCTGCAGGTCTCATGTTTGCCTCGATTCACTGCAGTGTCAGTGAGCAGTGTGGGTTTCTTTTCCTCTCTCCCTGACCGACCGTGTGCTCACTGCCTTTGTCTGTCTCGCTCCCTTTTACAAGTGCCATTGTCTTGACTGCTATTTCTCCAAGGTTCCAGTGAAGTATTAAATAATCGATCAACATTCATGAACAGTTCAAATGCTGGATTTTAAATGAATATGATGGCGTATGGAGCTGGGGGCATTCTTGTGACGAGTATTATTAATTAAATAGGACACTGGGTGTTGAGAATGCAAGGTTTTCTCTGAGTGACAGGGTGTGGGTGTTCCACGCAATCTGTAATTTGGATTCAGCTTTTCACTGTGTCTTCAGTAACAGGGTCGAAGGATTAGAGAGAGCTGCACATCCAAACTTTCTGTACGGCACCATCAGAAGAGATGAAGGAAGTAATATATAGATGGACGCAGTCAGTTGTCAAGAATTTCTTGTCGAGGTGAGCAAAATTATGGCAGATGAAGTCTAATGTGTAGAAGCAGCATATCATCCACTTTGGAGCTAAGAAAAATTAGCAGAATATTTTAATTTTGAACAGCTTGGAATTGATAGTCAGAAGAAATGTTTTTAAGTTGATAGAATATGAAATTTCATCACAAAAGGGACAAGAGTACAAGTGGTTTGGAAGGTAGAGTAATGTTAACAAAGCTCTGGGTTGGAGCATATTTGGAATATTGAATTCACATGCACAAGTTGGGCAAAATTCTTTGAGCGGATTTGGCAGCTCTGCAACATTTCGCTAACTTCACAACATGTAAATGTCCCAAACACAATGTCACTCCCATGGACAGAGTTATATAAAACAGGTCTAGGTCTCTGTGCCAACAGAACCTGAGCCTCTTTGGTCCATTAGACATGGGATAATGTCAGTAAATTAAAAATATAATTCATAAACAATTGAAGTTTAATGTTAATCTAGTTAATGTGTTTTAAACATTTTTCATGATAATCGGTTGGTTAAATCAAGAAAGAACAGAGATGCTATTAACAAGTTGACACCTAGAACTTTGCTGTTTCAAAGGTTTGTCTGAAACATTTGGAGCTCTGTGACTCTTGTTTTGGAAAACACTGTTTGCTATGAGTTTTACTTCTAAGATAGAAGAAGTCAGTCGAATTGAATAAATGTCATGAACCCAACAATCTTCAGCTGCTTGGTCTATGATCCCTCCCTTCATTATAATGTCTGAAGAGATTATGTTCCCTGATGATTGCAAAATGTTTAGCCCCATTTGTGACTCCTCAGATACTGAAGTGCAGTCCATGTCCAAGTGCAGCAAGACCTGGACAATATGCGTGTTTGGGCTAACAAGTGGCAAGTAAAATTCTTGCAACCGGTGCCAGGCAATGAGTTTTTTCAACAAGAGAAAATCTGATCATCTCCCTTTGGCATTGCGAAACCCCTCCATTTACCAGAAACTGAACTGTGCAATACTATTTATATTTATTGCAATTCAATATTAGCAGTGTCTGAATTTCTTATTCTGCCACAGGTATAAAGTTGTCGCCAGGAGAAGCAAGACAAAATGAAGCTTCATCACAACATCCATGCTTCTCATGAGAAAGAAAACAACAAATGCAAGTGAATCTAAGAAGGAAAAGAAATCTCAAGCAAAGTAAAAATCAATCGATGATCGAGTATTGTAATTGAAGGTCCCATGTCATGTGTGTGCTCCATACATTTCTCAGGGTCAGCTGTACATCATTTAATTTAGGTTTTAGTTGATGATTTACAAGCACTCATCAGCAGAACTTTGTAAATGACTAAGGACATGGAATACTTCAGCAAGGAGCATTCCAACTTTCAAGAGATGTTTGGTGATATATTTGATGTGTTGAAACTTGTTGGTCAGATTGTCAGAGGTCTCCTTTAGGTTTTCCTCAAGGCTTCCTTCAGATATCAGTTGTGTTTGGACACTAAAGTAATGGAGGTAGTCATTGTCATCACTGCCAGAATTTATTCTGATATCTATATTTGGTGTTCACTGTAAAATCCCTCATGAGTGTGTGTCAGGACCCAAGGTCTTTCCAAATTCTGACGAGGCTTATATTTACAAAGCAATAATTTGGGGCCAATTCAATGCAATTATCACTGACCAAGACTTCCCTTTGTGAGGAGCAAGGAAATCTCAATCTTGGTTTAGCAGTGGTGCTCAAGGTGTCAGTCCGTGGGGAGGGAGCTGCCTGCCTCCAGCCCACACTGTGTTGGAGAAAGTGAGGACTGCAGGCGATGGAGATCAGAGTCAAAACCTTTAGTGCTGGAAAAGCACAGCCGGTCAGGCAGCATCCAAGAAGCATGAAGTCAACATAAGCTCTTCATCAGGAATGTTGGTTGGGGGGAAGCAAGGGGGCTGAGAGATAAATCAGAGGGGTGGGGTGAGGGTAGGGGGGAAGGTAGCTAGGAACGCGATAGGGATGAAGGTGGGGGGTCATGGTGGGAGGTCAGAGTGGAGGGTGGAAGTGGATGGGTGGGAAAGAGGGTTGTTAGATAGGGATGTGTTCACCTGGGTTGCCGGGTTGGACTCTTGGATGATGGGATAAGGTGAGGTTAGGGGAAATGAGGAAATCAATGAATTCGACATTGATTCGATGCGGTTGCAGGGTCCCACGGTTGATGATGAGATATTCTTCCTCCAGGTATCGGGTGGCTAGGATTTGGCAGTGGAGTAGGTCCATGTCCTTGGTGAAGTGGGAGGGGGCGTTGAAGTGGTCAGCCACAGGGTGATGGGATTGTTTCGAGCACGTGTCCTAAAGATTTTCTCTGAAACTTTCACCGACACAGGGCATCCAGTCCCTCTACACATCCATCCACCGTGACAAAGGTATCCAAGCCCTCCATTTCATCCTCTCCCATCTACCCATGCCCTCCACCTCCTCCATGATTTTCAGATCCCCAGCACCCAATGCCTCATCTTCATCACGAGCATCCAGTCACTGTACTCATCCATCTACATTGATGATGGCCTCCAACCCCATACATCATTTCCTCTCCCAATGACACACCCTTTACACTTCCACTGTCACAATTTGTTTGGGACACCAACCACGCCCTCCACCTCCTCCATGACTTACGGTTCCCTGACCCCCAATGCCTCATCTACACCATGGACATCCATCTGGTCCCTGTCCACATCCTTCCCCCATGATGAAAGCTTCCAAGACCTCCGTTTTTTCCTGTCACGTCAACTCAACCAATATCCTTCCACTGACACATTACATTTGTGATTTTCAGTTCCCCAGGACCAATGCCTCATCTTCATCATGGACATCCAGTCCCTGTACACATCCATCGGCCATGATGAAGGCCTCCAAACCCTGCTTTACTTCCTCTCCCACCAACACACTCACTACCCTTCTCCTGTCATGAAACATTCGGAACACCTCCCACGGACTACACCTCTTGCATGACTTTATGTTCCCCGGCCTTCAATGCTTCATCTTCACCATGGATGTCCAGGCCCTGTACACTTCCATCATCCATGAGGATATCCTCCAAGCCCTACGTTTCTTCCTCTCCAGCCAACCCAACCAGGATCAATCCACCAACACACTCATTCAATTGCCTGAAGTGATCCTCACCTTAAATTTCTCCTTCGAATCCTCCCAATTCCTTCAGACCAAAGGGGTGACCATCGGCATTCACATGGGCTCCAGCTATACCTGCCTGTTCATCAGGTATATGAAATAGTCCATCTTCTGGAGCTACACCAACACCATTCCACACCTTTTCCTTTCCTACATTGATGATGGAGAGGTTGGACACCTTCCATCCTGACAGGAAACATCTCAGACACCTCTCTCCCTATCCTAAACATCTCCATCTCCATTTTCAGTGACCGACTAAATTTGACGTCAACTTCAAATGCACGGACTCCGACAGCTACCTGGACAGCTTCCTCCCAACCCCATTCCTGTAAAAACTCGACCCTTTTCTCCCAATTCCTTCGCCTTCACTGCATCTGCTCCGCGGATGAGAAATTCCACTCCAGAACATCCCAGATGGCCTCCTACCTCAAGTGCCACAGCTTCACCTCTGACGTGGTCAACAAAGTCCTCCAGGGCATTTCCTCCACTTCTGGCACCTCCATTCTTGAACCCCACCCCTCCAACTGCAATAAGGATAGTCTTATAACATGGCACAAACACTTCTGCTCATGAAACCAAATACACAGAAAAGCTGACCTTGCCTTGGAATCTGTTAAAATGTGAGTGATAGTGAATGACTTAAATTCCACTATGTCAAGAAACAATAACTCTAAAATGAACATTTAACAACACCTACTTACAACCCAAAGCCCCCTTTTTCTTAAATGTTTGTGATCTACCTCCCCATCTATAAATAATTTCCTGAACCAACAAAGGCTCTATTAAATTTGCAATAAATCAAGTTTCAAAACCAGACAGCAGTGCCAATCCTCTTCTGTTTGTAGATCTCCCTGGGTCATCTTCCATCTTCTGCTGCACAGAGTTTTCAGATGAAAAGTAAGCTACCATTTAGAGGTTGTTTTAAATCGCAGTCTGTCAGTGACAGAAGTTGCGATTTCTCTGAATCACTATCCCAAATGCCAACGTTTTATACACAAAACATCGGACCATCTCATTGGTTGGATGTTGTCACAACAGTAAAAATGAAATTTGATTGGCTTTTCGTATGTTGAGGCATAATTTACTCTGATTGGTTAAATCCATTCTGCTGCAAAAGGAAGTCAGCTATCCAGGTGACAGTCAAAAGACACATCTTTATATTTTCCAGCACGCATGGTGACAAGACAGATGTTAAATAGCTTTCACTCTCTTAAAGTTACAGTGCATGCTGTCAACTTCAAAAAATAGAATTCCCCCCAACCCCGCTCCCCCACGAAGCTCACCTTCCACCCTCCCAATCTTCAAATAGAAGGCATCATCTTCGCCCATTTCCATCACCTTCATTCAGACCCCACCACCAATGATATCTTTCCCTCTCATCCCTTTCAACAGTCCGCAGAGATCATACCCTCTGTGACTCTCATTAGGCCACACCCACTGCCAACACTACCCTCTCCCAGCACCTTCCATTCCCTTGCACCTGCACCTACACCACGGAGACAGAACGACAACTCACAGATCGTTTGAGAGAACATCTCAGACACATGCACCACCCTGTGGCTGACCACCTCAAATCCTTCAAATCCCCCCCTACTCCGTCAAGGACTTGCCTCCTTCACCACCAATTCACTATCACCCAAGGACAGGGAGATACTAAATGAGTGTTTTGCACATATATTTATTGTGGAAAAGGATATGGAAGATATAGACTGTAGGAAAATAGATGGTGACATCTTACAAAATGTCCACGTTACAGAGGAGGAAGTGCTGGATGTCTCGAAATGCATAAAGGTGGATAAATCAATAGGACTTGATCAGTTGTACTCTAGAACTCTGTGGAAGTCGAAATAAGTGATTGCAGGGCCTCTTGCTGAGATATTTGTACCATCAATAGTCACAGGTGAGGTGCCAGAAGACTGGAGGTTGGCTAATGTGGTGCCACTGTTTAAGAAGGGTGGTAAGGACAAGCCAGACAACTATAGACCAGTGAGCCTGATGTCGATGATGGGCAAGTTGTTGGAGGGGGTCCTGAGTGAAAGGATGTACATGTATTTGGAAAGTCAAGGACAGATTAGCGATGGTCAAGTTGGCTTTGTGAGTGGGAAATCTTGTCTCACAAACTTGATTGTGTTTTTTGAAGAAGTAACAATCAGGGTTTATGAGATAGAATGGTAGATGTGATTTAGGGCAGCACGGTGGCACAGTGGTTAGCACTACTGCCTCACAGCGTCTGAGACCCGGGTTCAATTCCCGACTCAGGCAACTGACTGTGTGGAGTTTGCACGTTCTCCCCGTGTCTGCGTGGGTTTGCTCCGGGTGCTCCGGTTTCCTCCCACAGTCCAAAGATGTGTGGGTCAGGTGAATTGGCCATGCTAAATTGCACGTAGTGTTAGGTAAGAGGTAAATGTAGGGGTATGGGTGGATTGCACTTCGGCGGGTCAGTGTGGACTTGTTGGGCCGAAGGGCCTGTTTCCACACTGTAAGTCTAATCTAATCAAATATATGGACTTCAGTAAGGCATTTGACAAGGTTCCCTATGTAAGACTGATTAGCAAGGTTAGATCTCACGCAATACAGGGAGAACTAGCCATTTGGATACAGAACTGGCTCAAAGGTAGAAAAGAGAGGCAGATGGTGGAGGATTGTTTTTCAAACTTGAGTCCTGTGACTATTGGAGTGCCACAAGGATCGGTGCTGGGTTGAACTCTACCTTTTGTAATTTATACAAATATTTAAAATGCGAGCATAAGAGTTGCAGTTAGTAAATTTGCAAATGACACCAAAATTGGAGGTGTAGTGGAAACGAAGAGTGTTACCTCAGATTACAACAGGATCTTGATAAGATGGGCCAATGGGCTGAGATGTGCCAGATGGAGTTTAATTCAGATAAATGTGAGGTGCTGCATTTTGTGAAAGCAAATCTTAGCAGGACTTATACATTTAATGGTCAGATCCTCAGGTGTGCTGCAGTACAAAGAGACCTGGGAGTGCAAGTTCATTGCTCCTTGAAAGTGGAGTCACAGATAGATAGGATAGTGAAGAAGGCGTTCGATGTACGTTTTCTCTATTGGTCTGAGTATTGAATATAGGAGTTGGGAGGTCATGTTGTGGCTATACAGGGCATTGGTTAGGCCACTGTTGTAATATTGTGTGCAATTCTAGTCTCCTTCCAATCGGAAACATATTCTGAATCTTGAAAGAGTACAGAATTCATGAACAAAGATGTTGTTGTAAGGGTTAAAGGACTTGAGCTATAGGGTAAGGCTGAACAGACAGCGGCTGTTTTCCTTGGAGTGTCAGAGGCTGTGGTGTGACCTTATAGAGCTTTACAAAATTATGAGAGGCATGGATAGGGAAAATAGGGTTCGGGGAGACCAGAACTAGAGGGCATAAGTTTGGGGTGAGAGGTGAAAGATCTAAAAGAGAACTATGGGGCAAACATTTCACAGAGAGGGTGGTACGTGTATGGAATGAGCTGCCAGAGGAAGAGTTGGAGGCTGGTACAATTGCAACATTTAAAAGGATGTGTATATGAATAGGAAGGTTTTGGAGGGATATGGGCCGGGTGCCGGCAGGTGGACAAGATTAGGTTGGGATATCTGGTCAGCATGGACTGCTTGGTCCGTAGAGTCTGTTTCCATGCTGTACATCTCTATGACTCTATGACTCTAACTGGAGGAAGAAAGCTTCATCATCTGCCATCAGATCCACCAACCACATGACATCAATATTGAACCTCAATAGTTTCCAAATCTCCCTCGGAACCTTCTCCCAGACCCAACCCTCCGACTTAGCAGTACCCTCTTGAATCATCGTATCTTTCCATCTTCCTTTTTGCTCGTCTGCTCCACCTTCAGCCTGACCCATCACCATCGCCCTTCACCTTCATCAACCTGTCGCCTTCCTAGCTACCATCCTCCCAGCCCCACCCTTCCTCGCAATTATCTCTCAGCTCCTTTAAGGCCCGCCCCACATTCCTGATGAAGGGCTTATGTCCGAAACACCGACTCCCCTCCTCCTCGGATGCCGTGCTTTTCCAGCACCACACTTTTTGACTCTTCATCATGTTCGAGCTTATGGTCCTGCAGGGTCATTCCTTCCTCACTATGGCCCCTCCTCAGATCTTATCTATGATGAGTTTCTCGAACACCAGGCGATGGGTATGCCTTGTGAGTTTGATTCTGTCAGGATCTACCTTGATTACTCTGTGGAACAGCTTTCCCGATTTAGGCACAAGTGTCCGGTATTTGTGAAGAGTGTTGGTTGGATTGGGTGTCTTTGTTGAGGCCATTTCCAAAGTTCAGGTCAACACTGAGCAAATACTGTAGCTGCTATTGTGAAGCAATTTTGATACAAGGTTGCTTGTTGACATTTTAGAGTGATCCAGAGTAACACACAAAAGATCAGGTTCACTCAGAATATCAGGTTCCTTTCCCTCAGGTTCCTCTCCAAGCTCACCATCCATTTCACTGGCTCTGAGACTCTCTGTCTTGCAGCACAGGGGTAGGACCTCCACAAATGAACTGCAGCAGTTCAATAAGGCAGCTAACTCCCGTTAATTATGGATGGATTATAAGTGCTGACTTTGCCAGAGCAGCCCTTATTCCAAGAATGAATGTTTTAAAAAAGTGAATCCATTGTGATACTTTCATGATCCCCAGAGCCTTTTGAATTCATCTCTTTTGAACGTGGGGACAATCCTCAGGATTATAAATTCCAGAATGTAACAAACCCCTGTGCTATTATACCTGAGAATAATGCAAGTGAATCAGACCCAGTGAATTAAAGGATGTTACAGCTGACTGCTTTAAAAGAGAAATATTCAAACAGATTTTGTTCAATCTGTGATGACACAGAAATGGGAACTTAGGACAACACATCAGGAGCTTTCCCCTCATCAATGAATGTTTGAAAAGAAGCTCCTGGTACTGACCTGGACACTGATCCTGGAAACCCAATATTTAAATGGTGGCTGCAATGTAGGAGTGAAAAAGCAATTCCCTTGGAATGCATGACCCGACTTGGACGAGGTGGAACTCCTGAATTACAGGAATGCTGAAGAGCGTCAGAGAGGAATTCTAAATAAAGGTTTTCTTCAAACCTAATCTTAGTCTTTTACCTTTTTATTTTACCTCTGTTTGGGATGTAACAATGTACGTATATTACTGCACATTTATCTGGAACTGGCTGGACGGACAAACTGGAAGAGTTATTTTATTATTTTAAATATTTTTGAGTATTTTAGTTAAATGCATCAAATGTGCGAAGTTTACCATCTAAAAATGACCATTTAAAGAAACTGACCACTGCGTATGTACCGATCAAGTGTAACAGGGAGAAAGTGGAGAATGGGTTTGAGACAGTTATCAGGCAGGATTGAATGGCAGAGTTTACTTGATGGGCTGAATGGCCGATTTCCTGCTCTTATGTCCTATGGTCTTATGGATATGGTAGTGAAAAAGTACAGAGCACTAAATCTTATCCTTAAACATTTAGATGACAATGGAATGTTGAATTATAGAAGCCATTTGCTGCACACTGGGAAATAGAGAGGCAAGAAGGGTAAGACAATTGAGAATATTTGCCTGAACATCAGTGAATCTGTATCACCAGGACATCAAGTGATAACATTCACGGCTGCTCGTTTGTGAAATTACTAAGAGTGATTAATTCCGATCTCGAAATGAAACTTTGTATCAAATAACTTCTCTCGTGAATTATTCTCCTCCACTGTTATATTGTAACAGTGACGTCATGGTAAATAAAGGGGATGATAAAGATTACACTAAACTGTAAGAGGATTTTTTATTCCAGACTACCAAAGATTACGATCTCAGGGACGAAACAAGAAAGGTTTACAGATTGAATTTACAAGGGATTCCCTGGGCTGTCTCTAATCTGTACTTTAACAATGAAGCCCTATCCTCAGTGCTGCCTGTGCTGCTAATCCCCTCAGTCCGATTCAACTTCCCTCTCAATTGGCAATTATCAAATGTCCTGCTCACTCCTCTGATGTCTCTAATGATGCGGCCGCAAGAAAGCAGTTTTTGAGCAAAAAGGCATGGCGACTCAAATGACCAATAGGAAACCAGAACTGCAGGTAGTATTCCATCTGTGGCCAAACAATGTTTTCTAAAGTTGGTAGATGACTTCCTTGCTTCTATATTTAATGCCTCAGCTTATGAAGGCAACATCCCATATGTCTTCTTCCCAATCCTGTCTGCTTCTGCTGACACTTTCAGCGATTTAGGGAATTGTACATCAAAATCGTTTTGATCCTCATCAGGTCATGTAATTTGTCCTCGTCAAGAAGGGCAATGCTAGACATAATCTAAGGGAATGTATCTGGCCCAATGGTTAATGTAGCAGTGGGCAAGCATTTTATGCAGACTGACCATAACTCTGGAGGTATCAATGTCATTACGGAAAGTGTTCAGTGTAGTGCAGAAGTTGTGTCTAAATTGGGGGAAGGCCTATTTCAGTAGCAGTCGTCAATTAGATCTGGCAGATATCAACTGGAAGCAGTTACTTGCAGTTACGTCTACATTTGGAAAGTGGGAATCTTTTAAAAGAAGTATAGTGAGATTAATTTAGACACAAATGATTGTGTATATCCTTCCATTGTTAGAACTCCCAAAATGTACTCGCTTGCACTTATCCAGGTTAAATGCCATCAGCCATTGCTCTACCAATTCACCACCTGATAAATGTTACAGTCATAGAGTCATACAGATATACAGCATGGAAACAGACCCTCCGGCAAACCTGTCCATGCTGACCAGTGACCCACACTCCTCACTATCAACAGTAATTCCAAATTTCATGCTATGCGCACACTTACTAATGTGAAGGTACTGTGCCTTTAAGAGAGATTTGCTCTTTGCTATTTCTCTCATTTGGATAAGGAGGTGTTACCACTGATGATGGACGACCTGCTTCAGTAGCAACAAGTAAACAGTTTTGAGTTCCAAGAGTATTTTTCCTTAAATTAGCCAAAAGAACCATGAATGAGTGGATGTCTGGCTCAGATATACCCGGGGATTTTGCTTTGTCTATCTTTGGGGTTTGGAGTTGGCTGTTGAAGTTGATAGATGCAACTTTGTCTCTCTCTCTGCTGCATAAAAACTTTGAGTTCTCTCACTTCTGGCAGAGTGTTTGTTTTGGTGTTTCTATCCCCTGGACTGGAACAGAGATTTCAAGCAAGAAAAACCTGTGTTGCTGAATTTGTCAGTACCAAGTGTGTGCTTATGGGATCTTGTTACATTGAAAGAGTTGATGATTAGGTGGTAAATAATGTAATATCTGATTAAGTATTTTAACAGAGTTAAAGTTAAACCAATTCTTTTCTCTGTATTTTCACTGTGTTGTAAGAATAAAGTGTGTTTTGCTTAAAGCCTTGTCATGGACCAATTGAATCACATCAGGAACACAGCACCTTACACTTGTTTCTGAATAAAATAAATGAGTTAGGGTCTGGGCTGTATATTTTGAGGGGGTTTGGTCAGCTCCATAACACTAATTATTCCTTGTCCTTTGACATCCATGTCATTAATGTGCAGAGCAAAGAGGAATGGTCACTGCATCCTCCCCTCATCCAGATATTTAATGACCTTTTCCAAATACTCAATTAAATTAGTCAGACAGGATCACTCTACAATAAACCCATGCCTGTTATTCCACGATTTATCACTGCTTTTCCAAATATTGATTAATCCTGTCCCTTAGAATTTTTAAAAAATATTTTCCCGAACATTGATGTCAGCCGACTGGACCCTAATGTCCTTTCCGATGTCTGCTGCCTTTCTTGAACAAAGGAACCCCATTAATTATCCTCCAGTCATCTGGCACTTCACCTGTGCCCAGAGTCGTAGATTCAGAGAGTCATAGAGATGTACAGCACGGAAAGAGACCCTTCGATTCAACGCATCCATGTCGACCCGATATCCCAACTGAACTGAGTCCCATTTGTAGGCATTTGGCTCATATCCGTTTAAACCCTTCCTAATCATATATGCATCCAGATGCCTTTTAAATAATGCAGTTGTCCCAGCATCCACAACATCGTCAGATAGCTACCTCCATAGACGCATCACTCTCTACGTGAAAAAGTTGCCCCTTATGTCCCTTTTATATCTTTCCCATCTCACCCTAAATATAAGCCCGCTAGTTCTAGACTCCCCCACCACATGGAAAAGACCTTGTCCATTTACACCATCCAAGACGTTCATGAAGTTATGAACCTCTTTAAGGTCAGTCCTCAGCCTCTGATGCTCCAGAGAAACTCGCCCCAGTGTATACAGCTTTTCTATTTAGCACAAATCCTCCAATCCTGGCCACATCCTTGTCAATCTTTTTGGAACTGTTTCATAGTTTACTGCATACTTCTGAGAGGAAGCAGACCAGATTTGCACACAATATTCCCAAAGTGGCCTCACCAATGTTCTGCACATCGACAACATTACCTCCTAACTCCAATACTCAATGCTCTGACCAACAAGAGAAAGATACCAAACGTCTTCTTCACTATCTTATCGACCTGCCACTCTGCTTTCAAGGAGCTATGAATCTGCACTCCACGGTGTCTTTGTTTAGCAACGTTCCGGAGGACTGCGAAGATTTCCCTTTCCAAAATGTTTTATTTCGCATTTATCTAAATTAGACTCAATCTGCCACTCCTCAGCCTATTGGACCATCTGATCAAGATCCCATTGAGATCTGAGATAACCTTCTTTGTTTTCCACTACACTTCCAATTTTGGTGATTTCTGCAAACTTACTAACTATACCTCCTATGGTCATATCCAAATCATTGAAAGAAATAACGTAAAGTCGTGGCTCCATCACCGATTCTTGAGGCACTGGTCACAGGCCTCCAGTCTGAGAAACAACTCACCATCACCACCCTCTGTTTTCTAAATTTGAGACCGTTCTGTCTCCAAATGGCCAGCTCACCCTTTACTCCATGAGACTAAACCTTGCTAAATTGTCTCCCATGGGGAACCTTTTTGAACGCCTTGCTGAAGTCCACATAGATCATGTCCACAATTCTGCCCTCACCAATCCTCTTTGATACTTTTTCAAAGAACTCAATCAGATTCATGAGATAAGACTTCCCATGCACAAAGTCTTGTTGACTATCCCGAATCAATCCTTGCCTATCCAAATTCATGTAAATCCTGTCCCTCGGAATTCCCTCCAACAACTTGCTCACTACTGACATCTGTACTGCCCTGGCCTGACCTTACAAACTTTCTGAAATAATGACACCAAATCAGCCAACCTCCACTATTCTGGCACATCACCTGTGACTAACAATGATACAAATATCTCATTAAGGGGCCCAGCAATCACTTCCCTCGCTTCCCAGAGAGTTTGAGGTGACACCTGGGGCTTTATCCACCTTCTTGTATTTCAAGACATCCAGCACTTCCTCCTCTTTAAGATGGACATTTTTCAATAAGTCACCATCTATTTCCCCACATTGTATATCCTGCATGGTTCTTCACAGTAAATACAGATGCAAAGTATATGTTTAATATCTCCCCCATCTCCTGCGGCTCAAAGGCTGCCTTGCTGATCTTTGACGAGCAATATTCGACTCCGAGTTACCCTTTTGTCCTCAATGTATTTGCAAAAGCCCTTTGGATTCTCTTTAACCCTAATTGTCAAACTATCTCATGTATCGTTTTCGCTCTTGCGATTTTCCTCTTAAGTAAACTCCTACTGCCTTTATACTCTTCTAAATGTTCTCTGAATCTTTCATGTCTAGACCTGGTATATGCTTACTTCCTTTTCTTATTTTTTTATAAATATATTTATGAACAATATATTTAACTTTATGAACATATAAAATTATTGAAAAATACAATCAATAACAAACATCAGTATAATGAAAGAAAAATAAACACAAATTACAATTCACCTACTATCTACTAACTACTAACCTACCCTACAATCCAAAACAAACCCTAACACTGCACAAAGCATCACCAATAAATAAGTAAAAACCTATAATGACAAAAAAGGAAGCAAAGCAAAAAACCCAACAATAAACACAGAATACAGAACAGTTATGCTCTGCGTGAAGCTCCCAAATAAAACCACGGGAGCATTGTAAACATATATCCGTATTAACTCAGGAGAAACCCCTCCGGGGTCCAAGGCTTGACAAACCGACCCATCCTGGTTAAACAAGTGCCTTGGTTAAGATAACTGACAAATCGACATCCAAATAACTCAAGCAGGGCTGTCACGTTTCCTAAAAATGGTCTGTTGTGTGGTGCACCATGTTTGTTAAAAAGTCCAAGAGAATGTGCTCCATAATTAATTTCTGCCATCCCAGCAAACCCGGCAGGTTCTCAGACACCCAGTTCATCAGAATATTCTTCCGTGCACAGTATGCAGGAATATTAAACAGTTACTTCACATGCCCATCTAAAGGTGGTAAATTCAGTAGACCTAAGAGGAGAGATATCAGTCAACTTTGACATCACCCTCCCGATCTCTCCCACCACAGCACTCCAATAAACATGGAGCCTGTGGCATGTCCAGAAGCAATGGGTAAGAGTACCTACACTTATTTTACATTTGGGGCACACTGAAGATACTCCTTTATTAAACTGCGTCAGACTCTCTGATGCCAGATGAACCCTGTACAGACCTTTTAACTGAGTAGCGTATGTCCTGTTATTGCGAGCATTCTCCCACATTTTCTCCCACGTTTCAGAGGAGATCTCCACTCCCAGCTCTTGCTCCCACACCTCACATAACCAGTTAATATCCTGGCAGGCCCTGCCACCCAGCAGGTGATAGAGGGCACTAACTGAAAGGGTGCTTGTGGAACGTAGCAACACCCTCTCTGTATCGGGCTTATAGGGCTCAGTGAGAAGGGTAGTCTTCTTCTGGATGAAATCCCTAACTGAGAAAAAAGAAAAAGATCTCTACTGGCCAACCCGTATTTGTTGCTCAGTTGCGCAAAAGACATCATAACCTCCGCCTGAAACAAGTCTCTCAAACTAGAAACTCCTATCACGCCCATATTTTGAACCTGAGTCCATCTTCCCTGGTCGGAACCCTGGCATGCCAATTATAGGCAAAAGTGGCAAAGTCTTGAATAAGCAACCCTCGCTCTGAGTTCAGACCGTAACCTACTCAATCGCAGAACAAGGACAACAAGGAACTAAATTGATACCTCCTGATGTCTGGGAAATCATCTCCTCCCCCTCCTTGAGGCAACTGCAATTTAGTAAGTTTAATGAGGAGCCGCCAACGATGCCAGATCAAGGAACCAAACCATCCCATAAACTTCTGCAGCATGGACCTGGGAAACACTATTGAGAACATCCACATGGGATGGATTAGATCAGGAAGAACATTCATTTTAATGAGAGATATTCAACCCAGCCATGAAATTGGAAGAGCCACCAATCTCTGGAGATCTCAGCTAATATTGTTGAGCAGGTGAGCAAAGTTAGTACAAAATAACAGATCAACCTTGGGTCCAATAAAAATGCCTAGATATCGGAACTCTGTCCGTGACCACTTAAAAGGCAACTTAGGGTCACCTTCATCTTCTGGCATATCCTTAAGGTTTCCCAAAGGGAAAGCCTCTGATTGAGCAAAGTTAGTCTAACATCCTGAAATAGCCCCAAATGAATTGATACATTGTATCAAATGGTGTACGGAGATCATCGAGGGTGACAAAAACAGAAGGACATCACTCACATACAAAGTAATCTTGTGTGCCCTCGATCCCATTTTGGGAGCGGGTATGTGGACGTTCTGACAAATGGCCTCTGCCAGCGGCTCTATCACCAACGTGAACAACAACGGTGAGAGGGGACAGCCTTGCCGACGAACCCTACCAATCCTAAAATTCACAGACTTCACCCCGTTGGTGATGACCACCGCCAGAGGGTGGCGATATAAAACCTCACCCACCGAGCAAGGACCCCATCCAACCCAAACTGTTCTAAGATACGGCCATTCCACCCGGTCAAATGCTGTCTCCGCATCGAAGGAAATCACCGAACCCTGAATCGATCGTTGCTGACAAACTTGGACCATATCCAGCCAGCTTCTAATATTATTAAGAGGACCGATGGCCCTCTATGAAGCCTCTCTGGTCCTCTTTAACAATATGGGGCAACATTTTTCTAATCTCAATGCCTGGATCTTGTACAGAATCTTGAAATCTGAATTTAATAGAGCGATGGGTCTATATGAGGTACAATCCTTAGGTGCCTTCCCCTTCTTAAGAATTAAGGAAATATTCGCTTCTCTCAAAGATGTTGGTCGGCATTCATGCATATAGGAGTGATTGTACACCTCCAACATTGACCCTGACAGAACGCCTATAAACCCCTTATAAAACTCACCCGGGAGACCATCAGGGCAAGGTGATTTCCCACTCTGAAGTTGCTTAGTTGTCCCCTGTATTTCCTGAATTGTCAAAGGGGAATTAAGGAGAGAGGCCTGTTCCAAGGTTACCCCTTAGAGTTCCAGGTTTTTAAAAAAGGCCTCCATTTTAGCTTTCCTGTTCTCGTAATCTTCGGACCGATACAATTCAGAGTAAAAGCATCAAAAATTTTTTTAGCATCGTATGTAAGGACCATGGCACAGTCTCTGTGGTAAAGATTGGGGAGCACGCTTTTTCCTCGTAAGGTACGCTAAATACATCCATGGCCGATCCCGATATTCAGAAAGCGTTTGACTAGCAAAAGCAGGTTGTTTGTGTTTTATGTCAGTATTGAGTTCAAGGCAGCCTGGAGGGCCGTGATCCGCTGTAGCGAAGGCTCCGAATGATGTGGCTCCTCGGCGGCTTACAATCACGTCTCAAGTAGACGCTGCTGTTACTCGCTCTGTCGTTTCCGTCTAGCCGAGTAGGAAATCGCTAATCACCTTCAAAGGCCTTAGTAGTCTCCCATAGTATAGATGGACTACTAGCCATGCCTGAGTTGATAGTCAGGGATTCCTGAAACTCCTTCAAAACATATTCCACAAATTTCGAATCCTTCAGGACAAAAGCACATTTTTCCTTTGAAAAGGTGAATGACTTCCCTTGATGTTCCAGGTGCACCATTTAATAAGATATGAGCCAAATCCCCTTTCAGAGAGCGTTGAACCCCTCGGAGGTAGAACCCTCCTTACAAAAATGAATGGAAGACTCTTCCCCTTGCCCATTGGGGGCACTCAACCAACCCACCCCCTCCTTCACAGCTCCTTCAAACCTGGACGGTGCCCCAGATTGAGGTCAAACAAAAAACAGGAAGATGATCCAGAAATCAACTGAAAATCGACAAATCGACAATGAGCACTCCACCCATCCCTGGCTTCATGTCACCGCTACCTGTGACTTAAAGAGAAACAGAACAAACAAAACAAAAGGGGAGACCACAAAATATCCCATCAGAAAATCCAGTTATTTCATAAAAGGATCAACTTATTCCAAGTACTTCTCCCCCTTTACAGAACGGAAATGATGAGAGAGAAAGAAATGAATTAAAAAAGGAAGGGAAATCACGGGGAGAGAAGGAAATGAGAACAAACATTAACCGTACGCTTCAGGCCAGTCCAACTATTTTAAAGTGTCTACAAGGCTTTCAGCTTTATCCACTGAGTCAAAAGTATAAACTGAGTCCTCGTGGCTGAAGTGAAGCACTGCAGGGTATCTCATGGAGTACTGGATACTCAGGTTCCTCAGCCTCTTCTGAACTTCATCGAAGGACTTCCTCTTTCAAATTAAAGCTGCTGAGAAATCCTGGAAAAACATGATTTTTGACCCCTTGTACAGCAGTGCCTGCGGATCATTTCCCAGTAATCTAGAAGCTTCTATCACTTTTTGCTTCTCCTCATTTGAATGGAAATGTACTAGAACGGGCAGGGGCACTGCACCGGCCCTGACCTGTGCACTCTAACCCGATAAGCCCTTTCAATCTGCAGCCTGCTGGACTCGATGTGAAGGCACAAAAACTTTGGCAGCCAGCTTTCAAAGAAGCTGACTGGCTGCTCACCTTCCTCACCTTCAGAGAGCACGACCATTCGGAGATGTATTCTCCAAACTTGATTTTCGAGGTCTTCGATACGGTCTCGTACGGCCCGCACGTCTCGCTCCAGCACCTGGATCCAACTGGATGAGGAGTCCATTGCAGCTTCTGAGGCCTGAGTTCAACCCTCCAATTCCTCCAACCGCTCCCCAAGACCCTGGATCTCCTGCTCATGCTTCTGCAGCATGGACACGATCGGTTGGATCTGGGCATGAATCTCCCCACGGATCTCCTCAATTGCAGCCCCAACGTTCAAGGCCAGTCTCTCCATCGCTGCAGCAGATTCCTGTGAGTCTGTCACATCCCTGGTGGGGGAGGGTAAGGGGTGTGTCAGGAGAGTCTGCTGTTGCTGCTGTCTCTGGTATGCCTGGTGCTGCAGGGGAGTGTTCTCCCTGCTGCTGTCTCCAGTTCTACAGAATCCCTACCATATTGCCAAGTCCCCCT
The DNA here is from genome assembly GCF_020745735.1 of Hemiscyllium ocellatum. Taxonomy (NCBI): domain Eukaryota; kingdom Metazoa; phylum Chordata; class Chondrichthyes; order Orectolobiformes; family Hemiscylliidae; genus Hemiscyllium; species Hemiscyllium ocellatum. The sequence continues at coordinate 91,881,553 of NC_083401.1, forward strand.
TTTTTAACTTAATCATACTCTTAATTATTCTCGTCGTCCAGCAGTCCCTGCAGCTAAAAGCCTGTCCTTTCACCCTAACAGAAATATACTGTCTCTGGACTCTCTTTATCTCATTTCTGAAAGCTTCCCATTTTCCACTTCTCCTTTCACCTACGAACATCTTCTCTCAATTAGCTTTTGAAAGTTTTGCCTCACACCATCAAAATTAGTCTCCCTGCAATTTAGAACTTCAATTGTTAGATCTGCTCGATTCTTTTTGATTCCTATCCTCACTCGCTCAAAGCACTGGGAGTAATCCAGATTCTTCTAGCCTTGAGGACCTCCTTTTTAAATTCCTGCCCAACTCTCTATATTCTCCATCCAGAATCTCAAACTTTTCCCATCCTATATCATTAGTTACAATGTGTACAATGACCCCCTGCTGGTCCCTCTCCCCTTTGAGAACATTCTGCACCCTCTCTGAGACATCCTTGGTGCCGACACCAGGGAGGCAACGCACCATTCAGATTTTGCGCTGTTGTGCGCAGAAACGTCTTTGATAAACAGTCCCCTAACACAACCGATCGCTTGGTACCCCTCATTACGGTAGAGCCTGTCTTGATATCTGAATCTTGGCTGTTTGTGCTACATTCCCCTGAGAATCCATCAGCTCCTTATTTTACACTATGAACTCCCTGACCCATTTCCTATTGGACTGTTCATGCATTTTGTTTTAGTAACTACACTTTTTATGTCTTTTGCTTTTAGTCAGCTCTCTATTGTACTCAAACGTTCATTCATTTTCCTTTCATTTCATTGTTTTTTATGTTCCATATTCCATCCAATTTCCGAGCATTTGTCCACCTTTGCGCAATTATATTCTTTTACGAAAATTCTGTTGTTCAATTATAATGAAAGGTCAAATGTTGCCAGATGAAATATCATCACCATGTGAGTCATTTAACTGAAGGTGCAGGCTGTACCATCACAATGCATGTGACCCCACCTTAATGTGTATCACGGTGATATCAAACATCACAATAGATGTGTCAACTGATAAACTGGAGGCACTTGGCTTTACGATCAGTTAAAATGATGGAAGCTGAGCTACACCATCATGATTTCTTACTGACTCATCTTTCTAGGTGTGAATGTGATTCATTGGACGATCTGAAGAGGCTCTTTGAAGAGAGGTTGAAGAATAATGTCATCGTCAACAAATAGATTCCGAGAAGATCGACAGTGAAAGGTTTGTCATGGCCTCTTTCAATTCATGTGCCTGCCGCCTTATTGAAGTCGGTCAGTTAATTTTTTTTTAGATTAATCAAATGTAAGCTAAAATTCACAAAGTCATGATGACTCACATTTCACTACATTGGAAAAAGAGATTTACATATATCAGAAGTGTGCTCATCATGTCTTTTGTACATACAGATGAGACGTTCTTTCTCCCGGCATCCATACCTCCAGCATCACCAACCTCCATCCAAGGCCCCAAAGGAGCCTTCCACATCCATCAAATTGCACCTGGACTTCCACACATATCATTTATTGTATCTGTTGCTTCCGATGTGGTCTACTCTACATTGAAGAGACCTGCCCCCTTTTCACAGCGCACCTCAGAGAACATCTCCGAGAAACCGGCACCTATCAAACCCCACCACCCTGTGGCCAAACATGTCAACTCCCCCTCCCTCTCTGCTAAAGACATGCAGGTCCTGGGCCTCCTCCACCCAAAATCTTCACGACCTGATGCCTGGAAGAAGAACGCCTTATCTTCTGCCTCAGGACCCATCATCCCCAAGGCATCCAGGTCGATTTTACCGGGTTCCTTATTTCCCCTCCCCCCATCTTTCACCAGTTCAAACCTTCCAGCTCAGCACCGTCCTCATGTCGTGTCTCACCTCTCAATCTTCCTTCCCACGATCCACTCCACTCTCCTCTCCGACCTATCACCTTTACCACCACCTCCATATACCTATTGCACTCTCAGCTAACTTTCTCCCCAGCCCCAAACCTACCCACGTATCTCTCCATCCCCGAGGCTCCCAGCCCCATTCCTGATGAAGGGCTGTTGCACAAAACATTGAATTTCCTGCTCTCGGAGGCTGCCTGATCTGCTGTTCTTTTCCAGGACTACTCTAATCTTGACTCTAACCTCCAGCATCTGCAGTACCCACTTCTGCCTCACAAACTTAGACACACATCTTCACTGAAAATGGAGTTGTTGAGAGGTGGAATTATTGTATTTATTGACATGTGTAAACCTTCCATATCGTTCTTCACAGGTAGTTGGATTCCTGAACCTGATTTCTGATAGTTAGTCATCTCTCTCTCAGGTCCTTCCTTTGATTCCCTGAGTGGCCATCTTGAAGGAATTGTGCCCAATGGCAACATCATCACGAGAAATATATGAGACAGAAGGCTGCCCTCAATGAACGGTATGTCTCTATATGGTTATCTTGTATTATATGTTCTGCATGTCAAATCAAGCAATATTATCAATATCGTGTTCCCAGTAAGATTGATGCTGAATTGAGTGGTCTGATTAAAGTTGTTGTTGCTACATTTACAATTTTACAGCTTCTAACTAGTTTGAATATTAGCATCTACTTACTTGATGGTCGGACAACTCGACGCTCAGATACGTTGCTGTTGCCCTGCAACAAACCAGCCATCTGCTTTGCCCTTAAAAGTCGTGCCCTTTTCCTCTTCAGTCATTGTACTCAACCAGATAGCATCATTGCTAGCTGTGATGTTGTATGGACACTATTTGTACTAAGTGTGGAAATTAAGAGTAGAATTCCCATGTTCCAGCAAGATGTTTACTCCCCATCGTTGGCTCCCTACTCGCTCAAAATCTAGAAGTGATTGGAATGTTCAAAACATTCGCTAGCAAGGTTCGGGACTTGGTAAAGGTCAACGTTCTCATCACAAATTGGAAACCTCTTTTTATATCGTAGCCATTCTGTCATTGTGACTTAAATGAACCCAGCAGTGTTAGCCCAAACCTACCATCAAGATGTCCTTAAACTGACTGAGGGAAACCATAACAACAGCAAGGAAGCTTCACTCTCACAATGAGTATCCCTGTAAGATTAGGTATCTCAGCAGGATTGCAAGGTGGGGACTTGTAGCTGCACAGTTTCATTCACAGGATGAGAATTGCACTGACCTTCATTTTCTTGGATTCTTTAGGACTGAATGCAGACAGAGAACAGAGAGAACAGAGATGCTGCTAGCAAGTTGACACCCAGAACTTTGCTGTTTCAAAGGTTTGTCTGAAACATTTGGAGCTCTGTGACTCTTGTTTTGGAAAACACTGTTTGCTATGAGATTTTCTTCTAAGATAGAACAAGTCAGTAGAATTGAATAAATGTCATGAACCCAACAATCTTCAGCTGCTTGGTCTATGATCCCTCCGTTCATTATGATGTTCGAAGAGATTATGTTCCCTGATGATCGCAAAATGTTTAGTCCCATTTGTGACTCCTCAGATACTGAAGTGCAGTCCATGTCCAAGTGCAGCAAGACCTGGACAATATGCATGTTTGGGCTAACAAGTGGCAAGTAAAATTCTTGCAACCGGTGCCAGGCAGTGAGTTTTTTCAACAAGAGAAAATCTGATCATCTCCCTTTGGCATTGCGAAACCCCTCCATTTATCAGAAACTGAACTGTGCAGCACTATTTGTATTTATTGCAATTCAATATTAGCAGTGTCTGAATTTCTTATTCTGCCACAGGTATAAAGTTGTCGCCAGGAGAAGCAAGACAAAATGAAGCTTCATCACAACATCCATGCTTCTCATGAGAAAGAAAACAACAAATGCAAGTGAATCTAAGAAGGAAAAGAAATCTCAAGCAAAGTAAAAATCAATCCATGATCGAGTATTGTAATTGAAGGTCCCATGTCATGTGTGTGCTCCATCCATTTCTCAGGGTCAGCTGTACATCATTTAATTTAGGTTTTAGTTGATGATTAACAAGCACTCTTCTGCAGAACTTTGTAAATGACTAAGGACATGGAATACTTCAGCAAGGAGCATTCCAACTTTCAAGAGATGTTTGGAGAAATATTTGATGTGTTGAAACATGTTAGTCAGATTGTCGGAGGTTTCCTTTAGGTTTTCCTCAAGGCTTCCGTCAGTTATCAGTTAGGTTTGGACTCTAAAGTAATGGAGGTAGTAATTGTCATCACTGCCAGAATTTATTCTGATATCTATATTTAGTGTTCACTGTAAAATCCCTCATGAGTGTGTGTCAGGAACCAAGGTCTTTCCAAATTCTGACGAGGCTTATATTTACAAAGCAATAATTTGGGCCCAATTCAATGCAATTATCACTGACCAAGACTTCCCTTTGTGAGGAGCAAGGAAATCTCAATCTTGGTTTGGCAGTGGTGCTCAAGGTGTCAGTCCATGGGGAGGGAGCCAATTGGTTCCCTGAAGAAACTGAAAGCTGAGAATTGAGCTTTGTTACTGTCAGAAGCGATGACATTCCTTGCTGTCAGTGTGTGCGGCCATTTGCATTCTTCCCTGACTGGTTTGTTAGTTTGGCTTCTTCCTCACACTCTTTGTGATTAACCTATCATTATAGTCCTTTAATTCACACAGCAGGAGTTCAGCACAGGGTCAAAAACCTGACCGGGCTGCCTTCCCTGTTCCCAGCTGCTGTACTTGCTGAATCCTCAGGGTTCAGTGTACAGTTCACTCTTTCTAACCACCCGACAGCATCAAATCCCATCCAGATGCTGCAGGTGCCAACAATGACCTCCTGTGAACCTCAGGAGAAACCCTTCCTTTAACAGATACATCATGTTGGCCCGCTCAGCCTCTCTGATTAAGTGGCAACATGTCAACAAGATCCTGACACTGTCGCTGAGTTAAAGAGCCACTGTTAAATCTGGGACTGAATCAAACATATTCCCGACCTCCTCCAGCCCACAGAGTGTTGGAGAAAGTGAGGACTGCAGGTGATGGAAATCAGAGTCAAAACCTTTAGTGCTGGAAAAGCACAGCCGGACAGGCAGCATCCAAGGAGCATGAAGTCAACATAAGCTCTTCATCAGGAATGTTGGTTGGGGGGACGCAAGGGGACTGAGAGATAAATCAGAGGGGTGGGGTGAGGGTAGGGGGGAAGGTAGCTAGGAACGCGATGGGGATGAAGGTGGGGGGTCATGGTGGGAGGTCAGAGCGGAGGGTGGCAGCGGATGGGCCGGAAAGAGGGTGGTTAGATAGGGATGTGTTCAACTGGGTTGCCGGGTTGGACTCTTGGATGATGGGATAAGGTGCAGTTAGGGGAAATGAGGAAACTGATGAAATTGACATTGATTCGATGCGGTTGCAGGGTCCCACGGTGGATGATGAGATGTTCTTCCTCCAGGTATCGGGTGACTAGGATTTGGCAGTGGAGTAGGTCCATGTCCTTGGCGGAGTGGGAATGGGCGTTGAAGTGGTCGGCCACAGGGTGATGGGGTTGTTTAGAGCATGTGTCCTGGTGATTTTCTCTGAAACCTCCGCCGTCACAGGGCATCCAGTCCCTCTACACATCCATCCACCTTGACAAAGGTCTCCAAGCCCTCCATTTCATCCTCTCCCATCAACCCATGCCATCCACCTCCTCCATGATTTTCAGATCCCCAACACCCAATTCCTCATCTTCATTGCGAACGTACAGTAAGTGTATTCAGCCATCTACATTGATGATGACCTCCAACCCCATACATCACTTCCTCTCCCAATGACACACCCACTACCCTCTCACTGTCACAATTCGTTTGGTACACCACCCACGCCCTCCACCTCCTCCATGACTTACGGTTCCCTGACCCCCAATGCCTCATCTACACCATGGACATCCATCAGGTCCCTGTCCACATCCTTCCCCCAATGATTAAAGCTTCCAAGACCTCCTTTTTGTCCTGTCACGTCAACCCAACCAATACCTTCCACTCCCACATTACATTTGGAGAACCACCCATGCCCTACACTTCCTCCATGATTTTCAGTTCCCCAGGCCCAATGCCTCATCTTCATTATGGGCATCCAGTCCCTGTACAAATCCATCGGCCATGATGAAGGCTTCCAAACCCTGCATTACTTCCTCTCCAACCGACACACTCAAGACCCTCCTCCTGTCACGATACATTCGGAACAGCTCCCACGGACTACACCTCTTCCATGACTCTCGGTTTCCTGGCCTCCAATGTCTCATCTTCACCATGGATGTCCAGGCCCTTAACACATCCATCCCCCATGAGGATATCGTCCAAGCCCTAAGTTTCTTCCTCTCCAGCATACCCAACCAGGACCAAGCCACCAACACACTCATTCAATTGCCTGAAGTGATCCTCACCTTAAATTTCTCTTTCGAATCCTCCCAATTCCTTCAGACCAAAGGGGTGACCATCAGCATTCACATGGGCTCCAGCTATACCTCCCTGTTCATCAGGTACATGGAATAGTCCATCTCCTGTACGTACACCAACACCATTCCCCAACTTTTCCTATCCTACATTGATGACAAAGAGGTTGGACACCTTCCATCCTGACAGGAAACATCTCAGACACCTCTCTCCCCGTCCTAAACAACTCCATCTCCATTTTCAGTGACCGAATAAATTTGACGTCAGCTTCAAATGCACGGACTCGGACAGCTACCTGGACTATACTTCCTCCCAACCCTATTCCTGAAAAACTCGACCCTTTTCTCCCAATTCCTTTGCCTCCACTGCATCTGCTCCGAGGATGCGAAATTCCACTCCAGAACATCCCAGATGGCCTCCTACCTCAAGTGTCACAACTTCACCTCTGACGTAGTCAACAAAGTCCTCCAGGGCATTTCCTCCACTCTGGCACCTCCATTCTCGAACCCCACCCCCCCAACTGCAATAAGGATAATCTTACGACATGGCACAAACCCTTCTGCTCATGAAACCAAACACACAGAAAAGCTGACCTTGCCTTGGAATCTGTTAAAATGTGTGTGACAGTGAATGACTGAAATTCCACTATGTCAAGAAACAATAACTCTAAAATGAACATTTAACAACACCTACAACAACCCGAAGCCTCCTTTTTCTTAAATGTTTGTGATCTTCGAGTAAAAAATGAGGTCTGCAGATGCTGGTGATCACAGCTGCAAATGTGTTGCTGGTCAAAGCACAGCAGGTTAGGCAGCATGGATAAAAATATCCTGATCCAACAAAGACCATATTAAATTTACAACAAATCAAGTTTCAAAACCAGAGCGCGGTGACAATCCTCTTCTGTTTGTAGATCCCCCTGGGTCATCTTCCATCTTCTGCTGCACAGAGTTTTCATATGAAAAGCAAGCTACCATTTAGAGGTTGTTAGAAATAGCAGTCTGTCAGTGACAGAAGGTGTTATTTCTCTGAATCACTATCCCAAATGCCAATGTTTTACACGCTAAACATCGGACCAGTATAATTGAAATTTGATTGGCTTTTCGTATGTTGATGCATAATTTACTCTGATTGGTTAAATCCATTCTGCTGCAAAATAACTCAGCTATCCAGGTAACAGTCAAATTACACATCTTTATATTTTCCAGCACACATGGTGACATGACAGATGTTAAATAGCTTTCACTCTCTGAAAATTACAGTGCATGCCGTCAACTTCAAAACAATAGAACCCCCACCCCCCAACACCACTCCCCCACGGAGCTCACCTTCCACCCTCCCAATCTTAGGATGGAAGGTATACACCTTCGCCCATTTCCATCACCTTCATTCAGACCAAACCACCAATGATATCTTTCCCTCCCATCCCTTTCAACAGTCCGCAGAGATCATACCCTCTGTGACTCTCATTAGGCCCTTCACCCCCAACCAACACTACCCACTCCCAGCACCTTCCATTCCCTTGCACCTGCACCTACACCAGTGAGACAGGATGCCAACTCACAGATCGTTTGAGAGAAAATTTCAGACACATGCACCACCCTGTGGCTGACCACTTCAAATACTTCAAATCCCCCACACTCCGTCAAGGACTTGCCTCCTTCACCGCCAAGTCACAGTCACCCAAGGACAGGGAGATACTAAATGAGTGTTTTGCGGATGTATTTATTGTAGAAACGGATATGGAAGATATAAACTGTAGGAAAATAGATGGTGACATATTTAAAAATGTCCATATTACAGAGGAGGAAGTGCTGGATGTGTTGAAATGCATGAAGGTGGATAAATCAACAGGACTTGATCAGGTGTACCCTAGAACTCTGTGGAAATTGAAAGAAGTGATTGCAGGGCCTCTTGCTGAGATATTTGTACCATCAATAGTCCCACGTGAGGTTCCAGAAGACTGGAGGTTGGCTAATGTGATGCCACTGTTGAAGAAGTCTGGTAAGGGCAAGCCAGGCAAATATAGACCAGTGAGCCTGATGTTGATGATGGGTAAGTTGTTGGAGGGAATCCTGACTGAAAGGATGTCCATGTATTTGGAAAGTCAAAGACAGATCAGAGATAGTCAAGTTGGCTTTGTGCATGGGAAATCATGTCTCACAAACTTGATTGAGTTTTTTGAAGAAGGAACAATCAGGGTTTATGAGGGCAGAGCAGTAGATGTAATATATATGGACTTCAGTAAGGCATTCGACAAGGTTCCACATGCGAGACTGATTAGCAAGGTTAGAACTCATGCAACACAGGGAGAACTAGCCATTTGGATACAGAACTGGCTCCAAGGTAGAAGAGAGAAGCAGGCGGTGGAGGATTGTTTTTCAGACTGGAGGCCTGTGACTATTGGAGTGCCACAAGGATTGGTGCTGGGTCGACCTCTACTTTTTGTCATTTACACAAATATTTCAAATGCGAGCATAAGAGTTACAGTTAGTAAGTTTGCAGATGACACCAAAATTGGAGGTGTAGTGGAAACGAAGAGGGTTACCTCAGATTACAACAGGATCTTGATAAGATGGGCCAATGGGCTGAGAAGTGGCAGATGGAGTTTAATTCAGATAAATGTGAGGTGCTGCATTTTGTGAAAGCAAATCTTAGCAGGACTTATACATTTAATGGTAAGGTCCCCGGGTGTGCTGCTGTACAAAGAGACCTGGGAGTGTAAGTTCATTGCTCCTTGAAAGTGGAGTCACAGGTAGATAGGATAGTGAAGAAGGCAAACGCGCTTTCTCAATTGGTCCGAGTATTGAATATAGGAGCTGAGAGGTCATGTTGTGGCTTTACAGGGCATTGGTTAGGCCACTGTTGAAATATTGAGTGCAGTTCTGGTCTCCTTCCTATCAGAAACATGTTCTGAATCTTGAAAGAGTACAGAAAGCATTTACAAAGATGTTGTTGTAAGGGTTGAAGGACTTGAGCTTTCGGGTGAGGCTGAACAGGCAGGGGCTGTTTTCTCTGGAGTGTCAGATGCTGTAGTGTGACCTTATAGAGGTTTACAAAATAATGAGAGGCATGGATGGGGTAAATCGGCAACGTCTTTTCCCTGGGGTGGGGGAGACCAGAACTAGAGGGCATAAGTTTGGGGTGAGAGGTGATTGATCGAAAAGAGAACTATGGGGCAAACGTTTCACAGAGAGGAGGGTACGTGTATGGAATGAGCTGTCAGAGGAAGAGTTGGAGGCTGGTACAATTGCAACATTTAAAAGGCATTTGGATGGGTATATGAATAGGAAGGTTTTGGAGGGATATGGGCCAGGTGCTGGCAGGTGGAAACAGACCCTTCAGTCCAAGTCCAGATATGGTCGGCATGATCTGCTAGGACCGAAGGATCTGTTTCCATGCTGTACATCTCTAGGACTCTATGACTCTAACTGGAGGAAGAAAGCTTCATCATCTGCCATCAGATCCACCAACCACATGACATCAACATCGAACCTCATTAGTTTCCAAATCTCCCCTCGGAACCTTATCCCAGACCCAACCCTCCGACTTAGCAGTGCCCTCTTGAATCATCGTATCTATCCATCTTCCTTTTTGCTCGTCTGCTCCACCTTCAGCCTGACCCACCACCATCGCCCTTCACCTTCATCAACCTCTCGCCTTCCTAGTTACCATCCTCCCAGCCCCACCCTTCCTCTCAATTCTCTCTCAGCTCCTTTAAGGCCCGCCCCACATTCCTGATGAAGGGCTTATGTCCAAAACATCGACTCCCCTGCTCCTCGGATGCTGTGCTTTTCCAGCACCACACTGTTTGACTCTTCATCATGTTTGAGCTTATGGTCCTGCAGGGTCATTCCTTCCTCACTATGGCCCTCCTCAGATCTTATCTATGATGAGTTTCTCGAACACCAGGTGATGGGTATGCCTTGTGAGTTTGATTCTGTCAGGATCTACCTTGATTACTCTGTGGAACAGCTTTCCCCATTTAGGCACAAGTGTCCGGTATTTGTGAAGAGTGTTGGTTGGATTGGGTGTCTTTGTTGAGGCCATTTCCAAAGTTCAGGTCAACACTGAGCAAATACTGTAGCTGTTATTGTGAAGCAATTTTGATACAAGGTTGCTTGTTGATATTTTAGAGTGATCCAGAGTAACACACAAAAGATCAGGTTCACTCAGAATATCAGGTTCCTTTTCCTCAAGTTCCTCTCCAAGCTCACCATCCACTTCACTGGCTCTGAGACTCTCTGTCTTGCAGCACAGTGGTTGGACCTCCACAAATGAACTGCAGCAGCTCAATAAGGCAGCTAACTCACGTTAATTATGGATGGATTATAAATGCTGACTTAGCCAGAGAAGCCCTTATTCCCAGAATGAATGTTTAAAAAAAGTGAATCCATTGTGACACTTGCATGATCCCCAGAGCCTTTTGAATTCACCTCTTTTGAATTTGGGGACAATCCTCAGGATTATAAATTCCAGAATGTAACAAACCCCTGTGCTATTATACCTGAGAATAATGCAAGTGAATCAGACCCAGTGAATTAAAGGATGTTACAGCTGACTGCTTTAAAAGAGAAATATTCAAACAGATTTTGTTCAATCTGTGATGACACAGAAATGGGAACCTAGGACAACACATCAGGAGCTTTCCCCTCACCAATGAATGTTTGAAAAGAAGCTCCTGGTACTGACCTGGACACTGATCATGGAAACCCAGTATTTTAATGGTGGCTGCAATGTAGGAGTGAAAAAGCAATTCCCTTGGAATGCATGACCCGACTTGGACGAGGTGGATCTCCTGAATTACAGGAATGCTGAAGAGAATCAGAGAGGAATTCTAAATAAAGGTTTTCTCCAAAGCTAATCTTAGTCTTTTACCTTTTTATTTTACCTTTGGTTCGGATGTAACAACGTACATATATTTCTGCACAGGTATCTGGAACTAGCTGGACGGATAAACGAGAAGATTTGTTTTACGTTTTAACATAATTTCTAATATTTTATTTAAATGCATCAAATGTGCGAGGTTTAGCATCTAAAAATGAACATTTAAAGAAACTGACCACTGCGTATGTACCGATCAAGTGTAACGGGGAGAAAGTGGAGAATGGGTTTGGGACAGTTATCAGGCAGGATTGAATGGCAGAGTTTACTTGATGGGCTGAATGGCCTACTTCCTGCTCTTATGTCCTATGGTCTTATGGATATGGCAGTGAAAAAGTACAGAGCATTAAGACTTATCCTTAAACATTTAGACGACAATGTAATGTTGAATTATAGAAGCCATTTGCTGCACACTGGAAAATAGAGAGGCAAGGAGGGTAAGACAATTGAGAATATTTGCCTGAACATCAGTGAATCTGTATCACCAGGACATCAAGTGACAACATTCACGGCTGCTCCATTGTGAACTTACTGACAGTGTTTGATTCCGATCTCGAAATGAAACTTTGTATCAAATAATTTCTCTCAAGAATTATTCTCCTCCACTGTGATATTGTAACAGTGAAGCTCTTGGTAAATAAAGGGGATGATTAAAATTAGACTAAACTGTAAGAGGTTTTTTTATTCCAGACTACCAAAGAGTACGATTTCAGGGACGAAACAAGAGATGCTTACAGATTGAATTTACAAGGGATTCCCTGGGCTGTCTCTAATCTGTACTTTAACAATGAACCCCTATCCTCAATGCTGCCTGTGCTGCTAATCCCCTCAGTCCGATTCAACTTCCCTCTCAATTGGCAATTATCAAATGTCCTGCTCACTCCTCTGATGTCTCTAATGATGCGGCCGGAAGAAAGCAGCTTTTGAACAAAAAGGCATGGCAACTCAAATGACCAATAGGAAACCAGAACTGCAGGTAGTATTCCATCTGTGGCCAAACAATGTTTTCTAAAGTTGGTAGATGACTTCCTTGCTTCTATATTTAATGCCTCAGCTTATGAAGGCAACATCCCATATGTCTTCTTCCCAATCCTGTCTGCTTCTGCTGACACTTTCAGCGATTTAGGGACTTGTAATCAAAATCGTTTTGATACTCATCAAGTCATGTAATTTGTCCTCGTCAAGAGGGGCAATGCTAGACATAATCTAAGGGAATGTATCTGGGACAATGGTTAATGTAGCAGTGGGCAAGCATTTTATGCAGACTGACCATAACTCTGGAGGTGTCAATGTCATTATGGAAAGTGTTCAGTGTAGTGCAGAAGTTGTGTCTAAATTGGGGGAAGGCCTATTTCAGAAGCAGTCGTCAATTCGATCTGGCAATTATTAACTCGAAGCAGTTACTTGCAGTTACGTCTACATTTGGAAAGTGGGAATCTTTTAAAAGAAGTATAGTGAGATTAATTTAGACACAAATGATTGCGTATATCCTCCCCTTATTAGAACTCCCAAAATGTACTCACTTGCACTTATCCAGGTTAAATGCCATCAACCATTGCTCTACCAATTTACCATCTGATAAATGTTAGAGTCATAGAGTCATACAGATATACAGCATGGAAACAGGCCCTCCGGCAAACCTGTCTATGCTGGCCAGTGACCACGCTCTTCACTATCAATAACAATTCCAAATTTCATACTAATTGCACACTTACTAATGTGAAGGTACTGTGCCTTTAAGAGAGATTTGCTCTTTGCTATTTCTCTCATTTGGATAAGGAGGTGTTACCACAGATGATGGACTACCTGCTTCAGTAGCAACAAGTAAACAGATTTGAGTTCCAAGAGAATTATTCCTTAAATTATCCAAAAGAACCGTGAATGAGTGGATGTCTGGCTCAGGTATACACAGGGATTTTGCTTTGTCAATCTTTGGGGTTTGGAGTTGGCTGTTGAAGTTGATTGATGCAACTTTGTCTCTCTCTCTGCTGCATAATAACTTTGAGCTCTCTCACTGCTGTTGGAGTGTTTCTTTTGGTGTTTCTATCTCCTGGACTGCAACAGAGATTGCAAGCGAGAAAAACCTGTCATGCTGAATTTGTCAGTACCAAGTGTGTGCTTATGGGATCTTGTTACATTGAAAGAGTTGATGATTAGGTGGTAAATAATGTAATATCTTATTAAGTATTTTAGCAGAGTTAAAGTTAAACCAATTCTTTTCTCTGTATTTTCACTGTGTTGTAAGAATAAAGTGTGTTTTGCTAAAAGCCTTGTCATGGACCAATTGAATCACATCAGGAACACAGCACTTTACACTTGTCTCTGAATAAAATAAATGAGTTAGGGTCTGGGCTGTATATTTTGAGGGGGTTTGGTCAGCTCCATAACACTAATTATTCCTTGTCCTTTGACATCCATGTCATTAATGTGCAGAGCAAAGAGGAATGGTCACTGCATCCTCCTCTCATCCATATATTTAATGACCTTTTCCAAATACTCAATTAAATTAGTCAGACAGGATCACTCTGCAATCAATCCATGCCTGTTTTTCCTTGATTTATCGCTGGCTTTCCAAATATTGATTAATCTTGTCCCTTAAAATTTTTAATAAGTATTTTCCCGAACATTGATGTCAGCCGACTGGACCCTAATGTCCTTTCCGATGTCTGCTGCCTTTCTTGAACAAAGGAACCCCATTAATTATCCTCCAGTCATCTGGCACTTCACCTGTGCCCAGAGTCGTAGATTCAGAGAGTCATAGAGATGTACAGCACGGAAAGAGACCCTTCGATTCAACGCGTTCATGTCGACCAGATATCCCAAGTGAACTGAGTCCCATTTGTAGGCATTTGGCTCATATCCGTTTAAACCCTTCCTAATCATATATGCATCCAGATGCCTTTTAAATAATGCATTTTTCCCAGCATCCACAACTTCGTCAGATAGCTCCCTCCATAGACGCATCACTCTCTACGTGAAAAAGTTGCCCCTTATGTCCCTTTTATATCTTTCCCTTCTCACCCTAAATATACGACCTCTAGTTCTAGACTCCCCCAGCACATGGAAAAGACCTTGTCCATTTACGCCATCAAAGCCGTTCATGAAGTTATGAACCGCTTTAAGGTCAGTCCTCAGCCTCTGATGCTCCAGAGAAACTCGCCCCAGCGTACACAGCTTTTCCATTTAGCACATATCCTCCAATCCTCGCCACATCCTTGTCAATCTTTTTGGAACTGTTTCATAGTTTACTGCATACTTCTGAGACGAAGCAGACCAGAATTGCACACAATATTCCCAAAGTGGCCTCACCAATGTCCTGTACATCCACAACATTACCTCTAACTCCAATACTCAATGCTCTGACCAACAAGAGAAAGATACCAAACGTCTTCTTCACTATCTTATCGACCTGCCACTCTGCTTTCAAGGAGCTATGAATCTGCACTCCACGGTGTCTTTGTTTAGCAACGTTCCGGAGGACTGCGAAGATTTCCCTTTCCAAAATGTTTTACTTCACATTTATCTAAATTAGATTCAATCTGCCACTGCTCAGCCCATTGGACCATCTGATCAAGATCCCATTGAGATCTGAGATAACCTTCTTTGTTTTCCACTACAATTCCAATTTTGGTGTCATCTGCAAACTTACTAACTATACCTCCTATGGTCATATCCAAATCATTGAAAGAAATAACGTAAAGTCGTGGCTCCATCACCAATTCTTGAGGCACTGGTCACAGGCCTCCAGTCTGAGAAACAACTCACCATCACCACCCTCTGTTTTCTAAATTTGTGACCGTTCTGTATCCAAATGGCCAGCTCGCCCTTTACTCCATGAGACCAAACCTTGCTAAATTGTCTCCCATGGGGAACCTTTTTGAACGCCTTGCTGAAGTCCACATAGATCATGTCCACCATTCTGCCCTCACCAATCCTCTTTGATACTTTTTCAAAGAACTCAATAAGATTCATGAGATAAGATTTCCCATGCACAAAGACTTGTTGACTATCCCGAATCAATCCATGCCTATCCAAATTCATGTAAATCCTGTCCCTCGGAATTCCCTCCAACAACTTGCTTACTACTGACATCTGTAGTTCCCTGGCCTGACCTTACAACCTTTCTGAAATAATGACACCAAATCAGCCAACCTCCACTCTCAGGCACATCACCTGTGACTACTTATGATACAAGTATCTCAGTAAGGGGCCCAGCAATCACTTCCCTCGCTTCTCAGAGAGTTCGAGGGGACACCTGATCAGGTGCTGGGGCTTTATCCACCTTTTTGTATTTCAAGACATCCAGCACTTCCTCCTCTTTAAGATGGACATTTTTCAAGAAGTCACCATCTATTTCCCCACATTGTATATCATCCATGGTTCTTCACAGTAAATACCGATGCAAAGTATATGTTTAATATCTCGCCCAACTCCTGCGGCTCAAAGGCTGCCTTGCTGATCTTTGATGAGCAATATTCGACTCCGAGTTACCCTTTTGTCCTCAATGTATTTGCAAAAGCCCTTTGGATTCTCTTTAACCCTAATTGTCAAACTATCTCATGTATCCTTTTCGCTCTTCTGATTTTCCTCTTAAGTAAACTCCTACTGCCTTTATACTCTTCTAAATGATCTCTGAATCTTAAATGTCTAGACCTGGCATATGCTTACTTCCTTTTCTTATTTTTTTGTAAATATATTTATGAACAATATATTTAACTTTATGAACATATAAAATTATTGAAAAATACAATCAATAACAAACATCAGTATAATAAAAGAAAAATAAACTCAAATTACAATTCAACTTCTATATACTAACTACTGACCTACCCTACCATCCAAAACAAACCCTAACACTGCACAAAGCATCACCAAAAAAAAAAGTAAATAGCTACAATGACAAAAAAGGAAGCAATGCAAAAAACCCAACAATAAACACAGAATACAGAACAGTAATGCTCTGCGTGAAGCTCCCAAATAAAACCACGGGAGCATTGTAAACATATATCCGTATTAACTCAGGAGAAACAGTGCCCTTATACAGCAGTGCCTGCGGATCATTTCCCAGTAATCTAGAAGCTTCTATCACTTTTTGCTTCTCCTTATTTGAGTGGAAATGTACTAGAACGGGCAGGGGCACTGCACCGGCCCTGACCTGTGCACTCTAACCCGATAAGCCCTTTCAATCTGCAGCCTGCTGGACTCGATGTGAAGCCCATAGTACTTTGGCAGCCAGCTTTCAAAGAAGCTGACTGGCTGCTCACCTTCCTCACCTTCAGAGAGCACGACCATTCGGAGATGTATTCTCCGAACTTGATTTTCGAGGTCTTCGATATGGTCTTGCGAGGCCTGAACATCTCGCTCCAGCATTTCGATCCGACTGGATGAGGAGTCCATTGCAGCTTCTGAGGGCTGAGTTCGACCCTCCAATTCCTCCAACCGCTCTCCAAGACCCTGGATCTCCTGCTCATGCTTCTGCAGCATGGACACGATCGGTTGGATCGGGGCACGAACCTCCCCACGGATCTCCTCAATTGCAATCAGCAGATTCCTGTGGGGACGTCGACGGGGGAGGGGGGCGGGGTAGGAGAGGCTCTTGTTGCTGTTGAAATCTCCTCACAAATTTGTTTCTCAATTTCCATCTCATTATTAAGGGGACTATAATATAATACCAATAAGGTGGTCATCCCTTTCTTATTTCTCAGTTCCACCAAAATAACTTCCCTGGATGTATTTTCGGACTGTCCTCCCTCAGTACAGCAGTATTGCCATCCCTGATCAAAAATGCCCCTCCCCCTCCTACCTTGCCTCCCTTTCTATCTATCCTGCAGCATTTGTATCCTGGAACATTCAAAGGCCAGTCCTGTCCATCCCTGAGCCACGTTTCTGTCATTGTTGTAATTGTTTATTTGTCCTACTTTGTTTTCTGCTTTGATCCTGCCTGCTCTGATTTCTTGACTCGCTTATTTTCTCAACTGTAACAGTCTCAGATTGATCTCTTTTCTCAGTAACTCCCCTCCTCCCGCCACCTGACTAGTTTAAATCCTCCCGGGCATCTCCAGCAAATCTCCCTGACAGTATATTAGTCCCCTTCTAATTCAGATGCAATCCATCCCCTTGTACAGGTCACTTGTACCCCAGAAGAGTTTCCAATGATCCAAAAATGTGAATCCTTCTCACATACACCAACGGTTCAGCTACGCACCCATCTGCTCTATCTGCCTATTCCTACACTTACCAGCTCGAAGCACCAGGAGCAATCCAAATCCTTCTACCCTTGAAGGCCTTCTTATTTAAAATCCTGCCGAACTCTCGATATTCTCCCTTCAGAATCTCATCCTCCCACAGCTGGCAAATGAGCATGTTACTCTACTTACGGCCATTTTTGTGCCTTCCAATATCCAGACCAAGAAAATAGCACTATCTCATTTCTCAACAAAACACTGCTCAAAGCTAACTTAA
Source organism: Hemiscyllium ocellatum (assembly GCF_020745735.1). Lineage (NCBI taxonomy): Eukaryota > Metazoa > Chordata > Chondrichthyes > Orectolobiformes > Hemiscylliidae > Hemiscyllium > Hemiscyllium ocellatum. Next base: position 91,899,243 of record NC_083401.1, read on the forward strand.
TTATTACGGCTCACATTTTTAATATTTTATCAAGAGCGAGATTCCAATAAAAACATGTAATCAAGAAAGAACCCACTCTACTCACTGTTGTAGATTTACAGCAAGGCTACACCTAAAAGTATTCACTTCTTTGTTTCTGTGCTGGGACTTCTCACAAACAGGTTCCTCCAAGGTCAGTTGTGCATTTCACTGTTTGTGAATTTTTCCTGGACATACTCCGAATTCTCGTGATACATGAATTCAAACAGCAAAGGCAGGAACAGCGCAGATTAGCGTGGTGCTGGAAAAGCACAGCAGGTCGGGCAGCATGTGAGGAGCAGGAAAATCGAGTTTCTCCCATTTCTCTCTCCACCCCGGAGGCTCCCTGCCTCATTCCTGATGAAGGGATTTTGCCTAAAGCATCAATATTCCTGGTCCTCGGATGCTCCCTGACATGCTGTGCTTTTCCAGCACCACTCTCATCTTGACTCTGATCTCCAGCATCTGCAGTTCTCATGTTTGCCTCGATTCACTGCAGTGTCAGTGAGCAGTGTGGGTTTCTTTTCCTCTCTCCCTGACCGACCGTGTGCTCACTGCCTTTGTCTGTCTTGTTCCCTTTTAAAAGTGTCATTGTCTTGACTGTTATTTCTCCAAAGATTAGGTGAAGTATTAAATAATCAATCAAAATTCTATAACACTTCCTACACTGGATTTTAAATGAATATGATGATGTATGGAGCTGGGGGCATTCTTGTGACGAGTATTATTAATTAAATTGGACACTGGGTATTGAGAATGCAAGATTTTCTCTGAGTGACAGGGTGTGGGTGTTCCACGCAATCTGTAATTTGGATTCAGCTTTTCACTGTGTCTTCAGAAACAGGGTCGAAGGATTAGAGAGAGCTGCATATCCAAGCTTTCTGTACGGCAACATCAGAAGAGATGAAGGAAATAATATATAGATGGGCACAGTCAGTTGTCAAGAATGTCTTGTCTAGGTGAGCAAAGCTATGGCAGATGAAGTCTAATGTGTAGAAGCAGCATATCATCCACTTTGGAGCTCAGAAAAGTGATCAGAATATTTTTAATTCATGAACAGCTTGGAATAGTCAGAAGAAATGTTTTTAAGTTGATGAAATGTTAAATTTCACCACAAAAGGGTCAAGAGTACAAATGGTTTGGAAGGTAGAGTAATGTTAACAAAGCTCTGGCTTGAAGCATATTTGGAATATTGAATTCACATGCACAAGTTGGGCAAAATTCTTTGGGCGGATTTGGCAGCTCTTCAACATTTTGCTAACTTCACAACATGTAAATGACCCAAACACAATGTCACTCCCACGGACAGAGTTATATAAAACATGTCTAAGTCTCTGTGCCAACAGAACCTGAGCCTCCTTGGTACATTTTAAATTGATTAATATCAGTAAATTAAAATGATAATTCATCAATAATTGAAGTTTAATGTTAATCTAGTTAATGTGTTTCTAAGTTTTTCATGATAATCGGTTGATTGACTCGGGACGAATTATTATTTACAGGGAGGGAGGACTCAGTAAGTAATGGTTCAGTTCATCTCTTAGCTTTTTATGTTTCACTATTCAGTCCCCTGATTTATTTTCTCTTGGCCTGGTATTGCATTTTGTTTTAGTAACTATATTTATACTGTCTTTTGTTTTTATTCAGCACTCAAAAATTCATTGATTTTGTATTCATTTCATTGATCTTTGTTGTTATTTTATTGCATATTCCAGCCAATCTTCTGAGCTACAGTGGAACAATTATGTGATCTCAGTATAATTCTGTTGTTCAATTATAAACAAACCTCAAGATCTGTCAAATGAAATAGTATCGCCATATCAGTCCTTTAACTGAGGGTGCAGAAAGTGCTATCACAATGCACATGACCCCCATCTTAATGGGTATCACGGTGATATCAAACATCACAATACATGTGTCAACTCATAAACTGGAGGCACGTGGCTACATGATCAGCTGAAATGATGGAAATGATGGAAATTGAGCTACACCATCATGATTACTAACTGAGTCTTCTTTCTAGGAGTGAATGTGATCTACTGAAAGATCTGAAGAAACTCTTTGAAGAGAGGTTGAAGAATATTGTCATCATCAACAAATAGATTCAGCGAAGATCGACAGTGAACGGTTTGTCATGGCCTGTTTCAATTCATGTGCCTGCAGTCTTATTGAAGTCTATCAGTGAACTTTTTTTTTAGATTAGTCAAATGTAAGCTAAAATTCACAAAGTCATGATGATTCATATTTCACGATATTGGAAAAAGAGATGAACATATATCAGGAGTGTGCTCATCATGTCTATTTGTACACACAGACGAGGCGTCCTTCCTCCAGGTGCTCATCCTCCAGCATCCCCCACCTCCATTCAAGGCCCAAAGGAGCCTTCCACATCCATCAAATTGCACCGGGACTTCCACACATGTCATTTATTGTATCTGTTGCTCCCAATGTTATCTACTCTACATTGAAGAGTCTGGACCCCTTCTTGCAGAGCACCTCAAAGAACATCTCGGGGACACCCGCACCAATCAACCCCACCACCCCGTGGCTGAACACTTCAACTCCCCCTCCCATTCTGCCAAAGACATGCAGGTTCTGGACATCCTCCTTCCCCACTTCTTCACCACTCGATGCCTGGAGGAAGAACACCTTCTCTTCTGCCTCAGAACCCATCAACCCCATGGCATACAGGTGGATTTCACCAATTTCCATATTTCCCCTCCACTGACCTGACACCAGTTCAAACCTTCCAGCTGAGCACTGTCCTCATGACCTGTCTCACCTCTCAATCTTCCTTCCCACTATCCACACCACCCTCCTCTCCGACCTATCAACTTCACCACCACCTCAATCCACCTATTATACTCTCACCTATCATTCTCCCCAGCCCCAAACCCATCCATTTATCTCTCCATCCCCGAGGCTCCCAGCCCCATTCCTGATGAAGAGCTTTTGCCCAAATCATTGATTTTCCTGCTCTCGGAGGCTGCCTGAGCAGCTGTTCTTTTCCCGCACTACTCTAATCTTGACTCTGACCTCCAGCATCTGCAGTACCCACTTCCACCTCACAAACTTAGACACGCATCTTCACTGAAAATGGAGTTGTTGAGAGATGGAATTGTTATATTTATTGACATGTGTAAACTTTCCATATTTTTCTTCTTAGATAGTTGGATTCCTGAAACTTGATTTGCGATAGTTAGCCGGTTCTCTCTCAGGTCCTTCCTTTGATTCCCTGAGTGGCCATCATGAAGGAACTGTGACCAATAGCAACATCATCACGAGAAATATATGAGACAGAAGGCTGCCCTCAATGAACGGTATGTCTCTATATGGTTATCTTGTATTATATGTTCTGCATGTCAAATCAAGCAATATTATCAATATCGTGTTCCCAGTAAGATTGATGCTGAATTGAGTGGTCTGATTAAAGTTGTTGTTGCTACATTTACAATTTTACAGCTTCTAACTAGTTTGAATATTAGCATCTACTTACTTGATGGTCGGACAACTCGACTCTCAGATACGTTGCTGTTGCCCTGCAACAAACCAGCCATCTGCTTTGCCCTTAAAAGTCGTGCCCTTTTCCTCTTCAGTCATTGTACTCAACCAGATAGCATCATTGCTAGCTGTGATGTTGTATGGACACTATTTGTACTAAGGGTGGAAATTAAGAGTAGAATTCCCATGTTCCAGCAAGATGTTTACTCCCCATCGTTGGCTCCCTACTCGCTCAAAATCTAGAAGTGATTGGAATGTTCAAAACATTCGCTAGCAAGGTTCGGAGCTTGGAAAAGGTCAACGTTCCCATCACAAATTGGAAACCTGTTTTTATATCGTAGCCATTCTGTCATTGTGACTTAAATGAACCCAGCAGTGTTAGCCCAAACCTCCCATCAAGATGTCCTTAAACTGACTGAGGGAAACCATAACAACAGCAAGGAAGCTTCACTCTCACAATGAGTATCCCTGTAAGATTAGGTGTCTCAGCAGGATTGCAAGGTGGGGACTTGTGGCTGCACAGTTTCATTCACAGGATGAGAATTGCACTGACCTTCATTTTCTCGGGTTCTTTAGGACTGAATGCAGACAGAGAACAGAGAGAACAGAGTTGCTGCTAGCAAGTTGACACCCAGAACTTTGCTATTTCAAAGGTTTGTCTGAAACATTTGGAGCTCTGTGACCCTGATTTTGGAAAACCCTGTTTGCTGTTAGTTTTACTTTTAAGGTTGAAGAAGTGAGCAGAAATGAATAAATGTCATGAACCCAACAATCATCAGCTGCTTGGTATATGATCCCTCCCTTCATTATAAGGTTTGATGTGATTAAATTCCCTGATAATTGCAAAACGTTTAGCACCATTTGTGAATCCTTAGACACTTAAATGCAGTCCATGTCCAAGTGCAGCAAGTTAAAAAATCACACAACACTAGGATATAGACCAACAGGGAGCACACTGGCTAACAAGTGGCAAGTAAAATTCTTGCAATCAGTGTCAGGCAATGAGTTTTTTCAACAAGAGAAAATCTGATCATCTCCATTTGGCATCGCGAAACCCCTTCATTTACCAGAAACTGAACTGTGCAAGACCATTTGTACTTAATGCAATTCAATATTAGCAGTGTCTGAATTTCTTATTCTGCCACAGGGATAAAGCAGTTGTTAGGAGAAGCAACAAAAATGAAGCTTTATCACAACATCTCGGCTTCTCATTAGAAAGAAAACACCAAAGGCAAGTGAATCTAATTGGGAGAGTACTTCTCAAGCAAAGTAAAAATCAATCCATGATCGAGTATTGTAATTGAAGGTCCCATGTCATGTGTGCGCTCCATCCATTTCTCAGGGTCAGCTGTACATCATTTAATTTAGGTTTTAGTTGATGATTAACATGCACTCTTCTGCAGAACTTTGTAAATGACTAAGGATATGGAATACTTCAGCAAGGAGCATTCCAACTTTCAAGAGATGTTTGGAGAAATATTTGATGTGGTGAAACTTGTTGATCAGATTGCGGAGGTTTCCTTTAGGTTTTCCTGAGGATTTGCTTTTGGTATCAGTTGTGTTTGGACATTGAAGTAATGGATGTAGTCATTGCTGACACTGCCAGAATTTATTCTGATATTTATGTTTATTGACAGAAGGAATGACATTATTTTCTGTCGATGTGTGTGGCCATTTGCATTCTTCCCTGACTGGTTTGTTAGTTTGGCTTCTTCCTCACACTCTTTGTGATTAACCTACCATTATAATCCTTTAGTTCACACAGCAGGAGTCCAGCACAGGGTCAAAAACCTGACCGGGCTGCCTTCCCTGTTCCCAGTTGCTGTACTTGCTGAATCCTCAGGGTTCAGTGTACAGGTCACTCATTCTAACCACCCGACAGCATCAAATCCCATCCAGATGCTGCAGGTGCCAACAATGACCTCCCGTGAACCTCAGAAGAAACCCTTCCTTTAACAGATACATCATGTTGGCCCGCTCAGCCTCTCTGATTAAGTGGCAACATGTCAACAAGATCCTGACACTGTAGCTGAGTTAAAGAGCCACTGTTAAATCTGGGACTGAATCAAACATATTCCCGACCTCCTCCAGCCCACACCGTGTAGGAGAAAGTGAGGACTGCAGGTGATGGAGATCAGAGTCAAAACCTTTAGTGCTGGAAAAACACAGCCGGTCAGGCAGCATCCAAGGAGCATGAAGTCAACATACGCTCTTCATCAGGAATGTTGGTTGGGGGGAAGCAAGGGGGCTGAGAGATAAATCAGAGGGGTGGTGTGTGGGTAGGGGGGAAGGTAGCTAGGAACGCGATGGGGATGAAGGTGGGGGGTCATGGTGGGAGGTCAGAGCGGAGGGTGGAAGCGGATGGGCGGGAAAGAGGGTGGTTAGATAGGTATGTGTTCACCTGGGTTGCCGGGTTGGACTCTTGGATGATGGGATAAGGTGCAGTTAGGGGAAATGAGGAAAATGATGAAAATGACATTGATTCGATGCGGTTGCAAGGTCCCACGGTGGATGATGAGATGAAATGAGGCTTCCAATACCTCAATTCTTCCTGTCCCATCAACCCAAACAATACCCTTCCACTGTCGCAATGCATTTGAGGAACCACCCAGGCCCCACATCCTTCATAATTTTTGGTTCCATGGCTCTCAGTGCCTCATCTTCATCATGGACGACCAGTACCTGTCCACATCCATCTGCCATGATGAAGGCCTTCAAGCCCTGCATTACCTCCTCTCCCACCGACATACCCACAACCCTTCCAATCTCACGATACATTCGGGACACCAACCATTAAATCGTCTGCCGCCATTGTACTTTGGAACCCCAGCCTCCAATGCCTCATCTTCAATATGGATGTCCAGTCCCTGTACACATCCATCCACCATGAGGATAGCCTCCAAGCCCTACGTTTCTTCCTCTCCAGCCACTCCAACCAGGACGCTTCCACCAACACACTTATTCACTTGGCTGAAGTGGTCCTCACCTTCAATTTCTCCTTCGAATCCTCCCACTTCCTTCAGAACAAAGGGGTGACTATCGGCATTCACATGGGCTCCAGCTATACCTGCCATTTCATTGGGTACATGGAATAGTCCATCTTCTGTAGTTACACCAACACCATTCCTCACCTCTTTATATGCTACATTGATGACGGAGAGGTTGAACACCTTCCATCCTGACCGGAAGCATCTCCGACACCTCCCTCCCCTTCCTGACATCTCCATCTCAATTTTCAGTGACCAATTCAACACAGACTTCTACTTCAAATACACGGACTCCCACAGCTACCTGGACTATACCTCCTCCCAACCCCACACCTACAAAAATCTCAACCCCTTTCTCCCAATTCCTTTGCCTCCACTGCATCTGCTCCGAGGATGAGAAATTCCACTCCAGAACATCACAGATGGCCTCCTACCTCAGGTGCTGCAGCTTCACCTCTGATGTGGTCAACAATGACCTTCTGGGCATCTCCTCTACGTCCGGCACTTCCATCCATGAACCGCACCCCTCCAACTGCAATAAGGATAGTCTTAAGACAGGGCATGAACCCTTCTGCTCATGAAACCAAACACACAGAAAAGCTGACCTTGCCTCGGAATCTGTTAAAATGTGAGTGATAGTGAATGACTGAAATTTCACTTTGTCAAGAAATAATAACTCTAAAATGAAGATTTAACAACACCTCCTTACAACCCAAAGCCTCCTTTTTCTTCAATGTTTGTGATCTACCACCGCATCTATAAAAAATATACTGATCCAACAAAGGCCCTATTAAATTTACTGAAAACGACTTTCAAAACCAGACAGTGGTGCCGATCCTCCTCCGATTGTAGATCTCCCTGGGTCATCTTCCATCTTCTGCTGCACAGAGTTTTCATATGAAAAGTAAGCTACCATTTAGAGGTTGTTTTGAATAGCAGTCTGTCAGTGACAGAAGGTGTTATTTTTCTGGATCACTATCCCAAATGACAACGTTTTGAATTTGTCACAACAGTAAAATTGAAATTTGATTGGTCTTCAGTATCTTGGGGCATAATTTAAACTGATTGGTCAAATTCAAACCACTGCAAAAACAAGTCAGTTATCTAAGTTACAGTCAAAGTGATACATCTTTATATTTTCCAGCACACATGGTGACATGACAGATGTTAAATAACTCTCTTAAAGGTACAGTGCATGCCTTCAAATTCATAACATTAGAACCCCCCCACCCTGCCATCCCCAGTCCTCACCTTCCACGATCCCAATCTTCAGATAGAAGGTGTCATCTTCCACCATTTTCATCACTGACATTCAGATCCCACCACCAATGATATATTTCCCTCCCAATCCCTTTCAACATTCCACAGAGATCATTCCCTCTGTGACTCTCATTCGGCCCACACCCACTACCAACACTACCCACTCCCAGCACCTTCCATTCCCTTGCACCTGCACCTACACCTACACAGGGTAGACAGGACTACAACTCACGGATCGTTTGAGAGAACATCTCAGACACATGCACCACCCTGTGGCTGACCACTTCAACTACTTCAAATCCCCCCCTACTCCGTCAAGGACTTGCCTCCTTCACCGCCAAATCACAGTCACCCAAGGACAGGGAGATACTAAATGAGTGTTTTGCATCAGTATTTATTGTGAAAAAGGATATGGAAGAAATAGGCCGAAGGGACATTGTTGGTGACATCTTCCAAAATGTCCATATTTCAGAGGATGTCTTTGGATGTATAAAGGTGGATAAATCCACAGGACTTGATCAGGTGTAAACTAGAACTCTGTAGGAAGCTAGAGAAGTGATTGCTGGGCTTCTTGCTGAGATATTTGTACCATCACAGGTGAGGTGCCTGAAAACTGGAGATTGGCTAATGTGGTGCCACTGTTTTAGAAGGATGGTAAGGACCAGCCAGGGAACTATAGACCAGTGAGCCTGACGTTGGTGGTGGGCAAGTTGTTGGAGGGAATCACAACGGACAGGGTGTGCATGTATTTGGAAAGGTAAGGACCGATTAGGGATAGTCAACATGGCTATGTGCGTGGGAAATCATGTCTCACAAACTTGATTTATTTTTTTGAGGAAGTGACAAAGAGGATTTATGAAGGCAGAGCAGTAGCTGTGATCTATATGGGCTTCAGTAAGTTGTTCGACATGGTTCCCCATGGGAAACTGATTAGTTTGGTTCGATCTCACGGAATACAGGGAGAAATAGCCATTTGGATACAGAAAAGGCTGAAAGGTAGAAGACAGAGACTGGTGGTAGAGGGTTGTTTTTCAGACTGGAGGCCTGTGACCAGTGGAGTGCAACAAGGATCGGTGCTGGGTCCTTTAATTTTGTCATTTACATAAATGATTTGCATGCGAACATAAGAGGCACAGTGAGTAAGTTTGCAGATGATCCCAAAATTGGAGGTGAAGTGGACATGAAGAGGGTTACCTCAGATTACAACAGGATCTTGACCAGATGGGCCAATGGGCAGAGAAGTGGCAGATAGATTTTAATGCAGGTAAATGTGAGGTGCTTCATTTTGGGAAAGTCAATCTTAGCAGGACTTATACACTTCATGGTTACATCTCAGGGAGTGTTGCTGAACAAAAAACCTTGGAGTGCAGGTTCATTGCTCCTTGAAAGTAGAGTCACAGATAGGATAGCGAAGAAGGCATTTCTTAAGCTTTCCTTTATTGGTCAGAGTATCAAATACAGGAGTTAGGAGGTCATGTTGCAGGCGTAGAGAGGCTTGGTTAGGCCACTGTTGGAATATTGCGTGCCATTCTGATCTCCTTCCTATCGGAAAGATGTTGTGAATCTTAAAAAGGTTCTGAAATGACTTACACGGATGTTGCCTGGATTGGAAGAATTGAGTTTTAAGGTGAGGCTGAACAGGCTGGGGCTGTTTTCCCTGGAACTTCAGAGGGTGAGGGGTGATCTTAGAGAGATTTACAAAATTATAAGGGTCATGGATATGGGAAATAGGCAAAGTCTTTTCCGTGGGGTCGGGGAATCCAGAACTAGAGGGCGTAGTTTTGGGGTGAGAGGGGAAATATATAAAAGAGATCTACAGGGCAATTTTTTGACAGAGAGGGTGGTACGTGTTTGGAATGAGCAGCCAGAGAAAGTGTTCGAGGTTGGTACAATTGCATCATTTCAGAGACATTTGGATGGATATGTGAATAGGAAGCGTTTGGAGGGATATCTGCCGGCTGGGTGCTGGCAGGTGGGACTAGACTGGTTTGGGATATCTGGTCAGCATGGACTGCTTGGACTGAAGGTTCTGTTTCCCTACTGTACATCTCTATGACACTATGATTATAACTGGAGAAAGAAAGATTCATCATCTGCCATCAGATCCACCAACCACATGACATCAACATCGAACCTCACTAGTTTCCAAATCTCCCCTCGGAACCTTATCCCAGACCCAACCCTCTGACTTAGCAGTGCCCTCTTGAATCATCGTATCTTTCCATCTTCCTTTTTGCTCGTCTGCTCCACCTTCAGCCTGACCCACCACCATCGCCCTTCACCTTCATCAACCTGTTGCCTTCCTAGTTACCATCCTCCCAGACCCACCCTTCCTCTCAATTATCTCTCAGCTCCTTTAATGCCCGCCCCACGTTCCTGATGAAGGGCTATGTCCAAAACATCGACTCCCATGCACCTCGGAAGCTGTGCTTTTCCAGCACCACACTTTTTGACTCTTCATCATGTTTGAGCTTATGGTCCTGCAGGGTCATTCCTTCCTCACTATGGCCCCTCCTCAGATCTTATCTATGATGAGTTTCTCGAACACCAGGCGATGGGTATGCCTTGTGAGTTTGATTCTGTCAGGATCTACCTTGATTACTCTGTGGAACAGCTTTCCCCATTTAGGCACAAGTGTCCGGTATTTGTGAAGAGTGTTGGTTGGATTGGGTGTCTTTGTTGAGCCCATTTCCAAAGTCCAGGTCAACACTGAGCAAATACTGTAGCTTTTATTATGAAGCAATTTTGACACAAGTTTGCTTGTTGATATTTTAGAGTGATCCAGAGTAACACACAAAAGATCAGGTTCACTCAGAATATCAGGTTCCTTTCCCTCAGGTTCCTCTCCAAGCTCACCATCCATTTCACTGGCTCTGAGACTCTCTGTCTTGCAGCACAGTGGTTGGACCTCCACAAATGAACTGCAGCAGTTCAATAAGGCAGCTAACTCCCGTTAATTATGGATGGATTATAAATGCTGACTTAGCCAGGGAAGCCCTTATTCCCAGAATGAATGTTTAAAAAAGTGAATCCATTGTGATACTTCCATGATCCCCAGAGTCTTTTGAATTCAACTCTTTTGAATTTGGGCACAATCCTCAGGATTATAAATTCCAGAATGTAACAAACCCCTGTGCTATTATACCTGAGAATAATGCAAGTGAATCAGACCCAGTGAATTAAAGGATGTTACAGCTGACTGCTTTAAAAGAGAAATATTCAAACAGATTTTGTTCAATCTGTGATGACACAGAAATGGGAACTTTGGACAACACATCAGGAGCTTTGCCCTCACCAATGAATGTTTGAAAAGAAGCTCCTGGTACTGACCTGGACACTGATCATGGAAACCCAATATTTAAATGGTGGCTGCAATGTAGGAGTGAAAAAGCAATTCCCTTGGAATGCATGACCCGACTTGGACGAGGTGGATCTCCTGAATTACAGGAATGCTGAAGAGCATCAGAGAGGAATTCTCAATAATGGTTTTCTTCAAACCTAATCTTGGTCTTTTACATTTTTATTTTAACTCTAGTCGGAATGTAACAATGTACGTATATTACTGCACAAGTATCTGGGACTGGCTGGATGGAAAAACTGGAAGATTTGTTTTACTTTTTAAAATATTTTCTAATAATTTATTTGAATGCATCCAATGTTCGTGGTTTACCATCTAAAAATGAACATTTAAAGAAATTAACTCTGCGTATGTAACGATCAAGTGTAACAGGGAGAAAGTGGAGAATGGGTTTGGGACAGTTATCAGCCAGGATTGAGTGGCAGAGTTTACTTGATGGGCTGAATGGCCTATTTCCTGCTCTAAAGTCCAATGGTTTTATGGATATGGTCGTGAGAAAGTCTGGAGCCTTAAACCTTATCCTTAAACATTTAGACGATAATGTAATGTTGAATTATAGAAGCCATTTGCTGCACACTGGAAAATAGAGAGGCAAGGAGGGTAAGAAATTGAGAATATTTGCCTTAACATCAGTGAAGCTGTATCACCAGGACATCAAGTGACAACATTCACGGCTGCTCCCTTGTGAAATGAATAGCAGTGTTTGATTCCGATCTCGAAATGAAACTTTATATCAAATAACTTCTCTCGTGAATTATTCTCCTCCAATGTTGTATTGTAACAGTGATGCTATTGTTAATAAAGTAGATGATTAAAATTAGACTAAACTGTAAGAGGATTTTTTATTCCAGACTACCAAAGGTTACGATTTCAGGGACGAAACAAGAGAGGCTTACAGATTGAATTTACAAGGGATTCCCTGGGCTTTCTCTAATCTGTACTTTAACAATGAACCCTTATCCTCAGTGCTGCCTGTTCTGCTAATCCCCTCAGTCCGATTCAACTTCCCTCTCAATTGGCAATTATCAAATGTCCTGCTCACTCCTCTGATGTCACTAATGATGCGGCCGGAAGAAAGCAGCTTTTGAGCAAAAAGGCATGGCGACTCAAATGACCAATAGGAAACCAGAACTGCAGATAGCATTCCATCTGTGGCCAACCAATGTTTTCTAAAGTTGGTCGATGACTTCCTTGCTTCTATTTTTAATGCCTCAGCGTATGATGACAACATCCCATATGTCTTCTTCCCAATCCTGTCTGCTTCTGCTGACACTTTCAGCGATTTAGGGACTTGTACATCAAAATCGTTTTGATCCTCATCAGGTCATGTAATTTGTCCTCGTCAAGAAGGGCAATGCTAGACATAATCTAAGGGAATGTATCTGGCCCAATGGTTAATGTAGCAGTGGGCAAGCGTTGTATGCAGACTGACCATAACTCTGGAGGTATCAATGTCATTATGGAAAGTGTTCAGTGTGGTGCAGAAGTTGTGTCTAAATTGGGGGAAGGCCTATTTCAGAAGCAGTCGTCAATTAGATCTGGCAGACATCAACTGGAAGCAGTTATTTGCAGTTACGTCTACATTTGGAAAGTGGGAATCTTTTAAAAGAAGTATAGTGAGATTAATTTAGACACAAATGATTGCATATATCCTCCCCTTATTAGAACTCCCAAAATGTACTCGCTTGCACTTATCCAGGTTAAATGCCATCAACCATTGCTCTACCAATTTACCATCTGATAAATGTTAGAGTCATAGAGTCATACAGATATACAGCATGAAAACAGACCCTCCGGCAAACCTGTCTATGCTGGCCAGTGACCACGCTCTTCACTATCAATAACAATTCCAAATTTCATACTGATTGCACACTTACTAATGTGAAGGTACTGTGCCTTTAAGAGAGATTTGCTCTTTGCTATTTCTCTCATTTGGATAAGGAGGTGTTACCACAGATGATGGACTACCTGCTTCAGTAGCAACAAGTAAACAGATTTGAGTTCCAAGAGAATTATTCCTTAAATTATCCAAAAGAACCGTGAATGAGTGGATGTCTGGCTCAGGTATACACGGGGATTTTGCTTTGTCTATCTTTGGGGTGTGGAGTTGGCTGTTGAAGTTGATTGATGCAACTTTGTCTCTCTCTCTGCTGCATAAAAACTTTGAGTTCTCTCACTGCTGTTGGAGTGTTTCTTTTGGTGTTTCTATCTCCTGGACTGCAACAGAGATTGCAAGCGAGAAAAACCTGTTATGCTGAATTTGTCAGTACCAAGTGTGTGCTTATGGGATCTTGTTACATTGAAAGAGTTGATGATTAGGTGGTAAATAATGTAATATCTTATTAAGTATTTTAGCAGAGTTAAAGTTAAACCAATTCTTTTCTCTGTATTTTCACTGTGTTGTAAGAATAAAGTGTGTTTTGCTAAAAGCCTTGTCATGGACCAATTGAATCACATCAGGAACACAGCACTTTACACTTGTCTCTGAATAAAATAAATGAGTTAGGGTCTGGGCTGTATATTTTGAGGGGGTTTGGTCAGCTCCATAACACTAATTATTCCTTGTCCTTTGACATCCATGTCATTAATGTGCAGAGCAAAGAGGAATGGTCACTGCATCCTCCTCTCATCCATATATTTAATGACCTTTTCCAAATACTCAATTAAATTATTCAGACAGGATCACTCTGCAATCAATCCATGCCTGTTATTCCTTGATTTATCACTGCCTTTCCAAATATTGATTAATCCTGTCCCTTAGAATTTTTAAAAAATATTTTCCCGAACATTGATGTCAGCCGACTGGACCCTAATGTCCTTTCCGATGTCTGCTGCCTTTCTTGAACAAAGGAACCCCATTAATTATCCTCCAGTCATCTGGCACTTCACCTGTGCCCAGAGTCGTAGATTCAGAGAGTCATAGAGATGTACAGCACGGAAACAGACCCTTCGATTCAATGCATCCATGTCGACCAGATATCCCAAGTGAACTGAGTCCCATTTGTAGGCATTTGGCTCATATCCGTTTAAACCCTTCCTAATCATATATGCATCCAGATGCCTTTTAAATAATGCATTTTTCCCAGCATCCACAACTTCGTCAGATAGCTCCCTCCATAGACGCATCACTCTCTACGTGAAAAAGTTGCCCCTTATGTCCCTTTTATATCTTTCCCTTCTCACCCTAAATATACGACCTCTAGTTCTAGACTCCCCCAGCACATGGAAAAGACCTTGTCCATTTACGCCATCCAAGCCGTTCATGAAGTTATGAACCGCTTTAAGGTCAGTCCTCAGCCTCTGATGCTCCAGAGAAACTCGCCCCAGCGTACACAGCTTTTCCATTTAGCACATATCCTCCAATCCTCGCCACATCCTTGTCAATCTTTTTGGAACTGTTTCATAGTTTACTGCATACTTCTGAGACGAAGCAGACCAGAATTGCACACAATATTCCCAAAGTGGCCTCACCAATGTCCTGTACATCCACAACATTACCTCTAACTCCAATACTCAATGCTCTGACCAACAAGAGAAAGATACCAAACGTCTTCTTCACTATCTTATCGACCTGCCACTCTGCTTTCAAGGAGCTATGAATCTGCACTCCACGGTGTCTTTGTTTAGCAACGTTCCGGAGGACTGCGAAGATTTCCCTTTCCAAAATGTTTTACTTCGCATTTATCTAAATTAGATTCAATCTGCCACTGCTCAGCCCATTGGACCATCTGATCAAGATCCCATTGAGATCTGAGATAACCTTCTTTGTTTTCCACTTCAATTCCAATTTTGGTGTCATCTGCAAACTTACTAACTATACCTCCTATGGTCATATCCAAATCATTGAAAGAAATAACGTAAAGTCGTGGCTCCATCACCAATTCTTGAGGCACTGGTCACAGGCCTCCAGTCTGAGAAACAACTCACCATCACCACCCTCTGTTTTCTAAATTTGAGACCGTTCTGTATCCAAATAGCCAGCTCGCCCTTTACTCCATGAGACCAAACCTTGCTAAATTGTCTCCCATGGGGAACCTTTTTGAACGCCTTGCTGAAGTCCACATAGATCATGTCCACCATTCTGCCCTCACCAATCCTCTTTGATACTTTTTCAAAGAACTCAATAAGATTCATGAGATAAGATTTCCCATGCACAAAGACTTGTTGACTATCCCGAATCAATCCATGCCTATCCAAATTCATGTAAATCCTGTCCCTCGGAATTCCCTCCAACAACTTGCTAAATACCGATATCTGTAGTTCCCTGGCTTAAACTTACAACCTTTCTGAAATAATGACACCAAATCAGCCAACCTCCACTCTCAGGCACATCACCTGTGACTACTTATGATACAAGTATCTCAGTAAGGGGCCCAGCAATCACTTCCCTCGCTCCTCAGAGAGTTCGAGGGGACACCTGATCAGGTCCTGGGCTTTATCCACCTTTTTGTATTTCAAGACATCCAGCACTTCCTCCTCTTTAAGATGGACATTTTTCAAGAAGTCACCATCTATTTCCCCACATTGTATATCCTCCATGGTTCTTCACAGTAAATACCGATGCAAAGTATATGTTTAATATCTCCCCCAACTCCTGCGGCTCAAAGGCTGCCTTGCTGATCTTTGACGAGCAATATTCGACTCCGAGTTACTCTTTTGTCCTCAATGTATTTGCAAAAGCCCTTTGGATTCTCTTTAACCCTAATTGTCAAACTATCTCATGTATCCTTTTCGCTCTTCTGATTTTCCTCTTAAGTAAACTCCTACTGCCTTTATACTCTTCTATATGATCTCTGAATCTTTCATGTCTAGACCTGGCATATGCTTACTTCCTTTTCTTATTTTTTTGTAAATATATTTATGAACAATATATTTAACTTTATGAACATATAAAATTATTGAAAAATACAATCAATAACAAACATCAGTATAATAAAAGAAAAATAAACACAAATTACAATTCAACTTCTATCTACTAACTACTGACCTACCCTACAATCCAAAACAAACCCTAACACTGCACAAAGCATCACCAATAAATAAGTAAATAGCTACAATGACAAAAAAGGAAGCAAAGCAAAAAACCCAACAACAAACACAGAATACAGAACAGTTATGCTCTGCGTGAAGCTCCCAAATAAAACCACGGGAGCATTGTGAACATATATCCGTATTAACTCAGGAGAAACCCCTCCGGGGTCCAAGGCTTGACAAACCGAACAATCCTGGTTAAACATGTGCCTTGGTTAAGATAACTGACAAATCGACATCCAAATAACTCAAGCAGGGCTGTCATGTTTCCTAAAAATGGTCTGTTGTGTGGTGCGCCATGTTTGTTAAAAAGTCCAAGGGAATGTGCTCCATAATTAATTTCTGCCATCCCAGCAAACCCGGCAGGTTCTCAGACACCCAGTTCATCAGAATATTCTTCCGTGCACAGTATGCAAGAATATTAAACAGTTACTTCACATGCCCATCTAAAGGTGGTAAATTCAGTAGACCTAAGAGGAGAGATATCAGTCAACTTTGACATCACCCTCCCGATCTCTCCCACCACAGCACTCCAATAAACATGGAGCCTGTGGCATGTCCAGAAGCAATGGGTAAGAGTACCTACACTTATTTTACATTTGGGGCACGCTGAAGATACTCCTTTATTAAACTGCACCAGACGCACCAATGCCAGATGAACCCTGTGCAGAACTTTTAACTGCGTAGCATATGTCCTATCACAGATTGAGATCTTGCGAGTATTCTCCCACATTTTCTCCCATGTTTCAGAGGAGATCTCCACTCCCAGCTCTTGCTCCCACACCTCACATAACCAGTTAATATCCTGGCAGGCCCTGCCACCCAGCAGGCGATAGAGGGCACTAACCGAAAGGGTGCTTGTGGAATGTAGAAACAACCTCTCTGTATCGGGCTTAAGGAGAGAGGCCTGTTGCAAGATAACCCCTGAGAGGGCCGTGATCCGCTTTAGCTTAGTCACCGAAGGCCCCACCTGAGTTGATAGTCAGGAATTCCTGAAACTCCTTCTAAAAGTATTCCACAAATTTGGAATCCTTAGCGAGAAAATAGTCCAAATGTTTGTCCCGCAAACCTAGCCCCTCACTCTTGGCCTTCACTTCCAAGTGTTCCACCGCATGATCTGAGATAGCTATGTTCCCAATTGTACAACCCATAATCAAATCCAGATGGACCGAGGGAGCCAGAAAAAGATCAATCCTCATGTGACATTTATGGGGGTTTAAAAAAAAGGTGCTGTCCCTTGCAGGAGGGTGAAGACATCTCCACATATCCACCAGCCCCAACTCCTTGCTTGGCCTGTGAAGATATATTTGCGGGCCCACAAAGCATCCTGTCCATTGTCGGATCCAAAAGACAATTCAAATCCCCCGCTATAATAATGTGCCGTATTCCAATAGCTCTCAGCTTAGAGAAATCACTCATCAAAAATTTGAGGTGATGCGCTGGAGGACAGTAGGCATTTCAAATGCCATATTCCTCCCCATGTATCAGTGCTTTAGCTATCACAAACCATCCCTGCTCATCTTTCACCTGCTGTAACAATGTGAATGGAAGATTTTTCTGGATCAGTACCGACACTCTCCTACTTTAATTAGGAAAGGATGCAAAGAATACCTGGTCATAACCCCACTGTTGGAATTTCAGGTGTCCCCCATCATCAAAGTGGGTTTCCTGCAGCAAAGCGATATTAACCCTTTCCTTCTGAAGGCTAGAAAGGACTTCTTACCTTCTAACAGATGAATGATTTCTCTTGATGTTCCAGGTGCATCACTTAATAAGACACTTAGCCATATCGCCTTTCAGAGACCTTTGAACCCTTGGGAGGGAGGACCATGCTTTAAAAGCACCGAGCATAAGTAAGTAAGGACTCATAGATTCAAAGAATTATATATACAAAAACTACTCTATCAGAAGTATAAACATTTCTTACCACCAGAAAAACTACAAAGAAAACCAACTACAAAACCTTGAATGGAAGACACTTCTCCCTGACCATAGGAGCCCTCACCCTCCCCATCCCCTTCTTCACAACTCCTTCAAACCCGGACTGTGCCCCAGCCTTAAGCCAAACAGAAACTAGGAAATGCTCCTGAAATGACCAGAAAAAAGCCAAAGTCAGGACGAACACTCCACCCATCCCGGGCTTCATGTCACCCCTACTTGTGACTAAAAGAGAAACGGAAAAAACAAAAAATAGGTTGAGACCACAAACTATCCCATCAGAAAATCCAGATTTCAAAAGAAAAGGAACAACTTATTCCAAAAATTTTTCTCCTTTCCAGAAAAATACTTATTATGGAGAAAGAAAGGAATTTGAAAAGGAAGGGAAAACATGGGGAAAGGATGGAAAGGGACCAAACGTTAACGTACTCTTCAGGCCAGTCCGTCTATTTTAAGGTGTCTATGAGGCTTTCAGCTTTATCCTCTGAGTCAAAAGTATAAACTGAGTCCTCGTGGCTGAAGTGAAGCACTGCAGGGTATCTCATGGAGTACTGGAGACTCAGGTTCCTCAGCCTCTTCTGAACTTGATCGAAGGACTTCCTCTTTCAAATTAAAGCTGCTGAGAAATCCTGGAAAAACATAATTTTTGACCCCTTATACAGCAGTGCCTGCGGATCTTTTCCCAGTAATCTAGAAGCTACTATCACTTTTTGCTTCTCCTTATTTGAGTGGAAATGTACTAGAACGGGCAGGGGCACTGCACCGGCCCTGACCTGTGCACTCTAACCCGATAAGCCCTTTCAATCTGCAGCCTGCTGGACTCGATGTGAAGGCCATAGTACTTTGGCAGCCGGCTTTCAAAGAAGCTGACTGTCCGCTCACCTTCCTCACTTTCAGGGAGCACAACAGTTCGGAGATTTATGCTATGACCTTGATTTTCGAGGTCATCGATATGGTCTTGCGAGGCCTGAACATCTCGCTCCAGCACCTCGATCCGACTGGATGAGGAGTCCATTGCAGCTTTTGAGAGCTGAGTTCGACCCTCCAATTCCTCCAGCCACTCCTCAAGGCCGTGGATCACCTGCTCATGCTTCTGCATCATGGCCACGATCGGTTGGATCTGGGCACGAATCTCCCCATGGATCTCCTCAATTGCAATCCCAGCTTTTTATTTTTCACTATTCAGTCCCCTGATTTATTTTCTCTTGGCCTGGTAGTGCATTTTGTTTTAGTAACTATATTTATACTGTCTATTGTTTTTATTCAGCACTCAAAAATTCATTCATTTTGTATTCATTTCATTGATCTTTGTTGTTATTTTATTTCATATTCCAGCCAATCTTCTGAGCTACAGTGGAACAATTATGTGATCTCAGTATAATTCTGTTGTTCAATTATAAACAAACCTCAAGATCTGTCAAATGAAATAGTATCGCCATATCAGTCCTTTAACTGAGGGTGCAGAAAGTGCTATCACACTGCACAGGACCCCCATCTTAATGGGTATCACGGTGATATCAAACATCACAATACATGTGTCATCTCATAAACTGGAGGCACGTGGCTACATGATCAGCTGAAATGATGGAAATGATGGAAATTGAGCTACACCATCATGATTACTAACTGAGTCTTCTTTCTAGGAGTGAATGTGATCTACTGGAAGATCTGAAGAAACTCTTTGAAGAGAGGTTGAAGAATATTGTCATCATCAACAAATAGATTCAGCGAAGATCGACAGTGAACGGTTTGTCATGGCCTGTTTCAATTCATGTGCCTGCAGTCTTATTGAAGTCTATCAGTGAACTTTTTTTTTAGATTAGTCAAATGTAAGCTAAAATTCACAAAGTCATGATGATTCATATTTCACGATATTGGAAAAAGAGATGAACATATATCAGGAGTGTGCTCATCATGTCTATTTGTACTCACAGACGAGGCGTCCTTCCTCCAGGTGCTCATCCTCCAGCATCCCCCACCTCTATTCAAGGCCGCAAAGGAGCCTTCCACATCCATCAAATTGCACCGGGACTTCCACACATGTCATTTATTGTATCTGTTGCTCCCAATGTTATCTACTCTACATTGAAGAGTCCGGACCCCTTCTTGCAGAGCACCTCAAAGAACATCTCGGGGACACCCGCACCAATCAACCCCACCACCCCGTGGCTGAACACTTCAACTCCCCCTCCCATTCTGCCAAAGACGTGCAGGTTCTGGACATCCTCCTTCCCCACTTCTTCACCACCCGATGCCTGGAGGAAGAACACCTTCTCTTCTGCCTCAGAACCCACCAATCCCATGGCATACAGGTGGATTTCACCAATTTCCATATTTCCCCTCCACCGACCTGACACCAGTTCCAACCTTCCAGCTGAGCACTGTCCTCATGATCTGTCTCACCTCTCATTCTTCCTTCCCACTATCCACACCACCCTCCTCTCCGACCTATCAACTTCACCACCACCACAATCCACCTATTATACTCTCACCTGTCATTCTCCCCAGCCCCAAACCCATCCATTTATCTCTCCATCCACCAGGCTCCCAACCCCATTCCTGATGAAGAGCTTTTGCCCAAGTCATTGATTTTCCTGCTCTCGGAGGCTGTCTGAGCAGCTGTTCTTTTCCTGCACTACTCTAATCTTGACTCGAACCTCCAGCATCTGCAGTACCCACTTCCACCTCACAAACTTAGACACATATCTTCACTGAAAATGGAGTTGTTGAGAGATGGAATGGTTATATTTATTGACATGTGTAAACTTTCCATATTTTTCTTCTTAGACAGTCGGATTCCTGAAACTTGATTTGCGATAGTTAATCAGTTCTCTCTCAGGTCCTTCCTTTGATTCCCTGAGTGGCCATCATGAAGGAACTGTGACCAATAGCAACATCATCACGAGCAATAAATGAGACAGAAGACTACCCACAATGAATGGTATGTCTCAATATGGTTATCCTGTATTCTAAGTTGTACATGTCAAAACAAGCAATATTATCAATATCGTGCTCCCAGTAACATTGATGATGAATTGAGTGGTCTAATTTACACTGTTGTTGTAACATTTACAATTTTATAGAATCTACTAACTTGATGGTTGGACAACTCGACTCTCAGGTACGAAGATCTTGCCCTGCAACCAACCAGCCATCTGCTTTGTCCTTAAAAGTCGTGCCCTTTTCCTCTTCAGTCATTGTATTCAACCAGATAGCATCATTGCTGGCTGTGCTGCAGTATGGACACTATTTGGTTCAAGGGTGGAAATTAAGAGAAGAATTCCCATGTTCCAGGACGAAATTTACTCCAGATCATTGGCTCCCTACTCGCCCAAAATCAAGGAGTGATTGGAATGTTCAAAACATTCGCTAGCAAGGTTTGGGGCTTGGAAAAGGACAACATTCCCATCACAAATTGGAAACCTGTTTTTATACCGTAGCCATTCTGTCATTGTGACTTAAATGAACCCAGCAGTGTGAGCCCAAACCTTCCATCACGATGTCCTTAAACTGACTGAGGGAAACCATAACAACAGCAAGGAAGCTTCACTCTCACAATGAGTATCCCTGTAAGATTAGGTATCCCAGCAGGATTGCAAGGTGGGGACTTGTGGCTGCACAGTTTCATTCACAGGATGAGAATTGCACTGACCTTCATTTTCTCGGGTTCTTTAGGACTGAATGCAGACAGAGAACAGAGAGAACAGAGATGCTGCTAGCAAGTTGACAGCCAGAACTTTGCTGTTTCAAAGGTTTGTCTGAAACATTTGGAGCTCTGTGACCCTTATTTTGGAAAACACTGTTTGCTGTTAGTTTTACTTTTAAAGTTGAAGAAGTGAGCAGAAATGAATAAATGTCATGAACCCAACAATCATCAGCTGCTTGTCTATGATCCCTCCCTTCATTATAAGGTTTGATGTGATTATATTCCCTGATCTTTGCAAAATGTTTAGCACCATTTGTGAATCCTTAGACACTTAAATGCAGTCCATCTCCAAGTGCAGCAAGTTAGAAATCACACAACACCAGGATATAGACCAACAGGGAGCACACTGGCTAACAAGTGGCAAGTAAAATTCTTGCGATCAGTGCCAGGCAATGAGATTTTTCAACAAGAGAAAATCTGATCATCTCCATTTGGCATCGCGAAACCCTTCCATTTATCAGAAGCTGAACTGTACAAGACCATTTGTACTTATTGCAATTCAATATTAGCAGTGTCTGAATTTCTTATTCTGCCACAGGTATAAAGCAGTTGTCCAGAGAAGTGACAAAAATGAAGCTTTATCACAACATCTCGGCTTTTCATTAGAAAGAAAACACCAAAGGCAAGTGAATCTAATCGGGCGAGTACTTCTCAAGCAAAGTAAAAATCAATCCATGATCGAGTATTGTAATTGAATGTCCCATGTCATGTGTGTGCTCCATCCATTTCTCAGGGTCATCTGTACATCATTTAATTTAGGTTTTAGTTGATGATTAACAAGCACTCTACTGCAGCCCTATTAGATTTACAAGAAAATGAGTTTCAAAACCAGACAGCGGTGCCGATCCTCCTCCGATTGTAGATCTCCCTGGGTCATCTTCCATCTTCTGCTGCACAGAGTTTTCATATGAAAAGTAAGCGACCATTTAGAGGTTGTTTTGAATGGCAGTCTGTCAGTGACAGACGGTGTTATTTTTCTGGATCACTATCCCAAATGACAACGTTTTGAATTTGTCACAACAGTAAAATTGAAATTTGATTGGTCTTCAGTATCTTGGGGCATAATTTAAACTGATTGGTCAAATTCAAACCGCTGCAAAAACAAGTCAGTTATCTAAGTTACAGTCAAAGTGATACATCTTTATATTTTCCAGCACACATGGTGACATGACAGAAGTTTGCTAGCTTTCACTCTCTTAAAGGTACAGTGCATGCCTTCAAATTCATAACATTACAACAACCCCCACCCCCACCCTGCCATCCCCAGTCCTCACCTTCCACGATCCCAATCTTCAGATAGAAGGTGTCATCTTCCACCATTTTCATCACTTACATTCAGACCCCACCACCAATGATATATTTCCCTCCCAATCCCTTTCAACATTCCACAGAGATCATTCCCTCTATGACTCTCATTCGGCCCACACCCACTACCAACACTACCCACTCCCAGCACCTTCCATTCCCTTGCACCTGCACCTACACCTACACAGGGACACAGGACGACAACTCACAGATCGTTTGAGAGAACATCTCAGGCACATGCACCACCCTGTGGCCGACCACTTCAAATAATTCAAATCCTCCCCTACTCCGTCAAGGACTTGCCTCCTTCACCGCCAAATAACATTCACCCAAGGACAGGGAGATACTAAATGAGTGTTTTGCATCAGTATTTATTGAGAAAAGGATATGGAAGAAATAGGCTGTAGGGAAATTGTTGGTGACATCTTACAAAATGTCCATATTACAGAGGATGTCTTTAGATGTATAAAGGTTGATAAATCCACAGGACTTGATCAGGTGTAAACTAGAATTCTGTAGGAAGCTAGAGAAGTGATTGCTGGGCCTCTTGCTGAGATATTTGTACCATCACAGGTGAGGTGCATGAAAACTAGAGATTGGCAAATATGGTGCCACTGTTTTCGAAGGGTGGTAAGGACCAGCCAGGGAACTATAGACCAGTGAGCCTGACGTTGGTGGTGGGCAAGTTGTTGGAGGGAATCACGACGGACAGGGTGTGCATGTATTTGGAAAGGCAAGGACTGATTAGGGATAGTCAACATGGCTTTGTGCGTGGGAAATCATGTCTCACAAACTTGATTGATTTTTTTGAGGAAGTGACAAAGAGGATTTATGAGGGCAGAGCAGTATATGTGATCTATATGGGCTTCAGTGAGGTGTTCGACATGGTTCCCCATGGGAAACTGATTAGTTAGGTGAGATCTCACGGAATACAGGGAGAAATAGCCATTTGGATACAGAAGAGGCTCAAAAGTCGAAGACAGAGACTGGTGGTGGAGGGTTGTTTTTCAGACTGGAGGCCTGTGACCAGTGGAGTGCAACAAGGATCGGTGCTGTGTCCTTTAATTTTGTCATTTACATAAATGATTTGCATGCGAACATAAGAGGCACAGTTAGTAGGTTTGCAGATGATACCAAAATTGGAGGTGAAGTGGACATGAAGAGGGTTACCTCAGATTACAACAGGATCTTGACCAAATGGGCCAATGGGCTAAGAAGTGGCAGATAGATTTTAATGCAGATAAATGTGAGGTGCTTCATTTTGGGAAAGTCAATCTTAGCAGGACTTATACACTTCATGGTTACATCTCAGGGAGTGTTGCTGAACAAAGAATCTTGGAGTGCATGTGCATTGCTCCTTGAAAGTAGAGTCGCAGATAGGATAGCGAAGAAGGCATTTGTTATGCTTTCCCTTCTTGGTCAGAGTATCGATTACAGGAGTTGGGAGGTGATGTTGCGTCTGTACAGAGCCTTGGTTAGGCCACTGTTGGAATATTGTGTGCCATTCTGATCTCCTTCCTATCAGAAAGATGTTGTGAATCTTAAAAAGGTTCCGAAAAGATTTACACGGATGTTGCCAGGATTGGAGGAATTGAGTTTTAGGGTGAGGCTGAACAGGCTGGGGCTGTTTTCCCTGGAACTTCAGAGGGTGAGGGGCGATCTTAGAGAGATTTACAAAATTATGAGGTTCATGGATATGGGAAATAGGCAAAGTCTTTTCCGTGGTGTCGGGGAATCCAGAACTAGAGGGCGTAGTTTTGGGGTGAGAGGGGAAATATATAAAAGAGATCTACAGGGCAATTTTTTGACAGAGCGGGTGGTACGTGTTTGGAATGAGCTGCCAGAGGAAGTGTTCGAGGTTGGTACAATTGCATCATTTCAGAGACATTTGGATGGATATGTGAATAGGAAGCGTTTGGAGGGATATCTGCCGGCTGGGTGCTGGCAGGTGGGACTAGATTGGTTTGGGATATGTGGTCAGCATGGACTGCTTGGACTGAAGGGTATGTTTCCATGCTGTACATCTCTATGACTCTCTGATTATAACTGGAGAAAGAAAGATTCATCATCTGCCATCGGATCCACCAACCACATGACATCAACATCGAACCTCACTAGTTTCCAAATCTCCCCTTGGAACCTTATCCCAGACCCAACCCTCCGACTTAGCAGTGCCCTCTTGAATCATCGTATCTTTCCATCTTCCTTTTTGCTCGTCTGCTCCACCATCAGCCTGACCCACCACCATCGCCATTCACCTTCATCAACCTGTCGCCTTCCTAGCTACCATCCTCCCAGCCCCACCCTTCCTCTCAATTATCTCTCAGCTCCTTTAAGGCCCGCCTTATGTCCAAAACATCGACTCCCCTGCACCTCGGATGGTGTGCTTTTCCAGCACCACACTTTTTGACTCTTCATCATGTTTATGCCTATGGTGCTGTAGTGTACTTCCTTCCTCATTGTGGCCCCTCCTCAGATCTTATCTTTGAAGTGTTTCTCGAACACCAGGCGATGGGTATGCCTTGTGAGTTTGATTCTGTCAGGATCAACCGTAATTACTCTGTGGAACAGCTTTCCCCATTTAGGCACAAGTGTCCGGTATTTGTGAAGAGTGTTGGTTGGATTGGGTGTCTTTGTTGAGCCCATTTCCAAAGTCCAGGTCAACACTGAGCAAATACTGTAGCTCTTATTATGAAGCAATTTTGATACAAGATTGCTTGTTGATATTTTAGTGTGATCCAGAGTAACACACAAAAGAAAAGGCAGCTAACTCCCGTTAATTATGGATGGATTATAAATGCTGACTTAGCCAGGGAAGCCCTTATTCCCAGAATGAATGTTTTAAAAAAGTGAATCCATTGTGACACTTGCATGATCCCCAGAGCCTTTTGAATTCATCTCTTTTGAATTTGGGGACAATCCTCAGGATTATAAATTCCAGAATGTAACAAACCCCTGTGCTATTATACCTGAGAATAATGTAAGTGAATCAGACCCAGTGAATTAAAGGATGTTACAGCTGACTGCTTTAAAAGAGAAATATTCAAACAGATTTTGTTCAATCTGTGATGACACAGAAATGGGAACTTTGGACAACACATCAGGAGCTTTCCCCTCATCAATGAATGTTTGAAAAGAAGCTCCTGGTACTGACCTGGACACTGATCCTGGAAACCCAATAGTTAAATGGTGGCTGCAATGTAGGAGTGAAAAAGCAATTCCCTTGGAATGCATGACCCGACTTGGACGAGGTGGATCTCCTGAATTACAGGAATGCTGAAGAGCGTCAGAGAGGAATTCTAAATAAAGGTTTTCTTCAAAGCTAATCTTAGTCTTTTACCATTTTATTTTACCTCTGGTTGGGATGGAACAATGTACGTATATTACTGCACATTTATCTGGAACTGGCTGGACAGACAGACTGGAAGATTTATTTTACTATTTTAAATATTTTTGAATATTTTATTTAAATGCATCAAATGTGCAAAGTTTACCATCTAAAAATGACCGTTTAAAGAAACTGACCACTGCGTATGTACCGACCAAGGGTAACGGGGAGAAAGTGGAGAATGGGTTGGGGACAGTTATCAGGCAGGATAGAATGGCAGAGTTTACTTGATGGGCTGAATGGCCAATTTCCTGCTCTTATGTTCCATGGTCTTATGGATATGGTAGTGAAAATGTACAGAGCATTAAATCTTATCCTTAAACATTTAGACGACAATGTAGTGTTGAATTATAGAAGCCATTTGCTGCACACTGGGAAATAGAGAGGCAAGGAGGGTAAGACAATTGAGAATATTTGCCTGAACATCAGTGAATCTGTATCACCAGGACATCAAGTGATAACATTCACGGCTGCTCGTTTGTGAAATTAATAACTGTGTTTAATTCCGATCTCGAAATGAAACTTTGTATCAAATAACTTCTCTCGTGAATTATTCTCCTCCACTGTTATATTGTAACAGTGATGCTATTGGTAAATAAAGGGGATGATTAAAATTAGACTAAACTGTAAGAGGATTTTTTATTCCAGACTACCAAAGAGTACGATTTCAGGGACGAAACTGGAGACGCTAACAGAGGCTTACAAGGGATTCCCTGGGCTGTCTCTAATCTGTACTTTAACAATGAACCCCTATCCTCAGTGCTGCCTGTGCTGCTAATCCCCTCAGTCCGATTCAATTTCCCTCTCGATTGGCAATTATCAAGTGTCCTGCTCACTCCTCTGATGTCTCTAATGATGCGGCCGGAAGAAAGCAGCTTTTGAACAAAAGGGCATGGCGACTCAAATGACCAATAGGAAACCAGAACTGCAGGTAGTATTCCATCTGTGGCCAACCAATGTTTTCTAAAGTTGGTAGATGACTTCCTTGCTTCTGTATTTAATGCCTCAGCTTATGAAGGCAACATCCCATATGTCTTCTTCACGATCCTGTCTGCTTCTGCTGACACTTTCAGCGATTTAGGGACTTGTAATCAAAATCGTTTTGATCCTCATCAGGTCATGTAATTTGTCCTCGTCAAGAAGGGCAATGCTAGACATAATCTAAGGGAATGTATCTGGGACAATGGTTAATGTAGCAGTGGGCAAGCATTTTATGCAGACTGACCATAACTCTGGAGGTGTCAATGTCATTATGGAAAGTGTTCAGTGTAGTGCAGAAGTTGTGTCTAAATTGGGGGAAGGCCTATTTCAGTAGCAGTCATCAGTTAGATCTGGCAAACATCAATTGGAAGCAGTTACTTACAGTTACGTCTACATTTGGAAAGTGGGAATCTTTTAAAAGAAGTATAGTGAGATTAATTTAGACACAAATGATTGTGTATATCCTTCCCTTATTAGAACTCCCAAAACGTACTCGCTTGCACTTATCCACGTTAAATGCCATCAGCCATTGCTCTACCAATTTACCATCTGATAAATGTTAGAGTCATAGAGTCATACAGATATACAGCATGGAAACAGAACTTTCGGTCAAACCTGTCCATGCCGACCAGAGACCACTCTCCTCATTATCAACAGTAATTCCAAATTTAATGCTATGCGCACACTGACTAATGTGAAGGTACTGTGCCTTTAAGAGAGATTTGCTCTGTGCTATTTCTCCCATAAGGATAAGGAGGTGTTACCACTGATGATGGACTACCTGCTTCAGTAGCAACAAGTAAACAGTTTTGAGTTCCAAGAGTATTTTTCCTTAAATTAGCCAAAAGAACCATGAATGAGTGGATGTCTGGCTCAGATATACCCTGGGATTTTGCTTTGTCTATCTTTGGGGTTTGGAGTTGGCTGTTGAAGTTGATAGATACAACTTTGTCTCTCTCTCTGCTGCATAAAAACTTTGAGTTCTCTCACTGCTGCTGGAGTGTTTGTTTTGGTGTTTCTATCTCCTGGACTGGAACAGAGATTGCAAGCGAGAAAAACCTGTTTTGCTGAATTTGTCAGTGCCAAGTGTGTGCTTATGGGATCTTGTTACATTGAAAGAGTTGATGATTAGGAGTTAAATAATGTAATATCTCATTATGTATTTTATCAGAGTTAAAGTTAAACCAATTCTTTTCTCTGTATTTTCACTGTATTGTAAGAATAAAATGTGTTTTGCTTAAAGCCTTGTCACGGACCAATTGAATCACATCAGGAACACTGCACTTTACAATTGTCTCTGAATAAAATAAATGAGTTAGGGTCTGGGCTGTATATTTTGAGGGGGTTTGGTCAGCTCCATAACACTAATTATTCCTTGTACTTTGACATCCATGTCATTAATGTGCAGAACAAACAGGAATGGTCACTGCATCCTCCTCTCATCAATATATTTAATGACCTTTTTCCAAATACTCATTTTAATTAGTCAGACAGGATCACTCTACAATCAATCCATGCCTGTTATTCCACGATTTATCGCTGCCTTTCCAAATATTGATTAATCCTGTCCCTTAAAATTTTTAATAAGTATTTTCCCGAACATTGACGTCAGCCGACTGGACCCTAATGACCTTTCCGATGTCTGCTGCCTTTCTTGAACAAAGGAACCCCAATAATTATCCGCCAGTCATCTGGCACTTCACCTGTGCCCAGAGTCATAGATTCAGAGAGTCATAGAAATGTACAGCACGGAAAGAGACCCTTCGATTCAACGCGTCCACGTCGAACAGATATCCCAACTGAATCGAGCCTCATTTGTAGGCATTTGGCTCATATCCCTTTAAACCCTTCCGACTCATACATGCATCCAGATGCCTTTTAAATAATGCAGTTGTCCCAGCATCCACCACTTCGTCAGGTAGCTCCTTCCATAGATGCAACACTCTCTGCGTGAAAAAGTTGCCCCTTCAGTCCCTTTTATATCTTTCCCATCTCACCCTAAATGTACGCCTTCCAGTTCTAGACTCCCCCACCACATGGATAAGACCTTGTCCATTTACGCTATCCAAGCCCTTCATGATGCTATGTACCTCTTTAAGGTCAGTCCTCAGCCTCTGATGCTCCAGAGAAACTTGCCCCAGTGTATACAGCTTTTCCATTTAGCACATATCCTCCAATCCTGGCCACATCCTTGTCAATCTTTTTGGAACTGTTTCATAGTTTAACACATCCTTCTGAGAGGAAACAGACCAGAATTGCACACAATATTCCCAAAGTGGCCTCACCAATATCCTGTACATCCACAACATTACCTCCTAACTCCAAACTCAATGCTCTGACCAACAAGGGAAAGATACCAAACGCCTTCTTCACTATCTTATCGACCTGCCACTCTGCTTTCAAGGAGCTATGAATCTGCACTCCACGGTGTCTTTGTTCAGCAACATTCCGGAGGACTGCGAAGATTTCCCTTTCCAAAATGTTTTACTGCGTATTTATCTAAATTAGACTCAATCTGCCACTCCTCAGCCCATTGGACCATCTGATCAAGATCCCATTGAGATCTGAGATAACCTTCTTTGTTTTCCACTGCACTTCCAATTTTGGTGTCATCTGCAAACTTACTAACTATACCTCCTATGGTCATATCCAAATCATTGAAAGAAATAACGTAAAATCGTGGCTCCATCACCGATTCTTGAGGCACTGGGAAACAACCCACCATCGCCACCCTCTGTTTTCTAAATTTGAGCCCGTTCTGTATCCAAATGGCCAGCTCACCCTTTACTCCATGAGACCAAACCTTGCTAAATTGTCTCCCATGGGGAACCTTTTTGAACGCCTTACTGAAGTCCACATAGATCCTGTCCACCGTTCTGCCCTCACCAATCCTCTTTGATACTTTTTCAAAGAACTCAATCAGATTCATGAGATAAGATTTCTCATGCACAAGGCCATGTTGACTATCCCGAATCAGTCCTTGCCTATCCAAATTCATGTCAATCCTGTCCCTCGGAATTCCTTCCAACAACTTGCTCACTACTGACATCTGTACTTCCATGTCCTGACCTTACAACCTTTCTTAAATAATTGCACCAAATCAGCCAACCTCCACTCTTCTGGGACATCACCTGTGACTACTTATGATACAAATATCTCAGCAGGGGGCCCAGCAATCACTTCCCTAGTTTCCCAGAGAGTTCGAGGGGATACCTGATCAGGTCCTGGGGCTTTACACACCTTTTTGTATTTCAAGACATCCAGCACTTCCTCCTCTTTAAGATGGACATTTTTCAAGAATTCACCATCTATTTCCCCACATTGTATATGCTCCATGGTTCTTCACAGTAAATACCGATGCAAAGTATTTGTTTAATATCTCCCCCATCTCCTGCGGCTCAAAGGCTGCCTTGCTGATCTTTGACGAGCAATATTCGACTCCGAGTTACCCTTTTGTCCTCAATGTATTAGCAAAAGCCCTTTGGATTCTCTTCAACCCTAATTGTCAAAATATCTCATTTATCCTTTTCGATATTCTGATTTTCCTCTTAAGTAAACTCTTAATGCCTTTATACTCTACTAAAGATTCTCTGAATCTTTCATGACTAGACCTGCCATATGCTTACTTCCTTTTCTTATTTTTTTGTAAATATATTTATTAACAATATATTTAACTTTATGAACATAAAATTATTGAAAAATACAATCAATAACAAACATCAGTATAATAAAAGATAAATAAACACAAATTACAATACAACTACTATCTACTAACTACTAACCTACCCTACAATCCAGAACAAACCCTAACACTGCACAAAGCATCACCAATAAATAAGTAAATAGCTACAATGACAAAAAAGGAAGCAAAGCAAAAAACCCAACAATAAACACAGAATACAGAACAGTAATGCTCTGCGTGAAGCTCCCAAATAAAACCACGGGAGCATTGTAAACATATATCCGCATTAACTCAGGAGAAACCCCTACAGGGTCCAATGCTTGACAAACCGACCCATCCTGGTTAAACAAGTGCCTTGGTTAAGATAACTGACAAATCGACATCCAAATAACTCAAGCAGGGCTGTCATGTTTCCTAAAAATGGTCTGTTGTGTGGTGCACCATGTTTTTAAAAAAGTCCAAGAGAATGTGCTCCATAATTAATTTCTGCCATCTCAGCAAACCCGGCAGGTTCTCAGACACCCAGTTCATCAGAATATTCTTCCGTGTACAGTATGCAAGAATATTAAACAGTTACTTCACATGCCCATCTAAAGGTGGTAAATTCAGTAGACCTAAGAGGAGAGATATCAGTCAACTTTGACATCACCCTCCCGATCTCTCCCACCACAGCACTCCAATAAACATGGAGCCTGTGGCATGTCCAGAAGCAATGGGTAAGAGTACCTACACTTATTTTACATTTGGGGCACACTGAAGATACTCCTTTATTAAACTGCACCAGACGCTCTGGTGCCAGATGAACCCTGTGCAGAACTTTTAACTGCGTAGCGTATGTCCTATTACAGATTGAGATCCTGCGAGCATTCTCCCACATTTTCTCCCATGTTTCAGAGGAGATCTCCACTCCCAGCTCTTGCTCCCACACCTCACGTAATCAGTTAATATCCTGGCAGGCCCTGCCACCCAGCAGGCGTTAGAGGGCACGAACCGAAAGGGGGCTTGTGGAACGTAGCAACAACCTCTCTGTATCGGGCTTAAGGAGAGAGGCCTGTTGCAAGATTACCCCTGAGAGGGCTGTGATCCGCTGCAGCTTAGTCACCGAAGGCCCCACCTGAGTTGATCGTCAGGAATTCCTGAAACTCCTTTGAAAAGTATTCCACAAATTTGGAATCCTTAGCGAGAAAATAGCCCAAATGCTTGTTCCGCAAACTTAGCCCCTTACTCTTGGCCTTCACCTCCAAATGTTCCACCGCATGATCTGAGATAGCTATGTTCCCAATTGTACAACCCATAATCAAATCCAGAAGGACCGAGGGAGCCAGAAAAAGATCAATCCTCATGTAAACATTTTTGGGGGTTTCAAAAAAAGATGCTGTCCCTGGCAGGAGGGTGAAGACATCTCCACATATCCACCAGCCCCAACTCCTTGCTTGGCCTGCATAGAAATATTTTGGGGTCCACAAAGCATCCTGTCCAATGTCGGATCCAAAACACAATTCAAATCCCCCGCTATAATCATGTGCCGTATTCCAATAGCACTCAGCTTAGAGAATTCACTCATGAAACATTTGAGGGGATGCGCCGGAGGACAGTAGGCATTTCAAATGCCATATTCCTCCCCATGTATCAGGGCTTCAGCTATCACAAACCGTCCCTGCTCATCTTTCACCTGCTCTAACAATGTGAACGGAAGATTTTTCTGGATAAGTACCGACACTCCCCTACTTTTAGTAGTAAAGGATGCAAAGAATACCTGGTCATAACCCCGCTGTTGGAATTTCAGGTGTACCCCATCATCAAAGTGGGTTTCCTGCAACAAAGCGATATTAACTCTTTCCTTCTCAAGGCTAGAAAGGACTTTTTACCTTTGAACAGATGAATGATCTCTCTTGATGTTCCAGGTACACCACTTAATAAGACACTTAGCCATATCCCCTTTCAGAGACACTTGCACCCCTGGGAGGGAGAACCTTGCTTAAAAAGCACCGAGCACAAGTAAGTAAGGACTCATAGAGTCAAATAATTATATACACAAAAACTACTCTACCAGATGTATAAACATCTCTTACCATCAAAAAACTACATAGAAAACCAACTACAAACCCTTGAATGGAAGACACTTCTCCCTGACCATAGGAGCCCTCACCCTCCCCATCCCCTTCTTCACAACTCCTTCAAACCCGGACTGTGCCCCAGCCTTAAGCCAAACAGAAACTAGGAAATGCTCCTGAAATGACCAGAAAAAAAGCCAAAGTCAGGACGAACACTCCACCCATCCCGGGCTTCATGTCACCTCTACTTGTGACTAAAAGAGAAACGGAATAAATAAAAAATAGGGTGAGACCACAAACTATCCCATCAGAAAATCCAGTTATTAAAAGAAAAGGAACAACTTATTCCAAGAATTTTTCTCCTTTCCAGAAAAGTACGTATTAGGGAGAAAGAAAGGAGTTTAAAAAGGAAGGGAAAACATGGGGAAAGAATGGAAAGGGATCAAACATTAACCGTACTCTTCAGACCATCCATTTACTTTAAAGTGTCTACAAGTCTTTAAGCTTTATCCTCTGAGTCAAATGTATAAACTGAGTCCTCGTGGCTGAAGTGAAGCACTGCAGGGTATCTCATGGAGGACTGGATACTCAGGTTCCTCAGCCTCTACTGAACTTCATCGAAGGACTTCCTCTTTCAAATTAAAGCTGCTGAGAAATCCTGGAAAAACATGTTTTTTGACCCCTTGTACAGCAGTGCCTGCAGATCATTTCCCAGTAATCTAGAAGCTTCTATCACTTTTTGTTTCTCCTTATTTGAGTGGAAATGTACTAGAACGGGCAGGGGCACTGCACCAGCCCTGACCTGTGCACTCTAACCCGATAAGCCCTTTCACTCTGCAGCCTGCTGGACTCGATGTGAAGGCCATAGTACTTTGGCAGCTGGCTTTCAAAGAAGCTGACTGACCGCTCACCTTCCTCACTTTCAGGGAGCACAACAGTTCGGAGATTTATGCTACGACCTTGATTTTTGAGATCATCGATATGGTCTTGCGAGGCCTGAACATCTCGCTCCAGCACCTCGATCCGACTGGATGAGGAGTCCATTGCAGCTTCTGAGGGCTGAGTTCGACCCTCCAATTCCTCCAGCCTCTCCCCAAGGCCGTGGATCTCCTGATCGTGCTTCTGCAGCATGGACACGATCGGTTGGATCTGGGCACGAATCTCCCCACGGATCTCCTCAATTGCAATCCCAAATTTCAAGGCGAGTCTCTCCATCGCCGCAGCAGATTCCTATGGGGACATAGACGGGGGTGGGGGGGATGGGCGGGGTGGGTGGGGGGTGTGGAGGGGGGAGGTAGGAGAGGCTCTTGTTGCTGTTGAAATCTCCTCACAAATTTGTTTCTCAATTTCCCTCTCATTACTAGGGGGACTATAATACAATACCAATAAGGTGGTCATCCCTTTCTTATTTCTCAGTTCCAGCCAAATAACTTCCCTGGATATATTTTTGGAATGTCCTCCCTCAGTACAGCAGTAATGCCATCCCTGATCAAAAATGCCCCTGCCCCTCCTCCCTTGCCTCCCTTTCTATCCTTCCTTTAGCATTTGTATCCTGGAACATTCAGTGGCCAGTCCTGTCCACTCGTGAGCCATATTTCTGTCATTGCTGTAATATCACAATCCCATGCTCCAATACATGACCCGAGTTCACCTGCCTTCCCTATTAGGCCTCTGGCAGTGAAATGAGTCTGTGGAATTTATTCATCCTACTATGTTTTCTGCTTTGATCCTGCCTGCTCTGACTTCTTGACTCGCTTATTTTCTCAACTGTAACAGTCTCAGATTGATCTCTTTTCTCAGTAACTCCCCTCTTCCTGCCACCTGACTAGTTTAAATCCTCCCAGGCAGCTCGAGCAAATCTCCCTGACAGTATATTAGTCCCCTTCTAATTCAGATGCAATCCATCCCCCTTGTACAGGTCACTTGCACCCCAGAAGAGTTTCTGATGATCCAAAAATGTGAATCCTTCTCCCATACACCAGCTGTTCATCTACGCACCCATCTGCTCTATTTGCCTATTCCTACACTTACCAGCTCGAAGCACCGGGAGTAATCCAAATCCTTCTATCCTTGAAGGCCTTCTTATTTAAAATCCTGCCAAACTCTCTATATTCTCCCTTCAGCATCTCATCCTTTTCCCTTCCTATTTCGTTAATTCCAATATCTACAATGACCTCCTGCTGGTACCTCTCCCCTTTGAGAATACTCTGCACCCTCTCTAAGATATCCTTGATCCTGGCACCAAGGAGACAACACACTATTCAGAATTTTTGCTGCTGGCCGTAGAAACATCTATCTGTGCCTTTGACTAGACAGCCCTCTAACACAACCGATCGCTTGGTACCCCTCATTACGGTAGAGCCTGTCTTGATACCAGAAACTTGCCTGTTCGTGCTACATTCCCCTGAGAATCCATCATGCCCTACATTTTCCAAAACAGCATACTTGTTTGAAATGGGGATAGCCACAGAAGTCTTTTGCATGAACTGCCTACCTCTCTTACATTTCTTGGAGTTAACCAATCGATCTGCCTCTGTCTGCAGCTTTGGTCCCTTCCGAGAATTGCCATCAATCAAGGCCCCTTATTCTTGCAAATTCCTCATTGCCTTGAACTGTTGCTCCAACTGATCCATTTGATCTGACAGGATTTGCAAACAATGAGATTTATTGCAGATAGAATCCTCAGTAATCTGTAAATTCTCTCAAAACTCCCACAGCTGACAAATGAGCATATTACTCTACTTAAGGCCGTTTTTGTGTCTTCCAATCTCCAGACCAAGAAAATAGCACTATCTCATTTCTCTACAAAACACTGCTCAAAGCTAACTTAATTATTACGGATTACATTTTTAAAATTTAATCAAGAGCTCGATCCCAATAAAAACATGTACTCACTACCTGCATCCATGAACACCAACTGGCAACGAAACGACACGACCAGCAATCCCTAGTAGCCATACACTCAGATGACAAACAACATGAATTCGCTTGGGACACCACTATTATACGGCAGTCCAAACCGAGAACAGCTAGGGAATTCCTAGAGGCATGGCACTCATCCACAAATTCTATCAACAGACACATCGACTAGACCCTATATATCGGCGACTGCAGCGAACAGCAACTGACAACCGGAAGCGGCAGATTCAAACCAGTATAAATGTCGGAGGAATCAGCACAGAAGCGCTTTACAGGAGGCTCCCAAGCACTGAGGATGTCACCTAGAAAGGGGATGAAACGTTTGCAACCAAAACTCCCAGCTCGGCGAACAGAACCACAACAACGAGCACCTGAGCTACAAATCTTCTCACAAACTTCTCAGCTTTTTATGTTTCACTATTCAGTCCCCTGATTTATTTTCTCTTGGCCTGGTATTGCATTTTGTTTTAGTAACTATATTTATACTGTCTTTGTTTTTTGTTCAACACTCAAACATTCATTCATTTTGTATTCATTTCATTGATCTTTGTTGTTATTTTATTTCATATTCCAGCCAATCTTCTGAGCGACAGTTGAGCAATTACATTATCTTACTATAATTCTGAGCGACAGTGGAACAATTATGTGATCTTACTATAATTCTGTTGTTCAATTATAAACAAACCTCAAGATCTGTCAAATGAAATAGTATCGCCATATGAGTCCTTTAACTGAGGGTGCAGAAAGTGCTATCACAATGCACATGACCCCCATCTTAATGTTTATCACGGTGATATCAAACATCACAATACATGTGTCAACTCATAAACTGGAGGCACGTGGCTACATGATCAGTTGAAATGATGGAAATTGAGCTACACCATCATGATTACGAAGTGAGTCTTCTTTCTAGGAGTGAATGTGATCTACTGGAAGATCTGAAGAAACTCTTTGAAGAGAGGTTGAAGAATATTGTCATCATCAACAAATAGATTCAGCGAAGATCGACAGTGAACGGTTTGTCATGGCCTTTTTCAATTCATGTGCCTGCAGTCTTATTGAAGTCTATCAGTTAACTGTTTTTTTTAGATTAGTCAAATGTAAGCTAAAATTCACAAAGTCATGATGGTTCATATTTCACGATATTGGAAAAAGAGATGAACATATATCAGAAGTGTGCTCATCATGTCTATTTGTACACACAGACGAGGCGTCCTTCCTCCAGGTGCTCATCCTCCAGCATCCCCCACCTCCATTCAAGGCCCCAAAGGAGCCTTCCACATCCATCAAACTGCACTGGGACTTCCACACATGTCATTTATTGTGTCTGTTGCTCCCAATGTTATCTACTCTACATTGAAGAGTCTGGACCCCTTCTTGCAGAGCACCTCAAAGAACATCTCCGGTACACCCGCACCAATCAACCCCACCACCCCGTGGCTGAACACTTCAACTCCCCCTCCCATTCTGCCAAAGACATGCAGGTTCTGGACATCCTCCTTCCCCACTTCTTCACCACTCGATGCCTGGAGGAAGACACCTTCTTTTCTGCCTCAGGACCCATCAATCCAATGGCATACAGGTGGATTTCACCAATTTCCATATTTCCCCTCCACTGACCTGACACCAGTTCCAACCTTCCAGCTGAGCACTGTCCTCATGACCTGTCTCACCTCTCAATCTTCCTTCCCACTATCCACACCACCCTCCTCTCTGACCTGTCACCTTTACCACCACCTCCATCCATCTATTGCACTCTCAGCTACCTCCCTCCACAGCCCCAAACCCATCCATTTATCTCTCCATCCCCGAGGCTCCCAGCCCCATTCCTGATGAAGAGCTTTTGCCCAAATCATTGATTTTCCTGCTCTCGGAGGCTGCCTGAGCAGCTGTTCTTTTCCCGCACTACTCTAATCTTGACTCTAACCTCCAGCATCTGCAGTACCCACTTCCACCTCACAAACTTAGACACACATCTTCACTGAAAATGGAGTTGTTGAGAGATGGAATTGTTGTATTTATTGACATGTGTTGACCTTCCATATTTTTCTTCTTAGATAGTTGGATTCGTGAAACTTGATTTGCAATAGTTAATCAGTTCTCTCTCAGGTCCTTCCTTTGATTCCCTGAGTGGCCATCATGAAGGAACTGTGACCAATAGCAACATCATCACGAGCAATAAAAGAGACAGAATGCTGCCCACAATGAATGGTATGTCTCAATATGGTTATCCTGTATTCTAAGTTATACATGTCAAAACAAGCAATATAATCAATATCGTGCTCCCAGTAACATTGATGAAGAATTGAGTGGTCTAATTTACACTGTTGTTGCAACATTTACAATTTTATAGAATCTACTTACTTGATGGTTGGACAACTCGACTCTCAGATACGTAGCTATTGCCCTGCAACCAACCAGCCATCTGCTTTGTCCTTAAAAGTCGTGGCCTTTTCCTCTTCAGTAA
This sequence comes from Hemiscyllium ocellatum, assembly GCF_020745735.1. Taxonomy (NCBI): domain Eukaryota; kingdom Metazoa; phylum Chordata; class Chondrichthyes; order Orectolobiformes; family Hemiscylliidae; genus Hemiscyllium; species Hemiscyllium ocellatum. The sequence continues at coordinate 91,937,838 of NC_083401.1, forward strand.
TTGTATTCAACCAGATAGCATCATTGCTGGCTGTGCTGTAGTATGGACACTATTTGGTTCAAGGGTGGAAATTAAGAGTAGAATTCCCATGTTCCAGGACGATATTTATTCCACATCATTGGCTCCTTCCTCGCCCAAAATCAAGGAGTGATTGGAATGTTCAAAACATTCGCTAGCAAGGTTTGGGGCTTGGAAAACGACAACATTCCCATCACAAATTGGAAACCTGTTTTTATACCGTAGCCATTCTGTCATTGTGACTTAAATGAACCCAGCAGTGTTAGCACAAACCTTCCATTAAGATGTCCTTAAACTGACTGAGGGAAACCATAACAACAGCAAGGAAGCTTCACTCTCACAATGAGTATCCCTGTAAGATTAGGTATCCCAGCAGGATTGCAAGGTGGGGACTTGTAGCTGCACAGTTTCATTCACAGGATGAGAATTGCACTGACCTTCATTTTCTCGGGTTCTTTAGGACTGAGTGCAGACAGAGAACAGAGAGAACAGAGATGCTGCTAACAAGTTGACAGCCAGAACTTTGCTGTTTCAAAGGTTTGTCTGAAACATTTGGAGCTCTGTGACCCTTATTTTGGAAAACACTGTTTGCTGTTAGTTTGACTTTTAAAGTTGAAGAAGTGAGCAGAAATGAATAAATGTCATGAACCCAACAATCATCAGCTGCTTGGTCTATGATCCCTCCCTTCATTATAAGGTTTGATGTGATTATATTCCCTGATAATTGCAAAATGTTTAGCACCATTTGTGAATCCTGAGACACTTAAATGCAGTCCATGTCCAAGTGCAGCAAGACCTGGACAATATGCGTGTTTGGGCTAACAAGTGGCAAGTAAAATTCTTGCAATCAGTGTCAGGCAATGAGTTTTTTCAACAAGAGAAAATCTGATCATCTCCCTTTGGCATCGCGAAACCCCTCCATTTACCAGAAACTGAACTGTGCAAGACCATTTGTACTTATTGCAATTCAATATTAGCAGTGTCCGAATTTCGTATTCTGCCACAGGGATAAAGCAGTTGTCAGGAGAAGCGACAAAAATGATGCTTCATCACAACATCTCGGCTTCTCATGAGAAAGAAAACACCAAAGGCAAGTGAATCTAATTGGGAGAGTACTTCTCAAGCAAAGTAAAAATCAATCCATGATCGAGTATTGTAATTGAAGGTCCCATGTCATGTGTGCGCTCCATCCATTTCTCAGGGTCAGCAGTACATCATTTAATTTAGGTTTTAGTTGATGATTAACAAGCACTCTTCTGCAGAACTTTGTAAATGACTAAGGACATGGAATACTTCAGCAAGGAGCATTCCAACTTTCAAGAGATGTTTGGAGAAATATTTGATGTTGTGAAACTTGTTGATCAGATTGTCGGAGGTTTCCATTAGGTTTTCCTGAGGATTTGCTTTTGGTATCAGTTGTGTTTGGCCACTGAAGTAATGGATGTAGTCATTGCTAACACTGCCAGAATTTATTCTGATATTTATGTTTATTGACAGAAGGAATGACATTATTTTCTCTCGATGTGTGACCATTTGCATTCTTCCCTGACTGGTTTGTTAGTTTGGCTGCTTCCTCACACTCTTTGTGATTAACATATCATTATAATCCTTTAGTTCACACAGCAGGAGTCCAGCACCGGGTCAAAAACCTGACCGGGCTGCCTTCCCTGTTCCCAGTTGCTATACTTGCTGAATCCTCCGGGATCAGTGTACAGGTCACTCATTCTAACCACCCGACAGCATCAAATCCCATCCAGATGCTGCAGGTGCCAACAATGACCTCCCGTGAACCTCAGGAGAAACCCTTCCTGTAACAGATCCATCATGTTGGCCCGCTCAGCCTCTCTGATTAAGTGGCAACATGTCAACAAGATCCTGACACTGTAGCTGAGTTAAAGAGCCACTGTTAAATGTGGGACTGAATCAAACATATTCCCGACGTCCTCCAGCCCACACCGTGTTGGAGAAAGTGAGGACTGCAGGTGATGGAGATCAGAGTTAAAACCTTTAGTGCTGGAAAAGCACAGCCGGTCAGGCAGCATCCAAGGAGCGTGAAGTCAACATAAGCTCTTCATCAGGAATGTTGGTTGGGGGGAAGCAAGGGGGCTGAGAGATAAATCAGAGGAGTGGGGTGAGTGTAGGGAGGAAGATAGCTAGGAACGCGTTGGGGATGAAGGTGGGGGGTCATGGTGGGAGGTCAGAGCGGAAGGTGGAAGCGGATGGGCGGGAAAGCGGGTGGTTAGATAGGGATGTGTTCACCTGGGTTGCCGGGTTTGACTCTTGGATGATGGGATAAGGTGCAGTTAGGGAAATGAGGAAACTGATGAAATTGACATTGATTCGATGTGGTTGCAAGGTTCCACGGTAGATGATGAGATGAAATGAGGCTTCCAATACCTCATTTCTTCCTGTCCCGTTAACCCAAACAATACCCTTCCACTGTCGCAATGCATTTGAGGAACCACCCAGGCCCCACATCCTCCATAATTTTTGGTTCCACGGCTCTCAGTGCCTCATCTTCATCATGGACGACCAGTACCTGTCCACATCCATCTGCCATGATGAAGGCCTTCAAGCCCTGCATTACCTCTTCTCCCACCGACATACCCACAACTCTTCCAATCTCACGATAAATTCAGGACACCAACCATTAAATCGTCTCCCGCCATTGTACTTTGGAACCTCAGCCTCCAATGCCTCATCTTCACCATGGATGTCCAGTCCCTGTACACATCCATCCACCATGAGGATAGCCTCCAAGCCCTACGTTTCTTCCTCTCCAGCCAATCCAACCAGGACGCTTCCACCAACACACTTGTTCACTTGGCTGAAGTGGTCCTCACCTTCAATTTCTCCTTCGAATCCTCCCACTTCCTTCAGACCAAAGGGGTGACTATTGGTATTCACATGGGCTCCAGCTATACCTGCCATTTCATTGGGTACATGGAATAGTCCATCTTCTGTAGTTACACCAACACCATTCCTCACCTTTTTATATGCTACATTGATGACGGAGAGGTTGAACACCTTCCATCCTGACCGGAAACATCTCAGACACCTCCCTCCCCTTCCTGACATCTCCATCTCAATTTTCAGTGACCAATTCAACACAGACTTCTACTTCAAATACACGGACTCCCACAGCTACCTGGACTATACCTCCTCCCAACCCCACACCTACAAAAATCTCAACCCCTTTCTCCCAATTCCTTTGCCTCCACTGCATCTGCTCCGAGGATGAGAAATTCCATTCCAGAACATCCCAGATGGCCTCCGACCTCAAGTGCCACAGCTTCGCCTCTGATGTGGTCAACAATGACCTTCTGGGCATCTCCTCTATGTCCGGCACTTCCATCCATGAACCCCACCCCTCCAAATGCAATAAGGACAGTCTTACGACAGGGCATGAACCCGTCTGCTCATGAAACCAACCTCACAGAAAAGCTCACCTTGCCTCGGAATCTGTTAAAATGTGAGTGATGGTGAATGACTGAAATTCCACTATGTCAAGAAACAATAACTCTAAAATGAAGATTTAACAACACCTCCTTACAACCCAAAACCTCCTTTTACTTCAATGTTTATGATCTACCTCCCCATCTATAAAAAATATACTGATCCAACAAAAGGCCCTATTAAATTTACAAGAAAATGCGTTTCAAAACCAGACAGTGATGCCGATCCTACTCCGTTTGTAGATCTCCCTGGGTCATCTTCCATCTTCTGCTGCACAGAGTTTTCATATGAAAAGTAAGCGACCATTTAGAGGTTGTTTTGAATAGCAGTCTGTCAGTGACAGAAGGTGTTATTTTTCTGGATCACTATCCCAAATGACAACGTTTTGAATTTGTCACAACAGTAAAATTGAAATTTGATTGGTCTTTAGTATCTTGGGGCATAATTTAAACTGATTGGTCAAATTCAAACCGCTGCAAAAACAATTCAGTTATCTAAGTTACAGTCAAAGTGATACATCTTTATATTTTCCAGCACACATGGCGACATGACAGAAGTTTGCTAGCTTTCACTCTCTTCAAGTTACAGTGCCTGCCTACAAATTCATAACATTAGAGCTCCCCCACCCCGCCATCCCCAGTCCTCACCTTCCACGATCCCAATCTTCAGATAGAAGGTGTCATCTTCCACCATTTTCATCACTGACATTCAGACCCCACCACCAATGATATATTTCCCTCCCAATCCCTTTCAACATTCCGCAGAGATCATTCCCTCTGTGACTCTCATTCGGCCCACACCCACTACCAACACTACCCACTCCCAGCACCTTCCATTCCCTTGCACCTGCACCTACACCTACACAGGGACACAGGACGACAACTCACAGATCGTTTGAGAGAACATCTCAGACACATGCACCACCCTGTGGCCGACCACTTCAAATACTTCAAATCCCCCCCCTACTCTGTCAAGGACTTGCCTCCTTCACCGACAATTCACAGTCACCCAAGGACAGGGAGATACTATTGTGAAAAAGGATATGGAAGAAATAGGCTGTAGGGAAATTGTTGGTGACAACTTCCAAAATGTCCATATTACAGAGGATGTCTTTGGATGTATAAAGGTGGATAAATCCACAAGACTTGATCAGGTGTAAACTAGAACTCTGTGGGAAGCTAGAGAAGTGTTTGCAGGGTCTCTTGCTGAGATATTTGTACCATCACAGGTGAGGTGCCTGAAAACTGGAGATTGGCAAATGTGGTGCCACTGATTTAGAAGGGTGGTAAGGACCAGCCAGGGAAGTATAGACCAGTGAGCCTGACGTTGGTGGTGGGCAAGTTGTTGGAGGGAATCACGAAGGACAGTGTGTGCATGTATTTAGAAAGGCAAGGACTGATTAGGGATAGTCAACATGGCTTTGTGTGTGGGAAATCATGTCTCACAAACTTGATTTATTTTTTTGAGGAAGTGACAAAGAGGATTTATGAGGGCAGAGCAGTATATGTGATCTATATGGGCTTCAGTAAGGCGTTCGACATGGTTCCCCATGGGAAACTGATTAGTTAGGTTAGATCTCACGGAATACAGGGAGAAATAGCCATTTGGATACAGAAAAGACTAAAAGGTAGAAGACAGAGACTGGTGGTGGAGGGTTGTTTTTCAGACTGGAGGCCTGTGACCAGTGGAGTGCAACAAGGATCGGTGCTGGGTCCTTTAATTTTGTCATTTACATAAATGATTTGCATGCGAATATAAGAGGCACAGTGAGTAAGTTTGCAGATGATCCCAAAATTGGAGGTGAAGTGGACATGAAGAGGGTTACCTCAGATTACAACAGGATCTCGACCAGATGGGCCAATGGGCTGAGAAGTGGCAGATAGATTTTAATGCAAATAAATGTGAGGGGCTTCATTTTGGGAAAGTCAATCTTAGCAGGACTTATACACTTCATGGTTACATCTCAGGGAGTGTTGCTGAACAAAAAACCTTGGAGTGCAGGTTCATTGCTCCTTGAAAGTCGAGTTGCAGATAGGATAGCGAAGAAGGCATTTGTTATGCTTTCCTTTATTGGTCAGAGTATCAAATACAGGAGTTAGGAGGTCATGTTGCAGCTGTAGAGAGGCTTGGTTAGGCCACTGTTGGAATATTGCGTGCCATTCTGATCTCCTTCCTATCGGAAAGATGTTGTGAATCTTAAAAAGGTTCTGAAAAGATTTACACGGATGTTGCCTGGATTGGAAGAATTGAGTTTTAAGGTGAGGCTGAACAGGCTGGGGCTGTTTTCCCTGGAACTTCAGAGGGTGAGGGGTGATCTTAAAGAGATTTACAAAATTATGAGGGTTATGGATATGGGAAATAGGCAAAATCTTTTCCGTGGGGTCGGGGAATCCAGAACTAGAGGGCGTAGTTTTGGGGTGAGAGGGGCAATATATAAAAGAGAACTACAGGGCAATTTTTTGACAGAGAGGGTGGTACGTGTTTGGAATGAGCTGCCAGAGAAAGTGTTCGAGGTTGGTACAATTGCATCATTTCACAGACATTTGGATGGATATATAAATAGGAAGCATTTGGAGGGATATCTGCCAGCTGAGTGATGACAGGTGGGACTAGATTGGTTTGGGATATGTGGTCAGCATGGACTGCTTGGACTGAAGGGTCTGTTTCCATGCTGCACATCTCTATGACTCTATGATTATAACTGGAGAAAGAAAGATTCATCATCTGCCATCGGATCCACCAACCAAATGACATCAACATCGAACCTCACTAATTTCCAAATCTCACCTCGGAATCTTATCCCAGACCCAACCCTCCGACTTAGCAGTGCCCTCTTGAATCATCGTATCTTTCCATCTTCCTTTTTGCTCGTCTGCTCCACCTTCAGCCTGACCCACCACCATCGCCCTTCACCTTCATCAACCTGTCGCATTCCTAGCTACCATCCTCCAGCCCCACCCTTCCTCTCAATTATCTCTCAGCTCCTTTAAGGCCCGCCTCACGTTCCTGATGAAGGGCTTATGTCCGAAACATCGACTCCCCTGCTCCTTGGATGCTGTGCTTTTCCAGCACCACACTTTTTGACTCTTCATCATGTTTGAGCTTATGGTCCTGCAGGGTCATTCCTTCCTCACTATGGCCCCTCCTCAGATCTTATCTATGAGGAGTTTCTCGAACACCAGGCGATGGGTATGCCTTGTTCGTTTGATTCTGTCAGCATCTACCTTGATTACTCTGTGGAACAGCGTTCCCCATTTAGGCACAAGTGTCCGGTATTTGTGAAGAGTGTTGGTTGGATTGGGTGTCTTTGTTGAGGCCATTTCCAAAGTCCAGGTCAACACTGAGCAAATACTGTAGCTTTTGTTATGAAGCAATTTTGAGACAAAGTTGCTTGTTGATATTTTAGAGTGATCCAGAGTAACACACAAAAGATCAGGTTCACTCAGAATATCAGGTTCCTTTCCCTCAGGTTCCTCTCCAAGCTCACCATCCATTTCACTGGCTCTGAGACTCTCTGTCTTGCAGCACAGTGGTTGGACCTCCACAAATGAACTGCAGCAGTTCAAAAGGCAGCTAACTCCCGTTAATTATGGATGGATTATAAATGCTGATTTAGCCAGAGAAGCCCTTATTCCCAGAATGAATGTTTAAAAAAAGTGAATCCATTGTGACACTTGCATAATCCCCAGAATCTTTTGAATTCACCTCTTTTGAATTTGGGGACAATCCTCAGGATTATAAATTCCAGAATGTAACAAACCCCTGTGCTATTATACCTGAGAATAATGCAAGTGAATCAGACCCAGTGAATTAAAGGATGTTACAGCTGACTGCTTTAAAAGAGAAATATTCAAACAGATTTTGTTCAATCTGTGATGACACAGAAATGGGAACTTTGGACAACACATCAGGAGCTTTGCCCTCACCAATGAATGTTTGAAAAGAAGCTCCTGGTACTGACCTGGACACTGATCCTGGAAACCCAATATTTAAATGGTGGCTGCAATGTAGGAGTGAAAAAGCAATTCCCTTGGAATGCATGACCCGACTTGGACGAGGTGGATCTCCTGAATTACAGGAATTCTGAAGAGCATCAGAGAGGATTTCTAAATAAAGGTTTTCTTCAAAGCTAATCTTGGTCTTTTACATTTTTATTTTAACTCTAGTCGGAATGTAACAATGTACGTATATTACTACACAAGTATCTGGGACTGGCTGGATGGACAAACTGGAAGATTGTTTTACTTTTTTAAATATTTTCTAATAATTGATTTGAATGCATCAAATGTTCGTGGTTTACCATCTAAAAATAAACATTTAAAGAAATTAACTCTGCGTATGTAACGAACAAGTGTAACAGGGAGAAAGTGGAGATTGGGTTTGGGACAGTTATCAGCCATGATTGAGTGGCAGAGTTTACTTGATGAGCTGAATGGACTATTTCCTGCTCTGATGACCAATGGTTTTATGGATATGGTAGTGAGAAAGTCTGGAGCCTTAAACCTTATCCTTAAACATTTAGACGACAATGTAGTGTTGAATTATAGATGCCATTTGCTGCACACTGGGAAATAGAGAAGCAAGGAGGATAAGACAATTGAGAATATTTGTCTGAACATCAGTGAATCTGTATCACCAGGACATCAAGTGATAACATTCACGCCTGCTCCCTTGTGAAATTAATAACAGCGTTTGATTCCGATCTCGAAATGAAACTTTGTATAAAATAATTTCCCTCGTGAATTATTCTCCTCCACTGTTATATTGTAACAGTGATGCTATTGGTAAATAAAGGGGATGATTAAAATTAGACTAAACTGTAAGAGGATTTTTTATTCCAGACTACCAAAGAGTACAATATCAGGGACGAAACAAGAGATGCTTACAGATTGAATTGACAAGGGATTCCCTGGGCTGTCTCTAATCTGTACTTTAACAATGAACCCCTATCCTCAGTGCTGCCTGTGCTGCTAATCCCCTCAGTCCGATTCAACTTCCCTGTCAATTGGCAATTATCAAATGTCCTGCTCACTCCTCTGATGTCACTAATGATGCGGCCGGGAGAAAGCAGCTTTTGAGCAAAAAGGCGTGGCGCCTCAAATGACCTAATAGGAAACCAGAACTGCAGGTAGTATTCCATCTGTGGCCAACCAATGTTTTCTAAAGTTGTTAGATGACTTCCTTGCTTCTATATTTAATGCCTCAGCTTATGAAGGCAACATCCCATATGTCTTCTTCACGATCCTGTCTGCTTCTGCTGACACTTTCAGCGATTTAGGGACTTGTAATCAAAATCGTTTTGATCCTCATCAGGTCATGTAATTTGTCCTCGTCAAGAAGGGCAATGCTAGACATAATCTAAGGGAATGTATCTGGGACAATGGTTAATGTAGCAGTGGGCAAGCGTTGTATGCAGACTGACCATAACTCTGGAGGTGTCAATGTCATTATGGAAAGTGTTCAGTGTGGTGCAGAAGTTGTGTCTAAATTGGGGGAAGGCCTAGTTCAGTAGCAGTCGTCAATTAGATCTGGCAAACATCAACTGGAATCAGTTATTGCAGTTACGTCTACATTTGGAAAGTGGGAATCTTTTAAAAGTAGATAAACATATAAAAACAAATGATTGTGTATATCCTTCGCTTATTAGAACACTCAAAATGTACTCACTTGCACTTATCCAGGTTAAATGCCATCAGTCATTGCTCTACCAATTTACCATCTGATAAATGTTAGATTCATAGAGTCATACAGATATACAGCATGGAAACAGAACTTTCGGTCAAACCTGTCCATGCTGACCAGAGACCACTCTCCTCATTATCAACAGTAATTCAAAATTTCATGCTATGCGCACACTGACTAATGTGAAGATACTGTGCCTTTAAGAGAGATTTGCTCTGTGCTATTTCTCTCATCATGATAAGGAGGTGTTACCACTGATGATGGACGAACTGCTTCAGTCGCAACAAATAAACAGTTTTGAGTTCCAAGAGTATTTTTCCATAAATTAGCCAAAAGCTCCATGAATGAGTGGATGTCTGGCTCAGATATTCCCCGGGGATTTTGCTTTGTCTACATTTGGGGTTTGGAGTTGGCTGTTGAAGTTGATAGATACAACTTTGTCTCTCTCTCTCTCTCTCTCTCTCTCTCTCTCCCACTCTCTGCTGCATAAAAACTTTGAGTTCTCTCACTGCTGCTCGAGTGTTTCTTTTGGTGTTTCTATCTCCTGGACTGGAACAGAGATTGCAAGCGAGAAAAACCTGTTTTGCTGAATTTGTCAGTGACATGTGTGTGCTTATAGGATCTTGTTACATTGAAAGAGTTGATGATTAGGAGTTAAATAATGTAATATCTTATTAAGTATTTTAACAGAGTTAAAGTTAAACCAATTTCTTTTCTCTGTATTTTCACTGTATTGTAAGAATAAATTGTGTTTTGCTTAAAGCCTTGTCATGGACCAATTGAATCACATCAGGAACACAGCACTTTACACTTGTCTCTGAATAAAATAAATGAGTTCGGGTCTGGGCTGTATATTTTGTGGGGGTTTGGTCAGCTCCATAACACTAATTATTCCTTGTCCTTTCACATCCATGTCATTAATGTGCAGAGCAAAGAGGAATGGTCACTGCATCCTCCCCTCATCAATATGTTTAATGACCATTTCCAAATACTCAATTAAATTAGTCAGACAGGATCACTCTGCAATCTATCCATGCCTGTTATTCCTTGATTTATCGCTGCCTTACCAAATATTGATTAATCCTGTCCCTTAGAATTTTTAAAAAATGTTTTCCCGAACATTGACGTCAGCCGACTGGACTCTAATGACCTTTCCGATGTCTGCTGCCTTTCTTGAACAAAGGAACCCCATTAATTATCCTCCAGTCATCTGGCACTTCACCTGTGCCCAGAGTCGTAGATTCAGAGAGTTATAGAGATGTACAGCACGGAAACAGACCCTTCGATTCAACGCTTCCATGTCGACCAGATATCCCAACTGAATCGAATCCCATTTGTAGGCATTTGGCCCATATCCCTTTAAACCCTTCCTAATCATGTATGCATCCAGACGCCTTTTAAATAATGCAGTTGTCCCAGCATGCACCACTTCATCAGATAGCTCCTTCCATAGACGCATCACTCTCTGCGTGAAAAAGTTGCTCCTTAGGTCCCTTTTTTATCTTTCCCCTTACACCCTAAATATACGCCCTCTAGTTCTAGACTCCCCCGCCACGTGGAAAAGACCTTGTCCATTTACGCTATCCAAGCCCTTCATGAAGTTCCAAACCGCTTTAAGGTCAGTCCTCAGCCTCTGATGCTCCAGAGAAACTCGCCCCAGCGTATACAGCTTTTCCATTTAGCACATATCCTCCAATCCTGGCCACATCCTTGTCAATCTTTTTGGAACTGTTTCATGGTTCACTACATCCTTCTGAGAGGAAGCAGACCGGAATTGCACACAATATTCCCAAAGTGGCCCCACCAATGTCCTGTACATCGACAACATTACCTCCTAACTCCAATACTCAATGCTCTGACCAACAAGGGAAAGATACATAGAACATAGAACATAGAACATAGAACATAGAACAATACTGCACAGAACAGGCCCTTCGGCCCACGATGTTGTGCCGAACATCTATCCTAGATTAAGCACCCATCCATGTACCTATCCAATTGCCTCTTAAAGTTCGCCAATGATTCTGACTCTACCACTCCCATGGGCAGCGCATTCCATGCCCCCACCACTCTCTGGGTAAACAATCCACCCCTGACATCTCCCCTATACCTTCCACCCTTCACCTTAAATTTATGTCCCCTTGTAACACTCTGTTGTACCCGGGGAAAACGTTTCTGACTCTCTACTCTATCTATTCCTCTGATCATCTTATTAACCTCTATCAAGTCACCCCTCATCCTTCACCGTTCCAACGAGAAAAGGCCGAGAACTCTCAACCTATCCTCGTACGACCTATTCTCCATTCCAGCCAACATCCTGGTAAATCTTCTCTGCACCCTCTCCAAAGCTTCCACATCTTTCCTAAAGTGAGGCGACCAGAACTGCACACAGTACTCCAAATGTGGCCTAACCAAAGTCCTGTACAGCTGCAATATCACTTCACGACTCTTGAATTCAATCCCTCTGCTAATGAAGGCTAATACACCATAGGCCTTCTTACAAGCTCTATCCACCTGAGTGGCAACTTTCAAAGATCTATGTACATAGACCCCAAGATCCCTCTGTTCCTCCACCTGACTAAGAACCCTACCGTTAACCGTGTATTCCGCATTCTTATTTGTTCTTCCAAAATGGACAACCTCACACTTGGCAGGGTTGAACTCCATCTGCCACTCCTCAGCCCAGCTCTGCATCATATCTAAGTCCCTTTGCAGCCGACAACAGCCCTCCTCACTGTCCTCAACTCCACCAATCTTCGTATCATCTGCAAATTTACTGACCCACCCTTCGACTCCCTCATACCAAACGCCTTCTTCATTATCTTATCGACCTGTCACTCAGCTTTCAAGGACTGATAAATCTGCACTCCAAGGCTTCTTTGTTCAGCAACATTCTGGAAGGACATTATAGTCCTGCGAAGATTTTCCTTTCCAAAATGTATTACTTCATATTTATCTAAATTAGACTCAATCTGCCACTCCTCAGCCCATTGGACCATCTGATCTAGATCCCATTGAGATCTGAGATAACCTTCTTTGATTTCAACTACACTTCCAATTTGGGTGTCATCTACAAACTTACTAACTATACCTCCCATGGTCAAATCCAAATCATTGAAAGAAATAACGTAAAGTCGTGGCTCCATAACCGATTCTTAAAGCACTGGTCCCAGGCCTCCAGTCTGAGAAATAACCCACCATCACCACACTCTGTTTTCTAACTTTGAGCCTGTTCTGTATCCAAATGGCCAGCTCGCCCTTTACTCCATGAGACCAAACCTTGCTCAATTGTCTCCCATGAGGAACCTTTTTGAACGCCTTACTGAAGTCCACAAAGATCATGTCCACCATGCTGCCCTCACCAATCCTCTTTGATACTTTTTCAAAAAACACAATCAGATTAATGAGATAAGATTTCCCATGCACAAAGCCATGTTGACTATCCCGAATCAGACCTTGCCTTTCCAAAGTCATGTAAATCCTGTCCCTCGGAATTCCCTCCAACAACTTGCTAACTACTGATATCTGTAGTTCCCTGGCTTGTCCTTACAACCTTTCTGAAATAATGGCACCACATCAGCCAACCTCCACTCTTCTGGCACATAACCTGTGACTAACAATGATACAAATATCTCAGCAAGGGGCCCAGCAATCACTTCCCTAGCTTCCCAGAGTGTTCGAGGGGATACCTGATCAGGTCCTGGGGCTTTATTCACCTTTTTGTATTTCAAGACATCCAACACTTCCTCCCCTTTTTTAAGATGGACATTTTTCAAGAATTCACCATCTATTTCCTCACATTGTATATCCTCCATGGTTCTTCACAGTAAATACCGATGCAAAGTATTTCTTTACTATCTCCCCCATCTCCTGCAGCTCAATGACTGCCTTGCTGATCTTTGACAAGCAATATTCGACTCCTAGTTACTCTTTTGTCCTCAATGAATTTGTAAAAGCCCTTTGGATTCTCTTTGGCCCTATTTGCCAAACTATCTCATGTATCCATTTCGCTCTTCTGATTTTCCTCCAAAGTAAACTCCTACTGCCTTTATACTCTTCTAAAGATTCTCTCAATCTGTCATGTCGAGACCTGGCATATGCTTATTTCCTTTTCTTATTTTTTATAAATATATTTATTAACAATATTTTTAACTTTACGAACATATAAAATTATTGAAAAATACAATCAATAACAAACATCAGTATAATAAAAGAAAAATAAACACAAATTACAATACAACTACTATCTACTAACCACTAACCTACCCTACCATCCAAAACAAATCCTAACACTGCACAAAGCATCACCAATAAATAAGTAAATAGCTACAATGACAAAAAAGGAAGCAAAGCAAAAAACCCAACAACAAACACAGAATACAGAACAGTTATGCTCTGCGTGAAGCTCCCAAATAAAACCACGGGAGCATTGTAAACATATATCCGTATTAACTCAGGAGAAACCCCTCCGGGGTCCAAGGCTTGACAAACCGACCCATCCTGGTTAAACAAGTGCCTTGGTTAAGATAACTGACAAATCGACATCCAAATAACTCAAGCAGGGCTGTCATGTTTCTGAAAAATGGTCTGTTGTGTGGTGCACCATGTTTGTTAAAAAGTCCAAGAGAATGTGCTCCATAATTAATTTCTGCCATCCCAGCAAACCCGGCAGGTTCTCAGACACCCAGTCCATCAGAATATTCTTCCGTGCACAGTATGCAAGAATATTAAACAGTTACTTCACATGCCCATCTAAAGGTGGTAAATTCAGTAGACCTAAGAGGAGAGATATCAGTCAACTTTGACATCACCCTCCCGATCTCTCCCACCACAGCACTCCAATAAACATGGAGCCTGTGGCATGTCCAGAAGCAATGGGTAAGAGTACCTACACTTATTTTACATTTGGGGCACACTGAAGATACTCCTTTATTAAACTGTGCCAGACACTCTAGTGCCAGATGAACCCTGTACAGACCTTTTAACTGAATAGCGTATGTCCTGTTATTGCGAGCATTCTCCCACATTTTCTCCCACGTTTCAGAGGAGATCTCCACTCCCAGCTCTTGCTCCCACACCTCACATAACCAGTTAATATCCTGGCAGGCCCTGCCACCCAGCAGGCGATAGAGGGCACTAACCGAAAGGGTGCTTGTGGAACGTAGCAACACCCTCTCTGTATCGGGCTTATAGGGCTCAGTGAGAAGGGTAGTCTTCTTCTGGATGAAATCCCTAACTGAGAAAAAAGGAAAAGTTCTCTACTGGCCAACCCATATTTGTTGCTCAGTTGCGCAAAAGGCATCATAACCTCCGCCTGAAACAAGTCTCTCAAACTAGAAACTCCTATCACGCCCATATTTTGAACCTGAGTCCATCATCCCTGGTCGGAACCCTGGCATGCCAATTATAGGCAAAAGTGGCAAAGTCTTGAATAAGCAACCCTCGCTCTGAGTTCAGACCGTAACCTACTCAATCGCAGAACAAGGACAACAAGGAACTAAATTGATACCTCCTGATGTCTGGGAAATCATCTCCTCCCCCTCCTTGAGGCAACTGCAATTTAGTAAGTTTAATGAAGAGCCTCCAATGATGCCAGATAAAGGAACCGATCCATCCCATAAACTTCTGCAGCATGGACCTGGGAAACACTATTGAGAACATCCACATGGGATAGATCAGATCAGGAAGAACATTCATTTTAATGAGAGATATTCAACCCAGCCATGAAATTGGAAGAGCCACCAATCTCTGGAGATCTCAGCTAATATTGTTGAGCAGGTGAGCAAAGTTAGTACAAAATAACAGATCAACCTTGGGTCCAATAAAAATGCCTAGATATCGGAACTCTGTCCGTGACCACTTAAAAGGCAACTTAGGGTCACCTTCATCTTCTGGCACATCCTTAAGGTTTCCCAAAGGGAAAGCCTCTGATTGAGCAAAGTTAGTCTAACATCCTGAAATAGCCCCAAATGAATTGATACATTGTATCAAATGGTGTACGGACATCATCGAGGGTGACAAAAACAGAAGGACATCACTCACATACAAAGTAATCTTGTGTGCCCTCGATCCCATTTTGGGAGCGGGTATGTGGACGTTCTGACAAATGGCCTCTGCCAGCGGCTCTATCACCAACGTGAACAACAACGGTGAGAGGGGACAGCCTTGCCGACGAACCCTACCAATCCTAAAATTCACAGACTTCACCCCGTTGGTGATGACCACCGCCAGAGGGTGGCGATATAAAACCTCACCCACCGAGCAAGGACCCCATCCAACCCAAACTGTTCTAAGATACGGCCATTCCACCCGGTCAAATGCTGTCTCCGCACCGAAGGAAATCACCGAACCCTGAATCGATCGTTGCTGACAAACTTGGACCATATCCAGCCAGCTTCTAATATTATTAAGAGGACCGATGGCCCTCTATGAAGCCTCTCTGGTCCTCTTTAACAATATGGGGCAACATTTTTTCTCATCTCAATGCCTGGATCTTGTACAGAATCTTGAAATCTGAATTTAATAGAGCGATGGGTCTATATGAGGTACAATCCTTAGGTGCCTTCCCCTTCTTAAGAATTAAGGAAATATTCGCTTCTCTCAAAGATGTTGGTCGGCATTCATGCATATAGGAGTGATTGTACACCTCCAACATTGACCCTGACAGAACGCCTATAAACCCCTTATAAAACTCACCCGGGAGACCATCAGGGCAAGGTGATTTCCCACTCTGAAGTTGCTTAGTTGTCCCCTGTATTTCCTGAATTGTCAAAGGAGAATTAAGGAGAGAGGCCTGTACCAAGGTTACCCCTTAGAGTTCCAGGTTTTTAAAAAAGGCCTCCATTTTAGCTTTCCTGTTCTCGTAATCTTCGGACTGATACAATTCAGAGTAAAAGCATCAAAAATTTCTTTAGCATTGTATGTAAGGACCATGGCACAGTCTCTGTGGTAAAGATTGGGGGGCACGCTTTTTCCTCGTAAGGTACGCTAAATACATCCATGGCCGATCCCGATATTCAGAAAGCGTTTGACGAGCAAAAGCAGGTTGTTTGTGTTTTATGTCAGTATTGAGTTCAAGGCAGCCTGGAGGGCCGTGATCCGCTGTAGCGAAGGCTCCGAATAATATGGCTCCTCGGCGGCTTACAATCACGTCTCAAGTAGACGCTGCTGTTACTCGCTCTGTCGTTTCCGTCTAGCCGAGTAGGAAATCGCTAATCACCTTCAAAGGCCTTAGTAGTCTCCCATAGTATAGATGGACTACTAGCCATGCCTGAGTTGATAGTCAGGGATTCCTGAAACTCCTTCAAAACATATTCCACAAATTTCGAATCCTTCAGGACAAAAGCACATTTTTCCTTTGAAAAGGTAAATGACTTCCCTTGATGTTCCAGGTGCACCATTTAATAAGATATGAGCCAAATCCCCTTTCAGAGAGCGTTGAACCCCTCGGAGGTAGAACCCTCCTTACAAAAATGAATGGAAACTCTTCCCCTTGCCCATTGGGGGCACTCAACCAACACACCCCCTCCTTCACAGCTCCTTCAAACCTGGACGGTGCCCCAGACTGAGGTCAAACAAAAAACAGGAAGATGATCCAGAAATCAACTGAAAATCGACAAATCGACAATGAGCACTCCACCCATCCCTGGCTTCATGTCACCGCTACCTGTGACTCAAAGAGAAACAGAACAAACAAAACAAAAGGGGAGACCACAAAATATCCCATCAGAAAATCCAGTTATTTCATAAAAGGATCAACTTATTCCAAGTACTTCTCCCCCTTAACAGAACGGAAATGATGAGAGAGAAAGAAATGAATTAAAAAAGGAAGGGAAATCACGGGGAGAGAAGGAAATGAGAACAAACATTAACCGTACGCTTCAGGCCAGTCCAACTATTTTAAAGTGTCCACAAAGTTCTTAACATTATCCACTGAGTCAAATGTATAAACTGAGTCCTCGTGGCTGAAGTGAAGCACTGCAGGGTATCTCATGGAGTACTGGATACTCAGGTTCCTCAGCCTCTTCTGAACTTCATCGAAGGAATCCCTCTTTCAAATTAAAGCTGCTGAGAAATTTTGGAAAAACATGATTTTTGACCCCTTATACAGCAGTGCCTGCGGATCATTTCCCAGTAATCTAGAAGCTTCTATCACTTTTTGCTTCTCCTTATTTGAGTGGAAATGTACTAGAACGGGCAGGGGCACTGCACAGGCCCTGACCTGTGCACTCTAACCCGATAAGCCCTTTCAATCTGCAGCCTGCTGGACTCGATGTGAAGGCCATAGTACTTTGGCAGCCAGCTTTCAAAGAAGCTGACTGGCTGCTCACCTTCCTCACCTTCAGAGAGCACGACCATTCGGAGATGTATTCTCTGAATTTGATTTTCGAGGTCTTCGATACGGTCTCGTACGGCCCGCACGTCTCGTTCCAGCACCTGGATCCAACTGTATGAGGAGTCCATTGCAGCTTCTGAGGCCTGAGTTCAACCCTCCAATTTCTCCAGACGCTCCCCAAGACCCTGGATCTCCTGCTCATGCTTCTGCAGCATGGACACGATCGGTTGGATCTGGGCATGAATCTCCCCACGGATCTCCTCAATTGCAGCCCCAACGTTCAAGGCCAGTCTCTCCATCGCTGCAGCAGATTCCTGTGAGTCTGTCACATCCCTGGTGGGGGAGGGTAAGGGGTGTGTCAGGAGAGTCTGCTGTTGCTGCTGTCTCTGGCATGCCTGGTGCTGCAGGGGAGTGTTCTCCCTGCTGCTGTCTACAGTTCTACAGAATCCCTACCATATTGGCGAGTCCCCCTTTTTTAACTTAATCATACTCTTAATTACTCTCGTCGTCCAGCAGTCCCTGCAGCTAAAAGCCTGTCCTTTCACCCTAACAGAAATATACTGTCTCTGGATTCTCTTTGTCTCATTTCTGAAAGCTTCCCATTTTCCACTTCTCCTTTCACCTACGAACATCTTCTCTCAATTAGCTTTTGAAAGTTTTGCCTCACACCATCAAAATTAGGCTCCCTGCAATTTAGAACTTCAATTGTTAGATCTGCTCGATTCTTTTTGATTCCTATCCTCACTCGCTCAAAGCACTGGGAGTAATCCAGATTCTTCTAGCCTTGAGGACCTCCTTTTTAAATTCCTGCCCAACTCTCTATATTCTCTTTCCAGAATCTCAAACTTTTCCCATCCTATATCATTAGTTACAATGTGTACAATGACCCCCTGCTGGTCCCTCTCCCCTTTGAGAACATTCTGCACCCTCTCTGAGACATCCTTGGTGTCGACACCAGGGAGGCAACACACCATTCAGATTTTGCGCTGTTGTGCACGGAAACGTCTTTGATAAGACAGTCCCCTAACACAATCGATCGCTTGGTACCCCTCATTACGGTAGAGCCTGTCTTGATATCTGAATCTTGGCTGTTTGTGCTACATTCCCCTGAGAATCCATCAGCTCCTTATTTTACACTATGAACTCCCTGACCCATTTCCTATTGGACTGTTCATGCATTTTGTTTTAGTAACTACACTTTTTATGTCTTTTGCTTTTAGTCAGCTCTCTATTGTACTCAAACGTTCATTCATTTTCCTTTCATTTCATTGTTTTTTATGTTCCATATTCCATCCAATTTCCGAGCATTTGACCACCTTTGCGCAATTATATTCTTTTACGAAAATTCTGTTGTTCAATTATAATGAAAGGTCAAGTGTTGCCAGATGCAATATCATCACCATGTGAGTCATTTAACTGAGGGTGCAGGCTGTACCATCACAATGCATGTGACCCCACCTTAATGTGCATCACGGTGATATCAAACATCACAATAGATGTGTCAACTGATAAACTGGAGGCACTTGGCTTTAC
This sequence comes from Hemiscyllium ocellatum, assembly GCF_020745735.1. Classification (NCBI taxonomy): domain Eukaryota; kingdom Metazoa; phylum Chordata; class Chondrichthyes; order Orectolobiformes; family Hemiscylliidae; genus Hemiscyllium; species Hemiscyllium ocellatum. The sequence goes on from NC_083401.1 coordinate 91,956,862, forward strand.
GATCAGTTAAAATGATGGAAGCTGAGCTACACCATCATGATTTCTGACTGACTCATCTTTCTAGGTGTGAATGTGATTCATTGGACGATCTGAAGAGGCTCTTTGAAGAGAGGTTGAAGAATAATGTCATCGTCAACAAATAGATTCCGAGAAGATCGACAGTGAAAGGTTTGTCATGGCCTCTTTCAATTCATGTGCCTGCCGCCTTATTGAAGTCGGTCAGTTAATATTTTTTTTAGATTAGTCAAATGTAAGCTAAAATTCACAAAGTCATGATGACTCACATTTCACTACATTGGAAAAAGAGATTTACATATATCAGAAGTGTGCTCATCATGTCTTTTGTACAAACAGATGAGACGTTCTTTCTCCCGGCATCCATACCTCCAGCATCACCAACCTCCATCCAAGGCCCCAAAGGAGCCTTCCACATACATCAAATTGCACCTGGACTTCCACACATATCATTTATTGTATCTGTTGCATCCTATGTATTCTACTCTACATTGAAGAGACCTGCCCCCTTTTCACAGCGCACCTCAGAGAACATCTCCGAGAAACCGGCACCTATCAAACCCCACCACCCTGTGGCCAAACATGTCAACTCCCCCTCCCTCTCTGCTAAAGACATGCAAGTCCTGGGCCTCCTCCACCCAAAATCTTCACGACCTGATGCCTGGAAGAAGAACGCCTTATCTTCTGCCTCAGGACCCATCATCCCCATGGCATCCAGGTCGATTTTACCAGGTTCCTTATTTCCCCAACCCCCACCTTTCACCAGTTCAAACCTTCCAGCTCAGCACAGTCCTCATGACGTGTCTCACCTCTCAATCTTCCTTCCCACGATCCACTCCACTCTCCTCTCCGACCTATCACCTTTACCGCCACATCCATATACCTATTGCACTCTCAGCTAACTTCCTCCCCAGCCCCAAAGCTACCCATGTATCTTTCCATCCCCGAGGCTCCCAGCCTCATTCCTGATGAAGGGCTGTTGCCCAAAACATTGAATTTCCTGCTCTCGGAGGCTGCCTGATCTGCTGTTCTTTTCCAGGACTACTCTAATCTTGACTCTAACCTCCAGCATCTGCAGTACCCACTTGCACCTCACAAACTTAGACCCACATCTTCACTGAAAATGGAGTTGTTGAGAGGTGGAATTATTGTATTTATTGACATGTGTAAACCTTCCATATCGTTCTTCACAGGTAGTTGGGTTCCTGAACCTGATTTCTGATAGTTAGTCATCTCTCTCTCAGGTCCTTCCTTTGATTCCCTGAGTGGCCATCATGAAGGAACTGTGCCCAATGGCAACATCATCACGAGAAATATATGAGACAGAAGGCTGCCCTCAATGAACGGTATGTCTCTATATGGTTATCTTGTATTATATGTTCTGCATGTCAAATCAAGCAATATTATCAATATCGTGTTCCCAGTAAGATTGATGCTGAATTGAGTGGTCTGATTAAAGTTGTTGTTGCTACATTTACAATTTTACAGCTTCTAACTAGTTTGAATATTAGCATCTACTTACTTGATGGTCGGACAACTCGACTCTCAGATACGTTGCTGTTGCCCTGCAACAAACCAGCCATCTGCTTTGCCCTTAAAAGTCGTGCCCTTTTCCTCTTCAGTCATTGTACTCAACCAGATAGCATCATTGCTAGCTGTGATGTTGTATGGACACTATTTGTACTAAGTGTGGAAATTAAGAGTAGAATTCCCATGTTCCAGCAAGATGTTTAATCCCCATCGTTGGCTCCCTACTCGCTCAAAATCTAGAAGTGATTGGAATGTTCAAAACATTCGCTAGCAAGGTTCGGGACTTGGTAAAGGTCAACGTTCCCATCACAAATTGGAAACCTGTTTTTATATCGTATCCATTCTGTCATTGTGACTTAAATGAACCCAGCAGTGTTAGCACAAACCTACCATCAAGATGTCCTTAAACTGACTGAGGGAAACCATAACAACAGCAAGGAAGCTTCACTCGCACAATGAGTATCCCTGTAAGATTAGGTGTCTCAGCAGGATTGCAAGGTGGGGACTTGTGGCTGCACAGTTTCATTCACAGGATGAGAATTGCACTGACCCTCATTTTCTTGGATTCTTTAGGACTGAGTGCAGACAGAGAACTGAGGAAACAGAGATGCTGCTAGCAAGTTGACACCCAGAACTTTGCTGTTTCAAAGGTTTGTCTGAAACATTTGGAGCTCTGTGACTCTTGTTTTGGAAAACACTGTTTGCTATGAGTTTTAATTCTAAGATAGAAGAAGTCAGTAGAATTGAATAAATGTCATGAACCCAACAATCTTCAGCTGCTTGGTCTATGATCCCTCCCTTCATTATGATGTTCGAAGAGATTATGTTCCCTGATGATCGCAAAATGTTTAATCCCATTTGTGACTCCTCAGATACTGAAGTGCAGTCCATGTCCAAGTGCAGCAAGACCTGGACAATATGCATGTTTGGGCTAACAAGTGGCAAGTAAAATTCTTGCAACCGGTGCCAGGCAGTGAGTTTTTTCAACAAGAGAAAATCTGATCATCTCCCTTTGGCATTGCGAAATCCCTCCATTTACCAGAAACTGAACTGTGCAGTACTATTTGTATTTATTGCAATTCAATATTAGCAGTGTCTGAATTTCTTATTCTGCCACAGGTATAAAGTTGTCGCCAGGAGAAGCAAGACAAAATGAAGCTTCATCACAACATCTAGGCTTCTCATGAGAAAGAAAACAACAAATGCAAGTGAATCTAAGAAGGAAAAGAAATCTCAAGCAAAGTAAAAATCAATCCATGATCGAGTATTGTAATTGAAGGTCCCATGTCATGTGTGTGCTCCGTCCATTTCTCAGGGTCAGCTGTACATCATTTAATTTAGGTTTTAGTTGATGATTAACAAGCACTCTTCTGCAGAACTTTGTAAATGACTAAGGACATGGAATACTTCAGCAAGGAGCATTCCAACTTTCAAGAGATGTTTGGAGAAATATTTGATGTGTTGAAACTTGTTAGTCAGATTGTCGGAGGTTTCCTTTAGGTTTTCCTCAAGGCTTCCGTCAGTATTCAGTTAGGTTTGGACACTAAAGTAATGGAGGTAGTCATTGTCATCACTGCCAGAATTTATTCTGATATCTATATTTAGTGTTCACTGTAAAATCCCTCATGAGTGTGTGTCAGGAACCAAGGTCTTTCCAAATTCTGACGAGGCTTATATTTACAAAGCAATAATTTGGGGCCAATTCAATGCAATTATCACTGACCAAGACTTCCCTTTGTGAGGAGCAAGGAAATCTCAATCTTGGTTTGGCAGTGGTGCTCAAGGTGTCAGTCCGTGGGGAGGGAGCCAATAGGTTCCCTGAAGAAACTGAAAGCTGAGAATTGCGTTTTGTTACTGTCAGAAGCGATGACATTCCTTGCTGTCAGTGTGTGCGGCCATTTGCATTCTTCCCTGACTGGTTTGTTAGTTTGGCTTCTTCCTCACACTCTTTGTGATTAACCTATCATTATAGTCCTTTAATTCACACAGCAGGAGTTCAGCACAGGGTCAAAAACCTGACCGGGCTGCCTTCCCTGTTCCCAGCTGCTGTACGTGCTGAATCCTCAGGGTTCAGTGTACAGGTCACTCATTCTAACCACCCGACAGCATCAAATCCCATCCAGATGCTGCAGGTGCCAACAATGACCTCCCGTGAACCTCAGGAGAAACCCTTCCTTTAACAGATACATCATGTTGGCCCTCTCAGCCTCTCTGATTAAGTGGCAACACGTCAACAAGATCCTGACACTGTAGCTGAGTTAAAGAGCCACTGTTAAATCTGGGACTGAATCAAACATATTCCCGACCTCCTCCAGCCCACACAGTGTAGGAGAAAGTGAGGACTGCAGGTGATGGAGATCAGAGTCAAAACCTTTAGTGCTGGAAAAGCACAGCCGGACAGGCAGCATCCAAGGAGCATGAAGTCAACATAAGCTCTTCATCAGGAATGTTGGTTGGGGGGACGCAAGGGGACTGAGAGATAAATCAGAGGGGTGGGGTGAGGGTAGGGGGGAAGGTAGCTAGGAACGCGATGGGGATGAAGGTGGGGGGTCATGGTGGGAGGTCAGAGCGGAGGGTGGCAGCGGATGGGCCGGAAAGAGGGTGGTTAGATAGGGATGTGTTCAACTGGGTTGCCGGGTTGGACTCTTGGATGATGGGATAAGGTGCAGTTAGGGGAAATGAGGAAACTGATGAAATTGACATTGATTCGATGCGGTTGCAGGGTCCCACGGTGGATGATGAGATGTTCTTCCTCCAGGTATCGGGTGGCTAGGATTTGGCAGTGGAGTAGGTCCATGTCCTTGGCTGAGTGGAACGGGGCGTTGAAGTGGTCGGCCACAGGGTGATGGGGTTGTTTAGAGCATGTGTCCTGGTGATTTTCTCTGAAACCTCCGCCGTCACAGGGCATCCAGTCCCTCTACACATCCACCCACGATGACAAAGGTCTCCAAGCCCTCCATTTCATCCTCTCCCATCAACCCATGCCATCCACCTCCTCCATGATTTTCAGATCCCGAGAACCCAATGCCTCATCTTCATCACGAACGTACAGTAAGTGTATTCAGCCATCTACATTGATGATGACCTCCAACCCCATACATCACTTCCTCTCCCAACGACACACCCACTACCCTCTCACTGTCACAATTTGTTTGGTACACCACCCACACCCTCCACCTCCTCCATGACTTACGGTTCCCTGACCCCCAATGCCTCATCTACACCATGGTCATCCATCAGGTCCCTGTCCACATCCTTCCCCCAATGATGAAAGCTTCCAAGACATCCTTTTTGTCCTGTCACGTCAACCCAATCAATAACTTCCACTCTCACATTACATTTGGAGAACCACCCATGCCCTCCACCTCCTCCATGATTTTCAGTTCCCCAGGCCCAATGCCTCATCTTCATTATGGGCATCCAGTCCCTGTACAAATCCATCGGCCATGATGAAGGCTTCCAAACCCTGCATTACTTCCTCTCCCACCGACACACTCAAGACCCTCCTCCTGTCATGATACATTCGGAACAGCTCCCACGGACTACACCTCTTCCACGACTTTCGGTTTCCTGGCCTCCAATATCTCATCTTCACCATGGATGTCCAGGCCCTGTACACATCCATCCCCCATGAGGATATCGTCCAAGCCCTAAGTTTCATCCTCTCCAGCCAACCCAACCAGGACCAAGCCACCAACACACTCATTCAATTGCCTGAAGTGATCCTCACCTTAAATTTCTCTTTCGAATCCTCCCAATTCCTTCAGACCAAAGGGGTGACCATCAGCATTCACATGGGCTCCAGCTATACCTGCCTGTTCATCAGGTACATGGAATAGTCCATCTCCTGTACTTACACCAACACCATTCCCCACCTTTTCCTATCCTACATTGATGAGGAAGTGGTTGGAAACATCTCAGACACCTCTCTCCCTGTCCTAAACATCTCCATCTCCATTTTCAGTGACCGAATAAATTTGACGTCAGCTTCAAATGCACGGACTCGGACAGCTACCTGGACTATACTTCCTCCCAACCCTATTCCTGAAAAACTCGACCCTTTTCTCCCAATTCCTTTGCCTCCACTGCATCTGCTCCGAGGATGCGAAATTCCACTCCAGAACATCCCAGATGGCCTCCTACCTCAAGTGCCACAACTTCACCTCTGACGTAGTCAACAAAGTCCTCCAGGGCATTTCCTCCACTCTGGCACCTCCATTCTTGAACCCCAACCCCCCAACTGCAATAAGGATAATCTTACGACATGGCACAAACCCTTCTGCTCATGAAACCAAACACACAGAAAAGCTGACCTTGCCTTGGAATCTGTTAAAATGTGTGTGACAGTGAATGACTGAAATTCCACTATGTCAAGAAACAATAACTCTAAAATGAACATTTAACAACACCTACTACAACCCGAAGCCTCCTTTTTCTTAAATGTTTGTGATCTACCTCCCCATCTATAAAAAATATCCTGATCCAACAAAGACCATATTAAATTTACAACAAATCAAGTTTCAAAACCAGAGTGCGGTGACAATCCTCTTCTGTTTGTAGATCCCCCTGGGTCATCTTCCATCTTCTGCTGCACAGAGTTTTCATATGAAAAGCAAGCTACCATTTAGAGGTTGTTAGAAATAGCAGTCTGTCAGTGACAGAAGGTGTTATTTCTCTGAATCACTATCCCAAATGCCAATGTTTTACACGCTAAACATCGGACCAGTATAATTGAAATTTGATTGGCTTTTCGTATGTTGATGCATAATTTATTCTGATTGGTTAAATCCATTCTGCTGCAAAATAACTCAGCTATCCAGGTAACAGTCAAATTACACATCTTTATATTTTCCAGCACACATGGTGACATGACAGATGTTAAATAGCTTTCACTCTCAAAATTACAGTGCATGCCGTCAACTTCAAAACAATAGAACCCCCACCCCCCAACACCACTCCCCCACGGAGCTCACCTTCCACCCTCCCAATCTTAGGATGGAAGGCATACACCTTCGCCCATTTCCATCACCTTCATTCAGACCCAACCACCAATGATATCTTTCCCTCCCATCCCTTTCAACAGTCCGCAGCGATCATACCCTCTGTGACTCTCATTAGGCCCTTCACCCCCAACCAACACTACCCACTCCCAGCACCTTCCATTCCCTTGCACCTGCACCTACACCAGTGAGACAGGATGCCAACTCACAGATCGTTTGAGAGAAAATTTCAGACACATGCACCACACTTTGGCTGACCACTTCAAATACTTCAAATCCCCCACACTCCGTCAAGGACTTGCCTCCTTCACCGCCAATTCACAGTCACCCAAGGACAGGGAGATACTAAATGAGTGTTTTGCAGATGTATTTATTGTAGAAACGGATATGGAAGATATAAACTGTAGGAAAATAGATGGTGACATATTTAAAATTGTCCATATTACAGAGGAGGAAGTGCTGGATGTGTTGAAATGCATAAAGGTGGATAAATCAACAGGACTTGATCAGGTGTACCCTAGAACTCTGTGGAAATTGAAAGAAGTGATTGCAGGGCCTCTTGCTGAGATATTTGTACCATCAATAGTCCCACGTGAGGTTCCAGAAGACTGGAGGTTGGCTAATGTGATGCCACTGTTGAAGAAGTCTGGTAAGGGCAAGCCAGGCAACTATAGACCAGTGAGCCTGATGTTGATGATGGGTAAGTTGTTGGAGGGAATCCTGACTGAAAGGATGTCCATGTATTTGGAAAGTCAAAGACAGATCAGAGATAGTCAAGTTGGCTTTGTGCATGGGAAATCATGTCTCACAAACTTGATTGAGTTTTTTGAAGAAGGAACAATCAGGGTTTATGAGGGCAGAGCAGTAGATGTAATATATATGGACTTCAGTAAGGCATTCGACAAGGTTCCACATGCGAGACTGATTAGCAAGGTTAGAACTCATGTAACACAGGGAGAACTAGCCATTTGGATACAGAACTGGCTCCAAGGTAGAAGAGAGAAGCAGGTGGTGGAGGATTGTTTTTCAGACTGGAGGCCTGTGACTATTGGAGTGCCACAAGGATTGGTGCTGGGTCGACCTCTACTTTTTGTCATTTACACAAATATTTCAAATGCGAGCATAAGAGTTACAGTTAGTAAGTTTGCAGATGACACCAAAATTGGAGGTGTAGTGGAAACGAAGAGGGTTACCTCAGATTACAACAGGATCTTGATAAGATGGGCCAATGGGCTGAGAAGTGGCAGATGGAGTTTAATTCAGATAAATGTGAGGTGCTGCATTTTGTGAAAGCAAATCTTAGCAGGACTTATACATTTAATGGTAAGGTCCCCGGGTGTGCTGCTGGACAAAGAGACCTGGGAGTGTAAGTTCATTGCTCCTTGAAAGTGGAGTCACAGGTAGATAGGATAGTGAAGAAGGCAAACGCGTTTCTCAATTGGTCCGAGTATTGAATATAGGAGTTAGGAGGTCATGTTGTGGCTGTACAGGGCATTGGTTAGGCCACTGTTGAAATATTGAGTGCAGTTCTGGTCTCCTTCCTATCAGAAACATGTTCTGAATCTTGAAAGAGTACAGAAAGCATTTACAAAGATGTTGTTGTAAGGGTTGAAGGACTTGAGCTTTCGGGTGAGGCTGAACAGGCAGGGGCTGTTTTCCCTGGAGTGTCAGATGCTGTGGTGTGACCTTGTAGAGGTTTACAAAATAATGAGAGGCATGGATGGGGTAAATCGGCCACGTCATTTCCCTGGGGTGGGGGAGACCAGAACTAGAGGGCATAAGTTTGGGGTGAGAGGTGATTGATCGAAAAGCGAACTATGGGGCAAAAGTATCACAGAGAGGGTGGAACGTGTATGGAATGAGCTGCCATAGGAAGAGTTGGAGTCTGGTACAATTGCAACATTTAAAAGGCATTTGGATGGGTATATGAATAGGAAGGTTTTGGAGGGATATGGGCCAGGTGCTGGCAGGTGGAAACAGACCCTTCAGTCCAGGTCCAGATATGGTCGGCATGGACTGCTTGGACCGAAGGATCTGTTTCCATGCTGTACATCTCTAGGACTCTATGACTCTAACTGGAGGAAGAAAGCTTCATCATCTGCCATCAGATCCACCAACCACATGACATCAACATCGAACCTCATTAGTTTCCAAATCTCCCCTCGGAACCTTATCCCAGACCCAACCCTCCGACTTAGCAGTGCCCTCTTGAATCATCGTATCTTTCCATCTTCCTTTTTGCTCGTCTGCTCCACCTTCAGCCTGACCCACCACCATCGCCCTTCACCTTCATCAACCTGTCGCCTTCCTAGCTACCATCCTCCCAGCCCCACCCTTCCTCTCAATTCTCTCTCAGCTCCTTTAAGGCCCGCCCCACATTCCTGATGAAGGGCTTATGTCCAAAACATCGACTCCCCTGCTCCTCGGATGCTGTGCTTTTCCAGCACCACACTGTTTGACTCTTCATCATGTTTGAGCTTATGGTCCTGCAGGGTCATTCCTTCCTCACTATGGCCCTCCTCAGATCTTATCTATGATGAGTTTCTCGAACACCAGGTGATGGGTATGCCTTGTGAGTTTGATTCTGTCAGGATCTACCTTGATTACTCTGTGGAACAGCTTTCCCCATTTAGGCACAAGTGTCTGGTATTTGTGAAGAGTGTTGGTTGGATTGAGTGTCTTTGTTGAGGCCATTTCCAAAGTTCAGGTCAACACTGAGCAAATACTCTAGCTGTTATTGTGAAGCAATTTTGATACAAGGTTGCTTGTTGATATTTTAGAGTGATCCAGAGTAACACACAAAAGATCAGGTTCACTCAGAATATCAGGTTCCTTTCCCTCAAGTTCCTCTCCAAGCTCACCATCCATTTCACTGGCTCTGAGACTCTCTGTCTTGCAGCACAGTGGTTGGACCTCCACAAATGAACTGCAGCAGCTCAATAAGGCAGCTAACTCCCTTTAATTATGGATGGATTATAAATGCTGACTTAGCCAGAGAAGCCCTTATTCCCAGAATGAATGTTTAAAAAAGTGAATCCATTGTGACACTTGCATGATGCCCAGAGCCTTTTGAATTCACCTCTTTTGAATTTGGGCACAATCCTCAGGATTATAAATTCCAGAATGGAACAAACCCCTGTGCTATTATACCTGAGAATAATGCAAGTGAATCAGACCCAGTGAATTAAAGGATGTTACAGCTGACTGCTTTAAAAGAGAAATATTCAAACAGATTTTGTTCAATCTGTGATGACACAGAAATGAGAACTTTGGACAACACATCAGGAGCTTTGCCCTCACCAATGAATGTTTGAAAAGAAGCTCCTGGTACTGACCTGGACACTGATCATGGAAACCCAGTATTGAAAAGGTGGCTGCAATGTAGGAGTGAAAAAGCAATTCCCTTGGAATGCATGACCCGACTTGGACGAGGTGGATCTCCTGAATTACAGGAATGCTGAAGAGCATCAGAGAGGATTTCTAAATAAAGGTTTTCTTCAAAGCTAATCTTGGTCTTTTACATTTTTATTTTAACTCTAGTCGGAATGTAACAATGTACGTATATTACTGCACAAGTATCTGGAACAGGCTGGATGGACAAACTGGAAGAATGTTTTACTTTTTTAAATATTTTCTAATAATTGATTTGAATGCATCAAATGTTCGTGGTTTACCATCTAAAAATGAACATTTAAAGAAATTAACTCTGCGTATGTACCGATCAAGTGTAACAGGGAGAAAGTGAGGAATGGGTTTGGGACAGTTATCAGCCATGATTGAGTGGCAGAGTTTACTTGATGGGCTGAATGGCCTATTTCCTGCTCTGATGTCCAATGGTTTTATGGATATGGTCGTGAGAAAATCTGGAGCCTTTAACTTTATTCTTAAACATTTAGACGATAATGTAATGTTGAATAATAGAAGCCATTTGATGCACACTGGGAAATAGAGAGGCAAGGAGGGTAAGACAATTGAGAATATTTGCCTGAATATCAGTGAATCTGTATCACCAGGACATCAAGTGACAACATTCACGGCTGCTCGTTTGTGAAATTAATAACTGTGTTTAATTCCGATCTCGAAATGAAACTTTGTATCAAATAACTTCTCTCGTGAATTATTCTCCTCCACTGTGATATTGTAACAATGATGCTATGGTAAATAAAGGGGATGATTAAAATTAGACTAAACTGTAAGAGGATTTTTTATTCCAGACTACCAAAGAGTACAATATCAGGGACGAAACAGGAGAGGCTTACAGATTGAATTGACAAGGGATTCCCTGGGCTGTCTCTAATCTGTACTTTAACAATGAACCCTTATCCTCAGTGCTGCCTGTGCTGCTAATCCCCTCAGTCCGATTCAACTTCCCTCTCAATTGGCAATTATCAAATGTCCTGCTCACTCCTCTGATGTCACTAATGATGCGGCCGGAAGAAAGCAGCTTTTGAGCAAAAAGGCATGGCAACTCAAATGACCAATAGGAAACCAGAACTGCAGGTAGTATTCCATCTGTGGCCAACCAATGTTTTCTAAAGTTGGTAGATGACTTCCTTGCTTCTATGTTTAATGCCTCAGCTTATGAAGGCAACATCCCATATGTCTTCTTCCCAATCCTGTCTGCTTCTGCTGACACTTTCAGCGATTTAGGGACTTGTAATCAAAATCGTTTTGATCCTCATCAGGTCATGTAATTTGTCCTCGTCAAGAAGGGCAATGCTAGACATAATCTAAGGGAATGTATCTGGCCCAATGGTTAAAGTAGCAGTGTGCAAGCGTTGTATGCAGACTGACCATAACTCTGGAGGGATCAATGTCATTATGGAAAGTGTTCAGTGTGGTGCAGAAGTTGTGTCTAAATTGGGGGAAGGCCTATTTCAGTAGCAGTCGTCAATTAGATCTGGCAAACATCAACTGGAATCAGTTATTGCAGTTACGTCTACATTCGGAAAGTGGGAATCTTTTAAAAGTAGATAAATATATAAAAACAAATGATTGTGTATATCCTTCGCTTATTAGAACACTCAAAATGTACTCGCTTGCACTTATCCAGGTTAAATGCCATCAGCCATTGCTCGACCAATTTACCATCTGATAAATGTTAGATTCATAGAGTCATACAGATATACAGCATGGAAACAGAACTTTCGGTCAAACCTGTCCATGCTGACCAGAGACCACTCTCCTCATTATCAACAGTAATTCCAAATTTCATGCTATGCGCACACTGACTAATGTGAAGATACTGTGCCTTTAAGAGAGATTTGCTCTGTGCTATTTCTCTCATCAGGATAAGTTAGTGTTACCACTGATGATGGACTACCTGCTTCAGTCGCAACAAGTAAACAGTTTTGAGTTCCAAGAGTATTTTTCCTTAAATTAGCCAAAAGCTCCATGAATGAGTGGATGTCTGGCTCAGATATTCCCCGGGGATTTTGCTTTGTCTACATTTGGGGTTTGGAGTTGGCTGTTGAAGTTGATAGATACAACTTTCTCTTTCTCTCTCTCTCTCTCTCTCTCTCTCTGCTGCATAAAAACTTTGAATTCTCCAGCTGCTGCTCGAGTGTTCCTTTTGGTGTTTCTATCTCCTGAACTGGAACAGAGATTGCAAGCGAGAAAAACCTGTTTTGCTGAATTTGTCAGTGACATGTGTGTGCTTATGGGATATTGTTACATTGAAAGAGTTGATGATTAGGAGTTAAATAATGTAATATCTTATTAAGTATTTCAACAGAGTTAAAGTTAAACCAATTCTTTTCTCTGTATTTTCACTGTATTGTAAGAATAAATTGTGTTTTGCTTAAAGCCTTGTCATGGACCAATTGAATCACATCAGGAACACAGCACTTTACACTTGTCTCTGAATAAAATAAATGAGTTAGGGTCTGGGCTGTATATTTTGAGGGGGTTTGGTCAGCTCCATAACACTAATTATTCCTTGTCCTTTGACATCCATGTCATTAATGTGCAGAGCAAAGAGGAATGGTCACTGCATCCTCCCCTCATCAATATATTTAATGACCTTTTCCAAATACTCAATTAAATTAGTCAGACAGGATCACTCTGCAATCAATCCATGCCTGTTTTTCCTTGATTTATCGCTGCCTTTCCAAATATTGATTAATCTTGTCCCTTAAAATTTTTAATAAGTATTTTCCCGAACATTGATGTCAGCCGACTGGACCCTAATGTCCTTTCCGATGTCTGCTGCCTTTCTTGAACAAAGGAACCCCATTAATTATCCTCCAGTCATCTGGCACTTCACCTGTGCCCAGAGTCATAGATTCAGAGAGTCATAGAGATGTACAGCACGGAAAGAGACCCTTCGATTCAACGCGTTCATGTCGACCAGATATCCCAACTGAACTGAGTCCCATTTGTAGGCATTTGGCTCATATCCGTTTAAACCCTTCCTAATCATAGATGCATCCAGATGCCTTTTAAATAATGCAGTTGTCCCAGCATCCACCACTTCATCAGATAGCTCCTTCCATAGACGCATCACTCTCTGCGTGAAAAAGTTGCTCCTTAGGTCCCTTTTGTATCTTTCCCCTTACACCCTAAATATATGCCCTCTAGTTCTAGACTCCCCCGCCACATGGAAAAGACCTTGTCCGTTTACACTATCCAAGCCCTTCATGAAGTTATGAACCTCTTTAAGGTCAGCCCTCTGCCTCTGATGCTCCAGAGAAACTCGCCCCAGCGTATACAGCTTTTCCATTTAGCACATATCCTCCAATCCTGGCCACATCCTTGTCAATCTTTTTGGAACTGTTTCATGGTTCACTACATCCTTCTGAGAGGAAGCAGACCGGAATTGCACACAATATTCCCAAAGTGGCCCCACCAATGTCCTGTACATCGACAACATTACCTCCTAACTCCAATACTCAATGCTCTGACAAACAAGGGAAAGATACATAGAACATAGAACATAGAACAATACAGCACAGAACAGGCCCTTCGGCCCACGATGTTGTGCCGAACATCTATCCTAGATTAAGCACCCATCCATGTACCTATCCAATTGCCTCTTAAAGGTCGCCAATAATTCTGACTCTACCACTCCCATGGGCAGCGCATTCCATGCCCCCACCACTCTCTGGGTAAAGAACCCACCCCTGACATCTCCCCTATACCTTCCACCCTTCACCTTAAATTTATGTCCCCTTGTAACACCCTGTTGTACCCGGGGAAAACGTTTCTGACTCTCTACTCTATCTATTCCTCTGATCATCTTATAAACCTCTATCAAGTCACCCCTCATCCTTCACCGTTCCAACGAGAAAAGGCCGAGAACTCTCAACCTATCCTCGTACGACCTATTCTCCATTCCAGCCAACATCCTGGTAAATCTTCTCTGCACCCTCTCCAAAGCTTCCACATCTTTCCTAAAGTGAGGCGACCAGAACTGCACACAGTACTCCAAATGTGGCCTAACCAAAGTCCTGTACAGCTGCAACATCACTTCACGGCTCTTGAATTCAATCCCTCTGCTAATGAATGCTAATACACCATAGGCCTTCTTACAAGCTCTATCCACCTGAGTGGCAACTTTCAAAGATCTATGTACATAGACCCCAAGATCCCTCTGTTCTTCCACCTGACTAAGAACCCTACCGTTAACCGTGTATTCCGCATTCTTATTTGTTCTTCCAAAATGGACAACCTCACACTTGGCAGGGTTGAACGCCATCTGCCACTCCTCAGCCCAGCTCTGCATCATATCTAAGTCCCTTTGCAGCAGACAACAGCCATCCTCACTGTCCACAACTCCACCAATCTTCGTATCATCTGCAAATTTACTGACCCACCCTTCGACTCCCTCATACCAAACGCCTTCTTCATTATCTTATCGACCTGTCACTCTGCTTTCAAGGACCGATAAATCTGCACTCCAAGGCATCTTTGTTCAGCAACATTCTGGAAGGACATTATAGTCCTGCCAAGATTTTCCTTTCCAAAATGTATTACTTCATATTTATCTAAATTTGACTCAATCTGCCACTCCTCAGCCCATTGGACCATCTGAACAAGATCCCATGGAGATCTGAGATAACCTTCTTTGATTTCCACTACACTTCCAATTTGGGTGTCATCTACAAACTTACTAACTATACCTCCCATGGTCAAATCCAAATCATTGAAAGAAATAACGTAAAGTCGTGGCTCCATAACCGATTCTTAAAGCACTGGTCCCAGGCCTCCAGTCTGAGAAATAACCCACCATCACCACCGTCTGTTTTCTAACTTTGAGCCCGTTCTGTATCCAAATGGCCAGCTCGCCCTTTACTCCATGAGACCAAACCTTGCTCAATTGTCTCCCATGAGGAACCTTTTTGAACGCCTTACTGAAGTCCACAAAGATCATGTCCACCATGCTGCCCTCACCAATCCTCTTTGATACTTTTTCAAAAAACACAATCAGATTAATGAGATAAGATTTCCCATGCACAAAGCCATGTTGACTATCCCGAATCAGACCTTGCCTTTCCAAATTCATGTAAATCCTGTTCCTCGGAATTCCCTCCAACAACTTGCTAACTACTGATATCTGTAGTTCCCTGGCTTGTCCTTACAACCTTTCTGAAATAATGGCACCACATCAGCCAACCTCCACTCTTCTGGCACATCACCTGTGACTACCAATGATACAAATATCTCAGCAAGGGGCCCAGCAATCACTTCCCTAGCTTCCCAGAGTGTTCGAGGGGATACCTGATCAGGTCCTGGGGCTTTATCCACCTTTTTGTATTTCCAGACATCCAACACTTCCTCCCCTTTTTAAAGATGGACATTTTTCAAGAAGTCACCATCTATTTCCCCACATTGTATATCCTCCATGGTTCTTCATAGTAAATACCGATGCAAAGTATTTCTTTACTATCTCCCCCATCTCCTGCAGCTCAATGACTGCCTTGCTGATCTTTGACAAGCAATATTCGACTCCTAGTTACCCTTGTCCTCAATGAATTTGTAAAAGCACTTTGGATTCTCTTTGGCCCTATTTGCCAAACTATCTCATGTATCCATTTCGCTCTTCTGATTTTCCTCCAAAGTAAACTCCTACTGCCTTTATACTCTTCTAAAGATTCTCTCAATCTGTCATGTCGAGACCTGGCATATGCTTATTTCCTTTTCTTATTTTTTATAAATATATTTATTAGCAATATTTTTAACTTTATGAACATTTAAAATTATTGAAAAATACAATCAATAACAAACATCAGTATAATAAAAGAAAAATAAACACAAATTACAATACAACTACTGTCTACTAACTACTAACCTACCCTACAACCAAAACAATTCCTAACACTGCACAAAGCATCGCCAATAAATAAGTAAATAGCTACAGTGAAAAAAAAGGAAGCAAAGACAAAAAACCCAACAACACACACAGAATACAGAACAGTTATGCTCTGCGTGAAGCTCCCAAATAAAACCACGGGATCATTGTAAACATATATCCGTATTAACTCAGGAGAAACCCCTCCGGGGTCCAAGGCTTGACAAACCGACCCATCCTGGTTAAACAAGTGCCTTGGTTAAGATAACTGACAAATCGACATCCAAATAACTCAAGCAGGGCTGTCATGTTTCCTAAAAATGGTCTGTTGTGTGGTGCACCATGTTTGTTAAAAAGTCCAAGGGAATGTGATCCATAATTAATTTCTGCCATCCCAGCAAACCCGGCAGGTTCTCAGACACCCAGTTCATCAGAATATTCTTCCGTGCACAGTATGCAAGAATATTAAACAGTTACTTCACATGCCCATCTAAAGGTGGTAAATTCAGTAGACCTAAGAGGAGAGATATCAGTCAACTTTGACATCACCCTCCCGATCTCTCCCACCACAGCACTCCAATAAACATGGAGCCTGTGGCATGTCCAGAAGCAATGGGTAAGAGTACCTACACTTATTTTACATTTGGGGCACACTGAAGATACTCCTTTATTAAACTGCGCCAGACTCTCTGGTGCCAGATGAACCCTGTACAGACCTTTTAACTGAGTAGCGTATGTCCTGTTATTGCGAGCATTCTCCCACATTTTCTCCCACGTTTCAGAGGAGATCTCCACTCCCAGCTCTTGCTCCCACACCTCACATAACCAGTTAATATCCTGGCAGGCCCTGCCACCCAGCAGGCGATAGAGGGCACTAACCGAAAGGGTGCTTGTGGAACGTAGCAACACCCTCTCTGTATCGGGCTTATAGGGCTCAGTGAGAAGGGTAGTCTTCTTCTGGATGAAATCCCTAACTGAGAAAAAAGGAAAAGATCTCTACTGGCCATCCCGTATTTGTTGCTCAGTTGCACAAAAGACATCATAACCTCCGCCTGAAACAAGTCTCTCAAACTAGAAACTCCTATCACGCCCATATTTGGAACCTGAGTCCATCTTCCCTGCTCGGAACCCTGGCATGCCAATTATAGGCAAAAGTGGCAAAGTCTTGAATAAGCAACCCACGCTCTGAGTTCAGACCGTAACCTACTCAATCGCAGAACAAGGACAACAAGGAACTAAATTGATACCTCCTGATGTCTGGGAAATCATCTCCTCCCCCAACTTGAGGCAAGTGCAATTTAGTAAGTTTAACGAGGAGTCGCCAACGATGCCAGATCAAGGAACCAAACCATCCCATAAGCTTCTGCAGCATGGACCTGGGAAACACTATTGAGAACATCTGCATGGGATAGATCAGATCAGGAAGAACATTCATTTTAATGAGAGATATTCAACCAGCCATGAAATTGGAAGAGCCACCAATCTCTGGAGATGTCAGCTAATATTGTTGAGCAGGTGAGCAAAGTTAGTACAAAATAACAGATCAACCTTGGGTCCAATAAAAATGCCGAGATATCGGAACTCTGTCCGTGACCACTTAAAAGGCAACTTAGGGTCACCTTCATCTTCTGGCACATCCTTAAGGTTTCCCAAAGGGAAAGCCTCTGATTGAGCAAAGTTAGTCTAACATCCTGAAATAGCCCCAAATGAATTGATACATTGTATCAAATGGTGTACGGAGATCATCGAGGGTGACAAAAACAGAAGGACATCACTCACATACAAAGTAATCTTGTGTGCCCTCGATCCCATTTTGGGAGCGGGTATGTGGACGTTCTGACAAATGGCCTCTGCCAGCGGCTCTATCACCAACGTGAACAACAACGGTGAGAGGGGACAGCCTTGCCGACGAACCCTACCAATCCTAAAATTCACAGACTTCACCCCGTTGGTGATGACCACCGCCAGAGGGTGGCGATATAAAACCTCACCCACCGAGCAAGGACCCCATCCAACCCAAACTGTTCTAAGATACGGCCATTCCACCCGGTCAAATGCTGTCTCCGCACCGAAGGAAATCACCGAACCCTGAATCGATCGTTGCTGACAAACTTGGACCATATCCAGCCAGCTTCTAATATTATTAAGAGGACCGATGGCCCTCTATGAAGCCTCTCTGGTCCTCTTTAACAATATGGGGCAACATTTTTTCTCATCTCAATGCCTGGATCTTGTACAGAATCTTGAAATCTGAATTTAATAGAGCGATGGGTCTATATGAGGTACAATCCTTAGGTGCCTTCCCCTTCTTAAGAATTAAGGAAATATTCGCTTCTCTCAAAGATGTTGGTCGGCATTCATGCATATAGGAGTGATTGTACACCTCCAACATTGACCCTGACAGAACGCCTATAAACCCCTTATAAAACTCACCCGGGAGACCATCAGGGCAAGGTGATTTCCCACTCTGAAGTTGCTTCGCTGTCCCCTGTATTTCCTGAATTGTCAAAGGAGAATTAAGGAGAGAGGCCTGTTCCAAGGTTACCCCTTAGAGTTCCAGGTTTTTAAAAAAGGCCTCCATTTTAGCTTTCCTGTTCTCGTAATCTTCGGACCGATACAATTCAGAGTAAAAGCATCAAAAACCTTTTTAGCATCTTATGTAAGGACCATGGCACAGTCTCTGTGGTAAAGATTGGGGAGCACGCTTTTTCCTCGTCAGGTACGCTAAATACATCCATGGCCAATCCCAATATTCAGAAAGCGTTTGACGAGCAAAAGCAGGTTGTTTGCGTTGTATGTCAGAATTGAGTTCAAGGCTGCCTGGAGGGCCGTGATCCGCTGTAGCGAAGGCCCCAAAAAATGTGGCCCCGCGGCGGCTTACAATCACGTCTCAAGTAGACGCTGCTGTTACTCGCTCTGTCGTTTCCGTCTAGCCGAGTAGGAAATCGCTAATCACCTTCAAAGGCCTTAGTAGTCTCCCATAGTATAGATGGACTACTAGCCATGCCTGAGTTGATAGTCAGGGATTCCTGAAACTCCTTCAAAACATATTCCACAAATTTCGAATCCTTCAGGACAAAAGCACATTTTTCCTTTGAAAAGGTAAATGACTTCCCTTGATGTTCCAGGTGCACCATTTAATAAGATATGAGCCAAATCCCCTTTCAGAGAGCGTTGAACCCCTCGGAGGTAGAACCCTCCTTACAAAAATGAATGGAAACTCTTCCAGTTGCCCATTGAGGGCACTCAACCAACACACCCCCTCCTTCACAGCTCCTTCAAACCTGGACGGTGCCCCAGACTTAGGTCAAACAAAGAACAGGAAAATGATCCAGAAATCAACTGAAAATCGACAAATCGACAATGAGCACTCCACCCATCCCTGGCTTCATGTCACCGTGACCTGTGATTCAAAGAGAAACAGAACAAACAAGACAAAAGGGGAGACCACAAAATATCCCATCAGAAAATCCAGTTATTTCATAAAAGGATCAACTTATTCCAAGTACTTCTCCCCCTTTACAGAACGGAAATTATTAGGGAGAAAGAAATGAATTAAAAAAGGAAGGGAAATCACGGGGAGAGAAGGAAATGAGAACAAACATTAACCGTACACTTCAGGCCAGTCCAACTATTTTAAAGTGTCTACAAAGTTCTTAACATTATCCACTGAGTCAAATGTATAAACTGAGTCCTCGTGGCTGAAGTGAAGCACTGCAGGTTAACTCATGGAGTACTGGATACTCAGGTTCCTCAGCCTCTTCTGAACTTCATCGAAGGACTTCCTCTTTCAAATTAAAGTTGCTGAGAAATCTTGGAAAAACATGATTTTTGACCCCTTATACAGCAGTGCCTGCGGATCATTTCCCAGTAATCTAGAAGCTTCTATCACTTTTTGCTTCTCCTTATTTGAGTGGAAATGTACTAGAACGGGCAGGGGCACTGCATCAGCCCTGACCTGTGCACACTAACCCGATAAGCCCTTTCAATCTGCAGCCTGCTGGACTCGATGTGAAGGCCATAGTACTTTGGCAGCCAGCTTTCAAAGAAGCTGACTGGCTGCTCACCTTCCTCACCTTCAGAGATCACGACCATTCGGAGATGTATTCTCCGAACTTGATTTTCGAGGTCTTCGATACGGTCTCGTACGGCCCGCACGTCTCGCTCCAGCACCAGGATCCAACTGGATGAGGAGTCCATTGCAGCTTCTGAAGCCTGAGTTCAACCCTCCAATTCCTCCAGCCGCTCCCCAAGACCCTGGATCTCCTGCTCATGCTTCTGCAGCAAGGACACGATCGGTTGGATCTGGGCACGAATCTCTCCACGGATCTCCTCAATTGCAGCCCCAATGTTCAAGGACAGTCTCTCCATCGCTGCAGCAGATTCCTGTGAGTCTGTCACATCCCTGGTGGGGGAGGGTAAGGGGGGTGTCAGGAGAGTCTGCTGTTGCTGCTGTCTCTGGTATGCCTGGTGCTGCAGGGGTGTGTTCTCCCTGCTGCTGTCTACAGTTCTACAGAATCCCTACCATATTGGCGAGTCCCCCTTTTTTAACTTAATCATACTCTTAATTACTCTCGTCGTCCAGCAGTCCCTGCAGCTAAAAGCCTGTCCTTTCACCCTAACAGAAATATACTGTCTCTGGATTCTCTTTGTCTCATTTCTGAAAGCTTCCCATTTTCCACTTCTCCTTTCACCTACGAACATCTTCTCTCAATTAGCTTTCGAAAGTTTTGCCTCACACCATCAAAATTAGTCTCCCTGCAATTTAGAACTTCAATTGTTAGATCTGCTCGATTCTTTTTGATTCCTATCCTCACTCGCTCAAAGCACTGGGAATAATCCAGATTCTTCTAGCCTTGAGGACCTCCTTTTTAAATTCCTGCCCAACTCTCTATATTCTCTTTCCAGAATCTCAAACTTTTCCCATCCTATATCATTAGTTACAATGTGTACAATGACCCCCTGCTGGTCCCTCTCCCCTTTGAGAACATTCTGCACCCTCTCTGAGACATCCTTGGTGCCGACACCAGGGAGGCAACACACCATTCAGATTTTGCGCTGTTGTGCACGGAAACGTCTTTGATAAGACAGTCCCCTAACACAACCGATCGCTTGGTACCCCTCATGACGGTAGAGCCTGTCTTGATATCGGAAACTTGGCTGTTTGTGCTACATTCCCCTGAGAATCCATCAGCTCCTTATTTTACACTATTAACTCCCTGACTCATTTCCTATTGGACTGTTCATGCATTTTGTTTTAGTAGCTACACTTTTTATGTCTTTTGCTTTTAGTCAGCTCTCTATTGTACTCAAACGTTCATTCATTTTCCTTTCATTTCATTGTTTTTTATGTTCCATATTCCATCCAATTTCCGAGCATTTGACCACCTTTGCGCAATTATATTCTTTTAGGAAAATTTTGTTGTTCAATTATAATGAAAGGTCAAGTTTTTCCAGATGAAATATCATCACCATGTGAGTCATTTAATTGAGGGTGCAGACTGGGACATCACAATGCATGTGACCCCACCTTAATGTGCATCACGGTGATATCAAACATCACAATAGATGTGTCAACTGATAAACTGGAGGCACTTGGCTTTACGATCAGTTAAAATGATGGAAGCTGAGCTAAACCATCATGATTTCTTACTGACTCATCTTTCTAGGTGTGAATGTGATTCATTGGACGATCTGAAGAGGCTCTTTGAAGAGAGGTTGAAGAATAATGTCATTGTCAACAAATAGATTCCGAGAAGATCGACAGTGAAAGGTTTGTCATGGCCTCTTTCAATTCATGTGCGTGCCGCATATTGAAGTTGGTCAGTTAATTTTTTTTCAGATTAGTCAAATGTAAGCTAAAATTCACAAAGTCATGATGACTCACATTTCACTACATTGGAAAAAGAGATTTACATATATCAGAAGTGTGCTCATCATGTCTTTTGTACATACAGATGAGACGTTCTTTCTCCCGGCATCCATACCTCCAGCATCCCCTACCTCCAGCCAAGGCCCCAAAGGAGCCTTCCACATACATCAAATTGCACCTGGACTTCCACACATATCATTTATTGTACCTGTTGCTTCCTATGTGTTCTACTCTACATTGAAGAGACCTGCCCCCTTTTCACAGCGCACCTCAGAGAACATCTCCGAGAAACCAGCACCTATCAAACCCCAACACCCCGTGGCCAAACATGTCAACTCTCCCTCCCTCTCTGCTAAAGACATGCAAGTCCTGGGCCTCCTCCACCCAGAATCTTCACGACCTGATGCCTGGAAGAAGAACGCCTTATCTTCTGCCTCAGGACCCATCATCCCCATGGCATCCAGGTCGATTTTACCAGGTTCCTTATTTCCCCAACCCCCACCTTTCACCAGTTCAAACCTTCCAGCTCAACACCGTCCTCATGTCGTGTCTCACCTCTCAATCTTCCTTCCCACGATCCACTCTACCCTCCTCTCCGACCTATCACCTTTACCGCCACATCCATATACCTATTGCACTCTCAGCTAACTTCCTCCCCAGCCCCAAACCTACCCATGTATCTTTCCATCCCCGAGGCTCCCAGCCTCATTCCTGATGAAGGGCTGTTGCCCAAAACATTGAATTTCCTGCTCTCGGAGGCTGCCTGATCTGCTGTTCTTTTCCAGGACTACTCTAATCTTGACTCTAACCTCCAGCATCTGCAGTACCCACTTCTGCCTCACAAACTTAGACACACATCTTCACTGAAAATGGAGTTGTTGAGAGGTGGAATTATTGTATTTATTGACATGTGTAAACCTTCCATATCGTTCTTCACAGGTAGTTGGGTTCCTGAACCTGATTTCTGATAGTTAGTCATCTCTCTCTCAGGTCCTTCCTTTGATTCCCTGAGTGGCCATCATGAAGGAACTGTGCCCAATGGCAACATCATCACGAGAAATATATGAGACAGAAGGCTGCCCTCAATGAACGGTATGTCTCTATTTGGTTATCTTGTATTATATGTTCTGCATGTCAAATCAAGCAATATTATCAATATCGTGTTCCCAGTAAGATTGATGCTGAATTGAGTGGTCTGATTAAAGTTGTTGTTGCTACATTTACAATTTTACAGCTTCTAACTAGTTTGAATATTAGCATCTACTTACTTGATGGTCAGACAACTCGAATCTCAGATACGTTGCTGTTGCCCTGCAACCAACCAGCCATCTGCTTTGCCCTTAAAAGTCGTGCCCTTTTCCTCTTCAGTCATTGTACTCAACCAGATAGCATCATTGCTAGCTGTGATGTTGTATGGACACTATTTGTACTAAGGGTGGAAATTAAGAGTAGAATTCCCATGTTCCAGCAAGATGTTTACTCCCCATCGTTGGCTCCTACTCGCTCAAAATCTAGAAGTGATTGGAATGTTCAAAACATTCGCTAGCAAGGTTCGGGACTTGGTAAAGGTCAACGTTCCCATCACAAATTGGAAACCTGTTTTTATATCGTAGCCATTCTGTCATTGTGACTTAAATGAACCCAGCAGTGTTAGCCCAAACCTACCATCAAGATGTCCTTAAACTGACTGAGGGAAACCATAACAACAGCAAGGAAGCTTCACTCTCACAATGAGTATCCCTGTAAGATTAGGTATCCCAGCAGGATTGCAAGGTGGGGACTTGTGGCTGCACAGTTTCATTCACAGGATGAGAATTGCACTGACCTTCATTTTCTTGGATTCTTTAGGACTGAATGCAGACAGAGAACAGAGAGAACAGAGATGCTGCTAGCAAGTTGACAGCCAGAACTTTGCTGTTTCAAAGGTTTGTCTGAAACATTTGGAGCTCTGTGACTCTTGTTTTGGAAAACACTGTTTGCTATGAGTTTTACTTCTAAGATAGAAGAAGTCAGTAGAATTGAATAAATGTCATGAACCCAACAATCTTCAGCTGCTTGGTCTATGATCCCTCCCTTCATTATGATGTTCGAAGAGATTATGTTCCCTGATGATCGCAAAATGTTTAGTCCCATTTGTGACTCCTCAGATACTGAAGTGCAGTCCATGTCCAAGTGCAGCAAGACCTGGACAATATGCATGTTTGGGCTAACAAGTGGCAAGTAAAATTCTTGCAACCGGTGCCAGGCAGTGAGTTTTTTCAACAAGAGAAAATCTGATCATCTCCCTTAGGCATTGCGAAACCCCTCCATTTACCAGAAACTGAACTGTGCAGTACTATTTGTATTTATTGCAATTCAATATTAGCAGTGTCTGAATTTCTTATTCTGCCACAGGTATAAAGTTGTCGCCAGGAGAAGCAAGACAAAATGAAGCTTCATCACAACATCTAGGCTTCTCATGAGAAAGAAAACAACAAATGCAAGTGAATCGAAGAAGGAAATGAAATCTCAAGCAAAGTAAAAATCAATCCATGATCGAGTATTGTAATTGAAGGTCCCATGTCATGTGTGTGCTCCATCCATTTCTCAGGGTCAGCTGTACATCATTTAATTTAGGTTTTAGTTGATGATTAACAAGCACTCTTCTGCAGAACTTTGTAAATGACTAAGGACATGTAATACTTCAGCAAGGAGCATTCCAACTTTCAAGAGATGTTTGGAGAAATATTTGATGTGGTGAATCTTGTTGGTCAGATTGTAGGAGGTTTCCTTTAGGTTTTCCTCAAGACTTCCTTCAGATATCCGTTGGGTTTGGACACTTAAGTAATGGAGGGAGTCATTGTCATCACTGCCAGAATTTATTCTGAGATCTATATTTAGTGTTCACTGTAAAATCCCTCATGAGTGTGTGTCAGGACCCAAGGTCTTTCCAAATTCTGTTGAGGCTTATATTTACAAAGCAATAATTTGTGGCCAATTCAATGCAATTATCACTGACCAAGACTTCCCTTTGTGAGGAGCAAGAAAATCTCAATCTTGGTTTGGCAGTGGTGCTCAAGGTGTCAGTCCGTGGGGAGGGAGCCAATTGGTTCCCTGCAGAAACTGGAAGCTGAGAATTGAGTTTTGTTACTGACCGAAGCGATGACATTCTTTACTGTCAGTGTGTGTGGCCATTTGCATTCTTCCCTGACTGGTTTTTTAGTTTGGCTTCTTCCTCACACTCTTTGTGATTAACCTATCATTATAATCCTTTAGTTCACACAGCAGGAGAAAAAGCACAGGGTCAAAAAACTGACCGGGCTGCCTTCCCTGTTCCCAGTTGCTGGACGTGCTGAATCCTCAGGGTTCAGTATACAGTTCACTCATTCTAACCACCCGACAGCATCAAATCCCATCCAGATGCTGCAGGTGCCAACAATGACCTCCCGTGAACCTCAGGAGAAACCCTTCCTTTAACAGATCCATCATGTTGGCCCGCTCAGCCTCTCTGATTAAGTGGCAACATGTCAACAAGATCCTGACACTGTCGCTGAGTTAAAGAGCCACTGTTAAATCTGGGACTGAATCAAACATATTCCCGACGTCCTCCAGCCCACACCGTGTTGGAGAAAGTGAGGACTGCAGGTGATGGAGATCAGAGTCAAAACATTTAGTGCTGGAAAAGGACAGCCGGTCAGGCAGCATCCAAGGAGCATGAAGTCAACATAAGCTCTTCATCAGGAATGTTGGTTGGCGGAATGCAAGGGGGCTGAGAGATAAATCAGAGGGGTGGGGTGAGGGTAGGGGGGAAGGTAGCTAGGAACGCGATGGGGATGAAGGTGGGGGGACATGGTGGGTGGTCAGAGCGGAGGGTGGCAGCAGATGGGTGGGAAAGAGGGTGGTTAGATAGGGATGCGTTCAACTGGGTTGCCGGGTTGGACTCTTGGATGATGGGATATGGTGCAGTTAGGGGAAATGAGGAAACTGATGAAATCGACATTGATTCGATGTGGTTGCAGGGTCTCACGGTGGATGATGAGATTTTCTTCCTCCAGGTATCGGGTGGCTAGGATTTGGCAGTGGAGTAGGTCCATGTCCTTGGCTGAGTGGAACGGGGCGTTGAAGTGGTCGGCCACAGGGTGATGGGGTTGTTTAGAGCATGTGTCCTGGTGATTTTCTCTGAAACTTTCACCGACACAGTGCATCCAGTCCCTCTACACATCCATCCACCGTGACAAAGGTCTCCAAGCCCTCCATTTCATCCTCTCCCATCAACCCATGCCCTCCACTTCCTCCATGATTTTCAGATCCCCAGCACCCAATTCCTCATCTTCATCACCAACGTCCAGTAACTGTATTCATCCATCTACATTGATGATGGCCTCCAACCACATACATCACTTCCTCTCCCAATGACACACCTACTACCCTTCCACTGTCACAATTCGTTTGGTACACCAACCACGCCATCCACCTCCTCCATGACTTACGGTTCCCTGACTGCCAATGCCTCATCTACACCTTGGACATCTATCTGGTCCCTGTCCACATCCTTCCCCCATGATGAAAGCTACCAAGACCTCCATTTTTTCCTGTCACGTCAACCCAACCAATACCCTTCCACTCTCACATTACATTTGGGGAACCACCCATGCCCTCCACCTCCTCCATGATTTTCAGTTTCCCAGGCCCAATGCCTCATCGTCATCATGGACATCCAGTCCCTGTACACATCTATCGGCCATTATGAAGGCCTCCAACCCTAAATTACCTCCTCTCCTACAGACACACTGAGTACCCTCCTCCTGTCACGATACATTCGGAACAGCTCCCATGGACTACACCTCTTCCATGACTTTCGGTTACCCGGCCTCCAATGCTTCATCTTCACCATGGATGTCCAGGCCCAGTACACATCCAGCCGCCATGAGGATATCATCCAAGCCCTAAGTTTCTTCCTCTCCAGCCAACCCAACCAGGACCAAGCCACCAACACACTCATTCAAATGCCTGATGTGATCCTCACCTTAAATTTCTCCTTCGAATCCTCCCAATTCCTTCAGACCAAAGGGGTGACCATCGGCATTCACATGGGCTCCAGCTATACCTGCCTTTTCATCAGGTACATGGAATAGTTCATCTTCTGCAGTTACACCAACACCATTCCCCACCTTTTCCTATCCTATATTGATGACGGAGAGGTTGGACACCTTCCATCCTGACAGGAAACATCTCAGACACCTCTCTCCCCGTCCTAAACATCTCCATCTCCATTTTCAGTGACCGAATAAATTTGACGTCAGCTTCAAATGCACAGACACTGACAGCTACCTGGACTATACTTCCTCCCAAACCCATTCCTGTAAAAACTCGACCCTTTTCTCCCAATTCCTTTGCCTGCACTGCATCTGCTCCGAGAATGACAAATTCCACTCCAGAACATCCCAGGTAGACTCCTACCTCAAGTGTCACAACTTCACCTCTGACGTGGTCAACAAAGTTCTCCAGGGCATTTCCTCCACTTCTGGCACCTCCATTCTTGAAGCCCAACCCTTCCAACTGCAATAAGGATAATCTTACGACATGGCACAAACTCTTCTGCTCATGAAACCAAACACACAGAAAAGCTGACCTTGCCTTGGAATCTGTTAAAATGTGCGTGACAGTGAATGTCTGAAATTCCACTATGTCAAGAAACAATAACTCTAAAATGAACATTTAACAACACCTACTTACAACCCAAAGCCTCCTTTTTCTTAAATGTTTGTGATCTACCTCCACATCTATAAAAAATATCCTGATCCTACAAAGGCCCTATTAAATTTACAACAAATCAAATTTCAAAACCAGACAGCGGTGCCAATCCTCTTCTGTTTGTAGATCTCCCTGGGTCATCTTCCACCTTCTGCTGCACAGAGTTTTCAGATGAAAAGTAAGCTACCATTTAGAGGTTGTTTTAAATAGCAGTCTGTCAGTGACAGAAGGTGCAATTTCTCTGAATCACTGTGCCAAATGCCAACATTTTACACACTAAACATCGGACCATCTCATTGGTTGGATGTTGTCACAACAGTATAATTGAAATTTGATTGGCTTTTCGTATGTTGAGGCATAATTTACTCTGATTGGTTAAATCCATTCTGCTGCAAAATAACTCAGCTATACAGGAAACAGTCAAATTACACATCTTTATATTTTCCAGGACACATGGTGACATGACAGATGTTAAATAGCTTTCACTCTCTTAAAGTTACAGTGCATGCCGTCAACTTCAAAACAATAGAACCCCCGCCCCCCAATCCCGCTCCCCCACGAAGCTCACCTTCCACCCTCCCAATCTTCGGATAGAAGGAATCATCTTCGCCCATTTCCATCACCTTCATTCAGACCCAACCACCAATGATATCTTTCCCTCCCATCCATTTCAACATTCTGCAGAGATCATTCCCTCTGTGACTCTCATTAGGCCCACACCCCCTGCCAACACTACCAACTCCCAGCACCTTCCATTCCTTTACACCAGCACCTACACCGGGGAGACAGGACAGCAACTCACAGATCGTTTGAGAGAACATCTCAGACACATGCACCACCCTGTGGCCGACAACTTCAAATAATTTAAATCCTCCCCACTCCGTCCATGACTTGCCTCCTTCACCGCCAATTCACAGTCACCCAAGGACAGGGAGATACTAAGTGAGTGTTTTGCAGATGTATTTATTGTGGAAAAGGATATGGAAGATATAGACTGTAGGAAAATAGATGGTGACATCTTAAAATTGTCCATATTACAGAGGAGGAATGCTGGATGTCTTGAAATGCATGAAGGTGGATAAATCAACAGGACTTGATCAGGTGTACCCTAGAAATCTGTGGAAATCTAGAGAAGTGATTTCAGGGCCTCTTGCTGAGATATTTGTACCAACGATAGTCACAGGTGAGGTGCCAGAAGACTGGAGGTTGGCTAATGTGGTGCCACTTTTTAAGAAGGGTGGTAAGGACAAGCCAGGCAACTATAGACCAGTGAGCCTGATGTCGATGATGGGCAAGTTGGAGGGAATCCTGAGAGAAAGAATGTACATGTATTTGGAAAGTCAGGGATAGATTAGAGATAGTCAATTTGGCTTTGTGCGTTGGAAATCATGTCTCACAAACTTGATTGAGTTTTTTGAAGAAGTAACAATCAGGGTTTATGAGGACAGAGCAGTAGATGTGATATATATGGACTTCAGTAAGGCATTCGACAAGGTTCCCCATGGGAGACTGATTCACAAGGTTACAACTCACGCAATACAGGGAGAACTAGCCATTCGGATACAGAACTGGCTCCAAGGTAGAAGAGAGAAGCAGGTGGTGGAGGATTGTTTTTCAGACTGGAAGATTGTGACTATTGGAGTGCCACAAGGATCGGTGCTGGGTTGAAATCTACTTTTTGTCATTTACACAAATATTTAAAATGCGAGCATATGAGTTGCAGTTAGTAAGTTTACAGATGACACCAAAATTGGAGGTGTAGTGGAAACGAAGAGGGTTACCTCAGATTACAACAGGATCTTGATAAGATGGGCTAATGGGCTGAGAAGTGGCAGATGGAGTTTAATTCAGATAAATGTGAGGTGCTGCATTTTGTGAAATCAAATTTCAGCAGGACTTATACATTTAATGGTAAGGTCCCCGGGTGTGCTGCTGTACAAAGAGACCTGGGAGTGCAAGTTCATTGCTCCTTGAAAGTGGAGTCACAGGTAGATAGGATAGTGAAGAAGGCGTTTGATGTGTGTTTTCTCTATTGGTCAGAATATTGAATATAGGAGTTGGGAGGTCATGTTGTGGCTGTACAGGGCATTGGTTAGGCCACTGTTGTAATATTGCTTCCAATTCTGGTCTCCTTCCTATCAGAAACATGTTCTGAATCTTGAAAGAGTACAGAAAGCATTTACAAAGTTGTTGTTGTAAGGGTTGAAGGACTTGAGCTTTTGGGTGAGGCTGAACAGGCAGGGGCTGTTTTCACTGGAGCGTCAGATGCTGTGGTGTGACCTTGTAGAGGTTTACAAAATTATGAGAGGCATGGATGGGGTAAATCGGCAAAGTCTTTTCCCTGGGGTGGGGGAGAACAGAACTAGAGGGCATAAGTTTGGGGTGAGAGGTGATTGATCGAAAGGAGAACTATGGGGCAAAAGTTTCACAGAGTGGGTGGTACGTGTATGGAATGAGCTGCCAGAGAAAGTGTTCAAAGTTGGTACAATTGCATCATTTAAAAGGAGTTTGGAAGGGTATATGAATAGGAAGGTTTTGTAGGGATATGGGCCGGGTGCTGGCAGGTGGAAACAGACCCATCGGTCCAGATGTGGTCAGCATGGACTGCTAGGACCGAAGGATCTGTTTCCTGCTGTACATCTCTAGGACTCTATGACTCTAACTGGAGGAAGAAAGCTTCATCATCTGCCATCAGATCCACCAACCACATGACATCAACATCGAACCTCATTAGTTTCCAAATATCCCCTCGGAACCTTATCCCAGACCCAACCCTCCGACTTAGCAGTGCCCTCTTGAATCATCGTATCTTTCCATCTTCCTTTTTGCTCGTCTGCTCCACCTTCAGCCTGACCCACCACCATCGCCCTTCACCTTCATCAACCTGTCGCCTTCCTAGCTACCATCCTCCCAGCCCCACCCTTCCTCTCAATTATCTCTCAGCTCCTTTAAGGCCCGCCCCACATTCCTGATGAAGGGCTTATGTCCGAAACATCGACTCCCCTGCTCCTCGGAGGCTGTACTTTTCCAGCACCACACTTTTTGACTCTTCATCATGTTTGAGCTTATGATCCTGCAGGGTCATTCCTTCCTCACTATGGCCCCTCCTCAGATCATATCTATGATTTGTTTCTTGAACACCAGGCGATGGGTATGCCTTGTGAGTTTGATTCTGTCAGGATCTACCTTGATTACTCTGTGGAACAGCTTTCCCCATTTAGACACAAGTGTCCGGTATTTGTGAAGGGTGTTGGTTGGATTGGGTGTATTTGTTGAGCCCATTTCCAAAGTCCAGGTCAACACTGAGCAAATACTGTAGCTGTTATTGTGAAGCAATTTTGATACAAGGTTGCTTGTTGACATTTTAGAGTGATCCAGAGTAACACACAAAAGATCAGGTTCACTCAGAATATCAGATTCCTTTCCCTCAGGTTCCTCTCCAAGCTCACCATCCATTTCACTGGCTCTGAGACTCTCTGTCTTGCAGCACAGTGGTTGGACCTCCACAAATGAACTGCAGCAGTTCAATAAGGCAGCTAACTCCCGGTAATTATGGATGGATTATAAATGCTGACTTAGCCAGAGAAGCCCTTATTCCCAGAATGAATGTTTAAAAAATGTGAATCCATTGTGACACTTGCATGATGCCCAGAGCCTTTTGAATTCACCTCTCTTGAATTTGGGGACAATCCTCAGGATTATAAATTCCAGAATGTAACAAACCCCTGTGCTATTTTCCCTGAGAATAATGCAAGTGAATCAGACCCAGTGAATTAAAGGATGTTACAGCTGACTGCTTTAAAAGAGAAATATTCAAACAGATTTTGTTCAATCTGTGATGACACAGAAATGGGAACTTTGGACAACACATCAGGAGCTTTGCCCTCACCAATGAATGTTTGAAAAGAAGCTCCTGGTGCTGACCTGGACACTGATCCTGGAAACCCAATATTTAAATGGTGGCTGCAATGTAGGAGTGAAAAAGCAATTCCGTTGGAATGCATGACCCGACTTGGACGAGGTGGATCTCCTGAATTACAGGAATGCTGAAGAGCGTCTGAGAGGAATTCTAAATAAAGGTTTTCTTCAAACCTAATCTTAGTCTTTTACCTTTTTATTTTACCTCTGGTTCGGATGTAACAATGTACGTATATTACTGCACATTTATCTGGAACTGGCTGGATGGACAAACTGGAAGAGTTATTTTATTATTTTAAATATTTTCGAGTATTTTAGTTAAATGCATCAAATGTGCGAAGTTTACCATCTAAAAATGAACATTTAAAGAAACTGACCACTGCGTATGTACCGATCAAGTGTAACAGGGAGAAAGTGGAGAATGGGTTTGAGACAGTTATCAGGCAGGATTGAATGGCAGAGTTTACTTGATGGGCTGAATGGCTGATTTCCTGCTCTTATGTCCTATGGTCTTATGGATATGGTAGTGAAAAAGTACAGAGCATTAAATCTTATCCTTAAACATTTAGATGACAATGTAGTGTTGAATAATAGAAGCCATTTGCTGCACACTGGGAAATAGAGAGGCAAGAAGGGTAAGACAATTGAGAATATTTGCCTGAACATCAGTGAATCTGTATCACCAGGACATCAAGTGATAACATTCACGGCTGCTCGTTTGTGAAATTACTAACAGTGATTAATTCCGATCTCGAAATGAAACTTTGTATCAAATAACTTCTCTCGTGAATTATTCTCCTCCACTGTTATATTGTAACAGTGATGCTATGGTAAATAAAGGGGATGATAAAGATTAGACTAAACTGTAAGAGGATTTTTTATTCCAGACTACCAAAGATTACGATCTCAGGGACGAAACAAGAAAAGCTTACAGATTGAATTTACAAGGGATTCCCTGGGCTGTCTCTAATCTGTACTTTAACAATGAAGCCCTATCCTCAGTGCTGCCTGTGCTGCTAATCCCCTCAGTCCGATTCAACTTCCCTCTCAATTGGCAATTATCAAATGTCCTGCTCACTCCTCTGATGTCTCTAATGATGCGGCCGGAAGAAAGCAGCTTTTGAGCAAAAAGGCATGGCGACTCAAATGACCAATAGGAAACCAGAACTGCAGGTAGTATTCCATCTGTGGCCAACTAATGTTTTCTAAAGTTGGTCGATGACTTCCTTGCTTCTATATTTAATGCCTCAGCTTATGAAGGCAACATCCCATATGTCTTCTTCCCAATCCTGTCTGCTTCTGCTGACACTTTCAGCGATTTAGGGACTTGTACATCAAAATAGTTTTTATCCTCATCAGGTCATGTAATTTGTCCTCGTCAAGAAGGGCAATGCTAGACATAATCTAAGGGAATGTATCTGGCCCAATGGTTAATGTAGCAGTGGGCAAGCATTTTATGCAGACTGACCATAACTCTGGAGGTGTCAATGTCATTATGGAAATTGTTCAGTGTAGTGCAGAAGTTGTGTCTAAATTGGGGGAAGGCCTATTTCAGTAGCAGTCGTCAATTAGATCTGGCAAACATCAACTGGAAGCAGTTACTTGCAGTTACGTCTACATTTGGAAAGTGGGAATCTTTTAAAAGAAGTATAGTGAGATTAATTTAGACACAAATGATTGTGTATATCCTTCCCTTGTTAGAACTCCCAAAATGTACTCGCTTGCACTTATCCAGGTTAAATGCCATCAGCCATTGCTCTACCAATTCACCATCTGATAAATGTTAGAGTCATAGAGTCATACAGATATACAGCATGGAAACAGACCCTCCGGCAAACCTGTCTATGCTGACCAGTGACCCACACTCCTCACTATCAACAGTAATTCCAAATTTCATGCTATGCGCACACTTACTAATGTGAAGGTACTGTGCATTTAAGAGAGATTTGCTCTTTGCTATTTCTCTCATTTGGATAAGGAGGTGTTACCACTGATGATGGACTACCTGCTTCAGTAGCAACAAGTAAACAGTTTTGAGTTCCAAGAGTATTTTTCCTTAAATTAGCCAAAAGAACCATGAATGAGTGCATGTCTGGCTCAGATATACCCGGGGATTTTGCTTTGTCTATCTTTGGGGTTTGGAGTTGGCTGTTGAAGTTGATAGATGCAACTTTGTCTCTCTCTCTGCTGCATAAAATCTTTGAGTTCTCTCACTTCTGGCAGAGTGTTTGTTTTGGTGTTTCTATCTCCTGGACTGGAACAGAGATTTCAAGCAAGAAAAACCTGTGTTGCTGAATTTGTCAGTACCAAGTGTGTGCTTATGGGATCTTGTTACATTGAAAGAGTTGATGATTAGGTGGTAAATAATGTAATATCTTATTAAGTATTTTAACAGAGTTAAAGTTAAACCAATTCTTTTCTCTGTATTTTCACTGTGTTGTAAGAATAAAGTGTGTTTTGCTTAAAGCCTTGTCATGGACCAATTGAATCACATCAGGAACACAGCACCTTACACTTGTCTCTGAATAAAATAAATGAGTTAGGGTCTGGGCTGTATATTTTGAGGGGGTTTGGTCAGCTCCATAACACTAATTATTCCTTGTCCTTTGACATCCATGTCATTAATGTGCAGAGCAAAGAGGAATGGTCACTGCATCCTCCCCTCATCCATATATTTAATGACCTTTTCCAAATACTCAATTAAATTATTCAGACAGGATCACTCTACAATCAATCCATGCCTGTTATTCCACGATTTATCACTGCCTTTCCAAATATTGATTAATCCTGTCCCTTAGAATTTTTAAAAAATATTTTCCCGAACATTGATGTCAGCCGACTGGACCCTAATGACCTTTCCGATGTCTGCTGCCTTTCTTGAACAAAGGAACCCCATTAATTATCCTCCAGTCATCTGGCACTTCACCTGTGCCCAGAGTCGTAGATTCAGAGAGTCATAGAGATGTACAGCACGGAAAGAGACCCTTCGATTCAATGCATCCATGTCGACCCGATATCCCAACTGAACTGAGTCCCATTTGTAGGCATTTGGCTCATATCCGTTTAAACCCTTCCTAATCATATATGCATCCAGATGCCTTTTAAATAATGCAGTTGTCCCAGCATCCACAACTTCGTCAGATAGCTCCCTCCATAGACGCATCACTCTCTATGTGAAAAAGTTGCCCCTTAGGTCCCTTTTATATCTTTCCCATCTCACCCTAAATATAAGCCCGCTAGTTCTAGACTCCCCCACCACATGGAAAAGACCTTGTCCATTTACACTATCCAAGCCGTTCATGAAGTTATGAACCTCTTTAAGGTCAGTCCTCAGCCTCTGATGCTCCAGAGAAACTCGCCCCAGCGTATACAGCTTTTCCATTTAGCACAAATCCTCCAATCCTGGCCACATCCTTGTCAATCTTTTTGGAACTGTTTCATAGTTTACTGCATACTTCTGAGAGGAAGCAGACCAGATTTGCACACAATATTCCCAAAGTGGCCTCACCAATGTCCTGTACATCCACAACATTACCTCTAACTCCAATACTCAATGCTCTGACCAACAAGAGAAAGATAACAAACGTCTTCTTCACTATCTTACCGACCTGCCACTCTGCTTTCAAGGAGCTATGAATCTGCACTCCACGGTGTCTTTGTTTAGCAACGTTCCGGAGGACTGCGAAGATTTCCCTTTCCAAAATGTTTTATTTCGCATTTATCTAAATTCGACTCAATCTGCCACTCCTCAGCCTATTGGACCATCTGATCAAGATCCCATTGAGATCTGAGATAACCTTCTTTGTTTTTCACTACGCTTCCAATTTTGGTGTCATCTGCAAACTTACTAACTATACCTCCTACGGTCATATCCAAATCATTGAAAGAAATAACGTAAAGTCGTGGCTCCATCACCGATTCTTGAGGCACTGGTCACAGGCCTCCAGTCTGAGAAACAACCCACCATCACCACCCTCTGTTTTCTAAATTTGAGACCGTTCTGTCTCCAAATGGCCAGCTCACCCTTTACTCCATGAGACCAAACCTTGCTAAATTGTCTCCCATGGGGAACCTTTTTGAACGCCTTGCTGAAGTCCACATAGATCATGTCCACCATTCTGCCCTCACCAATCCTCTTTGATACTTTTTCAAAGAACTCAATCAGATTCATGAGATAAGACTTCCCATGCACAAAGTCTTGTTGACTATCCCAAATCAATCCTTGCCTATCCAAATTCATGTAAATCCTGTCCCTCGGAATTCCCTCCAACAACTTGCTCACTACTGACATCTGTACTGCCCTGGCCTGACCTTACAAACTTTCTGAAATAATGACACCAAATCAGCCAACCTCCACTATTCTGGCACATCACCTGTGACTAACAATGATACAAATATCTCATTAAGGGGGCCAGCAATCACTTCCCTCGCTTCCCAAAGAGAGTTTGAGGTGACACCTGGGGCTTTATCCACCTTCTTGTATTTCAAGACATCCAGCACTTCCTCCTCTTTAAGATGGACATTTTTCAAGAAGTCACCATCTATTTCCCCACATTGTATATCCTGCATGGTTCTTCACAGTAAATACAGATGCAAAGTATAAGTTTAATATCTCCCCCATCTCCTGCAGCTCAAAGGCTGCCTTGCTGATCTTTGATGAGCAATATTCGACTCCGAGTTACCCTTTTGTCCTCAATGTATTTGCAAAAGCCCTTTGGATTCTCTGTAACCCTAATTGTCAAACTATCTCATGTATCGTTTTCGCTCTTCCGATTTTCCTCTTAAGTAAACTCCTACTGCCTTTATACTCTTCTAAATGTTCTCTGAATCTTTCATGTCTAGACCTGGTATATGCTTACTTCCTTTTCTTATTTTTTTATAAATATATTTATGAACAATATATTTAACTTTATGAACATATAAAATTATTGAAAAATACAATCAATAACAAACATCAGTATAATGAAAGAAAAATAAACACAAATTACAATTCACCTACTATCTACTAACTACTAACCTACCCTACAATCCAAAACAAACCCTAACACTGCACAAAGCATCACCAATAAATAAGTAAATACCTATAATGACAAAAAAGGAAGCAAAGCAAAAAACCCAACAATAAACACAGAATACAGAACAGTTATGCTCTGCGTGAAGCTCCCAAATAAAACCACGGGAGCATTGTAAACATATATCCGTATTAACTCAGGAGAAACCCCTCCGGGGTCCAAGGCTTGACAAACCGACCCATCCTGGTTAAACAAGTGCCTTGGTTAAGATAACTGACAAATCGACATCCAAATAACTCAAGCAGGGCTGTCATGTTTCCTAAAAATGGTCTGTTGTGTGGTGCACCATGTTTGTTAAAAAGTCCAAGAGAATGTGCTCCATAATTAATTTCTGCCATCCCAGAAAACCCGGCAGGTTCTCAGACACCCAGTTCATCAGAATATTCTTCCGTGCACAGTATGCAAGAATATTAAACAGTTACTTCACATGCCCATCTAAAGGTGGTAAATTCAGTAGACCTAAGAGGAGAGATATCAGTCAACTTTGACATCACCCTCCCGATCTCTCCCACCACAGCACTCCAATAAACATGGAGCCTGTGGCATGTCCAGAAGCAATGGGTAAGAGTACCTACACTTATTTTACATTTGGGGCACACTGAAGATACTCCTTTATTAAACTGCGCCAGACTCTCTGATGCCAGATGAACCCTGTACAGACCTTTTAACTGAGTAGCGTATGTCCTGTTATTGCGAGCATTCTCCCACATTTTCTCCCACGTTTCAGAGGAGATCTCCACTCCCAGCTCTTGCTCCCACACCTCACATAACCAGTTAATATCCTGGCAGGCCCTGCCACCCAGCAGGTGATAGAGGGCACTAACCGAAAGGGTGCTTGTGGAACGTAGCAACACCCTCTCTGTATCGGGCTTATAGGGCTCAGTGAGAAGGGTAGTCTTCTTCTGGATGAAATCCCTAACTGAGAAAAAAGAAAAAGATCTCTACTGGCCAACCCGTATTTGTTGCTCAGTTGCGCAAAAGACATCATAACCTCCGCCTGAAACAATCTCACAAACTAGAAACTCCTATCACGCCCATATTTTGAACCTGAGTCCATCTTCCCTGGTCGGAACCCTGGCATGCCAATTATAGGCAAAAGTGGCAAAGTCTTGAATAAGCAACCCTCGCTCTGAGTTCAGACCGTAACCTACTCAATCGCAGAACAAGGACAACAAGGAACTAAATTGATACCTCCTGATGTCTGGGAAATCATCTCCTCCCCCTCCTTGAGGCAACTGCAATTTAGTAAGTTTAATGAGGAGCCGCCAACGATGCCAGATCAAGGAACCAAACCATCCCATAAACTTCTGCAGCATGGACCTGGGAAACACTATTGAGAACATCTGCATGGGATAGATCAGATCAGGAAGAACATTCATTTTAATGAGAGATATTCAACCCAGCCATGAAATTGGAAGAGCCACCAGTCTCTGGAGATCTCAGCTAATATTGTTGAGCAGGTGAGCAAAGTTAGTACAAAATAACAGATCAACCTTGGGTCCAATAAAAATGCCTAGATATCGGAACCCTGCCCGTGACCACTTAAAAGGCAACTTAGGGTCACCTTCATCTTCTGGCACATCCTTAAGGTTTCCCAAAGGGAAAGCCTCTGATTTAGCAAAGTTAGTCTAATATCCTGAAATAGCCCCAAATGAATTGATACATTGTATCAAATGGTGTACGGAGATCATCGAGGGTGACAAAAACAGAAGGACATCACTCACATACAAAGTAATCTTGTGTGCCCTCGATCCCATTTTGGGAGCGGGTATGTGGACGTTCTGACAATTGGCCTCTGCCAGCGGCTCTATCACCAACGTGAACAACAACGGTGAGAGGGGACAGCCTTGCCGACGAACCCTACCAATCCTAAAATTCACAGACTTCACCCCGTTGGTGATGACCACCGCCAGAGGGTGGCGATATAAAACCTCACCCACCGAGCAAGGACCCCATCCAACCCAAACTGTTCTAAGATACGGCCATTCCACCCGGTCAAATGCTGTCTCCGCACCGAAGGAAATCACCGAACCCTGAATCGATCGTTGCTGACAAACTTGGACCATATCCAGCCAGCTTCTAATATTATTAAGAGGACCGATGGCCCTCTATGAAGCCTCTCTGGTCCTCTTTAACAATATGGGGCAACATTTTTTCTAATCTCAATGCCTGGATCTTGTACAGAATCTTGAAATCTGAATTTAATAGAGCGATGGGTCTATATGAGGTACAATCCTTAGGTGCCTTCCCCTTCTTAAGAATTAAGGAAATATTCGCTTCTCTCAAAGATGTTGGTCGGCATTCATGCATATAGGAGTGATTGTACACCTCCAACATTGACCCTGACAGAACGCCTATAAACCCCTTATAAAACTCACCCGGGAGACCATCAGGGCAAGGTGATTTCCCACTCTGAAGTTGCTTAATTGTCCCCAGTATTTCCTGAATTGTCAAAGGGGAATTAAGGAGAGAGGCCTGTTCCAAGGTTACCCCTTAGAGTTCCAGGTTTTTAAAAAAGGCCTCCATTTTAGCTTTCCTGTTCTCGTAATCTTCGGACCGATACAATTCAGAGTAAAAGCATCAAAAATTTTTTTAGCATTGTATGTAAGGACCATGGCACAGTCTCTGTGGTAAAGATTGGGGAGCACGCTTTTTCCTTGTAAGGTACGCTAAATACATCCATGGCCGATCCCGATATTCAGAAAGCGTTTGACTAGCAAAAGCAGGTTGTGTTTTATGTCAGTATTGAGTTCAAGGCAGCCTGGAGGGCCGTGATCCGCTGTAGCGAAGGCTCCGAATAATGTGGCTCCTCGGCGGCTTACAATCACGTCTCAAGTAGACGCTGCTGTTACTCGCTCTGTCGTTTCCGTCTAGCCGAGTAGGAAATCGCTAATCACCTTCAAAGGCCTTAGTAGTCTCCCATAGTATAGATGGACTACTAGCCATGCCTGAGTTGATAGTCAGGGATTCCTGAAACTCCTTCAAAACATATTCCACAAATTTCGAATCCTTCAGGACAAAAGCACATTTTTCCTTTGAAAAGGTAAATGACTTCCCTTGATGTTCCAGGTGCACCATTTAATAAGATATGAGCCAAATCCCCTTTCAGAGAGCGTTGAACCCCTCGGAGGTAGAACCCTCCTTACAAAAATGAATGGAAACTCTTCCCCTTGCCCATTGGGGGCACTCAACCAACACACCCCCTCCTTCACAGCTCCTTCAAACCTGGACGGTGCCCCAGACTGAGGTCAAACAAAAAACAGGAAGATGATCCAGAAATCAACTGAAAATCGACAAATCGACAATGAGCACTCCACCCATCCCTGGCTTCATGTCACCGCTACCTGTGACTCAAAGAGAAACAGAACAAACAAAACAAAAGGGGAGACCACAAAATATCCCATCAGAAAATCCAGTTATTTCATAAAAGGATCAACTTATTCCAAGTACTTCTCCCCCTTTACAGAACGGAAATGATGAGAGAGAAAGAAATGAATTAAAAAAGGAAGGGAAATCACGGGGAGAGAAGGAAATGAGAACAAACATTAACCGTACGCTTCAGGCCAGTCCAACTATTTTAAAGTGTCTACAAAGTTCTTAACATTATCCACTGAGTCAAATGTATAAACTGAGTCCTCGTGGCTGAAGTGAAGCACTGCAGGGTATCTCATGGAGTACTGGATACTCAGGTTCCTCAGCCTCTTCTGAACTTCATCGAAGGACTTCCTCTTTCAAATTAAAGCTGCTGAGAAATCCTGGAAAAACATGATTTTGACCCCCTTGTACAGCAGTGCCTGCGGATCATTTCCCAGTAATCTAGAAGCTTCTATCACTTTTTGCTTCTCCTCATTTGAATGGAAATGTACTAGAACGGGCAGGGGCACTGCACCGGCCCTGACCTGTGCACTCTAACCCGATAAGCCCTTTCACTCTGCAGCCTGCTGGACTCGATGTGAAGGCCCAAAAACTTTGGCAGCCAGCTTTCAAAGAAGCTGACTGGCTGCTCACCTTCCTCACCTTCAGAGAGCACGACCATTCGGAGATGTATTCTCCGAACTTGATTTTCGAGGTCTCGAAAGGCCCGCACATCTCATTCCAGCACCTAGATCCAACTGGATGAGGAGTCCATTGCAGCTTCTATGGCCTGAGTTCAACCCTCCAATTCCTCCAACCGCTCCCCAAGACCCTGGATCTCCTGCTCATGCTTCTGCAGCATGGACACGGTCCGTTGGATCTGGGCACGAATCTCCACACGGATCTCCTCAATTGCAGCCCCAACGTTCAAGGGCAGTCTCTCCATCGCTGCAGCAGATTCCTGTGAGTCTGTCACATCCCTGGTGGGGGAGGGTAAGGGGTGCGTCAGGAGAGTCTGCTGTTGCTGCTGTCTCTGGTATGCCTGGTGCTGCAGGGGAGTGTCCTCCCTGCTGCTGTTTACTCAATCCTTTCCCCGTTGGCATCCTTCCCACTCCCAAATATGAACAACTATGTGTTCTGTCAGATTTTAAACTAGTAATTCCACCACATAAGTTGGCCATGTTTTGGCAAAAGACACCAGTATGCCTTGGCTGTTAGGCAGAGCTGTCCACAGCAGTTCCACAGAATCACTGCCATATTGCTGAGTCCCCCTTTTTTAGCTTAATCATACTCTTAATTATTCTCGTCGTCCAGCAGTCCCTGCAGCTAAAAGCCTGTCCTTTCACCCTAACAGAAATATACTGTCTCTGGATTCTCTTTATCTCATTTGTGAAAGCTTCCCATTTTCCACTTCTCCTTTCACCTACGAACATCTTCTCTCAATTAGCTTTTGAAAGTTTTGCCTCACACCATCAAAATTAGTCTCCCTGCAATTTAGAACTTCAATTGTTAGATCTGCTTGATTCTTTTTGATTCCTATCCTCACTCGCTCAAAGCACTGGGAGTAATCCAGATTCTTCTAGCCTTGAGGACCTCCTTTTTAAATTCCTGCCCAACTCTCTATATTCTCTTTCCAGAATCTCAAACTTTTCCCATCCTATATCATTAGTTACAATGTGTACAATGACCCCTGCTGGTCCCTCTCCCCTTTGAGAACATTCTGCACCCTCTCTGAGACATCCTTGGTGCTGACACCAGGGAGGCAACGCACCATTCAGATTTTGCGCTGTTGTGCGCAGAAACGTCTTTGATAAACAGTCCCCTAACACAACCGATCGCTTGGTACCCCTCATTACGGTAGAGCCTGTCTTGATATCTGAATCTTGGCTGTTTGTGCTACATTCCCCTGAGAATCCATCAGCTCCTTATTTTACACTATGAACTCCCTGACCCATTTCCTATTGGACTGTTCATGCATTTTGGTTTAGTAACTACACTTTTTATGTCTTTTGCTTTTAGTCAGCTCTCTATTGTACTCAAACGTTCATTCATTTTCCTTTCATTTCATTGTTTTTTATGTTCCATATTCCATCCAATTTCCGAGCATTTGACCACCTTTGCGCAATTATATTCTTTTACGAAAATTCTGTTGTTCAATTATAATGAAAGGTCAAGTGTTGCCAGATGAAATATCATCACCATGTGAGTCATTTAACTGAGGGTGCAGACTGGGACATCACAATGCATGTGACCCCACCTTAATGCGCATCACGGTGATATCAAACATCACAATAGATGTGTCAACTGATAAACTGGAGGCACTTGGCTTTACGATCAGTTAAAATGATGGAAGCTGAGCTACACCATCATGATTTCTGACTGACTCATCTTTCTAGGTGTGAATGTGATTCATTGGACGATCTGAAGAGGCTCTTTGAAGAGAGGTTGAAGAATAATGTCATCGTCAACAAATAGATTCCGAGAAGATCGACAGTGAAAGGTTTGTCATGGCCCCTTTCAATTCATGTGCCTGCCGCCTTATTGAAGTCGGTCAGTTAATATTTTTTTTAGATTAGTCAAATGTAAGCTAAAATTCACAAAGTCATGATGACTCACATTTCACTACATTGGAAAACGAGATTTACATATATCAGAAGTGTGCTCATCGTGTCTTTTGTACAAACAGATGAGACGTTCTTTCTCCCGGCATCCATACCTCCAGCATCCCCTACCTCCAGCCAAGGCCCCAAAGGAGCCTTCCACATACATCAAATTGCACCTGGACTTCCACACATATCATTTCTTGTATCTGTTGCATCCTATGTATTCTACTCTACATTGAAGAGACCTGCCCCCTTTTCACAGCGCACCTCAGAGAACATCTCCGAGAAACCGGCACCTATCAAACCCCAACACCCTGTGGCCAAACATGTCAACTCCCCCTCCCTCTCTGCTAAAGACATGCAAGTCCTGGGCCTCCTCCACCCAAAATCTTCACGACCTGACGCCTGGAAGAAGAACGCCTTATCTTCTGCCTCAGGACCCATCATCCCCATGGCATCCAGGTCGATTTTACCAGGTTCCTTATTTCCTCAACCCCCACCTTTCTCCAGTTCAAACCTTCCAGCTCAGCACAGTCCTCATGACGTGTCTCACCTCTCAATCTTCCTTCCCACGATCCACTCCACTCTCCTCTCCGACCTATCACCTTTACCGCCACATCCATATACCTATTGCACTCTCAGCTAACTTCCTCCCCAGCCCCAAAGCTACCCATGTATCTTTCCATCCCCGAGGCTCCCAGCCTCATTCCTGATGAAGGGCTGTTGCCCAAAACATTGAATTTCCTGCTCTCGGAGGCTGCCTGATCTGCTGTTCTTTTCCAGGACTACTCTAATCTTGACTCTAACCTCCAGCATCTGCAGTACCCACTTGCACCTCACAAACTTAGAAACACATCTTCACTGAAAATGGAGTTGTTGAGAGGTGGAATTATTGTATTTATTGACATGTGTAAACCTTCCATATCGTTCTTCACAGGTAGTTGGGTTCCTGAACCTGATTTCTGATAGTTAGTCATCTCTCTCTCAGGTCCTTCCTTTGATTCCCTGAGTGGCCATCATGAAGGAACTGTGCCCAATGGCAACACCATCACAAGATATATAGTAGACAGAAGGCTGCCCTCAATGAACGGTATGTCTCTATATGGTTATCTTGTATTATATGTTCTGCATGTCAAATCAAGCAATATTATCAATATCGTGTTCCCAGTAAGATTGATGCTGAATTGAGTGGTCTGATTAAAGTTGTTGTTGCTACATTTACAATTTTGCAGCTTCGAACTAGTTTGAATATTAGCATCTACTTACTTGATGGTCGGACAACTCGACTCTCAGATACGTTGCTGTTGCCCTGCAACAAACCAGCCATCTGCTTTGCCCTTAAAAGTCGTGCCCTTTTCCTCTTCAGTCATTGTACTCAACCAGATAGCATCATTGCTGGCTGTGATGTTGTATGGACACTATTTGTA
Source organism: Hemiscyllium ocellatum (assembly GCF_020745735.1). Taxonomy (NCBI): domain Eukaryota; kingdom Metazoa; phylum Chordata; class Chondrichthyes; order Orectolobiformes; family Hemiscylliidae; genus Hemiscyllium; species Hemiscyllium ocellatum. Next base: position 92,000,675 of record NC_083401.1, read on the forward strand.
CTAAGGGTGGAAATTAAGAGTAGAATTCCCATGTTCCAGCAAGATGTTTACTCCCCATCGTTGGCTCCCTACTCGCTCAAAATCTAGAAGTGATTGGAATGTTCAAAACATTCGCTAGCAAGGTTCGGGACTTGGTAAAGGTTAACGTTCTCATCACAAATTGGAAACCTGTTTTTATATCGTAGCCATTCTGTCATTGTGACTTAAATGAACCCAGCAGTGTTAGCCCAAACCTCCCATCAAGATGTCCTTAAACTGACTGAGGGAAACCATAACAACAGCAAGGAAGCTTCACTCTCACAATGAGTATCCCTGTAAGATTAGGTGTCTCAGCAGGATTGCAAGGTGGGGACTTGTGGCTGCACAGTTTCATTCACAGGATGAGAATTGCACTGACCCTCATTTTCTTGGATTCTTTAGGACTGAATGCAGACAGAGAACTGAGGAAACAGAGATGCTGCTAGCAAGTTGACACCTAGAACTTTGCTGTTTCAAAGGTTTGTCTGAAACATTTGGAGCTCTGTGACTCTTGTTTTGGAAAACACTGTTTGCTATGAGTTTTAATTCTAAGATAGAAGAAGTCAGTAGAATTGAATAAATGTCATGAACCCAACAATCTTCAACTGCTTGGTCTATGATCCCTCCCTTCATTATGATGTTCGAAGAGATTATGTTCCCTGATGATCGCAAAATGTTTAATCCCATTTGAGACTCCTCAGATACTGAAGTGCAGTCCATGTCCAAGTGCAGCAAGACCTGGACAATATGCATGTTTGGGCTAACAAGTGGCAAGTAAAATTCTTGCAACCGGTGCCAGGCAGTGAGTTTTTTCAACAAGAGAAAATCTGATCATCTCCCTTTGGCATTGCGAAACCCCTCCATTTACCAGAAACTGAACTGTGCAGTACTATTTGTATTTATTGCAATTCAATATTAGCAGTGTCTGAATTTCTTATTCTGCCACAGGTATAAAGTTGTCGCCAGGAGAAGGAAGACAAAATGAAGCTTCATCACAACATCTCGGCTTCTCATGAGAAAGAAAACAACAAATGCAAGTGAATCTAAGAAGGAAAAGAAATCTCAAGCAAAGTAAAAATCAATCCATGATCGAGTATTGTAATTGAAGGACCCATGTCATGTGTGTGCTCCATCCATTTCTCAGGGTCAGCTGTACATCATTTAATTTAGGTTTTAGTTGATGATTAACAAGCACTCTTCTGCAGAACTTTGTAAATGACTAAGGACATGGAATACTTCAGCAAGGAGCATTCCAACTTTCAAGAGATGTTTGGAGAAATATTTGATGTGTTGTAACTTGTTAGTCAGATTGTCGGAGGTTTCCTTTAGGTTTTCCTCAAGGCTTCCGTCAGTTATCAGTTAGGTTTGGACACTAAATAATGGAGGGAGTCATTGTCATCACTGCCAGAATTTATTCTGATATCTATATTTAGTGTTCACTGTAAAATCCCTCATGAGTGTGTGTCAGGAACCAAGGTCTTTCCAAATTCTGACGAGGCTTATATTTACAAAGCAATAATTTGGGCCCAAATCAATGCAATTATCACTGACCAAGACTTCCCTTTGTGAGGAGCAAGGAAATCTCAATCTTGGTTTGGCAGTGGTGCTCAAGGTGTCAGTCCGTGGGGAGGGAGCCAATTGGTTCCCTGAAGAAACTGAAAGCTGAGAATTGCGTTTTGTTACTGTCAGAAGCGATGACATTCCTTGCTGTCAGTGTGTGCGGCCATTTGCATTCTTCCCTGACTGGTTTGTTAGTTTGGCTTCTTCCTCACACTCTTTGTGATTAACCTATCATTATAGTCCTTTAATTCACACAGCAGGAGTTCAGCACAGGGTCAAAAACCTGACCGGGCTGCCTTCCCTGTTCCCAGCTGCTGTACGTGCTGAATCCTCAGGGTTCAGTGTACAGTTCACTCATTCTAACCACCCGACAGCATCAAATCCCATCCAGATGCTGCAGGTGCCAACAATGACCTCCCGTGAACCTCAGGAGAAACCCTTCCTTTAACAGATACATCATGTTGGCCCTCTCAGCCTCTCTGATTAAGTGGCAACATGTCAACAAGATCCTGACACTGTAGCTGAGTTAAAGAGCCACTGTTAAATCTGGGACTGAATCAAACATATTCCCGACCTCCTCCAGCCCACACCGTGTAGGAGAAAGTGAGGACTGCAGGTGATGGAGATCAGAGTCAAAACCTTTAGTGCTGGAAAAGCACAGCCGGACAGGCAGCATCCAAGGAGCATGAAGTCAACATAAGCTCTTCATCAGGAATGTTGGTTGGGGGGACGCAAGGGGACTGAGAGATAAATCAGAGGGGTGGGGTGAGGGTAGGGGGGAAGGTAGCTAGGAACGCGATGGGGATGAAGGTGGGGGGTAATGGTGGGAGGTCAGAGCGGAGGGTGGCAGCGGATGGGCCGGAAAGAGGGTGGTTAGATAGGGATGTGTTCAACTGGGTTGCCGGGTTGGACTCTTGGATGATGGGATAAGGTGCAGTTAGGGGAAATGAGGAAACTGATGGAATCGACATTGATTCGATGCGGTTGCAGGGTCCCACGGTGGATGATGTGATGTTCTTCCTCCAGGTATCGGGTGGCTAGGATTTGGCAGTGGAGTAGGTCCATGTCCTTGGCTGAGTGGAACGGGGCGTTGAAGTGGTCGGCCACACGGTGATGGGGTTGTTTAGAGCATGTGTCCTGGTGATTTTCTCTGAAACCTCCGCCGTCACAGGGCATCCAGTCCCTCGACACATCCACCCACGATGACAAAGGTCTCCAAGCCCTCCATTTCATCCTCTCCCATCAACCCATGCCATCCACCTCCTCCATGATTTTCAGATCCCGAGAACCCAATGCCTCATCTTCATCACGAACGTACAGTAAGTGTATTCAGCCATCTACATTGATGATGACCTCCAACCCCATACATCACTTCCTCTCCCAACGACACACCCACTACCCTCTCACTGTCACAATTCGTTTGGTACACCACCCACACCCTCCACCTCCTCCATGACTTACGGTTCCCTGACCCCCAATGCCTCATCTACACCATGGACATCCATCAGGTCCCTGTCCACATCCTTCCCCCAATGATTAAAGCTTCCAAGACCTCCTTTTTGTCCTGTCACGTCAACCCAACCAATAACTTCCACTCTCACATTACATTTGGAGAACCACCCATGCCCTCCACCTCCTCCATGATTTTCAGTTCCCCAGGCCCAATGCCTCATCTTCATTATGGGCATCCAGTCCCTGTACAAATCCATCGGCCATGATGAAGGCTTCCAAACCCTGCATTACTTCCTCTCCCACCGACACACTCAAGACCCTCCTCCTGTCACGATACCTTCGGAACAGCTCCCACGGACTACACCTCTTCCATGACTTTTGGTTTCCTGGCCTCCAATGTCTCATCTTCACCATGGATGTCCAGGCCCTGTACACATCCATCCCCCATGAGGATATCGTCCAAGCCCTAAGTTTCATCCTCTCCAGCCAACCCAACCAGGACCAAGCCACCAACACACTCATTCAATTGCCTGAAGTGATCCTCACCTTAAATTTCTCTTTCGAATCCTCCCAATTCCTTCAGACCAAAGGGGTGACCATCAGCATTCACATGGGCTCCAGCTATACCTCCCTGTTCATCAGGTACATGGAATAGTCCATCTCCTGTACTTACACCAACACCATTCCCCACCTTTTCCTATCCTACATTGATGAGGAAGTGGTTGGAAACATCTCAGACACCTCTCTCCCTGTCCTAAACATCTCCATCTCCATTTTCAGTGACCGAATAAATTTGACGTCACCTTCAAATGCACGGACTCGGACAGCTACCTGGACTATACTTCCTCCCAACCCTATTCCTGAAAAACTCGACCCTTTTCTCCCAATTCCTTTGCCTCCACTGCATCTGCTCCGAGGATGCGAAATTCCACTCCAGAGCATCCCAGATGGCCTCCTACCTCAAGTGCCACAACTTCACCTCTGACGTAGTCAACAAAGTCCTCCAGGGCATTTCCTCCACTCTGGCACCTCCATTCTTGAACCCCAACCCCCCAACTGCAATAAGGATAATCTTACGACATGGCACAAACCCTTCTGCTCATGAAACCAAACACACAGAAAAGCTGACCTTGCCTTGGAATCTGTTAAAATGTGTGTGACAGTGAATGACTGAAATTCCACTATGTCAAGAAACAATAACTCTAAAATGAACATTTAACAACACCTACTACAACCCGAAGCCTCCTTTTTCTTAAATGTTTGTGATCTACCTCCCCACCTATAAAAAATATCCTGATCCAACAAAGACCATATTAAATTTACAACAAATCAAGTTTCAAAACCAGAGAGCGGTGACAATCCTCTTCTGTTTGTAGATCCCCCTTGCTCATCTTCCATCTTCTGCTGCACAGAGTTTTCATATGAAAAGCAAGCTACCATTTAGAGGTTGTTAGAAATAGCAGTCTGTCAGTGACAGAAGGTGTTATTTCTCTGAATCACTATCCCAAATGCCAATGTTTTACACGCTAAACATCGGACCAGTATAATTGAAATTTGATTGGCTTTTCGTATGTTGATGCATAATTTATTCTGATTGGTTAAATCCATTCTGCTGCAAAATAACTCAGCTATCCAGGTAACAGTCAAATTACACATCTTTATATTTTCCAGCACACATGGTGACATGACAGATGTTAAATAGCTTTCACCCTCTGAAAATTACAGTGCATGCCGTCAACTTCAAAACGATAGAACCCCCAACCCCCAACACCACTCCCCCACGGAGCTCACCTTCCACCCTCCCAATCTTAGGATGGAAGGCATACACCTTCGCCCATTTCCATCACCTTCATTCAGACCAAACCACCAATGATATCTTTCCCTCCCATCCCTTTCAACAGTCTGCAGCGATCATACCCTCTGTGACTCTCATTAGGCCCTTCACCCCCAACCAACACTACCCACTCCCAGCACCTTCCATTCCCTTGCACCTGCACCTGCACCAGTGAGACAGGATGCCAACTCACAGATCGTTTGAGAGAAAATTTCAGACACATGCACCACCCTGTGGCTGACCACTTCAACGACTCAAATCCCCCCCTACTCCGTCAAGGACTTGCCTCCTTCACCGCCAATTCACAGTCACCCAAGAACAGGGAGATACTAAATGAGTGTTTTGCAGATGTATTTATTGTAGAAACGGATATGGAAGATATAAACTGTAGGAAAATAGATGGTGACATATTTAAAAATGTCCATATTACAGAGGAGGAAGTGCTGGATGTGTTGAAATGCATAAAGGTGGATAAATCAACAGGACTTGATCAGGTGTACCCTAGAACTCTGTGGAAATTGAAAGAAGTGATTGCAGGGCCTCTTGCTGAGATATTTGTACCATCAATAGTCCCACGTGAGGTTCCAGAAGACTGGAGGTTGGCTAATGTGATGCCACTGTTGAAGAAGTCTGGTAAAGGCAAGCCAGGCAACTATAGACCAGTGAGCCTGATGTTGATGATGGGTAAGTTGTTGGAGGGAATCCTGACTGAAAGGATGTCCATGTATTTGGAAAGTCAAAGACAGATCAGAGATAGTCAAGTTGGCTTTGTGCATGGGAAATCATGTCTCACAAACTTGATTGAGTTTTTTGAAGAAGGAACAATCAGGGTTTATGAGGGCAGAGCAGTAGATGTAATATATATGGACTTCAGTAAGGCATTCGACAAGGTTCCACATGTGAGACTGATTAGCAAGGTTAGAACTCATGCAACACAGGGAGAACTAGCCATTTGGATACAGAACTGGCTCCAAGGTAGAAGAGAGAAGCAGGTGGTGGAGGATTGTTTTTCAGACTGGAGGCCTGTGACTATTGGAGTGCCACAAGGATTGGTGCTGGGTCGACCTCTACTTTTTGTCATTTACACAAATATTTCAAATGCGAGCATAAGAGTTACAGTTAGTAAGTTTGCAGATGACACCAAAATTGGAGGTGTAGTGGAAACGAAGAGGGTTACCTCAGATTACAACAGGATCTTGATAAGATGGGCCAATGGGCTGAGAAGTGGCAGATGGAGTTTAATTCAGATAAATGTGAGGTGCTGCATTTAGTGAAAGCAAATCTTAGCAGGACTTATACATTTCATGGTAAGGTCCCCGGGTGTGCTGCTGGACAAAGAGACCTGGGAGTGTAAGTTCATTGCTCCTTGAAAGTGGAGTCACAGTTAGATAGGATAGTGAAGAAGGCAAACGCGTTTTCTCAATTGGTCCGAGTATTGAATATAGGAGTTGGGAGGTCATGTTGTGGCTGTACAGGGCATTGGTTAGGCCACTGTTGAAATATTGAGTGCAGTTCTGGTCTCCTTCCTATCAGAAACATGTTCTGAATTTTGAAAGAGTACAGAAAGCATTTACAAAGATGTTGTTGTAAGTGTTGAAGGACTTGAGCTTTCGGGTGAGGCTGAACAGGCAGGGGCTGTTTTCCCTGGAGTGTCAGATGCTGTGGTGTGACCTTGTAGAGGTTTACAAAATAATGAGAGGCATGGATGGGGTAAATCGGCAACGTCTTTTCCCTGGGGTGGGGGAGACCAGAACTAGAGGGCATAAGTTTGGGGTGAGAGGTGATTGATCGAAAAGAGAACCATGGGGCAAAAGTATCACAGAGAGGGTGGAACGTGTATGGAATGAGCTGCCATAGGAAGAGTTGGAGTCTGGTACAATTGCAACATTTAAAAGGCATTTGGATGGGTATATGAATAGGAAGGTTTTGGAGGGATATGGGCCAGGTGCTGGCAGGTGGAAACAGACCCTTCAGTCCAAGTCCAGATATGGTCGGCATGGACTGCTTGGACCGAAGGATCTGTTTCCATGCTGTACATCTCTAGGACTCTATGACTCTAACTGGAGGAAGAAAGCTTCATCATCTGCCATCAGATCCACCAACCACATGACATCAACATCGAACCTCATTAGTTTCCAAATCTCCCCTCGGAACCTTATCCCAGACCCAACCCTCCGACTTAGCAGTGCCCTCTTGAATCATCGTATCTTTCCATCTTCCTTTTTGCTCGTCTGCTCCACCTTCAGCCTGACCCACCACCATCGCCCTTCACCTTCATCAACCTCTCGCATTCCTAGTTACCATCCTCCCAGCCCCACCCTTCCTCTCAATTCTCTCTCAGCTCCTTTAAGGCCCGCCCCACATTCCTGATGAAGGGCTTATGTTCGAAACATCGACTCCCCTGCTCCTCGGATGCTGTGCTTTTCCAGCACCACACTGTTTGACTCTTCATCATGTTTGAGCTTATGGTCCTGCAGGGTCATTCCTTCCTCACTATGGCCCTCCTCAGATCTTATCTATGATGAGTTTCTCGAACACCAGGCGATGGGTATGCCTTGTGAGTTTGATTCTGTCAGGATCTACCTTGATTACTCTGTGGAACAGCTTTCCCCATTTAGGCACAAGTGTCCGGTATTTGTGAAGAGTGTTGGTTGGATTGGGTGTCTTTGTTGAGGCCATTTCCAAAGTTCAGGTCAACACTGAGCAAATACTGTAGCTGTTATTGTGAAGCAATTTTGATACAAGGTTGCTTGTTGATATTTTAGAGTGATCCAGAGTAACACACAAAAGATCAGGTTCACTCAGAATATCAGGTTCCTTTTCCTCAAGTTCCTCTCCAAGCTCACCATCCACTTCACTGGCTCTGAGACTCTCTGTCTTGCAGCACAGTGGTTGGACCTCCACAAATGAACTGCAGCAGCTCAATAAGGCAGCTAACTCCCGTTAATTATGGATGGATTATAAATGCTGACTTAGCCAGAGAAGCCCTTATTCCCAGAATGAATGTTTAAAAAAAGTGAATCCATTGTGACACTTGCATAATCCCCAGAGCCTTTTGAATTCACATCTTTTGAATTTGGGGACAATCCTCAGGATTATAAATTCCAGAATGTAACAAACCCCTGCGCTATTATACCTGAGAATAATGCAAGTGAATCAGACCCAGTGAATTAAAGGATGTTACAGCTGACTGCTTTAAAAGGGAAATATTCAAACAGATTTTGTTCAATCTGTGATGACACAGAAATGGGAACTTTGGACAACACATCAGGAGCTTTCCCCTCACCAATTAATGTTTGAAAAGAAGCTCCTGGTACTGACGTGGACACTGATCATGGAAACCCAGTATTTAATGGTGGCTGCAATGTAGGAGTGAAAAAGCAATTCCCTTGGAATGCATGACCCGACTTGGACGAGGTGGATCTCCTGAATTACAGGAATGCTGAAGAGAATCAGAGAGGAATTCTAAATAAAGGTTTTCTCCAAAGCTAATCTTAGTCTTTTCCCTTTTTATTTTACCTTTGGTTCGGATGTAACAATGTACGTATATTACTGCACATTTATCTGGAACTGGCTGGACGGATAAACTAGAAGATTCGTTTTACGTTTTGAAATAATTTCTAATATTTTATTTAAATGTATCAAATGTGCGAGGTTTACCATCTAAAAATGAACATTTAAAGAAACTGACCACTGCGTATGTACCGATCAAGTGTAACAGGGAGAAAGTGGAGAATGGGTTTGGGACAGTTATCAGCCATGATTGAATGGCAGAGTTTACTTGATGGGCTGAATGGCCGATTTCCTGCTCTTATGTTCCATGGTCTTACGGATATGGTAGTGAAAAAGTACAGAGCATTAAATCTTATCCTTAAACATTTAGACGACAATGTAATGTTGAATTATAGAAGCCATTTGCTGCACACTGGGAAATAGAGAGGCAAGGAGGGTAAGACAATTGAGAATATTTGCCTGAACATCAGTGAATCTGTATCACCAGGACATCAAGTGATAACATTCACGCCTGCTCCCTTGTGAACTTACTGACAGTGTTTGATTCCGATCTCGAAATGAAACTTTGTATCAAATAATTTCTCTCATGAATTATTCCCCTCCACTGTTATATTGTAACAGTGATGCTCTTGGTAAATAAAGGGGATGATTAAAATTAGACTAAACTGTAAGAGGTTTTTTTATTCCAGACTACCAAAGAGTACGATCTCAGGGACGAAACAAGAGATGCTTACAGATTGAATTTACAAGGGACTCCCTGGGCTGTCTCTAATCTGTACTTTAACAATGAACCCTTATCCTCAATGCTGCCTGTGCTGCTAATCCCCTCAGTCCGATTCAACTTCCCTCTCAATTGGCAATTATCAAATGTCCTGCTCACTCCTCTGATGTCTCTAATGATGCGGCCGGAAGAAAGCAGCTTTTGAGCAAAAAGTCATGGCGACTCAAATGACCAATAGGAAACCAGAACTGCAGGTAGTATTCCATCTGTGGCCAAACAATGTTTTCTAAAGTTGGTCGATGACTTCCTTGCTTCTATATTTAATGCCTCAGCTTATGAAGGCAACATCCCATATGTCTTCTTCCCAATCCTGTCTGCTTCTGCTGACACTTTCAGTGATTTAGGGACTTGTAATCAAAATCGTTTTGATCCTCATTAGGTCATGTAATTTGTCCTCATCAAGAAGGGCAATGCTAGACATAATCTAAGGGAATGTATCTGGCCCAATGGTTAATGTAGCAGTGGGCAAGCATTTTATGCAGACTGACCATAACTCTGGAGGTGTCAATGTCATTATGGAAAGTGTTCAGTGTAGTGCAGAAGTTGTGTCTAAATTGGGGGAAGGCCTATTTCAGAAGCAGTCATCAGTTAGATCTGGCAAACATCAATTGGAAGCAGTTACTTGCAGTTACGTCTACATTTGGAAAGTGGGAATCTTTTAAAAGAAGTATAGTGAGATTAATTTAGACACAAATGATTGTGAAAATCCTTCCCTTATTAGAACTCCCAAAATGTACTCGCTTGCACTTATCCAGGTTAAATGCCTTTAAGAGAGATTTGGTCTGTGCTATTTCTCTCATAAGGATAAGGAGGTGTTACACTGATGACAGACTACCTGCTTCAGAAGCAACAGTAAACAGTTTTGAGTTCCAAGAATATTTTTCCTTATATTAGCAAAAACCTCAATTTATGAGTAGATGTCTGGCTCAGATATACCTGGAGATTTTGCTTTGTCTATCTTTGGGGTGTGGAGTTGGCTGTTGAAGTTGATAGAAACAACTTTGTCTCTCTCTCTGCTGCATAAAAACTTTGAGCTCTCTCACTGCTGCTGCAGTGTTTCTTTTGGTGTTTCTATCTCCTGGACTGGAACAGAGATTGCAAGCGAGAAAAACCTGTTTTGCTGAATTTGTCAGTGCCAAGTGTGTGCTTATGGGATCTTGTTACATTGAAAGAGTTGATGATTAGGAGTTAAATATTGTAATATCTTATTAAGTATTTTAACAGAGTTAAAGTTAAACCAATTCTTTTCTCTGTATTTTCACTGTATTGTAAGAATAAAGTGTGTTTTGCTTAAAGTCTTGTCATGGACCAATTGAATCACATCAGGAACACAGCACTTTACACTTGTCTCTGAATACAATAAATGAGTTAGGGTCTGGGTTGTATATTTTGAGGGGGTTTGGTCAGCTCCATAACACTAATTATTCCTTGTACTTTCACATCCATGTTATTAATGTGCAGAACAAACAGGAATGGTCACTGCATCCTCCCCTCATCAATATATATAATGACCTTTTCCAAATAATCAATTAAATTAGTCAGACAGGATCACTCTACAAAAAATCCATGCCTGTTATTCCTTGATTTATCACTGCCTTTCCAAATGTTGATTAATACTGTCCCTTAAAATTTTGAAAAAATATTTTCCCGAACAATGATGTCAGCCGACTGGCCTGAAATGACCTTTCCGATGTCTGCTGCCTTTCTTGAATAAAGGAACCCCATTAATTATCCTCCAGTCATCTGGCACTTCACCTGTGCCCAGAGTCATAGATTCAGAGAGTCATAGAGATGTACAGCACGGAAAGAGACCCTTCGATTCAACGCGTCCATGCCGACCAGATATGCCAACTGAATCGAGTCACATTTGTAGGCATTTGGCCCATATCCCTTTAAACCCTTCCTAATCATATATGCATCCAGATGCCTTTTAAATAATGCAGTTGTCCCAGCATCCACCACTTCGTCAGGTAGCTCCTTCCATAGATGCAACACTCTCTGCGTGAAAAAGTTGCCCCTTAGGTCCCTTTTATATCTTTCCCATCTCACCCTAAATGTACGCCCTCCAGTTCTAGAGTCCTCCACCACATGGAAAAGACCTTGTCCATTTACGCTATCCAAGCCTTTCATGAAGTTATGAACCTCTTTAAGGTCAGTCCTCAGCCTCTGATGCTCCAGAGAAACTCTCCCCAGCGTATACAGCTTTTCCATTTAGTACATATCCTCCAATCCTGGCCACATCCTTGTCAATCTTTTTGGAACTGTTTCATAGTTTACTACATCCTTCTGAGAGGAAGCAGACCAGAATTGCACACAATATTCCCAAAGTGGCCTCACCAATGTCCTGTACATCCACAACATTACCTCCTAACTCCAATACTCAATGCTCTGACCAACAAGGGAAAGATACCAAACACCTTCTTCACTATCTTATCGACCTGCCACTCTGCTTTCCATAAGCTATGAATCTGCACTCCAAGGCATCTTTGTTCAGCAACATTCCAGAGGACATTATAGTCCTGCGTAGATTTCCCTTTCCAAACTGTATTACTTCGTATTTATCTAAATTAGACTCAATCTGCCACTCCTCAGCCCATTGAACCATCTGATCAAGATCCCATTGAGATCTGAGATAACCTCATCGTTTTCCACAACACTTCCAATTTTGGTGTCATCTGCAAACTTACTAATTATACCTCCTACGGTCAAATCCAAATCATTGAAAGAAATCACGTAAAGTCATGGCTCCATCACCGATTCTTGAAGCACTGGTCGCAGGCCTCCAGTCTGAAAAACAACCCACCATCACCACACTCTGTTTTCTAAATTTGAGCCCGTTCTGTATCCAAATGGCCAGCTCGCCCTTTACTCCATGAGACCAAACCTTGCTAAATTGTCTCCCATGGGGAACCTTTTTGAATGCCTTACTGATGTCCACATAGATCATGTCCACCATTTTGCCCTCATCAATCCTCTTTGATACTTTTTCAAAAAACTCAATCAGATTCATGATTAAGATTTCCCATGCACAAAGCTATGTTGAATATCCCTAATCAGTCCTTGCCTTTCCAAATTCATGTAAATCCTGTCCCTCGGAATTCCCTCCAACAACTTGCTCACTACTGATATCTGTAGTTCCCTGGCTTGACCTTACAACCTTTCTGAAATAATGGCACCAAATCAGCCAACCTCCACTCTTCTGGCACATCACCTGTGACTACTAATGATACAAATGTCTCAGCAAAGGGCCCAGAAATCACTTCCCTAGCTTCCCAGAGAGTTCGAGGGGGTGCTTGACCAGGTCCTGGGGCTTTATCCACCTTTTTGTATTTCAAGACATCCAGCGTTTCCTCCTCTTTTAGATTGACATTTTTCAAGAAGTCACCATCTATTTCCCCACATTGTATATCCTCCTTGGTTCTTCACAGTACGTACTGATGCAAAGTATTTGTTTACAATCTCAACCGTCTCCTGTGGCTCAAAGGCTGCCTTGCTGATCTTTGACAAGCAATATTCGACTCCTAGTTACTCTTTTGTCCTCAATGTATTTGTAAAAGCTCTTTGGATTCTCTTTAACCCTAATTGTCAAACTATCTGATGTATCCTTTTCGCTCTTCTGATTTTCCTCTTAAGTAAACTCCTACTGCCTTTATACTCTTCTAAAGATTTTCTGAATCTTTCATGTCTAGACCTGGCATATGCTTACTTCCTTTACTTATTTTTTTGTAAATATATTTATTAACAATATATTTAACTTTATGAACATATAAAGTTATTGAAAAATACAATCAATAACAAACATCAGTATAATAAAAGATAAATAAATGCAAATAACAATACAACGACTATCTACTAACTACTAACCTACCCTACAATCCACACAAACCCTAACACTGCACAAAGCATCACCAATAAATAAGTAAATAGCTACAATGACAAAAAAGGAAGCAAAGCAAAAAACCCAACAATAAACACAGAATACAGAACAGTTATGCTCTGCGTGAAGCTCCCAAATAAAACCACGGGATCATTGTGAACATATATTCGTATTAACTCAGGAGAAACCCCTACAGGGTCCAAGGCTTGACAAACCGAACAATCCTTGTTAAACACGTGCCTTGGTTAAGATAACTGACAAATCGACATTCAAATAACTCAAGCAGGGCTGTCATGTTTCCTAAAAATGGTCTGTTGTGTGGTGCACCATGTTTGTTAAAAAGTCCAAGGGAATGTGTTCCATAAATAATTTCTGCCATCCCAGCAAACCCGGTAGGTTCTCACACACCGAGTTCATCAGAATATTCTTCCGTGCACAGTATGCAAGAATATTAAACAGTTACTTCACATGCCCATCTAAAGGTGGTAAATTCAGTAGACCTAAGAGGAGAGATATCAGTCAACTTTGACATCACCCTCCCGATCTCTCCCACCACAGCACTCCAATAAACATGGAGCCTGTGGCATGTCCAGAAGCAATGGGTAAGAGTACCTACACTTATTTTACATTTGGGGCACACTGAAGATACTCCTTTATTAAGCTGCGCCAGACGCACTAGTGCCAGATGAACCCTGTGCAGAACTTTTAACTGAACGGCGTATGTCCTATTACAGTTTGAGATCTTGCGAGCATTCTCCCACATTTTCTCCCATGTTTCAGAGGAGGTCTCCACTCCCAGCTCTTGCTCCCACACCTCACATAATCAGTTAATATGCTGGCAGGCCCTGCTACCTAGCAGGCGATTGAGGGCACTAACCGAAAGGGTGCTTGTGGAACGTAGCAACAACCTCTCTGTATCGGGCTTAAGGAGAGAGGCCTGTTGCAAGATTACCCCTGAGAGGGCCGTGATCCGCTGTAGCTTAGTTACCGAAGGCCCCGCCTGAGTTGATAGTCAGGAATTCCTGAAACTCCTTCTAAAAGTATTCCACAAATTTGGAATCCTTAGTGAGAAAATAATCCAAATGCTTGTTCCGCAAACCTAGCCCCTCACTCTTGGTCTTCACCTCCAAGTGTTCCACCGCATGATCTGAGATAGCTATGTTCCCAATTGTACAACCCATAATCAAATCCAGAAGGACAGAGGGAGCCAGAAAAAGATCAATCCTCATGTGACATTTATGGGGGTTTAAAAAAAAGATGCTGTCTCTGGCAGGAGGGTGAAGACATCACCACATATCCACCAGCCCCAACTCCTTGCTTGGCCTGTGAAGAAATATTTGGGGCCCACAAAGCATCCTGTCCAATGTCGGATCCAAAAGACAATTCAAATCCCCCGGTATAATAATGTGCCGTATTCCAATAGCACTCAGCTTAGAGAAATCACTCATCAAACATTTGAGGTGATGCGCTGGAGGACAGTAGGCATTTCAAATGCCATATTCCTCCCCATGTATCAGTGCTTTAGCTATCACAAACCATCCCTGCTCATCTTTCACCTGCTCTAATAATGTGAACGGAAGATTTTTCTGAATGAGTACCGACACTCTCCTACTTTTAGGAGTAAATGATACAAAGAATACCTGGTCATAAACCAACTGTTGGAATTTCAGGGGTCCCCCATCATCAAAGTGGGTTTCCTGCAACAAAGCGATGTTAACCCTTTCCTTCTTAAGGCTAGAAAGGACTTTTTACCTTTTAACAGATGAATGATCTCTCTTGATGTTCCTGGTACACAACTTAATTAGACATTTAGCCATATCCCCTTCCAGAAACCCTTGAACCCCGGGGAGGGAGAGCCTTGCTTAAATAGCACCGAGCACAAGTAAGTAAGGACTCATAGAGTCAAAGAATTATATATACAAAAACTACTCTATCAGAAGTATAAACAACTCTTACCACCGAAAAACTACCAAGAAAACCAACTACAAAAACTTGAATGGAAGACACTTCTCCCTGACCATAGGAGCCCTCACCCTCCCCATCCCCTTCTTCACAACTCCTTCAAACCCGGACTGTGCCCCAGCCTTAAGCCAAACAGAAACTAGGAAATGCTCCTGAAATGACCAGAAAAAAGCTAAAGTCAGGACGAACACTCCACCCATCCCGGGCTTCATGTCACCTCTACTTGTGACTAAAAGAGAAACAGAACAAATAAAAAATCGGGTGAGACCACAAACTATCCCATCAGAAAATCCAGTTATTAAAAGAAAAGGAACAACTTATTCCAAGAATCTTTCTCCTTTCCAGAAAAGTACTTATTATGGAGAAAGAAAGGAATTTAAAAAGGAAGGCAAAACATGGGGAAAGAATGGAAAGAGACCAAACATTAACCGTACTCCTCAGGCCATCTATTTAATTTAAAGTGTCTATGAGGCTTTCAGCTTTATCCACTGAGTCAAATGTATAAACTGAGTCCTCGTGGCTGAAGTGAAGCTCTGCAGGGTATCTCATGGAGTACTGGATACTCAGGTTCCTCAGCCTCTTCTGAACTTCATCGAAGGACTTCCTCTTTCAAATTAAAGCTGCTGAGAAATCCTGGAAAAACATGATTTTTGACCCCTTACACAGCAGTGCCTGCGGATCATTTCCCAGTAATCTAGAAGCTTCTATCACTTTTTGCTTCTCCTTATTTGAGTGGAAATGTACGAGAACGGGCAGGGGCACTGCACAGGCCCTGACCTGTGCACTCTAACCCGATAAGCCCTTTCAATCTGCAGCCTGCTGGACTCGATGTGAAGGCCATAGTACTTTGGCAGCCAGCTTTCAAAGAAGCTGACTGGCTGCTCACCTTCCTCACCTTCAGACAGCACGACCATTCGGAGATGTATTCTGCGAATTGATTTTCGAGGTCTTCGATACAGTCTCGCAAGGCCCGCACATCTCGCTCCAGCACCTGGATCCAACTGGATGAGGAGCCCATTGCAGCTTCTGAGGCCTGAGTTCAACCCTCCAATTCCCCCAGCCGCTCCCCAAGACCCTGGATCTCCTGCTCATGCTTCTGCAGCAAGGACACGATCGGTTGGATCTGGGCACGAATCTCCCCACGGATCTCCTCAATTGCAGCCCCAACGTTCAAGGCCAGTCTCTCCATCGCTGCAGCAGATTCCTGTGAGTCTGTCACATCCCTGGTGGGGGAGGGTAAGGGGTGTGTCAGGAGAGTCTGCTGTTGCTGCTGTCTCTGGTATGCCTGGTGCTGCAGGGGAGTGTCCTCCCTGCTGCTGTTTACTCAATCCTTTCCCCTTTGGCATCCTTCCCACTCCCAAATATGAACAACTATGTGTTCTGTCAGGTTTTAAACTAATAATTCCACCACATAAGTTGGCCATGTTTTGGCAAAAGAAACCAGTATGCCTTGGCTGTTAGGCAGAGCTGTCCACAGCAGTTCTACAGAATCACCGCCATATTGCCGAGTCCCCCTTTTTTTGTTTAATCATACTCTTAATTATTCTCGTCGTCCAGCAGTCCCTGCAGCTAAAAGCCTGTCCTTTCACCCTAACAGAAATATACTGTCTCTGGACTCTCTTTATCTCATTTTTGAGAGCTTCCCATTTTCCACTTCTCCTTTCACCTACGAACATCTTCTCTCAATTAGCTTTTGAAAGTTTTGCCTCACACCATCAAAATTAGTCTCCCTGCAATTTAGAACTTCAATTGTTAGATCTGCTAAATTCTTTTCTATTCCTACCCTCACTAGCTCAAAGCACCGGGAGTAATCCAGTTTCATCTGCCCTTGAGGACCTCGTTTTTAAATTCCTGCCCAACTCTCTATATTCTCCTTCCAGATTCTCATCCTTTTCCCTTCCTATGTTGTTAGTTACAATGTGTACAATGACCTCCTGCTGGTCCCTCTCCCCTTTGAGAACATTCTGCACCCTCTCTGAGACATCCTTGGTGCCGACACCAGGGAGGCAACACACAATTCAGATTTTGTGCTGTTGTGCGCGGAAACGTCTTTGATAAACAGTCCCCTAACACAACCGATCGCTTGGTACCCCTCATTACGGTAGAGCCTGTCTTGATATCTGAAACTTGGCTGTTTGTGCTACATTCCCCTGAGAATCCATCATGCCCTACATTCTCCAGCATACTTGTTTGAAATGTGGATAGCCACAGAAGACTCCTGCATGGACGGCCTACCTTTCTTACATTTCTTGGTGTTAACCAAACGATCTGACTGTGTCTGCAGCTTTGCTCCCTTCCTATAAATGCCATCGATCACAGCCCCTGGCACTTGTAAATTCCTCATTGCCTTTAACTGTTGCTCCAACTGACCCATTTGATCTGACAGGATTCGCAAACAATGAGATTTATTGCAGATAGAAACCTCAGTAACCCATAAACTCTCTCAAAACTCCCACATCTGACAAATGAGCATGTTACTCTACTTGAGGCCATTTTGCTCCTTCCAATCTCCAGACCAAGAAAATAGCACCGTCTCATTTCTCTACAAAACACTGCTCAAAGCTACCTTCATTATAACAGCTTATATTTTTAAAATTTAATCAAGAGGTAGATCCCAATAAAAACAGGTAATCAAGAAAGAACCCACTCTACTCACTGTTGTAGATTTACAGCAAGGCTACACCTAAAACTATTCACTTCTTTGTTTCTGTGCTGGCACTTCTCACAAACAGGTTCCTCCAAGGTCAGGTGTGAATTTCACTGTTTGTGAATTTTTCCTAGACATACTCCGAACTCTCGGGATACACGAATTCAAACAGCAAAGGCAGGAACTGCGCAGACTCACTGCTGTCAAGATTAGCGTGGTACTGGAAAAGCACAGCGGGTCAGGCAGCATGTGAGCAGCAGGAAAATTGATCTGCTCCCATTTATCTCTCCACCCCAGAGGCTTCCTCCCTTATTCCTGATGAAGGGCTTTTGCCCAAAACATCGATTTTCCTACTCCTCGAATGCTCCCTGACATGCTGCGCTTTTCCAGCACCACTCTAATCGTGACTCTGATCTCCAGCATCTGCAGTTCTCATGTTTGCCTCGATTCACTGCAGTGTCAGTGAGCAGTGTGGGTTTCTTTTCCTCTCTCCCTGACCGACCGTGTGCTCGCTGCCTTTGTCTATCTCGCTCCCTTTTTAAACTGCCATCGTCTTGACTGCTATTTCTCCAAGCTTCCAGCGAAGTACTAAATACTTGATCAATATTCTCTCACCCTTTCTTCACTAGATTTTAAATGAATATGATGGTATATGGAATTAGGGACATTGTTGTAACCTGTGTTTGTAATTAAATAGAACACGGGTGTTGAGAATAGAAGACTTGCTCTGAGTGACAGGGTGTGTACCTTCCTGGTAATCTGTTTTGGGTTGAAGGATTAGAGAGAGCTGTATATCTGAGCTTTCTGATGGCACCATGAGACGAGATGCAGGAAGTAATGTGCAGGTGCATGTGGTCATTTGGACTTGTCTGGGTCAGCCAGACTATGGCAGATGAAGTCTAATGAGAAGAAGCAGCATATCATCCACTTTGGAGTGAAGAAAAAGTGGTCAGAATATTTTCAAAATTATGAACAGCATGGAGTTGATATACAGAAGAAATGTTTTAATTTGTTTAAATGTTAAGTTTTATCACAAATGTGACCAGAGTAGAAAAGGGTTGGAAGCTTGACTAATGTGAACAAATTTCTGGGTGTGAGCATATTTGGAGTATTGAATTCACATGCACAATACAGACATATTTGTCTGGGAGGAGTTGACAGCTCTTAAACATGTCGCTGACTTCGCAACGTGTAAATGTCCCAAACACAATGTCACACCCACGGACAGAGTTATATAAAACATGTCTAGGTCTCTGTGCCAACAGAACCTGAGCCTCCTTGGTACATTTGACATGGGTTAATGGCAGGAAATTAAAATTATAATTCATCAACAATTGAAGTTTAATTTTAAGCTGGTTAATGTGTTTTAAACGTTATTCATGACAATCGGTTGGTTAAACCGGGGCAGTTATTATCTGCAGGGAGGGAGTACTCAGTAAGTAATGGTTCAGTTCATCTCTCAGCTCCTTATTTTACACTATTAACTCCCTGACTCATTTCCTATTGGACTGTTCATGCATTTTGTTTTAGTAACTACACTTTTTATGTCTTTTGCTTTTAGTCAGCTCTCTATTGTACTCAAACGTTCATTCATTTTCCTTTCATTTCATTGTTTTTTATGTTCCATATTCCATCCAATTTCCGAGCATTTGATCACCTTTGCGAAATTATATTCCTTTAGGAAAATTTTGTTGTTCAATTATAATGAAAGGTCAAGTGTTGCCAGATGAACTATCATCACCATGTGAGTCACTTAACTGAGGGTGCAGACTGTACCATCACAATGCATGTGACCTCACCTTAATGTGTATAACGGTGATATCAAACATCACAATAGATGTGTCAACTGATAAACTGGAGGCACTTGGCTTTACAATCAGTTAAAATGATGGAAGCTGAGCTACACCATCATGATTTCTTACTGAGTTATCTTTCGAGGTGTGAATGTGTTCATTGAACGATCTGAAGAGGCTCTTTGAAGAGAGTTTGAGGAATAACATCTTTGTCAACAAATAGATTCCGAGAAGATCGACAGTGAACGGTTTGTCATGGCCCCTTTCAATTCATGTGCCTGCCGCCTTATTGAAGTCTATCAGTGAACATTTTTTTTAGATTAGTCAAATGTAAGCTAAAATTCACAAAGTCATGATGACTCACATTTCACTACATTGGAAGAAGAGATTTACACATATCAGAATTGTGCTCATCATGTCTTTTGTACATACAGATGAGACGTTCTTTCTCCAGGCATCCATACCTCCAGCATCCCCTACCTCCATCCAAGGCCCCAAAGGAGCCTTCCACATCCATCAAATTGCACCTGGACTTCCACACATATCATTTATTGTATCTGTTGCTTCCGATGTGGTCTAGTCTACATTGAAGAGACCGGACCCCTTCTCACAACGCACCTCAGAGAACATTTCCGGGACACCTGCACCTATCAAACCCCACCACTCCGTGGCCAAACATGACAACTCCCCCTCCCTCTCTGCTAAAGACATGCAGGTCCTGGGCCTCCTCCATCCCCACTTCTTCACGACCTGATGCCTGGAAGAAGAACGCCTTCTCTTCTGCCTCAGGACCCATCATCCCAATGGCATCCAGGTCGATTTTACCAGTTTCCTTATATCCCCTCCCCCCACCTGACACCAGTTCCAACCTTCCAGTTCAGCACCGTCCTCATGTCGTGTCTCACCTCACAATCTTCCTTCCCACAATCCACTCTACCCTCCTCTCCGACCAATCACCTTTACCACCACCTCCATCCACCTATTGCACTCTCAGCTACCTCCCTCCCCAGCCCCAAACCCATCTATTTATCTCTCCATCCCCCAGGCTCCCAGCCCCATTCCTGATGAAGGGCTTTTGCCCAAAACATTGATTTTCCTGCTCTCAGAGGCTGCCTGAGCAGCTGTTCTTTTCCCGCACTACTCTAATCTTGACTCTAACCTCCAGCATCTGCAGTACCCACTTCCACCTCACAAACTTAGAAACACATCTTCACTGAAAATGAAGTTGTTGAGAGGTGGAATTATTGTATTTATTGACATGTGTAAACCTTCCATATCATTCTTCACAGGTAGTTGGATTCCTGAACCTGATTTCTGATAGTTAGTCATCTCTCTCTCAGGTCCTTCCTTTGATTCCCTGAGTGGCCATCATGAAGGAACTGTGCCCAATGGCAACATCATCACAAGCAATAAATGAGACAGGAGGCTGCCCTCAATGAACAGTATGTCTCTATATGGTTATCTTGTATTATATGTTCTGCATGTCAAAACAAGCAATATTATCAATATCGTGCTCCCAGTAAGATTGATGCTGAATTGAGTGGTCTGATTAAAGTTGTTTTTGCTACATTTACAATTTTACAGCTCCTAACTAGTTTGAATATTAGAATCTACTTACTTGATGGTAGGACAACCCGACTCTCAGATATGTAGCTATTGCCCTGCAACCAACCAGCCATCTGCTTTGTCCTTAAAAGTCATGCCCTTTTCCTCTTCAGTAATTGGATTCAACCAGATAGCATCATTGCTGGCTAGGCTGCAGTATAGACACTATTTGTTCTAAGGGTGGAAATTAAGAGTAGAATTCCCATGTTCCAGCAAGATGTTTACTCCCCATCATTGGCTCCCTACTCGCTCAAAATCTACAAGTAATTGGAATGTTCAAAACATTCGCTAGCAAGGTTTGGGGCTTGGAAAATGTCAACGTTCCCATCACAAATTGGAAACCTGTTTTTATACCGTAGCCATTCTGTCATTGTGACTGAAATGAACCAAGCAGTGTTAGCCCAAACCTACCATCAAGATGTCCTTAAACTGACTGAGGGAAACCATAACAACAGCAAGGAAGCTTCACTCTCACAATGAGTATCCCTGTAAGATTAGGTATCTCAGCAGGATTGCAAGGTGGGGATTTGTAGCTGCACATTTTCATTCACAGGATGAGAATTGCACTGACCCTCATTTTCTTGGATTCTTTAGGACTGAGTGCAGACAGAGAACTGAGGAAACAGAGATGCTGCTAGCAAGTTGACACCCAGAACTTTGCTGTTTCAAAGGTTTGTCTGAAACATTTGGAGCTCTGTGACTCTTATTTTGGAAAACACTGTTTGCTATGAGTTTAAATTCTAAGATAGAAGAAGTCAGTAGAATTGAATAAATGTCATCAACCCAACAACCTTCAGCTGCTTGGTCTATGATCCCTCCCTTCATTATGATGTTCGAAGAGATTATGTTCCCTGATGATCGCAAAATGTTTAGCCCCATTTGTGACTCCTCAGATACTGAAGTGCAGTCCATGTCCAAGTGCAGCAAGACCTGGACAATATGCGTGTTTAGGCAAACAAGTGGCAAGTAAAATTCTTGCAACCGGTGCCAGGCAGTGAGTTTTTTCAACAAGAGAAAATCTGATCATCTCCCTTAGGCATTGCGAAACCCCTCCATTTACCAGAAACTGAACTGTGCAATGCCATTTGTATTTATTGCAATTCAATATTAGCAGTGTCTGAATTTCTTATTCTGCCACAGGTATAAAGTTGTCGCCAGGAGAAGAAAGACAAAATGAAGCTTCATCACAACATCGAGGCTTCTCATGAGAAAGAAAACAACAAATGCAAGTGAATCGAAGAAGGAAAAGAAATCTCAAGCAAAGTAAAAATCAATCCATGATCGAGGATTGTAATTGAAGGTCCCATGTCATGTGTGTGCTCCATCCATTTCTCAGGGTCAGCTGTACATCATTTAATTTAGGTTTTAGTTGATGATTAACAAGCACTCTTCTGCAGAACTTTGTAAATGACTAAGGACATGGAATACTTCAGCAAGGAGCATTCCAACTTTCAAGAGATGTTTGGAGAAATATTTGATGTGGTGAATCTTGTTGGTCAGATTGTAGGAGGTTTCCTTTAGGTTTTCCTCAAGACTTCCTTCAGATATCCGTTGGGTTTGGACACTTAAGTAATGGAGGGAGTCATTGTCATCACTGCCAGAATTTATTCTGAGATCTATATTTAGTGTTCACTGTAAAATCCCTCATGAGTGTGTGTCAGGACCCAAGGTCTTTCCAAATTCTGATGAGGCTTATATTTACAAAGCAATAATTTGGGGCCAATTCAATGCAATTATCACTGACCAAGACTTCCCTTTGTGAGGAGCAAGAAAATCTCAATCTTGGTTTGGCAGTGGTGCTCAAGGTGTCAGTCCGTGGGGAGGGAGCCAATTGGTTCCCTGCAGAAACTGGAAGCTGAGAATTGAGTTTTGTTACTGACCGAAGCGATGACATTCTTTACTGTCAGTGTGTGTGGCCATTTGCATTCTTCCCTGACTGTTTTTTTAGTTTGGCTTCTTCCTCACACTCTTTGTGATTAACCTATCATTATAATCCTTTAGTTCACACAGCAGGAGAAAAAGCACAGGGTCAAAAAACTGACCGGGCTGCCTTCCCTGTTCCCAGTTGCTGGACGTGCTGAATCCTCAGGGTTCAGTATACAGTTCACTCATTCTAACCACCCGACAGCATCAAATCCCATCCAGATGCTGCAGGTGCCAACAATGACCTCCCGTGAACCTCAGGAGAAACCCTTCCTTTAACAGATCCATCATGTTGGCCCGCTCAGCCTCTCTGATTAAGTGGCAACATGTCAACAAGATCCTGACACTGTCGCTGAGTTAAAGAGCCACTGTTAAATCTGGGACTGAATCAAACATATTCCCGACGTCCTCCAGCCCACACCGTGTTGGAGAAAGTGAGGACTGCAGGTGATGGAGATCAGAGTCAAAACCTTTAGTGCTGGAAAAGGACAGCCGGTCAGGCAGCATCCAAGGAGCATGAAGTCAACATAAGCTCTTCATCAGGAATGTTGGTTGGGGGAATGCAAGGGGGCTGAGAGATAAATCAGAGGGGTGGGGTGAGGGTAGGGGGGAAGGTAGCTAGGAACGCGATGGGGATGAAGGTGGGGGGACATGGTGGGTGGTCAGAGCGGAGGGTGGCAGCAGATGGGTGGGAAAGAGGGTGGTTAGATAGGGATGCGTTCAACTGGGTTGCCAGGTTGGACTCTTGGATGATGGGATATGGTGCGTTTCGGGGAAATGAGGAAACTGATGAAATCGACATTGATTCGATGTGGTTGCAGGGTCTCACGGTGGATGATGAGATTTTCTTCCTCCAGGTATCGGGTGGCTAGGATTTGGGAGTGGAGTAGGTCCATGTCCTTGGCTGAGTGGAACGGGGCGTTGAAGTGGTCGGCCACAGGGTGATGGGGTTGTTTAGAGCATGTGTCCTGGTGATTTTCTCTGAAACTTTCACCGACACAGGGCATCCAGTCCCTCTACACATCCATTCACCGTGACAAAGGTCTCCAAGCCCTCCATTTCATCCTCTCCCATCAACCCATGCCCTCCACTTCCTCCATGATTTTCAGATCCCCAGCACCCAATTCCTCATCTTCATCACGAACGTCCAGTAACTGTATTCATCCATCTACATTGATGATGGCCTCCAACCACATACATCACTTCCTCTCCCAATGACACACCCACTACCCTTCCACTGTCACAATTCGTTTGGTACACCAACCACGCCCTCCACCTCCTCCATGACTTACGGTTCCCTGACTGCCAATGCCTCATGTACACCTTGGACATCTATCTGGTCCCTGTCCACATCCTTCCCCCATGATGAAAGCTACCAAGACCTCCATTTTTTCCTGTCACGTCAACCCAACCAATACCCTTCCACTCTCACATTACATTTGGGGAACCACCCATGCCCTCCACCTCCTCCATGATTTTCAGTTTCCCAGGCCCAATGCCTCATCTTCATCATGGACATCCAGTCATTGTACACATCTCTCGGCCATGATGAAGGCCTCCAAACCCTAAATTACCTCCTCTCCCACAGACACACTGAGTACCCTCCTCCTGTCACGATACATTCGGAACAGCTCCCATGGACTACACCTCTTCCATGATTTTCGGTTCCCCGGGCTCCAATGCCTCATCTTCACCATGGATGTCCAGGCCCAGTACACATCCAGCCGCCATGAGGATATCATCCAAGCCCTAAGTTTCTTCCTCTCCAGCCAACCCAACCAGGACCAATCCACCAACACACTCATTCAAATGCCTGATGTGATCCTCACCTTAAATTTCTCCTTCGAATCCTCCCAATTCCTTCAGACCAAAGGGGTGACCATCGGCATTCACATGGGCTCCAGCTATACCTGCCTTTTCATCAGGTACATGGAATAGTTCATCTTCTGCAGTTACACCAACACCTTTTCCTATCCTACATTGATGACGGAGAGGTTGGACACCTTCCATCCTGACAGGAAACATCTCAGACACCTCTCTCCCCGTCCTAAACATCTCCATCTCCATTTTCAGTGACCGAATAAATTTGACATCAGCTTCAAATGCACGGACACTG
This sequence comes from Hemiscyllium ocellatum, assembly GCF_020745735.1. NCBI lineage: Eukaryota > Metazoa > Chordata > Chondrichthyes > Orectolobiformes > Hemiscylliidae > Hemiscyllium > Hemiscyllium ocellatum. Next base: position 92,025,756 of record NC_083401.1, read on the forward strand.
ACAGCTACCTGGACTATACTTCCTCCCAAACCCATTCCTGTAAAAACTCGACCCTTTTCTCCCAATTCCTTTGCCTGCACTGCATCTGCTCCGAGAATGACAAATTCCACTCCAGAACATCCCAGATGGCCTCCTACCTCAAGTGTCACAACTTCACCTCTGACGTGGTCAACAAAGTTCTCCAGGGCATTTCCTCCACTTCTGGCACCTCCATTCTTGAAGCCCAACCCTTCCAACTGCAATAAGGATAATCTTACGACATGGCACAAACTCTTCTGCTCATGAAACCAAACACACAGAAAAGCTGACCTTGCCTTGGAATCTGTTAAAATGTGCGTGACAGTGAATGTCTGAAATTCCACTATGTCAAGAAACAATAACTCTAAAATGAACATTTAACAACACCTACTTACAACCCAAAGCCTCCTTTTTCTTAAATGTTTGTGATCTACCTCCACATCTATAAAAAATATCCTGATCCTACAAAGGCCCTATTAAATTTACAACAAATCAAATTTCAAAACCAGACAGCGGTGCCAATCCTCTTCTGTTTGTAGATCTCCCTGGGTCATCTTCCACCTTCTGCTGCACAGAGTTTTCAGATGAAAAGTAAGCTACCATTCAGAGGTTGTTTTAAATAGCAGTCTGTCAGTGACAGAAGGTGCTATTTCTCTGAATCACTATGCCAAATGCCAACGTTTTACACACTAAACATCGGACCATCTCATTGGTTGGATGTTGTCACAACAGTATAATTGAAATTTGATTGGCTTTTCGTATGTTGAGGCATAATTTACTCTGATTGATTAAATCCATTCTGCTGCAAAATAACTCAGCTATACAGGAAACAGTCAAATTACACATCTTTATATTTTCCAGGACACATGGTGACATGACAGATGTTAAATAGCTTTCACTCTCTTAAAGTTACAGTGCATGCCGTCAACTTCAAAACAATAGAACCCCCGCCCCCCAATCCCGCTCCCCCCGGAGCTCACCTTCCACCCTCCCAATCTTCGGATAGAAGGCATCATCTTCGCCCATTTCCATCACCTTCATTCAGACCCAACCACCAATGATATCTTTCCCTCCCATCCATTTCAACATTCTGCAGAGATCATACCCTCTGTGACTCTCATTAGGCCCACACCCCCTGCCAACACTACCAACTCCCAGCACCTTCCATTCCTTTGCACCAGCACCTACACTGGGGAGACAGGACAGCAACTCACAGATCGTTTGAGAGAACATCTCAGACACATGCACCACCCTGTGGCCGACAACTTCAAATAATTTAAATCCTCCTCACTCCGTCCATGACTTGCCTCCTTCACCGCCAATTCACAGTCACCCAAGGACAGGGAGATACTAAGTGAGTGTTTTGCAGTAGTATTTATTGTGGAAAAGGATATGGAAGATATAGACTGTAGGAAAATAGATGGTGACATCTTAAAATTGTCCATATTACAGAGGAGGAATGCTGGATGTCTTGAAATGCATGAAGGTGGATAAATCAACAGGACTTGATCAGGTGTACCCTAGAAATCTGTGGAAATCTAGAGAAGTGATTTCAGGGCCTCTTGCTGAGATATTTGTACCAACGATAGTCACAGGTGAGGTGCCAGAAGACTGGAGGTTGGCTAATGTGGTGCCACTTTTTAAGAAGGGTGGTAAGGACAAGCCAGGCAACTATAGACCAGTGAGCCTGATGTCGATGATGGGCAAGTTGGAGGGAATGCTGAAAGAAAGAATGTACATGTATTTGGAAAGTCAAGGATAGATTAGAGATAGTCAATTTGGCTTTGTGCGTTGGAAATCATGTCTCACAAACTTGATTGAGTTTTTTGAAGAAGTAACAATCAGGGTTTATGAGGACAGAGCAGGAGATGTGATATATATGGACTTCAGTAAGGCATTCGACAAGGTTCCCCATGGGAGACTGATTCACAAGGTTAGAACTCACGCAATACAGGGAGAACTAGCCATTCGGATACAGAACTGGCTCCAAGGTAGAAGAGAGAAGCAGGTGGTGGAGGATTGTTTTTCAGACTGGAAGATTGTGACTATTGGAGTGCCACAAGGATCGGTGCTGGGTTGAAATCTACTTTTTGTCATTTACACAAATATTTAAAATGCGAGCATATGAGTTGCAGTGAGTAAGTTTACAGATGACACCAAAATTGGAGGTGTAGTGGAAACGAAGAGGGTTACCTCAGATTACAACAGGATCTTGATAAGATGGGCTAATGGGCTGAGAAGTGGCAGATGGAGTTTAATTCAGATAAATGTGAGGTGCTGCATTTTGTGAAATCAAATTTCAGCAGGACTTATACATTTAATGGTAAGGCCCCCGGGTGTGCTGCTGTACAAAGAGACCTGGGAGTGCAAGTTCATTGCTCCTTGAAAGTGGAGTCACAGGTAGATAGGATAGTGAAGAAGGCGTTTGATGTGTGTTTTCTCTATTGGTCAGAGTATTGAATAAAGGAGTTGGGAGGTCATGTTGTGGCTGTACAGGGCATTGGTTAGGCCACTGTTGTAATATTGCTTCCAATTCTGGTCTCCTTCCTATCAGAAACATGTTCTGAATCTTGAAAGAGTACAGAAAGCATTTACAAAGTTGTTGTTGTAAGGGTTGAAGGACTTGAGCTTTCGGGTGAGGCTGAACAGGCAGGGGCTGTTTTCCCTGGAGCGTCAGATGCTGTGGTGTGACCTTATAGAGGTTTACAAAATTATGAGAGGCATGGATGGGGTAAATCGGCAAAGTCTTTTCCCTGGGGTGGGGGAGAACAGAACTAGAGGGCATAAGTTTGGGGTGAGAGGTGATTGATCGAAAGGAGAACTATGGGGCAAAAGTTTCACAGAGTGGGTGGTACGTGTATGGAATGAGCTGCCAGAGAAAGTGTTCAAAGTTGGTACAATTGCATCATTTAAAAGGAGTTTGGAAGGGTATATGAATAGGAAGGTTTTGTAGGGATATGGGCCGGGTGCTGGCAGGTGGAAACAGACCCATCGGTCCAGATGTGGTCAGCATGGACTGCTAGGACCGAAGGATCTGTTTCCTGCTGTACATCTCTATGACTCTATGACTCTAACTGGAGGAAGAAAGCTTCATCATCTGCCATCAGATCCACCAACCACATGACATCAACATCGAACCTCACTCGTTTCCAAATCTCCCCTCGGAACCTTATCCCAGACCCAACCCTCCGACTTAGCAGTGCCCTCTTGAATCATCGTATCTTTCCATCTTCCTTTTTGCTCGTCTGCTCCACCTTCAGCCTGACCCACCACCATCGCCCTTCACCTTCATCAACCTGTCGCCTTCCTAGCTACCATCCTCCCAGCCCCACCCTTCCTCTCAATTATCTCTCAGCTCCTTTAAGGCCCGCCCCACATTCCTGATGAAGGGCTTATGTCCGAAACATCGACTCCACTGCTCCTCGGAGGCTGTACTTTTCCAGCACCACACTTTTTGACTCTTCATCATGTTTGAGCTTATGATCCTGCAGGGTCATTCCTTCCTCACTATGGCCCTCCTCAGATCATATCTATGATTTGTTTCTTGAACACCAGGTGATGGGTATGCATTGTGAGTTTGATTCTGTCAGGATCTACCTTGATTACTCTGTGGAACAGCTTTTCCCATTTAGGCACAAGTGTCCGGTATTTGTGAAGGGTGTTGGTTGGATTGGGTGTATTTGTTGAGCCCATTTCCAAAGTCCAGGTCAACACTGAGCAAATACTGTAGCTGTTATTGTGAAGCAATTTTGATACAAGGTTGCTTGTTGACATTTTAGAGTGATCCAGAGTAACACACAAAAGATCAGGTTCACTCAGAATATCAGGTTCCTTTCCCTCAGGTTCCTCTCCAAGCTCACCATCCATTTCACTGGCTCTGAGACTCTCTGTCTTGCAGCACAGTGGTTGGACCTCCACAAATGAACTGCAGCAGCTCAATAAGGCAGCTAACTCCCGTTAATTATGGATGGATTATAAATGCTGACTTAGCCAGAGAAGCCCTTATTCCCAGAATGAATGTTTTAAAAATGTGAATCCATTGTGACACTTGCATGATCCCCAGAGCCTTTTGAATTCACCTCTTTTGAATTTGGGGACAATCCTCAGGATTATAAATTCCAGAATGTAACAAACCCCTGTGCTATTTTCCCTGAGAATAATGCAAGTGAATCAGACCCAGTGAATTAAAGGATGTTACAGCTGACTGCTTTAAAAGAGAAATATTCAAACAGATTTTGTTCAATCTGTGATGACACAGAAATGGGAACTTTGGACAACACATCAGGAGCTTTCTCCTCACCAATGAATGTTTGAAAAGAAGCTCCTGGTACTGACCTGGACACTGATCCTGGAAACCCAATATTTAAATGGTGGCTGCAATGTAGGAGTGAAAAAGCAATTCCCTTGGAATGCATGACCCGACTTGGACGAGGTGGATCTCCTGAATTACAGGAATGCTGAAGAGCGTCAGAGAGGAATTCTAAATAAAGGTTTTCTTCAAACCTAAACTTAGTCTTTTACCTTTTTATTTTACCTCTGTTTGGGATGTAACAATGTACGTATATTACTGCACATTTATCTGGAACTGGCTGGACGGACAAACTGGAAGAGTTATTTTATTATTTTAAATATTTTCGAGTATTTTAGTTAAATGCATCAAATGTGCGAAGTTTACCATCTAAAAATGAACATTTAAAGAAACTGACCACTGCGTATGTACCGATCAAGTGTAACAGGGAGAAAGTGGAGAATGGGTTTGAGACAGTTATCAGGCAGGATTGAATGGCAGAGTTTACTTGATGGGCTGAATGGCTGATTTCCTGCTCTTATGTCCTATGGTCTTATGGATATGGTAGTGAAAAAGTACAGAGCATTAAATCTTATCCTTAAACATTTAGATGACAATGTAGTGTTGAATAATAGAAGCCATTTGCTGCACACTGGGAAATAGAGAGGCAAGAAGGGTAAGACAATTGAGAATATTTGCCTGAACATCAGTGAATCTGTATCACCAGGACATCAAGTGATAACATTCACGGCTGCTCGTTTGTGAAATTACTAACAGTGATTAATTCCGATCTCGAAATGAAACTTTGTATCAAATAACTTCTCTCGTGAATTATTCTCCTCCACTGTTATATTGTAACAGTGATGCTATGGTAAATAAAGGGGATGATAAAGATTAGACTAAACTGTAAGAGGATTTTTTATTCCAGACTACCAAAGATTACGATTTCAGGGACGAAACAAGAAAGGCTTACAGATTGAATTGTCAAGGGATTCCCTGGGATGTCTCTAATCTGTACTTTAACAATGAAGCCCTATCCTCAGTGCTGCCTGTGCTGCTAATCCCCTCAGTCCGATTCAACTTCCCTCTCAATTGGCAATTATCAAATGTCCTGCTCACTCCTCTGATGTCTCTAATGATGCAGCTGCAAGAAAGCAGCTTTTGAGCAAAAAGGCATGGCGACTCAAATGACCAATAGGAAACCAGAACTGCAGGTAGTATTCCATCTGTGGCCAACTAATGTTTTCTAAAGTTGGTCGATGACTTCCTTGCTTCTATATTTAATGCCTCAGCTTATTAAGGCAACATCCCATATGTCTTCTTCCCAATCCTGTCTGCTTCTGCTGACACTTTCAGCGATTTAGGCACTTGTACATCAAAATAGTTTTTATCCTCATCAGGTCATGTAATTTGTCCTCGTCAAGAAGGGCAATGCTAGACATAATCTAAGGGAATGTATCTGGCCCAATGGTTAATGTAGCAGTGGGCAAGCATTTTATGCAAACTGACCATAACTCTGGAGGTGTCAATGTCATTATGGAAATTGTTCAGTGTAGTGCAGAAGTTGTGTCTAAATTGGGGGAAGGCCTATTTCAGTAGCAGTCGTCAATTAGATCTGGCAAACATCAACTGGAAGCAGTTACTTGCAGTTACGTCTACATTTGGAAAGTGGGAATCTTTTAAAAGAAGTATAGTGAGATTAATTTAGACACAAATGATTGTGTATATCCTTCCCTTGTTAGAACTCCCAAAATGTACTCGCTTGCACTTATCCAGGTTAAATGCCATCAGCCATTGCTCTACCAATTCACCATCTGATAAATGTTAGAGTCATAGAGTCATACAGATATACAGCATGGAAACAGACCCTCCGGCAAACCTGTCTATGCTGACCAGTGACCCACACTCCTCACTATCAACAGTAATTCCAAATTTCATGCTATGCGCACACTTACTAATGTGAAGGTACTGTGCCTTTAAGAGAGATTTGCTCTTTGCTATTTCTCTCATTTGGATAAGGAGGTGTTACCACTGATGATGGACTACCTGCTTCAGTAGCAACAAGTAAACAGTTTTGAGTTCCAAGAGTATTTTTCCTTAAATTAGCCAAAAGAACCATGAATGAGTGCATGTCTGGCTCAGATATACCCGGGGATTTTGCTTTGTCTATCTTTGGGGTTTGGAGTTGGCTGTTGAAGTTGATAGATGCAACTTTGTCTCTCTCTCTGCTGCATAAAAACTTTGAGTTCTCTCACTTCTGGCAGAGTGTTTGTTTTGGTGTTTCTATCCCCTGGACTGGAACAGAGATTTCAAGCAAGAAAAACCTGTGTTGCTGAATTTGTCAGTACCAAGTGTGTGCTTATGGGATCTTGTTACATTGAAAGAGTTGATGATTAGGTGGTAAATAATGTAATATCTTATTAAGTATTTTAACAGAGTTAAAGTTAAACCAATTCTTTTCTCTGTATTTTCACTGTATTGTAAGAATAAAGTGTGTTTTGCTTAAAGCCTTGTCATGGACCAATTGAATCACATCAGGAACACAGCACCTTACACTTGTCTCTGAATAAAATAAATGAGTTAGGGTCTGGGCTGTATATTTTGAGGGGGTTTGGTCAGCTCCATAACACTAATTATTCCTTGTCCTTTGACATCCATGTCATTAATGTGCAGAGCAAAGAGGAATGGTCACTGCATCCTCCCCTCATCAATATATTTAATGACCTTTTCCAAATACTCAATTAAATTAGTCAGACAGGATCACTCTACAATAAACCCATGCCTGTTATTCCACGATTTATCACTGCCTTTCCAAATATTGATTAATCCTGTCCCTTAGAATTTTTAAAAAATATTTTCCCGAACATTGATGTCAGCCGACTGGACCCTAATGACCTTTCCGATGTCTGCTGCCTTTCTTGAACAAAGGAACCCCATTAATTATCCTCCAGTCATCTGGCACATCACCTGTGCCCAGAGTCGTAGATTCAGAGAGTCATAGAGATGTACAGCACGGAAAGAGACCCTTCGATTCAACGCGTCCATGTCGACAAGATATCCCCACTGAATCGAGTCCCATTTGTAGGCATTTGGCTCATATCCGTTTAAACCCTTCCTAATCATATATGCATCCAGATGCCTTTTAAATAATGCAGTTGTCCCAGCATCCACAACTTCGTCAGATAGCTCCCTCCATAGACGCATCACTCTCTATGTGAAAAAGTTGCCCCTTAGGTCCCTTTTATATCTTTCCCATCTCACCCTAAATATAAGCCCGCTAGTTCTAGACTCCCCCACCACATGGAAAAGACCTTGTCCATTTACACCATCCAAGCCGTTCATGAAGTTATGAACCTCTTTAAGGTCAGTCCTCAGCCTCTGATGCTCCAGAGAAACTCGCCCCAGCGTATACAGCTTTTCCATTTAGCACATATCCTCCAATCCTGGCCACATCCTTGTCAATCTTTTTGGAACTGTTTCATAGTTTACTGCATACTTCTGAGAGAAAGCAGACCAGATTTGCACCCAATATTCCCAAAGTGGCCTCACCAATGTCCTGTACATCCACAACATTACCTCTAACTCCAATACTCAATGCTCTGACCAACAAGAGAAAGATACCAAACGTCTTCTTCACTATCTTATCGACCTGCCACTCTGCTTTCAAGGAGCTATGAATCTGCACTCCACGGTGTCTTTGTTTAGCAACGTTCCGGAGGACTGCGAAGATTTCCCTTTCCAAAATGTTTTATTTCGCATTTATCTAAATTAGACTCAATCTGCCACTCCTCAGCCTATTGGACCATCTGATCAAGATCCCATTGAGATCTGAGATAACCTTCTTTGTTTTCCACTACACTTCCAATTTTGGTGTCATCTGCAAACTTACTAACTATACCTCCTACGGTCATATCCAAATCATTGAAAGAAATAACGTAAAGTCGTGGCTCCATCACCGATTCTTGAGGCACTGGTCACAGGCCTCCAGTCTGAGAAACAACCCACCATCACCACCCTCTGTTTTCTAAATTTGAGACCGTTCTGTCTCCAAATGGCCAGCTCACCCTTTACTCCATGAGACCAAACCTTGCTAAATTGTCTCCCATGGGGAACCTTTTTGAACGCCTTGCTGAAGTCCACATAGATCATGTCCACCATTCTGCCCTCACCAATCCTCTTTGATACTTTTTCAAAGAACTCAATCAGATTCATGAGATAAGACTTCCCATGCACAAAGTCTTGTTGACTATCCCGAATCAATCCTTGCCTATCCAAATTTATGTAAATCCTGTCCCTCGGAATTCCCTCCAACAACTTGCTCACTACTGACATCTGTACGGCCCTGGCCTGACCTTACAAACTTTCTGAAATAATGACACCAAATCAGCCAACCTCCACTATTCTGGCACATCACCTGTGACTAACAATGATACAAATATCTCATTAAGGGGGCCAGCAATCACTTCCCTCGCTTCCCAAAGAGAGTTTGAGGTGACACCTGGGGCTTTATCCACCTTCTTGTATTTCAAGACATCCAGCACTTCCTCCTCTTTAAGATGGACATTTTTCAAGAAGTCACCATCTATTTCCCCACATTGTATACCCTGCATGGTTCTTCACAGTAAATACAGATGCAAAGTATATGTTTAATATCTCCCCCATCTCCTGCGGCTCAAAGGCTGCCTTGCTGATCTTTGACGAGCAATATTCGACTCCGAGTTACCCTTTTGTCCTCAATGTATTTGCAAAAGCCCTTTGGATTCTCTGTAACCCTAATTGTCAAACTATCTCATGTATCGTTTTCGCTCTTCCTATTTTCCTCTTAAGTAAACTCCTACTGCCTTTATACTCTTCTAAATGGTCTCTGAATCTTTCATGTCTAGACCTGGTATATGCTTACTTCCTTTTCTTATTTTTTTATAAATATATTTATGAACAATATATTTAACTTTATGAACATATAAAATTATTGAAAAATACAATCAATAACAAACATCAGTATAATGAAAGAAAAATAAACACAAATTACAATTCACCTACTATCTACTAACTACTAACCTACCCTACAATCCAAAACAAACCCTAACACTGCACAAAGCATCACCAATAAATAAGTAAATACCTATAATGACAAAAAAGGAAGCAAAGCAAAAAACCCAACAATAAACACAGAATACAGAACAGTTATGCTCTGCGTGAAGCTCCCAAATAAAACCACGGGAGCATTGTAAACATATATCCGTATTAACTCAGGAGAAACCCCTCCGGGGTCCAAGGCTTGACAAACCGACCCATCCTGGTTAAACAAGTGCCTTGGTTAAGATAACTGACAAATCGACATCCAAATAACTCAAGCAGGGCTGTCATGTTTCCTAAAAATGGTCTGTTGTGTGGTGCACCATGTTTGTTAAAAAGTCCAAGAGAATGTGCTCCATAATTAATTTCTGCCATCCCAGCAAACCCGGCAGGTTCTCAGACACCCAGTTCATCAGAATATTCTTCCGTGCACAGTATGCAAGAATATTAAACAGTTACTTCACATGCCCATCTAAAGGTGGTAAATTCAGTAGACCTAAGAGGAGAGATATCAGTCAACTTTGACATCACCCTCCCGATCTCTCCCACCACAGCACTCCAATAAACATGGAGCCTGTGGCATGTCCAGAAGCAATGGGTAAGAGTACCTACACTTATTTTACATTTGGGGCACACTGAAGATACTCCTTTATTAAACTGCGCCAGACTCTCTGATGCCAGATGAACCCTGTACAGACCTTTTAACTGAGTAGCGTATGTCCTGTTATTGCGAGCATTCTCCCACATTTTCTCCCACGTTTCAGAGGAGATCTCCACTCCCAGCTCTTGCTCCCACACCTCACATAACCAGTTAATATCCTGGCAGGCCCTGCCACCCAGCAGGTGATAGAGGGGACTAACCGAAAGGGTGCTTGTGGAACGTAGCAACACCCTCTCTGTATCGGGCTTATAGGGCTCAGTGAGAAGGGTAGTCTTCTTCTGGATGAAAACCATAACTGAGAAAAAAGAAAAAGATCTCTACTGGCCAACCCGTATTTGTTGCTCAGTTGCGCAAAAGACTTCATAACCTCCGCCTGAAACAAGTCTCTCAAACTAGAAACTCCTATCACGCCCATATTTGGAACCTGAGTCCATCTTCCCTGGTCGCAACCCTGGCATGCCAATTATAGGCAAAAGTGGCAAAGTCTTGAATAAGCAACCCACGCTCTGAGTTCAGACCGTAACCTACTCAATCGCAGAACAAGGACAACAAGGAACTAAATTGATACCTCCTGATGTCTGGGAAATCATCTCCTCCCCCTCCTTGAGGCAACTGCAATTTAGTAAGTTTAATGAGGAGCCGCCAACGATGCCAGATCAAGGAACCAAACCATCCCATAAACTTCTGCAGCATGGACCTGGGAAACACTATTGAGAACATCCACATGGGATAGGTCAGATCAGGAAGAACATTCATTTTAATGAGAAATATTCAACCCAGCCATGAAATTGGAAGAGCCACCAATCTCTGGAGATCTCAGCTAATATTGTTGAGCAGGTGAGCAAAGTTAGTACAAAATAACAGATCAACCTTGGGTCCAATAAAAATGCCTAGATATCGGAACTCTGTCCGTGACCACTTAAAAGGCAACTTAGGGTCACCTTCATCTTCTGGCACATCCTTAAGGTTTCCCAAAGGGAAAGCCTCTGATTTAGCAAAGTTAGTCTAACATCCTGAAATAGCCCCAAATGAATTGATACATTGTATCAAATGGTGTACGGAGATCATCGAGGGTGACAAAAACAGAAGGACATCACTCACATACAAAGTAATCTTGTGTGCCCTCGATCCCATTTTGGGAGCGGGTATGTGGACGTTCTGACAAATGGCCTCTGCCAGCGGCTCTATCACCAACGTGAACAACAACGGTGAGAGGGGACAGCCTTGCCGACGAACCCTACCAATCCTAAAATTCACAGACTTCACCCCGTTGGTGATGACCACCGCCAGAGGGTGGCGATATAAAACCTCACCCACCGAGCAAGGACCCCATCCAACCCAAACTGTTCTAAGATACGGCCATTCCACCCGGTCAAATGCTGTCTCCGCACCGAAGGAAATCACCGAACCCTGAATCGATCGTTGCTGACAAACTTGGACCATATCCAGCCAGCTTCTAATATTATTAAGAGGACCGATGGCCCTCTATGAAGCCTCTCTGGTCCTCTTTAACAATATGGGGCAACATTTTTCTAATCTCAATGCCTGGATCTTGTACAGAATCTTGAAATCTGAATTTAATAGAGCGATGGGTCTATATGAGGTACAATCCTTAGGTGCCTTCCCCTTCTTAAGAATTAAGGAAATATTCGCTTCTCTCAAAGATGTTGGTCGGCATTCATGCATATAGGAGTGATTGTACACCTCCAACATTGACCCTGACAGAATGCCTATAAACCCCTTATAAAACTCACCCGGGAGACCATCAGGGCAAGGTGATTTCCCACTCTGAAGTTGGTTAGTTGTCCCCTGTATTTCCTGAATTGTCAAAGGAGAATTAGGGAGAGAGGCCTGTTCCAAGGTTACCCCTTAGAGTTCCAGGTTTTTAAAAAAGGCCTCCATTTTAGCTTTCCTGTTCTCGTAATCTTCGGACCGATACAATTCAGAGTAAAAGCATTAAAAATTTCTTTAGCATTGTATGTAAGGACCATGGCACAGTCTCTGTGGTAAAGATTGGGGAGCACGCTTTTTCCTCGTAAGGTACGCTAAATACATCCATGGCCGATCCCGATATTCAGAAAGCGTTTGACTAGCAAAAGCAGGTTGTTTGTGTTGTATGTCAGTATTGAGTTCAAGGCAGTCTGGAGGGCCGTGATCCGCTGTAGCGAAGGCTCCGAATAATGTGGCTCCTCGGCGGCTTACAATCACGTCTCAAGTAGACGCTGCTGTTACTCGCTCTGTCGTTTCCGTCTAGCCGAGTAGGAAATCGCTAATCACCTTCAAAGGCCTTAGTAGTCTCCCATAGTATAGATGGACTACTAGCCATGCCTGAGTTGATAGTCAGGGATTCCTGAAACTCCTTCAAAACATATTCCACAAATTTCGAATCCTTCAGGACAAAAGCACATTTTTCCTTTGAAAAGGTAAATGACTTCCCTTGATGTTCCAGGTGCACCATTTAATAAGATATGAGCCAAATCCCCTTTCAGAGAGCGTTGAACCCCTCGGAGGTAGAACCCTCCTTACAAAAATGAATGGAAACTCTTCCCCTTGCCCATTGGGGGCACTCAACCAACACACCCCCTCCTTCACAGCTCCTTCAAACCTGGACGGTGCCCCAGACTGAGGTCAAACAAAAAACAGGAAGATGATCCAGAAATCAACTGAAAATCGACAAATCGACAATGAGCACTCCACCCACCCCTGGCTTCATGTCACCGCTACCTGTGACTCAAAGAGAAACAGAACAAACAAAACAAAAGGGGAGACCACAAAATATCCCATCAGAAAATCCAGTTATTTCATAAAAGGATCAACTTATTCCAAGTACTTCTCCCCCTTTACAGAACGGAAATGATGAGAGAGAAAGAAATGAATTAAAAAAGGAAGGGAAATCACGGGGAGAGAAGGAAATGAGAACAAACATTAACCGTACGCTTCAGGCCAGTCCAACTATTTTAAAGTGTCTACAAAGTTCTTAACATTATCCACTGATTTTTGACCCCCTTGTACAGCAGTGCCTGCGGATCATTTCCCAGTAATCTAGAAGCTTCTATCACTTTTTGCTTCTCCTTATTTGAGTGGAAATGTACTAGAACGGGCAGGGACACTGCACCGGCCCTGACCTGTGCACTCTAACCCGATAAGCCCTTTCAATCTGCAGCCTGCTGGACTCGATGTGAAGGCCATAGTACTTTGGCAGCCAGCTTTCAAAGAAGCTGACTGGCTGCTCACCTTCCTCACCTTCAGACAGCACGACCATTCGGAGATGTATTCTCTGAATTTGATTTTCGAGGTCTTCGATACGGTCTCGTACGGCCCGCACGTCTCGTTCCAGCACCTGGATCCAACTGTATGAGGAGTCCATTGCAGCTTCTGAGGGCTGAGTTCAACCCTCCAATTTCTCCAGCCGCTCCCCAAGACCCTGGATCTCCTGCTCATGCTTCTGCAGCATGGACACGATCGGTTGGATCTGGGCATGAATCTCCCCACGGATCTCCTCAATTGCAGCCCCAACGTTCAAGGACAGTCTCTCCATCGCTGCAGCAGATTCCTGTGAGTCTGTCACATCCCTGGTGGGGGAGGGTAAGGGGTGTGTCAGGAGAGTCTGCTGTTGCTGCTGTCTCTGGCATGCCTGGTGCTGCAGGGGAGTGTTCTCCCTGCTGCTGTCTACAGTTCTACAGAATCCCTACCATATTGCCGAGTCCCCCTTTTTTAACTTAATCATACTCTTAATTACTCTCGTCGTCCAGCAGTCCCTGCAGCTAAAAGCCTGTCCTTTCACCCTAACAGAAATATACTGTCTCTGGATTCTCTTTGTCTCATTTCTGAAAGCTTCCCATTTTCCACTTCTCCTTTCACCTACGAACATCTTCTCTCAATTAGCTTTTGAAAGTTTTGCCTCACACCATCAAAATTAGTCTCCCTGCAATTTAGAACTTCAATTGTTAGATCTGCTCGATTCTTTTTGATTCCTATCCTCACTCGCTCAAAGCACTGGGAGTAATCCAGATTCTTCTAGCCTTGAGGACCTCCTTTTTAAATTCCTGCCCAACTCTCTATATTCTCTTTCCAGAATCTCAAACTTTTCCCATCCTATATCATTAGTTACAATGTGTACAATGACCACCTGCTGGTCCCTCTCCCCTTTGAGAACATTCTGCACCCTCTCTGAGACATCCTTGGTGCCGACACCAGGGAGGCAACGCACCATTCAGATTTTGCGCTGTTGTGCGCAGAAACGTCTTTGATAAACAGTCCCCTAACACAACCGATCGCTTGGTACCCCTCATTACGGTAGAGCCTGTCTTGATATCTGAATCTTGGCTGTTTGTGCTACATTCCCCTGAGAATCCATCAGCTCCTTATTTTACACTATGAACTCCCTGACCCATTTCCTATTGGACTGTTCATGCATTTTGTTTTAGTAACTACACTTTTTATGTCTTTTGCTTTTAGTCAGCTCTCTATTGTACTCAAACGTTCATTCATTTTCCTTTCATTTCATTGTTTTTTATGTTCCATATTCCATCCAATTTCCGAGCATTTGACCACCTTTGCGCAATTATATTCTTTTACGAAAATTCTGTTGTTCAATTATAATGAAAGGTCAAGTGTTGCCAGATGCAATATCATCACCATGTGAGTCATTTAACTGAGGGTGCAGGCTGTACCATCACAATGCATGTGACCCCACCTTAATGTGCATCACGGTGATATCAAACATCACAATAGATGTGTCAACTGATAAACTGGAGGCACTTGGCTTTACGATCAGTTAAAATGATGGAAGCTGAGCTACACCATCATGATTTCTGACTGACTCATCTTTCTAGGTGTGAATGTGATTCATTGGACGATCTGAAGAGGCTCTTTGAAGAGAGGTTGAAGAATAATGTCATCGTCAACAAATAGATTTCGAGAAGATCGACAGTGAAAGGTTTGTCATGGCCTCTTTCAATTCATGTGCCTGCCGCCTTATTGAAGTCGGTCAGTTAATATTTTTTTTAGATTAGTCAAATGTAAGCTAAAATTCACAAAGTCATGATGACTCACATTTCACTACATTGGAAAACGAGATTTACATATATCAGAAGTTTGCTCATCGTGTCTTTTGTACAAACAGATGAGACGTTCTTTCTCCCGGCATCCATACCTCCAGCATCCCCTACCTCCAGCCAAGGCCCCAAAGGAGCCTTCCACATACATCAAATTGCACCTGGACTTCCACACATATCATTTCTTGTATCTGTTGCATCCTATGTATTCTACTCTACATCGAAGAGACCTGCCCCCTTTTCACAGCGCACCTCAGAGAACATCTCCGAGAAACCGGCACCTATCAAACCCCAACACCCTGTGGCCAAACATGTCAACTCCCCCTCCCTCTCTGCTAAAGACATGCAAGTCCTGGGCCTCCTCCACCCAAAATCTTCACGACCTGACGCCTGGAAGAAGAACGCCTTATCTTCTGCCTCAGGACCCATCATCCCCATGGCATCCAGGTCGATTTTACCGGGTTCCTTATTTCCTCAACCCCCACCTTTCACCAGTTCAAACCTTCCAGCTCAGCACAGTCCTCATGACTTGTCTCACCTCTCAATCTTCCTTCCCACGATCCACTCCACTCTCCTCTCCGACCTATCACCTTTACCGCCACATCCATATACCTATTGCACTCTCAGCTAACTTCCTCCCCAGCCCCAAAGCTACCCATGTATCTTTCCATCCCCGAGGCTCCCAGCCTCATTCCTGATGAAGGGCTGTTGCCCAAAACATTGAATTTCCTGCTCTCGGAGGCTGCCTGATCTGCTGTTCTTTTCCAGGACTACTCTAATCTTGACTCTAACCTCCAGCATCTGCAGTACCCACTTGCACCTCACAAACTTAGAAACACATCTTCACTGAAAATGGAGTTGTTGAGAGGTGGAATTATTGTATTTATTGACATGTGTAAACCTTCCATATCGTTCTTCACAGGTAGTTGGGTTCCTGAACCTGATTTCTGATAGTTAGTCATCTCTCTCTCAGGTCCTTCCTTTGATTCCCTGAGTGGCCATCATGAAGGAACTGTGCCCAATGGCAACACCATCACAAGATATATAGTAGACAGAAGGCTGCCCTCAATGAACGGTATGTCTCTATATGGTTATCTTGTATTATATGTTCTGCATGTCAAATCAAGCAATATTATCAATATCGTGTTCCCAGTAAGATTGATGCTGAATTGAGTGGTCTGATTAAAGTTGTTGTTGCTACATTTACAATTTTGCAGCTTCGAACTAGTTTGAATATTAGCATCTACTTACTTGATGGTCGGACAACTCGACTCTCAGATACGTTGCTGTTGCCCTGCAACAAACCAGCCATCTGCTTTGCCCTTAAAAGTCGTGCCCTTTTCCTCTTCAGTCATTGTACTCAACCAGATAGCATCATTGCTGGCTGTGATGTTGTATGGACACTATTTGTACTAAGGGTGGAAATTAAGAGTAGAATTCCCATGTTCCAGCAAGATGTTTACTCCCCATCGTTGGCTCCCTACTCGCTCAAAATCTAGAAGTGATTGGAATGTTCAAAACATTCGCTAGCAAGGTTCGGGACTTGGTAAAGGTTAACGTTCTCATCACAAATTGGAAACCTGTTTTTATATCGTAGCCATTCTGTCATTGTGACTTAAATGAACCCAGCAGTGTTAGCCCAAACCTCCCATCAAGATGTCCTTAAACTGACTGAGGGAAACCATAACAACAGCAAGGAAGCTTCACTCTCACAATGAGTATCCCTGTAAGATTAGGTGTCTCAGCAGGATTGCAAGGTGGGGACTTGTGGCTGCACAGTTTCATTCACAGGATGAGAATTGCACTGACCCTCATTTTCTTGGATTCTTTAGGACTGAATGCAGACAGAGAACTGAGGAAACAGAGATGCTGCTAGCAAGTTGACACCCAGAACTTTGCTGTTTCAAAGGTTTGTCTGAAACATTTGGAGCTCTGTGACTCTTGTTTTGGAAAACACTGTTTGCTATGAGTTTTAATTCTAAGATAGAAGAAGTCAGTAGAATTGAATAAATGTCATGAACCCAACAATCTTCAACTGCTTGGTCTATGATCCCTCCCTTCATTATGATGTTCGAAGAGATTATGTTCCCTGATGATCGCAAAATGTTTAATCCCATTTGAGACTCCTCAGATACTGAAGTGCAGTCCATGTCCAAGTGCAGCAAGACCTGGACAATATGCATGTTTGGGCTAACAAGTGGCAAGTAAAATTCTTGCAACCGGTGCCAGGCAGTGAGTTTTTTCAACAAGAGAAAATCTGATCATCTCCCTTTGGCATTGCGAAATCCCTCCATTTACCAGAAACTGAACTGTGCAGTACTATTTGTATTTATTGCAATTCAATATTAGCAGTGTCTGAATTTCTTATTCTGCCACAGGTATAAAGTTGTCGCCAGGAGAAGCAAGACAAAATGAAGCTTCATCACAACATCTAGGCTTCTCATGAGAAAGAAAACAACAAATGCAAGTGAATCTAAGAAGGAAAAGAAATCTCAAGCAAAGTAAAAATCAATCCATGATCGAGTATTGTAATTGAAGGACCCATGTCATGTGTGTGCTCCATCCATTTCTCAGGGTCAGCTGTACATCATTTAATTTAGGTTTTAGTTGATGATTAACAAGCACTCTTCTGCAGAACTTTGTAAATGACTAAGGACATGGAATACTTCAGCAAGGAGCATTCCAACTTTCAAGAGATGTTTGGAGAAATATTTGATGTGTTGTAACTTGTTAGTCAGATTGTCGGAGGTTTCCTTTAGGTTTTCCTCAAGGCTTCCGTCAGTTATCAGTTAGGTTTGGACACTAAATAATGGAGGGAGTCATTGTCATCACTGCCAGAATTTATTCTGATATCTATATTTAGTGTTCACTGTAAAATCCCTCATGAGTGTGTGTCAGGAACCAAGGTCTTTCCAAATTCTGACGAGGCTTATATTTACAAAGCAATAATTTGGGCCCAATCAATGCAATTATCACTGACCAAGACTTCCCTTTGTGAGGAGCAAGGAAATCTCAATCTTGGTTTGGCAGTGGTGCTCAAGGTGTCAGTCCGTGGGGAGGGAGCCAATTGGTTCCCTGAAGAAACTGAAAGCTGAGAATTGCGTTTTGTTACTGTCAGAAGCGATGACATTCCTTGCTGTCAGTGTGTGCGGCCATTTGCATTCTTCCCTGACTGGTTTGTTAGTTTGGCTTCTTCCTCACACTCTTTGTGATTAACCTATCATTATAGTCCTTTAATTCACACAGCAGGAGAAAAAGCACAGGGTCAAAAACCTGACCGGGCTGCCTTCCCTGTTCGCAGCTGCTGTACGTGCTGAATCCTCAGGGTTCAGTGTACAGGTCACTCATTCTAACCACCCGACAGCATCAAATCCCATCCAGATGCTGCAGGTGCCAACAATGACCTCCCGTGAACCTCAGGAGAAACCCTTCCTTTAACAGATACATCATGTTGGCCCTCTCAGCCTCTCTGATTAAGTGGCAACATGTCAACAAGATCCTGACACTGTAGCTGAGTTAAAGAGCCACTGTTAAATCTGGGACTGAATCAAACATATTCCCGACCTCCTCCAGCCCACACCGTGTAGGAGAAAGTGAGGACTGCAGGTGATGGAGATCAGAGTCAAAACCTTTAGTGCTGGAAAAGCACAGCCGGACAGGCAGCATCCAAGGAGCATGAAGTCAACATAAGCTCTTCATCAGGAATGTTGGTTGGGGGGACGCAAGGGGACTGAGAGATAAATCAGAGGGGTGGGGTGAGGGTAGGGGGGAAGGTAGCTAGGAACGCGATGGGGATGAAGGTGGGGGGTAATGGTGGGAGGTCAGAGCGGAGGGTGGCAGCGGATGGGCCGGAAAGAGGGTGGTTAGATAGGGATGTGTTCAACTGGGTTGCCGGGTTGGACTCTTGGATGATGGGATAAGGTGCAGTTAGGGGAAATGAGGAAACTGATGGAATCGACATTGATTCGATGCGGTTGCAGGGTCCCACGGTGGATGATGAGATGTTCTTCCTCCAGGTATCGGGTGGCTAGGATTTGGCAGTGGAGTAGGTCCATGTCCTTGGCTGAGTGGAACGGGGCGTTGAAGTGGTCGGCCACAGGGTGATGGGGTTGTTTAGAGCATGTGTCCTGGTGATTTTCTCTGAAACCTCCGCCGTCACAGGGCATCCAGTCCCTCGACACATCCACCCACGATGACAAAGGTCTCCAAGCCCTCCATTTCATCCTCTCCCATCAACCCATGCCATCCACCTCCTCCATGATTTTCAGATCCCGAGAACCCAATGCCTCATCTTCATCACGAACGTACAGTAAGTGTATTCAGCCATCTACATTGATGATGACCTCCAACCCCATACATCACTTCCTCTCCCAACGACACACCCACTACCCTCTCACTGTCACAATTCGTTTGGTACACCACCCACACCCTCCACCTCCTCCATGACTTACGGTTCCCTGACCCCCAATGCCTCATCTACACCATGGACATCCATCAGGTCCCTGTCCACATCCTTCCCCCAACGATTAAAGCTTCCAAGACCTCCTTTTTGTCCTGTCACGTCAACCCAACCAATAACTTCCACTCTCACATTACATTTGGAGAACCACCCATGCCCTCCACCTCCTCCATGATTTTCAGTTCCCCAGGCCCAATGCCTCATCTTCATTATGGGCATCCAGTCCCTGTACAAATCCATCGGCCATGATGAAGGCTTCCAAACCCTGCATTACTTCCTCTCCCACCGACACACTCAAGACCCTCCTCCTGTCACGATACCTTCGGAACAGCTCCCACGGACTACACCTCTTCCATGACTTTTGGTTTCCTGGCCTCCAATGTCTCATCTTCACCATGGATGTCCAGGCCCTGTACACATCCATCCCCCATGAGGATATCGTCCAAGCCCTAAGTTTCATCCTCTCCAGCCAACCCAACCAGGACCAAGCCACCAACACACTCATTCAATTGCCTGAAGTGATCCTCACCTTAAATTTCTCTTTCGAATCCTCCCAATTCCTTCAGACCAAAGGGGTGACCATCAGCATTCACATGGGCTCCAGCTATACCTCCCTGTTCATCAGGTACATGGAATAGTCCATCTCCTGTACTTACACCAACACCATTCCCCACCTTTTCCTATCCTACATTGATGAGGAAGTGGTTGGAAACATCTCAGACACCTCTCTCCCTGTCCTAAACATCTCCATCTCCATTTTCAGTGACCGAATAAATTTGACGTCACCTTCAAATGCACGGACTCGGACAGCTACCTGGACTATACTTCCTCCCAACCCTATTCCTGAAAAACTCGACCCTTTTCTCCCAATTCCTTTGCCTCCACTGCATCTGCTCCGAGGATGCGAAATTCCACTCCAGAACATCCCAGATGGCCTCCTACCTCAAGTGCCACAACTTCACCTCTGACGTAGTCAACAAAGTCCTCCAGGGCATTTCCTCCACTCTGGCACCTCCATTCTTGAACCCCAACCCCCCAACTGCAATAAGGATAATCTTACGACATGGCACAAACCCTTCTGCTCATGAAACCAAACACACAGAAAAGCTGACCTTGCCTTGGAATCTGTTAAAATGTGTGTGACAGTGAATGACTGAAATTCCACTATGTCAAGAAACAATAACTCTAAAATGAACATTTAACAACACCTACTACAACCCGAAGCCTCCTTTTTCTTAAATGTTTGTGATCTACCTCCCCACCTATAAAAAATATCCTGATCCAACAAAGACCATATTAAATTTACAACAAATCAAGTTTCAAAACCAGAGAGCGGTGACAATCCTCTTCTGTTTGTAGATCCCCCTTGCTCATCTTCCATCTTCTGCTGCACAGAGTTTTCATATGAAAAGCAAGCTACCATTTAGAGGTTGTTAGAAATAGCAGTCTGTCAGTGACAGAAGGTGTTATTTCTCTGAATCACTATCCCAAATGCCAATGTTTTACACGCTAAACATCGGACCAGTATAATTGAAATTTGATTGGCTTTTCGTATGTTGATGCATAATTTATTCTGATTGGTTAAATCCATTCTGCTGCAAAATAACTCAGCTATCCAGGTAACAGTCAAATTACACATCTTTATATTTTCCAGCACACATGGTGACATGACAGATGTTAAATAGCTTTCACCCTCTGAAAATTACAGTGCATGCCGTCAACTTCAAAACGATAGAACCCCCAACCCCCAACACCACTCCCCCACGGAGCTCACCTTCCACCCTCCCAATCTTAGGATGGAAGGCATACACCTTCGCCCATTTCCATCACCTTCATTCAGACCCAACCACCAATGATATCTTTCCCTCCCATCCCTTTCAACAGTCTGCAGCGATCATACCCTCTGTGACTCTCATTAGGCCCTTCACCCCCAACCAACACTACCCACTCCCAGCACCTTCCATTCCCTTGCACCTGCACCTGCACCAGTGAGACAGGATGCCAACTCACAGATCGTTTGAGAGAAAATTTCAGACACATGCACCACCCTGTGGCTGACCACTTCAACTACTCAAATCCCCCCCTACTCCGTCAAGGACTTGCCTCCTTCACCGCCAATTCACAGTCACCCAAGAACAGGGAGATACTAAATGAGTGTTTTGCAGATGTATTTATTGTAGAAACGGATATGGAAGATATAAACTGTAGGAAAATAGATGGTGACATATTTAAAAATGTCCATATTACAGAGGAGGAAGTGCTGGATGTGTTGAAATGCATAAAGGTGGATAAATCAACAGGACTTGATCAGGTGTACCCTAGAACTCTGTGGAAATTGAAAGAAGTGATTGCAGGGCCTCTTGCTGAGATATTTGTACCATCAATAGTCCCACGTGAGGTTCCAGAAGACTGGAGGTTGGCTAATGTGATGCCACTGTTGAAGAAGTCTGGTAAAGGCAAGCCAGGCAACTATAGACCAGTGAGCCTGATGTTGATGATGGGTAAGTTGTTGGAGGGAAGCCTGACTGAAAGGATGTCCATATATTTGGAAAGTCAAAGACAGATCAGAGATAGTCAAGTTGGCTTTGTGCATGGGAAATCATGTCTCACAAACTTGATTGAGTTTTTTGAAGAAGGAACAATCAGGGTTTATGAGGGCAGAACAGTAGATGTAATATATATGGACTTCAGTAAGGCATTCGACAAGGTTCCACATGTGAGACTGATTAGCAAGGTTAGAACTCATGCAACACAGGGAGAACTAGCCATTTGGATACAGAACTGGCTCCAAGGTAGAAGAGAGAAGCAGGTGGTGGAGGATTGTTTTTCAGACTGGAGGCCTGTGACTATTGGAGTGCCACAAGGATTGGTGCTGGGTCGACCTCTACTTTTTGTCATTTACACAAATATTTCAAATGCGAGCATAAGAGTTACAGTTAGTAAATTTGCAGATGACACCAAAATTGGAGGTGTAGTGGAAACGAAGAGGGTTACCTCAGATTACAACAGGATCTTGATAAGATGGGCCAATGGGCTGAGAAGTGGCAGATGGAGTTTAATTCAGATAAATGTGAGGTGCTGCATTTAGTGAAAGCAAATCTTAGCAGGACTTATACATTTCATGGTAAGGTCCCCGGGTGTGCTGCTGGACAAAGAGACCTGGGAGTGTAAGTTCATTGCTCCTTGAAAGTGGAGTCACAGTTAGATAGGATAGTGAAGAAGGCAAACGCGTTTTCTCAATTGGTCCGAGTATTGAATATAGGAGTTGGGAGGTCATGTTGTGGCTGTACAGGGCATTGGTTAGGCCACTGTTGAAATATTGAGTGCAGTTCTGGTCTCCTTCCTATCAGAAACATGTTCTGAATCTTGAAAGAGTACAGAAAGCATTTACAAAGATGTTGTTGTAAGTGTTGAAGGACTTGAGCTTTCGGGTGAGGCTGAACAGGCAGGGGCTGTTTTCCCTGGAGTGTCAGATGCTGTGGTGTGACCTTGTAGAGGTTTACAAAATAATGAGAGGCATGGATGGGGTAAATCGGCAACGTCTTTTCCCTGGGGTGGGGGAGACCAGAACTAGAGGGCATAAGTTTGGGGTGAGAGGTGATTGATCGAAAAGAGAACCATGGGGCAAAAGTATCACAGAGAGGGTGGAACGTGTATGGAATGAGCTGCCATAGGAAGAGTTGGAGTCTGGTACAATTGCAACATTTAAAAGGCATTTGGATGGGTATATGAATAGGAAGGTTTTGGAGGGATATGGGCCAGGTGCTGGCAGGTGGAAACAGACCCTTCAGTCCAAGTCCAGATATGGTCGGCATGGACTGCTTGGACCGAAGGATCTGTTTCCATGCTGTACATCTCTAGGACTCTATGACTCTAAGTGGAGGAAGAAAGCTTCATCATCTGCCATCAGATCCACCAACCACATGACATCAACATCGAACCTCATTAGTTTCCAAATCTCCCCTCGGAACCTTATCCCAGACCCAACCCTCCGACTTAGCAGTGCCCTCTTGAATCATCGTATCTTTCCATCTTCCTTTTTGCTCGTCTGCTCCACCTTCAGCCTGACCCACCACCATCGCCCTTCACCTTCATCAACCTGTCGCCTTCCTAGTTACCATCCTCCCAGCCCCACCCTTCCTCTCAATTCTCTCTCAGCTCCTTTAAGGCCCGCCCCACATTCCTGATGAAGGGCTTATGTTCGAAACATCGACTCCCCTGCTCCTCGGATGCTGTGCTTTTCCAGCACCACACTGTTTGACTCTTCATCATGTTTGAGCTTATGGTCCTGCAGGGTCATTCCTTCCTCACTATGGCCCTCCTCAGATCTTATCTATGATGAGTTTCTCGAACACCAGGCGATGGGTATGCCTTGTGAGTTTGATTCTGTCAGGATCGACCTTGATTACTCTGTGGAACAGCTTTCCCCATTTAGGCACAAGTGTCCGGTATTTGTGAAGAGTGTTGGTTGGATTGGGTGTCTTTGTTGAGGCCATTTCCAAAGTTCAGGTCAACACTGAGCAAATACTGTAGCTGTTATTGTGAAGAAATTTTGATACAAGGTTGCTTGTTGATATTTTAGAGTGATCCAGAGTAACACACAAAAGATCAGGTTCACTCAGAATATCAGGTTCCTTTCCCTCAAGTTCCTCTCCAAGCTCACCATCCACTTCACTGGCTCTGAGACTCTCTGTCTTGCAGCACAGTGGTTGGACCTCCACAAATGAACTGCAGCAGCTCAATAAGGCAGCTAACTCCCGTTAATTATGGATGGATTATAAATGCTGACTTAGCCAGAGAAGCCCTTATTCCCAGAATGAATGTTTAAAAAAAGTGAATCCATTGTGACACTTGCATAATCCCCAGAGCCTTTTGAATTCACATCTTTTGAATTTGGGGACAATCCTCAGGATTATAAATTCCAGAATGTAACAAACCCCTGCGCTATTATACCTGAGAATAATGCAAGTGAATCAGACCCAGTGAATTAAAGGATGTTACAGCTGACTGCTTTAAAAGGGAAATATTCAAACAGATTTTGTTCAATCTGTGATGACACAGAAATGGGAACTTTGGACAACACATCAGGAGCTTTCCCCTCACCAATTAATGTTTGAAAAGAAGCTCCTGGTACTGACGTGGACACTGATCCTGGAAACCCAGTATTTTAATGGTGGCTGCAATGTAGGAGTGAAAAAGCAATTCCCTTGGAATGCATGACCCGACTTGGACGAGGTGGATCTCCTGAATTACAGGAATGCTGAAGAGAATCAGAGAGGAATTCTAAATAAAGGTTTTCTCCAAAGCTAATCTTAGTCTTTTCCTTTTTTATTTTACCTTTGGTTCGGATGTAACAATGTACGTATATTACTGCACATTTATCTGGAACTGGCTGGACGGATAAACTAGAAGATTCGTTCTACGTTTTGAAATAATTTCTAATATTTTATTTAAATGTATCAAATGTGCGAGGTTTACCATCTAAAAATGAACATTTAAAGAAACTGACCACTGCGTATGTACCGATCAAGTGTAACAGGGAGAAAGTGGAGAATGGGTTTGGGACAGTTATCAGCCATGATTGAATGGCAGAGTTTACTTGATGGGCTGAATGGCCGATTTCCTGCTCTTATGTTCCATGGTCTTACGGATATGGTAGTGAAAAAGTACAGAGCATTAAATCTTATCCTTAAACATTTAGACGACAATGTAATGTTGAATTATAGAAGCCATTTGCTGCACACTGGGAAATAGAGAGGCAAGGAGGGTAAGACAATTGAGAATATTTGCCTGAACATCAGTGAATCTGTATCACCAGGACATCAAGTGATAACATTCACGCCTGCTCCCTTGTGAACTTACTGACAGTGTTTGATTCCGATCTCGAAATGAAACTTTGTATCAAATAATTTCTGTCATGAATTATTCCCCTCCACTGTTATATTGTAACAGTGATGCTCTTGGTAAATAAAGGGGATGATTAAAATTAGACTAAACTGTAAGAGGTTTTTTTATTCCAGACTACCAAAGAGTACGATCTCAGGGACGAAACAAGAGATGCTTACAGATTGAATTTACAAGGGACTCCCTGGGCTGTCTCTAATCTGTACTTTAACAATGAACCCTTATCCTCAATGCTGCCTGTGCTGCTAATCCCCTCAGTCCGATTCAACTTCCCTCTCAATTGGCAATTATCAAATGTCCTGCTCACTCCTCTGATGTCTCTAATGATGCGGCCGGAAGAAAGCAGCTTTTGAGCAAAAAGTCATGGCGACTCAAATGACCAATAGGAAACCAGAACTGCAGGTAGTATTCCATCTGTGGCCAAACAATGTTTTCTAAAGTTGGTCGATGACTTCCTTGCTTCTATATTTAATGCCTCAGCTTATGAAGGCAACATCCCATATGTCTTCTTCCCAATCCTGTCTGCTTCTGCTGACACTTTCAGCGATTTAGGGACTTGTAATCAAAATCGTTTTGATCCTC
Source organism: Hemiscyllium ocellatum (assembly GCF_020745735.1). NCBI lineage: Eukaryota > Metazoa > Chordata > Chondrichthyes > Orectolobiformes > Hemiscylliidae > Hemiscyllium > Hemiscyllium ocellatum. Next base: position 92,051,801 of record NC_083401.1, read on the forward strand.
ATTAGGTCATGTAATTTGTCCTCATCAAGAAGGGCAATGCTAGACATAATCTAAGGGAATGTATCTGGCCCAATGGTTAATGTAGCAGTGGGCAAGCATTTTATGCAGACTGACCATAACTCTGGAGGTGTCAATGTCATTATGGAAAGTGTTCAGTGTAGTGCAGAAGTTGTGTCTAAATTGGGGGAAGGCCTATTTCAGAAGCAGTCATCAGTTAGATCTGGCAAACATCAATTGGAAGCAGTTACTTGCAGTTACGTCTACATTTGGAAAGTGGGAATCTTTTAAAAGAAGTATAGTGAGATTAATTTAGACACAAATGATTGTGAAAATCCTTCCCTTATTAGAACTCCCAAAATGTACTCGCTTGCACTTATCCAGGTTAAATGCCTTTAAGAGAGATTTGGTCTGTGCTATTTCTCTCATAAGGATAAGGAGGTGTTACACTGATGACAGACTACCTGCTTCAGAAGCAACAGTAAACAGTTTTGAGTTCCAAGAATATTTTTCCTTATATTAGCAAAAACCTCAATTTATGAGTAGATGTCTGGCTCAGATATACCTGGAGATTTTGCTTTGTCTATCTTTGGGGTGTGGAGTTGGCTGTTGAAGTTGATAGAAACAACTTTGTCTCTCTCTCTGCTGCATAAAAACTTTGAGCTCTCTCACTGCTGCTGCAGTGTTTCTTTTGGTGTTTCTATCTCCTGGACTGGAACAGAGATTGCAAGCGAGAAAAACCTGTTTTGCTGAATTTGTCAGTGCCAAGTGTGTGCTTATGGGATCTTGTTACATTGAAAGAGTTGATGATTAGGAGTTAAATATTGTAATATCTTATTAAGTATTTTAACAGAGTTAAAGTTAAACCAATTCTTTTCTCTGTATTTTCACTGTATTGTAAGAATAAAGTGTGTTTTGCTTAAAGTCTTGTCATGGACCAATTGAATCACATCAGGAACACAGCACTTTACACTTGTCTCTGAATACAATAAATGAGTTAGGGTCTGGGTTGTATATTTTGAGGGGGTTTGGTCAGCTCCATAACACTAATTATTCCTTGTACTTTCACATCCATGTTATTAATGTGCAGAACAAACAGGAATGGTCACTGCATCCTCCCCTCATCAATATATATAATGACCTTTTCCAAATAATCAATTAAATTAGTCAGACAGGATCACTCTACAAAAAATCCATGCCTGTTATTCCTTGATTTATCACTGCCTTTCCAAATGTTGATTAATACTGTCCCTTAAAATTTTGAAATAATATTTTCCCGAACAATGATGTCAGCCGACTGGCCTGAAATGACCTTTCCGATGTCTGCTGCCTTTCTTGAATAAAGGAACCCCATTAATTATCCTCCAGTCATCTGGCACTTCACCTGTGCCCAGAGTCATAGATTCAGAGAGTCATAGAGATGTACAGCACGGAAAGAGACCCTTCGATTCAACGCGTCCATGCCGACCAGATATGCCAACTGAATCGAGTCACATTTGTAGGCATTTGGCCCATATCCCTTTAAACCCTTCCTAATCATATATGCATCCAGATGCCTTTTAAATAATGCAGTTGTCCAAGCATCCACCACTTCGTCAGGTAGCTCCTTCCATAGATGCAACACTCTCTGCGTGAAAAAGTTGCCCCTTAGGTCCCTTTTATATCTTTCCCATCTCACCCTAAATGTACGCCCTCCAGTTCTAGAGTCCTCCACCACATGGAAAAGACCTTGTCCATTTACGCTATCCAAGCCTTTCATGAAGTTATGAACCTCTTTAAGGTCAGTCCTCAGCCTCTGATGCTCCAGAGAAACTCGCCCCAGCGTATACAGCTTTTCCATTTAGCACATATCCTCCAATCCTGGCCACATCCTTGTCAATCTTTTTGGAACTGTTTCATAGTTTACTACATCCTTCTGAGAGGAAGCAGACCAGAATTGCACACAATATTCCCAAAGTGGCCTCACCAATGTCCTGTACATCCACAACATTACCTCCTAACTCCAATACTCAATGCTCTGACCAACAAGGGAAAGATACCAAACACCTTCTTCACTATCTTATCGACCTGCCACTCTGCTTTCCATAAGCTATGAATCTGCACTCGAAGGCATCTTTGTTCAGCAACATTCCAGAGGACATTATAGTCCTGCGTAGATTTCCCTTTCCAAACTGTATTACTTCGTATTTATCTAAATTAGACTCAATCTGCCACTCCTCAGCCCATTGAACCATCTGATCAAGATCCCATTGAGATCTGAGATAACCTCATCGTTTTCCACAACACTTCCAATTTTGGTGTCATCTGCAAACTTACTAATTATACCTCCTACGGTCAAATCCAAATCATTGAAAGAAATCACGTAAAGTCATGGCTCCATCACCGATTCTTGAAGCACTGGTCGCAGGCCTCCAGTCTGAAAAACAACCCACCATCACCACACTCTGTTTTCTAAATTTGAGCCCGTTCTGTATCCAAATGGCCAGCTCGCCCTTTACTCCATGAGACCAAACCTTGCTAAATTGTCTCCCATGGGGAACCTTTTTGAATGCCTTACTGATGTCCACATAGATCATGTCCACCATTTTGCCCTCATCAATCCTCTTTGATACTTTTTCAAAAAACTCAATCAGATTCATGATTTAAGATTTCCCATGCACAAAGCTCTGTTGAATATCCCTAATCAGTCCTTGCCTTTCCAAATTCATGTAAATCCTGTCCCTCGGAATTCCCTCCAACAACTTGCTAACTACTGATATCTGTAGTTCCCTGGCTTGACCTTACAACCTTTCTGAAATAATGGCACCAAATCAGCCAACCTCCACTCTTCTGGCACATCACCTGTGACTACTAATGATACAAATGTCTCAGCAAAGGGCCCAGCAATCACTTCCCTAGCTTCCCAGAGAGTTCGAGGGGGTGCTTGACCAGGTCCTGGGGCTTTATCCACCTTTTTGTATTTCAAGACATCCAGCGTTTCCTCCTCTTTTAGATTGACATTTTTCAAGAAGTCACCATCTATTTCCCCACATTGTATATCCTCCTTGGTTCTTCACAGTACGTACTGATGCAAAGTATTTGTTTACAATCTCAACCGTCTCCTGTGGCTCAAAGGCTGCCTTGCTGATCTTTGACAAGCAATATTCGACTCCTAGTTACTCTTTTGTCCTCAATGTATTTGTAAAAGCTCTTTGGATTCTCTTTAACCCTAATTGTCAAACTATCTGATGTATCCTTTTCGCTCTTCTGATTTTCCTCTTAAGTAAACTCCTACTGCCTTTATACTCTTCTAAAGATTTTCTGAATCTTTCATGTCTAGACCTGGCATATGCTTACTTCCTTTACTTATTTTTTTGTAAATATATTTATTAACAATATATTTAACTTTATGAACATATAAAGTTATTGAAAAATACAATCAATAACAAACATCAGTATAATAAAAGATAAATAAACGCAAATAACAATACAACGACTATCTACTAACTACTAACCTACCCTACAATCCACACAAACCCTAACACTGCACAAAGCATCACCAATAAATAAGTAAATAGCTACAATGACAAAAAAGGAAGCAAAGCAAAAAACCCAACAATAAACACAGAATACAGAACAGTTATGCTCTGCGTGAAGCTCCCAAATAAAACCACGGGATCATTGTGAACATATATTCGTATTAACTCAGGAGAAACCCCTACAGGGTCCAAGGCTTGACAAACCGAACAATCCTTGTTAAACACGTGCCTTGGTTAAGATAACTGACAAATCGACATTCAAATAACTCAAGCAGGGCTGTCATGTTTCCTAAAAATGGTCTGTTGTGTGGTGCACCATGTTTGTTAAAAAGTCCAAGGGAATGTGTTCCATAAATAATTTCTGCCATCCCAGCAAACCCGGTAGGTTCTCACACACCGAGTTCATCAGAATATTCTTCCGTGCACAGTATGCAAGAATATTAAACAGTTACTTCACATGCCCATCTAAAGGTGGTAAATTCAGTAGACCTAAGAGGAGAGATATCAGTCAACTTTGACATCACCCTCCCGATCTCTCCCACCACAGCACTCCAATAAACATGGAGCCTGTGGCATGTCCAGAAGCAATGGGTAAGAGTACCTACACTTATTTTACATTTGGGGCACACTGAAGATACTCCTTTATTAAGCTGCGCCAGACGCACTAGTGCCAGATGAACCCTGTGCAGAACTTTTAACTGAACGGCGTATGTCCTATTACAGTTTGAGATCTTGCGAGCATTCTCCCACATTTTCTCCCATGTTTCAGAGGAGGTCTCCACTCCCAGCTCTTGCTCCCACACCTCACATAACCAGTTAATATGCTGGCAGGCCCTGCCACCTAGCAGGCGATTGAGGGCACTAACCGAAAGGGTGCTTGTGGAACGTAGCAACAACCTCTCTGTATCGGGCTTAAGGAGAGAGGCCTGTTGCAAGATTACCCCTGAGAGGGCCGTGATCCGCTGTAGCTTAGTTACCGAAGGCCCCGCCTGAGTTGATAGTCAGGAATTCCTGAAACTCCTTCTACAAGTATTCCACAAATTTGGAATCCTTAGTGAGAAAATAATCCAAATGCTTGTTCCGCAAACCTAGCCCCTCACTCTTGGTCTTCACCTCCAAGTGTTCCACCGCATGATCTGAGATAGCTATGTTCCCAATTGTACAACCCATAATCAAATCCAGAAGGACAGAGGGAGCCAGAAAAAGATCAATCCTCATGTGACATTTATGGGGGTTTAAAAAAAAGATGCTGTCTCTGGCAGGAGGGTGAAGACATCTCCACATATCCACCAGCCCCAACTCCTTGCTTGGCCTGTGAAGAAATATTTGGGGCCCACAAAGCATCCTGTCCAATGTCGGATCCAAAAGACAATTCAAATCCCCCGGTATAATAATGTGCCGTATTCCAATAGCACTCAGCTTAGAGAAATCACTCATCAAACATTTGAGGTGATGCACTGGAGGACAGTAGGCATTTCAAATGCCATATTCCTCCCCATGTATCAGTGCTTCAGCTATCACAAACCATCCCTGCTCATCTTTCACCTGCTCTAATAATGTGAACGGAAGATTTTTCTGAATGAGTACCGACACTCTCCTACTTTTAGGAGTAAATGATACAAAGAATACCTGGTCATAAACCAACTGTTGGAATTTCAGGGGTCCCCCATCATCGAAGTGGGTTTCCTGCAACAAAGCGATGTTAACCCTTTCCTTCTTAAGGCTAGAAAGGACTTTTTACCTTTTAACAGATGAATGATCTCTCTTGATGTTCCTGGTACACAACTTAATTAGACACTTAGCCATATCCCCTTCCAGAGACCCTTGAACCCCGGGGAGGGAGAGCCTTGCTTAAATAGCACCGAGCACAAGTAAGTAAGGACTCATAGAGTCAAAGAATTATATATACAAAAACTACTCTATCAGAAGTATAAACAACTCTTACCACCGAAAAACTACCAAGAAAACCAACTACAAAAACTTGAATGGAAGACACTTCTCCCTGACCATAGGAGCCCTCACCCTCCCCATCCCCTTCTTCACAACTCCTTCAAACCCGGACTGTGCCCCAGCCTTAAGCCAAACAGAAACTAGGAAATGCTCCTGAAATGACCAGAAAAAAGCTAAAGTCAGGACGAACACTCCACCCATCCCGGGCTTCATGTCACCTCTACTTGTGACTAAAAGAGAAACAGAACAAATAAAAAATCGGGTGAGACCACAAACTATCCCATCAGAAAATCCAGTTATTAAAAGAAAAGGAACAACTTATTCCAAGAATCTTTCTCCTTTCCAGAAAAGTACTTATTATGGAGAAAGAAAGGAATTTAAAAAGGAAAGGAAAACATGGGGAAAGAATGGAAAGAGACCAAACATTAACCGTACTCCTCAGGCCATCTATTTAATTTAAAGTGTCTATGAGGCTTTCAGCTTTATCCACTGAGTCAAATGTATAAACTGAGTCCTCGTGGCTGAAGTGAAGCTCTGCAGGGTATCTCATGGAGTACTGGATACTCAGGTTCCTCAGCCTCTTCTGAACTTCATCGAAGGACTTCCTCTTTCAAATTAAAGCTGCTGAGAAATCCTGGAAAAACATGATTTTTGACCCCTTACACAGCAGTGCCTGCGGATCATTTCCCAGTAATCTAGAAGCTTCTATCACTTTTTGCTTCTCCTTATTTGAGTGGAAATGTACGAGAACGGGCAGGGGCACTGCACAGGCCCTGACCTGTGCACTCTAACCCGATAAGCCCTTTCAATCTGCAGCCTGCTGGACTCGATGTGAAGGCCATAGTACTTTGGCAGCCAGCTTTCAAAGAAGCTGACTGGCTGCTCACCTTCCTCACCTTCAGACAGCACGACCATTCGGAGATGTATTCTGCGAATTGATTTTCGAGGTCTTCGATACAGTCTCGCAAGGCCCGCACATCTCGCTCCAGCACCTGGATCCAACTGGATGAGGATTCCATTGCAGCTTCTGAGGCCTGAGTTCAACCCTCCAATTCCCCCAGCCGCTCCCCAAGACCCGGGATCTCCTGCTCATGCTTCTGCAGCATGGACACGATCGGTTGGATCTGGGCACGAATCTCCCCACGGATCTCCTCAATTGCAGCCCCAACGTTCAAGGCCAGTCTCTCCATCGCTGCAGCAGATTCCTGTGAGTCTGTCACATCCCTGGTGGGGGAGGGTAAGGGGTGTGTCAGGAGAGTCTGCTGTTGCTGCTGTCTCTGGTATGCCTGGTGCTGCAGGGGAGTGTCCTCCCTGCTGCTGTTTACTCAATCCTTTCCCCTTTGGCATCCTTCCCACTCCCAAATATGAACAACTATGTGTTCTGTCAGGTTTTAAACTAATAATTCCACCACATAAGTTGGCCATGTTTTGGCAAAAGAAACCAGTATGCCTTGGCTGTTAGGCAGAGCTGTCCACAGCAGTTCTACAGAATCACCGCCATATTGCCGAGTCCCCCTTTTTTTGTTTAATCATACTCTTAATTATTCTCGTCGTCCAGCAGTCCCTGCAGCTAAAAGCCTGTCCTTTCACCCTAACAGAAATATACTGTCTCTGGACTCTCTTTATCTCATTTTTGAGAGCTTCCCATTTTCCACTTCTCCTTTCACCTACGAATATCTTCTCTCAATTAGCTTTTGAAAGTTTTGCCTCACACCATCAAAATTAGTCTCCCTGCAATTTAGAACTTCAATTGTTAGATCTGCTCGATTCTTTTCTATTCCTACCCTCACTAGCTCAAAGCACCGGGAGTAATCCAGTTTCATCTGCCCTTGAGGACCTCGTTTTTAAATTCCTGCCCAACTCTCTATATTCTCCTTCCAGATTCTCATCCTTTTCCCTTCCTATGTTGTTAGTTACAATGTGTACAATGACCTCCTGCTGGTCCCTCTCCCCTTTGAGAACATTCTGCACCCTCTCTGAGACATCCTTGGTGCCGACACCAGGGAGGCAACACACAATTCAGATTTTGTGCTGTTGTGCGCGGAAACGTCTTTGATAAACAGTCCCCTAACACAACCGATCGCTTGGTACCCCTCATTACGGTAGAGCCTGTCTTAGTATCTGAAACTTGGCTGTTTGTGCTACATTCCCCTGAGAATCCATCATGCCCTACATTCTCCAGCATACTTGTTTGAAATGTGGATAGCCACAGAAGACTCCTGCATGGACGGCCTACCTTTCTTACATTTCTTGGTGTTAACCAAACGATCTGACTGTGTCTGCAGCTTTGCTCCCTTCCTTTAAATGCCATCGATCACAGCCCCTGGCACTTGTAAATTCCTCATTGCCTTTAACTGTTGCTCCAACTGACCCATTTGATCTGACAGGATTCGCAAACAATGAGATTTATTGCAGATAGAAACCTCAGTAACCCATAAACTCTCTCAAAACTCCCACATCTGACAAATGAGCATGTTACTCTACTTGAGGCCATTTTGCTCCTTCCAATCTCCAGACGAAGAAAATAGCACCGTCTCATTTCTCTACAAAACACTGCTCAAAGCTAACTTCATTATAACAGCTTATATTTTTAAAATTTAATCAAGAGGTAGATCCCAATAAAAACAGGTAATCAAGAAAGAACCCACTCTACTCACTGTTGTAGATTTACAGCAAGGCTACACCTAAAACTATTCACTTCTTTGTTTCTGTGCTGGCACTTCTCACAAACAGGTTCCTCCAAGGTCAGGTGTGAATTTCACTGTTTGTGAATTTTTCCTAGACATACTCCGAACTCTCGGGATACACAAATTCAAACAGCAAAGGCAGGAACTGCGCAGACTCACTGCTGTCAAGATTAGCGTGGTACTGGAAAAGCACAGCGGGTCAGGCAGCATGTGAGCAGCAGGAAAATTGATCTGCTCCCATTTATCTCTCCACCCCAGAGGCTTCCTCCCTTATTCCTGATGAAGGGCTTTTGCCCAAAACATCGATTTTCCTGCTCCTCGAATGCTCCCTGACATGCTGCGCTTTTCCAGCACCACTCTAATCGTGACTCTGATCTCCAGCATCTGCAGTTCTCATGTTTGCCTCGATTCACTGCAGTGTCAGTGAGCAGTGTGGGTTTCTTTTCCTCTCTCCCTGACCGACCGTGTGCTCGCTGCCTTTGTCTATCTCGCTCCCTTTTTAAACTGCCATCGTCTTGACTGCTATTTCTCCAAGCTTCCAGCGAAGTACTAAATACTTGATCAATATTCTCTCACCCTTTCTTCACTAGATTTTAAATGAATATGATGGTATATGGAATTAGGGACATTGTTGTAACCTGTGTTTGTAATTAAATAGAACACTGGGTGTTGAGAATAGAAGACTTGCTCTGAGTGACAGGGTGTGTACCTTCCTGGTAATCTGTTTTGGGTTGAAGGATTAGAGAGAGCTGTATATCTGAGCTTTCTGATGGCACCATGAGACGAGATGCAGGAAGTAATGTGCAGGTGCATGTGGTCATTTGGACTTGTCTGGGTCAGCCAAACTATGGCAAATGAAGTCTAATGAGAAGAAGCAGCATATCATCCACTTTGGAGTGAAGAAAAAGTGGTCAGAATATTTTCAAAATTATGAACAGCATGGAGTTGATATACAGAAGAAATGTTTTAATTTGTTTAAATGTTAAGTCTTCTCACAAATGTGACCAGAGTAGAAAAGGGTTGGAAGCTTGACTAATGTGAACAAATTTCTGGGTGTGAGCATATTTGGAGTATTGAATTCACATGCACAATACAGGCATATTTGTCTGGTAGGAGTTGACAGCTCTTAAACATGTCGCTGACTTCGCAACATGTAAATGTCCCAAACACAATGTCACACCCACGGACAGAGTTATATAAAACATGTCTAGGTCTCTGTGCCAACAGAACCTGAGCCTCCTTGGTACGTTTGACATGGGTTAATGGCAGGAAATTAAAATTATAATTCATCAACAATTGAAGTTTAATTTTAAGCTGGTTAATGTGTTTTAAACGTTATTCATGACAATCGGTTGGTTAAACCGGGGCAGTTATTATCTGCAGGGAGGGAGTACTCAGTAAGTAATGGTTCAGTTCATCTCTCAGCTCCTTATTTTACACTATTAACTCCCTGACTCATTTCCTATTGGACTGTTCATGCATTTTGTTTTAGTAACTACACTTTTTATGTCTTTTGCTTTTAGTCAGCTCTCTATTGTACTCAAACGTTCATTCATTTTCCTTTCATTTCATTGTTTTTTATGTTCCATATTCCATCCAATTTTCAAGCATTTGATCACCTTTGCGCAATTATATTCCTTTAGGAAAATTTTGTTGTTCAATTATAATGAAAGGTCAAGTGTTGCCAGATGAACTATCATCACCATGTGAGTCACTTAACTGAGGGTGCAGACTGTACCATCACAATGCATGTGACCCCACCTTAATGTGTATAACGGTGATATCAAACATCACAATAGATGTGTCAACTGATAAACTGGAGGCACTTGGCTTTACGATCAGTTAAAATGATGGAAGCTGAGCTACACCATCATGATTTCTTACTGAGTCATCTTTCTAGGTGTGAATGTGTTCATTGAACGATCTGAAGAGGCTCTTTGAAGAGAGTTTGAAGAATAACATCTTTGTCAACAAATAGATTCCGAGAAGATCGACAGTGAACGGTTTGTCATGGCCTATTTTAATTCATGTGCCTGCCGCCTTATTGAAGTCTATCAGTGAACATTTTTTTTAGATTAGTCAAATGTAAGCTAAAATTCACAAAGTCATGATGACTCACATTTCACTACATTGGAAGAAGAGATTTACACATATCAGAATTGTGCTCATCATGTCTTTTGTACATACAGATGAGACGTTCTTTCTCCAGGCATCCATACCTCCAGCATCCCCTACCTCCATCCAAGGCCCCAAAGGAGCCTTCCACATCCATCAAATTGCACCTGGACTTCCACACATATCATTTATTGTATCTGTTGCTTCCGATGTGGTCTAGTCTACATTGAAGAGACCGGACCCCTTCTCACAACGCACCTCAGAGAACATTTCCGGGACACCTGCACCTATCAAACCCCACCATCCCGTGGCCAAACATGACAACTCCCCCTCCCTCTCTGCTAAAGACATGCAGGTCCTGGGCCTCCTCCATCCCCACTTCTTCACGACCTGATGCCTGGAAGAAGAACGCCTTATCTTCTGCCTCAGGACCCATCATCCCCATGGCATCCAGGTCGATTTTACCAGGTTCCTTATTTCCCCTCCCCCCACCTGACACCAGTTCCAACCTTCCAGCTCAGCACCGTCCTCATGTCGTGTCTCACCTCTCAATCTTCCTTCCCACAATCCACTCTACCCTCCTCTCCGACCTATCACCTTTACCACCACCTCCATCCACCTATTGCACTCTCAGCTACCTCCCTCCCCAGCCCCAAACCCATCTATTTATCTCTCCATCCCCCAGGCTCCCAGCCCCATTCCTGATGAAGGGCTTTTGCCCAAAACATTGATTTTCCTGCTCTCAGAGGCTGCCTGAGCAGCTGTTCTTTTCCCGCACTACTCTAATCTTGACTCTAACCTCCAGCATCTGCAGTACCCACTTCCACCTCACAAACTTAGAAACACATCTTCACTGAAAATGGAGTTGTTGAGAGGTGGAATTATTGTATTTATTGACATGTGTAAACCTTCCATATCATTCTTCACAGGTAGTTGGATTCCTGAACCTGATTTCTGATAGTTAGTCATCTCTCTCTCAGGTCCTTCCTTTGATTCCCTGAGTGGCCATCATGAAGGAACTGTGCCCAATGGCAACACCATCACAAGCAAAAAATGAGACAGAAGGCTGCCCTCAATGAACGGTATGTCTCTATATGGTTATCTTGTATTATATGTTCTGCATGTCAAAACAAGCAATATTATCAATATAGTGCTCCCAGTAAGATTGATGCTGAATTGAGTGGTCTGATTAAAGTTGTTTTTGCTACATTTACAATTTTACAGCTCCTAACTAGTTTGAATATTAGAATCTACTTACTTGATGGTAGGACAACCCGACTCTCAGATACATAGCTATTGCCCTGCGAACAACCAGCCATCTGCTTTGTCCTTAAAAGTCGTGCCCTTTTCCTCTTCAGTAATTGGATTCAACCAGATAGCATCATTGCTGGCTAGGCTGCAGTATAGACACTATTTGTTCTAAGGGTGGAAATTAAGAGTAGAATTCCCATGTTCCAGCAAGATGTTTACTCCCCATCATTGGCTCCCTACTCGCTTAATATCTACAAGTGATTGGAATGTTCAAAACATTCGCTAGCAAGGTTTGGGGCTTGGAAAATGTCAATGTTCCCATCACAAATTGGAAACCTGTTTTTATACCGTAGCCATTCTGTCATTGTGACTGAAATGAACCCAGCAGTGTTAGCCCAAACCTACCATCAAGATGTCCTTAAACTGACTGAGGGAAACCATAACAACAGCAAGGAAGCTTCACTCTCACAATGAGTATCCCTGTAAGATTAGGTATCTCAGCAGGATTGCAAGGTGGGGACTTGTAGCTGCACAGTTTCATTCACAGGATGAGAATTGCACTGACCCTCATTTTCTTGGATTCTTTAGGACTGAGTGCAGACAGAGAACTGAGGAAACAGAGATGCTGCTAGCAAGTTGACTCCCAGAACTTTGCTGTTTCAAAGGTTTGTCTGAAACATTTGGAGCTCTGTGACTCTTATTTTGGAAAACACTGTTTGCTATGAGTTTTAATTCTAAGATAGAAGAAGTCAGTAGAATTGAATAAATGTCATGAACCCAACAACCTTCAGCTGCTTGGTCTATGATCCCTCCCTTCATTATGATGTTCGAAGAGATTATGTTCCCTGATGATCGCAAAATGTTTAGCCCCATTTGTGACTCCTCAGATACTGAAGTGCAGTCCATGTCCAAGTGCAGCAAGACCTGGACAATATGCGTGTTTAGGCAAACAAGTGGCAAGTAAAATTCTTGCAACCGGTGCCAGGCAGTGAGTTTTTTCAACAAGAGAAAATCTGATCATCTCCCTTAGGCATTGCGAAACCCCTCCATTTACCAGAAACTGAACTGTGCAATGCCATTTGTATTTATTGCAATTCAATATTAGCAGTGTCTGAATTTCTTATTCTGCCACAGGTATGAAGTTGTCGCCAGGAGAAGAAAGACAAAATGAAGCTTCATCACAGCATCGAGGCTTCTCATGAGAAAGAAAACAACAAATGCAAGTGAATCGAAGAAGGAAATGAAATCTCAAGCAAAGTAAAAATCAATCCATGATCGAGGATTGTAATTGAAGGTCCCATGTCATGTGTGTGCTCCATCCATTTCTCAGGGTCAGCTGTACATCATTTAATTTAGGTTTTAGTTGATGATTAACAAGCACTCTTCTGCAGAACTTTGTAAATGACTAAGGACATGGAATACTTCAGCAAGGAGCATTCCAACTTTCAAGAGATGTTTGGAGAAATATTTGATGTGGTGAAGCTTGTTGGTCAGATTGTAGGAGGTTTCCTTTAGGTTTTCCTCAAGACTTCCTTCAGATATCCGTTGGGTTTGGACACTTAAGTAATGGAGGGAGTCATTGTCATCACTGCAAGAATTTATTCTGATATCTATATTTAGTGTTCACTGTAAAATCCCTCATGAGTGTGTGTCAGGACCCAAGGTCTTTCCAAATTCTGATGAGGCTTATATTTACAAAGCAATAATTTGTGGCCAATTCAATGCAATTATCACTGACCAAGACTTCCCTTTGTGAGGAGCAAGAAAATCTCAATCTTGGTTTGGCAGTGGTGCTCAAGGTGTCAGTCCGTGGGGAGGGAGCCAATTGGTTCCCTGCAGAAACTGGAAGCTGAGAATTGAGTTTTGTTACTGACAGAAGCGATGACATTCTTTACTGTCAGTGTGTGTGGCCATTTGCATTCTTCCCTGACTGGTTTTTTAGTTTGGCTTCTTCCTCACACTCTTTGTGATTAACCTATCATTATAATCCTTTAGTTCACACAGCAGGAGAAAAAGCACAGGGTCAAAAAACTGACCGGGCTGCCTTCCCTGTTCCCAGTTGCTGGACGTGCTGAATCCTCAGGGTTCAGTATACAGTTCACTCATTCTAACCACCCGACAGCATCAAATCCCATCCAGAGGCTGCAGGTGCCAACAATGACCTCCCGTGAACCTCAGGAGAAACCCTTCCTTTAACAGATCCATCATGTTGGCCCGCTCAGCCTCTCTGATTAAGTGGCAACATGTCAACAAGATCCTGACACTGTAGCTGAGTTAAAGAGCCACTGTTAAATCTGGGACTGAATCAAACATATTCCCGACGTCCTCCAGCCCACACCGTGTTGGAGAAAGTGAGGACTGCAGGTGATGGAGATCAGAGTCAAAACCTTTAGTGCTGGAAAAGCACAGCCGGTCAGGCAGCATCCAAGGAGCATGAAGTCAACATAAGCTCTTCATCAGGAATGTTGGTTGGGGGAATGCAAGGGGGCTGAGAGATAAATCAGAGGGGTGGGGTGAGGGTAGGGGGGAAGGTAGCTAGGAACGCGATGGGGATGAAGGTGGGGGGACATGGTGGGTGGTCAGAGCGGAGGGTGGCAGCAGATGGGTGGGAAAGAGGGTGGTTAGATAGGGATGCGTTCAACTGGGTTGCCGGGTTGGACTCTTGGATGATGGGATATGGTGCATTTCGGGGAAATGAGGAAACTGATGAAATCGACATTGATTCGATGTGGTTGCAGGGTCTCACGGTGGATGATGAGATGTTCTTCCTCCAGGTATCGGGTGGCTAGGATTTGGCAGTGGAGTAGGTCCATGTCCTTGGCTGAGTGGAACGGGGCGTTGAAGTGGTCGGCCACAGGGTGATGGGGTTGTTTAGAGCATGTGTCCTAGTGATTTTCTCTGAAACTTTCACCGACACAGGGCATCCAGTCCCTCTACTCATCCATTCAACGTGACAAAGGTCTCCAAGCCCTCCATTTCATCCTCTCCCATCAACCCATGCCCTCCACTTCCTCCATGATTTTCAGATCCCCAGCACCCAATTCCTCATCTTCATCACGAACGTCCAGTAACTGTATTCATCCATCTACATTGATGATGGCCTCCAACCACATACATCACTTCCTCTCCCAATGACACACCCACTACCCTTCCACTGTCACAATTCGTTTGGTACACCAACCACGCCCTCCACCTCCTCCATGACTTACGGTTCCCTGACTGCCAATGCCTCATGTACACCTTGGACATCTATCTGGTCCCTGTCCACATCCTTCCCCCATGATGAAAGCTACCAAGACCTCCATTTTTTCCTGTCACGTCAACCCAACCAATACCCTTCCACTCTCACATTACATTTGGGGAACCACCCATGCCCTCCACCTCCTCCATGATTATCAGTTTCCCAGGCCCAATGCCTCATCTTCATCATGGACATCCAGTCCCTGTACACATCTCTCGGCCATGATGAAGGCCTCCAAACCCTAAATTACCTCCTCTCCCACAGACACACTGAGTACCCTCCTCCTGTCACGATACATTCGGAACAGCTCCCATGGACTACACCTCTTCCATGATTTTCGGTTCCCCGGCCTCCAATGCCTCATCTTCACCATGGATGTCCAGGCCCAGTACACATCCAGCCGCCATGAGGATATCATCCAAGCCCTAAGTTTCTTCCTCTCCAGCCAACCCAACCAGGACCAATCCACCAACACACTCATTCAAATGCCTGAAGTGATCCTCACCTTAAATTTCTCCTTCGAATCCTCCCAATTCCTTCAGACCAAAGGGGTGACCATCGGCATTCACATGGGCTCCAGCTATACCTGGCTTTTCATCAGGTTCATGGAATAGTTCATCTTCTGCAGTTACACCAACACCATTCCCCACCTTTTCCTATCCTACATTGATGACGGAGAGGTTGGACACCTTCCATCCTGACAGGCAACATCTCAGAAACCTCTCTCCCCGTCCTAAACATCTCCATCTCCATTTTCAGTGACCAAATAAATTTGACGTCAGCTTCAAATGCACGGACACTGACAGCTACCTGGACTATACTTCCTCCCAAACCCATTCCTGTAAAAACTCGACCCTTTTCTCCCAATTCCTTTGCCTGCACTGCATCTGCTCCGAGAATGACAAATTCCACTCCAGAACATCCCAGGTAGCCTCCTACCTCAAGTGTCACAACTTCACCTCTGACGTGGTCAACAAAGTTCTCCAGGGCATTTCCTCCACTTCTGGCACCTCCATTCTTGAAGCCCAACCCTTCCAACTGCAATAAGGATAATCTTACGACATGTCACAAACTCTTCTGCTCATGAAACCAAACACACAGAAAAGCTGACCTTGCCTTGGAATCTGTTAAAATGTGCGTGACAGTGATCGTCTGAAATTCCACTATGTCAAGAAACAATAACTCTAAAATGAACATTTAACAACACCTACTTACAACCCAAAGCCTCCTTTTTCTTAAATGTTTGTGATCTACCTCCCCATCTATAAAAAATATCCTGATCCAACAAAGGCCCTATTAAATTTACAACAAATCAAATTTCAAAACCAGACAGCGGTGCCAATCCTCTTCTGTTTGTAGATCTCCCTGGGTCATCTTCCACCTTCTGCTGCACAGAGTTTTCAGATGAAAAGTAAGCTACCATTTAGAGGTTGTTTTAAATAGCAGTCTGTCAGTGACAGAAGGTGCGATTTCTCTGAATCACTATGCCAAATGCCAACGTTTTACACACTAAACATCGGACCATCTCATTGGTTGGATGTTGTCACAACAGTATAATTGAAATTTGATTGGCTTTTCGTATGTTGAGGCATAATTTACTCTGATTGGTTAAATCCATTCTGCTGCAACATAACTCAGCTATACAGGAAACAGTCAAATTACACATCTTTATATTTTCCAGGACACATGGTGACATGACAGATGTTAAATAGCTTTCACTCTCTTAAAGTTACAGTGCATGCCGTCAACTTCAAAACAATAGAACCCCCGCCCCCCAATCCCGCTCCCCCCGGAGCTCACCTTCCACCCTCCCAATCTTCGGATAGAAGGCATCATCTTCGCCCATTTCCATCACCTTCATTCAGACCCCAGCACCAATGATATCTTTCCCTCCCATCCATTTCAACATTCTGCAGAGATCATACCCTCTGTGACTCTCATTAGGCCCACACCCCCTGCCAACACTACCCACTCCCAGCACCTTCCATTCCTTTGCACCAGCACCTACACTGGGGAGACAGGACAGCAACTCACAGATCGTTTGAGAGAACATCTCAGACACATGCACCACCCTGTGGCCGACAAATTCAAATACTTTAAATCCCCCCCACTCCGTCCATGACTTTCCTCCTTCACCGCCAATTCACTATCACCCAAGGACAGGGAGATACTAAGTGAGTGTTTTGCAGATGTATTTATTGTGGAAAAGGATATGGAAGATATAGACTGTAGGAAAATAGATGGTGACATCTTAAAATTGTCCATATTACAGAGGAGGAATGCTGGATGTCTTGAAATGCATGAAGGTGGATAAATCAACAGGACTTGATCAGGTGTACCCTAGAAATCTGTGGAAATCTAGAGAAGTGATTTCAGGGCCTCTTGCTGAGATATTTGTACCAACGATAGTCACAGGTGAGGTGCCAGAAGACTGGAGGTTGGCTAATGTGGTGCCACTTTTTAAGAAGGGTGGTAAGGACAAGCCAGGCAACTATAGACCAGTGAGCCTGATGTCGATGATGGGCAAGTTGGAGGGAATCCTGAGAGAAAGAATGTACATGTATTTGGAAAGTCAAGGATAGATTAGAGATAGTCAAGTTGGCTTTGTGCGTTGGAAATCATGTCTCACAAACTTGATTGAGTTTTTTGAAGAAGTAACAATCAGGGTTTATGAGGACAGAGCAGGAGATGTGATATATATGGACTTCAGTAAGGCATTCGACAAGGTTCCCCATGGGAGACTGATTCACAAGGTTAGAACTCACGCAATACAGGGAGAACTAGCCATTCGGATACAGAACTGGCTCCAAGGTAGAAGAGAGAAGCAGGTGGTGGAGGATTGTTTTTCAGACTGGAGGATTGTGACTATTGGAGTGCCACAAGGATCGGTGCTGGGTTGAAATCTACTTTTTGTCATTTACACAAATATTTAAAATGCGAGCATATGAGTTGCAGTTAGTAAGTTTGCAGATGACACCAAAATTGGAGGTGTAGTGGAAACGAAGAGGGTTACCTCAGATTACAACAGGATCTTGATAAGATGGGCTAATGGGCTGAGAAGTGGCAGATGGAGTTTAATTCAGATAAATGTGAGGTGCTGCATTTTGTGAAATCAAATTTCAGCAGGACTTATACATTTAATGGTAAGGTCCCCGGGTGTGCTGCTGTACAAAGAGACCTGGGAGTGCAAGTTCATTGCTCCTTGAAAGTGGAGTCACAGGTAGATAGGATAGTGAAGAAGGCGTTTGATGTGTGTTTTCTCTATTGGTCAGAGTATTGAATATAGGAGTTGGGAGGTCATGTTGTGGCTGTACAGGGCATTGGTTAGGCCACTGTTGTAATATTGCTTCCAATTCTGGTCTCCTTCCTATCAGAAACATGTTCTGAATCTTGAAAGAGTACAGAAAGCATTTACAAAGTTGTTGTTGTAAGGGTTGAAGGACTTGAGCTTTCGGGTGAGGCTGAACAGGCAGGGGCTGTTTTCCCTGGAGTGTCAGATGCTGTGGTGTGACCTTATAGAGGTTTACAAAATTATGAGAGGCATGGATGAGGTAAATCGGCAAAGTCTTTTCCCTGGGGTGGGGGAGACCAGAACTAGAGGGCATAAGTTTGGGGTGAGAGGTGATTGATCGAAAGGAGAACTATGGGGCAAAAGTTTCACAGAGTGGGTGGTACGTGTATGGAATGAGCTGCCAGAGAAAGTGTTCAAAGTTGGTACAATTGCATCATTTAAAAGGAGTTTGGAAGGGTATATGAATAGGAAGGTTTTGGAGGGATATGGGCCGGGTGCTGGCAGGTGGAAACAGACCCATCGGTCCAGATGTGGTCAGCATGGACTGCTAGGACCGAAGGATCTGTTTCCTGCTGTACATCTCTAGGACTCTATGACTCTAACTGGAGGAAGAAAGCTTCATCATCCGCCATCAGATCCACCAACCACATGACATCAACATCGAACCTCACTCGTTTCTAAATCTCCCCTCGGAACCTTATCCCAGACCCAACCCTCCGACTTAGCAGTGCCCTCTTGAATCATCGTATCTTTCCATCTTCCTTTTTGCTCGTCTGCTCCACCTTCAGCCTGACCCACCACCATCGCCCTTCACCTTCATCAACCTGTCGCCTTCCTAGCTACCATCCTCCCAGCCCCACCCTTCCTCTCAATTATCTCTCAGCTCCTTTAAGGCCCGCCCCACATTCCTGATGAAGGGCTTATGTCCGAAACATCGACTCCCCTGCTCCTCGGATGCTGTGCTTTTCCAGCACCACACTTTTTGACTCTTCATCATGTTTGAGCTTATGATCCTGCAGGGTCATTCCTTCCTCACTATGGCCCCTCCTCAGATCATATCTATGATTTGTTTCTCGAACACCAGGCGATGGGTATGCCTTGTGAGTTTGATTCTGTCAGGATCGACCTTGATTACTCTGTGGAACAGCTTTCCCCATTTAGGCACAAGTGTCCGGTATTTGTGAAGAGTGTTGGTTGGATTGGGTGTCTTTGTTGAGGCCAGTTCTAAAGTTCAGGTCAACACTGAGCAAATACTGTAGCTGTTATTGTGAAGCAATTTTGATACAAGGTTGCTTGTTGACATTTTAGAGTGATCCAGAGTAACACACAAAAGATCAGGTTCACTCAGAATATCAGGTTCCTCTCCAAGCTCACCATCCATTTCACTGGCTCTGAGACTCTCTGTCTTGCAGCACAGTGGTTGGACCTCCACAAATGAACTGCAGCAGTTCAATAAGGCAGCTAACTCCCGTTAATTATGGATGGATTATAAATGCTGACTTAGCCAGAGAAGCCCTTATTCCCAGAATGAATGTTTTAAAAAAGTGAATCCATTGTGACACTTGCATGATCCCCAGAGCCTTTTGAATTCACCTCTTTTGAATTTGGGGACAATCCTCAGGATTATAAATTCCAGAATGTAACAAACCCCTGTGCTATTATACCTGAGAATAATGCAAGTGAATCAGACCCAGTGAATTAAAGGACGTTACAGCTGACTGCTTTAAAAGAGAAATATTCAAACAGATTTTGTTCAATCTGTGATGACACAGAAATGGGAACTTTGGACAACACATCAGGAGCTTTCCCCTCACCAATGAATGTTTGAAAAGAAGCTCCTGGTACTGACCTGGACACTGATCCTGGAAACCCAATATTTAAATGGTGGCTGCAATGTAGGAGTGAAAAAGCAATTCCCTTGGAATGCATGACCCGACTTGGACGAGGTGGATCTCCTGAATTACAGGAATGCTGAAGAGCGTCAGAGAGGAATTCTAAATAAAGGTTTTCTTCAAACCTAATCTTAGTCTTTTACCTTTTTATTTTACCTCTGTTTGGGATGTAACAATGTACGTATATTACTGCACATTTATCTGGAACTGGCTGGACGGACAAACTGGAAGAGTTATTTTATTATTTTAAATATTTTCGAGTATTTTAGTTAAATGCATCAAATGTGCGAAGTTTACCATCTAAAAATGAACATTTAAAGAAACTGACCACTGCGTATGTACCGATCAAGTGTAACGGGGAGAAAGTGGAGAATGGGTTTGAGACAGTTATCAGGCAGGATTGAATGGCAGAGTTTACTTGATGGGCTGAATGGCCGATTTCCTGCTCTTATGTCCTATGGTCTTATGGATATGGTAGTGAAAAAGTACAGAGCATTAAATCTTATCCTTAAACATTTAGATGACAATGTAATGTTGAATTATAGAAGCCATTTGCTGCACACTGGGAAATAGAGAGGCAAGAAGGGTAAGACAATTGAGAATATTTGCCTGAACATCAGTCAATCTGTATCACCAGGACATCAAGTGATAACATTCACGGCTGCTCGTTTGTGAAATTACTAACAGTGATTAATTCCGATCTCGAAATGAAACTTTGTATCAAATAACTTCTCTCGTGAATTATTCTCCTCCACTGTTATATTGTAACAGTGATGCTATGGTAAATAAAGGGGATGATAAAGATTAGACTAAACTGTAAGAGGATTTTTTATTCCAGACTACCAAAGATTACGATCTCAGGGACGAAACAAGAAAGGCTTACAGATTGAATTTACAAGGGATTCCCTGGGCTGTCTCTAATCTGTACTTTAACAATGAAGCCCTATCCTCAGTGCTGCCTGTGCTGCTAATCCCCTCAGTCCGATTCAACTTCCCTCTCAATTGGCAATTATCAAATGTCCTGCTCACTCCTCTGATGTCTCTAATGATGCGGCCGCAAGAAAGCAGCTTTTGAGCAAAAAGGCATGGCGACTCAAATGACCAATAGGAAACCAGAACTGCAGGTAGTATTCCATCTGTGGCCAACTAATGTTTTCTAAAGTTGGTCGATGACTTCCTTGCTTCTATATTTAATGCCTCAGCTTATGAAGGCAACATCCCATATGTCTTCTTCCCAATCCTGTCTGCTTCTGCTGACACTTTCAGCGATTTAGGGACTTGTACATCAAAATCGTTTTGATCCTCATCAGGTCATGTAATTTGTCCTCGTCAAGAAGGGCAATGCTAGACATAATCTAAGGGAATGTATCTGGCCCAATGGTTAATGTAGCAGTGGGCAAGCATTTTATGCAGACTGACCATAACTCTGGAGGTGTCAATGTCATTATGGAAAGTGTTCAGTGTAGTGCAGAAGTTGTGTCTAAATTGGGGGAAGGCCTATTTCAGTAGCAGTCGTCAATTAGATCTGGCAAACATCAACTGGAAGCAGTTACTTGCAGTTACGTCTACATTTGGAAAGTGGGAATCTTTTAAAAGAAGTATAGTGAGATTAATTTAGACACAAATGATTGTGTATATCCTTCCCTTGTTAGAACTCCCAAAATGTACTCGCTTGCACTTATCCAGGTTAAATGCCATCAGCCATTGCTCTACCAATTCACCATCTGATAAATGTTAGAGTCATAGAGTCATACAGATATACAGCATGGAAACAGACCCTCCGGCAAACCTGTCTATGCTGACCAGTGACCCACACTCCTCACTATCAACAGTAATTCCAAATTTCATGCTATGCGCACACTTACTAATGTGAAGGTACTGTGCCTTTAAGAGAGATTTGCTCTTTGCTATTTCTCTCATTTGGATAAGGAGGTGTTACCACTGATGATGGACTACCTGCTTCAGTAGCAACAAGTAAACAGTTTTGAGTTCCAAGAGTATTTTTCCTTAAATTAGCCAAAAGAACCATGAATGAGTGCATGTCTGGCTCAGATATACCCGGGGATTTTGCTTTGTCTATCTTTGGGGTTTGGAGTTGGCTGTTGAAGTTGATAGATGCAACTTTGTCTCTCTCTCTGCTGCATAAAAACTTTGAGTTCTCTCACTTCTGGCAGAGTGTTTGTTTTGGTGTTTCTATCTCCTGGACTGGAACAGAGATTTCAAGCAAGAAAAACCTGTGTTGCTGAATTTGTCAGTACCAAGTGTGTGCTTATGGGATCTTGTTACATTGAAAGAGTTGATGATTAGGTGGTAAATAATGTAATATCTTATTAAGTATTTTAACAGAGTTAAAGTTAAACCAATTCTTTTCTCTGTATTTTCACTGTATTGTAAGAATAAAGTGTGTTTTGCTTAAAGCCTTGTCATGGACCAATTGAATCACATCAGGAACACAGCACCTTACACTTGTTTCTGAATAAAATAAATGAGTTAGGGTCTGGGCTGTATATTTTGAGGGGGTTTGGTCAGCTCCATAACACTAATTATTCCTTGTCCTTTGACATCCATGTCATTAATGTGCAGAGCAAAGAGGAATGGTCACTGCATCCTCCCCTCATCAATATATTTAATGACCTTTTCCAAATACTCAATTAAATTATTCAGACAGGATCACTCTACAATAAACCCATGCCTGTTATTCCACGATTTATCACTGCCTTTCCAAATATTGATTAATCCTGTCCCTTAGAATTTTTAAAAATATTTTCCCGAACATTGATGTCAGCCGACTGGACCCTAATGACCTTTCCGATGTCTGCTGCCTTTCTTGAACAAAGGAACCCCATTAATTATCCTCCAGTCATCTGGCACTTCACCTGTGCCCAGAGTCGTAGATTCAGAGAGTCATAGAGATGTACAGCACGGAAAGAGACCCTTCGATTCAACGCATCCATGTCGACCAGATATCCCAACTGAACTGAGTCCCATTTGTAGGCATTTGGCTCATATCCGTTTAAACCCTTCCTAATCATATATGCATCCAGATGCCTTTTAAATAATGCAGTTGTCCCAGCATCCACAACTTCGTCAGATAGCTCCCTCCATAGACGCATCACTCTCTACGTGAAAAAGTTGCCCCTTAGGTCCCTTTTATATCTTTCCCATCTCACCCTAAATATAAGCCCGCTAGTTCTAGACTCCCCCACCACATGGAAAAGACCTTGTCCATTTACACCATCCAAGCCGTTCATGAAGTTATGAACCTCTTTAAGGTCAGTCCTCAGCCTCTGATGCTCCAGAGAAACTCGCCCCAGCGTATACAGCTTTTCCATTTAGCACATATCCTCCAATCCTGGCCACATCCTTGTCAATCTTTTTGGAACTGTTTCATAGTTTACTGCATACTACTGAGAGGAAGCAGACCAGATTTGCACACAATATTCCCAAAGTGGCCTCACCAATGTCCTGTACATCCACAACATTACCTCTAACTCCAATACTCAATGCTCTGACCAACAAGAGAAAGATAACAAACGTCTTCTTCACTATCTTATCGACCTGCCACTCTGCTTTCAAGGAGCTATGAATCTGCACTCCACGGTGTCTTTGTTTAGCAACGTTCCGGAGGACTGCGAAGATTTCCCTTTCCAAAATGTTTTATTTCGCATTTATCTAAATTAGATACAATCTGCCACTCCTCAGCCTATTGGACCATCTGATCAAGATCCCATTGAGATCTGAGATAACCTTCTTTGTTTTCCACTACACTTCCAATTTTGGTGTCATCTGCAAACTTACTAACTATACCTCCTATGGTCATATCCAAATCATTGAAAGAAATAACGTAAAGTCGTGGCTCCATCACCGATTCTTGAGGCACTGGTCACAGGCCTCCAGTCTGAGAAACAACCCACCATCACCACACTCTGTTTTCTAAATTTGAGACCGTTCTGTCTCCAAATGGCCAGCTCACCCTTTACTCCATGAGACCAAACCTTGCTAAATTGTCTCCCATGGGGAACCTTTTTGAACGCCTTGCTGAAGTCCACATAGATCATGTCCACCATTCTGCCCTCACCAATCCTCTTTGATACTTTTTCAAAGAACTCAATCAGATTCATGAGATAAGACTTCCCATGCACAAAGTCTTGTTGACTATCCCGAATCAATCCTTGCCTATCCAAATTCATGTAAATCCTGTCCCTCGGAATTCCCTCCAACAACTTGCTCACTACTGACATCTGTAGTTCCCTGGCCTGACCTTACAACCTTTCTGAAATAATGACACCAAATCAGCCAACCTCCACTATTCTGGCACATCACCTGTGACTAACAATGATACAAATATCTCATTAAGGGGCCCAGCAATCACTTCCCTCGCTTCCCAGAGAGTTTGAGGTGACACCTGGGGCTTTATCCACCTTCTTGTATTTCAAGACATCCAGCACTTCCTCCTCTTTAAGATGGACATTTTTCAAGAAGTCACCATCTATTTCCCCACATTGTATAACCTGCATGGTTCTTCACAGTAAATACAGATGCAAAGTATATGTTTAATATCTCCCCCATCTCCTGCGGCTCAAAGGCTGCCTTGCTGATCTTTGACGAGCAATATTCGACTCCGAGTTACCCTTTTGTCCTCAATGTATTTGCAAAAGCCCTTTGGATTCTCTGTAACCCTAATTGTCAAACTATCTCATGTATCGTTTTCGCTCTTGCGATTTTCCTCTTAAGTAAACTCCTACTGCCTTTATACTCTTCTAAATGTTCTCTGAATCTTTCATGTCTAGACCTGGTATATGCTTACTTCCTTTTCTTATTTTTTTATAAATATATTTATGAACAATATATTTAACTTTATGAACATATAAAATTATTGAAAAATACAATCAATAACAAACATCAGTATAATGAAAGAAAAATAAACACAAATTACAATTCACCTACTATCTACTAACTACTAACCTACCCTACAATCCAAAACAAACCCTAACACTGCACAAAGCATCACCAATAAATAAGTAAATACCTATAATGACAAAAAAGGAAGCAAAGCAAAAAACCCAACAATAAACACAGAATACAGAACAGTTATGCTCTGCGTGAAGCTCCCAAATAAAACCACGGGAGCATTGTAAACATATATCCGTATTAACTCAGGAGAAACCCCTCCGGGGTCCAAGGCTTGACAAACCGACCCATCCTGGTTAAACAAGTGCCTTGGTTAAGATAACTGACAAATCGACATCCAAATAACTCAAGCAGGGCTGTCATGTTTCCTAAAAATGGTCTGTTGTGTGGTGCACCATGTTTGTTAAAAAGTCCAAGAGAATGTGCTCCATAATTAATTTCTGCCATCCCAGCAAACCCGGCAGGTTCTCAGACACCCAGTTCATCAGAATATTCTTCCGTGCACAGTATGCAAGAATATTAAACAGTTACTTCACATGCCCATCTAAAGGTGGTAAATTCAGTAGACCTAAGAGGAGAGATATCAGTCAACTTTGACATCACCCTCCCGATCTCTCCCACCACAGCACTCCAATAAACATGGAGCCTGTGGCATGTCCAGAAGCAATGGGTAAGAGTACCTACACTTATTTTACATTTGGGGCACACTGAAGATACTCCTTTATTAAACTGCGCCAGACTCTCTGATGCCAGATGAACCCTGTACAGACCTTTTAACTGAGTAGCGTATGTCCTGTTATTGCGAGCATTCTCCCACATTTTCTCCCACGTTTCAGAGGAGATCTCCACTCCCAGCTCTTGCTCCCACACCTCACATAACCAGTTAATATCCTTGCAGGCCCTGCCACCCAGCAGGTGATAGAGGGCACTAACTGAAAGGGTGCTTGTGGAACGTAGCAACACCCTCTCTGTATCGGGCTTATAGGGCTCAGTGAGAAGGGTAGTCTTCTTCTGGATGCAATCCCTAACTGAGAAAAAAGAAAAAGATCTCTACTGGCCAACCCGTATTTGTTGCTCAGTTGCACAAAAGACATTATAACCTCCACCTGAAACAAGTTTCTCAAACTAGAAACTCCTATCACGCCCATATTTTGAACCTGAGTCCATCTTCCCTGGTCGGAACCCTGGCATGCCAATTATAGGCAAAAGTGGCAAAGTCTTGAATAAGCAACCCACGCTCTGAGTTCAGACCGTAACCTACTCAATCGCAGAACAAGGACAACAAGGAACTAAATTGATACCTCCTGATGTCTGGGAAATCATCTCCTCCCCCTCCTTGAGGCAACTGCAATTTAGTAAGTTTAATGAGGAGCCGCCAACGATGCCAGATCAAGGAACCAAACCATCCCATAAACTTCTGCAGCATGGACCTGGGAAACACTATTGAGAACATCCACATGGGATGGATCAGATCAGGAAGAACATTCATTTTAATGAGAGATATTCAACCCAGCCATGAAATTGGAAGAGCCACCAATCTCTGGAGATCTCAGCTAATATTGTTGAGCAGGTGAGCAAAGTTAGTACAAAATAACAGATCAACCTTGGGTCCAATAAAAATGCCTAGATATCGGAACTCTGTCCGTGACCACTTAAAAGGCAACTTAGGGTCACCTTCATCTTCTGGCATATCCTTAAGGTTTCCCAAAGGGAAAGCCTCTGATTTAGCAAAGTTAGTCTAACATCCTGAAATAGCCCCAAATGAATTGATACATTGTATCAAATGGTGTACGGAGATCATCGAGGGTGACAAAAACAGAAGGACATCACTCACATACAAAGTAATCTTGTGTGCCCTCGATCCCATTTTGGGAGCGGGTATGTGGACGTTCTGACAAATGGCCTCTGCCAGCGGCTCTATCACCAACGTGAACAACAACGGTGAGAGGGGACAGCCTTGCCGACGAACCCTAACAATCCTAAAATTCACAGACTTCACCCCGTTGGTGATGACCACCGCCAGAGGGTGGCGATATAAAACCTCACCCACCGAGCAAGGACCCCATCCAACCCAAACTGTTCTAAGATACGGCCATTCCACCCGGTCAAATGCTGTCTCCGCACCGAAGGAAATCACCGAACCCTGAATCGATCGTTGCTGACAAACTTGGACCATATCCAGCCAGCTTCTAATATTATTAGAGGACCTGACTCCACTTATAAAGCCTGTCTGGTCCTCTTTAACAATATGGGCAATACCTTTTCCAATCTCAATGCCTGGATCTTGTACAGAATCTTGAAATCTGAATTTAATAGAGCGATGGGTCTATATGAGGTACAATCCTTAGGTGCCTTCCCCTTCTTAAGAATTAAGGAAATATTCGCTTCTCTCAAAGATGTTGGTCGGCATTCATGCATATAGGAGTGATTGTACACCTCCAACATTGACCCTGACAGAATCCCTATAAACCCCTTATAAAACTCACCCGGGAGACCATCAGGGCAAGGTGATTTCCCACTCTGAAGTTGCTTAGTTGTCCCCTGTATTTCCTGAATTGTCAAAGGGGAATTAGGGAGAGAGGCCTGTTCCAAGGTTACCCCTTAGAGTTCCAGGTTTTTAAAAAAGGCCTCCATTTTAGCTTTCCTGTTCTCGTAATCTTCGGACCGATACAATTCAGAGTAAAAGCATCAAAAATTTCTTTAGCATTGTATGTAAGGACCATGGCACAGTCTCTGTGGTAAAGATTGGGGAGCACGCTTTTTCCTCGTAAGGTACGCTAAATACATCCATGGCCGATCCCGATATTCAGAAAGCGTTTGACTAGCAAAAGCAGGTTGTTTGTGTTTTATGTCAGTATTGAGTTCAAGGCAGTCTGGAGGGCCGTGATCCGCTGTAGCGAAGGCTCCGAATAATGTGGCTCCTCGGCGGCTTACAATCACGTCTCAAGTAGACGCTGCTGTTACTCGCTCTGTCGTTTCCGTCTAGCCGAGTAGGAAATCGCTAATCACCTTCAAAGGCCTTAGTAGTCTCCCATAGTATAGATGGACTACTAGCCATGCCTGAGTTGATAGTCAGGGATTCCTGAAACTCCTTCAAAACATATTCCACAAATTTCGAATCCTTCAGGACAAAAGCACATTTTTCCTTTGAAAAGGTAAATGACTTCCCTTGATGTTCCAGGTGCACCATTTAATAAGATATGAGCCAAATCCCCTTTCAGAGAGCGTTGAAACCCGCGGAGGTGGAACCTTCCTTACAAAAATGAATGGAAACTCTTCCCCTTGCCCATTGGGGGCACTCAACCAACCCACCCCCTCCTTCACAGCTCCTTCAAACCTGGACGGTGCCCCAGATTGAGGTCAAACAAAAAACAGGAAGATGATCCAGAAATCAACTGAAAATCGACAAATCGACAATGAGCACTCCACCCATCCCTGGCTTCATGTCACCGCTACCTGTGACTCAAAGAGAAACAGAACAAACAAAACAAAAGGGGAGACCACAAAATATCCCATCAGAAAATCCAGTTATTTCATAAAAGGATCAACTTATTCCAAGTACTTCTCCCCCTTTACAGAACGGAAATGATGAGAGAGAAAGAAATGAATTAAAAAAGGAAGGGAAATCACGGGGAGAGAAGGAAATGAGAACAAACATTAACCGTACGCTTCAGGCCAGTCCAACTATTTTAAAGTGTCTACAAAGTTCTTAACATTATCCACTGAGTCAAATGTATAAACTGAGTCCTCGTGGCTGAAGTGAAGCACTGCAGGGTATCTCATGGAGTACTGGATACTCAGGTTCCTCAGCCTTTTCTGAACTTCATCGAAGGACTTCCTCTTTCAAATTAAAGTTGCTGAGAAATTTTGGAAAAACATGATTTTTGACCCCTTATACAGCAGTGCCTGCGGATCATTTCCCAGTAATCTAGAAGCTTCTATCACTTTTTGCTTCTCCTTATTTGAGTGGAAATGTACTAGAACGGGCAGGGGCACTGCACCGGCCCTGACCTGTGCACTCTAACCCGATAAGCCCTTTCAATCTGCAGCCTGCTGGACTCGATGTGAAGGCCATAGTACTTTGGCAGCCAGCTTTCAAAGAAGCTGACTGGCTGCTCACCTTCCTCACCTTCAGAGAGCACGACCATTCGGAGATGTATTCTCTGAATTTGATTTTCGAGGTCTTCGATACGGTCTCGTACGGCCCGCACGTCTCGTTCCAGCACCTGGATCCAACTGTATGAGGAGTCCATTGCAGCTTCTGAGGCCTGAGTTCAACCCTCCAATTTCTCCAGCCGCTCCCCAAGACCCTGGATCTCCTGCTCATGCTTCTGCAGCATGGACACGATCGGTTGGATCTGGGCATGAATCTCCCCACGGATCTCCTCAATTGCAGCCCCAACGTTCAAGGACAGTCTCTCCATCGCTGCAGCAGATTCCTGTGAGTCTGTCACATCCCTGGTGGGGGAGGGTAAGGGGTGTGTCAGGAGAGTCTGCTGTTGCTGCTGTCTCTGGCATGCCTGGTGCTGCAGGGGAGTGTTCTCCCTGCTGCTGTCTACAGTTCAACAGAATCCCTACCATATTGCCAAGTCCCCCTTTTTTAACTTAATCATACTCTTAATTACTCTCGTCGTCCAGCAGTCCCTGCAGCTAAAAGCCTGTCCTTTCACCCTAACAGAAATATACTGTCTCTGGATTCTCTTTGTCTCATTTCTGAAAGCTTCCCATTTTCCACTTCTCCTTTCACCTACGAACATCTTCTCTCAATTAGCTTTTGAAAGTTTTGCCTCACACCATCAAAATTAGTCTCCCTGCAATTTAGAACTTCAATTGTTAGATCTGCTCGATTCTTTTTGATTCCTATCCTCACTCGCTCAAAGCACTGGGAGTAATCCAGATTCTTCTAGCCTTGAGGACCTCCTTTTTAAATTCCTGCCCAACTCTCTATATTCTCTTTCCAGAATCTCAAACTTTTCCCATCCTATATCATTAGTTACAATGTGTACAATGACCCCCTGCTGGTCCCTCTCCCCTTTGAGAACATTCTGCACCCTCTCTGAGACATCCTTGGTGCCGACACCAGGGAGGCAACGCACCATTCAGATTTTGCGCTGTTGTGCGCAGAAACGTCTTTGATAAACAGTCCCCTAACACAACCGATCGCTTGGTACCCCTCATTACGGTAGAGCCTGTCTTGATATCTGAATCTTGGCTGTTTGTGCTACATTCCCCTGAGAATCCATCAGCTCCTTATTTTACACTATGAACTCCCTGACCCATTTCCTATTGGACTGTTCATGCATTTTGTTTTAGTAACTACACTTTTTATGTCTTTTGCTTTTAGTCAGCTCTCTATTGTACTCAAACGTTCATTCATTTTCCTTTCATTTCATTGTTTTTTATGTTCCATATTCCATCCAATTTCCGAGCATTTGACCACCTTTGCGCAATTATATTCTTTTACGAAAATTCTGTTGTTCAATTATAATGAAAGGTCAAGTGTTGCCAGATGCAATATCATCACCATGTGAGTCATTTAACTGAGGGTGCAGGCTGTACCATCACAATGCATGTGACCCCACCTTAATGTGCATCACGGTGATATCAAACATCACAATAGATGTGTCAACTGATAAACTGGAGGCACTTGGCTTTACGATCAGTTAAAATGATGGAAGCTGAGCTACACCATCATGATTTCTGACTGACTCATCTTTCTAGGTGTGAATGTGATTCATTGGACGATCTGAAGAGGCTCTTTGAAGAGAGGTTGAAGAATAATGTCATCGTCAACAAATAGATTCCGAGAAGATCGACAGTGAAAGGTTTGTCATGGCCTCTTTCAATTCATGTGCCTGCCGCCTTATTGAAGTCGGTCAGTTAATTTTTTTTTAGATTAGTCAAATGTAAGCTAAAATTCACAAAGTCATGATGACTCACATTTCACTACATTGGAAAAAGAGATTTACATATATCAGAAGTGTGCTCATCATGTCTTTTGTACAAACAGATGAGACGTTCTTTCTCCCGGCATCCATACCTCCAGCATCACCAACCTCCATCCAAGGCCCCAAAGGAGCCTTCCACATCCATCAAATTGCACCTGGACTTCCACACATATCATTTCTTGTATCTGTTGCATCCTATGTATTCTACTCTACATTGAAGAGACCTGCCCCCTTTTCACAGCGCACCTCAGAGAACATCTCCGAGAAACCGGCACCTATCAAACCCCACCACCCTGTGGCCAAACATGTCAACTCCCCCTCCCTCTCTGCTAAAGACATGCAAGTCCTGGGCCTCCTCCACCCAAAATCTTCACGACCTGACGCCTGGAAGAAGAACGCCTTATCTTCTGCCTCAGGACCCATCATCCCCATGGCATCCAGGTCGATTTTACCAGGTTCCTTATTTCCCCAACCCCCACCTTTCACCAGTTCAAACCTTCCAGCTCAGCACAGTCCTCATGACGTGTCTCACCTCTCAATCTTCCTTCCCACGATCCACTCCACTCTCCTCTCCGACCTATCACCTTTACCGCCACATCCATATACCTATTGCACTCTCAGCTAACTTCCTCCCCAGCCCCAAAGCTACCCATGTATCTTTCCATCCCCGAGGCTCCCAGCCCCATTCCTGATGAAGGGCTGTTGCCCAAAACATTGAATTTCCTGCTCTCGGAGGCTGCCTGATCTGCTGTTCTTTTCCAGGACTACTCTAATCTTGACTCTAACCTCCAGCATCTGCAGTACCCACTTGCACCTCACAAACTTAGACACACATCTTCACTGAAAATGGAGTTGTTGAGAGGTGGAATTATTGTATTTATTGACATGTGTAAACCTTCCATATCGTTCTTCACAGGTAGTTGGGTTCCTGAACCTGATTTCTGATAGTTAGTCATCTCTCTCTCAGGTCCTTCCTTTGATTCCCTGAGTGGCCATCATGAAGGAACTGTGCCCAATGGCAACATCATCACGAGAAATATATGAGACAGAAGGCTGCCCTCAATGAACGGTATGTCTCTATATGGTTATCTTGTATTATATGTTCTGCATGTCAAATCAAGCAATATTATCAATATCGTGTTCCCAGTAAGACTGATGCTGAATTGAGTGGTCTGATTAAAGTTGTTGTTGCTACATTTACAATTTTACAGCTTCTAACTAGTTTGAATATTAGCATCTACTTACTTGATGGTCGGACAACTCGACTCTCAGATACGTTGCTGTTGCCCTGCAACAAACCAGCCATCTGCTTTGCCCTTAAAAGTCGTGCCCTTTTCCTCTTCAGTCATTGTACTCAACCAGATAGCATCATTGCTAGCTGTGATGTTGTATGGACACTATTTGTACTAAGGGTGGAAATTAAGAGTAGAATTCCCATGTTCCAGCAAGATGTTTACTCCCCATCGTTGGCTCCCTACTCGCTCAAAATCTAGAAGTGATTGGAATGTTCAAAACATTCGCTAGCAAGGTTCGGGACTTGGTAAAGGTCAACGTTCTCATCACAAATTGGAAACCTGTTTTTATATCGTAGCCATTCTGTCATTGTGACTTAAATGAACCCAGCAGTGTTAGCCCAAACCTACCATCAAGATGTCCTTAAACTGACTGAGGGAAACCATAACAACAGCAAGGAAGCTTCACTCGCACAATGAGTATCCCTGTAAGATTAGGTGTCTCAGCAGGATTGCAAGGTGGGGACTTGTGGCTGCACAGTTTCATTCACAGGATGAGAATTGCACTGACCCTCATTTTCTTGGATTCTTTAGGACTGAATGCAGACAGAGAACTGAGGAAACAGAGATGCTGCTAGCAAGTTGACACCTAGAACTTTGCTGTTTCAAAGGTTTGTCTGAAACATTTGGAGCTCTGTGACTCTTGTTTTGGAAAACACTGTTTGCTATGAGTTTTAATTCTAAGATAGAAGAAGTCAGTAGAATTGAATAAATGTCATGAACCCAACAATCTTCAGCTGCTTGGTCTATGATCCCTCCCTTCATTATGATGTTCGAAGAGATTATGTTCCCTGATGATCGCAAAATGTTTAATCCCATTTGTGACTCCTCAGATACTGAAGTGCAGTCCATGTCCAAGTGCAGCAAGACCTGGACAATATGCATGTTTGGGCTAACAAGTGGCAAGTAAAATTCTTGCAACCGGTGCCAGGCAGTGAGTTTTTCAACAAGAGAAAATCTGATCATCTCCCTTTGGCATTGCGAAATCCCTCCATTTACCAGAAACTGAACTGTGCAGTACTATTTGTATTTATTGCAATTCAATATTAGCAGTGTCTGAATTTCTTATTCTGCCACAGGTATAAAGTTGTCGCCAGGAGAAGAAAGACAAAATGAAGCTTCATCACAACATCCATGCTTCTCATGAGAAAGAAAACAACAAATGCAAGTGAATCTAAGAAGGAAAAGAAATCTCAAGCAAAGTAAAAATCAATCCATGATCGAGTATTGTAATTGAAGGACCCATGTCATGTGTGTGCTCCATCCATTTCTCAGGGTCAGCTGTACATCATTTAATTTAGGTTTTAGTTGATGATTAACAAGCACTCTTCTGCAGAACTTTGTAAATGACTAAGGACATGGAATACTTCAGCAAGGAGCATTCCAACTTTCAAGAGATGTTTGGAGAAATATTTGATGTGTTGAAACTTGTTAGTCAGATTGTCGGAGGTTTCCTTTAGGTTTTCCTCAAGGCTTCCGTCAGTTATCAGTTAGGTTTGGACACTAAAGTAATGGAGGTAGTCATTGTCATCACTGCCAGAATTTATTCTGATATCTATATTTAGTGTTCACTGTAAAATCCCTCATGAGTGTGTGTCAGGAACCAAGGTCTTTCCAAATTCTGACGAGGCTTATATTTACAAAGCAATAATTTGGGCCCAATTCAATGCAATTATCACTGACCAAGACTTCCCTTTGTGAGGAGCAAGGAAATCTCAATCTTGGTTTGGCAGTGGTGCTCAAGGTGTCAGTCCGTGGGGAGGGAGCCAATTGGTTCCCTGAAGAAACTGAAAGCTGAGAATTGCGTTTTGTTACTGTCAGAAGCGATGACATTCCTTGCTGTCAGTGTGTGCGGCCATTTGCATTCTTCCCTGACTGGTTTGTTAGTTTGGCTTCTTCCTCACACTCTTTGTGATTAACCTATCATTATAGTCCTTTAATTCACACAGCAGGAGTTCAGCACAGGGTCAAAAACCTGACCGGGCTGCCTTCCCTGTTCCCAGCTGCTGTACGTGCTGAATCCTCAGGGTTCAGTGTACAGGTCACTCATTCTAACCACCCGACAGCATCAAATCCCATCCAGATGCTGCAGGTGCCAACAATGACCTCCCGTGAACCTCAGGAGAAACCCTTCCTTTAACAGATACATCATGTTGGCCCTCTCAGCCTCTCTGATTAAGTGGCAACACGTCAACAAGATCCTGACACTGTAGCTGAGTTAAAGAGCCACTGTTAAATCTGGGACTGAATCAAACATATTCCCGACCTCCTCCAGCCCACACAGTGTAGGAGAAAGTGAGGACTGCAGGTGATGGAGATCAGAGTCAAAACCTTTAGTGCTGGAAAAGCACAGCCGGACAGGCAGCATCCAAGGAGCATGAAGTCAACATAAGCTCTTCATCAGGAATGTTGGTTGGGGGGACGCAAGGGGACTGAGAGATAAATCAGAGGGGTGGGGTGAGGGTAGGGGGGAAGGTAGCTAGGAACGCGATGGGGATGAAGGTGGGGGGTCATGGTGGGAGGTCAGAGCGGAGGGTGGCAGCGGATGGGCCGGAAAGAGGGTGGTTAGATAGGGATGTGTTCAACTGGGTTGCCGGGTTGGACTCTTGGATGATGGGATAAGGTGCAGTTAGGGGAAATGAGGAAACTGATGAAATTGACATTGATTCGATGCGGTTGCAGGGTCCCACGGTGGATGATGAGATGTTCTTCCTCCAGGTATCGGGTGGCTAGGATTTGGCAGTGGAGTAGGTCCATGTCCTTGGCTGAGTGGAACGGGGCGTTGAAGTGGTCGGCCACAGGGTGATGGGGTTGTTTAGAGCATGTGTCCTGGTGATTTTCTCTGAAACCTCCGCCGTCACAGGGCATCCAGTCCCTCGACACATCCACCCACGATGACAAAGGTCTCCAAGCCCTCCATTTCATCCTCTCCCATCAACCCATGCCATCCACCTCCTCCATGATTTTCAGATCCCGAGAACCCAATGCCTCATCTTCATCACGAACGTACAGTAAGTGTATTCAGCCATCTACATTGATGATGACCTCCAACCCCATACATCACTTCCTCTCCCAACGACACACCCACTACCCTCTCACTGTCACAATTCGTTTGGTACACCACCCACACCCTCCACCTCCTCCATGACTTACGGTTCCCTGACCCCCAATGCCTCATCTACACCATGGACATCCATCAGGTCCCTGTCCACATCCTTCCCCCAATGATGAAAGCTTCCAAGACCTCCTTTTTGTCCTGTCACGTCAACCCAACCAATACCTTCCACTCTCACATTACATTTGGAGAACCACCCATGCCCTCCACCTCCTCCATGATTTTCAGTTCCCCAGGCCCAATGCCTCATCTTCATTATGGGCATCCAGTCCCTGTACAAATCCATCGGCCATGATGAAGGCTTCCAAACCCTGCATTACTTCCTCTCCCACCGACACACTCAAGACCCTCCTCCTGTCACGATACATTCGGAACAGCTCCCACGGACTACACCTCTTCCATGACTTTCGGTTTCCTGGCCTCCAATGTCTCATCTTCACCATGGATGTCCAGGCCCTGTACACATCCATCCCCCATGAGGATATCGTCCAAGCCCTAAGTTTCATCCTCTCCAGCCAACCCAACCAGGACCAAGCCACCAACACACTCATTCAATTGCCTGAAGTGATCCTCACCTTAAATTTCTCTTTCGAATCCTCCCAATTCCTTCAGACCAAAGGGGTGACCATCAGCATTCACATGGGCTCCAGCTATACCTCCCTGTTCATCAGGTACATGGAATAGTCCATCTCCTGTACTTACACCAACACCATTCCCCACCTTTTCCTATCCTACATTGATGATGAAGTGGTTGGAAACATCTCAGACACCTCTCTCCCTGTCCTAAACATCTCCGTCTCCATTTTCAGTGACCGAATAAATTTGACGTCAGCTTCAAATGCACGGACTCGGACAGCTACCTGGACTATACTTCCTCCCAACCCTATTCCTGAAAAACTCGACCCTTTTCTCCCAATTCCTTTGCCTCCACTGCATCTGCTCCGAGGATGCGAAATTCCACTCCAGAACATCCCAGATGGCCTCCTACCTCAAGTGCCACAACTTCACCTCTGACGTAGTCAACAAAGTCCTCCAGGGCATTTCCTCCACTCTGGCACCTCCATTCTTGAACCCCAACCCCCCAACTGCAATAAGGATAATCTTACGACATGGCACAAACCCTTCTGCTCATGAAACCAAACACACAGAAAAGCTGACCTTGCCTTGGAATCTGTTAAAATGTGTGTGACAGTGAATGACTGAAATTCCACTATGTCAAGAAACAATAACTCTAAAATGAACATTTAACAACACCTACTACAACCCGAAGCCTCCTTTTTCTTAAATGTTTGTGATCTACCTCCCCATCTATAAAAAATATCCTGATCCAACAAAGACCATATTAAATTTACAACAAATCAAGTTTCAAAACCAGAGCGCGGTGACAATCCTCTTCTGTTTGTAGATCCCCCTGGGTCATCTTCCATCTTCTGCTGCACAGAGTTTTCATATGAAAAGCAAGCTACCATTTAGAGGTTGTTAGAAATAGCAGTCTGTCAGTGACAGAAGGTGTTATTTCTCTGAATCACTATCCCAAATGCCAATGTTTTACACGCTAAACATCGGACCAGTATAATTGAAATTTGATTGGCTTTTCGTATGTTGATGCATAATTTATTCTGATTGGTTAAATCCATTCTGCTGCAAAATAACTCAGCTATCCAGGTAACAGTCAAATTACACATCTTTATATTTTCCAGCACACATGGTGACATGACAGATGTTAAATAGCTTTCACTCTCAAAATTACAGTGCATGCCGTCAACTTCAAAACAATAGATCCCCACCCCCCAACACCACTCCCCCACGGAGCTCACCTTCCACCCTCCCAATCTTAGGATGGAAGGCATACACCTTCGCCCATTTCCATCACCTTCATTCAGACCCAACCACCAATGATATCTTTCCCTCCCATCCCTTTCAACAGTCCGCAGCGATCATACCCTCTGTGACTCTCATTAGGCCCTTCACCCCCAACCAACACTACCCACTCCCAGCACCTTCCATTCCCTTGCACCTGTACCTACACCAGTGAGACAGGATGCCAACTCACAGATCGTTTGAGAGAAAATTTCAGACACATGCACCACACTTTGGCTGACCACTTCAACTACTCAAATCCCCCCAACTCCGTCAAGGACTTGCCTCCATCACCGCCAATTCACAGTCACCCAAGGACAGGGAGATACTAAATGAGTGTTTTGCAGATGTATTTATTGTAGAAACGGATATGGAAGATATAAACTGTAGGAAAATAGATGGTGACATATTTAAAAATGTCCATATTACAGAGGAGGAAGTGCTGGATGTGTTGAAATGCATGAAGGTGGATAAATCAACAGGACTTGATCAGGTGTACCCTAGAACTCTGTGGAAATTGAAAGAAGTGATTGCAGGGCCTCTTGCTGAGATATTTGTACCATCAATAGTCCCACGTGAGGTTCCAGAAGACTGGAGGTTGGCTAATGTGATGCCACTGTTGAAGAAGTCTGGTAAGGGCAAGCCAGGCAACTATAGACCAGTGAGCCTGATGTTGATGATGGGTAAGTTGTTGGAGGGAATCCTGACTGAAAGGATGTCCATGTATTTGGAAAGTCAAAGACAGATCAGAGATAGTCAAGTTGGCTTTGTGCATGGGAAATCATGTCTCACAAACTTGATTGAGTTTTTTGAAGAAGGAACAATCAGGGTTTATGAGGGCAGAGCAGTAGATGTAATATATATGGACTTCAGTAAGGCATTCGACAAGGTTCCACATGCGAGACTGATTAGCAAGGTTAGAACTCATGCAACACAGGGAGAACTAGCCATTTGGATACAGAACTGGCTCCAAGGTAGAAGAGAGAAGCAGGTGGTGGAGGATTGTTTTTCAGACTGGAGGCCTGTGACTATTGGAGTGCCACAAGGATTGGTGCTGGGTCGACCTCTACTTTTTGTCATTTACACAAATATTTCAAATGCGAGCATAAGAGTTACAGTTAGTAAGTTTGCAGATGACACCAAAATTGGAGGTGTAGTGGAAACGAAGAGGGTTACCTCAGATTACAACAGGATCTTGATAAGATGGGCCAATGGGCTGAGAAGTGGCAGATGGAGTTTAATTCAGATAAATGTGAGGTGCTGCATTTTGTGAAAGCAAATCTTAGCAGGACTTATACATTTAATGGTAAGGTCCCCGGGTGTGCTGCTGGACAAAGAGACCTGGGAGTGTAAGTTCATTGCTCCTTGAAAGTGGAGTCACAGGTAGATAGGATAGTGAAGAAGGCAAACGCGTTTTCTCAATTGGTCCGAGTATTGAATATAGGAGTTGGGAGGTCATGTTGTGGCTGTACAGGGCATTGGTTAGGCCACTGTTGAAATATTGAGTGCAGTTCTGGTCTCCTTCCTATCAGAAACATGTTCTGAATCTTGAAAGAGTACAGAAAGCATTTACAAAGATGTTGTTGTAAGGGTTGAAGGACTTGAGCTTTCGGGTGAGGCTGAACAGGCAGGGGCTGTTTTCCCTGGAGTGTCAGATGCTGTGGTGTGACCTTGTAGAGGTTTACAAAATAATGAGAGGCATGGATGGGGTAAATCGGCAACGTCTTTTCCCTGGGGTGGGGGAGACCAGAACTAGAGGGCATAAGTTTGGGGTGAGAGGTGATTGATCGAAAAGAGAACTATGGGGCAAAAGTATCACAGAGAGGGTGGAACGTGTATGGAATGAGCTGCCATAGGAAGAGTTGGAGTCTGGTACAATTGCAACATTTAAAAGGCATTTGGATGGGTATATGAATAGGAAGGTTTTGGAGGGATATGGGCCAGGTGCTGGCAGGTGGAAACAGACCCTTCAGTCCAAGTCCAGATATGGTCGGCATGGACTGCTTGGACCGAAGGATCTGTTTCCATGCTGTACATCTCTAGGACTCTATGACTCTAAGTGGAGGAAGAAAGCTTCATCATCTGCCATCAGATCCACCAACCACATGACATCAACATCGAACCTCATTAGTTTCCAAATCTCCCCTCGGAACCTTATCCCAGACCCAACCCTCCGACTTAGCAGTGCCCTCTTGAATCATCGTATCTTTCCATCTTCCTTTTTGCTCGTCTGCTCCACCTTCAGCCTGACCCACCACCATCGCCCTTCACCTTCATCAACCTGTCGCCTTCCTCGCTACCATCCTCCCAGCCCCACCCTTCCTCTCAATTCTCTCTCAGCTCCTTTAAGGCCCGCCCCACATTCCTGATGAAGGGCTTATGTCCAAAACATCGACTCCCCTGCTCCTCGGATGCTGTGCTTTTCCAGCACCACACTGTTTGACTCTTCATCATGTTTGAGCTTATGGTCCTGCAGGGTCATTCCTTCCTCACTATGGCCCTCCTCAGATCTTATCTATGATGAGTTTCTCGAACACCAGGTGATGGGTATGCCTTGTGAGTTTGATTCTGTCAGGATCTACCTTGATTACTCTGTGGAACCGCTTTCCCCATTTAGGCACAAGTGTCCGGTATTTGTGAAGAGTGTTGGTTGGATTGGGTGTCTTTGTTGAGGCCATTTCCAAAGTTCAGGTCAACACTGAGCAAATACTGTAGCTGTTATTGTGAAGCAATTTTGATACAAGGTTGCTTGTTGATATTTTAGAGTGATCCAGAGTAACACACAAAAGATCAGGTTCACTCAGAATATCAGGTTCTTTTCCCTCAAGTTCCTCTCCAAGCTCACCATCCATTTCACTGGCTCTGAGACTCTCTGTCTTGCAGCACAGTGGTTGGACCTCCACAAATGAACTGCAGCAGCTCAATAAGGCAGCTAACTCCCGGTAATTATGGATGGATTATAAATGCTGACTTAGCCAGAGAAGCCCTTATTCCCAGAATGAATGTTTAAAAAAGTGAATCCATTGTGACACTTGCATGATGCCCAGAGCCTTTTGAATTCACCTCTTTTGAATTTGGGGACAATCCTCAGGATTATAAATTCCAGAATGTAACAAACCCCTGTGCTATTATACCTGAGAATAATGCAAGTGAATCAGACCCAGTGAATTAAAGGATGTTACAGCTGACTGCTTTAAAAGAGAAATATTCAAACAGATTTTGTTCAATCTGTGATGACACAGAAATGGGAACTTTGGACAACACATCAGGAGCTTTGCCCTCACCAATGAATGTTTGAAAAGAAGCTCCTGGTACTGACCTGGACACTGATCATGGAAACCCAATATTGAAATGGTGGCTGCAATGTAGGAGTGAAAAAGCAATTCCCTTGGAATGCATGACCCGACTTGGACGAGGTGGATCTCCTGAATTACAGGAATGCTGAAGAGCATCAGAGAGGAATTCTAAATAAAGGTTTTCTTCAAAGCTAATCTTCGTCTTTTACATTTTTATTTTAACTCTAGTCGGAATGTAACAATGTACGTATATTACTGCACAAGTATCTGGAACAGGCTGGATGGACAAACTGGAAGAATGTTTTACTTTTTAAAATATTTTCTAATATTTGATTTGAATGCATCAAATGTTCGTGGTTTACCATCTAAAAATGAACATTTAAAGAAATTAACTCTGCGTATGTACCGATCAAGTGTAACGGGGAGAAAGTGAGGAATGGGTTTGGGACAGTTATCAGCCATGATTGAATGGCAGAGTTTACTTGATGGGCTGAATGGCCTATTTCCTGCTCTGATGTCCAATGGTTTTATGGATATGGTCGTGAGAAAATCTGGAGCCTTAAACCTTATTCTTAAACATTTAGATGACAATGTAATGTTGAATAATAGAAGCCATTTGCTGCACACTGGGAAATAGAGAGGCAAGGAGGGTAAGACAATTGAGAATATTTGCCTGAACATCAGTGAATCTGTATCACCAGGACATCAAGTGACAACATTCACGGCTGCTCGTTTGTGAAATTAATAACTGTGTTTAATTCCGATCTCGAAATGAAACTTTGTATCAAATAACTTCTCTCGTGAATTATTCTCCTCCACTGTGATATTGTAACAATGATGCTATGGTAAATAAAGGGGATGATTAAAATTAGACTAAACTGTAAGAGGATTTTTTATTCCAGACTACCAAAGAGTACAATATCAGGGACGAAACAGGAGAGGCTTACAGATTGAATTGACAAGGGATTCCCTGGGCTGTCTCTAATCTGTACTTTAACAATGAACCCTTATCCTCAGTGCTGCCTGTGCTGCTAATCCCCTCAGTCCGATTC
Organism: Hemiscyllium ocellatum; assembly: GCF_020745735.1. NCBI lineage: Eukaryota > Metazoa > Chordata > Chondrichthyes > Orectolobiformes > Hemiscylliidae > Hemiscyllium > Hemiscyllium ocellatum. The sequence continues at coordinate 92,093,218 of NC_083401.1, forward strand.
AACTTCCCTCTCAATTGGCAATTATCAAATGTCCTGCTCACTCCTCTGATGTCACTAATGATGCGCCCGGAAGAAAGCAGCTTTTGAGCAAAAAGGCATGGCAACTCAAATGACCAATAGGAAACCAGAACTGCAGGTAGTATTCCATCTGTGGCCAACCAATGTTTTCTAAAGTTGGTAGATGACTTCCTTGCTTCTATGTTTAATGCCTCAGCTTATGAAGGCAACATCCCATATGTCTTCTTCCCAATCCTGTCTGCTTCTGCTGACACTTTCAGCGATTTAGGGACTTGTAATCAAAATCGTTTTGATCCTCATCAGGTCATGTAATTTGTCCTCGTCAAGAAGGGCAATGCTAGACATAATCTAAGGGAATGTATCTGGCCCAATGGTTAATGTAGCAGTGTGCAAGCGTTGTATGCAGACTGACCATAACTCTGGAGGTATCAATGTCATTATGGAAAGTGTTCAGTGTGGTGCAGAAGTTGTGTCTAAATTGGGGGAAGGCCTATTTCAGTAGCAGTCGTCAATTAGATCTGGCAAACATCAACTGGAATCAGTTATTGCAGTTACGTCTACATTTGGAAAGTGGGAATCTTTTAAAAGTAGATAAATATATAAAAACAAATGATTGTGTATATCCTTCGCTTATTAGAACACTCAAAATGTACTCGCTTGCACTTATCCAGGTTAAATGCCATCAGCCATTGCTCGACCAATTTACCATCTGATAAATGTTAGATTCATAGAGTCATACAGATATACAGCATGAAAACAGAACTTTCGGTCAAACCTGTCCATGCTGACCAGAGACCACTCTCCTCATTATCAACAGTAATTCCAAATTTCATGCTATGCGCACACTGACTAATGTGAAGATACTGTGCCTTTAAGAGAGATTTGCTCTATGCTATTTCTCTCATTTGGATAAGGAGGTGTTACCACTGATGATGGACTACCTGCTTCAGTAGCAACAAGTAAACAGTTTTGAGTTCCAAGAGTATTTTTCCTTAAATTAGCCAAAAGAACCATGAATGAGTGCATGTCTGGCTCAGATATACCCGGGGATTTTGCTTTGTCTATCTTTGGGGTTTGGAGTTGGCTGTTGAAGTTGATAGATGCAACTTTGTCTCTCTCTCTGCTGCATAAAATCTTTGAGTTCTCTCACTTCTGGCAGAGTGTTTGTTTTGGTGTTTCTATCTCCTGGACTGGAACAGAGATTGCAAGCGAGAAAAACCTGTGTTGCTGAATTTGTCAGTACCAAGTGTGTGCTTATGGGATCTTGTTACATTGAAAGAGTTGATGATTAGGTGGTAAATAATGTAATATCTTATTAAGTATTTTAACAGAGTTAAAGTTAAACCAATTCTTTTCTCTGTATTTTCACTGTATTGTAAGAATAAAGTGTGTTTTGCTTAAAGCCTTGTCATGGACCAATTGAATCACATCAGGAACACAGCACCTTACACTTGTCTCTGAATAAAATAAATGAGTTAGGGTCTGGGCTGTATATTTTGAGGGGGTTTGGTCAGCTCCATAACACTAATTATTCCTTGTCCTTTGACATCCATGTCATTAATGTGCAGAGCAAAGAGGAATGGTCACTGCATCCTCCCCTCATCAATATATTTAATGACCTTTTCCAAATACCCAATTAAATTATTCAGACAGGATCACTCTGCAATAAACCCATGCCTGTTATTCCACGATTTATCACTGCCTTTCCAAATATTGATTAATCCTGTCCCTTAGAATTTTTTTAAAATATTTTCCCGAACATTGATGTCAGCCGACTGGCCTCTAATGACCTTTCCGATGTCTGCTGCCTTTCTTGAACAAAGGAACCCCATTAATTATCCTCCAGTCATCTGGCACTTCACCTGTGCCCAGAGTCGTAGATTCAGAGAGTCATAGAGATGTACAGCACGGAAAGAGACCCTTGGATTCAACGCATCCATGTCGACCAGATATCCCAACTGAATCGAGTCCCATTTGTAGGCATTTGGCCCATATCCGTTTAAACCCTTCCTAATCATATATGCATCCAGATGCCTTTTAAATAATGCAGTTGTCCCAGCATCCACAACTTCGTCAGATAGCTCCCTCCATAGACGCATCACTCTCTATGTGAAAAAGTTGCCCCTTAGGTCCCTTTTATATCTTTCCCATCTCACCCTAAATATAAGCCCGCTAGTTCTAGACTCCCCCACCACATGGAAAAGACCTTGTCCATTTACACCATCCAAACCGTTCATGAAGTTATGAACCTCTTTAAGGTCAGTCCTCAGCCTCTGATGCTCCAGAGAAACTCGCCCCAGCGTACACAGCTTTTCCATTTAGCACATATCCTCCAATCCTCGCCACATCCTTGTCAATCTTTTTGGAACTGTTTCATAGTTTACTGCATACTTCTGAGAGGAAGCAGACCAGAATTGCACACAATATTCCCAAAGTGGCCTCACCAATGTCCTGTACATCCACAACATTACCTCTAACTCCAATACTCAATGCTCTGACCAACAAGAGAAAGATACCAAACGTCTTCTTCACTATCTTACCGACCTGCCACTCTGCTTTCAAGGAGCTATGAATCTGCACTCCACGGTGTCTTTGTTTAGCAACGTTCCGGAGGACTGCGAAGATTTCCCTTTCCAAAATGTTTTACTTCACATTTATCTAAATTAGATTCAATCTGCCACTGCTCAGCCCATTGGACCATCTGATCAAGATCCCATTGAGATCTGAGATAACCTTCTTTGTTTTCCACTACAATTCCAATTTTGGTGTCATCTGCAAACTTACTAACTATACCTCCTATGGTCATATCCAAATCATTGAAAGAAATAACGTAAAGTCGTGGCTCCATCACCAATTCTTGAGGCACTGGTCACAGGCCTCCAGTCTGAGAAACAACTCACCATCACCACCCTCTGTTTTCTAAATTTGAGACCGTTCTGTATCCAAATGGCCAGCTCGCCCTTTACTCCATGAGACCAAACCTTGCTAAATTGTCTCCCATGGGGAACCTTGTTGAACGCCTTGCTGAAGTCCACATAGATCATGTCCACCGTTCTGCCCTCACCAATCCTCTTTGATACTTTTTCAAAGAACTCAATAAGATTCATGAGATAAGATTTCCCATGCACAAAGACTTGTTGACTATCCCGAATCAATCCATGCCTATCCAAATTCATGTAAATCCTGTCCCTCGGAATTCCCTCCAACAACTTGCTTACTACTGACATCTGTAGTTCCCTGGCCTGACCTTACAACCTTTCTGAAATAATGACACCAAATCAGCCAACCTCCACTCTCAGGCACATCACCTGTGACTACTTATGATACAAGTATCTCAGTAAGGGGCCCAGCAATCACTTCCCTCGCTCCTCAGAGAGTTCGAGGGGACACCTGATCAGGTCCTGGGGCTTTATCCACCTTTTTGTATTTCAAGACATCCAGCACTTCCTCCTCTTTAAGATGGACATTTTTCAAGAAGTCACCATCTATTTCCCCACATTGTATATCATCCATGGTTCTTCACAGTAAATACCGATGCAAAGTATATGTTTAATATCTCGCCCAACTCCTGCGGCTCAAAGGCTGCCTTGCTGATCTTTGATGAGCAATATTCGACTCCGAGTTACCCTTTTGTCCTCAATGTATTAGCAAAAGCCCTTTGGATTCTCTTTAACCCTAATTGTCAAACTATCTCATGTATCCTTTTCGCTCTTCTGATTTTCCTCTTAAGTAAACTCCTACTGCCTTTATACTCTTCTAAATGATCTCTGAATCTTAAATGTCTAGACCTGGCATATGCTTACTTCCTTTTCTTATTTTTTTGTAAATATATCTTCGAACAATATATTTAACTTTATGAACAGATAAAATTATTGAAAAATACAATCAATAACAAACATCAGTATAATAAAAGAAAAATAAACTCAAATTACAATTCACCTACTATATACTAACTACTGACCTACCCTCCCATCCAAAACAAACCCTAACACTGCACAAAGCATCACCAAAAAAAAAAGTAAATAGCTACAATGACAAAAAAGGAAGCAATGCAAAAAACCCAACAATAAACACAGAATACAGAACAGTTATGCTCTGCATGAAGCTCCCAAATAAAACCACGGGAGCATTGTAAACATATATCCGTATTAACTCAGGAGAAACAGTGTAATAACAGTATTATGGGCGGCACGGTGGCACAGTTGGGCGGCACGGTGGCACAGTGGGCGGCACGGTGGCACAGTGGTTAGCACTGCTGCCTCACAGCAGACCCGGGTTCAATTCCCGACTCAGGCGACTGACTGTGTGGAGTTTGCACGTTCTCCCCGTGTCTGCGTGGGTTTCCTCCCAAAGATGTGCGGGTCAGGTGAATTGGCCAAGCTAAATTGCCCGTAGTGTTAGGTAAGGGGTAATATGTAGGGGTATGGGTGGGTTGCGCTTCGGCGGGTCGGTGTGGACTTGTTGGGCCGAAGGGCCTGTTTCCACACTGTAAGTCTAATCTAAAAAAAAACCCCTCCGGGGTCCAAGGCTTGACAAACCGACCCATCCTGGTTAAACAAGTGCTTTGGTTAAGATAACTGACAAATCGACATCCAAATAACTCAAGCAGGGCTGTCATGTTTCCTAAAAATGGTCTGTTGTGTGGTGCACCATGTTTGTTAAAAAGTCCAAGGGAATGTGCTCCAGAATTAATTTCTGCCATCCCAGCAAACCCGGCAGGTTCTCAGACACCCAGTTCATCAGAATATTCTTCCGTGCACAGTATGCAAGAATATTAAACAGTTACTTCACATGCCCATCTAAAGGTGGTAAATTCAGTAGACCTAAGAGGAGAGATATCAGTCAACTTTGACATCACCCTCCCGATCTCTCCCACCACAGCACTCCAATAAACATGGAGCCTGTGGCATGTCCAGAAGCAATGGGTAAGAGTACCTACACTTATTTCACATTTGGGGCACACTGAAGATACTCCTTTATTAAACTGCGCCAGACGCACTAGTGCCAGATGAACCCTGTGCAGAACTTTTAACTGCGTGGCATATGTCCTATCACAGATTGAGATCCTGCGAGCATTCTCCCACATTTTCTCCCATGTTTCAGAGGAGATCTCCACTCCCAGCTCTTGCTCCCACACCTCACATAACCAGTTAATATCCTGGCAGGCCCTGCCACCCAGCAGGCGATAGAGGGCACTAACCGAAAGGGTGCTTGTGGAACGTAGCAACAACCTCTCTGTATCGGGCTTAAGGAGAGAGGCCTGTTGCAAGATTACCCCTGAGAGGGCCGTGATCCGCTGTAGCTTAGTCACCGAAGGCCCCGCCTGAGTTGATAGTCAGGAATTCCTGAAACTCCTTCTAAAAGTATTCCACAAATTTGGAATCCTTAGCGAGAAAATAGTCCAAATGTTTGTTCCACAAACCTAGCCCCTCACTCTTGGCCTTCACCTCCAAGTGTTCCACCGCATGATCTGAGATAGCTATGTTTCCAATTGTACAACCCATAATCAAATCCTGAAGGACCGAGGGAGCCAGAAAAAGATCAATCCTCATGTGACATTTATGGGGGTTTCAAAAAAAGGTGCTGTCCCTTGCAGGAGGGTGAAGACATCTCCACATATCCACCAGCCCCAACTCCTTGCTTGGCCTGTGAAGAAATATTTGGGGGCCCACAAAGCATCCTGTCCAATGTCGGATCCAAAAGACAATTCAAATCCCCCGCTATAATAATGTGCCGTATTCAAATAGCACTCAGCTTAGAGAAATCACTCATCAAAAATTTGAGGGGATGCGCCGGAGGACAGTAGGCATTTCAAATGCCATATTCCTCCCCATGTATCAGGGCTTTAGCTATCATAAACCATCCCTGCTCATCTTTCACCTGCTGTAACAATGTGAACGGAAGATTTTTCTGGATAAGTACCGACACTCTCCTACTTTAATTGGGAAAGGATGCAAAGAATACCTGGTCATAACCCCACTGTTGGAATTTCAGGTGTCCCCCATCATCAACGTGGGTTTCCTGCAACAAAGTGATATTAACCCTTTCCTTCGGAAGTCTAGAAAGGACTTCTTACCTTCTAACAGATGAATGATTTCTCTTGATGTTCCAGGTGCACCACTTAATAAGACACTTAGCCATATCCCCTTTCACAGACCCTTGAACCCCTGGGAGGGAGAACCTTGCTTTAAAAGCACCGAGCACAAGTAAGTAAGGACTCATAGAATCAAAGAATTATATATACAAAAACTACTCTATCAGAAGTATAAACATCTCTTACCACCAAAATACTACAAAGAAAACTAACTACAAAACCTTGAATGGAAGACACTTCTCCCTGACCATAGGAGCCCTCACCCTCCTCATCCCCTTCTTCACAACTCCTTCAAACCCGGACTGTGCCCCAGCCTTAAGCCAAACAGAAACGAGGAAATGCTCCTGAAATGACCAGAAAAAAGCCAAAGTCAGGACGAACACTCCACCCATCCCGGGCTTCATGTCACCCCTACTTGTGACTAAAAGAGAAATGGAAAAAACAAAAAATAGGTTGAGACCACAAACTATCCCATCAGAAAATCCAGATTTTAAAAGAAAAGGAACAAATTATTCCAAAAATTTTTCTCCTTTCCAGAAAAATACTTATTATGGAGAAAGAAAGGAATTGGAAAAGGAAGGGAAAACATGGGGAAAGAATGGAAAGGGACCAAACATTAACCGTACTCTTCAGGCCAGTCCGTCTATTTTAAGGTGTCTATGAGGCTTTCAGCTTTATCCTCTGAGTCAAAAGTATAAACTGAGTCCTCGTGGCTGAAGTGAAGCACTGCAGGGTATCTCATGGAGGACTGGATACTCAGGTTCCTCAGCCTCTTCTGAACTTCATCGAAGGACTTCCTCTTTCAAATTAAAGTTGCTGAGAAATCTTGGAAAAACATGATTTTTGACCCCTTATACAGCAGTGCCTGCGGATCATTTCCCAGTAATCTAGAAGCTTCTATCACTTTTTGCTTCTCCTTATTTGAGTGGAAATGTACTAGAACGGGCAGGGGCACTGCACCGGCCCTGACCTGTGCACTCTAACCCGATAAGCCCTTTCAATCTGCAGCCTGCTGGACTCGATGTGAAGCCCATAGTACTTTGGCAGCCAGCTTTCAAAGAAGCTGACTGGCTGCTCACCTTCCTCACCTTCAGAGAGCACGACCATTCGGAGATGTATTCTCCGAACTTGATTTTCGAGGTCTTCGATATGGTCTTGCGAGGCCTGAACATCTCGCTCCAGCATTTCGATCCGACTGGATGAGGAGTCCATTGCAGCTTCTGAGGGCTGAGTTCGACCCTCCAATTCCTCCAACCGCTCTCCAAGACCCTGGATCTCCTGCTCATGCTTCTGCAGCATGGACACGATCGGTTGGATCGGGGCACGAACCTCCCCACGGATCTCCTCAATTGCAATCAGCAGATTCCTGTGGGGACGTCGACGGGGGAGGGGGGCGGGGTAGGAGAGGCTCTTGTTGCTGTTGAAATCTCCTCACAAATTTGTTTCTCAATTTCCATCTCATTATTAAGGGGACTATAATACAATACCAATAAGGTGGTCATCCCTTTCTTATTTCTCAGTTCCACCAAAATAACTTCCCTGGATGTATTTTCGGACTGTCCTCCCTCAGTACAGCAGTATTGCCATCCCTGATCAAAAATGCCCCTCCCCCTCCTACCTTGCCTCCCTTTCTATCTATCCTGCAGCATTTGTATCCTGGAACATTCAAAGGCCAGTCCTGTCCATCCCTGAGCCACGTTTCTGTCATTGTTGTAATTGTTTATTTGTCCTACTTTGTTTTCTGCTTTGATCCTGCCTGCTCTGATTTCTTGACTCGCTTATTTTCTCAACTGTAACAGTCTCAGATTGATCTCTTTTCTCAGTAACTCCCCTCCTCCCGCCACCTGACTAGTTTAAATCCTCCCGGGCATCTCCAGCAAATCTCCCTGACAGTATATTAGTCCCCTTCTAATTCAGATGCAATCCATCCCCTTGTACAGGTCACTTGTACCCCAGAAGAGTTTCCAATGATCCAAAAATGTGAATCCTTCTCACATACACCAACGGTTCAGCTACGCACCCATCTGCTCTATCTGCCTATTCCTACACTTACCAGCTCGAAGCACCAGGAGCAATCCAAATCCTTCTACCCTTGAAGGCCTTCTTATTTAAAATCCTGCCGAACTCTCGATATTCTCCCTTCAGAATCTCATCCTCCCACAGCTGGCAAATGAGCATGTTACTCTACTTACGGCCATTTTTGTGCCTTCCAATATCCAGACCAAGAAAATAGCACTATCTCATTTCTCAACAAAACACTGCTCAAAGCTAACTTAATTATTACGGCTCACATTTTTAATATTTTATCAAGAGCGAGATTCCAATAAAAACATGTAATCAAGAAAGAACCCACTCTACTCACTGTTGTAGATTTACAGCAAGGCTACACCTAAAAGTATTCACTTCTTTGTTTCTGTGCTGGGACTTCTCACAAACAGGTTCCTCCAAGGTCAGTTGTGCATTTCACTGTTTGTGAATTTTTCCTGGACATACTCCGAATTCTCGTGATACATGAATTCAAACAGCAAAGGCAGGAACAGCGCAGATTAGCGTGGTGCTGGAAAAGCACAGCAGGTCGGGCAGCATGTGAGGAGCAGGAAAATCGAGTTTCTCCCATTTCTCTCTCCACCCCGGAGGCTCCCTGCCTCATTCCTGATGAAGGGATTTTGCCTAAAGCATCAATATTCCTGGTCCTCGGATGCTCCCTGACATGCTGTGCTTTTCCAGCACCACTCTCATCTTGACTCTGATCTCCAGCATCTGCAGTTCTCATGTTTGCCTCGATTCACTGCAGTGTCAGTGAGCAGTGTGGGTTTCTTTTCCTCTCTCCCTGACCGACCGTGTGCTCACTGCCTTTGTCTGTCTTGTTCCCTTTTAAAAGTGTCATTGTCTTGACTGTTATTTCTCCAAAGATTAGGTGAAGTATTAAATAATCAATCAAAATTCTATAACACTTCCTACACTGGATTTTAAATGAATATGATGATGTATGGAGCTGGGGGCATTCTTGTGACGAGTATTATTAATTAAATTGGACACTGGGTATTGAGAATGCAAGATTTTCTCTGAGTGACAGGGTGTGGGTGTTCCACGCAATCTGTAATTTGGATTCAGCTTTTCACTGTGTCTTCAGAAACAGGGTCGAAGGATTAGAGAGAGCTGCATATCCAAGCTTTCTGTACGGCAACATCAGAAGAGATGAAGGAAATAATATATAGATGGGCACAGTCAGTTGTCAAGAATGTCTTGTCTAGGTGAGCAAAGCTATGGCAGATGAAGTCTAATGTGTAGAAGCAGCATATCATCCACTTTGGAGCTCAGAAAAGTGATCAGAATATTTTTAATTCATGAACAGCTTGGAATAGTCAGAAGAAATGTTTTTAAGTTGATGAAATGTTAAATTTCACCACAAAAGGGTCAAGAGTACAAATGGTTTGGAAGGTAGAGTAATGTTAACAAAGCTCTGGCTTGAAGCATATTTGGAATATTGAATTCACATGCACAAGTTGGGCAAAATTCTTTGGGCGGATTTGGCAGCTCTTCAACATTTTGCTAACTTCACAACATGTAAATGACCCAAACACAATGTCACTCCCACGGACAGAGTTATATAAAACATGTCTAAGTCTCTGTGCCAACAGAACCTGAGCCTCCTTGGTACATTTTAAATTGATTAATATCAGTAAATTAAAATGATAATTCATCAATAATTGAAGTTTAATGTTAATCTAGTTAATGTGTTTCTAAGTTTTTCATGATAATCGGTTGATTGACTCGGGACGAATTATTATTTACAGGGAGGGAGGACTCAGTAAGTAATGGTTCAGTTCATCTCTTAGCTTTTTATGTTTCACTATTCAGTCCCCTGATTTATTTTCTCTTGGCCTGGTATTGCATTTTGTTTTAGTAACTATATTTATACTGTCTTTTGTTTTTATTCAGCACTCAAAAATTCATTCATTTTGTATTCATTTCATTGATCTTTGTTGTTATTTTATTGCATATTCCAGCCAATCTTCTGAGCTACAGTGGAACAATTATGTGATCTCAGTATAATTCTGTTGTTCAATTATAAACAAACCTCAAGATCTGTCAAATGAAATAGTATCGCCATATCAGTCCTTTAACTGAGGGTGCAGAAAGTGCTATCACAATGCACATGACCCCCATCTTAATGGGTATCACGGTGATATCAAACATCACAATACATGTGTCAACTCATAAACTGGAGGCACGTGGCTACATGATCAGCTGAAATGATGGAAATGATGGAAATTGAGCTACACCATCATGATTACTAACTGAGTCTTCTTTCTAGGAGTGAATGTGATCTACTGAAAGATCTGAAGAAACTCTTTGAAGAGAGGTTGAAGAATATTGTCATCATCAACAAATAGATTCAGCGAAGATCGACAGTGAACGGTTTGTCATGGCCTGTTTCAATTCATGTGCCTGCAGTCTTATTGAAGTCTATCAGTGAACTTTTTTTTTAGATTAGTCAAATGTAAGCTAAAATTCACAAAGTCATGATGATTCATATTTCACGATATTGGAAAAAGAGATGAACATATATCAGGAGTGTGCTCATCATGTCTATTTGTACACACAGACGAGGCGTCCTTCCTCCAGGTGCTCATCCTCCAGCATCCCCCACCTCCATTCAAGGCCTCAAAGGAGCCTTCCACATCCATCAAATTGCACCGAGACTTCCACACATATCATTTATTGTATCTGTTGCTCCCAATGTTATCTACTCTACATTGAAGAGTCTGGACCCCTTCTTGCAGAGCACCTCAAAGAACATCTCCGGGACACCCGCACCAATCAACCCCACCACCCCGTGGCCGAACACTTCAACTCCCCCTCCCATTCTGACAAATACATGCAGGTTCTGGACATCCTCCTTCCCCACTTCTTCACCATCCGATGCCTGGAGGAAGAACACCTTCTCTTCTGCCTCAGAACCCATCAACCCCATGGCATACAGGTGGATTTCACCAATTTCCATATTTCCCCTCCACTGACCTGACACCAGTTCAAACCTTCCAGCTGAGCACTGTCCTCATGACCTGTCTCACCTCTCAATCTTCCTTCCCACTATCCACACCACCCTCCTCTCCGACCTATCAACTTCACCACCACCTCAATCCACCTATTATACTCTCACCTATCATTCTCCCCAGCCCCAAACCCATCCATTTATCTCTCCATCCCCGAGGCTCCCAGCCCCATTCCTGATGAAGAGCTTTTGCCCAAATCATTGATTTTCCTGCTCTCGGAGGCTGCCTGAGCAGCTGTTCTTTTCCCGCACTACTCTAATCTTGACTCTGACCTCCAGCATCTGCAGTACCCACTTCCACCTCACAAACTTAGACACGCATCTTCACTGAAAATGGAGTTGTTGAGAGATGGAATTGTTATATTTATTGACATGTGTAAACTTTCCATATTTTTCTTCTTAGATAGTTGGATTCCTGAAACTTGATTTGCGATAGTTAGCCGGTTCTCTCTCAGGTCCTTCCTTTGATTCCCTGAGTGGCCATCATGAAGGAACTGTGACCAATAGCAACATCATCACGAGAAATATATGAGACAGAAGGCTGCCCTCAATGAACGGTATGTCTCTATATGGTTATCTTGTATTATATGTTCTGCATGTCAAATCAAGCAATATTATCAATATCGTGTTCCCAGTAAGATTGATGCTGAATTGAGTGGTCTGATTAAAGTTGTTGTTGCTACATTTACAATTTTACAGCTTCTAACTAGTTTGAATATTAGCATCTACTTACTTGATGGTCGGACAACTCGACTCTCAGATACGTTGCTGTTGCCCTGCAACAAACCAGCCATCTGCTTTGCCCTTAAAAGTCGTGCCCTTTTCCTCTTCAGTCATTGTACTCAACCAGATAGCATCATTGCTAGCTGTGATGTTGTATGGACACTATTTGTACTAAGGGTGGAAATTAAGAGTAGAATTCCCATGTTCCAGCAAGATGTTTACTCCCCATCGTTGGCTCCCTACTCGCTCAAAATCTAGAAGTGATTGGAATGTTCAAAACATTCGCTAGCAAGGTTCGGAGCTTGGAAAAGGTCAACGTTCCCATCACAAATTGGAAACCTGTTTTTATATCGTAGCCATTCTGTCATTGTGACTTAAATGAACCCAGCAGTGTTAGCCCAAACCTCCCATCAAGATGTCCTTAAACTGACTGAGGGAAACCATAACAACAGCAAGGAAGCTTCACTCTCACAATGAGTATCCCTGTAAGATTAGGTGTCTCAGCAGGATTGCAAGGTGGGGACTTGTGGCTGCACAGTTTCATTCACAGGATGAGAATTGCACTGACCTTCATTTTCTCGGGTTCTTTAGGACTGAATGCAGACAGAGAACAGAGAGAACAGAGTTGCTGCTAGCAAGTTGACACCCAGAACTTTGCTATTTCAAAGGTTTGTCTGAAACATTTGGAGCTCTGTGACCCTGATTTTGGAAAACCCTGTTTGCTGTTAGTTTTACTTTTAAGGTTGAAGAAGTGAGCAGAAATGAATAAATGTCATGAACCCAACAATCATCAGCTGCTTGGTATATGATCCCTCCCTTCATTATAAGGTTTGATGTGATTAAATTCCCTGATAATTGCAAAACGTTTAGCACCATTTGTGAATCCTTAGACACTTAAATGCAGTCCATGTCCAAGTGCAGCAAGTTAAAAAATCACACAACACTAGGATATAGACCAACAGGGAGCACACTGGCTAACAAGTGGCAAGTAAAATTCTTGCAATCAGTGTCAGGCAATGAGTTTTTTCAACAAGAGAAAATCTGATCATCTCCATTTGGCATCGCGAAACCCCTTCATTTACCAGAAACTGAACTGTGCAAGACCATTTGTACTTAATGCAATTCAATATTAGCAGTGTCTGAATTTCTTATTCTGCCACAGGGATAAAGCAGTTGTTAGGAGAAGCAACAAAAATGAAGCTTTATCACAACATCTCGGCTTCTCATTAGAAAGAAAACACCAAAGGCAAGTGAATCTAATTGGGAGAGTACTTCTCAAGCAAAGTAAAAATCAATCCATGATCGAGTATTGTAATTGAAGGTCCCATGTCATGTGTGCGCTCCATCCATTTCTCAGGGTCAGCTGTACATCATTTAATTTAGGTTTTAGTTGATGATTAACATGCACTCTTCTGCAGAACTTTGTAAATGACTAAGGATATGGAATACTTCAGCAAGGAGCATTCCAACTTTCAAGAGATGTTTGGAGAAATATTTGATGTGGTGAAACTTGTTGATCAGATTGCGGAGGTTTCCTTTAGGTTTTCCTGAGGATTTGCTTTTGGTATCAGTTGTGTTTGGACATTGAAGTAATGGATGTAGTCATTGCTGACACTGCCAGAATTTATTCTGATATTTATGTTTATTGACAGAAGGAATGACATTATTTTCTGTCGATGTGTGTGGCCATTTGCATTCTTCCCTGACTGGTTTGTTAGTTTGGCTTCTTCCTCACACTCTTTGTGATTAACCTACCATTATAATCCTTTAGTTCACACAGCAGGAGTCCAGCACAGGGTCAAAAACCTGACCGGGCTGCCTTCCCTGTTCCCAGTTGCTGTACTTGCTGAATCCTCAGGGTTCAGTGTACAGGTCACTCATTCTAACCACCCGACAGCATCAAATCCCATCCAGATGCTGCAGGTGCCAACAATGACCTCCCGTGAACCTCAGAAGAAACCCTTCCTTTAACAGATACATCATGTTGGCCCGCTCAGCCTCTCTGATTAAGTGGCAACATGTCAACAAGATCCTGACACTGTAGCTGAGTTAAAGAGCCACTGTTAAATCTGGGACTGAATCAAACATATTCCCGACCTCCTCCAGCCCACACCGTGTAGGAGAAAGTGAGGACTGCAGGTGATGGAGATCAGAGTCAAAACCTTTAGTGCTGGAAAAACACAGCCGGTCAGGCAGCATCCAAGGAGCATGAAGTCAACATACGCTCTTCATCAGGAATGTTGGTTGGGGGGAAGCAAGGGGGCTGAGAGATAAATCAGAGGGGTGGTGTGTGGGTAGGGGGGAAGGTAGCTAGGAACGCGATGGGGATGAAGGTGGGGGGTCATGGTGGGAGGTCAGAGCGGAGGGTGGAAGCGGATGGGCGGGAAAGAGGGTGGTTAGATAGGTATGTGTTCACCTGGGTTGCCGGGTTGGACTCTTGGATGATGGGATAAGGTGCAGTTAGGGGAAATGAGGAAAATGATGAAAATGACATTGATTCGATGCGGTTGCAAGGTCCCACGGTGGATGATGAGATGAAATGAGGCTTCCAATACCTCAATTCTTCCTGTCCCATCAACCCAAACAATACCCTTCCACTGTCGCAATGCATTTGAGGAACCACCCAGGCCCCACATCCTTCATAATTTTTGGTTCCATGGCTCTCAGTGCCTCATCTTCATCATGGACGACCAGTACCTGTCCACATCCATCTGCCATGATGTAGGCCTTCAAGCCCTGCATTACCTCCTCTCCCACCGACATACCCACAACCCTTCCAATCTCACGATACATTCGGGACACCAACCATTAAATCGTCTGCCGCCATTGTACTTTGGAACCCCAGCCTCCAATGCCTCATCTTCAATATGGATGTCCAGTCCCTGTACACATCCATCCACCATGAGGATAGCCTCCAAGCCCTACGTTTCTTCCTCTCCAGCCACTCCAACCAGGACGCTTCCACCAACACACTTATTCACTTGGCTGAAGTGGTCCTCACCTTCAATTTCTCCTTCGAATCCTCCCACTTCCTTCAGAACAAAGGGGTGACTATCGGCATTCACATGGGCTCCACCTATACCTGCCATTTCATTGGGTACATGGAATAGTCCATCTTCTGTAGTTACACCAACACCATTCCTCACCTCTTTATATGCTACATTGATGACGGAGAGGTTGAACACCTTCCATCCTGACCGGAAGCATCTCCGACACCTCCCTCCCCTTCCTGACATCTCCATCTCAATTTTCAGTGACCAATTCAACACAGACTTCTACTTCAAATACACGGACTCCCACAGCTACCTGGACTATACCTCCTCCCAACCCCACACCTACAAAAATCTCAACCCCTTTCTCCCAATTCCTTTGCCTCCACTGCATCTGCTCCGAGGATGAGAAATTCCACTCCAGAACATCACAGATGGCCTCCGACCTCAGGTGCTGCAGCTTCACCTCTGATGTGGTCAACAATGACCTTCTGGGCATCTCCTCTACGTCCGGCACTTCCATCCATGAACCGCACCCCTCCAACTGCAATAAGGATAGTCTTAAGACAGGGCATGAACCCTTCTGCTCATGAAACCAAACACACAGAAAAGCTGACCTTGCCTCGGAATCTGTTAAAATGTGAGTGATAGTGAATGACTGAAATTTCACTTTGTCAAGAAATAATAACTCTAAAATGAAGATTTAACAACACCTCCTTACAACCCAAAGCCTCCTTTTTCTTCAATGTTTGTGATCTACCACCGCATCTATAAAAAATATACTGATCCAACAAAGGCCCTATTAAATTTACTGAAAACGACTTTCAAAACCAGACAGTGGTGCCGATCCTCCTCCGATTGTAGATCTCCCTGGGTCATCTTCCATCTTCTGCTGCACAGAGTTTTCATATGAAAAGTAAGCTACCATTTAGAGGTTGTTTTGAATAGCAGTCTGTCAGTGACAGAAGGTGTTATTTTTCTGGATCACTATCCCAAATGACAACGTTTTGAATTTGTCACAACAGTAAAATTGAAATTTGATTGGTCTTCAGTATCTTGGGGCATAATTTAAACTGATTGGTCAAATTCAAACCACTGCAAAAACAAGTCAGTTATCTAAGTTACAGTCAAAGTGATACATCTTTATATTTTCCAGCACACATGGTGACATGACAGATGTTAAATAACTCTCTTAAAGGTACAGTGCATGCCTTCAAATTCATAACATTAGAACCCCCCCACCCTGCCATCCCCAGTCCTCACCTTCCACGATCCCAATCTTCAGATAGAAGGTGTCATCTTCCACCATTTTCATCACTGACATTCAGATCCCACCACCAATGATATATTTCCCTCCCAATCCCTTTCAACATTCCACAGAGATCATTCCCTCTGTGACTCTCATTCGGCCCACACCCACTACCAACACTACCCACTCCCAGCACCTTCCATTCCCTTGCACCTGCACCTACACCTACACAGGGTAGACAGGACTACAACTCACGGATCGTTTGAGAGAACATCTCAGACACATGCACCACCCTGTGGCTGACCACTTCAACTACTTCAAATCCCCCCCTACTCCGTCAAGGACTTGCCTCCTTCACCGCCAAATCACAGTCACCCAAGGACAGGGAGATACTAAATGAGTGTTTTGCATCAGTATTTATTGTGAAAAAGGATATGGAAGAAATAGGCCGAAGGGACATTGTTGGTGACATCTTCCAAAATGTCCATATTTCAGAGGATGTCTTTGGATGTATAAAGGTGGATAAATCCACAGGACTTGATCAGGTGTAAACTAGAACTCTGTAGGAAGCTAGAGAAGTGATTGCTGGGCTTCTTGCTGAGATATTTGTACCATCACAGGTGAGGTGCCTGAAAACTGGAGATTGGCTAATGTGGTGCCACTGTTTTAGAAGGATGGTAAGGACCAGCCAGGGAACTATAGACCAGTGAGCCTGACGTTGGTGGTGGGCAAGTTGTTGGAGGGAATCACAACGGACAGGGTGTGCATGTATTTGGAAAGGTAAGGACCGATTAGGGATAGTCAACATGGCTATGTGCGTGGGAAATCATGTCTCACAAACTTGATTTATTTTTTTGAGGAAGTGACAAAGAGGATTTATGAAGGCAGAGCAGTAGCTGTGATCTATATGGGCTTCAGTAAGTTGTTCGACATGGTTCCCCATGGGAAACTGATTAGTTTGGTTCGATCTCACGGAATACAGGGAGAAATAGCCATTTGGATACAGAAAAGGCTGAAAGGTAGAAGACAGAGACTGGTGGTGGAGGGTTGTTTTTCAGACTGGAGGCCTGTGACCAGTGGAGTGCAACAAGGATCGGTGCTGGGTCCTTTAATTTTGTCATTTACATAAATGATTTGCATGCGAACATAAGAGGCACAGTGAGTAAGTTTGCAGATGATCCCAAAATTGGAGGTGAAGTGGACATGAAGAGGGTTACCTCAGATTACAACAGGATCTTGACCAGATGGGCCAATGGGCAGAGAAGTGGCAGATAGATTTTAATGCAGGTAAATGTGAGGTGCTTCATTTTGGGAAAGTCAATCTTAGCAGGACTTATACACTTCATGGTTACATCTCAGGGAGTGTTGCTGAACAAAAAACCTTGGAGTGCAGGTTCATTGCTCCTTGAAAGTAGAGTCACAGATAGGATAGCGAAGAAGGCATTTCTTAAGCTTTCCTTTATTGGTCAGAGTATCAAATACAGGAGTTAGGAGGTCATGTTGCAGGCGTAGAGAGGCTTGGTTAGGCCACTGTTGGAATATTGCGTGCCATTCTGATCTCCTTCCTATCGGAAAGATGTTGTGAATCTTAAAAAGGTTCTGAAATGACTTACACGGATGTTGCCTGGATTGGAAGAATTGAGTTTTAAGGTGAGGCTGAACAGGCTGGGGCTGTTTTCCCTGGAACTTCAGAGGGTGAGGGGTGATCTTAGAGAGATTTACAAAATTATAAGGGTCATGGATATGGGAAATAGGCAAAGTCTTTTCCGTGGGGTCGGGGAATCCAGAACTAGAGGGCGTAGTTTTGGGGTGAGAGGGGAAATATATAAAAGAGATCTACAGGGCAATTTTTTGACAGAGAGGGTGGTACGTGTTTGGAATGAGCAGCCAGAGAAAGTGTTCGAGGTTGGTACACTTGCATCATTTCAGAGACATTTGGATGGATATGTGAATAGGAAGCGTTTGGAGGGATATCTGCCGGCTGGGTGCTGGCAGGTGGGACTAGACTGGTTTGGGATATCTGGTCAGCATGGACTGCTTGGACTGAAGGTTCTGTTTCCCTACTGTACATCTCTATGACACTATGATTATAACTGGAGAAAGAAAGATTCATCATCTGCCATCAGATCCACCAACCACATGACATCAACATCGAACCTCACTAGTTTCCAAATCTCCCCTCGGAACCTTATCCCAGACCCAACCCTCTGACTTAGCAGTGCCCTCTTGAATCATCGTATCTTTCCATCTTCCTTTTTGCTCGTCTGCTCCACCTTCAGCCTGACCCACCACCATCGCCCTTCACCTTCATCAACCTGTTGCCTTCCTAGTTACCATCCTCCCAGACCCACCCTTCCTCTCAATTATCTCTCAGCTCCTTTAATGCCCGCCCCACGTTCCTGATGAAGGGCTATGTCCAAAACATCGACTCCCATGCACCTCGGAAGCTGTGCTTTTCCAGCACCACACTTTTTGACTCTTCATCATGTTTGAGCTTATGGTCCTGCAGGGTCATTCCTTCCTCACTATGGCCCCTCCTCAGATCTTATCTATGATGAGTTTCTCGAACACCAGGCGATGGGTATGCCTTGTGAGTTTGATTCTGTCAGGATCTACCTTGATTACTCTGTGGAACAGCTTTCCCCATTTAGGCACAAGTGTCCGGTATTTGTGAAGAGTGTTGGTTGGATTGGGTGTCTTTGTTGAGCCCATTTCCAAAGTCCAGGTCAACACTGAGCAAATACTGTAGCTTTTATTATGAAGCAATTTTGACACAAGTTTGCTTGTTGATATTTTAGAGTGATCCAGAGTAACACACAAAAGATCAGGTTCACTCAGAATATCAGGTTCCTTTCCCTCAGGTTCCTCTCCAAGCTCACCATCCATTTCACTGGCTCTGAGACTCTCTGTCTTGCAGCACAGTGGTTGGACCTCCACAAATGAACTGCAGCAGTTCAATAAGGCAGCTAACTCCCGTTAATTATGGATGGATTATAAATGCTGACTTAGCCAGGGAAGCCCTTATTCCCAGAATGAATGTTTAAAAAAGTGAATCCATTGTGATACTTCCATGATCCCCAGAGTCTTTTGAATTCAACTCTTTTGAATTTGGGCACAATCCTCAGGATTATAAATTCCAGAATGTAACAAACCCCTGTGCTATTATACCTGAGAATAATGCAAGTGAATCAGACCCAGTGAATTAAAGGATGTTACAGCTGACTGCTTTAAAAGAGAAATATTCAAACAGATTTTGTTCAATCTGTGATGACACAGAAATGGGAACTTTGGACAACACATCAGGAGCTTTGCCCTCACCAATGAATGTTTGAAAAGAAGCTCCTGGTACTGACCTGGACACTGATCATGGAAACCCAATATTTAAATGGTGGCTGCAATGTAGGAGTGAAAAAGCAATTCCCTTGGAATGCATGACCCGACTTGGACGAGGTGGATCTCCTGAATTACAGGAATGCTGAAGAGCATCAGAGAGGAATTCTCAATAATGGTTTTCTTCAAACCTAATCTTGGTCTTTTACATTTTTATTTTAACTCTAGTCGGAATGTAACAATGTACGTATATTACTGCACAAGTATCTGGGACTGGCTGGATGGACAAACTGGAAGATTTGTTTTACTTTTTAAAATATTTTCTAATAATTTATTTGAATGCATCCAATGTTCGTGGTTTACCATCTAAAAATGAACATTTAAAGAAATTAACTCTGCGTATGTAACGATCAAGTGTAACAGGGAGAAAGTGGAGAATGGGTTTGGGACAGTTATCAGCCAGGATTGAGTGGCAGAGTTTACTTGATGGGCTGAATGGCCTATTTCCTGCTCTAAAGTCCAATGGTTTTATGGATATGGTCGTGAGAAAGTCTGGAGCCTTAAACCTTATCCTTAAACATTTAGACGATAATGTAATGTTGAATTATAGAAGCCATTTGCTGCACACTGGAAAATAGAGAGGCAAGGAGGGTAAGAAATTGAGAATATTTGCCTTAACATCAGTGAAGCTGTATCACCAGGACATCAAGTGACAACATTCACGGCTGCTCCCTTGTGAAATGAATAGCAGTGTTTGATTCCGATCTCGAAATGAAACTTTATATCAAATAACTTCTCTCGTGAATTATTCTCCTCCAATGTTGTATTGTAACAGTGATGCTATTGTTAATAAAGTAGATGATTAAAATTAGACTAAACTGTAAGAGGATTTTTTATTCCAGACTACCAAAGGTTACGATTTCAGGGACGAAACAAGAGAGGCTTACAGATTGAATTTACAAGGGATTCCCTGGGCTTTCTCTAATCTGTACTTTAACAATGAACCCTTATCCTCAGTGCTGCCTGTTCTGCTAATCCCCTCAGTCCGATTCAACTTCCCTCTCAATTGGCAATTATCAAATGTCCTGCTCACTCCTCTGATGTCACTAATGATGCGGCCGGAAGAAAGCAGCTTTTGAGCAAAAAGGCATGGCGACTCAAATGACCAATAGGAAACCAGAACTGCAGATAGCATTCCATCTGTGGCCAACCAATGTTTTCTAAAGTTGGTCGATGACTTCCTTGCTTCTATTTTTAATGCCTCAGCGTATGATGACAACATCCCATATGTCTTCTTCCCAATCCTGTCTGCTTCTGCTGACACTTTCAGCGATTTAGGGACTTGTACATCAAAATCGTTTTGATCCTCATCAGGTCATGTAATTTGTCCTCGTCAAGAAGGGCAATGCTAGACATAATCTAAGGGAATGTATCTGGCCCAATGGTTAATGTAGCAGTGGGCAAGCGTTGTATGCAGACTGACCATAACTCTGGAGGTATCAATGTCATTATGGAAAGTGTTCAGTGTGGTGCAGAAGTTGTGTCTAAATTGGGGGAAGGCCTATTTCAGAAGCAGTCGTCAATTAGATCTGGCAGACATCAACTGGAAGCAGTTATTTGCAGTTACGTCTACATTTGGAAAGTGGGAATCTTTTAAAAGAAGTATAGTGAGATTAATTTAGACACAAATGATTGCGTATATCCTCCCCTTATTAGAACTCCCAAAATGTACTCGCTTGCACTTATCCAGGTTAAATGCCATCAACCATTGCTCTACCAATTTACCATCTGATAAATGTTAGAGTCATAGAGTCATACAGATATACAGCATGAAAACAGACCCTCCGGCAAACCTGTCTATGCTGGCCAGTGACCACGCTCTTCACTATCAATAACAATTCCAAATTTCATACTGATTGCACACTTACTAATGTGAAGGTACTGTGCCTTTAAGAGAGATTTGCTCTTTGCTATTTCTCTCATTTGGATAAGGAGGTGTTACCACAGATGATGGACTACCTGCTTCAGTAGCAACAAGTAAACAGATTTGAGTTCCAAGAGAATTATTCCTT
Organism: Hemiscyllium ocellatum; assembly: GCF_020745735.1. NCBI lineage: Eukaryota > Metazoa > Chordata > Chondrichthyes > Orectolobiformes > Hemiscylliidae > Hemiscyllium > Hemiscyllium ocellatum. The sequence goes on from NC_083401.1 coordinate 92,114,753, forward strand.
AAATTATCCAAAAGAACCGTGAATGAGTGGATGTCTGGCTCAGGTATACACGGGGATTTTGCTTTGTCTATCTTTGGGGTGTGGAGTTGGCTGTTGAAGTTGATTGATGCAACTTTGTCTCTCTCTCTGCTGCATAAAAACTTTGGGTTCTCTCACTGCTGTTGGAGTGTTTCTTTTGGTGTTTCTATCTCCTGGACTGCAACAGAGATTGCAAGCGAGAAAAACCTGTTATGCTGAATTTGTCAGTACCAAGTGTGTGCTTATGGGATCTTGTTACATTGAAAGAGTTGATGATTAGGTGGTAAATAATGTAATATCTTATTAAGTATTTTAGCAGAGTTAAAGTTAAACCAATTCTTTTCTCTGTATTTTCACTGTGTTGTAAGAATAAAGTGTGTTTTGCTAAAAAGCCTTGTCATGGACCAATTGAATCACATCAGGAACACAGCACTTTACACTTGTCTCTGAATAAAATAAATGAGTTAGGGTCTGGGCTGTATATTTTGAGGGGGTTTGGTCAGCTCCATAACACTAATTATTCCTTGTCCTTTGACATCCATGTCATTAATGTGCAGAGCAAAGAGGAATGGTCACTGCATCCTCCTCTCATCCATATATTTAATGACCTTTTCCAAATACTCAATTAAATTATTCAGACAGGATCACTCTGCAATCAATCCATGCCTGTTATTCCTTGATTTATCGCTGCCTTTCCAAATATTGATTAATCCTGTCCCTTAGAATTTTTAAAAAATATTTTCCCGAACATTGATGTCAGCCGACTGGACCCTAATGTCCTTTCCGATGTCTGCTGCCTTTCTTGAACAAAGGAACCCCATTAATTATCCTCCAGTCATCTGGCACTTCACCTGTGCCCAGAGTCGTAGATTCAGAGAGTCATAGAGATGTACAGCACGGAAACAGACCCTTCGATTCAACGCATCCATGTCGACCAGATATCCCAAGTGAACTGAGTCCCATTTGTAGGCATTTGGCTCATATCCGTTTAAACCCTTCCTAATCATATATGCATCCAGATGCCTTTTAAATAATGCATTTTTCCCAGCATCCACAACTTCGTCAGATAGCTCCCTCCATAGACGCATCACTCTCTACGTGAAAAAGTTGCCCCTTATGTCCCTTTTATATCTTTCCCTTCTCACCCTAAATATACGACCTCTAGTTCTAGACTCCCCCAGCACATGGAAAAGACCTTGTCCATTTACGCCATCCAAGCCGTTCATGAAGTTATGAACCGCTTTAAGGTCAGTCCTCAGCCTCTGATGCTCCAGAGAAACTCGCCCCAGCGTACACAGCTTTTCCATTTAGCACATATCCTCCAATCCTCGCCACATCCTTGTCAATCTTTTTGGAACTGTTTCATAGTTTACTGCATACTTCTGAGACGAAGCAGACCAGAATTGCACACAATATTCCCAAAGTGGCCTCACCAATGTCCTGTACATCCACAACATTACCTCTAACTCCAATACTCAATGCTCTGACCAACAAGAGAAAGATACCAAACGTCTTCTTCACTATCTTATCGACCTGCCACTCTGCTTTCAAGGAGCTATGAATCTGCACTCCACGGTGTCTTTGTTTAGCAACGTTCCGGAGGACTGCGAAGATTTCCCTTTCCAAAATGTTTTACTTCGCATTTATCTAAATTAGATTCAATCTGCCACTGCTCAGCCCATTGGACCATCTGATCAAGATCCCATTGAGATCTGAGATAACCTTCTTTGTTTTCCACTTCAATTCCAATTTTGGTGTCATCTGCAAACTTACTAACTATACCTCCTATGGTCATATCCAAATCATTGAAAGAAATAACGTAAAGTCGTGGCTCCATCACCAATTCTTGAGGCACTGGTCACAGGCCTCCAGTCTGAGAAACAACTCACCATCACCACCCTCTGTTTTCTAAATTTGAGACCGTTCTGTATCCAAATAGCCAGCTCGCCCTTTACTCCATGAGACCAAACCTTGCTAAATTGTCTCCCATGGGGAACCTTTTTGAACGCCTTGCTGAAGTCCACATAGATCATGTCCACCATTCTGCCCTCACCAATCCTCTTTGATACTTTTTCAAAGAACTCAATAAGATTCATGAGATAAGATTTCCCATGCACAAAGACTTGTTGACTATCCCGAATCAATCCATGCCTATCCAAATTCATGTAAATCCTGTCCCTCGGAATTCCCTCCAACAACTTGCTAAATACCGATATCTGTAGTTCCCTGGCTTAAACTTACAACCTTTCTGAAATAATGACACCAAATCAGCCAACCTCCACTCTCAGGCACATCACCTGTGACTACTTATGATACAAGTATCTCAGTAAGGGGCCCAGCAATCACTTCCCTCGCTCCTCAGAGAGTTCGAGGGGACACCTGATCAGGTCCTGGGCTTTATCCACCTTTTTGTATTTCAAGACATCCAGCACTTCCTCCTCTTTAAGATGGACATTTTTCAAGAAGTCACCATCTATTTCCCAACATTGTATATCCTCCATGGTTCTTCACAGTAAATACCGATGCAAAGTATATGTTTAATATCTCCCCCAACTCCTGCGGCTCAAAGGCTGCCTTGCTGATCTTTGACGAGCAATATTCGACTCCGAGTTACTCTTTTGTCCTCAATGTATTTGCAAAAGCCCTTTGGATTCTCTTTTACCCTAATTGTCAAACTATCTCATGTATCCTTTTCGCTCTTCTGATTTTCCTCTTAAGTAAACTCCTACTGCCTTTATACTCTTCTATATGATCTCTGAATCTTTCATGTCTAGACCTGGCATATGCTTACTTCCTTTTCTTATTTTTTTGTAAATATATTTATGAACAATATATTTAACTTTATGAACATATAAAATTATTGAAAAATACAATCAATAACAAACATCAGTATAATAAAAGAAAAATAAACACAAATTACAATTCAACTTCTATCTACTAACTACTGACCTACCCTACAATCCAAAACAAACCCTAACACTGCACAAAGCATCACCAATAAATAAGTAAATAGCTACAATGACAAAAAAGGAAGCAAAGCAAAAAACCCAACAACAAACACAGAATACAGAACAGTTATGCTCTGCGTGAAGCTCCCAAATAAAACCACGGGAGCATTGTGAACATATATCCGTATTAACTCAGGAGAAACCCCTCCGGGGTCCAAGGCTTGACAAACCGAACAATCCTGGTTAAACATGTGCCTTGGTTAAGATAACTGACAAATCGACATCCAAATAACTCAAGCAGGGCTGTCATGTTTCCTAAAAATGGTCTGTTGTGTGGTGCGCCATGTTTGTTAAAAAGTCCAAGGGAACGTGCTCCATAATTAATTTCTGCCATCCCAGCAAACCCGGCAGGTTCTCAGACACCCAGTTCATCAGAATATTCTTCCGTGCACAGTATGCAAGAATATTAAACAGTTACTTCACATGCCCATCTAAAGGTGGTAAATTCAGTAGACCTAAGAGGAGAGATATCAGTCAACTTTGACATCACCCTCCCGATCTCTCCCACCACAGCACTCCAATAAACATGGAGCCTGTGGCATGTCCAGAAGCAATGGGTAAGAGTACCTACACTTATTTTACATTTGGGGCACGCTGAAGATACTCCTTTATTAAACTGCACCAGACGCACCAATGCCAGATGAACCCTGTGCAGAACTTTTAACTGCGTAGCATATGTCCTATCACAGATTGAGATCTTGCGAGTATTCTCCCACATTTTCTCCCATGTTTCAGAGGAGATCTCCACTCCCAGCTCTTGCTCCCACACCTCACATAACCAGTTAATATCCTGGCAGGCCCTGCCACCCAGCAGGCGATAGAGGGCACTAACCGAAAGGGTGCTTGTGGAATGTAGAAACAACCTCTCTGTATCGGGCTTAAGGAGAGAGGCCTGTTGCAAGATAACCCCTGAGAGGGCCGTGATCCGCTTTAGCTTAGTCACCGAAGGCCCCACCTGAGTTGATAGTCAGGAATTCCTGAAACTCCTTCTAAAAGTATTCCACAAATTTGGAATCCTTAGCGAGAAAATAGTCCAAATGTTTGTCCCGCAAACCTAGCCCCTCACTCTTGGCCTTCACTTCCAAGTGTTCCACCGCATGATCTGAGATAGCTATGTTCCCAATTGTACAACCCATAATCAAATCCAGATGGACCGAGGGAGCCAGAAAAAGATCAATCCTCATGTGACATTTATGGGGGTTTAAAAAAAAGGTGCTGTCCCTTGCAGGAGGGTGAAGACATCTCCACATATCCACCAGCCCCAACTCCTTGCTTGGCCTGTGAAGATATATTTGCGGGCCCACAAAGCATCCTGTCCATTGTCGGATCCAAAAGACAATTCAAATCCCCCGCTATAATAATGTGCCGTATTCCAATAGCTCTCAGCTTAGAGAAATCACTCATCAAAAATTTGAGGTGATGCGCTGGAGGACAGTAGGCATTTCAAATGCCATATTCCTCCCCATGTATCAGTGCTTTAGCTATCACAAACCATCCCTGCTCATCTTTCACCTGCTGTAACAATGTGAATGGAAGATTTTTCTGGATCAGTACCGACACTCTCCTACTTTAATTAGGAAAGGATGCAAAGAATACCTGGTCATAACCCCACTGTTGGAATTTCAGGTGTCCCCCATCATCAAAGTGGGTTTCCTGCAGCAAAGCGATATTAACCCTTTCCTTCTGAAGGCTAGAAAGGACTTCTTACCTTCTAACAGATGAATGATTTCTCTTGATGTTCCAGGTGCATCACTTAATAAGACACTTAGCCATATCGCCTTTCAGAGACCTTTGAACCCTTGGGAGGGAGGACCATGCTTTAAAAGCACCGAGCATAAGTAAGTAAGGACTCATAGATTCAAAGAATTATATATACAAAAACTACTCTATCAGAAGTATAAACATTTCTTACCACCAGAAAAACTACAAAGAAAACCAACTACAAAACCTTGAATGGAAGACACTTCTCCCTGACCATAGGAGCCCTCACCCTCCCCATCCCCTTCTTCACAACTCCTTCAAACCCGGACTGTGCCCCAGCCTTAAGCCAAACAGAAACTAGGAAATGCTCCTGAAATGACCAGAAAAAAGCCAAAGTCAGGACGAACACTCCACCCATCCCGGGCTTCATGTCACCCCTACTTGTGACTAAAAGAGAAACGGAAAAAACAAAAAATAGGTTGAGACCACAAACTATCCCATCAGAAAATCCAGATTTCAAAAGAAAAGGAACAACTTATTCCAAAAATTTTTCTCCTTTCCAGAAAAATACTTATTATGGAGAAAGAAAGGAATTTGAAAAGGAAGGGAAAACATGGGGAAAGGATGGAAAGGGACCAAACGTTAACGTACTCTTCAGGCCAGTCCGTCTATTTTAAGGTGTCTATGAGGCTTTCAGCTTTATCCTCTGAGTCAAAAGTATAAACTGAGTCCTCGTGGCTGAAGTGAAGCACTGCAGGGTATCTCATGGAGTACTGGAGACTCAGGTTCCTCAGCCTCTTCTGAACTTGATCGAAGGACTTCCTCTTTCAAATTAAAGCTGCTGAGAAATCCTGGAAAAACATAATTTTTGACCCCTTATACAGCAGTGCCTGCGGATCTTTTCCCAGTAATCTAGAAGCTACTATCACTTTTTGCTTCTCCTTATTTGAGTGGAAATGTACTAGAACGGGCAGGGGCACTGCACCGGCCCTGACCTGTGCACTCTAACCCGATAAGCCCTTTCAATCTGCAGCCTGCTGGACTCGATGTGAAGGCCATAGTACTTTGGCAGCCGGCTTTCAAAGAAGCTGACTGTCCGCTCACCTTCCTCACTTTCAGGGAGCACAACAGTTCGGAGATTTATGCTATGACCTTGATTTTCGAGGTCATCGATATGGTCTTGCGAGGCCTGAACATCTCGCTCCAGCACCTCGATCCGACTGGATGAGGAGTCCATTGCAGCTTTTGAGAGCTGAGTTCGACCCTCCAATTCCTCCAGCCACTCCTCAAGGCCGTGGATCACCTGCTCATGCTTCTGCATCATGGCCACGATCGGTTGGATCTGGGCACGAATCTCCCCATGGATCTCCTCAATTGCAATCCCAGCTTTTTATTTTTCACTATTCAGTCCCCTGATTTATTTTCTCTTGGCCTGGTAGTGCATTTTGTTTTAGTAACTATATTTATACTGTCTATTGTTTTTATTCAGCACTCAAAAATTCATTCATTTTGTATTCATTTCATTGATCTTTGTTGTTATTTTATTTCATATTCCAGCCAATCTTCTGAGCTACAGTGGAACAATTATGTGATCTCAGTATAATTCTGTTGTTCAATTATAAACAAACCTCAAGATCTGTCAAATGAAATAGTATCGCCATATCAGTCCTTTAACTGAGGGTGCAGAAAGTGCTATCACACTGCACAGGACCCCCATCTTAATGGGTATCACGGTGATATCAAACATCACAATACATGTGTCATCTCATAAACTGGAGGCACGTGGCTACATGATCAGCTGAAATGATGGAAATGATGGAAATTGAGCTACACCATCATGATTACTAACTGAGTCTTCTTTCTAGGAGTGAATGTGATCTACTGGAAGATCTGAAGAAACTCTTTGAAGAGAGGTTGAAGAATATTGTCATCATCAACAAATAGATTCAGCGAAGATCGACAGTGAACGGTTTGTCATGGCCTGTTTCAATTCATGTGCCTGCAGTCTTATTGAAGTCTATCAGTGAACTTTTTTTTTAGATTAGTCAAATGTAAGCTAAAATTCACAAAGTCATGATGATTCATATTTCACGATATTGGAAAAAGAGATGAACATATATCAGGAGTGTGCTCATCATGTCTATTTGTACTCACAGACGAGGCGTCCTTCCTCCAGGTGCTCATCCTCCAGCATCCCCCACCTCTATTCAAGGCCGCAAAGGAGCCTTCCACATCCATCAAATTGCACCGGGACTTCCACACATGTCATTTATTGTATCTGTTGCTCCCAATGTTATCTACTCTACATTGAAGAGTCCGGACCCCTTCTTGCAGAGCACCTCAAAGAACATCTCGGGGACACCCGCACCAATCAACCCCACCACCCCGTGGCTGAACACTTCAACTCCCCCTCCCATTCTGCCAAAGACGTGCAGGTTCTGGACATCCTCCTTCCCCACTTCTTCACCACCCGATGCCTGGAGGAAGAACACCTTCTCTTCTGCCTCAGAACCCACCAACCCCATGGCATACAGGTGGATTTCACCAATTTCCATATTTCCCCTCCACCGACCTGACACCAGTTCCAACCTTCCAGCTGAGCACTGTCCTCATGATCTGTCTCACCTCTCATTCTTCCTTCCCACTATCCACACCACCCTCCTCTCCGACCTATCAACTTCACCACCACCACAATCCACCTATTATACTCTCACCTGTCATTCTCCCCAGCCCCAAACCCATCCATTTATCTCTCCATCCACCAGGCTCCCAACCCCATTCCTGATGAAGAGCTTTTGCCCAAGTCATTGATTTTCCTGCTCTCGGAGGCTGTCTGAGCAGCTGTTCTTTTCCTGCACTACTCTAATCTTGACTCGAACCTCCAGCATCTGCAGTACCCACTTCCACCTCACAAACTTAGACACATATCTTCACTGAAAATGGAGTTGTTGAGAGATGGAATGGTTATATTTATTGACATGTGTAAACTTTCCATATTTTTCTTCTTAGACAGTCAGATTCCTGAAACTTGATTTGCGATAGTTAATCAGTTCTCTCTCAGGTCCTTCCTTTGATTCCCTGAGTGGCCATCATGAAGGAACTGTGACCAATAGCAACATCATCACGAGCAATAAATGAGACAGAAGACTACCCACAATGAATGGTATGTCTCAATATGGTTATCCTGTATTCTAAGTTGTACATGTCAAAACAAGCAATATTATCAATATCGTGCTCCCAGTAACATTGATGATGAATTGAGTGGTCTAATTTACACTGTTGTTGTAACATTTACAATTTTATAGAATCTACTAACTTGATGGTTGGACAACTCGACTCTCAGGTACGAAGATCTTGCCCTGCAACCAACCAGCCATCTGCTTTGTCCTTAAAAGTCGTGCCCTTTTCCTCTTCAGTCATTGTATTCAACCAGATAGCATCATTGCTGGCTGTGCTGCAGTATGGACACTATTTGGTTCAAGGGTGGAAATTAAGAGAAGAATTCCCATGTTCCAGGACGAAATTTACTCCAGATCATTGGCTCCCTACTCGCCCAAAATCAAGGAGTGATTGGAATGTTCAAAACATTCGCTAGCAAGGTTTGGGGCTTGGAAAAGGACAACATTCCCATCACAAATTGGAAACCTGTTTTTATACCGTAGCCATTCTGTCATTGTGACTTAAATGAACCCAGCAGTGTGAGCCCAAACCTTCCATCACGATGTCCTTAAACTGACTGAGGGAAACCATAACAACAGCAAGGAAGCTTCACTCTCACAATGAGTATCCCTGTAAGATTAGGTATCCCAGCAGGATTGCAAGGTGGGGACTTGTGGCTGCACAGTTTCATTCACAGGATGAGAATTGCACTGACCTTCATTTTCTCGGGTTCTTTAGGACTGAATGCAGACAGAGAACAGAGAGAACAGAGATGCTGCTAGCAAGTTGACAGCCAGAACTTTGCTGTTTCAAAGGTTTGTCTGAAACATTTGGAGCTCTGTGACCCTTATTTTGGAAAACACTGTTTGCTGTTAGTTTTACTTTTAAAGTTGAAGAAGTGAGCAGAAATGAATAAATGTCATGAACCCAACAATCATCAGCTGCTTGTCTATGATCCCTCCCTTCATTATAAGGTTTGATGTGATTATATTCCCTGATCTTTGCAAAATGTTTAGCACCATTTGTGAATCCTTAGACACTTAAATGCAGTCCATCTCCAAGTGCAGCAAGTTAGAAATCACACAACACCAGGATATAGACCAACAGGGAGCACACTGGCTAACAAGTGGCAAGTAAAATTCTTGCGATCAGTGCCAGGCAATGAGATTTTTCAACAAGAGAAAATCTGATCATCTCCATTTGGCATCGCGAAACCCTTCCATTTATCAGAAGCTGAACTGTACAAGACCATTTGTACTTATTGCAATTCAATATTAGCAGTGTCTGAATTTCTTATTCTGCCACAGGTATAAAGCAGTTGTCCAGAGAAGTGACAAAAATGAAGCTTTATCACAACATCTCGGCTTTTCATTAGAAAGAAAACACCAAAGGCAAGTGAATCTAATCGGGCGAGTACTTCTCAAGCAAAGTAAAAATCAATCCATGATCGAGTATTGTAATTGAATGTCCCATGTCATGTGTGTGCTCCATCCATTTCTCAGGGTCATCTGTACATCATTTAATTTAGGTTTTAGTTGATGATTAACAAGCACTCTACTGCAGCCCTATTAGATTTACAAGAAAATGAGTTTCAAAACCAGACAGCGGTGCCGATCCTCCTCCGATTGTAGATCTCCCTGGGTCATCTTCCATCTTCTGCTGCACAGAGTTTTCATATGAAAAGTAAGCGACCATTTAGAGGTTGTTTTGAATGGCAGTCTGTCAGTGACAGACGGTGTTATTTTTCTGGATCACTATCCCAAATGACAACGTTTTGAATTTGTCACAACAGTAAAATTGAAATTTGATTGGTCTTCAGTATCTTGGGGCATAATTTAAACTGATTGGTCAAATTCAAACCGCTGCAAAAACAAGTCAGTTATCTAAGTTACAGTCAAAGTGATACATCTTTATATTTTCCAGCACACATGGTGACATGACAGAAGTTTGCTAGCTTTCACTCTCTTAAAGGTACAGTGCATGCCTTCAAATTCATAACATTACAACAACCCCCACCCCCACCCTGCCATCCCCAGTCCTCACCTTCCACGATCCCAATCTTCAGATAGAAGGTGTCATCTTCCACCATTTTCATCACTTACATTCAGACCCCACCACCAATGATATATTTCCCTCCCAATCCCTTTCAACATTCCACAGAGATCATTCCCTCTATGACTCTCATTCGGCCCACACCCACTACCAACACTACCCACTCCCAGCACCTTCCATTCCCTTGCACCTGCACCTACACCTACACAGGGACACAGGATGACAACTCACAGATCGTTTGAGAGAACATCTCAGGCACATGCACCACCCTGTGGCCGACCACTTCAAATAATTCAAATCCTCCCCTACTCCGTCAAGGACTTGCCTCCTTCACCGCCAAATAACATTCACCCAAGGACAGGGAGATACTAAATGAGTGTTTTGCATCAGTATTTATTGAGAAAAGGATATGGAAGAAATAGGCTGTAGGGAAATTGTTGGTGACATCTTACAAAATGTCCATATTACAGAGGATGTCTTTAGATGTATAAAGGTTGATAAATCCACAGGACTTGATCAGGTGTAAACTAGAATTCTGTAGGAAGCTAGAGAAGTGATTGCTGGGCCTCTTGCTGAGATATTTGTACCATCACAGGTGAGGTGCATGAAAACTAGAGATTGGCAAATATGGTGCCACTGTTTTCGAAGGGTGGTAAGGACCAGCCAGGGAACTATAGACCAGTGAGCCTGACGTTGGTGGTGGGCAAGTTGTTGGAGGGAATCACGACGGACAGGGTGTGCATGTATTTGGAAAGGCAAGGACTGATTAGGGATAGTCAACATGGCTTTGTGCGTGGGAAATCATGTCTCACAAACTTGATTGATTTTTTTGAGGAAGTGACAAAGAGGATTTATGAGGGCAGAGCAGTATATGTGATCTATATGGGCTTCAGTGAGGTGTTCGACATGGTTCCCCATGGGAAACTGATTAGTTAGGTGAGATCTCACGGAATACAGGGAGAAATAGCCATTTGGATACAGAAGAGGCTCAAAAGTCGAAGACAGAGACTGGTGGTGGAGGGTTGTTTTTCAGACTGGAGGCCTGTGACCAGTGGAGTGCAACAAGGATCGGTGCTGTGTCCTTTAATTTTGTCATTTACATAAATGATTTGCATGCGAACATAAGAGGCACAGTTAGTAGGTTTGCAGATGATACCAAAATTGGAGGTGAAGTGGACATGAAGAGGGTTACCTCAGATTACAACAGGATCTTGACCAAATGGGCCAATGGGCTAAGAAGTGGCAGATAGATTTTAATGCAGATAAATGTGAGGTGCTTCATTTTGGGAAAGTCAATCTTAGCAGGACTTATACACTTCATGGTTACATCTCAGGGAGTGTTGCTGAACAAAGAATCTTGGAGTGCATGTGCATTGCTCCTTGAAAGTAGAGTCGCAGATAGGATAGCGAAGAAGGCATTTGTTATGCTTTCCCTTCTTGGTCAGAGTATCGATTACAGGAGTTGGGAGGTGATGTTGCGTCTGTACAGAGCCTTGGTTAGGCCACTGTTGGAATATTGTGTGCCATTCTGATCTCCTTCCTATCAGAAAGATGTTGTGAATCTTAAAAAGGTTCCGAAAAGATTTACACGGATGTTGCCAGGATTGGAGGAATTGAGTTTTAGGGTGAGGCTGAACAGGCTGGGGCTGTTTTCCCTGGAACTTCAGAGGGTGAGGGGCGATCTTAGAGAGATTTACAAAATTATGAGGTTCATGGATATGGGAAATAGGCAAAGTCTTTTCCGTGGTGTCGGGGAATCCAGAACTAGAGGGCGTAGTTTTGGGGTGAGAGGGGAAATATATAAAAGAGATCTACAGGGCAATTTTTTGACAGAGCGGGTGGTACGTGTTTGGAATGAGCTGCCAGAGGAAGTGTTCGAGGTTGGTACAATTGCATCATTTCAGAGACATTTGGATGGATATGTGAATAGGAAGCGTTTGGAGGGATATCTGCCGGCTGGGTGCTGGCAGGTGGGACTAGATTGGTTTGGGATATGTGGTCAGCATGGACTGCTTGGACTGAAGGGTATGTTTCCATGCTGTACATCTCTATGACTCTCTGATTATAACTGGAGAAAGAAAGATTCATCATCTGCCATCGGATCCACCAACCACATGACATCAACATCGAACCTCACTAGTTTCCAAATCTCCCCTTGGAACCTTATCCCAGACCCAACCCACGGACTTAGCAGTGCCCTCTTGAATCATCGTATCTTTCCATCTTCCTTTTTGCTCGTCTGCTCCACCATCAGCCTGACCCACCACCATCGCCATTCACCTTCATCAACCTGTCGCCTTCCTAGCTACCATCCTCCCAGCCCCACCCTTCCTCTCAATTATCTCTCAGCTCCTTTAAGGCCCGCCTTATGTCCAAAACATCGACTCCCCTGCACCTCGGATGGTGTGCTTTTCCAGCACCACACTTTTTGACTCTTCATCATGTTTATGCCTATGGTGCTGTAGTGTACTTCCTTCCTCATTGTGGCCCCTCCTCAGATCTTATCTTTGAAGTGTTTCTCGAACACCAGGCGATGGGTATGCCTTGTGAGTTTGATTCTGTCAGGATCAACCGTAATTACTCTGTGGAACAGCTTTCCCCATTTAGGCACAAGTGTCCGGTATTTGTGAAGAGTGTTGGTTGGATTGGGTGTCTTTGTTGAGCCCATTTCCAAAGTCCAGGTCAACACTGAGCAAATACTGTAGCTCTTATTATGAAGCAATTTTGATACAAGATTGCTTGTTGATATTTTAGTGTGATCCAGAGTAACACACAAAAGAAAAGGCAGCTAACTCCCGTTAATTATGGATGGATTATAAATGCTGACTTAGCCAGGGAAGCCCTTATTCCCAGAATGAATGTTTTAAAAAAGTGAATCCATTGTGACACTTGCATGATCCCCAGAGCCTTTTGAATTCATCTCTTTTGAATTTGGGGACAATCCTCAGGATTATAAATTCCAGAATGTAACAAACCCCTGTGCTATTATACCTGAGAATAATGTAAGTGAATCAGACCCAGTGAATTAAAGGATGTTACAGCTGACTGCTTTAAAAGAGAAATATTCAAACAGATTTTGTTCAATCTGTGATGACACAGAAATGGGAACTTTGGACAACACATCAGGAGCTTTCCCCTCATCAATGAATGTTTGAAAAGAAGCTCCTGGTACTGACCTGGACACTGATCCTGGAAACCCAATAGTTAAATGGTGGCTGCAATGTAGGAGTGAAAAAGCAATTCCCTTGGAATGCATGACCCGACTTGGACGAGGTGGATCTCCTGAATTACAGGAATGCTGAAGAGCGTCAGAGAGGAATTCTAAATAAAGGTTTTCTTCAAAGCTAATCTTAGTCTTTTACCATTTTATTTTACCTCTGGTTGGGATGGAACAATGTACGTATATTACTGCACATTTATCTGGAACTGGCTGGACAGACAGACTGGAAGATTTATTTTACTATTTTAAATATTTTTGAATATTTTATTTAAATGCATCAAATGTGCAAAGTTTACCATCTAAAAATGACCGTTTAAAGAAACTGACCACTGCGTATGTACCGACCAAGGGTAACGGGGAGAAAGTGGAGAATGGGTTGGGGACAGTTATCAGGCAGGATAGAATGGCAGAGTTTACTTGATGGGCTGAATGGCCAATTTCCTGCTCTTATGTTCCATGGTCTTATGGATATGGTAGTGAAAATGTACAGAGCATTAAATCTTATCCTTAAACATTTAGACGACAATGTAGTGTTGAATTATAGAAGCCATTTGCTGCACACTGGGAAATAGAGAGGCAAGGAGGGTAAGACAATTGAGAATATTTGCCTGAACATCAGTGAATCTGTATCACCAGGACATCAAGTGATAACATTCACGGCTGCTCGTTTGTGAAATTAATAACTGTGTTTAATTCCGATCTCGAAATGAAACTTTGTATCAAATAACTTCTCTCGTGAATTATTCTCCTCCACTGTTATATTGTAACAGTGATGCTATTGGTAAATAAAGGGGATGATTAAAATTAGACTAAACTGTAAGAGGATTTTTTATTCCAGACTACCAAAGAGTACGATTTCAGGGACGAAACTGGAGACGCTAACAGAGGCTTACAAGGGATTCCCTGGGCTGTCTCTAATCTGTACTTTAACAATGAACCCCTATCCTCAGTGCTGCCTGTGCTGCTAATCCCCTCAGTCCGATTCAATTTCCCTCTCGATTGGCAATTATCAAGTGTCCTGCTCACTCCTCTGATGTCACTAATGATGCGGCCGGAAGAAAGCAGCTTTTGAACAAAAGGGCATGGCGACTCAAATGACCAATAGGAAACCAGAACTGCAGGTAGTATTCCATCTGTGGCCAACCAATGTTTTCTAAAGTTGGTAGATGACTTAGCTTATGAAGGCAACATCCCATATGTCTTCTTCACGATCCTGTCTGCTTCTGCTGACACTTTCAGCGATTTAGGGACTTGTAATCAAAATCGTTTTGATCCTCATCAGGTCATGTAATTTGTCCTCGTCAAGAAGGGCAATGCTAGACATAATCTAAGGGAATGTATCTGGGACAATGGTTAATGTAGCAGTGGGCAAGCATTTTATGCAGACTGACCATAACTCTGGAGGTGTCAATGTCATTATGGAAAGTGTTCAGTGTAGTGCAGAAGTTGTGTCTAAATTGGGGGAAGGCCTATTTCAGTAGCAGTCATCAGTTAGATCTGGCAAACATCAATTGGAAGCAGTTACTTACAGTTACGTCTACATTTGGAAAGTGGGAATCTTTTAAAAGAAGTATAGTGAGATTAATTTAGACACAAATGATTGTGTATATCCTTCCCTTATTAGAACTCCCAAAACGTACTCGCTTGCACTTATCCACGTTAAATGCCATCAGCCATTGCTCTACCAATTTACCATCTGATAAATGTTAGAGTCATAGAGTCATACAGATATACAGCATGGAAACAGAACTTTCGGTCAAACCTGTCCATGCCGACCAGAGACCACTCTCCTCATTATCAACAGTAATTCCAAATTTAATGCTATGCGCACACTGACTAATGTGAAGGTACTGTGCCTTTAAGAGAGATTTGCTCTGTGCTATTTCTCCCATAAGGATAAGGAGGTGTTACCACTGATGATGGACTACCTGCTTCAGTAGCAACAAGTAAACAGTTTTGAGTTCCAAGAGTATTTTTCCTTAAATTAGCCAAAAGAACCATGAATGAGTGGATGTCTGGCTCAGATATACCCTGGGATTTTGCTTTGTCTATCTTTGGGGTTTGGAGTTGGCTGTTGAAGTTGATAGATACAACTTTGTCTCTCTCTCTGCTGCATAAAAACTTTGAGTTCTCTCACTGCTGCTGGAGTGTTTGTTTTGGTGTTTCTATCTCCTGGACTGGAACAGAGATTGCAAGCGAGAAAAACCTGTTTTGCTGAATTTGTCAGTGCCAAGTGTGTGCTTATGGGATCTTGTTACATTGAAAGAGTTGATGATTAGGAGTTAAATAATGTAATATCTCATTATGTATTTTATCAGAGTTAAAGTTAAACCAATTCTTTTCTCTGTATTTTCACTGTATTGTAAGAATAAAATGTGTTTTGCTTAAAGCCTTGTCACGGACCAATTGAATCACATCAGGAACACTGCACTTTACAATTGTCTCTGAATAAAATAAATGAGTTAGGGTCTGGGCTGTATATTTTGAGGGGGTTTGGTCAGCTCCATAACACTAATTATTCCTTGTACTTTGACATCCATGTCATTAATGTGCAGAACAAACAGGAATGGTCACTGCATCCTCCTCTCATCAATATATTTAATGACCTTTTTCCAAATACTCATTTTAATTAGTCAGACAGGATCACTCTACAATCAATCCATGCCTGTTATTCCACGATTTATCGCTGCCTTTCCAAATATTGATTAATCCTGTCCCTTAAAATTTTTAATAAGTATTTTCCCGAACATTGACGTCAGCCGACTGGACCCTAATGACCTTTCCGATGTCTGCTGCCTTTCTTGAACAAAGGAACCCCAATAATTATCCGCCAGTCATCTGGCACTTCACCTGTGCCCAGAGTCATAGATTCAGAGAGTCATAGAAATGTACAGCACGGAAAGAGACCCTTCGATTCAACGCGTCCACGTCGAACAGATATCCCAACTGAATCGAGCCTCATTTGTAGGCATTTGGCTCATATCCCTTTAAACCCTTCCGACTCATACATGCATCCAGATGCCTTTTAAATAATGCAGTTGTCCCAGCATCCACCACTTCGTCAGGTAGCTCCTTCCATAGATGCAACACTCTCTGCGTGAAAAAGTTGCCCCTTCAGTCCCTTTTATATCTTTCCCATCTCACCCTAAATGTACGCCTTCCAGTTCTAGACTCCCCCACCACATGGATAAGACCTTGTCCATTTACGCTATCCAAGCCCTTCATGATGCTATGTACCTCTTTAAGGTCAGTCCTCAGCCTCTGATGCTCCAGAGAAACTTGCCCCAGTGTATACAGCTTTTCCATTTAGCACATATCCTCCAATCCTGGCCACATCCTTGTCAATCTTTTTGGAACTGTTTCATAGTTTAACACATCCTTCTGAGAGGAAACAGACCAGAATTGCACACAATATTCCCAAAGTGGCCTCACCAATATCCTGTACATCCACAACATTACCTCCTAACTCCAAACTCAATGCTCTGACCAACAAGGGAAAGATACCAAACGCCTTCTTCACTATCTTATCGACCTGCCACTCTGCTTTCAAGGAGCTATGAATCTGCACTCCACGGTGTCTTTGTTCAGCAACATTCCGGAGGACTGCGAAGATTTCCCTTTCCAAAATGTTTTACTGCGTATTTATCTAAATTAGACTCAATCTGCCACTCCTCAGCCCATTGGACCATCTGATCAAGATCCCATTGAGATCTGAGATAACCTTCTTTGTTTTCCACTGCACTTCCAATTTTGGTGTCATCTGCAAACTTACTAACTATACCTCCTATGGTCATATCCAAATCATTGAAAGAAATAACGTAAAATCGTGGCTCCATCACCGATTCTTGAGGCACTGGGAAACAACCCACCATCGCCACCCTCTGTTTTCTAAATTTGAGCCCGTTCTGTATCCAAATGGCCAGCTCACCCTTTACTCCATGAGACCAAACCTTGCTAAATTGTCTCCCATGGGGAACCTTTTTGAACGCCTTACTGAAGTCCACATAGATCCTGTCCACCGTTCTGCCCTCACCAATCCTCTTTGATACTTTTTCAAAGAACTCAATCAGATTCATGAGATAAGATTTCTCATGCACAAGGCCATGTTGACTATCCCGAATCAGTCCTTGCCTATCCAAATTCATGTCAATCCTGTCCCTCGGAATTCCTTCCAACAACTTGCTCACTACTGACATCTGTACTTCCATGTCCTGACCTTACAACCTTTCTTAAATAATTGCACCAAATCAGCCAACCTCCACTCTTCTGGGACATCACCTGTGACTACTTATGATACAAATATCTCAGCAGGGGGCCCAGCAATCACTTCCCTAGTTTCCCAGAGAGTTCGAGGGGATACCTGATCAGGTCCTGGGGCTTTACACACCTTTTTGTATTTCAAGACATCCAGCACTTCCTCCTCTTTAAGATGGACATTTTTCAAGAATTCACCATCTATTTCCCCACATTGTATATGCTCCATGGTTCTTCACAGTAAATACCGATGCAAAGTATTTGTTTAATATCTCCCCCATCTCCTGCGGCTCAAAGGCTGCCTTGCTGATCTTTGACGAGCAATATTCGACTCCGAGTTACCCTTTTGTCCTCAATGTATTAGCAAAAGCCCTTTGGATTCTCTTCAACCCTAATTGTCAAAATATCTCATTTATCCTTTTCGATATTCTGATTTTCCTCTTAAGTAAACTCTTAATGCCTTTATACTCTACTAAAGATTCTCTGAATCTTTCATGACTAGACCTGCCATATGCTTACTTCCTTTTCTTATTTTTTTGTAAATATATTTATTAACAATATATTTAACTTTATGAACATAAAATTATTGAAAAATACAATCAATAACAAACATCAGTATAATAAAAGATAAATAAACACAAATTACAATACAACTACTATCTACTAACTACTAACCTACCCTACAATCCAGAACAAACCCTAACACTGCACAAAGCATCACCAATAAATAAGTAAATAGCTACAATGACAAAAAAGGAAGCAAAGCAAAAAACCCAACAATAAACACAGAATACAGAACAGTAATGCTCTGTGTGAAGCTCCCAAATAAAACCACGGGAGCATTGTAAACATATATCCGCATTAACTCAGGAGAAACCCCTACAGGGTCCAATGCTTGACAAACCGACCCATCCTGGTTAAACAAGTGCCTTGGTTAAGATAACTGACAAATCGACATCCAAATAACTCAAGCAGGGCTGTCATGTTTCCTAAAAATGGTCTGTTGTGTGGTGCACCATGTTTTTAAAAAAGTCCAAGAGAATGTGCTCCATAATTAATTTCTGCCATCTCAGCAAACCCGGCAGGTTCTCAGACACCCAGTTCATCAGAATATTCTTCCGTGTACAGTATGCAAGAATATTAAACAGTTACTTCACATGCCCATCTAAAGGTGGTAAATTCAGTAGACCTAAGAGGAGAGATATCAGTCAACTTTGACATCACCCTCCCGATCTCTCCCACCACAGCACTCCAATAAACATGGAGCCTGTGGCATGTCCAGAAGCAATGGGTAAGAGTACCTACACTTATTTTACATTTGGGGCACACTGAAGATACTCCTTTATTAAACTGCACCAGACGCTCTGGTGCCAGATGAACCCTGTGCAGAACTTTTAACTGCGTAGCGTATGTCCTATTACAGATTGAGATCCTGCGAGCATTCTCCCACATTTTCTCCCATGTTTCAGAGGAGATCTCCACTCCCAGCTCTTGCTCCCACACCTCACGTAATCAGTTAATATCCTGGCAGGCCCTGCCACCCAGCAGGCGTTAGAGGGCACGAACCGAAAGGGGGCTTGTGGAACGTAGCAACAACCTCTCTGTATCGGGCTTAAGGAGAGAGGCCTGTTGCAAGATTACCCCTGAGAGGGCTGTGATCCGCTGCAGCTTAGTCACCGAAGGCCCCACCTGAGTTGATCGTCAGGAATTCCTGAAACTCCTTTGAAAAGTATTCCACAAATTTGGAATCCTTAGCGAGAAAATAGCCCAAATGCTTGTTCCGCAAACTTAGCCCCTTACTCTTGGCCTTCACCTCCAAATGTTCCACCGCATGATCTGAGATAGCTATGTTCCCAATTGTACAACCCATAATCAAATCCAGAAGGACCGAGGGAGCCAGAAAAAGATCAATCCTCATGTAAACATTTTTGGGGGTTTCAAAAAAAGATGCTGTCCCTGGCAGGAGGGTGAAGACATCTCCACATATCCACCAGCCCCAACTCCTTGCTTGGCCTGCATAGAAATATTTTGGGGTCCACAAAGCATCCTGTCCAATGTCGGATCCAAAACACAATTCAAATCCCCCGCTATAATCATGTGCCGTATTCCAATAGCACTCAGCTTAGAGAATTCACTCATGAAACATTTGAGGGGATGCGCCGGAGGACAGTAGGCATTTCAAATGCCATATTCCTCCCCATGTATCAGGGCTTCAGCTATCACAAACCGTCCCTGCTCATCTTTCACCTGCTCTAACAATGTGAACGGAAGATTTTTCTGGATAAGTACCGACACTCCCCTACTTTTAGTAGTAAAGGATGCAAAGAATACCTGGTCATAACCCCGCTGTTGGAATTTCAGGTGTACCCCATCATCAAAGTGGGTTTCCTGCAACAAAGCGATATTAACTCTTTCCTTCTCAAGGCTAGAAAGGACTTTTTACCTTTGAACAGATGAATGATCTCTCTTGATGTTCCAGGTACACCACTTAATAAGACACTTAGCCATATCCCCTTTCAGAGACACTTGCACCCCTGGGAGGGAGAACCTTGCTTAAAAAGCACCGAGCACAAGTAAGTAAGGACTCATAGAGTCAAATAATTATATACACAAAAACTACTCTACCAGATGTATAAACATCTCTTACCATCAAAAAACTACATAGAAAACCAACTACAAACCCTTGAATGGAAGACACTTCTCCCTGACCATAGGAGCCCTCACCCTCCCCATCCCCTTCTTCACAACTCCTTCAAACCCGGACTGTGCCCCAGCCTTAAGCCAAACAGAAACTAGGAAATGCTCCTGAAATGACCAGAAAAAAAGCCAAAGTCAGGACGAACACTCCACCCATCCCGGGCTTCATGTCACCTCTACTTGTGACTAAAAGAGAAACGGAATAAATAAAAAATAGGGTGAGACCACAAACTATCCCATCAGAAAATCCAGTTATTAAAAGAAAAGGAACAACTTATTCCAAGAATTTTTCTCCTTTCCAGAAAAGTACGTATTAGGGAGAAAGAAAGGAGTTTAAAAAGGAAGGGAAAACATGGGGAAAGAATGGAAAGGGATCAAACATTAACCGTACTCTTCAGACCATCCATTTACTTTAAAGTGTCTACAAGTCTTTAAGCTTTATCCTCTGAGTCAAATGTATAAACTGAGTCCTCGTGGCTGAAGTGAAGCATTGCAGGGTATCTCATGGAGGACTGGATACTCAGGTTCCTCAGCCTCTACTGAACTTCATCGAAGGACTTCCTCTTTCAAATTAAAGCTGCTGAGAAATCCTGGAAAAACATGTTTTTTGACCCCTTGTACAGCAGTGCCTGCAGATCATTTCCCAGTAATCTAGAAGCTTCTATCACTTTTTGTTTCTCCTTATTTGAGTGGAAATGTACTAGAACGGGCAGGGGCACTGCACCAGCCCTGACCTGTGCACTCTAACCCGATAAGCCCTTTCACTCTGCAGCCTGCTGGACTCGATGTGAAGGCCATAGTACTTTGGCAGCTGGCTTTCAAAGAAGCTGACTGACCGCTCACCTTCCTCACTTTCAGGGAGCACAACAGTTCGGAGATTTATGCTACGACCTTGATTTTTGAGATCATCGATATGGTCTTGCGAGGCCTGAACATCTCGCTCCAGCACCTCGATCCGACTGGATGAGGAGTCCATTGCAGCTTCTGAGGGCTGAGTTCGACCCTCCAATTCCTCCAGCCTCTCCCCAAGGCCGTGGATCTCCTGATCGTGCTTCTGCAGCATGGACACGATCGGTTGGATCTGGGCACGAATCTCCCCACGGATCTCCTCAATTGCAATCCCAAATTTCAAGGCGAGTCTCTCCATCGCCGCAGCAGATTCCTATGGGGACATAGACGGGGGTGGGGGGGGATGGGCGGGGTGGGTGGGGGGTGTGGAGGGGGGAGGTAGGAGAGGCTCTTGTTGCTGTTGAAATCTCCTCACAAATTTGTTTCTCAATTTCCCTCTCATTACTAGGGGGACTATAATACAATACCAATAAGGTGGTCATCCCTTTCTTATTTCTCAGTTCCAGCCAAATAACTTCCCTGGATATATTTTTGGAATGTCCTCCCTCAGTACAGCAGTAATGCCATCCCTGATCAAAAATGCCCCTGCCCCTCCTCCCTTGCCTCCCTTTCTATCCTTCCTTTAGCATTTGTATCCTGGAACATTCAGTGGCCAGTCCTGTCCACTCGTGAGCCATATTTCTGTCATTGCTGTAATATCACAATCCCATGCTCCAATACATGACCCGAGTTCACCTGCCTTCCCTATTAGGCCTCTGGCAGTGAAATGAGTCTGTGGAATTTATTCATCCTACTATGTTTTCTGCTTTGATCCTGCCTGCTCTGACTTCTTGACTCGCTTATTTTCTCAACTGTAACAGTCTCAGATTGATCTCTTTTCTCAGTAACTCCCCTCTTCCTGCCACCTGACTAGTTTAAATCCTCCCAGGCAGCTCGAGCAAATCTCCCTGACAGTATATTAGTCCCCTTCTAATTCAGATGCAATCCATCCCCCTTGTACAGGTCACTTGCACCCCAGAAGAGTTTCTGATGATCCAAAAATGTGAATCCTTCTCCCATACACCAGCTGTTCATCTACGCACCCATCTGCTCTATTTGCCTATTCCTACACTTACCAGCTCGAAGCACCGGGAGTAATCCAAATCCTTCTATCCTTGAAGGCCTTCTTATTTAAAATCCTGCCAAACTCTCTATATTCTCCCTTCAGCATCTCATCCTTTTCCCTTCCTATTTCGTTAATTCCAATATCTACAATGACCTCCTGCTGGTACCTCTCCCCTTTGAGAATACTCTGCACCCTCTCTAAGATATCCTTGATCCTGGCACCAAGGAGACAACACACTATTCAGAATTTTTGCTGCTGGCCGTAGAAACATCTATCTGTGCCTTTGACTAGACAGCCCTCTAACACAACCGATCGCTTGGTACCCCTCATTACGGTAGAGCCTGTCTTGATACCAGAAACTTGCCTGTTCGTGCTACATTCCCCTGAGAATCCATCATGCCCTACATTTTCCAAAACAGCATACTTGTTTGAAATGGGGATAGCCACAGAAGTCTTTTGCATGAATTGCCTACCTCTCTTACATTTCTTGGAGTTAACCAATCGATCTGCCTCTGTCTGCAGCTTTGGTCCCTTCCGAGAATTGCCATCAATCAAGGCCCCTTATTCTTGCAAATTCCTCATTGCCTTGAACTGTTGCTCCAACTGATCCATTTGATCTGACAGGATTTGCAAACAATGAGATTTATTGCAGATAGAATCCTCAGTAATCTGTAAATTCTCTCAAAACTCCCACAGCTGACAAATGAGCATATTACTCTACTTAAGGCCGTTTTTGTGTCTTCCAATCTCCAGACCAAGAAAATAGCACTATCTCATTTCTCTACAAAACACTGCTCAAAGCTAACTTAATTATTACGGATTACATTTTTAAAATTTAATCAAGAGCTCGATCCCAATAAAAACATGTACTCACTACCTGCATCCATGAACACCAACTGGCAACGAAACGACACGACCAGCAATCCCTAGTAGCCATACACTCAGATGACAAACAACATGAATTCGCTTGGGACACCACTATTATACGGCAGTCCAAACCGAGAACAGCTAGGGAATTCCTAGAGGCATGGCACTCATCCACAAATTCTATCAACAGACACATCGACTAGACCCTATATATCGGCGACTGCAGCGAACAGCAACTGACAACCGGAAGCGGCAGATTCAAACCAGTATAAATGTCGGAGGAATCAGCACAGAAGCGCTTTACAGGAGGCTCCCAAGCACTGAGGATGTCACCTAGAAAGGGGATGAAACGTTTGCAACCAAAACTCCCAGCTCGGCGAACAGAACCACAACAACGAGCACCTGAGCTACAAATCTTCTCACAAACTTCTCAGCTTTTTATGTTTCACTATTCAGTCCCCTGATTTATTTTCTCTTGGCCTGGTATTGCATTTTGTTTTAGTAACTATATTTATACTGTCTTTGTTTTTTGTTCAACACTCAAACATTCATTCATTTTGTATTCATTTCATTGATCTTTGTTGTTATTTTATTTCATATTCCAGCCAATCTTCTGAGCGACGGTTGAGCAATTACATTATCTTACTATAATTCTGAGCGACAGTGGAACAATTATGTGATCTTACTATAATTCTGTTGTTCAATTATAAACAAACCTCAAGATCTGTCAAATGAAATAGTATCGCCATATGAGTCCTTTAACTGAGGGTGCAGAAAGTGCTATCACAATGCACATGACCCCCATCTTAATGTTTATCACGGTGATATCAAACATCACAATACATGTGTCAACTCATAAACTGGAGGCACGTGGCTACATGATCAGTTGAAATGATGGAAATTGAGCTACACCATCATGATTACGAAGTGAGTCTTCTTTCTAGGAGTGAATGTGATCTATTGGAAGATCTGAAGAAACTCTTTGAAGAGAGGTTGAAGAATATTGTCATCATCAACAAATAGATTCAGCGAAGATCGACAGTGAACGGTTTGTCATGGCCTTTTTCAATTCATGTGCCTGCAGTCTTATTGAAGTCTATCAGTTAACTGTTTTTTTTAGATTAGTCAAATGTAAGCTAAAATTCACAAAGTCATGATGGTTCATATTTCACGATATTGGAAAAAGAGATGAACATATATCAGAAGTGTGCTCATCATGTCTATTTGTACACACAGACGAGGCGTCCTTCCTCCAGGTGCTCATCCTCCAGCATCCCCCACCTCCATTCAAGGCCCCAAAGGAGCCTTCCACATCCATCAAACTGCACTGGGACTTCCACACATGTCATTTATTGTGTCTGTTGCTCCCAATGTTATCTACTCTACATTGAAGAGTCTGGACCCCTTCTTGCAGAGCACCTCAAAGAACATCTCCGGTACACCCGCACCAATCAACCCCACCACCCCGTGGCTGAACACTTCAACTCCCCCTCCCATTCTGCCAAAGACATGCAGGTTCTGGACATCCTCCTTCCCCACTTCTTCACCACTCGATGCCTGGAGGAAGACACCTTCTTTTCTGCCTCAGGACCCATCAATCCAATGGCATACAGGTGGATTTCACCAATTTCCATATTTCCCCTCCACTGACCTGACACCAGTTCCAACCTTCCAGCTGAGCACTGTCCTCATGACCTGTCTCACCTCTCAATCTTCCTTCCCACTATCCACACCACCCTCCTCTCTGACCTGTCACCTTTACCACCACCTCCATCCATCTATTGCACTCTCAGCTACCTCCCTCCACAGCCCCAAACCCATCCATTTATCTCTCCATCCCCGAGGCTCCCAGCCCCATTCCTGATGAAGAGCTTTTGCCCAAATCATTGATTTTCCTGCTCTCGGAGGCTGCCTGAGCAGCTGTTCTTTTCCCGCACTACTCTAATCTTGACTCTAACCTCCAGCATCTGCAGTACCCACTTCCACCTCACAAACTTAGACACACATCTTCACTGAAAATGGAGTTGTTGAGAGATGGAATTGTTGTATTTATTGACATGTGTTGACCTTCCATATTTTTCTTCTTAGATAGTTGGATTCGTGAAACTTGATTTGCAATAGTTAATCAGTTCTCTCTCAGGTCCTTCCTTTGATTCCCTGAGTGGCCATCATGAAGGAACTGTGACCAATAGCAACATCATCACGAGCAATAAAAGAGACAGAATGCTGCCCACAATGAATGGTATGTCTCAATATGGTTATCCTGTATTCTAAGTTATACATGTCAAAACAAGCAATATAATCAATATCGTGCTCCCAGTAACATTGATGAAGAATTGAGTGGTCTAATTTACACTGTTGTTGCAACATTTACAATTTTATAGAATCTACTTACTTGATGGTTGGACAACTCGACTCTCAGATACGTAGCTATTGCCCTGCAACCAACCAGCCATCTGCTTTGTCCTTAAAAGTCGTGGCCTTTTCCTCTTCAGTAATTGTATTCAACCAGATAGCATCATTGCTGGCTGTGCTGTAGTATGGACACTATTTGGTTCAAGGGTGGAAATTAAGAGTAGAATTCCCATGTTCCAGGACGATATTTATTCCACATCATTGGCTCCTTCCTCGCCCAAAATCAAGGAGTGATTGGAATGTTCAAAACATTCGCTAGCAAGGTTTGGGGCTTGGAAAACGACAACATTCCCATCACAAATTGGAAACCTGTTTTTATACCGTAGCCATTCTGTCATTGTGACTTAAATGAACCCAGCAGTGTTAGCACAAACCTTCCATTAAGATGTCCTTAAACTGACTGAGGGAAACCATAACAACAGCAAGGAAGCTTCACTCTCACAATGAGTATCCCTGTAAGATTAGGTATCCCAGCAGGATTGCAAGGTGGGGACTTGTAGCTGCACAGTTTCATTCACAGGATGAGAATTGCACTGACCTTCATTTTCTCGGGTTCTTTAGGACTGAGTGCAGACAGAGAACAGAGAGAACAGAGATGCTGCTAACAAGTTGACAGCCAGAACTTTGCTGTTTCAAAGGTTTGTCTGAAACATTTGGAGCTCTGTGACCCTTATTTTGGAAAACACTGTTTGCTGTTAGTTTGACTTTTAAAGTTGAAGAAGTGAGCAGAAATGAATAAATGTCATGAACCCAACAATCATCAGCTGCTTGGTCTATGATCCCTCCCTTCATTATAAGGTTTGATGTGATTATATTCCCTGATAATTGCAAAATGTTTAGCACCATTTGTGAATCCTGAGACACTTAAATGCAGTCCATGTCCAAGTGCAGCAAGACCTGGACAATATGCGTGTTTGGGCTAACAAGTGGCAAGTAAAATTCTTGCAATCAGTGTCAGGCAATGAGTTTTTTCAACAAGAGAAAATCTGATCATCTCCCTTTGGCATCGCGAAACCCCTCCATTTACCAGAAACTGAACTGTGCAAGACCATTTGTACTTATTGCAATTCAATATTAGCAGTGTCCGAATTTCGTATTCTGCCACAGGGATAAAGCAGTTGTCAGGAGAAGCGACAAAAATGATGCTTCATCACAACATCTCGGCTTCTCATGAGAAGGAAAACACCAAAGGCAAGTGAATCTAATTGGGAGAGTACTTCTCAAGCAAAGTAAAAATCAATCCATGATCGAGTATTGTAATTGAAGGTCCCATGTCATGTGTGCGCTCCATCCATTTCTCAGGGTCAGCAGTACATCATTTAATTTAGGTTTTAGTTGATGATTAACAAGCACTCTTCTGCAGAACTTTGTAAATGACTAAGGACATGGAATACTTCAGCAAGGAGCATTCCAACTTTCAAGAGATGTTTGGAGAAATATTTGATGTTGTGAAACTTGTTGATCAGATTGTCGGAGGTTTCCATTAGGTTTTCCTGAGGATTTGCTTTTGGTATCAGTTGTGTTTGGCCACTGAAGTAATGGATGTAGTCATTGCTAACACTGCCAGAATTTATTCTGATATTTATGTTTATTGACAGAAGGAATGACATTATTTTCTCTCGATGTGTGACCATTTGCATTCTTCCCTGACTGGTTTGTTAGTTTGGCTGCTTCCTCACACTCTTTGTGATTAACATATCATTATAATCCTTTAGTTCACACAGCAGGAGTCCAGCACCGGGTCAAAAACCTGACCGGGCTGCCTTCCCTGTTCCCAGTTGCTATACTTGCTGAATCCTCCGGGATCAGTGTACAGGTCACTCATTCTAACCACCCGACAGCATCAAATCCCATCCAGATGCTGCAGGTGCCAACAATGACCTCCCGTGAACCTCAGGAGAAACCCTTCCTGTAACAGATCCATCATGTTGGCCCGCTCAGCCTCTCTGATTAAGTGGCAACATGTCAACAAGATCCTGACACTGTAGCTGAGTTAAAGAGCCACTGTTAAATGTGGGACTGAATCAAACATATTCCCGACGTCCTCCAGCCCACACCGTGTTGGAGAAAGTGAGGACTGCAGGTGATGGAGATCAGAGTTAAAACCTTTAGTGCTGGAAAAGGACAGCCGGTCAGGCAGCATCCAAGGAGCGTGAAGTCAACATAAGCTCTTCATCAGGAATGTTGGTTGGGGGGAAGCAAGGGGGCTGAGAGATAAATCAGAGGAGTGGGGTGAGTGTAGGGAGGAAGATAGCTAGGAACGCGTTGGGGATGAAGGTGGGGGGTCATGGTGGGAGGTCAGAGCGGAAGGTGGAAGTGGATGGGCGGGAAAGCGGGTGGTTAGATAGGGATGTGTCCACCTGGGTTGCCGGGTTTGACTCTTGGATGATGGGATAAGGTGCAGTTAGGGAAATGAGGAAACTGATGAAATTGACATTGATTCGATGTGGTTGCAAGGTTCCACGGTAGATGATGAGATGAAATGAGGCTTCCAATACCTCATTTCTTCCTGTCCCGTTAACCCAAACAATACCCTTCCACTGTCGCAATGCATTTGAGGAACCACCCAGGCCCCACATCCTCCATAATTTTTGGTTCCACGGCTCTCAGTGCCTCATCTTCATCATGGACGACCAGTACCTGTCCACATCCATCTGCCATGATGAAGGCCTTCAAGCCCTGCATTACCTCTTCTCCCACCGACATACCCACAACTCTTCCAATCTCACGATAAATTCAGGACACCAACCATTAAATCGTCTCCCGCCATTGTACTTTGGAACCTCAGCCTCCAATGCCTCATCTTCACCATGGATGTCCAGTCCCTGTACACATCCATCCACCATGAGGATAGCCTCCAAGCCCTACGTTTCTTCCTCTCCAGCCAATCCAACCAGGACGCTTCCACCAACACACTTGTTCACTTGGCTGAAGTGGTCCTCACCTTCAATTTCTCCTTCGAATCCTCCCACTTCCTTCAGACCAAAGGGGTGACTATTGGTATTCACATGGGCTCCAGCTATACCTGCCATTTCATTGGGTACATGGAATAGTCCATCTTCTGTAGTTACACCAACACCATTCCTCACCTTTTTATATGCTACATTGATGACGGAGAGGTTGAACACCTTCCATCCTGACCGGAAACATCTCAGACACCTCCCTCCCCTTCCTGACATCTCCATCTCAATTTTCAGTGACCAATTCAACACAGACTTCTACTTCAAATACACGGACTCCCACAGCTACCTGGACTATACCTCCTCCCAACCCCACACCTACAAAAATCTCAACCCCTTTCTCCCAATTCCTTTGCCTCCACTGCATCTGCTCCGAGGATGAGAAATTCCATTCCAGAACATCCCAGATGGCCTCCGACCTCAAGTGCCACAGCTTCGCCTCTGATGTGGTCAACAATGACCTTCTGGGCATCTCCTCTATGTCCGGCACTTCCATCCATGAACCCCACCCCTCCAAATGCAATAAGGACAGTCTTACGACAGGGCATGAACCCGTCTGCTCATGAAACCAACCTCACAGAAAAGCTCACCTTGCCTCGGAATCTGTTAAAATGTGAGTGATGGTGAATGACTGAAATTCCACTATGTCAAGAAACAATAACTCTAAAATGAAGATTTAACAACACCTCCTTACAACCCAAAACCTCCTTTTACTTCAATGTTTATGATCTACCTCCCCATCTATAAAAAATATACTGATCCAACAAAAGGCCCTATTAAATTTACAAGAAAATGAGTTTCAAAACCAGACAGTGATGCCGATCCTCCTCCGATTGTAGATCTCCCTGGGTCATCTTCCATCTTCTGCTGCACAGAGTTTTCATATGAAAAGTAAGCGACCATTTAGAGGTTGTTTTGAATAGCAGTCTGTCAGTGACAGAAGGTGTTATTTTTCTGGATCACTATCCCAAATGACAACGTTTTGATTTTGTCACAACAGTAAAATTGAAATTTGATTGGTCTTTAGTATCTTGGGGCATAATTTAAACTGATTGGTCAAATTCAAACCGCTGCAAAAACAATTCAGTTATCTAAGTTACAGTCAAAGTGATACATCTTTATATTTTCCAGCACACATGGCGACATGACAGAAGTTTGCTAGCTTTCACTCTCTTCAAGTTACAGTGCCTGCCTACAAATTCATAACATTAGAGCTCCCCCACCCCGCCATCCCCAGTCCTCACCTTCCACGATCCCAATCTTCAGATAGAAGGTGTCATCTTCCACCATTTTCATCACTGACATTCAGACCCCACCACCAATGATATATTTCCCTCCCAATCCCTTTCAACATTCCGCAGAGATCATTCCCTCTGTGACTCTCATTCGGCCCACACCCACTACCAACACTACCCACTCCCAGCACCTTCCATTCCCTTGCACCTGCACCTACACCTACACAGGGACACAGGACGACAACTCACAGATCGTTTGAGAGAACATCTCAGACACATGCACCACCCTGTGGCCGACCACTTCAAATACTTCAAATCCCCCCCCTACTCTGTCAAGGACTTGCCTCCTTCACCGACAATTCACAGTCACCCAAGGACAGGGAGATACTATTGTGAAAAAGGATATGGAAGAAATAGGCTGTAGGGAAATTGTTGGTGACAACTTCCAAAATGTCCATATTACAGAGGATGTCTTTGGATGTATAAAGGTGGATAAATCCACAAGACTTGATCAGGTGTAAACTAGAACTCTGTGGGAAGCTAGAGAAGTGTTTGCAGGGTCTCTTGCTGAGATATTTGTACCATCACAGGTGAGGTGCCTGAAAACTGGAGATTGGCAAATGTGGTGCCACTGATTTAGAAGGGTGGTAAGGACCAGCCAGGGAAGTATAGACCAGTGAGCCTGACGTTGGTGGTGGGCAAGTTGTTGGAGGGAATCACGAAGGACAGTGTGTGCATGTATTTAGAAAGGCAAGGACTGATTAGGGATAGTCAACATGGCTTTGTGTGTGGGAAATCATGTCTCACAAACTTGATTTATTTTTTTGAGGAAGTGACAAAGAGGATTTATGAGGGCAGAGCAGTATATGTGATCTATATGGGCTTCAGTAAGGCGTTCGACATGGTTCCCCATGGGAAACTGATTAGTTAGGTTAGATCTCACGGAATACAGGGAGAAATAGCCATTTGGATACAGAAAAGACTAAAAGGTAGAAGACAGAGACTGGTGGTGGAGGGTTGTTTTTCAGACTGGAGGCCTGTGACCAGTGGAGTGCAACAAGGATCGGTGCTGGGTCCTTTAATTTTGTCATTTACATAAATGATTTGCATGCGAATATAAGAGGCACAGTGAGTAAGTTTGCAGATGATCCCAAAATTGGAGGTGAAGTGGACATGAAGAGGGTTACCTCAGATTACAACAGGATCTCGACCAGATGGGCCAATGGGCTGAGAAGTGGCAGATAGATTTTAATGCAAATAAATGTGAGGGGCTTCATTTTGGGAAAGTCAATCTTAGCAGGACTTATACACTTCATGGTTACATCTCAGGGAGTGTTGCTGAACAAAAAACCTTGGAGTGCAGGTTCATTGCTCCTTGAAAGTCGAGTTGCAGATAGGATAGCGAAGAAGGCATTTGTTATGCTTTCCTTTATTGGTCAGAGTATCAAATACAGGAGTTAGGAGGTCATGTTGCAGCTGTAGAGAGGCTTGGTTAGGCCACTGTTGGAATATTGCGTGCCATTCTGATCTCCTTCCTATCGGAAAGATGTTGTGAATCTTAAAAAGGTTCTGAAAAGATTTACACGGATGTTGCCTGGATTGGAAGAATTGAGTTTTAAGGTGAGGCTGAACAGGCTGGGGCTGTTTTCCCTGGAACTTCAGAGGGTGAGGGGTGATCTTAAAGAGATTTACAAAATTATGAGGGTTATGGATATGGGAAATAGGCAAAATCTTTTCCGTGGGGTCGGGGAATCCAGAACTAGAGGGCGTAGTTTTGGGGTGAGAGGGGCAATATATAAAAGAGAACTACAGGGCAATTTTTTGACAGAGAGGGTGGTACGTGTTTGGAATGAGCTGCCAGAGAAAGTGTTCGAGGTTGGTACAATTGCATCATTTCACAGACATTTGGATGGATATATAAATAGGAAGCATTTGGAGGGATATCTGCCAGCTGAGTGATGACAGGTGGGACTAGATTGGTTTGGGATATGTGGTCAGCATGGACTGCTTGGACTGAAGGGTCTGTTTCCATGCTGCACATCTCTATGACTCTATGATTATAACTGGAGAAAGAAAGATTCATCATCTGCCATCGGATCCACCAACCAAATGACATCAACATCGAACCTCACTAATTTCCAAATCTCACCTCGGAATCTTATCCCAGACCCAACCCTCCGACTTAGCAGTGCCCTCTTGAATCATCGTATCTTTCCATCTTCCTTTTTGCTCGTCTGCTCCACCTTCAGCCTGACCCACCACCATCGCCCTTCACCTTCATCAACCTGTCGCATTCCTAGCTACCATCCTCCAGCCCCACCCTTCCTCTCAATTATCTCTCAGCTCCTTTAAGGCCCGCCTCACGTTCCTGATGAAGGGCTTATGTCCGAAACATCGACTCCCCTGCTCCTTGGATGCTGTGCTTTTCCAGCACCACACTTTTTGACTCTTCATCATGTTTGAGCTTATGGTCCTGCAGGGTCATTCCTTCCTCACTATGGCCCCTCCTCAGATCTTATCTATGAGGAGTTTCTCGAACACCAGGCGATGGGTATGCCTTGTTCGTTTGATTCTGTCAGCATCTACCTTGATTACTCTGTGGAACAGCGTTCCCCATTTAGGCACAAGTGTCCGGTATTTGTGAAGAGTGTTGGTTGGATTGGGTGTCTTTGTTGAGGCCATTTCCAAAGTCCAGGTCAACACTGAGCAAATACTGTAGCTTTTGTTATGAAGCAATTTTGAGACAAAGTTGCTTGTTGATATTTTAGAGTGATCCAGAGTAACACACAAAAGATCAGGTTCACTCAGAATATCAGGTTCCTTTCCCTCAGGTTCCTCTCCAAGCTCACCATCCATTTCACTGGCTCTGAGACTCTCTGTCTTGCAGCACACTTGTTGGACCTCCACAAATGAACTGCAGCAGTTCAAAAGGCAGCTAACTCCCGTTAATTATGGATGGATTATAAATGCTGATTTAGCCAGAGAAGCCCTTATTCCCAGAATGAATGTTTAAAAAAAGTGAATCCATTGTGACACTTGCATAATCCCCAGAATCTTTTGAATTCACCTCTTTTGAATTTGGGGACAATCCTCAGGATTATAAATTCCAGAATGTAACAAACCCCTGTGCTATTATACCTGAGAATAATGCAAGTGAATCAGACCCAGTGAATTAAAGGATGTTACAGCTGACTGCTTTAAAAGAGAAATATTCAAACAGATTTTGTTCAATCTGTGATGACACAGAAATGGGAACTTTGGACAACACATCAGGAGCTTTGCCCTCACCAATGAATGTTTGAAAAGAAGCTCCTGGTACTGACCTGGACACTGATCCTGGAAACCCAATATTTAAATGGTGGCTGCAATGTAGGAGTGAAAAAGCAATTCCCTTGGAATGCATGACCCGACTTGGACGAGGTGGATCTCCTGAATTACAGGAATTCTGAAGAGCATCAGAGAGGATTTCTAAATAAAGGTTTTCTTCAAAGCTAATCTTGGTCTTTTACATTTTTATTTTAACTCTAGTCGGAATGTAACAATGTACGTATATTACTACACAAGTATCTGGGACTGGCTGGATGGACAAACTGGAAGATTGTTTTACTTTTTTTAAATATTTTCTAATAATTGATTTGAATGCATCAAATGTTCGTGGTTTACCATCTAAAAATAAACATTTAAAGAAATTAACTCTGCGTATGTAACGAACAAGTGTAACAGGGAGAAAGTGGAGATTGGGTTTGGGACAGTTATCAGCCATGATTGAGTGGCAGAGTTTACTTGATGAGCTGAATGGACTATTTCCTGCTCTGATGACCAATGGTTTTATGGATATGGTAGTGAGAAAGTCTGGAGCCTTAAACCTTATCCTTAAACATTTAGACGACAATGTAGTGTTGAATTATAGATGCCATTTGCTGCACACTGGGAAATAGAGAAGCAAGGAGGATAAGACAATTGAGAATATTTGTCTGAACATCAGTGAATCTGTATCACCAGGACATCAAGTGATAACATTCACGCCTGCTCCCTTGTGAAATTAATAACAGCGTTTGATTCCGATCTCGAAATGAAACTTTGTATAAAATAATTTCCCTCGTGAATTATTCTCCTCCACTGTTATATTGTAACAGTGATGCTATTGGTAAATAAAGGGGATGATTAAAATTAGACTAAACTGTAAGAGGATTTTTTATTCCAGACTACCAAAGAGTACAATATCAGGGACGAAACAAGAGATGCTTACAGATTGAATTGACAAGGGATTCCCTGGGCTGTCTCTAATCTGTACTTTAACAATGAACCCCTATCCTCAGTGCTGCCTGTGCTGCTAATCCCCTCAGTCCGATTCAACTTCCCTGTCAATTGGCAATTATCAAATGTCCTGCTCACTCCTCTGATGTCACTAATGATGCGGCCGGGAGAAAGCAGCTTTTGAGCAAAAAGGCGTGGCGCCTCAAATGACCTAATAGGAAACCAGAACTGCAGGTAGTATTCCATCTGTGGCCAACCAATGTTTTCTAAAGTTGTTAGATGACTTCCTTGCTTCTATATTTAATGCCTCAGCTTATGAAGGCAACATCCCATATGTCTTCTTCACGATCCTGTCTGCTTCTGCTGACACTTTCAGCGATTTAGGGACTTGTAATCAAAATCGTTTTGATCCTCATCAGGTCATGTAATTTGTCCTCGTCAAGAAGGGCAATGCTAGACATAATCTAAGGGAATGTATCTGGGACAATGGTTAATGTAGCAGTGGGCAAGCGTTGTATGCAGACTGACCATAACTCTGGAGGTGTCAATGTCATTATGGAAAGTGTTCAGTGTGGTGCAGAAGTTGTGTCTAAATTGGGGGAAGGCCTAGTTCAGTAGCAGTCGTCAATTAGATCTGGCAAACATCAACTGGAATCAGTTATTGCAGTTACGTCTACATTTGGAAAGTGGGAATCTTTTAAAAGTAGATAAACATATAAAAACAAATGATTGTGTATATCCTTCGCTTATTAGAACACTCAAAATGTACTCACTTGCACTTATCCAGGTTAAATGCCATCAGTCATTGCTCTACCAATTTACCATCTGATAAATGTTAGATTCATAGAGTCATACAGACATACAGCATGGAAACAGAACTTTCGGTCAAACCTGTCCATGCTGACCAGAGACCACTCTCCTCATTATCAACAGTAATTCAAAATTTCATGCTATGCGCACACTGACTAATGTGAAGATACTGTGCCTTTAAGAGAGATTTGCTCTGTGCTATTTCTCTCATCATGATAAGGAGGTGTTACCACTGATGATGGACGAACTGCTTCAGTCGCAACAAATAAACAGTTTTGAGTTCCAAGAGTATTTTTCCATAAATTAGCCAAAAGCTCCATGAATGAGTGGATGTCTGGCTCAGATATTCCCCGGGGATTTTGCTTTGTCTACATTTGGGGTTTGGAGTTGGCTGTTGAAGTTGATAGATACAACTTTGTCTCTCTCTCTCTCTCTCTCTCTCTCTCTCCCACTCTCTGCTGCATAAAAACTTTGAGTTCTCTCACTGCTGCTCGAGTGTTTCTTTTGGTGTTTCTATCTCCTGGACTGGAACAGAGATTGCAAGCGAGAAAAACCTGTTTTGCTGAATTTGTCAGTGACATGTGTGTGCTTATGGGATCTTGTTACATTGAAAGAGTTGATGATTAGGAGTTAAATAATGTAATATCTTATTAAGTATTTTAACAGAGTTAAAGTTAAACCAATTTCTTTTCTCTGTATTTTCACTGTATTGTAAGAATAAATTGTGTTTTGCTTAAAGCCTTGTCATGGACCAATTGAATCACATCAGGAACACAGCACTTTACACTTGTCTCTGAATAAAATAAATGAGTTCGGGTCTGGGCTGTATATTTTGTGGGGGTTTGGTCAGCTCCATAACACTAATTATTCCTTGTCCTTTCACATCCATGTCATTAATGTGCAGAGCAAAGAGGAATGGTCACTGCATCCTCCCCTCATCAATATGTTTAATGACCATTTCCAAATACTCAATTAAATTAGTCAGACAGGATCACTCTGCAATCTATCCATGCCTGTTATTCCTTGATTTATCGCTGCCTTACCAAATATTGATTAATCCTGTCCCTTAGAATTTTTAAAAAATGTTTTCCCGAACATTGACGTCAGCCGACTGGACTCTAATGACCTTTCCGATGTCTGCTGCCTTTCTTGAACAAAGGAACCCCATTAATTATCCTCCAGTCATCTGGCACTTCACCTGTGCCCAGAGTCGTAGATTCAGAGAGTTATAGAGATGTACAGCACGGAAACAGACCCTTCGATTCAACGCTTCCATGTCGACCAGATATCCCAACTGAATCGAATCCCATTTGTAGGCATTTGGCCCATATCCCTTTAAACCCTTCCTAATCATGTATGCATCCAGACGCCTTTTAAATAATGCAGTTGTCCCAGCATGCACCACTTCATCAGATAGCTCCTTCCATAGACGCATCACTCTCTGCGTGAAAAAGTTGCTCCTTAGGTCCCTTTTTTATCTTTCCCCTTACACCCTAAATATACGCCCTCTAGTTCTAGACTCCCCCGCCACGTGGAAAAGACCTTGTCCATTTACGCTATCCAAGCCCTTCATGAAGTTCCAAACCGCTTTAAGGTCAGTCCTCAGCCTCTGATGCTCCAGAGAAACTCGCCCCAGCGTATACAGCTTTTCCATTTAGCACATATCCTCCAATCCTGGCCACATCCTTGTCAATCTTTTTGGAACTGTTTCATGGTTCACTACATCCTTCTGAGAGGAAGCAGACCGGAATTGCACACAATATTCCCAAAGTGGCCCCACCAATGTCCTGTACATCGACAACATTACCTCCTAACTCCAATACTCAATGCTCTGACCAACAAGGGAAAGATACATAGAACATAGAACATAGAACATAGAACATAGAACAATACTGCACAGAACAGGCCCTTCGGCCCACGATGTTGTGCCGAACATCTATCCTAGATTAAGCACCCATCCATGTACCTATCCAATTGCCTCTTAAAGTTCGCCAATGATTCTGACTCTACCACTCCCATGGGCAGCGCATTCCATGCCCCCACCACTCTCTGGGTAAACAATCCACCCCTGACATCTCCCCTATACCTTCCACCCTTCACCTTAAATTTATGTCCCCTTGTAACACTCTGTTGTACCCGGGGAAAACGTTTCTGACTCTCTACTCTATCTATTCCTCTGATCATCTTATTAACCTCTATCAAGTCACCCCTCATCCTTCACCGTTCCAACGAGAAAAGGCCGAGAACTCTCAACCTATCCTCGTACGACCTATTCTCCATTCCAGCCAACATCCTGGTAAATCTTCTCTGCACCCTCTCCAAAGCTTCCACATCTTTCCTAAAGTGAGGCGACCAGAACTGCACACAGTACTCCAAATGTGGCCTAACCAAAGTCCTGTACAGCTGCAATATCACTTCACGACTCTTGAATTCAATCCCTCTGCTAATGAAGGCTAATACACCATAGGCCTTCTTACAAGCTCTATCCACCTGAGTGGCAACTTTCAAAGATCTATGTACATAGACCCCAAGATCCCTCTGTTCCTCCACCTGACTAAGAACCCTACCGTTAACCGTGTATTCCGCATTCTTATTTGTTCTTCCAAAATGGACAACCTCACACTTGGCAGGGTTGAACTCCATCTGCCACTCCTCAGCCCAGCTCTGCATCATATCTAAGTCCCTTTGCAGCCGACAACAGCCCTCCTCACTGTCCTCAACTCCACCAATCTTCGTATCATCTGCAAATTTACTGACCCACCCTTCGACTCCCTCATACCAAACGCCTTCTTCATTATCTTATCGACCTGTCACTCAGCTTTCAAGGACTGATAAATCTGCACTCCAAGGCTTCTTTGTTCAGCAACATTCTGGAAGGACATTATAGTCCTGCGAAGATTTTCCTTTCCAAAATGTATTACTTCATATTTATCTAAATTAGACTCAATCTGCCACTCCTCAGCCCATTGGACCATCTGATCTAGATCCCATTGAGATCTGAGATAACCTTCTTTGATTTCAACTACACTTCCAATTTGGGTGTCATCTACAAACTTACTAACTATACCTCCCATGGTCAAATCCAAATCATTGAAAGAAATAACGTAAAGTCGTGGCTCCATAACCGATTCTTAAAGCACTGGTCCCAGGCCTCCAGTCTGAGAAATAACCCACCATCACCACACTCTGTTTTCTAACTTTGAGCCTGTTCTGTATCCAAATGGCCAGCTCGCCCTTTACTCCATGAGACCAAACCTTGCTCAATTGTCTCCCATGAGGAACCTTTTTGAACGCCTTACTGAAGTCCACAAAGATCATGTCCACCATGCTGCCCTCACCAATCCTCTTTGATACTTTTTCAAAAAACACAATCAGATTAATGAGATAAGATTTCCCATGCACAAAGCCATGTTGACTATCCCGAATCAGACCTTGCCTTTCCAAAGTCATGTAAATCCTGTCCCTCGGAATTCCCTCCAACAACTTGCTAACTACTGATATCTGTAGTTCCCTGGCTTGTCCTTACAACCTTTCTGAAATAATGGCACCACATCAGCCAACCTCCACTCTTCTGGCACATAACCTGTGACTAACAATGATACAAATATCTCAGCAAGGGGCCCAGCAATCACTTCCCTAGCTTCCCAGAGTGTTCGAGGGGATACCTGATCAGGTCCTGGGGCTTTATTCACCTTTTTGTATTTCAAGACATCCAACACTTCCTCCCCTTTTTTAAGATGGACATTTTTCAAGAATTCACCATCTATTTCCTCACATTGTATATCCTCCATGGTTCTTCACAGTAAATACCGATGCAAAGTATTTCTTTACTATCTCCCCCATCTCCTGCAGCTCAATGACTGCCTTGCTGATCTTTGACAAGCAATATTCGACTCCTAGTTACTCTTTTGTCCTCAATGAATTTGTAAAAGCCCTTTGGATTCTCTTTGGCCCTATTTGCCAAACTATCTCATGTATCCATTTCGCTCTTCTGATTTTCCTCCAAAGTAAACTCCTACTGCCTTTATACTCTTCTAAAGATTCTCTCAATCTGTCATGTCGAGACCTGGCATATGCTTATTTCCTTTTCTTATTTTTTATAAATATATTTATTAACAATATTTTTAACTTTACGAACATATAAAATTATTGAAAAATACAATCAATAACAAACATCAGTATAATAAAAGAAAAATAAACACAAATTACAATACAACTACTATCTACTAACCACTAACCTACCCTACCATCCAAAACAAATCCTAACACTGCACAAAGCATCACCAATAAATAAGTAAATAGCTACAATGACAAAAAAGGAAGCAAAGCAAAAAACCCAACAACAAACACAGAATACAGAACAGTTATGCTCTGCGTGAAGCTCCCAAATAAAACCACGGGAGCATTGTAAACATATATCCGTATTAACTCAGGAGAAACCCCTCCGGGGTCCAAGGCTTGACAAACCGACCCATCCTGGTTAAACAAGTGCCTTGGTTAAGATAACTGACAAATCGACATCCAAATAACTCAAGCAGGGCTGTCATGTTTCTGAAAAATGGTCTGTTGTGTGGTGCACCATGTTTGTTAAAAAGTCCAAGAGAATGTGCTCCATAATTAATTTCTGCCATCCCAGCAAACCCGGCAGGTTCTCAGACACCCAGTCCATCAGAATATTCTTCCGTGCACAGTATGCAAGAATATTAAACAGTTACTTCACATGCCCATCTAAAGGTGGTAAATTCAGTAGACCTAAGAGGAGAGATATCAGTCAACTTTGACATCACCCTCCCGATCTCTCCCACCACAGCACTCCAATAAACATGGAGCCTGTGGCATGTCCAGAAGCAATGGGTAAGAGTACCTACACTTATTTTACATTTGGGGCACACTGAAGATACTCCTTTATTAAACTGTGCCAGACACTCTAGTGCCAGATGAACCCTGTACAGACCTTTTAACTGAATAGCGTATGTCCTGTTATTGCGAGCATTCTCCCACATTTTCTCCCACGTTTCAGAGGAGATCTCCACTCCCAGCTCTTGCTCCCACACCTCACATAACCAGTTAATATCCTGGCAGGCCCTGCCACCCAGCAGGCGATAGAGGGCACTAACCGAAAGGGTGCTTGTGGAACGTAGCAACACCCTCTCTGTATCGGGCTTATAGGGCTCAGTGAGAAGGGTAGTCTTCTTCTGGATGAAATCCCTAACTGAGAAAAAAGGAAAAGTTCTCTACTGGCCAACCCATATTTGTTGCTCAGTTGCGCAAAAGGCATCATAACCTCCGCCTGAAACAAGTCTCTCAAACTAGAAACTCCTATCACGCCCATATTTTGAACCTGAGTCCATCATCCCTGGTCGGAACCCTGGCATGCCAATTATAGGCAAAAGTGGCAAAGTCTTGAATAAGCAACCCTCGCTCTGAGTTCAGACCGTAACCTACTCAATCGCAGAACAAGGACAACAAGGAACTAAATTGATACCTCCTGATGTCTGGGAAATCATCTCCTCCCCCTCCTTGAGGCAACTGCAATTTAGTAAGTTTAATGAAGAGCCTCCAATGATGCCAGATAAAGGAACCGATCCATCCCATAAACTTCTGCAGCATGGACCTGGGAAACACTTTTGAGAACATCCACATGGGATAGATCAGATCAGGAAGAACATTCATTTTAATGAGAGATATTCAACCCAGCCATGAAATTGGAAGAGCCACCAATCTCTGGAGATCTCAGCTAATATTGTTGAGCAGGTGAGCAAAGTTAGTACAAAATAACAGATCAACCTTGGGTCCAATAAAAATGCCTAGATATCGGAACTCTGTCCGTGACCACTTAAAAGGCAACTTAGGGTCACCTTCATCTTCTGGCACATCCTTAAGGTTTCCCAAAGGGAAAGCCTCTGATTGAGCAAAGTTAGTCTAACATCCTGAAATAGCCCCAAATGAATTGATACATTGTATCAAATGGTGTACGGAGATCATCGAGGGTGACAAAAACAGAAGGACATCACTCACATACAAAGTAATCTTGTGTGCCCTCGATCCCATTTTGGGAGCGGGTA
Organism: Hemiscyllium ocellatum; assembly: GCF_020745735.1. Lineage (NCBI taxonomy): Eukaryota > Metazoa > Chordata > Chondrichthyes > Orectolobiformes > Hemiscylliidae > Hemiscyllium > Hemiscyllium ocellatum. Next base: position 92,155,425 of record NC_083401.1, read on the forward strand.
TGTGGACGTTCTGACAAATGGCCTCTGCCAGCGGCTCTATCACCAACGTGAACAACAACGGTGAGAGGGGACAGCCTTGCCGACGAACCCTACCAATCCTAAATTCACAGACTTCACCCCGTTGGTGATGACCACCGCCAGAGGGTGGCGATATAAAACCTCACCCACCGAGCAAGGACCCCATCCAACCCAAACTGTTCTAAGATACGGCCATTCCACCTGGTCAAATGCTGTCTCCGCACCGAAGGAAATCACCGAACCCTGAATCGATCGTTGCTGACAAACTTGGACCATATCCAGCCAGCTTCTAATATTATTAAGAGGACCGATGGCCCTCTATGAAGCCTCTCTGGTCCTCTTTAACAATATGGGGCAACATTTTTTCTCATCTCAATGCCTGGATCTTGTACAGAATCTTGAAATCTGAATTTAATAGAGCGATGGGTCTATATGAGGTACAATCCTTAGGTGCCTTCCCTTCTTAAGAATTAAGGAAATATTCGCTTCTCTCAAAGATGTTGGTCGGCATTCATGCATATAGGAGTGATTGTACACCTCCAACATTGACCCTGACTGACAGACGCCTATAAACCCCTTATAAAACTCACCCGGGAGACCATCAGGGCAAGGTGATTTCCCACTCTGAAGTTGCTAGTTGTCCCCTGTATTTCCTGAATTGTCAAAGGAGAATTAAGGAGAGAGGCCTGTACCAAGGTACCCCTTAGAGTTCCAGGTTTTTAAAAAAGGCCTCCATTTTAGCTTTCCTGTTCTCGTAATCTTCGGACTGATACAATTCAGAGTAAAAAGCATCAAAAATTTCTTTATCATTGTATGTAAGGACCATGGCACAGTCTCTGTGGTAAAGATTGGGGGCACGCTTTTTCCTCGTAAGTACGCTAAATACATCCATGGCCGATCCGATATTCAGAAGCGTTTGACGAGCAAAAGCAGGTTGTTTGTGTTTTATGTCAGTATTGAGTTCAAGGCAGCCTGGAGGGCCGTGATCCGCTGTAGCGAAGGCTCTGAATAATATGGCTCCTCGGCGGCTTACAATCACGTCTCAAGTAGACGCTGCTGTTACTCGCTCTGTCGTTTCCGTCTAGCCGAGTAGGAAATCGCTAATCACCTTCAAAGGCCTTAGTAGTCTCCCATAGTATAGATGGACTACTAGCCATGCCTGAGTTGATAGTCAGGGATCCTGAAACTCCTTCCAAAACATATTCCACAAATTTCGAATCCTTCAGGACAAAAGCACATTTTTCCTTTGAAAAAGGGTAAATGACTTCCCTTGATGTTCCAGTGTGCACCATTTAATAAGATATGAGCCAAATCCCCTTTCAGAGAGCGTTGAACCCCTCGGAGGTA